>NC_139017.1:79155921-88592206 GCF_964374135.1 Grampus griseus
CTAGCAGCAAAAAACAATATAATTTATCATCTGGCTGGGTCCTCTGCTTGCGGTCTCACAAGGCTGTAATTAGAGTGTTTTGGGTTAGTCTCAGCCTACTACTGATAGTTATGGTATAAGCCAGAAGTGCCTGAGGGCTCTTAGCTGAGCCTGTACTACTTGTCATGAGTCCTCACAGACATTTCCCTTTTCAGAGTCAATTCTGTGGTTGGACCAGCCCTTGAGGTTCTTATGATTGCAAAACACACCTCAGCAACAATCATCAGGGAACTTTGAAAAACAAGGTTTATTACTCACACGTCCTGGAGGGTATATGGCACTCTTGGGACAAAACAGCAAGGTTGCGAGTATAAAGGAGAAAGAGAGAGAGCACAGACCTAGGGTTCTGCCTTTAATGATCTAAGGTGGGGTGCATAGAGTTTCACAGCTTCATACTTTATTGGTGAATTTAAAACATAAGAGCAGGAATCAAAGTGTAGGAAGGGGAAAGCAAGCAGTGAGTCAATTGGTCAGTTATCTAAGTCAACCAGAGCTTTCTGAAAAGGGGAACTTTATGGGTGGAGTGTCCTGGCTCCTTATCTAGTTGGGTAGCTGGCAATGTGTTCATTTGAGATGGATGTCTTTGAAGTGGCTGCCTCAGCAATCAAAAGCTTAATCAGGCCCTTAATTACAATCAAAAAAGCTAATTGTCAGGCCCTTACAGTACACAAAACGTCCAGTGGGCTTCATTCTCATCTGGATGCTTGAATGAGGAAGAATGTGCTCAAGAATGTGAAGTAAGTCAGAAAGAGAAAAACAAATACCGTATGCTAACACATATATATAGAATCTAAAAAAAATTTTTTTAAATGGTCATGAAGAACCTACGGGCAGGACAGGAATGAAGACACAGACTTACTAGAGAATGGACTTGAGGACACGGGGAGGGGGAAGGGTAAGCTGGGACAAAGTGAGGGAGTGGCATGGACATATATACACTACCAAATGTAAAATAGCTAGCTAGTGGGAAGCAGCCACATAGCACAGGGAGATCAGCTCGGTGCTTTGGGACCACCTAGAGGGGTGGGATAGGGAGGGTGGGAGGCAGACGCAAGAGGGAGGAGATATGGGGATATATGTATATGTATAGCTGATTCACTTTGTTATAAAGCAGAAACTAACACACCATTGTAAAGCAATTATACTCCAATAAAGATGTTAAAAGAAATAATAAAAAAATTAAAAATTAAAAAAATTTTTAAAAAGCTAATTGTCAGGCACTTACAGTACACAAAATGTCAAGTGGGCTTCATTCTCATCTAGTTGCTTGAATAAGGAAGAATGTGCTTCCATGCTCATTCAAGCTGTTGCCAGAATTCATTTCCTTGTACCTGAGTGACTGATGGCTCTGGGTTTTTGATGACTGTTGGCCAGAGGCCACCTTTGGGTCTGAGATGCCACTGCAGTTCCTAGAGGCTGCCTATAGTTCCTTTCCACAGTGAGTTCTCCAACATGAACACTTACATAATTCAGCTCATAAGGAGAGTCTCTAGAAAAAGGCTACTAAGATAAAGTCATGTAACAATTTTATCACAAGACTGACAACCTTTGCCACATAAGGTAACTTAATTATGGGAGTAACATCTCATCAACTTTACCATATTCTAGTGGTTAGATGCAGGACACAGGTCCTTCCCATACTTAAAGGAAGTGGATTACACAAAGGTGTGAACACCAGGAGGCAAGCAGAATTGGGGGCCACTTTACAGTCTGTCTGACACAATAATTATAAGCTACTAAAACTCACTCAAGATGAAATAACCTAAATAGTCCTGTAACTATTTTAGAAATAGAATTTGTAGTTTAAAGTCTTTTAGTAAAGAAACCTCCAGGCCAAGATGATTTTACTGTGGAACATTATGAAACATGGATATTAAACATTCATTAAAAAAAAAAAACTCTCAGCGAACTGGGAAAAAAAGAAACGTGCTCAACCTGAAAAAGAACATCTACCAAAAAAACCCTACAGCTAACATTATAATTAATGGTGGAAAACAGAATGTTTTCCCCTAAGGTCAGAAAAAACTTAGGGATGCCTGCTCTCACTACTCCTATTCAACACTGTACTAGAAGTCCTAGCCAATACAATAAGGCAAGAAAAATAAATTAAAAGATATAGAGATTAGAAATGAAGAAATAAAAATGCCTTTATTCATAGACGACATGATTGTCTTTATAGAAAATCCCAAGATTCTATGAAAAACAAAACCACCTCCTAGAATTAATAAGTGAGTTTAGCAAGGTGATATTTCTACATTCTAAAATAAACAAATTGGAAAATTAAATGTTTAAAAAATATCATTTATAATAGCTCCAAAAAACCTGAAATACTTAGGTATAAATCTAAAATAATGTGCAGGATCTGTTTGCTAAAAACTATAAAACACTAATAAGAGAGATTTTTAAAGATATAATTAAATGGAGAGTTATATTGTTTTTGGATTGGAAGCTTCACTATAGTAAAGAAGTTAGTTCTCTGCAAATTTATCTATTGATTTAATACAATTACAATAAAAACCCCAGCAGGATGTTTGTAGATATAGACAAACAAATCTTAAAATGTATATGGAAGAACAAAGACACTTGTTTCAGAATAGCTGAAACAATTTGGGGAAGGAAGAATAAAGTCTGAGAAATTACACCATCTAATTTTAAGACTCAGTATAAAGCTATAGTATAAAATGTGTCATACTGGCAAAGGGAAAGACACATAGATCAGTGGAAGAGGATAGAAGTTCTAGAAGTAGACCCACACAGATATAACCATTTTATTTTAGACAAAAGTACAAAAACAAATGAGTGGGAAAAGGATAGTTTTACAACAAATAGTTTAGAAACAACTGCACATTCATATGCAAAAAATAAACCTCAGCCCATACCTCATATCTTATACAAAAATTAAGACAAGATGAATCATAGATCTAAGTGTAAAACTGTAAGACATTTAGAAGAAAACAGAGGAGATAATCTTCAAGTCCAGGAGTTAGGTAAAGAGTTCTTAGACATGACACCAAGACATGATAAATGAAGGAAAAAATTGATAAATTGGAGTCTATCAAAATTTAAAACTTTTGCTCTGCCAAAGATCCTGTTAAAAGAATAAAAAGACAAGTTACAGGCTAGGATAAATATTTACAAATCACATATCTGAAAAAAGGATTTGTATTCAGAATATATAAAGGATTCTCAACACTCAACAATGAGAAAACAAACTTGAACATATCCTTCAAAAAAGAGCATATATGGATGACAATAATTACATACATAAGAAGATGTTCAACATCATCAGCCATCAGGGAAATGCAAATTAAAATCATGATGAAATACCACTATCCCTCTATTAGAATGGCTAAAACTTAAAAAATAAACCGATAATACCACGTCAATACTAGTGAAGAATGCAGGGCAACTGGAACTCTCATACATTTTTGGCAGGAATGCAGTATGGTACAACCATTCTGGAAACAATTTGGCAGTTTCTCATAAAGTTAAACAAATGACCCAGCAATCCCACTCCCGGGTATTTACCTTAGAGAAATGAAGACTTATGTTCACACAAAAACCTATGCAGGATTGTTTATATCAGTTCTATTCATAATAACCAAATAAAACAATCCAAATGTCCTTCAACAGGTGGGTGGATAAACAAACTTTAGTACATCAGTAGAGTGGAATGCTAGTCAAAGATAAAAAGGAATGAACTATTGATATAAGCAACAACTTGGTTGAATCTACAAGGCATTATGCTGAGTGGAAGAAGTCAGCTTCAAAAGGTATGTATGGTTCCATTTTATGACATTCTCTAAAAGACAAAACTATAGTTAGTTCACTGAGGACAGATCAATGGTTGCCAGGGCATAGGAGTGGGGTGAGTTTAATACTCTTTAGGAGTACATAAGGGAGCATTTTTGGAGGTAATAGAGCTGTTCTGTGTCCTGATGGTGGCGATTACATGAATCTATACATGCATCAATATTAAGATTCAAAGAACTACTCCCCATAAAAGTCAATTTGACTACATTATAATTTAAAATATAAAATTAAAAACAAAAACAATAATGCTGTGTTTAGAGTGTGATGACAACTCTTTACCTTGGCAATCAAAGAGAAGTTAACTTAAAAATTTGATATTTGAGCAAAAGGTCTGAATGATGAAAAGTTTTCAGAAAGAAAGTCTAACCATCAGCTTCAGTTAAGAAGTGATATATATAGTAGCTTTCCAATAAATGTTCCTGGATGATAAAAAAATGAATGGACTAATGAATTCTAGTAAGTGTCTTTTAGAAACCATGTCTTTGTGTAACATTAATAGTTACAGATGTCATACATATTAGCAGCGCCATGAGGGAACAGAATGTATCTTTCTTATAGGTTCCTACTTCTTTCTCTATATATTCAGATGACTCTGGCAAGGAATATAGGTGAACTTTAGCACATAATCCTAGGAAACAAATGATAAACAGACAAGAAAGAAAAAAAGGGGAAAAAGCCTCTATATCATACCAAACAACAGGATAAAACCTGAAAAAGTTGGATGTTTATAAACGTCTTGCAAGTATACAATAAGTACATGACAAATATTTGCCATTCTGTAGATACAGCCCAGTGCGTGATGGCTGGGAAGAGACCGTGTATTTACAATCTTTGGACAAAAACGAGCTTAAAGGACATTGATTTACATTGTATTTCACACTCAGCTAAATAAATGTGAGTTCAACCATAACCCATGCTCCAAATCAATATTCCATTGCCCTTTCCCAAGAGTTTAGAACCTTTATACTACTTCTCCTCATTTACCTAAATATGGTCTTTATTCATTCACCTATATAAGCCCAACCTTGTGTTCAAAAAACTAATTTGCCCCACCAGGCTGCAAGTATTCAATTCAGCTTAAGAACTTAGCTTCTACAGAATATAAATGGTACAACTCCTTGGAAAACCATGCCTCTCTAGTAGATAAGTCCTTGCTTTTCACGAATAAGAACAGATTTATTATTTTACTCCTCTCTTCCTCCCTGTTCAATGTTCTTTTCTAGTTAAGAGAGTTCATTTCAGGATCTGCCTGGTGATTTGAGGAATATAATTACCTCTGCATTTTAAGAGAAAAACGACAAAACCTTCCCTCTTCCTCAGACTACAGTAAAAGATCCTAAGAGAAAAGGGGGTGGGAAGGAGTGTGGACAAATAATTGTGCTTGCATTTGACTACAAATGTAAACTATGGAGTAGTAGGGACACCCACAGGAGTGTTCACATGGGACTCTCCTCTATTTATTCATTAATTCCACGTGTAATTATTAAACAACTGCTGTATACAACTATTCTCAGCGTTAGACTAAATAGGCTGATGCTAATCAACAAGTAAAATGGGATTCCAATTCTTTGTTTGGGGGGGATTTCAAATTCTTGACTAATTTATACAAAAAAATCCCACTCTCCTATCCATCTCTCAAAAATACACTCTCACTATATTTGAGGAAAGTGAGAGAGACTCTCCTATGGGCTCCCAAGCCCACTGATGAAACTTGGGTGACAGAATCAGTAATTCACAAAGCCAGAGTTCAGGGATCTTATAAGTACATTTTTTTCCTTTTAGGAATGAAAAATCTGAGGTTGATCGTGGGAACTTTGTCAGGGTCACACAGCCTGTGAGTAGTAGAACTATATGAAATCCAGGTCTCTTAAGTGACATCCATTGCTTTTTTACTCTGATCCACCTTATAGTATATATTTCAAGGAGACAGAAAAAAATATTCCCCTGCAAAGAATTCAGCTGTCTGAGCCTGAGGTCAAATTTGAGTTGATTTCTCTCATCCTGAACTTCACCTTGCTTAAAGATTTTGGTGGTCTTTTTTCCATTGACTTTATTTTTTTAACTCTTCAATTATCCTGTAAGTCTCCAAGTCTTAGCCTGGCCTGACTTACATGGATCATGGTGCCCTATGCCCCTACTCGGCAATCCCTGCCCTCTGAAACATGTCTTCCTGCCAATCCCAATGCAAACCACCTTTTCTACTTTTGTCTTACCTCTGGGCATCTGCTATTATTTACCACTCAATTATCTGGCTATTTGTCTACTTCAAAATGCATTTTAGAACCAGTGTGTCTGACACTGATCTGTGAGTGGAATAACCTGGACTCTATAGGCCTAGGACTACATTATTTGACTGGACTTTAGCCCCCGCCCCCCAAAAAAGATAATCTACAATCTCCTAAATATCCATTCAGAGTGAGGTTGAAAGGAAAACCTGAGGTTTCTAAGGGGAACAGGGAAGCCTGCAAAAATTGCAAGTTGGGTGTATACCAAAACAAGGCAGCCTAACAGACTTTGCAAACTCCAAGGCACCTACAAAGTTGTTCCCTAAATATATTTGAAGAAAGACAAATATGATGGTTATGGTGATGCTCAGGAATAAAAACAAACTGGCAAAGCAGTTGAGTGACATCTTTATCTTGGTATTTATTGAAAAGTTTTTAGCAAAATTTGCAGTCCAAATTATTTTCTGAAATGGTCATTCCAGTAGTACTGGATCAGAGTAGGCCCCTCCATGACAATGATCCTTACTGAGACCCCATCCCCATCCCTAGACCATGTAACAATGGACAAAAAGTGGGCACATAGGCCTGTTATTGGGATTAAGAAATAGAATGCAAAGCTGGAAAGGGAAAAATAATGAAGAAACCCCAAACACAGTATAGTAATAAAGGATATGTGTAACTTTGAAGTCCAAAATTGATGAATTTTATTTATAGTACCTCCCTAGAATTCACTGGACCAATTCAAATGTCTATTTCCCGTATTATAGTACTTTACAGTTTGAAAAGAGCTCTCATATACCTCATTTGATTCTCATTTGACATGTACTTGTTTAACAAGGACTGTGATTATCAACCTGCTAACCTGCTTTTCATTAAGCACTCCATAGGCCAATCTGCTTTTATGACCATCTTGATTATAACCCACATGTTAGGATAAAGCATCACTCTGAGAATTAAAAAAAAAAAAACGAACCCAACTGGCAGATTCCACTTCAATTCAAAAGGTAGCACAAGATCATTGGAGGAAAAAAAATTAATGCTGTTATGTTAAACTAATCAGCGAAATTGGTGTCAAAGTACTGTTAGAGGATCGGGTAGAAGGAGAATTGCCACCTTGGAGCGTTCTAAGAAGAGCGGCTCTTTTGGAAAATGAATCATAGTTTGTTTCCGTTATTTCCTACTTGAAGGGTGTAAATTGATTTGCTACTTCTTCTTGGTCCTCCTGTCACATTTGGGCTCTGCTCTAATCAGTTACCACTTGGCCATCCACTTGCAACCTCTCCAAAATTTAACATCTCTTATTCATTATCTCTTTTCACATTTATTTACGATTACAAGTTTAAGCTTAAGAGAATTCCATTACTATCATTATATTGTGACCTCAAGAGGAAGATACATGCACCACCCCAATGTTCATTGCAGCATAACTTACAATAGCCAGGTCGTGGAAGCAACCTAAATGTCCATCGACAGATGAATGGATAAAGAAGATGTGGTACATATATACAATAGAATATTACTTAGCCATAAAAAAGAATGAAATAATGCCATATGCAGCAACATGGATGGATCTAGAGATTATCGTACTAAGTGAAGTAAGTCAGAGAGAAAAGACATATCATATGATATCATTTATACGTGGAATCTAAAAAAATGATACAAATAAACTTATTTACAAAACAGAAAGACTCATAGACAGAAAACAAACTTACAGTTGCCAAAGGGAAAAGGGGGGAAGTGGGAGATAAATTAGGAGTTTGTGATTAACAGATACACACTATTATATATAAAATAGATAAACAACATGGGCCCACTGTATAGCAGAGGAAACTATGTTTAATATCTTGTAATAACCTATAATGGAAAAGAATCTGAAAAAAATATATATCTGAATCACTGTGCCATACACCTGAAGCTAATACAACATTGTAAATCAACTATATACTGCCATAAAAAAAGAGGAAGCATATATCAAAATGGGGAAAAATTTTACTTTCTACAAGGTAAAGCTGATAACAAAATACTCTGATACAATGGAATTTTTTTACAACTCCTAAACTTCATGTGGAAGTATGAAAGATGGAGTTTCTAATTGTCCTCTTAATTTCTATAAACATTTTAATGAAACTTCAGGAAAACATAAAAAAAATTGTTGATAAACTGTCAAAATACAAACTATACATTGCTCAGATATCTGCATATTTGGCAGACAGTGCAAATGTAAATTTTGGCAAATTCCATTCAGCCTTTAACTTTTTCTGAAGAAAAGGAAAAGATCTTATGCTGCTGAAAAGGGATATGATTTGCTTACAAGTGATACTGAGACTTTCATAATGTAAGTTTTTGGTTACTCTGAAGTTTCCATAAAGTGTGTAGAAGCACTTAATGAGATTTTTGACTTTCTGGAAGGTGGAGATACCCTGCTTAGACATGAGCCTACAAGATGGCTGTGATTACTGGCAGCCATGGAAATGATGTTAAAATGTTAGCGTGAAGTAAAATCATATTTCAAGGTGTGGATATGAACAATATCCTTATCTAATTTAGAAATATATTGAGGATGGAAATGGAGAAAATAATTATAGTAAAAATTCATATGCTTTTTTTTTCAAAATTGTTTGTGAAGAGGGCCTAAAGAGCCTAGAAAAGGATGAACTAACTGTACCTGAGTTGTTTGTGTTATATAGGTAGTGACAAAAATTCATACCGTTGGATATAAAACTGCTTTAGAAAAAAAAAATAGAGTTACCATAATAGGACAATCACATTAAATAGCACTTTTTCAATTTCTTTTCTAAAACTGTACTTATTTTGAATTCAATTTCATAAGTTCAAAAACTTCTGTGCTTAAAAACAATCTTCTCTGAAAGAGAGCTTTCACTTATGATGACATTCAATGTGCTTCAGAGTTTTTTTTTTTAAATAATGGACCTTTTAGAGGCGAATAGTACATTAGTTTCCTATTGCTGCATAACATATTACTGCAAACTTAGTGGCTTCAAGCAACACTCACTTATTGTCTCACAGTTCTGTAGATCAGACATCCAAACACATGTTACTGGGTCCTCTGCTGAGAGTCTCACAAGTGTGAAATCAAGGTATCAGCCAGTTCATGATCCTTATCCAAGCTCACAGGTCTCTACTTTCTTTATGTTTATTGTCTGGGGATGCTCTTGGCTCCTATGAGTAGCCTGCTGTCACATGCCAATCTGGCCCTCTCTACAATACAGCAACTTACTTCTTCATGTCCAGCAGAAGAGTGTCTCTCTCACTTTGAATCTCGGCCTACAGGAAGGCTCCAGTCCCTCTAAAGTGCTCCCCTGATTAAGTCAGGCCCACCAAGGATAATTTCCCTTCTGATTTACTCAAAGTTAAATGATTTTCACAAAGTTAACTTTGCAAACTCCTTTCACCTCTGTCATATAACTATAGGAGTAAACTACATAATATTCAAGGCGAGAGGTTTATAAATGGCATGAACATAAGGGGACAGAAATCATGGGAATCGCAAATACACTATATGATGGATTTACAGATGTAAAGGACTTAATTGACAAACAGTTGTTCTACCAAAACAAGAATATAGTTATAGAGTGGATGTACATTTTTGGAGAGCTAGAAACTAATTCCTAAAAAATCTAAAACTTTTCTGTTGTTAATAAGGAAAATTCTAAGTGTACCATCCAACAAGTATTCTTGACAGGATATAACAGATTGATATCATCACACTGGACTGACACAAAGAATCAAATGTAATGTGGGTTTGATAAGAGCACAGCTGTAAGTCAAAGAAAATTTTACATCTGACTCTATTAAATTTTACCACCATATAAAAGAAAAGACTGTCCAAAAGGCTGAAGGCAGTTCAAAGAAATATTATTAGAAAAGAAAGCAGAAAGAGTAAATAGCATAGTAAACTATATTAAAAAAATAAAGCAATTATTGACTCTAGGGAAAATAAAAAGTGGCACAAGAATGGAAATAAAATCATTGTCTTGTTTTTAGCTTACTTGTGAATAATATTTCAACAGTCCCAAAACAAACAATAAGCTATTTTAAGAGAACTGGAGAGGGCAAATGCATTCATGTCAGGGAAGAAGATATAATAGAGGTTAAGTTTCATTTTCCACTGTGAAAAGTCAGTAGAGGACTACTAACTAAAATTGAAAAACCAACAAATGGCAGTATAAGGATGGTAATTAGAAATCTGGAGTCAAATATAAGAAACAGGTGAAAGAGTTGCAAGTGTGACTGCCACTCAATGTAGTATACTGGGAGATAGGGGGCAAGGAATTTCTTTTCTCTTTTAAGCCTTGTAGTGCTATTTGATTTTTTTTAAAGACTGCATATTGATAAAAAACAAAAACTAAAGAAAACACTGAAGTATTTCTTTAGAGACACTGACAGAGGCAGAAATAGGACTTTTTGTAAAGAACAGGTACTACTAGAACAGTATGCATTAGCTCTCTCAATTCTCAGTTCATGAGATATGAGATATCTCATATCATGAGATATGATATTTCCTACTCAAGAAATCAAAATTTCAAGAGAATAAGTACACTGGCCAAAGTCACACACTTATTAAGTAGAAGTCAGGTTTCAAACCCAGACTTTAAAATCATGACTCTTAGAAAGATGAATACAATATTCATAGGGAAAGCTGGTATTTTAGATGTAACATGAAACAATGACAGAATTAGAATATGTGGAAACATGAAGGAAGAATATTCCAAGCATAGTGAATAGCTTTAAAAAACCAGAGTTGAAAGGTGAAGAAGGATTATAGGCAAAGGACTCATTTGACTAAGAGTGGGAGGTGAAATTCAAGGCCAGGTACAGAATTTCTTAACAATGTTTATCGCCGTTTTAGGCTACATTCATTTTTTCTGTTTTATTTATTTTTATTGAAATGTACTTGACATATAATATTATGCTATTTTTATGTGTACTACATAGTGATTTTATTCACATACATTCTGAAATGATCACCATAGTAAGTCTAGCAACCGACTGTACTGAAAGTTATTATTATCCCAGCTTTCTTTTTGTTTCCATTTGCATAGAATAACTTTTTCCATCTCCTCACATTAAGTCATTGTGTGTTTTTAGATATGAAGTGAGTCTCCTTTAGGCAGCATATAGCTGGGCCTTTTTTTATTTTCCATTCAGACACTCTATGTCTTTTGATTGGAGCATTTAGTGCATTTACATTTAAAGTAATTATTGATAGATATGTACTTATTGCCATTTTGTTGACTGATTTCTAGTTGTTTTTGTAGTTCTTTTTTGTTCCTTTCTTTTGATCTCATCTCTTGTGCTTTGGTGACTATATTTGGTGTTATATTTGGATTGTTTGTCTTGTGTATCTATTACAGGTTTTTGGTTTGTGGTTACTATGAGGTTAATATATAACTATAAATTTATACATAACTATGTATAGTTACTTTAAGTTCATGATCTCTTCAGTTTGAATGCATTCTAACTACCCTGAATGCCCCCTCCCACCCACATTTAATGTTTTTTATGTCATATATTACATCTTTTGATCTGTGTGCCCGTTAATATTTATGTGAATATAGATGATTTTACTACTTTTGTCTTTTAACCTTCCTACTAGCTTTATAAATGGTTATTACTTTTACTATATGTTTGCCTTTACCACTGAGATTTTACCTTTCATAATTTTCATATTTCTAGTTGTGGCCTTTTATTTTCCACTTAGATAAGTCCCTTTAACCGTTTTTTAAAAGCTGGTTTGGTGGTGCTGACTTCTTATAGCGTTGCTTGTCTGTAAAACTGTTTATCTCTCTTTCAGATCTGAATGATAACCTTGGTGGGTATTTTTGCTTGTAGGTTTTTTCCTTTCATCACTTTAAATATATTGTGCCACTTCCTTCTGGTCTGCAGAGTTTCTGCTGAAAAGTCACTCTATGCTCTTATGGAAGTTCCTGTCTATGTAACTGTTGTTTTCTTGCTGCGTTTAAGATTCTCTATGTATCTTTAATTTGCTATTTTAATTATAGTGTATCTTGGTGTGGACCTCTTTGGGTTCATCTTGTTTGGGATTCTCTGTGATTCCTGGACCTGGATACCTGTTTTCTTTCCCAGGTTAGGGAAATTTTCAGCTATTATTTCTTAAATAAATTCTGTGCCCCTTTCTCTCTCTTCTTCTTCTTCTTCTGGGACCCTTATGATACAAATGTTCTTACACTTGATGTTGTCCTATCATAGGTCTCTTAAACTATCCTACTTTCTTTTAATTCTATTTATCTATCTATGTATCTATATATCTATCTATTTATTTATTCTGTTCTGTTTGAGTGATTTTCACTACTTCATCTTCCAGACTGCTGCTCTATTCCTCTATATTAGCTAAGCTACTCTTAATTCCTCCTGGTATATTTTTTATTTCAGTTATTTTATTCTTCAGCTCTGAGTCTTCTCTATATTTTCTAACTCTTTTGAAATTCTCACTGTGTTCATCCATTCTTCTCTTGAGTTCAATGAGCCTCTCTGGGATCACTACCTTGAACGCTTCATTAGCTAGAATGTTTATTTCCACTTTGCTTAGTTCTTTTTCTGAGAGTTTGTCTTGTTTCTTCAAATTTTTCAAACATATTCCTCTGTCTTCTCATTTTACCTAATTTTCTGTGTTTATTTCTATGTATTAGGTAGGTCAGTTACATTTCTTGACCTTTGAGAAGTGGCCTTATGTAGGAGCATCCTATAGAGTTCAGCAGCTCACTCCCCTCTGATTACCAGAGTGATATGACCCAGAGGTGCCCCCTATGTGGGCTGCTAAGCCCCCGTCTGTTGTGGTGGGGCTGAGTACTATGAGTATAGGCAGGTATAGCCCCTGGCCCTTTTGGCTACAAGGTCCTGCCTCGTGTGGGCCTGCTGGAAGGCAGGGCAAGTTTCCTGCATGTTTGGCTGTGCAGTCTGGGGGAAAGCTGCTGTCAGAGCACTGTCCATAGGGTCAGGACCCTGAGTGGCTGGGATTACCACCTAGGGGGCACAGGGCTGGTGCTCACCTGCTGCTAGGGGGAAGATTCCAAAATGGTGCTGGTCAGTGCTGGTGTCATCATGGTAGAACAAGCTCCCCAAAATGACTGCTCCCTGTGTCTCCATCCCCAGGGGGCGTCCTAATTGTCTCCTGCCTCCCTAGGAGGCTCTCCAAGATCAGCAAATGGGTCTGACCCAGGCTCCTTTTAAACTACTGCCTCTGTGCCAAGACTCAGAGCATGAGAGATTTTGTGCACGCCCTTTAAGAGTGGAGTTATCTATTTCCTGTAGCCCTCTGGCTCTCTGGAATGTAAGTCCAGCTGGTTTTTCAAAGCCAGATGTCTTCCCTGGTGCAGGTCCCCTGGCCAGGGAAGACCAATGTGGGGCTCAGACCCCTCACTCCTTGATTGTGTGATTGTGATATTCTTCCTATTTGTGGTTCACCAACCTGCAGGTGTGGGTCCTGACTATGCTGCATCTCTACCCCTTCTAACTGGTTCATTTGGTTCCTTCTTTATTTTTAATCATGAAAACTCTTTCCTGCTAGTCTTCAGGTTGTTCTCATAAATAGTTGCTCTGTAAGTAGTGGTAATTTTGGTGTGCCCGTGGGAGATGAGTTCAGGGTCTTCCTACTTTGTTATCTTGGCCATACTCCCCATTTTTCTGTTTCAAATTTCTGCGTTTCCCAGTCTTTTAAAAATTCCTCATATTGACACAAAGCTGGTCACATACAGTACTAACTATACTTATCTGGAGGGAAATGGAAACAAGAGCATTCACATTTAACATAGGCATATACATATACATAAATATATAGAGTTAACAAAAAAGTTCACATTTCTTATCTCATTAGATTATCACAATAAACCTCAACTCTGAGGCCAGTTATTATTATTATTACATTTATTCCACAGAAGACAAACTACTACTAAGAGGTTAATACAGCTGCAAAGGTTGTTATACAGTTGGTAAGAGGTTCAGCCAGGGTTTGAACTTGGGTCTTTTGATCCCCATTCACAGTGTTCTACCAATTATCATACACTATCTTCTCCTCTAAACACCTATAAATACTTTTATATTCTTGCACAATACCACCAAGTAAACTAAAAAAGAGGAACAATACCTTGTTGTTGAGCAAGATAAGGTAGTTTGGATACTGACTTAGGAGTTCTGTTCCTAAGCCTGTTCTTAGCTGATCAGTCTCAAATCAGGCCGATGACACAGATACAAAACAACTATTCAACTTAGTGTTTTAAAAATTCAGCAAAATTCAGACCAAGCAACTGGAAAATTATATTTTGCAGTTGTCAAATATCTACTCAAGCCTGAACATCAGAAAGACATTCAATCATCCAGATGTTTTTAAATGGCTAGACACTTTACAACATGACTACCAAATATATAATTGATTGAATGCTTTATAAACATACAGATGTTTTAAACTTCAAATGTAGTCTTTAAGTTATTATGGATGAGTTATCTCCTTCCTTTTTTCCACCTGTAATAGTCAACCACTCTCACAAGATGCTTAAATACGGTGAGGTCCATTGAGAAAGTTCATAGCCTCAGATGTGAAAAATGTTAATTTTCCAGCTGGATATTCATATGGTCAAAATAATGTATTACCATCATGGGATGGGTTATGAAGAATCCTAACATTTCATTTGTAAGTAATTAACAATGGCCCACCCACTGGAACATGGGGGCTGATTTTGTTTTCCAAATTTTTCCTGTTCAAATAGTATCCATTTTTTGCCTTGCAAATAATTATATTCTTCTAGAAGTTACATCCTGTCTTCTACTCTTTAGCAATAAAAGAGCACACAGAAAAGAGGAGGAAAGATAAAGCAATATATCAAGCCACATCCTTCATTTGCCTCTACCTAATTCCTGCCTTTTTCAGGAGAAGATCTACTGCCAGTACTCTTATTATGGCCCTGTAAGGAGTTTCTTGGCCTCTAACATCAATCAACCCATTAAGGTTTTTCTTTCATTGACGACTGAGTCCCAGCGAATGAAACATTGTACGAAATGTTGTAGTAAATAGTAAAAGAGAGGCATAATATCATAATGCTTTGAAGTTTATATTCTCCTATTCTTCTTAGTTCAATATTTATAATAGCTTTGAAAGACTGAGAATGTAATGCCCATTTTATCTATGAAGCCACTGCAGCTCAGAGAAGTTAAGTAACTTAAGGAAATGAGTCTTCAACCCAGACCTTACTCCAAATCCCATGTCTCTTTCAGTAGACTAGGTTTTCTAATATTGTGCTCAATGAAAATCCTGGGTCTTGAGATGTTAATTAAATGTCTTGTGAAAAGGATTGCTGTGACTGAATGTCTGTGTCCCCCCCCCGGACCCCAAATTCCTATGCTGAAACCTAATCCCTAATTTGATGGTGTCTGGAGGCAAGGTCTTTGGAAGGTGATTAGGTCATAAAGGTAGAGCCTTCATGAATGGAATTAAGACCCTTATACAAGAGACTTCTGAGAGGTCCCCTCCCACTTCCACCCAGTAGAAGCAAGAAAATAACCAAAGATGGCCATCTATGAATGAGGAAGCTGAACCCTCACCAGACACTAAATCTGTGGGTAACTTGATCTTGGACTTCGCATGTTCCAGACCTGTGAGAAATAAACATCTGTTGTTTATAAGCCCCCTAGTCTGTGGTATTTTTGTCACAGCAACCCAAATAGACTAAGACAAGGATCCTTCTTGGAAAAACACTTTATAGACTCAGTTTAACTTTACTTAACAACATTTCCCAAACTTGTTTGGCTATGAAGGTTTTTGCCAAAAACACTTATTAAATTCTTATAGTCCTAGCATTCCATAGAACAAAATGGTGCACTAGTTATTACAGACTTGTTCTTAATTAGAGCTTACGGTCATAATGATCAGCATATCCTCCTTCATTTCCTTTTAGAAATTTTTTTCTCATCTCCTTGCCATCAGCTAAGATCAGGTACTCCCATATTATTTTCATGATGTGCCTCTTTAATCTAGTCTTCTGTTATTCTTTTTTCTTATTGTCTGCCTAAATTTTATTTCACTAAAGCTACCTCCCTCCTTTGTTCTATATCCCGTCCTTTATTTTATGCCCCACGCCCATTTTTGGTTTTCATTAACACACTTTATTTTTTCTGAGATACTGTCTTGCTCTTTTTATGGAAGCTTTGCTACTTAAAAGTGTAGTCTGAGAACCAGCAGTATCAGCATTACTTGGGACTTTGTTGGAAACGAAGAATCTAAGGCCCTACTGCACACATAATCAATCAGAATAAACTTTTAGACAGAATTCCTAGGTAATCCCATGAACATGGAGGACTGAGGAAACCCTGCTTTATCATAGTATTTAAGCCCTCCCTTGGCTCTTTAATAACTAGGTCCTCAAAGCAATGAAAAGATCAGTTGTGAAGAGTAGGTCCCATGATGAGTGAATTATATATAGATTATTAAACATGCATGTTTACACATACTTCTACAACTACAATTATTATGTCATTTAGCTACTACATATATTTCAAAATTTCCCATAGAAGTCATGATAAAGTCTAAGCTCCACAGCATAAAAGACCCTCATGATCTATTCCTACTTAGCCTGTCAGCCTCATCTTTACCATCTTTCCCCCAGATTCCACCATTATTTATGTTCCAGCCATACTGAATGACTGGAATTTGTTAAACAGTCTGTGTTTTTTCTCTTGTCTTTGGTACTTTGTTCATTCAGCCCTCTCTGTCTGGTATGCTTTGCCTTTCCTCTTCACCTGGCCTATGCCTACTTGTCTTTTAAGGTCCCATCATAGGTGGCAATGCCTCTGAATATCATTATCTGATCCCTACACACCCTTTAGATTCATTTATTTCCTCAATAAGTACTGATTACATGCCAATCAGGTACCAGCTACCTCTATTATAGCACTCAACATGATGTGTTACAATTGTTTGACTTATTGTCCTTACTAGATCAGGAATTCTTTGAGGACAGAACTATCTTCATTCATCCAATAAATATTTGTTAAGTACCTCAACTACATGTTTTATAAATGGTGTCACATACTGAGATGTATACATGAAAGTCCTTCATTAAAAGGATAAGGGAGAGGGACTGATTGATATCCTCACTGTACCCTCTATGGGATATGAGAGACTTCATCCTAGTCTTTTTCAGAACAGCTTCAATTCAAAATTTTCACTCCTATATCCTCCAAAGTTTCCTAATTTTTAGTTAAAAAGTATAGCCACCATAATAATCAAACGCAGTATTCTCATCTTGAAAAATTAGACAAAGACTTAAATCTGGGTATGTTGTGTTATAGGAAAGATTATACATGACAGGAGGGACACAGGCTATAGCAAAAAGGAATATGGCTCTGGGGCTAGACTTTCCTGGTACAAATCACCATTGTAATGCTAACCTGTTTGACCTTAGCCAACTTACTTCAACTTGCTAAGACTCAATGTGCTCATCTATAAAGTGAGAATAATAACAGTACCTCTAACTTATAGAATTATTGAGGGATTAAATGAAAAAATGCACACAGCACTTAGGGCAGGGACTGGAATAAAATAAATGTTCAATAAATGTTTATTACTGTTACTATTTATGCATGGCGTTTATATTTGCACTAAGTTTACAAAGCAACATTATACCACCACAAAAAGGTATTGCTGCTGGTAGAAAACTTGGGGCTCCTTGCCATATATTGGAGACAACAGTTTATCCTCTTTCATTCTCCAAGAAAAAAAACAAAAGGAAACAAGAGTCTTTAATAGCTGTAGTCCACTCAGTTTACCCAAAGACTCCCCAGACCAGCTGAAACAAATTGAAGGCAGCCAACTGCAAGGCTGTAAACAAACTACCATTACTGCACAAACCATAGGAAATTCCAAAAAATTGTGAGAAAGTACATTCGACACTCATTCAACACTCAAGTCCTTGGCTTGGGACAAGAACAAAAATGTTCTCAAGGACAGTAGAGACCTTTTCCATTGTTCAACTCAGTATTCCACTTAGGACTTAATGACAGAAGGCATTGCAGTTGTAATTATTCTCCTCTGGGTCCCACCTGGGCCACCCTCCAGCAGATTCTCTGCAGCCCTGCCCAAGCCCTGTAGAAGAGAAAAGGCACAAAGGGGGATGTTTGTGGCCAGACTGTCTCCAATTAGTCAGAATGAGAACAATGATTGGCTTTTCCTCTGGGCCAGCCTGGAAAAAAATCCTACACAGTTGGGTGGGATGGGAAAGAAATTTTTGGCCAATGGATCAAATTCCAACAATCTTCAGGAATCTATACTGACTGTGACCCATTTTACCGAAGCAGTCAGAGCCCCAGAAACTCAGAGGTACGTGACAATGATGCTAGAAAGGATAGTGTGGCTACTAAACCATGGCTATCAAAGACTACAGCACTTAAAATTCACCTGTGTGACTAACAAACGTAAGGTAGATAGCTAGTGGGAAGCAGCCGCATGGCACAGGGATATCGGCTGGGTGTTTTGTGACCGCCTGGAGGGGTGGGATAGGGAGGGTGGGAGGGAGGGAGACGCAAGAGGGAGGAGATATGGGAACATGTGTATGTGTATAGCTGATTCACTTTGTTATGGAGCAGAAACTAACACACCATTGTAAAGCAATTATACCCCACTAAAGATGTTAAAAAAAAAAATTCACCAGTGTGCTTGTTTTAAAACGGCACGTTCCCATCCCTGGTAAACTGAGTCAGTAGGCCTGGGACACGGCCCAAGGATCTGAAATTTTGACAATTATCCCTCCTCTCCCAGAATAATTCTGTTCCAGGTGATCTACACAACAAAGTTTAAGGGGGTAAAAAATTGCCCAGAATGGATTCTGGGGACTGGCTGCTAAACAGTCTGACGCCCAGGTCAGATGAAGCTGACATTCCATATCATATATAATAAAATTATGCTAAGACAGTTATGACTGATAGTTAGCATTGGGTCTAAGAAATAATGACCAAAATTAAAGTCAAACATCAGATTCAAATTCTAGCTCCTGTACCTCAGGACTGGAAACATAATTTTCTAAGACTCCTGATCCTCCTAATACGGTGAGGAAAAACATGGTGGTTGTTTTGAGTAAGTGAGGCACTGTATATAAACATGCTTGTAAATTGTAAAGTGCTCAACAAGTATTTGTTGTGGTGATTAATATGACTCTGAGAACTAAATGCATTTTCTAAAAATTTATTTATTTTTGGCTGCGTTGGGTCTTTGTTGCTGCACACAGGCTTTCTCTAGTTGCGGCGAGTGGGGGCTACTCTTCGTTGCAGTGCACGGGCTTCTCATTGAGGTGGCTTCTCTTCTTGCAGAGAATGGGCTCTAGACGCATGGGCTTTAGTAGTGTGGCATGTGGGCTCAGTAGGTGTGGCTCGCGGGCTCTAGAGTGCAGGCTCAGTAGCTGTGGCGCATGGGCTTAGTTGCTCCGTGGCATGCGGGGTCTTCCCAGACCAGGGCTTGAACCCATGTCCCCTGCATTGGCAGGCGGATTCTTAACCACTGCACCAGCAGGGACACCCCAGAACTAAATGCATTTAACAGTGGGATTCTAACAGTTCTAAGAACTAAGCCATAGAAACATTTGACTAATAGAGAGAGATTTTAAAGCCACTAATAAATAGATTTTAAAGCAAGTGAGGGGCTATTTAGGGTCTCCAAATCTCAGTATATAGGAGTATATATTACTAATATGTACATATATATTTATGCATATGCACATAAGTATACAGACATACATATGCAGCATATATGACAGGTGGTTCAAGGCCCCAGCTCCTTCAATGACCTTGGCTCACTCATTATTTTCTCAAGTCCTTAAACTTCAGTGAGCACAGTCCAATGAAAAACTCCTGTGACAACTTTTCCACTTTGTTTTATAAACCTATCCACTCACTAGTCACTGCTTTAATTCTTTTAAACTGTGGAGAATTTTCTAGCCAGCTCTAAGTCTAGAGGAACATCTGAGTTATTGGGTCTGGCTCAACCCAGAACGCTGTAGGCTCCTGGGAAAATACCTCGGCACCCAGCACTAAGACTGGGCTCCACAGGAGCTCCTTCTCTGGGCCTTGATACTTGAGCAAATCCAGACAACATTTGGCTATAGCTTATGTGAGAGAGAAGGAAAAATGGGGATAAAAACTGGGGGCAGAGAAGGAAATAACGTAAAGAAAAGAATTGAGAAAGAAGAGTCCCCAAGAAACTCTAGCCAAATACATTTAATAATTTTTACATCTGGTGGGGAAATAGCCAGGAAAGAACCCCTATGTAGGTGGTGGGTCCTGAGGGAATGTCAAGTTGATGAAGCTATCGTTCACATGCTCCAGGTTTGGCTTCCCTCACCCACCCCCGCTCTCACAAGCTGTTCCTTAGATTAGCAAAGGGTCTCCTCTCTGCAAATGTACCTTTAAATATCTAGATCCTCTGTAGCCCCGGCGCCTCAGCCTTCAGGAGAACAGGGGGCTTAAGTCAAATGTCTGCTCAGGGGAAGAAATTCAGAGGAAATGGATACTTAACCTCCACTGTACCCAGTATATCACACCTTCCTCACAGCCCAGAGGAGGCCCCAAAGAGTAAGGTATGTTGAGTGCTTCCAAGCCAGAGTGCTGGCGATGCTGGAAGTTGGTGACAATACTGTGCATAGACACACAGAGGAGAAAGCTGGTGGGTTGTAAAGGGAAGTCCAGGGTGGCTTTCACTTTTATTAGTTGTGTGCCCTAAAGCAATTTGCTTTAACCTCTCTCCACCCAGTTTCTTGATCTATCTAGTAAATGGACAGTATCTGCTCCTACTCTAACAGCATAGGATTGCTGAGAAAATTAAAGTCAAAATTCAGTATGAAACGGCATTTGGCCATGAACTCATGATGTGTTCTCTTCCTCATTCTTACAAAGAATCAAAGAACACATAGAACAAAATAAAAATTTAATGACAACATTGAAAAGTAGAACTGATCATTAGCTATCCCTCCCTATTAGTCTCTATCAGTATTCTAGTGCAGCATCAGCTACTGCTGGACAACTGGAACAGAAAACATAGTTGATTTCCTGGCTTCTGCTATTGGTCCCCAATAGATCATTTTCTATAGAAAGTAAATAAGATTTCTAAACAATTTATTATGAAATATGTCATGCACACAAAAGAGTATATATAATGTGTATGTAGAGTTTAAGAATAATAAGCAAACATCCAGTTTAATAGATTTTCACCAATACCTACAGCTTCCTGTGGGTCCCTTTCTGACTATATTCCCGTCCTTTCTCCTGAAAGCCAATCACAATGCTATATTTTGTTTTATTATTTCCTTACTTTTCTTTATATCATTACCACAAAGGTATGTGTCCTCAAATAATAAACTGATTAGTTTTGCCTCTTAAATTTCATTTAATGGAATCATCCTAAGTCCTCTTTTGTTACTTGCTTTTTACTGTTCAATGTTATGTTCCTGAGATTCATGCATATTTGATGCATATAGCCCTTTAAATTTCACCATTGTATAATATTCCATTGCATGGATAAATATAATTTATCTTTTCTTCTATTCATATACATATGGGTTATTTCCAGTATTTTACTATTATAAGCAATACTGCTATGGATTTGCTTGTACATGTTCTCTGGTACACATTTCAGAGTTTTTCAAGGACTGTCTCCAGGAGTGGAATTGCTGGTCAGGGGGTACACACACATCTTCAACCTTATCAGATAATGCAAAAGTGTCTACCAATGGAGGGATTATACCAATTTATGATTTCACTAATAGTGTATGAGTTCCTTTTGCTTCATATCCATACCAGCAATTAGAATTGTCAGATTTAATAGTTCTAGCTAATCTGTTAGTTTTAATTTGGATTTCCCGGTTATTAGTGAGGTTGTATACATTCAGATATGATTAGTGGTCATTCATATATCTTCTTTTATGAATTACCTGCTTATGTCTTTTGACTGTTTTTATTTTGGGTTGTTTGTATATTTTATTATTTATTCTGAATGCTAATCCTTTTTCAGTTACATGTTACAAATATCTCTGGTGGGTCTGCAGCTTATCTTTTCATTTTATTTATGGCATTTTTTTTTTACATCTTTATTGGAGTATAATTGCTTTACAATGGTGTGTTAGTTTCTGCTTGTTTTGATGAAAATAGTTCTAATTTTAGTGTAAAGTTTATCAGATATTTTCCTTTATTGTTTGCATATTTTGAGCCTTGTACAATAAATCTTTCTGTATCCCAAAGTCATAAAGAATTCTACTGGAGTGATTTAAAAAATTTTTAAGTTTTGCCTCCCAAAACTTAAACTCTGGGTTTTTTTTTTTTTTTTTTTTTTTTTTGCGGTACGTGGGCCTCTCACTGTTGTGGCCTCTCCCGTGGCAGAGCACAGGCTCCGGCTGCGTAGGCTCAGCGGCCATCGCTCGCGGGCCCAGCCACTCGGTGACATGTGGGATCCTCCCGGACCGGGGCACGAACCCGCGTCCCCTGCATCGGCAGGCGGACTCTCAACCACTGCGCCACCAGGGAAGCCCTACTCTGGGTATTTTTAAAACATTTTTTTTTTATTGCAAAGTGTACTCATATACAGAAGAGGGCGTAAACTGTAAACATACAGCTTAATTATCATAGAGTGATCATCTGTGTACACCACCCAGGTTAAGAAATAGAAGGTATGCCAGTCCTCCAGAGTTGCCCCCATAGCTCTTCCAATTACTATTCCCTGCCTATCCCACCAAGTATAACTACTATTTTGACTTCTAATCCTGTAGTTTGGTCTTGCCTGTTTTCAAGGTTCATATAATGGAAACTTGTGAAAGTTCTTGGTGAAAATGAAAAATGTGTCTTTTGTTTTTACTTAAAACCTAAAGGAACTTTTGGCCAACCCAATATGCTGCATATATCTTCTCCCCATCTGTGGCTTGCCTTTTCATTCTCTTAATGCTGTGTTTTGATTATCAGACGTTCTTAAATTTAACATTATCCAGTTTATCAATATTTTCCTATACAGTTGGTACTCCTACATTATTTTCTAGTTTTTTTTATTTTTCATGTTTAGATTTATAATCCACATAAAACTGATTTTTGTGTAAGAGAGGAGTTACTTTTTTCTGTAATCTGGCTAGATAATTGACCAAGCACCATTTTTTGAAAAGATAATCATTTTTCACTTATTTACAAAACAGAAATAGAGTTACAGATGTAGAAAACAAACTTATGGCTACCAGGGGGTAAGGGGAGTAGGGACAAAATGGGATTTGGGGAATGACATATACACACTACTATATATAAAACAGATAACTAATAAAGACCTACTCTATAGTACAGGGAACTCTACTCAATACTCTGTAATAACTTATATAGGGAAAGAATCTAAATAAAAAGTTGATATATGTATAACTGATTCACTTTACTGTACAGCAGAAACTAATACAACATTGTAAATCAACTATACTCCAATAAAAATTTAAAAAAAAAGAAAAGGTTATTATTTTTCATGTACAGAGTACCTATAAA
The DNA here is from genome assembly GCF_964374135.1 of Grampus griseus. NCBI lineage: Eukaryota > Metazoa > Chordata > Mammalia > Artiodactyla > Delphinidae > Grampus > Grampus griseus. Next base: position 79,179,522 of record NC_139017.1, read on the forward strand.
TGTATGGCTCTGTTTCTTGGCTCTCTATTCTATTTCACTGGTTTATTCATCTCTCTCTGTATCAAAGCCATGTGTTTTTAATTACTCTAGGTTTATAATTTGTCTTTTTACCTGTAGGGCAAATCTACTGCACCCTCTTGTTCAAATGTGTCTTTACCATTCTTGGCTGTTTGCTATACCATGTAAATTATAGAATCAGTTTGCTAAGTTCCATAAAAACACTGTTGGGATTTTCATCAAATTGCCACTAAATTTGACAAGAATTAACTTCTTACAAGTTATCCCCTCCATGAATTTAGTATATTTCTCTCTCTCTCTCTCTCTATATATATATATATAGTAAATATGAATCTTCTTTAATAACTTTCAATATAATTTTTTCCATATAGGATTTGCACACCTAACAAAAGTACCTTATTATTTGCTGTTGTTGTTTTAAAGGGTATACCATATAGAAATGCAAATAACTTTATCTTATATTTGACACTCGTTTTTTTCTCCTAACGTATTTAGGTTATATTTTGTTTTCTATATAAACAGTTATATTATCTGCTACCACTAACACTTTTTTGTCTTTTTCCCCCCACTTCTTATGTTTTCATTCTTTTTCTTACATTTTTTTCTGTATCTGTGGAAAAGAATCATATAATTTTTCTTGCTTATCTTGAGGTGGATTAATCAATAGATTTTTTTTTCCCAGTTCTGAACTAAACTGAATTCTGGAATATTCACTACTCAATCATAGTGTATCTTTTTCCATGAACTGCTAAGTTCAGTTGCTTATATTTCATTTAGGATTTTGTCATACACGTTCATGAGTGATTTTGACCTGTACTATTTCTCATTTTTTAAACTGTTCTTGTCTGGTTTTGATACCACAATTATACTAGACCATAATGGTTTCCCTTTTTTCCTCCCTATGTCCTAGAAGATGTTTTGTAGTGTTTGTATTTTCTAATCCATGGATATTTGGTAAAAGTTACCTACAAAATTTGGGCCTGTTATTTTCATCATAGGATGTTTTTAACAATAATACTTAATTTCTTCAATGGTTATAGAACTATTCAGTTTTTCTCTTTCTTACTGAATACAGTTAATACTTTATATTTCTTCTAGGAATTAAATATTTCATAAGTTTTCAAATGTGTTAAAGTTAATCATAATTTTGTTTTACCTTTCCATCCCTGCTACAACTTAAGTTAGAGCATACTCTTTCAAAGTCTGATATTTGTGCCTTCTCTTTTTATCCCTGATTTTAACAAGATTATTTCTTTCCTTTTACTTGACGAAGTGTATTCTCTTGCTATTTTTTTCTCACTTAAGTTGTATGTATGGTACATCAATTTTCTGGCTTTCTTCTCTTCCAATATAAGTAAGCAAATCTATAAATTACCTTTTAAGCACTGCCTGAGCTATATCCCACACATTTTTACATATGCTGCTTTTCTCAGTGTACAGTTATAAGAATTTCCGGTATGATTTCTTTTTGATTTATTAGGGGATCTAGAAGTGTGTTTTAAAAATTCTAATCTGAAAACAACCTAAAGGTCCTCCCACTGAGAAATTTAAAAATAAATGAAAAAAATAAATTTTAAATCAAATTTTAAAACTATTTTCAAATATATAACATAATACACACAAAAAATCAGCTGTATTTCTTCCTACTCATTAACAATGAACAACCTGAAAAGGAAATTAAGAAAATAATTCCATTTACAATAGCATCAAAAAAGAATAAAATACTTTGGAATAAGTTTAACTCAGGAGATGACGTATACATTGAAAACTACGAAACACTGCTGAAAGAAATTAAAGACAACACAAATAAATGGAAAAATATCTGTGTTCATGGGATTGGAAGACTTAATATTCTTAAAATGTTAATACTACAAAAAGCAATCCACAGAGTTAATGTAATCACTCTCAAAATCCCAGCTGCATTTTTAGCAAAAAAAAAGAAGAAAAAATCATCCTAAAATTCACTTGGAATCTCAAGGGACCTGTATATCCAGAAGATTCTTGAAAAAGAACAGTCAGAAGTCTCACACTTCCCAATTTTAAAACATATCATAAAACTATAATAATCAAAACAGTGTAATACTGGCATAAAGACAAACATATAGACAAGTGGAATAGATCAGAGAGCCCAGAAATAAATTCTTGTATATATGGTCAAATGATTCTTGACAAGGGTGTCAGGACCATTCAGTGGGGAAAGGACAATCTCTTCAAAATCTGTTTTGGGAAAATAAATACCCACATGCAAAATTATGAAGTTGGATCCTTATCTTACACCATATACAAAAATGGATCCAAGACCTAAGAGCTAAAACTATAAAACTCGGATGAAAACATACGGGAAAAGCTGTATGACACTGAATTTGGCAATGATTTATTGGGTATGATACCTAAAGCACAGATAACAAAAGTAAAAATACATAAATTAGACTACATTGAAATGAAAATCTTGTATGCAACATGCACAATTGTGCAATGACACAATCAACAGAGTGAAAATGCAACCAACAGAATGGGAAAGAATATTTGCAAACTATACATATATAGGGTTAGGGTTTGCTAACTATATATATATATATATGTATATATATATATATGTATATATATATATCCCAGAATACATTAAAAAACACCTACAACTCAACAACAACCAAAATATACCCTATTTAAAACATGTACAAAGGACTTAAATAGACATTTCACCAAAGAAGATACACAAATGGCCAACAGGCACATGAAAATATGTTCCACATCACTAACCATTAGAGAGATGCAAATGAAAACCACAATGCAATATCACCTTACATCCATCAGGATAGCTACTAATAAAAACAAAAACAAAAACAAAAAAACAGAAAATAGCCAGTAAGGATGTGGAGAAATTGGAACCTTTGTGCCCTGTTGGTAGGAATGTAAAATGCTGCAGCTGCTACGGAAAATATATGGCAGTTCCTCAAAAAATTAAAAATAAAATTACCATGTTACCCCGCAATTTCATTTCTTAGTATACATCCAAAATAATTGAAAGTGGTATCCCTGAGAGTTGTTTGTACACTTCTGTTTATAGCAGCATTATTCATAAAGCCAAGAAGTGGAAGAAACCCAAGTATCCATGGACAGATGAACGAATAAACAATGTGGTACATACATGCAATGGAATATTAAAAAGGAAGGAAATTCTGACATGTGCTACAACATGTATGAACTTTGAGGATATTATACTAAGTGAAAAAAGCCAGTCACAAAATAACAAACATTGATTCTACTTATAGAAAATATCTAAGGTAGTCAAATTAATAAAAACAGAAAGTAAAATGGTGGTTTCCAGGAGCTCTGGGGAAGGAGAAATGGATAGTTGTTTAATTGGTATAGTTTGTTTTGCATGATAAAAAAGTTCAGGAGATTGGCTGCACAGCAATGTGAATATACTTAGCACAGAACTGTACACTCAAAAGTGGTAAGATGGAATATTTTATGTATCTTACTGCAATTTAAAAACCTAAAATTGTTCTCTAACTTAAAATTTTTATGGCTATGGTTAAGCTAATAAAATGTGTGATGGGCCCAAATGTAAAACAAAACAAAAACTAGAACTGAGATATCATTTCTCACCTATAATATTGTGAAAAATGAAAAAAGCATGATAAAACATTCTGCCTGCAGGGCTTTGGGGAAACAGGCATAGTCATACATTGTTGACAGGAATCCAAATTGGCATAAACCTTTTTGGCGGGAAATCTACAAATAAATAACACAACTAGATATGTATTTACCTTTTGACTAAACCTCACCTCTAGAAATTTACCTTAAAGTGCTCCCACCAACAATATGAAAATAAAGGTGCATATTACAGCTTTGTTTGTAATTGCAAAATGTTGGATACTCTAAATCCCCAAATATAGGTGAGTAGAATAAACTATGGCATATCTGCATATTATATATTATAATTTATACATCCAATGTTTTACTCATATATACATGTGCATGTATATTCTCCTAGGTGTAAGATTTAAGATTCCAGGGGCTAGTATATGGACATTTCACTGGTTTATTTTTTTCTATTTGTTGTCATGTCAGTGTCCAAATTTTCACTGCTATCAGTACTATATAGATGTGCTAGTCTTACTAGTACTAAGTATTATAACAATAGTTTGAAAAATCTAGTTTCATATATGAAATGACACCATTATGTTGCTTTAATTTCCACTGCTTTAGTTAATGTAAAGGATAAGCAATCTTTATATTTATTTACTATTTGTTGCTCATCTGTGGATTTTCCAAACTCTAAAGAGTCATCAAAAAATATGACTTCAACAAGTCACTCACCTATCTCTCATCAAAATGATCACTTTAGAAGAATTATTGATTATATTATTATTAATGAATGGCATAGCCAGCATATTTGATACCTTGAGTGGATCCTTTTTTGACACTCCCTCCTCTATATGACAAGTTTTTCAGTAATAGTCATTAAATAAAATAAACAATAATGGTCAAAAAAGCAAGAGAGATATTGTTCAGATATCTCCCAGACCTTAGAATTTAATATCTACCAGGTTTAAAGCCTGTTACAAGATTGGATGTTTATTTTTTTTGTTCCAATATCCAGAGTCTACAACCAAAAATAATTATTTCAATTTGGAAAATACTGGCATTTTTCTTTTCAGTGTTTGGTAAGGATTTATAAAATCATGAAGCTGTCAAGTGTTGACTGCTTCCTTTGCTCTTTTGTCCTTTTCTTTGAACTGCAGAGAAAGGTTCATGTTTATTCTGAAAAGATTCACTTCCTTTCTTAACTGAATTAATTCTCTTCATCTGGAAACAGTATTGACCAAGCAGAAATATCAAAACAGATTAATCAAAATAGATTAATCATTTACTGTCTCTTCATCATCAAAGTCTTGGCTTTACTAGTGCCATTTTCTTCTCCATTAAAAATAAAATCCTGTCCATGTTGACACTTACTAACATTTCCTTTCTCTTCCTCATTGTCAATGCTTATAGAAAATGATTCATTGTTGTCTTTCATCCCTGTGTCATCTGAATCTTGTGTTGCTTCTAGTATCCATGCTTTGAATGTGCCACCTTGCACTCTTCACAATTTTCATAAAGTCTATGCAATGTTGAAGGCATTACATATTTCAAAATAGATCCAGACATTGCTGAAATTGCCTCCTTTGCTTTTTAATTTTTTTCATTGTTGAGTTCCACTGGGTTGTTGCCCTTTCATGTTGGTATGGGTTTTGACTTCAAATTACTTTATAAAATTCAGAAAAAATTATTAAGCAGTTGCTGTTTTAGAACAATGTTCCAAATGACTGAAAGGTGCTTCAAATTCCTGTAGGCCAAAAGTGTAGAACTGAATAGCTTTTATATCAACCCGGCAGTTTTAACTTTGATGCTTTTTATCAAAATCTTATGTAAAATATTTTATAGAAATAATTGTCTAATAATTAACAAGTGAAATTTAATACAACCAAAATATCGGCAAACGAGTCAATTTATACAATGACTAAATTGTACCACTAGAGTAATATTTTATTTTCTTGATTTGTTCCTCAGCTTAAAACCAAATAGTTAACAATGTAAAGGGGAACATATTTCAATTTTTAAAATGTTTTCCAAGATCATTAAAAAAATTAACATATGAACCAAAGTTTGTACTTTGGAAAGAAAAATATCACACCTCACAGTTTTCAATCTGTTCCACTATTTAAATTTTAAACAAATAATAACTCCATGTGGTCGTACAGAACAACAAAATTGAAGTAATTATATTCTGTTTCTTCATTTTTACAATCACAAGGCTATTATTGCTTATTTCAAATCTACAGTTTAAATGTAGGAATGTATTGCACTACAAGGACTGTAGATGAAACTGTACACAAAGTACACTCAAATTATTCAAATTTTATTAAGTTATGCTTGGAATGAATGCATATACCTGAGTCTGACTGTGTTGAAATAAACCCACACACCTGTGGTCAATTAATCTAGGACAAAGGAGGCAAGAATATAGAATGGAGAAAAGACAGTCTTTTCAATAAGTGGTACTGCGAAAGCTGGACAGCTACATGTAAAAGAATGAAATTAGAACATTCTCTAACATCATATACAAAAATAAACTCAAAATGGGTTAAAGACCTAAATGTAACACTGGATAGTATAAAACTCTAAGAGGTAAACATAGGCAGAACACACTGACATAAATCGCAGCAATATCTTTTTGGATCCACCTCCTAGAGTAATGAAAATAAAAACAAAAATAAACAAATGGGACCTAATGAAACTTAAAAGCTTTTGCACAGCAAAGGAAACCATAAACAAAATGAAAAGACAACCCACAGAATGGGAGAAAATATTTGCCAATGATGCAACAGACACGGGATTAATATCCAAAATATACAAACAGCTCACGCAGCTCAATAGCAAAAAAACAAACAACCCAATACAAAAAATGGGCAGAAGATCTAAATAGGTATTTCTCCAAAGAAGACATACAGATGGCCAATGGGCATAGGAAAAGATGCTCAACATCACTAATTATTAGAGAAATGCAAATCAAAACTACAATGAGGTATCACCTCACACCAGTCAGAATGGTCATCATCAAAATGTCTACAAACAATAAATGCTGGAGAGGGTGAAGCCAAAAACGGAACCCTCCTACACTGTTGGTGAGGATGTAAATTGGTACCACCACTATGGAGAACAGTATCGAGGTTCTTTAAAAAACTAAAAATAGAGCTACCATATGATTCAGCAATCCCACTCCTGGGCATATATCTGGAGAAAACCATACTTCAAAAAAATACATGCACCCCAATATTCACTGCAGCACTATTTACAATAGTCAAGACATGGAAGCAACCTAAATGTCCACTGACAGATGAATGGATAAAGAATACACTGTACATATATACAATGGAATATTACTCAGCCATAAAAAGGAATGAAATAATGTCATCTGCAGCAACATGGATGGATCTAGAGATTATCATACTAAATCAAAGACAAATATCATATGATATCATTTACATGTGGAATCTAAAAAAATGATACAAATGAACTTATTTGACAAAACAGAAGCAGACTCACAAACTTAGAAAACAAACTTAGGGTTACCAAAGGGGAAAGGTGGGGGGAGGGAATAAATTAAGAGGTTGGGATTAACATATACAGACTACTATATATAAAATAAACAATCAGCAAGGATCTATACTCAATACTCTATAATAACCTATATGGGAAACGAATCTGAAAAAGGATAGATATCTGTATACATGTAACTAAATCATTTTGCTGTACACTTGAAACTAACACAACATTGTAAATCAAATATACTCCAATATAAAATTTAAAAAATAAATTAAAAAGAGGGATTATTATCCCTGTTTTATAGGATAGCTTAGAGGATCTCAGGTAATATTTTTAAAAGAGAACATAACAATAACAAATACTTAAGCAGAACTCCTAGGATTTAAACCTAGGAGGCTTCAGATAGTATATACCCTCACAGGAAACATACTATGTTACTGAGCAAAAGATGGCACTCAATTTGATGGTTGCTATTAATATTTTTACAATGTCTACCTACTGAATTTATCATGGATGCATTTATTTTACTAAAAAGATTTTTAGCTCTTTGAGAACAAGGACACTGTCTTTTTTTCCTTCTATAGTATGTGTTTGCACAGGAGGCACTTTACATGTGCTGAATAAGTGAATAAATGATTAAATCTGTTACAGAGAGATTATTTACCTCATCTTTTTTTTAACATCTTTATTGGAGTATAATTGCTTTACAATGGTGTGTTAGTTTCTGCTTTATAACAAAGTGAATCAGTTATACATATACATATGTTCCCATATCTCTTCCGTCTTGCGTCTCCCTCCCTCCCACCCTCCCTATCCCACCCCTCTAGGTGGTCACAAAGCACCAAGCTGATCTCCCTGTGCTATGCGGCTGCTTCCCACTAGCTATCCATTCCACGCCTGGTAGTGTATATATGTCCATGCCACCCTCCCGCCCTGTCACAGCTTACCCCTCCCCCTCCCCACATCCCCAAGTTCATTCCCCAGCAGGTCCACGTCTCCATTCCTGTCCTACCCCCAGGTTCTGCATGACATTTTTTTCTTTTTTTTTCCCTTAAATTCCATACATATGTGTTAGCATACGGTATTTGTCTTTCTCTTTCTGACTTACTTCAGTCTGTATGACAGACTCTAGGTCTATCCACCTCATTACAAATAGCTCAATTTCGTTTCTTTTTATGGCTGAGTAATATTACATTGTATATATGTGCCACATCTTCTTTATCCATTCATCCGATGATGGGCACTTAGGTTGTTTCCATCTCCGGGCTATTGTAAATAGAGCTGCAATGAGCATTGTGGTACATGACTCTTTTTGAATTATGGTTTTCTCAGGGTATATGCCCAGTAGTGGGATTGCTGGGTCATTTACCTGATCTTAAAATCACTATGTTTTACCTCTCACCCACATCCTTCTTGGAAAAAAATCTGAATATCCATACAGTGCCTGATTCTAGTTCAAATACAAATTCCCCCAAGAAACTGAACTTCAGTATTGTTATTGACTGTACACTCTTGGAGATATGATTCTTAAGCACTATACCAGGTTTCACATTCCCTGGTGCCTTTCTCATCAGAGTCTGTGTTTAGTAGCTTCCTGTGGCTGCTGAGGAGAAGTTGAAACCCCAATCCTGATCACAACAAGTAGAGATTCAGAGGGAAAATAAGGTTCTGACACCCACAACAAATTCAAGACTCTGGATGTGACTGAAGCATAAACTGCTGAGCCAACAAACAATATGTGCAGTAAGAACTTGTTGCAAGCTGACTGTTGAAGATTTTTTTTCTCACATTCAGGAACATCTAGGGCTGGCTGACTATGGCCTAATTGGACCAGCAGTGTGAAAGGATTTCTGTGTAATATTTAGGATTTTCAGTGACTTAGGCATTGAGGCTGGATATTTTGTTTCTTAAAAAAGTTTCCTTTACCTTAACATACCTGTCCCACTAATCCTGTCATCTCTGCTTTTCACCCAGAAAAATCTCTCAGTTCTGGACATCATCAGGCTATGTCTCACTCACTAAAGACAAACTTCCTTCTGTCTTTATTTGGGGATATCCTTTTGCTGCCTACTGGGACCAAACTATAAATTCAGGGCCACAGGCCCAATCCTTTAAATGGGAAGTTAGAATAGTAACTTGGAAACTTGGAAACAAGCTCCATAGTTACTTTGTCAACTTTTGCTCCAAGAGCCAGCACAGTTTTCCACACTGTGCATTATATAAATGTATCAAACATATTTTCTAAAATTGTGGTGTATTATCAGGCAGCTACCTATATTTTCATGAAAATACCTATAACAATATGTTTTTTGCCTTTCAAGATTTAAATACCATTTTCAAATAATAAAATACAAAGATCTTGAGTATTACAGGTATAAGAAAGTTTTTTCTTTTATATATGTATATATTTTAATCAACTTTATTGAGGTATACTTAACATAAAATACAATTCAACAATTTTAAATGTACATTTCAATGATTTTTGACAAGCGTGTATAATAATCTAACCATCACAACAATCATGAAACAGAATATTTCCACTACCTCAAAGAGTTCTGTCATGCCCTTTTGCACTTAAACCCCTCCCTGTCAATCCTGGCATCTGAAAACCACTATATATTTTGTGACACTATATTTTTGCCTTTTGTAGAAATACATATAAATGGAATCATATGGGTCATCTTTTGTATCTGACTTATTTCACTTAGTATAATGATTTTGGTATTTATCCACAATGTTTTTTGTATCAATAGTGCACTACTTGGGACTCTCCTGTGTGTGTATGAATATTTGTTTATCCATCAACTAGGTAATAGACATTTGAGTTGTTTCAAAGTTTTGACTGTTATGAATAACACTGCAATGACTACATAAATATAAGCGTTTGTGTGAACATACATTTTTATTTTCTCTTGGGCAAATAACTAAGGGTAAGACTGAAGGTTCATATGGTAGGTGAATGTTTAACTTTTTGAAAAAACATCAAATTGTTTTCCAAAGTGACTGTACCATTCTGTAATCCCTCCAGAAACATACAAGAGTTCACGCTGCTCCACCATATCCTCACAACATTACAACATTTGGTACTGCCTGTCTTGTTAAACTTAATTCATTATAGTGGATGTACAGTATGTCACAGTGATTTTAATTTGCATTTCCTTAATAATGATAATAAATATCTTTACATGTGCTTATATGCCATTTATATGTCTTCTTTGCTAAGTGTCTATTCAAATCTCTCTTGCCCGTTTTTTAATTGGTTTGCCTTATTTAGCTGTAAGAATTCTTTATATATTCCAGATACAAGCTGCTTATCAGTTTTTTGTTTTGCAAATATTTTCTCCCTCTCTGTGGCCTGCCTTTTCATTTTATTCACAGTATCTTTCGGAGAGCAAAGTTTTGAATTTTGAAGAAATCCAGCTCATCAATTTTTTTCTTTTATGGTTAGTGCTTTTGTATCCTATTTAAGAAATCTTTACCTTACCAAAGGTCACATAGATTTTCCTCTTATGTTCTCTTCTAGAAGTGTTATAGTTTTAGCTGTTACATTTACATCACTGATCCACTTCTGAGCTAATTATTTTATATATGGTACAAGGTAATGATCTAAGTTCATGTTTCTACATCTGGATATCCAGTTGTTCCAACAATAATCTGGGCAGCACAGGAAATTTCTCTGCCATTCATTGAGCTGGAACCACATCTTCTCCAACGAGATCTGAACTCCAGCCCTGGGGAGTGATTCCCCCCTCAAAGTTTATCCTTACTTAGGAAGTTTCCCTTAGCTCTTAGGGTACTATTTAGCTCCCTGTACATCATATATTTACTCTTCTCTTGTGGCCTAGTATTTCTTTATACTCAACCAAAGCAGTAGACTGAAATCAACCAGGAATTACACCTAATTTTGTTGGACTGTTTTTTTCCCCTTGTGAACTGACCTTTTTACCATTATGAAATATTCTTCTTTATCTCTAGTAATACTATTTGTCTTTAAGTCCATTTTGTATAATATGAACATAGGCAGGCCATATTCTTTATGTGTATTGGTTGCATGCTCCATCTTCAATTGCATTACTTTCAACTGTGTCATCCTTAAAGTGTCTTACTTATAAAAAACATATATGGTTTACTTTCCAATCCAGTTATCAATATGGTTAGTTTTAGGCTGCCATATTGCTATTTATTTTCTATTTATGACATTTATTGATTGTTATGGTTGTTCCTTTTCTCTCCTTTTCAATCTTTTCTCTCCTTTTCAATATTCTATGGATTGGTGATTTTTTTGGTATTTAGTATCTCCTCTACCAATTTGTTAACTATACCTATTTGTTTTTTTAAGTGATTTCACTAGGGTTTTAATCTATCACAATTACTACTAATTAATATCAAATCACTTCGTGTATAATCTAAGATCCTTATAACAGTATGCTATAATTATCCTTCTCTCATTACTTTTACTATTCTTATTATATATTTTACTTCTAAATGTGTTGTAAATCCCACAATACATTGTTATTATTTTTGCTTTAATAAGACAATACTCTTGAGAAATTAGGAAATGAAAAAAATATGTCTTCTATATTTACCCACATATTTTCCATTCTCAGTACTATCTGTAGATCTGAATTTCCATGTTGTATCATTTTTCTTCACTCTGAGAAGCTTCCATTAATGATTCTAATAGTGCAGGTCGCCTGGAAATGAAATCCCTCCACTGTTTAACCAAAAATGCTTTTATTTCACTCTAATTTTGAGGAATATTTTCACTGGAATTGAAATTCCGGGTTGACTCTTTTTTCCAGTACTTTAAAGATCTCATTCCATTATCTTATAGCTTCCATCATTTCTGATGAGAAGCTATTTGTAAGTCTTTTTGCTCTTCTGTTATATTTTGTCTTTTTCTGTTTGTTCTTAAGATCCTCTCTTTATCATTGGTTTTCAGCAATTTTTTTTTTTTTTTTGCGGTACGCGGGCCTCTCACTGTTGTGGCCTCTCCCGTTGCGGAGCACAGGCTCTGGATGCACAGGCTCAGCGGCCATGGCTCACGGGCCCAGCTGCTCCGCGGCATGTGGAATCTTCCCAGACCAGGGCACGAACTCGTGTCCCCTGCATCAGCAGGCGGACTCCCAACCACTGTGCCACCAGGGAAGCCCTCAGCAATTTTATTATGTGTGCCTGTCTGTATGTCTGTTTATGCTGCTTGGGGTTCACTGAGCATCTTTGATCTGTAAGCTTATATTTTTGACAAATTTGGAAAAAATTCTATTAATTTTTTTAATCTTCTTTTCCTGTGTCAATCTATCTCTCTTCTCCTTCTGGTTCTCTAATTACAGATATGTTTAAGGTATTTAATTATTTCCCACAAGTCACTAAATGCTCTGTTCATTGGTTCTACTTGTCAGCCTTTTTTTTTTTTTCTGTATACTTTGGTTTGTCTAGTTTCCAATGTGATGTCTTCAAATTCACTAATATTTTCTTCTGCAGTATCTAATGTGATAATATGCCCATTCAGCAAGTCTTTCAGTTTAGATATTATTTTTACAGTTCTAAAATTCCCATTTGGTTCCTTTTGTTAATCCTCATTTCTCTATTGAGATTCCTATTTGTTTCCTATTTATGATCAAAATTTTCCTTTAAATCCATGCACTTATTCATGATATATATTTAATCTTTGTGTGTTACTTCCAACAATTCTTTTTTTTTTTCTTTTCCTCTTTCTTCTAGAGAGCGCTAGCTTCAACTCTATTTGTGGAAGTCTAAGAAGTGGCCACATCAGACAGGGATAGCTCATCTCCATAAGACATGTACCAAATTTTCTACCAAATTTCCTGGGGTGGAGGGCACCTATATCTCCTACTTTTCTGGGGAAAGGGATGTAAGCTTATATTACCACCCAGATCCTGATGCTCTCTCAGAAAGCTCCTCAGACCTAAACTTTGCTCCATGATAATGAGCTACAGAAACAACCATTAGTATTATTATCCATCATTACACTTGACAAGAATAGGCTCACTCTTGTCAAGTACTTAAAAATTAGATCTGGGGGCTTCCCTGGTGGCGCAGTGGTTGAGAATCTGCCTGCCAATGCAGGGGACACGGGTTCGAGCCCTGGTCTGGGAAGATCCCACATGCCGCAGAGCAACTAGGCCCGTGAGCCACAATTACTGAGCCTGTGTGTCTGGAGCCTGTGCTCTGCAACAAGAGAGGCCGCGATAGTGAGAGGCCCGTGCACCGCGATGAACAGTGGCCCCCACTTGCCACAACTAGAGAAAACCCTCGCACAGAAACGAAGACCCAACACAGCCATAAATAAATAAATAATAATAATAAAAATTAGATCTGAAATCCTTCCAATGGCCTTTAAAGAGGGGTATCATTATCCTTATTTCTTAGAAAACTATCTCAGGCTCACAGAAGTTCCAAACATGCATGTCTGTCTTCAAATATCATGCATTTGGCATTAGGCACACTGCCTCTTGTCTCTGGATAGTGTGTCTACGAATGTTCACTGAAGACCCACTATATGGTCCTGATGTAATGCATGATCAGTACCTTTTATAAGCTAGGTCTCCCTGGATCAGCTGTGTAACATTGATTTCTGTTGGACTTGCCAGGTATCTGGTGTAAGCCACTCAATTGTTATATATATTTTTCTGATCCCATTTATGATAATGTCTTCCCTCAATTCCCCTTTCTTATTTATTTAGAAATTATACTGAAAGAAGGGCTTGATTCACAAGGCTCTCCACTTCTACATGGCACCCTTACAATCAGAGAAAAAAAAAAAAAACCTCCCTGAAAGTTTTATATACAATTCTAGAAATAAATGCAGACATCAAGATACCACCTCTAATTTAGGAGAATGAAAGCTACCCAAGATACATTTGGTCTCCGATGTCAACAACTCTTTCCACACACTTCTACACAGCCAAGTAGCCACTTTAATCTAGGTCAGTTATCATATAGTCTTTCTTAATGGAAAAAGAAAGTAAGTTCAGTTCCCTAACACATGAAATGCATGTTTCTCTGGAAATATTTCTGCAGAAGAGGGTACTTCTCACCCAGGCCTCCCACAGGGTTAGATTCTTGCATTGTCTTATACTACACATACATGTACCTGATTCAGTCTGATTAGATAAAGCCCAAGTGCCCACTACCCAGAGCTCCAACTCCCCCAGAAAGGCTGTAGAAAGTACACATTTCAAATCATGGTCTTCTTGGCTGAAAGATTTTTAAGAAATCCTTATACACATGAATCAGTGGATGCCTCAACCTTAGCAAGACCTGGAAGGTTTTAGGCCAGAGTCCATTCTGTAAGATTAGCTCTTGCTTTGCAATGAGGTTAGGCCATTAGATATTCTAATGAGTGCCCAACTTGTACATTCCCACTAAAGATTAATTTGGCTGCCTTGCAACATCTGTGTTCTGCTGACTGCTATCTGTTGTCCAGGCTGCGGGGCCAAACTCATCTATCATCACAGACAGGAACTTGGAAGCCACCCCTTGCTGTTGCTTCAACGTATCAAAGAATGAGTCAACTCAGGCAGGGAGATTCCTATTGTGGCCTGTCCCAGGTTCTTCCTCTCCTCAAAAGCCCTTCCCAGGTACCCCCACTTGCCTTTTGGGGCTGAATCTTGCGAAGGCACCATCACAGCGGAGTCCTTGAAAGCACAGCAAATGGATCATGCTGAAAGGTGGCTTTACAGAGGCATTAGAGACACCTGGAATCTGGGGATACTCCTGCCATAGTTCCCTACCCAAAATAGCAATTGGTGAAATTTAACCTGAGAACTGTTGTCAAAAACAAGTGTGAGTATTTTAGTTAATGGAAGCCATCCCAACTGTGAGTGTGGGTTCACCCCAAGGCCCAGCGAGGGGTTTGAAGAACCTGGTGTCCTGTGCTTCTGCCCTAAAGCTCTCCTTCCCTGCTGACAGAGTACTGCAGGTGAGCAGGGAACCATTCTAACTGCGTAGTTAAGAGAGTCTCCCAAGGAGCTGAGAGAAACCCGTAAGCACTGGCAGTCTTTGGCATCAGAGATCCACACACTAGGCACATGGACCCCAAAAGGGGCTCTGCTTAGGGAGAGATAACTGCTCTGTGTACAATTTGCTTGTGATGCCCAGATTCTCACCGAAAGAAATCTAACCTGCTACCAACTACATATGTCACGGATAGGACCCCTGCCTTAGGTATAGGTCACTATGAAATATATCCACATGTGTAACACACAGACCAAGTGAAGAAATACAGTTGAATGATACAGGCAGCTTGGAGCGGTAGGAAGTTTCCTGACAATTGAGGTATTCAAGCCAAGGCTGGTAAACCCTAGGATAAGAAAGTCATACAGGGGGTTCAAGCATCAAATGAGTCATTTTTTAGAAGACTGTCTTTGAGAACTCTTCCAACTCTGAGATTCCACAGTCTATGAATTCTCCAATCAATAGCACATACCAAGTAGATATACAGAGACATACATTACCTGCAATGTGAACATCAAACCATTTACAAGTATATACCATACATACACTCAGTCTTCTTGCCTCAGTTAAACAGAGTATATAAACAAGCACAGAAGCCCTTTGTTCACTTTTGCGTAAACGAACTTGTTTGTGTACAAAGGTGTGCACACAGGCTAGGATGACTAAAGAGCTTGGAGAGCCTTAATGTGGTAGTTTGAGTGATTTGGTAGCTTCTAAAACTAAAATATAAAAAGTCACTTTTACAACTCTTTTCCTTGTTTACTTTGTTGAACTGAATAAATGAAGAGGGGCTCCCAAATAAAACAGTCCTTGGAAAAAAATGAGACAAAAATTAGATGAAGACTATGAGAGGTTGGGTAAATGCAGGGCATGGAAGAGCATGCTTTATTTCTCAGAAATATCACTGTACTTGTGAAAACACAGGAGAAAGAAGAGGAGCGGGCCAAGAACAGGAAAGCCTTTCCCCAATTACAACTGACTTTAACACAGGGTAAAGGGTATTGGGTAGCCTTATGGATACAAGCATATAAGCCTTGCCCCAGTTCAGTCTTCTAGTGCATCTGCTTCTGCTAGGCACCAAGTGATTTAATGTCCAGTCCACTCATTTTATTCACTGCTACCTAATGTCTTTAAGTGGACCTCAGGGCCTTTGTACCAACATGGATCAGTGAGGGAGTCTTCACTCCTCTCCTGCATCAGATGCGGAAGAAAAGAGAGGAAAGTTATGGGGGAAGTGGAAAGCAAAGCAGATAGATAACACAGTGAGCAAAGCGGAAGTCTTTCTAGTATGACCTTGTTGGGAGAGCTAAGGAAAGCACCAGGATGTCCCTCTTACCCCAGAAAACTTTGGGGGCAACTAAATAAGGCAGAGTTAATGGGGCAGACACCATTACAGAGTATGCTATGCCTCCAAACCTTACTAGGAAGCATTATGCCAGCTGCCTCAGAGTTTTGCTTATTTCATACTTTAAAATGTGTTTTGGGAAGGTGCTGAAGTGCAAATCAAGTAGCCCCTACCTACTCTCACCTGGTAAGAGTGTTCGAAGCATATTCACCAGTTACAAAACTCACAATTATACGAACTGTTTTTAATGTTTATCATTTAACTTTAAAGTGGCTTTTAAAAGCCCTGGTTAATATATTAAACTGAATGAGCTTAAATGCAGTCGTAATGAGAGCACTGACACAATGAATTATTTAAAAGTCTCAATACCAGACTTCACTAATTATCTTTATTCTAGCCAGATCTATACAGCGAGTTAGGTCTGAATAACAAACGGCTTAACTATTGTCCCCAATTGCCTTAAATAATTATATCAGGTGTGCTTAATGACAAGTATAATTAATGCCAATAGTGATATCTACCATTCATTGTAGCAGGCACTTTAAAATTATCTCTAATTCTTATAACAACCCTGCGAATTTCTATTATCTATTTTACAGAGAAGGGTACTAAAACATAGAGATGTAAAGTTCCTTGACAGTCACATAGCTTGTAAACCTCTTTCTATATTACTCTCATCATCCCCTACTAAAATTTCCTGAATAAAACCATAATCTAAACAGGATTTGTGTACCAGCACCATTGGGTAGAGATGGTGACCTAATCTACAGCACAAGCTCTCACCTCATCACTCTTGGATAAGGTGAAGATCCTTCAGCTGCACCATTTAGGCTCAGCAGAAATGTTGGAGAGAAGGAGGTGGCAACACTTTGGCAGCTGTGACCTTTTCCAAAGCACCAAGCATATATATTGATAAATACGCTGTGTGCTCTCTCTCCTTAATTCACAAAGGCCAGAAAGAGACATACTTAAGTTTTAAGAGAAGGGTTTTGTGGGCTACTGATGATCTTATAAGTTCTTAACAAATTCTCCTGAAGCAAGAAACACCACAGGCTACCACCTCTCCAATCTACAGAGAGATACTATGGTCCATATTGTCGTGAAAGCTCACAGGCACGCCTATCATGTAGTATGTGATTTGAGATTCAAGTTGATCCAAATGCTTAGTTATCTAAGACTTAGTTACTTAAAGTGTGGTCTGTGGACCAGAGGCCTCAGCCTCACCTAGGAACTTACTAGAAATGCAAAATCTTAGGTCCTATTCCAGACCCACTGAAACAGAATCTATACTTTAACAAGATCCTCAGTTTATTTACAGGTACATTAAAGTTTGAGAAGCATTACTCTAAGAGGCAGTCCTACATGAAGAGTCTGAAATGCTGAATTCTGAACGAGACAGGTTATCAGGCAGGAAAGTGCAGCTGAAATGGTTATCAAATAGGTATAGGAACTGCTAAAAGGGAAAAAAGGCATTTTTACTAAATTTAACCCCTGAAAAGTGTCCTGATTCACATTTTGTAAGGATCAACACATCTTTAAATAATTCAGGCATCAGAAGGTCTAAATTTTACAGCCTAGATATAGTCTCAAAATGATTTGTAGAGTATTCATTGAAGGGCAGTTAAGACTTGCTTCATTGGTCTCATGTCTGACCCTTAATTTCCTGATTTTCTTGGGATTTAAATTTCATTAGCAGTGTTATAGATAGAAATATATACGGGGTTTTTGCATGACCTTTTCTCAAGGAATATAAATTTACCCTAAAGTACAGAATCTAACCAGAACCAAGAATCCATGTTTTATGGATTAAGTAAAGTGATGTGATAACTTCAAAGCTATAAGGTGAACCTCAAGGCAGTAAAAAGGTGAGTTCTTTCACAGAATCTACCTGTTTGTATGTATAAATACCTGTCAAAACATTAAGGCCAGTCCAGCCATAGCACTAACCTAGGAATGACCATCTTGGGGACCCTTGGTGAGGCAATGTGGAGATGATAAAACAGAAGTAATTGTTCAATCCAACTACAGAAGATGAAACCACACAGATGAATCTTTTGAGAAGAAGTTGTATAAGACAGTAAAAATCTTCACCATATTATAAAAAGATAAAAATATGATGGAAAGACCAGAGGTAGGAAAAAAGGGAGAGAAGTGAAGAGGAGAAAAGGAGGGAAAGGAAGAGAAAGGAAGGAGGGAGGGAGGGGAAAACAAAGGAATAAAGATACATGTGATGACTCTGAACTAGGTACTGTGGTGGGCCCTTTAGTACATATTATCTCAAACGACTACAGATGATAAAATTGAGGCCTAGAGTTTTAATCATTTTCCCAAGGTCAAATACCGAATAAGTCCCAGTACAGAACAGCTACCAAGTTCTAGTATAGTATTTCAACCTAGATTTGCAACTGCACCTTGATGCAGTGATTCTAAATGTGTGATTACAGAATTACAGAAACACTGCATTTTCAAACAGAAAAGAACCTTAGCAGAGCGTTAAAAATATGAGACTCCTAGAATTCCAGGGACTGGTGGAATTAAAATGACCGGCTGGTAGGGATTTGCCTGAGACCGCACAGTAGGTAGGCAGCAGCAAGAAAGAATCAGAGCTTTTCTAGAACATATCACTATACACAGCCGGAGGGTATTTTGCAAAGAGCTTAATTGTTGAGCGATATGTTCACCACTCCCTGATCTGAGATAGTTTGCTCAGAAGTTCAAAAACCTGGTTTCCATATGATTGAAACCAACTTAGAATTTGCAGGTGTCCAAAACCTAGCCATTCCTGAAATTTGTCCAGAGGGAACTGGCTTACCCAAAGTCAAATATGACTTCCTGTTTTTAAGAAATAAGGCTTAAACTGCTTGTTAAAAAGGCTCATTGAATTTCTTGGCCACGATATCACTTAAAAAAAAAAAGACACTCTATTTTGATGATATAGATGTAATTGAATCAGAACCATATGGATTGCATTCCTCCTTTTAAACTACACATGAATTAGAAATCAAGTGTTCATTCTCCTCAAGGTAATTAATGATTCAATTGATTAAATATGATACTGGCCTTAAGTACCATGCTGAGCTCACATTGGCTCCATTTTGCAGATATCAAGATACTTGCTGAATCCCAGACTCAGACAGCTCAAGCACATTCCTATCCATGTCTTAGGCAAATTTTCTTTTGTTTCCCCTAGGCAGCCTATTCACAATGCAATGCTTCTGCTCAAATCCCTTTTCCTTTAGGTACCTCTCCACCCTTCATCATTCTCAGGGCTCTAGTCCCTGTAAAGTATTGTTCTCAGCCAACCTGGCTTATTGTATTTCTCAATCACCTCCCAGCTAATCCAGCTCAGAATCTTCACACCTGGCTTCGTACGTAGCTGATCTCAGAGAAATGAAAAGAGAGCACTTCTCTTTCAGTGCATTATTTTACATTTTGATCACTCTTTTTGATAAGGGCATTAATATTTGCTGAACTCTGACCTCTTTTCCAGACTCCACATAAAGCATTTTACTCACAACCACCCTTAAAGGTGAGGTAGGTGTTATTAACCTCACTGAATAGTTGAGGAAACTAAGACTTGAAGAAGTGGAGTCAGGTGCTCAAAGCCACACAGCTGGGAAGTGGCAAAGCTGTGATTTAGACCCAGTTCCAAATGACTCCAAAGCCCGCTGTCCTCTTTCTTTTACGCATTGTTACAGACTCACATCAGCCTCCTGTCCTAAATGGTCACTAGTTCAAGCTCTTCCTCACTGTCACTGGTTCATTTTAGAAGTACACAGGTGAGCAAAGAGATGGGCTGGAGTCACCACTGCACGTGCAGGACAACAGTCATTAACTGTTATAGAACACCCTACCCAAATCCCACCCAAAGAATCCAGAAGCTATGGAAACCATCTTCTTTTGGCACCTTCTCCAGCTTCTACAATTTCTGTGTATGATGCTTTTCTGCAAAATTCACAGTTTTGAAAAAAAACCAAAGATTTATGCATGCATTATTGTATGGGTTTAATATCTATTACTTCTGAAAGTTGTTCATTTGTAAATCCTTACTGAGAGAATTACTACATGTTGAAATTTAATATAATGATAGAATCTGATATATATTTATAAGCATGCCTTCAAAATTCACAATATCCCACAGAGAAACCTAGTACACTGGTCTGCTACCTACATGCACATATACACATTACTCTATTGAACTACTTCACACAGAAAAACCACATATTTTTATATAGTTCACTCCCACATAAACAAACACGCCCACATAAACACATGGAAACAATATGCAAATGCATACAAAACAGATTTGCAAATGTACTCACAAATAAATCTGTAAAAAATGGAAAAATCACATGCTCATTCACACTTCACTTTCCCCCTCTCTTTCCCTTCCCTCTCTCTCTGATACACACATACACACACACACACACACACACACACACACACACACACACATCAGAGCCTTTAAACAAATAACTTTTCCAAACTGAAATACTGAGCAGGGGAAACTCTTTTGCCTGAAAATACATCCTCTCACAGTCCTGAGGAATAAGAAGTCTCTGTACAAGCCAACTCTCTGATCACTCCAGACATGCTATAGCAGTCCCCATTTGTAATATTCGGGCTTTCATAAGGAAACGCTGTTCAGTCCAGACTTTAAAAGAATCTTTCCTCAGCTCTCAAGCCTGCTACCTGTTCGCCAATGTGATGTTTATCCAAAGGAAAATCCTGCTTTTTTCTTTCTTCGCTGCTGCTTCTCTTCTCCCTCCTCCCTCTTTTTTAGTGGTGATAGTGGGCAATCACAGAAAAGAAAGTTCTAAAGGGATAGCTCTTAAACTCACTCAAAAAACTTTATGAAGCACCTTCTATAAACCATAATAAGAACAGGATATATAACTGAATAATAGTTTCAAACTGCAGAAGACAGTGGGAGAAACAGATCCAGATATAATAATTCAGTATTATGTGAAGTTCACTTTAAAAGAGTTGCGAAAAAAAAAAAGTAAAAGAGAGAAAGAGAGAGAGAGAATGGAGAGCAAAGAGAACGTGTGAGCTACTATGCCTGGGAGAGGAAGAAAGATCTTTACAGCATAGGTGGCATTACCAGGAGAGAGGAATCAGAACTTCCTTAGTAAACAACATATGTACAGGCACAGAGGAGGGGAATGCAGACCATGCGTGGGACATATTTAGCAGCTTAGTGTGGCTGGGGTTATATGGTGAGGATTTCAGAGGGTGTGTCAAGGAGTGAAAGTGAAATGGTGGGTAGAAGACAACAGCTAAGGAGTTTAGACGTCTTAGTGCTGTACACAATGAGCATCAATCCAGGGCCCTATGTAGGATGGTCGTCTGATCAGTTTAGGAAAATTACCTCTTTCTTCAGTGAGGAAGATGGAAAGATCAAAGGCAAGGAGATCACTTAGAAGATTATTGCCATGACATCAGAAAGAGAGGCAAGCATTATTACTAAGGCAGTGGTCCACTTACCTGGATGACGAAGTTAGAAACTCCAGCGCCTCCTCTAAACTTTTCACCCCTTTCCACGACTCCCATCCTATTTATTACCAGTGTCTTAAGGAGCCTGACTGAAAAATCCTCCTGAAACACATTGCCTCTTTGACATCCTAGACTATTTTAACATTCCCCCCTGCACCCCACCCCCCACTGACACACATACCATTTTAGATGAATTTGGTCAACTCTGTTCCATCTTTAAAATTATTGTGTGGTGTCCCCTTGCTTTAAAGTCCAAACCCGTTAACAAGAAACACGAGATCCTGCCTACTTCTCCAGCCCCATTTCCAACTACTTCCCCTCCAACTATATCAATGATCTTGCTCTTTCTCGCTAATGCTTCTTATATTAGACGTGCCATTTCTTTGGCCTAGAATGGCATCCCTTCAGTTGTCTGACAAATTCATCCTTCAAGACTGAAAACACATACCACCACTTGAGTTTAGTTTTATTTCACGAAGTTTTGAACATCCACATAATCTGGGATTGCTACCAGAAAAAAAAAAAAGAGAGACACCTCCTCTTCTGCCCTCCCAGAGCACCCCATGCTATTGAACCATATCTCACACTGGACTTCAACTGCTAATTTTCAGAGCATATCCCAGGACTCACATAATCATCAGTAAAAACGGCTGAGTCTTATTCAAGCCCTGTGGCGCTCAATACAAATTTAAGTAACGAATAAAGTAAAAGAGGAAGATTTCAGAGACATGGCTGCGGTAGAATGCCCAGGTGTTAGTGCCTAAATAGATGAGCTGGGGTGAGGGGAAGAAGGAAGAAATTTTTACCTCTAAAGACTAATGTTTGGTCTCTAAAGGAGAGTGAGAAGCAGTTTGCATTGAAAAAAAGCAGATATTAAATTTTTGTACATTTGTATTTGCATATTTGTGGGGCATCCAGATGAAAATTTCTATTGGTTGTCAAAGGTTCAGAACGTAGTGGAAGCCAAAAATGTATACTGTTCTCCCAGAAAAACTATGTAGAACATGAAAATGAGGCTAAACTTGGTTCCAGAGAATAAACGTTTCCCTCATTCTAGAAGTTTCAGGACTGAACTTGTTACCCTTGCTATGCAGCCCAGGCCCCAGGTGCATAAACTTTTTAACCATGCAAGCTAGTTGTGTCCTATTAACAGGTTACCACAAAAGCCAGCAACAAAACCAAACTGAACCTGCTCTGACTTGACCACTGGAACCACAGATGAAACCTGGAGGCAGGAAAAGGTACCTCTGCTTCCCACCATGCTAAGCTCTCCACCCAAAGGAGATTGCACACTGCTAGGCACAATTTGTGACGTGTGCAAGGGCGCTTGAGGCACTGCACATGCGCTGGCTGCCCTGGAACTCTCTGCCCCCTTCCCCACTTTCTGGAAATACACCCACCTCTTACCCCTTATAAGTACCCGGGTTTCCTCCCTTCCAAGATGAGGTGCCTTTGGAGCATGAGCTCCCCTTTTCCAATCACTGAATAAAAGCCCATCTCACTTGCACCTGTAAGGCCAACTGGCCCGAGGCAGGGGAACGCAATCAGACTCACAGGTTGCATCAGACCGAAACTTTCCGGACCACCCGGTTCCAGAAACTGACCTGGAGACTTTCCACCCGGCCCAGCCTTCCCGCCTTTTGAGGGGCAGGACTAACGGTCCCAAGACTGATGCAACCGGCACCGGATATTGCCACGATACCCGAAGAGACCACCAAATAAGGAATAACCTGCGCCCTCCCGGATTCACCACACCCCTTTCCCTTCTTCCCCTATAAATTCTGCCCAAACCCTCGCCCGGGCGCAACTTCTCTGGCCCCTTTCTCTCGGACCAGTGAACCTCGCCCGGGAGCGTTCCCAAATAAAGCTTGTTTAAGCTCTCCCCCGTTTCTTGGTGCCGTTCCTTACAGCACCAAACTTAGTTTTGTTATTGGCAGCGCAAACCTGAGCCATTCACCCTTCAAGAACCCCTCCAGGGGGACTTCGAGTCTGCAAAAGCTCCCAGGAGGAGGATCTCGCTTATCTAGCGTCTAATTCGGTAACAGACTTACCCGCTGGTACTCAGCACGCAGTCTGCAGTTGCTGTTTGGGAGGCTTTCTGCTCTGCCAGGGAACGGTCCACGCTCAAACTCCATGATGTCCTGATGGCCCCTTAAATGAATTATTCATATACTATCTGAGAAAGCTCCCATTCACATCTCCCAATATCTTTAAAAGGCTTGAGTGCATACATGGGGATGTCCCAGACACGGCTTCTAACGGCAAGCCTCTTGCGGGCACCTCGCTTGGAGCACAGCTAGGGCCCGCACTTTTAAAAGCTCCCGGCCCGCGGACTGCCATCTTGGGAACGCCCCGCCCTCCCATGAGTCTTAGGTTTCTGGGTTCCCGGATGCGGAAGTGCTGAAACTGGGCGTTCCTAAATGACTGGGGCAGGAGTTTGTGCTTTCCAAAATTTCTCAGTGTCTTAAGTAGAGTAGGGGATGTAAGGAACTTTGAGAATTAAGAGAAGTTAAAGTTCTATCCTGACCTAAGGTAAGGTATATCTTAATATATCTTGATACCATTAAAAATTGTTAAGTGTGTAAAATTGGAGTCAGGATTGAATAAACGTGGGCCGCAAGGCTGGTTGTTCAGAGGAAGGGATTTGAAGTTTTCAGCAACCCCCTTCCCCCACCCCATATCTACTCTAGCGTGATGTCTGAAATCATTTTTTTCTTATTAAAATTTAAATATTACAAGGATGTGCTAATGTACTAGTAACAAACAGAATCACAGGATGTTAGAGGGTCGCTTTTCCAACAGTTTTTTTTAAATTTATTTTCTTTCTTTTTTTTTTTTTTTTTTTCAGTACGCGGGCCCCTTAGGCCTCAGCGGCCATGGCTCACGGGCCCGGCCGCTCCGGGGCACGACCACGTGTCCCCTGCATCGGCAGGCAGACTCTCAACTACTGCGCCACCAGGGAAGCCCTATTTTCTTTCTTTTTTAACTTTAGAACCCTTTATTCAAATTAAAGCTTACTGCTGAAGTTCAAAGTGAATAAAGGAGAAAAGCAAAGCTGCTCTAGTATGTAGTAGCAGCAAAACAAAGTACCTATGCGTTCCATGGAGTAAAGTTTTTAAAACCATTATTCTGCTCCAACACTTCATATTAAAAGAAGCTCTTTTGCATAACCCCGTTTCCACTAGACTTGGATGGGATTAATGCTGATTGTGCTTCCTAGTCAGAATAGGAGAGAGTCCCGCCACGCCTCAACATAAGGCTTTGTTCCAGTTTGAAACCTAAGAGCTGGGATTCCTTATTTAATCCCATTCTTTCTCCCGACCCCATTGCATATCTTCATTTTGTTTGTGTAACATCTGTTTCCTTCACTAAATCGTATCTTTATCCCAACTTATTGATTTTGGTATTTTCTACACATACTACTCGCAATACCAGACATAATGCTTTGCACAGCCTAGGTGTTTCAAAAACGTTAAATAAATAGATTTCACAGAATTGAACACTGGTCCACAGAAATTCAACAGTATTCTCTATTCGGTAAAATATAAGGGCAAGACTCAATTCTTGGCACACATTTGGTGTCTGGTAAATATATGATATAGGAATGTATGAGTGGTTGAATGAACCAAGGAACTAGGTGATAATGTATGTGAATGTACCTCGTAAACTGTAAACTACTTCACAAATATGAGTTCTTATACAGGTTATGTGGTTATTTTCTAGCTCTTACAATCTGTTGCACATTTACTAAATTTTGGCCAATTCAAGTACAGTAAAGCCCAGGAGGAAATCTGTGGCATGTGCCTCAGGGGAAGCTGTGAAGGCAGGCATAGAGAGATAAACCTAAGTGGGCTGTAGAGCCCACGGGCCTGGAACAGAGGGCTCCCTGACTGCTAACAATCCAGTTCTCATCCTTGAATTTCTAATGATCAGCAGTAAGCAAACATAAATGTCTTGAGCAGCTCATAAATCTTTCTGGAGCCTGGGTGCTGAATAAATCCTAGGAAAGTGGTAATGGTGGAAACAGGATCTCCTCCCTGGAAGTAGTTCCTTTCAGTGCCAGCTTTTGCCCCTGTTAGCTGCTTACACACATACCCCAGCTGCCTCAGTGAGGCATAAAACAGGGCAATAAAACAGGGCGAATGGAGAAATAAAAACCAGAAAAAGATTCTGTCATCCCTGAGTTTCCCAACTGGGGACCCCTCAGTGAGTGATACCACCCCCTTCAAGAGTTTCCATGTTGGAGATCTGTCCCTTAGGACTGGCAACCCACAAGGACTTGGTTTCCAGACTGAAAGAACGGACGAGTTATTTAGCTTATGCTCAGTAACCCAAAATGAAGAGAAAAAAACAGAGAAAGGTTACAATATATTTGACTGTGGAATCTAACCTGAGCTCACATTAAGCAGATTTCTTTTACTACATTTCGATGAGGGGGGAAAACACCAAAATCTTGTTTAAAACGTTTTCCTGGTTTGTGATTGTGCCTAGGAGATCAGCAAAACTCAGAGCAGCATAAAGCCAGAGGATCAGAACCTAAACAGAGCTAGACCTTCTCTCTGCTGCTATTGCCTGCTAGCTTTCCATGTACTGTAATTATTTCTCTACATGACTGTCCAGGCTGGAAGGGACTATATCTCACTTATCCTTTATTGACTGATTGACAGCCACTGATAAATAAGTATTCAATAAGGACTTTTCCCAGTAAAGTTTTGTGGTTTTTTTTGTTTTTTTCACTTTTTTTAATTGACGTATAGTTGATGTACTGTATTGTATAAGTTATTACAGGTGTACAGTATAGTGATTCACTTTCTAAAGGTTATACTCCACTTATAGTTATAAAATAAAATATTGGCTGTATATTATAGTAATAATGAAATATTGGTTATATTCCCTGTGTGGTACAATATATCCTTGTAGCTTATTTTATACATAATAGTTTGTACCTCTTAACCCCCTCCCCCTCCATTGCCCCTCCCCCTTCCCTCTCCCCACTGCTAACTACTAGTTTGTTCTCTGTATCTGTGAGTCTGTTTCTGTTTTGTTAAATTCATTTGTTTTAATTTTTAGACTCCACATATAAGTGATATCATACAGTATTTGTCTTTCTCTGACTTATTTCACTTACCATAATACCCTCCCAGTCCATCCGTGTTGCTGCAAATGGCAAAATTTCATTCCTTTTTATGACTCAGTAGTATTCCATTGTATGTATATGTGTGTGTGTGTATTTATTTATAAATAATATATATATTATATATAATATATATATACCACATTTTATTTATCCATTCATCTGTGAATGGACACTTAGGTTGCTTCCATTTCTTGGCAATTGTAAAGAATGCTGCTATGAACCAAATTGGGGTACATGTATCTTTTCAAATTAGTGTTTTTGGTTTTTTTGGATATATACCCAGGGGTGGAATTGCTGGGTCATATGGTAGTTCTATTTTTAGTTTTTTGAGAAACCTCCATACTATTTTCTACAGTGGCTGCACCAACCCATTTTCTCCACATCCTCACCAATATTTGTTATTTGTGTTCTTTTTGATGATAGCCATTCTGACAGGTGTGCAGTGATACCTCGTTGTGGTTTTGATTTATATTTCCCTGATGATTAGCAATGTTGAGCATCTTTTCATGTGCCTGTTGGCCATCTGCATATCCTCTTTGAAAAAATGTCTATTCTCGTCTTCTGCCCATGTTTTAATCGGGTTGTTTGTGTTTTTTTGATGTTGAGCTGTATGAACTGTGTATATATTTTAGATATTATACCCTTATTTGTCATATTATTTGCAAGTATTTTTTCCCATTCAGCAGGTTGTCTTGCCATTTTGTCAGTGGTTTCCTTTGCTATGCAAAAGCTTTTAAGTTTAATTAGGTCCCATTTTAAAATGTTTGCTTTATTTCCATTTCTCTAGGAGGTGGGTCAAAAAGGATCTTGCTGTGATTTATGTCATAGAATGTTCTGCCTATGTTTTCCTTTAAGAGTTTTATGGTTTCTGGTCTTACATTTAGGTCTTTAATCCATCTTTAGTTTATTTTTATAAATAAAATGTGTTAGAGAATGTTCTAATTTCATTCTTTTACATGTAGCTGTCCAGTTTTCCCAGCAGCACTTGTTGAAGAGACCATCCTTTCTCCATTGTATATTCTTGCTTCCTTTGTCATAGATTGATTGACCACAAGTATGTGGGTCCAGTAAATTTTTGATATTGATCCCATTGATTTATTTAACAAAGTTCATTGCCAGGATGTAACTTTTTATTCAGCACAGGTTTAAAGACCTATGCATGTTATGGGTGTACCCAGAGTAGCATAAGATGAGAAGTGTTGGTAGGTATGATGGATACAGTGCACCACAACATTCAGTACTCCATGTTGGATTGGTCCACCTTGAGGTAGATGCTTCCCCTCAGCCAGTTGCCTGTGGCTAAGGGATGGGGTCAGAGAGTTAGAAATATGGCCTGAAGTGGGAGTTAAGTGTTACTTTCCAGAGAAGGATAGTAGAGGGCTCTTCAGACAATTCAAAAATATGTCAACTGCAGACCCCAAGCTTCTATGTATATATAGGTGCATCTCAGGATTGGAAGTTCATGCAGTTAGTTTAGCTGAGATAGTGTGTGCACACACACTCATGTGTGTAATACTATTTTTTGAATACTAAGTCTCAAAACAAAATCAGTTTCTTCCCTCCTGTTTGTTTCCATATTGCCTTGTAACATAACCATTAGCAAATTGCATTTCAAACATTTATTTAGAGATTTTACTCTCCTCCATTAGACTATGATCTCAAGAATTAATGCATCTAGGTCTTATCCTATATCCTTTGTTCCTAGCATAATGCCTTGGAGATACAATAACAAATGAGACAGGATCCTTTCCTCAAATTGCTTATAATCTACTGGGGAGGTCAGATTGGTTAAAAATAAAATTAAAGTACAATCTAATTGAATTAAAATAAATAGAAGCAAATACAGTGGGATTTCAGAAAAGGAAAGTCAATTCAGACTTGTTCAGTCAAGGAAAGAGGTAGCCTTTAATCTGAGTTTGTAAGAAAGGGTAGGATTTCAACAGACTTGGAGCGCTTTAAGCCTGTACCAAGGTCCATTCATTTTAGCCAGGGAAACGTGCTTTCCTGAGGAGTGTCCTGGCCTGCTCTGATGGCTCCTGTATTGAGGCAGTGTTACCAGTAGGAGAAACTGCCTCTTCATTAAGGGAGAATTAAACCCAGCTACCTCTCCCTAAGCTCCCTGTTGGGAATCACCTTTATTTGCTATTGCCTTTAAAGGGATCTTGTCAGGTTGTTTAGGCCTTTAACATGACTGATCTTTACAGTTGTGTTTTGGGGCAGGAAATGACCAGACCCCACCCTGAGCGCTCTGTCTTTTTTAACAAAAAGCAAAATCCATCATTCCAACAATGGATCTCTTTTCTCGGTTTAAAGGAACATTTTAAAGCAGAAAATCCATATAAGAATCTTAAAAAAAAAGTTACTTGCAAAAATTTGGCTTTACTGAAAATTATTCATGAGGAAAACAGCCCAATTTACAATATAACCTTCAGTTCTAGAAATTAATGGAAAACATTATATTTGTGGATAAGAAAAATTGGGACTATAAGTTGGTTTATGAAACTGAATTTAATTCTAGACACAAAAAGGAATTTTATGCTTGAGACATGGACCCTCTTGGTTTAGAAGGATAAGGCAAGGATTGCTACAGTTCTGTGAAGAAAACTAAATAGAAGCATTTTTTCATTAATGTGACTGTGTCTCTATTGTAGCATTCTGGCTGGATATAGCCTGGAAAGTAAGATTACACATTCATGAAAATAGATTTCTTGAAGGAATTGAGAATACAGTAAGTTTTCTGAAAATTCAGCCGCAGTATAACCTGCCACTTACCTTCCTAGGAATTTTCTTAGGCTCTGAAAAAATTGGTTATTCCTCTTTCCCATATGCCACCCTTAAGGAGGTAAAGAAAAGAAGAAATAATCAAGCTACAAGAGAAATATAAAATTTTTCCATGGAAGCACCACAATTTTAGGAAAATAAAAAATGGAAATAAAAACAAAAATAAACAAATGGGACCTAATGAAACTTCAAAGCTTTTGCACAGCAAAGGAAACTACAAACAAGACAAAAAGACAACCCTCAGAATGGGAGAAAATATTTGCAAATGAATCAACGGACAAAGGATTAATCTCCAAAATATATAAACAGCTCATGCAGCTCAATATTAAAGAAACAAACAACCCAATCCAAAAATTGGCAGAAGACCTAAATGGACATTTCTCCAAAGAAGACATACAGATGGCCAAGATGCACATGAAAAACTGCTCAACATCACTAATTATTAGAGAAATGCAAATCAAAACTACAATGAGGTATCACCTCACACCAGTTAGAATGGGTATCATCAGAAAATCTACAAACAACAAATGCTGGAGAGGGTGTGGAGAAAAGAGAACCCTCTTGGTCTGTTGGTGGGAATGTAAATTGATACAGCCACTATGGAGAACAGTATGGAAGTTTCTTTAAAAACTAAAAATACAATTACCATATGATCCAGCAATCCCACTGCTGGGCATATACCCAGAGAAAACCATAATTCAAAAAGACACATGCACCCCAATGTTCATTGCAACACTATTTACAATAGCCAGGACATGGAAGCAACCTAAATGACCATCGACAGACAAATAGGTAAAGAAGATGTAGTATATATATATATATATATATATATATATATATATATATACACAATGGAATATTACTCAGCCATAAAAAGGAATGAAATTGGGTCATTTGTAGAGATGTGGATGGATCTAGAGACTGTCATACAGAGTGAAGTAAGTCAGAAAGAGAAAAACAAATACTGTATATTAACACATATATGTGGAACCTAGAAAAATGGTACAGATGAACCGGGTTTCAGGGCAGAAATTGAGACACAGATGTAGTGAACAAACGTATGGACACCAAGGGGGAAAGTGGGTGGTGAGGGTGTGTGTGTGATGAATTGGGAGTTTGGGATTGACATGTATACACTGATGTGTATGAAATGGGTAACTAATGAGAACCAGCTGTATTAAAAAAAAAAGTCACATTTTGAGAAACTGAATAATGACATCAGAACACATATCATGGTGCAAACTTTGAGTGAAATTGGCCTTCAGAATTGTTTAATCTCTTTTCCTACCTCCCAGTAGTATGGCCTCTAAGAAGACTTAATTGCCAAAATAATTTGACTGTTTTATTTCCACTGCCTTGGAGGCAAAATGTGAGTTTCACCTCAGTTCAAAGAAAGAAAGAAAAAGAAGTAGTAGTAGATTTTTCTATGCTACTATAAAAATTGGCCCAATATATCCCTATCTTATTGGTTATATAATTTTATAATGTGATGAAAGAGTATTAAAATCAGTGGAACATGAATGCAAAAAGAAGGTTTTTTTTTGTTTTTCTACAAGAAATTGCATTAAATGCTTTGGAAAGATTCAGTAAAATCATTTAAAAAACTGCTGTAGGCAAGACAGCAGTGTGGAAGATGGGGGAAATTTTTGTAAAAACACAGAAGGTTTCTGCACTCAGGTTGCTTTAAAAGTGTGCTTAAATTCTCATTACATTTTATAGAAACTATAAATGGAAATGAGAGATGTTGCTTTTTGGTGACACAGAACTCATACTCAGGGATTCATACTCAAAGTAAAGGTCTTGGCCCTGCATCAAAAGATTGACACATAAATAGTCATTCACATGTTTTAAATTATAACAAAATGCATAAGGTATGTGTATATCATTTTTTATGTTTTCTCACTTTAACTGGCTTTTTTGACCAACACATTAACTACTGGTCCCAACCGTACTGGATAAAGATGACTTTTAGCGAACGCTTTTATATAGCAGTTAATAAAGTTGGGGGTACTTCTCCTTTCTTAAGGTGGTACAAACCAGGCTTTGAAAGTACACGAAATAAAAGGCCACTCAGAAGCAATAAGGTATCTATGCTTTAAGTTAACTATGATAAATAAAATCTCTTACAACTTTTTCTGGCACAGAGAATACTGAAATAGATGGATCATGCAATACACATCAACTTTTACCAATAACTCAACTGCACTCTACCTAAGATAAAGACATCAATGCCCTTACCGCACCTCTACCTTTCTTCACTCTCCTCTGTCCCCCATCTTCTGTCTTGTATGCCTTTCTTTATTTAAAAAAAAAAAACCCTTCATCCATTTCACTCACCCTCCACTCCATATGCCTTTTCTTTTACAGTGAAAAGTTGTTAAAATTTACATTCTGATCCGTGAATATTGAGTATTTGGTATTTCATCCATAGAGCAATTCTAAAAGTTGAAAACCAGCAAGTAATGTTATGAGTGATGTGACTGATGCTCCCTATAGACTCTAGGGTTGCCAGATTCAGCAAATAAAATTACAGGATGCCCAATTTGAATTTCAGATAAACAACAATTTTTTTTGAGTGTAAGTATGTTCCATGCAATATTTGGGACATACTTATACTAAAAGAGTGTTGTTTATCTGAAATTCAAATTTAGCTGGGTATCTTGTGGGTTTTTTTGGTAAACTGCCTACAAGGTAATGCCCTATGTAAGGATTATATTTTCTCCATGGATTTAATGCCATCACCCCTGGGCCATTCCAAGAGAATATTCCTGGATTCAAAGTCAAATAGATAATCTCTTCTCAAACACCATCAATTATTTAAACCCCAGTAGATTTCTTGTTTAAAATCAATCCAAGTAAACAGTTTATTTCAGGACTCAGCATGATCATACTCTTATTCTCTTTGGCCATTCTGAGGTTTTATGACTCCTCATCTTAAAAATGAAGAAATGAGACTATTTGTGTGTTTTTTTCAGAAACACACTTTCTGTGTGCTTTTTCATAAAAAATTTGTATGAAATAGCTGTTAAAGTGATGTTTTACACACATAATTTAATAATCATTCCTCTGCTTAAAACCCTTTTCTGGCTTCCCTATTTACTTCAGGTAATGCTCAAAATCCATTAAATGGTCCACAGGGCTACCCATCCTTTCTTCCTTTGAGCTCTACCTGGCTGTGCTATTTTCATTTTGTTCATGTTCTTCATACTGTTTTTTTTGTTTGTTTGTTTATGGAAGCTCATTTGTTCCTCAGCACCATCAAACAGATTGTTCCCTCTGCCAAAAATGTCACATTGCCATATTCCTACTCTACTTCACTCCATTAATTCCTACTAATCCTTCATAGTCTCAGCCCAAATGCTACTACCCCAGAGATCCTTTTGACTTCATGTCACATATATTTATTTATTCATGTGATTGTTGATGTTTGTCCTCCCCAGCAGAGACACTGTACACTTCATGAAGCCAAGAGCTATGTGAAGCCAAGACCCATACCTTGGTTCTCTACCATATGCCTACCTCATAGCATGGTATCTGGTATGTAGTAAACACTATATAGATGTATGTTAAATGAACAGATAGATGAATGAATGAATGAAGAATAAGGATGATATTGTTTTCGTCACCATTTTACAAATTAGGAAAACTGAGTTTTGGAGAATTTAAGTAACTTGTTTACTTAGCTCATGAATGGGAGTCAGAATTGAAATTCACATCTGTCATTATCCCTTTTTCTTCTATGACTGCTACTCTCTAAAGTCCCTTCACATTCCAACAGCTCGTGATTATATCATCTATAATCCTCTTCATGAGACAATAGGTAGGGAAAATAATGATATTAGTTGGGTTTCATAGAACATTTTTTTCAGACATTAAGCTATGTGTCTTGGAGGAGTTGCAGAGGAGTGGGAATGGCTTGTGGTTTGGGGAAAGGGAGGGGCAGACTGAGCCACACAGCCACCAGAGACAGCACCTGGAACAGAAGAGAGTTTTTGCCCACACACTGAGTATCTGGCTTCCAGATGGATCTTGGGCACACATTTGTTTTTATAATTTTCCCCCTCCTCCTCGTCTCTTCATTCGCCACCCTCCTTTCAGAGGAATTTAAGGATGGGCTTTGTGCTGCATTGCCTCCTTTTTCCTTCTTCAACCCCCACCCTCTCTTTCTTTTCCACAAACGGTGACCAGCAGTGACAGACCTTTCCTGTGCTTGGAATTAAAGGGGAAATGAAATCCAACTGATTCACTCAGCACCCTTCAGCCTAGACACCTGGCTGTTTCTGCAGCTTTGAGGTAGAGCCTGATCTGTTTAGTTAGAACAGTGGTAGCTCAATTCATTTACTCCAACCAACTAAGAAGTTCTCTGTGTTGAACTATGCTTATCTGTCTGGTGATCTACATTCTGTAGTACTCCCTAGAGGATGCAGTACTGACCAGTTCTGTTATGACAGATCAGGGGACTCCTGCTTTGTTGGCAAAAGCCACTCTCTGACTTAGGGAGCACGTCTCTAGGCATTTTGTGGTCTTCTGTTCAGGCTTTTCAAGAATTAGGAAGGTTTCCATATTTTTTTAATAGACTTTATTTTTTATAGCAGTTTTAGGTTCACAGCAGTATTGAGCAGATGGCAGAGAGATCTCCCACGTGCCCCCTACCTCCACACATGTATAGCCTCCCCCATTGTCAACACCCACCCTCCTACCAGAGGTGGTACACGTTTGTTATAGTTGATGAACCAATATTAAAACATCATTATTAACCTGAGTCCATGTTGTACATTAGGGTTCACTCTTGGTGTTGTAATTTCTGAGTTTGGACAAATGTATGCTAACTTATATCCACCATTATAATATCATAGAGAGTACTTTTATTGTTCCAAAAATCCTTTGTGCTCTTTCTAGTCATCCCTCCCTCCCCACTATTTTTTCCCAAAGGATACCTTTAGACAATTTCAGAAAATAGTAACTGTCTCATTCATTCTGTCAGTGGAGGGCAGAGTCTAGGATGGTCTGTCTTCTATTATATCATTCTTATTCTTCAGACAGCATACCTGTGCTAGATGAGGATAGTTCTATAAATGGAACCAGGTACATCAATGAACACATTCCCATTTGCATCAACCAGATGGTTTGAGGAAGACACCTGCCTCCATCTTTCCACATTATGTGGGGGTGTGGGAAGGATGACTCTGAAAAGGTCAAGGGAAGGTTGCAGCAAAGATGGTTTCTTTTGAACTGATGTCTAGTCTTTGTTCTCACCCTAATTGTTCAGGCTAAAAATACCAGAGCTTAAATTGAGAGTATAAAAATATGAAATGTGAATTATTATTCCCATTTGTTTATAAACTAACGGAGGGAGCGATCACATCCCTGTCTTCCTTTCAGCTTTACTGCTGTGGTAGGTTGTTGTTATTATAAATACTGTTTTCCCATGTGTAAGGATGATATATCCTTTCCCTGTTGGTGTTAGGCTTAGTTATGTTGCTTGCTCTGGCCACTTAAATATGAGCAGAAGTGATGTGTGCCATTTCTGAGAAAAAAAGTGTAAGAGCTATAACACAATATTCTCTTTTCTTTCTACCACGACTAGGAATGTCCCTGAAAAATATCATTCCTTCAGCCTGTGTCCTAGGCAGAAGATGGGTGGAGCATAGCTATAGATGGTCTACAATGGATATAGTTTGAGCAAAAACAAATGATTGCTATAAGTCAGTGAGATTTGGGGGTTGTTTGTCATCACAACATAATTCAGTCTATATTACCTGACCAAACTGACCTCTCTGAGCTTGTTCTAAACTTAGGTATAATTATATCAACCTCCAAGGGAATGCATAACACTCATAGACATTGAAGCCCCATTTCAAAAGCTACTGAGAATGGTCCTGCTACTCATGTGAATGGCAATATCTGTAGCATTTAAGAGTACTTAAAAAGTTTTCTGCTTTGGGGCTGAGCAGCATGTGACTGGTATGATTTCTAGATACACCACAAGTTCCTGTGCCAATAAATTTTCTTCTTTCATGTATTCTAAATTGATTTGTCCAATCTAGGTTCCCAGGGAGTAGTCCTACCCCCACAGTTTATCAGTGTCTGGCAGCAAAGGGAGAAAGTTGAGGTATCAAAAATCGGAACCAGAATGTGAGTAGGGACACCATGGAGTTAGCCTGGGTTGGAATAAGTTACAAAATTTTCCAGAAATATTGTACCTTGTGGATAAAGGATAATTACAGAATCAGATACAGGCCAGATACCAAGAAGTGGGAATGGAATACTTGAAATGTAGAGCAGGAATAGCAAATAAGTAAAGCAAACACGTTTCTGTTATGTTTCCATCACTGGCCTAAATCCGAAGGAGATTCAATGAAATAAAAACATAGTTCTGAAAACTGGAGAAGTTCACTATCTGCTTAGGGAGATGAGTAAACCAAACTGTTAAAAACGTGTTATTAAATATATACACATACAGAGAAATACTTACGTCAAGGCTACAGGATGAAGATTTTTCACAAACTCAGTACACTCTGGGTGACACTGAGCATCATATCAAGAAAGAGAAATTTTCCATCCTCCAGGTGGAAAATTCTTCTTCGTGATTCTTTCCAGTTTCCTCCCAAGGGTAACAATTATCCTGGCTTCTAATAGCATAGATTTGTTTTGCTTGGTTTTAATCTATGAATGGAATCCTACAATATGTATTATTTCATGTTTGGTTTCTTTGGTTCAGTGTTATGTTAGTAAGCATCATTTATATTGTCCAAAATAGTTGTAGAGTGTTCATTCTCATTGCTGTATAGTAACCCATTTTGTAAAGATACCACACTGATGTATTAAATCTACTGTTGGTGAGTATTTGGTAGTTTTCTCTGTGGGGCTATTACAAATAATGTTGATGTGATAATTCTAGTATATGTCTTTGGTTAACATATATATGTATTTATATTGTATAAATGCCTAGGATTACAATCACTGCGCCATAGGTGTTGGTAGTGGTTATGTGGAATCTCCCTGTGTTGAGAACTGTAAGGCCACATCTGAGTTTAGAAAAAATGATAAGATTATCAGTATCTTCCATGGGCAAGGCACAGAGGTGGTATGCATGCCAGGTATTTGGCATTCCCAGTGTTGGACAACAGCTGAATCAGTTTATCAAACAAGTGGTGTCAGGTATAAAGTTAAGGAACAAGACACAGGAAGCAATTCTGAAAGTCATGGAACAAAAGCCACCAAAAAAAGTGGTGAGTCTGTCTTCCCCAATTCTCCCTTAGTTCTTTCTTTTCTTTTGTTTAGTGCAGATGGGCTGTGTGGATGTTTTGAGAGACTGACAGTAATGGGACATGTCTATTAGTGTAACCCACATTTCTTCAAGTGACATCAGCCTGGGTGACGTGGAGTACAGGATATCAATGAAGAGGACAGCTGGGATAGGAGTTGAAAGTGGCTAGGTGTGAGTGTATGTTTTAAACTAAAGGGTACTAATATTAAAAGTAGAGCATAATACATAATATAAAAACAATAGAGAAAATCAACAAAACAAAAGGGTTTTCTTTAAAAAGATCAACAAAATTGGCAGATACTTAGCTAAATTGACCCAGAAAAAAAAAGAAACAAATTACTAAAATCAGGAATGAAAGAAGGGACATCGCGACCAGCCTTAAAGATTGAAAAGGATTATAATGGTGTACTATGAATAAATGTATGCCAATGAACTAGATAACTTAGAAGAAATGGAAAATTCTTAGAAGAACACACATTACCAAAACTGACTCAAGAAGAAATAGAAAATGTGAACAGATCTATAAAAAATGAAGATATTTAATTAGTAATTTTAAAACTTCCCAGAAGGAAGAGCCCAGGCCCATATTCATTTTGCTGGTGAATTCTATCAGACATTCAAAGAAGAATTAATACAACTGTTCATAAATTCTTAGAAAAACAGAAGAGGAGGGAATACTTCCTAACTCATTTTATGAGGTCAGTATTGCCCTGATACTAAAAATATGCAAAGATATAATGAGAACATAAAATTGTAGACAGATATCCCTTATGAATATGGGTTCAATTATCTCCAACAAAATACTAGCAAACCAAATCTAGCATCATTCAAAAAGGACTATACACCATGATTTATTCCAGGAATACAAAAATCAGTGACATACATCATATTGATGGAAAAAAAGATGAAAACCACATGGTCACCTCAATAGATGCAGACAAAGCCTTTGACAAAAGACAGCACCCTCCTTGTAAAATCACTCAGAAAAGTAGGGGTAGAAGGGAACTTCTTCACCCATAAAGGGCCTCTATGAAAGATACACAACAAAGATCAGGAACAAGAGAAGTCTGCTCTTACCACTTCTATTCAACATTGTACTGGAGATTCTAGTCAGGGTAATCAGGTAAGAAAAAGAAATGAAAGGTGTCTATACTGGAAAGGAAAAAAAAAAAACCATCTCTGTAGATGATGTGATCATAAATGGAAAAAATCCTAAGGAATTCACTAAAAAAACTTTTATAACTAAGAAACATGTCCAGCAAGATTGCAAGATACTGGATCATTATACAAAAGTCTATTGTATTTCCATACAGAAGGAATGAACAATTCAAAAATGAAATTAATGAGACAATTCCATTTATAATAGCATCAAAAGGAAGAAAATACTTAGTAAATTTAAGGAAAGAAGTTCAAGACTTGTACTAAAAACTACAAAACATCATTGAAGAAAGTTCAAAGATCTAAATAAATTGAAAGACATCCTGTGTCCATGGATTAGAAGATCTAATAATGTTAAAATGGCAGTGCTCCTAAAATTGACCTGCATAATTCAGTATGATGTCTGTAAAAAATCTCAGCTTTCCTATCTGAAGAAATTGGTAAACTCATCCCAGAATTCACATGGAAATTCAAGGCACCCAGAATAGCCAAAATGGAAAAAGGAGAACAAAGTTGGAGGATGCACACTTTATGATTTCAAAACTTGTGTATAGCTACAAGACTCAGGACAGTGTGGTACTGGCATAAAGATAGATGATATGTAGATCAATGGAATGGATCAAAAGTACAGAAATAAACCCTTCTGTTTATAAGTGATTAATTTTCAACAAGGGTACCAAAACAATCCAGTGAGGAAAGAATAATCTTTTCAACAAATATTGGTGAGACAACTAGATTTCTACATGCAAAAGAATGAAGTTGGACCCCTTCTTGGCAAATATAGAATTAACTCAAAATGGATCATAGACATAAATGTTAGCATTAAAACTATAAAACTCTTGGAGGAAAATATAAGAATAAATCTCTATGACCTTGAATGTTAAATGACACCAAAAGCATAAGTGACAAAAGAAAAAATAGGTAAATTCAACCTGTCAAAATTGAAAACTTATGCAAATCATACCATCAAGAACATGAAAAGACAACTCACAGAATGGGAGAAAATATTTGGAACTTACATATCTGATAAAGGACTGATATCTAGAATGTGTAAAGAATTCTTATAATTCAGTAATAAAAAGACAAGTAACCCAATTAAAAAGTGGGCAATGGATTTGAATAAGCATCTAAGCAAAGAAGACATGAAAGAATGCTCATTAGCTATTAAGGAAAGACAAATTAAAGCGACAGTGATACTACCTCACACACATTAAGATAACTGTCATCACAAAGATAATAGTAATGTCTTGTCTTGAGGAGATATAGAGAAATTAGAACCCTCACACCTTGATGGTGTGAATGTAAAGTGAGAGAAGCTGTTCCTTAAATGTTAAACAGAGTTACCAAATGATTCAGCAATTTGACTACATCCAAAATTGAAAACATATGTCCACACAGAAACTTGAGTGTTCACAACAGCATTATTTGTAATAGCCAAAAAGTAGAAAAAAACCTAAATATCCATCAACTGATGAATGGATAAATAAAATGTGGTTATATCCATACAATGAAATATTATTTGACTATGAAAAAGGAATGAAGTACTGATATATGCTACAGCATGGGTGACCCTTGAAAACATTATGCTAATTTAAAGAAGCTTGTGACAAAAAGCCATATATTATATGGTTCAATTTATATGAAGTGTCCAGAATAAGCAAATCTATTGAGATGGGAGATTAGTAGTTGCCTAGGGTTGGGATTGCAGGGTGGGTGGGAAATGGGGAGTGACTGCTAATGGATTGAGGGGTGTTTTTTAGGATGAAGACAGTGTTCTAAACTTAGATTATGGTGGTGTTTGCACAACTTTCCAAATATCCTAAAACTATTAATTTACATGGGTAAATTTTACAGTAGGTGAATTATATCTCAATAATTCAGTTTTTTAAAAATGAAGCATAATTATGACGATGATTTTAAAAGCTGTTTACGCAGTGGAGAAACAAAAGTGCAATCACAGATTAAAGTGGAAACAAGTGCATTTTGTGTTAGAAACAGTTCATCTGATTTAATCGGGTCACGTTTCCAACTCACAGTACATAACGGGTTTTTGGTAAGGAGAGGCGAGACATATATAGAACAAGGTACATAGTTTTTTGCTGAGTGCAAATCTAATCTTTGTACTCAGGATTTCTGAAAGTCTTAAAGAGCTATCAAAGTTATTTAAAAAAAAAAAAAAAAAACCTTTTCATAAATAAGCTGTTTGCTGCCCAATCTGCCAAGGCTGCCTCTCTCCAGATGGCAGGCAGCAGGCTGGGCTGGGCTGATTCTACAGCCTTTATGAAGGCCCTTCTCTCTGCCCTTCACCACCTACACATCTTCCAAGAGCTTCCTGCTGCTATGGCCCCAGAGCAAAGTCTCTATTTACGTCAGCCAGGCCCCAACCAGCTTCCCAGTTTGGGCAGTCTGGGTTACACTTGGATCTTAATTGGAGAGAGGTTGCAGGAAACCAGGAAAAAGTCTTCATTGTGGGCCTGTATTTCGAGAAGATGCTGAAGTTGAAAGCAGCTGGATGAAAATATCAATGTTTCCACACTACCCTAAGCAGAAACCTTTCCATTCCCTAAGCTCCTCTCATTTTTTTCCCTTTTCTCTTTCATATTTTGGCCTGAGATACCTTGTTAATTTTTAAAGATTAACAGGCCATTTAGCACAAGAAGAGTGTGGAGCAGGTCACAGATGAATAAATTAATACCAAAACTTCACACTAAGATGAAAATCAAAGCTCTCTGTTTTATTGCTTAAAGTATCTGAGTGCTGGGCAGGAGGAAATTGGTATCTCATTAAAAAAATGAGAAAGTGAGGTACAGAGGAAACTGAAAGCTCGTTAAAAGTGGTGGAAAAGCTGTCTTAATTATACCTTTCCATTTGCTAACAAGAGGACATTTGTTATGAGTTCAGGAGACTTTATCCCAAGCAAAATAAACAGAGTTAACAACATTATTTTTGTCTTTTTAGCCAGTGGTGGCTCTGGAATCCTGTTTCAAAATAAAGGTTTCACTGCGGGAAGTCAATTAGATCAGAGAATGCTGGCAAAGGGTCAACTGCTTTCGCTTTCAAAGATTGATTTGAGAGCTGCTACCCAACCTTTCACCTTGCCCCCATGTAAGGGGGAAGGTGGGCAAGGTTTCCTTATTAGTGCAAGAATCTGTGTCTGGAGAGGCATTTAAAGGCCATGCTGAGAGTCCTTCAGTCAGAAACAGTTACTGAAAGTGTACTGCCCCTGTAAAGCATCAGTTTTCTCTTTTGGAAAATGGAGATACTAATGACTTTGTGGTTGTGGTGATTAAATAAGATGTTACATGAGAAAACACCTCCAAGGAACTTTAATAATAATGGCTACAACTTATTGATGATTACTGTGAGTCTAGTACATCATCTTACTTAATTTTTACAATAAACATATGTAGTGCTATGGTCTCTGCTCTATGAGTGGAAAAAAGTTGGAAAGGTTATATGATTTATTTATTTATTTATTTATTTTTTCGGTACGTGGGCCTCTCACCGCTGTGGCCTCTCCCGTTGCGGAGCACAGGCTCCGGACGCGCAGGCCCAGTGGCCATGGCTTATGGGCCCAGCCGCTCCGCGGCATGTGGGATCCTCGCGGACCGGGGCATGAACCGTGTCCCCTGCATCGTCAGGTGGACTCCCAACCACTGCGCCACCAGGGAAGCGCAGGTTATATGATTTTATACAAGGTCATCCAGTAGTGATAGAGTGGGATTTGAATCCAAGTCTCTTTTACAATTTCTCGTGGAAGGTCATGAATCAGATATGGCTTCTGACTTCAAGGCCCATAGAGGAATAGAAACACACTTCAATAATGAAGCAGAGTATGATTAATGGCCAAAAGGATTTAATGTGCTGAGGGAATTTAAAGAAAAGAGAGATCACTTTTGGTTGGAGAGTTATGCCAAGAGGCAGTAGCATAATGTCCAAGAGTATATACAGAATACTTGGTTCAAATCCCAGATTCCTTAATTTCTAAGATGTGTAACATTGTACATATATTTTCTCTAAACTGACTTCACCTATAACATGAGCATTGAAATACTATTTCCCTTTTAGGTTGCAGTGAGGGTTGAAAAAAAATTATGTCTATTAAACACTTAGTGCCTGGTGAATAGTTTTTTAAAATTTGGGGAGTATTTCATACAAGAGGTAGTAGATGAAAAGTTCTGAAGGACAACAGTTTCAAATCTGTTGAGTTTCAACAGAGACATGTAAGTTTGGAAGAATGTCTGAAGTATCCCCATTATTAAATATGCTGGAGTAGAATTGTTATTTTACATATTGAATTTATTTAAGAATCCATTGGAAGTATACCATTTTCTAAGTATGTTGAGCATAAGAACTGATTACAGGTTGGAGTAGTGGTGTAGTAGTTTGCATCAGATTAACCTTCCTGCCAATAACAATGATAAACTCTGCACAAAATATAAAAATCAACTGTTATAAAGCACTGGAGAGTGACCAGAGGTAATCAAAAACTGAAAGGACTTTGACACTTGACTGAAGGGGACTACACTGGGTGAGATTCATATTTATAAGGCTTTTCTTCTAAGGGTAACTCCAAATCTATGTGATGCTAAGGAGAAAGAGCTCAAACAGGAGGCTGCGTCTTAAGTGACCTGAGGAGACAGAGAACAGAAAAGAAATCTGAAAACTAATATGCCACAGCGGGAGGATCCCCCAAATCTACAAATCAACTCTCCTCAAACCCTGACTGACTCCTGAATTGTGCTTGCTTAAGGAAAGAGTACAAGGGAAAAAACAACAGCTTTAAGGCTGATGGTGCTGAGCAGAGATTTCAGCCTTTCCAGTGCAGGGGAGACCAAGGTTTAGAGTTTAAGTCCAGCTAGAGAGGCTTGGACTTTCCATTGAAACCACAGAATGACCATTCTTTAGGCATAACGATTATGTCTCATGACTAAAATACTGACCTTAAGGCTAAGGGAAAAACCTTATAAAGACCAATCTTTGTGAAGTCTAAAATCAAGCCATCACAAAATAAAAGTGATCCACCGGTAGTTTAACTGACTTGTAGAACAAAGTAAACTGAATTAGGAAAAATAACTGAACCCAATCTGGACAATGTGGAGGTCTTTCTTTAGGGCTTCTTTGCTTTATGTTCTTTATTAACTCTTCCTGTATTAATACATTTGGTTTTATTCTATCATTCCTTCTTGACTTCTTAAGTTGTATGTTAGCCCATTACTTTTCAGTGTTTTTTATTTTTGAATATAAGCATTAACATTAAAGCTATAAATTTCTCTCTAAATACTGCTTTAGCTGTATTCCAGAATTTTTCATATGTAGTATTGTAATTTCCCTTTACTTCTACTTATTTTCTAAATTCTATTATATCTTTGCCAACCTAGCTGTTATTTAGAAGTGGGTTATTACATTTTTTTTCTTTTTGTCACTGATTTTTAACTTATTTGAATTAGTGGTTACAGTGTGAGGTCTATATTATACTCATTCTTGGAAATTATTGAGACTTGCTTTATGGACTAAAATAATGGTCAGTTTTTAAAAAACAGTCTATGTGTGCTTTAAAAAGTGGAAAATCTCCTTAGATTTATATAGAAAACCCAACAGTATTTCACCTATTATTCTAGGGTGGGTGGATAACAAACTGAGGGCCCATGATTTTAAAACTCAACAGTTTATAATTTTACAAAATT
Source organism: Grampus griseus (assembly GCF_964374135.1). Lineage (NCBI taxonomy): Eukaryota > Metazoa > Chordata > Mammalia > Artiodactyla > Delphinidae > Grampus > Grampus griseus. The sequence continues at coordinate 79,223,492 of NC_139017.1, forward strand.
ACATAGTATTGAGTTTTAAATCATAGTTGCTGTTACATTATACCAACCAATGTGATCCTTAGTTAGCAAGTTAGACAGGCAGAAAAGTGGTAAAGAGGCAGACACCCTGGCCTGGTGGTCCCTTAAGACAGGATAATGAAAGAGCCAGAAATTTGTGATATGGATGACAGGGATAAAGGTGCAGTGGACACTTGTCTGTAGCACTACCCTGAGGTCTGACCTTCATGTACCTTTTATAATCAGTGCTTAGCTCCTCTTCTTAAGAGGGTTTTCCTCATAATTCTACATGTCAGGACTTCCAGCAACTCTCCAGTGCATGTAAAATCCTGATGACAGCAATTAATGTATTCCATTACATCCATGTTTTGCATATAGTTGTTTTTTGTCTGAAATCCACCAAGTTCAAGAGTCAGGAAACTATTGCCTTCTCACAGGCCCCCTGCCTCATCTTTCCTCTCAATCCCCTTCCTCCTTTGTCTGGAGTAACTTTCACTTAATGATTAGTAACTTTACTCAATTCATCAGCACTGATCAGAATTACATCAGTCTCTTGGGTATTCAACAAAAATCTGACCTGGTAGAAAACAGCCTGCTAAAGGAAATTCACAATCTGAAGAGTGGATAAAGAGACAAAAAGGATAGGAAAAAGGACAAATTGAAGGTTGAGGCTGAGGCATAGGAAAACCTTTGGAAGAAGAAACTTCAGATCAGTTCCAGTTTATTGTCACAGTATGAAATGAAACTTTTAACACCAAAGGATGTGATTCAGAGCTAGTTGTCAAAGAAAAAAATGTGCTTATTCATTACACAGAGGTCATATCCTTGTTGTTGTTTTTAACCTATCCTTTGCCCTTAGTTGTTGCTGAAAAGGTTTTTCTTCTATGAGCCAATGACTCATTTATACATTTTTTTCTATAGCATTTTTTTTAACCATGGATTAAATTACACCTCCAGAGACATAGACAGCCTAAGAGTGGAGAGAAATCTCATTGCTTTATGGGAATAACTATTACCTGTGGAACTAAGGGCTGGAAAAACAGTAAGATGTGATATCTTTCCCAGGTTGGGAACCTTGAGATATCAGGAAAGTTGAGGAGAATGAAAGTTCAGCATCATCAAACAGATTCCATTCAGCTGGCATTCAGCTTTTCAAGTAGCCTGCAATATAGGGAACCATATAGGATGTAGGGAAGCAGAAACTTTTCCATTTCCTTGGGGCTCCAAGTCCACAGAGTATACTTAATCTATGTCTTTGACCACTATTTCTAATGGGTCTTTTACCCAATGGGATTGAACTGTGTTCGTGTTCATCTCTGTTCTTTCGACACTAAAGTGTCCATTGTCATGGTTACTGACTTGACTAAAGATGTTGTCTCCCCTGTGTTCAGAATGCCAGTGTGTGTTCTGGGTACAAGGTGGTAATGAAAAGGCCCTGGCTATCAATTTATCAAGTTATATCCTGTCACCCAGCAAAAAACAGAACCCCAAGGGAATGAGAAGCTGGGCTGTTAAGCAATGGTGAGGACCAGAAGAGGTGTGTGGTATGGGTGCCAGAACAAAGAACAGGATGGAGAGGTGCTGTAGGTGTGGGAGCAGGTGGTAGCTCTGAGAAAGATGTAGCAGCCTGTTATGGCTTGGGCTTAGGAGAGGTTTAAGTTAGGTTTAGGAGGGCAGCATGGGAGGCACACTTTGATGCTTTCTTAAAAGGTCACTTAAAATGTGGTCAGTGGAAAGAGCTTTATAGAATTTTGTTTCAGTCCCAATTTCCTCATTTAGTGGGCTTGTGATGTTAAGGATTTCTGTAGAACTCTCAATTTTCACATGTGTAAATAGGGAGAATAAAATCTACTCAGCCTACCTCACAGGGTTGTCTTGAGAGTTCACTAAGATTGTGTAAAGGGGCTTTGGACACTGAAAATTCATGTACAAGAGGACCATATTTTTGGACAGTTTATTGCCTCAGCCTTTGTTCCTTTTTAAAAAGGTCTCTTTGGGAGGGAAATGGTTGTATCTCTGGAGCATTATGGAGTAGGAAATAATTGACAGAGAATGGTGAGACAATAAAAAGATGCAAGCAAGAAATGAAAAGAAAAAGCACTCAGCGCTAGTTCTATGTCCTTCTATGTTAATAACTGAAACAGTCATTTTCTGTTGCCTTCCTTTTAGTAGGCAGTATGTCTAAATGAAGCACAGTCAGTGGGGAGAAATAGATCCTGTGATTTATTTATTTATTTATTTATTTTTGGCTGCATTGGGTCTTTGTTCCTGTACGTGGGCTTTCTCTAGTTGCAGTGAGCAGGAGCTACTTTTCGTTGCGGTGCATGGGCTTCTCATTGCAGTAGCTTCTCTTGTTGCGGAGCACAGGCTCTAGGCGCGCAGGCTTCAGTAGTTGTGGCACCTGGGCTCAGTAGTTGTGGCTCACGGGCTCTAGAGTTCAGGCTCAGTAGTTGTGGCTCATGCACTTAGTTGCCCCGTGGCAATGTGAGATCTTCCCAGACCAGGGCTCGAACCCGTGTCCCCTGCATTTGCAGGCGGCATCTTAACCACTGCGCCACCAGCGAAGCCCAATCATGTAATTTAAATATTTATTCCTCACTGAAGAAAAGAGACAACTATTCTTGGAAAGTATGTGAGGTTTGAAATAATTCTTTGTAAGAGAGAAACTCCCCAATCATTTCAGTTTTATGTAAACTGTATCACAACAATAAATACTTAAAAAGAGAATTAATACAGGAGACTTCAACTGTATGTATACCTTTAAAATTCAAAACAAAGATTTAAATCAAATATAGCAAAATGTTAAGATTTTAGAAAGTTTATAGGTGAGTTTACCTACCAACTGTATGCTTGAAATGTCTCAACCCAAAAATTATAATTAAAAGACAAAGAAAATAGAACAATTATAAAATTTTACAGTTTCATAGAGGGGAAAATTAAAAAATAAGAATTATTAATCCAAAAAATAAGAAAGGAGGGAAAAGGGAACACAATTTATGAAGCTAGTAGAAAACAAATTGTAAGGTATAGACTGAAACCCAAATATATTAGTAATTACATCAAGTGCAAAGAGTCCAAATATTTCCTAATAAAATATGATTATGAGGCTGAACTTAAAATAAAAACTATATGTTCTGTATAAAACATACCTTTAAAATGACAATACAGAAGGGTTAAAAGTAAAAGAATGGAAAATACAAACACATAAACACTAACCAAAGGAATGATTGCAATAAACAGACAAATAGATTTTATTTTTTATTTTAGGGTAAGAAGATAGAAATAAAGCACATTTCATGATGATTAAACAGTTAATTCATCGGTAACACACATACACATATGTGTGTGTGTGTGTGTGTGTGTGTGTATATATATATATATATATATAGCCTAACTGTCATAGCCTCGAAAAAAATAGAAAGCAAATGTTGAAAAAACAAAAAAGAAGAAATAATAAACCTGCAATCATGTAGGAGATTTGTTTACATTGTTTTTACGAAGTTATGATTAGCATCTGGTAAAATGTACAATCTTAAATTGTGAGTTTAAGTATTTACACGTGCATATACCCATGTAACCCACTCCCCTATCAAAGGTGGAATATTTCAGTCACTTCAGAAAGTTCACCCCTGTCACACTCTGTCAAGTCTGACTTGCCAGGGGCAATCACTGTTCAGATTTCTTTTACCGTGTGTTAATTTTTTCTTCTAGTTTCCTGTAAATGGAATCACACCAGTACATATCAGTATGTACTCTTTGTCTTCTTCAGCACATAATTTTGAGATTCAGCCATTTTGGTCTACGTACCAGTCCTTTGTTTTTTATTGCTGAGTAGTATTACATTAAATGAATATACCACAGTTTGCTTATATAGTCTCTCCGTAATGGACATTTGGGCTGTTTTCAGTTGGCTATTATGAATAAAGCTGCTATGACATTTTCATACAAGACTTTTTGTGGTTATGTGTTTTCATTTCACTTGGATAAATATCTAGAAGTGTAATTGCTGAGTCATAGGGTAGGTATATGCTTTGCTATATAAGAAACCGCCCAATCTTTTTTCAAAGTGATAGTACCATTGTCCCATTGCCTTCAGTAATGTGTAAGAGTTCTTTTTCTACAGACTCTCCAATATTTGGTGTTGTAAATATTTTCTCATTTTAGCCCTACTAGGAGCCTATGGTAATATTTCATTTAGGATTTAATTTTCATTTCTCTATTGACTAATGATGAGCATATTTTTTACATGTTTGTTGGCTATTTCTATCTCTTTTTGTGAAGTGCCTGTTGAAATATTTTACCCATTTTAATGGGTTGTCTTATATTATTGAAAAAAGGCCTTTATAATATATGTATTGAAACATTTTTTCCTGGTTTGTGGCTTGCCTGTTATTTTTCTTAATGGTGAATTTTGATGAGCAAAAGTTTTGAATTTTGAAGAGGTCCTGTTTATTAATTTTGTTTCTTCTACAGTTAGTACTAAGACCAATCTAAGAAAGTTTTGCCAAGACAAAAGTCTTGAAGATATTTTCCAATATTTTTTCTATATACTTTATAGTTGTGGTTTTTATCTTTAGGGCAATGATATATCTTGAATAAATTTTTTGTGTGGTATAAAAAAAAGGGGTTGAGTTGTTTTTTTTTATGAATATCCTATTTCAGTGACAGTTGTTGAAATGTCTTTCCTTTCCCCACTGCATTGCTTTGTTGACTATGACAAAATCATAGGCCATATAATTGTAGGTCTTTATCTAGACTCTCCATTGTGTTTCACTAACCAATTTGTCTATCTTTGTATTAATAAAATTATTGTCATTTTATTGAAAACTTAAAGACAGGTAGTGTAGGCCCTCCAGTTTTGTTCTTGTTTTGTATTACTTTGGCTAGTCTAGATCATTTGTATAAATGTTGGAATTAGCTTGGACATTTTTACAGAAAAGATAGCTGGGATTTTTATTGGTATTGGATTGAAGCTATAGATCATTTGGAGAAATAGAAATCTGAATAATATTTAACCTTTTGATACATGAACATGACATATTTGTTCACTAATATAGATCCTCTTTAATTTTTCTCAATACATTTTTATGAATAGATTTTGCATATATTTTGTTAATTTATCATAAACATTTTATGACTTTTAACATACTGTAAATGATACTGTTTTTTACTACATATTCCAAGTTTTTATTAATATTATAGGAAAAAAAATGTTTGTTATTGACCTTATATCTTGTGATCCTGTTAAATTCACTCATTAGTTCCAGTAGCTTTTTTCATAGATTCCTTAGAATTTTCTATGTACCTGATTATCTCATCTGTAAATATAGTTTTACTTCTTTCTTTCCATTTTGTTTGCCTTTTATTTATTTATTTTTTCATCTAGTTGTACTGGCTAGGAACTCTAATTAAGTTTTGCATAGAGGTAGAGAGCAGACCTTCTTGCCTTTTTCCCAATATTAGAGGGAAAATGCTCAGTCTTTCATCATTAAATGTAACATTGGCTATAGATTTTTTTATAGATGCTATCTACCATTGTTGAGCGAGATTTCATCTATTACAAGTCTGGGTGTTGAATCCTTTCAGATGTTTTTCCCCACATCTATTAGGAAGATCATATGGTTTTTCTCTTTTATTCTGATAAATCTTACTTCGTCATGTTACATTGTTTTTTATATTTTGCTGGATTTGGTTTGCTAATGTTCTGTTAAGATTTTTGAGTGTATATTAATGAATCATATTAGTTTTAATATTTTTGTTTGGTTGTGGAAAGAGAGTAATGCTGAACTGAATGAGTAATGAATTATTAGGAAGTGTCCCCTCCTCTCCTACTTTATGAAAGTAATGGTAGAATTAGGTTATTTCTTAAATAAATGTTGAGAGAATTCACCAGTTAAGCTTGTGTGTGTGTGTGTGTGTGTGTGTGTTTAATTATGAAGGTGTTTCATTATGAATTCAATTTTTAGTAGTTACAAGGCTATTAAGGTTTTCTGTTTCTTCTCTTTTAGTTTTGATTATTTACATTTTAAGGAATTTGTCATTCTCTTTAAGTTGTCAACTGTATTGGCATATAATTATTTATATAATATTCCTTTATTGTATTTTTCAACCCTTTCTAATATTGGTAGTTTGTATCTTCTTTCTCTTTCTCTTTTTGTGAACAGCCTAGCTAATTTATCAATTTTATTGACCTTTACAAGGTGGGTTTTTTCCATTAATTTTCTCTGTTGTTTGTCCATCTTTAATGCCATGAATGTCCACTGATATCTTTTTATTTCCTTCCATTTATAATGAGTTTAATTTGCTTTTATTTTTCCTTCTTTAGAGAGAAGTTTATTTTAAAATATTTTCTCTTTTCTTTATACAAGTATTTAAAATTGTAAAATTTCCCTCAATGCAACTTGCATTGCACAAGTTTTGATATGTTGTATTTTAATTATCCTTCAGATTGAAACATTTTCTAATTTCCCTCATTAGTTTTTATTTTAGCTCTTCAGTTATCTTGAAATGTGTTGCTTAATGTTTGGCCATTTTCCAGATAATTTTACTGTTATTGATTTGTGATTTCATATCATTGTTGTCAGAAAACATACTCTACATAGTTTCACTTGTTTTGAATTTATTGAGATTTGACCTAGAATACAATCTAACCTTGGTTCATGTTCCACTGGCACTTTAAAATAATGTTTTTTCTGCATTTTGTGGTCTAAAGTTTTATAACTATCAAATGTGGTTGGTAGTAATGTTTAAATCTTCTACATCCTTATTAAATTTTGTCTTTTTGTCTATCAATTACTTAGGAAATAGAGCTAAAATCATCAAATGTAATTGTGGATTTGTCTATTTCTACCTTTGGTTTCATCAGTTTTTGCTGCACGCATTTTGAAGCTCTGTAATTAGTTGTACATACATGTAGGTTTATTACATATTTTTGATGAATTGACTCTTCTCATTATGAAAATTTCCTCTTTCCTTCTGATAATTCTCCTTTGCCTGAAATCTACTTTGTCTCATATTACTATAGCCACTCCAGCCTTCTGATGATTAGCATTTGCATAGTGTATATTTTCTCTTTCTTTTACTTTTAAAGCATGTGTGTCTTTTTTACTTAAAGTGCAGCTTTTATAAATAGCAGGTAGGTGGGTCTTGTTTGTTTATTCAGTCTAACGATTTCTGCCCTTTTGTTGGAGTGTTTAGTTCACATACATTGGATATCATTATTTATATTGTTTAGTTTAGGTTTACTAGTTTTACTGTATGTCTTTTATTTCTCTTATTTTTTCTTTATTCCTTTCCTCTATTTTCTTGCCTTTTTTTCATTAATGGAGCAGTCATTACTCTGTACCATTTTATATCTTATACTGGCTTTTTCATTATACCTCTTTTTTATTTGTAATGTTTGATCTAAGATTTACTATCTGTACCTTTATTTAATAGCAGTTTATTTTGAATTAATATTATATCATTTCACATAGAAAGTAAGAACTTATAACAGTATATATTTTGCTCCCTTCCCACCTTTGTGTACAATTGCTGTCATGCATCTTCTATATTTATATAAACTCTAGAATATATTATTATTATTGCTTTAATGCGTCAGTTATCTTTGAAAGCAGTTCAAGGAGAAACATAAAGTTATTCTAGACTTACTTACATGTTTACCTTCTGGGAAATTTTCATGTTGTGTGTAAATTCGAGTTACCATTTACTACCATTGGCTTCTCCCTAAAGAACTTCCTGTAATATTTATTACAGTGTAGGCCTGCTGACCACAAACTCTTTTAGAATTTACTTGTCTGAGTATGTCTTTGTTCCACCTTAATTTTTGAAGAATTTTTTCACTGCTTATGGAATTCTGGGGTTTTAACCGTTTTAAAGATGTCTTCTCACTCCCTTTTGGCTTTCATTGTTTCTTTTGAGAATGTAGCAGTAGTTCCTATTATTGTTCTCCTGTTTTTAAAGTGTTTTTTTTGCAGGGAATGGATGCTTTTAGTATTTTCCTGTTGTTTTTTAGCAACTTAATTATGATGGGCCTACATGTGATATTCCTTGCATTTCTGCTGCTTGGGAAATACCAGATTTCTTAGACTTGTGAGCTTATAGTTCTCATGAAATTTGAAAAACATTCAGCCATTATTTACTTCAATATTTTTTGCCCCAAACTCTCCTCTTCTGTTCTCACCAGAATGACTAAAATTTTCAGTTGTAGAATAACTGAATATCTCTTTTATTAACGGTAAGAATGTAAATTGGTACAACCATGTTGGAAAACTGGTTTTCATTATCTAGTAAAGTTGATACACATACCTAATTATACAAAAATTACATTCCTAGATATGTACCCAAGACTGTGTCCATATATATACACCAAAAGACATATGAAGAGTGTAAAATCACAAATTTGGAAATAAATAAGTGTAATATAATCAATTATTATATACAATCGTTACCATTACATCTAGCACTGAAAATAAACTATCTGCTACATGCAATAACATAGACAAAGATCACAAACATGATGTCGAGCCAAAGATACCAAAGAGAAAAGAATTCATACAGTATGAGTTTATTTATATAAAATATTAAAATAGGCAAAACCAACCTATGATGTTAGAAATCAGGATAGCGGTTTTCCTTTGGCGAGGAGGACAGTGAATGAAGCAGGCATGAGACAACTTTCTGGGTGTGTTCACTTCGTGAAAATTCTTTGAGCTATACCTGTTTCTGTATATTCCTATATGTTTCTGTATGTATATTGCAATGCAATTTTCTATATGTATGTTACAGATCAATAGGAAGGTTAATAAAAAAAATCTAAAAATTAAAACTAACAAGTTAAAAAAATGATTAATTTTTGCTAGTAAGCTTTGGAAATAAAAATCATACAATTTAAAACAGGTATTAAATTATTATAATGCATAGTTTGGGCTTTTCTTCACAAGTTTTTTTCATTTAGTCTGTTTTTCTTTTGTAATGTGGAAAAGAAACAAAGACAAATATTTGTTTCATTTAGGTACCAGATTCTAGAGTGATGAGACTCAATAAAACTTGCTCAACTTTACACTTTGTTTCCTCTCTGCATGTTCTGTAGTAAGCTTCTCCAATTCTCCAACTCCAGAACATTTTCTCTTTTTTTTTTTTTTTTTTTTTTTTTTTTGCGGTACGTGGGCCTCTCACTGTTGTGGCCTCTCCTGTTGCAGAGCACAGGCTCCAGACATGCAGGCTCAGCAGCCATGGCTCACGGGCCTAGTCGCTCCGCAGCATGTGGGATCTTCCCAGACCAGGGCACGAACCCATGTCCCCTGCATTGGCAGGTGGACTCTCAACCACTGCGCCACCAGGGAAGCCCAATTTTCTATTTTTTGAACACAGATGTAAGTAGAATTTTTTTATGCTGGGGAAAGATCCAGGCAGAAGCTCTTCAGATGGTTGGAATGCAGAAGCAAAGCTCTTTCTCTCCCTCCTCCTCACCCTCCCCCACCATATGTTTCAGAAGAGCCAAGGAGGAATTTGCTGTTGACTATGGAGAGAGGATCTGAAGGAAAGGGAGAGAAGTTTTACATTTGGTGAATCAAGTGTATGGATAATGAAGATCTTTGAGGGAGGATAAACTAATGAATTTTGGACTTTTTAAGTATCCACTTTAAATCTGTGCTCAAAATTAATTCTTAAGTGTATTCAAACTATTTCATTCTGGATGATGTATGAATCACTTTAGAGAAAGCATAATAGAGAAAGTTTCTACATAAATTGGAAATTGAGGGCAGACATTTTTGTTCAAGAGAAAATAAAATTGAGAATGAGAGTGAAAGACTATTGCTTCTGGCCTTCTGAGCAGAAAAGAGAACTAGAAAAGAACATGCTCACACTTTCTCTCACTGGGAGTTTCTCCTGGTTAGCTGAGAAAGAGGGAAAATGGACAGAGAAAGAAAACAAGAACACTAAGGAATCCCAGGGCTAAGCATGAAACAGTGCAGATGAGACACCTGTCACTAGTGATCCAAAAGCTAACTGCTCTTGAATAATTAAAAGGAATTTTGATCCAAACCCATCCAAGCTAATCTAAAGTTCCTAAGATATAACACACCACAGAAGAGCTGAGACAAGTATTTTACTCGTCTGTTGTTAGAGCTTTGGAATACCAGTTAATTTATTCCCTCAGCCCTTAAATCAGTTGATAATAAACATAAAACACATGATGATCAAAGTATCAGCTCTAAAACTGGAAGTAAGTGCCCAATAACTCCTACAGGACAAGGTTCCCAGGTAACCCTCACTTGGAAAACAAAGGTGGGTCCTCAGGGCCAAGTAGCTTCCTTCTACTTCCCCAGTTTAGACCTTGGGACTTATCTTGGCACGTGTGAGTCCATTTCTCCAGGAAGATTGTAGACCTGTGTTACAAACTCAGTCACAAGAAGAATTCAGATTGAGAGAGAGCTCAGGCCTCCAGGCAAATGTCTAATGGGTGCTTAAGCAAGGAGACCGAAGAGAGGCCACCTCCCTTCTTGTCTGCTGAGTTCTCTGGGAAGCAGCCAGTGAGCTGAGCTAGGAGTAAAGAAGGTTTATGGGGAAGTAACACTTACGAAAGTAAAAGAAGGAGGCAGCATTGGGTGAGGAAATTGTCAGACCTCAATACAAACCTGACAAAAGTCTCTGCCAGCCCAACAGAGGGACCTAGAGCAAAGACCGACCATTAGAGAAGTGCCACTTCGGACAGAAAAGGCTAAGCCCTTGTACTACGAGCTTGTTCGGTCATTGTCTGGGTGACTGTTTTGTCCTTCGCTCAAGACTTAGGCAGATCCTAAAGAAGTTAAGAGCTGGAAGCTATCAGCTACCATACTCCTGGAAGCTGGTGGTACTTTCTCCAAGGAGGATCTGGGCAGCTTATCTCCATGTCTGCTACAATCCACACCCTGTGCTATCCAGATCCACTTCTCTATACATACATAGGGAGCAGCAGCTCCTTCAGGGCTCTGAGAGGAAACTCAGAAGAGAGAGGTCAGCAGAACAAACTAAAGCCCCCATTGCTGCAGTTAGTCTTGGGGCTGCAACTAGCACTTGTTTCCCTCTTCCACTCTCCATTCAAATTCCCCTTACTCTCAACTGCCACCTCTGCTTTCTTGGTGGCATGACCAAATCCTTCATTCTGAGGGCTCTGAGCCTCTGGTAACCATATCTTCCTCAGACTGCATTACTGCACTCATCTAATCACAGTTGCAGTTGAGCATAGGAGTACCAGAAGGCACCCAACTGGGTCACCTGAGCTTCACACATATTTCATTCCTCCCTGTCCCCATTGTGTAACAACAACCCTACTTTCTGTTGCTGATTGGGACCAGTTATCCTTAAGAAGATGGTGATTCCTCTTCTTGCTTCCTGGTCTCTGAACACAAGGATCCCAAAGCATACACATAGCAGCTGTAGTTTGAACCTCCTTTGGAGACCAAAACATTTGGTCCTGCAGAGCCCAGGGTTACAGGGGTAGGAAGCACAAGGTGGCTTATTAGGTGATGGTAAGTGATTCATAGACCCATGTGTACTTCCTACTGGAGGAAAAGCACCATACAAAAGACTCTGATTTAATGCGTATTCTGCATCGTGAAGAATGGTACCCCATCTCTCAGGGTATTAGGTCTGACCTGGCCATCAGCAACGTCTTTAGTAGGCCATTCCACTGCTCTATCAGGCTGGCAGTTTCTAGGTGGTGCAGTATGTGAAAAGACCGGTAGAACTGCGGTCGCAGGCCCATATCAACCCCTCCTTCAGTGGAAGGTGTATTCCTTGATCAGATGAGATATTGTGTGGGATTCCATGCCTGAAGACCAGGCATTGTATAAGTCCCACATAGTGGTATTGGTTGAGCCAACCAAACTCAGACCTAGAATAGACATCTATTCTTGCTGGCCCTTTTAGGACAGAAGGAGCCTGATTTTTCTCTGCTGAATTTGGTGGTCTTTTTCCTGGCCTACTACTTGAAACTATTATTTTAGTGCCAGCCTGTCTTGAAGTGGCTGGTTGGTCTCTTCAAGATATAGGGACATTTTGAGGTCTCAGTATTGGTCTATGTTGCTGGCAAGGTGGGAGTTTAGAGGCAGATATAACTAAATGGGCCTTGTAAGTGGGTGTTCACATTGACTCAAGTGTTGCCTTCATCTTTGCTACCATGGACACTTGGTTTGTGTGCTCATCATGCCAGCACTAGGGAGGCAGCTAGCAAAATCTGTCTAATATTAGCTGGCCAAATAGTTTTGTCTACTTCATTATTTAGAGGCTCTTCCATTATGGAAGCTCTCTGGTGGGTGTTAACACATGATAAAATGATCTTCGCACTCGTGTTCCATCCATATGCTTCTACCTCAAGCCTCCTTGTTTTGATGTTCCAGTCTTTCTCCTTTCAGGTCCCAGAGCAGCTAGCTGATCAGGCCATTCACCACTGCTGATTAGTCCATACATATTCTAACTTAGGAACACTTTTCCTTCCACCAACTGCATCATCTATAGCTCAGTCTCTTGAGCAGATTTCCTTGCCACTATCTCTCAAACCACCCCCAGGTGAAGCTGTAGTGCAGCTGTCATTGAGTTTTGTCTTTTACCCCTGTTTCAAGTCATCCATCCATTAACCAAGCTCAGGCTTTTTCCTCCTCCTCCTTCAGCCATAGGTGAGAGCTGAGAGGGGCAATGGTATACCTGTGGTAAGTAAAAAAGTGAAGGTCTGGGATTCTTGCTCATGTAGGTTGCTTGTGTTCTCTAGTCATTCTCAAGCTCAGTCTAGGACGCACCATCTCTATCTTAGGATCTATTGCTGCTGGGCTTGCCCAGTTTCTCTTTACTGAATTTGACAACCTTGATTCTGACCTCTGATTTGAAAAAGGCTATTATCTTGGTGTATACTTTTCTGGTTCTTCTTTGGTTTTTTTGGCTTTTTTTCCTCTTGACTCCTTCATTGCCACCTATTCCTGTTCCCACACCTTAAATGCTGGTACTTCACAGGTATTTACCCTTGTCCCACCAGTCCCCTCATTCCTCACATCTGCTCTTAGTGGTTTCTCAGGGCTGGAGGTATTACATAAAACATGAGCTTGGAATAAAAGTGGACTTTAAGCTTAAGCTATACTATTTAATAGCTGTTTGACTTTATGTAGGAGATTGGACCCCTCTGAACCTGAATGTAACTATTTTGTTGGTAATAATCATCTGGGTCAACATTTGCAAAGAGCTTCACATGAGGTTTGCCACAAAATAAGTACTCTTTGATGGCAACTATTCATTACAGCTATTTAACTACTATCATGCCTATAATCATAGCCTAGACCTTTGCTTTAAATCTTAATATCCATTTGGATGTCTGGATGTCCCATAGACAGTCAATCTCAATGTGTCCGTGTTTGAACTCATCATCGTCCTACCTAAATATGCTACTTCTTCTATATTCTCTCTTTTGGTCCTTCCACCATCCAGCCAATCATGAAGCTAGTTAGAAATCTTAACCTCTATCTTCTCCATCATCCCAATCTAATCAATTATTTTTACTTTCTAAATATTTATCAAATCTCTCTGTTTCTCCAGAGAAGAAAAATACTGGTGGAGGTACAGTTTTAAACTTTCCCACTAAAGGAAATTTAGGATCTTCTTTAAAAATATTTTTCTGGTTAACTCAGGTTGTCAAGGAGAAAGTAGTGTTTTCTCTCCAGTCCCCACTCTGCTGGTCATGATACATACGTGTCGTGAAAACATACACACACATACACACACACACATAAGAAGACTTATATGATCTCACAGAGATTGAGAGATGGGCTCATATCATTATGTTCTCCTCTGTGTCCTTCACTGGTCTCTGATGTTAGCTGGTTGATCATGTCTTGAATCTGGGCCTCTTGTGCTGGCATTTTCTGAGGTGCAACTGGTTGACTCTAACTTTTAGAGCATGATGCTAGGCTCTGCAGTTCTGACCACAGCCTTGGATATAATAAGGTTCCTCTCATGGTGGCCCACTCACTCATTCCACCCTCAGCCTCTTCTAATTTGGGGGATACCTCTAAAGGCCTAGGAATTGCAGCAGACTTCCCTACGCTATGCTTAATTGTACAGGGCCCTTTGAAGCTGTCCTCTGGTTTACCCACTTGGACACCTTTCTCACACATTTCTGAGCCACTCTCTGGGCGCCATCATTTTTCTCTGTACTATTATGCTAAATACAGCTCTTTGCCACAGGGCTTACAAAATACTCTCTGCCTGTACCCTGGGAAGTGTAAAAACTAAGCCATCCTCCCTCTGTCAAACTCTGAGATGTCCCCCCAAATTTATTTGAATGTTTTCCCCACAGTGTCCTCCATTATGGTTCAGCTATGCAGGGAGTGGTTTAACAAGTGAGAATTCTGACTCTTGCTTCTTCCTCTCTCTTCTCTTGCCAGCCTCTACTGGAAAAAAATTTCCTTCCTCTCTATATTATTGATAATGGAAAAAATCAGCATTCCAGCTTCTCAGATTCATTTTTTAACTATACAGGTAACTTTTGAAATTGAGAACTTCTTTGTTCTCAAAACCTGACTCAAGATTATACATTCCCCATGGCTAAGAATCAACCTTGAGACTGAGAGCAGAAGGATGGCCTATTTCTATTTGCTTCTCTGCTTTAACAGTCTGCTTCTGTCTGGAAAAGGAATTAACCACATTCAATAAAGTGAAAAGATAAAAATCACATTAATAATTGCAATATTGTGATTATAAGAATATTGTGATTTATAAGAATTTATGAGAAATACCAGATGACCAAAATATATTTCCCCTGTGTATTTGGTCTTCCTCCACAGTTTCAGGTTTCCAGCTCCCCAAATTCTTGGAATTTGCTAAACTTTGAAAGTGATAAAGATGTTTTGTTATGCTAATGAGGTGACTTTTGGAAAGCATCCAGGGACCGGGGCTGCTTGCCAGTGGAGCAAACCACTTGTCTAGAGAGTTAAAACTTTCAGTCCAATCAGCTGACCTCCAAGGAGAAAAGAGGGGCTACAGGTTGAATCAGTCACAAGTGGCCAATGATTTAATCAATCATGCCTATGTAATGAAGCCTCCATAAAAACTCAAAATGATAAGATCCAGAGAACTTCCAGGTTAGTGCACACGTGGAGATTTGAGAAGAGTGGCTCACCTGGAGAGGGCATGGAAGCTCTGCCCCCCTTTCCCCATACCTTGCCCTGTGCATCTCTTCCGTCTGGCTGTTTCTGAGTTATATCCCTTTATCATAAGTCATTAATGTAGTAAGTAAAATATTTTCTGAGTTCTGTGAGCCACTGTACCAAATTAATTGAACCCAAGGAGGAGGTCATGGGAACTTCTGATTTATAGCCAGTTGGTCGGAAGTATAGATCACAACTTGGACTTGCAATTGGCATCCTAAGTTGGAGGGGGTTGTTGGCACCTCCACTCTGTAGCCAGTTGATCAGAAGCACAGGTCACCACATGGGCTTGTGACTGGTATCTGAAGTTGGATGGTGGAGGGGATGGGGGGGTGAAGGGGGCCCACAGAGGACAGTCTTGTGTGACTGGACCTGTGGAATCTGGGTTATTATCTCTGGGTAGAGAGTGTCAGAATTGAGTTGAATTCTCAGACACTGTGCTGGTTTCTGAGAATTGCTTTTGGGTGTGAGGGGAACCCCCTCCCCAACATTGGAAATTGAGTCTCAGAACACCATTTGCTAGATATTTACTATTGCTAGATATTTACTAGCAATTGCTAGATATTTACTATTTTCCTCATATGATATATTCTTCATTCTTCTCTGCCCTGTATTATGCCCCAGAAGAGTAACTTTATATTCTGCCGTGAGCTCCCTTGCCTTTTGTCTTCAGGTTGGGAGTCAGTCAGTGGGAGGCATAAGTAAGAAATCAGAGGTTGGAGGTGAATTAAGGCAAGGTTTTTTTTTCCCCATCTCCCCAACTACCTCTACCAAAGGCCACAGCTCCTGTCCAGCAGCCCTATTGCACAATCACAGCTTATTCTTACCATTCTAGTAACTTCTCCCTCCTTTTGTGTCTTCAGACCTAGGGATGGTGACATTCTGATCTCCTGCTACCTCTCCAGTGATAACACCATCCCTTGTTTGTTTCCCTTAACTTCTTAAAAAATAATCCTTAATTAAAGTTTCTTCAATTGTCCCATCAAGTATGCCATTTACTTTTCTTAGGACCATTACTGATAAACCCATTATATCTGTATGATTTTCTATCTGCATGACATACTTTTTTCAATTAGATTAGAACTCCTTAAAGTCAGGGATTCTAATTCTTAAAATTATCTTTTATCCTTTTCCTCTACTACAAAACACAATACTCTGTATACAGGGATGAGCATGAAATGCTTTCTGAAATTCTTCATTTAACCATTGAGCTGTTATGTGCTGGATGTTTTTGTATGTACTGTGGATACCATGATGAACAAGATGGAATGGTTCTTGTCCTTATGTAGTCTATACTCTCCTGACTCTAACAATTTCCCCATTGTAGGTTGCAATTTTTTTTTTTTTTGCGGTATGTGGGCCTCTCACTGTTGTGGCCTCTCCCGTTGCGGAGCACAGGCTCCAGAAGTGCAGGCTCAGCGGCCATGGCTCACGGGCCCAGCCACTCTGCGGCATGTGGGATCCTCCCGGACCGGGGCATGAACCCGTGTCTCCTGCATCGGCAGGCGGACTCTCAACCACTGAGCCACCAGGGAAGCCCAGGTTGCAATTTTTAATGAACAAAGTGAGTAGTAGTTATTGACTACCCTGGTCACATCCCTTTCAAGCGCATCTGTCCTACCCACATCCCAGGTGGCTAGGATAAGACAGAGCCACGTTTAAGCTGAAATTTGAGGACCCAAAAGCTGTGAATAAGCAGTGCAAGTATAATGAGAGATCAGAGTATAGAAATAAATAGGCATAGAAAGAAATATGGATGTCATGATGAATTGCGAGACCGTTTTGTCTTAGTACTGATTAGATCGCCTATAAAGCCTTACTCTACTGCAGTTCCTCTTCTTAGCTTCTCAGGAGTTCTTTGTTGAAGTCTTACAAGAAAACCTTTGCTTGGAACAGTTTGAACAGCTCCCAGTTCTTTAAAGCCAAATGAGGCTGAAGACGCATACTCCCATGGAAAGGAGGGAAAGGGAAGTAAAAGTGCTCTTAGGCTTGAGTTTGGTAGTGCTGCTGCTAATGGCATCACTAAAGCACATGGGGGAGCAAGCTGGACCAATGAACGGACTGCTTTGCTTTCCTTACTGTGTCCAGAATACTGCACTGCTTCTCAAGCGGGGCTTTTAGGCAATCCTGCTTCATGGATCATAGCCCTACAGCTTGTTTTTCTTTCCCTGACCCTCATACTCCACACCCCCTCTCATCAGTAATTTTGTTTTTCTAGATGATGAGAAACTGCCAGATGGATCACTTGCTTTGCTTGATCCCTGGATCATTCGTACACCTGCTGCTCCTGCTGGTACTTGCCACTGGGATTCCACTGTCTAAGAGGACTGCCAAGGTACATTTGTCATAGCATGGCTCATTATCATACAAACTAAAGGCAGGTCTATGTCCTAAAACATAAGTATTGAAATTGCCTATAAGAGTCCTGTTAAGCTAAAAAACATCATTGGAAACTGTCTGCAACATCTCATTATTTAAAAAGAAAATTTATAAAGTTTATAATAATCTACTGGTTGCCTTTTTTCCACAATTCTCCAGTCTCATTGCTGAGCAATCATTTTTGCAGTCTCAGTCTGGGTCCCTTTTCTGGAGCCAGCCTTGTCAAGGGTAGGGAGAGAGTAAGTGAGCTCAAGAAATTCAGCCCTACATAAACCTTGCATTTCCTGCTCTGACCTTACAGTTTAGTTCTAGCAACTAGACTCCTGCTTTGCTCTGAGAACCAGTACCCACCACATGCTACTGATCCAGGGGCAGGTAGTTATGCACAGGACTCACTTCTGGCTTTGCTGCCATGTGCCCTTGGGGATGTTTGAGAGACTGCTTATAATCCCTTTATATATATTTTTTAAAAATCTTTTGTCTCTGCACCCTTTGTCTCACTTGAGTCTAAGAATAGTCTCATTGAAATCAACTGTTTTACATTCAAAATCCATTTTCAATGGACCTAGGACTTGAACAAAGCTCTCATTAACTCCAGAGTCAATGCTTTTAATTTTTAAGCAACATGTGTTTTCTGTTTTAACTTAAACCTATTCTGGAATATGTGGAAATAAAGATTAATATAAAGAAGATCTAAATCACCCAATGATAAGCTTTTCTGATATTTCAGAATTTTTGATCTACATAGTTTTTTACATTGTTGATGTCATTCTATAACAGAACTTTGTAACCTGAAAATTTGCATTCAATGAATTTGGAAGATTTTTTGGTTCTGTTTTGTTTTTTTTACATTGTCACATGTTGATTTTGATCCTTATATTAAATTGGTCCCAAGACTGTGCAATAAAGAAAGGAAGGAAGGAAGAAAGGAAGGGAAAGAGGAAGGGAGGGAAGGAGGCAGGCAGGCAGTAGAATCCCCCACGTATAATAGAAAGGAAATATCAGGGCAGGATATTCCTGAGCCGGGTTTCTTGAGCCAGGCATTATAGACCAAAGTGAAATTTGTAGGTAGGCCCACAGAAAACAAAACATTACAGTGGTTCCCTAGGCCCGCGTGGTTTAGAAACTGTCTAATTCCCTCCTTAAGCTATGTAAAATTCTAATACCTCTTTCACAGTAGTCAGTGCAGGGAAAGATCTGTAGTACAACCCCAGTGGCTACTCTGAGACAGTATGTAGTATGGTGCATGAAACAACTAAATAAAGCAAAGCACTTCTCCTGAGCAAGCATGCTCATGATAGGGAAGCCTACACCCAAGAACAGTAGCACTGTTCTTTTTCATCAGCCTCACCTATGTGCAGCGCCAACCTAAAAGTTAGGTGAGAAGAGGAGCCACCTTTGTGGTTTGATTGGAAGGGTCCTCAAACTGCCGCCAATCCCAAGGCTAAAAGTCCCCACATCCTTTGTCCCAGAATTCCCATTCTTTTGGATTAAATAACTTTGTCATGATACAAATATATCATTTGAGTAAACCGTTACTCATTTTGAGCTACCAGTTTGGATTAATGCCTAATGCATGATGAAGATCTAATTCATCACAACAGGGCAGGTCTCTCAGCTCTAAGACCAGGGTCTGGGCATCAGAAGTGGAAGAAGAGATGGAAGCGACCAGAGTGTGGGTACTGCTGGGAGGTTCTGCTGGGAAGCCTGGGCGCCACGTACACACTGGGTACCCGGGAGAGCTGGAAGAGCATGGGGAGCACTGACACTGAGAACAGCCTTCACCATTGTGAATCGTGAGAAATAAAGACATAGCTCGCGGACCTGTGAAGAGCTAAGCTGTTCCGTGCTTAGAAAAACTAATTTAGTAAATATGCATCCTCCACATCATAACAGTTCCACCTGCGGGTGAAACGGAGCGCTTTCACTGGGAGCAGCAGAAGGTGCAGCAATGGCCCAGGGCCCAGACTACTGGGCAGAGGCCCTTTCTGTTGGGAGAAAGAGTCATATTCCCCTGTTATTTGTGACAGCTTCAGGACCCACAGGCTGCTTGCAATGTGCAAACTGCATAATTCAGCATGAAGGTTGCCAACAATTTTTGGCCTGCGCTTTTTAACTGGTTTTCATTTAGCAACGATTTCCACTTTTCTAGGATACTTCGTGTTTTGATAATGAAAAATTAGGTGACCTTTAGTCAACTTGGCAAAAGAGAGGGTGGGTGACAGCAGTCCAGAATAGTAATTACAGGGCTTACTATTCCCATTAAAAATCCCAGAGCAGCCATCAGCAGTTCATTCTCACGTAGTTTGAAAGAGAGAACGTTTTGTTCTTGAGAAATGACAGTCCATACTCATCAAGTCATTAAGCTATGCAACCATTTGTGAATTTGGAAACAAGGCTTCTGATGTTGACAAAGGGAGCAGCATTGCCCACTGAGTGAATTGAGCACAAAAACTGGGGTTTAATCCCCACACGTGTGCTACACAGCTTCCACCACAATTTTTCACAGGATATATGAATATCAGGTACAACTGCCATGTAATCAAGTATATGAATAAACAGTAAATTGACTCACCGTAGCTCATTACATCTATGACAAAACCGTAACCTTCTTAGGACAGACAGTGGTACCCAAGCCTCCTACCCATCACACTTCTAACAGAAAATGTGTACCAGCCTTTTGGGGAAGTGGCCTCCCGGGATTTATAAGGATTTATTCATTGACCTAGCAGAAGTTTCCACCAGACAACAGAATTTTCACAGGCTGAAAATGTGGCTGCTCTACCCTTGCAATGGACCTTCCAGCCCAAAGCAATGACCAAGACAGGGTACCCCCCACTCTATGGTATGGGCCTGATCTGGATCCAGGAGGAAATGTTCAGCCATTTTTCAGCATTTGTTCCTCCAGACTCCAATGAGGACATGGTCCCCCACCCTTTGCATTTGGTGCAGCAGATGTACAACGGCTGTAAAGGCCGGTTCTCAGCTCAAGTGAGAATGTGGGGGCCACCAGAAAGGACAGCACAGCTTTTGCTCCCTTACACACATCTGCCAGAAATGGACTTTTTGGCACTTGGCATTTTCTGTTCTCTACATTCAATATGTGTAATTCCGACTCAGACCTCTTTGTCCTATACTTTGGTCCATTCTCGTGGCAGTTTCACTTTAAAGAAAAACACAAAGCAGAGGCTTTTAAGTTCATTTTACAACTTTTATTTATAATCTAGTATTCTCAACTGCTTTGAAAAGATGTATGAAGTTTTTTGATCACGTGATGAAGCAAGTATTACTAAAAGACTGTGCATCTATCAAGTCCCATATTCTTAGCAGATAGCGTAGACTTGAACCATATAGTAGCATTCAGAAAATTATTTTAATGAATGCATCATTAACATGACCTAGATATAAGGTGGTGAACTAAAATTAGCTTGAGTGTGTAGGAGGCTATGCTACTGTGACAGTTACTGGCAGAAAACAAATACTTCTGGTTCTCCCTTTGAGCACATAGAAGATTTTAACTAGTAAAATACGAGTAGAATAATGTTACTTCTGGGGAGGGTTTTTAAGAGCTGGGTGCAGTATTCCATCTCCCATGGGTAAAAGCAATACTCCAGAGAGAAGTTGTTCCATCCTTCTTGTACTGATGCAAAGAGCTCTAGCCAACACGTGACAGATGTGTTGTCAGAAAGAGAAATAAACCTTTGTCATTTTAAGTCATTGGGATTTTGGAGTTGTCACTGAAGTATAATCTATCTTGTCCCGACTGATATAGCTACTTAAATTCTATTTTGCGGGTGTGAGTATAGAACAGATGAGAGAAAGAGGTAGAGCTTCTGGGTTTGGATTTTTGTTGGAATCTTAAAGACAGTGTACTTTCAATAAAGGACACATGGTGGTCTACCCACCCCCTTGTTGGCTCAGCAGCCAACTGAGAGAATCTCTTAAGCTAAGCTGGCTGTGGCAGTGACAGAGAAGAAGTGATTTAGCAGGACTTATTATTTCCTTGTGTCATTGTTTTGGTCTGATACCAAGTCGCTACATATGTGGCAGAGAAAGGACAATGTGTTGGATTGTACTAAATGTTGGATCACCCTAAATATATTTTATTATGAGAAAAGCACTATCATTTATAGCATCAAAAATACTTACTGAGAATTTTGTAAAAGAGAATGAAATGATTTTAATTGTTTTGTGGAAAGTGGTTAGTGCTAATTTTAAAGGTTCATATACCACAGAATCGTATAAAAAAGAAAATAGTAATTACTTAAAACTGGAGATAGCCTTGCTCATATTTTAGTGAGCATCTCTTCTAAGCATCTCTCTATGCATATATACAAATAGGCACACATGTTTTATATAAATGGGAATATACTATTAAAGTCACATCCATTTAATTGGATCTAATATGCACAGTTCTAAGAACTGAGATGCAGGTATAAGCAACCCCTGTCCTAAAGCTTACTAAGTGTGAAGATAGATATTCAACAAGACTTTCCAAGAGAAGTTAGTGTTGTCGTATGGAAAGTCCAGGGTGCTATGCATATTGCAAGGAATTTAACTTAGCCTGAGGAGGAAGGAATGACTTCCTGAGGAAGTGATTTTTATAAAATGATTTTTATTTTACTGTACAGCATGTCAAATAACTCTACATTATCATTTTCAGTGGTGGCATAATATTTCATTGTATGAAATTATGTATGTATTATAATTTATTTGCAAAACTTTATCAGTAGACATTCAGTTTGTCTCCTCTTTTTACTCTCTTATATACAGTGCTACAATGGAAGTTCTTTTGTATGCATTTTTTTGCCCTTACTTACATTTCTTTAGGATAAAGAAAG
Organism: Grampus griseus; assembly: GCF_964374135.1. Taxonomy (NCBI): domain Eukaryota; kingdom Metazoa; phylum Chordata; class Mammalia; order Artiodactyla; family Delphinidae; genus Grampus; species Grampus griseus. The sequence continues at coordinate 79,245,885 of NC_139017.1, forward strand.
AGAAATGAGGTCATTGGATCAGAAGTTATAAAGGTTTTATAGTTATGTTTTATATGTATGTACAACATTATATATGTATTATTATTAAGTTATATAAATATATACATTACATATGCATATAATTGTGTATACATATCATAGACATCAAATATAGATATTGCTATACTGCCTATAGAAGTGTACCAGTTTATATTCTCATTATCAATGCTTAGGAGTTACAAGTCCCCAAATCCTGGGAAACTCAAGAAATGTAAATCATTAAATCATTTTGTAAACTTTGCCAATATTATAGGTGGGAAAACTTTTGTTTTGTTTGCATTTCCTTAATCACCATGAGGCTAACATTGGATGTAGTGAACAGGATATAGATTCCATAATTAGACACCTGTAAGCCAGAGGGTTGGAGATAACCTCACATAAATTCAGGAGCCTTCAGCATTAATAGAAGTTAATTAATGAAGTTTTTAGGGGTGCAATGGTAAGGGACATGCTGAGATATCCTCGTTACGGTAGAGTACAAATTACTGCATCTTGAACCCTCCATCACTAAGAAAGAGGCACAGTGTTTGGTAGTCCTCTTTCAAATTGGAATGTAGCATATATCATACTTGGGAATAATGTTTTAATCCATTTATCAGGTGACTCAGAAGGGTGTTAGTCTTGAGTACACCCCAGAACACAAAAGGCTCCACAACAGGTTTGCTTGCAGGTTGGGCCATATGACCCAGCAGAGACAACAGTGCTAGAGGTATTTAAGGTGGTTAGGGTACTGGGTTAAGGATGCTGTGTGGAGCCTCCAGCAATTTGCACTAGGAGATATTCAGGGCAGACTCCTAGAATTCTAAAACAAATCATGTCCCTGCGACAGACATTATCCACCATTTGATAAACAGCTATGGGCCCTAGTAGAGACTGAGAGCCTGACCACAGGATAGCAAGTGGCTATGTGACCTGAACTTTTTGCCATGGCCTACGTATTCTCAGATCCACCAAGTTAGTGAAGAGAAAGCAGCAGCAATCCATTGAACAAAGGAAACAGAACATCCAACACTGGGCCTGAGAGGGTCGAGCAGGTGCAAGTAAAGTGTATGAACAAATGGTTCAACACTCCCAGGGGCCCATGGACTCTTCTCCCTCAACTGCTGGGCTTGCATGGTGATGCAGATCTCTACAACCAATTGAAAAAGGAGGGAAAATCTCAGGCTCACAGATGACTTAGCATAATAGCAAAAATGAACTACTTTCACACTACAGCTGCACTCTGGGAAGTCTCTCAAAAATAGTGGTGAAGAGAAATCCCCCAGTGTGCAAAACTTCAAGGTCGATTTTGGTGGTTTAATTTGTGTGGAAGGAGAAGTGGCCTGAGATAGAGCCTTTATGGATTCTTGAGGTGTGACAAGGTGTTTCAGTGGTTGGTCCAGAGTCTGGAAGGAGCAAAATATTTAAAATGTATGACAAAGAACTCTGGGGAAGAGGCATGTGATTGGGCTTTTGGGAGTAGACATAGGAGGCAGTAGTTCTCCTAGGATAAGTCCTAAAGGTTTGTGGAGCTAAAGAAGAGAATATCTGCTCTCAGCAGCCTTTCTCAACAATGAGGCTTTTGGCACTGACCTGAATTTTCCTGTTGACTCAGGACTGACTGATTGAGAAGGGATGCGGCAGGCATTCTCTCAAAGCAGCACTGCAGAGAGGAAAGAAGGGATTTGAAGTATTCCCCAGTGCTCATTTTGCCTCTTCCCAGGGCTTCTGCCACCAGGGCAATCTCCCCAGGGATTTCTTTCTAACCATTTTAAGTTAGTTCCTAAAATCCACCTCTCTCGTGGTTTCTGTGATTTCTATAGGATCGATTTAGAAATGAAGAACAGAGATTTTTCTAGTTCACTATCTACCTGAATCACTGCTTTCAGCTTCCTCAACAATGGGATTGGGGTGAAACAAAGTGCATAGAAAAAAAGAAATGTTGGAGCAAACAGAGAAAACAAAGGAAGCTAGGAGGGCTATGGGGAAAAGAAAAGGATGCTGAAAGAAGAGAGAAACTACGTATATAGTTCCAGGACTTTTCATATATTTGTGGTTCAAGTTCAAGTCATTGCCTGACTTCATTGGAACAAATTAGTTCCGTTTTCCCAAACCCAGTCTCCATGGTCATATGAATGACAAGTAATCACCGGATCATTTCTTCCACAACCACTGGGGCATTCATCTTGAAATCCTAGGCTAGACTCAGAAATGTGTGAAATAGTGGGGGAGGGGAGGTTCTCTGCACAATTTCAAGGTCTGAGATTTCCCAGAAGGTACAGTAAATATATTCTTTCTATTATTCCCATGACTTGAAACTGATATTTTTAGGTTTTTTTTTTTTGATAAAGTAGAGCCCTGGTTGTTGTCATAACATTAGATATTTCAAATATTTTGCTTTTCTCTTTTTCCTTCCCTATATGTAGTCATGGGAGGCGCACACCAGGCAAGTATTTTGATTTCACTGTCAGTGTGTAGGATTTCACTGTTGTCATTACTGTATTTATCACATTCCTCCCGGTTATGGGCCATTAGCATTCCACCAAAAAATATAAATTCTGAAATGCAAGGTAATTCAGTGGGCTAGATATCCTACAAGGCCCTATCCCCATCCCAGCACACATGGGAGGCCTTTCCCATCTGGCCATATCTAGCAGCTGAAATTCACCCCTGGGGCTTCCCACTCCTGTCAATCACTGCATCCTGCTGTGAACACCATGCAGCCATTCCTCTCACACTGGCTGTTAGACTGGCAGAACAAGTAACTACATGGGCTCATGTCCACACTGCTAAGGCCCATGACATTCCTGGAGATAGCAATGAATCAATGCACGTCACCACTACAGCATCTCTGTTCTGCCCAGAGTCCTTCGTCCCAGAGGGTTCCCAAATATTTTGCAAGCTGATACTTTGTCCAAACTGTGCATAAGCCTCTTGCTTCATCCACCACTGGAACCCATGCACAGCACCATGGTGGTGGAATGCAGCAGCTGTTCTGCAGCCGCACCACAATCCCATGGACCTCAGTTTGGGACAGGAAGCCAAGAGGAATCCCATATCCAATTGAAAGGACAGAAGGGAATTTCAGGAGGTAAAATTCACTAAGCCAAACTTGGAAGCTGGCCAGGACACCTGGCTAACACCCTTCCTCTCCCCAGAAAGCTTGGGTCCTTGTGACCACCAACAGCCTGACACTAAGCTCCACTGGCGCCCAGACACCAAGAAATGTCCTCCTGAGACTAACACTAAACTCTAAATAACATGAGGGAGTAACAGTAAAATATTGCAAAAACTAAGGGCCACTCATCTCACACCTGCTGAGTTTAGCTAATGTCACCATAGAAGGAACAGAAACATCACTGAGGTACAGTGGAAGTATGAAAAATGACCCGAGTGTCTAGTCTTACTGCCTTCATGACATTAGAGAGACACCCCCAAATAAGGAGGTATCCAGTGTTTGGAGCTGAGGATGTGGGTCATAGCCAGAAAAGTAGTTTGGGGCCGTAATGTCAACTTTGAAGACTCTGTTTAAGTGAGGTATAAGTAATTCACCAAGCCAGTGATTTTACCCCAGAGCAGTGAGATAAGTCTTTACAGGTTATCTGTTTTAAGAAGCATTTACGGACTTCCCTGGTGGCGCAGTGGTTAAGAATCCGCCTGCCAATGCAGGGGACACGGGTTCGAGCCCTAGTCCAGGAAGATCCCACATCCTGTGGAGCCACTAAGCCCGTGCACCGCCACTGCTGAGCCTGCGCTCTAGAGCCTGTAAGCCACAACTACTGAGCCCACATGCTGCAACTACTGAAGCCCATGCACCTAGAGCCAGCGCTCTGGAACAAGAGAAGCCACCGCAATGAGAAGCACGTGCACTGCAACGAAGAGTAGCCCCTGCTTGCTGCAACTATAGAAAGCCCGCATGCAGCAACAAAGACCCAATGCAGCCAAAACTAAATAATTTTTTAAAAAGAAGCATTTAATTAAACAACAGTAAAATCACTAAACAACAACTGTTCCTCCTCACCACCACCACCACCACTACCACCACCACTACTACTATAATAATAATGATGATGATGATAATGATGATAATACTTAACAATATTACCATGTGTGAGGTTCTTTATCAAACACTTCACATGAATTCTCATGTAGTTCTCCCATTAATTCTGTAAGATAAGTACTGTCATTATCCCCATTTTACACATGAGTAAACTGAAGAACAAAGAAGTTAAGTAATTTGTCCCGGATCACACAGACAGTAAGTGGTGGCATCAGGATATGACCTCAGACAGTCCAACCACTATGCATGCTGTCACTATACCCTGTACTGTTCTCCCCTCACCAACCTATATTGATTTTTAAAAAAAGAGCCAGGAGACATCACAAGAGTCATACACTCTGTGGCCCCAGAGAGGCATCATATACAGAATGCAAAAGATAAAACCAATTTTAATTGAGAACCTATAGGGTCACTTATTCCTGCCACAGGCATTTGTTGAATGTCCACAAAGTACCTGATGCTGTGCTAGAGATAATAGGGAATAAGATAGACAAGGCTTTGGGTTTGTTAGCACTTACAGGTTAGAGGACATCCATAATAGTCCCCACATCCTTCAGCAACTTTCTTCTGAGGTGCTTTTGATGCAAACTTACCGTAATACCTAAAAAGCAACTTCTAGAATGGAGTTTACAACTCTGTTTTGAATTGTCTACTCAGTTATTTACTTGGGAACCATAGTTACTTTTATCAAAATCAAATCTCTTTTTAATGTACCTATATGTAATACCTAAAATAACTTTTCTTTGAGGGAAATAAAAAGTAACATGAGAAAGTGCTTGAAGAGCATTTACTGACTTAAATGGGAACACTATAATTTATATAGAAGTGTACATAATTTGCATGATGGGTTTATTACCTCTTCCAAATGACATTTACCTTTTGTGATGATTAATTTTATATGTCAGCTTGGCTATGCCATGGTACCCAGATATTTGGTCAAACATTATTCTAGATGTCTGTGAAAGTATTTTTAGATTATATTAACATTTAAGTCAGTAGCCTTTGCATAAAGTGATTGCCCTCTATAATATGGGAAGGCCTCATTCAATTGGTTGGAAGCCTTCATAGAAAAAGACTGAACTCCCCCAAGGAAGAAGGAAGTTTGCCAGCACACTGCCTGTGGACTTGAACTACAATATTAACTTTTCCCTGCGTCTTCAGTCTGCTGGCCTACCTTGTGTGTTTTAGACTTGCCAGCCTCTACAATGATGTAAGCCAGTTTCTTAAAATAAATCTCTTTGTGTTTCTCTATATATATCTCTGTCTCTGCCTTTCTGTCTCCAGCTATTATCTCTGTCTCTCTCCCTGTCTCTCTCTCTCTACACACACACACACACACACACACACACACACACACACACACACACACACACACACACACACAGACACACACACACACACACACACACACACACACACATGCAACTACCGGTTATGTTTCTCTGGAGAGGCCTAACTCAGACACATTTTAGCAGCTACTAACTGTCCTCCTCCCTTCCATCTCTCCCCCAAAAAGACTTTGTGTGAGAATTTCAGGCAACAGAGCAAGCTAAACAAGGACACATCTTCAGCATCTTCAATTAAGAGGCCTTACTGAATGACTATTAAATGATTTAATTTAGGCTACTGCATAATTTTGTCAAATCAGCCTTGAAGTACTCTGAGGCTAGGTAGAAGGCAGAAGGCAGTGTGGGAAACAACTGAGAGACCACTAGTTTAAGCAAGTCCCAAGGTGAATGGAAATATTAAGTCCTATTTCCAGGCTGCAAGAGTATATGAGGCAGGTCCAAATATCAGTGAGCAGCTGGACTGTAGAATTGGGAGATGGGGAATGGGTTGGATATCAGGCTATAATGTGAACTTTGAAGGTACCATGAGGTGAAGCAGGCTGGAAGAAGTCTCAAGTCTAGGCCAAGAGCTGGCTTTGCCAGGTGAACTGGGAAGGCCTCGGTCTCTGGGTACATGAAGACAAGACCTTCTTCTACTGGCTTCTTTTATTTCTAGCCAGTGGTTCTTAAACTGAATCATAACTAGAGCCACCACACTTTAGCAGCTGTGTGGACAATTGACCTTAAGGGAAGAAGAGTGAGAGCTAAAAGATGATTTAGGAGTTACCACAGTCATCTAGATAGGAAGTGATGGTGGCTGGGAACCGGGTTATAGTGTTTGAGATGGTGAGAGGTGGATGGAGTCAGGAACTATCTGGAAAGTAAAGCAGTCAGACTTGCTGATGGATTAGAAATGGAATGTGAGGGGAAAATGGGAATTAAGTATGACTCCTGGGTTCAGGTTCTGAGTAGGTAAATGATGCTATTTATTGAGATGGGGAGCACCGGGGGAGAAACGGTTTGAAGGAAAACACGAAAATGCTGTTTTGAACATGTCATTTTGAAATACCCATTAGAAGTGAAAATATCAGCAAATGTATACTTGTTTGAGCTCAGGAAAGAGGTCAAGGCTGGAGGTATATGAAATTAGAAATCCTTAGTTTACAGTTGTCAATCAAATTAGTGGGATTGGACATTATCACCTAAGGTTCTCAACATGAGCTGCACATTAAAATGCTCTGAAGATGCTTGAAGAACTGTTGTTGCCCTGGGGCCCATCCAGAGTCAAGAAATCAGAATCTCAGATCTAAAGCACTATTTCCATTATGTGTTGTTTAAGTTCTCCCTGTGATTCTAATTAGCAACCATGGTTAAGGACCACCGAATAAGCATGGAAAAGGAAGGCAGTAGGTCCAAATATGTTTGAAACAAGGGGGACAGCCTTGTAAGAATTAGGGTAGAGATTCTCAAAGTGAAAATTTGAAATTTTGTTTATGATTATTCAAAGACACTAACAAACTCAGATAATATTTAAGAAATGGAAAGTACTTTCTTCCCAGACTTTTCTGTGCACTCTTTTACCTCACCATTCTCCAATGCCTGTTTCTCCCATGGCTCTGCCCTCTACCCTCTTCTGTTCACACTCTACAGACAACCCCTGGCACGGGCATCCACCTTGTTTTAGCCTGGTTTCTCACCGCGTTCTCCAGATACACATTTTCAGCCTCAGACATAGCGAGTTACTTGTAGTCCTCCAGCGATGCCCTGCCTCTGGCACATCTCTTAAGCCTTGTCAAGTAGTTTCCTCTGCCAGCATGGCCTCCTACCTTTCTACCTCTAGCCAAGCTCTGTTCAGGCTTCATGATCGGCTCCTGTATGGAGCATTCTGGACTCTTCCAAGGGCCTCCTTCTCCTAACTTGCCATCATACATTTTAAGGATCTCCATCAAATAATTACCCTTTATCATGTATATTATTACTTTATCTATTATTTTTCTCTTAAAGAGGGCCTCCAAATTAAATAAGCTTCAGTCCCCACAAAACCTGACAGGGGCCATATCTTTTTCATCTTCATGCCTAAATAAGCTAGCATGGTGTCTTGTACATATTAGATGCTTAATACATATTTGTTGAGTGTTAAATGAATTTCATTTTATTGGAAGAGAGAACTCAGTATGGCCTAGTAAAAACATGGGCTTTGGAACTAGAGAAATATGATTTTGGGTCAGGGCTCTGGCACTCCCTAACTATGTGATTTTGAGAACTAATGTTAGCCTTACTTATAAAATGAGGCTAACAATAGTACTTAACTCATAGACATACTCTTGGCAATACTCTTAGCATTCTGAGCTACATATTTAAGACTCCAAAAGTATTAGAATTTCTTTATATTGTAAAAGGATCAACCAAATAACTAAATATTTTATATCAAATGTCTAGATTTGTAAGGTGGCTTTAATTATCATAATGCAATATTTCTAATTAAAAGTGAGAGTGCTTTGTTTTTTCACCTTTGTACACGTTGTTTAGAAAGTACTCACATAGTAGGGCTGTGGATTTCTCAGTGTTTTATGACAATTAATCCCGAAGATAGAACTTTGCCTTTTCTTTAACATGAAAATTTAATAAATACTAACTGGTGATAGTGGTATACTTAGAAATTAATAGAAAATTATGGGTAAAAACTCAATCCATAGGGGCTTTTCCTGTATCAATCAAGCCATGCTCTGTGTCTCAAATGGGTAACTGCATTTAGTAGCAATTAGAATTTGTTCTGTCATTAACTGAGTTTGTTCCATTTCTACCACAAATAATATTTCAGTGAAATACATCCTCAAAGAAATTACTTTCCCTACACCTAGCAGCTTTACTTGACTAACACGTACAGAACTGATAATCGGCTACCTAAGACACCAAAGACAGACTTCATAGAGGAACTGAGTAGAACAGAGCTTCCAACCATTTCTAGTTATGAGTTACAGGTGTGCTGACACTTAATTACCATTTTCTATGTGTGTCTTGATATGAAGAGCAGTGAGAAGTGCTTGTGTAGATAGAGACCTAATCTACCATGAGTTAGTGGCTAGTTTTCACAGTTCTATCCAGTCTGTTTTGGCCCCTTGGAGTACCTGCTGCCAAGCTGTGTGTGAATGGTTGACCTCAATGGGAATCTGGCTTTTTTAGCTTCTGAACTAGTCCTATTTATCTCTATGTGGCCAGCTCTGTCTCTTGCATTCCTGCTTTCATCTTCTAGATCCATTCATTGCTATCAAACCAGTTTTTCTTGAATGCTGCATCTTTAAATATTGAGCTCTTGGTACCCCATCCCTGGCTGAATTACACAGTTTAGACATCCTGTATTTGTCCTGCAAGAAATAACTTGGGTCATAGTTAGTCTTCAAGGAAGAATCCAAGAAACTTTCCTTCTCACATCATTCATCCATTTTTTTTGTCGTACCAGAAATCAGAACAATGAAGAATCTTATTTTAGGATTCACTCCATGTATATGATTTCCTTACATTCCCCATATGTCCAGTAATTTATTCCACAAGTATATTTTGAATCATCATGTGTCAAGGTCAGGCACTGTGTAAGACTCTTAGTACAAAAATGAATAACATCATGTTTCTGCCCTGAGAAATGTTTAAATTACTGAAGATATAGACATGTACACACACACACATATATATACATATATATATACACACACACATTATATATATTTTATATATATATACATATATACACACACATATTAAAAACACTATGTTGCAATGGAAAAATAGACACTTGAGTAACTGATGCTAATTATTTCCCTCAAGGTCTTCATAAGCTAAGGGTGTCTTTTTTTTTTTTATAAATTTATTTATCTGGCTGTGCTGGGTCTTCGTTGCTGCACGCAATGAAGTGTGAGAAAGCCCACACTTTCTCTAGTTGCGGCGAGCGAGGGCTACTCTTTGTTGCAGTGCTCAGGCTTCTCATTGCGGTGGTTTCTCTTGTTGTGGAGCACAGACCCTAGGTGCACGGGCTTCAGTAGTTGTGGCACATGGGCCCAGTAGTTGTGGCCTGCAGGCTCTAGAGCGCAGACTCAGTAGTTGTGGCGCACGGACTTAGTTGCTCTGTTGCATGTAGGATCTTCCCAGACCAGGGATCAAACCTGTGTCCCCTGCATTGGCAGGTGGATTCTTAACCACTGCACCACCAGGGAAGTCCCTCTTCTATTACCTTCTTAAACCAATTTCCTAAATTACAGCCTCTGTTAGATACTGCTGGAGTGGTGTCTGCTTTTCTGACTGGACAATAGGAGAATTAACACGAGAGAGAATCAGTACAAAGGAGAATGTACAAGAATTAATGACCATGGATTTGGAGGTAAAGGAGATGGTGGTAATGAGGACAGCTCTGACACTTTGAAGTTGTGAGACTAAGAAAAATAATACCAGCATATACTCACTCACTGAGAGTTAAAATGTGCCAGGAACCATTCTAAATGCTTTACATATAGTAACTCATTTAATCCTTACAACAACTCTATGAGGTAGAAACTTAATGTTAGATAAGTTACAGATCAGAAGAACCAAGGCCTAGAGAGTTTAAGTAATTTATCCACAGTCACAAATTTATAGATGACAGAGAGCTTAGCAGCCAATAACCTATAGAGTGGAGGAGAAGGATGAGACAATGAGCTCTTATCTGGGCATGTGGTGTACAAGGTACTTGCCAAACATACAAGTCTAGGTGTTCTGTAGTTGTAAATATAGTCTGTATTTTAAGAGACAGATTAAAGCTGGAGGTGTACGTCATTGTTGTATAACTATATGTTGAAGCTATAGAATGTCAGGTGGAAAGAAATGGAAAAAAAAGAAAAGGTTTAAAACTTTAGAAGTGAATGTTATTGTATAAATGAGGTAGATGAATTGGCCCATTCTCTCGAATACAGAGTCTACGGACAAAATGAGTGCTGGTAATGTGCTTCCCAAATTACCATGCTACGCTGCTATGATATAATCCCCAAATTTCCCTGTTGCACCACTAACTTGTCACCACTTAATAAATTAGAATGGGAGTTTCTTGGCAGCACTGACTGTATATATTTCAAATAGTCAGTCAAACAACAAGTATTTACTAAGCTCTTGCTAAATGGCTAGCTATATATTAGGTCCTGTATGGGGATTTAAGAGAAACCCAAGATACTCTCTCTTCCCTGAAGTACTTCACACAAACAGATTTGTCAAATATTCTGTATGTCTATCCTATGACTTCATTGGAAGCACTACACACACTGAGAAGCTTGGTCAATATTCAGAGAACAAGTTTTTAATGACAAGGGGGTGACTGGAAATTTTTTCACATTTAAAAGCATCTCAGTTTGATAATTTAGGGCACTTTAAAGATGTCTAAAATTTCCCATACAGTTCTTATGGAACTTCTTTGTTGCAAAAGGATGTAAGTCATAAGATGAGGTCATACATTTAATTTCTTTTGAGGATTCCCCACATTAAGCCTATGGGATAAATCCTAAGAATACAAAAAGGGGTAAATCTTAGTCCCCTGAAAATGACACAGAATAAAAGTAATGATTATAAAACAGTGTATTAAGGGCTACAGTGGGGCTGTTCATTGGCTGCTGCCAGAGGAGCTCAAAAAAGCACCTAACTCAGCCTGGGAGGGGATATCAGGATTTGCCTACAAGAGAAGATGAAGCTGGAGTTCCTACAAGAGAAGATGGAGCTGGAGCTAAGTCTTAGGAGACAAGTCAGAATTAACTAGAAAAGGGGTAAGGCATCCTGGACAAAAGTAAACATACTCGACAGCATGGAGGTGTCAGAGTGCTTGGGACATTCAGGGGTTATAAGTCAGAAGAGCCAGAAAGAAAGGAGAGTGAGCAGATGCCATACATGGTAAGTCTGGAAAGTTACAGAGAGATCAGAGCTGAAGGGCCGTGTTAGTCATACGCAGGGGCTTATCCTTAATTACCCCACAGCAGTGAGAGGAGCCCCTGAGGACTTTAATTAGGGGAATAAAATGATTACAGTTACTTCTAAATAAAATCAAATCAGTGGTATATGGAGAATGTATTTGCTGGTGGTTGTGAGGGGTGAGGCAGAGTGGACTGTGGGGCTGAGGCAGCGCTTAGAAGGCTGTTGCAGAAACCCATGCAGGAAATTATGAGGGTAACTAATGTCTTTCTCAAGTCGGCCAAGAAGCCTATTCACAATGACCTTTGGTTGGGATGTGTAAACAGAAGGAATTTATTTTCCCTGTCTTTCTTTTTTAATGATTATTATTTAATGTAGGTTCTAACCCTTCCTGGAACAGTTCGCTAAGACCCCCGGAAAGAGGCAGACATTAAAATTACGCTGAGTAAGATGGAAATTGGGGCTGTAAAAACTCCACCGCAGCCACCTGGAAACAGAAAATGTTAGGTTTGTGAGTCCTGGCAGGTTTCATGGGAAGGAACCCTGTACTTTCAGTAAAAAAGAAGGACCATGAGCTGGATTCTTTTGATTTGGAGTTTTCAATTTTGAACTTAAAGTGAGATGAGTTAGGAGAGTATGGAAAGGGTCAACACGTGTCTTTTCTAATTCTAGGAATATAAACTTTAAACCTCCTTTGTACTCAGTAAAAGCAATGAATGGTAATGGAGTTGGGGAGAAATTTTCAAAGCCAATGGTGTTGAGATGTAATTTTTGAAAAGGTAAACTCATGACTTTCAGGCTAATATAAAATGAACATATGTCAAAGATTTTATTTAACTCATTAGTTAATGAGGGAACCAGTAAGATCCTAAAATTGGTCTTAAGCTTGTTTGAGAATCTGAGTATATATAGGCAGTTTAATAGATTGATGGGTTAGATGCAAAACTAGTTAATGTCCAACCGGTCTATAAACCTTTTAGTTGTGTGTTCTGCCAGTCAGTAATTATTTGTATCTCTACTGGGCAAACATTTTCGTGGGTAACACTTGCTCCTAAAGAGTTGTAAAATAGACAATCAATAGAAAGTCACACCCAGCACTTTCCTGAAAGAATATCCTGTAATTAGAGGCCTGTCTCCAATTGTTAAGATAATTTTTCTGACAATAGTGCTTTTGGTGAGAATTCAACTTTATGTCCAGTATGCAGGAAACTACCAAGGATAACAAATTCAGATTTGGACATAAAAATAACATGATAACACCAGAAGAAAAATGGGTTAAGCATATGAACTGACAAGTCAAAAAAGAAGAAATAAAAATGACAAATAAACATACTAAAAATGTTCACTCTCACAAGGATTTTTAAGAAATGCTAGTTAAAAGAATAAGGTATCAGGCTTCCCTGGTGGCACAGTGGTTGAGAGTCCGCCTGCTGATGCAGGGGACACGGGTTCATGCCCCGGTCCGGGAAGATGCCACATGCCGCGAAGCGGCTGGGCCCGTGAGCCATGGCCGCTGAGCCTGTGCATCTGGAGCCTGTGCTCCGCAACGGGAGAGGCCACGACAGTGAGAGGCCCGCGTACTGCAAAAAAAAAAAAAAAAAAAAGAGAATAAGGTATCAGCTTCCCATAACAAGTTAATAAAAGCAAGCTCAGATGATGATATCCAGTGTTAGCAATGCTATAGGGAAATAAACACTTCCATAATTAGCATATGGGAGTATAAACTGAGAGCAGCTCTCTGCCTCATATTCCAGTCCTTAGGGCTCTTGTCCATTGTATTGTACTTCATGTCCCTGCTTAAGAGCAGAAAAATGGCAAGGACAAAACCCAGGGAAACTCACTTCTGCCCTAGAACCATTGTACTACTCCCAAGTCTGGTAAGGTAGAATGGTCCCCAGAGCATCCACAGTTGGCTTCCAATAAAGAAAAATCTTCCAGCTGTACCACTCCCGGTAGGGACCCACTGTTGAAAATGACCACAGAAGGGAGAAGATGTGCCATGCCTTGGAATCAGGAGGCTAGTACTGTTGACTACTCCCCTCCCATCACATCTCTCTCTCTCCCCCTCTGTCTCTTTCTCATTCACACACACACACACACACACACACACACACACACACACACACACACACGAGTCACACTCCCCTAAGAAGTCTTGTCTAGCTAAAAAACAGATCTGGTAAACTCAGTCACATGATGTTTCCTGACTCTTGGTGTTACTACTTGCAAAGGTGTTTGCATTTCCAAAGAAAATTTCTACTTAATCTGTATTTGGGCAATATGTACCCCAAATCTGTGCAGATAGAATTCCAAACTTTCTTTGGATGAGGAAGAAAAAAATCAGACTGACAGAGGACATAAACGCTTTGAAGGGGCGAAGCACATAAGTGATGTATTTTCAGAAAATATGGGGTACGGTTGAGGAGTGCAGAATACTGAAATCTTGTCTTTGCAGTGCTTTACTCCTTAGTTCTGGCAGATAATAATCTTTACCTGGCCAAATTGTGACAGAAATTGATATCACAGGCAAACACAATGCGTTAAGCATAGCACTAGGGAGGAACATACTATCTCCCATTATCATGTTTAGTAATGAGAATACCCAGTTGAATAAGACATGGTCCTTTGAACTCAGAATGCTGTGAAATCTAAAAGTATCAGTGAATCTAAATAATAATAGTAAGAAACATAACAAAGATAACATTTGTTAAGCACTTACTATGTTCTGGATACTGTTGTAAATAATTTACAAATATGAACTCATTCCTAGCTTGAACCAAAGACAAACAATACTGTAAAACATAAACTATTACTATTCGTATTTTACAGTAGAGAAAACTGAAATGAAGAAATCTTAAGTAACTTGCCCAAGGTCATCACACAACTGGTAAATGGCAACACATTCTATCATTAATAGAAATCTATTTTTAATTCTATATATCTGTCTTACTATCTGAGTATCTATACCTAGTCCAATAGGTGAAGGGAGGTATTCCAGACTGGGTGATGCAAGGAAATTTGCAGATGACAGTGCTACAGTAACGGTGATAGACTTGTTAATTCAGACAGAAGCATTTCTGCTTCATTCTGTCTTCTCACCCAGATGCTTGGTGCAGATGTGTTGCATTGCTGTGTTTATTTTTATCTTGCCCTTTGCCAAAAACTGTAGTCTGGGGGTGAGTACTTCTGGCTGGAGTGACACTGCCCAGGGTTACCCTTTGCAAGAAGACTCCTGACATCACCTCTGAGCTGCCTCTGTACTTCTGCCACTCCAGGCATAGCTGAAGAGTACAGACACCACCAGTCTTGCGACCAGCCTCTCGGGAGGCAGCATCTGAAAAGTGTGATCCAGTGGTTGGCAAACCTCCCAGGAACATCCCAGCAGATTCTCCACCAATAAATTGTGGCCCTCTGACAAGTCAGATGATTGCCAGACTGGCTAGGAGTGGGGAGAGACAGATATTGTTTATTGTTTCAGACTGGAAAAGGGGAAACTCTGATTCATGGGCCATCAGGCTTTGGGAAGAGAGGACCAGTTGTGGCGGTTGATGTTTCCTGGCGTTCTGTAGTTGTAAATTGTTCTATTACTAGAATTGGGAATCTCTTTAAACAACACACACACACAACTAGTCATGTGGATTTCTACTGACTCAAAATCCAGAACCTGGAAGAACAATTTGCACAAGGTGGGCATTGAGCATTGAAGCTTGTTTCTCTTCTAGCAAAAAAAAATAATAAGTTTTTTAGAGGTAGCTTGCTGCAGGTTCTTCAAGAGAATAGCCAGCTTAGCCTGTGAATGTTTTCATTCTTAAAAGTGTTGACAGTGAAGATACAAGTGAAAGGAAGAGACAGAGAGAGAAATGTGTTTTCATGGTGATCAGTATAAAAGAGATTACATTACTTTCATAGTATTTAAACAAATTCAAGGTTAATTTTTCTATGATGATAATGTTCTTTAGTTGGCCTTATCTACCAGGCACTGAAGGAGGTGAGAGATAATTAAGACACCAGAGATTCTTGTGGAACAGGAAAAAAGAAATTCCAACCTGGATACTGGAGTAGCGTAAAGAAAGAGATTTTAAACTCTTTATAAATCATCAAGGAGAAAAGAGAAGATCATCCATCTTGATGATTTAGACATTCATTAGCATCAGATTTTCTCTCCAGATATACCCCAAGGTTTATATTTTGCAATTCCAAGTCTCCTGTTGCCTGTTTGCTTGTCTGTTTCTTACCTTCTAGGCTTTTGTTCTCATTTCCCTATCGAAACTATTACTCTACAAAGTTGAAGAATCTCATACTTTACTTCTACCAAAGTATTTCTCCCTTTATTTATGATTAAATAATTACCTCCCTGAAGTTTCTTTTCTCTGCATTTTCTGTGAACTTGCCAGGAAGAAGAAGCATTGGCTTTCCCTAAGCTTAGTATCTGATGAATTCACCTCAATTTAAAACAAAGTGACCATGATGACTCATTTTTTTTCATTCTTTGTATTCATACCTCCACTGAAAGAATAGACATTGTGTTACCATGTAATATAAAGCTTTAAGCTACTTTGTATATGCAAGAAATGCAACTGATGATGATGGTGAAGATTCTTAAATAGCTTATCAAAATCAATAAAATCTAAGACCAACATCTCTTATCTATCAACATTAGCACTTAGCATCACTTCCAAAAACCAAAAATTTTACATTGAATGTCCTATTTTCTGGAGTTAGAGAGCAAAGTTCTGATTAATCAGATGTACTGGTTAAAGCAAATTGCATTATACAACATGTGAATCACTGATTTTCAGGAAATTGCAATACAGCCAAATATTCTTAATACCAAAACTATATTGAAATTTTTATTTTTTATTTGTTATGGCAGAGGTAATTGGGGATCTTGTGGTATCTCAAAGTCATTATTATGAATTTTAGTTACCATCCTGCCGAGTAGTAGATAGAGCACCATCATGTCAGTCAGAAGACCAGAGTTCTAGACCTAAGTTGGCCAACTAACAATTCTCCTCTGGGCTTTCAGTTCCTGAGCTGTAAAATTATATGATCAGACTAGATGATCCCTTAGGTCCACTCTAGCTCTAACAGTCTATGTGCATGTTATCACATACTGGGAAAAGTAATTGTTAACCTATTTCCAACTAATGGAATGCGTATTACCTAGATAACCCCAAAGATCATAACATATGTAATCTCTTAAAATATAAATCATTAACAATAATAGTTTTTAAAAAATCTAGGTACTTGAAGCCGAAATGCTTTGAAAATTGCTTTGAATCAAAGACTGTGTTTGAATGATATCCAGACTTCTATTTGAAGAAAAAGTAAATTCTGTTCAACATCTAGTATTTACATACACAGTTGAAAATTAGATTTACTAGAATCCAAGGAAAACTGGATTGTTGAAGCATATTAATGAGAGATGCTGTTATGATCATCCCTGGAAAAGTAGGTCAGTCTAGACATCCATTCATATCAGTTATGATGTTGAGCAAAACACTGAAACACTTCAAACCTGAAAAGAACCTTAGGGATCACCAAGCCCAGCCCTGACTTTAACAGATTTTGGTGGCTGAAGTCTAGAAATATGGAGCTTTAATTCATTTTATTTAATAAACACATACATAGAAAGCTTCATTCTAGTGCTTTACAAATTCTAAACATTCTTATAGCAACCCTATGCACAGATACTACTATTACCTCCATTGTACAGATGAGAAAATTAAGGCACAGAAAGGTTAAGCAACTTGCCCAAGATCACACGGCTAGTAAGTTGGCAAAGCCAGAATTTGAATATAATACTAGAGTTTTGCTTATGATCATGAGTAATGCATTTTGACAGAGAGAAAATAAAGTGTCTGCAGTAGCTTTCCAATATACTTTAAAGTTAAGAGGTTGTGAAAATATCTTAAGGTCTCTGGTGGCCATGACCTTTTTTTTGCCATTGAGGTATAGTTGATTTACAATATTATATTAATTTCAGTTGTACAACATAATGATTCAAATTTTTTATAGATTGTACTCCATTTAAAGAGATTATAAAATATTGACTATATTCCCTGTGATGTACAATATATCCTTGTAGCTTATGTATTTTATACATAGTAATTTGCACCTCCACCCC
Source organism: Grampus griseus (assembly GCF_964374135.1). Taxonomy (NCBI): domain Eukaryota; kingdom Metazoa; phylum Chordata; class Mammalia; order Artiodactyla; family Delphinidae; genus Grampus; species Grampus griseus. Next base: position 79,263,337 of record NC_139017.1, read on the forward strand.
TACCCCTATCTTGCCCTTCCTCCCTTCCCTCTCTCCATTGGTAACCGCTAGTTCTCTATATCAGTGAGTCTGCTTCTGTTGTGTTATATTCATTCTTTTGTTTTATTTTTTAAGCTTCACATATAAGTGATAACACACAGTATTTGTCTTTCTCTGTCTTACTTATTTCACTAAGCATAATACCTTTCAGGTTCATCCATGTGCTTGCAAATGACAACATTTCATTCTATTTTATGGCTGAGTAGTATTCCATTGTATATATAAACCACATCTTTATCCATTCATCTGTTTATGGACACTTAGGTTGCTTTTATATCTTGGCTAATGTAAATAATGCTGCTAGGAACATTGGGGTGCATGCATCTTTTCAAATTAATGTTTTTGTTTTCTTTAGATATCTACCCAGGAGTGGAATTGCCAGATCATATGTAGTTTTATTTTCAGCTTTTTGAGGAACCTACGTAATGTCTTCCATCATGGCTGCACCAATTTACATTCCCATTTATTGTTTTTGCTTTTGTTTCCTTTGCCTTACGAGACAGATCCAAAAATATATTGCTATGAGTTATGTCAAAACAGTGTTGTGCCTATGTTTTCTTCTAGGAATTTTATGGTTTCTGGTCTTACATTTAGGTTTTTAATCCATTTTAAGTTTATTTTTGTATATGGTGTGAGAAAATGTTTTAAGACCTTTGCTGGGGAGTAAACAACAGACATTGGCTGATTGAGTGTATGCATTTACTGTTAACCAAAAGACAGAGTGGGTAGGTAAAATGAGTACTTCCATTTTCAACATTGTGTATTGAAAAAGAGAGACTAATTGCAATGACACAAAAGATAATTTAAAACAATAGGAAAAACAATAAGAAAGAATGGTTCTAGCAGGGTCAGAAACAGAAGTATAGACGTTAATGTAATTCTTTCCTAGAAAGTGATTTTTAAATCCCAGACTTGGTCTGTATAAGAAACAGCACAGAAAATAAGGGCAAAAGTGATATAAATTTACATTGGAAAGGGAACTGGGTGATAAAAGAGTCACAGAGTACCTTGCAGCTCTGCCCTTTCTTATAAGGGTGGGCGCTTATACAAGCCACCTGAGCTGTCTGGACCTCTGTTTTCACAGCTATGTACTCTGAGGACAATGGTATTTAACTTACTCCTATCAGACATAGTATAAAGCTTTAACTCTCATCTGTAAATGGCATCAGAAGTAATTTATAAAGTGTCCAGCTCATTGACATTTACTTGATCAATAAAAGTTGTACACAAATATGAGATGATAATTACAATAACAGAATTATTGAACTTTTTCTCAAATAAGATTAACAAAAACTCTTTTTCTATTTTGGATGCCACTTGTGGTAATAATCCTAATCATGTCAACATTTTGTGAAAGGATGCTGTCCAATCTCTCACCCTCAAACACACCTTCACCAAGCCATTCTTTTCTTTCCCCAACACTGATAAAGTCATTTGAATGCTAAACTGCTAAGTTCAGGACAAATAATCATATACTTTTGTGACTGTGCTATTGAAAGTTATTGTCCAAAGAGCCTGAATTTTCTGGCATACTAATTTATTCTCTTAGCATATTTGTATGATGCTTTATAATGTAAAAAAGAGAATTTTTGAATATATGATTCCATTTTAATAACACAAGAAAATAGATATAATAGATACAATATAATAAAATAGATATAATAGATATAATCCACTCTGTTTTACCTTTGAAGAATGTAATGTCCATAGAGATTAACTGAATTGTCCAGACTTCTCATCAGTCAGGGAGACTCCCACATCAAACTCATCGAATTCCTCCCTCCCCAAATACAGCAAGGACAACTAAATACAGTCAAGAAATGAAAATCCCCAGTTGCCAGAAAGGATGAGAACATTTCTTGATTTTCTTAAATCAAAAAGGTGGTACAAATGCTGAGGGGCTCAGGGGAAATTCACAAAGAAATGCAAGGAGGAGGAGAGTTCAGGAGTCTGGCCCAGGGAGGGAATGAGCAGCAGGGAAGTTTAGAATCCAGTTAGAACCATAAGTAGAAAATATATGAGAACTGGAAACCCAGGCTTATATAGTATGGTGAGCATGAGGTTCATGGAACCACATGGCTAAATTTATCCAAAAATGAGAAGTTAACTTGAAACTGGAGTGAGTCCAGGGATATCATAGGGCTCCTGCAGAATAGTTTATAGAAGCATTCCCACATCCCCAGACACACCAAACTCCAATAGAAAGCATTTTGTGCCAAAAGATGATGTTATTGTAAATCTTGTGGTTAAACAAACTAGCATTCAGGAGAGACAACAGACACTTACTACAAGAGGGGAAGTCTGTACACCAAAAACTAGAGATAGGGACTTCCCTGGTGGCACAGTGGTTAAGAATCCACCTGCCAATGTAGGGGACATGGGTTCAGTCCCTGGTCCAGGAAGATCCCACATTCCGTGGAGCATCTAAGCCCGTGTGCCACAACTACTGAGCCTGTGCTCTAGAGCCCGTGTGCCACAACTACTGAGCCCACATGCAACAGTTACTGAAGCCTGCACACCTAGAGCTTGTGCTCTGCAACAAGGAGAAGCCACCACAATGAGAAGCCCACACACTGCCACGAAGGGTAGGCCCCACTTGCTGCAACTAGAGAAAGACCGCACGCAGCAACAAAGACCCAACGCGGCCAAAACTAAATAAAATAAAATAAATAAATTTATTAAAAAAAAAACTAGAGATAATACAACAATCTGAAGGGAGCTATAAGTACATCTAAAATGGTCACAGATATAAAGGAATGAATGCAACAAAGTAGAAACAGTATTTTAAAAAGAAAGAAAAAAACTTAATTTGAGAAATAAGTAAATAGATTTCTATAAATAGGAAATATAGTCATTGATATGAAAAGCTGAATGTGTGGCTTAAATAACAATTTGATGCAGCTAAAGATAAAATTGGTGCTTTAAAAAGCAAATCTAGGGCTTCCCTCATGGCGCAGTGGCTAAGAATCCGCCCGCCAATGTAGGGGACACAGGTTCGAGCCCTGGTCTGGGAAGATCCCACATGCCGCGGAGCAACTAAGCCCCTGCGCCACAACTACTGAGCCTGTGCTCTAGAGCCCACGAGCCACAACTACTGAGCCTGTGTGTTGCAACTACTGAAGCCCACGTGCCTAGAGCCCATGCTCTGCAACAAGAGAAGCCACTGCAATGAGAAGCCTGCGCACCGCATCGCAGAGTAGCCCCCACTTGCCGCAACTAGAGAAAGCCTGTGCACAGCAACGAGGACCCAGTGCAGCCAAAAATAAATAAATTAATTAATTAAAAAAAAAAAGCAAATCTAAGGGCATCACACAGAAAATCAGCAGGGAAAGAATAATGGGATAGAAAATATAAAGGAGAAATTAAGAGAAAAAGAAGAAAGAGAAGAATTAAAATTTTGTTTCGTTTATTCAAGTTCCACAAGGAAACAAGAGAAAGAATAAAGAGCAAACTTGGAAAAGACAATGAATATGATTTTCCAGAATTAAAGAAAGATGTGATTCCATAGATTGAAGAAGCACACTGAGTTTTCTTTTTTTTGTAATTTATTTTTTTCTCAGTTTCTCCTTTTTTTTTCACAAACACACTGTAGTTTATTTTTACAAGAGATAAATACACTGACACCAAGCATTGTAAATGGATGACCACAACAAAAGCAACAATGATTGCAATTACCAAACACGAAACACACTAATACTATGTCATAATATTGACATTCAGTCCAGTAATCCTCTGCTATTAACAGCTCCTTTACTTTGCACTGAAAATTGACTTGTATTGTTTTGGCTCTGAGTCCTTGTGAGATTTTTTTTTTTTTAATTCAAACAGAAAGTCACAAAAATTATAATCATCCTCATCAGTTCACTCAGTCCCATGTAATTAATTTTTTTTCATCTTGATCTTTTGTTAGCACTTTTATGAATTCATCAGTTTTCCATTAGAGTTCTGAAAATACTTATTCATTCAGTTCAGCAGTAAAGTAAGTTACGAGAAACCTGTACTTGTCAGAGTCTTTTGCATGAATTCCTTGAAGATGAAACCCTTTTATAGGAACATTTTTGCAAAAGCATCAGAGTACACACAGAACTGTCTGTAAATGACAAAAGACTCAAAAATGACCATGGTTAATGATTTGATGAAAGTTCATAATAATACAATTGACAAGGAAATTTAGTTATTTCTGAGATATACATTTTAAAGTAATAACTAGAATTATGACTTATAACATTAAACCAGAACATATAAGATGTTTAGACATTTCATGTAATGTCTGAAACATTTATATTAACATATTTCCATACAAATAACCCAAAGAAAGTTTAGTATTAGTTGCTCTTTTGGTTTGTTTGTTTTTTTATACTGCAGGTTCTTATTAGTCATCAGGTTTATACACATCAGTGTGTACATATCAATCCCGATCGCCCAATTCAGCACACCACCATCCCCACCCCACCGCAGTTTTCCCCCTTGGTGTCCATATGTTTGTTCTCTACATCTGTGTCTCAACTTCTGCCCTGCAAACCGGTTCATCTGTACCATTTTTCTAGGTTCCTCATACATGCGTTAATATACAATATTTGTTTTTCTCTTTCTGACTTACTTCACTCTGAATGACAGTCTCTAGATCCATCCGTGTCTCAACAAATGACTCAATTTCATTCCTTTTTATGGCTGAGTAATATTCCATTTTATATATGTACCACAACTTCCTTATCCATTCGTCTGTCAATGGGCATTTAGGTTGCTTCCATGACCTGGCTATTGTAAATAGTGCTGTAACGAGCATTGGGGTGCATGTGTCTTTTTGAATTACGGTTTTCTCTGGGTATATGACCAGTAGTGGGATTGCTGGGTCATATGGTAATTCTATTTTTAGTTTTTTAAGGAAGCTTCATACTGTTCTCCATAGTGGCTGTATCAATTTACATTCCCACCAACAGTGCAAGAGGGTTCCCTTTTCTCCACACCCTCTCCAGCATTTGTTGTTTGTAGATTTTCTGATGATGCCCATTCTGACTGGTGTGAGGTGATACCTCATTGTAGTTTTGATTTGCATTTCTCTAATAATTAGTGATGTTGAGCAGCTTTTCATGGGCTTCTTGGCCATCTGTATGTCTAATTTGGAGAAATGTCTATTTAGGTCTTCTGCCCATTATTGGATTGGGTTGTTTGTTTCTTTAATATTGAGCTGCATGAGCTGTTTATATATTTTGGAGATTAATCCTTTGTCCGTTGATTCGTTTGCAAATATTTTCTCCCATTCTGAGGGTTGTTTATGGTTTCCTTTGCTGTGCAAAAGCTTTGAAGTTACATTAGGTCCCATTTGTTTATTTTTGTTTTTATTTCCATTACTCTAGGAGGTGGATCAAAAAAGATCTTGCTGTGATTTATGTCAAAGAGTGTTCTTCCTATGTTTTCCTCTAAGAATTTTATAGTGTCTGGTCTTACATTTAGGTCTCGAATCCATTTTGAGTTTATTTTTGTGTATGATGTTAGGGAGTGTTCTAATTTCATTCTTTTACATATAGCTGTCCAGTTTTCCCAGCACCACTTATTGAGGAGACTGTCTTTTCTCCATTGTATATCTTTGCCTCCTTTGTCATAGATTAGTTGACCATAGGTGCGTGGGTTTATCTCTGGGCTTTCTATCTTGTTCCATTGATCTGTGTTTCTGTTTTTGTGCCAGTACCATATTGTCTTGATTACTGTAGCTTGTAGTATAGTCTGAAGTCAGGGATTCTGATTCCTCCAGCTCCGTTTTTTTCCCTCAAGACTGCTTTGGCTATTCGGGGTCTTTTGTGTCTCCATACAAATTTTAAGATGATTTGTTCGAGTTCCGTAAAAAATGCCATTGGTAATTTGATAGGGGATGCATTGAATCTGTAGATTGCTTTGGGTAGTGTAGTCATTTTCACAATATTGATTCTTCCAATCCAAGAACATGGTATATCTCTACATCTGTTGGTATCATCTTTAATTTCTTTCATCAGTGTCTTATAGTTTTTCTGCATACAGGTCTTTTGTCTCCCTAGGTAGGTTTATACCTAGGTATTTTATTCTTATTGTTGCAATGGTAAATGAGAGTGTTTCCATAATTTCTCTTTCAGATTTTTCATCATTAGTGTATAGGAATGCAAGAGATTTCTGTTCATTAATTTAGTATCCTGCAACTTTACCAAATTAATTGATTAGCTTTAGTAGTTTTCTGGTGGCATTTTTAGGATTCTCTATGTATAGTATCATGTCATCTGCAAACAGTGACAGTTTTACTTCTTCTTTTCCAATTTGTATTCCTTTTATTTCTTTCTCTTCTCTGATTGCTGTGGGTAGGACTTCCAAAACTATGTTGAATAATAGTGGTGAGAGTGGACATCCTTGTCTTGTTCCTGATCTTAGAGGGAATGCTTTCAGTTTTTCACCATTGAGAATGATGTTTGCTGTGGGTTTGTCATATATGGCCTTTATTATGTTGAGGTAGGTTCCCTCTATGCCCACTTTCTGGAGAGTTTTGATCATAAATGGGTGTTGAATTTTGTCAAAAGCTTTTTCTGAATCTATTGAGATGATCATATGGTTTTTATTCTTCAATTTGTTAATATGGTGTATCACATTGATTCATTTGCATATATTGAAGAATCCTTGTGTCCCTGGATAAATCCCACTTGATCGCGGAGTATGATCCTTTTAATGTGTTGTTGGATTCTGTTTGCTAGTATTTTGTTGAGGATTTTTGCATCTATATTCATCAGTGATATTGGTCTGTAATTTTCTTTTTTTGTAGTATCTTTGTCTGGTTTTGATATCAGCGTGATGGTGGCCTCATAGAATGAGTTTGGGAGTGTTCCTTCCTCTGCAATTTTTTGGAAGACTTTGAGAGGGATGGGTGTTAGCTCTTCTCTGAATGTTTGATAGAATTCACCTGTGAAGCCATCTGGTCCTGGACTTTTGTTTGTTGGAAGAGTTTTAATCACAGTTTCAATTTCATTACTTGTGATTGGTCTGTTCATATTTTCTGTTTCTTCCTGGTTCAGTCTTGGAAGCTTATACCTTTCTAAGAATTTGTCCATTTCTTCCAGGTTGTCCATTTTATTGGCATAGAGTTGCTTGTAGTAGTCTCTTAGGATGCTTTGTGTTTCTGCGGTGTCTCTTGTAACTTCTCCTTTTTCATTTCTAATTTTATTGATTTGAGTCCTCTCCCTCTTTTTCTTGATGAGTGTGGCTAATGGTTTATCAATTTTGTTTATCTTCTCAAGGAACCAGCTTTTAGTTTTATTGATCTTTGCTATTGTTTTCTTTGTTTCTATTTCATTTATTTCTGCTCTGAGTTTTATGATTTCTTTCCTTCTGCTAACTTTGGGTTTTGTTTGTTCTTCTTTCTCTAGTTCCTTTAGGTATAAAGTTAGATTGTTTATGTGGGATTTTTCTTGTTCCTTGAGGTAGGCTTGTATAGCTATAAACTTCCCTCTTAGAACTGCTTTTGCCACATCCCATAGGTTTTGGATCGTCGTGTTTTCATTGTCATTTGTTTCTAGGTATTTTTTGATTTCCTCTTTGATTTCTTCAGTGATCTCTTGGTTATTTAGTAACGTATTGTTTAGCCTCCTTATGTTTGTGTTTTTTACATTTTTTTTCCCTGTAATTCATTTCTAATCTCATAGCTTTGTGGTCAGAAAAGATGCTTGATATGATTTCAATTTTCTTAACTTTACTGAGGCTTGATTTGTGACCCAAGATGTGATCTATTCTGGAGAATGTTCCGTGCGCACTTGAGAAGAAAATGTTATCTGCTGTTTTTGGATGGAATGTCCTATAAATATCAATTAAATCTATCTGGTCTATTGTGCCATTTAAAGCTTTTGTTTCCTTATTTATTTTCATTTTGCATGTGTCCATTGGTGTAAGTGAGGTGTTAACGTCCCCCACTATTATTGTGTTACTGTCAATTTCCTCTTTTATAGCTGTTAGCAGTTGCCTTATGTATTGAGATGCTCCTATGTTGGGTGCATATATATTTATAATTGTTATATCTTCTTGGATTGATCCATTGATCATTATATGGTGTCCTTCCTTGTCTCTTGTAACATTCTGTATTTTAAACTCTGTTTTATCTGGTATGAGTATAGCTACTCCAGCTTTCTTTTGGTTTCCATTGGCATGGAATATCTTTTTCCATCCCCTCACTCTCAGTCTGTATGTGTCCCTAGGTCTGAAGTGGGTCTCTTGTAGACGGCATATAGATGGGTTTTGTTTTTGTATCCATTCAGCAAGCCTGCACACTGAGTTTCGAGCAGGATAAATAACGATAAATCCACATCAAAACCCTCAAAAATCTATCAGAGATAAACAACAGGTTACTTACAAAGGAATGGCATCAGAGGGACAGCAGAATTCTCATCAACGGCAGCACATGTAAGTTTAAAGTGGAATAAGTATCTCAAAGGGGCTGAGAAAGAGTAAATTCACCAAGAATTCTATAAGCAGCTGAAACATCCTTAAAGAATGAGCAGAATAATGACATTTTCAGACATAAAAAGACTGCAGTTATTATTCCCAGATCTGTGCTAAGAGAATTATAAAAGGATATACTTTAACAAAATGAAAATTTAATGTGGAAAGAAAGAATAGAAAAAATAAAATGTACAAGTAAGCAAGAAATAGCTAACCATGCTGTTAAGTCTAAATATTTGGTATCTGTTCTCAAAATTATAATGACCAATGGTGATTAGGTTCAAATCAATTTGGCATTAAAATTCTAGGCAGTAATAATATGAGTTAAACTGTCCTAAAGTTCTTCTGTTGTTTAAAAACACACATAAAGATATTGGTTAACTTTAATTATGCATGTTTAAAAATGTAAAGGCATGAATATACTATGTATATATATCCAGTATATTGTTGCTAGACATTTAGGTTGTTTCCAGTTTGGGGATGTTATGAATGATATTACTATGAATATTCTTGTGCATCTATTTGGATGCACATGGGATACTGTATGGCAGTGGAAATGAATGAAATACATTTCACATCGTAGATTAATCCCACAAGAAAGAATATATACTCTATTATCTCATTTTTTAAAAAGTGCTAAAACTATCAAAACTAACTTACTGGTTTTTTGGAAGTTACAGGTGGTTACCTTTGAGCAGGAAGGAAGGGGTAGTGCCTTGGAGGGGCACCCAGGACTTCTGAGGCATAAGGAATATTCTATTTCTTGATGATAGTTACTTGACTATTACATGGCTGTATTCATTTTATGATACTTCATTTCATTGTATAATTATGACATGCATTTTTCTGTATGTGTACTCTAGTTCAATAAAAAGTAGTTTATTTTTTAATATAAGTTTACCACCAAAATAATATAAATAAATTGTATAATTTTTCAACCCAGTAAAAGAGGAAAAGGAATAAAAAATGACTAAACAACAGAAAGCAGAGAGGAAGAAACAGGATATAAAAAAAATAGGATGGAAAAAAAGACAAAATACTATGGCAGAAATAGTTCAAATAGATCAAGAATCACAAAAATGTGAATGGAATTACACAGCCACTAAAAGACAAAAATTATGAAATTGATTTTAAGAAACTAAATATTATTTACAAGAAACATAGTTAAGATGCATAGAATGGTTCAAAATGAAAGCTGTTAATAAGATATATATTTGTTCTCTGTTGCTGCTGATGACAAATTACCACAAATTTAGTGGCTGAAAGGAAAACGACTTTATTATCTAACAGTTCTGTAGATTAAAAGTTCAACATGGGTCTTAGCTAAAATCAAGGCATAGACAGGGCTACATTCCTTTCTGGAGGCTCCTTGCATTTTCCAACTTCTAGAGGCTACCCACATTCCTTGGGTTATGACCCTCCCTCCCCATCGTCAAAGACAAGAACACTGGTTGAGTCCTTCTCTCATCCTATCATTCTGACTTGACTTCTGTCATTACATCTCTTTCTCTGACTCTCTTCCTTGGCCTCCCACTTCTACATTTAAGGATCATTGTGATTACATTACCCAGTATACTCTCACTATTTTAAGGTCATTTAATTAGCAGTCTTAATTCCATCTGCTACCTTAATTTCTCTTTGACTTGTAGTATGACATATTCACAGGTTTCAGGGATTAGGACAGGGACATCTCTGGGAGATTGTTTTTCCTACCACAGATATATTTGGCTGATAGTCACCAAAGAAAGCTGGTATAGTGATAGTTATTACTATCTGGCATAATAGTATGTAAGTCAAAATATATTTTTAGGGAAAAGGGAGAAACTGCATTATGATAAAATCTACCAAAAAGGTATACAATGTGATTGGTCCAATAAGAATTAAACCCAGGACTTGGACTCAAGTTCTGTGTCTGCTGGTCCAGTGTTCCTACTAACAAAAATCTCTAAAGAACACAGACCAAGACAAGGTTGTACTTGAAGCGCACTTGAGGCAAGTACTGGTAAATTTCTTGCCCCAAATGCAAATAATAATTATGACCTAGACCACGGGGCTGTTGTAAGAAATACCTTAGGATTGAGGCACACACACTGCAGCTATCATATAAATGTTAAATAAAAATAATATTTCCTGTATCCTCACTAGGGTTGGGCAAATCCAGATGTATATTGTACTTTTCACATATTTCAAAATATTTTCAAATCTTTTGGTTTGGGTTCAATAAAAACCTCAAGTACATTTTGCCAAGTGCTTTTTCCATTAATTATTCAATCCATTTGTATTTCAAGGGAAATTCAGTCCACATGTTTCTAATTCATTTAGCACTAACTCATCAAAATATTGTTTCTCTCAGTGCCGTTTTCTGTCCAAAAGGCTTTTCAAGCCCTCTCCTCCTTTTCTTTATTTCTGAGAAACAAAAAGATATAGTTTTCCAAGGGCAAATCGTAGTAAACTACCAAAAGATTTACTAAACATTGCAGCTAGAATTCTTTGAATTTCAGAGTCCTCTGTCAATCTACCCTGGTCTGTGTCACCTCTCTCAGCTATTCCCTGGTTTCCATGCCTTTTTCTCTCCTTTGATCAGGTTCTTCTTTGTTCATATTGACCCACCACAGATTTCAGGTTATCTATCACTGAAGTCCATAGGCCTCCAGACACCTTAATCCTCTTGGTGAACCCCTCCCTTTTAATGAAAACCTTCCAAGGCTGGGGCCAGTGAAATAATGGATTCATACTGCCTTCCAAAATATCCTCATGGGATCTGTGGCAAACCTTAAAAAGATACATTTTAAAAATCTGATCTTTTTGAGTGCATACTTTGTGTGTATGTCTGTGTGATATCTTATGTGCATACTTTGTGTGTGTGTATGTCTCTGTGATATCTTATGTGCGATTAATGTTGTCTTAACTCAACAGTGCCTAAAGGGTGAGGAACTTGATACTATGTTCATTGTGAGTGCTCCAAAAACATCAAGAGCTCTGCTTAAGAGTGAGTTCCCACATTGCTTGTGGAGCCTTCTTACCAAAGAGGTTTAACCTGGATCTAATCATAAGGAGATTGTGGAGCATTCTACAAGACAACTTCTCTGGACTCTTCAAATATGTGAATGTTATGAAAGACAAATAAAAGCTATCAGGAAATTCTTCTAGATTAAAGGAAATTAAAGAGACAGTACAACTAAATGCAGTATGTTACAGTTGATTGAATTCTAGAATTGAGAAAGATATCTATAGGGACATTCTGAGACAGTTACAGAAATTTCATTATGTTACATTTCTTGGGTGTGATGTGGTTATAAAGAAGTGTTCATATTCATATGTTTATACACACATTTGTGTATATATGGAGAGAGTAGTTATAGCAAAATGTTTTCCTTGGTAGATCCATATACACGTACCCACACATATATACACCCACAACTATACATAAACACACCCAGATAACCCCACGCAGAGGAAATGTGAAGGAGACTCCTCTCTACAAAGTTGTCCATCTCAAACCAAAAGTTCTTTTTAAAAAAATGCTCCTTTTTAAAAAAATGAAGTAGAGTTGATTTATAATATTGTGTTACAGGTATACAACAGAGTGATTCAGTTATATATATATTTTCAGATCCTTCTCCATTATAGGTTATTACAAGATATTTAATATAGTTCCTTGTGCTGTACAGTAAATCTTCGTTGTTTATCTGTCTTCTATATAGTAGTGTGTATCTGTTAATCCCATATTCCTAACCATAAGTTTGTTTTCTATGTCTATGAGTCTGTTTCTGTTTTGTAAATAAATTCATTTGTATTATATGAGTCCACATATAAGTGATATCATATAGTATTTCTCTTTTTTCCATCTGACCTACTTCACTTAGTATGATATTCTCTAGGTTCATCCATGTTGCTGCAGATGGCATTATTTCATTCTTTTTATGGCTGAGTAATATTCCATGGTGCACGTATGTGTGTGTATGTGTGTGTATGTATGTGTATATATATATGTATATATATACACATACACACACACATATATATACACACACTACATCTTTATCCATTCATCTGTCGGTGGACATATTTAGGTTGCTTCCATGTCTTGGCTATTGTAAATAGTGCTGCTATGAACATTGGGGTGCATGTACCTTTTCTAGTTAGAGCTTTCATCTTTTCCAGATATATGCCCAGGAGTAGGATTGCTGGATCATATGGTAACTATTTTTAGTTTTTTAAGGAACCTCTATACTGTTTTCCATAGTGGCTGTACCAGTTTACATTCCCACCAACAGTGTAGGAGGGTTCCCTTTTCTCCACACCCTCTCCAGCATTTATTATTTGTAGACTTTTTGATGATGGCTATTCTGACTGGTATGAGGTGATACCTCGTTGTGGTTTTAATTGGCATTACTCCAATAAATAGCAATGTTGAACATCTTTTTTCATGTGCCTATTGGCCATCTATTTGTCTTCTTTGGAGAAATGCCTATTTAGGTCATCTGCCCATTTTTTGATTGGGTTGTTTGTTTTTTTGATATTGAGTTGTATGAGCTGTTTGTATATTTTGGAAATTAACCCTTTGTCAGTCGCATCAGTTGTAAATATTTCCTTCCAATCCATTGGTGTCTTTTCATTTTGTTTATGGTTTCCTTTGCTGTGCAAAAGCTTTTAAGTTTGAGTAGGTCCCATTAGTTTATTTTTGTTTGACCTTTTTTTAAAATATAAACATTTAGATCTTTGAGGTTGACTGTTTCACCACATTATGCCAAGTTTAATATGCATAAATGTTATTGATAATTTTACAAATGCGTATTCTTGCTGTGTGTACAGCAGGAATTCTCAGTGGTTAATGGAGTGATGGGCTTTCAAAAGACTAAGGATCACCTGAAAACATGTGTACATACATTTTTCCTGGTAGAGGATACATAATTTTGATCAGATGTACAAAGGAAACTTTAAGAGACTTTTAACTGCTTTAAGAAGTATCTAATTGAGTATTTTGTTTATTAAGAGAAACCTCAGACAAACCTCTAATTTGTCATTGCTGATAATGCCTGTGGCATTTTATACCATGAAATTCACAGTAGCTAGTAGAAGTTCGTCAGTAAAATTAAAGTCTCTTCACCAGCTACACACATTAAGTGTCAACATGCATAGAGACTGCTCTTTGAGAAGCTCAACACATTGGTAAGATATTGATATTTAAATAATCACTTTACAAGCTAGAAAAAGGAAAGAACGATAGTGGAAAGTTGAGTGGCCAAGCAGTGGCTGGGCTTGTACATTTTAAAGATTGCAGCACGCAGCCCCCCAGAGTATGAAAGGAGAACTGACTGTGCCTTCCAATTAGAACAGAATTAACCTCAGCAGTGTGACTTTTGTTTTGGAAGGGGATTTGGGACATCCCTGGTTTACGGGACAAAATTGTATGCCAGGTGGTCCTAGTTAGGTGAGAGACTTTACATAAAAATAACCCTTCTTTGGCTTTATTCAACACAGTAAAACCACTAAGACGTTTTCCCATATGAAGTATTTCTGTAGGCACATTCAAAATGTTAATCCCCATTTTTATATGCACTTTTCATGACTCCTAAGAAGTTTACCAGGTTGCGAAATTTGCAAAAACTGGTCCCTCGACAAACTCATGGGATGCTTTTTACCATAACAGGTTTGTTTTGTTTTCATGTGAGTCCAAAGTACTTTCATAACATCTCTCACTATGGCATCACGAATAGGATCAAATATTGTTATCCTAACCTTACAAATGAAGGCAAGGGTCTCACAGTGACTTTTAAAGGCTCTCAAATTCTGAGTTATTACTATACCTTCGTTTGCCTGGGGTGAACAATCTAGAATTTTATCCACGCTGAAAATTCTTTGTAATACAAATTTCTATTAATGAAAGTAAATAATAAGTTTTATGCTACGAATACAAAATCATACAATACATATTATACATATAGATGTATATGTGAATATATCTGTGATACAATACTCGACCTTCAGTGCAGTCATCTGAGGTCCTGAGCATTTCTGAAGTGTCTGCAGAATCTTCACTGAAAGATAAAAGCCATGATCAGAAGAGCTTAACTTTCACAGAGCTTAGTGGAGTGAAAAAATTCAGACTGGATTTGAATTCTGACGTCATCTTTATTATTTCTGTGACCTCGAGAAAAGTTATTTAGTCTCTCTCAGCTTTATCTGTTTCCTTACTGTGTTTTTATGAGGACTAAGGGAGACATCTTTTGATTGCTCTTACTCAATTAGATTATTCAATTAATCCTTTTCCCAGCATGCCTCAGAGTAGCATTCACCTACATCCTGGCCATTTAAACTAGAAATATATATTGATACTTTCTTTTCTATTTCAAATGCCAATATCTATACGAGTATATATGGGTATTTTAGGCACAGCAGAAAGAATGAAACTACAGCTTTTGTCCATGTCCTATACCACATTGGTAAAAGTGTCAGGAAACAGTACATATGATTAATGCTGCTGAAATAGGCAGGAAATTATTCAGGTGGATTCAATCAACTCAGCCAAACATCTAGGTAGCTTATTAAAATTTAGACGAAAGTCTGCAGGCACTTAATACATAACGATGACTCTAGGCCTAAATTAAGAGTGCTGCCCACCCCCATGCACACCAGCCCCTACAACTTACTGCCTAGAAGCAGCCACTCTTCTTACAGCTGAGTTATTGACGTGTTTTTCAGCATTTTTTCCCTCTCTGAAAGTAAGACACATGACCTTTCTAAGCCCTAACCCAAAGCCCTTACTGAGATGCTGTGCCCTTGAGTTTGTCCTTGAGGTTGTCTCTTACCAAAGAAAAGCAATGTGAAATTGACATGCTGTGCTGCTGCACTCAGCTAGACCCTCAGACCTGTGAGCTCTTCCACACTGACCAGGATGTTGAAGAAAAAGAGTCACAACGTGGAATTAATGCGGCTGGAAAATGATAGTTTTCCAGACAAAGGATCCCGCATCTGGCTCACTGCAGTGAAACTACACCTTGGATATTTAAAGCAGTCATTTGAGATAACACAAGTTAAAGTGCTTTTTCAAAGTTAAACTTATTGTGGTTACCATTATTGCAGCAATAGGTATGGTCTCTTCCTTTCCCACTCTATAGGATCACTTCACCTAGGTTTAGGAGAGGCAGGTCTCCTCTCCTGCCCAACTCCAGCCTGAAATGCCCTTAGTTACCACAAAGGGGTTCACTGCTTTTAAAATGAGTTCAGAAAGAAGGCTTAAAGTGGCAGTAAAACCTCTGTCTCAAGTCCCATTTCTGTGATTTACCTGCCATAGGGCCTTAATAATAATAATAAAACAACCTGTCTGTAGAAAGCACCTGCCATTCAAAGAGGAACAAATAAGTCTGTGGCAGAGAGGGCTTTTGAGAATTCCAGAGGACTGAAGATGTTAACTAGAAAATTAAATACAAGAATAATAGTAACAACAATAATGGACACGCCCAGAGCAGATCTAATGACACAGCTACTGTGGATTCTGTGTAGCAACAGAGTCTGTGTGAGAAGGTAATCACAGCCTGGTGCTCTGGGAAAATGCAATAGAGTTCTAGCCCCAGTTCTTGCATTTTTTATTAGCTAGGTGCTCTTAGGCAAGTTATTAGAACACCCTAGGACTCTATTCACACTAGTTCAGGGTTTCCCAGAGTGTGTTTCTTGGAGCATATTCTATAAGTTCTGCTCCCCTACCCCCACTTGCTCCCCTACCCCCACTTGCTCCCCTACCCCCACTTTGCTCCCCTACTCCCACTTACTTTGCTCCCCCACCCCCACTTACTTTGCTCTCCTAGACCCCTACTCCCACTTACTTTGCTTCCCAACCCCCACTTATTTTGATCTCCTAGCCCCCTAGCCACACTTACTTAGCTCTCCTACCCCGTACCCCCACTTACTTTGCTCCCCCACCCCCACTTACTTTGCTCCCCCACCCCCACTTTGCTTCCCCACCCCCACTTACTTTGCTCCCCAACACCCACTTACATTGCTCTCCTAGCCCCCTACCTCCACTTACTTTGCTCTCGTAGCCCCTTACCCCCATTTATTTGCTCGCCCACCCCCACATGTTTTGCTCCCCTACCCCCACTTACTTTGCTCCCCCACGCCCACTTACTTTTCTCCCCCACCCAAACTTACTTTGCTCTCCTGGCCACCTACTCCCACTTAACTTTGCTCCCCCACCAACACTTACATTGCTCCCCCACCCCCACTTAATTTGATATCAGAGCCCCCTACCCACACTTACTTTGCTCTCCTAGCCCAGTACCCCCACGTACTTTGCACCCCCACCCCACTTACTTGCTCACCCACCCCCACTTACTTTGCTCCTCCAACCCCACTTACTTTACTCCCCCACCCCCACTTACTTTGCTACCCCACCCCCACTTACTTTGCTCCCCCACACCCACTTACTTTACTCCCCCACACCCACTTACTTTGCTTTCCTAGCCCCCTATTCCGACTTACTTTGCTCCCCCATCCCCACTTATTTCGCTCCCCTACCCTCACTTACTTTGCTTCTCTAGCCCCCTATTCCCACTTTTGTTGCGCCCCCACCCCCACTTACTTTGCTCTCCTAGCACCCTACTCTCACTAACTTTGCTCCCCTACCCCCACTTACATTGCTCTCCTAGCCCCCTAAAGCCACTTACTTTGTTCTCTTAGCCATCTACCCCTACTTACTTTGCTCTGTCAACACCACTTATTTTTCTCCCCTACCCTCACTTACTTTGATCTCCTAGCCCCCTACTCCCATGTATTTTGCTCCCCCACCCCCACTTACTTTGCTCATCCACCTCCACTTACTTTGCCCCCCCACCCCCACTTACTTTGCTCTCCTAGCCCCCTACCCCCACTTACTATGCTCTCCTAGGACCCTACCCCCTGTTAATTTGCTCTCCTAGCCCCCTTCTCCCACTTACTTTGCTCCCCCACCCCCACTTTCTTTGCTCCCCTAACCCCAATTACTTTGCTCTCCTAGCCCCCTACTGCCACTTACTTGGCTCTCCTATCCCCCTATTCCTACTTTCTTTCCTCCCCCACCCCCACTTACTTTCCTCCCCAACCCCACTTACTTTGCTACCCCACCCCCACTTACTTTGATCCCCCACTCCACTTATTTTGCTCCCCCACCCCCACTTACTTTGCTTTCCTAGCCCCCTACTCCCACTTACTTTGCTTCCCTACTCCCACTTACTTTGCTCTCCTAACCGCCTACCCTCACTTAATTTGCTCTCCCACCCCCACTTACTTTGCTCCCCTACCCTCACTTACTTTGGTCTCCTAGTCCCTACTCCCACTTACTTTACTCCCCTATCCCCACTTACTGTGCTCTCCTAGCCCCCTACCCCCACTTTGCTCTTTTAGCCCCCTACTCCCAATTACTTTGCTCTCCTACCTCAACTTACTTTGCTCTCCTATCCCCCTACTCCCACTTACTTTGCTCCCCCAACACCACTTATTTTTCTCCCCTACCCTCACTTACTTTGCTACCCCACCCTACTTACTTTGCTCTCCTAGCCCCCTACTCCCACATACTTTACTCCACCACCCCCATTTACTTTGCTCCCCCACCCCTACTAAATTTGGTTCACTACTCTCACTTACTTTGCTCTCCTAGCCCCCTACTCCTACTTACTTTTCTCCCCTAACCCGACTTACTTTTCTCTCCTATCACCCTACCCCCACTTACCTTGCTTCTCCACCCCCACTTACTTTGCTGTCCTAACCCCTTCTCCCACTTACTTTGCTCCCCTAGCCCCACTTACTTTGCTCACCTAGCCCCCTACCTCCACTTACTTTCCTCTCCTAGCCCCCTACTCCCATTTACTTTGCTCCCCCACCACCACTAACTTTGCTTCCCTACCCTCACTTAATTTGCTCTTCTAGGCCCCTACTCCCACTTACTTTGCTCCCCCACACCCACTTTCTTTGCTTTCTCACCCCCACTTACTTTGGGCTCCCACCACACTTACTATGCTCTCCTAGCCCCCTACCTCCACTTACTTTGCTCTCCTATCCCCCTATTCCCACTTACTTTGCTCCCCCACCCCCACTTACTTTACTCCCCCACCCCCACTTATTTTGATCCCCCAACCCCACTTGCTTTGCTCTCCTAGCCCCCTACTCCCACTTACTTTGCTCTCCTAACCACCTACCCTCACTTAATTGCTCTCCTAGCCCCTACCCCCACTTACTTTTCTCCCCTACTCCCACTTACTGTGCACTCCTAGCCCCGACCCCACTGACTTTGCGCCCCCACACCACTTATTTTGCTCCCTTACCCTCACTTACTTTGCTCCCCTACCCCCACTTACTTTGCTCTTTTAGCCCCCTACTCCCATTTACTTTGCTCTACTACCTCCACTTACTTTACTCTCCTATCCTCCTACTCCCACTTACTTTTTTCCCCTACCTCCACTTAGTTTGCTCTCCTAGCCCCCTACTGCCACTTACTTTGATCCCCCACCCCCACTTTCTTTGCTTCGGCACCCCCACTTACTTTGCTCCCCCACCCCCACTTACTTTGCTACCACACCCCACTTACTTTGATCCCCCACCCCCACTTACTTTGCTCCCCTACCCCCAATTACTTTGCTCTCCTAGCCCCCACCTCCACTTAATTTGCTCTCCCATCCCCCTATTCCCACTTACTTAGCTCCCCCACCCTCACTTACTTTGCTCCCCCAGCCCCACTTACTTTGCTCCCCCACCCCCACTTATTTTGATCCCCCCACCCCCACTTACTTTGCTCTCCTAACCACCTACCCTCACTTACTTTCTCTCCCACCCCTGCTTACTTTGCTCCCCTACCCTCACTTACTTTGCTCTCCTAGGCCCTACTCCCACTTACTTTGCTCCCCAACCCCCACTTACTGTGCTCCTAGCTCCCTACCGCCACTTACTTTGCTCCCCCAGCCCCACTTATTTTGCTCCACTACCCTCACTTACTTTGCTCCCCTAGTCCCCTACTTCCGCTTACTTTGCTCCCCTACCCCCACTTAGTTTACTCTTTTAGCCCACTACTCCCAATTACTTTGCTCTCGTACCTCCACTTACTTTGTTCTCCTATCCCCCTATTCCCACTTACTTTGCTCCCCCACTGCCACTTACTTTGCTCCCCCACCCCAACTTAATTTGCTCCCCAACCCCCACTTACTTTGCTCCCCCACCCCCACTTACTTTGCTCCACCACCCCCTTTCTTTGCTCCCCCCACCCCAACTTAATTTGCTCCCCAACCCCCACTTACTTTGCTCCCCCACCCCCACTTATTTTCTCCCCCACCCCCATTTACTTTGCCCTCCTTGCCCCCTACTCCCACGTACTTTGCTCCCCCACCACTTATTTTGCTCCGCTACCCTCACTTACTTTGCTCTCCTAGCCCCTACTCCCACTTACTTTTCTCCCCAACCCCCAACTTACTGTGCTCTCCTAGCCCCCTACCCCCACTTACTTTGCTCCCCCACTCCCACTTAATTTGCTCCCCCACCCCCACTTACTTTGCACCCCCACCCCCACTTACTTTGCTCTCCTAGCCCCCTACTCCCACTTACATTTCTCCCCCACCCCCACTTACTTTGCTCCCCCACCCCCTTACTTTGCTCCCTGTCACCCACTTATTTTTCTCCCCCATCCCCACTTAATTTGCTCCCCCACCCCCACTTTGCTCCCTCACACCCACTTACTTTGCTCCCCCACCCCAAGTTAATTTGCTCCCCCAGCCCAACTTTCTTTGCACCCCACCCCCTCTTACTTTGCTCTCCTAGGCCCTACTCCCACATACTTTGCTCCCCCACCCCCACTTACTTTGCTCCCACACCCCCCTAACTTTGCTCCCCTACCCTCACTTACTTTGCTCTCCTCGCCCCTGACTCACACTTACTTTTCTCCCCTACCCCGACTTACTTTGCTCTCCTAGCCCCCTACCCCCACTTACTTTGCTCCCCTACCTCCACTTTGCTCTAGTACACTCACTTACTTTGCTCTCCTAGCTCCCTACTCCCATTTACTTTTCTCCCCTACCCCCACTTTGCTCTCCTAGCCCCCTACTCTCACTTACTTTGCTCCCCCAGCCCCACTTTCTTTGCTTCCGCACCCCCACTTACTTTGCCCCCTATCCCCACTTACTTTGCTCCCCCACCCCCACTTACTTTGCTCCCACACCCCCACTTACTTTGCTCTCTTAGCCCTCTACTCCCACTTACTTTGCTCCCCTACCCCCACTTACTTTGCTCTCCTAGCCCCCTACCCCCACTTACTTTGCTCACCCACCTCCACTTATTTTGCTCACCTACCCTCACTTACGTTGCTCTCCTAGCCCCCTACTCCCACTTACTTTGCTCTCCCACCCCTACTTACTTTGCCACCCCTACTTAACTTTGCTCCCCCAGCGCACTTACTTTGCTCCCCCACCCCCCACTTACTTTGCTCTTTTACTCCCCCTTACTTTTCCCCTAACCCCCTAGTCCCACTTACTTTGCTCCCCTACCCCCTGTACCCCCACTTACTTTGGTCTCCTACCCCCACTTACTTTGCTCTCCTCCCGCTACTTACTTTGCTCTCCTCCCGCCACTTACTTTGCTCTCCTACCCCCACTTACTTTGCTCCCCTACCCCCACTTACTCTGCTCTCCTACCTGGGCTTACTTTGCTCTCCTACTGCCCCTTACTTTGCTCCCCTACTCCCAGTTACTTTGCTCTCCTACCCCCACTTACTTTGCTCCCCCAACCCCACTTACTTTGCTCCCCCACCCCCACTTACTTTGCTCCCCCACCCCCACTTACTTTTCTCCCCTACCCCCACTTACTTTGCTCCCCCACCCCCACTTACTTTGCCCTGCCACTCCCCCTTACTTTGCTCCCCTACCCCCACTTACTTTGCTCCCCTAACCCCACTTACTCCCACCTTCACAAAATGAGCAATCTGCAGTGAAATCCATTCAAAGACAGACTTTATTGAAGAAATTTGCCTTGTAAACATCCAAGAGGGATATTTATTGTTCAACATTTTCTAAAATTATTTTCCCACCCTAGTATTTTCTGAACAGGAAAGTAAAAAGTAGTTAACCAGCAGCATACCAATATCTGAAGTGACGCTTTTTAAACTGGGTTTATTGTAGCATTATTGGGTTGCCAGATATACTGAAAGCAGAAAATGCGCAGTTTCAGCTGACTACATTAGTTATTTTCTCCTTGGTTAATAGCAAGTTCTATTTCTCCAAGCTGCCTTTTGGCTTCAGAGGGCTTCCTGAGTCATTCACCAATTGTCTGGGTTAAAAATAGGACCGTGTCATGTGGGCGGGATCACCAACAGCAACATGACCTTATTTAACATTACAGGCTTGCCTCAGAAGCTTCTTTCTCCTAGATTTCTTTGAATAGTCCACCAAGATCTAGATATTAATCCGGGTGGTACATATATGTCATTTTCAAGTAAGGCAGGAAAAGACCTTCCAAAAGAGAAAACAAGCAAACAAAAACAAAAAAACAAAAAATGTTTGAAAAACCTCTCCTGATACAAGTCCTATAGAAAATGGTGAAGGGAAGAAATAGGGTTGTCTGGGGAATTTTTTCATGTTAATTCGTTTTTTTGTTTTGTTTTGTTTTTAAACTCGAAGGAGTTTGTATAACAAAAACCAAGTGCCATTGTTTCAAAAAATAGTGTGGTGGTGCCTGAGGGATGGAGGAAGGCG
The DNA here is from genome assembly GCF_964374135.1 of Grampus griseus. Lineage (NCBI taxonomy): Eukaryota > Metazoa > Chordata > Mammalia > Artiodactyla > Delphinidae > Grampus > Grampus griseus. The sequence goes on from NC_139017.1 coordinate 79,285,530, forward strand.
GCTTGTACTCGGCTGGCTTATCTAGATTCCTGCCTCAATTTTCCTACTGGCTCATTGGGTGACTGTGATCCAATCACCTACTTTAGTGTGTGTTTGTTAATATGTATATATTTTAATTTTAAAGTATGAAAGTACCACAAATAACCTGTAAATTTTAGGAAAGAGAAGAAAGAATAACTCATAATATCACCATATAAACACTGGCGGTACTTTTGTGCACAGGCCTCCAGTCTGTTATAAATATGCTTCTTATTTATGTAGTTGTAATTCTAAAGTATATAAAAAATTTTCATTTAACTTATTTCATTTATATTATAAGTTTTTCCCATGATGGGACCAAACTTCACATCAATTTTTAATAGCCATGTAAAATTTTATCAATTTATTTACTTTTCCTTTATTGCAGGACTTTTAGTTACTTCAAATTTATCAATTACTCTGCAATAAACATCTTTGTGCAGTTATCTTTTATTTTCAAATTTCAGATAATTTTTAAGATACATTCACAGGCATGAAATCACTGAGTCAAATGAAATGAACTATTTAGGGGTCTTGATATAAAATACTGAACTGCTCTTCAGAATGGTTGGGTCATTGTGATCTCATCACAGTGTTAATAGCCTTAGATCTTAACATTAAAAAAATGTTTTTACTATCTTAAAAGTATCTTTATTTTCATTTGCATTTCTTTAATTACCAATAAGGACATACTGACTTTAGAAATCAGACTGTAATCCTCTTACTGAAAAAAAAATGCAGTTCTCTGATAATACCTGCTTTCTCCTTAACACTATTTTAATAATTTGCAAGTTGTTAGACTCAGTGCTCTAACCCTCAGGTCAAAGTCAGGCCTCAAGTTACAGGGCAATCAATCAAGGAAAGTGCCACTCTAGGCTTCCAGCCCTGCCCCCTGCCAGAACAGAAGCAGAAATTGCTCTTTTCAGAGATTGCCCTGAGATCCCAGCTAGGCATTATGCAGCTAATGTTGAGTGTCTCTCTCTCTACCCTTGTTACAACACTTAAGTTCTACGTGCTAAATATTCATGGGACACCTAATTGGGGCTAGGTAATGTGATAGGTCCTATAGATTCAAAAATGAATGAGAAACAGGCTTGCTGAGCAAGTTTAAACCTAGCACAGTGGTTCTGGAACCTGGCTGATCATAGAATCATCTGGGCAACTTTCAGAAAAAGAAGATTCCTGGATTCACCTCAGACCTACCAGATCAGAGGTTTCAGGCTTCTGTATTTCCAGTAAGCCACCTGAAGTAAGCCAGGCTCAGTTACCGTGGCCTAGAGTCTGCTTCTTGGTAATATTCTCAGGATGACAAAGTTATAAAGCAATAATATAAATAAGCAGTTGTCTGTGGGGAGATATGTGAAGTGAAGAAGGGGAATCCTAACCCTGGGGGAATGAGTGACCCCATCAGAACAAAGAGCAAACTGCACAGAGCCTATCAACTCTTACCTTCAAAAACAGTCCTTTCAAGCCAAAGGTGATATTTATTTTGCTGTAGTAAAAGGAGCCCTTTTGGCTGGATTATTAGAATTGCCTGCCTTTAATTTCTTCCCTCCCCCTACAATCCAGCCTCCATGTCACTAGAGTAATCCCTTAAAACACAGACATGCTCCCCATTGTCAACCAAATAACGCCCCCCACCTTCTTAACATGACAATCTAGGTCCTTTATCAGCTCTCCCAGACTACCTTTCTGTCTCACAGTGATGAAATCAGTTGGAATATTATTGGGTAAGTTTTCATTTCCAAACTGTGCACCCTACATTCCAGCCCCTCAGTTCAACTCTCAGTTTCTAAAGGTGCCCAGTGTGCCCTCATCACCTTGCACACCGCTGATAATGCATCCTTGCTACCTGGAATGCCCCCTCCCCATATCTAGTCCAGCTCAAATCTTATCTCTCTCCGAAGTCAAGTACCTCTATACAATACCCCCTTTAATTTGACCTGCCACTGTTAGCTATCATTTATTGAGTATTTGCTCTGTGCTATGTACTCTACTAGAAGTTTACACATACAGTTTCACAAATATACCATAAGTTAGGTACGCCCATTTGTCAGATAAGGCAAATAAAGCTCAGAAAAATTAAATACAGTATGTAAGTTAGGTAATAAGGGACAGAGCATGGAACCAAAACCAAATCTAATAACAAAGCCTAAAGTATAATATTTCCTCTTTGACACCTCAACCCCCTCAGACCTCCCATTGCTTGTTATTTCTTTGAGAATCATCACTTTTTGCCTGTGTTACAGCTAATTCTAAATGACTTGGGCTCTGTCTCTGGGGAGCAGTTTCTCAAGGGTAGGGATCCTAACAGGTGATTAGTGCTTAGTATTCCCTAGAATGCTTAAGCTGTGTATTTCAGTAAATTCTTAGTGAATGTGTATAAAAACCAAATGAAAATAGTTGTAGTCTCACTGATGAATTTTTGCTATGAAATAGACTAATTTTCTGTAGAATCTCATTATTGTATATCTAGTTGTTAGACTGACTCAGACATTCTAGATATATTTGCCCTTAAAATATACGAAGCCAGAGGGCAAAGTTTGACACCAGGCAGCTCGCAAGCGGTTGTTAGTCTTATCCCTTAACATTATAAACTCACAGGATTAGCACTTAAAATGTCATGCATTTAAAGCACTTTAATACTTTTTAAAAAGAGGCCTTGGCTATGATACCACATATGTTATGGTTAATAAATAGGAAAATAACTATGTAAATATTCACACGTGAATATTATCTGCTATGAACACTGGAATGAAACTTAATAAAATAAATCATGTTCTCTCTCCTAAATTAAGGACCCATATGTCATCCTCTGTACGTCAAATGTGCCTTGAAGGTGCAAGAAGATAGAATCCCGGGGCATTTCAGAGTCATCTCATTCTCAAAGTGGCCCCTTATTCTGTATTCTCCATAGTGTAATGCTTTCCAATGCTTTAAAATTTTGTGTCGTGTGTCTCTGAACCATAAACATTACTTTGCTTTTGTAAGAAAGTGACTAAGAGGGTCTGTTTTTTAAAAATCCAGTTCTCAGAGTCAAAGAAAATTCCATCATTTCTTATGAAGGGAATACTGTTGGGGCCAAGAAGGGGTTAACCCTGAGTCATTCTCCTCCAACCTCTTCTCTCAGCCTTACAGATACCATACAGCTGTTGAAAAGTGTCTGTCAACAAAACTATTACTGTCTTTCCTGGGATCAACACTATATCCTGGACCCTCAAGGTCAGCAGAGCTGCCTTCAGAGCGAGGAGAGGCGACAAGCAGAAAGCTTGCAAAACCAGTGAAATCCCAGGCGACACTGGCAGGTGGAGGACTTTCCCCAACTGCTGCGAATTCTAGAGGGAAAGGTAGGGCTCAAAGTGTAGAGGCTGTCCAACAAGGTAAAGACATATTTCCACCCTGAAACCTTTTCTGGAACAGCCTTAAGTCCTTCATCTCCCTTTCTCCCTTCTCACCCCACCTCATGCTTCCATTCACCGTCAGGAAAAAGAGTTGTTGCAAGGAGCAAATGACTAGGCATAATATAATAAAAATATTGGCTAATGGTTAAAAAGCAGCTACTATATATCTGCTGCTATGTTAGGCCCTTTCTGTATATCACCTTCATGAAAAAGACAAAAATACCCGGCAAGGTAGAATCTGTCATTTTACAGGTGAGGAATCAAGTTAGGAGAGGTTAAGTAACTCACTTAAAGTTGTTGAACTAGTAGATGGTGGAGTCAGAGTTTGAACCAAATTTGAACTTTAAGTCTGTGCATTTAATGAACGAGTGTGCTTCCTGCCTTCCTTTAATTCTCTTCCACTGAAGGAGGAGAGACTGTCCTAGAGAGGATCTAACACAGGCAACCCCAGTCTCCCGGGACTTCTCATGTGACAGATTTATATTGCCAGAAAGTCATCATCAAGAGTCATGGTATGACTGCTGGTGGAGTATAAATTATACAATCTTTCTGAAAGGCAGTCTCTCGATAGTCACCGAAATCCTGAAAAATGTGACACACTCTGACTTCACAGTTTAAATTAAATAAATAAGCATATTCACAAAAATGTAGGCAGAGGTATTCATTGATGCTATCTATAATATCAGAAATTAGGGGAAAAAACCCTTCTGGTAAAAATCAGAATCTTGGTTAAATTATGAAATACATTGGAATACTATAGATCCATGAAAAACAAAATTATGGAATAAATAGATTGACATGGAAATACATTCATGATTAAAATATTTACAAATAGCATTTAAATATGATTCTATTTAAATGCATATATGTATATTACATATTTATATTAAAACTAGATACCAAGCTAATAGCAAAAACTGGCTGGGTGTAGAATTTATGACTATAGAATCATAAAATCTTGTGGTTGGAAGGACTCTTAGAAGTGTTTTATTCCAGAAGTGCCTATCCCAACATGCCTGACAGATAATACCCAGCATCTGATCCTGGGCTTCTACTGTCAGGGAGCTCATTAACACCTCCTTTACCCAATTTCAGTGAATCTTTGTACAGCATGTGTAGTTTAAAAACTCTTCTGTCTGCACAGCACAGACCTATGTCAAATTGCTTTAGTAGAAACAGGAGGGGGCAAATTTGATCGTTAGAAGTGATTCATTGCTATGAAGCTATTTTCTTCCATAAATTTCTCTTCAGGGGAAATATGTTATGTAAATCCAACTAAGTAAAGCTTATAAAATAATTTGAGCTTTTGCCAATCACCAGCAATAACAGCTCCAACATCTGTAAGCAGCATCAGAATCTGTAACTAGTTCTGATAAGTGCCTCCAAAAGGTTTTATTTGTATATGTTAGTGGTACTTCTGGAAAATTCTGCCAGTGAAAGCCAGGCTCCACAGGAAAAACAGAATGCAAAAATGAGAAACTTACTGTATTGTATGTAAAACCAAGAGCTAAGCTAGGTCCTCAGGGTATGCTTGAATGTTCTTGAATTTCCTAACTTTTCGCGGCTTGCATTCTGTGCATCAGCAAACTCTGTAGCAGTGTTAGCCGAAGTCAAGAGGTTTTTCTGAAACTGGACATGCATGTGATGAGACAGAGAATTATTTAATTTGGAATACCAAGTTAGCCATAGAAAGAGTGAGAGTGTATGTGTGCGTGTGTGTGTGTGTGTTGGAGAGCGTTGGTACATGTAATTCATTCACTTATCCATTTATTCATCCATCCATCTCTGTGCCAGGCATTTAAATAGATGCTAAGCAATAGGGCACAAGACCAACAGTTCCTTACTGCATGGAGGTTCCAATATAGCCCAATAACTGCTATGATAGCAAAGACCCAAAGGATGGAATGATACATCAGGGAGAAAAAAGGAGGATATGAGTATTCCAGGAAGAGGGAAGAGTATATGTAAAGAATCAGCAACCTGAAGTAACAGTTGAATAGCTAGAAGTTTAGTCTTGCTGCAGAGAGAAACTAGCCAGCTAAGCAAAGATCAGATCATGAAATTTCTTTTAGGGCGAGCTTGATGTCTGGATTTTATGTTCAAGCAAGGAGAATTACCTGGCAAAACAGTGCTTATAGCATAGTGGTTAAGAGCCTCAATTTTATTTTATTTTATTTTATTTTTTTAATATGTAACCATTGCTTTAAATTACTCAATGTTGTACCCCGGTAATGCACAGTTGAAGAGCTTCAATTTTAAAATTGATTCCTGGGTTTGAAAACTATCTCCAGCTTTACTCTTACCTTGAACCACGTGAAACTGCCAATATTCAAGTACTCTTGACTTCAAAGTGGCAGTTTCATAGGGTTCAACGTAATAAAAAATAGAAGAATCAGTTCTTATCTCTGAAGTATTCAGCTGAAGCCTGCTGAGGTCTCATTCATTACTACAGGGAGTGAGACAGCCCATCAGGGGTCTTGCCAGAGGCCCCTCAGGTCTGCTGACTCCTGTGAGAAATGACACCTGCCTTAGCTGGCAGCACAGGGCAGGCCATGCCCAAGGGAAGCACCAGTCTTCAGCTTGCACTCAGTGTCCTCAAGCCCAGCTCCCCTACAGGGCCTGGCCCTGCTTCTCCTTTCCCTGGTTTTGGTCAGAAAATGTATCATCTGAGGGCCGGCTGCTTGCATCATCCCTCAGCTATCTGAGGATGCGGGAGGGATTCCTGGCAAACCAGGCGCTGTGCACATGCAGTCGTCTCTTTCTCTTTCTCCTGCTCATTTGCTCCCTTTCTTTGGCTCAGGAATCTGCCTCCTCTGGTAAGGCAGGGATGAGCTTTCTGAATTGTGTTTATTTGTTGGCACTCGGGTGTGAAAGCGCTCCCCGTCAACTGCATATTAATCTTGTCAGCAGTTTGTATCTGTTTTCCTCTGCCTCTCTCCCCTGGCCTAATTTATGGCTTTCCTTTGCCTTGCTTCCTATTGTCACAGTGACAGGGAGTGCTCTGTTACGGGTGCTCAGGCCTCGGACAGGAGGAAGGCCTGTCCTTATAAGATGAGCTACAGAGTGACACAAAATCCTGCAATTTGTGTGGCAGGGATAAATTTAGACCAGGCCTTCCCTCATTTAATGATGTCCTACCACATGCTCCATGCTGTGCTTAGTGTAGTCGGCAAAGAGAAGAACTAGGAAAACTGGTCCCTGGCCTCTAGTGGAAAGGCACGTGGGGTGGCAGGCAGACAGTGCGGCCAGCATGTATATTTTCATTGCTCAGATAGTGATAGCAGACTTGAGAATTCAGACAAAAATGTGTTTAAATCCCAGTTCAGACACTTTCCTTTTGTGTGACTATCTGTGTGTCCATTTGTAATGAACATGTTAATTATCCTTCTTTAAACCTCAGTTTCCTCATCTCTAAAATCAGTGAAATAATATCTACTCCGTAGAGCAGTTATGTGATTTACATGATAGAGTGAGCCTTAGCTCCCATTATAATGGCAATACTAAGCGTTCAACTTATGACATATATTTTTATGTATTATTACTTAAAAGGAGAAGGGAGGAAGAGGAAGAAGAAATTCATGAAATGGTGAACTTACACGATTAGGTTAGAGTTCTAATAACATTGTTTTTGAAGCCCTGCCAGTTAACCTTGAGCCTTATGTTAGTATTGAGTTTCTTATATAATTAGATCCTTAGTAACAAACTGTGTGTTTGAAATCTCGATAAACCTAAAGCTGGTCCATCTCGTCCTGGCACTGCCCCTGGAATAAGGCCAGGGCTCAAATATTTAGTGTGTCTAAATCCTCAGGTGCTGTCTTTGAAGACTGTATATCCTGAACTGTAGTTTCTTTATACTGTTAAGTGGCTAAAACAAGCTGTCATGTGCTAAATCTCATTCCATGCGTGAATCATTGCTGCTCTTATCATCAAGATCAACCCACGGCCATTTTTCTAGTCCTCTTCTATGGCAGAGTTCATAGTCACAGCCCTGAATTAGACTCAGCCTGACACGCTGAGTGCTTTGGTTTTATTGCGGAAAGTGTCACCCAATGTGGTACAGAATAAAACCTCACCACACAGCCTTTCCCTCAATGGGACCCAAGATCCTTCCAGAAAACTGGTGTTGCATTTTCCCCCCCACCCCCAGGTAGCAATTCCAAGCTGAGGTTTATGATTCCTCTGTGGAATTTTCCCTTACCTCAGTGTTTTTGTGAAATTCTTAGAGACCGTAGAAATTCTGATACTCCTTGAATTCTGACACTTCTTAATTTAAAAAGTTAAAAAAAAAAAGTTAAAAGCAAACCCAATAGATCCTCTTCCACATTTGTGTACAGTGGTGGACAGACAGAATGAGACAGACAGCTAAGCTGGGCATAGCATGCCTCCCTCTCTGGCAGGTCTCAGTTCAGATGTATTTTGGTCAAGGAAGGCTTCGCTGACCAAATTTGTCCCCCTGAGCACCCTCTGGTTTCCTGATCATATCAGTTACCACACTATATCTTAATTCCTCGTTTGTCTCTTTCTCACAATGGCAGCAGGGACCATGCTTGTTGTGTTCATTATTTCCTGCTGTTCCCTAGCATGGTGCCTCGCTTTAGGTGTATATTTTTTGAAGAAAGGAAGAGGGAGAAAAGGATGCAGTATTGCTGGATCCACAGTGATCTGGCCTAGATAAACACAAAGCCAACTTCTTCAAATTCTGGACTGGAATGCTAACACCAAGTGATGGTTCCTTGTGTGTCAGAGAAGCAGTGGCATCAAAGGGTCTGAGCGTGGGCTCTGCTGGACATGAAGTGAAGGACTTTTGAAGTTTGTTTGTTGTACCTTTAGCATTAATCTTAGGTTGCTCCTAACTTACATATGAGCTTTTCTGTTGTCCTGAGACTAGAAGTCTCATTTTACTTTCTAGCCAAAATTTTAGTCTCAAAAATTACTATTATTTTTTGATCCAGTTTCCACTTGTGGCTAGGACTCAGTTATGACAGAGACAAGTAAGAACTAAGATAGATCATTTTTTGGATGTGTTGGATAGAAACATTTGAGAAATAAAACAGTGCCCGGGAAATAGGTGCAATTTAGAAACACTCAGACTCAAAAGTACATCTATATCTCTCTCTCACTCATATGCGCGCGCGCACGCGCACACACACACACACACACACACACACACACACACACACACAAAGTGGCAAATTAGAAGCTGAAAGGCATCACAGGAAGGAGAGAGGCAGACATCTAGTTTCAAATTTACTAATTTTGTGCCTCTGGCAAGTTACTTGATCATACTGTGTCTCAATTCATCATCTATAAAATTGGGGTAATAATGCCTATCCGATAGGATTGTGGAGAAGATTAAAAATAATATCTGTAAAGCTCCTCACACATAGTAGGCACTCAATAAAAGACAATGATGATGAAGTCTCTGGCACTTACAGGGGAAGAGTGGAGGGGACACCAGCTTCCCTGGGAAACCCAAACCCCTGCAGCTTACAGGAAAATCCTAGGCTGGATTCCTGGGATGGTATCATGCAAACACCATGGAGACAGCTGATTGCATGACTTAGCACTGATTTATGGAACTTGCAGGCTGTCCAGGACCTGAGGGCTATCTCCAGTCCAGGGCATACCTGGCTGAGAGTGTTGGTGGAAGCTTCTCTGTACGGTGACATTTCAGAAAGTAGATCAGCTCTGAATGCTCCTTATTAAGTGGTAATTCAAACATCCCCAGGGAGTTCTCAGCTCCAACTGGATACTTTGATCTACTCCATTTTGTCAACCTGTATATTAAAAACTGGTGGCTTTTATCATCATACCTAGCCTAGGATGCAGTAACACTTTCTCCTTCATATCCTTGACTCCAAGGATTGTTGGCCTGCCAAGTCTCTGAGCCATTAAGAGAGACAGTCTCTGTCCTTTTCCTCCTCTCAGCTGAGGTCTGTAGAGTCCTCAGGTAGTTGCATCCTATTCCTGAGATCCTCTCTCTCAACTTCATATGCCCTCCAGGAGCAATCTGTCAGGCTCCGTTGATTTTAATCTATCCCGCCAAATGTCTATCTGTATAAACATTTGGAAAGTTGAAATCAGAATGTATGTACCTATTTGAATCCTACTGTTTTCATGTAATATAGTAAACATCTCTATCTTTAAAAAATTTTTTTGGTAGATTTTATTTTATTTATTTATTTTTTTTGCGGTACGTGGGCCTCTCACTGTTGTGGCCTCTCCCGTTGGGGAGCACAGGCTCCGGACGCACAGGCTCAGCGGCCATGGCTCACGGGCCCAGCCGTTCCACAGCATGTGGGATCTTCCCGGACTGGGGCACGAACCCGTGTCCCCTGCATCGGCAGGCGGACTCTCAACCACTGCACCACCAGGGAAGCCCCTTGGTAGATTTTATTTTTATGGCAGCATAATATTTCATCCCATGAAGGATCAAAATCTACTCAATGTTTCTCTACTACTGTATATCTAGGTTATCTCTCCCCCCCTTTTTTTCCTCTAATGTGCTTAACAAAATGGTAACTTCACCTAGAAGGAGTAAAGGGGGAAAACTCATGAGGGTATCTGTGCAGTCAAGGGGCCTATCTCTGGCCAAGGCTTCGAGTCTCACTTGATCCCAGCTTTGCCAGATGACTCCCTAAAAGAATGTGCCCCCTAGATGTCTGATCAGAGGAAACAACTACTTGGACTAGAAAGAAGACTGTGTTGTGCAGCATTTCTTTCTGCCTGGAGAGTCTGATGAGAAAAGCAAAGGAGGCATCTCTCATTCAGGTGTCCAAGTGATGAAAGCACTAAGACCTTTCACCAGTGACTGCAGGACTCACCCCTAGTTCTAACCAGCTCCATCTCTTTATACACATTGAACATACCATTCCTATTCTTTCTCTCTGTGCCTTAGTTCATGCTATTCTTCTCTGTCAGGAGTACCTTTCCTCTACTCTCTACCTATCCATACTTCAGGTTCCAACCTGCTTTCCATTTAGCTCCTTGAGTCTGTTTTCTACTGTGTTAGTCATCACCAAGATCTTGCTTCTCTGAACTCTTACTAAAAGCAGAAAATCAAAATTTGTACTCAATTGTCCTAGGCAGTCGTCATGTAGAATTATCTTCCCTCTCTACCTAGATCACAAGCACCTTAAGATAAAGAAGCTCACCTTAATTTTTAAAAACCCCACAGCTACTGTAGTCTGATATCATAACTGGGCACTTGACAGGTTGCAAAGACCAAGTGTACTGGTGTGTCTGAAGATGTGTGAGACCAAGCATGTATTAATCCAGGGACATAAAAATGGGAAGCCAATTCCCAGGAGAGAAGGAAATCAGAAGGAAGAGGAGAGGTGAAGGCTCTGCAAGGTTTCGCATGCAGGGGAGACATAGGTGAGCAGGGGTCAACAGGTGAACAGACAGGTGCTATTAGAGAGGTTTGGTAACAGGTGGCAGGGAACTGAGGAAATAAGTACACTAATCATTTCTGTGGTCACGGCCAGTAGGAGGGATCAGGATGTCAGACCCTGGAGACCTGTTGAATAAGGGCAGCATGTGGCCAGGTTGAGATTGAGTCCAGAAACTACCTAAGAAATACCCTGGCTTACTTGGGGGCAGTCACTCAGCAGAAGCTTTTAAAGATCTTTTTCTTATTTAATGCTAAAAGAGAGACCTACTAAAGCAAGTTCTAGTATGCGCTTTCATCCCAAGCCAGATTTGTCTCAAGTATGGAGCAAAGTCTCATCTACAGATAAATCCTAAGTAGGAAAAGTTACCTTTAGAGAATTGTCATGGAGGGGAGGCAGACAAAACCATTGTTGCTATTCATATACTAGGTACTCAGTAAATAATTATTGCCTGATTAGCAAAAAAAAGATTTTGGTGGTTTTTTTTAATTAATTAATTTATTTTTGTCTGTGTTGGGTCTTCGTTGCTGTGCGCGGGCTTTCCCTAGTTGCGGCGAGCGGGGGCTACTCTTCATTGTGGTGCGCGGGTTTCTCATCGTGGTGGCTTCTCTTGTTGCGGAGCACAGGCTCTAGGCACAGGGATTTCAGTAGTTGTGGCGTGCGGGCTCAGTAGTTGTGGCTCGTGGGCTCTAAAGCACAGGCTCAGTAGCTGTGGTGCACGGGCTTAGCTGCTCTGCAGCCTGTGGGACCTTCCCGGACCAGGGCACGAACCTGTGTCCCCTGCATTGGCAGGCTGATTCTTAACCACTGCACCATCAGGGAAGTCCAGTTTTGGTGTTTTTTCTTTGTAGTTGTGGTTGTTATTTACATGATGATGATGACTATTTTTCTAGAGCCTTGAAATCATGACGGAGGGGACAGTTAAGGAAGGAGGCAGCGGAAAGGATGGTAAAAGAATAAAAATCCTTAAGTAGAGCTAAAACCGCTGGCTCCAATTGCCTTCCTGCTGGCAAGCCTAGACAACCACAGCAAGTAAGGAATTACAGAGACAGGAGAATGGCAGGTTGACTTTTGAGATCTCCCAAGAGATTCTAGCTATCTGAATAAGGATCCTAAAATAATGTTGGCATAACTTGCAAGATCTGAGACAGTCGTGTCAGGCTTCTGTCCCCCAGCCCAGTATTTCTAGGCTGACCACAAAGTCTCTGCAGAGAACAAAAAGGTCATGAAATAAACACTGATGTGTAAGTACCAAGCAGGGAAGGATTTCTCCAGGAAGACAACTGATTTTACAAAAACTCTTTGAATGCACTAAGTTTACCTCCCTGTTATATAAAAATCAAGGGTGATTTGATGAAGTGAAGAGACCCCCAAAATTAAAATTATTAAATAAATAAGTCAAGCAAGCTCGAGTCAGCTGGTGTGATTTGCTACCACTGGGGAAGTCCAAGTCAGACACTGTACTAGAACTTGAAAACAACGGGGTCATTTAAAGACCATTCCTTGCATTCATCTCAGGTCAAAAGAGGATAAAGATCAGAGTAATCAGGGCTGAAGTTTCAGGACATGATGTGATTACGATGGTGTTCACTCTGTCATGTACAGCCTTCCCAGCTGGCATGGAGCATTTTGAAATTCCCTCCCCCGGGCATGTGGAACCTTCGCCACATGAGAGATTGGTGGGGACATCCCCACTGCATGACCTGTTACTCTGTGTTCTCATAAAATCAGGATGGATTTCAACAGGCCCCTTCCCCTCAGCGGAAGGAAAGCCTCGCCCAGCCACTACAGGGGCTGCAAGGTACTGAAGGGTGCAAAATGGAGGTCTGATGTGTAGTTTAGAATAGTCTCCTACCAAATTCCTTAAACAAATTAGGACTGGTTCTGGCCCGGATCGCTCTCTGCCAGGAGCAGTAGAAAGAGACAATAAAAAAAAACCTAGCCTGCTAATCCTCCCCAGAACTGCCCAAGACTACTTTGGGCTGGGGACACACACGCTCAGCCTTCAGAGATGCATATGGGTGCACTTCGTTAATCCCCATCACTGTGTGTCAGGGATAACTGATCTATGACTAAAAATAGTGTGAGGACAGCAATACCAGCCATTTGGGGCTGAACTGAGGACACAGTGGAAAACTTGACGGCAGCACAGTAGAACCTTCCTGGCCCAAGGCCACAGGCTCAAGGGCAAGAGCTCTGGGCTCATCTGCTGGGGAAGCTTGATTGACAGGCTCAGCCCCCAAGAGTGAGTTTCAGTGGTTGTAATCTTCTCACATTATTGGGCACCTTCTGAGTGCAGGACAAAGTGCTAAGAATGGGGGATGTAATGGTAGAAGACATGGTTCTTCTCTGGAAAATGCTTACAACTGAGTGATATTTAAGAAGGGAGGGTAGAATAAAACAAAAACAATTCTGCTTCACTTCAGTGACTTCAGTCTGAAACTGTCTCCAGCACCACACTAACCAAGGAAGAAATTGAGACTGTAAGAGCAGAGGTTCAAGCCCATTCTTGGTCCGGGTATGATTCGTTGGGTGGAGCGAGAAGGAGAGAGGTAGAGAGAGGCCTTAAGGTCACATTTACCAATTTGTTCCAAGTAGTTGCATGTAGTTAGTATCAAGTGTTAATGGTGATGCTTTCTGTATCCTAAGGAAATATATGCCTCCAAACATTAACTTTTTAAATTATAGAATCACTGAATCTCAGGATTTTTCCCCCACATAATTAATGCATGCTTACTATAAGCCAGACACCATGCAAAGAACCTTTTTTTTTTTTTTGTTCTGGTACACAGGCCTCTCACTGTTGTGGCCTCTCCCGTTGCGGAGCACAGGCTCCGGACGCGCAAGCTCAGCGGCCATGGCTCATGGGCCCAGCTGCTCCGTGGCATGTGGGATCCTCCCGGACCGGGGCACGAACCCGTGTCCCCTGCATCGGCAGGCGGACTCTCAACCACTGCACCACCAGGGAAGCCCGCAAAGAACCTTTTTAAAGATTACCATAAACACTTGTTATAGTCATCTTGTCTAAAGTGTATTTAATAGAAGAGTAGTTCTGAGGAAAATTGCTAGGTATTCTCAAGAAAGCCACATGCTATATGCCATTTAGGGTGGCAGTTGCCAACCATAACACAAGGTCTCATCAGGACAGTCTTTGTCTCCTTCAGAGTGCCAGACATTATTGATAGTGACCAAGGCATTCATTTCACTTCTTAGCAGACACGATGCTGCATTCTTGAAGGAAGCATTCAGTGGAACTTTCATCATCTCTTTTACTGACTTCAGGCCACAGGCTTCGTAGAGTAGGCTAATAGCTTACTTAAAGAAGTTCAAATTCAATTAACTGAAAAACGGCACTTTTCGGTCACCAAATATCAGGGGTGAATTGTAATAAAGAGTGTGACTCCATTTTGTAATGTTGGACTGCTGACAGTGTTTAAGCCTCACTCACACCTCTCCGCCTGTATCCGACTCCTGGACAAGTGGATAAGAAAGCCAGGTGCTTCCTCCTTTGGCACCAGTGGGAGATTCAAGCCAGGCTAGCCCCTGCCTGAACGCAGGAACCCTTATCCGGGGTCCCACCCTACAACCACCCACTGTACTTATGAGAGTTTACCCATGGAAAGCACTTAACACAGCTCCTGGCACATATTAAGCGCTCTGTATTTATTAGTCATCACTCCTATTGTGATTGCTGTCATCCTTGTTGATGGTATCATCACCAGAGAAAAGGACTGGAAATCCCCCCTACCTGTGGCTTGCACTTCAGCCCTGTCCTGGAAAGAACCCAGAGTGATTTACATTCCCAACCTCCAGTTTCCCTAAAGATGAATCCCTTATATTAATTAGTTGTGGTTGGTTAGTCATTCTTCTTGGGGACAAATTCCTAAACTTCTTGGAAACAAGGTCCTAACTCCATGTCAGGCCCCCTGTGAAACTTTTCCTAATTTGCTCATGTACAGTTCATCACCAGCACCACTTCCAATTTGTCCTATGTCCCCACTTGATTTGTGGCCAATCAGGGGCGTTTGCCACACTGTACTGGAGTCTTACTGTACTTGTCTGTTGTTCCTACCAACCTGTGAGCTTCTTATGGGCAGGAACTGTGCTGGCTCATCTTTGTAAGCCCTTTCTTTCACTGTAAAAGAAAGCAAAGAAACAAAAAATTTTATTTTTATGCATGTTGAAACTGAAAGTTTTAAAACATGTGAATATATATATATTCATCAGAAGTTGTTAACTCAGTTGGAGTTCGGAGAAGGTCAGGGCTAGAGATACACATTTAAGGGTCATTTGTACATACTGATATTTGAAATGGTGAGAGTGGATAAGGTGAGATTTTACGGAGAGAAAAGGAGGAGGGCAATGAAACAAACTTGGGGAATTTGTACTTTTAAAATTCTTGCCCTTTATCTCCATCGTAGAGCCAGTTGCTCTTTCCTCCTATTTCCAACAGGTTCAATCCTCCTCTAAGCTCTGGGACCAATTTTGGCCTTAGGGAAATTTAAGGAGCTCTGGATCTTTTCTAAGCTTTCATTCACCTCTGCAGTTATTCCAGGATATAAACCAGGCCTGAGAAGTGGGTCTCTGCCTTGTTCATCATGGCTTCATCCTATGATAATCTTCCCAGAATCTCAGTTCTAGTCTATCATGGCCATGAGGTACACATCAGTCACGATAAGTGTGTGGGGTTGAGATAAGAGTGACTAAATGAGACGAAGGATAGATTGGTGATCCAAAAAATAAAGAAAATCTTAGCATGATATCAAACCTTTATACATGAATCAAAAGCAAGGTCATGGATATAGAAAGCAATGGCTGATATCAGTTCCTGAGTTATCACAACAGAAGGAACAATGTGCAAGTGTAAGGGCACATGGGAGCTCGCAAAGTCAAGAGCCAACAGAATTTACCAGTATTAATAAAAACCTGAGAAACCAAGCATTCTTATCCCCTACTAGAGGAAGTACATCTTGGTATCAACCATCTTGGAGGACAATTGGGAAATATATTTCAAAAGCTTTAAAGAAAAGATACATATGGATTCCTTGATCCTGTTGTTCTACATCCAACCATTTAATCCACAGAAATAAAGAAACTTCAGCATGTATACTGAATTTATAGAAATGATGACAAGATAAGATGGAGAGGAAAGTGCAGCCTCCCCATTAATAAGCTTCCAGAATTATATGCACATGTAAATTATGACTCTGAGGCTAAAGTTTTGTGAAAATCTTGGTAAACAACTGTTGGAGTTATGTAGAAGAAACTCCCATCAATCTGTGTGGAGAAATAATCCCCAAGTAGCGAAAGCCTAGTTGGTTGACCATTCAGCCTTTTCTTTTATGCTTCCTATTTCATGTGGAGGCATGAAGAGCTTTGAGGTGGGTGTTGACAGCTTTGATAGAAGCAGAGGTCTTTAGGGTCCAGTTGCTTTTGAATGTCCAGAAACTAATGGATTGACGTTCTAAAAAGATCAAATCAAGCCCTGGCTGACCCACCCAATTCAAGCATCAGGTGACTGAAATAGCCAGACCTTAAACTATATCTTAGCCATCTCACCAGTAAACTTAGATCATCCAGCCGTTCATTGCTCTGCAGTTGCCCATCACAGAGGCTTTGTAAAACGATGCAATTTACTCATCTAGGGTCAATTAAATCATGGCACACCATATGTGTAGTGGTAGGTTGTTTCCCAGTAGTCAATGATACATACTAAAAATCCAGTTTACCTGCTGTGCTTCTAAAATATTAAGAGGCACAAAAGAGCCTAGATGATCAGTTTGACATACATGTTTCCTGGAGAAAGGCAGAATTTTAAAGATCTGAATAATGTCAAATTGTACTTGCCTGTCATCAAAATTGGTCCCAGAGAAAGACACATCAGAATGTGTCAGCACTCCATGTAAGAAGACTGCCAGCTGCCCAGAATGAAGAGAGAGGATGAAAATTTCTCTAAGAATAGTGCTTTACACCTTCTTTGGTGTTTCCATCTGGAAAATCTCAAGATATTTGACTAATTTGATTATATATCTGTAATTATGTTTTGCTAGTTTCCTTAGAAAGAAGGAAATGAACATTTATTCAGTGCTTGTCTATGCCAGACACGGTGGTAGCTATTTGATAAACGTAACAGGATGGTAGAATGGAGCTTGGTGCTGAGACACCAAGAAACAATTAATTCCAGTTTGCACCATTGGCAAAGGAGATGTCAAAAACTCTTATAGGACTCAATCACTCACCCACATCAAGGATATAGAAGGTCAAGAGGTACATATTTGAAGAGATTTTCTTTGGAGGGAGCAGTACTGTGTGTCTCCTACCATGCCCCTCCAAGGGAGAGAAGGATGAGAGTACCACCTCCTAAACCCAAATCCAGAGAGAGGAATTTTGAAGAGACCAATTCAAGATCTTAATAAATTCCTATGAACTTTGGGGGACATAATGGTTTGATGTTTGAGCCACATCTGAAAACTATAAACAAGCAGAGGCTGGCTGAAACAGAGTAGGGGACTGAGGTATGGGAACTGAATATACTCCCAGAGTCAGGGCAAAGGCTTTGTGTATTTCCTGTGAACCAGCTGTTTGGAGAGAACTTCTTGGAGGGGCAAGAGGACCTGAGCAGCAGGGAAGCTGGAGGTAGACTCCTGGATGCCTAGAGGTTATGCAAGAAGTCAAGTATTGGCGCATGGGAGAAGTTTAGGTGAGAGAACCCCGGTGACAGCTGAGGGTGCGGTCACCAGAGCCCAGAAGCATCCAGGAAAGGAAGAATCATTTAAATATCTACCAGGTCCAGAGACTGCTGATTCTAGACCACCCCAGACTTCCTATTTTCCTTACCTCTGCCTTCTCCCCCGCTGCTCTAACCCTGCGGAAATCAGAAGCACTGATTAGAAAAGAAGAAGACTCCATGAGGAAAGAGAAAAGTAGCCAATTGTACCTTCTTTCCAGGACTGACTGCACACTTCCTGCTCAAAGAGGCACTAGATGCAGAAGAGCAGAAGCATCAAGTTTAAAATTTAGCTTTATTACATGAAACTACATTTTTTAATACCTGATTTGAAATTATATTTGTGACATGAAACGATGTAGCACATATATTACCTGAGAGCAACTGGAGAAGTAATGGGATATGACAGGGTGAACGGCCTCCCAAAGATGTTCGCATCCTAATCCCTAGAAGCTGTGAATCCATTTCCTTAAGTGGCAGGAGGGACTTTGGAGATTCGATTAAGTTAAAAATCTTGATATGGGGAGATTATCCTGGAGTTTCCAGGTTGGCCCAGTGTCATCCCAAGGGTCATTATAAGAGAGAGGTAGGAGGGTCACAGACACAGGAGGCAATGTGATTGCGGAAGCAGAGGGACAGAGAGAGAGAGATCAGAAGATGCCACACTGCTGGCTTTGAAGACAGAGCATGGGACCAGGAGCCAAGGAATTAGGCAGCCTCTGGAAGCTAGAAAAAGTGGGGAAACAGATTTTCCTGCAGGGCTTCCAGAAGGAGCACAGGCCTGCTGACCCGCGAGGACATCTAACCTCCAGAACTATAGGATAATAAATGTGTGTTGTTTTAAACCACCAAGTCTGAGGTAATTTATTACAGCAGCAATAACAGACTAATACATGGGCTATGTTCAAGTTTTCATAGATGGGCAGGGGGAGAACTTGCCTCACTGATTAAAATTAAAGGGACAGGAGGAAACAAGGGGCAAAGGGGTTGCTTTATGACTTTGTATACTTTGTTATCTTGATTAATATGCACAATAACTTTATGCTTAGCAATTATAATCCCCATTTTAAATGAAGAAACTGAACATCAGAGGTTAAGAAACTTGCCGAAGGTGAAACGGTAGGCAAGTGAGGCCCAAATAGGGAAAGAGTCTGGGCTACAGGTGATAGGCCAGTTGGTACAAGGCTTCTCGTCTACCCGACTGCAAAGCCTGTGCCTTCTTCATTGCACTACACCATCTTTTGTGTTTATTATTCTCATTTTGAGATGGGTCATAAACTGGAACACCTTTCATACGTTTTGTGTCCCCTACATGTATGAGCTCCCCCCACCCCGGGGATTCAATGCCAGGTTCATCCTAATTAGCCTCCCTAACACTCTTGAGCTGATGGTGTTCCAAGTCTAACTCTAGTTCTGACCTCTTATGACTAGACTGCATTTGCCAAGATGCTTCCCTGATTCAATCTCCTTGAAAAGAATCTTGTCATTTAGGAGTCAGGTCATCATCTGGACCTGCTTCTCTCTTGACTTCTAATTTCTCTTAACATTACTACCATTTTCCCAATCTTCCAGACTGAAAAGTTAGGACTTACCTTAGGCTTGTCTGTTTATCTCATTCTTTAACCCCATGGCTGTCACAGGTGATATATTCTATCCAGAATGAAACTCAGAGAGAAAAAGATTGAAAAAATGAACAGAATATCAGTGATCTGTAGGATGACTTCAGATGGCTATATATATATATATATATATATATATATATATATATATATATATATATGATTTGAAACCATGGGAATGATGGCTATGTTCATGATCTTGACTGCAGTGATGGTTTCATGGATATACACATATACCAAAACTTTTAAAATTGACCATTTTAAATATGCGCAGTATATTACGTCAAGTATACCTCAGTAAAGCTTAAAAATGAAGAAAAGAATATATTCAAGGGTATTCAGTCCCTCTATCTTCTTTCCCTGCCCTATAGTCCCACCCTCAGGCACCTCCTGCTCTAGGATTGACAGCCCACTCTGAGTTGTTGCTCTTTTCTCAGACTTTTTCATTGCAGAGGATCCCTTTAATATGTCCTAGCTCCCTCCAGCTACATCCAGGGACTTGGGCAGGAGCAAATTAAACATTCTTCAGCACGCGGCTACGAGTACAGAATAAAAATCGATCAAAATATCTTCCCAGAAGTTTCCAAAAGCTGTTATGAATTACTATAAACACTGTAAATAGTTTTTAAAAGTCAAATCTAGAATTAGCAATTCTGTGAATTAGCCATTTGGCAAATTGGTTTTCAGGGAATTGTCCTTTGGTAAATTGACATTGAGCTGCCTGACATCAACATCTTTCCTTTATCGAGGGAACCAGATGGACCAAAAAGAGTATTATTCTTACATAAAGTACAATAAGAATCAGTGTGTCCTTTCTAGAGGACAAACTGTACATTTACAAAGGAGAAAATATATAATTGTTTGCAACATTCACTTGCTTAGAAATTATGCTTCTTGATTTTTAGGGTTTCTGTCTTTAAAGTTTTGACTGGAGAGCCAAAGTACAGAAACTCACAATTCAGTGGAATGATATTAGAGTTCTGGCCAGAGCTAAACGAAAGACATTAAAATATCTTTATCATTATGACGAGAACTGGTCAAGAAGATGAAAAGAATGAAGAATTCAAATACACATCAAATAAATTAATTGAAAACAGTCTGGGTGAGATTTTTGGAATTCTGTCTACCTAAATCAGGTGATAAACTTAAATATGGTTACAGAACTAGAGAGAAGGCTAATTTGAACCTAGGGACACAAGATATGAAACTGAGCCCATCTAAGGATATAGACTTGAAGTCTTGTTGAGTTAGGGGACATAAAGGAGGCCCAGTAGCCCATCAGTGCCTGTGGTAGTATCATTTTTTTTTTTCAAATGGGTACTGAAAAGCTAATGGAAAAATCACTCTTTGATAATTAAATATCAATGCTTGTGGTAGTGTCATCTTACACATCATAGTACAGAGGTCCTATGTCCTCACCTCATTTTTCTGCTTAAAAAATAACTGTAACTTGGTATTTTCATCCAATCATGACTAATCTCCCAAGATGGCAAAATGATGTCCTGTAGTTTGTTCATGGTCATCTGTGGCACCAGTAGACTTGTCCTAGATATTTACAACCCCAAGTCCCATATGCTTCTCTTGAATCTGACCCAATATTGAAACTTCAGGTTGTTTAAGATAGAAAAACTGTTCCTCATCATAGTGAAAGTGCCTTTTCAATCCTGGGAATTATTAGAATTTAATGTAGAAATGATGAAGTAAATCAACACATACTATTAATATTTTGTTATGTTTATGAATACTATGATATGTGTTTATTATTTAAAGTCTTAATGTTCAAGAAAATCTGACACATTAGTCAAACAAAAATCTAATTACATGACAAAGTAGTAGCACTTTTAATAATAACTCTTCATACTGCTTAGACAGTTTGCAAATGCAAACACAAGCTTTGTTTAACTTTTCACAGAATGGGAGATTAAAGATGAATTAAACCACACTACTGCTTTATTCTTCTGCCAGGAGATTTTTGGGTCTTATACAGCTAGCAACATAGTAAATCTAATTGAAGAAGTAATTACAGACTGAGAAAATGTCATACAATTGTCATTGACAATGGAACAATCAGGTGAAGCAATTTAGGAGTCACAAACATAAGACGTTTTATTCACACCCTTCAACAGGGTGTTCAGACAGAAATGACAGCACGGCATAATGTAACAGAATCCCAGACTGACCAAGAAAGACAGTGGGTCACTGTTATCAGCTAATTGATTTGATAAGTATCTTATAATATTAAAAATGTTGAAATAAAATTAAAGCACAAGTTTAGAAGTCTGTTCTTCAACACCGCCACAAGCCTGAACTTCATAATTTGTAAATGACAGTACTTACGTAGCAGAACTTAGCAAAAACAAAGATTGCTTAAAGAAAGTAGTTTGTGGGAGCCTGCTGCAAAGTCATTGACTGATGTGCCTTGAGTGTTCAGTATTTCTTCTTTCATGAATCCTGTGGTAAAGAGCCCCCTATCACTCAACTCAGCTATGATTTTAACACTTATATGCATGCCAAGAAAGCAGGTATAGATGAAAAGGCAGAGCCATGAGGTTATCTTGAAATCTAGTTATTCAGCTCCATTGCTACAATAATAGATCAAAAGAAAAAAATCTTAAGTAATCGGGAAAAGCAGTGATTACAGAAGTATTAGAAAGAAAATGAAAAACAAGAACAATTTAAGTCTACTTCTGAAAATATTCAGGAAGTATCTTCAAGCAGTGCACAAAGCTTCAGTTGGGAATTGCTTCAGCGAGTCTGTGTTCTAATCATGGGCCAAATCTTCAAGTTCAGGAGTTAAAGAAAAGGTAAATTTTCATTTTAGTTACTATTAGAAAGATAGAAAATATTTCTAACGTGAGCTTGCCAAACAATATTTTGCTTTTCCAACTGACCTTAGTTAATAGTGGGTACCTATATAATGTCACAAATGAGCAGTATTACCTCGGGAGTAATCTAACAGCAAAAGTCTCCAAAAATAGGTTGTTCTTACATTATGTCAAACTTTTTATGTTTTTAAACATCTTTATTGGAGTATAATTGCTTCACAGTAGTGTGTTAGTTTCTGCTTTAGAACAAGTGAATCAGCTATACATATACATATATCCCCATATCTCCTCCTTCTTGTGTCTCCCTCCCACCCTCCCTATCCCACCCCTGTATGTAGTCACAAAGCACCGAGCTGATCTCCCTGTGCTATACAGATGCTTCTCACTAGCTATCTATTTTACATTTGGTAGTGTATATATGTCCATGCCACTCTCTCATGTCATCCCAGCTTACCCTTCCCCCAACCCCGTGTCCTCAAGTCCATTCTCTACATATGTGTCTTTATTCCTGTCCTGTCCCTAGGTTCTTCAGAACCTTTTTTTTTTTTTTTAGATTCCATATATATGTGTTAGCATACAGTATTTGTTTTTCTCTTTCTGACTTACTTCACTCTGTATGACAGACTCCAGGTCCATCCACCTCACTACAAATAACTCAATTTCTTTTCTTTTCATGGCTGAGTAATATTCCATTGTATATATGTGCCACATCTTCTTTATCCTTTCATCTGTTGATGGACACTTAGGTTGCTTCCATGTCCTGGCTATTGTAAATAGAGCTGCAATGAACATTGTGGTACATGACTCTTTTTGAATTATGGCTTTCTCAGGGTATATAATATATATATATATATATATATATATATATATATATATATATATATATATAGTCTAGGTTGAAGTCTTTCTCCCTCTCTCATGCTGCTAATAAGACTTAGGGGAAGAAGTCTCCCCTTTTAGTTTCAAGGATGGGTCTGATGGGTCTTAGAGAAATCCCAAGCCCTTGCCAGTAATTGATTCAGAAATGAATATATTACCTAATTCTAGCCAATGAGGTGTGAGGCGGGATTTGCTGAAAGTTTGGGGAAATATTTTTCTTCTGTCTTAAAAGAAAGCCAATGAGGCCTTTCTTTCTCTTCCACTAGATGTGAAAAGGAAAGTAGACTCAGTTGCTACCAGCAGCCATTCCATTGCCATGAAAGAAACTAGACTTAAGGTGAAACTGACATGACCAGTAGTTCAGCAGAAGAGAATGCTCAGAATTCTTGATGGCCTCATTGAGCCATTGGACAAACCAACTGAGAAATCTGCACTGTATTTGCTCTTCCATTTATGTGAGCTAATGTATTTCCTTAATAATATACAGATATTAATGTACTTGTGGTTGAACACATTCTAATTGATATAAATCCATTATTGTTGGTTGATCAGAATGAAACTTTGGACTAAGTCCCTTCATTGACTCCTATACACTAAAAAAAAGTGAAGTTATCAGCAAGACATCCTAATCAAAAGTTTATCTTATGTCTTCTCTAGTTTTAGCAGGATGAGATCTAGCAGACAACTGGATTACTGACATCTGCCATCAGTATTTTATCTTGGCTTTGCCAATTAGATGATCTTATTCAATACAGCAAATTAGTCCCTCGGTCAGGGTGATAGGCTTGGCCTAAACATGCTTTGAATTTGAGAAGTTTACTTTATCTTCACCTGGTGAAACCATTGTTTGCACTACAAGTTGTTGTGCAAGTTGTTGTGGCTCTGACTGCAAGTTGTTGTGGCTCTGACTCCAGAGATGTCTGTGTGTAGCTTCAGTAGTTATATGAAGTGATACTGACTTATCAACTTTCAGATCCAAAAACATTATGTCTTTTCTTATAATACATGCAAAATCAGCTTTTACTTTCTGATTAGCTTTGAAGCAAAAATAGCTCTATGATTGAAAGAATTTTTCATTCTTTTGTCTCTTTTCCTCTGCTTTTCTTTTTTCTCCCTCTAGTTGTTTCACAAAGCAAATAGTTACTGATATTGTACTGTGCATCAGACATTCACTGGCTGAAGTAAATTCAACCATGAATGAGACCCATAACCTACCCTCAGAGTTCTCATGCCTAGAGGAGTGTCAGGCATGCCAGGAGAAAAGCACAGTGAGAGGGTGTAAGCCATGTGCTGCAGAGGAGAAGGGAGCAAGTCATTCTTCTGGATCCCATGTGAAGACTTTCCATAAGTCCCTAAACTCCTGCTTTAAGGTAGGCTTTTTTTTTTTTTAACATCTTTATTGGGGTATAATTGCTTTACAATGGTGTGTTAGTTTCTGCTTTATAACAAAGTGAATCAGTTATACATATACATATGTTCCCATATCTCTTCCCCCTTGCGTCTCCCTCCCTCCCACCCTCCCTATCCCACCCCTCCAGGCTGTCACAAAGCACCGAGCCAATATCCCTGTGCCATGCGGCTCCTTCCCACTAGCTATCTACCTTACGTTTGCTAGTGTGTATATGTCCATGACTCTCTCTCGCCCTGTCACAGCTCACCCTTCCCCCTCCCCATATCCTCAAGTCCGTTCTCCAGTAGGTCTGCGTCTTTATTCCTGTCTTACCCCTATGTTCTTCATGACATTTTTTTTTCTTAAATTCCATATATATGTGTTAGCATACGGTATTTGTCTTTTTCTTTCTGACTTACTTCACTCTGTATGACAGACTCTAGGTCTATCCACCTGATTAGGTAGGCTTTTTTTTTCTTTTTGACTGAGGGTTTACTTAAATATTGTCCATCTTCCCACACCAATTCATTTTGCAATTAGACAGGCTCAAAAACGACTCCTGCAAAAATGACATGAACACATAATAAGGATTGTGATTCTGTCTTGAGAAAGAACTTCCTTCCTCTCTTGGCCTTCTTCCAGGGACTGGGTGTGTGGGGTTCGGTAAGAAAGTAGAAAGTGGTCTGAGAACTCTGAAACTATGAATCCTTAGTGTTCCTGAGCCAGTCTCATAGAAGTGTACCTCTCTGCTTTATGGACATGACCATGTCCTTTTTTCTTTTTTTTTTTTTTTTTGCGGTACACGGGCCTCTCACTGTTGTGGCCTCTCCTGTTGCGGAGCACAGGCTCCAGACGCGCAGGCTCAGCAGCCATGGCTCACGGGCCCAGCCGCTCCATGGCACGAGGGATCTTCCCGGACCGGGGTAAGAACCCACGTCCCCTGCATCGGCAGGCAGACTGTCAACCACTGCACCACCAGGGAAGCCCCTCTTTTTTTCTTTTTTTATATATCTATTTATTCATTATTTTTGGCTGCGTTGGGTCGTCATTGCTGTGCGCAGGCTTTCTCTAGTTGTGGCGAGCTACTCTTCGTTGTGGTGCGTGGGCTTCTCATTGCAGTGGCTTCTTTTGTTGCAGAGTGTGGGCTCTAGGCGTGTGGGCTTCAGTAATTGTGGAGCACAGGGTCTAGAGCGCAGGCTCAGTAGTTGTGGCGCACAGGCTTAGTTGCTCTGCAGCATGTGGGATCTTCCTGGCCCAGGGCTCGAACCCATGTCCTCTTCATTGGCAGGTGGATTCTTAACCACTGTGCCACCAGGGAAGCCCCCTTTTTTCTTTTTTCATCTTGAAGATGAAAACTATGAGAGACCAGTTCATCCTCTCAATACAGGCAAAGCCAGTGTCTGATTTTCTTCTGCCCTATTCTCAAAGTTGCATCCACTGAAATAAAGACACAGAGTCTTGATTTCTGCTTTACACAAAAGTGCATGAACATTAATTACTCCTCCTGGTAGAATCTTATTCTGACAGTCATAATGGAGAGATGATTCTTGTTGTAATAGGGACCATATATCTTGTGCTAGTAAATGGCCTGGCCTCCAAAATCCTTTGAGCTTTAACATTAACTAATTCTTACTTGCTCTTTTAAAATGAGTCCTATGCTTTGGAACACTGCTTTACTCTCTATTACATGTGCCTGTCCTTAACTGCAGGAACATTTCTCTAGTTGCCTTACCCAGGAGTGAGTAGTGTCCCCAACACATGTGCTCTGCTAGCCAGCAATGTTGGTGCCCACTTCACATAACAGGATACATTGCTCACTCTGGGAAGATGAGACAATCTGGTGATCAAGCAAAAGCAGGTGTTACAGTAAGCAGGAAGGGGTGATCATGGGGTGCAAATTGCCCTGATGAGTACAGAAGACCAGATTGATAAGGGGCTGTGGATGCTGGAGAGGGTATCATTATAGTTTCTGACCTCCTGGGATTAAGATAGCCTTCTGAACTGATAAGAAAAGCAGGAATTTCCCTAAGTGCATAGAGGAGGAGAGAAGAAAAAAGAACGCAGCTAACATTAATGAGTCCCGCACTATGTGACAAGCCTAGTGTTAGACATTTTATATATTTATTCATCTTCAAGGGCTCCAAGGGCTTCAAAATGCCTCCTAGCTAGTGACTGGCAGAACTAGGAATCGGCCCAGAATCATCTGACACCAAACTTACCTCTAAATTGGTCTTCCTAAAGTGCACCTCTCTGCGTGTTTATCCTTTTCCTGAACCTCAGGCAGCCATGTTTATCCAGACCCCGCAAGTGTAAAATTGATGACATAATCATGCGATGGTGTCTATGGGACTGTTACAGGAGGATTAGGCTATTATCAACAAATCGGGGACTAGTATTGTTTTATCAGCATGGGAGTGTTTTCAATTAATTTGTAATTAAATAAAGGAAGCAATTTACTGACTCTTGGAGGAGTCAGGGCTGGGGAAGGCTTATCTCATCAGTCTCAGCTGTGCATTCCTCTTGCACCGGCTCATTGTTTAGATCACAGCAGTGATACATGATCTGACCTATAGGAGTAATTCAATAAAACATCAATATTTTCCTTCCTTTAACCCATGGTGCTGTGTCTGGAGAAACCTGCCTGGAATGGCCTCCACCGTAAGCTCATCAGGAGCTATACCTTTGGCTTTACTGTTCGCTCAGCTATTCCTGCCAAAGAGCCTGCCCATGTCAGAAATGACCAAGTTAGTTTTGTCTAGGTGGAAGACAGGTGGACTTCATGGATTCAAACATGTTTTAAAGGTCTTTGCATCTAGATTTTCTAGGCACTATGTTGGCCTCTTTACAACTATGGTCTGATATAATCCCTTTTGAACCATCTTGCAAAGTAGGCACTGTTAATCACAGTTTATTGGATGAGCAAATTGAGGTTAGCTGGTGGCTGAGTCAGGAACAGTACCTAGTTGCATGTATTCTCAGGGCCCAGAGCTTTTCCACCTACACTGCTCAGGCCAGGCTTATGCAGAACATGAAAAGTGAAAAAGTGGCTGGTCCTCCCACACAGCCAGAGGATATTTCTTGATAGGCTTTTCTTTTATTCCTAGTTTCTTACTCATCATCCAGGTATCTGCAGTACTTGGCACAGATGTTTCAGTAAATATATGCTAAAAAATAATTATTATAATAACAATAGCAACAAGAACAATAAATACAGACTTTATTGCTTAGTAGGTGTTAGGGACTCTTCTAAATGCTTAACTCATTACAGCCTCATATGAGCTAGATGCTATGAGCTAGATGCCTATTATCATGCATGTGTCACAGGTGAAGAGACATACTGACAAAGGAGTTAATTTACCTAAGGTTACACTCTTACTTGTGATGGAATAGGATCTCAAAACCAGGAAGAGGGGCTTCCCTGGTGGCGCAGTGGTTGAGAGTCCGCCTGCCGATGCAGGGGACGCGGGTTCGTGCCCCGGTCCGGGAGGATCCCACATGCCGCTGAGCGGCTGGGCCTGTGAGCCATGGCCGCTGAGCCTGCGTGTCCAGAGCCTGTGCTCCGCAGCGGGAGAGGCCACAGCGGTGAGAGGCCCGCATACCGCAAAAAAAAAAAAGAAAAAAACCCAGGAAGATCTCAATTGTCTATAGTAAAGTAGGATATTAGTAGAAAGTATTAAAATGTATCATTACATTTATTATTTATCTAAAAGGTATTATATTTATTACTTTTATTATTTTTGACATTGGCATCTACAATTCCAACATGTAAAGGTTTTTCCCCACACCAAACAATTTTCCGATACCAGCTGGGTGTCCCAGACAATTTTCCAATACCAGCGGGGTGTCCTGCAGTTAATCTCACATTTAACACTATGTACCTGGAGATAGTGTAAGATCCCACAGGTTAAGGGCTCAGTCCTACGAGACCGCTGCTTGCCCCCCACTTCAGGTGCCAATCATAATCCAGGTTATGAGCTGTGCTTCTGACCTACCTGCTCTAGTTTGGAGGTTCCAACAGCCCCCTCCTGGGGTTCGAGTAATGTGCTAAAGTGGCTCACAGGACTCAGAGAAACATTGTATTTACTAGATTATCAGTTTATTATGAAAGAATATAGCTCAGGAACAGCCAGATGGAAGAGATGCACAGAGCAAGGTGTAGGGAAAGGGCACCAGGCTTCCATGCCCTCTCCTAGAGCGCTGCCTCAGTCCCCAGATCTCCATGTGTTCACCAACCTGGAGGATCTCAGAACACTGTCTTTGTGGGGCTTTATGGCGACTCTGTTGCATAGGCATGATTGATCAAATCACTGGCCATGGGTGATTTAACTCCATCTTCAGCCCCTTTCCCTGGGGCAGAATCTGAGAATAAAGAGTCCAGGTCTACCAAATCCATCCCAACTTACTTTAATAAAATAATAACGTCATTGAAATAAAGAAAAATCTAGAATAAATGCTAACCCAGATAGATGCTAAAGAACAGGTGTCACCTGGGACTGTCCCAGGCAAACCAGGATGCATAATCACATTCCCTTTAAGGCCCCTTCCAAGCCCCAGTGACTCCAATCTGATGATAACTCAGCGTCAAACAACTGCTCACCTCACTGTAATTTTAAGAACTGACGTCTACAGTTGCTGAGTCTTCCTTACTAGTAGCCAACTTCCATTTGTTCTTTCAATATTTATTAAGCACTTGATAAGTAAGAGAGACAGAGCTATTTTCTTGCCTTCAAGAAACTCATAGCAGAGCAGGAAAATCAGGAAAGAAAGCCAACAGTTAGAGTATAGTTCACTGGGTCTCATCACCATTTTTTAATAGGGCTCCTCCATATATATATATATATATATATATATATATATATATATACATATCTATGATGTTTGTAAGACCTAGCATAGTACCTGGTATCTGGTAGTCATTCAGTAATATTAACGTAAGAAATGAATGAACAAAGTGCTATGATAGAGGTAAACCTGGGTGACATAGGATTACATGGACAGGCATCTAACTGAGATAAGAGATGAGAGAAAACTTCTCAAGGAAGGAAAAGGTGAGCTGAACTTGAATGGCAAGGAGGACCCAGCATGCTGGGTAGGACAGAAAAGGGCCTTCTTCGCATGGGAGAAAATGTATGTAAATGAGTAGACGTGGGAAACAGCAGATGCTTGGGGAACTTCAAGTTGTTCTGAAGGATCGGGGGTCAGGGTGGAGGCATGGCAAGAAATGAGGCTGTGGGAAGGGCCAGCTAAAGTTTAGGAATATGGATCACTCTTAGTCGTGAAAAAATCAGGGTTGCTTTAGGACAGCACTCAGAGGTTGAAACTGCCTTTCTGAGGATCTAAAACTTCAGTTACACCTAAGATTCCCTGGTCCTGCAGAACAGTGATGCAATCGAGAGAAGAATCCAGAATCAACCTGGCTATTAACTCTTGGAAAGAAAAGGATCAGTCCCTTCCCAAGTGCAGTGGTAGTAAACCTTTTATAGGAGCTCAAGGCCACATTCATCTCAGCACTGCTATTGCATTTGGATCAGGGATAATGGAGGGCCTGCTTCACAGTTCTCAGCCTCTATCTGTGAAAAAAGAAAGAGTTGAAGTAATTAAGTGATTTATTAAATTTAAAAGTAATAAAAATTTATCTGAGTTCTTTAGATTTTCCCCCAACATATTCCCTGCATAAATGCCTTGATTTTCCAGTTTACTTTGGGAAAATCCATCCCTTCCAAGGAAGAAAGTTTGGCGGCTGGCGAGCAACTAGCTTCATTGGTGATTACAAGCAATGGGAATTATTTGCAAGTTTGTGTGAAAGTGTACATGGGGGTGGAAGAGATGCGGAGGAGGTAGCATAAGGCAGAGACTGACAACATCTGTCTTTTTGACAATACCTTTGTTCACACTTTTTCACATTTCTCTGAAATATCACTAGCACGTTCTCCTAGTGTTATCTCTTGCTTAGACTATTATGGCAGTTCCCTTATTAGAATTTCCATCTCTAGTGTCTAACCATCATTATGGGGTTAATTCCCATAAAGCCCAATCCCATTACCAGTCCCACTTTCAGCCTCATCCCCTATCATCTTTTATCTTCACCCAACTTCCACCCAGCCAGACTGACCTGAATTACTGTTCTCCAAACATACCCTGCACTTAAACACTTCCATAGCTTTGCTCTTACGGTTCTGCCTCTACGGTCCAAATTTTGCCCACTACAGGATGCAGTTAAAACTCTTTGAAAGTTTCTCTGATCTCTTAGCTAAAAGTTACCCTTCCCTCTTCTCAACTCCTGTAAGCAGTTTACTTATGCTTTTTTGGCTCTTAACACTTTCACCTTATTTAGAGCTATTTATGTATCGGGCTTATTTTGCTTACCTTGAAGTCTGTATATCACCCACGTTTGTATTTCTTTGACTTCCTATCACGATGCCAGACTTATGGTGGGAAGCCAGTTAGTGATGAGCCCAAGGTGTCTGGAGACTTCCCTATGCCAAAGAGGTGTTTAAAGCTGATGGCATTTCTCAGCAGAGGTAGTCAAGCTACGGTGCCTCTTTCTCCTCAGCTCGTGGCTTATGTGGTACTCAAGTTCCCAGCTGGGGACACCTGTGCCAGTTGGGACCAGCTGAGCATCTAGCTACATCCATGGAATGAAAACACCCAGGTGGGGGTGTAGCTAGATGCTCAGCTGGTATTTCTCCTTAGCTCAAAATCCTCCAGTGGTTTCCAACCTCACTCAGAGTAAAAGTCCTTACAGTTACCTCCAAGGCCCCTGTCGTCCGGCCCTGCATCTCTCTGGCCTCATTTCTCACCACTCTGCCTCCCTCACTCTCTCCCAGTCACAGAGGCCAGGCCAGGCACACTGTGCTTCCTGTTCCCTCTTTCTGCTTGAATAGAGGAAGTGGGCTTTGCTAATAAGAATGAGATTCTTAGATGTGGAACATCATGTGAGTGTCTGAGAAAGCCATGAGAAGGTATCAAGTCAAAGCCTTACCCCAGACACAGCTGTATGGCCACGGGGGCATTAACTGAGTTTCTCAACTGCCCCTGCTGGACTGTGAGCTTTCTAACACTGATACTCTGGTCCAGTGCTTTTGTCCACCATTACCCTCCTCTTCTCAGTTTATGTACAACACAAGAGCTCACAAATGTTTGTTAGGGAAGTAATGATGTTATTACTACATAGAGACTGCCCTGTTCTGTCATAGTGTAACTACCTTTTAATAAAAGCATTTCCTAATTTTATTCTGGATTCAGTCATTTGGAGACTACTGAATGTGGTTCAGAGTATAACAGCCCCTGTCAATTTATTTGCACTACACCAAGATGGTACCCTTTTCCTCTATGTGATGAGAATGTACCTCTGTCTGGAGCAAAGGCCACCCACAGTGTATTGTTGAAGCTGTAGTTCTGGGTACCCAGATAAATTTAAGGGACTCAGCACTAACCAGAATGATGGCTACATTGACTAGAGGTGTTTAAGAAACAGCTGTTATAAGACTTCCCTCCTTACCTGTCAAGTTTGAATTGCATTGACTTTCTGGTTCCACTGATGAGAGCTAAGATTTTGACTGAGACACCTTCATTTTTTGATATCAGATGCACAAAGACCACAGCTTTGCTAGATTTCAGTATATTGTGCTGGCCCCTTGAAACATTTACTCCTGGCTGACATCATTGAGTATTAGCTCTAGCAAGCTTTGCTGGGCTAAAGTTGTAAGGTGCAGGAGAAAACCACTGGTCTGTTCAGCAGTTCCTTATCACATGCATATGCTGCCGATCACCAGATTTGTATCAAGCCCAGACTCTGCTGTTGTGTTTCAGCATTCTTAAGGACATTGTTGTCTGTATTATGCAGGATACTTCTCTATAGAAGGCACAGAGTAAAATTTCTTAGGGCACAGGGAGAGAGGTGCTCCTCTTGAGCACTGATTTGTTCTTAGTAGACCCTGTGACTCCTGTAATTGATTATCTTTCCCTCTTTTATTTTTTCTGACTTCTAGGAAGCTCAGAGTCAGATTTGCAGCAAATATACAGGATCTTATGGCCTTCATGTTCTATATTAATCACTTTCTATGTTAATCATTAGCCATCTGCTTGTTCTACATCGCTTTTTCTTTTTAATTAATTTTCTCACTTTAAAAACTACCTTTTTATAATCTTCCTAAATTTCTTCTAGAATAGGGCAGAGTTTAAAAAGTAATGATCCTTTACTGTAACAGGTGTTCCCACTGTGCTTATCACAACACCAGACGCTATCTGCAGAGAATCCAGAAAATCCAAGGGCCTAGAGATGTAGGGTGTCTCTTACTGAGGGAACAAAGAAACAAGACCAAAGCACTTCTGCAGACTATAGCTAATAAGTGGTACAAATGCCCAGAAGCCCACCCAGAAGCCTGAGAAATGTGGGTAGACTTCCCAGGATTACAACTACTTAAGGCAAAGTTAGTAGTAAGACAAGCACCTCCTCTATTCAAGGAGAAAGAGGGAACAGGAAGCACAGTGTGCCTGGCCTGGCCTCTGTGACTGGGAGAGAGTGAGGGAGGCAGAGTGGTGAGAAATGAGGCCAGAGAGATGCAGGGCCAGATGACAGGAGCCTTGGAGGTAACTGTAAGGACTTTTACTCTGAGTGAGGTTGGAAACCACCAGAGGGTTTTCAGCTAAGGAGAAATACCTGAATTTACTGAATTTACATCCTTACTAAAGGATGCATCTGTGGCATCTGAGGCTACTGTTTTGAGGATTCACTGTAGTGAGGTAAGGGCAGGATCAAGGTGGTTGGGAATGATTTGGGATAATTCTGGTGAGACTTGGGAGAGGTTAGGGTGGCCGTGGTAAGGTACAGTGAGAAGGAAGAGTGCACAGGATTGGGGCACAGAAATGATCAGAATTGGGCTTCAAGAAAATTGATCTGGTAGTAGAGATGGATGAAGGAATGTATTGATAGTAGGAAGACATTGGAAGTCCTGAGACAGTATTTCTCAAAGGTGGGCCACAAACCGCCTACATTTGAATCACCTGCAGAGCTTGTTAAAATACAGATTCTTGAGTCCCTGACCAGATCTACAGAATTAAAATCTTGCAGGAACCTTTGTGAGGTCTTCACTAGGTTATTCTTTTGAACACCAGAGTTTGGGAACTACAAAGAATCGAAGTCCTTAAAATTGAAAATCAACAGAATTTCAAGTCCAAAGAGAATAGATGAATGAGAATCAGAGGATCTTTTTTCCTTTAAAATAATATTACTTACTAGCAATGCTAGAATCTACCATTTTGGTACATGTACTACGAGTTAGATGCAGTCCTAAATAATTTAACCACATGTCAGGGAAAAACTGTTTCTAGGAAAGTGTTTTGCAAGCAGCATTACCACGCCCACTTCCATCCCTCCCATGGAAGATGAGTGGACCCTAAGAAGAGTCCTTAGCTTGCAGCATACCATGGGTATGGAGCTGCCTATTAGAAACTGAGATGGTATGGCAGTACTCTGTATAAGAAAAGGATGGAGAGGAAACCTGGAACAGTCCAGGGTAAGGCTGGAGCCTTGGCTGAGAGTGGGAGCCAGGGAGAAGGGAAGAGGTAGATGCTGGCCCCGAGGAGGAATGGAGAGGAAAGAGGAAGTGACAGAGGTCCAGAGGGGACTCTTGGGAACTGACTGAGATGTTTAAACAGGATTTTATGAAGCTTTGTCAGACAGTCTCTTTCTCACCACCTCCCCTATCAAGTCTTTACGGATATTATCTATTGGATCTGTTTTGGGGCAGTGCTGTGATGTGCCCGGTTCTGCTGTGAGGGGGCAGAGACTAAGAACAGAGGCTACCCAGTCACCTCCAGTTTTTTTTTTGTTTTGTTTTGTTTTGTTTTTGTGGTACGCGGGCCTCTCACTGTTGTGGCCTCTCCCATTGCGGAGCACAGGCTCCGGACGCGCAGGCTCAGCGGCCATGGCTCACGGGCCCAGCCGCTCCGTGGCATGTGGGATCTTCCCAGACCGGGGCATGAACCCGTGTCCCCTGCATCGGCGGGCAGACTCTCAACCACTGCACCACCAGGGAAGCCCTCCAGTTTGCAACCTCATCAACTCATTCAAGCTAACAGCAATGTCACAGAGGTTGTCTACTTTGCCACCCAAGACTGTCCTGCTCGCCTCAGTCTCCCACGTGAACCCCTTCTGGCTTTTACAGAATCTGTGTGGTAATTTATCGTCTCGGTGTTTTCCAGGCAGAGAATCTGGAATTAGATTCACCCACAGCAGCTGCTGATTTATCACAGGATCTATTAGAGTCTCGTCCAAATGTTGATGTTCCTGACATGAAGCCTTTTAATTCAAAATTGGCTCAGCTGGAAAATTAGGTTAAGGGTTTTTACAGCCACAGTACAAGGCAGAAATTTTACTCTTTTTTATAAACCCAAGGCGATAGTGGTACAAACCACAATTCAAAGAAGTTTCAACTCTGGGCCAGACAGTGTTACATTGTACCTGGAGAAAGGCTAAAAGGTGGGAGGCAAGTTCAGTATTTTTACCCGGAGAGTCACCACTGGGGCCTCAAGAATGGCTGCTGGGAGCTATAAAGAAACTACAGATGTGTGGGAGCCTCAGCAAAGCTCAGGTGAGAAAAGGGGGCAACCCCCCCACTACCACCGCAAAGAGGGAGCATGGGCATTTGCTTCTCCACTCTGCCCTCAGAGCCGGGATCATTGCTGCTGATTAACTGCCTGCCAGATCAAACTTTCCGTCATTAGGTGGTCTGGGTACCTGTCAGAGCCCCTGACCTATATACAGTGCTGTGTAAAAGTTTCAGAGCCCTCACCTTGTGCCGGAGCCCTGCCAGGAGGGGCTGAGTGGTAGTGGCTGCTGCTGCGAGGAGCAGTTAACTGTGGTGGAGTGTGGCAGTACTCAAGTTTCTATTTGTCGTCAAAAAGTCAGGCCTCTGATGTGAGGATGAGCTCGGAAGTGAGACAGACGCTAGGGTGGAAGCCGTCTTCACCTGGCCAGTGAGCCCCACCCCCCCACCTTTGTGGCGTGCCGCCAGACTCCGGGCAGTCAGCAGCTCGGGGGAGGGGAGCCTCGGCAAAGCACAGTCTCCCTGTGTTTAGTGCTTGAAGAGAAACACAAACAAACTGGAACACATTCGGGAAGAACATCAGACCTCATGATGGGAGGGGCAGAGGTGGCTGGAGAAGAGAAGTCTTGATTGAAATTTCAGGACAAATAGGTGGTCAGGGGTAAAGGATGAGACAAATTATTTCAGATATCAATGATGTAAAAAAGACAGCGTGACTTGTCCTGGGGCTTCAAGGAGGAAGTCAGCGTTCGGGAAATGGAAGCCACAGAGAGGTAGATTCTTGGGAAAATTAAAAATAATAATAACGCCATTCCCTGTCTCTAGAACTACCTTGATACCCCTCAACACATGTGCCAAATGGGGAGCAGCTTGAAGCATTAGATGGAGATTTTCCTTAAAAGACCTTTAAAGTCCCTCAAATCTATAATCCTAGACTCAGGTCTAGTCTTCAAATGTTTTCTACCTTTTATGTGAAACTGTCTAAGCGTCACTCTAGTCATTTGATCAATTAAGATAGTAAAACTCTTTTCACTGGAATATTGAGAGAATGTAAAATCTTTCAGAATGACAATGTCTAAATGCAAAATATGTGTTTTTCATTTAATTATATTAAGGGACAAGTTAGGCAACTTATGCAAACTAAAAGAATTGGGTAGTATGGACATCTAGAAGTATTTACCACAATTCTACAGCCAAGGAAGATTCAAGTTCCTGATTCTTTCTCCCTTGAATTTTTTTTTGCATCTGGATTTGTTTATGCTGGGATAGATGCCCACTTCCTAACCCACAGTTCTTCATGTTAACAAGCCCATCACATCCACACGGGACAAACGACTTCATCCCAACCTAGACAGACTAATGAGTCAGAGGTTCTTTTCACACACGGTTGAGTCTACCAGAAGCTACCATCCTCTACAGAATACACATAGTCAAGCTGTATCTTTATTTATTGAAGCATTAAGATGAAAATGTTGACTCTAGGGAGAATCACTCATTATCCAGAAGTATCCACACTTGCCAGATATCTGGATTTGGTGGATAAACATCTGAGTGGTTCCACTGAATTTTTCTTTTTCATTTGGATGTTTTAGTACCATATAGACCCAGCTTCAGTCAAAACTTGGAGAAAAAAACTTGGCAGAAAAAAACCAGAATGACTTAATGCTAGCATAACAGTCTAAAAAAATGAGTATTTTTCACTTATGATTGTCATGACGGGAGAAGACACTGGGGAAAAAAAATTTTCTAAGTAAGTCAGTGAGTAATGACCAGACAACAGAAAATAGTGAACTAAATTCTTATACCTCTTGCACAATTCAGGCAAATGATTGATAAGTTAGGAAGCCAAAAAATGGTTCAAAGTAAGATGAATTGTAAATAATTTTGGTGGGTAT
This sequence comes from Grampus griseus, assembly GCF_964374135.1. Classification (NCBI taxonomy): domain Eukaryota; kingdom Metazoa; phylum Chordata; class Mammalia; order Artiodactyla; family Delphinidae; genus Grampus; species Grampus griseus. The sequence continues at coordinate 79,322,225 of NC_139017.1, forward strand.
TTGAAATCCTCAATGCACAAAGATTAGCAGAAAACCATAAACTACAATGTGAGGCATGAAAAAGTGTATGGAAGAAACCACTTATAATATTTTGAAGGCTAATGAAGAATGGAAAAGAATCCCAGGAATTTTTCTAAAAATAAATACTATTAAACCAAGCTAGGAAAGGCGGAAAGGGATTTTGAACATTATTCTTCATTAGAACATGGCTCTTCAACTGTTGAGGATGGATAAGCCCCACCCCTCTTCAGGCCCCTTAGAGGCTCCTAGAAAGGGAGAGGGCATAAGTGCATGCACCGTGAATGCATCTTGGGGCGAATGAGAAGATGGGAACCTTAAGTGCTGGTTTCTCCCATATCCTGCCCTGCCAATGGCACATTTAAATTCTCTGGGCCAGTTTCTTCATCCATAAAATGGGGGTATTGGATAATATTATTTTAATAATACCATCCAACTACAAGATGTTAAAATCCATAAGAACTGAGCAACTGTTAGATAAAGAAGCAGCATTTAGAATTTTTAACTGCATTTGCGAAGTGATGTTTCTGACTAAAAGGCAAAGGCAGCCTTGGATCTGAGTGTGAGAACAGGCATTTAGCTGTGAGGTAATAGGTAAAAAACATGGGAGAAAGTATTAGACCCAGTGTCTTTTAAAAAAGATTAATAGAACATGCAAATGGTACCAGACTAGAAGAAGGAGACCCCAGTGTGGGCAGGCACTGAACACATGAATGATATTAAGAGATTATCGAAATACGGGTAGAAAAAAGTAAAATGGGATTCAACTTTGAAAAATGCAAAGTAATGCATTTGGGAGCAAGCAACCAGAAACACATGAGTTTGCAATGTTTTGTGGCGACCAGATTAACTCGAGACAGAATCATCGTGCTAGTGAATAGAAGATGGGTGATCTCTCTACCCCAAGAGGAGGCCACACTTGGAATTCTGAGTTCAGGTCTCTCTCTTTGAAAGTAAAGGATGAGAAAGAAAAATGAAGAGGTCAGGAAAGTGCAAAACTAATAATTAGGCAATTAAAGGCGGTTGATTTAAAATGAAGATTTAAAAATTTCACAGAATGGGCTGGCTGGTATCGGGCTCTGATAGGAAAATAAAGCCTGGTGGATCTCAGTTTATAAACTTTCATGGAATCAGGGAATATTAGAGAAGGAGGGGGGTCTTAGAAACCTACTCCATCCCTCCCATGTTTTACAAATGAAGCCAACTCAGATAGTTCAAAAAAGGGTGTAGTTGATTAAAGTGATTGCTCAAGCAATAGAAGTAAATTTGAAAACTCAGGAGCTCTTGGTTATTGGGCCCTTAACCTGGCCATTTCTGAATGTGGTGTCACTTTTGATATCTTCTTATCTTTGAGCATAAATTCATTCTTTGTTCTGGTGCCTTTCCCCCAGGTCCCTCTCCCTGGTCTTCCTTTCTGTAATGAGTACCCTCCCCTGGCCCATGTTTCTACCTATAATACGTACTTCTTCTTCCCTCACAGAGGAGATCTGGAGTCACCCCCACCTCCAGAAACCTCTCTCCTTCAAAGAGAATTAGTTTTCTCTCCTGTCTGTTCTCTTGAGCCTTTTATTTCTAAATTTCCACTAAGGCAGTGATTATACCGTATTGCAAGCCCCTGTGCTCAGCTCCTGTGGTCATATCCCTACATTGGATGGAAGGGAGGGTGTCTTAGTCATCTTGGTGTCTCCGTTGCTTATCGCAAGGCCTGAGATAAGCAAACATCTTTTCCATGAATGTTAAATGAAAAAGTGGTTTGTTTCCTCTCCACCTCTCACTTCCTAAGTTTCTTTCTGTTTCTAGGCAGAGCTGTTTGGGGAGGTGATGCGTGTGGTCTTTCCACACTGTTAGTATTGATGTTAAAATGCCTCACTCGCTCCCCTCAGAAACCTGATGCTTTATCAGCAGATGTCCTTTCCAGAAATCAGATCTACCGAGCCCATCAGAACGTAACCACTCTCCCACAGGCACAACTGATTGGCCAATTCTGTCATTTAGTCTTTAATCAAATGTGTTTTGTGTAACACTGTATTTCACCATATCTCTCCACTAAAGGAGGGTTCCATGGTGAAATAAATGGGAAATATTTAGTTAAACAAAAGTAACTTGCATTCTCTTACTGTCCTTTGTCTCATGAATCTCAAGGCTGGGGATCGAGCAATTTGATTTCAGAACTCTTTTCTCAGGAGGCATCTTCAGGGAGTCATGTTTTGTGGAAAATTCTTTGAGATATGTTGAGCTTCTAGACCAGGCGATCATGCCACCCCTTCTTGTAGTGATGTAAATAGCCAGTGCTTACTGTGTGTCAGACACTGTTGCAATGTTTTATATGTATTAACTCACTTAATTCTCACAACCCCATAAGGTACAATTATTATTCCCATTTTACAGATGAGAAAAAAATTTGAGATACAGAGGTTAAGAAATTTGCCCACCATCAAACATCTAAGTGGCAGAAGCAGAATTCAATCCCAGACCTGACTCCAGTGTCCTGTACATGCAGCTAAAACCCCACTGCCTGTAATTGTAATCCCATGTTGACTTCTGGGTGCTACAGAATGAGTCCAAGTTCTTACAGCATGCAAACCATTTAACTGTTTGAAAACAACTAACATTCTTTCTGAGGCCTCTCTTCTCTGAATCTTCCAATTCTTCAACCATTCTTCAAATGATGAGGTCTAAAAGTCTTTTACCTTCTTGATGACTGGCCTCTGGACCACCTCTGTGATTCTGTGTCATCATTCAGTTTATGCCTCAGAACAGCCAGCCTGATGTGGTTCCACCACCACCAGGAACAGCAAACTATCGTCTCTCTCTAGAAACACATTTGATTTGGGGAGTTTTATTTGTGTGTTTATTTGGGGTATCCATACTGTGCCAGTGGCCCATGTTTAGCTAAATAATAACTAAACTTCTGCAAAGCATGAGTTTGGGGAATATTTCATGAGATCCTTTTATAAGTGGCAGAAACAATTAATAAGGAAAGACTACCCTCAACTAAAACTGTCTCCACTTAGGCAAGTCTGCAAGTATCACATCGGCCTCACACGGGGCTTTTCCTAAACCTCACATTTTCACAGTTAGGACCCTTCATTGACCAACTGGAAGCTGCAGCCAGCTTTTCAGGAGGGAATCATGAGGAGGTTCCAGTGACAGCATAGGAAGTGTGCCTTAGTAAGAGGAACTTCTTTTAGTAATGTTTCCATTGACTTAATATTAAATGCAGTGTGGGAAAGAAGAGGAGAGAAGGGAAGAAGGGATTTTTTAAGTTATGAATTAAATTATACAGATACAGAGAGATTTGTTCACAGCCAAATGGACACTTGGTAATGTAGCTCTCTCATTCCCTTAGAATTGCTTAGTTCAGAAGAGCAGACCATGAGGGGGTCCATCACCTGGATGGAGTGGTCAGGCCTCACTTGAATGGGAATTTCCTCACTTGACAGATGGGGATTGAGTGTCTGTTAGCTAACATTTTTCCTCTAATTACTAATTATACCAGAGAAAGGGGCTTTATGACCAGAGTCCTGGAAATGTGAAATTTGATCAGTAGAGATTTGCAGTAAAGATGGAAGATTGACATGTGACGTCAGACAGCTGGCAAGGAGGCCCATCAGGCCAGGAGGTCAGCAGCTGCTCACAGCGGATTTGATAGGGTTGGGGGAGAACCCAGGAAGGGGGGATCAGAAAAAGATCTGGGAGAGGAGAGATAAGGAGAACCATGTTAACAATTTTGCTTCCCTCTCCTCCTCTTTCTGTCATTTCAGATAAGAACATATTAATCTTCTGAGAGCAAGGCTGTAGCCAACAGGTGGCAAGGCCCATTCCTGCACAGAAGGCAGCTGCTGGGAGCGAGAAAGGATGCCAGGAAAAGAGCTTCAGGTGGGAATCGCACAGAGCAATTAACCCTCACCCTGAAACACGCCCCACTCCACTTGCACCACTCACGAAGGAGACCACAACCCCGAAGGTCATACACTCAGGACATTCCCTAGAGCAGTGATGCTCAAAGGATCATCCAGGAACCAGCTTCATTGGAATCCCCTGACCTTCTGGTTAACAATGCAGATGCCTGCACCCCATTCATATACAGAGAATCTGAATCTCTGTAGGTGGGAGAGTCCACCTCCCCAGTCACTTTCTCTCACATCATCCCATGTATTGTCTTCTTTGCACATAAATGATGATCTGAAGTGGTATCATCCATTTGTTTCCTGTCTTCCCCATGATAGGAGATGTTCCAAAGAAGCAGGGTCTCCCTGCTCAGAGCAGTAACCTAGCACATAGCAGGGGCTTCATAAATGTTTATTGGGTGAGTGAATAGGTGAATTGAAGGGAGATGGGGAGAAAGAAAGGAGGTTTAGAATGCCTGCCCTGGTGAAGAAGCCAAACTGAGCCTAGCTCCTATGCTCTGAGATACTCAGGCAGTATGAGTGAGGGTGGCAGCCAAGGGACAGGGAGGTTGCTCCCCACTGGGGTTAAAACAACAATGGAACAATGACTGAGGCTCTTACACGAGCAATGGGCCCTACTGAGCTTTACACACAACAGCCTCGTGCAGGGAAACACCTCCCCACAGCTAAGCATATGTTCCCCACCAGCCCCAAGACAGAGTGTGGACCGCCCCTTTGCACCTTTATTTCAGAAGAGCCCTCAATGCACACCTGTCATTATTCTTAAATTGTCCCTACGACATCAATAGGAGGATAGCATTGCCACCCTTAATTTGTGAGGCACAGAAATAAATGCCCTAAAATGACAAGGTGCCGTAGGTCACAAAACAGTCAGAAAGGGGAAAAAGAAAGAAAGAAACTGAAAACCTGATTTCCCTGCCTCATAAACCAACGGTATGTCTCAATCCAGCTGCTTCCTACATTTTCTCTGATGCTTATTCTTGAAGCCACTGTGGTTTTTGCAGTAGGTAGGAAGGGGAGACATTAGCACTACACCATGTTGAGTAATGCACATTGTACTTAATCTACTTGTGACCCTTTTATTCCCACTTTTATACAATAAAGTTAATATTGATAATACTGTCTACGAAGATGACTAGAGTACTCCCCAATATAGCATATTAAATGTAACACCTTTTTTATATATGCTTTCTTAAAACCATGTTCTATTAAATCAGTCTTTAAAATCCCCACTCCTGTATAATAACCATAGTCTTCTTTTGGTTTGAGAATCTTACATATATTGTGAAGTTAGAGAATCACAGCTCTGAAAAATCATGTAATCTAAGTCCTCTCCTCCTTATCACGTCTTAAATAAGGAAGCAGAAGCCCAGGGATTTCACATGGCATGGGGTGCAATATGGGCAGCATTCCCATTTCTTGCATGCTAGACTTTTCGTGGGAACCCCAGTGCTTAGCATAGCTTTGAGTACCATGGCAGGGTCCAGCTGGCATTACCTGATATTTGCTCTTTTCACTATTGACTGATGAGACACAAAATCCCTATGACACTGAGGCTTTGGATGGCCTTAATAACGTCTGCATGTTCTTTTGCCACTACACCGATGTGCCTTTGATCCTCAGGGAAGCTACACACACACAGAGGCAATGAGTGTCATGGCAGCTGTAAGCTCATGAGGGCTATATGGGGACTTTTACTGGGTAGAGTGTTTAGAGCTAACTGAACAGCTAAGAGTGCTTCTAGAAAGCTGTGTAAGAAAGGCCTCCCACTGTAATGGTGGGAGAAGGAGGTCCCAGCCTCGCTCCTGGGAGGGAGGTGCTCACCCCTTCGGCACTGCACTGGGTCTCCCACAGCAGCTCTGAGAGCCATCATCGCCACAAGCTGTGTCAGTCCCAGCGTCAGTGTGAGCCAGGAGAGGATGAAGAAGCCGGCTGTGAGCAGTCTTCACTCACTTGCCAAGGGAAAAAAGATTAACAAGCATTTCCTGACACGGGGCAGAGAAGCCTTCCGAAGTTCCAAAGACTCACGTGGCATCATTTTTCTGGTGGGGCTGGAGTGCTTTGGCCTTCATGGAGGAGTTGGACTCCCAAGTCTTCTGTGTTTTATGTATATGCTGTCAATATATTTCTGAGAGGCAAGCAGAATCAAAGACTATCATCCCTTTTCAGGGATAGAGCAGGAGTGTGTCTTTCCCCCTTCTCCATGCAGGGAATTCCTCATCCCTCAAAATTCAGCTAACTGGTAATACCTCTTGGACATCTTGTCAGACTTCCCTGCTTAGTCTCCCGGAAGCAGTGAGTCTCCTTCCTTTGTGCTCCTGCAGTACCCTGCATACACCTCGGTGACAGTCCTGGACCGTGGGGCTCTAATTATTGACATTGAAGTCAACTTCCACAGTAGACTGTGCTCTCCTCTCCAGAGCAGGGGGCAGGTTTTCTTTATCTTTGTAGACCCTTCCCCTCCCCACCTACCTACACTCTAACCCACCCCAAGTCCAGTTTTAAAGATTGACACGTCAAAGATACTAAAAGAACAGAAAAGAGAAAACACAAGGAGGAAAGTTAAGTGGCTTACCCAAAGTCACACAGCAATTCAGCATCAGAGTTATGACATTTAGCGCAGTACTCAATTCTAAACTAGGCTGTCATCATGCTTATTTGATTGTCCACAAAGAGTGATGCATATTTTTAAGAATAATTTTACTGCTAGAGAAATGAAGAACATGCACCCCAGGCCAGTTAATTCTTAAGTATGATTAGACAGTGGCTTACAGGCTCCATCTATGTCTTATATCAGGATCATTTTCAGGTCTAATGGAAATTACATGGTGGCTTTAGCTTCACAGGGAAGGAACTCCAAGCTAATCAGCCTTGGGAATGCCACCATCTGAGATGCCAAGGCAAAAACAAAAGAATGCAATCGATTAAGAGTCTCCCTTCAGGAACGTTCCAAGGCTACAGGCTGCTGACATGAGATTGGACTGGAATGCTAGCCACAGGCTTAGTTGCTTTGCAAAAGGCCACAGCTGTTGCTGTGGGGAAAAGCAGGGTAAAATCCTGTTTTCTTACTTTCAGCTTTCTGCTGACCTTGTTAGAGATTGTTTCTGAGCTGCCTGGTGCCCATGCCTATCCCAAATGGTCCCTTCTCTAGTGCCCTGTGTCTTGTCTTTGCTTCTCATTATATTCCCAGCCCTTAACAAAGTGCCTGGAATATGGTCATTGCTCAAGAAATACCTGTTTGACTAATTAACTAAAGCACCAAAGCTAGAGCATTAATAGGCAGTGGTAGTTCTCTGGGACACGAGAGAGATGCCCCTTCACTTTTGCAACCAAGCTTTCCTTTGGCCCTTTCGCTAGAATATAGGAACGTGAAGAAAAGAGAAGTAGCGTGAAAAACATTCTAATTTTGTCCAGCCTGTGACTATGTCTACTCAAATTTTCCCATTCATATTCCATGACCAAATCAGCTGTTTGGGGCCTGTTTCCTTGTTGCTGTTTTTTCTTCTATAATGACAACCAATTTCTGAGTAATTGATGACTCGCCATACCTCTGCAACCTCTTCTGGCCTTTGAAATGGCTAAAATGACCTAACGCCTAGCAGAAGAGTGGCACTAATAGGCTTTGCGAGAAGCTGGGCCCGTGGGGTAAGATCTAGAGGGTTATTGGCTTAAGTGGTCTTAGGCAGTGCCTGTGATTGGAAAATGAAAGGAAACAGAATCCCCTCAGAATCAAGAATAGCTAGGCCTGGCCTTAAAATAAATAGACTAAGGAAGCATGGGAGGCAATGGCTTAATGCGCAAACCTGTTCTCCTCTTTTATTTCACTTACGTTTCCAAACATTTGTCTCTGCCTCCCCTCTGTAGCCTTAGACCCTAACATGTTTTTAAGACGTTAAGCAATGTAGATTTGTCCACTTTTTTTTATCTTTAGAGAAGAAATGCGCTTTTTGTATGTATTTCATAAATTTTGGCAATGAAAAAGGCCAGGGAGTTAACCCCCTGACTGACCACCGTCAGTCTTTCTTATTAGTGTCTACAAATTAGACCCTCTCCTAGTGACCACTTACTTTCCAAAGTCAAAGCCTTAGGGTTGCCCATGCTTTTTTGTGAACACTTGAGTGACTACAGCCAAGGGGTTACTTTATTCCTAGGAATATGTTTAGGTTCTTTCCATGTTCTATAGATTGTTTTCTCTTGGTTTGTGAACTTTGGATCATTTGAAACTTACATGCTTCAGACCATTTACACTCAACTCATAGGTCACTCCATAAGGTCCAGTTGATGTCCACCAAGCATTTTATGGAGAGTGATTTGCCTTTTGCCCAGGGTATGCCCACCAGAATACCGGAAGGTTTGAAACACAAAGCACAAACAAAACTTTTGCAGGAGAGCGCAAAATTTCTCTCCTGCTTTGCCTACTCTCTTCCCCTCCTCCACACTTGCAGCAGTAACTTAGAGTCATGAGTTATTTTGTGCCATCTACTTCCAAGCTAAAATATGGGTGTGAGGGCTTCCCTGGTGGCACAGTGGTTGAGAGTCCGCCTGCCGACGCAAGGGACACGGGTTCGTGCCCTGGTCCGGGAAGATCCCACATGCCGCGGAGCGGCTGGGCCTGTGAGCCATGGCCGCTGAGCCTGCGCGTCCGGAGCCTGTGCTCCGCAACGGGAGAGGCCACAACAGTGAGAGACCCGTGTACCGCGAAAAAAATAATAATAAAATAAAATAAAATATGGGTGTGATATTTTAGCCTTGAAGCCGCCATTCAGAACCCAGAGCGAAGACTCAGCTATAGGTGGTGTGTATCTACCAGGTGTTCTGAGACAGCATCTGCTCCTTGCCTAGGGCCAGTGTCTTTCAGAGTGAGGAGAAAAACAGCCCAGGGGAGTGAAGTTGAAATTGATTGAAGTAAATTACTCCTAAAGCCTTGATTCTCCCCTCCTTTGAAGGCAGTGGTAAATTTGGTTTCCTTAATCCAGGTGGTCCTCATATGTCCTAAATTAAACATAGTGAGAATGGGTTTTTCGCAACAATTCTACTCTGTCTAATCTACCTGGGTTGCAGTCCCTGTGTTGTGTTTCACCCAGTGGAATCGACAGGGGCAAGCAAGCCTGCAATGTTGAAGTACAATTTCTTTCTCCTTGTTGGAAATAGGCCAAGATTGTGGATGTTAATCACCCAATTCTTGTAAAAGGTACCAGGGAGCCTTTACTAAGCACAAATGGCCGGAGCCTCCGTTTTACACTTCATCTGTGAGGCTTTGTCAGAGGGAGGTGGAAGTTCGAAACTAATATTTATACAGTACCCCAAGCTAGAAGTAGAAAGTCAGAGCCCTGCAGTTGTTGATCTCAGAGACTTGAAACTTGATGAAAGACAGGATTTGAGTAATGGTTTTCCATTGCTTTTGAGGTCAAGTCTAAAAATCAAACATTTCAGAGAGCAAATGCCTGCCTTTAAATGTCTTCCCTGCCTAACTCCATCCTCTTTGCTCTCATGCTGCTGCTACCCCAGGATTTGGAGTTCCCATCTGGGCTGCTGTCTTGGGAGTACAGTCTTTCTTGTCCTTCCACCTCCTGCCTACCTTGAACACATTGATGGCAACATGAGCCTAGGACTTCTAACTTCTTAGGTTACTTTATAGTAGGTGGGAAAATTATAGGGGTACAACCTCTACAGACAAACAGAATGAGTATAGATTGTAACTTTGTTCTGCTTAGTTGTGTTTCTCTAACAAGTAGCTTAAGCTTGTGAACTTACATTTCATTGTCTACAAAATGTATCTAAGCCATACATCATATAATTATTATGAGGATCAATTGACAAAAAGTTAATGATGGACTTTGTAAATTATAAAGTATTGTATGAATGTAAGCTATGTATTATTGTAGCAATTTATTACGATTATTTATTATGCAGAGGGATTCTTGGAGGGTATATTTTTAAGGAGTATATCCCTTTTCTCCAAGTTTCTATTGTTATTATGTCCAAGAAAAGATTAGGAACCATTACAGTTCCTGCAGCATTCAGAAGAACCAGGTGAATGTAAAATATTCTTGTATTGTTGGTGAAGTGATGGTGAAAACATTATTTACGCATTATGATAAAAATATTAAATGTTTTTTATTTACAAGGAAAAGATGACCCCAAATTACAAATTTTTAAAGTGGCAGAAATCTTTTAACAACAAAGAATAATCAAAGTCATCAAATATATTCTTTATGCACCAGAGTATTATCCTACTCTATAGAGTTTTAAATAGGAATTCAGAAGATTAGGTACTATTAATGTTTAAAAAAGAAGTGTATTACACCCTAAGGATTTTTTCCTTTTAACTGAAGATTTATTGAGGTATAATTGATGTACAAAAAACCCTGTACATATTTAATATATACAATTTGATGAGTTTGGACATAGGCATACAGCTTTGGAAAGTAAATGGTCACTAGATGAGATTTAAATTTGGTTTTTCAATAAAAAGACAATAACAGTCACTAATGGTGATTAGTCATAAGGTTAGTCCTGGGCTCCTTGTCACTAATATTTATGACATATGTACAGAAGGTTCATTTCTTCTCTAAAGATGAAGTGGACAAGTCCATAGTGATTTTTATCTCCATCAACAGTAGTTTTTGAGAAATCCCTTAGAAAATATCTACTTTCCTCTGTAAGTATTTTGCTCCCTTATTTAGTAATTTCTTCTTTTTTTTATGAATCCCCTAACTTGAAATGTTCTTGCAGGTCACTTTGCAGTGTGTTTTCACCAAGCCTACAAAAATGACATTCGCTAATTTTGTTTTGGCCTTGCCTACATTCACCTGTGCCACACCCTTCTGCTGCTGCTACTACTACTACTACTAGGAATTTCTGCTTCTCTGTCCAGTTTTTTATTTTAATTGCAAATCTAATAAAAGTGAGCATCTATTTACAAAACATTCCCTATAATTATAGATTCATAGTAAAGCAAATCCAGGAAGAGCTAGAAAGTAGTGTAGAAAGCTTTGAGCATTGAGATGAAGCATAGGAGACATTACTGTTACATTTCCTCTTCACTATAGACTGAATAAAGGTCTAAAGATTTCAGCTGTTTCCTGAATATCATTAGACTTGGTCTGATTTCTGCATCAACATGAGCCTTTAGATTCCTTGTCATTTAAGTCAGTATTAAATGTATAGGAGTTTGGCCATAAAGAAGGAGTTTGGCCCTTTATATTTCAAAATAATTTTTCTACCAAAGTTGGGGAGTGCATCAGGGCCTATTTTCCCAAGCATAAAATTCTCAGCAATCATTAACTAAGGGAAATGAGCATTCAGGAAGTGTTTCTTCTTTTTATAAAATTATCTGAAATAAAGATACCAAAATTATTTTCATAAATATCTCTTTTTTTTTATTCAGTCAACAAATACGTACATTAAAAGTTAGATGATGATGGGTCCTATGAAGACAGAGCAGAGTAGAGAGGGAGAGAGAGAGATAGAGAGAGAGGGAGAGAAGAGAGAGAGAGGAACAATTTTAGACACAGAGTACAGGCAAGGTCTCTCTTCTAAGGAGACAACTGAAAAATAAAGACCTGAAAGACAAGAGAGAAAGAGTTATGAAGATAATCAGCAAAAGAGCATTAAAGGGAGATGAAATGGCTCCTGCAAAGGCCCTTCAGCAAGAGGGTTTGTGGCATGTTGTAGGAACAGAGAGAGCCCATGCGAAGGGAACAGAACAGGCAAGGGGAGCCTGGGAGACAGGGCATCAGAAGAGGTATCAAGGAGCCAGATCGCATCACACCTTTAGGTTGTGGTAGAGATTTTGGATCTTCTCTGAGTGAGATGAGATGCTAGTTAAGGATTTGCCAGGCCATGGGGGGAGATGGACTGACAAGTTTTAAAAGTACCACTTTGGTTATAGAACTGATCATTAGGGACAAGGATGGAAGCAAGGTAAGCTGCAGAAGACAACCTCACTAGTCCAAGGGATAGAAGATGATGGCTTGGACCAGAGGAGATGCTGTGGAGGTGCTGAGGTGTTGTTGGATTCCAGGTATATTTGAAGGAAGAACCTTCAGGAAATTGCTTTGAATTGGATGTGATATGATTGAGAGAGAGGAGATAAGCATGACTCCACGGTTTTTCCCTGAGAAACAGGAACAACATTTATGAGATGAGGAAGAATATAGAAGGAGCAAGGTTGGAAGGCAGTTTAAGAGTTCTGTTTTGAGCCAGTCAAGTTCAAAACGTGATGGACATCCAAATAGAGAAGTCTATAGTTCAGGGAAGAGTCTGAGTTAAAGTTACAAGTTTGGGAGTCATCAGCATAGAAATGACTTTTGAAGCTAAGACACTTCAAGCTAAGACAGGATGATATTTTACTTAAGAGTTGAGTGTAGTCAGAAAAGACATCGAAGAGAATTCCCTGGCAGTCCAGTGGCTAGGACTTGGTGCTTTCACTTCCTTGGACCCAGGTTTGATCCCTGGTTGGGGAACTAAGATCCCACAAGCCGTGTAGCACAGCCAAAAAAAAAGACAAGACATCTAAGGACTGAGCCCTGGAAACCATAACATAAAAAGAGGTAGCAAAAATCAGGAGAAACAGGCAAAAATACAGAAAAGAAGTACTAGACAGCGAACAGAATAACCAGACCAGAAAAAAATTGTACCAGAAGCCAAGAGAATTCTTTCAAAAGTAATCATGTCAGATTTACTGATAAGCGAGAAAGATGAGGATTGAGAAGAGCCCACTTGTTTTGGCAAGGTGAGGTCATAGCTGAACTTGGAAGAGGCTGTTTTGGTAGAGTGATGGGGTTGAAAGCCCAACTAGAGTTGGTTGAGAGGAGTCCAAGAGGATAATAAATGGACGCAGTGAATAAGGACAACTCTTTTGAGGAGTTTTCCTGTAAAGGAGCAGAGCTGGAAGGCAGTGTGAGGCCAAGGCAGGGTTTTGTTTTGTTTTCGACAGTGGAGTACAGTATTTAGCTTGTTTGTGATGTGAATAGTTTAGTAGAAAGGAAAAAGTAGATGATACAGAAACACAAAGGATTTCAGGAGAGGTGCTATATTAGTTTGCCAGGGCTGCCATAACAAAGTATCACAGACTGGGTGGTTGACAACAGAAATTTATTGTCTCAGTTCTGGAGGCTAGAAGTCTGAAATCAAGGTGTTGGTAAGATTTGTTTCTGCTGAAGACCTCTCTTCTTGGCTTGTAGAGGCTGTTTTCTATTGTCTTCACATGATCTTCCCTTTGTTCCTGTCTGTGTCCTAATCTTCTCTTATAAGGACACCAGTCTTATTGGATTGGGTTCCACCCATATGACATCACTTAACCTTAATTACCTCTTTAAAGACCTTATGTCCAAATACAGTCATATTCTGAGGTACTGGGGGTTAGGACTTCAACATCTGAACTTTGGAGGGACACAATTCAGCCCATAACAGATGCCCTTGGATAGATGAGAGGGGATGGGCTGAAGTGCATATATAGAAGGTTTTAGCATATCCATAAAAAGAGGCTGGAAGGAAGAAAGCATGGGAACAGATATACAGAGTTTCCTTGGTTTAGTGTTTTCTTCATGAAATAAGAAGCCAGGTAATGGCCAAGAGGAAAGTTAGAGGAGATGTTGGAGGTTTAAGAAGAATGGAAAAGAGGTAAAGCAGTCATCTAGGAGAGTGGTGGAGTGACTGGCAAAGGGAAATAGAGTAGACTTGGGGGACAGCACCAGGACCCACCTGAACTAAGTTGCCATGGCTTAAATGTGAGCTCCATCCATGAGACTGAGAGCTTTTTTCTCCTGTTATGTTCAGCTTCCTGGGAATGATATGGAGTAGAGATTTTAGCTTAATTAATGTTGCGGTTTTGCTAGATGAGTATGGTGATGGGAGAGAGGAATGAAAGGGCTGAGTTTGTGTACAAGGTCGTGATTATGATGATGAGCTATGGAATCAAAGTTGGGAGGAAAAAGAGGAGATAAGGAAGGATGACTGATAGTGTAAATAGAGTAGGATCCATAGGCTTGTAGCTTTCTGTGGAGTTGGGGAACTATTGGAGACAGGAGACTAGATAGAGCGAGTTTAAAGGGTAGGAAATGCTAGTCATGGAGAGGAACGCTTGAAATGAGATCTAGAGTAGCTGCAGTTCTTGGTCATGACTAAACTGGAGTAGAACTCCAGAATGAGAGTAGAACTAAGAATGAGTGGTTTAGTAAGAGTAGGAGGAGCCAAAGAACAGATCCTTCAGGGCGTTCATCACCCCCAGGGATTTGAAAACGTCATGAATATATTACAGGAATTGTTTTACAGAGTGGGGTATCAGCAAGGTGCTGAAATATTCAAGGGATACAGGGGAGAGGCCTAGAGGTCTGTAGCTGACTGCAGCAAGAAAGAGCAGTAGACTGTAGAGCCTGAGAGCATGACAATAATCTGGGCAGGGAAGAGGGTAGAGGGGGGCAGGAGAATAGTCTGGAGGAGACAATGAAGGCCAGTGAATGAAGAGTAAGGGGAACACCTCAAGCACTCCAAGTACAGGAAGGAAACAGGCACTGCCTGAGAGGGCTATAGAGAGAGTACCCTCAGGGAAGAGCCAGGTTTGGATTAAGATTAGAGCAGGAAAGAGTTGAGGATTGGAGGTTTTTGCTGAAGACAGTGAGTTCCGGGTGAATGTGTCAGGGGTTGAAGAAATCTGTGCAAATGGGTCAGTTTAGGGGAAGAGAGTCTGGTGACAAGGAATGACCTGGAAGTCTTGGACACCCCATCTGACTGAGATACTGGGGTATGGGGAGGGAAGACAGAAATCCTGACAGTCTCTAATACCAAGGTCAGGGATGCTGTGTTTGGGGTGGAGTGTGGGTCCAGCTGTTCAGGGCCTAGAGAACCATGGTGGAGGAGGTGGGCGGGGACAGGGAATGTTTATCCGAATCCTTAGGGAATCAGATAAACACACTAACAGTGAGCGTAGGTAACAGCTCCAAAGAGTGTCGGCTAAGTATGCGTATAGGTGTGACCGTATGGTGGTGAGGATAATTTTTAATGCGCCTGTTTGATTAATCATATTTCATGGCCATTCTTTGTCTGAGGTTCATGTAAGCATTATGATAACCTATCAAGAAATTATATCCAGAACAGGCCTATGGGCATTTAGGATGATGCAGGGGAAAGAACATTGGATTTGTAGTGAAAGGTACCTGAGCTCAAGGTCAGGTTTTGCCTCTTTCCACCTGTGGGGCAGAGGACAGGAAATTTAAACACTCTGAGCGCCAGCCTACTCTGCTGGAAAATGGAGTTAATAATATCGTAACAGGGTAGTTGTGAGGGCTAAATTACACAATGGGTTCAAAATGCTGAGCATTAAGTAGTATTACTAAATGATGTTATGAAACAAAATCATAGATGGATGAACTTTCAACTGAGAGATGGATAATACTAGTTGAGAGGTTAAATCTCACTTTGCCCAGCCTAGGAACCCATTGCTAAGCTGTCACTCTGTCCCTCAGCTGGGAGACCTCCAAGACTAGCTGGATCGGCTTCCATCCAGTAGAGGGCAGTCATGAGGGGCACATGTTAGGTACCATGGGATTTATGAAGAGGAGAATTTAAGCTGCTCTTCTGCAGCATCTTCCAAGAGAGGTCCCCTCTAAGAACTGACTTTTCTCTAGACTTCTTGTTATGTGCAGTAATGAACATTCGAATTGGTTTTTTTAAAGACAGCATCAATCAGGTGCTTCCCTGCAGTTGAATTCCTCGAGTGAGACCACCTTAGTAAGCTGTTGTGCACGTGCGTGCATGTGTGTGCTTGTACGTGTCCATGTGAAACACACAACTACTACTCAAGTAGCTCTGACAGTCCTTGGAACTCAGAAATCAGCGTGTCCCTCTAGGAAGTATTTCTCAGGGAAATGGGCGTGAGGAATGCTGAAAATTTAACCTTTGCCTCACCTTAAATGATCAGCAACGCATAGAGTGTTACTTCTGTATAGAATTGGTTTGGGAACAATTGTGATCCACCTTTTTGATACTCCGCTTGATGTTTTTCTCCTACAGCTGAGAACCGGGGATTCCAAGCACCGGGGGGAGAGGGGAAACTTCGATTCACCTCCAACATTGTTCTCTAGAACAGGCCTCTCTTAGCGTAGCTACATCCTGCAAACCTCCCCAGAATCCAACACCTCTCCCCCAAAAAGGCAAAAAATGCAGTGATTTAGGTGCTTATTTTGTGTTCTTGGATATCCTGGTAAAATAAATTCATTGAAAGCAGAAGAGACTTATTAGTGTTTTTGAAACCCCTACATGAAATGCTTAACAAGTATTTCTACAATGTGATCCACTGTAAAATGTTGGTCTATCAATAGGGAATCCATTCTGGTCTTATCTCCCTAAAGAAAGCAATGGAAATCTATCGAGCCAAAAATGAACCAAGCCAAGTGTTAATTCCTCACAAACCCTTGGCTCCTGTAGATTCCAGAACCTGCCATTGACCAACTTTGACAATTAAGCTTTCCCAGTGGAGGCTTCAGAAACACTAGTGAGTCTCTTTTGCTTTCAGTGAGTTTATATTTCAGCAGAAAATCCAAGAGCACAAAATAAGCATCTAAATCACTGCATTTTTGTCTTATTTTTTGGTGGGGAGGGCAACGTCAGATGCGGGGGAATTTTGCTGGATGTAGCCTTGATTGGCCTTGAGCCATGGACGGTTAAGAGAACTGCAGGTATGTATTCAAACAGATATTTGATTAATGTTTATTAATTTCCCAAGTTTAATAACACACACTCACACATACAAATATACAATGAATACACATGCTTTTTATGTCCTCAGACCCTGGGAAACAGATTGCTGTAATGTGATCAGTCAGCCGTATTGCTTTGTGAACACAAACTACCACACTTCACAAGAACTCACTGAACATATCTAAAAGTGTCAGAACTGAGACTCACAGCTAGGAGCCTTGACTGTTTAGCCACCAGTAAAGACAGCTCATCTCTGCCCCACACTCACCCTACCCCATGCCATGTCCCTGGAAGGTGCTGTGAATCTCAGGCAAATGTCCATGTCAGCAGCTCTCTGTGGAGCCTGCTGTCTGTCTGAACAAGGGGTAGAAATTCTAACCTCTTCTTCCCAACAGTCCAACCCTATCCCTCATCACAACCGGTATGGGGCTGCCCCCTGGAGGTTTAAGAAAGCCTGTTCCCTTAAAGGCAGGCCAGAGAGGCATTACAGATATTGAATCTGGAAGAGATCATCTGACCCCTCACATAGAATAGAGCAGCTTCAACATTGGGAATCAAGTGGCACAGATGCAATCATTTTCGGAGATCCCTCCCAGCAATGCAAGACAGTGGGATTCACAGTAAATTTCTCATCAGGGAACTTACTGTAGCTTTTGAAACTGGGAAAAAGGGCTTTAAGTTTATCTATTAGTATCCAGATGGTTCAGGAAGATAATTCATGTCTTGACGGCACTTACTGTATATCTACTGCAGACAAGACAGTGAGCTTGGCATTATCCATTAGTCGTTTGCTTCCTGATCACTATAACTAACCTGTTAATCCCAAGATACCTAAATTCAGGAAATAAATTATCCAGAGTAGCTGCTCAACTTTCTGGTGCTATGAAAATGATTATGTTTAAAAGCAGGAATCCTCTGGCCTCTTTATTATCTGGCAAATGCAAGTAAACAGGCCATGCTTTTTGTATCTCTGCATAATCAGTTTCAGTCAACTGGTTCCCCCAAACTATACACAGTGAAGTCAAACAGCTCATGCTGAATATGGGCACTTGTTGAATATGTAGGAATGAGTGTATGAGGCTGAGAGAGTAACTAGTGATGAGCATGGACCACCCTGAGTTATCTCACTGCATGTGAAAATCTGTGCAATTTGGCGGGGAGCATGTGGAAACTCTCCTCATTACACCTCCCTGCTATTGATAGAAATAGGAATCAATTAAATGTGACACAAAGAGATGATCACACTATGTTATGAATTAGGAGAAAAGCAGGTCACAAAGCCATCTGATAATATTTGAGAAAGTAAAAATACGTGTCTAAGCCTAGAAAAGCTGTTTTGTTGGGATATTAGTGATTGTCTCTAGCTGGGAGGATAACGATAGATTTTTGTTTTCTCTGAGAAAACCAATTAAAGAAAAAGAAAAGGAAAAGAAAGTACAACACTACTGGAATCCTAGGAGGCAGATTCCAGTTCTTCTCAATTGGTGAGTTTGAAATCAAAACAAGCATTAAAGCAAGGGGTAAAAAAGGAAGTGCTGGCCTGTAACTGGTGCATGTAAGATTTTTGCTCCCCTACAGAGAAAAAAAATGATTAAAGAGTTGTTATCATTTCTTTTCTAAGCAGCGAGCATACTCTTGAAGCAGTTTTGAAATAGCTGAAATGCTTTCTTAAGATGTAAATTGCTGGACTCTATTTCATATTGACTACGCTGAAAGTTGTCCAGACTCCTTTGAATAAGAGATTTAAGGATGAGGGCCATACCACTTTCAGAGGGAGATTTCCCTTCTCAGTGGAGCTAAGCAGTGTTTCTAAAATATCTGGCTGGATCTTAAAAGTCATTCATGACAGGTGATAATTGATTACATATTGAGTTTTGCCAGAAACTCTAATGTCATTGGCATATAGAGACACAGCATTACCACAGTGTGTATGTGCAGAGAACTGGAACACAAATAGAGGGCTTCATAAATTAAATTTAATGTTTCGTAGCTCCTCTTTAACTAAACAAAGTAGGTGTGGAAATTATTTTAAGTTAAAATTTATTTCTGTGCAAAATAAAAACCAGCCTCTGGGTGTATGTGCGGGACAAGAAAGCAGAATTTAAGATCATATGTAGCCCTAATTGAACATTAAAAAAAAAAAAAAGATATTTTCATATCATAAGGACAAACTCAGATTTTGAAATTTCAAATAGGTCCTATTCCTTTGATCACTGCTAATGTGCCTGAAGAGAGAAGAAATTGAAGGTAGATGAGGAAACTCAATGACTAAGAGTGAAATTAAACCCTCACATTTAAGACATTTGTGATTTGTTTAAATTTTCTGAAATTGCATTCTACCCCCTAGAGCAAAAAGTGACAAACCAAGTGACCATGGGTCAAATTAGGCCCAGACTAGCTTTATTTGGCTTACACAGTACATTTTGTTTTATTTTGCACTTGTTTTGCTGTAGTTATGGTTGTTACTATTTTTAAGACATTTTAAATGTCCTTACAAGGGTCATACATTATATCAGTTTATCCACAGGCTAGCTTTTGTCATACCAGGCAGGTTAACAAATTTATAGTAACTGGTTTATATGTACATTTTAATTTGTTTTGTTTTATTTTGGTTTTGCTTTGATCTCTATTCCAGAGCAGTTTATTTTTTAAAATGCAAGTCTCCAGTCATTAGAGGCTGTGAAATCTATTCAGTGGGTCTGAGATCAGCATTGTTTTCCACAAACTAGAATAGATAGAAATTAGCAGTGCATCACAATATAAAGGTAAGCATATTTTATAAAACGTCCACCTTGTGTGCATACCTGTGTGTGCACGTGTATATGAGTGTGCATGCATGAACATGCATAGACTATATGTACAAATTTAAAATGCACTTCTTGTGGTGGTAGTCCAAAAAGTGTGGAAAGCACTACTCTAGAGAGTATCTCAGAAGGATTAAGGTCTTCCTTAAGTTTATATTGAAATTACACATTCCATAAACATATACATATAATTTATTTCACATACTATATCCGTTCCACAAATGCAGATTATATTCGTTTGACAAATATTTATTTTCTGCTACTGTATGTGTCAAGAATTTTTCAAATTCCTCTGCCTTCAAGGAACTTACATGCATAGTGTTGACTATACATGCTTAAAATATTTGATTACCTAAAGAATCCTTTAGGTCTTTTCTCTTTCCCAGTCCAGGCTCAACCCACTTCCTGTTCACCTTGCCCATCAATTCTTTCTTGACCACCCTGGATGAAAATGAAGAATTAAATCTCTTGCTGCCTGCCTAGGCCACCCATTTGGCACTTATTATATAGGATCTTGTGGCATTTCTTCTGTTGTTTTATTAAGTGACATTTTAATGTTGTAGATGAACACAAAAAACCCGCGGTATGGACACTATTTTCCTTCCCTTCCTGGGAAGATCCTTAACTGCATTGCTTGGCTGTTGATCCCTAACTGTGCTGAGCACAGTCACAACGGAACTTAAAAAGCAGAGAGATGCTATGGGTCACGCTACATAAATAAGAAAAACATTATTATACCCTAAGAACAGAAGGAAAGATCCAGAAAGTGGGAAAAAGAGGGTGAGAAAGAGGGGCTGGTGATGAATTAAATAGGAGAGCCAGCTGGTCTAGAGTCTGATAGAGATAAGTAAAGGAGATTTTAGGAAGTTTTCTGAATTTAAAAAACTCTCCTTTGCTACCTGTTCAAGAAATCTTCAGTAGAAGCCTCCTGCTATATTTCAGTGTTTTTTTTTTTATAATAAGAGTAACCACGTCTTTTTTTTTTATAAATTTGTTTATGTTATTTATTTAGTTTTGGCTGCATTGGGTCTTCTTTGCTGCACGTTGGCTTTCTATAGTTGGGGTGAGTGGGGGCTACTCTTCGTTGCTGTGCACGGGCTTCTCATTGCAGTGGCTTCTCTTGTTGCTGAGCACAGGCTCTAGGCACGTGGACTTCAGTAGTTGCAGCACGCAGGCTCAGTAGTTGTGGCGCACGGGCTTAGTTGTCCCGCGGCATGTGGGATCTTCGCGGACCAGGGATTGAACTCGTGTCCCCTGCATTGGCAGGCGGATTCTCAACCACTGCGCCACAAGGGAAGCCCTATTTCAGTGTTTTATGGAGTCTTTGTGGCACTTAGGGATATTGCACTGTGCCTCTGGGCACCCAAGTTTATTTGGATTACAACTATATTATCTAATACTTCCTAGGACTGTGCTTAGCCTTCACAGTCAGATTGTGACATTGAAGGAGTTTTAGACTCTACTGCTAACTCCATGACACTGAACTTGCCAGATTCACCTTTGAAGGGCTGGCTTTTATCTTTCCTCTGCAGTGAAGACTCAGTGCATTTGAAGGTAATTTTCCACCTATCCAAAGTTCAGGGTTTGCACCTTTTGTCACCTTTGAAATCATCAGAAGAAAGACATCACACCTTGTACTTGGTGCATAACTTGCTTATGAGGATTTCAGAAAGAATCTATAGAAGTCAATAAGATAGTAGAGAAACTACTCACAACAGTGGGCACACTACCCTTTCCTCTCTGCAGTATGTCAAAGAAAACTAATATATTTGGATTTTCCATCAATAAATCTGAAGTCCTGTTATTATTCTGTCCAATTTTCTGACCTCAGACTTGAAGGTCTTTAACTCTGTCTTACATGACATCAGACAGAATCACTCTGGGCATAAGGCCATTCCACTGCTTCCTGAATTAAAAAGTGGCATGTTGCATGATCATTCTCACTCTGTGATCCCACGGATACATAGTTGTGTGTACACAATAGCATTAAATGTGTCAGTTAATCACCACGTGTAACCTATCAATTCAGGAACAGTAATCTATCCAGCATGTGCAGTGCTGTGTGAGAAAATCTCAGAGAGATGCTCTTATTTCCACATTTAAGGAAACCATTTTCCTGTACACAGAACCAGACATTTGGTATTTCTGTGTCTTAAATGTATTTTCTATTGATGCCCTTTATCAATCTGAGCACTAACTACATACACTGTAATCATTTATTGTTTAAATAAGATTTCTTGCTTTGAGGATATATTTTATATGAGCTGACACCTCTGGACCATTAATTTCCATTTCTGTAAGTTGTTTATATTATGCAGGACTAGTCAGTCACTAAGATAATAACGAGCTTTTCTTTGATGTACCTCAATCTTCACATCTGCTTCAGTTCCTCTACCAGATGTTCTTATTTATTTATATTCTTTGCTTAAGTTTTTGAGATATTTCTGCTCTGGGGAAAGACATATTAGTACAATAAACTATATTACACAGAATGTCAAAATAGTGTGCTCACCAGAATTGAACATAACAAAAAAAGTGATATGTTCTATAATTTCTTAAAACATACTAATAACGAGTTCGTAAATCCTTTCTTATTTCATATTCTAAGTCTTAGTAGTCTTGAAGTATCCACTGGCACAATGCAAAGTAACCTTTTTAAAATTGTTTCATTCCTGCAAATTGTCTAATATAATCAAACCAATTGTATCTCCCTGTGATCATTTAGTGCCTGTAACTACAGTCCTCCCTCTGTATCCAGAGAGATTTGTTCCAAGACCCCCCACGGATACCAAAACTCTCAGATGCTCAAGTCCGTGTTATAAAATGTCATGTTTGTATATAACCTACCCACACCCTCCCGTATACTTTAAATCCTCCCTCGATTACTTATGATACCTAATACAGTGTAAATGTTAGGTAAATAGAGCTGATGTGGAGTAAATCCAAGTTTTGTTTTTTGGGAACTTTCTGGACTTTTCCAAATATTTTTGATCCAAAGTTGGTTGAATCCGTGGATATGATACCTTAAGATATGGAGAGCAGACTGTGTATCTGAATTACCTCTAAAATTATTTCCATGGCAAAATTGTTCATATGTATTGAACTCTCACTCTGACAGGTGTCAACTACAAATTGGCATTTTCCATTGGCACTTGCCAGCTACCTCTACAAGGATTAAATCATATGCTGCTGCAGCTGCTGACTTTCAACACCCCCTGAAAGGAGTTCAGGGTGGACGACAGAAATGAGGCATCCTGTGCTCTGAGAAAAACTGGCAGAACAGGTCTGCAGATAGATATTTTCAGGAGCCGATTTTATGAGCCAAATTCTTGTATCTTCTCATATCTAGAAAAGCACTAAAATCCTTCATGGTGAGGTCCTCTCCCCGTGACTAACAGTTACCTGCACAAGACTAGCAGAAAACTTCTGTAAAAATAAGTGCTGATTGCATATATTCCCCTTCACCAAAATCACATATATACTGACCTTCCCCCCTGCCTCTTTGGAGCAGTTTCTCAGAGCTATCTGGGGTGCTGTCTCCCGGGCTGCAGTCCTCATTTTGCACCGGATAAAACTTAACTCGCAACTCTCACATTGTGCATTCTTTTTAAGTCAACACAGGCATATGCACAATACTTTACAGACCTCCCGTTAAATCCTCACAGCAACCTCGGGAGTTAATTGTCACTATAATGCCCATCTTACAGATGAGGAAACTGAGGCTCCATGAGGTTGTATACTTGGTAAATGACAGAACAAGGGATCAAGGTTAGAACTGCTTAGCTCTCTCCTAACTTCTGTGCTACACCACGTTAATATCAAGCAGAACGATTTCATCTATAAATCAGATATATGTTAATAGACACAATTGATCAGAAAATAAATACCTCACCACATGTCCATGTAGGAACTTACTTTAGGTTAATTTGTAGAATTTCAAGTAGAGGGAGGCCAGTTGAAGGAGCCCTGGATAGGAGCTGAGACTGGTTCCCCCAGGGCCATGTTTCTTTAGGGACAAAGTAGTGCATCTTCCTGGGGAGCATTATTTTTTCCTCAATGATAAGTAGTTTAAAACAATACTTTTTATTAAAACAAACATGAGTATATTATGGAATGAATCAAAAA
Organism: Grampus griseus; assembly: GCF_964374135.1. Taxonomy (NCBI): domain Eukaryota; kingdom Metazoa; phylum Chordata; class Mammalia; order Artiodactyla; family Delphinidae; genus Grampus; species Grampus griseus. Next base: position 79,345,785 of record NC_139017.1, read on the forward strand.
AATTCCATTGAAGTTTTAAATTAAAAGTGAGATTTACCCTTTCTGGGAGAATTGCCCCAAGTCCCCTGAGAGTCAGGCATGTCCTCTCTTCTGCATTCAGGGTATATATACTCACAGTGCTAGGAGCAGGGAGCCCTGGCAAAGTCTGGAGCAGGTTCTGGGGGGCATTTCATTCTGGCAACAGTTCGGAAGATGGATGTGAAAGAAGCAAGGTGAGAGGGAGGGGAAAATTTAGAAAGCCCGATAATAAGGGCAAAACACAGGTAAAGGATAAGAAGCAACACACTCAGGCATTTCTCACACACACACACACACACACACATACACACACGCACACACACACAGCCTGCAAAATGAAGATGTATAAGTGATTTAAAGGGCATGGGTCCAAATATCTCCCTCCACTTCCCCTTCCCAACCACTCTGTCTTCAAGTTAAATGTTGGCCACATCTGCATACACTTGGCCTGGTTTGCTCATTCAACCTGCCTTACCCAGCAGAGCCCCTCCAGCCATGACCCTGACTAAACATTTTCACACTCTGGGCAGTTTGCCATGGTCATTTGGTCACAGCCAATTATGTTTCTGGGCAAGTCCTGAAGAAGTCTGAGATGTCTGCATAATGGTGCTCTATATAGTCCGATGGACACATGTTTGGAGAAAGAGAGTTTCATGGTGGGAAGGAATGTTTTATTTTTTTCTCCTTTTCAGCTGAAGAGTGTTGTTTCAGGATGTAGCGACTTCCATTGGTGAGAGAGATTTATTACTTACTTCCTGGAGAGAGCAATTTTCTCTCAAGTGTGAACATTTCGACGGGGACATCCAAAAAAGTCACTAATTTTGTGCTTTTGCAACTTAGAGGGAAAGAGAAATTTAAATCTTCCCAATTTCCCCCCTCTCCTCAGGAGTGAGCAGTGCTGTGCTCTCCAGAACCACAAGGCAGAGAGGGAACCCGTGTTCCTTCTTTGCAAGGAGACCACAGAATCACCAGCTGCAGCTAACAATCTCTGTATCCACAAACTAACACAAATTTCTTAGTGGCTTTGGAAATCCATTGCAGCAAGGGAAGAGCAACACAACTGCTTATGTATTCTGTCCTTTCTCACATCCCAATGATGGCTCTGAAGATGTGCTTTTATCGATATTTTGTAAATTTACTGAAGGGTGGCAAGGAGGTCTCAATACCCGTGAGGCCTTATTTTCTCACTACCTTCCTCCATGGGCAATTTCATCCATTCCCATTGTTCTCCTTATCACTTATGAGCAAATGACTGACCAATCAATATTCACACCCATGTCTTTCTGCTGAGTGCCAACCCATACAGCAACCACCTAACCTCCTAATCTCCCCTCAGATGTCAAACCCCACGAGTCAAAGTCCGAGCTCATCACCTTCCCTCTCAACCCAGTTCATTCTGGTGTGCTCCATATCTCAGTGGCCAGCACCATTTTCCACTCACTTTCTCAAACCAGGAACTCTGAGCATCCTATTTCTCTCCCTTTCTCGACACACAGCTTGTTCAATCAGTCGTCAGTTCCCGGTGGTTCTTACTTGTAAGCACCTCTAGAAGCTGCTTGGTTTACTTCTCTCCATCCCCACCTCCACCACCGTCCAATTGGTCTGTCTGCCCCCAGTCTTTTTCCCTATCTAATTCTCCATCCTTGTTTCCCACTGCTGCCAAAGAGAATATTCTCAAAAGCATGCCTAGTCATATTAACCCTTTTTTAAAAATTCCCTGATGGATATCTGTTAACCTAAGAAGAAAGTTCAAATACCTTAACATATTCTATCAATACAAGATACTTCATGGGCTGGCCCTGTTTACCTCTCATCTTTCACGTCTATAACTCTTACATCTATGACTCTACTCCCAAATCCAGACACACTAAGGCATTTGCAGTTTCCTATATTTCTCTCTTGCCCCTAAGCCTTTGCACATGCTGTTCTCTTTGCCTGGAACAGCTTCTAATGGCTAAACTCAAGCACACTGTCACATTTCATACTCAGGGCGTGGGATTAAGAGTACACGTGCATGACCCCAAGAGTGGGCACCTGCTTCAATTTTACACCATAGGTGACTTTCTTGCCTCACCCTAGTTCCAGCCCTACGTACACTTAATGTCACTTTCTTCCTCATCCTATTACCTTCTTTCCTCAAAATGGATTAGGTGCCTCTCCTGTTTTCTCCATTTGCATCCACCATTCCCCCCTACTGTAACATTTATTCTGCTATATTGTAATTGCTTTTTGCTCGTTTTTCTTCCCCATTAAGCTGTGAGTGCTTTGAGAGCAGGGACCTTGTATAACTTTCCTTGTCATAGCGCTTGACAATAGTAGGCAATTAATGTGCTTTACATAAATGAATATACTTTCAGCCCTGTATGTCTTTGATATGACAGCATACCTATAGATTCAAAGAAAATTTCACTTGAGAGGGACCCCATAAATCATCAGGTTGAACCCCTCATTTTACAAATGAAGAAGTTGAGGTCAAGAAACTTAGGGCAAGACTGTTTCTCAGAATGATATAAGCTGGAAAAGTATTCTTCTATTTTATTTTTAGCAGATATGAGTTGTCAGTGAAGTGAAGCATAAGCTATTCACCAATGACATTTAGTATTCAAGCCAAATAATGTAATATGGTGCTCAAAATGATTTTATAACTCCTTATAAAATAAATCAAGTTTTCATGAGATATTTTTCTTAAGTCAGTAAGTTAGCCTCCCTGCTCCAAACCACCCACATTTCACAGTTGAACAACTGGGAAAATGCTAGAAAGAATAAGTAGAAATGCAACTAGAAAGAAGAGTGTTTACTAATTTGCGATACTATGTAACTTACTAAGCAAGACCTTTCCCTCAACTTCTGAAGAAGAGGGGAAGTATGGCGTTGCCAATCTCTTGAACATCTCCTCTATAAAGTTCTTAGAACCATGAACAGTGTAAGAAGTGGGGATTGTCATGAGTGGGCAGTCAAGGCAAGGAGTTTCTTTAGGTGGTACTTATTTCTGTACCTGAAATTTTAGGTAATATATTAAGGAATTAAATTCTTCATACTTGGAGCGCTCCAGCAGTTATGCTAAATATCATTTAACAAAATGATAATTCATTAGGCTTTGAGATTTAATATCAAACTCCAAACAAATCAAACCTGAATCTGTTTGCTTTATATTCATGAAGAAGGATAGTGGTGAGAAAGCAGAAAGAAATATTCAATACATGGAAAGTGTATTTTTTAAAAAAAGAAAAACAGAATGCTGGAGAAATAATAATGCTAAATTGAGAAGCTTCTCCAGGGTACATGCCAGCACTTAGCAAAGCCATAATAAAAACTTCTTTATCAGCTGCTTCACTTGAAAGTCTGAAAGGCACAGGATCCTGCTGTGTGTTGTCAATGAACGGTAAAAGATGATTTTGGCGTTTCTACCCTGTGCAAAGATAACTGTTGAAATAAAATGAGCTTAGAATTTTATGCTGACATAAACCTTATTTTACCACTTATCATATGATGTGGAGAAAACCATATCTAGCAGGCCGTCTCTCTACCAAATTTTCCCTTTACAGAAAATGTGAAACAATTAAGGACTTGAGGGGGTTCTTATTTACTGAAGATCTCCCTGTCCCATTTCCTACTCCCACCTTGAATCTCTCTGTAGAGACTTGAAACCAGTGGTGTGCTGGTAAATGTTTAACAGCCAGTTTGTCAGGGGAGAAAAATGCCATGATTTGTAGCATTTGCCAATTTCTGGGTTGTAAATACTCCCACCACAGCCCATTACAAGTCACCAAGGTCACAGATTGCACAGTTGGGAAAAGATGTGGGCACAGTCAGCTTTTCAAAGCCGGTGGGAGGCAGCTCCAGTGCACCACTGCTTGAAACCCTGGGGCTGCCCGATCTGAAGAGAAGTCTTCTGTGTCGTTCCTGCCAGAGCAGATCTTCAGGCCCTCCTCGCTTCCAACCCCAATTCCTCTATATTAGCCATGATTAGCGAGGTTATGCTACACAACAAATTAGCCCTGAACCCTCAGTGGCTTAAAACAGCAAAGGTTTATGTTTCATTCATGATGCCTGTCCAGCATGGGTCCACTGCAGGAGGGTACTCTGCTTATCAGAATTCCTCAGGTTCCAGACTGATAGGGCTTCATCTGGACAATGCTGGTGTCAGTGAAGGAGGGTCTGGAGATGTGTACTTGGGCCTTCACCATCTCAGCTCACGTTTCATTAGTCAGAACTAGTCTCACAGCTCCACCTATATGCAAGGGATTTGGCAAGTGTGAGGAAGCGGATGGAATGTTGGTGAGTACCACAGTCTCATCACAACCATGATGGTTTCGGTAGGCATCAGTGTTTCTTGATGGTTCAGGGCATACCAGAGTCAGGGGACCCAGCAGGGTTAAGGAGAAATAAAGGACCCGATCCTTTATTGCCTTGAGGAAATCAGAAGCTCAACAAGAATCTTCAAACAACCTTTTTTTTTTTTTTTTTTTTTTACTGTTAATAAATACTAATGTGCCAAACCAATAGTTCTGTGACCAGGAAGGAGACTTACAACTCAACAAAATCCCCAGGTAGGTTTTGCTCGGTCCTCTTTGCCACACTTGAGAGATGTGGCAAGTTGTTATGAATTTGCTTGTCTAAACAATAAACTAGCAATTTGAGGTTTTTCTGCAAAGTCTAAAGCCCATATCCAGGAGCACAGAGCATTCCTGGGAGGAGGCGGGTCTTCAGAGTCCAAGTCCCCTGGAGACAGGGAACGTCTAAGACTGTGGGGACTCCCAGGGACTCTTGCCTAAGACCGCAGCATTTCATTCTGCTTCAACAGATGTAGATTTTGTGCCCAGGGAGAACTAGGTGTGGAGGCTTCCCCCAGGGCTTCTGCAGAGGGGAGGGCATCAGGTTCCTCGACTCTCCCACTCCTTCCTGGATCTGTATTAGCTGATTAGACGCAAGATCACTTTAAACACCTCTCTTCTGAAAGCAAATAGCTATGCGTCTAGGGCTGGGAAAATACACTGAAATGGGTACCAGAAGAATGTGATTTCAACCCTAACTCAGCCCCTAGTTAATTACCAGAGCTGAACAAGTTTCTTCATCTCTTGCATCTCCATTTCCTCATCCACACATTGGAGGAGTAGGACTGGAACTACAGTGCTCACACTTGCTTTGTGAAGCCTTCCGGGCTGATCTGCACAGGGGAGAGAAGCTTGTGGGCAAGGCCCCAGGACCCCATTCTACTTCCAACCAGAGCAGATATGAATATATATATATATATATATATATATATATTTTTTTTTTTTTTTTCGGTACGCGGGCCTCTCATTGTTGCGGCCTCTCCCGCACAGGCTCCGGACGCGCAGGCTCAGTGGCCGTGGGTCACGGGCCCAGCCGCTCCGCGGCACGTGGGATCTTCCCGGACCGGGGCACAAACCCGTGTCCCCTGCATCGGCAGGCGGACTCTAAACCACTGCGCCACCAGGGAAGCTCATGACTATATTTTTAATGTATTAGATTTGCGAGCAGATCTTTGGTTTGTTTGGTTTTCTTCCAAAGGGGTACCATCACTTCATAAGAGTTCTTAAAGACATATCTAATACTTTTTTTTTTTTTTTTAACGTTTCAAAGCCACTGGACTCATCTGACTACCTGAGAGAGCTGGAGAAAGTGACATAGACAGATGACACTTCTGTCCCCAGAGGTAAGGCTGCCTGATGGTCTGCATGGCACTCTGCTAGGACGCTTCCCTCCCGCAGATTGTTGGCCAGACTTCTCTAACTGCCGCCTCTCCCTCTCACTTGCCGGCACGTTTCAAAAAGCTCAGACTAAGTAAGCAATATGCAGAGTAGTCGGGAGTTAAGACTTCCCTGAAATGAGGTAAAAGATGCAACCTGCTCAGAGAGCATGTGGTTTGGTGTATTTCCAGAGAGTATTAAATTATACAAGAATTTTCACTCATCTTCATCTTGGAGGTCACAACATGACTCTCCTCTAATGAATTCTTTATATTGGCAGCTCTTCTGTTTTTCTCCCTTCCTCTCCTGGTTACTCACTCCCACCTCTACCCTCCTCCCCACCTTGCCATGAGCAGCCCTCTCTCCTTTAGTCTCCGTGCGGGAACATGTGGTAATACTTTTCCTTGATGTAGGCCTTGACTTTGGTCTACACCCGTGTAGGCCTTCAAGGAGTGGATCAGCGGGCCGCTAGGTGAGATTGCGCTCTGTGCACACACTTGCTTACCTCCCTGGCAGGCCAACCACTGCCTCTCCTCCTTCCCCTGGCTGCAGGAACCTCCAGATGGTGCTCCCAATATGCTGGTTTACGAGTCAAGGTACCGGTGATGTGAGATCCCACCTCAGGGTGTCCTTCCTCATGAAGCAGAGGGTTAATTTACAAAAGCCTGCAGCTTCAGAAGAAAGAACAAAGAGACACAGAGAGTGAGAGAGAGAAAAAAAGAGAGGAGAGAAATCATTTGTACTGGGAACTTTTTAATGGCAAGCACTATCCTACTTTAATATGAGGGTGATTTTGTTTCTAGTTCATAAGTGAGAACACTGAGGCTCAGAGAAGTCAAGTGAGGTACCCAAGGTCACAGAACCAGGAAGTGGCAGAACCAAGATGTAAAGACAGATTCTTATTTCAAGTCCAGCATTCTCTCTGATTTATCAAGCCCTTTTTTTTGTTTTTGAAGCTATCCACCATATTAGAAGTATAAACCCAGGCACTATACTATGTGCCCTATGGACATTCTCTCATTTTTTACAGTCGCCCAACAAGGTAGGTTTTAATATCGTTAGCTTGAAGATATACAAGCCTCATTATAGAAATGAGGCTCATGAAGGTTACAGTGCCCAAGATCACACAGCCAAACACAGAAATGATTCGGATGCTTTCTGCCCAAAATCTATCCGTTACTTTCCATGACTTTCCAGGATAAAGAGCGCCTCAGAACTTCCCATGCTTTCAGAACACAAGCGAATCCTCATCTTAACACACCAGGCCCATCATGGTCTGGCTCCTGCCCACCTTTCTTACTGCTCCTCCATTGACGCCAATCTCCCATACCATATGGAGCTCTTTTCAGTTCCTCAAGCCAGTGTCTCAGCCCTGTGTGCATCATATGTGCTGTTCACTCTTCCCATCTTCATCTACTTTTACCTTCCTACAACTCAGTTTGCGGCCCCTTTTCTGGGAAGCACCCTGCCCCCACGTGTCCCACCACCAACCCCCTCATCACAAAATCAGGTTTAATTACCAGTCCTCTTGCTCTTGCAATACCTGATGAATATCTAAACCAAAGCACTGAGCACACCATCATGGAATTGTCTGTTGAGGTAAGCATCACCACCATCAGACCCTATATCCCCCTTGAAGATACACAACGTATTTTATATACCTTTGTATTCCCAAAGTTTACCATAATACCTAAAACAAAGCAGAGCTCAGAAAGTTTGTTGAATAAGTGAAAGAATGAGAAAAGTAGAAGGGAAGGGGAGGGGAGGGGAGAGGAGAGAAGGACTGAAGGGAATAAAGGGAGAGGGTAATAAGGACTGAGCTCAGATCTTTCTGATTCCAAAGCAGACAGGACTTCTACCATCCCATACTCAACCCAAGATGCTCCCCACTGTATCAAAGATGTGACTGTGCTCTCATTCTCCCTTTTTTTTTAAAAACTAAATTGAAGTATAGTTGATTTACAATATTATGTGAGTCCTTTCTCTTTTTTACTCAGGCACTGAGAGCCTCCTTCTCTGCTATAGCTGCCACCTGGCTCTGCTTATGACACCAAATAGCTCCCTGCTAGGATTCTTCAGAGTTCTCCATAAGACTTCTCTCCTCTGTATATTTGTCTTTCTCAATAGCTAATATCTACTCCATAAATGCTGTGAGTAGGCACTGGTCTAAGCACTTTATGTGGATTAATTTTAACCCTCAGAACAACCTCATGGGATTGGCATAATTATTACCTCTGCTTAACATATGGGGAAACTGAGGCAGGAGAGGCTGACTTGCCCAAGGCCATACGTATATTAAGTGGTAGAGCTGGGATTTGAACCAAAGCAGCGTAACTCTTAAGAATGTGCTTTATTTTAAGATCTACTGCTTCACACACACATAAACTTGAGATCAGATTGTACAAACTATGTCAGTAACTTGCTTTTTCATAGTTAATAATATACCTAGAAAAGTTTTCATGTAATTTAATACTCTTCTGAAACATCATTTTAATAGGTGCATAATATTTCATCATGTTTATGAGCCACTATTAATGAATTAATCAATTTCCTATTGGCAGAAATTTAGATTATTTTCCAACCTACTATAAACACACTGTGATGAACATCATAACTGAATTTTTGTTTACAGCTTAGAATTGAAATCACTTGGCCAAAAGGTAAGAAATTTACACATATCCATCATCCACACCCTCCAGTGTAGCTCAAACATAAATGGACTGTACAGTAGATTCCCCCTCATCCGTGGTTTTGCTTTCCATGCTTTCAGTTACCTGCAGTCAACTGAGGTCCGAAAATAGTAAATGGAAATTTCCAGAAATAAATAATCGATAAATTTTAAATTGTGTGCTGTTCTGAGTAGCGTGATGAAATCTCACACACTTCCTGCTGGGGTGTGAACCATCCTTTTGTCTCGTGTATCCCACCCCTTAGTCACCATCTTGGTTATCAGATCGACTATCCTGTATAGCAGTGTTTGTGTTCAAATCACCCTTATTTTATTTAATGAAAACCCCAAAGCACTAGAGTTGTGATGCCAGCAACTTGGATTTGCCAAAGAGAAGCTGTAAAGTGCTTCCTTTAAGTAAAAAGGTAAAAGTTCTTGACTTTAAAAGGGAGAGAAAAAAAAATCATATGATGTGGTTGCTTAAGGTTAGTTAAGCTTGAGGTTAGTTAAGATGGTAAAGGCATTAAATTTGTACAAAAAGGTATTTTGAGAGAGAGAGACCATATGCACATAACTTTTATTTCAATATATTGATATAATTGTTCTATTTTATTATTAGTTACTGTTGTTAATCTCTTACTGTGCCTAATTTATAAATTAAACATCATAGGTGTGGATGTCTAGGGAAAAACATAGTATATATAGGGTTTGGTACTATTCGTGGTTTCAGGCATCCACTTGGGGTCTTTGAACGTATCCCCCCATGGATAACAAAGGACTGCTGTATCTCAGTTGTTGATCATTAGAGATATTAAGTAGAACAGCTTGCCCTCTAGGGCTTTTCTGCCAAGCTCTTCTCTATTCTTAGACCTGATCATAATAAATGGAGGGAAGAAAAAAAACATCCTAAGCCAGGCATGTGCTGTTGTCAAAGATTGTCCAGATACTTCTCCTTGGACCAGTGCCACCGCCTACTGCTCAGGTGCACGCCTCCCTCAGCCTTTCTCCTCTATCAATGCCACATCAGAATGAGTTATCATTTGCAGTTCAGCAGTTGGTCTCATCAACATGGGGCCCCTTCCCATTTGGAATTCCTACCAAAGGAATGACAGCAGGGAGTGGGAGGTGCAGAAAGGTCCTGGAGGGAGAGGTATAAGGGGGATCCCTATAAGCTAACCTGTCCATTAACCTACATAGCATCTCCTTGGAGAATTCAGGGGAGGGGATAAGCAAAGCCACTCTTTAGAAGGTGGTGAACCTCACTTAGGATAGGGAGACCATGTAAAATAATCCAAGTGAGAAAAAAATAGAGATAAACGGAAAAGTATGTCTTAAGTGCTTATTAAAATAGTGACAATAGCTGGAGAATCCTCTGTATGCTAATTAAAGTGAAGAAGAAAGAAATTTAGAAAATAACACATTAAGAAGGACCTTGAGAAATAACACAGCAAATACAGATGAGGTGACTGGTATCCTATGAGTTTTCTGTCAAACCATTTTGTCATGAACCTCCTCATCTGGGCACCACATGAGGAATGATGAGTAATTCTCTGACACATTCATTCAAGGATGTTTTATTGAGCCCCTAAAACTAACTAATGTTTACCAAGCACTTTATAGTTTATAAAGCTCTGTTCATACACATTTATCACATCTTATCCTCAAACAATCATGTGGAGCAATTATTACTGTTACTTAATATTTGTGAGTAAACTGAAGCTAACAAACTGAATTAGCTTACCCAGAAGCATACACTGTGGTGGTTAATTTTATGTGTCAATCTGACTGGGTCATGGAATGCCCAGATGTTTGGTTAAACATTATTTCTAGATCTGTCTGTGCCTGTGTTTCTAGAAGAGACTAGCATTTAAATCAGCGGACGAAATAAAGCAGATTGCCCTCGCCAATGTGGGGTGGGGCGGCATTATCCAACCTGTTGAGGGCTTGAACAGAACAAAGAGACAGAGGAAGGGAGAATTTGTGCTCTTGGCTCCACTGTGTGAGTGGGGACATCAGTCCTCTCCTGCCCTCAGGCTCAAACTTACACCTTACATTTGTTCTACTCGTTCTCAGACCTTCGGGTTAGACTGGAGCTACACGTGGCAGATTGGGGGATTTCTCAGCCTCCAGAATTGTGAGAGCCAATTCCTTAGAATAAATCTCTTATATATATATAAGAGATATAATATATGTATACATATACATATAATATACATATACATATAATATATGTATACATATATATTCATATATATGTATACATATATGAATATACATATATATTCATCATACATATAATATACATATACATATAATATATGTATACATATATATTCATCAAATATATATACTATATATATAAATCTGTATTTGTTGTGCTCTTTTTAAAGTCCTTAATGTGATATATATATATATATATATATATATATATATATATATATATATATATATATATATATATATACATACACACATATGTTCTGTTTCTGTGGAGAACCCTGACCAATACACATAGCTAGAGCTGGAATTTGAATACAGGCCTCTTGACTCCAAATCATCTGGTACCTACTCAGTGCAAGACCCTGCCAGCAAGGCAGAGATGAAAGTGCAAAGCTCGTAGAGAGAGTGCATGAAAGTCCAGTGGGGAGGAAACTATCTTTTCTGTGCTTGAGACAAAGGCCTCCAGTAATCAATAACAGACAGTGAGTCCCGAATTCCACTGTGTGTCTAACACTGACCTAGGCACAGTGGAAACTAAAAGAAATAGAATATGTCTGGGGGATCCTTTGCCTATTAAGAGACATAAAACAGTTATTGAAATGAAGTTGTTAGTGTTGGCTAGAAGAATTAATGACACTTTCCTAAAGGAGGCAAGGCTTGATCTAAGAAAAACTTACAGCAGAGAAGGGATCATTTCAGTGGTGGGTCATAATGAGTAAAGACATGGAAATAATAACTAGCCGTGATTTTGTGGGTAGATGAGGAAGAGGGTGGGGAAAACTAGTCAAAGATAAGTTTAATTAGAATATAGTGTTTATATTAAAAAGAAGAAGAAAAAGTGAGTGAGTAGAATGAGACCAGGTTATAGAGGAAGACTTAGAAAGCAAACAAAATCCATCCCTTTAACAAAGATTTACTGAGTGCCTTCTATGTGCTAAGCCCCAGGGATAAATAAAAATGAATAAATCATCGTGTCTTCTCATCAAAAGTTATCTGTTCCCAGTCTTGGGAACTTGGATTCCACACTGTAGGCAAGAGAGAGTTATTAAAGGTCCTTGAGTGGAGAGTAACCAAGATGGTGGAGTAGAAGGATGTGCTGTCACTCCCTCTTGCGAGAACACTAGAATCACAACTAGCTGCTGGACAATCATTGACAGGAAGACACTGGAACTGACCAAAAAAGATACCCCATATCCAAAGACAAAGGAGAAGCCACAATGAGATGGTAGGAGGGGCGCAACCACAGTAAAATCAAATCCCATAACTGGTGGGTGGGTGACTCACAGACTGGCAAACACTTATATCACAGAAGTCCACCCACTGGAGTGAAGGTTCTGAGCACCACATCAGGCTTCCCAACCTGGGGATCTGGCAACGGGTGGAGGAATTCCTAGAGAATCAGACTTTGAAGCCTAGTGGGAATTGATTGCAGGACTTCGACAGGACTGGGGGGAAACAGAGACTCCACTCTTGGAGGGCACACACAAAGTACTGTGGGCATCGGGACCCAGGGGAAAGAGCAGTGACCCTGGGGGAGACTGAACCAGACCTACCTGCTATTGTTGGAGGGTCTCCTGCAGAGGCAGTGGGTGGCTCTGTTTCACCGTGGGAACAAGGACACTGGCAGCAGAAGTTCTGGGAAGTACTCCTTGGCGTAAGCCCTACCAGAGTCTGTCAGTAGTTCCACCAAAGAGCCCACGTAGCCTCCAGTGTTGGGTTGCCTCAGGCCAAACAACCAACAGGGAGGGAACCCAGCCCCACCCATCAACAGTCAAGTGGATTAAAGTTTTATTGAGCTCTGCCCACCAGAGCAACAGTCAACTTTACCCACCACCAGTCCTTCCCATCAAGCCTCTTAGATAGCCTTATCCACCAGAGGGCAAACAGCAGAAGCAAGAACTACAATCCTGCAGCCTGTGGAACAAAAACCACATTCACAGAAAGATAGACAAGATGAAAAGGCAGAGGGCTATGTACCAGATGAAGGGACAAGATAAAACCCCAGAAACACAACTAAATGAAGTGGAGATAGGCAACCTTCCAGAAAAACAATTCAGACTAATGATAGTGAAGATGATCTGGGACCTCAGAAAAAGAATGGAGGCAAAGATCGAGAAGCTGCAAGAAATTTTAACAAAGACCTAGAAGAATTAAAGAACAAACAAACAGAGATGAACAATACAATAACTGAAATGAAAAATACACTAGAAGGAATCAACAGCAGAATAACTGAGGCAGAAGAACGGATAAGTGACCTGGAAGACAGAATGGTGGAATTCACTCCTGTGGAAAAGACTAAAGAAAAAAGAATGAAAAGAAATGAAGACAGCCTAAGAGACCTCTGGGACAACATTAAACGCAACAACATTTGCATTATAGGGGTCCCAAAAGGAGAAGAGAGAGAGAAAGGACCCAAGAAAATATTTGAAGAGATTATAGTTGAAAACTTCCCTAACATGGGAAAGGAAATAGCCACCCAAGTCCAGGAAGCACAGCGAGTCCCATACAGGATAAACCCAAGGAGAAACACCCTAAGATACATAGTAATCAAATTGGCAAAAATTAAAGACAAAGAAAAATTATTGAAAGCAGCAAGGGAAAAATGACAAATAACATACAAGGGAACTCCCATAAGGTTAACAGCTGATTTCTCAGCAGAAACTCAACAAGCCAGAAGGGAGTGGCATGATATACTTAAAGTGAAGAAAGGGAAGAACCTACAACCAAGATTACTCTAACTGGCAAGGATCTCATTCAGATTCAATGGAGAAATCAAAAGCTTTACAGGCAAGCAAAAGCTAAAAGAATTCAGCACCACCAAACCAGCTCTACAACAAATGCTAAAGGAACTTCTCTAAGTGGGAAACACAGAGAAGAATAGGATCTACAAAAACAAACCCAAAACAATTAAGAAAATGGTCATAGGAGCATACATATAGATAATTACCTTAAATGTGAATGGATTAAATGCTCCAACCAAAAGACACAGGCTCACTGAATGGATACAAAAACAAAACCCATATATATGCTGTGTAAAAAAGATCCACTTTAGACCTACGGACACATACAGACTGAAAGTGAGGGGATGGAAAAAGATATTCCATGCAAATGGAAATCAAAAGAAATCTGGAGTAGCTATACTCATATCAGGTAAAATAGACTTTAAAATAAAGAATGTTACAAGAGACAAGGAAGGACACTACATAATGATCAAGGGATCAATCCAAGAAGAAGATATAACAATTATAAATATATAATCACCCAACATAGGAGCACCTCAATACATAAGGCAACTGCTAACAGCTATAAAAGAGGAAATCGACAGTAACACAATAATAGTGGGGGACTTTAACACCTCACTTACTCCAATGCACAGATCATGCAAAATGAAAATAAATAAGGAAACAGAAGCCTTAAATGACACAATAGAGGGGCTTCTCTGGTGGCACAGTGGTTGGGAGTCCGCCTAGCGATGCAGGGGACACGGGTTCATGCCCCGGTCTGGGAAGATCCCACATGCTGCGGAGCGGCTGGGCCCGTGAGCCATGGCTGCTGAGCCTGCGCGTCCAGAGCCTGTGCTCCGCAGTGGGAGAGGCCACAACAGCGAGAGGCCCGCGTGCCATTAAAAAAAAAAAAAAAAAATGACACAATAGACCATATAGATTTAATTGCTATTTATAGGACATTCTATCCAAAAACAGCAGAGTACACTTTCTTCTCAAGTGCGCACGGAACACTCTCCAGGATAGATCACATCTTGGGTCACAAATCAAGCCTCAGTAAAGTTAAGAAAATTGAAATCATATCAAGCATCTTTTCTGACCACAACACTGTGAGATTAGAAATGAATTACAGGGAAAAAAACGTAAAAAACACAAACACATGGAGGCTAAACAATACGTTACTAAATAACCAAGAGATCACTGAAGAAATCAAAGAGGAAATAAAAAAATACCTAGAGAAAAATGACAATGAAAACACGATGATCCAAAACCTATGGGATGCAGCAAAAGCAGTTCTGAGGGGGAAACTTATAGCTATACAAGCCTACCTCAAGGAACAAGAAAAATCCCAAGTAAACAATCTAACTTTACACCTAAAGGAACTAGAGAAAGAAGAACAAACAAAACCCAAAGTTAGCAGAAGGAAAGAAATCATAAAACTCAGAGCAGAAATAAATGAAATAGAAACAAAGAAAACAATAGCAAAGATCAATAAAACTAAAAGCTGGTTCCTTGAGAAGATAAACAAAATTGATAAACCATTAGCCACACTCATCAAGAAAAAGAGGGAGAGGACTCAAATCAATAAAATTAGAAATGAAAAAGGAGAAGTTACAAGAGACACCGCAGAAACACAAAGCATCCTAAGAGACTACTACAAGCAACTCTATGCCAATAAAATGGACAACCTGGAAGAAATGGACAAATTCTTAGAAAGGTATAAGCCTCCAAGACTGAACCAGGAAGAAACAGAAAATATGAACAGACCAATCACAAGTAATGAAATTGAAACTGTGATTAAAACTCTTCCAACAAACAAAAGTCCAGGACCAGATGGCTTCACAGGTGAATTCTATCAAACATTCAGAGAAGAGCTAACACTCATCCTTCTCAAAGTCTTTCAAAAAATTGCAGAGGAAGGAACACTCCCAAACTCATTCTATGAGGCCATCATCACACTGATACCAAAACCAGACAAAGATACTACAAAAAAAGAAAATTACAGGCCAGTATCACTGATGAATATAGATGCAAAAATCCTCAACAAAATACTAGCAAACAGAATCCAACAACACATTAAAAGGATCATACACCACAATCAAGTGGGATTTAACCCAGGGATGCAAGGATTCTTCAATATACGCAAATCAATCAATGTGATGCAACCATATTAACAAATTGAAGAATAAAAATCATATGATCATCTCAATAGATGCCGAAAAAGCTTTTGACAAAATTCAACACCCATTTATGATCAAAAGTCTCCAGAAAGTGGGCATAGAGGGAACCTACCTCAACATAATAAAGGCCATATATGAAAAACCCACAGCAAACATCATTCTCAATGGTGAAAAACTGAAAGCATTTCCTCTAAGATCAGGAACGAGACAAGAATGTCCACTCTCACCACTATTATTCAACATAGTTTTGGAACTCCTAGCCACGACAATCAGAGAAGAAAAAGAAATAAAAGGAATACAAATTGGAGAAGAAGAAGTAAAACTGTCACTGTTTGCAGATGACATGATACTATACATAGAGAATCCTAAAAATGCCACCAGAAAACTACTAGAGCTAATCAATGAATTTGGTAAAGTAACAGGATACAAAATTAATGCACAGAAATCTCTTGCATTCCTATACACTAATGATGAAAAATCTGAAAGAGAAATTATGGAAACACTCCCATTTACCATTGCAACAAAAAGAATAAAGTACCTAGGAATAAACCTACCTAGGGAGACAAAAGACCTGTATGCAGAAAACTATAAGACACTGATGAAAGAAATTAAAGGTGACACCAACAGATGGAGAGATATACCATGTTTTTTTTTGGAAGAATGGATATTGTGAAAATGTCTATACTACCCAAAGCAACCTACAGATTCAATGAAATTCCTATCAAATTACCAATGGCATTTTTTTACGGAAGTAGAACAAATCATCTTAAAATTTGTATGGAGACACAAAAGACCCCGAATAGCCAATGCAGTCTTGAGGGAAAAAAATGGAGCTGGAGGAGTCAGACTCCCTGACTTCAGACTGTACTACAAAGTAACAGTAATCAAGACAATATGGTACTGGCACAAAAACAGAAACATAGATCAATGTAACAAGATAGAAAGCCCAGAGATAAACCCACGCACCTATGGTCAACTAATCTATGACAAAGGAGGCAAAGATATACAATGGAGAAAAGACAGTCTCCTCAATAAGTGGTGCTGGGAAAACTGGACAGCTACATGTAAAAGAATGAAATTAGAACACTCCCTAACACCATACACAAAAATAAACTCAAAATGGATTAAAGACCTAAATGTAAGGCCAGACACTATCAAACTCTTAGAGGAAAACATAGGCAGAACACTCTTTGACATAAATCACAGCAAGATCTTTTTTGATCCACCTCCTAGAGTAATGGAAATAAAAATAAAAATAAACAAATGGGACCTAATGAAACTTCAAAGCTTTTGCACAGCAAAGGAAACCATAAACAAGACGAAAAGACAACCCTCAGAATGGGAGAAAATATTTGCAAACGAATCAACAGACAAAGGATTAATCTCCAAAATATATAAACAGCTCATGCAGCTCAATATTAAAGAAACAAACAACCCAATCCAATAATGGGCAGAAGACCTAAATAGACATTTCTCCAAAGTAGACATACAGATGGCCAAGAAGCCCATGAAAAGCTGCTGAACATCACTAATTATTAGAGAAATGCAAATCAAAACTACAATGAGGTATCACCTCACACCAGTTAGAATGGGCATCATCAGAAAATCTACAAACAACAAATGCTGGAGAGGTTGTTGCACTGTTGGTGGGAATGTAAATTGATACGGCCACTATGGAGAACAGTATGGAGGATCCTTAAAAAACTAAAAATAGAACTACCATATGATCCAGCAATCCCACTACTGGGCATATACCCTTAGAAAACCATAATTCAAAAAGACACATGCACCCCAATATTCATTGCAGCACTATTTACAATAACCAGGTCATGGAAGCAACCTAAATGCCCATCGACAGACGAATGGATAAAGAAGTTGTGGTACATATGTACAATGGATTATTACTCAGCCATAAAAAGGAACGAAATTGAGTCATTTGTAGAGACGTGGATTGGTCTAGAGACTGTCATACAGAGTGAAGTAAGTCAGAAAGAGAAAAACAAATATCGTATATTAACGCATGTATGAGGAACCTAGAAAAGTGGTACAGATGAACCGGTTTTCAGGGCAGAAGTTGAGACACAGATCTAGAGAACAAACGTATGGACACCAAGGGGGGAAAACTGCGGTGGGGTAGGGATGGTGGTGTGCTGAATTGGGCGATTGGGATTGACATGTATACACTGATGTGTATAAGATTGATGACTAATAAGAACCTGCAGTATAAAACAAACAAGCAAAAAACAAGTAATACTAAACTTTCTTTGGGTTATTTGTATGAAAATATGTTAATATAAATGTTTCAGACATTACATGAAATTTCTAAAAATCTTAAAAAAAAAAAAAGGTCCTTGAGTGAAGTAGTGACAAAATAAAAAATTATCTCCACATAGCTATAATCTCTTAAGCAGCAGACAGAGAAGAAATGAGAGGACAAGAGAATTGTTACAGACCTACCCATTGTGGCAGTGTGGTTATTAGGATAGTACATAGGGCAAGTTACAGGTAGTATTTTCAAAGAAATCTGTATAAAAGAGTTCTCGTGTGAGTGACAGGAACTAGCTTTCATGGAAAGAATCCAATGGGTAAGGAGATAAAGAGGGCTAGAATAAGGGGCAGAGATGCCAAAGGGAGAGGAAGGATGCCAATGTGAGAGGAAAGCATCATCACCTGGACAAGGTGAGAACCCAGGAATGGGAAACAGGGTAGAAATCCAAATAACAGGATCAGGGCACAGTGGCAGAGTTCAGGACTAGAAACAAGGCAAAAGCTTGATGATTGAATCAGAGGACACAATCAGTCTGGGCCCAGAAGCATGACTGCCTGTCCCTTGACATGGGTCAGGACTGAGCCTATGGATGGAGATGAGACTGATTTGTTGAAAAACCGAAATAGGTTCAAGACCCAGGAGTCAAACCGATCATGATTCACATCTCTGAAATTTTCTAAGGAGAGCCTCTGTAATCTGGCTTAATACTGGCTACCAACCTTATATCCTGCACATCTTTATTTTAACACACTCTTGATTCCAATCTTGTTGGTCTTGTTGCTGTAGCCCCCCAACCCACCCCAGCTGACCAACATAACACATACACACACACACACAGCACAGACTTTTCCTTTTTGATGTTTTGCCTGTGCCCACTCTCTCACCTATAATGTTCTCTCTCTTCATCCAGGTGCTTTCCAGCTCTTGTCTGAAATTGCGAGGTTTTAGGGTTCCTTGCTGTGAGTCAGTGGACAGCTTCACCTGCTCCTTCCATTGACTAGTTTCTTTATTGTCATAGCATGGAAAACATTTCACAGGCCTGAAAGTCGCTGACTCATTTGGTTACTTCCACTTGGATTTTGTTTCTAAGGGAAGTTCATTCTGAATTTCAACTTGGGAGATTTGGAAAATACCCACCCATTCCTTCTCCTTTCCTGGGCTGAAGAAGGGAGAGGACCCTTTCTGTTTCCTAACATTAAGACAACATCAGCAGCAGAAAAATAAGTTAAAGATTCCAGTGGGTGAGAGGTCAAGAAAGGAGATATAATTAATATGCAAGGTTTCTATCTAATATTACAGATGAAGCAGAGGCATTAGTGGCCAGAATAGAATAATAGGGAAAACAGCCATGGGTGTTTTATATGAGTGAGTTGGTTTTTGTTTATCAGAGACCATCAGCACAAAGATATTATAAGTTACTGGTAACATCTATTTTATAAGGCCAATAATAATAATAATGAAAATGAAATCCATAATGGCTACCATTTATTGATGTTTATATGTGCCAATCATTGTGCTAGCATTGATTTTACAGGGACTTCTTATGCTCTGTTGTTGGAACCATCAAGTACATGACATGAGTCTTTGTGGGAATAATTACAGGAGCAAGAATCGGTAATTTTGTCTCGTTTTCGGTGATTTTATCCCTCTGCCACCACAAAAAGTCTTCTCGTTGTAACTATCAACCATGATCAGAATTATGATTTTAATCAGAATCATGGTGACAATATGTAATGCATGGGGAGGGGATGATTAACTCTTGATTTCAGAGGCACAACATTCTAGATTGGATATTTGAGCTGAATGTAAGTATTTGGAATTTCTGCAAAGTTTCAGCACCTGTATTTATTTCAGCTTGAATTCCAATCAGCAAGGATTAAGTTGTGTAAAGTACATGTCATCTTTTCAGACAAATGCCTATCTTAAGTTTCCAACGAGAATGAAAAAGATAAGTAAAATAAAAACAAAATTCTACTTCATGTAAATCTGATAACATTCTGAATTTTAACTTAGGAGGTTTGGAAAATATCTACCCCTTCTCCTTTCCTGGGCTGCTAAATAGAATTTAATTAGTATAAAACTATTCTTATTATACTTGTGATTTTCAAGTTGATTATTTTCAGAACAGATCCTTTTGCATCAGCATTTCCATGGGCATTGGAAATGTAACTCATTGAGAAAAGTCATATTTTTTCTTTAAAGCAGTTTGACAGGAAGTTACATATAAAGTTCTTCCATTATTCCATATTGTCCCTGGATAGAAATGTGAGGGGAGTTACAATTATAAACAATTATAAAGAGGCTCTGAATCTCAGAGCCAAAATTGCTTTCCCTTTAAAGAACCAAAGAAAATCCAAACAAACTCCCCAGACGTCTCTCCATCTGGCTACCACAACTAGTCTTTCTGTTGAAAACCTAAGCCCCGTACCTTCTTCCTCTTGTTCTTTGTGCTTTCCTCTTCTGCCCCGTCCCACTTCAAAATGCTCAAGAAATGCAATTCACAGAGCCGTTACACTGCCAGCAGCCCACTCCATCTGTTTCCATCCATAAAGCCCCTCCTTAATATTTCTTAGTGCATTGTTCATTTCCCAAGGGCAATATAGGGCCTTGTACACCAGGAAAAAGGAGTAAATGTAGGGTGTGGTTCCATTCAAATCTGCATTTTATATCTATGCTGTTCCCCCAGTAAGTGATTTTGTACAGTTTGTTGCCTATTAATGTGTGACCTTTGACTAGAGGATTTCCTATGCTCTGCATATGTGCTCAGTATTCCTCTCATGTGGTAGACAATGCCTTTGATTGCAATGACATTTATTCCATGCTTGGAAGATTTATTCCGTCTCACTCTCAGAAGATCCTTCTGTTGCATTTTTGGCTTACACTAGTTTTCAACGTCTTTGTGGGGGGATTAGGGTAAAGGACATTACCTTTGGCTCTTCCTGAGAACATTTGAATGGTCATATTTTTTAGAGATTTTAGCACCTCACATAGGCTCTCTCCTTTATATTCAAGTGTTTCTATCACTGAACAGGTTTTGTTCATTTTTGGTACGTATAAGCAAAAAATAAATATCAATTTCAGGAAAATAAATTCTTAAAACTTGTTCCCATAAAGAATGTTCTTCCTAAAAGGTACAAATACTACTGAGGCTGCATATGTTGAAGCAGAATTGCCAGACGTCCACCAACTGATCAGACAGGAGTTCTTGACTGCGGGGATAATTTAAGAGGAAAGAGGTTACCTGTTGCGCTTTCATTTTGAAAGCTGCCTTGTCTAGAATAGACATTATTTGAAAATGGGTTATAATACTTCTGATAGTATGATACACTAAGTACAGTGAACAACATTCTCCTTACAAAAAACTTTAAAATTCTGACTAAAGTTGTACTTTAAAATATATTAAAGTATACTATTGAGCTGATAAGAATGTAAGAGAAATCCTCAGAGGCCAAAAACAAAGTATCTGTAAAAACAGGAAACTGGGAAGGTAAGGAAGCACCAAAGTGACCATGCGCTTCCATTCTGACAATCCCGTGAGGAGTGGAAGGACTAGAGAGAATGCCTAGGGCTTACTCGAGGTGGGCCATTGAATAGTAGGCCCCCACATAAAGCTGAAACTGCAAGGGAGTACAGCTTTGCTGAAATAGTCCAAATGTGTGCATATATAAAGTCCACTCCCGAGAGGGTGACAGCAAAGAAACTTGCTTGTCCTAGCCTTGGCAGAGGGTGAAAACGAAATCTCTCTGAGACTTTAAAACTGCAAGCCCACCCTCAAAGCTTTGTAGTTTTGTAATCTGCAAAATTTTAAATTTAGAAATAGCATACACATGCTTATGAGAGAAAGATATCTCCAATCCAGGCCTCAAATATTTCAGTAATATGTACTCAAAGAAAGTAATAATAATAAAATGCCCAAAGCAGCAATGCTCCACGAGTGACAAAAGATGTATTCAGAGACACTTACTACTTCAAATGGTAGAATTATCAGGTAAGAATATAAAATAAGCATGCTTACTATGTTAAAAGAAATAAAAGAGTATTAAATAGATCAAGGAATAAATAAGACACTCAAATTACCAGGCACATTTAAAAAAAATTCACATAGATTTTTTATGAAAAAAATTGCATAGTTTTTTTTTATTTTCATAAAAATGAAATATTAAGCAGCAAGTTAGACTTGGATGAAGAGAAAATTAGTGTAATACAAGATAAATCTGAATGAATTACAGAAAATTTAGTATAGGCATACCTTGTTTTATTGCACTTTGCTTAATTATGCTTCTCAGATACTATGTATTTTACAAATTGAAGGTTTGTGTCAACCCTGTGTTGAGCAAGTCTGTCGGCACCATTTTTCCAACAGCATTTTTTCACTTCCTGTCTCTGTGTCACATTTTGGTAATTCTCACAATATTTCAAACTTTTTTATTATCATTATAAGTTTTTGGTGATCTGTGATCAATGATCTTTGATGCTACTGTTGCAAAAAATTACAAATCGCTGAAGATTCAGATGATGGTTAGCATTTTTAGCAATGAAGTATTTTTTTTTAATTTTTATTGGAGTATAGTTGATTTACAATGTTGTGTTGGTTTCTGGCGTACAGCAAAGTGAACCAGTTATACATATACATATATATCCACTCTTCTTTAGATGCTTTTCCCACATAGGCCATTACAGAGTATTGAGTAGTTCCCTGTGCTATACAGTAGGTCCTTATTAGTTATCTATTTTATATATAGTAGTGTGTATATGTCAATCCCGGTCTCCCAATTTATCCTTTCCCCCCAGTAACCAGAAGTTTGGTTCCTACATCTGTGATTCTATTTCTTCCTTAAATAAGTTTATTTGTACCATTTTTTAAGATTCCACATATAAGTGATACCATATTATATTTGTTTTCCTCTGACTTACTTCACTCAATATGACAATCTCTAGGTCCATCCATATTGCTGCAAATGGCATTATTTCATTCTTTTTATGGCTGAGTAATATTCCATTGTATATGTGTACCACATCTTCTTTATCCATTCCTCTGTCAATGAACATTTAGGTAACTTCCATGTCCTGGCTATTGTGAATAGTGCTGCAATGAACACTGGGGTGCATGTATCCTTTCGAATTATGGTTTTCTCTGGATATATGCCCAGGAGTGGGATTGCTGGATCATATGGTAGCTCTATTTTTAATTAAGGTATGTACATTGTTTTTTAGACATAATGCTACTGCACACTTACTAGATTACAGTATAGTGTGAATACAACTTTGATATCCACTGGGAAGTTTTAAAATTCATATGACTTCCTTATTGCAATATTTGCTTTATTGCAGTAGTATGGAACTGAACCCTCAATATCTCTGAGGTATGCCTGCAAAGAGAAACAGAGATATGGAAAATATAAGACAAGTAATAAATGTAAGGATAGAGTAAGAAGATCAAACATACATCTTGGAATTTCAAATGAAAACAATAGGAAAAATGGATGAGAGGAAATATGTGAAGACATACTTGCTGAGAAAATTTCCATAATTTATTAAAGATATTAATTGACAGATTCAGGAAGCAGAATGAATCCCAAGCAGGATAAATAAAAAGCAGTCATTACTAGATATATCATAATGACACTGTAGAAAATCAAAGATGAGGAGAAGATCCTGATAAAACCAGAGAGGGCATAACAGCAACACAAAGAAACAACAAATAATCTTATTGCTGACTTGTCAGTAACCATGGAAACCAGAAAACTGGAGAATAATTACTTCAACATTCTGAAAGGAAGTTATCATCAGCTTAGAATCATATGCCAAATGCAATTATCTTCTAAGAATTTAGTAACGAATACTTTTTCATACACATAAAATCTATTTTATCTCAAACAGATTATCATTAAAATAAATTATAAGGGGTGAACTGCACAAAGAAGGGAAAATAGAAGAGGAAAGATCTGAATTAAAAGAAGAAATGATGGGCAAAGAATAACCCAAATAGTGGATAAATCTAAGTATCTAAGCAAACAAACATTGACGATCTTGTTAAGGAGGGGACAAAATGGAATGAAATACTACCCAACAACAGTGTATAAATGACAAAGGGTTGATGAAATTTAAAGTGGTCTAAAGCCCTTGTTTTGTTTGGGAGGAGACTTTGATAATTCAAGTATGCATGTTAAAATTTCTAAGGTGACCTTTAAAAGAATAGAAATGGAGTGTATAACTTGCATACTAGTAGAGGGTGAAAATGAAGCAATCAAGAAAAGCCTCAGCAAATAAACATAATAATAAAATGTCAAGAAAGGAGGAAAAAAACTACAGATAGCTAGAAAAGCAGAACAAAGAGAAGTACAAAATAATATGGTAGAAATAAACCTAAATAAATTGTTGATAATAATCAGTGTATATGCTCTAAAATTAGACAGAGACTTCTGGACTGAATTTCTTAAATGATTATTTGCTATTAATCAAAAAGAATACAAAAAGCTTGAAAAGGATGAAAATAGGTGAACCAGGCAAAAACTATCCAAATGAAAGTTTGATTAGCCTTAGTAACATAAAAAATAATAGACTTTAAGGCAAAAATCATTCTGCAAAAGCAACAGAATCACTACATAATGATAAAAGTTTTATATCACTACTAACTAGTGATATGACAATATCACTAATATGAAAATAATAATAAGGCATAATAATTCTAAACATGTATGAGTCAAATGACATAATGTATATAAAGCAAAATTTGATAAAACTTCAAGGATTAATTTAAGGAGAGAGATTTTACCTTTTAAGGAGAGATTTTACTTTTAAGGAGAGAGATTTTAACACCTTTCTAAATAATTGATATATATATATATTTTACATCTTTATTGGAGTATAATTGCTTTACAATGGTGTGTTAGTTTCTGCTTTATAACAAAGTGAATCAGTTATACATATACATATGTATATCTCTTCCCTCTTGCATCTCCCTCCCTCCCACCCTCCCTATCCCACCCCTCCAGGCGGTCACAAAGCACCTGAGCTGATCTCCCTGTGCTATGTGGCTACTTCCCACTAGCTATCTATTTTACATTTGGTATTGTATAAATGTCCATGTCCCTCTCTCACTTTGTCACAGTTTACCCTTCCCCCTCCCCATATCCTCAAACCAGGCAAAAATATCAGCAGGAATTTTGAAAAAAAATGAAAATACAAGCTCAGTCTTACCTTTACACAGGACATTGCTTCCACCAATTGAGGAATACTCAATTTTAAGTACACATAAAACATTGACAAAAATAAAACACAGATTTGGCCATTAAGTGTATGTCAATAATTTCAAAGATAAATATCATTTAGAACAAATTAATCTTTATACAATTAAGTTAAAAACAAATATTAAAAAGTTCATACATTTGGAAACATAAAATCACATTTCTAATAACTTACAGGTCAAAAAGAAATGACAATTAGAAGATATAACAGTAGTAAAATACTAATCAAAACTTGTGATATAAAGCTAAAATAGCACTTGGATGGAAATATGAGGGCTTAAATTATTAGTAAATAGAAAAGGTTAAATTAATGTACTACACACTCAACTTTATAAATTTGATAACATCAACTACAACATAGAAAATAGAGGAAATAACAAAGAGCAGAAAATAATAAAAAAGAAAATACAATAGAAAGAATAAAAAATCTCAGAGTTGTTCTTCGAAAAGACTAATAAAATTGGCAAACCTCTGGAAAGATTACTCAAGACAAAAGCGAGCAAGCATACATATACAACCTTCAGAATGAAGGAAGAGATATAATTACATTCTTTCAGTGATAAAAATAATGGAGAATATTATAACAACTTTATATCATTAATTTTATTTATATTGAGTTTTGTTTTTTATGTTAGAGGGGAAAATATGATTTTTTTTCATTTTTTAAACATTTTTTTAATGCAGACAACATAATCTTAACTGATAGATAACAACTAGAATGTAAGTTCCTTTAAAGCAGAGGTCTTTTACATTTTGTTTAAAGCCTAAGATATAGGCAGGCCCATAATAGAGGCTAAAGAATATTTTTAAATCTGAACCCCTGAATCTAACTCTTTTCTTTGTATAGTGTTTGAATAACTCTCCTGTCTACCTCTTCTTCTCTTTTCTTCTTTTCCTACATAATTTCCCAAATTATTTACTGTATTGTCTTTTTGTTTATTCTTCCACCAATCTTTGTTCCTAAAATTTACCACTGTAGTTATCTTGTCCCTTCTTATTTAGATGATAGCCTTCCCAAATGAGAAATGATCAAAATATAAATCCAAAGGACATGAAAATTCTTCATTGTTATTTTCTTTCAAATTTGTTTTAAATAGAGACCAGGCTGATGGGCCGCTGTATCATACTTTTTTTTAAATTTTAATTTTATTGGAGTTTAGTTGATTTTGATTTTGTGTTAGTTTCAGATGTACAGCAAAGTGCTTCAGTTATACATATACGTATATTCATTCTTTTTTTAGATTCTTTTCTCATATATAAGTTATCACAGAGTAATGAGTAGAGTTCCCTGTGCTATACAGTAAGCCCTTGTTTGTTATCTATCTTATATATAGTAGTGTGTGTATGTTCATCCCAAACTCCTAATTTGTCTCTCCCCTCCATGTTTCCCCTTTGGTAACCATAAGTTTGTTCTTGATATCTGTAAGTCTGTTTCTGTTTTGTAAATAAGTTCATTTGTATCTTTTTAAATTAGACTCCACATGAGTGATATCATATATTTGTCTTTGTCTGATTTACGTCACTTACTATAATAATCTCTAGGTCCATCCAAGTTGCTGCAAATAGCATTATTTCATTCTTTTTTATGGCTGAGTGATAGTCCATTGTATATATGTACCACATCTTTATCCATTCCTCTGACGATGGACATTTAGGTTGCTTCTATGTCTTGGTTATCAAAAATAGTGCTGCAATGAACACTGGGGTGCATGTATACTTTCGAATTTTGGCTTTCTCTGGATATATACCCAGGAGTGGGATTGCTGGATCACATGGTAGCTCTATATTCATTTTTTGAGGGGACCTCCATAGTGGTTTTACCAATTTATGTTCCCACAGACAATGTAGGAGGGTTCCCTTTTCTCCACATCCTCTCCAGCATTCATTGTTTGTAGACTTCTGATGATGGCTATTCTGACCTGTGTGAGGTGACACCTCATTGTAGTTTTGACTTGCATTTCTCTGATAATCAGTGATGTTGAGCATCTTTTCATGTACTTTTTGGCCGTCTGTATGTTTTCTTTGGAGAAATATCTATTTAGATTTTCTAACCATTTTTTGATTGGGTTGTTTATTTTTTTGACATAGAGCTGCATGAGTTGTACATATATTTTGGAGATTAATCCCTTGTTGGTTGCTTCATTTGCAAATATTTTCTCCCATTCTGTGGGTGGTCTTTTCGTTTTGTTTATGGTTTCCTGTGCTGTGAAGAAGCTTTTAAGTTTAAGTAGGTCCCATTTGTTTATTTTTGTTTTCATTACTCTAGGAGGTGGATCAAAAAAGATCTTGCTGCGATTTATGTCAAAGAGCGTTCTGTCTATGTTTTCCTCTAAGAGTTTTATGGTGTCTGGCCTTACATTTAGGTCTTTGATCTATTTTGAGTTAATTTTTGTATATGGTGTTAGAGAATGTTATAATTTCTTTCTTTTACATTTAGCTATCCTGTTTTCCCAGCACCACTTATTGAAGAGACTGTCTTTTCTCCATTGTATATTCTTGCCTCCTTTGTCGTAGATTAATTGACTGTAGGTGTGTGAGCTTATTCCTGGGCTTTCTATCCTGTTCCATTGATCTATATTTCTGTTTTTGCACCAGTACCATATTATTATTATTATTATTATTATTATTATTATTATTAATTTTTGCAGTACACAGGCCTCTCACTGTTGTGGCCTCTCCCGTTGCGGAGCACAGGCTCCAGACGCGCAGGCTCAGCGACCATGGCTCATGGGCCCAGCCGCTCTGCGGCATGTGGGATCTTCCCGGACCAGGGCATGAACCCGTGTCCCCTGCATCAGCAGGTGGACTCTCAACCACTGTGCCCAGTGGTACTGGGAAGCCCAGTACCATACTATTTTGATTACTGTAGTTTTGTACTATAGTCTGAAGTCAGGGAGCCTGATTCCTCCAGCTCCTGTTTCTTTTTCCTCAGGATTCCTTTGGCTATTCAGGGTCTTTTGTGTTTCCATATAAATTGTGAAATTTTTTGTTCTAGTTCTGTGAAAACTGCCATTGGTAATTTGATAGGGATTGCATTGAATCTGTAGACTGCCTTGGGTATTATTGTCACTTTGACAATATTGATTCTTCCAATCCAAGAACATGGTATATCTTTCCATCTGATTTTGCCATCTTTGGTTTCTTCCATCAGTGTTTTATAGTTTTCAGAGTAGAGGTCTTTTGTCTCCTTAGGTAAGTTTATTCCTAGGTATTTTATTCTTTTTGATGCGATGGTGAATGGAATTGTTTCCTTAATTTCTCTTTCTTTTTTTTCATTTAAAAAAAAATTTTATTTGGGTATAATTCATTTATAATGTTGTGTTAGTTTCAGGTGTACAGCAAAGTGAATCTGTTATACAAATACATATATCCACTCTTTTTAGATTCTTTTCCCATACAGGCCTTACAGAGTATTGAGTAGAGTTTCCTGTGCTATACAGTAGATTCTTATTAGTTATCTATTTTATATATAATAGTGTATATGTATCAATACCAATCTTCCAATTTATCCTTTCCCCCATCTTTACTCCCTAGTAAACATAAGTTTATTTTCTACATATGTAACTCTATTTCAGTTTTGTAGATAAGCTCATTTGTAGCCTTTTTTTAGATTCCACATTTAAGTGATATCACATGATATTTGTCTTTTTCTGACTTACCTCACTTGGTATGACAATCTCTAGGTCCATCCATGCTGCTGCAAATGGCATTAGTTCATTCTTTTTTATGGCTGAGTGATAGTCCATTGTATATATATATACCACATTTTCTTTATCCATTCCTCTGATGATGGACATTTAGGTTGCTTCCATGTCCTGGCTATTGTGAATAGTGCTGCAGTGAACATTGGGGTGCATGTATCTTTTTGAATTATGGTTTTCTCCAGATATATGCCCAGGAGTGGGATTGCTGGTTCATATGGTAGCTCTATTTTCATTTTTTGAAGGAACCTGCATACTGTTCTCCATAGTGGTTGTACCAGTTTGTATTCCCAACAACAATGTAGGAGGGTTCCCTTTTCTCCACACCCTCTCCAGCATTTATTGTTTGTAGGTTTTTTGATGATGGCCATTCTGACTGGTATGAGGTGATATCTCATTGTAGTTTTGACTTGCATTTCTCTAATAATTAGTGACGTTGAGTATCTTTTCATGTGCTTTTTGGCACATATTTTCATGTGCTTTTTGGCACATATTTTCTTTGGAAAACTGTCTTTTTAGATTTTCTGCCCATTTTTTGATTGGGTTGTTTGTCTTTTTGACATAGAGCTGCATGAGCTGTTTGTATATTTTGGAGATTAATCCCTTGTCAGTTGATTCATTTGCAAATATTTTCTCCCATTCTGAGGGTTTCCTTTTCATTTTGTTTATGGTTTCCTTTGCTGTGCAAAAGCTTTGAAGTTTAATTAGGTCCCATTTGTTTATTTTTGTTTTTATTTTCATTAATCTAGGAGGTAGATCCAAAAAGATCTTTCTGCGATTTATGTCAGAGAGTGACCTCACTATATTTTCCTGTAAAAGTTTTCTAGTATCTGGCCTTACATTTAGGTCTTTAATCCACTTCTTTTTAAGTTATGGCTTTTTTCTTTCTTTCTTTTTGGCTATATTGGGTCTTTGTTGCTGCACACGGGCTTTCTCTAATTGTGGTGAGCAGGGGCTACTCTTTGTTGTGGTGTGCAGGCTTCTCATTGTGGTGGCTTCTCTTGTTGTGGAGCCTGGGCTCTAGGCACATGGGCTTCAGTAGTGTGGCTTACAGGCTCTAGAGTGCAGGCTCAGTAGTTGTGGTGCATGGGCTTAGTTTCTCCGTGGCATATATAATCTTCCTGGACCAGGGATCGAAACTGTGTCCCCTGCATTGGCAGGTAGATTCTTATCCACTGTGCCACCAGGGAAGCCCTTTAATCCATTTCGAGTTTATTTTTTTGTATGGTGTTAGAGAGTGTTCTAATTTCATTCTTTTACATGTAGCTGTCCAGTTTTCCCAGCACCACTTATTGAAGAGGCTGTCTTTTCTCCATTGTAATTCTTGCCTCCTTTGCCATAGATTAGGTGACCATAAGTGTGTGGGTTTATCTCTGGACTTACTGTCTTATTCCATTGATCTATATTTCTTTTTTTGTGCCAGTACCATACTGTTTTGATTGCTGTAGCTTTGTAGTATAGTCTGAAGTCAGGGAGCCTGATTCCTCCAGCTCCATTTTTCTTTCTCAAGGTTGCTTTGGTTATTCTTGGTCTTTTGTGTTTCCATACAAATTGTAAAATTTTTGTTCTAATTCTGTGAAAAATGCTATTGGTCATTTGATAGAGTTTGCATTGAATCTGTAGATTGCTTTGGGTAGTATATTCATTGTCACAATATTGATTCTTCCAATCCAAGAACATGGTATATCTTTCCAACTGTTTGTGTCATCTTTGATTTTTTTCATCAATAATTTATAGTTTTCTGAGTACAGGTCTTTTGCCTCCTTAGGCAGGTTTATTCCTAGGTATTTTATTCTTTCTGTTGCAATGGTAAATGGGACTGTTTCTTTAATCTCTCTTTCTGATCTTTTGTTGTCAGTGTATAGGAATGCAAGAGATTTCTATGTATTAATTTTGTATCCTGCAACTTTACCAGATTCACTGATGAGCTCTCATAGTTTTCTGGTAGCATCTTTGGGATTTTCTATGTATATTATCATGTCATCTGCAAACAGTGACAGTTTTACTTCTTTTCCAATTTGTATTCATTTTATTTCTTTTTCTTCTCTGATTGCTGTGGCTAGGACTTCCAAAACTATGTTGAATAAAAGTGGTGACAATGGACATCCTTATATCATTAATTCTAAAACAAAAGAAATGAAAACATTTTTAGGAAAGTATAACTGGCTAAAACTAGCTCAAGAATAACTAGAAAACCTAAATAATGTTAAAACCATTAAGGAAATCAAATCAGTAGTTGAATAATTTTTAACAACAAAAAATTTAAATCACTGGGCCTATATAATTTTGTAGGTGATCTCTTCTAAATAATCCAGGAATTGTTCATTCCAGTCTTATATAAACTCCATCGGCAGACGGAAAAAAGAATATATGGCATGGTCCATTTTACAAGCTAGTATAAATTTGTTATCCAAACGAAACTATGACAGTATGAGAAAGAAAATTACAAGTGAGTTTCCTTCATGGACAGAGATAATCTTAGTTTCCCTCAAGTGGTGAGAAGGATCGGGTTGAATTTAACATAAAAGAAAATATTTACTAAGTGTAAGAATATATAAAAATGTCATTGAACTTTTTTCAGTAAGCAGCAAAGAAAGGCACTAAAGTCAGTGGCCCTATAGTGTTTTGCATGAATAGAGATCATCTATCTGCCCAGTAGAATAGCTTGTGCCCTGCAATTTCTCACAGAAATACATGACCATTTGGGGCCTCCTCTGTGAAGCATCCCATACAAGTTCATACATGTCAGTAGCAATCATAAGATACCACTATAGACAAAACACCTTAGCAATAACCTTATCTTCTTCAAGGAATTCTGTAGTCAAAAATGAGATGTGAAAGAGCTTTGGAATGGAAGTAGTAATATGCTTATATTATAGTCTCTTTTTTCCTGGAGTGTGTTTTATGAGAGATGAAAAATTGCAGAGGACAAAGAGTTGGAAGAGAAATGAGGGTAGAGAGGGAAATAGGTGAATAGAAAGTAGTACAGTCTTGGAAGTGGGGGAATGAAATATGGTGGGAAAAATAGAGAGATGTGAAAATAGACTATTATGAGTGATGTCAATCCTTGGTAGTACCAAAGAACTAAAGTAAATATTTAAGCTGTCACCTGAATTCTAAGCCACATGAGAGTGGGGATAGTATCCACCATACTTTCTATTCCTCAGTCCTGAGCATAAGGCCTGGCATCTAATAGGCACTCAGCAAATCTGTTGAATGAATGAATAGCTAATAAAATATTAGCAGGCTAGAAGGAACTGTGTGGTATTGGATTAGAGTGGTAAACATCAGTATGAACTCACGTTTACCTTAATAGAGACACATATGTATATATAGAAATAATTGTGTGTATGTGTATATACATGTGCTATTTCTTAATTCTTTCTACTGAGAGAGCCTAGAAACAAAACACACTCCAGTAGCAAAGAGCATGCCCAGTGCCCAGATCTGGGTTTTTAATGCAATTCTCCAATATAAGGAACTAGGGCTCTTTGGAGAAATGGCTGATTCTAGGGCTGGGGCAGGAATATGCAACATGAGTCTGGAGCATCTTGTAATGCCAGGAAGTAAGGAAGTGCTCAAAGGAAAAAGGAAAACAATGAGGGGGCATATCAAGGAGACCCAGGAGCCAAATGAAAGTACTCCCAACAGCCAAAGCTGGAACAACTGAGTTAAGTGCCAAAATAAATAATGTAGTATTGGATTGTAACCCAAAGGATAAAATAAATATTTATGATTCTTACTGATGTAAATAAATGATTGATTGATTGATTGAATAAAATAAATGAGAGTAGAAATTTTCTGATACAGAAGAATTTCAAACATTTATGTAGATACTGCCCCCCTCAGGGAGGTAGAACATAACTCCCCAGATTTTAAATGTGGGCTGGGACTGCACATAGCGACTTCCTTGCAAAGAATATAGTGTGGAAAGTTGGGGGAGGGGACACTTTATGGTGGAGATCTAGATTAACATCCTCAATGATAAGGCATGTTGAGAGTAGGTACTCTTGATGTGATGTGATTCTCATGAATGGTACCTTATGTCTTCAGTCTTTCTCCCAAATCCCATGACTCCTGCCTAAGTATCAATATAAGAAAAACATCATACAAACCAAAATCCAGGGACATTCTGCAAAACATTTTACAACCCCAAATTGTCAAATCATCAAAAACAAGGAAAGTTTGAGAAATTGTCACAGTTTAGAGGAGCCTAAGGAAACATGATATCTCAATGGACTGCAGCCTCCTGGATGGGATCCTGCAACAGAAAAAGGACATTAGGTTAAAAGTCATTAGTTAATAATAGCATATCAATATTGATTTATTAGTTGTGACAAATTTAACATGCTAATTTAAGATGTAGGGAAAACTGGGTGTGAGGTATATGGGTACAATGTGCACTAGCTTTGCAACTTTTCTGTGAATCTAAAACTATTGTAAAATAAAAAGTTTATTTGAAAAATATTAGGTAGCATATATTGAGGGCACAGTATATGCCATGAACTGTACTAAGCAGTTATATCTACTAACTATTTTAATCTTCACAACAACTCTGTAGTGCAAACATGATTATCCCCATTTCAAAAAGAAACTGAAGCAAAGAAGGGTTAAGTGATTTGGTCAAGGTTGTCACACAGCCAGCAGAGGGTGAACCAGGAGAAAGAATTTTGTCCTGTCAGTACAAGATGATCTCTGGAAGTGCCTCTTGGCACACGATTTGATTCTCTGATTTTTAATAAGCCTTTGTTGTATTGAGGAAGGAGTCTATGGCAAGTCAGAAAGCTAATATGGAGGAGTTTGGGAAACTATGATAATAAATAAATAGGGTTTCAGACTTCTACCAGAGTGAAGTGGGAGGGAGAAGAGAGTATGGGCATACATGTGAGTAACTTAAGCTTTATATAGGGACTTCCCTGGTGGCACAGTGGTTAAAGAGTCCGCCTGCCAATGCAGGGGACACGGGTACAAGCCCTGGTCCAGGAAGATCCCACATGCCGTGGAGCAGCTAAGCCCGTGTGTCACAACTACTGGGCTTGCGCTCTAGAGCCCACGAGCCACAACTACTGAGCCCTCGTGCCACAACGAAGAGTAGCCCCCACTCACCGCAACTAGAGAAAGCCCACGCAGCAACGAAGACCCAACGCAGCCAAAAATAAATAAATTTTTTTTAAAAAAAGCTTTGTATAAACAATTTCAATAAAATGAGGAATTTACTTAGCAGGATAAATTGGCAATGGTTATTACCCAAAAGTATAGTAGGGAAAAATGGCCACACTCTAAAGGATTAAGACAGCTGGCTCGGATGGCGTGCATACTGTTAGGCAAAAATAATCATAAAAGTTTTAAAATGTGGATGATTGACAAATTGTATAACTTGATTGTGAACAAAAATAGAAGCTTAGAGTTTAATAGCCAGCCTAAGCGGGGGGGGGGTGGGGGTTGGGGGGGAGGGAAACTATGGGAGCATAAAGAAGGCACTGCTATGCACAAAAGAAAAAGTGTAACAATCAAAGCATAACAAAGAATGAGGTTTTGTTTAATATAGCAGAGAGTTGAAATATAAGAGTCAATGAAACCATTATTTTGGTAGGTGAAGTTAGAAATGGTTGGCTCCCGTAAAGGAAATAGTGGAAGAACTGAATAGATTCATTTAGAAATGGAGTGAAGCAGAGAAAGCAACTCCTAATATGACCTTTAAAAGCAATATTTGTTCTGCTGATTGACTTGTGCATCGGCTGAAATTATTTTATTTTTGAATGAGTATTTTCTTATAGTCTTCCTTTTCTTCCTAATATCTGACTTCAAATGTTTTCTTTTTCCTCATATTCTTTCCTTATATCCACTTACATCAGCCATAAGATGGAGGTTTCATTGGAAGTTTTCTGAGAATATGTATTTGGAAGGGGACAGAAATTGAGTGTAAGACCTTTTCCTAACATCTGGGAATCCTTCCTCCTTTTTTAGACTGACATTTTCACAAAACATAGTTAAAGTAGATTTCACTAAGATGGTGTTTTTTCTATTAAATTCTTACTAGAAAGAATCTTTAGGTTTCAATGAAATCCCCTCTTAAATTTCTTAAAAACATAAAAGATGTCAGTGTGGTAAATATTTCTTTATACTTCACATAGAAGCCAATACTAATCGATATCAAAAAAGGTCAAAAAAATACACACAATAAAAACTGTGTATTGATATGATTTTTAAAGAACGCTCTGCATATAAAACCGTAGGAAATGTAACTTTTAAAAAAATGCACTCTCAAATATTAATGTATTAGGGTTCTTCAGAGAAACAACCAATAGGAGATCTATATCTATATCTATATCTATATCTATAGATAAAGAGGTAGATAGATATTAAAAAATGAGACTTTGGCTCATGAGATTTTAGAGGCTGAGAAGTCCCTTTATCTGCTCTCTGAAATCTGGAAGCCCAGGCAAGCCAGTGGTGGGCAGTTTCGTTCCAAAGGCAAAGGCCTGAGAACCAGGAGCACTGACATTTGAGGGCAGAAGATGGATGTCCCAGCTCAGGCAAAGAGATTTGTCTTTCATCTGCTTTTTGTCCTCTTCAGGCCCTCAGTCAACTGGATGATGCTCACAGAATTGGTGAGGGCAGTCTTCTTTACTCAGTCTACCGATTCAAATGCTAATCTCTTCCAGAAATAGTCTGACAGACACAGCCAGAAATAGTATTTTACCAGCTATCTGGGCATCCCTTAGCCCAGTCAAGTTGACATATGAACAACCACCACAATTAGTTTGATCCAAGAACAGTAAGAAAAATTACCTGCATAGGAATCACATTCAAATGAACACTGATGCTATTTTCTTTTTTTATATTGAAGTATAGTTGACATACAATTTCAGGTGTACTACATAGTGATTTAACATGTGCATACGTTATAAAATGATCACCATGGTAAGTCTAGTAACCATCTGTCCCCAGACAAAATTATTACAATGTTATTGACCATATTCCTTATGCTGTATATTATATCCCTGTGGCTTATTTTATAACTGGAGGTTTATACCTCTTAATCACTCCTTCACCTGTTTCACCCCCCTCACCTTCCTCCTCTCTGGCAACCACCTGTTTATTCTCTGTATCCATGAGTGTGTTTTTGTTTTGTTTTTTTAGACTCTGTACATAAGTGATATCATAAGGTATTTGTCTTTCTCTGACTTATTTCACTTAGCATAATACCCTCTAGATCCATCCATGTTGTTGCAGATAGCAAGATCTTACTTTTTATGTCTGAGTAATATTCCATTGTATCTACCACATCTTCTTTATCCATTCGTCTATCAGTGGACTTTTCCAAAGACTTC
This sequence comes from Grampus griseus, assembly GCF_964374135.1. NCBI lineage: Eukaryota > Metazoa > Chordata > Mammalia > Artiodactyla > Delphinidae > Grampus > Grampus griseus. Next base: position 79,381,856 of record NC_139017.1, read on the forward strand.
GAAGTAAAGCAGCCAACCACCACTGACCTCTTTGTTCCTACATCCAGCAGGCATTTTTCAGACTTTCTTACCTGGCTTCTCAGTAGCAGTCAGGACTACTGGGCACTCCCTCATTCTGGAAATACCCCCAGCCTTTGGCTCCAGTGACTCGAGCCCCACTGGGATTCCTTCCTTCCTCTCTGGCCACACCTCCACTCCCAGGCCATCCTCTTCCTCACAGCCACTGACCGTTGGACACCTAAAGCTTAGCCTTAGGCTTTGCTCCCCTGCTCACTGGGTGGTCTCTCCAGGCGGGCTCATCCACTCAGGCTCGATTGCTACAGATAAGTAAATGACTCGCCCATGTCTACCCCTGCTCTGAGTACCAGGCCCACATATCCAGTTACCTGCTTTACATGTTTGGATGTCTCAGGTGTATACAAACTGAATTTCTCTAAAAACCAGAGTCCTAATTTCCTCAGCAGCCCACTCCCAGACCCTTTTCTTCTTCTGGTATTCCCTATCCCTATAAATAAAAACACCAATCAACCAGTGAAATAAAATGATATTTAATCAGAGAAATTCATATTCTTTCATAGAGATGGGTATGTTGTAAAATACCACATTGGGAGGGCAGAAGAAACCTAAGCAAGCACACGAAAAGTCATTGAATAAACAAATGATCTATGAGTTTGAAATATGAGAGGAAATGAAGCAACTTCATCCCACTGAACAGGACCCCTTTTCTCAGTAAGTGGAGCAGCATGGTGCCTACAGATAGTCTTAATTTGGGTGCGTTTGACAGCAGGATGTTACACAAAAGTTGGAAGCCAGCAAAAGCAAGATTTTAATTCATGGAAACAAGGAGTGGCATGTATAAGATTGAAAAAAGCAACTCTGCATAGTTGCATTTAAGATGTACAAGATCATAGTCAGAGACAAACTTCCTTGGAAATCATTCAGACGTCTCCCTAGTGGTACCCTGCATTTTTTTAGGAAGGCTGAGAGAGAGTGTCAAGCTGGAAAAGAGAAAGATAGAAGCTGAGGAAGGAGGGGCAGCAGATACCACTGTTTGTCTACACCACCATATATAATTCTCCCAGCTCCTCATAACCCCACGACAAATCATCTTTTCTCCCTAAAAGATTGCTCCATGGTCCGGCATGATACACTTTGGTATAGGTTCCCCTCAAACATAGATTTGGAACTTTGTCCACAATTTTAAAAAGTTATTATTTAAAATAGTGCAAATGTATAAGTAACAGACATCTGATAAAACATTAAAAATCAAACATTTAGCTAAGCATTTAGAGAAATGACTTACCATGAGTTATGGATTTTGAAATAGTCCCCAAAGGATTTTTAGCAAATCCCTTCACTGAAGACATTTAAAATTAGATTCAAAGAAAAACTTGAGTGAGAGAATACTCGAGTAAAAACTCCCACACTAACAAATATGAAACAGATGAATTGTAGCTTTTCCTATTTTTTCATATATACAACTGTTATTTATCTGATTCATTAAAACGTAGATTGATATTCTAAATGCTTGGCCACAAATTACATAAAATAACATAAAAATTAAATCAGCAGCACTTCATTATGGTTCCAGAGATGTATAGTTATATGACAAGACATTCAAGGCCAAAACGGTAAACTTTGAATATTGCTTTTATCATTGACAGAAACAGGGTTCCTAGGAAGTTCCTCGTTATAAAGTGATCTACTCCCAGGCTTCCCACAATTCACTGGGGATTATGAACTGCAAGCACTGCAACTGATTTTAATTGCCACAATGATGCATAAGGAGAGATGTGATATCTGGAGTAACTGGCTTCGAAACAATGAGGAGCTTTAAAGATTAAAGTCAACACTTTAAATTGCACTCAGGACGGAATAGGAAGCTAATGCTGACCATTGAAAGGAGGTGTAATATTCTCCATATGTTTTGGACCTTGTAGCTGAACGAGATCAAGCCCTCTGCATCACACACAATAAAAACTCCAGGACAATGCATTATAACATTCTATTTGGAACGTTACAAACACAGTAATCATGATGGTAAATAGCACAACCAGATAGTGATGTAGGATGCCAATCTGAGAAACCAGAGGACATCTGTGAGGCCTTCTGAGCTGAGGGCAAGCAGGTTGCTGCAGCTAAATGTACTTTGAATGGCTGCAGTCTTGGCCTAGAAGCGAATTGGTCCATAGCTCCTGATGTTACCTGGTAACAGTGGAAACACTGGACACATCAGTAGCTGCCTACAACCTTTCATGTATGAGAGTCATGCCTCAGACCTTACACCTGAATAAGAGTTCACTGAACTTACTATAAGATCAAAGTGTAACACTTGAAAAGAATAATTCCGTAATCACTGTTTCCTAAAGAAACAGTGCATCCCTAAAAGTAGACGATCCTTGGTGAGCTAAATAATGTTAAACGCAAAATCTTACTGGAAAAACTGAAACAAACCAGGAGTGACTCTGCCAATGTGAAAGAAAATTCTCCAAATAGCTTTGTTTCAGCCACAGACATATGGGAAAATTTATGTAGTAAAGTATATGCTTATAAAGTTTCAACTTATATTTAGTGGGGGAAACAATTTATTATACCAAAAGAGCATAAATGTATGACAGATGGTAATGATTTTTTTTCTATTCTTGCCAGGGTCCCCTTTTAGCTGAACGGCTTTTGCTTCTTAAAACTATGAACATTGTCATTCACACCTATTTTCTGAAATTAAACAGACCAATTCTAAGATGAAACTCCCTATACATTGGGTTACTGTATAATGTCTTCCCCTTTGTGTCATAAATTATCTAGAGTACCACTTTCTCTGGAATAATGAAACAGGCCAAAACTGGCAAAAAGCATTCTGTAATAAAACCTTTATTTTCAATTCTCTAAATCAGTTTTGGAAAACCTATATTTAAATTTATCCTGGTAGGTCTTTACAAAGGGATCCATAAAAGATTGTACTGGAAGTGCATTCTTCCATCCTGAAATCTTCATTTTTTTGAATTTTAAAATGTTTAATTCTTTAAAATCATTTGAATCCTGGATTCTAAATCTGGTGCCATGAGTGATACACTGTGGGACTTGGAACAAGGCTGTTGTAAGAATTAAATAATATAACTGTGTACAGCATATAACCAGTGCTCAAACAACAAGAGTTGTTATTACCATTATTATGATTACTATCATTATTACTTTGGGAACTCTGTCTGATCAGGATATTTTAGATACTGGTGCTGCAGGTGGGGAAAGGGGAAAAAGACTCTAGTGAGCAGTGGAGGACAGTGTAAAAGAACTGGGGCTACTCAAGCAGAGAAAAAGGTTTATAAAGACAGTAATCCCAACTATAATTATATAAAGGGTCCTGTGGAAGAGTGATTGGACTTGTTTAGTAAGGCCCTGGGGGGCAGAACCGAGACCAAAGCAGAGGATGGAGGTCGGGGGACAAATTTGGCTCACATAGTGAAGCATCTTGGGCAGATTAGAGTGGAAGAGAAAACTGGCATGGGCCATCTTCCGAGGAGAGTCAGTTCTTCATTCTAGGTTACCCAGGGTGAAAGAAATCTTGGTGAAGAAGTCCTGGACGGGATTCCAGGGATTTTGAATTTCAAGACAATGCCTCGGGCCAGAGAAGGCTCTAAGAAGAAGCAGAGGGTAGAAGTGAGTAAAAGAAAGCTTGACCAGCTCGAGGCCAGCCTCGTCCTTTCCCTCTCCACTTGCACATTTCTTCTGATGGGAAATCCTAAGATTTAACCAAGGGGACTGGAGTCTCGCCCTCAAGTTTGCAGCGCGCTCCGGGAAACTCAGTTGCCATGGCGACAGAAGCGGTTGACCTGAGGATTCAGAACAGGTTTGGCAGAGGGGAGACAATTCCTTCAGGAACTGGGCGTGGCTTTGGTTGCTATGGCAGCGGAGACGCTTAGTCCAGGCCTAGGCCTGTTTAGAGGCCAATGCTCCTCCCATTCTCTGCATGGCACCCAAAAAAGAGAACGGCGGGACCACAGGTTCTAAGATGTGGGAACCCTCGCTCATCGCCGCACCCTTCAACCAGGTATGCCCAGAACCCCGTAAATCCTCTCTGCCCCCCCGCAATGCTAAAGCCCGACCAGACCCTGCAGGCAACTCTGCCAGGCTAGCCTTCCCTTCCTGACGCCACCGCTGTCCCCTCCGAAAATTGTACTTGGTACTGCTCTCCCAGGCCTGATGGTTTCACACAAAACGACCCAGGGTCCCATCCGCAGGGAACGCTTGACGAAATGAGCGTTAAGGGAAGAAGGAAGGGGAAGCGGATTTCAAAAGGTGGTGAAAGGTGCGTGGTGGTGAAGAGACAAGGTGTCCTTCTGACACCTCAGCATCCTCTTCAGTGAAGTCATCCAGATGGCACTCCACAGTTGTACTGGGGTTGTCCTTACGAACTGCTCGCTTCCTCCTGACTTCTCCTGAAGAGAGAAATCCTGTTGGATCATCTGTAGCCTGGTGCATAGTACAGCTTTAATAAATGCTGTATGAAAACAGACATGGAATACCTAAGGTATCAACATATTTAATACAAGTGAGCCTTCTACAGATAGGAAAGGATGACTTTCTTATGTAATGCCCTGATACCACAATATCAAAAGTTTTGATGTATTTTGAAGGTACTGTAGGAGATCAGAGTACTGAGGGGTTGGCTGCTAGACTCATCTGCAGGATGACACAAAGGCAGTCTATAACCCACCTGCCACATGACGTCGAATTGCCATGCCAGAACTGACTAGCTCCCCACCTCACTCACACCCGCCCACCTCCAGTGAGCTGGTCAGCCCAATAGTTCCTGTCATCTGCTGCCAGAAATTCACTTCAACACTAAGTTATTTCTAAGATGACATTTGGAAGGAGGAAGCTAGATTCTGGGAATTCCAGCCTGCCGTTGCAAAACACTTTAAAAACTAGAATTTTTTTTTTTTCATTTTCTATGTGTGTGTATGTTCCACTAGAGAGTTAGTACTTAAAGGAAAAATACATCTAAAGTCTTATGATGCCCTCATGAGAAATGTCTACCTATTTGTCCTTATTTTCCACTATAATTGTTTTTTCCCTATGAACAGTAATTCTGTCTGATATGAAATTCTACCAGATGAAGAATTTCATGAAAGTAGTTAAGACACTGCCGATGCTGACATGATGTCATGGAATTTGGGGGTATTTCTATAACCTTAGGAACGAAGGATGTCAACTCAGTAATTCTCAGTTACGTTCTCAAATTCTTAGATGTTTTTTGAAATACTCTATAAAAGACCCTCTCTTTTGCTTTTATAAGTTAGTGCTAGCCAAAATAATTTTTTCTTCATTTTCTTTGAAATTGTGTAGGCCAAGTTTGGGCTTGGAGTGAACATTTCTGCTTGAATTATAAACTGCTGAACAACAGAGTTTGATGGAGCTGCTGACATTGCATTAGCCTTAGTGCTGCAAATATGAAGCTATAATTTTCCTAGTTGAGTGGAAAACCTAAAGGCACTATTTTCCCTTATGGCTTGAAAACCTGAAATAATTTTCAGCTTTCTTGTTCCTGCTTAAACAATATAATTTCAATAAATCTTACATATTAATAGAAAGAATTTGAACTCAAAGCAATATGTAGTTTTAACTACAACAAGTAAACTTCTTCAGTTTGTTGAAATGTGGGTTCTTTACTGCAGGGGGAAGACAACTACCCTCCACCTCCTGTCATATTTTTTTCTCAGCTTGGTTTCATGTCTGATCCAAGAGGAAAATTCCCAGATTAAGCCAATGCCCAGAAGCATGCCCTAACCACCAATGTAACAGACTCTGAATTTTGGTTAAAGATGACTGTAGATGTGTGAATTCCTTATTCATAGGGCTCAGCAAAGTGCTTTGCACATATTGGGTGCTCAAAAAATGTTACTGCTTTAGTTTCCAGAGTCTCTTTCCATAAAGTTGCTACTTCTGTGCAAACTGTGCTCCAGTGTACGTGGTTGAGTATGTGTGTGCTACTGTGTGTGTGTTGCGTGTGTATTGGGGGTCGCAGAGAGGGAATTTTTCCTCCCAGTCTTCCATAAGCCAGTTTAGTAATCCTAATCAATAGTGATTTTGAACTCATATTCGTACTGAGCTGCACTAGAGTTGACAGAGAATAAGCAAGTTCACAATTTGCTTTTCGTGAATGTACCTTGTATCACTGTTTTGGGCTGTCCTTTCAGGCTAGAATAATCATCAATTTCTCAGTACATTTTAGTTGGTTCTAACACATGAAATGATAGCAAATAATACAAGGCAGTCTATTATTAAACACTAAATGATTATATAGAGTCTGGACATTAGGAGGATGAAAGTGGGCTCGGATAGCCAGGAAATGCTTTATAAAATACTTTCTTCTGGCTGAGCTCTAAAGAATAGGTAGAATTTGAGGGGGTAGAAGGAAGGAGGACAATTATTTTAGGAAAGGAGACCAGCATGTGCCTTAAATAAATCTGGGACACTTAAATTGAGAGAGAGAAAAATGTAGGTTAGACGGCTCCTGGGGGTACATTGCTCATAAATTAATTCTGTCAATCAAATGGTCATTTACTAACTTTGCTATCCATGTATCACATATTTAGCTTATTATTGTACATGTGAATAAATAGTATTATTTGTGAGTATATTGTATTATTAATATATGCAAAATATCACATCTCAAGTTAGATATACAGGAAATATTTAGGTACAAGGTTATAAAAATGCATCTTAGTGTGGGCTTTATATGACATAGACATATTTATGATATCTAGGAGCATTAAGAAGTTAAAGATACTGTGGTATCATAGAAATTAAAATCTTTTCATGAAACTCTCAAGGCAGCCTCTGCTGGCCACAGTGAGAGGAAGATGTGTTAACCCAGGTGCTCAGTGACAGAAGGTGCTATCTGGAAACATTTTGGTCTAAGATATTTGTATTTTTTACTGTGGTAAAATATACAGAACATGAAATTTACCATTTTAAACATTTTAAAATATACTATTCGGTGGCATTAAGTATCTTCACATTGTTGTGCAACCATCACCACCTTCCATCTTCAAAACTCTTTCATCTTCCCCAGCTGAAAATACATCCATTAACTAGTTTCCCCACCTCCCTCCCCCCAGCACCTGGCAACCCCCATTCTACTTTCTGTGTCTACAAATTTGACTACTCTAGGTGCCTCATGTAAATGTAATCATACAGTATTTGTCTTCTTATGACTGGCTTATTTCACTTAGCATAATGTCCTCAAGCTTCATTCGGGTTGTAGCATGTATTGGAATTTCCTTGTTTTTAAGGCTGAATAATATTTCATTGTCTGTATAGACCACATTTTATTCATTCATTCGTTGATTGCCATTTGGGTTGCTTCCAACTCTTGGCTATTGTGAATAATGCTGCTATTAATATGAATGTGCAAGAATCTGTTTGAGTCCCTGCTTTCAATTTTTTGAGTGTATATCCACAAGTAGAATTGCCAAATCATATGGTAATTTTATTTTTAATTTTTTGAGAAACAGCCATACCATTTTCCATAGCAGCTATAACATTTTTATATTCCCACCAGTTTCTCCACATCCTCGCCAAATGCTTTTAACAGTCTGTGTTTTTTATTTATATACTTATATATAGCAGCCATCCTAATGGGTGTGAAGTAGTATTTCATTGTGGTTTTGATTTGCATTTCCCTGATTATTTTTGATGTTGAACATCTTTTTATGTACTTTTAGGCCATTTGTGTATCTTCTTTTGCCCATTTTTAGTCAAGTTGCTTGGTTTTTTTATTGTTAAATTGTTGAGGTTTTTTTTTAAAAAAATATATTCCGGGTATTAATCCCTTATCAGATACATGGTTTGCAAATATTTTATCCTATTTCATGGGTTGCCTTTTTACTCTTTTTTTTTTTTTTTTTTTTTTTTTTTTTTGTGGTACGCAGGCCTCTCACTGTTGTGGCCTCTCCCGTTGTGGAGCACAGGCTCCGGACGCGTAGGCTTAGCAGCCATGGCTCACGGGCCTAGCCGCTCTGCGGCATGTGGGATCCTCCCGGACCGGGGCACGAACCCGCGTCCCCTGCATCGGCAGACAGACTCCCAACCACTGCGCCACCAGGGAAGCCCTGCCTTTTTACTCTTTGTGTACTGTGATGTACAAAGTTTTTAATTTTGATGAAGTTCAGTTTAAGTTTTCTTTTATTGCCTGTGCATTTGGTGTCATATCAAAGAAATCATTGCCAAACCCAGAGTCATGAAGATTTTACCTTATGTTTTCTACTAAGAGTTTTCTGCCTTCCATTTAGGTCTTTGGTCCATTTTTAGTTACTTTTCATTTATGGTATGAGGTAAGAGTACAACTTCATTCTTTTGCATGTAAATATACAGTTTTCCCAGCATGAATTATTGAAAAGATTGTCCTTTCTCCAGAGAAAGGGTGGGGCAAGGGAGAGTAGAAGTGCCACACAATTTCCTACCATATTGAATGTGGCTTTTTATTGATTTTGGGCATTCATTTGGTTGCTTTAGATCTTTGACTGGTTTCAGAGCTCCTATAAAGTTATTTTAGTCAATCTCTGGTTGTTTTTCTAATGTTTCTGTGAAGGACAGAGGGCCTAGAGCTTTCTACTTGGCCATCTTGCTGATCTTACTGTGGTCTGAGAGATTTTGTAATCAACTCTGATTTTCTCCATTTCTTGCAAACCTACACAGCAGGTGATGCTGGGGAAGGGGAGATTAGTAGAAGCTTTGCTCATGAAAATTTAGGAAAATTTACCAAAATTGTTCAAACAGCATAGCCATTCCTTTTAGAAGCCTACAGATTGTCACGTGGCTTCAAAATGAGTGAGCTACGTGTTTCAAATGGAATCTTGTGTTATGATCAAGACTTTTGTGTTAACACAGTGGGGAAAATCCTCACAATGTTATCTGTGTTAAGTGACAGCATGATACCAGTATAGTGAATATTGAGAAGCCAGATACAAACCCTTTTCTTTTTCTTTAAGGTATTATAGACTTTTGTCCCAAATATGTTCTTCAGAATTTGAGGGTTCTCCAAAGTTTGTTTGAGTCGATTTGGTTTGAGATTTTGTTAGTTTTAATTCTTAAGTACTTCCATATTTTCAAATTATCCAAGATGGTTATTTCTTTTCATTTGTTCCAAGTTTAAGTTCTCCTTTTTAGGTGTAGCAAGAAGGCAGCCATAACTTGTGAGACCAACTATTGGCACAGCAATTATTTCATTCTCTTACTGTGACCCACCATAGAGAATGTTAAAAAAAAAAAAAGAAAAAGAAAAAAAATTATGGCAATCTACACATTCTCTAACCCAGCCAGCCTCACTATTCCAATTCACTGATTTCATTTTGTAATGATGATTTCAGGTCCCTAATACCCAGCTTAAGGGAATGGATACTCATTGTCATTTGCCTTATATTTATCATTAAGATTTTGCTTGATTAAGCCTTCAACTCTTCTTTAATACAAATATCCACATATTTTTAAATAATGATTCCTTTTTTTTTTTTTTTTTGGCCATGTTGGGTCTTCGTTGATGCACGGGCTTTCTATAGTTGTGGCGAGCGGGGCTACTCTTCGCGGTGTGCGGGCTTCTCATTGCGGTGGCTTCTCTTGTTCTGGAGTATGGGCTCTAGGCATGCGGGCTTCAGTAGTTGTGGCACACGGGCTCAGTAGTTGTGGCTCACAGGCTCTAGAGTTCAGGCTCAGTAGTTGTGGCACCTGGGCTTAGTTGCTCTCTGCGGCATGTGGGATCTTCCCGGACCAGGGATCAAACACGTGTCCCCTGCGTTGGCAGGCAGATTCTTAACCACTACGCCACCAGGGAAGCCCTAAGCTGGCCCCCATTTAACCATCACATTGAATAGCTAGAGGCAAGACATTCTCTTCGTTGAAGCATAGACACACAAAGAAGGCAATGAGCTGCTGGAGAAAGCCCCAGCTCTGGGGCCAGGTAGACCTAGGTGTCGAATCCTGATTTTGAAAGGCCTAATGGGTGACCTAGAGCAAATGTCTTACCTTCTCTGAGTCTCGTTCTCCTCTTATCATATGGAGATAATAATATCCACCTCAAAGATTTGCTGTGAGGAGTAAATGATATTTATTTCATTTCATAAATATTTTATCACATCTGGCATCTAATAACCCTTCAATAAGAGAGTTCACTCCCTGCATCCTGCTTTTTCACTCATATTAGTCTCTTTGCTTGAAATGAATTTCCACCTTCCCTCCCCTTGTCAGGCCCATTCTTCGAGGCTCTCATAAAGCCATGCCTTGCAGTGAGCTTTCCTAAATAACCTAACCCACATTTATCTTCCCCCACCTTGGATCTAGGCTCTGTCTTTTACAACTCAGTCCTTGGTTGTGAGAATGCCTTGAATTATTTGCTATCATTTTATGTTTTATAGAGCACAAGTATTGATGTAATGTGAGCTGCTTCACAGAAAAATCATATCTTATACTCCTTATATCTACTCTACAATGACCAGCACGTTTATAGGCACACAGAACCACACTCAAACTCTATACGTAATTAATTCACTGATTTACTTTGAAATATGAAAAAACCTTTATTGTAGAAACCAGGACAGTTAGACTGAGGAGATGTTTTCTAAGAGAAGAGGAAGGGACAGAAAACATTTATATAAAAAAACCATCATAGCAGATATATAGGCTGATTGTAACAGTACCCCCAAAACAACTATGCAATGATTCCATTTCACTTCACAGAGATATTTTATCTGCCAACCAGGAGGCATTTAAGTGAATGCTCTTTAGAACATATAGTTAGCAGTTTCTCCTCCTCATTAGACTTCAGCTGAGGAATAATATGTTTCTCTTATTAAATGTAGCTTAGTGACAATAGCTGAGTTGTGCACACTTGAAAAATAGTAACAGAATTTCCTTGGAGTCTTGAACAAAGCTTCTATCTTATAAAGGTTTGGAAAGTAGATAAGGGTTCCAGATAGGTATTGCTGAAATTATTAATACTCCAGACCTCTTAAAGTTGTAAAGTATATAGATACTAGAATGATAATAAGCAGTCTCAGTAGGTTTGGGAGGAAAAATGTTCAATTGAACTGAAGTGCTTGAAACCATTATAAATGCAGTTTATCAAAAGAGAAATACATATTATGGACAGACCCCCTGAATAACGTTTGAGAGGCAGTGAAGAATTTTTCAACTTTTTTGATCTTAAACAGTAAGCTATTTCTCATGTTAATGTGTAAGACTTACTGGAAATCCTCATGAGCTGAAGACTGATGTCTGGCAGCAAGCATATTTCTGAAATTGGCTTGGATTTTATTACTATATTTTCTGAAATATGCTTTCATTGATATTTACCAAACAGATTGCCAGTTCACACAAAGGTTGTTTTAATAAAGGCCAATGAAAACAACTGAGTTGCTAGGAAGAATGTTAAGAGGGAAATGGACTTTTCATAACCTCACATTATAATTTATCTTTTTAGACAAAAATGTATTATTTGAATGAGTTTGGAACCAAAGGGAGTTCTCATGTCAAAACATCTACCTAGATGGTATACGTGATTGTTTTTATAGCAAATGAAAAATATTAAATACAAGTAAAACGTAAGTGTTGCCAGTATGAGTTTGGCAACATACTAGGGAAATGTTAAGAAATGGTGAATGTTGACCATGTTTCAGCTCTAGCCATAGAAACCGTCATTGGCTCCCAGTTACCCACAAGATAAAATGCAAGATGTTCTGCCTGGCTTTCATGGCCCTGCCTAATTTGGTCTTTCTCTGCCCATCCGTCTTTATCTTCCTTTACTCCAGTTGAGTGGTCTCTGTAGTATCCCCAGGCACATACTGACTTTTCCCATGTAGTTTCCTGGCCTGAAGATCTCCCTGCCTCCATCCAACTCCTTCTCATTAAAACCCTCCCTTATATCTTCCAGAAGGGAGCTTAATCACATTATTCTGGTCCCTACTGACTTTTCTCCTTCCACTAAATTACTTCAGTGATTGTTATCTTTTATTTTTTAATTAATTAATCTATTAATTTATTTTTGGCTGCATTGGATCTTCACTGCTGCACACGGGCTTTCTCTAGTTGCAGCAAGCGGGGGCTCCCCCTTGTTGCGGTGTGCGGGCTTCTCACTGTGGTGGCTTCTCTTGTTGCGGAGCACGGGCTCTAGGTGTGCAGGCTTCAGTAGTTGTGGCGCGTGGGCTCAGTAGTTGTGGCTGTACTCAGTACTATATTACTGTATAGTAATAGTTTCCCCTCTCTCTCCTAAATTTCTTTCAGTCAGTCCTCCCATTGAAGTCCCTCTTTTCCTATAACCAGTTTATTTGCCATTTTGTGACTCTTTCCAGCTATTCAATCTCTTTTTAGGTTTTATGCCCAAAACTCAACACAACTTTCCAAGTACTTAGACCCTCTGGTTTTGTACAGTTGTAGGGCAATGTTTTCTATTTTGTTCCCACTTTTTTCTACATCTGGTGAGCCAAGGCATTTCAATGGAACTGCAGCACATTAAGCTGTTGGTTATGGGGAAGCATTACATACAGGCACCTTTCCTGTAACTGATCATCAAAGCTTCTAAACTTCTTTTTTTTTAATTGAAGCATAGTTGATTTACAATGTTGTGTTAGTTTCTGGTGTACAGCAAAGTGATTCAGTTATATATCTATATTCTTTTTCATATTCTTTTCCATTATGGTTCACTACAGGATATTGAATATAGTTCCCCATGCTGTGTAGTAGGACCTTGTTGTTTATTTTATATATAGTAGTGTGTATCTGCTAACTCCAAACTCCTAAATTATCCCTCCTCCACCCCTTTTCCCCTTTGGTAACCACAAGTTTGTTTTCTATGTCTGTGAGTCTGTTTCTGTTTTGTAAGTAAGTTCATTTGCATCATATTTTAGATTCTACATACAAGTAATATCATACGGTATTTGTCTTTCTCTGACTTACTTCACTTAATATGATAATCCCTAGGTCCATCCATGTTGCTGCAAATGGCATTATTTCATTCTTTTTATGGCTGAGTAGTATTCTACTAATATAGTAGTATTCTCTCTCTATATATATATATGCCACATCTTCTTTATCCATTATTCTGTCAATGGACATTTAGATGGCTTCCATGTCTTGGCTATTGTAAATAGTGCTGCAATGAACATTGGGGTGCACATGTCTTTTCAAATTAGAGTTTTCTCCGGATATATGCCCAGGAGTGGGATTGCTGGGTCATATAAAGCCTCTAAACTTCTGACTGGAGTTTAGATTATGTTTTCTTCAATGCATTTACTTATATTTTCCACACTGAATCTCATCTGACACACATGCTTGCTCAACTCAGAAGGCTTTGTGAAATCTCCCTGCAGTGTTTAATTGTCCCCTTGGCACAATGTCATTGTCACAACATCTGCCGGTGAAGCCAAGGCAGGGTGGCAGAGGAAGGCCCATTGTCTAGGAATCGGGACGTGCTTCTTGCTAGCTGTGTCACCTTGACCAAGTCTCCATGTCATAGATTTTTTACCCCCATCTGCAAAATGAAGGAATTGGACTAAATGGCAATGGAAGAAATCGCCTAACATTAAATTCTGAAAGTTTGTGTTTCACTGTAACTATTTACGTATTTTGTATAAAGGCAGTTGAATAAGACATATACGAGGAAGGTTCCCAGGGCTCCCTGCTGTTAACACTTCTCCATCCAGAGAGATGTCTGCTTAACTTCGCCTTTGTTTTTTAGCCAGTTCTCTGTGACAAAACATTTCCTCTACTTCCATGGTAACTCAATGTTTTTGGTATGTAAACTTGTGAAATGCTTTCTAAAATTAAATAAATTGTTTCCTGGCTTCCTCTTGTCCTCACCCCTCACGATCATGATTCTTTGTGTTGTTCTTATTGTGTTTTTGCTAAATATGACTATAGTGTGTTGGCCTTGGGTGGTACAGGCAGCGTAACAGTTACTCAGGCAGGATATATTGAATAGAAATGGAGAGGAAATCCCCCAAATTATATAAGCACCAATGAAAAGTCATGGGATCTCTAAAACTGTCTATGACTCCATATATGTATTTAATAGTTGAGTTTTGGTTAAACTAGTTAAAGGTTAGGAATATTGACTTCAACTGCCTCTGTCTTTTTTTTGAATTTTTTATTGAAGTATAGTTGATTTACAATGTTGTGTTAATTACTGCTATACAGCAAAGTGACTCCGTTTTATACACACACACACACACACACACACACACACACACATACTTTCTCATATTCTTTTCCATTATGTCAGCTACCTCTGTCTTCACATCAAGTATTTAGATGGCTGAGCAAGGATAGAAAGCGTTTCATTATTCACAGTTGTTACTGTAATCATAAAGGTGAAGCATTAGAGAATGTTTATTGTTTAACTTGTCATGCATATCTTAGAAATTTAGCACCAACCTAGGAAAATGTTTGTGGAAAAATGATTTATTAGGACCATATTTTCAACCTTTGAGATGGAAATAACTGTGAATGTGTTATTTTATTCTTTGTGATGAAGATGTCACTTTTGCTCAGAAGGGTATACACTTTAAAACATATTTAAAGCAATGATGATCTGTTTTTCTGAAGAAAGGTTTTTGCTTAGTCCCTCTTGTGTTCAGTAATTAAGAGCAATCATGTCTAGAGGCCAAAGATTTTGGTCGTGTGGAGCAGAATTTGGGGTCACGTGAAGTCCATATGGGAACTGGACTTCTGGCTATACCCTCATCAGTACTGTCTTCAAAGCAGCTGAGGAAATTCTCTCATCTTACACAGCGTATACCACACAAAGAGCCTCTTGGTGGCTTCACTGGAAGTTTGTTCTCAGCCTCCTTGGCAGCATTTTTTCTTTAGCTTTGTCTCCATGTTGACCTCATCAGCGTCTCTAATTAGTCTTATTTTATAGAAGCCAGTGTTCCTCCAAAATCGAGGAGGTTGAAAGTTTCCTTTCTACTTTGAATTTTAGCTGCTAGAAAAAGTCTTTAAAATTATCCAACTTAGTTTGGTCAATGAAAATTTTCGGTCAAACGAACAAGCACCTTGAAACAAAAGAACTGTATTTAAATGTTTCAAATGAATTAAGTAGGAAAGATTGTTCATCTTGAATTGTTCAGTTTGGGCTGGAGAAAGTGGGATTAAAATAAAATCAAACTAGGAAAGATGGACGCCTTCCTAGATCTTCCTTATGTAAGTCTATAGTAGACGTACCCCACTGGTCAATTCCAAGCCCTAAACATGGTCAGCTGTGGAGCTGGAGCTTCCTTCTGTAATGTATCTTTAGCCCAGTAGCAGTTGAGTCATGGGTGAGCCAGGGGGAGAATAGCAATTACTAAGTTGCCTACCATTATCTTCCCCAGATTTGGGGACAAAATTACCCTTTTAATGTCTTCTGAAAGTTCTCCCTATTTTTCTTCCTCTGTCCTGTTTTGGTATGGACACCTTCCTTCTAATCCCCCTCACTGCCAGTCCATCTCTAGGCTTCAGAGGAGGCAGAGAGTGGTCCTTGACACAGAAACATACTTTCATAGGGGAATTATTTAAAGCATTCTGAATTTCCAGAATGTAAGATGGGCACATCCCAAAGTATAACTTTAAAAATGCATTCCAAAGGAAAATAGAAATAATTTCCTTTATTAAATTCCTAGAGTCCATATACTTCTCTACTAACGAAGAATTGAAGCTTGAGGCTATATCTATATCTAATGTGGTTTTTATATACAAATAATATGTTCTTTACCTGACATCACTAAGACATTCTCCTTCAGTAGATTTTTAAATATTGGAAATGGTTTAAGACTGAGTACAACCAGCTAGTAAATATGGAGTTTGACCATAGCTTCAGTAAGTGATTAAATTCAGCTGAAAAACATTTGTTCCTTTTGTATTAAACTACTGCCCTGTGTACTACCTGGGATGTATAGAAAGGGGAGGATGGGTCAATGGAAAAAGGAACAATACAGCATTCCTGCCACCTAGAGCTAATCGGAGAAAACACAGACATAGAGCTAATCAGAGAAAACATAGACACCAGTGATTCTAAAAGTGTAATCCCTGGACCAGAAGCAACAGCATCGCCTGGGAACTTATAAGAAATGCAAATTCCCAGGCCCCACCGTAGACTTACTGAATCAGAAACTCAGGGTGGAGCATAGTTTGTACTTCGATTTGTACTTTAACAAACATGATTCTCATGCACACTACAGCTGAAGACCCACACTAATATCATGACCTCAATGTAAGTACTATGTTACTAGTATAGTACTGATAATGAGTTTGCAAGCAGAGGACACAGTGGTCACTGCTGGGCTGAGATGTTTAGGGAAAGAGCCACAGGTGAAGCAGGAATTTCACCTGGAAGCAAGGAATTCTGTATAAAAGGACCATGCTGAGCAAACAGAGAGCTGAGAAAACACATGACATATTTGTGATACATAATTAACCACTCACTAGGCACTGGATTAGGTGCTTTACACACACTGTCATGGTTCATCCTCACAACAGCTCTAAAAATATTATTCCCATTTACATGGCAAAATTAAGGCTCAAGAACTTACATAGAACAATTTGAGAGCTGTGAGAGTTTAGAAATAGTGGGAGATATGGTGTTTAAAATATGTGGGGAAGAGAATGTAAAGGATTTTGAATTCTAGTAAGATAGAGTTTGGACTTATCCCATTAGAGTCTAAGAGTTAGACAATTAAAATACTTTCTGTGAGGGAAGCATGAAATGATTAAACTGATTCTTAGAAAAAATTAATAGGTTAGAGATGGAAGAAGCTGGAGGCTCGAATAGACCCCGTAGAAGGTATTTTCAGTGGTCTAGGTTTGAGGTGGTTATAGGTTGAACTAGCCGAATCACCATGAAAATAAAAAGGAAATGACAGATCCAAGAAATTCTAGAAAGAAAGTAACTGTGATTGCATATACAAAAGGAGAATGAGGGAGGATTTGAAGCATGATGACTGGGAAAAATGGAAAGTCTCAGAAACTGACCAATTCAGTTAAATGAACTTGGATGATTTTTACTGTTTGTGATAGGATTTTGTTTGTTTTGTTTTTAGGGTATACAGAGAGGTAAAGAACTCAGCTTTCAGACATTCTGAGTATGAGATGATGGTAGAACATCAAAGTAGAAATTCATCAGGAAGTCCATAGACTATAACTCACAGTCCATGGTTGGAGGCATCGACTTAGGGATTGTAGTAGAGAAGTGGAGTGGATGCTGTGGGAGGACCTAGAATATCCAATAGAGAGAATGTGCCAGGAGAAGAACAGAAGGTTGAGCATAGAATTCTATGGAATATCTAAAGGTCCTCATTTATGAGGTAGAAAGAAAGGAAAGAGCCTGATGGTCAGAGAAGAAACAGCCACAGGAATAAAGACAGAATGAGAACAGTGTTGTGTCATGGACATCCGTCCAGGGAGAAGGGCACGAAATGGCGTTTGAAGTCCCCACCTATGGAGATCTAGGGAGAACAGAGCAAGGCAACCATATTCGGTGATGAGGACACAATTAGTGATCCTAAAGGATGCAGTTTCAATAGAGTGAATGGTGGTGGAGGTGAGGGAGGGAGGTGGGAGCAATACTGTGGCTTATCAGGATCCAGGGCCTCAAGCGCTAGGTCCCATGTTTGGGGAGTTTGACTATGAAGAAAAGAAGATCCTATGGAAAATGGTTAGCGGGGAGACTGGGATTAGGTGAAGATAGCTATGCTTTTGTGAAATGGGATAGAGAGGAGAGGGCAGGAAGGGATTGAAAACTGGAGGGGGAGAGATAGGATTGACGGAACAATCTGGAAAAGCAGGTCAAAGGAAAGTGGGTCATTTGCTCTAGTACAAAAGAGAAAGGATCAGAATCTTTCCCTCAGCCCGAGAAAAAGGAGCAAGTTCTTCAGACTAGTGAAGGACGTACTGAGAAGAGAATGTGAAAAGGGGAAGAAACCTAAACAAGAGAGCTTTGCTCTTCTGAGGAGGTGGAGGTGTGGCCACTGTGTAGATAGAAGGTTGACAAACAAGAGACATAGGCAAAGAATTCCTTCCACTCTTTCTTCAATCAGCATCTGCCCGTGAGGCAGGGACATAAGACGCAGGGAGAGATGCGGTCAACAGTAAAACCCGTATCATTTTACGTTATGACTGTGCACATATCTGCCTCCCTTACTAGAATGTGGGTTTTTTGAGAGCAAAGACTTCCTTCTTTTTTAATGCAGGAAAGCACAAAGGGTAATATAACAAGGACATTTGTACCATCGGGACAATTGCTAGTTTCTCTTTTTTTTAAAATAAACACTGGGAAAAAAATGGAAGAACACTTTGTCCTTACCCCCAGCCCCTGTTCCATTCCTTTCTCTCCCTTCCTAGGAGCACACACTGTCATGAATGCATATCCTCTGAGCCTATCTATGTATCTATTTATCTATATCCACGAATATTATGTAATATTGTTTATGATTTTTTTAATTTATACAAATGGTTCCATATTGTACTTACCAGTTCTGCAATTTATCTTTTTTTAAAATTCATCATTATGTTTTGAAGTCTAACCATGCTGAGAAATACAGATTTAGTTCATTTCCTTTAATTTCCCTTGTCTTATTAATCTTTGTATCCTTCATTTCCAGTGTAGCATAGGTACCCATATAGCAAAAGTTATTAGTGAATAAATTAGGATAAACAATATAACAAAAGAAATGGATACTTTATACAGCACTTTCTTATGGAATACTTTTAACTATAATCCCTTTTCTCTGTTATTTGTGGATTTTTCTTCCCCAGGCTGATGCTATTTAAGGGTAGTAATTATGCCTTATGCCTATGCATTCTATTCCTAATGCCCATTTCAATGTTTGACACATAGTAACTCCTCAGTAAATATTTATTGAATGAATGAATGACTCCCTACTGTAAGTATTATTTTGTTAAGGTCCAGGTTCTGAGTACGTGAGTGTTTTTCCAAGACCACGTGGTTGGAATCAGGACTAATGATCAGGTTTTCTGATACTAAATCCAGTGGTCTTTTCATTATAACATTGAAAGAGCTATTGTAAGGACTATATTAGGGAATCAATAGGAAAGGAATAATTATAATGAATTACTGCCCTGATGTAACCAATAAATAGACTCCATGTACCTATGTAGTTAGGGAAAATTAATAACCATAACCAGGTCTAGGGCTTGAAATTTATCATAATCATTAACTTAGAATATATTGTCATGTGGTCCTTAAACCATGTGAGGTTCATATTATAAAGGAGATATGTGAATTATGAGGGCATATAGGATTGCAGGAGGGAAGGAATGAGTGGGAAGCAGTTTCACTCAAGTACAACTGCTTTTGCTAAGGTCAGTGGTAACCTTCTAATTGCCTTTGACGACATACACCACTGTTCTTCTGGCTTCAGTGACACCTCCCCTCCTGGCTCTCCTTCACCTCACCTTCTTGTCCACCTCCTAGAAACCCTTCCCTACAACAGGGACAGTTGAGTGGAGATCGGAAGGAAATTACAAGCAGTCTAGGAAAAAGATCTCAGGAGCTGCCTCAGATACCACCCACACTCCAATCTGCCCTCCCACTAGGAATGATTGGTACCGATCAATACCTTTAACCCTTCACTTGATGATTTGGAGGTTTTACCCCAGTTTCCTCACTCAGAGGCAGATCTCCATCACCTCTTCAATCCCTGGAACAACTCTTGGGTCCTGGGCAGCTGGAAAAGTCAGGATTGCTGTGCACAGAACGAGATCTGGGGAGCAACGCACCCTAACTCCTTTGACAGGCCAGTGAAAGCAACTGAGTGGCCAAGTAGCTCGCACAAGGGAAAGACCTTTTAAGGAACTTATTTTCATGTATAAGCACTGTTTGCCCACTTTCAAACTCCTATCTTAGTCATTTTGCGGTATGCTTTACAGTTTGTTACATCTCAGACATTTAACCAGAGTAATTTAATAAATGCTGGTTGAGTTGAACCCCGCCTCTTTTTTTTGTTGAATTGAGGCAGAACACAGATTCTCTACCACGCTTCTTGCTCAAGGTACACTCTCAAAGTTTTTCTGACACCCTCAGGGAGTGCTTGGATAGTCTCATTGTTCCCTACTAACGTGACACAAACTCAGGTATCTAGAAGATCTGATACTGCCTGGGATCGTCCCTTCTTTCCCACATCATAATTTGAAGACCACAGCTTTAGACCTAAAAATCAGAGCAGGTGGTCAGACAAAGAATTTTTGTTCTGCTTCCAAGTATTAGAGACCGTATGGGGAATGAAATTTGGTTACCAAAATATTGGCATTTCTTAGACATTTTATTGAATTTTGGGGCAAATAGGATAGAGTGCTTGTAATCAAGACAGTCTTATATTCTTGTGATAGTCAGAAGTATCCTTGGGTGTTCCGCACTCACTCAAGATGAATGTAGAAATTAAACTGTATCGGTGGCTTTGTAGTGAACAAATGACAAGTGAGATGTAACAAACCAAGCAGCAGCTATGGGGCGTGGATGGCTCATTAGAAAGAGCATTGGTTAGTTATTTTGTTTCCTTTGTGTAGCCGTAGTGCCAAAGCCATACAAGTTCATGGACTATGTCACAATGCTTAGGGAAAAAATGACATTTAATTAGACAAAGGAAGGTGGGGAAAAAAAAAAGGAAAGGGCTAAATTAGGATAACTAATGAGCTCATATTGAGTCCTGAAAATATATCTTAATTTTTAACGTGGAAGATAGTAATTCAGCACTGAAGGGACTCGAGGAAGGCACAAAGGGGTCTCATGTCTGAGGAGGGAGTTGATGAAAGGTTGTAGCCTTTAATATCTGATGATGAAAAGAGATCTCCTTTCTTTGGGGTGAGTCCCTGGTTCCAACTTTACATTCGTGGAGCAATTAGCAGGACTCCTCTTGGCTTTGCTTGGTCTCCTCCGTTAGAAGAATGCCTCTGATATGTAATATTTGTTTGAAAACCCAAAGAAGCTTGTTTCCTTTTGAGGTTTGCCTTACTTTTTATGTTCTGAAGTTCATTTTGGACCTCAGATTTTGCTCCAAGCAATAAAATTGGCTGGATTGTACTAACATAATGGAGCTGTAATTTTAGCCAACTCTGGGGGGTGGGGAGATAGTTAAGGTGTGTAGTGGTTTCTGTGGCTTCTCTGTGGAGTAGAATTCCCTGCAAAGCTTTTCCATGTGGTGTTTTAATAGCTGTCTTAAAACTCTCTGATGCATGGAGCAAAACCGAATTAGACTCATGTACGAGATTGCTGGGATGAGCCAAGAACCCTGAAAAACAAAAGACGAACAAACAGCCTAAGCTCAGAGGCTAAACCGTCCAAAGAAGATCCTCAGGACATATGCAAATTCAAAATTACGGAAATAATCGCCTGTTTTAACCCATTTTTTGCAAAATTTTCTAAGGAGAATCGTAATCTTTTCTTTGCATGCCTTAATATTTTACCTTTGCATGTAGCTTTACAATTTACAAAATGCTTCAATATATATATTTTATCATTAGAGACTTCCCACAACCTTTGGAAGTTTCTATTATTAGCCCCATTTTTATAAATGAGAAAACTGAGTCACAAAGATAGATCCAAGGTCATTTAGCAGAGGAACTACAGAGGCAGAATTCGATACCACTTCAGAGCTCTGCATCTTTACACCAGAACTTCAGTAATTTTTTTATTATTATTATTTTTTTAACACCTTTATTGGGGTATAATTGCTTTACAATGGTGTGTTAGTTTCTGCTTTATAACAAAGTGAATCAGCTATACATATACATATGTTCCCATATCTCTTCCCTCTTGCGTCTCCCTCCCTCCCACCCTCCCTATCCCACCCCTCCAGGCGGTCACAAAGCACCGAGCCAATATCCCTGTGCCATGCGGCTCCTTCCCACTAGCTATCTACCTTACGTTTGTTAGTGTGTATATGTCCATGCCACTCTCTCACTTTATCACAGCATACCCTTCCCCCTCCCCATAACCTCAAGTCCGTTCTCTAGGAGGTCTGCGTCTTTATTCCTGCCTTACCCCTAGGTTCTTCATGACATTTTTTTTTCTTAAATTCCATATATATGTGTTAGCATACGGTATTTGTCTTTTTCTTTCTGACTTACTTCACTCTGTATGACAGACTCTAGGTCTATCCACCTCATTACAAATAACTCAATTTCGTTTCTTTTTATGGCTGAGTAATATTCCATTGTATATATGTGCCACATCTGCTTTATCCATTCATCCGATGATGGGCACTTAGGTTGTTTCCATCTCCGGGCTATTGTAAATAGAGCTAGAACTTCAGTAATTTTAACTAGTGATGACGTTTAATATTCATGAAGACAAGGAACACCAGACAGGTAGTGTGTGCATACACAGTAAAGATGCTTCCAGGCTTCTGAGTTCTCATCAGTGAATATAAGACATTACAGTGTTGTCTGAACGTCCAGAGGATATGCTCTTCCTTTCATTCAAATGCTCAGTGATTCAGAGACATGGTTCCTTCCAAAGTGCTGAGTGTAGCCGATAAAATGCCACATACTTAGTTGGCATTCTCATACTAAGCATGTGTAAAAATTCTCTGTAGTGTGTGGTTTTGGCTGCTAAGTTCCAGAAACATTTATTGAATGCTACTATATGCCAGGCACATGGGCAAAGTAGGAAGTTATCCAGGTGGTATGATTCTAAGGGAGCCTTTTACACTGGCCCAGCCCACTGCCTAAAATAGTCTCCTTAGCAGGGCATCCCTTTGAGTTAGTCCAGGAGTCACTGGGATTCCTTTTTTGAAAATGAAGATAGTTTGGAAAGAAAAATATACTTTTTAATTTAAAAAATAATTTTTAAAGTATTTTTTTAAATACTAAATTTCACTAAAGCCTTGAGGTATATTTATTCATCCAGTTACCAGAATCAACTGTTAAGGCCCTGAGTTGAATAGGAGGTGATGTGGATAAATTGTATTCTACCCAGGAGAAGGGGATGATGAATTCTAGAAATTCACCTGTAAGGGCCCAGGGAAGCCAGGATATAGCAGCAGGTCAGGGAGCCCATCTTATCTGGAGAGAGGGATGCACTAAGGTTCTCTATCAAGAATAAACTTCAGTCACTTTGCTTTTGTTTTTAAGAACTAGCCCTACCTGATATATTTCAAAGCCAAGTTCTTATTTGTTTAAAACCAAGTAAGCAGGCCCCCATCTCTAATGAAAATCAGCCTGGTAGCTGGTCCTCTGTGTGGCTACCTCAGAACTCATCATCTCCTTAGTCAGCCTCTGTACTCCTTATTTAACTCTAATCAATGTCTTTTCACAGTTGATGATAGGTTGACATCGCTGACAAACCTGCACCAGGTGCAAAAGGATTTAAAGTTCCCTCCTGCCTCGCTTTCACATCCTCTCCCACAGCTCTGAGAATTCTATACCTGGAGAATTTTAAATATCCTGTGTTCATGATTTTTGGCCTCTCTTCCAAAGACCTAAAATATTTTAAAAATATATTAGTTAACAAGTTTATTGTTATCAATGAGAAAATTATTTTATAAGTTGACTGTCACTTATGAGGCAGCTGTTGATACTCTGTTTGATTTTTTTTTTCTGCATTCACCCCTAAGCTTTCCACACTTGAAACAGCATGTATGGAACAACCATGTTTGTTCTAATGACTAACCCAAGGAGAAGCCCCCAAAATAATATCCATCATGATGGCTATGATTGTTGCTAAGTGCTGTGCTCAGAAAGATTCTCTATAGATTGTCTCATTCAATCTTCACAACAATCCCAAAAGGTAGGTACTGTAGTTACCCTCATTTATACATGAAGCACAGAGAAGTTAAGTAACTTGCCCAAGGACACACAGCTGGTTTGCTGAGATTCAAAAACAGGCATTCTGTCTTCTGAGTCCAGGCTCTTAATTACTATGCCACAATGACCTGTGGGCCACCACCCCTTCTCCAAGGGGCCACCAAAATATGAGGGCGCCTCATCACCTATGGGCAAGGGGTGCTGGGGCCCTCCCATGGCAATGACCCCAGTGCTCAGATCCTGCGTGTGGAAGTAGACCCCTGAGACGGCCAAGAGGCAAGGAGAACATTGGAGTAGCTTGGTCCTGCTCTTCCCATAGTGGCCTCTCTGTCCTTACCTTGTCACCTGTTTTTATAGAGCCCATTTTGAAGGATAGTGCTTAAGGCTGGGCCACACCTGAAACAGCATCAGCAGACACTTAATTATGAATTCACATAGCAGCACACTGCTGCACAATGTGTATTGGGGTTGGGAGGGGCAATAGATGGAGAGAATCTGCTTTGCCCTCAGTATTTTCTCAGAGACAGCCTTGGCGTTTTAAATCAAATTCATCTCTAAGTCAGCCTTAGACCAACAGGCCTTCCTGGGATGGGGGCCCTCAATGTGCTGGCAAATGTTTAATCACCTGCTCTCCAGGAGGAAAGCTCTTATTGGTAGCATTTGCCATTGCCTTAGTTTAAATGCTCCCACCACAGCAAGTTTCAGGTTACCAACACAGCCCCACTGAACAGGGTCAGGAAGAGCTGTGGGCAATCAGATCCAGCACACCCTTGGGCGAGGTCAGAAGATTAGGGTAGACAGACCCCGGTGGTAGTGTTGCTGCAGGGGACAAGGGTCAGGTTCAGATTCTGGACCTAGAGGGTTCATTTTATGTGTGGCTCCTTCTCTCCCCACCCTACCCTGATACCTTCCACCATAGAATCAAGCTCTAAGAATATCAAAGGGGTCTTGAAAGAGAAAGGAATCATAGAATTTGCAGCCCAGAGGCAGTAGGTGGAAGGGAAGAGGGAGCAGGACATCATCTCTTGATGGGAGATAGGAGAAAGGAGGAAGAAGGAAAGAGATGGGAGGAATGGTTTTATAATCCACACATGTGTGTATGTGAGTCCTTGGCTTTTCCCTACTGTCAGGAAGAGCTGCCTCATTCCCCTGGTTGCCAGTCTGGTTGCTAGTCTGAGTCACTCCCAGGAAACATGTTTTAGCAGAGGAATGTCTTAGCAGGGTCTAACTCCTCACACCCTTGTTAATGACCCTGATATGAACAATGTTAGATCAGATACAGTCTGTTTTCCTCCCGAAGGACTTCAAGGCTATGTATGCCCTGCTCAGTTTCCTGACATTCTAGTGCTTTATGATTCCCAGGGTCAAAATTGTCATTCTAAGCATCTTCTCTGTTGAACAACAGATATGTACACAGAGAGCCTTGCTCTGTTTTCCATTCACTATTGGACACTATGAGCTGCAAAACACATAAAACAATTTTTCCAACCTAAAGAGCTTATAATCTCGTTGAGAAAATGTGACAGCCATGTGAACTAATTCCTAAGTAAGGAGCACTTATAACAGCATGATGATGATATGTCAAAGAATAGTCTTTATAATGAATTGTGAGGAACCTATAATTAAAGGAGAGTCTATAATGAGAACTTATTTAGTAAAGACAGTCAAACTGCATATCCTGGTCCTTTATATTGTTCTTGTTTGTTACGTAATGTGTACCCATTTTTTAAACATATTTCCGACTCATTTTACAGTTAGAATCCCTTTTTAACAAATAACGATTAGAGCAGCCAGTTCAATGTAATAAAAATATTTCTTCTGCTGGCCAACAGCCCATACTAACACTCCTTTGCTGATGGAGATCCAAGATTCCTTTTGAAGGGAAAACCCGGTATGAGAAAGACATTCACAAATCCCTGTCCATTTGGCAGTAAATCTACTTAACAAAAAGGTTATCCTTTCAGCAGAGTATTGACAAAGCACAGCTTTGCATATCTGCACGGTATTAAATAACTCTTGACAGAACCTGACTTTTTCAATGTTGCATTGATTTTATTTGGGGCTTTTGTGTCATAGAGCTCCATAGGCTCTGATCAGTTCAGGGTGGATGACTGTGGGAATCTCACCTCTGATCATCCAGGGCAACAGACCCCCTGACACGCTAGCAAAGGCAGCAGAAGAGAGCAGACATACGTGTCTGCCCTTGTCTTCCCCTGTATCAGCTGATTATTTGTGCTAATAGAAGGAAGCAATCTCACTCTCATCATCCAAAAGCTCCTTTTCACTTGCTTTTTTGTCAATTTATTTTACTGAAGTATTTTTGAGTTACAATGTTGCGTTATTATAATTTCTGCTGTACAGCAAAGTGATTCAGTTATACATCTATATACATTCTTTTTCATATTCTTCTCCATTATGGTTTAATCACAGGATATTGAATAAAGTTCCCTGTGCAGTGTTTCACTTATTTTTGAGAGGGTTTTGGTAATTCTCTTAGGAGATATAGGAACCCTATATATAGGGTTCCTATATTCCTTAGGAATATAGGAACCCTAAGTAAAATTTGGAGAATTTGCAGTATATGAAAGAAAAATAGTTCTGGATCTATCCTGTGTCTCTGGGACAGTGGGCTCGCGTGAGCCAGCCAGATTCTCTGCATTTACGAGAGTACTTTCTTGCCATAGAAGTCTAGGGTCTAAGTGTTTAGGTTAGGACGCCCTCCTGCCAGGCTTCAAATTAGGTGAGGCTGATAAAGTAAATAAAAGGTAATGGATTGTGTCCATACACGACTTCATTCCATCCTTTGAATGAGTTTATCAATAACTGCTAGAGGGCAAGACTCAGCAATAACCATGTACAGTTGATGTCTCCAGGCAATAGAAAGCTGATTTTATTTCCTAAGGTGTTTGAGGTGTGCCAGACTAAAACCCTCTTCCTTCACTGATACATCTAGTGTGTAGTTTTCCTGAAATGATTAATGTTTTCTTTCTCTAGGCTTATGCTACTAATTACACCCAAGCTTCTTGAACTGTCTTAAACAAATTCACACACAGGTAGGAGCCCTGCAGGACTCGCGAGTGTGATGAATCAGGTTCTGTGCCATATGCTTTCATTTCTCCCCTCTGGTCAACATTTGTTTTCTCTGTACTTATTTCTCTTGCTGCCCTGTGAACTGAAATTTAAGGGCTGTGTTTAGCTGCATGTTGGGGTGGAATATGGGTGGAAGGGTGTATTTTAATAGTATTTTGCCAAATTTAAATTGGGTTGAATGTTTTCCAAAATAATTTCCTATTTCTAAAACTGGTGCCAGTTAGGAGAGACTTGGAATCTACCCTTATCCTGAAATACTAAGAAAAAGCTCAAAAGTTATATTTGCAGAGTGTCATTTACTTAACGAGTCTCCCTAGTTAGACACAGAGAAGTGACTTTGCTCTCTGTTATGAGAATATTGTGCATTTCCTGGCATCTCGCTGCCCCCTAGTGCAACATGCCAGTGAGCGCATCCTTCCCTGCAAGCAATCTTTGCTTTATTACTGTCTGATCAGTCCATTTTATGCTTCCCTGGGTTCTGGCAATGTGATTAAACACTAATCCATGGCTCCAACAGAGTCCTCCATGGGTCCTATTTTGCCAAATAGATCTAACTTTTGGAGCAGGAGTTTGGTGGGCTAGAGAGTACAGATGGGAAAGTGGGCTGGACTCTTGAGACCCCTTCCAATGGGGAGACATGGCCCATCTCCCAATGGGCCTTGTAGAGAGCTCTGAACATGAACAAATCTGGACCTGCTCTAATGCAGGCAGACTGTCTCAAGGTGATCTCAGGGAGCCCATAAGCTTCAGTACAGTGCCAAGAATCAGAGGAACTGATCTTATGTTAAGATACACTCCTAGAGTGCAAAGTAGCAAGAGCAACGGGCTTGAAGAGAGAGACCACCTTGGGAAATTCCCTCAAACTCTTTTAGCCTTTGTAAAACGACTATTGATAAAAAGTAATCTTAGGGGCTTCCCTGGTGGCGCAGTGGTTGAGAGTCCGCCTGCCGATGCAGGGGACACGGGTTCGTGCCCCGGTCCAGGAGGATCCCACATGCCGCGGAGCGGCTGGGCCCCTGAGCCATGGCCGCTGGGCCTGCGAGTCCGAAGCCTGTGCTCCGCAACGGGAGAGGCCACAGCAGTGAGAGGCCTGCATACCGCGAAAAAAAAAAAAAAAAAGTAATCTTAGACTATTAGGTTTACTGTAGCCAAAGTAGCCATTAGGTGCAATTTAAGGATTATGGAAAGGCATTCTGACCCTAAAGGCTTGCTCTCAAAACTATTCTGAAATGATCACCAAATTGTGAGCCATGTATGTGGTCTCCATGAAGTTCTGCCAAAATGACCTTGAACAAGGTGTTTAACTTCATTGGGCCTCTGTTTTTCCATCTATAAAGTATTAGTGCCCCTATTTAAATGGATTACTTAGGGATTCAATGAGATAACATATGCCTGGCACATGGCAGATTTCAATAATTGTTAGTTCCTACCTCCTCCTCCCCTGACCCCTTTTTTCTGGACTGAAATAGTCAACACCCATCTTGGATACCAGATACTAATGGGTGGATGGTGGATTACGATGCCCTCTTTCTGAATTGTCCCCCAAAGAGCTGAGAGGCAGCCATTGCTTGTCACTATTAGTTTTGAATATTGGCAAGGAAATTTGCAAGAGGGAGTGGGATAAGGGGGTAGAGGTGGTCATTAAAATCTTCAGTGCTGAAAACTGTAACTGACAGGGACTTCAAGGTATTGCCTGTTCAGGAACCACGTCTGCTTTATTATGGAATGAAAGATTTCTGTTCTTTAATGATGATTGTAATTGCAGTTTTGACTGAGGGAGCAGACAAGAGAAAAGAAAGGCATCCAGTGTGGGGAAAGGTCATTTTGTGATCATGGAATTCTTTTTCAGAAGACTGTGTTACAAATATCATACTTGCTTTTCAGAATCAGGCTATTTGCAAAACAGATGCTCAATCTTCCTATGGTGAATTAGTAAACAAACAAAAAAAGATTTTAAACTCAGTATAACAGAGGGAAACACAGAGCCACACCTACATGCATGCGTGTACACGTGTACAAACGCAAATACATACTTTGTAGATTAAATAGACATTTTTTATGCTTTTATGTGTGTTTTTTGTTTTGGTGATAGCATTGAAAATTGTGTGGGTTTTGTTACGTAGTTAGGGTTAGTGAGTTTCCATGGAGAGGAGTAAGAGAAGTTTAAGAACAAATTCTTAAGTTTAAGGACAAATTCCTCCTTACCTTTGATGGTAAGGAAGAATTTGTACTAAGGTCTTTCCTCCCATCTATACTCTAGTTCTGTCGCTACCCTGACTATGAATTGGACAGAAACCAGAGAGAACCATGTAAAATTATGCATTTCATTAAATTTGTGTAAAGTCTTTCCAAATCTTCCTAGACATTGTTTTGGAATTGACCAAGGGGGAGTTTTACTGTATTTGTATCAGATCTCTGGAGTGGAACTAGAGGGAAGGTTACATATTGCCCTGTCCAACCCCTTTATTTTATAAATGGAGAAACTAAGGTCTAAAGAGGTCACAGGGCCAGAGTGCCCTCCCTTATTATTATCTCTCTTTCCTGTTGTCTGTATCATGTTTGCTTGGTCCATCTTCCCATAAGGTGGTGAGTGTTCAAAAGCATTAGACCTGATTTGCATGAGTTTGGCCTTCCTCAGCACCACACAATGGGAAAGTCGGTAAATTCCATTCTTAATCTCCAGAGAATTGCCTCTTCCCAACAGAAATTATAATAGAGGGAAAGGGATTACTGAATAAGAATATTGTTTTTTAGTAACTTATTTCTTTACACTATTCGACAAAGAATTTCATGTCCAAGTTTAATATTGCAGTCTATTTCTTGACAGTGGAAAGAACCCATATGTGAATTAGCAATGAGAATTTTGTGTTACATTAGGAGGAAAAGATGTGTTCTAGTTCTGTCCTTTACAAAAACTCTGGGATTGAATTTTACCTCCTATAAAAAAGCCCATTTTGCAACTCGTTCAATATCACCCAACAATCAACAAATATTTATCAAGCCTCTACTATGCTCCTAGCAGTATTTAGAGTCTTAAGATGTATCAGGAAGCAAAACAAAGATTTCTGCCTTGGAGATTGTATCTTCATGTACATTTGTAACATATGAATGAACTATTACTTTCCAACACCAAATTATTCTTGCACAGCATTCTAATGAAAATGTGTCATTTTTATTTTTTTATTTTTTTAAATTGTCTTCCTTAAAATAAAAGGCCTTGTTTCTCAAGAAAAATGCTTTTTGGGCAAGTTGCATGAAATTTGTCACAATACTGCCGCCTTGCGGCTGCTTGAATCAGAAACCCACATACACTGTAAGGTCAACTCTGTCTTTAAAGGTAAGGTTTATAGGACAATTATCCTGCTCTTCAATGGAAGCCTTTGATACAAAATTACCTAGCCAGGAGTACTTAGAATCTAATTCCTTCTGATTTTGTCACAGAATGACTGGAAGAGCTCCATCGCTTTTGTCGTTGGAAACCGAGTTGAGGATGAGCTTCTCATTCAAGCCCTCACCCTCGCTGTCCAAGTTCCTCAGCGCAGACTCTTCAGTATGATTTCCTGGCAAGACATTCTCCAGCAGGTACCTGTCTCTTCCCACCCCTAAGCCCCTTGGAGACTTTCTTCTTAAAATAATAGAATAAAATAATGAAATAAATAAAACTATCATATTCTTGGGCTGTTTGGCAAGTTTGGGTGCATTACTTTGCACAAACACTTAGCTGGAATAAATTTGAATCATCTAATCTGGAAGGATTATTTTTTTATCGGTGAATGTTGCCCTTTCCACATTCATTCATTCAACAAAAATGTCTGAGGTCATACTAGGCTCCATGCTAGGTTCTGTGAGGAATTATTTAATAAAAGACTCAATAACAATAAAAGAAAAAACTATTTAATATTCCAAGGAAGCCCATAACTAACTGGAAAAATGAAGCCTCCAGAGAATCCTAGCTGTCAGAGGTTAGAGGGGAATGATAACACAGAAAAGTTCTGTCAGATAGCACAGCCTCATATAATTACTAACAGCTTACCAAAGTGACTGTAAATATTTGAATTAATTGATGACTATCTCTTCCTTGCTAGGTTCCCCAACCCCTCAAGTCACCGAGGTATTTGAAAGTTACATATATCTAAGGATTCTTTAAGAAAGCCTTTCTTTTTCATTATAGATGAATTTTCTTACAGATCAATGGAACAAGTGCACTTTTTGGAAGTACATCTAAAAAGGCAAAGAAATCTCTAAGCGGTAGTGCTCCCTTATATTGTGAGGTAGGTGAACGTATTGATTGAAGAGATTTTTGTAACTTTTAGAAAACAAGAATTGAAGTAATAATTTTATAGTCACTTTTAAAAAAATTTAATTCATTCTTTGAAAGCAAATTCCCACTCATTGTTGGAGCTGTTTGTTCCTGATGGTGGGCGTGTAAAAAATCTGCTTCCCTTTTAACAAAATCCCCCTTTAGGACCAAAATTGTCCCAGATTGTCTACACTGTCACTGTATCCAATTGAAGAATATAAATCAGAAATGTGTGTATATGAAAGTGTTGGACCATACTTTTTCATGGTAATTACTGAGTATGTGATGGTATTAAAGGGGGTTGTGTTATTAGTGTATTACAAAGTGTTAGTTTTACCAAAGAAACAATGTAAAAATGCCCCAGAAGGTGCTTCCTGCACATGACAGAGAAACAACTGGAATAATTTTCCATCCATTTGTGAACTTTGTGTCCATTTTACATTCTACTTTAATCATTGTGAAAGTAAGGATAATCTTCAGATTAATGGTCCATTCCGTTTCAAGCAGATGCAAAAGTCTGGCCTGGCTGACCAGTGGGTTTGTGCAAAGGACTTAGAACACAGGCTCAGTACAGGGGCTCTCCGCTTACCCTGTCTTGTTAATATCCAACTTACAGCTTACAAGGAACTATAAAAATCCAGTGATTAATTAGAATATCACTTAAAATTTGTCAGGTACTATTTTATGACTCTGCAGACCGAAAGCATAAAGATTTGGGGATCTTTCAAGACGAACTTGTTTGTACTTTATTTCAGTGGTAACTAATAAAGTTTTTATGTGTCTCGGTTCTTGGGTGATTTCATGATGGACTCTGTAGTGTTGCCTAAGTACTATCTGAACAGGTTCCATTGGACTTATTTACAATTGCCAATACTGTGGATTTTTAGCATTAACTCTTGCTACACTACTCTTGCTATCATGGCAAAAAACTCATTCTGCGCTGATGAAGTCAAATAATGAGCCTTCTAACTTTTGTTATGATGTCCTGCATGTGCATGCCCCAGTTGAAACATTATGTGGTACCTGGATTTAAAATATTGGAAGTTTTCTTCTGAAGTAGCCATAGAAATCCATGTCCAATTCTCAGGCCTGGGATCAATTAGCCCCCGCCTCCAAAGGACTCTTTCTTCTTCAAAGATGCTCAGTGAAAATCAGAGATGATAACGGGCCAGTTTTGACGTCTGATGTGGACAGGCATTTTGGCTTGGATGTGGGATAGCCCGATGTTACAAATCCAGAGTTCGGTTAGAAAGCCATTCCTCTCCAATGTGTGCTATGACTCCTCATAGCCTTCACTCAGGGGAGGTCCATTTCACATCTGGCTCCCCTGCATTCTTCCAGTGGAGCATTTGGGCAATAAGCCTCCCACACCCACTCACATACCCTTTTCTGAATGGTTCCAGAAGAAAAGGGAAGGCAGCAGGAGCACCACAGAGATGGACCTGGGGTGCACCAGACGTGCATTAATGTCAATCACTGTAGCAAGAATGGATCAAAAACAGAAAACAAATTTGGGTTCCTGGGCGACATCAGCCATGGCCAGAATGCACATCTGGACAAGAAGGGCACATATCCAACCTCAGTCCCTCCACACTTAGGACCCGTTTTGGTCCCTCTTCCCAAGAGAAGTGAAAAGTTACAGGCAGTGCCTACTGAGAGCTCCAAGGCAGTTAGGAGTGTGGCCGTGAAAGAGACCCACAAGCCAAACTCTCTGGGGACCTCTGGACTTTCCAGGCATGCAGACAGCCGGCTCTTGACTCTATTTCTGCTTAAAATCTTGCACCGTCTGTGGCCACAGGTGAATTCCTCGGGAGCCTGTTTAGGAAGTCTTATGTTTTCCTTCTCAAAGGAAACTCTGCAACGGGGAAAGAAAAGAGAATCCAACAAAATTACTTATGTTACATGGGAAATTCATAGAGTTCTGTTTCCTTTTCGATCTCCATTTTGGAGGAAGGAGAACTCAAAATAGATATTTTAAAGGCCACGCACTTACATTGACTACTATTTGTAGGATACTCTCATTGGCCTTAGATCAGAGCCTCGTCGTTCTTACTTTAAACACAGTTCTAACCAATTTGACTTTCTGGTTTCCCAGCCTGCGGTCGATTAGGAGCAGAGAATTCGAGTGAAACTTCATTCTAGCACAGTTGATCCATGAGTAGTAAAAGAGTGTCAGAACCTCATTACATATTTCCAATAACGACTTGAAATGTCTGGGCTAGCAAAGACCACATTCCACAATGATTTGCTCAAGCTTTCATTTGGATGGCTTGGTCCTGTGTACACACAGCCTCGTTTTGAAATTGTGTAATTTCCCCTGAAACTTTAGAATTTCATCTAGCCATGATATTGTATATATGAGAGAATATTTATTTATAAACCACAGTTCTTTGAAAACCTGCTTAGATTTGTGCTAATGTGATTCCACAGAGACAAAACTACCCATGTGTTCCTTCACCTTCTCTTTTTGGAAACAAGTTTTGCTCTAGCAGGAACTACTCCAAGGACCTATGTGGGAATGGGAAGAGAAGTTTCCCCTTTGCCTATAGTCTTAGGGATGTTAGCTATCACTTTATTTTTCTTATAGTAGTAGTAGTAGTGTAGTAGTAGGTATAGTAGTAGCATTTAATGAGGATGAATATGATTATGATCCCATATACTGGCATTACTTATAAGCATAATTTTCACCATGCAATCCTATTTGAACAAGTGTACGCACATGAGAATGGATATACAGATATTGCCTGAATTATTAGTGACCAGTTTTACCAAATACCAAACAATTAACCAGTACATTCTTGTTCAAGCACTAGGTGTCAAACACTATCTAGACAATGGTGGGAGGGGAGTATGAATATTATAAAGACTTTAACCTCAAGAAGCTTAAGGACTAGTTAGGAAGAAAAAGAAATATATATATATATATATATATATATATATATATATATATATATATATATATATGCCTGACACATAGTAGGTATTCAATAAATGTTTGTTAAATTGAGTAACACAATGCAGAAAATAGTCAGGGAAGTCTATGAGGGACAGTTGGAGTGTTCTGGACATTTAAAGGAAGATGAGGTTACTGTTAGCCTGGGTGGATTGGGGAGGGGTGAGATCTAGAGGAGCTTTGTGGAGAAGGTGGCATTGGAAAGGAAGGGGAGCTGACAAGTCTGATCTTTTAAACATGTTATCCCGATTGACCCATATCACAGTTCTAAAAGGAAATGTATATATCCCCATCTTACATAGGGGAAGATGGAGGCATAGAGAAGGTAGGAAGCTTGCTAATTAGAAAACTGAAGAACTTGGATTTAACCATAGTTAAACACATAGCCTCAGATTTTTCCACTTTACCACAAACCCAGTACTCTTTCACTGGGCTCAAAGCTGTCCACCTTTTGGATGGATAGGTCTTGACTTTCAAATGTGGGAGAGGGCACATTCTCTGAGAAGGGAACAGCTCAAGTAAAGGCATAGGAGTGAGAGAGAAGACTGAAAGCATATGTACTAAATTTGTAGTTACATGGTACAATACATATGAAATAGCAAAGATAAACCCTGTACATATCTTAATTACAACTTTAAGATCCTAAAGGTGGAAATCTATGAGAAAACATTTCAAACACTGGAAAAAAATCCATGCTTTAAGATTCATGGCTGCACTTAAATTAATTCACTAAATATGCACAAATATTTGTGTGTGTGCTTTATGGTCCACATAGAGAATCTGACCTGTTCGTTTGCAGGTATACTCAGTCCTGACCTAAACCAAAAAGGAAAATATTAATGGTCATCCAGAGTCAACTGAACTGTTACCTATGAGAGGGGTCTAAGTATATCATACATGCAAAGATCATCCCTCTTATGGTTAAATCTGATACACGGTATGTGAGCACTATGAGAGATGTAAAATTTTCAGACTTTGACATTGTAGTTTTGATAAATTAGAAAGAAAAAACTACCAACTGGGCAAGGGGGTTGTTTATCCAACTTATCTGAAATTAGAGTCTACCATCTTAAAAGTTGTATATTCCACTGCGTAGTTCTCATTCCATAAGGGTGATCGTCATGCCTCCCTATCGGGAGATGGGCCTCTATCCACACATAGGCTGTGGTTTATGTGCCTGTCTGTGACTTATTCAGAAAAGAGAAATTGGGTCACTATACAAACAAAACCCAATAGTCTGCTGAAACAAAAATCATCTTTAAAGAATGAAGTTTTTTATGTCCTTGTTTATGTCTCACTTACTTCAAAGAATAGTCAATTCTATACAATAAAGAACTTGGGCAATCCTAAAGATTATGTGATACGTTGCAATTTTACAAATACAAATAATTATTAATTTTCCTCTTTACTCCTCTCAGTAAAAACTAAAACTTTTAATTTAAATATTAAAATGGGCTTTTCCATTGGGAGATAATTCTGGGAGATTATTAAATGTGGAAAGACTTTTATGGTATTAGATATGAGAGTAATAAACCAAATGCAATTAAAACAGATATAAGATGCAAATTTTATATCTTCTGATCAAATTAGTTTCACCACATTTTTAAAACGCTTTGCTAGTACTTTAGATTAGAATTCCCAGATATAATAGTTCCATTTTTGGTTCCCATTCCTGGGTGTGTAGACATATTTCTCAGCTCTTTCCCCAAAATGTGTTTATAATAACTCACAAGTAAGAACACAGACTTAATTATTATCTAGTTGCCTCCCTTTTCCAGATTCCTAATATGAAACATTTCTTAAACAGTGCTTCAAATTAATAATCTATTCAGTAGAATTGTAAACCCTTATTTTTGGGGGTGGCCCTTGTCAAAATGAAAAATGGAAAACTCATGCTTCAGAGATAGGAACAAATAATAAGTGAACACATTTAAGAGGTTTGAAGTTATTAAAATGGCAGATCTACTGGGAACAGAAAGAGCAGTATGTCATGGAAGGAACGAAGGGAAAGCGAGACAGGAAGCATTCTCTGGCCTTTTCAATCCTGCGTTTTAAAACAAAACAAAAAAAGTCAGGAAGAATTGGAAGGTAGCCAACCTAATGCCGTTATTTCATAGAGCTTAGGGACACACCAGGAAATTACAGACCAGTTAGTTTAACTTCACTTGTAGGGAAAGTATTAAAAACTGCTGCAGGAGATCAAGTAAAAGGATGCTTAGAAAAGCACAGCTTGATTAAGACAAGCCTGGCCAACGTGGTTTTCGGAAAGGGAAGGTCATGTCTTAGGAACTTGTTGAAATTCTTTGAAGCTATTATGGCCAGTACAGTCTTCAAAGAACACAGCGAGGCCCAGGGTCTGAGTATCTTTTCTGTTCCACATCAGTCCTTCAGGGATGCTTGCAGAACATGGCCCACATCAGGGCCTTGGCGCTCCAGGTTTAGAAACCACTGTCAAAATAGAAGAAAATAACCTCTGATGGAACATTTTTAAAGCTGGAACCAATTAATACAACCTGATATTTATAAATGTAAAATAATGACTTGGAACAAAATTTAGGAATATTGAGCTGTAACAAAGAAGTACTACGTTGGGACTATAAAAACAATCTGGGAGTTGTTGTGTCAAAAGCTGGGCTCTGGAGGCATTTCTCACCCAAAGAAGGGAAAACGAGGAGAAATCACAGTGCTAGAAATGGTTATAAAGGGTTATGAAGAGTTGCAAGCGAATGCATTTTGTCAAAATGGGAAAAAGAGCAGTCAGATGGGTTATCAACCCTGAGCCTCCTCTTTCTGGAGGAGGCCTGAGCAGCCCAGCAGAGAAAGTAAGGCCAAGCTAGTCACTGAGGAGCAGAAGGTCAGGGCTCCTGGGGTGCAGTATGTTTGCTTCTCATGTCAGAAACCTGGAGTTCTGTTTTCAGAGGAAAGCACAACTCAAGCAAAGGCACTCAGAGACATCCAAATGGTGCCCTCAGCTCTTTTCCACCCTGAGGCGCAGGCGGCTGGCCAAGCCCATGTGGCAAATAGTCAACAGTCCAGGGGGAGGCCAGTAGTCACTGGGGAAGAATGGTACCTGAAGCTGAGGACCCTGGGATTCATCAGCACGAAATGCACACCGTGCAAGGATTGGGGTGCTGGCTAGGACCTTTGACCAGTGGAAGAACTGCTGGGCAAGGCAGGAATCTAGTCAAGAATTCCAGGACACACAGATATCAGTGGAGGAGCAGCCACAAGAATAAAGCAAGGTTCAGCTAGTGAAGAGTGGCCATCACTGTCTTAACTGGGTGGGGTTTGGAGCCTCTCCAACATGTTACATTACACTTCCACCATGATTGGAAGGATACTGGAGACAGAATCACGAAGACGATCTCATCCTATTCCTGTATCTAAGACTGTGACTAACCCCCCTTTACATACGGTAATAATAGTTACCATTCGTTGAACACTTAGTTTATTCCAAGTTTTGTGTGCTGGGTGCCTCATATATATTAGCTAACCTAATCTTCTCAACAACGTGCCAGGAGATAATTAACAAATGATGAAAGTGAAGCTCAGGAAGTTTAAGTAACTGGTTGATTTGGAAGCCTTTGTTCCTTCTCCTTGTCTTTACACAAAAATTAAGAATAGTTTAGATTCTACAAGTGGTGGTTGTGGTTTCACATTTCTTGAATACAAGCTACTGTTAGTAATTAGAATTAAGCTTGAAATCTCTCCATAGTTCTGTGATATGGTTATTACTTTTCCTACTACTCAGGCGAAAACAGTGAAGGTATATCAGCAGATAATGAAGGTGTCAAACAATTTTAGTTATTTTTGAGCCATGTTCATGAGTGGCTTCTGCTCAAATGTTTGGGTCAACTGGAATTTTTAATTCTTAGAGTTAAGATTTGTATGGTTAAGGTGACTGAGTCTTTCAGAGTGCCTTCTGCTAGTTTGATGAGACCTAGACCCAGGAGTTACATGCACTGATCCAAACCAGACTGCCTGGGCTATATGCTGATTCTACTACTTACTAGCTATGTAATCTTGGACAAGTTACATAACTCTGCTGTACTTCAGTTCTTTGTAAACTCAGCATTGATAATACTATCTACTTCATAAAGCTGTAATGATGATTAAATGAAACAGTAAATATAAAATACTTAGCATAATTCTTGACCTAGAGTAAGTGTCCAATAAGATTTAGCTATTATAATTAATGTTATTTTTAAAATTTCTATTCTCAGTGATTGTTACAGTTTTGTATTTTAAGAAGCAAGAAAGAAAAGAAACATCTATGAGCAGGGTTTTTTATTTTTAATTTTTTATTGTGGTTAAAAAAATACATAAAATTCACAGTCTTGACTATTTCTAAGTGTACAGTTCCATAGTGTTAAATATATTCACATTGTTGTGCAGCAAACCTTCCCAACTTTTTTTATCTTACAAAACTAAAACTGTATTCAGTAAACAACTCCTCATTTCCTGCCCCAGCCCTGACAGTCATTCTACCTTCTGTTTCTAACAACTAAACAACTCTAGGTACCTCATATAGGTGGAATCGTACAGTATTTGTCCTCTAGTGACTAGCTTATTTCACTAAGCATAATGTCTTCAAGTTTTATCCACATTGTAGCATATGTCAGAATTTCCTTCTTTTTCAAGGCTGAGTAATATTCCATTGTATGTATCTATGACATTTTGTTTATCTATTCAGTCATCGATGCACAGATACACGGCTTTGGCTAAATGATCAAGTGACAATAACTAAGGTTTAAGAAATGCTTCACTTTCATGCATTGCACAAATATTTGAATGTCTATCATGTGCCAAATCTATGGTTGAGTTTATCTTAGTGTATAAAACAGATATAATTTCCTGCCCTCACAGAGCTTATATTTGAATGGGGAAGGCAGACAGACATTAAGCAAAAAAATATATACACAGTTAAAATTGTGATAATTGCTTTAAATCAGAAGGAATTACATGGAAAATACTTTAAACTGAGTGTTTGGAGATAAACTGAAAGATGAAAAAAAGGCCAAGTGAGAAGAGTGGGGAAAATATTCAGGCAGGGGGAACAGCACGTGCAAAGAGTCTAAGGCAGGAGTGAAAGATGTCACCCTCTCAGAGGAATGAAAAAGGCCAGTGTGCCTAGAATTTAATTAGAGAGAGAGTGTGAGACAGAGGTGGACAGAGGCCAGATCTTCAGGGACTAGTATGTCCTTGATAAGCAAGAGTTTGCATTTTTACTTGCTAGGAAATAGGAAGCCATCAAGCCTTTTAAAGGGGAAAGTGACACAATCTGAGTTCTTTTTCAGAATATTTTCCTACTTCAGAGTGAAATATAAATTGGGATGGGGTCATGAGATAAACATGGAAGTGAGGAGACCAGTTAGGAGGTCATTGGGATACCCAGGTGGAGATGGAGAGAGCAGGCAGATTCAGAGTATATTAAGGAGGAAGAATCAGCATAATGATGCCACTGTGAGATGTGAGGGGTGAGGGAGAAGCAGTGAGTTTCAGGAGTGATTCCAAAGTTCTGACTTGAGAAACTCAGTCAAAATATCTTCCAATAGAAAAAACTGAAGAAGATTAAATTCGGGGGAAATGTGGAAGTACAGTTTGGCCTGGGTTAAATTTGATATGTCTGACAGATATTCTAAGAGGAGAGATGTCAAAAAGGAAGTCAGATTTTTTAGTCTTTTTCATTTTTTGTATCTTTACATGCCTGGTGTGGTGCTGGTACATAATAAGTATTTGAAGAGGTGTTTGCTGTCTGAAAAAACTAATTTATTAATGAAGGACTAGTGAGAGTTACTGATAAGGACCACAAGCAGGACACATTGGACCATTTCAACAATGGTAGTTCAGTAATATTTCCTGGGTACTAGCAGTTTTGGTCCCTTCTTTTTTCTCTTCTTTGGTTCCATATCCCATATGGTGGTTTTCTAATTATGGGTTACAACCCAGTGGTTTACACAGATATTTAGTTGGTGGCAACTGTGTGTGTATGTGTGTGGTTTGTGATGTAAACAGTTTTTGCTGTAAATATAGGTCCAAAAATTTTGAAAAACCAATACCTTAGAGTCCTCTAAACCTATTTTGTGTTATCTTCCTTCTGCATCTCCCTGGAGTAAAGGGTATTGTAGACACTCATCCTTGTTCAGCCCTCACTCAGCAGACATTTACAGAGTTTCTATTACAGGCTGGAGAGCGGGCACAAGATTCAGTTAGACCTGGTCTCTGCCCTCAAGAGCTGGTAGTCCATCATGTTGTAAATACTATGTTTGTTTCCTGCTATTTCATGACGTTTTAATACTTTGTAGCAAGTCTGATGTAAAAGTTATAGATTTAAGCCTTGGTTATAATTGAGTCTGTCCTTCATTGAGTCCTGTGGCTGACCTCACTTATTGTTCACAACTTTCAGCCAAAAGGGTAATGGTCCCCAGACAGGGTATGTTGGAAAGAGGAGAGAGGGAGGGGCAGAGCCGTCACCAAAACAGTCAGAGATGCAACAAAGATATAGATGGCCTTGCTTCCTGAGAGGGAGAGAATGTGTAGCTGGAATTGAAGTATGGTAACAATTTTCATGCTTCTCCTTATTTTTAGTGTGACCTCTATTTCTGAAATTCTAACTCATTCCTCCATCTTTGGTAGCAAGGAAAGGAAGAAGAAATACCAAACTAAAGGTGAGAGAATTGACTATTAGATAGAAATTCATTTATATTTACTGAAAAGCTACTGTGCATACTAATTCACAGAATATTAATTTGAATAAGTGAATTTCAGATAGATATTGTGTTTTGAAGTCCATCCATTCTTCTATTTCACACACTTGACTGGCCGAAAAACCCCTCAAACCCAATTAAGTAGCCTGATAATGTAAGTTAACTAAAATATGATCTCTATATTGCTTCCAAAATATATTAAAATATATCATTATGAGTTTAGAGGTTTGAAAAATAGAAAACCAGTCCTACAAAAATTCTTACCCAGAAAAAGTGCAATTGTTCAATAAACCCCTTTCCTTTAAAATTGCATCTTTTGGCTTCATACTTATTTGGATTACAGTACTCAGACTCACCCGGGCTCACTCACTCATTGGGAAATATTTAATTAGATTATCCTCTTTATCGGAAGGAACATGTAATTAGTTCAGTTATTCTCAAGTCTTATAATATTATCCTTTATCGCTGGAGCTGCAGAGAAGCAGAGGAGAAGCTAATAACACGTAACATAGTCACAGGCCACCACTGCTGAGTCTTACGAATTTATGAGGAGCTAGTCTTGTAGTACATTCTCAAAGATTCATTTTAGGAATATCATTGAGAGGGGGAAAAAAAAAGGGTAGATCCTATCTGGATTTAATGCAAGGGGCTAATATATTACTTTTTGTAACTAATAAAATTTCAAGGACTGACAGCAAATTTCTGATTTGCTTTTCCCCTAGTAAAATGTCTGCTTTGAATTATGCAGAAAGAATTCTTCTTCCTGCCAACTTGTTTCAATTCCATGTGCAAAACCATCCACAGAACATTGTCAGGGGTTTCTTATAGAGGTTCATTTCAGGATTCCTCAATCATGGGAGGAACACACACACACACACACACACACACACACACACACACACACACATACTCTTTCTCCTCTTTTGGGAGCAAGCAAAGGAAAATGGATTGGATTGGTAAAGTCTATGTATGGTGCTTTCCCTTTCTGAAAGTAGAGACAAAGATGAGTCATCAGATGGGAGAAAGAGGTTTTAGTGTCCTGTTTTATGTATGCAGGCCCACCCTGTATGTAGGTGGAGAGGGCAGTTGCCGTGAGATATGAAAAACCTAAGAGGTGCTGGAAGTTCTGCCTGTCCAAAAATAGCCCCCGCAAGGCCTGGGTTCAGGCACAGGGTCGGTAAAACCCTGGTTCAGATGAAATGAAACTGCATTTTCAGCATGCTAACCCATTATACCGTTATCCTATCAACATGCGTTTATTTATCAGAAGTAAAAGCTGGACCTTTGAGGGAATGTTCATTTGGACAGGGAGAGTAGGGGAAGGACTTAGCAAGATTGAAGGCGCGGGGTAACAATGCGAGTCCCCAGAAACCATTTCTGCATCACCATTGAGTGAGTTTGTTGAAACTAAACCTCTTCCACGTTCATTCACTCAATCAGTCTTTTTTGAATCAGTATTTTATGGCATGTGACATTTTCTCCAACAGGCAATGCTTTTTGCTGGGACTTTATTAACAAGAATAATAACAACTCACATTTGGAAGATGCCTTTTAGAGTATAAAATACTTTTCACACACAATGTAGATTTGATCCCAACAACCTTGTGAAGCTGACTTACATCTTATTATTCTCATGTAGCAAACGAGCAGAGAGTCTCGAAGAGGTTAAGTGATTTGCCTTGCGCCCGCAGCTGATAACGTCAGAGCCGCATGTTGGAACGCAGGCTCCGTATTCAGGCTTCACTCTGTTACTTCAGGCTCTTTGAGACGCAGTCCCTACAGTCAAGGAGCTGACAGTTAAGTTTAACCTGCTTAGTAATTCACCTAAACAAAGGAGCAAGCCCTCTGGGAGTTTTCTCTGGCACTGTTACCGAGGAAGTGTTTCCCCTGGTCTTAAAGTTTCTAAAAGAATTGTGCCAAACACAGGCTTCCGCAGGCACACGTTTGGCCTCAGACTTTGGATTAGACTTTATCAGTCATTCACATCATTCCCAGGGCTAAAGACATTCCCCACTTAGAATACCTGACCCCTCTGCACAAAGTTGTAAAATAAATAAACCAAATTAAATAGGGAAAATACAAATACGAATTGGCAGATATTAACTTAGGATTTTCTCTAGAGCCCTTGGGACCTGGGGTTTTTTTGAGGAGATAAAAGGTTGGGGTAGAACTTGATCAAGAATGATGAAGTGACTGTAAATCTAGA
This sequence comes from Grampus griseus, assembly GCF_964374135.1. Taxonomy (NCBI): domain Eukaryota; kingdom Metazoa; phylum Chordata; class Mammalia; order Artiodactyla; family Delphinidae; genus Grampus; species Grampus griseus. Next base: position 79,424,899 of record NC_139017.1, read on the forward strand.
ATTTCTGTATCAAATCACGTCTACTTGGCACCGTAAGCAAACACACACATATCTCCATCCCTTTAGGTGATGAAGCCACAGTTTTGGAGCAGCTCTGGCTCATCCCTTTTTAGCCATTTTGCGCTCCATTCACTTTATGCTCCTTCCTCAGTAAGTGCAAAGTGCACCGAGTTAAATAGAATTATGTAAAATGTAGACTTAAACGTTCCCATTTAGCAGCCAAATAACCCTGTTCAAGTGTCATCTCTTTTGTGAAATCTTCTTGGATTCCCGCAGGCAAAGTTCATCTTGCTGTGTTATATTGTGGTTGTTTGTTTGTATCTGCCTCCCGCTACTTTGTAGTGAACGGCATGAGCATTAGAGGACATGTGTTATTCATCACTAAAACCCCAGCGCTCTAGGCTAGCAATCCCAAGTTATTTTGATCACATATCCCATCAGTTCAAAAAAAAAAAAAATAGAGCGTTTGTTCCGTGTACATTGTGTGTGTGTATATGAACATATTACAAACATCATAGAACATCCTCAAAATTAAGAATTAAAAAGGACAAAATAAAGGCAAATGTAATCAGGGGTTGTAATATTTCCCCCCCCTCTTGGTTGATACTCTTGCTCATGCCCAGGGGTGCATTTGGAGACCGAATCCACTGATTTTCGCACTTTGGCTGGACACGATAAATGTTTGTGCAATGGGTCTGTGGAATGAGTCTCTGGCACATCAGGCACTTCCCCTGACACCAGTCACTTTCTCAATTAGTGAATTAGTGCCAAGCGTTTTCCCAGCCTCTGAGCACACTGGCTTCGCAAGAGGAGGGCTGGCTGGATGTCAGCCACACTGGCCGTCACAGGGTACCCTTTTACAAGGGACAGCCTGCACGATGTTTGTGAAGGGCTTTGTGATTTGTGTGCTGATTCTTTCATTCAGCATGTATTGTACTGGTTGTTTACCACGTGCCCATCATAAAGTTAATTCTAGCCTTCAACCTAAAAGACAGATATGGAAATGAGCAGTTTATTACCATATGATAACAACAAAGTTGTTAAGGGTACATTGAATGCACAGAGCAATGCCTAAATCTTTCTAAAGTTTTGAGGGAAAGGTTTTAGGAAAATGGCTAGAAAGCTGAATGGGGAATTTATGAAGTAAGGAAGGAGGAGGGGGAATTCTAGGCAGAGGAATCAGCCCAGGCAAAATCAGGCAGACATAGACAGCACGGCATAACCAAGAAATTCCAAATAATGGGCATCCCTGAAGGATAGGAGGGATAGTGGAAGGAGCAGCTAGGAACGAGACCAGACAAGTGTGCCAAGACTAGGTCGTAAAGGGCTTGGTGTGCCCTGCTAAGGAGTGAACACTTTATCCTTTCGGTATGGGATCCGTTGAGGAATTCTGAGCTGGAAAGTAATATGAGAGGTGAAGATATTAGAATCAGCGTGCAGGAAAAATTCTGCAGGAGGATGGAAGGGTGGCACTATTAATAACAGTCCATTGCTGTATAGCATTTACATTGTATATTTCATTTATTAGCTGTTTTATTAAAAAAGCAATACAGTACAAGTTAATTGTAGAAAATTTGGGAAATGTAGAAAGAGCATAGCCCATGTAGTATTAGGCGCCTACATATCTGTAGACTATCCCACCATTCAGAGGTGCATGCTTCTTTTTGAAAAATAGGAACTGTATATACTTTCTATCATATCCTTTTCATATATTATGACATTAGCCTTTTTCTAAATCCATATACAGTGTCTATATAATAGAACGCATGTCTCTATTCAATAATTCACTTAACCACTCCCCCTTTTGCTAAATTTAGACTGTTTACCAATAGTGAGGACCTTGATTGTTTCCTTATGAAAAATTTCAAGAAGTGTAATTACTGAGTCAAAGTATATAAATCTTTGTAAAGCTCTGGACATACATTGTCAAAATGCATTCGAGATAATTTGTGCCAATTTACATTCCTTCTAACAGTTCCAATTTAACCACACCCTCTTCAACATGCTATTTTTTATCTTAGTCAATTTGATAAGCAAAAATTGTAAGGTTAAACATTTAATCATATTTTTATTGGCTGTGTTTTGTGATTACGGAATTCATGAAAGCGAAATGATTATGTAATTTTGTTTTCGGATTTCTTGTGATAATGGGAGGGGAACCACTGTTGTCTAAATTCAGAATGAGGAATATTTGCTTTGATTTAAAGCAGATTTTAGATGCTATGAGGGTTACGAAAAGGAAGAGCCATCATTGGGGGCCCTGCCAAGCTCCAGGTGCCCTGCAGGAGAAGGACACACATTCAAGGCTGCTAATACAGGCGCACCTGCAGGAGGGGACTGGATGGAAATATGCACAAGGGCCAGGGAGCGGGACCAGGGAGAATTGTCTCAGACAGGGGAATCTGGGAAGGGTTGTTGCAGGAAGGCCTTTGGTGTGAGCCCTTCCGATTGCTAAACCTCTTCTTGCCTCTTTGTGTCAGTGGTCCTCAAAGTGGCAAGCCTCCAAATCACCTGCAGAGCTCATTTAAAAATGCCTGTGCGAGGGCTTCCCCGGTGGCGCAGTGGTTGGGAGTCCACCTGCCGATGCAGGGGACGCGGGTTCGTGCCCCGGTCCGGGAGGATCCCACGTGCCGCGGAGCGGCTGGGCCCGTGAGCCATGGCCGCTGAGCCTGCGCGTCTGGAGCCTGTGCTCCGCAACGGGAGAGGCCACAGCGGTGAGAGGCCCGCGTACCGCAAAAAAAAAAAAAAAAAAAAAAAAAAAAATGCCTGTGCGAGATCCCAGCCACAGTGACGGGGATCGGGGGTGTCTTCAGGAAAGTCCAGGAACACACCTTCTCAACAAGCATCCAGGCACTCCCAAGCCTGCACTTGGAGAGACGCAGCCACACCTATGTCCGCATGCTGCTCACGGGGCCCGGGAGAGCGGCCATCCTCCCCAAAGGTGAACTCTCCATCTGCACTCTGGCTCCCCCTCGCCACCACCCAGAACAGGACAATGGCCCCACTTATTCTCCTCCTCCCATTCTCCATGGCCCAGTGTTCATCCATCCATCCCTTCTTTCACTTTTGAGCACTTGTGCCAGGCACTGTTCTCAGAGCTGGAGAAACAGAAGTACCATTGAAGGCCGGTGCCTTTAGGATATTTACATTCTCCAATCTGTTGAGTTCTGCCAAAGTAACAGTGATCAGAGAAGGGCCAGAAAATGTTCATGCTTTGCTCATTCCCCTGCTCTTCAAGGCAGATGGTACTACTGTCTGCCTGCCCACTTCTTTGTCTATAGCCTCTGAGCAAATCAGAATGCCTCTGATCAACATATATGCCTCTAGCGCTAGGAGCAAATGACCGTCAACAAAGCTGGAGGGGCAGGGTACAGAGTGTAAGCCCTGAAATACACATTCAAGGGTTTTGGTTACCAAGACATCTAAGAAAGCCTGGGGGTTTTGCTGCATAAGAACAGTCACTGAAGATATATGAAATGCCAGGACTCAGAAGGAGACCTCTATACATCTGATCATGTCTCTAACCTGCTTAAAACTCTGTGTCTCCTTATCACTTTCAAGATAAAATCCATATTCCTTTAGTATGTTATTTGAGCAGCTGGTGGCCTCACCCCTGCTTACTTCTTCAATGTCAAGTTTCCCCTAATTCTCTCCCCTCCCCGTCCCCCCACCTGCCACTCTTGGCCCCACCCACACCCCTCGAGTGCTTTCAGTCACTCTCAGTTTCTGGAATACACCCCTCTTCTATGGGCTAGAAAGACTGGGGAAAGCAAAGCAAGGGATAAAGTCAGACTAATGACACTATCCCCTTAGCTCTGACAGTCTCAAAATGGTTCGCCTTGAGAACTTGCTATCTTAGGGTGACCAACTGTCCTGGATGCCAGGGACTTTCAGTTTTAGCACTGAAAGTACCAAGCCCTGGGAAAACACTCGGTTAGTCATCCTAGGGTCAATATGTAAATGACCTTTGCCCCAGTTCTTAAACTCAAGGGTATTTAAGAATCTCTAGAATGCTTGTTGAAACTTTATGCTCCTAGAACCTCACCTCCAGAGATTGATTTGGTGGTTCTGGGGGTAGATCCCAGGTAATCTGTGTCTTTAACTAGGGTCCCAGGGATTATGGGGCAGGTGGTCCACAGGGCACACAGAGAAACACTTATGGGAAACTAGGCAGCATCCGTCTGCTCACAAAGGGCTCTCCCAGTAGCCAGCCAGGAGACATCAATACCCTGTATGCTTCCTCCATGAGTCCAAGAGATTAGGAGAGGACACGGGAAACTTAGAAAACAAGCCTCTATATGTGACAGGTTTGGAATAGATTGAAAGTTAGGAGGCAGCAATAGCCTTGAAGAATACTGTCCACAACCAAGCTAGAGAAACACTACAGCTTTTTTTTAATTGTGAAGGAGTAGAGTTTTGAGGGGGAAAGAGGAGAGAGTTGACACGCTGAATACATTCTTTGCCCAGCAGGACATTAGCAGAAATCCCACTCCAGGCTGTCCTCTGAAATGAGCAGCTTGGTAACTCTATATTTTAGAAAGATAGATACAAAAAATTAAGCAATATAGATGCACATTACTAAGAACAAGGGACTCAGGGGTGCTGATAATATGTGAGTTAAATATGTTAGTGTGAAAGGCCACCAAAGAAACCAGAAAGCAGTGGCTCTCAAACCTGAGTACATCAGGTTAAACATCAGGTTAAACCACAGACTGCTGGGCCCACCCCCAGAGCCTCAGATGCAGCAGGTCTGGGCCGAGCCCAAGAATTCGCATAACTAACAAGGTCCCAGGTGATGCTAGTGCTGCTGACCTGAAAGACACATAATCACTGTTTTTTAAAAAAAAGTTTCTTGTGGTTTGAAGGCATGCATCTCACCGTATCAGTACCAGCTTGGTCACCTTACTTCTAAATTCACAAGAAGAAGATTAAAACTGGCTTAAACAAAAGGGAGTGTACTGGCTTGTATAACTAGAAGTCTAGACAGGTTTTGGGGTCAGCTTAGCCCACAGGCTCCAGCCCCACTTCCTGCATCTGTGAGGAACGACCCTTCCTCCGTGTGACGGCTCCAGCTTCCTATGGTGGTGGGATGGCTGCAGCCTCTTCCGAAAGCATCAGGACTGAGGATATGGGATCCAGCAACCCCAGGAGACCACTCCTCACATCCCACTGGCCTGAACTAGGTCACAGGCTCATCCTGAACCAATCCTGGACCAGGGAGGTTAGGATTATTTCTAGTGCAAAGGGATCCACCCCTGGAGCTGCGAGTCCTCAGAGGCACACGAGCCAATTGGGAGAGGGGTGAACGCCTAAAAAATGTCAGATTCTCCCAGAAAGGAAGGAAGGCGTGGGTGGGCACCCAGCAACTTCCAGTCTAGGAAGTGGAACGTGGAATCTAACTAAATGGCAAATGACTCATCTAGTGGTCTGGCATTGGGGTGCAGGAAGTTCAGGGACCAGCCGTACTCAGATATCTAGGCCAGTCAGTGACTAGCAAGTATCAGTCACTGGACTCAGACTGAGGCAGGATTTTAGGGGAATGGTCTAGGATCGAAGGAGAAGACGACTAGGAAAGGAAGGTGGATGCCAGCCTGAGTTTCTAAGACATGATTCAGGCCTGGGGACAAGAGACAGATGAAGTACAGGGGAGGTAACTTTTTACCTTTACCCTTTGAGGCTTCTTCTCGGCTGGGTCCAAGAATTAAACTGACATTGGACAGATGGACAGGAGAAAAGCATGTAAATTTGCATACGTTTTACCTGACACAGGAGCCCTCGTAAGGAAATGAAGCCCCACTCCCAAAGAAATGGCAAGAACTATGGGCCTTTATATTGGGTTGAACAGAGAGAGGCAGTGTGAAAAAGTAGGTAGACTATGTGGGGAGGCTAAAAGAAGTTAAGAATTATTTTGGCAAGGTCTTCGTGTATAGAATTCTCTGTCAACTTCTGGTCCTCGGTGACGATGATGTTAATTTCCTTCTGGTATAGGGAGGGCATCTTTCACATGGAAGCTTTGATCTCCTGTTTTCGTGAAGAAAAAGGGAGATTAGAATGCCCTTCTTGCATCTGCCGTTTTTCAAGTGCCTTTAGTTCAGAATAATCCTTATGCCAAAGTGGCACCTTCTGCCACCTTTCAGAGCTATTTTAGGATCTGAGGGGTCTCAGGAAAAGAAAGCAGCCCAGCTCTCTAGAGTGGAGGCACCAGGTAAAGACAAAACTAGTAAGAGAGTCAAGAGTATTTAAACGTTAAAAAAAAAAAAAAAAAAAAGCTAAAAAGCTCTACATCCCTCCAGCTAAGATAGGGACTGGGTATAGAGACTGGGGAGGGGCTGCGATACTAGATGGGAGCCTGGTAGCTCCATTTCAGGGGTGAAAAGGCTTCTGTGAGGCCACCAAACATGGTGATGCAGAGCAGGACCTTGGAACTAGGTGGCCTGAGTTCAGCTCCCACAGCTACTACTTACTTGTGATCACCAGGCCTCAGTTTCTTCATCTATAAAATGGGGTGATGAGTCTCTACCTCGGAGGGAAGGTGAGAGTTAAATGAGGTAGACTACCTAAAGTGCAATCCTTAGATTATTTTAGTGCCACTGTTGGAACAGTCCTTATCTGGCACATAGTGTGTGCTATGTAGCCGCTTATGTGTTACTTATTTAGCCTGAGAACCTACTGCTACTTGCAGTCTACTCCTAGACCTTGGTGATGGTAGCTATGAATATTGGAAAACACCCAACTTCAAGTCAAACAAGAAATAACTCCAAAAGCTATTTTAAATTTATTGAATGACATATGCATCGATTCTATGCGGGGTTGGAGACAGATGAATCACATCAGGATCAGCCTTTCCAAGCTCCTAGAGATTACAAACCCTGCACACAAATAATTCCGAAACAAGAGAGCCAGCTCCCTTAGGGAAGATTCAAAAAAGTCGTAGGGTTGTTCAGTTGTAGCTTTCATGACAAGCTGAAAGAACCAAGAATGACTTCAGAGGGTGGGGGCATCTTGGGACTGAGGAAAAGACCTTGATCTAAAATAAAAAAAGGATTATGATAATAGAATCATATGCTACTCATATACACCTAAAGCTAATATATATCTGAACTTCCTATATCATCCTTTCCCATATTATCACATTCAGCTTCATGTGCCTTTATTTTGTGGGTATACAAAAACCCAAACGCTACTTAAAAAAGGAAAGCTTTAGGGACTTCTCTGTTGGCGCAGTGGTTAAGAATCCGCCTGCCAGTGCAGGGAACATGGGTTCGATCCCTGGTCCAGGAAGATCCCACATTCCATGGAGCAACTAAGCCTGTGTGCCACAACTACTGAGCCTCTGCTCTTGAGCCCACGAGTCTCAACTACTGAGCGTGCCCACCACAAGTCCTGAAGCCCGCGCATCTAGAGCCCGTGCTCTGCAACAAGAGAAGCCACGGCAATGAGAAGCCCACGCACCGCAACGAAGAGTAGCCCCCGCTCGCACAACTAGAGAAAGCCCGCGCACAGCAACAAAGGCCCAATGCAGCCAAAAACAAATAAATAAAAAATAAATAAATTTAAATTAAAAAAGAAAAAGGAAAGCTTTGCTTTTTCCTTCTTTGGAAGAATAAGTCCGACAAACGTTTCTAAGATAAGTCCTGTGCTTTTTGACACGAGCATACTAGATGTTCAAAATGCACCTCTCCCTTGGGAAATTCATCACATTTCAAATTATACATGTCTGTTAAAGCATAGATCTGTTCTACCTTCTATGTATTTGTTATTGCTGCTTCTGAAACTTCCTTACGGCCCCAAAGAGGTCTTAATCCCTGTCAAATGTTATTATGTTACCGACTTTTATATAGTCTTGAAAGGGGTTGTTTATTTAGTTTCAGTGACTCCTTGTTACTGCCAAATATTATTTCATTTCAGCCCAGATGTAAGGGGTCCAATGACTGGAATTATTTCACAGCCCTGACACTGTCGAGAGATGGATACCAGTTTAATTATGGACAGCTGAAAATGATCCAGGAGTCACCTGCTAGGGGTATTTATCATCATTATGAACTTCTCACCAAGCTGTGGTCTGAGCCCTTTCATAACGTTCCATTTGCGTTAGACAGACAGGATGACCTACACGGAACCCAGATCTTCTGTCACCTTGAAATTTATGTAGGGACAGCTTCATATTGCTTGATTATTTTCTTTTCCTCTGCTCAAAGTGAGAAAACATGTTGCAGTCGTTCCTATTCTTTTTCTTTCCTCTTGTCTCTCTCCATTGCCTTCTCTCGCTGCTACCCTGCTCCTTCCAGCTGTGTTTCCAATTATGCCTCATTGGAAATTATTCATTACTTAAAGAATGTGAACTGGATAGACTAGACACAGAAAGGATCAAGCAACGCAATGACTGCAGTGTAGTTGGCACCCAGTAAATGCAGGAGGAATGAAGGAGGGAAGAGAGTGGAGGGAACAGGAAGGGAGGCTGAGGAGTTGTAGAACACTCAGATCATTACTCTGTCTCATTTTAGAAGAAATTAAGAATAACGGACTTCCTCCTCTCCCCCTCCCAGAATGCACTGCACCATAACAGGATCTGTTTTACACCTTTTCTTTTTATCTCTGCTTTCCCTAAATGCGTCTTGATCTGTCCTTGTCAGAGCAGAGAAAGGGTTAAATGAAGGGAAAAACCAGGTTACCACCAGCTGATAATAAATTAAGGTTCCCCTTCTGCCTGCCCAAATGCACATCTCTCCGTTACTTTTTTCTTTCCCCCAACCTGAGCTGAAAGGTCTTCAAGAATTCCAATCCTGCCCTGGATGTAAGAATTCCAATCCTGCCCTGGATGTAAGAATTCCAGTCCTGCCCTGGATGTAAGCATAGCAACAGTAAGAGCTCACTTTAGTGAGGGTTTACTGTGCATAGATCATTCACCATGCTAAGTCTTTTTATGTGTTTCTTCATGCAGTGCTTGATACAGTCTTGTGAGATCAGCACTATTCATATTCTCTTTCTGTACATCAGTTTTTCTCAGCCAGGGACAGTTTTGTCTCCCAGGGAAATTTGGCAATGTCTGGAGATACCTTTGGTTGTCACAGTGGGGTAGCCAGGGATGTGCTAAAAACATCCTCTAGTGCATGCAAAAACCTCCTGCAATAAAGAATTAGCTGGCTCAAAATGTCAATAGTACCACTGTTGAGAAACCCTGCTGTAGCTTAAAAAGCTGAAGTTTAAAGGAGTTGATAACTTTCCCAAGGCCACCCAGTGGTATTTGAGAAGACTGGAATACAAACGCAGCCTGTGCTTCTGCCTTATGCTGCCCGTGAGTAGGTACGGCTTCAGCAGCTGGGTCATCATCCCTTGTACCAGAGGACACCAGAATTCCCAACAGGAATCTTTTCCTATGAGGGCATCTCCATTTAAGTGGCCCTTTTCAGTCACTTGAAATCACCTGCTCATCCATCCTTTTCATCAAATATGCAGAATCAGTCCCATCTAAAGCAGCCCTTGACTCTAAACATTGAAAACTGTGAAAAACACACACATACACACACACACACACACACACACACACTGGGGCAATACTTTCTCTGACTTTGTCATTTTATAAGCAAATATAGCATATATAAGACAAAAGCAAAGTGCATAAGCAACAAACTTTGAAGATGGCCTATATAGTTAGTTTACTTTGATGAATAAATTATACATATTTAATCTGACATGTGTTTAATGATAAACATAAGCACTTGTGTTCTGCAGAATAATTAGCTAAAAATGGTAAACAGCAGTATTACTTTTAAGGTGTCAATCAAAAATATTAGTATTCTTCTCTTTTTATTAATTCTTCAGTAGCTGCAATCTCAGTTTTGCCAATGTTTTGAGAAACTGAGTATCTTTTAATAATCGTAATCATCCCCAAAGGCAGCTACCAAAACACACATACTTTTGTGCAGACATGCACATGCAGGCACATGCATGCACACAGACCCACAAGTCTGTGCACAGTCTCGTGGTCACACACAGTCACACACCACATATCCACACACACTTGGACACAGTCACACACAGACAAGTCTCAGGTCTTACTCCCCAGAGCATCTTCCTTTGCCTTTACTCCTCCCTCAATACAGAGCTGCTGTCTCACCGGTTTTCTGCCCCACCTACCCACTCACCCTCTCTGATGCTTCTCCTTTGACCGTAATCTGAAGGGTATTTCCATTTTCTCTTCAGAGCCCTTCCTCTGAATGACCTAGCCCTGGTGTATAAGAGCAACTTCAGGCAGTGAAACTTGAGGGTGGATGCATGGGAAACTAGTCATGGCCGCAAGACTGCTGTCACACTGCAGCCTCCCAGTGCCACAAAGGTGAAACCATATTTATCTTCAGAGCCAGCCTTAGGCATTGCAAGCTTTCGGGTTAGAGAGAATAGCTACCTCCCATCCTAAATTCTCAAATGCCACATCTGTTACTTCTTGCTTGAAATTCTATCATCAGTTGCTAGTCCCTTTCATTCTATAAATAAGGGATAAAATTTTATAATACAGCTTAGTCACTGGTATGAGTAAAATTCATTCAAAGTGAGTTACCAAGTTAAATCTTTTCTGTTTTAGCAGCAGGAGGGATTTAGAAAGCAAAAAGGCGCTCTGTGTCTTTCTGAATTTTGCCTTGGACCAGCCTTGTTTATCCTCACCTGTACAAGGGCACATTTCTTAAATGACCAGGAAAAAATGTCTTAGCCTGGAAGTCACAGATTTCCATTACCTTTCACTGTGTAATATCTGAGTGCACCACTACTATTTTATAAGGCATGTAAGCATTTCCTACATTAATAAACTTTGCCAAGGATGGTGCCAAATAGGATATCTTTCCTTTCAGTTTTGGCATAAAATCTAAGGGACAAAGTGATGGGATGATTAAACAAACATTATTTTATTTATTTATTTATTTATTTATTTATTGCTGCGGTGTGCGGGCCTCTCACTGTTGTGGCCTCTCCCGTTGCGGAGCACAGGCTCCCGACGTGCAGGCTCAGCGGCCATGGCTCACGGGCCCAGCCGCTCCGCGGCATGTGGGATCCTCCCGGACCAGGGCACGAACCCACATCCCCTGCATCGGCAGGCGGACTCTCAACCACTGCGCCACCAGGGAAGCCCCATTATTTTATTTTATATATTGAAGTATAGTTGATTTACAGTATTGTGTTAGTTTCAGGTATACAGCAGAGTGATTCAGTCTTTTATTTATATATATATATATATATAAATAAAAGACTGAATCACTTTTCACTATCACACAGACATGTTCTGACCAAAACCGGAGCCACTAGTTACATGTGGCTATTTACGTTTTAATTTAATCCATTAAAAAATAAAATTAAAACTTCAATTCCTCAGTCACACTAGCAATATTCAAGTGCTCAATAACCACGAGTGGCTGGTGGCTACTCTTTTGTGCAGTACAGGTAAAGAACACTTCCATGATCACAGGAAGATCTGTCAGCAATGATATAGACAAAGAAAAGTTGGAGAATATCCAGCGTTAATGCAGGCAGTGGGGGACACAGACCCTTTCGTATAGTGGTGGTGGAAATAAAAATGCTGCTAACTTTTCAAATGTCAATTTGGAAGTATCAATAAATATTTAAAATACACATGCACTTAGTAGGAAAAAACCCTGAAATTACCTAAGTGTCCATCAATAAGAAACTGGTTATAAATAAATGACCAAACACCCCTACAATAGGAGGTTATGCTAATAATTTAAAAATACATGTGTAAGCAATACGTGTCTGCACAGAAAGCTGTCCTAGATAACTTTTTTTAAAAAACATATTTATTTGGGCATACTTTAATGCTTAGTTTTAGAATATAATTTCAAGAAACCCAAATATAATGTTATACACTCGTTTTTACCTTGAGATTGGCCTGAATTCTATTAACATTCATAATTACATTTATGCAAAGACTATTTATACATGAAGACACATACACAGCTACTTTTGGGCTATGAGTAATAAATGGTCTCTTCTCTCACACAGAGGTGTCCTCGATAACTTTGGATGTAAAAACACAAACCACTTGACAATATGAAAGTGTGATACTATTTGTATTAAAATATAAAAAGATATAAGTATATGTCTATATATGCATAGGAAATTACATAAGGATACACAAGAATTGGTTAATGGAATGCAGGAGATTGGGGAAGCATTTTCTTTTCACTGTACGTCCTTCTGGTACTGCTTGCACTTTTTACCATGATGAGGAACTATTGCACTTGGTCATATATTAAGGAAATGAGAGAAACAAAAGAATGTGGTACCAAATGAATGAATGAATGAATGAACGAACGAAGAAACAAAGCGAATTAGATCTGCATGTCAAAAACCTGTTTGCTCCGCCCTGGGCTAGTTTGGACTGAGCCAAGTTTACGGATTCTGCTCCTATTTGCTGAGGTCTTTATATATCCAAACCAATCCTAAGTCATTGACCCAAGAATAATGGGTTAAACGTGAAATCATATCTTATGCATTTTTGCGGCTACTATAACAAATACCATGGACCCTCAAGCAGGGCCCTGAAACCAAAAGACTTTTAGGAAAAAATGGTGACTATATTTGGAGTCCCTGGAGGAAAAGCCTTTCCTCATCCCATCCCTCTCCCTTCATCCTTCCCTTCTCTGCCCCACATAACCACACCTTTCCCTCTCCTCCACCACCTCTTTTCCCTGGTTTGTTCCAGGCAAGAGAAATGCAGATCCAAAATCTTTACCCTTCCTCAGAACTCACCTGGATTGAACATGCAGCAAGTTCAGCAACTTAAGTCAAGCTGTCCCTTGTGCCTTGTTGTAAGCACACCAGGGAAGCCTGGCAGCAGACCTGCAGACCTCATGGAAGTCCTATCTATCTATCTATCTATATCTATCTATCTATCATCTATCTATTTATGTATCATGTATACACATACATATATGTATGCATATGTGTTTCTATGTCTGTATGTATACATGCATTTGTGCACACACATACATTTTGTTTTCATGGGAATCTGTGGAGCAGTTCTAAGTGTTTGTCCCAACCGATGCCGTGCTTACTACTAATGTGGGGAGGATCCACAGAGAGGATGGAAGACGGGAAGGGAGGCCACTAGTGTCTGTGGGGGGACCTGATCCCCAGGCAAGGAAAGAATTTGGCTCATTTGGTGTATTTTTGTTGGATCAGATCATTAGGTAGTAAATAAGACATACGTCTTTGAATTAGGTCAGTGATAAAGAGAGAAATGTTTTTATTTCTTAGTGTGCTCAGAATCACAAACTTCCTAACAGACAAAGGGCATCCACCCTCAAAATAAGATCCTTACAATCGTGTCTTCCTGCCTCAGCTGCACTCTTGGACTCTAAATTTCCTCCTACACCAGTCTTTCCCAGAACCAAGCACCTCGGGTAGCTTGGCCTGGATGTCCCCCCAGCCCTGGCAGGCCCCGAGGCCTGGCCTGAATAGGTCCAGGAGACACGTACAGGCCTTGTCTGGGAACAGTTTTTCTCCATTTAATAAGTCTCATTTGCCCATAAGACGCATTTTTTAAGTTTCTGACTCATGCCAGGCTCATTTATTTGGTATTTTGGCTTGATGAGTACCTAGGTTTTAACCCACTTAGGGCTGTTTTTCTGCCTAGTTCTGGAAACTTTGGGGTTTGTCTAATTACTCCTCAACCCTGATCAGCTCACGGCTCCCTTTTTCTCTTGTACCCCTCATCCTCCCAAGACCTACTGCCCTTGTCGGCTTGCCTCCCCAGCACACAGACACACACAGAGACACACAGATGCACAGACACACAGACACACAGAGACACACAGAAACACACACACATGGACTAGATACTGGACAAGTAACCCTTACAATGCTGGGAGGTTGAAGATTTGATTATTATCTCAGTTAATACGAGTAAGGCAAGGGAAGGGAAGCCTTAAAATCTGTGTCTTCTGCACATGTTTTTTCCTTCCCTCAAAGACTTATCCTTCAAACAGAGGCCCTCTAAGGATTTGTTTTTCATCTGAGACCAAACTACTGGCTGTTGATTGGCTGGAAGTGTGAACTATGGGGTGTGAGAAGACAGACTTTTCGGTAGAAATTCACTTATAAACATTTTTCTTTTTCTGCCTCTCCTGGAGATGACCCACATTCCATAAAAATTTTCAGTCTAAGATGTTTTTCAGCAGAGACTTTCATTTACATTAATTATCCTAAGGATTCACATTACTGTTCCCTTTGGGAGAAGCACAGAAAGAAAATGGCATGCCTGGGAGTCAAACCTCCTCCGAGCAACCTCCTCTGGGAAGGACAAGCATGCCAGTTTCTGCCATTGCCAACAGTGCCACGTGCAGTGCTGTGCCGTTCTCCGGGAGTGTGGGCATCGGCACTGAGTCTGCCTCCGACTGGGTCACCCTGGGCTGCTCAGGGAGGAGGGAGCATCCTCCGGGCTTGCCCCGCCACTGCTCTTCCTGGCTCTGTGTCCATGAGATCATGGGTGCCCAGCTATTCCTAATCTCCCCATTTCACAGTAGGGTATCATTCTTATTTTGAGGCTGTGCCAGATTTTTGTTTTAAACCCAGCTCTCTACAGACAGTTTTCGATTGACCGGAAATAACATTTATGGCCCGCAAAACACCTTTCTCTTGGGACATTTTGTTGTGCTTTGAGTACATTTTAACACAGTGAGGTAACATTCGTAGCCTAATAGGGACATGGGGATAGAAAACAACTCCGGAGACATCCCATCCATCACCGTGACACCAGGCAGGCTTCACCCACACCACCCGAGACATAGGTAAATATCCTGTTTTCACAGGTCTTCAGGAAAAGAGACCCAGTCCAGTGTTGACTTCCCTTCAACATTGTCATTATATTTGTATCACAGGGAAACGCCCCATCCTAGACTGCTATGAGCTTCAAAACTCAAAGCTGTATATTTTGAACCAGATGTCACAGAGAAGCCTGAGAGTCGGCACACTGTTTAGCTGGTATTGAAAAATAACATTTCAAGCCAAATACATCTACCCATTGAGGCTGGACCCAGTCGGACAGCTTTCATTTTATGTGTGACTGTCCGTCCCCTTAGGATTCCCTTCTCTCTTGAGTCTGGTCATCATTAAGTGGTGAGATTCCACAGGTGTATCCTTATCACAGCCATCATGTCCCTTTTCTTAAATCGTGTTAGCAGGAGCAGAACTGCCATAAAAAGCAAAGAGCTCTGTTTCATGGAGGGTGTTTGCTTAGACACATGCAAAGCTTTCTGACATTTGGTTTGTTCCTTTGGTTTTTGGAAACAGCAGCTTTAAAGGAGTCCTTTCCCTGGCTTTCCCCTCCTGCATTGCAATGCAGGAAACCCCAATGTGGTCTCGAGGCGGTCCGATTACATTTTGGCATAGGATAATCCACAGGGCCATCTGCAGTTAGAAGCAAAATAGCCATCTCCCTTTCTTTCAGCTATTTCCCTTGGCAAAGTGAAAAGTCATAAGGAACCGGATTGGTCAGGAAAGCCCTGACCAAGGGCTTGTATGAACCTCAGACAAGACGCAGCCCGATGAGATGCGGTGTGCGCCATCATTATCTGAGACGGAGGCTGTGAAATTGACACCATATGCGCCTGGAGGAGTAATTGCACCAAGGGGGGGAGAAAAGCAACATGTCAGGACATTTTAGTAACACCTAATTCATCCCGAGGTTATAAATAAATCTGATGCTTGCTTGAAAACAAAAGTCAAAAAACACTTTGACTAGATTACTTTTGTGACAGTGCTTCCAGCTGAGGTGAACTTTATTAGGGAGACAACATGAAGAAAGAGAAATACATAACAACTTTTTATGGTATATTTTACATGATTTTATTTTTTATTTTTTTGCAGTAAATAAAGTGGTTATAGGGCTCCAAGGAAAAGGGCCCAGATGTTAGAGAGTTGTGTGAAATTTAGAGGAAACAAGCTGTAAAAAGTGCAGTTATAAAACAGGCTGTCAGTGCCACACATCTGGACAATACAGCTGTATGTTCCTAGTGGCTGTCGTCACCCAAAGAAAACTCAATAACCTTATTTCACCCCAATTAGGCTGCATACCAACAGGATAAACCTTAAATTGCAAGGGGTAGGAGTAGGGGAGCAGCATTCACTCGGCGCCTCTGTGTCAAACAGCTCTTATCTTTCATTTGAATTTGGTCACCAAGAAATGAAAGACTGCTAACATAGCCATTTCCATTTTTATAAAACCCTATTTAATTTATAGCATCGTAAGAAGTCACGGTTTGACAGTTTGGACTATTGGCTCTGCCAAACAACAGACTTTCTGTAGCATGAAACTGACCTACCGGTCATCCTAACACAGAGCTCCACCTGTCTTTCCTCCACCCACGTTTGGGAGTCTGAGTCTAGCACCATCATGGGAAGCACTTATTGGAAAAAGTTCATTTTCAGACAACCCAGTCTACTTAGAGTAGAGGGTAAATGCCTCTCTTTATGGCATTGGGGCATTTTTCCCTAATTTTTTTGGCCCGCAATGAGGCACCTTTGCGGCAAGACAAATATTACAAAACTCAAAATACCATTTCATCTTTTCATCACTGACAGACATGCCAAAGGTTATAAAATGCCACTTTCCTAATACTTGTGTTTCTTCATAGGTTTTAATGGCAGCAAAAGCAATTATGGACAGCGGAGAGAAATTCACCTTACCACTGATAGGGAAACTCTTGAAATTTCAGCTTCTCCAGGTTAAATTGAAGGACCAACAGCGACGGGAAAAGGAGAAGAAGGTACTGGGAGGGTGATGGTGGGTTTTCTAAAGACGGCAAGGAGTGAGTGAACTGCAGCCAGGTTCTCTGGGGCACTTCCTCTCTCCATAAGCCTGCCACGAAGTGTTACGTAGCACATTTAACTGTTGCCTCAACTTTTTAGGGAAAAGCCTATCCAAAGCGCTGCTGGAGGAATTACATTTTCTCAAAGACAAACCCATTAAAAATAAGTTCTCCTATGCAGAAATGTGACAGTATCCCAGGGCATATGGCTGAGGTTGTTTTTACCGTAGTCTATTTATATGTTAGGAACAAATTAGGGAACCAAAGGAGAGACACAGAGTCCGGAGAAGTAAGTATAAAAAGGTGAGAAAACCCCACAAAGTCAGGGTCTAACTATTTTAAATATTTTACATGATATTCAATAGGAGTACCTATTAAAGTAATGGGCTACATCTGCATCTTCTTAATAATCTAAATATTTCAGCAGCGCTCCATTACTTCTACTCCTATATTATATACCTGCTTATTTCTTCATGTGTAGACTTTTCATTTAATTTGCCTATGGAAATCAATCTGTGAGTTTTCCAAAGATTTGTATTTTTCATCTGAAAAAATATTTTAAAATAGTTTTAGTGATGCCAGTTTCAAATCCATTTGCTATTTAACCTTAGTCAAAATGAGAGATGTTTTTCTTATTTTCCAAATCATGCTGAAATATTTTTGGAAAGCCAAATGCTTCTGTATGTACATGTGTAATGTGTATGTGTGCATGTGTATGCATGAAATGGGTGTATAAGTAAATTATTTCTTTATGCGTCTAAGTGGGAGAGGCAAAACCAAGTCATGGAAGAAGAAAGAGAAAAGTGAACATGTTCCAATAATACCTACTTCCCCTTTGTTAAGACCCCCCCCCCAAATCTGGCTTTCCTATTTGAATTGAACTCTTGACAGGGTAACTGTAGATAAACATAATAATGCCACCTTAAATTTGTAATATAGGGCTTTATGTTTTTCAAAGAGATTCTGCATTTAGCATCTTACTAGGGTGGTGTATATTGTCCCCAGAAAAATTCTACTTATTTGAAAACAGTTGATGGTATAGTTTTCCATCTATATGAAGCTCTTTCCAACGTGTACAGGAGATTCGTACCTTAAAAAATACTCAGGGACGTTAAGACTTGGCAGAAGAAAAATTGGAAAATTTGAAACTAGTATAGAAAGATGGTTTCTTGTCTTTTTAAAATTCCAGTATCACATGGGAATCTGAATTACAAAAAGTAGACTGTTAAGTCCTGCAAAAATTCTTGCACCTTCTGTTTGCTTTGTGCTTTCCCACAGCACCTACAAATATACATAACACTTTAAGAGTGTCAGTTTCCTTGTTTGCCACCTGTTTTAAGTCTTGGTAATTGTTTGTAATAGGAGTAGGTTTTAGATTTCAGTTAACAAATTTTAAGTAACAATAAATGGAATATCCTGGCGACCGAGGAAACGTTTTTAAAACTAACAGTATAAAGATATTTCTGCACTGTTATTTTGCTCAACATTTTTTTTGAAATGTGAACAATATAATAAGACAGTTATGAGATTTTGAAGATATGGAAATAATCTTTATTTGTTGAAAATTCAAGAGTCTTAAGGAATTGGGAGTTGAATTTTAGATTTATAAAAATAAAAAAGTAATAGGTGCATAAGAGGACTCTTAGAGCAATTAAGAGCCAGCAATTACATAATCTAATTTGATGCCTTCATTAGATTGGGTTCCTGAAACACCAGCCCCAAATCTCTGAGTTGCAACCACACGAGTCAGTACTAAACAATTGATGAAAACTGATTGGAAGGGAGAACTCTCCAGAAAAATATTCTAGGTAAAGGCAAGACTAAGGGAGTTGTTGGAGGGATGATATAATCTATGTTCATTTCAACAACACTGCCCAGCAGGTCATTTGGAACAACGGAGGTTAATGCTTGTCAGCCAGGGAGTTTAGCAGAAAGCAAAATAAGTATAAAGTATGTAAAACTGACACCACGCTGTGGTTTAGAAAATGGAAAAAAAGGAAAGAGGACTTTACCCAATTTCCTCCTTTTTCTGAACCCCGGGTGAGATTCTGAGATTCCTGCAAGGGGAGTGACTGTCTCTTCGGCTTTTTAACATCAACATGAGGTATATGTGGTTGCTTTCTCTCAAATACTAGTTATATGTTTACATCTGTACAACCCAGAGTGTTTTGTATCTTCTATGTTGAATTTTTGGAATTGAATTTTTAAAAATGAATGGTTGAAAAATATCCATAGCAGTAATTACAGAAAATACTAGGGAGGCAGTGAGGACAAAAACTACTAATATGAGTACGTCCCTGTCCTTTTAGCCCAATGGAAAAAAATGTAATGTATACTACATATTTGATTCTGTTTTTTTTTTTAACTTGTTTTTTAAATTAATTAATTAATTTATTTATTTTTGGGTGTGTTGGGTCTTCGTTTCTGTGCGAGGGCTTTCTCTAGTTGCGGCAAGCGGGGGCCACTCCTCATTGCGGTGTGCGGGCCTCTCACTATCGCGGCCTCTCTTGTTGCGGAGCACAGGCTCCAGACGCGCAGGCAGTAGTTGTGGATCACGGGCCCAGTTGCTCCACGGCATGTGGGATCTTCCCAGGCTCGAACCCGTGTCCCCTGCATTGGCAGGCAGATTCTCAACCACTGCGCCACCAGGGAAGCCCCTTGATTCTGTTTTAACCATCAAAACTTTTCTTAATAATATAGTTACAATAGCCAGATACAGTGAAAATATCATTATTTTAGATTCCACTAATTTTAATAATTTATAACACTTTAGTCCGGGCTATGCTTAACATTGCATTTGCTTTGTCCATGAAGAAAGTTTACTGGATAATTAATATTATAAAAAATAACACAAGGAAGCTATTTCTTAGACGTACAGTTTAGAGGCCTTTAGCATATAAATTTCTGAGAGGCAAATCCCTGCCTCTAATTGTAATAAGTTGAATATATTTCAAAACTTTTATATATTCAGAAGCATCTTGTTGATTACTTCCAAATATACATATAATGAAGAAAATACACTTTATTTCTAGAAATGTATTTCAGCATTTCAGAACTTCTGAATATGATTTTTTCATATAATTAATCCCAAATTAGATTTTATTATATCTTAAAATCGGAATAAGAGAGTGTTTTGTTTAGAAATAAGTTTTCCTTGTGCACATCATTATCTCAACATTTATTCTGCATTTTTAGTTATATCATTATCAATTTGTTGTTAATTCATTAACTTAACAAACATTTAGAGAAACAATGTATTGGGCACATATATTTTCATAAGGTTCATTATAATTTTAAAACAAATTGCTGACCATGTTTTAATTTAGTCATTATCTGAATATTACAGTATTTTTCACAGTTTTACTTCTTTTTAACTCCAACTTTTATGTTATATATTAATTATAAACATTTTTTAAAACCAAAACACTTCATTGTGAATCAAAATATTTAAAATATATTGAGAATTCAGCTAAAAGAAAACATTTAATCATCAAAAAATTAAAAATGGCTGTACTACAAGCAAAATTAACCCATTTAAATAATCAGCCAAACTAAATCTAGTCTGTGCCGTTGAGTTCAGAACATTTGGATAGGTTTTTTTAGGAAAAGATCCAAATATATTCTAACTGTGCTTTTAATTTGTGAATTCAAATAACCAGTCCATATTTTCTTGGATATTTTTAGCATATCTTTTATATAAAAGCAGAACAGTTCTTTCTCTTTCTGGCTTATCTACTTAGCACAAGTTGCCTTATTTTTCAATGTTCTAGAATTGAATAGATGGAAGACAGGCAGTAAAGAATATGGACAGATGATATTGGTAAACTTTTCTTAAAACATCTCAAAATTAAAAGCACCTAAATTTGATCAGATATCATGATGAAGCCCAAACAACCCAGAGCCTGCTCCAAAGGACCGACAAAGAGAAATTAGGGTAAATTTCACAGACGTTTTCCAGCTTACTCCAGTTAAAACCCCGAAACACTGGAAACCAGCCAATGTAATGCCATTTTGTATGTGTGTTTTGTTTTAAAAGAAAAGCCATAGGGACATACCAGGAAATTACAGGCTGGTTAGTTTTGATTCAGTTGTGGTTAAAATCTTCAGAAACTATTCTAAGAAATCAAACAGAGGAAGAGCAGAAACTCAGTTTAGAGGGACCCGTATGGTTTCAGGAAAGGAATAACTTGCCTCACTAACTGGATGGAATTCTTTGAGGCTGGATTATCGAAATGAGGATACTACCAACAAAACTGTTGGATCTGAAGAGCTACAAAATTCAACAATTCAGGGTAAATTATAAATGATTCCCTGGCTGGCTTATCTGTAAACTAGAGCAGTGCTTTCCTAATTGGGATGCTATTAATCAATGAAACCTTTTTACAGACTTCAGGAAAAATGTAAAGAAACACACACATTTAAAATAGAGCAGTATTTTGAAATACAAATAGTTACAGCAGCTAATAATTGTAATTAGCTACCATTATTGACTGCTTGCCACTATACTAAGCTCTTTACATATGTTTTAACATTTAATGCTTTAAATGACTTTATGAGTTACAGAGTATTATTCTCGATTTGCAGATGGGGAAACTGAGGGTGTGAAAAGTAACTTTCCCAAGGCTAAATAGCTACTCAGGATTTAAATCCAGAACTGTCAGACTCTAAGATTATGTTCTTAACCACCATACATACCCCTTCTGAGTGTGTCTCAATAATTACACAAAACAGCACTCTTGGCTTACGATCAGCAGAGAACTTCGCAGGGATGCTTCAAGGAGCAAATGGCTTTGCTCAGTGGGATCTACCAACTCGCTAATTAGATCATGTAATTCCATGTTGCATAAAACATCCTGAGGTTAAGCGGGGGTGGGGGGGACTGGTCAGAGAAAGGAACAAAGTCCACCAAAGACAAAGGGCACTGAGCTAACCAACCACCAATTCCCGAGGGAATCCTGACTTCTTATCCAGTCCCACCCCCCTGCCCAGAAATGGGCTGGTCTCTGGGGGAATCTCTTAGAAAGAGACTTCCTGGGATTATTTCAAACATCCTTAGCCCTTCTCTCTGCCCCTCTGGATGTTGAAGTTGGATAGCATTGGCTGACCCGGTGCTGAAACCTCTAAATCACATAGGATCGTGCAGGAGACAGACATCAGGTAGACATCAGACCCACCCCCTCACCACCACCACACACAGACATGGCCGTGTTCTGAGTCTGTGGATGAAGAATTGCACCCTGAAGATGGCAGTGTGGCACCCCAGGACTTGGTGCAATCTTTAGATTGCATCATTTGGTCGAGTGAACCCAGTATATTCGTTTGCTTACGTTTTCTACACCTCAGCCACTCTCTAGAAAAGCAAGCTCCTAACTCAGTCCCATACATTATGTTTTCTATTTGGCAGGTAAGCAGGGAGGGGAAAGCAATAGAAAATATAGAAAAGGAAAAACAAAATGTTCATAATGCCATAACCCTATTATAACTAATGTTAACATTTTGGTACATTTCCTTTGTTTCTGTGGATTTGTTTCTTTACATAGCTGTAATCATTGTAAAATGAAATTTTAATCCAGTTTTTTTCAATTAAAATATACCATAATTTTTTCTCATTATCACAGCATCCACATCTATCATTGTTATTGGCTAGGTGACATTCTATTGACTACCATACTTTTCTTAAAGTTCCTTTATTGTTGAACATTTCCATTATTTCTGTGTTGTTTCATAATAAACAATGTTGTGATGAACAACCTTACCGTATACAATTCTTCATATTTTGGATAATTTCCTTAGCATACGTTTATAGAAATGGATTAATTGGGCCCCCAAATGTTCCCACAACCTTTTCTTTCCAAAATAGGTTCTGGAACCATTTAGACCCAGTTCTCCATTAAAAAAGATAACAAATGACCCCCTGTTCAAATTAACTGTATATTAGCTTATTAAAGATGGAGGAGTTTCATGAAAACAAATCTCTTTAATATTGTTTAATCTGTTGTCTCTCAAACTTACTTGACACCA
Organism: Grampus griseus; assembly: GCF_964374135.1. Taxonomy (NCBI): domain Eukaryota; kingdom Metazoa; phylum Chordata; class Mammalia; order Artiodactyla; family Delphinidae; genus Grampus; species Grampus griseus. The sequence goes on from NC_139017.1 coordinate 79,447,737, forward strand.
TACATTTCTTTCAGTCCATCTATTGTCTTCTCATCATCTGTGACCAATAGATTGTTTGTGAGATAGAGTGATATCTTGAAAGAGAACTGAGTAGCACTCAGAAGATAGACCCTGTTTCTCATAAGTCACATAATAGTGGAGTGACTTAGTCATTTAACTGCCGTGACATCTTTTCTTATCTATATCCTTAATAATATTATTGTGGGAATCTTATGATAGAACACATATGAAACACAAAGTTGTACACAACACACAGTTATACACAAATATGTAGATGTGCTATTATCTATAAAAGTTAAGAGGAAGTATAGGTATTTACCACCAGTTCCACTGACTTTTACCATTTACTTTCCTTTCACTGTGAAGAACAACAGAATGAATACTCATCGAGGTATTTGAATTTTGGTATTAAGAAGTAATTTAGAAATAAAACACAGTCTAAAATATTTTTGAAGCATCAACTAACTAGGTTGCCCAATTCCAGAGAGGGAGAATTTTGTATTTTTCCCTTTAAGAGGTGAGAATAACAAGATTAAGGGCTCTAGGTAGGTGTCACGTAATACTCAAGTGAGTGTGTGAAACCCTAATACATTTTTGTTTGTTGCTAAGACAAGAGCCCCACATCTGCTATGTAGCTTAACTGGTAAGAAACCTCCATGCCTACCCAAAGCCTTCCCACAGGAGGAGGAGGCATCCAGATGCTTTTGGTACACAGTGCATTTTAAAGAAAATGTACTCTGCTATGAACTTGACTCTCCCTTCATATGCTGGGGAACATGTGTTCCCCAAACACGGTAGAAAGAGGGGCCTGTTAGATACACACCTCCTAAATTTTTATCTTGAATTGGCAAGAGTTTCCTCTGAGTTCTTTCAGTTGTAAGTAGATGACCCTAAATGGGAACATGCATGTTATGCTACCCCAAAGCAAGAAAGGCAAAAGAGGTTGGTGTTGAACAAATTTTAGCTTATGATTTAAGAGGGGGCTCAGCAAACCTGGTTCACTTCTCCCCACTCCCGCCCTCAAATCCCAAGACGTAAACCCATAGAGGGGAGGGACTTATTCAGAATGTGAGAGAAGAGAGGGAAAGGGAAGGAGATAGGAGGTGATTTTCCTGCAATTGGGGCTTAGTAGAAAAGGATGGACCTTTTGACCAGAGTAGAATTCTAAGGGGCCAAGTAGTCAACGATTGTTCAGAAGCAGAGGAACAAAGGGACTGTCCTGGTTCAGCTCAGGTGTGGAGGTTGGGAGATACAGACTGGATACAGGAGAGGAGTAGAGAGACCACCACTAGAGTCAGGCACAGGGGAGTAGTGGGGACTGGGTAGGGCAAAGAACATGTTCAGAAATTTACCAAGGACTTCTCTGCCTGCCCCTGGCACCCAGGAGGACCCAGGTGCTTCCATTTGCTTCTGTTCTCTACCATTTAGTGTCTTTGCACACCAGGAAATCACATATATAGTCGCTATGAGACATACTTTACATAGCAGTACTTCTTGATGTGCTACCAATTAAACATACATCCACTGTTAAATGGAAAATGCAGAACACTAGGTTATATAGAGACAACAATAATGATTACATTAAAATGACGCCTAAACATAATTTGAGAGAATGCATTGTAATAGCCTCTTCACTCATCTTCTCTGGATGGTGGAATTGTGATTTTTGTAAGTTCTCTATGTTTTTTTTCCAATTTTTCAATAATGATTATTTTTAGAATTTAAAAACATACCTAAAGAAGTAAATCAGGATTTAGAAGTACTTTTTAAATGCTTTTGTGAAAAGAGGGAGATCAATATTGCTAAGTTCCGTGTTACTGGAAATTAGTTTAAAAGATGATTGTCTGGGCTTCCCTGGTGGTGCAGTGGTTGAGAGTCCACCTACCGATGCAGGGGACACGGGTTCGTGACCCGGTCCGGGAGGATCCCACATGCCGCGGAGCGGCTGGGTCCATTAGCATGGCTGCTGAGCCTTCGCGTCCAGAGCCTGTGCTCCGCGACAGGAGAGGCCACAACAGTGTGAGGCCCACGTACCGCAAGAAAAAAAAAAAAAAAAAAAAGATGCTCGTCTCCAGGGTACCAAGTTTGGCCTTGCTAAGGGAATGCAAAGGCAAAAAGAAAGAGAGGGAAAGAGGGCACTGAGCAGAAAGAGGAGCTGAGGGAAGTGAAGCACATGGAGGAACAGAAGAGCATTCAGCTAGTATTATTCAGCCCTTGGAAAGATGGAGTAGAGAGAGGGCAGACGAGCATGGAGAAGAAGGTTGCAAGGACATCGAAGGCTGAGGCTACAGGAGAACCATGGAAATAAAATGAGTTTGAGGTTTGGAGTCACACCAACTTGTGTCTCTACCACAGCTGTGTGCTTGTGAGGGAAACTGTGGGTCTTAATTTATACAATGGGAATAATTACCCATTTGGCATGTTGCTTTGTGAGAACAAATTAAAGATGATGACGTCTAGAAAGCACGTATCATACTGTATAGCAGTGTCTCTGCTAAGTTACCACTTACTTTGAAATTTTGTTTGTGATCAGCCTTGCTTTCTCTAGGATCCTAAGAAAACTTACAGGAGAAAGGGCTCAGGAAGTTGCTTACCTTGTAGAACCCAATCTTTGCTAGAGAGACTCCAAAGGAATGAGAGCTATGTGTCTGCACAGGTCCTACACCCCACCTAGGAGAGCCTGCAGGGCCAGAGGGCCCTTTTACTGCCTTACTGGGACACAAATGTCCACTGCAGTCAGGAAGTGTTTTTTGGAATGATGGAATATGAATGCATGTATAAAGTTGAATGAAATGAATGAAGGTGAACTTTAGAATAATTTAATCTAAAACAGTTTCTTCTTTTCAGTTCTAAAGATCACCCTGCGATTTTATTTCAAATGATAGCTGTAGAAGTTTCTGGCAGATTTTTTTTGGCCAAGTTGGGACTTCTCTGTGGTGAGACTAGCTGTCCACCTCACAGCTGCACCGGTGTTTTTCCCTCTAGTGGACTCACCTTGATCCAAGGTGTGGCTGGGAGAGCGCCTACTTGCACGAGTCTTACCAGTACCTCCGAGTTGATTGGAGTCAGGGGCACTGATTTGGGCTCTGGTTTCATTTTCAATGAACAATCTCAAAATTTCCAATAAGCTCTCCACATTGGCAGAGAGTTCTACCATCTTTCTTCAGTAAGCTTGCTCTCCCACTTTCTGAGATGACTCACATTATCTTCTCTAGTCAAACCTCCTACCTCATACCTGCCCATCTTGAGTTGGTAACCTTGCCTCATCCTTGACTTGAAAACATTGAAACATTCCCCCAACACCATCAAGACCTCTCTCTTTCTTGCACCTACACCCAGCCAGTCATCCCCTCTTTGCTCCTTTCATTAAACTGAGAAATTGCCTTTCTTCCTATCAAAGTCCAGTTATTGACACATTCTCTTCATCTTATCCCATCTTTTCTCCTCAAGGACTTTAGTCTCCCCCATGTTTTCAATGTCCCCCTCTCTGATGGATCATTCCATCAGCCTGAAAACACAATATCTCCTGACTTTACTTACATACGTACATAACGACGTTATACTCCCCTTCTGCCCACTCATCCACTGAACAATCTCAGGTCCCCCAGTTCCCCTTTACAAGCAAACATCTTTTTTTTTTCTTTAAAGACTGTTCTCTTTTTCTTTTTTTTAATGCATTTACATCAGTTTTGTTTTTTACTTTTTTATTGAAGTATAGTTCATTTACAATGTTGTGTTAATCTCTGCTATACAGCAAAGTGATTCAGTTATACATATATATATGCATTTTTAATATTCTTTTCCAAGATGGTTTATCAAAAGATATTGATTCTAGTTCCCTGTGCTATACAGCAGGACCTTGTTGTTTATCCACTCTCTATATAATAACTCACCTCTGCTAACCCCAAACTCCCACTCCCTCCCTCTCCCACCCCCTCCCCCTTGGCAACAGCAAGTCTGTTCTCTATGTCCATGAGTCTGTTTCTGTTTCATAGATAGGTTCATTTGTGCCATATTTTAGATTCCACATATAAGTGATATCATATGGTATTTGTCTTTCTCTTTCTGACTTACATTACTTAGTATGATAATCTCTAGGTCCATCCATACTGCAAATGGCATTATTTCGTTCTTTCTTATGGCTGAGTAGTATTCCACTGTATATATGCACCACATCTTCTTTATCCATTCATCTGTTGATGGACATTTAGGTTGTTTCCATGTCTTGGCTATTGTGCATAGTGCTCACAAGGAAGCTTCTTGAAACCATTGTCCACACAAGTGGCCACTCAACTGTTCCTGCCTCTGTGTTCACTACCTCCACACTCCACCATAACTGCTCCCATAATGTCGCATATAACTACCCATACTCTTCAGTCCCTTGGTTCTCTAGCTGCATACTCTGTAATTTTTCCTACCTTCTAAGTCACTTCTCTCTTTTACCCACATCCCCTCCTATACCCAGTTGGTAAGTATTGGAGTTTCCAGCATGATCCCAGGTTCAATTCTCATATTTCTTGAGACCTCTTTCCCCAGGGGGTCTTATCTCTTCCCGTGCAGTTAACTACTATCTCTATGTTACCCACACCTGAATTTGTAACTCCAGCCACATCTCTCTTCTGAGAGAAGAACATGTGTATTCAATTGTCTCCTTGTCATCTCAGGAGCATCTTGGATTTAACAAGATCTTTCTGAATAGTCTGCCCACCTTAAGTAAAAATTATTTCTCACTCCAATGCTTCTGTCTCTGTGAGTGGCACCATTAACCAACTTGTTATTCAAACTAAATCCAGAGCATTATCGTTGTTGCCTCCTCCTTCATTCCTTGTCTCTAATCTTTCAACCCCTGTACTTTCAACATCCACAATATATCTTAAATCCATCTACATTTCTCCACTCTACCAACACTTTAAACTGAGTTACTGTTAGGTCTTATCTGAACTATTGCTAGAGTTTCCTTACTGGTCTTCTGGTTTCCTATCTTGCAAAATCACAGTAGTCCTCCATTTAAACCCTTTATGGTCTTTCCAATGCATTTTTAATAAAATATAAACTTGTGAACCAGCCCCCACCAAAGCGCCGGATGACCTGGCCCATGCCCTACCTTCCCTGCCTCATCCTGGCCACTCTCTCCCTTGCCCACTATTCTCCTGCTGTACTCACCTCCTTTCAGTTCCTTGCGCATACCCGTCTCCTCTATAACTCAGGGCCTCTGGCACACACTTCACCTTTCCCCTGCTTCTCACACGGATGCTTCTCATCCTTCAGGTCTTCACTCAAATGTCACTCCCTCAGAGGCCTTCCATCACCAGCTTACTAGTGAGTGGCGAATTGTGTGTCTATTACTACATTGGGTTTTATCCTTCATAAAATTCATGAAAATCGTCAGTCATGCTTTTGTTTCTCTGTTCATGTGCTTTTTTCTCTTTCTTCCCCTGTAGAGTAGGAGCTCAAGGGAATAGAGTTCAACCCTATTTTTTTTTCACATCTTTATTGGAGTATAATTACTTTACAGTGTTGTGTTAGTTTCTGTTGTGCAACAAAGTGAATCAGCTCTATGTATACATATATCCCCATATCCCCTCCCTCTTGAGCCTCCCTCCCACCCTCCCTACTCCACCCCTCTAGGTGGTCACAAAACATCGAGTTGAACTCCCCGCATTATGCAGCAGCTTCCCACTAGCCCTCCATTTTACATTTGGTAGTGTATATATGTCAATGCTACTGTCTCACTTCGTCCCAGCTTCCCCTTTCCCCCCTGTGTCCTCAAGTCCGTTATCTACATCTGTGTCTTTACTCCTGCCCTGCCACTAGGTTCATCAGTACCATTTTTTTAGATTCCATATATATGCATTAGCACATGCCAACCCTTTTTATGGGCCAATTTGTATCTGGCGCAGAGAGAAACACTGGGGCTTTTCATACTTCTGTACTTTACCTTGTGCTTTCCTTGCTGCCTCTATCCAAGGCTATTAGTGACATCTGCAGCCTCCACTGATATTTCCCTCTGTTGAGGAGCAGGTGGTGGGGAGGTCGAGTTTCCCCACCACTGGAGCCACAGGTGCCAGGCAGGCACGGAGGGTCCATGGGCACCTCTGATGCTTCCTCCGGGTGCTACAGCTAAACTGGGTTTGGGACTTCCCTGGCAGTCCAGTGGTTAAGACCCCACGCTTCTCCTGCAGGGGGCGTGGGTTCAATCCCTGGTTGAGGAACGGAGATCCCACATGCCACGAGGAGGGGTGAAAAAGATTAAAAAGAAACCAAAAACTGGGTTCTCTGGAAACATCAACACCCAGAAGCCACGTAGAGGAGGCAGACGCTCCTCTCTCCTCCTGTGCTACCTTCTGTTAGCTTGGTGCCAAAGCAATATATCTTCTACTTTCCTTGTCTCTAACGTCTTAGGACTGAGTTCTTCAAATTTGGTTTCACGACCTCAGGAAAACACAGAACCCCCAATGTTGCTGCAGTAATTTAGTTTAGTTATTTTTGTGCCCAGTTTTGTTGAACATGGAAAAATAAATAACATAAGCATATTCTGGATCTTCTGTATGGTCCAATACTACCACGTCATTTCAATGAACTCAACCTATATGTATTCATAACACATGAATGGAAAGTGTAATTACATTATGACGTAATGTACAAAGGTTCTGGCAATTGTTTGAAAAGAAAACCTTTGTTAGACCCAGATAGAGACCCCAGGGTTAGGCTACTTGATAAACCTAAGTCCCTGCCATCACAATGTACTCAGAATCCACCACTCTCCCTGCCAGCCACTAACTGAGGTTGTTTATTAGGCCAAGGGGGGGGGGCTCCTTTAAGATGAATTCCCTTCCAGAAAGATGTGTGTGTGTGTGACAGTCTCCTAGCATCCACCCCTCTGGTCTTTGTGTTTGATGTGCCTTCTCACAGCTTAGGCTCAACCTGGAATCTCCACTATCCTGGCTTGAAGAATGAATCAGGGAGTAAAGGAGTGAGTGAATGAAATAAAGATTTAATTTACCTGACAGTAGAGAAGCCATTGCCTGCTCACTCTATGGTTTAATCAAAAGTATTCTGTCTTTCCAGGTGATAGAAGACAGATTTAAGGTAGAAAAGGATAAAGGGAGAGCAAAATCTCTCAAGGAAAAAAAGTCCCCAATTGCCACGGTTGCCAAAGGAAAGGGAAAGGACCAGCCTGAGGCAAACACAGCAGTAAAAAAGACCACCCAGTTAGTAAGAAGGGGAGAAGAGGATCACACCAAACATTACATTGGTCAGTAAGATGCTCCTTTCACTTCTTGCCTGATGACCTACAAACTTGAAAAATCATTCCAACCACTATGCTTAATCTTCCCCAGCCTTTTCACCTTTTTAAAAGCATAAATCCTATACTCCCCATGACACCCTAATAGAAAAATATTTCTATTTGCAATTCATTTTTGTTTTCAGCCAATATTTCTTTAGCATGTGTCTTGCTATAGACACATTTTCATAGTGCAGATAAAAGATGAATTAACTAGCTGACTGTGCCACCGAGGAGCTTACTATCTTGTTGGGAACATTTGAGAAAATCAGAAACACTTATAAGGCAAAGTAAAAAGTGATTATTGTCACGAGTGTAATACGGTGGTAATAAAATCAGACCTGTTAATTTGTGACTCAGAGCACGTAGCTTCCTGACCTCAGCTTCTCCCACTATCTGTCCTAGATAGAACAACCAGAATTCTCTTTCATTTAGAGTATTGATATAAAAAACATTATTTGACTTGGGCAGCTATGAGTAATTCATTGCCACCTTCCCATGAACCCAAGTGGAGCTACTGTTTTTTATTTGCATCGTATTTAAATGAGGCGGCACCTCTTCACACCCTTTGACAGTTTGACTCCCCTAATATATCTCTGCTCTAAACCCACTAGACACAGAAGCAATTATATTATGGATTCCGTGAGCAGTATCAATACTGATTTGTTTTAGTAGCTGAAGAAAAATCACTACTTGAAGATCAAAAGTTTGTGCATCTGTTTCTCTATTCTTAAATTGATCTTGATGAACCATTGTGAGATGTAATGTTTTCGTGTACCATCTAGTATTGATATTAAAGTACAACAATTATTCTCACCCCCCAGAATCTCACGTTCTAATATAAACTCATGTTTTAACACTTATAGAACAGTATAGCCAGGACAAAATTGAGGAGAAAAATTTTAGGAAAGTGAGCAATATCTATTTTTTAACTTGAATGCAATAACTATATAGTTGCTACATTACCCATACTCAGCATGCACACCTATTGGCATAAACACACAGTATGCTTTGGTAGGGAGTTTGTTCATATTCAATATTTCCCTCTTCTGTAAACACCTCCGCATATCAAATACCACAAAGCGGCAGCTACTTGTAATTCAGGAGTAAAGCCAGATGTTGCTCAAAAGAGATTAGAACCAAGAAAAATTACAGCCTAGACATTTTTTTTTTTAGAAAAACCCAAGCACACATTTTCCATGACGACAGGCCCTCTGTATGTTTGTCCTCCTATTACGCCTATGTCTCATTTGCAAAAGTGATTTAATATTTTGTAAAATGGCCACAGCCTTCTTACTGGAAGGGCAATAATGAAAACCAGTCAACATGACTGCATTCCAGCCAACCGGACTGCTTTTGGCGAGCCCGAGGGATGATAAACGCATGCATAATGTATAGAGCCATTGAACTGGCTGAGTGCAACCTGTTCTCTTTTAAAATGACGGCTGCTCTTCTCTACGGTATTTTGAACAGACGATGAGCCAGATGACGGTGCCCAGCATTACATTATAGTTGTGGGCTTCAACAGTCCTCAGTTATTAGCGATCATGACTGAGCTCGGCATTCCCATAAGCAGCGTGATTAAAATATCATCAGAGAATTATGAACCTCTGCAGACACACCTGGCAGCAGTTAGCCAGCAGCAGGAAAGTTTTCTTCGGCCAGAAGGTATGCAGTCTGCTACACAACTTACTGAATCCTTCAGTGTTACCCACTGTCCTTAAAGTACAAATACAATTTTCTGCCCAAAGCATAGTCATACAAGACATACATTATTAAATCCTTTCGAGACTTTGAGTTGCTATTTATGCCACTTGCACTAGCCAGGTGTTGTAAATTTTGCAAATTCAAATCATACCCCGTGTTTCTATCCCTGTGGAGCCACAGAGAGCATAGACTTGGTTATCCAACTACATTTCTCAGGAATTTTCCTCTATAACTTTTACCTAAAGCATGAGTGGGATGGATCATCTGTAGATAATCTATTCTGCCAGAAGCCACAGTCACCAAATGGCCCAAGGGAGGTCATAGCCTTGGGTTCTTGCTCCGATTTGCTACTGGCTTATTCTGATAAGTCAGAGGGGACGCTTATCTCCCAGGCTTTAGACCCGGAAGCTGTGGGATGTAGTCCCACCTACACCACTATTCAGCCACTACACTACTATTCTGCACTACTATTCAGACCTCAGGGTCTTCATCTAAGGGAATTGTACTAGACTGCCTCTGTGGGATGGGAACAAAGTCTACTGTCTACTTCAGATAGTAAAATTAGGATGCAATATAAGCCTGTGTGACCTGGAAGTCCAAGCTCTTTTTGCCACATGCTATTGCGATTTTTTGTTATTTATTAGTAATATCCTTTCACAGGGCTTTGTAACCTATACAGCCACATCCGGATTTCTATAACACCATATTTTTTAAATTGCTGTTCCAGGTTAGAAATGGCTACCCCTGATAATAATAATAGCTACCATTTATTGGGCACAGGCCTTGGGACTGGGCTCAATGCTAAGGGCTTTCAGTGTGTTGATTCGTGTAGTTTCCATGACAACCCTCGGAAGTATGTTTTACTATTTCCATTTTACCAAAAACGATTCTGTCTAGAGGCAGCTATTATGTAAAAGAGTTGAGAGTTAAACCTAGCTATTTCTATCTCAAAGCCTAGTTGTAACATTCAATAACTTATTATTCAAGTCAGTGAGAAAATGCTGCACGAGCTCCATAGTCTTTCTGTTAAAAATATTTAATATATAAAAATAAAATCATAGAAAAAGAGACTTTACAGTAGAACAGTGAGATCTTAGTATTAGAACCTATTTAGTTATAGATGGAAAAACCAAACCATGTCAGACAAATTTTCAAGTGTAACTTTATGGAAAACTGTCATTATTTTATATAGTCAGAGCACAAATGCCCAGAGAAGCCAGTAGCTATTTCAATGTGACCAAAAGTTAACTGAAGCAGAAATCATGGATCCAGTCTGTTTTCACCCACATGGGAAGGAGAACTGGATCGACTGCATTTCTAACCAGTTATGCAGCAAACAAATGTTAAAATAGTCAAAAAGGGATCTGGCAGAAAAACTGCTCCTATATAGATACAATCTCAGAGTTATGGAAGTATTGACCATTTTTAGCTCCCCAAGTGTGTGACCTTATAATCTTTCTGGGCCTCAACTATAAAATAAAGGGGTGGAAAAAGCTCATAGTAAATAACAATTTCAGGAGTAAAATCCTCTGATGTTTAATTATATAGTCTAGGTCCAAACACTTCTCAAAATTACATTTCTTTATTTGCATTTTCTGGTACTGTACAGACATCATGCAATGCATATGACTCACCACAAACACTTAACGTGGGAAGAAATTCTACACTCTCATTTTGTAGTATAAACATGTTGCTCTTATTAGATATAGAAGCTGAAAAATTGAAGAAAGAGAACGACATAAAAGAACTTGAAATCTTCTGGAAGTACTTGGAACCAATCCTGAATAATGAGAAACCGGAAACAAATCTCTTTGATGTCGCCCGGCTTGAATACATGGTCAAGGCTGACAAGTTTCCTTGCGACTGGTCGGACAGTGAGATGTTGGTTAGTACACGCATTAATGAGAGTGACTGGTTTGAACACGTGACACTGTGGTTGCATTTGCTCCATTCGTTCATTCCACAGATATTTATTAATCACTGTCTACAGAGAAGGCTTTGTGCTAGGTTCCTTTACCTTCACGACAGCGATCACACTGAACATCCAATAATGGCTATAGCCTGATCCTTCAGCTTATAGTGTATGAATTAATGACAAAGGAATAAGATGAGATGAAGATGAAGGATGGTAATTATTTTATTTGGTGATGTGGCTTTGCTTCATACCTTAACAATGTTCTAGGCAGTAGAGTCTTAATATACATTAATTGTGAAAAGAGTAAATTTTACAGTTTGTCAAATTACATTGTCTTTTTTTTTTATGTATCAGTTCAAAACATTGTTCTTCTAGGCCCTTGCTTTTATTGCCAAAATTGTATTTGTCATGTATCTTCCTAGCAAGGTCTATCTTAATAGAATGACCCCAGACCAACAGTGAGTAGACATTTCCTGAGAGTATTTATTGGCCCCTGCTATGGAGGTGCTTGCAGAGAGGCAAGACCAAAACCGTGAAACAGAGAGGCAGGGTTCAAGGTGCCACGCGCCTATGTGTTATGTGAAACACACCCTAAGTTTCCTGTTAATTCAGAAAAAGAAGACATGGGATGCTTTGAAAAGTAACAAATGCTGAATACATGAGGGTGTTTTTTAAAAAGAACGTTAACTATCATTGTTGGGGAAGTTATCCAGGCATTCCTGTTGTAAAAAAAGAGACCTCTCAGGTCTCTTCCTGGTTGACCCCCTGTCCCAACAAACAGGGGCCCAGGAGTGTTGAATCCCTTGCAGGGTGATATATATCAGCATTAAAGGGAATTGAACTGAAAGCAGAGTCTTGGAGATGGACCACATAAAGTATGCCGTGAAGGGAGCTGGGAAAAGCAGGGTGGAGGAGGGGGATAGGTGTCTGTGGGCAATGACTGTGGGTGGCTGCCAAACAAACAACCAAACCTGGCTATCTAAGAGGAGGAGAATGACATCAAAGCCTGGAGCAGTTTCCGAGACAAAGGGTAGGCTGCCCACGGCCCTGGATTGGAGCAGTTCTCACTATGAGAGTCCCTGATTCTTTTACCTTGAAATGGATGCGCACTGGGTGAAGTAAATGAAAACACTGAGGAGGGAAGCCTAGATCTGAACCTTGAAGGATGGACAAGATTTGAATAAGTAGCAATGGAGAGATCAGTTTGAGTTACAAAGACTGTCAACATAAGGCGTTAGATGTCACCACGTAGAAACAGAACACTTAAGTCTGATACCTTGGCAATAGTAAGAATAAAGATAAGCCTTGACCTATATGTGGAAACAATGCTGAACATAGAAAAGCTGTGGCTGAAGGCAGAGCTTGTTGTAGGCAAAACTGGTTACTGTGGACTCCCTTTGCTTTGTGTCGTCCCACTCCTTCATCTAGATATCTTCCTCTTTCCTGCTTTGTCTTTCACTCCCCTGCCTCTAAGCCTGAGCTCAGAAAAGAGTCCATCTGTCCTCTACTACTTTGTGTTAAGTTGGGCTGTATTTCTCTATCCCAGAGATACTGGCATACCAGGTACCGTCATACTATGACTATTCCATCCTATTTTATCGGAATTCCAGATTATGCCCAGCAAACGTGAGATATGTTTGAGAAAGAGGCCATATCCCTGGGATACCGAAACACCATCTGAAAGATAGCTTTCTACTCTTGCTCTACAATAGACCAGCTCTTCTCCCGAGAACATATAAATATATGCCTAACTTAAAAACCCACATCCACAAGTTTAAGTTTTGTGGAAACAGTCCTTCTCTCATTTGGGCCAAGTTCTGGCCACATACCTTGTAAAGAACTTATATGCAATTTTGGTTCAATAAGGCATAGGAGATCCCAGCCATACGTATCTTGAATCCTAATTCAGAGGAGGCAATACCAAGAGTCTTCTAAGGCAGCCTCAAACCGAGAACCTTTTGCTCCTGCTCTAACTAGAGCTGCCTTCCATGTGTCTTATTTACTCCCCAGGCATAGACTGAGAATAGCTGATGTGCATTGAGCCCAAGGTAGAAGACATTCTGTTGCATCATCAGCACATAGATGTGAACAGCAAGGCACACAATTGCAGCTCCAAGAGACCCAGCACCATTCCCAGCATCCTGTTTCTTATTCCAGTGTTAACAACTTAGTGTTCATCAGAAGATTTTAATCCCTCCATTTTTAAAGACAGTAAATGTGACTATATTTTCCTTTTTAAAAATAGAGTGGAAGAGTTTAAATGGCAATTAAAGTTCATAAATTTCATGTTGAAAAAAATAGTATCAGCTTCGTTGAAACACTGACTTCAGAACTAGAGGATTAATGTCTAGGGTCTCTAGTTGGGTCGTGAAGGTAAGTGAGGAATGAGACATTTAGCTCTGCTGCCCAACTGGACACACTGATCTTCTATCGGTCACTTTGCAAATATTTATTGAACATCTCCTTCACACCGGGGCTGCAGTCTGGGTCCAACTGCAGGAGACTTTTAGGCCAAGGCATGCCTCTGTAAGGTATGGTTTGTGAGTGAACAGCCCAGCATGGAGGATGACGGGGAAAGAAAGCCTTGAAAGCAATTCAGTAATAGATTTGGGTTACAGAAGAAAAGGCCATTGGATTTAATACTGAAGATCAAAATTCATTTTAAACTTGGGATTACTTACGAAATATAAAAGCAATAAACCTATTTGTAATACCCGTAGCTTAAATGCATGGTGTAGATACACAGTATCCCACTCTCAGCTATATCTGTAAGTTGATAATGGCCTCATATCCAAGCCAGGAGCCAGCCAAGTAGCCGTAGTCCTTCTTCCTCTCTGGAAGAAGGAAAGCATTAGTACCCTTGGCTGCAAGCAGGCAAGCTGTATTTCTGCTGAACCCAGGTAACGAAAGCTTTATATCAAATAAATGCCCATCAAGAAGCGCTAACTGCCTATGAACGACATCTGCAACATTTCAAGTCAAGCCCTCGGTTGCTGAAATAATTTTCTGGCTTTTAACATGCGAGTTGCTATTTGATTTAAAAAGAAATTAGCTAGTTACCCTAAGGGATAATAGGGCAGAAGTTTTTTTACTATATTTCTTATAAATACAAACAAACAAAAATGTGTTTATATGCCAGAATGTGGGCAAAGAATATCAGTTTGAAGCTGATATTAACGGAAGAATTCTCAGTCTTGGCGGGGACGCGTGAAGTCCAGACTGGCAGCTGTGCTGTGAGGATGGGCGAGGTTTGACACTTCACTGGTCTCACGCCAGACTGTGATTCGCTGGCTCCCACCATGTGCTTTCTCTCTCTACCTTACCACTGCGGCTGGGACATAGGAGGAGACTATTTAATCCTCCTTCGCTTTCAAGCAGACACACCTAGTGCTAACAAACAGTGCTTTTCCACTTCTGGAAATGAAAGCCTAGGTAATAGAGGTATCTGATCCATAACCCACTTGCCAGATCATGAAACTTGTGGGTATTATAGTAGTACTAGTCTACTAGGACGTCTTAGGGTTTTTTTTCCCTAAAGGTAGCACAGGTGAGGGAAGGAAGAAATCCTGATTGCACCCATACTGCAGTGGACTTGTGGGGATGGTGTGCAAAGCCGAGTGGGTGATTGCCATTGCGATTCTTGTGTCTGTCGCCAAGCAAGAGCTCATCCCCAGCTTGTCTTGGGCTGAGGATATGGAAATTACCTATCTAATGAGTTGCTTTAGGAATGGACATACCTAGAAAATAGGCCACATTGCTGACATGAATGAATAGGGCACTTTTCACCTCGTTGAAGCATTAATTAGGCTCTTAACAATAGGCAGCCATAGGCCCTCCAAAGGGAACAGTCTGCATTGTGGTGAACAAGAAGGGCCCGAAGGGTTCAGCAAATGAAGACTTGGTCACCATGACTGGGATTCAGTGGTTTGGGGACCAGCTGGGGAAGGACTTCCCTGTAAAAAGTGATAGGTTTGGCTATAAGGGAGATACAAATCATGCATCTGATTCCAACAACATGAAACTAAGGACTAACTGTCATGAATTCTCTCACCTGTAGCTGGAATTGGGCACCAACATTTTTGAAAATATTGCCTGTTTGATGTACGACAGCCTGGATTGGAAAAGGCAGCACCAGCACTATTTGGAAAACATGCAGCTTATTAACGTCCCACAGGTGGTTAGTGAGAAACCTATCTTAGAAGCTACGTTGACTTCTGAGGTAGGCATATGCGAGAATGTCTTTAGCTGGCCGAATGATTTGCTGAACAACTTAATTTTCACATTTATAAAACATGAAGAAAAAAAATCACATAAATACTGGTAGCAAGGGAACACTGCCTGCTGGGATTTAATGGGTGAGGGTGGGATCCAGGCCCCCAGGCACAGCATTAAAGGGCATCCATGTGATGGGAGCTTTATGAAACCCCCAACTACCTGCCACACACAGAGGGGATGATAGAACCCACTTTTCAGCCATGGAGCGATAAATAGCATCTGGAACAAGGAGGGCTACTGATAACTTAATCACCATGTTATTTTAGCACCTACCCTGTGCTGGCACTGTACCAGGTGCTGGCGATACTATAATGAACAAGACCCATCCTCTGTCCTCCTCATTGTGGTTAACCTTTAAAGGGGACATGGCAGTCAAGGCAAAGGTGGTTTCAGTTTAGCGTAATGAGCACTGTGAGGACAGTCAGCTGAGCTTGCAGGAGAAGCTATAAATAGGGCACCTCTCCTGAGCAGAGTGGGATGGAGAGATGGGAGTCGGGAAGATGTTACCAGGCAGGGTAAGTGATGTGCTGAAGGCTGAGGCTGAATTGCCTGGGCAAAACCTGACTGGGGAGAGGGACAGAGTGGTATTTTCAAGAAGGGGGAAAAGATGTACAAAGACATGGAGGTCAAAGTAAAGAAGTATTGCGTCCAGGACCACACCACGGGGTACGGCAGTGCTCCCAGGTGATACATGCAAAGTGGAGAGCAGCAACACGAGCTGGAAAGGCGGGAGCCAGAATGTTCTTTGGTGCTGAGCTCAAGAGTTTGGGTTTTATCCTGAAGGTTGTGGGAGAACCGTTGAAGGATTCTTAGAGGGAGAATGGCATGATTCTGTGTCACCCCGGGGTGACACAGAAGAGAAGAGAAGATGCCCCATCTTCCCATCTCTTTCCTGGAAATTTCTCAGTGGGCTCTGTTAGGAAAAACTGAAAACTTCTTTTCAGTTTTCATTAACTTCTTTCCTTCCTCAGACAAAACCCATTTATTTGATCCTAATATTAGCAAATGATTTTGTGGTGTGAACATAATCATACAATCTCAGAATCCCGGAATCCCGTCAGAGTCCCATCATACCAGCATTGGATGAAAGCATCTCTCAGCTGGATGTTTCAATTGTTTTTTTAATTATTCTTATTTTAGCCCCCACAAACTGTTGCTGTAACCCCTGGAAAGAAGAAAACACAACAATATGAAGAGCTGCAAGGTCCAGCTGCACCACCACCACCAGGCATGTATGAAACCTGTAGCTGGAGGATCAGTGCCAGGAGCTGGTGCTTTGAGGAGTGACTGTCCTTGGTGTCGCTTTCACATCTCTTTCCACCTCAAGATCCTACATTTATCAGTGCATGATCAGAGTTTGAATCTGTGGATGAAATTTTGATGGGAGAAATGGAGAACACATCTTAATTGAACAGTGGTATTTTGTATCTTTTACAGTGGCTTCCGTCATCACAAATGAAGTAGACATGCGATATTACAATGATTTGCTGAATCCAATTCCAGAAGAATTCATTTCTGTGCCCTTGATACTGCATTGTATGCTGGAACAGGTAAGTGGATACATGCTGAAGCTTTCTTCCCAGGTGGGCAACCTTGAGTCAATCACTTCATCTCTCTTTGCTTCTGTTTTTTTTGTTTTTTAACTGTTTTAAAATTACGCTCATAATACCTGAATGCATTCTTCTTTGCAAAGATTAGAACATTTTAGATAAAGCTAAAATCTGCTTTATCAGCTTCAATCCTCTTTTTCTTGCTACATTTTGGAATGATTTTATATAACATTCGCTGAAGTTTTGGTAGGCATATCTTTAAAACTATCAGGTGTTCTTTTAATGAAAGAGAACAGAGTTGGGCAGGTGGGTGGGGTGGTAAATGGTCCTCAACTGCATTTAACATTTCTTTTACACTTGTAGATTTTTTTTTTTTTTTTTTTTTTTTTTTTTTTTTTATGGTACGCGGGCCTCTCACTGTTGTGGCCTCTCCCTTTGTGGAGCACAGGCTCCAGACGCGCAGGCTCAGCGGCCATGGCTAACGGGTCCAGCCGCTCTGCGGCATGTGGGATCTTCCCGGACCGGGACACGAAGCCGTGTCCCCTGCATCGGCAGGCGAACTCTCAACCACTGCGCCACCAGGGAAGCCCTACACTTGTAGATTTAATCAGATTTTTCTATTTCTGAGGGCAATTTTAGTCATTCATATTTTTTTTTGGGGGGGGGGTTGTTTTGTTTTTGTTTTTTGCGGTACGCGGGCCTCTCACTGTTGTGGCCTCTCCCGTTGCGGAGCACAGGCTCCGGACGCGCAGGCTCAGAGGCCATGGCTCACGGGCCCAGCCGCTCCACGGCATGTGGGATCCTCCCGGACCAGGGCACGAACCCGTGTCCCCTGCATTGGCAGGCGGACTCTCAACCACTGCGCCACCAGGGAAGCCCAGTCATTCATATTTTTAAATGAACGTGTCCATTTTATTTGTTTTCAATGTCATAAAAGTTCTTTATTCACTAATATACATTGAAAAGTTTTTCTCTGTATCTAGTTATGTTCCTTTCCTATGCCTGATGTTATTTATTGGTACCCTCTTTTTTTGATCATGGATGCAATTGTATATCGATTATTGATGTCTTTTCAAAGAACCAGCATTTTTTTTTTAACGTCTTTATTGGAGTATAACTGCTTTACAATGGTGTGTTAGTTTCTGCTTTATAACAAAGTGAATCAGTTATACATATACATATGTTCCCATATCTCTTCCCTCTTGCGACTCCCTCCCTCCCACCCTCCCTATCCCACCCCTCCAGGCGGTCACAAAGCACGGAGCTGATCTCCCTGTGCTATGCGGCTGCTTCCCACTAGCTATCTACCTTACGTTTGGTAGTGTATATATGTCCATGCCTCTCTCTCGCTTTGTCACAGCTTACCCTTCCCCCTCCCCATATCCTCAAGTCCATTCTCTAGTAGGTCTGTGTCTTTATTCCTGTCTTACCCCTAGGTTCTTCATGACATTTTTTCCCTTAAATTCCATATATATGTGTTAGCATACGGTATTTGTCTTTTTCTTTCTGACTTACTTCACTCTGTAGGACAGACTCTAGGTCTATCCACCTCATTACAAATAGCTCAATTTTGTTTCTTTTTACGGCTGAGTAACATTCCATTGTATATATGTGCCACATCTTCTTTATCCAGAACCAGCATTTTGTTTCACTGATCCACTCCTTTTTACTTTTTATTTTATGAATTTCTTCATTTATCTTTATTATTTCCTTCTTCCTACTTTGTTTGGGTTTATTTCGTTTTTCACTTTTACTGAAAGCTCACTTTGTTTATTTTTAGTCTATTTCACTTTACCTAAGGCTATGCATTTCCTTTTGAGTATTTCTTTGGCTGCATCATGATGCTTTCAATGTATTCAGTTCTAAATCTTTTAATTTCCACTGTTTATTGTCCATTTCTAATTTTATTGCATTATGGTCAATAAGCATGATCTGGATGTTAAAAATATTTTTTAATTTCCTGGGCTTCCTGTGTGACCTGGTGTACATCCTCAGTTCTCGTAAGTACTATATATGCATTTGAAAAGAATTTGCTGTTAATTAACTCATTTAATCCTTAGAACAGCCCTATGGAGCAGGAACTATTTTTATTCCCTATTTCTCAGAAAAGGAAACTGAGGCCTAAAAAGTAAATTATCCAAGTAGTAAGTGACAGAAACCACTTTTGAACCTCATCAGTCTAAGTGGAAATGTATTTTGATAGCATTGCTCTGTTGTGGTCTTCCCTTCTAACACTGCTGATGAGAAGTCTGATGTCAATCTGATACTTTTTCCTTTGTAGGTAATCTATTTTTTCTTTCTGGTAGTTATTAGAGTTTTATCTTTTTCTTTTTTTTTTTTTTAACATCTTTACTGGAGTATAATTGCTTTACAACAGTGTGTTAGTGTCTGCTTTATAACAAAGTGAATCAGCTACACCTATACATATATCCCCATATCTCCTCCCTCCAAGGCTATGTATAGTTATGGCTTTGTTTTTTCATTGCCTCTGTGATCTAAAGGATTATAATCTGGTTTCTGATCACATTCTGAGTTAAATCAAAATTCCTTGTGCTGGTCCATAAAGACCCTAAAAATATGGTTCTGGGATGTTTGTCATCTCATCTCCTGCCCCCCATCTCTCTCCCTCTCTCCCACTCTCTCTCTCTCACTACTGGTCATCTACATAGACCTTCTGGTTTTTCCTCACGTTCACTAATTACACCTTAGTTTTTTTACACTAACTTCTCTTCCTAGAAAGTTTTGTTCCCACATGTCTGTCTGCCTGGTGGATGGATACTCCTTGTCATTCAGTCCCCAGAGAAAGTGGCATTTCTGAGATAGGCTTTCTCTGACCACCTGATCTAAAGAAGGCCCACAACAACAGAGTGCTCTCTACCATTTCACCTTGTTTTATTTTCTTATCAACAACTGCTCTTTAAAAAAAGAAAAATGTTTATTTCCTTTATGTATTATCTTCTTCTCACTAGAATGTAAGCTCCATGCAAGCAGGGACCTAATCTAGTCTTGTTCATTGCTCTCTGCTCAGCACACAGTAACCACACCTAGCCCATAGTAGACCCTGAATATATATTTGTTCAATTAAATTATATCTTCAAATATTATTTCTTTTGATTTATACTAATTATTATTAGACAGATGTTGGAATTTCTAGTTTTTACCTCCATGTATTTTAAATTTTCTTTCAATTTTACCCCTTTGGGAATTTCAGCTTAACTTCCAACTAATTTATTCTTAGGTGGAGTCTAGTCTGCTACTGAAATTTTGTTTCAACAATAACATTTTTAATTTATAAATTCTCTAATTTCTTTTTATAACTGTCCTTCTTATTTCATGTATGTAAATATTCCTTTATCTCACTGAATATTAAAATAGTTTTAGACTCTAATCATCTCTTACCTCCAGCATACATTTTTATGCTTGTTGACTTGTTTAGTTTTCTAACCAATTAGGTAAGCACACTCATATTTGCCTTTAATTACCCTGTAAGGCTTTTGGAAGATCAGTAGTTTTATTATATCAATAAATTTGTAAAAGTTTAATAGCCCTATATGGCTTACAGTATCATTTTATTTATCTTAATCTTACTTATTTTATTCAACTCAACTCAAAGCAACAAATATTTACTAACCATCCACTGTTTTCTGTGTACCAAAGGGGACAGTTGATGAGCTCAGTGCCTGACACATAGAAGGCTCCAATAAGAGATACATGTTGACTGAATAAGTGTTTGATAATAAAGGGATGAAAAATTGAAATATAGGAGGAATCGGGTGGGATTTTATAGGAGGGGATATTAGAGTTTAACATTTCAGAGATGGAACAGTTCTGCATGGTCTCTTGTGATTGGAGTGGGTCCAAGAGATGGTAGGAAGAGAGAAAGTGGAGACAGGAGTGACTCTTTTAAAAGTAATGTGTTGATAAACAGTAAAGAGTATACAACTATTTTGTTATTGTTCTCAACAGGGGGTTTTGCCTCCCAGGGGACATTTGGCAACGTCTGGAGATACTTTTGGCTGCCACAACTGGAGCGGTACTACTGGCATCAAATGGGGAGAGGCCAGGGATGCTGCTAAACATTCTGTAGTGCATAAGATAGCCCCCATGACAAAAATCTAGTCCAAATGTCTTTAAATTTCAAGGTTGAAAAATCCTGTAGAGCGGTGTGAAATCATAGCGGGTGATATTGGTATTGAAGGTGAAGAGAACAATTATAAATTAGGTACCTATCTTGATTATATTTCAACTTCTTGTTTACCACGTAAAATTGAACAAGACATTTAATCTTTCTAGGCTCACTTTCTCCATATTAAGAAGAATATTACCCTTTACTGATCTCACCATGTATAACTTTTCTATCTTAAGGACTTGACCTGAACCCCAGTTCCTCCCAGTAAGCAGCCTTGGGCTTGGGCCGGGCACATAATTTCCCTCACCCTAATTCCATTTCTGTAAATTGGAAAATAATAGCTACTCAGCAATATTGCTGTGAGGCTTATGAGATAATGTATGTGAGGGTGGCCCACACAGTGCTTGGCATGTGGTAGGCACTCAATAAATACTTATTGAATCCAAAGATGTGAGAGCACAGTTTTGAGTCCTTTAAAAGAAAGAGTAAATCATTAAGAGAAATTATATTAATATTGTTAGTTTGATTTCTACCATGGTAAATTTTCCTGTTTACCATTTGCATTTTGTGTTATCTATTCTAGTACATGTATGAAAATTATATATACTTTAATAATTTAATATATATATAATTATATATAAATTAATGTTTTAATGGATTATAAACTTTTTCCCTTTTACTTTGGTAGTCACTGGTAATTACACTGCCACTTTGTATAATCACCAAACTTTTTGGTAGAAACTGCCTTGTTTTTACTAAAAGCAATGGAAATACCTGACTATCAGTAAGGAACTGACTATTAAACTGATTCCTCCCAACTCTTTATGTCAACAGGTTGTGGCAAGTGAAGAAGACCTTGTCCCACCGAGTCTGGCGGAGCCGCCTCCCAGAGCAGATGGGCTGGACCACACAATTGCAGCTCACATCATGTCCATCCTGCCCTCTCTCTGTCTGACAGAGAGGGAGAAAAAGGTCAGATGGTGTGAGAAAACCAAAAAGTGTGTATGCTTTGAAAAGTATGAACTCTCTCTTTACATCAATATTGTTTTAATTTGAATAGAATCTCCATGAAATATTCTTACCTGAAGAGGAAAATGAAAGCAAACCAGTGCCCAGAGGCCCTCTCCTACTGAACTATCACGATGCCCTCGCCCACAAGAAATATGTGCTAAAGGTAATAAGTAACCAGGTTACCCTGAGGATAATGGATGCAAGAAATCTCATTAGTAATTATTCAGTTGAAGAAATCTTAATGAGATAGCTTTACCAATGCTAATTACCAGTAATGTACGAAGTAGATACCTGCTTGCAAAGTAAGATCTCAGAAAATGGAAATGAATAAAGGAGAAATTACATCAGCAAAGAAAACTGGCCTAAATACAGAGGTCCAACGGACCATTAAATTGATTGCGACTACACCAAATTTGCATTAAAGCCTTGCTTTATACATCTGCTAATATGAAAAAACTAGTGGAGGCCAGAAAAGGATCTCAGAAGGGAGGGAGGAATACATTTGAGACTTTGGCAGTTTGTCACTGTGAATGAGGAATCCATCATTTGTGTGCACCAAGAACCTCTGGCAAAGTGAGAACTAGCTTTTTTGACCTTCAGCAAAATACCAACAGTTTGTCTTCCCCAATTACCATTGATTTCCCCTGTTCCCAAATAATGAGAGCAAGGGTATCATGTTTTGCCTTCTCCATATGCATAAGGCACTTGACAGCTTATTTTAATGTCTTCTGTCATGTTGCTCTTTTTCATCAGGACCTAAAGAATTTTGACCTGGTTCAAATTGAGCAGAAGATGCAGTCTAAGTTGCCACTGTGGGAATTCCTTGAATTCCCTCTGCCCCCGCCATGGAACAGCACGAAACGTCTAGCTACAATTCATGAGCTCATGCACTTTTGTACAAGTGGTGAGTACATTGCTTTGTCGTAGCTTAAGTTCGTTCATTTATGGTCACGTGTGCCTCTAACGATTACACCCCCATCTGCAAAAAGTATTTTGATTATTGACCTTTCAGAGGCTGGGGTGGGTATTTTGATTGACTGCACTTTTCTTATCTTGAATAATATCATTAGCAGTAGGATGATAGCTGTGATGCATAACATTCTTCAATTTGATGCCCTGGCTTTTCTTTTCACTGTTTCTACAAGCATAATCCCCTTCTTTATTCCTCCTCCCCGCCTCCCAGTCCCACATCCCCTCATTGACATCATTGGAGATGACATGGTAGCCCCCATCCTGGTTAAGAGGAGAACTTAGAGCGCCCCCTGTGGTGTGGTGCTGAGAGTGTTAATACCAGTTCACCTCCTCTCAAAACATGAAGGGCCATTTTCTGCTCTTTGAGGACAGTGGAAAGAGGGGTCATTAAAAATATCTAAAATCAGCTTCTTATTGCAGAGTTCATGGGAATTTTATGACATAGACAATCATTTCCTAAAACATATACTATTTCCACTTGAGGCAATAAGCAAATGCCTTCCTGCTTATAAGAAGAAATATGAAATTACATAGACATTTTGATTTGACCTAGAAAAGAAAAAAGCATGTGCAGATTCTTCCTTCTCCTTTCATTTCTAACTCTAAGCAAATTATGAAATATTTTAATCTTGATTTTTTTTTCATTTTTTTAGCAGGCTTAGTAATAGAAAAAGCTAAAATTTTTAATACTGCCATGGCTTCACCTCATGGAAATGTGGGGTGTAGCCTAGTGGGCCTGGGTATGTCATGTCTATTGTTTACATAATCACCCTCTTCCTGGTGTTCTGAGAACATCTGGCCTTTACCTCCATCCTGCCACACTCCTATTCTCCTTCTGCCCCGTGATATGATTTTATTCTCTCTCCACCTCAGTTCTACCCTCCGCAGCACAGGATTCTTGGGGTTTTTTTAATATGAACAAGCACATTTATTGAATCATTTTTTTACAGTAGCAAAATACTGGGAACAAATTGAATGTCCATCAGAAGCTCTCATTAAAATATCAGAAACCTATGTGGTACAAAATCGTGCGACTTAACAACAGTGGGGCATATCTATATCGTGATGTGGAACAGTCTCCCAGATAATTAAGTTAAAAAAGGAAAGGAAACGAAAGATAAGAAGAGGATGATTCGTATGCTCACATTTGCTTTTGTCTTTTATGGGAGGATATGTACACATTCTTTTTTATACAATTTTTAAAGGTCACACTCCAGTTACTACAAAATATAAGCTATATTCCCCGTGTTGTACAATACACAAGATTCTTGTTTGTGTTGCCACCACTGAAACTGCCCACATATCTTGCTCCCATATCCCATCCCAAACCCTTGTCCCTCTGCCTCTCCTCCTTTTCTCTTTCCTCATGCTTAACAAGTCGAAAACCAAACTCTTGATTTCCTCAAAACATGTGCCTTCATGGTCCTCCTTATTTCAGTAAATGGTGACTATTTTCTACCAAAACCTTGGCGTCATCCCTGGTTCCTCTTTTTACTCACGCCCCACAACCAATTCCACCACATCCCTCACTACCAGCCCAGTCCAGCACCACCTCTCACTTGGACTATTTCGATAGCTTTCCAGTTGGTCTCCAGGCTTTCCCCGTTTTATCTACAGTCTTTTCTTCACACAATAATGGGAATGACCCTTCTAAAATGTCAGTCAGATCATGTGCCTTCTTAGCCCAAAACCCTCTAGTGATCACCCATTTCCCTCAAAGTATTAATAAAATCTAAGCTGTTCTGCCGCCCACTTTTGGAGCTCATCATCTGTCAAGCTCTCGTTGTTCTACTCCACTCTATCTGGTTGGCCTTACTGTGATTCCTTGGACAAGTCACTTGCACCCTTGCCTCCATCTTTGCATTTGCTCTTTTCCAGATATCGATATGGCTCCCCCACTTCTTTCACATTTTTGCTTTACTTGTTCAGAGGGCTTTTTGCTGGCTACCTTATATAAAATAGAAGCCCCTCCCCAACCATTATCACTTCTTATCCCCTCACCTGGCTTTATTCTTCTTATCATCTCTGATACACTATACACTTATCTGTTTATTCTGTTTCTAACTGCTACAATGGGTAATCCATAAAATCAGGAGTTCATTGATTTGTTTACTGCTGTGGTCCCTTTACTAAAGTCACTGGCAACTAGTAGGTGCTCAAAAAATATTTGTGAAATGAATGAATGAACAAACTTAATTCTGTCACTTTTAACCACTTTCCTGTCCCTCTTCTGAATTTCCTTGTATTTTTTCCAAAAGGAACCTTCCCGCTGCCCTCACCTCTGTTGGAGAGGAAGTGTAGGTGACCTCTGATTCATTGATCTGTCACTATCATTTCGCCTTCCCTCACTGAATTCCATGGTTATTTGTTAACACCTACCTCCCACCTCTATCTTCAACTTCTAAAGCACAAGAACCAAATCTTTTCTTTAAATCTCAGGCAAAGAAAAATACATAGAGTACAAAGCCTAATACATAGAAAACAAAAACAGGTGAGTGAGTGAATGCATGAATAAATGCTATAAAAGAATAAATACACAAGTTAATATAGCCCCTTGAAGGCTGATAACCTTTAAAGTAAAATTATGAAAAGTACTGTACCAGTTCATTGGGTGGAAAGAGGCCTTTTCTTAGCCTGAGTGAACAGAAAAGCCTACTGAACATAACAGCCTATGTTAGACTTGAGTGAGTGATTTCTCTGTTTTAAATTACAACCACAGCAAAAGGTGCTTTTGCTTAAAAATGACGTTTTCTTAATTTATTTATTGAAGTATAGTTGATTTACAATTGTGTTAATTTCTGCTGTACAGCAAAGTGGCTCAGTTATACATGTACATTCTTTTTTACATTCTTTTCTGTTATGGTTTATCCAAGGATATTGAATGTAGTTCCCTGTGCTATACAGTAGGACCTTGTTGTTTATCCATTCTATATGTAATAGTTTGCATCTACTAACCTCAGACTCCCAGTCCATCCCTCTCCTACCCCTTCCCCCTTGGCAACCACAAGTCTGCTCTCTATGAAAAATGACAAGTTTTAAATATATTCAACCAATGTGATACCCCGGAAAGTCCATGTGAATTAATCTGGACACCTAATATTCATTCAGCTACGAAGCAGTTTGTGAGCGTTATCTTAATAAATTATATCTTGATTGTGCAGCTTTCTTATTATTAGTTACCTTTGGTATTTGTTGTAGAATTGTGGAGCCCGTGTGTAAAGTCAGGTCAACACCCATCATGGCGTGACTCCTTTGTCATTTTGGTGGACTGACTCCCTGGTTGTCCCTCTTTTAGCCCTGTACCATGTGGTAATAAAGAGCATTCCTAGCAGCACTTGTCCTACTTTCTTACAGAAGTCTTGAGCTGGAATGAAGTAGAACGAGCCTTCAAAGTGTTTACTTTTGAGAGCCTGAAACTCTCTGAGGTTGATGAAGAAGGGAAACTAAAACCTTCTAGAATGATGTATGGGACAGATTCTGAGATGTTCAACATACCATGGGACAACCCTGCCAGATTTGCTAAACAGATAAGGCAAAAGTACATCATGAAAATGAATACCCAAGAGACCAGACAGCGAACAGGTACACTGCCTGGAAGGAACAAAAAGTATTCTCACATTGTATGATTGTCCATTTGTCTAGCATTGTATCTTATGGATCCTCTCTACACTGCCTAGATAGTGGAATCAAAGACAGAATTTTATTTCTGGATCAGAATTGGTCAACATCTATGCAAGATGATGAGATCAACAAAGAACCTTCCGATCCTAGTCAGCCTGATACTAACAATATGAAGTATTCTGACCTGGATAATAGGAAATCCTTAGACTCTGATTACAGAGAACCATCAGAGCAGAAAAGCTTGAAGTCGCAGCTCCAACCTGAGCCTTTGAGTAAGTAAACTTGTGTCTCTGTGTGTGTACATGTGTCTATATGTGTGTGCGTGCGTGTGTATAGACGCTACTAGAGAATGTATAAACCAAAAAAAAAAAGATTCAAGATGCATTATTTAAATGCCTCCCTATTTCAGTTGAAAAACTGTTTAATATCTAAATTATTTGGTTAATTAAACTTTGTTACTGAGTGTTGTTAGTAAGTCCTCATTATTTTTAAAAAAATTTTTATTGAAGTCGAGTTGACTTACAATGTTTCTGATATATAGCAAAGTGATTCAGTTATATGTGTGTGTGTGTATATATATATATATATATATATTCTCTTTCAGATTCTTTTCCTTTATAGGTCGTTACAAGATATTGAGTATAGTTCCCTGTGCTATACAGTTGGTCCTTGTTGTTTATCTATTTTATATATAATAATGTATATCTATTGATCCCAAACACCTAATTTATTCCTCCCCTCCCCAAGTTTGTTTTCTATGTCTGTGAGCCTCTTTGTGTTTTGTAAATAAGTTCATTTGTATCATTTTTTAGACTCCACATATAAATTATATTGTATATTTGTCTTTCTCTGTCTGACTTACTTCATTTAATGTGATCTAGGTTCATCCATGTTGTTGCAAATGACATTGTTTTATTCTTTTTTATGGCTGAGTAATATTCCCGTGTGTGTGTGTGTGTGTGTGTGTGTGTGTGTGTGTGTGTGTGTGTGTGTGTGTGTATACCATATCTTCTTTATCCTTTCATCTTTCAATAGACATTTAGGTTGCTTCCACGTCTTGGCTATTGAAAATAGTGCTGCTATGAACATACGAGTGTGGGTATCTCTTTGAATTATAGTTGTGTCTGGATACGGTATATGCCCAGGAGTGGGATTGCTGTATCCTATGATAGCTCTATTTTTCGTTTTTTAAGGAACCTCCATACTGTTCTTCATAGTGGTTGTACCAATTTCCATTCCCACCAACAGTGTAGGAGGGTTCCCTTTTCTCCACACCCTCTCCAGCTTTTTTTATTTGTAGAGTAAGTCCTCATTATTTCAACCTTTTTTTTCCCAAAATATAAAACCTCTTAGTCCACTCTTACCTTCATAAATGTAGTACAGTGAACATAATTAAAACTTTCATCATTAGTATTTTGCAAGGCTATTGTGATTATTTGCAAAAATTATTAAAAATTACCTGCAGTAACATAATGAACTGCCCAGTGCAGAGCTTGGTACAAAATCAGTGCTCAGTGAACATCGGTTCCCTTCCCTCCTCCTCATGGCTTAGGCAGTTACTCTCATTCTAGAATAAAGCATAATAAATATTGTTGTATTAGGAGGTATAGAAGCATAGAAGAATATTAGGCTAAATTTTTATTGAGCTGTCTTACACACAACTGATTAATTTCTTAAAATACACTTCTGTTATGTCCCTGCTTATAACCTTCAGTGGCTCCCTACTACCTGCAATATAGAACCCAACTTCTTGGCCTGCTTTACGTGCTTCTTCAGCAGTACCAGATTACTTTTCCCAAACCCTTTCTACTTTTTCCCTTTTGCTCACTTATCCTATGCTCTAGCCAAACAGAATTAGGCCCTATTTCCTCTAGGCAGCCTGCTCTTTTCAATCTCTGTGACTTTTCCCCACAATACCCTCCAACTAGAGTTCTCTTTTTGATTATTATTAGGTTTGAATGGTACCTCCATGAAGCTTTGTTACATGTGTACACCAGGAAATGCCTCCCTTACCATTCCATATGGTCATAATTAATCTATGCTTCCTTCATGGCATCAGTTATCATTTCCTATTACTTACTACCATTATTCATATGCCTATATTAAGGCCTCCTTAATACTATAGCTTTTTAGAGGTCATAAGTATGTTTATCTTAAAAATATTAATCATATACTACATCAGAAAACAAGTCCTAAAACAATTTTTCACAGATCAAAACTACAGAGTATGCTCTCAAACCACAAAGAAATTATGGAAAATATAGATGCAATAGGTAGAACAAATAAAATGAAAAAGTTTAGTTCTTTGAAAAGATTTTTTAAATTGAGAAATTTTTTTACAAAAGGCTGATCACAAAAAGAAGCATGAATAACCATATTAGAAATAAAGGTGTATCAGGAATAAAAATATTAGGAATAAAGAAATGGACTTCCTTTTAATCCTATAAAAATTTAAAAGACAGTAAAAGGATATAAACAACTTTATTCCACTAAGTCTAAAAATGAAATGAGCAAATTACTAGAAGAGTATAACTTACTAACATTCACTCAAGAAGAAATAGAGAACCTGAATAGTCTTGTAACTATTTAAATAAATTAAATCAATAATTTAAAATCTTCCCAAATAATGTCATTGGCTAGTGATATTCAATGCTCAAAAAAAGAAATAGTTCTAATCTTAACAAAAATTAATTCCAGGAACTATAGAAGGGGTATTCTCTCCCACTCATTTTATGAAATTAACATCAGCCTTATAATAAAACTGTCAAAGATAGTACAATAAAAGAAAATTATAAATCAAAGTTATTCATGAACATATAGGCCAAAATCCTGAATAAAACATAAGCAAACTGATCTAGCAATATACAAAATGATAATAATCAAGTACAAGTTTTTATAACGAGATTGAAGGAAAAAACATACATTGTAAAATCAACATCATTTATCAATTAACACAGTAAGAAAAATATCTCAATAGATGCAGAAAAAGCACTTAAAATTCTACAGCGATTTATGAAGTCAATTTAACAAACTAGCAATAGAAAGAAAATTTCTCTACTTTATAAAGGTTATTTTTAAAATTACTATAATAAACATTATATATCAAGATGAAAAGTTAAAAGATTTCCCTGGATCAGGAGACTATCCACTATAAACACTCATATTTAGGATTACACAGGAGACGCTAGCCAACTCAGTAAGGCAAGAAAAAGATAATATTGTAAAGGTTGAAAAGGAATAAACAAAACTGTTATTATTTGTAAATAGTGTGTATGTAGAAAACCCAAAATAATCCACAAAAGAGAGTCAGGAATAATATGCAAGTTTAATAAAGAAGTGTGATTGTGAAAGAACGTGCATAAGATGTCTGGAGTGCTGGGACTTTTCTTTATCATTATTCATTATACCAAGCATTTATGTTGTTTGTACTTTTCTGTATTATATTTCATAATTTTAAAAAGCATTAAAAAATGGTCAGTGCCACAAAAGAATAGGTGTTAAGTCAGTATTGACTAAATGGTCATCTTACCATGTCATTTACTTAAATGAGGGTAGAAGAGGAAGTCATCAATGGAGTGGAATTAGGGAAAATCTCCTTGCCTGTTAGCAGAGCAGATAAGTGAGGATGAAGGGGACAAAGGAGGGAGGGAGATAACATTTATTTAATATTGCCTGCTATATTCCAAGCACTGTGCTATTTTACATATATTAACTAATACTTTATATAAACATCAAGCCTATGAGGAAGTTACTATTAGCCTAATTCTGAAGACAAGGAAACAAAGACTCAGAATGGTTAAGTAACTTTTTCAACCACATACAAGCAGGAAGTCAGGATTCCAAAGAGGGCTATCTAACTCCAAATCAATGCTTCCTCCACTGTGGCTGTCTTGTGGCTTCCTCAGTTCCAGAAATTCCTTGCGATGCATCTGATAGTTTAGCCATATTCATAGTCTCTTCTTCATGGCAACACTTAACCTGATTTTGTTGCCTTCGGGTCTTCCTAGGGCTGGTTCCTTACCATTAGGGCTGGTTCCCTATTTCTCTGTTCTAAATACCCTTACCTATTAGCCCAGCTCACAAAAAGTTAAGCCAAATAAGTTAGCCTGAGATGTTATGGTATTAGTGAATCCTATGGGAATGTACATGTATAGCAAAGAAGTCATTTTTTCTTTTAAATACTTTATTTATTTATTTGGCTGCACCTGGTCTTAGTTGTGGCATGCAGGATCTTCCTTGCGGCATCCATGATCTTCCTTGCAGCATGCAGGATCTTTAGTTGGGGCATGCGAACTCATAGTTGCAGCATGTGGGATCTAGTTTCCTGACCAGGGATGGAACCTGGGCCCCCTGCACTGGGAGTGCAGAGCTTTAGCCACCAGACCACCAAGGAAGTTCCAAAGAAGTCATTTTGAGTTAATGTAGAGCCAGGATAAGCCAGGAGAGATATAAGGCCTGAGGGGTTTTTTTTTTGTTTTATTTTGCTTTTTTAATTTTTTTAATTTTTTAATTTTTTTTTTTTTAGAGCAGCTGGTATATAGTTTTTTCTCAGGCAACTTTTGCCACCTGGTGGTCAAACCACATAAGTTGGTGTTCTGGATCCTGGTGCAAAGTAAATGTTTATAGCAACTCCCTAAATCATCAAGGCTGAAAATGCTGTGATGGACAGTGTATCCTAGAGGCCGAGCAATCGTGAGAGCTGAACCCTGTAAGGGTTGGCCTGTAAGGGATTCTACAGGGTGTAGGCTGGTCTACATCAAGAAACTGTTACGTTTCGGTGGGGGAGGGCAGCTGAGCCTTGGTTCCTCACTGCGGCTGTTATATGTAAGGGAATTTTTTGTTGTTGTTGCTAATCTTTTTTTGCTTTTTCCCCTAACCCTGAGTCACATTTCTAAAGCATCGACTTTAGATCGCTTTAAACAAAGCAGAAATTGTTCATGTATTTCCTGCACAACCATCTTAGCATCAGATATATATAAAAGCCTGTTCCTGGACATGAAGAGCTGAGTATTTGTGCTTTTCTCAACCAAACATCCATCTGAGACTGTTTTTGAACTTGACAGGGCCTATTGGATATTTATGAAAAACCTGAGAGTTGATAACTGTGAGGCTATAGGTTTAGATGTGCCCTTTATGCTTGTTGGGTGTTTTTTTAATAAAGTAACTGCTTTGCAGAGGGATCTTGTTATCTCTAAAGTAAAACAGATTAGGAAAGTTGTTTTTCAAAGGAATGAGAATGCATCCATTTCCAGATGTGTCAAAAACTACTGAATCACACTGTCAAGGGATTATGCGGTTGAAGGGAGAAATCAGGAAGAAAGAAAAAATGACTCTTGCTTTACTATTAAATAGAGAGTTCACATTAGTCTTAGAATGTTCTTTCCTTTGACAAAATAACTGGTGCACAAATTTTTAGAACATATTTTTTAAACTGGAGACTTTTTTCTGCTGGATCCTTAGACACAAGAGGGAATATCAGATCTCCCGGAAATCTGGCAGCCCACAGAATAGAATAATTTTTATTCCACGGATTTCATATCAATTGCTTCAAGGACACATGGGACATCATGGTCTATTTAGAGTTATAGTTGGCCTGAGTTTTCTCTTGAGTGGCTGTATTTATATAAATACTGAATTGTCTTTATAGTTTTCTTCTAAATCAAAATGGAACATTCATGCTGTCACCCTCACCAGCCCAAGGCGAGATGGAACTAGTAGTAAAGATATAAGTAGCTATGCTCCTAAAAGCAAGGAAAACATTGACCTATCCTGCTTAGACGTAATTAACTACTCCCTCTAGAAACCCAGATATGGTTCTCTTTGCCACAGAATGAAAACTTAAATCTTATGCTTACCCCCAAATAAGCTTTTGTTGTAGGATTTCTTCCACATTTCTTCTCTCTCTATGTGGCCCTGTATTTATTTCCAGTTTCAGTATATGGTATAGATTTCTCTCATTCAATCAAAAAATATATATATTTACTGAGTTCCTAGCATGTGTTGGTTGCTCAGAATTCAGTTAGGGAAAATAAGATAAAGTTCTTATTCTCCAGGAATTCACATTTGATATGGAGAGACAGACATAAACAAATATTATTAGGCACTGATAAATACCATGATCAAAAATAAAGCAGGATAAGAAGCAGAAGGCTTTTGAGGAGGTGACATTTGAGCAGCAATATGAATGAAGTAAGGGTTTGAAACAGATGACTATCTAAGGCAAAGCATGCCAGACAGAGAAAAGCAAGTTCAAAAACTTCAAGACACAACAAGCAAGCCGTGAGTCTGGTGTGGAATGAGCAAGGGAGAGTGGAAGGAGATGTGATTGGAGAGTTAAGCTGGAGCCATTTCATATGTGACTTTGTAGGGATTAATTTGCTATTATTCTAAGGGTGATAAAAAGTCTGGCTGGCTGTTATTCAGCAGCATGACAGGTATGTTACAAGATTCACACCCTTACTCTATTACTTTGGTCAGATTTGGAAAATGCTATGTACTTTATCCATTTCTTTGTTAGGGATTCACAGTCACAAGAGCATGTTACAAACTCTGAGACATTCACAGTAAAGATGTCTATCCACGTGAAACATATATCATAGAACTCTTCTGTGTAACATCTTTAGTAATTACTGAAGCATGGTGATTCAGAAATCAACAGCATGATTCTGTTTCCTCTCTGTCCATTTATATGGCTGTTTGCTCGGTACTCAAGAAGGATATCATAATCCCAATTATCATATAAGTCTACTGTTTGGTCACAGGGAGAACTGATGTGCGTGACTCACATTGGTCCATGGTATGGGGCAGTGGAGTCCAGCTCCCGATTCATTTTATTCATTTAACTAACTTTTTAAAACTCTATAAGTCTGCAGATGCCCATTAAATGGGTTTAAAATTAATAAACAATTAATGAATGGAAAAACTCTACAAGATGGTATATAGTATTATTTTTTCTGGTAGGAGTTGCCTTTATCTGGTAGTTATCCTTTCCATACATCCCCTGCCCCTGTCCTAGTTTGTCACCCATAAGATATGACCAAGAAGTTTGAAAAGCCTTTGTGATAGCTGCCAGCATGACAAGACACAACAGTGTGTAGTGAGCAGTTGACATAGTTTAATCAGTAAATATTTGCAGCTTGTAAGGTAAAGGGACATTGTTAGAAGTGAGCCATACAGTCTGAAGGCAGACTATCTAACATGATTTAGGAATGTATTGTATAGGAAGCTGGGTTCTTTTCAAAGGACTTAGCATAACTTTTCTAGGTAGACACTGATTGAGAATTATTGACACAGACACCTTTTTGGAGGCAAGAAACATGCCTTTTAGGAATTACCTTTTCAGCACAGAAACCTAGATCATATGGCAACAAAAATGCACAGCGTTGACTAAAATGAGAACAAAGCCCAAACACAACTGGATGTTGGTGTCTTTGATTTACAGAGCGGACCATGAACAATGAGATCAAAGATAAAGCGGTCACGAATGCTGATCCTCTTGAAAAGGTAGGAAATTATTGTTATAAATGTGTAGATGCGAGTAAGATGATCTGAGAAAACCATGAACTAAAAAAAGGAGAGAGAGAAGCTTAGCAGGAGAATGCTGATGCTAGAGGAGAAGGGATTATTCAGACATCCCCTGACCAGCTCCAACTGGAGAGAAAGGAGTTAATTTCACCAGCCGCTCAAGCAAAACTTCCAGGCTCCATGCTCCTCTCTAGACAGTGTGGCTTGGCAACGTCACGAACACCTGCTGACCATACAGCCATGTAGAACTAATGCTGTCTTGAAGTGAGTTCAGAAAACCTGCCTATAATTGCTAACAGGACTCAGAAGAGTATAACCTAACAATAAAAATATTTAGATTATGTTGCCCATGAAAAAAAAGTCAAAGGCATACTCTTTCTGGCAGCAGTTCTCTTAAAGTGTTGCCATATGGATTTATACATATGCAGATTTCCCCAATTAGATGGAGTGCATGCTGGTTAGTTGATGGAGTCCAAGAGGGCTCCGTTTGGACTTAAACAAATTAAGGCTGAAATTGGATTCCTATGATTTTTTTAGAAACCCAAGAAGATGACTGTGGAAGCAGAGTTAGAGGACATAAAGAAAATGCAGCAACGCAATCTAATGGACTGGAGTTTTACTGAACATTTTAAGCCAGAAGTTCTGCTTCAGGTATTAATGGTCTGTGAGTCTCTGGAAGACGGTCAGATGGGCCTGGAGAGGCATGGTGTGATTTAGAACAGTTCACTTCTAGGTCACTCTCAGATCTAGTTCAGATCAATACTCCCATTTACTTCACCTATAAAGTGAGTTTAATCCCAGATTGAGCTTTGCATGCCCAAAATAGTTTAAAATATACTTTCTAAAAGGATGTTTTTTATAAAGTCTTTTAAGGAAAAAAATATAGATATGCATGACTGTTGCACATGTTTTTTTTAAAAAAACATAGTAATAAAAGTAAGACATTGGGAAGCAACCTTATTTTCCCCCATATTGCCTGGCAGTTCTCTTCAGTTTTTGCAACATTTCCAAGTATTTTCTGATACAATTAACGGGTCAATGGAAGTTGTGATAGCTAACATTTACTGAGCACTTACCATATGCTAGTCAATGATTAATATGTATTATTAGCTTATTTAATCTCTTCAATAATCCTGTGAAGTAGAAACTATTTAAATAGTAGAAAACTGAGGCACCTTGACCAACAGTAACTTTTGTCCAAGGTCACATGGCTGATGAGTGAGAGAAGCAAGATACGAGCCCAAGAAATCCAGCCCCAGAACTTGTGCCCTTAACCACTATGCAAAATAATGAGTAACGCTAAAATGAACTTCTTGTTGCTTTTACGTTTTATGCAAAAACCTGTACTCTTTTGTTTTATCTTTTTAATTTCAATTTTACTTTTATCAAAGTTTTACATCCACATTTTTTAAACATCTTTATTGGAGTATAATTGCTTTACAATGGTGTGTTACTTTCTGCTTTAAAACAAAGTGAATTAGCTATACATATACATATATCCCCATATCTCCTCCCTCTTGAGCCTCCATCCCACCCTCCCTATCCCACCCCTCTATGTGGTCACAAAGCACCGAGCTGATCTCCCTGTGCTATGTGGCTGCTTCCCACTAGCTATCTGTTTTACATTTGGTAGTGTATATATGTCCATGCCACTCTCTCGCGTCGTCCCAGCTTACCCATCCCCCTCCCCATGTCCTCAAATCCATTCTCTACGTCTGTGTCTTTATTCCTGTCCTGCCCCTAGGTTCTTCAGAACCTTTTTTTTTTTTTTTTAGATTCCATATATATGTGTTAGCATACGGTATTTGTCTTTTTCTTTCTGACTTACTTCACTCTGTATGACAGAGTCTAGGTCCATCCACCTCACTACAAATAACTCAATTTCGTTTCTTTTTATGGCTGAGTAATATTCCATTGTATATCTATGCTACATCTCCTTTATCCATTCATCTGTTGATGGACATTTAGGTTGCTTCCATGTCCTGGCTATTGTAAATAGTGCTGCAGTGAACATTGTGGTACATGACTCTTTTCAAATTATGGTTTTCTCAGGGTATATGCCCAGTAGTGGGGTTGCTGGATTGTATGGTAGTTCTATTTTTAGTTTTTTAAGGAACCTCCATACTGTTCTCCATAATCATCCACATATTTTTAAAGCCAAAAAATTGTATAAAGAGTCTTACGAAAAATAACAGCTCCCACCCACTCCCATGCCAAAATTCCCAGAGGTAAAAATCTTCCAGGTATTTACCTGTTTCTTTTGTTACTTAATTGTCTCTCAGTAACAAGTATATTTAGTCTTAGTTTTAGTTTGGGGCATCATCATCAATTAACTCCTTCTTGAGAAGACAGCTTGCCCACCCTCCATATAACACACACTCAGACACATACACACACACACAAACACACACACGTGCACATACATTCATTCATACACTCCTACCCTCACAGCAGCATTTCTCCTTGCCATTCTCCAACACTGTTAACTATATCATAATTTTTGGTTAGATTTCAAGATTTACCTTATTTCAATTATATAAAAACTATTCACAACTGAACTGTATAGTATTCTATGATTACATTTCCTTTTCATTTGTTTAGTTTGTTATTCATTTATCATTACTACCCCCCAAATTCTCTACCAAAGAGTAAATCTCCTTTCAATCCATTCAGACCTAACAGGTATTCTATCAATTTTGTTGTCTAAGCAATGCCTTTCCTGTGTGCTCTCAACCTCTGGTTGCCCTCTACTTGTCTTCTGGGTTCACAGGGTCACACATGAATAGGAATTTTGCCCAAGGAGGGACCAGGAACTGAGTCTCACCCATAACTGATTTTGAAGATATTTAGGTAAAATTTGGGCCTTAGAGTTGATGCTGGAAGGGGTTAAAACTTTGAGGGATATTGGGATTGGGTGAATATATTTTACATATTGGGAGGATATGAATTTGAGAGGCCACAGTGTGGATTGTTATGTGTTCAACAGTGTCCCCGGAAAGAATTTTTAGAATCCTTACACCAGGACCTAAAAGTGTTACCTTATTTGGAATTAGGGTGTCTAAAAGATGTAATCAAGTTAGGATGAGGGCATTATGGTGAGCTCTAATCAAATATGACTGACATCCTTGTAAGAAGAAGAAAATACCAAGTAAAGACAAAGACACACAGGGAGAATATTTTGTGACCAGAGAGGCAGAGATTAGAATGAGGCAGATGCAAGCCAAAATACACCAAGGATTGATGGCCACTGCCAGAAGCTACAAAGCAGCAAAGAAAATTCTACCAATTTTCAGAGAAAGCCTGCTGCACAGCTGTGGTCCTGCGATCTCCCTTCACTATCATGGCCACGTCCTTTGCCTCTATTTCCAGTTAGATACTCTGTCCTCTGAATCCCATGTTATCCTCTCTCTTGGGTTACTCTTTTTGTAGGGGACTGTCTCTTCAAGTTGCTTCCATAAATTTTTGAGGCATTGGATGTTTGAAAGTATCTTAATTCTATCCTTACATTTGACTGCCAGTTTGGCTTTACATAAAATGCTAAGTTAAAGGGTACTTTCCTGGACTTCCCTGGTGGCGCAGTGGTTGAGAGTCCGCCTGCCGATGCAGCGGACACGGGTTCGTGCCCCGGTCCAGGAAGACCCCACATGCTGCGGAACGGCTGGGCCCGAGAACCATGGCCACTGAGCCTGTGCATCCAGAGCCTGTGCTCCGCAACGGGAGAGGCCACAACTGTGAGAGGCCCGCGTACCGCAAAAAAAAAAAAAAAAAGTATTTCCCTTTGACATTTTGAAGGCATTCTTCAATAGTCTTTTAGCTTTCCAGATTGTCCTTGAGAAAAAAGAATGAAATTCTGATTCCTGATCACTTTCTGTTTTTTTTTTTTTCTTCTCTCTGTAAGGTTTTTAAGATTTTCTCTTTGTTCCAGTGTTCTAGATTTCCTGTTGATGTGCCTTGGTATGTGGTTCTATTCCTCATATTGTACTGGGAAGCCCAGTATAATCCAGAGACTCCTGTCTTTATATTCTGGGAAATGTTATACAATCATCACTCTAAATCATCTCCCCTCTGTTTTTTTTAGTCTTTCTTCCTGAAACTCCTATTATTCTGGTGTTGGACTTCCTGGACTGAACTTCCAGTTTCTTTACCTTTTCCCTCCTAGTTTACAACACCTTTTCTTCTTATTCTGGAAATATGGCTCTGCTTTTTCTATTGGGTCTTCTGTGTCTGTTGTTATAATGTTAATTTCTTTAAGTTCTATTTATAATTAAAAATTACCTTTATAGAGCACACTGTTCACATTCCCTGGTACCATATCTTCTCTTATCTCTATGAGGATATTAAAGTCCTTTGAAGTCATAGTGTCTTCTCCCTGCATCGTCTCTTTTCCTCAAATTTTTTTTTTAACTTTTTGTTTTTTGGGGGAGAGGAGGGGAGATCTTCATTTTTCATATTGGAGAATAATATCTAGTGGTATTTGCCTCTTTGTTCATATTAATGAGACACTAAAAATATGATAGGAAGTGCTACCTGAGGTCAGGGTAGAGGGAAGTTGTGAACAACTGGACTTCGTTGTTGGGTAATTTGGCTGGGGGGTTTTCTTGGGAGACCCATCAGTGTTAAAGTATTAGTTCTGTACTCTTGGGCCATTTAGAGTCTCCAGGAAGAAAAGAAAAATCTAATCTCCTGTCTTCAAGATATAACTTACCAGTCAGGGTTTTAGGAGCTGAGTGATAGAGGGAAAGAGTTTAAGGTGTCTTCCCACTCAGCTTCCAGATCTGCGTTGTCCAATGTGGTAATCACTAGTCACATGTAGCTTCTGAGTACTTGAAATGTTGTGAGTTAAAGTGAGATGGGCTGTAAGTAGGCTATACACTACATAAGTATAGCTATATAAATGCTGTGCACACCAGATTTTTAAGGATTTAGTTGAAAAAGAAGGTGATACATTTCATTAGCAATTTTTACATTGATTACATATTGAAATGATAATATATTTTTGACATATTAGGTTAAATAAAACATACAGTTATAATTTTACCTCTTTAAAAATATGGCTACTATAAAATATGGCTACTATAAAATTTTATATTACACACATGGCTCACATTTGTGGCTTACCTTATATTTCTCTTGGACCATGCCAATTTAGACTTTTACAGAATTCTCTTTTTTCTGTGGTATAGGTCTCCTTCAGTGGTGCCTAGGGTCCCTCTTCTTAGAATCCACAGGGTCACCTTGTGTTGGTAATAAATCTCCCTTCTGCTGAGGTGGCAGACGGACAGTCCCCCGGCTGCTCAGGACTGTTGAGGCTTCTTAAAAGACTTCCTATTTTCAATGCCACTTTCACTCCACTTTCAGAGGTACCTCACTCTGCCATTTCTTAAGCCTTTCTGTATTTCTGCACACAGATAAAGTTCCGTCTGGTCTCTCTTAAAACTACTCTTAGGATTTGGCTTTCCATGTTCTGCTAAATCTGTTACCACTTATCCTTCTGCTTTCTACCTTCTAAAATGCTGTTGCCTTTGTCTCCTCTTCTGTGGCCTTCAACTTTGTGATATTAAAACTCAAAATTTTTACAGTTCCTTTACTGAGGGGTTAGGGAGTACATGTGTTTAATCTTCCATTTTTAACTGGAAGTTCACTTCAGACTATTTTGATTTAGCTCTGTCCTTCCCACTCCATGAAGCTTCACTTTTCAAGGTCACACATAATTGTCCTGCCAAACCTAAATGAACACTTATCTCTGTTCATCTTCCTTGACCTTTTCATCAACAAAGCTGATCCATTCCCTGTGATACACTCTTCGCTCTTGGTTTCCAAGACACCATACTGGATTCCTCCTCAGTGCTCCATTTGGAATTTTGTCTAATACTTCTCCTCCACCTAACATCTAAATATTGAAGTGCCTCAAGTCTCAGTTCTGAATTGTCTTCTTTCCTCTGTAAACATTCTTTTAATGATTTCGTCTATTATATATGTCTAACGCTAATGACTCATAGAATTTTATCTTCCAAATTATCTCTATCTTGAGCTCCACATTACTGTCCCTACCTCTAAATTCCACTTGAATTTCTGATAGGCCTAGTGTCCGATAGGCCTAGTGTCCCACATGAAGCAGATAATTTTCCCACCTAAGCATGTTTCTCCCCTCATCCATCTCAGAAAATGTCACCATCAAGCCAAAAGGCTAAGAGTCATTCCTTACTTCAGCTTTTCCTTTGTCCTGCATGTCTGATCCATCAAGTTTTGAGGGTATAATGTCAAAATATATCTTCAAGCTCTTCACCATCTCCACTGCTCCTACTTTAATTCAAGTACCATCCTCTCCATCTACTGTAATATCCTCCTAGTCATCAGCCTGCTCCACTCTTGGTCCATGCCAATCCCTTCTGTCCATATCAGATGTTCCATCAATTTCATCTTCTTAGACACACATCTCTGAACTCCAGAATTCTCTAGAAAAATCTTAATCAGATTTTGGAGAAAAATCTTACCTATCTTGTTCATTTTGTTTTTCTAGAACCTACATGGTGCCTGGCACATAGTAGGTCTTCATTTTTAATGAGAAAAGTAGTTAATGAGAACAACAATATTAATGCAGAAAAATAGGTAAAAGCCAAGTGTTTAAAATTTATTTTATTGGAGTATAGTTGATTTACAGTGCTGTGGCCAAGTTTTTAAAAAGGACAGGAAATACATTGTATGAAAGCTTATCAAATATTAAGAACAGCTACAGCTCTGAGAAACTTAGTGCTATTAGCAAACAAAATGCAGTAATTTATAAAAAAAAAAGAAAACATAATGTACAATTTGAATTTTCACAGGAATGTAAAGTTGAACACTAGAATATCTATTAATAAAATTTAACACTTTAACAGATTAAAGAATAAAAAAGAACACCTAAATTGATGCAGAAAAATCATTTGATATGATTTAATAGTCACTAATGATTAAGAACTCAGAGCAAACTAGTAACAGGAGGAACTTTTCTAACCTAATAAGGAGTATTAGGTTACATAAACCCTACAGCAAACAAAACAAAAAACAAAAACATACTTAATAGATGTCTACCCCAGCAGTCAAAGTAAATGTGGAAACACAAAG
The DNA here is from genome assembly GCF_964374135.1 of Grampus griseus. Lineage (NCBI taxonomy): Eukaryota > Metazoa > Chordata > Mammalia > Artiodactyla > Delphinidae > Grampus > Grampus griseus. The sequence continues at coordinate 79,488,830 of NC_139017.1, forward strand.
ATTGTGGAGCTCTCTAATACAAGGAAGAATACAGGTTCATCAGAAATAAAAATATTTGTTTTTTGGACTTAAAATATGAAAGGAATTTGCCAAAAAAAGTAAAGTAATGGATAGCACCCCACATAGCAAAATTTTTTAAATGCAAAAATATTTACCACATGTGTGTTTCTTGTATTGGCTCTCAGGGAACAGATGTAAAAATTTAAATGCCACTTCATAAAGACACTCATAGAGGGGACTAGATTGGGGAAGTACATATATTATTTTAGTTATGCTACCAGTGTAAAATTGAAAGCAAAAGTAAAACAGTCCTTTCCTGACATAATGTGCAATTCCATGCCTTCAGATCATCTGAAAGGTAGAGAACAGAAAGCTGCCACCACCGAATTGATATAGACAAGAAAAACAAAACCCCACAGCTGTCTAATTGCTTTCCCTATGCATATATTTCTTTATGTTGATTGGCATAAGGAAAAGGCAACAGGACAGCGAGCTGCCTACTCTGCCCCTCTGTTTGTGGCTGCAGTTGCAATGCTGAAGATAGAATGTTTTGGAAAGGGCCAGGGATAGAAGTCATGTAGAAACAATATCAGGAGGACCGCTCACAGCATGTCTCTGTACTACAGCGTGGTGTAGTGGAGAGCACTGTGTGGAGTGTGAAATGTGACATGTAGAGTCGAAAGACTGGTATGAGCCCTGGCACCAGAACTTAGGGACTCCATATTCTTGGACGAGTATCTTATCCCCTCTTGGCCACAACTGATGCTGAAAAAATGCAGCTTTTAATATTTTGAAATGGAAAAAATAATCATACCTATTTATCTGGGGCTTTTATGATGACAAAATGAGATGATCTATATGAAGGCATGGAAAACGTTAAATAAAAAACTCCTAGACTTAATTATTATCTCCCAGCGTTAATGAAGAACACTTGAGCAAATGCCTCTATGCCTTTAGCCTAGGATTTGTTTTTCTTTAAAAGTTGCTAAAATGCTCCTGAAAACGTCTGCCATCTATGCTCTCACCTTGACTAACATCATGGAGATAAGTGGAGAAAAAGAAGGGGGCAGAGAAATGCCCTAGCAGGAAACCCTTCTCTTGGGATAAAAAGACACAACAATGGATTTGTTTTGATTTTCAGGTTCTTCAAGAAGCCAATCAGCAATACAAGTGTATTGATTCTTATTACCACACCCAAGATAACGCTTTACTGTTGGTCTTTCATAATCCAATGAATTTGCAACGTCTGCACTGTGAACATTGGAACATTGCTCTTCACTCTAATGTTGGATTCAGGTAACCAACTTAGATAGTTTGGTTAGTTAGTTGTCTTAGCTTAGTTTGCTAGTTACCTAGTTTTTAGTTCTTATAGCCTAAGCTGGGTGGTTAAACTTGATAAAAACATTTGTGTGATACTATAGATTCAGTTCAGCTCACCAAGTTGAATGTGTGTGCCAGGCACTGTGATAGGCATTGAAACTATCTCCCCAAGGAAGACAGATGTCATTCCCTATCCCATTGAATCTAGTGGGGATATTACTAAATTACATTTGATTCATTTAGACTCCAATAAAACAGCCTCTGAAAGATTTAAAGTAGGAACTACAAAACATGACATTCTGCATGCTGGTTTGTGGTAACTCCACTTGATCTAGGGAAGACTCAAAAGTAGGGCAGTTGAGTGGCACATGCAGTCAGGTTCCCAGCAAACTGAGGCCTCTAGGAATCAGTGATTTTTTTTTTCTTCCCAGATCCTTATTCCATTGCTAACTTAAAATTTTGCTTTCTCTCCTTATTAATAATGAGGACTTTTCATTATTTTTCAATACTGGTTAATGTATGTTCAGTATTTATTATTTGTATAGAATTGTTTTAGTCCTAAGGGATACAGAAAGATAGGACGAACATGGTCCTGTATAATAATTGGGGAAATAGGTTGTGTGCATACATGGGAACACACATTTTAAAGTCATGAGATGATTTTTCAAAATTAAGGCACACAACAGATGTACCACAACATACATGGTTGTGTGCATACATGGGAACACACATTTTAAAGTCATGAGATGATTTTTCAAAATTAAGGCACGCAACAGATGTACCAAGCTAATATCTTAAACTGTGCTTTTCTTTGTTTTGTTTCTCATTCCAGTAATTATATTTTTCATTTCTTTGCCGACTAGGACTTCCAATACAATTTTGAGAACATCCTTGTCTTGCTCTAGGTTTTGAATATTCATCTATTAAGTATGTTTTTGCTTTTGTTTTTCTGCTGTAGGGTTTATGTAAATACTCCTTATTAGGTTAGAAAATTTCCTCCTGTTACTAGTTTGCTCTGAGTTCTTAATCATAAGTAACTATTAAATCATATCAAATGATTATTCTACATCAATTTAGGTGTTCTTTTTTATTCGTTAAAGTGCTAAATTTTATTAATCGATATCCTAGTGTTCAACCTTATTCCTGTGAAAATCCAATTTGTCCATTATGATATCTTTTTTTATAAATTACTGCATTAGGTTTGCTAATAGATTATTTACAATATTTGGACCTGTATTCGTGGGTAAGACTCAGCTATAATTTTCCTTTCTTTAAACGTTCTTGTCTGGCTTTCGTATTGGGATTTTATTAGCTTCGTAAATTAATGGGTGGATGTTCTCCTTTTTCATTTCTATTTTTTGATTTTCTGAATGAGTTTGTGCAAGACTGAGATATATGTTCCTTTGGCATATGGTAAAACTTCCAAATAAGAATATCTGGACTTGGGATGATGTTTAATTACTGATACAACTTCTGTCATGGTTATTAGAGTCTTCGGGATTTCTATTTATTTATTTATTTACTTATTTATTTATTTTAACATCTTTATTGGAGTATAATTGCTTTACAATGGTGTGTTAGTTTCTGCTTTATAACAAAGTGAATCAGCTATACATATACATATATCCCCTTATCTCCTCCCTTTGGCGTCTCCCTTCCACACTCCTTACCCCACCCCTCTAGGTGGTCACAAAGCACCGAGCTGATCTCCCTGTGCTATGCAGCTGCTTCCCACTAGCTATCTATTTTACATTTGGTAGTGTATATATGTCAATGCCACTCTCTCACTTCGTCTCAGCTTACCCTTCCCCCTCCCTGTGTCCTCAAGTCCATTATCTACATTTGAGTTTTTGTTCCTGTCCTGCCTCTACGTTCTTCAGAACCTCTTTATTTTTTTAGATTCCATATATATGTGTTAGCATACGGTATTTGTTTTTCTCTTTCTGACTTACTTCACTCTGTATGACTGACTCTAGGTCCATCCACCTCACTACAAATAACTCAATTTTGTTTCTTTTTATGGCTGAGTAATATTCCATTGTATATATGTGCCACGTCGTCTTTATCCATTCGTCTGTCAATGGACACTTAGGTTGCTTCCATGTCCTGGCTATTGTAAATAGTGCTGCAATGAACATTACGGTGCATTTCTCTTTTTGAATTATGGTTTTCTCAGGGTGTATGCCCAGTAGTGGGATTGCTGGGTTGTATGGTAGTTCTATTTTTAGTTTTTTAAGGAACCTCCATACTGTTCTCCATAGTGGCTGTATCAATTTACATTCCCACCAACAATGCAAGAGGGTTCCCTTTTCTCCATACCCTCTCCAGCATTTACTGCTTGTAGATTTTTTGATGATGGCCATTCTGACTGGTATAAGGTGATACCTCATTATAGTTCTGATTTTCATTTCTCTGATGATTAGTGATGTTGAGCATCCTTTCATGTACTTGTTGGCAATCTGTATATCTTCTATGAAGAAATGTCTATTTAGATCTTCTGCCCATTTTTGGATTGGGTTGTTTGTTTTTTTCATACTGAGCTGCATGAGCTGCTTGTAAATTTTGGAGATTAATCCTTTTGTCAGTTGCTTCATTTGCACATATTTTCTCCCATTCTGAGGGTTGTCTTTTCATCTTGTTTCTGGTTTCCTTTGCTGTGCAAAAGCTTTTAAGTTTCATAGGTCCCATTTGTTTATTTTTGTTTTTAGTTCCATTTCTCTAGGAGGTGGGTCAAAAAGGATCTTGCTGTGATTTATGTCATAGAGTGTTCTGCCTATGTTTTCCTCTAAGAGTTTGATAGTGTCTGGCCTTACATTTAGGTCTTTAATCCATTTTGAGTTTATTTTTGTGTATGGTGTTAGCGAGTGTTCTAATTTCATTCTTTTACATGTAGCTGTCCAGTTTTCTCAGCACCACTTATTGAATAGGCTGTCTCTTCTCCACTGTATATTCTTGCCTCCTTTATCAAACATAAGGTGACTGTATGTGCATGGGTTTCTCTCTGGGCTTTCTAGCCTGTTCCATTGATCTATATTTGTTTTTGTGCCAGTACCATATTGTCTTGATTACTGCAGCCTTGTAGTACAGCCTGAAGTCTGGGAGCCTGATTCCTCCAGCTCCATTTTACTTTCTCAAGGTTGCTTTGGCTCTTCGGGGTCTTTTGTGTCTCCAAGCAAATTGTGATATTTTTTCTTCTAGTCCTGTGAAAAATGCCATTGATAGTTTGATAGGGATTGCATTGACTCTGTAGATTGCTTTGGGTAGTATAGTCATTTTCACAATGTTGATTCTTCCAATCCAAGAACATGGTATATCTCTCCATCTGTTTGTATCATCTTTACTTTCTTTCATCAGTGTCTTATAGTTTTCTGCTGTAGGTATTTTGTCTCCTTAGGTAGGTTTATTCCTAGGTATTTTGTTCTTTTTGTTGCAGTGGTACATGGGAGCATTTGCTTAATTTCTCTTTCAGATTTTTCATCATTAATGTATACGAATGCAAGAGATTTCTGTGCATTAATTTTGTACCCTGCTACTTTACCATATTCATTGCTTAGCTCTAGTAGTTTTCTGGTAGCATCTTTAGGATGCTGTATGTATAGTATCATGTCCTCTGCAAACAGTGACAGCTTTACTTCTTTTCCAATTTGGATTCCTTTTATTTCATTTTCTTCTCTGATTCCTGTGGCTAAAACTTCCAAACTATGAATAATACTGGTGAGAGTGAGCAACCTTGTTCCTAATCTTAAATGGACATGGTTTCAGTTTTTTACCATTGAGAACAATGTTGGCTGTGGGTTTGTCATATATGGGCTTTATTATGTTGATGTAAGTTCCCTCTATGACTACTTTCTGGAGAGTTTTTTTTATCATAAATGGGTGTTGAATTTTGTTGAAAGCTTTTTCTGCATCTATTGAGATTATTATATGGTTTTCGTCTTTCAATTTGTTAATATGGTGTATCACATTGATTGATTTGCATATATTAAAGAATTCTTGCATTCCTCGGACAAACCCCACTTGATCATCGTGTATGATCCATTTAATGTGCTGCTGGATTCTGTTTGCTAGTATTTTGTTGAGGATTTTTGCATGTATGTTCAGCAGTGATATTGGCCTGTAGTGTTCTTTTTTTGTAACGTCTTTGTCTGGTTTTGGTATCAGGGTGATGGTGGTCTTGTAGAATGAGTTTGGGAGTGTTCCTCCTTCTGCTATATTTTGGAAGAGTTTGAGAAGGATAGGTGTTAGCTCTTCTCTAAATATTTGATAGAATTCACCTGCGAGGCCATCTGGTCCTGAGCTTTTGTTTGTTAGAAGATTTTTAATCACAGTTTCAATTTCAGTGCTTCTGATCAGTCTGTTTATATTTTCTATTTCTTCCTGGTTCAGTCTCAGAAGGTTGTGCTTTTCTAAGAATTGGTCCATTTCTTCCAGGTTGTCCATTTTATTGCCATATAGGTGCTTGTAGTAATCTCTCATGATCCTTTGTATTTCTGCAGTGTCAGTTGTTACTTCTCCTTTTTCATTTCTAATTCTGTTGATTCTTCCTCTTTTTCTTTATAAGTCTGGCTAATGGTTTATCAATTTTGTTTATCTTCTCAAAGAACGAGCTTTTAGTTTTATTGATCTTTGTTATTGTTTTCTTCATCTCTTTTTCATTTATTTCTGATCTGATAGTTATGATTTCTTTCCTTCTGCTAAGTTTAGGGTTTTTTTGTTCTTCTCTCTCTAATTACTTTAGGTGTAAGTTTAGGTTGTTTATTTGAGGTGTTTCTTGTTTCTTGAGGTAGGATTGTATTGCTATAAACTTCCCTTTTAGAACTGCTTTTGCTGCACCCCATAGGTTTTGGGTCATCATGTTTTCATTGTCCTTTGTTCCTAGGTATTTTTTGATTTCATCTTTGATTTCTTCAGTGATCTCCTGCTTATTTTTTTTAGCCTCCATGTGTTTGTATTTTTTACATTTTTTTCCTGTAATTGATATCTAGTCTCATAGCGTTGTGGTCAGAAAAGATACGTGATATGATTTCAGTTTTCATAAATTTACCAAGGCTTGATTTGTGACCCAAGATATGATCTATCCTGGAGAATGGTCCATGAGCTCTTGAGAAGAAAGTGTGTTTTGTTGTTTTTGGATGTAATGTCCTATAAATATCAATTAAGTCCATCTTGTTTAAGGTGTCATTTAAAGCTTGTGTTTCCTTATTTATTTTCATTTTGGTTGATCTGTCCATTGGTGAAAGTGGAGTGTTAAAGTCCCGTACTATGATTGTGCTACTGTCAAATTCCTCTTTTATGGCTGTTAGCATTTGCCTTATGTATTGAGGTGCTGCTATGTTGGGTGCATAAATATTTACAATTGTTATATCTTCTTCTTGGTTTGATCCCTTGATGATTATGTAGTGTCCTTCTTTGTCTCTTGTAATAGTCCTTATGTTAAAGTGTATTTTGTCTGATATGAGAATTGCTAGTCCACCTTTCTTTTGATTTTCATTTGCATGGAATATCTTTTTCCATCCCCTCACTTTCAGTCTATATCTTTCATTAGGTCTGAAGTGGGTCTCTTGTAGACACCATATATACAGGTCTTGTTTTTGTATCCATTCAGCCAGTCTGTGTCTTTTGGTTGGTGCATTTAATCCATTTACATTTAAGGTAATTATCAATATGTATGTTCCTATTACCATTTTCATACTTGTTTTGTTTTGTTTATGTAGGACTTTTCCTTCTCTTGTGATTCCCGCCTAGAGAAGTTCCTTTAGCGTTTGTTGTAAAGCTGGTTTGGTGGTGCTGAATTCTCTTAGGTTTAGCTTGTCTGAAAAGGTTTTAATTTCTCCATGCAATCTGAATGAGATCCTAGCTGGGTAGAGTCATCTTGGTTGTTGGTTTTTCCCTTTCATCACTTTAAATATGTCCTGCCACTCCCTTCTGACTTGCAGAATTTCTGCTGTAAGATCAGCTCTTAACCTTATGAGGATTCTTTTGTATGTTATTTGTTGTTTTTCCCTTGCTGCTTTTAATATTTTTTCTTTGTATTTAAATTTTGATCATTTGATTAATATATGTCTTGGCATATTTCTCCTTGTATTTATCCTGTATGGGACTCTCTGCACTTCCTGGACTTGATTGACTATTTCCTTTCCCATATTAAGGAAGTTTTTAACTATGGTCTCTTCAAATATTTTCTCAGTCCCTTTCTTTTTCTTCTCTTCTTCTTCTGGGACCCCTATAATTTGAATGTTGGTGCATTTAATGTTGTCCCAGAGGTCTCTGAGACTGTCCTCAATTCTTTTCATTCTTTTTTCTTTATTCTGCTCTGTGGCAGTTATTTCCACTATTCTGTCTTCCAGGTCACTTATCTGTTCTTTTGCCTCAGTTATTCTGCTATTGATTCCTTCTGAGAAATTTTGATTTCATTTATTGTGGTGTTCATCATTGTTTGTTTGCTCTTTAGTTCTTCTAGGTCCTTGTTAAATGGTTCTTGTATTTTCTCCATTCTATTTCCAAGATTTTGTATCATCTTTACTCTCATTACTCTGAATTCTTTTTCAGGTAGACTGCCTATCTCCTGTTCATTTGTTTGATCTGGTGGGTTTTTACCTTGCTCCTTCATCTGCTGTGTATTTCTCTGTCTTCTCATTTTTCTTAACTTACTGTGTTTGGGGCCTCCTTTTTGCAGGCTGCATGTTTGTAGTTCCTGTTGTTTTTGGTGTCTGACCCCAGTGGCTAAGGTTGGTTCAGTGGGTTGTGTAGGCTTCGTTGTGGAGGGGACTAGTGCCTGTGTTCTGGTGGATGAAGTTGAATCTTGTCTTTTTGGTGGGCAGGACCACATCTGGTGGTGTGTTTTGGGGTGTCTGTGAACTCAGTATGATTTTAGGAGGCCTCTCTGCTAATGGGTGGGGTTCCCATCTTGCTAGTTGTTTGGCATGGGATGTCCAACAATGGAGTTTGCTGGTCGTTGATTGGAGCTGGGTCTTAGCATTGAGATGGAGATCTCTGGGAGAGCTCTTGCTGATTGGTATTATGTGGGGCCAGGAGGCCTCTGGTGGACCAATGTCCTGAACTTGGCTCTCACACTTCAGAGGGTCAGGCCTGACACCCAGTCGGAGCACCAAGACCCTGTGAGCCACACGGCTGGAGTGCCTTCAGAGTTGGAGATGCTGGCCTGCAGTGTCTCTCCTTCTGTGCTGCACATTAGAATCACCTGCTTCTTCCTTGCTTTGCCCCAAAGGTAGTGTTCCACAGAGAAAAACAATAGCCTTGAAAACAGTCACAGCTCTGAGATGGCTTTTTTCCTTTGTGCTTAGTCGGGTTTCCCTTGCTCACAGGGAGCCACATGCAGAGGCATTGCATCCGGCTCTTCCGACCAGAGTTCCTAGTGCGGAATGGCTGCCACCAACACTTCAGCTCAGGCGAGCCATGTGCAGAAGTGAGGCAAAGGACGCTGCATCCAAGATGGCAGCCAGGGACCGTGTCTTACCATTAAATTTATAAACACACATTTTTACTTCAGGATTAATCCCTTTCCTTCCTTTTGTTAGATTCAATTTTCTTAGCTCATTCTTAGCATGCGATTTTTAAAAGTCATACATTCTATTTATATTCTTCTAGAAGTTACACTTATCCTTTTAAATCACATATTTAAACCTTTTTATATAATAGCTAGGGTTAAAGAATATTAATATCATTTCACAGAAAATGTTAAAATCTTTAACATATTTTCACTTACTCCCAACAAACCTCCTACCTCTGATTTAGAAATTGCCTAAAAATTTTATTTCCAATTGTAAAGTAATATTTTTTAATCATAAATAAGTGGCATAAATAGTTGCCTACATTTAATTGTAAATTTTATTATTTCTTAACTCTTACTTATATCCCATGTTGTCTTGGATGTTTTTTCTTAATGCAGCTGGAAGACATTTGTGAGTAATTCTTTCAGAAAGTATCTGTGGGTGGCAAATTTCCTGAATCATTGCATGCTGAAATATTCCTTATTTTGTTATCTCATTTGAAATATATATATCCGTGTTCTCTCATCACAGATCAGTAGTAATGATTCTGGGTTTTGTTTGAAATGCAGACTTATTGAAAGGTCCTTAGCATAAGAGAGACATGATATGACTTAAGGATGAAACAGATCTTCCTACTTGCTCTCTCTAGAATAGACTACAAGGGGTCGAAGGTAGGAACAAGGAGACTTGTTGGAAGTCTATGGAAGCAATCCTAGCAAAAGGTGGTAGTGACAGACCAGGACGGTAGTGGTAAAGGGAGTGAGAAGTGATCAGATTCTGAATGTATTTTAAATATGTTTTAAAAAATCATTTGGATTTCCTGACAGATTGGAAGAAGAACATGAGAAACAAGAGTAGTCAAAGATAACTTCAGGGTATTTGACCTATTCAACTCAACCTGATGACAAGTGCAGGCTTGCCATCAGCTAAGAGGCCAAAGGGCTTGATGAGCAGTTTGGAGTGGAAGATCAGGAGTTTGATTTGGGGCATGCTGAGTTTGAGATATCTTCTACCTTCCAAATAAAGATGTTGTGTAACCATAATTCATAGTCTACAATTTTCAGTTTCTTTCTTTCTCTTTTTTTAGGCAAATAAGGTATTTTATTATTAAATTTTTTTATTATTTTTAACTTAATTTTTATTGGAGTATAGTTGCTTTACCATGTTTTGTTAGTTTCTGTTGTACAGCAAAATGAATCAGCTATACCTATACATACATCCCCTCTTTTTTGGATTTCCTTCCCATTTAGGTCACCACAGTGCATTAAGTAGAGTTCCCTGTGCTATATAGTATGTTCTCATTAGTTGTCTATTTTATACCTAGTATCAATAGTGTATATGTGTCAATCCCAATCTCCCAGATCCTCCCACCCCACCCCTTTCTCCCTTGGTATCCATACGTTTGTTCTCTATGTCTGTGTCTCTATTTCTGCTTTGCAAATAAGATCATCTATACCATTTTTCTAAATTCCATATATATGCATCAATATATGATATTTGTTTTTCTCTTTCTGACTTACTTTGGTCTGTATGACACTCTCTAGGTCTATCAACATCTCTATAAGTGACCAGTTTTGTTCCTTTTTATGGCTTGAGTAATATTCCATTGTATATATGTACCACATCTTCTTCATCCATTTCTCTGTTGATGGACATTTAGGTTGCTTCCATGTCCTAGCTATTGTAAATAGTGCTGCAGTGAACACTGGGGTACATGTGTCTTTTCAAAGTATGGTTTTCTCTGGATATATGCCCAGGAGTGGGATTGCTGGATCATATGGTTACTCTATTTTTAGTTTTTTAAGGAAACTCCATACTGTTCCCCATAGTGGCTGTACCAATTTACATTCCCACAAACAGTGCCGGAGAGTTCCCTTTTTTCCACACCCTCTCCAGCAGTTATTATTTGTAGACTTTTTTCTTTTTTTTTTTTTTTTTTTTGCGGTACGCGGGCCTCCCACTGTTGTGGCCTCTCCCGTTGTGGAGCACAGGCTCCGGACGCGCAGGCTCAGCGGCCATGGCTCATGGGCCCAGCCGCTCCGCGGCATGTGGGATCCTCCCGAACCGGGGCACGAACCCGCGTCCCCCGCATCAGCAGGCGGACTCTCAACCACTGCACCACCAGGGAAGCCCTAGACTTTTTTTTTTTTTTTTTTTTTTTTTGCGGTACGCGGGCCTCTCACTGCTGCAGCCTCTCCCACTGCGGAGCACAGGCCCCGGACGCGCAGGCCCAGAGGCCGTGGCGCGGCATGTGGGATCCTCCCAGACCGGGGCACGAACCTGCGTCCCCCGCATCGGCAGGCGGACTCTCAACCACTGTGCCACCAGGGAGGCCCTGCCCTAGACTTTTTGATGATGGTCATTCTGACTGGTATGAGGTGAAACCTAATTGTAGTTTTGATTTGCATTTCTCTAGTAATTAACAACATTGAGCATTTTTTTCATGTGCCTATTGGCCATCTGTATGTCTTCATTGGAGAATGACTATTTAGATTTTCTGTGCATTTTTTGATTGGGTTGTTTGTTTGTTTTTTTTATTGAGCTGTATGTGTTGTTCGTATATTTTGGAACTCAATCCCTTCTCTATCACATAGTTTGCAAATATTTTCTCCCATTCTGTAGGTTATCTTTTCATTTTGTTTATGGTTTCCTTTGTTGTGCAAAAGCTTTTAAGTTTAATTAGGAGCCATTTGTTTATTTTTGTTTTTATTTCCATTATTCTAGGAGACAGATCCAAAAAAAGTATTGCTGCAGTTTATATCAAAGAGTGTTCTGCCTATGTTTTCCGCTAAGCTTTTTATAGTGTCTGGCCTTACATTTAGGTCTTTAATCCATTTTGAGTTTATTTTTGTGTATGGTGTTAGGGACTGTTCTAATTTCATTCTTTTACATGTAACTGTCCAGTTTTCCCAGCACCACTTATTGTAGAGACTATCTTTTCTCCATTGTTTTGTATATTCTTGCCTCCTTTGCCGTAGATTTTAATTGCCCATAAGTGTGTGGGTTTATTTCTGGGCTTTCTATCCTGTTCCATTGGTCTATGTTTCTGTTTTTTGTGCCAGTACCATACAGTTTTGATTACTGTGGTTTTGTAGTATAGTCTGAGTCTGTAGTATAGATTCCTCCAGCTCCATTCTTCTTTTTCAAGATTGCTTTGGCTATTCAGGGTCTTTTGTATTTCCATACAAATTTTAAAAATTTTGTTCTAGTTCTGTGAAAAATGCCATTGGGCATTTGATAGGGGTTGCATTGGATCTATAGATAGCCTTGGTTAGTATGGTCATTTTAACCATATTGATTCTTCCAATCCAAGAACACAGTATATCTTTCCATCTGTTTGTGTCCTCTTCAGTTTCTTTCATCAGTGTCTTATAGTTTTTGGAGTATAGGTTTTTTGCCTCCTTAGATAGGTTTATTCCTAGGTATTTTATTCCTTTTGATGCAATATTAAGTGGGATTGTTTACTTAATTTCTCTTTCTGCTATTTCATTTTTAGTGTATAGAAGTGCAACAGATTTCTGTGTATTAATTTTGTATCCTACAACTTTACCAAATTAACTGATGAGGTCTAGTAGTTTTCTGGTAGTATATTTAGGATTTTCTATGTATAGTACCATGTCATGTGCAAACCATGACAGTTTTACTACTTCTTTTCCAATTTGCATTTCTTTTCTTTAAAAGAGATCAAGAATTAAAGAAAATAATGAAGCAACTTGAGTATAGAATTCATCTAGCTTTATTTTTTCAAAACTTTTATCCTCACTTTCATACAATTTGACAGTAACTAATCTTTATTGTCAAACCTAAATATTTCAACTTTTTTCCCTAGCAACAACTTTCTTTGGACATTCATATATTGTAAGTGTACATAACATTTAGTTAAAATAATTACAATAATCTGTATAAATAGAATAAATGGATTTGGGAGCAAATATTACTGAATCCTGGTAAGCAATAAGATGCTGATGTATACATAAATGCACAAGCAGCTTAGGGTGTAGTATTTAGGATGTGGGTATTCAAGGGCCAGTAAGTTTTATAGCAAGAGTGCAGTGTTTCAGCTAGTACAGTGAGTCACTTAGCTGGTAGTCAATTAAGATAGTACCTACTGTGCTATAAAATTGCCCTAAAAAGAGATTTTGCCATATTACTCTCCAATTAATAGCATTGAGAATGACTGTTTCTCCAAACCGTCATCAACTCTTGGTATTATCAAGCATTTTAATCTTTGGTTTGGATGGAAATATCTAATTTTTAATTTTATACATCTTTAATCATGAAGGAAGCTGAACAATTTTCAAATGTTTATTGGATATTTATATATGACTACTTTGTACAAAATATATTCTAGGATATATTGCTATTACATTTGTTACATGGGCAATTTAGAATCAGTTCATTTTTTTAAATTTCATTTACACAATCAGTATCTTAAGCACTTGCTGACTTTAACTAATATTAGCTCAATTGTCACCTGCTGTTCTTTGCTTTTTTTTTAGGAATTATTTGGAACTTGTTGCAAAATCCATTCAAGATTGGATCATAAAAGAAGAAACTGTATATCAGGAAGCTAAAATGGCTGAGGAAATCAGTAGGACCAAGAATGAGCTGGAAATAAAATCTTCTGCTGGTACCAAAATTTCTTCTACTAGCAAAATTTATTCTATTAAAAAATCTAAAAATAAGTAACCAGTTGAACTTATACATAAGTCCAAAGACATTCTATTTATTAATTTAATCAAGACAGTGAACATTTCAGGATTAAAAAGAGTTATCCACAAAATTTCTGAGACTCTTCACTTTCCCTAAAAAATAGAATAGCTGCATTCTAAATATGATGAAAATATTTGTTGTATATTGATTGATACTTGTCTTATATTGACCATACTTCCTGCCAGATCTGAAAGATTCAATCTATTCAGATCCAGTGTGATGCTGAGAAATGCCAAATGTCTTTATTTTGCTGGGATTGATAGGTTCACCTATCTAAGTTTTGTTGGCAATATGTGAGTTAGATTCAGAGTCAGTATGTCTCCGTAAGAATCATTATGGCTTCCAAAGTGAGATTAAAACAAGACCTTCCTTAGAAGAGTAAACAAAATAGTCCCAAGACTAACTGGGAGTTAGAATTTAAAAATGAAGGAAAAACGGATTACTGGGGGCCTGTGACATGGACTCTACAGGATGTTGGATCAATAGATATTTTCATTTTTGTTGTTGTCAATTTTCTTGGCTTTGATGCTGTCAGTCAGAGAGAAGAGGGTGAGAAAAAGAGGAAGGATACTTGATAAATAAGTGAAATGTTGAGGTAATTCATCTGGAAAGTAAAGATATTTCACTGGGTTCGTACAAAGGAAATGAGCTCTGTGTGAATAATACTCATTGTTTCTGATAACCAAGTTGAGAGTGATTTCCTATAAAGAAGCAAAACTATATAATTTCCAAAGTTTTTGCAACCACTATAAACTACCAAAGCCAATTTGCTTGGCTTGATTCTAAACTAAAACTTGGAAAACCAAGTCAAAGATGAAGCATTCACCTTTCACCAAAATGGTTACATAATCCATCCATCAACTCAGCCTTCCTCCTGATGGGGTGCAGCAGGACAGCACTAGGTAATTGGAATACTCGATGGGACTATCTAAAAAGACAGGTAGGGCTGCCCTCTCACAATCGTGTCCAGGCCATACTTTACTGTTAGTAGCAAAAATTGTGGGTTGACTGCCTTTTCTTTATTCTGCTTCTGAGCAGAACCAAAAGCTTAATAATTATCTGGGTGTCTATGGACCAAATTCAGAAAATGGTTTATTTGGAATTGGGATTGGAATACACCTGGTAGGTATTGCATTCAGTTTGAGGCCTCTCAAGTCAGGACAGATGTAAATCTTCACAACAGAATAACTATGATGGCAAGAGGAGGGCGTCAGTATAGAAAGAAAAGTTACATTTGTTCTGTGTGGTCTTAAGGGGTTAAATTAGGATTAATTAGGTTAAAACTCTAGTGAGAGAGAGTCCAGTTCACTAAAAGCTTCAAAATCTCAACACTTTGAGAATGGAATGTACTGCCTCCACAGATGGTGAGTTGTTCATCCCTAAAAGAGCTCAGTTCCACTTCAGATGTCTACTCTAGAGATGGCAAAAAAAGAATTCAGAGATGAGTGAATGGGGATCCCCTACAACCCAGACACTTGGTCCTTCGATGAAACCTTATTTTAGAGAGTTTTACTAAGAAGTTTAATTTTCTCTGATTATAGGTAACAAAGAAATGAGCAAAACAGAGATACCAGATCAAGAAAAAGAAAAAGAGAAGGAAAAGATTCCTTTTATTTTAGAAGGCTCTCTCAAGGTAATCCAAGGAAAGACAAATGACACTGACAAATCACAAGGTCAAAGTTATTTTGTGCTAGTTTGTGTGGTATAACAGGAAATGATCTTTCTGCTAAACTTGAAATGACAGTCTCTCCACCAAGCTATTTCCTCCATCAGATGATAAGCCTTTAGGAAACTATGCCAAAATCCAGGGCAGTGCTTTGTTCATAGTTGGTAAACTCTCTGCATCTGCTGCAGGAAGTTGTTTTTGTTTGCATTTTTATTGGAATTTTTAGTTACAAAAGTAATACATGCTTTTATAAGAAATCAAACTTAACCTGGCTGTCCTAAGACCCTAAAGTCAGAAATATTAATGATTTCGCATGTTCTATGCTTATACAAGCATGCATGCACAAATATAAGAGAGTATTCATGTTTGGTTTTGGTTTAGGTTTGGTATGTTTGTTTTTAACTCTGCTACAAGCTTTTTTCTCTTGGCAACACATCATGAATATCACTTCCGGACAGTATCTAGAGATCTAACTTATTTTCATAGCATTATATTAGTCTATGATTTGGATGTACCTTAATTTATTAAACAATTTCCTTAGTAATAAATACCACTTTTTTCTATTTATACAGAAATATTTAACTTTTATGTAGTCAAATCAATCATCTTCGGCCAAAATTTAAAAGACACAATGCCAGATTTTGTCAAGGATGTGAAGTAAAGTAAATTCTCATACACTGCTGATTGAAATATAAGTTGGTACTTCCACTTTGGAAAATTGGACATACATACTAAAGTTAAGCATATGATTTCTCTTTAACCAAATAGTTTCACTCCTAAGTATATACCTAATATACTTATGCATGCATGTGTTCACCAAGACACATGGACACAGTTTTCCTTGCAGCATTATTTTTAATTCTCCCAAACTGGAAACAATTCAAAGATTCATCAGTAGAATGCCTAGAATGGTTCATGTAATGAAATACTATGCAGCTCTGGAAATAAATGACATATAGCTACACACAGAAATACGGATGAATCTCACACACATGTTAAGCAAAAGAAGAGAAAGTTAAAAGACTATATACCTTATGTAGGATTTTGTTTACATAAGTTTTTAAATAGGCAAAGTTAAACTAATGTATTAAAAATTAGGATGATATTTGCCTTTGGGGCAGTACAAGTGGGTGGTAATTGAGGAGAAGCGTGAGGAGGGCTTCTGGGGAGCTGGAGGTCGTCTGTTTCTTGACCTGGTGGTAGTTTTACAGGAGCACTTACTTGGTGGTAGTTCATTCAGCTGTTCACTTAGGATTTGTGCTCTTTTTGTATGTACGTTACAGCTTGTCAAAAAAAGCATTTTAAAAATCTGTCATTTTTTTTTTATGGTTTTAGGGCTTCTGTGTTTTTGGTTCCATCAGGTTGATTCCACCTTGAGTTTGTATGTTAATTTTCCTTCACTCTCTTAGAATATTTTCTTAGATATCCTTTTTATATTCAGAGATCTAATCTATCTGAAATACATGTTTTGTAGCATAATGTAAGGGTCTTTTTCTCTGCCAAAAGGACTGTCATTTTACTAGTACTATTTAATTAAATGTAATATTAATCCCCACCCCTTAAACAAATTGGAATATTGATATGTCACATATTAGGTACCCATTTTTTAATCCATTTTTATAGATCCCTATAAAATGATAAGAGATGTCCTGAACTCTTCTGAACACTATAGTGTCTACTGAGTGTTTGTGTCCTTCAAAATTCACATGTTGAAAACCTAATCCCAATGTGATGGTATTTTAAACCATTTTTGAATGCTGTATTCTGTTTCAGTTAATTATTCTTATACAAGTACCATACTATTTTAATTCCAGTAGCTTTGTTGTAAGCTTATAGACTGTGTAGGCAGGAGCTGATTTTCCCACCTCCATCAGTATGTAATAACCCTCAAAAGAGCATTGGTTAAGACTGGTGAGCCTCCCTGGCTTCTTGGTATTAATGATAAAGATAATTACATGGCAAATCTTTAAGTTTATTATTATTTGCTGCTTAATCTTAGTAAATTTTTAAAGTATCTGTTGGTATTGAAACTAATATCTATTGGGGTTTTTTCCCCTTTATTTAGGAGATATATTGAATTATGGAGATTGATTTAACAATATGAATAACCTTTGTATTTCTAAAACAAACTTCTCCTCAGCATTTCCTAAAGTTTAGTCCTTATCCCACAAAACCACATATGCCGTAATTGCCTAGGTATCTCTGGGGGGAGGAGAGACTTAAAATATACATGTTTTCACTCCATTCTAACTGATCTTTGGGAATAGAACCTAGGAATTTTAATTTTTAGTTAAGTCCCTGGGTCCATCTTTATGTACATTATTGATGAAAAATTATAGCACCATTTTTTTCATGGAATGTTATTATTTTAATATTTTAATTAATATTTTAATATTTAATTATTTTAATAAATAACTTACTCTGTTCTGATAGTATTTTATCTAGAATTTTTGTGTCTATGATGAATGAAATGATAGACTTTTGTGTTGTTCTTAACAAGCATTACTATTAAGGTTACGTTGGCTTCTTTTTTGGGGGGGGAGGTGCTGCACCTCACGGTATGTGGAACTTCCCTGAACAGGGATCGAACCCACGCCTCCTGTAGTGGAAGCATGGGATCTTAACCACCAAACAACCAGGGAAGCACCATGTGTTGGCTCTTTTTTTTAATTTGAGTATAGTTGATGTACAATATTATATAAGTTACACGTGTTCAGTATAGTGATTCACAATTTTATAAAGACAGCAATGGCTATTACAAAGGCAGCACCTAATCAAAAGATTGTGAAGCCTGTGAAGGTTTCTGCACCCCGAGTTGGTGGAAAGCACTAAGTTGGCAGATGAGATTTTCAAATAAAGATATAACTATAACTAAAAAAAAAATCACTACATTTATAGTTGTTACAAAATATTGGCTATATTCCCTGTGTTGTGCAATAGATCCGTGTAGTTTATTTTATACCTAATACTTTGTACCTCTTAATCTCCTTCCCCTATATTGCCCCTCCCCCTCCCCACTGGTAACTACTAATCTGTTCTCTATATCTGTGAGTCTGTTTCTTTTTTTTATATTCACTAGTTTTTTTGTATTTTTTAGATTCTACATGTAAGTGATATCATACAGTATTTGTCTTTCTCTGACTTATTTCACGTAGCATAATACCCTCCAAGTCTATCCATGTTGCTGCAAATGGCAAAATTTAATTCTTTTTACGGCTGAGTAGTATTCTATTGTGTGTATATATATATATATATATATCACATCTACTTTAGCTGTTCATCTGTTGATGGACACTTAAGTTGCTTCCATATCTTGGCTATTGTAAATAATGCTGCTATGAAATTGGGGTGCATGTTGGCTTTTAAAATGAATTAAGGAAGCACAGCAAGGTTACTGTATGCAACATTAACATAGAAAAAGAAATCACTGGAGTTCCTATTCACCAGCAATAACTGATTAGAAAATGTAACATAAAACCAATATCATTCACAAGAGCAACAAAAACTATAAGGTGGCAAGAAAAATAAATTAATAAAAGATTTTTCTTTATGGAGAAAATTACAACATATTATTGAAGGACAATAAACACTTGAATAAGTGGGAAAATATACCATGGTCTGGATGAGAAGACTCAGTTTAGGATATGAAATATACTCATATACCTTTAAAAGTATATGCTCATACTTTCTTTTGTTTTGTTTGTTTATTTATTTATTTATTTATTTTTGGCTGCGTTGGGTCTTCGTTGCAACCTGCAGGCTTCTCTAGTTGCGGCGAGCAGGGGTTACTCTTCTTTGCGGTGTGCAGGCTTGTTGCAGAGCAGGGCTCTAGGCATGCAGGCTTTAGCAGTTGCGGCACATGGGCTCAGTAGTTGTGGCTCGCTGGCTCTAGAGCATAGGCTTAGTAGTTGTGGCGCACGGGCTTAGTTGCTCCACTGCACGTGGGATCTTCCCAGACCAGGAATCGAACCCGTGTCCCCTGCATTGGTAGGTGGATTCTTAACCACTGCGCCACCAGCAAAGTCCCGTGGGGCTTTTTTTTAATTGGTACGTTTTTCATATCTGTGCCAGGCTGACCTCTTCTAGATCCTGAGTCAGGTCAGCGGGTTTAGGTTTTGTTAGTTACATCGGTTCATTTTGTTTTCTGCTGTGTTCGGTGCACACACTTGACAGCCATCCACTTCTGCTCAGAGATAAAAGGGTATTCAGCTTTTCTGATATAATCCTGTTGAAGTCCATCAAGACCCATCTTCACTACAAGAGCAATTAAGGCTCCTTCCGTTGGTTTCCCCATTAGAGTGTTGTTTCTAATTACAGCATCATTGCACACACAGCCCGCCTCAACAATTTTGCTAACAGATGGGTTATAGAATCCATGAACAACATCACCATCAACAATCACTTCCCCAAATGGATTGTAGCCAACTCCAGTAACCTCAGCACACAGGCCATCTGAAGTAAATATGTGGGTAACAGTCATTTCATTCTTCATCAGGGTTCCAGTTTTATCTGAACAAATCATGTTACAGCAGCCCAGAGTTTCAACAATAGGTAGTTTTTTCACAATGGCCCTTTTCTTCACCATTCTCATAACACCAAGGGCTAGAGTCCCTGTGACCACAATGGGAAATAGAAATATATTCCTATCAAAATTTCAGCAGTTTTTTAATGAACCTTAGAAAGCTGATTCTAAAATTAATAAAGAAAAACAAAGGGATAGGAGCTTTCTTTCAGATAGTATTTTACTGACAAATTCTATCTCTTTATTTTTACCTTTCTGTGGCTTGATAATTTAAGTGTGTCTCTTGTAAACAGGAATTATAAACTAGATTTAAAAAAAATTATACTGATGATTTTTCTTTTAGCAGAAGACTTGAATCCATTTATACCTATTCTAATAAACTATATATTAAGATATATAGTTTATTTTCGATTTTCAATCTGTTTTCTATTTTCCTACCTTTTCTGTGATCCTTTTTTCTTGTTTTCTTTTGTATGTTTTTTTCCTTTTTTACTTGCAATCAATTTGATGATAGGGAACACTAATTTTAACTCTAAGTAAAATGTTATCGTCCCTCACCAGAAGAATTCTGGTTTTCATATTTGTAGACTGTATTCTGGGGAAAAATTGTACTCAGTGAGTTGTCAATAAAATATTTGCAGAAATTACTTTTCTTGCTTGTTACATAAATACCTACACAATATCCTTGATATTGTCTTTTGACCCAAAAAGCCTAAGTTATTTACTATCTGGCTCTTAATAGGAAAAGTTTATAATGTATACACTTTATTTCTATTCTTCTAGTGGTTGCTCTAGATTTTCAACTTGTATATATAATTTAATGAAGTCTCAGTAAAATATCTTTCTTCCAGAACAATACAAGGAATTATTAAAACGGCTTACTCTCTCCCAACCTGTGTTTAAGTTTTATCTTGATTTTTTTTGTTCCCACAAATTAGACATTATTATTGTCATTGCTTTATACAGTCAGTGCTATTGAGATTTAGCCCCATGCTTGCCATTTGTTTTGTTGAGCATTTCTTCTCACATCTTCTATTTTGTGAGTATTTCCTTTAGAACTTCCTTTAGTGAGGGTTTGTTGCTATTGAACAGGTCTGAAAAATGGTTTTACTTTACCTTATTTATTAAACATAGTTTTAATTTATAAAATTCTTGGTTGACTTTTTTGTATCCTGTTAGTACTCTCAAGATTTTGTTCCACATTTTTCTACCTGATGCTGTAGTTGTTAATATTGGGTTGGCCAAAATTTTGTTCAGGTTTTTCCATAAGATGTTATGGAACAGACTTTTTGGCCAACCCAATAAATTGATTGTCGATCTAACTTGTCATTCTTTTATAGACAGTTCATCTTTTCTCTCTAGCTGCTTTGAAAACATGCGGTGGTGTGCTGGTAAATGTTTAGCATTAGCTCTCTAGGAAAAAAAATTCTGTATAGATAAATAGATAGTTTATTCTAAATTTTACTGATATATGGTATGTATAGCACACAATTTACAAATAATAAAATAGGTAATACTCTTTATTGTAAATTCCATTTAGCCAGTGGATTCTCACAGAATTGCTTTCATTGATTTTTACTAAGCTCTTACATCTTTAGCCAGCCTATAGTTGCAATTGACAAACAAGGGTAGTGCCACAATGAATGCTGATTGATATTTTCATTTACATAAGCAAGTAAGACAAAAGTGAGCAACAGAGGGATATGTCTCACTTATTCACCAATGATATTAGCAACTTCTTTGCTGAATCAGGTAATAGTTTTTAAATACTCGAAGAATATTTCCTCAATTTTTTTTGTGCTAGTTACAGTGTAACAGCTCAAAACACAGCACACTGCATTATTAACATCTTCTCCATCATTTTTTAAAGTCTATGTAGTCAACGAGTAGTCAATAAATCCCTGATTTGTAGCGTTTGCTGATATCTGTAGTGTAAATACTCCCATCATGGCTGACTTCAAGCTACTGATAAGATGTCACTGTATGTGGAGTTGGAAACAATATGCAGTAGCACACTGTTATAATTCTACCATACAGATACAATTTACATAGATAACCCCAAGAGCATAGATCAGGGGTCCCCAACCCCCAGGCTGCTGACCACTACTGGTCCTCGGCCTGTTAGGAACTGGGCCGCTGTGAGAGCTGTGGGCGGGCGAGGAAGGGAAGCTTCATTTGCTGCTCCCTTTCACTCCCCATCGCTCACATTACTGCCTGAACCATCGCTCACATTACTGCCTGAACCATCACTCGCATTACCTCCTGAACCACCCCCCACCCAGCCCTGTCCGTGGAAAAATTGTCTTCCACAAAACCGGTCCCTGGTGCCAAAAAGGTTGGGGACCGCTGGCATAAATCATAGTTAAATGTAACAAAGTAGTTAGGAAAGTGGTACGTTTTGAGTGTTTATTGCCTTTGTTTTTAATGGTATTTTATTGTGCATTTGTATCATTTGATTTTAATAATGGATGTGGTTAAAACTGACTTGCAAAATTCCTGAAAGTTTAACAATAAACTCTTCCAAGTCAATATGACCCAGGTCCAGCACATCACTATCATTTCCTGGGTTTGATTCACTGGTTTGTGTCTTTCATCAGCTCTGGAAATGTCTCATCCATTATCTGTTCAAATACTGCCTTTTCAAAACTCCTATTCCATTTCCAATAGGGCTTTCAAACTCACTGATTTTTGATACTCTCTTGTTTTTACTGATACTTTTGATGCCTCCTTTTCTTTCTTTAAGCATATTAAAATACTTATTTTATATTCTCTGATAATTCCAATATCTGCAGTCTTTGCAAATTAATTTCAGAGTTTGTTTCTTCTTCAGGTTTTTGATTTTGACTTAGTTCCTCAGATTTTGTGATTTTCCTTTGTGAACTCACATTTTGCCCACAATCTTTTCAGAATACTTTTAAGGTGATGTACATTTTGGCCACAAATCTATGTGAGGACAGGCTTGTGGTTAAGCGTTCTCAGGGCCAATTTCCTCCTGCCCTCTCTGCTCCTACTTTAACTCAGGGCCAGGGAAGCTGACTAGCTTTCATGATTTTACTCTATGGGGCAAGATTTTTTTCTAGTTCACTCAGTGAAGGTGTCATTTTAAAAAAATACCCATGCTATTCACAGGTCTCTGATCTCCTGGGTTCTGGCTCTAGTCCCTATAACTCCCAAAACCCAAGTTCTTGGCTTCCAGGGATGGGCAGATAACCCTGGGAAACTGCTGTTTTCAGTGCTTCCTTCCCTCATTGAATTAGTGCTTTCTCATATTTTTTACTTTGCTGCCAACATTGCTATGCATTACAATGCATTGCATTACATTGCTATGCATTACAATGATGATTTGATATTTTAGCCATCATTTCTGAAATATTTTATGCCAGGAATGTTTCTTTGTACATCTTGTCTACCATACTGCTGATTAACCATGTTTAGAACCTAAATTGGGGATTGGATTCTTGTGGAAAAGTATAAGAGCCAGGGAGACCAGCTAAGAGGCTGATGCAGTAGTTCAGGTTAAAGATTAAAAGACCTGAAGTAAAGAAAATTTCAACAGAGGGTGAGAGAAAAAGCTGAAGTGAAGAGAGATCTCTGCAGAGGATTGGCAGGGTTTAGCATACAGAAGTTGGGTGAGAGAAAGAGAATCAAGGATGACACCACAATTTCTAGCTCAGTATTTTGATCCATCAGAGATACAGCTTATAAAAATCATGTTAAATATTCTCCAGAGTGAACCTGAATAGGATCAGATTTGTTTCAAAATCCTATTAATTTTTTAAAAATGTGTTTACAGGCATGGAAAGAACAAGATAGGTTAGCTGAAGAGGAACGCTTAAAGGAAGAAAGAAAAGCAGAAAAGAAGAGTAAGGACTCTGGTAAAAAGAAAGGCAAGGAAAAACTAGAGAAAGAAGATAGTAGGAATTTCAAGAGAGAAAATTTTTTAAAGGAGAAATTGGAAGAAGAGCAAATAAAGATCCTGGAAATAACAGAGGAGCCCCTCCAGGAACCAGAACCTGAGATCGTTTACTCGGTAAAATCAATTTTCTAAAAAGCTCCTTTGGGTCATTCCTAATTGTTTGGGGAAGAACACAGCTTCTGTGGAAACATAAGGTTTTCAGTCTTCACTGCCACCACAGAGGCCTTGGGGTTTCTTCTAGTATAGAAGATCTCAGACCTGCAGTCCATCCTGTGATACCTAGGACCTTCTTTGCAGCTGGTCATCAAGACAGGAACACCCTTAGGCCAGTTTTTCTTGAGTGCCATGAAGCTAGGTTTCTAGGGGTGGTAAAGATGGAAATTTGACACAAAAGCATTCACTTAGGTGTATGTAAATAAGCAACTGTGATAGGTCAGCATTGTATCAAACCAAACTTGGGTCCACTTGCCTGCACACAGTAACGCCAGTCTACTGACACCGGGTTGTGGTGAAGGAAAGTGCAACGTTTATCGCAGGGCACCAAGCAAGGAGTCCTGGGCAGCTAGTGCTCAAAGCAACCAACTTCCCAATGCGTTTCAGGAAAGCATTTTTAAAGGCCAGGTGAGGGAGGGAAGTCGCAGGGTATGTGACCATCTCCTGAAGACTTCTCTGATTGGTTGATGGTGAGGTAACAGGGCAGTGTCACAGGGGTTAACATTATCAATCCTTAGGCACCAGTAGGTCTGGGGGCTAAGGTGCTCATGGTCATCAAGTACAATAGTTCATTTCTTCCATTTGGTGCTGGTTTTAGTATCTGTAAGGCAACTCAGGAAATGTGCCTCAAATACTATTATCTAGGTACTTCAGAGGAGCTAAAGCAGAGGATATGGGGGAGGAGTCTGTCCCAGGAAGGCCCATAGAGTCCTGCTCAGTTACAATAGTGGACAAAGAGGTTGGCTTTTTCTGTCTCAGATGATGGGACTTGCTGAGTACATTGGGTTATCTCTCTGTATGCACCCACGTTACTTGCCTGTATGCTTTTGTGAAACCTTCCCTTTGCCAATCTCTCCCTCAAGCTGTTTTATGAGAAAAACCTAATCAGAAAAAAAAAAAGATGGGAAAAAAAGTAACAGCCCTTGTCCTTTCTAGTTACTACTCTGAGCCAGTTGTTCTCAAGCTTTAGCCTGCATCAGTATCACTTGGAGCTCTATTAGCGACACTTAGTAAAAAAAAAAAAAAGTCTTTAACACTTGACCTTCTAAAATGTAAAGTACCAATACTCCTCAGTATATTAGCTCTCTTTAAACAGGAAATTAACAGCCAATGAAGGAGAAATTAATAACTTTTCGCACTGCCTTGGCAATAGTCCAGTGATTTGAATTGCACTGGGTTATGAGGATGCTCCAGTGAACAGAGTTTAAAATCATGTACCTTCTTTAATTCTACCTGTCATTATAACACTACAGGAGGTGCCAAAGATAAGATGGACACTGGCCTCTGAGTCTACAAAGTGACAAATCATTTAGCAGAAATTAGGCTTATGGCAGCTTTAACTGGCTCACATGGATGACCTAATTTTTGTCAATTGCCATTCCACACTCAAAGCATGATGTTTTCTTTTCTAGTTTCGTGGATACAACATGGGAGAAGTACCAGTCCAAATCTCAGGAACAAATTATTACCTGTATCCTTCCGATGGAGGGCAGATTGAAGTAGAAAAGACAACATTTGAAAAAGGTACATTTTGAAAGCAGCTGGTTAATGGTTTGGAAGATATTAACCCATTTCAGATAATCCTGGGGACTTGTACTCCTGAGTATGATACGTGAGAGTAGTAATGTGCCCCCAGTGATGCATTTATGCACAACCTTCCCCACTTTCAGACTTCACACTCTTCTGTTGTAATAGCCTCTGCAAGGCACAGGCCAGCCGTGAGGTTACCTGGGCACACTAAGACAAACATTCCAGTTGTTAAAATATGAAAATATTTCCATAGGATTGGAAAATAGTATAATAGTAACTGCAGTAAGCAAATCGTTACTTAATAATGTTAATTACAACACATAGTGTTATCTCAGAAACTAAGCACATACTGTGAATTTAGAGCAAATTCCTGATTTGGTTTCTGGAGCACAGAGTTTGGGGGCCTGCTGCCAATATCCAGTTATTTTTGCTATAAAGAAATTGCCTCTGGATTCAGAAGTCATTAAGTAGGAGGGAGGTCTTGGAGATGAGCTGAGGAGGACCTAGTCTGGAAAAAGGAAATGTTTCATTCTCCCCAAGGGAAGAGCAGATCTGGGCTCTAGGGAACTTACTGGGGACATCTTGTAGAGCTTCTCTTTTCACTTTGCTTTAAAGATTTCTTAGGATGGGTTTGAGGACCTGGGTTTTATTTGACAGCTTATTGTCTAGTAGGGAGCTGTGGTCTCTGAGAGCTGGGAAAAGTCAGTGGGGAGGGAGTGTAAGCAAGATCCTGTTTAATGTCCACAAGATTAGGCAACCCAACAAGGGACACCAGGGCTCCTCCCATCCACACTCTGCCTGCGACACCAGCCCGCCCCTTCTCACTCCCTACCCTTCCTCCAGCCCTCTCTTAATTTTCCTTCCTTCCTTCCTCCCTTTCTCCCTTCCTCCCTTCTTCCCTTCCTCCCTCCCTTCCTTCCTTCCTATCATCAAATGACCATCAATTTAATGAGGAAATCATTACAAGAGTGAGAACGCTATTCCCTATGTGGAATCATGGCTCAAACATCATTAGATAGTAACTGCCACATCAAACAAAAGATCCTACCAATGATTTTTAAACTAAAAAGGCCTACAAATTATTCAAATTATTTAAAGAATGGTTTGTGGTACAACTTATATCAAATGCCAGACTGTTTTATTATATAAAGTTTGTTTATTTAAAACATGAAAGGGGGGACTTCCCTGGCGGTCCAGTGGTGAGGACTCCGGCTTCCACTGCAGGGGGCGGGCTTTGATCCCTGGTCGGGAACTGAGATCCCGCAGGCCACTTGGTGCAGCCAAAAAAAATAAATAAAAATAAAGACATTTAAAACATGAAAGGGATTTTTATTAATAGATAGGTGTGCATATTTATTTATATTACAATATTTTTTAGCGTTTAATATTTTGAATATCAACCCTGGGTGTAGGGTACAAATAGTAGTAACTAAAAATGGAACTCAGAATCACAGAACTGAGAAAAGCACTGGACTCAAGTTTTAAAATGCTATGTTCCATTTTCAGTAACCGTTCTTTACTCTTATCAATATTTGCATATGCATGTAATATATATGTTTCAGATGGTTCATAGTAAGTACATTTTTATCTTAATTCTATCAACTTTGAGATATGATCATTCAATGAAAGTTGAAAAGGAAAGGCTGGGTTAAAAAAAAAAAGAAAAAAGCTGGAAGAGGAGACAAAGAATGAGTCAGAACACTAGCAGAAAATGTTTTGTTTGGGAAATTCTTATATGTTCCTACTAACAATAATAACTACTGTAACTAACATTTATGCAATTCTTTATCAATTACAAAATCCTTTCACGTTAACCATCATGTGTGATTGATCATAAAGTTGAGTATAGGTATACCTTAGCCAATTTACTCTCCCTTCTGTAATTGGATTTTAGGTATGAGCAGAAAGTCTGCAAACATCTCCCTGATCCACCTGCTGTTCCTTCCTGGAATTCCACCAACACTTTTTTCTTTTAGGTATCTTTTTATAAAAGTAGTGACATCCCTAGGTATTTCTAGTCCCTGACTTAAATGCTATGCTGCATTATTTAGAGGTCTTATCACAGAGCTTAATTGGGGCATCACAATCAGCCCATTTTCTATCCCATGATTCTTCTCCAGGCCCAACTTTTATCAAAGTGAAAGTGAAAAAGGACAAGCACAATTTTTTAATTCATTTAAGAGACCCTAAGAAAATTTTGAAAAAGGAGAAAAAAGAGGATTATCCTTCAGAAGATGAGGAAGGAGAAGGAGAAGGAGAGCAACATTTTGAAAAAGGTAAGCAGCTGCATCTTTGTGGCAGTGGGTATCAGTACTTCCACCATAGGTCAAACCTATCCACCTAACAGAAACACATGCATCCCTGGCAGGTAGCATGTGTAATTTTTACAGATGATAACTGAAGTGTTTTGCCATCTTGTTTATATACACTTTCCCTAATGTAAAGGGGATATACATCATATACATAGCCCATCTATAGTGGGCTGCTTACTTGGTTTTGCCTCTTCTGGGAACCCAGCTCTTGATTCCAGCTGACATGCAGAGTCTACCTCGCCTGGCTACCTTTTTGTAGCAACATTGAGTTTGCAATGTCCTTTCTGTTCTGAATTTTGTTTAATGCACTGTACCAAGTGCAATCTCTAGGACTCAGGTCCTTATTAATTGATTCCTACTGAAGGTTTGGCTTCTCTGCGATACTGACTGTGAATGATAGGGTTTCTATCTATGATCTATCACTTGGATCTCCATGTAGTATCAATTTTCTTAAACTGCAAGAACAAGAAAAAATCCTAAATTTGGCCATGAGCATCTCGACCTGCTTGTAGATGAGAGTTCCAAGTGGATGTCCATTGATCATACACCATGAAACTTCTTGATAACACCATTTAACATGTCCCGGCAACACCAGCTGGAAAAATTAATTGCTTCTTGCCCAGTGTAGGTTATACCTGCAAATGGAGATGAGTTAATTAATAAAATGCTTTTGGACTCAAGTTAGTAATAAGTAATAAGATCAATGACTAAATCTAGCTAATAAATTTAGTTATAGTCACAGTGTTTTATAAATTCAAGGTAAGAATACAATGTTTGACAAGTTTGAATGTACCCAAGAACTTAAAAACAGAAATTTAAAAATTACTCTTCTTTGTTTTATCTGATATAAAAATATATGGTTTAGTATAAAAATTAGGAAATATAGGAATACTTTAAAAAGATGACAGTTGCTCATAATTCTACCATCCCAGCAGTAACCACTATTCACAGTGTATGTCTTTCACTTTATCATGATGAGAAGTTTCCTATTCATTAAATATTTTAAAAAATCATATTATAATAACTGTATGGTGCATAATCTATAAAAATATCAAACCACTATGCTGTGTACCTGAAACTAATGTAAGTCAATTATACTTTGATTAAAAAATATATATCTAAAGATTTAAAAAAAAAGACTTTTTAATGATTTCATAATAATTCATTGGTATATGTACATATCATAATTTACTTAATCATATCCATGCTTTTACATATTTGGGTGATTTCTACTTCACACTGAGTTTTGCTTACATTTCTTTTTGATAAAACAAAAATGTTCTTGATTTGATTTTATCTTTTAGAAGAATCAAATGCAGAGAATAAAGCTGTCAGCAAGTTTGGATCTTTTTCTGCCACCTTGGAAAATGGAATCTGCCTCTCAATAAGTTACTATGGATCGAGTGGAATGGCGCCAGGTGAATTAAACACAACAGAAAGGATAAGTGTCCCGTGACCAAGGGCAGCTGCCCATCCTCCATCAGCTTACTTGTTGATAAACATGTTCTGATTTAATGCCCCTCATTTCCTGAGCAGTGGGAATATATGTGTGTGTACATACATATGTGTGTGTACATATGTATGTATATATATAATCTTGCATACGTAGAAAATAACAATAGTTTGACATTTTAAACAGCACTTTTCATACATATAATCTCACATATAACCACATGTACATACATATAAGTTATCTTTGTTAACTAACCCATGAAAATAAGTCTGTTAGTTGGTACCAAAAAAAAACATGATTTGCCAAAGAATCCTCTTGGTTTTCTACAGAATAATATTTCTATGAATCCTGTGTTTATGGAACTCCTCAATGTGCTTCAGAACATTAATCTTAAAGGAGCCATTCATTGGACATCTTGAAGGATTTATTTACCCTACTCTTAATAAACAAATTCTCCAACTGGAAGCTATTTCCTTACAAACCACAAAATGACCTGTCACTTTACCAAGAACCAGTTAGGAAATCTTGTGGGTTCTCATGCATTTTACAGGGATCTAACCACAAGAGATTAAAAAAAAAAGCTTTATAAAATCAAAAGGTAATCCCTATGTTGTGTGACCTTAAACTACATGTGAATTGTGGTGATCCAATTATCTGCCGTACTATGTAGTTTCATTTCTCTAGAGACAATATTCCCATGGATCATTAATCCATGTTTCTTACCTTGTGCCAAGTATTGTAGTACTTTAGTGGGTTAGAGAGCCCATTAAATTTGTTAGTATTTTTGCTTTATTTGGGGGTTTGACTTTTAATTTTGTAGTTGATTCATTTTTAATCCAACACTTGGAAAAGTCATTTGTTGCCTAACAGATTATGTATTAAAATCCACAATCACACACAGTCACTAACAAACCATACTCCAACTGAACAAGGTTATCATTATTTTACATTAAGATATTTACACTCTATATCAACTATGTTGCTGCTATTTTCTAAGTGATTTACTTATTCTTGATCTAATCCTTAAATTAATATGTAATCTTTCCATTTAATACAGATGTTCCTAATTTCAGTTTATAGGTACTGCGTTTGAAAATGTTTATAGTGTAGATAATAAGTAATGTTTTACTTCCTGTATATTAGAAAAGTTGAAGGCATGAGTCTTTGTAAAAAATATATTATAAATTCCTTAAGGATGCATATAATACTAATATTTAAGAACGTTTATCTGCTAGTGGCTAAACAAATTTCCAATCCAGTTCCCCCCCCCTTAATTCAATATATACAGCTCTCTAGAGCTTATTGATCTTGCTTAACTGAAACTTATGCCCGTTGATTATGATATTACTTTATGCTTCCAATTTCCTTCTCTCCGCAGCCCCTGACAACCACCATTCTACTCTTTGATTCTATGAATTCAACTATTTTAGATACCTCACATAAGTGGAATCATGCAGTGTTTGTCTTTCTATGACTGGCTTATTTCACTTAGCATAATGTGCTCAAGGATCATCCACATTGTTACACATTACAGAATTTCTTTCTTAAGACTGAACAGCATTCCACTGAATGTATACAGCACATTTTATTTATCCAGTTATCTGTCAGTGGACATTTAGGTTATCTCCAGCTCTTGGCTACCCTAGTCTTTTTTGTGCCTTTCAGTTCCTTGATGAACTGTGCTCTGTCTTATCTCTGACCAATTGCCCATGTTGTGCCCCTTGCTCAGAATTCTTTCTCTTGCTACGTACATCACCACTTTCAACAATGAACTTCCTCCTATACTTCAGGACTCAGATTACAGGTTACTTGCTCTGAGGAATGCTTCACCCATGTGAACTGGGTCTTTGGAGTTGAGTGGAAATTGCTTAGGCAAAGAATCAAAGGAAGGGAATTCTATACCAGGAATAGCATGTGCAAAAGCTCAGTAGTGTAAAAGCATGACACGTTTGTGGAAAAGCAAACTGCGCAGTACAGTCAGTCCTCTGTATCCCATATCCGTGGGTTCTGAATTCGCAGATTCGACCAACCTTGAATTGAAAATATTATTTTTAAAAAAATTCCAGAAAGTTGCAAAAAGCAAAACTTTGCCCCCAAATTTGCCCCATGCCGATCACTATGCTGAAGCCACGTGAATGAAGTGATGTATAGGCACACCCTACTGTGGCCACCTACCACGTCACAGACCTGCACTCTCTCCAGTGCTCATTGTCTGAGCATTGCTGGTCTGGTGTTCCGTTCGTTTGCTACTTGTATTGTGTGTTCATGCTTGGTTTCTGTGAAAAATGGCTCCCAAAAAGCAGTTAAGTGGTCAAAACAATTCCTCAAATGCCAAGAGAGAGCAGAAAGTGCTGTCTCTCGACAAGAAAATACAGATCTTTGATCTTCTGAAAAGTGGCGTGTGGCTTGCCAAAGTGGGATGTAAGGTCACTAAGAACAAATGGAACATTCTCACAGTAAAGCAGAAAGAAGCCGAAGTTCATGGAAGGGTTAGCGCTGCCCCTACAATGGCAGAAATGGTCTCGCAGGTTCATGACAAAGTGCTTACAAAGTGCTTGTATTTTGTATGTGGCTAGGGGACATGTTACAGAAGTATGTCCCTTTGGATGGCAAAATTACGCGTGAAAGAGCACTTAGCCTCTGTGTGCACTGTTGTGAGGGGTGAGGAGAGTGAGAGGAAGGAGTTTAAGGGCACTAATAGATGGCTGGTTAGCTGGTAAAATGCTACA
Source organism: Grampus griseus (assembly GCF_964374135.1). NCBI lineage: Eukaryota > Metazoa > Chordata > Mammalia > Artiodactyla > Delphinidae > Grampus > Grampus griseus. The sequence goes on from NC_139017.1 coordinate 79,520,715, forward strand.
CCCTCAAGAACTTAAAGATCACAGGAGAATCGACATCGGCCAGTGCCAAAGCAACATCAGTGTTCCCAGAAGAACTCAAGAAGAGAAAGGCTACCTTCTAGAGCAAGTCTTCAATTGTGATAAAACAGGCTGATGCCCAGTCGTACCTACATCCGTCAGAATGCCAAGCAGATCCTGGGGTTCAAGGACTGGAAAGCTTACCTTACTCTCGGGCTATGTGGCAATGCAGCAGGTCACATGATCAAGCCTAGTCTATGAGCAAACAACTCCTGGGCCCAAAAGAACAAAAACAAAAATTGTCTATGCTGTTCTGGCAGCACAACAGGAAAGCTTGGGTGACAGCCGTCTTGTTCTTGGAATGGTTCCACCAGTGCTTCATTCCTAAAATGAAGAAATACCTCAAAGAGAAAGAGCTACCATTCAAGGTGCTCCTCATAATTGACAATGCTCCCAACTAACTCAATTTCTCTGCCTCATTGACAAGGAGGTGGAAGTGATGTTCCTGCCTCCTAACACTGTATCACTGCTGCAGCCACTCAATCAAGGCATCATCAAGGACATTAAGGCAACTTATACCTGCCTCACCTTCAGGAAGATTCATGCTGCCCTTGGTGCTAACCCTGATTGCAACATTGTGGATTTAGGGACTTCCCTCGTGGTGCAGTGGTTAAGAAACCGCCTGCCAATGCAGGGGACACGGGTTCCATCCCTGGTCCAGGAAGATCCCATATGCTGCAGAGCAGCTAAGCCCGTGCACCACAACTACTGAGCCCGTGTGCTGCAACTACTGAAGCCCACGCTCCTAGAGCCCGCACTTGGCAACAAGAGAAGCCACTGCAATGAGAAGCCCGTGCACCGCAATGAAGAGTAGCTCCTGCTCGCCACAACTAGAGGAAGCCCACGCACAGCAACAAAGACCCAATGCAGCCAAAAGTAAGTAAAAAAATAAATAAATTTATTTAAAAAATAGTGGATTTATGGAAGAGCGTCACAATTATGGTTGGAACTGTGCTTACTGCAGAGGCTGTAGGTGCCCTAAAGCCTAAGACAGTCAATGCATGTTGGAAGCCATTATGGTGTGAGGTAGTCGATGATCTCAGGGGCTTCCCCACTATTGATGTAGAATCAGGAATATCTTGAATGCTGCAAGGGAAGTTGGGTGGGGGGGAGGCTTCTTTGACATGATCTAGGGTGACATCAAGGAACACATAGAAGAGTATAGAGGAATCCTTACCAACAAGGAGCTCAAAGATCTGCCGAAGTCATCTACAGATGATTTTTTCCACAGAGAAAATTTAGAGGAAGCAGAGCGATCAATTTGGACACGTGAAAATATTGCAGTGCTTTTTCAGTAGGTGCAAGTGTTAAAGGATATGATCCTCAAGTACAATCCTTTGATGGACTGAAGCCTCTGTGGTATCCAAGGTATAGCAGTATGCCAACAATCATTGCAAGACTTGTTTGATGATGCAAAGAAAAGGAAGAAACAGCTTCCTATAACAGTGTTTCTAACTAAAGCATCTGCAGTTGTGAAGCCTAGAACTTCAATGCTTTAAGATCCTCAGCCCTCAACCTCCAGATATCCTGACATTAGTATTATTGAGCCTCCTCCAAAGTGACAGTGTCTGCAATTGGAACCCAATTCTCCTGACTAGATAATCCTTCTGACATCCTGTCAGAAGACTTAACTCAGCCTGATGTCTCATCACTTACCTAGAGTGCCACACATCTCATCGCCTTGCCACATCGGTACCATAGACACCATATAGCAATCATCATCATCATCATCATCATCATCATCATCATCATCATCATCATCATCATGCAAGGGTAATCAAGACAGGAGAACTAGGGTTTTGGTGATTGTTAACACTATGTGTGTGTGTGTGTGAGAGAGAGAGAATTAATATTTTTTCTATGATTATATTTTCTATATGTATTTTAAATAGTCTATGTTTTATTCCATGTATTTCTCTTTTGGGTCATTAAACAAAAGCCATCTGTAAGTGTTGAAAGAAAGATAATGTTATGTTGTTGCTGATGTGTACCATGTAGTTAAGCACATGATGGTTGCATGATTCCATCTGTACTGAACATGTACAGACTAATTTTTTGTCATTATTTCCTAAATGATGCAGTATAATAACTATTTTATAGCATTTACATTGTATTAAGTATTATAAGTAATCTAGAAATGATTTAAAGTATATGGGAGAATGTCCATAGGTTATATGCAAATAAATACTACACTATTTTATATAAGGGACTTGAGCATCCACAGATATTGGTATCCATGGGGTTTTCTGAGACCAACCCCCTGTGTATACTGAAGGACAGCTGTATAAAGTACAGCTTGTATGGAAGTGTTTTGTGGCAAATGCCTTTCTTCTGGGTTCCCCTGTCACTCTGTACTTTTCCTATCACAGGCTTAACACATGACATTGAATACCTGAGGTTCTCTTCATCTGAACTTCTCATTACGTTACAAGTTCCTGATGTCTCATTCATCACTGGTTACCCAATGCATGGTACACAGTAGTAGGTACTTAGTAAATATTTACTGATTGAGTAAATGGATGGGGATGAGAGGGAGGAGTTTCCAGCTGCCTCTAACTAGATGCCATTCGCTATTTATATTCTGTACTTGCTATGAGTCAGGCATCTTGCTGGCACTGAGTCACTAAGATGAATAAAACCATGTTACAGCTACTCAAAGAATTCATTGTCTAATGGGAACAGAAACCATAAATAGTGAAATAACTGCATAAGTGCTAGAAATTATATATAAACCAAATACTGGGGACAGCCAGAAAATACTTGAGAGAGAAAGCATAGCATCTGAGATGAGACTTTATAGGTGAGTAGGAACTATCCTGACAAAGCAGCAAGGAAAGGGAATTCTAGACAGTAAGAACCATTTGTATAAATACACAGTTGGGTAAAAGCATGACATCTTTACAGAAAAATGAGAGGTTGAGTGTGACTGGAGTGGAGGAGGGTGAGCATTGTGTGTCCTACAAGATTTGTGAGCGCCAGAGTTTTTTAAGTATGAAAAGGGAAGTGACATGAAAAGATTTCATTTTAGGAACATAATCATAGTGATAGTTTGGAAAGTACACTGAGGTGGTGGTATTAGGAAACTGCTACAAAAAATCAAGCAAGTGAATAAGAATATGAACTAAGGTGGTAGGAATAGATAGGAGAGGCATGATTTGAGAGAAATTTCTGAGGGCTCCGTGACTGGTTGGATGTATAGGGTGAGCCCAAAAGAGAAAATGCATACAATCTCAATGTCTAACTTGAGAAACAAAGTGCATGATTGGTCATGGCATTGACTGAGGTTGAGAACATAGGAGGGAGGGTTATCTGCTTGGAAGAGGAGAGACTTACTGATTTTGAAATGTCTCCAGTACCACAAGCAGGGGTAGATGTCTAAGAGCAGTTGGAAATACAGATCTGAAGCTGAGAAGAAAGCTTGTGCCCGGAGATGTAAATTTTGCAGTCATTCAAATGTAGATGACAGCTGGAGCCCCAGTAGTGAACAAGATACTCAGATCTAATAGAGATAATAAAGGCTCTCAGCCCTCACTGTGTATCACAATTACATGTGATTGTGTTTCACAACTATAAATGCCTGGGCCTCGTCCCCAGAGAGTCAAGGTGGGGGCCTGAGCATTTCGTTTAATTCCATGAAAAATGATTATGTGCAGCCAGAGTTGATAACATCTGTTGTGTAATGAGAAGGGGGAAAAAAACTGGGACCTACCAACATTTGACAAAGAGGAAGCGTTAGTAAAGGAGACTGCGAAAAAAATAACCAGAGGTAAGAGGAGATCCAGGTGGGAGTGTTACCCTGGAACCCAGAAGAGGATATAACCTAAGACGTAAGGGGATGCTTGGAAGTTTCCAACATAGTTCCTCCATGGATTGGCTCTCCTTTTAGAATTCTAACAATCCATTAAACCCAGAATAAAATCAGTCTTCAATAAGAAAACTTCTTTTATCATCTCAGCCAGAAATAATCATTTCTTTTCTAAATTTCTTTGTTTGTATCCCTTATGTTTCTATTTAATATGTCCTTGTATTGAAGCTATTTGAGTACAGATCTTATTTAGACTATTTTGACTTCATAAGGTCCTTTATTTTTATTTTTCATTATTATCCACTGCTCCACACGTTTTACATATGAGCCTCAATAAATATTTCTCAAAAAAATGAAGAGATGGTTACTGCCCTATCATTAGGAGTTTACAATCTAGATAGGGAGGCAAGAGTGTGTGAAATCATGACTCAATCAAATGTATCAAAGTATTAAGTGCCTCAAATTTCTAAGCTACAGTTTTGATTTCCAAATCAACTACATTACCCCTGAAACCTATCCATCTGATCAATCCTACTCAGCAAGGTAAAAATTGCCAAGTGGTATAAGTGTTTGAGATGTAAATTTTATTTAACAAACATATCAAATATAAATGTCTAATTTACTTGTTTTCTCCTCTTTCTCTTTATAGAGGATAAGGATCCTAACTTGGAAGCAATGTTGAATATCCCATCAGCACATACTCCAACAGTAATTCCTGTTATAGTGAGTATTCCTCAAAGCAAAGGAAAAGGGAAAACAAAAAGCAAAGAAAAATCCAAAGAATCTCTTAAAGAAGAGGAGCTCCCAAAGGAAGAAGAGAAAAAGGTAAGTGGACCTTGCCATGTATTCCCAAACTCTGCTTCTGCCTCAATGTTAACTTTTTTTAAATCATGAGTTATGTCAATAGTGTTATTACAGTGCATATATTTTACTGTGCAGATTCAGTAACACTCCTTGTACTTTCAGTTTTGAATGGACAAGAAGAGGTCTGCGCACAGGAGTTGAATTCCCACACCAGGAGACATACTATCTTAAACAAACTGTCTCAGGTCATTCATTTCAAACTCAGAATAACTAGTTCAACCATTTTTCCACATTGAATCTTGGATGTTCTTTGCTTAGATGGTCAAGTTCCTACCAGTCCTTATTTTCAATACTGAATTTAATTCCATTGAGATAAACAACAATTGGAAGGGGAGGATCTCTAACTAAATAGTGGAAACACTTCTGTTAGGTAGATCTGGACTTAGATATTGATGTACTAAGAATTCAGCAAGTCTAAAGGACAACCCACTTCCAGTTAAAGAGCAGTCCACCCTCTACCTCTAACCCTTCACCATATGCAAACAAGCGCACACACATACACACACACTCACACACTCACACACTTGAGAGCTCTTTGACTCTAAACATTTTCCTAATAGAAGTATATAGATCAAAAGAGATTCTAAAAGAATGACAAGAAGGAAACTACTGATCAAATCTTGATTCTTTCAGTTTTACTAGTACAGTTGTACAGTTTGTACAATGTACAAATTCTCAACTTATTAGAAAAAAAGTGTTAAAAAGTGGTCAGGGACCTGGATTTCAGAGCCTGACCCTTTGAAAGTTATGGGGTTTGAATGTTACTTGGCCTCTGCACCATATTTACACAGCTTTACTAGATGAGGTTTCTCAAGCTAGGACACTTGACCCTTAAGTAGAAATGTTCAAGTACTGAGTAGAGTATCCCCAGGTAACTCATTAATTTAGCTGAAAGCAATTTCGTGGCAAACCAGTTGGTCCACCCAACATTTTTTAAAATTGATGACAATGAAAGGGTGGGGGATAATTACTGGTTTTGAGTGTAATGATACATTTGTCATGGCTTGTTTGTGTCTTTGAGCAGTATTTTTCATTTTACAGAATTTCATAAGCTTTTACCTCTTAATTTTGCTTTGTGTTTTTAATTGATTTTCAGCCAGTGATCCAGATTTTATTCTCTATTAATAACAAAGGCAGAACAACCTAAATGATCAACAGTAGAGGACTAGAGAGAATAAATTAAAGATCCAACACTGGGGGATCAGTTGGAATGATTTTAGTGGCGAGCCGCTGAGCAAATCAACTGGAAAAACTGAAAGGATTATTGTTAGGGGTGGGTTGGAAGTAACCGAATAATTTTCATCCTGGAGTACGTATAACCAAACAAGGGATTCAGGCATAGTGAGCATAAAGTTATTTAGAATCTGTTAAGTAGACACACCCAAACCCTCATTAAAACTTATAAATAATCTTTTTTATTGTGTTTTTTTATTTTTACTCACTACAAAAGCAATGTATGCTCGTTATAGAAAAATAAAGACACATATCCTAATAGCATAATGTCTCTAGCATCCAAACTGTAAGACTCACACAAGGAAGGTGGTGGGGATCTTGGTCAGCCCTTACATCTACATGTCCAAACTGAGGCATCTTTCAAGGCCTAGTTCAAGCTTCAGCTCCTCCATGATCCTTTCCTAGTCTCATTAACTTTGATATCTCCCTTTTCTGAGGAAAGATGTGCCAACCATTTGGTACTGTTATTTAGCTGTTTCATATGTCTGTGTGCCATTCTACAGGCAAAATATCAATTGCGCAAAGGTAGAGACTCATGCATCCTTATAGGCTCCACTGCAGGGCTCACTAGTCCTGGGCAAGTCATAGTCTAAGCATTCACCAAGTCTTTGTTTAGTCATAATAAATCGATATCTCATTTAGAAAATGACAGGAAATTATTCACACGTGGAACTATTTACAGGAAGAAGTAGAACCAGAACCTGTTTTACAAGAGACTCTTTATGTTCCCACCTTCCAAAACCTGAACGTGTCTTGCCCCAGTGGGCTCCAAGTGACCTTCATTGGGCAAGAGTCCCCAGGTGAGTGCTGGCCAGGAGGATGAGGAGGCAGGGGGAAAAAAAGTCATATAGAAAACACTTCAGTCACCATTGAAACTGTGTATTTTCCTACCAGTTAAATAAACTTGTTGATAATGAATAATAGGCTAATAACAATAATGACCACCATTTTTGAGCACTTACTGTGGGCCAGGCACTATCTAAATACTTAACATACATGACAAAATACAACTACTATAAACTAAGTCCTAATAATTTCCTTTCACAAAATAAAGAAATCGAGGCATCAGAAGGTTCAGTAACTTACCCCAGGTCACTCAGTTCCTAAGTGGCAGAGATAAAATGCCATTCTTGGTCCAGTGGTGGCAAAGCCAATGCTCTTAATAACTACTGTGTGGTCCTGTGTCCTTCCTCTACAAAGGGCCACAGGAACAGAACTTTGCTGGTCTGATCAAAACAAAGGACGGTGAGCACAGAGTAGGTAAAGATAAGTGCAGGTTAAATGGATGAAGAAAACCAGTCTCATTCCCAGGTATCAATATATACTTTTATAGGGTCTCTTACTTCTGTTGATTCTGTACGTGGCTCCTAACCTATTAAGATGAATAAGTAAGTACAACAGGACTCCTTTAATTAACCTGATGCAGGGGGGCATCCACATTGGTGATTGATTTGAACATTATTTAAATGAAGACCCCCTACTGCAGTAGAAGTAGGAGAGGCAACAAAGCAAGCACAGAGCCGGGACTTGAGTTCTAATTAACTGTATGGCCCTTTCAGTAACTTACTGTCTTTGGACCATGTTTCTTCATCTGACAAATGTTACATTATATCAGTGAATCCTATTTTCATGACCAAATATACTCTATTATAATTTCCTTATGTACCCCATATTTAAAAAGTGTACCAAAGAAAAAGAGTATGCTTATTGAAAAATAATTCAATGTTGTATTCAGTTGCCAGCCAAATGAGAAGAAACTTAATGTTGTAGTCGATCTATTTCATCTCAATTTTTCTTTTCACTGGGCTTTCTGAATTATTAAAAATAGACCATGAACCCTTGTTTCTATTTCCAAGTATTCCTAGTGATCCAGGTTTTCCATGATGGGACCAACTGTGTGTGCTAAGACTGAAGGCCACTGACAGTCTTCCGAAGTCAAAGATGCTATGAGGGAACTGAGAGGGATATTCTTTTTAAGTTTAAGGACATATTTGTTTCCTTGCTTGTTTTCTTGATTCTGTTAGCAAACCACAGCTTAATACTTGTTTCACCGGTCTTTTCCATTAGTTTCATTTTCTAGTCTGATGTTTTCATCTTTATGTCAGGGTAGACAATGTAGTTAATAATAACTCTGTCTGGGGACTTCCCTGGTGGTGCAGTGGTTAAGAATCCGCCTGCCAATGCAGGGGACACGGGTTCAATCCCTGGTCCGGGAAGATCCCACATGCCGCGGACAAACTAAGCCCATGAGCCACAGCTACTGAGCCTGAGCTCTAGAGCCCATGCTCCGCAACAAGAGAAGCCACCACAGTGAGAAGCCCACGCACTGCAACAGAGTAGCCCCTGCTTGCTGCAACCAGAGAAAGCCCACATGCAGCAACAAAGACACAATGCAGCCAAAAGTAAATAAATAAATTTATTTTTTAAAATGCTGTTGGATCCTTTAAAAAAAAATAATAATAACTGTAACAAATAATCTTTTTAAAACCCTCCATATATTGTGATTATCCTAATTCAAGTCTGAATATAATTACAGCATAAGTATCAAAGTAGCACTATCTTCATAGGGTCAGCCTTGGGCAAGGGAGAGAAGGTCACACGGTGCAAGAAGAAAGAGCCTAGATTTGAGTTCTTGCCAGGGTGACCTTGGACAAGTCATAACCCCTCCCCACCTGAATTTCTTCATTTATAAAATAACGTCATCTACTAAACAGAGTTGCTATAAATATTAAATGAGAAAATACTTTCTAATTTGGAAAGTATTATTCCAATGTTAGGTTTTTGCTTTTGTTTTTGGTCATGGTAGCAGTGGTTGTTTTTACAGCATAAGAAAATAGTTAAGTACAGAGACTTGGTTCAAATCTAAGCTCTGCTCTTACCAGCTGTGTGACCTTGGAGAAGTTAGCCTCCATTTATTCATCGGAAAACTCTGGAAAATGAAAGTGTCTACCTTAAAGGGTTGTTGAGGTGGGCTGAATAAAATACATACACAGAGCATTTAACATATAGAAATATTTCAACAGATGTTTATTATTTTATTATTACTTCTGTGACTTGAAGGGTCAAGCACCTTGAAAGGTGCTTATTCCAAAATATTTTCCCACCAGCCTGATATAGTCCTTGAAATACCATCATTTCATGTTAGTAAACCACTTCTTTTCCTCCTGAACCAATACCATTTTATTTTAACTTTTAATACAGAAAAATATAATATATAATATAACAAGTACTGATGTGCTGGCCAGACAAAATAAAGATCTCTTTTTGTCATACTTTAATCAAAATATATTTTTAAAATTACAGACACAGCTGTAACCCGAAATTTCCCTCTACAGTCTATTCCTTCTCTTTCTCTTATAGTGAACACTAACAAGACTTAGATTTTTGTGCAAATAGGTTTATACAAATGTGCTATATATATGCCTTCATAATAACAAATAATGTTAAGTTGTAGATAATGCAAAATTTACATAAATTATATTTTATTGTAAATATTTTTCTGCAAATAGCCTTTTTATTCCATCTCTATTTTGGATATTCTAGGTGATACACATTTATCAAATGTATTTCTTTTAAAATCTAGATAACATCTCATCAAATGAATAGACTGTGATTTTTTAATAGACTCCATCACTGACAGACATTGGATTTTATGTTATTAAACCACTTTTTAAATGGAGAAGAGGAAATTATTCAGTTAGCAAAATCTGAGTAGCTGCTGTGTACCAGAAATTCTCAATAATAATACTTTCTTTTGGAGGAATTTATTAGGTGTTTTCTTCTTGATTGCCAGCTAAGAGTAGAACTCTGAGAAAAATCTGGACTTGGTTAGAGATGAGAGGGTTGTGTTAACTTTGAAAGATGATAAATGATTTAAGAAGGGCAAGCCTGAGTGAGTGGCTTCCCCTGGGGCTCCAGGGAACTGGGGGACCTCAGGGGAACATTGTGCATCCAGGGTGAGAGAAAAATACCAATGGGGAGAAAAGGCAACATCTAAGACAGAATAACTCTCTCCCTTCCTAATTTTGCCCTGAAATGTTCTGGACATCATTAGAAACACTGGCTTATACATGGAGACAGTATGTATTAAGTACTCGTAAATGACCTTATTTACTACATGTGACTGTAAGAAAGGCAGCAAAGAACCAGTACTCTGGGCCATCTGTCATGACATGAAAACTGCCCTAGTAACCAGATGTAGACAAAAGAATGAAAACAATTAAGCAGGAAGATAAGATCCCAGCCATACAGCATTGCACAGTTCTCAGTAAGCTCTTTTTTCTTTTTAAGATCAATATGTTATAGACGAGGAACCCACTTGGGACATCATGGTCCGACAGAGCTACCCCCAGAAGGTGAAGCACTATGAATTCTGTAAAACAGTGATGCCACCTCTGGAGCAGGAGGCATCAAGAGTTATTACCAGTCAAGGCACTGTTGTCAAGTACCTGTTGGATGGATCCACACAGGTAAAAGAATATGTTAGATAAATTACTCTTTCCTGCTGCAGAGTAAAATACAAACAAGCTAAAGGTGAGGAACAGTACTATGACAAGGAAAGAGAAACAACTCATTTGAAAATGAATGAAGCCTTAAAATGGCAAAGAATAATATAGTTGGAAGAAAAAACACTGCCTTAGATGCTATACATACTAGATAGATATTGATAGAAACTAAACGTTTAAATATGTGATAAAGTTTTAAATGTAGTCATTAGAAAAATTGAAATAGGGTAAATAATTTCCCAATTACATAGGGGAAGGGTGAAGAATGGGAAAACGTAAAGCAAGTCAATCTGATAAAAGATAGGAAATGAAAAGAAACAAAATAGAAAGTAAATGGGAAACAAAGCAATATTATTGAGCTATTTATTAACCTGTTGTCTCTGAGCTCCAAATCTACCCTTCCATAACATGCTTTATACTGCTGAGTCTGGATGTCGGAAAATAGCATTTCTTTGAGTTATTTTTAACCTATTTCAGTTTGACACACAGTATTGTTAACCAGTTTCTTCCTCGTTTCTGAGAATGCTGAAATTTTTTGCTTTTTCTTCAGATTCTCTTCGCAGATGGTACTGTGAGCAGTAGTCCCAATTCAGGGCCTGTTGGTCTTCCTGCTGACGCGCCAGCAAGCCCTCACAGCGGGGACTTGATGAGCATGGGTTCTCAGCAAAAATCAGAAACAGCACCATCAGAGACTGTCATCACAAAGAAAGGTAATAACCGAAGCCTCTCAATTTATAATGGATTTAATAAATCCAAGGGCTTAATAAATGCTCAATATTATTTTTATTACACTTATCTTTTCATTGAATACATGCACATTTCAGTGGGAATCACAGCATTACACATTGTTTCATGAATTGCTTTTATCTCTATGTAATAAATAGCAAACATTTTCCTATGTCATCATGTACTCTGACACGACATTAGTTCTAATGCCTACACTACTGTTTTAGGGTTAGATGAGTGATCAGTGATGTCAAGTCTCTGTGTAGCCTTCTCTGTCCTTCTCTTTTCCCCGAAATCGCAAGAGAGCCACCTCAGCTCCAGACACGAGGGCCTCATGTCGTAAGTTCCAAAGCAGAAAGGAAAGAGGGTGAACACAAGAGCTTTCAAGTGTCTCTCTTTATCACGGAGGAAAATAGCCCCAGATTACACCAGTCTCCCCCACCCCCAGTGGGTCTCCTCTTATATGTCATTGACTAAACCTGGTTGGGCACTTAGGCTGGGAAAACAGCATCTGAAACTTTTGGCTTTTTTCTCAGGAGATGAGCACTACTAGTAAGGAAAAAGGAAGGTGGAGAAGTGTCTTGTAAGCAATCAACCATGTCTGCCATAATCTAAATTACAGACTTCTCCCCTCCAAGACACTTGCAATTTATGCCCCTACCTCCAGCACAGTATGAAAGTGTCTGCTTCCTCATACCCTTGCCAATGCCGGGTATTGTCATTCTTTTCATGTTACTCAGTTTGATAGACAATTAATGCATCTTATTATTATATTAATTTGCATTTTATTGATTACTGATGAGATTAAACATTTAAAGATGTTTGTTGCTTTTTTTTTCTTTTTGTTAATTTTCTATTCACATCTTTCCTTGGTTTGCTGTTGGGATGTTCATCATTTTCATTTTAAGAGATCTTCATGTGTAGGAGACATGTGCTTGTATACCAGGCACAATTCTGGATACTTCAAAATATTAAATCAGTGAATACTCACAACAACTCTGTGAGGTGTGTATCTTAATAATCTCAATTTACAGATGAGAAAACTGAGACACAAAGAAGTTAATTAACTTCCTTGAAGTCTCTCAGCTAGTAAGTGGTAAAGCTCGGATTTGAGTCTGGGCAACTAACCCCTAAATTACACTGTCTCTCAGGCATTACAAATTTTTCTCAATTTCTCATATGCCTTTAATGATCTGTGAGACTAAGATTTAGTCTTTTTCTCTCAGATTCACACATCTCATCATGGTACCCAGTAACATTGTATGGAGGCAAAGTGAATTCTTTTTTTGATAACTCAAAATTTAGTGAAATGATATACTGGGTCATATGGTAGTTCTATTTTTAGTTTTTTGAGAAACCTCCATAACATTTTCCACAGTGACTGCACCCATTTACATTCCCACCAACAGTGTACAAGTGTTCCTTTTTCTCCACATCGTCTCCAACATTTGTTATTTGTGTTCTTTTTGATGATAGCCATTCTGAGAGGTGTGAGGTAGTATATCATTGTGGTTGATTTGCATTTCTCTGATGATGAGGAAGCTTGAGCATCTTTTCATATGTGATATCATATGATATTTGTCTTTGACTTACTTCACTTACTATGATAATCTCTAGGTCCATCCATGTTGCTGCAAATGGCATTCCATTCTTTTTTATGGCTAAGTAATATTCCATGGTATACATGTATGACATCTTCACACCGTTCAGAATGGCCGTCATCAAAAAGTCTACAAACAATACATGCTGGAGAAGGTGTGGAGAAAAGGGAACCCTCCTACATTGTCAGTGGGAATGTAAATTGGTAAAACCACTATGGAGAACAGTATGGAGGTTCCTTAAAAAACTAAAAATAGAACTATCATATGAAGTAGCAATCCCACTTCTGGGCATATATCTGGAGAAAACCGTAATTCGAAAAGATACATGTACCCAATGTTCATTACAGCACTATTTACAATAGCCAGGACATGGAAGCAACCTAAATGTCCATTGACAGAGGAATGGATATGGTCAAATTTAAAAAAAAATTCTGTCTGTGTTTGAAAAGTTGAAAACTGCATATATCCTGCAGCTATTGAGTACAGAGTTCTCTTTTTCTAATTTAATTAATTTATTTATATATATATATATTTATACAGCATGTTACAGAGTTCTCTTTATATCTGTTCAATCAAATTTGTTAGTTGTGTTGTCCAATTTATATCCAGGTTCAGGAAACTTCTCTGTAAAGGGCAAGATAGTAAATGTTTTAGACACTTGGAGCCATATGGTCTCCGTCACAACTACTAACTCTGCTATTGTAGTGTAAAAGTAGCCTTAGAAAATACATAATCAAATGAGCATGCTGTGTTGTGTTCCAATTAAACTTTTATATGGTCACTAAAATTTGAATTTAATATAATTTTCATACATAACAAAATATTCTTTTGATTTTTTAATTATGTAGAAATGTACAAAGAATTATTACTTCACAGACTGTACAAAAACAGACAGTAGGCCATATTTGCCTCACATTCAAACTTTGACATTTCTTATTCTATATCCTTATGGACTTTTTAATGTACAATGTCAACTTATTCAGCAGAAGTATGTTTAAATTTCCTGAAAGGGTAGAATAGCCTCTTCACTCCTTACAGTTTAATCCATATTTCTTTTTTCTGAAATAACTATGTCTTTTTTATAGTTCTCAGATTTGCCTTTATATATTTTGAGGATATGATTTTAGATACTTACAAATTTAGAATTGTTTTATCTTCATGGGGAATTTAACTTTTTATCAGTACACAATGACTTTTTATTCTAGGATTCTTTTTTACTCTAATGTTGATTTTGCTTATATTTTTATAGCTACATCAGCTATTGTTTAACTTTTCCAGTATAACTTTTCCCACACTTTATTTTACTTTCTATGGTTTATGTTTAAAAGTGTGTCTTGTGAGCAGCATATAGGTGTATGTTTTAAAAATTAGACATTTTTTGTGTTTTAACTGGAAGTTTTAAGCTATTTATTGCAAAACAGATATTTTCTGAAAATGTCTTTATGTTGTCCTCATTCTTGAAAAATAATTTCACTGGGTGTAGAATTCTAGATTGACAGGTATTTTCTCTCAGCATGTGGACAATAATTCTTCATATTTTTCTTGCTTCCACTATTGCTGTTGAAAAGTTGGCTGTCAGTCTAATTGTTGTTAGACAATCTAACCACCTTTAAAATATTTTCTTTTTTATTATAATATCAATATGATTTAACTAGGGGTGGATTTCTTTTTATTTATCCAAGTGGGAATACATTGGGCTTCTTTTTTCTTTTCTTTTTTTTTTTTTTCCAGTACTTGGGCCTCTCACTGTTGTGGCCTCTTCTGTTGCGGAGCACGGGCTCAGCGGCCATGGCTCACGGGCCCAGCCGCTCCGAGGCATGTGGGATCCTCCCAGACCGGGGCACGAACCAGTGTCCCCTGCATCGGCAGGCGGACTCTCAACCACTGCGCCACCAGGGAAGCCCCACATTGGGCTTCTTGAATCTGTAAATTAGTATCTTTCATTCCTTGTGGAACTTTCTCAATATTATCTTTTCAAATATTGTTTATCATCCATTTCTTTCTCTTCTTCTTCGAGAATTCCAATTAAATGTGTATTAGAGAGCTTTTACCTCTCTTTCATTACTTCTGTCACATTGGCCCTCTGAGCTTCATTCTAAATAATTTCTGCAGGTCTATCTTTCAGTTCTCTTTTAATGCTCTGGAAATACAAATAGGTCCAAATTAAATCTTAGGGCAATGGAAAGGCTTAGCTAAATATATCTGTCTTCTTTGGTTCCCCCAATTAGTTGAGTCTGCATCTTACACCAAGATCCACATTTCATGGTCTGAATCTAAAGGATCTTCCTGGAGGCAACAATCCTTTACTATATTTTTTGCAATTTTTTTCTCAGTCTGAGTTTACTTCATCATCGAGGCTTGGCAACATTGGCAAATTTTGCCTGGCAAGTAATAATGAGATTACTCATTATTATTCATACAAATGGAGTAAATCTACCTTTACTCCAGAGGTAGAGGGATTGAGATAATATTTACAGGGTTCCGTGAGGGTTTCTTCAGTTCTATCTTCCTGTTCTAATTGAATGGGGGTGGGGAGGGGTTGAGAGGGGGATGTGTATCAGATGATTATCAATGTAGTAATTAAACTGTACAAATCCTCTCCATATGAGAGACCAAGGATATGCTTGATTGGTAATGTTCTCCAGATCCAGGGCCGAAGAAAGATGTTTCCTGTGACTGAAAAAAAAAAGACAAAATCAGAGGAATGAAGAGTTAAAATTATACTCTATTATACTAGAATATAATAAGTCAAAAAAAGGATTCTAAAAATTTCAGAGATACACAGGAGAAAATAGAGGCTTTGAAAACCAGGGTACAGGACCCCAAATCTGGAATCTAGGGAGATGTAAGCAAGACCTAAAAGTGTACAGAAATTGACAAGAATGGGTATTGTGCCATGGAGAGTGAGCTGTGTATGCACGTGTATGTTTTGTGGGAGGTGATGGGAATCCAGCCAAGGTTCAAGTACCAAGATTTAGATATTCATAACCTGAAATTTTTGCTTCTTGAGAAATAGTATAATTGATGAATACCACTTAGAATTTCTCTGTGTCTGAGGTAACCTACACTGTATTAAAACTTAATGAATAATTCTATATGTGATATAGTTATATTGTTGCATTTGATTTTTTTAAATTTTTTTTTAAATTTTTAAATTTTTGTTGGAGTGTAGTTGATTTGTTGTATTTGATTTTACTTGAACTTCCACAGGAAAAAGTCAGAAAAATCAGTCATCAATGGCACATAAAAATGAAAGCCATGAACCTCCCCCAGAAACAATTCAAACAGTAACTCCTGTGGAGGTTCACTTAGGCACCTGGTTTACAACTACACCTCAAGGAAATCGGATTGGCACCAAAGGATTAGAAAGAATAGCAGACTTGGCCCCACTTTTATCCTTTAAAGCCACAGATCCTGTCGATGGAACGGTATGGCAAACTATTATATATTACAAATTTTTCTAAATTGTTAGGGTTCTGAAACAACACATGGAGGAATACCTGTCAAATAATAAATTTTCAATAACTGTTTGTTAAGTAATGGATGTATGGATGAATGGATGGATCCATCTTTCCAAATCTAAAAATATTGTGTGGTTCATTTGACCAGTGTAGTGTATCATGAAATATCAATTCTTGAAGTGAGAGACAAATCATGAATTTTCTATTCCACTTTTAAGACATATGATTAATGATATCCTATATTTCTTTCTGTTGGATGTATTTGTTTATATGTCTTATCTTCTAGAAGTGAGGGGCTCTGATTTATTCCTACTTTTTGTGTGTACCTGACATGAATTACAGAAATTTGTTCATGATCCTTGACTTCAAATAATTTATGGTATATTTAATGAGATGCCCACATTAAATAACTCAAACATTCAACACCACCACAAAGCAACTATAAGAAAGATTTTATTTATAACTTAAGAAAAAGTGACAAATGAGTGGTATAGTAAATAACGGTTTTGTTTATCTGTCAAGCAGATGTGAAATTGAAACCACTGGGATGCACAATAGCGTTTTCTATAGGCTTTCTGTTAGGGGTTTTGCATACATTCTCTCATTCAGGCCTCACACCAGTGTATATTATACAGTTGAGGAAGCTGGGCCTCAGCAAGTTAAGTAATGTGACCAGGAAGTGCTGGAGCCAGGTTTAGAACCAGTCGTTGGGACTAAAAACTGGGCTCTTTCCATTCCACAGCTATTCCTCTAATATCTTATGTGGAGCTTTGCAGCACCCTCTAAATCTAACAAGACAAAGAATTTCCTGCATGCCTTATTTCTGGTTTCTGGACTTCCAGCACTTGTTTACAACCACATGCTGATAGTCGAAAGCAAAATGTCTGCTTGCTATTGAGATAAATTCCTTTATCTAACCAAATGCGTTTTCCTTTCTTCTTCAGCCTACTTCTGAAATAGTTTCATAATCTCTTACATTGTTTGCTAGTTCTCTGTTGTGAGACTCAAGATACATATCATCTCAGGATAGTTTTTTTTTGGTGACTTCAAATGACTCACTTTAATTCAGCCCTGATACAGATTATTTGGCTTAATATGCAAATTTGATTAATATTTCTTAGTTAATGACACTCAATTTCCTTTACTGATACCTAGCACCATTATAGAAGCACAAACCAAGATCCAGGAGCCTGGATTCAAGCATAGACACCCAACAGTCAAATAGCAATCACAACAATAGTAATAATATTTATTGAGCACTCACTGTGTGCCAGTCACTGTTCTTGGTGTTTTCCACATCCTAACTTGTTTAATTCTCACAATAAACTATTGTTTCCATTTTACATATGAGACAACTAAGCTACAGACAGGCTAAATAATTTTTCCAAGATCACACAGCAGGTGGTAGATTAAGAATGTGGACCCCAGGTTGTATTCTAGGTCTCATATGCTTAACTATTATACAAATAAGGGGCAATGATCATATGAAACAAAATTGAGAATGGATGTGTGTTTTCATGATATCTGACATGAAGTATCACATTTTAGAGGAGTGCCACTGACCTTGCTGTGAGGCAGTCATGGGTTTGAACCCCAAGTCACACTTCTTACTAGATATATGACTTTGGATGTTTCTAATCTAGTATCTTTACTCCTAAAATAGAAATAATAGTCATTACCTAAAATAGTTGGGAAGATTAATACCAGATTTAGCACCATCAGGTGTTCAGTAAATATTCTTTCTATTGTGTTCTTGCCACCTCTAAAAATAATGATTATCTTACCCTATGGTGATCAGAAAATGTCAATGTTATGTGGTGTTATAAAATGTTGGAATAATTCTAAATAATAATTTGTGAATATCTAAACTAGATAGGGAATTCCCTAACGGTCCAGTGGTTAGGACTCTGCACTTTCACTGCCAAGGGCCCAAGTTCGATCCCTGGTTGAGAAGCTAAGATCCCACAAGCTATGTGCCACAGCCAAAATAAATAAATGAGTTAAAGAGCTAGTATTTATCATTGCTAACTTGATGACCAATTAAGTGTGAATTACTTTACCAGCATTATCTCATTTAATCCGTATAACATCTCTGAGGAATACTAGTGTTGGCTCCATTTTGCAGATAAGGAAACTAGGGCCGAGAGAAGGGAAGCAACTTGCCTAAATCACTCAGCCAGCTGTGGAACCAGAATTTGAACTCAGGCAGCTTAACTGCAGAGTCCATGCTCTCAGTCACTGCATTCTACAGCAGTATTTCTTGTTATACACATTCGATAGATAGAGAGATAGATAGATAGATAGACAGACAGATATAGATAGACAGATATACATATCTATATCTACCACTGGCTGAGAGTGCCAAAGATAAGAACTTAAAATAATGATCAGTGTGCACTTCTCTCTTATAGTGATTTCTGCCTACTATAAAAAGATAAAAATGTAATTATGACCTACTCACAAAAGCCCTAGACACTTGAGTCAAAATATAGCTAGCAAACTCACTCTCATATCCATCTGGACACTTCAGTGCAAATTGTGTCCCTTACAGTTAGGACAGTATAAGTTAGAAAACACTCAATGATTTAAATATATGCATTATATAATTTTAATACATTGTTGACAGTTGGGGTCTCCAGAAGCAAACACTGAAATGAAGGTTGTGGTACAAGATATTTATAAGGGACACCATTTGTGAAAGGAATGGGGAGAAAGCAGGATTGGACAGAGGAGAAGCTGAGCTGTGACGCAGACCCCACAAAGCCTTGGTTAACTGGCAGGAGCTCAGAAGCCAGTGTCATCTGTCCCAATGTCCCAAGTCTGGGAGCAGGAACCATATCGGTGTACTCCTGCCTCACTCAGTCACTGGACCAAGGTCACCTGGAGCAATGTGAGTCAGGCAAAGCATTTCTCTGCAGCTGAGGCAGATGCTGGAAGAGCTGACAACTGGAGGCTGTTTGCCAACTTCACTCCACACAGCTGGGGAGCAAATCCTGTCTTGAAGGAAGATCTGGGCTATGCATCTCCATGCCTGCCACATCTTCACTCACACACACACACACACACACACACACACACACACACACACACACACACACACACACACACAGCTGGGGGTTTAGAGCTTCTCTGGTGAACCATTTAGCTACAGGATACAAAGGTCTGAGTGCTCTTTCAGACTGAAGTACTTGCTAGGGCTAAATGAATATTTTCTGTGTTTCTTACTCTAGTCCACATACTTAAAACCCTTCACTACTGATTTGCCTGCCTTGGGATAAAGACTGTGTCCTTAATATGGCTTAATAATCTTCCCAGTTTGGTCCCTCACTCCTAACCTTGCTCTCACCACTCTGCCCATTGCTCCCTGGGATCCTTTGTGTCTAGCACCGCTTTCACCCATGCTGCCCTCCTGCACCAACACACAAAATCCAAGCTCTGGCATTGCTTCCTCAGGGGAGACCAGACCACATCAGAACCCTCACTACAGACACCAGTGGTCCCTTGCTTATCTTAAACCTGTAGTTTCCAAGGAGGCAGGACCTGGGACCATTTTCCTGGACATACCTGGGTCAGATCAGTCCTGATGTTAACTTTTTACTCACAAATGTGCGACCATGGAAGAAGCACCAGTTCTGAAGTCAGACAGTCTTAGTCCAGCATCAGCTCTGGCACGTGCTGAGTGACATTCAGCAAGTTTCTTAACTTCTCTAAGCCTGAATTTCCTCATCCATAAAATGGGGATATCGTTGCCTGCCTCCCAGGATTGTTATAAAGATTAGATCAAGTAGATGAGATAAAACTTTTACTTCTAAATAACCAGGATTTTGATGGTAATCAATGGGGTGTGAAAATAAGCACACTTGGGATTAACCACCTGACCAAATGATGGTGCTCTGCCTTTGTATGTTCAGGTTATGACAACTCGAGAAGACAAAGTGATCATCATTGAAAAGAAAGATGGTACTCGGGTAGTGGATCATGCTGATGGTACCAGAATCACAACCTTTTATCAAGTTTATGAAGATCAAATTATTTCTCTGGATGATCAAGAGACAGGTAAGTTTTTTTTTTCTTTTTTTAAAATTTTTCTTTTATATTGGAGTATAGTTGATTAACAATGTTGTGTTAGTTTCAGGTGTACAGCAGAGCGATTCAGTTATACATATACATGTATCTCTTCTTTTTCAAGTAGATGACAATATTCTATGTCTTTACAATAAGATAGGTAGAAACCTCACTGATTTTTGAAAATACACATAAGAAAATAATTTTTTTGAAGAATTCACGTCAACTAAAGAGTACTCACGTAATCCAAATGAGGCCCTTTATTATGATCTTTATCCTCAGCTGACGTGGAAGTGATAACAGCTCTAGTTGGCTGATGGATAATAATAGTGCCTTTTCCATTTTTACCACTAAAAACTTACAGCCTGGATTGGTAGCAACTAAAAGTTAATAATCATGACTCAACTGTCCTGCACATTAGCTCTCAGACCTGTTTCCTTTGATCCTTAAGGAATCTAATTTGCATACATAGGTGACATCAGGTAGGTCCTCCTTCAATTCTTTCTGACAATTCTCATTATCAGAAAGGTAATATAAGAGAAAAGCCAGCGACAGCTACTAATGAACCAGAGTCTTTCATATTATCTAAAAGCCTACCACCCTTCCTAAGCTAAATTTAAAAACGATTTTTAAATAAAAATTATTCCGACTCACTTTTCTTTAATTCCAGAGTTTAAATGCTTCATTGCCAAATTAAGTGCAACAAATGGGCAAGTGACTGGAAAAAGAGGAACCTTTCCACTCTGCTAGTTAGAGTGAAAATTAAAAGAGCCACTTGGGTGGGCAATTTTTAAATATCTGGTAAATTGAAAATGTGCATATCATACAATACACTAACTCTACTTCTGGGTATATATAGAAAGACACTCTTATACATTTGAACAAGGAAACAGGTATAGGGGTGCTACTTGCAACACCAAGTTTAATATTAAAATATTGGGAAAACAAATGTCCATCAACAGCGGAATAGAAAAATAAAATGTGGTATATGCTTACAAAGGAGTACTATATAGCAATTAAAAGGAATGAAGTGCACACATACATGCACCTATTTACACACACACATATATATCAAGATGGCTAAATGTCTCAAAACATTGTTAAGTTAAAAATTCAGGTGTAGAATGATACATAGAGTAATATATAACTTATGCAAATTTAAAGTACACAAAATACTATATGTTGTTTTTGATACATACATTTATATAAAAGTATAAAAATGGATTGTGAGAAAAAGGAATAAACCCAGAGATAAGGAGAGCAGTAAACTTCAACTTTATCTGTATTTTTCTCTTATGTACATATTAAAAATGAAGCAAATATGGCAAAATATTAACAAGTGTTAATTTTGATTAGTGAGCATGAATAGTTAAATTATATTTTGTGCTTTTCCGGATGTTTTCAATTTCTCAAAATAAAAAGAATGGTGAGAACAAAAGAGCACACTAAATTAAGAGATATTCTGGAAATATGACTGCATTGACATAGAGAGTAGCCCGTACTCCAGCCCCATGGAGAGAGTTCTCAACACTGGATCTTGACTTCGAGTCCAGGTAGCCAGGAGGCAGGAGCACAGTCAGAGTCAGCTGGCAGGCATGTTCCCTATGTGTGCATCCTATCAGACCTGCTTCCCTTGCATTTGCCCACAGACGAAGGTCCTCAGAGGATCACCAGGCAGGTGAAGTGCATGCAGATTGAAAGTTCACACTACGCCACTGTCATCACCAACTGCGAGGACAGTAGCTGCTGCGCCACCTTTGGGGATGGGACGTCTATCATCGCAAAGCCACAGGGAACATACCAGGTGGGTCTGGGGGAGGATGAGGGGTGCCAAAGGTAAGTGTCAATTTGACTAAGAAAACCCACTCCTCGGGGGGCAGTGAACAGTCCTGCCACATGCACGACTGTTGCTCTCTTGTCTCAGTGGATCTGAGAACACACTTCTCAATCTCTTTTCATTTATTCACCTTCTTTTTACAATTCATTCCAGGAAAACATAGTCCTGCTTGTCTTTAAATTCTTGGGTATTTGGGGATCAAGCTTATAAACCAGAGTGTATTTGCTGGGGATCCTTTATGTGGTAGGTGATGGGCACCGTGGGTGTTAGAAGCATTCAGTGCTGGCCTGTCCCTACCAGACCAGTTTCACCTCCTGCCACCTCTTATTCATTCTCTCTCTCCCATCCTTCCCACCTCCAGTCTGTCCCCACTCTACCTCATGTCCCCACAGGATGGAAGGACAGCTAGCCCAGCTGAAGCACAGCTTTGTCTTTGGAGGGCTGGGGAGGAGCACTGTTAGAAACTCCTCTGCCTCCTTGCATTTCCCCATTAAACACAATCACCCGGGTTCAGCCTGCAGTCCCTTCAGTCTTAGAAGGATTTGCCTTTGCCTTTCCAATTGCTGGAGAAGGAACACAAGTGCCATGGTGTCACATCTAAGGTCATAGGATACTGAGAGCTTGAAGCCAGAAGATGATGGACAAAGACCTCAGTGACAAATGTTTGTTTCTGTGAAAGCTGTTAAAGCCAGTTTATCCCTCCCATCTCTCCCGATAATGTTATCCTACCCCCTCTTTACCCTGTGCAGATCTTTGTGCAGCAAGGAAGGTATTGAAAGTGAGAGATGACTGTGAAATGTTGCAGTTGGAGAAGGGGATGCTTTTTTTCCTATATAGCATTCAGAATATCCAATTTTTTAGGCAGCATCCATTTGCCGGTATCATATGTCCTACCAGATATGATGAGACTCTCCTAAGATGCTGTGATGAGAGCTTATTTTTATCATGTCCCCAGACTCTAATTGTTAAAACTATGGGGCAAAGGAATTTTAGCACCAATGACAGTTACCACTGAACGAAGAGATGTAACAGAAAAGAGATCCAACTTGGAGACCTTCAGTGCCTGACACTATTGTATAGCCGCTTGTTTGCCCAATATCCTGAAACACAGACTAAGGAAGGATCAACCTTGATTGCTCCTTATGGAGAAACACACATATCTTAGTTCCCAACTGGAAAAAAAAAAAAACCCTAAGTAAGTTTAGCTGCACCTATTTTGTAATTCTGTGGTTTTATAGAATTGAAAGCTGGCATTCAAAAATACCTTCTGCCTGTCCTCTGTTGGACTTGGCACACTTGTCATTTATTTCCTCACTCACCAGCATGAGAACATTGGGCAGTGTGATGAGGGAGGCCAGATTTTAGGCAATGTATGAAAGGGAGAGTAGAGCTTGATATTGGTCACTGTTGTACCTTGGCAGCACTAGAAAGATTATTCAAAACATCAAAAAGGAGGTGGGTGTAACAATTGTTATCTTCTATGATTATAATGTGCCACAAGTGGCGGTGGGAACATCCACCCAGCTGGAGGATTTCAAGAAGATAAGATGACAAATAATGGGTCTGTTATCTCCCATGGGAAATCTTTCTCTATCCCTGGGTTTAGGAACTAAAACCATTTTCCCTAGACCAGAAGACCTACTGTCTTTCTGGGGAACGGTGTGTCTGTGTATGTGTGTGTGTGCTAGACTAAGCTTTTGACTACTCTTCTATACCAGTCTGATCCTGACTCCTTTGGGGGAAGATAGAGATATGTAAGAAGCATTCTTAGGAATACTAGTGAAAAGGACTTTAAAAGTCCTTGTCTTTATCAGTACTACCACAAACAAACATCATAATGAAGGGTATCTTGTCCTCTACTTAGTGTGTGAAATCAGTTGAAAGAGGCAAATTTATAGTAAATTCTGAGCAGTATAGGTATGTAAAACCATGAGAATTTAATTTGCTAACATACATACATACATACATACATATATGAGTCATTGCTATATTTTTCATGTTGAGTCTCTATGCTTCAGCACTGCTGTTTCTCCAGATTAACTTCCTAGAAGGCAGAACATCTCCTTTTTATAGGTTTTCTTTTTGGCTCTTCTATATGGTTCCTTCACCTATGGTATGTCTTAATTGTGGAAGTTATAGGCCATCTTTTTCTGTCCAGAGCAGCTTTCAGTAAATTACAGAGTCAATCTGACAGTTTGGATCCATTTTGATGAGGACCTGTGGAGGCTGGGAAAATTGAAAATTTAACCAGCCACCAGTGCCTACTCTAAAATGTGCCTGAAACCACAGAGAAGCCTCAGAACTCATCAAGTCCAGTGGAGTTCCCTGGGCCTAGGGGATGGTGAAGAGTCAATATGAGAAACTTCCCGAAGGGTGGAGTAAGGACTTCTGAAAATCTACTCTCCCTAAAAACAACTAGAAACCTGGAAGTATTGTCAAAATCAACTTTTTCAGAAGTCTAGAAATTAACCAAAGGACTACAACATTCTGAGGATTGTTTATTTAAAGACAAAAAAAAAAAAAGACTGAATCTTGGGAAGAACAGCAAGAATTGTGGTGATTTCACTTGCCATATTCCCCTCCCCTCCCCCAGCTCCATGGTAGCCTTGAAAATCAACACTCTCACATGCAAAATAGCAGTGAAAGCCAGCAAGCCAGCAGCCAGTGAAAGAAGAAAAGATTTAGAGCTCCACAAAATATTGTCAGTGTTTGAGCTGTCTGGCCGTTCCCTGGAAACACCCACTCACAGGGGTTGTCTTGATTTGATCCGACTCTGAGCTCACTCCCTAAAAACAGCCTTTTCCCCAAACAGAGGTAATTATTTAACATTATAGCCATCGAAGTGGCAATAACAAACAAGAGGCTGAACAAAAGAGTTTAAAGGAAAAGAAGGGGAACGAGAAGTCCACAGAGAGCTTTGAAAAGCTCTGATGTATTCCCTGGAATCTGGAAAGCCATACTCAAGTGCACGGCTGTGTCCATGCCCATAAAAGAAAGCCCTGATCTTTCACTCTTTCTGATCAAGAGGCTCGGCACAAGCAGGGAGTGAAGCTAAGGTGGAATTACAAAGCTAAGATGGAATTACAAACTTCCTGCTAGAGCATTGAAAAGATACGTCAATATGCAAACGGAGCCCTCGGCAGAAGCTGAAAGATGTATTAGTGTAAAGTACTTAAGAAAATATCTGCCCAGTTATGAGAAGACCTCTAAGCAACCAAACAAACATGTTAGGCCCACTCGACAATAAATACAAACTTTAAAAAAATAGTTCAGGGAAATCACTGAATAAACAGCAACAACAACAAAGCAACAATAACAAGCCCTGGGGAAATGATCTAATTTCCAGAGTTGTACATTATACTACTTGAAATGTCCAGTTTTCAACAAAAAATTATGAGACATGGGGGGGAAAAGGGAAATTATGACCCATAAACAGGGATGGGGAAGGAGGAAGCAATCAATAGAAACTACCCCTGAGGAAACCCAGACTTGGCACTTAAATAGACAAAGAAATTTAAGTCAGATGTTGTTTAAAAAACTGAGAGAAACCTTGAGTAAAGACCTAAAACGAAGTATGAGAATGGTTTTTCGTCAAGTATAGAATATCAATACATAGAAATTATTTTTTGTAAAAAAAGAACCACATAGAAATTCTGGAGTTGGAAAGCATAATAACTGTAATGAAAAATTTACTAATGAGGCTCAACATCAAATTTTAGCTGCCAGAGGAAATAATCAACAAACTTGAAAATAGGTCAGTTGAGATTAACCAATCTGAGGAAGAGAGAGAAAAAAAAAAATGAAGAAAAATGAACAGAGCCTCAGAGACCTGTGGGACACCATAAGGCATACTAACACATGCATAATGAGAGTCTGAGAAGGAAAAGAGAGAAGGGCAGAAATATTATTTGAAGAAATAATGGCTTAAGACTTCCCAAATTTGATAAAAACTGTCTGTACATGCAAGAATCTCGACAAACTTCAAGTAGGATAAATTCAGAGAGATCCACACCTAAACACATCATAATCAAACTGTCAAAGATGAAAAGAGAATCTTGAAAGTAATGAGAAGAGACTCATCAAATATGAGGGATCTCCAATAAGATTAATAGCTGATTTCTCATCAGAAACTATGGAGTCTAGAAGGCAGTGAGATGACATATTCAAAATGCTTAAAGAAAAAGATCATCAACAAAAACTCATTCAGTAAAATTATCCTTCTAAAATGAAAAAATCAAGATAGTTCCAGAAAAACAAAAACTGAGAGAATTCATTGCTCTTAGACATCCCCTACAAGAAAATCTAAAGGGAATCCTTCAGGCTGAAATGAAAGAACATTGCACAGTAACTCAAGTACACACAAATAAATAAAGAGCAATGTTAAAGGTAACTACATAGGTAAATATAAAAGACAGTATAGATGTATTTTTATGACTCTCTTTTCATTTGGATTTGAAAGGCAAATGCATAAAGCAATAATTATAAAAGTATATTTATGTGCTTATAATGTGTAAAGATGAAATTTTTGACAATAATAACATAAAGGGCAGAGGAATAGAGCTATATGGAGCAAAGATTTTGTATAATATTGAAATTCTTAGTATCAATTTAATCTAGATAGTTATAAATTGAGATGTTTGTAATACCCAAGAAAAACTAAGAAAACAACTCAAAAATATATATAAAAGAAACAAGGGAATTGAAGTGGCACACTTCAAAATATCTATTTAAAATAAAAGAAAGCAGTAATGGATAAATAGAGGGGAAACCAGAGACAGAAGACATATAGAAAACAAATAGAGACTTCCATTCATGCGATCATCATGTTGCAGCATTCTTCATTAAGCCATGTGGCTGAAAGGATCTTGGTGCACCGACCGGGCATCAGGCCTGAGCCTCTGAGGTGGGAGAGCTCAGGCCTGACACCAGACAGGCCTGAGCTCTCTGGACAGGATATTGGACCACCAGAGACCTCCCGGCCCCTTGTAATATCAATCAGTGAGAACTCTCCCAGAGATCTCCATCTCAATGCTAAGACACAGCTCCAACGACCAGCAAGCTCCAGTGCTGGACACCCCATGCCAAAAAACTAGCAAAACAGGAACACAACACCACTCATTATCAGAGAGGCTGCTTAAAGTCATAATAAGTTCACCGACACCACAAAACACACCACTGGATGTGGTCCTGCACACCAGAAAGACAAGATCCAGTCTCAACCACCAGAACACAGGCACCAGTCCCTTCTACCAGGAAGCCAAAACAACCCACTGAACGAACCTTACCCACTGGGCGCAGACACCAATAACAACAGGAACTACAAACCTGCAGCCTGCAAAAAGGAGACCCCCAAACACAGTAAGTTAAGCAAAATGAGAAGACAGAGAAATACACAGCACATGAAGGAGAAGGTAAAAACCCACCAGACCAAACAAATGAAGAGGAAATAGGCAGTCTACCTGAAAAAGAATTCAGAGTAATGATAGTAAAGATGATCCAAAATCTTGGAAATAGAATGGAGAAAATACAGGAAATGTTTAACAAGGACTTAGAAGAACTAAAGAGCAAACAAACAATGATTAACAACACAGTAAATGAAATTAAAAATTCTCTAGAAGAAATCAATAGCAGAATAACTGAGGCAGAAGAATGGATAAGTGACTTAGAAGATAAAAGTGGAAATAACTACCACAGAGCAGAATAAAGAAAAAGAATGAAAAGAATGGAGGACAGTCTCAGACACCTCTGAGACAACATTAAATGCACCAACATTCGAATTATAGGGGTCCCAGAGGAAGAAGAGAAAAAGAAAGGGACTGAGAAAATATCTGAAGAGATTAGTTGAAAACTTTCCTAATATGGGAAAGGAAATAGTCAATCAAGTCCAGGAAGTGCAGAGAGTCCCATACAGGATAAATCCAAGAAGAAACATGCCAAGACACATATTAATCAAACAATCAAAAATTAAATATAAAGAAAAAATGTTAAAAGCAGCAAGGGAAAAGCAATAAATAACTTACAGGGGAATCCCCATAAGGTTAACAGCTGATCTTTCAGCAGAAACCTTGCAAACCAGAAGGGAGTGGCAGGACATATTTGAAGTGATAAAAGAGAAAGACCTACAACCAAGGTTACTCTACCCAGCAAGGATCTCATTCATATTCAATGGAGAAATTAAAACCTTTACAAACAAACAAAAGCTAAGAGAATTCAGCACCAGCAAACCAGCTTTACAACAGACACTAAAGGAACTTCTCTAGGCAGGAAACACAAGAAAAGAGAAGACCTACAAAAACTAACCCCAAACAATTAAGAAAATGGTAATAGGAACATACATATTGATAATTACCTTAAATGTAAATGGATTAAATGCTCCAACCAAAAGACACAGACTGGCTGAATGGATACAAAAACAAGACCCGTATATATGCTGTCTAAAGAGACCCCCTTCAGACCTGAGGAAACACACAGATTGAAAGGGAGAGGATGGAAAAACATATTCCATGCAAATGGAAATCAAAAGAAAGGTGGAGTAGCAATTCTCATATCAGACAAAATAGACTTTAAAATAAAGACTATTACAAGAGACAAAGAAGGACACTACATAATCATCAAGGGATCGATCCAAGAAGAAGATATAACAATTGTAAATATTTATGCACCCAAACATACGAGCACTTCAGTACATGATGCAAATGCTAACAGCCATAAAAGGGGAATTCGACAGTAGCATAATCATAGTAGAAGACTTTAACACCCCACTTTCTCCAATGGACAGATCAACCAAAATGAAAATAAATAAGGAAACACAAGCATTAAATGACACTTTAAACAAGATGGACTTAATTGATATTTATAGGACATTGTATCCAAAAACAGCAGAATACACTTTCTTCTCAAGAGCTCATGGACCATTCTCCAGGATAGATCATATCTTGGGTCACAAATCAAGCCTTGGTAAATTTAGGAAAATTGAATTCGTATCAAGTATCTTTTCCGACAACAATGCTATGAGACTAGATAACAATTACAGGAAAAAAACTGTAAAAAAATATAAACACATGGAGGCTACACAAAATAACCAGGAGATCACTGAAGAAATCAAAGACAAAATCAAAATTACCTAGAAACAAAGGACAATGAAAACATGACAACCCAAAACCTATAGGATGCAGCAAAAGCTGTTCTAAGAGGGAAGTTTATAGCAATACAATCCTACTGCAAGAAACACGAAAAATCTCAAATGAACAACATAATCGTACACCTAAAGCAATTAGAGAAAGAAGAACAGAAAAACCCCAAAGTTAGCAGAAGAAAATAAATCATAAAGATCAGATCAGAAATAAATGAAAAAGAAATGAAGGAAACGATAGCAAAGATCAATAAAACTAAAAGCTGCTTCTTTGAATAAAGAAATTGATAAACCATTAGCCAGACTCATCAAGAAAAAAAGAAGACTCGAATCAACAGAATTAGAAATGAAAAAGAAGTAACAACTGACACTGCAGAAATGCAAAGGATCATGAGAGATTACTACAAGCAACTATATGCCAATAAAATGGACAACCTGGAAGAAATGGACAAATTATTAGAAAAGCACAGCCTTCCGAGACTGAACCTGGAAGAAATAGAAAATATATACAGAACAATCACAAGTGCTGAAATTGAAACTGTGATTTGTGGCACATATATACAATGGAATATTACTCAGCCATAAAAAGAAACGAAATTGACTTATTTGTAGTGAGGTGGATGGACTTAGAGTCTGTCTTACAGAGTGAAGTAAGTCAGAAAGACAAAAACAAATACCGTATGCTAACACATATATATGGAATCTAAAAAATATAATAATAAAAGTAATGGTCATGAAGAACCTAGAGGCCAGGCGGGAATAAAGACATAGACCTACTAGAGAATGGACTTGAGGATATGGGGATGGGGAAGGGTAAGCTGTGACAAAGCGAGAGAGTGGCATGGACATATATACACTGCCAAACGTAAAATAGATAGCTAGTAGGAAGCAACCGCATAGTACAGGGAGATCAGCTCGGTGCTTTGTGACCACCTAGAGGGGTGGGATAGGGAGGATGGGAGGGAGGGAGATGCAAGAGGGAAGAAATATGGGGACATATGTGTATGTATAACTGATTCACTTTGTTATAAAGCAGAAACTAACACACCATTGTAAAGCAATTATACTCCAATAAAGATGTTTTAAAAAAAAGATAATATTCCAACAAACAAAAGCCCAGGACCAGATGGCTTCACAGGCGAATGCTATCAAATATTTTGAGAAGAGCTAACACCTATCCTTCTCAAACACTTCCAAAATGTAGCAGAGGGAGGAACACTCCCAAATTCATTATACGAGGCCACCATCACCCTGACACCAAAACCTGACAGAGATGTCACAATTAAAGAAAACTACAGCCAATATCACTGGTGAACATATATGCAAAAATCCTCAAAAAAATACTAGGCAACAGAATCCAACAGCACACTAAAAGGATCACACAACATGATCAAGTGGGGTTTATCCCAGGAATGCAAGGATTCTTCAATATATGCAAATCAATCAATGTGATAAACTATATTAACAAATTGAAGGAGAAAACCCATATGACCATCTCAATAGATACAGAAAAAGCTTTCGACAAAATTCAAAATCCATTTATGATAAAAACTCTCCAGAAACTAGGCATTGAGGGAACTTACCTCAACATAATAAAGGCCATACATGACAAACCCACAGCCAACATTGTTCTCAATGTTGAAAAATTGAAACGCTTTTCATTAAGATCAGAAACAAGACAAGATTGCCTACTCTCACCACTGTTATTCAACATAGTTCTAGAAGTTTTAGCCACAGCAATCAGAGAAGAAAAAGAAATAAAAAGAATCCAAATTGGAAATGAAGAAGTAAAATTGTCACTGTTTGGAGATGACATGATACTATACATAGAGCATCCTAAAGGTGCTACCAGAAAACTACTAGAGCTAATCAATGAATTTGGTAAAGTAGCAGCATACAAAACTAATGCACAGAAATCTCTTGTGTTCCTATATACTAATGATGAAAAATCTGAAAGAGAAATTAAGGAAACACTCCTATTTACCACCGCAACAAAAAGAATAAAATACCTAGGAATAAACCTACTTGAGACAAAACACCTGTATGCAGAAAACTATAAGACACTGATGAAAGAAATTAAAAATGATACAAACAGATGGAGAGATATACCATGTTCTTGGATTGGAAGAATCAACATTGTGGAAATGACTATACTACCCAAAGCAATCTATAGAGTCAATGCAATCCCTATCAAACTATCAATTGCATTTTTCACAGAACTAGAACAAAAAATTTGACAATCTGTATGGAAACACAAAAGACCTCGAATAGCCAAAGCAATCTTGAGAAAGAAAAACGGAGCTGGAGGAATCAAGCTTCCTGACTTCAGACTATACTACAAAGCTACAGTAGCCAAGACAGTATGGTACTAGCACTAAAACAGAAATATAAATCAATGGACAGGATAGAAAGCCCAGAGATAAACCCATTCACATATGGTCACCTTATCTTTGATAAGAGAGGCATGAATATACAATGGAGAAAAGACAGCCTCTTCAATAAGTGGTGCTGGGAAAACTGGACAGCTACATGTAAAAGAATGAAATTGGAAGACTCCCTAACACCATACACAAAAATAAACTCAAAATGGATTAAAAACCTAGATGTGGGCTTCCCTGGTGGCACAGTGGTTGAGAGTCTTCCTGCCGATGCAGGGGACACAGGTTCATGCCCTGGTCCGGGAAGATCCCACATGCCGCAGAGTGGCTGGGCCCGTGAGCCATGGCCACTGAGCCTGCACGTCTGGAGCCTGTGCTCTGCAATGGGAGAGCCCACAACAGTGAGAGGCCCGCATACCAAAAAAAAAAAAAAAAAAAAAAAAAAACCTAAGTATAAGGTCAGACACTATAAAACTCTTAGAGGAAAACATAGGCAGAACACTCTATGACATAAATCACAGCAAGATACTTTTTGATCCACCTCCTTGTGTAATGGAAATAAAATAAAAAATAAACAAATGGGACCTGATGAAACTTAAAAGTTTTTGCACAGCAAAGGAATCCATAAACAAGACGAAAAGGCAACCCTCAGAATGGGAGAAAATATTTGCAAACGAAGCAAGTGACAAAGGATTAATCTCCAAAATATTCAAGCAGCTCATGCAGCTCAATATCAAATAAACTAACAACCCTGTCCAAAAGTGGGTGGAAGACCTAAATAGACATTTCTCCAAAGAAGATATACAGATTGCCAACAAATATATGAAAGGATGCTCAACATCACTAATCATTAGAGAAATGCAAATCAAAACCACAATGAGGTATCACCTCACACTGGTCAGAATGGCCATTATCAAAATATCTACAAAGAATAAATGCTGCAGAGGATGTGGAGAAAAGGGAACCCTCTTGCACTGTTGGTGGGAATGTAAATTGATACAGCTACTATGGAGAACAGCATGTAGGTTCCTTTAAAAACTAAAAATAGAACTCCCATATGACCCAGCCTTCCCACTACAGGGCATATACCCTGAGAAAACCATAATTCAAAAAGAGTCATTTACCACAATGTTCATTGCAGCTCTATTTACAATAGCCAGGACTTGGAAGCAAGCTAAGTGTCCATCGACAGATGAATGGATGAAGAAGATGTGGCGTATATATTACAATGGACTATTATTCAGTCATAAAAAGAAATGAAATTGACTTATTTGTAGTGAAATGGATGGACCTAGAGTCTTTCATACAGAGTGAAGTAAGTCAGAAGGAGAAAACAAATACCATATGCTAACACATATACATGGAATCTAAAAAAAAAAGAATGGTTCTGATGAACCTAGTGGCAGGACAGGAATATAGACACAGACGTAGAGAATGGACTTAAGGATACGGGGTGGGGGAAGGGTAAGCTGGGATGAAGTGATAGAATGGTATTGACATATATACACTACCAAATGTAAAATAGCTAGCGGAAAGCAGCCACATAGCACAGGGAGATCAGCTCAGTGTTTTGTGGCCACCTAGAGGGGTGGGATAGGGAGGGTGGGAGGGAGATGCAAGAGGGAGAGAATATGGGGATATATGTATACGTATAGCTGATTCACTTTGTTATACAGCAGCAACTAACACAACAATGTAAAGCCATCATACCATAATCAAGATGTTAAAAAAAAAAGAAAAAGAAAACAAATAGAAATTTGGAAGATTCAAATCTGACCTAATCAGTAATGACATTAAATATAAATGGATTAAACAACCCAATCAAAATGCAGATATTGGAAGAATGGATTACAAAGCATGACGCAACTGTATGCTGTCAACAAGAGATACACTTTATGGTGAAAGACACAAATAGGTTGAAAGTAAAAGGATAAAAAAGATAATACCTGCAATAAGTAATTGAAAGGGAACTTGAGTGGCTATACAAATATCAGACAAAATAGACTTTACAACAAAATATTACAAGAAACAAAGAGGGTATGTTATAATAATAAACAGATTACTCCATCAAGAAGATGGCAACTACAAGCATATTATACACTAACAACAGAGCCCAAAACACATGCGTATTTCCAGAGTTGTGCACTATACAAATTAACATGTCCAGTTAAATAGTAAAAATTGGCATATTTAAAAGGAGAAATAGACAATTCAACAATAATATTTGGAGACATTAGTACCTCACTTTGAGTAATGGATAAAAGAATAGATAAGATCAAGAGAATAATAAGACTTAATCAGCAGAATAAACCATGCGGACCTCCTAGACATGTATAGAACACTCCACTCAGTAATAGAATACATTATGCTCAAGTGTAAATGGAACATTGTCCAGGAAAGACCATGTGTTACACCACAAAAAAGTCTCAATAGATTAAAAAGAATTGAAATCATACAAAATATGTTCTCCTACCACAACGGAATGAAATAACACACAATGGAATCAATAACAAAAGGAAGTTTGGGAAATGCACAAATATGTGAAAAATAACACTAAGAATAAATCACAAGGAAATTTAAAAATACTTTGAGATGACTAAAAATGACTAAAAATAAAATTAACATACCAAAACTTAATTGAAGCAGCAAAAGCTATATATATATAGCTTTAAATGTCTATATATATACACATATATATCTTTAAATGTCTCTCTCTATTATATATATATATATATATTAGCTTTAAATGTCAAAATGCCCGTATTAAAAATGAAGATCTTGAATCAATAACCTAACTTTCCACCCTAAGAAACTAGAAAAAAGAAGGCAAACTAAACCCAAAGCAAGCATATGGAAGTAAATAGTAAAGATTAGAGTAGAAATAAATGAAAAAATAGAGAAAAATCAGCAAAACCAGAAGTTGGTTCTCTGATAAATCTTTAGCTGGACTTACAGGGAGAGATAGACAGACAAACAGAAGGAGAAAAAAGGGGTTGGGAGAGAGAAGACTCAAATTACTAAAATTAAAAATGAAAGAGAAGACATTACTACCAACCTTACAGAAATAAAAAAGATTATAAAGAAATACTGTGAACAATTATACATCAACAAATTAGATAACCTAGATAAAATAGATTTCTGGAAAGGCACAAACTACCTAACCTAACTCGAGAAAAAATAAAATATCAGAATAGACCTAAAACAAGTAAAGAGATTGAATTAATAATTTTAAAACTTGCAGACAGCAAAGCCCAGGCCCAGATGGCTTCATTGGTAAATTATACCAAACATCTATGGAAGAATTAACACTGAACAATCTTTCACAAACTCTTCCAAAATATAGAAGAGACAGATAGTAATAAGCGTTAGTGAGGATGTGAAGAAATATAAAACCCTCATTAATTGCTAATGAGAATGTATAATGGTGCAGTCACTTTGGAAAACAGTTTGGCAGTTCCGCCAAAAATTAAAAATAGAGTTCTCATACAACCCAGCAGTTCTACTCCTGGGTAGATATCCAAGGGAAATTAAACATATATCCACACAAAACTTATACACAGATGTTGATTGCAGCATTTTTAATAATAACAAGACTGTGAAAACAACTCCAATGTCCATCAACTCATGAATAAACAAAATTTGATATATCCATACAATGGAATGTTATTCATCCATAAAACAGAATGAAGTTTTTTTAGATTTTATTGATTTTAATTCAATTTTTATTTTATATTTTAATTTTCTATTGGAGTATAGTTGATTTAAAATATTGTGTTAGTTTCAGGTGTACAGCAAGGTGAATACATATACATATATTCTTTCTTTCTCAGATTTGTTTCCCATATAGGTTATTACAGAATATTGACTAGAGTTCCCTGTGCTATACAGTAGGTCCTTGTTTATTATCTGTTTTATATATATTAGTGTGTATATATTAATCCCAAACTTCTAATTTATCCCTCCTCCAACCTTTCCCCTTTGATAACCGTAAGTTTGTTTTCAAAGTCTGTGAGTCTGTTTCTGTTTTGTTAGTAAGTTCATTTGTATCTTTTTTTTAGATTCCACATATAAATGATATTTGTCTTTCTCTGTCTGACTTACTTTACTTAGTATAACAATCTCCAAGTCCATGCATGTTGCTGCAAATGGCATTATTTCGTTCTTTTTATGGCTGAGTAATATTCCATTGTATATATGTACCACATCTTCTTTATCCATTCCTCTGTTGGTAGACATTTAGGTTGTTTCCATGTCTTGGCTATTGTAAATAGTGCTGCAGTGAATATTGGGGTGCATGTATCTTTTTGCAGTATAGTTTTCTCCAGATATATGCCTAGGAATGGGATTGCTGGATCATATGGTAGTTCTATTTTTAGCTTTTGAAGGAACCTCCATACTGTTCTCCATAGTGGTTGTACCAATTTACATTCCCACCAACGGTGTAGGAGGGTCCCCTTTTCTCCACACCATCTCCAGCATTTATTGTTTGTAGACTTCTGGCGATGGCCATTCTGACCTGTGTGAAGTGATACCTCATTGTAGTTTTGATCTGTCTGCCACAAGCCAACCCCTTCCAATGGCCCTCGCTGCACAGGCTGGGACACCTCTCCCTGCTCTGCCCCCACCATGGAAAGTTAAGTTTGAAGAAGGGGGAAGAGAGAAACACGGACATGAAGAGGAACATCCATCTGGAGCTGAGAAACTGAACCCTGGCAGCTGTTTGAGAACTTGTCCTGGACAATTGCAAATCAAATGATGGGAAAATTGAGGGCTTTATGGCTGAATTTGTGAACTTAGAGTTCCTCAGTTTAATAAATGTAGGCTTGATTTCAGTTTCAAATCTCCCCAAACTACCTAAATTGAAAAAGCTTGAGCTCAGTGGCAGAATCTATGGAGGTCTGGATATGTTAGCAGAAAAACTTCCAAATCTCACACATCTAAACTCAGGTGAAAATAAACAGAATGAAGTATTGATACACGCTACAACATAGATGAATCTTGAAAACATTATGCTAAGTAAAAGAAGCCAGACAGAAGAGGCCACATGTCACGTGCTTCCATTTATATGAAATGTCTGAAATAGTCAAATCCATAGAGACAGCAGATCAATGGTTGTCAGTGGCAGGAGTGATGCAGAGTGACTGCTAATGGCATCAGGGTTTCTTTAGGGGGTGATGAAAATGTTCTGGAATTAGTGATAATGTTTGCACAAGTTTTTGAATATACAAAATCCACTGCATATACACTTTAAAATAGTGAATATATGACATGTGAATTACATCTCACAAAAAGAGTCTATCTGAACCAGAAGTCATTACACCAAAGCTATTACTCAAGGACTGTGTCAGCCACCATAGGAATAATGATAAATAAAAGCTTCTAAAAGCATTTGTCCCATAGCTTTTACCCTCTTGGAGATGATAAGGTACAAAGCAATTACTTGGAAGAAATATTAAAGTGAGTAGATAAAATGTGAGACACAGGAGCAATTATATCCTAATCAGTCTGACTCCTTATTAAGTAGTCCTTCCCCAAACTTAAGTCTTCTCTTGTTTTCTTCCTGGAAACGCAGTTTGTGTCTGGGTTCTATGGATAATTTTTTTCCTTAAATGATTTTATAAATCCCTCAAATCAAACAAGAAATTTTTAATAATATCTCTCTTCCTGTTACCCTTCCAGGTGTTACCTCCAAACACAGGCTGTCTTCATATTGATAGGGACTGTTCCGCTATATATTGCCATGAATCAAGCAGTGAGATATACCATCCTTTTCAAAAACGTGAGCAGCTGAGAGCTAGCAGGTACATCATGAAGCACACATCAGAGGTTATCTGTGAGGTCATGGATCCCGAAGGAAACACCTTTCAGGTAAAGTGCATCATTATTATGGAGAGAGAGGCTAGGGCTTTGCTTTTGAGATATTTCACACAAGAGAGCTCCCCGGCTGGGCTTCCCTGGTGGCGCAGTGGTTGAGAGTCCACCTGCCGACACGGGGGGCATGGGTTCGTGCCCCGGTCCGGGAAGATCCCACATGCCGTGGAGTGGCGGGCGCCTGTGAGCCATGGCCGCTGAGCCTGGGCGTCCGGAGCCTGTGCTCCGCAGCGGGAGAGGCCACAACAGTGAGAGGCCCGTGTACCGAAAAAAAAAAAAAAAAAAGAGAGAGCTCCCGTATAGCATTTTATCTTAGCTGCCTTGGGATTAGTTATCCACTAACTGCCAATACACTTTGGACAGCAGCAATGAATGTCAGTATCTTCAATTCTCAAGTGTACTTCATTAGGAGATAGCAAGTCCAACAATGAGGATGGTTGAAATGCTAAAGCCAAATAAGTAATTAGAACAAAGGGGGAAAAAGTTACTAACCATCTAAAAATAATGCCAACAAAGAAGAGTGATATAAATGCTCTGTATCTGGGTTCAAGTGAGAGAAAATACATGGGGCAGCAGGCAAGTCTGCTTAACTAGGCAGAGAATCCAAAGTGAGAGCTATCAGTTAGTGTGAGGGTTCCAGCAGGGCTGACGATGGGGTGTTGGGAAGCCTGGAGAGGTGCTTAGCTATTCAGTGGTAGAGCTCCATCTTCTGTTTCTCTGTCCTTCCTCTTATCTCTAAGCCAGGCATTGGCAAACCATGGCCACTTGTTTGTATGGGCCCATGAGCTAAAAATGCAGAGTGACTGCATTTTACATTTTTAAATGGTTGGGGGAAATCAAAAGGAGAAGAATATTTCATGACACATAAAAATTAAAAGAAATTCAAATTTCAGTGTCACTATAAAGTTTTACTGCAACATAGCCGCGCTCATTTGTTTACATATTCTCTCTGGCTGCTTTTGCATATAATGGCAGAGTTGAGTAGTTGCAGCAGAAACTCTACAGCCAACAAACCCTAAAATATTTATTATCTGACCCTTGACAAAAAGATGTTTGCCAGCCCCTTCTCTAGGCAAGTTTTTTTTTCACTCCTCACCCAGCGGTGGAATTTCATGTGTTGTCTGGCGGGTGGTGAAGTTACTTTTTAGATTTGGAACCGTACCACAAAGTCCCCAACTTTGAGAGGCAGACAAGCCCTGATCCAACTTAGTTTTTCTGTGCTAAGTCAGTGAAATTTCACAGCATGAGTTCAGGCTGCTAAGAGATTTCAGTGTGCAAGAAACTGAAATTGAAACCTAAAGCCCAAACCCTCTGAGTTGAAACATGCAAGCCAAACATTATCCTAGACATTGATGCTCTTCTTGGGCATTCCCTTCAGTGGCCTTTCAGCCTGACCACACCATGTCTAGACAGTAGTAATGGCTAGAACAATTCTTCTCATAGTGAGACTCAATCTGTCTCCCTGTATATCCATGAGTCCTATTTCTGTGCTTAGAATCCATACTGTCACTCTTAATATTTCAAGACAACCATCACATAAATAGCCTTCCCTCCATGTTTAAATTCCCAGTTCCCTGAACTTATCCTCAGAAGTTAAGTGAGTCCCCTGCCATCCTAGACACCTTCCTCTGAATGTATTCAGGTTTGTCTTCCTGTTTGTTTTCACAGTCTAGGTGTGGTTTGTAAGTGGAGATGTGCTACTAGCTTTTCACTTTTATTAATGCAATCTATACTTAGTGCACAATTCCTTACAAAGAAATATCCCTGATTTTCTGAGTAACCAAAAGATCACCTGCTTTCTCAAATGGGATCAAAAGAAATGTAAGTTTATGGCATTTTTCTTTTCTTTTAGTTGCTTATATACTATGTTCCTTAGGTCATGGCTGATGGTACTGCATCAACTATCCTACCTGAAAACAATTTGGAAGATGATTTAAATGCAAAAGCTGAAGGCTATGACACATTATCATCCACTCACCTTCGTAAGAATCATCTGCAAATCTATGGTGAACATGTCCCCAGGTAATATGATAAAAATAACACCATGACTTTTATTTTCAATTCCAAGTTCAAGGAGCATTTTAGCTGAATATGTCAAGGGATTAGATTTTTATTTCTTCAAATAGGTTTTTTATTATCTATGCTGATGGATCAGGAGTGGAACTTCTTCGGGACAGTGACATAGAAGAATACCTCTCCTTCGCATACGGAGACTCAACTACCGTAGTTCTTCAAGAGCCATTACAGGAACAGCCAGGTAGAGAATCCAGACTGGAACTCATTGAGTCCCTTTACCAGCTCTCATCCTCCTTATCCAGTCTACCCCCGTGTCGTCTCTACTTTTTTCCCTTTGCTCGCTTTTCAACTCTACTTTTCACCTGGCCATGTCAACCTATTTATACAGTGATTTATGTTTGTACCACGCTTCATCTAAGCATCAACCTATATAAATTGTGTATGATCCCCCT
This sequence comes from Grampus griseus, assembly GCF_964374135.1. Classification (NCBI taxonomy): domain Eukaryota; kingdom Metazoa; phylum Chordata; class Mammalia; order Artiodactyla; family Delphinidae; genus Grampus; species Grampus griseus. The sequence goes on from NC_139017.1 coordinate 79,560,718, forward strand.
CCTACCTATAAGCAGATTTGTATCTGCGTTTATATCTGTTAGGTATGTTTAGTTATGTACCTAGGTTCCTATTTATGTGTTTGTTTCATCTTGGTAGGGAAAAACAAAAGTGAGTTATCTTTCATAAGTTCATTTTTTATCATTTTGAATGTGTTGCCTTGGTGAATTCAGTACAAGAGGAGAAAGTACATTTCACGTGTCGGTTAGAAAATCAACCTGAAATATAGGATAAGTTACATATTATATTCATTGGGCATTTACATGTTTTCATCAATTTGAAAGAAATTAGTGTGTGATTAAAGGTTAGAGACATATATTGCACTAAGTAAGAGTCACTGTATATGTAACGTGTATTTAAACACAGGAAAAGAAAGACTTTCATGTTATCTATGTACCAAAGCAATGTGCTCTATCTAGGTTTATGTGTGTGTTTCCTTTTTATCTTTTCTCTGGTTGGTGGGATATATTTTGTGCTCATTTATGAATATGCCTGCATCTATGTACAATTGTATCTTTGAATGTATCAATGTACATTGCGTGATGTTATAAATTTGCTCTTTCTGTGTGAATATGAGGAGTGGGGAACTCTGACTGGTGCAGTCTGTGTGTGGAACTGTAAGAGAATAGGAATTCATCTCAAATTGCTTTGTTAGTTGTTTAACCAGCATCTACGTGAAAAACCACCATGTGCCAAACACTGGCTGGGTGTTAGGAATACAATGGTGAGCTAAGACCGCAATGGACCCTGCTTTCACAGAGCTTAGACTTTAGTGAGAGAGATAGGCATTAAATGTATAGTCACACAAATAACTGTATCATTATAAATTGGGAAAAGATCTATGAAGTAAAGGAATATGATTCTATGAGAACATCTAACAGAGGAGCTGACATAGTCTAGAAGGCTTCCCTGAAAACACTGGAGCCAAGAGCTACTGGATAAGTAGGCATTAATTAAAATAGGAGGAGGAGCTTTCTTGGAAGACAGAATACAAAGCAGGAAGCTTAAAGCTTTGGAGGATAGGGGAAAAAAGGCTAAAGTAGGCAAAGTACAGAAGGGAAAATAGCGCAAGTTGAGTCAGGGTGAGGCCTCTGTTTTATCCCATAAGCAATGGGAAGTCAAAGAAGATTTTACATCATGGGCTAGCATAATCAGTCACCCTGACTGCGGAGGGAGGTTCATTCAGAGTAGAAGTGGGCAGAAAAGTTAGTTGTCATTGTAGTCCAAAACAGGATGGCTCTGAGGGGAATAGTCTAAGGTAGGGTCACTGGAGGAGGAAGAGATAGATGAACTCAAGAAACGTTTAGTGGTAGAACTGACAGGACTTGGATGTGGTTTCCGAAGGACAGTGAAGTGTCCATTACTACTTTCAGGTGATCTAAATCCAGCTGTTTTAGGTGTTACCATGACTGCGTCTCTCCTTTCTTGTTAGACTGTAAGGTCCTTAAGCATAGTCATTGTGTCTGGCTTCTCAAAAGTGTTTGTTCGATTTGGTGAATACCTACTGGATTTCTCAGAATATTTCTGAAAGAGAAATGATCCTCTGATACCTCTCTGTGAACCAGGTGCCCTGAGCATCACTGTCCTTCGCCCTTTCCATGAAGCTTCACCATGGCTAATGAAGAAAGAGTTAGATACAATTGTTCCTCCTAATCTCCAGTCAAGGACATGGGAGACATTTCCCTCGGTTGAGGTACAAATTTTTCTGCTATAAAGTAACTATATTTGCATATCCATCTATCTGTGGGCCAGAGTTCAGCTCTTCTCCTGTATATTCACATATTTTCCTTCTTTTGTAAATTGTTAATGGGCTCAAGGAGTTTTATATTTGTAGATTTTAGAGAAATACACCTGACTAGTTTATCTCAGTTTTATTTCTTTTAGCCTACATCGCAGGCTTGAACGTCGTCCTATAATATGAAAATATGCAGTTTGAGTAACCCATTACTGATATTTTGCAATACAGAAACCTTCCCTCTCCCAATATTTATTTGTTAGTTTTAACACACAGTCTTAGGTCTTTCACTTTCCCTTTAGTCTCAATTTATTAATGCACAAACTGAGTATGTAAGAATAATGTGAAATATTAAATACAGGAACTTGCAACTGCAATTTTAAAAAGTAAGCATTGTAATTGTGGCAGCTTAGAGAAAGGCCCACCTAAGGTTTTGTAAAGAGTGAAAGAAAACATCTTGAGCAAGAATCATATAGTCCTGTATCTTGCCAGATTTGCCATTTCATTTTTTTTACACATTTATTGGAGTATAATTGCTTTACAATGGTGTGTTAGTTTCTGCTATATAACAAAGTGAATCAGCTATACATATACATATACCCCCATATCCCCTCCCACCCTCCCTATCCCACCCCTCTAGGTGGTCACAAAGCACCGAGCTGATCTCCCTATGGTATGCAGCTGCTTCCCACTAGCTATCTATTTTACATTTGGTAGTGTATATATGTCAATGCTACTCTCACTTCGTCCCAGCTTACCCTCCCCCCACCCCGACCTGTGTCTTCAATTCCATTCTCTAGGTCTGCATCTTTAATCCTATCCTGCCACTAGGTTCATCAGAACCATTTTTCTTTTTTTAGATTCCAAATATATGTGTTAGCATACGGTATTTGTTTTTCTCTTTCTGACTTATTTCACTCTGTATGACAGACTCTAAGTCCATCCATCTTGCTACAAATAACTCAATTTCATTTCTTTTTATGACTGAATAATAGTCCATTGTATATATATGCCACATCTTCTTTATCCATTCTTCTGTCAATGGACATTTAGGTTGCTTCCAAGTCCTGGCTATTGTAAATAGAGCTGCTGTGAACATTGTGGTACATGACTCTTTTTGAATTATGGTTTTCTCAGGATATATGCCCAGTAGGGGGATTGCTGGGTCGTATGGGAGTTCTATTTTTAGTTGTTTTTTTTTTTTTTTTTTTTGCGGTACGCGGGCCTCTCACCGTTGCGGCCTCTCCCGTTGCGGAGCACAGGCCCCGGACGCGCAGGCTCACCAGCCACGGCCCACGGGCCCAGCCGCTCCGCAGCACGTGGGATCCTCCCGGACCGGGGCACGAACCCGTGCCCCCTGCATCGACAGGCGGACTCTCAACCACTGCACCACCAGGAAAGCCCCTATTTTTAGTTTTTAAAGGAACCTACATGCTGTTCTCCATAGTAGCTGTATCAATTTACATTCCCACCAACAGTGCAAGAGGGTTCCCTTTTCTCCACACCCTCTGCAGCATTTATTCTTTGTAGATATTTTGATAATGGCCATTCTGACCGGTGTGAGGTGATACCTCATTGTGGTTTTGATTTGTATTTCTCTAATGATAAGTGATGTTGAGCATCCTTTCATATGTTTGTTGGCAGTCTGTATATCTTCTTTGGAGAAATGTCTATTTAGGTCTTCCGCCCACTTTTGGACAAGGTTGTTAGTTTATTTGATATTGAGCTGCATGAGTTGCTTGTATATTTTGAAGATTAATCCTTTGTCGGTTGCTTCGTTTGCAAACATTTTCTCCCATTCTGAGGGTTGTCTTTTCATCTTTTTTATGGTTCCCTTTGCTGTGCAAAAGTTCATTAGGCCCCGTTTGTTTATTTTTATTTTAGTTTTTATTTCCATTTCTCTAGGAGGTGGGTCAAAAAGGATCTTGCTGTGATTTATGTCATAAAGCATTCTGCCTATGTTTTCCTCTAAGAGTTTTATAGTGTCTGGCCTTACATTTAGGTCTTTAATCCATTTTGAGTTTATTTTTGTGTATGGTGTCAGGGAGTTTTCTAATTTCATTCTTTCACATGTAGCTGTCCAGTTTTCCCAGCACCACTTATTGAAGAGGATGTCTTGACTCCATTGTATATTCTTGCCTCCTTTTTCATAGATTAGTTGACCATATGTGCATGGGTTTATCTCTAGGCTTTCTATCCTGTTCCACTGATCTATATTTCTGTTTTTGTGCCAGTACTATACTGTCTTGGTTACTGTAGTTTGTAGTATAGTCTGAAGTCAGGAAGGCTGATTTCTCCAGCTCTGGTTTTTTTTTTGTTTTGTTTTGTTTTGTTTTTTTTGCGGTACGCGGGCCTCTCACTGTTGTGGCCTCTCCTGCTGCGGAGCACAGGCTCTGGACGCGCAGGCTCAGCGGCCATGGCTCACGGGCCTAGCCGCTCCACGGCATGTGGGATCTTCCCGGACCACAGCACGAACCCGTGTCCCCTGCATTGGCAGGCAGCCTCCCAACCACTGCGCCACCAGGGAAGCCCCAGTCTTTATTTTAAAGTCTATTTTGTCTGATACGAGAATTGCTGCTCCACCTTTCTTTTGATTTCCATGGAATATCTTTTTCCATCCCCTCCCTTTCAGTCTGTGTGTTTCCTCAGGTCTGAAGGGGTCTCTTGTAGGCAGCATATATATGGGTCTTATTTTTGTATCCATTCAGCCAGTCTGTGTCTTTTGGTTGGAGCATTTAATCCATTTGCATTTAGGGTAATTATCGATATGTATGTTCCTATTACCATTTTCTTAATTGTTTGGGGTTTGTTTTTGTAGGTCTTTTCCTTCTCTGTGTTTCCTGCCTAGAGAAGTTCCTTTAGCATTTGTTTTAAAGCTGGTTTGGTGGTGCTGAATTCTCTTAGCTTTTGCTTGTCTGTAAAGGTTTTAATTTCTCCATCGAATCTGAATGAGACCCTTGCTGGGGAGAGTAATCTTGGTTGTAGGTTTTTCCCTTTCATCACTTTAAATATGTCCTGCGACTCCCTTCTGGCTTGCAGAGTTTTTGCTGAAAGGTCAGCTGTTAACCTTATGGGGATTCCCTTGTATGTTATTTGTTGTTTTTCCCTTGCTGCTTTTAATATTTTTTCTTTATATTTAATTTTTGATAGTTTGATTATATGTGTCTTGGCATGTTTCTCCTTGGATTTATCCAGTATGCGAGTCTCTGCACTTCCTGCACTTGATTGACTGTTTCCTTTCCCATATGAGGGAAGTTTTCACCTATAATCTCTTCAGATATTTTCTCAGTCCCTTTCTTTTTCTTCTCTTCTTCTTCTGGGACCCCTATAATTCGAATGTTGGTGCGTTTAATGTTGTCCCAGAGGTCTCTGAGCCTGTCCTCCATTCTTTTCATTCTTTTCTCTTTATTCTGCTCTGTGGCAGTTATTTCCACCATTCTATCTTCCAGGTCACTTATCCGTTCTTCTACCTCACTTATTCTGCTATTGATTCCTTCTAGTGTATTTTTAATTTCGTTTATTGTGTTGTTCATCATTGTTTGTTTGCTCTTTAGCTCCTCTAGGTCATTGTTAAACATTTCTTGTATTTTCTCCATTGTATTTCTGAGATTTTGGATCATCTTTACTATCATTACTCTGAATTCTTTTTCAGGTAGACTGCCTATTTCCTCTTCATTTGTTTGTTCTGGTGGGTTTTACCTTGTTCCTTTTCTGGTGCATAGTTCTCTGTCTTCTCATTTTGTTTAACTTAGTGTGTTTGGGGCCTCCTTTTCTCAGGCTGCAGGTTCCTAGTTCCTTTATTTCTGGTGTCTGCCCCTAGTGGGTGAGGTTGGTTCAGTGGGTTATGTAGGCTTCCTGGTGCGGGGGACCGTTGCCTGTGTTCTGGTGGTTGGGGCTGGAGCTTGCCCCTCTGGTGGACATTCCTGCATCCGGTGGTGTGTTTTGGAGTGTCTGTGAACTTAGTATGACTTTAAGCAGCCTCTCTGCTAATGGGTGGGATTGTGTTCCTGTCTTGTTAGTTGTTTGTCATGGGGCGTTCAGCACTGGAGCTTGCTGGCTGCTGGGTGCAGCTGGGTCTTGGTGTTGAGATGGAGATCTTTGGGAGAGCTCTCACCAATTAATATTATATGGGATCGGGAGGTCTCTGGTGGTCTAACATCCTGGACTCAGCTCTCCCACCTCAGAGGCTCAGGCCCGACACCCAGCTGGAGCACGAAGACCCTGACAGCCACATGGCATGGAAGAAAAGGAAGAGAAAAAAAAAAAAAGAGCAAACAGAATGCCAAAAGAAATGGTAACAGCAAAACTAAGCAGACAAAATCACACAAAGAAACATACACAAACACACTTGCAAAAAGAAAAATAAATACGAACAGACAGAACCCCAAGACAAATGGTAAAAGCAAAACTAAACAGACAAAATCACACAAAGAAACACTCACACACACTCACAAAAAGAGAAACAAAAAAGTAAGAGGTCAACTAAACCAATAAACAAACCCACAAATGAAAACAAATACTAAAAACTAAACTAAGATAAACATAAATCCAAAAACAAATCAAACACAGAAAGCAAACCCAAGTCCACAGTTTCCCCCAAAGTCCACCACCTCAATTTTGGGAGGACTCGTTGTCTATTCAGGTATTCCACAATTGCAGGGTTTACCCAGTTGATTGCAGGGATTTAGTCTGCTGCTCCTGAGGCTGCACAGAGAGCTTTCCCTTTCTCTTCTTTGTTCGCACAGCTCCTGGGGTTCAGCTTTGGTTTTGGCCCCACCTCTGCATGTAGGCTGCCCTCAGTTATCTGTTCCCTGGCCAGAGAGTAGGCGGTTAAAGCAGCAGCTGATTAGGGCTCTCTTGCTCACTCAGGCCAGGGAGAGCGAAGGGTACGGTAGTCACAATTGAGATGCCGGGAGTGCTTGTGGCAACAGAGGCTGGCGTGACATTGCAACAGCCTGAGGCGTGCTGTGTGTTCTCCTGAGTTAGTTGGCCCTGGTGTGTTGCACAGGCTCCCAGCAGGGTGTGGGTAGTGACCTGTGCTTGCCCACAGGACCCCATATTTCAGTTTGGTGCCTATAAGCAACATGGTGAACGAAGATGATCTGAATTCTAGTCTTGGCTCTATCAATTATTAATGTGGGATTTGGGAAAAGTCACACTGCATGTCTTAACTCCTTATCTGAAAAATGAAAAGACCACACCAAATGGTTTACTAAAACTATCTCCAAGTTGAAAATACTGCACTGTGAGAAATAATATACCACACCTGAGATTAATGAAGGAAGTTCATTCTCTTCCTCCACAGCTCCTATATCTATGACCTTCTATGCCCAGTGGAGTGGCCACCCAGGCAAGCCTCTGAGTAGCTATCACTGACGAGGCATTTGGCACTGAAGAGCAATTTATTTTATTTTATTTTATTTTTTTTCATAAATGCTAGAGAGTGAGTGGAGAAAAGGGAACCCAACCCTTCTGCCCTGTTGGTGAGAATGTAAATTGATACAGCCACTATGGAGAACAGTGTGGAGGTTCCTTAAAAAACTAAAAATAGAACTACCATATGACCCAGCAATCCCACTACTGGGCATATACCCTGAGAAAACCATAATTCAAAAAGATACATGTACCACAATGTTCATTGCAGCACTATTTTCAATAGCCAGGACACGGAAGCAACCTAAATGTCCATCAACAGATGAATGGATAAAGAGATGTGGCACATATATACAATGGAATATTACTCAGCTGTAAAAAGGAATGAAATTGAAGAGCAATTTAAAATGAAACACATCAAAGCACACCACTCCTGAAAATCAATTACAAGGAGAAGATAGAGATGTTAATCTACTCAAGGCACATGTTTCTGCCCAAGAGATCCCAGGAAGATTCTAGTGGCATGCTTAATCTAGAATGAGCTCAAAGACCTCCCAGATCTATGGGATGATTTCTCTCTCAAAGGATCTCTCCAGGTCAAAATGAACATGGAACCAAAAAGTTAAAGATTGTTAATTCCAAGTGTCTTAGGCTCCCTGTGGATTTTAAGGAATAGTTGCATGCATTTGGCATAACCGAGGCTGCTGCTGCCTCACCATGGCAACAGCATGGCTTAGCATTTCCCTAAATGCTATCCAGTGGGACATCAGGCAACAGGATTTTTAAATATCCTTATTCTTGGTAACATATTTAAAGAGGAAAACTTGCCCAGTTCTGTTCCCAATTTCCCTCATATTTGCAAACCTTTTTGAGAACAGGGATACATTTTTTCACTGTGGTATTCCCTAATGAGTGGTTCCTAGCATAGAGTGTCTACATAATAAGTACTCGGTGGAAAAAACAATTCTAACGGTAAAATATTCTCATTTGTTTGGTGGTTGTTTTGCTTTGTTTCGTTAATAGAAAAAAACTCCAGGACCTCCATTTGGCACTCAGATTTGGAAGGGCCTCGACGTTGGGTCCAAACAGTTAATGAGCACCCCAGCCCCTATACGGAAGAGCCCCAGTGTGCTACAGATACGCCAGTTCATCCAGCACGAGGTCATAAAGAATGAGGTGAAATTGAAACTGCAGATTTCCCTGAAGGTAATGGAATTCTGGTAACCTGACCCAAAAGAATCAGGAACAGAGCAATCATTCTTCTTGGTTTCCTGAGGAACCTGAAATTATGTAATTCTGCCAATATTTATCTAATGCAACACATAAATGTCAATCTTCTAGAGGGTAGAAGGTGGAAAAGGCAGAAAATGCTTAATGGTTCCCATAAGGTATAGGAAGTATTGAGGCCCCAAAGACATTGAGAAGATAGGTAACTTTTATATGTGATTGCAATGTCGTCCTCCTCCTCTCTCAGTATATGGAAAACTGATCTAGTAACCTCTGGAAAAAGGTAGAACTGCATATTAACTTGATACTTGTCAGAGGAAGAAAAGGATTATTGGTTTTGGGAAATAGTCTAAGAATTTGTACATATATAGTTAACTGTATAAGCATATCTATAACATCTCACTGTCAAGTGTGTCAGCTCTCTCAGAACAGGTATCATATGTGTTTTGTTTATGGTTATATACCCAATACCTGGCATACAGCAGGGGACCGTTATCTGTGAAAACAGATCAAATATTTATGCAAAAGGTAAAGTATATTTCTCTTGGAAGCAAAGGCATGAACTGAGTAACTTACATTCATAGATCTCATCATAAAGGCCATACCTGGAAAGGACTCTAGAAATCATCTAACCCAACTCTGTCCATTTTATTGATGAGGACACTGGAGCACTGAATGAGAAGCTGGGCCTCTCTGAGGTCCTCAGACAATTCTAATGTCCTGTGGCTCTTAAAGCTTTGCTTTTGGACTTTTCAGGTCTTTGTTTATTAACGTATTAAGGAAAAGCCTTTCCAGATTGCTTGACCAGTAACTGGTTGTTAAGCCTTGTGAACTTACATATTCTTAACCTTTTTGTATTATTTCAAGCTGATGTTGGCTATTCTGTGTCTCTCTCTACCATATTTCTGCATTTTATTGATCTCTTTTATTCTACTGATTTAGGATTATATAAACCATATTCTAAAGAAAGAAGATGAGCTACAGGAAATGAGAGTTAAAGATTCCAGAACTGAGGGGGAGAAAGCCAAGGCTGCAGATCTCCTCAAGCTAGTTATGGTGAGAAAGAAATGTTTTTTACTCTAGTGGTTTTACTATTGTTTCAATATTAAATGCTTTGAGACAAAATATTGTAAATAATAGCTGTTTCTGCCACTTCTATGAAGCATTTTCTCCCTCCTTATAATTTCTTATTTCTGTGGAACTCTGATCCCTTATATATATCGAATTTTCCAAAAGCTTTTTAGGCTCTTCCTTAAATCATAAATAATTCTGAAGGCTCTTAAATAAAAGTTTTTATTGTCTTCAGAGAAACTGACATTCATTGAAATGTCTTATGAATTAATGAATGAAATAGGAAGAAGGAAGAAAAATCAACTTCTACACTTAAAATGATTTCCATTTTTAGAAATTTGCTAAGTGAAAGAAATGACTAAAAAAAATCATGTCACTTTTTGTATTGGCATTAAAAAACTAATTCATTTTATAGTAAGTTCCATAAAAGATCAATTTGATCACATAAGGAATCCTTCTAAACAAAGTAAATTTTGTATGTAATATAATCATCATCATTAAGGAACTCTATCTTCATTTCAGGCTTTCCCTAAAATGGAGAAAACTACAGAAAGTCGTGATACTGAAGGTAATTACATTTAATATTTTTGTGCAAAATAGTTACAGATTGCAAAGGAACAATCTTAAATACACTTCTCAGTTATTCTCTCATCTGATAGCAAAGTACCATGTACATATTTCTGTTGTCATATTGGCCATGTTGTATTGTAATGATTTTTTTAATATATTTTTTTCCTGCCTAAATTGTGAGATCCTTCAAACCATGATTGCCTCTAATTTATCTTTAACTATCACATGTTGAATGATAAAAGTTGACATTTGGCTTTTAAGTTAGCCTCAACTTGCATTTAGAACATAGCAAATATACAGGAAGGAAACAGTCAACCAACCAACACTCTACTCCCAATACACACACACACACACACACACACACACACACACACACACGCACACACAGAACTTTGGAGCAACTACACAGGTATCACCAAAATCTTGCACTGTTTTGCACTATATGTGGCCCAAGCAGTCTACTCTTGGAAAGCTTATTTATGTGGGGAAATATACAGCCCCAACAAACTTGGTTATATGGTTTCATAGTTCACAGAAGACAAGCAGTGGAGAATTTTTGTGGTTTGGGGTTTTCTTTTCTATTTTGGTCATATGACAAAAGTCAGAAAGTGGCAGCCACGGGCTCCATTCAGCCCACAGATGTGTTTTGTGTGTCCCCCACAGTGTTGTCTTGCACAGTTGCTTTTGTTGTTTCTGTATCTGAATTTTCCTTATCTTGAAATGTCCCATTACCACACAGTGACATGTAGCTGAAGATGATTATCAGCTGCCCCTTTAGAACTGCCATGAACAAAAGAATCCATCACAGCCACAGTGTCTCCTGTCCTTACACTCTGTTGTCACTCTTTTACCTGGGTGGCCTCTTATGTTACGGTTGCCAGATTTAGCAAATAAAAATACAGAAGGCCAAGTTAAATATGAATTTCAGACAAACAACAAATTTTTTTGTTATAAGGATGTCCCAAAATAACATGGAGCATACTTATACTAAAGATTTTTTGTTGTTCCTCTGAAATTCAAATTTAACTAGATGCCCTATACTTTATCTGGTGACCCTACATTGTAGCATTTGAATTTTTAACCTCTGGTGTGAGGGAACAATCACTGTAAGGTAAATGCACAAGCTGCCCAATAGTGAAGGACAAATCAAATGTATTTTTCGAACAGACAAACAGATGCAGGAATCAGAGTCTTGCATGTTTACAGCTGCCCCTGACACATTAATAGTGGTGATCCTAAGTCAATGCTCCCCAAAGTACTTCCTAAAACACTAGTCTATGGGACAGCTCCAGAAAAAAAAAGTGAGTTCTATGCTAACGTAAGTTTGCATACTGCTGCATATTGCCTTATTTTCTTAGACAGCCACAAAGTACATGAACTAGTTAAGGGTCCAGAAAAGCTCTACAGTAATGAAACATATTTAACCTTGTAAAAATCAGTGTTTCCCAAACTCATATAACCGTGAAACACAGAGCCTTCTTTCTTTTTTAATCTCCTGTTAACATCCCTCCAAGACCATGTTCTCTGGAATAACCTCTGAGAACCACTGCCCAAATTATCAAATAACTGTTGTATTATATTCATATTCTTAGGTTTATATCTTTAGATATTGTTTTAGAAAAACAATTTCAATAAAGTGTTTAATTTTTTTTTTTTTTGCGGTACGCGGGCCTCTCACTGTTGTGGCCTCTCCCGTTGCGGAACATAGGCTCCGGATGCGCAGGCTCAGCGGCCATGGCTCACGGGCCCAGCCGCTCCGCGGCATGTGGGATCTTCCCAGACCGGGGCACGAACCCGTGTCCCCTGCATGGGCAGGCGGACTCTCAACCACTGCGCCACCAGGGAAGCCCAAGTGTTTAATTTTTTTGAGCTTTGGTGCTTCAGATGTGAAGAAATTCAGTTAGGTAGAACACTGACGCCCCCAGTGATGTGGGACAAATGAGGTGTCACTTACATTTTACATTTTGACTATAAGATGTGTTTCTCTAAAAGGGTATTTCATAGAGATACCTGGTTTCCTGTTATATTATAGCTTGGTCATGGAAATTCTAGTAATCACTTGATAGACTCAATATAGGCTCTTAGAAAACATCTCAAATGAGTAATTGGGTACTGATTGTGTGTTGGGCTGTCAAGAAGTGAGGATAAAAGTTAAATGCATCTGTTTTTAAAGTTGCAGCCCACCTAACTGATGTATTCAAGCAGTCTTTGGCTAATACTACAGAATGTCCACCAGAAACCGTTGAGACAGATTTCTCTGAAAAGAAACGGAGGTAAGCTGATCAATAATGTGTTCCAATCAGTACTAAGGAAATGATGAGGAAATGGAGAGGCGCGGGTGTCATACAGTGGGTGACTACATCAAGGAATTAGCCTTTCATCTTCCATGCTGTTAACAATTTATCATACAAGGGTGGGTTTTCTTTTATTATCTGTAGGCTGAGAACATTGCCCTTTTTCATCATATTTTTTTTCCTTTCGTTTTACACAGGCACACAGTAACAACAAAGCGTTGGAAAGAAAAGTTAGCTCAAAAGAGGTAATTCTACCCTGAACTATACATAAAATAAGCATGTGAAAGACCCAGTTTGGTGGAGTCATAGAATTTTAGAATTGGGGGGGTTGCAAAGTCCTACCATCCAGGCTCCCCGATGTTCTTTAAATTCTGCTACATTTCTGCCCAGCAGTCATCTTTTGGGCAGTGACCTTATTATCTTTTGAGGAAGCCCATTTGACCATTACCATTTGACCATTAGGTAGATCCTCTCTCTCTCATAAGCAAGGGAACTCTCAGGTATTCTCTGTGCTTTGGTAATTCTAATATACTAATAAATATTCTAGAACTTAATGCAAAGCATAGTTGTAAACATGCAAGGATTCTTATAATGCACACGAGGAATGTGCTCTAAGCATTATGTGCTCTGGTTTCCTTTCAATCCTAGCTGAGGATTCCAACCCCAGCCCTCTTGCCCTAAAGAAAGGAAGCCAGATATATTTATTGAGTGTATAGTAGTACATATGGTACCACTGTACACATTTGCATGGCTCCTCTCCAGAATGACTCCCAGGATGAATACACTTCTTAATAAAAACGTCTGGGCTACCTTGTGGAATGTGTTGGAGAAGTAGTGAGATAAGACCTTAGGTCTCATGGGCCACCCCTCTATACAAGGTCAAACTAGAAGTATATACTGTCCTGTAGAATATCCCTGAAAGGATATCCAAGAGCCTGGTGACAGTGAGTGCTTGTGGAGAAGGAAACTGGGAGGTTAGGGGATAGTGCAAGATGGACTTCCTTTTCATTATGTACTCTTTTCTCCTTTTTGAATTATGTACATTTGCATGTGTTATCCATTCACATTTAAAAAAATTTTTGAAACATTAACAGTTTCGAATTTTACCCCATAGGTAGGAATGGCAAGCCAACAAAAGTTTTTGAAGAAGAAAGTGAAACACATAATTAGATATATGTCCTAGAAAGAGAAGGGCTGGCAACATGGAAAATGGACAGGGGAGGAGGGTTAAGGAAGGAGAAAGTTTCAAGGAAATAGAAGGTAGTCAACAAATGTCAGATGCCATGGAAGAATCAGAAAGGAGAATGAAGAGAGGAATTTGTGCTTATCGGTTGGAAGGTTTATTGATTTCTTTTGTGAGAACAATTTTAATAGATTGATAGGCAGTAGCCAGACTGCCATAGATTGATGAACGAATCCAGTGAGGCAGTAGAGATATTTTAATGAGAAATTCAAGCTGTTTAAATAAGACGATTTTCATTCAGCCAGTATTTCCAGAGAGGCCATCTAGTATAAGAGAAAGAGCACTGTTCTTAGAGCCAGCAGACCTAGAATCAGCTCCAATTTGATTATTGGCAGACTGTATGATTCCAGCTGGTTGTTTTACTTCAGTAAAATTTACTTCAGGAATTCAGTTTGCTTATCTATAAAATGAGGATGATTAGACCACCTAGTATCTAAGATCTCTGTCAGTTCACTAACAGCTGACTTGCATAAGCACTTCTCAAGATCATGGGCTTTGGTGCAGGCAACCTGGATTTTAATTCAGACTTTACTTCTTACTACTTACTTCTCTATGCCTTGAATTTTTGATGAATAAAATGGGAATAATAATAGTAACTCATAGAGTTATTGTAAGATTAAATGCAAAGTACTTTGCAAAGTTTTCCTGGCATGCAATAAGCACTTAAAAATGAAAATTTTTTCAGATAGGGTTAGGTTTGGCTGCATTTAACGGACAACCCCCAAATCAGTGTTTTACAAGAAAGAAGTTTGTTTTTCCTAATGTAAAAGAAGTCCGAAGTGGGCAGTCCATGGCAGGCAGTGCCACATCATCATCAGGAACTAAGATTCCTTCCTTTCTTCTGTTCCATCCTTCTTAGCACATGATTTCCATCCTCAAGTTTGCTTCATAGTTGCAAAATGACTGCTGCAGCTACAGCCATTTCATTCATATTTTAGGAAGTAGGAAAAGAGATGAAGCAAGGACAAAGGGAAAGCCTTCCAGCTGAGTTAGCCCTCTTTAAAAGCTTTCTGAAGTCTTACCCAGTGACTTCAGTTTACATCTTACTGGCTATCCGTATATAGACGGAAGGCTGGGAAGTGTAGTTTTTAGCTGGACTATTGCCTCCCCAGTACATTTTCTAATATGGAAAGTCAGCTAGCAAGATTATGATTGTTTTTATTTTACTTTGTGATCATTAATTGCATTATTCATAAGCCATTCATTCCCCAGGTTTCAGTGTTACCACTGCTACTGAAATTTCGGAAATCAGTAGAATCTAGCTGTCAATTAAACCTCAGAGAAACGGAAAGACATGCAAAAAGGTCATCCATGTGGTTTGTAGCCTTTTGAGATCAAGTGTAAAACCAGACTACCAGCTGGTATCATTATTTCCTGTCTCACATGAAAGTCTAATTTCTGAGGTCAGAAATGTGACCGATTCTAGAAGAAGCAGAAGATGAACTGAAACAAGTTGACAAAAAAATGCCCGAGTTAATTCTTACCAGTTTTGTTAGTGATCCCCATTTTCTGTGGGATTTAGAGCTGAAACAAAAGCAAATAACACTTTTTCGTTAATGTTCTGTGTCTTCTTTTGCATCGTTATGGAAATATCCACCAGGAAGGAAATTGAAAAAACACAAAACTATCTAAAGGAAATTAGGAACAAAGCAATATCTCCGTACTACAAATCTGAACTAAGCAAGTTATATCAGTCTCAGGTAATTGAATGTAATTAACAAAAATTGAATGAGTCTTCATAGAAGTTGATACAATGCCTGTGCTTTTAATGTAACCTACCTATCCTGATGTTTCTTTCCTGCTTCAAGCATCAACCCAATTGACTAACCCATGCTCTTCAAATCATGTCCTCACCAGCATGTGAGAGGGAAATTCTTTGCCAGTGTATTCCTACAGCTCTACCTCCCTGCCTTGCATTATCACTATTAATTATGTTCTCCCATCTATTTTAAGCTCTTTTTGGGTTGAATTCTCCCTATTGATGATTATCCTCCGATAAATCCCATTTTGAAGTTTTTATTCTATTGAAATGTCCTCACCCATCAGCTGCTGAGGCAACACTGAGAGATTGTGAGTTCTTGGAAGCCCATGGAAGGAGAACATGGCTCTCCTTTCCTATGAAACCTTGAAACTCTCAAGCAAAGGGAGGATTTTCATGTGTTCAGAACTCCCTGTGCTTCAATGAAAATTCCAGATGTTATTATTAACCAGAGGCTGCCTGACAAGAAATTATGGGAAATTATGACTAATTAACAAAATCCAGAATTGAGTTAATCAGTTTCTCGAACAACTTGTAATTTGCAAACTTCCTTTTCAGGGCCTTAAAAAATATGCTTTTATCACTGCTTACCAACTTATCATGCTTGTAGCACTTGCCTTTCAGCTGTGTGTAAGTCTAAAATAAATCTTTGATTTTTCCTTTAAGTTTAATTATCTGGACACCCTTTCCAAAAACTTGCCTTCTTTTACCAAGAAAGACAAGGATGCAAGCAAAACAGCTGTTCAAAATACATCCAATCTTCCTCCAGGTAATATGTTCATGTAGCTCTTATTCCTGTTAATGTAGAACATAACTAGTTCCTACCACTTTTTGTCTCAGTAACAGCTAATGACATAACACAGTGTGACCTATATATTATAGATTTGGCTGAGTTATATGAGGAAACTAAAATGTAAATAAAATTTAGTTTTCATCCTGTATGCTTAAAATTTACCTAAAAGCATTAAGAAGACCTGACTAATTTAAAAATCAAGGGAGTAATGAAAGGTTGTTGGAGAACAGTACATTTACATGGTCTCCAAGTATCACCTCACGTATTACCTGCTAATTATGAGGAGGAGAATATGCCTTTACAATGGAGGGAGATGGCATTTTCCACCTTAACCAAGTGATCAAACTTCTACCATATGTGAGACAACCTAGCATTAGATGTTTTCTCATATAATGCAATATGAATATTGTTCCTAGAACCTGTGTAGAATTCTCACCAAAAATCCTTAACCTGAATTTAATCAAAAGGAAACAATCAGACAAACCAGAATGTAGACATTTAATAAGACAGCTGACCCGGGCTCTTCCAAAAAGTCAATGTCATTGGCCCCATGGCTCCATCCCCGTTTCTCTCGCTTCAGTGAGGCCCACGCTTTTCACGCATCACCTCAGGGAGCGCTTACCGCATGAAGAACCTCAGGGTAAAGGCACGGCCACCAAAGCAGGAGTGAGAGCAACTTGACGCCGGGAAGGAGACACTAAAGAGGCTGCAGCCGCAGGAGGCCGGAGTCCTGGCCCCCGTTGGCCTTTCCCAAGGGCTTCGACAGGGCGCCTCAGGCCTCGCCATCTGCTGAGTGCCGCCCACCTCACGGACACCATCCTGCCTCGCTGACCCAGTCGCCCTGTTGCCAGAATGAGCTGATGTCTGAAAAGTGCTCAGCAGAACCAGGCACAGCACGGGCCTCTCCTCTTGTGGTTTCACTTGCCAGTGACCACTATCTTGATAATTCCGTATGGCTGACAGGCTCTTGGTGCTCTGGCCGGGTGTCAGGCCTGAGCCTCTGAGGTGGGAGAGCCGAGTTCAGGACACTGGACCACCAGAGACCTCCTGGCCCCACATAATATCAATTGGCGAGAGCTCTCAGAGATCTCCGTCTCAACGCTAAGACCCAGCTCCGCTCAAACACCAGCAAGCTCCAGTGCTGGACACCCCATGCCAAACAACTAGCAAGACAGGAACACAACCCCACCCATTATCAGAGAGGCTGTCTAAAATCATAATAAGGTCACAGACACCCCACAACACACCACAGGACTCGGTCCCGCCCACCAGAAAGAAAAGATCCAGCCTCACCCACCAGAACACAGGCACCAGTCCCCTCCACCAGTAAGCCTACACAACCACTGAACCAACCTTACCCACTGGGGGCAGACACCAAAAACAACGGGAACTATGAACCTGCAGCCTGTTAAAAGGAGACCCCAAACACAGTAAGTAAAGCAAAATGAGAAGACACAGAAATGTGCAGCAGATGAGGGAGAAAGGTAAAAACCCACCAGACCAAACAAATGAAGAGGAGATAGGCAGTCTACCTGAAAAAGAATTCAGAGTAATGATAGTAAAGATGATCCAAAATCTTGGAAATAGAATGGAGAAAATACAAGAAATGTTTAACAAGGACTTAGAAGAACTAAAGAGCAAACAAACAATGATTAACAACACAATAAATGAAATTGAAAATACTCTAGAAGGAAGCAATAGCAGAATAACTGAGGCAGAAGAACGGATAAGTGACCTGGAAGATAAAATAGTGGAAATAACTGCTGCAGAGCAGAATAAAGAAAAAAGAATGAAAAGAATTGAGGACAATCTCAGAGACCTCTGGGGCAACATTAAACGCACCAACATTCGAATTATAGGGGTCCCAGAAGAAGAAGAGAAGAAAAAGAAAGGGACTGAGAAAATATCTGAAGAGATTACAGTTGAATACTTCCCTCATATGGGAAAGGAAATAATCAAGTCCAGGAAGTGCAGAGAGACCCATACAGGATAAGTCCAAGGAGAAACACGCCAAGACCCATGTTAATCAAACTATCAAAAATTAAATATAAAGGAAAATATTAAAAGCAGCAAGGCAAAAGCAACAAATAACATACAAGTGAATCCCCATAAGGGTAACAGCTGACCTTTCAGCAAAAACTCTGCAAGCCAGAAAGGAGTGGCAGGACTTATTTAAAGTGATGAAAGGGAAAAACCTACAACCAAGATTACTCTACCCAGCAAGGATCTCATTCAGATTCAATGGAGAAATTAAAACCTTTACAGACCAGCAAACGCTAAGAGAATTCAGCACCACCAAACCAGCTTTACAACAGACACTAAAGGAACTTCTCTAGGCAGGAAACACAAGAGAAGGAAAAGACTTACAATAACAAACCCCAAACAATTAAGAAAATGGTAATCGGAACATACATATCGATAATTTCCTCAAATGCAAATGGATAAAATGCTCTAACCAAAAGACACAGAATGGCTGAATGGATACAAAAACAAGACCCATATATATATGCTGTCTACAAGAGACCCACTTCAGACCTAGGGACACATACAGACTGAAAGTGAGGGGTTGGAAAAAGATATTCCTTGCAAATGGAAATCAAAAGAAAGCTGGAGTAGCATTTCTCATATCAGACAAAACAGATTTTAAAATAAAGACCATTACAAGAGACAAAGAAGGAAACTACACAATGATCAAGGGATCAATCCAAGGAGAAGATATAAAAATTGTAAATATTTATGCATTTATGCATAGGAGCACCTTAATTCATAAGACAAATGCTAACAGCCATAAAAGGGGAAATTGAGAGTAACACAATAATAGTAGGGGACTTTTAACACCCCACTTTCACCACTGGACAGATCATCCAAAATGAAAATAAATAAGGAAACACAAGTTTTATATGAGACATTAGACCAGATGGGCTTAATTGATATTTATAGGACATTCCATCCAAAACCAACAGGATACACTTTCTTCTAAGATCAGGAACAAGACAAGTGTTGCCCACTCTCACCACCATTATTCAACATAGTTTTGGAAGTTTTAGCCACAGCAATCAGAGATAAAAAAGAAATAAAAGGAATCCAAATCAGAAAAGAAGAAGTAAAACTGTCACTGTTTGCAGATGACAGAATCCTAAAGATGCTACCAGAAAACTACTAGAGCTAATCAATGAATTTGGTAAAGTAGCAGGATACAAAATCAATGCACAGAAATCTCTGGCATTCCTATACACTAATGATGGAAAATCTGAAAGAGAAATTAAGGAAAGACTCCCATTTACCACTGCAACAAAAAGAATAAAATACCTAGGAATAAACCTACCTAAAGAGACAAAAGACCTGTATGCAGAAAACTATAAGACACTGATGAAAGAAATTAAAGATGATACAAACAGATGGAGAGATATACCATGTTCTTGGATTGGAAGAATCAACATTGTGAAAATGACTCTACTACCCAAAGCAATCTACAGATTCAATTCAATCCCTATCAAACTACCACTGGCATTTTTCACAGAACTAGAACAAAAAATTTCACAATTTGTATGGAAACACAAAAGACCCTGAATAGCCAATGCAATCTTGAGAAAGAAAAATGGAGATGGAGGAATCAGACTCCCTGACTTCAGACTATACTACAAAGCTACAGTAATCAAGACAGTATGGTACTGGCACAAAAACAAAAATATAGATCAATGGAACAGGATAGAAAGCCCAGAGATGTACCCACGGGGAGAGGGAAGTATAAGCTGGGACAAAGTAAGAGAGTACCATTGGCATATATACACTCCCAAATGTAAAATAGATAGCTAGTGGGAAGCAGCTGCATACCACAGGGGTATCAGCTCAGTGCTTTGTGACCATCTAGAGGGGTGGGATAGGGAGGGTGGGAGGGAGACACAAGAGGGAGGGGTTATGGGGATATATGTATACGTATAGCTGATTCATTTTGTTATACAGCAGAAACTAACACAACAACGTAAAGCAATTATACTCCAATCAAGATGTTAAAAAAAAAAGTAAATGTCATTAAAAAAATTTTTTAAACATGAGGTGATTGTTCTGTAATAAAAAAGACAAAAGAGGCATAAAAACTACTTGTGATACATACATTTTGGTTGCTGGATTGAGGAAAAAACAGCTATCAAAAATATTTGGATGAATTACATGAGTTTGATTTAGGGACTCTATATGAGAGGGCATTGTTGGATTACTGTAACTTTTTTCGGGTTTGGTGATGCTGTTGTGGATGTGTAGGGGAATGTCTTCATTTCAGGAGATGCATGTTGAAGAATTTAGGGATGACATAAAATTTAGTGCTTCTCTTTAATAAACTGGGTGGTTAAAATGCCCAGATAGAGGGATTTTCTACTGTACAATACCACAAATTCAGCTGCCTGGAATGAGCACAGCCAATTACCACAGAGTTTGCAAAGCAAAGATTAAGGCTGGAACAATGACTTGTAGATGTGATGGGGCTAAATCAGGGATGAAGTCTGATGGTGCTTGTGCTGCCACCTGCACCCTGGGCAGAAGACACTAACCAATCAAACCTACTCTCCCCTTGAAAGGGGGCGAGGCCACAGTTTCTTCAACACAGTCCTCCGGGCAGCCACCACCATTTAACCAGGGTTGGTGTACACACAAGTTGAAATGTGTTTGCATCCCCAGTGCTTGATATTTTTTTTTTTTTTTTTTTTTTTTTTTTTTTTTGGTGGTACGCGGGCCTCTCACTGCTGTGGCCTCTCCTGTTGCGGAGCACAGGCTCCGGATGCGCAGGCTCAGCAGCCATGGCTCACGGGCCTAGCCGCTCCGCGGCATGTGGGATCTTCCCGGACCGGGGCACGAA
Source organism: Grampus griseus (assembly GCF_964374135.1). NCBI lineage: Eukaryota > Metazoa > Chordata > Mammalia > Artiodactyla > Delphinidae > Grampus > Grampus griseus. The sequence continues at coordinate 79,581,633 of NC_139017.1, forward strand.
CCCGCGTCCCCTGCATCGGCAGGCGGACTCTCAACCACTGCGCCACCAGGGAAGCCCAGTGCTTGATATATTTATTTAAAATTTGTTTCATTTTGCACTGATTTCTTAGAGTGCATTTTAATAAAGAGCTATTTAAGAGTGGAAACTTTTTAAAAAATATCACCTTTTAGTTACTCTTGCCAAGTAAAAGTAGGCCAAATTACCTGGTCCCTGTTTCATAAGCCAACAAGGTAACAACTACTATGTGGTCATAAGGCCCGGAAAGAACCAGCTAGCTCCTTGGGAGTTTGAGTTTTACAGATACTGTCTTGTTTGTTAATGGCAAACATTTGTCATATAATGATAATTCCAGCCTCTTAATGGCTTTCTTCCATTTAGTCTTTCTAAAGACGGTGGGGGGAAAGGCCCCTCGTTCATTGTAATACAAACATTAGTAGTCATTGTATCATTGTCCAGAATATCATTTTAAAATATTTGTTCTGGTTTTCTTTTTAAGATTCCCAGAAAAATAAAGTTGCAGAACAGGAATCCTCAGATACGCTTAGTCTTCCAAAATCGGAGAACTTTGTGAATACCAAGGAGTCTGCTAGCCAGAAACAAACTGAAAATTTAACAGCATCTATCAAAGGTATGGCAGTCATTTGCTTTATCTCATTGTTTCTCAACACTGAACATCATTTCTTTTTGGAGTATGGGAGATGGCCCTGGGGACTGAGGGCATGGTTGGCGGTTACAGAAAAAATTCTAGAGGGTGATGGATCCTGAACCTATGGGACTTTGTAAGGCTTCTTAGCACAGCAAAGTATCTCAAAAAATATTTTGAGAATGACTACAAGTCCCACATTGAAGGAAAGAGATGACAAAATTTTTTTTAAGATTTGTTATTTTATTTCTTCATTTTATTTTATTTTGATTCATTTATTATTCTATTTTATCCCTCATGGTTCTAAGAGCTTGTGTGGTTTACTGAAACTCAGGAACCTGGTAGCTTTGTTTGAGCAGCCAGTGATTTGGTAGTTGGACTTAGATTTACCTATTACTTCCTTGTTCTGCAGGTGCTAGAAGAGAAACGTAAGATGTAGTCTCTGTCTTGCACAGCACATCGACTTATTGGGGTAGCAGAAACTGAAGTGTGGAATACTACAGAATAATATCTAGTTCCCGTGGAGTCACATTACACTGATTTCACAGCAGTTAATTCAACCAAATATGGGTGGTAAAAAAAGAAAGAAAGAAAGAAAAACAGTAATTTAAATTGTGTAGATACATTTGCACCCCTTGATTCCTGTGGGCGTGTTCCATATTGAAAGTGAGCTGGGAATCTGCTGGGAATCTGGGAATCTTAGTTACCTCTTATAGAGGGAGCATCTTGCCACATTTACGGGTGAATTAGGGATTTACCTTGTACAGGCCTTTTGCCTTCCTGATTTAATCTTATCTCTCTTATAAGGTTTATTCATTTAGGGTGTGATTTACTCACTGCCAGGCATTGTTCTAGGCATGGAAATACAGCAATTAAGAAGCCAAAGACATATGCAGCTGAACATGCTATGGGCAAACCTAGACAATAAATAAGTAAACACATCAAATTCAGATTATAATAAATGGTGTCACATAATGTAACAATATAATGTATGGAGAGTGTCTCGGGGAGAGAGACAGCACTCCACTAAGGGGTTTGAAGGCCCCTCTGTGAAGGGACATTTGAACTGAGACAAGAAGAACAAGAAGGAGGCAGCCATTCAAAGACTGGGGGGAAGGAATATTCCAGGTAGTGGGAACAGCAAATATGAAGGCCCTGAGGAGAGAAGAAACAGAAAATAAGGCATGGAACTGGAAGAAAATGGGCATCAGAACAAGTAGAAGGTGAGGTCAGAGAGAGGGACAGCAGTGAGATCCAGTGATGCTGCATAGGGAACTTTGAGTTTTATTCTAAGTGGAGTTGTAGTCAAACACCACTGGAAGGTTTTGAGCAGCGGGGTCGTTACCTGACTAATTTATATTTGAAAAAGATCCCTCAGGTAGATGTGTGGCCAATAGCTCATGGCGAGGGAAAGGAGAAGTGGGGAAGGTGGAAGCAGGGAGGAAGCAACAGAAGATACGTGTGAGTATGGACAGAGACCTGGACTAAGGAGCTCGAGGTGGAGATGGTGAGAAGCAAATTAATTGGAAATATATCCTGGAGGTAGAGACAACAGGGCTTGCTGGTCGATTGGACATGAGGGTGAGAACTAAGAGGCATCAAGGGTGATTCCTAAGTTAACTAATGTGACCAGTTGTGAGGCTGAGAATTGGTAGCTGTAACAGGTTTCCAGATGGTGCTGATGGTGCTGATACAGGGCCATGCTTTGAGAACCAACCTAAGGCAAACTCTAGAATGTAAAAATCAGGCAGAGGAGGAGCCAGTTAAGGCAGCTAAGAAGAAAAAGCCAGCAAGGTAGATGAAAAATAGGAGTGTGAAAATGACTGAGTGTTTCGAGTATATTAAGTGCTCCTCAAAAGTCGAGTAAGATAAAGAATAACCATGGAATTGGGCAATAGTGATCACTGGTGATCTAGACAAGAGCAGTTCCAGGGCACAGGGGAGACCAAAGCCAACTGAAACTGCTTATGTGTAGAATGGCTAAAGCGGAATCAGCAGCAGCAGCAGCGGGAATACATAGATGTAACCAAGAGTCTTGTGGAAAAGAATAAAGTAGTGGGACGGCAGCTGGAGGGAGATGTGTGACCAAGTGAGAGGTTTTTAAAAAATTAGACATACTAGAGCATGTTGATTTGCAAATGATGATAATTCTGTAGGAAGAGAGAACTTATGATGCAGGAGAAGGGAGCCTGATTGCAGGATAGCAAAGTGTTAAAGAAGGTGAGAGAACATGACATTTGGGGCAGACCCTGAGTGGCAGATTTGACCTCGGTTGTGAGTAGGTCACCTCATCCACAGTGACAGGAGAAAGGAGAAAGAATACAGATACATGGTATTGGGGAGATGAGTGAGTGTGATGGCAAAGGAGTGGATATAATGATAAGAATATAAAATCCATTCCAGAGAAACAGGAAAGCAAAACAAGAAAGGGTGACTGATTGTTTAAAGTGACAGTGTCCACTGATTAGAGGTCTCAAGAAGGTCAAATAATTGCTTGACAGATATGATAGAGTAATAAGCTAGAAGAATAGGAAGTAGTGATCTAGAGAGGGTAGCTTGAAACAGAGATTTGGAAAGTGGTAAAATTACTGGTGTTGCCAAGGGCAAATATATGACCGTGGGAGTTTCTGAGATGGAGAAGAGGAAAAGATGAAGAGACAGGGCGATGGAAAAATCAGAGCAGACAGGGTGTTGGATGGGTCATCCAAGGGATGCCACCAAAAGCCATGAAGTGGAAGACCATCCAAGGTGTCAAGATCTGCAATGAATCAAGGGAATGATTGAGAAGGTCAGTAACTGACAACTACTTGGAGATGTCGTAGATAAAACAGTACGATAGCATGAGAGTCAAAGGAATGGGAGTGTTTGAAGGAGCAAAAAAATTGTTTTGAAACGAGAGGGACACCTACAGCACCCCTACACGTTGAAATACTTGAGCTAATAAGAGACAATAATGTGATTCCACTATAAGTGGTAAATTAAATTTTGATATAAACAATAAAGTTTAAAGAAGTTCAGAGTAGGAAGAGATTAACACAAGCAGTGAGGAAAACTTTATGGGAGAGGTGGTCTTAAAGAATAAATACAATTGCGTAGATTTTAAAGTTTAAGATTGGATCACCTGAGATAACCCTCATTTCGCTTGAGGAAACTGAAACCTAGAGAAAGTCAAGCAGCATCTAAAATCATACAGCAAATTTGGGACTGCGCCAGGGCCAGAAAATGAGTTTTTGACTCTGAATTCTCTATAGTTTACTACACTACCCTCCAGATGTAGGGAAGAGAAAGAATATTTTATACAAAAAAAAAAAAAAAAAGAATGTGTTCAAAAGCCTGAGTAGAAATGAACTGGAAGCCATTGTAAGTAGATCAGAGTATTCTTATTTGGTACTAGTACAAGAAATGTTTGGGAAATAAAAGAGAATCAGAGGAGATTTGGATTTGGTGAAATAAAACTGAACTTGTCAGCATTCGCTATGATAACACTGCATAAATCCTATAGTGGCTAAGCAACCAGTTTTGGGGGCTGTGAGCTGACTGTGCAGCCTACAGGCAGCACGTGCTGGAGTCGGCACCAGGCCCCTGAGATCTGTCTCTTCCCAGCCCCACATTCAACAACACCACATTGAGAGCATGAGTCAGCCACCGTGAGAAATCAGCAAATGCCACACACTTGCAAAGTGTACCAACCAGGTCAGTTTTTCTCCAGGGAGGCAGTTGTTAAGCTTTTTTTTTAGCACACCCGCGGCCGCAGGCAGAGCTCAGGTGTATTCTGCTCCCGTGATGAAGGAGCCCCACCCTCTGTGGCTGGCTGTCCTCAGGACACAGGGTCGGAGCTCAGGAGAAGTGGATCAGGACCATCAAGAGAGGTGGATTGCGGGCTGCCGCTCTCAGCCTCTGCTCAGAACTGGCGCAGCCGCTTCCACGTACATTTATGGGTCAGAGCAAGTCCTAAGGCTGAGCTCAGAGTCAACAGGGCAGAGAAATACGCTCCATCTACAGGGAAGCCGTGCTCAGAGATGAAGTACATAAAGCTATGCTCTGAGAGGAGGCAAAAAACCAAAACCAAAACATTATTGTGCATAAATACCACGGTCGACCTCAGCATAGAAACAGGGAACCATTACTTGCTCTTCAGTTGTGTCGGATTCAGCCGTAATTTCAGATGATTCCACTAGTTGGACTATCCCAGTTGTTTAAAGATTATTTATTTATTTAATTTACTTTTAGCTGCATTGGGTCTTAGTTGCAGCACGCACGATCTTTCCTTGTAGCACATGAGCTCTTCGTTGTGGTGCCCGGGTTTCTCTCTAGTTGTGGCATGCAGCTTTTCTCTCTCTGGTTGTGGTGTGGAGGCTCCAGGGCGCGTGGGCTCTGTAGCTGCGGCACGCAGGTTCCTGAGCGCGTGGGCTCTCTAGTTGAGGCTCGCGAGCTCAGTAGTTGAGGCGGGCGGGCTTCGTTGCCCCATGGCATGTGGGATCTTAGTTCCTTGACCAGGTATTGAACCCGCTTCGCCTGCATTGTAAGGTGGATTCTTTATCACTGGACCACCAGGGAAGTCCCCCAGTTGTTAAGTATTAAAATACTTCTGTATCAGCTCGTGACCAGCTGCTGTTCCAAGCCCCTCAAGTACTCCCTCCTCCTCCCCCCATCCCTAGGGAAGCCCTGGGTAGGCTTCAGTGGATAATAATCCATCTATTATGGGAGGCAGTATGGTATACAGCAGAGCTAAGGCTATACCTGACTCCTTATATAATAGCTTATGACTTATATAATTATATAATGACATATATATAATATGACTTATATTATAACTTATGTAAGGCTCTACCTGACTCCTCATATAATAACTATGTTACAGTGGGCATGCTCTTTAACCCCTCTATATATTCCTGTTTCCTCTTCTGTAAAGGGGGTATAATGGTATATACATTATAGGGTTGTGAGGATTAAATTAGTTAGTATATGTAAAATGCTTACAGCAGTGCCTGGCACATGAGAAACTCCGTATCAGTATTTACTATTAATAATAATAGTATGAGAGATTATTTGATACCCATTAGACTGGTAAAATGCATTCATATAAGACAGTAATATGCATATGCTAAGAATACAAGCAAAAAGACACATCAAGCCATTAGAATGGTTGCCTATGTAGGCAGCAGTGACCAAAGAGAATAAATACATTAGAACACTGATCACTGAGCTCCATCCCCAGAGATTCTGATTCTGTTCTGGTCTGAAATACAGCTTATCTGGTATGTGGCTAGGGAATCTCTATTTTACCAGAGTCAGCCCAGGGGATTATGAAGCACAGGTGAATTTGGGACACACTGGGTAGTTGTCTAGGAAAAACTCACTACTCATACACACCAAGCAATTCTGCAACACCAGCTGAGTGTCCTACAATTCAATTCTGACACTAACCAGAGTTAGCACAGATGCTACAGGTTAAGGGCTCAGTCTCACAAGGCTACCCACCACCCACTTCAGATGCCAGCCACAGGTACAGGTTGTCACTTGTGCTTCTGACCAATCAGCTATAAATTGTGGTTCCGATGACCTCCTTTTATGGTTCCATAATTTACTAGAACAGTTCACAGAACTCATATATTATTATATAATAGGCGACATGATAAATGGCAGAGATGAGTAGCCAGAGGAAGAGGCACACAGGGCAAGGTCTGGAAGGGTTTAGCATGGTAGCTTCTGTCCCTGTGGTGGTGTGGTGCACCACCCTCCCGACCTGTGGATGTGCTTACCAACTCGGAAGCTCTCCGAACTCTGTGCTGTAGGGACTTTTGTGGAGACTTCATCATGTAGGCATGATTAACTCCATCTCCATGTCCCCTCTCCTTCCCAGAAGATGGGGGGGTGGGGCTGAAAGTTCCAAGCTTCTAATCATGGCTTGGTTTTCCTGATGACCAGCCCCCATCCTGAAGCTATCCAGGAGCCCACCAAGAGTCACTTCAATCAGGTCAAAAGACACACCTATCACCCAGGAATTTCCAAGGGATTTAGGAGCTCTGTGTCAGGAATCAGGGTCAAAGACCAAATATTTAAAGATACTCCTAACACTCTTATCACTTAGGAAATCACAAGGGATTTAGGAGTGCCGTGCCCTTGCCGGGAACCAGGGGCAGAGATGAATATACATTTTCTATTATCTTACACTACCAGGAGTGTGATCCTTGTGGAATCTGACACACCTGGGTATACATCCCACCTTGCCACTTTTTAGTTTCCAGGACAAGTTTTTTTAACTTCAGTTTCCTCATCTGTAGAAAAGAGATACTACTGTTATATTAGTCAGGACTCTTCAATTTGAGAACTGAAACTCAAACCCATTGAACAACAACAAAAAAGCCAGTGGGTGGGGTGGTGTTTATTGATGCTCAAAAGCAAACCACAGAAAAGTGGCTATGGTGCTAGCCCAGGGATGACAGGATGCAGGCACTCAAGCTTTTCAGGGGAGTGTTTGCGTCTGATTGTCTGTCTCTCTGGGCATCTCCCTGCCTCTGTGTTGTCACATCCTTACTTGTCCCTGTTTCAGGGGTCCCCAACCCTCTGTTAGGAACCGGGCCGCACAGCAGGAGGTGAGCGGCGGGCAAGCGAGTGAAGCTTCATCTGCCGCTCCCCAGCGCTCGCATTACCGCCTGACCATCTCCCCAACCCCCCCCCACCACCGTCCATGGAAAAATTGTCTTTCACAAAACCAGTCCCTGGTGCCAAAAAATTTGGGACTGCTGCCCTGTTTGGTTTTATCCTCTCCTACAAAGGACAGGCTATGTCCATGTGTCAGGGACATGATCAGAGAGGTCCAAGGTTCTGATTCTTCCAGACCCATAACCCAATGGACAAGATGGGATCATCCCGGTCAGCTTCAGGAAATATCCAGGTGAAGGGCCTGTGTTGGCTTTGCATGGGTCGTGCACCATCCTGATGCCTGGGGCCAGGGGTGTTGTGGCACTAGAAGTATGTGTGCTGGGAGTGGGTGTGGAGGTGGGCAATGGGGAGAATGCTCAGCATACAAAGATTACAATTACCATTACCTTCAGCTCAGAGGACTTTATGAGAACTAAGTGAGATGCTGTATGTAAAAACACGCATGTGGTGCTTGCCTGCAGACAGTGGACACTCAGATATTGGTTCCCTTCCCTTTCCTCTCTTGATGACTTAAACTCAAGAAAGGATGTTTAAATATGCTGATCTAAAACACAATTCTTATTAAACCCCCTGGATATTTGGAAAAATACATAAAATTGCCAGCTGTGTAGATTATCTACTTTTGCTCCCTCCTTCACCAAATTTAGTGATCTGGGGATTTGATTCCCTGGCTTAATTTATCTATGATTACTACAAGAGTTTTTCGAACTATAAATTTACTAGTTGAAACAAAGAAATTCTTAAGATTTTTTTCCTCATTAGTTTTAAGAAATCTTTGAGAGTCAACATTTTCTCGAACTGTGCCTTGTTGATTTACAGGCAAGTCACTCGATTTCTTAGCATCTGATTTTTCTCATTTATTGAAAAGAAGGTGATGCTAATAGCATCTGCCCTGCCCATCTCATAGGATTGTTGTGAAGACTAATTTTAGGTAAAATCTCTTTGTAAAATGCAAAGATAGAACACTAGAATGAATAAAAGCCTTTATTCCTGTAAATAAGCTCTTTAAGAAGGGAAGAAGAAAATTTTCCCAAGTCGGTTCTGTGTTCTTCTATGCTCTGGTATGATCTTGAATGTCTTTGGAAGCAACGTCCACGTGGTGTCATTTCAGTGTTCTCTCTAACAGAACCAGAATCGTGTGTGCCTCTGAAAATTCCAACCCAGTCACTGCTGCAGGATGTGGCAGGACAAGCAAGAAAAGAGAAAGTGAGGCTACCTCACTATTTGCTGAGTTCCAAGCCCAAGTCTCAACCTCTCAAAAAGGTAAAACAGACAGGGGAAGAAATTTCCCAGAGCCAGTGAGCATTTTATATATTCCTGGTTGATTGAGGCCATTGATTTCCAGCCACTGTGTACTACTATTTAATATAAGAACCATCTCAACATGGATCCCTTCAGGTCACACAGAGATAAACCAGGGCCGTGCTTTGCTGGAGCCAGCTTATATACACTCATGAGAGAGACTTTATGAGCCAGCTGTTAAATCGTCATTAGCTTGCAGTCAGCCACGCTGGGAGCTCTTATGCCATAGAAATCGGCAAATGCTACTGATAAAGGCTCTTTTCTGAGAGCCAGTTTACCAGCACACTGTTGGCTGAGGGGGTCATTGGGCACCCTTCTCATGACTCTTAGGATAAAATCCAGATGACCTAGCATGACTCCAAGGCATGGCTCCATTTGCTTCTCTACCCTCACCTTGTCTCAAACTCACTACACTTCACCCATTGTGGACTTCTCTTAGTTCTTTAAAAGCACCAAGCTCCTCCCTCAGAGCCTCTAAGATTAAGATTCCATCTCAGTACTGTTGTAAAGGCTTCCTTGAGCCCACCAATCAAGCTTTGGTAGTTATCCTTTAGAAATTTCATGGCACACTGTGTTCATTACCATCAGAGAAGGTATTGCAATGTATATAAGTGACATATGATAGAAGTGCTTCTCAAACTTTAATGTGCATGTGAGTTATTTGGGGACTTTGTTAAAATATAGATTCCGACTTATTGGCTCTGGTGTGGGGCCCGAAATTCTGCAGTTTTAACAGACTCCCAGGTGAGGTCAGGAAATAACAGCATAGGGCAATAGCTCTCAAAGCATGATTACCTGACTGGCAGCATTGGCAACACCTGAGACCTTTTTATAAATGCAGATTCATGGGCCCCATCCCAGATGTACCGATGGAGAAACTCTAGGGTTGGAGTCAGCAATTTGTGTCTTAAGGAGTCCTCAGAAGACTGTGCTCCTCTCCAGAGCAGGTTTTCTTTATCTTTGTAGACACTTCCCCTCCCCACCTACCTACTCTCTACTCCACCCCATCCCAGACTTACTAATGGAGAAACTCTGGGAGTGGAGTCAGCAGTTGGTGTCTTAACCAGTCCTCCAGGTGATTCTGGTGGGAGCTAAAGTTTGATCATCACTGGCACAGAAGAAAGAGTACAAACTTTAGAATCAGACAAACTTGAGTTTGAAACTTCGGCACGTAACACTTGAGCAAGTTATCTGTCTTTCAGTTCTCTGAACTTGAGCTTCTTTATCCTTAAAACAAAGCCTAAAATACTTCCTTACAGTGCTGTGGTAAGGATTACATAGACCTTAAATGTTCATTTCCTCTCCCAACCAAGCAGTTATTTTTTTCTGGTGACGGAGTCTTTTCTTTTTTCTTTCTTTTTTTTTTTTTTTTTGCGGTACGCGGGCCTCTCATTGTTGTGGCCTCTCCCGTTGCGGAGCACAGGCTCCGGACGCGCAGGCTCAGCGGCCATGGCTCATGGGCCCAGCCGCTCCGTGGCATGTGGGATCATCCCAGACGAGGGCACGAATCCGTGACCCCTGCATCGGCAGGCAGACTCTCAACCACTGCGCCACCAGGGAAGCCCCCTAAATGAATTTTTTAAGGCTTCTAGTGATTCTCACCATTTCTCTTTGGGAACTCTCCAGATTTTGCTCCTTATATCCTTATATTCTTTTTTTTTTTTTTTTTTTTTTTTTTTTTTTTGCGGTACGCAGGCCTCTCACTGTTGTGGCCTCCCCCGTTGCGGAGCACAGGCTCCAGACGCACAGGCTCAGCGACCATTGCCCACTGGGCCAGCCGCTCCGCGGCATGTGGGATCCTCCCGGACCGGGGCACGAACCCGTGTCCCCTGCATCGGCAGGCGGACTCTCAACCACTGTGCCACCAGGGAAGCCCCTCACTGTGGTTTTGATTGGCATTTACCTGCTGATTAGTTACTGCTGAGCATCTTTTCATGTGTCTGTTGGCCATCTGTATGTCTTCTTTGAAAAAAATCTATTGAGGTCCTCTGGCCAGTTTTTAATTGGGTCGTTTGGCTTTTTGATGTTGCGTTGTTTGAGTTTTTTTGTATGTTTTTATGCTAAGCATCTGTTCATGTTGTCTGTTGGCCATCTTTATGTCTTTGATAAAAATCTTACTCAGGTCCTCTGACCATTTTTTAATTGGGTTGTTTGGTTTTTTGATGTTAAGCTGTTTGAGTTTTTTGTATATTTTGGTTATTAACCCCTTATCAGATATATTGTTTGCAAATATCTTTTCCCATTCAGTAGTCTGCCTTTTCATTTTGTTGATAGTTTCCTTCATGGTGCAACAAGTTTTTTAGCTTGATGTAGTCTCATTTGTTTATTTTTGCTTTTGTTTCCCTTGTGTAAGGAAACAGATCCAGAAAAGTTACTAAGATTGATGGCAAAGAGCATACTGCTTATGTTTTATTCTAGTTTTATGGTTTCAGGTCTTACATTTAAGTATTGAATCCATTTTGAGTATTTTTGTATATGGTGTGAGAAAGTAGTCCAGTTTGATTATTTTGCATGGAGCTGTCCTGTTTTCCCAACACCATTTATTGAAAAGGCTATCTTTTCCCCATTGTAATTCTTGCCTCCTTTGTCATAGATTGACTAACCATAAAAGCATGAGTTTATTTCTGAGCTCTCTATTCTGTTCCATTGATCTATGTGTCTCTTTTTATGCCAGTACCATACTGTTTTGATTACCATAGCTCTGTAGTGTAGTTTGAAATTAGAGAGCATGATACCTCCAGCTCTGTTCTTTCTCAAAATTGCTTTTGTGTTTCCATACAAATTTTAGAATTAAATCATCTAGTTATATTTGATCTGGTTCTGTGAAAATTGCCTTTGGTATTTTGATTGGGATTGCATCAAATCTGTAGATTGCCTTGGATAGTATGGTCATTTTAACAATATTCTTTCAATCCATGAATACAGTATATCTTTCCATTTATTTGTGTCATCTTCAATTTCTTTCATCAGTGTCTTATAGTTTTCAGAGTACAAGTCTTTTACCTCTTTGTTTACATTTATTCCTAGGTATTTTATTCTTTTTGATGCAATTGTAAATGGGATTGTTTACTTGATTTCTCTTTCTGATAGTTCATTATTAGTGTATAAAAATGCAACAGATGCAGATATCTGTGTATTAATTTTATAACATTCAACTTCACTGAATTAAGTTATCAGTCCTAATAGTGTGTGATTTTTTTCTAGATTCTACCAGTAACATTTTATTATACTTGCATTATCACATATCTATCCTTATATCTATCCATTAATCCATCTTGTTTTGGGTGCACTTCAAAGTAAATTGCAGAGATTACTACATTTATCCCTAAATATTCTAACATACATATCACTAAGTAGAGTTCAATATTTGTTTATATTTTTCCTTTGATCTATAATATACATACATACAATAAAATGCACAAATTTTAAGCATGTATTTGCTGAGTTTTGATAAATGCATATACTCATGTAACTCAAATTCTTATTAAGATATGGATCATTACCAAGTTCTAATAGTTTTTTGGTAACATCTTTAGGATTCTTTATATATAGTATCATGTCGTCTGCAAATAGTGACAGTTTAACTGCTTCCATTTCAATTTGGAGTCCTTTTATTTTGTTTTCTTGTCTGATTGCTGTGGCTAAAACTTCCAGTACTATGTTGAATCAAAGTGGCAAGAGTGGGCATCCTTTTCTTGTTCCTGATCTTAGAGGAAATGCTTTCAGCTTTTTATCATTGAGTATGATGTTAACTGTGGGCTTGTTATATATGGCCTTTATTATGTTGAGGCATGCTCCCTCTATACTCACTCTGTTAAGATTTTTTATCATAAATGTAGATGTTGAATTTTGCCAAAAGCTTTTTTGCATCTTTTGAGATGATCATAAAATTTGATATACCACTTGATCATGATGTTTGAGTGTTTTAATGTATTTCTGAATATAGTTTCCCAATACTTTATTGAAGATGTTTGTATCTATGTTTATCAATGATATTGATATATAATTTTCTTTTTATGGTATCTTTGTCTTGTTTTGGCATCAGATTTATGACAGCCTCATAGAATGAGTTCAGAAGCATTCCTTCCTCTTCAATTTTTTAAAATAGTTTGAGAATGGTAGGTGCTACCTCTTCTTTAAATGTGTGATAGAATTCACCTGTGAAGCCATCTGGTCCTGGACTTTTGTTGGAATTTTTTAAATTACTGATTAAGTTTCATTACTGGTAATCAATCTGTTCATATTTTTTATTTCTTCTTAATTCAGTTTTAGGAGATTATGTTTTTAGAAATTTATCCATTTCTTCTAGGTTGTACATTTTATTGGCATATCATTGTTTGTAGTAATCTCTCATGGTCCTTTATATTTCTGTGGTGTTGATTGTAACTTCTCTTTCATTTCTGATTTTATTTATTTGGGCGCTCTCTCTCTTTTCTTGATGAGTCTGGCTAAAGGCTTGTTTTGTTTATCTTTTCAAAGAACTAGCTCTTAGTTTCATTGGTCTTTGTATTGGTTTTTTGGTCTATATTTCACTTATTTCCATTCTCATCTTTATTATTTCTTTCCTTCTCCTAACTTTGGGTTTTGTTTATTCTTCTCTTTCTAGTTCCTTTAGGTGTAAGGTTAGGTTGTTTATTTGAGATTTTTCTTATTTCCTGAGTTAAGCTTGTATCGCTATAAACTTCCCTCTTAGAATGGCTTTTGCTGTGTCCCATAGGTTTGGATCATTGTGTGGTTGTTATCTGTCTTTAGGTATTTTTTCCTGTTTGATTTCTGCAGTGATCCATTGGTTGTTTAGTAACATGTTGTTTAGCCTCTACATGTTTGTGTTTTCTGCAGTTTTTTCCTGGTAGTTGATTTCTAATCTCATAGTGTTGTGGTTGGAAAAGATGCTTGATATGATTTCAGTCTTCTCCAGTTCATTAAGACTTGTTTTGTGGCCTATTATATGATCTATCCTGGAGAATGTTCCATGTACACTTGAAAAGAATGTGTATTCTACTGTTCAGGGATAAAATGTTCTGTATGTATCTATTAAGTCCATCCACTATAACTTGTCATATAGGCCAGTATTTCCTTATCGATTTTCTGTCTGGATGATCTGTCCGTTGATGTAAGTGGTATTAAAGTTGCCTACTATTACTATATATTATTATGTAACTGTGAATTTCTCCCTTTATGTCTGTTAATATTTGTTTATATATTTAGGTGCTCCTATGTTGTGTTCATATGTATTTACAATTGTTATATCTTCTTGTTGGATTGATCCCTTCATTATTATATAATGTCCTTCTGTGTCTCTTGTTACAGTCTTTGTTTTAATATCTACTTTTTCTGATATAAGTATTGCTACCTGGGCTTTCTTTTTGTTTTCAGTTACATGGAATGCCTTTTCCCATCCCTTCACTTTCAGTCTGTGTGTGTCTTTAGATATGAAGTGAGTCTCTTGTAAGCATCATATATATGGGTCTTGATTTTTATCCATTAAGCCACTCTCTGTCTTTTGATTGGAGCATTTAGACCATTTACACTAAAGTAATTATTGATAGGTTTGTACTTATAGACCTTTTGTTAATTGTTTTCATGTTGTTTTTGTAGTTCTTTTTTGTTCCTTCTTCTTTTAGACTCTTCCCTTGTGATTTGATTACTATCTTTAGTGTTATGTTTGGATTCCTTTCTCTTTTTTGTGTGTGTATCCATTACAGGTTTTTGGTTTGTGGCTATCGTGAGGTTCATATATAACAACATATAATCATATATATGATTATTTTAAGTTGATAATGTCCTAAGTTTGAATAAATTCTAACAACTCTTCATCTTCCCCCCACACACATTTAATGTTTTTGATGTCATATTTTACATCTTTTTGTTTTGAATATCCCTTAACTACTCATTGTGGATATATATAATCTTATGCATTTGTCTGTTGACCTTCTGTCCTGCTGGCTTTATAAGTGGTTGATCTACTACCTTTACTGTATGTTTGCCTTTACTAGTGAAATTTTTCCTTGCATAATTTTTGTATGTCTAGTTGTGGCCTTTTCTTTTCTGCTTAGAGAAGTCCCTTTAGCATTTCTTGTAAAGCCAGTTTAGTGGCGTTGAACTCTTAGCTTTTGCTTGTCTGTAAAACTGTTTATCTCTCTTTCAAACATGAATGGTAACCTTAACAGGTAGAATATTCTTGGTTGTATGTTTTTCCCTTTCATCACTTTGAATATATCGTGCCACTCCCTTCTAGTCTGCACAATTTCTGCTGAAAAGTCAGCTGATGGTCTTATGGTATTCCCTTGTACATAACTAGTTGCTATTCTCTTGCTTCTTTAAGATTCTCTCTTTATCTTTAATTTTTCCATTTTAATTGCCATTTTAATTTCATTTAATGTGTCATGGTGTGGACCTTTTTGAGTTAATCCTGTTTGGGACTCTCTGTGATTCCTGGACCTGAATATCTGTTTTCTTTCCCAGGTTAGGGAAGTTTTCAGCTGTTATTTCTTCAAGTAAGTTCTCTGCCCCTTTCTCTCTCCATCTGGGTCCCCTATTTGCAAATGTTAGTATGCTTGATATTGTCCCAGAGGTCTCTTAAACTGTCTTCATTTTTTTTAATTGTTTTTTCTTTTTTCTGTTCAGCTTAGGTGATTTTTTACTACTGTCTCATCCATTCCTCTGATCCATTGCTGATCAATTCCTCTGTATCACCTAATCTGCTGTTGATTCCTTCTAGTGCAGTTTTTATTTCAGTTATTGTATTCTTCAGCTCTGTTTGGTTTTTCATTTTTCTAACTTTTTGTTGAAACTTTCACCATATTCATTCATTTTTCTCCTGAGTTTAGTGAGCATCTTTATGATAATTATCTTGACTCTTTACTGGCCCGATTGCTTACCTCTACTTTGTTTAGTTCTTTTTCTGAGGTTATGTGTTGTTCCTTTGTTTGGAACATATTCTTCTGTCTCCTCATTTTTCCCAATTCTCTGTGTTTATTTCTAATGTTGGTTACATTGCCCAATCTTGGAGAAGTAGCCTTGTGTAGAAGATGTCCCATGGGCCCAGCAGCATGCTCCCCTCTGGTCACCAGAGCTGTGTAGTCAAGGGATGCCCTTATGTGGGCTGCAGGTGCCTTTCTGTTGTGGTAGGCCCTACTACTGTGGGCATGCTGGGGGCAAAGCTGGCTTTGACTTGGTTGGCTGCAAGGCCTTGCCTTGTGCAATGGCTGTAGGCTGGCTGGAGGGCAGGGTAAGCTTCTTGCATGCTTTGCTGCATGGTCTAGTTGGGATGTGTGGGGTCAGAGTCTTTTTATTATCTTGAGAATGCAAAATAGAACCATTTTATTATGCTTTATTGCTTTTTTTCTCAATGCAAGGTGCAAGATTCTGTTGCAGGAAGAGTGAAAACATCCTCTATTGCATCTGCTGCCATTAATAATGTAAATTCATCCCCCTTTGGATTCCATCTTCTCCCGCCCTCAGTGTCGTTTGGAGTGCTCGAAGAAGGACACACCTATGCAACCACTGTAAAGCTCAAGAATGTTGGAGTGGACTTCTGCAGGTGAGGCCAAGGCTCCAAGTGTATGCTCAGATCACCTTCCCCTACTCTGTGACTTTTCTTTGGTTGCCTACATCAGTGAATGTTTATTGAACTGAATTGTAATTACACCCGAACTCTTGAATCTTAACATCATTCATTCAATCATTTACTCACTAATTCATCCATTCATTCATTATTCAACAAATTAGTACTTCCCAAGCCTCAACTATAGAGTAGGTATTTCTTTGCCTTTCCATTAATTTTTATCCATACTTTGGTTAGAAGCACCTCAAGACCTGATCTGTACTAGCAAAAAATGAAAGGGAAGTTGTACAAGTGTTACAATAACTAATACACAAAACAATAACTAATGCACAAAACTTGAAAGTCTATTTCTCAAATCTACCACCAACTATAATACCAGCTAACATTGGTTGGCACTTTGTGATCTAAACATGATTTTAATTACATTAATTCTGCATAATTGAGGCAAAAAGGAAAAAAAATTAACCCTTAATCATCAGGGTCATTTTGACTCTGATGATGTGACTTGGAATTATAAACAAGTACCTTAACTCACAGCCTGTACTCCGAATAGAAAATATACTGTATCTGGCATTAAGTGACAAGAAAGTCACCTTAGCCCTTCATTTTCAGATCAAAACCAATAGAATTTTAGAGTGTGTAGAACCTTAGAGACTATTACATAAAGGAACAAACTGAGTAACTTGTTTTAAGGTCTTGTAGGCTGCAGCAAGGGTAGATCTCAGATCTCCTGAGTACCAGCTCATTGGAGCACCTTGCTTTATCAACACAGCTGTGGTCACTGCTTCTTGTGGGAGATCAGTCCTTCCCACTGGGTCAATATACCATGTATCTATGCCAAGACAACTCCCAATCACAAAATCTCCTCTATACTATTTTGAATTAAGCTTCAGGATTATGTCGAGTTTTTTGCCCCATAAAAATGGGATACATGTTTATTTCAAGTGCAGAGTTATTCTCAGGGTCAGTAGCAAGTTTGAGAATGTTTGTGATTCTAAATTCAGGATTGGAAGTCAGATGGAGCAAAGCTACAGGAGCATCTGATTGAAAAGATCACCGTCCCATTTTAATTGAGGTGAATTCTCAACTTCAGGAATCACATTTACTTCCTCACAAACAACCTGATGAGGGACCCAAGCCGCCAGATCAGACATCATTGTTTATTTAGGTTGTTGCCACAAAGTGGGTAGGGAGAAATGGAGAGTCAACCTCAAACGAATTAAAACCACCCATGCAGACCCTGTGTGTCCAGTACAGAATTTTAGTTTTATAGATTTCAGTCCTCAGCTTGTTCAACTCAGCCACCACAGGGCAGACAGCAAAGTGGCTGGTAGAGGGAGTGGAGTAGATGGAGGTAGGCTTCCCTTGGCATTTTAATTTACTCCAGGTCTTTAACCTTCGGGCAGAACCCACAAACCACAGTAAGAGGAAGAGCTCAATAGGCACCACGTGTGAGCACCAGGCTTTTCAAGTTCACCAACATTTTCTGAGCCTTTTCTGTTTCTCTTCTCCCCAAACTTGCAAACCCCATACCATGGCAGAGAAAGACTGGCTTCCATGCTCTGCTGCTTTCCAAAGGAGCCTTTATTCTTCAGCTTAATGGCCTGGCAGTCAGTATGTGTGTTCACGCTGGCAGCTACACTGCAGTGCACGCGCCAGCCAAACCTTCGCCACCTTCTGCCCAGACCCGAGCTGCTCGTCAGCATCCGAAAACAAAGGGTTGAAACTCAGGTTGGAGTCAGTTTGACACCGATGAAAACTGTTGGAAAGGCAGTTGTGAAACAGGCCCCAGATTCTTTTTCCAACTGGATATTGGGTTGTTTTTCTACTAGTCTGGACCCCTTGCTCCTGTGTAGGGAATATTAACACCTTTCTGGTTTTATTACTTCCCAGTTCATTCGTGCTCATGTTTTTCATTATGGCATCAATTTATTCCCATCTTTTTTCCTGGTAGGTTTAGGGTGAAGCAGCCCCCACCCAGCACAGGACTGAAAGTGACTTACAAACCTGGGCCTGTAAGTCCTATGTGCTATCTGTTGTGTGTGTCCACGTGTGTGCGTACAGATATGTATATGTTTCCAGTCAAGTGATTTTTAAGTCGTTCTACCTGTTTCAGTTTAAACCATGTTTAAGTCTACTTTTTCTAGTATCATAAACAAAAGATTCCTGGTATTGGTTCAACATCTGGCTTGATGTCACTTACTTCATGTAACAACCATGAGCAGATCTGTGTGTAAATAGAGTTAAACTTCCAGCTATGGAACCATTTCTGAAGTTCACTTCACTTGTCCCAATACTGCAGTTCTATACTGTTGTCTGAAAATACCTTTTAAAACATTAAATACGATTTAACATGCACTTGGTAAACTGATTACCTAAAGATATCCTGTGACAAATCCTTCTGCAAAGTGAAAAATCACTTGAAAAACAAATATTTCATTGTTTACATTTTATGTAAATCTGGTTTGTTCTCTTGGTATTTGTCAGAGAATATTAGTTAATAACATATTAAGAAATAGTAGTATATTTAAAGTCACCATCTGTCTCATTTCTCCAAAAATCTCTGAAAATACAAATTTTAATATGTCAATCTGTTCTGATTTTATTTGATACATTCCCCCAAATAAGGTGTTTAGTATAAAATGTGTATACTGCCACTTACTTCACATTAGAATTTCAGAAGTGTAGTATGTTATAAACAAAAGGTTGTCTCAAAAGATAACAAAAATCACACTTTCAATCTTAACTTTTATTTCTTGGTCAGTATATCATCTTGCTGCTTTAACACGCCTTTCATTTCAGTCAACAAGCTCTGAGTTCCTCCCATATGCCAGTGATAGTGCCAGGGTACAGGGGATGTTAAAGATGAGTGAGACACATAAGGAGCTTACAGAGCAGGACACATGGTGGGCACTCGAGAGATATGTGATTGAGTGACAGATGATGTGGGGAAGCCACAGTTGTTATACGTTGACACAGAAGCATCGGTTGGCTATAGTGCAAAGAAAGTTGGCTTCTTGTCCTGGCTATGGTACCAAGCAGCTCAGTGATGTTTTTGGTTAATTAATCCTCTGCACCTTGCTTTCCTCGTCTATAAAAGAAGGAGCTTAGACTTATCACTTCTTAGCCCTCTTCCAGCTCCAGTATCTTATGATCTATATAAAATTGTAGTACGCAGGCTGCAATTTCCAAACAGAAATACATTTTGGGATTAGATCCACTAATTCATGAGCACCTCTCCAAGACAATGCATCATTGTACTGTGTCAAAGTTTCAGAATCTTCACAACATAAAGCAAAAACACAGTTAAAGCAAGCTTTTCTCCCACTGTTCTGGGAAGTTAGCAAATCTTTTTCATTTAAAGTAGGGATTAGCCAAAAGCCAAACAAACGACTGCTGGACGAACCTTTATACGTACTAAAAACCCAGCTTGTATTCTTTGAAGCTCACTCTATACTGTTTGTTATTATTTTTTTTTTCTTTTTGATAGTAGGTTTTGGCTCTGGCAAAGAATGTAACCTCTAGACTTCTCCATATCTAAATCTCACCACTGTTCATCTTGGTTCGTTGCCAACAGTGAATGAATGTACTCCAAGCCTGGGTAAACCTGTGTGATAACAGTTCTCCAGCTGCCCTTGTGCAGAATGTCATCATTCCCCGGCCCTGCTCTGGTTGTTGGGCTTGGAGGGCTAAGGGCTTGGGTCTCAAAACAGAGCTGTTGGATACTCTCCAGTGTGCAGATAGATGCTCACAAGCACACTGCTGAAAAAACTGAAACATTTTTCAATTCTATTATTTATAAAACTCTATTGAAGAAAAAAATTCCATTCGTACCTAACTGCTTTCCATGTGGTAGTTTCTTCTGATTTATTTTTTCCAGATAACTGTTCTCAAGTCTGCTTTTTAACCCACCTCCTAGAGAGGCAGCTTAGAAACATAAACAGCTCTTTCTTTCCTGGCTAGTGTTCTTTTCAAGGAGCAAGGCAAGAAGCCTATTCCTTGCTGTGTTTCTTCTTCTTTATGTATCAGGTTTCTTTTTTGTTGGTACAGACCTCGTCCATGTAGCTTTCGGATCTAAGCAGTTTGGTATTTAAACTAATTCTGTCTCCCTCTACTGGCTTTGCCACATTGCAGGTCCTACATTAGGAATACTCTAAACCAAGGGGCAGGGCAGGGGAATTGTGGGATTCACCCAGTCTCTTAGATTAAATTTAAGATGAAACATATTTTTCTTAGCTTAAATTTATCTTTATCTACAAGGATGACAATAAATAGAAACTTGCTACTGATATTCAAGAAATAGCACAGTTACAGACATCATGAAAGACTGCCCTCCAGCATCCTGGCATTTAGTTTCCTTATGCTTTTTCCTAAATAGCACTTGATGTTCTCCTTCAGCAATTTTTCCTGGGTCCTGCTTACTCAATGGAATTCAACCTAACTAATCCATGAAGTAATTCTTCTAAATGCTAGAACAGCAATCATTCATTTGTGCCAAATTTATAGATGAGGAAACAAGATTAGAGAGTTTGAGTAACTTGCCCAAAGTCATGTTAAAAATCAAGATTTGAACTCATACATGTCTGATTCTAAAGCTACATTGTGTCTTATAGGTGGCTGCTGGTTTGCAGGCAGAACTGAAAGTGGAGTTATTTGCCATGGCTTTTGGAGAGGATGGTGCCAAGGGATCAGCACACATCTTTCACAATATAGAGATTATGACTGAGCATGATGTCCTGTTCTTACCTGTGGAAGCAAATATCCTTTAAAGTTCAATTTGAGTAGTCATATATAGTGCAAAAATTACATTTGAGCAAGGAGAATTCAAAATGCTATTTTCTAATCCCCTCACATCTGCACTCTGTAGCTTCATTTATTCTATTTTTAAAATCAGAGTTAAATTTCTTAGGACAAAGACTTGTATCTTCTTTCATCTTTGAAAGCATCTAGCAAAGTGCCTAACATAGTACATGTGACTGTAAGTTGGATAAATCTCAATATTATTGGCCATCTATGGGGTATCAGACAATCAGAATTTTTTAAAAAAGCACGTCTTTGTCATTAAAAGAACACAACTTGTAATCTTGTTGGGGGATAGGAGATACCTTATTGTAGAAGTTGAATGGACATACACTGAATTACAATACATTCCTTCATACTGGTGTCTCTTGCAGATAGAATATACAGATATCGAGAACCTATTATATGCAAGGTACTGTATGAAATATTTTATCAAATATAAAAATGAAAATTGGACTCTATCCTAAAAGACTTACATAGTCTGGTAGCAGAAATAAAGTTTTCACACTTGATTCCTATATTGTACTCCAACAGCATGAATCATATGCTACTTTGCATTACAGTTATATCCATTTGATATTTGAGCTGGGTCTTATAGAATGCAAAAACTTTTGATGAAAGGAGACTTAAACTAGGAAGAATGAACAAAAGTGTAGCAATAGGAAATCTCCAGGTGTTCAGAAGGGGAAGCAGGGAGTTCAATTTGTTGAGAGATTAGAGTATTAGTAATATAGTGGGAAAGTTGGTTGGAATCAAGTTATGGGAGATTTTGAATCCTTGGCTTGACTTTATTATATAAGCAACAGTGAATCATTGAAATTCTGATCCAATGGGTGATATAATCAGCATATCTTTATAAAAATGAATCCAGTGTTATTGTACAGGATATGCTGAAGGAGAAGAGTTACTGGATATGCAAAGAACCATTGGAAGGCTACATCAACAGGCCACGTGTAAGGACAAGAACTATAGTGTGGCAACTATAGTTGGGAAAGAGGGACGTGGATGAAAGACATTTGGCAGGGGGCACTGTAAAATCTAAGGTGTGACCCACTGAGAAAAGGAAGTAAGAGGACATAAGAGTTCACCTGCAAGGTTTGGGGCTCAGGTAATGAAACATGGAGACTCAGGAGTGGATCTCAATTGAACAGTCAGGGCTGGAGATATAATAATTTTAAGTGTCAGCTACAGAGGTGATGATAGAAGGTATGCGGAAGGAGAAGAAATGTGGAGTCTGTTTAGGGAGCAGGAGAAAAAAGAGGCACCAGTGGAGACAGAACAAGCAATTAGCAAAATATGAAATATCTCAAAGAATTTCAAGGGAACTATGGACACAGTTGACACATGCTATAGAGATATCAAGGAGACTGCGGATTTAAATAGGACCACTAGATTTGGTTGGGACAAAACCCAAACTGCAGAACGTGAAGAATGCCTGGGTGTTAAGAAAGCAGAAATATTGAGTATGGATACATTTTCAATTTAGTATTAAAGGAAACAGCAAGAGTATATGGTACCTGAGAGAGTACCTCAGGGAGGCAACAGGGAAAAGGAGAGATTTTCAGTTTAGTGTGTTTGTGGGCTGGAAAGAGTGGATCAGAAGAGAAACATTAGAAATATGAATGAGAGGACTGAACCAGCAGTATCCAAAAGAAGGCAAGAGAATAATCAAGAACAGAGCTGAAGTGTTAGTCTTGGCAAGGGAGAGAACAAAGATGGCTAAGGATCCAGACATTCTGAGGTGAAAGAAATTTAGGGGAACTTGTGTCAGATGACCTTGATTTCAATAGAAATGGAGTTGGATTCATTTGTTCATTCTTTCAAAGATCATAAGTTTTTCTAATGTGCTAGGCATTGGGGACACAGCAATGAACAAGAGACACACATTTCTGCCTTTATGTAAGCTTACATTCCAGTGGGAGGACAGACAACAGACAAAATAAGTGAAACATGGACAATGGTGATGAGTACAAGGGAGAAAATGTAAAGTAGGAAAGGAAGTATAGGGAGTGTGAAGGATTGCAGTTTACAGCAGGGTGGTCACGAAAGACCTCACTGGGAACAATTTTCCCCCACTCTGGGAACTAAATCAAGTCCTCTTACATCCTCTTCACACAAGTTATTAGATGCTGATCCAGACTAACTGAATCCCTGTGGCTGATCACAGCAATTAAATAATTTTGCATTTATGTTAATAAAGTTTCTATTTCCTTGCTTATAGAGACCATCTGTCAGGCACAGAGAGATGGGGAAAAGAGTTTTATTAAATCCTTACTCTACTTCCAGTGACAACAATGATAGTTCATAGTCCATTTCCCAAGGCCTGTCCCCCTGCCCCTCCCCACCAAAAAACCATGAAATGTGGATGCTGATGTGGTCTGGGACCTGGTTATGGTGACTGATGGCACCTACAGAAAGGCCAGTCACCCTTAGCAGAAAACATACTCTAGGTGAACAGAAGAAATTACAGGAGATCAATAGCCATCCTTCATCCCCTAAACCTGGCGTGCAGAATTTGCATTAGACAGAAAATACCTAAAATTGAGCTAAATGTGCTAGAGATTCTACAATGTTATCTGAGTTTGCATGTACAAATCATTTGTTCATGAAAGTAATAGTCCTTAATGGGTATTTTACCAGTTTTAACAAGCAGCAATTATGATAAGAGACCAAAAGATTTTCCCCAGGGAAAAGAAAATCCTATGGTCCAGAAGATTTCTACAGCTGCTTCCCCTGCACTTGGAGTCTTCATGTCCCGTAAAGTTTCTCATTAGGTGTCAGGTAAGTAACAAATTTGTAATTTGATTGTCATCCATTCAAACTTGAAGCCTTAGACCTTGCATTTGTTCCCATCTTCATACAGCCAGCAACCAATGAGCCACTTAGTCTGGTGGAATGAAAATATTTGTTTTTAATAATTATAACTACCCCTTCATAGTCATAAACTATCTAATCCTCATACTATCTACAAGATAGATATTTTTCCCACTTTATAAATAAGGAAACTGAGGCTCAGAGAATCCTGAAGAAGTAAAAATCTAACCTACTTCAATGTGATTCTAAAGTTCATTCTTTCAAGTGCTATTTTTGATGTTGATCGGACTCTCCAAAAAGCAAGGGTACAAACACAAACAGCAGGATGCCCTTTTGGACTTGAGAATTTACAGTTAGGCTAGTGGTTCTTAAATTTTTTGGACTCAAGACTCCTCATGTATTCTTAAAAATTATTGAGGACCCCAAAAACCTTTTGTTTATGTGGGTCATATTATCAATATTTACCAAGTTAGAATTAAAACTTGGAAAAACTTATAATTTATTTAAAAAATAAACCCAGTATATTACCAAAAATAAATTGTTAATGAAAAATAACTTTTCCAAACAAAAATTAGTAAGAGTATTACATTTTTGCAAATCTTTTCAATGTCTGGCTTAATAGGACATAGCTGGATTCTCACATCTGCTCTGTATTCAATCTGTCACCATATCACACATCACATAGTCTCTGGAAAACTCCACTGTACGCTCATGAGAGAAAAAGGCAAATAGCATCTTGCATTAGTTTCCTAGGGCTGCTGTAATAAATCTGTATTTGTGTCTCGAGGCTGCCATAACAAAGTACCGCAGACCAGGTGGCTTAAAACGATATTTATTCTCTGACAGTTTGGGGGGCCAGACATTTGAAATCAAGGTGGCAGCACGGTTGGTTCCTTCTGGAGGCTCTGAGGGAGAATTTGTTCTATGCCTCTTTCCTAACTTCTGGTGGTTGCCAGCAGTCCTTGGTGTTCCTTAGCTTATAACTCACTCTGATTTCTGCCTCTGTCCCCAATGGCATCCTTCCCTGTGTATTTCTATATGTCTCTCCTTATAAGAACAATAGTCATTGGTTTTAGGGGCTACTCTAATCTTGAATGACCTCATCTTAACTTGATTGCATCTGTAAAGACCCTATTTACAAATAAGATCACATTCATAAGTCCTGGTAGACATGAGTTTTGTGGGGATAAACTCAGTACAGTCCACCCTCTGGTTCCCCAAAATTTATACCCATCTCACATGCAAAATGCACTCACTCCATCCCAGTATTTCCCAAAGTCTTCACCTATCATGGTGTCCTCTCCATCTATGGACTTGTGAAACTAGAAACAAGTTGTCAGCTTGCAAAATAGCATAAGACATTCCCATTCTAAAAGGAGAGAATGGAAAGAATAAAGGAGTCACTGATTTAAGTGTTTGCAGTGCAGCGGGGCAGATTTCCTAAGGTTTCAAAGCCTGAGCATAATTATCTGTGTCTTGATCTGCCCTCTGGGCCAGAGGCTTCACCAGCACCCCCCTCTAGACCCACAGATGCCTTGTGGGCCCCACCCTCTCAGTTGTTAGCCTGGGACAGTCTTATCCTCTGGGCACCCCATTTCCTGCTTATAGAAGCCCAGAAGTCTGGCAGCCTTCCTTCATTTCTTGTCTCTGTCCGCCAGGCCAAGCAGGCAGTGTTTCTGCTGATAGAACATTCTCAAAAATCATCAGTCTTCATGGATATCAAGGAGATCCACGCCATTAGACGTGAGCGTTCTCCACAGGTCCTTCCTGGATAGTCTCACCTCTGTTCCTAGCTTCTGCTGAGATGGTTGATTATACTCATGGTCACAAATCTAATTTCTCCACTAGGTTTTCCAGCTGCACCCTTGATGAACGCTCCAGAGCATGCCTTAGCATTTCCTGCAATATGGACTGGCTGTGAATTTTCCAAATCATGTTCAGGTTCCTTTTTGCTGACCATTTCCTTCCTCAGTTTACCCCTTTCCTCTTGTTTACTATAAGCAGCAAGAAACCAGGACACATCTTCCATGTTTTGCTTGGAAACGTCAGCTGGAAATCCAATTTCATTGTTTATAAGTTCTACTTTTTACCCAAAAGCAGAACACAATTCAGCCAAGTTTTCTGCCACTTCGTAACAAGGATCACTTTTCCTCCACTGTCCAATAACATATTCTTCATTTCCATCTGAGGTCTTAGCAAAATCACCTTTAATGTTCATATTTATACCAACATTCTATTCATGATGTAGGAATTCTCTAAGATGCTTAAAGTGTTCTTTACTTTCCCCATCACTTCCTTCTGAACCCTCACCAAAAGTGCTTTTACTGTCCATTATTTCTACCAACAACAGTCTCTTCAAGGTAATCTAGACTTTCTTCTATCATGTAGCTCAAAATTCTTCCCGGTTTCACCCATTACTTGATTCCAAAGCCACTTCCATATTTTTAGGTATTTGCTATAGCAGTACCTCACTTCCTGGTACCAAAATTTGTTATCAGTTTCCTGAGGCTGCCATGACAAATGACCATACTGGGTGGCTTAAAACAATGGATATTTATTCTCTTGCAGTTTAGGAGGTCTGAAACCAAGGTATTAGAGTTTGTTCCTTCTGGAAGCACTGAGGGAATTTGTTCCATGCCTCTCTCCTAGTTTCTGGTGGTAGACAGGATCCTTGGTGTTCCTAGGGTTGTAGCTGCTGTCACTCCAATCCCAATCTCTGCCTCTGCTGTCATGTGGCCTCCCTCCCTGTGTGTCCTCACATGGCATTCTTTTTTTTTTTTAATTTTAATTTTACTGGAGTATAGATGTACAATGTTGTGCTAGTTTCAGGTGTACAGAAAAGTGATTGTTATACATATACATATATTATTCTATTTTAGATTCTTTTCTCATATAGGTCATCACACAACATTGAATAGAGTTCCCTGTGCTATACAGCAGGTCCTTGTTGGCCATCTACCTTATATATAGTAGTGTATGTTTATCCCAAGCTCCTGATTTATCCCTCCCCGCCACATTTCCCCTTTGGAAACCATAAGTTTGTTTTGATATCTGTAAGTCTGTTTCTGTTTTGTAAATAAGTTCATTTGTATCATTTTTTAATTAATTCCACATATGAGTGATATCGTATGATATTTGTCTTTCTCTGTCTGACTTACTTCATTTAGGATGATAATCTCTCGGTTCATCCATGTTGCTGCAAATGGCATTATTTCATTATTTTTTACGGCTGAGTAATATTCCATTGTATATATGTACCACATCTTCTTTATCCATTCATCTGTCAATGGACATTTACGTTGCTTCCATGTCTTGGCTATTCTAAATAGTGCTGCAGTGAACACTGGGGTGCATGTATCTTTTTGAATTATGGTTTTCTCCAGATATATGCTGGGGAGTGGGACTACTGGATCATATGGTAGTTCTATTTTTAGTTTTTTAAGGAACCTCCATACTGTTCTCCATAGTGGTGGTACCAGCAGTGTAGGAGGGTTCCCTTTTCTCCACACCCTCTCCATCATTTATTGTGTGTAAACTTTTTGATGATGGACATTCTGACTGATGTGAGGTAGTACCTCATTGTAGTTTTGATTTGCATTGCTCTGATAATTAGTGATGTTGAGCATCTTTTCATGTGCCTTGTTTTTTTTTTTTTTAACGTAGAGCTGTTTGTATAGTTTAGAGATTAACCCCTTGTTGGTTGCTTTGTTTGCAGATATTTTCTCCCATTCTGGGGGCTGTCTCTTCATTGTTTATGGTTTCCTTTGTTGTGCAAAAGCTTTAAGTTTAATTAGGTCCCATTTGTTTATTTTTGTTTTTATTTTCCTTACTCTATGAGGTGGATCCAAAAAGATATTGCTGAGGTTTACGTCAAAGGGTGTTCTTTATTTTCCCCGAAGAGTTTTATAGTGTCTGGCTTTACATTTAGGTCTTTGATCCATTTTGAGTTTATTTTGGGGTATGGTGTTTGTTAGAGAATGTTCTAATTTCATTCTTTTACATGTAGCTGTCCATCACATGGCATTCTTATAAAAGCAAATCATTGGATTTAATCTTATCTAGAATGACCAATCTTAACTAATTATATTTGTAAAGACCCAAATTCCAAATAAGATCACATTCATAGGTTCTGCTGCTTAGTTTGGAAGTCCTTTTCAAGACAAAGTTGAAAAAGGCACCACATTTCAGTTCTAAGTCAATGTTAAAATCAGCTTCTCCCTCTTTTTCTTTTTCCTCTTCTTTTCTTCCAAGTGGCTGGTAGCATCAGCAAAAAACATAACTTCACTTTTTGCCTCACATTCCCTCTTGAGAAAATCAAGACCTGCCATGTTGAAGCCGATAACATCCTGAGAAAGAATACAAGAGAGATTAAATAAACTTCCTCTCAATTCAGTTCAATATTGCAGCATATGTGAGTCAGGGGAACCAAAGCTTCATGTGTTGTTACTCATCCTTCCCTAAGGGTTTTCCTTGTTTGTTTGCTTTTTTGTCTACTAGCTCTAACAAAAACCTCATCTTAAATATACATGCATGTCAGGTCAATATCACCAAAGATAGGGCACAGCACACTATGCTACTTGTAAGTAACGTACACACTAGAATTTTCCCCTCCTTGTTCTGTCTCTACAAAGATACTTACCCGGACTTGGCTGACTTTTGAAATAGTTGTTTCCTTTAATTTTTCAATCACTGGCACAAGCATTTGGTTGCTAGTGATCTGGCCAAAGTGAATCCTAACAAAAATAAAACCAGGCATGTCACAAAGAAGGATAGTGGTTCTAGCTCTACCTGTCCCTTCTAGAACTAGCAAACAGACAAAATGTCCAAAAAAAAAATCATTTTGCCAATCATGGGAATACAGAAATGCTTCTATGAAAAAAAACTAAAGAAGTTTCTTCCTACTATTCAATTCTATCCAATAACAATTTTTAAAATACTATCCTAACATTCAACTCATTTGCAAAGCTGACTCTTTGCAATCTACCCAGTGGCCACAGATTTTGACAACGGCATTCTATGTAAAGACCAGAGGAAAATGAGCCTTCTAAGAATTGCTAACTCAAAGATTTATTAATATTTCAGCCAAAAAAAGAGATGATCAAACTCTGACCTAGAGTACCAAGATGCCCTTGATGATTCATGCTCCTTTAACCTCCACATTCACCCTCACCCTCAGTTGTGACCTGCCATATCTACCTGCGAGGTAGCACCCATCTACCACCCCAATATGCTAGAAATATTCACTGTGTTTCTCTTAGAATCAGTAACCCCGATTCAATAGCACATATGCCATAGCAATTAAAAAATAAACTGTAAATATGACAACAGAATAATATAAACATATCATTGTTCTTCATTTGCTACTATCCTGAAAGAAATAAAGGAATGAAGGGTTAATGATCATGAAAAAAGGCCAGTTCACCAAATACACCTGTTTTCTTTTTAACTATTTGGTATTGGCTGAGCAGTTTCTGATTTCCTAATAGCATTTTAAGGAATGTTCAAATTTGCCTCTATTCCTGTCCTCTGATATAACAGCTTGAGACTGGGGGACACAGTGGAAGATAAGAATATATTACGCCTTTGTAAATATATTTTCCCTCTGTTACATATTAATAAGAATTCTTCCTATTTAAGAATATAATCTAATGAACGTTTTCTTTATGTTTCTTAGTTCCCTCCAAACATGCCCCTATCCTTCCATTTGTACTTGTAGAGACCTGGGAAATAAACTGACTACTCCTTAAAATGCTATTATGAAAATAAAACCATTTGGTTTAAACTCAATAGTCAAAAAGAAACACTGAGGCAGACTGGCCATTCAGAGATGGGCTTTCAGCAAACTGACTAGAACCAGAACTGCTACCTTAGACTGTAACCTGGAGACCTCCGCCTGCCTGAGCATCCTTAGCAACATAGTACCTCATGCTACTTAGAGTTGGGTCATCACTAACTGCATTTTACGAGCAAGACTGACTCCAAAGGATAAGAATTATGTCAGGCAGCACTGAAATTCCCAACAGTCTCTGAAACGGAAACATCACATTTCTTAATCCCAAAGCATGGACAGCTTCAGGTGAGGCACTACTGGAGCAGTTATGCGGATAAGACATGATATTCTTTTGGAAAGGACGTTACCTGAGGAGAAAGAAGAGGCACCTACATAGAAGTTCAATATCAGAGCCCTGCTGGATGAATTCATTAAAGAGCTTAAGAATGTCTGGGACGTAAGAGAAAGGCAGCACAAGCAGAGATTCTTCCAGCTCACTGAAGAGGAAAAAATAAACATTAAAAATGCCACGTTTCTTAACATAGTCAATTTAAAAATCTTTTCCTCTCCTATTTTTTTCTTCTACTTTTATACTTGAGTAGATCTTACCCATCCAGAGTTAAACATACATCTGTATTATGAATGGTTCTCTCTTTTCAACATTTTGGTTTTCTATATTTAGTATTTTAACCTACTTGATGCATTCTGGTCCATGGCAGGGTAGGAGAATCTAACTGTTTTTCTTTCAGATAGCCAATTTCTTTAAAGCCTTTTGTTGTATATCCCATCTTTATATGATACTTCTTTTACCATTTATTGAGTCCCTCTATGTCATAGAGTGTTCTAGGGCTTTAGAGTCTGTTTTCATAACTGATTCTGACAACAATCCGTACAGGTGCATTTTTACAGCTTTTTAATCTAGGAGAACAGCTCCCTCTTGTTCTTTTTCTGGTTTGTTTTACTTTTCTTGAGCTAGTTCTATTATCATTTCATCAATTCCAACTAGAACTCTCAAGAGAATTTCAATTGGGATCACAAACCTATAGACTAGTTTAAGAAAAACCAAATCTTTAAAACACAGAATCTTCCCATCTAGGAATGCATCGTACCTCCATTACTCTAAATTTTCTTTTACATTTCTCTAGCAAAGTTTCATTATCTTAGATAGGTCCTGTTTGTTTCTTGTATGGGATATACTCAGATATTGTGATTTGTTATTAAAAAAATGATAACTCTCAGTAGATCAAACTCAAATATTATTTCAAAAATGAATGACAAAAGATATTAAAAAATTCTTAAAAAACCAGTAAGAGAAACAACTATAAAGCACAAGAAAGGGAAAGTAAAAATTCACAGGAAAAAATACAAATGGCCAACAAATATAATAAAATTTTAACTTTGTTAATTAAAAAGGAAAATAATGCAGTACCACCTTTTGCCTCTCAAACCAGCAAAGAATTTTTTAAAAGCTGGTAAAAGTCATTACAAGCACTCTGACAGTAATTAAGCAACATAAACCTTTAAAAAGCTCATGTCCATTTATTAGTTAATAAACTGCTAGGACCCTTAAGAAAAATAATCAATGATGATGACAAAGATTTATATATAAAGGTGTTTACTAAGGCAGTATTGATAACAGCCAAACACATATGCACCACCCAATAGTAACTATATATACAATGGAATATTTTGAACTAATTCAATGATGTGTTTTTGAAGAATATTACTAAAGTGAGCAAGTGCTCAGGAGATATTCTGTGAAAAAGGACAGGATATAAAAATGTATACATATGATTCCAACTGTGTATGTATACAGAAAATAAGCCAAAGGAAATATACAACAAAAAATGTTAGCAGTTGGTACCTGTGACTGAATTATAGATGATTTCATTACCTATGATATAAAGTAGCACTGCCCTTCATTTGTGCTTTTTAACAGTGTTCAATATCTCCCTTCATATTTTAGGAGGAACCTTCTAGTTCTAATTCAAAAAGAACATTATAATGAATTATTTTCCATCAAAATTTTGACATAGTTAAACCTCTAAAGAAGATAACCATCAATTATAATGTCTGTTTATCTCATGTTCGGTAAATGGTATTAGCTGTAATAACTGTGCACCGGCACTCACCTTGACTTGATTCCTTTAAAAATCTCCAACACATAAGCTGAAGGCTATAAAGGAAGTGTGACAGCATTAGTGATACTCTTGATTTCTTAACTGAAGCTCTCTAATTTCCATCTCCTAAAAACCAGGGATATCTCTCCTTCTTATGAGAAACTGTTCTAAAAAGGGCACTATGTGCACGGGCTTAGACTGAGTCAGATCTGGGTTCACAATCCAGCTCTGCCACTTATCAACTATGTTCCCTTCGATCTGTAAGTCAGAACAGTCTCCTATCCATAAAATGAAGACACACTGACTCACATTACTGTTGTGATGAATGAAACATGCAAGTATTGAGTAATTAAAGATCACTAAAAGCATACATTGTCCCAGTATTCTCCCTCTCTCCTTTTATCTGACTAATTTATATCAACTTTTCCTCCAAAAACTTCAGTTTCAATGAACAGAATCTTCAGAGGGCTGTGGATACTACACATAAATAAGCACTAAAAAAACAATGCCCGTCCAGTCCAACCAGAAAGGATGACTTGCAGTTACACTAAAATGGTCCTTTTGAAATACAAAATGTCTTAGAGGATTCCAGCATTCAAGAGATTTTTAATGACAAAGTATTTCCCAATATGTCTATTCTAAAATCATAATGCCTCTTCACTTCCTCTCTTGTGCCTGAAAGTAACCTTAGAATAACCAAGGGGAAACCATTAGTCTACTCACAGAGATACTGCCATAAGCCATCAGGATGGGGTTGATGGGAAGAGGAACCTATGAAGAAATTATTAAATCAAGTCATTAAAAAACAAGCCTTTGATAGTGCTTATCACAGGCAGGGTCATAACAATATTTTACACTTTTGAAAAGAGAGACCCTAAAAACTGACCCTGAAGAATTATTAAATTATTTAATAATAACTTTTAGTTTCAATACTGCTTATTTATGAAAGAGTCTGGGCAATACATTTCATCTAGAAATCCGAAATGTTTACCCTGCCTCCCAAACAAAAGGAGGAATCTGAGTTTTTAACTCAATACAATAATCACCATGATCTCAAATTAACTATCCTTGGCTTTTTATTAAGACAAAGCTTCTCAATTCCTTCTTTCTAATGTTTGAATTAGAAAAGATTCTACTACATTTATCTCATTTCCTGATCTGAGTTAATAAATCCCCAAATGATGTTTTTTTCCTCAGGAATTGTCTCCGTTTATAAATGTTTCTCAGACCGTAACTTAATGGACTGTCTTACCTCTTTCCCTGCAGCTTTACAAATGGCTTTGTGTTCTCTCATTTTTGCAGTTTCTTCTCTGTATAGCTCAATAGCCTCCATGATCCTCTCAGCCTACACGGATGATGGCAAAGGACAGAAGTCATCACAACAAACTCACCATCCCACAACACTGCAAATGGAAGGCCTGACGAAAAGTTACCAAATGAAATTGCTTGAATCAGTTTAATAAAGATGTGCCAATAGTGTGCCAAACAGCATTCAAAGATGTCTTCGGGGTTTTTTTTGTTTTTTTTTAAATTTTACTTATTTTTGGCTGCATTAGGTCTTCGCTGCTGCGCACAGGCTTTCTCTAGTTGCGGTGAGCGGGGACTACTCTTCGTTGCGGTACGCGGGCTTCTCAGTGCGGTGCCTTCTCTTGTTGCGGAGCACAGGCTCTAGGTATGTGGGCTCAGTAGTCGCAGCACGTGGGCTTAGTTGCAGCATGCAGGCCCTAGAGCATGCAGGCTTCAGTAGTTGCAGCACGTGGGTTCAGTAGTTGTGGTTCGTGGGCTCTAGAGTGCAGGCTCAGTAGTCGTGGTGCATGGGCTTAGTTGCTCCATAGCATGTGGGATCTTCCCAGACCAGGGATTGAACCCGTGTCCCCTACTATGACAAGTGGATTCTTAACCACTGCGCCAGAGGGAAGTCCCTGATTTTTCTTTTTTAATTTACAAGGAGACTGGGTCATGGATTCAGATGAGACTACAAGTGGACACACTGAGTAGGGCAACTCCCAGGAACACCTGAGAGGTGCCACTTTCAGGAGATCAAACTTTCCTTTCTAGAAACCAGGCACTGATCCAACAGATTCAGCACTACTTCTGTCCTTGGTTACAAGGGAGGAAAACAGAGGTTATGAACTTCATCTGTAAATTTCATCAACTTTTTGCCACAAAAGGACTATCTGGTTGGGATCCTATTTAAAAATGAGATACAGGGGCTTCCCTGGTGGCGCAGTGGTTGAGAATCTGCCTGCTAATGCAGGGGACACGGGTTCGAGCCCTGGTCTGGGAGGATCCCACATGCTGTGGAGCAGCTAGGCCCGTGAGCCACAACTACTGAGCCTGCGCGTCTGGAACCTGTGCTCCGCAATGGGAGAGGCCGCGATAGTGAGAGGCCCACGCACCGCGATGAAGAGTGGCCCCCGCCTGCCGCAACTGTAGAAGGCCCTCGCACGGAAGCGAAGACCCAACAGAGCCCAAAATAAATAAATAAATTTTAAAAAATAAAAATGAGATACAGGAGAGCGATCAAGATGGCAGAGTAGAAGGATGTGAAGCTCACCTCCTCCCACAACTACATCAAAAACATATCTACATGTCGAACAGTTCTCACAGAATGTCTACTGAATGCTGGCAGGAGACCTCAGACCCCTGAAAGGGCAAAGAAAATCTCCATGTAACCAGGTAGGACAAAAGTAAAAAAAAAAAAAAAAAAAAAAAAAGCAAGGAAGTAATCGGGTCGGGACCTGCGCCCCAGGCAGGGAGCTGTGAAACAAGAAAGGTTCCTGCACCCTGGGAAGTGCCCTCACCGGCAGGGAGATCAGCCAGGACAGAGGGAGAGCTTCAGAGCCTTGGAGGAGAAAACAGCAACCGATCTGCAGCAGCTAGAATAGAGACCTGCACAGGGGGTCAGTGCACCCGCTCTACACTCCCCAGCCTGAGATGCACGTCTGCCAGTACGGGCAAGGGCTGGGTGTGGAAACTTGGGCTTTGGAGAGGTGCTGTTGTGTGGGCAGTGTGTGAGGGGAGGCGCGGGAGCCACCCTGCAGCCGTTTTCCCTGAGCGAGCTCTCAGGCGGCAGGACACTGCCCACATGAGCTCCAAGAGTGATCATGAGCTGCCTCTGCTCCCATCATGTGCTCCGGGGGCACACATGAGCCACCACTGCTGCTGAGAACCCCACAACCAGGCACCAGCCACTGCATCTGCACACCCTCTATTAAGGGGATAATGGCCAGCACACGCTGAGAAAAGAGGCAACAGGCATCCATACGAAAATCAGCCCTTGCACCAAAAATATTAAACCCACACAGGCTACACAGGGATGCTCCCACATAAAAACAGCCCTCCAAGACCACAGTAGATAGACCTCTTCAGTCTAATAGACGCTGATTTCAAAAAGGAGATAATGAAACTACTGAAGGAATTAAGAAAGGTTATCAACAGAAATGCAGAGTACTATAAAAAGGAACTAGAAACAGTAAAGAGGAACCAAGAAAAATTAGAAAACTCATTTGTCGAGACAAAAACTGAACTACAGGCAATGAACAGCAGAATAAATAATGTAGAACGAATAAGTGACCTGGAAGATAGAATGATGGAAATCACCCATCAGGACAGCAGACAGAAAGCCAAATGAGAAAAAAATGAAAGCAATATAAGAGACCTATGGGATAATATAAAGTGTACCAATCTACACATAATCGGGATTCCAGAAGGGGAAGAGAAAAGGGGACTGAAAATGTATTTGAAAGATTATGGCTGAAAACTTCCCAAACCTAAAGAAGGAAACAGATAAAGCAGGTATAGGAAGCACAGAGGGTCCCAAACAAGGTAAACCCAAACCTACACCAAGACATATTATAATAAAAAAGGCACAAGTTAAAGATGAAGAGGATTCTCAAGGCAGCAAGAAAAAAACAGTTAATTATAAGGGACCCCATAAGGCTATCAGCAGATTTCTCTACAGAAACACTGCAGGCCAGAAGGGAGTGGCAAGATATATGCGAAGTCCTGAAAGGGAAGAATGTGCATCCGAGGATACTCTAGCCAGCAAGAGTATCATTTAGAATAGAAGGAGGGATAAAGAATTTCTCAGACAAGCAAAAACTAAAGGAATATAGCAATACTAAACCTATCCTGAAGCAAATATTGAAAGGTCCTCTCTAAGCAGAAAAGTAGGAAGAATATATAGGGAAGAGAAAATTCACAATTGGAAAGCAACTCACATAAATAAGCCAGTACACAGATTAAAAACTAAAATAAAATTTTTGTGAATGTGATGATACCACAGTGAATAGCAAAAGCATGAACGTGAAGATGTAAACAGGACATCAGAATCATAAAATGTGGGTGAGGAGAGTAAGAAAAGGTAAATTTTTCTTTTTTTCATTTCCTAGAATGTGTTTGAGCCTATATGACTACCAGTCTGAGGCAAGTAGATATAGGACGGGGTTAACATACTTGAAAAACAGGATAACTACAAATGAAAAACATACAATAGAGTCACAAAAACCAAAAAGAAAAGAACATAATATGAAAGAAAATCATCAAACCACAAAAGGAAAAACAAAGAAAAAGGGACAAAGATGAAATCATTGAAAGAAGGGAATGTAAAAAGATATTTCATGCAAACAGAAATGACAAGAAAGCTGGGGTTGCAATACTCATATTGGACAAAACAGACTTTAAAACAAAGCCCATAAAGAAGGACACTATATAATAATAAAAGGATCAATACAAGAAGAGGAGTTTACACTCATCAACATGTATGCACCCAATACAGGAGCACCCAAATACATAAAACAAGTACTAATATACAGGGACTTCCCTGGTAACACGGTGGTTAAGAGTCCGCTTGCCAATGCAGGGGACACGAGTTTGAGCCCTGGTCTGGGAAGATCCCACATGTCACGGAGCAACTAAGACCATGTGCCACTACTGAGCCTGCGCTCTAGAGCCCACGAACCACAACTACTGAGCCTACGTGCCACAACTACTGAAGCCTGTGCACCACAACAAAGAGAAGCTACCGCAATGAGAAGCCCACGCACCGCAACAAAGAGTAGCCCCCACTCGCTGCCACTAAAGAAAGCCCACATGCAGCAACGAAGACCCAACGCAGCCAAAAATAAAAATAAATTTAAATAAAAAGAAAATACTAGGGCTTCCCTGGTGGCGCAGTGGTTGAGAGTCCGCCTGCCGATGCAGGGGACATGGGTTCGTGCCCTGGTCCGGGAGGATCCCACATGCCACAGAGCGGCTGGGCCCGTGAGCCATGGCCGCTGAGCCTGCGCATCCGGAGCCTGTTCTCCACAATGGGAGAGGCCACAACAGTGAAAGGCCCGCGTTACCACAAAAAAAAAAAAAGAAAAGAAAATACTAATATACATAAAGGGAAAAACTGACAATAGTAGGAGACTTTAAAACCCTACTCACATCAATGGACTGATCTTCTAGACAGAAAATCAAGGCAACAGAGATCTTAAATGACACAATAGAACAGTTAGACTTAATTGATATTTTCAGGACATTACATCCAAAAAAACCAAAATACCTTTCAAAATTGCAACCCAAAACTAAAATACTTAGCAATAGACCTGACCAAGAAAGTGAAAGACTTATACACTGAGAACTATAAAACCTTAATAAAGAAAGTTGAAGATGATTCAACGAAATGGAAAGATAGGGACTTCCCTGGTGGCACAGTGGTTAGGAATCTGTCTGCCAACACAGGGCACACAGGTTCGAGCCCTGGTCCAGGAAGATCCCACATGCCATGGAGCAACTAAGCCCATGTGCCACAACTACTGAGCCCACGCTCTAGAGCCTGCAAGCCACAACTACTGAGCCCACGTGCCACAACTACTGCAGCCTGCGCGCCTAGAGCCCGTGTACTGCAACAAAGAGTAGCCCCCACTCGCCACAACTAGAGAAAGCCCGCATGCAGCAATGAAGACCCAATGCAGGCAGAAATAAATAAATAAATTTATTTATTTTTTAAGAAAAGAAATGGAAAGATATCCCATGTTCTTGGACTGGAAGAATACTGTTAAAATGGGCATACTACCCAAGGCAATTTACAGATTTAATGTGATCCCTATCAAATTACCCATGACATTTTTCACAGAACTAGAACAAATAATCCTAAAATTTATATGGAACCATAAAAGACCCAGAATTGCCAAAGCAATCCTGAAGAAAACGAACAAAGCAGGAGGCATAACCCTCCCAGACTTCAGACAATACTACAAAGCTACAGTAATCAAAACAACATGGTATTGGCACAAAAAGAGACATATGGATCAATGGAACAGAATAGAGAGCTCAGAAATAAACCCACACACCTACTGTCAAGTAACCTTCAACAAAGGAGGCAAGAACATACAATGGGAAAAAGACAGTCTCTTCAGCAAGTGGTGTTGGGAAAGCTAGACAGCTGCATGTAAATTGATGAAGTTAGAACACACCCTCTCACCATACACAGAAATAAACTCAAAATGGCTTAAAGACTTAAACATAAGGCATGACACCATAAAACTCCCAGAAGAGATTATAGACAAAACATTCTCTGACATAGATAGTACCAATATTTTCTTAGGTCAGTCTCCCAAGGTAATAGAAATAAAAACAAAAATAATTAAATGGGACATAATCAAACTTACAAGCTTCTGCACAGCAAAGGAAACCATAAAAAAAATGAAAAAACAACCTACAGAATGGGAGAAAATATTTGTGAATGATGTGACTGACAAGGACTTAATTTCCAAAACATACAAACAGCTCATACAACTCTATAACAAAAAAACAAACAACCCAATTGAAAAATGGGCAGAAGACCTAAACAGACATTTCTCCAAAGAAATACAGATGGCCAATAGGCATATGAAAAGATGCTCAACATTGCTAATTATTAGAGAAATACAAATCAAAACTACAATGAGGTACTACCTCACAGTGGTCAGAATGGCCACATTAAAAACTCTACAAATAACAAACGTTGGAGAGGATGTGAAGAAAAGGGAACCCTCTTACACTGTTGGTGGAAATGTAAGTTGGTACAGCCACTATGGAAAACAGTATGGAGGTTCCTCAAGAAACTAAAAATAGAATTACCATATGATCCATCAATCCCACTCCTGGGCATATATCCAGACAAAACTCTAATCCAAAAAGATACGTGCACCCTTATGTTCATAGCAGCACTATTCACAACAGCCAAGACATGGAAAAAACCTAAATGTCCATCAACAGATGAATGGATAAAGAAGATGTGGTACACTAGAGGGGTGGGATAGGGAGGGTGGGAGGGAGACGCAAGAGGGAGGGGATATATGTATACATATAGCTGATTCACTTTGTTATACAGCAGAAACTAACACAACATTGTAAAGCAATTATACTCCAATAAAGATGTTTAAGAAAAAAAAAGACGTGGTACAAATGTACAATGGAATACTACAGAACCATAAAAAAGAACAAAATATGCCATTTGCAGCAACATGGATGCAACTAGAGATTATCATACTAAATGAACTAAGTCAGAAAGAGACACAAATACCATATGATATCACTTAAATGTAGAATCTAAAACATGACACAAATGAACCCATCTACAAAACAGAGACAGACTCACGGACATAGAGAACAGACTTGTGGCTGCTTTGGGGGAGGGATGGAGTAGGAGGTTGGGGTTAGCAGATGTAAGCTATTATATATGGAATGGATAAACATCAAGGTCCTACTGTATAGCACAGGGAACTATATTCAGTATCCTATGATAAACCATAATGGAAAAGAATTTATAAGAATGTATATATAACTGAATTAGTTTGCTGTACAGCAAAAATTAACACAACATTGTAAATCAACTACACTTCAATTTTTAAAAAGTCTATAATCAAAAAAGCAAACAAACAAAAAACCCCCACTTATTGCTCACCCCACCCCTGTGATCCACATTCAGTAGGTTTGGGCTAGGGCCTGGGAATTTCCTTTTCTAACAAGTTCTCAGGGGATGCTGATGCTTCTGGTCTGGGTGCTCCACTTTGAGAACTACTGCCATAAAGTAAAGGAATTAGAATAGGAGCTCTTAACACTTATTTGGTGATTTTAGGGTCAAATCTAGAAAAAGGGCAATTTCATGCTGTTTTTATTTCTTATAAGTGTTTCCTTTGTGTTTTTCTTTAGATTTTAATAAAATACTTTTTGGAAATAAAAAAAAATTAAAAATGAGATACTGCATTCTAGTATCAACTTACTGCTTTGACTGTTTCAATAGTTTTCTTTCCAGTAAAGTAATTGTCACCTTGAGTCTCTCCCGGAACCTGCCAGGAACAAAGAGATCCTTTAACAATTTCATTGACAGGTGTTAAAGAGCCAATAAATTAATCTTATATCCAGAAAAGAACAGACATTACTATGTTACGATGACTGTTACATGGTGTTATCAGCTACCATTAACTGAGTACTTAGTAAGTGCCAGACACTGTTAAATGTGTTATATGCATTATCAGAAGAATACCCTGCTCTACAACACGTTTAAAGAGAATGCCCAATTTCTCAATTTTTTTCTGATTTTTGATTTACAGTGAAACAACTGCCTGAAGCCTCCTTAAAAAAAAGCCAGAACGAAAATCATTCAATACCAAATCTGGTCAATCATTTGTCCCATAAAATCAGGATATACAGCTGGATTAAGAAGGACTACACAGATTCCTTCCCGTATCAGCTGTGGATGACTTTGACATCTAGTCCCAATTCGAATCCCATTAGAAATTCTTGAAATTACAGTAAATTCCAATAAGATAATTACAGGACACAGTCTGAGGGTCCCGAAAGATTTACTTACTACTGGTTGGTCTTCTTTGGCCACACTCTCCTCATATTCTGCTTCCCTTTGCTGACAAGAGATAGATATGAATTAATTTCAAAGAAAAAACATGACCCCTATGTGAAGTGAAATGAGACAGTGAGAAGCTGCTTCTTTGACAATCCAACCCCCTTATGGCATCTCTGTCTCCGCTTGGCTGCCGAAGTGGTGTCAGCAGTCTTGGAAACATCTTTTGGAGCTCAATGGACTTGCACTGACTGAGGTGTGACAGCACTAGACAGGAAACTCGAGCTGAGACAGCGTGTCAGATACTGACACCCACCAGCACATTTGTAACCAAGGCTGAACACCTTACCATCTCCCTTTCTTCCTCAAGAATAAGAGGCTCCCTTGTTCTCTCCCAAAGTCTCAGAGATTTGTCATGGGACGATGATACAATATAGTCCCCACTGGGGCTTACAGCCAAGCACCATATTTCCTGGTGATGCCCCTGCAGAGAGAAAGGACAAAAAACAAAAATCCTGAGTAAGAATACCTTATTCATAGACTGCTAACTGCTTACAATAGTGGGAAATCAACACTTGATCTTAAAAGAAGTTCTTAAGTACTGAGCAAGCAAAGCAGGCAAAAGGTTACCTCCAGAGTTTGTATGTGTTCAAATTTGTCTGCATCCCACTGCTTAATCTTATGGTCTTTCCCAGCAGTGAAGAAGAGGTGAGACTTGGGTACAAACTTTAGGTACATCACACTGAAAAGTGAGAGCAGTACTCAAATGTCATCAAATTCCTCATCATTAAAAAGAGTCTTATACACATAAATAGCTTTTGAATAGCTAGTTCTAGAGTGTCTGACTATATTTTAGAATTTTTAATTTCTGACTATCTGAGAACACTAAATAATAGACACAGATGCTCCCGGGAAATGATACCTACAGGTGACTCAATGGGAGGTCTTTGAAAAGATGACACCTACCTGTCATCATGTGCAAACAGAGACTTGTGGCAGTCCCCAAAGTCCAGACCCCAGATCTTCACATTCCTGTCAGCAGAGCCAGTTGCTATCAGTGCTCCATCCTAGGAGGAAGAGAAGTAAAACATTACTTGATTATCTGAAACTCTAATTGGAGAAAAGCTAACCAGAACATGTATCCCATTTCTTTCAAAAACATTAATGCCAAAAAATTAATTTCATCTCTTTACCAAGAGCACCTACATCCTCTCTTTTACCTACAGATCTACTTATAAAGCTTGTAAGTAAGCAAGAACTCTGTGGCTTAGATGTTTTGGTCCTGCTACAGGACAGTGTTATGCCTTGATGGAGGTTATGTTTACTTTGTCCAACAGATAGAATAAAGAATCTCTAATCTCTGTCATAGAGTTTGGGGGGAGAGAAGAGGGAAAGAGAAGAATAAGGCTGGGAAAGAATCTACTATATAGAATGTTTACGACCTAGCCCTTTTTATGCCATGTCTCCTATCACTGATTTTCTTACCTTTCCTGTTTTAGCACCTAGTTCAAATTGCTGTCAACATAACAAGAAAACTGAAAATATTTTCTGACACCAATTTATTCTGTTAATGCACTGAGTGCAGACAAGCTAGAGCAGGGGCCAATTCCTTTTACACAGACTAGACATTGTTTTTAAATATATATTGCCACTCCTAATCATAACTAGACATTACAAAAAATATGACTTTGGTCAAGAGACTAGAAGTATACATAACGCAAAATACCGTAGATATTGCAAAGTTCCATTTTCCTTACAAACATTATACTTCAGAACAAAGGGGGCTGCCTTTTTGAAAGTTCTTCATATTCTAGGGTGTTCTACCAATTATATTATTTTTATACAAGAAAATACTATTTGGGGAATCCAAAACAGGGAGTTGGTTATGAGGATTAATTCAGGTATCCGTGAAAATATTCTAAAAGCATTAAAGAAATATATATATCTAAAGTATGATTTCTTTTAGGATAGTCAGTTATACAACAAACTGAAAAATACTAAAATGAAGCTATCAAGCCAAGAACTAAGATAGCATTTTAGAAAAGACAACTTGTTACTGAGACAATATTTAAATTTTACTTACATAAGAGATGTCCATGCATATGACAGGCAGTTTGTGTCCATACAGTGAGAGAAAAAACTAAACATTTAAAAATAAAAAAAGAATATAAATAACTCATGTCTATAAAACACAGGTATAATTTATTACCTGTAGACCTAAAATATAACTTTAAGTACAATGCTAAGACTGTTCTGGATTGCTTTATGTCTGTAGTTTTAAAGAAGACAGTCAAACCACTGAAGGTGACTTGTACCCATATCCGGCATACAACCCCTGCGTGCACTTGCCAAGAATGCTGCAATACAGTGGAGCCAGGGCTGCTGCAGAAGCCTATTCCCTCAGTCAGAATATGGAACAGAGACGTTCTCTGGATCTCTTAGCTGAAAAGTCTCTGGAGCACTTGTTTCACAACAATATTTCCAGGCCCAATCCAGTCCCACTGACACTCTGGGCATAGAGCCCAGTAACCTATATTTTTATAAGAAACTCAAATGATCCTGACTTACAGCCAAGCGTGGAATCACTGCCTAAGACCTAGCATCGCTCTTAAAACTACTGGCTACGACAGGATTTTCTGTCCACAGATTTTCTGAACATATGAAATACAACTTGCTTTAAACAAAATTTATGAACCAAAGGATTCTTTTAAAACCCTAGCCTTCCTAGTGTACTTGCAATGTTTTGATTCACAAATTTTTAGAAACATACTACTGCTGGGAACACTCAAGGACACTTCTTTATAGTCTCAACCCAAGGTCAGTCAGAAAGAAAGCAAATATCCATAGGCATAACCATTGTACCTTTGAAGTATCAACATAGAAAACTTTCACAGTACAGTCCAGCAAAGACACAGCCAACAGCTTTTGATTGGGAGAGTAACTGACACACAGAACTTCTTCATCTAGTTGCAAGGTTCGGGTTTGCTTCACAGAAAGCCTAGCATTACAGAAAGCATCAAGAAAAATGAGTACGAAGGCACAAAAAAATTCCAAAAACCCTCTGGAGCTCAACAGAAATATCAATACATGTCAAAAACCCATTCAATGGTTCCCGATTTTCGCTCCCCAAAAATGGACACAAATAAAAAATGTCCACTTACCTCTTCTGGGTACTGTTTTCATCTTTCACCAACTCAAAATCCCAGAACTTGACAGATTTATCTGCACCACCTGTCACAAAGCCACGCTGAAAATCAAATGACATTTCCGTTAAAAAAAATCTTAGTATAGAACCTTTAATAAGACACCTCAAAATAGTATAAAAGACCATTTTTATTTAATAGCATGGGGTAAGAATTAGGATATGTGGTTTTTCCTTAACTCCCTTCATTGCTCTTTATGGGATGCCACCACAGATCCTACTGGAGAACTCCTAGCAGAGACTAATGTAGTCAGATGATAACTAGTGTAAAGTTCTAGTTATACTTTCATTCAGCATCAGGAAGAAAGACTCAATGAACACTGCAGGGTAAGGCAACAGTCAAAAGAATTTGCTATGAAGTATTCAATTGGTTTTATCACATTTTAGTGTTAGTGTAAGCTATAAGGACTATAGAGTCAGAAAACTACATCTCAAATGTCTATTCTGCTATTTCAGAGATTTGTAACATGGGAAAATAACCTTATAATGACCCTCAGTGTTGGTGCAGTTGTAAAGACTACCTAGTTTATAAAATCATTGTGAAAATAACAATAATGACATGATGGACGTGAAAACACTTTGGAAAAGAGAACACTCCACAAATGCTAGATGTTGCTACTATTTAAATTTTAAATGCTGTTTCATTTCTGACCCCAAATGGCATTACCCAGTCTAAATTCCAGGTTCCTTTTTTTCCAAAAATATCTACTTTCAATGAATGAAGGTTTGCCACCATTGGGAGTATTCAAATAAATGGGCCACAATCCCTTAAGGTGTTGTCAAAAACTATCTCAAAATGTTCTGAGCAACAGCACCATTACTGGAATAAGTACACAGTTCTCCAGGGTGACTCCTTTGA
This sequence comes from Grampus griseus, assembly GCF_964374135.1. Classification (NCBI taxonomy): domain Eukaryota; kingdom Metazoa; phylum Chordata; class Mammalia; order Artiodactyla; family Delphinidae; genus Grampus; species Grampus griseus. The sequence goes on from NC_139017.1 coordinate 79,626,209, forward strand.
AGGGAAATACACCATTACTGACTTGAAAAGGTTCACATATTTACTAAAAAATCACTAGATTTATATAGTCATAGATGTGTGGACTAAAAGGGAAGCACAAAAGTCTACTCTATCCTCCACATTGTGTTGCCCCAGGAAGTATTTCCTCTTAAGAAGTATCACAAACCACTGGTACAAAGTCAGGAGGGTAAGCAATTTGATGTCATGGAGCTGATGATGAACAGCAGCTGAACAAGATTTCAAATCATAATGACAGCTATTCATATTATCAGGCACAAGATATGGCATCATATATAAAAGCTAGACATTAGACAGAAGTGGGCTTTCTTTAAAGAAACCCTGAGGCAAATCCCTGTTAGGCAGCAGTAGAACTTGATATAAGAAATGGGAAGTACAGCCAGGGTACTGAAGCCCAGATCTTAACATCTGGTTTAGTTACCTGATCTGGAGAGAGAGACAAGGACCATAAAGCTCCATCATGTGCATCTATTGTCTCCAGCAGATTTCCTGAGGCCAAGTCATAAAGCTGCAGCTTTCCTGTCTTTGGAAGACACAAAATGAACACACAACTTACACAGTTTCATAACCAAGCAGCAACAATGTAGCTAACTGCTTAGGAAACGGGCTTCCACGGTCCATGCTCTGTACTTCCTCTGTGAATAAATGTTGTTAAATCCCCTACGGACATGTTGGGTTAATCCTGGCAGGGTTGCTATACTGTACAACTAAGGAACAGTACAACCTTGTAGTACAGGATTACTGTCACTTCCACTGGTTTCCTCAACTTCAAAAGGTAAATATCATGGCCACAGGCATGTCAGAATAAACATAAGAGCAAATGGGGAACTTAAAAACCTTTAAAAAACTTAATCAGTCCTTTAAGTGGACTATCCTCTATGGTAGTTGGCTTAACCAACTCTTGATTTCCCCCTCTAGAATACACTGATAATGAGAAATACTACCTACAATGCTAGGGAGGGCAATGAACTTGAAAAAAACAAAATCACAGTAGCTTAGAAAGCTATCAGCCACGCTTCCTGTTTAGACCATGTATATGCTGTGGTCATGGTGCCAGCACGGAACACACACAGTGGCAAAGCCTGCTCTATGACAAGCCTGTGCACACGTGGTGGAAAGAACGTAAGGGGAAGACTTGAATCCCAGGGCTGCTTCTCTCTAACTCTGACTGTGGGTAAATTCATCTCCGTGAGCCCGTTTTTCCATCTGAAAAATGGAGTTTATATCACCAACCCCTCTAAGCTGTTGTGGGGATGAAATGAGATCATGTATGTTAGCAGCACGGCACAGAGACTAGGCTAGGGATTCTGTCTGAGTCATACAAATAGTCTTTGAAGCAATGTGCAAAATGTTTTCCCAATAGCAGATAGTGAATGGACATTTGTTAAAAGAATGAATGAAAACTGAGGAAAACTTTTAACTGAAATTTAATGTTCTTTCACTGACACTGACCCTAAAATCTCTCCAGCTTATTTTACACTTTTTGCTGGACCAAAAATATCCATTATGATAACATAGGTTTTTCTAATAAAATAATCATGCGCACATGGCATTAGTTTAGGGGGATAATAATGACAAATACTTGCAAAGCACTTTTCAAAATATTCCATAGACCTTATTCCACTTTATTTCCACTACCACCCCTACTACTACCATTCGTGCTACTTCTGCTACTAGTTCTTATTTATTAGTTATTTGCTGGGAGCCAGTCTCTGTGCTAAGTGCTTTGCAGACTGTGAGGCAGGTTATTTACATCATTTTACATGAAAAAACTAAGGCTCACAGGGTTGAGTAACTTGCCCAAAAGGTCTTATAGCCAGTAAGTGGAAGAGCTGGGATTCTAACCTAGGCCCATCTGGCAGAAAAGGCTCTGCGAAAAAGCAAGTGTCACCATTCCATTGTGTAGATAATGAAACACACTAAGAGAAGTTATATGACTTTCTCCAAATTACCCATTTCGTAAGGGGAAGAACCTGAATCCAAATCCATGTCTGCTTATTCCCTCATGGTTATCTCCCAATCTGATTAGCAGCTGAGGACTTCATCAGTCAGGCTGTCTTTACCAAATGCTTCTATCTGCCACGCATGATGCTGGTACTTACTGTCTTTTATCATCAGTCTTCTCAAAACACAATTACACGTGTGCTCATAAAAAGATGCATGAAAGGCTGATCTCCAAAATGTTAGTGACGGTTATCTCAAGGTCATGATTTTAATTTTCTTTGTAATGTGACATAAGATTTGGTTTAAAAAAAAAAACACAAAGAAAACAAAACTTAAAAATAAAAACCTCGTGCTTCCCTGGTAGTGCAGTGGTTAAGAATCCACCTGCTGATGCAGGGGACAAGGGTTCGATCCCTGGTCCGGGAAGATCCCACATGCCACGGAGCAACTAAGCCCACGCGCCACAACTACTGAGCCTGCCCTCTAGAGCCCGCAAACCACAACTACTTAGCCTGCGCTCAGGAGCCCGTGAGCCACAACTACTAAGCCTGTGCTCAGGAGCCCGTGAACCACAACTACTAAGCATGTGCTCAGGAGCCCGTGAGCCACAACTACTGAGCCTGCGCTCAGGAGCCCATGAGCCACAACTACTGAGCCTGCGCTCAGGAGCCCGTGAGCCACAACTACTGAAGCCCGTGTATCTAGAGCCCGAGAGAAGCCACTGCAATGAGAAGCCCATGCACCGTGACGAAGATTGGCCCGTTTGCGCCGCAACTAGAGAAAGCCTGTGCGCAGCAACGAAAACCCAATGCAGCCCAAAATAAATTAATTAAATAAAAATAAAAACCTCAAAAAAAAGGGCAATGAACTAACACCCTCTCATACTATCTGGCCCTAATACATTTCCCATATGTTAAAATAGAAAGCATATTTCTCAAACAACTTTAAGAATAACCGAGTAGAAAAAGTCCCCCAAATCCATGGAAAAGCCTGTTTACCTTTGTTCCTATGACCACCTGCCGATCACCAGGTACAAAGGATGAGCAAAGTGCATATTCGCAGGTCATCGTGCGAATACACTGCAGTGTAGACCTGTGAGAAAGAAGGAATAAAGAACTTGTATGTTAAAAGAACCTGCTTCTCCATCTGCGAGGTCAGCATGTACATTTCATACAAACTTAGCCACACAGAATGATCAATATGAGAAAGGATAAAGTCTGAATAACCCTGGCTTATTACAGTGAAGGGAGAAATTAGTAAGCGGCACCTAACTTTGTTTTCTTTCATGGCGGTTCCCAATCCTAAGGAACAGATTCTACGAAAGAGCTGAGAAAAGCATCTGCTGGGCTCAACAGACTGCCACTACAAAGAAGTGAGGCCAGAGGACTGCAAGTCGAATTAGCATACTGTATCCTTACAAGTACAGTTCATTTTACTGGACCATAAACATTCATCCATGCAACAAACAGATATCAAATGCCCACTTCCTTCAACATTTACTGAATGCCAGGTACCGTTCTAGGTGCTGGAGATATAACAATGAATTAAACAGAAGAGGCCCCAAATCTCATAAAGCTTAACATCCTCTGGAAATGAGACAAATATTGGTGTAGCAGGTGCTAGCAGGTGCTATGGAGAAACACAGCACCTGGGGGAAGGGGACCAAGAGTACAAGGGTGGGAAGGGGATAGCAGGATGGCCATGTGATGAGAAGAGAAGGAGAAAGCCTTAGCCAAAAGGGGAATATGGTTCCACGCAGAAAGGGAGCACAACAGCCATGACACAGGCACGCTCCTGTCGCCTGTAAGGGATAACGAGAAGGCCAGGGTGGCTCCACTGGAGAAGGGGAGAGTGGTAAGAGACAATGTCTGTAAGGACTGTGGCTTGTAGTTAGTCTTTGTGAGATGGAGCTCCTGGAAGTGATATAACTTCCATTATAAAAAGATTACACTGGCCGCTGTGTTGAGTATAGACCACAGAGGGGCAAGTAAGGAAGCATGGAAGACTGGTCAGAAAGCTATTACAATCCAGATAAGAGATGTTGGTGGTTTGAACCAGGTCATGGCAGCGCAGGTGATGAGATGTGGTTGAATTCCAGGTGAGTTTTTTTTTTTTAAACACTCTTTTTTTTTTTTTTTAATTTATTTTTGGCTGCACTAGGTCTTCATTGCTGCGTCTTGGCTTTCTCTAGTTGTGGTGAGCATGGGCTACTCTTCATTGCGGTGTGCGGGCTTCTCATTGCAGTGGCTCCTCGTTGCAGAGCACGGGCTCTAGGCAGGTGGGCTTCAGTAGTTGCAGCGTGTGGGCTCAGGAGTTGCAGCGCACAGGCTCTAGAGTGCGCGGGCTTCAGTAGTTGTGGCACGCAAGCTCAGTAGTTGCGGCTCGCAGGCTCTAGAGCGCAGGCTCAGTAGTTGTGGTACACGGACTTAGTTGCCCCATGGCATGTGGAATCTTCCCAGACCAGGGATCGAACCCATGTCCTCTGCATTGGCAGGTGTATTCTTAACCACTGGACCACCAGGGAAGTTTTGAAGGTAGAGCTGATAGTATTTGCTAATGCACTGGACATGAGAGAATCAAGACTGGCTACAAGGATTTGGGCTAGAAAAACCACAGGAAGTAATTATTTACTAATATGGGGAAGTCTGTAGGAACAGAGGGTGGGGAGACTATTGAAGAAATGAAGATCACAAGTATGGTTTGGACATATAAAAATCTGAGATGCCTAATTAGACATCCAAGGGTGATACAAACAAAAGCTTTGGACATATGAGTCTGAAGTTCAGGGAGAGGCTATGGCTAGAGATAGAAATTTAAGTGTCATCAGCTTATAGAAAGCCACCTGACTAGAGATCACAGAAAGTGAGTGTAGACAGAGAAAACTTTCAAAGACTCCGCCCTGAAGTATTCCAACAGTTAGAAGTCAGCAAAATAAAAAGGGTCTAGCCAAGACTGAGGGAAAAAAACAGCCAGCAGAGAAAGAGGAAGTAATGAAATTCAAACTGTTTCAAAGAGGAGAAAAGTTATCAATTCAAAGACAGTGTCAAACGAAGCTTATTGGTCACTGGATTTTGAAACATGAACACCACTGATGAGATGACAAGAGCTGTTTTGGTGAAATGGTGGGGATAAAGGTCTGATGGAGAAAAGGAGTCAGAGGATGGGGGGGAGATAATTGGACAGAGAGATAAGGATGAAACAGGATTATTTCCTTCAAGGTGGGAGATATTACAGTGTATCTGTATGCTGATGCGAACAACCCAACAGAGATGGAAGATTAATGATGCAAGAGAGGGAGGAAAATTGCTAGAAGGAGAAATATAGCTTGTGATTACCTTTTGGTTAGGAGCACCAACAGTCATAGGAAGAAAGATTATGTGGCTACAGATGCAGCTAAGGTGGGAGCATATGAACATTTTCTAGATGATTCCATTTCTTCAGTGAACTAGGAGGCAAGGTCATCAGCTTAAAGGGGCTACAGGTGTGAGGTGTGAGGAGAGGTAAGAACATGTGAAATAGTCATCTAGGAAAGTGAGGAATGAGAAATCATGGTAAAATTACTGTAAAGCACTAAGAGCCTATTTGAATTTAGAGTAGGAAGTATGCTTGTGTTTTTCTCTAGCCAAGTACAGCAATAAGCTTCAGACATGGAATAAACTTACATTTTTTATACCAAATCTAAAAAGGCAATTTTTCCTACTCTAAACTCCACAGGCCTACAGTCAAAATGCACTGAAGATACATTTTGAGGGAACTGTATTTAGGGCCCTAAGAATAACTAACCATCAAGAGTATTAAAAACTAACTCAAAGGGAAGAAAACACGATTGGATAAAGCTATAGAAAGCATCATTTCACAAACCTGTTCCATATCTTAACGGAATCAGCTGCTGCTGAAAGGACAGCGATATTGTCTGAGCTGAATGACAAAGTCCGCACATCACTGCGATGACCCCCGATGGTAATTCTGTTTGTTCTGACAGTCTGAGGAGCTGACATGGATGGATTCAGTGAATATAATTCCACCAAGTTGTTTTGCAGAAGGAAGACAGCCTTTAACTCTCCTTGAGGAGTATGAATCAAGTCAAAGGATCTGCATGAGAAAATATTCATAAATGTTCCAGCAACCATCTTAGCTCATAAGGTTAATCTTTTTCTAGGAGAAAAGCTTTGCAATGCCCTCCATCTATACAAAGTTTGAACAAGTATAAAGGATTTTACAAATAAGAGTGCTCTGAGTATTGGACAGTCGTCTAGTATAGGCTTTTAAGTCCAAGAAACCTGAGCTCAGATACTGGCTCTGACTTGTTTCTGTGCATGTATTCTTTTTTGTAAGTGACCGCAAATCCTTTTGGAATGTGGGGTATACATTTTTCTTTTTAACTGGCAGCAAAGAACTGTAAGTAAAAAGCTAAAAAGCTATCATAAGAAAACAAATATGAGATGATGAGTAAGTGGGCCCATGGTGAGAGGCAGGAGTTGAGGCCACGATCACCATCTCCAGATACGTAATTTGCAGAGACTGCTTACAAATAGTGGGAAAAGCCGATACAATTTTGTAGCAACACTTCAGATACTTCTCTCAGATACCTCAGCTACTACATTTTCACTCACTTGATTTTGGCAGAAGTTTTGATATTAGTCACCCGTTGGATTTCATCTTGCAGAGTCATTTCAACATTGACTTCAAGGTCTTCCTCCTCCTCTTTGCAAGAATTTAATCTAGAGGAGAAAAAAAAAAGACTATCATGCTATCACTTTTCTAGAAGAAACTTTGCTATTACTTGAGTCAAGCTCTGGTCTGAGACCAACAACCTTTATTGAACCCGGAAGAGTCACTTAACCACACGGATTACCATGAGAATTAAACAATGTAGTGTACGTAAAAATGCTTTGTGAACCACAACGCAATTAATATGAAGTGTTATTCCATCCTATGGGTACCCTCAATAAACGGATTCTGAATGCAAACGCCCATAAAATTTCTGAGGACAAGTCTTTATAGTTCAAACTATCCCACTGAAGTGTTTCTAGTAAACTTCTCTAACTTCAGGACTTTTTAGAAAACCCATTACTCTGCACTTATAACCCAACCATGCCAAAAAAAAAACCCAGAGGTCTCAAAAGATTTGCTTTGGCAAATAAAAAATTTTTAAAACTGGTGACTTTTTATTTCTTTGAGACTTGATAAATTTCAACCACTGAGAAACTGATTTCTATGGCTATAATGACCTATTTATTGTAAGGTTATACTGCCCCCAAACTCCAATTATGTAACTGTCCAACCAGTCTTCCTTCTCATAGTCCCAAAGGTCAGCACTGTGCAACCTGGATTCCTTCTGTATAGGCTGTTGTCACCGAAGACACACTGCTAGTCTCTCAGAATTAAATCATTTAGAAGCCATGTTTGAATATCTGTACTGCCTTTCTCGTTCTGTGTGGCTCTGAGTGCAAGACCCAGGAATATGATAGTTATGAAGCTGTATTTAGAAATTAAAAACTTGGACTACCAGCACGCCATAAAATCTTCCCTAGCATTTAATGGTAATTGAAAACAGAGTAAATACTCCTTTAAAGAAGCCATAGTTTTTCCTTCAGTACTATGTGGCCCACCCACTATACTTGTTGACTAGTAGTAAATATTAAGAAAACACACTTTGCTTTCTTTTTAGCTTTCTTCATCTTCTTGTCTATTTTCTTCTGAATTTCCTCCTTGGAAAGGATACAAAACACTTCTAGCACAGAATCAGTCCCCTAGAAAGGCAAAAGGTTGATGTGAGTCCAGGAGAGGCAATTTGTAATTTAGCTTTTTCTCTGTAAGAACATTTCTCTTTCTTCCCTTACTAGTTGTATTACCAGGGACAACTTAATCTCGTTGGGATTGCTGTCTCATCTGTAAAGTGGGAATTCACCACTTTCTACAATGTTACTCTGAGACTAAATAAGAAGTTAATGCTTTTTACAGGGTGAAGTAAGTCAGAAAGAGAAAAACAAATACCATATGCTAACACATATATATGGAATCTTAAAAAAAAAAAATTGGTTCTGAAAAACCTAAGGGCAGGACAGGAATAAAGATGCAGACATAGAGAACGGACTTTAGGACATGGGGAGGGGAAAGGGTAAGCTGGGACAAAGTGCGAGAGTGGCATGGACATATATACACTACCAAATGTAAAACAGATAGCTAGTGGGAAGCAGCCGCATAGCACAGGGAGATCAGCTCGGTGGTTTGTTTCCACCTAGAGGGATGGGATAGGGAGGGTGGGAGGGAGACGCAAGAGGGAGGAGATGTGGGGATATATGTATACGCATAGCTGATTCACTTTGTTATACAGCAGCAACTAACAGAACAATGTAAAGCAATTATACTCCAATAAAGATGTTTAAAAAAAAAACAGAAAAAAGAAGTTAATGCTTTTAAATTGTTTAGAAAGGCAGGGATTTAATAAATGTTTGCTAATAATAAGAAGAATAAGAGCAATTACTGTTGTTGGGCTAACAGAAGTTAGGGAATACAGGTCCACACAATACCATATAAGGAAATCTTAACAGGACAAAAGAAAAATTCACCTCCACACTGAATACGAAAGAAGAACAAGTCTCTAAAGGAAGAGCCAAGTCCTTGTTATTTTCTCCTAAGCCTGGTACTCACATGGCAAGCAAGAATCCTGCCTGTCCGGTCGACTGCAAGGTTCACAACTCTGTCCCTTCCTTCCCGCATTATGGAACCAGCTTTTCTACATGTAAGGATGCGCTGCAGAGGAAGCAAGAGAAAAGATGAAGGTTAATAGTTCTGTTGACCCCTGAAAAGACATGATCCCAAGAAATGCAGGTGACAAAGATCTTCCCTAAAATGAATACTTTCCCACCATTCAACTCAACTGAAGGTAAGAAACAAAAATGAATTACATCCTCAGGAGCTTCATCCATCTCAAGGGTACCATCCTCTGCTTCATGTGTGTCCTGTATTCCAGGGGAAGACCCTTTGACTTTCTTGGGCTCTGGTTCTTCTGGGTCTTCAATCTGTTTTATAAAAATGGGAAAATAAAAGCTGAAATAGGGCTTGCCAGGTGGCTCAGTGGTTAAGAATCCGCCTGCTAATGCAGGGGACATGGGTTCGACCCCTGGTCCAGAGAGATCCCACATACCGCAGAGCAACTAAGCCCATGCGCCACAATTACTGAGCCTGCGCTCTAGAGCCCGCAAGCCACAACTACTGAAGCCCGCGTGCCTAGAGCCCGTGCTCCTCAACAAGAGAAGCCACCACAATGAGAAGCTTGAGCACCGCAATGAAGAGTAGCCCCTGCTGGCCACAACTAGAGAAAGCCCATGTGCAGCAATGAAGACCCAACACAGCCAAAAATAAATAAATACATTTATTTAAAAAAAAAAAAAGCTGAAATAATTTGTTCCAGGAGGTGATTTTCCCCCCTAATGACTTAGAAACCTGTCCTTATAGCCACTGGTAACTTCCATTTAGTGATCTCTCTGATCAAACCTCTTCAACGACAGCACATTCATCAGAATGTGTTAAAAACTGACCACATCAAGAACACAAACAAAACATTATTCATTATACCAGCTCCAATAACTTTCCACAGTCTAAGGACTATTGTTTCATAACAAGGTGAAAAAATGATGACCTCATTAATTTTAAAACCTTCTTAGGTGAAAGATCTACCATATTCTAGAGGGAAAGATTCATATTGGCATTACGAATTGAAAGACATTGCAAGAGAGGTTACATTTTCTCCTTAAATAAAAAAAAAGATAAACCCTAGCCTCCTAATAAAGAACCCATCAAAATGGCTACTGGACACAACACCACACACCTAACTCCAGCTAAACCCTAAGGTCTATAACACCTTTCATTCACGCAAAATCTTTGATGATCTGAGAAAATGTGACAGATCTTCTCAGAATATACATATTTACATAAACATACACAAATTTCACATAGATTTTTGTTTGAGGGAAGAGGGTCACAGATATTCTGAAGTCCATCCGTGGACACCCAAAGGTCAAGGAATACCAAGCTAAGAGCCCTACACACTAAAACATTAACATTACCAAGAGCTGTCAGCCTAAAGCTATCCTTCTTCCAAGTGCAAATGAACCACAGAATGAAGAAAAAAAATTGTTTAGAAATCACAGTAAGAGAGAATTCCATTAGTATGTGAAGTACTCAAAAATTATATCTGATTCTAAATTCAGCAAGCCTATGAAATTGCTAAAACATGACACTGCCCATGACCAGAAAAAAAGCAATTACCTCTTGCAGGTAAGCTATGTCCCAAGCCCTCAGCTCACTGTCAGAAGCCCCAGTGATGAGTCGCTTTTCTTCTGACACCAGAACCAACCCCCACACCTACAGGGTATAAAAAGATTCAAATAATATGGTTATTAAGGGACTCCAGGATGCATGACATGACATTCCAAAAGTCTAAGTACACTGTAGTGAAATCTCTTTGGCATTGCAAAGTCTAATATTAAGACAACCCTTTCAAAATACACTACAAGGAAGCTCACTTTGAGAAAGAAAATGATCTGTGGTGGAAGTGTTGTTTATGGGGTAACTAGCAGTTTCTCTGTAATTTCCTATCCTTAAATTTAGATAATGGCTGTTCGGAATAAATCCTAACTAGAAGCCACTCAAAATAATGATTTCAAGCGTGGCACTTCTTTGATCTCAGCAGTGCCTTGCAAATGAAAGGTGCCCCATTAATGTCTATCAGAGCATAATTTTTAGCCTCAAACATCCATGAACTAACTAAACAATGAAAACAACAGTACTGTTGCAAATCAAGAAAGAATCTGCTTTTCCTCCTCATTAATTCTAGGGTGTGTATATTCCTCATATATTCTAGAGCACATATATACAAAAATATATATAATTGAGTTATAATTAACAATGTTAAATTAGTTTAAGGCATACAACACAGTGATTCAATATTTTTATACATCATGAAATGATCACCAAAATAAGACCAGTTACCATCCATCACCATACAAAGTTGTTAAAATATTATTGACTATATACCCTATGTGTAGATTCCATCCCATGGCTTACATACTCTATAGCTGGAAGTTTGTACCCCTTAATCACCTTCACCTATGCCTGGTATGAACAAAGCACAAAGGAGGATGCCAAGATGTAAAGTATTCCCTGATCTCTATTGAACAGATCTATGTTCAGGTAATTATTATAATGTCTACAATTTGCTATTTACACGTCACCGGGCCAGGCACTGTATACACAGTATCATTAAACTTCCCTATGATCATAAAGGTGGATACTTATAATTTAGAAGTGATGAAACCCATATTCATGGGTTAAAAACTTATGCGAGGCCAATTTCTACCAAATGCCAGAGCAGCTGCATCTGCTCTGACGGTTGGCACTTTGTCCACCACTCCAACTTCTCTCTCTAAAGACAGTACATGTTGATTACTGTTAGCAGTAAAAACAAAGTCATGAAAGGGCCAGGGAAGAAACCATCTTTTCCTCTCTGCCTTGCTATTCTTTCCCTGGGCCCATGACCCTACATATACCTCAGTTCGGTGGCCGACCATTGTTTTGAAGCAGTGCTGGGTATCAAGGTCCCACCATTTCACCATGGTATCTTTCCCACTAGAAGAAGAAATAGGAAAAAAATCTTATTAGGAAGAATCACTGAACTAACAGGAAAATCAAGGACTTATTTGTTGCCTTAAAAAGACAATACACAGCAATGATGTCTAATGCTACTATTTACCTGACCTTTCTTTTAAAAAGTAAAGAATCCTAACTCTTTATATGTCTATTCTCAGGTAGAAAAATAAAATGTTCCATCTGTAAGCACAAAAATAACCTTGAATTCAGAGTGCTACAGAACGCAGAACTTGACCAGTTGACCACCATTTCCATCACCACAGCATCAACATTCCTTCATTCTAACACACAAACATCTTAGACCTCTCCTGCTCCCTTGTCTCCTATGTCCAGCTAGTCTCTAGGTCCTGAAAACGCCTCCTCTGGGAAGTCTCCAAGCCTTGATTCCTTCCAATCTATTTCTGTACACAAACCTGAAGTTAGGTCCTACTGCCCGAATTATTTTAATAACTTATCTGGTCTCTGTCTATTCTGTTCCCTCACCACATCCAATACATTACTGTCAGATAATCTTAATCTTCTAAATTTGCACTAACTCAAGGTTCTCTATGGATTCAAAATCAAGCTCTTCAGCACCATTCCCAAAACCTCCCATTAACTGGCACTTAATCTCCCGGCCAATGGGCTCTACTATTCCTGCCTCAAATGCCTGTTCCCTGCTTCTTCACCAATGTGAATCTAATATAATCCTGCTTCAAGACAAAACTGGAAAAAACCAAAAACCCAATTTACAAAGTCTTTGCTATATAATCCCACCTCACGGTGTTATTTCCTTTCCCTTACATTCCCTAAGCTATAAGGTGTATGTATATTCTACTAGAGCAGTAGAGTCATTGCCTCACAGAATGTGTTATCTGAACAAGACACACTAATGTCCCTGCATCCTATCCCACAGGAACAAATCCACCACTGGTACAGCATTTCGTGCTGCTCCTCTACACTGCCTTCTGGTTCTTCTATGGTTCTAATTACTATGGTTCTTCTAATTACTGCCTGGCAAAACTTAAGATCCCAAACGTTCCTGGGTGGTCATTCCTTAGGAATGATAACTATTATATTAGGTTGAGCTATATGAAATTGCTGATATATGAAATTGCTGATATCTGACCTATCATTTTTAACCCACACAAATGGAAATTTCAAATGGTTCAACCTATGAGATGTTCAGAAGGCCTAAGTATGGGGTATGTCTCTTCTCAAGAGGCAGGCTAAGACAAACATTTGGTATTCGCATCTGCCCACTGCTCCATGTTCGGCTTTTCTGACTTTCTAGGGATCCAGAAAGTAGACAGCTCATCCTATACAAGGTCTGTTGAAGAGTTAAGGAATTATGGAAAAGCTGGTATCAGGGGAAAATAATGACAAATCAGAAAAGGGAATTAAAAAATGCTATAAATAACTCTGAACAGCATCTATGACACTGTTTGGGAAGGGAGGGGAGGGGAAGGGAGGGGAAGAGAGAGGAAAAGCAGCGAGAAGAGGAAACTAGCACATGAGCTTGAGTACTCTAGTGCAGAGATACGAGTAAGGAATGAAACAAATTCCCTCTTTGAAAACCTCTCCAATGAATTCACCTAGAGAAAAATGGAAACGAAACTTATTATTTCTTTACCTAGTAACTAGCAGATTCTTGTCTCGTAGAAACAATGCTTGTGTAACAGCGTCCTTGTGCCCCTTTAGACGGTAGAGGCCACTTTCATTGATCACATCCCACACGATAGTATCTGTGTCCTAAAGGAATCAAATACAGAAGAATTTTCTTTACCACATAAGGCCTAACTTGACAAACAATATTTTTATTACAAAGTTGATATGTAGTCCTTATAGAAAATTTGGAAAACATACAGAAAAGCACAGAGGAACCAAACACCAGTTGATTTCACCATCCAGATATAACCACCACAGATATTTTGTTGTATACTATTCTAGTCTTTATGTATACATACATGTTAACTGAGATCATGCTATTCCTATCACTGTATAACTCTCCTCCTTTTTCTCATTTAATATACTTCCATGTCTTTCCACACTGTTCTCATTTTTACTGGTCACATAATAACCAACCTTAAGGATATACCATAATTTACTTTAAATTTTTTCTATTTCAGCCATTTAAGCAGTTTCCAATTTTCTGCTATCATAGATATGTGGAAATGAACATTCTTGTACCTCTATCTTTGTACATATCTCTGATCAGAATAAAAACTAAAAAGGGAAATTCTTGGGTTAAAAGGTATTTCTATCTTAAGTCTGCAATTCAGGGTGATCTCCAGAAAGGCTACACCAATCTAAAGGTCCACCAAGGATATGTATGACAATGCCAGTTTTCCCATCCCTTCATCTCTGGATATTATCAGTTGCTCAAAAAACAGTGCCAGTTTCAAAAGTTGAAAGGCTGTCTCAATGTTTATTTGATTTGCATTTCTGAATACCAATGAGAAATTCTGTACATGCTCTATGGTGATTACTGGCCATTCTGCACCTCCTTTGAACTGCCAAGTCATGTCTTTCATCTTCCTTTGGGTCTTATTTTTCACTTGTTTCTTGGTTATTAAGACACATTAATCCTTCCCTTTCATAGTGGAACTATTAAATACTTTCCCTTTTTCATTGTCCTTTAACTTTATTTTTTCCAGTTTTATTGAAAAAATAATTGATGTACATCATTGTATAAGTTTAAGGCATACGGCATGACAGTTTAATTTACATATATTGTGAAATGATTACCATAATAGGTTCAGCTAACACCCATCTCCTCATATAGATATAATAAAAAGAAAAAAAGGAAAAATAATTTCTCCTTGGGATGAGAACTCTTAGGATTTACTCTTGACAACTTCTTTATAGTGTTTAAATGCACAAATGTTTTAAATATTCAAATATCAAGCGTTCAAATTTATCAGTCTTTTCCTTTATAATTTCTTTCCTTGCTGATATGCTTGAAGTCTTTTTCTACCTTGATATGAATAAATATTTATTTATATATCTTCTAGTTTACTTAAAATATCATGGTTTAATATTTAAGTCTTTAATCTGTGACTCTTTGGTACACAGCATGAGGTAAAGTTTTAACTTTAAATTTCCCCCCAAACAGTTATCCAACTGTTTAAGTCCTGTTTCATAAGTAATCCATCATTTATCTACTCATCAAAAATGTCATCTTTAAAATATATCAAGTGGATTTGTTTCTTGGATTCCCATTTGGTTACAGTAATCTGACTATTTTGTATTAATGTCAGGTTAATATAACACATTATAAGTTATAACTTCATAATGCATTTTAATATCTGAAACTTCTTAAATCTAACCCTGAAAAAAGAAATCTGAAACCCTTTTATTTTTTCCCAAAATTCTGCTATTTATTATTCATTTGTTTTTTCAATATGTTCTTTTAAATCATTTGGTCATATTCTAAAAAAATAACAAAAAGACCTTTGGGATATTTAAATTGCTTTATCTGTATAAACTAATTAGAACATACGAGCGTCTTTTCAACACTTTGTCTTGCCATTCAAGAACATGGTTTGTGTCTCTATTCACTCAAGTCTTCTGTTACATTCCTTAGTAAAGTTTCACAGTATTTTTGTGTCCATTACTTAACATACTTTTGTAAATGGAATCATTTACATTCTATTTTCTGATGACTGAGATATAGGAAAGCTACCGATTTTACCAAAACGAATGGCCAAGAATCATCATTTTGACTCTCCTTTTCCAATTTGTTTTGTTCCCCCCAACTTGTGTACTGTTTTGGGTAGCATATCCACAATGATGTTACATAGTAACTATCATGGGCATCCTCATCTTGTTCCTGTATTTAATAGTCTTTTATCAGTGAATCTGACAGGAAACAAAATGAACCACCCAATTCATATCCACCCTTCTCACTCTATTCTACCATCTATGCTATTTTGTACACCGAGTGCCCACTGTTTCACGCAACAATGTTTGTGAATAACCTGCTTCAGCAGTAGCCTTACACTCCTTTCTAGATTAAAGTCCGGGCACCTAATTCAAGGTCTCACCTTGGACCCAGATGCCAGCCTGCCTCCTAGCTGATCATACTTCAAGGAAGTGATTGCTGCTTTGTGTCCATTGAAGGTCACATTTCCTTCCCCACTCAGGAGACTGAAGATTCGGATAGACCCATCCTCATAACCAACAGCTAAGTGCAGCCCATCTGGGGAGGGGCACAAGAAAGTGACTTCGTGTTTAAGCCCCTGAAGGATGAGAATCTGAAATAATAAGAATTAAAAACAATGTAGAGGAGTTAAGCATGTCATCAAGGAAAAAGTGTGGGAATAATCAGGCACAGTAAAATTAAGAGCATCAATAACTCCAAATCGCTCTTATGAATAATAATGAGTCTCCGGACTCTATCTCAAGTTCTTTAATATAGAAATTATTATTTGTACAGGGTAATGAAACATTCAAGAAAAGGTAAAGCTATACTATACTACTTCTCCAAAGCTCTATATTAGCATAATACATGCCAAAATTTCCCAGGCAATGGAATAAATTACTAAGTCCTTATTCTATGTCAACACCAAATGATTTTCCATAAAGGGTTATAAACACATCCTTGATTTAACTGAGCCCCATCCCAGAAACCAACCTGCATGGCACTGGAGTGCTACAGTGATGTATCCCCAAGGGACTCTGGGGGACACTAAGTATCAAAGTATTAACCTCTTGGAGGTCACAAAGTGAGTGGACAAGATCAAAATGCCTGTATTTTGTTTGGCAGAAGTGGTAGGCTTGGGAATTCAGAGTCATACAAGATATCAAAGGCTAGTTTAACAACCGTTGGGCCTCATCTGCATAAGTAAGAAAAAGATTCAGTCAACATAGCAATATTCCTTTTAAATGCTTAATATTCTGTAACTAGTTGTGAGGGCAAGTAGAAGAACTTGAAAAATGGAGAACTGGTAAAGCAGAGAAAAACAAACATGTTGGGAATAATGATTACAAATAATTACCTGTAAATATCACTACAAATAAATACCCAAGAGGTAAGCTCTTTTGGTTGTGGTTTATCAGAATATAGTATAGAAGAGCACAATAGAATGTGATACTTGGCTATCTAGACCCAAAGGAAAAAAAAAATTTCTAGAGGCACACACATAAAAAAAAAAAAAATCTGTGCATGACAAAGTCTGTGCATGACAAAGCAGAGCTCTCCCACTTCTGCCTCCACCCTCAAATACCCATAAATCAATATCAATCTAGGTGATTTCTCGCATACCTTCTCTCCTTTCCTTAAGTCCCAGATGAAAACATGTTCACAGGCTGGTACTGCCACATAGCGTCCTTTTTCACCACGAAGTGTCACAAAGACAATATTACCCTTCTGGCTGCCAATAAGGCCAAAGACTGCACTGGCAACATAGCGTAGGTACTGCCTGGTGAGCCCCATGTTCTAACATCTGATACCACAAGTGAGGCAGCTGCACCTGCAAACAAAGAAAACTGAGTTCTTGGGTTCTGCTAGGCTGGCAAACACCGACTGCATATCGTGTAGTTAAAAGTACATGACCTGTGGTTGCTTAATCTTCATTTACTTTGAATATATTACTGACATAAAATACCCAGACACCTCCATTTTTTATTCACTGCTGACTCAATGTGTAATCTCTCACTTAAGTTTCGGATTGGTCACACTGTCATGGCCACCTCACAAATTCTGACATGTAGCCCCAATGCAGCTTAACAATTTGCTTCTGCCCATTCAACTATCATCAAAGTTTTTACATGGAGACGGACAGCCTGAGACTGAAAATATTTATTGGTGAGCATTTATTGTAAACCTACTAATAATGAGACAGGCACTGATCTAGACGCTAGAGATATGGTGTTGAGTAAAACAAAATCCCTGATCTTGTGGCACTTACCTTCGAGCACAGTGGCTCTCAAACTCCAGAATGTATCTAAATCACCCAAGGGATTATGAAAACAAATTGCTGGGAACCACCTACACCGCACATCCCCAGAGCCTATTTCTGATTCAGTAGGTCTGGGGTGGGACCCAAGATTTTTCATTTCTAACAAGTTCTCAAGTGATGCTGCTGCTGCGGTTCCCCGCTTTGAGAACTACTGTAGCTAATACGTGCAGGTATGCCCTGGATTTCCAAAGCAGGGCAGTCACCTGCCCTTGGCACACTGTTTTTCAAAGTTGCCATAGTTCTTGTGTAACCGAGCAGGACACTACAGGGGCTTCCCAGGTCAGGCACCACCGCCACCCCCCACCCCTCGCCCCCCACCCCCGCCACACCATGTCCTCCACCTGCCTCCCGTTAATAGAAAACCTTTAGCCTCCTAAGCCTTCCCTGAGTTCCAAAGAGCAAATGTAATCAGAGAAGTGAGAAAATGCAGAAACAAAGGAATCAAGCAAGACAAAATAAAAATAGTTTTAGCCATTAAACAAAATCAAGGATCTTTAGGTTCCTCGTCAAGGGCTATGGAGATAATATTTTGAACCATATCATTGAGCTGTTTTGCAGATACTGAAACCCCAACCAGGTGGAAGACGTTAACTGAATGCTGACCACCAGCAGGTAGACTCCAGGCCAGTTGGAACTAGAAGGTTGATGGTGTTGACTCCCAATTACCTCACCACCAACCAATCAGAAGAATGCCCACCAGCTGATCACATGCCCCACCCCCTCTCCCTCACCTTGACTTTAAAAACCTTTCCCTGAAAGCCAGTGTGGGGGAGGGGTGTCTTCTCAGCATTAGCTGCACTTAGCATTAGTGCACTTTCCTTCACCACAACCCGGTGTCAGTAGACTGGCTTGACTGCCCACAGCGGGGCGGGCCCAGCTTTGGTTTTAACAACTGCACTAAATCAAATTCACTGAAAACACTTGGTTACCATAAGAGACAACTGGTGAAGGAGATAAATTAAGCTTGTCTGCTCTTAATATGGAAATGTGAAAGGTATTCCCCCAAACACCGGTGCAACTTAAAAAACACAAGAATACTAAACAGAAGTTACAGCCTTCTTCTGGAGCTGTTTTTGTTTGTTGTTGTTGTTGGTTCAGTTTGTTTGGTTTAACGCTACAGGGTCTCTTTCTATTACAACCTGATGTTTTAGTCTACTTTAACAGGAAAATATTCAATGCCTGTACTAATACTTTCTTTTAATGACCACTTACAGGCCTCATTTTTCTTCTCCTAGGAACCAACATAAAGCCAGTTAAAAATGAAGGGAAGATAATATTAACATGGCAAAAACGCTCTTCACCTGGGCCACTTGATCAATTCTTTACCAATTCATCTTACTCCTCTGGCCCCAGCCCCTTAACTGTAATTGTTGTTCATGGTAGTCTTCCGCCGTCTACCACAGTATTTTCCTTGGAGACTTCATACAGCATGCCTAGGCCCAGGGACCCACCACATCCCTACTTCCAGTCTGGCCTACATACCTGAATACTAACTATACAGCTCCAAGAGCTTATTAGACATCCCCATCCGAACACCTTGCAGTATCACATTTAACGTGTATAAAACCAAACCTACCTTGCTTCCTGAACCCTACTCATTTTTTTCTGAGTCTAAAACACACAGCTCTCCAAGCCATTCAGGCTCAAAACCTTGTAGTAACCTTTGGCTCATTAGTATTATTTAAACAGCCAATACTGAAAGAGTGCTTACTATATGGTAACTGATACATTAAAATATATATAACTGAGTAAACATACGCAGTTAATTTCATATTTATTAATTGGATTGATCATAATTAATTGAATTAAGTGGGTTAATACATGTAAAGTGCTTAAAAGGATCCTTCACAGTTACCTTGCAAGATTGGTACTATTCTTATCCCTATTTTACAGACAAGGAAACTAGACACAGAGACAGGAAATAGCTAGCTGAAAGTCATTCAGCTGGTTTTAAGTGCCAAAGCCAGATTACAAACCAAACTCCAAAATTTCCTCTTTTAACCACTAAACTATTTCTCTTTGCCTCCGTCTTCTCTTTTGTCAGAAACTTCTACCTGTTTCTCTGAAGGAGGATCCTTTTCTCTTTCCACTACTTTCTGTTCCAGCTCTTTATCACTGGGTTCCTGCACTATGTAGCACCTCCACCTCCATGTTTTTCATTCATTTCTTTTAAAAGTCATTAATACTACCTGACTAATCTTTTCAAACGCACTAATCCTACCCCAAAACCCTTTAAGAGCTAAACAGTGTGCAGTTCGCAAGCACTCAACCTATCTATTCCTCTTTAGTTCTCGCATAAACTTTTCTGTCGGGCTAGCTGGTTTCCCTCTTTGTCCTGTCACCTGCCTTCTTCAAACTGTTCCTCCCACTTAGAATAACATGCATTCGCCCGTCTACCTAAGTGTTACCCTCTGAGGCCCACTTCCTTTGGGGCTAGTCCAATGCTCAAAGCCTTTTCCATTGCCTCAGAACTTCAACGATCTTCCATACATCTTGGTACTGGTCACTTGTGTCTCACATGCATGTTGTGTATATGACGCTTTTCGGAGAGAGCTCACGCCCTAACCTTCCTCTATGCCCCTGCTTCTTAACCCACAGCCCCCGAAAACATGCTTCTATGATGCGCTGAAAGGCTGGACCGCCGGAACAGACCTGTCAGATGTCCCTAAACCAATTCTTCACTCAGGAGAGGGTGAAGTGGGGGTTCCGCACACCCACCACGCTGCCAGACCATCCTCAGGCGAGCCCTGCTGGCGCCGGGTGAACTAGCTCAACACGGCACGCGCCAGCTTCGGGTGTCCGCGGCCGGCTTCCCAGGGACGGCGGTGGGGCTCCCGCAGTGGCCCAGGTGCCCCTCCACCCTCGAGACCGGCCCCAAATCCCCCTGCCTCGCCCGCTGCTGGCACCAGGAAGGCCTCAGCCAGGACCAAACAAACCCGAGGAGCGAAGCAAAAAGCGTTCGGCCGCCGCGCGCCTACGGTACCTACCTGGGCCTCCACGAGGCTCCGGGCTGATTGGACCCGCCCGTCGAACCCACCCCTTCCGGGTCCGCTCGAGGAGCCTCTTCCGCCCGACGTTCCCTTTGCCTTCTGGGGGAAATGACGTAAGAGCTGGGCTCTGATTGGTGAGCTCCGGCCGGGAGCGGAAGGCGGTGTTTCGCCTGCCCGGGCTCCTGCGGCTGCTTTTTCCAGCCTCCTGCGACTTTGGCTGCTTTACCCGCCGAGCTCCTGGCAAGGCTTGTCCGGGGATGCCGCTCGGCCGCTTTCCACGAGGAACTTAACCCGCTGTGCCTGCCTCCCGGATGGGCCCGCCGGAATGCTGTGAGAGGCGGGACAGAGGCCGGGAAGGAAGGCGCGGCGGAGCGGGCCGGGGGCGCGGCGGGGGGCGCACGGGACTCGGCCAGGGCTGGGGGTGCGGGCATAGAGGGCTGGTTTTGTCAGTTCTCCGCAAAAATGAGCCTGGCACTCCCCCCTCCGCTGTTGGTCTGATTCTTCTCGCCCGAGGCGCTGTCGGGGAGAAGTTACCCACCAGAAGATAGAGGATAGGCAGACCCAGGCACAAGGGACAGTGGTGCTCTAGCCCCTGGGGAGGCGCGCGTCCTGGGGTGCAGGAGTCGAGTTTGTGTGGTCGCTCGTGTGGATTGGGTGTTTCACGGACCGAGAGCTGCTCGAATCAGGGCTGGGTAGGCGCTGAGCCCAGGATGCTGAGTTGTCTGGATCTCCGCAGTCCCTGGAGTGACATTGGTCTGGCTTTTGGTTTCCGCTCCTTGGTCGCCGGAGGGGGAAGTGACCAGGGCTGACTCCTCCTTGCTTGGTAATTGAGGCTTTAGGTGCTCTGTCACCAAGTGGGAATTAGCTTTTCTTTCTTGCAGTTTTGTCCGATTTTATTCTTGGGCTGCATAAAAGTGTTTAGAAAGGAGTTCTGATGTCTGTAGCTGTGGAAGATTAAAGCTAACATATAGGTATATAAAAGAAATAAGTCTGTGCCTTCAAGATAGCTGCAGCCAGCTTAGAAAATAGAGTTTTATCTATATTACCTGATTTTCTTCAGGCGTTTCTTGAGTTTTTAAGACATGTTCACCTAGTCTGCCGTATGATAAGAGTAGAGAATGGATATGATCAGGCTGTAAATAGATGTAACAGTGTAGGTGTTTGAAACAAGCCTCCGGTGGGTTGGATGAATGAGAAAGGAGGAAATTGTGGCAACAGACTTACTTCAGATAAGTTTGATGGGGAAGGGAGCGTTTAGGTGAACGTGTATGGCTAATATACGAAAAAATGTGTATATATATGAGGAAAAAACGTGCTTTAGTACATAGTCTAGATTCCATCTCGGTGACACCCCTTGTATTACCTGATTCTAAGAAAGTTATTTTACAGCTGTATAAACTGTAGATAACTACTGTCAATACTAAATCATTTTATTTGTAGACATGAAAATTCTACATGTCTTTTAGAGGTTGAGTGGAAGTTTTGCCTCACGTACATTCATTTCAGTATTCCTGATCTATTAATGAGCCCAATTTTGGGACTCCCTTTATCAACCATCTGGCTGGTTCCTTTGTGAGTTAAATAAAATCTTGAACCATGTTCACTTCTGTATTAGAATGAGTCATGATTTTATCTTTAAAAAATTAATTTAACATTATTAAATATTATGGGAAAGGACAATCACAAATGGAAAAAATAATTTTGTTTTATTTATTATTATTATGTTTTGGCCGCATCGCGCGGATTACCGGATCTTAGTTCCCTGACTGGGGATCGAACCTGCGCCCTCTCCAGTCCTAACCACTGGACTGCCAGGGAATTCCCAGAAAAAATAATTTTAATGAAAGTTGTTGTAAGCATCTTCGATTGAGTGCTAAGATAATGCATCTTATAACTTCCCAATGCACTACTTCAAGAGCATAACCTTAGTTTCTTAAGTTTCGGAATTGCTAAATGTATTAATTTTATAATTGAAACATAGTAAAGTTCTTTTTACTTTTTGGATTCAAAACTTTAACAATAAGTTGTGCCAGTAAAAGCGTTTCAAAGGTGATGATATATCAATAAATAATAGTTAAATTGAGTTCCTGAGAAAGAACCTACCACGTGACAGTCTGTCAGAGCGTAAATAACAACACGGCGTTACTGCAAAACTAGAGAAACACTGACAGTCACGACACAGCACAGCAGACCCAGAACCTGCCACTCACACACATGTAAACCAGTACACAGGAATCATCTTCTTCAGTTTAGACATTGATAGATGAAACATAGTAAAGTTCTTTTAATATGAAGGTGGTACTACTAACTCACCATTAGAGAGAGCATGTGTTTGGCTGGTTTTGAATAATGGTGTTAAATTTGACCTGGGCTATTAACACAACTTAGAAATCTTTTTGTTATACTGTATTTATTGTTGACATATTTGACTGCTTCCATTTGTTTTTCCATCTAAGTAACTTTCTAAAAAGAAAAAGTCATTCTTTCTATTTGCATAGAATGATTCTTAAATATAATAGATTTGGTGTTGGGATAGAGGTATTGTGCGGAAATATCTAAGTACCTTGAAGTTTAAAATATTGAAATACAAAGACATAAAGAATGGTAAACCTATAATTTATACAAAAACAATGAAATAGAGCTGGTAATGAGTGGAGGTCAAAAGCATGGACCAGCTCTCTTTGTACTTTTATCCAGGCCTATCTAATCAATGTAAGCATTTTGAAGAATAAGAAAACAGATTTAAAGTTCTTTTGTCTTTTAAATGATATCATTTTCTCTTTATTCAGACAAAAAATCAGAATTTTTTGAGACAGTGATCCAAGACGTTCTGCCTGATTCTGCCCTGTCTTGAACAATAAAAGTCTAATCCCTCTAACCAATCCAATTAATCATATAAAGCACTATTTGGAGGACTTCTTAAACTAAAAGATGACAAGATTTTGAGAAAAAAAAGATGAGCTACAGTGTAATAAGAACTGTTATATACTCATTACTAATTTGAATTGTAAAAGATACATAGTGGGTTCTCTTTATCCTCATCTAGGGAGGTACTGAAGATAGCCCTTAAGATAGTATGGCTAAGGAAATAGATCTGATTCTGCAATCATCTGTTTGTTACATGTAAACTTTGAGATCCTGGGACGTAAATGTCTTGCTTCAGGAGCATTTTTACTAAGGTTTTGTGTTTGCTTATGAACCTGTTCAAAATACAGGACTGATCAATTGATTTTCAGTGGAAAGTCCCGCTCCTCTTTAATGTTATCCAAAATTCTGGCTAAAGCTGTAGATTATTGTAGCCTTCCCCTCCTCCTTTCCTTACCCGAGCACTCTGTATTCTATCACTGGGATTCCTAATTTGAGTCTGGGAAACCCCTCAGATTTTTTTCCAGACCTGTGCTTGTATGAGCTCATGTAGTCACAATTTGGGTGATGAAAAGGTCTTTATATTTCATGTAAATTCTCCAAGGGGTCTGTGACTCCAAGAATGTTAAGAACCACTGTTCCTTAAGGATCAGGGATCAGATTTTCCTGCCTAGCTTGGCTTTGCTGCTCCATTTGCTTTATTGCCAAGGTGTGTGTGTTGGGGGAGGGGGAGATTTAAATCTCTTTTTGATGAGAAAAATACATTTCTGTTTAGAGATGGAGCTGAAAAAGAATTCATTGTTAAATGCCATGACACTTTCATATAATGCCATTAAATTTGCTCTACAGTAAGAGCTCTGAACATTACCTATTACTCATTTAACACTCAGTATCTTGTGTGTCACAATGACTTTTAAGATCTTGGAAGAAGATCCAACAAACTATACTGACAAGATGTGGTTGGACATATAGGAGAACCACCAGAGTGTACTGTCAAAGAAGATAATAGAGTTTCAGGGAGGGAATAATCAATAGTGGATGCAGCTAAAATTTGATTAGCTCTTAGACTTGACATTTGGAGAATTATTGTTGACCTTGAAAAAGCAGTTTTAGTATTGTTATAGAGATGGAAGCAGAACTGCAGTGGGTTGAATAAATGGAGGAAAAGGAAGTAGAGCTGCGAAACAGATTACTCTTAAAGTTAAATGGTGAAAAGAGGAGTTTGTTGGTATTCTGAAGAAATGGGGTAGGGAAAAAATTTGAGAGTAAGAGACTCAGGGGAAGGAGAGATCAGGTGTAGTGAAGGGATACTTGATGTTATTACATTCTCTTAGAGGAAAGCTAGTCAGGTGCAGTAAAATGCTTAAATGAAGGTGATTTGGCAGGCTTAAAAGTGTGGAATATACCCAAAAATCACTTGGAAGTTGGAAAGAGTGAGTGAAGATAGAGACAGTTTGAGTTGGAGAGAAGTTAAGATAATTTCAACAATGACTTCTCTTTTCTCAGAGCATCAGGAAAAGAAGGAAGGCAATGTGATATGATGTAATGGAAATGGCATGGGTTTTAGTGCCAGCTGGTCTTTGATTTGGATCTCAAGGTACCACTTACTAGTTCTGTTACCTTGAGCTGATAATTGAACCTCTGGGTCTTGGTGCCCTCACTGTAAAATAAGTGTTCTGATACCTACTTTGCAGGATTATTGTAAGGATTAGAAAGCATATTTGTAACATATCTAATGCCCTGTGGTTCACTGTAACTTCCACAGTTGGCCTTCTTTTGTTCCTTTAGTGTCTTAGGCTCTTTCCTGCCTTAAGGCGCCCAGATGTACCTTTCCGCAGCCTGTAAAACTCTTCTACTTTTGGTCTCAACCCTCACTATCTGGAAGAGACATTCTCTGCCTCTTCAATTTAAATAGCTCCCCCACTTCTTTGTTGTAGGACACTTATCACAGATTTTAACTATGTATGTATTTCTACGATCATATCTTTGTGTGATTTTTGTGGAGCTATCTCTTCCATTAGACAGAGACTCAGCACTTAACAGTGCTTGAATGAATGAATGCCTGGGACATAATAGGGAAATAAGCATTTATTACCTCACAGTTTTTATGGGTCAGGAATTCAAAAGTTGCTTAGTCTTGTGGTTCTGGCTCAGGGTTTCTCATGAGGTTGTGGTCAAGATGTCAGCTGGGGCTGGAGGATCCAAGGTGATTCATTCCCATGTCTGTCAGTTCATGCTGGTTGTTGGCAGGAACTCTCAGTCTCTCCCCACAGGGGCTTTTCCATGAGCTTCATGAGTGTCCCCATGTCACGAGAGCTCACTTCCCCAGAACAAGCAGTCCAAGAGAGCATGGCAGAAGCCACAATATCTTTTATGATCCATCCGTGGAAGTCACACACTGTCATTTCTGCAATATCCAGTTGGGTACACTGGCCAGCCTTATTCATTATGGGAGGCATCTACACAATGGCATTAATATCAGGAGGCAGGTATCATTGAAGGACATCTTGGAGGCTGTCTATCACAGATGCTGTGTGGAATAGCATAGAGTCATCCAAGAATTACTCAAAACAGTTTTCAGTTAGTGTTGATGGAGGGCCAAGCTAACATAGGAAACCATGTATTTGTTTTGACAGCAGAGAGAATAACTTCTGATTTTTTTTTTTCCCTACTGGCGCAGGAGCAGATCAGAGAAAACAGATGTAGGCTTGATCTAGGTGTTAGGGATTAACAAGTCATTACAAGAGCAGACATTGAGATAAGTAAGAGTGTATCTTAATTCACCAATTTGTTTTTGGTTTATCTGATGCTCGTTAGAGAGTCTTTGACAGTGAGTGTCTTGGTCTTTGCCACACATGAAAACATCTCTTTATCTCAACAGTGGTGCAGGTGACTTTCACATTGGCTCTGAGAAAGTTATAACTTTTATTGTGCCTTGCTTGATGCCAGGTGCTCTGCTATGCAGTTTTTTTTTAAAGATTCTTTTGATATGGACCATTTTTTTAAAGTCTTTATTGAATTTGTTACAATATTGCTTCTGTTTTATGGGGTTTTTTTGGTTTTTTGGCTGAGAGGCATGTGGGATCTTAACTCCCCAACCAGGGATCAAACCTGCACCCCCTGCATTGGAAGGCAGAGTCTTAACCACTGGATCACCAGGGAAGTCCCTGCTGTGCAATTTTAATACAGATTATATCATTTAATTCTCACAATAACCATAGTAGTACATTACTCCTATTTTAAAAATAAGAAAACTCTGGTTTAGAGTCAAGGATAATATGACTGTTAGGTGGTAGGTCCTCAACCCAAACTAAGGCCTTCTGATAACGGAGCCCAAGCTTTTACCATTCTGCTTCTGCCTCAAAGTGTAATTGCATATGGAAATATTTACCTTAAAATACTAAAGAAACCGGATTCAAAATTGTACGTACCTTATGATTTTACCTATCACAGAAAAAGGTAGGAACTACTTTTTGGTATCTTTCAAATGTTCTGTAAGTGAGTATTACTTAGAATTGGAAAGAAAAGTTATTTTAAAGAAGTGATTTAGCCCTGTAATTTGACATTCAAGTTTGCAAAATGAAAACTAAGTTTGTTTTTAATGGACTTTTTAATATCATGGTTAAGAAATTTCAGCATGAGTTGTCACCAAAAACCTGTGGATAATTTTTTGAAATTATGAATTTCTGCAGGGTGTCGTTCCGTTGAGCTCAAGGCAGTTCAGCCATAGACAGTGAATGTAGCCTTCACTTGTACTCTGTTCAGCTTGTCCAGTTCCAGGCTGAATACTTGTGAACTGATCAACAGGACTTGTGGTTGCCTCTAGTTTCAAAGGCCAATTGGATGGACTAAACACCAACTTCTAGATAAAATTAGTTTATATATTTCAAAATAATATCAAAGGAGTACTTAGTAACAAATAAGAATAATTCTCCGATACAATTTTATCCTGATATGATCTACAAGGCCTTTCTGAAATTGTTATATAAATGAGCACATTTCCTACCACACAGTGTTGGTGCAGGAATTAGAATATTGTGTCAAATCCATCGTTCATTCCAATTAGTATCCCATGTCTCTCAGCAAGAAACAGCAAGATATTAGATATAGAAGGGCATGCTTTTTCTCCTTGACTCTTAACAAACATAAGGATCGTACAGAAAAGCTTCTCAGGAAGTTCACATACCAGCTGTCATTCCCTAATCATCTCTTTGCTCTTATGTATGTTCAGTGTTACCAGCTATCTCCAATTTACCAAACCGACTAATTAGTTCTTAGTCCTTACTCAACCTTTAAGTAGCATTTAACCCTAGATGATCCCTCTTGAGCATTCTGTCTAAAGTTACTTTCTTCACTTGGCTTTTAGGGTACCACACTTTCCAGATCTTCCATTCTTATCAATGCTTTTCTATCTCTTTTTTAAACTTTTCCTCTTTCCAGCCTCTAAATTTGGCCTTAGGACTGAGTCCTTGGATCTGTTCTCCATTTGCATTTTCTCTCTTGGTGGTCTTAAATACCATCCATAGGCTGAGACTTCCAAATTTATATCTTTAGCCTGACCTCTCCTCTGGGCTCTAGCCTCATGTAGCCAGCCAATTGCATGTTTGATATACATACTTGGGCATATAATGGGCATCTCAAACTAACAAAAGGAAAACATAAGGAAAAAAATACCTTGATTATTACTCCACCTGCAACCTACTCCAGTCTTTTCCTTCTCTATAAGTAGCATTACCGTCTATTTAATTGCTCAAGCAGGAAATCTAGGAGTAACCTTTGATTCTGTTCTTTTCCCTCACCCCCTCAGGTGCATTTAGAAAGTCTTGTTGACCCTACCTTCAAAATTCATTCCAATTCTAACCATTCCTCACCACCTTCATCACCATCACCTAGATTACTCCAGTCGTTTTCTACTGGTCTCTGCGTTTACTCTTGCCCCCACTCAGTTTCACTGTAGCTAGAGTAATCTTTTCAAATATTTATATTAAGTCATTATCCTTATAGGGACCCTCTAATAGCTTACCCTCATTTACATTAAGATCTAAACTTCTTATCATGGCTTACAAACTAGATCATCTGGCCTTTCCTTGGCTCACCAACCTCATCACCTGCTACTCATTACCTAGCTCACTGTACTGTAGCCAAACCAGCCTCTATGCTCTTCTGGAATAGACCAAGCTCCTCCCTGCCCTTTTGGCCTTTGTACTTGCCATTCCCTCTGCCTGACGCACCCTCCAGAGCTTCACATGGCTTGCTCTCTCACTTTGTTTAGCTCTCTGCTCAGATAGAACCTTTTTCTTATAATACTCACTGCCTCCAGTCGTTCTATTAGATACCTGCTTGCTTGTTTGTTTATCGTTTTTCATCTGCTTTCAAGGAAGCATCAGTTCTCTAAGGGTAGGGACTTGCTCTGTCTTATTCACTGTGTGTCCCCAGTAACTAGAACAATACCTGACACATAATAGCTGCTTATAAAGATTTATTGAATGAACGAATCTACCATTTTACTGAAATAGCTATCTGACTTACTGCCAAATGAAGTATCATGTTAAATTTCCCATGAGTTTCTGTGACTTAACACTACGTGTCTTCCTATCACCCTTCTCTTCTAATTTCTACATTTCTGTACAACCAAACTTATACCACATCGGTGTCTCATATACTATATTCTATAAATTTTCAAATCCTGTTAATTTTTCCTTTGTTGCCTCACAGATCTATGCCTTCCTCTCCATCTGTTTCTCTACATAGTTCAGACCTTTATCTCTTATTACCTGATTGCAGTAACCTCCCTGCTTCTCATCTTCCGTATTAGACTGAACTTTTTAAGTTGTTCATATTATCTTTGTATCTCTTGCAGCACCTGACACTCCCCCTACCCCGCCAATAGCAGACACTCAATGAATGTTGAATGAATAGTCCTGTGTTTCTGGAAAGTAGAATTGATGGGCTGTGTGATTATTTAAGTGACTGTAATTCTTTGAAAATAATTTGTGTTTAAATAATCCCTCTTTCTTCCTGTTTAAAAAAGCCGTAGTAATTCATTGTACGTTTTGATTTTTTAATAGACTGTTTAAGTGACTATAATCACACAATGTACTATTGGAGCATTTCACAGCAGAGTTTTGTTTTTTACTCTAATAGAAGTAAAGTAATACCTGTGCTTCTCTATTAAAATGATTCTTTCTTTTCTCTTAAGCTAAAGTCTACAGTGAATATTGAATTGCTGAGGAATTTGGGAAAAGACAAGCTGAAGTTCCCATTCCATGGATCCCTTGGGTGCACCTTCCCAGTTTGTGGATGTGGATACACTACCAAGCTGGGGCAATTCTTGTGAAGAACAATTAACTACTTCTGATACTGCAGCTGAAACATATCAGGAAGAGACTATTAGATCACCTTTTCTTTACAATAAGGATATCAATGGAAAAGTGGTTCTCTGGTAATTCCTTGGTTAAATCATATCATGATGTAATAATACTTTCTCATAATTCCTTCTAATTTCTTTTTTTCATGTTTTTTTCTGAACTCTTTTTTGTGAACTCTTGTATTATTGAAATATTACTTTGCATACACATTTACAGCTTTATTGAGACTTAATTAACTTACAATAAACTGCATATATTTAAAGTGTACAGTTTGGTAAATTTTGACATGTATACACCCATGAACCCATCACCAGAATCAAGATAGTGAATATATTTATCACCCCGGAAGTTTTTTTGTGTCCCTTGGTAATCCCTCTCTCTTGCCCCTCCCTGCCTCAACATCCCCAAGCAATCATTCATCTTTCTGTCACTATAGATTAGTATGCATTTTCTAGAGCGTTACATAAATGGAATCGTGTACTCTTTTTTCAGTCTGGCCTCTTTCATTCAACACAGTTATTTGAAAGTTCGTCTGTGTTGTTGCATGTAGCAGTAGTAGTACATTTCTGTTTTTAAAAAAAGCTTTAGAGATGTAATTCATATACCATACAAATGCACTAGTTTACATTGTACAAGTCAGTGGTTTTTAGTATATTCACAAAATTGTGCAGCCATCACCAGAGTCAATTTTAGAACATTTTCATCACCCCAAAGTCCTGTTCCCATTAGCTGTCACTCCCCATCTCACACACATCTCTTATGTAAGAAGCAAAGGAATGACATGATGGTTTTGTGGGTTTCAGGGTTACAGCAATTGCGTTCAATATCTATCTGCGATGCCATATTAGCCTTTCTGAATCAGGAACAACTTTTTACTATTGCTTAAGCTTGTGAACTGGTAAAACCAATGTTGTGAAGGGAGTGAAGATAGAATGTTTTGAAATGATTAGAAACTAGCTTTCTTATCTGCCTCCTCTTCCCCACACTTGCTCTTATTTATTTATTTTCCTTAGGAAAGGAGATGTGGCATTACTGAACTGTACAGCTATTGTGAATACCAGCAATGAAAGTCTTACTGATAAGAATCCTGTGTCAGAAAGTATCTTCATGCTTGCAGGGCCTGATTTGAAGGAGGACCTCCAGAAACTTAGAGGTGAGTGAATTTTCTTAGGTATGTTAGTGCTTAGGAAACATTTATTTTGATGTTTGAAGAAGTATATTTTGCGTGTAAGTGAGAAACTAAGTAGATGTAGCTCTTTTGTTGTTGTTAAAACTAAATAAATACAGCCTTTGAAAAACCTATAATGTGTTAGAAGCTGAGTGCTGAGACTTTACTTGGTAAAACCCCTCTGTCGTGTACCTGAATTTTAAAATGACAGTCATCATAGCCAGTTAGATTTTTGGTAACATTTTCTTGGCTGTATAATGTCTTGCACCGATGAGCCTTATAAAACAACTATTCTTTATCTAAACTGAAAATTTTTTATTGAGTTTTGATATTGACAGAATTTTTTTATATACCTCCTGGACATAGAGTGTCACACTTCTGAAATGAAATTGACTTACTGGTAAAAACCAAGTGTGTTCTGGGTTAATTCTGTACTTTCTTTTTTTTTTTTTTAAACCAGTACATTCTTCTTCTGGGAATATTTCTTTGGAATTGGAGACAGGAGGAGTCCTGTTTGTTCAGAATCTTGTTTACCTTATTTGCATTTATTTTCTTAACTTACCAATCTCACAACTTTTTGTTATTATTATTTGTGTGTAAAGGGAATATTGTGAAATTCAGTTATCCCATTTTATAAAAAATATTTTTGAAATACAGCAATTTTTCTTAAAATGTAAACAGCAAATCCCACCTATATAAAAAAAATCTTCGTTTCTTAGACGTCTACAAACAATTGGTTTTTAACCTAATAAAGATATTAGAATTTGAACAGGATCATTTATAATGCTGACCATGAAAGAAGAGATAAAGAGAGAAGAATTGTTTATCTGATCAAGAAACTGAACTTTGTGAGGGTAGATGTGGGAAAAAGCCCTCAGTTTAACTAAAAACATGATGCCATGAAGAATATGTAGAAATTATAATATGTATTAGAGATAATACTGAGAAGTTCTTTGATATAAGTAACAGAGAAACTGGTCTGGAAAAATTCCTAATGAGCGCACACGCTCACACCTTAGAGCTGGACTTATGAATTAAAAAAATATAAAATTTAAGTATACAAAATAAAAACTCAATTTTTAGCAGCATATGTTTGGAGGGTCTCCAAGCTGGGGTTCATATTATAACTCTGTCCTTTACTAACTATGTTACTTAGGACCAGTTACTTCACCTCTGAGCCTGAGTTTCCTTATCTCTAAAATGGGGATGATGATAGTCCCTATCTTAGTTCCTGACACATAACGAGAGCTCAATGAGTATTTGAGGATGGAAAAAATTAATTTCATGAAGAATAAATTAAATAATGGACATTAAGTGCTAGGCACATCCTCAGTGTTCAGTGTTATTGCTGGTGCTGGTTACACTCCTCAGTTGTATTGCTTAATGAACCAGTGCCACCCTGAAGAGAGATTATTAAGGATGCACTGAAGGGCTGAGTACTTAATTCTGTCCTCTTTTTACATGCTTAACAACAACTTAGTAAATGATTACAAAGTATGACTTACCAAATTTGTAGATGATAAAAAGCTGGGAGGATTTATAGGAGACATTGGATGATAGACTAAAGATTTTGAAATATCCGAACCGACTGGAAGTATGAGCCAAAGAAATGAAAAAATCAACAAGGATGAATATAAAGGTCTTGCAGTAAGTTGAAAACATTAATTACCCAAGTTCAGGATGGGGAAGCCCAGTCTGACAATACTTTTTATATAAGAATTTGCTTTCTCAGTAAAATGGCATTATCATCTCCTCCATTTTTCATGCAAAAAAACTTTAGCATTAACACTTTCCTCTTCCTTATTCCCCACATAAAGTCTGTCATCAAGCCCTAAATAGATCTTGAATCTCTCTGTATTACCACCACCTCCAGCCTAGCCTGTGCTGCGTCATCCCCTGCCTGGACTACAGTCATTGCCTCCCTCCCAATTGGTCTCCTACAACCATTCTTTACTTGAATCTGTTTTCCACACGTAGTAAGTATTTGCTTTTTAAACTGTAAATCCCTTCTCATTACTCCCCTGCTTCAAACCATTTAGTGGCCTCTCATTACACTTTAAGTCCTAACTCCTTAAACTGTTCTCCAAGTTCTTGCAAGATCTCACTCACTTACTTCCAGGTCCCCTTTTACCTTCCTCAATGTACTTGAACCAGACTGATCTCTCATTGCCTTGTCATCCAGCTCCTTTTCAATTTTGCATGTGCTGTTGTTCTTTCTCTCAATTCTTAACTCTTAATCTTAAGTCTTTGCTTATATCTCTTCCTCAAAGCGCTTCTTCCTTTCACTTCAGAATCGCTCATGGTATATGCTCCCAACCTGTGGTACTTCTCTTTGGTGCTCTTAGCACAATTGTAATTTTGTAAATTGTTTATATAATTATTATGTCCCCGTTAAACTTTGAACTCCTTGAGGACAGGAACCATATGTCTTATTGGCCTCCATGTTCCCAGTACCAAGTATAGTAAAGGCATCCTTTCAGTAGCTGATAAATGAATGAATAGAAGTTCCCTGGGATTTTAACTGACTAGACTCCGAGATGATAATGCATCATTTCTACTGAAAACACTAACAGTATCAGATGCATCATTGCACAGCATCACAAGTGAAGGTTTGTAATCAGCTTAAAATAAACTGTTATATTTATAAGATGTTTAATGTAAACCTCATGGTAACCACAAAGAATAAAACCTATGATAGATACAAAAAAGATAAAGAGAAAGGAGTTAAAGCATATCAGTTTTAAAAAAAAATTAAAGTAAGACAGCAAGAGAGGAACAAAGGATAGGAGACTTAAAAAAATACTCAGAAAACAATTAACAAAATGACAGTAATTACCTATTAATAATTATTTTAAATGCTAAAGGACTAAATTCTCCAACCAAAAGACACAGAGGGGATGAAGGATAAAAAAAAAAAAAGAAAAAGAATCCAACAATATGCTGCCTACAAGAGACTCACTTTAGCTTTAATGACACATACAGGCTGGAAGTGAATGGATAAAAAAAGATATTCCATGCAAATGGAAACCAAAAGAGAGTAAGAGTGGCTATACTTACATCAGATAAAATAGACTTTCAGTCAGAATTGGTCACAAGAGACAGAGGTCACTATATGGTCCAGGGGTCAATTCATCAAGAGAATATAACAATTGTAAATATATGTGCACCCAACATTGAAGCACCTAAGTATTTAAGGCAAATATTAATAGAACTGAATGGAGAAATAGATGGAAATACAGTAATAATTAGGGACCTCAATACCCCACTATAAATATTGGATAGATCATCCAGACAGAAAATTAGTAAGGAAACAGAAGGCCTGAATAACACTATGGTCCAAATGAACCTAAGACATATACAGAATATTCCATCCAACAGCGCCAGAATATACATTCTCCTCAAGCATACATGGGACATTCTCCATGATAAATCATATTGGGCCAGAAAGCAAATCTTATCAAATTTAAGAAGACTGAGGTCATGTCAGGAATCTTTTCTAACCACAGTTGTGTGAAACTAGAAATCAATAACAAAAAGAAAATGAAAAAAATCACAAATATGTGGAAATTTAACAGTATGCTCCTGAAAAACCATTGGATCAAAGAAGAAATCAGAAGGGAAATCAGAAATTATCTTGAGACAATGAAAAGGAAGATACAACATGCGAAACTTATGGGATGTAAAAAAAAAAAAATGTTTTAAACCAGTTCTAAGAGAAATTTATATCACTAAGTGCCTACATTAGAAGAAAAGAACAGCTCAAACAACCTAATTTTAAACCTCAAGGAGTTAGAAAAAAAAGGTCAATCTAAGCCTATAGTTAGCAGAGGGAAGGAGATAGTAAATATTAGAGCAGAAATAAAAGAAATAGAAACTAGAAAGACAATAGGAAAAAAGCAACAAAAAGAGTTGGCTTTTAAAGAAGAGAGACAAATGTTTAGCTAGACTAACGATGGGGAAATAAAGGACTCAAAATTCTAAATGAAAGTGGAGATATTACAGCTAACACCATAGAAAGACAAAAGATTATAAGAGCCTACTATGAACAATTATTTGCCAACATATTGGATAACCTAGAAGAAACAGATAACTTCCTAGCAAACATGCAACCTAACAAGACTGAACCATGGTGGAACAGAAAATCTGAACAGACGAAAGGAGTAAGGAGACTTGAATCAACAATCAAAAACTTTCCAACAAAAATAAGCCCACAACCTGATGGCTTCCCCGGTGAATTCTACCATACATATACATATAGAGAAGAATTAATACCAATTCTTCTCAATTTCTTCTGTGAAAAAGTTGAAGAGGAGTGAACGCTTCCAAATTCATTTTACAGGGACAGCACTACCCCGATATCAAAGCCAGATAAGGATGCTACAAGAAGAGAGATTCAAGATGGCAGAGGAGTAAGTGGACATGGAGTTCATCTCTCTCTACAGATGCATCAGGAATACATCTGTAGATGCAACAGTTCTCACAGAACACTGGCTGAAAACTAGCAGAAGACCTTGGACACTGGAAAGGACTATTAAAGATCCCTGCATAACTGCGTAGGACAGAAAAAAGAAGGGAGAAAGAGAAGGAGAGGAAGTAGGACAGGACCTGCACTCTGGGTCGGGGGAGCTGAAGCAGAGGAGAGATGCCCGAATTCGGGGAAACACCCTCTCCAACGGGGAAATCGATTGAGACAGAAGGGCAGCATTTGAGGCTGTCAGAAGAAGGTGAAGTGGCCAATCTGTGGCAGACGGGACAGAGTGAGAAGTACACAGATGGTCCATACCTCAGCCCTATGTGCCCCGGACTGGGATGTGTATTCACAGGTGTGCAAGGGGGCTGAGAGCTGGTGCATGGGGATTGGAGAACAGGCCCAGAGTGAGAACTGCTGTGGGCTGTGGGGAGATGGACTGAGGGGACAGGAGGGAGGAAATCTGCAGCAGGGAATGCCTGTGGAGGAAGACTGGACTGCCATGGAAGCAGGGCGCTATTGCTGAGTCACAAGAGGGGGGAGGAGCCACCATTGTAACCTCTCTCTCCCTACATGCCAGTGCCTGCTGACGACAGTAAAAGAAGCCCACTCAAGGCTGGCTCTGTGTGCTGGCTGCCGAGCAATAAACAAAGCCCCATGAGGGCTGGCCCTCACGTGCTGGCTGCAGGGCAAAAAAACCCTCTCAGGGCTGGCCCTTGCACACCTGCTGCCGGGTGCCAGAAAAACCCTGGCCAGTGCTGGCCCTCATGTGCCTTATGCCAGGTGCCAGAAAAGGCCCTCACTACGACCATATCTCTTGTGCCTGTGGCTGGCAGCTTCCCTGTGCATTGGGGGCTGTAAGGGCTCCCATGATCCAAGCAATCTTACCACCTCTGCACCTGGTCCTCACGGGGGCAGACCCTAGAGCTCCAAGGCAGCCTCAGGACCAGACTCCTGTGGGTGGACCACGCGCAGAGGTGGGAATGAAACCAGAGCTGAACCCCCGGGACGGGGTGACTAAGGAAGATCAAAAATCCTTCCATCAGCTGTACAAGCTGCAGACTAAATCCCTGCAATCAGCTAGGTAGATCCTGCATCTAAGGAATATCTGAGTAGACAATGAGTGTTCCCACAAATGAAAATGGTCTAGCTCTGGCAGCTGTGGACGTTGGGGGCAGCACATGCAGGAATTGGGCCAGATCAGAGTCTGAGTGGTGCCCACAGGGCCCACAGAAGGTCTAGAGACCAGCCCAGAGGCAGAGGAGAGCCTCTTGGGGAGGCGGAGGTGGGCTCTAGCTCACGGCATATGCAAGGACACTTACAGCAGAGATGCCAGGGACACATAATTATTGCTATTAATTTCATTATGTTTTGATTCATTCTGTTCTTGGTTCTAGCTTTTTTGTTTGTTTTTTTTTTGGTTTTAGGGTTTTTTTGTTTGTTTTTTACTCTTTTGGGATCTCCATGTTTTATAATATATTTTTACTTTCTATTTTTTTTATACATTTCTGTTTTTACTTTTCTGTGTTCTTTCCCCTAATTTTTTTCCTTTTTCTTTAATAAATTTTCCTTTTTTTAATGTATGTATTTCTGTTTCTACTTTGCTTTTCTGTTGTCTGCGTTTTTTCCCTTTTTTATTTTATTGTTATTTTTTTAATCATTTTTATAAGTTCTGTTTCCTTGCTTTATTCTTTAGTGGTCACACTGCTTTGGTTTTGTTTTTAGGTTATGTGTTTTTGTTAGTTTTAATCCTAATTGTTTGATTTCATTTTTGAGTTCTTCTGTTTGTCTGGTTGTTCTGTTTTTGTTTCTTTTATGTGTGTTTGTGTTCCTTGTTTCTCTTTTTGTTTGATTTTGTTTTTACCATTTCTCCAGGGTTTTGTTTGTCTTTTTTTTCTAAAATATACTTTCTATTTTTTTTATATTTGTTTCTACATTGCTTTTCTGTTGTTCTGTCATCTTTCCCCTTTCTCTTTTTCTTTTTCTTTTTTTATATCATTTTTGTCAGTTTGTTCTGTTTCTTTGCTTCATTCTTCAGTTGGCACTCTGCTTTGGTTTTGTTTCTTGGTTTTTGTCACCTTTCTTCTTAATTGTTTCATTTCATTCTTGGGTTCTTTTGTTTGTCTGGTTGTTCTCTTGCTATTTGATTTATTTGGTTCTATTTTTCTTTCTTTTGTGTGTGTGTGTGCTTCCTTGTTTCTGTTTCTGATTGTTTGATTTTAATTTATAGCATTTGTCTGGGGTTTTGTTAGTTTTTTTTTTTTTAATCCCCTTTATTGCCGGGATGAGCGACTTGTGGGGTCTTGGTCCCTCAACCAGAAGTTGGGCCAGAGGCTCTGGAGTGGGAGCACTGAGTCCAGGGTGCTGGAACACTACAGAATTCCCAGCTCCAAGGAAGATTAATCACTGAGAGATGTCACGGAAGCCTCCATCTGAATCCAAGACCCATCTCCACCCAACTGCCAGCAGCTCCCAGCTGCTCACAGCAAACAACAAACAAGACAGGAACACAAACCCACCCATCAGCACACAGACTACCTAAACTCATACTAAGCTCACAGACACCCCAAAACACACCACCTGACCTGGCCTTGCTCATCAGTGGAAAAAAGACTCAGCTCCACCCACCAGAGCGCAGGCATCAGTCCCTCCTATCAGGAAGCCTACACAAGACACTGGACCAACCTTAACCACTGGGGGCAGAGAACAGAAGCAAGAGGAACTATGATCCTGCAGCCTAGGGAAAGGAGACCTCAAACACTGTAAATTAGGTAAAATGAGAACACAGAGAAATATCTTACAGGTAAAGAAGCAAGGTAAAAGCCCACAAGACCAAATAAATAAAGAGGAAATAGGCAAACTACCTGAAAAAGGATTCAGAGTAATGATAGTAAAGATGATCCACAATCTAGAAAATAGAATAGAGAAAATACAAGAAACATTTAACAAGGACCTAGAAGAACTAAAGAGCAAACAAACAGTAATGAACAACACAATAACTGAAATTAAAAATACTGTAGAAGGAATCAATAGCAAAATAAATGAGGCAGAAGAACAGATAAGTGAGCTGGAAGATAGAATGGTGGAGATAACTGCCACAGAGCAGATTAAGAAAAAAGAATGAAAATGGAGGACAGTCTCAGAGACATCTGGGACAACATTAAGCACACCAACATTCGAATTATAGGTGTCCCAGTAGAAAAAAAAAGAAAGAGTCTGAGAAAATATTTGAAGAGATTAGAGTTGCAAACTTCCCCAACATAGGAAAAGAAGTAGTCAGTCAAGTCCAGGAAGCACAGAGAGTCCCATACAGGATAAACCAAAGGAGAAACATGTCAAGACACGTATTAATCAAACTAACAAAGAGGAAACCCAAAGAAAAAATATTAAAAGCATCAAGGGAAAAGCAGCAAATAACATACACGGGAATCCCCATAAGGTTAACAGCTGATCTTTCAGCAGAAACTCTACAGACCAGAAGGGAGTGGCAAGATGTATTTATAGTAATGAAAGGGAAAAACCTACAGCTAAGATTACCCAGCAAGGATCTCATTCAGATTGAACAGATAAGTTAAAACCTTTACAGACAAGGAAAAGTTAAAAGAATTCAGCATCACCAAACCAGCTTTACAACAAATGCTAAAGGAACTTCTCTAGGCAGGAAATACAAGAGAAGGAAAAGTCTTAACACAAACAAACCCAAAACAATTAAGAAAATGGAAATAGGAACATACATATCAATAATTACCTTAAATGTAAATGGATTAAATGCCCCAAACAAAAGACACAGACTGGCTGAATGGATACAAAAACAAGATCCATATATATGCTGTCTACAAGAGACCCACTTCACACCTAGGGACACATAAAGACTGAAAGTGAAGTTATGGAAAAAGATATTCCGTGCAAGTGGAAGTCAAAAGAGAGCTGGAATAATAATACTCATATTAGAAAAAATAGACTTTAAAATAAAGACTACTACAAGAGACCAGGAAGGACAATGATCAAGGGATCAATCCAAGAAGATATAACAATTGTAAATATCTATGCACCCAGCATAGGAGCACCTCAATGCATAAGGCAAATGCTAACAGCCATAAAAGGGGAAATCAACAGTAACACAATAATAGTAGGTGACTTTAACACCCCACTTACACCCATGGACTCATCATCCAAACAGAAAATAAGTAAGGAAATGCAAGCTCTAAATGACACATTAGACCAGATGGACTTAATTTGATATTTATAGGACATTCCATCCAAAACCAATATAATATGCTTTCTTCTCAAGTAGACACAGAACATTCTCCAGGATAGATCACATCTTTGGTCACAAATCAAGCCTTGGTAAATTTAAGAATATTGAAATATCAAGCATCTTTTCCAACCACAATGCTGTGAGACTAGATATCAATTACAGGAAAAAAACTGTAAAAAATACAAACACATGGAGGCTAGACAATAAGCTACTAGACAACCAAGAGATCACTGAAGAAGTCAAAGAGGAAATTAAAAAATACCTAGAAACAAATGACAATGAAAACACGACGACTCAAAACCTATGGGATGCAGCAAAAGCAGTTCTAAGAGGGAAGTTTACAGCAATACAATCCTACCTCAAAAAACAAGAAAAATCTCAAATAACTTAACCTAAAGCAGTTAGAGAACGAAGAACAAAAAAACCCCAAATTTAGCAGAAGGAGAGAAATCATACAGATCAGATCAGAAATAAATGAAAAAGAAATGAAGGAAACAGTAGCAAAGATCAATGAAACTAAAAGCTGGTTCTTTGAGAAGGTAAACAAAATTGATAAACCATTAGCCAGACTCATCAGGAGAAAAAAGGGAGAAGACTCAAATCAACAGAATTAGAAATGAAAAAGGAGAAGTAATAGTGACACTGCAGAAATACAAAGGATCATGAGAGACTACTACAATCAACTATATGCCAATAAAATGGGCAACCTGGAGGAAATGGACAAATTCTTAGAAAAGTATAACCTTCCAAGACTGATCCAGGAAGAAATAGAAACCATGAACAGACCAATCACAAGCACTAAAATTGAAACTGTGATTAAAAATCTTCCAATAAACAAAAGCCCAGGACCAGATGGTTTCACAGGTGAATTCTATCAAACATTTTGAGGAGAGCTAACATCTGTCTTTCTTAAACTCTTCCAAAATATAGCAGGGGGAGGAACACTCCCAAACTCATTCTATGAGGCTACCATCACCCTGATACCAAAACCAGACAAAGATGTCACAAAAAAAACTACAGGCCAATATCATTGATGAACATAGATGCAAAAATCTTCAACAAAATAATGGCAAACAGAATCCCGCAGCACATTAAAAGGATCATACACCATGATCAAGTGGGGTTTATCCCATGAATGGAAGGATTCTTCAGTATATGCAAATCGATCAATGTGCTACACTGTATTAAAAAACTGAAGAATAAAAACCATAGGATAATATCATTAGGTGCAGAAAAAGCTTTTGACAAAATTCAACACCCATTTATGATAAAACTCTCCAGAAAGTAGGCATAGAGGGAACCTACCTCAACATAATAAAGGCCATATATGACAAACCCACAGCCAACATCATTCTCAATGGTGAAAAACTTAAAGCATTTCCTCTAGATCAGGAACAAGACAAGGTTGCCCACTCTCACCACTATTATTCAACATAGTTTTGGAAGTTTTAGAGCAATCAGAGAAGAAAAAGAAATAAAAGGAATACAAATTGGAAAAGAAGAAGTAAAACTGTCACTCTTTCCAGCTGACATGATACTATACATAGAAAATCCTAAAGATGCTACCAGGTAACTACTAGAGCTAATCAATGAATTTGGTAAAGTAACAGGATACAAAATTAATGCACAGAAATCTC
The DNA here is from genome assembly GCF_964374135.1 of Grampus griseus. Classification (NCBI taxonomy): domain Eukaryota; kingdom Metazoa; phylum Chordata; class Mammalia; order Artiodactyla; family Delphinidae; genus Grampus; species Grampus griseus. The sequence continues at coordinate 79,667,521 of NC_139017.1, forward strand.
TTGCATTCCGAAGACTATAGAGACTGAGGTTCGTGATACTAGAGATGAGAAGGAGGAAGACTATATATTAATGGTGTAAAGCAATATGGTTATTATCCTAAGGATGGCAGTTGGCTGTTTGCCATTTAACTGAATACAAAGTAGGAAAATTGGGGCCTACGATACAGAATGGTGAGTAGAGGACAAGTAAGTTGTTCCCATGATATTTGCACACACTAGACTCTTGCTGCATTAGTTGAATGAAAACACATGAATTAATGAGCAAATGTGGAATAATTTCCTAGTATTTATGTTTCTTGAACATTGGGTTATTACTGAGAGGGGTTGAAAAACTCTTTTATCTGGTGAAATGAACAGAGATGTAATTAAAGAGGGGCCTTAAACTGTCAAAAAAAAATTCTTTCTCCACAAAAAAAAAAAAAAGAAATCTCTTGCATTCCTATACACTAACAACAAAAATATCAGAAAGAGAAATCAAAGAAACACTCCCATTTACTATTGCAGCAAAAAGAATAAAATACCTAGGAATAAACCTACCTAAGGAGACAGAAGATGTGTATGCAGAAAATTATAAGACACTGATGAAAGAAATCAAAGACAATACAAACAGGTGGAAAGGTATACCATGTTCTTGGACTGGAAGAATCAACATTGTGGAAATGACTATACTACCCAAAGCAACCGACAGATTCAATGCAATCCCTATAAAATTACTAATGGCATTTTTCACAGAACTAGAACAAAAAGTTTTACAATTTGTATAGAAACACGAAAGACCCCGAATAGGCAAAGCAATCTTGAGGAAGAAAAATGGAGCTGGAGGAATCAGGCTCCCTGTTTTCAGACTATACTAAAAGGTACTCTAATCAAGACAGTAGGGTACTGGTACAAAAACAGAAATATAGATCAATGGAACAGGTTGGAAAGCCCAAAGAGAAACCCACACACATCTGGCCACCTTATCATTGACAAAGGAGGCAAGAATATACGATGGAGAAGAGACAGCCTCTTCAATAAGTAGAGCTGAGAAAACTGGACAGCTACATGTAAAAGAATGAAATTAGAACACTTCCTAACACCATACACAAAAATAAACTCAAAGTGGATTGAAGACCTAAGTGTAAGGCCAGGCACTGTAAAACTCTTAGAGGAAAACATAGGCACAACACCCTTTGATATAAATCACAGCAAGGTTTTTTTTTGACCTCCCCCAGTGTAATGGAAATAAAATAACAAATAAATGGGACCTAAGGAAACTTAAAAGCTTTAGCACAGCAAAGGAAACCATAAACAAGACAAAAAGACAGGCTTCAGAATGGAAGAAAATATTTGCAAACGAATCAACTGACAAAGGGTTAATCTCCAAAATATAGAAGTGGCTCATGCAGCTCAATATCAAAAAAACAAACAACCCAGTCCAAAAATGGGCAGAAGACCTAAATGGACATTTCTCCAAAGAAGACATACAGATTACCAACAAACACATGAAAAGATGCGCAGCATCACTAATCATTAGAGAAATGCAAATCAAAACCACAATGAGGTATCACCTCACACCCGTCACAATGGCCATCATCAAAAAATCTACAAACAATAAATGCTGGAGAAGGTATGGAGAAAGGAAACCCTCTTGCACTGTTGACGGGAATGTAAATTGATACAGCCACTATGGAGAACAGTATGGAGTATAGTTTTCCTTAAAAAACTAAAATAAGTACTACCATATGACCCAGCAATCCCACTATTGGGCATATACCCTGAGAAAACCATAATTCAAAAAGAGACATGTATCCCAATGTTCACTGCAGCTCTGTTTACAATAGCCAGGACATGGAAGCAACCTTTGTGTCCATCGACAGATGAATGGATAAAGAAGATGTGTCACATGTATACAATGGAATATTACTCAGCCATAAAAAGGAATGAATTGAATTATTTGTAGTGAGGTGGATGGACCTAGAGTCTGTCATACAGAGTGAAGTAACTCAGAAAAAGAAAAACAAATAGTGTATGCTAACACACATATATGGAATCTAAAAAACGGTACTGATGAACCTAGTGGCAGGACAGGAATAAAGGACCAGATGTAGAGAATGGACTTGAGGACACGGGGGTAAGGGGAAACTGGGATGAAGTGAGAGAGTTGCACTGACATATATACACTACCAAATGTAAAATGGATGGCTGTTGGGAAGCAGCTGCATAGCACAGGGAGATCAGTTCGATGCTTTGTGACGACGTAGAGGAGTGGGATAGGGAGGGTGGGAGGGAGGCTGAGGAGGGAGGGGATGTGGGGATATATGTATACTTATAGCTGATTCACTTTGTTGTGCAACAGAAACTAACATAACATTGTAAAGCAACTATACTCCGATAAAGATATTAAAAAAATATAAATTAATTCTAAAATAATGTTCCTATTAAAGGAATCATTAGTAGTTATAATTTTACAGAGGATTTTTATTGGTTCATTAAATACAAAAAAATTGATGTATGATTGCATAATAAAGTTTTTCTAATTCTAAGAAAAAAAAGGACACTGCAAGAAAAGAAAACTACAGGCCTATATCTCTGATGAATATAGATGCAAAAATTCTCAACGAAATAGTAGCAAACAATACAGCAGCACTTTAAAAGAATCACACACTGTGATCAAGTGGGATTTATCCTTGGGATGAAAGGATGGTTCAACGTACACAAATCAATAAATGTGATACACCACATTAATGGAATGAAGAGTGAAAATTATATAATCCTCTCAGTAGATGAAGAAAAAATGTTTGACAAAATTCATCACCTTTTTCTTGATAAAAATTCTAAACATGTTCAATGTAGAGGGAACATACTTCAACATATCCAGAGCAATTAGGCAAGAAAATGAAACAAAAGGCATCCAAATCAGAAAAGAAGTAAAATTATTACTGTTTGAAGGTAACATGATCTTATTTAGAGAAAATTGTAAAGACTCCACCAAAAAACTGTTAGAAGGGGCTTCCCTGGTGGCGCAGTGGTTGAGAGTCCGCCTGGCGATGCAGGGGACATGGGTTCATGCCCCGGTCTCGGAGGATCCCACATGGCGTGGAGTGGCTAGGCCCGTGAGCCATGGCCGCTGAGCCTGTGCATCCGGAGCCTGTGCTCCACAATGGGAGAGGCCACAGCAGTGAGAGGCCTGCGTACTGCAAAAAAAAAAAAAACAACTGTTAGAACTAGTAAATCCAGTAAAGTTGCAGGATACAAAATCAACATGCAAAAATCAGTTGCATTTCTATACAGTAACAATGAACCACCTGAAAATGAAATTCTGAAAACAATCCCATTTTACAGTAGCATCAAAAAGAATAAAATTCTTACTAATAAATTTAGTGAATAGGTAAGAGATCAGTACACTGAGAACTATAAAACATTGATGAAAGAAATTGAAGAAGACATAAGACATAAATGGAAAGATAGCCTGTGTTCATTGATTGAAAGAATATTGTTAAAATATCTGTACTACTCAAAACCATCTATAGATTCAGTGCAATCCCTATCAAAACTCCAATGGTATTTTTCACAGAAATAGATAAAAGAATCCTAAAATTTGTATGGGACTACAGAAGACCCCAAATAGGCAAAACAATCTTGAGAAAGAGGAGCAAAGCCAGAAGCAACACACTTCCTGATTTCCAACTATACTACAAGGCTATAATAATCAGAACAGTAACAAATGGGACTACATCAAACTAAAAAGCTTCTGTACAGCACAAGAAGAGGCATTTTCCCAAATAAGACACAGATGGCCAATAGGTGCATACAAAGGTGCTCAATTAAAACCACAGTGAAGGGCTTCCCTAGCAGCACAGTGGTTGAGCATCCGCCTGCTGATGCAGGGGACACAGGTTCGTGCCCCAGTCCGGGAAGATCCCACATGCCGCAGAGCGGCCCATGAGCCATGGCTGCTGAGCCTGCACGTCCGGAGCCTGTGCTCCGCAACAGGAGAGGCCACAACAGTGAGAGGCCCACGTACCGCAAAAAAAAAAAAAAAAAAAAAACCACAGTGAAATACACCACACACCTGTTAGAATGGCTATTATTTTAAAAATGAGATAACATGCTGTTAAGGATGTGGAGAAAAGGGAACCGTTGTGCACTCATGGTAAGTATGTGAATTGGGACAGCTGTTATGGAAAACAATATGGAGGTTCCTCAAAAGAATTTAAATGGAATTACTGTATTGTCCAGAAATTCCACTTCTGGGTGTAAATCCAGAGAAAATGAAATCATTATCTCAAAGAGGTATCTGCACCCCAGTGTTCATTGCAGCATTATTTATGATAGCCAAGACATGGAAACAACCTAAGTGTCCATTGATGGATGAGTGAATAAAGAAACTGTAGTGGTGGTGGTGTGTGTATGTATAAACTATGTGTGTGTACATATTATATAATACATAGTATACACAGTGGAATATTTTTCAGCCATAAAAAAGGAAATCCTGCCATTTGCAACAATATGCATGACTTTGATGGTATTATGCCAAGTGAAATAAAGGCATATTGAATGATCTCATTTACATATGGAATCTGAAAAAAGCTGAAGTCATAGAAACAGAGAATAGAATTGTGGTTGACAGGGGTGGGGGAAATGAGATGTTGGTCAAAGGAACAAACTTCAGGCTATAATATAAATACTAAAGTTGTACAGCTTGGTGATTATAATTAATAACACTATTACATACTTGAAGGTTGTTAAGAGAGTAGATCTGAAGTGTTCTCTCTGTAAAGAAAAGTAGTTATTTGAGGTGATAGATGCGTTAACTGACCTTATTGTGGTAATCATTTCACAGTACATATATATATCAAATGACCATGTTGTACACCTTAAACATGGTCATTTGATATATGTATATATTGTGAAATGGTTACCACAATAATTACACAATGTTATATGTCAATTATGCCTCAGTAAAGCTGAGGGGAAAAGTACAGCATCAAAGTCAAGAGAGGCTGTTATTTATTCTGTCCTGTTAGGACCCCATGCTGCATAGTTTTCATCTTATTTTTGTTATTACTTTTTAAGAGTGATAAACTGGGATATACCTAAAAGAAAATGATTAGCATAGTAGACATTGTGGAAACCATATTATTTGAAGGAATAGTTAAAAGAGCTAGGATTAGCGTAGAGAAAAGAAGATTTGAGGGAAATATGACTTGTTTGAGTGAATTAGGCCAAGATGTTTTTCAAGATATCCCACCTTCTGGATATATCTGATTCACCTGAGGTACCATTTAGTTTATTGCTTTATCCCTTGTATTTCCTCTAAACTGGAAGTTATATCTAATGGAATCAAGTTTGGCTAAAATATTTCATAGGTGATGTTGTGTTGTGTACTTAATATTGTCTCATATTAGAAGATACATGAAATCTGATTGACCTGTTAGTGGACCGTTATTAAGAGGCTCTCCAGATTAGAGTGATGACAGTTTGATCCTTCCATTTGTACAGTTATATTTTATCCTTTGGGGCTGAAATGTAATCAGTAAGATGGTGTTTAGGCTCTATGAGTATCTAGTTCCTCATTGTACATTCACATAATGGTTTTAGCAACAATTTATAGTCCTAAATTATAGTTTGGGTGGAAATAAAATTCTACGTTAGAAATTATTTTCCAGATTTTTGAAGGCATTGCTCCATTGTTTTCTATTTTCATTATTGCTCTTGAAAAATCTCATGTTATTACCCCTGATTCTTCATATGTTACTGGTTTCTTTTCTGGAAACTTTATGATCTCATCTTTATTTCTGATTTTTTTTAATTGAAATTTCAGTGATTTAAGTAATTTAAGTGATGCGGCTTGGTCTGGTTTGGTTATCCCATGGGCTCTTTGAGTCTAGAAACTCATATCTTTCCATTATGGGAAATTTCTTGTTTTATTTTTTTAATAATTTCCTTCCCTCTGTATTCTCTGTTCTGTCTTTGAAGAAACTTTATTGGATGCTGTACCTCCCATTTCATCCTCCAGGTTTTATATCTGTTACCTCTTATTTTCCATCTGTTTATTTTCTGGAAGATTTCCTCAACTTTAGCTTTAACCCATCTATTGAACTTTTTATTTCTGCTGTCATATTTTTCACTTGGCTATAATAATTAGATAAGTGCTTTTTCCTCTTCTCTGAATATTCTGTTTTTCATAACATTCTGGTTATGTTTCAGACATACTATGTCTTCTCTCACCTCTCTGAGAGTATTAATTATAGTGTTGGGAGTTTTTTGGCTTGTTTTTTAAGTTTCCTTCCCTAAATTGCCTATTTTTTTTTAGCATTTGTGCCCCCCCCCACACACCCCATTTCTGAGAGGCTTTCTTCACTTCCTGGTGATCCTCGAGTGTTAGCATATTCAAGAGAGAGGAATTGAGAAGGTACTGGGAAGCTTTGTGTGCATGGGCTTGGTGGATCTTGAAGCAGATGATGAGCAGGAGCCCTGCTGTTTCATTGGGAGAACATCCCTCATTTATCAGAATCTGTAGGTCCTTTGGTTTGAGCCTCTTAGTCTCCTGGAAGGGAATCTTCCAGGGGTATAATCGTGGATGTCTGTTTTGGAAGCCAGTTAGGAGCAGAGATCTAGAGCCATTACTGTTGAGTATAACAGTTTAATCAAATCCCCTCTTTTCAGCTTTGCCTGGGGTTCTTAGAGTCCAGAAGCTCTAGTGCAGCATCTCCCAAGAATAAACCTTCCTGTTGCTGTGGTGATAAAGGAATCATCGCCTTGCTGTGCTGACTGGGGGAGGGGTTGTTGCAGATTTGAATGTTTTTATGCAAACTTTTAACTCAGCCTCCTCTTTTTAGTCCCACTTCACATCATAGCCTTCAGAAGTTCTTAGGACCTCCAGTTTCTGAGCCTTTTTAGTGGTCTGTAGTAATAACAACAACAATAATAGCTAATGCATGAATGCACTTTGCATATATTAACTCATTTAATCCTGTGAAGTAAGTACTACTAGTATCCCCCTTATATAGGAAATTGAGGCATGGAGAGGCCAAGCGCTTGTCCAAAGGGTCACAGCAGGAACATGGTGGATTCAGGATTTGAATCAAAGCAGTCTGTCTTCAATCCAACACTGCCTTTCAGAACAGACCAGCTTGCTTCATGTTGGTCACCCCATTTCTGCAAGCAATTATGTTTCTCTGCTTTGCTAAATCAGTTGCTTCTAGTCCACTGACTTTATTCCTTCCAAAATTTTAATGATGCTTTTCTGCTTCATGTTCTCTCCCATCCTCTTTGTCTCTCTTTTTATACCTGTTGTATTGCTTTTTTGGGATCAGAGACAAATGTTTGTATTCAAGCCATATTTTTAACTGGAATTTCTCAAAGTTCGTAATACTTTCTCTGTTTCATGCATTGTTCTGTTAGTTTGCTGGGTTTTTTTTTTCTAACAACTCCATGACTTATATATTCTCCCTTGTTCCCAGGTTGCCGGACAGGTGAAGCAAAATTGACAAAAGGATTTAATCTAGCTGCCCGGTTCATCATTCACACAGTGGGACCTAAGTACAAGAGCCGCTATCGCACAGCCGCTGAGAGTTCCCTATACAGCTGCTACAGAAACGTACTTCAGCTGGCAAAGTATGGCTAACTCAGTTCCTAGACATAGCATGCCATACATTGGTAAAGGCCCTGGTTTTAAAATGAAACCTAGCTATGAAAGTCAAATTTTGAGGGACTTAAATAATTTAAGAGGACCCTGAAGATAGAATTAATAATCTTCTCAAACGTGGCAGAGTAAGAGGAATACATTTGGGTGACTTGAGAATTTAACCCATTCCCATTTTACTTAGTTCCCATTTTACTCGGAATGTATTTCCCCCAAATGGTGCAGTTAAATTATTTATTAATATAATTTTTACATAGTGCAGTTGGGTTAAATATTACAGTAGATTCATTGAAGGTACAGGGAAGGAGAAGTTAAGCTGCCTTTTTTATTATTTATTATGAATGCTTAGAGTATAGTTTTTGTGTTTTCTGTTTGATTGCAGAGAGCAGTCCATGTCTTCTGTTGGATTCTGTGTCATCAATTCTGCAAAACGAGGTTACCCTTTAGAGGATGCAACACACATAGCACTTCGTAAGTAAGGTTGGGGGTACTGTACATAAATTAAATTTAAAAAAAGTTTTTTATCACTAGTTAAATAGTTGCAGCCAAAGAAGATTTGTTGATTAACTGATTGTGGCACTCTGGTGGGAAGTTTGTGTTGACAAGTTGCAGAGCTCTCAGTTTACTTTCTAGGTTTGATATTTTTATCCATTTGAATAAAGGCTTAGAAAATTTGCCTATTAAGTTTGAAAATTATACCACTGAGAAGTATGGCCAGTGCATTGGGTATTTGAATCATAATTCAGAATAATCTTAGCAGGCAGCAACAACGAAGTCAAAACAGATTTTGTAATATCAGATTGATACAGCACTATCAGTTTAAGCAGTAGCTTTCACGTGTGCTATTTGAATATAAAACCCTGCATTTAGATTTTAAAAAGACTGGGCTCAATCATTATGAGCCAGAATGTTGTATATGTAATAAAAAAATACGATGCTTAGCTCGAGGGAGTCCCTGATCTCATTGTATTGTATACAGCTTCAGACCACACCTAGAATTTTGCATCTAGTTCTGGCTGTCATATCTCATGAGACTGACAAACTGCAGGGCAAACAGTTTGAAACATTAGTGGTGTTTCTCCTAAAGAAGAACACGCTTTTAGCATATATGGTGCCCAAATATATGGAGTCGTCTCATGTGGACTTATTCCATGCTGTATTTTTAGAGCAATAGTTCTATTAGTTAACTATTATGACTTCTTTGGAATTCATCATAAACTACACTGAGCATCTGATGAAACAAAGCTGTGGACCCTTTTCCCAGAGGAATGCACATACAGAGGGAATTTACATGCTATTTCAGGAAGTTCACAGATCCTTGTAAAGATTGTAAATAAGATCTCCAACTGTAGAAGACAGGTCTAAGACCAAGTGACAAGGAAGATTTGTTCCCCTTTGAGATAGGACTATCTGAAATAGAAAGGTGGTTTTTTTAAAATTTATTTATTTTATTATTTATTTTTGGCTGCGTTGGGTCCTTGTTGCTGCGCGCAAACTTTCTGTAGTTGCAGCAAGCAAGGGCCACTCCTCGTTGTGGTGCATAGGCTTCTTATTATGGTGGCTTCTCTTGCTGCAGAGCATGGGTTTCAGGTGCGCAGGCTTCAGTAGTTGTGGCACGCAGGCTCAGTTGTTGTGACTCGCAGGCTCTAGAGCGCAGGCTCAGCAGTTGTGGCACATGGGCTTAGTTGCTCCGTGGCATGTGGGATCTTCCTGGACCAGGGCTCGAACCCGTGTCCCCTGCATTGGCAGGTGGATTCTTAACCACTGCGCCACCAGGGATGTCCCAGAGATCTTTTCATCTCTGTATTTCTAACACTTTCATATGTCAGGAATGCTTTACATATGGTCCTTGCTGAAGAAATATGTATTAAAAAAGGGATAAAAGAAATTCCATTTCACTTCTTCAACAGCCTTGTGTTTTAGGTAGTGTAGTGTTTTAGGTATTTGTTTTACAAATAAAGAGGCTCAGAAATTTATCATTTTCTTAGGGTTATGCAGACTTGGAACATATATACAGGCCTTCTGACTCCCAAGTCTAGTAACCTATGTGTTGTACTAGATAATTCATTATGCTTGAGTTAGGACTGCTTTGGTGGGAAACTACTGTTACAGCTAGCCTGCATGTATTCTGAATGGTGCCTTACCAAAGCAAAGTTCCTACCTTTATATAATTCTCCTTGGCAAGGCTCTTGGCAGGTCTTAACTTTCTCTGTTTTCGTTTAGCCTGTGCCCCATATCTCATAGCTTGAGATAGGCCTTTTATGTCTCCATTTTTTATTAAAGTAATTATATGGATTAGAATTTAAAGAGACACCATCATTTTGTAGCAAAGGCTCTGAAAAGGTAGTCAAGAAGACTGGTTTTTGGTCCCAGTTCTACCTGTCTAACTCTGGCTCTGTGGCCCTCAGATAAGTCACTTGATACAGTACCACAGAGGAGTCAGCTTTGAGCAGTAATTGTAGTAACAGCAGATAAAGATCAAAAGTAGGTATAAGGCCATAGTTCCTATGAGTCAGGAGTCTGGCTCGGCTGACGCTTCTGCTCGGGGTCTCCCATGGCAACAACTTAGGTGTGGGCCGGACAGTTCATCTCTGGAGCTTGGGGGGTACTTCTAAGTTCATGTTGTTATTGGCAGAATTCAGTTTCTTGCAGTTGTGGGACTGGTGGTCCCTGCTTTCTTGCTGCCTGTCAGCCGAGGGCCACTCACAGCGCTTAGAGGCCACCTGAAGTTCCCTGCTACGTGACCCTTTCCCAACAGGGCAGCCCACTTCCTCTAGGGAAGCAGGAGAACCTCTTCTTCCATCAGCCAGCCAGTGCCTCACACCATGTAACTCAACCACAGGAGTGACATTTTTCACTTCTGCTGGGTCCTGCCACATTCAAGGGCAGGAGATTCAACCAGGTTGTGACTCTTTGGATGTCATCTTAGAATTCTGCCTGTCACAGGGTAGAAAGCCAGCCCACTCTTCCTACCTTGAAATTGTCAACCAGAAACCCAGCATGTGCTTTTGTAAATGGTCCCTCAATTAAATTCTCCTCAAATTACAAAGAAAAAAAGTAGGTATAAGGGACTTTGATGAAGCAATTTCTAGAAATTTAATTAGCACAAAGGAAATGTAAAGCTTTAAGATAAGCAGGTTAACTTGTATGTTATAAGACCTGCTTGACTTATTACACCTTAAATCTAATAGCAGAACTATAACATCTCGTTAAAAAATACACACACACACAAACAGTTGTGCCCTTTGCTCACATACTTTCTAAGCATCTGGGAAATAAATGGCTTTTAGGCTTTTGTAGCATATATGGGCCAAGAACAAATCTGAGGCTGTAACTCTTAAGTCCTTAGTTCCAAAAGCTTTCTTACTTATTAAACTATTATTGAAATTTATTTCATTTGAAATCTAAGTAATATCTTCATGATAGATATACTAAGTTATTTATCTTTTTTTTCTTAGTTCATGTGCAGTTCAGTTCTTCTCCAGAAGAAACTTAAAGAAACATCTACATTTAGATAAATTTATCATGTTATTTATTCATTCAACAGAACTCTGAGTGACTACTATATGCTAGGTCCTATGCTGTATAGAAGAGGATACAGTGGTGAGAAAAAAGGCAATGGTGGTGTTCTTATTGTGTTTTCAGTTTGGAAATTTTAATGTCACACATGTCATTCTCACCAGTTACAGAGTTTTTACTACAAGTTAGGCACATGGCATCCTAGTTGGTTGCAAAGAATAGTGCACAGTACCAAAACCTTATAGCCATGATATCACTTTTTTTTTTCTCCTTTTTGCAGAATTACTTTTCTGAGTGAACTGTGCTGCTGAGGGAATTCAGCTTGGTTACTAGTTGGCATCGTACATTGTCTTCCAAAGGAAATGCCCCAGTTATACGCTGGGAAACTATTTTGTGTAAACATTAAAACTTGGGGTCAAAGTAAATAAGATGGAAGAAAATCGGTTTTTTTTTAATTTCATTTTTTAAAAATTATTAAAGCAGAATAGAGGGAGAAATGAAAAAATTTGTCACCTGACAGAAAGAGAATTAGGAAGATTTGTTCAGTCCTTCAACAAATGGGTCTCCTCTGTTTAGGCTCTCAAGACACAGTAGTGAACAAGGCAAGCAATAGGTTGATAATCAGAGTCATAAAATGTTCATTCAGTTACTACTTTTGAATGATTGCTTGCCATATTCCTAAGGTGTACTAGGCCCTAGTAATATATATATTTTATTTTAAAGATTTTTTTTTTTTTAATGTGGACCATTTTTAAAGTCCTCATCGAATTTGTTACAGTATTCCTTCTGTTTTATGTTTTGGTTTTTTGGCCCTGAGGCATGTGGGATCCTAGCTCCCCGACCAGAGATCAAACCTGCACTGCGTTGGAAGGCAACATTCTAACCACTGGACCACGAGGGCAGTCCCAAGGCCCTAGCAGTATTAATGTTAAGTTTACTTGGCCTTCAGAAAGCTCACAGTCTAGATATAAAATGCTATGCAAAGTTCACAAATAGAGGGCTGTTTAAAAGATTACAGGAGGAGCACACAGAAGGATGGAGTTCTATACAAAGGAGATGGCTTTTGACTGGGCCATGAAAAATGAGTAGGAGTTCACTAAGAGAGGGTCATGGTGGATGAAAGGTATTCTAGTCAAAGGCAACCATGCAGGCAGAGGTAGGGTAAGTGGCATATTCGAAGTACAGCAAAGAAGCCAATGGCTAAAGCATAAGATAGGTGGGAAAAATAGCTGGAAATAGGACTAAAGGGCAGGGGTGGAGGGGTGGTTAATTGTCAGGGTGTGGAGAGCCATGCCATGGGGACTTTGGATCTTAACATATAAGCAGTACACAGCCATCAGAAATAGTAAGGAAGGTAACATAAGATAACTCAGGCAACAGTGAATATGTAGGCTTGGAAAGAGAAACAAGAGAACAGTTGAAAACTTATTGCCAACGTCTTTGTTATCATTGAGAGCCTGCGAGCAGCTGGAAGAGAAAAGGAATGGCTGTTAAAAATATTAGCAATAGAATTTAAAACACATGATAACACATTGAAAATGCAGGATGAAGGAAGAAGTGTCAGAAGAATTCAGGATTCTAGCTTAGGTGAGTGGTTGGTTGTTGCTGTGTAACTGAAATAAGGAGTACAGGTAAAGGAGCAGGTGTTGAGGAGAGATGGAAGTCAGGTTTGGACCTGTTGGGATCAGGTTTGGACATGCTGAGTTTGAGGTCTCAGTTATCTGGGCAGATATGCCCAGCAGGCTGTAGGAAATTTCAGGTCTTTTGTTCAGAAAACAGAGTATAAAGATTTGGGAGCCATCAGCATGTGGAGTATTATCTAGCAATCAAATTAGTGAGCTCAAGAAAATATATATACCAAGAAAATTAAAAATATGGAGGACAGAACTTGGAGAGGACAATATTTTTAAAAGGTGGGGTGTGGGCATCTAGAGAGAGATTGCAGGTAAATTAGGGACTGAGAAAAGGCCACTAGGTCTCATTATTAAGAAATTTATAGGGCTTCCCTGGTGACGCAGTGGTTGAGAGTCCGCCTGCCGATGCAGGGGACACAGGTTCGTGCCCTGGTCCGGGAAGATCCCACATGCCGCGGAGCGGCTGGGCCCGTGAGCCATGGCCGCTAGGCCTGCGCGTCCAGAGCCTGTGCTCCGCAACGGGAGAGGCCACAACAGCGAGAGGCCCGCGTACCGCAAAAAAAAAAAAAAAAAAGACGTTTATAAAGAAAGGATAAGATAGAAATTAAGAAAAAATAATTCAGTTTTGGTTCAATAGGATATTGACAGGGATAAAGAGCTGAGGAGGACTTCTCATACTGTAACTGATTAATGGAAAGGCACTTGTGCTAGACCATTCTGGTCAGAGAGAGAGGCCCCAGAGAATAAAAGGAATATACTGGATAAGGGAGAATTGTCTGGAGTCAGCATCTTCTATCGCCAGGCACTATTTACTGGCAATAAAGCAGTAAATAAAATAAAGCTCTTGCTGTTGTGGCGCTTTTGTCTAATGGATGGGGCAGGGAGGGTGGGGAGGATATACAATAAACAGGAAACCACGAAATGTCCAGAATAGTTGCTCTGTAGGAAAGCAAATCAGGGAAGAGTTTTTAAATAAGGTGATCTGGGGAGGCTTTACTGATAAGGTGTCACTGAGCACAGACCTGAATGACACGAGGAGTGATCCCTTACAGAAATAAAACTTTGAAGGGTTTGATTTTTCTTCACAATTAATTTCTTATTTATTGAATTAATCTTTCTATTCTTTTCCTTAGGCACGGTAAGGAGATTCCTCGAAATTCACGGAGAGACTATTGAAAAAGTAGTATTTGCTGTCTCTGAACTTGAAGAGGTATTTTGCTAATTATCTTGCATTGTTTAAATCTTATTTTCACTTGTAAGTGTTTGCCGCTGTCTCTTCATTATCTGTTAACTGAATTGCCAGCAGGGAAATCCTAATTATCTGTGCACATGTTTGGTAGTGGGGCTTACCATCATTTGTTGAAAAAGACTATACTGGAGACTAAAAGCAAGTCAAGAGGAGCATCTTATCCATGTTTTTCACTGGTAAACTGTTATCACGCAGTAAAATCTTATAAGGTGGAGTTGTTCTGATTTACTCACTATATTAGCTCTCAAGACAGCTCAAGGCATCGCCTTATGACCTAAGCACTGGGTGCCTGGGCAGCATAACTGGAAAACCACCACTGCTGGAAAAGCCGTGTTATCTCTGTGACCTGGAAACAGGTGACAGCCTAGCCTAGTGGCTAGTATTGAGTAAGTTGTGAGGTTTATGGTTTGTTATGTGTGGTTAGGTTTAGTATGTTACAATTTAATTTAGAGCCATTTTAGGAAATAAGTTCTTTTTTAAATCTTATTAAGCTTTATTTAGCTTTAGTGTGCTCTGTCCCATTCAGCTTGTATTACTTCTGAGTTTTGTGTCCTTGGGCAAGTTTTGTGTCCTCTCTGTGCTTTGATAAAAAATGAATACTAACAGTACTTATGTCAGGAGTTTTGTGATAAATGAATTAATACATGTGAAATAGCCATTCAAAGTATATGTAGGTACATATATGAGATATAAACCATTTTGAATTTGCTGAAGTAAGACACATTTACCATGTTTGCTATCTCTTCTTGTTTCACCTGGTTTACCTATTCATTCATTCTCTCAGTGACCTATTATTGAATTCTAGGATATATCAGGTTTACTCCACTGGGTTCTGGGAATACACCAGTGGATGAGTCATGGTCGTTGTCCTCAAGGAACCCGCTGTCTGTTGGTGGGGACAGACAAGTCAGATAAGTTATGGTCATTGTGGTAAGGGCATTAATGGAGGTATGGGAAGGACAGGAGCACACAGCTCCAGCCTGGCATGGGGTTAGGAAATGCTTTCCATAGATGGTGATGTGTAAGTTGAAATCATTGTAAAAGGTAACTAAAATTTTCCAAAGGAAGGGCAAATAACAGTAGTCATACAAGCATAAGCACAGGCATATAAGTAAGAAATAGCAGAAAGGGTGTAGTGTATTGCGTAAAATGTGAGGCTAGGAGTGGCAAAAATGAAAGTTAGGCAGGTGCAAGATCACTCAAGGCCTGGTATCTCATACTTTATCAGTCATACAATGGGAGAACATAGAAGAGCTCCAAGCAGACGAATGATGTGGTCTAACTTCTGTATTAGCTATGTGGAGGATGATTTTGAAGGAGAAAGCCAAGTGACAAGAAGAGATAATAAGCAGTTGTAATATTCCAAGTGAGAAATGATCAGGCCTGAACAAGGGCACTGGAGGTGTTGAAATTTAAAAAAATATTAAACAAATTCAACTGGAGTTGGAGGTCACACATATGTAGGGGAAAAGAGAGAGGGAAGTTAAGGATGACTCCTAGGTTTCTGGCTTGGATGACTGGATAATGATGCCACCAGTGAGATAGCAGGTAGAAAGGGGGGAAAGTTTTAGAGAGGAGAAGGGATTGAAGACACGTTCTATTTTGAACATGTTGAATCCTAGGGGGTCAGTGTATTCAACTGATGATCAGCAGGCCATTGTGCTTGTCAGTCTAAAGCTGAGAAGTGAAGTCTGGGCTAGAGATTTGACCATGTCATAGAATAGGATACCAAGTAAGGTACCAAGATAAGATACCCTGTTCTCAGGGGGTTTGTAGACTAATAGTTAGATAGCCAGATAAACAAAGACCACCCTGAAGTGTGGCAAGTGCTGTGCTGGGAGTGTACATCACAGTGCTGTGGCAGTCTATCAGGGCACCTAAGCCAGACCCAGGGGAAGAGAGAAAAATTCTTCACCTGCAGTATACCTGAAAAAAATAGTCATTAATGTTTATCATCTAGGTCCAAAGGACTTTTTTTAAAAAAGTTGTTTTAAGAATAATTTATTGAATAATAAAGGGATAATAAAAAACAATTTGATAAGGTATTTCAGTAAGAATTGAAATGTAACCAACCTTTTATATCAAGTAAATTTTGTTGCACAAACATCGTAAAAGATGAAAGAATACTGTCACATCTTTCTAGTAAAATGTTCTTATCACAAAATCCTGTATGATCAAGTTCTTCCTATAGTGACTCACTGAATGAGAATGCCATATTTCTACTTTGCCCATAGAAATATGTTGTTGACTCATAGGTTCTTGAATTTGAGAAGATTAATCTAGGATATTGTCATCTGAAGACTCAGTGTCTGAGATTCACTTCATATGATCAATCTTAACCTCATCTTTAAATGAAGTGCTGCTGTCTGTGTCTTTACATTCACCTTTGATTCCTTTAATAATTCTGAAACGTCATCTTTGTTCAGTTGTCTTCTCTTTGCTATTTTGGGCTGAAAATGAAAAAGTCTGAATTCTCAAATCTTTCCAATGAAAGTTAAAAACAGATTACAGACTACACATAAGAATAGAGATGAAAAAATTCTTAACAAAATATTAGCCAACTGAATCCAGCAACATATAAAAGGATTATGTAATATAACATCACCAAGTGGAATTTATCCCAGGAATGTTAGCTATGTTTTTGTATGTAAAAAAATCCTAAGACATCCACAAAAAAGCTATTAGAAGTAATGGAGCTCAGCAGGGTTACAGGACATAAGATCAATATAAAAAATAGTGTTTCTACACACTAGCAAAGAATAATCCAAAAATGAAATTAAGAAAACAGTTGCATTTGCAGTAGCATTAAGAAGAATCAAATATTTAAGACTAAACTTAACAAAAGAAGTGTAAGGCTTGTACATTGAAAACTGCAAAATATATTTGAAGAAAAATTTAAAAGACCTTAATAAATAGAAAGATATCCTGTTTATGGATTGGAAGACAGTATTGTTAAGATGGCAGTATTCCCCAAATTGTTCTACAGATTCAGCAAAATCCCTATCAAAATCCCAACTGAGTTTTTTGTAGAAATTGACAAGTTGATTCTGAATTTCACATGAATATGCAAGGGACCCAGGATAGTCAAAACAACCTTGGAAAAAAAGAACAAAGTTGAAGGATTCACACTTAACTTATTTTGAAACTTACTCCAAGCACAGTAAGTAAGACTATGTTGTACTGACATAAGAATAAACATATAGATCAGTGTAATAGAATTTTGACATGGCTGCCAAGACAATTCAATGAAGAAAGAATAAATAGTCTTATAAACAAATGGTATTGGAGCAACTGGTTATCCACATGCAAAAGAATGAAGTTGAACCCCTACTTCACCCATATAAAGGAAATTAGCTCAAAATGTATCTAGGGACTAAGTATGAGACCTAAAACTATAAAACTGTTAGAAGAAAACATAGGTATAAATCTTCATGACCTTGGCTTAGGCAGTGGTTTCTTAGATATGATGTGATGTCAAAGACACAAGCATCCAAAATAAAAATAGGTAAATTGGTCACTCTTATAATTCAGCAGTAAAAAGACAAATCACCCAATTTTAAAGTGGACAAAAGTTGATATTTACCCAAAGGAGTTGAAAATTTATGTCCTCACAAAAAACTACAAAGGATATTTATAGCAACTTTATTAATATTTGCCAAAACTTGTAAGCACCAGTATGTTGGTAGGTGAATGGGTAAATAAACTGTAATACATCCAGACAATGGAATATTATTCAACACTAAGAAGAAATGAACTATCAAGCTATAAAAAGATATGGAGGGACCTTAAGTGCATATTACTAAGTGAAAGAAGCCTATCTGGGACTTCCCTGGTGGCGCAGTGGTTAAGAATCCACCTTCCAATGAAGGGGACACGGGTTCGAGCCCTGGTCTGGGAAGATCCCACATGCCACGGAGCAGCTAAGCCCATGTGCCACAACTACTGAAGCCCGCGCACCTAGAGCCCACATGCCACAATTACTGAAGCCTGCGTGCCAAGAAGCCCGTGCTCCACAACAAGAGAAACCACTGCAATGAGAAGCCCACACACTGAAACAAAGAGTAGTCCCCGCTCGCCACAACTAGAGGAAGCCCGCGTGTAGCAACAAAGACCCAATGCAGCCAAAAATAAATAAATAAATAAATTTATTAAAAAAAAAAAAAAAAGATGCCTATCTGAAAAGGCTGCATACTGTATGATTCCAACCATCTGATGTTCCAGAAAAGGCAAAACTACCAAGACAGTAAAAAGGTCAGTGGTTGCCGGAGGATGGGGGAGGGATGAATAGAGCACAGAGGATTTTTAGGGCAGTGAAAATACTCTTTATGGTACTATAATGATGGATACAAGTCATTATACATTTGTGCCAACCTGTAGAATGTACAACACCAAGAGTGAACCCTAATATAAACTATGGGTGATTAGACGTGTCAGTGTAGGTTCATCAGTTATAACAAATGTACCACTCTGGTGGGGGTTGGTGATAATGAGGGAGACTGTATGTGTGAGGGCTGAAGGGATATGGGAAATCTCTCTACCTTCTTCCCAATTTTGTTGTGAGCCTTAAACTGCTATGAAAAAATAAAATCTTAAAAAATGGGCAAAAGTTTTGAATACACAAGCACATGGGAAGATGTTCTATAACATTAACCAATAAGGGAATATAAATCAAAATCACAGTGAGGTACCACTTCACACTCACTAGTGTGACTTTAATTACAAAGACAGACAATAACAAGAGTTAGGATGTGGAGAAATTGGAGCCCTCATACATAGCTAGTGAGAATGTAAAATTGTGCAGCTGCTTTGGAAAACAGCCTGGCAGTTCCTAAAAAAGTTAAAAAGAAATTCCAGTCTTAGGTATATGCAGAATAGAATTGAAAACATATGTCCACACAAAAACTTGTACACAAATATTCATATCAGCATTATTCATAACAGCCAAAATGTGGAAACAGCCTAAATGTCTGACTTACTGATAGATGGACAAACAAAATATGGTATATACATACAATGGAATATTAACCTATAAAAAGAATGAAGTGCTGATATATCCTGTAGCATGGGTGAACCTTAGAAACATTATGCTAGGTGAAGAAAGCCAGACACAAGAACCATATACTGTATTCCATTTTAATGAAATGTCTGGAATAGGTAAATCTATACAGACAGAAATGTTAGTGGCTGTCAGGGGTTTGGGGAGGGAGGGATGGAGAATGACCTAGCTAATGAGCTTAGATTTTCTACTTGAGATGATGAAATGTTCTGGAATTAGATAGTGGTGATGATTACACAACTTCGTGAATATACTAAAAACCAGTGAATCGTATACTTTAAAACGTGAATTTTATG
The DNA here is from genome assembly GCF_964374135.1 of Grampus griseus. Classification (NCBI taxonomy): domain Eukaryota; kingdom Metazoa; phylum Chordata; class Mammalia; order Artiodactyla; family Delphinidae; genus Grampus; species Grampus griseus. Next base: position 79,686,905 of record NC_139017.1, read on the forward strand.
GTACATGAATTATATCTGTTTTTTAAAAAGGCTGCAAAGATGTTGTGTCTAGTCTTTTTTTTTAATTGAGTACAATTGACTTACAATCCAGTCTTCTTATGTACCTCATATAATATACTTATTTACATGAAAGATGATGAAGTATTGCAGGTGACATAATGGGAAAACTGACAGATAATGATTTCTCTGCCCTTCTAGGCAATTCCATCGTTCTTTTGGTTTCTTATTATTCTATTGTAGTCTTTTCTGGTATAGTTGGGGATAATTGATGAATAATGATAAAATAATTCTAGGATGATGAAAAAGCAAAATGCTTCAAGATATAGGAAAAATAAGAGCACTAAGTATCTATAATGTATCATGGATATTGGAATGAGTCCAATGGACCAACCCATATGGAAATTATAAGATAGAATGAGTTTTATTCTCTTTTTTTAAGTGAGATATATCTTTATTCTTTGAGAAATCTCTAAGAAAGAATGGAAGTCATGAAATAGCAATCGTTCACAAAAGAGTTAGAACTGTTAAAAAAAAAAATCTCAAAAACTAAACCTGGGTCCAGTGGACCCTGATGGCACACTGAGGATTAGGGATGTGGTGTCTGAGCTGAATCTTGAAAGACAAATATCACTAGTGAGGTGAAGGAGGGACTGGGGACAGGGGTCACAGAACTTTTCATTCCAGGTTCAGTGACCTGGAACTGCCAGGATGGGTATCATGCTCAACTTGAGTGACTAACAAACCCTGATCCTTAACACAAGAACTGATTGAGGGTCCCAGGCAGCGTACAGTCTGAGCTTAGAAGTGGTGTGGCCTTTCTCCGTGATGAAGGCTGTCTTCACGGTGTAAGGAACACTAAGCACTGCTGGTGCCTGCTTCGTTACTTCATTAGTTTTCACACAATGTTTGGCTTTTCTCACACAGGCTACTTACCAAAAGCTGCTACCTCTGTACTTCCCAAGGTCATTAAAGGAGGAGAGTTGCTCATTGCCATACCTACCTGCAGATATTGGAAATGCAGAAGGGGAGCCTGTGGTACCCGAACGGCAGATAAGAATAAGTGAAAAACCTGGTGCCCCGGAGGGTGAGTTCTCCTTTTCTTACTTTCCCTCTTAAGGAAGCAAAGGCTCTGGTAACATCAGCCACCGAAGAAGTAGGAAGTTCAGCCTGACCCTTGGGAGGCTATTAGTGTGACACTAAGATCAAGACCAACTTAGGCGTTTTTAGAGTCTTATTCTTGTTAAGGTTTACTCTTTAAATGTAAAATATATATATATGTATTATATATATATATATATATATATATATATATATATATATATATATATATATATATAATGTCAAGTCTGTGTTAAGCAGTAGAGATTCAGAGGTGGACATGACAACATTTTTACCCTCACGAAGTTTATAGTTTCATGCAGGACACTGTTGAGGAAGCAGTCAAGTATATTATCATCTAAAATTTTCAACTGTGTCCTCTGAAAGCCATACCTAACATTAAATACTGAAACAAGAATGCCGTTTTGTTTTGTTTCTTTAGGTTACATACCCCTGTAGATTGAAATGATAGTAGAGCAGGGTAGGATGGGAGCTCCTCTGAAGCTGTTCTGTATGACAGCTTGTACTGATCTTCTTGGATGCGTGTTATTGGAGATATGCCTTACAAGCTTCATTGCTGGAACTTGATGTCAAAATTCAGCAGTTGAAGAATTACTGTGAGATTCCTGCTGTGAACACTTTTAAATGAGCATCAAGTTAAAATCTATAGAAGACTACTCATCTCTTTTTTATCACCAGTATATTTATCAGAAAATGTCTGTGAACCAAGCTTTCCTGGAGGGGTACTCATGTACTTTTAGGGAGCCACCAATAGAGTACAGCCTTGAAATGTGCCCAGCATCATTTGGAAATCCTCATAATTGTGACTACCACAATAGAATATAATTTTTCTTAAATGCGTAAAATGTGTTTTATATGACAAGGGGTAATAAAAAGCAAAATCGGGCAGTCATTAGCCAAAAGGTTCCCTTCTGTCCCCCATCCTCAAAGACTGCTTGATTTGCATCCATATCTCAAAATACTGTTACCTCATAGGCGCTAGTGTTCATAACTATTTTCAGTTAGAATATAGAATCTGTTTAAATAGATGTAAAATCAGCCTTACCTGAGGGATTGAGAGAAGATTCATTTATGGGTATTTTTTTTAATAAAGGCACACTCGGCCCTTGCCTGTCACAGTTTGAGGAGCAGAGGTATAGATGTGAGGAGGTCCCAGCTGAACGGCCTCTGGTGGTGGCATTGCCTTGGGAAGCTCCCCTGCCATGGTCCAAGGATTTTGTTTGTTTGCTTTTCTTTCTTTAAAAAAGAATTTTTTTAAAACAGATCTAGTGAGGCAGTGGGGAACACATTAAGAGATGATCCATTCCCAAGGGACTGGCTGCTAGCCAAACGTAAAATGATCATATGGATAAATCAGAAAGGTAACATTAATTTGTAGTGAGAACTGTAACTCGTATGTACCAGAATGATTATGTAGGCATGACCAGTGTAGAAAATCAGACCGCTAGTCAAAACATATCTTAGTGAATACGGATCACACCCTGAAATCCTGGTCCATCCATCTTCCTTCAGGGGTTCCCTGACAAAAGGACTGAAGATTATGTACCAGCCAGTCAAGTGCTCCCTTCTTAAACAATTCTGGATAAATGACCCCAAACACTTTTTCTTTCTATTTCTCTTTGGTTAGGTGTTGTGCTACAGTTCATCTTTAAACCCACATACAGTATAATTGCTTCTATCTTTTTGTTTATTATTACGTTCTACTCTTCTCTTCCTAAGGTTACACCTAGGTCCCCTTGATTTGATTTCATGTGTTCCTAAAACTTCCATCCCACATGGACAGGTGGTTTCTTTCATTATTTCAGTTCTTCAAACGCCTGAATCTGATTTCAGTTTCATTCTCAAAAAATAACCTTAACCCTGTTTTTTTGAGTTTCTGTGCACTCATCCCTATAGCAGCATTCACAATCTGTTTGTAGCATTTACTGTCAAGTTTTGCCATCTCTATTGATAGTATTTTTTGTTGCAGACAACCAAGAAGAGGAGGATGAAGGCTTGGGAGTTGATCTCTCTTTCATTGGCTCTCATGCTTTTGCTCGAATGGAAGGAGATATTGATAAGCAAAGAAGACTGATCCTTCAAGGACAGTTATCAGAGGCAGCCCTGCAGAAGCAGCATCAAAGAAAGTAAGGCAAACCCCTTTGGACTGACAGACACATAAGGACATGAGAAACAAGAAAGGGCCTACCTCTGCTAAATGATCTACACGTAACATGGTCTCATCATTTATTCTTCATGACAATCCACTAAGAAAGATATGTCCCCACTTTGTAGATGCAGAAATTCAAAGTTAATATCAGTGGACACTGTTAGTATGTGATGAAGTCAGTGTTCAGATGCATCTCTGATTTCAGAGCTCCTACTCTTTCTACTGCGATTGTAGTGTCTTTGGGTGAGATTATATTCTAAAAGCAGAAAATAGGGGAAGGGAAAAATCAAGTCACACAGTTTTTACTTAACATTACTATATTTATAATTAAAGCATAATCTATGGTTGTATTAACGTTAAAAGAGCTTTATTTCCCCCTGATTTATCCCAGGGACCTTATAAAGCCATTCCATTTCTTTCAGGTGTTTTCTAAAGCAATTCTGAATAACTCCTTTTTGAAACATAAAGAAAAGCAGCTTTTGTACTTCTGGGTAAGCTTGTCCAAGGATTAACAAACAGTCCTTGGAAAGCTAGCTGCTTTTCAAAAAATGTTAAAGGAAAGGAAAAATCGTACACCATAATTGATTAATATTCATTATCTTATAGGGTTAGTTGAGGGGATAACATCTCATAGGGTTGTTGTGAGTGTTAAATAAGATAATATAATGAGCTTAGCACAGTACCTGGTACTTAGCAAGCTCTTAAAATTGGTCACTGCTGTTCTCTTCAATACTGAGCAAATTATGGTCTATTTTACCTTTGAGCTTTGGTACTTGCCATCCCTTTTGACTGGAATACTCTCATTCTTCAATTCCTGCTCATTCTCCAGGTTTCAGCTCAGAAGTGATTGCCTCTAGAAACTTATCTCCCTGGAGATAAGTTGGAATAGACAGAATAGAAGTCTGGAATCAATGCCTCCTCTGTATGCTTTTTTTTTTCCTTTTTTTTTACATCCTATACTTAACCAAAGGATAGCCTAGCACTTATCACACAATACTGTAATGACGTGTGGTTGTTGTTAGTCTCCATGTATAAAGTGGGAGTCAGACTAGACGATCTCCGGAGTCCCTTATAGAATTAGAATTTTGTTTTTCCTGAGTTCCTGGTCTTCATTTTATTCTCCCTTTTTTTAAAAAAATTAATTTATTTATTAATTTTTGGCTGCATTGGGTCTTTGTTGCTGCACACGGGCGTTTCTCTAGTTGCAGCAAGCGGGGGCTACTCTTCGTTGCAATGCACAGGCTTCTCATTGCAGTGGTTTCTCTTGCTGCAGAGCACAGGCTCTAGGCATGTAGGCTTCAGTAGTTGTGTCACACGGGCTCAGTAGTTGTGGCTCACGGGCTCTAGAACGCAGGCTCAGTAGTTGTGGTGCACGGGCTTAATTGCTCTGTGGCACGTGGGAATCTTCCCAGACCAGGGCTCGAACCCATGTCCCCTGCATTGGCAGGTGGGTTTTTAACCACTGCACCACCAGGGAAGTCCAGATCTCCTTTTATTTTCATGAACAAAAGCTAATTAGTCACTAGGGGGCACCAACGAACAGCTTTTCTAAAGGCAAGCACAATCGAACGACAGTTTCAGTGGTTTCTAAATTTGGCCATGTGTACGAATCATCTGGCAAACATTTTTCTTTAAATACAGTGACTGGGCTTTCCCTCACATGACTGGGATTTGGCCTCTATGTATATTTTAAAACTTTTTCACATCATGATTCATGTACAACTAGATTTGGGTACCTGTTTTTTGGACTAGGGCAGTGGTTCTCAAACTGTTTGGTCTCAGGTCCCCTTTGCATGCTTAAAAATTATTGAAGACCCCAAAGAGCTTTTGTTTTTACCTGGCTTATACCCACTAATATTTATCATATGATAAATTATTTGTTAATTCATTTAAAAATAACCCATTATGTTTTTATGAAAAATAACTATTTTTTAAGTTAGTGAGAAATGCAGTGTTTTACGTTTTTGCAGATATTTTAATGTTTGACTTAATAGAAGACAGCTGGATTCTCATATCAGCATTCAAACTGTTGCAATACTTTGTTTTGGGTGAAGTATATGAAGAAAATTTGACCTCATTAAAATACGTAGTTGGAAAAGTGTATTTTAATAGCCTTTTCAAATAGTTGGGGATATTCTTTGTTAGTACACCATAACTCAATAAATGGTAGTTTCATAATGTTGTAATATGGAATCTCAAACCATATTTATGAATTTTTGTATTGTTATATTAAAATGTGTTGTTTTATCCTGCACTTTGAGTAGATTTTATAATAGGAATTTAGAGCATGAATTTACAACATGATGTGTTGGTCTTTTGGAAAATACTGACTCACGTAATTATTCAGTTGTTCCAAATATTGACACATTACATTACACAATATCAAAAACTTATATTTGATAATATCACCACTGATCTCATCAGAAAAGTCCTTAAGTATTAGAAACTGTTAGCTTCTGGTGGTGGATACAAATTTTCTAACATTATATCTGTATTTTAAAGCTTGAATTTTATCAGTGGTAACAAATACTGTTGGTTTTTTTTCTTGAAATGGCAGGGTCACTTTATTCATTTTTGACAAAACGTCTGCCAAATACTCATGTTAAATAACCACAGTTTGTCTGCCAGTCATTAGTTGAAGACAAATGGTGTTCCATGAAATAAAGCAACTGGTTCAGCTTGCAAGTCAAACAACTAGATCTTTTCTTCAGGACAGCCTCATGCTTTGGTCTGCAGAAATGCTTTGTGTGTTCTTCCCATTTTGTGACACATTAATATTAAAAAGATGTATTTCCAAGGGTTAATGAATAAAATTAATAATTTTTTCTTCCTCATCAAAGACATTCTTAAATGAAACTGACTTTTTTTTTCCTGTGAGTATTTTGGCAATTAAGAACACAACGACTACTAGTACAATCTGGTGCTTCCACCTGAATTCATGCTAAAGCAGCAGTAGTTTTATCCAACAGTTGCTTTTGCACCATCAGTGCAGATGTCAACGCAGTGAAAAAACAAATGTTTTTGTGTTATTATGAAAATAGTTTTGACCTTGTAAAACCCCTTGAAAAAGTATTGGGACTATGCACCACACTTTGAGAACCACTGGTCTGTGGTCTCTCAGCAGTACATTATAGTTGAAAGGAGTTTTGGTAATTATCTGATACAGTTTTCTGAAATGTAGTGTAAAGTGTATAAGCATTAGAATTACCAGGGGTGCTTGCTAAAAATTCATAGGCCCCACACCAAACTTCCTGAATCAGAACCTCTGTGGGAAGGCCTCAGGAATCATCCTTCTAAGGTTTCTTAGATGATTTCTTAGATGATTTTGTACCTGATCTGGTCTGATCCCTCTAATTTACAGAAGGGTGAATTGATCACCAAGAGTGATTTGACCAGAGTTACAGCTAATTGAAGATGAGCCTTCAAGATGGCTACTGCAGCTCATCTCCCTTCTCTACCACCATCTCCAGGCACCTACACAGACCAGCTTCAGAGAAGCTGGGAAAGGACCAGACACATTTTGTTTTCATATACAGAGAACTGCTTTGTTACCACCTTTCTCAAATCAGTTACCCTATTCTCTTCTCTCTCTTTTCCCTCTCTCTGTCTCTCTCTGTCTCTGTCTCTGTCTGTCTGTCTGTCTGTCTGTCTCTCTCTCTCTCTCTGTCTCACACACACACACACACACACACACACACACACACACACCTTTTTAATTTTTGCATGAGTGATACAGATAAAGTGGCATTTGTTTTTGTCTGGACTGGATATTTGCCTGTCTGTATTGCTCTCTTTAATGAGATTTGTTTCACTTAATAATGACTAGTTCAAACCAGTTTAAAATGAATCTGTATTTACTGAGTCCATGCTTTCTGGAAAGGGGTCATCAGCAAAGGGGTAGGTTCTAGGAAGGAATATGAATACAGCATGTAAAGCATTGTCCTTCTTTTTGGTAGAAGGCCATGATCTTGAGATTCAAGTTAGTCACATAGTTCACAGTTTCCAGTCAGTTCAGGAAACATTGGATATTTACTCTGTACAAGATAATATTCTAGAACTGAAATATACAGATAAAGTAGTCTCTCTAGTCTAGAAATTCATGAGTGAGCCACACTACCCTCACATGTCATGGTGTGTTCTGTGTGGCGCTGAGTTTGTTGTGCACATCCAATTAACACATAGCTACAGGCTTGGGGAAGAGCACAGCCTATGGTTCCCAGAGCTTGAACCAAGAAACAAAGGCATGGTACCCCTGCCACTCACTTCCCTTGAGTGATAAGTTACATCTGAATCAAAAGATTTTCAGATTTCCTATTCATGTGCCCCATGTCTGTGATAATTAAAGGTGAGGTCTTGTCAGCAGCTCAGAAGTGTAACCCAGGAAACCTAGACCCTTTCAGGGAGCCCATGAGGGCAAAACTCTTCTTATAATCTTACTAAGACTTATTTGCTCTTTTCATTCTCATTCTTGTAGTGTTCAATAGAGTTTTCCAGAGAGTGCTTAATGTGTGATATTGCAGTAGGTTAAATACAGAAGCAGATGTAAGAATCTAGCATAAATTAAAGAGATTTGCAAAAATGTAAGAGTGTAACTCTTCTCCCTAGATATAGCTTATTTAAAAATAAAAAGTTATTTGTGTTCACGTAATAGGTTTTTATTATTTTTGAATTAATAAATATTTTTTATAAATCTCTCTTTTTATTTCTAAAATGGTAAATATTGGTAGGTGTAACTGACATAAATATGAAAGGGTCCTGAGACTCAAAAGTTTGAGAATTGATGACTAATCGTTTAGGAATTTACTATATAACTGAGCTGTAGGTCATCTGTTTACATACTCTGCCATGGCTACATGTTTAAGACTGTAGTTTAAAATTTTTATTTCTCTTACTCTTTCTAAATCAGGATTTTATTTACACAGGTTGAGTTTGGTTTCTGTTATGTTTGTTGATCAAGTTGAACAAATGATAAATTTTTTAAAATCTCTTAGGAAGTAAGTAGATCTTTAGTTAGAATTATCTTTTTGAAAGCCTTCAATTCTTCCTTCAGTAACAAAACCAACGGTCACATGGATCGGCTGTAGGGTTAGATCATTCCTTTCATAACATTCCCTTGTCTCTGTGTAATAATTCGCTTGAACATCTAAAATAATTAGACATGTTGTCTAGGTCTTGATTAATATTTCCAGGTCTTCCATCCAGTTGTGACACAGTTTGGGCATATCACTCTTAAAATTATTTCACAAGAACTTTCTTCTTTTTCATTAGTGTTCCTTGGTTGGCTTAAGATCCAGTTGCCTATAACTCTTATGTCATTTCTCACAGTAAAAACTTTATCTCATTCATTATTAAATATTTATTGAGCGCTTACTAACGTGCCAAGCTAGAAACATAATAAAGTGTCACGCAAGGCACATACAGCCCCAGGCCTCATTGAGCCTAGGGTCTTGCAAAGGAGAGAAACGTTAAACTAATTATTGTATGAAAAATGTATTTAAATTACAGGGTGCAATAAGAGTGTATAACAAGGATTTTAACTAAGTCCAGTGTGGGATAGTTGCATCAAGTCAGGAAAAGCTTCTGTTAATTAATTCTGTTTTGGACATCTGAGTTCCAGTTTAAAATTTTTTTTTCTTCACAGTTCATTGAATACATAGTTACTGAGTGTCAGGAACTACCCTAGAAATTTGCTAGAAATATAGAGACAACTAAGACATAGTCCCTATCTTGAGGTCCAACAGAGTAGAAGCAAATATTGCAGTGAGTGGGTAAAGCCTTGTGCTGATCTTTGTGATATAAAGAAGGGAGAAGTTAGTTCTATAACAGGCCTGGACCTTGCCTCCACTTCTGCTCACTCCACCCCCAGCCCCCACTCCTACCCATGCCAGTCCCCACCTTAGCATACATACTTGATTGATACAGTATTCAGATGTCTGCTGTATTGCTTATCTCACTGGGTCTTATTACAATGTTAGTTGTCTTTGTAATATGTCTGTCTCATATATTCAACCTCAAACTCTGAAGCCAAGGGCCTTTTATTATTCTTCTCAGGCCTCCAAAATACCTTGAATAATACTCATGTTTATTATTTTATTCAACAAAGATTTGAGTCCTTGCTATGATGCAGGCATTGCATTTATGCAATAAATCTTTGAAAATGAGCTAATGAATACACAGAGAGTATAGAAAATAACAGGTATTTACTGAATTCCTGTTACATGTTCTGTGCCATGACCTGTGGTGCTCATAAGACTTTTAAGACATATTTTTCTGTTTAGTCTTGATGTGTGGAGATGGCTTAATCATAAAACAATTAGAAAGCAGGACAATAGGGGAGTTAGTGTAAATAACCTCGGAAATAGCTCTGTATGAAAATATGGAATAGTACATATGAATAGGGAGAACTACAATAAACACAGATCCTTTCTTGACTTGCAAATTATATCTTAAACTAAAATTAAAAGTTATTGTCTTTGAATTCAATTTGCACAGGTGGGCACGTTTCTAAATTTAAAAACATAGACTATAGAACTATGCAATACTAAGTATTGTTTTCACAAACAATAACAATTTCTGTGAAACTAGCAGGCATATCACTTGTTGATTACAATCCGTATGTAATAGACTTCCTATTAAATATCCTTAGTTGTGTGATTGTACTTCATAGCTGAAAGGTATCCTACATAAACACCGTTTTGCAAATGAGGAAACTGAGGTCCGTAGGGGTGAAACTACTTTACTGAGATTGCATAGAAAGTGATAGCGTGAGGACCCAAGTATCCTCTCTTCTGGTTTAGTTTAGTTTGTTTGTTTGTTTGTTTTCATGTTGTGGGATGTTGCCATATGTGACCTAGATGCTTCAAAGTTGCTTTTCATGCATTTAGGTACCTTGAAAGCTTTTTTCACAATTAAGTAAGTGGCACTTTGAATTTTAAGAAAGTAAGTATGAAATAGTAGAAAAAGTACTGACCTTTCCAGCAAACTGGAGACTTGAGTGAACTTGAAATTCAACTCTACCATTAACTGGTAACTCTAAGATTAATTTGACCTTTTTCAGATCGCTTCCACTCTTTGAGATCTTTACGTTTCTTCCAGTTTCAGTATCCTCTTAGCCAAAGCCAAACTGCCATCTTTATGATCTGGTATATAGAGTATCAGCACAGCTACTTTGATTAGCCAGTCATTAAATAAGCCTGGACTTCCCAGAAAAAATTACCTACTTTCTTTGTGGTCCAACATAACATGTACAACACTTACCTGGTTTTCTTCTGAAAAGTAAACTTCTTGAGGGTCTGACCACGTCTGTTCACTAGAGTATTCTCAATACCTCTTGTGTAGTAAGCACTCAATAAGTCTTTGTTGGATTAGTGAACATCTGTTGTGGAGAACTGCTATTGCTTTAGGCCTTCTTTGCTTTTTTTTTTTTTTTTTAGTAGGGGAAGATAATAGTATTTAAAAACAATGTTAGAATACTTGGTATCTTAGCCAATTATATGAGTAGTCTTCATTTGCTCGTAAAGGATTTTTAAAAATCATCTAGTGTGAATACCTTCCTTTCTCAGTAACTCATTTTTTTTTTTTAATCAATAACAGAGTAGAGATTCTGCATGGTGTAACAGCCTCTTTAACTCCTTTCTCATTATAATAAAACATTATTCTTTAAGAACACAGACAGATAAAAACAGGTCTCATTTATAAATTTACAACTGTTTATTACAATAATTATATCCTTTATTTCTCTAGTTATAATCGCTGGTTGTGTCAAGCAAGATCTGAGGATCTATCTGATATTGCTTCTCTAAAAGCCTTATACCAAACAGGTGAGCTTAAGGATATGGTAACTTATTCTTTTACTGATTAAGAACCTTACTTAGCATGTTATTAGAGACTTCACTTTTCTCTGATTTTGTCCATTTTATCTCTGAATAGATTTTTTTTGTACAGTGGAAGATAGTTTTTGCTCATCATCAAGATCTTCAAAATAGCATCTCAACCTATAAGATTTTCAGCTAGTAATTCTACATTGGCCAACTTCATTTCTTCTCAGTGTCCTTTTTCCTATCTTTTAATTTTTTTTCTACTTTTAAAAGTACCATAATCCTGCTGTACAAAATTCAAACCTTACATAAATAAATAACGGAAACAGTAAAAGTTATCAGATTCCCCCTTTATATTTCTTTTCCAGGCAGTACTCATTAATTTTCAGATTTGAGTTCCATTTAGTTTTTCCTGGATCACTGATGTTATTAAAAGTTGTAGTATGCTTAAACAAAAAGCTATTTATAAAAAAATCTTTACCCTCAACCTTACCTTTGGCTGTCCCTGATTTAAAACCTGTAAGAGGGCTTATCTTAAAAGTAAGGGCAGTCATCAAAACTTCATGAAGCTGGGAAAAAAAAGAAAAGAAAGGTGATGTTTTCCACATACTAAAAGAAATCTGAAGATGAAATCTGAAAAACTTATGTTCCTGGTTTTCAGTCTTTCACATTTGTGTAGAATATTTTTATAAGGTCAGAGCCCAGGACAGATAATATTCTTGGAATAAAGTTTCTGGGTGCTGATTACATTTCCTGTTTGTAGGTGTTGATAACTGTGGTCGCACAGTAATGGTGGTAGTTGGAAGAAACATTCCTGTAACATTAATAGATATGGACAAGGTAAGCCATTAAAAAGCTTTGTTTTATAAATATGTTGATTTAAAAAATAAGTAGGACATGAATTTGGAATCAAGGCTTAGAATATGAGACAGAATTGTGTATCTGTGATAGAGTAGCAGCCCTGATTCTGCAAGTTGGCACACAGCATTTCAGTAAGGGGTTTGGTTTTGCGCTCTGGGAGAAACGGAAATACTGAATTGCCATACTGTGATCTCCAAAAATGCAGCTGCTTTGTTTTGGATATGATGTAACTGGCAAGTTTTTGGTTGGACTCATTCTGTATTATAACTGTACTAATAATCAAATTCTGCTTTTCTTGAAACAAGAAACATTAACTCTTTTATCTCTCTGAAGAGAAGAAGTAGTTAACCCAAGATGTCATAATTTCGTAATCCCTTCTTTTGGAGGTAAAGGACAGAAATAGATGATTCATAGCAGAAGAAATGGTATTACTGGTAAACAAAGTGTTCAACCTGATTAGTAGTAAAAAAAAAAAAAAAAAAAGTGAATTAAAATGAGATCTCTTTTTTCACCTTCAAAACTAGCCATTACTTTTACTTTTTTTGTTTTTTTTTTTTGATAGATAAGAAGTGATTTATTAGAATAGGACACTTGTGAGGCTTACAGGCGGGTGGGCGAGAAGGTGCTGCACCCCGAGACCTTAGCGGGCTACAGTTTTATAATCAAAGGAAAAGTGGTGAGGGGGAGAAGACCACCTTCTTCCTCATTCTGAGTAGACATCACGCTTCTGTTGTCATTTCCTCCTCCATGTCAGGCGGGGGAGTTTTCTTGTCCCTTCATGGTCCAGCTGGGACTGTCATCAAAATTAGCCATTACTTTTAAATAATAATCATTGTTACCAAAGATGAATTGAAACTGTCAAAGTGGTCACACCCACTGACCCGTTAATCCCATTTCTGAGAATTTGTACTAAGGAAATAATCCTAGGTTTGAAAGTAGCTATAGGCCCAGAAATTGCCCAAATTGGAATACTTGGGCAAGGGACAACTGAATCCATGGGATAAATATGTAGATCTTCCTAGAACAATTGTAATAGACACAGACTGCAAAGGAGGAGAATCACTTTAATAAATAATTCTTAACCATAGTAAAAAAAAAAAAAAAATGTACTCAAAAGTGTAAAAATTAAATACAATTTTAAGATAAAACACAGTTGTGCAAAAGGGGATAATTTTATCTGGCTAAGCCCTTAAACTCCTGGTCACTGGTGTTTGGGTAAAAAAAACTGTGGAAGCCCTGGATTGGGCATGTTATTCACAGGCTCATTTGTGGCCCAAAATTATAACTTAAATTCCTAACAGGTAATTATTATGCATCCACAAATGGAATGTTTTGTGACCCTGAAAAATTATGGTTATAGAGGCAAGTACTATAGAGAAATGTTTATGGTATGATATCAGTAGGAGAAGAAACAACAGCTTGTATGTACATTGACCTTTTTGTGGGGGAGGGGGGCATGGTGCGAGTTTATGCATATCAGTATCTCAAAATGGATTTCATAGTTTTAGGGAGAATTTGTTTTCTACATTTTTCTGTCATATGGCTGTACTTCTTTATAATGAAAAAGATTCAAGCTAAAGATGGGGAATTTGAAGCTGAAAATGGATATCTTGATTGCCTTGCCTTGAGGTGGTGAGTGGATAGAAAGAGGACCAGAAGCAGTCTGGCAAGAGCAGAAATAATAATAAAAATACACACATACACACAGGGGAAAAAACAACTGATAATCAGTATGACATTCATTCTCAGCATTAATAATGTGATTGATACCAATAAAAGCGTAAACCCCTGCCTTTGATTCTGGTGTGTACTTACATGGTGTTCTGGATGTTCGTGGTGTATCATTTCGTATATATTGTGAAGTCCAAACCAGGTAGCAACTGGAAAGGTACTGTGTTTCCTTAGTGCCCTCCTCTGTCTGCTCTGGTAGCAGTTGGACCCATGCTACCTAATCCATGTTAGTCCATTCAAGTTAATGCCAAGGACTCCCCTGAGGAGGAATGGAGAAATAACCTGTTTGATAATAATCTTCAGTTGTTACCTCTTAGCTTCCTCTTTGTCATGGTTTATAGCTACACCACTGGGTCATGCTGGCCCTGCCCATATCGTGTCTCTGCTTTGTGTTTAATGTTTCTCTTAAATTTCATCCTTCTTGTAATGGCATATTCCTCTAACTGATCCAGGTCACATTAAGTTTGAGGCAGAGCAGGGAAGTGCTGCCCAGCCCACTGCCGTCTGCTCACTAAACCTGTTCTCATTTTCCTCATTCAGTTCAACGTCAAAGATGCTAACAAAATTAGCCCTCAAAGTGAGCCATGTGCGGCATCACTTCTAATGTCCTTTTATAGTAATTCTTGGTTACGTGAGAGCCATTAGTCCGTTTCTCAGTGGAGACTGCAAATACTTTCACTGAATGCAGGTAGAACCTTCAAGAATGATTAAAAGTCTAGAAATTCTCCCTCTAATGGTTTTGACACCGTTATTCCAGAGAGAGAAAACCTGGTAGTTGACTGAAGAGCTCTTTTGAGTATGTGAAGAGTTGTTTGAAAGGACGGAGACTGGTGATTCTCCTCCACCACTTAGAACAAGACAGAAAGGGACCATACTGTAGCATTATGTGCACTACTAAACACAGCCATGAGACACTTCCCCTGAAGATCTTTTTAAAGAGGTACTCGTTAGTCTGAGATGTTTCTCTGCAGTGCCTGGGGTGCAGATTAATCTTCTAGGTTTTTTCTCTCTTGGCATCTGTGAAATAGACTACTGTACAAAATGTTTGTTATCTTTATTTTTCTTCTAGGCTCTCTTATATTTTATCCATGTAATGGATCACATTGCTGTGAAGGAATACGTATTAGTATATTTTCACACACTGACCAGCGAATACAATCACCTGGACTCTGACTTCCTGAAGAAACTCTACGATGTTGTTGATGTCAAGTTAGTTATCTTCTCAAATGATGAAGGGGGAAAGCAGCCTTTTTCTTTCCGAGTATTAAGCAATAGCAAACATCGTTGTGTATTTTGTGAAAGGATAGTTCATGTAACTAAGATTTTTATTTTACTTAGATTGGATATTTTAATAATAGGCCCTCCTTAACTCCAGTTTATTTTGTATCAAAGTAAATTCATATGTAAACTTTTTCCTGCTTTTAAACACCTGGAAAAAGAGTTAATTGTTCATAATGGTGACTGGTTTTAGACATGGCTTATACTGACTCTCTTTTTGATTTTGAATCAGGTACAAGAGGAATTTGAAGGCTGTTTATTTTGTTCATCCAACATTTCGTTCAAAGGTACGGTATTTTTCTTTTTAGCTAAATCTTGAATTTAAGTGTACTACATGCATATTAAGATATATTTCATCATCTTCTTGCTATCCCCATTATGACTGCTAATTTCTTTGTTTACCCTTCCTTTTTAAGTGATCTTGAGTTGTGGTCCTATTTCGGTCCCGTGTAACTCCAGTATCTTTGTAGGCGACCTTTACAGGCCTTTAGTCCCTCAGTCCTTGCCTCTTCATGCTCTTCGTTAATCTGGGCTTTTTTCTGCCCTTGCTCCTGGCTAACTCCTATTTATCCTTCAGAGCTCAGGTCAACAATTACTTTCTGTAAAAAAACCTCTCTGATCAATCCTGCCACTAGTAGGTACTCCTGCATTGTACTTCCTTAAGATTTTCTAGTCTTTCTTCATTGTTGTTTTTAATTCTAAGTACTAGTTTAATTTTCTACCTTATGTGTTAGCCTGCCAGATCTCTGAGAGTTATTATATAGCTATCTTGCTCATAATTACATCCCTAATATCTAATCCTGCATCTTGATTTCATCAAGATATCTAGTCCTTTGGTCCTTTTACTTTTTCTGAAAATATCTTCTTTTTTTTTTTTTAATCTTTATTTTTCTTCCCTATCCAGCCTAAAACTCATGATCCATCACTTCAGCCACTCTTGTCAATAAATAACCTATGTCTAAAATAACCTATGACCTCTTAGCCTTCCATCACACTTGCCCATCCAAACCTGATCTTGAGCTATTCCATCATTCTGCTTTCTTCACTCCTGTATCTGGGTTGCTGAGCAGTGGTGGAGAAATCATAGAGCCATGTGAATTTGGGCTTCTCAGCAGACTCGTGGGGCATTCACTGCTAGTGGTCCTTTGATGCTTCACTGAACAGTGTCCCAGCATGGCTGTGTGCTCCCCTCAAGCTCTGTCCTACCAGCAGCTCCTCACTGCAACAGATGGCCCTGCCTCATTCTTAACTGAGAATATAGAAAACATCACTGAGGAGCTCCCTGTCTTCTCCCTCCCACCCCAAACTTATGTGTCATCTCTTCCTATCATTGCCACTGTTTATTCTGTCACAGAAGTGTGTTCCTTCTTAATGAAGGGCAGTCCCTCTACCTGTGCTCTGGATCCCATAGTGATAATAGCTAACGTTTACTAAGCACTTACTGTGTGCCAGTTCTTCCCATGAGTTATCTTGTTTAAGCCTTATATCTATGAAGTAGATAGTAGTATTATTCCCATTGGATAGGAAAATGATGGATGCTTAGAGAGATTAAGTAACTTTTGCAAACTAAGCAACTGTAAAGTAGCAAAGGCTGGATTTGAATCTAGGCATTTGAATTCCAGAGCCTACACTCTTCTCTACACATATATTGAATATTTTCCCTGTCCTCAGGAACCTCCCTTCAGCAATTATCCTCTTTCTTATCTCCCATTTTTATGGATCTAACTCATCAATTTTTAAACATTCTAAAGCCTCCACTTATCTCTCTTCCCCTTTACAACCAAAATTTTTTAGTGTAATCTGTGCCCTCTGCTCACCATCTCCATTTGTCATACACCTGAAATTACTCCTGGTTCAGATCCCACTATGGCAACTAAAGCTGCTCACGCTAAAAACACCAGTAATTTCTCTTTTCCCTATACCCTTAAGCACAGTTGTCACTTCTCCCTTGAAACACTTTGTCTTGGCTTCTTTGAAACTTACCCTGCCTAGTTTTTCTTCTACTTCTAGCCACTCCTTCTCAGTCTCCTTTGCAGTTCCCTCTTTCTCTGCTCATCGTTTGAGTGTTAGTGTCCCCAAATCCTCTGACTTCTTTCATTCTGTACTTCTTTTTTTTCATTCTTGTGTTTTCAACAACCCTCCAAAATATATGCAATTCCCAAGTATATGTCTGGAGAGGCAGTAAAGTCTAATGTTTGTGAAAGCATGGATTTGAGATTCAGGTAATGTAGGTTCTAATCCCAGCTCTACCAGTTACCAGCTTGTTTTCTCAGGCAAGTTATGTAACCTCTGTGTGCTTTAATTTCATCTTCTGTAAAGTGGGGATAATAGTAGTACCTACCTTGTGTAGTTGTCAGAAGGATGAAATTAGTTAATACATGTAAAACGCTTAAAACATTATCTGGCATACAATAAACACTCAGTAAATGTTAGCCATCATCATCATTCCTGTGCTTAGACCTGCTTGTTGAACTTCTGATCAAATATCTTCACTTAGATGTTTTACAGGCCCCTGAAGTTCAACATTTTGAAAACAGAACTACTCATGTCGTCATCTCCCACTCCCTCCCAAACTGCTTTTTGTATTCCCTATCTTTGTGAATGAGACCACTGTCTACCCAGATGCCTAAGTCAGAAACCAGGGAGGCATCCTTGGGTACTTGCCTTACCTCATTCTCATCATATTGCATCACTTCTGTGTGCTTACTATTGTCCAATTCTATGCCTGTGTCTTTAGTCCCACTGCCTCTACTTTAGTTCATCCCACCATCATCTCTTACCTCAAAGGATGCAGCAACAACCTAATCAGTATTCACGTTGTCCTGCCTCCAGTATAGCACTGTTCCAGGTGCCTTCAGGCCTGCCTAGTGAAATTTTCTTATAATATTAATATAAGAAGCCAAAAATATTTCCTGTTTACTATAGGGGCTTTTGCAAAAGTTTGCCAACCCCTGGTCTAGGCAAAGAAAAAAATAAGAATCTGAATATATCAGTGTGGTTTGGAGAAAAGATGACTTACTATTTGGGTGTAAAATCCCAGGATTTAGTGATTTATTAAATGAGTACGGGTGAGAGAAAGGACTGTGTCATCCATGACTCCCAGGGGTCATCAGATGTAGGGACCATGGATTGGGATGTAAATTTGAGAACATCATCAAGTAAATAGAGCTTTAACTCTTTAAAAGTGTTAATGAATAAAATCATAGATTTAGACAGCTAAAGAAAGAGCCCTGGGATCAGGGAAGGAGATCAAGAAGAAATAATCAAAAAGCAGCAGGAGAACTGAGATTGGCTAATGCTGTGGAAGCCAGTGGATGGGAAGAGCATCAGAGATGGTAGAAATAGTTATTTTAAAGCACTATGGAGAAATTAAGTAAGATAAGTAGTGAAAAGTCCTTATTAAATTTCATAACTAAGATGAGTGAAGGCTTCAGTGAGAATGTTTTCCACTTTGGGATTTGTCACTGTTTACAAAATTGTTGTCTGTCATTGAAATACCATCTTTAAGTTTTGCATGAAGTATTTTAATAATTCTTTTAAAAATTGCAAATTTCTTTTTGGTCCCTCAGTGTTAGAACAGCACAGTAGAAAGTTCTATGCTTATGGGAACACTGCTTGGCAAGGCTTAAAAAAAAAAAGTAAAATGTGTGAACAGTCAATTAAATCACTTTGTCTTTCCTACTCTTCTTTCAGTTGAGTTCTGATTACATGGTCTTATCAGATAATATATTATTAACCTTCCTAACCTTTCTCCTTATTGGAAAAGTTAACTTTGTTATGCTCAGCAGGTGGCTAATTTTTTCTTTCTATAGCACATAAGAAGTGCTTGACTATTTCCCAAAATCTCATCATCCATTTATTTTTGTATTCATCCAGTAGCTACCGAAATTTTTTCTTTAATGGAGACAAACAGAAGAGTATGTCGGTTTTTAGTATGTCTTTGCAAGAATGTCTGCTATCCTCACTTGTATTCAGTATTGTACTGGAGGTTTTAGCTAGTGCAATATGGCAAGAAAAAGCAACAAAATGCATATAGATTTAGAAAGGAGTAAATAATGCTGTCTTGATTGTCATTAATAGATGACATGATTATCTATATAGAAAACCCTATGGTATCCTCAGAAATACTACTAGAACTGATGAGTAACTTTTAGCACGGTTTCAGGGTTTAAGATCAATATTCAAAAATCTATTATATATATTAGCAAGAAACAAATTGCGATTTAAAAAGCAATATAATTTTAACTAGCATCAAAAATACCAAGTACTTAGGGATAAATATGACAAAAGATATGAAAGACTTGTATAATACACTGCACAAGTTATGTATGCTGCAAAACATTAATGAGAGAAATTAAAGGAGACCTAAATAAATGAAGACATACACTGTATTTATGGATTAGAAAACTGAATACTGTTAAATTGTCAATTCTTTCTAAAGCTATAGATTCAATTCAGTCCCAGTCAAAATTTCAACAAGGTTTTTTTGTAGAAATTCAATTAAAATGCACAGAATCTAAAATAGCCAGAACAACTTTGGAAAAGAAGAACAAAGTTAGGGGACCAACACTGCCTGCTTTCAATGCTTATTCTAAAGCTACAGTACTCAAGACAGTGAGGTATTGGCATGAAGATAGACAAAGACATCAATGGAGCACAGTTAAGAATCCAGAAATAGATTTACGTATTTATGGATAACTGATTTTTTTTACAAAAGTGCAAAGTCAGATCAGTGGAAAAAGGTTAGTCTGTTCAACAAACAATATTGGACCAATTAGATATCCATATGCCAAAAAAAAATGAACTTTGATCTATATCTTGTATCACACAAATGTAAAACAAAACTTTTTAAACTTCTAGAAGGAAGTATAGGTGAAAAAGCTTTGTGTGACCTTGAGTGTAAAGCGAATATTTCTTAGATACAACACCAAAAGCACAATCCATAAAAGAAATTGAACTTTATTAGAATTTAAAACTTCTGCTCTTTTAAAGATAGCTAAGAGAATGAAAAAATCAACCACGCAGCCACAGCCTGAGAGAAAATCTTTGTAAATAAAACATTTATCTGATAAAGGACTTATCTTTAGAATATATAAAGAAATCTCAAAACTTAATAATAAGGAAACAATTTAGAAATGGAAAAAATGATTTGTGCAAAATACTTCACCAAAGAAAATATACGATGATAAATAAGCAAATGAAAAGATGTTCACAATTACTTATTAGGAAAGTACAAATGAAACCAAAACGAGATATTACGTTCCTATTAGAATGGCTAAAATTTAAAAGACTGTGTATCAAATGTTGGTGAGAATGTGGAAGAACTGGAACTCCCAAATAGTGCTGATCAGAACGTTAAATGGTATAGAAAGTTTGGAACACAATTTAGCAGCTCATTTAAAGAGTTAAACATATACCTACTGTGTGATCCAGCCATTCCACTCATAGATACTTACCCAAAACAAATGAAAGCATATCCATTGCCTGTATACAAATGCTCATAGCACTTTTGTTATAGCCCCAAATTAGAAACAACCCATATACTCATCACTGAGAGGACTGATAACCAAACTGTGGTATATCCATACAATAGAATACTACTCAGCAATAAAAAAAAGAATGAACTGTTGATATATGCAACAAAACAAATGAATCTCAACATATTTACGCTGAAAAAAAGAAGCATGTACATACCAGACGAGTGTCCATACTATGAAATTCCCTTCATATAAAATTCTAGGGAATATGAACTAATGTATAATTTTTCTACAGAAAGTAGAGCAGTGGTAACAGAGGAGGGGCGGGAGGGAGGAGTTACAGAGGACCCTGAGAACCTGTAGGAGTGATGGGTATGTTCATTTTCTTTCTTTTTTTTTGTCATTGCTGTTGTCGTTGGCTGCGCCGCGTGGCTTGCGGGATCTCAGTTCCCCAAGCAGGGGTTGAATCCGGGCCACAGCAGTGAAAGCCCGGAAGCTGAACCACTGGGCCAATGGGGAGCTCCCAGTGTTCATCTTCTTGATTGTGATGATGGTATAATGGGTGTATACGTAATGTCACAACTTAACAAATTTTATCCTTTAAATGTGTGCAGTTTATTGTAAGTTGGGTATATCTTAATAAAACTTTTTTTTTAAACTGCATGAGATGTCACTGCACTGCCACCAGAATGGCCAAAGTTTAAAAAACTGACGATACCAGATATTACCAATGATGTGGAGTAACTGGAATTCTCCTACAGTATAAGTCAGAATGTGAATTTCTGCGACCACTTTGAAAAAAGTTACGACAGTTTCTTATAAACTCAATATATACCTAGTCTGTGACCGAGCAATTCCAATACTAGGTATTTACCCAAGTGAAATGAAATATATGTGCATAGAAAGACTTCTACAGGAATGTTCACTGCAGCATTAATCATAGCAGCCAGTGACTGCCAGCCAAGGTGTCCATCAATAGGATTATGAATAATTAAACTCTGCTGTATACTTGTAATGGAATATTTCTTGGCAATAAAAGAGAACATCGATACTACTGATATACACAGCAGCATGAAGGAATCTTAAAAACGTTAATGCTGAGTGAAGGAAGCCTTACATAAAAGAGTCATACTGTATAATTCCACTTATATGAGATTCTAGAGCAGGCAAAACTAATGCATGGTAGAAAAAGAATCAAAACAGTGTTTGCCTCTGGGAAGAGGGGCGTGAGGGAACTTTCTGGGGTGATGAAAATGTTTTGTATCTCAATAGGAGTTTTACTAATACAAGTGTGTACATCTGTCTAACCAGCAAAAGTACACTTAAAATCTGTGTATTTCATCGAATGTAAATTTTATAGCAAACTGAACGAACACTGAACTCTAGTTAAAGATATGAATGCTGTATTTGGGGAACGTTTACTGATGTCTGCAGTTTACTTTGAGGTGCAGCAAAAAAGTAAGATGGGTTAATAGATGCATAGAGGAACAGATAGATGTGTGATGAAGAAAACTTAAGGAAAATGTTAATGATCGTCTGAATTATTTCTGTACCAGTGTTCCCTGTAAAATTCTTTCAACTTTAGTGAATGTTGGAATTTTCATCCAAATTATGAATCTTCATAATTTTTTAATGGAAAAAAAACTTCTTTAACTTTTGTCACAAATTCAGACTTATCCAAAGAGTGTTACTCTGTACCAGACTTACGAGAATACATAGCCACTGTTAGCTAAGATCTGACTTTAACCCCCCCTTCCCCACACAAGAGAGTCAGTGAATAGCTATCTTTCCCCCACTTGGACACCAATGGATAGACATTACCAGAAATTTCAGTGTTAGAGCCACTAGCGTTGGTTGCCACACCATTGGAATTGCTTCAGGTAGAAGTCAGTGCAGATGACGGGTAGGCAGAGACTGAAGAGCAGATGTATGAAGTGAAAGCCATTATGTTACCTTTCATAATATTTTGGGATGGAGAAAATGATGAAGGATTGAGAAAATAAAACCCATGTGTAATGAAATCCACCATTATTTTATACTAAATCGAAAACTGTAAATGGAGGGGTTGTAATTATAAAATAATGAGATGAAATCAAGGGATAATAAAACAATAGAATCACTGTCCTGATTTCCATACTTCTCAGATCTTTTCCAGGACACTCCACCCAACGTGGTAAGTTGACTGCTCATATAAATCACTACTCTTTTTCTTTCTTGAAGTTCACTAATAGAACGTGAACTAATAGTATTTAAACCCACTGTTGATTCTGGCTCTAGTAGATGACTTAAGTGCATACATGTGTGAACAATCTTTTCCTAGTTTATGTTGTCTTGTGATCCCTTGTTCTTGGCTGTGCATTTGTGAATAATTGGATGAAAGAGTTTCTAGCATTCACAGAATATCATAGCAGCCTTTTTTTCAAATTTTTAATTCAGTTTTTTAAAATAGTAGATACTGCGTAAAGCAAGTTTACCTAAATAAATGTATATCTATGACTTATGTTGTAAATAATTGAAAATTAAAAGCTGAGCTACATAAAAATAAAATGAAAAAAACTGAAGACAATGCTGTTGGGTCTCCCTGAATGGAAAACTTGTAACTGGGTTTCCACTTCTGTCTACTTTGAGTAATTTTCTCTTGCTAATACCTAAAGAATGTAAAGGAGGTAATGGGAGAAAATGCAACAGAGAAATGTGTTTGTCTTTCAAAGAGTGTGTGCCTAAGATCACTGCCCATTCTTCCCCAACCCAGCCTTCTCTTTGAATTTACCACCACCAGCTCACCGTGTCAGTACATGCAGCATAGTCAAGAGTCCTTTCATAGAACTGTATAACTAAGAGGGACTTTAAAAATCATTGAAGTCCAACTTGCTCGTTTTGTAGATGAAGAGACTGAGGCCCAGATTGAAGTACAACTTGTTTTTGTAGAATGAAGGAACATTCGACCATCCCTAAATAGTACTAAAGTAGTAAGTCCAGAAAGTATTTGTTAATTCTCTCAACACATATTGAATTGCTTACTTTTCATGTTGAGCATTACTTAGACCCTATAAATCCCTATAAATATGGTATTGAAGAGAATCCCCAGACGGGGGAATTTAGTCTATTGAGAGAATCAGCTACTACCACAAAGAGTGTCAGTTATGTAGTAATATGAGTAAGCACGGTGTTGTTGGAACACTTAGAGGGAAGCTGCTTCTCCAGCTTTGGCTGGAGTGTAGGTACTCAGTGAAAGCTTCCTCACAGAGGTGAGTTCTGACCTGAACTCTGAAGGACAGTTCTTAGCCAGGCAAAGAATTGAGGAAAAGGGTTTCAGGACTAAACGAGCAGCATGTAAAAAGGTCCTGAGGTAAGAGACAGTGGAACACAGATACCCTGTGTAGTCCCTTCTAGTTCCGTAATTTTATACCTTTTTCCACGTAGCACAGCTCCTTGCCTGTGATAGGTATTCATGTGTTTCTTTGGGCCATTCATTGATTTAGTACTTTTTGCCTTAGGAAGTTGTTGTGCTTATAAGCTGGCTCCTTTTCTAGAGTCTAAGCCCCCATTAGAGGAATGGCCAGGTCACTGTTACCCTGTATCACCTACAGCCGTGTCCAATGCTTAGCACATAGTAGATTCCCAGTCAATGTGTAACTCCTTGCACAGTATCTCCTGACACATCCGCAAGGTTCTTCTCCGTTCTGACTCTACAATCTATTTTCTTAACCTCTTCCTAGAATCTCTAAAATCTCCATGGTCTCTCCGTAGCTCTTACTAGTTTATCAGCTAACTGGTTGTAGAGCCCCTAATCTAGTTTGCAGAAGTTTGTATCAATTAGGTATATAACAGCATGTGCTTTGAAAACAAAACAAAAAAAACTGATGTAAAAAACTGGGGATTGGAGTGTAACTAAGTGACAATCTAATCTGATTTAAATTAACTCACTTGGTTCTAGAAAGGCCGAGTACCTCCCGCCCCCTCCACCACCCTCCAAATAAGCTTGGTAAGATGAGAGGATACAGAGGGTAGTGTTAATATCTGAGGCCTTATAACAGTCATTGGTAGTATAGCCAAAATAGATTAGTGAGCCAGGCCATGAAACTCAGTATGAAATAGGCCTTATCTTCATTCATTCATTCTTTTTCAAATACTTGAGAATGCATGGTCTGTCTGTACCTTCTAAAACTTTAGACCATTCTATGATTGTCTGCCAAGTACTAGGGAAATTATAGAAGTGAATATAAGAAACTACTTGTATTCCTATGAAGTAAGATAAGTGCTATAAATGAGATTTAAACATAAGGTTATGTGAATTCAGTAGAGGGGATAATTTGTTTGGAGCTGTAAGGGAGAAATAATGGTAGAGATGAGTCTCTACCGAGTCTTGGAAATTTGGATAAGATTCTGATAGAGATAAGTGTAGTGTTGTCTCTGTTATTCCGTGCCTTTTCTCATAAGTAGGTATGAAGACAGTATGTTGTATTAGGGACCAGGAATATGTGAAAGGTTTGGAGCAACCACTGGAAAACATGATAGGGTGTCAAAGAGAAATTTTAAAAACGATTGGCAAGTGCCCAAAGTGGCATGTACTGTATTTATAATGTACCCAGTTATATACTGGAATGTACTATGCCAGTGCACTGAGAATTCATATGCATATGTTACCTTCTTCTGTAAATAAAATGAGGATAGCAGTAACATTGTACCTACCTCATAGAACTGTTGTATAAGCCGTTGGTAAACATGACTAATTATGATTGCCAGTTTGGATAGATGAACAAGAATTTGTAAATTCTAGCTATTGTTTAGCTAGAATGCCAGTATAGTTTGCCAGTATAGTTTGCTATCAAGAATTCTCTCTGTTTTTGGAACCAACAAATTTTGCAGACTAGCTTTTATAGAAAGATTGCAGTGTCATGAAGTGGAATGAGCAAAGGTGGCTCCACGTCTACAGAAGATTCACTTTGACTGAGAAAGAGACTGCATGCCAAGTGTCAACAGAAAAATAAATGTCTCAAAACTTGGCAAAAATTTTCAGTCTCATTTGAAGTAATGAAAAGAGTTGATGAGATTTGGAGATGTTAACCATTTTCAGAGTACCAGTGAATCAGTTCTTCCATCAGATAATGCAGTGGTTTTGACCACAGCCCACAGTAAGAAGCATATTATGTTACATCCCAACACATGACATGCACTGGAGCACATAGACATGTAAGAGAAACTGAAGCTTCATGAGACAAAGCTCATCTTGCTACATTCCCTAGTCATTGTTGCTCTAGCGTGTTTCTGTTTGTTGTTTTTAATACTGTTCACAATCCACTAAACTGATTACATAATCCACTGATGCACTACAACCTGCACCTTGAAAAACACTGCTTATTACAAGATTTTTTTGATATCAATTTCAATTTCAAAATAGTTTTTATCTAGCATAAATTTTCAAAATCATGTGTATATTTCCAATTCAGGCCACTGGCTTAAATTTTTTTTTTTCTTCTATTAATCAGGTATCAACATGGTTTTTTACCACCTTTTCTGTCTCAGGACTGAAGGACAAAATCCACCATGTGGACAGCCTCCACCAGCTGTTTTCTGCCATCTCCCCAGAACAGATCGACTTTCCTCCTTTTGTCCTTGAATATGATGCCAGGGTAAGAAGTACCAGGAATTCTCCCTTACCTGGTGTATTATCTTAACTATTTTATAGTGCAAGTGCGTCTGAGCACATCATCTTTTCATTGTAAGATGACAATGCAATTAATGTGTTTTAATAAACTTGATAGTATCGTTTGACATTCTTTTCCTATGGTAACTTTAGGAAAATGCTTGGTTCTAAGGGGGGCGCCTTTCCCCCAGTAAACTTTTCAATGGGAAATATTTCTGCTGTAGGTTTATAGCCAATCCTTGCTTGTACTGTCAGTTTTCCATCACCTTTGAGACACACCTCTCCCTAATTTTGTTAAGACTGAATGGCTTTTCATCTACATAAATAGAGCCAGAAGAATCTGTTGGTGTCCAACATTTTCAGCGTTAATTGTAAGCCGGGTCGCCTATCCTAGTCTTTACCCTATGAGAAGTTTCATTTTGCTAAAAGTTTTTATAAGTGACAACCAATACATTATTTCTTACAGATACATTTATGAATCTATTAAACACTAAGAAAGAACTACTCTAGAATTTCATCAAAGCTCTATTCCATTGTACTTATTCACGCTATCACTTTAGTAGTTAAAAACAGAGAAGTAAGTAACACGCTTGGCCAAAAGATTATCAGTTGCCTTATTTAATTATTGCTGATTGCATATTTTTATGCATGAATCAGAGAATATATTTGCAGGTTATATTAAGCTTAAAATGAATTATTCTTAATTATTGTACAACGTATGTACAGTAAATATCCTACAAGACATTTTCTCTCTAACGTTTCTACGACTTCAGTTATGATTTCTGCTACAGTTATGATTTCTTATGTGAAGAGCAAAGTATTTAATGTGTTCTAATGGCTAACAAAATGTCGTGTTTTGCTTTTGCACAAAGAGGATTTGTAATTGGAGTCGCTGGATCATAAATACAAAGATCGTTGAATATATGGGAGGCAGAAAAAAGAGCGTCCGGTTTTATTTCTTGCAGATTGCTAGAGCAGAAAATTGCCTTATTATTTTTTTGAACTATATATCACTCTTCTTAATATTTAAAGAAAAATGGATAGCTGGAAATGTGAAAGGCACTGAAAGACATTTTGATACCAAAAATTTGGAATGATGATTCAAAGCTAATGTCCACATTTACCATTTATTTTCTGGTGTAGAAATATGTAAGTTAGGATGTATTGGTTAGACAACCCAAAAGAGCAGGGGTTTTTTGTGTTTTGTTTTGTTTTGTTTTGTTTTTGCGGTACGCGGGCCTCTCACTGTTGTGGCCTTTCCCGTTGCGGAGCACAGGCTCCCGTTGGCGGAGCACAGGGTGCACAGGCTCAGCGGCCATGGCTCACGGGCCCAGCCGCTCCGCGGCATGTGGGATCTTTCCAGACCGGGGCACGAACCCGTATCCCCTGCATCGGCAGGCGGACTCTCAACCACTGCGCCACCAGGGAAGCCCCAAAAGAGCAGTTTTTAAGCCAACACGTTTTCTATATACTTAAGGGCCTACAAAGCAGGCTTTCATTAAATATCAACACCGCACTCAAGCTTGGTTTTGTTTTTTTGTTCTGTGTGTGTGTTTTTAGTGTTTTTTAAAAATATTTTATATATTAAATACAGGCCTAATTAATAATGTGATTAATCAAAATGAAATAAAATAACCTACAATCTAACACTTAGGCCACTGGATCATCTTTCTGTACCTGTCTTGGAGCTTTCTAAAACTGAGATATCAGGCCATCTATATATAAAGACCAAAGAGAGGAATAAAAAGAAGAAAGAAACAGAAGAAGGAGTCAGGAGATGATGTGGAAGGGGCAGGCAGAGGGCAGATCCCTAAATACACTGCAGCTTTGCACATTATGCTGCGGTACTTTGGCTCCTTCGTAGTTGGTGGGGAGTGTTGAGCAAGGGAGAACTGCCATTGTGTTCCTGTTTAGAAAGATGGCTAAAGACACAGTGTAGAGAGGGACCAGGCAGGGGTAAAACTGGAGGCAAGGAGACAAATAAGAGGCTGTCAGAGGAAGCCAGAGGAGAAATGAGAGACTAGAGCCAGGCAGTGGCAGTGGTAATGGCAAGGGTTTGAAGATCTTAGAGATAGTTAGAAGTAGACGTTTTAGGGAATAGAATCCACAGCATTATGGTGACTGAGCAGCCAGCCATTGGGAGGAATGAAGGAGGAAAGAAGCCTGAGGTGACTAACAAAGTTTCTGCTTTGGGAGACTTGGAGAATGGTGTCGCCACCATCCCAGAGAGGCAATTTGGAGGAAGAGCACTGGGGGGGCTTGGAGAAAACAGGTGGTCTGTTCAGTTTGTGACACACTAGGTTTGAGGTGCCCCACAGGACACTGAGGTGAAAGGCTAGAAGGTGGTTGGATAGTACCTTGTAAAGAAAAGTTTTCCTTTGCTAGAAAGAATTAAAAATATGATTAGAGAAAAGGAAACGAGTGTAGAGTCGGTCAGTTTTATTATCGTATTCAAGTGTGCTTTGCCCATAGTCCTTTACTTGGTGAAGGTATGACGTGGTTGGTTGTTGGCAGTGAGCTTCTGTTTTTCTGGGTCTTTTGTGACTTAGTGACATAAATTTTATAGGATTAAAAGGAACCTTTGGCGGTAATTAGAAGGTAATTTTTGTGTATCTGGATCAAAATGGTACTGAGACCATTTCAGAAAGGGAGCTAGTCAGCACTCTTATAGTCAAAGAAGAGAGTGTAGAGATTTACTTGGTAACAGTTCTTCAAAATTCTGTGATTGTTTCCAGAAATAGAGAAAGTATTCGATTGCTCGGCAGTCTCTTCCACAGTGTGAGACTAATATAAAAGCTTTATTTCATAGCATTAAGAATTAGATTTTCCCTTCTTACTTTATCACAATTTAATGTAGATACAGGAAGCCTAGAAAAATACCGTAGTGGAATGGAATGGAGAAATCTTAAAGATGGATCGTGAACCATTTCTTTTCAGTTGAACTTCAGGATAGATTTCTCTCTTCAGGCACGTTTCTTAAGCATAGCTTCTATGCCTGTTGAGGATACTGGAGTGATTAGTTTAACAGATCCTGGTAGGAAATTCTAAAATACAAAACAAAATTTTTCATTAATTTTAGTGAAGTATCCTAAAATGTAGCCAATCTTTAGATTTGTTTCTACTGAATTTTTTTTAACCTGGTCAGATGTATAATCAGAAAGTTAAAAAAAAAAAAAAGAAAGAAAAGAAAAATAGAAGAAAGTAAGTTTTCCTAGATATTCTCTTGTTTTCCTGGTTATGGTCCCAGGATCAATTTCTCCTCCAGAGCATCTGCTCTGAAGAATGGCAGAGCTTTTGATTCACTTAGTCACTCAAATAACATTTAACTGCCTATTATGTTCAAGACTGGATGGATTTAATGCTCCATAACTATAATGTAAATATGCCATAAAGCAATGCTGTTTTCTTCCCACCTTTCATTCTCCATATCTAACTATTATCTTACATTAATGTTAAGCATTTTTTGTTTATGGTTTACTGGAAAATAAGTTACTTGTCAAAGAAATACTTTCCTAAATAATAAGAAATGAATCTTAAGTCTCATAAATGTAATTTTGGTCTATCTACCATAAAGCTAACTGTCTTGATTTTTATAAGATAAAGTTAGCCAAAATAAGGTCAAAAAATTTCCTTACACTGATTTATTGCTTTCTACGTTTGACATTAAAGTTCTAGCATTCAATTCTCCACCGTGATCTTGAACGCCCTAAAAACTGTCATTGTTAAAAGCCTCGCCACTCAGGCATGTCATGGAGAGACTCATTTCTGCCAACACAGTTGTAGTTATTAAATTCCTTGATGATGATTTTTGTTTTATAACTCAAAGATTCGGCACACAGCAAGACAACACAGCCTAACAAAAAATTCACTTTGTTATAAAGCAGAAACTAACGCACCATTGTAAAGCAATTATACTCCAATAAAGATGTTTAAAAAAAAAAAAAAGAATCTGGGCTTTAGATTTGGATAGACATGGATTTAAAATTCAGGCTCTCCTGGTTGCCGGCTTGGTGACCTAAGGTGAGTGATGCCATCTGTGTGATCCTTAGTTTCCTGTTCTGTAAAATGAGGATGTTACCTACTTTATGGCATTATGTTGTGAGGTTATAAAAGGATAATGAAAGAAAAGTGCTGGTTAAGTGTCTGGCATATAGAATGTTCAATAAATGGTAATATTTTTAAATCTCATCATCCTGATTACCTCTGCCTACATTATACCAACTCTGACTGACTCCAGTGGAATGGCTCTGTTGGCTTGAGGGCCTGCTCAGGGCCAGGCATGTGCTAGACATTTTCCATACGTTAGATCATTGGCTCTAAATCCCTTTCTTTTACATTCCCAATTACATTGATCTTATTATTTAATGTTCTTGTCTTTTTCTCTTTCTGCAGGAAAATGGGCCTTATTATACGTCTTATCCCCCATCACCAGATTTGTGACCTGCTATCTTTCAGTGCTACTGGTTTCTAAGGACACCACTTTCTCCAGAGATCACTACCTACTGAAGTGATATTCATTTTTGCTGTACAGCTCCAGAGAGCCTTTTGTCCCCACCTCTCTGGTATTTTTTTATCGACTGTATATTTTCTGACACATAAGCAATCTGAAAATGGTAGGCCATTCTGAACTGTGCACTTATTTTAAATTTGTATATTTGTATCAAATGAAAATGTTCACTTTTCGAGGGTTGTTAATAGAAATTGGGGAGCTACTTTTGAGTATCTTCAGTTTCCTGAAAGGACACTGGATTCTCCATTAGACAAGCCACAATATTGTTCACATCATCTCTTTAACATTGCACGCTTTCTTTGTGTACTCAAGTGTTTCTCAAAATACATAGAACCAATGTATGCTGACTGGATGTATTGTTTGCTTCAGACCCTGGCATTACGTTTTATACAGATAATTCAGTTATGCTAAAAGAGAATTGTCTGGGATCAAGGATGTAGAAATGTATCTGATCAACAACATCAAAATCGTCAGCAAAATATAAGTCTTAGAATTTTACCACACCAGTGAAGACCGAGACTTAAGGACTAAAGTTCCTTAGATGGTATGTTTTAAGATTGTCACTGTTCTGGTCTCAACAGTGGGGGAAAACAAGAAGACTTTCTTCAGCCTTTTTCCTATCATCATAGATGGTTTGGTCTCCATATTCAACAGGACTGCACATGTTAGTACTCTTAAGCGGAGGGCATCTCCTAAGACACCATCAGTGAGTGTTAGAGTGCCGCTTTCCCAGAGTCATGAATGATTTTGTTTGGCTCTTAGGTCTACTTTCTCTAAGGACATTTGCTAGCAGTGTGTCTTGAGTTGCCTACATCAAAATGAAGGAAGTGTGTTGCAGTGAACAGAATTCCAGACCACTTCTGCAACTCAGGCTCTATTTGTGCCTTAGCTTGAATAAAAATTAGAATTATGCTGCCTACCTCACAGAGGTATCATGAGGTGACATTTAGAAAGGGCTTTTGACGTCTTTGGATGAAAAATGCTAGGAGAGTTTGTGTGGTGGGGTGTCTTTAGTTAGTTTTTAAATGATAACAGATATCCTTGAGGGAGTGCAACAAGGCACTCCTCTTGTCTTTGGCACCTTTTGAGTGATTTCCCTTTTCTTGGGACAACAGCTGTTAGTGCAAAATGCCAACCCTGAGGACCTCCTTCCTACTTTGTCCAGAATGTCTTCTGTCCTACTCCTCTTCCAGTGCTACACTTTAACAAGAGACATATGTTAGCCATTTTAAATATTACTTCTTGGGCTTCCCTGGTGGCGCAGTGGTTGAGAGTCCCTGCCAATGCAGGGGACACGGGTTCGTGCCCTGGTCCGGGAAGATCCCACATGCCGCAGAGCGGCTGGGCCCGTGAGCCATGGCCGCTGAGCCTGCGGGTCCGGAGCCTGAAAACATTACTTCTTGAATTAAGGTCAAACCATTATCATTTCCATCAGGGTTTCTTCATATTCCTTTTGATTCCTACATTCACTCCCCATCTCCCTCACCCCATCATGTACACTGGCAGTTCGGAGAAGAAAAAGTAGAACTCTTCTGTTCTAATGTGCTCAGGATTGGTGCTTCCAAGGGTCCCACTCCCCTATGTCCAGATTAATTCTTCAGTGGAGATAAAAGAAACATATTTCTTCATTTATGCCAGAGAACCCCCCCATAGTTGTGTTAACCCCATCCTCTATCTTCCCATATAAACAAGAAGGGGCTTTACATTTCTCAGATAAGCAGTCTTATCTTTTGCATGTAATGGGCACATTTGCTTTGTGCCAGAAATCAGAACCACTTGTTCCTTACATACACTTACTTGTTAAAGACTTCCTGTTATGTTCCCTAGGTCGTCAGGTCTAGACAGCCAGTCAAATGTCTGGTATTAAGCTTCATCTCAAACAGTACTCCTTTCATCCCTTGAGCCTTGGCCTTTAGAAATCTGAAAAATTAGCTTCATCTTCTCCAGTCCATTGTTAGATCATATATGAGGTGTCATTTCACTAGGAGCAGTTGTAGAAATATGCCATCTTTTCTCTGTTAAAGCTGGACTTGGCTACCTCACGTTGGCATCTGGCCTGAATCATTTCCTCTATAGATAATAGAGGGTGCAAGCTACTTTACTATTTGAAAGGGAGCAAATTTTACAATTTCTTATAGGCAGTAATTTTGAAAGGATGTCCCTTTGGTATATTCACAGCAGTATATTAATGATTAGTAACACAAGCAAGAATGTTCAATTGCTGTCCTAGGGTGTAAAGGTAGTATGGGACTATGTACATATCAACTGCATTTTATAATTTAATGGTGACTAAAGATAAGGTTGCTCTGCTCAGTGAAACTGAATTTGGTATGGTACCAAGTTCATGCTTTTATAGCTGTCTGAAGTGTTATGTAATGAAGGTCTTTCAACGTACTAAATCCTAGGAGGGGAACATAGTGACCTTGATATTGAAATGATAAAGTAATGTTCACTATATATATGCCTTTGTCAGAAGGTTGGATAGCCTGGGTAACACATGCCACCGTCAAGGACACATTAGAGGGAGGATAAAGGGGTGGAGATGACCACTAGCATCTGATGTTAATTCAAAGCACCCTCAAGTCCTTAATTTAGTTAAACTTTGGTCATGCCAAATGCTAGTTGAATTGAGGAAGAAACTACTTACAAAATATTAATTTAATTCATTAATTAGTTCTTGCAAGACATAATATGAATTATAAAACAAGTATGTTTCTTGCTTCAGCATATATTTGGATTCTTAATTAATCTATATTTATTTCATTATTTCTTGATAGCAAAAATGACCTCTTGAAAAAAACTCAGTATTTATTAGACTCTTAAACCTTAGAGACCAAGAGGTTCATATTTTAAAGATTTTCTTTTCTTTAATATATATCTTATTTCATCGGCTGGTGCTCTATTATATTTATTTTTTGCAAAGTAATCCATCTGCAGTAGTTTGAGACTGATTAACAGGATTTTTAAAGTATTTTTGGTAGCATAAATAGATGTAGATTTTTGATCAAATATCTGAAATTTAAAATGATTAAAATATCTCCCATTTCTAGAGAGAGATGAGCGTAATCACTGTATTAGAAAAACGTGGCTTGCCTATTTCTGCCTGTCTTCTGTTTGCCTAGATATTGTTTAATAAATTCAAACTGTAGGTAATGGTTTAACCTTTTCTTTGCAGCAGTTCATAGGAAAGCAAGAAAGTGTAGTTAGGAGCTAAAAATCACTCTGTGTTTCGCCTGGTACATTGTGTATGTATGTATATAGAGTTTAAATTGCTTAATATATGAACAGAAATGATTGGTATTTGAAGTACTGGAAAGAGAAGAATCGTATGGATCTAGGAACAGGGATTGACTATAATAAGGACCGAAAGGACTGCAAGATAGCATGTAGACCTCTAAAATTGGAGTTAGCCAGTGAGTTTCAGATTGTGGTTCTCTTAAGTTATGGTCACCATAATCAACATGCACTAGAGTGTTTCACCAGTACTGGCGCTAATATACTTCATGCTATGGGATGGACTCTTGGTTTGCTATTTCCTGAGACCGTGAAGGGTAGAGGAGAGTTCTACCTGTAATCTAAATCGTATGATAAACCCAGAGATTATAAGGATTGCCTAGTAGGTCTAACCATATATACGTATATGTGTACATATTTACATACATATTTGTATTTATACACAGTAATCTGCTTTGCTTTACATTCTCTGAATGTGGTTTAAATGGCCCATAAATAGAGAACATAAAACAATAAATAGCCTAGTTTAAGCTTTGATTCTACCAAAATCACCCTTGAACAGATGATATCAAGGTCATTTTAAATATTAGTGGCTCTCTTGGATATTAGTTGTTAACTTTGTTTTCTGTGCTTCCAAGAGCAGTATCTTTAAATCTTTATAAGTAAATAAAACATGACTTAAATGTTTAGGGCCTCTGAGTTCAAGAAGAAAAGCAGAGATATTCTCTAGGTGAATTACACTGACAAAATCATGAGTGGTGAATGTGATCTACTATTTTTGTTGAACAGTTAACATTAATACATTTTGTATACACAGTCATACTTTTTTTTTGGTAATGTGTTTTGTTAGTGTAAGCACACAATCGTCATAAACTGAGCCAAGACTTTGGCAAACCAGATGTTGTGGGCCAAAATATTTAAATAAGAGCTTAACATATGTAAATTATTTTAATTGCTATTGGGCAAAGGAGACCTAATAGAGTTTTGATTGATGTGATCTTAAAACTTGTTTATTCAAAATTCAGAAAGTTTTTATGAATATTTTGCACTTAAAAATATACTTTGTTCTTTCTGAATTAGAAGTTAGATCCCTTTTAAAGGGAGTCCCACCCTATTACACATACGGCCATTAAGAACCGGTTAAAGGGCTTCCCTGGTGGCGTAGTGGTTGAGAGTCCGCCTGCCGATGCAGGAGACACGGGTTTGTGCGCAGGTCCGGGTAGATCCCACATGCCGCGGAGCGGCTGGGCTCGTGAGTCATGGCCGCTGAGCCTGTGCGTCCGGAGCCTGTGCTCCGCAACGGGAGAGGCCACAACAGTGAGAGGCCCGCATACCGAAAAAAAAAAAACAAAAAACCGGTTAGTAAAATGGTAATGTTTATACTGAAACCCAGGATAGGACAGTCTTTTTTGGCTATTTATACCCGGCATTTCTCTAATCACCAAAATTAGCCTACAGAGCAGTTCAAAATGCAGTGAATTTTATTGTCAACCATCTATCTCTATGGAGACCTAGACTAGTGCTTCTTAAACTTTAATGTGCATATATTAAATCAGCTGGGAATATGTTAAAATGCAGATTCTGATACAGTAGGTTGGGGTGGAGCCTGGGACTCTGTTTCTTTCTTTTTTGTGGGGGGGAGGCATGCTGCAAGGCATGTGGGACCTTAGTTCCCTGACCAGGGATCAAACCCACTCCCCCTGCATTGGAAGCGTGGAGTCTTAACCACTGGACTTCCAGGGAAGTCCCCAATTCTCCGTTTCTAACAAGCTCTTAGGTAGTATCAATACTCTTGGTTCCAAGACCACACTTAGAGTAAAAGAGCCTAGACCATATTTAGCTTCCATATTTTCCTTGTTTCCAGTAAAGCAGACACAACTATCAGTGTAATTCCTTCTGTGGGCCAAGCACTCACACATACCTCATCTCATTTAATCCTCTTAGAAATCCTGTGAGATAGGTGGTGATAGAGGTTAAGTGCTGCTGAAGCCCAAACATGCAAGCGGTGCAGTATAGACCAGTGTTTCTCAAACTTGAATAATGCACATCCCCTTTTAATATGGAAAAATTCTCTTAGCTCCTCAGGTTTTGTTCATTCTAATGTTACCTAACTATATATGAACATAAAGCTACATGTAAATGCCTTATGCTTACAGCTCTCGCACAACTATAAAACCGAAAGAAGTTTACAGATCAGACCCAAGCAAAACTATAAAACTAATACAGTTTAGAATAACAGTAACTAAGTATGATGGATGATGATGTTTTGCCAAAACGAAGCAGCAACATGATTATGGTACTGAGTACTGTAATACAGGTTCTTCTGTGTTTAGCACGCAACTTACTACCATGTGCTATGTGGTAACTCAGTTCTCCCACTCTTTTTCTCTGTTCAAACTATTACTTACATTCATTTAGCACATAGTGATGTTATTTGGTCTTCATCTAGCTTGAATGCATGGTTTCCCTCATATTAAGTTATCCTCTGTTCTCCACAAGCTTTCCACAACTAAAGCAGAACCCAGCTTTAACTTTCAAGTAAAGACAAATGGAAACCTAGTCACTGAAACATTCTGGCAATATTTGGTTTTAAGGTAGTTATCCAGATAATTCAGAACGTGAATATTAATTTTTTAGAATTTTCATCAACATGAAAAATGTCTAATTCTCATAGTAAACTCATGGATCTCCCAGCCCTCAAACACATACACAGGCTCTTAATTCCCCTTTCTCCTTCTCTCTCTCTCTCCCCCTCCCAACAAGGATTTTTCATGGTGTTTAATAGCATTGGTCCTTTGGCTTCTGACACACCTGGGTTCAGGCATGTTTCTCAACATTTTCTGAACCTCACTGTTTTCAGGTATTATTCAAGGATAATAATACTCATTGAATAGTTAAGAGAAATAAAGGCAGTCATGTTAGTAAAGCATGCATAGTAAGTGTTTATAAATGGTAGCTACCATAGCTTTGATTAGAAATAATAATAACTACCATTTGAGGACTTACTATGTGCCTTCAACTTTGCTAAACTCTATATATGTTATCTTATATATTGAGTTATAGGATTGGGGTTCAAATCCAAGTCTGACTCCAAAGCTCATGCCCTTAAAAAAATAATCTAATACAGAACATCAACTTAAGTTGCTTATTTTAAAAGTTATTTAATGTTAAATTGTATTTTCTCAAACTTTTTGTTATAAAATTAATGATGTTTCCCTGGAGGGGAAATGACTAAGGTTCCTTTTAACGATTGTGTGATGTGCTGATAATCAAATTGACACAGAATAAATGTAGATTTCTTTTAAAGGCTGTCATGCTAGGTTGTGGTCCAGTGAAGAGATACTAGGACCATTAGGCTCCACTTGTGCATTATTGTTCTCTTGCACATTTAAGATCTATAACTAATGGTAGCATGAGATTCTCACTGAATCTCAGTATAGCTTTTTTGCAGAAAAATAATTTTCCCCCCACCAGTATTATCCTGGTATTCCTTGATAGTCTGAGAAATAATATGCAACTTAATTTTCACAAGTGAAACATATTTTAAAAAATTGTTCTAACTGTCCTTTAAGATAGTTTCTAGTAAGTCTATCATTTCCTAGTTTCCTGTTAAAAAAAAAAATCTGGACTTTTGAAAAATGAACATACATTCCTGTTGGCTGGGTTTTTTAAATTTTTATTTTATTGTTTAGCTTTTCTCTAATTAGGTGTTGGGAGAAAATACCAGGAGGGAGTTGTAAGAGGAACTCATTTATTAACAAAGATAGTATGTAGCAAATTAAAATTCTTTCCCTACTTACTAAAATATTTGCAGAAATTGTTAGAGTAGTGGAGACACATGAAATGTGAGGCTGTCATTGAATTTTATTAAAATCTGTTGTAAAAATACTTCCCTTTATGCCATCTTATATAGAAGCATGATGATAATCTATGTTGTGGAAATTATTGATTCTTTTTCCACTCCAGCCTCTTTCTGCCATCAGCAATAAATTTATTTATTGTATTTATTTATTTTTGGCTGCGTTGGGTCTTTGTTGCAGCACATGGGCTTTCTCTAGTTGCGGTGAGCGGGGGCTACTCTTCGTTTTGGTCCACGGGCTTCTCATTGCAGTGGCTTCTCTTGTTGCAGAGCGTGAGATCTAAACGTGCAGGCTTCAGTAGTTGTGGCTCGCAGGCTCCAGAGTGCAAGCTCAGTAGTTGTGGCGCTCAGGCTTAGTTGCTCTGTGGCATGTGGGATCTTCCCGGACAAGGGCTCGAACCCATGTCCCCTGCATTGGCAAGCTGATTCTTAACTACTGTGCCACCAGGGTAGCCCCAGCAAGATCTTTAAAGTTCAATGAATGCATGGCTCTCCATACATGTGAGTTATCAAGATGAAAGATACGTTTTCTGTGTTACTTCACTGCCCATCCCATATCACAGCGTAAGAAAATTTTTCTGGCTTCACAGAATAGATACGGCCCAGTTCTACCTGATTTTCTCCATTGTAGCAGTCTGTTATTTGATTTGGGTTGTGAGCCCTACTTCAGTTCAAGTTATTTTCCTCTTTCTCTTATTCATTTTAAGACTAGTTAACTTTTCTTTTATTATTTGGATATAATGCCCTCTGGTTTTTTGTTTCTTTAAAATCCAAATTTATTCTTTATAAGTAGGTATATAAAGAATTTGACTTTAATTATGTCTTCTAGTTCAGATGTGTCTGGCATTTTCATTTTGAAATGCTAATTATTAATTATAACATCATTTTTTTTTAAATAAGGTGGGTTATGTTTTCTATGAATTTTATTTCTTATAGTAAAGTAGGTGTTAAAATTTATTATGAAAGGGGGCCTTGGTTCTCCAACAGTGGAGAACCACTGAACCCTGTCATTTTACTGATGAAGAAATGGAGGCCCAGGCAGGTTAAGACAGCTTGGACTCATAGCCAGATCATGGGGATTGTAGGTACTTTGAGGATGACCTTGCCATCTGTAGCTAGAGCCCTTTGGTTTAATTATGTTTGCACAGTTGCTTGACTTTCACATTCCCTCTTATGTCTTCCAAAGTAGGGTTTATTTTTTTCATCATTTATTTTTTATTTATGTTGCACTTGGCTTAGCCAAGTTCCAGGGGAGGACCAAGTTCAGGAATTAACAGCAGAGGTTACCAGTCATCATCAGGGACTGTGAAAATATTTGGGGGTGGGAGGTAAATGTTCATTTGAAGTTACAGGTGTGAGGTTTTAGTTTTTACCCAACCATCCATTCACTCCCATTCACTATCCACCTCTTGAATAAAAATTCCTCCTTCCAGCAAAGTTGAACAAGAAAGCAGCATTTAAAACCACCTCTTTGGAAATCAAATCACACTGAGAAAATGCTGATCCGAATATGATGATCTTACACCACCTGGAAAACTGCACAGACTTTGGCATTGCTACCGTATCAAGTGCCAAAAGCATGCCAAGATAAGCTCTACATTAAAATTACGGAGGCTCTTGCGGGAGAAAGTCTTATCTATGAACCCATTTTCTGACATTTAGTTTTATAGCATAGAAATTCTCTCCTTTATTTGTTCCTGAATCAATGAGCAAGACCACAATACAGAGAAATACTATACTTCTTCCACTCACTTAGTAAACAGTTACTAAGGATCTGTACGTTAAAGCAGTGCTAGCTGCTGTAACAAATACACTGAACATGCATAATGGCTTAAACACAATAGAAATTTAATTCTCACCTGAAGCCTGAACAGATATTACTGGTGAGCAAGCACTCTTCTCCAAGTCCTGGTTCAGAGACGGCTCCATCATCTTCAACGTGTGAAGGATACACGCTTTTCCACTTCAAGCTGGCAGATGGGAAAGAACCCAGAGGACTTGCCCACAAGATTTTTTTATGCCAGACCTGGAGGTGACACATATCACTTCCATTCATATTCCACTATTTAGAACTCAGTCATCGGCTACACCTGACTGCAAGGTCAGGAGGTAGGGAACGTAGACTAACTGTGGGCCCAGGAAGAGAAGGATAGGAATTTGGTGCCCAGCTTTTGGCAATAATCCAGGCAGTCTACTACATGCTAGATGGGTGGGAATGGGCGGGGGGAAGGAGGGAGGCTCACGAGGGAGGGGATATATGTATACATATAGCTGATTAGCTTCGTTGTACAGCAGAAACTAACACAACATTGTAAAGCAACTATACTCCAATTTAAAAATATATATATATGTATATTCCAGCCAAATAGAAATCAATTACTCTGTGATGAAAGAAATGCTCCGCTAGAGATATGTCAAATGTTAGAGAAGGGCATTGGCACGTGATCACGACTTTGCCTGGAACAAAATCCCATGGCATAGCTTAGAACATATCCGTAAACTGAAGCTCCTAGTATCCAGAACCTCTATCACCAAATGTGCATATGCTCTAGAGCAGACAGAATGGGGGGATCCAGATGCCCTTTACTGAATCTTGTACTAATATCTTACTACTTCAAATCTGTGGATCAAGAGTATTGACCTGTTAGAAATGCAGACTCTCAGGCCTCACCCCAGAACTGTGGAATCAGACTGTACATTTTATCAAGGTTCCCCCAGGTGATTGGCATCTATGTTAATTTTGAGAGACACTGTTGTAATCCTGGCTCCGGCACTTACTAGTATGACCTAGCCAGATTGCTCAATCTCTCTGTCCCTTCACTTCTTGGATATCGGGGTACTCTCTAGAGATAATGTACACAAATGTTAAGTAACACCTGACAGCAAGCATTGGCTATTTTCTTACGCTAAGTATTTTTTAAAATAAAGGGGAGACAGCTCTTTAAACTGGAACTATTTGAACTCATCCTCTTTCAACCCTTATTGATGTCACACTAAGGACTTAAGCCCTTTGAAATAGTTTCTTATTCATATGGTTTAGTGTTCCTTAGAAATGAGTAAGCACAGGAAAAAAAAAAAATTTCCAGAGTCAGCAAATGGTGTTTGGCCTAGTAAGTCCCAACATAGCCAGCAGCCATGATTTCAATCAATGAATTATCAAGATATAAACTTCAAAGTATACACAGAAATGATCTACTAATATGCCAAACCTTGAGAGATACTAAATTCCTAAGGGACTTCAGTCATAACATTTATAGTAACCTTAGATTAATTGAAATAGGAAACACAAGTATTTGTATATCAAATAATTTTGTTCAACCAGAAAATAACTTGGTTTTCAACCTTTTGGAAATGTGTTTTGGTAGTATAATCTTTGTGCCTCATTTAGTAAGTATAATATATGCACATTAAAGTTAATTTTTGCTTTATGTAATGATTTAGAAAGCATATCTAGATCTTTCATGCCTTGGGTTTATCTTTTTAATACTGTTTCTCTTAATCATACATGGTTAGCATAGAAAGTTATCAGAGATAGGGCTGAATATATACCGCCATAAGAATACAATCTGGGACTTAAAAGCATCTTTTAAAGTCAGTTCCTAATATCAGCTTATTTGACTTTTTCCTCTTTCTCTTAAAGTAAATTACAATTTTAAAATTCCAGTTTAATTAGGGTATGTTTACTGATGTTATGGGTGGCTTACTTTAGCTCATCAAATTCTTCAGAATTGGAAACTAAATTGAAAGACTTTAGTTATTATGGCTTTCACTCAAGGAAAGGAGCAACCCAAGAACCACTCACATTTTTTCAAATAGAAATATCTAAGTCTAAATTTGTATATGCCTCTCGACATTTAGACCTGGGTTTCCAATTCATAGAGAAATCAACCTTAACATTTGACAAGTGAAGTCCAAAATGCTGCATGTTGTTTTCTTTGTACAGCACTTAGTACAGGCCAGAACTAAGAGCTGCTAACACTTTCTTGTTAAATCCATCTTGTTGGTGTGCTGTCTTAGCAAATCCAGTTTTGAACCTTACCTAACCCCCACTGGAGTTGCACAAGAAGCAGGGAAAAGGCAAAAATCCCATTTTTTAGTCACAGTAGTGAAGTGACACAGTGTAAGACCACTCTGCATCTAGGGTTTTTTAATTTTATTTTTATGTTTATGATTTATTGTAACATGTACCAAAATCAAATTATAATATAATCCTACATTATATTCTTTTTGAATATATAAAGACTTCTATTTCTATTCTAATCTTATGGAGTATATCCTTTTTTGGTATGTTTATTTTCTCTTCCCTTCTTTTAGTAGCTTTAATGATATAATTCACGTATCATAAAATTCAGCTATTTAAAGTGTACAGTTAGTGGTTTTTAGTACATTCAGAGTTGCACAACCATCACCATTACCTACTTTTTAGAACATCTTCAACATCCTAACAGGAAACCCTATACCCATTCACTGTCATTCCCCCTTCCCAGTCTCCTCCAGCCTCCCTCCTGTGTCTGGGTCTTACTGCAGTGTGTTCTCCAAGACACTTCATGTTGCACTCAGTGGTAGAACAGTGTCTCAACAGATATTCATTGAATAAATTAGTACCCACAGAAGCCACCAGCCAGGAGTGGCAACTAAGGAGTAATTGAGAGGGCAGTGGAATCGGTGTCAGAAGGC
Source organism: Grampus griseus (assembly GCF_964374135.1). Taxonomy (NCBI): domain Eukaryota; kingdom Metazoa; phylum Chordata; class Mammalia; order Artiodactyla; family Delphinidae; genus Grampus; species Grampus griseus. The sequence goes on from NC_139017.1 coordinate 79,729,264, forward strand.
TGGATTCAAATCCTGACTGATGCTCACGAGCAGTGCGGTTCTGGGTTTAGAGCCACTTAGCTCTTCTAACCCTCAGTTTTCACATCCATAAACCACTTTACATCTTGTTCAGTCAGGATTTGGGAATGATTTGATGAGTCATAGGAGAAGGAAGGACATGAGTCAAGTTGATCCCTATATAAAACTTTTTTGTGAACAGCCAAATGATCTTTCCTTCGGTGAGCAGCCTTGCTTCACAACATTAACTCTTTTAATAATTTGCTTTTTTCCAGGAAAGGTGAATATAAGTGAGAATTGGGTTTCAGGTCCCAAGTTGCCTCATTAGTGACCAAATACTAGACCTGAAGGTAGCAGCTAAGCCAACAAGGCAAGGAAGCCTGCGAGAAGGTTCTGAGGTGATGAGGCAGTCTTGCCGAGGAGTTTGGTGAGTCTTCTGTGATGGGGGGAGACTGAGTCACCTAGAATAACTAAAATGAGCCATGAAGCCTACATGGCCAGAGCTGGTCCTGCCCTTCCTGACAGATGGGCCTCTACACACACACAAAGAGAGAGTGAGCACTGATGGCTGCTCACTGTCTCCCCAAGAAGCTACTCTCAGGTAAAACACCTGCACAAACCTGGGCACCACATCAGCATGTGTCTCTTGTCAGGCTAGGAATCAGAGAAGAAAGGTGCATTTCACATCACTTTAGCAGAATCGAAAATATTCAGTGTGTTTCATCAGTGAGTTCTCTACCAGTTCCTGCCTGTCATTAAAAGCCACCTCTGAACGTCCCTGAACAACTTCTGAAGCTAGTTCCAGCCTATGCTGTCTCTTACTTTTTATTTTTGGTCTGTGATAGAAAATCATCTACTTTTTCCCTAAATATGCCCTTTTTAAGGTTCAAGGAGTACCTGCTAAACATAGCATTTTACAGTTTGGTTTACATTGTAAGCCAAATTCTTCCATACACATTTTCCTAATGTCTCCTGTCTTATGTAACCATCCCCAGATGAAAATAGCTCTTGATCAGGCCCTATGTTCTTGGGATACTTCTGGGCACCCAGGTAACCACAAACTACCTTTTGGGTCCATGACTCTTCTTAATCACACCAAAGAGGTTCTGTGTTTTCCTCCTCAGGACAGCAAAAAATTGAGGTGGAACAAGGTGCTACTTCCGCCTTCTCATTTCAGGCCTCATACTATAAGCACATTTCCTTTCTGTGTTCTACTTCGTGCCATGTATTTTGCTTTTTTTTTTTTTTTTTTTTTACATATTTATTGGAGTATAATTGTTTTACAGTGTTGTGTAAGTTTCTGCTATATTAACAAAGTGAATCAGCTGTATGTATACATATATCCCCATATCCCCTCCCTCTTGTGTCTCCCTCCCACCCTCCCTATCCCACCCCTCTGGATGGTCACAAAGCACCGAACTGATCTCCCTGTGCTATGCGGCTGCTTCCCAATAGCCATCCATTTTACATTTGGTAGTGTATATATGTCAATGCTACGCTATCACTTCATCTCAGCTTCCCCTTCCCCCTCCCGGTGTCCTCAAGTCCATTCTCTACATCTGCATCTTTATTCCTGTCCTGCCCCTAGGTTCATCAGAACCATTTTTTTTAAATTCCATATATATGTGTTAGCATACGGTATTTGTTTTTCTCTTAATGAATTACTTCGCTCTGTATGACAGACTGTAGGTCCATCCACCTCACTACAAATAACTCAATTTTGTTTCTTTCTATGGCTGAGTAATATTCCATTGTATATATGTGCCACATCTTCTTTATCCATTCATCTGTTGACGGACACTTAGGTTGCTTCCATGTCCAAGCTATTGTAAACAGTCCTGCAATGGACATTGTGGTACATATCTCTTTTTGAATTATGGTTTCCTCAGGGTATATGCCCAGTAGTGGGATTGCTGGGTCATATGGTAGTTCTATTTTTAGTTTTTTAAGGAACCTCCATACTGTTCTCATAGTGGCTGTATCAATTTACATTCCCACCAACAGTGCAAGGGTTCCCTTTTCTCCACACCCTCTCCAGCATTTACTGTTTGTAGATTTTTTGATGATGGCCGTTCTGACAGGTGTGAGGTGATACCTCATTGGAGTTTTGATTTGCATTTCTCTAATGATTAGTGGTGTTGAGCATTCTTTCATATGTTTGTTGGCAATCTGTATATCTTCTTTGGAGATATGTGTTTAGGTCTTCCGCCTATTTTTGGATTGGGTTGTTTGTTTATTTGATATTGAGCTACATGAGCTGCTTGTATATTTTGGAGATGAATCCTTTGTCAGTTTCTTCATTTGCAAATATTTTCTCCCATTCTGAGGGTTGTCTTTTTGTCTTGTTTATGGTTTCCTTTGCTGTGCAAAAGCTTTTAAGGTTCCTTAGGACCCATTTGTTTACTTTTGGTTTTATTCCCATTACTCTAGGAGGTGGGTCAAAAAGGATCTTGCTGTGATTAATGTAATAGAGTGTTCTGCCTATGTTTTTCTCTGAGTTTTATAGTGTCCGGCCTTACATTTAGGTCTTTAATCCATTTGGAGTTTATTTTTGTCTATAGTGTTCAGAAATGTTCTAATTTCATTCTTTTACATGTAGCTGTCCAGTTTTCCCAGCACCATTTTTTGAAGAGGCTGTCTTTTCTCCATTGTATATTCTTGCCTACTTTATCAAAGATAAGGTGACCATCTGTGCGTGGGTATATCTCTGGGCTTTCTATTCTGTTCCATTGATCTATATTTCTGTTTTTCTGCCAGTATGATACTGTCCTGATTGCTGTAGCTTTGTAGTATAATCTGAAGTATGGGAGTCTGATTCCTCCAGCTCCATTTTTCTTTCTCAAGATTGCTTTGGCTACTCAGGGTCTTTTATGTTTCCATACAAATTGTAAAATTGTTAGTTCTAGTTCTGTGAAAAATGCCCTTGGTAGTTTGATAGACATTGCACTGAATCTGTAGAATGCTTTCAGTCATATAGTCATTTTCACAATAGTGACTCTTCCAATCCAAGAACATGTTATATCTCTCCATCTGTTGGTATCATCTTTAATTTCTTTCATCAGTTTCTTATAGTTTCCTGCATCAAGGTCTGTTTTCTCCCTAGGTAGGTTTATTCCTAGGTATTTTATTCTTTTTGTTGCAATGGTAAATGGGAGTATTTCTTTGAATCTCTTTCAGATTTTTCATTGTTAGTGTATAGGAATGAAAGAGATTTCTGTACATTAATTTTGTATCCTGCTACTTTACCAAATTCATTGATTAGCTTTAGTAGTTTACTGGTAGCATCTTTAAGATTCTCTATGTATAGTATCATGTCAGCTGCAAAGAGTGACAGTTTTATTTCTTCTTTTCCAATTTGTATTCCTTTTATTTCTTTTTCTTCTCTGATTGCCGTGGCTACAACTTCCAAAACTATGTTGAATAATAGTGGTGAGAGTAGGCACCCTTGTCTTGTTCCTGATCTTAGAAGAAATGCTTTCAGTTTTCCACCATTGAGAATGATTTTGGCTGTGGGTTTCTCATATATGGCCTTTATTATGTTGAGGTAGGTTCCCTTTCTGGAAAGTTTTTATCATAAGTGGGTGTTGAATTTTGTCAAAAGCTTTTTCTGCATCTGTTGAGGTTATCATATGGTTTTTATCCTTCAGTTTGTTAATATGGTGTATCACATTGATTGATTTGTGTATACTGAAGAATCCTTGCATTCCTGAGATAAACCCCACTTGATTGTGTTGTATGATCCTTTTAATGTGCTGTTGGATTCTGTTTGCTGGTATTTTGTTGAGGATTTTTGCATCTATGTTCATCAGTGATATTGGCCTGTGGTTTTCTTTCTCTGTGACTTGTTTGTCTGGTTTTGGTATCAGGGTGATGGTGGCCTCATAGAATGAGTTTGGGAAGAGTTTGAGAAGGATAGGTGTTAGCACTTCTCTAAATTTTGCTAGAATTCACATGTGAAGCCACCTGGTCCTGGGCTTTTGTTTGTTGCAAGATTTTTAATCACAATTTCAGTTTCAGTACTTGTGATTTGTCTCTTCATATTTTCTGTTTCTTCCTGGTTCAGTCTTGGAAAGTTGTACTTTTCTAACAATTTGCCCATTTTTCCAGGTTGTCCATTTTATTGGCATAAAGTTGCTTGTAGTAGTCTCTCACGATCCTTTGTATTTCTGCAGTGTCAGTTGTTACTTCTTTTTCATTTCTAATTCTGTTGATCTGAGTATTCTCCCTTTTTTTCTTTATAAGTCTGGCTAATGGTTTATCATTTTTGTTTATCTTCTCAAAGAACCAGCTTTTAGTTTTATTGATCTTTGCTATTGTTTCCTTCATTTCTTTTTCATTTATTTCTGATCTGATCTTTACGATTTCTTTCCTTCTGCTAACTTTGGAGTTTTTTTGTTTCTCTTTTTTTAATTGCTTTAGGTGTAAGGTTAAGTTGTTTATTTGAGATTTTTCTTGTTTCTTGAAGTAGGATTGTATTGCTATAAACTTTCCTCTTAGAATTGCTTTTGCTGCATCCCATAGGTTTGGGTCATCATGTTTTCATTGTCATTTGTTTCTAGGTATTTTTTGATTTCCTCTTTGATTTCTTCAGTGATCTCTTGGTTATTTAGCAGTGTATTGTTTAGCCTCCTTGTGTTTGTATTTTTTACAGTCTTTTTCCTGTAATTGATATCTAGTCTCATACAGTTGTCATCTGAAAAGTTACTTGATATGAGTTCAGTTTTCTTAAATTTACCAAGGTTTGATTTGTGACCCAAGATATGATCTATCTGGGGAATATTCCCTGTGCACTTGAGAAGAAAGTGTACTGTTGGTTTTGGATGGACTGTCCTATAAATATCAATTAAGTCCACCTGGTGTATTGTGTCATTTAAAGCTTGTGTTTCCGTATTTATTTTCATTTTGGATGATCTGTCCATTGGTGAAAGTGGGGTGTCAAAGTCTCCTACTATTATTGTGTTACTGTTGATTTCCCTTTTATGGCTGTTAGCATTTGCCTTATGTATTGAAGTGCTCCTATGTTGGGTGCATAAATATTTACAATTGTTGTATCTTCTCCTTGGATTGATCCCTTGATCATTATGTAGTGTCCTTTGTCTCTTGTAGTAATCTTTACTTTAAAGTCTGTTTTATCTGATATGAGTATTTCTACTCCAGCTTTCTTTTGGTTTCCATTTGCCTGGAATATCATTTTCCATCCCCTCACTTTGTCTGTATGTGTCCCCAGGTCTGAAGTGGGTCTCTTGTACACAGCGTATATACTGGTCTTGTTTTTGTATCCATTCAGCCAGTCTATGTCTTTTGGTTGGAGCATTTAATCCATTTACATTTAAGGTAAGTATGGATATGTATGTTCCTATTACCATTGGCTTAATTGTTTTGGTTTTGTTTTTGTAGGTCTTTTCCTTCTCTTGTGTTTCCCACATAGAGAAGTTCCTTTAGCATTTGTTGTAAAACTGGTTTGGTGGTACTGAATTCTCTTAAATTTTGCTTGTCTGTAAAAGTTTTAATTTCTCTGTCAAATCTGAATGAAAGCCTTGCTGGGTAGAGTAATCTTTGTTTTAGGTTTTTCTCTTTCATCACTTTGAATAAGTCCTGCCACTCCCTTCTGGCTTGCAGAGTTTCTGCTGAAAGATCAGCTGTTAACCTTATGGGGATTCCCTTGTATATTATTTGTTGCTTTTCCCTTGCTGCTTTTAATATTTTTTCTTTGTATTTAATTTTCGATAGTGTGATTAATATGTGTCTTGGCATGTTTCTCCTTGGGTTTATCCTGTATGGGGCTCTCTGCGCATCCTGGACTTGACTATTTCCTTTCCCATGTTAGGGAAATTTTCACCTATAAGTCCTCAAATATTTTCTCAAACCCTTTCTTTTTCTCTTCTTCTGGTACCCCTACAGTTCGAATGTTGGTGCGTTTAATGCTGTCCCAGAGGTCTCTGAGTCTGTTCCCAATTCTTTTCATTCTTTTTTCTTTATTCTGCTCTGTGGCAGTTATTTCCACCATTCTATCTTCCAGGTCACTTATCCATTCTTCTGCCTCAGTTATTCTGCTATTGCTTCCTTCTAGAGTATTTTCAATTTCATTTATTGTGTTGTTCATTATTGTTTGTTTGCTCTTTAGTTCTTCTAGGTCCTTGTTAAACGTTTCTTGTATTTTCTTCATTCTACTTCTGAGATTCTGGATCATCTTTACTATCATTACTCTGAATTCTTTTTCAGGTAGACTGCCTGTTTCCTCTTCATTTGTTTGGTCTGGTGGGTTTTTACCTTGCTCCTTCATATGCTGCATATGTCCCTGTCTTCTCATTTTGTTTAACTTACTGTGTTTGGGGTCTCCTTTTCACAGGCTGCAGGTTCGTAGTTCCTCTTATTTCTGGTGATTGTCCCCAGTAGTGAGCTTTGTTCAGTGGCTTGTGTAGGCTTCCTGGTGGGGGGACTGGTGCCTGTGTTCTGGTGGTTGGGGCTGGATCTTGTCCCTCTGGTGGGCAGGGCCACGTCTGGTGGTATGTTTTGGGATGTCTGTGAAGTTAGTATGACTTTAGGCAGCCTCTCTGTTAATGGGTGGGTTTGTGTTCCTGCCTTGCAGGTTGTTTGTCATGGGGTGTCTAGCACTGGAGCTTACTGGCCGTTGCGTGGAGCTGGTTCTTAGTGTTGGACAGAGATATCTGGGAGACCTCTCACCGATTAATATTACATGTGGCCAGGAAGTCTCTGGTGGTCCAACATCCTGAACTCAGCTCTCCCACCTCAGAGGCTCAGTTCCGACACCTGGCCAGAGCACCAAGACCCTGCCAGATGCACGGCTTGGAAGAAAAGGAAGAAAAAAAGAAAAGAAAAAGAAAAAAAAAAATGAACACAGAGAATTCCAAAACAAATGGTAAAAGCAAAACTAAACACTCAAAATCACACAAAGAAACAAACACACACACTCAGAAAAATAAAAAACAAAACAAAAAAATACCGAACAGACAGAACCCCAAGACAAATGGTAAAAGCAAAACTAAACAGACAAAATCACACAAAGAAGCATACACACTCACAAAAAGAGAAAAGAAAAAAAAGGAAGAGAGCAACCAAACCAATAAACAAACCCACAGATGAAAGCAATCACTAAAGAGTAAACTAAGAGAAATATAAAACCAAAAACAAATCAAATGCAGAAAGCAAACCCCAAGTCCACACTTGCCTCCAAAGTTGACTGCCTCAATTTTGGGAGCACTCTTTGTCTATTCAAGTATTCCTCACATGTAGGGTTTACCAAGCTGATTGCAGGGATTTAGTCCGCTGCTCCTGAAGCTGCATGGAGAGATTTCCCTTTCTCTTCTTTGTTCGCACATCTCCTGGGGTTCAGCTTTGGTTTTGGCCCTGCCTCTGTGTGTAGACCACCCTCAGGTCTCTGTTCCCTGCCCAGATAAGAGGGGGTTAAAGCTGCGGCTGATTACTGCTCTCTTGCTGTCTCAGGCTGGGGAGAGGGAGGGGTACAGTAGTCACAATTGGAATGTGCGGGGCATGTCTGCAGCAGAGGCCAGCATAATGTTGCAACAGCCTGAGGTATGCTGTGTGTTCTCCCAGGGAAGTTGGCCCTGGATCATGGAACCCTGGCAGTGACGTGCTGCACAGGCTCCCAGGAGGGTGTGGGTAGTGACCTGTGCTTGCACACAGGATCCTTGGTGGCAGTGGGGTCAGCAATCCGTGCCTGCCTCTGGGTCTGAGATGATAACTACGGCTCATGCCCGTCTCTGGAGCTTGCTTAGGCAGTGCTCTGTCATCTGTGGACACATGGAGCAGGAAGCGCCTCTCCTCACGCACCCAAGACAATGGTCTCTTGCCTCTCCAACAGGTCCAGACTTTTTCCCATACTCCCTCCCAGCTAGCTGTGGCACACTAGCCACCTTCAGGCTGTGTTCACACAGCCAACCCCAGTCCTCTCCCTGGGATCTGACCTCCAAAGCCCGAACCTCAGCTCCCAGCCCCCACCCACCCAGGCAGGTGAGCAGACAGGCTTCTCAGGCTGGTGAGTGCTGGTCAGCACCAATCCTCTGCGTGGGAATCTCTCCACTTTGCCCTCTGCAACCCTGTTGCTGCGCTCTCCTCTGTGGTTCCAAAGCTCCCCCTCACCGTGCTTTTCCCACCAGCAAGGGGGCTTCCCAGTATGTGGGAACTTTTCCTCCTTCACAGCTCCCTCCCAGGTCCCTCCCAGGGATGGGCGCAGGTCCCACCCCTATTCTTTTGTCTCTTTTTTTTTTTTCTTCCCTACCCAGGTATGTGGGGATTTCCTTGCCTTTTTGGAAGTCTGAGGTCTTCTGCCAGCATTCAGTAGGTGTTCTATAGGAGCTATTCCACATGTAGATGTATTTTTGATGTACTTGTGGAGAGGAAGGTGATCTCCACTTCTTACTCCTCTGCCATCTTGAAGGTCTCTCTGTATTTTGCATTTTTGCTCTTTGTTGATTTCTCTGTTTAAAATGGCTCCCAGGATGGTGCTGAAGTGCTTTCTCATGTTCCTAAGTGCAAGAAGGCTGTGATGTACTTTATGGAGAAACATGTTAGATAAGCTTTATTCAGGCATCAGTTATAGTGCTGTTGGCCATGAGTTCAATGTTAATGAATCAACTATATCTCATTACAAGGGATCTTTAAGCAGAAACACACATAAAACAAAGTTATGGATTGATTGGTTGATGAAAAGTTTGTGACCAGAGGCTCAAAGGAACCTCATCTTGTATTTTTCCTAGGAGCAATGTTTCAGGATTCACTAATTTAGCATTTGCAACAACTTTATAGAACATAACTACCACAAGTAATATGAGTCAACTGTAGTTGTTAGCAGCTGAACCCATGCTACTGTGTCCTACTAGAGAGTTAATAGACACAAGTTTACTACCTACTCAAAAAAATAACTCGTCAAGCAGCAACTATGCCCTGAGCTCCAAGAATATAGTCTTGTACAAGAGGGTCATAGTTCTTAACTTTATGCATTTTATAACCTGGTAGGGATATTACATTTTTAAAATTTCTTGTAAACATGCGGGACAAGTATGAATCTGATATTAATGACCAGTTCTCTTACAACACGGGATGGACAAAATCATTAGCCAGAGGGACTAAGGAAGTGTCTATACTGTCCACCTATTCTGACAGACCTTCTCCTTTCTGCACTAAAATGTGATCAGCTACCTGAAAGCTCCCCTTCACAGTCCTGCATCTGACAAGAATCAAAAGTTTGTAGGTCCTTTCCCACTCATAAGAGATGTCTAGAAAAAGTCTAGTCCAAGTGTTGCAAGAAGGTTATGTTTTTGATACTAACTCTGACCACAGCTGCTTGCATCACTGCAGTGAAAATGACCGTGACATCCTCCTGGGCTGAGCAGGAGAAAGTGCTGAAGTCTAATAGTAAAAGCTGGTGTGCCATGTATTTGCCCAATTTTTCACAACTGCCATAAACCTGAAATTTGAATGTTTGGAATCACATGGAATCATTGATCCACTTACTGCATGATGATACATAAAGACTTTGTATTTAATCGGGGCTAGACCATGATTCTAGACTCTCTTGCTATGCATTTCACTACTTTCCATATCATTCTGAAAATCTTCCTTGTCTAGAACTTTGTGTGTCACCTCTGATATCTTTCTTCAAATACCAACATCTATCCTTTGAATGTGTTTTGGGACCACATGTCCATCCTCAGAAGGGGAGCCACCAACTCCCCACTGGTATTTATGATGATTCGGTCCCTGACGACCCCTTTGTCTCCCAGCAGAATATCATCACCAGGAGGCTAATACCTGATCCATGAGAGCGCTGGTTTTATCTAGATTCCATCTCACTGTGGTGGTCTGCCTCATGCATCTACTTGTGGGTCTGTTAAGAGACTGGTGACCTTCCTGTCACATAGCAACAAATTTCAGAGAGTTACTTGTCACTGCGAGCAATTGCTCTAAGTTCAACCTTGAAAGTGTGGCATCTTTAGCAGCCATATTTCTATTGCTGCAGCCATCTCTCTACCTATTGGCTACTTGGGAAATCCTTTCAGTAATCAGATTTGCCAAGCTTCGTCAATTCTGCAAATAGGCCTTTGGGTGCTTCCGGCTACAAAATATTTTCTTCTCATTGCTGCAGTAACAAAAGGAGTTTTATTAACCTTCCACGTCGGTTTTGGTGAAAGACAAGAGCTTCCCACCTAGACAGTACCCTCCAGCAGGGCAAACCATGTTTTGCACACCCCAGTGTACATAGTGCTAAGCACAACACCTGCACTATGTATTTTTTTCACTAACTGATTGGGCTAAGTGCTACCTTGGATTCTCACATTAATCAGAAGCCCTGCCCTTTATAGTTACTTCTGGACATGACAGTATAAATATGCACTCCTTGACTACACTACATTTTAAGAATAGCCTACTTGTTGCCAGGGATATGGGCAGTAGTTAACTGTTTCATACCCATTTTTATGTTTTTCTTGACTTTATACTGTAATATGATCATGAAAAACAAGTAGGCATTTATCTACAAAGCCATGCATTATATCTGGGGTGTGGAGAAAGGAGGAAGAAGACGAGGCAGGAAAACCAATGTCTTGCTCTGTTTAAATATCTAAATGACTTTTGGTATTGTGTGAGTTATTTGTACAGACATAAAGGATGTATGTATTTTCACCAACAATGCATTCTTTGGTAAGTGAGAGAGGGCCTGTCCCTGTTTAGAAAGGCTTAATTGTATCATATGTTTTAAGAGTTGAAGATTCTTTTTCTTCTTCTTGGCTTCCTTGTTTACTGCACTTAACTTGATAGAATGTTGCAGAAAACCCATGGGCTCTGAAATTAGAAGACCTGGGTTCAAACCCAGCCTCTCTGTTTTTCTTATCTATCTGGCCTTTATCTCTGGACCTTATTCTCTTCTTATAATTATACTTTATCACCTCAAAATGTAGCTGAAGATAAACTGTAAACTGTAAAGCACAATATCCAACTAGTAAAGCACCATCGTCACATCCTTTATAAATTCAAGACCAGCCCTTTGACTCTGGATTGTAAGGATTTACTAGAATTATATCTTTTAGCAGTGGCCTCTGCCCGCCCATGTCTAATGTAATAAACGCAAGGACTTTGCCAAGCAAATTCCTGAAAGGAACACAGTGCAACAGAAGCAGTTCACAAAGTTCTGTGAGTTTTGATCAGTGATTACACCCTGCTGCAGTCTTAGCAAGGGCTGGCAACCAACCTGAAGACAGAGAAAAGAAGTGATGAAAATGTCAAGATTCCTCAAGCAGATATGTCATGGAATGAGTTGGAGCAGACAAGAACGTTGCTTTCAGTGATAAAGGCCAGGAGATCTGGCCATCTCTGTACCAAATTATTGCTCTCTTTTTTGAAGAATCCCACTTTGCTGTGAAGCCTTGAAAACAAACATGTTCCAGCAGAGAATTGTCAGTCCTGACCTTTGTTCTGGGTGACCTAAGGACAGGAAGAATATATTGTACTTTCATGTCTTATAGTTTTAATACTTTTTTTCAAATAAATATTTGGGAATATGTGGTATGACAGTTGCAAGTGAGCATTTGTGGAGACTAGATTCATTTATTTGAATTTGAGGTTGTTCCAGAGAGACTGCATGGTAATCATGCTACAGAGGATGTCCTTGTTTGGTCACGGTACTAGAGAGGTGTGACCTTGCAGAGATTTTCCAGAGAGAGTCAGATCTGGGAGTATGTTGAACTCGACTGAATTTTTAAGATGTCTTAAGAGCATTCCTATGGGCACTGCTGAGTTGAAATTTTAACTCTCTTAGCTCCAAGTGTGAAGAAAGCACACAGGAATAGAAAATGCATGTTCTCCATAGGAAATATTGTTGATGAAAATATCCTACGTGGTTCCCAAAGCACTTTCTTTCACTGGGTAAACCAAGACACTATGCACTCTTTTCTCAGCCTCTTATGAGAGAAACTGATATTCTAACCCAAGTTATCAGGCTTTGACCTCTGGCACATTTGCTCTGTTGTCCTTATATATTCATAAGCACACTTGAAAAATGGGCTATGCAGGAAAGAATAGAGACACTGGTATCAGTGAACCAAGCAAAGGAAAAAGGGGAAAGGAACTAACAAGACATTGAAGAAGGCAAATGGAAATAGATTACATTGCGGGTGGGGGAAGAGTTTTCCTGAAGAGCATGCTATATTGGAGGATGTCTATGGCCACCTCAAAGGAAAAATTCTTATAGAACTTCTTTCTTTCTTCCCAGGAGTCTCTGATCATAGGATACACACCAGTGAGTCTGGGAGAAGAAGTGGAGGTATAAGGTCACATTTCTGAGCATCCTGAATTCTGTTTCACAGTCATTTGAGTTTACTGAAACTATGCTCCTGCCTTTTGACTTAAAATCTTCAGTAAGCAGTGATAGCCTCAGAGAGAGGCTGAAATAGCATGGTGAAGTGAATAATAACAGTCAGTACGTATAATCCCTTACCACGTGCCAGGCATTATTCTATATATGAACACATTTGATTCTCCCAAGAATCCTGTGAGGCTAGAACTTTTATTACCCCACTCTACAGATGAGGAAATTGAGGCACAATGAGAATTAAGGCTCTGAGTCACATTACCAGAAGGGCCAGGATTTGAACCTAGTATTGAAGTCTCTAGGTTTCCAATTTTCCAACTAACTGTGAGAGGCAGTTCCTTCCCTAAGGACACCCTGTGAATTGGTGGTGAGGTCAATGGGAATTCAGGCTCTCAGGCTCCCCACATGGCTTTATGGACCTCACAACTGGCACCAATGTTAAAGGCTGTTAGGCACTGAAGTGTTTAATGTTGAGCTTTATACAAAGCAAACAAGAATATGCTAGCAACTATATGGAAATGTATATTTGGTCTTAGAATTGAGTATTTTGTCCTATCATTAAACATTTCCTCTTCCTGTGACAAGACTTGTCTTGGACACCATCCAAATAACTGCATGTCATGAACCAAGAAGTAGGTATTCTCCTGTGGTAACTTGGAAAAGAATGTTTTTCATATGGTCAGACCAGTTTCCAGAGTTCAGCATGTAGTTATCAATACAATCAGAAATATATATATTTTTTGTATAATAATACTTAAAGGTTACTTACTTATTCTCTTTTGATAATTTCCAACTGTGTTTTACCCAAATTAATCAGAAAGATGATTTTCTATTTGTTCCAGCCCCATTCACTCCGTTAAAGACTGGAACCTTAGTTACACAATTTTACGTTGAATGTAGGACTGTAGGACTCAAGCTGAATTTCAACACATATTTGTTTCCATCATCTTTAGTTTTCCCAGCATTAGTTTCCACGAAGCAAGTAAAAAATACAAGCTTTTCATCCAGACCTCAAGATCCCAACAACATGAATTCAGCCTATTTTTGCAGCCTCATCTTCTTTCCTTTCCTTAACCTTCAAACGTTTGGGCTGAATCTCACCCAGAGCCTCTCCATCTCTGTTGTTACGGAGTCAGAATTATTTGTGTTCTTATCTCAGGGCCCCACATTTTCTCATGTGGAAAAATGTCTTACCCATCCCTGCACTCCCTGTGGTGTTTCTTTAGCCTGACACCTTTCTTAAACAGCCTGGCTTTGCTCTGTGCCTTGCCAGATATATACATTGTGAGGTGATATATCATAGATGTCAAATGTTAACCAGGGAAGGAACCTTAGAGACTAACTAGTATCACCTTTTCATTTTATAGATGGGAAAACTGAGATGTGCAGAGGTCAGCCACCCAAGGTCATTGATGAGATGGTGGCAGAGCCAGGACACCTCACTCCCTGCAAATTACCACCTTCTAAAATGTAGAGGGGAACATGATGTCAGGGGAAAATATTTGGGGGTTATGCAGTTATATGGAATATTTATATTCTGATGAGAATAGTAGAGCAGAGAGAGGAAAATTGATGATACAATGGTTGCAAGAGGAAAGTTGTTGAGTGAGAGAGGATGGAATCCAGTATGCAAAAAGAGGACTTAGAAAATGGCCTGGACAGTTTACCCACAATGTCCCGTAAGGGACACTGAATACGTGGGTATATATGTAGATATACTGTTAGATATCAAGAGCGTGTGGAAGTTTTTTCCTGAGCTCTTCTGTTTTGTTTTGTTTTAATATTTATTTATTTATTCATTTATTTGGCTGTGCCGGGTCTTAGTTGCAGCATGCGGGATCTTTCATTGCGGCATGCAGGTCTTAGTTGCAGCATGAGGGATCTTTCATTGCGGCATGCGGGACTAGGGATCGAACCCGGGGCCCCTGCTTTGGGAGTGTGGAGTCTTAGCCACTGGACCACCAGGGAAGTCCCCCTGGACTCTTCTGTTTTTTCTATTGAATAAGAAATATGGTTTTCAGCTGAAAATGAGGAGGAGGGAAAATATATTGGAAGTTTGAAGTGAGAAGAGATAAAAGTTGCCCAGGGGAGTGGGAAAAGGAAATGATGAGAGAATCATAGTATGATAATGAAAGCACTTACACTTTAGGTTTGTGGTCAAGCAGTGTTTTTCAGTGGAAACGCTCTTGGCCTCTTGGGCAGGCATGTTGCTCGGCATTTGGCATCCCTGGCCCTTAGTGATGCCCCTCATTAATTGTGATCATCAAAAATGCCCCCCACCGCATTTCCAAATACCCCTAGGGAGCTGAACCATTCCCAGTTGAGAAGCACTAGGAACCAGTCACAAGGGGGCATGCTTTTCTTCAGTCACATTCAGCTGTTCAGGTGCTGGCAGGAAACAGGCAGAAATCTGGATTGATGAGTGCTGGGTTTGACAGACAAGAACAGTGACAGGAGGGAGGGGCAGGCAAACCGACGGTGTATGTCATGGGCTGATTATGATAGTCAGACTTATTGAACAACAAAGTACCCCTTCTGGCCCAAGGCAACTCAGGAACACAGCAGTGGTGGAGGACCTCTGGCTACTATTCATAGATGTTAAGACATATGACCGATTTCTGGGTATTGTGAACAAAGTACTATGAATATTCTTATACATATTTTGGGGCAGGCATGTGCTTTCATTTCTCTTGGGAATACACCCAAGGTAGATTTGATGGGTCCCAGGGAATGCGTATATTCAGTGCAATTAAAAACTTCCGCTCATTTCTTTAAAAGTTGCACATCCATCAACCTATGACTTAGCCATTCTGTTCCAAATATTTACCCAAGAGAAAACAGTCATCTGTCCACACAAAGACTTGTACATTAATGTTCATACCAGCTTTATTTGTAATAGCAAAAAATTGGAAACAACCCAAAATATTCATCAACAGATGAATGCATCAACAAATTGAGGCATAGCTGTGCAGTGGAATACTACTCAGTGATTAAAAAAACAAAAAACAAACTACTGAGATGCAACAATATTGATGAACCTCAAAATAATGGTTTGAGTAAAAGAGGTTAGATACAAAATACTATATGATTCCAGGTATAACATTCTAGAAAAGGCAAACTAATTCATAGTGATAGAAAATATACCAGTGGTTGCCTGAGGATGGGGTGGTGGGGACTAAAGAGGAAGGGATGGATTCCACAGGGCATGAGGAAACTTCTAGGGGTGGTGGATATGTTCATATTCTTGACTGTGGTAATTGTTTCATGGTTGCATACATATGTCAAAACTCATCCATCAAATTATATACAATAAAAATATTCAATTTGGGAGCTTCCTGGTGGTCCAGTGGTTAGGACTTCATGCTTTCACTGCTGGGGCCTAGGTTCAATCCCTGGTCAGGGAACTAAGATCACACAGTGTGGCCAAAAAAAAAAAAAAGTGCAATTTATTTTACATGAATCACACCTCAGAGCTATTAAAAAAAGCCTACTGAACAATTTTCCAAAGTGGTTAAACTAACATATACGCCATCAGAAATGTGTAAGAATTCTAGTTGCCTGACACATCTTTGCCAATATTTGGCCTTTTTTTTTTTTTAACATCTTTATTGGAGTATAATTGCTTTACGATGATGTGTAAGTTTCTGCTTTATAACAAATTGAATCAGCTATACACATACATATATCCCCATATCTCCTCCCTCTTGCATCTCCCTCCCTCCCACCCTCCCTATCTCACCCCTCTAGGTGGTCACAAAGCACGGAGCTGATCTCCCTGTGCTATGCAACTGCTTCCCACTAGCTATCTATTTTACATTTGGTAGTGTATATATGCCATGCCTCTCTCTCGCTTCATCCCAACTTACCCTTCCCCCTCCCTGTGTCCTCAAGTCCATTCTCTACGTCTGCGTCTTTATTCCTGTCCTGCCCCTAGGTTCTTCAGAACCCTTTTTTTTTTTTAAGATTCCATATATATGTGTTAACATACGGTATTTATTTTTCTCTTTCTGACTTATTTCACTCTGTATGACAGACTCTAGTTCATTCCACCTCACTACAAATTATTTAATTTCGTTTCTTTTTATGGCTGAGTAATATTCCATTGTATGTGTGTGCCACATCTTCTTTATCCATTCATCTGTTGATGGACACTTAGGCTGCTTCCAAGTCCTGGCTATTGTAAATAGAGCTGCAATGAACATTGTGGTACATGACTCTTTTTGAATTATGGCTTTCTCAGGGTATATGCCCAGTAGTGGGATTGCTGGGTCATAATTGCTGGGTCGTAAAAAACTCCAACATTTTTTGTTTGTAGATTTTTTGATGATGGCCATTCTGTCAGGTGTGAGGTGATACCTCATTGTAGTTTTGATTTGCATTTCTCTAATGATTAGTGATGTTGAGCATCCTTTCATGTGTTTGTTGGCAATCTGTATATCTTCTTTGGAGAAATGTCTATTTAGGTCTTCTGCCCATTTTTGGATTAGGTTGTTTATTTTTTTGATATTGAGCTACATGAGCTGCTTGTAAATTTTGGAGATTAATCCTTTGTCAGTTCCTTCATTTGCAAATATTTTCCCCATTCTGACGGTTGTCTTTTCATCTTGTTTATGGTTTCCTTTGCTGTGCAAAAGCTTTTAAGTTTCCTTAGGTCCCATTTGTTTATTTTTATTTTTAGTTCCATTTCTCTAGGAGGTGGGTCAAAAAGGATCTTGCTGTGATTTATGTCATAGAGTGTTCTGCCTATGTTTTCCTCTAAGAGTTTTATAGTGTCTGGCCTTACATTTAGGTCTTTAATCCATTTTGAGTTTATTTTTGTGTATGGTGTTAGGGAGTGTTCTAATTTCATTCTTTTACATGTAGCTGTCCAGTTTTCCCAGCACCACTTATTGAAGGGGCTGTCTGTTCTCCAATGTATATTCTTGCCTCCTTTATCAAAAATAAGGTGACTATATGTCTGTGGGTTTATCTCTGGGCTTTCTATCCTGTTCCATTGATCTATATTTCTGTTTTTGTGCCAGTACTATACTGTCTTGGTTACTATAGCTTTGTAGTATAGTCTGAAGTCCAGGAGCCTGATTCGTCCAGCTCCGTTTTTCTTTCTCAAGAGTGATTTTGCTATTCGGGGTCTTTTGTGTTTCCATACAAATTGTGAAATTTTTTGTTCTAGTTCTGTGAAAAATGCCATTGGTAGTTTAATAGGGATTGCGCAGCCTCTCTGCCAATGGGTGACATTGTGTTCCTGTCTTGCTAGTTGTTTGGCATAAGGTGTCCAGCACTGTAGCTTGCTGGTCGTTGAGTGGAGTTGGGTTTTAGCGTTGATATGGAGATCTCTGGGAGAGCTTTTGCCGTTTGATATTACGTGGAGCCAGGAGGTCTCTTGTGGACCAGTGTCCTGAACTCGGCTCTCCCACCTCAGAGGCACAGACCTGACACGTGGCTGGAGCACCAAAACCCTGTTAGCCCCACGGCTCAGAAGAAAAGGGAGAAAAAAAGAAAGAAAAAATAATAAAATAGTTATTAAAATTAAAACATTATTAAAATAAAAATAATTTAAAAATAATAAAAAAAAGAAAGAAAGAAGAGAGCAACCAAACCACAAAACAAATCCACCAATGATAGCAAGTGCTGAAAACTATACTAAAACAAACAAACAAACAAAAACGGACAGACAGAACCCTAGGACAAATGGTAAAAGCAAAGCTATACAGACAAAATCACACAAGGAAGCATATATTTATATATACACACTCACAAAAAGAGAAAAAGGAAAAATATATTTATATCTATGTTTTAAAAAAAAGGAAGAGAGCAACCAAATCAATAAACAAATCTACCAAGGATAATAAATTCTAAATACTAAACTAAGATAAACATAAGACCAGAAACAAATTAGATGCACAAAGCAAACCCCAAGTCTATAGTTGCTCCCAAAGTCCACCGCCTGAATTTTGGGATGATTCATTGTCTATTCAGGTTTTCCACAGATGCAGGGTACATCAAGTTGATTGTGGAGATTTAATCCGCTGCTCCTGAGGCTGCTGGGAGAAATTTCCCTTTCTCTTCTTTGTTCACACAGCTCCTGGGGTTCGGCTTTGGATTTGACACTGCCTCTGCGTGTAGGTCACCTGAGGGCATCTGTTCCCCACCCAGACAGCACAGGGTTAAAGGAGCAGCTGATTCAGGGGCTCTGGCTCACTCAGGCTGGGGGGAGGGAGGGGTTCAGATGCGGGGCAAGCCTGCAGCGGCAGAGGCTGGCGTGACGTTGCAACAGCCTGAGGTGTGCCGTGTTTTCTCCCGGGGAAGTTGTTCCTGGATCACGGGACCCTGGCAGCGGCGGGCTGCACAGGCTTCCCGGAAGGGGGGTGTGGATAGTGACCTGTGCTCGCACACAGGCTTCTTGGTGGCGGCAGCAGCAGCCTTAGCGTCTTATACCCGTTTCTGGGGTCCGCGCTGTTAGCCGCGGCTCGCGCCCGTCTCTGGAGCTCCTTTAAGCAGCGCTCTTAATCCCCTCTCCTTGCGCACCAGGAAACAAAGAGGCAAGAAAAAGTCTCTTGTCTCTTCGTCAGCTCCAGACTTTTCCCGGACTCCCTCCTGGCTAGCCGTGGTGCACTAACCCCCTGCAGGCTGTGTTCACGCCGCCAACCCCAGTCCTCTCCCGGCGCTCCGACCCGAAGCCTGAGCCTCAGCTCCTAGCCCCGCCTGCTCCGGCCGGGGAGCAGACAAGCCTCTCGGGCTGGTGAGTTCCGGTTGGCACCGATCCTCTGTGCGGGAATCTCTCCGCTTTGTTCTTCGCACTCCTGTGGCTGCGCTCTCCTCCGCGGCTCTGAAGCTCCCCTACTCCACCACCCGCAGTCTCCGCCCGCGAAGGGGCTTCCTAGTGTGTGGAAACCTTTTCTCCTTCACAGCTCCCCCCACCGGTGCAGGTCCCGTCCCTATTCTTTTGTCTCCGTTTATTCTTTTTTCTTTTGCCCTACCCAGGTATGTGGGGAGTTTCTTGCCTTTTGGGAGGTCTGAGGTCTTCGGCCAGCGTTCAGTAGGTGTTCTGTAGGAGTTGTTCCACGTGTAGATGTATTTCTGATGTATCTGTGGGGGGGAAGGTGATCTCCGCGTCTTACTCCTCCGCCATTCTTAAGGTCTCCACCCCAACATTTGGTCTTAACCAGTCCTTTTGATTTTGGCATTACTGTGGTGGTATCAAATTACGGTTTTAATTTGCATTTTTCTGATCAGATGACATTGAGCACATTTTCATGTGCTTATTGGTCATTTGAATATCCTTTTTTGTTAAGTGCCTACTTCAGGTGTTTTCCCATTTTTCTATAGGATTCTAAGTCTTTTTCCTTAGATTTGTAGTTCTTTATATATTCTGGATGAGTTCCTTGTCATGGGGTGGAGGGGGTCACAGAGAGAGAGAGAGAGAGAGGCATAGAGAGAAGTTATCTTCTCCCAGTCTGTCACTTGCCTTTTCAGTCTCTTAATGTTGTCTTTTGATAAATAGTTCTTAATTTTAATGAAATCCAATGTATTAAGCTTTCCTCTTGTTTAGTGGTTTTTACATCTTGTTTTAAAATTTTTTGTCTACCTTAAATCATGGAGATAATCCCCTGTAGTTTTATTAAGAAACTTGTTGCCTTAGGATTTATATATAGGCCTATGGGTCGTCACAATTTTTTTTTTTTTTTTTTGGTATGGTGTGAACCAGAGGATCAAGGCTTCTTTTTTATTTTAATGGATTCTAATTGACCCAACACCATTTATTGAAAAGACGATCCTTTCCTGCACTGAAATGCAATGGCATCTTTGTCACAAATCAGGTGGCCATATGAAAACCATTTCTTATGACTTGTTTATAGTTTTAGTCTGCCATCTTTACAGGTTTTGTAACAAGACTGTGCTAATAAATAGAGCAGACCAGAGGATCTCTTTTCTATGCTCTGAAAAATAAGTATTGATACTTTGGAAATTATTTGTCCCAAGGTACATATGTTTGAAATACTTAATCAGTAAAGCCATGTGTATTAGTCAGTGTCCAATCAGGAAAACAGAAACCACTCAGAGTATTTAAAAAGAGGGGAATTAATTACACAGGTGATGGGAGGAGTCAAAAAACCAAAAAAGTGAAATTAGCAATAGTAGGAAACAACTGTTACCCCTAATCCAGAGGGAACAAAGGGAAGAGGAGGTGTTACTGGAGTCCAAGGGCCCAAGTCAGGAGGTGGAAGCGGGAATCATGTTGGTATAACCAGCAGGAGCTTGGGCTGCAGAAAAGAGGTATCCAGTGTGCGAGCCTCCATGAGGCACACGGTGGAATAGATAAAACCTTGGCTTCTCTCCTCTTCCTAACTTCAGCCCCCTGCATACCTCCCACTGCCTGAATGTACCAGAAGCCAGCTGACACAGGAGCCAGGGAGCACAACCCGTAGGGGTGAGCCTTCCCAGGATGGTGTGTTCCTCTGATCCCTGTGTATCCTTTAACTGCTGTATAGATCTAGAAGCTGACCCAATTCAGGATCAATTATTTTGCCATGGATCCTTCACAGGCAGTGGTGTGTACTTCCATCAGGGGGCATCCAAATGTAAATATCCTTTTGGTGTTAATAGCTATTGATCCACAGACACAATAGGGGTTGCAAATGCTGATAAAATAATTTTATCCTTCTTTCTTTGTCTATCAGCTGGAAGATTTCTATAAAGAGAAACTATCCTTCATCACTATTTGGTCACTCTTGGCTACCTTTTGGCTTTCATTTTTACCCTTTCACCCTTTCAGATATCTGACTTCCTTCACTGGAATAGTGATCTTTACTCAGAAGGTACAGACCTCAGATATCATATATGCAGAGATGCTCATATAACTTTAAATTTATTTTTTTGCATATAATACTAAATTCAAAAGGTTCAAGAATGCAGAGAGTAAAAAGTAAGATGTCTTCCCCTGCCTCTAGTCAATCACTTCCCTCCTTGGAGGCAGCCATTGTTACAAGTTTCTTATGATTGTTTCCAGAAACATTAAAACTATATATATAGTTTCAGATCTATATATATATTCAAACAACAAAGCAAAAGGGGTAAAATGTTAACAATAGGTGAATCTGGTTAAAGGGTATATGGGTGTCATTTATACTCTCTTTACTTTTACAACTTTTGTAAGTTTTAAAGTATTTCTAAGTAAAAAGGAATATGCATATTATATAATAAATATATTTTCTGCTTAATAACTCAAATGGCACTATACTATACACACTGTCTTGCCCCTATCTTTTTTTAATTAAACAGTTTATCTTGAAGATCTGCTCATGCTAGTACATATAGAGATGCCTCATTCTTTTAAAGATTGCTATAACTTCATTGTATGGAAACACAGTATAACATAATTTATTTAAATAACAATACATAGGTGGACATTTAAGTTGTTTTAAACCCATTCATACTACAAAAATGCTGCAGTGAATGCCGTTTTACACTGACTGTTTCTTAAATGTGTGAGTATATCTGTAGCATAAATACCTAGGAGCCGAATAGCTACATTAAAGGGTACTTTTAATTTTAATAGTAATTACCAAGTTGTCCTCCCTAGAGGATATTCCAGTATACACTCCCACTACTTTTTGAGAGTATTGGCTTACACTCAGCAACACAATGTGTTGTGGAACCCTGATTATTTCCAATCTGATAGTTGAAAACATTGAATTTCTTTGTAGTTTTAACTTGCATTGCTCTTTTTGTTTAAAAGTTGCCTATATTTTCTTCTCTGTGAACTGTCTGCTTATACCCTTCATCCTCTTTGTTAGGTTACTGGCTTTTAAATTTCCATTTTTTAGGAGGTCTTCGTATGTTAAGAAAGTCAGCCTCTTGTCTGTGATTTCATAACATTTTTGAAGTAGAAATAATAACCTGACAGTAATCTAGTTCAGCCTATCATGTTACAAATTTTTAAACTGACTTAGAGATATCAAATGACCCGCAAGTCTGCAGCCCAGGATTTTGACTCCTAGTTTAGTAATTTTTACACTTCACCAGGCCACCCCTAAAACAGAAAGAACCAATATCCATCCTCTCAAAATGTATCAGCATTGGGATTTGGGGATTTTGCCCCTCTCCATGACCCTATTATTTCTCACTTACCCATTTAGGGACATATCTCCCCAACTTAATTTGCGCTTTCTGGATTCGCCAGACTTGTCTTCATCAAATGTCTTACTCTCCATAAGCAAATGACTTCTTGACTTTCTCCACAAATTCTTTCTTGAGTCAGTCTTTCACCCTGAACTTATTGAGCTCCTGGTAAATGAAGATCCCTGCATTGGGCAAGCTTAGAGGATAAAACAGAAATAGAAAATGCAATCTCTGCCTTGATCAACAGTCCATTTGAAGAGCCAAATCAAACACCCAATTTATTTGAAAATGAACTCATAATTAGTTGCTAATTCTCAAGGAGTATAAATCAAGTGATTAAATGGGTTTGTGTCAATCGGAAAAGGATTCCTGCAAGTTAAGTTTTTCCTTCAGATCTAGAAAGAAAGCTATGTATTTAGATTATAACAGTCCCAACTAACGTATACAGCACTTTCTAGTCCTCAGAGAGCATCACAGACATCACCTCTTTTCATCTGAACAGTGGTACTTTTTTCTTCATTTTATACATGAATAAACTGTAGAATAATTGAGAGACCAAATGACTTGTTCAGACAGCCTGGAAGGGCCCAGAGCTTCTCTCTCCAGGACTTATGATCTGTCCACTGCACCAGACTGCTTCAGTTTGGCAGAGGAAGAGAAGGGGTAGGGAGGGGGTTCAGGGGGAATGAGTCACAGATTTGATTTCTTTTAAGAGGCCCTGTGGTATAGTGAGATGACTGTGATTTTGGAGTCAGACAAGATTTGAATCTTTCTTACTATTTACAAGCTGTGACCTTGGCAATTTACTTATCCTCCAAACCTCCATTTTCTCAACTGGAAAATGGGAGTTAATAGTAG
Organism: Grampus griseus; assembly: GCF_964374135.1. Taxonomy (NCBI): domain Eukaryota; kingdom Metazoa; phylum Chordata; class Mammalia; order Artiodactyla; family Delphinidae; genus Grampus; species Grampus griseus. Next base: position 79,752,584 of record NC_139017.1, read on the forward strand.
CTACTCTTTAAGGATTCCTGACATATAGTAGGCATCTGGTGAATGGTAGCTACTTTAACTAGTAGTGGGCTAGAGTGGGAATGTGGATTGGTTTTTCCCTTGCATGTATTGTTGATTGACTTGGTTGAAGCAAAGAGGGTGAAGGGCAAAGACCCAACAAACAGAAGTGCATTGAATCCTAGGGAAAAGCATCACACTTGTTCCTTAGACTCCTCTTCTTTCCCACTTTCCTAACGGGATGATTTTTGTAAATGCAAGGAACAACTTCCAGAGAGAAGGGTTGAGAGGATTCTTACCTCTCTGGATGCAATCCTACCATGCATAGCACATGAGACAATGTGAATACAGAGTGCACTGAAACTTGTTAAAGCAAGCTCTAGACTTGGTGGTGAAGAGTGAGCTTGACTTGCCTTTGCCCCTTTCCAGCTCTATGTTCTTAAATAAATCAGTTAACCTCCTTGCTCCATGGACACCTATGAAGTGGGGCTAGTAATCCCTACATCACAGAATTTCCAAGGATCAAATTAGATAATTTAATTAACAAACACCTATAAAACACTCACTGTGATGCTTAATTTGTGTCAACTGGAGAATGTTTGGGGACGAGATTACCATTTAAATTGGTGAACTCTGAGTAAGCAGATTGCCCACCATAATGTGGGTGGGTCTCATTCAATCAGTTGAAGGCCTGAATAGAACAAAAAGATCAGCCTCCCTCAGCAAGACGGAATCCTCCAGAAGATTGCCTTCAGACTTCACCTGCACCAGTGGCTCTCCTGGGTCTTCAGCCTGCCGGCCCACACTGCAGACTTTTGGACTTGCCAACCTCCATAATCATGTGAGCCAATCCTTTATAATAAGTCACCTACTATGAGTCAAGCTCTGTTCTAGGCCCTGGGGATACAGTGTTGAAGGAGACAGACAATAAACAGGCAATATCATGTGAATAAAATACAAAACAGAGAGCTGATAGTGAGTGGTGAACCTCCTTTGGATTGAGTGTATCTAGATGAAGTGTTATTATAGACAGGGGAATGCAAAAGTTCTTAGGAATGACCTCAGTGTGCTTGGGCAAAGGGGAAGTTGGTGTGCCTGGGAATAGAGCAGGTGTGATAAAGAGTGGCAGGAGATGAAGTAGGTAAGATTGCAAGGCCCATCACGGAGGCCTAGCATTCTCATGGTAAAGAATTTGAATTTTTATTCTAAGTGCGGTGGCAAACCATCGAAGGGTTTTCTGCCAGCACATAACATATTCTGATTTACACACACACACACACACACACACACACACACACACACACGTTTTTAATTGAGGTGAAAGTCACATAACATAAAATTAATCATTCTAAAGTGAACATTTCAGAGGCATTCACAATGTTGTACAGTCACCACCAATTTATATTTTAAAAGATCATTCTGGTTGCTGTGTGGGAATTGGATGGTAGAGGAGCAAGAGTGGAAAAGGAGAAATATGTTTGGAGGCTGATGCTGAAGAGATACTGTGGCTAGGGTGGTAGCAGAAAAGATGGAAAGAGCAGACAGATCAATGGGACATAATTTTGAGGAAGAGTCAACAGGGCTTTCTAACAGATTCAATGTAGCATGTGAGGAAAGACGTAATATATACGGAAGCACTTTGTAAACTTTGCCAACTGTAAAATGTCATCATCATTATTATGAATAGGACTTTATGATTATTAAGAGAGCTGGCCCAGATGGTCTCTGAAGGTCCCTCAGAGTCCTGAGATCCTCTGATACTTTAAAGATGGGTAAACTGTCTTTGGGGAGAAAGGACAGATTTAGTCCAAGATTTTCCTGATCCCATGCAGTGCCCCAGTACTTCCAGAGGACAGTTCCAGGGCATTGTCCAACCAAATCCTCAGTGAGAACAGCAAAGCCTGCCTTCCTCCAGCCAGCAGGGCTATGTCATGGCCTGGAAGCATGCATGGGAACTGGCAGGCCCAGGTTCAGCATCCCAGATACTACACTCTTAAGGAAGTGCCCTGACGTCTGGGCTCTCAGACCTCCAAGATGTCCAGTGAAAACAGACTGGGTGGCGAGGCCCCAGGCCAGAAAAGGGAGAGTTCTTCCAGCAGTGCAGCCCTAGACGGATGACTCTTGCTGGCACTGAGCACACCCTAGAAGGTTATATAGCACTTGCCCCAGAATCCCAGGAGACTGGAGTCTGAGACCTTGCTTATAAGCAAGGCTCAGCATCTGACGCCGTCAGCATCCCAGACAGTGTTCAGTTGGCAAGGGTCTTCAGGAAAGACCCTCTCCAAAAGACAATTCCTTCTCTTCCTCCCTTCTCCTGCTTAGAGGAACTTGCCATAAATCCACATCTATTTGGTTTATGATCTTTGTAGTCTCCTCTGGAAAAAGTGATCTCTTTTTCACATAAGATTTAACTTTAGATAGTTAGGCCTCTACTGGGCTGGGAACATTTTTTTCTTGCACAGAGAGTTTCTCACCAGCAAATATAGAAGCTGAGTTAACTCTTTTAAGGTCACTTGAGTAATAATGCCACTACGTTGCAATGTGTGAAATGGTCCTTCTTCCATCTGAGAGAACAGACAACCCTTACCATGCCATGAGAGCTGTAGTTCTCAAAGTGTGGACCCCAGACCTCCAGCATTAACTTCTGCACCACCAGGGATTTGTGAGAAATGCAGATTCTCAGGCCTCGCCCTTGACCTACTGAGTGAGAAACTATGGAGGTGGAACCCCAGCAATCTGTGTTTTAACAAGTCTTTCAAGAGGTTTTGATGCATGTTCAAGCGTGAGAACTACTGTTTTAGAAAAACAGAGAAATGTAGAAGCATAGAAAGTGTGAGCAGAGCAATCAGGTGGTTACCTGACCATGTGATGAATGAAAGAAGTGAGGGCCAGAGAGAGAAGGTGACTTGTCCTGGAAGATGTAAAAGACAGATAACCTTTTTGTCCCTCTGGGTCCTCCCTCCCTTCCCACAGGGAAACTCAATTTTTCCTTTTGAATTATAGTCCTTTCCCAGACATTCTAGCTGCTCACCAATCCTCACATTATCAGGTAACTTTTTTAACAATTTAATCTGTCTGTCAATATAAATCTGTTCATTTTATATAGTAAAAGGTATATGACATTATGTGCATAAAATGCTAAAGAGAGTGTAGCTTAGATTGGGTTCCCTGGAAGCAGATTTGGTGACAGAAAATGGCATGCAAACGTTTTATTGAGTGTGTTTCCATATAAAAATTTGTCAAAGGAAGAAACTGACCCCTAATATGGTTGTAACTGGGGCCTTAGACAATGCTGTGGGGAGCTCTGGAGCTGGGATGAGCTTTCAGAATTATTAATATTTCCAATTGAAGTAAAGGGGTCCGACCTTTACATTGCTACATTAGCCAGTCATTGGCTGGGAGCTGCCTCTGGGAGGGGCCTTCATTTTGCACCAGGCAGTTATCTGCCAAGGACATTGTCTAGTGAGGGACACAGTTGGGAGGCATCAGCAGCTGGGAGCTGGGTGGATCAACTTTGAATAAGGGATCTGGAGAGAATATAAAAGTATTCTCCAATCTGAAGGCATTCCAGATTTGGGGGATGGGTGACAGGGTCAGAAAAATTCATCAGCTGAAAATAAAACCAAAACACCTCAAGACACAGCATTAAAAGAATCCTAAAAGAAGGTGTGCTGCTGATGAGACTAGAGTACTTACCGTCTCTACTAATTACTCCCAAATCTAGTGAAGAAGATCATGGTATGTACCAGAGTTTTCCAACGGATGTGCTAAGGCCCACTGATGGGCAACAATGAGTCAGAGATGTGCGGGGGCTTTTAGTTCCTTTGAACCTTAGGGTGGCAGAACAGGACTTAGGATGACTGGAGTCCCTTTATCAGTTCAGCCCAGTATGCCATACAGGCATTGCTGTTGTGTATGGGTGCGATGATGCTCAAAAAGTTGGAAAGCACTCACTTATAAAGAAAGTTATCTACTCAACTGTACCGTATTATCTTGAGGCACTGCTGGCATCACAGGTGGAGGTGGCTCTGTGTGCCAGAGTAGGAGCCCTCTAATTCTGGGAAGCAGCGCTGTTTACCCAGAAACATCTCCAAAGTGCAGAAGCACAGTTTATCCAAGTACTCTAGAATGATGAAATAGTCCATAAAAACAAGAGCACTCTTGAAGCTTTGCTCTACTTTTGTCCTCTTGGAAAATACCTGCTTCATGTTTCAGCATCCCCAGTGGGATTATTCTTAGGAGGGTTCTAAAGAAAGCCTGGGTACCAGTGATCCTACCTGATACCCCTCATTAATAAGTCTGTATCTCACTTGTCATTCAGGCTCTTATTGAGGGAACCAGCTCTCCACAGCCTGCTTCTCTTTGAGAAACTGATGGAATTAAGTTCCCAGACTGGCAAAGGTAACCTCTGGATGGTGGTGACCAGGTATGGAAACCCTGGGCAAGTCTCCCTCCCAGAGGCATCATTTAATGAGTACACTAAGAAAACGGCTCACACAGAGGGGACTGACCATTGGAGAAGCAGTATTTTGCCACAGGACATGTGAGAATTCTGGGGCTACACGGTCTGTCTAGAACTGGGCAGGATGGAAAGGAGTTTGAGAAGCCTTGATGGCTGGCATCTGATCAGTGAGCCTTCGGTTGGCTCCCTGTGGGAATATCTGATTCCTGGAGCACAGATATTTAGGTGGCATGCTCTGTAACCTCTGGTCCCAGGGGCAGAAGGAGAGACACTAGAACCATGCTCATCTTCCCATTCCATCTCTCACCTTTTTGTAAGGAGGAAACACTAGGTGTTTTCCCTCTGAGCTTCAACCCAAATCCTTGGGTGACTTGATCCCAGAGCTGCCCCAAGATTAGATCTCAGGTGGATTTCAAACTGGTTTTGCCTACCCACTGGGCCATCGGAAATATGACCCTCTTGACTCCCTTCCTGGGGAGAAAGGGAAGAGGTAACAGTGGCCTGAAATCCTGGCACCTGTCCAGAGGAGTCCTGCTCACGGGCGGGGGTCTCCCCACTGCCCCCCAAATACACACACACATCAGGTTCATCTTCTAACACTAGAGAAAGGCATGCTGGCTTCCTTCCAGGTGATACACCATGGAGGTTTCTCTGACAGGACATGTCTGGCCGATGTTTCACCCGTACTGTTGGTTTAGGGGCCAGTGAGCTGAGGACTGAAGAAGTGGAAAGGGGAGAGCACCTGACCACTGAATTCAGCCTGAATGCTGGTCTCCAGGGAAGGTTTTCTGCCCTTCTCTGGGACTCTTCCGGCCAACTTTGGGGAGACGGGTGTCATCTCTCTTTGGAGTCAGCCAGAGCCCACTCCTGAGTGCTTCGGAGCAGCCAGCTGAACTCTGGCATCTCCTCGTTATTGTGCTTTAGCACCACGCCAACGGGCTCCGCCCTAGCCCTGCTGTAAGATGGAGCGGTCACTGCCAAAGGCTTCATCTTTCTTGACCACAGGCCCTAGAACATCAGAGGCCTCCAGCTCTCTCGGTCCCACCACATCCCCAGGCCTCCCTGCTACACTGCCAGAGGGCTGCTGCCACTGCTTTGACAGAGAATTACAAGCTGCTGCTCTCCTTTTTCTTCGTGTTCTCCTTTTTAAGGACAGGGATGATGACCTCTTCATTTCTCCATGCCCCACAGCACCTTCACATCACACTGTTTGCAAAGTCAGGTTTCAGGAAATGTCTGATAGGCAAACAAGTAAGTGCATAAATGAATAAATGCATTTATGAAGATTTCTGAAAGCCCTGATATCACAGACCCATTTAATTGGAGCTCCCAATGAGTTGGGAGTTGAGCTGGAGCATCTCATCCTAGAGTAGAGGTGGAAGATGGGCTATTGACATCCTCAACTCTTGTCAGATCCTCTGCCCACTCACACACCATGTTCTTTTCCACTAACACTAATATGAAATAAGGACACAGGGATGAAAGGTAGCCTTGGAGGATAAAAAAGACATAGTAAAAGGGATCCTATAGGGAGTGGGGTATGTAAGGAAAAAGGTGGGCCCCATGCCCACCCTGCTGCTATGACCACTGGGAATGTGGACTTGGGCAGGATTTTCATGGATGGCCTTTGAGGCTCTGAGCTTTCAGAGCCTCACCTGCAGGCCCCCATTTCTTTGCCACGCATCCACAACCTCCCTGAGCCACCACCCAAGTCACCATCCAACCCTCAGAATGAGGTCTTCCCAAGCCTGAGGCCAATAGTGCTACTAATTTGCAGGCCACCCTTCCTGTATTCAGCAGCGGGTTCTACTCCTCGGGTCAGTGTGAAGGCCTCTCTGCCTGTCTCCTGTCTTCTTCTCTGCCTGAGATCTTGGGTCTCCTTGGAAAGTACCTGCCGGCCAACTGCTTCTGCCTCCCAGATCCATGGGCCCAGCCGGTGGAGGGCTCTCACCAGCAGCCCCAGAAACACTCACCCGGGGAAGCAACTCAATATCTCTCTTTGTCAGTGAAGATGTCTTAATATTATTCCTGCAAGTCCCAGTCTGAAATGGAATGGGGTGTGTAATAAGAGTAATAGAAATGTAACAGAAAAATCTATATAAAGCATAATGTTTACAACCATTCTCCCTCTGGGGGCTTCTGAGATTTAAAGAGCTTTTGTTTCCTTTGGGCTGACCAGGTATACTAGTTAAGGCAAAACTAGCTTCTGTAATAAGCAAATCCTCCAACTGTCAGTAGCATAACGAGAATAGCTGTATTCTTTGCTCCCATCAGTCCCAATCAGGTATTTGATAACAGTCTCCCACGTGGTGATTCATGGACCCGTGTTCCTTGCTTGAGGCTTAGCTATCCCCTTGGGCCTTGGAGTCCTTTGCCCTTATCTGGCAGACAAGGAAAGGGAAGGTAGAGGAGAGATACCCACTTGTTAATCACTTTGATCTGGAAGTGACACACATGATTTCTGCTCAGCTCCCAGTGATGAAGACCAGTCTGCCTCAACCACAGGGCTCCACCCAGACGCAAGGGCGGTTGAGAGATATAGCTCCAGACTGAGAGCCCTCTGCCAGACCTCCTCCTTATGAGAGGGGAGCACAGGTCTCAGAAAAACAGCTAGCCGACCCTGACACGGCGAAATTACGATGAGCAGTGGCAAACTAAAGAAGCTGAAGGAATAGGATACATCACTCAACAGGAAAAAGCGCATAGAAGTTATGGGGAAGGATTACAAAAGCTCTAAGAGAAGGGGAAGGGGTGAAGAGGAGAGCTGGCCAAGATGGAGTTCTGGAGGACAGAGACTAGATTGGAGCAGCTGCTGTCCAGTGTGAGGCTTTGGAAAGAGACCATTAAGAAAGTGTACTGAGTGTTGGTACCGAGTGTTGTATGGCGCGATTTGTCCCTTGTCAAGCTTCATTTAGTAAAGCCTTCAGCAGAGTGTGAGAGGGCAGAGGCCGACTTCAGGGTTCTTAAGTCAAATGAGTTAAAAAATCATAGCTATGATGAAATTAGATAGTGATGATGGTTGCACAGCATTGTGAATATACTAAAACGTTACCGAATTGTACACTTTGAAAGGTGAGTTTTATGATCTGTGAATATAGCTCAGTAAAAAATTATATGAGAAAAATAATAATTCCCACTTTTTGAGTACTTTTTTGTGCCAGCACTTTACATATTTTTATAACCCCTAAATCCTTAGTGTACCCTAAAAGGTGAGTATTAATGTCTCTGTTTTACAGATAAAGAAACTCAGGTCCACAGAGGTTTAAATGACCTAATGTCACACAGGTGGTGGAGTCAGAATTCGAACTCAAGTCTGCCTGACTGCGCAGGCCTGGCCCTCTCAGTAACAATCACTGTCATCTATTGGGTGCCGGGTACTGAGGTAGGAACTTTGTGTGTGTGATTCGAATTCCCTCACCAATCCTGGGAAGTTGGTGAAATCCTTGCCTTCATAGACAAAGTCACTGAGTGTAGTCAATGATGGCCCCAACTCAGCTAAAAAGTGACAATGCCAGGTTTCAAATCCTGTCTGATTTCAAAGCCCCTCAATGTGCTTTCACTTAGGGGTCCTTCAGCACTACTCTGTTTACAATGGCAAAAACACTTCTCTCTGTTTAACAAATGAAGCTTGCTTTTCCCTGCCTGATTCAAATCCAGCTCACTTTACTAAATGTTTTTTAAGTGGCAAGAATTATGCTAAGATGCCTTGTCTTTCCTTATTCACCTATCAAGGCCCACTGCTTTTTTCAAAGTTGGACTCAAAGGTTCTTTCACTACAAAGTTTACACCGATTAATTTATCTGATCTGTTCCTTTATCCATTAAATAGAAAAAACATTGTGATTTTATCAGTACAACTCAAGGTATAGTCTGGATGGATCTAGTCTTGAGATGTTTGTTGCCAGTTCATGCAAGGCAAGTAAAGAAATTGATTTTAAGTACTCAGAAACTTTGATAGCAATTTGACAGTTATGACGACCAGTTTTATAACCAGTGGGCTTACATTTTGTACTTTTTATTTCATTTTTGTTACAATTCACCTTCATTGTATTTTACAAAAAATTGGTCTATCACAGACCGGAAATTTTTATAAAATAATGATCCTCTACCACAGGTGGTTTGAGAAGTATTGCTGCAGACCAGAGGTCAGCACACTATGGCCCATGAGCCAGGCCCAGCCTACTATCGAATTTGTAAATAAAGTTTTATTGAAACACAGGCACACCCATTCATTTACGTATTGTCCAAGGCAGTTTTCATGCTACAATGGTAGCACTGAGTACTTGTGACAGAGACCACCTGGCCCACAAAGCAAAACATATTTACTACATGGACCTTACAGAAAAAGCTTACTGATCCCTGATCTAGACCACTGGTTCTCAGGCATGACTGTACATTGGGAACACCTGGGAGAGACGTTTAAACACCCATGGTTAGGTTCTATCCCCAGAGATCCTGGTGTCATTGGTCTGGGGTGCAGCCTGTGCAGGTCATTTTAATGTACAGCCAAGTTTTAGAACTGCTGATTTAGATCAGAAACTTTCAACTCTAGTGCGAGAATCAGAATCCTGTGGAGGCCAGAGATCCACCCTGAACCTACTGAAACAGAGTTCTGGAGTATAGGGTTGAGGCATGCTTGAGTGTATTTTGTTAAGTAAACCCCACAGGTAATCTAGATGTTTAGCTGGGGTTGAGAACCACTGGTGTAGACTCTGGAGCAATGATTTTTCAAAGCTGTAACACATATCAGAATTACATAAGGAATGTGTTAGGAATAGAGATTCCCAGACCCCACCTCTCATGAGTCTAATTAAGTAGGTCTCAGGTGGATGTAAGCCAGGAATGTGCATTTTTAGCTAAGCCTCCAAAATACTTCTGGACCAGGGAGCCTCCTTGGACCACACTCTGAGAAACACTCTTCTAGTGCAATAAGCACTTGGTTTCTATCCAGGCTCCTGCAGAACGACTTAGATTCTGTGACTTATTTTCCCCTTGGTAAAATGAGGAGAACGATCCCTCCCTAGCCTTACTTTTCCAAGACTGTATGAGCACTGAGCACGGTAATATATGTGAAAGTGTTTCATTAAAGTGAAGAAAAAATGCATAGAGGAACATATCATCTCTCCCTGAGATATGAATGGCTAGTAATGATATACCTTGTTCTATCTCTAGAGAGATTTACCTTTAATCCAAAGCAATCTCCAGTGGAGAATTCATGTAGCTAGAATAGGCTCAGAGCAGGAGGTTTGGAGGTTTTATGGGAATATCTCTACATCCTTTGATTCATGTCCGTGCAAAAATAACAAGAAGGTGAAGAAGACAAAGAAGCATTTATTATCCTAAACAATTCACACAGATTATTTCAATTAATCCTCACATCAGTCCTTTAATTTAGATATTATTAGTATGTTCATTTTAAAGATGAGGGAAATACAGCTCAGAGGGGTTAAATGATTTGCCTAAAGTCACTGACAGCTAGAAGGTGTCAAGGTAGGATTTAGGGTCCAGATCGTCAGACTCTAGAGCCCACCTTCTTAAGCACTCTGCTATTCTCCCCTATGTCTGTGTGAAAACAACCGTGATCGGGAGAGGGAAGAAAACGCCACTCAGCCTCCTGCATGCTTCCTTCCAGGGCAATATTTGTTCAAAGTTTCTAACTGTGGAGCTACAGGTCCCATGCATCCCTCCACCAAGTCCTCACGCAGGCATCCTTGGAAGGACCTGCTCTTTGTCATTGAACTGATTGCCATTTCTGAAGTCATCCCATGACCCTACCATCCATTATTTGGGAACTGTCAACAGCAAACAGAACAGAATCCTCAGCATTCTAAGAAGTAGAAGCGCAAGAAAGAAAACAATACTGAATATTTCCTCCCACCCAAAAGGGAGTCCATAACAATCCTGGGGACTCAATACTTCTAAAGATTAGCTCTGCAATGGTGGAGAGCAGGAGCAGGCCTGTGAAGGAGGATCTGCCGTGGGACACCTCTAAGCACACCTCTTTCATTACGTCCAGTTGAAAGTAAATATGTGTTAGTGAGTTTGGGGGGAGAGGGATGCAAGAACTGAGATGGCAGAAAGAATGGACCAGGTATTTACCCCTCAAAACCATGGACCAGATGAGGGTCGACTCAGCTCCAGCTGTTGGAAGTTTTGTCCAGGACCTGCTGGGAGAAGTCAGCTGTGTCCCAAAGCAATGGTGTTTTCCAGCCCCAGAGAAAGGGTATTGGCTAAAGCAGAGGTCCCCATCCCTCCACTTCTCCCCAATCCCTTCTCTGTCCCACTCTTTCAGATCCAGGGGACAGAGTTCCCTTTCTCACCGTCCATTCTAATTTTCCCTCTCTCTCCTCCCCTCATGCCCTGACAAGTCTCTCCTCCTCTTCCTTCCTTCAGCAGGTTGGCCTTGAGAACAATAGTCCTGGACTATTAACCTGCAGTTGACCTCCTGCCCTCCAGTCAACCATTCTCAGCCTTGTTCCCCAGAGGAACCCAGAACACTCTCATAACCTGCTGTAATGTGGAAGTACCATTTCAGTAATGACAGCCTTCTGTTGATCTAACTCGGGTCAGCACACTGTGGCCCATGGGTCAAATCTGGCCTACCATTTTGTAGGTAAAACTTTATTGAAACATAGCCACACCATTCATTTACATAGTGTCTATGGCTATATTCATGCTTCAAGGACAGAGTAGAGCAGTCAGGACAGAGACTGCATGGTCTGCATAAAGCCTAAAATACTTACTCTCTGGCTTTTTACAGAAAAAATGTGCCAGCTTCTGACCTAGAATATCCCCTGCCTAGTCTGAGACTTGTTTGAATAAGGTCCCCGGATTGTTTCTGCTGTGTTCAAGTGGTTAGTGGGTGTTTTCTTCAGAAGTTGCTTGAGCCTTTGAAAGACATTAGTGAATGCCGTACAACAGAAAGCTGGTGACAAAAGGAGACACAATTGCCTTGTTGATCCCACAAAACAGCACAACACCCCAGAGTGATGAGGATATTCCTGCTCTGGGAGAGAGCTAGCAAGGAGCCCTTATCTGCCGGTTGAAGCAGGGCAAGAATTCCCCAGGAAAAAGCCCTTCAGTTTTCTCACCACTCCTCTCAGTGAGAGCTTCTTGCTGCCACAGGGACAGAAACCAAAGAGGTGTAATGGAAGCTAAACGGTCATCCATTAGCATAAGCCTATGTGATATTTGTCTAAAGGGACGCATATCAAATGGTAAAACTCGAGATTCCCACAGCCCTTTGATGACCAAGCCTAGTAGGTAGAGTTCATGGCTTCCACTTAATTCCTATTCCTTTCATCTCACAGTGAAACCACTTGAGCCATAAAAAGTCAACCCCTCCACCCACAGATGATTGGCCATTTATTGTTTGAGTTATTTTAATTTTGGGCTTGATAATAATAATGATATAATTGCTACTATCATTCTCCCATATATGGGGCTTACTCTGCCAGGAATTATGTGCTCTATGTCATGCATGGCAACTTGACTGACTCAAAATAGTGCCAGATCCCACACATTGCTTTTTCACGTCAAGGCCCCACACCATAGTGACTGTCCCCATGGTTTTCTGGATGCTGTCCTGTATCTGGTAACAGAACACAGGTCAGCTGGAGCTCCTATTCGTCCCGCTCTGGAAGCATCTCTGGGGCAATGTCATGTTCAGATGTCTCAGGGGGCCCCTCCCAATGCTGTTTTGAGGCACTTCATAACTGAAAACAGGCCTTCATCATCATTGCTCTGGAAGTTGCCTCTGAACTGCTACACCACTCTGCTTATTCAATTCTAATAATGTCATGGTCACCAAGCCATTCTTGGGGCTCCACTCTCTTTCCCATCCTTGACCCTGATGGGGTCAAGGATGCCATTGATGATGAATCCCAGGATGCCATTCCTTTATTTGTTTATTGAAATAACAGTGCTGAGTATCTCCTATATGGACAGAGTGGACAAACAAGTCCTGACTTCAGAGGGGCCTGCAGGCTAGGTGGGAGAGAGACAAAAACACATAACACAATCATGGAGCTACGGAAACTTGGACTTGGAAGTGATGTCTCAGGAAGACTTCTCAGAGGGATGACATAGAGAAGCACTTTAAAGGATGAGTAGAAGCCAGACAAAGGTATCTAGGATAGGGCTGGAGTTCTAGGCAGGAGGAACAACATACACGTTGACCCAGAGGCATAGGGACAAGTTAGAGACTTGAAAAAAGTATATCTTTGTCTTAACTTATGGGGTCTAAAGATGTACCCAAGGCTCCAGACCCTATCAGAAACCTATCATTACAGGTGACATCTTCCCCCATGGGAACCCAGACCAGACCCTACCTGGGAAAACAGATTCCTGGTGTTGTGCCACTGTGGAACTGTCTTTCCTCCTCTAAAGCCTCTGACGTGGGCTGTGCGTTCATCCAACCCTGACATGGGTTGGTCCTTGCATTAACTGAGGGATATTTTTCTGCACCACTCTGATGAATTTCATTATCTTTAGTTAAGGAAACAAGTCTCAAAATGTCTTTTTGTCACTTTTCTAGAAGCTCCATGGCCTCTAGGCCAATTAGACCACAGCCCCACTGTGCTGAACAGGAATGAGCCGGATCCCTCAGCATCATATCTGGAACCCTTGGTAACATTCACTAGACTCTCCCAGACCCTATGCTCTTCTTACACAATCATGGTTAACAACTGGTTGAAAATTGTGACTTTTACTTGTCCCCTACATAGCTTTCACTTGAGAGAGGCATAAAGAAGATTGAGACCTCTGTCCCAGTTCTCAGAAAGAAAAAACATCTAAAATAGTTCATCTGGGGTTTGTGCTTGGCTTTATGGTTTTCATGAGGTTTGTTCAACTGATGCCAGCAACATCTGGAACTGGGAGTGTATCTGGTCACATTGCAATAAAAGGAGGCTCACTTGGCTGGGTTCCCCTGCAGGAAGAGGCCCCGGAGGCAGAGCAGTAGAGAGGATGCGAGGGTATTAGAGGCAGTGGGAGTGGGCAGGGCATGTGGGTTTTGCCTAAGGAGGGAGCAGCCATTCCTCTTGGTAGAGGCAGGACCCAGCAAGTAGAGAATCACCACCTGAAAGCAGTTACTTTGCACTGTTCTGGGTCTTAACCGGCCAATTCCTTTCCTCCTTCATCCTCCCCAGCCCTTTCCTTCTAGGCTCTTGGAGCTCTTCTGCCCTGAATCAGGCTGCTAACTTTTAACTCTAAATCTATTCCCCCAACCTTCGCTCATCAAAATATGTCTACCACTATGTACCCCCCCCAGAAAAAGGAAAATAGGAAGGAAGGAAAGAAGGAAGGAAGGATGGAAGGAAGGAAGAGAAAGAAAGAAAGAAAGAAAGAAAGAAAGAAAGAAAGAAAGAAAGAAAGAAAGAAAGAAAGAAAGAAAGAAAGAGAGAGAGAAAGAAAGAAAGAAAGAAAGAAAAAGAAAGAAAGAAAGAAAGAAAGAAAGAAAGGAAGAAAGAAAGAAAGGAAGAAAGAAAGAAAGAAAGAAAGAAAGAAAGAAAGAAAGAAAGAAAAGGAAGGAAGGAAGGAAGAAAGAAAGAAAGAAAGAAAGAAAAGGAAGGAAGGAAGGTAGGTAGAAAGAAAGAAAGAAAGAAAGGAAGGAAAGGAGGGAGGGAGGAAAGAAAGACCCCAGTGTGCCAAGCAACACAGGCAGGAAATGTCAAAGTGAAATCAGTTTTAAGACAATAGGGCAAGGGTGACTTCTTTTCCTGCCATAAAAATTCCTTTACAGTTATTGTGATCATATTTTGTTAATAAAAGTAATATTTTTTTATTTCTTGCTCTTTCTCTCCAGATTTTTAAGACCACTATATTGCCAATCTCTGACAAATTAGGTTAGGGTTATGTGCTAATTGCTTAAAGCTTGCTACTCCTAGAAGCAATTGTACCTTTAGTCAACTGATAGTCAAATAATGTTTTCTAGTATCATTTCAGTAGCATGGTTGAGGGGTTTTGGTAGGTATAGAATCCCTGAACCTTAACAGCTGGTAAAGATCTTGATGGCCATGTACTAAAACCTTCCTTCCAGTGGTTGAATTCTCCCTAAAACATCCAGAACTGCTTGATCACTTCCAGTTATGGGAACGCACTTCTGTGAGAGGAAGCTATTCAGCCTTTGGATGGTTTTGTTAGAAAGTTCTCTCTCTTTCTTGCTCTCTCCCCCCCGCCCCCCGCCTTTGAAAGAAAATCTGCCTTCCTGAAGATTCCTTTTACCAAACCAAGTTAGATTTTTCTGGAGCCTAAATAAGTCTAATCCCTTTCCTTAACATGATAGTAGGTTAAATATTTAAAGGTAGTCATCACTGCCCAAGGCTTTTCCTTTAGAAAGGAAAAAATCCTAACATCCTAAAATCCCTTCAACCCTTTCCGGTGTGAGTCATACGCAGTCAACCTGCCCTCCATGGTATTCTTTCTAGTTGGTCAATGTCCCTCTTAAAATATGATGCCCAAAATTGGGCCCAAACTCCAGATGCATTCTAACCATTAGCAAAATAGAATGTGAGTCTTACAGCTCTTTTGGCAGCCCTAGCAGACCATTTCCTCATGTTGAACTTGGAGTAACTACCTCTTGTCTCTGCCTCTCCCCGTCTTTTTTCAGACAATGGCTGCTAATTCAGCTCTTCCTCAAAACCATGTTTTTCCAAGTACATTTTCAACGTAACTTGAGAGCTTTGTTTTGAATCTACATTCATTCTATCTTGTCCGGGTCTTTCTCAGTCTTGGTTCTGGCACTCAGTGCATTAGCTCTCCCTCCACATTTCAGGGTTGCATAAAAAGACAAGTGGGCCTGAGACAGAGCTCACTTGTACTTCCACTCAGACTGATACTGACCAATATCCTTTGGATTGTTCAATCAGCAACATATCCCCAACATTCTACTGCTTTTAACCCATACCTCTCTATCTTGTCTGCAAGAACAGACAAGATATCAAAAGCCTTACTAAGGTCATGTTACACTATGTTCATGCCTACCCTAATCATGCTGCAAGTTCGATTGGCCAATAACAACAGGAAATTACATTTGTCAGTAATCCATGAAGCTCCTGGTGAGCACATGATTCTTTTCTAAATGCCGACGTATCATCTTTTGGAAATTTGTGACAGAAATCAATAATAAGTTGGTTGCAATTATTTTTTAAAATCTACCTTTCCTAGCTTCTAGAAATTCAGGATGTTTATTTGTTTTGTTTTGTTTGCGGTACGCGGACCTCTCACTGTTGTGGCCTCTCCCGTTGTGGAGCACAGCCTCCGGAAGCACAGGCTCAGCGGCCATGGCTCACGGGCCCAGCCGCTCCGCGGCATGTGGGATCTTCCCAGACCGGGGCACGAACCCGTGTCCCCTGCATCGTCAGGCTCTCAACCACTGCGCCACCAGGGAAGCCCCAGGATGTTTATTTAACTATAAATAAATAATTTACTCTCATGTCTCCCATACATGATTTTCCTAAAGATTTTTAACAACCACGTCTACAAAATTCTTTTAACATTCTAGGACAGAAATTTAGCTCATTTAAATTGACTAGATACTTTCTCTTTAGTTCCTAACCCGTCTCAGCCTTTCATTTCCTTATTCATTTTTTAAATGTTCCCCTCTATTATGTTTAATAAAATACTTGGTACATTCAATAGAATTTTTATCAAAAATGTGCAAACTATAAACAAATATATACATACATAATAATGTATAGTAATATAATGAAAGCCCACCAACCAGTATAAAATCCAGAACTCTTTAATAACATATAGTGCCTGTTTGCTCTTCCCATTTCATCCTTCTACCTTCTCCTTCTCCCCACTTAGATAAAGGACTACTCTGAATTTTATATTATTCTCTTTTTAAAAATAATAGTTTTGTCATTAATATAAATATGCTTAAACTATATATTATCTATTTTTATTTGACTTTGGGTTTTCTGAACATAGTATTATACTTAACGTAATCTTCTGGGACTGCTTTTTTTTTAATTCAAATTATATTTCAAAAATTCATCCATATTGTGACAGATAGCTACAGTTCACTTATATTCACTGTTATATATAATATTTAATTGTTAAAATATTTTATCTATGCTTCTGTTACAGGACAAGTGGTGGTTTATAAAACATATCTGCAAATTCTTTGATACTCCTCCTCTCAAAAGGTAATTCTCCTTCTCTTGCATAGGGGCTGACTTTAGTAACTTGTCTTTGATGAATATATTTAATGAACGTGGCAAACATGATACTGTATGATTTCTGCAGCTAGGTGAAATGTTGCTTATTATATAATTTTCTCTCTTCCTTTCCTTCGTCTCTCCTCCTACCCCTCTCTCCCTCCCCCTTCTCTCTCTCCCTTTCTCCCTCTATTTTTCTCTCTCTTTCTCTCCTTCACTTCCTCTCCCCTACTTAGAACCAAGCTACAATGTTATGAGGAAGCCAAACTATCACTGGAAAATGGAGTGAAAATAGGTGAAATGGAGCAGCACTAAATGAGGTCCCAGCAAACAGCCAGCATCAACCTCCAGACGTGTAAGTGTGCCTTCAAATGATTCCAGCTCCTAGTCTTCCAGCTGCCCTAGCTGACTCTTGGTGAGAGAGACTAAGCCCTCCTAAAATTTCAGGCTCATGTTGTTGTCATTTTAAGTGACTAATCTTTGAGGCTGTTTGTTACACAGCAAAGGATAAGTGCAACAAGACACTTGAATGGTTGTCAGGTTTTTGCTCTTACACATTGTGTCCCTATGAATGTTCTTATACTTGTTTCCTAGTGCACAAAAGCAAGAATGCAATTGCTAAACCACAGGATAAATAGATGTTCAGCTAATAAGAAGAGTCAAATTATTTTTCAAAGTAGTTGTATCATTCTCCACTATCACAGTGTGTGTTTTGTGTTTTCACTTTGTTTTACATTTTTTACTATCTTTTGATGAAAAGAAAATTTTAATCTTAATGTAATCTTTTCTTTTATGGTTATTGCATTTTGTCTTGCTTAAGACTTTCTTTCTTACCCCAAGTTCAGAAAGACATTCACCATATTTTATTTGCATTTTTAAAGCCTTTCAGATTTCATTTTGTTATACATCTAGAATTGACTTTAAATATGGAGTGGGTTGAGGATCCAATATAACTTTTTCTTTTATATGAATAATCTACTTTCCCAGTACATTTGTTGAATGGTCCTTCCTTCCCCCACTGCTTTGAGATGCTGCCTATATCATGTATCAAAGTTCCATGTATGTGTAAGCTTATTCTATTTTTATCTAGTAATCAATTTATCCGTTTGCCTATTCCTATAACTTTATAATAAGTCTTGGTAACTGGTAGGGCAAAGATCCCAACATATTCTTTTACTTTCTCATTCCTTTGCTCTTAAGTATACATTTTTAGAATAAGTTTGTTGCATTCCAAACCACTTGGAAGTGTGATTGAAACTGCATGGAATCAGTCAATTAACTTGGAGATATTGATACTTGACATATTTATGATACTGAATTCTTTTCATAGAGAAAGATAATTTCTCCATTTATTTGTCTCCTTTCTTCTAATAAAAACTTTTAAATTTCTACAGATGTCTTGCACATTTTTTATTAAATTTATTCTTAAATACTTCACTTTTTATTGCTATTACAAATGATTTCCTTTTTAAATTGGTTTTGATTCTTGCTGGCATAAAAATACAAGTTTATCTTTTTTCTTGCTCATTTAGCCAGTCACCGTGCCAAATTCTATTATTATTACTAATTCTATTGTTTGAGACCTTCAGTATAGACAAACATATATCTGGAAATATCAGTTTTGTTTCTTTTTTCCTCCTATTCCTATGCCTCTAGTTGCTTTTGTTGTCTTACCATGTTGGCTAGAATTTCCAGTACTATGTTGAATAGAAGTCTTAATGGTGGGCATCTTTGTATTCTTTTGAATTTTAAAGATAGTGCTTTTAGGGCTTCCCTGGTGGCGCAGTGGTTGAGGGTCCCCCTGCCGATGCAGGGGACACGGATTTGTGCCCCCGTCCGGGAGGATCCCACATGCCACCGGGCGGCTGGGCCCGTGAGCCGTGGCCGCTGAGCCTGCGTGTCCGGAGCCTGTGCTCTGCAACAGGAGAGGCCACAGCAGTGAGAGGCCTGCGTACCGCAAAAAAAAAAAAAAAAAAAAAAAGATAGTGCTTTTAAATTTTCTTATTAAGAATGATGCTTGATGTAAACCTTTGGTAGGGAGTCTATATCAGAGGGAGAATGTTGTCTTTTATCCATGTAATTTACAAAAATTTTGTGATGAAATAGTGTGGAATTCTATAAAATCTCTTTTAAAAAGAGGCTATTGAGGCATAATTTACATAAAACAAAAGTCACCTTTTAGGGTGTATAGTCAATGAACTTGAACAAATATATGGAATCGTTAACCTTTACTACCATCAGCATGTAGATCTTTTCTGTCACCATAAAATTCTCTCACGTCCTTTGTGGTCAACCGCCTGTATTCTCTTTTTAAAATGCAGATGAATTTAACTTTATTTAATATTTTTGTGGGTAAATTCATGAGTGGTTTTCTCCTATTATTTTACTGTCGTTGTCTGGTTTTGGTGTTAAGATTATTCTTGCCTCTTAGGATTTATTGGGGGAATGTTCCCTTGTCTTCTTTGTAGAAAGGCTTCTATAAGACTGGAATGATCTATCCCTTGAAGATTTGGTAGAATTCACTTGTACAGCTAGTCTTTATTATTGAAAGAGTTTTAAATATTGCTTCAATTTATTCTATAAGGATAGGACCATTAAGACTTTCTATTTCTTCCAGAGTCAGTTTTCAGTTCTAGAAATGTGTCCATTTTGTCTATGTTTTCAAATTTATTGGCATAAAGTTCATAGTATCTTTTCCTTTTAGTCATTACCACATGTAATATTGTTTAATTGTGCATTTCATTTTTCTTCCTTATCAGTATTAATAGAGGTTTAAGAATTTTATTAGCCTTTTCAAAGATTTAATTTTTGACTTTCTTGATGTGCTCTATTGTATCCTTGTTTCCTATTTCATTGATTTATACTCTTCATTATCTCTTTTTTTTCTTTGTGTTTATTCCCTTGTTCTTTTCCATTTTCTTAAGCTCATTATATTTCAGGCCTGCCTCTCCTGATCTCCCTGGCCTCAGGGGCACTGATCCTGTCTGGCTTCCACTTCTCCTCCCTCCTCAGTCCCCCCATGTCCTACCAGTTCACTACGGGTTCCTCCCATTTCCTTGGGCTTCAGAGTCCCCCACCAGCGGCTGGCAGACACCCTACTTGTGGGGAGATGCTAACTCAGCGTCTTCCCACACTGCCATCTTCAATAAGATGTTTTATGTAAGACTCATGGTAACTACAAAGCAAAAGCCTATAGTAGATATACAAAAGATAATTAGTAAGGAGTCATAGTATACCACTACAGAATATCATTGAATTACAAAGAATGACATCAAGAGAGGAAGAAATGATCTCCAAAACACCCAGAAAATAATTAAATGGCAACAGTAAGTGCTTATGCACCAATAATTACTTTAATATAAATGGGTTAAATTCTCTAATCAAAAGACTTAGAGTAGCTGAATAGATTAAAACATGACCCAACTATAGGTTACTTACTAGAGATTCACTTCATCTTTAAGAATACATATACTGAATGCGAAGAAATAGGAAAAGATTTCATGCAAATAGAAACCAAAGGTGAGCAAGGGTAGCTATACTTATATCAGACAAAATAGACTTTAACTCAAAAGCTATAACAAGAGACAAAGTCATTATGTGATGATAAAGGGATCAATACATCAAGAGAATATAACAATTGTAAATATTTATGTATCCAATATCAGAACACCTAAATATATTCAACAATTACTAACAGATTTGAAGGGGAAAACAGGCAACTGTACAATAATTGTAGGGGACCAATACCCTACTTTCAACAATGAATAAATCATCCAGACAGAGTCAATTAAGAAACATTGGACTTAAACTATTACATTTTAAATCAAAGGGACCTAACAGTATATATTTAGAACATCCCATCCAACAGCACTAGAATACATATTTTCCAGTGCACTGAATATTCTTCAGGATAGATCAGATGTTGGGTCACAATGCAAGTCAACAAATTTAAGAAGATTGAAAGCACATGAAGCATCTTTTCTGACCACAATGGAATGAAACTAGAAATCAATAACAAGAGGAAAACTGGAATATTCACAAATACATGGAATTAAACAACATGCTCCAGCACAACCAATGACTTAAAGAAATTAAAAGGGAAATCAAAAATATCATGAGAAAAATGAAAATTTAAACACAATATACCAAAACTTATAGGACACAGCAAAAGCAGTTCTAAGAGGCAAGTTTATTTATAACAATAAATGGTTTCATTGCTTGAGCAAATTAACACATCCCCTGTTACCTGATATGCAGCTTAGATCTAGCAAATGCCTTTTTCTCCATACCTGTCCATAAGGCCCACCAGAAGCAGGTTACTTTCAGCTGGCAAGGCCAGCAATACACCTTCACAGTGCCACCTTGAGGTATATCAACTCTTCAGCCCTATGTCGTGGTTTAATTCACAGGGATCTTGATTACCTTTCCCTTCTACAAGATATCACACTGGTCCAATATATAGATGACATTTTACTATTGGACCTAAAGAGCAAGGAGTAGCAACTACTCTAGATTTATTGGTAAGAGATTTGCGTGTCAGAGTGTGGGAAATAAATCTGACTAAGATTTAGGGGTGTTCTACTTCAGTGAAACTTCTAGGCATTTGGTGGTGTGGGGCATTTTGAGATATACCTTCTAAAGTAAAGGATAAGTTGTTGCAGCCAGTCCCATCTACAACCCAGAAAGAGGGATGATGCTTAGTGGGCCTCTTTTGGGGGCAACATATTCCTCACTTGGGTGTGTTGCTTTGGTCCATTTACCACATGACTTGAAAAGCTGCTAGTTTTGAGCAGGGCTCAGAAGCACAGAAGGCGCAGCTGGCTTGATAGAACAATGAAATGGCCTTCTGAAGACTCAGTTATAGTGCCAGATAGATGGCAATACCTGCCAAGGCTGGGGCAAAGTTCTCCAGTAGGCTGAACAGGCTGTGAATCTGTCCAATATCTGGTGCTCTTTTTCAGCCAGAGCTCATAGGTCCATGAATCGAGGGGATAAATGGGAATGCAACCCTTTTTATTACTCCTAGTGACTCAATAACCAAATTTTTGCTTCCTGTTCCTGCAGTTTTATGCTCTGCTGGCCTAAAGGTCTTAGTTCCAGGGGAAGGAATGTTTGCGTCAGGAGACACAACAATGATTCCATTGAAGTGAAAGTTGACTACCACTGGGTACTTTGGGTTCTTCTTGACACTGAGTCAACAAAGGGAGATATGGTGTTGGCTGGGATGATTGATCCTGAATACAAAGGGGAAATTGAACTACTATTCTACAAGGGAGGTAAGGAATAGTATAACTAGAATATAGAAAATTCCATAGGACATCTCTTAGTATTACCATACCCTGTGATTAAAGTCAATGGATAACTACATCCCAATCCAAGCAGGACTACTAATGGCCCAGACCCTTCAGGAATGAAAGTTTGGGTCACCTCACCAGGTAAAGAACCAGCTGAAGTGCTTACTGAAGGCACAGGGAATACAGAATGGGTAGTGGAAGGAGGTAGTAATAAATGCCAGTGACAACCATGGGACCAGTAACAGAAATGAGGATTAAAATTGTCATAAGTGTTTCCTCCTTATTTTGTTATGAATATATTTGTGCATGTTGTTTGTGTATGTATGTGTGTGTGTGTGTGTGTGTGTATGCATAATATAGATGTATCAACCTGCCACCAGGTAGTTGGCTGATCATAATTCTAGAAGCAAATATCTCTTAGACGACTTTTTTACTGTTTCAAGTTCATTATTTACTTCATTTTCTTAAGGAATGGATGAAATCAATGAAGGAGTTGATCTGTCATGTTTGCTCTGTGACAATGCTGACTGAATATGTTGCAGATTTGGGTTATGCAGGCATTTGTGTGTCCCACAGCACAATGTACTAATTATTTTTCCATCCCCAATTGAGGTTCTTTCAAGTCACCACAACAGCTGTTGTGTCAGCTCTTCTGTGGTCCCTGTAGCACCCCAGGCTCTTTCCTCCCAGCTGATACCGTCAGCATCTACTTTAGATTCAAAGGACAATGTTCCCTTCATTTCTCTCCCAATCTGCTCTCCTGTCTGCTAGGAAGATGTGTTCTTTCTTGTCTCCAGTGCTAACTCCCCTTGTGCTCTCGATCTCAGCCATTCCTGTTTTCTCCTGCTCGCTTAGTTTTCCCTTTTTCAACCTCTCTAACGCTTTCTTCCCTTCATTTCACAAACATTGTTATATGGTCTTAATCCTGTAACCATCCAATTTTCACCCAGTCTGTTACTTCCCTTGACCCTTCACATGTAGAAATAGAAATGACTTTTCATTTTTATTAGACTTTGGGTGATGACACTTCTTGATTTCCTTAACCTGGCCCACACACCCTTGGAAGTGGTCCATTCATTACAATATCTTTCATTTGAACATCTGAGTGAAATTCTCCCTTCGGCTAGGACCCTGTCTGGCACAATAGCTAAGGATTTTGGATGAATTGCTCAGCCACTCTGAACACCAGACTCTTAATCTGTAAAATGTATATAATTTTACAGGATTCTTGTTAGGGTTAAATAAAAAGAGACAACTAAGAATATAGCCCAATAAATTTTAGTGATGATTATTATGACATAATCTATATTCTACCTTTTCTACTGAAATTGCACTTTCGAAGGTCACTATTCACCAGATCCACTGACATGCCTACTTAGGTGAGGAGGCAATTTAGGGAGTTACTGAAAAAATATAGATAAGAGAAACTGAGGATGTGAACCACAAAATCATTAGAAGTGGATTCAAGGACAGAAAGATGTTATACAGAGAGTAGCACAACATTGTAAATCAACTATACTCCAATAAAAAATAATTTTAAAAAAAGATGTTATATATAACAGAATGCTACTGTTGACTGCTTTATAGAGTTTACTTCATGAGTCCGGTCACACCCATCTAGTACAGGTATTCCATGTAGATCTGCACTGCAGCCTTTTCTGACCATGCAGGACAATGGCCTCATCCCTGCTGACCCCACCTGGAGTAGTTGCTTTTCGTTTTTTCTTTTTTCCGTAAGGCAGTTTTATTGAGGTATGACTGATATACAATAAATTGCACCAATATAAAATATGCAGTTTCATGTGTTTAAAACTTTTTTTTAAATTGAGGTAAAATACACATAACATAAAATTTACCATTTTAACCATTTTAAAGTATACAGTTAAGTAGTGTTATGTATATTCACATTATTGTGCAACCAATCTCCAGAACTCTTTTCATCTTACAAAATTGAAACTCGATACCCAACAAACAACAACTCCCATGTCTTAGTCTATTCAGGCTGCTATAACAAAAACACCATAGCCTGGGCGGGGTGGCTGAAATAAAAAACATTTATTTCTCACAGTTCTGGAGGCTGGGAAGTCCAAGATCAAGGTACCAGCAGACTCCATGTCTGGTGAGAGCCCATTTCCTGGTTTATAGATAGCTGTCTTCTCACTGTGCCCTCACATGGTGGAAGGGGAGAGTATGTGTTGTAGCATGTCAGAATTTCCTTCCTTTTTAAGGCTGAATAATATTCCATTTTATGCACATACCACATTTTGTGTATCCATTCACGCATCAGTGAATACTTGAGTTGATTTCACCTTCTGGAGAGGGTTTGAGTTAGCACCTATTTGCCTTGGTCCTTAATCTAGACTGACCTTTGTCAACAAAATGTAGCATATGTCATCCAACAGAACTTTGATAAGAATTGACCAAAATATTGTGTTCATTTCCTACCGCCTACTTACTGTGGCCATTTGTTAAGTCTTATGGCTGTGTCAGTCCTCAGTAATCTTGAATTCTTTTGTCAAGATGAGTCTACTGACTTCAGCATGATAGAGCTGGCCTCAGGAAACCTGTCCAGGAGCATTCCTACCTTAACTCTTGCTCTTCCACACCAATTTCTTTATAAGTCTGACAACAGCCCAGAACTGGTAGATACTTCTCTGATTAAGTCTTTCTGGGTCAAATTAATCCCCCTTCCCATTGAGAGTTGGCAGGCTCTGTTATATTTCAGAATTGGAATGCTATTTCTTTCTAGCCAAAGTGATATATGTCATAGTACATTTCCTTTTAATTAATAGGGACTTGGGATTTTTTTTTCTCTTTGGAGGAATCCTTCCCATCAAGAGTTGTTACAATTCACTTGGGAAAGCAAACTGAAATTTTATGTTGCTCATAAATGTTTGAAAAGAAGCCACCTCATACTCCAGGATAGGAAGTCACAGGCTTGCCATGTGGATGATCTATTTGAAGGCTCTTGGTTTTGATATAAATATATATCCAGTTTAGCACCAGTGTGAGCAGCATTTGCATGCATGCCACTAGGTGAGAACATATGTGAGCTCAGCTCTACAGAGCCCTGCTGGCCACTCCTCGCTGGACCGATGGAGTGTCACATGATCAGCTTAAACAGGCCAAGTTGGTTTTGATTTTTAGTTCTCCACTTCTTTGTGGCTTATGCCATACCACAAGAATCTAAATTCTAAATTCTATGATAATAGAAGTTTATATAATGCCAAACAAAAGAGCACATTGTGTATTTCCCTGGTCTAAGTTTAGTTTGGGCACCTAGCAATTTTGAATTGCATGACTAAACCAGTTGTCCTGCTGTGACCCTCTCCCTTACAGCCCTGAGAGTGGGTGGAGGGCAAGAGTTTCCTCCTCGAGTAGGGAGGAGACACAGATGTCCTGGAGGAAGCAAGGACTTTTTACAAATAGAAACAAAAGGAAGAATAGTACAAGTCTCCTCTAGATGATTCAGCTGAACAGAAAGGTCTGGAAATGCCTAAAGCTACCATCACTGAGAGGCAAGAGCAAGAACAAAATTTTACTGCAAGTTTCTGAAGGACTTGATTTAGAAACCTTTGAAAAGCTCAGAAGTGATTTAACTGGGGCCAAGACCTCAACCTGAGAGGGGTCTGACATAGAAAGAATGTAGTGAGGCTGCTTTTCCCATCACTGCAGCTGGCTTTGGTGTCACTAGAAAAGCAGTCCCCTTCCTAAACACTTTTAAAAGTTCCCTACACGTACCATCTTTATAAAATTGTCCAATATTTGTAGAGTACACCATGGTCTTCCCATTGTTTAATTATTTGTTTTCCACCCTCTGTCTTTAAGTGAGAGTCATTTCCTTTTTCCTCTTACAAAGGATCTGTTGATACACTGGATCCAGGCTTGACTACTTCATTCTTGAGCAAGTGTGTCTTAATCTCTCAGTTCCTGATTTGACAAAAATGTTAGGGATCCAAAGAAAAAACAAACCATAAGCTCTACCTGGATGTGCAGACTCCTAAAAGAGAACAAGGTACAGTGCTCCCTTTCTATGACCCATGAACTGATCAAATTTAAATCTCATTATAAACTTATTGCCTCCAGAAAACCTGGGTGTAATAAATACCTGCAAGAGGTCACAGATATGGTTTTGTAACCATAAATGAGAATATATTTAGGGTCATGGTTCACAGCACAGCTTCTTGTTGAAAGAGGCCCTGGAAATACAAGGCTATGCCCTGGAGGCCTGTTTCTCTCAACTCTAAAGTTCTAGGGTTGTTGCCTTGACTCACAAACATTTCTTTATATAGGTTACTTGCTTAAAATATTAAATAATCAGAACAAATTTTTCCTCTAGAACTACTCAAAATTTGTATTAACTGGGCTCTGATTCTTTCCATTAAGCTTAAATCCACAGGTTTGAATCTAACTCTGTGAAACAAAAGCATCATCCATTATACTTTTTAAAAATGGACAATCTTCCGTAGATTACTAGATTGTCTGATATTTCAAACAAGTTTCATGCAAGTTTACTCTTTAACAAATTCTAAGTGTTGATTTATCAATCTTATATTTTATTGTACAAGAGGAGCAGAATCTGTTAAAGATAGTATAATACTGTTTTCAGGCCACTATAACTATTGCCTTGAGCACTATAATAATTCTAGTCTCCACACAGCAAGAGTTTTCTAGAACTCTAGAACTAGAGTTTTCTAGAACTCACATCTGATTATGTCATTCTTCTTCCTAAAATCATTCAAGTGTTTCCCAGTGCCCTCAGGGTGAAGTCCAAACTCCTTAACATGGAATTGCTGAAGAAAAATTGGACCAGCTTAGCTAAATACCCCATGGCCTACTCATAAGTTTCAAATATATTAAACATTCTTTAGGCCACACATTAAAAAAGGAGGAGGGGATTCACTTATTCATTGGGTGGAACTAATCCAAGAGAAGGAAGTGGCACACTCACCCTCATTCCCTTTCCCACAATTCCAGGGCAAGACGCTTTCAAGGTTTGGGCATTCTTTCCCTCCAGATGAATTTGGCTGACTGAAGATGCTATGCTAATGGCTCTTCCCAAACAATGGATCAACTGCAAAGTCCCCAAATGTCCATCTCAGGAGAATTAGGGAAGTAGGCTTGAGTCATGGTGTAATCCAAATAGAATATGTTACACCAAAGAGCAAGAGCCTGGTCTGTTTCCAGGCCTCAGACTTGCATTATGTTTCTTCTCCCTATTTCTACTGTCCTCCAGCAGGGCTCGGTCTTTCTGGACATTCTCCTATAAGGCTGTACCCTCACAAATTGGCTTTATCTCTCATTGGATTATTTCCTTCTATGATCCAGTTAAGTCATCAGGGGTCTAATTAGGATTGACTCAATCATTAGGAAGTCAAAATCAGTAATTAGATTCTTCTGACTAGGTATTGGGTTGACCAAAATGTTTGTTTGGGTTTTTCCATAAGATGTTATGGAAAAACCCGAATGAACTTTTTGGCCAACCCAATATTATTGACCCACATAAAATTATCTCTGGTTTATTGTATATTTTATACCAAAACATATTCATATTCTGAACCTAAATGTGATCAGAGTGACTTTTTAATGTTTTCCCTGTTTTGCTTAAGCTAGTTTGAGTTGGGTTTCTGTCAGTTACAGCCAGAGTCTTGATAGACTCTAATTTTGTAAAGGAACTTTTGGATGACCTCAATGCAGGCACACTGCCACAGAAAGTTATGTGGATATGTGTTTTCCTTTATACTGGCCTCTGCACAATTGGACCTTTTATCTAACTGTTCCCAGAAAATAAATATTACTTTAAAATTAAAATCATAGTTTTCATCAGAGGGTCTCCAAATGTTAATTGGTTCATCCTGTAGGAAGCACGTTCTTTATAGGACAACAAATAAAAGTGTAATTAATTAATTGCCTAAGCACACAATTTGGTACTATTTCATCCTGATGGCTTCACTAGAAAGCTATGTTGTCCCCAACTAGTCCTTCCACTGAAGTGTTTTTGAGATGTTTCTACATCCTTCCCTTGGCCAACTCTGTAGGAGCTGGCATGGCTATCCCTCACCACTGATGTCTTAGCTTCTGCATTTTGCATAAAAGAACATGACTTTCTAAGGCTGTGATTCTCGAATTTTAGCCTACATCAGAATCACTAGAAGTGCTTAGTAAATCACAGATTGCTGGGCTTTCTACACCTGAGATTCTGATTCAGTAGATATGCCATGGAACCCCCAAATTTGCATTTCTAACGAGTTTCAGGTGATCTGATGCTGCTCATCTGGGGACCACACTACAGTATCACAGACTACACACGCTAGAGTAGACCCGTTTATTTATTTATTTATTTGGCTACATTGGGTCTTAGTTGCGGCACACATGATCTTCATTGAGGTGTGCGGGATCTTGCGTTGTGAAGCGCAGACTTCTCTCTAGTTGTGGCTCAAGGGCTTCTCTCTAGTTGTGGCACACGGGCTCCAGAGCACATGGGCTCTGCAGTTGTGGTGTGCGGACTTAGTTGCCCCGCAGCTTGTGGGATCTTACTTCCCCGACCAGGAATCGAACCTGCATCCCTTGCATTGGAAGGTGGATTCTTTACCCCTGGACCACCAAGGAAGTCCCTAGAGTAGACCCTTGATTGACACAATTTGTCTTCTGCTTGGCTCTTCATAAAGATCTTGTTAGGAGAGGTGTTCTACATTGTAGACTGTCAATCAGCTATATATGCTGTGTATCCATTCTGCTAGATTAGGGTCTCAAATTCAAATGCAAGCTGGCCAGGAAGATAATCTGAAGGAGTGCAGGGTGAGAGGTGGAGAGACAGAAGAAGAGGAATATGTATACAATATGTAAATGGCAAGTACTGTGGTGAACAAAAGCGTGTGCCCCACTTAAAAGAACATCACTCTATAGCATGACAGTTGAGGTCATGGACCCCAGAGCAGGTTCCACCACTTACTAGTTATATGACAAGGTTAAGCAACTTACCTAACCTCTCTGTGCTTCAGTTTCCTCATCCCTAAAATCTAGATCATAATAGAACCTACGTCATAGCGTTTTTAGGAGGATTGGGTAAGTTAGCATATGTAAATCATTTAGAAACAAAAGTAATAAGTACTTATAAGTATTATAATAACAGCAAGTGCTTATATAATACTGACTATTTACCTGGCACTACTTGAAGCACAGTACACTTATTAATTTGTTTGGTCTTTATGAAAACCTATGAGATAAGCGTAATTACTAGCCTCATCTAATCAACAAGTAAACTGAGGCACAAAGTTAAGAAATAGCCCCAAGTTCATGCAACTAGTAAGTGATGGCATTGGAATGCAAACCTAAGCAGGCTGGCTCTAGACTCCCACTTTCCTCACTACGCACTATAGCACAAAGCATTGCTTTTGCTCTCCAAAGGAGCAGCAGCCACTGAACTCGGGCCAGTTGGTACCAAGAAGAACATGAGTTCAGCCTTAGCTGCTCACTCTTTTTTCATTTCCTTTAAGAGAAACTAGAAATCTAAATTTGTGTGTGTGTTGTTTTAGCGTGTTCAATTTTTAAAAATCAAAATCACTTAGTGTGTCAAAGAGAACACATCTCCGGGCCACTTTTGGCCTGCAGGTCACATACCTACAAGCTCTGCATCCACCCTGAAGGTGAGGAGAGGGTAGTGTGGTGGCTAGTTATCCTGGTGGACAGAGGGCAGAACTGGCCCTTCTGCATGCTGGATGTTGTGCCTGGCTCATGGCAGGGCGACTTACTTCAAGGCACTTTATAGCACACTGCCCCTTCAGCTGCTCCTCTTTGTGCTGGTAGCTTTCCAGATCTTCTCTTTCTTTTCTCTCATGTTTTCTCAGACCAAAACCAATACCTCACTTGCTTAGGTTACCAAGTGCTTCTCTACTGAAAGGCTTGCCCTCCCTCCTTAGGATGGAGCATTATTTCTAAAGGTACAAGGGATGTTACTGCCATTAAACCCATCATTTGTCACTTAAAAATTACTTCTGATTCTTATCTCTTTTTATGTCAGATAAGCAGCCTCCCTAAACTTCCAGTACTTGAAATTGGAAATTCTTGATAATGCAGTTGCTTAATGGTAGGCACACGTGAAGAGTAAGACCATGAAAACAGATAAATCCGTCTTCCAACAGAAAAGCTGTGTCTAGCTGGAGTTACTGCTCACATATCTGGCCTGTTCAATCAGAAACACAAGAGTTAGATATGTGTCATGATGACATAACATTATTTTCCCAAAATAAATAGAGGTTATTTGTTCCAGCTGGATCTTATTTGTGGTTTTTCTATTTTGCTCTTGGTCAGCCCCCAGGCCAACCTCCCAGGCTGAGCTTCTTGTAAGGCCAAGAAAGGCTTTTCCACACACTGAGCCTTCTGGGACAGTTGATCATCACCACAGAGCACCAGTCAGCCACGTGGTGGAGGGTGAATGGGTCCTTTCACAGACCAGGTGTGAACAAGCAACGCTGACCTGGCATCTGATCCTGAAGCAAAGTTCTCAGCATATGCTGAATTAAACAACTCTCTCTCTCTCTCTCTCTCTCTCTCTCTCTTTTTTTTAAGTTTCTATGGTTAAACATGTGCAGTTTCATTTATAAATTTCAGTCTTACTCCTACATGTGGAATTATTGCCACATTCAAGAGTTGCATTTCAGTCTACTCAATATCTTCATTGCCTTCCTGAGTGTTTAAGGACACCAGCTAAAGCCCTCCTTGTGGAGGAACAATTCCACATGCTCATGACAGGAAATGTATGACTTTCACTTCAGTTTAACCCCTCAGAGCCAAATCTAATCATTTGTGTCAAAGAGTTTTAAAGACATTTATTGTTGTGGGAGTGTTCACTGTAGTTGAGAGAGGACGACTGAAAGGGAAGTAAGAAGACTAGGGAAAGAGAGAGGGAAGGTGCTTTTATCGTCTTAGAAAAGTCTAGAAATATAGAAGTAATGGCTTTGAAAATCCCAACTGTTGCTGGCTTTTATTTCATTTGTATATATAATAATTACTTGGTTCTAGGTACCCTACCATAGAAAGTATAGTTACAGGTTATTAATTTTCACAAGTTACCATAGTGTAGTCAAATTTAACACAAAGGCACAGGCACAGCTACATTAATTATTTAATCTCTTCCTAGGCTAGGGTACACATGGGTGTTGAATTTAGAGTGAAGACCAAAATGTAGTCAAAGAGACTTGCTATGTCTTGCTGTGGTCATCATAATCCAGGTCTGTTTCTCAGCTTTGCAAGGTTCAAAACTGAAGTTTTTTGGTTCACACAAAGGTGATTAGACTTAGAGAGACTGATGTCAAACAACCAACAAAAAAGCAGATGTCTATGTACATATTCCCAGTTACAAATAAAACCTAAATATCCATCTTAGCAGAATCTCTCCTCTGTTGGAAAGTCTACATGGAAAGCCAAATTATTATCAGAAAGTGACTTGATGAGTATGCAGTCCGAGCCAGGGAGCGAGCCTGAGAACCCTAATGCCTGCTGCATCCATCTCCCCAGGAGGCTGAGTGCTGGGAATGCAGTGGCAGAAGTGGCTTTTCTGCCCTCTTTCTCTAGACTTTGTGCTTTCTCTAGACTCTGTTTAAAAAAGAAAAATTTCAGCTGAGTAAATTTAAAAGAACTGATTGGCTTTATTGAGCAATTCATATCAGGCAGCATCCCATCTAGTCAGGAGAGACGAGCTCCATCAAGATGCAGAAAGAGGGCTTCCCTCGTGGCATAGTGGTTAAGAGTCTGCCTGCCAATGCAGGGGACATGAGTTCGAGCCCCAGTCCGGGAAGATCCCTACATGCCACGGAACAACTAAGCCCGTGTGCCACAGCTGCTGAGCCTGTGCTCTAGAGCCCGCAAGGCGTGACTGCTGACCCCATGTGCTGCAACTGCTGAAGCCCCCATGCCAAGAGCCTGTGCTCCGCAACAAGAGAAGCCACCACAGTGAGAGGCCCACTCACCTCAACAAAGAGTAGCCCCTGCTAGCCACAACTAGAAAAAGCCTGCGTGCAGCAATGAAGACCCAATGCGGCCAAAAATAAATAAATAAATTTATTTTTTAAAAACCCTTGTTTAAAAAAAGATGCAGAAAGAAAAGTTT
Source organism: Grampus griseus (assembly GCF_964374135.1). NCBI lineage: Eukaryota > Metazoa > Chordata > Mammalia > Artiodactyla > Delphinidae > Grampus > Grampus griseus. Next base: position 79,784,608 of record NC_139017.1, read on the forward strand.
TTTAAAGGCAGAGAAGGAACTGAAAAAAGGAAGTTATTAGCAATGAATGCATTGTTTTAGACAAGGCTGCCCTCCTAAGGAGAATGAAAAGAGTCTATCAACAGATTTCCTAAGTCTAACCAGGATATTCCAGGTTGTCTGATTAAAGGTCACATTCCTGGGGAAGGTTAAAACTATAATTAACTTAGGTATTAAGTATTCGTTTGCTGACATGGGACCTACCAAAAGTGGCTCCACTTTGGACCTGTTGTCTCTTTTTTAATAATTTCCTCCTTTTGATCAGATTCTCAGCTTAACTGAGAGATGTGATCAAAATTGAAGAGACTTCAGGCTCACAATTTTTAGTCAGCTATTAACTCTGTTCCTTTTCTCACATTACAGTCTTAGGGAGATCATTTACTTGGCAGTTGATGGCTATGAACGTGCACTTAAAGCTTTTGAGAAAATACAATGCATGAGGGAGATTATTATTGTAATAAGCAGGATAATTCCCAATGTTTGGAGTGTACTTTGGAGCCATGCTTACTAAAACCCAAACCAATCAAAATCAAATAAGTCAAAGAAAGACTCTGAAGAAGGAGTCACCTTTTAAAGTCAAGTGGCTTGCTCAGTGATCTTATATGATTGAGTTCCAACTTCCCCAGAAGCATTAATCCAGGTGCAGCAGGTAGTGTTGGTCATAGCACAAACACCTTATTGTTCAGCTAAAAGATAACCAAGGGCTCTCCTATTATCAAGAACAACTTTGGCCAGAGAGTCTAAGGATTTCTGTTGGACACATTGCTTTTGCAGCAGATTCTGTAGTACTTTCAAGAGCTAAGGAGAGGTTTCTGATCATAGCCTCATTTTTACTCCTAACCAGAGAAGTAGGGTTCTGCCAAAGGAAGTAATCCTGAATCACGAATGCCTCCTGGTAATTTCTTTTTAACTTGACATTGTAAATTCAGGGAAGTCATCAGTGAGTTGGCTCAGTCTGTTTGTGGGCAGTTAGGGGAACAGTTAGATAACCTAAGAGGTATTGCCCAACTGTGTGCCAGCTACCTGGACACTGATTGGCCTAAGAAGAATGATAACCAGCACAAAGACAAGCTCTGTCAGGGCACAAGTCATTCACATTAAAGTGGCACTGTTAATAGATCAGAGTTGATGACAAATCTAGCAGTCTGAAAGGTCTCCAGCATTTGTACAGGACCAGATGTCAGGTGGAGTCTTCTTAAACTGTGAATGTATTCCCAAGGCTTGAATCCCTGAAGTTTTGCTGCCACTGGGTAATGAGGACGTGGTACAGTCCCTTCCAAGGAGATTTAAGGGCAGTCATTGTTCTTACTGATTCCAAATTAGAAGGGTGGGGAAAAATTGGAAGCATTAGTTTTGAGAATCATAGCCAGATATTTGAGAAAACTTAGAAGATATCAGGATCCAGTCCAGTTTACAGGTATATAACAAAACCTCAAAGATAATTAATAGGACTAGAAACTAACATCTACAAAAGTGCAAACATACTTTTTCTCCCTCATTACCCCAATTTTTTTTTCTAAGGATAATCACAATAAAACTAATTTGTTTGCATTAAGTTTGGCCTTATTATTTACATAAATGCAGCAAAAATAGTGATTGACCGTGTAAGTTCCTTTTAAGACTACTTTGCTGGAACTTTTTTGTAAGGAAACTCTGATTGAACTTCTTAAGTTCAGGAAGGCCAGGAAGCCAAACCAAAGTTCAAGCATTTCCTTAAAACTGTCTGGTTCTGTCTGAGTCTATGCATATCTCTCGCAAATCATTCCAGTCAAAGCCTTGGTAATATAGCCAGTGTTTCCAATTGTGTCCTTTTACAAGGAGAACAGATTCTCACTGAACTTACGCAAATAACTAACTATACTGCCATGGAAAGAATACTTAAATCTCCAAATTCTGGAGGGATCAGGTAGGGAGAAAAAGTAAATGTTTCATTCTTGTTTGCAAAGGTATATTTTTATCAAAATTGTATCAAAATTGTATGTCATAAATAGCTTGAGAGAAAAGGTTTCCTTAAAACAAAGAATCAGCAATGTTTCAAACAAAAATAATCATCCACCTCAATTTATTTAGTCCCATGTTATTAATTCTTGTTGATCTTGATCTTTTGTTAGTAATTTTATGAAGCCATCAGTTTTTCCATTAGAGTTCTGTGATTTCTTACCCAGTTCAGTTTTATGATCTAAAGTAATCAGAAACCTGTATCTGTCAAAAATCCTTTCTATGAATCTCCTTGAAGATGAAGTACTTTTACAGGTACATTTTTGTAAAAGCATCTGAGTAAAACAATAACTGTCTACAGATTGCAAAAGACTTAAAACATGCCCGTTATTAAAGAGCTGATGAGGGTTCATTATGATGGAATCGACAAGGAAATGTAGTTATTTCTGTGACACATAATATTTTAAGATAAAAACTGGAATTATGACTAATAATATTATACCAGGACATATCAGATTTCCAGTAATTCCACATAATTTCTGAAACACTTGTAACATATACCTATATAAACACAACATAAAGAAAGCTTTTTATTAGTTCTTATTTGACAATGCTTCCCATGTAATTTAACATTTCAAATTAGCCTAATTAGTTTACTATCTCCCTTTTTATAAGGAGAAAGAACAAATCTTTTGAAATATTCTAGGGACCCCCTGGAAAATTTCAGAGTTAGTTTGAGGTGAAAAAAAAACTTCATTTAGAATTTGATTTTGAGGAAGTTTGTTTAAAAATATCAGAAAGGTTTTAAAACCCTTGGTCAAGTAGGATCATAGATAACTGTGAAATAATATTATACTTAGTTATCTATTTAATCAAAGTGACAATAGAAGATGTTAAAGGCAAATACAGACAGATAAACTGTTGTAAAAAAAAAAGCTTAGCTTTTATTTATTTATTTATTTTAGCTTTCTGAACACAGGAAATTATTTTGACAAAACACAGAACCCTTGCTTTCTGGGCAGATTATTTTAAAAGGAAAACAAAAACAAAAACAAAAATACCTTTTACAATTTCTTATCAAGAGAAGACCAATATTCTAATAAAACTTGTTCTTTTAACAGAGGGAAAACCAAATTTTAATTTTGCACAAGCTTACTGTTGATATTAGTGGTCACTGACCCAATTAAATTTATTCTGATTTTATCCAGTCCTGACCATGCATAAAATTTCTTTCCAAGATTCCTTTTTCTATAAACCTTAGTATTTTCCTTTTTTTTTTTTTAACATTCAGATTTTGTCCTATGTTTTCTCTTCTTTCTCAGCTGCTCTTCAGGACAAATTTACTTTCTTTTCCCTCAGCAAAGAATACATCTTTATTCCTCATACCTTCTTTTTTATTTGTTTGTTTTTTGGCTGCACTGCACGGCATGCAGGATCCTAGTTCCCTGACCAGAGGTCACACCTGTGTCCCCTGCAATGGAAGCTCGGAGTCCTAACCACTGGTCTGCCAGGGAATTTCCTCTTCATACCTTCTTTTACTAAAAACATACATCCTACTTTCCTTGCCTACAGAGAGATTTTCCTTTTTATTTCTAGTAGCTTTAATCACATAGATTTTTTTTTTAAGTGAAGGGCCTTAGAAGCCCTTAATTACTAGTGAAAGTGAGGAAGTAAGCATGTGTGAACTGTCCTTTATAATAGCATTCTGTGCTTTGGAAAATTTATAAATACTTTTAAATAATTTTTAGAAACATACACCTTTTTATAGAAAATTGCATAAAACGTGTTTATTAATATACCCAAATATCTTTAATTCCTCTGTAAAAGGAAGCCAAAACTAGATAAACCTATGTTCAATTATTAATGTTTCAGCATTTTATCTTATTTAGAAATGATCTAGATATTCAACGAAGTTCTATCATTTGATTTAACTTAGCAAAACTCTTAACAGTGGAAGTCATCAAAGAGATTTCTGTGACTATTTTTAAGTTGGCATACCATAAAACAGTCATTGTTAAAAAATATTCACCTAAAAACCTTTATCTCACTTGCATCTATTTATTTGTTTTCAACAATTAGGTTTAGATTACTTATGAAAATTTTATCATACCCATGTACTTTTCTTGTTGACAGATTTTGTAACATGAACTTATTTGATTAGTAAACCCAAGTAGTATAAAAGTTGTATGTTTGCATTCTATTCAATGTTGATAACTCTTAAAAAAAATGCCTGTTTTGATTAAACCAACAACTTTAACTTTAATTTACTAACGACTAATCCTAGATTACATGAACTTGGAAAGCATTTGGGTTAGTTTCTAATATATTTTAACCCATATAAGCACTTATTCATTTTTAATCCAATTTAATAGAGCTCTTGAATATTTACAGCTTAAAGGCATAAGGGAAGGAATGCAAGTTCCTGAAAAAAGGACTTTGGTTTCCCAAGACCAACATTTGCAAGACTTTTGAAATGAAAAGGAAAGGTTTGGGGGTTGGTGAAAGGAATAGGTAAAGCTGCATTTCTGGTTTTGCAAAGATTTGTAAGATAATGACAATTGCTTTTAATGCCTCAAAGAATTGGGTTGCAACTTAAATGACATCATAGGTTGATCCACCCATAAATCCTTTTATAAGAGCTTTAGAAAGTTTTTCTTTCCCTCTGAGTACATTTAGTTTAGGAGAGGAGGTTTAATTTTTTTCTATCAAGCTCTGAATATCAGCTTCCAATTTGGCCAAATTTCTGTTCATAGAATTATTAAATCCTTTAAAATATCTTGTCAGGTTTCAGCTGGGACAGATAGCAAATATTTCTGGCAATGCTGAACAACCACTTGGATTCAAGAGGTGTCCCCAAGGAGGGTGCAAAGTTTACTACCTTCCCAAGATACAGAGTCACTTCTAAAGATAACCAAAAGAAAGAACTGACAGGCTACATGTCCCAAGCAGGCAGAAAGCCAAGCCAAGCTCTTAGGACACAAAATGAGACAAGCAAGAAGGCAATAGCTATCCCTGGGAGAGAAAAGATCAATAACTGATGAGTCTGGACTTGCAAAGAAAGGGACAACATGAAATTTTATTTTCCTCTATTGACTAGGTATTCGAGACAGAGATTCTGGAGAGTTAACTCTGGTAAGAATTCTCACCCTTCACTGGCTTCTGCTAGCTCTCTCAGGATCCCATCTGCAGGCTCTGAGTGAAAGTGGAGAACACAGCTCTGATATTTACCAGAATTTGGCAAGGGTTTTTAAAAAATTAATTTTAATTTTAGTTTCCCCTTGGCTATGCAAAGGAATAACATAGCTGTTAGCTTACCAGAAAATTCCTCAGAATCCCATCAACTCTGGGAGGGGTCCACATGGGGGTCCTCCCTTGAAGGTAGACATGGGGTTGTCTGTAAGGCCATTAACTTGGTGGGCTTTTGTTTATAATCTGTGTCTTAAATTTTTCATTAACCTTTTGCAACGAATTTTTAATGACGCTGTTTTGGAATTTTGAAGCCTCTTAGAAGCTTCTGTATACCAATAAAATATGTATCTCATTCTGCTTGTTTAATTTTGGAATTCTTACTTTTAAATTAACTTCTTAAATGATCTTACCTAACTGGAATGTTCCTTCTAATGGCCATTGTAATTCTAGGTTGTTTTTAGTAAGATTTTTGCAATTTTTGTAGGTATTTATAGCTTCCAGGACTCACAGTTCTTAGACATAAAATAAGCAGGTGTGCTGGAAGGTGTGGTGCACTTATAACTCTTTAGAATTTAGTGATTTCATTACCTAAGCCTTTGGGTTTCTAGGAGCTGAATTGATACCTAAAAGGGTTGTGCCACTGGGTTGGGGATTGTGTGACATTTAACAACGTAACTCATTGCACAGGAATTTTCTTGAGGTTGGTAGGTGACCTAGTTTCAATCCAACGCATTCCATGACCACCTTATCCCAACATTGGAGTCTTTGGGGGTTAGATGGCAAGCAGTCTATCAGCACTTAAATGCTTGATTCATGCTCACCAATTTTTGTGGCTTTTCTTCTCGTTTTTTTTTTTTTTGTTTTTACTTTTGATATTCCCATTAGCAATTAGCCTTTATCTACACAAAACAAGACAAAACAAACATGTGCGCCTTAATATATTGTCAGTAACAAAGAGATATTCCTGCATCCTGGCCAAGAAAATTCCTTGTGTGCACCAACAATTGCTATAGAACCTTGGGCTGGGGAAAGGGTTGAACCAGCAGATCTCAGCAAATGGGGACTGTGGACTGGGGGCTCCACATGGATGGGGAATGGCACACTGCCTCTAGAAGTTCCCATGTAGATCTTTAAACAGAATCAGAGGCTTGGGATTTCCACTCAAAAAACTCGGAATTGTAGTCTAAAAGGCTAGGGGATTAGCTCCAGGTAGAACCATCTTCCAACTCAAGCTGACATTTCCTATATTGGAAAGCCAATTGGATAGGGATCTTGTTGCAAAGAAGGTAAAGCTCAGAAATGAGAGGAACTTATCCACAGCCCTCAAAAACAGTGAGAATGACAGTGAACTCAGAAAAGGGATTTGCAGTCACCTCACCAATGTTTCTCATTGTCCCTGAATGTTGTCAAAAGTTCACTTCGGATCCCACTGCTGCCACCAAATCTGTTAAAGAATGAAATTCAACTGAGTAAATTTAAAAGAGTTGATTGGCTTTACTGAGCAATTCATGAATCAGGCAGTATCCCACCTAGAAAGTGAGCTCCATCAAGATGCAGGAATAAAAGGTTTTTAAAGGCAGAGACGGAGGTGAAAAAAAGGAAACTATCAACAAATAATGTGTTGTTTTAGTCAAGGTCACCCTCCTAAGGAGAATGAAAGGAGTCTATCAGTAGATTTCCTAGTGCTAACCAGTATATTCCAGGTTGGCCAATTAAAGGTCACATTCGTGGGGAAGATTGAAACTGTAATTAAGTTAGGTATTAAGTCTTGGTTTGCTGATGTGAGGCCTAACAAAAGTGATACTATTATGGTGCATTGTCCCTTTTTTAACTCCTTCTGGTAACCTTTCTTACCTCAGATTGGTAAATACCATTAATAGGGTAACAATTTTCTTCCACACTCTTATGTGTTCATTAGATTTCCAAGTCTGCTTCTGCCTGTTTAAATTGCAAAATAACTAATAATAATTTCTGAAATTATTATTCCTTACAACACATTTATTTTACTAGTTTAATCTGGTTAGGAGGAAACACTACTTCCCCACTCCTCAAGTTTTCCTGCAGAAGAATTTCAATTAGGATAATGTTCCTGACCTCCCCTCAGGGAAGAGAAGTGACTTATCTTATAGATGAGTTTGAGAAATGGTGCTGCATATGGGTAATTCTGCCTCTTCTAGGATGACTCTCTAGATCTGTAGACTGGCAAAAAAGAGTATATTCTAGGACTTCCCTGGTGCCACAGTGGTTAAGAATCCACCTGCCCATGCAGGGGACACGGATTTGATCCCTGGTCCAGGAAGATCCCACATGCCACAGAGCAACAAAGCCCATGCGCCACAACTACTGAGCCTGCGTTCTAGAGCCTGCGAGCCACAACTACTGATCCCACATGCCACAACTACTGAAGCCCATGCACATAGAGCCTGTGCTCTGCAACAAGAGAAGCTACCACGGTGAGAAGCACACGCACTGCAACAAAGAGTAGCCCCTGGTCATCACAACTAGAGAAAGCCCACATACAGCAACAAAGACCCAATGCAGCCAAAAATAAATAAATAAATTTATGTTTTTTTAAAAAAGAGTATATTCTAATGCTTTCTCCTGCCATGCAGCAAAGAACCTGTCCCTAAGAGACAAGGCCCTTTGTGTCAGTGACCGGGTACATAAATCTGTTTAATTCAGAGGAAGAAAGGGATGTACCTAAAGAAAGATGGGCAACTGTATATAGCCCCTTATACTAGCTGCAAGGGATGTGCAGCAAGCACACATTGCCAGATAGATAGATGTTGAAGATCTTCAATTGCTTTCTCAACTCCTGAAGAACCAGAGTCACTCATTAGCATTCAAGTTGCACTAAGAACTCTATTATTGTTTCCACATCATTTAGTTTTTGTCAAACAATGGTAGAACACCTTGACCTGAACAGGGATCAACTTACGTTTGATAATCAAATAAATAATTTCATTACTATTTGACATTTTCCTCTACCCATCTGGTCTGCTTTATGACATCAAGACCCTAAGAAACTCCAAAGTTACTTTCAAAATTCTAAAGATGGTTAATTCCATCTTGACACTTTTGGTCCTCTTTTCCACTGTCTTTTTCCCTCATTCTAGTTGCTGCCTGAGTGCATCTCTCTCAGGCCATTTATTCACACACATTCAGCTCAGTTCTTCTTCCCACTCTTTCCTCCTGGGCCTCCTCCCATCAGGGACCTCCCTTATAGTCCTTTCCATTCCACTCTTTTAATACTTTCTTTCACTATAAGTCTCTCGCTGTGTGGTTTTTTTTTTTTTTTTTTTTTTTTTTTTGGCTGTATCATGTGGCTTGTGGGATCTTAGTTCCCTAACCAGGGATTGAACCCAAGCCATGGCAGTGAAAGCACAGAGTCCTAACCACTGGACCACCAGGGAATTCTCTGTAAATGTCTTCTTGATAATCCTCAAACACCCATCTGCCCTACCGTCATCCCCCAGCCACCTTCAGGGAGAGGCTCCAGGGTTCTCAGAGAAGGGAGTCAGAACTGGCACCCCCTGTCTCCTGTTTGCTCCTTCTAAGTTAGCACTCTTCCAAGCCTGATTCAAAATTCACTTGAAATTCATACCATCTTGTCTTTTTGTTTAGACCCTGAACCGTAAAGCCAAGCAGACCATTTATTGTTATTTATTGTTATTTGTTGTCATTTTTTATAATGTTCATTTATTATTTTTGCTTTGGGTATTTCTTCATGGTTATATTTCAACAGGAAGTTGGCAAGAGACAACTTGCCACCTCAGGCCACAAACTCTATCATTATGTTCACCTCATATCATAGTCACCATCCTGACAGCGTTCTTCTTTTCCCCCAACCAATCTTCAACTCCCTCCTGGCATACAACATGGCAGTAAGCAAAGATAGATGAAAAAAGACTGAACTGGGACTTCCCTGGTGGTGCAGTGGTTAAGAATCCACCTGCCAATGCAGAGGACACAGGTTTGAGCCTGGTCCAGGAAGATTCCACATGCCTCAGAGCAGCTAAGCCCATGTGCCACAACTACTGAGCCTGCGCTCTAGAGCCTACAAGCCATAACTACTGAGCTCACGTGCCACAACTACTGAAGCCCACGTGCCTAGAGCCTGTGCTCTGCAACAAGAGAAGTCACCACAATGAGAAACCCGTGTATCACAACCAAGAGTAGCCCCCACTCGCCACAACTAGAGAAAGCCTGTGTACAGCAACGGAGACCCAATGCAGCCAAAAATAAATTAAAAATAAATTTATAAAAATATAAATAAAATAAAATTACATCCTTAAAAAAAAAAGACTGAATTGTCAGCTGACATCTTTAGTAACTAAGAAAGTATAGTGTAAACTGAACAGTGCATTCTAGAAAGTCTTTCCAACTGCAAACTGCATCTGACACTCTAGCTGGCCCAAAACTAAGAGAGTGATAGCTAGAGAAGATCTTCTCTCAGTCTAACAGACTTCACTAGATGAATTAGTATTAGGCAATGTAAACTGAACTGGGCTTGAAGAACATCAACTGCACATTCAGGTTTAAATTGGAAAGCGAGAAGCTGCCAGCTACCAAGCAGACAGTGAGGAAAATAAAAGATTATACTTTACAAAAAGTTACTGCATCATAAGGACAAAGAGCATAATCCTGAAGGCTCAGAGAAAGAGAATTTTTCTCAGAAAAAAAATCCTAGAAATCCTTCAAAAGACATAAGATGATATAGCTTCTATGAAGTAGAGGAAGTAAAACAAAAGGAAAATAGGCTAAAATGAAGGAAGAGATTGGAAGAGAGTTGGTTAAAATAAATAATAGTTGTAAGAAAAAAAATACAAGATCAGAGTTCCACTTATTGTTGGGATGAAGAGGATTGTATCACTCCCCCTGTAACAAGAGAAAATATCAGGTAAATGGTAAAAAAGAAATCCATACTTTTACTTATAACTATCAAAGAGCTGTGGGTGCAAAGAAGTCCTAGTGAATTAAATTCCAGAGAGGAATGTGGCTTTCCTAGGTGAGCAATGGCTGGTACTGCTTTCATTCTTGGGGACATTGACTCTACCTGGGGGTACAAGAGGGTTAAACAGCAAGCTGTCCTGGGCAAAGGAACTTGCCTGGGTCAAGGATAAACTAGTTCATCTCATAACAGAATACATAGGCTGGCATGGTAGATTGAAACTTGGAAGAGTCCCAACACAGGTTAGGTCTCAATACCTACCAATTTTTCCCATCAGATGTCTGTTGAGTGAACAGTGATAAGGCCAGGCTGGAAGTGAAAGGACAAGAAAGATATCATAGTTTTGCAGTACTCATATCCCAAAGCCCTGACATTTAAGATAGCAGGTGAACTGAAATCATCATAAATCAGAACATCAGCACAATGAAGGAATAGGAGCTTTCTACCATCATCCCCTTCCAGAAGCATCATCAATTTGGCAACTACTCATGGGTGAGAGTACCTTTATGGAATTCCAGGAGTCCAGCAGAGAAGTTCCAACACACTGTTGGAGCAAAATATTTGAGAATAGATGCATCAAAGAGGGTAAGAAGAACAGTTTCACTTTACCTGCATAACTCCTCTTCTAAGGCGGCACAACTCAGCTAAGAAAGACCCCCTCAGGCCATCATGTCTCCCACAGGGAAAGTGAGAACACGGTAAGTAAGCACCTGACTCTCCCAATTATGTGGGATGCTGCCCAAGAAGCCCACATTTTTCTCACTACACCCAATTACTAAGGTGATCAGCACAACTGAGTGGTTGGAAGAGGCAAGAGCAAGGAAGACAGGTCACAAACCCCATGAAATGCCCTGTAGACTCCATCAGGAAGCTCTCCCACAAGTTGCTTGGGACACTTTGCCTACAGACCCGTCAACTGACCCATGGGCACCCCAAGTGCTCCATGTATCTGACCCTCTCCCTCCCCAAGATTGGCTCCTCAAAGGTACCCCCTCAGAGAGCAAGTGAAGTATCTCATGCAGACAGTTGACTCAACACTGGGATTGGGAAAGGCACACAAACTTGAACATTTCAGGGAGCTTCCCTAGAGAAAAGAGAGTCTCTTGGCACCCCACCTGGCTTTGCAGTATTGAGAAAAGGCATATCATCTTAAAAATACGAATACAACACACACCCACCCCTGAAGAGGAAACAAGAGTGTGGAGTGGGCATAGCCATAGAAAAGGTCTGTGAGAGCCTCAGAATCACCAGCTGGGATGACTGGTGAAGCCATTTCTCTCCTAAAGCCAGTCAGCAAAGACTGGAGGAGGTGACCCATTCTTCAAATGTGAAGATAGTAACACAAGACTTCAAGGAACACAAAAATTCAAGGACACATATCACCATCAAAGGATCACAATTGTATTCTAGTAATAGATGCCAAAGAAATGGAGATCTACAAATGGCCTAAAAGAGAACTAAAAATAATTATTTTAAGGAATCTCTGTAAACTACAAGAGAACACAGATAGACGACTCAACAAAATTAGGAAAACAACATGTGAGCAAAAGGAGAAGTTCAATAAAGGGATAGAAATAATAAAAAGAATAAACAAATTCTGGAGCTGAAGAATACAATGAATGAAATGAATAATGCAATATAGAAGAGCATGAACAGATTTGATCAAGCAGAAGAAAATATCTGTGAACTTAAACAGTTCATTTGAAGTTATACAGTCAGAGGAGAAAAAAGAAAAAAGAATGAAAAGGAATGAAGAAAGCCTAAGGGATTTAAGGGACACCATCAAGAGGGCTAACATTCTCATTATGAGAGTCCCAGAAGGAGAAGAGAGAAAATTAGATAGAAAGCTTATTGAAAGAAATAATGGCTGAAAACTTCCAAATCTGGGGAGAGTTATGGACATCCAGAACATCTATGTTCTGGAAGCTCAAAGTCCGCAAACAGTTTCAAGTCAAAGAAGACTTAACCTAGATACATTATAATCAAGAAAATCTGGAGGGAGTTCTTGAAGCTGAAACAAAAAGACACTAAATAGCAACATGAAAGCATATAAAACTATAAAATTCACTGGTAAAGGTAAGTATATAGTCAAATTAAGAATACTTTAATACTGTAATAGTAGTATATAAATCACTTACAACTCCAGTATAAAGGTTAAAGTAAAAAAGTATTTTAAAAACTATATCTACAATAATTTGTTAATGGATACACAATATAAAAAGATGTAAATTGGATATCAAAAACAAAATGTGAGAGGGAGAGTAAAAGTGTAGAGTTTTCATGTGCAATCAGAGTTAAATTGTTATCAGCTTTAAAAGACTATTATAATTATAAGATGTTTTATGTAAGATTCATGGTCTAAATAAGACAAAGAAGAAAGTAGATAAGAAAAACAGAGCCAGGGAAATAACATCAAATTATATAAAAATATATAGTTAAAGTCATAGAAAGGGAAAGGGAAGAGAGGGACAGATGATAGATAGAAAGAGAGGGATAAGGAGGCAGAAGAAATATTTGAAGAGAAGCTAGCTGAGAATTTTCCAAAATTGATGAAACTCATTAACACCCAGTTATGGAAAAGATCAGTAAAACCTGAAGCAGGATAACTATAAGTAAGACCATTCCAAGCTAACCAAAGGTAAAAAGAAAATATTAAAAGCAGGCAGGAGGGCAGAGTCAAGATGGCAGTGTGGGAAGACTTCGAGTTAGGTCTCCCCACAACTAGGGTGCCTGCCGGCCACTGGTGGGGGACCCTGACACCCAAAGAGACAGGAGGAACCCCCAAGTGAACCAGTAGGACGTGGGGGGACTGAGGGGGGAGGAGAAGTGGAGGCCAGACAGGATCAGTGCCCCTGAGGCCAAGGAGATCAGGAGAGGCAGGTGGGAGGGACCCTCTGGGACCGGAGGAGCAGGAGAGAAGAGGAGGGAATTTTTCCCACCCACTCTAGCACAGGAAGCCTGCTGGGCTCCCAGGTGAGGTTCCCCACTCTCTGAGACCAGGGCTGGGGGACATGCCTGGGCCCCTTCTGTTCCTTGAGCCTAAGACCCACCCCCCACAGCTCCCATGGCCTTTTCCAGCTATGTGGGTCCTAATCATACGTCCTGCCCTCTACAGCCAAGGTCTTTCTCCCTCTTTTTTTTTCTTTTCCCTCCTCCTCTTCTTTACTAGTGTGGTACTGATGTACCCTCCAGTTGTTGATTCATCTATATTTTAATTTTTATATTCTTTCTAACATATCTGTTAGTTTCCTAGTCTAATTTTTTTACTTTGTTATTGTTCTCCTTTTTTTTCTTCTTTTTCTTTTTCTTTTTATTGCCACCCCACATGACTTGCAGGATTTTGGTTTATGAACCAAGGGTCAGGCCAGAGCTCCTGCAGTGGGAGCTCTGAGTCCAAACCACTGGACTAACAGAGAACCTCAGACCCCAGGGAATATTCATTGGAGTGAGGTCTCATGGAGGTCCTCATCTCAGCACCAAGACCCAGCTCTACCCAACAGTCTACAAACTCAAGTGTTGGAAGCCTCAGACCAAACAAACAGTAAGACAGGAACAAAACCTCACTCAGAAAAAAAAAAAAAAATGACATGGCAAAAAAATATGTCACAGGTGAAGGAGCAAGGGAAAAACCTACAAGACCAAATAAATGAAGAGGAAATAGACAATCTACCTGAAAAAGAAATCAGAGTAATGATAGTAAAGATGATCCAGAATCTTGGAAATAGAATAGAGGCACAGATTGACAAAATCAAGAAATGTTTAACAAAGATCTAGAAGAACTAAGGAACAAACAAACAGAGATGAACAACACAAAAACTGAAATGAAAAATACACTAGAAGGAATCAATAAGAGAATAACTGAGGCAGAAGACCGAATAAGTGAGCTGGAAGACAAAATGGTGGAAATAATTGCGAAGGAGCAGAATAAAGAAAAAAGAATGAAAAGAATTGAAGACAATTTCAGAGACCTCTGGGACAACACTAAGTGCACCAACATTCGAATTATAGGAGTCTCAGAAGAAGAAGAGAAAAAGAAAGGGTCTGAGAAAATACTTGAAGAGATTATACCTGAAAACTTCCCCAACATGGGAAAAGAAATAGTCAGCCAAGTCCAGGAAGTACAGAGAGTCCCACACAGGACAAACCCTAGGAAAAACACAGCAAGACACGTATTAATCAAACTAACAAAAATTAAATTCAAAGAAAAAATATTAAGAAAAGCAAGGGAAAAATAAAAAGTCACATAAAAAGGAATCCCCATGAGCTTATCAGCTGATTTTTTAGCAGAAACACTGCAAGCCAGAGGGAATGGCAGGATATATTTAAAGTGATGAAAGAGAAAAACCTACAACCAAGATGACTCTACCCAGCAAGGATCTCATTCAGATTTGATGGAGAAATCAAAAGCTTTTCAGGCAAGCAAAAGCTGAGAGAATTCAGCACCACCAAACCATCTTTACAACAAATAGTAAAGAAACTTCTCTAGGTTGGAAACAAAAGAGAAGAAAAAGACCCACAAAAACAAACCCAAAACAATTAAGAAAATGGTAATAGGAATATATATATATTGATAATAATCTTGAATGTAAATGGATTAAATGCCACAACCAAAAGACATAGACTGCCTTAATGGATACAAAAACAAGACCCATATATATGTTCTCTACAAGAGACCCACTTCAGACCTAGGGACACATACAGGCTGAAAGTGGAGGTATGGTAAAAGTTATTCCATGCAAATGGAAATCAAAAGAAAGCTGGAGTAGCAATATTCATATCAGATAAAATAGATTTTAAAATAAAGACTGTTACAATTGATAAGGAGGGACACTACATACTGATCAAAGGATCAATCCAAGAAGAAGATATAACAATTATAAATGTTTATTCACCCAACATAGGAGCATCTCAATACATAAGGCAAATGCTAACAACCATGAAAGGAGAAATCGACATGAGCACAATAATAGTAGGGGACTTTAACATCCCACTTACACCACTGGACAGATCATCCAATCAGAAAATAAATAAGGAAACACAAGCTTTACATGACAAAACAGACCAAATAGATTTAATTGATATTTATAGGACATTCCACCCAAAAGTGGCACAATACATTTTCTTCTCAAGTGCACATGGAACATTCTCCAGGATAGATCACATCTTGGGTCACAAATCAAGCCTCAGAAAATTTAAGAAAATTGAAATCATATCAAGCATCTTTTTTTACCACAATGCTATGAGATTGGAAATCAATTACAGGAAAAAAACTGTAAAAAACACAAATACATGGAGGCTAAACAGTGCACTACTAAATAACCAAGAGATCACTGAAGAAATCAAAGAAGAAATTAAAAAATACATAGATACAAATGATAATGAAAACACAACAACCCCAAACCTATGGGATGCAGCAAAAACAGTTCTAAGAAGGAAGTTTATTGCAATTCAATCTCACCTCAAGAAACAAGAAAAATCTCAAATAAACAACCTAATCCTTCAATTAAAACAGCTAGAGAAAGAAGAACAAAGAAAACCCAAAGTAAGTAGAAGGAAAGAAATCATAAAGATCAGAGCAGAAATAAATGAAATAGAAATGAAGGAAACAGTAGCAAAGATCAATAAAACTAAAAGCTGGTTATTTGAGGAGCTAAACAAAATTGATAAACCCTTAGCCAGACTCATCAAGAAAAACAGGGAGAGGATGTAAATCAATAAAATTAGGAATGAAAAAGGAGAAATCACAACTGACCCTGAGAAATACAAAGGATTATAAGAGACTACCACAAACAACTCTATGCCAATAAAATGGACAACCATGAAGAAATGGACAAATTCTTGAAAACGTACAATTTTCTAAGACTTACCCAGGAAGAATTAGAAAATATAAACAGACCTATCACAAGTAATGAAATTGAAACCATAATTTAAAATCTTCCAACAAGCAAAAGTCCAGGACCAGATGGCTTCACAGGCGAATTCTATCAAATATTTAGAGAAGAGCTAACACTGATCCTCCTCAAACTCTTCCAAAAAATTGCAGCGGGAGAAACACTCTCAAATTCATTCTATGAAGCCACCATCACCCTGATACCAAAACCAGAAAAGATACCACAAAAAAAGAAAATTATAGACCAATATCACTGAAGAACATAGATGCAAAAATCCTGTATAAAATACTAGCAAACAGAATCCAACAGCACATTAAAAGGATCTTACAGAATGATCAAGTGGGATTTATGCCAGGATGCAAGGATTCTTCAATATACCCAAATCAATCAATGTGATACACCACATTAACAAATTAAGGAATAAAAACCATCTGATCATCTCAGTAGATGCAGAAAAAGCTTTTGACAAAATTCAACACCTATTTATGATAAAAAAAAAAACTCTCCAGAAAATGGGCATAGAGGGAACCTACCTCAACATAATAAAGGCCATATATGACAAACCCACAGCAAGCATCATACTCAATGGTGAAAAACTGAAAGAATTTCCACTAAGATCAGGAACAAGACAAGGATTTCCACTCTCACCACTCTTATTCAACATAGTTTTGGAAGTCCTAGGCGCGGCAATCAGAGAATAAAAAGAAATAAAAGGAATTCAGATGGGAAAAGAAGAAGTAAAACTGTCACTGTTTGCAGATGACATGATACTATGCATAGAAAATCCTAAAGATACCACTAGAAAACTACTAGAGCTAATCAATGAATTTGGTAAAGTTGCAGGATATAAAATTAATGCACAGAAATCGCTTGCATTCCTATACACTAACAATGAAAGATCAGAAAGAGAAGTTAAGGAAACACTCCCACTCACCATTGCAACAAAAAGAATACCAGGAATACACCTACCTAAGGAGGTAAAAGACCTATACTCAAAAAACTATAAGACACTGATGAAAGAAATCAAAGACTCAAACAGATGGAGAGATATACCATGTTTTTGGATCGGATGAATCAATACTGTGAAAATGACTATACTACCCAAAGCAATCTACAGATTCAGTACAATCCCTATCAAATTACCAATGGCATTCTTCACAGAATGAGAACAAAAAATTTTACAATTCGTATGGAAACAAAAAAGACCCCCAAAAACCAAAGCAGCCTTGAGAAAGAAAAACAGAGTTGGAGGAATCAGGCTCCCCAACATCAAACAATACTACAAAGCTATAGTAATCAAGACAGTATGGTACTGGCACAGTACCAAAGCAGAAATATAGATCAATGGTACAGGATAGAATACCCAGAGGTAAACCTATGCACATATGGGCACCTAATTTATGACAAAGGAGGCAAGAACATGGAGAAAAGACAACATCTTCAATAAGTGGTGCTGGGAGAACTGGACAGTTACATGTAAAAGAATGAAATTAGAACACTACTTAACACCATACACAAAAATAAACTCCAAATGGATTAAAAACTTAAATGTAAGACCAGACACTAATAAAACTCTTGGAGGAAAACATAGGAAAAACACTCTTTGACATAAACTGTAGCAAGATCTTTTTTGACCCACCTCCTAGAGTAACGGAAATTAAAACAAAAATAAACAAATAGGACTTAATTAAACTTAAAAGCTTTTGCACAGCAAAGGAAACCATAAACTAGACAAAAAGACAACCCTTAGAATGGGAGAACATATCTGCAAATGAAACAACAGACAAAGGATTAATCTCCAAAATATACAAACAGCTCATGGAGTTCAATATCAAAAAAACAAACAATCCAGTTAAAAAATGGGTAGAAGACCTAAATAGACATTTCACCAAGGCAAACATACAGATGGCCAAGAGGCACATGAAAAGATGCCCAACAGCACTAATTATTAGAGAAATGCAAATCAAAACTACAGTGAGGTATCACCTCATGCCAGTTGGAATGGCCATTATCAAAAAATCTAGAAACAATAGATGCTGGAAAGGGTGTATTGAAAAGGGGACCCTCCTGCACTGTTGGTGGGAATGTAAATTGATAAAACCACTATGGAAAACAGTTTGGAGGTTCCTTAAAAAACTAAAAGTAGAACTACCATATGACCCAGCAATCCCACTACTGGGCATATACCCTGAGAAAGCCATAATTCAAAAAGAGTCATGTACCACAATGTTCATTGCAGCTCTATTTACAATAGCCAGGACATGGAAGCAACCTAAGTGTCCATCAACAGATGAATGAATAAAGAAGATGTGGCACATATATACAATGGAATATTACTCAGCCATAAAAACAAATGAAATTGAGTTATTTGTAGTGAGGTGGATAGACACAGAGTCTGTCATACAGAGTGAAGTAAGTCAGAAAGAGAAAAACAAATACCGTATGCTAACACATATATATGGAATCTAATAAAACAGTACTGATGAACCTAGTGTCAGGGCAGGAATAAAGATGTAGACGTAGAGAATGGACTTGAGGACGCGGGTTGGGAGCAGGAAGCTGGGGTGAAGTGAGAGTAGCATCGACATACATACACTACTAAATGTAAAATAGTTAGCTAGTGGGAAGCAGCAGCATAGCACAGAGAGATCAGCTCGGTGATTTGTGACCACTTAGAGGGTGGGATAGGGAGGGTGGGAGGGGGACGCAAGAGGGAGGGGATATGGGGATATATGTATATGTATAGCTGATTCACTCTGGTATACAGCAGAAACTAACACACCATTGTAAAGCAATTATACTCCAATAAAGACGTTTAAAAAAAAAAGAATTATGATGAAAAAAAAAAGGAATATGTCAATTCTACCCAAATTAATCTGTAAGATTCAAAACCATATCAAACAAAATCCCAACAGGATTTATTGTAGAAATTGACAAACTGATTCAAAAAAATTGATATAAATGTATCAAAGCAACACACTGTAGCCCTTTACATTACACGGTGTTATATGTCAATTATGTCTTAAATTTAAAAAAAAAACAATTAAAAATTGATATGCAACATTTTTCTCCTCGACACTCCTGCCCGTAACCTGGATCACAATTTTTGTTTTTGTTTTTATCTTTTCTTTAATTTTCATTTTCACTTCTGTCCAATACTCTTTCTTATTATCCTGCTTCCCAAGGTAGCATTTGGCTCCCCGCTCTCCCTCAAATCGTAATGGTAGTTGCAAAGAAACATGATTATGTGTGATTGAAATGAAAAATACATCAATTTATCAGTTTCAAAATATTTTCCCCATGAAAAAGAACGTTAACCATATAGGATGAGCTGCTTTGGAAGAAATTGAAATCTCCATCTCTGGAAGCATGTAAGAGAGACTGAACTATCTTCGTTCAACACTCATTCACAGAGCATCTACCATGAATCAGACACTGGGAATACAGTATAGTGAATAAGGCACATGTAGTCTCTGTCCTCATGGGTCTTAAAATCTGGCAGCATGTCCAGGATACTGGGGATTTCTGCATATGTTTGAACTAGGTGAACCCAGAGTTCTCTTCTGGAAGTCTATAAATCTGTATTTCCAGGATTAAAAAAAGTACATAAAACAAACTGTTGTCTTCTAGTAAGGCAAATGCCCTCTCTGTTTGGGGTTTGAGCATGGAAGACTGAGTACAGAGCAATAAAGAACCCAACACCTATGTTGGGTTGCACCCCTCCAGCCTAAAACAAAAGAATTTGCCTGGCTCTCTCATTAATCAAATCCATTTTGTACATGAGTGCTCTTGTAGGTCTCTGCCAGAGGGAAATGTCAAACACATGGTCTCAGGCCATTCCTACCCCTGGGAAAGTGTGGAAGAGACTATGTCAGAAAAATGCAAACCCCTTTCCAGGAAATTTTACCTTCTGGCATTTTCCCCTTCCCCTGGCTCTGGGTGCTCCTTCAGGGACTCTGCTTCAGAAAAGTGAGGCAGCCAGTGAACCAATCCAAACCAGAGTGAGCAGATGGCCTCGTGTTCTGGGAACATTCTGGGCATATTCCTCCAAGTACTACCACAGAAATGAGGGACAGTTCCAGGAAAACAAGGAGTCGTAACTAGACTCATGGCTTAGACACACACGGCCAGCAAAGGGGTGCCAAGAGCAGACTTGCTGGAGTCAGGGTGGAGGAGACCGTTGGTTTCTCCTGCAAACAAATCAGTTTGATTCTCCCCACCTTATTGGACATGATCACTGCTCCCTCCCAAAGACACCTCTTGGGTCTGGAGGCCGGTGTCCAGTCACAGCTCTAATATCTGGGAGCAGGCTTGAAGTGTTTCAGAAAAGAAAGTGAATGACACCAAATAATCATTCCATTAATGGTTTTACCCAGAGTGTTTTTCTGCAGCCCCCAAACTTTGTTCATGCTTTTTCTTCTTTCTGGGTTTTTCTCTGCCTTCTTCCCTGTCGATGTCCTACTTTTCTTTCTAGGGCTATCTCAAATTCTACTTCTTTCATGAAGATTTCCTGGACTCTTTCAGCTCCAAGTAAGCTCTCTTCTCATAGCATTCTAAATTTCCTTATAGCAAATATGATACCTTATATTACAGCATTTTGTGCATGCCTTACATTTTTAAAAATTAAATTCTAAGTATCTTATGGACAGAGATTGCATTCTTCTTTATACCTTATCTTGCCCCTAAAGCAGCATGCGTTTTCCCCCCACCACCCAGCATTTGCACACGGTAGGATTAAGAAAAGCTTGAGAAAATAGAGTTGAGAGAACTGTCTTTACCACAGAAATCAGTGGTAATTGTCAGAAACTTCCCAGTCCTGCAAAGTAAACCAGGTCTCTCCTACAGTCTCTTTGAGATCGACAATGACCTTTTCTGTCCCAATAATCTAAAAAATTAAAAAACTAAATTCACACTCAGTGATACCTAATTCACCCTGAATCATTGGGAAATAAACAGTTCCATCTAAGTGAATTTTCCAGATCACTGGAGCTTGCTTATTAGAATCCAAAAAATTTTTAATGATTTATAAAACATACTTTTCTAAAGGCATTTAGAACACCTCTGGAAAAGTCCAAAAGTAAATCGTTATAGTGGTTATATCCATGGATGATAACTTGGAGATTAGGGAGTAGAGGTAGGTAGAAACCTACTTTCCATCTTTTGTAACTTTTGAATTTTGAACGATGTACATTTATTACCTATCAATTTAAAACTAATGACACACTTCCTTACTTCTTTCAATGGAGTTGCTGAAACTAATGTAACTTTTCTTTCTGAATCAAGGTCATTATTAGAAATATTATTTATTGCCTTGTTTCTAAATAGGATTACTCCAAAACAAAAAAGGATATTAAAGTTCATTGGAGTTATTTGCTCCTATACTAAATGGCTCCAAAACTTTTAAGCTTCCAGAGGTTTAGTGTTTGGTTTACTTTTTAGATTTTCTATCTCTTCCCTGGCAAGTATCACTTTTTGTTGTTATTATAGTGACTACTTATAGCAACCATTGCCTTCCCCCTGTTATGAGTTGCTCATCTGTTCTGATGTGACTTGGAAGTCAAGTGGTCTCAGGTGGTAAATAGAATTTGTCAAGTGGAGATGGGAAGAAGTAAGTTCTAGGAGTTAAAAAAAAATGCTAGCAGCTATGTGGGCTATGGCTTTACAAAGTGGATTGGGCTGAATGGCATTCTTATCTAACTCAAATTTAGTTCTCTCTCACTGAAAATCATACAGTGCTGAGCCTTCAGATAGCAGGTCCTTGTGGTAGGCAGGCCTGGTGGACATGAAAGTAGTTACCTGGTACCAGAGTGCTGGTAAAGGCAATGCATAAGAGATAACATATCTTACTGTCCATGGAGGACACAGGAAAACTACTAAGATAATTCCTAGGGACTCAAAAAGTGATGAAAATTGGCATCATTCAATAGGCGGACTTAATGACATCTATTTTGGCCTTGTAGTAGCTTTTTGGACTCTTTCTGGGTTTTGTTTTAGATTTTTATATGTTGTTTGCTTTTTGGGGTTTTTTTCTGCTATAATTCTAGATACCTGAGTGACTAGATAAGTGGCTTCTGGGTAAGTAGAATTACTATTAATATCATCATTAAAATTATTCTTTTCTTTTTTTATCTGAGTGATGTGTTTTAGAAAATCCTGGACAATTAACTGGCAAAATAGATTTAAGCAACAACAGCTCCAAATTCAGGTTAAGCCACACCTCCGTTAATGCTCAAATGTGTCACCAAGAATGGAGCTCTGAGTATCACCATCCTGGATTAAAGTATAAAGAGTTTGAAAAATTATTGGAGAACTAAAAAGAGAGTTGAAAATCAAGGGTAGAGAATGAGATGAGGCCATAAATACGGTGTCAACATTCAAAAAAGAAAGCTAACTGTGGAAATTACTGGCCAGTAAATTGGATAGTCATGGCAATAAAACAGATGTTAACAGTGAAAATCCATCAACATCTGGAAAAGATAAAGACACAAAGGATTTATGTAAAGGAGTGAGTTCAAGAGACTCAGCAGAAGAGAAAATCCGAGTGAGGCCAGGTCTTTAGTAAAGGATTTGGAACTTGGGTGAAGGATTTTGCTCAGCCTGCCACGCCATTTCTTCTCCAAGGCCAGTTCAGATTGCTTTGGACGAGAACATAGTCACATAGACTCCAACGCTGGCTGGGAGATCATAAATGAAGGATAAGGATATAAACACCCAAAACAGCTCCAGTGGAGGGAGTGGAGGGCTGAGGGCACTTCCCTAGAGAACAGGGTCAGATCTGGTTTTATTTAACTTCTCTGCTAATGATTTAAAAGCAGGAACAAACAACTGTCAAGAAAATGTGCAAAGCACATCAACTACAGACAAGATACACACACCAACCAGCAAGGAGTTTACCCAGCAGGACTGAGAGCAATTACCAAAGGGAGCTGGAAATTACCTAGGTCATAGCGGCCTAGGAAAATGATCTAAAACAAAAAATCAGTCACTCTTTAGGGTTGGGTGGGGAAAGGGGGCAAGGGGGTGGGAAGGAGTTAAAGAGATAGAGTAGGAAATAAGTGTGGCCAAAAGCAGTCCCAGGGGACAAATAATGTTTAACAATATAACATGGGAATGAGGAAGCCCAACATGACAGAGGTCCAGTTTTGTGGGTTTTAAATGTATGGCTGCATTTCAACAAATGTGAAATGATAACTGACCCATTTATTCAGGGTTATAGGGGAGAGAAGGAAGGGTAAGAGTGTGCATATTGGACTTTAGACATTTACTCAGAATGTTCAAGTTCTAAGGGTGCATATCTCTGCACTCCTGGGTCAGACTTCTAGAATATTTAAAGTCTCATTACCTAGAACAGTACCTGATACCGTCAGCGGTAATAGGCAGAAACTTCCCATTCCTGAAAAGGGCAAGACCAGGTCTCTTCCACAGTCTCTTTGAGGTGAACAGAGGCTCTTTCTGACACACAGTAGATGCTTAGTGATTGTGGGACAAATGAAGAACGCCTGTAGCATTCTTAGTATATCTATGATCTTTGAGTGATAATAAGGTGAGAGTTTCCATTAAAGGTCCCTCTAGGTTTGAGATTTGGGAACTCTGTGACTGGAAGAAAAAGAGCCAGGGGCAGCCAGCCAGGTGTTCAAGCAAACAGGGATGACCCTCCCAGCTTGTGTTCTGGGGCCCTCGCCTGCCCCATCCCTGCCTATGAAAGTGGAATTGTGGTGCATCCACCACCTCACCTGGTTGTGCCGCTCCTGCTCCTGACCTTGGCTAAGTGACTGGTCACCTACGACTGAACCTCACTTTGGTGTTCTGCACCTACCCCCACAGTGTTCTAGCTCTGTCCAGGACCCAGCTCGGATTCATGAGTGCTCATTTTGCTTTCCCTAAGTGTTTAACTTCATGTTGGCAGCTCAGAGGAAAGACTATGTCCCTCGTCCTGATACGCAATGCTAAATCCCCCTGCACCTCAAAATCTATTCCGTAGCTGTTTCTAGACTGTCTAGACAAGCACTTCTCAAATTTTCATGTGCATAACGTCCCCTGGGAGGGGAGACTATGCATTTCCAACAAACTTCAGGATAATGCAGTGTTGCTGCACTGACCACGCATTTGAAAAGTGAGCCTCCAGGGCAGCAGTGTCCAACAGAACTTTCGGCAATGATGGAAATGTTTTGTATCTGCACTGTCCAATACAGGAGCCGCTAGTCACATGTGACTGTGAACACTAGCATGACTCATGAGCTAAGTTTAAATTTTAATTAATTTTAATTTAAATAGACACATGTGGCTAGTGGCTCCTGTGCTGGACAGCACAGCTCTAAAGCAATTCAGAGGCACATTAAACTTTGAGAAGTACTTGTCTGGAGAATGCCAGGTCATGCATATCCTTCCCCCAATAAAGCATTAATCATGCAGGCATCTGCACTATACTATATTGCACGTTCAGCTGGATTGACAACCAGTTTGACTGGAAATAAGGATTTAGTTTTTATGGTAGTTACTTTCACTACAAAATTGTGCTCTGAAGGAAACAAAACTACCATATAATCCAGCAATTCCACTCCTGAGTATATATCCGAAGAAAATAAAAACACTAATTTGAGGGCTTCCCTGGTGGCGCAGTGGTTGAGAATCCGCCTGCCAATGCAGGGGACGTGGGTTCATGCCCCGGTCCGGGAAGATCCCACATGCCGCGGAGCGGCTGGGCCCGTGAGCCATGGCCGCTGAGCCTGCGCGTCCGGAGCCTGTGCTCCGCAACGGGAGAGGCCACAACAGTGAGAGGCCCGCGTACCGCAGAAAAAAAAACAACAAAAAAACCCCCCACTAATTTGAAAAGGTTTATGCATCCCAGTGTTCATAGCAGCATTATTTACAGTAGCCAAGATGTGGAAGCAACCTAGGTCCATCAACAGATGAATGATAAAGATGTGGTGTATATATACAATAGCATATTACTCAGCCATTAAAAAGAATGAAAATATGCCATTTGCAAAAACATGGGTGGACCTGGAGGGTATTATGTTTAGTGAAATAAGCCAGACAGAGAAAGACAAATATTGTGTGTTTTCACTTGTATGTGGAGTCTGAAAAATAAGACAAATGAGTGAATATAACAAAACAGAAACAAACTCACAGAAGCAGAGAACAAGCTATTGTTTCTTGGACTTGTTTGGGGAGAGGAGTTGGGGGAGGGGCAAAATAGGGGAAGGAGATTAAGAGGTACAAACTACTAGGTATAAAATAAATAAAATACAAGGTTGTAACGTACAGCACAGGTAATATAACCAATATTTTATAAGAACTTTAAATGGAATATAATCTATAAAAATATTGAATCACTCTTGTACACCTGGAACGAATATAATATTGTAAATCAACTATACTTCAATAAAAAAAATTGTGCTCTACTTACAGGCAATAAAAAGAAAGGTGATAAGACATTTAAACAAAGAAATTAAAAGCTTTGCTATATTTGAGTTTTGTTAAACAGTATTATGGAATTAAAATTGACATACAACAAGTTTCATTTATCGAAAGTGTAAAATTTGATAATTTTTGACATATTCCATCACTATGATCAAGAAAATGAACATATCTAGCACCTGAAAAAGTCTTCTTGCATCCTTTGTAATCCCTCCATCCTGCACTGCCTTCCTCTCATTCATCAACAGGCAACCACTGATCTGCTCTCTGTTGCTATACATTACTTTGAATTTCCTAGAATTTTATATAAATGAAATCATACAGTATGTACTGTTTTATTCACTATAATTACACTGGCTTCTTTTACTCAGTGTAATTATATTGGGATTCATCCATAGTGTTGTGTGCATCAATAGTTCATGCCTTTTTATTGACGAGTTGTACAACACAACAACTCATCAATGAGTTAACGAGTATTTTTGTTTCTAGTTTGGGGCTATCACAGATAGTGCTGCAATGAACATTGCTACACAAGTCTTCGTATGAACATATGCTTTCATTTATCTCGGGTAAATACCTAGGAATATAATGACTGGATCATATGTGGGCATGTATTTAAATCTTGAAGAAACTGCCCAATTGTTTATCAAAGTTGTACCATTTTACATTCCAACCAGTAGCATATGAGGGTTCCAGTTCCTCCACATTCTCACCTACACATTGGTGACATTGTATGGCCAGACTTACAAATTTTAGCCATTCTAATAGGACAGCAAAGATATCTGATTGTGGTTTTAATTTGCATTTCTCTAATGATTAGTAATATTAAGTGTATTTTCATGTGCCATTTGTATATCTTTGGTAAAGCGTCTATTCAGAACTTTTTGCTCATTTTTTTCCTATTTGTTGTTGTTTTCTTATTATTGAGTTTTGAGAGTGTTTCGTCTATCCTAGATCAAGTACTTTTTACAGATATTTTCCTCCCGATCTGTGGCTTGTCTTTCATTCTCTTAAACGTATATTTGAAAGAGCAAATTCTTAATAATTGATGAATCCCAATTGATCAATTATATCTTTTATTTTAGTGTTCTAGCTAAGAAATATTTGGCCTACCCAAGATCTCAATTTTCTATTGTTTTCTTCTATAAAACTTCTAAAAGTTTTATAGATTTATATCCATTTGAGTTAATTTTTGTACATGGTGTTAGGTAAGAATCAATGTTCATTTTTCTGCATGCAGATACCAATTATTTCCATATCAACTATTGAAAAGACTATCCTTTCTCTACTAAATTCTTTTCCATCTTTGTTGAAACTCAACTGACCATATGCATGCGGGTCTATTTCTGGACTCTGCTCTTTCCACTGATCTATTTGTCTGTCTTGACACCAATATCATACTGCCTTGATTACTATAAATTTTAAAATAAATCTGGAAGTCAGGTAGTGTTAGTTCTCCAACTTTGTTCTTCTTTTTCAAAATTGTTTTAGCTATTCCAGCATTTCCAAATGAATTTTAGAATCATCTCGTCAATTTCTACAAAAACTCTACTGGGATTTTGATTGGGCTTGCTTTGAATCTACAGATTAACTTGGAGAAAATTGATATATTTGCAATGTTGAATCTCTGACCCATAACACAGTATCTGTCTGTATTTAGTTAGATCTTCTTTAATTTCTCTCAGCAATGATTTTTAGTATTCAGTGTACAGGATTTGTCAGATTTATCCCTAAATATTTCATATTTCTTTTCTTATGTTGTGATATTTTTTAAATTTCAGTTTTGGTTGTTCATTGCTGGTATACAATTGATTTTTTTAAGTTGATTTTCTATCTTATACCCTTGATAAACTCACTGATTAATTTTAGTGGCATTTTTTGTGGATTCCATCAGATACTCTACATAGGCAATCACATTATCTGCAAATAAAGACAGTTGTACTTCCTCCTTTCCAATCATGGTGCCTCTGATCTGTATGTAGATACAGACACAGATGTAGGCACAAAAATCCTGTGTGTGCTTGGCCACAAAGAACCAGCATAGTGACCCAGAATATGCCTATGTTAATTTGTTAAATTATCAACAAAATAAACACATTTGAAAATCTTCATATACAATTTATGTGCCCTAAGAGGACCCAGGGGTCTGTGACCCATACTGAAAACCACTGATGTGTTGGGAAACACCCAGGATTCAGAGTCAGAGACTTGGATTTGAACCCTGGCTCCCTGCTTCCTTCTCTGCAATCTTGGACAAAGATTTACTTTCTCTGGAACCTGTTTCCTCATCTCTCACAGAGAGATTGATTCACTTGGAAAACATTGATGAGTTATCTGCTATGGTCTAAAACTATAATGTCTTCTTTCCCAACTTAAAAGAGTTGTCTTGAGGATCAAATGAGATTATTTAGGAGAAAGCGTTGTATGAAACAAAAACATGCTACAGTTGTTAGTTATATTCTTCTGTGCACCCCTTCCAAGCTCCTTCTGAGCTCTTTAAGATCTGTCTTAGAGGTCCTTCTCACGCCTCCCCACTGTTCTCATAACCTCTTCCCTATAACCCTAACAGTCATCTCCCTGTCTGCTTGCCTGGCTGTCTCTCCTCCCTGGCCAAGAGATGGGCCAGGTCAGGGTTGGTGCCTAGCACAGTGCCTGGTAAACAAAGTGTATGTTTGCTAATGCATGGACCTGAGGCTGTAGGTGACAAGGTGAGGATGATAAGGCCTGAGAAGACAGGACAAGGAAGTCACACATTCCTTGCCCACTTGATGATGTTGTCTGAGCCTGGTTCTGTTGGCACTGCCGATTGCTGGCCACCACCAAAACCCACTTGTCAATCCACTTAGAAGCACAATAACAATAACAGCAAGAGTAAGGCATGAGATTGTTCTGTCAACTGTGACTGAGTCAGGGCTTTGCTTCTCCAAGAACTTCATCCCTTGGAGTGACTGGGGAAGCTGATGCTGCTTTCTTCTTTGGGGCCACCAGTCTCTGTCCCAAGGTCCAGCCCAGTGATAGGGGTGGCTCCCCGGCCCTTTTCAGGACCACTGAGGGGTTCTGTTCCTGGGCTGGCTTTATCCATTGAGAGGAGGAGGGCTGGAGGACTGGGTTAGCAGCAGCCATGCCAGGAAGAGTGGGAAGTGAGGGAGGGGCTAGGTTTTCTAAATCTCTCTGGCCTGGTCTCTGAACCAGGGTGGGGTAGGGTGGAGAGAGAGAGCGCCAATCCACACTTGGTTGAGCCCAGATGGCAGGTTCGTCAGAACTGTGTAATCGTCCACAGAGAGAGGACATCTCACTTTGGCAGAAGACACAGGCTAATCAGAAGCAGCCCCCAGCCTCTCCTTCTTTCTTCCCTCCCTACTTCTGTGAATTCAGTTTGATGGGTACAAGGAGAAGTTCCATGGCTTTGATCCCTGGCCACACTGCCTAGCCTCAATTATGGGACGTTCAGAAACAACTGAATGAGTTTTCTGATTGGAAGTTGGAAGGGGAGTTTCTTGTGAGCCCACCTTGGCCAAGGCTCTCCCTTGAACTATCAGCAAGCCCAGCTCACCCTCTACTCCCAGCCAGAAAACTTTCTCTCTTTGTGCCAGAAGCCTTCATTCTGGGGATGCTTGAAAAAAAAGCAAGAGGGAGTGGAGACAAGGGTTTTGGAGGTAAACAGATTAGGGCGCCAATGAAATAATTTAGGGCTCTCCCATTTCCCATTTCATAGAGGGGCTCTATCATGTAATAGCTGCATGACCTCAGGTAAGTCAAATAACCCCACAAGCCTTTGTTTCCTCCTCTACAAAATGAAGATCAAGATACCTACCTGATGGGGGCTTCCCTGGTGGCGCAGTGGTTGAGAGTCCGCCTGCCGATGCAGGGGACGTGGGTTCGTGCCCCGGTCCGGGAAGATCCCACAAGCCGTGGAGTGGCTGGGCCCGTGAGCCATGGCCGCTGAGCCTGCGCGTCCCGAGCCTGTGCTCCGCGATGGGAGAGGCCACAACAGTGAGAGGCCCGCGTACTGCAAAAAACAAAAACACAAACAAACAAAAAGATACCGACCTGATGGTATGTTATGCAATAACCTATGAAAGGCCTGGTGCTCATTCAGGGCTCATCAGTGGCAATTCTTTTCTCTCCCAAGTTGATGGGATGTTCAGATCAAAGCTTAGGCTCAGCCTTGTACTCTTCTGCCCAAAGCTGTTGTTGTTGTTCAATACATCGATTTCTCTTCCTGCCTTCTTAACTATCTAGTTCTTGTTTTCTTTTGACTATGTCAATCAAATTAGCCTTATTATTTCTATGACTTTTATTGTGAAGTCTTAAAAATCCATTCTGCATTAGCTTCTGGGTATAAAACAAGCATATATACCTATAGCAGCTATATATACACAAAATATAAAATATACGCAGGCACCATGCGGTATGACCACACATACACACAATGACATAGGAGGTTTGATCACGATAGTGGATTACATGGCTTTATCACAGTATAGGTTGGAACATTAGTGGGTTTTGCAACCCCAGATGGGCTTCTGAAACACGTCGCATGTAAATGGTTGGCTTAAATAGAGAATCCTATTTGAATGAACTTTTTTGGACATTCAGCAGCTGACAGGTGTTTTCAGAGGCCTCTAGCCCTGTTCCTGAACTCTTCTCCTTTGCCTGTGGCTCTGGGGCTCCTCCACCCCCATCTATTCCTCAGGAAGGACTTAGATGGAGAGCCCACTCCCCTTCTCTCTTTGACATGCTGGCTTCAATGCCTGAAGTATATAGTGTCTATCCATCCAGAACATCACTAGCCACCTTCTTCTCATTGCTAATAGAGATTTGAAGCCTGGACCAGTGGGTATGGGGTGGGGAGAATATATCCTTTTTTCTTTCCAGCTCAACTACTTACTCCCATGTTCCTTCTCTCTCTCTCTCTCTTTTTTTTTTTTTTTCGCAGTACGCGGGCCTCTCACTGTTGTGGCCTCTCCCGTTGCGGAGCACAGGCTCCGGATGCGCAGGCCCAGCGGCCATGGCCCACGGGCCCAGCCGCTCCGCGGCATGTGGGATCTTCCCGGACCCGGGCACGAACCCACGTCCCCTGCATCGGCAGGCGGACTCTCAACCACTGCGCCACCAGGGAAGCCCCTTTCTCTCTTAAAGTGTCCCCATCCCACCAAAGCCTGAGATGAGGATTTTAAGTACACTCCAGAGGCAGCCACCAGGTTGAGTCTCACTCGACCTTCAGCCTAAGCCTGCTAGAGCCAGAGCATGGCTGGGGGCAAACTAGATCACTCCCAAGCTGGTCCTGGAGTTGCAAGACCTGGGCTCTATTGCAGCCGCAGCTCTCACAAACTCTGTGCTCCCAGAGGAGTCACTTATCACTGTTTTATGTTCACTGTTTCCTCAACTCTTAAATCAGTGGGAAGACTGAGATGACTCCAGGTCTGCATCCAGATTAAAGACTCTCCAGGGAAGCGTTGAGCATGGCCACTAGGTGGCAGTACTTGGAAGGACATGGAGCTGGAGTCCCTGACTGACCGATGGCTCGAGAAAGCTGCCAAGATTGCTCGCTCAGCTCGTCCCCGCATATTGACTGAGCACCGGTGTCTGGTCATCTCCTGCCTTTCTCCTCCCTGCACTGAGGGCTCCCCCATAGGAATAGGTGCACACCCGTCCTTCTCCCTCTCGGGGCAAATCCCTATGCATCCTTTAGGACTCAGCTCAAACAGGTCTCTCATGAAGCTTCCCCTGGCAAATCCTCTCCCCTACCTCTCAGGCAAAGTTCATTCTTGTCGCCTTTGTCTCCCCACCACACTTAACCCACACCTTGGTCATGACACTTACTGCCCCCCTGACAGTGATCATTCCTCTGTCTGTCTCCATTACTGGATTATAACGTCTTTGAGGGAAGAGACCAGGTTTTCTTTACCTCTGTTTCCTCAGTGCCCAACATGGAACTGGTACAATGACTGCTGGTATATGTTCATTTTACAGATGAATTAATTTGTGAGCAGAGTTTTGGAAGACCAAATGAACCCCTTTATTCAATGCCTTTTTGGTAATTTTTAGAGTTATGCCTTTCTTAATTTTGATTAGCAAGCATGACTTTGGTGGGGTGTTAAGCTTCTCTTAGCAATGGAACTCTTGGTTCAAACAAAAACCTGTGACAACCTGAATATATAAAACAAATGAAAGCAGAGCTACTTGAGTTGAAGCTGGAATGTGGAGGCCTGGAATCTCTGCTTCTCCTCCCTCCATCCACCTCCTTGGTCAGGGAGCACCTCTTTAGAATCTAAGGGCTTCGTAAACATACTTTGAAAAACACTCCCCTGACTGTCATAATAATTTCTTTTCTATTTACCTCCAATTCACAGGAAAGATGAGTGACTGGGGAAGGGCTGCATTTCTGTGGGCAGGAAGCCTGTTCCTGTCATCGCACAACCTTGGCAAACAGTACACACTCAATGGATGTTTGCTTAATTGAATTGAGTTGAGTTGAATTTAAATGACAAGTAGACTTTGAAGCCAAATATTGCTTTAGAAGTTGGAGAGAAGTGGCCTTGCCTGGCTTTTCCCCAAGGTAGACGTGGGAAGGTTGTCAGGGAGATGGCTGGCCTGACAATCACCTCTATCCTGAATTAATTCATTGTGATCTCTGAATCACAAGGGGCTGGGAGTGGCCAAGAGGGCCAAGGGATCTTACTTCAGACTGGCTGATTCAACCCATTATGTGGCTTCAGCCTGCCTCAATGTGCCACCTGGGTCACCGTGCAGCAATGCAAATGCAAACAGATCAATACATCACTGTGACACTGAAGAATCTACAAGTGAGAAGGTATCATTGGGCTCAGCTAGGCTGATCAAAGGAAAAGCATTTTCTCTAGCATCCCCAACAGTGGGTCTGCTCTGCTAGTGCCCCTTTGAGGGGCGGCGCGGCCACTGCTGGAGATGCCTCCCTCACATCCAGCGTCTGTCTTCAACCTCTCCCTCTCCAATGGCTCCTCTCTTCTCCACATAAATGTGCTCAGGTTTCTCAATGGTTATCAAATTTTAAAAAAATTTTTTTTAATTATTTAAAAAAATTTCTTCCTCAACTCCCTGGCATCTCTTTAAATCTGTTCTTTTCTTTATGGCTGAGGCTCCTGAGAGAGCAACCTATGTCCTGTCTCTACTCCTCACCTCCCGCTCACCCCTCAGCTCGCTGCAATCTGGCTTCTGTCATTACCACTCCATGGACACTACTCCTGACTAGATCAAAAACTGCCTTTTTATTGCTAAGTCCAATACTGAGACACGGTTGACTTCCCACTTGAAATCCTTGCCTTTCTTGATTTTTTGGTAACTCTCTCTCCTGGTTTGCGTCCTACTTCTCTGGCTGATTATTTTCCACTTCTTTCTTGATTTGCTCTTCAGCCAGTCCTCCATCATCTTTTCATCTCACCCCACCTACTCTGCCTTGGGCTGTCTCATCTACTCAACTGTCTTCAACCACCAACATTACTCCTTTTGTCATCGTTAGCATTAGGCTTTTTTGCTTATCTTCTTTTTTAAATTTTTTCTTTTCTTTTTTTTTAAATTTATTTATTTTATTTATTTAGTTTTGGCTGCATTGGGTATTTGTGAGCGGGCTTTCTCTAGTTGCAGCAAGCAGAGGCTACTTTTCGTTGCGGTGCGCAGGCTTCTCATTGCAGTGGCTTCTCTTATTGTGGAGCACGGGCCCTATGCGTGCGGGCTTCAGTAGTTGTGGCATGCAGGCTCTAGAGCGCAGGCTCAGTAGTTGTGGCGCACGGGCTTAGTTGCTCCGCGGCATGTGGGATCTTCCCGGACTAGGGCAGGAACCTGTGTCCCCTGCATTGGCAGGTGGATTCTTAACTACTGCGCCACCAGGGAAGCCCCTTTTGCTTATCTTCTATATCCAATCCATAGCAGAATCATTCCACCTCCTAATGTAACTCAAATCCATTCCCCCCTCTCCATCCTCTTGCCACTCCCTATTTTATTTCTCATCTCTTTTTGATTTCTGCCACTGATCTCTCTCTGTTCAGCTTTGATTCTATAAAATCTACCCCACACAATGCCACAGATTTAAAATATAATTTAGACCATAGCATTCCCTTGATTCAAACTTTTCTGTGATGTCCTATTAGCCTGCAGGATAACATCCAAGCTCTTTGATAAGGTCCTTATACAAGGCTCTCCTCATACAAGGCCTACCTTGACCTGGACCTCTCACTATCTCTCCCTTTACACTGTAATTCAAATTCAGTTTTAGAGAAAATCTATGTTGTTCCAAGGTTCTGCAATGATCTCTTACAGACATTCTCTTTCTTCAGAATAGAACCTCCTTCTTACCTGTACCTCAGTTATCACCCTGACTGGGGAGCTTTCTCTGACCCCTCCCAATCTAGCTAGGAGCCCCTCACAAGTTTAGTAGCCTGTGCACACTTCCATCTCAACAGTACTGAAAATGTATTGGAATTGTCTACTTGATGGCATCTCCATAAACGATACTCTGCAAGCTTGTGGGCTCCTTTAGCACCATGGCTTTTTAAAAACATTTCTGTCTTCCCAGTATGTAGCATAGAACCTGGAAGGTAGTAGGTACTCAGTAATACCTGGAGTAACCTAAATGGGAAGGAAATCCAAAAAAGAGGGGGTATATGTATACGTATAGCTGATTCACTTTGCTGTACAGCAGAAACTAACACAACATTGTAAAGCAACTATACTGCAATAAAAATTAATTTAAAAAATACCTGGAGTAAATTAATACCACCAGCAACACTCCTACTAATTTATTCTTCTTGGGTATAATTTGTGGTTGTAGAATTCCATTTGCAAAGTCACCACTATTTGGAGTACTGTAGGGTATGCCCAGCATTCCTGTCCCTTAGGCTTATAACTTGGGTGATGACATAGTCTTTTCTCCCAGAGTTCCTCCCATTTTTACAGCACCAATTTGTTCTTCTTTGATGGTGAAAATGAAGTCTATACATTTTTACTTTTGCTGATACGTTCACACTCAAACAATAAAAATGCCAGTGAAGTAGGTTAAAAACTTACCAGATGCTCTCCTTTTAGAAGAACGAGATACCCAGCAAAGAGTTTAGAACACATGGCCTCCCGGTAATGTGTAATATCTTAGCTTCTGAGCTGGCTTTTAAATGTACTGGAGGATACCATAGATATCTATCTTCTGGCTAGGCGGTATGTAGTCTATCCCCTGTTTCTCTCTCCATTTATCATCAAATGGATGCTCCATTTCTGTGTTTATATCCTCCTAACACATTGCTGCTTTTCAGAGGGCGGTCCTGGAGAATGATGTTTTTCTACCCACGTAGCCCTGGTTTTTCTATATAAGGTGAAGACTTAGTAACTAACAGGAAGATGTTAGAAGCCGGTGCCTTCATTTCACTAATGTGAAAACGTGGGCCCATAGAGATAAAATGACTAGCCTAGTGGGAGTAATATTATAGCTAACATTAATTGTGTATTTCCTATGCTAAGGACTTTATTTATATTACCTTATTTTATCCTCACAGCAATTCTATGCGGAAACTATTATTAGTATTTCTAGCTCACAGATAAGGAAACTGAGGCGTGGGGAGATGAATTAACATGCCCAGAGTCACAAAGCTAGTGAGAAGCAAAGCAAGGTTTCCAACAGAGGCATTTTTACTCAAAAGCCATTTCTTTTAACTACCGAGCTCAGCTGCCTAATACTACAAGGCTACTTAATTCCCCATTGGTTTAAAATAGATTTTATTTTTATTTCTGATTGCTCTTCATTCTTTGGCAATAGCTCAAGAATGCTGGCCAAACAGTTAATGGGCTTAATGGTTCATAAACAAACTCTGCAGTGTACAAAGGACTACCTATTTTAAACATTAAAAATTTTTTATGTAATTCAAATTATCTCTACTGTGGGCCTGGATTTTCATATATTGACCTTCTTAGAACAAGACCCACCTGTTTTGGAAAAGAGCAATCCAGAAGATAGGAAGCACTGTTTATAATTAAGTGGAAAATTCCCCCAAGGCTCTGACGTTAAATTAGAAAGAGACTGATTAAGGAACTAAACGGAGCACTATTAGTCTTTTTAATGTAAACTCTTTGTTTGTCCAAGCCAAACAGTGGCCATTGCTAACAGAAGTAAAACACCTGTTGCTTCAGAAAGGAAAATTTCAGACCTGGCTCTTCAGAGCTGTTGCTGATAAGGGCTGACCATGAAAAGTTTCCAAAAACTGACATGTAGGCACAAAAGTTTATCTTCTCCTCTGCTTATTTTCTGTATCTGTATGTGTGCCTTAGCTGGAAAGGTAGATTGTGACCCCAGCCCAGGTCTCGCTCCCCTCCATTTCTGGAAGGAGTG
Source organism: Grampus griseus (assembly GCF_964374135.1). Classification (NCBI taxonomy): domain Eukaryota; kingdom Metazoa; phylum Chordata; class Mammalia; order Artiodactyla; family Delphinidae; genus Grampus; species Grampus griseus. Next base: position 79,820,369 of record NC_139017.1, read on the forward strand.
TCGATTTGGATGTGGCTCTTCTAGAGAAACAGTGAGGCCCTCTTGCCCTGGTGAGCCTTGGTCTCTAGGCTCCCCTGGTCCCTCCCCTGCAGTGGTCCAGTCAAAGGTCCTGTCACTTGGATTCTGTGGACCCTCCCCTATCTTTAGTGGGCAGTGATGACTTAGAGAAAAAACATCTGCATAAACCAGTTCATGTCCAGCCTTAGGCCAGGTGCTCCTGCTGGGCTGAATCCATCCTTCCAAAGGGCCATGGTGAACATGTTCTCCTGCCATCTGAGGTAGGGGTCTATGGGTACGTATTCCTGCCTTGAGAGCAACCTATCTCATATACAAACCTGATCACTTTCTGGCCTATAGATGGTGCCCCATCCCTTAGCTTCCTCAATCCCAGTAGATTTTGATTTAAGTCAGGAGTGGCATCAGGATTCTCTATTTTTAAACAACCTTCCTAGGTAGGATGAACAACTGCTCTGCTTACCTAGGTTGGCTTGGGGAGATTGAGGAATTTCCGAGGATGTGGGACCTTCAGTGCTAAAATTAGGGAAGTCCTGGGTAAATCATGATGTGTTGGTTAGCCTATTTCTTGGTGATTATGATTTACAGCAAGGTTCAACAAATATTGGCCCACAAGCTAATCCAGGCTGCTGCCTGTTTTTATAAATAAAGTTTTATTGGAACATAGCCATGCTCATTCATTTACATATTGTCTATGGTTACTGTTTTTTTTTTTTTTTTTTTTGCGGTACGCGGGTCTCTCACTGTTGTGGCCTCTCCCGTTGCGGAGCACAGGCTCCGGACGCGCAGGCTCAGCGGCCATGGCTCACGGGCCCAGCCACTCCACGGCTTGTGGGATCTTCCCGGACCGGGGCACGAACCCGTGTCCCCTGCATCGGCAGGCGGACTCTCAACCACTGCGCCACCAGGGAAGCCCACCTATGGTTATTTTTATGCTACAGTAGGAGAGAGTTGAGTAGTTGTGACAGAGACTACATGACCCATAAAATGTAAAATATGTATTATTTGTCCCTTTACAGAAAACATTTGTTGACTCCTGATTTATAGGATAAAATCCAGCAACCCAGTCCCTCCATCACGAGCTGACTACCTTCCTGTCCAGCCTCATCTCGACTCTTTCCTTCCTTTCTCTGATCTCTCAAGTCATACTGTCTATTTATAGCTCCACAAAAGTGCCAAATGCTCTCCCTTTTCCTTTTATTTATTTCTTTTTTTCATACAGTGCTCCCTCTTCCTTGAATGCCCTTCTCCCACTCTGCTTGGCTAATTCCTTTTGGTCCAACAGGACACAGCTGAGGCAGACCCATCTCCAGGAAGTCTTCCCTGACTCTCCACCACACCCATCTTCATCTCCCCCAACCCCCGCCACCCCCTCAGGTTCAGTGCAGGTGGAACCTCCTGTGTACACCACAACCATTGCTGATTTTCTTGTTGGTTTCTCCCATTGGGTTGTAAGATCCTTCAGGGAGAACACTGTGGCTCGTTCACCTTTATACTTCCATCCCTTCGTTTGACTCCTGGCATGGAAGAAGCCTAGTAAGTGATTGTTGAATTATAGATCTATACAATAAGCATAAGAATTTCCTAGAGATTTATCTATATGTGTGTCTTAGCTAGAAACTTAGATTATGACCCCTGTTCAGGACTCAAATCTCTTCATTTCTACAAGATGCATTGGTTTGGGTGTGGTTGTCCTAGACAAACAGTGAGCCCCCCACCTTGGCCTGATGAACCCTTTAGAGATGGAAGAAAGAGTGTGGATAAATAATATTCCCTTCAGTGTGGAAATATATGGTAGGTATTGACCAGGAGAGATGGCTTTTGTGAGTGTAGTTTTCTGGATCACAGAGCTGGGTCACAATAAAATCTGAGGGAAAAAAAATTTTTTTCTGAGAAAAACTTTTGTTTTCTTAGAAAACTCAAAGAGAAATATGGGAATCCCCTTTTCTCTCCTGTATTTTTTCCATTTTCCCCCAAGCTTGCTTGTCTCCAAATATACCAGATGTGATAGTTTTTGGAGCAAACTCAATTATGTTTTATGGCCCTAAATTAATAAAAATGGCTTTAGATCAGCAATGACATCCCCAAAGTACTTGAAGCCATGATTATTTTTCCAAAAATTTGTTTTTTATTATAAGAGGATTTTTTTTGGCCTGTTGCTTTTATATTTCCAGATACTTTACTTCTCCAGATAAATAATTCTACTCTCAGAATTAGGAAAATAATCTCGAGGGCAGCTCAACTCAGAGTGCTGGATCTCTGTTTGCCAGGACTTTCCAGGGGAAACCAAGGAGACTCCTTGAGGTGCTGCTCTGCCAGTGACCAGAGAGAAGCCTGATAAACTTCCAAGAAGGCAAGCCTAGTCAGGGGACCAGCCCTGAAGCAAGGGCTACTGGGAGTTATCATGCAGACTGACAGTAGTGCCAAGAGAGAGATTCCTCCATGAGATGGATTTGTAGACCTTGCCTTCACTCTCCTCTGAGAAGTGCGTTTGGCAAGAGTTGGCAACTGATTAATAGTTGGCCCTCTGAGGGGAAAGCTTTTGTTCCCACAGCTCCTGTGATGAAGAGGAAGCCTGGAAGGTGGGAAGATCCTGGTGCTGGAGTTTTGGCCTGAGCATGTCCCAAATGTCAGAGCCAGGGCAAGTTTATTACCTTCTCAATCCCTGATCCTTCTTCTGTAAAATGGGTGTAATAGTTTATACCTCAGAAGGTTAAAGGTTAAATGAGATCACATATGGAAAAAATTTCAAAGTTCCTGGTACGTATCAGATACCTTAAGGCAGTCCTGGGTGGAGGATCAGAGTTTGGAGCAGATAGACAGAGGCTATGTGTAGGTGGGAAGCCCTGCCTTGCTCTAGAGGGCACTGATCTGCCAAAGAGGTCAAGGAGGATGGACTCAGCCTCATACCTCCTTCTTCCCAGAGACTCCCCAAAAACCTAGGACTAAACCTCTTGGCCAGTAGATCTTGTGTCCCACCTAGAAGCCAGGAATTAGCCAGACCCTGAGAACCACTGAACAGCTCTAGATTTAGGCCAGCCTGAAGGGTTGTTCCTGAGGGCCCTCTCCTCAGTCATTAGGTCTGCTCCTGAGAAGATCTCATCTGCGCCCAAACTTCTAATGCTCCCTATTATCTAAGGCCTTCCAAATCAGATCTCTAACCTGTCCTCTCTCCTAAGCTGGAGACAGATAACTCCCCTATTTGCTGGAAAGCTCCACTGTGCCATGGGTACTGGGGAGCCCCAAACTCATGTCCAAAATTTAACTCATGTTCTTCGTCCCTAAGTTGACTCCTCCTCGTATGTTCTCAATATGAATCAATGATACCATCCTCCACCCTCTTGGCGAAGCCAGACAATGTGTTATTATCCTAAGCCTTCTCCCTTTCTGGTTCCCCTTTGTATCTAGTTAGTCACAGAGTCATTCATTCAGCCATTACTTCAACAAATATTTATTGAGTGCTTGCTATGGGTAAAGCACTACAGTGTGTGCTGGATAAAAAGTAGTGAACAAAATAAACATGGCTTCTATCATCTGTGGGGAGTCAAACATTAAACAAATAAACATACAAATGAGCACATGCTTATTAATTCTGTTAAGTGTCCTGAAGGAAAAGCATAGGGTATTTTAAGGAGTATAATATGAGGACTAAATTTAGATTGGGATGTCAAATAATGTGTAGTAGTCAAGAATCTTTCAATTACAAATAACAGAAATCCAATTTGAACTAGTGTAAGCAAAAAGGAGCAATTGTTTAAGAAGATATTGGGGTTGCTCATGGAAGCAAGGAAGAGCTGACAATCCAGGCTTGGAGAATGCCTCAAGGGAGCTGATGAGATCCAAAGACTGGCATGCCATCTGGACTCTCTGTTCCTCTTCTTCACATCTCTCTGAGTTGGCCTCATTCTCTCCTGTTCCCAAGCTTTCTTCGCACATCAGAGAACATGGTTCACAGCCAAGTAGCTCTATGACCTAAGGGCAAAAGAGCCTTCCTTACCAAACCAGACTGGAAAATCTGAGGAGAGGACTTATATTGACCAGAGGAATCGGGAACTGTGAAGTTGGTCCAGTCAGGGTCAGTACCTACCCCTGTAGCCAAACAGTGAGGGCTGTTGCCTCAAGAAAAGAAGGGTAAGGTGAGGAGTGGTCATCAGAAGACATCTTTGAGGAATTGATATTTAAAGTGATATGAGACCTAAAAGGTAGATAAGATTTAACCAGATAATAAATGAGGGAGGAATATTTTAAATAAAGGAAACACATTCATTTATTCATTATGTAGCAAATATTTATTCACTATTTACACATGCTTGGGTATGCACCTGAGAACAAGAAAGATACAGTCCCTGGCCTCTTGGAGTTTATCAGTACAAAGATGTTAGGCAGGAAGAACTGGGCCTCTCAGAGGACTACAGAAAGGTCCAGGTGGCTAGAGGACAGTGAGTGAGAGATTAGCAGCACAGATAAAGGTGGAGAGGGAAGAAGAAGTCACACCATTCAGATCCTTCAAGGCCATCCTAAAGTTTTGGATTTTTCTCATAGTGCAATGAGAGGTCACTAGAGGGACACTAAGGAGTAACATGATCTGGTTTGTATTTCTAAACTAGAGCTTAACTGCTTTGTCAAAGGGGTTGTAAAGGAATGAATGTTAAGAACACCACTTAGAAGACTATTGCTATAGGTCAGGCAAGAAAGGATAGTAGCTTAGACTAAAATGACATGAAGAAACAAGGGAATATGGGGATATATCTAGAAGTTAAAATAAATAATTCCTGGTAATAAATTCGATTTGGGAGATGAAAGAGATGGAGGATATAAAATGACCCCCAGATTTCCACTGTGAGTAACTGAGTAGTTGAAAGTGCCATTTACTGAGATGGGGGAACTACAGGTGGATTACATTAGTGTAGGGAAGGTAAAGAGTTTAGTCTTGAACATGTTAAGTTTGAGATGCCTTTGTGACATCTAAGCATAATGTCAAGTTGGCCAGTGTGTGTGTGTGTGTGTGTGTGTGTGTGTGTGTGTATTGAACAGATGACGTATAGAGACATGGAATGGATGACCACAGTTAAGAAGAATGTAGACTGAAGAAGAGACAAAGGATGGAGCCCAGGATAGGGTCAACATTTAGAGGACAGATAGATGTTAAGAAAAGAATACCTGAGAAGAAGCAGTCAGTGATACAGAAGGAGAATGTGGTATTGGAGAGCTGAAAGAAGAGAATATTTCAGGAATAGACATGATCAATGATGTCAATGCAACTGAGGTCAAACAAACTATCATTTTAAAGTGCCTTTTGAATTTAGCAATATAGAGGTCATTGGTGACCTTAGCAAGATCAGTTTCAGTGGAGTGAGGTATGGAGGTAGGAAAGAAGGAATGGGACCCTTTAAAATCAGGAATAAGAAAGATGCCGGCTCAGAGTATATCAATTCACTATTGTTTCAGAGGTCATAATCAGTGAAACAATACAAGAATAATAAGTAGAAGGTATAAAACTTCTAAAGGAAAAAAAACAAATTGGTCATTATTTGCAGAAAACATGATTGTCTACATGAAAAATTGAAAATAATTTACTTTATTACTGGAATGAAGAAAATTTAGCAAAGTAGCTGGATATAGGATGAATATACAAAAGTTTGTTGTATTTTTCCACCCAGCCAAATAGGAATAATAATTTCTTTAAGTTAATATCTATAATAGCAACAACAACAACCCAAAACAGAAGTATCCAAACATGCGTAAGATCTTTGTGGGAAAAAAACCATTAAATTTTACTAAAAGACAATAAAGATCCAAATGAGTGGATACCTATACCATGTTAATCATGAAAAACTCAATATCAGAAAGATGTCAGTTTCCCTAATGGATACTTACTCCACCTTAAAAAAGAGATTAAAAGAGGAAACTTGCACAAGCCTCTTAGATAGCCTCATCCACCAGAGGGCAGACAGCAGAAGCAAAAGGAACTACAATCCTGCAGCCTGTGGAACAAAAACCACAGTCACAGAAAGATAGACAAGACAAAAAGGCAGAGGGCTATGTACCAGATGAATGAACAAGATAAAACCCCAGAAAAACAACTAAATGAAACAGAGATAGGCAGTCTTCAAGAAAGAGAATTCAGAAGAAAGATAGTGAAGATGATCCAGGACCTCAGAAAAAGAATGGAGGCAAAGATTGAGATGATGCAAGAAATGTTTAACAAAGATATAGAAGAATTAAAGAACAAACAAACAGAGATGAACAATACAATAACTGAAATGAAAACTACACTAGAAGGAATCAATAGCAGAATAACTGAAGCAGAAGAACGGATAAGTAACCTGGAAGACAGAATGGTGGAATTCAGTGCTGCAGAACAGAATAAAGAGAAAAGAATGAAAAGAAATGAAGACAGCCTAAAAGACCTCTGGGAAAACATTGAACGCAACAACATTTGCATTATAGGGGTCCCAGAAGGAGAAGAGAGAGAGAAAGGACCTGAGAAAATATTTGAAGAGATTATAGTTGAAAACTTCCCTAACATGGGAAAGGAAATAGCCACCCAAGTCCAGGAAGCACAGCGAGTCCCATACAGGATAAACCCAAGGAGAAACATGCCAAGACACATAGTACTCAAATTGGCAAAAATTAAAGACAAAGAAAAATTATTGAAAGCAGCAAGGGAAAAATAACATACAAGGGAACTCCCATAAGGTTAACAGCTGATTTCTCAGCAGAAACTCTACAAGCCAGAAGGGAGTGGCATGATATATTTAAAGTGATGAAAGGCAAGAACCTACAACCAAGGTTACACTAGGCAGCAAGGATCTCATTCAGATTCGATGGAGAAATCAAAAGCTTTACAAACAAGCAAAAGCTAAGAGAATTCAGCACCACCAAACCAGCTCTACAACAAATGCTAAAGGAACTTCTCTAGGTGGGAAACACAGAGAAGAAAAGGACCTACAAAAACAAACCCAAAACAAATAAGAAAATGGTAATAGGAAAATACATATCAATAATTACCTCAAACGTGAATGGATTAAATGTTCCAACCAAAAGACACAGGCTTGCTGAATGGATACAAAAATGAGACACATATATATGCTGTCTACAAGACACCCACTTCAGACCTAGGTACACATACAAACTGAAAGTGAGGGGATGGAAAAAGGTATTCCATGCAAATGGAAATCAAAAGAAAGCTGGAGTAGCAATACTCATATCAGATAAAATAGACTTTAAAATAAAGAATGTTACAAGAGACAAAGAAGGACACTACATAATGATCAAGGGATCAATCCAAGAAGATATAACAATTATAAATATATATGCACCCAACATAGGAACACCTCAATACATAAGGCAACTGCTAACAGCTATAAAAGAGGAAATCAACAGTATTACAATAATAGTGGGGGACTTTTAACACCTCACTTACACCAATGGACAGATCATCCAAAATGAAAATAAATAAGGAAACAGAAGCTTTAAATGACACATTAGACCAGATAGATTTAATTGATATTTATAGGACATTCCATCCAGAAACAGCAGATTACACTTTCTTCTCAAGTGCGCACAGAACATTCTCCAGGATAGATCACATCTTGGGTCACAAATCAAGCCTCAGTAAAATGAAGAAAATTGAAATCATGTCAAGAATCTTTTCTGACCAAAATGCTATGAGATTAGAAATGAATTACAGGGAAAAAATGGAAAAAACACAAATACATGGAGGCTAAACATATGTTAGCCTTGAGATCACTGAAGAAATCAAAGAGGAAATCAAAAATACATAGAGACAAATGACAACAAAAACACAACAATCCAAACCCTATGAGATGCAGCAAAAGCAGTTCTAAGAGGGAAGTTTATAGCTATACAAGTCTACCTCAAGAAACAAGAAAAATCTCAAATAAACAATCTAACCTTACACCTAAAGGAACTAGAGAAAGAAGAACAAACAAAACCCAAAGTTAGAAGAAGGAAAGAAATCATAAAGATCAGGCAGAAATAAATGAAATAGAAACAAAGAAAACAATAGCAAAGATCAATAAAACTAAAAGTTGGTTCTTTGAGAAGATAAACAAAATTGATAAACCGTTAGCCAGACTCATCAAGAAAAAGAGGGAGAGGACTCAAATCAATAAAAATAGAAATGAAAAAGGAGAAGTTACAACAGACACCGCAGAAATACAAAGCATCCTAAGAGATTACTACAAGCAACTCTATGCCAATAGAATGGACAACCTGGAAGAAACGGACAAATTCTTAGAAAGGTATAACCTTCCAAGACTGAACCAGGGAGAAATAGAAAATATGAACAGACCAAAAACAAGTAATGAAATTGAAACTGTGATTAAAAAATCTTCCAACAAACAAAAGTCAAGGACCAGATGGCTTCACAGGTGAATTCTATCAAACATTAAGAGAAGAGCTAACACCTATCTTTCTCAAACTCTTCCAAAAAATTGTGGAGGAAGGAACACTCCCAAACTCATTCTATGAGGGCACCATCACTCTGATACCAAGATCAGACAAAGATACTACAAAAAAAAGAAAATTACAGAACAATATCACTCATGAATATAGATGCAAAAATCCTCACCAAAATACTAGCAAATAGAATCCAACAACACATTAAAGGGATCATACACGATGATCAAGTGGAATTTATCCCAGGGATGCAAGACTTCTTCAATATACGCAAATCAATCAATGTGATACACCATATTAACAAACTGAAGAATAAAAACCGTATGATCATCTCAATAGATGCAGAAAAAGCTTTTGACAAAATTCAAGACCCATTTATGATAATAACTCTCCAGAAAGTGGGCATAGAGGGAACTTACCTCAACATAATAAAGGCCGTATATGACAAACCCACAGCAAACATCATTCTCAATGGTGAAAAACTGAAAGCATTTCTGCTAAGATCAGGAACAAGACAAGGATGTCCACTGTCACCACTATTATTCAACATAGTTTTAGAAGTCCTAGGCGTGGCAATCAGAGAAGAAAAAGAAATAAACGGAATACAAATTGGAAAAGAAGAAGTAAAACTGTCACTGTTTGCAGATGACATGATACTATACATAGAGAATCCTAAAGATGCCACCAGAAAACTACTAGAGCTAATCAATGAATTTGGTAAAGTTGCAGGATAAAAAACTAATGCACAGAAATCTCTTGCATTCCTATACACTAATGATGAAAAATCTGAAAGAGAAATTAAGGAAACACTCCCATTTACCATTGCAAAAGAAGAATAAAATACCTAGGAATAAACCTACCTAGGGAGACAAAATACCTGTATGCAGAAAACTATAAGACACTGATGAAAGAAATTAAAAATGATACCAAGAGATGGAGAGATATACCATGTTCTTAGATTGGAACAATCAATATTGTGATAATGACTATACTACCCAAAGCAATCTACAGATTCAATGCAATCCGTATCAAATTTCCAATGGTATTTTTTATGGAACTAGAACAAAAAAATCTTAAAATTTGTATGGAAACACAAAAGACCCCGAATAGCCAATGCAGTCTTGAGGGAAAAAAATGGAGCTGGAGGAATCAGACTCCCTGACTTCAGACTATACTACAAAGCTACAGTAATCAAAGCAATATGGTACTGGCACAAAAACAGAAATATAGATCAATGGAACAAGATAGAAAGCCTAGAGATAAACCCACTCACCTATGGTCAACTAATCTGTGATGAAGGAGGCAAGGGTACACAATGGAGAAAAGACATCCTCTCCAGTAAATGGTGCTGGGAAAACTGGACAGCTACATGTAAAAGAATGAAATTAGAGCACTCCCTAAACACCAAACACAAAAATAAACTCAAAATGGATTAGAGACCTAAATGTAAGAGTGGACAATATCAAACTCTTTGAGGAAAACATAGGAAGAACACTGTTTGACATAAATCACAGCAAGATCTGTTTTGATCCACCTCCTAGAGTAATGGAAATAAAAAAAATAAACAAATGGGACCTAATGAAACTTAAAAGCTTTTGCACAGCAAAGGAAACCATAAACAAGATGAAAAGACAACCCTCAGAATGGAAGAAAATATTTGCAAATGAATCAATGGACTAAGGATTAATCTCCAAAATATATAAACAGCTCATGCAGCTCAATATTAAAAAAACGAACACCCCAGTTCAAAAATGGGCAGAAGACCTAAAGAGACATTTCTCCAAAGAAGACATGCAGATGGCCAAGAAGCACAGGAAAAGCTGCTCGACATCACTAATTATTAGAGAAATGCAAATCAAAACTACAAGGAAGTATCACCTCACACCAGTTAGAATGGGTGTCATCAGAAAATCTACAAACAACAAATGCTGGAGAGGGTGTGGAGAAAAGAGAACCCTCTTGCTCTGTTGGTGGGAATGTAAATTGATACAGCCACTATGGAAAACAGTATGGAGGTTTCCTAAAAAACTAAAAATAAAATTACCATAAGATCCAGCAATCCCACTACTGGGCATATACCCAGAGAAAACCATAATTCAAAAGGACACGTGCGCCCCAATGTTCATTGCAGCACTATTTACAATAGCCAGGTCATGGAAGCAACCTAAATGCCCATCAACAGACAAATGGATAAATAAGATGTGGTACATATATACAATGGAATATTACTCAGCCATAAAAAGGAATGAAATTGGGTCATTTGTTGAGACATGGATGGATCTAGAGACTGTCATACAGAGTGAAGTAAGTCAGAAAGAGAAAAGCAAATATCATATATTAGCTCATATGTGTGGAACCTAGAAGGGTGGTACAGATGAGCCGGTTTGCAGGGTGGAAGTTGAGACACAGATGTAGAGAACAAACGTTTGGATACCAATGGGGCAAAGACACGAGGGGGTGGGGGTGGGGGTGTGATGAATTGTGCGACATGTATACACTGATATGTATAAAATTGATGACTAATAAGAACCTGCTGTACAAAAAATAAATAAAATTAAATTAAATTAAAAACAAAACAAAAAAGAGATTAAAAAATAAAATACAATTGACACAGATGCAGGTATATATGTAGATCTGGTGATAGACAATAGATATTCCTTAAAATTCCTTGTGATCACAACCAGCTTTATTTTTACAGGCTGTTCTCACTGTTTAGAATCTTCTTTCACTTTATGTATTTGACAAACTTCTTTCAAAATCCTTCTTTCAAAACCCTGGGCAAACCTGATCACCCCTGCTTTTCCTGGCCTTCAAAAACAGAATCATTCATTCTCTCTTATGAGCTGCTTCTGAATCTTGTGCTTACTTCAATTATTTCTTGGGACACAATGCATTGTGTTTATGTGTTTTTATGTCTACCTAAAGCTAGACTTTCAATAGTAGAGTTCATGTCTTGGGAAATGAGCAGAAGGAAAGGTCAACTATGGAGTTTCCTAAAAGCCTCAGTTCTCAATAAATCTCTTTTGAATAACAGAGTACTCAGAGTTAGCCTAAGCCCATGGGGAGGATCCTGAGCTGATCATTTACTCTCTGCCTGTTCTTCCCCCTACCATCCTGATGTGACCCCTAGGAGACTCTGGAAATAGCCTGAAAACATGAGTGTCTGGATATTGGGAACCCAGGCATAGGAGCGCTCCCAGAACCAGAAGTCATAGGATATCCTGTTCCAAAGCCAGGTGCTTCAATGCCTCTTTTATACCAAACAGACCATGCAGAGAATGATCATCTTCTTCCTCAAAGGCCTGCTGGCCTTCTCACAGGATTCCTTTCCAAAAGGAATGATCAGAACATATTTCTCAGATTGTTAACTACGTAAAGGAGTCTGGGTCTGGCAGAAATCTTAGAGCTAGAGGCCCAGGAACTGCTGTCAAGTTAGCATAAGTCAGAAATGCAGGAAAGAACTCTCTGAGCTAGCAGCATTAAACAATGAGAGATTATGATTTATCTGACAACAAATTTAATTTCCGGCTTAGTTTTCAGCAAAGCCATGAATTTTATCAAGGCAGAGGTTTATGTATACACTCTAAAGTTTTTTTTCTTACTCTAGTTTTATTGAGATATAATTGATATACAGCACTGTATAAGTTTAAGGTGTACAGCATAATGATGTGACTTACATACATCATGAAATGATTATCACGTAAGCTTAGTGAGGATGTATCATCTCATAGATACAAATAAAGAAATAGAAAAAAATGTTTTCCTTGTGGTAAGAACTCTTAGGATTTACTCTCTCAACAACTTTCATACATGACGTACAGCAGTGTTCATTATATTTATCATGTTGTGCACCACATCCCTAGGGCTCATTTATCTTGTAACTGGAAGTTTGTACCTTTTTACTACCTTCATCCAATTCCCCCTTCCCCCCACCCCCACCTTTAGTAACCACAAATCTGATCTCTTTTTCTATGGGTTTATTTTTTTGTTTGTGTGCTTTTGAACAATAATTGACCTACAAAACTATGTTAGTTCCTGGCACATGACATAGTGTTTTGATATTTCTACATATTTCACAATGATCACCATGATAACTCTAGTTATGCTATGTCACCATACAAAGATGTCACTTAATTATTGACTATATTCCCCACACTGTACATTTTATACCCGTGACTCATTTATTTCATAATGTAGTATGTGTCTATATATGTGTATACACACACACACAAATATATATATATATATATATATATACACATTGGAATATTACTCAGCTGTCTAGAGTTTTTGTAGCATAAATTCTGTATTTACCTAACAACCCTGTCTTCCATATTTGAGAGCAATTTATAATTTCCTTGAGGACAGGGTCATTATTTGCAAAATTATGGATTTATACAGAGCTTTGCACATAATAGAACCAACTAAGAACAAATTTATGGATGAATGAGTGAAGCAGAAGATACATATAAGGTTAAAAACCTAATGTTTAAGTAAAGGGGGAGAGGGTTCTGCCAGGAAGGTCCAATAGCATTTTCTGGTTTCACTTTCTTTAACATATAATGGAAATCTAAAAGTATAATGGGCATTTTGCCTTAAAATGACCCTGATGAGACTCTCTCTGGACTGGTTCCAAGTGCTGGGAGATAATTGATGATGAGATGCTGAGCAGAATCACTCTCCACAGGGATAACAAGATCTATGTTTATAAAGCAAATATTCCCTGAACATCTACATGTGCCAGGTTATTGTTCAAGGCATTGGAGGTGAGCCATAGATAAGTCTTCAAAGCAACCTACATTCTGATTGTTGAAATAAACATGCACAAAGATAAAACCAGAATGGGATAGAAGAGGAAATTAGACATGCTGAGTGAGAGCTGAACTTGTAGCTCCCAAGCCTGAGTTTCCAAAACAGCCCCCATATTTGGAAATATTGATGAAGGGCCTAACTGGAAGGAAAAAGTCAGAATGGATGGAGAGACCACAGATTTGTTTTATTTGCTAAATTTTTATTAAATACATAGATGTGGCTAAAATCGTAAGGAGAGATTCATAATGAAATAAAAAGCAATGGGCTTCCCACTTCTATTGACACTTCCTAGGGATAACCACTTTTAACTCTTCTAGCTGTTTATTGTAGCTATATTATCTGCTTCTACCACTATTTCTTAAGTTATAAATTCAGAATAGTATCCATTGACTTTCTGTTTCCCTAGATGAAGATTTAAGTCTCTAGTTGCACCTTTGCCTATCTACATGCTCCAATATAGTTGTCAGTATCTTAAGTTCCTCAAATCTTAAGTTCCTTAAATATATATGCATACCTTTATCTCTTTTCCATTGACCATAGACAGTCTTTTTCAATTCCTCATTGTTAGGGACTGAATTGTGTTCCCCTAAGATTCATATGTTTAAGCCCTAACTCTCAGGGTGACTGTATTTGGTGATAGGACCTTTAAGGAGGTAATTAAGGTTAAATGAGGTCATAAGGGTGGGGCCCTAATCCTATACGACTGGTGTCCTTATAAGAAGAGGAAGAGGTGCCAGGAGTACATGCACACAGAAACAAAGGCCACGTGAGAACACAGCAGTAAGATGGCCATCTGCAAGACCAGGTGAGAGTATTCACTAGAAACCAGATGTTCCAACACCTCAGTTTTGGACTTCCAGCCACCAGAACTGTGAGAAATAAATTTCTGTTGTTTAAGCCACTCACTTTGATGTATCATGTTGTGGAAGCCCTAGAAGACTAATACAACTCTTTATAAGATTAGGACCATTTGCCTTATAATAACCATATTTATATTTTCCATGACCTCTTTCTTGTTCCCTGATTCTCTTTTTATTATTTGCAGTTGTCTGCTGGCTGCAATATGTTCTCAGATCACTGTGAGAATAACAATTATTCTAAATGTCCATCATCAGATGAATGGATAAAGAAGATGTGGCACATATATACAATGGAATATTACTCAGCCATAAAAAGAAATGAAATTGAGTTATTTGTAGTGAGGTGGATGGACCTAGAATCTGTCATACAGAGTGAAGTAAGTCAGAAAGAGAAAAACAAATACAGTCTGCTAACACATATATATGAATCTAAGAAAAAAAAAAAGGTCATGAAGAACCTAGGGGTAAGACGGGAATAAAGACACAGACCTACTAGAGAATGGACTTGAGGATATGGGGAGGGGGAAGGGTAAGCTGTGACAAAGTGAGAGAGTGGCATGGACATATATACACTACCAAACATAAAATATATAGCTAGTGGGAAGCAGCCGCATAGCACAGGGAGATCAGCTCAGTGCTTTGTGACCACCTAGAGGGGTGGGATAGGGAGGGTGGGAGGGAGGGAGACGCAAGAGGGGAGAGATATGGGAACATATGTATATGTATAACTGATTCACTTTGTTATAAAGCAGAAACTAACACACCATTGTAAAGCAATTAGACTCCAATAAAGATGGTAAAAAATAAAATAAATAAATATAATGGTTACTTATTAAAAAAATTTATTCTAATAATTAGAACTTCTTTAACGTTTGTTCTTTTCTCCAGCTATTTTCTCTAAAAGCTCTGTTTTCTATTTTTTTTTTTTTATGTCTCTCTTTCCTATTAAAGGACTTCCTCAAATGTCTGGAGATCCCAGAAACTACTATTAAAATTTTGGTCCATTTCCTTCTTATTCTTTATTTGTATAATTTTATGCATAAAATGATATAAAACCTTGGGATAAATATCCTGGTTACTAAAATTTTGTGGGTGTCAGTGACACACTCAAATCTCTCAGAGATTCTAAGTCTTGCTCTTTGCTTTCATTCATAAAGGATGAATGGGCAAAACACTGATTATATCAAACCTGCTTAAAAATAAGTGAACACAACAAGAAAAGAAAACTACAGAATATCCTTCATAACATAAATGAAAATTTCTAAGTAAAATTTTAGCAAATCAAATCCAACAATATATATTAAAAAATAATGCATTATGATCAAGTGGGGTTTGTCCCAAGAATGCAAATTTGGCATAACATTCAAAAACCAATCAATATGAGTGACCATGTTACACAGATTAAAATATTAAAACCACATGATTATCTCAATAGTCATGGAAAAAGCATTAAACAAAATTCAATATTCATTCATAATAAAAAACTCTCAGTAACCTAGACATATAAAGAAAATTATATAAAGATAAAGAACACCTATGTCAAAAACGTATAGCTAATATCATATTTAATGGTGGAAGACTGAATATTTTTCTCCTAATACTGTAAAAAAGACAAAGGTGTTCACTTTCAGTACTTCTTTTTTTTTTTTTTGGCTGCATTTGGTCTTCATTGCTGCACATGGGCTTTCTCTAGTTGCGGCGAGCGGGGGCTACCCTTCCTTGTGGTGTGTGGGCTTCTCATTGTGATGGCTTGTCTTTGTTGCAGGGCATGGGCTGTAGACACGCAGGCTTTAGTGATTGTAGCACACAGGCCCAGTAGTTGTGGCTCGTGGGCTCTAGAGAGCAGGCTCAGTAGTTGTAGTGCACAGGCTCAGTAGTTGTGGCTGGCAGGCTAGAGTGCGGGCTCAGTAGTTGTGGCACACGGGCTTAGTTGCTCTGTGGCATGTGGGATCTCCCCGGACCAGGGCTCGAACCTGTGTCCTCTGCATTGGCAGGCAGATTCTTAACCCCTGTGCCACCAGGGAAGTCTCCACTTTCAGTACTTCTATTTAACATGATATTGCAAGTCCTAGACAGTGTAATAAGACAAGAAAAAGAAGTAAAATGCATACAGATTGGAAAAGAGGAAGCAAAGCCAGATTTATTAACAAACAACATAATTGTCTGTGTTGTAAATCCTAAAGATTCTACAAAAATGCTACTGTAAATAAGAAATGAGCCTAGCAAGTTTGCAGAATATAATGTCAATATATAAAAATCAACTGCATTTCTATATATTTGAAACAAGCAATTGAAAATGGAAATGAAAAACAATACAATTTATAACAGCATAAAAATATAAAGTACTTAAGGATAAATTTAATAATATATGTGCAACACCTGTACTCTGAAAACCACAAATGTTGATAAGAGAAATTAAAGAAGACCTAAATAAATTAAGAGATATACCAGGCTCTTGGATTGAAAGATTCAATATTGTTAAGATGTTAATTATCCTTAAGTTGATCTATAGTTTTAACATAATCCCAATCAAAATCTCATTAGACTTTTTTGTAAAAAAATTAACAAGCTGATTATAAAATTTATATGAATATACAAAGGACCAAAACACTTTTGAGAAGATGGGAATAAAGTTGGAGGGCTTACATTCCTGACTTCAAGATTTATTATAAAGCTACAATCTTCAAGGCAGTATTGTATTCACACCAAGATATAGGAACCCAATAGAGGGACCCAATAGGTCAATGGAACCCAATAGAGGGTCCAGAAATATATAGATCTACATATATATGGTCAGTTGACTTTAAACAAAAATACAAAGGCAGTTCAGTGGAGAAAGGATATCTCTTCAACAAACGGTGCTGAAATAATTTGATATCCATATAACAACAACAACAAAGAACTTCAATCTGTATCTCACACAATATACAAAACTGAATGCAAAAATTAACTCAAAACCTAAATGATCTTAAAGATATCAATGATCTAAATCTAAAATATCTAAAACTAAACCTAAAACTATGAAACTTACAGAAGAAAACATAAGAGAAAACCTTTGTGATGTTAGATTAAACAAAGATTTCTTTGCTACAACACCAAAGCAAGTCCAGTTGGTAAATTGACTTCATCAAAATGAAGAACATCTGCTCTTCAAAAGACACTACTAAAAGAATAAAAAGATAAGTCAGACTTGGAGAAAATATTTGGAAATTACATATCTGATAAAGGACTTGTATTGAAATATATAAGGAAATCTAAAACTCAATAATAAGAAAACAAACAACCCAATTTAAAAAATATGGGCAAAAGATCTGAACAGACACTTCATCAAAAAAAAAAAGATATATGAATGGCAAATAAGCACATTTAAAGATGCTCAACAACACTAGTCATGAAGGAAAAGCAAATTAATACCACAATGAGATGTCAACACATACCTCTCAGAATGTTTAAAATGAAAAGTCTGACCATAGCATATGCTGGCAAGGATATGGAGCAGCGGGGACCCTCATATATTGCTGGTGGGGATGAGAAATTGTACAACGACTTTGGAAAGCACTTTGGTAGTTTATCAAAGAGCTAAACATACACCTACCAACTGACCAGCCATTCCACTCATAGGTATTTGCCCTAAGGTCCATACAAAGACTTGTATATGTATATTCATAGCAGCTTTATTTGTAATAACCTGTAATAACCCCAAATTGGAAACAAATTTAGTGTATTCTGAAAATGGAATACTCTTCAGCAATAAAAAGGAATAAGCTATTGATACATTCAACATGGATATATCTTTAAATAATTATACTGAGTGAAAGAAGCCAGACAGAAAAGAATACATATTGTGTGATTACATTCATAGAAAATTCTAGAAATGCAAAATAATCACAGTGACAGAAAGCAGATCAGTGTTTTCTGGGGATGGGTGGGGCAGGGTGGATATTTGGGGGGGATAGGTATGTTCATTATCTTGATTTTGGTGATAGTTTAATGGATATGTAGATATGTTAGAACTCATCAAATATAGGCATCTTATCGTTTATTATGCCTTAACAAACTATTCAAATGGTATATATAAAATTTATACCATATATGTATCATAGTCTGTGTTATAAATGGTATAATATATAAAGTACATAGATTTATACTCTTTTTAAACACAGGAAACAAAGAAGAGAAAAAAAATCACAAACTCCCAACCTCTGCTGACATAGATGTTTATAAAGGAGAGTAATACAAATGTTAAGGTTAGATCATTTAAATGGCACAAAATGAGAAGTGAAAATGGAATGCTTACTCCCCACACTGTCCCTCTCCCTCTTGCAGTCTCTCTCCCCAAAGGCCCTCACTATGAACTAACTCTAATGTTGGGCAATGGTATAATTTTTTTTAAATTTATTTTATTGAAGTATAGTTTATTTACAATGTTGTGTTAATTTCTGTTATACAGCAAAGTGATTCAAATATATATATATATTCATTTTCTTATTCTTTTCCATTATGGTTTATTACAGGATATTGAATATAGTTCCCTGTGCTATACAGTAGGACCTTGTTGTTTATCCATCCATCCTATGTATAATGGTTTGCGTCTGCTAATCCCAAACTCCCAACCCATCCCTCCCCACTCCCCTCCCCCTTGGCAACCACAAGTCTGTCCTCTATATCTGTGAGTCTGTTTCTGTTTCATAGATAAGTTCATTTGTGTCATACTTTATCAGTAGATTCCACATATAAGTGATATCATATGGTATTTGTCTTTTTCTGACTTACTTCGCTTAGTATGATAATCTCTAGGTCTATCCATGTTGCTGCAAATGGTATTATTTCATTTGTTTTTATGATTGAGTAGTATTCCATTGTGTATATATACCATATCTTCTTTATCCATTCATCTGTTGATGGACATTTAGGTTGTTTCCATGTCTTGGCTATTGTACGTAGTGCTGCTATGAACATAGGGGTGCATGTATCTTTTTGAATTATAGTTTTTTCCAGATATTGAGCTATGGTGTGATTTTTAATGCCTCCATTTACTGCTTGGAAATGTTATCAAGTGAAAACATATCAAATATCCTTGGATAGCTTTTTAAAGAGAACTGAGCTATCCAAATCTTGTCCAAACGCAAATATTCTAAATGGTCCAATAAACTTAGTGTTTATTAGATAGTGAAGTAAAGATTATTATAGCTCATAATGAATTTTAGGTCAAATGTATGCAGAATACTACTGCATTTTTAAATGTCATATATAAATAATTGAAAGTTATAAATAACTGAAAGTGTCAGGCATTCTACTCTCTGCCGTCAGTGAATACAGAATATTTGCACCTGTGTTATAGATCTCAGAGCAGAGTTTCATTACCTTATATGAATAAAGAAATATAGAATTTTGGAGCTCAAAGGTATTATTACTCAGACAGGTTTAGGCTGAAAGCAGGTTGGGAAAATGAAGAAGGAAGCTTGAGCCAGTGTGGGGTAGGAGCCTATCCTGTGTTCAGGGTCATCCTCTAAGAGGGAAACAGGGAAGTCCAGAGAATGTTCAGTGAGAGCTCATCCCCTGTGCTCTCTACAGTGGTTCATTCAATGGGGAAAGCCTGGAACTCAGGCGTCAGGCAGCAGGAGAAACCCAGGGTGAAGGAAAGGTGGTACTCCCCTTCCTTGATTTTCTTCTGTGCTAGACATCTTGAGAGGCACTTGAGTGGAAGCCAGGGGGCAGCTGTTATAGCCTCTGCTAAGGCTCGGAGGAAAGGAGTTAAATTTGAGCAACTCAGGTCCACTCAATTCTAGTACATGGGCCTTGCCCCTGAGGTGCCAGTTGGGGTCTGTGTCTGCAAAGGGCGAGAGGCAGAGAGATAAAGGGGTCCAGTGCTCATGTCAGAGCCCTGCATGCTGTGTGTGCTGGCCCCGCTGGTTGTAGGTATAGGAGACATAGTAGTGATGATGAACAGAGATCATGACCACGAGTGTGTGGGCTGTCAGGCCTGGCCCAGGAGGTTTAACTGGGGGAAGCTGGAAGAAGAGCCAGGGTGAGTAGGGTGAGGTTGACCAAATGGCCATCAAGCTCCTCACTTTGCAAATGAAGGAGTGAGGGGCAGCAGAGATGAAGAGGATTTGTCCTTCACATTACAGAGCTGGGACCCTAAAGCTGGCCTCTCCTCCCCAATCTGGCACACACAACCTAAAAGGGCGCTCTGAATAAACAGGAGAGAGCAGCATATAGAGAAGCTTGTCATTGGAGATCTACTTACATAATGAATGGCTAGTCTCAGCAATGATGTTTTTTTCCTTGACCTTATCAATGATTTGCTTGTTGCCCTATTTTTGGCAAGTCCAGTTTTTCTGGTGGGAAACCTGAGCACCTTTGTCATAGGTCAGTGGCTTCCAAGAACACTTTGAGCCCAAGGGCAGGGCCTGCCTTTACCTGTCCCTTGGGCCTTCTGTTGGGTGGGACCATGGAGGCTTTGTTTCTGCAAGCTCCTTACACTTCAGCATTAATCTGAGCTCTTTTCTGTCACTAGAGAACAGAACATTCTCCCCAGTTCAAGGGGGAGGAGGCACCAAGGCCATGGGGTAATAGCAGAATCGTCCTGCTCTGGTCAGACCAGGGCACATTTTACAGATGGTCCTTACGTTTATGCTTGTTTCCTCTTGTGCCCCCCCTACCTCCACTTCTCTCACCTTTGTTTAGTACCTGGGTGACTTTTCTGTCCTTGGCCCTTGTGTTCAAGGCTTGGCAGGAATGAATGGAACCCTCAAAAGAGACTGATAAGAGTTTAATGAAAGGCCTATTTACGGAGGTCTGGGCAGGATCAGGAAATACCCCAGGACCAGAAGCAGGAGGGGCTATTACCACCCTTAGGCCCAAAGGGGCAAGAAGATGGAAGGGTGTTATCTGAGCCCATGAGAACTGGAGCCAAGAACATGGGGCTGCTTAATAGGAGCTGTGACTATAGAGGCATTGCCAGGATCACAGCAAGGCCGGGAGGGAATGCGGGCATAAGTGCTCTGTCCTCTGCTTCCCCTCTGCTGCTGGTTCCCACCACTACCAGTGGCTGAGCCCCAAGGCAGGCCAGAGGGCAAAGGAATTGGGAATTGCAGTCCACTGAGATGAGTCTCCCCAGGCACAGAGCAGGGCAGGAAATGGTGAGGAAGGATCTAGCAGGGGTGGCAAGTGGAAAGTAACCCACACAATCTTCACATCAGCTCTGAGAAGTGAAGGCATCAGGCACCAGTATTCCCATTTTCCAAATGAGGAAAACTGAAACCCAGAAAGAAGTTCACAGGAACCCACAGAGGGGACGTGGTGGAGCCAGATCCGTACACCAGGTCTCTGACTCCCAAATCTAGTGATCTTTGATTTTCTGTCATCCAGGCCCAAGTTCCCTGCCCAAACACTCCACCCAGCCCAGGTCTCCACGCCAAGCCCTCTGGGTCCCCACTGTTTTTCCCTTCCTCCACTCTGTCAGTCACTCAACATGCTCTTACTGAGTACTCGAGGGCTCTAGGCTCTGGGGTTACAAAGCCAGTCTGAGTTTTGTATCACATCACTTAGGACTATCTCATGCCTTGTGTTCTGCCCTCAAAACTCCCACATCTTCTCCCCAGCCCTTCCTCATCCCCACTCTCAGCAGATGACCTGGTTTCATGTTTTATTGAGCAAATGGAAATCTCTGTCTTCTCTCTACCACAAAGCTTTCTATATTCTGGGGTCAGCACATTCTCCCTCCTCCTTGCATTAGAAATGAAGATGTGTCTCTTCTGTTAGATGAGACCAGTCCCGCAACCTGGGCTGTGGATCCCATTCCCTCTCCACTTGGACCCTTCTTTCTTCCCCATCACTAATCTCTCTACTGAATCATTCCTGTTAGACTAATATGCCCTTGTATCTCTCCCATCTTAAAGTTCTCTCTGGTCTCACATTTCTCCAGCTTCTACTCCTCTCTCTGCCCCCTCAATAGCTAGCCACACTTCTTTGCCTTTTGATTGGTTTGACCCCAGGATCAGAAATGCAGTTAATTATATTTTCTTTTTGGGTCACCCTATAAATGTAGGTCTGAACAAGGCACGTCCCTGCTCCTAGGACACATGGCTACCTTGCTAGGTTTTAAAAGATTCCGATGATGGTTAAAAGTGCTACTGATTTTTATAAGGTGATCCTGTATCTGACAGCCTTGCTGAACTCTCTTATCCATTTTCATATTTGTTGATTCTGTTGCTTTTTCTCTATAGGAAACTAAATCGTCTACAAAGAGTGACCATTTCATTTCTTTCCTTTCAATCTATACCTGTTATTCCTTTTTCTTTCCTTAAAGTGTCGTGGGACCTACAGTTCTATGTTAAACAGTGGTGGTAGTGGGCATCTTGCCTTATTCCTGACCTTACAG
Source organism: Grampus griseus (assembly GCF_964374135.1). Lineage (NCBI taxonomy): Eukaryota > Metazoa > Chordata > Mammalia > Artiodactyla > Delphinidae > Grampus > Grampus griseus. Next base: position 79,842,866 of record NC_139017.1, read on the forward strand.
GAAATAAAGCTGAAGTAACTCAATTAGGTATAATACTAACATTTTATGCTAATATACTCTATACTTTATACTTGGTATGAATAATCTTAAGGTTTGGGTATATGGACTTCAGCAAGTTAAGGAAATTCTTTTCTTTTTCTACATTCTAAGAGTCTTTAACATAAACAAGTGATGAATTTTACAAAAAGCTTTTTCTGTGTCATTAACTTATTCAAATTATTTTCTTCTTTATAATATGGAAAATTACACTGATAGAGTTTTCTAATATTGAACCATTTTTTTAACATCTTTATTGGAGTATAATTGCTTTACAATGGTGTATTAGTTTCTGCTTTATAACAAAGTGAATCAGCTATACATATACATATATCCCCATATCTCCTCCCTCTTGTGTATCCCTCCCACCCTCCCTATCCCACCCCCCTAGATGGTCACAAATCACCGAGCTGATCTCTCCGTACTATGTGGCTGCTTCCCACTAGCTATCTATTTTACATTTGGTTGTGTATATATGTCCATGCCACTCTCTCACGTCGTCCCAGCTTACCTTTCCCCCTCCTTGTGTCCTCAAGTCCGTTCTCTATGTCTGCATCTATAACCTGTCTTGCTCCGAGGTTCTTCAGAACCTTTTTTTTTTTTTTTAGATTCCGTATTTATGTGTTAGCATAAGGTTTTTGTTTTCCTCTTTCTGACTTACTTCACTCTGTATGACAGACCCTAGGTCCATCCACCTCACTACAAATAACTTAATTTCGTATCTTTTTATGGCTGAATAATATTCCATTGTATATATGTGCCACATCTTCTTTATCCGTTCATTTGTCGATGGACACTTAGATTGCTTCCATGTCCTGGCTATTGTAAATAGTGCTGCAATGAACATTGTGGTACATGACTCTTTTTGAATTATGGTTTTCCCAGGGTATATGCCCAGTAGTGGGATTGCTGGGTCGTATGGTAGTTCTATTTTTAGTTTTTTAAGGAACCTCCATACTGTTTTCCATAGTGGCTGTATCAATTTAGATTCCCACAAACAGTGCTAGAGGGTTCCCTTTTCTCCACACCCTCTCCAGCATTTACTGCTTGTAGATATTTTGATGATGGCCATTCTGACTGGTGTGAGGTGATACTTCATTGTAGTTTTGATTTGTATTTCTCTAATGATTAGTGATGTTGAGCATCCTTTCATGTGTTTGTTGGAAATCTGTATATCTTCTTTGGAGAAATGTCTGTTTAGGTCTTCTGCCTGTTTTTGGATTGGGTTGTTTGTTTTTTTGATATTGAGCTGCATGAGCTGCTTGTAAACTTTGGAGAGGAATCGTTTGTCAGTTGCTTTGTTTGCAAATATTTTCTCCCTTTCTGACGGTTGCCTTTTTGTCTTGTTTATGTTTTCCTTTGCTGTGCAAAAGCTTTTAAGTTTCCTTAGATCCCATTTGTTTATTTTTGTTTTTAGTTCCATTTCTCTAGGAGATGGGTCAAAAAGGATCTTGCTGTGATTTATGTCATAGAATGTTCTGCCTATGTTTTCCTCTAAGAGTTTTATAGTGTCTGGCCTTACATTTAGGTTTTTAATCCATTTGGAGTTTATTTTTGTGTATGGTGTTAGGAAGTGTTCTAATTTCATTCTTTTACATGTAGCTGTCCAGTTTTCCCAGCACCACTTATTGAAGAGGCTGTTTTTTCTCCATTTTATATTCTTGCCTCCTTTATCAAAGATAAGGTGACTGTATGTGCATGGTTTTATCTCTGGGCTTTCTATCCTGTTCCATTGATCTATATTTCTTTTTTTATGCCAGTACCATACTGTCTTGATTACTGTAGCTTTGTAGTAAGTCTGAAGTCCGGGAGCCTGATTCCTCCAGCTCCGTTTTTCATTCTCAAGATTGCTTTGGCTATTCAGGGTCTTTTGTGTTTCCATACAAATTGTGAAATTTTTTGTTCTAGTTCTGTGAAAAATGCCAGTGGTAGTTTGATAGGATTGCATTGACTCTGTAGATTGCTTTGGGTAGTAGAGTCATTTTCACAATGTTGATTCTTCCAATCCAAGAACATGGTATATCTCTCCATCTCTTTGTATCATCTTTAATTTCTTTCATCAGTGCCTTGTAGTTTTCTGCATACAGGTCTTTTGTCTCCTTAGGTAGGTTTATTCCTAGGTATTTTATTCTTTTTATTGCAATGGTAAATGTGAGTGTTTCCTTAATTTCTCTTTCAGATTTTTCATCATTATTGTATAGGAATGCAAGAGATTTCTGTGCATTAATGTTGTATCCTGCTACTTTACCAAATTCATTGATTAGCTCTTGTAGTTTTCTGGTGACATCTTTAGGATTCTCTATGTATAATATCATGTTATCTGCAAATAGTGACAGCTTTCCTTCTTCTTTTCTGATTTGGATTCCTTTTATTTCTTTTTCTTCTCTGATTGCTGTGGCTAAAACTTCCAAAACTATGTTGAATAATAGTGGTGAGAGTGGACAACCTTCTCTTGTTCCTGATCTAAGTGGAAATGGTTTCAGTTTTTCACCATTGAGAACAATGTTGGCTGTGGGTTTGTCATATATGGCCTTTATTATGTTGAGGTAAGTTCCCTCTATGTCTACTTTCTGGAGGGTTTTTATCATAAATGGGTGTTGAATTTTGTCAAAAGCTTTTTCTGCGTCTATTGAGTTGATCATATGGTTTTTCTCCTTCAATTTGCTAATATGGTTTATCACATTGGTTGATTGCCATATACTGAAGAATCCTTGCATTCCTGGGATAAACCCCACTTGATCATGTGTATGATCCTTTTAATGTGCTGTTGGATTTTCTTTGCTAGTATTTTATTCAGGATTCTTGCATCTATGTTCATCAGAGATATTGGCCTGTAGTTTTCTTTTTCTGTGGCATCTTTGTCTGGTTTTGGTATCAGGGTGATGGTGGCCTAGTAGAATGAGTTTGGGAGTGTTCCTCCATCTGTTATATTTTGGAAGAGTTTGAGAGGGTAGGTGTTAGCTCTTCTCTAAATGTTTGGTAGAATTCCCCTTTGAAGCCATCTGATCCTTGTCTTTTGTTTGTTGGAAGATTTTAAATCACAGTCTCAATTTCAGTGCTTGTGATTTGTCTGTTTATATTTTCTATTTCTTCCTGGTTCAGTCTCAGAAGGTTGTGCTTTTCTAAGAATTTGTCCATTTCTTCCAGGTTGTCCATTTTAATGGCATATAGTTGCTTGTAGTAATCTCTCATGATCCTTTGTATTTCTGCAGTGTCAGTTACTTCTCCTTTTTCATTTCTAATTCTATTGATTTGAGTCTTCTCCGTTTTTTTCTTGATGAGTCTGGCTAATGGTTTATCAGTTTTGTTTATCTTCTCAAAGAACCAGCTTTTAGTTTCTTGATCTTTACTACTGTTTCCTTCATTTCTTTTTCATTTATTTCTGATCTGATCTTTATGATTTCTTTCCTTCTGCTAACTTTGGGGTTTTTTTGTTCTTCTTTCTCTAATTGCTTTGGTGTAAGGTTAGATTATTTATTTGAGATGTTTCTTGTTTTTTGAGGTAGGATTGTATTGCTATAAACTTACCTCTTAGAACTGCTTTTGCTGCATCTCATAGTTTTTGGGTCATCGTGTTTTCCTTGTCATTTGTTTCTAGGTATTTTTTGATTTCCTCTTTGATTTCTTCAGTGATCTCTTGGTTATTTAGTAGTGTATTGTTTAGCCTCCATGTGTTTGTAATTTTTACATATTTTTTTCCTGTAATTGATATATAGTCTCATAATGTTGTGGTCGGAAAAGATACTTGATACGATTTCAATTTTCTTAAATTTACCAAGGCTTGATTTGTGACCCAAGATATGATCTATCCTGGAGAATGTTCCATGAGCATTTGAGAAGAAAGTGTATTCTGTTGTTTTTGGATGGACTGTCCTGTAAATATCAATTAAGTCCATCTTGTTTAATGTATCATTTAAAGCTTGTGTTTCCTTATTTATTTTCATTTCGGATGATCTGTCCATTGGTGAAAGTCAGGTGTCAAAGTGCCCTATTAAAATTGTGTTATTGTCAATTTCCCCTGTTATGACTGTTAGCATTTGCCATATGTATTGAGGTGCTCCTATGTTGGGTGCATAAATATTTACAATTGTTATATCTTCTTGGATTGATCCTTTGATCATTAGGTAGTATCCTTCTTTGTCTCTTGTAATAGTCTTTATTTTAAAGTCTATTTTGTCTGATATGAGAATTGCCACTCCAGCTTCTTTTGATTTCCGTTTGCTTGGACTATCTTTTTCCATCCCCTCATTTTCAGTTTGTATGTGTCCCTAGGTTTGAAGTGGATCTCTTGTAGACAGCATATATACGGGTCTTGTTTTTGTGTCCATTCAGCCACTCTGTGTCTTTTAGTTGGAGCATTTAATCCATTTACATTTAAAGTAGTTATCGAAATGTATGTTCCTATTTCCATTTTCTTAGTTGTTTTGGTTTTGTTATTGTAGGTCTTTTCCTTCTCTTGTGTTTCCTGCCTAGATAAGTTCCTTTTAATTTTTCTGTCAATTCTGAATGCAATCCCTGCTGAGTAGAGTAATCTTGGTTGTAGGTTTTTCCCTTTCATCACTTTAAATATTTCCTGTCACTCCCCTCTGGCTTGCAGAGTTTCTGCTGAAAGATCAGCTGTTAACCCTATGGGGATTCCCTTGTATGTTATTTGTTGTTTTACCCTTGCTGCTTTTAATATTTTTTCTTTGTATTTAATTTTTGATAATTTGATTAATATGTGTCTTGGCATGTTTCTCCTTAGGTTTATCCTGTATGGGACTCTCCATGCTTCCTGGATTTGACTAACTATTCCCTTTCCTATATTAGGGAAATTTTCAACTATAATCTCTTCAAATATTTTCTCCGTCCATTTCTTTTTCTCTTCTTCTTCTGGAACCCCTATAATTCGAATGTTGGTGCATTTAAAGTTATCCCAGAGGTCTCTGAGACCATCATCAATTCTTTACATTCTTTTTTCTTTATTCAGCTCTGTGGCAGTTATTTCCACTATTTTATCTTCCAGGTCACTTATCCATTCTTCTGCCTCAGTTATTCTGGTATTGATTCTTTCTAGAGAATTTTTAATTTCATTTATTGTGTTGTTCATCATTGTTTGTTTACTCTTTAGTTCTTCTAGGTCCTTGTTAAATGTTTGTTGTATTTTCTCCATTCTATTTCCAAGATTTTGGATCATCTTTTTTTTTTTTTATTCAAACAGAAAGTTACAAGAATTATAATCATCCTCATCAGTTCACTCAGTCCTATGTATGGATCATCTTTACTATCATTGCTGTGAATTTCTTTTCAGGCAGACTGTCTATTTCCTCTCCATTTGTATGTTTTGGTGGGTTTTTACTTTGCTCCTTCATATGCTGTGTGTTTCTCTGTCTTCTCATTCTCTCTCTTTTTTTTTTTTTTTTTGTGGGTACACGGGCCTCTCACTGCTGTGGCCTCTCGCATTGCGGAGCACAGGCTCCGGACGCACAGGCTCAGCGGCCATGGCTCACAGGTGCAGCCGCTCCACGGCATGTGGGATCTTCCCAGACTGGGGCACGAACCCGTGTCCCCTGCATCGGCAGGCGGACTCTCAACCACTGTGCCACCGGGGAAGCCCTTCTCATTCTCTTTAACTTACTCTGTTTGGGGTATCCTTTTCGCAGGCTGCGGGTTCATAGTTCCTGTTGTTTTTGGTGTCTGACCCTAGTGGCTAAGTTTGGTTCAGTGAGTTTTGTAGACTTCCTGGTTGAGGGGACTAGTGCTTGTGTTCTGGTGGATGAGACTGGATCTTGTCTTTCTCGTGGGCATGACCACATCTGGTGGTGTGTTTTGGGGTGTCTGTGACCATATTATGATTTTAAGCAGCCTCTCTGCTATTGGGTGTGGTTGTGCTCCTGTCTTGCTAGTTGTTTGACATACAGCGTCCAGCATTGTAGCTTTCTGGTCATTAATTGGAGGTGGGTCTTAGCGTTTGAAATGGAGATCTCTGGGAGAGCTGTTGCCATTTGATATTACGTGGAGCTGGGAGGTCTCTGGTGGACCAATGTCCTGAACTCGGCTCTCCCTCCTCAGAGGCACAGGCCTGATACCCGGCCGGAGCACCAAGACCCCGTCAGCCACATGGCTCAGAAGAAAAGGGAGAAAAAAAGAAAGAAAAAATTAAAGTTATTAAAATTAAAAAAAAAAAGAATATTGTTAAAAATAAAAACATTAAAAGTAATGAGCCTGCGCGTCCGGAGCCTGTGCTCCGCAACGGGAGAGGCCACAACAGGGAGAGGCCCACGTACTGAAAAAAAAAACAAGAAAAAACACCAGGGATAATTATATCTGCCCAACTTAAATCCCAGAGTTGCTGTTGATCCCAAAGGAGGGAATGTGTGTAAAAGAACAAAAAAATCGTGCCAGACTGTAGCAGATTCTCAATATGTATTAGTTTCAGGCATTCAGTTTAAGAGGCGCTACAAAGATTTTAGACACTGTTTGGTGAAAATATAAGCCAGGTTATGGAGCTTTGGTTTATGTATTTGAGGCCATCTGCCTCCTTCTCACTAGCCATGAATTTAGTTCTGCTCAACTATGCTGAGGAAGGCCCTCTTTGAATGATGATCATGTTTGAAGGATTTTTTATTTAATGAAGTGTAAACTGAAATGGGATTTAGCTGTTACTGTTTCCATTTTTTTCAATTGCTGTAAGAAATTTATAAGCAGTTTTATACCTGTAATAATATTGCCTCTCTACATCTATCAGAGCAGCCCAATATCTGATTTCAAGCCTCGTGTCCATCGAAGTCTTGTAGGGGTGGGAGGGCAGAAGAGAGAGACAGAGAAAGAATATGACTGAGTCTTTGTGAAACTCCTGTGAATAAGTGAAATTCCATTCATATCAGGTTGATTCCAAGCAAATTCTTAGTGTCTATAGAAGAAAAAGGAGACACACAATAGCCATTTGTGCTGCTTCCCTGAGTGAATGCATTTAGAAATTAGTTTGCTTCGGTGTTTGGGAACATGTTAAGGTTATTACAGGCAGTCTCTGAGGCATGAATACTTAATTTATAAACAACTCTTGTGTAACAGTTAACATCATAACATCAAGCTTCCCTCCCATTGCTCCAGACACTCCTGAACCACTGAGTCGATTTCACTGGTCGGTCACTTATCCATTCGAGAAACGTTTACTAGGAGCGCCAGGTCCAGCTCCAGAAGCACAGGGGGGCTGTGTACTCTGGCTGAGCAGCTGTGAGACCTTGGATAAGTGGCTCTTCAAAGACCAGCTGGAGACAATTTCCTTTTATCTTAGTTCCACAAATAGTTGTGCTTCTCCCCTGGTACTTGAACTTTATACCTTAGAGATTCTGGGAATCTTAAAATGATGCTGATTTCCCTCTCCCCTCTGATTACAAAAAAGCTCAGGGCTAACTAGCATGTGGCTTCTCTCTAGTAAATAGGACTTCACGCCAAGCATTTTGTTGCCAATTTTACTCCTAGTTCTACTTTACTTTCTCTCTTGTTTTCTCCTTGCCTTGCCTGAATTTCCTTACAGAACTTTCCATGTCTAGCAGGACAGGAGGTGGGTAAGAGAGCAAGCTCAGCTCCACCACTGTTGTTACCTTAGGCAAGTTACTCTGTTTCCTCTCCTGAAGTTGCAGCTGTGAGGATCAAAATGTTCCAAGCAAATATGTAAATTATCAATACTTAGAATAGTACCTGGTATACAGTAAGTGTTCACTGATTCTGTTACTACAACAATGTCATGATAGGGCAATGGCACTTATGTTCTAGAACATTCTTTATTAGAATGTAAGGTTATGCTGAGGCACACATCTGAGGAAGCAGCAGGGGCCTGGAATCCAGCCTGCACACCACTCTCCAAAACGCGGAGAAAGGTGCACCCACTCAGAGAGAGGGGAGCCTTTTAAACATAGGCTGTAACCCACTCCCTTTCCCTCCTTCTTCACGAATTGAACATTCATGAAAGATCACAAGTGACAAACTGAGCAAGCTCTTCCCTTTGGAAGAAGTTTAATCTGGTGTCAAACGAAGTTTAATCAAAAGAAGTTCAATCTGGTGTCAACTTGTAGCCAAATGGACAGTTCCTTCCAAACAGGTGTCTCCTGAAAGCCTTGATCTCACTAACCCTTGACTACACAGTAAGGTCCCACTTCTTTAATAACTGAATTATAATAACTGGGAGCCCCCACCCGCCAAATTGGAGAAGTTTGGTTATTTACCCAGGTTGCCCTCCCCCAAAACTGCACGCACGCACACGCACACGCACGCAACCTATCCGTGCCCCTCAACCCAACCTGGCCGTTCTCTTTACTCACCTGCTGCCACCTAGTGGTAGAGAAAAGACTCAGACATTACGCAATAGTGTCCTCAGGACGACCGACCTCTGAACCCCAGTCTCCATCTCAGATGTCTCCAACCTGCAGGTGTGTTGGAGAGTCCGCCGAGGTGCTGGCCAGTCTCCAAAGATCAGGGCTGACTGAGTCACCACGCCTACTGTTCCCAGAGCCCAGCTCGCTGTCTCTACAGCTGCGTGCATAGATTGTGCCAATTGTCCAGTCTTAGTGTTCCTCAAGGAATGAGAGAAGATCCCCACAATGAGGAGGCCCAACAGAAAAACTGCCCGGGCCCTAATGTACAACTTTTAACTGCACGGCTCTTTTGGTTCACATGCGTGGCCTTTATCCCCAACCATCCAATACCCCCGAGTTGGGCCAGGATCAAAACGGGCTCCACTATCAGCTACAGTGTCTAGAATTATCACTCCTTCATTAGCCCCATATCTTCCCACCTCCTTCCTTTTCTGGTGGGGGTCCCCCCACCCCACACCCCCAGCCCCATTACCTTCCCTACTCTCTGACCTCAGCCAAGCCTACTTCCTCTATCACACAAGGCTTAATATTTTGAAAGTCCAGGAGAAGAAGTTGCAACCCTAACGCTTTTTCTCCCAGGACCCTTGTATATTCCTGGATACAAATAGACACACGAGGCTCCACTCTTCCCAGTAGCCAAAACCCCAAAATCAAAAGATATGTTGTAGAAGGAGTGATACCTAACCCTCCCACTCCCAGCATCTCAGCAACAGGCAGCTACCCAGCCAAAGGCCTTTCCATACATATTTCCCTGGAAGAGTCACTCAAGCCAACCACGGTCATAGTTTCTGTGTCTACAGGTGCTCTCTTCAAGATCTCGCAAGATGCCCCAGTTTGGTTGCCTTCCAATCTCACATCAGCTCTCTCATCCATTCATTAGGTATAGACTTCAGAGCAGGTTACTCCAAATCCCACCTGACAGTGCCAAGGGATCTGCTGACCCATCAGCAGAGGACAGAAACAAGACTGGGCCCAGAAATCTCAGCAAGAAATGAAGGGTATGGGGCAGTCCCACCAGGAAGTGGAAAAATGGACTCAGAAATGGGCTCCCAGAGTGGGGTTACCAGATTTAGCAAATAAAAATGTAGGATGCTCAGTTAAATTTGAATTTCAGATAAACAACAAATACTTTTTAGTATAAGCATGACCTGTGCAATACTTGAGCATCCCATGTTTTCTCTGGCAATCCTATCCCAACGCCCTTTGAGCTACTGTCAAGCCCACTTAGCACTCATGGAAGCCCCAGAACCACAGAGCTGGCCTGGCCTGCTCAGGATTTATTTCACAACCTGGGTGTCTGGGCAGTAGTCACAGTCACGGGTCACGCGAAGCCTCTGTGTTGGCCATGTGGATGTGAACCACCCAGTCAGGAGGTAAACCAGAGCAAACAGCCCTGGGCTGCAGGAGAAAAGGATAGTTTCCAGGAAGAGATTAGAGGAGAGGATGCAGGCTCCTGCTTTTTCGATGGGACCCGCCCAGTGTGCTTGCCTCTTGGCTTCAAGGCCTGCATGTGTTTCACTTGGAGGAATGCTTGGGAAGCTCTGCTCTGTGGTGTGCATACTCTCTAAAGGAATGGGAAACTTTCCTCCCCCAGACAAGTATTTTGCAGAGTATTTTGCAGTATTTTCATTCCTCTAAACTCTAAATGTGTTTGTTCTCCAGTGAAAGGAAAAGGAGGTGCAAGCAGGAGGTGGCCAGACCAGGAGCACCCAATATTATGTACAGCAAAATCAGTATTCATTCCCTCCTAATTATCTCACTGTTCCCCACTTGCCTAGCAGCCTTCCACTTAGTAAGGTCTCACTATATTTTTTAAATATTTTTTTTGAAATTTTATTTTATTTTTATACAGCAGGTTCTATTATTTATTTTATACATATTAGTGTATATATATGTATATATGTATGTATATATATATATATATATATATATATATAAATGCCAATCTCCCAATATATATAAATGCCAATCTCCCAATTCATCCCACCCCCCCATCATCCCTACCACCCCCTGCTTTCCCCCCTTGGTGTCCCTACGTTTGTTCTCTACATCAGTGTCTCTATTTCTGCCTTGCAAACCAGTTCATCTGTACCATTTTTCTAGATTCCACTCACTATATTTTTGATGAATGAAGAAGGCTCAAATGAATGAGCTCATTTTGAAGGCCCACCCTTTCTAACTAGAGAAAACCATTTGTAATTTGCTCATTAATTATTGTTCTATGGAAGCTTGCTGCTAAAGAAGTTTACTGTATAAGTGGATAAAGAACTCTCTTTCTACATCATCAATTTGCCAAACTAATGGAACTATGCTGAGTCCCTCTAAGCCTCAAAAATTTCCAGATGAGGAGGGCTAAACATTATTAAGGACCTATGGCTTAGTGTGGGATCGCTAAACTGCATTTTACGCGGATCCCTGCTGTTTCTCCAGAGAGCAGATAACACAGGAAGTGATCCACGCCAGCCTCTCACATTCTTTGGTCTGAGCACTCATGTTTGGACTCTTTCCAGGGACACCAGGATGGAGGAGTGGATGGGCAGGAGAAGTTCCAGGAGAAGCTGAGCAGGACTGGGGGGTTCTCCAGCTGAGGTCGCAGCAGCCTGGGATTCCCAGGAGAACACGTGGAGAAAGGTCTACACCAGATCAGCCCCCGTCACGAATACCTGGGATTCTCTACCCCTTGGTAAACACTGTACAGCCTCGAAATCAGCCGCTGTTAGTTTGAGCCTGTTGCTAAGGCTGTGATGCTGCAAACTGTTGCCTTAGTCAATGGAGTCGCAGAATTTTTTGCGGGATGAGTTCTTAAGCCGTGACTCAGCGAAGGCCTGAAAATGTCCAGGAACTGTCAGCTAAAACAATCCCCAGAGCTCTGGGAAACTGAGCAAACTGACCTAAATAGAAAAGCAACTTTTGGATGGGTAGATAGAGGCAGCCCTGGAAAGGGTAAAAACCTGCACTGCAGAAACCCTGTGAGATCCCAGGGCAGCCTCCCTTGTGGGGTGGGAGTCAGGGGCGATGTGACCCAGCCAGTCCATCAAGACTGGAATGGTCTAGATTCCCAGGGCTCCCCTGTGACTTCCCCTATCTCTCTTCCTCTTCATCATTGCCTCACTCGGGACAACTTCCCACTCCCTCCTCTTGGATTCCTTCAAATTTCTGTGTTAACCTCTTCTCGTGAAACCTCAGAATTAGTATACTAAAATATTTCCTGAAATTGGACTGTGCTCAATGAATCTCTCACAATCCTCTCTTTGCTAACTTATCGTGTCCTCTGGGCGAGTATCCAGATTCCTGGAAAGAAAACACTTTATATTCCTAACTGTGGGTATATATGTGTAGTATGTGTGTATGCATGTAATTGTATGTGAGTGTATGTGGGTGTGTGTGCACATGTATGCGTATATTTAGGAATTTCCCTAAATATTCATTTACTCAAATAGTGTTTTGTAGTACCTGCTATGCCCAGGCATTGCTCCAGGTGCAAAGAGCCAGCACTGAATAAAATAGTCTAAGTACCTACTTTGATGAAAATTGGGGTAGACACACAATAAACAGATAAATATTATAGTGCGTGCCCAATAAAAATAATGAGAGCTAGTATTTACTGAGTACTTACTATATACCAGGTGTTCTTTTAATTCTTAATAACCCCAAAGCTAGGAACTATTATTATCTCCATGTACAGACAGAAAACTGAGGCACAGGGAGAGACCACAGCTAGGGAGTATAATATGCAATTCAAACCCAGACACCGTCTCCGAGCCTGAGCTTCCTAATTCTTCCTCTTGAAAATGGGCTGCCTTTATAAAGAGGCAGGCTGTCAACCATCTTCAACTGCCCATGCTGTTCAAAGAAGAGCACGTTTCAAAGAAAAAATCTGGGGAAAGGGAAAATTAGAGCTGGGTCAGTGACATAACTGAGACTATTTTGACTATGCAGGCAATGTTTTTCCTCTCCCAGGTCTTGCTTTTACCTGAAATGTGTACTTTTAAAGTGTTTCTTGTTTAGAGAAACAAAGGAAGAAAAGACAAGGCTAAGTGATCTCAACACACTTTCCCATATGGAGATAACATAATTCTTGCTGATTCTCCAAGAGGTGAAGGGAAGAGTGGGAAGAGGGATGAGAAAACTTACCTCCACAAGGAGATTCTGATTACTGGGTCTCCCTACTTCAACCCTTTGAGACCCACTAGGAGAAATATGAGTTCCCTGTAATGGTTTTGAGAATCAAGATAGCAAAGAACCACGAAAAGCCTTAGATGGAAGTTTTGGCCTAAAAGTGATTGAAGGTGAGCTATTTTTTTTTTTTTTTTATAAGATGTCGGGAGTAGGAGTTTATTAATTAATTTATTTATTTTTGCTGTGTTGGGTCTTCGTTTCTTTGTGAGGGCTTTCTCTAGTGTGGCAAGCGGGGGCCACTCTTCATCGCGGTGCGCGGGCCTCTCACTATCGTGGCCTCTCTTGTTGCGGAGCACAGGCTCCAGACGCGCAGGCTCAGTAGTTGTGGCTCACGGGCCTAGTTGCTCCGTGGCATGTGGGATCCTCCCAGACCAGGGCTCGAAACCGTGTCCCCTGCATTAGCAGGCAGAATCTCAACCACTGCGCCACGAGGGAAGCCCGGTGAGCTATTTTTATAACCACTATATTTTAGTTACTATTTATTGAGTGCCTACTCTGTGGAAAGCAGCTTGCTAGATTTTTTCGAGACATTGTTTCATTTAGAATTAGAAATATGCAATCTGCTTGATCTTGAAAGAAAACCAGCAACTGATTCAACATTTATGACAGCTATTAAGGATAAGTGAAAAATGAACCAAACTCTACTTATGCAATTCTTTAAATCTTGTATTAAATGGAATATCAATTTTCTATATAGTCATGGCCATGCTGTTAATTTAATGTTTTTTTAATCAAAAGACATAATTTTTTAACATCTTTATTGGAGTATAATTGCTTTACAATGGTGTGTTAGTTTCTGCTGTATAACAAAGTGAATCAGCTATACATAAACATATATCCCCATTATCTCCTCTCTTGCGAAAAGACATAATTAAAAAGGAAAACTTACTAAATTCTTTCTCCCACTCACACCTATGGTGAGCCTCTCTGGACAGCTCATCATAATTACCATCATCAAAACAAAGTCATTGCATAGTTAGTGTGAGGGAGCAGCAGACTTGATACTGGAGATGCAAAAAAATGTAAGATTTATTCTGCTCTTGGGGATCTGGGGGTGTGGCTTGAGAGATGGAACTTACATGTAGAAATTTACACAGCACGGCAAGCTACCATGCTCAGAGTTAAATGAGCAGTACAGACAATAGGAGCTCAAGATGAGAAAAGACAGGGCTCTTTGGGAGTCAAGGATGCCAGGAAAAGCCTCAGAGTCACACAGATCAATGCTGTTCTTTTGAATTCTCCCTTCCGGATCTCAGACTCAACTCTTTGTTTTCTTCTCTCCCTTACCAAATCACTATTATCTTCCTATCCAGAGCCCAGCTTGGTCTTGAACCTTTTCTATAAGCTCTTGTTTCTAGCTAATGACATGATTTCATCAGTCAGCCAGCATGATTTAATGGGCCCTAGTGTGTACAGACAGTGGCAACATGGCAGGACAGGGGATAATGAAGGACGGAGAAGATACAACTTTTATCCCTAAAACTGCAGTGGACATTTATTGGGGAGGCCGCTGTGCCCCTTCTCTTTGTACAGCCTCTGATACACAGGGTGTATCCCCCAGCCTGCACCCCCTAATAGGCCGTGTCTATACTGCACAGCCTGGCCCCTGGCCATAGTCAGACACCAGTTCTGAGGTCGGCCAATGTCAAATCCTCCCCTGAGAAACACTGGGCCTGGTTTTCTCTGAGGCCACTTCACGCTAATAACAGGTTACAGGGTTCTAGATGGAAGACCACAAAATCCCGCTGCTGAGGCCTTCAGCATGGCCTGGTTTCTCCTCTTCCCACAGTTGAATTGTTTACTCAACACTTACCCTTAACAGATGCCCCAGTATTCTTCCAATAAATGTCTTCCTCCCTTTACTTTTTGCTGAAATCAACGAGAGTTAGTGTCATGTTTTCAAATTAGAAGATTAAATAATTCATAAATTGGTTCTAGAGAGTATGCTGCAAATGCCAGACCCTCAAGGAAAATGGAATGGGTCATTGTATTGAGGTAGAAGCACAGGCAATAAGACTCTACCCTGTATTCAGAGAGAGGAAATTAGCAACCTTGGTGAAAAGTGGTAAACATCAATGGATGTTATTTCTCGTGCTCACCTGGGACCACATGTGCGGTAAGGTTTGTGGGGGAACCAATACCTGCCACCATAAAGCAGTTGACAAGAGATGAGACAGGCCAGGAGCACGGGGTCAGATGGTTGCTTCTGAGTGTACTGGGGTAAGTTAATATCAGAGAACAGCAAACTCAGTCCCAGAAGTCTTCCCTATAGGCATACATTCAAAATCAAGGTCTTAATTGGATCCCACTAGCTACTGGCCTGAGATCACTAAAAACCAAGTTCAGAAACTGATATTTCAGGCTATTGAATTATTTGTCCACTTGCATCTACAAACTCACTATGTTTCATATGTGGATATAACATGATCAGGAAAACGTGGAATTCTGGCAATAGAAATGGCAATGTATGGGAGGGGGCCAGAGGAAGTGGGGAACCAAGCATTCAAGCCCCTCTGAAACATCCCTCACTGCACCCCTACCCTCACCAGTTGGAGAAAACTAACCATCCACACTGCTGGGCTCCACGGCTCAGTAATGCTCACTCTATGGTCAGCATTTGAACTCACCCCTGGAGGGGATTATGTAGAATCAATGTAGAGAAGAAAGAAGTTATACACAGGGACTGGCCAAGGAATACCATGAAGATGGGAGAAATCGTGTTGACATAGACTTTGAGGATAAGCTGTGTAATTAGTGGCTTCATTTGCTAAGTAATCCATAGTCTGATGAATATCATATGGGCTCCCAATATAATTGGAGAATGAATGAAGATCACTCAGCAACCTAGATTCAGAGAGCAATGGCTCCATGACATCACCTTGGATGCAGTAGCTGATGTAACTTTGAATTGTAGCCCATTTGTGGTCGTATGTGGACATGTCAGATAGTTGTGTGTGTGGGTGTGGGTGGGTGTGGGTGTGTGTTATGCTAAGCAACTAGGAAGGACATTGCAATAGACACCAGGTGGGGCAGCTGCCTCAGTCACAACAGTGCCCCCTTCTCCAAGTATAGCCCTAAAACACAGGGTGGGTCCAAGAAGTCTTTGTCTATATTACATGAATGCCCCCAACACCCCTGACCAGCACTACCACTATAGCTGGATGCAATGGTGAACCAAAGGCTGGGCAAGGGGGAAAATCTTCCCTGGGTGCAGGCAATAAGGAAGCCTGTAGAGAATTTAAAAACAATAATAAAAGCAACTAGAAGTCAACCTGCTTTTTATTATCACCATGTGCTGGCAATTCCAAAAAATGTCAGTGATAAAGTACTCCTTCCTGAAAAAATCTTTTGTTGGTCTAAGTTCTAAACAACTGCTGCGTTACTGTTGAGTTTTAATAATGTGTATGTAAGTTTCAAATTAGCGCATTTTTATGACTTATCCTATATAACTCTCATTCTACATGGAAGTTAATTCAGAGAACTCCCGGTTTTACAGCCATGTCTGAATACACACAGACTCAGCCACACAAGTTTATTTCAAGTAAATTCCTAACAGTTTGGAATCATTCAAGCTCACATCCTATGTCGAATCTCTGTAGTACTATAAACTCCTGCATCTAAACTGTAGATTCAAAATAAGCAATAATAGCATGGTGATTACAAAAATGAAGAAACAGAACTTGCATTACTTTAATTCTGTCATTTGTGAATGTCAGGAGAAATGACAGAAGAGGCTGGTCTTACACTAACAGAAGAAATCAAGAGGGTAGTGGTTGAGTGCTTTGATCATTATCACCAAAAACTGGCCACTTGATACATAAAGCAATGGGTCAAACAATGTTACTGTTTGCAATCATTCAGACATGAACTCTGATTTTTGGAGAACAAAAACTTCGGAAGTTTTAGCTAAAAATAATTTAAATGTTTGACGAATTTTTTGTTTTACTAGGAATTTTTCAACTATGTCAACATTTGAAAGCTACTAGAATCAATAACCAAGACACAAAGACATGAACGGTATTGCAATTTCTAGAATTTATTGTGAAATTGGATTTTTGTGAATCTCTGCTAAATTTATTTTTATATTTAAAATCTTACCTATTATTTATATGTTACTTCATATGAGAAAAACATTTTAAAATTAAAATGAATAAAAAGTATTGTTTGGTCAACCATGAGGAAAGAGAGATGGACATATCATAATGGCTACTGAACATGAATATGCAAAGATTTACCTTGACCAAATTATTTACAAGATTGCAATAGTTACAACTTGAAAACAAAAATTGAAATGTTATTATTCATTACTGTGGCAGATCAATATGCAAGTATCAATTTATTTTCTTTTTTTCCAAAAAATATATAGTGTACTAAAGCATATCATTACATTTTTCCTTCATTATTCTGCAATAGTTATTTTGTATCTTATTTATTTACTTTTTATTGCTATGACTATAGATACAAAATTTAATAATAAACTTTCTTCACTGTGTTTCTTTTCTGGCATTATAATTATTATTAGCTGTATTTCATGATTATTATTGAAAACAACTTTGTTGGAAGGGATGTTAAAAAATGATCTGCTGCAGGTGTTTAATATGCCACATACATCCCCATCTGGTTTATCCAGGGCACGTAACTGAACTGGGGGCCAAACAGTCCTCCTGGGACTGAGAACCATGGGCCTGAGGGGCAGGGGGTTTAGAGACCACAATTCTGGGTTGGGTTATGGACAGCACCACAGTCCAGCTACATGAACTCCCGCTGTGGAGCCCAAGAGCTGCCCTGCTTTTGCCCTTCCCACAGCTTCCTTGGATCGCGTGAGAGACCCCAGAATCGTTCCAGTAGCCTCCCCTGCACCCTTAGACCCATGATCAGTGTCTACTCCTGGGAGAACTGTTTTTACACAAGGGAGGGCCCAAGGGTAGAGGAGGAAAGGAAAGATGGGAAAGGTATGGTCAGTCGAAACGTCTGAAATGTAAGCCCACCCCTGCTCTCCAGCTCCCTCTGCAGGCATAAACTGTGAGCCACATGGGCAGCGGATGTGTTGGAAAGGGAGGAAGGACAGGTACCCTGACTGGTGCCTGAGGGGGAGGATGCCTGCATCCCGGGAGGCCGTGCCTCCCTTCTCTCTCTGGAAGCCCCTAGCCCTGGTCTGTCTCCTGCCATCTAAGCACGTGACTTGTACCCTGCTAAAAATGTGACAGTGACATCAACCCCTAGGGTGGCCACTGACAATTGGAAACACCTATAGTCCAGGATTACACTTTAGATATGAGTTGTGGACCTCCATAGCGCTGTCTGCCTGGCGTGCTCGCAGCCCTCAAGCAAGGCTACAACGTCCTGATTCTTGCGTGAGCCCACCTCTCTGGTCACAGCCAGCTGCCCCAGGGCTGGGCCCCAACTCTAGCTGAACCAAGGAACTTCTTCCCTGGAAATTTTTAACTGGGGAATCCAGAAAGTTGAGGTCAGACTCCCTCCCTCCCGCGGGGGAAACTATTGCCAGTCATGTTTCTGGAAAGCCAGACTGCAGCTGCAGCGAGAAAAGCAGAGATAAACGGGCAAAGATATAATAAAGCCAGGTGGCATTTGAGTCTTTTGGTCCAGCCACATCTGCGCCCTCCTTGTGGTTTGGTTTTTCTATACTTTTTCGGATTCTGGGAGGAATGAACTCCTCCTCTTGCTGAGGGGAGGTTCTGATAGTTGCAATAAAAATTTTACGGGATGTGTGAACCTTGCATGTGCTGGGTCCTTTCTCAAAAACAAGAGCGGAATTGAGAGGGTAGAAAGCAAGAGCAGCCCTCACACCGATCCACCTGCCAGCCATGACTTGAGGTTGACATACCTGGTAGCTGCATGCTTGACATTTTGAGACCGAGCTGTGTCTTGTTTCAAGACGCTACCCACACTTGGAGAAGCGGTGGGGGGGTGGGGCACCCAGCAGTAGACAGGGAGCAACACAAGGATAGGCAGGGATGGCTGTGGCCAGCTGCAGCTCCCAGCCTTGTCGTTCAGCCCTGCCTGTCTGCTCCCTGCTGGATTTCTGCTCTCTTACCTCTCCTAGAGGGGAACCTTTTTTCTCCATCCTGATCTAGTGGAGGGAGAAGACCAGTCTCCAGGGAGCTGTCTCCTGGAGTCCGGAGGAGGTGGACAGGAGCTGACATTTAACACCTACAAGGTGCAGGTGCTTTTATGTAGGACATTTCATAGAATCCTGACAACATCACGTGAGGCAGGTACGGTTATCCTCATTTTACACGAAAGCCGACCAGGGTTCCTCCCATTTCTCCTTGTGTCTGCAAATAGTACACACCATTCTCTCCCCATCTCATTCCTCTTTTTTTGGCCTTGTTTTCTACATAAGAGGCAGCACTGATAGAAAGCCAGCTACTGCTGGTTCCTGAAGACAAGATGCCAGGGTTCGGTATGCTATTTTCATACCAAACCTGGTTTCCTGGTGGGCACACAAATTGTGGCCTGCTAAAATAGCAACCCTGGCAAAAGTATTTCCAATCTGCTTCTATGTGCATCAAATTAGGAGCTAGCCTTGCAGTTAAGCCAACTGACTGTTTCTAATGAGCTGGAAACAAAACTCCTTTTAAAGCTACCAGCCGTTGGCCCAGAGTCACCAGCACAGCTAGATACATGAGGCCCTAAAGCAAAACTTCCTCTTATCTTTAGTTCATTTCAACCCTACCATCTCCGCCATCACCCCTTACTCTGTTCAAACCCCTGCCGTCCAGAACCACTGCCCTTACGCATGCGCACATGCATTTATTAATAGTAACAGGAGGCTGTGATCAAACCCAGGCCTGGGTCCATGGTCCCTACCCTCAGGGAGCCCACCTTCAGGAAGAGGAGATGGACATAACTCTCTCACTTTCCTTTGCACTACCCATACTCTCTCTCCACCCCCTGTGCCTTTTTCCAATCAATACCAGAGTCACTAGACCAGTTTCTACAGCCTCCATCAACAAAAGTTGATAACAATTTTGCAAACTCAAATGCTGCAGGGGACCAGGCAGATAGGAACAAAAATAGCTGACATTTTAAAATTTTAAAAAATAAATAAAATAAAATAGGCTGTCCATGTCCTTTCCTTTTGTATATTGAATTTGGCATGTTTTTATTCCTGTTTTTTATTGTATTCTTTCAAACTAAGAGTTGGATTTTTGTCATCAAGATTGCCGTTTGCCATTAGATATTTCATGTAAGTACACAATTATTTGTGCAGAATGTCTGAGCGTTTAAAATTTTGTGTGGTAAAGTCTGTCAGTCATCTTATATTTTCTCCATTGTTTTTTCTTAACTGAAGGAATAGAGCTGTCTCTTAAATATTCTCCACTAGAAAATCTTTGCCTTAAATAAAAGAAAATGAATGTTCTTCTTCGTGCTTGGTGCAAATAAATCACACTTTATGTATATAAAAAAATTAACACATTATAAAT
This sequence comes from Grampus griseus, assembly GCF_964374135.1. Lineage (NCBI taxonomy): Eukaryota > Metazoa > Chordata > Mammalia > Artiodactyla > Delphinidae > Grampus > Grampus griseus. Next base: position 79,862,886 of record NC_139017.1, read on the forward strand.
CAACTATACTTCAATAAAAAAAAGGAAATGTGCACACACACACACAAAGATAGCTGACATTTTATCAGACATGGTGGCTGGCCTTCAAACCCCTGTGCTTGCTATTTCCTCTGCCTGAACACTCTTCCCCCCCGCAATGGCTTGTTCCTCACGTCCCTCGAGTCTTCCCTGGAGGAATGTCTTCCCAGTGAGGCTTCCCTGACTATCCTTTCTAAATTGCATTCCCAGCATTCACCACTCCCTTCCCTGCTTTATCTTTCTCTAAAGCATTTGTCATTGTGTTCACCCTATAATCTACTTTTCTGTTTATTGTCTGTCCACCTATCCCCCCAGTAGGTGCCGTAAGGGCAGAGATTAGTCTGTTTTGTCCCTTGATGTATTAGGTTGGCCAGAAAGTTCATCTGGGTTTTTTTCTGTTCGTCTTTTCATAAACAAACTTTCTGGCCAACCCAATATATACCCAGTCCCTAAAAAAACTGGCCCATAGTAGGTACCCAGTAAATATTCACTGTATCCCCAAGGCCAGGTGCCGTGCTAAACACTTGGATGTATTAACTCATTTAATCCTCAGAACAAACCTAGGAGATAGGTACCATTTGTTGCTGTTATTATTGTTGTTATTATGATGCCCATTTCACAGATGTAGACGTTGTAGTACAGCGTGGTTAAGTGACACGGCTAGTTAAGGGTGGATCCAGAACTTACACCCAGCAGTGAACCGTGCTCCCAGCCACTTCACCGCTCCTAACACACTCTGTACAACATGACATGGGCTGGTGGGAACTGTGACAGCTGGAAAATTCTTACCAGGCCCGAAAGTGTTCCTTTTTCTTTTTATTCCTGTTCTGGACCAAAAAAGGAATCTGTTGCCTTGTTTAGTCTCTAGGCCACCCGTTGGATCAGGATCAACCTGAAGTGGAAATTGCAGACAAAAATAGACTTTTATTGGCTTAGGAGGAACAGAGATGTAAGGAAAGGTTGCCCAGCCAGACCTCGGGTGTTGAGGAATCCACAGGTGTTTCTTCTCTTGGCAATTGGCCGTTTGCCAATTGGGTCCATGATAAGGAGGGTTCAGGGGTAGCTGTTTGAGCAGTCTTCTTGTGACTCAGTGGGACCCTTCCTGAAGAGCTGATCTCAGGGGCCATCCAAATGACAGGCAGGCTGTCGATTGTCACAAGTTGGTCTCCTGGGACAGCAGCAGCTTCACAGGGGAAGGACCAAGCCACAGAGCCATGGACATGTGCATCGTCTTGGCACTGCCATGGCATTAAGCCACCTTTCCCCATGTCCTCCTAGACATCCCCGGAATAGTCCGTTTCTGTGTTGGTCAGGTAATATGGTGTAGATATCAGCTTGTTTCAGACCCCAGTCATCTCACCCTAAGATGTCCAGTTCAGGTGGCCCAGGGATTAGAATGCCAGCCAAAGCCTTCAGAAATGCCTTCATGCAATAATACTCAGAAGCCACAAATATTTGCTGGATACCAGACTCCGCATTAATATCATGACCCAGACTACAGGAAAGATCAAAAGGGTTTTTTCTCTTTCATGAGGTAGCTATGATCAAATAATAACTGACCCAATCTCTCCCTGCAACTAAAAATGACTAGACGTTCTCAGTTCCTTTAACATTCACTCAGTAACCACTGGGTGAGTGCCTGGTGGTGTCAGCAATGTGCTCTGGAGTGGCACAGCTGGGCAGGAGACAGGTGCACTCCCAAACAGTGAGATAAGCACAGATGTGTGGGCTGGAAGCTGTAAGAATACAGAGGAGGCAACCACACACCCTGGCTGGGGTGTGTTGTTTACTGGGGGAAAAAAGATGCAAATCAGAGCCAGGTTGGTGTGTTGTGTTGGAGGAAGAGACCTTCCAAGGGGGCTCTGAGGTGGGCAGGTTGGGGTACAGAGTTCCTTGTGACAGGAAGGACTATGGAAACATCCCTGTGCCAGCTCTGGGGTGGGCAAGTTAGAACTACACCTGTTGTGTTAGCAGAGGGTACTCGCTAGGATCTTCTATTAGGAAAAGGTATAGAAAAGTGCTTTGCAAACTATAATGGCCAATGCAAATGAGTTATGATTTTTTTAAATAGATCTTTATTGGAGTATAAGTGCTTCACAATGCTATGTTTGTTTCTGTTGTATGACAAAGTGAATCAGTTATACATATACTTATATTGCCATATCCTCTCCCTCTTGCGTCTCCCTCCCACTCTCCCTATCCCACCCCTCTAGGTGGTCACAAAGCACCGAGCTGATCTCCCTGTGCTATGCGGCTGCTTCCCACTAGCTATCTATTTTACGTTTGGTAATGTATATATGTCAGTACTACTCTCTCACTTCGCCCCAGCTTCCCCTCCCCTACCTCCGTGTCCTCAAGTCCATTCTCTATATCTTTATTCCTGCCCTGTCACTAGGTTCATCAGTACCATTTTCTTTTTCTTTTCTTTTTTTAGATTCCATATATATGTGTTAGCATACAGTATTTGTTTTTCTCTTTCTGACTTACTTCACTCTGTATGACATATAAGCTGCAGGAGAGCAAGGATTTTTGTCTGTTTCGTCCATGGGTGTACCTCCAGAGCCCAGGCCTGGCCTACAGCAGACATGCAGTAATATTGATATTGTGGCATAGATGAACAAGTGCTTGCCCGGGAGGAGAGGTACAAACTGAGAACTCAGAGGGCCAGGACTGGAAGCCACTGCTCCCTCCCCCTAGAAGCCTGCCAGCTCATGGGGCAGGGATGTAACCCTGGCTGCCTCCCCAGAGCTCACCTCAACCCCCAGACCTAACTCTTTGAGAACCCTCTCCCACCTGGCTGTGGGCTGGGTGGCACACGTATGTCCCAGCTCCATCCAAGCCAGTTCCAGTCACCACCTCCAGGAGGGGGCTATTTTGGATCTGAGGGTGTCAGGAGCATAAAAGGACCAGTCTTGGAAGTTGTGGCCGAGACACGGGCAGAGAGTGTCGGGTTCTCTCCCCATGTCTAAGCTGGAGCCTGAAATAGCTGTGAGGCTAAAGAAAATATCAGAATAGCTTTTGGCTTCACCACAATTCCAGGCCGAGCACAACACGTACCCAACAGGGGCCAAATAGGCAGCTTGCACCAGCAGCTCACGAAGTGGGAAAGTCCTTTGGGGAGAAAAATGAAAATCATTATACAAAACTCAGGCTTGTTCCTGTTTGGGGAAGAGTGACAGCATCTCCAGCGACTCCAATGGTACGGCCAATGGATGGTTACCATTGCTCCAGGTCATGGAGCCACCAGTGTGGCCATGGCTGGGGGTGCTTAGAGCTAGGGATCCCTGGAGTGGGAGCTTCTGAAACATACAGGAGGGCTTCAAAAGTGTTCACCTCACCAGGATGTGACCTGCCCCAGCTGTGAGCATACAGGAGCCCTAAGTCACCGAGTGCCACATGTGCCAGACATAGGGCCATGAATCCTAATGGCATTATCCTATTAAGTTCTCACACAAGACCAAGCGAACGACACTATCATTCCCATTTTACAGGTGAGAGAGCTGAGGCTCACAGGCGTTAAGAAGTTTGGCTCAATCAGTAAATGACAGAACTGGGATTTCAATGCTGGACTGTGTGATTCCAGTGCATTTTAGCAGGGGCTGCACGAATGGGTAGGATTCTGACCTCTTGAGAGGGCATAAGGTAGTGAAGAGGACACGATTCCAACCCTCAGGTGTTGGAGAACTGTCTCCTGCAGCTCTGGGAATGCTGGTGGCACCCCGAGTGCCCGCACCAACATTTTTACATGGACAGACAAGGAGCTGAAGAGTTCAGAGCTCTCCGGATGGCCTCGTAGTCTAAACCCTGCTCCTGGGGCAGGTGATCCCTCTCCAGTGTCCCTGAGAGGTGGGAGGTGCAGGCTGGTGAGGTCTGGAAGGAGACCAGAGGAAGCCAGGAGGACACCCACCCCCTGCTGAGCTGGTACTGCTTGCTGCTTCTGCCTTTGGGGTCCCTTCCTTGCAGTCCCATCACTTACCCCAGGAGGTACCACATCCCCCCTCCCACGGTCTGAGACTCTTCCTCAAGAATAGACATTGTGCCACATTTCAACAATAACCATGCTACCCTCAGCAGTGGCTGTGGGAAGCAAAGGAGGAGGGGTTGGGTGAGAGAGAGAGCTCAGACTTAACCATGACCTAGGTTATCTCAGCCTCCATGCCTATTCTGTTGCCCAAGACCCTTAGCGCAGCCAACAGGCCAACATCCATTGTTGTTACACTCTGTCCCCTTATCCCTCTCAGACAGAGACTTGCCTTTAGAAAGGTCTGGGGGAAATTCCCTGGCAGTCCAGTGGTTAAGACTCCACACTCCCAATGCAGGGGGCTCGGGTTAGATCCCTGGTCCTCCAGGGAACTAAGATCCCACATGCTGCGAGGCACGACCAAAAGAAAAACAGGAGACAGAGAGAAAGAAAGAAAGGTGGAGATTGGTTCAAGATGGCAGAATAGAAGGACGTGCACTCACTCCCTCTTGCAAGAGCACCTGAATCACAACTAACTGCTGAACAATCATCGACAGGAAGACACTGGAACTCACCAAAAACAATACCCCTCATCCAAAGACAAAGGAGAAGCCACAGTGAGATGGTAGGAGGGGCACAATCACAATAAAATCACATCCCATAACTGCTGGGTGGTTGACTCACAAACTGGAGAATACTTATGCCACAGAAGTCCACCCACTGGAGTGAAGGTTCTGAGCCCCACATCAGGCTTCCCAACCTGGGGGACCAGAAATGGGAGGAGGAATTCTTAGAGAATCAGACTTTGAAGGCTAGCGGGATTTGATTGCAGGACTTCAACAGGACTGGGGGAAAGAGAGACTCCACTCCTGGAGGGCACACACAAAGTAGTGTGCACATCGGAACCCAGGGGAAGGAGCAGTGACCTCAAAGGAGACTGAACCAGACCTACCTGCTAGTGTTGGAGGGTCTCCTGCAGAGGTGGGGGTTTGCTGTGCCTCACTGTGAGGACAAGGACACTGGCAGCAAAAGTTCTGGGAAGTACTCCTTGGTGTGAGCCAAGAGACTCCCAGAGTCCGCCATTAGCCCTACCAAACAGCCTAGTAGGCCAAACAACCAACAGGGAGGGAACCCAGCCCCACCCATCAGAAGACAAGCGGATTAAAGTTTTACTGAGCTCTGCCCACCAGAGCAACACCCAGCTTTACCCACCACCAGTTGCTCCCATCAGGAAACTTGCTCAAGCCTCTTAGATAGCCTCAACCACCAGAGGGCAGACAGCAGAAGCAAAAAGAACTATAATCCTGCAGCCTGTGGAACAAAAACCATATTCACAGAAAGATAGATAACGTGAATAGGCAGATGGCTATGTACCAGATGAAGGAACAAGGTAAAATCCCAGAAAAACAACTAAATGAAGTGGAGACAGGAAACCTCCCAGAAAAAGAATTCAGATTATTGCTAGTGAAAATGATCGAGGACCTTGGAAAAGGAATGGAGGCCAAGATTGAGAAGATGCAAGAAAAGTTTAACAAAGACCTAGAAGAATTAAAGAAAAAACACCTAGAAGAATTAAAGAACAAACAAACAGAGACGAACAATACAATAACAGAAATGAAAAATACACTAGAAGGAATCAATACCAGAATAACTGAAGCAGAAGAAGAAGGGATAAGTGATCTGGAAGACACAAGGGTGGAATTCACTGCCACATAACAGAATAAGGAAAGAAGAATGAAAAGAAATGAAGACAGCCTAAGAGACCTCTGGGAAAACATTAAATGCAACAACATTTGCATTATAGGGGTCCCAGAAGAAGAGAGAGAGAAAAGACCCGAGAAAATATTTGAAGAGATTATAGTCAAAAACTTCCCTAATATGGGAAAGGAAATAGCCACCCAAGTCCAGGAAATGCAGAGTCCCAGGCAGGATAAACCCAAGGAGAAACACACTGAAACACATAGTAATCAAATTGACAAAAATTAAAGACAAAAAATAATTATTGAAAGCAACAAGGGAAAAATGACAAATAACATACAATGGAACTCCCATAAGGTTAACAGCTGATTTCTCAGCAGAAACTCTACAAGCCAGAAGGGAGTGGCATGACATATTTAAAGTGATGAAAGGGAAGAACCTACAACCAAGGTTACACTAGGCAGCAAGGATCTCATACAGATTCGATGGAGAAATCAAAAGCTTTACAGACAAGCAAAAGATAAGAGAATTCAGCACCACCGAAACAGCTCTACAACTAATGCTAAACAAACTTCTCTAAGTGGGAAACACAAGATAAGAAAAGGACCTACAAAAACAAACCCAAAACAATTAAGAAAATGGTAATAGGAACATACGTATCAATAATTACCACACGTGAATGGATTAAATGCTCCAACCAAAAGACACAGGTTCGCTGAATGGATACAAAAACAAGACCCATATATATGCTGTCTACAAGACACCCACTTCAGACTTAGGCACACATACAGACTGAAAGTGAGGGGATAGAAAACAATATTCCATGCAAATGGAAATCAAAAGAAAGAAGAGTAGCAATAATCATATCAGATAAAATAGACTTTTTAAAATAAAAAATGTTACAAGAGACAAGGAGGGCACTACATAATGATCAAGGGATCAATCCAAGAAGAAGATATAACAATTATAAATATATATGCACCCAACATAGGAGCACCTCAATACATAAGACAACTGCTAGCAGCTATAAAAGAGGAAATCGACAGTAACACAATAATAGTGGGGGACTTTAACACCTCACTTACACCATCCAAACAGAAAATTAATACGGAAACAGAAGCTTTAAATGACACAATAGACAAGATAGATTTAATTGCTATTTATAGGACATTCCATCCAAAAACATCAGATTACACTTTCTTCTCAAGTGCACATGGAACATTCTCCAGGATAGATCACATCTTGGGTCACAAATCTAGCCTCAGTAAATTTTAAAAATTCAAATCATATCAAGCATCTTTTCTGACTACAATGCTATGAGATTAGAAATCAATTACAGGGAAAAAATGTAAAAAACACAAACACATGAAGGCTAAACAATACATTACTAATAATCAAGAGATCACTGAAGAAATCAAAGAGGAAATCAAAAAATACCTAGAGATAAATGACAATGAAAACACGATGATCCAAAACCTATGGGATGCAGCAAAAGCAGTTCTAAGAGGGAAGTTTATAGCAATACAAGCCTACCTCAAGAAACAAGAAAAATCTCAAATAAACAATCTAACCTTACACCTAAAGGAACTAGAGAAAGAAAAACAAACAAAATCCAAAGTTAGTAGAAGGAAAGAAATCATAAAGATCAGGCAGAAATAAATGAAATAGAAACAAAGAAAACAATAGCAAAGATCAATAAAACTAAAAGTTGGTTCTTTAAGAAGATAAACAAAATTCATAAACCATTAGGCAGACCCATCAAGAAAAAGAGAGAGAGGACTCAAATCAATAAAATTAGAAATAAAAAAGGAGAAGTTACAACAGACACCGCAGAAATACAGAACATCCTAAGAGACTACTACAAGCAACTCTAAGCCAATAAATTGGAAAATCTGGAAGAAATGGACAAATTCTTAGAAAGCTATAACCTTCCAAAACTGAAGCAAGAAGAAACAGAAAACATGAACAGACCAATCACAAATAAGGAAATTGAAACTGTGATTTAAAATCTTCCAACAAACAAAAGTCCAGGACCAGATGGCTTCACAGGGGAATTCTATCAAACATTTAGAGAAGAGCTAACATCCATCCTCCTAAAACTCTTCCAAAAACTTGCAGAGGAAGGAACACTCCCAAACTCATTCTATGAGGCCACCATCACCATGACACCAAAATCAGACAAAGATACTACAAAAAAAGAAAACTACAGACTAATATCACTAATGAATATAGATGCAAAATCCTCAACAAAATACTAACAAAGAGAATCCAGCAACACATTAAAAGGACATACACCATGATCAAGTGAGATTTATCCCAGGGATGCAAGGATTCTTCAATGTACGCAAATCAATCAATGTGATACACCATATTAACAAATTGAAGAATAAAAACCATATGATCATCTCAATAGATGCAGAAAAAGCTTTTGACAAAATTCAACACCCATTTATGGTAAAAACTCTCCAGAAAGTGGGCATAGAGGGAACCTACCTCAACATAATAAAGGCCATATACGACAAAGCCACAGCAAACATCATTCTCAATGGTGAAAAACTGAAAGCATTTTCTCTAAGATCAGGAACAAGACAAGGATGTCCACTGTCACCACTATTATTCAACATAGTTTTGGAAGTCCTAGGCACGGCAATGAGAGAGGAAAAAGAAATAAAAGGAATACAAATTGGAAAAGAAGAAGTAAAGTTGTCACTGTTTGCAGATGACATGATACTATACATAGAGAATCCTAAAGATGCCACCAGAAAACTACTAGAGGTAATCAATAAATTTGGTAAAGTTGCAGGATACAAAATTAATGCACAGAAATCTCTTGCATCCCTATACACTACTGATGAAAAATCTGAATAAGCAATTAAGGAAACACTCCCATTTACCACTGCAACAAAAAGAATAAAATACCTAGGAATAAACCTACCTAGGGAGACAAAAGACCTATATGCAGAAAACTATAAGACACTGATGAAAGAAATTCAAGATGATACAAACAGATGGAGAGATAGTCCATGTTCTTGGATTGGAGGAATAAATATTGTGAAAATGACTACTGAAAGCAATCTACAGATTCAGTGCAATTCCTATCAAATTACCAATGGCATTTTTTACAGAACTAGAACAAAAAAATCTTAAACTTTGTATGGAGACAAAAAGATCCAGAATAGCCAAAGCAGTCTTGAGGGAAAAAAATGGAGCTGGAGGAATCAGACTCCCTGACTTCAGACTATACTACAAAGCTACAGTAATCAAGACAATATGGTACTGGCACAAAAACAGAAATATAGATCAATGGAACAGGATAGAAAGCCCAGAGATAAACCCACTCACCTATGGTCAACTAATCTATGACAAAGGAGGCAAGGATATACAATAGAGAAAAGACAGCTTTTTCAATAAGTGGTGCTGGGAAAGCTGTACAGCTACATGTAAAAGAATGAAATTAGAACACTCCCTAACACTATACACAAAAACAAACTCAAAATGGATTAGAGACCTAAATGTAAGACCGGACACTATAAAACTTTTAGAGGAAAACATAGGAAGAACACTCTTTGATGTAAATCACAGCAAGATCTTTTTTGGTCTACCTCCTAGAGTAATGGAAATAAAAACAAAAATAAACTAATGGGACCTAATGATACTTAAAAGCTTTTGCAAAGGAAAGGAAACTACAAGAAGATGAAAAGATAACCCTCAGAATGGGAGAAAATATTTGCAAACAAATCAATGGACAAAAGATTAATCTCCAAAATATATAAACAGCTCATGCAATGTTAAAAAAACAAACAACCCAATCCAAAATGGGCAGAAGACCTAAATAGACATTTCTCCAAAGAAGACATGCAGATGGCCAAGAGGCACATGAAAAGCTGCTCAACATCACTAATTATTAGAGAAATGCAAATCAAAACTACAATGAGGTATCACCTCACACTGGTTAGAATGGACATCATCAGAAAATCTACAAACAACAAATGCTGGAGAGGGTGTGGAGAAAAGGGAACCCTCTTGCACTGTTGGTGGGAATGTAAATTGATACAGCCACTATGGAGAACAGTATGGAGGTTCCTTAAAAAACTAAAAATAGAATTACCATATGATCCAGCAATCCCACTACTGGGCATATACCCAGAGAAAACCATAATTCAAAAAGACACATGCACCCCAATGTTCATTGCAACACTATTTACAATAGCCAGATCATGGAAGCAATGTAAATGCCCATCGACAGACGAATGGATAAGTAAGATATGGTACATATATACAATGGAATATTACTCAGCCATAAAAAGGAACAAAATTGGGTCATTTGTAGAGACGTGGATGGATCTAGAGACTACCATACAGAGTGAAGTCAGAAAGAGAAAAAAATATATCATATATTAACTCATGCATGTGGAACCTAGAAAAATGGTACAGTTGAACCAGTTTGCAGGGCAGAAATAGAGACACAGATGTAGAGAACAAACGTTTGGACATCAAGGAGGGAAAGCGGCAGAGAGGGGTGGTGGTGTGATGAATTGGGAGACTGGGATGACATATATACACTAATATGTATAAAATGGATAACTAATAAGAACCTGCTGTATAAAAAAATAAATAAAATAAAATTCAAAAAAAATAAAGAAAGGTGCTGGGAAGGTGAGGACTCTCGGCAAGGTGTGGAGAAGGAGCCTACCACGAGGGGGCAGTGTGGAGCATAGTCCCCATCTACCATCTAACCAAGGGCTTGTTTTTCCTTCCTCAAGGCCCCAGGACCAAAGAGCCACTAGTGGACGTATTCCAGGGGATCCACGAGCTTTGCATGGGGAACTTTTACATACGTTGTTTTCATTTGAAGTGTAAGTTAAAGTGTAAGCATATTCTGAATCCCCTGATTACACTTAAAACTGAGCACTTGGAGGCTGTCCTTGACATTTAGCAACATGCAGCAGCACTTTAATTGGCATAAACAAACCAGGAAAGATCGGAGGCAGATGCATTATGGAAATAATGTGTTTGTTCTGGGTGAAGGCCATGGGATACCATCACACCGAGGTTTTGCAGTTATTCGAATAGAGCAGCTGTATGCAGTTTAGGGCAAGCCAGATGCCAAAGAACCTGAACCATGGTTGTCATCCAAGGGAATGAACCTGAACCACGGTTGTCATCCCACCAGAGCAATCAGCTTTTGGCAAAATCCTTATTGCATTCCATTAGGCAAGTTGAACTTTATTTGTTGTATTCTTTTGATGATATTCAATCTGTACATTTAGTTTTAGGGTTGTATAATTTAGTGGTTGATATCTAGTTTTATATATATACATATTTAAGTAACATTATAAAAAGTAAGTCAACACAAGTAGGCGGTGAAACTTCTTTTCTTGTAACTTACGTTACAATGTGATCGAACTTAAGCCTGGGTGAGACATCATGGCACTCAGTCGGGGAAGACGGGACGGGAAGGCTTTAATGTGAAGCTAGGATGTGTCCTCTCTGGAAGAGGTAGAGGCCACTGATGCCATGGGAGGACTTTGGGACTTGGGACCAGAAGGAATGGGGTCCAGTCTGCAGCTTCTTTGGCACGTCGGCTCCTGCTTCTAAATTCAGGCTGCTCAGTAAGCTACCTCTTACCCGGCATCCCTCTTGGCTGCTTCCCCAAGCTGGAGGGTCAGGGGCTGCTGGGGGACAAGAGGGTGTCCCAGTGGGAAACGGCCTTCGACTGCACAGAACTGCCCGACAGACAGACCTGACCTGTCTGGCGGCTGCCGGCCCCCAGCACCCTCCTCCAATTAAGCCATTGGTCACTCTCCAGTGAGTCCATTAGTAGGGGTTCAGGGCAATTAAGCACCAGAGCATGGCAAGCCCTTCCTGGGAAGAAGCCAAGCTGGCCCACACTTGCTTGGACTATCCTTTCCCATCAGCACGCCTGGCGTATGCAGATCCCTCAGACCAGCGATTCCCCAGACCTGGGGTTAGAAATAGGAGAACCTCCTTCTTTTCAAGGCTGGGAATAGGGCCAATGTCACCTGGCAAAGGAAATTTCTGAAATCCCTAGGGCCTCATCTCTCCAGGACAAGTTTCCCTCTGCCACTGGTAAGATCAATAATAGTCAGCCTTTTAAAATAAGTCTTTATAGTTTATAAAAGATGTTCACATATATTATCTTATTTTATAATCAGAATAAAGAACTCTGGGAAAAAGAACCCAAGTCACAGAGGTTAATAATGTACCTGAAAGCACAGTTATAAAGCGGACACCAGGGACCAAAATCCAGACGTTTGGACCCAGAGCCCTTGTTCTTCCCACCACAAGTGCTGTTTTCAGTTGCACAATGTACAGGGAAGTTTTGTAGCTGGCCCTGCCTTCAGAACACTTACAATCCCAGATATTCAGGTATTAACTTCCCAGCTTAACTGTAAGATACCAGGACGCATCTTGGAGTCACCTAGAACACTCACACACAAATGCTTGTTGATTTGGTTTTGATTTAAGAGAATAAAGGTGGAGAGCTTTGGCCATAAAGATTTCCTGTTCTTAGAAACATCTTCCACTTTTTCATCACTGATGAAGCTCCTTGAACAGAGGACAAACATTTTTATTTTATTTATTTCTTTAGAAAAATGCTTTATTATGTAAACTTTTAACTCACACAAACGTGAACAGAGTAGAACAATAAACTTTCATATTTCCATCACTCAGGTTTAACAATTCGTACGATTTTACTGCACTATCGCTTCTCTCTTTTCCTCTGAATTATTTTTTTACTTCTAGAAATTATTTCAACTCACTGCTACATATTTCAGTGTGCTTCTCTTAAATATATGTATGTTCTCACATGACCATAATGTCAATATCACACCTAACAGAAAGAACAGTACTTCTTTGCTTTCTCCTAATACCCAGACTATAATCAGATTTCTCTGGTTGTTGAAATAGGGTCTATTTCATTCTGTTGTAACTGGCTATCTTCTATATTATGATACCCACCTACCACAATAAACTTTAAAGGGATACTGACTAAGAGGGGAAATACTTTAGACATCTTTCTTTGTAAGATATCTCTAAGAATGCATATTTCTTTTAGATATAGATGTTGTAGGTATTTGAGGGGAGTTCCTTAGTATCTGTGGATTGGATATTATTACAGTACCTGTGAAATGAGTTTCCATTTTGGATGCTGTGACGTCACACTTGTTGTCAGAAAATGTAATTAACCAAGATGAATCTTAGTTGGCTTGAGTACAGCTTCCGGCCGTACATCTATCTGCCCCACTCTCAGTTGAGTCAGAAGTATGAAATGTTATTGAAATGTGTGGTGTTTCCTGACACTGTTGTGGAAATACCTGTGCTGTATGAGTATTCAAATATATAGTAAAATATTCTCAGCACCTTCAAAAAATTCTTAGTTCTCTTAATTTTTGAGTTAGAAGTAATAATAATTGCACACACTTACACAGTGCTTTTAAGCACTTTACCTGTATTAACTCTTAATTCAAACATTGTTAATCTACAACAGGTATTCGATCCTTTTCTGAGAGGGAAGGGCTGGAGGCAGAGAGTGTTAAACATAAGACAAGGACTAGAGAAGGAGAAGGGAAGCAGGTTGGCGTTCAGAAGTTAAATTTATCTCCTTTCCGTTGTCCTGAGTATGTGAAATACATATAACCTGAGGAACCAGACTAGACTGGAGAGTCACAGATCTTTTGTTTTAAAGCTGAGGAACCTCTTTTTAAAGTGAAATCTCGCTTGGAAACCCAAGACTTGCACAAGAACAAGCAGAGGTGCTCTTACTAAAATGGAAGTGTGGCAGTGGAGGGGGGCGGGGAGGTAGCTGGAGTCTCACCCAAGGTCCCCAAGCCATCTCCTCCTTCCCAGCTCCTCACAGCACAGTTTGGCACAGCTGGACAATCACCTGATCAGATCATTTGCCACCTGGGCTCCAGAGAGACAGAGATGAGTAGCACCCAGGCCCTGCCAGCAATGAGCTGTCAGATCCTGTTAACATGTGGTGATGTGGGACTGAGACAGAGGGTGCCTGGATGCTACAGGAGCAGAGGAGAGGGGCTGCCTCCCCACTGGGGATGAGGGGTCTGGGGCAGGGGAAGTGTATCAAGAAGGGATGGTGCCGGAGTCACGTTTAGGACATTTTGGTAAAACAGGAATAAAAAATGTTTAAATTGAAAAATCTACAGAGGTTTAAAGATTAAATCACATTCTATGAGGTCACTGCCAAAACGGTTCGCATCCCTGGAGGGCAACCAGGATGCTAAAAGGGTCAAGAGGCCAGCTCACATCAGAGAGGCAATGGGCACTGGTTCTGTGTCTGGTTACCTTGCCAACCCTCCATGAATGTGTGCTTCTCCCCGGAGAGTCAGATCAGCCCCTGGGCTTATCAGAGACTGAGCAGCCCCCCAGTGTGGCCCTCAGGAACCCACTGAATGTGCTACGTGTCCGTGTATGGAAGGAGCAGCAGGGTACCCCAGGGCCACCCATGCCCAAGCCCACTCCTTCTCTGATCCTTGCCTCCCCGCTCCTAGTATGTGCTTTCTCTCTGTCTGTCTCCCTGTGTCTCTGTCTGGTCCAGCAAGCCAGGTACATCGAGAGCCTCAGAGTCTTTACCTGTGAGCTCCCTTCCACCTCCGGTGGCATCTGGCTTTGGAATGCCAGTGCAAGCTTCCTACCTTGCGTCCATGGGCTCTTATGGGATCCGTGGATGGGCTCACAAGGGGGGAGCAGGGTAAGCAGACGTGTGTGCATGGTTTTCTGGGAAGACGATCCACAGTTCTCATGGGATTCTGGAGTAGGGTCCAAAGCTTCCAAATTATTAATAGCCACTGTGTTCCCAAAGTTGAAGGAACTGGTATATTTTGTCTGGAGAATTGTTCTCATATATTTGAAAGGCAGTCCTGTGAAAGAAGGCAAATGCTGTGTGGCTTCCCAGGAAGGAACTGAAACCAATGGTAAAATCTCCAGGAGGCCAATTTCAGCTCAATTTCAGCTCAATTTCAGCTCACTGGCCAATTTCAGGAAGGACCAATTAGTTGAGTGATGGAAAATAAAAGTTGCCCCAAATGGTGCATTCTTCATCACTGAAGTATTCAATCGGAGGCTGTCCATGGTGTTGGGGTACAAGATGGACTGTTGGCCTCGTGGGTCTGGTCCAGCTCTCAGCTGGAGTGACTGAAGGAAGGCGTGGCTTCTGATGCCTGCTCAGATGAAAATGTGAGGAAGGAGAAAGAGTTGAGCGTACCTTTGAATTATAGGGAGAGACCCTAGGTGTGGGAAACTATCTGAACTGTTTGCTTATTGGCTTTTTTCATGCCCCTCATTGGAAGAGGACATCTTCAACAGGGTTGTAGAACCTGAGAGCTCAAGTCTGCAAGAGCTGGGCAGGGGCTGAACATTCTGGACTTTATCCTGCTGGCCTGTGCTAGGCTGGATCTGTGCCCTGGTACCTGGGAACCGCAGAATCTGTCTTTGTTTGTACTCTTTTAGGCAGCTTTTATCAACCGTATTCTATGTGGTATTATGTGAAATGCTTCTAGATCTTCTCCAAAAAATATTTTTGAAATATATGCAAGAAAAACATGAATTATGATTATGCAATTTTAATAGGTTAAATATTTTTAAGAAAGGCATACCACATGGAAAATCTCCTTCTCCTAGAAGACCTGATGCTGGAATTTCCAGAAACAATTAGTATTGACCCGGCATTTACCACCTCAGGTCATGTTAACAGGTGGCTTATAGTCAATAATTACTGACACAGATTATATATCTTGCCTTCTAATCCGAACACATAGTTTCTATTTAGTCAATATTTACTGTATATATACTCTTTTATTCCATGGACATTTGTTCCCTATGGAGCTGTGGCTTAAAGGAGGAAAATTTTACATGAAAAGCAGAGTTATATGGTTCTCAATCTGTCTGAATCAAATAAGCAAACAGACGTAATACTTCAAAGCGAAGGCAACAGTCGTGGCCTTTGATTTCTAGAAAAAATGGAGGAGAGCTGCTGCGGATGAAACAATGGTTTGGGAGCAGCCTAATCAGGATTATCACAAAACTATCACAAACTTGTTTCACAGGGGCAAACATTACCTCTTATCCCGGTTTTCCTTATTTGTGAAGTTGCCACACCCTCGCTGGCCACCTGGAGAGAGCCGGCTACTTTCCAGCAGGTGAATCGGTCCTTGTGGGCTGGCGAGCCCTGAGGGCAGAACAGAGTCCACCTGAACACTTCAACTCAAACGGCAGCCCAGGCTGGCCTTCCCCCCAACAGGACCTCCAAGCGGGTCAGGAACCAGGCTGCTTCCCGGTGACTCCGCCTGGGCTGAGCCCGCCTGGTGGAAGAGACCCAAAACCAGAGAACCAGACCTGGTTGGAGGAGCTGTGTGACGTGGAAAAGAGGGGCCCTGGTGTGGGTGCCAATGCCAGCCAACAGCCCCTGCATTTCCGAGAGAAGGTGAAGCATGAAGCCTGTCCCCGGTCTAGACGGCGGGATGGATGCCTCTCCAGCAGGAAGGGGTCAGGCCCTTGTGAGAGGCGTTTGCAAGCACAGAAGCCTAGCCAGGGGAATGTGGCCTGTGGACTGAGCCCAGGAGAGAGGCCAAGGCCGGGAGGGCTTGCTAGCTTCCCTTCCTTGTCTGGGCAGGATCTTATGGCCTGTAGCTCACAAGATCTCTGCCCCTTGAAGAACTTCAGCTGCTGAAGGGGAAACCAACCTTGGTTGTGACATTGACCAATGTCCATTGGTCCCAGAACACCTGGTGGGCAGTGCCTCAGCCTCTCTGGCTCTCCTAACAACCCTGTGGTGAGGTGAGCTATCCCGGCTTTGCTGCTGAGTCTCAGGGCTGTTGGAGACTGGCTCAAGGTCACTCAGCTTTTAAGAGGCACATTGAGGGTTTGAAATTGGATCTTCTAACTCCAAAGTCCAATCTCTTTCCAAAAGTCATGCCACCTTGCCCACACACCCCAGAAAAGCCTGATATGCACCTTCCATTCATAAAGGAGGTCACTGTTTACAAACTGCTTTGTAAATCCTGGCACCCTTTTGTGAGATGTGCCATTGATATATTTGTAAGACAGACAAACTCATGGAGCTCAGAGTGGTTAAGTGACTGGGCCAGAGTCACACAGCAAAGCCAGGGTTCAATTTGAGTGTCTCCACCTGCTCTCAAGAATCCTGAAGAGGGTAAAGGGTCTAACCAGCCTCTGTCTCTGCCTTGTTTTATGTGACCCAGCTTTCTGTTTTGAGGGGAAGCATCTTATTTCCAAAAGACCAAAAGGGAAGCAAAGCAAATTGATATCTGGGAGTCTGAGAAAGAACCCTGTAGTGGTCAGGATGATCCTGACAGCTTACAAACATGGGCAAATGTCTATTCCTGAATGGCCAAAGTCCATGGCTCTTTGTGGGGTGATGGGAATGATTGATCACCTCAGTGTAGGACCAAGGGTGAAAATCTTCAAATATTTCATTTTCTTAAAGGATAATACAAGCCCATGAAACCACTCAGCTTTGTACAGAAAGCAGGTAAGCAACTACTTTTATTATTATTATTTTAAGTGGGAATAAAAGAGGCTTAGCAAAGTGAAAGTGATTCACTAAAAGAACCCTACAGGGAGGCGACTCATGACATTATATCTATGGCTGTGGGGTAATGGAGGCAGCCCTGGATTTGGGGTCAGAAGATATGGGTTGTGTGACCTTGGGCAAGTCACTTACCCTCACTGGGCCTCAGTGTCCTCCTCCACAGACCTGAACACTCTTTAGGGAAATGGTGACGAGCATAGGACACAGCGTGTGTACCAGAGGGACAGGTAGTGAGTCCCATTGCCAACCGCCCCAAACACTTTGCTCGTGCCATCACCATGCCCTTTTGACCTTGTGGCATGATTTCCCGCTCACTTCACTGGGTGTCTCCTGATCTGCCCCACAACCTGCCACACTGCAGTGCTCAGTGAGTGTTTTTTTTTTCCAGTGAGTGTTTTTTGAATGAAGGAGTGAACAAATGAACTGACACATCCGAAAAGCACGATGCAGACTTTGGCTTTATATTTTTTCAACGCAGATAACACATGAATCTCAGTGCACAGAAACTTGTTTTCTAAGCCTCTGTTCATAGCCAGACACATAAGGATGGAATACTCAGGAGATGGTCAGAAGCGGCACAAAGTATTGAGCCCTCTCTCATTCCTGTTCCTTTCGCACAATGAGCTTTGCCCTAAAGAGGTTTGGTTTCTCTCCCCAGCATCTCCCCAATGCTCACTTCACCACATGCTCCCAGACACTCCAGGTGGATAACACAGTCAGCAGCTGACATCCCAGAGCTTGGCTGGGACCCTCTGACCCTTGCCTCTGCATCCATCTCACACATGGGAAACTGAGGCCCGGCAAGGAGAACAGACTTACTCCAGGCCCTCTGGAACCCGGTCAACAGGGCAAGGTGCCTGATGGTGCGCCCAGAGGCTTTCAGCCTAGCCGCGTTCCTGGCGGGGCATGAGCCATGAGCAGGGCTGCCGGAAGCCCTGGATCGCCATGGAGCATGTTTGCCTCCAAAATCGGGGGATCACACAGATGATCCAGTAGCGTGCAGAGTTCAAATTAATTCAGTAAACATTTACTGAGCATCTATCATGTGCCAGGCGCTGGCTTTTTAAGGTAAAATGCGGGACTTCCCTGGTGGCGCAGTTGTTAAGAATCCGCCTGCCAACTCAGGGGACACAGGTTCGAGCCCTGGTCCTGGAAGATCCCACATGCCACGGAGCAACTAAGCCCGTGTGCCACAACTACTGAGCCTGCGCTCTAGAGCCCGAGTGCCACAACTACTGAAGCCCTCGCGCCTAGAGCCCGAGCTCCGCAACAAGAGAAGCCACCGCAATAAGAAGCCCGCGCACCGCAACGAAGAGTAGCCCCCGCTCACTGCAAGTAGAGAAAGACCGCGCGCAGCAACAAAGACCCAACGCAGCCATAACTAACTAACTAAATAGATAGATAGATAGATAAATAAGGTAAAATGCGCGGGGGGTGGGCCACGACGATTCCTTGTTTGGGGCAGGCCACTCCTGTGAGGTGCCCACACTCCGGAGTGTGTATCCGCGATCCTCCTGGGGAAAGGGATCTGAGCGGCGCTGCCCTCCGGCCTGCTGACCGCCTCGCCCTGTTCTCTCTCTGTCCTCTGGGCTTCCTGCTCAGTCTCCAGACCTCTCGGGTGAAGAGCCACTCTTCCCCCTCCTGGGATCAGCCCCGCTGTCCCGCTTCCCCCTCTGCTCCGAGGCAGCTGCATCCAGGGTTTTCTCCTGCCCCCAGGGATGGTGGAGGAGGACAGCTATGAAGGAGAGGGTCATGACACTGTGACCCTGGGGACAGGGCCAACCCCTGCCCCTCCCGTCTGCCTGGCAGCCGCCCAAGACTTTAACAGGGAGGTTCTCATTCACCCCGGTTTTTCTGTGGCCTCGGGAGACTGTGGCCCAGAGCCGAGAGGCAGCCGGGCAGTGTGCTCCGGGCAAAGGCAGTTTCCTAGGGGAGGCTGGGAAACAGAGGCAAACAAGCCAGACGGAGAAGAAAATAAAAAATGCCAGGAGAGGAAGCAGATGCAGGGCAGGGTAGAGCAAGAGGAAGTGTCTGCAGAGCGCTCTGCTCTGGCTGGTTGCTCTGAGTCTCAATATGGCTCAAGGCTGGAAGTCTGGCCGAGCTGGAAGGGGCTTCGGTGACCATACGGTGCACCCCCTTACGTCACAGATGGGGAACCCACGGCCCAGGGCGGGGAGGGAGCCGCCCAAAGCTGTACAGCTGCATAGAGACACGGCAGAGCTGGGCTCGCTGACTTCGCGTGGGAGCGCGCCTGGGGGGGGGGGGGGGCACGGTCTTCGCCCCTCCCCCACCCACGCTGCTCGCGGTCACGATAGAAAGGCAGCTCTTCCGATGGCATTCTACGAGCTTAAACCCAGTCGATCCTGATCCAAAAATAGGTCCAAACCCTGTGTGCAACTGCTGTTAGGGGATGGCAACGTGCAACTCTGCACCTACTGAATCCTAACCACGGTCTGGGGGGGACACAGGCAGGATGTGACCAGCCTCTGACTGTCCCCGGTCAGGGAGGTCCGAGACACAACCAGAGCACCCGAGGCCTTCTGGGAAGAGGCCGCCGGAGCAGGGCAGCTGCACTGGGCAGGTGGTGCTGCAGGAGGCCCCTCGCACAAGTCGTTTCCCAAAAGGAGCGGTTTGCCCTGGCCACTGATTTAAAGCCCCTCCCCCAGGCCCAATATTATAACAACCATCCATCCTGCTCCTGGGGTTTGATGGGAACAAAAAGGACAAAGGAAGAGAAGTAAAAATCCCTGGGTTTCATTCCAGCTGTGCTGTGCATGAGCTGTGTGACCTTGGGCTGGTCTCTTCACCTCTCTGGGCCTCCTTTTCCTCATATGTGACAGGAAAGGGTCACCTGCATGAACCCTGAGGTCCTTCCAGCGCCTGGACTCTCTGACTCACACGAACTCAAGGAAGACTTGCCCATGCCCTCCCTGCCAGGGACCCTTTCCTTACGTGGCTTCCGCTGTGGCTCTGACCTTGGAGTTTTTAATCATGGGAATCCTCATCCCCAGAGTGTGAAGATGAAGAATGACTCCACCATACAGAGAGGAAAGCCATTCTGTAAGAAGTGCCTTTCTGTTTACTTTCTCCCATTGCGTTACCTAAGGAACCCTCAGCTCATGGTGGCACTAAGCTAACCAGAATTAAACCAACTTTCTCTGTGGGTGAATAATTAGTTTTTATTGCATCTCAAGGGCCTCAGTAAAGAAACCACTTGGTTTTTTGATGCTGAGGACATTCCGTATCTAGTTCTGTGCACTCTTTTCCCCCTCCTGCTTGTCACTGAAACTCTTCTTCCTACCCCAGATGTAAGCTGCACTTTGACCTTGCAGATCTGTTCTTGAGTTTGAAAGAAGGGGGTGGGGAGTGGGGTCTCTTCTCTATTCATGTACAGGCTCCATGGTTCTCATGTGCACCTCACACTGTCACGGTCAGTCCCCCACTCAGGGCACAGCCTGCATTACTGTCCGTGGTCTTTAGAGTAGCCTGTCTCATGCTTCCTCAAACAAAAGTCTAGCTTCTCTTTTCTTGTGACTTCTCAACCCTGACAGCTGAGACGGGAACCTTTAATAATTGAATTCCGTATATAAAGTCAAGTGGTTCATTCGGGATATGTCATCAGCCTCTGCTTACCCAGCACCTGAAGCAGAAGAGAAATGGGTTTTGTGAAGCACAGCACCAAATTCATGCAGCTCTTCCTGGAATATCTGGACATCCCTGGACGTGAACCCTCTTTCCCTTCTTTCCCTCTACCTCTATTCTGGGGGCCCTTTACAGTTAGGTCTTGTTACAAAATTGTGAGTTAACAAACAACCAGAATACCTCAATGACATACTCAAGGCCCCTCGGAGCCTGGGCTCAGGGCTGGCACCCTGTCACTTCTGCCTCATTCTACAGGCCAAAGTTTGCCACGTGGAGCAGGGGACAATGTGCTCTAAGGGGAGGAACTCCAGAGTTACATGGCAAAGGGCCCGGATACAGGTTGGGTAAAGAATTCGGGCCTTGGGGGCTTCCCTGGTGGCGCAGTGGTTAAGAATCCGCCTGCCAATGCAGGGGACACGCGTTCGAGCCCTGGTCTGGGAAGATCCCACATGCTGCAGAGCAACTAAGTCCGTGCACCACAACTACTGAGCCCGCGCTCTAGAGCCCGTGAGCCACAACTACTGAAGCCCGTGCACCTAGAGCCTGTGCTCTGCAACAAGAGAAGCCACCGCAATGAGAAGCCTGCGCACCGCAACAAAGAGTAGCCCCACTCGCCGCACCTAGAGAAAGCCCGTGCGCAGCAACGTAGACCCAATGCAGCCAAAAATAAATTAATTAATTAATTTTAAAAAAATCAATAGGGATATAGAAGATTTAAAAAAAAGAAAAAGAAGAATTGGGGCCTTGATAAAATTAACCTACCACCCCCCCAAATGCTCCTGTACCCTGTGTGGTCATCAGACCTTCCCTCCTGTGTCTTCAGCTGCTCCCTCTCTACTTGACCAAACCCCAACCCAAAATATATTTAAATCTTTCCTGTCTTAAGACAAAAGTATTATGTAGTCCCTTAAGCATTTATCACCCTATATCTCCCTGCCTCCATTCTCTAGGAAATGTATCCAAGAAGGAAGAATAAGAAAGAAGAAAGTGTGTATATAGTACAAAAAGAATATAAAATATAGAATGGTGCTATTCATAAGAGCAAAACTGGGGGCAACGTGAGCTTCAAAAGAGGAGGAAGAATTTGGCAATCTGCTATACGTAGTGGGTGGATGTTCATTATACAGACATTATAAATGATGGCTATGAAGACTATGCAATAATATTTTCTAAAAAGCCCCGTGAGATCAACTTAATTGAAAAAATAAAATTTAGACCACACATACAAACCTATGTTAACAAAATAACCATAACACGTGAAACTGATGAAATCCGAATCAGGTCTGTGGATTGTACCAATGCCAATTTCCTGAGTTTGATATTATATTATATTTATGTAAGATATTATTATTGGGAGAAACTAGTTGAAGGATATTTGGGACCTCTCTGTTCTATTTTTTCAACCTCCCATGAATTTATAATTATTTCAAAACAAGACATTTTTTTAAAAAGCTCCAAAACTTACACAGAAAAAAAATGAACATCCTGAAAAATAAAAAAATTAAAAATCCTGAAAATAAAGGCTATTATTACATGATTGAAATATGGGTGGTTTTCTTCCTTTTTTCTGAATTTTTTTCCATTTTCATGTTATAATGCAGGGGAAATATCCACTGTAGTTTTTTTTTTTTTTTTTTTTTTTTTGCGGTACGCGGGCCTCTCACTGTTGTGGCCTCTCCTGTTGTGGAGCACAGGCTCCGGACGCGCAGGCTCAGCGGCCATGGCTCACGGGCCTAGCCGCTCCGCGGCATGTGGGATCTTCCCGGACCGGGGCACGAACCCATGTCCCCTGCATCGGCAGGCGGACTCTCAACCACTGCGCCACCAGGGAAGCCCTCCACTGTAGTTTTAAGAAAGAAATCCTAGATCTTCTCAGCTGGTCCTGCACTCCTCCCCCACCAGGCACGGTGGCTGGTGGCTGTCGTGGCCTCGCCATTGCTCTTTCTCTTACTTACTCTGCCATCTGCTTCCAGACAGTACACTCCCTGAGGCAGGGGCTGGGTCTCTTCACCTTTGTGCATCTCTCTCTCCTTCTAGCGCCCAGACAAGGACTTCATACAAACGTGTTTAATATTCAACAAATACGTGTTGAACCAAAAGCTCTACTGGACCTGGGGATCCAGAACCAGTGTCAAGGTGGGTGGAAGTGCATTTTTACCTTCTAAGGGCTCACAGTCTCCAGATGTTCCAGGATTTTTTAAATTTTATTTATTTTTCAGTTAAAAAACAATTTTACCAAGTATAATTTTTGCCATTATCGCTTTGATTTTGTTTAGATTTTTTTTCTACCAGAAATATTTGTTAAAAATTGAGTAAACTGGGCTTCCCTGGTGGCGCAGTGGTTGGGAGTCTGCCTGCCAATGCAGGGGATGCGGGTTCGTGCCCCGGTCCGGGAAGATCCCACATGCGGCAGAGCGGCTGGGCCCGTAAGCCGTGGCTGCTGAGCCTGCGCGTCCGGAGCCTGTGCTCCGTAACGGGAGAGGCCACAACAGTGAGAGGCCCGTGTACCGCAAAAAAAAATTGAGTAAACTACTGAGCATTTTTGTTTCTTGGATTCTCTACAACAAAACTGAATGAATTTATGAGACACATAGAGAGACAGATGAAGAGAGCAAATGCACAGGAGGCGAGACTCCAAGGGATGGGGCAAGGCTGTAACGCTGCTGGCACCCTCCCTGCCAAACACAAGCCCGGGGGAGTGGAGCTCACCGTCTCCTTTTGTTTAGAGAGCAAAACTCAGTACCCTTTCAAGGAAGATCAGAAAATCCAGGCTCCCTACAAAGGATCAATCACAAAGTCTAGTGCATGATAGAAAATCACTAGACATGTGAAGAAACAGAAACATGCAACCTGTGGACAAGAGGAAAAGCAGTGAATGGTTCCCAATGGAAATTTTTAAATAGGGGGAAAAGGCATTAGTTGTGTATTTCAGAAGGACCACTCAGGTAGCCAGTGACCTAAGGACCACTGAGAAAGGACTGGCCTAGCAGGAGACAGCGAGTCCTGTTAGCAGAATGTCCTCGTGGCTCTGCAGGAAGACGATGAAGATATAGACAGATAAAGGTCCTGCAGATCTGTGAGTTTTGTGTTTGCACTATGATTACAAAATGTCAGAGCTGAAAAAAATCTTATGTGACTTTCTATCTCCCCCCTCACATTACATGTGAGGGAAGCAGGACTCAGAGAAGTGATTTCCCTAAGATCCCACAGCCATTTCAAAGATGAACCTGGATTAGAACCCAAGCTCCATAACTTTCCCGTATCACATGGCCTCCTTATGACTGCCTTGTGCTAAAACAGACTCTCTGAGATGACTCATGTGTGCTCTTATCGGGAGAAGTCCCAGCCATAGTTTCTAAGACAACACAGAAGTGTCATTTCTTCTTCCTTCTCCCACACAGAATAAGCAGGTTTCTAGTAAGCCATCAGATAGCAACATAAAGTCACCATAAACCAGACACTAATGCCCATTCGCATGAGTAGTTGAGATCTGAGTCTTCCGAGACTAGATTTCTAGAAATGTGTGTACTTGAAGTTCACATTTGGCTCTGTTTAGTTGCTGCCCAGAAGCAACATGAGGAGGCGGAGACTTCGGCTTTGATCCACAGTAGTAACCAGTTCATAGCATCCAGGGGAAAAGGAGAGTACATTCTGTGACCTCAATTTGCACCTGCAAAGAGGTTGTTGGCAACACACGCAGCAAGTGAGGGATAGCAGTGGATGCATCATGGCCCCTTCCTGATCCTGGGCTCAAACACAAGGCATCCACAGTGGTTCTGCAGGACGTTTTCCTCCCAAGACAGCCGCCCCTCGCCCAACCCATCCCTGGGCTGCTCTGGTCCAATCTCTCCAGAAGTGCTTTCCAAGTACTTCACATGTCTGACGATAATGGGCTCCCCCCTGCAGAAGTAAGTTCCTTCCCCGTTCCTAGGGCTGCACAACCAGGGATTTCAATCCTTCCCTGAAGGTTTGCTATTGGCTGAGACTTGGAGCTGGTGCTCAGGGTGGGGTGCTAAGGGGACCAGAGTAGCTCTGGGGGGGATTGGCCGTGAGCTCTAAGGCTCCTTCTTACTCACGATAGATGGAATTCTCCTATCGATTACCCTTTCCTGACTACCCTCCAGGCCAGGTAGGTGGTGTTGGTTTTATACACATCATCTAATTGAATCCTAAACGCCACACTGTAAAGCAGGCATCCTCATACCCACTGTTTTCATTAATCAGGAAACCTAGTCTCCAGAGATCAAGTCTTTGCCCAAGGTCGTGCTGCTCATCACCCATGTCTAGATAAAGGCGGCATCTGTCTGCCACATCACACTGCCTTCAAAACTACAAAGAGGGGACACACACGTGGGGAAGCTTTTGGGTCCCTGTGAATTTGTAACTGAGAGTACTCGTGACATGTACTTGATGTAATGGGAGGAGGTCTGGAAAAACAAAAATATGTTAATGAGAAGTAGCCGCTAATCCCTGTGTATTTCTGACCCACATGTTGTGGGATATTCAAATCTTTACAAACTAATCATGGCAGAAGATCAGAAACCAGAAGAGAAGCTGAGGGTGTGTGTGTGTGGTTGTACATGTGTATGTGAGCGTGTGTGTCTGCTCAGGCATGGACGTGAGCATCAGCACGTGTATGAACAGACCAGGAAGCATGTATCCACGGGTAAACAATTCGTTTATTTCATTTTTCAAAGCACAGAAAACAAAACCAAACCAAAAAAAGCCCCTGCTTTTGTTTACAAGATGGGCTTCAAAGATGGGTGTGACTTGTAATTTTAACTTTTTCTGGGGTTTCTACTATGTATTTAATCGTTAAAAGTGCACAAAGTGGCAAATTCTGAGTTCCTAGGAACCAATTGCAAGGAAACATACATCATAACTTACTCAAGGGAGCAGTAATTAAACTCTTGCTGGTCAGGTTCTCTGGAAATTCTTATCTAGGGGTTGCATGCATGTGTTGAGGCCAGGAAAAACACACCTTCCCAGCATGCTTAGGGAGGGCCTGGCTGGCTGAAGGGAGAGGAGACAGGCTGGTATATTTCAAGCCAGAAGACCCGCATTCTTTATCTGCTTCTTCTGGAACTGCAAGAACCCAGTGGGACCCAGGGGCAAGCAGTTTATTTTTAGGAAGAGCTTCAAGTCCTCTGCCAGTGTACGCAGGCGTGAAGAGAAGAGCTTACCGTCCCAAGCTGATGCTGCCAGCGTCCCCAGAGGGAATCAAGAGTGGGAAGAACGGCCACGTGTCAGGACCGGCAGACTGGGGTAAAGATTTCTGCGAAGGGCTGAGCCAGAGGGCCTCTGGCCGAGGATGTTCTCACGCAACCCCTCAGCCACAAGGAAGTAAGCTTCTGACCTGTAGCAGAAGTTCTCTGACTCTCCTGAGCGGGGAGGCGTCCTGGCAGAGAGGCGGCCTCAATGCTGCCGCCAGCGCCAGTGCAAGCGGAGCATCCTCAGCCCGTGGCACATTGCTC
Source organism: Grampus griseus (assembly GCF_964374135.1). Classification (NCBI taxonomy): domain Eukaryota; kingdom Metazoa; phylum Chordata; class Mammalia; order Artiodactyla; family Delphinidae; genus Grampus; species Grampus griseus. Next base: position 79,889,272 of record NC_139017.1, read on the forward strand.
AGCCCACGGTGGAAACTCAACCGTCGGCTGCTGAATCTATGAAGACCTTTACCCCCTCCTTCCTGCTTTGCCCGAACAACAAGGTTTCCTGGGCTAACTAACGGGCAATTGTCCCTTTTAACCTGCAGAGCCATCCAAGGAAGTGTGGATGTACTAGCTGCTCAAGCGGAGAGAAGTTCTAGGTGGATTCAACTTAATTCAACGTGAATGAAGCCTCCCAGCACTGCACGTGTGAGTCCAGGGAGCAGACAAACACAACTGAGTTGTAGAGGCGGCGAGGCTACAACACACCCACGGCAGTCATCAGCCACCCACCACAGCCTCAGGACTGTCTCAGCAAAGCCGTCCAGACAGCCCCTACATGGGACCAGAACTGGCACTCGGGATGGAACCCGTCTGCCGTCCTGATCGTGGGTGGGTGCTCTGGCCGGGCTTATGTACTAAGTTTAGTAAAGAAGGCATGAACTGGGCTTCCCTGGTGGCGCAGTGGTTGAGAATCTGCCTGCCGATGCAGGGGACATGGGTTCAAGCCCTGGTCCGGGAAGATCCCACATGCCGCGGAGCAACTAAGCCCATGAGCCACCTACTGAGCCTGCGCATCTGGAGCCTGTGCTCCGCGACAAGAGAGGCTGCGACAGTGAGAGGCCCGCGCACCGCGATGAAGAGTGGCCCCCGCTCGCCGCAACTAGAGAAAGCCCTTGCACAGTAACGAAGACCCAACAAAGCCATAAATTAATTAATTAATTAAAAAAGAAGGCATGAACAAAAGCTCCTGAATGCTAGAAACCTATAACTGGGAGAAAAACAAACACCTGGGGCTGAGGGGCCCCTTCCTGCCCGCCTCACTGACTCGGGCCCCCTGTTGCCCAGTGTTGAGAATGAGATGCTTTTCAGCTCAGGAAACCAATCATGCCCACAGGAGCACTGGAGACACTGAGGTTCCAATCCAGGCCCACCCCCCCCCCCCCGCCCATTCCCCACACTGGGGTTCAGCTCCTTCTCACATCAGGACCCTGAGTCCCTCCTCTGTGGTCCCTGTCATTCTAGGCTGCAGGCTGTGACCCTCCCCGTCCCCATACCAGCAGCCCCCGGCCCCCTTGCCTCGGTGCCCACCCTCTCCCACCCTCACGCTAGAAACGGCCAGGTTTCAATGACATTCCTGAAAGCTGCTGGATGTGAGATTGTTTGGAAACTCCGCACCAAGCTGCTCCAGGGACTGACTTTCAGCCACTCTTCTCACTGGTAAAGCTCAGCTTCCCTGGACACTGTTGTGTGCTCGGAACACCGTGCCCTCAGCAGTCTCTTCGGCTCCTGGGGTGTGCGTTTCAGGGCTGAGGGGCGATGTCAACAGCCAGCAGCCCAGGGGGACACTTGCCAAGAGCATCCTTCCAGGGCATCTTTCATGACCAGCGGGGAGCCTGGAGCATGGGTACAAGGAGGAGGCCAGGTGCTACATTATCTTCACTTGTGCTGTGCTGTCAGCACTGCCCCAAACACTTTTTATTATCTTTGTCATCATCCCCAAACCTGCGGTAAGCCCCTGCCTGGGGCACACAGCTTCTATTTTTCAGCAGTGACAGTCCTGTTTTGGGAAAGAGGATGGTATATGTCCACATAAAGTGACATATACCATCCAACAGCTCCTGTGCTCAGAGCCGAGTTGGCAGCACAGACACAAACAAGACTACACAAGTTCTGAAACGCATATTAAAAAATAAAAATAAGATCAGTGTCTGAATCAAATATCAGTTTAACTTACTTATATAGTTGGCATTCCTTTCAGATTCCTTAAAAAAACTAAGTTGAGTCTTTTGGACCCAGGGAACAAGGAATTACTAGGCAAGGTTTTTCAACGTTTCTGTAAAGAGGCAGTAAATCATTTTATATTTTAAATAATGATGACTTTACAAATGTCAAGTTTTTAAGCATTTGCCTTAGAAATAACATTCTACCTATCCGAGTCTGTGATCTGGAATTTTTTGGAATGGTGGGAGAGATTCAGGTCAGGGGTTAAACTGAAGAAACAAATGGAAATTTTGCATGGTTGTGTCCACATCTGTGTCAACTCACCGACTCACACAACACATCAGCTACACCCCGTCTTTCTCCCAGTACGGAGACTGCACCATTTTGAACAGGATCAAAAAACAGTCAGGTCCATCTGCCTGTGGGAAACTCAGATGCTCCCGCTGTCTGAAAGAATCCTATCCCCCAAAGGGTCAACTCAGCAGTGCACACACTCTCCACAAATGGCCTTAGAAGCCTGTCACTTGAGCTGTCTTTCCCTGTGTTGATTTCACCCTGATTAGACCCTGCCCTCCGTTGGGTAATTCCCAGCCATACTTCAGGTCTCAGCTTAAATGGTGTTCCTTCTGGGAAGTCTTCCCTGGCCATCGTGTCCCTGCTTTACCCTCCTGGCCATCATTCCTCACATGAGGGGAGCCCCGGGTTCCACTAGCTCTATGTCCTGGGAGGGCAGGGACTTATCTGCCTGTCTTGCCAAGACTCAGCACAATGTCTACACCACATGGCAGGTGTTAGAAAAACCTTCTATGAGGGAAAGAATGAATGAATGAGTGAGCAAGGGACAGACCTTGAGGCCCCCACACTCGCCTCACTTTTCAGGGATGAGGCTCTCGATGGCCAGACACATGGGGGCTCTTCTCACGCAGACACATTTTCTCTCCATACCAAGCAGAAACAAATGTGAATCTGCCCCAACACGTAGCCCCAGCACTCTTCCAGAACAGGGGTGGGCAACCTCCAGCCCACAGGATCGAATTATACGGAGCCTTGCTCATCCATTCACGCACCGTCTGAGGCTCCTTCTACACCGCACCTGCAGAATTGCGCTGTTGCAGCAGTGTCGGCGACACCTTAACGGTTCACTATCCAGCCCTCTGCAGGAAGTGTGCCGAGCCTTGCTCAGAGCAGATGGGGATCAGAAGAGGATTCACGGACAAGCAGAAGTGGAGGAACAGGCAGCACAGGGGTGAGAGAGGGGGTGATGACATAGAGACACCGCCCCCCCAGGAGAGGGTGAAGGTGCAGTGGAGGCAGAGGTGGTCTGAGCCCCAGGAAGAGCTTCTGCAACCCCGGGGGGCTGAGAATTGTGTGGGCTTCGGTGTAAGACAGAGCTGGGCTGGATCCTGCCGTCGTGGTTTACTGCTGCTTGAACCTTAAGCAGCTTGCCTCACCGTCCTGACCTTCAACTTCTTCACGTTTCAAAGAGAAACTGCTTACCTCACAAGGTTTTGGTGAGAAGCAGATGAAATAAGACGGATAAAGTGACTCTGAGAGCCAACCAATATGGTGCTGAGTTCTCCCAGCCCCAGGCCGGAATCGTGACTCTGCCTCTTATAGCTCTGGGTTCCTGGGAAACACTTGGCCCTTGTGTGCCTGCTACCTCATCCCTTACACGAGGAGGCCACGGGTCGAGCAGGGCACTGCCGTAGGACCGAACAACGGCACATGCAGGCAAGCACCCAGCAGAGACCCCGGCACCAGGAGGTCTTCGCTTTTACTGCGGAATTGTCCAGCCCAGACCTCAATCTGTGGCGGGTGCTCGAGAACTGTGATTCCTTTCCAGCCTACCTCCTGCACGTGGCAGGACCCAGCGCTGGGGGTTCACGGCTCACCCTGCTAAACAGTTGCTTCGTGACTTTGGGCAGCCACAGGGCCTCTCTAGATGGCTAGAACCTGGCTTGTAAAACGAAGGGGTTTGTCCAGATGGTTTCCAAACTCTCCTGGTGATAAAAATCTCTTGGAAACCTTGTAAAACGTCCAGCTTCCCTGGCTCCTCCCTTAAGGGTTCTGGCTCTGGAGGCCTGGCGTGGGATCCAGGTTGGAATTAGTCATTGAAACAAATACCCCAGATGATTCTTGACAACCAGGTGCTTTGGGAAACACGGGGCTCGAAGAGGCCTACCTTCTGCGCTCCAATCCCACAGCCCAGGCAAGTGTGTGTGGGGAGGGGAGGTGTGTGGGGAGGGGAGGTGTGTCTTCGGGCTCATGAAACTGTCAACTGGGCATTATTCGAAAAGATTTTAGGTTGTCAGCTTTCGAGAATCAGTCACCACACGATCACTGTGCTGCCCAGGCAGCCGATATGCAGATGGGACCTGTTTGTCTCTGTCCTCTGACTCCTGTTTTGCTTTCCCCCAGAGAGCTGCCCCGTCCGAAAAGAGTGCTAGGCCAGGACCTGCAGCTGGAGCATCCCATCAGCCGTCGCAGGCTGTGCTTCCTCTAGTTTCTAGAAAACTCTCCATTATCCCAGCCTCTCTCAGCACGGGCCAGGGGTGCTGAAGGCCGTGTTTGAGGGAGGTGAGCACCTGTAGCCTGGAAGTGGAGCCCCCAGCGGCAGGGGGCCCGGAGCCAAAGGCAGGAGGCAGACTGGTACGGGTGGCAGAGGATGTGGCTTTGGAATCAGGGCCTTCCGGGGCCCAGTCGGAGCCCACACCTGCCCATAACAGCTGCAAGCCCGGGGACAAGTCCCTTTGCATGTCTACAGTTTAGTCATCTGTAAACACTCCCATACAGAATTGCCTTAGGGGTTAAATGAGCTCCGGGTGAGCCCATTTAGGCATCGTGTGCCTGCAGCATCAACACACGTCACCACTCTCCGGTTCTCTTGAAAGCTGCACCTGCACGCCACCAAGTTTCTAGTGACGAGACCTAGTTTTTCTTAGCCCCTTAGACTGTGAAGATGCAAATAGCTGGACACCTGGAGAGTCATTTAGGTCATTTTCCCTTCCTAGCCCTGTTTCTGACCTCAGAGCAAAGGCATGAATGTACAGCTCTGTCTTTTGAGACAGGACCGCCCCAGAGGGTGAGAGTAAAGAAGCGATCACTTACCTGAAGGGTGGTTGGAGAGGAGACAGCCAGGTGATGGTGGGTGGGAGGTGTGTCCCAGGCAGCAGAGACCCCACACGGACGGGCCCTGAGGTTTGAAGGAGCTTCGCATGTTCGAGGGTGTGAGAGGCACTCAGTGGGGACGGAGAGATAAAAAGGAGCCAACCCACACGGGGGTTTTGAATGTTATCCTACATCCAGGGAGAACATTTGGGCTGGGGAGCAAGATACTTTTAAAAGGAGATTTTCGGAGAATAGGCTGACGGGAGCAGGGGCAGAAACTGAAAGTTAGGCTCTGAGCTGCTTCTCGATGTGCTGTTATTGCAACAGTTCACTTAAATCTCACGACACCCTTATGAGGTGGCTGCTATTACCCTTGTTCTTCTGGGCCTGGGTAGCCTCGAAGAAACAAGACTCAGAGAGGTTGCAGTTTGCCTGGAGGCCACCCAGCTGGTGAGCTGTGGAGCCAGCATTCCAAGCCCATGCTCTTGCCTACTAAGCCTTACTGCCTTTTCTTTAAAGACAGCATCTGCACTTGGTGGTCCTTACCTCCCATTTGCCGTTCAGCCCCGTACAATAGGGCTTTGTCCCCCTCTGGTCCCTGCACCTCCCGCTGCAGTCACAGTGATGTGCTATGTCCATTATCTAATCCATGCCAACCTCTGACGCTGCCAACTGCCCCCTCTCCCCCGCCTTGGCTCCTGGGACATCACACTCTCTGGTTCTCCTAATTCTATACCTGCCTCTCGACTGCCCTCAGTCCAATACCCTGCAAGAAACTGAATTCTACCAGCAGTGTGAGCTTGGAAGTGGCTTCCTCCCCAGTCCAGCCCCAGATGAGACACCGGCCCTGGCCACCCTGACTGGACTGCCACCTTGTCAGATGCCCTGAGGCAGAGCACCCAAGTGAGCTGTGCTCTGATTGCCTACCCTCAGAAACTGTGAGATAATAATGTGTGTTGTCTTAAGGTGTTAAGTTGGCGACAGTTTAGCACACGGCAGTAGGAAATGAATACATTTACAGACTCTTCGCCTGTTTGAACAAATGGAGGTGAGCTTCCTCTGCTGTAAGCAGGGTGTACACCCAACAGAGGTGCCCCAAGCCCACGGGACCAGCCCATCTCACTGGCCTCTCCCGCACATCGTCCCCCGTACCTACTTTTCTATCATTTCCTGCATCCATGCTTTCTCTGCCTAGGATATCTGCCCCTTTTCTTGACTTGTGATCTCCCACTTATCCCTGGACTAACTGAAATGACACCTCCTCCACGAAACCCTCTGAGATTGACCCCTGCTGTGGGATTTCACAGCTTGCTATCTATCCCTCCACCCATGTCCTGTGGCTGCCTGTGCTGAGGTCTCACCCACCACATAGCGCCCCCCATCTCATTTATCATTGTATACCCAGGGCCTATGATGTCATAGGGATGCAATAAACGTGTGCCGAATGCGTGCATAGCTCAGTGCAGCTCACCTCCTCCCCCACGAACACCACAACCAGCAAGGGAGTCTGTAGCCACCTTGAGTAGAAGACAAGGCCTTGCTGTCACCATAGTGGCCCACTTTAAGAGTGCTATCATATGATATTTATGTAAGTGGGGAGAACTACCTTCACAGGAGAGCAGATCTGGGCGAATGAAGGGCCTTTTTGTTGCGCGCAGAGCCAGAATGGTTTGGGATATGTAATCTGACCTGCAGTAGAGCAAAGGGTGGAGGTAGGGAACAGTGGAGAGCACAGGAGCCCGTGGGACGTGGCAGCTGGGGACCACAGAGGTGACACAGGCCACCAGAACCCCCAATTGGGGAAAGGCCAAGGATAGAACTTCTGATGTTCAATTTGAAGTTGTCAGCATTGCTGTTAGGGTTGAAAGGTTTAGAAAAAAATATTTGGGGCATGTTTATCTGAAATTCAGATTTAACTGGGTGTCCTGGATATTATTTGGATAAATATTTGCTGTGATATAACTACCTCCTCCTGTAAATTTTCAGTCAAGTCTACAATTAGTACTGCTCCTTGTATGATTATATGCTGTTGGTGCATGTCATTTAGGTAAAAATCTTTCCCTGAAACTTTTGTTATGAATATATCTACATACTTATATGTGTACTAGGTTGCAAGGTAAAACATATTTCTGAGTTGTGGTCCAATTAGTTTGAATGTCACCAATTTATAAAATGAGTACCACAGACCATAACATGGCACGTGGGAACTGGGACCGTGTCCTTTTTCTTATCATCACCCAAAATGTCAGCACATAGGCACTCAGTAAAAGCATACTGAATGAAGGAATGAAGGTAGCGGGTAAGAGAGAAGAGAATCACCGTGTCAGATCACTGATTTGGCAGTACTGAGAGCATGTATGGCCTTATCTCTGAGATAAGGCCATATCTTATCTCTTCTGTGCAGTGGCGGAGCAGAAGCCAGGCTGCAGAAGTAAATGGAGATGAGGCAAATGCCAGTGGAGACTGAGAGGTATTTGTTTTGTTTGCACTGAAAACATGGAAGTTCAATAAGTGCCCAGAAGAGATGATACAGGAGAGGCATGCTCTATTACCGCACTGTCCAATAAGAGAACCACTAGCCACATGTGGCTATTTAAATGGAAATTAATTAAAAATGCAGCTCCTTAATCACAGCTGCTAAGTGGCTACTGCGCTAAGTGACTAATCAAGTGTTAAACGGCTACCATATTGCCCAGAGCAGATAGAGAACATATCCATCATTGCAAAACAGTCTATTGGACAGAGCTGCTCTAGAAAAAAAGTTGTAATTTGTCATGTCTATGCTGGCTTCAATAAAACGAGTCTAAGTGAGACCAGTGCACGCAGCCCCCAACCTCCTCCTACCCAAAACGTTCTCCAAACACAGCAGAAAACCTGTTGGGATTCTATCACAATCTATACACGATAAAATCACATTGGGTTCCAGTGATTGCGAGTTAACCCTGGGAGAGTTCAGTGGGGACATCAGGGAGCTGCTGGACCGCAGGATGTGGTCTGGGGGCAGTCTGGGCGTTCTGTGTATTCATGATGGTTTCCCACCAAATCCAACAAAGGTCTGTGACAACTAGAAGCAGCTTACGATCGCCCGGACTGAATGCATGGGGAAAAGGAGGTATGGGCGGGGGGGTGCTGATGGGAGGTATTGGGGTCATGCTCAACAGAAAAGGTTGGAGCATTCAGGCCGGGGTAGACAGAATATGGTGGGTAAAAGGTGGTCATTACAGCCAAATTCCCGTTCTACAAAATTCAAGTGACTGTAGAGAACCAACAAATTGTGTTTGTGATTTCTATATGTAATTTTCACAGTTTTTATATGACAACTTAATAATAAAAAAAAGGAATGTGGTAGAAGATGTGGTGTTATTATCCATCAGGGCTGTCCACTTAGGGTCTGTTATTAGGTGTCCTCCTGACTTGCTGAAGTGAGAAAGTCACTTCTGGAATTTTAAAAATAAAATTTCCAATTATATGGGAAAATCTCTCTCTCCTTTTGAAATCACCTTGCTCCCAAAGATATGTTCACTTCCCTGTGCAATGAAGAGGTGGTTTTTCCTCACAGAAACTTGTTTACTTCTCTTTTCTCTCATCCCATTAGTGATTTATGACCCCTGTGTTATATTTATCTTATCTCTTCTCCAATAAGACAGGAATTTGGACGAAGCTCTTGAACCATTTCTGAACCCTAGTGTGTGATGAGGCAGCTGAGGCTCAAAAAAGGTAAATGACTTGTCCAAAGACATGAAAATGACATGTTCAAAATCCCCTGCAAAGAAAATATTCTATTCACTAACATAGTTGAATCGTACAAACATCCTGTTGAATGAACGAAACATGTTCTCAAAGAACGAAATTAGAAATTCACTTCTATCAAGTTCAAAAGCAGGCGAACCTAAATGATAGCACCTAGAGGTACATACACACGTGATAAAACTATAAGGAAAAGGAAAAAACAGTGTCACAAAGGTCAGTAGAGCAGCACCCTTGGGGAGCAGCGAGAGTGAGGTAATGCAGGGCTCTGGTGGGACTTCTGAGGGACCAGCAAGGTTTTGTTGGTTAAACTGGGTGGTAGTTATACACATAAGGACAAGCGAGGTATACATCTTCTCATCTCATTGATTCAAACATTACTTTTTTCAAAAGCTCAGTTATTAGGATGCACCAGTCCAGAATCAGTGGGTGTTCCTAGGTGGAGCAGGTCATTTTCCTGAGAGTTGAAACTTCGAGCTGTGGCGTTGGAGGTACAGTGGGACATGGGCTATTATGGGGCTCTGTTTCTTCTGGCGGTGCCTCAGTTCATCTTCCTCTTATTTTATTGGGGTTTCAAAGTGTTGTCCTTGGGGGGCTCTGTGGAGATGAGTCAGGGCTCCTGAGGGAGTGGTCAGCACCCGAGCAGGACTCTAGGCCCCAGACCAGCTGCAGCACAGCTGCCCTCCTTCCAGCTGCTTTACCTATTGGGCATCCACAAGGATTTCATTTTAAAAATGGGTTTTGATGTCAAAAGAAAAATGTAGAAAATCCCTGGGGTATCAGTTCTCCCTTCAGTAATAGACATACTATTTAGAAATCCTAAAATTACTTTTCTTTTTTTTTTAAAAAAAAAACTCCCTTCCAGATTATTCACTAAGAAAATATCCTCAGGCTTCGCCCCTGGCCCCTGGGCCCTGAGGTCCCGGCTTCTGCTCCCTAGCTCCCCACCTCACTCTTTCCAGCTACACTCTCTCCAATTTCTGTGCTGAGGAAAATGCTGCTTCCTTGGGGTCGGTGGGCCAATTTCAGCAATGCTGCCTCACCCAGTGGTCTTCTTCAGGGAAGGCGGGGTTTCTAGGAGGTGGAGTCCCCCAGTCCACACTGGGCAGGGTGCACAGCTGGGCCACAGGAGAAGGGAGCTGCAGACCAGTTCCAGCCACTACAGTCTGGATTCCATGGGGCGAAGCCAGGTGCTGCCAGGTCTAATGTCTCTGTCTAGACTTGTCCGCTGCTAGGCCTCCAGGAGCCTCCAGCATAAGACCTCTGGCCTCCCCTCTGACCTGCCGGCTTCTAGAGCTGCTGACATAGGAGTCCTTAACCTTGCAGGCTGCCTGATCCCTGCTAGAGCGAGCTGAGCACAGTGAGAACCAGTCATATGACTACCCAGAGCCGAGGCCCAGGGAGCCAGAACGGAAGGGGCTGTGCTCAGAAAGCCTGCCCAGGAGGGTAGTGACATGGGCTGGAAGGTTGCCAGACAGAGCACCAGCCCAGCCACTTGCCATTCAGAGAACAAGCTTCCTCCAGAGGAACTTGCCCATTGTGGCTCCAAGGCTACATTCAAAGTCATGGACAGGATGTATTATGTAACCAAAGGCAACTGTTCATCTCGGACTCACTCCAGAACTTCATTATTAAAAAGAGCTAAGACCATTTACTGAGTTATTACTACATTCCAGGCATTCTGTTAAGTGCTTTAGGTACCTATCTGGGTCAATCCGAGTCAATCCTCCCTACATGTTAAGTATTTTTTCTCATTTTATTGATGCAGGAACTAGTCCATGGAGAGGTTTGGTAGCTGTCAGGATTACTGAGTCAATACAGGTGAACCCAGGTCTGATGACCCCCACCCAATCCACTGAAGTGTCAACAGCCATCACGCTGCTGCACGCACGGGGCAAGCCCACCGTGGCCGCCATCTGCGGGCCTCACTATCTCCCAACGCCTCTCCACTCTTCCCTCACAATGTTGTTCCCAGTTCCCCCCTCCACCCATCCCCATTAGGGTCCCCTGACCTTCATTTCCTAGGGACGTCCCCATGGCTTGTTTCTCTGCAGGGCCCCAGGTAGAGGAAATGCTGCCAATGCCTAGGGTCCTCACTGAGCCCCCTAGGAACCTCATTTGGGGGACCCCAGGTCAGTTCTCAAACTTCTAGACCTTCTATATGTGTGTCTACATTCATGGCTACAGTCCAGTATGAGATGATCCTGGCAATATTGCTGAGTTGCCAAGAACAGATACAGCTGTGTTTGGTGATCTGTGTGCCTCAGACAAATACTGAATCTCCTGTGTATGTTTCCTCAACTACAAAATGGTGATAACACTGGTACACACCTCACAGGGTTGTTGTGAGGATTATGTTAATTAATATACGTAAAGCACTTAAAACTCTGCCAAGGGCTTCCCTGGTGGCGCAGTGGTTGAGAGTCCGCCTGCCGAAGCAAGGGACACGGGTTCGTGCCCCGGTCCGGGAAGATCCCACATGCCGCGGAGCGGCTGGGCCCGTGAGCCATGGTCGCTGAGCCTGCGCGTCCGGAGCCTGTGCTCCACAATGGGAGAGGCCACAATGGTGAGAGGCCCGTGTACCGCAAAAAAAAAAAAAAAAAACTCTGCCAAACTCATTGTGCTATTATTATTATTGGTGTTGTCATTTTATTACTCTTACTAAGGCAGAAAAGTATGCAGTGAGTTTTAGAAATAGTTCAGTCAAGGAGGTAAATTTTTTGAAATGCTGGCACTCAAGGGCTAATCTCTGGGTATGTGAGAAACCGGCTGGCCCAGCACTCCCATCGCCTGGGGGACAGGATAACCCAGAGGTGTGGCACCGTAAGGCCACTTGAGGTGAGAGATAAAGGACCAGGGAGTCACTGGGTTTGTTTGATCTTTCTCAAATTGCCAAAATAGATTCCTTAATAAGCAATACCCCTCCCTCCAGTGTCTTAAAGAGACTGAATGACAACCAGTTAGAGGAAACTTTTTAATCAGCAAAACAGCATTGCTGTTATGATCTTTTTCTCTGATAGTTTCATTGCTCCCCACCCCCATCCCTTTGCTATACTTTGCAAAGACAGAGACTGGCCTTCTGGCCTTTGGGTGAAATCAGGCACAGCCTCCACTGCTGATTCACTGGCTCCCATCGCTGCAGGTCCAATTCTTGAGGAAGAGGTGGGTGGAGGACATGGGCCTCCCGAGTGGTTCCAACAAAGCTGAACCCGACCACAAGCTAAAGAGCTGTACTTGGTGGATTTTATTTCTCTCCTGACCACTGCTGTGGATTCTACCTATGCTGAACATGGCAGGAATTAAGATTTTTTTAAATTAATAATTGGTTCAATTCAAAAGAAATCTTTAGGCTTTCGCTTCTAGCCATTCTTACCATTTTGCCTGAAAATACTTGAAACCAAACAAAATGAAGGAAAGACATTGGGTGTCAGGCAGTGAAAGGTAGTGATTCCTGAGAGATGGGAAACCAAGGAATTGAGCCCTCTGATTGGCTCAGCTCACTGGCTAGAGAGAGTTTGCAGGTTTCTGAGGTAGGGAGGAGGAAGCCAAGGGGAGCTGAGTTTTGGAAATGGAACTGGGAATCTGGGAGTGTGCAGAGCAGAGGACCAGAGAGGAGGGAACTGCGTAAGGAGGGAACTCCAGAGATCTGCAGAGGGTCTCCTGCAGACCTTCAGCTGAGCCCTGACCAGCACATACAAGTAGAGAAAACTACTCGGGGTTGGAGAAAGAACCACCCTAAAGGACTAGAGGGAACAACCCCCGGTGTTCCACAGATCCAGGAACTGTTCCTTCTCTCACCAGCCATGGGACGTTGTGGGGTATTAGGTGGAGAACTGACATAGATGATAGGATTCGTAGACAAGAACATTAAAAAAGTTATCATACTATTAGAATGGCTAAAATATGAAAGACTGACAAAGCCAAAATCTAATGAGGATGTGAAGCAACAGGAGCTCTCATTCATTGCTGGTAACAATGCAAAATGGTCCAGCCAGTCTAGAAGACAGTTTGTCAGCTTATGACAAAGCTGAACATACTCTTACCATATGATCCTGCAACTCATTTGTCAAAACCCATAGAATGTATAACAGAGAGTGAACCCTCATGTAAACTATGAACTTTAGTTAATAATAATAATTAATAATCTATCAATATTGACTCATCAATTGTAACAAATGTGCCACACTAAGGCAAGATGCTAATAATAGGGAAACTATGAGTGGGGGACGGCAGGGGAGAGAGAGAGAGAGGGGATATATGGAAACTCTTCGGACCTTCTGCTTGATTTTTTCTATAAATCTAAAACTGCTGTTAAAAAGTCTTCTTTTTAAATTTATTTATTTATTTTTGGCTGCATTGGGTCTTCATTGCTGTGAGCAGGCTTTCTCTAGTTGTGGTGAGCTGGGGCTACTCTTCATTGCGGTGCGTGGGCTTCTCATTACGGTGGCTTCTCTTGCTGCGGAGCATGGTCTCTAGGCGCGTGGGCTTCAGTAGTTGTAGCATGTGGGCTCAGTAGTTGTGGCTTGTGGGCTCTAGAGTGCAGGCTCAGTAGTTGTGGTGCACGGACTTAGTTGCTCCACAGCATGTGGGATCTTACCAAACCAGGGCTCGAACCTGTGTCCCCTGCATTGGCAGGCGGAATCTTAACAACTGTGCCACCAGGGAAGTCCTAAAAAGTCTTTTAATTAGAAAAAAACTACATAAAGTACAAAAATGTTACGATAACTCTATTCCATATTTTCAAAAAGACGAAAGATTGAATATGTAAGTAAAGAAGTGGAAGACATAAAAAGACCCAAATTGAACTTCCAGAGATGACAACTATAATATATGAAATGAAAAACACCCTGGATGGAAACAAAGCAGATTAGACATTGGTAGAAGATGGGAGGTTTACTCTGCAGAGCTGAATTGAAAAGGCTCTGGATTGGGGGATATCAACACTAGCTAAGGGATGGTTGAGACACTATTCTGAAAGTGAAGATTAGGTGAAAGTCCACACACTTGACTGTAAGTCAGGCTTGTGCCTTCAGATATATGTATGGCTAAAAGATTCCTCTTGGGAAAAACTGACCAGCTCAAGAGAAAATACCTACAAGCATCCACATTGGGGGTCTCCCAACAAAACATGGCTGAGTACCTGCCCATCCCGCTACAGAGAAGGCTGGAAACTATAAGTATGCCTCGTGCACTGACTAGAGCTTCTAATTAATATTAAAGTGACTCATTCCCCCCAAAAAAAGAACAGCCAAGGGTTTTCTACCTTCTGAAGAAAGTCTCTAAATGAAAGATGGGGTAAAATATGTAAACAGAGAAAAGGAACTTGGAGAAAAGAGAGTAAAGAAGCATGAGAAAATATCAGCAAAATGTATAAATACTATTCTTGGGGTGATAAGAGAAGCTATTGCGTCCGTGAAATAGAGTAGAAAGCTAAAAAAAAAAAAAAAGAGTATTAGAAAAGAACCTTTGAGGTCTTCCCTGGTGGCGCAGTGGTTGAGAGTCCGCCTGCCGATGCAGGGGACACGGGTTCGTGCCCCGGTCCAGGAGGATCCCACATGCCGCGGAGCGGCTGGGCCCGTGAGCCATGGCCACTGAGCCTGCTCATCCGGAGCCTGTGCTCCGCAACGGGAGAGGCCACAACAGTGAGAGGCCCACGTACCGCAAAAAAAAAAAAAAAGAAAAAAAAGAAAAAGAAAAAAGAAACTTTGGAAGTTAAAAACTTGATAGCCAAAATTTTTAATTCAACAGAAAATTTAGAAAGTATGCTCAGGATATTCAGGATACCACTCGGAAAGTTAAGGAAAATATATAGATATAGATATATATTGAGACAGAGACAGAGAATTTGATTGAAAACCAGAGGGAAACAGTAACATTAGAGAATTAGACCAGAAGGTCCAACATCTGAATAATCAAAATCCAGGAGGAGAAAATGAGGACATTTTTTTAAAAGAAATAATAAAGTAAAAATTTCCCATAACTGAAGGACGTGACTTTCAAATTAAAATGACCCATGGAGTACCCTGCATAGTGAATGTAAATTCACACACACACACACACACACACACACACACACACACACACGGCACTTTATCACTGAATTTCAGAACCTCTGAAGAGAAGACCCTAAGAGGGCAGGTAATGGGAACAGGTCACATACAAAGGATAAGGGGCTAGTGTGGCATCAGACTTCTCAACAGCAATAATAGAAGGCAAAAAGCAATGAAAAAATGTCTCAACATTCTAAAGGAATATGACTTGCAGCCTAGAAGTTTATGTCCAGCTAAATTCAACCAAATATGAGGGTAGAATAAAGATATCTCAGGCATGCAAGCAGGTTGCGTGGGAACTCTGTCCTCTTAGCTGACCTGACTGGAGGGGTTGGGATGATTAATGATGTCTCCGGAAGCCAATCTTTCCGGGGATGGCAGACAAGGGACACACCTGTATACAGCAGCTGTCTGGGAGACAGGACCATGTGTGGCAGCATGAACAGTCATCAGTC
Source organism: Grampus griseus (assembly GCF_964374135.1). NCBI lineage: Eukaryota > Metazoa > Chordata > Mammalia > Artiodactyla > Delphinidae > Grampus > Grampus griseus. Next base: position 79,904,378 of record NC_139017.1, read on the forward strand.
AAGTACTGTCCCCCTAAGGGGAGATTGGAAGTATAGGGGGACATTGGCTGTCATAATTATTAGGGGCTGCTACAGTCATCTAGTTCCCCAAAGGCCAGGACATTAAGTGTCCTGCAGTGCGTGGGTTAGTCCCTCAACAAAGAACTGCCCTCCCCATAATCCAGAAAGCACATCCCTGAGAAATAGTGACTTAGACACTCTCTTTGGCTTTTGCTAGGAGACTGATTATGCTTGAAGTGGGGCTCAGAGGGAGTCATGAGCTTTCAGAGGCGGGGGTGTTGGGTGAGGGAGAGAAGACAGCTGATTTGGGGAGAATGGAGACAAGTGAGAACATTCCAGGGGATAAAATACAATGACTGATTAACATAAACAAGTGTGCCACATGCCCGTGGGTCCACAGAACAAATTCTATAAAGCTATTTTGGGGGATGCTTACATTAGTAAAGGTCTCTGTAATTGTTCTGCGCCCAAGTTCACATCAACGCCCCCTCATCCTGTGTCACCTGGACCGCTGCTGAGCTCGCCGTGGCTCTCCTCATTTCCAGTCTCACCTCGGCCCCTCCATCTGCTGCACAGTGACCACAGTGATCTTTCTCAAACGCAAATCTGATGGTGTCATTCACCGGCTCAAAAACTTTCAGTGGTTTCCCAATGCCTCCCCGGTCCCCAGAGCACGTGTAGACACACTGACTCATCCTGTAAGACCCAGCTCCAAGGTTGGAGGGCTTTCCCCAGTCGTTCCTTCTAATGAGACCCTAACACTGTACCCCTCCATTTTAGTATGATCCACAGTGTTTCCCAGGAGTCCACAAGCCCCTCAAGGGCAGGGACTGCTTCTCATCCGTCCTTGGATCTCCAGTGCCCAGCACCAAGCCTGGCATGGGGCAAGCACTCCTCACGCATCTACTAAGTAGAGTTGGCCCATTCCTTCCTCATGGGAAGGCTGAGCTCAAAGAAAGGTCCCAAGTGACCGACATGAGCAAGGGCCCTACATCATGTCAGGCCTCCTCTGAGCACCCGAATCCTTCACAGCTTTTCTGAGTCACAAGGTCACTGTGGCATCAGGCTCAGCTTAGACCCGTGGGCTGAGACCTCTACGGATGGGCTAGTCCAACATCTGCATTTTGCAGGTGAAGAAACTGCGGCCTAGTGAGGCCCAGTGCCTGACCTGAAGAAACATGGCCTCACAAGCCAGATTAGGACATGGTCTCCTGGCCTCCAGGCCAGTGTCCTGCCAGCTCTCACACCAGGTTCGATGGGACCAGTGGGGAACTGGTGAGTATTGTATAGATAAATTGAAGGCTTCACCAGCCTGTCTTCCCTTCTCACCAGTGGGGAAGCTTGAGTGGAGGGCGTGGGGATGGGGGGGATGGGAGAGGGACCGGAAGGTGACTCGAGACCAACGGTGGAGGATCTAGAGGCTTTCTACAGGCAATGAGAAACAAGTGAAGGCTTTTGAGAACAGACTGACTTGATTGGAACAGGGCTTCCCACTGAAAAGAGGTGGGAAATGCAGTCTACCAGGGACCAGTGAAGTTACCAGAAGTGATTGGTCCTGATTTATGGATGCCACGGCTAGAGGTGCACAGGAAAGAGGCAGGCTGTGTCTCACCTGCACAGTGAGGTCTTCGCTGGAAACTCTCTCAGCTCGGAAGATGTCATAATCAGAAGAGAAGATCCTCGGTAAAGTGCAGCAGGGAATCTGTCCCTGGATTCTGTAGTCTGGACCCAGGAAGTGTCAAGAGGTCAAGGATGTGGCCTTGGAGTAGCAGTGACAGTAACTGTGGGTCCCACCAGTGAAGGCTGAGACTGGGAGCCAGCTCCTAGGCGCTGGAGCACAGGACTGGCCAGCCAGGGATGGTGTGGGCTGGAGCCCCGAGGACCAGCTGACCTCGGGGAGCACCAGAAGCGATGCTCTTCTCCTTGTCCTATGGTTATACTCCTTGCTCTTTCTGTATTTATTTTCTTTTTGGTCTCTTTTAAAATGTAGTAACATGTTGTTTTAAAACATCCAGACTGTCTCAGCTGGCTCCAGGGAACCAAGGGTGTTGGTGGTGCCCATGCAGGGGCGGGGGTGGGGGCAGCTCCCCAGGCCACTAGAGTGAAGGCTCCAGAGGGGTAGGAAGAGCTGCTGGTCACTTGCTCTGCCCACGGGAACATTCTCCTTGCAGAGTTAAATCTTCAAGACCAGGGATTTGGGGACTTCCCTGGCAGCGCAATGGTTAAGAATCTGCCTGCCAATGCAGGGGACACGGGTTCGATCCCTGGTCCTGGAAGATCCCACATGCCGCAGAGCAACGAAGCCCATGTGCCACAACTACTGAGCCTGCGAGCCATGACTACTGAGCCCTCGTGCCACAACTACGGAAGCCCACGTGCCTAGAGCCCGTGGTCTGCAGCAAGAGAAGCCACTGCAATGAGAAGCCCACGCACCACACAAAGAATAGCCCCCACTCTCTACAACTAGAGAAAGCCCACGCACAGCAACAAAGAACCAACGCAGCCAAAAAAATAAATAAATAAATTTATTTAAAAAAAAAAAAAAAGACCGGGGATTTTATCATGGGAAGCGAAAACCTCTTACCATCACCCTCTGAGTGGATTTCAATTCTTGGACTCAGTTTTGTTCTGCAAATCATAAATCCCCTTGATTTTATTACCTCACCAGGAACACAGTACACAGTTCCTCACCAGGAACAATGATTTTTTTTTCAGAATCTGAAGTTGAAATGCAATGTATTAACAATAGTCCAAAACCACAAAAACAAAACAGTCTTTTTGTATCTGATCTGGAAGCCTAAGAAAAAGGCAGATTGGTCTCTCTTATTGAATCTGTGTGGGCAATCGTTTAAAAATTCAAACTAATTCTGAGGGTGTGGACATCTAGTTTATCGGTTTGATGTTTCTGGTTGCCTTTTTTTCTTGTTGAGAACTGTGACATGTGATTCCATTTTCAAGTGTTTTCTGCGCCCTGGGATGTCATCTTCGGGGACTGGGCTCCTGTTCTTCCAGCTCCTAAGGACCCTCTGGCCATCCCAGCGCCTGTGGTACATCTCCTCAACCTTTAAGGCTGTGCTGTCCAAACTCCAAGCACGTGAGAATTATCTGGGGATGATTCCCTGCCCCTAAGCCAGACCTACTGAATCAGAATCTTGGGATGGGATCTGGGGAAACTGAATTTTTAACTAGCACTCCAGGTGATTTTATCAGATAATCTGAGGACCAAAATGAAAGCCACAACTTTACTGAAGAATCGCCCAGTTTAAACACAAAATAGACATGTCTACGCACACAGGCTATCATTTATTAACTATCTATTTACTGCTAGGGTCTTTACTAACTTTAGCTCCTTTAATCTTTATACTAACCATAGCAGGTAAGCATCCCCATTTTTATAGCCAAGGAAACAAAGAGGTTAAAAAACTGACCAAAGGACACAGAGTTGGGAAACGGCAGTGCAAAGTCCATCCATCTCCTCAGCCCCCACCCACTTCTCACTCTCACTGCCTGTTCCCTCTTGAATGGGAAAAGACAGGCGCCCAGGAGGAACAGAGCGTGTGGGCTGCCTGCATAGCCTCACCCATCACTCCATTCTCTCCTTCCCCAGGCGTGTGTCCTCCACGTTCTTCTTAGCGAAGCCCAGTGTCTCTCAGATACTCTCTTCACGTCTTTGAGCCCTCTTATCTTGGCAGGGTTGAGCCCCGGTCTCTCATCATGACCCCTCCATCACTCTGTCCCTTGAACACCTGAACGGCCCGTAGAGTCGCTAATGGCATTAGCGCCTTCCCCATCCATCAAGGAGAAGGTCAATAGTTTTCCCGTTTGGAACCTCCATCTTTCTTGAGCATTTTGTATGTCAGGCTATTGTTTCTCCAAATCTCTGACAACCCATGTGCCTGTTGCGAAAGTGCAGGCTGAGCTCCTGGGGCGGGGAGGTCTGAGCCAGGTGGGACAGACCCTGCTGTATGCCCAGCCTGGGGGGTACAGTCAGCTACTACACTTTCAAGCAGCCCCAGAGACCCCCGAGAGAAGTGGTAAAGGTCTCTGGAGTCTGGGAGTTACCCCCCAGGATGCCAGAACAAAGGGCTCACTTTAGCTTTAAGCGAGTGTCTCAGGATTCTGGGGGATGTGGGCAGGAAGGATTCATTTGACTCAACGCTAAGGGGTACAACTTGAAAGTCTCAAGCAAAGCGTCCCAAGGTCTCTGAGAGGAATTGTAAGGAGTAGAACCAGGCTGCCTAATAGGAGTTGTAATATTTGAGGGCTCTATGAAGAACCGAGGGAGAGAGTCCAGCCTTTCTGGGAACATGGAAGAAATTGTGACCCGCGTGGGGATAGGAGCTTCCCCCGCTGAGCGAGAGGTATGGTGGAAGGTGGGCCAAGAGGCCCATCTGGGGCCAGAGGGCAGTGATGCCCACGTAGCTAGAATCTCTGGGCTCAAGTTCAGAGCCGTGGTGACAGAAACTCACACTGGCAGGTACAGCGGGCCACCACAACGAGACCCTGAGCAGGGAGCTCATGAGGAGAATGTGACACGTGGGTGACAGGACTGGCAGTCTGCAGTTCCACCCGGTTGAGGGACATGGTTGGAGGGGGGACAAAACCGAGAAGTGCTTTTCTGTGAAGCAGCGTCTCATCTAGAATAAGAGCCGGCAAACTAGTCAGTGGCCGCATCTGTCCTGTTGCCTGTTTGCTTACAGCTGGCAAGTAAGAACACATTTTACATTTTAAATGGTTGGGGAAAATAAAAATAATGGTATTTCACGATACATGAAAATTATAGGAAGTTCAAATTCCAGTGTCCGGAAATAAAGTTTTATTGGAACACGGTCAATTTACATATTATCTCTGGCTGTTTCTGTGATAAAAACAGCAGAGTAGAATAATTGTGACAGAAACCGTATGGTCCACAAAACCTAAATTATTGCTAAATGCTTCTTTGCAGTAAAAGACTGCTGACCCCTGAGCTAGAAAAATCCTTATACTGTCCCCAATAAGATATTTATCCAATTGGCTTCCACAATGGCCGGATCAGAAACTCACCCCAGCTGAACCCACGTGGCTGTGCAGTGTCCCCCTCCACCTGCCCTTTTCCACAGGCCCTGACTGCTGACCCTGCTGGAAGCCACTGACTGCTCCCTGGCGGGGAGGCCCTTGTCTGGCAGAGAAAACACAATCGAGCAGGGTGGGTTAAAGCGTTCGTGTGAAATCTCAGGCGGGGAAAGCCCCAGCTTCCTCCAGTCCCGTTTTTTTTTTGCCATTTTTCTGAGCTGCTGGGTCCCCGGTCAGGGGGGAGCAGGCCCTGGTGGGGGACGAGGGGGCTGGCTCTGGGGCTCGGGCAGTGGAGGAACATCTGAGACAGCAGCTTTGGAGAGAGGAAACGCCCCTGCCACGCAAAGTCCTCTTTGTTTATCATCACCATTATTAGAAATGTGCACATCCCAGCAAAACCAGTGGGTCACACAGTTACAAAAGAGCCTGCCACACTGGAGCAGGAGGTTTCTGGGCTTTTTCAGCGTGTAGTTTCTAATTCCTGGTACAGGGAAGTGGTTCAGTGAAAGAACAAAATGACTTCATTGTACAGCGAGTTCACTGTGGTCGTCCAGAATAGTATCTTTCATTCTCTGCTGACCGCCCAGCACAGGGGTGGGGGGGAGTAGGTCTGAAGTTCCGGGGAACTGTGTGAGTTGGCAACAGGTCGGAAGTGAGGCTCATTGATTATCTAGTAGGAATTATGATGAATTGCCACCCATGGGTCAATGGGCAATGAGGTGGTCTGCCAGGACAGAGCACTGGCTGGCGCCCCAGGCCTCAGCCCAACAGCTGGGCATGGTCCACACCACCTTGGCTCCAGGTATGAAACTGTTCAGCCCAGGCTGATCAACCCCTCTGCGGTTGTGTGGGCTGTGACATGTTGCTTAACCTCTCTGAGCCTTGGCTCCTCATCAGCTAAGTGGGAGGTGGGATGGGGGGAAAGACTATCCTCACTTACCTGGCAGAGCTGTCCCAAGCATTATCGATAGTATAGGTGACACCCTTGATTGGCCTTGTAGGTTTCAATAAATTGTAGCTAGTGTTACTATTTACTTCCTGATGTCCAACAGAGCTGAAGAATCTGTGGCACACGTGTTAGTGCTTTCACGCAGTCTGTCTCCACTCCCCAAACAGATTATAAGCCCCTGGAAGGCAGAGGATATCAAGGAATACATACCATCTCTGAGCATCTGGTATTGGGCTTGGGGCTTTGTATCAAATAACTTGCTTTTCTAATTCTCAGCAACCCCAAAGTGTGTACCATCTTCATTGACATCATCTCGAGGAAAGTTGGGCTGCGAGCAGTTGATGAGAGCATGCAGGGAGGAGGGGAGGTGTGCTGGGTTTGGAGCTCTGGCCCTTCTGCCTTTCTAGGTTGTCCCTCACCTCGGGTCCCTTGTACCCTGCTGGGTACGGGCCTGGCGGCGCTCGGGCAACAGGCTGGAAGCACAACACACACAGCAAGCTTCTGGTTTGACGTTTCCTGACACAGGGGCTGCGCCCAATTCAGCAGCAGTCAAACTTCAAACGGCAAAAGCAAGGGAAGAACCATGTTCCTTTCAGTAGTATCTGAAGTGGGATGGAAAATAAGCCTCTGCTGGAGAGCTGCCCGTGGGCCTGCACTGGAGAGACGGGGGGTTTCTCCCACCCCGTGCTGATCGTGGGAAGGCCAAGGAAACCGATCCCTCACCTTGGGGGAAGGGACAAAAGGCACAAGGAGAATCAGGTACATGCAGCCAACCTAAGAGAAGGGCAGAAGCACAGAGGGAATCTGAAGTAGCGGGGGCGGCAGAGGAGTAAGAGGCTGCCAGGAGGTCGCTTCTCCCAGCCTCCAGCTCGCCTGAGCCAACGGCAAGATTCTTTTCTAAAAAGTCTTTGTCTAGCTAGTGTTTATTTAGGGATAAGGTGACCCAACTACCACTATATTTAGCACACGAAAATTGACAGGTGTTTGCCTCTGGGAACTGCTTCGGGTTTTGCTATTAGTTTTCTGAGTCCCCTCCCTTGTGGGTTTCGTTACACCATGGCTGTGGGCAAGCTGGTTTCCTGACTTCTGCACCGTCTTCCCGCACTCCCGTGCCCTCTGCTCCATCTCGCAGGTAGTTTACATAGTCCTGTATCATGTAACTTTTTTCTTGTTTAAGGGAAAAAAAAGATGCTGTTTCCATTTTAATTCTGATGTTAAATTATATGCCAACCCCCATGCAATAGAGGCACCTTATTTCAGCTTAGTCAGTTGGTTTAACTTTTGTTTTGAGCTAATCAGTTTAGTCGGTCTCTTTGGCCTCCATTTAATACCACTTACTAACCACAGACTTGGGACGTGTGCCCTTCGCTCTCCAAACGCTCTTGTTGGAGGGCGGGATACCTGTTCTCCTGTACCTCCTCCACGTGATACCCTGTAAAAGACAGGTTGAAGGCAAAACAGCATATCGTAGAAGGGCTGAAAGCTTGAGCCCCAAAGTTAGACGCCCCATAGCCTAGTCCTGGCTCTGCCGGCTGTACGACATTCTGGTTTCCTCTGTAAACGGAATCGTCCTATCTCCGAGCTGTCAGGAGAGTCAATGCTAACACAGCACAGGACATGGCGTTTGGTGATGTTCCCGGAACATGTCAGTGAGCCTGCAGTAGGTACCCTGCACCGTTCCCCACCTGATTCACAAAGGGAGGGTTGTCTGAGAAAAGCTGCTGGCCTGCCCGAGGAATTCCTTTCCTGCACAAGTGGAAGCAGATCTATTACCAAGCAACTCAACACCTCTTCGGCCCTTGGGCCCCGAGAGGCTGGCATAACGGCCTCTCGGCCGTTATGGTTTACTGAGTGCCTTTGGGGGCATAAGACTGGGAAGACTGGGGCCTTGGAGTTGGCCGTTGTGCACAGGCTCTGCCTCTCCTAAGATAGGAAACCTTGGGGTGCTGGGAGCTTCCGGTCCCTTGTCTGTAACATGGGAACTGTGCTCCCCATCTCCCAGGTCTCTGAGATCCACAAGCTGACACGCATGTAACGTGGACACGGTAAACTCTAAAGCCTTAGTCAAATGTGAGCAACTGTCATTCCATTTTCTCACGGCTTTAGCTTCCAACAGACCCCTTGGGCAGAGGCTCAGACGCCATTCGTATTGAACAGATGCGAAATGTTTAGGAGAGTCACTGTTATGCTGCCGGTCTCCATTGCTTTCTCTCTCTCTCTCTCTCTGTCTCACATGCACACACACAGTACAGCTTCAGACCCCTCCTTCCCAGGTAAGCATCTAAAAGAAGGCAGGTGACACTCGTTTCTCATGCCTTCCCCTAGGACCACTTGTAAGAAACTTCCTACAGTAAAAGGCAGCGCGAGTGGTGACTCTGATGAAACAAATCTGTGATGCAGCTTTGGCCGGAACAGGTCGGCGGGCTTGCTCTGAGCTAGGTGAGGAATCACCTTCCCAGGCGTGAAGCCGCGCCTCCCGCCGTGGCCCAGCTCCCCTGGCTTTTTGGCGGCACTCACAGAAACCTGCTCAAGAGAGGGGTGCCGCTCAAGCAGCCGAGAGACATGTGGTTCATCTGCCAGCCCAGCACATCCTACTAGAGAGCGTTCACCCTCGGGAGAGGGACACAGCCCCGTGCACAGGAGAAAGCATGGGGCCGGGAGGCAAGAAGCCAGCACTGTGGGCCCAGCTCTGGGGCTGTCACTCGGGGCAGGAAAGTCACTTGACCTCATCAATTCCCCCTCAGCTTTTGGGAGGTGTGGGGTACCAGACACCCACCATAGTGTCTTCCAGCTCCTTTTACTAGGTCCCACCTTGACCTGCCTCTCAACTCTACCTGCCGTAAGGTGCACAAGGAGCTGAAGGTCTCTGGAGAGGATACGGCTCCACGCCAGGTAAGGCAGCAGAGGGTGTGTCACGCTGAAGCTCTGGCCTGTGTTCCTCCCAGAGGTTGTTTAATACACCCTCGCAAGTCCTGTTCATGTTCTCAGCATCTTCCAGCAGATGTTAATCCCAAATTACATGTATGTGACTCTCCCACCCAAGTCACTACTTAGACAGTGAAGGAGAAAAAAATGCCCCACTAATTGAAAGTGTGCTCCTGGAAATCCTGGGCGGCGCTGGGAGCAGTATTCCAATGCAAAGGAATTAACCCTCGGAGGTTGATTCAGGAGTTCTACTAAAACACCGGAAGGGAAAGTCTGGGGGAGGGGGGTGGTAATAGGTGGGTGGGGAGTTCGGGAGGATACAACAGAGTGTGAAGTTTGCAGCCGTTAAGTACTGACCTTGTTCAGGAGGTCAAGAGCTTGCGGTCAACAGTGCTCCAGCGTCCGGGAGGTAACTACTCATTCTGGGGAACTGAGCACCACCGCTGCCCACATCAGTTGCTCTGTAAATATTGGTCTGGACGATGCCTGGACTAAAATGTTTCCCAGCACGAGAATGAGGCATGATAACACATCCATGTTAGTATCCAGGATTCAGCCTCCTGGTTGCTAGTGGCCCCAGTCCAAGTTCTCTACGGGCAAAAACACCAAGTTCAACATTTGCACAAGTTCAATCTCTGACAGTTGTGTGGGAGGCAGGCTGGGGAAAACGAAACAAGCAGGTGTTCATGATCTAGTTGAAGCGCTGATGCAACACAGTAAGTGAGGAGTCGAAACAGAAGCGGGGAAGGTGGCCTGGGAAGCAGGGTAGATGCAACAGCCCGGCTGACTTTAGGGGCTCGCTGCACAGAAGGACCTGTGCGCCCCGGGACTGGAAGGAGGGCTGCTTAGCAGGGGAGGTATAAGGCTGGAGCTGCCTGCAAAGGACTCCTCATGGGTTTAAGTCTGACATCTGCCCTTGCACAGCAGAGCCTTAAGCAGTTTTTAATGTCTGGAAGGAGCACAGGCAAGTCTGTTTTAGAAAGAGCCCTCGGATGAGTCGAGAAAAGCGGAGGGGAGACCCATGATCTGACTCATGAAATAACCCAGGCAAGAGGTGAAGGCCACACTAAAACAGGCAGAATCAAACATTTCAGAAGGAACATGCAGTACAAACGAGGAGGAAAAGGATCCTGGCATTGGCTCGTAGGGAAACATAAAAGATTGTAAAATTGCTCTCTGGTGGATCCTAATTCTTGTGGCCATGGAGGGAGCTGCTCCAAACTTCAGGAGCGGCTCTAGGTCCACACAAAGTATAGCCAGTGTTGAGTAGGTGGCCAGAACGGGGGTAGTCAACGTAAGGCTGATAGAGGCCACTGATTCGGATGTTGACGGCGCCAGGATAAAGGGCGGGGTGAGGAAGCAACAGAGGTGGTGCAGGCTGGGACTCAGGGCTTCAGAGAAAGTGTCATCAGATAAACACGCCATAGTCATCTGGAAGGACTCCGCATACTGGACTGCAGGTCATTCTCATCCTCAGACCAGAAGGTCTAAGGAGGAGGAGCAACAGGCAGATTGAAGACAAGGGGATGAAGGATTTTACACATTTAAAGACAAGACAACCACTCAGGCATCACTTGGTCCCTTCTACACTTCTTTTCCAATGTGGAGACACCATGATAGCAGCTGCATACAGTATAGTTGAGGTTATTTTGGTTCTCTTATTGAAATAGGTCTGGGGCCAAGGTCAAGCTCAAGAGAATCTAGCCTTTAGCACTGAATCGAACAAGGTGCCAGAGAAGGTGGATTTCAAGACCACACCACCTAATGCAAACGTTAGCCGAGATGCTGTGGTCGATAACAAAGCTCAGTTTAAATCCAAATATCAAGGGAATTGCAGCCCCCGAGGTAACCACACAGAGAAAAGCACCACCTTTCGGACAAGTATCCAAGGCTGATAACCGCTGACCGCTGTGCAACGTGTTTCCTGAAACCTAAAACAAGTTCGCCGTCGAAGAGACATAAAAGAAATGCTCAGAACTGACATGGTCTTTTTAAATATAGCTTTATTTCTCAAACTCAAAGCTTTATTTCATCAAGTTCTAACACATTTTGCATTGACAAGTGATTTCACCTGCATCCCATAAGAAGGTCAGTGGCCATTACACCAAAGAGGAAACCTCACATATCCTAGGAAATTAGTATTTGAAAGGCTACGCAAGTATACAATAACAAAAAAGCTTCCAATTTAGTCTAATTTGTATCTTTTCATCTATAGTAAGTTGGAAATTAATGGATGAAAACCTAATTTTCCTAAAGCAGTGAGTTTATTTTAAATTCATGAAAAAAAAAAAAAAGACCAGATTGCTTGAGTTTTAAAACACCCACAGATCCATATTATTGAACGACTTCCTCTTTAGCGGATGGTCTTCTCACCTTCCTATGCAAACACACATGACAATTTGCACCACCCCTCGCTAGCCCAGGCAAAACTCCAAGCATTTTCTTTTGCTTCCACTTAAACTATTCTTTAAGGGATAGGTAAACAAGATTTAGAACTTGAACTCAGAAGAAAAGCATTTTCTTTCCTGATCCTCACTTTGGAAGTCTCCACAAATAATCCTGAAAACTTGCCAGGTCTCTTTAAACACATCCCCTGCTACACACCCCTCCCTTGGTCCTCTGAATGGAACTGGCCGAACTGGAGTATGTTCCAAAGTCAGCTGTGACATTCTGGTCTCTGCCAGGTTAAAAATCGAGTCTAACCTTGGCAACTGGATGTTCTTTCACCTCACAGAATCTACCCCAAGGGTTCTTCCCTAGTGTGGAGCCCATCAGATACCCGGGAAGCAACGGCCCCAAGGAGCATTAGGGTCTCTGCTCACGACTAGATCACTATCATTTATTCTCTGGAAGAGGATATTTGAGCTCAGAGTCTAGCTGCATCCTAAAACAAGGCACTGGTACCAGAAAGTGAACTAGAAAGGAGGTATTCCTAAAGTTAGGAAGTTGCTTTTGAGTGGTACCATTTCCCAAAGTTAACAAAGCAGTACTGGGTTAAAATCCTAATCTACCATGAAGGTAAGGGGCTAGTGCTAGCAGAGACGCTGAAGGACAAGCACATTCGGGGCTTTAGCAATTTCATTATTATTGCATCACCACAAAACACACGTTCACACACAGTTCTCTGTGACTCAAATCCCCGGGGCGGGGGGCGGGGGGAAGAATATCAAACTGGGGGAAAAAAAAAACAAACTCTTGAATGCCAAACCACATCTGTTGCCACACACCAGGAACCCAGCATCTTTCCTACCCGCCTCTCCCCACCTGCGAGGCCCTCCCAGCTGTGAGCCATGCCACCTCCCACGTGCAGTCAGCAGGAACCCTGATTTGAAGGTGTCGGTGATGTAGTTTAGTTTCAGAGTTGAAGTTATTGAGTGAGGAATAGTGTCTCACTGCCAAGGTAAGATTTAAAGGTGAGATGAAGCTCGAGGCCAGGAATTGAGCGTGTCCTCTTCTGCCAACGCATGGGGGAAAAGGTACAGCTTTAATCTCACAGCTGCTCAGCCTGATTCCAAGAAGCAGGCTGGGGTAACATGCCCGCAGGAAGCATCCGAAAACTGCTAAGAGTCCTGAAGCAAATGAGGCTGCTTCCATTTATATTAGAACTTGCACTTGAACTTTAGTGCCCTTTGCCACTGCCAAGTTTCATATTACTCAACACACAAAGAAGAGGAACCACTGGACTCAGTACAAGTTCAGAGTACCTGGTGCTTGTGTGAGCAGCACAAAAGGCAGGTTCCAGCTAGAATTTCCAGGCACCTGAAATTCAAGGTTACCTGTTCTGAGGCAGGCAAGAGGCTCACAGAGCAGATGGAGACAACACTAGACCAGGGTGGGATTTAAAAGTGCAGCTTTGGGCGAGGGTAGCTTTTTACCCTGATGGTGCTGGAACACAGGTCTACCCTCAAACTTCAAAACAGCTGGGCTGACTAAGAACTTCAGGTGAAGGGAGTCTATCGAGATGGCCATCGTGCAATGGTGGTAAATAACTGGGGGGGCTGGGGATTTCTAGCAACTTCTGTGCCTCCCTTCATCCTTAAAGGAGGACTAGTACCAGATAGCAGACAGAACGCCAAAGACAAACCGGAAATTTAATGACTTGATGCAGTTCTGATCCCATCTTCATCCGGACCCTCGCTACCCTGATCCACAAGCCTTCTAGTAGAAGCAATACTGACTCTGAGAGCAAGTGCTTATGCTGGCGGCTTTGTCACATTTCAGAGCTTTGGTTAAACAGATCTGTCATCTTTGTGCAAACATGTTGCCATCTGACAACAATGGCAGCCTTTTAAGGTCATGGATGACCACAGAGTTTTTAAAGTTGGGGCTCACTCTTCACTGCCCTTTTTAACACTGAAGCACCCCAGGACCCGCCTCAAGGTAGAACCAGCCTTGACTCAAAGCCAGTGAATTCAAATCTAACTACTGGTTCACAGGGAAACAGAAGCTGGTTACGCTAAGAAGTGGCTTCTATTCAACTAGTCCACAACATGGATACCAACTAAGCCTCGGGTTTCAGTCATGCCCGATCTGCTTTCAAGAGGACAACATATTCCAGAGAAAAACCTGAAAATATAATCTTCAGAAAAAGGTACACCACTCCTTTCCTACTAAGCATTAAGGTAACTTCATTGCTTCAAGCAAGGAGAAAGCAATCACTCAGGGCTTGGCATTTTTATGGCCACAAGAGAAAGTAAAACCCAGGAGCATGGATTTAATTAAACCACTCAAGAAACGAAGCTGGCTGGCAACATGGAGTTTCTTTGCCCTTGACACCCTAAAGTGACGCTTTCTAAGAGATCCCAGGAAAAGCTTCGAAACACAAAGTCCCTTCCTCTACTGGGAACGCAACAGTAGCCTAGAATTCTCCCATGTGCTAAGCTTGCTTCAGACTAGAGAGTAACACTGTTTGCCTTCTAAAGTGCAGAGTATAAACAAGTCTGGTCAATCTACCAGCGTAAGGGAGATTCTTCTTCTTCGTCCTCTCAATTCTTCCCAAATACACCGGCAGGAATCCTCTTGAGGATGCCTCGGGGGCTCGGACACACACAAGGCCCCGCTGATGGAAGGAGCGCCCGCCTTACACGCAGCACGGGGACAGCAGGTGCGAATCTAAAGCAATTCTAAACCAGAGAACTCTGCCCGCAGGCGCGGACCATTCCACAGGTCACTCGGATCTACTGAAATCCCTGGATTGGTTCACGGTCCAAAAAGCCTGGAGAAGGAAACCACTATTTTTGAAAAAACGAAAACAGAAATCAGCCAAAGTACTCCAGAAAAAACAGCCGGTCATACTTGGAATGTGACCAAAATGGGTTTCCGATTAAAACATGGGAAGACCCTCACATCAGTTACGGCAATGACCCTAGACTCGGCACAATCCTTAGTCTTGGGAAGAGCAAAACAAAAGTGATGAGCTGATGAGGGAAACAAAAAAGTGTCGTTCAATAAGAATTCCTCACTTTTAAGAAAAGAAAAATTGAACATTCACGTTTCCTATTTACAATCCCCCACCACAATTCTACTGAACGTTATGTTGCACAGTTTATTTTGTTTTCAAGTTACATTTCAAGAAAAGGTCTTTTTTTTTTTCATTTTTTTTTTCTCAGCAATATCTCACAACTCCTCGTGATAGCACGGCATCTAAACCATAAACCACTTCCAACCAGATAGTAATTCTCCAGCTATCGGCTTTGGTTTATTGAGGAGAGAAATCCTCAGCTCTGCTGACAGAGAATAAACATAAGCAATTTAGTCCCTTGAACAAAAATTAAGCCACAAGAGCACCCTCATGTTTACCATTTTCTGCAGGACTAAAATGGACACAAGAAAATAGACCATCCGCACAACTTTCACGTAAGTGCTGAGGATTCCAAGTGAGGGCCGACACCCCCTACCCTAGGCTCCAGTGAGAAGCCCAGCAGCTGGAGACTTCTACACTGCCCACGTGTTTCCCAAGCTCAACGACCGCACGGAGCTCAGACGGCCCCGTGCCGACGTTTGGAACACGGCATGTTAGTGTCTGTCTTGGAAAGATGTGGATGGGTCATAGTTCCTATAGCATTTTCCAAAGTGGCCCTGGAATAACAGGTCCCTTTAGGGTTGGCTCATGATATACTGGAGACCCATTCCAATGGGCACACAAAGAAAAAAAAAAAAAAAAAAGCATTATCAGAGCTGAGTTCCCCTTTAAAAGCCAAACATCTACATCTAGAAGGAGTCTCCCCTACCTGAGAGCCCTCGCCCTACGGGGGTTCCCCCCTGCGGAAACCCTCGGGTCTCAAGGTTAGTTACAGGGCAGCCAGGTGGGGTAGGGCTGGCTGTAGGTGACCGGAGGGTGGGCCACGTAGTAATTGTTGAAGTTGCCGTCGCTGACGTACGGCGCGGGCTGGTAGTAACAGGTGACAGTGGTGGCATTGGGGATGATGTTCTGCTCGGCCAGCACGCGCAGGGCCAGCAGGGAGATGAGGTTCAGGGTCTGCCTGCGCTCGTGGCCCATGAGGCACACGGTGCTCTCGTTCACTACCCTGCGCAGGGTCATGAGGTAGTCGTACTTGCTCCTCTCCTCCTCAGCGAAGTGGTTCTGCAGGTAGGTCTCCAGCTTCCTCTGCTGCTCGAGGATGTCGGGGAAGTCGATGAAGAAGCGGGAACACATGTAGCGCTCCAGGGTCTTGATCTCGTCCTGGTCGGTGGGCCTGAAGTCCCGCACCAGGAGGTTGCTGTACTTGAGCAGCCCCCCGCCCCGGATCTCCTCGGGGTTCTTGGTGGCGATGAGTCTGTTCTGCAGGTGGTCCAAGGCTTCCTCGAAGTCCCCGTACACGCTCTCCCCGATGACAGTGGGGTGCAGGTGCTCGGAGACGGGGTGGCTGGAGCAGTCATAGAAGAAGAGCAGGGAGTCCAGGATGATCTGGAAAGAGTCCACACTGAACTCGAACTGACGCCGGATGGAGTCCACGAACTTCAGCTCCACGTTCCGCCCGTTCTTGTTGGAGAGGGAGATCAGACTCCAGCGGTCGGTGTCCGTGCGCACCTTCACCAGCTTCTGGACGTACGCCTCCTTCAGGGTGACTGGGCTGATCCGCAGCTTGTTCACGCCCTCCGGCAGGAAGTTCAGGAGGGAGCACAGAACCACATCCCTGACCAGCTGAAACTCGGCCTCCGTGGGCAGAGCCACGTGGAAGATGAGGTCCAGGTCTTTGCAACCCAACCCGTTGTCTTTGACCAAGACGTGGCCGGCCGCGGAGCCGTTCAGCCGGACGTCCTGCACTTTGATGCCCGCCTCCTCCAGCCGGCCGCGGACTGTCTGCACGATGTCCTTCAGCGTGATCTCCAAGGTGGGGAAGTTGCCTCGTCCGTGGATGGGTACGACCTCGGTCAGGACCTCATGCAGCCGGCTCACCTGGTCCCAGGTGAGCACGCTGAAGGACACGCAGTCGCTGGTACTGGGGCTCTCCTCTGCCATCTTGGGGGATGTTCTTGCCGGGGAAACTGAAAGAGAGGGAAGAGAAACAGAGTGAGGATTCACTTCTATGTGGCAAAGCAGCTCCAGGGACTCAGAGACGATGCTGGTTTCTCTCTGAACATCTTCCTTACTGCAAAGTGGCCAAGAGCACCTGCTGCCCGGTGCTGCTGCTGAGGATTAAGTGAGTTTAAGCACGTTAAGAACAGTGCCTGCATGGAGTAAGGACGATATACACATAAACTTACTCTACACCAAATCTGACAACTTCGGACTTTTGTTTTCTGTGGGGTTTGTTTGTTTTGCCCGTTTTGTCTGCATGAGGGTAGGGTCGGGGGTGGAGTCTGTGTGTGAAGGGAAGCAGACAAACTTACTAAACCGAGTAACCTAAACACAACATTATTCAGTAAAGGGTCTATAGGTTTTGCTGATTTTCCTTGTTTTCCATGGAAATCACCTCTCCTGCTTTGGGCTCCCTAACTACATCCTGAGCTGGTTGATACCTCGGGACAATGCCCACACAGAACACAGGATCCACAAGAGAAGCTTCCTTCTCTTCTCAACCCTGGGCTTAGTCCTGCTAGAATCAAATACGCCGATATCCTCTTCACTTACGGGAGCTGTCTGCCCCGTAACAAACAATCCTGTTACCCAGGGGAGGACCAAGGAGGTGTCTGAATGACAAAATTCCTGAGTAACAAAGGGTTAGGTCAGCCAAGCAGTGGAACCGCTCTGCCCAGCAAGGAGGCCCCACACAGGATATGGAAAACCTCCTCAGGGCAGTGTGATTTTTCAACTGTGTTTTGAAAAAGAATCCCTGCAGTCTACCCAAGGAGAACAAAGTTAGCACTCAGTACTAGGAGCAAAACATGTTTCTCGCACATCACCGGCTAGAACCACAAGGTTACCAAAGTAATTTTCAACTAAGTTATATTGTTCAGAAAATGAAACGACAGATCCCCTGGAAATGCTAATATGTAATAACAAAAACGGATACATTAGAAAGCCCAGGTGCTTTGGATCCACATGGGTCACATATTAGCTAGATGGATGTAAAAGGCTGAGGCGCTGCCCTCAGACTTCACTGCAAACAGAAAGTTTGGCCCCCCCTTCACTTTTCTGACTCGCTAGACACACAGAATCCATCCCAATGACCTGCAGCTTCACTGTTTGGAAGCAGCTGCCTTTGAAAGCACGTCCAGCGTGCGTGGTCCTGGGGTTCCAGCTTGGGTTTTTAGTCCTGCACTGGCGCCAGGGACCCTCGCCTTATCTATAGAGCTCAGATCAATGGGATGGTTGTCGATCCATGTTGGGGGCACCACTGGACACACCAAGACGAGCTTTCTGGGGGCTGGCCGTCAAGGAGGAGGGTGAGAACACAATGTCTCAATATGAGGCAGTGTGTCGGCGAAAGCAAACGTAATATGAAGGTAGAAGAAGTGTCAGCTGATTGGGGCGAACGGGAAGGCCACAGAGGAGCTCATTTATGGGGCGGGGACACAGCTGACAGAAAGGCAACAAGAGCTCTCAGCTGGGGTTTGAGGGGCAGAAGACAGCCGAGCCTTGACAAGTTGTCCAGTCCGGCCATCATGCGCCTCTTCTCAGGCCAGATCACAGGCTCCCTTTAGTATGTAGGTTAAGGGACTGAATTCGCTTAGTCGGCCATGGGAAAGTAGATCACGTGATTAAAGCAGGCTCCAGGAAGGCCAATGGGGGATGGGCACTCTTCTGCTTGCTACTGAAGAATACTTGCCAAAGGGAAGGTAAACGTTTTCCTTCAAACCTGTTTGGACAGCGTTAGAAAGCCCTAGGCTATCTAGATTATCCTACCAAAGCACTTCTAAGTTACGGTTACCATGCAAAATTTGTGATGAAATACCTGATGTTTACTGAGGCCGTCCTTTGGTTTCAAGTCAGATTTGGGACAGTAGAGATCTCTTTTTAACGTGCTCTATATGCGCTTGGTTCTTTGTGGCCCCTTTAATGACGAGCGTAGCACACGTTACACTTGTGCCAAGTGTGTAGGGCACTACACGATTAAGTTCGAATGGTTACAGAAAGGTATGGGTCCAGCTTTGTTCTGAAACACTGTTAAACTATGATTTAGTGACATAGATTTCTGCCAGGTGTGTTGATTTACCTATAAAAATACAACTTGCTTTACCCTGTGTATCAGCTGTTAGCGTGCTTCCAAGGCTCGGGTTTCTGATGTGGGCGTAAGAAGTCGCAGCCACAGAGGAGCTGCAATTCAATCAGTACTTGGAAAAGAAGGAACAATTAATTTTAAGAAAATCTCTAGGAAGAAACTCGATAATGTTGTAGAGGAGAATAGTTGTAGGAATCACTTTTGACTCGTGCCTTTTTTTAAGGACTTGTTTAAAAAAAAAAGGAGTCATCTAAAGTCAGGACTACTCCCACCTCTAGAACAGTAGCTCTTAACATTAGAAGCGGAACATCTAAGACCAGAGAGAATCTGAGGAAAGCTATCACTCATTCTTGGGGCGGGGGTGGAGGGTGGGAGGTGTAGTACCTATGCATGAAAATGTTCACATATTTTAAAATCTCTGACATTGTAGTAGATTCAAAGTTAGAATCTATTTTAGACTGAAAATTTGTAAGGTTCTAATGGGAAGAGGGGCAGGAATAGCCAGAGAAGTTATTAAACATTGGAATGATGTCTACTAGCCTCTGGTAAGAGATATTATGAAGCTACAATAACCGATAACAGCAATGATATGGGCAGGAAAAGGCAGACAAAGAGATGAAACCGAATTTTTAAAATCTAGAATGAAAATCTAGTACATAAGGGGATTTAGTGTATAAAAAGGAGGGATTCGAAATAGTAAAGGGAAATTTTTGAGACATCTGGATAGTTTTCTAGATTTTAAAAATAAGCAAGGATGGCTCCTTAGCGTGTGCCAATCTAAGATCTAGATGGATGAATCAAAGACTTAAGTGTAAAAGGATGAAACCCTAACAATACCAGAAAAACATGAAATTTATGTAAATTTACATAGAATGGGTATTCCTTTCTAAATCACACAGAAGTCGCAAAAAATTGATACATTTGCCTATATAAAAATTAAAACATCTACATGGTGAAAACACCATAAAGACGTGAGAAGACAAAACCAGGAAAATACTTGTAACGTTAGACAAAGCAGTCATTTCCTTAATGAATAAGGAGCTCCTACACATCAGGAATACTAGAACCCCAACATAAAAGAAGGGGCAAAGGACATTAACAGTGGCTCAGACACTTAACATATTCAAACTCACCTTAAGGGGTGGGCAGATTTAGACTCCAGTGTATCATTTTTCCCTATCAGATTGGCAAAGACCGAGAAGCAGACACTTCTGGTACACTGCCCGTGGGTTCTCTCTGAAGAACAACATGGGACCCTCAGTTTAAGTGGACACACTCTTTGGCATAGCAATTCTACTTCTAGGAAGTCCACTTTGGATTTTATCCTGTGAGCGTACACGCAAGTATGCGCAAGGATATTCGCTCAGGAATTATTTATAAAGCTACAAAGAGTCATCGGTAAAGGAAGTTAAATGACTCGATGCATGTATACAACAGGATACAAATGCCTGCAGTTGTCCAAAAGAATGGTGGCTGCTCTATCTGTATGAATATGAAACGCTTATCAAGATTGATTAAGAAAAAGCAAGTGTGAAACTGCGTGTGTAAAAGCACAAGTCTATGCTTACACAATCAAAGATCTCTGGAAGGATATACAAGTAGTTCAGCTTACACCAAATACCACTTCTAGGCTGGGGTACAGGGTACAAAGAAGACTTATTTTATCTCTTTTGAATTTGGAACCTACATATGTATTAGTTGAAAAAAGTTAAAATCTTATGAGCCATATTCCAAAATCTCTCCCCTTTGAGCCGTCTAATCTGCTACCTTGTTTAATTCCTTCAATTCCTTTCCTCCTAGCCCTCCCCACCATCCCTGTATCCACGTGCCAAAACCGAATACACTTAGAAGCTTCCCCTCCAAGCCTAAAAACCGATCTCTAGAGGGGCAGGCAGAGGAGGAGGGACAGTGTTTATCTGGAATGGCTTTTAGTCAATTTTCTACTTCTGCGGTGTTTAAAAGATGATGTCTGTTGTTTATCCAAAAAAAAAAAAAAAACCCCAAAACTTTCAAAACGATGGATAAGTCATCTCATCTAGTGTCATTCTATGTTTAGTATCCAAAAATGTTTTCTGTAGTTTTACAAGAATTACTATGTCTCATTTCAGACGTATTACAGCTACCCTCATGGTGCTGTTGGTTACTGGCTACAGTTGCAAGAACCTTAATAAATGCAGTAAACACTTTTTCAGAAACCTAAGATGCCTATAGTTGGCATCTTCCATGTCAACGACTTCTGACACATATATCAATAATGGAGTTAACTCTTAGAAAAAAGTAGTCTATATAAAAGCACAGTGCAGAACATGTGCCCAGTCCATGGTATAGTTTTTAATTCTCCCAATTTACTGTGCCATAGATCTGGAGCAGCTCTCGAAGCTGTTGAAGGCTCAAATTTAGGCTGAGTTATATTTGTTGTTTAGCTTATTAGAAGAGCCCAACGTAAGTTATCGGTGCCTATTAGAAATGAATCCTTTGTTTTCCCTCACCCATCCAAACAATTTCAAATATCAAAAGTACATTTACAGGTTACTTAGACAAACGTATTACCAGAATAAATCCAAGTCATAGGCCCTTAGTGCTTAGATAACACACCAGAGCGTCGTGTAACGGTTTTAGTTTTAATTAACCACTTGAGATCAACATTGATATAATCCCCGTATAAAAGAATCACTTGAAACACACAGTCTCAATTCATGAAAGGCTCTGGTTAAAGGCAAATTCTAATTAGCAGAATTAACGAAATAGTAACTAGAAAAAAAATTAACTTGCAGCCTGGTAAATTCAGACTAAAGTGTTTGATTTCCCTTTACTTGTCTGAGAAGCAGATGCCTTGTATTTTGCACTAGAAACTGGGAAAGGTGGGAACCGTGATTTCTCACTGATTTGAAAATTCAGGCACCTTTTTACAAGTGAGGACGACCAGCTGCCTGCTCCGTTTAAGCTACTTAATCTTCTAAAAAGTTTGACTTGTGATGAATGACTATCTCAGGTTCCCCTGAATTCCCTTTTCTTTTAGCATCTGGCTGCAGCAGAAGGATAAAATACACACATGAGTGGAAAACGAGTTTGTAGAGATGGCAGCAGAAGGTGAGAGGAAAAGACGAACTAAGCCCAAAGAGTAAACCAAGCTCCCTGAGCACACTAACTTTCCTTTGTTTCCCACTGCCTGGCACACTCGGGGCAGGCTGATCTGAAAACCAGTTTGAGCCCTCATTGAAAAGAGAAAAAAAAAAAAGTTATTTCTACTGCTGCTCCCTGCCTTATGTAGATCCCAGAAACAAGAGTGACAGAGGCTACGAGAGCACGAGGGGACTCCGGGTAGGCAAGAGGACAGGCAGATGGACAGGTTGGAGATGAACGCTAAGAGCACTTGTGATACGTCTAGGCCTTATGGACGAGGGCTTGGGTCAAATCAACACTGATTTGTTTGTGCCCGGCCTTAGCTGTAGAAATGCTCAGAGTCTCCTTGGCATGTGTGGAGATGTATATCCGTGAAGTTAAAGACGGTATATATTTAAGCCTAGGCCTGTGACATCTGACATGGAAGCTCCAGAAGGTTTCATGGAAGTGCCGCAGCGTGAAAGAGGCGCTCTCAGCTATGGCAGCCCATCTAGCCCACAGACAACTGAACGGCACCCACTTCCCCTGACCCTGCCGTGGGCTTAAGAACACAAAAGAAACTCAAACACGTTACAGCATTCCTTTGATGACAATGTGCTGTTAACCGGATGTTACCCCAACGGCCTGGATCTTCCTAGTGACCCTTTCCAGCTCAGGGTCAGAGACCCAGCCATGCGCGGTGGACTGACTGGTGACAGACTCCAAGGGAGGTGCGTGTGGGGCACAAAGACCCCTGCCGTCCCCGGCTCCTGGCCCAGGGGGGGACCCATGTGCCCGTGGCTGCGATCTCCCACACATCATCTTCTCCTCCGTGTACAACTGAGGGCACTTTAAGCAAAAAGAAACTACTTCCTTGCCTATAGAAGCTTAGAGAATTTAAGCAGAAGTGAAAGTAGATGGCAACACTCGTCATAACATCCCATCCCACCTCTTCCTTCATCTAGCTGACGGAATGGAAACCACAGCTCTGGGCCTATTTCTTTTTCTCCTCTAAAATGAAGGCGTAGAGGTGTGTGGGCAAGCAGGCAGAAGAGTACTCAGTACAAGCCGCTTCACGTCCACTCCCATTCATCCCCACAAGCACTCTGAGGAAGCGACAACTGTCCCTTTTACACAAAGAACAAGGATCAGGAAAGATTCAGCAAATCGACCCCAGATCCTCAGCTCTGGACCTAATGTTCTGACTCTTGGAACTGGAAACAACTTCCACCAAGGTCAAGTTCTGCCACTGGTGGGCAGCAGGCGGGGAGAAGGCAATAAGCTCTTAAGCTACAAACCCACACGTGCACTGGGATGACCAGAGCTCACTGCTACCAAAGCGATCTTTTCTAAAACAGAAATTGTACTGGTCTTATCCCAAAAAAAGGAGCTACCTTCTGCCAACTCTACGACTGCGACGCCTTACCTTCCCATCGGCCCTTATCCCCACTGTACACGCTGAAGACAGCAAAGCTTCAGTCAACCAGCCTTCACTGCCTGCTTGAGTGCAGGCTCTTCCTGTAGAGACGGCCACAGCCAGGGGACGCCAAGTGTGACCAGATGTTTGGCCAGGTGCCCTATGAGCCACCAAACTATTTGACAGTGTCCCAAACAGGCGGCGAAACAGTGCTGTAAGTTCACCTGGATCAACCCATCCGGTTCCTACAACAAGCCTGTACAGGAGATACTATTTCACTACTTTCACAGGTGGGGAAACTGGAGAACAAAGAGGATACACACGTTGTGAACTGTCCAAGGACGCACTGCTGGGAAGTGGCAGAAGTGGGACTCAGGAGGTTTCCTAGGTGGCAGGCAGCTTTGGTATCCGTGTTGGGGTGAGGGCAGGGCTTTGAAGGTAAGCTGGTTGTTCAGGTAGTTGTAGGAAGGAGACAGAGAAGAAAGGTATGAAGCTTTGTTATCAGAGGGTGGGAAAGAAGTTGGCTACAAGTGTTAAGGCCCCCGGCGTGGAGTAAGGCCAGATGGCAAGTGCTGCAAGCAGGCAGAAGCATTTAGAATGAAAGTAACTAACAACTGTCAGTACAGAAACTCCCTCCCTCAAAACCGTCACGGATTTGGGCTTGTGTCCAGCCTGATGGGAGCCACCAGAATGAACATAATTAAGTGTAGTCATGCGAATGTTTGTTGTAAAGGAACAATGGCTGAAAGATGAAGGCCTAGGATCCTCATTTCTGAGGAAGCTCCAGGATACCAGCCAGGTTGGGAGGCAGTGGTGATTTCAGAGAAAGCAAGTCCTGAAGGGAGAGAGGAGCCAGGAGTGGAAGGAGCTGGGATAGTCAGCTTACTGGGCAAGCATTAAGAGGAAAAAATAATAGCATAGGAGAGAGCTTTTAGGAATGGGCTGATCCTGGTCTGGACCTGCAACGAAGGCACATGCCCTGCTCACAGAATAAAGGAACAGCTGCTGGGAGTCACTCTGGTGGCTGGAAGATCAGGATTGTGAATCTGCGGATGAAGCAACAGAACAAGACACTCCCTGCCGACAAGACGGTAACTTTATCAGATCCAAGAACAAATAACCCAACGGGAGCTGCAGAGAGAAGGTAGGTAGATTGGCAAGAAGTGATCAGGACCCCAAGGGCTGGCACAGGAAGGAGAGCTGGAACAGACTTGAAACAGAAACAGCCTGGAACAGACTGACGAAGGCCTGCACGTTGAACCTAAGACTGGACACCTGCCCCTTTTCCCACCTGTGTGCAGTCTGACCCCTGAGATCCTTTCACCCTCGAGAGAGAGCCAGGGACTTGGAATGACCACGGACTTGATATATGCTGCAGCAGATAAGGGGGCAAAAAGGAGAAAAACCAGGGTCAACAGGGATTCAGCCTTCTGCAGAGAAATCCTCCCTTACTCCTTGAATTCCTAGGGAGGTGAAGGTCAAAGTCATCTAGGACCAGAGGGAAGCCTGAGGAAGCCTTTTGTCTGCCAGCTGCCAGCCCCTCGGCAGGGCCCCCAGCCCACCACCTGGGAGGAGGCCACATTCTGGAGACGCTCCCCGCTGCCCCCAAACACACTACGAAGTCACAGATCACTGAGACCACACCTGTGGTTCAGGTACCTGAATAAGAATTTCCATTAGTAGACAGCCCAAAGCAACAGAACCAGATAAAATAATGCCTCGCTTATTAAAAGGACAAGAAAATTTATCCTTTGTTAACTTTTTACAAGAAGTTATGCTTACAGCTGCTCACTCAAACACCCACAAACACACTCTACCTCAGTCCAAAGATATAAGTGCCCCATGCCACAAAGCTGTGCCCGGGGAAAACTGCTCTCGGTCAGGGACACAACAAACCCCGCAGGTGGTCTTTTCTCACTCAGCTCCAGCACGTTCAGCCAGAGGCCTCAACCTATTTTCTCAGGGTTAGCAGCATCCTCCTAGCCATTCAGCGCTCATGTGTACTAGAGTCTAAAAATTTGGTTCAATTCCCACGGCAACAGGGATGCTGCCTGAGCCAAAGGCAAAGAGTGTCCCAGATGGAAGCAGAAGCGGGAAGAAAGGCCAGTGCCCCGTCGCTCTGCCCAGGCTTTCCCAGCGGGAGGGCCCTCACAAGCGCTCCCTCCCCACTGATGCCAACATACAGTCTTCACGGTTATCAGTGCCTGGGCCCCGTCCACAGACACCCGCCCTGAGACGACTCCAAACAGAAAGCTCTTTCCTGTCTTTCAAAATAGGACGCTTAAGTAAGTGTGGTTGGAGAGATAACGCTGGAAGAACTCACGCTGTGGCAGCAAAACAACGTGAGACAGAATAAAAACACTGTCCCGGATGTTGTAACAGGGACACCACAGAAGTTCAAGTGCTTAAAGGAATACCCTGAATCGTTGCAAATGTAAGTATTAACAAGGTCAGAACACAGATATCTCTGGATGGGAGAGAGGCATAGAAGCCTTGATTTTTCCAAGGTGTCAGCATGATTAAGTGCTGCATACTCAACTTGAACTGGAAATAATCCTTGCTGCTCCTGGGTACCTCCCTCCCTCCTACCAAATGCCTGTTTCTAAGGCAGAGATGTTACTAGTCTGAACTCATTTAAAGAGATTCCCAGAGCTGGCCCTACAGTTTTAGAGGCTGACTAGGCTGAGGAAAATAGGACAATTCCTAGGAGACTTTACTGTAAAGATGAACAAGTTTACACACAACCCGTAGGGTTTAAGGGCTGACAGCCCCCAGGTTTTTATCAAGGGCTGTGTCCACAAACGAATTTACCATCTAACTTTCTAGTTCAGAGCTTTGAACTGTTGTTAGTTGTCCAAAATGAGGGCCTCAGTCAGCTAAAAGCCCCACCTCATCACCAGCAGCAACCCGTGGGCCTTATCAGGAAAGAGACAAGCACTCTCAGTTGCTCAAATGTAGCATTTCTCCTGCTTTGGACATATACCCCCCTTTACGGATACCTGAGCATGAGCCGCCCCCATTTCAGGGAGGATGCTAATTACACATCCAGTTCCACCCCAGTCGTAGTTTTGCATAGATCCTTCCCTGCAGAGTTAACTTTCGCACAGCAGGTACCTGACCTCCAGGTACTAAGCATGGTGGCAGCCCAAGCGAACATCACCAGGCTCAGGGGTCCTTCTGACATCATCAAAAATACTGCTAAGAACAGAAATCGGGGTAGGAGGGCGGGGGGGGGGGGAAGGAGTGGAGGGGTAGGATTAAAGTGAAGGAGCAAGGCCATGGAGTGGTAGCTATTTCCGCACCAACTGCACAGGAGGAGGCCAGACCCCCTCGTCTTTGGTGTCTTCACCTGTGTGAGCTGTACAAGCCCTGCATGTGGCCCACTGGGATGCCTGTCGTCAAATTAGCATCTACCAAGTCACGTGCTGCTGTTATCAGGCATCTTGTGGACACCTTTTACATGAAAGTTATTTTCTCTACCATTTTCAAATTTTAATTGTCGATAAATTGTTAGAGTCCTGGTCCCCTGCCAATCTCAGAAGATTTTATCTTCAGTTCTTCGAAATTCTATTACTACCTTATGATGATTCTCTAAGAAACTATAGACAAACAAGAGAACAAGCACTGGACTAGGACTCAAACATCCTGTGTTTCGGTGTCAGGTATGACTCACACAGTGAACGATTATCAGCAAGGGGGCCACAACGACTGAGCTTCCTTTCGTTCCTTCAGATATCTGAGTACCTACAACATTCCAAGCACTGTTCTAGGAGCTTACGGTCTATCGGGAAGCAAGAGACCAAGATCTCTGCCCCTGCAGAGCTTAGAGCCTATAGGTCCTAGCTCACACAGTTCCTCCAAAACCTCTTGCCTCCCACACGAGGAGAATCAGGATTTAACAGTGAAACATTTTTGCAGATGGTCTAGATCTGTGCCACCCAATAATGTATCCACAAGCTGTTGGGTGCCTGAAATGGGACAAGTCCAAATTGAGATGTGCTGTGAACGTAAAATACACACTGGATTTTGAGGATTCCGTATGAGGGGGAAAAAAGTAAAGTAACTCATTAATATTTTTATATTGATTACAAATTGAAAAGATAGTATTTGACATGACGGGTTAAACAGAATTATGTTCACCTGCTTATTTTTACTTTTTAATGTGACTACTAGAAACTTAATTGTGACTCATATTTCTACTGTCCTTCTTACAGTGAAGAAACTGAAGAGGTAGAACCTAAAGAAAGAGGCAGTGGCGCTTCCAGGACCAGAACCCAGGTGTCCTCACAACTAAAGCAGCCTCAGAAGCAGGGAGGGGGTAAGGATGAAGACAACAAAGGGTCTGGGCAAGGGAGATAGCAGCAGCGCCAGTGCCCCACCCAACACCCCCAGGGCCGGCACCTGGACACACGGCAGGTGCCCAGTTCGCACCCGGTTCATCTCTGCATGTGGGTCAGCAACCTTCCCAGGACTGGCCAAGCCCACACAGAGTCAGCCGGCTGCGGTGGTCCTGATGCCCACCTCCTCAGCCGTCGCAGGTCAGGGATAAACAGGGTGTGTCTGGAGGATAAGGGGTAGCCAGCCAGGCGAGGTAGAGGATTACCCCTTCTCCCATCCTAGTAAGGGCTATGCAAGGTGAGAGGAGCTTATGACAACACGACAGGGTGGGAGCAGTTCAAGATTCATGGATAATTTTCTTCTCAAAATGTGTTTACGGGGAGCAAATCGAGAGACAGATATGGAACTTTTTGCGCTCATCCAATTTAAGATAAGGTTTGAAAAAAAACTAGAAAATAAGGCACAAGGTAGAACTGCAAAGAAGTACTGATGAGAAGAGGTGTGGGATAAGGGGATCCCCAGATGGGGTAAGATCAGACGCCTCTGAGAGGGTCCAAAGCTGGATTAAAATAAAGTTTGGTGAGGAAGAAGGAGCACTAACTTGCTCAAATATTTGAGTGTGTATTCCATGAGGCAAGGTAGGTCAATTAGGAAGGGAGGTCAGGAAAGAATAGAAGGTCAGAAAGGTACAGGTCCTCAAAGGAGCGCATCTTCTAGAGGGAGGGGCAGTTCCCGTGAGTTCTTAAGGTGTTTGTCGGAGGTGCCGGGACGGAGAGCTGGCCAGAGACAGGGAGAGGCGCTGGGCCAGAGCTCTCATGGAGCTGCTGTCTGCAGCCCTAAACCAGGTCAGCGATGGCAGCGGGAAACAAAAAGTTAAAAAGAGAAAGACTCAGCAGAACGAGCACCCAAGTGAATGTGGAGAGAGAGAGGCTGAGTGCGCGTTGCGAGGCTCTGCTGGGGTGGATGGGCAGGGGGAAGGGCTCGAAGGGGGCGGGTCTGGAGCTCAGCCTGAGGGGTTTCAGCTGTCGGCCAATTAGTCCTCACTGCTCCTCGCTCCAAACCTACACCAGAGGCCTCCGTTTTTAAAAAGGCCCCGAAGCCACTCAGCATTCTGGGCCCGGAGCTTGCGATCCAAAAACGTGTGCCAGCACCTTGGCCCATCAGGACGCCATCTCCTGAAGTGTGCTTCCCTCTCTGAGAGGAATGGCAGTCGGATGCCAGCAGAGCACTGGATCCAGTTAACAGGCACACCTTCTGAGTGCCAGGTCCTGCACTGGGCATTCAGCAATGAGCACAGACCCCTGCCTTCCTGGGGCTCACAGGCCAGCGGCTGCGACAAACCGGCAAAACCCAAGTGCCTCAAGGACATTCTGAGGTGGACCCAGCTCCTCTTGCATCCAGAGCATTTCCACAGGCCTTTTCACATACCATCCCCTTGGCCTGCTTGGCACCTGGCACAAACTACTACCTAGGAAGCACTTAACCACTTACGGACTCAGTCACTGTTATCCAAGAAATAAACACTTTACACAGTTGGGTGACCAAGACTCCCAAAGGCTCTGAGACTAAAAAACATCCTACACAGAGAGTTGCTTAACATCAGCAATTATTTCTTCACATTAGTTTTTCCCTATTGTTCCAAGAGTTTCTGCAAACAGTTCTAGAACAGGCTACAGGGCCCAGCTGTACAAAATCTATTAATTCTAAACAATTCATAAGGCTTCCTTACACAGTTGGGCTACACAAAGATGCTTCCTCTAAACCATTTAAATTCCAAATATAAGCTTCCTTATTAATGCATGTAGTGAAAGGATAAAAACGTTTGAAACCAGAAGTTCCAGAAGCATCACAAGAGATCAGCACGACTGCTGTACCCGAGTGGCTTTAAACACATGAACACTTCTTTAAACACAGAGGTGTCTGCTTCATCATAATACTGCTTATGCCCATTTATTTAACATGTTACAGTCAAAACACCAAGATGGCAGAAAGCATTTTTCTATATCGCCTTGTTTACCTCAGTGACAACACATAAAAGCAATGGACCTTATCTAACCAGAGTAATATTTTATCCCAAGTAACACCTCAGACTCTGCACTGCTTCCCCTTAAACCCCGCCCCACCCCCACCCCCCAATAACAACAACAACAGATACACCCCAGAGCCCCGTGTGAGACCGAGAAACCCAAACACAACATCACAAGTTTAACTTAACTCATGAAACTAGTCCCGGGCATCCATAAGATGTTTTCTCGGCAACACAACAAGGGTTTACCACATCCGTTCACTGCTCTTGGCTTGTCATTCTTTAGTGACTGACACCATGCACACAACATATCAAAGGTGAAAATGAAGACACGGTACTACTTAGTTGAGCAGTTGAAAAAATAATGGCATTTTCTAATTTTGTATCGAATGTGCCCAGTTTCTGGCACTGGGAGAACAACGACGCTACAGTCCACTCTAAGTTATCTTACTGCTGGGCAGTTCCTCGGACTCTCAGAAGTGTGAGGTCTTCTCTGTTCTGACGGGCAGTGCCAGACGTGCACAATCTGGCCTGGCCTTGAACACCGCGGGACGCAGGCTCAGTGCGGCACTGAGAGGTGGCGCAGGGGAGCTTCTGCAACTCAGGATGTGATTTCGGTGGCTACTTGTACGCACAGGAGAGCTGAGCACATTAGCAGGCAGAGCCATAGGTGCTCAACCACATCACGGTCATTCTGACAAACAGGCCAAACGCCAGTCCTTTCCTTCAGTTACCCCAACTTAATCTCTGGATACAAGGCAGGTATTGTGGAAGAAATTCAACACAAAAAGTGCTGCTGTTCGCTCTGTGGACACACACTAACTTATGAAATTAGGGACCTTTGTTTGGGGTAACAATTTAGAGGCCTTCCGGCAGAGAAAAAAGGTTTTTTTTCACTTTGAGGTTAAATTTACCCATAGCTACCTGAAAAATTATATATAATATACCAAAATCTGCTTTCTAAAAACTCTTTATTGAGAATAAATGGACTCTAAAGATGTGGGTATACCTTAAGACACAAGGTTTCAGTTATCTCAAGTAAAAGCTTGACTCCAGAGATACTAAGCTCTCCATCTTCCCAAACAAGAATGTCAAAGGGCAGAACCCCTGCTGGTCCAGCTCAGAGCTTCCCTGAAAGGGAAGAGAAAAGTCAGCGTTCTCTAGTCCCCACCCCAACCCCTTGGATGGCAGGGTCTCACTCCCCCAGTAACACCTCTGGGGGTTTAAGAAGGCACAGTTCCTGGTAAGCGCTCCTACCACCCTGACGGCTGCCTGGCTTGCTTCCCTGCCAAGTTACTCACGTTGAAAGGTTAGTGTAGCCAACAACGGCCACTCACATCCCCCCTGCAGGGCAGCTGGGCCAAGCCAGAAGTCTACTTCAGGAGGATTTAATAATCTTCACTTTATTTCCTGGGGAGGTTCAGGCTCCCAACCCACCTACCAAATATCCTGAATACCAACTGTCACAATACAAATGATTACAAAGTCTTTATAAACGCTTACTGTAATAAGTGCACTTGAAGAGTCCACGGTTTGCACGTTATAACTCCATAACAGATAAACAAACGTTAAAAGGCAGCAGGTCCCTACTTAAGACAAAGATTTAATCAGCCCTGCAGAAGTCTTCCTCCGGACAAAAAAAAAAGCGGGGGGGGGGGGAGCGGAAGGGGACCGAGCTGATCCTTGCCGCGGGGTCCAGCTCTAATATTCGGTTCTAGTGAGCCCTGCTCAAGTCGCGTTCTCCAGAGAAACTCGCCAGGCATTTCCCCGGAAGTCCTCCCTTCCTTCGAGGCAGCGTCGTTTTGTTTTCTCCGGGCGTTCTGCGTTTAGGTGTACAGGCTACCAACCTGTACTCGTCAGGTTCGTCCCCCTCCTCCGACTCCCTCCCACCGCCGCGATCTGGACTGCGACACCTCCCGGGCACCGTGCCTCTAAGCCGCCCGCGGCCCCGCTAGCCGACTCCACTTAACGGCCGTGGCTTTCAGACTACAGGTTAAGCAAGTTTCACTCCTCAAAGGGGAGGAACCAGGTCACCGACGCAGTATTCCTGAGAAGTTTCCGAGAGGAGCGCAGCGCACGAGTCACTCGCTTGGATCACTTTGCGGCTCTCGGTGTCCCCAGTCTAGTGCGAGTGCAGGAAAAGTTAGGGATCTCCGCCCTCTCCTCAAAACCCCGGCCCAGGTTCCGAGCCTGGGGACCTCCCCTCCCCTCCCCGGCCAGATGCAGCCCCCGACCGCCGCGTCTCCAACTGCGCCTTCCGAAACCGCCGCCGTCGAATTTGCGCCCAGCCAACCGGCCGAGGTGTGCGCGCCCGCGGGAGCGCCGGGGCGAGCCCGAGAGACCGCACGCAAGGCAGGGGTGGGGCGGGCGCCGTCGGACCCGGGGAAGGTGCTGAAGGCCCCCATCACACACTCTTCGGCCGCTCGGCCCGCGCCCGGCCAAAGCGCAGCCTGCGCGATGCGCGGAGCAGGAACTCGCTGAAGTTTGCCAGCCCCGGCCGAAGTCTCTGGAAAGTTGTAGCTCCCTCTCGGAGCGTCTCGCCTGGCCCTCGGGGGCGGGCTGTTTAGGGGGCGGGGGTGACGTCGCGGGGGCTGGAGGGGAAGGGAGCACAGGGGCCCGGCACCTGTCCGCACCTCGCCTCTGGCCGCCGTGCCCCCACCAGGCTTGGAGAAGACTGGAGCTCCGCTCGGCCGGGGCAGATTTCCCAACCCCCCCACCCCACCCCGAGGGCAGAACTCGCGGCTCTCCGGAACTGCGCATCCTCGCACCTTTAGAGAAGGGGGCCGTGGACTCACCCGGGCGGCAGCGGAGGAGACCACAGATGCAGGTCCTTGGCGTGGGCAGCCCCCAGCAGGAGCGGCGCGGTCACTACAGCCCCCAGGCAGCGGCACAGAGTGAACCGTCCTGCCGCCGCCCCCTCCGTTCTTAAACGACCTGACCACGCCCCCGCCCGCCACGACCGCCCCAACCCCCGCCCCTTAGCCTGCCCTCCCGGGGGAGCGAGGGGCGGGGCGGGGCGGAGCCGTCGCCCAAGGGATCCTTCCGCCTGGGCGCTGACGGCGAGGGCAGGGCGAAAGGTGCCCTCTGATTGGCTCCTCGGGTGAATGGTTGCCGAGAGACGAGTAAATCTTGGGCGGCTAGGGGCCGGGGTGCCAAAGGGAGTAGCACTACGCAGGCGCAATAGAGAGGGGCTGCGTCGACACCCCCTTAACTTTGGAGCTGCTGGGACTCCCTTCCTTTCTGCTTTTCACTACGCTCTTTTCTGCCATTCCTATCACATAACTTCTCCACCACCCTCCACATCCCGCCCAAGTTTTTCCCGTCTCTATTCCGCTCCCGCGCAGGCCTGTTTTTCTTTTGCTCCTCTGGGGATTTTCGCTTTAGTTCTCTCTCCAGGAGTGGGGAGTGAAATCTCCAAGCCTACCTCCGACGTGTGTTTTGAAGTCGGAAAAAACTTTTGGTTTCTGAGCGGGTCGAGCCTTCCTGATTCCCCAAACAAATTGGCTGGAGGTCATTGGGGAAAGGGCAAGCACAGTTGGTTCTCCGGCGTAGTTACCACCTGTGTGCAGTTAGTGGGACTAAGAGCCGTGAGGAATCCATCGCCAAGTCTGGCAACCGTGACAGCTTCAGCCCGACTCGGAATGTCACAGAGCTCAGTTGTGTATGTTATACAACATGCAGGCGGGGCTTGGACACCGTCCAATCACTCCGTAGCAAATGGTTTCGAGTCCTGGTTCTAAATTCAGATTAACCTGGGTTGGAATCTACATTCACCACCTAACTATCTGTAAGGGCTTGGGCAAGTAACTTAACCAACCCTCCATAAGTCTCTGTTTCCTCACCTGTACGGTGGGACTAAAAATGGACAGCTTTTTAGGGTTATATAAGTAATAAGATAATGGAAAGCTATTAGCGCAGTGCCTGATATAAAGTGTGTGGTGACTGTTATTTATATCAAGTTGTAGTTGCTATTATTTATCAATAAACGTTTATTGAGCTTGTAGTGATCTTGTATTAGGTTATGGGAGGAAAGATTACTTCCTAGATGAAGTATTTCTCTACCCAGCCCTTTCCATCCCTGCCTGAAATTAATGTTCTCAACGTCTGCCAGGATAGAGTTCTCAAGTATATGCCTTCCCTGGGGAGAGGGAGGTCCCCTGGAATATTAATGAGATAGGATATCGGTGTGAACGCTTGTAGGGATCAGGATAGATGGTCTAATTTTTTTTAAACTTTTTGTTTTTGAGGTACAAATTCGGTAAAGTGCTTTGTGTACAGAACAATGAATTCCTACGTATGTGTATCCCCATGTAGCTGCCACCCAGATCAAGACATAGAACATCTCCAGCTTCCTCATGCCCCTTCTCATCCAGAGTCCCACAAAGGTAACCACTCTTCTCACCTCTATCACCAATGTTGGAACTCGTTGTGGATGAATTACATAGTATGTGCATTTTTGTGTCTAGCTTCTTTCACTCAACAATGTGTCTATGAAGTTCATCCATGTTGTTGCATATAACATGGTTCATTCTTTTCCATTGCTGCGTATTATTTCATTACGTAAATATTCAATAGTTTATGTACTCATTCCACTGGTGGATGTTTGAGTTGCATCAGGTTTTTGCCTATCATGAATGAAGCTGCTACAAACAATACTTTTTACCAGCTTTATTGAGGTATACTTAACAAAAATTGTGTATATTTAAAGTGTACTACATGTTGTTTTGATATACATGTACCTTGAAGCTAATTAACAGCCAAGCTAATTAACATATCCATCACCTTACATAATTACCTTTTGTATGTGTGTGTGTGTGTGTTTGGGGACAGGGGTGGGGTACGGTGAGAATGATTAAGATCAAATCTCAAGTATATAATACAGTATTATTAACTATAGTCACCATGCTGTACATTAGATCCCCAGAACTTATTCTGAACCTTTTTACCCCCTGACCTACAGACATTCTTATATATGTCTTTTGGTGGAAATACATCCATTTATGTTGGGTTTATACCCAAGGATTGGAATCGCTGGCTCATAGAGTACACACATATTAAGCTTTAAGTATACTGCGAAACATTTTTCCAAAGTGGCATAACAATTTATATTCCAGTGACATGAGATTTCTGGTTGCTTCACATGTTTGCCAGGGTTGATATTGTCAGTCTTTTCAATTTAAAAATGGGGTTGTATATTTCACTGTGATTTATATTTACATTTCTCTGATAATGATGTTGAGCAGCTTTTCATATGCTTTTTGGCCATTTTGATACCCTTTTAGTGAAATACCTGTTCAAGTCTTTTGCCTATTTCTCGGGGGTTTTCTGTCTTAATGATCTGTGAGAATTCTTTACCCATCATGGATGAGCCCTTTGTCCAATATACGTATTACAAATACCTTCTCCCAGTCTGTGGCTTTCTTTTCATTCTCTTGATGTTATCTTTTGATAAACAGAAATTCTTAATTTTAATGACATCTGATTTATTAATCTTATCTTTTATGACTAGTGCTTTTAATGTCCTGTTTAAGAAATCTTTGCCCAGCCTAAGGCCATAGAGGTCCTCTCCTTCATTTCCTTCTAGGAACTTGGTTGCCTTAACTTGCACATTTAGGTCTATGATTCATCTCAAATTAATTTTTTGTGCAGTCTGGGGTCAAGATTTATTTTTTCCCATACAGATATCCAATTAGCTCAGCACCATTGGCAAGTTGTTTTGTTGAATGAATGAATGGATAATTATTAAATGAAAAATTTGGTTAAGAAAACAAAGTGACCAGTTACTTAAAATCCAGATTGTCCAGAAAAATCCAGGGTACATGATCACAATAAGACAAATACAAATTATTACATTACATTGGCCCTAGGACCATTTCTACTTTTTCAGTGTGTCATGGATACCATTAGCGCAAGCAGCCTCAGGGTAGAACATGGGTCAGAAATTCTTACCTAGAATTTGATCTAGCCTGATTTAGTCCCATCTTTGCTTAGGTCACATTTTGTTCAGCGTCCTGACCCTTAGGCAATTTTGTGGTAGGGGGGAGGGGAGAGCCAAGAGCCAGAAGAGAAATTCCTTATTCGTATGTGTGTATATATTTTTCTTTGAGCCCCTTTTTATTCCTGGGGCATTACTTGACTTTTATAGAATTTTATTCCCATTTTTTTGTTTGTTTGTTTTGTTTGTTTTTTAAAGTACACAGTTCTTTCTACCCCATGTGGCCTCCTGGAACTGGAAGGAGCCTCGAGAAGTCATCAGGTACTGCCCATGGGACATGGACCAGATATTGAAACCGTCTTTCCGAGATTACTGGAGCCTCCTTGCCCATTCAAAATGATTTAAAGACCTTTGCTTTAATTCACTGATCTGTACCTAGGAAAGCTGAGAAAAGGAATGAAGAGGGAGTAAATAGTCTTTAAAATGCAGGCATGACTCAACTGTCACCATGACACTGAAGAAGTTTTATGTCTCAGTAGGATTTAATTTAAATACTTAGGAAATTCTATCATTAATCCTCATTTTCAAGGCTAGAAATACCTTTTGTATAGTGCCCAGTTATCCTCATTTATCAGTTTTCTTAAGTCTTAAGTATTTGTATTACTTTATCCCAAGGTGAATCACCTTGGTAAGCATTTATTAAAATGCCCTTATCTAAATATCTTGTCTTAAAATGATTTTTAAGTTTTTATTAATGTTTATTGACATATAGAGAAGTACACAGATCATCAGAGCACAGCTCAATAAATTTTCACAAACCGAACAAACTTGTCACTAGCACACAGATCGAGAAACTAAGGAGCACCACAGCACTGGCAGACCTGTTTTAGAACAGTGGCATTTTCTACATCCTCACAGGTCTCGGTGGGGGGGCCAAGGCATGACTCAGCTTTCCACTTCCCACCTAGAACTCTCGCCAGTAAATCCCTGTCTCTTTTCAGCTTCTTTAGACCAATATTTTTCTTGGGTGTTGCAGAATGAGAGCTAGGTTTGGAGTAAGAAGGTGTGAGTTTTATGGGAGGAGGTAGAGGGCTGCATCTTTGGGCACAGCTATGACAGCAGGCTCAAGCACGACATGGCAGTGGAAGCACTGGGGCACGGAGGCAGCATGAAGCAAGATGGGGGACCAGAAAGGGGAAGGGGGTGATGGTGGCACTGCCAGAGAAATGAGGATGCCAAAGATGAGCAGGGCTGACCTCACCCCTCTGAGGTAGTATCTCTAGACACCCTTCCTGCCCACCACCCTAACAGTGTCACTTGAGAAAGGATGTAGGGTTTAGTCAGATGGCTGGTATCCCTGTCAAATGGCTTAGCCCCTCTGAGTCTCAGCTCCCTAATCGACGATAACTGGCCTCCCTGCTTCGTGGAGGTGTGTGCTGATCAAATGAGGTAGTGAATGCATGTGAGAACAGTTGCCCTGTTCACAGGATTTATCTCTGCCGAGCTTGGGCCCTTTTCTCTCTTTCTGTTTGAAGAGCTTGGCAAGCAAGTCGGATGAGAGCAGAGGAGGGTAAATTCTCAACACCTTGCTATGGCTGCCTTCACTTCTGGGGCTCTGGATCTCTTATCTGAGGATTAAAGTTTTCAAATCTCCCTTCAGGGAAAAGGAATTCCATGAAAGTGTAAATTGTCAACTGATCGTTTCATATCTCGTGACCAATCACTGGGTCCATTCTGAACCTGCCTTACATTTAGGTCCCAGATGTCTGTCTCGCCAGCCACCATAACGCCTGAAACTTGCAGCACAGGAGTCTGTGCCTGTTGGCGAAGAGACTCCCGCCATTTCCACACAGATTACCAGAGGAAGAGGATGCCTCCCTGCTAGGAATGTCTGCCTCACCTCCCAGGGGACCTCAAACATTGTCTTCCAGGCCACATATTAGCCTAGATTTTCAGGTGCAAGCAATCAAAAATGACTCTGGGGCTTCCCTGGTGGCGCAGTGGTTGAGAGTCCGCCTGCCGATGCAGGGGACACGGGTTCGTGCCCCGGTCTGGGAAGATCCCACATGCCGCGGAGCGGCTGGGCCCGTGAGCCATGGCCGCTGAGCCTGCGCGTCCGGAGCCTGTACTCCGCAACGGGAGAGGCCACAACAGTGAGAGGCCCGTGTACGGGGAGCCCACGGAATCAGCAGGATGACTAGAGAACTTGACCAGTTGGATGTGCTACCAGGAACAAGGCTTAAAAATCGTACTGTAGAACTGGTCCAGGGAAGATGCCATCACCACAGATATAGGCAATGCACGTTGCTGCTGCCGCCTCTGGAAACGATGTAATTGCCACTCCCACCACTGCCGCCACCCATTGGTAGGTAGAATTTTTGTGTCCCATCACTAGCTTCCGATCCAAAATCTGGGTTGGAACATCTGATCAGCAGAGCCCAGATCATGTGCCCAAGCCCTGGTTGCAAAGAAGGCTCAAAAATCAGGTTATGTGATTTAACTCAGAGTTTTAACTCTGCAAAGTGGGCTCTGCCTCTTAAGGAAGGGAATTCTCCAAATTCAGATGCTGGATGGCCAGAACATGTGCCTCTTCCTTCCAGTCTTTACATCCATCTCT
This sequence comes from Grampus griseus, assembly GCF_964374135.1. NCBI lineage: Eukaryota > Metazoa > Chordata > Mammalia > Artiodactyla > Delphinidae > Grampus > Grampus griseus. The sequence goes on from NC_139017.1 coordinate 79,942,344, forward strand.
TGTGAGCATTGATTGAATGAATAAGCATTCTTTGATCCATCTAGCCCTGGGACACAGATCCAGACAAGTTTCTGAAGCTTACAAGTTGGAGAACCAGGAAATGGATTCTTGAGAAGCTTTGAGGATGGAGGCCAGCCAGCTAGCCTCACCTTGCCTGTACACTCTGCTGTTTGGCCAGGTGATACTTTTCCTCTTCAAAATTCTTCAAATAGACACTGAGTGAATGATGTTTGGTAAAAGGAAGGAAGGAAGGGGACTTCCCTGGTGGCGCAGTGGTTAAGAATCCACCTGCCAATGCAGGGGACACGGGTTTAATCCCTGGTCCCGGAAGATCTCACATGCCTGCGGAGCAACTAAGCCCGTGTGCCACAACTACTGAGCCTGTGCTCTAGAGCCCACATGCCACAACTACTGAAGTCCACGCACCCTAGAGCCCGTGTGCTACAACAACTGAGCCCATGCGCCGCAACTGCTGAAGCCCATGCTCTAGGGCCCGTGCACCACAACTACTGAGCCTGTGCTTTAGAGCCTGTGAGCCGCAACTACTGAAGCCCACGTGCTCTATGGCCCGTGCTCCACCACAAGAGAAGCCACCGCAATGAGAAGCCCGCACACTGCAATGAAGAGTAGCCCCCGCTCGCCACAACTAGAGAAAGCCCGCACACAGCAACAAAGACCCAATGCAACCAAAAAAATTTTTAAAAAAGAAAAAAAAAGGAAGGAAAGTGGGAGGGAGGGAGGGAGGGAGGAAGGAAGGAAAGCGCCTTGAACACATCACCCACCCTTCCCCAAGTCTCAGGTTTCATTCCTAGCTCTGCGTTACTTTAACCACTGCTCTGGGCCTCAGTTTCCCCATCTGTTAACAAAGGAAAAAAAAGGACCCAGCCTGGCTTCCCTCCAGCACCTCCAGCTCCAATAGTGTCATGAAGGAGCTAAAGGGTATGTGGCGCGGCTGCCCAGCACATCAGGGGGTTGGCCGCGTATACTGACAGTGTCCCAGAGCTGGCGCTTGTGTAACAGGCGGATTTACCGAGAGGGGACGACTGTTTGCTCAGCAGCCGAGAAGTCTATAATTAGACTGTCACAACATCAGCAAAAGTACAGGATCAATGTAATCAGAGAAGAAATGGAAAAGAACACGGCGTCAGTCAAAGTCTCCAGTGGGTCCCCGTGGTTTCCGGACCACTAATCGCCCAGGCGATTCAACCTCCCGCTTGTGGGTTTCCTCCTGGTGATGACCAGGTTGGTTTGGGCCTGACTGCCCTTTACCACTACCCAGCTCTCCTCCTTCTCTTCCCCTTCTCCCTTCCTCTGCTCACTGAGTCTTAGGAATGAGAGACCAGAGGAGGCAGGACCTGTGCCACAAACTCATGGGCCGAGGCACCTCTTTTCCTCATAATGTATATGTGTGTGGAGTGGAGGAGAGCCAACTATAAAATCCAGATCCCTGGGCCCCATCTTGGCCCTACTGGGTAGGTGCCTTAGAATCTGCATTTAGCACATCCTCAGGTGGTTCTAGGTATGCTGAAGCTTGAAGACCACCGGGCTGAGCCATCCTCCTGCCTCATGGCAGCCCTGCCCTTTTGCTTCTACTCTTCATCTGGCCCGGTCATAACCCCATCAGGATGGCAGCAAGATTTGAGGCAGCCCAGGTTAAAGGGCCCTTCCAAAGCCAAGAAATGATAATGGGCCTCTTATTTTCTTTTTAATCACCTTAAGAATTCCAGGGCTTCCCTGGTGGCGCAGTGGTTGAGAGTCCGCCTGCCGATGCAGGGGACACGGGTTTGTGCCCTGGTCCGGGAAGATCCCACATGCCGCGGAGCGGCTGGGCCTGTGAGCCATGGCCGCTGAGCCTGCGTGTCCGGAGCCTGTGCTCCGCAACGGGAGAGGCCACAGCAATGAGAGGCCCGCGTACTGCAAAAAAAAAAAAAAAAAGAATTCCAAGCTGCAGACGGGTTTACCTCATTAATCCTCACAACATCTGATCTAGGGCGTAATGGCCAGTGTCTTTAGTTTCTTTCCATCAAAGTGGATCAGGGCCCAGGTCTGCCCCTGAAGGATCTGGATCCGAGGGCTTCTAGGCTCCCCCAAGCCCCATCCTCCTACATAGAAACAACTGGATTTCATAAACCTGTGAATCTTCATTTCAGACACAATTTTTTAACATAAATAACACAAGTTGCATTGTATAAAAATCAGAAAGTGCAGGGAAGCAAAAGGAAGAAGGAAGTCATTACTCATCCCTGATCCCACAGCAACAATTTTGTAAATACTTTGGTGCTTATCCTTCCACACTAGTGTGTGTATGAATACACACACACACACACACACACACACACACACACATGTATTCTGTCCCTGCTTCAGTCTGGGTCCCAGAGGAAAGAGATGGCACACTCAGTCATGGCTACTCAGAAGAGCTTGATGAAGGGACCATTTATCTAGTCATGGGCAAGGTCCAGGGAAATCTTAACAAGGGATGGGCACTAGCAGCGAGCCATTTCCACGCTACGCCTGAAGAGATGAGAAGAGGGAGGTTCCCAGAACCTGGGGCGCCTCACTGCAGCTCGGCGAGGGCCACCTGACAGGAGCTGTAGCCTCTGGCCGAACAACAGTCTGCTCCCAGCACCGAAAGAGCCAGGGGAAAGCCGCCTGACTGCTGGTTCCTCCTGCCCTCTGCCCTCCTGCCTGGGCCTCCCTGTGTCCCGACTCAACCAGAAGGCAGGTGGGTGCAGTCACCGGAAGGCATCCTCCCCGAGACGCAGAGCCGGGAGTTAGAAGGGTGGCGGGAGGGTCTGGATGGGCAGATGGAGACTGTCCCACACACTTTCCTAAGTGCCTTTATGCACGCGATGATTGGTTTTGAACTTCTAGAATTGCAGATCTAGGACGTGCAGTGTTCTGAGTTCATTCTCTCCTGGACCACAGCGAAAGAGTGAGTTGTGGCTTTGTGGTGTCGCCTTCAACACGGTGAGCTAGGAGCCCTGTCTGCTAGCTCTGACCCCTCTATGCGGTCCTTTGAGGCAGAAACAGCTGTTGAGTTCTTCGGCCCGTGTGGCCTCCTCCACGTCGTAAGACCCAGTGCCGGGGATCAAAGGCAGAATCCGAGCAGACTGGCCCCCAGGAGGCTATAGCCGCACGGGGTGCTTAGAGACCCGACACCAGTATCTTAAACCAGGCAGAGGGGCAAAGCCCCACGGGGAAGGCACAGCGGTCTACACCAACAATAGTGAGTGAGTAATAAAAGCTAATATTTTCGGCCAGTGGTAGCTAATATTTATTAATAACGTTTACTATCCTGGCCTGTTCTAAGTGCTTTATAGGTATTTATATCATTGAATCTCCCAGCAGCCCCGTGAGGCAGGTCATATTATCAGCCCCATTTTCGAGCCGAAGAAACAGGCATGGAAAAATTAACTCACACAGAAATTGAGGTATAGAAAGGTTAAATGGTGAAGCCAGAGTTTGAACCCAGGCAGGCTGATTCAAAAACCCACTTTCTCAAAATCTATGTTCTATTCCAGTGAGTCTGCCATCAAAACTATGTGGAAGATGATACTAAGTCATCATTTGCCGTTTGAATTCTCATCCCCTCACGAGTACCCTGCGAAGCTTCCAGAGGCTGCATGACATGGGATGACATCATTCAGGCTACTGGAATGTTCTGTGTTTTAAAACTTTCTCAGTTTGAGTTTCTAATACAGTCAATCCCGATAGACTTAACTCACATAGACAAAAGTTCCTCCGTGTCTTCAGGTGGGTCCTGCAGGGTCCTGTGAAGGACTCTTGAGACCAAAAAGTATGAGAACCACTGTACTACTCTTTTCCTGTGGGGTTCAGAGGAGGGGGTCCCACTGGATTATGAGATCAAATTTATTATCACTAGTTTCCTTGCCTAAATCATACGATGTGTAAGGCAGATTCTACACTAGAAAATTATAGAACCTGAAGGAACCCAGAGGGGTCAAAGGGCCATTTTCTTGGTTTGGGGAGGATGGCTGCAGCTGGGCTGTGGGCTTCCCTGCCCCTGGCTGCCTCATGGGCCTGCTGATGGCCAGGGGGGCCCTGCTGGTATTGTCCAGGACCCCTGGGCCAAGCCCAGGTCATGTCAAGGGAACGGAGAGTATCTGGTTGAAAGACCACACCAGTAATATTTGTCATCTCATTTGCAAGGAAGAGTGGAAGTTTAAAGCTTTGTGATTTTCAGTAGAAGAGTATAATTTTACTTATCTGTCAAGATTTGTAAAACATGATTGCCAGGTGCCCTTGTTTTTTTAGTCTATGAAATGGGGTATAAGTAATAATAATTGCTTTTTAGTTGGTAGATATTGGGAATTATAGCAAATGAAGTTAGCCAATCATGGGGAAAGGCTAGAATCTAACACTGGGGATGGCATAAAGTCATTGATGTTCCTTGCTTCAAAGTGAAGAGATAATGGGAAAATGTATGGAGTGGACATTCTAGGCTGGTACCCAGCATCCATTTCTCCTTCCGCAATTGGGGAGCTGCCATGTTGCTTGGGTAGAACTGATGTGGACACCCCAGTGTCCTCATGATGGGCCTAAGCCCATCAGTGTAATTACACCCCTTGCCCTTGACCATGACCAGTCAGGGATGAGAAGTTATCTCAAGCTCACGTTCAGTGGCTGGAGGAAGGGAAGCCACAGATGTGCGTCTCTTTCTGGACAGGATGATGTGTAGATGTGAGTCCTGGGATGATTGACGTTACTTTGCTGCCATGAGAGAAGCTGATGTGTGCTGAATGAAGTCTACACTCCAGCAAGAGCAGAGCCAAAGACTCAAGGACAGACAAGCCAGAAGACCACACTGCCACCGAGCTCTTCTCTTCCAGAAGCCCAGGACTCCCTGTGTTTTAGCCAATTTAACTATTTTTCTGATACTTAGCAACCAGAGCATCTGATATAATTAAATAACTTTTTTCCAACTCAAATACTGTCAGAGACAAAAAGTAGGACTGTCATGTTGACCAAAGAGTGTCAAATCTGACAATTTAAGGATAATCAATCCTGATTTTCTGTCACCTTCACTTCCAAACCTTCCACATAGGCATTTCCTATGTTAGTCTTTCTTTCCAAATAAAACGCTCCTTCCCTCTTTGACTGCATAGTGACCAAGCATCAGATACTTGAGTCTCAACAACTGAAGCTTCTCAAGTGTAAAGGAACGTGCGGGGCTCAAAGGACAGCACCACATGTCTCACGAGGGTCACTTGAGCCGACTTCTCTGCAGCAGGACAGATGTGGCAGGCCGAGGGGCAGGACTCATCTGATGGTTGGAAGGATGGGCTCCCAGATCAGACTTGCTGGGTTCAAGCTCTGCCTGTCTCTCTGGGAGAGCTATTTGACCTTGCTAAGCCTCAGCTTCCTTATCTCAAGATAACAAGACGGTGATAATAAGAGGACCTCTAGCCTCTGGATGTTGCAAGGATTCAACGAGCTAATGGAGGTACCATTGTGTGGCAAACGGGAATTTTTCCAAAAATGTCAGAGACAGTCCAAGAGACTTCCCCTCCCTGGGACTCAGGTTCCTCTCCTGACAAAGGAGGAGGGATGTCCAGGGTCCCCTCCAGCCAGACGTGCTGCCCTTGGCAGAGACAGGAGCCGGGTTCTCTGCTTGAGCAGCAAGGGGCCTGGGGCAGAGCGCTCTCCTGCAGGGAAGCCCGCCTGCCCTCAGAAATGACGCAGGGGCCATCTGTCAGGTGGCCTCAAGGGCCTTCAGGAAAGATACCTATGTTTGTTTGGTTTGGGCTTTGGTGTTAAGTGTAGAGACTGCAGCAGAGAAACAGGGCCACGCGTGCTGGTCGGCATGTCATGAGCGGGGCTGAGTGTGCAGACAGCATGGGTCCAAGGGTCTAAGAGACTGTGTTGTTCATTCTGCTGGGCCTCACGTTGTTCATCCGTAAATAGGGACACCCTCCCTGTCTCTCAGAGAGACTGTGAGGGTTACAGAAAACAACCCACGCGATGTGGGAAAGTGCCTGTCGCACCTCAGTGCCTTGGTGTCAATACTGTTCCTTTCCTCTTTCTGGAGCCCAAGTCCACCAGCCGCCACTGCAACAGGAAATGGAGCTGGAAAGTGCACCCCCTGAGGGTGCAACCCAATAAGCTCTCTAAGCTTCAGATGGAGAGTTGCTGGGGTCCTGAGGAGACAGGCATCATGCAGAGACCCCCGACGGGGGAGAGCTGACCTCACGGCACCCGAGACCCACACCTGGATGTGCTAGTGTGGGAACTAACACATCAGGGTGGCTCTAGCGACCCATGTTCCTCATTGCCCTTCAGAAGTCTATTCATGATTTCTGTTAACTCATGAGACTTGGCTACTCTCTTTTCTAGAGTCTTCACCCCCCACAAATTCCCAACTCCTCTGTTATTTAAAATTCAAACTCCCAGAGGGAGAATCTGAGGGGCAGGTTGGCATCAGCAGTCACCATGTGGGCGCCTTCCCTCTGGTGGCCTCCCTGGCCCAGGTGCTCTCAGCTGAGGTCACAGGGATGGGATCACAGGCACAGGTGCTCAAGGGACAGCAGAGGGGGGCCAAGAGCCTGAGGTCGTGCAGCTGGATGGGGTCACCAGCTTCAGGGACAGCAGTGTGACACAGCTGTCACCAGTGTGGGCTCCTTGCCCAGGGCTTCCTCCCCCTCTTTCTCATTGTCTTGTTTTGGGGCAGCTCCACCCCAGGCCAAAGATCGTTTCCCGTCAAGATGGTACCACCCCCAGAGCTAGAGGGATCATGCTATGAGGGCCTGGCAGCTGTCTTAACCTATCTCCCAAAGGGCTTGTTTCTTGTTGGAAGAGCCTGAAATAATCACAGGCCTGGGGCTTGCAGACAGTACCGGGGTTTTGTAACCACGTTGGCCCTGATCTGTACACAGTGGCTGAAGCCCAGGGTGAGATGCTGCCGCGGCCTGGCCTGTGGGTGCAGGTTTCCTGCCCCAGTGTTTAGAAGTCTGTTTCCGAGCTGTCTTGTTCGTCATCACGTACACAGGGTGAGGTGACCCCTCTCCCTCGTTCTTGCTGGTGGGGTCTGGGGCAGCCTGGATAACTGAATGTCGCAGCAGTGAGGGATGACCCAGTGTACCTGCATGGCAGAAGACGCTCTGGTCACTGTACTGAACCAGCACGGAGGACCTACCCTGGGGACAAGGCTGCCCTCTGTGAGGAGGGGGAGGGTCACCTCGCAGGGTGGGATCAGACCTGCTGTCAGTCACCTGGAGAAGAGGTGTGTCTCTCAGATTGCAATCAGCTGAGCTTCCGGGAGGAAGCCCATCCCTGGCATCTTGACCTGAAATGCCTACAGAGGGCATCCTATCTGTGGGCATTAACTTTGCTCCTTTATTTAGGACATTGTTCTTCAAACTTTGAGACCATTGGAACCCCCCGGGGTACTGGTTAAAAAGGCACATTCCCATATCCCAACCCCAGAGGCTCCTATTCTCTGAGGTGGGACTCAGGGGTCTTTGATCTTGACAATCACCCCTAGTAGTTCTGATTCAGATGACCATGGACCACATCTAAAGAAACCTGGTCTAAGAGGAAGGTTAGTGTGTCAGGTAAGCCTGAATTCAGAGTCTGGCTCTGCCACTTGCATGCTCTCTGGCCTTTGGCACGCTCTAATCTCTCTGTGCCTCAGTTTCCTCTTCTGAGAAATGGGAACAATCATATCAACCTCATTGGGGCATTAGGAAGAATAAATGAAGTGAGATGCTGCTCTCAAATGCTTGGGAAGGGTGGACATGGGTGATTGATAGAGTCTGACTGAAATCTCACTTGTAGAGCTGTACTTATCAAGGGACACGTTGCAGGAATGAATGGTAATTCTAATGTCCTGAAGAAATGCCACCCTTAGCTGCTCCATTCAGAATCATCATTGGTAAACAAGGCAACCCTAACACACCCTCACCCCAGGCACACTCACACCCTCCTCCCTTCTCTCTCAACTGGCCAAGCCCTTTGCCTGGAAGCCCAGTTCTCCATTGCCTGGTCCATGGTCTACCCCATGACCCCCAAACAGACCACCTGTCAGCAGGAAGCCTGTGTCCCGTGCTGACATCCCAACTGTGCAGCCACGCTGAGTACTCTTAGGTCTCAGACTTCTGGTTTTTTAAGTAGTTCCAAGAACTGGTATCCAGCTCTTGGAGAAATAGGATATTCTGTGTGGTCAAATATCTGGGCTCACTGAGAGACGGTACGGATCAGTTGTTTGGCTGATTTTATATACATTAATATTCGAGAATATTTACTTTATACAGAGCGTCTGGCCACTCCCAAACTCAGCTAAAAATAATTGACTGTTCAAGCATTAGAAAGTTACATTAAAATCTTCCAAAGCTCTGTTGTCCTTATTATGAATAGTGATTATCATGGTATCTGAGAATCCCCGAAAGGGCATTTCTAATCATTAGAATTCAGGGTAAGCCAGCTTCTACCTCATTAAGCCTAAAGCCCTGGCAGACATCCAAGAATTGTGGCTATGCCACACAACCCAGCTGGGGACCTGGGTGGGGAGGGTTCAGAGACCTGGCTTCCGGTCATCACCCTCACCTTGCTGTGTAACCTTGGGCAAGTGTCTCTGAGCTTGTCCCATCCATACAGCTAGGCGGTTATTCCTCAGTCCCATACCTTCTAACGTAGAGTCTGTGTGTCTGGGTGAGCTGACCTTCATGTTTCCGTAGAATGACGCTTGGTCTTGGTTCCAGTTTAACAGGCCAGAGGGCAGTTAGAATCCATCCTTGTTGCCAATGATCCGGTACAAAATGCATTTCTATTTGTTTTGTGCTAAACCAATTCCCCAGGGCAGCCATCCAAGCAGAGCGGAGTTGGTGGTAATGGAGAAAGCCCAAGATGAGGACGTAGTTTCCAGCACCAAGGCCATTAGCCAAGTCTTCCTGACGCCAGGATGGTGAGAGGAAGAGTGGACAGCTCCTACGGGCACCCACGCTTTGGTCCTGACCTGTGCCTTTGGCCACCGTGCTGACAGAGTCCCTGCTTCTCTGGCATTGTGTAGAGGGGACACGGCTCTGAGGGGATGGCAGAGCAGCCATGGGTTTGTGCCACCCACCATGCCCCTGCCCTGTGGTGCATGTCCAGGAGAGCGGGGCCAGCTTCTTAATGGCCATCGTTTCCAAGATGGCACCTGGCAATGTCAGTCAGAGGGTGAGGGCTTGACCCGGCTTGTCCCTTCATCTGACCAGCTTTCCATGGGTCACACTGATGAAAGGAGAGGCTCTGCAGGGTCGGGGAGAGGGCGGATTACAGAGCTTTGGAGCGAAGCTGGCCTGACTCTTTTGTTGGATTTGCCCCTTCTCCATACTCACCCTTGTGCCTGTTTGTTCCTGGCTGGGTCTGGCTCTAAGCTGTGGAGAAGTAGCAGATGAAGAGGAGGAGAGGCTGCCGGAGTTGATGGTAACGATGTTCCTAACAGTAGCTCACACATTTGTTCAGTGCGCCAGCAGCTGTACCAAGGGCTGTCTCCTAGAGGGAGGATCTTTTGTTCCACATGGAAAAACTGATGTGAGAGATTGAATGACGTGTCAAGGCTACAGGGCTGGTAAACCGGGAGAAAGGATTCGAATCTAGGCCATCCAGCTCCGGAGCTGGCCACTATTGAAGAGCAATGCCTTTGTAGAACTTCCAGACACATCCTAGGCAGCTCTGGGCACATCCCCTTTCCACCTCCTTTCTTGGAGCTTAATGCTGTGGCCTGGAGGGAAGCAGACTCCCCCCCTGAGAAGTTTCCACTATTCACCCAGGGTGAGCTGCTTTGCTCCTTTGCTCCTGAGGGACGCGAGTGCGGCGGCCTCCCTTAGAAGCTGCGGGCAGGGGGCATGGCCTCCGCCCTCCTAGGCCCAGCTTTATAAACGCTCCTCAGGCCACTGTCTGGGGGGACACCACTTCTCACCTACCTCACACGGTCTGAACCTTAAGCAGCCAGAGGGCCTCTTTGGGGCCCCCTAGCCTGGGGAACTGTGCTCCAGCTTCGAGATGGAAAGACCTGGGCTTATGTGCCATCCATAACCCTCTGAAACTCTTGTTTCCTCTGAAAACATGGATAATGATGACTGCCTCATACCTACTGCAGCTTTATCGTGAGGGTGCAATGCAGTCATCGATGTGACAGATTTTTCATGAATTTTCATAACCAGCTCACCTTGACTGAACTTTCAAACTTGACAAGCAGCATCTTCATCTTGTTTAGATGCACAAAAGGAAGTTCAGAGGAGTTCACGAACGGCCCAGCACCCTGCTTAGGAGCAGCAGGCCCACGCTTGCTCTTGACTCACCTGAGTCACAGCTGTCCCCTCCCTCCCCAAGCCCCGGTGTCATACAGATGCAACGTGATGCTGATTCGGGACCCACTGCGAGGTGAGCCCGGTGTTGCAGAAACCAGGGCGGAGCGGAGATGCTCTGCAGAAGTGTGGGAGCTGTTCCACTCAGAAGCGAGCCTTAGAAACATCTCCTGCCGACAGAACCTGCCGCTTCGGTCACTGGGCGCGGCTGTGTCACTGCTCCGCCTGCGGACAGGGACACCGGGTGGCAAGCATGTTCAAGCCAGCCCCAATTCCGTGCTCTGGGTAATGGCTTCACCTGCTGCCTCCATCGCATGCTTTCTCGGAGGCGTAGCCAAGGAGCAGGGAGACATTGAATCGGAAGGCATCACCACCTCCACCGCTGAGTCCAGTTCACCACCAGCGGGCTTCTGCACCCCAGTCTTTCAGCCACGCTGGCCCGAGGGGCAGGCTTCAGTGACCTCCCTGAGACCCCAGACACAGGTGTTCGCAGTCTCTTGGGACCCCCGTTCTGCAGCTGAGCTCTTGTGCCTAAATCTTTAAGCGTGAGTCCTTCCAGGTCCCGGTTTGTGTAACTAACATATTATTCTCTTACAATAATGTTAGCTACAAAGGAGTTGTTACCATTTTCCAGAGGACTAAGTGCTCCCATAGGGCATTGTGCTGTGGCCTCTGCCTGCATTATCTTAGGGAATCATCCCAGCTAGGGCGCTGTTATTCCCATGGAACAGATCAGGAAACTGAGGTGCAGAGATCGGAAGTGATTAGCCATGCTCAGCAGGCTAATAAGAGACAGAGGGGGGGAGTGAGCCGGGCTGTTGAGCCCCCAGGCCACACTGGCACGGCCACTGTCCTTGCTCCCGGTCTGATCATCTGCCCCTATCCAGACGCTGCCACTCCTCTGCCCTCCTAGAGGTCAGGGTGTGGGACCCGTGCAGAGACCCTGGGACCCTGAGCCCCCATCTTCCCGGGCTTAACGCCTTCCCCACTCCACCAGGCCTCCGCACCGTCCATCCTCACGGGCCCTGCCCAGCCCTTAGCCAGGCCCGGCGTATTTCCAAAGCGTCCCAACCTGTCTCCCAGCTTCCAGGTTTCTCATGCTTCAATCCATCCTCTGGTGGCTGCCAAAGGCCTCCTCCTGAATCATTCATGCTCCTTCCTCAGCAAGACGCCCCAGCCCCAGCTGCAGGTGACAGAGTCAGGCCCAGACCTGAAGCCTGGCATCCAAGGCCTCAGAGTCTGACCTGAACCCCCTTCAGTCTCTCTCCTGCCCCGCCGCCTTCAGTCCAGCCATGCCTGCCTCCTCCCCTGCTCCTCACGGGTACCTACGATTTCTCTCTCCGGTCACATCGATTGTGTGACTGGATTGCTCACTTAGCCACTCAGAAATGTCCATTGAATGCCTACACGTGCTGAGCATCATTCAGGCACCGTGGGGGCCCACATAGCCAGCTCCTGTCGCACGGAGCTTGGAGATTCGCAGAGGACACAGAGTTGGGTGTCTCTGAGGAGCTGAGAAGCCAGGGTTGTGGTGCAAGGTGGGCTGGGGGCCTCTCAGGAAGTTTGACAGCAGTCACACCGAGGTGGCTCCAGCCAGTAGGGGGCAGCAGAGCTGAGAGCCCCCCACGAGGGACGGCAGTAAGCAGATGCCACAAAGCACTAGACGGCGTGAGCAATCAGAAGCATATGAGATGGGGAGGAGAGGAAAGAAAGATGGCGGGTAGGAGCCACGGAGGCAGCAGCCGAGACAAGCCGAGCTGCAAGGATGATGAAGACACAGGAGCAGAGAAGAGATGATGCAGCATCGGAGGGACCACAGGCCACCGTGCTGAAGCCCTGCTGAGGCAGCCCGAGCTTCATCCCTGCTCACTGCTCTGCCAGCAGTGCAGGAGGTTGCCCAAGCACGCCCCTGGTCCTTGCATCCCCAAAGCACCAAACGCAGGACAAAGCTGCCATGAGCTGCCATGAGCTGCCATGAGCTGGGCGGCCACCAGCCTACAGAGGCGGCTTCTTTAAGGCCTCCTGTGATGATTACCCAGAGCGACCACACCAGACCAAGATTTGCTCGGAAAGTCCTAAGTGCAGGGAGAGCCTGCAAGCACTGGGTGGCAAATTGCAGGATTGGAGACCACAGAAAGCCACAGGAAAATTCCAGTCAGGGCCAGGAGCAGACACAAGGGGAGAGGGGCTACGAATGGCTCCCTGGATGGGAGGGGAGATAGAACGCTCAGCTAGCTGGTATGGAGGAAAATAAAGAAACGATGGAACAAATGCCTGGAATCCCTGAGTGGAAAGGCTGGCACGGAGAAAGGGAACTATGTGACCAGATGTTTGCTTTGCCTCCTGGATGGAAAGCACTCCAAATGGAAAATTTTCCCGTACCAGTGAGGTCAGAATGTATGAGCAGCCCCTCTTCCAAAAAGCAAGATGGTGGTGTCTGCCAGCCCCTCTGTGCCTCTCGGCAGGACTGCTGTGGCTGGAGGGCAGGCAGCACGGCGGAGACCTCAGCCCCTTCCCTCTCTGGTCCTCTCTGAGAAAGACCACTTGTGGACCGGACAGAGTGTGGCAACACACCATTTGCTCCCCAAGTTTACAGACCTGGCTCTGGAAGGAAGACCCACGGGAAGGGAACCACATCCAACCGGAGGCCGGAAAATGTTTCCCTTGGTCTGTGGCAGCAGCTGGTGTTGGCCTGCTCCCTTCTCATCCACAACAGCATGGCATGAGCGAAGGCAAACAAAACAGCAGCCAATGCAAAGGGTTCTTGGGCTTTCTGATGTGAACGATCCAGGAACCAAGGGCAGGAGCAACGGAGGAGCCCCCGGGGGAGGGTGGGGGACGAGAAGACCCTGTGGGAAAGCTAGCCGGCTCCAGGGACCTGCTGACTAGTACAGGGTCTTATGGAAATAAAGGGCAGCCGATGTGGAGGGTTGCCTTGTGTTTCACGGGTGTGTATGCCCGTGCACACCTGCGTGTGCATGTGTTTTGTCTACTTCAACCCCCTCCTTGACTTCAGCCTCCAAGGCCTGGCACCTCTCCTCTCTCGAGGCAGTGGGACACCTCCTTAGAGCCCCTCCCCCTTCCCCCTCCCCTCCCCCCTCCTCCTTTTTCCCCCAGTTTTATTGAGATATAATTGACGTACAGCACTGTATGAGTTTAAGGTGCACAACATAATGATTTGACTTACATAGATCATGAAACGATTACCACAGTAGGTTTGGTGATCATCCCTCTCATACAGATACAACATTAAAGAAATAGAAAAAAAAAAGTGTTTTCTCTGTGATGAGAACTCTTAGGATTTACTCGACAGCAGCTTTTATTTAAAACCTACAGCAGTGTTAATGATCCTTATCATGTTATGCATGACATCCCTAGTACTTATTTATCTTATAACTGGAAGTACGTACCTTTGACCACCTTCATCTTATTCCCTTCCCCCGAGCCCCCTACCTGTCTCTGGTAGCCACAAACCTGATCTCATTTTCTATGGGTTTGTTTGTTTGTTTTTGAAGTGTCATTGACCTACAACACTACGTTAGTTCCTGGGGTACAACAGAGTGACTTGATATTTATATACATTTCAAAATGATCACCATGATAAGTCTAGTTACAAGATGTCACCCTACAAAGATATTACATAATAATTGAGTATATTCCCCGCACTGTATATTTCAGCCCTGTGACTCATTTATTTTGTCACTGCAGCTCTGTACCTCTTAATCTCCATCGCCTATTTCTCTCCTCCTCCCCACGCCCCGCCCCTCTGACAAGCACCTGTTTGTTCTCTGTGTCTATGACTCTTGTTTCTGTTTGGTTATGTTTGTTCATTTGTTTTGTTTAGATTCCACATGTGAGTGAAATCATACAGTATTTGTCTTTCTCTGTCTCATTTCACTTGGAATAATACCCTCTAGGTCCATCCGTGTTGTTGCCGATGGCAAGATTTCATTCCTTTTTATGGCTGAGTAATATTCCAACCCCTCTTCTTCTCGATACTGTGTCAGTTCGGCTGTGGTAACAAGCAACCCCAGTGTCTCAGGGGCTCACAACCACGCACATCTCCCTCGCACTCACATCACCTGTGGGAGGCTGTCGGCTGTGGCTCCACGGGCTCCGCCCCACAACTCCTCATCCCAGGGCCCAGGCCGTAGGAGCTTCCCCAGCTGGTCAGTGCGTTCTTCTGACACACTTCTCAAGCAAGTGCGATGATGGAAACTCTCGCTAAACTTCTGCTGAGACCTGGAATACATCACCATACTTATTCACATTCCGTGGGCTGAATTGTATTACATGGTCAAGTCCAATGTCAGTGGGGTGAGAATGAACATTTCTCCCAAAGGGAAGGAGGGTGAGAATGAGTGCAAACTACCATGTTATTTCATATTGTATGTCAATATTGTCTACCTCCCTTCCAGCAGGTCTCTCCACAGCTCAGCAGTCTCCTCTGAGCAAGCCTCTTTTGTTCTCCTAACAACCTTAAGAAATAATCGCAATGGCAAAAGTAATTAACTTTAAAAACAAAAAAGTAATTAACTTTTACTGCCTCTTTCTTTGTGCCAGGTGTTGTTTAAGTGCTTTACAGGCGTTCTTTGAGTTAACACTCACAGCAGCCCCATGATGTAGCGACCACTGTTATCCCCATTGTACGTGTAAGAAAACTGAGGCTGAGAGGTTGACTGGCCCAAAGTCACACAGCTGCTAAGGGTCAGGTCTGGGATTCACTCCGAGGGCACCAAAGGCTGTACTTTCAACCCCAGCAACTACACGGCTTCTTCCTATGAGGCCAGGGTGGGGTAGTGGCCCCATATGACAGATGTGCAAACTGAGGCCCAGAAAGTTGACTTGACCTGACCAAAGATACACCCTGTAAACAGAACTAAAATAGAAATGCCCTGGTGTCTTCTCCTACGCAGCAATCCGTCCCCTACACCAAGCCGGGGACATTGTCGTCTAGCACTCTGGGGACACTGACTGCCACCCTGGCCTGGAGCCGTGCAGAGGGAGGCTCCAGTGATGGTGCCTGTCTGTCGGCCTTTTCCTACCGGTCAGCCCAGGGTGGTGAAGTAGCCCAGTCCTGGCTCGACCACTGACGACCTCAGGCAGGTTCCTCGACCTCTCTGAGCTTTACCTTCCTGGTCTACAACATGAGAGCCACAGAGCTTAGAGCATAATGCCAACCAGAGTAACTGGCCTCATTTTCACCTTCCAGCTCCTCCACTCTAAATCCTGCTGGATTTCTTTGGTTAAGACACTCTTGCCCTCCACCTCACCTTCACTTCCTACCCCAGCCCTCCATCCATCCTTCTTGGGTTCGTGTCACCTCCACTGCACACTCAGACAGGTTTGAGAGGAGGCGTGAGATGAGGTGGGGGCCACAGTCCCACCTGAGCTTCAACAAAGAACCAAATGGGCTGGCTCTCTGTGCTCCCCACCTGGATACACGTATACACGTGTGCACAGACATGCCCACATGTATATATCACACGCCCACATCACATGCGCATGTATACAATACACAAAACACTTACATACCTGTACACAAATACACACATACCCATGTACCTGCATGCACACGTGTACACACATATACACACAGACACCTGTACACATATACAGAGACACACATACATATCCACACAAACACACACATACATATACGCACCTACACAATATACCTGTGTACGTGTGTACACACATACCCACAAACACACACATGCACATGTCCACAAATAAACACACAAATATGCACACATACATACACTCCACGCAGGCACAGCCACTGGACAGGGTGTGGCTTGTGGGGCATATAATGCTGTCTGTCCAGCCAATTCCTCCCCTGGAGGGTAAGTGCTCTTCTGGGGGCGGGGCCTTGGTCACAGCCAGAGAACGGCAGAACATGAGGGCCCGTGGGGGTCAAGCCCCTCCCTCAGCTGCGTCTTGCAGGTGAGGAAACCGAGGCCCAGAGCATAACGGAAGCACACAGTGCTCCAATATGCCAGGCACAGTTCCAAACTCTTCATCTGTACTAACCCACTCACTGAACACTCACAGTCACCCGCTGAGGGACCCACTGTCTCGTTTTTCCAAACAGGAGAACTCAGGCCCAGAGGGTCACGCGTTAGTGGTCCCCCAGTGGGCAGTGGAGTCAGGCTCAGGCAGCAGCTCCGGTGCCCCTGCTCCTCACGGGCAACCTGGGCTGCCCCTCTGCTGCCATCGCTGATCGCGTGACACTGGGCAGAGGGACCGTGATCGCTGCCGAGTCAGGTCGGACCCAGCTTCCGACCCCTGCTGCCTCAGGCAACCTGGCTGAGAGGCTGTCGTCTGACCACGTGGTAATTTTCAGGGACACGAGGACACGCCAGACAGGCGGGCCGAGGGAGGGAGGTGCCTGGGCGGGCAGTGCCATGCGTGCTGCTGTGGTCTCTGCCCCTCCTGCTCTCGGGGCATGAATGGCCCGCCTGCCCTGAGACGGGAGCCCAGCGTCTGAGCAGGCTGGATGCCTGGTTTCTTTGGCAACTCAACTCACATTCTCCTGGCTGTGCTTTCTGGGGCTTGATTTAAGTTTAATTCCAGCCGGAATGACTGGAAATACCAAGTATTTCACTAGGATTAGTGCTTGGCTGGAAGGGCCAACTGCCTCTGCCACAACCAGGTACCGTGGACCTCAGAGGAGCGTTAATCCCAAGGAAGTCTCCGTGACTCAGCCTCGGGTGGCTTCTCAGCCCCAGGAGGGCCAACGCGAGGCACAGACGCCCGGGCTGGGCCTCCGCTGAGCTGGGGGAGGGGAGAGGCGGCACAGGAGGGCTTGCCGAGCTCAGAGCAGCCCTGCTCTCCCACCCACGGCAGGGACCCATCCAGCCCATCCCCCAAAGCACACGCTTCGGGGAGAGCGGGGAGCAGAGTGGGGCGGGGCAGGCACACAGTGCGGGCACCCCTCTGTGCCCGGGGTGGGGGGCGGTAAGGAGGCACCGTCTGGTGGTCCGGGGCACAGCTGCCAGTCTCACCAGCACTTAGTTTCTCGGCCCTGGCCACGTCTAACCACCCTGAGCTGTGGTTTCTCGTCTCTAAGTAGGGATGATAACAGCACCTCCCACGCGGAGCGGAGCGGAGCGAATATGAAGATTAAATGAGGCAGGGTTTTCAAAACACATAGCACAGTTCCTGGCACATGGAAAGCCCCAGATAAATACTAGGGATCAATGTGAACCATTAGCTTCTCACACCTGCCAAGCCTTCAAGATTCTGTGAAGGAAAACAGTCAAAAATGTGAAGCACCTCCCTTCCCAAGGTAATGGAGCTGGTTTTCCTTCCTACCTATTGGCTCCAGCCTGACAAAGGTGTCTACATCAGAGGAAGGTCTTCTAGCAACGGGCTCAGCCCCACCTGGCAGCTCCGGGCTCCCATGTAGCTCTCTGAGCCCCCATGCTGCTGCCCAGAGCAGGCATCCCTAACTGCCTCTGTCCTACCCCATGGGCTTGGCTTCATCTTCTCTGCCCTGGTTCCTATGCCTGGTTCTGAGCAGCCCTCCTACTGGGATCCCAGGTGCCCTCCGAGGTAGAGCCCTGCTGTGAGCCCCACATGGTGATCAGTGAGCAGGTGGGGAGATTGCCCTTCAAAGCTGGGGTCCTGTCACCCACAGACAGATCCCCACTAGTTTCCTGGGCATCAGCTGCCTGCCCGAGTCCCTGGCCTGCTTCTCGCCTCTCCACGAGCTGCTGGAGCAGCTCTAGACCCTGCTGTGTGGCTAGGAGGGTCCCACAGTGCCTCACACCCAGTCCCAGACTATCATAGAAGGGGCAAACCCAGAGGGAGACAGGGGAGTTAGCTAGAGGAAAGACAAGAGAAGGCCACGGGGAAAGGATGGCAGGGGCAGAATGCAAGCAAATGCCAATCAGACATAATTTGAGGCTGAAAGCAGTCAGTGAAGGACTGCCCACACTGCTCTCCAAGATGAACGTCTTCCTCCCCGCAGTCACGCTTGGTCACCCCAGCAACCCAGCAAGGACTTTATCAATGATCCTAGCTCTGTACCCATCATGGACCTTCAGTCCTCCAGGCCCTGCAGAAACTTTTCTTTCTGCTGGAATACCTGCCAGCCTTCCCTAGTATGCACCATGAGTGAACTCCTATTTATCCTTCAAAACCCAGCTCAAACGTCACCTCCTCTAGGAGGCTTTCCCTGAACACTCCCTCCCATATTCAACCACAGCCTCTTGAGATGCCCCACAGTGTGCTTTACATCTATGTACCTCTCTTTGTTGTGGTTTATTGGCTCATATGTCATCTTCCCTTGCTGTGCTCGGGGCAATGAGTGTGTCTTATCCATCTCCACACCCCCAGCTCCTGTCACAGAGCTAAGCACGGAGTGAAGCCTCAGCTAAAATTTGCTGACATGGAAAGCAACAACAACAAAACAACATCTTTTGACTAATCCTTCACACCTCCCTGGCGAAGCAAATCTAAAGTCCTAGCTCAAGCCCTCTGAGGGGCTGAATGTCTAAGATGGACTTCAAGACAAAGTCCCAAACATCACACAGCCTCATGGAAGTATCAGGACATGCCCGGCCTCTGGAAGGGTGAGCCAGAAGGAAGCTTCCAGAGGGGCTCAGAAATCACCCACTGGTGTCCTGCAGTGAGAAAGCCACCCTGGCCGGTGGCGATCTGAAGCACCAGCAGCATGAAGAATGAAAAGGCAGAGTGTGGCCAGAGCTGAGAGGTTGGCATTTGCAGGCTAGGAGCCGAGGAGGAGTGGCCCTGGGGGAGAAACTGAGCCAGGCGTGACCCCTAGCCCAGGGGGTTCCAGGCAGAAGAACAGCCCACTGATGTCCCTCTCAAGCTATAGGAATATTGTGGGCACTGAAACCCCATCTCCTAAGAACACTCTGCACTGCTCCAGTCCCAGGCCTGACTCCATCGGGACCGTACTGCCAGGGGCGTCAAGTCCAAGCTCCAAGTCTGCCTCCCGGTCCCCCCAACACCGCTGCCACCAACTGCTGCCCTCACTGAATTCTCTCCTCTCCCACCCACTGCCCAGGCCCAATCTCAGCCACCATCACCTCCCTCCCAGCTCCTAGGGGCCAGCCTGTGGGGCTGTCGCTCTTCCAGCCTTGCCCTTGAGATGCACCTGGACAGTCCCCATTAACATGTGGATCAGACCCTGTTTAAAAGTCTCCCTTATCGATCCTGCTCTGGAGGAGGCTGCTTTGGGGAATAAGGTAGAGGGTCAAATGCGTGAGAAACTCCCTGTCCAGCAGAACTGATGCCCTCTGCTCACCTCTCCAGCCACTTCTCATCATTCCCACCATACGACCTCTGATGCTCAGATGACAACGTACTTTCCTCCTTTGTCCACCTGCCGCCCTCCAGGTCTGTCCCCCCAGCTGAGGGAGGCACCCCCACTGTTCCCACAACCCCCCCATCTCTGTTATCTCTCTCTCTCTGGACTGGGGGTTCTGAGCTCTCATTCCTGAGCGCCGGGAATACAACAGCAAACCAAACAGAAAAATCACGTACGGGATGGAGAGTACATAAGATGCATACGTAGGTATATACATACACAAGATGTCTGGTGCTGGGGAGAAGTTTTAAGCAGGACAAAGGGAATAAATGCTGGTGGCGATTTAAACAGGATCCAAGGAGGCAGGGAGCCAGCTGTTGGATCACTGAGGGAACCTCGTGCGGTGGGGAAATGTTCTATGTCTTGCCTGTGGCAGGAGGCTATGCAGTCGTATACATTTGTCCAAACTCCGAACTGTACGCTTAAAACCTGTGGATCCTACTTGTATAAATTATATACCTCAGTAAATCTGACATCATAAAAGGGTGTCCCAGACAACAGAAACCTAGAGGCAGGAGCATGCCCAGAAGGACTGGTACAGGGGTGGAGGAGCCACAGGCCAGGCACTGTGGACAGGGCAGAGGTGATGTCCAGTGCGTGCGTGCGTGTGCCTGCGTTCCGTGTTCTGGGTGGGCCCAGGCGTCAGTCTCCTTCTAGATGTCTGCAGGTGGCGCACCGCTGGTGTAGGTGCTGCTTCTCAGCATCTTCCTCATCCCCTGTGCTGGCAGCCCCCGGAGGGCAGGAATTGTGCTCTACTCATCCCTGCATCCCTGGGAGGTACTGAGGAGGGGCTCGGTGCACGGTGCATGGAGATTAAACGGAGCTGATTCCCACTGAACCACGTCCAAGGAATCTGAAGCTGTCTGCAGCAGTGGACATCCCCCGTGCTGGAGGGGCAGGGCCCAGTCAATTTCACTGTGGATTTGGGCTGGGACAACCCTGTCTCTGGGGTTCACCTGTCCCAAGATGATGTGTAAGGAGGGGCCGGTCAAGGCCCGCTGTTCGTCGTGTGGATTCCAGACTCTCTCCGCCTCTACCTGACTCCGAGGACTCCGGGTGGGGTGTGGGCCAGCAGCCCTAAGCCTGGACACTGTCAGCCGCCTCTGTCTTCAGGGGCAAGAAAAGATGGCAGAAAAAGGCTGATGAGCAGCTCAGACTCCTCTCCTCCTCAGCTCAGACTCAGCTTCCTTGAATGAGCTTGAGTGGCAGAGGCCCTGCAGGCTTTATCTGTGTGCGCCTCTGGTGGGGGCTCCCGGAGCCTCACTTCAGAGACTCTGAGAGCAGAGCCTGCGGTGCACTTGGAGAGGAGAGGAAACCTCACATTTCTTGAGCAAATGCCATGTTTTGGGCACTAAGCCAGCACATCACACATGTCATTGCTTTATCTTCACTGCAACCTGCAGGGCGCCAGGGTCCTTGTTTACAGGCAGGGAAAATGGGTCACAGAGCGGTTGAGTCATTGTCCAATGCAAGCGTGGCAGAACCGAGGTCTTTCTGTTCCCAGGGTCAGTGCCACCTCAGAGGCGAAGGAAGGAGGGGGCTGCTGTGAGGAAGGTCACTGGTTGAGAGGAGCTGGGAAGGGGATGGGGTGAGTGGAGTGGCAGCGGCTGAAAATGGGCTGCTTTGTCCAGAAGCCAAGGGATGGCCCGGGATTCCAGGCAGAAAAGGTGCTGTTTCCCCCAGGCCAAGGTGAGTAAGTCTGGTAGGGGCCTGGGGTGAAAGTAGGGTCAGCCCAAGGAAAGGACAGTGGCCGCAGCAGGGCTCTGAGCCAAGGGCGACCGGAGCACAAGGGAGTCCAGGAGGCCTCACTTCCAGCCTGAAGATGACAGATCCCTGTGGCTGTGATTCACCAGCTGCCATGACCACAGTCACAGCCCCTGACATCTGCACAGCGTGTGACTCTCCACGGACCTTGCAAGTGTCCACACATGACCACGTTCCATCTCACTAGCAGCCCCCTGAGGGTGGCAGGGAGGTGAGGCAACGAGGGCTGGAGGGCTTAAGTGGCCGCCGAGGTCACACAGGGGTAAATGGCAAATCAAGGCTTGAGCGACCCCCATAAATGGCAATGCTGATCCCCTGTCTGTCCATCTTTATAATCATCTGTGTGCTTCTGGAAGGCCTGTATGACCAGACTGAACGGTGGCCCTGGATGGAGCTGGTAGAGTGCTAGAGACTAAATGTTTGTGTGCCCCCAAATTCTTATGTTAAAACCTAACCCCCAAGGAGATGGTGTTGGGAGGTGATTGGGTCCTGAGGGTATAGCGCTCAGGAACGGAATTAGGGCTCCTGTGAAAGAAACTCTGGAGAGCTCCCTCACCGCTTGCACCACGTGAGGCCACAGCGAGAAGAGAGCTGACTAGGAACCAGGAAGTGGGCTCCACCAGGCAGAGTCAGCCAGCACCTTCCTCTTGGACTTCCCTGCCTCCAGAACCGTGAGAAATAAATGTTTGCTGTTTAAGCCACACAGTCTGTGATATTCTTGTTATAGCAGCCTGAACAGAGTTAAACCAGGCCAAGGATACCAAGATCTCAGCCTCTGGAGGAACAGTATCACCCTCCCTGTCCACGCTCCCCATGGGGCTCAGGGCTGAGCTGGCCAAAGCAAGTTGAGTCAATGGGCTTTTGGTGTGGGGACTGCCAAGGAAATATCTGCTTCAGCACTGGGGCTGTCAAACATGCAGAGACTGAAAACCATCCATCCATTCATTTTGCCAGCCAGCCAGCCAACAACCAGAGCTCAGGTGTGTGCACGTGTATATGAGGAGACCTCTGACCCCAGGTCATCAGGTTATTCATGGTCCTCAGCACTTACCTCTTTGGGAGTCAGGCGTGAGGGTCGTGCCTCCCTCTGGCCTTGCTGGTGGGAGCCTGGAAGGAAAGGAAACCCTGTCCTTCATTGGGCACAAATGCTGGCGCCTATGGAGCTCTGTTGGGAAGTAAAAGCTGCCTTCATGCCGGTCCTCATATTTATGTTCCCCCAGGTTCCCAGACAGGCATCCAGCAGACGGACCTCGGAGCCAATACGCTTGGGATATTGTCCTCAAGGCCTGAGCAAGCCCCTCCCTGATCCAGGCTCGGAGAAGTCTCCCTAATACAGGGACCAGCTGACACTGTCGCTCAGTGCTTCCCAAGCGTATCATCCCCAGGTCCCTTTTTGGGGTGTGTAGAAGTTTTTAGCCTGGCACACCCGTTGCCACGGGACGCACTGGAAATCACGGTGCCAGAGAAACTTCCTGCCTCGGGGCTCCCGTTTCCCATTCTGGGTCGGCACTCAAGGGCTTCGCACGCACACCTGCGGGGCTCCCAGAATCAAAGTGCTTTCTCATCAGAGGCGTTTTTGAGTGTGCAGCATGGAGAGGAGATTTGTGTTCCCTTATTCAAAAAATATTTATTGAGCTCCTTAACTGCCTTTCCCTTTGTTAAGTAATGGCTTCATACGTACTTTGCAGGTGGATCCGCAGGGGGCAAGCGTTTCCCAACACAATCCTGAGCCTTCGGCCCTTCCCTTACTGCCCCCTTCGTGGGGCCGAAGGAAAGCTCCGGACCGGGGGCCCTGGCCAACCACAGAGCCAAGCGAGATCAAGCCTAGGGCCAGTGAGGTACGTGCATGGTGAAGGGGATGTGGGGGAAGGGCTGGGGCTTCAGAGACGCGAGAGGGTGGCCCTGAGAGGACCGAGGCCATCCTGGGGTGAACGTGGGGAGGGGCCCAGGGAGAGGCCTGAAAGGCTGACGGAGTTGTGTCCTAGGGAAAAGGCAAAGGGAAGAGGAACGAAAGAGTTCCTTCTCTCCAAGGGGCAAGGAGCCCCCGAACTCAGTCCAGGTTTGGGTACCCTTCTGGAGCCAAGGGCTAAGGACGTAGAGCTGGTTTGGGGAGGAATGGCAGAAGGGCAGAGGCCTGTGGGCCAGACCAGGGACAGAAATAAGCCTCTGCCGTGACAGTAGGTATTGGGGGCCTGCCCACCAAGCCACACAGCAGTCACCAGCCAGCACAGGTTCCTGTGAGCCCCTCGCCGGTGACATCGGGTGCGAACGGTGCCAGGCCCCAGCACCGTGTTGGGTGGAATCGGGAGAAGGCCTGGCAGAGATAAGCCTAACACAGTGGTCCTCAAGGTGTGAATCACCCCGGAACTGGTTAGAAATGCAGACTCTCATGCCCCACTCCAGACCCACTGAGTCAGAACCTCTGGGAGGGGGCCCCATAGTCCACTAACAAGCCCCCAGGTGATTCAGAGGCGCACTCAAGTTTGAGAAACTCCGGCCTAAAGGAATCCCTGACTCTCCTTCCCCCCAGCATCCCAGGCCGCGGCTGGATCAGGGCAGGCGGGGCCTGTAGGGTTGGGCTCTCGAGAAACCCACGCAGGAGCACCGGAAGCCTGAGTGGTTAGAGTCTGTGAGCCGTGCCCTCTCCTGAAGGGAAGCCTGACAGATGAAAGGCAGCAGCTGCCGCCCTGCTGCTCTGCTGCCGGGTTTGCAGCCTGGCTTCCCCGGGCCTCGGGCCCTCCCGAGACCTACCGCCCAGGAGGAGGCCTGGGCCAGGCACAGCCTCCCATGCGGGGACTTGGCTGGCCCCGAACGAGACCCATCAGGGCACCAGGAGTTCGCCACATACATTTCATCCCCTGTTATCTCCACCCCAGCCTACTGAATTGAATGCTTTCGGTACGCTGGCTGTACAGATGCGGGTTTCAGAGTTTCAGAGTTCAGTAACTTGGTGATGCCACTCCCTCCTAAGCCGCGGAGGTGGGTCTTGAACCCGTTCTACACGTGCACTGCCTCTTCTAGCCTCACCTCTGATTCCCTAAGCCTTCACTCTGAGGACCTGCTCCCCGTCCCCTCAGCTCAGGGGGTGCAGACTGGCATCTCAGGGGCCAGTGGGTTCCCTTTCAGGAACAGGCATTTGACTTGGTTTTCTCATCCCGGAGCATGTGAATGTGTACGCTTTGTCCAGCATCTCTCAGGAGTCTCCTTCCGGAAGGAGTCTCTAGTTCTGAAGCCTCCCCTCCTGGCCTTCCTCCCACCCCAGCCCGCCACGGGCATCCGCAGCCGTCTGCAGGCGACGTGGAGACAGGCAAGAAAAGCCCACCTTGTTTCGGGTGAGGCAGCGTGGTGGGACGACGGCTCGCTGGGGCCCTACTTCGTGCTGCTCTTGACGTCTCGTTTCCACCGTGTGCTCACGCAAGGACCTCGCTTCTGGAGGAAAACAGATGTGACTGCGTGTGGGCAGGAAACCACAGGGCGGCCTCCTGCCTCATCCGTCCCCATCACTCGAGGCAGCCTCATGTGCTGATGGGGGAAGCTCCCTGGTGGTGATGCTCCAGGCTCAGCCTGCGATGCAGGGCCAGGGTGACCCCAGGCAGCAGGAAGGTGGGGCTCAGCGCTGTGCAGCTGTCAGTAGGAACGGCTAGACATGCAGACTGTCAGCCCAAACCCAGATCTACTGAATCAGAGACCCTGGGGGTGCAGCCGGGCAGCCTGTGTTTTAACAAGCCCTCCCGGCAATTGAGATGCACCCCGCAACGGGCGATTCCCAGACGGCCCCCATCCCTGTTTCCAGCCTCTTCTCTCACCACAGCCCACACCCTCGCACAGCCCTCCTGCGGCGCTCACACCCCTCCTTCAGCCGGCACGTCCGCTTACCTCTTCCTGGCAAGCAGGCTCCAGGTTACACTTCGTCATCCCAGGTCCGACACACAGCATCTCACGTCACTTCCCTTCACGGCTCTTTTCTTCCACGTCCGACTTTCCCTTCCTGGGCTTTATGTCTATTTTCCTAACACCAAAAAATTGAAGCCTCTGTTCATAGCGCACCTGCCTCCACCCAACATTTGTCAACTATTTACCAGGGGGGACGTGGCAGCCGACAAGCAGCAGGGCCCCAGCTCTCACAGAGCTGACAGTGCAGTGGGAACTCATGGAAGAGGTGGGCTGAGGCCTTTGCTGAGCCATCTCTTCACTCTCCAGGCACCCATCAGGCCCCTCCTGGCTTTGTCACCTCTCTGAGCACATGCCACGCCCAGTGCCACGCCAGGCCAGCACAGCGCTTCCTCCCCAGGCCAGGCCCAGGGCTCAACGCTGCTTCAGCAAACCGGAGGTGAGCACGAGTGACACACACTGGCACACACGTGCCCACACACACCGCACTCCTCAGCCCTGCTGGGACGGGGGCAGAATGCAGTGGGCACGGCTAGGCAGGACCCTAGAGAATCTTGGTGGCTACATCGATCCTTAGTACTGGTCACTCTTGGTAGCCAAGGAAGAGGTACAAGGAAACATCCCCTTCCACTGAACGCAAAGGAAAATGGATGAAAACCATTTTCCATCTGTTTTCTGTACCTTGCCTCCTCTGATGGACACCAACACCTCACTAGGTCGTCTCAGGTGTTGCTGAATCTCCCTGTCAGTGCTGTTCTCACAGGGGCTGACCAGAAGCTGGCCCCAGCCATGGGGTCTCAGGTCTCTGTACCCTCCTGCCAATTCAAGACTGGTTGACCAAGAGTACCTGTTGCCCATCACCAGACAGTACAGCAGCGGTACACGGTGCTGGGTGAGGCTACGGTCTGTAGAGTCAGACTGTCTGGAATCAAATCCCTAATCTACCACCTACTCACTCACTGTGTGACCTCAGACACGTTACTCGACCTTTCTGAGCCTTCATTTCCTCATCCCCCTGTTAACACGGGCATAATAATAAGGTCTATCTCATAGGATTGCTATCAGGATTAATTACTTAATACACACAGCTTACTGAGTAAATACTCAGTACACGTTAGGAATTGTTATGATTGACTGGATGGGAGACGACAGACTCAAAGGCCCGTACTTCTCACAAGGACTGGCAATTTCAAGCAGCAGATGGCACCTGAGATCTCAGCACAAAGTTTCTGATAGGAGGCTGTCAGCAGGAGGGGGAGATAATAAATCAACTCCCTCTTGATGTATTATCTACTTTACCAATTAGGCTTCCGTGGGAAGGTGCCCTGGGGATTTCCATAAACCCATAGAATAGATTCATGGAATTGAGTATTTCCAGTTACTAGTTAAGATAAGTTTTAACAAGAGTGAGATCAGGTCAGTTTTCAGGGGATCATCCCAATGGACGAGAGAGAACAGACGCCCAAGCTGGTTACTAATCTACCCCCACTGGCGTGGCCAATGCTGCTCGTGGGAATGTGGATGTCTCAGCCTTTCTTTTCTGGAAAGCCGCCTGGCAACACACGAAGAACAGTAAATGAGTTCATACCCTTTCACCTGGTAATTCCTCTTCCAGGCATCGACCTCAAGGAAATAAGCAGAGAGGTGCACAAAAATGTATATGTAAGTTTGTCCATCACAGCGTTGTTTGCATTTTAAAATAAAATAGGAACAAATGTCAAATACTAGAGAAACAGTGAAAGGAGGTACATGCCTAAGACAGAATACTATATGGCCTTTAATCATCTCTTCAAGGAATATGTAACAGTGGCACGATGGCTGGTTTGCTCCTCTGTGAAAGAGGGTGACCACACTGAACTCACAGGCTCTCCCGAGCCTTAGCCCAGCGAGGCCCTGAGTCCAGCAGAGCGCAGGCCACCTGGTAAACACTCAAAGCGGGGGCTGCCATTACTAGGAGCTCCCACCAGCTGCCATGAGGTAAGGCCTAGCCTCCCATTTCAACAAGAAGAAACACAAAGCTCAGGGCCTGCAGGTTGGGACAAGGCTGTCCCAGCCTCAGAGGAAGTGGGTACAGGTGTGGCTCTCCCCGACACACCTCTCCCATCCTCACTGGCTAGCACGCACCCCATCTGTAGAGCCCCTTTCGGCTCTCAGAGCACACTCTGCATTATTGCTGCAGATCTCTCTGCAACCCATGAGCCCAGCTGGGCCAGCGTCATTCCAGGTGACCGGCCTGAGAGAAACAAATTCAAATCCCGACACCACACCACTTAGCGGCTATGTGAACCTAGGCAAGCCAGCCTCGCGGGGCCTCCGATTTCGTTTCTCTGGCTTCCGCCTCTTCCTGGAGACGCTGCAAGGAGCAGATGTGGAAGTGTCTTTTTCATCTGCACAACGCAGAGTCGTGCTCTGAGCTGTGCTCTTCGGAGGAGGAAACCAAGGGTTGAAAAGGCTTAAAAAAAATCTTGCTCCAGGTCCTGGGAATAGGTGGACACAAAGTTGGGAAGCACCCAGCTCTTCCAAAGTCCTAACCTTTCTTTTCTTTTCTCTTCCCTTCCTTTCTTTTTCTTTCCTTTCTTTTCTTTTCTTTTTTAACAGCTTTATGCAACATAATCCCCATGCCATAAAACTTATTCCTTTAAACTGTACAGTCCACTGGCTTTTAGTGTATTCACAGAGTTGTACCCCATCAATACAATCTAACTTTAGAACATTCTTCTCACCCGCCAGAAAAACCCTGTGCCCATCAGCAGTCATTCCCCATTTCCCCCCAAGTCCCTCTGCCCAGGGCAGCCACTAACCTACTTTCTGTCTCTATAGATCTGCCTAACCTGGGCATTTTGTATAGCTGGAATCATACTACATGGTCTTTCAGGACTGGCTTCTTTCATTTGGCACAATGTTTGCAAGGTTTGTTTATGCTGAGCATGAATCAGCACTTCATTCCTTTTTATGACTGAATAATATTCCATTGTGTGGGTAGTTTGGTTATTCATTCATCAGTTCCTGGACATCGGATTGTATTCACTGCTTAACTATTATGAACAATGCCACTACGAACATTTGTGTACAAGTTCTGTGTGGACATGTTTTCAATTTTCTTGGGCATATACCCAGGAGAGAAACTGCTGGGTCACCCTGCTTTTCTGTGCTGTTTCTCAGAACTTTTGACATAATGTGCATTTTCCAAACTTACTTGGCCAGGAAACCTTTTTTCCACAAAGCATCTCGGATGCCTTTGGCAAAGTCTGATTTAGCCCAACCCCCCTCATTTTGGGGAAACAGAAGCCCAGGAGGGTCCAGCACACTGCCAAGATCACACAGGAAGTGAGACGCGCAGCCACCGCAGAAACAGAAGAAACACGTGACCATCTGAATGGGAAAGGCAAACCAGGAGAAACAGGAGGAACCCTTTAAACATGAAAGATACTGAAGAAATCATAAAGGAAAAGAAAGATGAACGTGGCTGCACACATAACATTTAAACTTCTGAACCTCAAGCTGCTTATAAAACTAAATTAGCAAGCAGATGATGATACAAAACTAGACCACCATATCCCAGCCCTGGCTACCTAGGAGAATGGCCTCGGGAATGCTAACAACCTGGCCTCACCCACAGAGATGGATTTAAGTTTTAAAAGCTTGTAGGTGATGGGCATCTGGAATTAAAATTTAGAGGACCTAGTGTTCATGTAATTAACAGATAAAGACTTATTAAAAGATCAGTAAGAAAAAGTCCTGTCCTGCCATAGAAGAGTGGACAAACAACAAACACATTATCTGTCAGAGAAGAAAGATAAGAAATATGAAAGTTCAACTTTACTGCTAGCCAAAGAAGTAGAGATGATACATTTATTAAGCACCTACCGTGCTCCACACAGCTTACATTAAGGTAGTTAATTCTCACAACAATTCCACAATGTACCCCCATCCTACAGATGAAGAAACCGAGGCCAAGGAGTGTGGCCTAGTGTGAACAGGGCCATATGGCCCTAGGGGCAGGGCCGGGACTCCACCCATCAGTCTGCCCCTAGAACCTGAACTTAAACCAGCACACAGCATGCTTAATCACAGGGTGGATGCCTTTGTTACCCATCAAACTGGAAACACTCTGGAAAAGCTAACTCTCCGTGTTGAAGAGGATGCAGGGAAAGAAGTGCTTTCACCTACTGCTGGCAGAATTCTCAACTGACACAATTGCTCCGGATAACCATTTGGCAAGATGCAGCACCAGCCTTAAAAGGGCTGATGCCCTTTGATCCAGGACTCCCACTTCCAGCAATCTGTTCCGAGGAATAAGTACAGGTGAGGACACAGGACGTTCCAGGCAAAGTGGAATCCTGACCCCGTTTCACAAAATGAGAAAATAGGGGCTCAGGAAGATGAGTAATTTGCCGAGGTATCTTGGGTCATTGAAGTTGAGGGGTTGCCATGCAGGGTCAGAAGCCCTGAGCCAAGCCTAGGGGTATGGCTGGTACCTCTCTTCCAGGGGCCGTGTACGGTTCCTGTTGGAACAATCCTAACCCTCCCAGAAGCAATGGACGGCACTGGCTGAGCCCTGAGAGGGCTGGTGGCAGGCATGGCAGGGGTGGGGGTGAAGGGAGAGCCCACACATGGGGTTTAACACATTTCTTCCCGTATACCAGGCATATGTATGTATGTATGATTATTCTTATTTGCCCAAGGCTGCCAGTGGAGAAGCCACCAGCTCATCACTGAACACTCCACAGGCACCACTACACGGCAGTCCTGAGTCCACCGCCTGCTCCAGAGTCCTGGAGGTCAGGGTCCGTGGTTTGCTCCTATCTTGATCCCCAGCCCCTGGCCCACGTGCTGTTTGGATCACCTGACATCAAGGAAAGAAAATGTTAACTATTTAATAATTGTTAGTTATCCTTTGGTGACTCTTGCCCATCAGATCTGTTCTGCTGCAGGACAATGGCATCAACGACTGCCTGAGGAACGGGTCCTCACTGCAGAGGCCTGTGGACGGAGAGACAAGCCCTATGCCCGGAGGTATGTGACCTTGTTTCCAAATTATGTGACCTCTGGAAGTCAGCCTTCCCAAGCCTCAGGTTTCTTATCTATAAAATGGCTGCAATGATAGATTGGGTGGCCAAGAGGTATTCTTCGTAAGGCGCCCTGGCTTCCTCCTGATTCTTGCATTTCAGGGCCTGTCACAGGCCAGAGGGTAGATACGTGGTTACACACAGGCCTTCCCAGTCCCTCAGATCACATACTGTTTCCCCTGGGACCCATGTCCTGAAGTCAGATGGTGCCGCGCGGTTCTGTGCCAGGACTGGGAACCGGTGGGGGTTGAGCCACCATACCTCTGCCTGTCTATGAGCTCTCCATGCAGCAAGGCGGGCTCCCCCCAGCACAGCTGTGGCTGCTGTCCCATCCCGGCCTGCCTGAGCCCTGCAGTCAGCACCCTTCCGGGCTAACCAGGCAGATGGCTGGCCCTCTCCCTGGCCCTCTCCTGCCCCCGACCTCCCCCGCCCATTCTCCGTTCTGTCACCAAGGTGATGCTGGGCAGTGGTCTGTGAAAGCAGAAAGCAGGTGTCCGAGCTCCCGCAGGTCCATTAGTCGTTAAGTTGGAAGCGCCCTGGAGCCTGGAGCCTGAGGTGCAAGCAGACACCTGTGCACCCTGGGGAGGGCAGCTTCCCCGGAGCGGTCTTGGAGGCCCGCCTGTTTGTTGGCCTCCTCCCAGCCCCATGTGTGCTGGCTAGCCCAGCTCACTCAGAAGTGTCCGGCCAGCCCTGCAGGGGAGATCTGGCTGGGGAGACATGACCCACAGCTCCTGCAGGGGCTTCCAGAGGCAGGGAATACGGTCGTCAGTGAGGCAGCCCTACAGCCCACTGCCCGTCCCCCAAACTTCTCTCCGACTCGCCAGCCACAGGATCGAGGATTCATTTTTTAACATATACAATGTTCCAGGCATCAGGCTAGACCTTTGAGAGACCAATTGCAGTCCCTGCCTCATGGAACTCACAGTCTAGTCGGGGCACCGACAAGCAAAAGGAAAAATCACAACTCAGCCTAAAAAAAGCCACGACAGGGTATGTGTAGGCCGCTTTGGGAACACGCGTGGGGTGGAAGCAGGAAGGCTTCCCAAAGGAGGGGACGGAGCCTTGGATCGAATGGGGGCTGTGCGAGGGCGGCGCTGTGGACTGTGAGGCTGCACCCTGGCTCATCCAGAGAATATCTTGGTTGATTGGTGATGTCTGTTACAGAGAGAGAATAATGGCAGCACTTGTGCCAAATACTCACTGACCCTGTATTAGGCCTCAGCACGAGCAAGTTCATCAGATTCTTTCTAAGGAGCTGACAAGCGGAACTCAGATTATTTTGATTATAGCAGACGCTTATGGATTATTTCTTATATGTCAGGCATAACCCTAGATGATTTCGCGGCAACCCTCTGAGGTAAGGACTATTTTTATCTCTATTTTCTAGATGAGGAAATGGAAATCTGGAGAGGTTAAACAACTTGCCCAAAACCACAAGTCATCAAATGTCAGTGCTGGGAGGAACCTCAGTGATCACTGGTTGAAAGCCCTTCTTTTACAAATGAGGAAAAGGAAGGCCTGGAAGAGACATGTTTTGTGCCAGGTCATTCAGAGCTGGAAGGATGAGGAAGGTCCCCATGTCCAGCCAGCTCGGGGGTGGGCTGTGGGCAGCCAGGGCCTGTGGAGGAGAGCCAGGAGCTATTTAGAGTGGGACAGTGAGTCAAAGACCACTAACTGCCCCAAGCATCCTTGCCTCCTTTTCCATTTGAATAATAAACCTCGCTGCATTTCAGCAGGGCATGAGGCTGCTGCACTAGAAACTACATTTCCCAGGAGCCACTGTGGGATGCGTGACCACGTGACAGTTTAGGCTGCGAGATGTCAACAAAAACAACTCTAAGTCACTTCCCTAAAGACCAGCTGCACGCCCTCTGTCCCCTTCCTGCTGTCTGGAGAAATGGTGACACATGGGGCAGTTGCCTTGGACACATCAGGTGTGGAGCGTAGCAGGGCTGCCCCACTACTGGTCCCTGGACGGCCTCTGGGCCTACTCAGGAGAAAAGAGAGTCCTTGAGGGTCTCATGCAGGTGATGAGATATGCATCTCGGAAGGGGTCTGTGCCACTTCTGCCCTGAACTAGCTCCCTGCCTCAACCCAACCACAGGAGACCTGGAAATCTAATCCTACCACGTGCCTAGAAGGTGGAGAGCCTCTGGAGAGTAGCAGTAGTGAGGACCACGGCCTACTCTACAGTTCTGCCTGGCCTGGTTCTGCGAAGGGCTGCCCTTGACTCCATGAAGTCCAAAAGCCACAGTGTCTAGAGCCACGGCTCACAGACTGGCCCACAGACCAGCGTGGGAGAGGAAAGGCCTCCTGTGTTCCCTGGGCCATGTACCCTGGCGTGCCCAGAAGCTCCAGATGAGCGCAGAGCTGTGTACCATCACCCCTCCTCCCCACGCCTTCCCAGCACCCAACCAGGGCCTGACCCAGAGCAGACGCTCAACCCAGGGGATGGATGGATGGATGAAAGAAGGCTGAGCGGCAAGGTGACAAGTAAAGGAACAAAGGGCTTAAGCCTCCCTCCTACGGTGGGCCTACCGGGGGCTTGTCTGCTTCCTTCCTGAGTCCAGATGCAGCTAAATTTGCTCCTAGGGGTTCTTAGTGGTGCCTGAGTATTAGATTGATGTGATTCAATTCCACAGGCACTGAAGGAGCATCTTTCAAATGCCCGACCCTTTTCTGGGCTCTTCTGGGGCAACGGGAATGGATCAAGCACAGCCCCTGCTCCTCTTGGCCTGGAAGGACTAAGAGAGGGTTCCGAGGGAGGAACCGCCCAGGGTGAAACAGCCTAAGCGGGATAAGACAGGAAGCAAGCCTGTGCTTCAGGAGCACTGAGGAAAGAGCAGTGACTTCTGCCGCCTGGAGGTGGGGGGAGGGGGGAGGGAGCTGGGAGGACGTCCTGAAGCGGTGACAGGTGAGCAAGGCCCTGAATGATGGGTGGTCCATAAGGGTTCGGGAAGGGAGGGATGCAGATAGAGGGACCTTCCTGAGCGAAGCAGGAGGGCAGGCGCGTGAATGCCAGGCTCTGGGTCCCATAGGCAGAGCAAAGAGGGCTGATCACCTCTCATTTCCAGCCTGGTGAGAGCTGGCCCTCCCTGCTGCCTTGAAGCGGAAGACCTGGGCAGACCTCGCTGTTTACCTTGGACACCCAGTTATCTCTCTGGGCGTCAGGTCCTTCCTTGTGAATGAGGGCCCCGAGCCGCCACAGGAGGAAGCTGCTCGTGGGAGGCGTGTCTTTCGTCTCTGGGGGCTCTAGTGCCAGGTTCTCTCTACCCAGAGGGACTCTGGCACCTGTGGGGCCAGCTGGCTGGCTGAGGTCTCAGCCCTGGGGCCTGGGGCTCCCTGTTCTCTCTAAAGGTGAAGCGGTGACATCAGCCGGGGCCCTGTGAACGTCTCCCACTGGTTCTTCCTCCTCTTCCCAGGCGCTGATGACAGAAACGTGCCCTGACAGCTGTGGGGAGAAAGGGCCTTTGACGAAGTGGGGCTGGGAGAGGCTCGGCTTTATTTGTTGACTATAAAAATGTCAGCTCCTTTGGGCAGCTTCTTGAATCAATATTTGCTGTTCTGAGGCTGAGTTCAAATGCTCAGTAATCCACTCGGCTTGCCTTCTTCCTCCCTCACCTGGGTGAGGACTCAGCCACAGATATTTAGCAGGGCCCCTTACTGCCCAGGATGGGGAGCCTGTTCCCTGCCTTCCCACCCCATCCCTCAGAGGGGCTGCCCTGAGAGCTCTTTGGCCCAAAGGGAGCTCCCTAGAAAGGAGGGTTCCAGGAGAAAGGATTTCTGAGTTTCATTTTGTTCATCTGAAAAATGGGCAGAATAATGACTCCTCCCGCCCAGGGTGCCGTAAGTTCGAATCAAAGAAGGGATGTGCAAGGGTTTCATCAGTTGTTAAGCTGGGCAGCACGACAACTGTAATGACGACGACGATGATGACGATGATGATGATGGGGAAAGCCACCTGCTGAAGCTTTCCAGGTGTTACTGTGGGGCAATTTATCCTGTAGCCCAGTCTTGTGGCAGTGATCTGAGAGCAAACAGATTCTGGGACACTTTTCCTTGGGAACCTCCACACCAACTGGTAGTTCTCAACCTCCCGCAGCTGCCCACTTGAGGTCTCTTTCTGGTAAGGGGCCAGAGGAATGTTGGTGGAGAAACATGGGACTCTGAAGGTAGATGGATCCTGATTCCCCACTTAGTGCTGTGTGCATTTTGGCCAGTTACTTAACCTCTCTGAATCTCAGGTCCTCATCTGCAAGGTGGAACAAAGCTTACCCGGCAGAGTTAAGTGGGGCTCAGAGACAGTGCACATAAAAATACCCAGCAGGGCACCTGGCACCCAGTGGGTGCATCATAAGCGCTCATTCTCCTGTTCCACAGTTGGTGTCTCCCAGTCTAACACAATTCTCCCCCTCGCACATGGAATTTGTACTGGAAAACACTGTCCTGGACATCAGCCTGAACAACACCATCCTGAGAAACGGTGAGGCTTCTTAGCTGGCACATAAGCTCTCATTATACAGACTGCTTCCAAGTTCCTCTGTCCCCTGCCTTTGTTTAGCTTCTGAATTCACTTGGCTGCCAGAGTTGGCAAGCAGCTTGACACCCGCAGGGCACAAGGGCAGGTGGAAGCCTGGTGTTTGATGCCAAGGGTGGCCTTGGGGTGAGGGCCACACAGCACCAGTCTGGGGCTCTTAAGCATCACTGCAGATGGACGCAGGGCCCCCCAGACTCTCCGTACCTACCGCCATTTGCCATGAAGTTCTGACGAGATGGCCATACCTTTGAGGAGGCATCACGGGGAAAAGTCTCATGTGCTAGAGGGAATAAAAAATTGTACCATTACTCCAGAAAACTGGAAGTTTCTTTAAAAGTTAAACACATATTTACCCTAATTTGATTTTATAGGGAACAACAACAAAACCACACTCCTGCATTTGGGATGTATTTTTAAATGTATCTTTTAAAATTGAAGTTATAAAGGTAAATGGTTGAAGAGTCAAATAATTCAGTATGATAAAAACGAATTGTCTTCAATTCCTCATTTCCCTTTACCAAGAGGGTTATCATTTTTCAATTCTATTAGTTGTTTCTTTTAGGTTTTTTTTTTTTTCAGGTTTTCAGATTTTTCAGTCTAATTGTTTCTCATCAGAAGATGAGAATTTAGGTCTTTTTAACCACCACTACTACACATACTGGTATCTCTTCCCCCACCATCCTTCCAGTGCAGCTATATCTCAAATTTTGTTGGATATTTAGTATTCATAATGTTATGACTGAGCCGTGTGCTATACTAGTATTATTTTTCCTTCCTTGTACTACTTTTAGTTTTTGTTGAAGTTTCTTGTTGAGTCATTTGTTCAGTTTTAATCTTAGGCTAGGTCCTCCAAAAAGCAGAGTCTGCACTAGGGATTAAAGTGCATAAACCTCCTTTGGGAGATGCAAATCCAGGTGGGTGAGGATAAGGGGAAAGGAAGGGAGGCAAGGAAAGATGGGAAGCAATGCAAAGTGGTATGCTGTCAGGCTTGGCAACAAAAGAGCCACTAAGAGACAGAGCAGGTTGCTCAGCAGGTATGTTCACTTGCACCTGCCATTTCTCCACATGAGCCATGCCCAGTGACTCTATGGAAAAGAAGAAGAGAGAATTTATCTGTCTGGCTCCTTCTTCTCTCTGGTTTCTCATCTGGTAAAATTCACCCCCTGTGAATTTATTCCTTTGTACTTCCAGATTGCATTATGCAGTTCCTTAGTGGGCTGCCCACTTGGGATACCAGATCCCACACCCTGTGGTGTAGTGTTTCATCCCTGGAAGTGATGGAAGGAGATGAACTCTGGGAACTGGCTAGTTGGCCCAGCGGCGGCAATAGCCAGAAGAGGCTCACAGAGTTTGTGTCTGATACAGTTTTCCATATACTTATTACTAAATGCAAGCCCAGCTCTCATCTGTCCATCTAAAAGTCCCTTGAACAGCCAAACCCATCAGGGTTTCTGTCAATTTCCACTTCCTGGAGCTCTGCCTCTGGATCCTCCTGACCTGTCTGGGACTGGCTGCTAGCTATACCTGTTGCACAACTTTTGTCCTAAAATCTCCTTTCACCATAATTTGGAGACTTTCTTCCTCCCTTTCTCAAGTTGGAACTCCTGTTTCCTGACTCTCAGGTTTTCTTCTTTCTTGGTTTACACCTTTGTTTTGGTAGAAGACTGCCTAAGAAATGCGGCATAGTGTGCACACGGTGCCTACTAGTTCAAGTTTGGCCTTGCTGTGAAGCCTCAGCCTTAAAAAGGCCAAAGACAGGAATAGAGACACAGACGTAGAGAATGGACTTGAGGACACGGGGAGGGGGAAGGGGAAGCTGGGACAAAGTGAGAGAGTGGCATGGACATATATACACTACCAAATGTAAAATAGATAGCTAGTGGGAAGCAGCCGCATAGCACAGGGAGATCAGCTTGGTGTTTTGTGACCATCTAGAGGGGTGGGATAGGGTGGGTGGGAGGGAGATGCAAGAGGGAAGAGATATGGGGATATATGTATATGTATAGCTGATTCACTTTGTTATAAAGCAGAAACTAACACACCACTGTAAAGCAATTATACTCCAATAATGATGTTAAAAAAAAAAAAGGCCAAAGAGCCAAATGCATACTTCAGCATAATTTCTTGCATTCATGAGTTTGTAATAATCAATAATCATGCGACCTTGAGAGTAACTACCATATAAAATTAGTGCAAAAATGTCAGCAATATGTTAAGTCATGCCATCCAAATTACTGTTAATATTAGAATATTCACCTTCAAATATAAGTAATCATTTTTGATGTATTTTGGAGAGAGAACCACCTTGTGTGTTAATTCTACACATTAGTTGAATATAAATATTATTGCAAAATTGAAATACTACCATAATTAATGAATAATTTTGTGTACAATAACAATTATTTAAAAAATTCAAATAGGGAATTCCCTGGCGGTCCAGTGGTTAGGACTCTGCGTTTTCACTGCCGAGGGCCTAGGTTCAATGGTGGGGGAACTAAGATCCTGCAAGCTGTGTGCGGCATGGCCAAAAAAAAATTCAAATAGTTAAAGATATAGGAAACAGATTGTCAATTGATATGAAGTGTAAGAAAGAGCGGGTTAGAAAAATAACTATAGGGAGAAATTTCTGAACCAAAAATGTTAATAAAAAGCTAAATACTATAGAAAAGAATAATAGAGTTTACATTATAGCATGACTCGAATGATTATAGAATGGTTTGATATACTAGCATTCACAAAACTAACAAATTTCAAGAACTATTTTTAGCTTTGTGTCACTTAATTCCATTTAGGCCAAAGATATTTCAGTAAAATTTGTCACAGCTTGTGAGGATGTAATTTGTCCCCTCAACATTACATAAGAAAGAGAAAAACTCCAAAACCATGTACAACATCATCTATGATAAACCATCATCTGTCTAAATACAGTATATAAATAATGTATAAAAAAAGAAAATTTTCAGGAAAAAAAATGAGGTAAACAAAACATGTTTTCTTCTCACTGATCATATTTCAAAGTAATAGACATCACAAGAGTGCTTTAAGATAGTTTTTCATAGTTTTGAGTCCTAGGAGGTTAAAAACGTAAACAATATACTCGATAAAAGAACTGAATAGAATGCCATTAATTTTCAGTAATTAAAGATGATGTATTTTTGAGATTTGTTCAAGCTATGAATTCCAGGTCAAAAAAAAAAAGAACTATGATATTAGAAAACTTACTCCTAATATCTGCTATGCAGAAAAGGCAATATTATCAGTAATATTTCTGATATATGCTTACTTTTGATTAGTATTTCCATGGTGTACCTTAATCCATTTTATTGTTTTTAACATTTCTTATCCTTATATTTCAACTGAATCCCTTGACAGCATCATATAACTTAGTTTTTTGTTTTTTACTCCTTGCTGACAATATTTGCTTTTAATTGCAGCATTTAGTTCATTTATATTAAATGTAATTGTTGAGGCATTTGGATTTAAGTATCATCTCATCATTTGTGTTTTGTCTCACCTGATCTATGTGGCTTTTCCTCTCCTGTCTTCTATTAAGTTAATAAAGATTTTTTATTAATTATTTCTTTCTTCCACTCCATTAGCTTTTATTTTCCTTTTCATGATTACCCTTTGAATTTACAACAGGTGTCTTTGACTTATTAAAGCCTACCATAAATTAGTACTTAACCAATTCCCACATATGGTATAATATTGTGATATAATAAGAGAGATAAATTTTGGTCTTCACCCCCAGCTCCTGGTCGGTGCTCCTAGAACTCTTTATAATTTCCTAAGTGATAAAGGTGCTAGGAACATCTTTTGTCCTAATATTTGGTCTTTGATTTTGGTTCCTGACAGAGATTTCCTAAACCCCTTGGAATTTCCTGGGTAATAGGAGCATCTTTTGTTCTAATGAGTTGACTCTTGGTGGGCTCCTGGATAGCTTCAGGATGGAGGCTGGTCACCAGAAAGACCAACCAATGATTAGAAGCTTGGAAATTTCAGCCCCAATCCCCTCCTCCAGGGAGAAAAGAGGGGCGGGAGATTGAGTTTATAATCAATTATGCCTACATGATGAAGCATCCACAGAAATCTACATGGTTCAGAGAGCTTCCAGGTTGGTGAAGACATTTATGTGCTGGGAGGGTGACATACCCCAACTCCACAGAGACAGAAGCTCCTGCTCTCAGGGCCCTTCTGGACCTCTTCCTGTATCTCTTCATCTGGCTATTCATCTGTATCCTTTATCATATCCTTTATTATGTAATAAACAGGTAAACATAAGTGTTCTGCTGAGTTCTGTGAGCTCTTATAGCAAATTATTGAACCTGAGGACAGGGTCTTGGGAACTCTTCATTTGTGGCCAAGTCAGACAGACATGTGGGTAACCTGGGGACCCACAGTTGTGACTAGCATATGCAGTGGGGACAGTCTTGTGGGGCTGAGCCCTTAACCTGTGGAGTCTGATGCTAACTCCCTGTAGATAGAATGCGAACAGAATCAAGTTGTAGGATACCCAGCTGGCACTGGAGAATTGGTTGGTGTGAAAAAAAATCCACACGTTTGGTGACCAGCAGTATTGGTGTGAGTAGTAGTAGTAAAAGGAAACTGGTGGTTTTTTCCTTTTCATAAGATAAGGACTTAAACATTTTAATTCCCTTTACCTCCTCTTGCTTTTTGTAGTTTAAATATACATGTATTTTCAACCCAACAAGAAATGACTGCTGTTTAATACAGTCAGTATTCATTCAGATTTACCCATTTATGTACCCTGACCATTACTCTCCATTCCTCTTGCATTCCCGGGCTTCCATATGGGATAATTTTTCTTTTTCCTAAAGAAACATTTGTTTTAGTACAGCAGCAAATTCTCCCAGGCTTTGTCCCCCAGAAAATGTCTTTATCTCATATTCATTTTTGAAGGATATTCTAGGTCTCCAGTCATTTTCTCTTCAACACTTTACCAATATCATGCCAGTATCTCCTATCTTCCATGGCTTTTGTTGAAAAGTCAGCTATTGGTATTTTTGTTGCTCCTCTGAAGATGTATTTTTTTTTCCTCTGACTGCTTTTGTCTTTGATTCTTGGAATTTTCATTCTGATGTATCTATTCTTCGTATCCATACTACTTGGATTTCATAGAACTTTTAAATCTGTTGCCTGAATTTTAGAAAATTCTTGGCTAGTGGCTCTTAAAATATTGCTTCTGTCCCATTCTCTTTCTTCTCTCCTTCTGAGACTCTAGTTGCATTTATATTAGAACTTTCACTATTTCACGTATATCTCACACTCTTCTTTATGTTTTCCATCTTTTTTTCCTCACTCTTTGCACTGCAGTATGGATCTTTTCTATTAACCTGTCTTCCTAGTCATGACTTCTCTCTTCTGCTGTATTTAATCTGCAGTTAATCTGTGTAATGCTTAGTTTCAGTTATTTTATTTTTTACTCCTGTAACTTCCATTTGACTCTTTATTTTTTTATTGGAATATAGTTACTTTACACTGCTGTGTCAGTTTCTGCTGTACAGCAAAGTGAATCAGCTGTACGTATATATATATCCCCTCTTTTTTGGATTTCCTTCCCATTTAGGTCACCACAGAGCACCATCCATTTGACTGTTTTTATAGGTTCCAGTTCTCTGGTAAAATTCTCCATATTGTCATCTTTTCTTAAAAATATTAATCAATTATTTTAAAAATCATGTCTGATAAACTCCAATACCTGGATCATCTGTGAGACTGTTTATATTGTAAGTTTTTTTTCTCTTGGATTTTAGTTACGTGGTTCTATTTTCTATCTTGCCTGGTATTGAATGGTGACTGTTATGCGTAAAAAACTGTAGAGCAGATTTGAGGCTCTGGATGATGTTATATTCCTCTGGAGAGGAGTTAATTTTGGTTTCTGATAGAGTTAGAGGAAGGACAGGTTATATTAATCCAGTGTGGATTAATTAATATAATTAATTATTGCATGCACACCCATTTCAAAAATATCCAGTGTGGATATTAATATAACCCAACCTTCAAGGTTGGGTTTCAGTCTTCTGTGAGTACCATCTATTTCTGGTTTACCCTGGCTCCCAGAGTCAGGCTCTTGGGGGTCCTAATGGGAAATCTGGGGTGTTTATTAGGGCCTGTTCTTGGTAATCCCAGAACTCACATCTTCTTTTCCTCAGCTTTTTTAGACGACGGAAAGCTCTGTTCAGCTCCCTAGCTTCTCAGTTCTGTGCTGCTCCTAAATTGGCAAATGCGCAAATGTCTCCAAAGAAAAGCACTGCAGAATACAGGGTTCATCTCAATGCGTCTTTCTTCTCTCAGGGATCTGGCCACTCAAGTCCAAGGTACCTTGTATCTAGCTCTCTGATGCCTTCAAAGAGATGCATTTTTGTATTTTGTCTAGCTTTTATACTTTTCCTTGGTGGGAGAGTTGATCTGCAACAAACCACCCCACCATTACTGGAAGTATACATTTTCATAATGTTATTCAGTGTGCTACTTCTGTACTTCAGTCATTTAGATAAGCAGAACCAAGCAGAAGAATTTGTTTTTTAGAGATTGTCACCACAATGGATTAATGATGAATGCTTGCCAAGGAGTAAAACCAGGGAGTGGGGGTAGGAAAGGGCAGTCTCACCAAGAGAATGGTGAAACTGATAGAAGACTTATTCACAGAACAGAAAACCAATCTTTAGACTGACAATAGAAAAATCAAAGTGAAGAAATTACAAGCAAAAAATGTCGTGTACATCCTTAAGTTGTGTATTAAGAGTTATAACAGTATGTTTGAACAGAGTTCCAGGCTGAAGCAAAAAGATAGTGGGCCATTTTCATCATTCTTCTTCTGTAAAAGAGAAACTACATGACTTTGAAATGGATTTGCCATTTACTGATACAAGATGGTCAAACAAGTTGGAACTGCAGCTATTACATATTAAGAATGACTTGACTTTTTAAAATGACTTAATATTGTGTGTCAGGTAATAATACTAAGTTGGTGGGATTTGCTAACACCCAAAGGTTAGTTGCAAAGAAATAATTCATTTGCTGGAATCTGCCGGAAAATAATCAAAATAATGGACCTTGAGAGGGCAGCCTTTTCTTAAATTATATCTGTTGAAATCCTCTTTTCATCCTTCTCTAGAAAGATGCCGAAATTGGTGTGCGTGCAATAAAATCTTAGGTCCAGATGAAAAAATTTTTTAACAACTTCAAAACTCCATCATCTTTGTTTACCTTTATTTTATTATTATTTTTTATTTTGCGGGCACGTCACGCAGCTTGTGGGATCTTAGTTCCCTGACCAGGGATCAAACCCTGGGCTCTGGCAGTGAGAACATCGAGTCGTAACCACTGGACTGCCAGGGAATTCCCCAGATGAAAATTTATAGAAGATTCTGAAACCCAGTTATGTTACTTCATTTCCATAGTTGATTATCCCAGGTTTAAAGAAATACAAATTTAAGTGAGAACAAAAATCTGAGGTTTCCTTATGAAAATATCCCAACAGTACAAAACTTCAGTTTGCAGGACTGCTTCAATCAAATGACATCTTCATCAGCAACCAGATTTTCAATTAGGACTTGAGATAAGCAGTACCTTAGTTACAACAGAGAAAAGAAAAGCTTAATATGTTGGAAGCATCATTACCATCAGGGGTACCTTGTGCTGGCGAGGAGACAATCAAAATAGTTGCTCTTCTAAAAAACCTCAGTTGAAAGTGAGCATCTGTTTGTATGACATATATAATGATCATAGGAGTAATCTAGCATCTTGATATGCTGACAAAATATCATTCCTGCATTATAATGCAAAACTTTAAAACTTGACCTCTAAAACGTTTAATAATAAAATTATATTACTAAGTAAACTCTAAAAATAAAATTTCTGGCTTAGTCATGTGTCTCAGGAGTTCATTCAATAATGGGGACTTTTGGCTTCAGCCAATTACCAATTTTAGCTTGCTATTCTTCAGCATCTCCTATTAGGTGGTACATTTTTAAGACCTTGCTTGTCTGAAATGTCTTTATTTTAAGCCTCTTGCTTGATAGTTTAACCAAATATAAAATTCTGGGTTGGAAATAATTTTCCCACAGAATATTGAAAGTAATGTTCTTGCTTCCGGGGTTACTATTGAGAAATCTAAACCTATTCTGTTTCTGATCCTTTTTATCTGACTTTTATCCAACTGACCCTCTTCAGAAGCTCTTCAGATTTTTCTTTGTTCACAGTGTTCAGAAATGTCACAGTTTCACATATGTAGTCTATTTTCATCTTTTGTGATGGGCACTCAGAATCCTTTCAATGCATAAGTTCATGTTTTTTAGTTCGAAGAAATTATCGTTATTTCTTTGATGATTTTTCTCCTCTATTTCCTCTCTTAGGAACTGCTATTAGTTGGATGTTGTGCCCCACCCCCACCCCCGCCCTGCAGGAATTGCCTTCTGCCTCTTGAACTGAGAAATCTGTTAAAACCTAAATGCCAGGTTTTATACTTATCTAAAAATGTTCCTTCTTTGTTGGAAAAACACACAAACCAAAGAAGAAAGACTAGTGGGTGGGGCTGGCTGGAAATATCGGCTGCAGTTGGCCAGTTTCCCTTCCACTGCTCCCTCTTCCCACCAAAACAAGCTCTCACACCTGACGGCAGAAAGAGTTGGTTCCACACCAGACAAACTGGTTTCCATTCTCAGCTTTGCCACTTACCATTGAGTGATCCTGGACAAGCCACATCAATTTCTAGGTCGGTGTCTCCTCATCAGTAAGAGGAAATGTGGGAAATAATAACGCGTCCAGCCTAATAAAATAATAAGATCTCCTCACGTGGTGAAGTGTGAAGGACTTGTGAGAGCAGGGTTTTTGATATCATCCAAGCTTTGTTCAAGAGGGAGGAAATCTTACTGCGATAACATTAGAGCTGGTAGTTTTAAGATACTGTGTGTGCGTGTGTGTTTCTCTCTCCTCCAGTGTTTTTCTAGTTTCTGAGAGAGCAGAGTCTCAAATGACCATTCCAGAGACAGGGTTTCAATGTGACAGTTTGACAACCTCCTCCCTCAACAGCAGGATTAGAAGGCCCAGGCTGCTTAGAGCACTAACGATGTCACTTGTAAGTGAAAAAGGGTCAGCTTCTCACAGTTCCGGAGGCCTTGACGTTGAGCTCAGAATTCAGGTCTGGTTTCGGCACAAGGGCTTATGTGTCCCTGTTTGAGATCAGAGGCCCGAGGCTGTCATTCTGACTTTAAGGGCATGGCCATTTGGGGCTTTATCTTAGGATAACTGACATGTCTTTTTCATCTCCCCCGCCCACCCTGCCTATCCCT
The DNA here is from genome assembly GCF_964374135.1 of Grampus griseus. Classification (NCBI taxonomy): domain Eukaryota; kingdom Metazoa; phylum Chordata; class Mammalia; order Artiodactyla; family Delphinidae; genus Grampus; species Grampus griseus. Next base: position 79,986,569 of record NC_139017.1, read on the forward strand.
GCTGTCGCTGCCAGAGCCTCAGCTCGGGCCCTCATCATTCCCAGCCTAGATGATGGTGAAGCTTCCTAATGGTCATTCCTGCTTCCTGTCTCGTCCCTTAGTCCACACTCCATGGTCCAGGCAGTCTCGTCTTTCTAAAGCACAAGTCTGATGAGTCACTCTCTTATGTTCAACCCCTCAATGGGGGCACTTCACTTTTCCATGTCCTTAATCATGTAGTCTTGCCTGGCATTAATAGCCTATCACGGTTTTATTTTAACCTGACAATTTCTGGTTTTCTCCATTTTTTTTTTTTTTTTCCCAGTACGTGGGCCTCCCACTGTTGTGGCCTCTCCCGTTGCGGAGCACAGGCTCCGGACGCGCAGGCCCAGCGGCCATGGCTCACGGGCCCAGCCGCTCCGCGGCATGTGGGATCTTCCCGGACCGGGGCACGAACCCGTGTCCCCTGCATCGGCAGGTGGACTCTCAACCACTGCGCCACCAGGGAAGCCCAAGGATGGTTTTCTCCATTTTTTCCCTTTAAAAAAATTCATCAAGTTATTTCCTTTGTTTCTTTTTTTCTCTCTCTCTTTACACATTTGGAATGTTTGTGTGCTATTTCTGGTCTTTCAGTGGCTACCTTCGAAGTTTACCGTACATATTTAACCTAAAGTCTTAAAGTTGAACTACATCTTCCTTCCTCTCCTAGAATTCACCTCTCTTCCCCCCTCTCTGAACTCACACCGTGCTGTTTAGAATATTTTTTAACTCAGCAAAGACATTTTTGAGTTTATTGATATAGTTGCCATTTATTTGCTTTCCATTTTGCCTTGTACATCATACCATCCTGTTGACATCACTTTCTTCCTTGAATTTTACTCTTCAGAATAGTTCTCCTGGTAGTAAATCCTCTCAATTTTGTTTCCTATATATAATTTGCCCTTATTCTTTTTTTTTTTTTTTTTGCGGTATGCGGGCCTCTCACTGCTGTGGCCTCTCCCGTTGCAGAGCACAGGCTCCGGACGCGCAGGCTCAGCGGCCATGGCTCACGGGCCCAGCCGCTCCGCGGCATGTGGGATCTTCCCGGACCGGGGCACGAACCTGTGTCCCTTGCATCGGCAGGCGGACTCTCCACCACTGCGCCACCAGGGAAGCCCTGCCCTTATTCTTGAGCAATACTTTTCGAGTAGTACACAAATCCAAGTTGACAGCTATTTTCACTCAACCCTTCTTGGTCCAAGTTCTGGCTTCTACTGTTCTGTTGAGAAGCTAGCGTCATTCTAACTGGCCTTTTCAAGTGATCTGTCTTCTCTTTCTGGCTGCTTTCAAGGTCTTCTCCCCATCTTGGATGTTTTGTCATTTCACTACAGTATGTCTAGACACGGATCTCTTTTTATTTATCCTGCTCCCTGAAGTTCAGATCCAAGTATCCCAACTGCCTGCTCTGTATCTCCACTCAGCTATCTAACAGCATTTTACACTTGCCACGACCAAACTTAAGCCCCGGAAGTCCCCCGCCCCGGCATTACTCCTCTTGCTATTTCCCTATATCAGAAAGGTCAACTCTATTTTTGTTTCTCAAATCGAAAAGATTTCACAAGTCCTCCTGGCTTCCCCTTTTGACATTTTACAGTTTATTCTCAACCCCACAGTCATAAGCATCTCTTAAAAACACAAATCAGATCATCTGAGTGCCTATCCAAATCCTCCAGTGGCTTCCCATCACCCTTAGAACATGATCCAAACTCCTGGTGTTGGCCCTTCCAGACCTGGTCCCTGCTTGCCTCTCCATCCTCATTCCCTTGCTATTCTTCTGCTCATTCATGATGCTCCTGCCACCTGGCACTCAAACATGTTTCTACCTCTGCCGTTCCCTCCGCCTGGAGTACTCCTCCCCCAGCGCTCCCAGGCTTGTCTGCCACTTCATTCAGGTCTTTGCTCAAAAGTCCCCACCTCAGAAAAGCCTTCTCTAACACTGTATTTGAGATGGAATACACATGCCTTTCCCATTTGTCCTATTTGTCTCCTCCACCCTGTTTTAATTTACAACACTCATCGTCACTGAAATTATGATATATTTATTTATTCACTTGTTAGTATCTGTTACCCATCCCTTCCCTACTGGAATGTACACAAATGGTTAGGCCTTTATCTGTGTTACTCATTGCTGCATCCCTGGTCTAGAATGGTGCCTGGGACATAAATATTTGGTGAATCCTTGGATGAATGATTAAATGAATGGACTTGGCTGGGAAAAGAAAAAGAGGATAGGACAGATAGAAGAGTGTGCAGAATTGAGGAGGGCTGTTTTAACTGTCTAAGGCCAACTTCTTCAGAATTTCCAGCCACGTGGTTGTACTCTCTCTGCCCACAGCATGTCATGCCTTTTTATGGCATGTAATTCACCTTGTAGTTCGGATATATTTAGACTGTGACCTTCTTGAGAACAGGGACTGTATCTTATTCACCTCCACACCCCTGGTGCCTAGCCTAGTACCTGCCATATAACAGATGCTCACTCAATGCTTGCTCAGTTGAATTAAACCCATATTGACTCAGCTAACTCTGATTAAAAATGTCTTTAGCTTAATTGTTAGCTGAGTCACTTTTGCCTAAAAACCCAGATTTAAATTTTACTGACAAAAAGCCTAGCTGGAATGAAGCCCTTTCCAGGGCAATTTTCCTGATTCAAAGCAACCTGAGAACAAAGTTGAAATGACAATATAGTGATAGGTCCTTAAGGGTAGGGACTAAATATAACGAATCTTTGTAAACACTCCAGTAACTTGGCACTAATGATTACTGAATGTGCTTTGTAATAAACAAAAGTTGCATGAATGAATTTTTAAAAGAGCCCTCCTCCCTCTCCCATTTTCTTTCTTTTTTTGGTTTCCTAATTTGCAAATTATCTTCAAGGACAGTATCTAGGACCCATTAAACTAGATTAAAAAAAAAATTCTAGCTTATTTTAGGAGGAGGCTGGTGGTTCTCAAGCCCAAGAAGGAGAAAGCTATGGGAAGCTCAGTCTGCGGCTAACGTGTGCTGGGTGGTTTTGCCCTTTGCATCCTCTGCTCTCCTGATATTGCTGGGAAACCAGGAAGCATGTCAACTGAGGTCCCTTCTGGCATCTCCTGGGTCCTGGAGAGGCCAAGGAGGACCCTGCCTCTCTGTTCTTTTTTTTTTTTTTTGGCGGTACGCGGGCCTCTCACTGCTGTGGGCCTCGGGCACGAACCCGCGTCCCCTGCATCGGCAGGCGGACTGTCAACAACTGGGCCACCAGGGAAGCCCTGTTCTTACTTGTTAAGAAACTTTGCTGGCCTAGGAGCATAGGGGCAGGCTCTGGGTGAAGTCGGGGGCTCTCCTCTCCAAGCGGTCTCCCTTGGTTCCTCCACCAAGGGCTCAAGGCCTTGTGAGCTGAGTGTGCACAGCTTATCTAGGCCCTCAGCCTGAGCTGGGCTGACAGGGAGTGTGGGTGGAGGAAGAAGGAAAGGACTGGAGTGAGCGACGAGTAACATCTGCCCTATAAGTCATAGATGTTTGCCAAGTGGAAAAACACCCAACCCTCAGAATGTTTCATTTTGTGCTTCTTGTTCATGAAAGGGGTCAAATGTAACGTGGCATCTCCACTGGAGCCAGGTGTGAGTTGCTTCCCTCTGTCCTCCACAAACAGGGCTGTTTCCCAGTATTTGGTCTGAAGTGTGCTGGGCCCCGAATGCCCAAAGGCAATGGCACACACTGCATCACACACGAGTGCCCTCTTCAAGAGAGCATCTTTGACGAGCCTGGAAGCTTCCAGCAGTGCCTAATGCTCTCCTCATTCCCGAGCTCTTCAGGGACTGCACCCTGGGCAGCACAGCTCCTGTAAGCCACAGCCCGAGCAGGGAGGAACCTCAGGGCCACACGGGCACCCCAATGAGCCCTTGAGGGCGGAGGCTGGCCAGGCTTCTGAGATCTGTTAGGTGCAGATCCCCGTGGGCAGCCCAGTGCTCCAGCTAGACTCACCCAGGCCTGGCAACACGCTTGGACCAGGATGGGGAAGAAGCGGCCCACCCGGCTCTGAAGGGAACTGCAGGATCCCTCTCCCTTTTCCAGCGGGCTCTCAGGGAAGGTTGGCTTCATGCTTAAGCTAAAGTGGCCAGCGCTGGGCCCGCAGGTGGACTCCATCAGCCCGTGTCAGAGGTGGTATGGCTAGAGGTTAGGAGTATACGCTCTCATTTCAAATGACCGTGGGGAAGCTACTTAGCCTCTCTGAGGCTCTGTTTCCTCATCTGAAAGTGGGAGTGATCATAGTACCTACCTCACGCTGTTAGCAGGATTATATGAGATGATGTTTGCAATGCGATTAGCAGGGTGCCTGACATTTTAGAGGGGCTTGGGATACAAGGGCATTATTGTTCATCTGAATGAGGAGAGCCGAATGATAGAGGGATTTATAGTCATCACAGGATGTCCGGCAACCACCCTCTACCTATAAAAGCGGTGGTAGACTGGGAGTTGTTGGGCAAGGCTGGAGCCAGGTGGTGGGTCCGTGAGTGAAGTCCTGACTCCTTGGCCTGGGCTCCCATCCAGCAGGACAGCTGTTTAGGAAGCAAGGCTGGTCTGAGCCTCAGCTGGTCTGGCCTAGTGGTGCCATGTGGGACAAGCTATTTAAGCCTCCCAACCACCCTGTGAGAGGTATGTATTGTCCCATTTTTCAGATGAGAAGATTGAGACTTAGACATGTTGGATTTGTGGCTCGTGGTCACCAAGTGAATATGCACCAGACCTGGGATTTGAATCCCTAGTGTTTGACTTTATAGAATATCTGTCTTTTCTGTTGTTGTTTCTCGCCAGCACTTAGAACTTCCAAATTTTAGGGAATCCCTTACTACATGATTCTCGATGGGCAGAAAGCTCCTTGCCCCCGCCAGCCAGAGTAGGCAATTGGACCCTTCTCCACTGTTCACCAAACACAAACTTCCAACCTCACATGAGGCTGCAAAGCAAGGGGCCCCTAAGAACAGGTCTGTGACAGACCCACGATGGAGGCTGTGTCTGACAGTGGCCTCCTGCCCAGGGGTTTCTGTGTCCTGGCTTCCTGAGTCCCTGGTTCCCACCCAGTCTCCAAGCCTGTGCCTCGAGCTTTCTGCAGCTTTGCCCTAATAGGAATTGCAAAATTCACATGTTCAAGAACAAATTTCTAATTTCACCCTTCCTAAATATTAACCATTCTCATTCTGTAAGTGGTAACTCCATTCTGCCGGGTGCTCAGGTCAGAAACTCGGCAGTCAACCTTGACCCCTCTCTCTTTCACATTCACCCCCACCCATGAACAGATCACGTCAGCTTTACCTTCAAATTATAGACCCGATCCCCGTCCTCGCCACTGGTCTGAGTCACCACCATTCCTCACCTAGATTATTTCGGTAGTCTCTAAACTGTCCCCCAACAATCTGTTCTCCACACAGAAGCCAGAGGACCCTTTACAGCCACAGAGCTGATCACGTTGCACCTCGCTCAGTCTTCCAGGGGCTTCTATCTCACTCAGCGTCAAAGCCAAACTCTCTACAGCAGACACAAGGTCTCAGGTGACTGGGCCCCTGTCACGTCTTGGGTCCCCTCCCCTTCTACTCCCCCCAGCTCATGCAAACATGTCATGCAGCCCTGCCTGGAAGGACTGGTTGCTCTAAAGTGTAATCCCTTCTTCCCTCAGCATCTCAAATATGATCATATTGAAGATCATATTCCTTTTCCTAGAATGACTTTTCCTTGTGTGTTGCAACTGGACTCCTACCACGTCCAACAAACTTCTCATTCCCCAAAGTTCAGTCAAATGCTTCCTCTCTGAAAGCTCGAGTGAGGATGGTTTGGTTCCTTGGCACTCTTTCTTCACCACCAAGTAGCTTTGCCTGCTCCAAAAGGTACAAACCCAGCCCTCAAACCTAGTCTTTGCTTAGGAAACTCACTTCCCCTGCTTCACAGACGGGGAAGACTTGATCAGGGCTGGTTATCGGTAATCGTGTTGCTGTCACATCCTCCTGCCTCCCCACCAGCAGCAGTTTCTCTTTTCTAAACTCCGGGAGCATTTGGTACACACCTTTACTGGAAAACATAATTTGTGGCTTGCCAATCTATCTTCTTCTGGCCCAGCAGATCCACAAGTTAAGTGTCAAAGTTGGCTCTGTATCTTCAGTGCCTTGCATGATTCTTGACACATAGATGTTCAATAAATGTTTAAAGAAAAAATAATTCCCAAAGGACTTAAGCAGAGTTGTATAAATAACTGCAAGCATTAGAATTTGACTTATAAAGTGTCATTAAATACACTATTTCACAACATATCGATTGTCTATGTGAGCTAAAATCATTCGTAGGGTTCAAATTAGAATTCTTCTAGGTCTATCTTCTGGTATGAGACGTTTTTCGTCTTCTAATAAGTTTTACCTATTAGTTCAAAGCCTTTAAAGGAAGGGAGGTCATATTAGGAAAGAAATGGAAAAGTCTTTTTTAAGCAATATTTGTCTTCTGTTTGGCAAACGTTTCATCACTGACTTGGTTTTGGTGGGGCATGAACCGAGGGGTGGGCGGAACCCTGTGCTGAGGCTGCTGTAGGTCCCAGCAATTTCTTAGTAACAGGCTTTCCCGAGCAGCCAAGAGCTTGTGGCATCTGTCCGTTCATCAACGTCAGGGTGTTTTGAAAAACTTAAGCAAGAGGTTTCACTGCATCTCAAGCCTCCCAGGCTTCAAACAGCTGAAGATTAAAAAAAAATTTTTTTTTGAGATTATCACCCTGTGGTGGCATACATTTCTGGCTACTTACTGCTGAACTGTTTCAAAATACCGTGCCCATGCTAATTTGTTTTGGAGTCATCCAAAGTTTTTTGTTTTTTTTTTTTGCGGTACGCGGGCCTCTCACTGTTGTGGCCTCTCCCGTTGCGGAGCACAGGCTCCGGACGCGCAGGCTCAGCGGCCATGGCTCACGGGCCCAGCCGCTCCACGGCATGTGGGATCTTCCTGGACCGGGGCACGAACCCGTGTCCCCTGCATCGGCAGGTGGACTCTCAACCACTGCGCCACCAGGGAAGCCCCATCCAAAGTTTTGATGAGTATTTTTGAAAGATATTTCCAGGGGACTCCCTTAACCTCTCCCTAAATAACATTCATTTTGTGTATCTCATGGGCTCCTTGATTTTGGTGGATGACTGAAACTAGACTTTCAGAAGGGACAGCTACTCCTGGGATCTTGGTGGGTGCCCCTGTTGGCCCACCCTGGCTCGTGGACAATGCAATCTCAGGGCCTGAAAAGGACTGCATGAGAGGACTGTTTTATGGGTCTCAGTGAAATGGTGTACTTTCTCAAGTTCAAGGCTAGTCTTCCTACCTGTGCTCTGGATCTCATATCCCTTCCTTCTTCAGGCATCGCTGCCTTATCAAATAGCTCCTTTCCCCCTTACCTTCAAACTCTACTTCCTTGTGAAATTCAATTCGAATGTCTGGTTCTTGAAGAATCTTTCTGGATTATCTTCTCCCCTCCCAAACCTACCCTAAGCTTGATGAGATGCTCCTCCTACTCTGCCCCTATAATATGGAGTGCATTCCTCTCTTAGAGCATTTGTCACAATATTAAGCAGGCCAATCCCTGTTTGGGGGTGGAGATTTTATTTTGATTTATGTATACTTGAAGCTTGCTAGAGCTTCTGGAAACAGCAGGTAAAAGTTCAATAAATGTGTGTGCTATATAATAACCATATTAATTATCTCATGAATCACATGCAAATTTTCTAGTCCAGGTTCCTCATTTTATAGAAAATACACGGAGGTCCAGAGAAGTTGAATAACTTGACTAAGGCCCTACAATCATTCAGAGGAAGACAATAGACTACAGTTTTCGACTCCTGACTAATCGAAGATACCTGTTCCTCCCACTAGGCCCTTCCGATATTCTGTGCACCAGCTGCACTGTGTATTTCCCACATTTGCATAAAAAGGACACAATACATGACATATCCCTTTTCTAACGTTTAGACTTTTCTTAGTGTATAGGCTTTGATAAAGTTTTTGCTGCAAGAAAACTCCAAATCAAGAGAAATGGACCCTTAAATGGGGTAGCCTGATCTGGTGGAGAGTACTGAGGTCTGAGAAACGGGTGCTTATTCAACAGATATATAAGTTGTTAAGTGGGTTAAAAGATAACTACCATACTATGTCCTTAAACGTTGGACAAGCTAGTAGGGGACGTAAAGGCATGTTCACACATAAATGTAAGGTAGTATGTGATAAATCGTAAGAAAGTTAAGAATAAGAACAATGGATGTACAAATGTGGAAGAAATCCCTCGAAGTTAAGGAAGTTAGGGAAGTCAGGGAAGGTTCTGTAAAAGTTTCATTGCGTGAGAACCCAAAAAAATAAGTAGAATTTTGATAGAAGTGGATAAAGGCCTTTTAGGTGGGAAGAGCAAGGCTTTAAAGCTAAAATTTCTAGAGGAATTTACAAAGAATGTCAATAAAAATATCCATCCATCCATCCATCCATCTTCTACTTATTCCTGGAATGGCAAATGGCAGAGTGAGGAGCAAATCTCTTTCCCCAAAGGAATAACATAGACAAACTTTCTAGAAATTGAGCAAAGGCATACAACATATCAAGAAGCATTTATGCAAGAAAAATTACTGACCTTTGGGTGAGAACAGTGTGTCCGCAGTATTTCAGCCTAGGGCTGCTCCCATGTCCTTCCAGCTCCATCAGCATGGCAGTTCTCCCAGGCAGGACAAGCTGGAGTGGAGCGAGGGCAGAAAAATTCCATTCTCCTGGGCATTGTTAGAAATAGCAATCTCAGTGGCAAAAGAACTGGAAAGATCAATGCAGCTAGCCTGAGGTTTTGGTTCTGGTTGGGACCAGCAACAGTTGGCAGACTGGCCAGAAATTTAACAGGGAGATAGGTCCATGGAATGACACAAACATGGTGCACCTTGCCACATGTCCCTGGTGGTTTGGAAGGCTGCAAGCAAGAGCAAGGCAGAATATATATTCAGGGGAGACTAGAGAGAGCCCTAGCTATCGGTATACATTCCTGGCTGAATGTGAGGCCTTGGACCCAGGCAGTTATCACTAGTGAGGGCCCAATGTAAAGTAAAAGCTACGTGAACTTGTAAGATGCACACAGTTTGAATGTGTTCCACAACCTACACACAGATCCACTGGCAAGGGTGGAAGCCCTTACTGGCTCAAGATATTTCAGCACAACTTCTGACAAATCACTGGCTGATCACTAAGCTATGCTGACGCAGGGCTTACTCCTAGGAAGACGTATTTAAAAATATAAATAAGATGTAAAACATACAACACTGAGCAGAGATATCAGTGGTCATACACCCCAGGAAAGGTGATCTCTATAGAATTAGACCAGGGAAATCACTAAACAAAAAAACAGAGAAATGGCAGTAGCAACAATCACCACCTCCCTGGGTGGAGGAGATCAGATCAGAATCCAGAGTTGCTACAATATTACCTAAAATGTCCAGTTTTCAATTTAAAAAAATATAAGATATGCAAAGAAACAGGAGCGTGACCTATTTTCTGGGGAAAAAAAAGTAGCTAATAAATACTGTCTCTTGTCCATGACTTCCACCCACTAGATGTCAATAGCACCATCCCTCCTACCGCCCCCCACCCCAGGTCACGACAATCAAACATGTCTTCAGACATTGGGGGATGCAGGGCAAAAATATCCCTTTATTGAGAACCCCTGCTCTAAAGCAACAGTAATCAACATAATGTGGTATTGGCATAAGGAAAGACATAGATCAAGGAACAAAATTAAGAATCCAGAAATAAAACCTTACATTTATGATCAACTGATATTTTGCAAATGTGCCAAGGCAATTTGATAGGGAAAGGACAGCCTTTTCAACAAATATCAATAGTACTGGGATAATTAGATACCTACATGCAAAAATGACTTTAGACATTTATCATACATGAGAAATTAATTTAAAATGAATCATACACCTAAATGTAAGAGCTAAAACTATAAAACTTTTAGAAGAAAACATAGGTCTAAAGTCTTTGTGACTCTGGATTAGGCAAAGAAAGGAAAATCCATAAAAGAAAATATTGTTAAATTACTTTATCAAAATCAGAGTATTTTGCATTCAAAATAGAGCATTAAAAAATATTGTAAGGGCTTCCCTGGTGGCGCAGTGGTTGAGAGTCCGCCTGTCGATGCAGGGGACACGGGTTCGTGCCCCGGTCCGGGAAGATCCCACATGCCGCCGAGCGGCTGGGCCCGTGAGCCGTGGCCGCTGAGCCTGCGCGTCCGGAGCCTGTGCTCCGCAACAGGAGAGGCCACAACAGTGAGAGGCCTGCGTACCGCAAAAAAAAAAAAAAAAAAAAAAAAAATTGTAAGACGACAAACCCACAATCTTAGAGAAAATAAATACAGAATATATAAAGAACTCTTACAACTCAGTAAGACAGTCCACTTTTTTATAAATGGGCAAAATATTTGAATAGACATTTTACCAAAGACATATGCACAGCTAATAGCATAGACTCAACATCAATCAGTCATTAGGGAAATGCAGATGAAAGCCGTATTCAGATACAACTTCACACCCACTAGAATGGCTATAGAAAAGACAGTAACAAATGTTGGTGGGGATGTGGAGAAGCTGGTACTCTCACCCTTGTACATTGCTGGTGTGTATGTAAAATCAGTCATTTTGAAAGACAGTATGGAAATTTCTTTAAAAGTTACACATAACTTTGCCATATTATCCAGCATTTCCAACCCCTAGGTAGGTACATACACAAGATAAATGAAAACATATGTCAACACAAAGACTTGTATGAAAGGTTCATAACAGCATTGTTCACAATAGCGAAAAAGTGGAAACCAAAATGTCTATTAATTGATGAATGGATAAACAAAATATGTTATATCCATAGAAATGAAATATTTTCAGCAATGAAAAGGAACATACTCTTGATACTTGCTACAGCACAGATACAGCTTGAAAACCCTATGTTAGGTTAAAAAAGAAGGTTAAAGGTTAAAAGAAGGTTAAAAAAAAAAAAGAAGCCAGATGCAAAAGACGGTATACATAGGATGCCATTTGTATGAAATGTCCAGAAAAGGCAAATCTGTAAGACAAAAGGCAGATTAGTGGTTGCCAAGGGCTGGGACAGGAACAGAAACCATCTGCCAATGGGCATGCAGGATCTTTGTGGATTGTGGGAGGGTTGTGTAGCTCTATAAGCTTACTAAACATCACCAATATTCCCACATACAATGGGAAAGTTTTATTTTATGTAAATCATACCTCAATAAAGTTAATTTTAAAAAGCAAATGGCAAAAAGTAATTCTCTTATAGCCTTGCCAAAGAAAGATAATTGCTGTTAACTTTCAGTGTATTTATTTGTTGGTGTTGTGTATGTGTTTTAACAAAAAGTAACTTCTACTGTACAGTTTTTAAACTGATTAGTTCACATATATTAATATATTTGTATGTCACTAATAACAATAACAAAACTGGGGCTTCCCTTGTGGCGCAGTGGTTGAGAATCTGCCTGATAATGCAGGGGACACGGGTTCGTGCCCTGGTCTGGGAGGATCCCACATGCCGCGGAGCAACTACACCCGTGAGCCGCAACTACTGAGCCTGCGCATCTGGAGCCTGTGCTCCACAATGAGAGGCCGCGATAGTGAGAGGCCCGCGCACCACGATGAAGAGTGGCCCCTGCTTGCCACAACTAGAGAAAGCTCTCGCACAGAAACGAGGACCCAACACAGCAAAAATAAATAAATTAATAAACTCCTACCCCCAACATCTTCTAAATAATAATAATAATAATTTTTAAAAATAACAAAACTGCATGAGACACTTCATGAAATCATGAATGATGAAATTGCAAAACCACTTTAGAGATCATCTAATGCCTTCACTTTATGCCCTTTTATTTCAATTTCCTTACGTATAAAACAGGAGGTAGAACTATAGTTTTCTTGGTTCTTTATTGCCTTTCCCCTCTTTATTAATTCTTTTCTATTTCTTTTGGAATTTTTACTCCAATCTGCTGCTAATGAAAATAATTTAAAAACAGCAACTCTTTGCTGTTTGTGAGCTTATTTCAGTCCAGGTACATGGATTTTTTCTTATTTAGTTCTCCTAAAAAATCGGTATTATCTTCCTTTTACAGATAAAAAATTAAGATTTTCTTCGGGTTAAGAAATTGAAATTTTCTTGAGGGAAGGAGAGAATGGAGAATTATTGCTTAATGGTTACAGAGATTGTTTGCAGTGATGAAAAAGTTTTGGAAATAGATAGTGGTGATGGTTGCACAACATTGTTAATGTAATTATTAATGCCACTGGGTTGTACACAAATATGGTTAAAATAGCAAATTTTAAGTTATATTTTATCACAGAAAGAAATTGAAGAAATTTGTTAGGTCTACTAACAAGGTACAGTCTCTCACCATCTGAACCCACAATCTTTTTTTTTTTTTTTTTTTTACAGCCTTACTGAGATACAATTGTCATAACATGATGTAAATTGAAGGTGTATATGATTTGATATATGTATGCACTGTACAATGATTACAATAGGCTTAGTTAACACATTCATCACCTCACATACATTTTTTGGAGTGTGTATAGTGAGAACATTTAATACCTACTCTCTTAGCAACTTTCTAGTATACGACAGTGTTAACTATAGCCATCATGCTGCACACTGCATCCCTAGAACTTATCTTACAAATGGAAGTTTGTACCCTTTGACCAACATCTCCCCATCTTCCCCACTCACCAGCCCCTGGCAATCACCAATCTACTGTTTCCATGAACCCATACTCTTAACATGATTGCTATTTGCATGTTGACAGTGTTTTGTAACCCAATAAAATAATGATGAAAATTTCAGATAACTGGCAGAGGCCCAGACTTTATCACATTATAGTCACTCAGAGATCTTACTCTTTTATCTGGTCCTGTTTTAGTTGCTTCTGAAAAGATAAGTCCATAATTAATTTTGATACATCTATAATTTAAATTTCCTAGTTTAAAATTTTGATCAAGTTAAAATCTACTGTGCCAGGAAGAAGTAGACCTCAATGATGTAAATTGGTTGTTATTTTGGGCTTTACTACTACCTCATTTGACGCTCCATGGGTACAGAGTTTTAAATATACTGTGCTTTACAGTTTCAATAGATTAAGTCACTATCTATAGTTTAGCTGATCCTATTCCTAAAGCCCCTTAGGCCTATTTTTGCTCAAGAATCACTTAAGAATTCTTAGGGTCAGGTCAGATTTTAATGTGACAGAATGAGATCCAGTGATTAAGGCAATTTTTAAAAAATATTTACCTATTATTTATTTGGTTGCACTGGGTCTTATTTGCGGCACTCAGGCTCCTTAGTTGCAGCATGTGAACTTTTTTTTTTTACATCTTTATTGGAGTATAATTGCTTTACAATGGTGTGTTAGTTTCTGCTTTATAACAAAGTGAATCAGTTATACATATACATATGTTCCCGTATCTCTATGTGAACTCTTAATTGCAGCATGCACGTGGGATCTAGTTCCCTGACCAGGGATCGAACCTCGGTCCCCTCCTGCATTGGGAGTGCGGAGTCCTATCCACTGTGCTACCAGGGAAGTCCCAAGGCAATTTTTAAGCTTGATGGTCTCAGAGGTTGGATTAAACTAGGTCTTGGAGATAACAGGCACAGTCGTACTATAAGATTGTTGCACAGGCCTATAGTTTGTTTTCTTAAAATTAGATGGCATGAAAATTACCCTTTAAGTAATCTCTTCATCTTTCTATAACATCAAGGAATGTGAAGATTAGCTGAACCAAAAGAAATACTCTCTGAACGTGGGAGACTGAAGATTACCAGTTACTGTAAAAGCCAAAGTTGTTCTGAAAATAGGAAGATTGAACTGTATTGTCATCCTGGGTACAAATGAAAGCTAAACAGACTTTTCACTTAAAGAACATCTTTATTTAATCTTTAATATACAATATTACCTTTAATTTATAAAAATTACATATGGAGGACATAACTGGAAATCAGTTCAGGAGCGGCCAGTGGGTACCGATTTAGGAGGTTATACTTGCCCCTCTTATTAGTTTAGGGAAAAATTATACCACTGAATTTGAGACCAGTAAGACTGAGGAATGGCATTTCAACTTCCAAATCCAGTATTAAAATTGGGGATGCTTTATTCAGTTAATCCAAACAAAAACTAATTTCTAAGTTTTCTAAAAAATAACTTTTCCCAAGAAGAGCTGAGCTTATCTCCACGGAGTTTTCTGGTATGCAATTTGCAGAATTCTGTAGCATCCAAATTGTTTAAAATCCTCTGCACATTAACATGTATGTATGTGGGTGTGTTTGTGTACTCACACTTAACGTTCACACTGGGCTGAAGCCATCTGTATAGTATGCTGGACCTAGAAAGGTAGCTCATTTAGAACATGTGCTCCCCTATCACTGAGTACAGGCTTCCCCTCCTCTAGAATTTCCAAATACAGTGAAGTATTTGATAAACTTCTTCGTGAAAAAGCTATTCTCAGGATGACTGGTGCATTGCAACGTACAAACATACATACTAGCAATATGGTGTCGTGTAATTTCATGAGTTCTACTGTGCTCAAAGTTTAAAATGGATTAGTTGTTAAACAGTTAAAAGGCTAAGGCTGAGGATGCTTTAATTTAAATATGATGCACACTGACATTCTGATATAATGCTATTGACTTGAAAAGAATTTGAGGCAAGTGCAAGAAGAGGAAGGGGAACTCTTCTTTTGGATCCATCTTTTCTCTGCACTCCTCAGATTTGGGCTGTTGTAGAGGTAATAAGGGCAGTACCTTTCTGCACTCTAAAAAACAGTGGTTGCCAAATGGCAACTGAGGCACATAACCCATTTCTCCTGTTGCTTAAAATTTTTCCAAGAGATTGGTTTCTTTAGCACAAAGGTCAGAAATTCTATCATATTCTTGTCATAGGACTCTACGAGTATTCAAGCGGAGGAATTTTTGCAGCTCCAGCAATCCAGAGTCGTTGGTCCAAAGATCAATGAGCAGGCAGAACTTGGAGCAAATATACTATTTTGACACCACAGAGACCCTTCCTTTTACCCAGAGACTCTGAAATTGTGGCATTAAATGATAAGGCAAGGATAAGGACTGATAGCATACCCCATGAACAAAAAAATGCCTCTTTCAAGATAGTTGTACCATATTGAAACCTGAACAGACTCCAGTAGAGTATAGCTGTTTTCAAGACAACAAAATATATAGCTTTAGGTTACACAAATACATACAATCATACATACACACATCTTTTTTTATGCTCTAAAAATGAATTATGTACTCAAAACACAGATAAAAGATGCAGGTCAAAGATTATAGGGTCTTATACAAATTTAAATTGGGATCAAGGGTTAACAACTATGATCCAGAGGCCAAATCTAGCCCTCCATGTTTTTGTAAATAAAGTTTTATTGGAACACAGCCACACCCCTTCCTTTATATATTGTCTATACTTGTTTTCACAGTTCAACAGCAGAACTGAGTAGTAAAGATAGAGACTGCCTGGCTCACAAAGCCTAAAATATTTATCATCTAGCCCTCTGGAGGAAGCTTGCTGATCCATTATAGATCACAAAGAGTGTGATCTGAATGAGCTGAAGGAACAAAAAATCATCTTCACCAATGTTCCTGAACCAAGTAAGTGCATTAAAATATCTCCAGATCATATTTGGTTCCTCAAATATTCTGCTTAGAATTTGTGCAGCCAAAAACACGTTAACAACCGTGTTTGTTAATTAGCAGACAGAGACAGTATTAAAAATCTCTGTGTACAACTGTATTTAGGTATGTATCTACGTAAAGAGTGGATAAGATATGAGCTAGTCAATTTGAGGGTAAGGAAACCTAAAGAAAAATAAGAACTCAAGATACCATTACTAGGAACTGTTATTAGCAACTCAGAAATATTTCAGTATATTTTTCTTTATATGTAACAGCATGGGACCATTACCAGGAACCATAGCAGAGCATGAACAATTCACAACTGCAAATTTTACCCATGAATTATGTGACAAAATTTTTGAATATAAAATAATCAGCATTTCTATAAAACATTAACTTTTAATTATGTAATTAAAGTGATAATAGCAAAATAAGAATGTTTTTATTTCTAAAGTAGGTATTTTAGTTAAAGTTGCATCAGAAATCAAGTATTTCTTTGACATTTTCCAAGAGGCTTATTAACTACAATTATAGCTGTTAGTATTATATAGTAATACATTGTTTAAAATATATTATAAACCATTTCTTTCCTTATTTAATTTAAATGAAATACAAAATTAAGGATTTTGTAACATGAATCATACTGGAAAACACTTAAAATGGTATGAACAACTCTTATACAGAAAATGCCACTGGAATCACAAAAAGTTCTAATACTTGAAAGTAGCTAGCACAACGCTTGGCACATATTAGGTACCCTGTGTTTATTCACTCACCCTCTCATTCACTCACTCATTCATTCAAAGAAATCCAGGCCTAAGGAGAAACTCCATGATGAGAATGGCGAGCACAACCTTTTAGCAACAAATTTGTAGTTTTGACAAAAGACTTTGGCAATGGAGAATGGAGATGAGAAGTTAATGATCAAATTTTAAACTGCTTGGTTAAAATCTACCAAGTGAAGCCCTGGGTTGTCCTAGAGGACATCATAGAGAATCAGGGTCAATATTCCACAGAAGGAATATATTCCTTCAATATCCAGGTTTTGCTTTTACATATAAACATCTGTTCAAAGACAAGAATAAGTTGGTGTCAGAGAGACATAAAAGAGCATATCTGTGCAACCCACGAGAAAGTAAGAACCCTGTGACTGGGTACTTACTTTTCTGCACCAAGACTTCTTTTTGATTGGGACCACATTCTCTTGGTTTTAACAACTTTATACTGGTTTGAACCAAAAAGTATGATCCTAAAATTCTAAAAGAAAAATAAATATAGAAGGTAGAGGGGGTGTTCAGCATCTCTATTCTTTTTTCTTATATACCAAATGATCTATCTACTCTGCACATCTGTGCCAAAGGCACGAAGTAATGTGTCTGCTTTTGAGGAGGCACCTGGAAAGGAGCATTTCTGGGCTCTCTGCAGAAGGTCTTATAAATGTAATGAGTATTTAACCTGAGTAATAAGGTCTACAAAATGCAAAGGACTGTAAAGGACAGAACAAAGTAAAGTATGTTCTTGGAAACTAGCAGAATATGGGATACTATGGAATAAGGATGGATCTTGGAGAAAATAATTTTTTTAATCTATAACAAAAATAAAACATGACACTGGCAGGTCATATGTAGCTGACTTAAATTTAATTGCCTTTGGTATTCAGAGAAGAAAAAACAACAAAAAAAGGAAGCACACTCATAAGCGCTAGTCTTCTCACAAGGAAGGTCAGGAGATGATGAAGAAGACTCTTCCTTTGTCTCCCTCAAGCTTTTTGCTTGTACCAGAACTGGCCATGCCTGTACACTTCTCTGCCTTCTCCCGAGCTCCAGTCATCCGAGAAACACAAACAGAGCACTTGGGGCGGGGGTTTTGTCTTTTCATTCCTTGAGAAGTTCTTGGGGAACCAAGAAGGCTCCTTTACTCAGCATTCTTCTAAACGAAGTGAGGGAGGGTTCACTGCCATCTCTACAGCTGTTCTGGGTCTTTTGCCAAGTCAAGTTTTTCATTCTTTTTAGTGACCCATAAGTGGGCTTCTGCTGTTTTCAGGAGGAAAGCTAACATGTTTTGAGAACCAAATACTTTCCCCTTTCTCTTCTAAAGTTAGTCATCTACACTTTTCATTTAAAAATTTTAATTTTTCAACTAGTAAAAGGTATTATAGTCTCAAAATATGTATAAAATTTAACTCTCCTAAAGATTTAAATAATGCAACTGGCTCTACATCCTTACTTTCTATGTATACTGAAAATCTTGAGGTGGTTATCATTTATGGATCATTTGCTGAACTGTGAGGAGTGCTTGACTATGTGTGATATAAGATGATCACCCTTAAAACATATTTAATTATATTAATTTATTAAATCTTTTCCAATTTAAATCTACCACATGCTAGTGAAAGAGTAAACAAAATAAGAAAATAAGCCTTCAGAACTCTAAGGTGGGCTTCCTGCACACTGTTTCATGAAATCTTCAAATTCAGAGTAAATACTAGACTAATAATACTACTCCCAACTATTACTGTCAATGGAAGCTGTCTGTATTAAAGGTAAGGAAGAAAAAGTGTCTTGCACTGTGACATAAATTCAAGGGACAGAAAATTTATTAAGTCAGATATTTATCTTACAGTTCTTGATAAAATTTAAGTTCTTCCCCTCCCAATATAGAGAAATCATAATTTCTTTAAAAAGAAATATCATTTTAAAATCTACTGATGGTAAGAGAAAGTCCCTTAGATATATCCCATGTTTAGTGTAATATAATTAATTATACCACATTTAATCACTAAAAATTATTTTGAAGCTATTCTGATTAATTGTTTGAATTTCTGTAAATACCCTTGGAGAAAAAAAAGTTGAATTTATTTTTTACATAAAATATTTGTGAAAAGCTCCCTCGTCTAATGGGATAATAAAGGATCCCCTGTCCCAAAAATAGTTAAGGAAGTTTCACTATATTTTGTTTTTGATTTAGTAAATTGTAAAAGTAATTTGCCTCCTCAAGGTAAATTCAGAGCTGCAATGACAGTACAGTGAATTTTGCCAAGCCCCATAAAGAGAGTTGTAAATGGAGGGATTCTACTAAGTTTGTAATGAGGTTAAAGTAGATAAAATTTACTTGGTAGATTTGCTGCTTTGGAAAAATAATCTCCTACCAACAAAACCAAGGCTTTCTCTTAGGACAGGTTTCAAGGCAACAAACTGCGGCATTGTCCCCACTTTTTGTCATGCTACCAACACTAGACTGAACAACATGCACAAAATCCCAAACCCAGGTTCGTAAGTAGTGGTTATGATAAATAGCAGTTTCAATGATTCTATATGGAGACAAAGACTTGAAGAGTATTCTTTGTGAGATCATGCCTCCAGAGAAAAGAAATTTAACCAAGGAATTTCAATGGAATAGATAGACTGAGATTTGAAATGGCTGCCAGTCTGGTCATCTAATACGAAACTTGAAAATTCGGACAGGGATAATATTCTGTTTCCTTTTTGAGTCTTCTTGCTGCTGATGCAGTTACACCGTTCTTTTGTTCTTATTTATTTTAATTCATTCCGTTATTAAAAATGGAGAAAAAAGGGATAAACAATGTGTAAATATTTTGACTTGAGAGCTGCTCCACTTTGGGAGGAAACAAATATATAATTGG
This sequence comes from Grampus griseus, assembly GCF_964374135.1. Lineage (NCBI taxonomy): Eukaryota > Metazoa > Chordata > Mammalia > Artiodactyla > Delphinidae > Grampus > Grampus griseus. The sequence continues at coordinate 80,005,932 of NC_139017.1, forward strand.
TTCCAAAGGCCATCTCCAACTCCTGCAAGGTGCTCCACATTCTTGGCTTATTCTCAGGAAATCTAGCCTCCAGATTCCAGGACTCTAAAAGCAATAAGCAGTAACAGGCATAATTTCTCAAGTGACCATCTTGTTAAGAATCAAAGCACATCAGGTCTCTGTCCTACACACACCAGAATATGTTTTGGTCAGGTATAAAATGGAATCATTTCAAAGTTGAAACATCTACAAGTTGAAAAGTCTTGCAGGGAAGAGTCACGTTTCACCCTGCCATGTTGACTTAAGAGGTCCAGGTTTTCAAAAGGCCCCTCTCCAGACTAATTTCTGTAGTGGTCCATGTAAACAAAACACAGGTGAGAATGGTCTTTCTGCAGCTGCTTTCATCGAACAGCAGGGTTTCTTGAAAGTGTGGTGTTGGCTAAATGTAACACAGGCAGAGGGTGAGCCTCTGTATTAAATACCCAGTGGTCTAAAGGTAAAAGGTCATCACTGGAGAACAGAAGATACAAGTATCTGAAAATAAAAGGGGAAAATGAGTTTCAATTAGAATTCAACAAGAAGATCAAGTGATCTCAGTTATAATGGCAGAGGACACCCATGACCTATTTTGAGCAGGTTTGATGAAAAATACACCAGAAAATGAACCTCATCCATTCAAATGATTAGAAACACAAAATATTCCAGAAGAGTGCATAAGAAAATCCAGTAAGATGAACAACTAGACCTCTGAAATAAGGCAGTTAAAAAGCAAATCCCATATACCTGCCTGAAACATATAAAACAACAAACTGTAAAATGGCATAAAACAAACCAATTCACAATTTTTTAGAGACCTTCTTTTAAAACTCAGATATAATATCAATCATATGTTTTGGCAGCTTGGAGACCTCATAGTATAACTAGAAATTAATTAATCTATATTTATTAAGAAACACAGAAGGAACAAGTAAAGCACATTATTTGGACACAGCAAGGACTTTCACATACTCCTAATACATTAGTTTTTGCAGTTCTTAGAGCAGGTACTGCAAATTTAAATAAAGGTTTCAGAAACATTATGGATTTACAGGAGGTTTAATAATTAGTCTCTCTTAATAGGTAATAGCATTGTTTTTTCGGGGATATTTTGGCTGCATTGGGTCTTCGTTGCTGTGCGTGGGCTTTCTCTGGTTGTGGCGAGCGGGGGCTGCTCTTTGTTGCAGTATGTGGGCTTCTCATTGCAGTGGCTTCTCTTTTTGTGGAGCACGGGCTCTAGGTATGCAGGCTTCAGTAGTTGCAGCACGTGTGCTCAGTAGTTGCAGCACATGGGCTCTAGGGCATGCGGGCTCCAGTAGTTGTGGCTTGCGGGCTCTAGAGCGCAGGCTCAGTTGCTCTGTGGCATACGGGATCTCCCCAGGCCAGGGCCCAAACCCATGTCCCCCACATTGGCAGGCAAATTCTTAACCACTGCACCACCAGAGAAGTCCAATAGGTAATAGCATTGTTTATATGAAGGCATATGTTTATACCTTTCCATAAACACTGCAGGCCACAGTGGTAACTTAGAAATTAAAAATGATAGTTTACAAAATGATTCTTACCACTATAGGTAAGAATATTATATACTATAATTGGGCAAATTCTAATCTGAATTCTATTAGGGGGTCATCAAAGTAAGCTTAAAGAAACAGCTATACAGAGTCAGGAAATCTGGGTTCTAACTCTTGATCTTAGCAATCGCTGGGCCTTACTAGGCTTTGGTGAAGAATCCCTTTACAATATTCTAGCTAAACTTACTTTAAAAATAGGCACATTAATATCTTTTCTGCTTACTGTTATAGTTCTGGATGACAGAGTAAAAACACAGCACTGGGGTAAAGGAGGGTTGCTTATCAACTTTATAACTGATAAAGCTAGAATGGAGAGTGACAGTGCTTCTAATTTCACTTTGATCCTAGACCTTGAGATCTGCTTGACTGAGATTTATTCACCAGGTTACAGGCAGAGAAGGTAGAACTGAAAAAAGACTTGGATGGACATAGCAAGAGACTCTGCTGGGTCAGCTTACTGAATGGAGATCAGAAGCACAAGCTCTTTGTGTTCTGGGCACAAATATGTCCAGGAGAGCTATGTTCTGTGCAGTTCCATGTCTCTTGGTTAAATGTGGGCAAATGTATCAGGCTCATTCTAATCTTCTCACTACTTGGGAGAGGAGTCAGTGAAGGAATAGAGAGAAAATGCAGTTTCCTGCAAAATGATTCCTTTCCATTGGGGATGCTATAGAAGTACCTCACATAAACACACAAGTTATAAAAATCAATAAGATAGTGATTGTGGAAGTTTTAGATAACAGAAAGTGGTATTATTATTTTTAAACAATCATTTAAAGAATAATCTTAATACTACTGTAGTGGGTTGAACAGTCCCCACGCCCCCCAATTCATGTCCATCTGGAGCCTCAGAATGTGTCTTTATTTGGAAATAGGGTCTTTGGGGATATAATTAGTCAAGGATCTCAAGAGGAAATCATCCTGGGTTTAGGATGGGCCCTAAATCCAATGACTTCTACCTTTACAAGAGAAAGGAGAGGGAGATTTGGACCCAGAGACATATAGGGACGAAAGTCATGTGAAGGCAGAGGCGAAGACTGAAGTTAAGCTCCCATCACCCAAGGAACACCTTCAGAAGAAAATGATTTCAGACTTCTGGCCTCCAGAGCTGTGAGAGAATAGAATTTCTGTAATGCCACCAAGTTTGTGGTAATTTGTTATGGCAGCCCTAGGAAACTAATACAACTTCCATGTCTACTCTCCTTAGGACACCTCTGGACCTTAAGTAGGGGTTTGGAATAAGGCTAACTACTTCTTGGAAAGTCAAATAATCCCTAGGGAGCAGAGGCTAGACTATAGATATATAGATATATTTAAAATTTATAACAAATGTTTAAAAGTACAGTAATATAGCTAAACAATTCATGTCAAGGACATGGTACACTACTACTGACTTAAATTTAAGATTTTTAACTTGGATTTTAAAAATAGAACAATTGGAGAAGTGTGATCTTTGCTGCAAAAGTTGAGGAAAGTCTAATCTAAATTAGCTATCAGACTACTAGATGTTTTTTCCTCTAATAAGGATTTTTTTTTTTTAGTGTTTTGTTTTGTTTTTGTGGTACACGGGCCTCTCACTGCTGTGGCCTCTCCCGCTGCAGAGCACAGGCTCCGGACGCGCAGGCTCAGCAGCCATGGCTCACAGGCCCAGCCGTTCTGCGGCATGTGGGATCTTCCCGGACCGGGGTACGAACCCGCGTCCCCTGCATCGGCAGGCGGACTCTCAACCACTGCGCCACTAGGGAAGCCCTAATAAGGATTTTTTAAAACTACAGTTCAAAGTTAGAGATAATAGATGACAAATGGCATTGACAAAGGCCTGTAAGTATATAAAAAGGTGCTATTTAGTACTTCAGTTTTACTGGATGTCTTGCTGACTTTTTAGAGCTATTTTTAAATGCTGCTCACATACATCTCTTTTATCTTTCTCTTATCTACAAAGACAAGACATTCAGAGGAGGTGATGGTGCCAGAAGTCATCTCAACATAAGTGTTGGCGGTAACCACCAAATAGGAAAGTTTTACAGAAAGAACAGTCAACAAAATCTGAGGAGAAACATTTAAGTATCTATGGAGAAATGGTAAGGCTAAAAGAACCAACTACCAAGCTAATATGTTCTTTATTTAATCCTTTATGTTTACCAAATGAGACTTGCCGACTTGTCTATTCTTTTTCACAACTAGCAGTGGCAGTGTCCAGGGTACTACAGATAGATGTTACAATGCTAAAGGCTTGCATTAGGGACTACTACAAGTAACTCATAATAAAACCTCAGATTGCTTGAAAAATAATTTACTTAAACCTTCCATTTCATTTATACTCCTAATGTTTAAATGATGTCTTAGAATAGACTGGTTAGAAATCGAATTAAAGACACTCAGTGGAAATTATGTTCTAAAAGATGATACATTAAAATATACAATTATTAACCTCTCCAAAAGATCTGCCCCTCTCTGCCTTTCCCCACATCTTTTCTCAAATCTTAAAAGTTGTTTTTTGGTGGGGAAGAAAAAATATTGAAACAAATGTGGGTGTACTGTGGATTCAAATGCATTTTTTAAAAGATAAACTGAAGGAGGCAGAACATTTCTGGTATGCTTCAATGGTTTAGGCTTTGTCGTGAAACATAAGGGGGCTGGGGAAAATTCATCTTCCTCTGTCTTTAGGGGTCAAATAATTTAGGATGACTTTCCTATAGGATAGAGGATACCTATACTATCAATACATAAACAGTTGGGGTTATCTCACATAACAAAAAGCCCAGAGGTAGATGGTAGCAAAGGTTGGTTAATTCAGCAGTAAAACATTGTCAGATCTCTGGGTTTTTAAAGATTAATGAAAAAATATTAAATTTTTCCTGGTGCCAAAAGACCTTATCCCTTTTTCCCTATTCTTAGGTCACTGCCTTGAGTCCCTTTGATATGTATGTAAAATCTTTTTAAAAGCTTTGTAAACCTCTTGCCAGCTTTACAATCCAGGAATGTTTTTCTTAAAAGGCCTGGGAACCATGACTTTGAAATATAAACATCAAGGAAGATAGCACCCCAATCTCTCTGTCACTGTGGGAGGTTAGCTTAGGTACCTTTCTCCAAGCTCTGATTACCCCTTTGTCATAAATACAGAAGTATTACTTTTCCACTGGATAAAGGCAATTAACACAGATGGCCACCCTAATCACCATGTGAATTTAGAAGGTACTAGGTATAGCAAATGGTGTTGTCAAGAAAGTACCCCTGCTCCCTAAACTAAATGGGGGTTAATTCGAGTACAGTATCCCTGAGTCCTCTGTATTCCTAGTTCCTCCACATCCATGGATTCAACCAGCCTCGGACTGCGTACTACTGTAGTACTGGATTGGCCAAAAAGGTTGTTCAGATTTTTCCATAATATGGCTCTAGGAGCGCTTAGTTGTCTAACTTCATTCAAAACAATTTTGTTAGATTGTATTGTGACAGCTGTCATATCAGCATGCATTTTAAAAAAAACATCAAAATTGGTGAATATTGTGTAGCCATTTTTATATTGAAGATTGAAGAAAAAAGCAACATTTTCGGCATATGCTTTATCATTTCAAGAAAGGTAAAAACGCAACTGAAATGCAGAAAAAGATTTGTGCAGTGTATGGAGAAGGTGCTGTGACTGACTGAATATGTCAAAAACGGTTTGTGAAGTTTCATGTTGGAGATTTCTTGCTGGATGATGCTCCGTGGTTGGGTAGACCAGTTGAAGTTGATAGCGATCAAATCGAGACATTAATTGAGATATAACAATCAACGTTATACCATGCAGAAGATAGCCAACATACTCAAAATAGCCAAATCAAGTGTTGAAAATCATTTACACCAGCTTCGTTATGTTAATCACTTTGACGTCTGGGTTCCACATAAGTTAAGCAAAAAAAAACTTCTTGACCACATTTCCACATTTGATTCTCTACTTAAACATCAAGAAAATGTTCCGTTTTTAAAACAAATTGTGATGAGCGATGAAAAGTGGATAGTGTAGAATAATGTGGAATGGAAGAGATCGTGGGACAAGCGAAATGAACCACCACCAACCACACCAAAGGTCAGCCTTCATCCAAAGAAGGTGATGTTGTGTATATGGTGGGATTGGAAGGGAGCTCTATTATGAGCTCCTTCCGGAAAACCAAACGATTAATTCCAACAAGTACTGCTCCCAATTAGACCAACTGAAAGCAGCACTTGATGAAAAGCATCTGGAATTAGTCAACAGAAAATGCATAGTCTTCCATCATGATAACCCAAGACTGCATATTTCTTTGATGACCAGGCAAAAACTGTTACAGCTTGGCTGGGGAGTTGTGATTCATCCGTCATATTCACCAGACATTGCACCTTCCAATGTCCATTTATTTTGGTCTTTACAATTTCTCTTAATGAAAAAATTTTCCATTCCCTGGAAGACTGTAAAAGGCACCTGGAATAGTTCTTTGCTCAAAAAAAGATAAAAAGTTTTGGAAAGATGGAAATATGAAGCTGCCTGAAAAATGGCAGAAGGTAGTGGAACAAAACAGTGAATACGTTGTTCAATAGAGTTCTTGGTGAAAATGAAAACTGTCTTTTATTTTTACTTTAAAACCGAAGGAACTTTTTGGCCAGCCCAATATTTACTATTGATAAATATCCACGTATAAGTGAACTCATGCAGTTCAAACCTGTGTTGCTCAAGAGTCAACTGTAGGGCTTCCCTAGTGGCACAGTGGTTAAGAATCCACCTGCCAATGCAGGGGACACGGGTTCGAGCCCTGGTCTGGGAAGATCCCACATGCTGCAGAACAACTAAGCCCGTGTGCAACAACTACTGAGCCTGTTCTCTAGAGCCCCTGAGCCATAACTACCGAAGCCTATGCGCCTAGAGCCCATGCTCCACAAGAAGCCACCACAATGAGTAGCCCACGCACTGCAGTGAAGAGTAGCCCGTTTGCCGCAACTAGAGAAAGCCCGCATGCAGCAACAAAGACCCAACACAGCCAAAAATAAAGAAAGAAAAAATAAAGAAAGAAAAGAAAACAAAAAAGGTCAACTGTACTTTTACAGAAGGATAAATTATCATTTATCTTCAGAACATGTATGTAACTGATATATCTGCCTGGTTATATAGAAAGGTAAGATTTCTTTCTGTCTTTGCAACCTGCCTGTGATGGAAACTGTAGCCTGGTTTAATGCTTATTCAACAATAAAAATATTTTCTTTCTCTGCTACATTTGTAAAGGCAGGAGATTTTGTTTCTAATCTTTTCCCCAGTAATCAGAATCTCCATGATTTTCTTGACTTCCTCCTCAGAATTATAAGATGCTCCAAGCATTGTATCTCCACACAAAAAGTCCAAACTCCAGAAATTAAAGAGACATCTTCAGGTGTGGGTAAATTCTGACATTCTAATAGGTGTGTAGTGGTATTGCATTGTAGCTTTAATTTATGCTAATGATGTTGAGCACTTTTTCATGAGCTTATTTGTCATCCTTCCCTCTTCTTTGAAGATATAAGTGACGTGTCTGTTAACTCTTTTGCCTGGTTTTAAACTGGTTGTATATTATCTTATTCTTGAGTTTTGAGTATTATATAACCTAGAAACAAGTCCTTTACCAGATATATACTTTGCAAAGATTCCAGTCTGTGACTTGACTTTTCATCATTTTACTTCATTTCCTTTCAAATGTTTCTCAAAGAGCTTATGTTTTTATATTTTTAATGTTTATTTATTTTCTTATTAGTCATCAATTTTATACACATCAGTGTATACATGTTGATCCCAATCTCCCAATTCATCACACCACCACCACCCCCCACCGCTTTCCCCCCTTGGTGTCCATACGTTTGTTCCAAAGAGCTTATGTTTTTAAATTTTAGACCAATTGATCAATTTGTTCTTTTATGGATTATGCTTGGTATAATATCTAAGAAATTTTTGCCTAGCCAAAGGTCACAAAGATTTTCTCCTATGTTTTCTATTAAAAGTTGTATATTTTTAGGTTTTAAATTTAGGTCTATAATCCATTTTGAGTTGATTTTTGTATATGCATACAGAAATCCAATTATTCTAGCACCTTTTGTTAAAAAGCCTATCTTTTCTCATTGCATTGCATTGCATCTCTTTGTACCTTTGTCAAAAATCAATTCCCCCCCATTTTTTTCATATATTTGGCTATCAATTATTATTACCTATTACACCAATACCACAGTGTTTTGATTATGATAGCTTTATAATGAGTCTTGAAATCACGTATTATTAGGCTTTCAACTTTGTTCTTTTTCAAACTTGGTCATTCCAGGTTCTTAGCATTCTCATATGAAATTTAGAAAGAGCTTATTAATTTCTACCCAAAAAAGCCTCCAGGGATTTTGACCGGGATTGCGTAACTATAGAACAATTGAGGGAGAATTAACAATACTGAATTCTCAGAACCATAAATAAAGTGAGTCTCTCCATTTATTTAGGTCTTTAATTTCTCTCAGCAATGATTTTTAGTTTTCAGTGTACAGGTCTTTTACATGTTTTGGCAAGATTTATCCCTAAATATTTCAATATTTATAAGTGGCAATTTTTTCAGTTTCAATTTCTGATTGTTCACTGCTAGTATATACAATTGACTCTAATATATTAATCTTCTATCTGTAACCCTGCTAAATTCACTTATTAGTTCTAGTAACTAATTTTTGAGAAACTCCATAGGATTTTCATAGAGAACAATTATCCTCTACAAAAAAAAAAAAAAAAAAAGGTAGCTTACTTCTTTCTTTCTAATCTGGATGTCTTTTATTTCTTTTTCTTGTATGGCTGCACTGGAGAACCTCCAATACAAGGCTAAATAGAAGTGAAGCGAACAGACATCCGTGTCTTGTTTCTGACCTTAGAGGAACTTAGGAGGATTTTAGTTTTTCAGTGTGATGCTAGATATATGTTCTTCATATATGCCCTTTTTCAGGTTAAGGAAGTTCCTTTCTGTTTTTTGTTTGCTAAGAGTTTTACCAGGAATGGATGTTGGATTTTGTCAAATGATTTTTCTGTCTATTGAGGTGATCATATGGTTTTTCTTTAACAGTTCACTGATTGATTTTTCCAATGTTAAATCAAGCCTCCATACATGGAATAAACCCATTTGGGTCATGATGTATTAACTAATATGCTGTAGATCTGATTTGAAAAAAACTTGTTTAACTATTTTATAGTTATGTTCAGAGAGATAATAGTCTTGTTTCCAATGAGAACTCTGATGTCATTCTTATATTTGCTCCTTTTTGGCTAACTTGTGTTTTCCCTCTGGTTGCTTTTAAGATTTTTTCTTTATCACTATCTTTGAGCAATTTGAGTACAACGTGCCTTGGGGGAAGTATTCTTCACGTTTCTTGTCCTTGAAGTTTATTCAGCTTCTTGGATCTGTGAGTATGGTGTTTACATCAAGCTTGGAAAGAGTGTGGCCAATTTTTTTTTTCATCCATATTTCTGTCCTCTCCTTCAGAGACTCCAATTTCATATATTTTAAGCTACGTGCAGTTGTTACACAGTTCACTGATGCTCTTTTCATCTTTATAAGATTCTTTTTTTTTGTTTCATTTGGATTTCTATTGCTATATCTTCTAGTTCAGTAATCTTTTCTTCTGCAATGTCTAATCTGCTATTAATCCTATTTGGTATATTTATTTTCCAATTCAGACACTGCGGTTTTCATTTCTAGAAGTTTTATTTGGGTTTTTATATCTTCCATGTCTCTACTTAACGTTTTGAATGTATAGAATATAGTTATAATAACTGTTTTAATGTTGTCTGCTAATTCTAACATCTGTGAGTTCAAAGTTAGTTTCAACTGATTATTTTCATGATAGGTCATGTTCTCCTGCTTCTTTGCATACATGATATCTTTGAGTGGATGCCAGACATTATGAATTTTACCTTGTTGGTTGCTAGATATTTTTGTAGATTATCCACCTCTACTGAGGCAGGACTTTCCTGAGTACTCTACTTGGTGCACAATAAATTAGGAGTTTTTCCAGTCAGGCTACTGAAACCAGACACTATTCCTGGTCCTATGTGATTACCATAAACTGTTCCCTTTAATCCCTCACAGATGAGTCCTTCCCTCAATTCAGGTAGTTCCTTCATTCTGCTGAACACTCCAGGGGGGTTTCCTGGGATCCCTGTGCAGCTCTCTCCTCTCTAGTACTCTCCTGTGAACACTAGCTATCTTAGTTTCCTTGGAATCACAGCTCCATCTCCTCAAGGAATCTGTTGCACTCTGCCTCAGGTCCCCTTCCTGTGCAGTGGACTGGAAACTCTATCAAGACAGCAAGCTGGGGCAAACACAGGGTTCACCTGGCTTGTGTCCCATCTCTCAGAGATTACAGTCCTTCATTGCCTCTTGTCCAGTGTTCTGAAAACCATTGTTTCAAACACAGTTTATCTGTTTGTTTCAAGAGGAATGGTAAATATGATCCCTGGTATTCCAGCTTGGAGGAAGCAAAAGACCTACTCTTCCATTTTGAAATACTTTGTCAAATGATTTGCTGAACACTATGTAACTATGTTCATGGAATCTCTTACCCTCTATTATTAATCCGATCCAAAAAGATCATTAGAGTTTATCCACCAAGAACTTGTTCTTAGGAACCCTTTCTGGCTCTTCATGATCACTGATTCTTCTCTAAAGACTTCATACCATGATTTTCTAGAATTTTGTGAAAATGGACATTAAGTTCATCTATCTTTATTTTTCTCAATCCAACTCTTCCCTTCTTTAAAATTATATATCTATTCTGTTGTGTTTCTCTCCATCATTCCTGAAAGAACATTAATATTGATTACAAAATCACATTTGTTGTAGTATCTTGATGTGTAATTTCTTTGGGTCCTTGCAATCATTTAAAATAACAAGTTACTTTTCTCCCTTTGGGGCTCTCTCAGTCATATTTGTTTTCCTTTCACTACATTCCAGGGTAAGCTATAGGGGTTAGAGTTAAAGTACAGATGTTTTGGCATTTTATCTTACAATTCCCTTTGTAGCATGACATTGATTCTCTAGTTTTTTATTGTGGTAAAAACACAGAACATAAAATTTACCATCTTAACCGTTTTAAAATTCAGTGGTGTTATGTATATTCACATTATTGTGAAACATATCTCCAAAACTTTTTCATCTTGCAAAACTGAAACTCTACACCCTGTAAACAACAACTTCCCTTTTTCTCCTCCCCCAGCCCCTGATAACCAACTTTTTTACTTTCTTTTTCTATGAATCTGATTATAGATACTTCATGTAAGTGGAATCATAACAGTATTTGTCTTTTTGTGACTGGCTTATTTCACTTCACATAATGTCCTCAATGTTCTTCCATATTGTTGCTTCCCTGATTTTGATTCTAGAATCCTATCTCCCATTACTTCTACTGAATATTCTTTAGTCAGGATAATTTTCTTACTGTATTTTTAAAGAAAGGTAGCATTTATTTTCTCAAGCTGGATCCCTCTTTTCATGAAGTGACTTTCTGCTTTATATCACCTATTAACATCTTATGTATCACTTAGCATCATTTCAATCTTTTTTTCATAACTACTCTAGCTCACACCAAAGTTCCTTTCTCTGAATTTCCAAAACATTTATATTCTATTTAGCACTGTATATATACTTTGTACTTTTATTGAGTTTGCCCATGACCAGAAGTAAGAGCTTTCTTAACTACACTGTAAGCTCATGAGTAGAGCATATGTTTCATACACTTTAATTCTCAAATAGCACAATTCTGAGATGAGAACAACTCCTTAATAAATACTTTGACTTGACTTAGTCTATAAACCAAGCTTCAGGGCTAAGTGAGCAGAGAATAGCAGAGAACAGGAGATTTAATGCTCTTTTCTCATCCAGCTGGAAAAATAGTCTTCTCATGGTAGAAAGTTAACTTTAGGATACAATTACAGATAAGATAAAAAGATTTTAAAAAAAGATAAATGGAAGAGAATAGTGGCTTTGTTTTTTTGAGTCTTCCCTCTTGAACTACTTTTTCCTGTCTAAGAATCCTTACCCCAATAATCTATCTCATTGATTCTTCCTCTCTCACAAATGTATTACTTAGACACTTTTGCTGACAAACTTGAATCATACTACTCTTGATGCTTTGTTGACAAAACCATTATCACAACTGTCTTTGAACCTACTTCAAAATCTTGTTCACTAGGGAATTAGCTTTAACAGTCTGGTAGCTGGCTAACTGTACATTCATTTGCTTATATTGAGAATAACTTTACAGGCAAAGGAAGATAACAGTAGCTATAAAAAGAAGAATTGGAACTACTATAGGATATGACAACAACATCAGCAATAATATCTGTCTCCTGGATAACAATTTACTGGCTCTTTTCCTCCTTCTTCCCACCTCAATATTTTATTATAAAACTTTCAAACCTACAGAAACTTGGAAAGAATTTTACAGCGAAACCCATATACACTCATTTTCTAGATACTACAATTAACATTTTTGGTAATTTACCACAAATCTGTTACTCTATTTGTATATTACTAGCTTTCTTATAATACTAAAATATTCCCCTAGAAAAAGCACCTAATTAGCCAACTTAGGTAAATATCAGGAAAAACATGCATAAAATTGCTTGCAAAGGGAGAAACAGAAGTCTCACTGGAATTTTTTGAAAACCAGGACAAGCTTAGAACAAAAAACTTCAGTCAGCAATATTTACTTGAGTTTTGAGAGGAAGACTGTTGCCACAAATTTTAGCTCCTACAGTTCTATATTTGCCGTCTCTGCTTTAAGAAGCCCCAAGATTAAAAACATTTAGAATTTTGTTTAATAGCAAATTATTTGATAGTAATTATTTGGTAACAGCAAAATAGGTGGCATTAGTTACTTTTAAGGAAGAAATTTAAAAATTCCTAGATAGAAAAAACTAAGAGCAAGACACTGATGTGTAGTCAAATGGTAAACAAACATAATTCCTTTCAAAAGCATATGACTAATGAACCACCAGAAAGTGAATGAATAAAGAATACGTGGCACAGCCATACAACAGAATACTACCAAGAGAAAGGAATGGACTACTGATACATGCAACAGCACTTACTGAGCTAAAAAAATTATGCTGAAAAGAATGCCAAACAAAAAAAAGTGCATAATACAGGCAACCTATAGTAACACAAAGCAGCTATGTGTTCAGGGTTGGGGTGGGACTCACTGCAAGATGAGGATGGAAATATTCCATATTACCTGTGGCTGTAGTTACTCAAGCTTATATATTTGCCAAAATACAATGAACTGTACACTTAGAAAACTTTAATAAAGCCAATTTTTATTTTATTTATTTTTTATTCATTTATTTTGTATTGGCGTAGAGTTGCTTTACAATGTTGTGTTCGTTTCTGCTGTACAGCAAAGTGAATCAGCTATACATATACGTATATCCCCTCTTTTTTGGATTTCCTTCTCATTTAGGTCACCACAGAACACTGAGTAGATTTCCCTGTGCTATACAGTAGGTTCTCATTAGTTATCTATTTCATACATAGTATCGATAGTGTATATATGTCAATTTTTAAAGTTAAGAAAAAAAGAATGATGGAAAAGGAAAATAATCTTATTATGTGTTACTGCTACATAAGTATAATTTGAATTGTAGCTCCCTCTACTGCAGCAAAAGAAAACTGGCAAGGATATTTCAAAGTACACAGCTTGCAAACTGAAAAAAATGCTTATATTAAACAGCGCAAGTGAAATTCACTCTGTGTGTGTGTCCCCTAGTGTCTAATATGTGGATTGCAGTGACACTGTGGTAAATCCTAAGAGGGATTAAAAAATACGGTATACCTTCAGTACCATTTGAGGAGACTGGACCACATAAATATAGCCATGATTTGTCCACATGACCTCATGGTATACTAGCTATTCCTTGTCAGTATAGGTAATTCCTTGATCCCTAATTGCTTCCATAAGTGGTTTACGGAGTCACAGGTGTCAGTGGCCTCAAAGTGTGATCCTCCAGACCAGCAGCATCAGCATCACTTGGGAACTTGTTACAGATGAAAACTCTCAGATCCCACTCTAGACCTTCTAATCAGAAACTTTGGCAATGGAGCTCAGCAATCTGTTTTAAGAAGCTTTCCAGATGATTCTGATGCATGCTCAAGTTTAAGAACCACTGCCCTAGGTTTACCAATTTTGTAACCTCTATCACCAGTTTGTACTGTTTCTGCTTTTCTCCTTCATGTGGGCATCTGAACCTTTGACTCTCTACTGAAAACAGATCAACTCCCCTGACTCCTCCACTTTTCACATCTTGCCTTGTGCCTTTCCTTCTTGGTTTATTAATTTCTTGACCCGCTCATTATTAGCTATATTCTAGCACTAACTGAATTCTGAGTTCAAGCCCTGAGCCTCAAGCAGGAAATAAAATAGTTCTATTATTCTCTTCTCCTTCCCACTCCCATTTTTGTAAGATCTTATAAAATGGCTGTTTTTCAGCTCTCTCTCAGAATCAAATGATTCAATCCTTTACTCCACAAATATTTAATACTGAAACAACTATGTGTGGCTCCACCACTGATGCTGGGGATAAAACAATAACTAAAATATACAAATATCACCGCCCTCATGGAGTTCATATTCTAAGGCATATATTCTTCTATGCCTAAGGGAATTATACAGTATGTTAGAAGATAGGTGCTATGGCGGAAATTAAAGTAAGAGAAAATGAGGGAATAAGGGGACAAACTGACATTTTATATAGGATAATCAGGAATGCTTTAAAAAATACAATTAGAAATGATAAAGTGATACAATCGGAAGCTACTTAAGACCTGAAACTGTAAAACTCCTAGAAGAAAACAGAGAAAGAGCTCCTTGACATGGGTCTTGGCAATGATTTTTTGGATATGACACCAAAAGCACAAGCAACAAAGGCAAAAATAAATAAGTGGAACTACATCAAACTAAAAAGCTTCTGCACAGCAAAAGAAACAATCCAAAAAATGAACAGGCAACCTATAGAATGGGAGAAAATAGCTGCAAATCATATATCTGACAGGCGTTAATATCCAAAATATATAAAGAACCAACACAACTCAATAGCTAAAAACCAAACAACCCAATTAAAAAATGGGCAGAGAAATTGAACATTTTCCCAAAAAGACACACAAATGGCCAACAGTTGATACACGTAAAGATGTTCAACATTACTAACCATCAGGGAAATGCAAATCAAAACCACAATGAGATACCACCTCACACCTGTTTCAAAGACTATTATCAAAAAGACAAAAGGTAACAAGTGTTGGTGAAGATGTGGAGAAAAGGAAACCCTTGTGTACTGTTGGTGGGAATGCAGTAAAAGTCTTGCACACGATGTTCTACATGATGAATACCTAAGCGATGATGATGACACAAAAACATCTCATTCCATACAGTTCTTGCCATATAGTTATTAGATTTTCACATGGAGACACTCACACACATGCACAACAGATAAGTTTATTAACTGTACAACATGATGATCTAATCATTAAGTGGACCACCATCAGAAAGGTCTCCATCCTCATCATCTTCATGTTGAGTAGGCTGAGGAGGAAGTGGAAGAGAGGAGGTTGGTCTTGCTGTCTCAGAGGTGGAAGGGGAGGTAGGAGAGGAAGGCGCAATCAGTGTAGCTTTATGGAAACACATGATAAATTCGGACTTTTTTGCTTTTTCATTTCTCCAAAAAAGTTTCTATGTGGTTCCAATCCTTCCTCCACTGTTTGCTTTAGTTTCAGTGCCCATATCATAGAAGGTCCATGTCATAAAAGAAGTCAAAAGCAGTCTTGAATAATCGGAACCCTCCTGCCAAACTGTCTAAGGTCCATCTGTTTTCTGCACTGCTTCTTCCATGTCTTCTTCCTCATCATCTGCCACTGGTTTGGAAGCGCTCATCTTTTGTTAATTCCTCTGGTGTGGTGTCTAATAGCTCTTAAATTCCTCCAACATCTGTATCTTGAAACCCTTCGCCTCCTCCCTGTTTTGCCATATCCACAATCTCTTTCATGATTTCCTTGACTGGCTCTGTTGTAAATCCTGTGAAGTTATGCACAACATCTGGACACAGTTTCCTCCAACAAGAATTTAATGGCTTTTTCTTTAATAATGATGGCATATTCAGTGGTGTAATCCTTCCAGACTTTCATGATGTTTTCTCTGTTGTGGTTCTCTTCCACAGCGCTGACAGCCTTTTCCATAGAGTACTGTGTAAAATGTGCCTTAAAGGTTCTTATGACCCCCTGATCTAGAGGCTGAATTAGAGATGTTGTGTTTGGAGGCAAGTAGGCCACTTTGACGCCTTTGGTGGTGAACTCTGGGGTTCTAGGGGGCCAGGGTCGTTGTCCAATAACGAAAGAACTCTAAAAGGCAGTCTTTTTTTTTTTTGAATTTTATTTATTTTTTTATACAGCAGGTTCTCATTAGTTATCCATTTTATACATATTAGTGTACATATGTCAATCCCAATCTCCCAATTCTTCACACCACCACCCCCGTCCCCCCCCCCCCCCCCCCCCCCCCGTTGCTTTCCTAAAAGGCAGTCTCTTACTGGCAAGGTACTTCCTGACTTCAGGGACAAAGCAACGATGGAACACATTCAGAAAAAGGGTTCTCCTTCAGGCCTTCTTACAGTATAACACAAACAAAAGACGTGCTGCTGGTGTTTGTCTTTGCCCCTCAAGGCTCAAGGGTTAATTAGCAGCTTTGGAGATAAGGGCAGTTCTTACAATAAACCCAACTGCATTTGCACAAAACAGTAGAGTTAGCCTATCCCTTCCTGCTTTAAATCCTGGTGCTTACTTCTCTTCTTTACTAAAAAATGTCCTCTCTGGCATTTTTCTTTTCCAGAAGAGGGCACTTTTGTCTGCATTAAAACCTGTTTAGGCAGATATTCTTTCTCCTCAATGATTTTCTTAATGGTGTCTGGGAACTCCTCTGCTGCCTCTTGGTCAGCAGAAGCTGCTTCTCCTGTTGTGTTATAGTGACATTTTTTAAGCCAAAGCTCTTTCTAAAATTAGCAAACCATTCTTTACAGGCATTAAATCCTGCACCTTCCTTTTGCTTTAAGTTGTCATATAATGACTTTGCTTTTTCTCAAATTATATTAGAGTCTATAGGAATGCCTCGCAATCCTGCACCCACATAAAAAGCTGCATTTTCGGGGCTTCCCTGGTGGCGCAGTGGTTGGGAGTCCGCCTGCCGATGCAGGGGACGCGGGTTCGTGCCCCGGTCCGGGAGGATCCCACATGCCGCCGAACGGCTGGTCCCGTGGGCCATGGCCACTGGGCCTGCGCGTCCGGAGCCTGTGCTCCGTGGCGGAAGAGGCCACAACAGTGAGAGGCCCGTGTACCGCAAAAAAAAAAAAAAAAAAAAAAGCTGCATTTTCAATACAAGATAAAAGGGTATTTTGCAAAAAGTGCAAGGTTTTTGTGCCTGCTGGTGTAGCTGCAGTGATGGCTTAATGAATTTTTCTTTTTTTTTTCCACACTCGTCCTTACACTGGATTCATCTATCATGCAGTCGTGAGAAAACACAGCTACAGACCTCAATCTACAGTACATATCAAGCAATTCAACTTTTTCTTGAAATGTCAATGTCTTGACTTTTCTCTGCTTCTTAGGAACATGTCCAGCATCACTAGTGGCACTTTGTAGGGGTCCCATGGTGCTATCCAAGATTTACAGCATTACACTAAACATGATGAAAAATATACTTAAAAACAGGGAGAGATCGCTTTTTTCTTGATACACAATTTACTAGAGAGATGAACTGCTCACATGGAGATGATTAGCATCACTAGGCATCTTTTTTTAATTTTTGAATTTTATTTTACTTTTTTATACAGTAGGTTCTTATTAGTCCTCAACTTTACAAACATCAGTGTATACATGTCAATCCCAATCGCCCAATTCATCACACCACCATCCCCACCCCACTGCGGCTTTCCCCCCTTGGTGTCCATACATTTGTTCTCTACATCTGTGTCTCAATTTTTGCCCTGCAAACTGGTTCACCTGTACCATTTTTCTAGGTTCCACATACATGCGTTAATATACGATATTTGTTTTTCTCTTTCTGACTTACTTCAGTCTTACTTACAGTCTCTAGATCCATCCACGGCTCAACAAATGACCCAATTTCATTCCTTTCTATGGCTGAGTAATATTCCATTGTATATATGTACCACATCTTCTTTATCCATTCGTCTGTCCATGGGCATTTAGGTTGCTTCCATGACCTGGCTACTGTAAATAGTGCTGCAATGAACATTGGGGTGCATGTGTCTTTTTGAATTATGGTTTTCTCTGGGTATATGCCCAGTAGTGGGATTGCTTGATCATATGGTAATTCTATTTTTAGTTTTTTAAAAAACATTCATATGGTTCCCCATAGTGGCTGTATCAATTTACATTCCCACCAACAGAGCAAGAGGGTTCCCTTTCCTCCACACCCTCTCCAGCATTTGTTGTTTGTAGATTTTCTGATGATGCCCATTCTAACTGGTGTGAGGTGATACCTCACTGTAGTTTTGATTTGCATTTCTCTAATAATTAGTGACGTTGAGCAACTTTTCATGTGCTTCTTGGCCATCTGTATGTCTTCTTTGGAGAAATGTCTATTTAGGTCTTCTGCCCATTTTTGGATTGGGTTGTCTGTTTCTTTAATATGGAGCTGCATAAGCTGTTTATATATTTTGGAAATTAATCCTTTGTCCACTGATTCATTTGCAAATGTTTTCTCCCATTCTGAGGGTTGTCTTTTCGTCTTGTTTATGGTTTCCTTTGCTGTGCAAAAGCTTTGAAGTTTCATTAGGTCCCATTTGTTTATTTTTGTTTTTATTTCCATTACTCTAGGAGGTGGATCAAAAAAGATCTTGCTGTGACTTATGTCAAAGAGTGTTCTGCCTATGTTTTCCTCTAAGAGTTTTATAGTGTCTGGTCTTACATTTAGGTCTCTAATCCATTTTGAGTGTATTTTTGTGTTTGGTGTTAGGGAGTGTTCTAATTTCATTCTTTTACACATAGCTGTCCAGTTTTCCCAGCACCACTTACTGAAGAGACTGTCTTTTCTCCATTGCATATCCTTGCCTCCTTTGTCATAGATTAGTTGACCATAGGCGCGTTGGCTTGTCTCTGGGCTTTCTATCTTGTTCCATTGATCTATGTTTCCGCTTTTGTGCCAGTACCATATTGTCTTGATTACTGTAGCTTTGTAGTATAGTCTGAAATCAGGGAGCCTGATTCCTCCAGCTCCTTTTTTTTCCCTCAAGACTGCTTTGGCTATTCAGGGTCTTCTGTGTCTCCATACAAATTTTAAGATTTTTTGTTCTAGTTCCGTAAAAAATGCCATTGGTAATTTGATAGGGATTGCACTGAATCTGTAGATTCCTTTGGGTAGTATAGTCATTTTCACAATATTTATTCTTCCAATCCAAGAACATGGTATATCTCTCCATCTGTTGGCATCATCTTTAATTTCCTTCATCAGTGTCTTATAGTTTTCTGCATACAGCTCTTTTGTCTCCCTAGGTAGGTTTATTCCTAGATATTTTATTCTTTTTGTTGCAGTGGTAAATGGGAGTGTTTCCTTAAATTCTCTTTCAGATTTTTCATCGTTAGTGTATAGGGATGCAAGAGATTTCTGTACATTAATTTTGTATCCTGCAACTTTACCAAATTCATTGATTAGCTCTAGTAGTTTTCTGGTGGCATCTTTAGGATCCTCTATGTATAGTATCATGTCACCTGCAAAGGGTGACAGTTTTACTTCTTTTCCAATTTGTATTCCTTTTATTTCTTTTTCTTCTCTGATTGCTATGGCTAGGACTTCCAAAACTATGCTGAATAATAGTGGTGACAGTGGACAGCTTTGTCTTTTTCCTGATCTTAGAGGAAATGCTTTCAGTTTTTCACCATTGAGAATGATGTTTGCTGTGGGTTTGTCATACATGGCCTTTATTATGTTGAGGTAGGTTCCCTCTACCCACTTTCTGGAGAGTTTTTATCATAAATAGGTGTTGAATTTTGTCAAAAGCTTTTACTGCATCTATTGAGATGAGCATATGGTTTTTATTCTTCAATTTGTTAATATGGTGTATCACATTGATTGATTTGCATATATTGAAGAATCCTCACATCCCTGGGATAAATCCCACTTGATCATGGTGTATGATCTTTTTAATCTGTGGTTGGATTCTGTTTGCTAGTATTTTGTTGAGGATTTTTGCATCTATATTCATCAGTGATATTGGTCTGTAATTTTCTTTTCTTGTAGTATCTCTGTCTGGTTTTGGTATCAGGGTGATGGTGGCCTCATAGAATGAGTTTGGCAGTGTTCCTTCCTCTGCAAGTTTTTTTGGAAGAGTTTTAGGAGGATGGATGTTAGCTCTCCTCTAAATGTTTGATAGAATTCCCCTGTGAAGCCATCTGGTCCTGGACTTTTGTTTATTGGAAGATTTTTAAATCACAGCTTCAATTTCGTTACTTGTGATTGGTCTGTTCATATTTTCTATTTCTTCCTGGTTCAGTCTTGGAAGGTTATACCTTTCTAAGAATTTGTCCATTTCTTCCAGGTTGTCCATTTTATTGGCATAGCGTTGCTGGTAGTAGTCTCTTAGGATGCTTTGTATTTTCTGCAGTGTCTGTTGTAACAACTTCTTTTTCATTTCTAATTTTATTGATTTGAGTCCTCTCCCTCTTGATGAGTCTGGCTAACGGTTTATCAATTTTGTTTATCTTCTCAAAGACGCAACTTTTAGTTTTATTGATCTTTGCTATTGGTTTCTTTGTTTCTATTTCATTCATTTCTGATCTGATCTTTATGATTTCTTTCCTTCTGCTGACTTTGGGTTTTGTTTGTACTTCTTTCTCTGGTTCCTTTAGGTGTAAGGTTAGATTGTTTATTTGAGATTTTTCTTGTTTCTTGTGGTAGGCTTGTATAGCTATAGACTTCCTTCTAAGAACTGCTTTTGCTGCATCCCATAGGTTTTGGATTGTCGTGTTTTCATTGTCATTTGTCTCTAGGTATTTTTTGATTTCCTCTTTGATTTCTTCAGTGATCTCTTAGGTTATTTAGTAACTTATTGTTTAGCCTCCATGTGTTGGTGTTTTTTACCTTTTTTTCACTGTGATTCATTTCTAATCTCATACCATTGTGATCAGAAAAGATGCTTGATATGATTTCAATTTTCTTAAATTTAATGAGGCTTGATTTGTGACCCAAGATGTGATCTATCCTGGAGAATGTTCCGTGCGCAGTTGAGAAGAAAATGTAATCTGCTGTTTTTGGATGGAATGTCCTATAAATATCAATTAAATCTATCTGGTCTATTGTGTCATTTAAAGCTTCCGTTTCCTTATTTTCATTTTGGATGATCTGTCCATTTATGTAAGTGAGGTGTTAAAGTCCCCCACTATTATTGTGTTACAGTCGATTTCCTCTCTTATAGCTGTTAGCAGTTGCCTTATGTATTGAGGTTCTCCTATGTGGGGTGCATATATATTTATAGTTGTTACATCTTCTTCTTGGATCGATCCCTTGATCATTATGTAGTGTCCTTCCTTGTCTCTTGTAAAATTCTTTATTTTAGAGTCCATTTTATCTGATATGAGCATTGCTACTCCAGCTCTCTTTTGATTTCTACTTGCATGGAAGATCTTTTTCCATCCCCTCACTTTCAGTCTGTATGTGTCCCTAGGTCTGAAGTGGGTCTCTTGTAGACAGCATATATATGGGTCTTGTTTTCATATCCACTCAGAAAGCCTGTGTCTTTTGGTTGGAACATTTAATCCATTCACATTTAAGGTAATTATCGATATGTATGTTCCTACGACCATTTATTTTCTTAATTGTTTTGGGTTTCTTTTTGTAGGTCCTTTTCTTCTCATGTTTCCCACTTATAGAAGTTCCTTTAGTATTTGTTGTATAGCTGGTTTGGTGGTGCTGAATTCTCTTAGCTTTTGCTTGTCTGTAAAGCTTTTGATTTCTCCATCGAATCTGAATGAGATCCTTGCAAGTTAGAGTAATCTTGGTTGTAGGTTCTTCCCTTTCATCACTTTAAGTATATCATGCCACTCCCTTCTGGCTTGTAGAGTTTATGCTGAGAAGTCAGCTGTTAACCTTATGGGAGTTCCCTTGTATGTTGTCGTTTTCCCCTTGCTGCTTTCAATAATTTTTCTTTGTCTTTAATTTTTGCCAGTTTGATTACTATATGTCTTGGCATGTTTCTCCTTGGGTTTATCCTGTATGAGGCTCTCTGCGCTTCCTGGACTTGGGTGGCTATTTCCTTTCCCATGTTAGGGAAGTTTTCAACTATAGTCTCTTCAAATATTTTCTCTGGTCCTTTCTCTCTCTCTTCTCTTTCTGGGACTCCTATAATGTGAATGTTGCTGCATTTAATGTTGTCCCAGAGGTCTCTTAGGCTGTCTTCATTTCTTTTCATTATTTTTTCTTTATTCTGTTCTGCAGCAGTGAATTCCACCATTCTGTCTTCCAGGTCACTTATCCGTTCTGCCTCAGTTATTCTGCTATTGATTCCTTCTAGTGTAGTTTTCATTTCAGTTATTGTATTGTTCATGTCTGTTTGTTTGTTCTTTAATTCTCCTAGGTCTTTCTTAAACCTTTCTTGCATTTTCTCGATCTTTGCCGCCATTCTTTTTCCGAGGTCCTGGATCATCTTCACCATCATTATTGTGAATTCTTTTTCTGGAAGGTTGCCTATCTCCACTTCATTTTGTTGTTTTTCTGGGGTTTTATCTTGTTCCTTCATCTGGTACACAGCCCTCTTCCCTTTCATCTTGTCTATCTTTCTGTGAATGTGGTTTTTGTTCCACAGGCTGCAGGACTGTAGTTCTTCTTGCTTCTGCTGTCTGCCCTCTGGTGGATGAGGCTATCTAAGAGGCTTGTGTAAGTTTCCTGATGGGAGGGATTGGTTCATCACTAGGCATTTTAAGCATATACTCGAATCACTGGATGCAAATGTCACCAACTATAGCCTAAGTGTTTGTGTAAGTTTTGAGAAATTTTAACTTTTAATAATAGATTTGTGTATATTTTATGGCAGTAAATGGTATAATGGACCAGTATGTACATATATTTTATGAATTCATGATGTACCTGACTTTTTCCTTAATTTTTTCAATATTTCTAGACCACTCAGTTCACCTGCATATTTTTTCAAATTGTCACAAATCTCCAAAAACTTTCCAGTATATTTATTGAAAGTAATCTGTATATAAGTGGATCTGCAAGGTTGAACCTCTGTTATTCAAGGGTCAACTGTAGTTATCTTTGGGAAGTGAAACTACATGTGGAATACAGAGAAACTTTTTTCATTTTTTCTGTTTCATACTACTTAATTCATTTTGCTATATCCACATACTGTTTTTACACTTTAAAAAATATCTGTATTAAAAACAAACCATATTAGCCTTGATTTCTCAGGACCTACACAAGACAGAGGAGACAGATGTTTATCTGACTAATTTTAACATGACAAGTGCTATGCTGTTATTTCTGTACAGTTCAACAAACATCTGTTGAATGTATGTATACTCTATCCCAAACATGAAAGTAAGCAGTGAGGATATTAATATTTCACGTAGACTATCAGAACAAAGGAAGTATTTTAAGTATACCTAAAAATGGCTTAATTCTGTCTTAGTGTTGAAGAGGATTCACAGAGATAGTAATATTCGAGCTAGACCTTGACAAAGTAATAGGATTTTGTAAGGGATTAAAAAAAAGGAACGTAAATTTCACGCAGAAGGGAAAGCAAGAGTAAAAACACATAAGTGAAAATGTACAGTGGGCAGGTATGGATCAAATAAATGCATGGGGAAAGTGGTGTAACAGGAGATGTGCCTAAAAAGGTACATGCAGCACTTAATCTTAATTATTCAGTATAAGAGAAAAGAATATAAACAATATGGAAGTAAGGAGCAATCTTTTTTATCCATCTTTCTCACTTGGGGAAGTATACCTGTAGGATAACTTCTAGAAGTAGGATTACTGAAGCAAAATTAATGTGCTCTTAATATTTCAACAGGTTCTTTTTCAGATTTCACTGAAATCACTCACATCAAACAACATACATTCTCACTTCCAGTGTTTATAAGTGACTGGATCCATACATCCTTATTAACACCAGATTGCAAACTTTTAAAATCTTAAGTAATCTGATAGTGAAACATGGTATTTGATTATTAGTTTTATTTCATTTCTTCATGAGCGGGTCAAATGTTTATTTTTCATGTATTTATGGTACTTTCCATCTGTATTTTGCAGTGAACTGCCTTTACTTATTTTAGCTTAATACTTATTCCTTAATAATTTCACATTTTAAGAAAATTTACCCATTGACTATCAAATGTATTGCAAATATATTTTCCCAGTGTGTCATCTGTCTTACTTTGTTTAATGTTCTTTTTTTTTCTTACAGATGTCCATTTTTCTGTAGTTAAAAATTTAAATCTTTTTCTTCTATGATTTCTGGGGTTTGTGTCATGCCATCTTCACCCCCAGAGTTGGGAGAAAAAAAAACTTCCAAATTTTTTCAGGATTTTATTTCATGTTTAATATTTAAAGCTATGTTCTATAAGATCAGTTTTATTATTTACAGGAATACCGTTTTATTTTTTTTCTAATGGATAATTTTTCTAACTTCCTTTATTAAATTATTTAATTTTTCCTCAATGATCCGAACTGCCATTTTTCAAAGATAACATTTCTACATATAAGTGGGCCTATTTCCAAACTATCCTGTTCCACTGTTCCATTTATTCTTGTACTACTACTAAAGACTTTTAATTAGTATAGCTTTATAATACTTTTAAAATGATCTCTTTTATATACAAATACTGTATACCATATGATATAAAGTAGGTTATAATATTTTTCACTATCTGGAGGGACCTGTCTCCTGTGGTGATTGTATACTTTGTCAGCATAGCTAAGCTGGAACTGTATTTGTCAGAATTACTTTCTCTGTATATTCTGGGTTAGGGTTGGCTACAAAAACATATGCATGTGATGTGGAGGCTGAAGTAAAGCAGGAGCCATAATGCTCTGAGGGACGGTGCAGGGTTGCCACATGCTGTTAAAGTTATGCATGTTGCCAGTGATTACCTGGCTCACCTCAGAGGTGTGGGGCAGCTGCCAGACCTGCAATTTCTGCAGTTCCTGTTGGAGCTCCTCATCAATTTCTCCAGTTCCCAGGCCAGGCATGTATAGCCCTGTGGCAGAAGGTGCCAGCTACTTCTGCAAGTCACCTGTTTATCAACGCTAGAGGCAGTGAGACACATATGTGGGATCGTTGGTCCTTGTGAGTTCTAGTTTGTCCTTGTCCTCCATTGCTTCACGTCTACCTTTTTTCCCCATCTCCCAGCCCTACTGTCCTATAGTGACTTTATACCTGCTATCTTGTATTTTGTGCCAGGTATAATTCTAAGGGCTTCGCTATATTAATCCCCATAACAAGCCCTTGAGATGATACTATTAGTAATTCCTCTTTTACGGATGATGAAACTGAGGTAGAGAAATTAAGTAACTTGTCCAACGTCACACAGCTATTAAGGGAAAGAGTTGGGAAAAGATAGATAAGTATGAACTGGTTAAGAATACATAGGTTAGATGTCTTTAATGTTTGATTAACTTGGGTATATACAGAAAAGGCATACCTATTAAATCTGTAAGTGACACAAAGGTAGAATAGCTAATACATTAAATGAAAAACTCAAGAGTTCAAAAAAATTTCAATAAATTAGAATATGTTAAATCTAACAAAATAAGATTTAATAATGGATAAAGGTAAAATGTAATAAATTTCATAAAAGCTAATCATACCAATGTAAGATAGAAAATAATTATCTTAGTTCATGTTAAAAAAAAAAAAAAGACCTATATCAAAATTTCAAGCTATATTGACAGGGCTACCAGAAAACAGAATACAATAATAGTATCTTGCTTTGATGAAGGTATAAAGACCAAATTAGCAATTGGTACTCTGCACTGGTTTATTCACATCTTAAATGCAGTGTTCAGTCTAGAAAACCATGGAATCATCTCTAGAGAAGTCAACCAGACTGGTATCGGAAAGAAATAGTACAGAAACTTGTCACCTTTAGCCTGATAAATACAAGTATTTTTAGTTAACATCCATGTAGAAGACTCCGTATTTCCAAATGGTAAAGTATGGATCACTGAATGGAACGCATAGTGAAGCAGATTTTAACTCAATATAAGAAAGATATTTCTAACAATGAAAGCTTCTGAACAATGTAATGGGTTAGCCTTATGAGGCAGTGAGCTGCCTGTTAACTAGAGATTAACAAAAAACTAGAGATTAACAAAAGACTTTATGACAAAATATTCTGCATGTTGTAAAGAGATTTTTTAGCATTGGGAATGTCTATGTGTAGAGGGGAGGAATGCATTGCAGTGGTGTATGTTGGATCTCTAAATTTTTTTGCAGCTCAAAAAATGTCTTTTGATTCTAGGCACAAAGACAGCAAATGAATTTGAGACAGGAAAATGTGACTGCAGTTTAACTTATTTAAAAAAATGTTTTACCTGATTACAAAAGCAAAACCAGGAATGGATTTAAAAGAATACCACCAATTAAGCTAAATCACAGTATACATTTTGATGTTATTGAAATACTATTAAGATGTGCATCTATATATGTATATATGCACTT
Source organism: Grampus griseus (assembly GCF_964374135.1). NCBI lineage: Eukaryota > Metazoa > Chordata > Mammalia > Artiodactyla > Delphinidae > Grampus > Grampus griseus. Next base: position 80,032,245 of record NC_139017.1, read on the forward strand.
AATAGCTCACTTAACATTATACTGTGATGAGTCTATAATTGCTATTGGTTCCATAATACCCGCTGTGGATGTGTCATAATTTATTTAACCTTTCAACTAATATTGAACATATAGTAACTCTTTATTTTTATAACTTCAATAAACATCCATGTACATCTTTTTCCATAGCTTTCACTATATAAAAGTATTGACATATTCTTATATATATAGTTTTCCAGAATTTTGCCATTATATTCAAATTTTGAATTTTAAGATAGGAAGGGGGAAAAAGCACACAAGCAAGATACACAGACAGGTGCACACACGCAAAACAACTTCTGCCCTGGAGATTCTGATACCACTGAAAGCAGACACACCATGGTGGTAAACTTGGTCTTAATTTTATGTATTTCTCTTTTCTTTTAATAATAAATTCATTAAGAAGACTATGTTTCCAACTAACCTGTGATTTTTCTTAGCCATTTAATATCTGACATAAATGAACTCAAGAAAAACTGACTGAAATATATCCTCAACATGCCCACTTTTCTCAATTTATCAGACCTTCAAATAAACATGCAACAATTGAGCTGAGGTGAAATGAATGTAGTGCTCAACTGTGATAATTTTCTTAGCCTAGGTTTTGTTATAAATACCTGTATGATTCCTCCTTTGACTTTTTCTACTTTTATTTATCCAAATGTATTTGTGTGTGTGTATATATATAACTGGTTACCTAGAGTACTGCATTGAGAAGGATTCTTCCTGAACTTGAACTTGGCAGGGAAAAGTGCCAAGGTCAACTGGTGATATCCCATATACTACAAGGGGAAAAGCAGCACGGCACATGTGTATTTGCAGCCCTAGTCCATGTGCTAAAGTGCTCAAGGTGTGTACTGAGGAGGCATTTGAGAATTAATTATGAAAGCCAACCTGCAAGAGGTAAGATCTGAACTTTATTTAGAGAGGGGCATTAACTGATAGAAAGAATAAAGACATTCCTGCCAGAGCCAAAGAAATATCAAATAGACAATGAAATTCAAAAGAACAAATTATAGATGGGTAGATATATAAACAGATAGATTAACATGGTTTAAGGATAGAATATATAAAGAAAAGACGTGAGAAATGAAGCTAGAGATGAATGAGCCATTGGAGCTTTTGAGCAGGAGAAGAGTGACATGAAGAAAATGGTATATGAATGTTGAAAATCAAGTAATTTCTAAGACTAGAGGAGGCCTCAAAATCAGCATTTTACCTCTACTGTAGTAATATTCAATTCAGGGAAGATGCTCAGGAAAGATGCTAATAACACTGAGTGAGAAAGACTGTTGGAAAAAGGATATTCACACAGTCTCAAAGTTATCACTCCACAGATCACTTATTACAAAAAGAAAAAAGATTCTTTACATGACCTTATAATCAAATCTAACCCTATGATCAAATTTAAAATCATCAATGAGTTAAACCGTTATCATGTGCCTCTTTATGAGATGAAATGAGGCCACATCATCTATATAATATTCATGCCAAAAATGTTTAACCTAAATCTGATCATAAGGAAACAATCACAAATATCTAAATTGAGGGACATTCTTCAAAACAACTAGCCTGAATACTTAATGTCAATGTCATAAAAGACAAAAGAAGAATAAGGAAACTTTGTTCTAGGTTAAAGTAGACTAAGAAACATGAGAAGTAAATGCAACAATTGATCCTTTATTGGACCCTGGGTTGGGGTTAAAAAAAAATTATAAAGTACATTATTAGAACAATTGAGAAATTTGAAAATGGACTACATACTAAGCAGCAGTACTGTATGAATGTTAAGTTTCACAAACGTGATAACCGTATTGTGATTGTGTAAGATTATGCCCTTTTCCTAAAAATTCCTGGGTAAATAACAGAATGCTGGTAACTCTCAAATTATAAAGCAAATAAATAAATAAGCAAACAAGTAGAACTGTGTCTATGTATACATATACATGGGGGTATGGGAATGCAGCAAAAATTAACAAAAGGTAACTCTAGGTGAAAGATACAACCATTGTACTATTCTTACGATTTTTCTGGGCTTAAAAAACAGTAAAAAAAATTTTAAAGGAGAGAGAGATCTTACATAATTTGGGTCAAATTCCACAGCTGACAACTATGAAAACTGAAAGCAAGGAAGTTTTATTTTGACATGTTCCTTCAGCTAGGTTGTAGCAAGTGTATAACTAAAGCTCCTGCAGTTTTAGCTTCCAGTCCAGTGCTCTTTCAACTATCTCGTACAGTCTCAAGCCTAATGACACAGGATAAACAAATACAAGAAATGACTGGAGGGAGGGAACTGACTAAACCATCTCAGCAAAATAAGGGTTTGGTCTAGGGTCAACTACAGATATGGAAACGAGGGGGCAAAATAAAGAAATGATATAACAAGAAAGTGATATATTAGAATGAGAAAAAAAGAAATAACCATAACGTACAAGCTGAGAAGATAGGAAAATAAAAATGTGAGGGATAATAAAAGAAAAATTGGAGTAAGATTGCCATTTAGGGTAAGAAACGTAGTCTGAGACATGTACATTTAAACCATGATACACCAGAATGTAAGCCAGAAGTATACTAGAATGTAAAGTCCAAGAGACTGAGAATTTTTTTCCCTTTTGCCTACTGATATATCCTCAAATAACCTGAACAATGTCTGGAAATAATATTTTTTGGGACAAATGTAGTGACAGTTTATGAGGTATTCAAGTAGAGACTGACTGGAAATAGAAATGTGAAATTTAAAAGAAGGTATTAAGGACCTTACTTTGCAGGGGTTTTGGGAAGTGGACATATTTAAGGTCTCCACCTTCTTCCAGGAAAGTTTGTATAATTCTGCCTGGGATTCTGACTATAAGCCCAAATAATAAAGCTGTCTTTTTTCTTTTCAATTATTCCCTTTATACAGATTTCTTTACAGGAAACCTCATTGGGAGGATGGGTGGCTATGGTCATACACCCTCTAGTAACCATCAAAACTCTTATGATTGTTCCTAACAGATTTCATTAGCTATAACAGGGAGTTGAGGTGTGATCCCAGGACCAGCATCATCCGTACCACCTGGGAGTTTGTCAGAATGTAAATTCTTAGGGTCCACCCTAGATCTACTGAATCAGAAACTGGGCATGGCCCAGTAATCTGTATTTTACGAAGTCTTCTACGTGATTCTAATGCATAGTAAAGAGCTAAATACAAAATAAAGGTACTCTTATTTGACAAAATGCCTTCATGAGATGTAGCTAAAAATTGAAGACACAATTACATAGAAAGATTTTTGTAATAAAATATAGTGTAACATCACATAGTCATAATTCATCATGTAGTGACCACAGAGCAAAACCCGCCTACAATTAAAAAAAAATTTTTAAGGCATCTACTTACTTTAATGTTTCAGCAAGAAAGAAGCTCTGCTGTACATCATCATGTGTAGGAGTAGAGGAATATACATCTTTCACGCCAGAAAATCCACCAGTGACTCGGCAATACTTTTCAATAGCCTGTAAAAGAGATGAGACAAAAGAGTCAATTCCATAGAGTTTCAAACTTGGAAGGACAAGTTAAGGAACCACAGTCAAAAGTTTACAGAGATCTCTATGAGAATTTGACAGTTTCAGAATAAGATTTTACTTGTCTGGTCTTCCTCCTTTCTAATGAAAAGCTAATTAACACTAAAAGTGTTTATTTAATCAAATTGTTAATTTTTATATAGTTCCATTTTGATTACAGCTTGGTTTATAAAGTCTCCTTACCAAAGGGTTGGTACTTTTCTCTAAGTATTTTAAACATTTTTATTTTTTACATCTTTATTGGAGTTGCTTTACAATGGTGTGTTAGTTTCTGCTTTATAACAAAGTGAACCAGCTATATGTATACCTACATCCCATATCCCCTCCCTCTTGCATCTCCCTCCACCCTCCCTATCCCACCCCTCTAGGTGGTCACAAAGCACCGAGCTGATCTCCCTGTGCTATGTGGCTGCTTCCCACTAGCTATCTATTTTACGTTTGGTAGTGTATATATGTCCATGCCACTCTCTCACTTCGTTCCAGCTTACCCATCCCCCTCCCCATATCCTCAAGTCCATTCTCTACGTCTGTGTCTTTATTCCTGTCCTGCCCTTAGGTTCTTCAGAAACTTTTTTTTTTTTTAGATTCCATATATATGTGTTAGCATATAGTATTTGTTTTTCTCTTTCTGACTTACTTCACTCTGTGTGACAGACTCTAGGTCCATCCACCTTACTACAAATAACTCAATTTCGTTTCTTTTTATGGCTGAGTAATATTCCATTGTATATATGTGCCACATCTTCTTTATCCATTCATCTGTCAACGGACACTTAGGTTGCTTCCATGTCCTGGCTATTGTAAACAGTGCTGTGATGAACATTGTGGTACATGTCTCCTTTTGAATTATGGTTTTCTCAGGGTATATGCTCAGTAGTGGGATTGCTGGGTCATATGGTAGTTCTACTTTTAGTTTTTTAAGGTACCTCCTTACTGTTCTCCACACTGCCTGTATCAATTTACATGAATACGTTTTTAAACACATATTCTTCACAACGATCATGCATCTTTACCACTGTAGAACATCGGAGCAGTTTAAGGATACTGTGAAAGTATCAGGGAGGCATGACTAATCTTTAAGCCATTTAGAGACACTTCTTAAAGGCACGTTTTCATGCATAACATATTCAAGTTTGGAAATCTGAAGATGTAAATTGGAATAGTTAAAGCTACAGAAGACATGAGATACCACTATTCTATTCCAGCTTGTCTTCCCTTTTCTTTCTTTAAACCCAACATGGGAGCCAGTGGTGGGCAAGAAGGAAAATTCTATTTAAGATGTGAGTTCTTCTCTTTTGTCTCCACACTGCACCCCCTTCTCATCATGTCATACTTTTGAAACTTGAATTTTAAGTATAATTATTTCAGTTTTTGTTCTTCAGAGTTTGTGTGTGTCCATATAGGCTATAGAAGCATAATTTTAACTCTGTAATTCAAATATGGACAGATATGGGTTAAAGTTTGAGCTTGTCAAACCTTTAAGAAGGCGCACAGGAAAAAAAAGAACCTTAGGAAAAGGATAAATTATCCTTTAGTGTTTCTCAATGACAAGATGCATTTCTGCCACCATCCCTCACCTCCCTGCCCCACATGATTCAGATATATCTCCCATATTCGTCTAAATAAGAAGCATTAAATATTAGTGGGCTTTCAAGTCATATTCATTGCAGGATTACTTTACCTATTTCCCCTATATAAAATATTGCTTGATATATGTAAGCGTTAGTAAAAGCCATTGCTACACAACAGAAGTGTGTGTGTGTGTCTTATTCCCAAACCACTGTGCCAACATTTTGTCTATCTCTCAACTGCAGCAGGATCCTCCTGCACAGAGAGTTTCACTAGCAGCTGTGTTTCCAATTTTGGACACAGGTAGTCAGAGAAAAGCAGCAACAATAAATGCTTCATCTGTTCCTGCTCTGTATTCATAACTGCCTTGTTTCCATTAATATTCTCTTATTGTTAAACTCCATAAGGACCAACTATGTCTGAATGACAACACATAAGTGTCCTCACCTTAGTTCGTCTTTATCACATTATTCCTAGATTATCGCAGTGGTCTCCAAAACCCACCAATTTGCAGATTATAATCAGATCCTTTTGTTTTGTTACTCCCCACTAAAAAGTCTTCAGTAGTTCCTTCCCCTTTCAAAAACCTTTAGTAGTCCCATAACGGATTCTTAAAGTCAGGGGAGCTCTGGTGGGTAGGAGATGGTGAAGAAAAAGAAGACCTGAGGGGCTTTTTAGACAGGCAAAGGACTTTTAATCCCCACCTGCCAAATAAGAAACACTTATATAGTAACTGAGAAAACTAAGTATGTGTGTGTTATTCCTGAAGCACTGAGTAAAGTATTCATGCCTTGATCTGGCATGTAAGACCATCTACATAATGGCTCCAAACTTCTCTCTCTGGAGTTGCCCCTGTGTAACCTTTTTACATAAATTGGTCTATATTCTGCCCTAAAACACATCATGCACATTCTTGTCTGAGCAATTTACTAACACTACTTACCTCACCTAGAATGTCCTCATTCTATCTAGATTGCAAGTTTAAGCTAAACAATTTGAATATCCATCATAATTAGTACTATTTATCATAATTAGTATGTCTTAGAGAATAAAACACCTCCTCACTCCCAGTGATAAGCTATACTTTCATGAAAACTCTAATGATTTCTCTTCCTCCCAGGTACTGATGACAATGGAATTCTCTGAAAGGCTAGCATTTTATGAGTAAACAATTTGCTTACTTTACTAACCATTAAAAATTCCTCATTACAAATACACACACACACGTGTGTGTGTGTGTGTGTGTGTGTGTGTGTGTGTGTGTGTGTGTATATGGAGAGAGAAAGAGAGAGAGTGTGTTGGGGTTTTTTTGTCTTTCAATGTAGAAAATTTTTAACAATTCACTAGTCCTTCTTATGGTGCCACTAAGGAATTACTCTGAACACAAGCTGAAGTGAATGGGGGTTAATCTACCCAGGCTGTGAATCTGGGCAATTTCACAATGATTTTATTTTCCCCCCAGAGGTTAAGCATTAATAGGCAAGTATAGAAATTTTATAATCATAGTGAAAAACTGCCATTTAAATGACTCCTTTAGTTATTCAGTAAGAATAATGAGTGAATACTAGGAGGAAAATAGTTCTAACAGAAAACTAAACTGGATTTTAAGGTTTACTTCTACTGCTTAAGAAACAAACTAACAGTTTTTCCATCAAAAAAAAAATGAAAGTAGCCCTATAGTTACTGAACATGAGGTAACATGGATGAGGATACATGGCACTACAGGAGGCTTAATTGAACACTCTTGCACATTAAATGAAATATCGGCTTATTTACCAGTGCTGCTTCCCAGCCCCACTCCCTATATCTTGGATCGTGAGTGAATCGCCACAGGTACCAATAGGTTTCAATTACTTCTGGACGTAGGATGTAATACTTTTCAGCCTGCCGAACTGCCACAGCCTCGACTGCACCATCAAACTTGAATGATTCAGGACCTAGCTTTAATGCTGTAACATGACAAAAGAAATAAATGAACAGAATAAACCATTTGTGTTTGTTTGCCAGAGTTTTTTCCTCCCCCCTGAAAGAATGCAGCATGAAGTAAAGTTGTTTTGTTGTTTGTCTTATTTTTATTGTTGCTGTTTTGCAAAATCAGTGATTTTAAAAGATCCGCATTTGATTTTCTTATAAATATTCCTATTATTCTAACGTGAAATATTTCTCGTAAATAATGTACATCAACATACTGCTATATCTAACTAAACTGACAAAAGTCTAGTAATCCTTTGGAAACAAATGTCAAGCTAGACATAAACACATTACATATTCTGTTTTGGTCCAAAATCAAATGAGACAGGTAACCGTATTGTGCACAGTAATTTTTTTAAAAGTCAAGACAATTTAAAAGTCCTTTTAATATAACACATACATATAAGAAAACATTTTAGAGCTCAGATTTTGAATTAGATTTAGTTAGTCCCTAACCTTTTAAAGTATACCACAGTAAGAAACAATACATTTTTAAAACTTAACCCAGTTTTAAAAATCATCTCTCTTTGCCTATAGCTTCTGTATATACAGCTAGGAAGAGGTTCAAAACGCCAACCACTAAGAATTTCATCAGTAAATTGCCTATTTATCAGTTTGAATAAACACCTGAAACTAACACAATATTGTATATCAACTATAGTTAAATAAAAATAAAAAATTTTTTAAAACATGGCCATAACACATATATTTCAACATTACATAATACTCCTTAAATGATATGACTTCCATTCAGGCTGGAACACAGCACTACATGAAAGGCTTTTTAAGAACCTCTTTCTAATCACACCCAGCACCCTAAACCTGGCAATATAAAACCATCCTCCACTGGGGTGCTGGAGTCACACACAATTACCACTCTCAGCTGCCATCTTTCTTTCTTTTTACTAGTTTGTACCAGTGGCAAACAGTTTCAAAGTCTCTTGCCTCTTTCAAGAAATGCTGGACATTTTTATATTTTCTCAGAAAAGGGAGAGTAAGAACTATACCATAAACAAAATCATGCCATAGTTGTTGGCATGACATGTGTTGCAGCAGCCAAATTTCAGCATTACAAGGGTGATGCCATAAACTCCGAATAATCACAATTCAAAGGAGGTGAAAATAAAGCATTTCGTACCACTCCCCAACCCCAAGAAAAAACACAAAATCAGAAACACTATAGTGATGGTAGATAGCTCTATTAAAAGCAAGGCGTGTGATCCAGAAGAGTTAATACTCACAGTTTGTTTACTGCTAAGTCTTGGAGAACTAAAGCAGAACTTAAGCAGGGGTTTTTAACCTGAGGATCATGAACTCTACGGTAGGCTTTGGAAGAGGGAGATTAATGTGTGACAAAGAAGCCTCTGAAATTACATGCTAAACTTTATGTGTGCTCATACAGCTCTGACCACCTCCTCAATGGGATTTGAGGTTAGGACTAACTAAGAAATTATCAATGTTTTGTAAGAAAACTTCTACTCAGCTTATTGACAAGGTCTGGCATACAATCAAATATTATTTGTCATTTAATAAATGTTTTTAAAATAATAAAAGTCAAACATCATAAGCACTGAGATGATGGTAATCCAATAAATAGTAAGATAAGTCATTTTGTCTGGATTTCTTGTTTTTCTTTTCTCAAAGACTATGAGTGTTAATTGATCATACAGAGTTTTCAAATGATACTCTTAAGGCTAACTCTAAATTAGATAATAACTTCTGTAATTATAATGATATTATCACCTGAATTGAAGTAGAAATTGGCTGCATGGAACTAATATTTTAGACTTCTTACTAAAAATTTTATTTCACTGATCAGTCATTCATAACTTCACAAATAAAACACACCAGAAAGATAACATATTTGTTCTGTGAGGAGCTGGTGAGTAAAAACCATACAAGCCACATCCATTGGTATGCAGCATGTAACATATACATACCACATACCATTGGTATGTGATATGTAATATATTACATACCACATCCATTATTTTTGTCAAATCATTGCTTTCATGTTTCTGAGGGCATTATTTCTTAGGTGCTCTTTTGTCTATGCAATGCTATAAAAAAATAATTTCATAACATTCTACCTTGCACTTAATTTCTACTCCCTGTCTTAAATTTCCCACTTATATTTGATATATCATTTCTAAAAGGAAAATAACTAATCCAACAAGTAAAAATTGAGTCAAAATCATAAATAATTTAGTGTCTAGGTAAAAAGAACTCTAGAGGATGCAAAAATCATATAATGTAGGTAAAGAAAAGAGACATGCACAAAGAAAACAATTGAAGTAAAATATCAAATGTGCTAAAAGTCAGTTGTAAGAAAATAAAAGATAATTTTAAAGAAGGTACAGATTAGTCCGTAAAGTCATGGGAAAAAAAATATTCCTGAGTCCTCCAAGACAGGCAGAATCTGTAGAGATGGAAAAATAAGTACACTCAAGTCAACAAAAGAAATTCAACAAAAGCTAAAAAGCATGAGGAATATCTGGGACAGGCAATCTGAATACAGTTTGAATGGGCTAATAGTAAGGGAAGAACTTAAACTATTTTCCTGTATCCTTCCCTCCTATTAACTTCTCTTAAGGAAAAAATAGTTGTAGAAACTCTTAAAATATGTCCATTACTCCATGTTCAATGGATGTTTTGTCCATTGGACATGTTATATGTATCTAAAGAGATTAAATTTCCCCCCAAAATGCGATAGCACATAGTCTAAGAAAGGTGTTATCCAATTTCAATATGAAATAAATTAAGTTATATAATAATCATTATTTTAATGATGTTCAGCAATTTTTTTTTTTTAATCTAGAAACCCAGATCAAGAAGGTACTATATTTTGGAAGTCTAAGATCTGGTTTGGCATTAATTTTGCATTTTACCTCAGAATAAACTAAAACAATGTATCAAACTAGCTTCCCATGTAGAGATAATAATGTTTAACTACCAGTAAGTTACTGCTCAGTCTCATGAAAAGATTCAGCAACATTTCCTACAAACCCAGCTAAGTATTAAGCAGCAGGCCATGTTTATCAGTAAGTGGAATATATGAAGAATACCAGATTTTGAAATAATGTTAATTATAATTCCAACAAACTGAAGTACAATCCCAAGGCAGTAATTATTGTATGAATTTAGCCCAAATAACTGCTAAGAAGTGAATATATTTTTAAACAAGGTTGCCAAAAATTATAGCCTAGCTATAAGAAAATACAGCAGAAGATGTAATGGTAGGAAGTAAGCAAAACTAGAATTGTACTTCTTAATTAAAGGATCTAAGGTGAGATTAAAGATAAGTAAAAACAGTGAAAGATGTGAAAATATAGGATACAAACCAAATAGTAATCTTTTGGGGCATACGATGGCAAAGAGGGTCACAGGTTCATTGACTGGCAATGTGAAAATGATGTCAGAACAAGCATGACGGCAACAACCAGAGACTGCATTTTAAAATTTTTCATTTGTACTCACAACATTCTGAGGAAGACAGCGTAGGTATTATTACCCCAACTTTTTGCAGATGGAGCAACTGAGGCTTTAGGAAGGCTAAATGATTTGCCTAAAGCTCATAGATAATAAATAGTGAAACAGGGGCTTTTTGCATCCTAGTTCACATGTTCTTTTCATAATATCAGTGTTTCATATCAGTATGAAATGTGAAAGTCAGAAATATAGGGCATCCTTTCGTAACTCTGGTATTCTATGAATTTCTCAAAGGCAGGGAAGATATCTTGTTCACACTTCAACCTGTAAGAATCCAGCATTAACGCCTGGCACATAATATGTGCTCCATGTTTAATGGAGTGAATGATTAATATAATAACCATAATATACCATATTTTAATACATCTGTTGCATGAAATGCTACTATTTTAGATCTAGTATTTGATTTGTGGTCAAAAGCTGCATAACAACAAGTCTTATTATCATGAGTCCTAGTACAAACACTTAATATCCACTCTGGTCCTCAATGTTTTACTAATTTCAGCTTTAAGTATATATTTGATATTCTATACCGACATCATGACAATATATTTTAACTTCTATTTGTAACTCAGATAACAGACTTTAGATGTATTATATACTAACTTAAACCACCACAAAATAACATCTGCTTCAATGTCCCTTTGACTTAGTTATATTTTGTCACGAAATGGAATCCTTGATTTGGTTACTGAGAGAGCTGAAGGGTCAATTTCACCACAAATTCAATTCTTCATTATATAAAAATAACTTGACAGATTTATGAACTAGGATAAATATTAAGCCAACCATATTTGTTTCATGGTACCTGATGATAAATTAACCCTAAAACATAAATTCAGTTATTTAACTAAAACAACAATTCAACTTCTGAAATCACAATCAGAAATTTCTAGTTTTTAGTTTTTCAGGGAACTCATTTTCCATTATTTCATATAGAAACATACATTTTTGGGATTTCCCTGGTGGAGCAGTGGTTAAGAATCCACCTGCCAATGCAGGGGACATAGGTTCAAGCTCTGGTCCGGGAAGATCCCATATGCCACGGAGCAACTAAGCCCAAGCGCAGCAACGAAGACCCAACGCAGCCAAAAATAAATAAAATAACAATAATAATAATAATTTTAAAAAAATACATTTTTAAAGCCAGAGAAAAACTTGGAAGACCTAGTCCAGTGTTTCTCAACCCTATTCTCCAGGCTTTTATTTAAACCTAATTGCCTTCTCCTTCCATGAAATATTATTAACAAATATATACTGTTTATCTATCTATGACTGTGTGTGTGTGTGTGTGTGTGTGTGTGTGTGTGTGTATGCTTTATATTTAAAGATATTTTTTGCCCCCAGGAACCAATTTTTGTCACCTGTAAAACTGAGAATCGTCTCATTTTTTTAGGTAAGGACACTGAAGCCCAGAAATATCACATACTTGCCTAAAGCAACATAACAGGTTCTTTTTAAAGGCACAAACAAATTAAAATTATTGGTGAACTGACCAAGAGACAAACTACTAGTTATCTACATACCAATTATACATATAACATACAGTTATATACATACTCAATATAACTAATATCTTTATTGGCAAGGCGTGTAACCTAAATCAACTCTGTATTCTTTTAAGCAACTGATTTTACAGAAGCTGAAATAAATGGATGAAATGGATTCTTCTATATTAAAATAAACAACGTTAGCCCATACATCCCTAAAAGCCCTACCTATTGTCTTTAAAACAACTTCTTCAAAATCTTTATTAACAAAAACAGAATTCAGAATAATAATTTAGAAAGATGCAGGAACATTATTTTCAGAATTAAAATTCATGTTTTTAAGAAAATTTACTGTGTTAGAATAAATTATTTTGAAGTAAAAACTGCCTATTTATTTCCCTTCTAATTCCTGGACATATTTTTATCTTAGAAATTATTTTAGACTAAGTAATTAGCATTATTAATATTCTTACCAGTTCTGTCATATGACTCATGACATGTACGTGCAATTTCCGCTCCTAGCTCTAAATAATGTCCAGCTCGATCCATTCTAGAACCATCTGCTCCTAGCACAAACATTCCCCCAGCAAAGCAGGCCAAATGCCCCATCTTCTTTTCCAAGTGCCCGTTCTTCCATTCTCCAATAAAGGTAAGACCTCCCCGAGACTTCCTAATAAGATGTTTTTCTATAGCCTATAAGAAAGAGTAGATATTCAAAATTTTAGAGGAGAAGTGTTAGTATTCAAACTTACTACATCCTTCTCACACAAAACCTTGGTAATATGAAATTCTACAAAGCTGTAACTTTCCCAAACTGGAAGACTTAATTTACAATAATTAAGTTTGGGAGTGAGCAATCAAGTTACACATCATCTTGAACAAATATCCAAATCACAAGTATAATGAGACAAGGTGGGAGACAGGAGACTGGCCTCAAGATTACCTTTCAACACAACACTACCCATATTACAGGTTTTTTCTTCTTGCTCTAAATGAAATTCATAATAATCAGTGAACTGAGTTCAGGATGACAAGTTAAAACCCAGAGGCTCTACCGGTTTATTTTCTATTTCAAACAACAAAAAATGAATAGGAAGAAAACACCCAAGTTAATCAGAAAAATGTGATTTTGATAATCAGTTAAAATGGTTTCTTTTTCATGTAACTATACATGTTGTCTAAGTGTTTTAAAAAGGCATATTAGGTGAGATACATTATATGTTATAAAACTTAGAAAAACAGTTGAAAGTTCAAACTTAACTCCTTAGTTCCTTACTTCACAGACTTAGGCATTTGTTTTGGATGCTGTGCCAGGGTTAAGACAGGCCATGGGACAATGTCAATTTTACTTCTTCTGAAATGTCAACTTTCCTTAAAGCAGTGGGAATGGAAAGATAAATATTTTACATTAAACCTGAATATAACACGAAGTAGAGTCCAACAATCACATTTCATTTTAAAAATGAAATAGTTTAAGAACTTTGGACCATGTTCTTAGACTTTGCTGAGAGGGGCTAAAGAATAATTCTCTACCTTTAGAGGCACTTCTTTGTAAAAGTATAAGGAATTGCATTAATTCAGTTCTCTTTGGTAGAAATTATTATACATAATTAAATACTATACTTTCCTGACAATAAAAAGTAATAAGACTCAATTCACATTTTTATTGTGGGCTGTTTTCTGACAAGCTCAATAACAATCAGCTTTTGAAAAATTTATTCTATGTTCTTTATCACAATAATGTTTGTTCTACAGAAACACAAGGACTATGCCTTATTCATCATCTTACACTCCACAAACCCTATAAGTGTAGTATGCATTCAACAATTGTTCAATTATTAAGTCATTTTATAAATAAATGGTACTCTTTGATAATTGTATTTGACCTGTTAGAGGAAGAAGGGGTAGCTGATAAGTAAAATAATAAGGGACCACCATTGGATTATAAATGTTTATTGTTGTTTTATTTTAACCATAGTACTATGAAGTACAAATGAAAACATTAGTTTTTTGAGTAAAGGGCCAATGTTTTTCATCTTTGTGGACCTCCCTACTTCTAACATGTGGGTAAACTTTTTACCAACAATTCACTTACAGACCCCTGAAATTTCTTGTATGGCTCCCTTCTCTCAGTAAAATTAAGACAAATGTCTAAGAGTTCAACTTATGTAAAAATTTTTGAATGGCAGTTAAGAGTAATATTATTGCTCTTCTATTAAAAATTGTTAAACAAATCTTCATAAATAGTGGCATTAATTTCTTGCTCCAAAGGGACCTTTAAAAAGGTATAATTTTTCTTCATTATTTTAAATAAAGACTAAATATAAACTTGATCAGAATATAAAACCCATAACTACATAATTTTTAAAAAGAAAGCTAAGATGTAGGAACCAGGAATATGGGTAGCCATAAGTGTAGAGGAAGGTAAGATGAGGATGGAATAATTTAAATATATTAGTTCAGAAAGACAAATTAAAAAAATGACTTATCTCAAACTAGAATGGATCTTAAAATTCATAATCATTCCTATCTCTTCTGTGCATACCACACGTCATTTATTTTACAATTTGTATATACTGTCTCCTAACAGAATTAACAGTCATCGAAGATAATTAACATCGCAAAAACTGCATACATGTCTCAAAATGAAAGTTAGCCAACTGGTTATTTAAACACACTTAGTAGGTGCTCATTTTAGACTTAAGAACTAATAAAAACAGGACACAGAATACAAATATAGAAAGTTTTTAGGACACATATATAGCAGATGATTCATGGAAAATAATTTTAATTTATGAGATTAACTTTCAAAACAGGTATCATGCTTTTCAAAATATATGATTTAAAAAGCAATGACAGTACAGATGAACCAGTTTGCAAGGCAGAAATCGAGACATAGATGTAGAGAACAAACGTATGGACACCAAGGGGGGAAAGCGGCAGGGGGGTGGGAGTGGGATGAATTGGGAGATTGGGATTGATATATATACACTAATATGTATAAAATAGATAATAAGAAAAATAAATTTTTTAAAAAGCAATGACAAATATCATGTTCTTTTTCCTTTAGGAAACATTATGCAAAACAAGAGAAAATGGTTTTAGATTCAAAATATTACAAGCAGCGAACTATGAAGAAAAAATGATTACGTGGTATATGACATGTCACACTTTCTCAAAAATAAAAACAGTAAATACAGTCATTCATTTATCAAATACTTACTGAATACCTATTGTTTCAGGTCATACTAGACAATAATAAACAAATTAGTCTGTCTTCAAGGAACCCACAGACTAGTGGGAATGACTAAGGGTGGCTGTTTCCAACATTGCAATTCTAAAATTATCACATTCTTCCTAGATAATGACTTTTCTTGCATCATAAAAATTTCTAGGTTTAAAGTTTAATAACAGAATAAAATTCTACAACTTTTCAAAATACAGGTCTTCATAAAGAATTTTAGAAGTCACATACTAAAGTGGAGATTCCTGATTACCCATCAATTTAGTTCAATTTCTTAGTCAACACACTCCTTCAAGAAACATTTATTGAATGCCTACAATGGGTGAAGCACTATAATGCCACATATTAGTTCAACTCCTGTGCATTTTTATAAACAACTATAGAGATTAGTTCCTCAAAAAGTAAGGATATAAATGGGTAATAAGATCCTTGGTTTAACTTAAATACAAAACAACTGTAACTTTGAGTATGGATGATTGACTAGAGTCAGAAATGGTGTTACATACAAAATACACAATTTTTAAAAGTGATTAAATTATTACAGGGATAGGGGTTTATACTAGATCAGAAAGCAAATAATTTACAAAGTAATTAAATCACTTTTCTATTTCATAGTTTCCACTTGGAGGTATCACATATAAGTGTTTCCAAGAATGAAACTTGTTCCAATTTTAAACTTTTACACTGTGATACGGGGTTACATAAATATAAAACAATACAGAATAGTGGTTAAGAGCATAGGCTTTGGATCTAGACTCGAGTTCCAGGCTCCATCACTAACTAAGCTATGCGACCTTCAGCAAGTTACTTAACCTCTCTGCACCTTAAGGTCCTCATGTACAAAATGGTAGAGAAGATTAAATGATTTCACATATGTAAAAGGGGTCAGAACAGGGGTCAGAACAGTTCCTGGCATGTAAAAAGTACTATAAAAGTGTTTTGTCCTTATTATTTACCCATAAGGCTCTCAACATGTAGGTTTAATGGGTCATTTCAAAAAAGGAATGTTTATGGAAAAGTATGTGAAGTTAGCTTTTCCAGTCTCTGTAGAAAATAGCTACAAGTAATTAAGATAAATTTTCATACATAAATATGTTACACTAAATTCCTCAACAATTTCTTTAAAGTGCCACAATAAAGAAAAACTTAATATATGACTATTAAAATACTAACAAACTCTAAGGAATGTATATAATATGTACAGATGCTCATCAATTTCTATCAAATACATCATATATTCGATATGTTAATTAGGTAAAGGTTCTGATAATAATTACCTCAATAGCATCATCATACATTTTTCTGGCCTCATGATCTGTTTTATCTGACATCAACCATGCTTTTAGTAAGTACTCATAAAAACTGTCTCCTAGCCCGCCAACTGATGTATGATCTGCAACAAAAGAGAAAAGAGAAGGATGGAGGTGGAAGAAAGAGAAGACAGAGGATAAAAAATAATGTTTTTTAATTACAATGACTATATTAAGACCAATAATTTAAACATTATAGTGACAGCCGTATTTCCAACATACTTCAAATTTAGTCCAGTAGGAGTTTACCATAATCACTCTCCTCAAATATGTATCCAATTTTCTAGGATATCTTTTTGTCCTGGATGTGGTATTTCACATATTTAGTAGTCTTTTTCACGTACTGGTGATTATGTGGAAGAACACTATTGATGGGAATGTAAAATGGTACATCCACTTTGGAAAACAACTTGGCAGTTTCTTAAAAAGATAAATATACACACCTACCATACGATACAAACATCCCGTTCTTGGATATTTACTCCTGAGAAAGAAGAACACATGTCCACTCGAAGGCTTGTGTGTGAATGTTCAAAGCACTTTATTTGTAACAGCCCCAAAGTGAAAATAACCCAGATGTCCATCAACAGGTGAATGGATAAACAAATTGTGGTATTCCACAAAGTGGAACTGTACTCGGAACTACGGATATACACAACATGGATGAATCTCAAAATAATACTGCTGAGTGAAAGAAGCCAGACAAAAATTAAAAGTACATATAAAGGATTGCATTTATATAAAGTTGTAGAGAATACAACAAACCTATCTGTAATGATAGAAAGCAGATCAGTGGTTGCTCGAGGAAGGAGTGAGAAAGGGAGTGAGGAAAATATCATAAAGGGGTATGAGGAAATCTTTTGGGGTGATATGTTAATTATTTTGATTGTGGTGATGGTTTTCATAAGTGTATACTTACTTTAAAGCTTGTCAAATTGTATACTTTATTATATACAGTTTATGTCAATTTTACCTTAATAAAACTGTTTTTACAAAAGCAAGTAAACAAAATAAAAAGGATATTTGGAATCAGCCCAAACCTATCAGTAACATCAACAAATCAAATTAAACTCATCTTTTAAAATAAACTGAGACTCTCACACAGGAATTTTTTTAAGTTTTATTTTATTAATCTATATAAATACTTTTTACTAAAGACACACCTAAACTAAAACTGCCCAGGAAATTGAAAATAAAGAAACAGTCAAAAGAGAGATGAGGATGGACAGGAGGTTTATACATAAGACTTAAGCAGAGTAAAGAATAAGAAAGTAAACTGATCAAAGTTAGAGTTGTGAGGGGTGATCCAGTTAGAATTGGAAATTATAAATTTATAGTGACTTTACCCTGTGTTACTGATGATTTTCATCAGCAATCCTCAGCTGACTCTGTAGATGAATGCAAAAGGTACATGGCTACACTGATACAAGTATTGGGATCTGTAGGACAGGTAACACAGAAGACTAAACGTGCTCGCGTATTCTCACACTATTTTGGATCCTATGCAGTCCAGGCTGGTTAGGAAAGGAAGCAACAGGTGATCCTCTTGTCCAACCATTCAGGATCCTCGTGCCACTGTTCACCTATTGCATGCAACCAGTAAAACATCGGCCCACCTGTCAGTCTACTCTACTATTATCCCCAAATTCACAATTTTCACCGCCAATGAGAACCTCAGCATTGCTTGTCAACTTTTCTATGACCCCTTGATTAGTGCTCTTTCCCATTCCCTAAAGCAGATTTTTGAAATCTCTTCTTCAAAAGGCCTCTACAGCTCTACCTTCTTCCTTACTCTCAGCAGACAACCAAGCCTTCAAATTCACATAAAAAATACAGATCATTCACCCCAAAAATGTATCTTTCAACTTCCTATACCCCCATCTATCAATTTATCTATTCCCTTTGCCTGTTAAAGAGGAAGAAATGTTCCTTCTCTACTCTATGCACTCCATCTAGCTCTGGACACTAACCACTTCTGCTTCCTTTCCAGGAATCCCCCTCTTGGTTTATCAACTTCTACCCTTCAACTGAAACTACCTCTTATTATTAACATCTTAAAATAATCTAATTTTTCTTGACTCTACCACACTCTTTTGGTTTGATATCTATCAGGTGTTTACTGAAAGAATGGAGAAAGAGAAATCATGGATGATGTCTAGATTTCTTGCTGGGGCAAATGAGTGAACAGTGGTGCTCTTCACTGAAACTGGGAATACTAGAGGGGGAAATGGCTTAAAGTGGAAGGAGTCTGAATCTTGGGCATGCTGAATTTGAGGGACTGGCTGGATAGCTAAATGGATATAACAAACATGTGGAAATCCAGAGAGAGATAAGTTGGGGATATAACTTTGGGAGTTATAAAATTGGGATTTATAAAAGTGTATTTGAGCCATAATGGAGTTTACTCAGAGAGAATGTATGAAATGATCAAAGGACACAAATGGTACTTAGGAGCATGGTCTCAAACATATATTTGGTCTCAACTTTGGTCTCAAACATATATTTCGGGATATGTCGTAGATCTAAGGATTAATAAATGAGCAGGAAAAGAAAACATAACAAAATTAAAGTAGGTGAAATAACGAGAAAAAGATGGAAAAGGCAAAAGTCTTTGGCATCACGGTTTAGGGGAAATGGTTTTTAGATATGTTAATTATTGCTAGGGATTAGAGATTTAGTTACAGGTTACTTAGGTTACAGGATGTAGTCTCAGTCCTGCCTGACAGGCTCTCTCCAGCTCTTCTAGACTCTAGGTCCAGTGGAAGTTTATATGCTTAATAAATGAATACACAGCAGACGCCTGCAATCCTTGGTTAACTACGGAATTTATCACCCAGCAGTCTGACTTTCTTATTTGAACCACTGAACCATGCCTGCCTAGATGTCAAATCTGATGAACCATGTCACTCCAAGGTCCTTTTGAAATTCAGAAATTGATAACACATTATAAAGTATTACTAAATACCAATGGTTCATATTATCTGTCTTAGCATGTCATGAAGTTAACGGCAGGTTTCTAAGAAGTTAATTCTTGAAGTGTTCTTACAAGAAATTCTAGAATAAAAATATTTGTATCATGTGTTATAGTTTATGAAGCATTTTCAAATATATTTATTATCTCATAAATATGACCCACACAACTGTCTTATTAAAATAAGTACAATTAGAACAGATGAAGAAACAAAGGCATGAGGTTAAATAACTTATCTAAATTATTAAGCAGGAAAGCCTGGATTAGTCTTCTAACTCCAAATATTATACCCATTCTTGCTTTTCTTTCACAGTTTTTAAATCAGTAGTATAAAATTTAGTTAATCAGTAATGATAAACTTCCTATATTTTCTTCACTTAAGTCATTAAACGGCATAGGCTAAGTGTTGTACTTAGAAAACTAGTGAAAAAATAGAGTAAAAAAAAAAGATATTAATGATGTGCCTTTAAATCTAGGTTGCTTACTATATTCTTTTCTATCTGTTGCCAAGTACTTTTCCTGAAGGTAATTACCATAACTATTCTCTGTGATTGCTGTGTGCATGTCACAGACATTATCATTACTCTAATTATAATACAGTTAGCCAAAGCTGAATTGTTAAATTTCAGTTCAATTCACTGTTTGTTTTGCAGACTATTTATAGTTATGACAGATGTATACTGCTCAAAGATAATAATGGAATTTGATACACTCTTCAGAAACTGATACGAAATATACAAAAATACTAAAAGGAATAAATTGGACAATTTAAAAGGACTGCAGCTGCTAAAGGGATATCAGGATAGCTCCCCTAGAAGTTTAAAGACCTCTTGTCAAAACAACCAGTGAATAGCTCTTTTTATAACAGTCTCAAAATTAATAAATGCTGAGAGTGAACATACTCTAAAGAAGTCATCTGATTTGTTTTGTGGGAAAAAACAAGTATGAATGAAAGAATTGTTTTTTACTGCAATTTTTTATTGTGGTAAAATACATATAACATGAACATTACTATTTTTACCATTTTTTAAGTGTACTATTCAGTGGCATTAATTACATTCATAATGTGGTACAAACATTGTCATTATTTCCAAAACTTTTTCTTCACCCCAAATAGAAACTCTGTACCTATTAAGCAATAACTCTCCATTCTCCTCCCACCCAAGCCCCTGGTAACCTCCAATCCACTTTCTGTCTCTGTAAATTTGACTACTCTAGATATCTGATGTAACTGGAATTATACAGTATTTGTCCTTTTGCAACTGGTGTTTTTCATTTCAGCATAATATTTTCAAGGTTCATCGATGTTGTAGCATGTATCAGAACTTTATTCCTTTTTATAGCCAAATAATATTCCACTGAATGTATATACCACATTTTGTTTATCCATCTCTTGGACACTTTGGTTGCTTCTACGTTTGGGTATTGCAAATAATGTTGTTGTGAACACTGGCATACAAGTATCTGTTGGAGTCCTTGCTTTCAAATCTTTTGGGTAGATACCTAGGAGTTGAACTGCTAGATCATATGGAATTCTATGTTCAACTTATTGTGAAACCACCAAACTGTTTTTCACAGTGGCTACACCATTTTACATTCCCACTAGCGGTGTGAGAGGGTTCCAATTTATCCACACATCCTCACCAACACTCATTATCTGTCCTTTTGATTACAGTCATCCTGGTAGGTGTGAAGTGACATCTCATTATGCTTCTAATTGCATTCCCCTAATAACTAACAATGCTGAGCATTTTTTTCATGTGTTTATTTTCCATTTGAATATTTTCTTTGGAGAAATATCTATTCAAGTCCTTTACCCATTTTTTAATTGAGTGTCTGTCTTTTTGCTGTTGAGTTTTAGAAGGTCTTTATATATTCTGGATGTTAAGCCCTTATCAGATATATGATTTGCAAATATTAACTCTCATTTATTTGCAAATAAACTCTTGTTCTGTGGGTTGTCTTTCAATCTCATGACAATATCCTTTGATGCACAAAAGTTTCTAATTTTAATGAAATCCAATTGATCTATTTTTTCTATTGTTGCCTATGCTTTTGAAGAAGTCACTCCCAAATCCAAGGTCATGAAGATTTGTCCCTCTTCTAAGAGTTGTATAGTTTTGGTCCTTAAATTTAGGGTCTTGGGTGCATTGTGAGTTAAGTTTTGTATCTAATAAAGGTAAGGGCCCAACTTCATTCTTTTTCATGTGGCTATCTAGTTTTCACAACACCATATGATGAAGAGAAAGAGTTATAACTTTAATAATTAAGATGCCATCAGTGAGACACTGCTGGTCATTTCAAAGGCTGGCGATTCTCAAACAGTGATTTATTTTTTCCAGTATTCTAAGATTTTGGTGTGGAAAATAGCATCTTCTTATTTAAAAATGTTTTTAATCTTACTTCAAAAGTAATACATGTCCATTATCAAATTTAGATTAATAGAGGTAAACAAAACAAAAACAAACATTCAGTAAAAAACCACAGGTAACACTTTGGTTTCTATCCTTGTGGTATTTGTTTTCTCTCTTTTTCTCAATATCTTTCTAGATATTTCATATTTACCTATGTCAAGTATTCTATAACATAACTTTTAATGACTATATTGTATATCAGATCTGGAGGGATTATAATTTAACCAAATTTCTTTCATAGGATGTTTAAAAACTGCACTGTCCAATGTGGTAGGCTGTAGTCACAAATATCTAATTAAATTTAAATTAATTTAAAGTAAATAAGATTTAAAATGCAGTTCCACAACCATACTAACATTTCCAGTGCTCAATAACCACATGCTAATAACCACTACTGTATTAGACAGGACAGAAATAGAACATTTTCATCATCATAGAAAGTTCCATTGGACTTTCTATGGAATGCTTTAGAATGTTTCCAAATTATCCCTATTATAAATAACTCCAAAATTGTAAATTACCTCTCTATATATACATATATATGTGCTGGGTGTGTGTGTGTGCGTTTGTGTATATCTATCTATCTATCTATCTATCTATCTATATATATACATATATATATCTGAAAATTTCTTTGGAATAAATGCTTAGAAATGAGTCACTAGTTCAAAGGTCATACAAATTTTAATACTTTTTTTTTTTAAGAAGATATTGGGGGTAGGAGTTTATTAATTTATTTTTGCTGTATTGGGTCTTTGTTTCTGTGCGAGGGCTTTCTCTAGTTGTGGCAAGCGGGGGCCACTCTTCATCGCCGTGCGCGGGCCTCTCACTATCGTGGCCTCTCTTGCTGCAGAGCACAGGCTCCAGACGCACAGGCTCGGTAGTTGTGGCTCATGGGCCTAGTTGCTCCGCGGCATGTGGGATCCTCCCAGACCAGGGCTCGAACCCGTGTCTCCTGCATTAGCAGGCAGATTCTCAACCACTGCGCCACCAGGGAAGCCCTAATACTTTTTGAAGCACTGGATACAGGAATGTGTCCACTTCCTTTATAGATTTAATAGATAAAGAACAGTGTCTTCTGTTTAAAAGCTTCATTGATTTGATTAGGGACTTGGTGAAGTGGGAAGACAAAGGGACAAAGGTCTCTGATGACCAGTCTATGGAGATGCTACAAATATGGTACTACAGATGGCAGTCTTTTGTACATTCTAGTAAAGTGGCACCAGTCTGTACAGAAAGAGTGTACTGTTACACTACGTTGTCTCCACGTATCATCCTCATTAGCACCACTTTTAGGATTAAATATGAACATCTGTATATTGTCCATTTGTGTCTTGTTTTTTTCATGAACTAACAGAAAACATTTATTATTTATTGTTTTTAAAAAATCAATTCCTTCAAAGATCAATTCTAAAACTCTAATAAGAAAATCACCCCCTCCCCAAACAAAACACTGTCTCCTGAGACAGGAAATCACTTCTACCAGTCTCACCTAATAATTGGTACATTCCTCTACTATCAATACATCTATCACATTATATTTCAACTACTTCTAAGTGTGTCTGCCTACCCTGCCTGCTAGCCAGAGAGCTGCCTGAATTCAGACCAAGTCCTATATATTCTTTCCCTATCTCCAGTCTCATTCAAGAGCCTGGTGAATAACAGACACTGATACCTTCTTTTAAAATGAATGACCAGACATGGCCTGTCTAAGAGCAATCACCCCATTTTCTAGTCATTTGACATGCTCAACTGTTCTTCATATTCCGCTACTACATACTTATATCAAGCAATGCTCTTACTTACATGAAGATATAGTTTACAAATAAGGGCTTAAAAGTACAACCCTGCGCAAATGCCACACTATATTTTAGCAAAGTACTTACACATACACGAAATAAAATACTCCTGTGAGAGGGGAAATTCATGTTTCCATTTTACAAGTAGAAAACCTGAAGCTACGAGAGATTAGAAACTTGCCAAAGGTAACAGCACTAGCAGATCACAGGGTTATATACTAACTGAGGTTTCTAACACTACATGTAGTATATTTATCAATACATCAAGCACAAGTTTCAATCTTTCAACAAAGCATCAGTTGTAATAGAAATACTTACACTGACCCCAGCGACCTGTTCGTGGATTCAAATAATTTGGATAAAGACCATTTGGACGATCCATTTTCTGAAGTAGTTTCCGAATGTGCATGACCTAATAAGCAAAATAAAATTAAGAATGCAATTAATGAAAATAAAATCATTAAGGTTTTATATTAATCTGGGCTTTGTTTTTCTCCTCACTCAGAGCCTACACTCTCATCCCACCCCCAATCTTGTGTGTGTGTGTGTGTGTGTGTGTGTGTGTGTGTGTGAGAGAGAGAGAGAAAGAGAAAGAGAGAGAGAGAGAGAGAGACGGTAAGGAAAGGCTTCTAATGACTCATTATTTTTATACGATGAAATATGAGCATTATTTAAAAGTCAAGAAATAAAAATACAAAGAAAAGAGCACAGACGGAAACCAATTTAAATTCCAACACTGTACTATCCAGAAATAGCCATCAGAAACATCGGTGATAAACATCATTCCAGACATATTCAATGTATGCATAACTAAACATAAAATCAGAAATAATTTCATAGAAATATAATCATAATAGGACATTTGTAATAAAAAAGTATGAAACCACTCTGAAGTTAATAGATGAAAAAGTAAATAAAGTAAAACTAAATTGCTGAACTTTAAATATTGATCCCATAATAGATATCCCTATATTTCTAAAATTCCTAAACTTCCAATTCCTAAAAGACATCCTGAAGTTAAGGGGGGAAAAATCATGAAACATATTAAGACGCTAGAGACTTCCCCAGGGACTTTGTTTTGATTCATCTCTAGATTGGATGATGGATTTTTTAAGTGCTTAAAAAAAAAAAAAAAAGCACGAAGGTATACCATTTCTTATATTCTTATTTGAGAATGTTATCTTCTCATCTGAAGGATAACTTAATTGGCATAAATGACTTGGGGAAACATTTTCTTTTTCACAGGACCTTATATGTACTTCACTATTTTTTGGACTTGAGCATTATAACATTAATCCTTTTAACACAAAGTTCCCAATCATCTTTCACTCAGCTGGAATCTGTCATCATGCAGTTTTAGGAATGGGCTCAGGGATGTTTATTACCTGTGTTCTTTCATGTTTGAGACCAACTCTATGTACAACAATCTCAATCTGAATAATTCCATGAACCAGGTTTAGTCAGTTCAGGATGATGTTGTTATGAAAGACGAAAAAATTAGCGTTCTTTTGTCTCCTGAAAATAATGCATACATTGAATCCTCTCTGCTTCTCTTCTACATCTATTATTTCCTTTCTAAATCCTTTTATCTATCTTTTCATTTCCATACTTTTACTAGCCTGTCTCAATTTTGTCTTCTAAGTCTCTTACTGTATTTTGAATGCTTTCTTTGTATTGCTTCCATTTTGCCCTTCATTTTGACGATAACTTAATTTTTTCTTACACTTTATTAATGATATCACATCTTATATTCTTGTTTCACAGAGATGAGTGCTTCATTATCTTCTCTCTCATGGTGATGTTTGGTCCAGGTCTTCAATTGCTATTTTCTGATAAGCATTTTTTGGCCATCATTTATTTTTCACATTTTTTCCTTCTTTTTTTTTCTGGTAATATTTTTGTATAAATTCTATACATGTTCTTTTTTGATGACTTACTCATTACTATTTTTCCTGAACCAGCAATTCACATGAGTTTTGACATAAAAGGATAAGTAGAGTCCAAATGTGAATGTGCTTTTTTAAGCCTTTGCTTCTCCTCAGGCAACTGAAACTAGCAATGCAGCACTACGCATAATAGAGAATCTGTCATTCGTTCTCTTCCCTCACCGAAGTGTATGGGCACAAATACAACTTGTCAGTGAGATTCCTAACTGAATTCTGTTTTTCTAGCTTCTCAACACATCATATTTAGTGGGGTCCAAAGAAGCATCCACCATCTGTCTGTGATCCTGTTCTCATTGCTGCTAATGAGGATTTGGTTTTGTACCTCAAGATGTACCACTTAATCTAGAGAACTGCTCTATTAGCTTTTTTTTTTTTTTTTTGCGGTATGCAGGCCTCTCACTGTTGTGGCCTCTCCCGTTGCGGAGCACAGGCTCCGGACACGCAGGCTCAGCGGCCATGGCTCACGGGCCCAGCCGCTCCGTGGCATGTGGGATCTTCCAGGACTGGGGCACGAACCCGTGTTCCCTGCATCGGCAGGCGGACTCTCAACCACTGCGCCACCAGGGAAGCCCCTCTATTAGCTTTTCATTTTTGAAATCTGTAGCCATCAATATCCTCTCCTCAGTTACCCAAACCTCTCTGTGACCTTGATTGCTTATGCCAACCTTTCTTCCTATCTTGTTACATGCAGTATCAAGTATCTCCTAATTTTGTTAAAAATGGAGTTCTTAGTTCTGTCTCTCCTTTTTGTTGCTCTTAGGTGAGTTCTATGGGTTAGGTCCTCCACTTAAGAAATACCATATAGGACTTCCCTGGTGGTGCAGTGGTTAAGAATCCGCCTGCCAATGCAGGGGACATGGGTTCGAGCCCTGGCCCAGGAAGATCCCACATGCCACAGAGCAACTAAGCCCATGCACCACAACTACTAGAGCACTCTAGAGCCGGTGTGCTACAACTACTGAGCCCACGCACCACAACTACTGAAGCCCATGCACCTAGAGCCCATGATCCACAACAAGGGATGCCACCACAATGAGAAGCCCATGCACCGCAACGAAGAGTAGCCCCTGCTCGCCACAACTAGAGAAAGCCCACACACAGCAACGAAGACCCAACGCAGCCAAAAATTAAAAAAAAAAAAAAAGAAATACTATAGGTTAGATTATCTGTTTTACAAATTTATCATCTTTTTAATCTCTTTATGTTTTTCCCTATTTTTCACTATGATTATCTCTTGCTTTTATTCCATGTCAGTAATTCAGTTTTCAACTATGTACAAGTTACTTGTTATTTTTCATTTATTTATTTTACAGAAATATATTATGTAAGGTCTCAATTTGTTTCTTTAGCTCTACAATTTTCTTGTATTTTACTGTTTTATTTTGGTTTTCAGTTCTAATTTTACTGAATTCAATCTCTATTATAGTATGAATTGCTCACAGAGACCTTTAAAATTTCAAACTGGGTTCTTTATCAGTCTTTTACATGCTATTTACTGCCCTGATTTTGCTTCCTGCAGTATGTCTGTATAATTGCCATGCTTTCTTTTTCATCTTGCTCACATTTAACTGAGTCAGCTCTGACCTGAACTTTGGTTTGATAGAGTATAGCTGAATTGTCCTCAAATCCCTTCCTACTGTGTGTGTGCGGGGATATTCTCCCCTTCTGGATACACTTTGAGATTTGGAGTACTAGTGTACTAGCTCATTTCCTGAAGCCTCTGTGCTCATGAAGGATGGAAGGTGAGAACCCCTCTCGTGCTGTGGGAATTATATACTGTACACCCTACACACTGGTCTCCCCTGTAAGATTAATAGGGAATACCAGGAATTTGCTGACTTTCTTTCTCTGCCCAGTAAGGATTCAAGATAGGGTGGGAAACAGACTTAAGTATCATAGCAGAAATCTTTTGCTTTTTTTTTTTTTTTTTTGCCATGACATGAGGCTACAGCCTTTCCTTCTTACATTGTAATTGATGAATTTTTGCTGGTCTTTATTATTTTCACTGTTATTGTTAAATTTAATCAGGAAATGGAAAATTCTGTGATCTGGCTCCATTTTGCTATCTTAGCTGAAAATTCTTCTCAATTGATGAAATATTTCATACACAGAAAGGAATATATATAGATTCTACTCACATCTCAATTTAAGAAATACAACACTACATAACCTTTGCTGTTCTGTTTACTGCTACCCATTCACATACCACTGCCCTTGTCCTAGATATCATCACAGCTCTGAATTTTATGTTCATCATCATCCTGATTCTATTAAAATCACTTTTGAATCCCTAAACGATATTTTGTTCAGCTCTGCTTCCTTAAACTTTATGAAAGTTGTATTATACTCTTTTGATTGATGAATGTGACCATAATTTATTTTCACTGCTGTATTAAATCTTATCATATAAATTGCTAATATAACCAATGTTTTTATGTATATGATATAAATGTACCTACCAAAGAGTGGAATTGCTGGGTTACAGAGTATATGTATTTTCAACTTTATTAGATTTTGTCTTTTAAATTTAAACCTTTAATGCTCCTAGAATTGTTATAATCTACAATGCTATCGTTGTTACAACATTTCCACAAATATGTGTGTCTGTTTAAGGGCTATTTATTCTGTTCATCAGTCTTACTTGTCTCTATGCACCAACACTATACTGTTAGTGTTGATAACTGGGTAATATAAACCCACCCAACATGTTTTTCTTCAGGAATATTTTGAATGTTTTCTCTTCTATTTAAATGCTAGAAGTGTATAGTCAAGTTCCATTAAAAAAAAAAAGGTATTGGGGAATTGATTGGCATTGAATTGATACTATAGATCAATCTGGAGATGACTGAAATTTTTATGGTGTTATTTTCCTATACATGAACGTAATAGATCTCTCGATTTATTTAGGTCATCTTTAATGTCACTTAATAGTTTTGAACTTTGTTTGTCTTTTGTTAGATTTATTTGTGGGAAACTTATACTTTTATCCTACCACATAAGATATGTTTTTATCAATGATACTTTCTTGTCTGCTGTACCTGGTACAGAGAAATTCTACTGATTTTTAATATTTATATTGACCTTTTATTCAAAATATAAATTAAGCTCTTATTTCTAATAATTTATATGTAGATTCTTAATATTTTAGGTAATCATCTAATCTGTGAAAAGTTACTGTTTTCTTTCTTCCTTTTCAATTCTTTACCTTTTTGTTCATTTTGTTTGTCTCATCTTGCCATGCTGACTAGGAACTTCAGCACAATGCTAAATAGAGATAGTAATGGAATTTTAAAAAAACTTACTAGTGGTTATATCTTCTCAAATAACAGTAAATATTTTAAATATGTTCTAAATAGAAGGGACATTTCTTTATATAATTTTTAAAAAGGCAAACATTTCCTAAGCTTTAATCAAATCTTTGGGGTAGAATCCTAAAGGATTCTTTTATAACAAAGAAAAGAAGGCAAGGAAACTAACCTTTTTGTAGTAAATCGGGTTTCCTGTCAAGTAGCTGAGGTGGACAAACTCCATATGCAGTGTACCAAATTCAGCAAGAATGCTGCTACCTGCAGATGCCCAGCCCCAGTTTCGCCCTACTCCACTGAATGAAAGAAAAGGTAAAAGGAGACAGGATTGAGAAAAAAATGAAACATTTTTTTAATGAATACATAAATTTTAAACATATCTCTTAGAAATTATCTCAAACAATAGATTACTTATATCTAAAATTTTATTATTTTTAAATTATCATTAATAGAATATCCACATGTTCTAAAAATCGAAACAATGTAGAAAAGTATACATTAAATATATTTCACCCCATTCTCATCTCTCTTCCCCTTACAGGCTCCAAATATAATCATTCATTAGCTTATGTATAAGTACAGAAATTTCTATGCATATATAAGCAATCCAAATATATATTCTTATTTTCCTCCTTTCTTAAACAAAACATAGCAAAGTACACTTACTGCTCTGTATGTCGGATTTTGCTATTAAGATGTACCTCAGTAGGCATTCCGTATCAGTTCATAAACAACTTTCTCATTTTATTTTTTTAATAGATGCACAGAATTCCATGACATTAATGATTTTCAATTGAAATGTCTCACCCCAGAGGCATATGAAAATGTGTGAGAGCATTCTGAGTTGAAGGTGCAACTTACAGTTATTGTGCTGGGGCCAAAGATGTAACATGACAGTATCCTGATAAAGAACTGTCCTGCCTCAAATGCTCATAGTGCCTGTATGAAAACTACTATGTTATATAAATAGACATAACTTATTTAATCAATCCTCTATAGTGGTCCTTTGGCAAATTTCTAATATTTTGCTATTATGAAAACTTTTATAGTGAATAATCTTGTGTACATCTCATTTGTGCAGATATATGTCTAGGACATCTTCTTACTTTTTTTTCTTTTTTTTTTAGCCTGCCTTATAAATTTTTTTGGAAGTCAAACTATATAAATGAAAAATTGTAGACTTTTTGGATGTTATCTTCTTTCTCAGAAAGTTGAGCTTCCTCTCAAACATAGGTTGAGTATAGGCTGATTACCTTGGTTTTAGGCTTTGTTAAGGGTAGTCTATTTCAGTTTTACCTCTCCCTCTAGGAAGTGGCCCTCTGGGATCTCAGCTGAAAGCCTGGGGTGTTTATCAAGGGCCCTTCACCTTGGCAGCTTTAAACACTAACCTCTGTCTTCCCAGTACCATGTACTTGTTAAACTTTCCCCTTTATATCTACTTGTATACTGACAATTCAATTTGATATGTTCTATTTATGTGTTGAGAAAACATTAAAATAGATATCAGGGTATATCACTACCTTGCTGAAAGTTCGTTAATTTTTTGGTGCTATTTTTATATTGTTTTTGAAATTATGACAGGCAAATGCCAGTAATGTATTTTTTTGAAGCCAGACATGAGAATCAAGGAAGAAATATGGATACAATAACTATGTAGGACAGTCATTCATTTCACAAATATTAAGTGCCTACTATTATCTGGGACATATAGTAGTGAACCTGACATATAACATTCCTGTTTCCATAATAAGTAAGACCATTTTAATAGTGATAATTGTTACAAAGAAAATTAAATACAGTGATAGAATACTGAGTACTAGTGATGGAAAATGAGTTCGAAGACTTTATGTATAATGTTCAAAGAGTTTCTAAAATGACACACTTTAAACTGAGACCTGAATGACGAGAAGGAGCTAGCGATGAACAGATACGAAGAAGAGAATTCCCAGCAGAGGAAATAGCAAATGCAATGGCCCTGAGGAAAAAGTTGTCTAGTGTGGCTGGAGCTCAGGAAGGGGAAGTGAATGATACAGAATGAGGTTAGAAAGCTAGGTAAAATCCAAACTGTGCAGAAATTCTGTATGCTATGGTGAAATATAAAGTTTTTTTTAATTTTAAGTATGATGGAACATCATGGAGAATTTTAAGGAATGTAACATAATATTTAAAGAATAAAGCATACCATTTAGAAAGATTACCTAGGCGTCAGCATGGCGAATGGATTATAGCAAAGTCAAGTATAAACACAAAATCCCATTTCCATGTAAAAACTTCTGTCCCAAAGTCCCAAATGAAAGTTTCATTCATAGTGCATTTAAACATCTCAAAATACTAAATTCTAAACAAGATTTTTCACTTTTTATTTTACAGACAGCCTCACAGGGCCCTCCACCTTGGCAGGCTCAAACACTAACCTCTGTCTCGCCAGTACCATGTAGCTGATAAATAAGCTTCCAAATGCTGTTATCTAGTTCTTTTGAGTCCCCCTGCATGGGCAGGTATAGAATCAGCCAACAATTTCAGGAAAATTTGTACATAAATTTTGGGGCTTTTCCTCTGCAATTCCTTCCTGTCTTGAGACACTTGTCCCTCATATCTCAGCCATTCTGGCAGCTCCAAGACCTGACCACAGTCTTCTTTGCCCTAAATGACTGCTATGTTAGGCTTGGCTTCAATTGCCATGCACCGTAATTTAGAATATGCCCTCAGGGGTAAAGCCAGTGTTTCTACAGAGATGACCTTCTCTTAGGATCACAGCCCCTTGGGTTCCCCCTTAATTAATTGCTCTCTA
Organism: Grampus griseus; assembly: GCF_964374135.1. Taxonomy (NCBI): domain Eukaryota; kingdom Metazoa; phylum Chordata; class Mammalia; order Artiodactyla; family Delphinidae; genus Grampus; species Grampus griseus. The sequence goes on from NC_139017.1 coordinate 80,064,123, forward strand.
ATCCCTTCAAACCATCTTGCTGACCTTTTATGATTGTTTTCAGTGGGAGAGTTAACCTGATATAAGCTATTCCATGGCTGGAACTGGAAGTCTAGATTAATTATTCAAGTAGCAGAGTTCACAGGTTATTCCTACTAGAACTCTAAACCATTCTCTAAGGTCTTTTCTACTTTTAGGAGGAAGTAAAAAATATAAATCTTTCTCTCATAGAAGGATTGATGTTATTGGTTTTAGTTCTTTTAGCACTAGCTGACTTTTTAAACTCTGTATCACCTAGATGAATATTAAATTAGGTAAGTCAAATGACAAGTATGGAATAATTATGAGCTTTTTTAGACACAAGAACCATATCTTATAGTTACCATTAAAGTGTAAGCAGAATAGAGTAATACATGATTTGGTAGAGGAGCTGAAATAGATGTAGAAGATAAGAATAATAATCTTAACTACTGATGTAGCACATAGGCTCCTAGTCCTGCCATTAATTAACTGTAGGACCTTGAGCAAGATATTTGCCTTCTCTGACCCAGGAGTCCCACTCCTGGGCATATACCTAGAGAAAACCGTAATTCCAAAAGATACATGCACCCCAGTGTTCACTGCAGCACTATTTACAACAGCCAGGACATGGGAGTAACCTAAATGTCCATCAACAGAGGAATGGATAAAGAAGATGTGGCACATATACAATGGAATATTACTCAGCCTTAAAAAGGAACAAAATTGTGCCATTGGCAGAGACATGGATAGACCTAGAGACTGTCATACAGAGTGAAGTAAGTCAGAAAGAGAAAAACAAGTATCATATATTAACGCACATATGTGTAATTGAGAAAAATGAACCTATTTGCAAAGCAGAAACAGAGACACAGATGTATGGACACCAAGTGGGGGAGGGTGGGATGGACTGGGAGATTGGGACCGACGTATGTACACTACTATGTATGAAGTAGATGGCTGGTGAGTACCTACTGTATAGCACAGGGGAAGAATAAAAAAGAAGGTACCATGTTTGCAGGACATATATTAAATTAACCTTAAAAATGCATTCCAATATACATTAGGTGCAGACAAATACTGTTTGATTCCACTTATATGAGGTACCTAGAATAGTCAAATTCATAGAGTCAGAAAGTAGATGTCAGGGGCGGGGAGTGGGGATTGGGGAGGGGGAATGGGGAGTTAGTGTTTAAGGGGGACAGAGTTTCAGTTTAGGAAGGTGAAAAATTCGGGAGATGGATGATAGAGAGAGTTGCACAACAATATGAATGTACTTAGTGCCACTGAACTATATAGTTAAATATGGTTAAAATAGTTATGTTTTTTATTATGTGACATTTACCACAATAAAAAAAAAAGATATTTGCTTTCTGTGAGACTCAGTTTCCTTATCCATAATGTGAGAATTCATGATACCTAGTTCACATGGTTGTTAGGAAATTAAATGACATTTAAGATTGTGAAAACACCTCACAAAGAGCCTAGTAAGAATAGTATCTAATGAGTTTTTGAATAATTTTATTCTAAGTTATTTTAACAGTTTACCTAGAGAAAAAAACTTCCTCAATCTGATAAAGGCAATTGATTAAAAAATCTACAGCCAACATCATATTTGATGATTTTTTTAAAAAAAGCAGTATTATAAAAACATTTTATGGAAATCCAGAAGACTATAAAATACAGGTGAAGACAATCTTTTTAACCAAGACTGAAAACCCCAAAGTTATAAAAGATATATTTGAATATATAAACATCTAAAACTTAGGAATGAAATATTATTATAAATAAAGATAACAAACAAGTAGTAGAACAGGGAAAAAAGAAATAATTCTATAATCTACAAGGCTCTTTTATAAACTAACTAGAAAAAGACAAACAATCCAATCAACACTAGGAACAGACAATTCACAAAAAACAAATCTAGATGTCCAACAAATTTATGAAAAGATGCTCAAATTCACTAAGCAGAAAATACAAATGAAAATAACAATAGTAACACTTTATAGCCATCAGTCTCTTGAAAATGAAACAGAACATATACTTGTAGACATTTTGGTACTCTCACACACTGTTGATGGAAATATGATGACCTACAGCCTTTTGGAAAACATCTGGGGAGTAACTACTAAATTTAAAAATACATATATGCTTTGATCCAGCAATTCCACACTTGGGAATCTATCCCACAAAGATAAAAGAGACATATGCCCTTTGATACAGCAATCACATTCCTAAGAATCATTTTCAGAGAAAATTCCCCACTACACAAGGACACATATAACAGGATGCCATTGTAACAATGTTTACGGTAGCAAAATAATGGAAATAAACAAATATCACTGATATGGAATGATTAAACAAATTATGGTATAACCTATGTGTTATAATACATCCTATATTCCACTATGTAGTCATCACAAAGATTGATTTAAAGTTCTGTGGCATGACCTGGAAGAGTATTTCCATGAGATTTTGTTGAGTGAGAAAAATAAGAAGTAGAAAAGCAAGTATCCAAACAAACCATAAAAAATTTTAAAAGCTCCACCAGTATCTATGTTTGTGCTTCTATATGCTGCATATCATATTGTAGGAGATAAATAATGTTAGATTATTAACATGAGTTGGCTTTCAGACAGCAAAATTGGAAGAAAGTCTGTTTGTGAGACACATGTAGAACTAAATCAAAAACAAAAACCTTTAAAAAATAGGTAAATAATTACATCTGTGGTCGGTAAACCCAAGTAAAATACGTATGTGTATGAATATATACAAAGAAACAACATGAAAATTAAACTTATGTTCAAGACATGGTCCTTGAAAACCCTTCTATTTTCATCTCAATCTAAGTTTGAAGTTCCGCAATGCTGGATTTTTAGGTTATTTTCTATATAGACAAATAATAATAACATCCTGCAGTCTTTCTTCATCTCAAACTTAAATTGTAAGCTAATTAAGTTAAAATTCTTATTATCTAAGAAAGTTATATGATATGACTCTGACAATGCTACTGAAGGAAACATCAGAAAATCTATCGTGAAACTAAGGACAGAGAACAGGTATGTGACCACATCCTTTTGTGGAGGTTGGTCTGGAACTCTAGCTAGCTTTTTCCTCACAAACAGGGAGTTTACATTATATATATTGCATGACATCAAAGAATAGTAAAGCTAGATGTCATGTTCAGTATTAAATACTGATTTCTCAGTGAAAATTAAAACTTTATAAAGTTCTCCATTAGAAATGACTAAAACAGATTAGTTTTCCCAAATAAAGCTGTCACAGAATCATGCCTCACTTTGAACTTCAACAGTGTAAATACCATAAAAAGGACCCTATAGTCAACGTCAGGAATTATGTCTTCCTTTATCATCAGTAAGACATTCAGCAATAGGAAGTCCTGATTTTAAGGTATACTGTGTTCCATTTTGACTTAGAAGAAGATCAACATGCCGTGTACATAAAACAAAAGAGGGAAAGCACTTTGAATCCATTACAGCACTAAATGGAAATGAATAAGCAAATCATAAAGAACGAACTATTTTGTAAGAGACAGAAATCTAGACTTAGAGAAACAAGCAGTAGAAACTGGAATACGGTTACGGCAAGCGAACTGTTTCAAAGTAAAGAACATATTTTAAAAATCAGACAATGTTTTAAAGAAATATGCTTCTGTACATATGAAGAGAAAAACAGTTTAAGTCTTAAAAAGTATGGTGGGGGCTGATCATTAGAAATTTCTAATACCTTTTTAAAGGGTCAAAAAATCAGTTAATCTAATTTATTTAGAACAGGAATAACCACATAAAAATAGAATTTACCTTTTCAGATTCACCATTGCCCAAGGAATCCCCGTAGGTGTGTTAAAGGCAGGAAGGAGTTTCTCAGCCAATTGGACTGCTTTAATCTTGAATATCTGAGATAAAAACATGAACATTCATAACTTATGAAATTACTGTTGTCAATAATATTTCCTGGTCTCTTATAGGATGCACACCACAATGTACTGGATACATGAAAGTACGAGGGAAAAAAATGCCATCTCTTTTGGTACCACAGAGCATACAGCAATCAGAGAAAATGGTTGTAAAGTGGATGGATACTGAGGAAAAAGCTACCCAACGTGAAATGGCCAGAAACTGCAATTAATTGAAAGGGAAGGACATGGTTTTGGTGTTGATATTATCTTTATTTTCAACTGGGAAAAAAATCTGAGAGAAAACCCTAGGCTATGAAATCTTCATCCATGGTATACAAGCTTAGTACAAATATTAAAACAAAAGAAAGAGATGCAACCCAATTTGGATAAATGCCCTTGAATTACCATAAGCTTGTTAATACCTCAACATTCTCCATTAAGGTTCAGCCACATTTATTAAAAGAAAAGAAAATGTTTATGTTCACATTCCAAGTTTATTTTATGAGTTATAAATGCTTCACCCCTTGGTCCCAGCTGCTGCTTTTTTTGGTACAAAAAACAATAAATTGGGCTTCCCTGGTGGTGCAGTGGTTGAGAGTCTGCCTGCCGATGCAGGGGACACGGGTTCGTGCCCCGGTCCGGGAAGATCCCACATGCCGCAGAGCGGCTGGGCCTGTAAGCCATGGCCGCTGAGCCTGCGCGTCCGGAGCCTGTGCTCCGCAACGGGAGAGGTCACAACAGTGAAAGGCCCACGTACCGCAAAACAAACAAACAAACAAACAAAAAAAACAATAAATTGCCTAAATATCAATGGCTCTCAAACTTTCAAAACCATGTACTATTACCAAGACGTATATAATAAGATTTCTAATATTCTTAGCATATACCAACAGATTTGTGTACCTCATTTTGAAGACTACTGACTTAATAGAGACTCAAAACTGAGATTAGGTCATAATATCCTACTAGGAAAAGTGGCGTGTTCTTCTATATGCCCCAAATCTGTCCTCTCTCAAATTAATTTCAAATTCATTGGACATTTAAGGTTCCATCTTTTCATTGCAGTCAAGTATTTTTGTTAAAATATTATTAGATTTTTCAAATAAGTAAGTAGTTGAAAGCCAGGACTAGATCAAAGTTCTAAGGTGACATTATATTAACAAAGCATACCAACATTATTGGGGGTCTAAATTAGAGAGGAGTATGTGCAAGTAGAAAAGCAATATGATGTTAAGATATTTTTCAAGGTTCCTTAAATAAGGAAAAGCTCAGCAGAACTTTTAATTAGATATTCTCATATATCTACAATTTACCATTTCCTTGAATACTTACTTTAACACAAAAATACCAGTGAAAAATGTAACAATGTAAAAAAAATGTAAAAGTTTTAATAATTTTCTCATATTCATTCCATTAACTCAGAAAAGCAAATGGAAAACTCAGTTCTCTCTGTATTAACATTTATATGTTAGTAAAGAGAAATTGCATTATACAGTAAAGAGTATTGCTTCTTTACCTCATGCTTTACCATGAGGACAAAGGGACTAAGTTCTTATCTAAGAACTAATATTAATGCTATGTATTTGTTAATCACATATTATCACATCTTTTACATATAAAACTAATATTCAAAATAGTAAATTAACTTATAAACATAAGCTTTTTCTAAATAGAAAGCATTCTCATTTCACTTCCAGAAGTAATTAGTGACACATTTTCTAATTTTCAGCTTCTTATGTCAGTTAACATATATAGTAACCAATTATACAACACGACGCCAAAATACACCACCCTTATGTCATTGAGAAAAAATTCCTTATATAGAATTCTTAATTTATTCAGGAATATACAAAATCTTTAATGATAAATATACCACAGCCTTACACTCCTTATTTGCAGAAACATAGTTTGGCAGACAACAGCAGTAGCTAATTTAAAACAAATTAGTTAGTATGCAATGCAGGCAAATAATATAAAATCCAAAAAGTATCAAAGTAAAACATAAGTCCCTTTTCCAGTCCTATTCCTTGACCACACAGTTCCCTCTATTGATACAATGCAAATAGCTATCGATTTCTCAAATGTCTAGTAAATATTTTGTGCTAAATCAGTTCTATGGTATACATGGCTCCTAGCATGTCACATCAAATCCTCATTTTCCATTTCTCAGAAATAGAAATTCTATTACAGTTTATACACACATGTCTTTGTCTTTGTCTTTCAAACACAGAATATCATATACTCTAGGCTCAACTTGCTTCTTTCATTTATTGTACCTTGGAGATCTTTCCAAATCATTCCACATCCTTCTCTTTAGTGGCTGCAGAATTTCCCCTGTATAGATCATACTGTAATTTATTTAGTCAGTCTCCTATTGCTAGACGTATGTTTCCAAACTATGTGACTCTGTATGATAAATTCCAAGAGTGGAATTACTGAATCTATGGGTACATTTATTTGTAATTTTAATAGTTAATGCCAATTTGTTCTCTACACATTTCACAAATTTATATTTCTACCAGAATTTATGACCAGCTGTTTCCCTGTATTTTTGTTAACATAAAAGTTGTCAAACTTTTGATGGCTGCTAATCTGATAATTGAAAAAGGATACTCCACTGTCGTTTTTATTTTCATTTTTTTTTATCATGAATGTGGTAGATACTCAACACTCACTCAAATCTTTCAAGCATACCTTCATACATTGCAGAGGATGGATAACATACATAACATTTTCCAGACTCCACTCCAGCTAAAGCTCGAGACAAGGCCTAGGCATTGCTGAGTATACATAAATATGCAATATTTGGAAGGAAGAAGTAAATGATCTGAAGCAGTGATCTTTCAAGCACAGTGGTGACAATGTCTGATTCTTCTGTGGTAGCTCTGACAGAAGTTCCAGTGACTGGTGCCTAGCTTCAAAGATAACATGTGGGCAACAGAGGGAATGGAGCTGGATCATACCATGAAAGCCACATGGTATGCTTGAGCATTTCTCCTGCCTGCATGTTTCCAAGCTATATAACAAAAATATCTGATTTCATGGCCCTCCCAAAGATTCTGTTAGCTGGCCAGTACCTTCTAATAAATCACTAGATAAAACAGATTGTTTTCTGCAACTGGGACTCTTGACTAATGAGATGATGAAAGTGAATCAATTATTTACATGTTTAAGAGCTTCAACAACACTTAAATGAAGATTTCCAAGACATTTATTTATAGAAAGAAAACTTTTCTGTATTCATTGTCCATGTTGTAAAATCTCCCAGTTATTTTTACCAGAACAAATTTTAAGTAACGGAACTATGCTAAAACTGGTCCTAGGTTTAGAAAAATTAGGACTAGAAGAATTACCTAGGTCTGGAAGAATTGGAGGAAATGGGATTAAACAGGTAAAATGTGGCAAGACTATGAAGAGCTTTAAAACATAAGCAATGAAACTTAGGGTAACACAACAGATAACACAGAAGCACTGTAGATTCTTGGGGAGGGAAGTGATATTAGAATCCATGTACACTTTTAGTTGTTCTTTTCTAATTGGAGTATTTACTAAAGTAATAATCTGTTTTCAACCTAGTAGAGTTAGAATGTAAAATAGAAGTCAAGAGTTCGTAACACTCAAATGACTTCCCACCTCATTCAGAGTAAAAGCCACAGCTCTTTAAAAGCCTATAGAATATGTTTTTTCCAAATAAATCTATTACTTCTGTGGCCTCACTCCCTTTCTCCCCGCTCCAGTAACCTTCTTCAGCCCCACTAACCTCTTTTATTATTCTCTGAGAATGCCAGTTATGCTTTTTCTTCACTAACTTTAACTTTCATTTGCTGTTCCTTTCAACTAAATGCTCTTATAAACGAAATCCTCAAGGCTCTCTCGTATCACCTGCAGCTCTTTACACAAATGTTATCTTCACATGCACTCCCTGATCATCCTATTTGAAATTAAAAACCCCTTATCCCCTTCCATGCTTTATTTTTCTCCTGAGCACTTATCACTAACAGTGTATATATGTGTATGTAAGTGTGTGTATACACACACTCTCTCTCCCATATATACTTTGTTTATTGCCTTTTACCCTCACAGCAGAATGTAAGCCACGGTTGAACAGGAATTTTTTTCTTGTATTCACTGTTGTATTCTTAGTACCTAAAAGAGCGCCTAGTGTATTCAACATGCTCAACAAGTGTTGAATGAATTGATTTAAGAAGCCAAAGTGGGGCTTCCCTGGTGGCGCAGTGGTTGAGAGTCCGCCTGCCGATGCAGGGAACACGGGTTCGTGCCCCGGTCCGGGAAGATCCCACATGCCGCAGAGCGGCTGGGCCCGTGAGCCATGGCCGCTAGGCCTGCGCGTCCGGAGCCTGTGCTCCGCAAAGGGAGAGGCCACGACAGTGAGAGGCCCGCGTACCGCAAAACAAAGTGTACAGAGATTTAAAGTAAACAAGTAAATTATCTTCTCTCTCCTCCATACCAACCCCATCTCCCTGAGATATTCAATGTTAACATATAAAAGTTTTAAGGCCTCTTTACAATATTCTACAAAAATGTTGGGTTGATGATGATGATGATGATAATGGCAAGCATATATATTAATCCATTTAATCCCCACAACAACCCAATGAGGTAAGTATTATTGTTACTCCCATTTTACAGGGTTGAAACTGAGGTATAAAACAGAGAAGTTAACTTGCCCAAGGTCATACAGTGGTAAGTCTGAATTTAAACCCAGGCAGTGCAGCTCAAGTTCATGTACTTGCTTTACTATTTCACTATATTAGATATAAATACAGATACAGATGTAGACAAATTTTATACTGTGCTTTTTTTTTCATTTCCTGCTACTAACATAGTATCATAAGTACCTTTCCAATTTTTACAAAACTGCCTAATTTACTGTATCCGTTTCCTCTCCTACCACTCACTACTCCACCTATTTCAACCTAGTTTCTGCTCCCATCATTTTACTTAAAGGGATCTTGCTAAGGATTAGCCACACATTTGAGCAAAGAGCATTTTCAGACATTATTGACCAGTTCCTCCTTAAAATACTTCCCTTGTATTTAATAATACTACAATCTCCCTGCCTCCTTCATTGACTCATCCTCCTCATACTTGACCTTTAATGTGGTGCTTCTTGAAGGTTGGTTCTAGGTCTCCTCTTCCTTTTCTAAATTGTCTCCCTGAGCAAGTTGCCTGTTTTCAATTATCAGCAAAGCAACTGACTCCCAAATTTATATCACCAGTCAACACCTCTCCAGTGAGTACCAGATCCATTACATCTGTCTACTACTTAGTTCTACTTAAATATAGCAAAATCCCCTCAAATTCAAAACACCTGAAACAAACTGATGACCTTCCCCTCCCAATCCAGTATTCTTAGTTTTCAATATCTAGTAACTGCCCCACCATCGGTCTAGTACCAAAACCCAGAAAACTGGAGGCGGGACCAACTCCTCCTTCTGCCTCATTTCCCCCTGCAAAATATCACCCAATCCTTTTAAATTTATCTTCCTTGATATCATTTATCGCTCTGATCTCTACAACCCATCTTAGTCCAAGCTGCTATTATTATTTGCCCCAAATACTGCAATGGCTAACTGACTGGATGAATGGAAACATACACACACACACACACACACACACACACACACACACACACACACACACACAAGCTATTGGTCTATAACTTGCTTTCATCACTAAATATATCAAGCCTATGTTTACTGGTTGAAATATATCAAACTTATGTTCATAGTTGTACAATATTCTATAGTAGCAGATGTATCAATTTATTTAACCATGCCCCCAGATGAATATTCAGGTCTTTGCAAACACTGGCCTACTACATGTTTTCAAACACTGGATACTACAAACACTAATGCAATGAAAAAAATCCTTCTGAGTATACCTTATGTATCCACATTGTTACTTTTGGATAATACATTCCTAGAAGTGCGTTAGTGGGTCCGAGAATTTTAAATTTTAAATGCTTACTTGACACAAGCGAAATAATTTTCCAAAAAGTTTGTATTGTTTGTATTCTCTCCAACAGCATATCAAACATTTGTTAAAATTTAAATGTATTTAATTAGATACTATACATTTAAAGTGGGTACATTTTATTGTATATAAATTAACTTCATTCAGTAGCGTTGCTTAAAATAAACAAACTTTGAAGTTTTAAGTTCTTTACCAGGCAGAGAATGTGGAAGGGTGAGAGTCTATTTCAGGCAGAAAATTATGGTATAGCTTGATAAACAGGGAAATAAAACAAAGTGGTCTAAATACACAGTTTCATGCATGCAAATCTGGGGCTTCTCCTGTGGCTCTCTCCTGTCCTGGATTTTACCCCTAAATTTCTAGCATCTGTGGTAGCCCTAAACTGTCTTCTGACATGATTTTAAACAGGATTTTTTTACCTTCTCTTTCTGATATTTCACTGTTAGTGTAAAGAAATGCAACAGATTTCTGTATATTAATCTTGTATCCTGCTACTTTGCTGAATTCATTTATTAGTTATAATAGTTTTTGTGTGGATACTTTAGGGTTCTCTACAGAGTATCATGTCACCTGCATATAATGACAATTTTACCTCTTTCCTTCCAATTTGGATACCTTTTGTTTCTTTTTCTTGTCTGACTGCTGTGGCTAGGACTTCCAATACTATGTTGAATAGAAGTGGTGAGAGTGGGCATCCTTATCTTGTTCCAGCATTTAGCAGGAAGGCTTTCAGCTTTTTGCCATTGAGAATTATGTTGACTGTGGCTTTGTCATAAATGGCTTTTATTATGTTGAGACATGTTCCCTCTATACTCATTTTGGTGAGAGTTTTTATCATGAATGGATGTTGAATTTTATCAAATGCTTTTTCTGCATCTACTGGGATGATCATGTGGTAAACTCTAACTTCTGATCAAACTAGTAATCATAATCATAATCAACTGTGAATTTGTATTAGTACTGTGACTTTAAACATGTATGAATGTATACAAATATGTAGATGAACTCACATATTTAAGATGAAATGTTGGAGAGTACATTTAAAATGGTATCTAGGTCAGAAAAGCTTAGTGGAATGTTTTATCCAATTACTAACACATCTACAGAAAATGCAGAGGTCAATGGAAATTGCAGTAACTTCTGAAGCAAAAATATAATGAAAATTAGTTCAATAAGGACAATAATGGCTAATATTTAAATCAGGAAAAATTAACACTGTAACATTTCTCTTTTTTTATTCAGAACTTTAGGGCAAAAAAGGGACACTCTATTTGCCTTAGAAAATACCCCTGGGACTTGCCTGGTGGCGCATTGGATAGGAATCTGCCTGCCAATGCAGGGGACATGGGTTCGATCCCTGGTCCAGGAGGATCCCACATGCCGTGGAGCAACTAAGCCCGTGCACCACAACTACTGAGCCCACACGCCACAACTACTGAAGCCCGCATGCCTAGAGTCCGTGCTCCGCAACAAGAGAAGCCACTGCAATGAGATGGCCGCGCACCGCAACAAAGAGTAGCTCCTGTTCGCCACAACTAGAAAAAGCCCATGCGGAGCAACGAAGACCCAACGCAACCAAAAGTAAAAAAGAAAATATCCCTGAACTTATTCAGAAACGATCTTACCTACTGGCAATGAAGTACACAATTGTGTTTTAGTAAAGAAAAAGTTTGCTGTTGTTGTTTCTTTTATTTTGTGTTTATATTCTGTGAAACGTATTAAACTCTACATAACCATTTCTCTGTTTTATCTGACAGATTTCAGATGCATTTATCCACATAAATTACATTGTTATCTTACTCAGGAAGGGATGCCACTTTGATAGCCGTTAAAAAATGAGAAAATACTGTAAAAGAAATGTCATATATCTGAGGCTCAAGTAAACATAATAAATCATCAATATTTTTAAACTTGTGAATATTTAAAATAAATAACCTTGTTCTGAGAAAATATTATAAAGATTCACATTTATAATATTAATAAATCACAGGACAGAGGAACACTGTGTTAGGATGGCATATAACCCTCATTTGGTTCCCACACCAGAACACTGAATGCATATAAAATGTTTATTCTAGTTACACTCTATCTAAATATAAGAGAGGTGGTTTGCCATGTTATAAATTATAGTTAATTTTCTGTCTTATGTGAGACATAGGAATTTATTGGCTATCCAGTATTAGAATAATCTTATAGTCAGTGTTTTATTTATTTTTAGCAGATTTCAGGGATTTATTTTTGGTTTCCTGAAATAGATATGGATCAGAGCTTTCAATGTAAAATGATCAAGTATGAAAGTAAAATGGTCAGTGAAATCTGATTGTATGAGAAAGTCAGAAAAGTAAAACGTTCTCTCTACCTTTTAGTAGACTCTAACCTAAGAAATTAACTTATCTATTTTTAAATAAGTAGAAGGATTTCCCAGCTGTTAGAAACAGTATACTTACCACACAGGAAAAAAGTCAAAGGAAGAGGAAAGAAAAGTAAAGTAGTATCTATTGAGTCAGGTGATATTGTCAGGCACCTTCACATAATTTAATCCCCCCAACAACTCTCAGGTGAACTCTCTCGTTCTTTTATAAATGAGGAAACTTAAATTACAGAAGGTAAATAGCTTGACAAATATTTTTATGAAACGGAGGCAGAGGCAGAACAGAGCCTCAAACCTCTAGCTCCAAAGTACTTGTGCTTCCCTCCACTTCACAATGTTTCTCCCTGAAGTCTGAGGAGTTAAAACTGCAAAAATGGAAATACTGGTTAACGTATACTTTTTCAGCATTTTAGTGTTTTCCTATTACAACAGCAACCAAAATTTCAACAGTTTGCTTCGACCTTCAGATAAGGAGCCTAATGAAATGGCAGAGGCTGACACTTCTCTTTCATAAGCTGTTCATAGGTAATTTTGAATCATATGCTTTTTGGTACGCAAATTAGTCAACTATACACAAACAATTTAGTATTTCCTCTACATAGTCAGGCATGAAAGTAAGAAAAAAATACTCTATCTCAAAGACATCATATAATGTTTAACCTGGTAAATATTAGGAAGCATGGAGTAGCAAGTAACAGGAGTTCATGGCTGGGAGAGAAACAGGGTGTAGAGGCAGACCCTCTCTGAGGCACAGGCATACAGGGAATGCCTAAAGTGGACAGTAGAGCAAGAGCATTAAGAAACACTTGCCTGCAAAACAGGCCCACTCTAATTACAAGGTAGTGTTAGAGGAATTTGAAGCTAGTGGTACTTTGTAGGTAACCTTAGCAATAAAAAACCCAAACCTGGTTCAACTCAGACTAAACTGACTGAGCTCCTAACACTAATAGCACAGTCATGCTATTCCAGGCATAAATATTATTAAACTCTGTCTTTACTGTCTCATCCATACATGATATTTTGCATTGAATAAAAAATTATTAAATACTTAAGAAAGCAAGAAAAATTAATCCACTTTCTAGAGACAAAGCAAGTGACAAATCAGACTTAATGAAGTTGAAATAATCAAAGAATTTTAAATGACTATAATTACTATTGTAAAAGACCTAGTGGATAAGGTGGAAAACATACATGAAGACAACGAGGAATTTTAGCAGAGAAATGAAAACTGTAAAGGTCAAATGAAGTATTAGAAATAGTAACTTTAAAAATCAAGGTAAAACAGAGATGCAAAATGCCTTCAACAATGATCCAGCAATCCCACTACTGGGCATATACCCTGAGAAAACCATAATTCAAAAAGAAACATGCACCCCAATGTTCACTGCAGCACTATTTACAACAGCCAGGTCATGGAAGCAACCTAAATAAATGTCCATCGCCAGATGAATGGATAAAGAAGATGTAGTACATATATTAAATGGAATATTACTCAGCCATAAAAAAGAATGAAATTGCGTCATTTGTAGAGATGAGGATGGACCGAGAGACTGTCATACAGAGTGAAGTCAGAAAGAGAAAAACAAATATCGTATATTAACGCATATATGGAATCTAGAAAAATGGTACAAATGAACCTGTTTGCAAGGCAAAAATAGAGACACAGACATTGAGAACAAACGTATGGACACCAAGGGGGGAATGGGGTGGGATGAATTGGGAGATTGGGATTGACATATATACACTACTATGTATAAAACAGATAACGAATGAGAACCTGTTGTATAGCACAGGGAACGCTACTCAATGTTCTGTGGTGACCTAAATGGGAAGGAAATCCAAAAATGGGGATATATGTATACATATAGCTGATTCACTTTGCTGTACAGCAGAAACTAACACAACACTGTAAAGCAATTATACCCCAATTAAAAAAGAAAAAAGCCTTCAACAGGCTCAAAAGTAGATCACATACATTAAAAGATATACCATGTGATACCACCTGAAAGAAAGTAGAGTGACTATAACAGTATCAGACAAACTAAAGAACAGAGAATATGAACAGAGATAAAGAGAAAAATTTTAAAACAATAAAAAACCAAATTCACCAAGAAGACATAACAATCCTAAATATGTACACACCTAAGAAGAGATCTCCAAAATACATAAAGTAAAAACTGATAGGACTGAAAGGAGAAACAGACAAATCCATAATTATAGTTGGAGGCTTCAAGACTCCTCAAAACTTAGTATTTGACAGAACAAGTAGACAGAAAATTAGTAAAACTACAGAAGATCAAGCAAGACTATTATCTAGCTTGACCTAATTGACATCTTAACCCAACCACGGCAGAATACACATATTTTCAAGCATACATTCTTTTTGATAGACCATATTCTAGCCCATGAAACAAATATCAAAAAATTCAATAAATTTGCTCTTTATTCACTGCCAATTAAACAATTAAACTAGAAACCAATAACAGAATGCTATCCGGAAAATCCTCAAATATTTGGAAATTAAACAGCATACTTCTAAATAACTCAGCAATCAAAAAGGAAGAAGAGAAATTAGAAAATATTTTGAATTAAAGGAAAATAAAAACATAACATATCAAAATTCATAGGATGCAGTTAAAGAAAGACTGAGAAGCAAATCTATGATATTAATGCTTACAAACTACTGGGAAAAAATAAGTTACAAAGATGTAATGTACAGCACAGGGAATACAGTCAATATCTTAAAATAACTCTGTATGGAGTATATGCTATGAAAATATTGTATTACTATGTATACATCTGAAACTAATAGAATATTGTTAAGTCAACTATACTTCAGTAAAAAATAAGATAAAAATAAATCAATAAAATAAAATAAGAAAAGGTGTCATATTAATGAGCTAACAAGCTCCAACCATAAGGAACTGGAAAAAAACAGGAAAAGAAATGGGAAGAGAGGTGCAACTTAACCCCAAAGCAAGAAGTAAGTAAAGATAAAAGCAAAAAATTAATAAAACTGAATACACAAAAATAGAGAAAACTCAATGAAACAAAATCTAGTTCTTTGAAATAAAAATATTAATACACTTGTAGCCAGACTGACAACAAAAGAGAAGATGAAATGGGGAACATTACTAAAGACCCTACAGATATAAAAAGGATAATAACAAAGTAATACAAACAACTTTATGTCCACAATTTAGAAGAAACAAATTCCCTGAAATACACAAACAACAAAAGCCACACAAACTACAAAAGCCACTCAAGAATAAATAACCTGAACAGTGTTATATCTACCAAAGAAACTGAATATATACATTTTAAAACTTAGTGGGAAAAACAAAAACAAAAAACTCCAACCCCATGTGGCTTCACTGGGAAATTCTACCAAACATTTAAGGAAGAAATAATACCAATTATACACAAACTTCTCCAATGGAAAAAAAGAAGAAACACTTCCAAGCTCATTTTACAAGGTCAGTATTACTCTTATACAAAACACACATACACAAAAAGATATTAAAACTGTAGATCAATATCCCATATGAACACAGATACAAAAAAATTCTCAACAATACATTATCAAATCAATCCCAGCAATATTTAAAAAGGATAATACACCATGACCAAGTGGGGTTTCTTCCCAAAAATGCGAGGTTGGTTTCATGGTCAAAAATCAACCAGCATAATTCACATTATCAACAGATAAAGAAGAAACACCATATAATCATCTAATTAAATGCCATAAAAACATTTGACAACATTCAACATCCATTCATGATTTTAAAAACTTCAGCAAATAGGAATAGCAGGGAATTTCTTCAAGATGATAAAGGGCATCTACAAAAACAAACAAACAACAAAAAATAAAACCTTATGTCTAACATTATGCTTAATGGTGAAAAACTAAATGCTCTTCCCCTAATATCAAGAACCAGGCAAGAATGCCACTCTCACCACTCCCATTTAACTCTGTATTTAGTGAAGGTTCTGGGCAATGTGATAAGGCAAGAAAAAGAAATAAAAGAACTATACAAATAAAACTGTTCTCTATATAGAGAAATAAAACATCTCTGTTCACTGACGACATGATTAGTTACAAAGAAATTCCCAAAGAATCTATTAAAATCCATTTAAAAGTGACTAGAATTAACTAGTAAATTTATGATAATCTCAGGCCACAAGGTCAATATAAAAATCAACTGCATAGTGCACAACAATGTGAATGTTATTATTTTATGTTATGTACATTTTACCACTTTTTTTTTTTTTTTTTTGGCAGTACGCAGGCCTCTCACTGTTGTGGCCTCTCCCGTTGCAGAGCACAGGCTCCAATGTGCAGGCTCAGCGGCCATGGCTCACAGGCTTAGCCACTCCATGGCATGTGGGATCTTCCCGGACTGGGGCACGAACCCATGTCCCCTGCATCAGCAGGCGGACTCTCAACCACTGTGCCACCAGTACAGTACCACTTTTAATAACATCAAAAAGTATGAAATAGGTACAGATCCATCAAAATATGTATAAGATCTGTAAAAACTAGAAACATCAATGAACAAAATTAAAGAACTAAATAAAGGAAGATATAAGCTATGTTCATGGATTGGAAGATATCAATTTTCCCTAAACTTCCTGATAGACTTAATATAATTCTAATCAAAATCCAGTAAGATATTTTGTAGAAATCAGGAAACTGATTCTATAATTTATATAGAAAATAAAACTAGAATAGCCAAAACAATTTTGAAGGGGAACAAAGTTGGAGGACTCACACATAACCTGATTACGAGACCATAAAGACCATGATTTCAATTCCATAAAGCCGTAATTATGAACACAGTGTGGTAATAGCAAAAGGACGGATACACAGATCAACAACAGAGTCTAGAAATATACCCACATTTGGTCAGTTGATTTCATATATGGTCAATTGCTTTCAACAAAGGTGCAAAGTCAATTAAATAGAGAAAGACGAGTCTTTTCAACGAATGGTGCTAGAATTTTTGGATATCCATATGGCAAGAAATGAATCTCAACCTCTACCTCACAGCATATAGAATTTCACTCAAAATGGATTATAGATTTAAAAGTATAGTAAAGTAAAACTATAATATATTTAGAAGAAAACAAGAGAAAATCTTTGTGACCTTGGATTAGGCAACACTTTGTAAGTAAAATACCAAACACATGAACCATAAAAGATGAAACTGATAAACTGGACTACTTCAAGATGTAACAACATCAGTTCTTCAAAAGATATTGTTAAGTCACTGAAAAGCCAAAGACAGAGAGAAAATATTTACAAACACATAGGTTATAAAAGTCCTATGTCCAGAATATATAGAATATACAAAAAACTCTCAACATTCAATAATGAGAAAACAAAAAAAATTTGATGGCCAAAGAGTGAACAATTAAAGAAGATATATGAATGACAAATAAGCACATGAAAAGGTGCTCAACATAGTTTGTCATTAGAGAAAAGTAAAATAAAACCACAATGAGATACTAATACACACCTATTAGAATAGCTAAAAATAATAAAGAAACTCTCAATACCAATTACTGGTCATGATGGAAGGGAACTATTTGAAAAAGTCTGGGGAGTTCTTCCAAAGTTTACTTACCATTTGATCCAGCAATCCCACTTCTAGATAGTTACCCAAGAGAAATAAAAATTTATGATCCCACAGAATCCTAATGCAAATATTTATAGCAGCTTTATTCAGAATCTCCAAAACTAAAAACCAATCCATTGGTGAATGGATAAACTGTTAGAGCCACACAATGGAATACCATTCAGCAGTAAAAAGGAATGAATTACTAAATACATGAATAAATCTCAAATGCATTGTGCTACATGAAAGAAGCCAGTACTCCTTACTGTATGAACAGAAAACAGATCAGTCGTTACCAGAGGCTGATGGTAGCATGCGGGGTAACTATAAAACGGTAAGAGAATTTTCTGGGATGATAGAATTCTTCTATATCTTACTTGTGCTGGTGCTTACTAGATTGTATGCATTCTCAAAACTCAAAGAAGTATACACTAAAGTGGGTGAATTTTACTCTATATAATAATACATCAATAAACCTGACCAAAAAATCCTATCAATTAATTTACAATGATTTTATTCATATAAGCTAGGTCAGAGTTTCTCAAAGTATAGAATCAGCATTTCCAAAATCACCTTTAACACAGAGTACTTTATTAAAACCATAAATAATGGTTTCCACCTCAAACCAACTGAATTTCAGTCCTGTGAGCAGGGCTTGGAATCTTCATTTTTATAAAGCACGCTATGTGACCCTGAAACACACTGAAGTTTGAAAACCTCTTTGCCAGAGTATAAACCTTTTATTTTATTAAATGGGAACTGAAGTGTTCTGACAATTGAAACATAGTTTGGAGGTATAATCAAATTACATAGTAAAGGCTGACAGTAAAATCATATATTAAGATAAATGTTATTTATCTAATACTATATATTAAATACCATCATCTTCAAACATATTTCTTCTACAGAAAAAGTTGTACATGGGTATCTCACTCTTTACACACAAAAGCACACAAAGATAGATGAAATAATTAAATATAAGTATATAAAATCATAAAAATCCAGAAGAAAAGTAGAAATATTTGTTTTATAATGATACAGCCATAGGGAAGGCTTTCTAAAGACCAAAATCTAGAAGCCATAAGGGGAAAAACAATCCTAAAAATGACCACTTTAAAGTTAAACACAAAAAATAAAAACTGAAGACAATATAAAAATCCATCTTTACAATACATATAATAAAAAGTGAGTTTTCTTAAATTTACAAAGCTATCTTACAATCATTTAGGCCAACAAATCAAGTAAATCTATGTGCCAAGGAGTTTCTCAGAAAACAAAACAGAAATGACTATAACCTCTTCCTTTAGCTTCTCTTTCTCGCACTCTCCAAGCCCACTCTTTAACCCATCTGAGTAGTAAAAAGCAATTTCCTACACCCACTTCCCCATCACCGGTAAGTCTCAAGTGTGCCTGTGTGTATTACACCAAGACTTCCATAAAGGAGAATTCAGAGCTGTTGTTTTGTTTTGTTTTAATTTACAGCAATAAATTGCACTCAATTTCTAAATAGGCAGTTATATTAATTAATTTTTGGACTTAGGAGGATCCATATTCATTCTTACTGATTTATTCCTTAATTCTAATCTTATTAATATATTTTCTACTTTTGTTTCAACCATGTAATTAATTGCAGTGGTAAATCCTGGAGAAGGATAACTCTTACAGAGGAGACATAGTATATATAGTGCTAGGATCTGTGATGAATTTGTTTCACTGAGATTCTCAAAATGGAAAAATCATTATTCCCAAGAAACAGAGCTCTACCTGAAGATCTAGTTATTTCAGCAAACCTGTAGATTAGTCCAATACTGGACAATTTAAAAAGACAACATGGGGCTTCCCTGGTGGCACAGTGGTTAAGAATCCGCCTGCCAATGCAGGGGACACGGGTTCGAGCCCTTGTCCGGGAAGATCCCACATGCCACGGAGCAACTAAGCCTGTGCGCCACAGCTACTGAGCCTGCGCTCTAGAGCTCGCAAGTCACAACTACTGAGCCCAAGTGCTGCAACTACTGAAGCCCGCACGCCTAGAGCCCATGCTCCGCAACAAGAGAAGCCACCACAATGGGGGGCCTGCACACAGCAACGAAGAGGAGCCCCTGCTCAATGCAACTAGAGAAAGCCTGTGCGCAGCAACGAAGACCCAACACAGCCAAAAATAAAAATAAATAAAATAAATAAATTCATAAAAAAAATAAAAAGATGACATGAAATCTTTCATTTTACTAAGTTCCATTCACAACCTTTCCCCCCAAACAACGTATCACTTGATTTTGCTCACCTCCTCTCCTGAAAGGTAATATGCTGCAAGTAGGCCTCCAATAAATCGAATGTTGACTTCAAACACAGACACCTCTGAATTCTGTGAAAACATATTGAAAATATTCACATATACATAAAGCTGTAAAGGTTTCAAAATATCTTCAATCCTTCATATGTTTCTCACAAACATGCTGGGGAGAATGGTTTTTTCCACTTTCTATGTCTTCGTTTCTCACGCAACTGCAATCTCACCTCCCATTTGTTAATGTTACTGAAACTCCTCTACTGCTGTCAGCACAGCTTCCTAATTGCCATAACCAATGGGCCATTTTCATGTGCCTTACATATTATTGTGAAATTATCAAGATATTTGATGCTATTGACTATTCTCCCTCATGAAAGCCTCTACTTCTTGAATTTTGGAAGTGTTCTCTCTACGGGTCCCTTTCTGTTCTAATCACTACACTATAACGTCCATTTTTACTTCTATCTCTCCTCATGAATTTTAAATGTTTTTCTAGTATATGTAACTTAATCAACGTTAAAGCAGGTACCAAAAAATAATGGCAAGATGATAGATTTTTCAATTAATAATGTTGAAAAAACTGACTCCTAGGTAATAACTGAAATAAAAAAGTAGAAAAAATGTGACAATATATCTATACTTCCTTGAGAAAGCAGGTACTTTGTAAGCATAAAATCAATAGCATTGATAACAAATGATGATAGAAGGACTTGAATTTCCCCATAATGAAAATTACCTATAAGAAAAAAAATCATGAACAAAATTAAAAGGCAAATGACAAACGGAACGAAATTTGCCACAAGTATAGCAGTATTAATAACCCTACCACATAGAGTCTATAGGTTTGTATTTAGATATGGATAAAGATATTGCTGAAGAAGATTCTAATGCATGGAAAGAAATTAGAAGTGGCAAAGAAAATAACCAAAGAATCCACAGAATATACAAAACTGACTAACAGAAAAATAACATTCATAATTAATTTTTAAGTAAAAATTAAAAGGAAATATATATTACCCTGAAGTCTTTCCAACATTCATAGGCAGAAGACATCATTTGCTAACACAAGCATAATTCTCTAATATAGAATTTTCACAATATAATGTAATTTTTTAATAACATAACTGTTATCCTACCCCATCCTCAAAAGCAAAGTGGTTTATACTACTTCATATATTCCCAATATATAGCATACTGCAGGGTACATAGTAGACATTCACTAAATATACAGAGGAAGGAAAAGAGGGAGAGAGGGCCTCTCTCCACTCCCTAGAACAATAATACCATCCTTACCCTCTTCTCAGCACTCTACTTATTCAGCACCATATAGTTACAGTGGTGAACCTTTTAAATCTAAAGTTAGCATAGGTTACTACTCTGTGCAAAACCTTACAATGACTTCTGGTTACACTCAGTAAAATGACTTACTAGACCCAACATAATCTGATTCCCCACAACCTCTCTGACATCATCTCCTACCAATGTCCCTCTGACTCACTTTTTTATTACCCAGTGGGTCTACCTGCTGTTTGAGAACTGTCAAACTCACTTCTGTGTCAGTCTTTATACTTTACCTGCAGATCTCTGAGCAAATTTCACTTAGAAAGTTTTTCTGACCACACAATATAAAATTGTGAAGTAACCCCTCATCACTAATATTCCTTACTCTGTACTATTTCCCCAATTAACACTTATCATCATCTGAATATTATATAATTCTCATTTGTAAAATTCATACCTTCCCTCACAGGAGACAGAAGATAAGAAAAGTTTCTAGAGGGAGAGAAGGGAGAGACTGAGGGAGAGGCATTATTCACAGGAGAAATGACTGAGAATCTTTCTAAATTGATGAAAACAAAAGTCCTCAGACTGATAAAACATGAGTCCTTTAAGGAATAGTCTAAATACAGAATGGTAATGGAATTACAGAACAACAAAGCAAAAAAAGGAAAATGTTAAAACAAGGGGAAAAAAGACAGATTACCTTTTGAATATTAAACTGATAGCCTACTTTTCAATAGCATAACAGAAACAGGAAGACAATAGAACTGTATCTTTAAAAGGTTAAGAGAAAATAGTCATCAACCTCTAATTCTATACTCAGCTATAATATCTATTAGGAGAAAGCTTGGATCTCTCATATCCACATGGCTTCCCTTGGGTCTCTTCTCAGAAACGTCACCTTCAATAGCCAATGGATATAAAATAGCAACCTCTCACCACCACTTACTCCAATCCTACTTACTCTTCCTTAAGAGTAAGCACTTATCACTATCTGACATGCTATATTCAATATATCTTATATGTATTTACTGCTTTTCTCCTCAGACTAGAATAGAAACTAGTATAAACTAGAGATAAGACTCTGTTTTGTTAATTCCTGTATCCACAGATTTAGAACAGTGTCTGTCACAGAGAAGGCACTCAATAAATACATTTATTTATTTATTCATTACTTAATTTGGAAGTTTCAACTACAAGTTGGGACCAACTAGACAACAATTACACATAAGACAAGAGGGAGATGAGTTAAATTAAAGCATTCTAAGATCCTTATGTTTTTCAGAAGAAGGATAGAGAAAATGATTAATTTTAAACTTTGGTAAGTATACCTATTAAAATTTTAAGGGTAACCCCAAAATGAATGGAAATGGAAAGTATAAAGTCAAACTAGTAGAGGGAAAAAGAGACATGAAGTAATTTAATCCAAATAAGATAGACAGAAAATAAAGGCAAATGAGAAGTATAATAATGATATAGGTAGCAAAACAATGATTGAAGATTCAACTCTAAAAATATGTTATACTAAATGTAAATATTTCAAGCTTAACAGTTAAAAGACTCCAAGACTGGATAAAAATAACAAAATCTAAATACGCACTATATGTAAAATATAGAGCTAAAACATATGACACAGAAAGGGTAAAAGTGAAAGAATGGAAAATGACTGTGCTGATTATTAAGCTATTTTTTCTCAGCTTCAAATCCATCCTTCTACACTCTACTTCAGTATACTGAAACTAGAACTATTCAAATGCATCTGGCTTCCTTATAAGCCCTGCTGATGACAGAAGGTTCTACAAAGGTCATACAAAGCTGAAGGAAGAAAAAGGAACTTATTCCTTCCAGTCTACTTCTAGTTTCTGACAGTGTCAAACCAGCCATGGTTCTTCACCCTGGCGGTGGCAGGTGGTTCCAGGTTACAGTTCCCCTGCCACAGACACATTCCCCAAATCAGCCTCCTTGTGCCCTTCAGAGATACCAAGCTCTAACTAGGTACCCCCTCCTCAGAGGTCTGAGTCCCAGGTCTGAGAAGCCCCTTTTAAGAACTCCTAAGGTATCAAAAACAGAGTCCCAAGCTAGTAAATTTTAATGATCTCAACCTCTCCCCATTGTTCTCACAGTTCCAGGCATGGCAGCCATTTATTGTAGTTACTACCTCTTGTAATACCACAATGTTCCCTTTCTGTCTTTTCAGTGCCCCATTACTTGGTTAACAATTCTAAACACTAAATCCTCTAATTAAAAAAACTGTACAGTTCTGGTTCTTGATTGAGCCAACTGACACAATGATATACCAACCAATTATGAGGCACAATAAAGCTGCCATATTAACAAACAGGAGTATTTGAGATTCACAAATGCCAATTCTCGCCAAATTAATCTATAAATTGAATGCAATCCTCATCAAAATTTCAACACAGTTTTTCCAGAGCTTAAAAGAAGAACTGAGAATTGCTAAGATAATTTCCTAGTAGAATAAGATCAGATATCAAGATTCAGCTATAGATATTAAGCTTTTCTTATAAAACTAGTTAAGAATATAATAAATATTTAGACTACTAAAATATTGATGTAGGGATAAAGAGAAAAGCCAGTAGAAAAGAATAGAGTAATACAACTAACACATGACTAATGTGGCATGTATAAATAGTAGAGAAATAAATGTGCTAGGATCAATTGAGAGTTGCCTATCTTAACCTACCCACAAACTCAACTATGTAAGGACTAAAAACCTAAATGCAAAAGCAGAACTTTAGAACACTTAGAATTAAGTACAAGAATGTATCTTCATGACCTTGAAGTACATAATCTCTAAGAGCTACATAACTATACAGGGGAAAAACCCCTGTATTTCTCAATCCCCTTTTACAGTAAGGTGGGGCCACATGACTTAGATTCACTCAATAATACACAAGCAAAAATGGGGTAACCAACTTCTGAGCAGTCACATATCTTTTCTCTACCCCTTCCTCCTTTCTGCCACTGGAAGGTTTATCTACCTTATCTTGAGGAATCATCTTGTACCATGAGGTTGAAGCTTTATACTGAAGTTGACAGAATAATAAGACAAAGGATCCTAGGTCCTTGGTCATCGAGGAGCTACCCAAACCAGCCCTAAACTGTTTATCTTTGTACTTGACTTGCATGAAAGAGAAATGAACATGTATCTTGCTTAAGCTATTTTATACTAGATTTTCTGTCATTCACAGCCAAACCTAAACCTGATAATAAAAACTGTTCTGAGCTATGTCCAAAATGCTAAAATAATATAAAAGAAAGTAATCAGTTTTTGTCTAATTACCATCAGGAAAGGCTAATGATACAGAGTTTGAATGATACAGAGTTTGCCAAAGAGAAAAACAGATAAGGAGTGGCTTCTCACTACAGTCAGAAGGAACAGCAAGTAAAAATATCATGAAAGATGAAAATGAATATGACAAAATAGTCCACACATCTTTTAGGTGAAGACTGGTAACGAAGAAAATAACTGCTAACATTTACTGAACACTGAATATGTACCAGATTATTTCAAATAATCCTCACAATATTGCAATAGGATAGCAATTTTATGACAGGTTTAGAAAGAATAAGTAGCACTTACTTATAGGTAGGTTTCCCAAATATCACTAGAATTGTGACTGTGCTGGGCTTCAAACCTAAGGAGCACTACTTAACAACTATGCCAAAATGCTGGAAGGATGAGCATGTACCTAACTATGAAGGCGCTTCTAAACTGTGCCAAAGCCACAACACTGTAAATCAACTATACTTCAATTTAAAAAATAAAATAGATTTTTTAAAAAAGTTTTAAAAAACTGTGCCAATCATTATTTCTTTAAAAAATAATAAAACACTTAATATTTATAAAGTAATTTATGGTTTCCTGATGTTTCTAATTCAATGTGCTTTTTCTCCCTAACTCTTGCCTTAACACATGCAACACATTACCTTAAAAGATAAGGGTAAGAAAAGGAAAAGGAAAATGGTGAGAAAGGGTGTTTATTTTACGCAAAAATTGAACAACTGACAATCACAAAAGAAGAAGGGGGACTTAGGATTTCCTTAAACTGCTAGTATAACACTCAAAACTATTGTTACAGTGTCTTTTCATAGTCAATGGAATAAATTATGAATTGTATACTCACCACGCTGAAATCAAGGTTGTTTTCGATCCATTTTTGCCCATCTCGGAATTCATCATGAAGTCCCATAATATAAAGGGTATCCAAAGCATCTACTATAGTAGCACCCATTTGTGAACTTCCTATATATGGGGGGAAAATGTCATTAAAAAGATGCCCTTCATACAAGGTCTATTTTAATTTTTTATAGTTAAAAAGTAAATCAGGACTTCCCTGGTGGCACAGTGGTTAAAAATCCGCCTGCCAATGCAGGGGACACGGGTTCAAGCCCTGGTCTGGGAAGATTCCACATGCCGTGGAGCAACTAAACCCGTGCGCCACAACTACTGAGTCTGCACTCTAGAGTCCGTGAGCCACAACTACTGGGCCCGTGTGCCACAACTACTGAAACCTATGAACTTAGAGCCTGTGCTCTGCAACAAGAGAAGCCACAGCAATGAGAAGCCCACACACCACAACCAAGAGTAGCCCCCGCTCGCTGCAACTAGAGAAAGCCCCACGCAGCAACGAAGACCCAATGCAGCCAAAAATATAAATAAATAAATAAATAAATTGTTTTTAAAAAAAGTAAATCAAAGTAAAAATATAAGGATGAAAAAAATACTCAACATGGTTCACTTTTCCATAAGAATAGATAATATACATTGTTTAAAACATTTTCCTAAAGATGACACATTGATAACTAATAGGAAGATAAAGGAAAACTAAAATTATAATTCTCCTTAGTTTTCTTCCTGGTCAGAAAATGAGATCTATCTACTTAACTGAGATAGATTGGGGGGAAAAAATAAAGAGGATTAATTTAAGAAATGGGGACGGTGGTTCAAGATGATAAACTAAGTCATAAGACAACCAGGAACCATGCTCTTTTGGTACAAATTCATAGAAAGGTCAAAAAATATACTTAAAATAATACTAAAAGTATAACAAGGCTATATAACCGTGATGGAATATAAACTATAATAGTCCTTAACAATCAAAAAGCAGGTAGAACATATTTAAAAAGAAGTCATAAAATAAAATGTGAGTAGAGAAAATCAAAATAGTAAGATCTACCCATCTTCAAGAAAGAGATCATCTTGATCTTAAAAGAAAATGTTTCAGGGAGGGAGGAACTAATTCAACAAAGCTAGCCTAACTGATACCAAAAACAGATACTGTAAACACAAGAAAACAGAACAGGCCAATCCTACTAATGAATATAACTGCAAATATCCTGAATAAGATACTAGCAAGACAAATCTAGTAGTGTAGTAAAAGAACAAATAACATGGAGCAGCTGGGTCCTCCCTAACCCCAGGAATTCAACTATTATTTCTACCTTCTGAGAATGAAAATCACCCACACAGCTTATTGTCTACATTAACATGACTTTACTGTTACACTGTCTTCATCAACATGAGTTTACTCTTCCAGAAAACTCTTGCTCAGAAAGAGAGAAGCTGCAAAATAAGTTATTGTTGATTCCAGGAACTTCTTGAAAGATCCATCAACTCTTTAACAGAAAGTATCAAATGATGGTTAACACTCTAAAACTCTAAACCTCTTGCCTCCAAATTCTCCACTCACCAATCCAAAACTATTATATCATGATCCTTACCCAATCATAACCAAGCCATAATCAACCATAACTCTCCAACTGAAAGGCCCTTGTTAAACAAGACTTAAAATCTCAATATATATCTCAACTTTGTCCTTCCTCGTCTGACAGGCTTACTATGGCTCTGGTGAGGTAGTGATCTCCCTTACCATGGTAAGCATTAAACTGAGCTTTGTCTTATCAACAAGTTATCTTGGTGATATTTTAGGAGTCAGCATTCGACACTACTTAGGTTCACATTTTCCATTTAGTATTCCTTCTTTTCTTTCCTTTTTAATTCTGTTCCTTTTTCTCCTAAATAAATAGTGTTTTCTTGTGATGGTTTAAGGCTATACAAATTTGTTCTTATAATGACTGTCCTCAACCTACATCACATTTTCTTATTCATGTGCTCCTAATAATTTCTTCAACTTATCAAGAAGTATATCTTCCCACTAATAAAACAAGTACTACACCACACTCTGATAAATCCCTTGGTCTTCTCTCCACTCAGTTCCCTTCATGTTGATATTAACTGGGTTATTACAGACATACTTTCCCTTTTCTTTTCTTGTTCCTCAGCTTTTAATTAAGATAATAAAAATTTTATCAAGCTATTGATAGTCACCCATATATCCCTATCTCTTGCATAATCATCTGAATTAAATATGTACCTCTTTTTATTTTTGTATTTTGTCCACAATATCATCCTTATTTTAAATCCTTAGGAGTCCCTGTTTTTGTTCTTATTTCAATTTTTATAGGTAGTTATGCTCAGTTCTCTAGTTATTTATTTAGCTCTGTAAGTGCATGCTCCTCTAAGGTGCTGACTACTCTGAAATGGAAAAAGGCCTGACCCACATATTTATACCAATTCTAGTTGGTTCCACAAGGAGAGGTTTGTGCCACGAGCTAAACAGTACAACGAAGAAAAAGGCAAAACTGAAATTACTGGCTATCACTGTGAGTGCTTATCTAGACAACTCAAGGTTTCAACTGGAAAAAATTAAAGGGTCTAAAACTACATTTGGGTCAAATAAGAATTAAAATATGACACAAAAGAATATATAAAGCATTAATAAAGATTTATGACAAGAACACAGGAGTCAACTGAACCAGTTCTCTGAGAAAAACTCATAACTTAAAAATTGTATACTATTTAATGAGAACAAATGAAAATGTTCTACTAAGAAAATAAGAAAAAGAATGATAAACTTGAGCAACGAAGTAGAAGAATCAGAAAAGCTAACGAAATAAATGAATTAGGAATAAAGAAAACTGGCAAAATAATAAATTCAAGAGATGGTTCTATGAAAAGAACTATACAATAAATCTAGGACCAACTGACTTTTTAAAAGTAGTCATGTGAATATAAAAACACAAAAAAAGGAATTGAGAGTATATTAAAAGGCAGATACAAAGGAAATTAAGAAAACTATTTTTAAAAAAGCCTAATTTAGCCATATCGTCCCAATAAATTTGAAAATGAGTGGAGTTGACAATTTTCTAAGAAAATAGGTATTATTTTGACTTATGAAAAAGGAAATAGAAAATCTAGATAAGCAGACCAAGAAACAGGAAATTGAGAAATTTTCAAAGAGCTACACACTATAAAAGTATCACACTCTAGAAGTTTCATAGAATAAATTCTACTTTAATTTTAAGGATGATAACTTCGACATAAATTTTGATAGAACATAGGAAAAGAAAGCTTAAAATTCAACTTAACGAATTCTGCATACCACTGATGCAAAAATATAATTTAGTAAGAAAAATAAAACTATTACCTGATCTCACTCATGAGCATCCTGGAAATATTTAGGAACAGGCTTGCTGGGGGGTATAGTAAGTTTGTGTTTATGAGAGACTGACAAACTGCTCTCCAGAGTGTACCACTGTATACTCCCAGCAGCAATGTATGAGAGGTCTAGTTGTTCCATCATCCTTCTCAGTATTTGACATTGTTGGTCTTTTTAATTTTATTCATTCTATTGGGTATGCAGGATTTCGCATTGTGGTTTGAATTTTAATTTCCCTGGTGACTGATGTGCTTATTGGCTACTCATTTACTTTCTTTGGTGAATTATTGGTGAATTATTTATATATTCTGAATACATCCTTATACATGTATCACAAATATTTTCTCCAATTCTGGGGCTTGCTTTTTCATTTCCTTAATGTCTTCTGGAAAGCAGAAATTTTTTATTTTCATGAACTCCAATTTAGCAATTTTTTTTCTTAATGGTTTATTCCTTTTGTATTCTAAAAATTCTTTGCTCACCTCAAGGTCACAAAGATTTTCTCAAATATATACATATATATATATTTTTTTTGCGTTACGCGGGCCTCTCTCACTGTTGTGGCCTCTCCCGTTGCGGAGCACAGGCTCCAGACGCGCAGGCTCAGCGGCCATGGCTCACGGGCCCAGCTTCTCCGCGGCATGTGGGATCTTCCCGGACTGGGGCATGAACCCGTGTCCCCTGCATCGGCAGGTGGACTCTCAACCACTGCGCCACCAGGGAAGCCCTCAAATATTTTTTACTGGAAGTTTTATACTTTAAGTTTTTATCTTTAGACCTATGATTCATTTCAAGTTCATTTTTCTATACAATGTTGAAGAGTTAAGGTTTTTATTTTTCTACATGAATATATAACTGACCCAACACCACTTATTAGAAAGACTTACCTATAACCCACTGAAAGCACCCTTGTTGAAAATCAATTAAAAATGTATGTGCAGTTCTATTTCTATTCTTTTCCAGTGACCTCTATGTCTATCTTTATGCTAAAACCATACTGTCCTCATTACTGAAGATTTACAGTAAATCGTAGAATCAAGTAGTGTAAATCCTTCAACTTTGTTCTTTTTTAAAAATTATTTTGATTATTGTACATACTTTGTGTTTTCATACAGATTTTAGAATCAGCCTATCAATTTATGTGGAAAGGTCATTTTTACTTAGATTGCTTTAAATCTAAATATGGATTTCAAGAGAACTAACATCTCAACAATACCGAGTATTCCAACTCATACAGGCATCTCTCTCCTTTAAGTCCTTTTAAATTTCTTTCAATAATCACAGTTTTCAGTGTACAGACTTTGCACATAGTTTGTTAAATTCATCCACATGTACTTCATATTTTTATGCTACTGCAAATGGTATTATTTTAAAATTGTACTTATAACTGTTTATTGCTAGTATCTAGAAATATAATTTATTTTGTATATCAAACTTGTATCATATGGCCTCATTACTAAATTTGTTTTCATTCTAGTACTTTTTTATTGTTGTTTGGTAGATTCCCTAGAATTTTCTTGTGTGTGTGGGTGAGTGGGTGTGTTTTAATACTCTTTATCAGGCTAAAAAAGTTCCCTTCCAGTCCAAGTTTGCTGAGAGTTTTTATTATGGATAGATATTGAGTATTGTTAAATGCTTTTTCAGCATCTGAGATGCTCATAAAATTTTCCTCTTTTCATCCCTTAGTATCTTCAGTTATATAGACTAATTTCCAAATGTTAAACCAACCACACATTCCTTGGATAAACCCCACTTGGTCATGAGGTATTATTCTTTTTACATATTGCTGAATTACATTTACTAAGATAAATCTAATTTGGTCAAAGATTTTTGTGTCCATGTTCATGAGGAACATTGGTCGATAGTTCCCTTTTATTGTAATATCATTGTCTGGTTTGGGTATTAGGGCTTTGGTGGTCCTACCAAGGAGATATAATTATCCTAAATGTGTAAGCACCTAACAAGAGTACCTCAAAATATATAAAGCAAAAGCTGACAGAATTGAAAGGAGTAAGAAAGAAATCCAATATTTCAGTTGGGAACTTCAACACCCCTCTCTCAGTAATTGACAGAACTACTAGATAGAAAATCAGCAAGAACAGAAGAAGCCTGAACAACCCCATAAACCAATGAGGTCTAACTGACATTAACAGAACATTCTACACCCAATAACAGTCACTACATATATAAACATTCTTTTCAAGCACCAATGGAACATTCACCAAGACAGGCCATATTCTGGGTCAAAAAGTAAACCTTAAATAACTTAGAAGAATTATAATTGCACAAAGTATATTCTTTGACCATAATGGAACTAAATTAGAAATCAGTCACAGAAAGAGAAAAGAAAAATCTCTAAGCATTTAGCAATTAAACAACTTACTCAAGGGAAGTTTTAAAACATACTGAATTGAATAAAAATGAAAACACAGCACATCAAAATCTTTCAGATGCAGCTAAAGCACCACTTGGCAGAAAATTTATGGCACTAAATGCTTACACTGGAAAAGGGGATTATGAACCTATAATCTAGGCTTCTATTTCAAGAAACTAGAAGAGCAAGAACAAAAGAAACCCAAATCACGCAGAAGAGTGGAAATAACAAAGAGCAGAAATCAAAGAATTGAAAACATAAAGAAAATATACAGAAGATCAATGAAACCAAAAGTTGCTTCTTTGAAAATATCAATAAAATTGATAAACTTCTAGCAGGACAAAGAAAAATTTACTGAAAATATCAATAAATTTGATAAACTTCTAGCAGGACAAACAAAGAAAAATTACCAGTATTAGGAATGAAAGAGGGTTATAACTACAGCTGCCACAGATACTCAAAAGGTAACAAGATAATACTCCAAACAACTCTATGCACACAAAATCAGTAGCTTAGATGAAATAGACCAATTCCTCAAAATCATCAACTACCAAAACTAACCGAAGGTAAAACAGATAAACCGAATGGCCCTTATAGAGGATGTGAAATAAACTGAAGTTGTAGTTTAAAAACCTCCCAGAGGGCCTCCCTGGTGGCGCAGTGGTTGAGAGTCCGCCTGCCGATGCAGGGGACATGGGTTCGTGCCCCGGTCCGCGAAGATCCCACATGCCGCGGAGCGGCTGGGCCCGTGAGCCATGGCCGCTGAGCCTGCGCGTCCGGAGCCTGTGCTCCGCAACAGGAGAGGCCACAACAGTGAGAGGCCCGCGTACTACAAAAAAAAAAAAAAAAAAACCTCCCAGAAAAAGAAGCTCCAGATGCAGATGGTTTCACTGGCAAATTATATCAAAAACTTGAGAAAAATATAAAACCAACAGTACACAATCTTTTCCAGAAAAATGAAGAGCAGAGAACACTTCCAAACTCATTTTATTAGGCCAAAATTACACTGATACTGAAACAAGACAATAGTTCAAGAAAAATACAAAACAATATCCTTCCCAAAATATGAATGCAAAATCCTCAACAAAATATTAGAAATCATTAGCAAGTTATAAATATCAAGAAGAATTTATACATACACACATACACTGAAAATAAAAGGTGCACTTCAAAAAGCATTGTAAGATCAAGTAACATTCTGTTCCAAATCAAAATTCTTTTAAATGCAAAAAAATCTATTCCTACAAAAATCTTTCAATTCTCCAGGATATCTAAGTAAAAATAATTAATTGTGACTATGAATCACTGCTGGAAAAGTTATTACCAGTGATAACTTATGTCCATCAACATTTTCCTCTTCCCACTCACAAGCTCCAGGGCTGAGCCCTAACTAGGCAAAACCAAAGGAATCTATCCCAACCCTCTGGGTATAGCTTTCAGGTCAAGGCTGGACACAAGACCCAGATAAACAAGAAACAAGGTGGTTTCTGAGAAAACCAAGTGCTTTCTTCTCTACAGTGTTCTCTTTTCTATAGATGTGTTAGTAGGAAGATATGAAGCTTCAAGTTGCTGCAGCCATCCCTCTATGAAGCCAGCCTGAAGATACAAACACAAAGAGGAAAATAGAGGAAAGAGATAAAGAAAAAAGCTTAGCTGGTACCAGATCTACTCTAGAACATCACTGAGCCAATTAAATTTCTTTTTTAGTTTAAGCCATTTTGAAATGGATCTTCTGTTATCTGTACATAAAGAATCCTCTGATGCCAAGGACCAACTAGACAAAAGTCAGAGCAATATGATTTCAGTTACCATATAAAAGAATGTTTTAATAGTCAAGGCTAAGAGACAGGAAATGGACACATTTTAAATTGTTCTCCTTATAATCTAGAATATTGTTAAGAGTTCAATACCTGCCTATATGTTCCTATAGTAATAGACTAGACTTTTAAAGTTCCTCCCAACTCTTAAGATTCTGATTCTGTAAAGGCATACTGATTTGGGAGGTCAAATGAGACACTCAGAACTATGACTCCTCCCTTAGACTTCTTCTATTTAAATAAAAAGGTTAAAAACAGATTTTTTTTAAAAAAAATCTCAAATCATACTCACTAGCAAGAATATGAGATGCAGAAAAGGAACAGAGCAAGTAGGAAACAGAGTCAAACTCTTTTTTATTAATCCTTTAATAAACTAACTACATGTCTAAAAATATAAGACAAAATAAACAATAAAGGATCCATTCCCACTTAGCTTATTTGGCTGAGAAAAAAATGTAACCACTCAAAAGTTTTTCTAAAAGTATAAGCAACTAATCTTGACTACTGAAAATAATACAGATTGCATTTTCACTTTTCTACCATTTCACTGTAATTTTGTCAAAATGGATTTTTCCCATGTGCTGGTATTAATTTTCTTCTACCTTTAAAGTTTACTGAAGCAGAACAAAATATCAATTAGAAGCATGAACCTTAGCACTAAGCTGCCTGTGATCAAATTCTGGCTACATTATTTACTAACTGTGCAACCTTGAATAAGTTAGTTAACCCTAACTGTGCTTCAGTTTCCTCATCTGTAAAATGGGAACAGTAATAATAGTACCTGTCTCCTAGTGCACATAAATCACTTAAATCAGTCCTTGGCATATAGCACATTTATTAGTCTTCTCAGGCTGCCATAACAAAACACCAACGACTAGGATGCTTAAACAACAAAAATTTATTTTCTCACAGTGCTGGAGGTTTGAAGACCAAGATCATGCTTCCAATTTTTAGAGGAGCACCTTCCTCTTGGCTTGCAGATGTCCACCTTCTCACTATATCATACCCACATGGCCTTTCCTTGGTGCATGTGCAGGGGGAGAGAGAACTTGGGTGTTTCTTCCTCTTCTTTTAAGGGTACCAGCCCTATCTGATTAGGGCCCCTCGTTCAATCTTAATTACTTCTTAAAGGCTCTATCTCCAAATACAGTCACATTGGAAAGTAGAGCTTCAACATGTGAATTGATGGGGGACAAGACTCAGTCCACCACAATATGCATTATATAAATACTACAGATGTTGCTACTAATAACGTGTATGTGACTATTGTTCTAAAGGAAAATACAGTTTATTCAGAAACCCAATCACAGAATCTCTAAAGCAAATAACTGACCTCATGACTCAATAAAAAGGTACAACTTTTTATTGGAAAATACTTAATTGCTACTCATTACAAGATGATCCCTCAGAAATGGTGGACCAAAACTGACAAAATATTGCTTCTGCTCTTTTAATGAGTTAAAAGGCTCATTTTGTAAAGTCACCCTTTCCATCTCTAAGCTCCTTTAATTTCTATGACCTCACAAATAACTTTGTTTACCCCGTAAATCAGCTTAATGATCCTAATGAGCAGCTGACAATAACTCACCTGACAATAATCTGAAGCTGCCACTGCCCTGGTCATCATTTAACAACCTAACTAAATAGTGGTCTACAAAGGTCACTTTTGAAGAAGTCTGACAAAAGTGCCACAACTTAAAACCACCTTTCCTAAAAAAATAAATGCTATTATTTTTAAAAAGAAAAACATTAAGTCAAAACTTACTCATTACGATTTTAACAGAATCACATTCATTTAAGAAACATTCCTTTTGCTCCCTAAAAGAAATGATTTATATTGACTTACAAGGAATAAAATTTTAAGAAGTTACCTGGGTTTAAATTCAGCAAACAGTCTTTCCTTACACAGTTATTGCAATGATTAAATAAAATAAATGTATATTATCTACCTACTACCTTGCCTAGGACGATCTATCTGATAAGTGTTACTACATTAGATGTTCTGAGAAATAAGGTTTAAAAAACCAAGCAGAAAATTAACATCCAACTCATGTTTGACACATGTTCATATTCCAATTTTTTAAAAGGGCTCAGAGTTTACCACTGAGTTTAATATAAAGGGATGGTTACTTGCAGAGAGGATCTAATTTTAATTAATCACTAAATATAATGACTTTTAGTCCATTAATGTCTCATGTGGCATCCACAAAGCAACAGGAACTCTTCAGATCACTCTATAACCTCTGCTGAAGAAATAAACTCTATTTCATTAAGTGATAGCCGCTAAATTAAATGTCACATATGAGATCTCTGGTGTCTTTGATTACCTAAAGGAAAATTTTTTTCCATTATTCCTCCATCCCAACATCTCTCAAACCCAGGAGAAATGATCTTTTCAGTCATTTTCTTTTTTGACAGAAAACAATCAAGCATCAAACAAATTATGAGAGAAATCATAGTGCTAGAAAAATTCTTCCAGAGTCACATTTTTTAAAAATGTTATTTGGATTACTGTGGTGTTGCATTACAATTACTAAAGATGATTGCCCTGCATATGACTAATGTATGTGCTTTCTGCCCCATTAATATTTTCTTGCTTTCACCTACTGTTATTTAAAAGATATCCATCACATCAAGAAGCATCTAAAATGGGGGAAAGAAGTGAAGACTATAAAGAACAACTTGGTAATTCTCAAGACTTATCCTTGGATTAAGTAAAAGTTAAGTAAGTTAACTTACTCTTTTCAACTGATAAGTTTAACAAGAGAACTGAACTCAAGAGAGGTAGAAAGAGCAAATCCAAGTTAAACAAAGCTCTTCCCCAGGGGCTTCCCTGGTGGCGCAGTGGTTAAGAATCCACCTGCCAATGCAGGGGACACAGGTTCAATCCCTGGTCCGGGAAGATTCCACATGCCACAGAGCAGCTAAGCCTGTGCACCACAACTACTGAGCCTGAGCTCTAGAGCCCACAAGCCATAACTACCAAGCCCACGCACCACAACTATTGAAGCCCACACACCCTAGAGCCTACGTGCCACAACTACTAAGCCCGCATACTTCAACTACTGAAGCCCACACACCTAGAGCCCGTGCTCCACAACAAGAGAAGCCCACACACTGCAACAAAGAGTAGCCCCTGCTCGCCGCAACCAGAGAAAGACTGTGCACAGCAAAGAAGACCCAACACAGCCAAAAAAAAAACCTCTTCCCCAGACCTCCATCCAGACACACACACTGCTAATTTTTCCCTTGGAACCATGAATGTAAAATATAATTCACTCAATTTACCGAATGAGTCACCTTGGCCATGTTACTTTTTTTTTTTTTTTAACATACATAGATAGCACTACTGGAATTTCCCATCCTTTTTCTCCACCTCTAAAATGTACAAGTATCAGAATTGGTATTGTGTTGAAGATAAAAAATTACAAATTGGTACCTACCTTGCTTAAAGTAAAACAATGCAGAAAAAGCTTCAAAATACACAAATAAATGACTAAAACATCTGTATGTAAATAGAAAATCTATCACATCTGTGTTTTCAAAAGCAACTATAACTAAATTTTGACTGAAACTTGCCAAAAAATACATGTTGCTTCAAATTATAGTTCCACAGAAATACAACAGTTCCCCCTCATCCACAGGGAATTCATCCCAAGATGTCCAGTGGATGCTTGAAAGCCTGCATAGTACTGAACTCTATATATACTATGTTTTCTCTCCTATACACACACACGTATGTTAAAGTTTAATTTATAAATGAGGCAAAGTATGCGATTAACAACCGTAACTAATAATAAAACAGAACAATTATAATAATTTACTGTAACAAAAGTCATGTGAATGTGGTCTCTTTCTCTCTCTCTTCCTTAAAATATCTTATTGTACAAATTTAATGCCTCCTCCATCTTAACTAAGCACTTATTGCACTGTGGCCATAACTTGTACAGTTTAAGGTATAACAGCAAAACTAGCACAGTATTTCTTTCCTCACAATTTCACAAATAAAACATTCGTGCTTACCTTAGATCCATCAGCAAACGATTTTTTTTTTCTTTCCTTATTAAGTCAAGAAAAAACAGCGGTCCCCAACCTTTTTAGCACCAGAGACCAGTTTCATGGAAGACAATTCTTCCATGGGGAGCGGGGGGTGAGGGGGGGATGGTTCAGGCAGTAATGTGAGCGATGGGGAGCAGCAGATGAAGTTTCACTCGCTTGCCCGCCGCTCACTCCTGCTGTGCGGCCTGGTCCCTAACAGGCCACAAACCAGTACTGGTATTCAGGCCAGGGGTTGGGGACACCTGACTTAAAAGAAGCACTTACAGCTTCTCTTTAGCAAATCCAACTTGCTGGCATCACTACTCTTGTGGTTTGGGGCTATTATTAAGTAAAATAAGGGTCACATGAACAGAAGAACTGCAATATCTCCACAGTTGATCTCATAATCCACATGGCTAATAAGTAACTAACAAGCAGGACAAAGAGATGGTTCACACCCTAGACTGGAGGGAGCAGGATGGTGCAAGATTCATCACGCTACTCAGAAAGACACACAATTTAAAATTTATAAATTATTTCTGCAATTTTCCATTTAATATTTTCACACCAAAGTTTACTATAGGTAACTGAATACTGCAGAGGGAAAACAAAACCTTAGATAAGAGGGGACTACAGTACTCAGGTTTTAGAAAGTACCTAAAAAGTTAGATCCTACTTTTAAAATGAAGGTAGAAAATGAAAACAGTAATTAGAAAAAGTAAACAAGAGAGCAACAGCCAGCTCTACCCACCACCAGTCCCTCCCATCAGGAAACTTGCACAATCCTCTTAGACAGCCTCATCCACCAGAGGGCAGACAGCAGAAGCAAGAAGAACTACAATCCTGCAGCCTGTGGAACAAAAACCACATTCATAGAAAGATAGACAAGATAAAAAGGCAGACGGCTATGCACCAGATGAAGGAACAAGATAAAATCCCAGAAAAACAACTAAATGAAGTAGAGATAGGCAACGTTCCAGAAAAAGAATTCAGAATAATGACAGTGAAGAAAGTCCATGACCTTGGAAAAAGAATGGAGGCAAAGATCGAGAAGATGCCAGAAATGTTTAACAAAGACGCAGAAGAATTAAAGAACAAACAAACAGAGATAAACAATATAGTAACCGAAATGAAAAATACACTAGAAGGAATCAATAGCAGAATAACTGAGGCAGAAGAATGGATAAGTGACCTGGAAGACAGAACGGTGGAATTCACTACTGAGTAACAGAATAAAGAAAAAAGAATGAAAAGAAATGAAGACAGCCTAAAAGACCTCTGGGACAACACTAAACGCAACAACATTTGCATTATAGGGGTCCCAGAAGGAGAAGAGAGAGAGAAGGACCCAAGAAAATATTTGAAGAGATTATAGTCGAAAACTTCCCGAACATGGGAAAGGAAATAGCCACCCAAGTCCAGGAAGCACAGTGAGTCCCATATAGGATAAACCCAAGGAGAAACATGCCGTGACACATAGTAATCAAACTGACAAAAATTAAAGATAATGGAAATTATTGAAAGCAGCAAGGGAAAAAGAAAAAATAACATACAAGGGAACCCCAATAAGGTCAACAGCTGATTTCTCGGCAGAAACTCTACAAGCCAGAAGGGAGTGGCAGGACATATTTAAAGTAATGAAGAGGAAGAACCTACAACCAAGATGACTCTACCCGGCAAGGATCTCATTCAGATTCGATGGAGAAATCAAAAGCTTTACAGACAAGCAAAAGCTAACTGAATTCAGCACCACCAAACCAGCTATACAACAAATGCTAAAGGAACTTCTCTAGGCAGGAAACACAAGAGAAGGAAAGACCTACAATAACAAACCCAAAACAAATAAGAAAATGGTAAGAGGAACACACATATCGATAATTACCCTAAACGTCAATGGATTAAGTGCTCCAGCCAAAAGACACAGACTCGCTGAATGGATACAAAAACAAGACCCATATATATACTGTCTACAAGAGACCTAGGGACACATACAGACTAAAAGTGAGGGGATGGAAAAAGATATTCCATGCAAATGGAAATCAAAAGAAAGCTGGAGTAGCAATACTCATATCAGATAAAATAGACTTTAAAATAAAGAATGTTACAAGAGACAAGGAAGGACACTACATAATGATCAAGGATCAATCCAAGAACAAGATACAAGAATTATAAATATATATGCATCCAACATAGGAGCACTTCAATACCTAAGGCAACTGCTAACAGCTATAAAAGAGGAAATCGACAGTAACACAGTAGTGGGGGACTTTAAAACCTCACTTACACCAATGGACACATCATCCAAACAGAAAATTAATAAGGAAACACAAGCTTTAAATTACACAATAGACTAGATAGATTTAATTGATATTTATAGGACATTCCATCCAAAAACAGCAGATAACACTTTCTTCTCAAGTGCACATGGAACCTTCTCCAGGATAGATCACATCTTGGGTCACAAATCAAGGCTCAGTAAATTTAAGAAAATTCAAATCATATCAAGCATCTTTTCTGAACACAATGCTATGAGATTAGAAATCAATTACAGGGAAAAAAACATAAAAAACACAAACACCTGGAGGTTAAACAATACGTTACTAAATAACCAACAGATCACTGAAAAAATCAAAGAGGAAATCAAAAAATACCTAGAGACAAATGACAATGAAAACACGATGATCCAAAACCTATGGGATGCAGCAAAACCTGTTCTAAGAGGGAAGTTTATAGCAATACAAGCCTACCTCAAGAAAGAAGAAAAATCTCAAATAAACAATCTAAGCTTATACCTAAAGGAACGAGAGAAAGAAGAACAAACAAAACCCAAAGTTAGCAGAAGGAAAGAAACCATAAAGATCAGAGCAGAAATAAATGAAATAGAAACAAAGAAAACAAGAGCAAAGATCAATAAAACTAAAAGCTGGTTCTTTGAGAAGACAAACAAAATTGATAAACCATTAGCCAGACTCATCAAGAAAAAGAGGGAGAGGACTCAAATCAATAAAATTAGAAATGAAAAAGGAGAAGTTACAACAGACACCGCAGAAATACAAAGCATCCTAAGAGACTACTACAAGCAACTGTATGCCAATA
Source organism: Grampus griseus (assembly GCF_964374135.1). Taxonomy (NCBI): domain Eukaryota; kingdom Metazoa; phylum Chordata; class Mammalia; order Artiodactyla; family Delphinidae; genus Grampus; species Grampus griseus. The sequence continues at coordinate 80,104,441 of NC_139017.1, forward strand.
AAATGAACAACCTGGAAGAAAAGGACAAATTCTTAGAAAGGTATAACCTTCCAAGACTGAACCAGGAAGAAACAGAAAATATGAACAGACCAATAACAAGTAATGAAATTCAAACTGTGATTAAAAATCTTCCAACAAACAAAAGTCCAGGACCACATGGCTTCACAGGTGAATTCTATCAAACATTTATAGACGAGGGAACACCCATCCTCCTCAAACTTTTCCAAAAAATAGCAGAGGGAGGAACACTCCCAAACTCATTCTATGAGGCCACCATCACCCTGATACCAAAACCAGACAAAGATGCTAAAAAAAAAAAAAAAGAAAATTACAGACCAATATCACTGATGAACATAGATGCAAAAATCCTCGACAAAACACTAGTAAACAGAATCCAACAACACATTAAAAGGATCATACACCATGATCAAGTGGGGTTTATCCCAGGAATGCAAGGATTCTTCAATGTATGCAAATCAATCAATGTGATACACCATATTAACAAACTGAAGCAGAAAAACTATATGATCATCTCAATAGATGCAGAAAAAGCTTCTGACAAAATTCAACACCCATTTATGATAAAAACTCTCCAGAAACTGAGCATAGAGGGAACCTATCTCAACATAATAAAGGCCATGTATGACAAAACCACAGCAAATATCATTCTCAATGGTGAAAAACTGAAAGCATTTCCTCTAAGATCAGGAACAGGACAAAGATGTCCTCTCTCACCACTATTATTCAACATAGTTTTCAAAGTCCTAGCCACAGCAATCAGAGAAGAAAAAGAAATAAAAGGAATACAATTGGAAAAGAAGAAGTAAAACTGTCACTGTTTGCAGATGACATGACAAATTGGAAAAGCAGCAAAACTGTCACTGTTTGCAGAGAATCCTAAGGATGCCACCAGAAAACTACTAGAGCTAATCAATGAATTTGGTAAAGTTGCAGGATACAAAATTAATGCACAGAAATCTCTTGCATTCCTATACACTAATGATGAAAAATCTGAAAGAGAAATTAAGGAAACACTCCCATTTACAATTACAACAAAAGGAATAAAATACCTAGGAGTAAACCTACCTAGGGAGACAAAAGACCTGTATGCAGAAGACTATAAGACACTGATGAAAGAAATTAAAGATGAAACAAACAGATGCAGAGATATACCATATTCTTGGATTGGAAGAATCAACATTGTGAAAATGACTACACTACCCAAAGCAATCTACAGATTCAATTCAATCCCTATCAAATTACCAATAGCATTTTTTTATAGAACTAGAACAAAAAAATCTTAAAATTTGTATGGAGACACAAAAGACCCCGAATAGCCAAAGCAGTCTTGAGGGAAGAAAATAGAGTTGGAGGAAACAGGCTTCCAGACTTCAGACTATACTACAAAGCTACAGTAATCAAGACAATATGGTACTGGCACAAAAACAGAAATATAGATCAATGGAACAGGATAGAAAGCTCAGAGATAAACCCACGCACCTATGGTCAACTAATCTATGACAAAGGAGGCAAGGATATACAATGGAGAAAAGACAGCCTTTTCAATACGTGGTGCTGGGAGAACGGGACAGCTACATGCAAAAGAATGACATTAGAACACGCCCTAACACCATACACAAAAATAAACTCAAAATGGATTAGAGACCTAAATGTAAGACCAGACACTATAAAACTCTTAGAGGAAAACATAGGAAGAACACTCTTTGACATAAATCACAGCAAGATCTTTTTTGATCCACCTCCTAGAATAATGGAAATAAAAACAAAAATAAATAAATGGGACCTAATGAAACTTAAAAGCTTTTGCACCACAAAGGAAACTACAAACAAGATGAAAAGACAACCCTCAGAATGGGAGAAAATATTTGCAAACGAATCAATGGACAAAGGATTAATCTCCAAAATACACAAACAGCTCATGCAGCTCACTATTGAAAAGACAAACAACCCAATTCAAAAATAGGCAGAAGACCTAAATAGACATTTCTCCAAAGAAGGCATACAGATGGCCAAGAAGCACATGAAAAGCTGCTCAACATCACTAATTATTAGAGAAATGCAAATCAAACCTACAATGAGGTATCACCTCACACCAGTTAGAATGGGCATCATCAGAAAATCTACAAACAACAAATGCTGGAGAGGGTGTGGAGAAAAGGGAGCCCTCTTGCACTGTTGGTGGGAATATAAATTGATACAGCCACTATGGAGAACAGTATGGAGGTTCCTTAAAAAACTAAAAACAGAATTACCATATGACCCAGCAATCCCACTACTGGGCATATACCCAGAGAAAACCATAATTCAAAAAGACATGTGCACCCCAATGTTCATTGCAGCACTATTTACAACAGCTAGTACATGGAAGCAACCTAAATGCCCACTGACAGACGAATGGATAAAGAAGATGTGGCATATATATAGAATGGAATATTACTCAGGCATAAAAAGGAATGAAATTGGGTCATTTGTAGAGACGTGGATAGATCTAGAAACTGTCATACAGAGTGAAGTAAGTCAGAAAGAGAAAAACAAATACCGTATACTAATGCATGTATATGGAACCTAGAAAAATGGTACAGATGAACCGGTTTGCAGGGCAGCAATGGAGACACAGATGTAGAGAACAAACATATGGACACCAAGTGGGGAAAGTGGCGGGGGCGGGGTGGTGGTGTGATGAATTGGGAGATTGGGATTGACATATATACACTGATGTGTATAAAATGGGTAACTAATGAGAACCTGCTGTATAAAAAAATAAATAAAATTAAATTTAAAAAAAAAGTAAACTTACCAAATATATTAGTGGAGTGTCCTTTCCTTGCAATTGGTCTCAATTCATTATGTCCCCATCCATATATCCTGTAATTATCCCATGCATGTTTCATCATCTGAGAAAGGAAAAATTATAACCCATCAATTTATATTTTTCACAGACTGTTATCTTTATATTTCACATAATTTAGAGATTCTATTACTATATCCTTACACATTCTCCTGTATCTCCTACTTTAGTATATTATTCTATTAACACCTGTATCAGTGGGAAAACACACATAATCATGTTTACCTTAAGTCTATACAACAGAACAAAAAATGAGTTGTAATAGAAAAACTGTTTTTATTGGGGAGAAAGGTGTCTATTTGGCATTCTTTCCTTTTAGGAACTGCCAATCCTTTTGGAAACAGCTCTCCTTCCCTCACTGTGATGATGACAAAGCTGTCAAAAAGCAGCTCTGATTCCACAACCAATTAACACAGCCTAGCTAGAGTATCCATAACCTTTAGACCAAAGATCAGCAAACTCTTCCTATAAAGTAAATATTTTAGGCTTTGCAGTCCATAAGCATGTATAGCAACTACTAAACTTGGCTATTGCAGCATAAAAGCAGCCCTAGACAGTACATAAACAAATGGGCATGACTGAGTTCTAATTAAACTGTATTTTAAAAAAATAAAAGCAGCCCTAGACAATACATAAACAAATGAGCATGACTGGGTTCCAATTAAACTGTATTTTTAAAAAATAGGCAGCAATCAGAATTTGGCCAGCAGGTTGTAGTTTGCCAACCCCTGACCTACACAAAGTGATTGAGTACATGTGACTCAAGTAAAGGCAGTCAAGTCCTTTCATACATATTGTTATAGACACCAGCAGACAGAGGGACTCTCATTTTGCAATCTCAAGATCTATGTAATATATAATCCTGGAGCTGATGGGGTCTCTCTCCCAACATGTAGAAACTAAATAAAAATAGAAAACAGAAAGAGACATGCATATTATTGACAATAACATCTACACACTTGGATTCAGCCAAACTTGAAGCTCTAGTTCAGAGCCCCTAAGCTAAAAAATATTTTTATATCAATTAGTTTGAACTGAGTTTCTTACAAGCCAGGGAGTACTAAGCTACACAACAGCAGAGTATTTAATTATATATTAGTTGAATTATGTAATAGTAGCCTGTGGTATATCAAACATAATATTCATTAAAACATTTATCAACTTGTTTTTTGCAGCCAGCATTCCTCAGACACCAAAACTAGGCAAAGACATTACAAGGGAATTAAAAAACAACATATCTCAAAAGCACAGATGCAAAATTCCTTAACAATTCCTTAACAAAAAGTGACAATATATAAAGAGGATACTACACAATGACCAAGTGCAGTTTAACCCAGGAATATAAGTCTAATTTAACATTCAAAAACACATCACTATAATTCACCATGTTAACGGAATAAAAAGAAAAAAATCATACAATCATCTTTTTAGATGTAGAGAAAACATTTGACAAAATTCAACACCAATTCATGAAAAAAACTTTCAGTAAACCACAACTACAAGGCAACATCCTCAACTTAATTAAGGGCATCTTCAAAAAAAAACTACAGCTAACATCATACTTAATGGTAAAAGACCCTACTCCTAAAGTTGAGAACAAATCAAGTACATCTATTCTCATCACTTCTTTTCAACAATGTACTGAAAGTCCTAGCCATGGCAATAATAAGAAGAAGTAATAGGCATAAAAATCAAAAAGGAGAAAGGAAAAGTACCTCTATTCACAGATGACATGACTATGTACAAAGGAAATTCTAAGCAATCTTAAAATAAAAAGCCACTAAAACTAGAAGATGACTTCAGTAAATAAGATACAAGTTCAGCAAACTAAAATAAATTATATTTCTATATGCTAGTAATGAACAGAAATGGAAATTCAAAAACAATTCCATTTATACTAGCATCAAAAAACATGAAATAGAACATATGCAAGAATTATACACTAAGAACTACAAAACACTGCTGAGGTAAATTAAAGAAAACCTAAATAAGTGGACAGATATGCTCAGGGAATGAAAAAGTCAATACTGTTAAGATGACAATTCTTCCCAAATCATCTACAGATTCAATGAAATTCCAATCAAAATCCCAGCAACCTTTTATTTTCACAGAAAAGCTAATTCAATAAAGTCAAAGGACTTAGAATGGCCAAAACTATTTTTAAAAGAACAAAGTTGGAGGACTTAACTGATTTCAAAACTTAACTATAAAAGTCAATCAACACAGTGTCGTACTCTCATTAAGGACAGGAATATAGATTAATGAAACAGATATGAGTCCAGAAAGAGACTCAACATCTGTTGATTTTATCAATTGATTTTGAACAAAAGTGCCAAGGTAATTCAATCAAGAAAGGATAATCTTTTCAACAAATAATTCTGGAACACTAAAAAGCCCTATGGGGAGAAAATGAAGCACAACCTTTACTTCACACAATAAACAACAAAAAAATAACTCACAACAGATCACAGACTGAAATGTCAAACTAAAACAAACATATGCCCACAAAAAGACTTGTACACAAATGTACATAGCAACTTTATTCATAATAGCCAAAAACTGGACCAAAGGTTGAACAAATGTTCAACAGGTGAATGAATAAAACAAATCATCGTATAGCCATACAATGGAATACTACGAAGAAAAAAAAATTACCTTTATTGTAATATACATAGATGAATCTCGAAAACATGCTGAGCCAAAGCCCAGAAACAAAATATCACATACCTTATGACGCCATTTCACTGAAACTCTAGAAAAGACAAATCTAATCTATAATGATTAAAAGCGGACCAGCGGGCTTCCCTGGTGGCGCAGTGGCTGAGAGTCCGCCTGCCGGTGCGGGGGACATGAGTTCGTGCCCCGGTCCGGGAGAGTCCCACATGCTGCGGAGCGGCTGGGCCCGTGAGCCGCGGCCGCTGGGCCTGCGCGTCTGGAGCCTGTGCTCTGCAGCGGGAGAGGCCACAGCAGTGAGAGGCCCGCGTACCGCAAAAAAAAAAAAAAAAAAAAAAAAAAAAAAAAAAAAAAGCGGACCAGCAGTTGCCTGGGGCCAAGGAATGGGGTAGACTGAAGAGGGGCACAAATAAACCATTCTGAGATTATGGACCTATTCACAGCTTGATCGCCACTGTTGTTACTCAAGTATATACATCTGCCAAAACTCACCAAGCTATACTCTTAAAATAAATACATTTTATTGTACATAAATTATGTCTCGGTAAAGTTGAATTTTTAAAAAATCTAATAGCCTGTCCTATCTTCCCCACTTTCCTTTCCTTCCACTTTCCTGAGCCAATTACTTAAACTCTTTGACCTGCTTTTCTATTTACCACTGTATTTCTAAGTACATTTTTTAGTGCTATTTCTTGATTTTAAAAAAAGTTTTAGCTATTTACTATATTCCCCTATAGTTAAGATAATTTAGCTTTCGTATACACTATCAGCTCACCTCCACATAAACTTCCCCACATATATTCCCTGACTCACATCCTTCCAATGTAGTTAACAACATGTTTTTCTTACAATTACTACATTATTTTGTTCAACTTTTGTTTTCCCTGATGTTAACTACTGGTCTGAAGTTTGGTGGGTATTTTTGTTGATGTAGTTTTAAATGTAACAATTATTAATTTACTTCCAAATTATACTTGAGTTTCAAAATTTGTCTCAATATAATTAAACACATCAGATAAACCATCAGTTCCATTTTATTCTCTGATAAATCCTTCCTGAGGCTCTCTATCCTCCTAACTCTAACCTGGACTTCCATTCTCTCAACCTGAAGCACAGCCATCATCTGATCCCCTTTTTCACAGTCCTGAGACTGACCTTCCTTTCTCTCTCTAGTGACAGATCCTGTTTCCAAAATCGTTTATCTTCCTATTTTTATGCTGAAGCATATTTTGCAGTAGCAATCTGAGAAAACATCTAAAAATATCTTTACCCTCAGATTTGATTCATAATTTGGCTGAATATATAACTCTTCCTAAGCCTTAGCTCCATTCTCTTCCACTTTCTAATATTATTGTTGAGGAATCTAATGTGCCATTATGTACAATCCAAATCTTTTGGGTGAAACTATTTTTTTCTCTGTAAACTTTTAGGATCTGTTTTATATGCCTCTTTTTCTAAAATTTCAGTAGGAGCCTTTGAATTGTTTCTTTGACTTCTTCCCCTCTATTTTCCCTGTTCTTTTTCCAAAACTCCTAATTAATCACTTGTTAGATGTTCCAGATTGATCTTATCATTTTTCTTGTTTTCTTAATCTTTTGTCCTTCCAAGAGATTTGCTCAATTTTATCTTCCAACTCTTCTACTGAATTTTTTAATGTATCAATATCTTTAATTTCCAAGAACTCTTCCTTATTCTGTAAATGTTCCTTTTTATAACTTATTCTCATTTCATGAATTTAATTTTTTTGGCATCCTAAAGATATTCTTTTTTGATATATGTATTCTGCTCCCTGTATGGTTTCTGTATCCTCTAAATTCCTTTCTTCCATTTGTCTCATGTGAGAAACTTTCCTTACATGTCTGGTGATCCGTGGTTTGCTCTTCACATATCAGTGAAGCACTTACAAGACAATCAAAGGCTGTCAGTGAAGAGGCAAGACTTATTGACTGAGCCTCATCTTAGGGAGCTCAGATGAAACCCAGGGGTGTTTCACTGAGAAATAGACTAGGTCTTTCCTCTTGGGCCAGTCAAGTCTCTCCAGACAGAAGTCCTTCATTTTCCTGCTAATTGAAAATACACCTGGCTGCCAGAATTCAAAGAGTTGAGCAGGATAAAGCTGTCTCAATATTCAGAATCCATTTTTCACTTAATTCCCTCCATCCCCACTACTCGCTTCACTTTTTTTTTTTTAAAACATCTTTATTGGAGTATAATTGCTTTACAATGGTGTGTTAGTTTCTGCTTTATAACAAAGTGAATCAGTTATACATATACATATGTCCCCATATCTCTTCCCTCTTGCGTCTCCCTCCCACCCTCCCTATCCCACCCCTCTAGGTGGTCATAAAGCACCGAGCTGATCTCCCTGTGCTATGCGGCTGCTTCCCACTAGCTACCTATTTTACATTTGGTAGTGTATATATGTCCATGCCACTCTCTCACTTTGTCCCAGCTTACCCTTCCCCTTCCCTGTAACCTCAAGTCCATTCTCTAGTAGGTCTGTGTCTTTACTCCCATCTTGCCTCTAGGCTCTTCATGACCACTTTTGTTGTTGTTGTTGTTAGATTCTATATATATGTGTTAGCACACGATATTTGTTTTTCTCTTTCTGACTTACTTCACTTTGTATGTCAGATTCTAGGTCCATCCACCTCACTACAAATAACTCAATTTCGTTTTTCTTTTTATGGCCGCTTCACTTTTTAGAATGACCTCTGCCCTTTCCCCTCAGCCATACTTGGTATTCCCAAAATCTAGATCTTCCCTAATTCATCCATCCAAAAGTAAACTTTTGGTCTTCTTTTGGGGAAGGGAGGACAGCAACTAGGATGCTTAGGCTAGAGAACTAGGGATCTAAGGGTTAAGAGCTCCTTTAAAAACTTTCAAATAATCCTTTTCCAGCTCTGTTTTATACCCCTGCCTTCAGAGGTAAATGGTGTTTCTAATTCTTGATACTTTCAGATATTCTGCAGGTATTCACATCACCTTGCCTCTTGTTAGCTTCTTCCCCTGCAGGCTTAGATCCCAACTTTCTCTGCTTACTAAGTCAGTTACCATAATGTTTAACAGGAGCCTACACAGGGATTCTTAATATGTTTTATGTTAATTTACAAGAACCCTGGATAATATTGTATGCTCTAGAGAATTCACTTAGCAGGTCTGGGTTGTCCAAACCCTGCACATCCTCAAATAAAGGTCTGGCCTGTACCAGGCTCCTGGAAAATAACCTCTAAACCTTTATTATCCTGCCTGTTAAGAGTATCTTTGTTTACCTGAAGTCTTGGGCCATGTCAGATAGTTTATGCTAAAACGTGATTTACAGTGGGGACCTTGAACCACACGGTATCAGCATGACCTCTGGAGGGGCTGAAGAACTAAGATTAGCCAACCCTACATAATGAACTCTTGATAAACTATCTGGACACCAAGGCTGGGGTGAACTTCCCTGGCTGGCAATACATTGTGCACATTGCCACAAATCATTTCTGGAAGAATTAAGCGCTGTCCGTATCCTTCCACTGGGAGAGGACAACTAGGAGTTTGTACCTGGTCTCTACTGGACTTCGTCCTATGTGCCTTTTCTATTGATTTTAATCTGTACATTTTCAGCTGAATACACCAAAACCATGAATGCAACAGTTTTGCTAAGTTCTGTGAGTACTCCCAGTGAATCACTGAGCCTGTGGGTGGTCTTGGGTCCTCTCAACACACAGTTACCTATCTGAATTATTATGTACATCAGACAGTATTTCAATAAATTCTAATGACATCTAAAAAAAAGGGTCAGGCATCTGAAAAGAAATGTATCAAAGTCCTCAACACTGTCCAAAGAAAGTGCCTCAAGCAGCCTGAGTATAAAACACAGAATCCAAAGGTGAGGTAAAATCAGAGGGCATATTTTATACCAATTCATAAGGCCACGCTTAAAATACCTGCAAATCTTCCATATCCATTACTAGAATATATCCAAATAGATATCTATTTGAACTAAACTTATTGTCTTATTTTATGATGAACAATAGATTTGAAATATTGTTGATGCTATTACACTCTAACGAAGTCTTTTTCTTCATAAGCAGTACAACTACAAACTCCACCCAGAATTAGGAGTTCTAATTAACAAAGTTCTACTAAAATATTCACCAGATTTCCTCTCCCTCTGGTACTCTCTTTATCTCCAAATAACTCCTAGAATAACAAATTGACAGACTTCTGAGACCAAAAGAAATTTCAAAAAAGTTGAAATCAATCCTTCCCTACTCTTCAATCCATTGAGACTCTTTGGAAGGATGTGTTCTTAATCTGCAGTATAGTTAAGTGGTATCACAACGGGTTCCTTGAAAGATGGCAGACATAATGCTAACTCTTCAGAAACATGTTTATGAGAAGATTTACATAATATCTAGCAGAGTTCCGAGTAACTAAACACTTAAGAAATTTCTTATTAAATGATAAATTGTTATGGATATACTCTACATTATTTATAAAATACTGAACATCAAAAGATCTCTGAACACAGGGTGAGTAATGTAACTATCCAAACAACATTATATCAAAAATTTTAAGTATTCTATAATTATAATCGATATTAAGAGAGTTTTAGCTCTTACTGCCAACTTGCAAACTGAACTACAATTTTGACCTCAAAACAAACAAGATCAAAGTATGACACCATAGATGGTACAAATACAGATAGATATTGGGTTGGGTGGCCGAAAGATTCATTCAGTTTTTTCTGTAAGATGGCTCTAGTAGCGCTTAGTTGTCTTTAACTTCATTCCAAACAATTTTATTAGATAGTATTGTGACAGACCTCATATCAGTGTGCATTAAAAAAACAAACCAAAACTGGTGAATTTTCGTGCAGCCATTTTAATATTGAAGATGGAAGAAATAAAGCAACATTTGGGGCATATCATGCTTTGTTATTTCAGGAAAAGTAAAAACGCAACTGAAACGCAAAAAAAGATTTGTGCAGTGTATGGAGAAGGTGCTGTGACTGATCAAACATGTCCAAAGTGGTTTGTGAAGTTTCATGGAGATTTCTCGCTGAATGATGCTCCATGGTCAGGTAGACCATTTGAAGTTAATGGCAATCAAATCGAGACACTGAGAACAATCAATGTTATACCACACAGGAGACAGCCGACATACTCAAAATACCCAAATCAGGCACTGAAAATCATTTGCACCAGCTTGGTCATGTTCATCACTTTGATGTCTGGGTTCCACATAAGTTAAGCAAAAATAAAACTTCTTGACCATATTTCCGCATAGTAATTCTCTACTTAAACATAATGAAAATGTTCTGTTTTGAAAACTAATTGTGATGGGCGATGAAAAGTGGATACTGTACAGTAACGTGGAATGGAAGAGATCACGGGACAAGCAAAATGAACCACCACCAACCACACCAAAGGCCGGGCTTCATCCAAAGAATGTGATGTTGTGTATATGGTGGGGTTCAAAGAGAGTCCTCTATTATGAGCTCCCTCCAGAAAACCAAACGATTAATTCCAACAAGTACTGCTCCCAATTTGACCAACTGAAAGCAGCACTCGACGAAAAGCATCCAGAATTAGTCAACAGAAAATGCATAGTCTTCAATCAGGATAACCCAAGACCACATGCTTCTTTGATGACCAGGCAAAAACTGTTACAGCTTGGCTGGGAAGTTCTGATTGATCCGCCGTATTCACCAGACATTGCACCTTCCGATTTCCATGTATTTAACTCTTTACACAATTCTCTTAATGGAAAAAATTTCAATTCCCCGTAAGACTGTAAAAGGCACCTAGAACAGTTCTTTGCTCAAAAAGATAAAAAGCTTTGGGAAGATGGAATTATGAAGTTGCCTGAAAAATGGCAGAAGGTAGTGGAATAAAATGGTGAATACATTGTCCAATAAAGCTCTTGGTGAAAATGAAAAATGTGTCTTTTTTTTTTTTACTTAAAAACCAAAGGAACCTTTGGCCAGCCCGATAGATAGATAGATAGATAGATAGATAGACAGACAGACAGACATATCCATATCCATAACACCCCGTATCACAAATCTCAGCTTATTACCTCTTTAATTTTTTCCCTTTTCTCTCTTAGGTCATTATCTTCTGGGTCTCCACCATGTGTTCCTATAAGGTTTGGTATAGGAACTGCTGGCAGTGGCTTTTTCTCTTTTGTCTTCATTTCTTGGACTACCTTATTCTTCTCTGTCTGTATTTCTGCTCGGATTTCCTCTCTTGACTTTTTTAATTTTTCTTTTGCTTCTTCCAGGGCCTTCTCATGATCAGCTCGAATTTTATTTCTCAAACGTTCTTCTTCTTCCCTATAAGAAGAGGAGAAAAATAAACATAAAACTTAAAGTTTCCTCCACCAAACCCTGATAGTTGTTTTCTGCTCCTGCCATTAATAAGAATGATCCATGGGCTTCCCTGGTGGAGCAGTGGTTGGGGGTCTGCCTGCCGATGCAGGGGACACGGGTTCGTGCCCCTGTCCGGGAGGATCCCACATGCCGCGGAGCGGCTGGGCCCGTGAGCCATGGCCGCTAGGCCTGCGCGTCCGGAGCCCGTGCTCCGCAACGGGAGAGGCCGCAGCAGTGAGAGGTCCGTGTACCACCAAAAAAAAAAAAAAGAATGATCCGTGAGAGAGACTTGGATCTACCTGCCTGAAGAAGAGGATAAATATATCTTAGTATGAGAAAGAAAATGAGCTCTAGATGCTGAAGAGCAACCACCTCACACAGTGGAGAAAAAGGGAACCTAGAAAGTTACAATTGAAGGACCAAGTAAAAACAGAAAATAGCAATCAATAACTTATTAGTAGACACATGAGGAAAAAAAAGAGAGAGAGAGAGAGAAAAGAGAGACCAGTGAAAAACTAGATGGGGGAGACAAAATAAAAAATAGAAGTAAGTATCAAGAGGGGACCAAATAATAAACAACAAGGTCCTACAGTATAGCACAGGGAACTATATTCAATATCCTATAATAAACCGTAATGGAAAACAATATGAAGAATATATATAAGTGAATCACTTTGCTGTAAACCGGAAACTAACACAACATTGTAAATCAACTACACTTCAATTAAAAATAAAGCTTAAGTAAATAAATAAATAAGAGCATTTCATAAACTGATGTGAAGAGGGGACAAAATATAAACATAGGGTCAAAGAGAGAGAAGCAGGAAAGATAAGAGGATGGGAAATTTTTTATTTGTTAAATATACATCATACACTTCTAAACTTTTGGAAATTCCATCGATCTTACAACACAATGTTCCAACTGATGTGAGCATGACCACTTAAAATTCTCTTGAGCCCTTGTTAAAAATACAGATTCCAATTTAGCAGGTCTGTATGAGACCCATGAATTTGTATTATTAAGAGCTCCTTTGATGATTCTGGTGTGCATACAGGTTTGGAAACCACTACTGCAGTAGATACCTACTGAGTTTCTACCCAGCGCTGAATCTTTTCTCCACCTCCCCCCCAATCCACGTGAATGAATACAGGAGTGGTAGTTACTATTTTCCAAATCATCCAGTGATGACTACTCTAAGGGGGTCACCAAAGTTACCTCTCTAGAAAATGAATTCAAACTCTGGACTTAACAACATTGCTGGTGAGATTGTAAAACAGTACAGCTACTTTGGAAAAGTTTAGCAGTTTCTTTAAAAACTAAACGTAACTATCACAGAATCCTGCAATTGCCCTGGACATTTATCCCAGAGAAATTAAGGCTTATGTTCACACAAAAACCTATACACAAGCCAGTTACAAAAAGACAAATACTATATGATTCCAATTATATGAGATTCTTAGGGTAGTCAAAATTATGGAGACAGAAAGTAGAATGGTGGTTGCAAGAGGCTGGGGGAAAAGAAAAAGTAGGAAGTTATTGTTTAATGGGTGCAGAGTTTCAGTTTAGCAAGATGAAAAGAGTTCTGGAGATGGATAGTGGTGACGGTTGCACAACAATATAAATGTATTTAATACCATTGCACTGTACAAGTAAAAATAGTTAAGATGGTAAATTTTATGTTATGCATATTTTACAATTTCAAAAATTGGGGGGGGGAGCCTATACAAAAATGTTTATAGCAGCTTTACTCATAACAGGCAAAAACTGGAAGCAACCCTTATGTCTTTCAGCAAGTAAATGGTTAAGTAAACCACTGTTTATACTGTGGTATAGCCACACTATGGGAATACTACTCAGCAATAAAAAGAAACTATTTGTAAACACAACTTGAATGCATTTCAAAGGTATTATGTCAGTGAAAGGAGAGAGTCTCAAAAGTTACACTTTACTTGACATTCTCAAAAAGACAAAAATAGAAGGATGATGACTATATTAGTGGATGACACAAGTTATGGATAAAGGGAGAGGTTAACTATAAGAGAATAATACAGGACAGTTTTTCTGGATTATAGCATTGTTATATATCCTATTTCAGTGGTTACACAAATGTGAACATGTGCTGAAAATCACAGAACTGTATATCAAGAGAGAAAAAAATCAATTCACAGCCTAGTATTTAAAATAAAATGTTAAATGTTTAGAGAAAAAGAAAATTGGATACCTTGCTGTGAAAAGGGGCTGATGAGGAAAACAGAGAAAAGAGGAGGAATCACAGCAGAGCCAGAGAGTCAGGGACAAACAAGGTCATTCGGGTAGCAAGAAAAAGTCCATAGGGCCTGCAGACAGACTGGATATGAAAAAAGTATGGCACAGAGGAGCCAAGGTTGGCCCCAGTGTGCATCCAAGGGTAATCCTGGGCTGATCTGTTCAGGAGACTCAGGCAGATGAGGGCAGCAGCAGCAGACAGGTGCTGAATAGTCTTAGATGAGATAACCAAAGTAAATACAGGCAGGTACCACCCAATTGCCTTCCAATCCCCCTCCCCCTCCTTACCAACAGAAAACATTGTGCCTAGGCCTAGAGAATAGATCCAAGAAGAATCATTTTGTAGTTGGGAAAAAAAGTACTTAAGCAAAAAGTTAGGAGACAAGGATTCCAGTTCCAGCTCTGCTCCAAACTCACCCAGCAACCTGGCACAAATCACTCAAAAACCTCTAACATCAGTACTTTCTTCAATAAAAATAGGAAAACAAATAATACTCTCCTAATACACTTGGCTACACTTATCCAAGGTAAGTACAAGTATTTAACAAAACTGTAATTTTCTATACAAACATAAACCATTAATTATATCAAATCCTCCAATCTGTCTCAAAATATAAGTGAATGCAGTAATCCCCACAATTTACAAAAAATGCACTTTATTCTTCCTTAAGAACATCTTTCCACAATAATCATTTAGTAGCACCATGAGTTTTCTTTCTCGTTTTTTCCCCTATATATCTCAAATTTTTATTTTGATCTCTTTTCAAGGAGCTCCTCAAATTTTGCTTTAGTGCCCAAATTTCTAGACTTTAAATTACACCAGCTGGATCAAATGTTCTGGATGTTTATTTTCACCTGAATGATCTTTGTTTTACTTATGTGTTTTTAAGATTTTTTTTTAACTTTGATATCTTCAACAGATAATCATGTTGAACTTCCATTTGCAAATGTCTCTTGCTTTTCATCAGTGCCTTATATCTTTCTATGTAGTAAAGAATTTGGCCTTGCCCAAAGAGAAGTCTGGACTTGTCCTCAGCTTCTGGGAGGTAATCTGTCAAACTTCATAGAAGTGTCCTTGTTTATGGTGGGTGTTGGCCACACCAGATTTTAGGATGGGGTTGGCCACATCCAATAGTCCTAGGGTGGGGGCTGGCCATGCTAAAAAAATCCAACAATACCACTCAGGGTAAGGGTTTTGGGTCACAAAGTATGAGCCAACATGGAGACTGAGTTCAACTACATGGGAAATCAATTAATCATGCCTTGAAAACTCTGGACGCCAAAGCTCATGTGAGCTTAGGTGGGTGGCAACACATACTGTCACACACTGATGCTGGGAGAGTAATGTCCTGACTTTAAAAGAAGAGGACACCAAAAGCTCCACATTTGGAACCTTCCTGGAATTTATCCCATGTGCTTCTTTCCCTTGGCTGATTTTAAACTCCATCCTTTCTCTGTAATCTATAATCCTTTCATGAGTGTGATAACTTTCAGTGAGTTTTGTGAGTCCTAGCAAATTATCAAACCTGAGGGTGGCTTTGGGAGTCCCCTGAAATTTCAGGTGGTATCCGAAGTAAGGGTGGTCTTGTGGAGGACTGTGCCCTCAAACTTTGCAGTCTGGCTAACTCTGGGTACCATCCAAGGCTTCCAAAAAAAATTCAATCTTAAATCTACAGGTTCTCATGAGATTTGAAATTACTTTTTCAATTATATCCTATGCGTAACAGTTAAATCACTTTTTGATATCCCATAAGTAATATTAGGTTTGGGGTTTTTTTTTAGTTGTTGTTGTTGTCTCGTTTTGTTTTGTTTTTGTTTTTTCCTTCCACACACCCTTGATTCTTGAAAATCAGAGGCAAATGACAAAACTAATACTTGTTTTTGGGTTAGATATACCAGGCACTGACTTAGTCAACTACTTAGATTATCTTATTTAATCCTCATACCAATTTATGAGGCACCTTATATTTAACACTGTTCTCCATCTTATTAGGAAAACACTAAAGCACAAAGAGAAAAAGGAATTTGCTCAGGGTCACAGAGCTAGTAAGTAGAGAGCCTAGGTACAAACAGGTGCATTTTGACTTCTTAAACTATGCAAATACTGCCTTTCACACAAAAGATGAATTTTATTTAAGAGATTGTCTCAACTGTGTAGACACTGATACCATTCTCTCAATATCTTGCTCCCTTCCTCCTTAGTCTTAGAGCCATCAATTTTTAGCTAAGCATATGCTCCTGCAAAATAAAAATTCTATTTTTCAGCTTCCCTCATAGAAACTGCCCTATAAATCAGAAACAGACTTCTACTTTGCTTCCGCTTAAGCCACTATTATTTTGTGATTTTTATGGCTGGTGAATGACCTAGTCTTTACTGAGCCACTCTCCACCCTAGATGTCCTCTTTCCCTGAGACTCTCGTTAGTATCTAAGGGCTGATCTGCCAGAAATAAACTAACCAAGTAATAGATTTCCTTCTCCAATTAGAGTGTTTAAATAAATCATGTTTGGAAACATTCTGAAAGACAAATACAACCCTAGATTACAGAAGAACAGATAAAATTACATTGAAATCTTGTTTGGCAAAGATTTAGGTGAATATACATTTCCCTTTTATATTCACTACATCCTTCTTTACTAGAGTTTTACTCTTCACCTACAAACATGAAGTCTCATCCATCCTTAAAAAATTAAATAAAAACTTCCTTCAAAACTGCCTCCAGCTCTACCTTCATTGGTGTCCCCCCTCCTTCCTTTTACCACCATACTTTTTCAGAGTACTACATTTGCTGTTTCCATTTTCTCTAACCTCACATCTCTTCTACCCACCACAGTTAAAAACTGATAGCTAAGTTTTTCCTTCCTTTGAATTCCCTGTTTCTCACACCTGCCTTTCCAACAAGTCTCTAATTATTGGCTTTACCACCATCGATGAACCCCCAAAATGTTGTATTCCATCCTCATTTCTGTCCTTACTCTATATACCTTCCTATTCAACATCATCCAGCTGTATTTTCTCAACTATTATATCAAAATATTTATAGTCAGCCTTTTCCACGTTACTAAGTACTCCAGATCCAAATTTCTAATATCATGTAAGACACTTGCCAAACCCCTCTAATTTAACATGCGCAAAACAGAACTGAATGATTACCATGGAAAAAGGACAATCACAGGCTAAGTTCATTCATGAACACAGATTTTTTTTTAATATTAGCAAAATTATCAGTAACATTTAAAAAATAGAAAAAAAAATTCATCATAACTAATTGGACTTATCCCAGAAAGGAGAATAGTTTAACATCAGAAAATTCTATCCACGTAATCTACCTATTATTAAAGAAAAATTGTACAAAGTAAAAACAGAAAAGTGACAAAATTCAACACCCATTTTTTTTTTTTTTTTTTTTTGCGGTACACGGGCCTTGCACTGTTGTGGCCTCTCCCGTTGCAGAGCACAGGATCCAGACGTACAGGCTCAGCGGCCATGGCTCACGGGCCCAGCCGCTCCGCGGCATGTGGAATCTTCCCGGACCGGGGCACGAACCCATGTCCCCTGCATCGGCAGGCGGACTCTCAACCACTCCGCCACCAGGGAAGCCCTCAACACCCATTCTTAAAACTCTACAGCAAAGGAGAAAAAGAGAACTTCAATCTAATAAAAGATATCTTCCAATACCTACAGCAAATATCATTCTTCATAGTGAAACTTTAGAAGCATTTCTTTCAAAATGAGAGAAACAAATAAGGATTCTCACTATCACACTTCTGTTTGATTGTACTTCTAGCCAGCAAAGTAAAACAAGAGACAAAAGTAAGATTAAAATATAAGAAAAAAATTAAAGTTCCAAAAAATAATGCCTTCTATGACAGATAACATGCTTTTTATATAGAAAATCCAAAGAATCTACAAATTATTATAAATAAAAGTACAACAAGGAAGGGAAAGAAACTATCTAACAGACAGAAGGTACTCAGTAATTTTCTTCTCTTCCTACTCATTGGGTCTCATCTTTCTGGACTCCAAGCATTTAAACTTCCTTTGATAACATTCTTTCCTCATATTGATAGAAACATTTTTTACATCAGCTTTCATTCACATCCATTATTTCATTGCTAAGATTTCCAGGCCCTGTTCTTTGACCTAGATTTAAGAAACATGAGAGCCCTTAAAGACTTTGGCATATATTAACTACCCTCAACCATTATAAGGGAATTTTACTAAATTGACTCTTACTAATCTCCAAATTCTATGAAAACTCACCAAAGCCCCTATGAAGTGACTTTTTAAAAAGTGCTGAATAAATCAACAATGTAATTCTATCTTTTAAAAGATAAAAGACAATGCCCATACAATGGTCCTTGTTTTTAATAACAATGTTAGATACTAAATAACCTTTCAAACACCCTAAATTTTAATAACACCCTAAAGATATTTCAGAGGATCCAGGAAAGCACAACAAAAATAGTTGAAACAGTTATGTAAATAGCTACTTATGTACAAGTATAGGCCAAGAATGGTTTTAGGAAACAACTATAGGAGAGTGAGCAACCAGTACAGAAAATACTCAAATAACAGTATTCTACAGAGCTCAGCGGCACGTGCCTAAAGGAATTAAGCCCTTCCAAAGAGAAATGTCACTCCTTCAATGTCATGAGTAACTCTTTAAACTCAAAGTAACCAAGAGGTATCAACCATTATAAGGGAGTTGTTCACAAATACAGTCTAAGATGATTTGCAATAGCAAATTAATATATCCCATTTGCACAGAATAACACTGTCCTATAAATAACAAAGACCTTTCTGAATGTTACCCTTTTAAGCAAAATCATGTATTCTTCTGGTGTACTGATTTATAGTTAAGAACCAAACAACACAAATTCTATCACACCTGGGCTCACAAATTCTATAAGAGTGAATCCCATTCTTAAGAAAACATGTTAATAGAAAAGTCCAACTGTTTCTCAATACGAGTAATTGTCAGCTACCTGAAAGAGGATGAAAGCAATTCAAGGTGAAGCACAGAGAAATTCACTGACCCTCAGCTTCTACACCAAATTCAATTACTCTGGTCATGTAGCTCCCACAAAACACCAACTTCTTTAGTGTTCCCACTTTAATAAAGCAGTTGATGAACCATCAACACAAACTCACTGTCTCCATCTTAAATTTAGTTAGATACAGGTCATTTATGTGGCTATTAACAGATTTTATTTACATAAAGAGCTGTTACAGATTAATCTAACTTGGGTTTTAGGGGATTTTAGTTTGAATTAATGGTAATTTCAGGTTAGTTATCAGTCACTGAATTAACTTCAGCCTAACTCAATGATAATCAACAAATATTTACCAAATGTGAGTGGTATTGAGCTAGATGCAGGGAATATAAGAAAAATAAGACACATTATTTGCCCACAGGAGTTCACAATCTAATAAATATGTAAACAAAATAAGCACCAAACAGGAAGATCACAGCAGAGGAAGTAAATAACTACAGGTGAGGTACCAGGGGACCATAGGTTAGATAGAAGAGGTGTCTAACAGCATAGGCATATTCTAATAAGCACACAAGTACCACCTGAAAACAGATTTACATAGGAAATAGCATTAGAAAGGCATGATCTTCAAATAGAAATTAAAAGGAAAAAAAAGAAAAAAACGAGTTTGCTAGGAAGATCAAGAAAATAAGGGCATACTAAGTAGAGAAGGAATAGTGTACAAAGATATGGAAGAAGCGACACAATACACCAGTTAGAAGGTAGGTTGGTATGGCCACTAGGGTATAGTATGCAGGGTGGAGAAGGGTGCAGTAGCATAGAATAGACTGGGCATAATAAGGAAGACAGAGAAGACAAAAGCTCAATCATGAACAGAGCTTGTGTTGCAACCTGAGGACAAAAGCAAACCATTAAAGTACTTCAAATTGAAAATGGCATAACTGTACTTAAATCTTCAGAAAAACACCTCCTCAGGATTGACCTGGGAGAGGAGGTAGAAAGGGAGATACAAGGTTGGCAGTACGAAAGGGAGTTAGGTGATCATAGCAGCCACCCAGGCAAAAAATGACCAAAAACTAATAAAATCCATCTAGCGTAGATATGGAGAAGGACCAAATATCAGCGACCTTAGAAAGTCAAGAATAGTAAGTTTAGGTAAATGATTAAACATGAAAGGGAAAAGAAGTTAAGGATGATAGGTTTTCATTATAGTGACTAAACAGAAAGGAGTACCATTAACTAGACAGAGCCTAGAGGACAGGTGACTTGGAATAAAGGGAAAGAGTAAGAAAGAATTATTAAGTACGGTTTTTAGACACGCTAAGTTTAAAAGGTCAGCAAAGCACACAGGTTAAGACGTCCAGGTCTGAAGACTTGGATTTGGAAATCATCAACCTACTGGAGGCAGCTAATGCTCCAACCTAACTGTTCACTTATATGGGTGAATTTTATGGTATGTAAAGAAAACTTCAATAAAGATGTTTATTAAAAAGCGGGAGCAGGGGCTTCCCTGGTGGCACAGTGGTTGAGAGTCCGCCTGCCTTTGCAGGGGACACGGGTTCGTGCCCCGGTCCGGGAAGATCCCACATGCCGCGGAGCAGCTGGGCCCGTGAGCCATGGCCGCTGAGCCTGCGCGTCCGGAGCCTGTGCTCCGCAACGGGAGGGGCCGCAACAGTGAGAGGCCCTCGTACCACAAAAAAAAAAAAAAAAAAAAGAACGGTTAGAAGGGAAAGTCATAGTATTAACCAATCTATATTAGGAAAGAAAAAAAGATCTCACATGAAGGACCTCAAGTTCTAACCTAAGGAAACAGAAAAAGAGAAAATTAAACCTAAAATAAGCAGAATAAAGGAAATAATAAAGATAGAAGTGAAAAAATAGAAAACAGAAGATTGAGAAAAAGCAATAAAAAAGCTGGCTCTTTGAGATTAAAAAAATTGATTAATTCTGACAATACTAATAGGGGAGGGGGAGAAAAGCCACAAATCACAGTAACACAATGAAAGAAGCATACCACAATCCTACAAATATTAAAATGATAGTAAATGAGTATCACTAAAACGTTACACCAAAATTTCAACAATTTATACACCTTGTTAGAAATAAAAAAATACTCAAGTAAATTTAAGAAGACCTAGATTAACTAAATAGCCTATATCTATTAAAGAAACAGAATGTGTAGTCAAAAACTTTTCCACAAAGAAAATTCCAGTTCAGACGGTTTCACTGGTGAATTCTACCAAATATTTAGGGAAGAATTAGTATCAGTTTTACAGAAACTCAGAAAATTGAAGAGGGAATACTTTCAACTCACCTCATAAGGGCAACATTACTCTGATATCAGAACCAGACCAAAAAAATAATAAATTAATGAAAAAACAGAAATGGGGGCTTCCCTGGTGGCACAGTGGTTGGGAGTCCGCCTGCCGATGCAGGGGACATGGGTTCGTGCCCCGGTCCGGGAAGATCCCACATGCCGCGGAGCAGCTGGGCCCGTGAGCCATGGCCGCTGAGCCTGCGCATCCGGAGCCTGTGCTCCACAACAGGAGAGGCCACAACAGTGAGAGGCCCGCGTACCGCAAAAAAACAAAAACAAAAACAAAAAACATAACAGATTTCTGTATGTTGATTTTACACCCTGCAACTTTACTGAATTCATTTATTAGTTTAACAGTTTTTTGGTGGAGTCTATCTGCTAACAAAGACATTTTACTTCTTCCTTTCCAATTTGGATGTCTTTTATTTCTTTATCTTGCCTGACTGCTCTGGCTACAACTGTCAGTACTATGTTGAATAGGAATGGTGAAAGTGCGTGTACCTGTCTTGTTTGGGATTTTAGAGAAAAAGCTCTCAACCTTTCACCACTGAGTATGATGTTGGCTGTTATTTTATTATATACGGCCTTTAAGTTGAGGTATGTTTCTTCTATATCCAACTTACTGAGTTACCATAAAAGGATGTTGTATTTTGTCAAATGCTTTTTCTGCATCTACAAAGATGATCATATGATTTTTTATGCTTCATTCTATTAACATGTTGATTGGTGTATTTGAGGCATTCTTGCAACCGAGGGATAAATCCTGCTTGATCATGATGTATGATCCTTTTAATGTGATGTTGAATTCTGTTTGCTAATGCTTTCTTGAGAATTTCTGCACCTATATTCATCAGATAGCCTATAGTTTTCTTTACTTTTAGTATCCTTATCTGGCTTTGATATCAGGGTAATGCTGGCCTCATTAAATGAGTTTAGGATTATTGTCTCCTCTTAAACTTTTTGAAGAGTTTGAGAAGGACTGGCCTTAATTCATTCTTAACTGTTTGCCAGAGTTCATACGTGAAACCATCTGGTCCTGGGCTTTTTCTTATTGGGAGGTTTTTTATTACTGATTCAATCACCTTACTCATTATTGAACTGTTCAGATTTTCTCTTTCTTCATGATTCGGACTTGGTAAGTTTCATGTTTCCAGGAATGTGTCCATATCTTATAGATTATCCAATTTGTTGGTGTATAATTGCTCACAGTACTCCTTTACCATCCTCTGTATCTCTGCAGTATCGGTTGCAATGTCTCCGCTTTCATTTCTGATTTTGAGTTCTCTTTTTTCTTAGCCTAGCTAAAGATTTGTCAATTTTGTTTATTTTAAAAAAAAACAGCTCTTAGTTTTGTTGATCTTTTCTACTTTTCTATTGTTCTTCTGTTCTCTATTTCTGCTCTGATCTTTGATATTTCCTTCTTTCTGCTAACTTTGAACTTAGTTTGTTCTTTTTCTTAGTCCCTTGACGTATAAAGTTAGGTTGTTTATTTAAGAGCACTCTTTTTTCTTAATGTAGAAAACTACATTGCTAGAACTGCTTTTTGCTAGATCTTCCATCCTAGAACTGCTTTTACAGAATCCCATAGGTTTTGGTATGTTGTGTTTCCATTTTCATTTGTTTCTAGATATTTTTTAAATTTCTCTTTGTATTTCTTCTTTAACCCACTGATTGTTCAAGAATGTGTTGTTAATTTCAACATATTTGTGAATTTCCAAGCTTTCCTCCTGTTATAGATTTCTAGTTTCTCTTTGTCTTTGACTTTTGGCAGTTTTATTGTAATATGTCTTAGAGAAGATCTCCTTAGGTTTGGTTTGTTTGGTGACCTGTGAGGTTCACGAACTTGAATATCCAAATCTCTCCCCAATCACTATTTCATTAAATAAGCTTTCTGCTTTCTTTCCCCTTCTCCCTCACTTCTTCTGGAATATTAAAATTCATTAATTGGTTTTGAACACATCCCCTAGATCACATAAGCTTTCTTAACTCTTTTTCATTATTTCTTATTTGTTTTCCTCTGACTATAATTGCAAAGTTCCTGTCTTCTCTTTCACAGATTCTTTATTCTGCTTGGTCCATTCTACTGTTTATGCCCTCCACTTCATTTTTTCTTTTTCTTTTCATTCATTAAATTCTTCAGCTCCAGAATTTGTTTGGTTCTTTTTGATGATTTCTAGCTCTTTGTTAAACTTCACATTTTGTTTGTATTGTGTTCTTGATTTTGTTGAATTGTCTGTATTTTCTGAAGTTTCCTTAAAACAGCTATTTTTTTTGTTTTGTTTTGTTTTGGTTTTGTGGTACGCGGGCCTCTCGCTGTTGCGGCCTCTCACTGTTGCGGCCTCTCCCATTGCTGAGCACAGGCTCCGGACGCACAGGCCCAGCAGCCATGGCTCATGGGTCCAGCCGCTCCACGGCATGTGGGATCCTCCCAGACAGGGGCACGAACCCGTGTGCCCTGCATCGGCAGGTGGACTCTCAACCAATGTGCCACCAGGGAAGCCCCAATACAGCTATTTTTGAATTCTTCATCAGGTAACTATAGATCTCCATGTCGTTGAGTTCAGTTAC
The DNA here is from genome assembly GCF_964374135.1 of Grampus griseus. Classification (NCBI taxonomy): domain Eukaryota; kingdom Metazoa; phylum Chordata; class Mammalia; order Artiodactyla; family Delphinidae; genus Grampus; species Grampus griseus. Next base: position 80,128,492 of record NC_139017.1, read on the forward strand.
TAAAAGTCTGTGATCCTTCAGTGGTGTCATGTTTCCTTGGTTTTTCATGTTCCTTAGAATTTTGTGTTGCTGTCTTCACATTTGAAATATCAGTTAGCTCCTCCAGACTTTACTAACTGCCTTCTGGGGAGAAATATCTTCCATCAGCCCTGTTAGAGATTCTGGGGCTTTCTCAGACCTCCTATGGATACATTTGATCCATGCTTCTTGTTCCCTCTTGTGGCAGAATTCTTAAGCTTGTATGCTTTCTCTCAATCCTGCAATGCACCAGACCGAGTGCTGACAGCCTCTCTTTCGTCTTCCCAAAGGTGGCACTATGGCTCAAGTCTGTGTTCTCTCCCTGGCACACAGATTGGAGAATTCCAAAGCTTGCTCTCACCACTACCTTCAGGAACACAGAGAGCTGCCTGCAGAGTGGGAGGGTATGTGAATGATACATGTGGGATGCTAGGGATGCCCATGGGCCAGTTGGAGGAATCCACAGGTGAGGCTTCCCCAGCAACTCACGGGCAGGCTTCTTGATGGAGTCCATGAAGCACTTAATAGGATCCACGTCCCTTTAATGTTCTCCAAGAGTCCTATCTGCACTATCCCACTCTTTTCCCACCCCCCGTCATAGAGCTCACAATTTAACACTCTGGATAGGCTGAGAGAAATGAGCCTCTTTGGCAGCATCCTGCACAACTAGGGAAGCTGGCTGCTCACTCACCTGCTCTCCCTTTCCCCAGAGGGAGAAACCACAGGTTGAAATAGGCTCTCTTGGCCCTAAGCTGTGCCATACTGGGGGAAGCATGATTCAGGTAAAGTCAAGCTGTTCCTTTCACCCACTCCAATGAATCCAAACTCTTTTTTCTTTTTCTTTTTTTTTTGCTCTAACAGAGTGTTAGAACTTCTCCTCTGGAAATGCAGATGTCCACTAAGGCTCTCTAATCCATGGATGATTGTCTAAGTCAGTGTTCTCCAGAGGTTCCAGACCACAGCCAAGAAAGGCTGGAGCTGGTTCACAGCTGCATGGTCCACAGCTGGGACCAAGGTCTATTATCCAATGCATGGATGGGTGAGACTCTTCCTGGGTCCCTTGGTGTATGGTGTTGGGTACCACAGTACCCATAAAGGCATTTTTGTATGTGAATGGATGCCAGAATTTTGCTGGGGGGTGGTGAGGAGGGATGATGTATGTCTGATGCAGCCATGATGCTGAGGTCACTCTTCCCTTAGTCCTTTATTTAAAAATCTTATAAACTTTCATATTTATCATTTTCCTGTGAGCTTCTTAAGCTCTTTGAGTTTAGAGCATTGTCTTACTCTGTTAATCCTTACTGTAAAACACAGTACTCAATAAATATTTGATGAATGAATGATCACCTGGAGAACCACCTTAATTCTCTTTATGTATCTCAGACCCTATATTATTTCAAGCTGATCATCTATGTTGACCATACTATTTCAACCCCCAAAATAAATATAGTGCTGTATAACAAGTTTCTGTTTCCTTCATGTGATCATTTTGATTGTTGTTTCTCTCATGTATTTTTTTTAACCAAGCCAATTTTTATAATATATTTTCAAGGCAAAAAAAACCAAAAACACATTTTGTCAATTCACTTCTCTCCACCCTCAGGTATCACCTATAGCCTGAGATTAAAATCTAAGCACATCCAGACATAGAAAACAAACTTATGATTACCAAAGTGAGTGGGGGGAGATAAATTAGGAGTGTGGGATTAACAGATACACACTACTATATATAAAATAGATAATAGACAAGGATTTACTATATAGCACAAAGAACTATATTCAACATCTTGTAATAACCTACAATGGAAAAGAACCTGAAATATGCATGTGTATGTTTCTGAATCACTTTTGCTGTACACCTATAACTAACACAATATTGTAAATCAACTATACTTCAATTTTTAAAAAAATCTCAGCATAGGTAAATGCAGACACACAGATAACTAAACAATATATGTAAAAACTCATCATAAACTTTATAAGACCTTCAAATTGTTTTGCTGGAGTTTAAAAATACGTAATAAAAAAAACAGTAAAATCACCACCCCAGTATGCACGTTCTATATAAAACAAAGCCTGGCCTTTCTGCAATGAATCAGGACTGAAAATGGGTATAAAGTTCAAAGGAAAAGGAAATTATCATGCATACTAACTCCTCCCCACCTTCTTCCTTTCAGCTTCAATATTTTATAAGACTTTCACTGTTTTTTGGTCTTAGAAGGTGATTTGGTATTTTAAGTAGTCCCTCTGATTGACTAAAAAAGTATAAAGGATGAAAGTTGAATGGTTTTCTGATTATAATCAAGATCCTCTCCCCCCAAATCATTTATGATCATCAAAAAGTTACCATTAAATGCAGAGATGCCAAAGACAATACTAATGCATTAGACTACTGATTATAAAAAATCATCAGTACAAAATAAAACATCACTACAGGTCATCTGTCAAGACACAAAAAGAGTTTATTTAAAATATTCTTTATAAAACGGTTTCGTTAAGTTATTCATTATTTGCTTATGGAATAAAGTATTATCCACTCAGGCTTCAGTGCAGCTCCTGGCCCAAAGCAGCTATTTCAATTTAAGTATCCTTACCAAGTACCCTCTGCCTACACCTAAGGCAGTGAGACGCAACAACAAATGCTGAAGCCACCTCTCCTTGTTCCAGGGAATTTCTCTAAGCTCTGCCTTCCCATTTTCTGGTTTTGAACCTTTATTTTCTTCTTCTTTCTCTAATTTTCGTGTTATTGGCTCACACCCTCCTTCTCTGACAAACTGACTGACCCCCTTCAAACTAACATTTTGTTTCTGTGGTCTACCTAGGTTTATTTGTTTTCTCCCTAGACACTATCTCTTAAACTAAACATGTCCTTCAAAATTCATACTAACAAAATGTTTGTGTCCCTAGAAATTCATATGTTGAAACTCTAACCCCCAACATAGTATTTGGAGATGGGCCTTTAGGAAGTGATTAGGATTAGGTTAGGTCATAAGGGTGAGACCCTCGGGGCTTCGCTGGTGGCGCAGTGGTTGAGAGTCCGCCTGGCGATGCAGGGGACACGGGTTCGTGCCCCGGTCCGGGAAGATCCCACATGCCGCGGAGCGGCTGGGCCCGTGAGCTGTGGCCGCTGAGCCTGCGCGTCCGGAGCCTGTGCTCCACAACAGGAGAGGCCACAACAGTGAGAGGCCCGCGTACCGCAAAAAAATAAATAAATAAATAAATAAAAATAAGGGTGAGACCCTCATGATGGGTAGTGGCTTTATAAAAAGAGGAAGATAGAAATAGATCTTTCTCTGCCGCCCTCCCACGCCACCACAAGCACAAAGGACAAGCAATTTGAGGGCACAGCAAGAAGGCAGCCACCGGCAAGCCAGGAAGAGAGTATTCACCAGAAACCAAATCTTGCTGGGCCTTGATTTTGGACTTTCCAGGCTCCAAAACTGTAGAAAGTTGTTATTTAAGCCATCCTGTCTATGGTATTCTGTTATGGCAGTCTGAGCAGACTAAGACAGCCCCTGACACTCAGCTCAAGCCCTGCGGTCCACAAACAGTGGCACAACAATTTTTAATTTTAATAAAGTCCAACTTATGTATTTTTTCCTTTTGTTGCCTGTGCTGTTGATGTCATATCCGAGTAATCATTGCCAAATCCAATGTCATGAAGCTTTTCCCCTAACTTTTAAGGGTTTTATAGTTTTAGCTCTTACATTAGGTCTCTGACCCACTTTGAGTTAATTTTTTATACAGTGTTACAGCCAGATTTTAAAATTTTTTTTAAGGAATTAAGCCCCCTGAAGTAAGGAAATGGACCAAGAAGCAAAGCAAAGAAGCGAGAAATAATGCTCAAGTTACAGTATAAGACAATGAAGCAAAGGAAGCCACTAATAGTTTTTAGCCCTTCATTAAAATAATCCATATAACCTAGTATTTCTCAAAGGCAATATGGACATTTGGGGCAAGACAATTCAAACCTTTTTTGTGTGCAACCACCAGGACACTATGGAATGGTTAGCATTCTTGGCCCCCATACACTAAATACCAATAGTGCCACCTTTCCCCTCGTGACAACCAAAAAATGCCCCCATGTTTCCAAGAATCCTTGAAGGGGAGCATTACTGGCTCCTGTTTTAAACCCCTGCACAGAAGGTCTGAAAAGGTAGAGTCTAGAAAGACTATTTATATCTACATCTCTAAATAGTACAACACAGATAAGAAATTCATGCCTAACTATAAAACAAGTCACTGTAATAAAACTTAGGGTTCTTTTCAGTTTACTTTATGTTTAAGCTGTTTACATGTAATTCCCTACTTAAATTCAGGAATTCACCAGTATATTGGTAGCAAAATTCCTTCCCTTCCTATAGAAGCCAGAAGATTCAAGATCTTTCTATCTTTCTATCCCCTAACAGCAAGGCAAGCGCCTATGACTACACTTAGGCAATCATATGCTCTGGCCGGGACTACAGATCCAGGGTAAGTGATATAAAGAAACGAGAACTCAATTTTACAAATCACTCAGGAAAGGAATTCCATGCAGAGGTAGCAAAGCCATAACTAGTGTTCAGAGACCGGCAGCACTGACAGTGGTACACTAACTGTTCCTTAACCTTCACTACAGTTCTGCATATGTGACTTCCTTTAATGCTTGACTACACTCAACTTAGTTCTCCTGACTTTAGGTCAATTCTGAAAGCCAATATCCTTCCAATAAATACCTTTTTCTGCATGCGTTACAGTTGGTTTCTACTATTTGTATCCAAGATTCCTCTCCTATAATTCTTTTTAATGTTAATGGAAGAGGTATTCTGGCACTATGACTTAAGCACATAGCTTTGACTCATTCCCTCTCAATTCTTGCTAAGGCAATTAAACCAATGTACAATGGAAAATTCTGACCCATCAATACCACTGAAAAATAGAGAAGTCTCACCTACATGTTTAAAACTCCAAGTTATTTTGAAAATGGCATAAATGAGAACAAGATAAAATGCAAGAATGTAGTCAACCAGCCCATAATTATTATTTACTACTACTCACTCATATAGAAGGTATTTTTCAGGAATCTGGGAAGAGACCTGGGACCTAGCAAGGGTCTAACCTATACAGCCTGCTCTCCTGCAAGGCTATTCACCTGAGTTGAGAACTGCTGTAACTTCCATAACTTCTAGCACAAGCTGAGAGAACCTACCTCAGTTGCTCCTGGGGAGAGGTCTTTTTGATCATCTACCCAGTTCAAAACCACCACCTGAAGGAAACTGCAAGGCTCTCCAGAGAAAAGGCCGATCCCAACAGGCATTAAATTTTGCCTGAGGCTGGGGAGGAAAGGGGAAAAAAAAAAATTTGCCTGAGGTGAGGTGCTAGCTATTCAACTCCAATTCTATAAAGCGGCCCTTCATAGACTGCTTCACTGACTGTTCATCTAGACCTAAATAAAGTCCACACACTAAAAACAAGGAAGCCAGGTAGCATCAGTAAGTAAACCCAAATCCTCAATTCCAAATTCACTCTTCTGTGCTCTCCTTCTTGATGCTAGGTCTTAGACTTTGTAAACTACCCCTCTCCCTTTTGTCAGCTGGTTTCCTATTAGGTTCAACCAACAGGCAATACCAAAGGGAGACTGGAAAGTAGAAGAATCAAATCTTGATACCTAATTCTAAGATACTTATGGAGGCCAGTCATCAAGAAGACACAACAGTATAGAAATATATGCACTGAGAGAAAGAGGGATTATGTTGTGCATTTACTATCTTATCCAGACTCTCTGACTTGACAAACTGAGGATAGGGAAGGCACAGCTAACTGGCCAGCCATGAACTGAGGAGGCAGACCTACACCTCAAGTCTCTATGACATCCTTTCCAAGACATTGAAGAAGCATCAGCTATTTTTCAAGCATTGGCAAAATAGAGATGAGCAAGTGATGGCACGCAAGAAGAATATAGTATCAGGAAACAGTAATTAAAAGGTTGCCTGCTGTGCAAAAGACTCTGTTCTGCCAGCTTGTAACCTGACTGAACGCAGCATTTGCCAACCATGTGCCGGAAGCAACAGTGCAATGAAACAGCAGCTTTTATTTTATTCTGTTTTTTTTTATCTTGTTTTGTTTTTTGTCTTCTGTTTAAGTTAGTTTTAATTTTTATTATTGGTATTCGTTTTGGGGCTCTCTTGTTTGTTTGGGTGTCTTCTTGTTTTCTGCTTTCCATGTTGTCTCTTTTGATGTTGTTTGCTTGTTGATTCTTTTTTGTTTGTTTGGATTTGTTTTTGTTACTTATCTTGGGTTTTATTTGTCTGTTTGTTTTCTTTTGTGTGTGTGTGCTTGTTTTTCTTTTTGTTTGCTCGGTTTTGTTTTTATTATTTGCCTTGGGCTTTGTTTGTCTGTTTTTTTTCTTGCGGCTTGCAGGGTCTTCGTTCCCAGGCCAGAGCTCGGGCCTGAGCCCCTGTGTGGTGGGAGCCCGAAATCCGAGCCACTGGACTACCAGAACACTTCAGGCCCAAGGGAATATTAATTGCTGTGAGCTCTCCCAGGGGTCCTCATCTCAGCACCAAGACCCAGCTCCACTCAACTGCCCACAAGCTCCAGTGCTAGACGCCTCAGGCCAAACAACCAGCAAGAAAGGAACACAGCCCCACCCATCAACAAGAATAAGACGACAGAGAAACATGAAACAGATGAAGGAGCAAGGTAAAAACCTACAAGGCCAAATAAATGAAGAGGGACTGGGCAATTTACCTGAAAAAGAAATCAGAGTAATGATAGTAAATACAAAATCTTGGAAATACAATGGAAGCAAGAATCGAGAAAATACAATAAATGTTTTACAGGACATAGAAGAACTGAAGAACAAACAAACAGTGATGAACAACACAATAAATGAAATGAGAAATACACTAGAAGGAATCAATAGCAGAATAAATGAGCCAGAAGAACGAATAAGTGAGCTGGAAGATAGAATGGCTGAAATAACTGCTGAGGAACAGAATAAAGAAAAAAGAATGAAAAGAAATCAGGACAGTCTCAGAGACCTCTGGGACAACATTAAAGGCACCAACATTCAAATTATAGGGGGCCCTGAAGAAGAAGAGAAAGAGGTAAGGTCTGAGAAAATATTTGAAGAGATTATTAGTCAAAAATTTCCCTAACATGGTAAAGGAAATAGCCACCCAAGTCCAAGAAATGCAGAGGCCCATACAGGATAAACCCAAGGAAAAACACGACAAGACACATATTAATCAAACTAACAAAAATTAAATTCAAAGAAAAACTATTAAAAGAAGCAAAGGAAAAGCACAAGGGAATCCCCATAAGGTTATCTGCTGATTTTTCAGCAAAATGTCTGCAGGCCAGAAGGGAGTGGCAGGATATATTCAAAGTGGTGAAAGGGAAAAACCTACAACCAAGATTAATTCACCCAGCAAAGATAGCATTCAGATTCGATGGCAAAATCAAAAGCTTTACAGACAAGCAAAAGTTAAAAGTATTCAGCACCACCAAACCAGCTTTAGAACAAATGCTAAATGAACTTTTCTAGGGGGGAAACACAAAAAAACAAATCCAAAACAATTTTTAAAAATGGTAATAGGAACATACATATCAATAATTACCTTAAATGTAAATGGATAAAGTGCTTCAGCCAAAAGACATAGACTGGCTGAATGGATACGAACACAAGACGGATATATATGCTGTCTACAAGAGACCTACTTCAAACATGAGGACACATACAGACAAAGTGACAGGGTGGAAAAACATATTCCATGCAAATGGAAGTAAAAGAAAGCTGGAGTAGCAATAATCATATCAAACAAAATAAACTTTAAAATAAAGACTATTATAAGAGAAAAGAAAGGACACTACATACTGACTGAGGGATCAATCCAAGAAAATGTAACAACTGTAAATATTTATGCACCCAACACAGGAGCAACTCAATACATAAGGCAATGGCTAACAACCATAAAAGGGGAAATCGACAGTAACACAATAATAGTGGGGGACTTTAACACCCTACTTACACCAAAGGACAGATAATCCAGACAGAAAATTAATAAGGAAACACAAGCTTTAAATGCCACATTAGACCAGACAGACTTAATTGATATTCATAGGACATTCCATCCAAAAGCAGCCAAATACATTTTCTTCTCAAGTGCACACAGAACATTCTCCAGGAGAGATCACATCTTGGGTCACAAATCAAGCCTTGGTAAACGTAAAAAAATTGAAATGGTATCAATCATCTTTTCTGACCACAATGCTGAGATTAGAGATCGATTACAGGAAAAAAAAAAAAAACAGTAAAAAAACCACAAACACATGGAGGCTAAACAATATGCTACTAAATAACCAAGAGATCACTGAAGAAATCAGAGAAAATCAAAAAGTACCAAAAAACAAATGACAATGCAAACACGATGACCCAAAACTTATGGGATGCAGCAAAAGCAGTTCTAAGAGGGAAGTTTATAGCAATACAATCATACCTCAAGGAACAAGAAAAATCTCAAATAAACAACCTAACTTTACACCTAAAGCAACTGGAAAAAGAAAAACACACAAAATCCAATGTTAGTAGAAGAAAAGAAATCACAAAAATCAGTGCAGAAATAATGAAATAGAAACGAAGAAAACAATAGCAAAGATCAATGAAACTAAAAGCTGGTTCTTTGAAAAGATAAACAAAATCGATAAACCTTTAGCCAGACTCAAAAAAGGGAGAGGACTCAAATCAATAAAGTTAGAAATGAAGAAGGAGAGATTACAACTGAAACTGCAGAAATACAAAGGATCATAAGATGTTACTACAAGCAGCTATATGCCAATAAAATGGACAACCTGGAAAAAATGGACAAATTCTTAGAAAGGTACAACCTTCCAAGATTGAACCAGGAAGAAATAAAAAATATAAACAGACCAATCACAAGTAGTGAAATTGACACTGTGATTAAAAACCTTCCAAAAACCCAAAGTCCAGGACCAGATGGCTTCAAAGGCGAATTCTATCATTTAGAGAAGAGGTAACACGATACTTCCTCAAACTCTGGCAAAAAATTAGAGGGATGAGCACTCCCAAGCTCCTTCTACGAGGCCACCATCACCTTGATACCAAAATCAAACAAAGATATCACATAAAAAGGAAAATTACAGAGCAATATCACCGATGAACACAGACGCAAAAATCCTCAATGCAATACTAGCAAACAGAATCCAACAACACATTAAAAGGATCACACACTATGATCAAGTGGGGTTTATCCAAAGGATGCAAGGATTCTTCAATATACACAAATCAGTCGATGTGAGACACCATATTAACAAATTGAAGAATAAAAACCATATGATCATCTCAATAGATGCAGAAAAAGCTTTTGACAAAAATTCAACTATTTATGATAAAAACTCTCCAGAAAGTGGGCATAGAGGGAACATACCTCAACATAATAAAGGCCATATATGACAAACCCACAGCAAACATCATTCTCAATGGTGAAAAACTGAAAGCATTTCCTCTAAGATCAGGAACAAGACAAGGATGTACACTCTTGCCACTCTTATTCAACAGAGTTTTGTAAGTCCTATCCACGGCAATCAGAGAAGAAAAAGAAATAAAAGGAATACAAATTGGAGAAGAAGTAAAACTGTCACTGTCTTCAGATGACATGACACTATATGTAGAAAATCCTAAAGATGCCACCAGAAAACTACTAGAGCTAATCAATGAATTTGGTAAAGTTGCAGGATACAAAATTAATGCACAGAAATCTCTTGCATTTCTATACACTAACAAAAAAAGATCAGAAAAAGAAATTAAGGAAACAATCCCATTTACCACTGCAACAAAAAGAATAAAACACCTAGGAATAAACCTACCTAAGGAGGTAAAAGATCTGTACTCAGAAAACTATATGATTCCAATGAAAGAAATCAAAGATGACACAAACAGTTGGAGAGATATACCATTTTCTTGGAGTGGAAGAACCAATACTGTGAAAATGACTATACTACCCAAAGCAATCTACAGATTCAGTTGCAATCCTTATCAAATGACCAATGGCATTCTTCACAGAATTAGAAGAAAAATTTTACAATCTGTATGGAAACACTAAAGACCCTGAATAGCCAGAGCAATCTTGAATAAGAAAAATGGAGCTGGAAGAATCCTGCTCCCTGACATCAGACTATATTACAAAGCTACAGTAATCAAGACAGTATGGTACTGGCACAAAACCAGAAATATAGATCAGTGGAACAGGATAAAAAGCCCAGAGATACACACACACACCTATGGTCACCTAATCTGTGAAAAACGAGTCAAGAATATACAATGGAGAAAAGACAGCCTCTTCAATAAGTGGTGCTAGGAAAACTGGACAGCTACATGTAAAAGTATGAAATTAGAACACTCCCTAACACCATACACAAAAATAAACTTGAAGTGGATTAAAGACCTATATGTAAAGCTGGACACTATAAAACTCTTGAGAGGAAAACACAGGCAGAGCACTCTTTGACATAAACCACAGCAAGATGTTTTTTGACCCACCTCCTAGAGTAATGAAAGTAAAAACAAAAATAAATAAATAAGACCTAATGAAACTTAAAAGCTTCTGCACAGCAAAGGAAACCATAAACAAGACGAAAAGACAGCTCTCATAATGGGAGAAAATATTTGCAAATGAACCAACTGACAAGGGATTAAGCTCCAAAATATACAAACAGCTCATGCAGCTCAATACCAAAAAAACAAACAACACAATCAAAAAATAGTCAGAAGATCTAAACAGACATTTCTCCAAAGAAGACATACAGATGACCAACAGGCACATGAAGAGATTCTCAACATCACTAATTATTAGAGAAATACAAATCAAAACTACACTGATCAGAATGGCCATCAAAAAATCTACAAATAGTAAATGCTAGAGAGGGTGTGGAGAAAAGGGAACCCTCTTGCACTGTTGGTGGGAATATAAATTGATATAGCTGCTATGGAGAACAGTATGGAGGTTCCTTAAAAAACTAAAAATAGAATTATCATATGACCCAGCAATCCCACTCCTGGGTATATACCCAGAAAAAACCATAATTCCAAAAGATATATGCACCCCAATGTTCATTACAGCACTATTTACAATAGCCAGGACATGGAAGCAACCAAAACGTCCATTAACAAAGGAATGGATAAAGATGTGTTACATATATACAATAGAATATTACTCAGCCGTAAGAAGGAACAAAATTGTGCCATCTGCAGAGACGTGGATAGACCTAGAGACTGTCATACGGAGTGAAGTAAGTCAGAAAGAGAAAAACAAGCATCATGTATTAATGCATATATGTGGAATCCAGAAAAATGGCACAGATGAACCTATTTGCAAAGCAGAAATAAACACACAGACGTAGAGAACAAATGTATGGACACCAAGGGGGGAGGGGGGTGGGGCGAATTGGGAGATTGGGATTGACATATATACACTACTATGTATAAAACAGATAACTAATGAGAACCTGCTGTATAGCTCAGGGAACTCAGTGCTCTGTGGTGGCTTAAATTGGAAGGAAATCCAAAAAGTAGGGGATATATGTATATGTATCGCTGATTCACTTTGCTGTACAGCAGAAATTAACACAATATTGTAAAGTAACTATACCCCAATAAAAAAAATTTTTTTTAAATATATACACTAAACAACAGAACTCCAAAACATATGAAGCAAGCGCTGATAGGAATGTAGGAATAAAACAGACAATTCCACAATAACAGTTGGAGATTTCAATACCCCACTTTCAATAACCCCACTTTAAATAGACAGAAGAGTAATATGGAAAGAGAAGACTTGAACAATATAAAAACCCACTAGACCTAAAAAGCATATATAGAACACTCTACCCAACAACAGTAGAATCCACATTCTTCTCAAATGCACATGGAATGTTCTCTAAGATAGACCATATATTAGGGCACAAATTAATTATCAATAAATGTAATGAGATTAAATCATACAAAGTATCACTGATTACAATAAAATGAAATTAGAAATCAATAGCAGAAAAAAATAAAAATTCAAAATATGTAGAAATTAAACAACACACTCTTAAACAAACAATGGGTCAAAAAAGAAATCACGTGGCAAATTAGGAAATACAAGAAGAATGAAAACAAAATCACAACATACCAAGAATTATGGAATGCAACAAAAGCAGTGCTCAGAGGGAAATTCATAGCAGTAAATACCTCCGTTTAAAAAGAAGGTATCAAATTAATAATGTAACTTTACATCTAAGTAGCTAAAAAAACAAGAGCAAACTAAACCCAAAGCTAGCAAAAGGAAAAAACAATAAAGATCAGAATAGAGATAAACAAAATAGAGAATAATTTAAAAAAGAGACACATGATGGTTCTTTGAAAAGATCAAATTTGACAAAACTTTAGCTAAATGACAAAGCAAAAAAAGGGAAGCAAATAAAATCAGAAATAAAAATGGGGACCTCGCTACCAACTTTACGAAAATAAAAAAGATTAAAACAGAGTACTATAGGTGGCGCAGTGATTAGGAGTCCGCCTGCCAGTTCAGGGGACACAGGTTCGATCCCTGGTCTGGGAGGATCCCACATGCCGCGGAGCAACTAAGCCTGTGCACCACAACTACTGAACCTGCGCTCTAGAGCCCATGAGCCACAACTACTGAAGCCCTCGTGCCTAGAGCCCTTGCTCTGCAACAAGAGAAGCCACCATAAGGAGAAGTCCGTGCACTGCAACTAAGAGTAGTCCCCACTTGCCACAACTAGAGAAAGCCCGCGCTTAGCAACGAAGACCCAACGCAGCCAAAAATATATTTTAAAAACTTAAATCTTTAAAAAAATAAAAATAAATAAATAAAAGAAAGTACTATTAACAACTGTACACCAACAAATTAGATAACCTGGATAAACCAGATACAATCCTAAAATGGCACAAATTACCAAAACTGACTCAAGAAGAAACAAAATATCTGCAGAGACCTATAACAGATAAGGAATGAAGAACTGATACATGCTACAGTGTGGCTGAGTCTCAAAAACATCATACTAAGTGAAAAAAGCAAAAGCTAGATACAAAAGGTCTTACATAGCATGATTCCATTTATGTGAAATACTTACCACATAGGTAATAATACTTACCAGAATAAGTAAATCCTTAGAAACCGAAAGCAGATTGGTGGTTTGCCAGGGAATGGTGGAGAGGAAGGAATGGGGAGTAACTCCTTAATGGGTTTAGAGTAACCTTTTGGGATATGAAAATGTTCTGGAACTAGACAGAGGTGGTGGCTGCACAACACTGTGAAATGTATTAAATGCCACTAAATTGTTCACTTTAAAATGGTTAATTTTATGTTTTGCAAAATTTACCTCAATTAAAAAACTAAATACTTGTGGAACAGCTTAGAATCAAGAAGGCAAACACAATTTTAAAGAATGAGGTAGAACCCACCCTACCTGTCTTAGTCAGTTTGTGCTGCTATAACAAAGTACTATAGACTGAGTGGCTTATAAACCACAACAATTTATTTCTCACAGTTCCTGAAGGCTGGAAGTCCAAGATCAGTGTGCCAATATGGTCAGGTTCTGGTGAGAATCCTCTTCCAGGCTGCAGACTGCCAACTTCTCAAATGGTAGTAAGAGCAGAGAGAGAGAAAGCAAGCTTTCTCGTGTCTTTTTATAAGGGCATTAATCCCATTCATGAGGGTTTAATCCTCATGACCTAATTACTTCCCAAAGGCCCCATCTCCTAATACCATCATATTGGAGACCAGGATTTCAACAAAAGAATTTGGGGAGGACACAGACATTCAGTCCAAAGCAATTCCTAATATCAAGACTTTCTAAAGCTACACTTTTTTTTTTTAAGATTTATTCTACTTATTTATTTATGTATTTATTGGCTGTGTTGGGTCTTCGTTGCTGTGCGTGGGCTTTCTCTAGTTGCGGCGAGCAGGGGCTACTCTTTCCTGCAATGCGCAGGCTCCTCATTGCAATGGCTTCTCTTGTTGCGGAGCACGGGCTCTAGGCGCGCAGGCTTCAGTAGTTTCGGCATGTGGGTCTCAGTAGTGGTGCCTTGTGGGCTCTAGAGCGCAGGCTCAGTAGTTGTGGCACACGGGCTTAGTTGCTCCACAGCATGTGGGATCTTCCCGGACCAGGGCTCGAAGCCATGTCCCCTGCACTGGCAGGCGGATTCTTAACCACTGCGCCACCAGGGAAGCCCCTATGCTTACCATTATTAAAACAGTATGTTATGCTAGTTCAACAAATACACAAAAGAACATAGAGAATCCAGAAACAAACCTATGGAAATATGAAAAACTGTCATATGGCAGAAATGGCATTACACACCCATAGGAAAGGAAAGACTCTTCAATAAGTAGCACAGGGACAAAGTGGACACCCATATGGATAAATATAAATTCAGTCCCTACCTCATCATACACAAAAATCAAAACCAAGTAGATTAAATCCCTAGATGTGAAAAACAAAACTTTAAAACCACCAAAATTGAAAATATCGAAGACTGTAACTTCAGGGTATAAAAGCATTCCCTATGTAAAAATCCAAAAAGCAAAATACCATAAAGGAAAATATAATGAACTTCAATCACACTTAAACCTCTATAAAACTAAAGAGACCATAAACAAAATAAAAACTCAGACATCCATTGCAAGAAGATATGTGTAATGCATATAACTAATGAAGAATTCATCTAGAATGTATAGATAATTCCTACAAATGAATAAGAAAAACAATCTCAAAAAAAGTTGGCAAAAAAATGAACAAGCAACTCAAAGATGAGGAAACCCAAACAACCAATAAATAAAAAATATCCCACCTCACTAGTAATCAGAGAACTAAAAACTAAAATTGGCATCAGATTGCTAAAGATTTTTAAAATTTAACAATGCCATGGTTTGCAAAGATGCAAATGGGAGTGTAAACTGGTACCCCTTTAGAGACTAACTTAGCAATAAACTATGGAGACAATGATGCATATACTTTACAACTCAATAGTTCTACTGCTAAGCTTTTACCTTGAAGAAAAAACACATGTGCCCAAGAACACATGTACAAGAATGTTTTTGCAGCAAAAAATATGGAATTAACCTTAAAAAAATCTATCAACAGGGGCATATATAAATAATTTGAAGTTTAATCATACAATAGAATATGTAAGTGAATAAAATAACTAAGCCAGAGCCTGATATGTTAATATACATAAATCATTTTTAAAATGTTGAATTAAAAAAAACACTTGCTGAATGAGATATACAATGTTTAAGAACGTGCAGAACAATACAATTATATATTTTTATATTTATTGGTATATATAATTTATATTGATATATATGCAGTAGAAGTACAAAACCATGTACTGAGAAAGACAATGTCAAACTCAGGCTAGAGGTTTACCTCAAGAAGGGTAATCTTCAGCTAAAATAGAAAAATGTTAAGATTTAAAATAGTGGATACAGTGACAATATCAGCTGTTAAGACTTTTATGTATGCTTATAACTTTAAAAAAAATAATGATAAAGAGGACTTATAGCAGCTATCAAAACATACTATTGTACACTATTATAAAACTATTAAAATAGTGTGTTATTTTAGGGAGTAACTGGAAGGATCCATAGGGGGTTTAAAGAAAAAAAGAACTCTCTATAATCTGGGATATATTATCTTTTATTTAACCAATTCTCTGATAACAGACATTTGGATCATTCACAATATATCATGTTATAGCTTCAGGGGACATTCTTAAACATCTCTTTGTGCAATGATGTAAAGATTTTCCAAGAATAAGTTCTTAGAAGAATTTCTAAATTAAAGAATATGTACTTTGAAGTAGTTGATATTTACTAAAATAGTTGATTACTAAATTGTTCATCACAAAAATTCTATTAATTTACACTTACACCAACAGTATAAGTGCAAGAGGAGCCAGCCGATCAATGTTCACTGCACCCTAGATATAACCAATCTTTTGAAGTAGAGGAAAAAAATCTAGGTCATGAAAAGGTAAATGTTTATTCATGGCATCACAAATTAACAGAAAAAATAATTCACATTTATTATACACACCAAAAAGATATAAACTTTATATCAGATGCCACCTTACTGCAAAGTAATTAAAGAAGTCATGTACACACATGTAATTTTATAAATAAACTTACAATATAACCCTATAGAGCTAAACATAAATAGTTTTAGATACACAAATACATATAATTGTACCAAATCTCAATTTAGCACAATGATTGGCATCATCTTTTAGATGCCAGGGTCTAGCTCCTTATTAAAGAAAGCTTCAGAACATTGCATCTCACTTCCTGATAACCCTGTCCATACGTCAGAAATGCATAAATTAATGACATAAATGCATATTAGGAAAAAAAGAAAGGAAGAAAGGTAAGGTAACAACTTATCTGAACTCTCAAAAAATACCAAAGAACTAAATGTATATACTTGAGCCTCACCTAGGTGAAAAGACATCTCTAAGACCCTCAGAATCTGACTCCAAAGATAATACTATATGCTTTAAGACAATGTTAAGATCTGAATCTAAGGTTTAACTTTCTCAGTAGTGTCCAACTGAAAATTAATCCTCTGTAATATTCTCCAATAACCCCAATACTTAGTATAATGCTTGGTACATCATACTCAAAAACACTTGCTTAATAAGTGAATGTGATATCACTAAGGAGAGACCAAGAGATCTACACAAGTAACAGAGGTTGATATTATAAATATGTAAACGTCAAAAATGTAAAAGGAAAAACAATACACACATTGTTCTCTGTAGTCTCCAGATTACTTCACATCCTTTTTTAAAAAACTATTTATATAACTTATCTCTAAAGCTCTTATTAAGATATGGAGAACAAAAGAACAGACACTTTCAATGGCATCTTTCAATACTGAGGTTAGGAAATTATAATCTTAAAGAAAATTTGGCATCGGGGTAATAAGAGCCTTCACAGGGTCTGAGGCCTGAATTACTCAAGCACTCTTGTTTTTCCATAGAATCTATCCTAAAGTTTTATATGAGAGATGTAATTGTTAACTGAGCTCAAAAATGACACCTGGAAATACTTTTGTAAATATACCTATTACTTTCAGGCTGGTATAAAATATGTCTAGTAAGTTATACTTTTAAACTTGAGAAATAAGAATGTATAAAAACAGCATTTCAGTCATTTACACTCTTTAAATTGGTACACATTTCATTATATAAATAATCATAATGATATAAATAAATTAGTCATTTATAAATGATGATTTATAAATGATTTTTTAATCTTAATTTTTATATATAGAAATGACACTAATTCCTATTTAGTATGTACTTTATTTTCAAAGTATCTGTAATGCCTTGAACTAAATTACTACACATTCTTCAGTCCCCACTTCATAAAATTACTGGTATTTCATATGCATGAGCTGGAAGGAATCTTTAAAGGTTCATTCAATTCCTTCATTTCATAAATAAGGCACAAAGGAAGTTGAATAGCTTGATGAAATGCATCCAGCAAGTAAGGACAACACTGAAACTAGAGCCCCTATCTCTTAACACTGAGCCCAATGCCCTTTTAAATATACAATGATGCCTTCCTTCTGGACTACATAAAATTCCAAGATAAATCATTGGAATCAATGCCTTTTAAAGTGGATGTTGCTTTATAATAAATCCTAAAAGCCAATCTGTAAATAAATCTCCATCCATGCTTCATTACAACCATGTTCTAAAAGGGAAAAAACTCCAGCAAAAATTTAGTGACAATCAAAACAAAGTTTTCTGACAGAATTTGCACAATTATGGAAAAAGAAAGTAGCAAACATTTTCCTAGCCAAGAATATGTAGTCAGCCTAAACCGTAAGTTAAATATTTTTATAACCTTCAAACAATATGTAAACATAACATTTGCCCAGTTAATCAATTAAATTAATGTTTACCACATACTACAGATTTTAAGTAGATGCTTAGCTTCTGTGGTGCCCACTTTCCAACTATGGCATGATCTAGATTTTAAAGTGTTCATATTTGTAAAAATAAGATTAGTAATACCTAACTTACAGGTCTGATGTAAAGACTAAAGGTTAAACATGTGAAAACACTCATCACATACTCTCTACTGTTATTTTTTTTCCTAAAGAAGGAAAAATTCAATGTGAGGACATGTAAAATACCTTAGATACATGTGTATGAAAAAGTTTTTTCTAGAAAGGGCAAATATGAATAATTCCTGAGTTTTTAAAATTATTTTTAATAAAGAGCCTTTATTAAAGACTGTATCCTTCACACTTTAAGACATCATTCGTCCTACATCTTATCTCTCAATCCCTCCTAGCATTTTGTTTATATCTTCTCTTGCGGAATTTGTCACCTTGCCATGGACATCGTTTATTCAAGATATACACTTTTCCAGATGGCTTCAATGGGGAATTCTACCAAACATACAAAGAAGAACTTATACTGATCCTTCTTAAACTCTTCCAAAAGACTGAAGAGGAGGGAACACTCCCAAAGTCATTCTATGAAGCCACCATCACGCTGATACCTAAACCAGACAAAGACAATACAAAAAAAGAAAACTAAAGGCCAATATCTCTGATGAATAGAGATGCAAAAATTCTCCACAAAATATTAGCAAACCAAATCCAACAAGACATGAGAAAGATCATACACCACAATCAAGCTGGATTCATCCCAGATTCACACGGATGGTTCAACATATGCAAATCAATCAATGTGATACACCACATCAACAAAAGAAAAGACAAAAATCACATGATCATCTCAATACACACAGAAAAAGCATTTAATAAAATTCAACATCCAATCATGATAAAAGCTCTTACCAAAGTGAGTAGAGAGGGAACATATCTCAACATAATAAAAGCTATTTATGACAAACCTACAGTTAACATAATACTCAATGGTGAAAAGCTGAAAGTCTTCCTGCTAAAATCCAGAATAAGACAAGAATGCCCGTGTTCACCACTTATATTCAACATAGTATTAGAAATCCTAGCCACAGCAATCAGACAGTAAAAAGAAATAAAGGGTATCCAAATTGGAAGAGAAGAGATAAAATTGACATTATATGCAGATGACATGCTACTATATATAGAAAATCCTAAAGACTCCACAAAAATCTACTAGAACTGATAAACAAATTCAGCAAGGGAGCAGGATACAAGATTAACATACAGAAATTGGTTGCATTTATGCTCACAATGAAATATCATAAAGGGAAAGTTAAAAATCCAATCCCTTTTAAAATCGCATCAAAAAAAAAATACTTAGGAATAAACCTGACCAAGGAGATGAGAGACTTACATGCTGAGAACTATAAAACATTGATAAAGGAGACTGAAGATGATTCAAAGAAATGGAAAAATACCCCATGCTTTTGGATTAGAAGAATTAATACTGTTAAAATGGCCATACTACCTAAAGCAATCTACAGAGTTAATATGATCCCTGTCAAATTACCCATGATATTTTTCACAGAACTAGAACAAATAATTCTAAAATCTATATGGAACCATAAAAGACCCAGAATTGCCAAAGCAATCCTGCAGGAAAAATAACAAAGCTGGAGGCATAACCCTCCCAAACTTCAGACAATACTACAAAGCTACAGCAATCAAAATAGCATGGTATTGGGAATTCCCTGGTGGTCCAGCGGTTAGGACTTGATGCTTTCACTGCCAGGGCCCAGGTTCAATTCCTGGTTGGGGAAATCCACAAGCCATGCAGCATGGTCAAAAAGGAAAAACAAAACAAAACAACATGGTATTGGCACAAAAACAGACATATGGATCAATGGTACAGAATAGAAAGCCCAGAAATAAACCCACACACCTACGGTCAATTAATTTGCAACAAAGGAGGCAAGAATATACAATGGAGAAGACAGCCTCTTCAGCAAGTAGTGTTGGGAAAGCTGGACAGCCGCATGCCAATCAATGTTAGAACACACCCTCACACCATACACAAAAATAAACTCAAAATGGCTTAAAGACAAATATAAAACATGACTCCATAAAACTCCTACAAGAGAACACAGGCAAAACATTCTCTGACATAAATCGTACCAATGTTTTCTTAAGGCAGTCTCCCAAGGAACAGAAATAAAAACAAAAATAAACAAATGGGACCCAATCAAACTTATAAGCTTTTGCACAACCAAGGAAACCTCCAACAAAACAAAAGACAACGTACGGACTAGGAGAAAATATCTGCATATGATGCGACTGACAAGGGCTTAATTTCCAAAATATACAAACAGCTCATACAACTCAGTAAAAAAAAAAACAAAGAACCCAATCAAAAAATGGGTAGATTACCTAAACAGACATTTCTCCAAAGAAGACATACAAATGGCCAACAGGCATATGAAAAAATGCTCAATATCACTAATTATTAGAGAAATGTAAATCAAAACTACAATGAGGTACCACCTCATACTGGTCAGAATGGCCATCATTAAAAGGTCTACAAATAACAAAGGCTGGAGAGGGTGTGGAGAAAACGGAACCCTCCTACCCTGCTGGTGGGAATATAAATTGGTGCAGCCACTATGAAAAACAGTATGGAGGTTCCTTAAAAATAGAGCTTAAAAACAGAGCTGCCATATGATTCAGCAATCCCACTCCTGGCAATAGACCCAGACAAAACTCTAATTTGAAAAGATACATGCACCCCCATACTCATGGCAGCACTATTTACAATAGCCAAGACATGGAAACAACATAAATGTCCATCAAAAGATGAATGGATAAAGAAGGTGTGGTATATTTACACAATGGAGTATTTACTCAACCATAAAAATAGTGAAATAATGCCATTTGCAGCAACATGGATGAACCTAGAGATTATCATACCAAATAAAGTCAGAAAGAGAAAGACAAATATCGTATGATGCCACTTATATGTGGAACCTAAAATACAACACAAATGAACTTATTTACGAAACAGAGACATATTCACAGACATAGAAAATAAACATGGTTACCAAAGTGGAAAGGGGGTGAGGGAGGGGTAAATAAGGAGTTTGAGATTAGCAGATACAAACTACTATATGTAAAATAGATAAGCAACACAGTCCTACTGTATAACACAGGGACCTATATTCAATATCCTGCAATAAACCACAACAGAAAATTAGATGAAGAACATATGTATATATAACTGAATCACTTTGCTGTATACCAGAAACTAACACAACACTATAAATAACTATACTTCAATTTAAAATAAAAAAATATATACTTTCATTAAGGGTCAAATGTACCTCAAGCATTGGAAATACAAAAATAATTAAAAGAACAGTCATTTGTCCTCAAAGAGCCCATGTTCTACTGGGAACAACAGATAAGTAAGCAGATGATTATAAATATGCAGTCACAGACAATACATGAGAAAGATAAAAGTACATGGGAAAAAGATTACGTAAAGGCAGGGAAAGTAAGGAATAAATCTATCTGTGGATGTGGGCAATCTCAGCTGTTAATGGGTAAATTAATATTAACAAGACTGCTGTAGATCAAAGAACACTATTATTAAATAAGATTAAAAGCAAGTCAAGGTAATTCAAGCACAGATTTATAACACTAAATGATGATTAAAAAATGAAACCTAATCTTAGACTACATATTACAGAGGCTTCATAATCTACATAAGTCTACGTTAGTAATATAGAAGGAATATTCTGAGATTGTATGTTTCATACTTTAATAAGAAGAAAAATCAAAAGAAATATTAATAAATAAAAATAAACATTTCACAGCCCTAGAACACTTGCTATGAAACCCAAGAGAAATTTTGGAAAGGCTATTATAGCTTTAAAGCAAATAAACTATCAATATGTTTGAACAAATTTTATTTCCTTAAAACATTTAACTTCATCCAATAAATAATGTTTACCTATTAGCATTCAACTTCTGGGGCACTGAACAGTATGTCATCTCCTGCAATGTCCAACACTTCCTGACCAACATGAAAATCAGGACATACCTTGGCATTCTGCAATTTAACCACACCATACTAATACTTTATTCATTTCTGAGAAGAATGAAAAACATACTGATTTTATAACAGTGATTTTATAATGCTGAACTAATAAAAGCAAAGTCACTATCACTTTGCTTAGGATCAAAATTAGACTTTAAATAAGGGTATACAAAATTTCATCTGATGAGCAGACCCAAAACACAGCTTCTACCAAATTACTATTAATACTTATGAAACATGCAGAAAATAATAAAAACTCAGACTATCAAAGAAATAAGAGCCATCATGTCAGAATCTGGAAGAATTCTTCAGTAACTTATAACCATATTTAACTCATGAAACAAAAAATATCCAAACTACTACACAACCCCAACTGTAACTTATCTCAGAGACCCAATGATAAAATGGGACAGAAACCTTTATATAGTCAGAGCACTGTCCAACTTTCCTTTCCCCACAGTCTCTTCCCAATTCTTTCCTTATTATTTAATTAGCTAGGCTATGTCAGAGAACAACTCCTGGAGGATGGGGGAAGTAGAATGAAAAACTGTATTCTAAGTGGTATGAAGCAGAACAAGAAGAATCTCAGTAGTTGTCCATGATGCCAATTGTACTTGGAATTGTGAAATCTAGCGCCACAGTTGAAACGACTTAAAGATATTAGAACAGAGGAAAACAGACTGAGAGCTATACAAATCAAGTTGTACTCCAACTATGGAGTTGAAAAGGGTATTCACTCAATATGCAAGTAGATCAATATGCAAGTAGAACAAAGGAAAGCCCCACAGACTTAGAGGATAAAATGTGTGACCTCCCTAAAACAGGAGCAGTAAGCCCTGAGTAAAGAACAGGATGAGGGTGGGGGTGGGGGTGGGGGAGGCATGGAAGAGAGATGAAATGAGGAAAGATGATAAGAAAGCTAAAATCACAATAGTGAGATACAAAATCTCTACTCTTGCAACAGAAAGCAAAAATGAATCAAGCAAAAAATACAAATCATGACATGAAAAACTTGAGAAACTCTCACCAAAGCATGCTACAATCTGGTGTCAAGTTCAAAAGCCATATGACATTAGTGACTACCATATATCCAGCACAGGTTTAGAGTGATTATGTCTAGTAAAATGTCACACAGCTAGTTAGTAGAACCAAGATGCAACTTTAAGTCCTTCTAACTCCAAAGCCTTTGCTCTTTACGTCTGAGGAAACTATCAGAAGTTAACATACACCCAACCCGCAAGTATTCAATTCATACTTGCAAAATCCTGACTGGAGGAAGAAACTTATTGGCAGTTCAACTAAATATTTTAAAAACAAAACAAAACCACAAAGCCCATTTACATAATGCCAATATATAAAACAAATGTCAATTTCGAAGTGAAAATTAATGAAATTCTTATTATAAAACAAACATTGTTTATATTATCCTCAACTTAAAATAACACAAATGGCCATTAATAAGAGATTGAATTAAGTAAACTGTAATATTTTCATATAATAGAATGCTACATAGTGATGAAAATAAACTACCACCACAAACTTCAACATGATGGAATCTTAGCAAGATAATATTGAGCCCCTTCACACAAAAAAAGGCAAGACACAGTACATACATCATTTATATACTTATGTAAAAGTTAAAACAGGAAAATCTTAACTATATTGTTTAGTGATGTTTACCTAGTGGTAAAACGGTAGGGAAACACATGGTTGTAATTACCATAAAAGTCAAACACACGAATGGGGTCAGGAAATACTGAGGAGGGTTGGTTTGGGAAGTGATGATCTGGAGGCTTTTGGGGTGCTGACAATGTTTGTTTTCTCAATCTGGGAGGTGGTTGCATGAGTATTTATATATAAATACTATCTATTATAGTGTGGATTATTCTTTTATGTATTTTTGTATAATAGTTACATTTTACAAATTAGAAAGGTTTAAATAAAATGAATGTAATAAATGAAAACTAAATGTAAGCACAGAAATAGGAAAATGTAAATAACACGCTGACAATATATTGTATGCATGTATTTTATATATATATGTATAAAACTATTGTGAATAAAGGGTTACTATCAGGCCTGTTTCAGGAAGAAAAAAATAAAATTCTTATTAGATAAGTCTATTATGTACACAAATTATGAACATGATACTTTATGTGTATCATTGTATATTTATAACAATATTCATGTATACTATAACCAATACCTGTTTTGGTTACTTCAAAATCACAGATGCTAATAAACATGACTGTCATGAACATCAAACTATACATTTTATGTCATCATCTGGAAGATATATATTGTTTGAAAACTCTGGATTATTTATGAACCACTTAACAGAAGGAAACATACAGGTTTTCTCATGAAAATACTTTATCTCAAATTCATGTAGTAACAATTACATAAATTAAAGTATTATTTAAATATAGCGGATATTTCTGGGACTTTCCTGATGGTCCAGTGGTAAACAATCCGCCTGCCAATGCAGGGGACATGGGTTCGAGCCCTGGTTGGGGAACTAAGATCCCACATGCCATGGGGCAACTAAGCCTGTGTGCTACAACTGTTGGCTCGCGCGCCTCAACGAGACAGCCCACATGCCGCAAACTACAGAGCCCACACTCTGGAGCCTGCACGTCGCAACTAGTGAGAGAAAACCCACATGTCACAACTAGAGAGAAACCCGAGCAGACCGCGAGCCATAACAAAAAGATCCCACGTGCCTCAACAAAAAGATCCCATGTGCTGCAACTAAGAAACACAGCCAAAAAAAATAAGGTAAATAAATAAATAAAATAAATATTTTTTTAAAAAATACAGTGTATATTTCTTAGTAATCCATAATCATGTCAGCCAGAAACTGGGAGTTATCCTGGACTACCTCCTCCTCCTACCTCAGCCCCCATATTCAATCAACCACCAACTTCTGTGAAACTTAATAGTTTAACATCTCTTGAATCAACTACTTTTCTCCACTAATTTCTCTCCTTCTCCACTTTCATCACTCTGGTCTAAGCCAGTATCCTCTGTGACCTAGGCTCTCTTAACTGATTGCACTACATTTCCTCCTGTTCCTCTCCAATCCACTGTTTACACTGCAACCAAAGTAATTATTTAAATTTTTAAAAAATATTAAATGATTATGACATTCCCTTGCTTTAATGAAAACTCTTCAATGACTTCCCATAGTACTTAACATAAAGATCAAAATACTTGACTAAAAACTCTCCAGGATCCTGCCTAGGGATTCCAAACTCAACAACAACCAGGTTAAACATTGATTCATTAAATTTACTTATCGGGCCACTTAATTGAGTGGCATAAAATGAAGAGTCCATGCCCCACTAGAGGGAGTAGCAGCTGCCTGGATCCAGCTGAGCGTTGCCATCTGAAAATACAGACTTGGATGTTGTTATATACTCTCATTTTTCAAGAGAAGCCAGAAATCCAGACTTTTGTGTGAAATTCTCCTGATATATCAATGCTGGCAACTCATCCAAACTTTCCAATCAATAAGGAGGCCAAATCTGACCTGTCATCTAGTCTCTTCACCTAACCGCACCCCACTAATCTCTATACCAGCCATACTGAATCTGAATATTTCTCAGATCCTCAATGATACTGAAACCGAGCAGGACCCCGTGGGGGCCTCCAGGGCACAAAACCCTTTCTGCTTCTGGTTTCTTGTTTGTAGGAAAAAGGCTTTCCACCTCCAAGACCTTTCCTAAGTTCCACAGGGCAGATTCAGTTACTAATTAGGGGAATGAGGGAACAGCAGAAAGAAACGATAGTGCAGTGAGGGGGCAGGGGCCCAGTTCTTCCTCAGGGCTGTGCATAACAATCTCATACATATCTCTGAGTTCTTCTACAGAAACTAGGGCCCCCATCCAGGTGGAGGGTGGTATTTTCAGGCTGAGCACAAGCATGTGGACCTCTGACTAGTTGGAACCAGAGGGCTGATGATTGAAATTCCTAGAATACCACGCTGTTACCTCACCACCAACCAGTCAGAAGTAGGTCACACACCCTGCAGCTCTCCCCTGAAATTTTGCCTATAAAAACTCTTCCCCCAAAATCTTTAGGGAGCTCGGGTCTTTTGAGCATGAGTCACGATTCTCCTTGATTGGCCCCTGCAATAAACCTTTCTCCACTCCAAACTCTGACGTTTTGGTTTGTTTGGCCTCACTGCGCATCAGGCACATAACTTGGGTTCAACAACAGTACTACTTAGGGCTCTCACACATGTTGTGTCCTCTGCTTTGACCACTTTTTTTCCCACAACTCTACCTGACCTAGCAATCTCCTACTTGTAAGCTTCTCAGCAGTTGTTTCCTCAAGAAGCCTTCCCTACTCCCACTGCCTGTCCCCGCGACCCCCACTCCACAGGCTAAAACACATCATTATGTACTCTGATAACACTGGGTACACCTTCATAACACTCATCACACCTAAAAAATAAATTTGTTTATTTAATGCCTGTCATCCCCTCTCACCCCTCCCCCAAGATGCGAAGCTCCATAAAAATTGGGCCTGATACACAGCAGACATGCAATACACATTTGTTGCTAAACAGTTTGGTTATAAAATATTCCTTTAGACAATAAGGGTCTGGTGTACTTTTAAAATATTAATTAATCTCTACCCAACTTTTCAGGAACATGTACAATATTTTAAAGTAAGTAGACTCAGAATTAAAATATTCAATTAAAACTATAATTAATGATAATAACTACTAATATTTATTGAGCATTTACTAAATGCTAAGAGCTATGTTGAGCACTTCACGTGTACTATCTCATTCAATATAACAATCTATAAAGTGATGCCACTATCATCCAAAGGAAGCAACTTATGCATAGAGTTTAAAAATTTGCTCAATATCACACATCTAATCAGTGACAAACTAGGGTACGAAACCACGCAGTCTGACTCCAAAGCTTAAGCACCTAACTACACTAATTAAGAAAAGCCAATTCAACAAGTATCTGTTAAATACTGTAAGTAAGAAATAATGGCCATGATTTATTTTTCATTACTTCTCCGTTAAAGTAAGGTTCCTCATCCCACTAACCTGCACTCCTCTCCACACATATAAAATTAAATCATCAAGTTTTATTTTCCAAATTAAGAAAGATGGTTCTTTGACCCACATCCAAAATAAGCATGATCTTAGTACCAACTATATCTGTTAAAATGCTATCTTTCCGAATTATTTTTAAATATGTTAATGTTTATATATTAATGTTTTTACATTGTAGTCTTATTATTGGAATGATCTCTAATTTGAAATGTATTTCATTGATCAAATTAGAAGAGTTCTTATAACTACAGACTGTGTTTTCAGATACGGTGATAATCGATATAAAAATAAACTGAGGGGGGGACCTTCAAGATGGCGGAGAAGTAAGACTTGAAGATCACCTTCCTCCCCACAAATATATCAAAAATACATCTACATGTGGAACAACTCCTATAGAACACCTACTGAGTGCTGGAAAAAGACCTCAGAACTCCCAAAAGGCAAGAAACTCCCCACGTACCTGGATAGGGCAAAAGAAAAAAGGAAAAACAGAGGCAAAAGAATAGGGACCTGCACCTCTGGGAGGCAGCTGTGAAGGAGAAAGTTTCCACACACTAGGAAGCCCCTTCACTAGCAAAGACGGGAGGTGGGCGGGGGAGGGGGGGCCTTCAGAACCACGGAGAAGAGTGCAGCAACAGGGGTGCAGAGAGCAAAGCGGAGAGATTCCCGCACACAGGATCAATGCCAACCAGGGCTCACCAGCCTGAGAGGCTTGTCTGCTCACCCGCTGGGGCGGGTGAGGGCTGGGGGCTGAGGCTCGGGATTCGGAGGTCAGGTCCCAGGGAGAGGACTGGGGTTGGCGTTGTGAACACAGCCTGAAGAGGGCTAGTGCACCACAGCTAGCCTGGACGGAGTCCGGGAAAAAGTCCGGACCTGCCTAAGAAGCAAGAAACCATCGTTTTGGGATGCACGAGGAGAGGGGATTCAGAGCACCGCCTAAACGAGTTCCAGAGACAGGCGCGAGCCACAACTATCAGCGCGGACCCCAGAGACAGGCATGAAACACTAACGCTGCTGCTGCAGCCACCAAGAAGCCTGTGTACAGGCACAGGTCACTATCCACACATCCCCTCCGGGGAGCCTGTGCAGCCCGCCACTGCCAGGGTCCCGT
This sequence comes from Grampus griseus, assembly GCF_964374135.1. NCBI lineage: Eukaryota > Metazoa > Chordata > Mammalia > Artiodactyla > Delphinidae > Grampus > Grampus griseus. The sequence continues at coordinate 80,156,743 of NC_139017.1, forward strand.
GATGCAGGGACAACTTCCCCGGGAGAACACACGGCACGCCTCAGGCTGTTGCAAGGTCACGCCAGCCTCTGGCGCCGCCAGCTGTACCCCTCCCCCCACCCCCCCCACCCCCACCCCCACCCCCGCCTGACTGAGCCAGAGCCCCCTAATCAGCTGCTACTTTAACCCCATCCTTTCTGGGTGGGAACAGACGCCCTCAGGTGAACTACATGCAGAGGTGGGGCCAAATCCAAAGCTGAACCCCAGGAGCCATGCAAACAAAGAAGAGAAATGGAAATTTCTCCCAGCAGCCTCAGGAGCAGCGGATTAAATCTCCACAATCAACTTGATGTACCCTGCATCTGTGGAATACCTGAATAGACAACGAATCAACCCAAATTGAGAAGAGAAGGTGGACTTTGGGAGCAACTGTAGACTTCGGGTTTGCTTTTGGCAACTAATTTGTTTCTGGCTTTACGTTTATCTTAGTTTAGTACTTAGAGCTTATTATCATTGGTAGATTTGTTTATTGATTTGGTTGCTCTCTTTTTCTTTTTTATATATATTTTTATCCTTTATCTCTTTTTGTGAATGTGTATGTGTATGCTTCTTCGTGTGATTCTGTCTGTATAGCTTTGCTTTTACCATGTGTTCTAGGACTCTCTCCTTTATTATTTTTTCTTTTTTTTAGTACAGTTTTTAGTGCTTGCTAACATTGGTGGTTTCATTTTTTGCTTTGGTTGCTCTCTTCTTTTTTTTATTACTGTTTTATTTTAAACAATATTTTTTATTTTAATAACTTTATTAATTTTTTTTAATTTAATTTTTTCCCTCCCCTTTCTTCTGAGCTGTGTGGCTGACAGGGTCTTGCTGCTCCGGCCAGGTGTCAGGCCTGAGCCTCTGAGGTGGGAGACCCAAGTTCAGGACACCGGTCCACCAGAGACCTCCCAGCCCCACAGAGTATCAAATGGCGAAACCTCTACCAGAGATCTCTATCTCAATGCTGACACAGCTCTACTCAACGACCAGCAAGCTACAATGCTGGACCCCCTATGCCAAACAATTAGCAAGACAGGAACACAATCCCACCCATTAGCACAGACGCTGCCTAAAACCGTAGTAAGTTCACAGACACCCCAAAACACACCACTGGACGTGGTCCTGCCCACCACAAAGACAAGATCCAGCCTCATCCACCAGAACACAGGCACCAGTCCCCTCCACCAGGAAGCCTACACAACCCACTGAACCAACCTTACCCACTGGGGGCAGACAGCAAAAACAACGGGAACTACGAACCTGCTGCCTGAAAAAAGGACACCCCAAACACAGTAAGTTAAGCAAAAGGAAAAGACACAGAAATATGCAGCGGATGAAAAGACCAAGGTAAAAACCCAACAGACCAAACAAATGAAGAAGAAACAGGCAGTCTACCTGAAAAAGAATTCAGAGTAATGATAGTAAAGATGATCCAAAATCTTGGAAATAGAACAGAGAAAATACAAGAAACGTTTAACAAGGACCTAGAAGAACTAAAGAGCACACAAACAATGATGAACAGCACAATGAATGAAACTAAAAATTCTCTAGAAGAAATCAATTGAGGGCTTCCCTGGTGGCGCAGAGGTTGAGAGTCCGCCTGCCAATGCAGGGGACACGGGTTCATGCCCCAGTCCGGGAAGATCCCACATGCCGTGTAGCGGCTGGGCCCACGAGCCATGGCCGCTGAGCATGCGCGTCCAGGGCCTGTGCTCCGCAACGGGAGGGGCCGCAACAGTGAGAGGCCCGCGTACAGCAAAAAAATAAATAAATAAATAAAAAATAGAAATCAATCGAGAATAACTGAGGCAGAAGAAAGGATAAGTGATCTGGAAGGTAAAATAGTGGAAATAACTACCACAGAGCAGAATGAAAAAAACAGAATGAAAAGAACTAAGGACAGTCTCAGAGACCTCTGGGACAACATTACACGCACCAACATACGAATTATAGGGTCTCAGAAAAAGAAGAGAAAAAGAAAAGAACTGAGAAAATATTTGAAGAGTTTGTAGTTGAAAACATCCCTAAAATGGGAAGGGAAATAGTCAATCAAGTCCAGGAAGCGCAGAGTCCCATACAGGATAAATCCAAGGAGAAACACGTCAAGACACATATTAATCAAACTATCAAAAACTAAATTCAAAGAAAACATATTAAAAGCAGCAAGGGAAAAGCAACAAATAACATACAAGGGAATCCCCATAAGGTTAACAGCTGATCTTTCAGGAGAAACTCCGCAAGCCAGAAGGGAGTGGCAGGATATATTTAAAGGGATGAAAGGGAAAAAACCTACAACCAAGATTACTCTACCCAGCAAGGATCTCATTCAGATTTGATGGAGAAACTAAAACCTTTACAGACAAGCGAAAGCTAACAGAATTCAGCACCACCAAACCAGCTTTACAACAAATGCTAAAGGAACTTCTCTAGGCAGGAAACACAAGAGGAGGAAAAGACCTGCAATAACAAACCCAAACCAATTAAGAAAATGGTAATAGGAACATACATATTGATAACTACCTTAAATGTAAATGGATTAAATGCTCCCACCAAAATACACAGACTGGCTGAATGCATACAAAAACAAGACCCATATATATGCCGTCTACAAGAGAGCCACTTCAGACGTAGGGACACATGCAGACTGAAAGTGAGGGGATGGGAAAAGATATTCCATGCAAATGGAAACCAAAAGAAAGCTGGCGTAGCAATTCTCATATCTGACAAAATAGACTTTAAAATAAAAACAATTACAAGAGACAAAAAAAGACACTACATAATGATCAAGGGATCAATCCAAGAAGAAGATACAACAATTGTAAATATTTATGCACCCAACATAGGAGCACCTCAATACATAAGGCAAATGCTAACAGCCATAAAAGGGGAAATCGACAGTAACACAATCATAGTAGGGGACTTTAACACCCCATTTTCACCAATGGGCAGATCATCCAAAATGAAAATAAATAAGAAACACAAGCTTTAAATGATACATTAAACAAAATGGACTTAATTGATATTTATAGGACATTCCAGCCAAAAACAACAGAACACACATTTTTCTCAAGTGCTCATGGAACATTCCCCAGGATAGACCATACCTTGGGACACAAATCAAGCCTTGGTAAATTTAAGAAAATTGAAATTGTATGAAGTATCTTTTCTGACCACAGTCCTATGACACTAGATATCAATTACAAGAAAAAATCTGTAAAAAATACAAACACAGGGAGGTTAAACAATACACTACTAAATAACCAAGAGATCACCAAAGAAATCTAAGAGGAAATAAAAAAATACCTAGAAACAAATGACAATGAAAACATGACGACCCAAAACCTATGGGATGCAGCAAAAGCAGTTCTAAGAAGGAAGTTTATAGCAATACAATCCTACCTCAAGAAACAAGAAACATCTCAGATAACCTAACCTTACACCTAAAGCAATTAGAGAAAGAAGAACAAAAAAACCTCAAAGTTAGCAGAAGGAAAGAAATCATAAAGATCAGATCAGAAATAAATGAAAAGGAAATGAAGGAAACGACAGCAAAGATGAATAAAACTAAAAGCTGGTTCTTTGAGAAGATAAACAAAATTGATAAACCATTAGCCAGAATCATCAAGAAAAAAAATGAGAAGACTCAAATCAATAGAAGTAGAAATGAAAAAGGAGAAGTAACAACTGACACCACAGAAATATAAAGGATCATGAGAGATTACTGCAAGCAACTATATGTGAATAAAATGGACAACCTGGAAGAAATTGACAAAATTCTTAGAAAAGCACAACCTTCTGAGACTGAACCAGGAAGAAACAGAAAATATAAACAGACCAATCACAAGCACTGCAATTGAAACTGTGATTAAAAATCTTCCAACGAACAAAAGCCCAGGACCAGATGGATTCACAGGCAAACTTTATCAAACATTTAGAGAAGAGCTAACACCCATCCTTCTCAACTCTTCCAAAATACAGCAGAGGGAGAAACACTCCCAAACTCATTCTACGAGGCCACCATCACCCTGATATCAAAACCAGACAAAGATGTCACAAAAAAAGAAAAAACTACAGGCCAACATCACTGATGAACATAGATGCAAAAATCCTCAACAAAACACTAGCAAACAGAATCCAACAGCACATTAAAAGGATCATACACCATGATCATCATCCAGGAATGCAAGGATTCTTCAATACATGCAAATCAATCAATGTGATAAACCATATTAACAAACTGAAGAAGAAAAACCAAATGACCATCTCAATAAATGCAGAAAAAGCTTCTGACAAAATTCAACACCCACTTATGATAAAAACCCTCCAGAAAGTAGGTATAGAGGGAACTTACCTCAACATAATAAAGGCCATATACGACAAACCCACAGCCAACATCATTCTCAATGGTGAAAAACTGAAACCATTTCCAATAAGATCAGGAACAAGACAAGGTTGCCCATGCTCACCACTATTATTCAACACAGTCTTGGAAGTTTTAGCCAAAGCAATCAGAGAAGAAAAACATATAAAAGGAATCCAATTTGGAAAAGAAGTAAAACTGTCACAGTTTGCAGATGACATGATACTATAGAGAATCCTAAAGATGCTACCAGAAAACTACTAGAGCTAATCAATAAATTTGGTAATGTAGCAGGATATAAAATTAATGCACAGAAATTTCTTGCATTCCTATACACTAATGATGAAAAATTTGAAAGAGAAATTAAGGAAATACTCCCATTTACCATTGCAACAAAAAGAATAAAATACCTAGGAATAAACCTACCTAAGGAGACAAAAGACCTGTATGCAGAAAACTATAAGACACTGATGAAAGAAATTAAAGATGATACAAACAGATGGAGAGATATACCATGTTCTTGTATTGGAAGACTCAACATTGTGAAAATGACTATACTACCCAAAGCAATCTACACATTCAATGCAATCCCTATCAAACTACCAACGGCATTTTTCACAGAAGTAGAACAAAAAAATTTCACAATTTGTATAGAAACACAAAAGACCCCGAATAGCCAAAGCAATCTTGAGAAAGTAAAACAGAGCTGGTGGAATCAGGCTCCCCAACTTCAAACTGTACTACAAAGCTACAGTAATCAAGACAGTATGGTACTGGCACAAAAACAGAAATATAGATCAATGGAACAGGATAGAAAGCCCAGAGATAAACCCACACACCTGTGGTCACCTTATCTTTGATAAAGGAGGCAAGAATATACAATGGAGAAAAGACGGCCTCTTCGATAAGTGGTGCTGGGAAAACTGGACAGCTACATGTAAAAGAATGAAGTTAGAAAACTCCCGAACACCATACATAAAAATAAACTCATAATAGATTAATGACCTAAATGTAAGGCCATACACTATAAAACTCTTACAGGAAAACATAGAAAGAACACTCTTTGACATAAATCACAGCAAGATCCTTTTTGACCCACCTCCTGGAGAAACGGAAATAAAAACAAAAATAAACAAATGGGACCTAATGAAACTTCAAAGCTTTTGCACAGCCAAGGAAACCATAAACAAGACCAAAAGACAACCTCAGAATGGGAGGAAATATTTGCAAACGAAGCAACTGACAAAGGATTCATCTCCAAAATATACAAGCAGTTCATGCAGCTCAATATCAAAAAACAAACAACCCAATCCAAAAGTGGCAGAAGACCTAAACAGACATTTCTCCAAAGAAGACATACAGATTGCCAACAAACACATGAAAGGATGTTTAACTAATCATTAGAGAAGGATGTATCACTAATCATTAGAGAAATGCAAATCAAAACTACAGTAAGGTATCACCTCACACCGGTCAGAATGGCCATCATCAAAAAATCTACAAACAGTAAATGCTGGAGATGATGTGGAGAAAAGAGAACCCTCTTGCACTGTTGGTGGGAATGTAAATTGGTACAGCCACTATGGAAAACAGTATGGAGGTTCCTTAAAAAACTAAAAATAGAACTACCATACGACCCAGCAATCCCACTACTGGGTGTATACCCTGAGAAAACCATAATTCAAAGAGTCATGTACCACAGTGTTCATTGCAGCTCTATTTACAATAGCCAGGACATGGAAGCAACCTAAGTGTCCATCGACAGATGAATGGATAAAGAAGATGTGGCACATACGTACAATGGAATATTACTCAGCCATAAAAAGAAACGAAGCTGAGTTATTTGTAGTAAGATGGATGGACTACAGAGTGAAGTGAATCAGAAAAAGAAAAACAAATACTGTATGCTAACACATATATATAGCATCTAAAAAAAAAAAATGGTTCAGAAGAACCTAGAAGCAGTACAGGAATAAAGACGCAGACATAAGAGAATGGACTTGAGGACATGGGAGGGAGAAAGGTAAGCTGGGACGAAGTGAAAGAGTGGCATGGACATATATACACTACCAAATGTAAAACAGATAGCTAGTGGGAAGCAGCCACATAGCACAGGGAGATCAGCTTGGTGCTTCATGTCCACCTAGAGGGGTGGGATAGGGAGGGAGGGAGGGAGACGCAAGAGGGAGGAGATATGGGGTTCTACGTATATGTATAGCTGATTCACTTTTTTATACAGCAGAAACTAACACACCATTGTAAAACAATTATACTCCAATGAAGATGTTTAAAAAAAATAAACTGACATAACCACATAAAATATACACAAAGTTAATACAGGGATCCCTCAATACCTGAACTCTATCTGAATTCTTGCCTTCCAAAACTCAGGAACCAAATAAATTTGAGTAAGTTCTCACATGTATCCAGACTCTTACTACCCAAAACCCAGAATTTGGCTCACTCACCATCCCTTGTTAAGAAAACTCAATGACCAATCTCTCACTCCAAACTCCGGGATCCAACAGTATCCAACAGTCTTGTACAGCGAAACAGAAGCATATGTATTCAAGGGCTATATAAATTTTAGAATTCTTGTTTTAAGAGATTTAAGCAGATTTTTTTAAATGTGAAAAAAATGGACATATATGTATTTTCATTCAAATTTGAAATTTAAATTCCACTTAACAAAGAATTTTTCTATGTGAATGTTTTTAAACTAGAAAGTGCCATATTTTTTAACCTTTAGACCACACAAAATATAAAGTAAATTGTTAAGTATATGACAGACAACTTATAAGAGTTAAATAAAGTTAATTCATGACTTCAAAGAGCTCTGAAGTCAGTCTTAACATCTTTTTATAAAAAAAAATACTTATCATTATAAATAACATGGGAAATAAGGTTTTCAAGGAAAACAGTACTTTCAGTGTTAATTTTTCAGCAACGTTATTTCACAGATTATATCAGATTTTTCTTGAAGTCACAAAGAGCAAAGGGCAAAATAAAAGAAACAAATGAAAAGAGTACAGAAGTTGAAAATGATGGCAAAAATTTCAAATTAATTTGGTTACAGACGAATGATATGAAACAATTTTAGAAGTAATTACTCCATAAGGTTCAGCCCAAAGTCAAAGAAACAGCAAGCAAAGAACAAATTAACTAGACTGAGAAAAAGGAAAAACCAGCTCTCATTACAACAGTGCATTTTTCTAAAGTATTTAACTTAGGATAACATTTGAACACAAGCTTTTTCAAAAACCTCGTGCATGATGAAAACTTACAGCATCAGTTGAGAACAGAACTAAAACATATGATTTTTTTACATGCTCAAAAATTATTTTAAGAAATAGAGAAAAAAGGAGAAAGGTTTAGCAGGTTAAAAATATATATATACTGCAGGTTTGAAGAAAGCAAACTACTTGCCCAGATTCTTTTGATACAAATTACATAAATGATTTAAAGAGACTGTAACTAGAGCTCCCATTTTATACTAATTTGCCCATATTCTCCCAAGAGCTCACTTCGGATTTACTGATTTTAAAGAATGTGAACCCTTTAATCAAGCAAATTCTAAGAGTTATTCGATACACTCCATCTTTCACATTTAGGAGAAAAAAAAAAAATTAAATTTTAAAACATAACCAAACCTTGTCTACAAGAGTCACAAAGTGAGTGACTTAAGATTCAGTGATCTCTTTAACTTAACTGATTCCACAGAGTACCAAAACACATCTATTGTGCCTGTGTTTGTCTTTCTAAAAAGCTAAGATTCACTACTAAGCTTTAACTACCAGCCAGAGATGAGAGCCCTTTGGGAGAGAACAAACCCAGAGAAGATGTCAGGATTCCATGGATCTATTTCACAGGGTGGCACAATAATTGAATGCAACACATTCTTAATAAATGAAGGCGCAGCATATGTCACTATTTCTTCAGGTTAAGTCTTCATACCTCCATTCCCAATTGTTCACATCAGACACAACAACCCTGAGCACAAACACTCCTCCTACATAAAAGGAAGGAGCTGAACTTTGGATGGGGCTCTAGGTGTCCTTCCAGTTTATGATTCTATTTAACTAGTTGTGTAAAAATACAACTCTCACGACTCAGGGAAAGTTACATTTTACTGCCAAAAAAATGACAGATTTGATGCAATAAACCATACCTTGCTCTGCCAAATGTTAATACCAGAACTTCTGAAATAAACAAACCTGTGTCTATGTTCATCTGGTCCATGGATCAGGAAGACTCCAGGGTTTTTAGCCCCTTTGCCGGCATCTACATGAGGAATTAACACATCTTCCAAACCCAGATCAAAACGTTTGTGTTTTGAAGAGTCTGGAAGGAAGAAGAATGCCCCAAAACACAGGGTGATGAAGGCACTTAGAATAAGGAGGAGGATAAACTTCTCAGAAAGTCTCAAGGTAGCCCTGTGATGCGGGAAGGAAGGCGGCCCCAGGTTCAGAGGTGGTATCCTTCGTCCAGAGAGGGGTAGCAGCGCTGGGGTAGTCATCGTTTACGCTCTTGGGCAGAATATTTTATAAAGTTCTCATCTTACATCAAATGTACGATACATTGAACAGTCTTCAGAATCCTGGCAAAAATGGGGAAACTCAATTTTCCTCCTCTTAAAGGACTGCTGTGCGTTTCAACAGGGCACCTCTTTCACGCTCATCCAATTACATGCAGAAATGAGTGTGGCCCCCAAACGATCATTAGTTTCAGTCCTGTGATACTTTCTTTGCCATCTGGCTCTCAGTACCTCACCGGGTGATTACAAGTCTCCTCTCCATTCCTAAGGGTAGATCAGACAAGCAACACCGCACTGAGGATGCAAGGTGGGTTCTTCCATTCCTGAACCTCTGGGAGATGCTCCAACGTGGTTTCCCGCCCCAAAAGGGAGCCTGACGTGATCCAAGGAGCTGTAGAAGGTTCACTTGAGCTCCTCGGATGCTTCGATTGCAGAATCTCTGAACCTCAGTGGTGGAAAAACAAGGGGCTTCTTGGAAGTCAGTCAACCGGGAGGAGGGTCACCCGCCTCGCCGGGAAACCGAAGCAGCCGCGCTGGGCGAAAAGCAGGAAGGAGGGCTCGGACGCCCGCGCCTCCCGACGCTGTCCCCGGGCTCCGACGCTGCTCCCCCGACGGCTGGCGCGAAGGGCATCCGCGTCCAAAATACCTGCGCCCTCCCAGCCGCGGCCGCCGCGGCCGCTGTCGCTACCGCTCGGGTCTATCAGGGAGCGGAACTTCCTCCTCCGCGGCCACTGAGAAGCCCCGGCGTGAGCGGGGGGAGGGGAGGCGCTGCGGCCGCCCCCGCTCGGCTCCTCCTCCTCCTCTCGGCAGCGGGTTAAGTTAACCCAGGCGCCGGCTCCCAGAGCGAGGCCGCTTCTGACCCCGCCGTGCCCGGCCGCGGCGACCGAGCCTCCGCGACCCCGCGGCGTGGGAAGAAGCAAAGCCGCGGCCCCCCTGTCCGAAAACCCGGGGCAGGCGCCTGCTCATTCCTCGCTCAGCCCGGGGGTGGCGGCGGCCCTGGGCTCGCGAGAGCAGTCGCGCCTTGGGCGGGCAGAGGTCAGCTGCGTCTCCTTCCTCCCTGGCCGCCGTGGGGGCCCCCGCGGCGCAACCTCCGGTCGCTCGCAGCCGCTCGCTCTGGTGGTGGCGGCGACGGCTGCGGGAGAGGCAGCGCGTCCACGCGGTGCGGGGCTGCGGCCCGGTCCTCGTCCCGTGGCTCCCTAGGCCGGGAGGGCGCAGAGCAGCCGACTGCCGACACCCGTTGGGCACACTCCTGAGGGGAGCCGGCGTGCGGGGGTGGGGCGGATGGCTCGGGCCTGCCTCCGGCCCCGACTCGCGAGTGGGCGTCCCCGAGCGGCGGAGTGTGAGGTGCGCGCGCACGCTCCCGGCCTCGCCGCCGCCGCCCCCGCCCCTTCCCCGCCCCACCCGGCCCGGCCCGCGCTCCGGCCTCGCGGTGCTGCTGCGGGCTCCAGCGCCCGCTCTCCCGCCCGTCGGCTGCGCGACCCCCGGAAGCGTCCTGCAGCCGGCGTCTGGGCACGTGATGGGAGAAGGTCGACCGTTCGCGCTTCACTGATAACTTCACCGGTGCCAGGCTTCGGCATCGCCAGTTCGTGGGATTGACCCGGCGTTGGCGAGGTTGGGGGCGGGGAGGGCGGGGAGGGCGGGGAGGCTCAGGTCCCGAAGGCTTCGCTGCAATCCAAGGGTTGCTAGGACTAAAGGGATCTGACGGCCAAGGTTAACGTTTAATATTGCTTTGTGGAGATCGTGTCTTCAGTTATGGACCATTGGTCCCTAGGGCTCAACGACTGAGTCTCCAACTTCTTCCTTACAGCCTATGTGCACGTCGTTGGGCACCCGAAGCTCGAGTCATCTCTACTGAGCAGCAACCGTGTGCCAGGCTCTGTGTTAAGAATAAAATGGCGACCTTCAGGTTAGGTTTCCTGGCTGAGGTGTCTCTGACAGCAGCCCATATGACCCTACAGGACAACAGCTTCCTCGTGGTTCAGTTTCTGGAAGACGTTCTCCCATCATCACACTCCTCACCACCACTCCTCCCATAAAAGAGATAAGTATGAAAGAGAAGGTGCTAAAATCCAAAAAGACAACAATGCTGTTTAAATTCAGGCTTAAAAGCACCCTGAGTTGATTCTGTTATCCATAATCTTAAGAACCATGTTGTGATTAAGTCCAAAAAATTTCAAATATTCTCACTTGTTTGATAAGATGTCAGTGCCTCTACATATCCTTAGTGATGACTGGGAGTTGGAGAGCAGTCCCTTCAGCGGCAGGGACAAAAGGTCAGCCTTAGTTAAAAATCAAGCAAAAATCCTCATCTTCACTGGCACAATTCGAAGTACAATTCCGGTCTGCAGTATTTCCAGAAGCTCTGCATATCTCACTATCTACCATATGCCAAAGAAGTCATTGTCATTGATTCACCAAATAAAGAGATAAAAATGTTAGGTGCCACCTCTCACCCAGTCAGGCTGGCAGCCCAGTCCAAAATGAAATTTTTGTTGGACACTTGTGAAAAGTAGGTATAAGAAATTCCCTGCCTTCCCAATGTGTCTTTATAAAGTGTGCCAATTTTATGAATAAGTTTCTAATGCTGAGCCTCTCTGTAAGCCAAAGGAAGAGAAACACTTGGGTTTCCAACTACTGAGGTCATTAATTTCCATGGAAAGATCAGGGGAAATAAATATTGACATCTGAATGAAATAGCAAGTTACATAAGCCTTGAAAGGTAAATGTTATCTAGGTTGACACCAAATTGTTAACCACAGAAATATCGATCATGAAACCTGCCTTAACCTAGTTGACAAGCATGACTTAAGCAGGCTCAACCTCATAACCAGTGGAGAAGACTTATCTGTGTCCTTTCCTTTCTTGCCCTTGCCTGTTTTGCAAAATTCATTTTTCCTTCAGGAGAGTAAAAATATTATTTAAATTAGAGGTTATTGCAGATGTCCAAATGCAGTCTGCAATTCTAAGGCCCTTGATGATGCTATCAGTTATTATAATCCTACACAAGCATCAAAAAGTGTGTGTGTGTGTGTGTGTGTGTGTGCGTGTGTATATTCCCTTCTAGAGACTAGGGCCCTCTCAAATGAGTTTTAAAAGAATTAGTATTAGGGGCTTCCCTGGTGGCGCAGTGGTTGAGAGTCCGCCTGCCGATGCAGGGGACACGGATTTGTGGCCTGGTCTGGGAAGATCCCACATGTCGTGGAGCGGCTGGGCCCGTGAGCGATGGCCGCTGAACCTGCGAGTCAGGAGCCTGTGCTCCGCAACGGGAGAGGCCACAACAGTAAGAGGCCCGTGTACCGCAAAAAAAAAAAGAATTAGTATTGTTTTGTTGGTTTTTAAAAGCAAGTTGAAATTTGAAAAAGATTATAGCTGTTGTGTTAAGATGTTGGTATTATATATAGTTTTTCCCCATGTGTTCTGTTTGTGTTACTTTTATAATTAAATAAATAATTTTTAAATAAAGTGATACTTGAGAAAGTTAAGGTCAGATTTCAAATAGGTGGACTCAGTTGTATCAAGATGAACATGTCTGAGGGCAATCAACAGAAATCAGAAAGTACATGAAATATACATTTTTTTCATATATACGTGTAATAGGGACGTATCTCATTCTAGACAGTACAAAGAGAATATTTCATTTTCAAGGAGTAGCTGTGCTTTGATCAATGGTATAGACAGGATTCCAAAGTGGCAGATAAAGTGGTAATTTCCCTTTTATAAATCCATGTAAATTAATTAATATTTTAGGAAATAGGAATTGTTCAATTCCTAACAAAACAAAATCTACCCCGACATATTTCAGATTTATAGGACCATTACTGGGATACACTTATGTATTACAATGCAAAAGTTATTTGTATTTGTTCAATCATACGTTAACTTTTCTATTATCGAAACAGTTTAACACCTATTACACACACACACACACACACACACACCATCTAGCTCTGTTTTAAGTGAAACTGAAGTCATATGCTAGAGAAAAAAAATACAGCTGGTATGCAAAAAGAGGCTTTTGATTTACTTACATGACTTGTTCCTTCTTAGTTTCAACTGGTTCCCAAATATCCCAAAGACATGACCCCTAAATGTGTAGAAAAATAACCAAGCTCTGGCCCTGCTCTTTCCACTCTTGCATTCTTCTGTAAAGCTTTTTTCCTACAGGTCAGGGATAACCTAAGTTCAATGTTATGAAACTCTCACTTCAGCTCCATGGTAAGTCAGGAGAGCCAAAAATCCTCACCTGTCTCTCTGAGCCAAAGTATTTAAGGCTCATTTGCTTATAAAAGACACATTTGTTGAAGGGTACTGTGTGATACAGCCTCTACTAGGTGCTAGAAGTTTGGAGAAGTCAGAATCCCTATCTTAGTGAACTCGAAGTCTTGTGTGGGGTGGTAAATGAGCACTGACAATTACCTGACAGGGAAGAGTGCTGTTAGACTAAAGCCCCAGGGGCTCATGTGTTCACTGAAAGGGCACCAGAGTGAAGGGAGGGAGATTGGGCATGTGTCAAGGAAGGTTCCTAGATCAAGTGCCACCTGAGCTGAGCCTTTAATTAACCAGCAGGGAAGAAGGGTGGTGTTCCAACATAGGGAGCAGAACATGCACAGGCATCCACAGCTGTTTGTTCTTGCCACTTATCCAGAAACTTCCCTGCTTTACTCTTCCAATAAATCGCTTGCCTGGCCCTAAACCCCCAATACTCTTGAAGGGGGAAAGTGAAATTTTTAAATTTCAGAAAAACATATGACTATGGAAACACATTACTCTCTCCCAGTGCCTAAGACAGGGCCAAGCAATGAGGAAGCCAGAAGCTTCAGCTTCCCTGGGCTCATAGTAAATCTGCTTCTGCTCTGAACCCAGCCATATCTAAGGCTAGTTCATCCTTTGAACCTCTCAGTTACAGAAGCCTATAAATTTCTTTTGCAGTCAGAATTAGTTTCTGTGGCTTGCAATGTAAAGTCTTGACTAATACACAGCGTGTCTTTGCATGGAGGTGCTGTGGCTGCCTGTAGTATGTGAAGCACCAGTAGTTTCACAAGCGTAAAGGATCGGGAACCAGAAGGAGCCCACTCTTTCAGGCCACCAACAGGCTTGGGCCAGGGACAAAAGTGGGGAGAAGACCTAAAATTGAAAGGATTGAACATGGGCTTCCCTGGGCTTCCCTGGTGGCGCAGTGGTTGAGAGTCCGCCTGCCGATGCAGGGGACGCAGGTTCGTGCCCTGGTCCAGGAAGATCCCACATGCCGCAAAGCGGCTGGGCCCGTGAGCCATGGCCGCTGAGACTGCGCGTCTGGAGTCTGTGCTGCGCAACGGGAGAGGCCACGACAGTGAGAGGCCCGTGTACCGCAAAATAATAATAATAATAAAATAAAATAAAAAATCACTGAGCCTGGAGGGGTGAGCACAAAGAGGGTGAGAGGGGGAAAAAAAAAGCACACTAAATTAAAATAAGACAGAAAAAAACAAATAGAACCTTTCCACTCAAAATGATCCTGACCAGCAAATTCCAAAGACATTCAGATGTCTAATACTAAGAAAGATTGCTAACAAAATGAACACTCAGAATATGAACTTACTCCAGATAAAATTAACTCTATGGTACTGTGTAACAAAGATTTTTTTAATTAATATTTTTGCATTCTCAAAGCGATCAATGAAGGCATAGCACTCATTTTAAAAAGAAAAGAAATTAGGAAACAGATAAGCTGAATAAAGAACAGGTAAATAAGGTAAATATGGCAAAAAACTGATAGAAATCTTGAAAATAAAAATCTGGTCATTGAAATTTTTTAAAAAGTCAATACATGGGGTTAACCCTGGAGCTGGCCAAAGTTGAAGAGAAAAAGTAATTCGCCCAGAACATAGTATAGAAGAATTCACTCAGAAGAATTCACCCAGAACATAATATAGAAAAATAAAGAGATTTCAAAATGTGAAAAATCATTCAGATTCATGGGGTTATATTGAGTGGCTTCAACATATGTCTCATAGGAGTTCCAGAAGGAAAAACTGAAGAGAAGAGTGGATAAGCTATACTTTAAAAAAGAAGAAAGAAATGACTGAAGATTTTCTAATCAAAACATCAGAACACCATATGTACTGAGCAAGGTAAATAAGAGTAAAGGAACACTTTTCTCACTATAGTGAAACAACAGAGTAATACGGATAAAGATAAAATCTCAAGTCACCAAAGGGAAACCACTGATTATTTACAAAGGAACTATAACCAGAGTTCTCAAAAGCAACCACAGAAACAAGAAAACAATTGAGTTTTCTCCAAGTATTGAATGGAACACTATCAACCAAGAATTTGATTTCCAGATAAACTGCCATTTCAGGGAGAGGGCAAAACAAAGACATTTTCAATCATAAAAGGCAAGGGAGTTTTCCACCCACAGACCTACACCAGAAGAACTGTTAAAGAATGTACTTCCCCCAATGAGAAAATTAAGCCCAGAGGGAAAGCATAAGATACAAAAGATACTAGTGAGGGAAGAAATTAACAAAATGTGATGGTAGAATTAAAAATAGCTACTTAAGGAGTATGGGATTAACAGATACAAGCTACCATACATAAAATAGATAAGCAACAAGGATTTACTATATAACACAGGGAACTATGTTCAATATCTTATAACAACCTATAATGGAAAATAATCTGAAAAAAAATATATAACTGAATCACTTTGCTGTACGCCTGAAACTAACACAATATTGTAAATCAACTATATTTCAATAAAAATAATAATAATAGCTACTTTAGTGTTTAAAAGAAAAGGAAAGAAATGGTTACAGTGGGTAGTTAAAAGATGCTACGGTCTTTGTTATGTTTGGAAGAGGAATATAAATAATAACTGTCTGAATACTTTGTCTATAAGATATTTTATATTAATAAAAAACTGATCTAGAGCTTCTAAACATTCAGAGAGAAAAGAGTAGCAAGGGATGAGGATATTTGATATGGAAAACTGATCCTTCAATAGAAGGCAAGAAAGGAGAAATAAGAAGAAAAAGACACGTCAAACAAAACACACAAATTAAATAGAATAGTAAAATTAAATTCTAATAACAGCAAGCACAATAACTAAACAGATTTAAATTAGTTACTAAAAGACAGATTATCAGACTGGTTTAAAATAATATTCAGGTATGTAACACTAGCAAAAAACAAAACTAAACCACAGAAATATTGGATATAAAGGGATAAAAAAAGAAATTATCAAAATGCTGTCAAAAAGAAAGTCAATGAAGCATTATTAATATCAGACCAAATAAAGTCTTTTAAACCAAATGTATTAATAAAAATAAAGAGGGTCAGTACCAAAAGTCAAATGTACCTAATAACATAGCTTTCAATTACAGAAAGAAAAATTACAAAGAGAAACTGACAAACCCGCTCTCTGAGTGGGAGATTTTAACAATCTATCAGACATGACTAGATCAAGAAGAACAACAAAAAAAAAAAACAGAGGTAATAGGGACTGAACCATGAAGGGCCTCTAAGAAGGCCACGTTAAGGAGTTGGCTTTTATTCTGAGAGTAATAGGAAGCCATTAAAGGGTTCT
This sequence comes from Grampus griseus, assembly GCF_964374135.1. Lineage (NCBI taxonomy): Eukaryota > Metazoa > Chordata > Mammalia > Artiodactyla > Delphinidae > Grampus > Grampus griseus. The sequence continues at coordinate 80,173,222 of NC_139017.1, forward strand.
AAACAAAGTAGTGATTAGATCAGATGTCCTTTTTTATAAGGATCACTCTGGCTAGAAAATGGAGAATGGACTTCAGGGTGGTCAGACCACATAAAGACAAGAAGACCATTTAGAAAACTCTTCCTTCCCTCTAGCTAAGAGATATTAATGGCCTGAACTATAGTAGGGTCATTGGTGAAGGAAAAGAGTGGGCATTTCAAGGGACATTCAGATAGCTTGTTGATCGAATGGCAGGGGAGGGAATCAAAGATAGCTTCCATATCTGTGCCCTACAAGACTTGATGCTTAGCAATGAGGAGGAAGAGCAGGGTTTTGCTGGAGGCTGGGGGGAGCAGGGTGTGGGTGGAAGTAGGGAAAGGTAGAGATATTGTTTCCTTGTTTCTGGTGATAGCACTTAACTCTCAACCCCTCAATTTTGACATTCAAACTGGTTCATTAAAAAGTTAAATTATATTCAATGTACAAGGAATATGTAAATCAATTTTAAAAGATGTTTACCAGGGTTTCCCTGGTGGCGCAGTTGTTGAGAGTCCGCCTGCCGATGCAGGGGACGCGGGTCCGTGCCCCGGTCCGGGAGGATCCCACATGCCGCGGAGCGCCTGGGCCTGTGAGCTGTGGCCGCTGAACCTGCGCGTCCGGAGCCAAAAAGACGTCTACCAAAAAGTATTCTGTTTTAAACTATTGGTGCTTAGGGAATGTTTCAATCATCTGGGGGAAAATTACACTTTAACAATATCAGAAAAATGTGTGTATATTCTAAATAATCATTTTCCATATAATAATAATAGTCCTTTATGATTATTTTTATTGTAGATTTTCATATTTTTCTGTACATAATGGATTTTCAGACATACCTATTTGCCTAACTACTAGAGTAATAAAGTAGTCGTGACTTTCCTTAGTGCACAGCTGGTCTTAAGAACAAGGAAATCCAATCTGTTGACCTGTGAATTTTCAGAGTCATAGATTTCATGGCACATAACTCCCTTTCTTTTCCAGGTTGTTATTAATTACCTTAAACTAATTCCAAGTTTACAATGTGTGTTTATCTTTCAGAGAACAATGACTCTGCATTGACCGAAGTTGGGAGGTGTGTCCAATTATACAACCAAACTGAGGTTACTTACAAATGCTGGAAATTAGGAGCTATTTTTCCAAAGACACTTTATTCAGTAGCTTCAAGCATGACAACAGTTTAAAGAACTTACAGCTTTCCAATTATAATTTTAAGCTTTGTATTTATTTTACAGCCATTCCAAAATGCAAATGAGGTTCAAAGTTCCAAACATGCTGTGCAATTTCAATTTAATATTCTAATGCATGGAGTGAAGTTTGAGCCTATAATACAGAAACAGGACTACTTGAACAGCCAGGAAACCCTTTGGAGCCTTAAAGGGAAATCTGTTTGGGAATCTGCAGACTAAAATGTTTCTGGTAGGAATGGAGCCACAGTGAGATGTGTGGCTCTAGCATTGCCTCTCAAGTGATGGCCAGGATGTGTTTTGAAAAGACAAAACTCTTTTTGTGTCTGATTTTTAAAGTTAACACTTATTTGAGAGCTAATATTGCACTAAATTTCATACATGGAGTCTGCTGTTTATTATGAGCCATTATGTTCAAGTTCACTTCAGACAATATTGCTCCTTCAATTGCAGTCCTCTGCATTCAGGGGCAGTGCAAGCAAAATAGTGAAGAGGGCTCTTCTCCTTTAGGGCCAGTTGCTGTATCACCCTACCTAAAACCTGATTTGGTTACCATCATGCTATATAGACATCTCTGTCTTGATGCAGAAATGCTAAACTCAGAGATTCCACTATCAAGATGTTGTAGGGTTCTTCCCTATAACAGAAGTTGAAAGAACGGATGCATTACACTTTTCTGATGTTTTTCAAAATTATAGTAACATGTTAGTTTTAAACAGCATGAAAAAAATTAGGCAACATCAATAAAATTATAGTTCTTTATATTTCTAGTTGAGCCAGATACGCATTAAAGTTGAAGGGGGTTTTCATTTTTGTTTTTGTGTTGGTGATAGTTTTTTTCTTCAAATCTTTGTGCTTCCTGGAAATATATATGCAAGGAAGGAAGGAACGAAGGAATTGATGCGCCAGTAGATGTGAATAATGCTGAAGATTTACATACACTACACAGGAATTACTACTACCTCTACAACTACATCAAGATTTGAAGATGGGATTAGTACCCAACAGAAAAAAAAAAACTAACTGTATCATTTTCACAGTAGCAACGTTAATCATTATGTTAATATATCAATAATAACAAGGAACTTGGAAAGGTCTTTAGTGCTTTCTCTCATTTTTAAGCAAAATATCCACAGTGTCCCCTTATTTTTATGAACTGGAGGAAAATGAAGACCCCTCAAACGGCTGTCTTGCTCTTTCTTACAAAGTTGTTCTCTGCATCTAAACTGAACTTCTCTCCTGACTTAACTTCTCTACCAGGGATTCCTATAGGCAGTGGGGAAAATGATAGTCACAGCCTCTTCTGGGTATCAGGTTCATTTAGGCTGATGTAACAGAAGAAGCAGAAATTCCTTATACAGATAAAAGCAGAGCTGGGGAGCAACCCCTAACCCCAAAGTAAGCAATCAAATGAAGCACTGCATAAATATAGAAAAAAGAACACCGAGAAGCAATATGAATAAAACCTGGAGGGAAGATGGACCAAGGGGCACAGAGCTGCAAGTCAATGATGGGTAAGGGACACAGAGGTCCCAAGTTGTAACTTTCCATAAAAGAGCTGGGTCTCTTGACATGACTGTGGCACAGCAAAGGCAGGGAAATGTTTATTTCTAATGAAATAACCAAATAGTCTGGGAGCATTTAAATCCCAAGATTACACTGAAGCATTCATTTATTCATTCATTCAACTAATTTATTTATTATTATTATCATCACCCCCACCATCACTGGTGTCAGGCGTTCTTTACCTTTTTCTGTTAACCAGAGAGATTAATGACTCCCATCTGATTAACCAATTCCAGGGGTTCTCACTTCTAGCTGTAGCTCATAATCACCTATGGAGGTGTTTTTGTTGTTGTTTTTATGTTTTGGGTTTTTTTTTTAATTTGCAAGGCCTTGTCCCTTCCCTGAGCCACTAAGTGAGAATCTCCTGGGGCAGGATGTGGTCATGTAATGAACCTTAAGACGCTTCTCCAGAACAGAAAGCTTCCACGTCGTCACTGCCATCGACCTTAGGCTGAGGATTTCTGGAGCTCCCTGAGGAGGAGCCAGGATTCCAGCCTGGGTGAAAAACATACACACCTGCAGGCAGCCACTCCACTTCCGGAGAGCCAGGGTTCAGGCAGTTACCGCTTCTCTGAAGGTACAAGCTTTACAGACATCCTATTGTTTGGTGCAGGTATAGGGGGAAATGAGTCAAAAGCACTGGTGGGGGGGGGGGTAGATTTATCCACAAGGTTGCCTTCAAATGGTTTTATTCTATATACTGCTGGAGAATGGACTCATGGCTTATCTTCCAGAATTTATACAGCAAGCACTCCAAAATATCTGAGGAGTGAATAGATAGTTAGATCTAGCTATTGATGGATTAGGACTCTGCCACCTGCAACTGTGAAACTTGGAGCAGGCTACTTGACTTCTCTGATCCTCAGGAAAGTTGTAAAGATTACTTCCTCGTAGGTTCTTGCAATGACTAGAGGATAGAGCATGAGGAAAACAGCTGGCACAGTGCCCAGAACAAAGTTAATATGAATAGTTAATACACGTTTACAAAAGCAGCACAGCCAAGTGCACCCAAGACTCATTTTCCTGATTTTGTCTTTCCTTATTTAATAAAAATGGATGTTACGACCATAATTGTCACTATCAAAACCCCAGAAAACAGGGGAGACAGGACGAAAGGTCAGAGGTTACTGCTCTGCCATTCTCTCAGGTAGACATTTATGAATTCTGACTCATTAATATTGATTAGACAACTTGTAGAGACCAGGTAGCACATACAGGAAAAATGGCCAACTGAGAGCTTGGCCTGGTTTCATACCAGCTCCTCTGCAGAGAAATTAATCCAACGCAAAGTCAACATTTTCAGAACTGAAGTAAAAGACATAACTTAAAGCCCAGCTAAGTGTGCCCCTTTTCCCCATTCAAGAACCCAGGGTCAGGGACAAAAGAACCACCAATCACACATCAGATGCCATTTGAAAAAATCCGTGTCTGTTTTTTTTTTTTAATAATGTATTATTATTTATTTATTCAGTTTTTCCCCATTTTTATTGAGATATAATTGACATGCAACACGGTAGAAGTTTAAGGTGTATGGTATAATGGTTTGACTTACACGTATTGCAAATCTGTTTTGCCTTTGATGATAATGATATCTAGCATTTAATGAGTGCTTACTACAGACAATGCGTACATCTCTTGTAATTCTCAGAACGTAGTTATTTCCTTGTTAGAGTTAAGGAACTCAAGGTTGCCGTTGAAACTGGAAAGGTTTAGAAATGTGCCCGAGATCAGTTGGTTAGTAGGAACCAGACTATCAAACCCCACAGCTGGACTCATAACCACTGCACTGAACCGCCTTGTCAGACGCTAGCCTTGGGATTTCCCTGGCGGTCCAGTAGCTGAGACTCCACACTTCCACTGCAGGGGGCGTGGGTTTGACCCCTGGTCAGAGAACTAAGATCCTGCATGCCACGTAGCAAGGTCAAAAAACAAAACAAAACAGATGCTAACCTTCTCCCCCACTGGGTGGGCAGGTCTGGTCCCCATCCTGGTTTCCCATTTCATTCCCGTGTCCAGTTTCCTGAGGCTGAGCTCTTCCGGTCCCTGAGCTTAGCAGCATCTCTCTCAGTCTGACGAATCTGGGTGATATTTACTGCTAGTGCGCATAACATCTGAACTGTAGGGAGGCTGGCCCTTGCCCTTCCCATGGTGAAGGGAATGCTGTGATTTCATGGCAGGATTCCACCGGTGTAACTCCTCTCTCTGCCTATTTATTTAGGCATGCAGTCTCCAGCAGGCTCCCCCCACCGAGGGGACACAGCCGCTCAGGCAGATGACACAGACGATTAACCAACAGCATGAGCTTTGAGGGAGAAAGAGAGCCAGGAATAAGGCAGGTTATTAGGAACATGTATTCACTGAGTCAGGGACATGATGTGGACTGTAGTTGGTAGCAAGCTGTCACTCCCATTCCACTTGTACTGAGTGTCTTTCTCACTTTGAGGCCCAGCCACTCCTGATTTCCCTCCCCCAGAGCATAGGTGCTCTGGGCTTCACACGGCAGATGAATGATACCCTATTTTGCAGAAAATTCTAATAGTCTTAATTAAGAGATCTCAAAACATCATAACAACCTCGTTTCCTCATATCTCATCCAAAACATGTTTAAAGGATACTTCTATCTGTTATGATCACATTATAATTTGTAAAGCTTATATGCATTTGAATGCTCTTTTCACAAACAAGAATAATGTGGCTTAGTCTCTGTGTCAACCATTTATGACCCACCCCACCTCCCACCGCACCTTACCCCCACCCTCACTGATAGGAAGGTGAAGAATGGTCCTTTAATAGTTTTGAGAATACTCTCTAAACCACATTTTGTACTGATTCTGCATGTGGAATGTTTCTTTGCTAAGAAAAACCTCGTTTCAGTCCAATCCTACGTTGCCTTGGTTCTATTTCCTAGAATGAGCAGGAGGAAACTGAATAGAATATCACCGCGTTTCCCATTTTCATTTTTCTGCATGAGGTTAGTGGTGACGAGAACCTGCTTTTCAAAGCAATTGCATCAGTGGCAACTGGCCAGAGTCTGAGACTGTCTATCCCTAGCTGGCCTCAAGGTGGTCACCGATGCAGTGAGCTGTGGCCAAGGCCCTTCCTGATTTAGCTGTTATTCCAGAGAGAATCCACACAAGAAAGGATCATAGCAAAGGCACTGGTGACAGATTTTTTTGTTGAGGGAAGAGGATAGCAGGTGTGGGAATAGGGATGCAGAGACTGAGGATTTGAAATGCAGATTTTTTTTTCTCCAGAATTTCACAGCATTAAAGTGAGAAAGATAGATGATATTACTATTGCTGAATCCAAAAGATAATAAAAGAGTGCCCTCATCCTCTCCTACACACATACCTCCCTCCAACTATTTCTGTCCAAGTTTTTGCTTTCACTTTGGAGGAGTATTTTCTTATGGCAGGAATCTAAATGCAATTATGAAATACTGCCTGTTTCTCTAACCCACAGTGAAGCTACCTCCATCCTAAAATGAAAGAAAATGTGGTGGTTGTTTTTGTTTCCCCTGCAGGTATACTAAAATTAGTTGCTGAATTTACTCTTCTCTAAATTGTTTAATGGCAGTGTTTTGGGGCGTCTTCATAAAAACAAACCTCATGTAGCCAGGCTGTAAGCCTCTAATTGAAGGAAATCTTAACTTGCCTAAAGTGATTAAAGATAAGTGAGTCTTTAAGTTTGACTTACCCTACTTGAAATTCTTCTCTGTCCACAAAGTATATATAAATCTTTATGGAATGACCTATTAACTGCCTGCTGCTGGGACCAAGCTTTGGGCTTTGTTTCCATTATAAAATAAGGTCACTCTGCTTTTGGTATAAAAACGGATGTAGCTGCTTTGATAATTAAAATCTACAGGGTCCTGAAGAGATGATATATTTAAACCTCTAAAAAATAATGTGGAACCTATAAAATTACAAAAGGAGAAGGGATGTGTTCCCTATTACTGGTCATCAAATTATATGTTGTAATAGGGTATTGATGTCATTCTTTAAAAAGTAATTTCAAGAAGTTTTTTTTGAACTCTTTCAATCCAAATCCTGAGCCACTCCTTGTCTGGCAGACATTCTCCACTATCAAAGGGCACCTCTAGAGAGGGCTACAACTTGGAGGGTATCACTTAAATGTCTTCCACTTTGTATGAAGAGTCCTACTAAAAAATTCACTGATGCTGCCATTCGAGGAGCCTAGACTTAAAGGAAATCAACCTGACCCTTAACACGGGGGTTTTACTCATAGAGAGACCTGCTCCCTGCAAGCTTGTAGGCCCCAACCTGCTCTAGGAGAAGTTCTTTTCCCACTTTTATCTGCCGTAATTCAGAGCAGGTGCTTCGGCTCCGGTGTGAGAACACCATCTGGAGAGGCAGTACCTAGAAGTGAAATCAAACAAATGCTTTACTCCTCATGAGGTTCCAGTGGTCTCATGGACTAGAATTTTTTTTTAAGTTACTCTTTGAATCAAAGAACTTTTAGGCTAAATCTTTGAGATTTTTATAACAAAGCTACAGTAATCCTACCTCAGTCAGGATACTTAGCCTCGCTAAGCCTTTATCATTTATAAAACAAGTAAATCATAATTTATTTTATGAATCACAAGATTGTTCTAAGTACTAAAAACAGTGGTGCCTGTCGAGAGAGCACTGAGCATAGTGCTCGCACTTGGTAATTGCTTCTGAAATGTTAGGTACAATAAGGAAAGTCGGGCAAGTTTTAGCTCCATTTTACAGATGGGAAAACTGAGGCTCAGAGAGTTTAAGTGGTTAAGATATTTAATGTAGAAGATAAACAGTGAGGCCAGGATCCCAAATTAGCGGTCTAGTGATACAGTGAAATTCCTTCTACGGGATATGGGCTACAATTTGCTTCTTGTAATTGGTCGTTCTACAAATCCCCAAATGGCTGATTAGTCCAGTCTCCTCTCCAAATGGGAGGAAGTGCACCCTGGCACTGCATGCTGCAATGCTTGCCTGGCTCTCCCCCTGACTCCCTCACCTACCTCTGCCCCCGGAAGAACAGCCCTACTCCCCAAATGGAGCAGAGCTGTACTCTCTAGATCCCGTCCTGCTGATTGCTCACACTTGGGTTACGGTAAGGTGTCCCTGGAAATGTTGAGATTTACTTCAATTAGAGGCTATATCCTGGCCCTCCCTCACTTTCCCCTCTGTCTCTTTTTCTTCCTCTTCCTTTTTTCTTTTTTTTCTTTTTTTTTGCGGTACGCGGGCCTCTCACTGTCGTGGCCTCTCCTGTTGCGGAGCACAGGCTCCGGACGCGCAGGCCCAGCAGCCATGGCTTACGAGCCTAGCCACTCCGCGGCATGTGGTATCTTCCCGGACCGGAGCACGAACCCGCGTCCCCTGCATCGGCAGGTGGACTCCCAACCACTGCGCCACCAGGGAAGCCCTCTTCCTTTTTTTCTTGATTCTCTCACTCACTCGCTCGCTCTTCCTCCTCTCCCTACTGCCTCTCCCCCATCTCCCTGTTTTCCTCCCCTTCTCCTCCTTTCTCACTGTTCCCTCACCTCCTCTCCTTTCTCGTCTGCTGTGCCACCATCACCACCATCCTTATCATCACTACCACATTCCCTCTAGAAGGCTCAAGGGGCTTGAAAGCAGATAGACCTGGGTTTGAATCCTGTCTCTCATACTAGTTGTGTGACTTTGGGGAAGTTAATTAAACTTTTTATGTCTAAATTTCCTCCCTTCTAGAATGGGACAGTTGATGATAATAAATACTGGTACTAATGGAATTAGAAATCAGGATGGGCACCTTGTGTGAGTACATGTTTCTCCTTTTCTGTTTCTCAACATCCTCCCCTCCCTTCACACCCATCACTGAACCCCACGATTGCAGTTTGTCATCCCGCATGATTTGCCACAGGCAGAGGGTACTGCAGTGCACCAGCATCTGCATGCTATTTGGTTCACATGGTAGTAGGGTTTCTCACAATAAATAGACCAGCCTTTTGGTGTAGACTTTGGTCCCTTCTGGGTTTGGTCCAGGTGCTTCAGTTGACTTTGAGAGCAAAATTCTGGGACATTGACAAGCTAGGGACCGATCTTGCAACTTGCTGACTCCGTGGAGTAAGGACACCAGTGAGGTCTCTGAGGAGACAGACAGCTTCTCCTCCCCTGGCAATGCACCTGCCCCAACCCATGCTCATTTTGAATGTCAGCTTCATTTACTGGCTGTGTGGGCTTAAGTCACTCAACCCTGCTGGATCAGTCAACTCCCCTTGTACAGTCTACCTACCTCACAGGATCATGGTGAAGATCAGTAGGGAAAACACTCTATAGACTGCAGTGCACTACACAAGTGTAAACTATAATTTTTTAAATTTTACATTAAAATCTAGGAAGTCTTATCATTCTGCTTCATTCTGTCAATGCGAGGATGAACCAAAATTGGAAGGAACTTTGAAAATTCAGAAAATCACATTTGGAATGGTATTTGAGAAACACCATTTTGAAGCTTTCAAAAAATACGTATATATATTTACGTCTTCTTATATTATGTATATATTAAGTATATTATTACATATTTATGGCTATTATGTTGAGTCACTGTTATAACCCAGATGGTGGAATTTTTAAAGCAACAAAACACAATTTTATGTTAGTTAGCATACATGTAGCTTCTGATATGATACAAAAATATCTTTTACCTTGAGGTTTATTGGTCTTCTATTTATTTACCCTGCGCCAATCATTAGAAATTATTTTCCAAGGCATAAATGTCAACTATAGGAGCCCCAGGTGACCCATCTTTGCTGTGCCGTAAACTAGATTATATATTGGAATGGGTAAGGGTATTGAATACCAATGCATTGGGTTTGGAGTTTTATTACTCTCTCTGGCCACTGAGCCTACCAGTTATAAATCATATTTTATTACCTTCTAGAAAAACAAATTAAGTGATGAGCAACTCACATTCCACATGCAAAACAGCTATCTGAGAAGCAAGATTCGGCTGGGCAAATCCTCGTTTTTCCCCAGGGGGAGGGGGAAAGAGAGGAAGAGGGATGAAGAATGTGTTTGTTTTGAAGTAGCTGAAATAACCTGACTTGCCAGTCCATCCTGTTACTTGAGCCAGCTAGTTCCCCCCTGTGGTGATGTAACAGTGGGCAGGGAAGTCCCTGGTGGTCCAGGGGCTAGGGCTCGGTGTTTTACCCAGGTTCAATCCCTGGTCGGGGAACTAAGTTCCCACAAGCCATGCGGCGTGGCCAAAAAACAAACCAGTGGGCAGTCAGAGGGGTCTGTAGCCCATCTCACCCACAGCATCTCGACTCCCCCTCAAGAAAAGAGGGCAATGAATGACAGTTGATATGGCCTACAGAGTTAGTCCATATGCTTATTTGGATAATTTCTGCTCACGCTTATCTTGGTTGGATGTTGGTTGGATGTGATGTCACTTGGTAGCCACTTTCAGTCTTAAAAGAGCTTTGCTTCTTCCTTTTGTTAGTCATCTTTGTTTACATTCAAATAAGTTTATCCCCTCAACTTCTTTTACATTTTGCCTTATGCTTGTTCATTTTTTGCTCCTGCTTTGTTTCTGCTTCATAAGTTTCCTAATCTGTTTTCTAGAGTTTTTTATACCTTCTTTCTCTGATTCCCCACTGTATTTCCACTCCATTCAAGGTGGATGAGGTTTACATCATCTTGGGAGGGTCAAGAACTGTGTTTCCCAAAGTACACAGCACACAAACTGTGATTTGGGCTTAAGTGGCACGGGAGAGGATTATCAGTAGTACCCAGACGCTGACATTAAATGACATTGAATCACACAGTGAGAAAGTTATTCCCTTTCCAATGCTCTCTCAGTCCTGCTGATTACTTCAAGGGAAAAGTTTCCATTTGGTCCTTGTACAGCTATCACTTCCTAATCTCCCTTTTTTTTTTTTAAAGATAGAATGTATTTATTTATTTATTTATTTCTTCTGTGTATTTATTTTTTTACCCTTTAGAAAGAGAGAGCAGGCCTCAGGCTGAGAGCCTCTGACATGCAGTAGTATCTAGCTGGAGGTGTTTCATTTGCATTGTTTGGGTTTCTATTACATAAGTACTTGTTTTTATTGTTACCTCCTATTTACAGCAAGTGTTTTCTTTTTTTTTTTTTTTACAGTCATGTTATAAAGTCTCTTCTTTAAAAGAGTATATGTAAGTTTAAAGTGCATATTGGTTTAAAGAAACACATTAAATGAAGTTAAGCACAAAGAGATGGCAAAAATGTTGAGGGTGGTAGAGTGGGAATGGCTAAAGTTCGGGAGATAATAGCCTAGAATCACTCCATAAACATTTGTTATTTTCTTTTTGCTTTACGGTATTATATGTTAGTTTTCAAAGCATCCTTGTTAATAACATCCAGGTCTAGATGCAAGTCATTCTACTTCCGAATTTCTCCAATTGAAATTATACACCGATTATGTCATGGTCTCTTTTAGGTCCCTTCAGTCATAGGGTTTTGACAAGCTTCTCTTCAAATAGACACTGAAAATCACTGATGTTCCAGTAGGCAGTCTAGGGCAAGTATTCTGGACAGTGGTCTGCTACAATCTATAGTTTGTTTTTTTTTTAACCCCATCTTCCCTCTTCTGCCATGAGGAAGAATATAGGTCATAGGACTTCAAGACTTTGACATTTCTTTAGAATTCTTCAAGATGATCTCACTAATCCCAAGTAATGCAATCTTTGCAAACTTTTCTCTAAAGGGAAAAGGTTCATGCTGCTCTCTTTTATGCTGTTTTCCCTGAAGACCACTCAGTCCCATTTATAGAAAGAAAAATTTTGGTCTTAGGGGGTAACATTCTCCTCAACCTCTCTTTTCACCCAGCAGCGAAACTCTCTAAGATTTCTCAATTTATTCTTGGGGAACCAGTTGAAACATCCTCAAGAGCAGAGGCCTTTCGCTCCTCCTGAGTCTGTCTCGGTAGGCTTCCGTCTGCAGGGGTTGGGGAAAACTTCTGGATCTCTGTTCCAGCCTGCTGCCCAGTGTGCAGCAAGCCCTCTGAACAAACCGGAGCAGGTTTGAGTCCATGTGGATGTTCCTTGTCCCACCTTCTTTTAGGCACAGAGACACTGCCACCCGCACCTACCTCTTCCTTTCCTTCAGAAAAATTCAAGCCTTGCACTCACAGTTCCAAAGAGGGTAAAGTCAAACCTTTATGCTAAAACCACATAATCCTAATCCACCCAATTCTCGTAAAAGGAGGCGAGTCGGGTATAGGTCATGGAGTGATTGGGAGGTCATAACTGCTTGTGATCCGCTGTCCCACACCACGTGACATCAAATCCCCCTTGTTCCTTTTGCATCCACTCTGATACCCGTGAATCTCTGCACGCCTAGTGACTGCTATTGTGAGGGGTAGGACCAATTCGTATCTTAGCCACTTTGCTGGGTCTGACTCTCTGTGATGCTTTTAGCTTGTGAATACTAAAGATGGGTTTTCTACCTGATCAGTGTTCTTGCGTGTAGCCTCGTTCCCTACACCAATAACCCATTAAAGGGCACTTTTTTTTTAAATGCTTTTTTAAAAATATTTATTTATTTTTGGCTGTGTTGGGTCTTTGTTTCTGTGCGAGGGCTTTATCTAGTTGCGGCGAGTGGGGGCCACTCTTCATCGTAGTGCACGGGCCTCTCACTGTCGCGGCCTTCTCTTGTTGCGGAGCACAGGCTCCAGGCACGCAGGCTCAGTAGCTGTGGTGCACGGGCTTAGTTGCTCTGCGGCATGTGGGATCTTCCCAGACCAGGGCTTGAACCCGTGTCCCCTGCATTGGCAGGCAGATTCTCAACCACTGCGCCACCAGGGAAGCCCTAAAGGGCACTTTTGTCTTGCGGTTTTCTGAGCACTGCTCCCCACGTTATTTCTTGGAAGACTGAGCCTTGCGACTGGCAAGAGGTCACCTATAGGTCTTCTCAGAAGCCCTAGATCTAGTCAGGACTTCGCCTTCCTGGTAGTTCAGTGGCTGTCCCAGTTGGTTTGGGTGACCTGTTCTTAGACTGCCAGTCAGAGTTTTGATTGACATATTCTGCTCAAGGCAGCCCGAATAATTACTTGTTCACACAGAGCTTGATCTATACCTGCTTCATTACCATCATAGGGTCTCCAATTTTAATAAGTAAGCTTTTTTGGTCTTTTCTGGCTCACTGATGATTTAGCAATTTTGCCTGTGTAACTCTACAGTTGATAACACTTCCAAATACCTGCTCAAGACTTCTCAAACATCAGGTAGTCTTACTGAAATAGCACATGACTTAGGATATCTATAACCTCAAATGTCAAGCTTCTAACGCTCTCTGTTAACGTTCCTCAATTTCCTAAATGAGGTAGTGCTTGTAAAGTGCTTCGCACAATGCCTGACACTTAGTAAGTAAGCAGTAGATGTGAGCTATTGTCATAGCTGTGTTTGGTGCTGTTACTATTTCACTTCTGACACCTGCCATTTTTGCAGTGTCCAAGTGGTTTTCCCTAGCCGCAGTGTAATGTTTTTTTCCCCCAATGCCGTGGTAATTCTCTTGAGGAACACACCACATTTTGTCTCCACCCACCCCCACCCCCCATGGATTCTACCCCTGCGTGTCCCAGAACATGAGCTTGTATGTGCGTACGGCAGCAGGTAACCTGCTTAGGTTTTAAATCCATTGGGTGATCTTTTATCCGAGGACTCTGGTCATATCTGACATTTACTGCCTGTCTTGATCCAGGAAGAAATTCAGTCTCTACAGAAGCTCAGTCTTCAAGGTAGAGAGGACAGGGTTAAAAGACTACTTTCTAATGCTTATCTCTCCAAGGGATGCAAAATAATTAAGCTCTAGCAAGGCTGCATTTTCTTTCTCTTCCTTTCCGAAAAACTTGCCAAGCACTTTATGCCTTTCCAGGGTCTTTCAAGAAGACTGTCAGGTGTTTGTAATTTCAACTTCTTCACTACTCACGGGCACTCACAAACAAACTGAGACCCACACCTATTTAGGCCTCCTGCAGTATCGCTGCCATCTCCAAATCCCAATTCACTCTAGGGCTTAGAAGGAACAATTAGTCCTTGTTATATGCATGTACAGCATTCGGATTCATAAAACCCTGGAAGGAACCCTACCATGTAACAATATTCAGACTTCGTCAACCTGTGAGGCTTCATGGACATTTATACCCAAGCTGCAGTGACTCAGAGCACACTCTTCCTGCCCTCAGCCCCTCTCCTAGCTGATTTGCCCTAAGTCCAGTCTTCCCTGGGTTTCATTCTTTAGCAGTTTCCATTAATCCCTATGAGGGTTTGTACACATCCTCTCTGGCTTACTAATGAAGCTGGTGCTCAGACTCTGCCCACCTTGATAATGCGTGCTTGGAGAGAGAGAATCTCTCTCCCTTGCCTTCTTATTCAAGGTTCCAGGTGTGATGATCCACCTTATTCTGGTCTCCTCCTCATCTTGTGTCTCCTTCTCAGGGTTCTGTGACAGCTCAGTAATCTTTTCTGAAGTGGGAAGGAGAAGATTCCCTCAGCCATCTTCCCAGGGTAACACTCAGTGAAGGATATACCATCACAAAGCTGCCTGAGCCCCAAAGTGTTATTGTGCTCTTTGATCGTGCTGCTCTTCAAACTCTCTTACACACACACACACACACACACCCCCACAAACACTGAGGTTCTGTCACAAAGCAAAAGTGACTAGACTGGGATGGGTCAATGGCCTCCCTAAACAGCTATCTTCCTATCATAAAGCTTCAGCATGATTCTAAAAGTCTCATTAGAAAATAACTTCAATGATGATGAAGAATAAAAGCATAGCTATACCAAAAAAGTCTACTGCTCATCCCCAGTAAGCTCAGGTTTGTCATGCTGAAGAAACAGCTTAATACAGGATATGCATTTTACCGATACAAATGGACACAAACACACAGAAACTCCCCTATAAACCTCTGAGTTCCTAAAGTTTTCTAAATTAATAAATTCCATAATTTTCCTAAGGAAAGTCATAAATTCAGTTACAGCTTCCCTTCAACAAGATATCTTTTAAAAATATCATATGTTATCACTTATGTGGAATCTAAAAAAATGGTACAAATGAACTTATAAACAGAAATAGACTCACAGACACAGAAAACAAACTTACGGTTACCAAAGGGGAAGGAGGGGGAGGGATAAATTGGGAGTTTGGGATTAACATATACACACTACTATATATAGAATAGATAACCCACAAGGACCTACAGTATAGCACAGGGAACTACACTCGATATCTTGTAATAACCTTTAATGGAAAAGAATCTGAAAAAGAATATATACATGTATATGTACATATACATATATATAACTGAACCACTTTGCTGTATACCTAAAACGAATACAACTTTGTAACTCAACTATACTTCAATTTTAAACAATATCAAAGTAGTACCTTGTGCAGAAAATCCAGTTCCACCAGGAATCAAATAGACTTCACCTGCTTTTTCATTCTTGCTTTTCTTCCCTCTTCTATGACTGAGACCTATCTTCAGGAAGGAGTGACAAGGAGCTCTAGGGATCTGGTCACTCAGATCCATCAAATCAGCCTTGACTGTCAAACAGACCACATGTTTCACTTTCACATTTATTCTTTCCATTTTCGAAGCCTCAGACAGCACATCATATACTTTCCTCCATTAAGGTCCCCCAAGTAGTAAATTGTGAGTTAGTTGCAACTTGCGACTGGGAGGAAACACATAGTTCAGGATGTAGAATACTGACTCTAGTCCTGTTTTATTGTCTGTCTACTATCACTTGAGGTTGTCAAGCAAGATCGATGTACAGAAGACATGCCAGGCCGTGCAGTCCTGTATTAGTAGCAGGTTTGGGCTCCAAACCCCTATGTAGTTCTTTGAGGAGGTCTACGTTTTGCCTTCTTTTTAAGGGAATGAAGTTTGCTATATAAAACTCTAATTTTTATGTAATCAAATTTATCAGTCTTTCCTTTACAACTTCTGGGTTTTGTGTTATATTTTCTAAAGTCTTGCCCATTCTAGAAGCACAAAAATATGCATCCATGTGTTCTTATAGGATGTCTGTGATTTCGTGTTTTACATGTATATCTTTGATCCATCTGGAACTTATTTTGGCAAATCAGTAAATCCAGTTACCATTTATTGAATAATGTTCCTTTTAAAGAAGTCCTTAAAATCGCAAACTTTTCCATGTACATTTTAACTATGATTCAATTTATACAAGCTCTATATATATACTTACTTATAAAAGTTCTATTTAAAACATAACGCCAGAAACAGTTATGTGACTGTGGACCGTTGTTTAAATGCTCCCTCCCTGGTCTATTTCCTCACCTATAAAAATTAAGACAACACTATCTACCTTGAAGCGTTCTTGTGAAGATTTTAAGTGTAAAGTATGTATTTAGATAAATGGGAATTTCTTTCTGTTCAATTTTCTGCAGTAAAGCAATGTGAGCCCTCAGAACAAGGATCCAATTTGGGTGTAAAATTCAGTTTCTCTTTACTTCCTGAGCATGTAGAGATGGCAAAGGGTGTCATGGCTTTTTCAACAGTGACACATAATTGTTTTCCTCTCTGGTCAGTGCCTAAAGAGGTATCTTATTTAATCCTCTTGAGGTACCTTTTTGGTTCCCCAAATATTTCATCAAGTTATGGTGCTGGCGGCAAGTGGTACCACACAGACCTGCGTTTGAATTTCAGTTCTGCCACTTGCCAAGTACGTGGCCATTCTTGAGGAATAATTTAAAGGGGGAGAATAATAGCCCCTATGTTATAGGGTCATGGTTGGATAAAATACAAATCCTTGTGTAATGCAAGTTCCATGAGGACAAGAACTTTGTCTTGTTAATCACAGTATCCCCAGTGCTAGAATAGTGCTTGGTGTGCAATTAACACTTATTAAATCGGTATTGAAGGAAGGAGGGAAGGAAGGAAGGAGGGATGGAACGAAGGAAGGAAGGAAGGGAGGGAGGGAGGAAGGAAGGGAGGTAGTGCAATTAGCAAGTTGCCAAAGGAAGTGGGCTAAAACTGTTAGCTGTAAGCAGAGGTCAGAGGTAACAAAAATGTGGTCCTGCCTTCAGGGGTTACAATCTGTATCTGAAAACTAAGGTGTATAGTACTTACCTATGAGGCATAAAGAAATGCACAGTATCACATAAGCATAAACAAAGTGCTTTGGAGGCAAGTGGGAAGTAGTGAATTTCAACTGGAGGATTAGGGAAATACTTCACGGAAGAGGGCTGTGTTTAAGCCGGACCTGAAAAGAGAATAGATTTTTTTTTAAAGAGATTTGATTTTCCAGGCTGGGGGAGAAAAAGAAACAACACAAAATGGGATAAGTGTTTGGCATATTCCAGGACCAGAGTTTAGTATGAGTAATGAGAGTGCACGTCAGGTAGAAGAAAGAGTGTCTGATATGTCAATCACGGCAGCCTTGAGTGTTCCACTGTAGTGTTTAATTAAGACAGTGCACAAAACTGAAGGTTTTTGAGTTGCCATGTTACAGGGACAGGATCAGATTATTATTAATATTGTGTTTTACTTATTCATTATTTGTATTCATTATTCAGAAATCAGTGCAAAGGATGACTTAGAAGCGGTAAACATTTAGAAACTGTTGTAATAGCTCAGGAGAGAAGCGCTGATGATCTAAACTTGAGAGTTGCTGAGGAAAGGAAAAGGAGGCAGAGACAAAAAGTGAGAGGGGAGTGCACGGTCAGAGATAGTTGAGAGTCTGCCAGGCAGTTAGGTAATGTCAGAAATACAAGAGGACAAACAGGGTCAGTTTAGTCTGGGAAGTGTTGAATTTAAGGATGTCTTCTAGACACTCAGTTGGAAATAGGCCACTGATACCCAAGAAGATGTCAGAAGTAGAGGTGTGTCGGCATTCCTCCGTCATTAATGAGACGATCAGAGTTGCTTTTCTAAGATGTTTACAGTCAACATAAAATATAGAAATGGAAGTGTCTCAGATCAATGAGGAAAGATGAATTATTCAATAAATAGTGTTGATGAAATTGGCTGGTTATGTGGTCAAAAAAAATGTGGCACTCCATCTCACACTGTACTCAAAAATAAATCCCAGACAAAGCAAATGTGGAATTGAAAATATAAAAAGTCAGAGACATATTTAGGTAAGGAATAGGTATGTATATAAGTATATATACACACATATATATATATGAATATACACATTTGAATTGATTTCCATATCTATATATATTTACTGAAATCTGTGAGCTTACACTGATGCCTCTGATATCACTTCAACACCACAGTGTTTATTCTCTTTCTCCTTTACTTTATTTTTAAGTCTCTTATATGACAGTGAGAAACTTGGCCCTCATTATTTTTAATCTATTTATGTATTTGATCAACTCCCCAGTATGCTGGCTGCTCCTTTCCCTGAATAGCTACCTTCTCACCCTACTTGAGTTCTGACACCCAACAGTAGGCCACCCATCTGATGTCTACATTGCTTTGCCCTGTATGATGGCTTTAGGACTGAATTATTCAGAAAGGGGAAGGGAAGAAGAGGACGGGAAGAGGAGAAGATCCTTCTGTTTTTTGGTGATTGAGCATGCATCAGAGGGGTCCACCTTCGCAGTTGGGTCCTCTAAGGTAGCTGACAGCACCACAGTGTGACCTGGCATAATCCAGTCAGAGAACTCATTTCCATGTGATCTTTTTTTAAAACGGTATTACCTTGGAGTGATGAATTTACTTACCAATGTGCTGCCCATTAGTTTAACACAGAAAATAAATATTCCAAATTGCCAAAATCTACATACACATGTAAATATATATATATGCTTCTGTTTCATTCAACTACCATTCATCAAACACCTTCTTTGCTCAATGCATTCTGGGAAAAATAAGGTCCCGGAGCATCACTGGCGTCCAAGAGTTCACAGTCTCATTGGAGAAATTAAACACAGAGACTTAAAGCAGATAAGTACAATTTAAAAATAAGTAGTTCAACACAATTCTGGCGCAAGCTGGCGCCAGATCCCCGATTCTCGTGCAGCCAAGTAGATGAAGACATAATTTCTGCAAGCCTGGCTTATCTGGGGCTGACGCTGACAGCCTGGTAGGGCAGGCTGAAGACTCACTCTTAGTAAAAGGGAGCCATCCTGTACGAGCAAGTTTTCTCTCCAAGGACATTTTATCGTAACCACTTCCTGCCAACTAAATAAAAATTGCTACCATCCTGTATTACGCAGAACAAAGGGCTGTCTGCAGATCCTAATGGATCATTGCCCCATTCCCAAATAGAGCAGGGTCTGTGATCCCAGGGGTTCCTCTTCCATCACTCAGACTCCACGTGAGAGCTTCTCCAGGAAAAATGGGTGTGGGAACTCTGACATCCTCTCCTTTGGTTACATAAGTAATACAAATTCTTTTTTAGAAATTATACACAGGCTAAAGTGCAAACATTACCCATAGTCTTACAATTTTTAGAACAAATACTTTCAGAAATTTCTTTCTATGTGTTTGTATAACCTTGGGTAGGTAATGTAATTGGTTGCTGTATGTCAGTTTCCTCATCCATAAAATGAAGATAGTAATAGTAATATGATTCACCTCAGAGTGAGGGCAAAACATGAGTTAATATACACAAAGTGCTTTGAATAGTGATGTTGCATTGCAAGATCTGTAAAAAATAATATTACCTATATTTATCTAGCATTTATCTACCTAGATTCAGCTATATATTTATATTAAGTGGGAAGGAAGTATTAATATTTCTTTGTAGCCTGCTTTTTTTATCTAATGATATAACATGAACTTCTTCCCTTGTGTGACAGTTTTAAAAGTGCAAAGAGACCATTAGATTGTTTGAGTGATTTTTCTAAAGTGAAAAGTAGTGTAGGGAATGGACCCTGGTCCTGCAAGGGTATTAGTTCAAGGTGATGAGCCAGGCTAGGGCAAGGCCTAGATCTAATACTTTTTGAAATCAGAAGGTTGGGATGCTGCTTGTATATAATCTCAGAGTCTAAGCTGAGCACAGCTTTGAGCTCCTCTAGCTCATAAGTTTTCAAATTTTTGTTGTTGTTAAAACAGTAAAGCCATGTTGTTCCCCAACAAAATCTCATGTGGAACTCTACCCAATAAATAAAACAATTTTAGAACATCAGAGTAAATTTATTTCATAAGTTCAAGGGTACAATATTTGCTTATCAATAAGATCACTAAGGCTGCTTGATTAAGAAAAATTGGAACTCCAAAGATACAGATGATGATCACACTCTTATGTAGCAGCCACTTCCATGAAATGGGGTAAAGCCTTTGTGAAGTCCTGTAGCCCCACTGCCATGGAATGAGGTATCAGAACCAGCGTTACAACACCCTTATTTTTCTGATGAGAAAATGAGGCCCAGAAGTGTTGTGTACTGCTCGGGCTTTTAACATGAAAAGTCCCAACAATAAAAATAATCTGATAACAGAATGAAAATAAATATTTCATTGAAGAAAGTATCTGGAATGGTTAAATGTATTATCCACCAAATACAGTTCTTTTCAATTTAAATGATTTCCATAGAGTTCTTCAATTAATAAAAATGGAAATGGTCAATTAATTAAACAGCTGTTCTTTATTGTTTTGAATTATCCTCATAGCTTGTAAGCACTGAATTGTGCTGACTATGTAATTTGTATTTTATTCCATTAATGGATATAGATTTACTGATTATCTCTAATAATTAAATTATGCATTTCAACTTATGAATCAGCATCTCGTTTTCTACGTATCGGCTCTTTTCGTCTTTTAAATATCCATCCCATCATCTGTAATTTCAGTTGTTTTCTCATCATGAAGCTTGCCTACAAAACTCAGGAAAACACTATTGTCAAACAAGTTCCTTCATTAGTTAAACAAGACCAAGCTTCACTGACAGAAACTTAAAAAGTTCATTCTGTATTTTCCCCTGCCACTTCCTCCTCACACCCTGGACACTTGATGCATGTGCCTTAGTGTAGTTATAGCTACTCTGCCCTGTTTATATGAGGACTGACAACCCCCTGACTTGTGTGGTGGGCATAGTCCTGCAGAACTTTATGTATATTTCATTTTTTTAAAAAACTAAAAAAAGGGGGCTTCCCTGGTGGCGCAATGGTTGAGAGTCCACCTGCTGATGCAGGGGACACGGGTTCGTGCCCCAGTCCGGGAGGATCCCACATGCCGCGGAGCGGCTGGGCCCATGAGCCGTGGCCGCTGAGCCTGCGCGTCCAGAACCTGTGCTCCGCAGCGGGAGAGGCCACAACAGTGAGAGGCCCATGTACCACAAACAAAACAAAACAAAACAAAAACTTAAAGAAGGAAGAAAACAGTTCTCACAAATGATCCAAAGTCAAGTTTTTAAAAATTACATTGGGAAATATATTATATATGCAAAAAATGTATAAAGGTATTTACAGAAAAGTAGTCATTTGTTCTTTTAAAAATTAGTGACATCATAAAATCATACTTGCTTATTGTAGACAGTTTAGAAAATATTTTAAAAGTATAAAAACATATAATTGAAAATCACCCGTAAATAAATCTACCCTTCTTTGTTTTCTCTGTCTATATCTATAGATGTATACATACATATACCAAATATATGTATATATGCATATTTAAATTTTTTGTGTCCTCCATTTTCACTCAGTAATATAACTTGATTATTTTCCCATGCATTCAATGTTTTGAAAAATCTGATTTTAAAGACATCTTTATTTCTTCCCCCTTTTTTTGAATACTGGCTTTTCTTACAAGTGTTTTCTTATTATGAATAAGACTGTGATGTAGAACTTTAGGCATAAATATTTGTCCTCATCTCTGATTTTTTTTTCTTTGTGTTAAGGTCGTATCTTCTGACATCAGGTTGTGTGACTAGATTGATATTCTCCTAGTAATGCTCCTAAATCTATTCTAGTCAGTATATAAACGATTTTGACACTAAAGTTCCTGGAAGAATTGTTACAGGCGCATGTTGACAACACTGGTGAATTCTGGTTCCTGCTCTGATTTGGTTGACTGAACTTTGGTTCCTGTATATCTTTTGGCTTCTGGAAGTTTCTTTTGGACCAAACTGTGTTCACATGATAAATATGCAAATAAAACAGACTGAGATTTGATGGCTGTCCAGGATTAATGGGAAGACTTGGATCCAGCAAAGGAGAGATGAGGAAGGGCAGAAGAGGTAGGAGTGGAAGGGAAGTAGCATCAAGATGTGGAACTTGAAATTAGAAAGAGAAAAATCAAGTAAGTCGTTGGGCAATGGTGCCAAAGGCAGCAGAAAGATCAAGATGAAATGAATCAAAGAGACATCATTAGATTTGGTCAGAAAGTGAGCATCTTTTACTGTTGAGCAGTTTAAGTGGAGCAGAAATAAGAAGACAGGGGATGGGAGGGGATTGTATCAAGGAAACTGAGTTAACACCACACAAAGCCTGAACCTCTTTTCTTGCCCTAAGTTCATTCTGCTGGTTATAGTAGCATAACACATGCAACTTCATTCATTTTCTCATTCCACATGTATTTATTTAGCACTATTCTGTATGAAGAACTGTGCCAGGGCAGGGGGACATAACAGTGAATAAGACAGACATGGTTCCTGCTCTGATTAAGCTTACGTTCTAGTAGAGAGAGACAGTCACTTAACAAGGAAACAAATCATCAATGAAAAAGAAAGTGTGATGTGGTGATAGATGCGAGTGAAATAAGAAAGAATAGAGGCAGAAATTGTTTAGAGTTGGGGGGAAAGCTAGTTTACTTATGACAGTTAAGTCCTTCTGAAAGGTGCTATTTGAGATGAGGTCTGAGAAAGGGCCAGCCATAGGGGATGAGCATTTTTGGCAGAAAGAACAACACTTAGAAATCTGGGAGATGGGAATGAACTTGACTTTCTCTAGAAACAGAAAGAAAACCCGTGTAACTGGAGGGATGTAAATGAAGAAGAGATTGGTGTGGCTCTGGGGTGATGGTTAAGAAGGTTAGAGATGCAGATGTAGGCAGGCCGCCAGATTTTATATGACCTTACGAGATTTTGAGTTTTGTTCTAAGTGTAGCTGGAAATCAACTTTGATAGAGAAATAATCCTGAAGTCAAATGATTGTGTCCTTGCCCCATGTGGCATAAGGGTCTCATTTAAGTACTCTAAAGATCCAGAATGCTAATGTTTATGAAAATAAGATTTGCAGGTAGAGGGGACATATTTTTATTTGGTCCACTTAACTAACCTTTCCCATCTCTTCTGGTAAGTGCAGCCACTTGACCTACCCCAAACCAGGTATGTCTACTAAACAGAACCTTACTCTCTCTGGCCTCAGGTATGCACACATCACCTAGGTCTAGCCAATCAGGCTCCCGTTCCTCTGGCCACAGTGACTGGCCCAGACATGGGTATCTGACTTAAGCCAGGACTATCACAGTTGTTCCCAACAGAGTCGGATGCTGGATGGGAAAAACTGTCTCCATCCTCTGGGGTCACCAAGCAGGGATGATGCCAGCTTGACAATATCTGTGACCACTCCCTCCTTCTTCCACTCTAGATTTCTCCTACTCTCACCTCCTCAGCATAGAACCCCCCTCTGTAATTGGAAAGAATTAGGTGAACATGCAGAACAAAGCTGAAAATGGAGGGGGAGAAAAAGATCTAGAGCTGGCAACTGACACACTTCCTAACTCTCAGGGATCCCAGAGGCCATCTCCTTCCTGGACTTCCTGTTTGGAGGGCCTGATCAAATAAATGTCCCTTTTTTGCTCAAGGTAGTTTGAATTTGGTTTCTGTCACAATCCAAATAATTCTGACTATTGCAGTGTGTTAAAGAGGGGAAAGCAAAGTCTGTTAACATTTACACACAGTCTCCATGCTTTCTCTTCTTTATCACTAGAAACAGAGGTATGTGAACAGTTGGGATGTGTATCACTTGAGACTTCAGTTTCCCCGCCAAAGACATGTACATGTAAATTCTCCAATGACCATTCACTCTTTCTCTCATGGCTTCCTCCTAATGGTGTGCTTTTTTTTCTTTGGGGAAAAAAAAGAGCTGATTTGTAACACTTGGCAATTTCTGTTCTACAGATCCTCCCACTATGGCAGATTAAACTACCAAAGGTATGGCAACCCAGCTAGAAAAATTTCTGAATGTGAGAGTCAGTAAGAGCAGGCTTCAGCACACCATCATTTTCCTCTCTTTCTTCATATAATCTCCTGTTCACTCTTCCCTGTTCTGTGCAATTGCCTTCCCTCTCTGCCACGTGTTACCCACAATTTCACCTAGGATTTCCTTCCGTTCTCCTTTCCTCTGAGTCTCCCCAGCATCATCATCCTGTCTGATGCCAACAACATAAGGTTACTGGGAAGAACAGAGGCCTTGCTGTCATGTTTAGATTCAGTCACTTGTGACCTTGAGCAAGTTACTTAATTACATTGAGCTTGGTTCTCTAATGTATAAAGTGATAAAAACAGTACCTCCCCATAATGGCTATGAGGACTACCTAAGACAGTTGTTATGAGAAATGCCAAGTGAAAGCTTTTGTCTTTCCAAGGCCTTCAGAGAGAGTGATAACACCCCAACGGTGCCCCCAGGACATCCCTCCTCCCCGGGCTAGTTCTTGCAACGGGCATTGCGCTTGTCTCTCCCATCGCTCACGGAACTCTTTGAGCGCAGGGCTTTGTCTTATTCATCTTCATACCCCGGATCCTGGCTCAGTGTCTGGAACATGGTAGATGCTCCAAAAATATTAAATGAATGCTGTCTTACCCATTTCCTATTTGATCATGAGAAGGGCTAGGAGAGAAAGAATTGAGCTGCAAAAGAAAATAGGAGGAAGAGGTTTGGGGCCCGGGAGACTGGCTGGTGTGGATGTGAGCCGCCAGCGCAGCAGTTGGGCAAGGGTGGGAAGGATTGTGTGGAAAGCTGATTTGTTAGCATATGGATGGCTGAGTTCTCCCACAGGCCCAGCTCATTAGTTTACTTGGTACACAAAGCTGAACAGAGCCCAGGGGAAAGATAATTCACTCAACAACATTCACTCTTTTTTCCTCTCTTGTTTATCTTAGTTGCTGGTGCTCATGTCATATCTTTAAGTTTCTTTCACTGAATGCCTTTTTGCTTTAAATCTTTAAGTTATTTTTTTCCTTCCTGTCCTGGAGATATACAAACCAGAGCCAATAAAATAAGAGCTCTCTTTTTCCTTCACAGCTCTGAAAGCTTTACATAAGTGTTTCTGCACTTCTATTTTATGGCCAGGACCAGATGCAGAAGTGCTAAAATATTTTGATAAGAGCTGTCCTGGCAGTACTTCTTGCTTTTACAGCTATCCAGAGGGAGAGAATTAGCTAGGAAATCAGTCCACAGACAGGAGAGATAGAAGCTATGAAATCTCTCTAACTGACTGAGATTCTCAATTAGTTTCAAAAATCAGTTGGATGATGAGAGAAAGAAAATATTTAGGCCATAGTGATCTCAAAATGAAAAATGGTAAATAAATTTGAAGGCCATATAATTCCTAGTATTTATTGGGGTGGGTTCCTTCAAAGTTTATAAAATGCCTTTATATACAAACATATCCTGAGACCTCAAGTTAAATACACACTTCCCGATCCCATAGTACCTACAAAGTAAGAACTATTAGTATCCCCATGGAACAGTTGAAACTAAGGCCCAGAGAGGTTAAGTGGCTTGCCCAAGGTCACACAGCTGGTCAGTGGTGATGCTGGTATTTAACCACTATACTCTACTGCCTCCCATCTGTATCGCAGAGAAAAAGTGTGAGGTGCAGGGAAGTCAGGTGAGTTGCACAAGATCACATAGAACAGGAAGCAGGAGGGCATCATTCCTTTCTTTCCCCACTCTGCAATGGGATCATCACCTCACTCTGAGCTGTGCATTTGCCTCATATTCTTTTCCATCTTATAACTTTCCCTTCATTCTGCCCATTCTTTTGTTTCACTTCATTCTACCTCATTCTGCCCTCTTCATGTCCTTTGGGGGCTCTGTTTTCATCCCTCCTTCTGTGACTGTGTTTTCATCCCTCCACACATGTGACTGTGTTTCAGCTGATGTGCCTGGGTCCTTAGTATGTGCCAGGGGCCAGTCCACATGCCTACAAATATTAACTCACTTTTATTCCCCACAGCAAATCTATTAAGCAGACACTGTGATTACCCTTATTTTACAGATGAAAAAATCAAGTCACCTTACCTTCCCAAGATCACACAGCTAATAGGTGAAATAGCCAAGTTCAAGCCTGAGCAGTCTGCCTTCAAAGCCCCATCCGAAATCATTTAGCTACAGCTGCTTCTCATTTGGGCCTTGACTGTACCTATATTTGTCCTTCAGGATATGTTCATACCTAGGTTTGCCTAGATATAGACGCCCTGGATAACTTTGTTTTCTACTCCTTTAAATCTACGTGTCGTGTGAACTTAGTGTGAGCTGGGAAGTGGCTTTGGCGAAAGGAATTTTGTATGGGCTACAGCTGAGATGAAATTAAAATTCATGGTTTTTGAGCCTTAGTTCAGGATTCTATTTATTCATTAGCTTGTTCATTCATCAGCCTGATGTTTCCTGCTACCTACTTGAGAAATAGCAGCAAAAACTAAACAATTAAGCTACTTGAAGGATGGTTCATAATGATAAAATAAACTGTTCGTTGAATAGTTCATGATATGTTTGCAGCTATAGGAAACACGTCATTTTCCAAAGGGAGAGAGGAATTTTGCCTGACAGAAGGGAGGATAACCAACATGGGAATAGGTAATAAAATAAGAATTCTGAATCCAATTTCCTTTGGTGACACATATTTGATTTTAATCATCTAAACCGAATGGCTGAAACCCAATTAAAGCCAGATCAGCTACATTTTACCATGTGTTTGATTATGTAAGTATCTTCCTTCATCTGCCACCAGACTAAAAGCTCCTTGCATATGAAACTGAAGGTTACTCATCTTGGCCTCCCTCAGAATGCCTGGCACAGTGTCTGGCACATAGCAGGTGCTCAATAAATGTTTATTGAATTGAATTAAAAAGAAAACATTCACCGCTTATCAATTCTACACTCACCCCAGGAGAAAAAAGAATGAATGTGATATTATGCCCTATTAAGTGCAAAAATGAAAACAAATACCATCTCAAGGTTGTTAATTTAAGAATATGGGGATTCTGAAATGAAGTCTCTCCACAATGAAGAATTGCAAGCAAAGCATTTTCTATCTCAAGGTTTACTATAACAATACCACACAATAGTCCACAGCCTTTCTATTTTAATTCCAAATTTTCCAAGATCAAAGAATAAAAAACTCTCTAAAAAACACAAATAATCACTCATTATATTTGATCTCAATTTAAAGTTTGTCTTTTAACCTACTTATATTTGAGGTAGAAGAACACGGGAATTAGAAATAGGCTTGTTAATTTTTCTGGATATGTTCAGGGTTTTTTTGGCGGGGGGAGCAGTATGTAATATCCTTATCCTTTCCACTGTCAGAACCAATTGTGTGAGACACACGGGGGTCAGGCAAATGTAAATCAAAAATTAAATCTTTCTTTATTTCGTTGAAGTATAGTTGATTCACAATGTTGTGCTGGTTTCTGGTGCACAGCAAAGTAATTCAGCTATACATATACATTCTTTTTCATATTCTTTTCCATTATGGTTTATTACAGGATATTGAATGTAGTTACCTGTGCTATATAGTAGGCCCTTGTTGTTTATCTATTTTATAGATCGTAGTTTGTATCTGCTAATCCCAAACTCCTAATTTATCCCTCCTCCCCCCCTTCCCCCTTTGGTAACCATAAGTTTGTTTTCTATGTCTGTGAGTCTGTTTCTGCTTTGTAAATAAGTTCATTTGTGTCATATTTTAGATTCCACATATAATTGATATCATATGGTAGTTGTCTTTCTCTGTCTGACTTACTTCACTTAGTGTGATAATCTCTAGGTTCATCTTGTTGCTGCAAATGGCATTATTTCATTCTTTTTTATGACTGAGTAGTCAACAATAAAATCTTTATTACTCATGAGGAAGGTGTTTGGAGAAGGTGCTTAGGTCTGTTAGCAAGTGTGCTTGCTGGTACCATGACCCAGATTAAGTTTACCCACCACCCTGCTATGGCAGCCTTAGAACTGAACAGCCTCAGACCTCTGTTACAGGGGCCTGCCCCTTAAAACTTATGGCAGAGTATGGGAGACTGAGTACCTGCTCCTGACAAGCATGTAGATCCTTAGGGAAGAGTGAAATGGGCTGACATTAGCACGCCCTGTTTGGTCTGCCAGATAGAGAGTCACTCCTCTTTTCCTGGAAGGGGTAAGAAAAGGGATGGAACAAAGGCTTGGAATGTTATTCTAATGGCAGCCCCTCCACACAAAAAGATGAAGAGCAGCGACTAATTGTTCCCTCCAACACATAACATATTTTACAGCAGATGTACTCTATTGCCGATAACTTGTGAACAATTTGAATTTTATCTTTCAGCAGTGATTTATTGAGTCCTATGTGCCAGGCACTATACTAAAAGCTGTACAAATGTGTTGGTTAATTTGATCCTGAAAACAACCCTACAAGGGAAAGCAGTTTGGTGTTTCCTCAACAAGTTAAACTCGGAATTACCATATGACCCAGCAATTCCACTCCTGGGTATATACCCCCCAAAATTGGGAACAGGTACTTAAACAAAAATTTATACACCAATGTTCATAGCAACACTATTCACAGTAGCCAAAAGGCGGAAACAACCCAAATGTACATAAACAGATGGACAGTGGAACAAAATGTGGTATGTTGCCATGGAATATCACTCAGCCATAAAAAGGAACGAAATACTGATACGTGCTACAACATGGAGAAACCTTGAAAACATTATGTTAAGTGAAAGAAGCCAGGCAAACCCACAGAGACAGAAAACTGACTGGTGGTTGCCAGAGGCTAGGAGGAGGGAAGAATGGGGAGTGATTACTTAATGGGTACAGGGTTTCCTTTCGGGGTAATGAAAAATTCTTGGAAATAGATAGTGGTAATGGTTGTACAACATTGCGTACTTAAATGCCACTGGACTGTACACTTTAAAACGGTTTAAATTGTAAATTGTGTTATATGTCATTTACCACAATAAAGAAATATAATCCTAGGAGTTAGGTATCATTATCCCAACGTTACAGATAAGAGGACTGAGGCTCTAAGAGAAGTCAAGGACATTACCATCATACAAGGGATGAATCTAAGTTTGTGTGGTCTGAATTTTTTACAATTTAAGAAAGGGCCCTATTTAAGAAAAACAATACAAAATTATGATGATAAAACTGCTAGGGTACTTCCAAAGATCTTGCAAAGGATCTTCACAAGGGAGAACTCTGAGGGTTAAGCTTTATTAACCCCAAGGTAAATTCACATTTGCTCTCAGTAGGTAGAACTGAAAAATGAAAAAAATTAAAAACCTCTAACTCCATTTTCGATAAGAGCAAAAACATATAATACTTAGGAGTAAATTTAACAAAAGATGTGTCAGATTTCTGCACTGGAAACTACAAAAGAGAAATTTTAAAGGACCTAAAAAAATCGATAGCTGTACCATGTTTAAGGATTGGAAGACTCAATATTGTTAAGATATCAATTCTCTCCATATTGATCTATCAATTCAGAGCAATTCCAATCATAATACCACCAAGATTTTTTGTAGAAATTCTCAAACTCTCACATCTATATACAAAGATTGTCCAAAGAATTGCGGAAAAAGAACAAAGTTTAAGGACTTACACTGGCTTCAATACTTACAGTAAAGTTACACTATCAAGACAGAGTACTATTAGGAAAGAAAAATAAATCAATAGAACCAACTAGAGTACCCAAGAATAGACCATTTATACAGTCAAAGGCACTATTAATAGTCCATTGAGGAAAGAAAAGTGTTTTCACTGGATGATGCTGGAATAACTGGACATCTATATGGAAAAGTGAGTAGGTAGAGGCAGAATTTGTACACCCTAGGTCTGTCTGCCTCCTTCTATATCCCTTCACTACATCTCTGCTCTCTGTTCCCACCCTTGCTCTGTCCTTGCCCTGCCTATACCCTCTCTGGCCACAGTCTTCAGAAAGGTGACTCTAAAGTTTGAGACAATGAGATCACCGAATCAATCACAGTGCCAATTGTTTGCTAGGAAGATTAAGGGAGTAGAATCTTGACCCTGAAGGAATTTACCTGCCTTGGGTCTTGAGGGGCATGGGACCCAATTGCCTATTGTCTGAAAAGGATTAAAGAAGTCTGTCAGAACAGGAAACTAGAAAATCATAGTACATTTTCACTGTCAGTCAAATGATCAAAGCCTGCTATCAGAGGTCACCCGTAGGGAGGGAGGAATTCTAAACTTGCGTTCAGAATTCTTGGGTTCTGTTCTCTCTCTGCCTCTGTATGACTTTGGGTGTGTCCTTAGTTCTTCTTTGATCCTTAGTTTCCTCACATGAAAAATGGTGATAGTAAATACCTCCTCTGTTTTACCCCATGGGTTGCCATTAAGTTCAAATGAAGCAGACTATATAAGTATCCTTTGAAAACTATGAAATATTACATGATATAATTTATCACAGTTCTGTGTATACTCTTTGCAAATTGAAATGAATAATAATGTTACCTTGTCTATTTTAAATTCAAATTTTACATATCAAGTTTATTCTATAGTTATTTTTCTTGTTCCTTCTGTGTTTACAAAAGAAATCTAATATTTTAGTAATGATTCAAAATTCCTTTATAGTGCAGCTTTGAGTCAGATAACCTGTTTTTTTTTAATTTCATCTATTCATTTTTTTCACTCTGAGTTTTTAAAAATTCCCCTCATTAATCAATCAATTCATTTTATTTGACAAGTTCTTATTTAGTGCCTACTCGGGGCAAGACACTGTTAAATACAAGAGGTAAAGGGATGAAGAGACACAATCCCTGTCCACAAAAAGCTCAGTCTAGTGAGGATACAGACATATACTTAAAAAGCCAATTATGATATAATGTCATCACTGCTATAAAGGACCTGTTTATAAGTTACTGCCCTGGAGGAAGAGCATCTAAGCCTGTGAGTATCAGGGCTTCACAAAGGAAGTGATGTTCCGAGTTGGCACTTAAAGGAGAAAATAGACTTTACCAAGACAGTCTAGGGTAGGTGGTAAGGGTATCCTAGTTCAGGGACACGTCCCATGACATGAAACAGCATGTTGGAGAATTGCAAGAGAATTTAACGTATGTGGAGTCTAAGGTTAGAATAGGTGTGGCCAGAGAAGAGACTGGAGGAGCTTGCAGGATTGGGCCATGGGGGGCCTCGTAAGTCACACAGAGGAGTTTGGTCTTTATCATGTAGATGTCAGAGTCATGGAAGGTTTCTAAGCATAGAGTAATAGGATCAGCTCTGTATTTTAGAAGGGAAAGTGTGGCTAGTGGAGGGTGACGTGGGAGCCTAGAGGTGGGGACAGGGGGACAGGCAGAGGTGGGGACAGGGGTATTGAGACAAGTAGGGAGACCAGTTAAGTGGTCATTGCAATGGTCCAGACTGAACTAGACTCATAGTAATAAGACCGGTCAGTCAGACCAGAGACTGATCTGAGACTCAGTTAAGCAGCAGAACCAATAGGATTTAGCAGTTAGTTAATTGAATGAAATGGATGAGAGAGAGAAACTCCGTTCTACCCTGTATTACTGATGTGACCTTGGACACAGTGCCTGACCTTTCCAATTCTCAGGTCCCTCATTTAAAACACTGGGATTAGGAATACCTAATTCATAAGGTTGTTGGGAGCCTTAAAGGTGCTCAGTGTAAAGACACCTATCAGAGAGCCTTGTACGAAATAGATTTTCCCCAAAGACTGGTTTTCTTCCCCGCTTCCTTTTCTTCTCCTCGGCCCACACTGCAGAAGAGCTCTTCTGAATTACGGAGACTTTGCTCTTAGAGATGCTCATGCTGGACACTGAAAACATTTGGGATTTGAGGCTTTGGGGCCAGCATGTCTTCCCCTAATATACCTCTGGAGTTTTCATGATAAAGCAACTTCTAGGCTGGGTGGATCATGTTTGGGGCTCATATGGCAATTCCTGTGTTCTTCTGTTATCTGAGGAAGAAATCAGCGGTTCCTGGTAAGGTTCTGGAAGTTCCCAAATGAATTCCGACATGTAGACCATATTCTTTGCTCCCTACCCTTTAGTTATCATTGTTCTCACCTCTATGAAACAAGCTGATGGGAGCTGGGATGCTATGGCTCTTCTAGGGGCCAACAGGGCTCTGCGTCTCTTTCCTACTCCAGCTTGGTGCCAGTGAAGGATTCTGGAATTTCCCTTCAGCCTCCATAAGATCTCCTTGCTTCCCATTTAGAGACCCAAAACTTTTGTCATTTTCCTACTGTGACAGAGGCCACCTAGGCCTTGAATATGACTTTAGGAAACACTATTCCAATCCTCCCTTTTCTCTGGTTGAGAAGAAATGGAAAAAACCCTGCAATGCTTCCTCCTGGTGTCCTGGCTGGATGTCCGGGTGGCATTAGAGAAAGCAACACTTGAAGAGAACAAGCTGCTGTGTGACACATCCCTGAGGAGGTGGAAGCAGATTTTTGAAAAAGTTGACTACAAAAGCTACTGCCTCGAGAAAGGCCTGCCGTCTTCAGAGGCTAAGATAATTAAGAATTTAAGAGCTTTCTTAAATTAAATGTTCCCTTTATTTCTGACTGGTGTTTCTTGGATGTTATTGCTGAAAAGGAGGGACTTATGGGTAACTTGATATTCTTACCCATGAATAATAATTAACTACCTCCGGCTTCCATGGTCACTAACCCGATCAGGATTTATGCCGCTCTTTTGAAAACTAGAGCAGCTCTGAAATTTTTCCTTTGTTAACCCATTTCCCTTTCCTCAGCAGATCAGCACTACAGACCATTCAGAGCCTGAGCTCCTGGGAATCCTATTAAGACACACCAGAGGGAAGTCATCAATGATCTGCCTGCAGAAAACCTAAGCTCTGCTTCTCAACCTTGGTACCCTCCCTTGTGATAGTGCCTTGTCTAATGGTGTGCAATAATGTGCAACCTGGAGGGAAATTGAGTTCTCTCGCAGGAACTCTGGGCGGTGGGGGGCAGTTTACTCTCATGAATGGTGTCTCTGCAGTGGGGAAACGTTGGGACCCTGCCTCTTCCTATCAGTTCCTGGGCTGCAGGAAGGGGAATCGTGATTAAACCAGGAAAATGGAAGATGGTAACAGTCCTCGCCCAGCTGCTCAGCACCCCACCCACAGATGTAATCAAGATAAATAAGTCAGGGTTGTTATAGGAGATGTAATTCAGGGCAGTACTAGGAGCCAAGTTATAATTATTATAATAAAAATTCACACACAGGGAACTCTTAATTATCTGATAATGAAGTTCAAGAGAGGATACCAGAATTGCAGAGCACAGATAATCCAAAAAGCTAATTTCAGATACATGTTCTTTTTCATCCAACATTTATCCAGGGCAGTGAATTTCCACTCTAATGATAATAGTTCATGTTTATGTGTGGACCTTTCATATGTAGGAGTGAGTTTCAAGGATGTTTTTAGCAGTAGATACATAGTCTCAAACAAAATCTCCTTTGGCACCTCATGATATAAAGCAGATAAAAGTGGAGCTGCTGTGGTGTAGCCAGACCAGAAGACATCAGAGCCCTGCCCATGTGGATAATTCCTCCCCTCCCTCCGCCCTGGAGTTGTGGCTTCTGAGGGACCACTGAGGAAGCCTGGAACCCGGAAGAATGCAATTCGAAAATTGGCATCCATTAGCTCTTGACTCTCATGTGCCCTGTGAGGTAGGTATGTCAGGAATTAATATTCTTATGTTATAGATAAGAACAGGTTCGGGGAGCCTGGGTCTCACACGTAGGAACCGGCGGAGCTGGAACTTGAGCTCAATCTTCTGATGCCAAATTTAGTATCCTTTTAACCCTACCTATGCCTTGCCCTTTGCTCACTTCCTCAGTCTACCCTTTCGTGTTGGGACGTCATAAGAAGAAAATTCACCAAAGGAGAATTAAGGGATGAGGTATAAACAATCAGTTAAATAGAGAACTTCCACATTTGTTGAACTGTCCTTTCCCCATTCTCGATGTGACAAATCAACCACTGGTCTGATGATGAATGAGATCATCAGTCGAGATGGAACGAGAGATGTTTTCTCTTTCACTGATCACCTTTAGTGATTGGAATTTCAATTTCTTAATAATTTCTGTCACTTCCTGGCTGTGTCTAAATATTTAGGCAGATCCATGCAGAGTGGATTTGTCTGTTTGATGTGTTGCATATATTTTTTGTGTCTGATTGTCAGTCAGTGAGGAAAACACACCACAGAGAGCAGATGTGATCTGACAGTCGCCAAATGTGACTCTCACTTTTCCCAGCATTCCCTGCACCTCTGAAAGGCAGAACTAATTTCTGCCTTTAGACCACAGACTCCTGGAGAACTCGACCACCTGACATTTACCTTCCATATTGATTTTCTGTGAAATCTTAGGCATATCCATGGCTTCGGTTACATTCCCAAACTCTGGTGGTTCTCAATTCTATATGCTTAGCCCTAACCTACATTTCTAATTACCCACTGGACATGTGTAATTGGAAGCATCCGTACTTACATGTTCAAAATTAGATTAATTTCTAGCAAAAACAGTGCGCCTTGAATTTCCTATCTTGGTTAATGCTGCTGCCACTTACCTCCTAACAAAGCTAGACAACTCAGTTTCCTTGAACCACCCCCTTCCCTCACCATCCTCTTTCAGCTAATCTACCAAGTCACTCAGATTCAACATTTTAAATATCTCCTGTCTCGAATTCCCCCTTCCCTTCCCAATTCCCACTGTCTTAGTTCAGTCCTTCAACCTGAATATTGAAACAGTTTAATGGGTGTTTCTCCAGTTAGCCTAACTGTTCTCCCTCTATTCTGGTTCATCATTCTCTCTGCTGCCCCTAAACTTAACCTTTCTGAGATTAACTTCCTATAAAGGATCTACACAGTCTATCCCTGGTCTATCTAGCCAGGCTCAGCTCCTGTCACACAACCCGATCTTCTCTTTTCCTTAACCCCCATATCCATCCAGTCAGAAATCCCTCCTGACATTTTCATGACATATACCTCATAGCACCCCTGCTGTGCTGTTCCCACTGCTGTTCCACCAGGATAATGCCAAGCCTCACCATTCTCTGCCTGCACTTTTGTAATCATCCAAGATTGCAACTGATCCCACTGTTTCCAGTCTACCTTCACTGAGTTTTGTTTTGCAGTGTATCAATATATTTATTGTTACAGCTTTATTTTTTATTATTTTTATTGATGTATAGTTGATTTACAATGTTGTGATAGTTTCAGGTATACAGCAAAGTGATTCAGTTATATATATAACTAAATATATATATATATATATATATATATATATATACACACACACACACATATATATCTATTCTTTTTCAGATCCTTCTCCATTATGGGTTGTTACAATATATTGAATATAGTTCCCTGTGCCATACAGCAGGTCCTTGTTGCTTATCTATTTTATATATAGTTGTGTGTATCTGTTAATCCCAAACTCCCAATTTATCCCTCCCCTGCTTCCCTCTTTGGTAACCTTAAGTTTGTTTTCTATGTCTGTGAGTCTGTTTCTGTTGTGTAAATAAGTTCATTTGTATCATTTTTTTAGATTCCACATATAAGCGATATCATATGATATTTGTCTTTGTCTGACTTCACTTAGTGTGATAATCTCTAGGGCCATCCATGTTGCTGCAAATGGCATTAGTTCATTCTTTTTTATGGCTAATATTCCATTGTATGTATATATACAACATCATCTTTATCCATTCATCTGTTGATAGTGTTGTTACAGCTTTATATTATAAACTTAATATCTGATATAGTGAGGCCTCTCCTACTTCTCTCCTCTCATGCTTCCCTCTTGCCATTTATTCATTAGTTTCAAAATTGCTTTACTACTTATAGACCTTTATTCTATATAACATTTACTATCTTAAAATATTTTGAAAGTACTACTGAGATTATATTAGATACATAGTTTTGGGGGAGAATTACTTCTTTATAATTTTGCATTTTCCCATCCATGAACATGGCATATCTTTTCATTTATGCAAATTCATTTGTTATTTAATAGAGTTTAAATTTTTTCTTGGTGAAGTTCTTTATTCTTAGGTTAATTCTTAGATTCCCTTATTGCTTTTTGGCTATTGTAAATAGTATCTTATATTATTTTTTCAGCTGGATCTTATTGGTATAGAAGATGCTTTGTTGTACTTCTTATCCAGTTTTGGAACCTGGTTCCTATATGCTTCATAAAATGAGTTAGGGAGTTTTTAACCTTTAAAAATTTTCTGGAACATCTTTGATGATAGTGACTGTTCATTCCTTGAAAGTTTGGTAAAATTTACTTGTGTGTGTGTGTGTGTGTGTGTGTGTGTGTGTATGTGTGTGTTTAGGTAGAGAGCTTTTGATGACTATTTTAATTTATAGTGTTTGATTCCAATTTTCTATTTCTTCTTTTCCTTTTTTACAGTAAAATGAATGTTTAATGCACTCAAAACTATCAACACACACCATAAAATTTTCTCTGATTAAATCTTTACATAATATTTCAGAGGTATGTTGGGAGGAAATGGTATCCTCTTTGGTGACATTACAGGTGACCATGACAATGTGTCTGGACAGAAACAAAATCAGAATCAAATATTTAAAGCTGAAAGGAATCTTGTAACAATCAAGTTAAAACAATCAGATTTTAAAGGTGATTAAACTGAGGCTAAGAAAAGTTAACTGATCATTTAGCCAACTAGGAATAGTCAAAAAATTCTGCATAAGATCCAACTTCTAAAAAACTTTATCATTTACCACAATCTAACAGTAATATGTAGCACTATTGAGTAACTCAAATTAAATTTTTTTCCATTTCTATACACATACACCCATACCACACATTGATATACACTTCAAAATTTAAAACTAGGAAAGGTTCAAGAGCCTACTCTGATGGTGGCAGTTACCTGAAGCATAGGATTCTGTACAATACGTAGTTCAGGAAAATTAGCCTAATTTAAATTCTGACTGATGTCCAAGAAGGCCTTCTCATCTTAGCTACTCTGAATG
This sequence comes from Grampus griseus, assembly GCF_964374135.1. Classification (NCBI taxonomy): domain Eukaryota; kingdom Metazoa; phylum Chordata; class Mammalia; order Artiodactyla; family Delphinidae; genus Grampus; species Grampus griseus. Next base: position 80,210,111 of record NC_139017.1, read on the forward strand.
TTTACCCACAATGCATTTCAACCTGCAGCAAAAAGTCACCCCATCAACTAAAAATATAAGCCATGCCTTACACAGAAACAGGACTCCAGGTAATTAACTGGTTCACCTTTACCCGTAATACCGGCAAACCAAAGCCGAGCCCACTTAAAAAAGAAAAAGCTAAACAAATGTATACCTCCATCTTGAACATTTAAATCTGAACTCAATCAAATGCCCTTAAGGGTTTAACTCTTAGCCAGTCCTCAATGGAGAGTTAACTGGGAAGAATCAAAAAAGAACCAAACTCATACAATAGAGGAAAATTTTTTAAATCAAAGTAAAATTTCCCCAAAGAGCTTATCATTAGCAGTAGGCTTTCATCTGTGAACTGATAAACAACCAAAAACCAATTAGTTATAATTGGTTTTTATAGTTTCGCTTTAAGTTGCCTGTATATATACATTTATGTATATATTTAAGTTGTACCAAAAACTGCTTACAAATGGCAATTCTTGTGAAGTAGATGATGATGAAGTTCCAGGTACTTCTAGCATGTTTCCTAATGTACTGGTACTGGAGTCTGGATCATCCTGAAAAGATAAATTTATTGAGTTTAATTGCTCTTCTATGGTAATGGTTATATCTCCTAGTGAAAGGGGGGCTGGGAGAAGGGCTGCTTTTTCATTGCTGCCGTCCACTTCATTTCTTTGCTTACTTTTCTGTGTTTCAGTTTGAGGAGCTAATGGCAAGAATGGTGATTTGACTGCACCGTGTCTACTGTCTGGTGTGCTGTCTTGTTCATTTCCCCTGGCCACGTCTACACCATTCTCTGATTTAGGCTCATAATTGCAGGTGGCATTGGTCTGACTTTCCTCAAAGATCTCCTCTATACTCTCATCCTCTGTGCCTGGCTGTTCTGGGTCCATTTCAGAATCTACATCTGCATCATCCAGACAAGTAAAATTCTCAAAGTGCAGAAAGCCATTCTTGATAGTCTTTGTTACTTTTATCTGGAGTTCAGGGGAGTTATTACAAGAGGGTTCCTGTTTCATAGCAAGTGCTGTTGGACCACCAGGACTCAGGGAAGTGCAAACAATTGGCGACTGAGCTCTTGAATCACTTTTTTCAGGGTCTGAAAGGATTCTGATCCATCAGCAGACCCATTTAGATACTCTACGTTGATCACGGAGGCCAAATCCTGTAGTCTCCGCAGTGGAATGTAACAAGATGGAGAATCTTGTCCATAAGCATTTGGGGATTTTTCACTGGCAGTATGTAACTGCATAGTACACCTATGAAGTGGCTCAGAATAATTGGATTCACCATCACCGAAAGGGCTGTCCTTGTCTTCAGGGGCATCTAAATTCAGTGGATTGGAAAAGGGCAGCAGACAATTTCTTCTAGGTAGTTCACAGGTCTGATCCATCCTGGGCCAGCATCAACCGTGCCCCGCGCCCCATCCTGGGCTGGCTGGGGGGAGGGGGTGACCCTCATTACACTGGGGCGTGAGTGGAGCGATGGGGAGAGCGCAGAGCCGCTCTCCACACCCGCCTCCCCCCGCGTCTCTCTTCAGGGTAGAAGGCAGCGAGTGCGACTTGCCCCAGCCTATTCCGCCGCTGCCCCCAATTTTCTATTTCTTCTTGCCTCAGTAATTTTGCCTGAGGAGTCCCCCAACTGCCATTTCATCTATGTTGTCAAATTTATTAGCATATAGATCTTCATGACACTCTGATTATGTTTAAGATCTTTGCTGTGTCTTTAGGTATTTTTTCCTTATTATTCTGTTTTATTTATTTTATCATCTCACTTTTTTTTCTCATTACTCTTGCCAGAAGTTTGTCTACCTTATAAATCTTTTCAAATAAAAGATTTTTTTCTTCATGATATATATTTATATATTATATATATTTGTTTAAATAGATTTGTTTTTATTTATTATATTTAACTTTTTGAGTTGTTAACTTAATTCATTAGTTTTTGGTCCAGGAATATTTTTATTTTATTTGGTCCAGGAATATTTGGTCCAGTTTATTCCTGGACCAAATATTATCTACACCAATATTTTTGGTCCAGGAATATTTTAAAGTTCCTGTAGCCTTGTTTACCTAAGAATATCTTTATTGAATCCTCATGTTTAAATGGGATAGTTTAATTCTATGTTAGAAGTCCTTTTTTTCTCCTTGAAAAGAATACTCCATTGACTTCTTGATTTCAGTGTCACCATTTAGATATCTAATGTCAAGTGAATTCATGTTGTTTTGTAAGATATATATTCTCTTTCTACATGCTCTTAGAATTGCCTTTTGGAATGTGAAGTTATTACATTCCACTATAAATATTAGATAATTTTTTTTCTTATCTTTTTTGCACTGTATCAGCCTTTCAGTCTCAAATATTTTTTATTTCAGTCTAAAATCTTTTACCCTGGGAATTTTTGGTCATTATTTATCTATACCTCCTGTATGAATTAGCTATTGCTGCATGCATAATAAATTACCCCAAAACGTAGTGGCTTAAAAGAGCAACAATTATTTCTTAAGGTTCTGAGTTGTCTGGGAGGTTCTATTGGTTTCATGGGGCAAACTCCTGTGTCTGCTTTCAGCTGAAGGGAATCCAGGGAACTAGGCTCCTCTGGACAGCTGGGATGACTAGGCCTCTCTCATCATGGGGTCTTTCATCCTAGGAGGCTAGACTAGGCTGCCTCACACGGTCAGGACAGTGTACACAAGGGCTTCTTAAGTCTCTGCTCGCTTCAAGTTTACTGATGTTACGTTTGTCACAGTAATCAGGGTAATTCACATGATCACACCCAGCATAGGTACTTACATCTCTACTTGCTTTATTGATATCCCATTGGTCAAAGTAAAGCCCATGATCAAGTTCAGCATCAGTGTGAGAGGGGGGCCTAACTCTACATTATGAGAGGTGTGGTTCATTGGGGACCGCGTAGTGCTACAGTCTACCACATCTCCCTCTGTTTACTTTTTTCTTTCCTTCTGGAACTCCTGTTAAAATCCCTACTTTTTGCTTTCATTATTCTTACCTTTTCTAGTTTATTTTTCCTCACTTTATTTCTTCTTGATGCCTTGTGAGATAGTTCCTCAACCTGATCTTTTGTTCACTGGTTCAAATTTGTTTGTATCCATTCTGTTTTTTGTCTCTTTGAATTCCTTAATTAAACTGTTATATTTTTCCTACCTAGTATTTTTACTTGATCTTTTAAAAAATTGTTATATTCATGTTAATATACTATTTGTCACTCTTTGATTGTATATATTATACCTATTTCAATTTTTAAAATCTGCCTATCATCTAGTATGAATAATTCCGTTTATTACCTTTCTTTTATTAATGGCTGCATTCCTCAGCTATCAGGGTACTTTTCTCTGCAATTTCATTTTGCCTTCTAGGTGTCAGCTATTTGGCTGTTAATGCGCCCTTAGTGGAGAGAAGCCTCAACTCAGCCTCTTATTTGTGTCATTCCTGCTGATTTAAAGGAGGACAGAGATGGCCCCCCAGGGAAGAGAATCAATAGATCAGGGTCTGGGTTTGACCATCTCCCATTGCTGCCTCCTCATAAGATGATCTTGTCCGCATAGTCTGAGTCCCCATAGTTCTGTCCTTGGCGCTGTTTTTGTTTGTTTCTTTCTTTGTTTTTATCAAGAGTTTTACTTACTTGACAGGAAGGCAGGAGGAAGGGACACCTTGGTCTAACCTTTGCTCCCATGGCCATCCATTCCCTCCTTCTCACACGAGGCTTCTAGACTCACATAACATTAATGCACCAACCCTCTGCTGGCCTGACATTCTACTTTCCTGTCTCTCAGTAATGTTGGGGCGGGCAATGATCCATTCAGAGCACTTCTTTTGAAATCTTGTAGAAACGTGTTCTCCACTGTAAGGCCAACTGGCCCGAGGCAGGGGAGCGCAATCAGATTCACAGGTTGCATCAGAACGAAACCCTCCGGACCACCCAGTTCCAGAAACTGACCTGGAGACTTTCCGGACCACCCAGTTCCGGGAACTGACCTGGGGACTTTCCACCCGGCCCAGCCTTCCCGCCTGTCGAGGGGCGGGACTAACGGTCCCCCACGATACTCGAAAAGACCACCAAATAAGGAATACCCTGCGCCCTCCCGGATTCACCACACCCCTTTCCCTTCTTCCCCTATAAATTCTGCCAAAACCCTCGCCCGGGCGCGACTTCCCTGGCCCCTTTTTCTCGGGCCAGTGAACCTCGCCCGGGAGCGCTCCCTAATAAAGCTCGCTTGAAGCTTTCCTCTGTTTCGCGGTGCCGTTTGTTAAGATCCGACCTTACATGCACTTTGACTCTTCTTCTCAAGGGGAGTTGGCCACATGCCAACTATACCACCGTTTGGAGGCTGAAAGTCCCCCTTACAATCTCAGCTGGGTCTGTCAAACTTACACCTTTATGAAATCCCCTCCTTGTGAAGGTGAGTACTTAATAGTAATCTCTAGGCTTTCTGACTCTTAGAACTGTCTTCCCTCTGCTGCCTTCCAGTCTGGTAGCTTGCTTCTTGTCTGTTTTGCTATCTTAGGGGTCATCCCTATTTTTGTTGGGGGGAGTAAGGAAAATTAAAAATCACACCATCTTGCCTCTATTGCTCTTCTAACTTCACTTTTTCATCTCAATGACAGGGTGATTTTCTGACACTAAACTGATGAGATTCTTTGTGGCTCAAATACATTCAAGAGCTTTATTTTCCCTATTGGACAACACCCAGAATCCCTGAGGCCCTCCACTATCTCGGGTCCCCTTCTTATGCAACCTTGTTTCTCACTTCCCACAAGCCTTCTCTTTCTTGGAGAACAAATAAGGCTCCTTCCTGCCTCTGCCTTTGCTCAGAATGTTTCCCTAACCCTGAGAACACCCGCCTCCCCACTGCCAGCCTTCCCTTCTAGCCAGCCAAATCTTTATTGTTCTCCAGAGACCCGTTCAAGTCTTGCCTTTTCTAAGGCTTCCCCTCCCATCCTCTTCTCTTTCAATAGCTTATCACTGTAAACAGTTACATTTATTGAGCACTTATATTTAAATGCCACGTGCCAGGCACTACACAATGCTCTAGTTAATCCTGATGAGAACCCTATGAGATACAACAATTACTATCCCGCTTTAAGAAAACTGAAACTCAGAGTGGCTAAATATAACATGGACAAGGTAACAGTCAGTGGCAGAATTGGGATGTAAATGTACCTTGTGTCTTCAGAGACTACGCTCTCAGGCATTTTGCTACGCAGGTCTTAGAGATGCAACCTAACTTATTTGGTGAACATCTTTCCAGACGTTTCTTTTTCTGCCTTTCTGTTTCGAGATATACAGAGAGATGTGCTCTGTCCTCTCTCTCCCTCCCACTCTCTCTCTCTCTCTCAGACACACACACACAAACACACACACAGATGGAAAAATGGTTTTTCGTAAGCTTCATATAAAATTTGCATAAATCACTCTCTTCTTAAAGTTATTAGCTATAGAAGCAGGAGCAGTCCTGCCTAATTCTGCCTTCCAACTAGGTTTTAAATTCCTTAGTGTCCTCTTGCTTCTGAATATCTCCCTTCACTGTCATTAACTCAGTACTGAACACTGAGTAGGAGGTTTACACATGCTTGTTGATGGACTAACAGAATGTAACTGGAAAAGGCTGATTTACAGATAGAGTAACCCATACATTGTCACAAAGGCCTACAGGGACAGGAGAAATGTCTCATCTTCCTCTGGTCTCACACTTCCGGGTGACCTTAAGCAAGATACTTAAGTGGGGAGGTTAAGAAATGAAGATCCTGTCTGCAGCTGTGAAGGAAGGCCAGCCCTATCTATCATGGTCATCAGCCCGCCTTCTGCGGAGGGAGGATCCGAGCAGAAGGGAGGTAACATCTGTCAACTGCTAGGAGCTTCCTGCAGAGACCAGACCACACAGGTACCAAGGATAACTGCTGGTGGGGGTCGGGTGGGGAGGCGGGGCACAGGAACAGGAGAGCCGCCCTTGTGCTCACCCAGCAGGATGTGAAAAATTCAGCTGGGTTCTTTTTATAGTATCAATCATCCCTGGTAATGAAGGTTCTGCAATTAGACCTCAGCTGGCAGTTTCGTTGGGGCGTGTGAAGCAGAATAAACTCCTGGGTCTGCAGGAGGGCAGGCCTGTTTGTCAGAAAGGCTTGAAGGCACCGCTGGGAACAAGCAATGTGATGCAGGGACGGGAGCTATTTTTACAGACCATTTTCTAGCCATAATTGTTCCTTAAATAAGTTCCACTTGGGCATTACAGCGCTAACATTTTATGGAGACTACATTCAGCTCTCAATTAGCTGTACAAATGGAGGGAAGTATTAACACAGATAGTAGAAAACAGCGACACCACATTTATGTAAGCCACCACTAATTTGGAATTTATGATCATTTCACCTGGGCTTGATTGACGTTTACTTGTATATATCCTACGAAGAGAGCATTTGTTGAAAAAGATTCAGGGTGGATTAGCCTACTTAAGAGAACATACTGTCTTCAAATACTTACGAATATTGATGAGTAAATTTCTGTTGAGCACTTTCTATGTGTTCAGGTGCTATGCAAAACCCTTTACATGTATCATTAGCCATAATCCTCTTAGACACCTTATGAGATAGGTGCTATTATTAACCCCGTTTTATAGGTAAGGAAATGGACCTCTTGTCCAAGGTCACCTAGCCAGTAAGTGGCCAATTCTGCCTGTAAACCCAGACAAACATGACTTGGCCATTCTTACTCTCAAGCATGAAACAGTAAGCTGGTTACAAGCCAGGCTCCTCTAATCAAAAAAACAACTCTGGTTGCCTCTGCATGGCATTTGCTGGTAGCAATTGGAGCTATTATCACTGCTTCTTAAAAATCTTTTCAGTAAAGGATGAGGGGGAAGCATCAGTTTCTTGCTAAATTCTGCAATGCCTTTCTCATTCCTTTCTTGTTTATGTGCCTCTGGGTTCCTTCTCTATTGAATTTAAAACTCTCGCTAAAACTCCTACACTATGACAACCATTCCGTTTCTCTAAGCTGTATTATAAAAACAAAACACATCTGCTCAAATTGACATTTCTCCCCCGACAAACTCATCTGGTGAGCCCCAGGCTGCAGCTTGTCCTTGAGTCACGAGCCTGTATATGGGCTAGGCTGACACTGCTTACCCCTTCCCGAGGTATAAACTCTGGGGTCACTTGTAGTCAATAGACTGCTGGGTGTGGGGCAGTCGAGACCCCATGAAAATATGAAAGAGAAAGAAGGAAAACTTACTGCTTCTCAATACTCTGATAGTTGTAGAAAGCAATGATCTATTTTATACTTTTTAGAGGACGGGTCATATTGATAGTCCCATTCATTAATATGTGAATTTAATTCTGTCATGTGAGGAACAGTATTGGTCTGTGGATATGTTACCTGATAAAATGTGCCCATATTCTCTATCAGGTATAACTATCGCAAAAGACGAGTATACACACACACAGAGCACGTAATCAATGTATTGGAAAACCCCATTCTTCTGATCCCTTAAGCCTGAAGATCTACAGGCAAAATGTGAAGTTCCGTTTATGTTTGTAGTTATGACAATGCAGCAAGGCTAACTTAGTGGTGTCCAGTGCCAACATCCTACACGTTCATAAGCTAGCGATGCTTCCCTCTGAAGATTAGACCAGAGAAAGTGGGTTGAAGCTGACTTATTACAGATTCAAGTGATTACTGCTAAAATAAGAGAAGGTTTTGGATGCTTTCTAAAATCATATTTGCTAATACCACACACACAAAAGAATTTTATTAAAGATAAAACATTTTGAGGAAATGCTTCTTTGGCCTTGGGTTGAATATTGAGTTTTGCAGAGAGGCTGCTATGTTATAACAGAGAGAGAAACCTAACTATGTTTTTAAATAGAGTGAACTCAGCCCTTCCACGCCGATCATCCAAAACAAATCTTTAATCTCTGGTTAATTTATTTAATCTCTGGTAGTATTGCTCTATCTTCCTTCAGTCCTACTATATTCAGTAGATATGAAACAGAGAACACAAGTTAATTGTAATTCAAGCAAATCTATGCTGGAAAAAAATCTACATTAAAAAGAATCACCAATTACATTCCAAGGAGAGCTCTCCAAAGCCCTAATTTTGTGATCATCTGCTATTTTGAACGATAAGTGCCAATGCTCACTGCCATTTGTGTGGATAAGAGCTGACTCTTTGTGAGTGATAAATGTTGGCCCATTCACATGCAGAAGTTGGGGCAACATGAATATGTTCGCCTGAGTTTATTTCAGGTGAGTCAAGAGGCCACCCAGCCAAGCTGCTCGAAGCCCGCAGATGGCCCCAGCAATGTTTCTGCCACTCCCAAGCTCTTCTGCTGTCCTCACATGCATACACCTGCCCACCACACACGGTCCCACCTGAGCTCCAGACCCCCAATTCTCACTGTGCCTGGGCACACCTGTGCTTGAGGTAACTTTCTCCCTAGAAAGTTCTGTGTACATAGCTAGTTTTATAGCCCTGAGTGCTGCTTGAGTTCAGGGCTGGGCATAGCAGTGGGTGGGCCTGGAGTTGGACTGAGCCCTAGACTAGGGGGTAGGAGACTAGGATGTGAAGGAGGGTCTGAAGTTGAGGGGGACAGGTTAGGAGCAATAACCAAGTCAAACTGTGTTACAAATAAAGAGTTGCCAGCAGTGAAAGGTAAAATGAAGAGCTGTGCAGAGCTGCCACCAGCCCGTATGGTAGCATGTTGGGACTTAGGAAAAGATGGGCCTCTGTGTGTATGCAACCTGGTGCCGGGATTCACAGCCAGGCAAGGACGTCTCAGGCTGAATTTCAGCCCCTACTTGTCCCCTGGGCTGGGTGCTTGTGTACAACCCTAGAAGATCGCCCTGGAGTCAAGAGGAAGAGTCTGGGAAGATCCTCTGAAGGATGGCCAAGGAAACTTGGGGAAAATGTTACAAAGTTAAGAGCAATATACACTTAGTATTAAAAAAATATAAAGAGGGCTTCCCTGGTGGCGCAGTGGTTGAGAGTCCGCCTGCCGATGCAGGGGACACAGGTTCGTGCCCTGGTCCGGGAAGATCCCACATGCTGCGGAGCAGCTGGGCCCATGAGCCATGGCCGCTGAGCCTGCGCGTCCGGAGCCTGTGCTCCGCAACGGGAGAGGCCACAACAGTGAGAGGCCCGCGTACCGCAAAATAAATAAATAAATAAAAAAAATAAAGAAAGAAAAGTAAAAATCTCTATCTCACCAAAAGAAACCAGTGTTGACACTTTCTTGAACATTCTAGAAAAAATTGTATGAATGTACTCGGATGTATAGTGTTTACATAAAATGTTCCTGTTATACATACTTTCTGCACCCTGCTTTTTTCGCTTAATGTATTTTTTTTTTTTTTTTTTTTGCGGTACGTGGGCCTCTCACTGCTGTGGCCTCTCCCGTTGCGAAGCACAGGCTCCGGACGCGCAGGCTCAGCAGCCACGGCTCACGGACCCAGCCGCTCCGCGGCACGTGGGGTCCTCCCGGACCAGGGCACGAACCCGTGTCCCCTGCATTGGCAGGCAGACTCTCAACCACTGCGCCACCAGGGAAACCCCACTTAATGTATTTTGAAGTAACTTAATAATCAGTGTATGTTAACCAACTTCTTTCTTTTTTACTGGCTATGTGGTATCCCATTACATAGATGCACTCTATTTAACCAGTTTTTGTTATTGGATATTTAGATTCTTTCTGATCTCTTTCTATCTTGATATTTCAGTAAATGTCCTTAATATCATCCTTGGTATATTGCTTGGGTGAGGAGAATGAAGTGCAATCACAGTGCCATGCCCACTTCAGTGTATTGTGACCAAAAGCTGCAGTGGAGAATTTGGCCTCACAAATCTCTTGCCTTCTACAGACTTGACTTACTGTTAGTGGCTGACGCTGAGTGGGCTTTGGGGACAGAAGGACATGGGCAGTGCGTTGGAAATGCATGTTTTCCTCCTCGTGGGTCCGACACAAACTGCAGCTGTCTTTCTAAAGAGAACCATAGGGTGACCCATGAACTCGCCTCCGCAGTGCCCACCCTCACACCAGCCATGAGATGGAGAAAGGCCTCCCTCTACTTGCCACCCCCGGCTGGATGACAAAGCAGGTGGGGTTGTGGGCACAGTCCCTGGGGAACACAGACCTTAAAGAGCAGCTGTGGATCCTGCTCTATTTGGCAAATTTATTTCCAAGAAATGGGTCTTTTGAGAATTTCTCGGACTTGTGGTTACAATCCATTTCAGAACTAACTTCTGTGCTCTATTTATGCTTTCCAAGGAGAGCGGCTCAGTGGGCTGAATTATTCTGGATTATACCTGGCTCTGCTTCCAGATTTCCTAAAATGAGAAATTGAAGAAGAAGTTACAATAATGACCTTCCTTCTTCCTGAAGTTTCAATCAAATGATAGGAAAGCAATCTACATAGTAATTACAGCATCCCTCCAAGTGAATGCCTGTGCCCCAGCAGAGAAGAAGAGCGCGGAAGTCATATCTATAATGAAATGCAGACCCATCAGGTTCTAAATCACAGGAAGGTTAATTCAGGCTACGCAATCACAAGCAGAGGCGGTATAATATACTGGTCACTGGAACAGCTCACATTGCTCTCAATAGCAGAGGGCAACAGGAAATAAGCTGTCATGGAGACAAGGCTTGTGCTAAGAGGGACCTCAATCTGGGACTGCTTGAAGTACGTTATGAAGGTACCACGGACCATTCCTGAGTTCTGAATGGAAGCCTTGCCTTTTCCAACACCTAAGCAGAAAATTCAATAGCCAGAGTCCTTGTCCTAAATCCGCAAATCAAAGGATCACAAGATGAATGGATGCTAATGGTATTAACAATGGATCATACTTTAGGGGAGGTAGAGGCGTCTGGGGGGAGAAGTACGTATCCCCAACCTTTTGAGAGTGCCCACCCACAAACCTCCATGGATACCTCTGTTGGTCATCTTGGTCGGTGATGCTGAGAGGATTTATTCATTCTCATCACCTAGGGTAACATTTCTCCTGTTCTTATTGATAGTGCCAATGAAATTCAATCAAGTTTTTCCTTTCTACCATTAAATAATATTTACCTTTTAAAGATGCAATAAATTATCACTATCCTCAGGGCTCTGATGCTAACTAGAGAGCTACGACCTGCCAGCATTCAGCGGGATTCCTCAGTCTCCAGGTCACCCCCCCGGAGCCCACTTGCCTCTCTGTTGCTGGGTAACCTCCAGCTCTACCCTAGGCCGTTGGACCTGCACATTATCCAGCTGGGCACTTCAAACAAAAAGTCAGTTTTACTCCTTTTCTGTTCACTCCTGACAAGAGTTCCAGTCCCAGCAATATTTCTGAGAATGGTTTCCTTCCCAGAGCCCCAACACAACTCGTGTCTTTGTTAAGCTAGAGGTTCTGCTTGGTCCTGTGCTGGGTCTTGTCACTACAAGTGGTGTCATGTGTGAGGTAAGCTTTTAGTGCTGAGTTAGAGGCATTGAAAAACCACCAGCGATCCCACAGGAACTAAGCCATCGACACCATAAGATACTAATACATTTCAACATTAGATTTCACCCTGTCACCCTGTATTGTTGGTTTTATTTGTGTGTGTGTTTAAATCAGCACACCCCATTCTTGTCTCTGTTCCAGATCGTTGGGCTGTTACCAATCTGTTATTAGATATATTAGTTCCTGTGGCTGCTGTAACACAGTATTACAAACTTGGTGACTTAAAACAATAGAAATTTATTCTCGCACAGTTCTGGAGCCAGAAGTCTGAAATAAGTAGCACTGGACCAAAATCAAGGTGTTTGCAGGGCCGTGTTTCCTCCACAGGCTCTCAGGAAGAATCTGTTCCTTGCCTCTTCCAGCTTCCAGTGGTTGGCAGCATTCCTTGGCTTGCGGTTGCATCATCCAGTTTTCAAGACCAGTATCTTCAAATCTCTCTGCTACGTCTTCACATTGCCTTGTCCTCTGTGTGTATCTGTCTAACCTTCCTCATCCTCCCTGTATAAGCATGTACAGGTATTAATATAAAGACACATGTAATTGCATTTAGGATCCAACTGGATAATGCAGGATAATTTCCTCCTCTCAAGATCCTTAATTTAACCACATCTGCCAAGACCCTTTTTCCAAATAAGGTAATATTAGCGGCTCCTGTTATCTTTGGGAGACATTATTCAGCCTACTATACTTGCTTCTGTATATTTCCCATGTTGCTGTGTATACACAATAGGTGCTTTATAAATGCTTCTTTTTTTATTATTTACAATGTGTTAATTACTGCTGTATAGCAAAGTGACTCAGTTATACCTATCTATGTTCTTTTCCATATTCGTTTCCATTATGGTTTATCACAGGATATTGAATATAGTTCCCTGTGCTGTACAGTAGGACCTTGTTGTTTTATCTATTCTATATATAATAGTTGGCATCTGCTAACCCCAAACTCCCACTCCATCCCTCTCCCACCTCCCTCCCCCTTGTCAACCACCAGTCTATTGTCCATGTCCGTGATTCTGTTTCTGTTTCATAGACAGGTTATAAATGCTTCTTTAATTAAGTCAAACATTTATTGGAATGAGCCCCAAAGTTAGAAAGATATGCCCATGGGAACTGATTGGACAGAACCTAAGGCCAGATTTTCCACTTCAGGAGAAAGGAAACCAACACGTAGGGCATGTTAGACATTGTCCTAGGCTTTTCCCACACTCTGATTCACTGAATTCTCATTCTAGCTTGTACCACCTACTGGAGTGAACCCCAAAAGGAGGAATGGAAAGAGAACGCAGTAACCAAGTAAAAGAGGAAGTGAGAAGTGGTTTTGGGGATTGTTTTTCTTTTGCTCAGAAGGTGGAGGATAAAATCAAAGCCTTAGGGGAAAGGACTAAAACATTGATCCCCATTCCTTCTGTGCACCCACCCATTCACGTTCTATTCACGTGACAGGATAAGTCCCATGAACACGGGAACCTCTGAGCATGGTGGTTATGGGCACACAGTGCACGTCTGGAGTCAGGACCTCAATGACCAATCAAGAATCCCAATTTTCCCATGAGTCTGGGACAGCTTCTCTCTCTTCAGACTTCTGCTGTGTAGTTGATATGTTCATAAGTCAATAAAACATACCTTAAAAAACAAAACAAACAAAAACAAAAAACAAAACACATACCTTAATCTCCCCCGGGAGAGAGAAACTGGATTTGGCTTTAGAATATAACAAAGTCCAAGAGGAATCTGAAGTTTGGGGCTGGAGGAGGAAAATGTTTAGTTTAGAAAAAGATTGTGAATAGCCAGAATGTAGAGTTATTGGACAACAAGGGGCAGGAAAAGTTGTCAGACAGAGTGGGAGATGAGAGTACTCTGCTGCCAGAGGACACAGGGATAATTGAGTACAAAGACAACCATTCAGACTGCAAGAGGTAAAGCTTAGGCAGCCAAGTGGCGAGAGCTGTTGTCTGTTCTTCAGTTTCAAGCAGAACTACCTTCATGATAAAAGGACTCTCTCAACCACTTCATAGAATGTTTCCTTCACTGAATACTTTGGCATCCAGCTTAATTTAATTTTTTCCTCTCTTCTCCAAACTCTGCCGTCTTCCTAGATGATAAACCTTGTAGACAGCCCATCTCAGATCTGAGGATGCCACTGATTCTACTCTCACCAAAGTCATTTTTGACCAAGTTATTACACCCGATGGAGACCTCTTGGTCCCTATCTACCCTTTTCTGTCTCTGGCATTTGATCCTGTTGGCCATTCCCTCCTCTGAAAAGTTTCTTCCTCCCCTGGTTTTCCTACCACTGCTCTCGCTTAAATCTTCTCTCTCTCTCTGGATGTCTTCACCTCCATCATGAGCTTTCTTTCTCTAAGTCTTCGTAATCTTCCAACGTTCTCTCATCACGTTGCTTTGTGCTTGTCTGTGAATAATCTCATCCACTCTCACGGTTTCAATTACTATCAATATGCTTATGACTCCCAAATATCACTCTCTGGCCCAGCTCTCTCCCTTGAGCCCTAGACCCATATATAAAACTATTTGCTGAACATTTTCAACTGCACATCCTCCCATCACTTCAGTTTCAATATATTCAAACTGAACTCACTATCTACCACCTCAGGCTAGCTCCAATCCTGTATTACTATTTTTAATTGATTTAAATATAATTGATAACATCACTATGAGCTCTTGAGTTCATTATTCTTTTCTAAATTTTTTTTAATTTAAAAAATATTTTTGGCCACACTGTACAGCACGTGGGATATTAGTTCCCTGACCAGGGATCAAACCCATGCCCCCTGCATTGGAAAGACAGAGTCTTAAAAACTGGACCACCAGGGAAGTCCCTTGAGTTCATTATTCCTATCACTATTTTTTTAATTAACTTTTTATTGAAGCCTAAGATACATGCAGAAAAATTCACAATTCCTACACAATCCCTAAGTGTACAGCTTGATGAATGATCACCAAGTAAACTCACCCATGTAATCATCTGGGTCTACAAATGAAGCATTCATCAGCATCTCAAGGGCCCAACTCACACACTTTCCCAATCACTAACTCCTCCCTAAAGATAACCAGTATATTGATACCTAGCATCATAAATTGGCTTTGCCTGTTTTTATTTATTTATTTATTTACTTATTTATTTATTGGCTGTGTTGTGTCGTCGTTGCTCCACGTGGGCTTTCCCTACTTGCGGTGAGCGGGGGTGGGCTACTCTTCATTGCGGTGCGTGGGCTTCTCATTGCGGTGGCTTCTCCTGTTGCAGAGCATGGTATCTAGGCATGCAGGCTTCAGTAGTTGTGGCGCACGGGCTTTGCTCCACGGCACATGGGATCGTCCTGGACCAGGGCTCAAACCCGGCTTTGTCTGTTTTTAACTTTATAAACATAGAGTATGTATTCTTTTGTGTCTGGCTACTAAACACTATGTTTGCAAGATTTATTCAAGTAATCACTCTGGTGCAGTTCATTCATGTTTGTTCCTGTATAGTTCCTTACTCCATCTGTAAGTATACCATAACTAATTTGTCCATTGTACAATCGATGGACATTTGGGCTGTTACCAGCTTGAGAATATCATGGATGATGCTATTTTGAACATTCCAGTGCATACCTTTTGGCACATAAACCTCTTCAAGCTTTTGTCCTTGGGTCTGTCATTTCCAATGCCTTAGTTAATGACATCAAAACCATGAATCACACAGTACCTTAGGAAAGTCAAAATTCAAAAATCTGTTGATATGTTTTAATAATTGGCAAAAACTAATGAATTTAAATTTAACAGGCATAAATGTAAAACTTTTTTTTGAATTTTATTTTATTTATTTTTTTATACAACAGGTTCTTATTAGTTATCCATTTTATACGTATTAGTGTATATATGGCAATCCCAATCTCCCAGTGCATCACAGCACCCCCCATCACTTTCCACCCTTGGTGTCCATACGTTTGTTCTCTACATCTGTGTCTCTATTTCTGCCCTGCAAACCAGTTGATCTGCACCATTTTTCTAAATTTCACATATATGTGTTCATATACGATATATTTTTTCTCTTTCTGACTTACTTCACTCTGTATGACAGTCTCTAGATCCATCCACGTCTCCACAAATGACCCAATTTCATTCCTTTTTATGGCTGAGTAATATTCCATTGTATATATGTACCATATCTTCTTTATCCATTCATCTGTCAATGGGCATTTAGGTTGCTTTTATGACCTGGTTATTGTAAATAGTGCTGCAATGATCATTGGGGTGCACGTGTCTTTTTGAATTATGGTTTTCTCTGGGTATATGCCCAGTAGTGGGATTGCTGGGTCATATGGTAATTCTGTTTTTAGTTTTTTAAGGAACCTCCATACTGTTCTCCATAGTGGCTGTATCAATTTACATTCCCACCAACAGTGCAAGAGGGTTCCCTTTTCTACACACCCTCTCCAGCATCTACTGCTTGTAGATTTTGTGATGATGAGCATTCTGACTGCTATGAGGTGATACCTCATTGTAGATTTGATTTGCATTTCTCTAATGATTAGTGATGTTGAGCAGCTTTTCATGTGCTTCTTGGCCATCTGTATGTCTTCTTTGGAGAAATGTCTATTTAGGTCTTCTGCCTATTTTTGAATTGGGTTGTTTGTCTTTTCAATAGTGAGCTGCATGAGCTGTTTGTGTATTTTGGAGATTAATCCTTTGTCCATTGATTCGTTTGCAAATATTTTCTCCCATTCTGAGGGTTGTCTTTTCATCTTGTTTGTAGTTTCCTTTGTGGTGCAAAAGCTTTTAAGTTTCATTAGGTCCCATTTGTTTATTTTTGTTTTTATTTCCATTATTCTAGGAGGTGGATCAAAAAAGATCTTGCTGTGATTTATGTCAAAGAGTGTTCTTCCTATGTTTTCCTCTCTGAGTTTTATAGTGTCTGGTCTTACATTTAGGTCTCTAATCCATTTTGAGTTTATTTTTGTGTATGGTGTTAGGGCGTGTTCTAATGTCATTCTTTTGCATGTAGCTGTCCAGTTTTCCCAGCACCACTTATTTAAGAGACTGTCTTTTCTCCATTGTATATTCTTGCCTCGTTTGTCATAGATTAGTTGACCATAGGTGCGTGCGTTTATCTCTGGGCTTTCTATCCTGTTCCATTGAGCTATATTTCTGTTTTTGTGCCAGTACCATATTGTCTTGATTACTGTAGCTTTGTAATATAGTCTGAATCCAGGGACTGATTACTGTAGCTTTGTAGTATAGTCTGAATCCAGGGAGCCTGATTCCTCCAGCTCCATTTTTTTCCCTCAAGACTGCTTTGGCTGTTCGGGGTCTTTTGTGTCTCCATATAAATTTTAAGATTTTTTGTTCTAGTTCCATAAAAAATGCCATTGGTAATTTGATAGGGATTGCATTGAATTTGTAGATGGCTTTGGGTAGTATAGTCATTTTCACAATATTGATTCTTCCAATCCAAGAACATGATATATCTCTCCATCTGTTGGTATCATCTTTAATTTCTTTCATCAGTGTCTTATAGTTTTCTGCATACAGCTCTTTTGTCTCCCTAGGTAGGTTTATTCCTAAGTATTTTATTCTTTTTCTTGCAATGGTAAATGGGAGTGTTTCCTTAATTGCTCTTTCAGATTTTTCATCATTAGTGTATAGGAATGCAAGAGATTTCTGTGCCTTAATTTTGTATCCTGCAACCTTACCAAATTCATTGATTAGCTCTAGTAGTTTTCTGGTGGCATCTTTAGGATCCTCTATGTATAGTATCATGTCATATGCAAACAGTGACAGTTTTACTTCTTCTTTTCCAATTTGTATTCCATTTATTTCTTTTTCTTCCCTGATTGCCATGCCTAGGACTTCCAAAACTGTGTTGAATAATAGTGGTGACAGTGGACATCCTTGTCTTGTTCCTGATCTTAGAGGAAATACTTTCAGTTTTTCACCATTGAGAATGATGTTTGCTGTGGGTTTGTCATATATGGCCTTTATTATGTTGAGGTAGTTTCCCTCTATGCCCACTTTCTGGAAAATTTTTATCATAAATTGGTGTTGAATTTTGTCAAAAGCTTTTTCTGCATCTATTGAGATGATCATATGGTTTTTATTCTTCAATTTGTTAATATGGTGTATCACATTGATTAATTTGTGTATATTGAAGAATCCTTGCATCCCTGGGATAAATCCCACTTGATCATGGTGTATGATCCTTTTAATGTGTTGTTGGATTCTGTCTGCTAGTATTTTGCTGAGGTTTTTTACATCTATATTCATCAGTGAAATTGGTCTGTATTTTTCTTTTTTTATAGCATCTTTGTCTGGTTTTGGTATCAGGGTGATGGTGGCCTCATAGAATGAGTTTGGGAGTGTTCCTTCCTCTGCAATTTTTTGGATGAGTTTGAGAAGGATGGGTGTTAGCTATAAATGTCTATAAATGTTTGATAGAATTCACCTGTAAAGCCATGTGGTCCTGGACTTCTGTTTGTTGGAAGATTTTTAATCACATTTTCAATTTCACTGCTTGTTATTGGTCTGTTCATATTTTCTATTTCTTCCTGGTTCAGTCTTGGAAGGTTTTACCTTTCTAAGCATTTGTCCATGTCTTCTAGGTTGTCCATTTTATTGGCATAGAGTTGCTTGCAGTAGTTTCTTAGGATGCTTTGTATTTCTGTGGTGTCTGTTGTAACTTCTCCTTTTTCATTTCTAAGTTTATTGATTTGAGTCCTCTCCGTCTTTTCCTTGATGAATCTGGCTAATGGTTTATCAATTTTGTTTATCTTCTCAAAGAACCAGCTTTTAGTTTTATTGATCTTTGCTATTGTTTTCTTTGTTTCTATTTCATTTATTTCTGCTCTGGTCTTTATGATTTCTTTCCTTCTACTAACTTCAGGTTTTGTTTGTTCTTCTTTCTCTCGTTCCTTTAGGTATAAGGTTAGATTGTTTATTTGAGATTTTTCTTGTTTCTTGAGGTAGACTTGTATTGCTATAAACTGCCCTCTTAGAACAGGTTTTGCTGCATCCCATAGGTTTTGGATCATTGTGTTTTTGTTGTAATTTGTCTCTAGGTATTTTTTGATTTCCTCATTGATTTTTTCAGTGATCTGTTGGTTATTTAGTAACGTATTGTTTAGCCTCCGTGTGCTTGTGTTTTTTATGTTCTTTTCCCTGCAATTGATTTCTAATCTCATAGCATTGTGGTCAGAAAAGATGCTTGATATGATTTCAGTTTTCTTAAATTTACTGAGACTTGATTTGTGACCCAAGATGTGATCTGTCCTGGAGAATGTTCCACGTGCACTTGAGAAGAAAGTGTAGTCTTCTGTTTTTGAATGGAATGTCCTATAAATATCAATTAAATCTGTCTGGTCTATTGTGTCATTTACAGCTTGTTATTCCTTATTACTTTTCTGTTTGGATGATCTGTCCACTGGTGTAAGTAAGGTGTCAAAGTCCCCCACTATGATTGTGTTACTGTCGATTTCCTCTTTTATAGCTGTTAGCAGTTGCCTTAGGTATTGAGTTGCTCCTATGTTGGGTGCATATATATTTATAATTGTTATATCTTCTTCTTGGATTGATCCCTTGATCATTATGTAGTGTCCTTCTTTGTCTCTTGTAACATTCTTTGTTTTAAAGTCTATTTTATCTGATATGAGTATTGCTACTCCAGCTTTCTTTTGATTTCCATTTTCATGGAATATCTTTTTCTATCCCTTCATTTTCAGTCTGTATGTGTCCCTAGGTCTGAAGTGGGTCTCTTGTAGACAGCATATATATATGGCTCTTGTTTTTGTATCCATTCAGCGAACCTGTGTCTTTTGGTTGGAGCATTTAATCTATTCACGTTTAAGCAAATTATCGATATGTATGTTCCTATTACCATTTTCTTAATTGTTTTGGGTTTGTTATTGTAGGTCTTTCCTTCTCTTGTGTTTCCTGCCTAGAGAAGTTCTTTTAGCATTTGTTGTAAAGCTGGTTTGGTGGTACTGAATTCTCTTAGCTTTTGCTTGTCTGTAAAGCTTTTGATTTCTCTGTCAAATCTGAATGAGATCCTTGCCGGGTAGAGTAATCTTGGTTGTAGGTTCTTCCCTTTCATCACTTTAAATATATCATGCCACTCCGTTCTGGCTTGTAGAGTTTCTGCCGAGAAATCAGCTTTTAACCTTATGGGAGTTCCCTTGTATGTTATTTGTCCTTTTTCCCTTGCTGCTTTCAATAATTTTTCCTTGTCTTTAATTTTTGTCGGTTTGATTTCTGTGTGTCTCGGTGTGTTTCTCCTTAGGTTTATCATGCCTGAGACTCTCTGTGCTTCCTGGACTTGGGTGGCTATTTCCTTTCCCATGTTAGGGAAGTTTTCGGCTATAATCTTTTCAAATATTTTCTTGGGTCCTTTCTCTCTCTCTTCTCCTTCTGGGACCCTGATAATGTGAATGTTGGTATATTTAATGTTGTCCCAGAGGTCTCTTAGGCTGTTTTCATTTCTTTTCATTCTTTTTTCTTTATTCCGTTCCATGACAGTGAATTCTACCATTTTCTCTTCCTGATCACTTATACATTCTTCTGCCTCAGTTATTCTGCTACTGATTCCTTCTAGTGTATTTTTCATTTCAGTTATTGTATTGTTCATCTCTCTTTGTTTGTTCTTTAATTCTTCTAAGTGTTGGTTCTTAAATTCTTCTAGGATTTTGTTAAGCATTTCTTGCATCTTCTTGATCTTTGCCTCCATTCTTTTTCTGAGGTCATGGATCATCTTCACTATCATTATCCTGATTTTTTTTCTGGAAGGTTTCCTATCTCCACTTCATTTAGTTGTTTTTCTGGGGTTTTATCTTGTTCCTTCATCTGGTACATAGCCCTCTGCCTTTTCATCTTTCTATCTCTCTGTGAATGTGGTTTTTGTTCCACAGGCTGCAGGACTGTAGTTCTTCTTGCTTCTGCTGTCTGCCCTCTGGTGGATGAGGCTATCTAAGAGACTTGTGCAAGTTTCCTGATGGGAGGGACTGGTGGTGGGTAGAGCTGGGTGTTGCTCTGTTGGGCAGAGTTCAGTAAAGCTTTAATCCTCTTGTCTGCTGATGGGTGGGGCTGGTTCCCTCCCTGTTGGTTGTTTGTCCTGAGGCGACCCAACACTGGAGCTTACCCAGCTCTTTGGTGGGGCTAATGGCAGACTCTGGTGGAGCTCACGCCAAGGAGTACTTCCCAGAACTTCTGCTGCCAGTGTCCTTGTCCTCATGGTGAGACACAGCCACCCCTGCCTCTGCAGGAGACCCTCCAACACTAGCAGGTAGGTCTGGTTCAGTCTCCTTTGGGGTCACTGCTCCTTCCCCTGTGTCCCGATGCGCACACTACTTTGTGTGTGCCCTCCAAGAGTGGAGTCTCTGTTTTCCGCAGTCCTGTCAAAGTCCTGCAATCAAATCCCACTAGCCTTCAGTCTGATTCTCTAGGAATTCCTTCTACCATTGCCGGACCCCCAGGTTGGGAACCTTCACTCCAGTGGGTGGACTTCTGTGGTATAAGTGTTCTCCAGTTTGTGAGTCACCTACCCAGCAGTTATGGGATTTGATTTTATTGTGATTGTGCCCCTCCTACCATCTCATTGTGACTTCTCCTTTGTCTTTGGATGTGGGGTATCTTTTCTGGTGAGTTCCAATATCTTCCTGTCAACGATTGTTCAGCAGTTAGTTGTGATTCTGGTGCTCTCACAAGAGGGAGTGAGTGCAGGTCCTTCTACTCTGCCATCTTGAACCAATCTCTAAATGTAAAATTTTAAACTTAGCTTTAATAAATGTATCATTGTACATGATATCAGTTAAAACTGAAAAATAAATATCCAATAATATGGGCGCAGTTAAGTAAATTATTGTTTACCTTCTCAATACAATACTAAATATTATTCCCAAATGAAAATTTAATGTTGTTTGAGTGCCAGAAAAATATTTCTGATGTTATGTAACAAAACAAAGATGTGCATATATGTTATGATTAATTTAGAATAATTATTTATATACATAGCAAAAATTTGAAAAAATTTTAAAAGGCCTAGAATGATGAAATTAGAGGTTAAATTTACTTTCAAAATTACCTTTAATATTTTTATGGTATTATTTCAGTGAGAATTAAAAATAGAGATTCTCAAATTTTTTGGACATGTAGGGGCAAGGAAGCAGAGATGTGAAAATGAGATACTAACCCACCTGGGGATAAAAATGCATTAATCTTGTAGGTCATTATAAAGATTAAAAGTAGTACAAGCCCAATAACTTTAGGAAACTGCCCTCCTTCTGGCACTGAGAGAGTGTGAGGACAGTAGGAATGTGATGTAGGAAGAGTCCATGGACAAAAAATCATGGGGAAGATGTGGGAGCATGATCATGATAGGAACTTACGCCTTCCCAGTGAAAACCAAACCAACCACCCAAAAAACCTCCTCCTCCCCCCTCCTGGAGGATACAAAATGGCAGCATCACAAGGGTGTGGAAGGTGATGGTGCAAGGCAGAAATGATTGTGGTTCCTGCTGGTGCAGCTTTTGCTGCTGGGAAGCCAGTCAGTTGCTTAGGGACCAGTAAAGAAGTGGCATGCCAGGAGTAGAGGGTGTCCCAGCAGCAGAGGCTCTGATGACTGGCACTCTCCATCCATCATTTGAGTTCCCCTCCACCAACTGTAAATTTATGGAGCTGCACATCCACTCCGAGATGGGGATTCTGGGAGGCTGTTAGCCTTGATGATTTGTAACCTATAGGTTTAATGTTTGCTGTATATTTTCTCTATAACTAAATCTCTTTCTATAAGTTATACCAGTAGAATATGTAATGTGGTTGGGCAAGACATCATTTGCCCCATTTAGCTGCAAGTTGCATCAGTGCTTGCTGTAGGATAGTGATCATCCTTAAACTGGTGACCTTCAGCCCCCTCTTAGAGAGCTGTGACTTTGAACTTGAACAGTGCTATTCTTTATGCTGCTGTATTAATTTCTATCTCTGTTCAGTATGTCTGCAGTATATTTACTCGTGCGTGTAATTGTAATATAACAAACATACAGAAGAGTTTTAAAAATAAAAATATGATTTAACAGTTTGTAAAACAAATCCCTGTGTAACCTGTATCAAGATATAGAATATTGCTAACACCCCCAAAACCTTTCCTAATTTTAACCCCTTTCTCCTCCTAGAAGTAAATACTTTCTTGATTTTCACAGCGTTTACTTCCTTACATTTTTTTAATAGTTTGTCCTAAAATTTATTTAATCTTTTTTTTTTTTTTGGCTGCGTTGGGTCTTTGTCGCTGCGCGGGGGCTTTTCTCTAGTTGCAGTGAGCAGGGGCTACTCTTCGTTGCGGTGCACGGGCTTCTCATTGCACAGACTTCTCTTGTTGCAGAGAACAGGCTCTAGGAACATGGCTTCAGTAGTTGTGGCACTCAGGCTCAGTAGTTGTGGCTCATGGCTCTAGAGCACAGGCTCAATAGCTGTGGCGCACGGGCTTAGTTGCTCCACAGCATGTGGGATCTTCCCACATCCGAGCTCGAACCCGTGTCCCCTGCATTGGCAGGTGGATTCTTAACCACTGCGCCACCAGGGAAGTCCCTAAAATTTATTTAATCTTGCTTTACAAATTTTTAATATAAATTATATCATACAGTATGTGCCCTGTACTGTTGGGCTGTCTTCATTCGATATCATGTCCTTAAGATTCATCTTCTATGCACCATATAGTTGTATTCCCCAACCCAGTTTCTCACTCTATAGCATTTCATAATATGAATATACCATAATTTTTATTTATTCCACTCTCGATAGACATTTAGGTGGTTTCAGCTTGGAGCTATTATTCAGTACTGTTATGAACATTCTTAAATATGTATACTAGTGCACATAAGCATATGTTTTATGGGAACATATACCTCAGAGGGGAATTGCTGGGTCATAAATTATGCATATCTTCTGTTTTACTAGATGATGTCAATCTTTTCCATGGTAATATGCCAATTTACAGTTCCACCAGCAGCGTATCAGAGTTCTTTACATTCAATATCTTTGCAACACTTGGCGATGGCTCTTTAGTGAGTGTATATCAGTGTGGTTTTAGTGTGCATTTCCCTGCCAGCTAATGAAGTTGAGCATCTTTCTTGCGCATGTGGTTGATTTGATTTCTCTTTTGTGGAGAGCCTGTTCAAATCTTCTGCTCATTTTTCATTGTGTTGTTTATTTTTGTTTTCTTTTTGATTTATAGATTTGTAGGAATTCTTTATATATTCTGGATATGAACCCCTTGTTGGTTAGACTCATTGCAAAATGTTGTTCCCACTTTAAGGCTTGTCTTTTCCCTCTTTCAGTGGGATGCTTTAACGAACAGATGTTCTTAATTTTCATGTAGTCACCTTTTTCAACTTTCTTTTTTTTTTTCCACTGGCAAGTGCTTTGGTGCCTTGTTTAGGAAATTTTTCCTGACACAGAATTCATAAAGATATTCTCCTATATTATCTATTAGAAGCTTTATTGTTTTGCTTTTCCCATTCGATCTGTGATCTACCTGGAAATGATTTCTTTATACAGTGTGATGTAAGGGTTTATTCACTGATTTTAAAGGATTCGGCTCTCTTTTGGTGACATTGAGCATCTGCATGCTTGGTTCTACATACCCTAAATATAAGGTTAATCAAGGTGGCAAGCCCTCAAGAGTAGTGATCTACCAGGTCTTTAAAATACCCAAAAGAAAGTATATATATAATAGGATTTATACATGCAGTACACCCATACATTCAAGAAATAAGAGTGATAATTATCTATCAAGAATAGGAAGATGTACTCTTTACAAGGAGATGGAAAGATATGATGGTGAAGGTGACAATGTTTGGAGAAGGCAGAAGGACTGGTTATTGACAGAGAAGTTAGGAGTCTTAACAATTGGTAGGTGTGGTGGACACCTATTGTTTTTCCTGGCCAGAGTGACAGGCCTCTTCTGAAGACCTAGCTAGAATGTTTGCCTCATGAGGCCAGGCCTTGAGCGTCTTGAGCTCCACATCTGGCACAGTACCTAGCACAGCAGAAGCAGCCCAGCAAATACTTGTTGAATGAATGGCTGAAATACTCCTAATATCATGGTTCAAATGAGAGCTCTCATCTTTTCATAGACCACCTACACAGCCTTCATGATAACACGAATGATAACTTCTGCTGCATGCTTACTCTGTGCTAGGCCAGATGCCAAACGATTGACATTTATCATCCCATTTATTCCTTGAAACCACCTTACAAGGTAGGAACCATTATTCCCCCTCTTTTTATAGATGAAGAAACCAAAGGCACAAAGTAGTTGAATAACTTGCATAAAGTATATCTGGTAAGTGGGGGAGTTGGGATTTGAAGCCAAATCATCAGACCACAGAGTTTACGCTTTTAATCTCTTCATTAAATTGCCACAGGGAGTGATTTCAGCATGGCTTCCTAACCCTGCCAGCTAAACCAGTAATGATAATAGCTAATCATTATCGTTTGCTTACCCTGTGGCAAGTACTACATAATATTCTTTACTACATGTTTCATCTCCTTTAATCATCACATGAAACTTAATAAAGTAGACACTATTATTAAAACCATTTTACAGGTAAGGAAACTGAGGTAAAAGGGCTTAAAGAACTCTCCCAAGATTATATAGCTAGCGGGAAGAGGAGTCAGTATTTGGACCTCTTACCCACCATGCCATCTGCCTCTCCTAAGACCCTATATCTCTTGTCTCAGAAAGAAACACCTCAACAAGTGAAGCCCATCAGAGCCCTTCTCTGTTTTGAAGGACTTTTGAACTTGAGTCCATTCCTTTCTGGTGGGGGACCTGTGAAGCTCTGAGCCAATGACAGCCATAACCCCCACAGAGTGGCTGATCCCATCTACAGAGGAAGTGAGTGACGCTGACTGACAGAGAGAAGCACGTAAGAGAGAAAGAATGAGAATCCCGGTGGCTCTTTCACTCACATCCAGCTCTTCCTTTTGGAATGAGAGCTTTCCAGTAAGTTATTCCCTTCACTCCTTCTTAGTCTGCATAAGTTAGTTCAATCTGGTTCTTGTCACTAGCAACCAGTATAGTCTTAGCTAATACAGAAGGCTGTGATGCTCTCCCAAATATATTAACGTTTACGAAAAAGCATCAAAGCACTTTACAGTTTAACACATACAGTTTAACACACACTATATTTCCTGACTTTCCATTTGATGTATGAATGAGGATGATGACTTTTATAAAAGTGCCCTCTGTGGGTTTATAAATGAATAATAAGTCTGGTCTTGTTTTGCCAAATGTTGCAACATCTTGTGTTCATCTTTCCAGTGAAGGGGATGGCCTGATTTACACTCTTTCGAACTAAGCATTTTTTTTCTACCTGCTGGTCTAGGATTTCAAAACATGTACTCTTTGCAATGGATAGCTCCTCTGGGGAAAATGGTCATGAGTACTGGACTCCCACAGAGACATATTGTGGTTATATTTCTTCATTGGGTTTTGAGACTATAGTTTCTTTATAGCTCTCTGAGTCTCCAGCCTTATTTACAAAATAAAGGTATTAGACTGCAAGAGACATTTAGGACCTTAGGGTCCCTCCCAACTCTGAGCTTGGTGGTTGAAACTGAGCCTAATGTTAACTAGTGAGGTGTTGGTGGCCATTTGTATTATTGGTCCTGGTATTGGCTTGGATGAGATAATACCTGTCATTTTATAATGTGGAGGGAGATCTCTCTTTCTTAGTACATCTCTTCAATGTCTAGTGTTGCAATGTTAGAGTCATCTGCACGATGGGACACTAGCCCTTGGAGTGGTCCTCAATGAAGGATTCATTATTCAAAAACTGTATGTGTCATCTCCCTTAGGGATTCACAATTTCTAATTTAAAGGCCCTGAGAAATTTTTTAGTACAGAAACCTGTGTAACTTTCTTTACCCTAAGATTTTCCAAACTTATTTGGTCACAGATCATTTCTCTTTTTGAAAAAATGCACATTGCACATCACATTTGGGAACTGCTGATCTCACATCTTCCCTCTAGGTCTACTCAATAGAGTAGATGTCATGACTGCCTAACATGACCGTATTTGAACTGCAATCATGTTGTCTTTAACTATCCCAATTCTTGGGTGTAGCTTTTTGTGAGTTGAAAGTCCAAAGTTTATTAGGAGATTATGATTTGGTTTTATTACTAGTTACCAACAGATTAATCTATTCCCTGAACTATAAATGGCTATTAAGAGTCCTTCCAATTGACCAGAAGAGGGAAGCAGAGGACCTGCGACTTGGGAACAAACCTAAGACAAGGCAGCAACAATCCAGGAGTCCGTCCTAGAGGATCATCTCCCAAACAGAGTGATCCATTCCCATTTCAGCCACGTCATTGGCAGAACATGTGTCCCACTGTTGGAGGCCATCACCTTGCACCTTGATGCATTTCTCAGAGTTTCCATAGGGAATAGGTTTCCTTAAAGTTGGGGAGCACCAGGAGATCCATCAGGAAGAGACTGATTGAGACAGCAGAAAACAGGGAGGCATCGCCAGGGAAAGAGCAGACCAGGAGGTCACAGCAACGATTCTCAGGCCCTAGGTCCTCCTCACAGCTGTGTGTTTTCTCCCTCTGATCCCTATGAGCAGCCACTGCTCAGCTGGGCTCAGATCAGAGGAGTCACCTGCCAAGGCATCAGCCACAGTGGTCTTTCTTGGAATGGCACATCTATCACTACCTGTGCTGCTTGCTTTGGATGACATGGTACGCTTTTGGAGTAGTGCTGGGCTTGGGCCCATGGTTCTGAAAACCAAATCCCTTCTTGCCAGAGCCATGCCCTTGCCCATGGGATCCACAAGGAAGATACCATGCTCAGAGGACAGGGCCAGGCAAGTACATGCATTTTATTAGGGTATTTAGGCCTCAAACACTACTCTAGGCCGTTGAGAAGCCAGGAGTAACCACCAAAAGATTCTTCTTGCCTAATTTAAAGGCAAAATTCAATATTAAAAGTAGGCCAAGTGATCTCCTTGGCACATTTTCCCCTCAGTTTATACTTCTTTGGTTTATACCTCTTTTTGAGCTTCTATATTTTAACTTTTTTTTTTAACAAGGTCATCCTTTAAGGTCTGAATTCATTTTCACCACATGGTATTGTACATGGTTATCTGTTGAAACAGATTTCTTTTTAACAGATCTTAGTTTAAGAAACTCATATATACCGTGAGTTCTGTATAAACTGGTGGACAGTAAGTTAGTTCCTTTGTTTTGACTTATAAGTCTCAACTTCACTGCAGAATAAAGAATGTAGGCCGAAGAAAGCATAATTGGTCACTCGTATAGAACAGTACTGTTTCTATATATTTTATCTTTCTGATGGCAAGAAAAGATGAATCCAAGGAAAAGCATGTCAAGGAAAGGAGATCAAAACAAGTTTCTCCTAAAGTTCTGAAACAGAGATAGCATAAGCCACTTACTACAAGCCTTCCTAGCACAACAGGGGTACCAAAGAAAAATTCCTAAGACGTGTACACTCGAGAGAATGGTGGGGCCAATAAAATACCTATGAACTTGACTCATCCTCATTACCCTTTTTATCACTCTCTTCCTTGGATGTGTGGGTGGGAATTAATGGGGGGGGGAGTGAGGTAAGGAGAATGGAGTGGGGAACATAAAGGAGACTATTTTCTTACTCCCCCTTCTTTCTCCTCCCACCTGCTTCCTCCTTACCTTCTGTCTACCCTATTCCCAGCCGTCAGAGCCCCTAATTACAAACTTGAGTGTCCTGTGTTGAATGTCAGCACCCATGCTCTGTTCTCTCTTGCACTTTCTGCTTCCTGCCTCTTAGTGGTTCTGTAAGAATGAGAGAGGGGTTTTGGTGTTACTTGATGGTGTCACCTCTCTTCTCCCCCGACCCAGGGAACCCAGGAATACCTGAGCTCTGCCCTTTCAGAGTTCCTTCTTGCCATTAGATTCCCAAGGGAGTTCTCTGCAAAGCAAGGAACAGCAGCAAATGAGAATCAATAGCTGAGCCAGCACCTGATAATTCTCAATGCAAAGTTTTCTGGTAAAAGATGAGCTTGAGTTCGTGGCTTAAGCCTCAAAGTCTATGTGGGGTCTTTTACTTTTCTTCAAATCAAAATCTTAGGCATATTTGTAGATAGAGAGCTCCAGGCCCAGAGAGGAGTGCTAAATTCACTTATCTTCCTAGCACCATGTTGAGGAAGAGGTAAGAGATCTCATGGCTGCATATTAAAGACAGATAGGAAGTAGAAAGTACAAAAGAACAAGGTGTGGGTACTGACGGGTCAACATAGTGACCCTCCCCCATCAAAACCTTGGATGGAAAATCAGTTTACAGATATTCTTGCCTTGAGTTGGAGGAACTGGGGAGAGCTACAGAGGGTGTGAACAGAGGCAGAATTTTCCTCATGCATAGAGAGGAAATTTCCTGTACAGATTTTAACATCTGAAAAGAAGCCATTGTAGGTTTTTGACTCCTAGGAAAAAGGCCAACATTTACTGAATATCTGTTATGCCCTACCTTGTGCTAGGCAGTTTTCCTCAGGCTATCTGTTGGGTTTCTTTAGTTGCAAGTAACAAAAACAATTCTGATCTATTTTTTGAAGCTGAAGCGGAAATCATTAAGAATTTTTCTGTAATTTTTTTTGTCCTTAGAGTATATACTATGAGAGATACACAGTCAAATTACTGTCTTAAAGCCACATCGGATGATTCATAAAATTGCTAGTCAGAATGGGCAATCAGGCTCAGATATTCTGTAGTCAAAATCAATTTCTAAATCAAATTATCCCATCTGAGTCTAGGAGAAGACTACTCAAGTCAGTTCCTGAGGCCTTTGAAATAACTTTAATAACTTCTCTGCTACCTGGATGACAAGATATTCTATGCCCAGCTTGTACATTTCCCTTCTCAAGCCCGGAATCAGACGTTCTCTAAGGAGCTCTGGTTCATTTTAATGGGAAATGGTATTTATAGGGTATAATCTGGGGTACTAGTGGTCTCATTGTTAGTGGATTGGTCTTTGTTTCTATGTCTTTTCAACGGATAGGTGTAGTATACATATTTATGTAATATATGTTCTATTGTATATAGTATATATTATATAATTATAACATATTTATATTAAAATTAATATCAATTATAAATAATTATTCATTAAAATAAATTATGGGCTGATACTGAGGGTTTCATTTGAATTCAGGACTACAGAGTTTTTATTTAGCCTTATTCATCTTACATCCACTTTCCCTTTCTCCCATATCAGAAATTTCAGTTCTCAAGGATACCTATTATGGACTGAATTGTGTCCCTCCCAAATTGATATGTTGAAGCCTTAACCCCAATGAGACTGTATTTGGAGATAGGGCCTTTAGGGAGGTAATTAAGGTTAAATGAGGTCATAAGAGTGACACCTGTAAGAAGAGTAAGAGATACAGAGAGCTCTTCTCTGCCTGTGCTCAGAGGAAAAACCATGGACACAGCAAGATGACAGCTGTCTACAAGTCAGAAAGAGAGACCTCGCCAGAACCCACCCTAAATGGCACCTTGATTTTGGACTACTAGCCTCTAGAACCTTGAGAAAATAACTTTCCGTTAAGCCACCCAGTCGGTGGTATTTGTTATGGCCGTCTTAGGAAACTAATGCAGTACCCTAATTACTCATTTGCTTTATCCCAAAATGCACACACAATAACACCATTGCTGCCGCTAATAATATGATTACTGTAAATAGTTTAAAATTTTTTATGTAATGTTTTGTTCTTAGATTATATATTACTAGAGATAAACAGTTAAATTCCTATGTCTTAAAGTCACTTTGACTAGTTTCTTTCCATGTGGTTATGCCACCATTTAGATACAAGTTAGGATTGTTTCCTTTCACTTTTCATTTTTAGAGATAGCTTTTTAATTTTTTTTTTTTTTTTTTGCGGTATGCGGGCCTCTCACTGTTGTGGCCTCTCCCGTTGTGGAGCACAGGTTCCGGACGTGCAGGCTCAGCGGCCATGGCTCACGGGCCCAGCCGCTCCGCGGCATGTGGGATCTTCCCGGACCGGGGCACGAACCCGTGTCCCCTGCATTGGCAGGCGGACTCTCAACCACTGAGCCACCAGGGAAGCCCCTTTCTTTGACTTATTTAATGCTTTTTGACATGAATCCTTTTTGTCTGAAATAAGTCACCCCTGCTTTCTTTCTGTTTGTCTGAAGAGAGAATCTGGGAACCTCTGATGGCTCCAGGACCCCCTTTCCTGATGTACAAAAAGAGGTAAAAACAACACCCTGTGGACCAGCTGAACTCCAAGGGAAATTAATGCACTGTATGTTTCAAATGCTTATTGTGCAGGAAAAAAAGAGGATATATTGGTGACTCCTCCAGGAATGCTGAAATTGCAATTTTTCTAGGGCCAGAAATTGCATATCTGTCAGCCAACTTAGAAATCTCCTACAATGTCCAAACATCAAGACTGTTCCCCAAGTGGGTGCACTTGGGATTCACCCTGGACTGTGTAAGTGACCCTCTTGGGAAGCTGTCCCTGGTGCCGACTGTGAAATGAGATAACTGGACGGGTTCCTAACATAGCTGAGGGAGCAGGGTGAGGGGTAAGGTGTAGGAAGACCTGGCTCCTGGGTGTCCAGGCAAGAAGTTCTGTTTCCCTCAGGCCCACTTGCTTCATTTGATTGGCAGAGATTTGTGACATCCTCATCCATTCCCACTTAATCCTAGTCCTGGAACTGAGGTATGGGAGTGCAAGATGCTTGAGACAGGTCATGATGCTCTTAAAATGGGGCAGAGCCTTGAGAAGTCATCATTGCCATGAAACAAAACCCAAAACAACATTCAGGTTTGGCTTCACAGCACCCGGACATGGTGGCAAAATAAGAAGCAAGCAATAATGCAGTAGCAGAACCCTGGCTGAATGGCAGGAGCCCTGTGTGTGATGCCCTGTCAGTGTTACTGGCTTGCCATGTTCACTTTTCTTCATGTGAAAACTGGGCATGGGCAAAGCGGGGAGCCCCTCACTTCTCTAGAGCTTTCTGCAAATGGGTGAGAAAAATGTGCTAGTCTGTGAAGTGCTGAGAGCTCTTTGGAAGAAAAATGTAGTTTTTTTATAAAAGACAGAAACAGTACAGCTGAGCTGTAGTGGAAACTGGGATTGGCCACCAGGTGCCCCTTCCATTTCAATGCTGTTGGCTGGTGACCTTCAGCTGCCCCCCTGCAGAGAGCCTCCCCACCCAGGTTAGCCCTTGCGTCCAGGTGGCCCACATCCAGTGACTGATCAGTAGTGAGTATAAAACTCTTGTCACTTTGCTCCAACTCAGGAAACCCTGAAGGTCAGTCTGGGTCTGAAACTCACGGGGAGTCTTCTGAGGCCTTCCCTGTGATGACTCAGCCAGACGGCTTTTAGGTGAAGCCCACCTACAACATGAGCTATGTAGAGCAGTGGGAATGATTTACTTCTTCTGTGTTCTCTCTCCAGAAATTGAAGCACATCCTCAATACAGGCACACCTCACTTGAAGGAAAAACCATTTTTTAAGATGTGGATTTTTTTTTTTTAAAGAGTTAACTTGGAGGGAAATTTTAACAATAGCTACCATTAATTTAGCACTTAATATGCATCAGATCCTTCTAAGTGCTTTACATCCATTAGCTTATTTGATTTTCGGAACAGTCTTCTGAGGTAGAGACTACTATTAGCTTCATTTTATAGCTGTGGGAAACTAAGCTTGGAAAGTTTCAGTAATTTGCCCAAGTCCACATCTAGGAAGTGGCTGGGTAAGATCTGAAACTCAATTCTGACTGACTCCAAAAAACTGGCAAATGAACAACCACACAATACCACATCTTGGAACTACGCTACAGCATGCTTCCCTGTAATTCCTGTGAACAATGAATTCTTTTGTAGCACTGAGAGAAGAATTGGATTTGGAAAAAAAGGAGGGTGAATATATTTTCTAGAAAAAAAAAGGGATACTAGGTACTGCATAAATATTAAACCCTTCCTCTTTGTCTATTTTCTTCCATGTCCATGAAAAGAACTGGAAAAAGAATAAGAAGCATTTTCCCAATATTCAAATACATCAGGAATTTATAAAATATTCAAGACAGTAGCGTCCACAGAACAGTGCATCTTGAAAATAGGCCTTATCTGTTGCCCAAGAGGTAGGGAGCTATTTACAACTTCAGTGACCTCTGTGGTTTCCGCAGACAGTGTTAAGCAAAATAACTTTCAGCGCATTTTTTAAACCTCTTCAAAAGAGAGTTTATCCTATCAAGGCTGTCTTCAGTGTTTCCATTCCTCCTGCCTGAGCCCTGACGTGTTCCTCCATCCTAAACGTGCCCACCTTGGACTGTGCCCTCGGAAGCCCTGCTTGCTTCAGCAGCTGTTTTATCCCCTGAAGAGATCCAGCTCCCAGCCTTCAGCGAGCAGAGGCGAATTTGCCTGCATTTCCACAAGGGCACTAAGACCCCCCCACTCCCTGATCCCACCCCCACCCACGGCCCCCCATACCAAGCACCACGGGATCAAGTTAGCACCTCGCTCTTTCTTTTTTTCCTTTTTCTTTTTGGTCACACAACGCAGCTTGTGGGATCGACCAGGGATCGAACCCCTCGGCAGTGAAAGTGCGGAATCCTAACCACTGGGCCGCCAGGGAATTCCCAGCATCTCTCTTTATTAATTCCTTTCCATCCTCTCTGGGAATTTAAGTAACACCCAAAGCACTAGTTGGGCAGCATTCCAAAGAGTTTTCAACCACTTTTAAGCCCTCATGCGCCCCGTCAGACACCGCAGGCCAGATCCCGGTCTCAGGCACATCATTCGCGTCTGCCTGAACAGCACCAAACTCTCTCAGGCCGGAGGCCTCATTCTTAGATCACCCAAGCTGGTCCTGGACCCGAGTTCATCTCCTCGTCCAACACCGCGAGCCCCGTGCCTGAGCCATGCTTTCCTCTGCGTAGGCTCACAGCCCCTGGCCACGCGCTGGCGCCCTCCAGGTGCCGCCCGAGTGGTTTGAGCAGCCTGCTTTGTCTGATCTTTCTATTTGTCCAGCCCCACCGGGACGACGTGCTGGCTGCTGTGTTATGCTAACAAAGGATGCTCAGCAGGGGTCACGGGGCCACAGGAGACACTGAGCCAGGGACTGGCTGCGGGGGATGATGAGTGCTGGCTTAGCTTTAGAGAGCTTTCTGGGTGAAGCTGTTGACTGGAGACCTTCAGGTCGTCGTGATTCAGTGTTATAATAGTGGCAGTGCTCACTTATATCAAGGATTGATTGTGTGCCTGGAAGCCTCCTGAGTGTTTCACCTACATGACGGCACTTAATCTTCCCAAGAATACTGTGAAATAGGACCAATAATATCCTAGTTTTATGGATGAGGAAACAAGTTTAGAGAGGTATCTTGCCCAAGGTCACAGAGAGGGGCTGAGCCAGGATCCACACTGGTCTGTCTGGCTGTAGTGTCCATCCTGGACCCACAGCTGTGCTGCCGATGCTGTGTTGGTGGCCCATGGGCTGGGGTTGTGTTTAGCCTGCCAGTATTTTGAAAGACATTTAAAATGTGAGCCAATATTTTAAATGCAAGAGATTTCACTTATAAACACATTCAAAATTCTACCATCTTTTTAAAAATGGGTCTGTCTGGCAACATTGGGCCCTCAGTCCAAAGGCTCTCATCTACTGGAGGTGAGTATTAGCTGCCCGGTTAGATGGGGCCTGTGCTCCCAGTTTCCACAGAACCTAGTCCAGCGGGCCGGTTCTGTTCACCTACCTGTGTGACTCCCATGTGCTCCTGAATTGCCTAGTCCTGTTACACAGCCCCTTAGTCCATGGTTTGGGGGCGGTAGGTTTATCCCTGACGTCGTACTGCCTTGGAAACAGAATTTGGGGCTAACACTCCTGTCCTCGATGAGGAGCAGAGAACACAGATGCAGGCTGGGGATGGTTCGGAGCAACATGGCGGGTTATTAGTTTAGGATTGGTTTCAGTCCGTTCATCTCCAAGGCAGGTGGCAGGATGAAGGGGTGGCATGGAAAATGCTGGAAAGTGACTGTGGACCTGAAATTTACTCCGGGTTGTCCCACAGGCTAGTTGTGTGAGCCAGGTTGAGTCACTTTTCTCTGCACCTATAAAAGGAAGAGATTGAAGTTGATAAGTTGTAAGACAGGTGTCAGCTCTGAAACTCTTCTCTGCTACTGCTTGTAAGTCAGATTTTCACATGAGAGGACAGACTTCGGGAGCATCTATTTATTTATTTATTTATTTATGGCTGCGTTGGGTCTTCGTTGCCGTGCGCACGGACATTCTCTAGTTGTGGCGAGTGGGGGCTACTCTTGGTTGCGGTGCGCGGGCTTCTCATCGCAGAGGCTTCTCCTTGTTGTGGAGCATGGGCTCTAAGACCGTGGGCTCAGTAGTTGTGGCTCATGGGCTTAGTTGCTGCGCGGCATGTGGGATCTTCCCAGACCGGGGCTCGAACCCATGTCCCTTGCATTGGCAGGCGGATTCTTAACAACTGCGCCACCAGGGAAGCCCCGGGAGCATCTCTTAAGGAGGTGGACAAGTCTTTGTAAACTGCCTTCAGTGGGTGCAGATGAACAGGTAAGCAGCAAACGACTCTGGCTGGCTTAGCTTCAGAGCCGCGGAGAGGCCACAGACCCGGCCCAGTGAAAAAAGGTGTGGCCTGAGTCACTGGAACCTTTTGGATATCAGAGCTTTCCTTTATGTTAGTTCAGGGGTCAGGTTGGGGCTTGGTTCTTTATTTAGAACACCATGATAATAATCGCTGAAAACAGTCCTTGCCAGAACAAATATCTCACCCCAAACAATATCACTGGGAACTATATTAGATGGAATTGCACATTCTTTCAGTGCATTCAGAGGAACTCACAGGACCTGTATCATTTTCTACTCTCTCTCTCTTTTAAAGCACACACCATATCACAACAAAGTAAACCTATTTCTCGAATTAGAGTAGCCATGAAAATAAATAGTTATGTAACAGATTGCACTAAAAGAAAGAAAGATACGTCAAGAGATCAGGCATGGTCCAAGAAAAACCCTCATAATACATTTTTTTTACATGCTTTTTTGCACTTCTGGGGTCTTGTAATTCCCTCTGGCCTGTCAGCATCTCTCAGTATGTTTCACTGGCTTCTCAGAGTTAACCCTATTTTCTCTCTGGCAAAGGTGGTATGTACAACCTGAAATTCAGTTGCTTGTCTGAAAACTTGATCTCAGGTATGACTTCCCAGTGTCCTCCAAGCTTCGGCAGGTTTGAGGGTAGACGTGGGGGTGGGCACCTATAAGAAATAAGTGCCCTCTTCTGCGAGCCAGATACCAATTAAGGCTCTGTGAGGCCTCTATGAAGAGGTGAACTTGACTGAGACTGCACCTACTGGCTTGACTTTATAGAAGCTTGCCTCTATATCCAGGGCCCGCTGACTTTCAAGCTTGTGCTAGAGCACATCACTTATTAGAATGGAATTTTAATTCCATAAGTCTAAGGTATGGATGGAGAGAGAGTCTGTGTTTCTAACAGCTTCCCACGTGATGCTGATGCTGCTGGTCAATGGACTGCATTTTGAGTCGCAGGGTCCTACACTAGTGGTTCTCAGAGTGTGCTACCAGGGCCAGCAGCGTCAGCATCACGTGGGAACTTGTTAGAAATGCACATTCTTAGGCCCCACCCCAGATCTCCTGAATCAGGGACTCTGGATATGTGACCCAGCAATCTGTATTTTAACAAATCCTCTAGGTTATTCTGGTGCATGCTAGAGTCTGAAAAACCACTGTCTATACCGCTGTTATGGGTTGAATTATATACCAAAGATATATTGAAGTCCTAATCTCTAGTACCTGTGAAGGTGACCTTATTCAGAAATAGGGTCTTGGTAGATTCAATCAAGTTAAGATGAAGTCATTAGCATGAGCCCTGATTCAACATGATAGGTATCCTAGTAAGAAGATGACCATATGAAGACACAGATGCGCAGGGAGAAGATGGCCACGTGATGAGGGTGGCAGAGATTGGAGTGATGCATCTATAATTCAGAGAATGCCGAGGATGGCCAGAAGAAAACAGAAGCTATAAGAGGCAAAGAAGTATTCTTGTCTACATGTTTTAGAGGGAGCATGGCACTGCCAACACCTTGATCTTGAACTTCTATCCTTCCCAACTGTGAGACAATAAATGTCTGTTATTTTAAGCCACCCAGTTTGCAGTACCTTTTTATGGCAGCCCAAGGAAACTCAAACAACCATGAAAAGCTTTCCCTGCTCTGATAGAATGTCCCTGTGTTGACAGGGCCCAGATGCAAGATTTTGACTGATGGGTAGCAGGATACAGGGAAAGAAGTGGAAGAAGGTAAAAAGGAAACAGGAAGCAGTGATAATGTGTGGTCTGAGGTATGTATGAGTTTAATGGTTTTTTTAAAATACTTGTAAGTTAATTTAACAAACATTATTGAGTCCTTACTAAGTGCCAAGATCAGTTTGAGGCCCTGGGGATACGACAGTGCTCAAGACAAGATCCTTTTCCTCAAGAAGCTTCATTAGAAAACAGGCACTACCCATTCAAGGGTAGTTGCTACTCTGGGGAGAAGTACAGAGGACTATGGGAGTGGGGCAGCCATAGACAGTTTTGCAGGTTGTATATTATGCAGCATGTCTCTGACGTCAGTGGTCTTCCTTAGGGTCCTGTGGTGCACAATTGCTCAACTGAACATGGTTACACCATTGGGAAGATATAAGAAGAACATTTACTTCATTCTTGAGGGGGAAGAAAAGCTTTCCAAGGGAAGTAGGACCTAAACTGAGACCTGAGGAGTGAGCGGAAATTAGTCAGGTGAAGGAGGCTGAGAATGGGGAATTAGAAAGGAAAGTGTTTAGAAAAAGAAAAGAGCATATACCAGACTGAAGGATGTCCAGAGCATCTATGAGGTGTGCATCCAATCAAAGACTCTGTAGAAAAGAAGTTAACTATTAATTAAGAGGATCATCCTTTCATTAGAGCCTAGAGTCCTCCAGTTAAGTCCCATTTTGTAGCAAGACTTTCTTTCTTTGGTTACTCAACTATCCCCCAGAGTAATTAAGGCTTGTAAGTCCTAGTCATAAAACTGATGCAATTTGCTTCAGTGGTGGCGTCTATTGGGATAAAATAGGGTAGGATAGGATAGGATAAGATAGACTAAAATAGGTGT
Source organism: Grampus griseus (assembly GCF_964374135.1). Lineage (NCBI taxonomy): Eukaryota > Metazoa > Chordata > Mammalia > Artiodactyla > Delphinidae > Grampus > Grampus griseus. The sequence goes on from NC_139017.1 coordinate 80,247,798, forward strand.
CAGTGCTGTGTTTAAAGTGTTTTTGTGTGATAAACTAAAAAACTGTAATCTCAACTTTCTTCTCTGGCCAGGGGTCCTCTCCTTTTCCTCCCTAATGAGGGTCAGGAACTTGGGAGACCATATTAAAGCTGGCTTGTGTTTTTAATGTATTCTCTTGGAAACCTGAGACTGTGCAAAGTCCATTCACATAGAGAGGAAGAACTAGCTCAAGTTCTACCCTTGGAACTAGAAAACTAGTCTTCCCTTTGGTGCTAAGTGTGAACTTCTAACTGCGTGGCCCAAGCTGAGGGCTTGACACAAGCTTGGACGAGGCAGCCACAGCTTGCTGGGGGCGGCCATGAGCCCATGGCCAGCTGGCCAGGCTGCTCCTAGTGACACAGGTTCTCCAGAGTGTGCTCAGTGCTTTTGCAGCAGCACACAATAGTGTTCAGGTGAGAGCAGGCTACACTGAGCATTGGGGTTGCAGACTGGGCATAGGGGTGAAGGGGAGGGTGGGGTACCAGGGGAGGCCCAGAGGGCAGCATACAGGTGGAGAGCAAAGGAGTAGGTCACAGTCCCACACCTCACCTAGAGGGGTAAGCTAGTGTTGTTTGCTTATTTCTAAGCTTCAGATTCTTTTAGGACCAACTGATGACATTCCCCCCTAACATCAGAAATGCCAGGGGTGGAAGAAACCTAAGGGTCGTCATGTGCAAGAACCCTCAACTCCTGCCCTCCACCTCCTCCAGAGCTTTCCTGCCCTGCAGCCCACCAACACCTAGGCACATGGGACACAGTTACCCCTTGACTCAACAACACAGCTCTGTCAGCTAGAGCTTTCCCTTTGAACTGAGTGAAAACTGATCTTTCTGTAGCTTTCTTCCATCTGTTGTCCTTTCCTTGGAGAATGTTGGCTTTTGTTTTTTCTTTGCTCCACCACAACCTTGCTAGGTGACCTTGAGCAACTCACCTTGTCTTTCTGGGCCCGTACATTCTCTGCCTGTCTGATGGGATTTCTGGCAAGATCAAATAAAATGATTATATGAAAGCACTTTGAACAAGTAGATTACCCCTAGAACATAACAAGTCCTGGTGGTTATTGGTGTGTTTGGCATTACCATGTTTTGGCTCTCTGTGACCGTGACCTCTCTGGGATCTACCAGCTGACTCTGAGAAGAACAGCTTACCTTCAGTGCCCAGCAGTCCCTGAGTGAGTCCCTCATTGGTCTGAGCTCTCCAAAATGAAGGAAATGAAAACAACTTGAGGAATCTGAAGCATTTTGGACCATATCCCAAAACATAGCACTAACAAATAATGTACATCCAAGTTTTCTCAAAGGATGGGATCTTGTCCAGGTATCCCATCAAGCACTATGCCCTGGTGTATCCAAGAGCTCTTTAACAGTGGTGTTTACACATCCCAAACCAGCCATTGAAGCCACTTGAACTTCAGGTGGTACCTGCTTCATTGAGGCAATAGCATCTTCTGAACCATTGGTACTTGTGTCATTTCCCACTCATTGTCCCTGGGCCAATGATGCTGAGACAATGGAAACCATAAGAAAGTCCCACTGGTCCCAGTTAAGAATCCCCTTCCCTCTAACTAAAGGATCAGGGCCCACAACTACCTGCCAAGTTTCTACCCATCTGTAAAGAAATGACTGTAAAGGCAGTAAGTATTTTAATGAGTACAGATTCCTCGGTCTGGAAGTGTGTGATGCCTAGCCATGGACTGACTTCCATCATTCAATATTTGTTGAATGCCTTCTGCACTCCAGGCCCTGTGTGACATGCTAGGAAACAAGGATACATAAGCACAGCCCCTGCCCTCAGGAAGCTTTCACTGGGGAGCGTCTCTGACATCTGAACCATAAGTGCTTTGAAGGGCTGTAGGTGCTGTGACAGACTGAAGTGTAGGATACAATGGGGGACATAGGGAGGAAGGGATCTGTGCTGTCTGAACAGGGTAGGGTGGGGTAGGGTGAATCAGAGAAATTGTCATATAAAAGTGATATTCAAAGTTGAGTCTTGAAAGAATGGGTACTCAGTGTGTGGTTAGGGGCCTGAGGCAGTTAACCATTTATCTGAGGTGTAATCTCTAGTCACACATCAAGGCTGGCAGTCCCATTGGATGCAATCTGATTTCTCCATTGCCTGGCTGAGGAGTAGAACCAAGACCTCAGCTCTGTGACGTTCAGTGTCAGCTGCCACCTTCTCAGTTGGAGGTTATTTTCTTTGTGCTCTCATGTCACTTTCTGAATTCCACTCTTACAGGACTTGCCCAGTGTAGTAACTGCATATGTGTCTGTATCCCCACTTCTCCAATTAGACTGTGACTGTCTTGAGAGAAGAGTCTAGGTTTCTCTTGACTTTGTTTCCCCTTCATTAAACAAACATTTATTGGGTCCTACTAGTACCAAGCCCTATGATAGTACTGAAGATACAGTATCGAATAAGACAGACATGGTTTCTGTCCTCATGGAATTCCCATTCTAGCAGGGAAGATGGTCATTGGACAAATAATCAATTACAAGTGTGATCAGAGCTTTGAAAGGAGAAGCCCAGAGTGGTGTCACAGGGTAAAACAAAGGTCCTGATCTAGTCTGGGGATCCCAGGAAGGTGCCCCCAAAGGATGTTTAAGCGGGAAGACACTTGTCATCAACTCTTGCCTGACTGGTTTTACCCCTTGCTGCCATGCTCTCGTGCTACCCGCTAGTTCCAAATTCTACAAAACCCCCATATTTATCTTTCCCTTCTCTGCCTGTCCCCTCCTCCTTCCCCTCCCCTTTCTTCTCCTTCTTCTTCTTCTTCTTCTTTTTATCCTCCTCCTCCTCCTTCTTCCTCTTCTTCTTCTTCATAAAACACCAAGATTTGTCTGAGCAAATTGTCATCCAGGAAGCAACCACATTTCCCAGCCTCCCTTGCAGCTAGGAGGGACATATAACTACATTCTTGCTACTGGAATGTGAGTGGAAGTGATGTGAACAATGTCAGTACAACATTCTTTATAGAGAAAAGGGCTTGTACTCCACTCTCCATTTCCCACTGTGTGGGGAAGGACAGCCACTGCAATGGCCACCTTAAACCAAAGATGGGAGCCACTGCTGAGGATGGAAGAGCTGCCCCCATGCCTGTATCCCTGGATGACCTTAGGGAACAGTGCTATGTATCTGCTCTAAAACTCTCGCCTATCTGTGGACTTCCCAACAGGGAGAATTAAACTTCTGTCTTGATTAAGCCACTGTATTTTGGGTCTCTTTGCAGGGAACTTAAACCTGTAACCTAACTCACATATCCAGGGTGATGTCTTTAGCTTAGCTCAGGACCACAAAGGCATTTACCCAACTTGTCATTATCTGTGAATAGTTATAGCATGAGGTTTCTCTTGAACGATTTTCCAGTTTAAACATATCATGATCCCCATCTGGATGTCATTTCTTTTAGCTCTTCCTCCCTCTTTGCTCACTTGCTCCTTCTTTCATCGATCAGGTGCTCTAAATATTTGAAGGAGAATGGAAGTCATACAGTCATAGGTTTTTGTGCCAGGTCACAATGACTTGGGGAGAATAGACTAGGAGAGAAAAGGGATGTGAATGAGGTTCTGAGTTGAAGATGAAAGCCTTAATTACTTGCAACTTGGCTATTCACAGCTCTCCATTAATGAGAATGTTTCTACCACATCTTCAGGAAGAAGAGAACTGCAACCAAATAAGCTGTTATGAGAGATTCATTCAAAAAATGAATTTCCTAGGCTTTTGCTAGACTTTCAACCCAATCGGCTATTCTCCCACAGTGGCAGCCACAGCCCAGTGGGAGATGGGATGGGAATTTGTCATAATGGCTCTGAGGCTGTCCTTTCAACCCTGCTTTATTCCTGCTTTGGCAAAGTGGACACTTTCATATTATGGGGAAAACGGCTATAACATCCATTTTAAGGAACTTATGCTTAAGAAATAGTCTACAAATATACAAAGCTACATGTATAAGGATGTTCACTTTGGTGTTGTTTTCATTAGTGAAACATTGAAAACAATCTAATGTGCATCAATAGGAAGAAACTTAAATTTAAGAGTATGGTTTATCTTATAAAGAAAACAAAGGCAGCTACTTCAAAGGAGATAGGTCTGTATGGGCTGACCTGCAAAAATGTGCATGATATATTGTTAGCAAAATGATTTTTTTAAATAAAAACAAACAATGTTTATGTATATATTTTCATATGCCTAGAAAAATAGTCTGGAAGGACACACATAAAATTATTAATGATGGTTACCTCTGGGGAGTAGAATCAGGGGAGATGGGGGTAGATTTTCATATTTTACTCTGTATGATTCTATAGTGTTTCAATGTTTTTATAATAGTAGAAATTCACTGTGAGGCAGGGATCAAACTTATCCTGCTTATTGCCCTTTCATGGACAGAGTATGGAGTGGTCAACAATGACAACAATATTATTATTATGTAGGTTACGTAGCACTTACAATATAGTAGGCACCATCCTTTGAACTTTATATATTTTAATATATCTAATTTTCATAATTATGCTATGAGATAAGTACTGTTCTCATCTCCGTTTTACAGATAAGGAGACAGAAGCACAGAGAGGTAAGCAAGCTGTCCAAGGTAACCAAGTGACGGAGCTGGGATTGAATCCAGGCAGCCCGGCTCCAGAGATTGCTCTTAACCACTCTATGTTATGTTGATTAGTTGATGGAATGAATGCAAGAATGTTAAATTTTTTTTTAATGTATTTTGGCTAAGTCTCCAATAAGCAGAAGAATCAATGAACTGGTAAAGTTCATTCCCAGAGCATTATGTTTAATCAAGGTTCTACCATTTATCTTTCATTGCAAGGTAATGGGCTGTTTATACTCAGAGCCTTCCAAAGGCTGAGAAGACACTGATGTTAACAGTGGTTGATGAGTGACTGGGAAAGGCTGAACATTTTGATTTAAAGTAAGTAACAGAATTAATCGCTAGCAAATTAAAGGGCTTCATCTGTCATTTCTCTGCTCCTCAGTCTTCTGCCTTCCACCCAGAACAATAACAAGGGCATTGCGAGCACAAGCACGACTGGCCGGCTTTTCCTTTCTAAGCTACCTGGGTTTGCAGCTTGTGCTTACATCTGGGGACCTGGAAATATAGGAGAGAATTCTGTACTCCAGAAGCATCTCTATGTCCTTAAGGGACCAATAGGACCCCCACCCCCACTCAGGGAAAAAGGCTAAAGCATAGATTGTGAGTTCTTGGAGTGGAGGAACTAGATTTCATCACATTTGTGTCCTCAGCATCTGAGGGCCTGGCACATAGTACGTGCTTTACGCAGGACAGGTTATTGACACTGTTTGGTCAGGAGAAATTTTGATGGTACAGAGGAAGTTCTACGAAAAATAATAAACACTCTTTGATTGAAATAGTGTTTTCTAAATCTGAAAATAACGTTCATTCAGCAAACAGGTACTGAGCACGTACTCTGTGCAAAGCATGTTGGTAGATATAGGTGGATACAAGAGTCCCAGTCAAGGAAAAACACTCTCTCTCTCTCTCTCTCTCTCTCTCTCTCCCGCTCTCTCATCTTAAAGATTACTCAGAAGTAATGTTGTGGACATATGAAATGTGTAAACAGAATGTTTGTAGTACGTGCAGAACAATTAAAATTAGTTCTTCAGGACAGTTGAATGTCGTTTCCTGTCAGAGTGGAGGTTGGTTTATCTGTGCACAGTTGAGCTGAAGGTTTGTTTGCAGATAAGCACTCTTCTATGGAGAGTCAGAAGAAAATCCAACAGAAAGACGTGTCAACCTGTCTGATGGGACTAATGACCTATTAGAGGGAGGGGGGAAGGAAAGGAGAGCTTAAATTAACAATTGTGCTAACTATTGATCTTTAATGGCCTTATAGAAAGGGCATAGAGCCCTATGTAACTGAGACACAGAACTGCGATGGAGTTAGGTACTCGGACAAAATGTGTGCCCCTCCCACTTCTGTCTTCCTCAGAACGGATCTGCGCAAGCGCTGAAATTCTGAGCTGCCGCAAAACAGGACATCACAATTCTCAGATTGCTTCCAGTCAGAATATTAACACCTGATTGACTATTTTTCATGAATCTTTTAATCTTTGGGAAGACAGCATAGTGTAGGGGAGGCCTTGCTGTCAGACTGCCAGTGTTCAAAATTCATCAGCTGTGTAACCCTGGACCAGGAAACCTTATGCAGACAGTAATATATTCAAAGGACATTACTAAGATTAAATGAGATGATATATGTAAAATATGTGGCACACCATGAATCCTCAATAACTGCTAGCTATTATCATGTTCCATAGAAACAATAACAAGTAATGTGTGCAGAACCTTAGTTTACAAAGTGTTTCACATAAACGTTCCGGGATGAAGCACTGTCCTTAAACCTCTGGGCTCATACAGATCTGAGTTCAAATTCTGGCTCCCTTCTCACCAACCCTGCAAACATGAGCAAGTCGGTTAACCTCTAAGCCTTACTTTCTCTATCTGTAAAATGGGATAATAACAGTACATCAGATGCGTAAGGTAGTCGTGAAGATTAAATTAACTAATTATGTAAGTTGTTTAGTGCATACTAAGTGCTAGATAAATGTCAGCAATTATTTATCATCCCATTTCTCCTCCTAATAGCTCTGTTATGAGGGACCTATGACCCTGTACGTCAGAGTTTTTCATGTGAGCTGGAAGCACCCAGAGCAGGACTGAGATCACACTCTGTGCAAGCCCAGCACCTGGCTGAAAACATTGTCCGGTGGTGATGTAAGGGAGGTGCTGCAGAAAATGAGTTGGAAGCTTTAAGGAGACACATCTGTACCTGAGCCAGGAATGAAGATTCTAGCCCCAGAGGCCTTAAAGCCAGCAAGGGAGGTCTGGAGGGAGGACTCCATTTGAATCTGGAAGGGTGACACAGTAATCCCTTCACCTCCCTAACTGGGGACATTAAAGTAGACCTTCCCTTTCAGTCTTCTCTTTGTTTATCAGGAATAAAGTGTGGGGAGATCAGGATAGGCTCCACATGTGTCCAGAGGGCTCTTAGCCATCCTTAGAGCTCTGCTGAGTGTGCCTTAAATTAAAGAGAGTACAGGACGTGAACTCATAGGGGTGGGGTCATCCAGGGCCTCTTGGATAAACCCCTGAGTTGTCACCAGAAGGCTGTGACTCAGCTCTGAGATCTGCTGAATCAGAGACGATTGTCTCCTTGCAGGCACCTGTAGCAATTGCAGCAAGAGACAGGAAGGGACTGAATTCTATTTCTGTTGATCCCGTCCTTCATGTCCCACTACCCCATCCGCTCGCCCACAATTCACTTTCTCTTACCCCTTCCAGTTACCTCCCAAATCGTTCTTCCTCCACCTTGTATTCTCTCTCCCTAGAGATGCCTACTTGCTTAACTCTGTTTTGGAGTTCTGTGTATGCTTCATCCTCCGCTTAGATCTTATGCTGATCTAGAGGAGTGTCCAAGAATGTCTATGCTTAGTGTGTACCTCAGTGTGTGTGTGAATATGTGTATTTGTGTGATTTAGATAAGTAGGTAACTGGGACTTAAACCAAATCATGACACTAAACATAAACATGCTGCTTTGCTAAACTAAGGCAAACCTGAAAGTTAAACTTTCCTTGAACCAAAATGTTTAGAAAAAAATGGCTTGGTTCAACTTAAGACAAGGCAACAGAATTTTTCAAAAATCACTTAATCTTTTAAGAAGATAATATATTTATAAGATGCAAAATTAAATAAATACATATCCATAAATATGTATTTTCTATCCCTGTCTTCCATGTGTCCAATTCCTCTTCACCTTCCCAAACTGGTAACCATGTTAACATTTCCTGTGGATTCCTCCAGAGATTTTAAGTACTATACAAGTAAATACAAATTTACAATACAATCTCTTCCTTTCTATACAAATGAGAGCATGCTATGCATTTTACTCTGCCTCTTACTTTTTTTTCCCCACTTTATAATCCATCTTGGAAATCTTTTAATTCATAAGAAGGGCCCTCGTTCTCTTTTTACAACTACAGTGTATTCTATTGAATGGATGTATTATCATGATGGGCTTAACCAACCTCTTACTGGTAGACATTTATTTTTATTTATTTATTTACTTATTTTAGTTCATAGATTTTCTTTCTTTTTTTAAAATTTTTTGGCTGCGTTGGGTCTTCGTTGCTGCGTGCGGGCTTTCTCTACTTGCAGTGAGTGGGGGCTGCTCTTCGTTGTGGTGCGCAGGCTTCTCACTGCAGTGGCTTCTCTTGTTGTAGAGCACGGGCTCTAGGCATGCGGGCTTCAGTAGTTGTGGTGTGCAGGCTCAGTAGTTGCAGTGCGTGGGCTCTAGGGCACATGGGCTTCAGTAGTTGTGGCACGTGGGCTTCAGTAGTTGTGGCTCGCGGGCTCTAGAGCACAGGCTCAGTAGTTGTGGTGCACCGGCTTAGTTGATCCACAGCATGTGGGATCTTCCCGGGCCAACCGTGTCCCGGCTCGAACCCGGGTCCCCTGTATTGGCAGGCAGATTCCCAACCACTGTGCCACCAGGGAAGTCCTGGTAGACATTTAACTTGTTGCCAATTTCTTGCAGTAGCAAACAGTATTCCAATGAATTACGAATTTTTTTTTTACTTTTTTTAAAAAAATATATTTTATTTTATTTATTTGGTTGTGCCCTGTCAGTTGCGGCAGACGGGCTCCTTAGTTGTGGCATGCATGTGGGATCTAGCTCCCTGACCAGGGATTGAGCCCAGGTCCCCTGTATTGAGAGCATGGAGTCTTAACCACTGCGCCACCAGGGAAGTCCCTTTTTTTTTTACATTTTAAAGCACTATTCATTTTATACTTCAAGGTACCATGTCGCCTATTTATTTATTTATTTATTTATGGAGTAAACTTGCTTTACGATATTGTGTTAGTTTCTGCTGTACAATGAAGTGAATCAGCTATGTGTATACCTATATCCCCTCCCTCTCGGACCTCCCTCCCACCAATTCTGATGGTTATTACTAAATTGCCCACCTGCAGGTGGCACAGACTGACACTTGCAACAGCAGTGTAGGAGAATGTCCATTTCCCCCTCCCCTGCCAACACCGTACATTAATACATCATAATTTTAATACCTAGGGTGGTTTTTTCCTAGCAACAAAGCTTGGTGTTTTCACTGTTTGTTTCATGTCGGCTTGTGGGAAGGGATAGGGTGGCCTGGCTCTGGGCTTGACCAGTGGGGGAGGGGAGGATAGCTGGCACTGTCCCCGGGGAGACAGCCAGGAGCCTTGGCTGGACACAAAGCCACCTCAAGAATCTCACCTGGTTCTTTGCTTTCTCCCTGGCAAGCCCTGCCAGGGAGACTTTTTTTCTTACTAATTTAATAGTGAAAATGGTATTTCATTGTATTTTGAATTTATGTTGCTCTTAATATAAGAGAGGTTGCTATTCATGTATTTAAAAGTTGCTTGTATCTCCTTTATCTGTGAACTGTTTCTTAACATTTTTGCCCAGTTTTTTTTCTGGGTAATTGGGTTTTTTCTTATTGACCTATAGGAGCTCTTAAAATATTAAAGACATTAAACTTTGTCTGTGAAATGAATTATAAACAACTTGCTCCCAGTTTGCCACTTGCCTTTTTACTTTGCTCATTGCCAAGCAATGATTTTGATTTTTATGGAATTTAAGTTTTAAATCTTTTACTTTATGCCATCTAGATTTTATATCACAGTTAGAAGGTCTTTTCTACTCTGAATTTATATAGGAGCTTTCTTTATAGGTTTTATTTTTTACCTTTCTTATTTAATTCATTTGGAATGGATCCTAGTGTAATGCATTTTACAATTTCAGTGAGACTCTGGAAGGTAGGGTAAGGAGGAAGGTCAGAAGGATGTTCCCACGTGGGCTGAAGGCTGGAATCAAACACATTCAGAAGATTCTCATAGCTTTGCCGTGTTCTTCATGTGTCCCTGCCCCTCCAACCACAGTCCTTTGGCTCAGAGGTGAGCATCCGACCCAAGATAGACCAATCAGAGCCCTTCTCCGAAATTTCTGAACTTGGGCCAGAAGAGACTCAATCAAGCAGCCGTAAAAGGTAAACCTTGGGAGTTCCACAGGCCAGACTTCCTTCTACATAAGATAGCCAGGCAGCAGAGAAGGAATAAAACCAACACAGAAAAAGGCAGAGACGATGGAATACTACTCAAGAGTACAAAGGAATGAACTACAGATACACACAACAACATGAATCAGCCTGAGTGAAAGAAGCCAGACAAAAATAAGCACCTACCATATGATTCCATTTATACAAAACCCTTGAAAGTGCAAACGAATCTAGAGTGTCGGAAATCAGATCAGTCATGGCTGGGAAGAGGAGGGTGAGGAGAGATAGAGTGGGGTGGGAGAGAGGAATTACAAAGAGGTGTAGGGAAAATTGGAGGTGATAGATATGGTCCCTGTCTTGAATGTGGTGATGATTCCGTAGGTGGGTACATATTCCAAAACTTTTCAAATTGTACATTTTAGATATGTACAGTTCATTTTATGTCAATGATACCTCAACTAAGCTGTTTTAAAATAAAGCAGAGATGAGGTGACAAATTAACCTAGAAATAAGTACAAATGAGGAATGTACGTATAGGAGGGAGGGAAAACAAGAGAAAGAACGAATTTAGATGGTATCTACTTCTCTCATTCTAGATGCCTGGCTGCATCTCCAGTTTGGTGTCTTAACCCAAACGTGGATTGTCAGGGTGATATATTTATCACTTTGCCCAAGCTGAGTGTCTATTCTTTGCAGACAGAATGATAGAAACATATTAGCCCTATGATTCCATGTTTTTCCCTTTTCTTCCTTACCTTTCATACCCAGTTATCACTAAATACAACCAATGCCACCTGTAAGTGCTTGTTCTTTCCCATCCAGACCTGCTGAGAGTCCAGGCTCTCATCATCCTCCAATTAGACTCTTTTCAGGCCTAGCAACTGGGTTTCCTCCATCTTCTACCCTCCATATTGCTTCCAAAGTTGCATATTTAAGGCATAGATCTGATCTTTTCATGCCTCGTCTTAAAACAATACTGTCAACATCTCGTGGCAACACGTCTCTCACTGCATCTAGCCACAGCATCCCTCTCCGGAGCATTCCCAGCATCCTCCACTACCCTGGCAGGCATCTAACTCCCACTGCACACCAGGCACACTTGCCCTTGAGTTCTCCTATCCTCTTTGTCCACATGACAAATTTCTAACATATTCAAAGACCAATTCAAACGTTATCTTTTTATAGCTTTTTTGACTCTCTCGGGCTGAATTAATTGCTCCTTCATTTGTGTACCCATAGCTCTTATCATCTCTGTTGTGATTGATGAGTCTGTCTTTCCCACAAGATGATGAACTTCTGAAGAGCAAGAAGTGTGTCTTATTCATCTTTATAAACCCAGAAACTAGCATAATTCACAAAATGTAGCAGATGCTTACTAATGTCTTTTAATTGATGTAAATTGAGGGAGTCAAAATAGACCAATGGTTTTCTCGTCTTTTTGAACACCCCTTAATACCACTCTTTTTAAAAACGAAATGTTGCACAGAATCTCAATACATGTACAGAATTGAGATAAAGGTGGAACTGACATGGCTGAAGGAGGGATTCGTGAGTTTGAACCAGAGGCTATTTTCTCATTCTGGTTTTCAGTAGTTTTCTATCTGCATCCATTTATAATATATTTGCTTTTCTGCCACCTTCCTCTATTTCCTCATCTTCTTCACCACCTAAAGAAGACTCCACTCACCCTCTCTGGGAGCACCCATAACTCTCCTGTATCACCAGAGACCCCAGAAGATGACTCCCCTGTATTACCAGGTGCCCCTGCTCATAGCTTTCCAGTGCTGTAAGAAATTCCCAGTTGTCAGGGGGAAAAAAAGAAGGTTTTGGACAAAGAGATCTCCAACCACAAAGACAGATCTTATAAAGAGGCCTCTGGTTATTTGATTAAATTGCTAAGCTAGTTTCCAAAAAGTTAGATGAAAGAATCAGCATATCTCCAAAGTGCCGAGGAGTCTGGGAGTTAAGCCACTGCTGTTGGGCTCTTCTCCTATTAATCCTTCCTGCATGCAGAGTCTTAATTTAAAATTTTGAGCCTGTGGTCTTTTATTTCCAGAATTCCACTTTACAGAACTGATTCTGGTATTATTTTCTGTCTTGTATTATCCAAAGAATCACCATGTATTAATTTTCCCTGCAGTTTTATACAACCCAGTAGGTTATGTTTGGAACCCATAGGAAGCATTCAGAACACTGCAGCATATAGAATTTATGATAAAGATAAAACAGAAGCAATTTCATTGTGTTTGAGGGCCAAATGAGGGCATTGGACGAGATGATCTCCAAGGCCTCCTCCAACCTTGTGAGTTTATGATTTCTGGGCAGACGAGAACAACAGCATAGGTTTCAGGTGAACTGTGTGAGAAATAAATTGTTCTTTGCACAAATGAATAGAGTATAAGCGCAATAAATCTCAGAAAGAATATTTCAACAGAAAGAATATTTCAAAAATTATCTTCAGTGTCTCATTGTACGTACAGTTTCATTTTTGTATTTTTTTCTTACTTTCTTAGTAATGCCACTTGCGTGGGGTTTCAAGTGTCATTCAGCAAATGGCATGTCTACTTGTGATATCTTCCATACCTTCAGGACAGAGGTCATTAGAGTCATGGACCTAAGGACGTTTGGCAAGGTCAACAGGACTAAGTGAGGAAAGGAGAGGACTTTTTCCAGCTGCTAAAAATGCAGAAAGAGGATGTTTCAAAAGTTGGTCTGTTGATAGGAATTCAACATGTATATTAAAGTTTTATGGTTAGGTTACCAGGCTAGATCCCAAGAGCCATTTAACCCAAACTATGAGAGGATCATTAAAAGCTTTATTTTGAAATTTTGCCTCATATATAGCATCATTCTCTTGGAAAAAAATCCATTCTGGGTTCTCTGCTTCTATGCTGTGGACACATCTCCCTAAGCCTAGCAGTAGAACAGACCTGCAGTGGTGGGGACTATTGTGGGCAGTTGGTCTCAGTTACCCACAGTTCATCCAAGTTTTTCATCTGCCTAAGAGAAGGCAAACTTATTCCAAACTGGGGAACAAGGAAAAGTTACCTTGAAGGGTGGAGTTCTGAATGTTGACTCTCCCCATTCTTATGTTTAAATTATTCTACAAATCGAATATTCACAACAGACTGTCTTTGCATTAATTTAGAATTCTGTTTTATGACCGTGATTGAGAACTCAAGGTTTTTTTGTTCTTTGTTACAAATAGTAAGTGGTGTTATGTTCCTTGATTATAATAAATTTGTTTTTGAATTTCATTATAATATCTAAATTGATTATTATCACAAATGGCTGTGAGTACCTGGCTATCAGTGTTTTTCTTGTTGCAGAAAGAAATGATTCAAATTTTTTTTATTACTATCTTGCGGGTTTCTTTTTTAACAGTTGGAAGAGAAAAAAAGCACAGAATGACAAAGTGTATTTTGAACTAAACAGGAGTTCAGTCATTCATTCAACAAACATTTATTGAGTAGCAACTCTTGGGCTGAGTCCTCTGGAGTAAACAAAGATGAATAATTCACATTTCCTGCACTCATGGAACTTATGAATTATAGGAAATAAAACAGATAAATAAGTAACTCTACTAAAGGTAAAATGAGTAAGTACCGTAAGAAATGACAGAGTTCTTCGGGCAACAAAGAATGGGGAGAAACATTCAGCAGAGAGAAGAGAAGTTTCCTGGAGAAACTCGTGCATAAACTGGTACTTTGTGGAGAAAAAGTATCTAAAAAGTGATGGGAAGGGGGTGAGTAGTAAAAGCTGAGGGCAAAGGAGCAAGCAACAGCCAGGTCACAGAAGAAGACCTTGTAGGATTTTAGAGTTAATTCTAAGGTATGTGGAGAACTCATTGGAGGCTTTCAATAGGAGAGTGTCGTGATCTGACTTGCTTCTTGGAAGGGTCACATTGCCTGCTTCAAACTCTGGAGAACAAGTGTGGCCATGGAGGGACCAGCTGGAGGTACTGAGATGGTCCTAGGAAGAGGTTATGGCGGCTGGGACATGGATGGTAGGAGTAGAGATGGTGAGATCTCCTGACCTGTGTTTTAAAGGTAGAAATGACATAACTTGCTGATGGATTAGCTGTGGGGTATAAGGGAAATTTCTAGTTTGGGGAGTTTTTTGTTTGTCTTTTGGTAGAAGGAATAATTGGACACATGAGATGAAGCTGATATAATATGATGGAAGCTAAAGGAAAGGGGGCTGCAGGGTCTCATGTGTCTCAGTATTGCTAATGCCTCGAACCATGATGGCACGTAGAAAGCTCTTAACAAATATTTCTTGACTGAATTATTGAAAGACTCAATGCTACAGAATAGCTAAGGACTGGGAAAAGAAAACCTTGGTGGGGTTGGAAGTGTGTAGGGGCACTTTTGGTTGTCACGATGGCTGGGAGATGCTATTGGCACCTGTCACATCAAATCTCTTGAAGTCGCCACCAGGCAATTTTGGAGCCACTTGTATTTGGGCATGCTGTTCCCTCTTCCTGCAATGTTCTTCCCATCCCTGTGTCAATTGTGTGTGTTTTAATTATTATTATTATTGCAGCAACATGTATACAACAAAATTTACCATTTTAACCATCTTAAAGTATACAATTCAGTGACATTTTGTACATTCACAGTGTTGTGCAACCATTATCACTATCTATTTCCAGAATAGTTTCATCATCCCTAAGGAAACCCTGTACCCATGAAGCAGTTACTTCCCATTTCCACCTGCCCCCTCCCCATCCTCTGGCAACCACTAATCTGCTTTCAGTCTCTATGGATTTGCTTATTCTAGACATTTCGTATACACTGAATCATGCGGTCTGTAGCCTTTGTGCCCGGCTTCATTCACTTAGCATAATGTTTTCCAGGCTCATCCATGTTGTAGCATGTATCAGCACATCATTTCATTTCGTGGACGAATAATATTCCATCGTATGGATATACCATATTTTGTTTATCCATTCAGCCACTGATGGATATTTGGGTTGTTTCCATCTTTCAGCTGTTGTGAACAGTGCTGCTATAAATATTTGTGTACAAGATTTTGTTTGTAGCTGTTTTCAGTTTGGGAGGATAAATACCCAGGAGTGGAATTGCTGAGTTATATGGTAATTTTATATTTAACTTATTGAGGAAATGTCAATCACCTGAACACCTTTTAAGACAGACTTTCTGAAGTCTTTCTTGACCTGTCCTTTCCCCTTCCACCTGAGCTATCTCTCCTTCTGTGTATTATGACCGTTTCTGATGTACACATGTCTCCTGGCACCTGAACTTGAATTTAGTTACCTTATATTACCCGTCTCCTGTTGGTGGCTTGTAAACTCCTTGAGGGAAGAACCCAAGCCTTATTTTTCTTTGTATTGTTTACTGCAACCCCATTTGCCTTTGGTGAATTATAAGCTCTCAGTAAATCTTTGCTGGGAAAATGACAGTTCTCAATGCAGAAAAGAGTTTCAAACAGGGTGACTTTTCATCTGGGGAATGGAGAACTTTAGGTGCTACAAAGTGGTAATTGCTGTTTTTAACTGTAATTGCTGGGGCTGTGCTGGCACACTCAGATTGCTCTTATATTTATTTAGGCATATAAAGAGAGGACGTATGTATGTATATGTGTGGGGAAGAGGAGGCTGTATTATTTATGTTGCAGCTTTTTGACAGTCAGCTACATTTGCAAAATCTCTCTACCAGCCAAGTGACCTCAACCAATGTGGGAGAAACTTCTCAGAACTTCATCTTCAAATAAGCCTGAGTTGCTGGGCTTCTCCACTGCTATGCTATATCTGAAAATGCTGCATTTTATAAGCCATAGTTCTGCCTGGAGAGACTGAATTTTTGGCAATCTTGCAAAATCCCAGGGTTTTAATTAAATTGCTTTCAAAGTAGCTTTACTTAATGGGTCATAGGATAAAATGTTGAATTGACACAAAGCATTTCCTAATGGAGTGAAAACAAATGGGAGGTGACTTCTCACATGAGCTTCCTGTAACTGGAACCACCAATCAGAGATGTTGCATGAGGACTCCCTGATGGAATGCTTTTTGTGTCTGAGTCAGCACACAAAATTAAATGCTGAAAAAGTGTTGACTTTCCAAGTGCAAAAGCGTTGAGGATCAGACAGAGAAGGATAAGGCATGGCTTCTGCTCACTAAGAGCTTGTAGCCTAGCTGGGGAGGTGAAAACTAGACACATAAATGATAAATATCACTTTCAGACATGTAAGAGCTAAAGGGGTAATATAAACAATTGGTAGCATTAGGTGGGGCAGGGGTCGGGGTTGGGGGGTAAGGAGAGATGCTCCTTGAGAGTCCATAGAGTGTGGAGAAGTACATTAAGATAGGTGGGGAGGTTGTATGTTTCAAGTGAAGAGCATGAGGCATGTCAGGAGCATGCAATGGTTAAGGGCCATGGAGTAAATTAGTCTAAATAGAACAGGATATTCAGGTAAGGGAATATGGGGATACTCGAATGACGAGGGTATTTTGGGAATCAGATTGAAAAGAGTGTGGAAAATAAAAATAAGTTTAGACTTTATCCTGTGGGGAATGAGAAGCCATTTGGGCTTCTGAGAGGGAGAGTGACACATTGACAGTTATGGTTTTACAGACTGGCTGAAAGGGAGAAAATAATGGAAAAGAGAAATAAGTTAAGATGCTATTGAAGTAGTCCAGCCGAGAACTGAGAGCTTAAACTTGAGCGGTGGCAATGGGGATATAAAGAAGAGTGGAAGTAGGAGGTGGATTTGTAAATAAAGCTGGGGTTTCTATAGTTTTAGACAGGTATTAAAAAGTGTTAGTTTTTATGTTTAATTTTTCTATTTCTACTTCATATTTTCCAGACACTGCTCTGTTGGACATCAGGACTTCCTTAGCTGATGAAGGGGATCAGAATATGCCACCCCAAAATATGCCACTTTGGCTTAAGGATTATTTTGAACTGAAGGCAATTAAGAAATAGCAGACACAAGGGAAACTCTCTGCCCTCCCCCTTACTGCCTGAGTGCAGGGCATAAATTTCCCTTTGTGAAGGTAGCATAAATTTCCATTTATAAAGTTTTCTCCCTCTCTAGCACCAGAAAGAGAGCAATTTTAATCACCAGAGATGACTCTTATCACTGGAGATAGCACTGACTTGTGGCTGCATAACAAACCTTAATAAATAACCTTTATCTACCATACTTTTCCTAGTCACCTTCCCACAATTTACCATCCTAAAAGCCCAAACCACCCCCCTTTCCTTTGTCTAGTCACTTCTCCACAATTTATCACCCTTTGTTAAAGTGGTATATAAGTCCTTGGGTCTAACTCCCTCCTAGGGTTTTCACATCTTTTCTGTGAAGCCCCCATGTACATGCAAAAGAAACCTTCCTCCTGTTACTCTGTCTTTTGTCAGTTTAATTTGCAGGCTTCAGGTACTGAACCTGAGAGGATAGAGGAAAAGTTTTTCTGCCTCTACACTGAACATTCAACGATGCCCTCAAACAACTGATCAGTACTAAATCATGTGACCACTTTCATTTATAGCCTTGATTCGAAACCTGAGGTGGGTCCTAAGTGCTGCCTGGCAACCAGAATACATTTCTCTAGGAAATTCACTGGAGTGTGAGCTGTACTTGGGCAGGGATCTCTGTTCTGTTCACTGGTATATCCCAAGAACCTAGAATAGGGCCTGGCACATAGCATGTGTAGTGAATGTTATGGACAGGTGTTTTACACTTTTTCTTCTTTCCTCAGACCTCAAACCCTCAAATTCTCAGATCTCAGTACTCAGCTATTGGCCTGGCTACTTACTTCACTGAGAAAATGGAATTAGTCTGAGAATAATAGCTATGTACTCCCACAACAAAGTCAACCACCTCCCTTGCAACCTTACCCATATTTGCTCCTTCCCACTTATCACAAAGGACAGCTTGTCCCAGCTCCTATCTAAGTCTGACTATCCCAGTTGTGCACTGCATCCCACTCTCTTCTGCCTACTCAAGATTTTGGTCCTGCAGTTGACTCCTCTCTCCTGCATCATCAGTTTTTCCTCTCAACTGGATAATTCCCATCAGGATACGGATTGGTCTAGGAGAAGGCCCTGAGGCAGAAAGTCAAGGGGTTCTCTGGTGTGTGCTTGGGTGCTGGCTACCTACATAGAACTGTCAAACAGAGCTGCCTTTAGGTGGCCTTGGGCACCCAAATCATCTGCTGATGGAGTTGACTACAGTTTTCCCAATGCATAATTTTGTGCCTGACAGTTAGTAGGTGCTCAATAAATATTCACTGAAGAATGAATACTATCCCTTATCTTATATTGTCCCTCTCTTGACTATGCATCCTTCCAACTACCATGCCATGGTATGGTGCCCTTATTCTGCACCCTTTTATAGAAAAATCCACAAGAGCATCGTTTATACGCTTGCTGTTTTCACTTTCTAGCTTCTTAGTCTCTCTTGACCTCACTCCAATTGTGCTTTCATCTCTAGGACTCTACTGAAACTTTGAGATCACCGATGACCTCCATGTTGCCAAATCCAATTCTTAGACCTCATTTACTTGACCATTCAAGCAATCATTTGACCTAGAGCATCACCCCTCCTTTTTTCCTCACTGGCTTCTCATCCTCAGTCACATTTGCTGGTTCCTACTCAGCTCTCCAACATCTTAATGTTGGAATGTTCCAGCTTCTGCCCTTAGACATCTCTTTTCTATCCCATTTATTCCCATATTTTACTTCCTAACCTGTATGCTAATGACTCTCAAATTTATATCCAGGTTCTGAATTTAAGACGCATGTATCCAACATCTCCTCTTGGATTTTGAATAAACATCTCTCTCTCTCTCTTTCTTCCGTTAAATTTCAGGTGCATAGAAATGAATTAATTATAACCTTTTGTTGATGCCACACTCGTTTCTTGTTTGTTTGTTTTTTGGTTAATGATTGGCCTTCTTCTCAATTTATTTATTTATTGTTTTATTATTTTAAACACTATAATAAATATCTGTGAACATACCACCCAATACGGAAAATAGATAATAATGTAAGTTATCCTCTGTGATCCTCCTCAACCCCATCCCTGTACCACTCCCCACCCAGTTAACACCCTCTTACCATCTCCATTACCATAACTGCCCAAACCACCATTGGGCTCTCTCCTGGACTGATGCAATAGTCTTCTAACTGGTTTCCCTGCTTCTTTTTTTTTTTTTTAGGTACGCGGGCCTCTCACTGTTGTGGCCTCTCCCGTTGCGGAGCACAGGCTTCCAGACGCGCAGGCTCAGCGGCCATGGCTCACGGGCCCAGCCGCTCCACGGCATGTGGGATCTTCCCGGACCAGGGCACGAACCCGTGTCCCCTGCATCGGCAGACGGACTCTCAACCACTGAGCCACCAGGGAAGCCCCCCCATTCTTTTTTTGCATCACCTCCCCAACCTCTCTCTCTCTCTCTCCCCCCGCCCCCGCCCCAAGCCGATCTATTTTTTTTTTTTTTTTTTTGCGGTACACGGGCCTCTCACTGTTGTGGCCTCTCCCGTTGCGGAGCACAGGCTCCAAACGCGCAGACTCAGCGGCCATGGCTCACGGGCCCAGCCGCTCCGCGGCATGTGGGATCTTCCCGGACCGGGGCACGAACCCGTGTCCCCTGCATCGGCAGACGGACTCTCAACCACTGCGCCACCAGGGAAGCCCGCCAATCTATTCTTTTCGTTGCATCCAGAGTGATTCTTTAAGGTAAGCTCATGTAAATTCTATGTAACTCTATTCATAATTTTCAATGGCTTCCCATCTCATGCAGGATAAAATCCAAAATCCTTATAATGGATTACAAAGCCCTATGTGATCTCACTCTCTGGGTCCTCATCTGCTACCATCCTTCTCTCTATTGCTTTGACCTAATGTCTTTGAAGTTGCTATTCCAACTGCCCACAATACTCTTTCCCAAAATATCTCCCCGTCCCTCTTCCTTATTTTATTCAGGTTGTTACTCATCAGTGAAGCCTTCTCAGCTAATCTCTTCCTTAAGAATAGCATTCCTCCTCCAATTCCTGAGTCAGTTACCAACTCCCTTATTCTGTCCACTTGAACTTATTCCATGTATATTTGTTTATTTTCTGTCTCCTCCCAGTAGAAGGAATGTTCCATGGGGCAGGGACTTGTTCACCACTCTAACCCCTGTTGAGAATAATGTCTACTGCTGGGCAGGTACCTGTTGAAGGTTAGGTTCCCTGGGAAGCAGACAGGGTTAGTGTGCATGATTTCCATTAAGGAGGGCTCTTCAGATCAACAGGTATAAAAGGGAAGGGAAGGAAACAGAATTGGACAGAGGAAGAAGTTGAGTGATGATACAGTCTTAATGAAGGCTTCAGCCAATCCTACAGGAAACTCTGAAGCTGGGATGGCCCTTCAGAGCTGGGCTGGGCTTTTATAACCCATTAAGGTCAGTCATTCATGGGGATTGCCCTAGGAAGGGGGCATGGCCTTGCAGGAAGGGCTCTCTTTAGGCAGTTGTGTAGTGGGCTGACAGGTGAGCACTTACTGCCAACAGCACTTAATGCCAAGTGCATTCCCAGGATCTGGGGAAATAATTCCTTCATTTCCAGAGAGATCTAGGTGGCCTGCACAGCGCCCACCACAGCGCTCAGTAAAGTGGCTCAGCAGATGAACTTTTTGAGATCCAAGAACAGAGCAGATGGGGTGAGCGTTCATGACATGCAAAAGAGAAAGGAAAGGGGAACGAGGACAGTGAATCCTCATGCCCAAAGTCCTCCATTTGCCTGCTGTGGGCAGGACCCTGCGTGGGTGCTCTGTGATGGGATACAACGATACAAACAATGTGACCCTGCCCTGGAGAAAGAGAATGAAACCTAGGCACAAACATCCATGGTTCGAAGCAGTGTATTATAGCAAAGATGTGCTTAGGGAGAGAAAAGAGGAGAGGGCTCCTTCCAGCTAGGGGAGTGAGGGGAAGGATTGGGGCAGGCAACATGGGGGAGGCTTTTGAAGACTGGAGAGATGGATAAGGTTTGCTGGGCACAGCAAGAGGGAAGGCAGCCAGCAGGCTAAGAGGTAGTAGACCAAGGACTCAGATGCAGGAAGTCCAAGCGATGGCATCAACAGGCCTCTCTCCTCTCTCTCCTCTGATACTTGGATTCTTGATTGCCCAGGAATCCCTCTAATGCCAACACAACATGTGCATTCAAGTTAAATCCTGAAAGAGGAAAGTGCTGCCTCTTTGCTACCAATTCTATCAGCCTCAGGGAGATAATCTGTAGAATTTTATGTGACTTGTTCTATTTTTAAAACTGTAATGAGTCAGTAAATCCAATTATCTGAACTATAAGACTGTCCATTGTATTTAGGAAGTAGACTGTAGTATCTACAGAAAGACCATGTCTTTCTGAAGAGAAGCCAATGCAGTGGTAACTGAATACCAGGTTGAAAAGGTTTAGAATCAAACCTTTTGTGTGTAAAGGTGTAAAGATCATCACTAGTGTAAACTTACAGGTGAAGAAATTGATCACAGGAAGGTGATGGGGCTTCATCAAGGTCACACCACAGATGGGTGTCAGGTGAAACCCAACAATAAGCACATGCCCCCAGGCCCCTTAAAGGGCCGCCTAGATCTCTGGCCAGGGCTCCTTAAAGGATGCCTGCCTTTCCCCTTTAAGGAATAGCCGCAGAAGCCTGCTGGCCAACCCAGCTGCCGGTCACGTGGCCGCTCCCACCGAATTGTACCAGTGCGAAGAGGAACGACAGCAGTGAGTCAGCTCGGAGCCTGGTTTCCTGTAGCTCACGAACGGCAAGCTGAGAAATTAACTACGGGCTTTATTATTGGGGTAAGAGAATGATGTACAAGGCCCTGGCAGAGGTCATTAGCCTTGGCTCTGATGGAAAAAAGAAAATCCTCTAAGGGTGTGATTTCAGAGAGTGAAAAATAGTCACTTGAAACCATGGTTTCAGCTTGAGGTTCCAGCTTGGCTTTGTGTTTTCCCGCCAGTGAACCGATTTCTGTTCACCTAAGCGAATCACCTTGAAGAGCGCCTTGCTGATCTGCTTCTAAAACAGCCCCCCACTCCCCCTCCTTCCACTATAAATGGATCCACTATTTCTTAAGGAACTAGATCCTTTAGATTGTTCAGTGGCAACCTCTGGCTTTAGCTTGGAATGTGTGGGATATCTCGTGACCAAAACAGGGGGCAAGATGAAGATTGGACGCCAACAGTGGTCACTGCAGTGTTTGACTACCTGGAATCAGAAACTTGATAGGAAATGACATGGTTAGAAATAAGGCCTGAAAGATACAACAAGCCCATATACGAAATGACACAAAGTCTGATCTCAGGCCTCAAGAAACTTAGAAGCAAGTAGAGGAAATAAGAGAGGGAAGCCCCAAAACTCTAAAAGTAAATTATTATTTATTCCCATGTCGTGGCTTTAACTAGTGGAGGAGCTTAGTTTTGCTCAGTAGTGAGCCAGGTACCACAAATCCCTGGGTGTGGGCCATGTGAATCTTTTCTTCATAATTATGGGGATTCAAATGGTCCATGCTTGGCCTACAAGTTACAGCAGGGACCAAGTTCACGTACTTTGTTGGTCTTTATTATCCTATTTGTCAGGATCCTCCATAATGTCCTATTTCAAGAAGAAATTTTGGTAGAATGATACTTTCTAGAATTACATTCAGTTTCAAGTGTTATTATTAATGGATAAAAGCCAGCTAGTGCTAATCCAGGAAGAAACAGTTACACACCTGTTGTAGTTGTGGGATGCAGCTTATTAGACACTAGTGGCCTACTGGCTCGAGTGTTAATTAGTCAAAATGTTTTTGCTCATCTAAACATCTTAGATCAGCCACGTCCTATGGGTCATATTTTGGAAACTCGAGTTTAAGATGTCAATCATCCATCCCTCGAGTTTCTATCCTCCCCTCTTATTCACTTTTTTATACCCAACTTTTGTTCAAAGGTGGGTTAACCTTTTGTTCTGTTTGTTTAAAGGTGGATTAAGCAGGCCAATAACTAGTTTCTCATGTCCTAGGTATCTATTCCTATCACTCTCCTTATGGCTGTAAATGTACTCAATTCAATCATTTCCTAATATTCAGACTTAACAAAGATGTGTCATGGTGGTGGTGATGGTGATAGTATGTGTGTCTTCGTAGGTTAGTCACTACCTAATGGATGCCAAGTTTTCTCAGGTGTAAAGTGGGGACAATTATTCTGAACTCAAGGCTTCATGGGACAATTAAATTAATAGATACCATGTGTGAGAATCTTTGACACACAGTACGTTACCTTCAATATGCTTGTGAATCTGAATTCATGGGGGTCTTTCCACACTCGGCCACACCTGCCATCAGTTATTTGGGTTGAGTCAATGCGGCCTCAGGCATCTGTGCCTAAGAGTGCCCTTTGGAAGGTGGGTACATGGCTTGTTATGGAAGGCCATGTGGCAGAGTGGGGAACCTGATTTTCTGGTCAGGTCCCGAGCTCTGGAATTGATCACACTGGGCCAACACTTCTGAATCCATCTCATGCCAGCCTTTTCCTGGACATTTGCCTTCTCACAGTAAGTTTTTCCTCTTTCGTGTGTCTCCTAGTCCCTCAAGGCAGCTATGCTTTCAATCAGCAATCATTTATTGAGTAGGTTCCAGGCAAAAGTATTGTGTCAGATGTTGTGAGGGAGACCCAGAGAATCACTCGTTGAGCATTTGCTATGCACCAGGCTCTAAGCTACGTCTTGTACATACTTTATCTCTTTTACAAAGATGAATAAGACAGTCTCCAACCTTAAGAATGAAAAGTCATTAAAGGAAAATAAGACTTATACACTTGAAAAGATAACTATTCCAAGTGTATAAAACTGAAAATCAAGACATTAAGAGCAATGACAATTTAGAGAAAGCAGAGTTCAGTGATAAGAGATGGGACCATGAAGGTCTTCAAAAGGGAGGATGGGTTTGATACGGGCCTTGAAGGATGGGCAACCTTTGGGCAGAGAGAGAGGAGAAAACAAGGCTACCCACTTGGGGAACTGCACGAGCACATCTATTGGAAAATGGGAATGAATCCCAGCTGTGCCCATCAGATGGTGAGGAGCCCATTTCTGAGGATGGGGTAGGATGATCCCCACCAAACACACACACACACACACACACACACAATAATTGAGAGGCAACCATTTCAGTGTCAAACAGACTTGGACTCAAATCCCACTGTGTCACATGCTAGCTAAATTAATAAATCTGAGTCTCATATCCTCATCTCTGAAATGGGAATAAAATACTTCACCTCTAGAGTTGTAATGAAGACTAGGTGAAATGATAATATATGTAAACTACACAGCCCTTTGTGCTGGCAATAGTGAGACCAGAAAAAAAGGTTGTACCTCATCTAGCATGTGGAAATCCATTGAGCATCTGTGGTTAGAGCTCTCCGTGGTCTGCAAAGCACTCTCACTATAGCCTCACGATAGTCCTGTGTGTAGGCAGGGCTGGTGTTACTAGGATTCCCATTTTACATTTGGGAAAACGGAAGTTTAGAGAAGCCTTTCTCAAGTTCCTAACTTCAGAGTCAAATAGACCTGTGCTCAGACGCTGGCTCTGCCACCTGCCAGCTGGGGCACCTTTGGACACTTAACGTCTCTGAGCTTCAGCTTCTTTACATTCTGTGGTCCACTTTACACATCCATAGCTACGTCCTTTCCTAAATATTAAATTTGATTATTTAAATTTTTGAATAGATAAAAATTAAATAATAAAAAAATATTGTAAGTTTCAAAACTTAAAAACTACAAAAAGCTATGTGATGAAAAGTCTCCTTCTCACCCCTGTCCACTGTCCATCCCGTTCCACCACATCCCGTAAGTAAGCTGCGCATCCTTCAGATTGCTGTGTATCTTTTTCTGAGTCTCTACGCATATAGAAGCAAATCCAAATGCGTATATATGTGTTTCTGCAACTGGCTTTATTTTTTAACAACACATCTTGGATTATTTTCACATCAGGACGTATCAGCGTCCTTATTCTTTTTCGCAGTTGGTATTCCATTACATGGATGTGCCGTAATTCATCAACTAGTCTCCTACTGACGGACATTTAGGTTGTTGCCAGTTCTTTGCTGTTACAAACAATACTGCAGTAAATAACCTTGTGCATATGCCATTTTGCATGTGAATACATTCGTACAATAAATTCCTAGAAGTACGTTACTGGATCAAACATTGTGCAACATCATCTTCATAGCTATTGTTAATTTGCCCTCCATCAGGTTATACCCCCACTTGCAATGTATGAGTGCCAGCACAGTGTGTTGCCAACGCTTGTACTGTCGCCAATCTGATAGGTGAAAATAGCATCTCAATGTAGTTTTAATTTGAATTTATCTTATTATGAATGAGATTGAGCATGTTTCATATTTTTAACAAGCTGTTTATATTTCCCTTACTGCGAACTGTATGTTATATCCTTTGCTCATTTTTCCATTGGGTTGTTGGTCTTCTGTATTTTATAATAAGGAACTTTATACAAGAAAAATTTACTCTTAGAAAGGTAAGCCCTTTGTGACATGAGTTGCAAATAACTTTCTTCTTTGGTTGTTTGCCTTTTGATTTGGCTTATTGCATCAGTTATTTGTGTGTGTGTGTGTGTGTGTGTGTGTGTGTGTGTGTAAGAAACCATCCCCAAACTTATCAGCTCATCACAACCACCATTGATTTGCCCATGGTGCTATAGTCTGGGTTTAGCTGATACTTCATCTCTGTTCCACAAGGTGTCAGCTGGGCTCACTTATGCTTTAAAGTCAGCTGGTGGTTGATGGCCTCACTCATGGGTCTGTTGGTTGATTGGCTGTCAGTAGAGGTAACGAGGGTCACTAGCCATCCAGCAGGCTAGTCTGGTCTTCTGCTCATGATGGTCACAGGTTCCAAAAACAGCCAGAGAACAAGTACCAAAGCCCAAGTGTTTTTAAGCTTCTGCTTGTGTCACATTTGTTATTGCCCAGAGGCCAAATCAAGTAACAGGGTTAAGGCTGAATTCAGGGTAGGAAGGGAATACCTAAGGGCGTGAACAAAGGGAAGAAATTTGCGGCCATATCTGCAAACAATCTACCACACTTATGGGATTTGTTTGGGATTTTAGTTCTTTTTCTTCACGTTACGGTTGTTAGTTTGGTTTCCTATGAAGTTTTTTATTTTTATGTACTACAATTTGTCAATGTCTTCTTTCACAGATTCTAGATTTCGAGTCGTAAGTAGAAAGACCTTCGCCCACTCTGAGGTTATAAAGATAATTCCTCTTTTCTTCTAGTACTTTTATGGCTTCATTGATTACATTTAAGCTTTGATCCATTTGGAATTTATCCTTGTGTTCACTCCGCATTTATATTCTTAACCAAAACATAGTTGTCCTCTGTTGGGGAAGGTTGTTGTATCAGTCAGGATAGGCAGTTATACCCAGTAACAAACAACTCCTAAATCTTAGTGGCTTTTTACAAGAAAGATTTATTTCATGCTCATGCTGCATGTCCATCATGGTCTGGAGTAAGCTCTGCCCCCCATCAACTTTACTTGAGGACCCAGGCTGATGACCCACCCTCCATCTAGGACACTGACCATCTTGTACAGAAGAGAGACCAAGACCACATACACAGTGCCTCTTATAGCTTCCTTTCAGAAATAACACTTGCTTTTCATGGGCTAAAGGGAGTCACACAACCAATCCTGATGCCGGTGGGATAGGGAAGTATAACCCTCCCCTGAGGAGGGACAAACAAGAAGCACATTTCAGTCTTTCACTATTGTCCTTTCTGTAAACGTGCAGCTCTTGGAAAGGACACACACGGAGCCTGAAGCTGGCTGGGGACCACATCCTACCAGCTTTGTCAGGAACATCATCGCTGGCCTGAGGTTATGCATGCCAGAGGCAAATAAGCCTCACACCCGACCTTTCTCCCCCAGATCGTGGACCCTGCTCAGAGCAGGGGCATGCATGTCATACAGAGCAGCAGAGTATAGAAAGGGAGGAGCATTGGGCCACGTCTAGGTGTCTGTTATAAGTGGAATTGTGCCACCTTAAAAAGATATATACTGCATTATGAACCCCACCCCAGTACCTCAGAATGTTACCTTTTTTGGAGATAGGGTCTTTACAGAGGTAATCAAGTTAAAACGAGGTTATTAGGATGAGTCCTAATCCAATATGACTGATATCCTTACAAAAAGGGGAAACTGGGGTACAGACATGTGCAGAGGGAAGATGATATGAATCCAAATGAAAAAGATAGCCACCCACAGCAAAGGAGAGAGATCTGGAACAGATCCTTCCCTCACGGGCCTCAGAAGGAACCAACTCTCTCATCACCTTGATGTCAGACTTCCAGCCTCCAGAACTGTGAGAAAATAAATGTCTGCTGCTTAGCCACCCAGTTTATGGTAATTTTTTATGGCAGCCCTAGCAAAGGAATATAAGGAACATCTCCAGTAGCTTGGTGAGGGTTGCCTGGATGCTATTTTGAAGGGTTTCCGGTGCCACATTAGGCTAGCAGGAAGGAAACCCATGATCCACTAGCAATATCTTCTATGGATGTGGGGTGGAAGGCGGCACTGAGTTTGGAGTCAGCTGGCCAGGGAATGTACCCAGGCTCCAGCATATTATGACTCTGTGATGACAGCAGGGGTCACACAAACTTGTAAACTGGTGAACGGCCTGAGGGCTTTGCTGAGGATAAGGGAAGGGGGCGATGGAGAACAAACCTGGAATCTGCCTGGGTGTGGGTCCCCAGCCTGCCTGGTGATGGAGCAGCCAGCCCTTCTCTGATGAGAGAGGATCAGCAACCAGCAAGAGACAGTCAGAGTCTCAAATGAAATGAAAGCTCTGTAATATTTTACTAGACATCAGCATTCCTTTCAATTAGCCTTTCTGAAGTTTGCTATATTAAGACCACAAGGTTTGCTCTTCCCAGGTCTGAAGAGTATCGTGAGATCTCTCCCTCTAGCAGAGTATCGTAAGATTCCATAGCCCTGCAAAACACAAAGTATTTCTCAGAGCAGCTTTTAGAGTGTACTGGTGTATAAGAGAAAGCCTGAAATATTGATAAAAAGGTCCAGAGGTGTGGGTGTTGTGGTTGCTTTCGGCAGGTGTTTCCTTCCTGAAGGCAGATACAACACCCAAAACAAAAAGCCACAAAAAAACTTTTCAAAAAATTTAAACTCTGAGTTTAAATTTTAAACTTTTTTAAATTTTAAAGTTTTAAAGCTTTAATTTTAAAGATTAATTTTAAACTTTTTTAAAATTTTAAACATGCACACACACATGTGTGTGTGTGCATGTGTGTGTGTGTTCATAACATGTCATAGCTTGCTCGGTGCTCCATGGAACACCACTGTAATTTGGGGGCCAGACAGCACTTTGGCTATAGATATTAAGGTTGACTTAGCAGGCCCCTGCAGTAGTGATAATGGTGAGATGTCTTCAGAAGTGACCTCAGAGGCAGTGACCATCAGAGAGAGACATGGAGCAGAATAAGATGAAAGAACGGTGTATTTATTGCTTATATAACAAACCACCCCAGAAATAATGGCTTAAAACAGCAACTGTTTTATTTGTTGGTGATTATGTGGGTCAGCAATTTGGGCTGGGCTCAGCTGGGCGATTCTTCTATTCAATGGTGGTCATTCACAGGCTGCGGCCAGCAGGTTGGCTGGAGGCTGATTGATGTAGGGCTCTCAGCTGGGATGGCTCATCTGTGCCAGAAGCTTTATCACAAGGTGGGGGAAGAGCCTTCAGCAGTCAGAGAGGGCAAGTCTGAATGCACACGCACCTTTCATGCCTCCACCTGCATCACACTTGCTAACGTCCCAGTGTAAAGCCCAGCGTCAGTGCGGGAGGGGACTGCACAGAGGCTTGGATACACGAAGGCATGATTCCTTGGGGCCTTCAGTGTAAGACTCTTTCACAGTTTGCCTTTCTGAGAACCTCTGTAACATGTCCTGAGACTCACAGAGGTAAAACTTGCAGACTGCCAGAGATTAGATGGTAAAGTTCAGAAGGTAGTGAAAGCTTTGTTATATACATCTCTATGATCCCTTCTATACACACAGGCAAGAAGGCCTGGGAAAACTCAAATTATTGACCTTGAACAAATCCCTTAATCTCTGAGACTCGGTTTCCCATTGGTAAAACTCACCCCACAGGGTTACGGTCAGGATCGCGTGAGCTCACGGCCTTTTGTGAAGAGTGCAAAGTCCCACACATAAGTGGGTGCTCTTCCTTCAGCCAGGATAGGTGAGGAAGGAAACTTTAAGCTGGTGCACAGGGAAATGTAGAGATACTCAGTGAGAAAATAGAGCCCCAGGTGAATGGACTGCTTAAAGAATGTTTTTTTTTTTTACTGGGGTATAGTTGTTTTACAATGTTGTGCTAGTTTCTGCTGTACAAAGAAGTAAATCAGCTATATGTATACATACATCCCCTCCCTCCTGGACCTCGCTCCGACCCCCACTAACCACTCACCTAGGTTACTGCAGAGCACGTGCTGAGCTCCCTGCGCTATACAGCAGGTTCCCACTAACTTAAAAAAAAATTCACAAGAAGACCTTTCAGTTCTAGATACATTGTTAGTCTTTTTTTTTTTTTTTTTTTTTTGCCGAATGCGGGCCTCTCACTGTTGTGGCCTCTCCCGTTGCGGAGCACAGGCTCCGGACGCGCAGGCTCAGCAGCCATGGCCCACGGGTCCAGCCGCTCCGCGGCATGTGGGATCTTCCCGAACCGGGGCACGAACCCGTGTCCCCTGCATCGGCAGGTGGACTCTCAACCACTGTGCCACCAGGGAAGCCCCATTGTTAGTCTTGATCTTTGTCTTTCCAAGATCGACAAGGAGAAAACAGACCTTGTATTGGTATCACACATCTGCTTTACCCTTTGTCCTAATTTTAAACTGTTCTTCTAGCTCAAAGGCAACTTGTTCTCTCCCACTTCTAACAGTGTCGACCCCGCTCACAAGACACCTGCTCTAGAATGGGTTTGATGGATCACACCCCGATTTGATCCCTGCT
Source organism: Grampus griseus (assembly GCF_964374135.1). NCBI lineage: Eukaryota > Metazoa > Chordata > Mammalia > Artiodactyla > Delphinidae > Grampus > Grampus griseus. Next base: position 80,277,901 of record NC_139017.1, read on the forward strand.
CACCCATCCATCAAATGTTACCAGTCCTTTCTATGTGTCTGCCATGGTGTTAGAACTTGTGACACAAAGATGAATTAGGCCTCGTTTTTTTTTTTTTTTTTTTTTTTTTTTTTTTTTTTTTTTGCGGTACGCGGGCCTCTCACTGCTGTGGCTTCTCCCGTTGTGGAGCACAGGCTCCGGACGTGCAGGCCCAGCGGCCATGGCTCACGGGCCCAGCCTCTCCGCGGCATGTGGGATCCTCCCGGACCAGGGCACGAACCCGCGTCCCCTGCATCAGCAGGCGGACTCTCAACCACTGCGCCACCAGGGAAGCCCTAGGCCTCGTTTTAATCCCCTAGTTGCTCACAGACTAGCGATGAGATAGATGCATGAACAGGAAATAGTACTATCATTGTGTGCTGTGAGAGAAAAACATGCATTTGTTCAACAAACATGTAACACTCCTTACTCTGTGCGTGCCTTATGCTGCTGTGAAATATAAAAGTAAACAAGACGCCTTTTTGTAGTTGAAGGGGTGTCTAGTGAAGAAGTCAGAGAAGTCCGCAGTCATAACTTAGGAACTCAGAAGTAGGCATGAGGTTCTCATGGGAGCCCAGAGCATGGCACCTGCCAGGTGGAAGTAGTTGGGGAAAGTTTCCCATAGAATTGATCACAAATAAGGAAAGGGCAGGGGGTGGATTCAGGCAGACAGAGCAGCACGTACAAAGACAGCTTGGAGCAGCTTGGGAGAGTGTGGTATCTGGGGGGAACCCAGAGCAGCTCAGCATGCCTGGTACATGCAGTGAGGAGAAGGAATGTGAGAGCAGAATCTGGAAAGGTTGGTAGACGCCAGACCACAGGCACTGGGTGTAAGGAACGGCACCAAGAAACGGAGGAGAGCTTAAACAAGCTTTATTTGGGAGCGCTCCCAGGTGAGGTTCACTGGTCCGAGAGAAAGTGGCCAGAGAAGTCGCGCCCGGGCGACGGTTTGGGTAGAATTTATAGGGGAAGAAGGGAAAGGGGTGTGGTGAATCCGGGAGGGCGCAGGGTATTCCTTATTTGGTGGTCTCTTCGGGTATCGTGGCAATATCCGGTGCCGGTTGCATCAGTCTTGGGACCATTAGTCCCGCCCCTCGAAAGGCGGGAAGGCTGGGCCGGGTGGAAAGTCCCCGGGTCAGTTCCTGGAACTGGGTGGTCTGGAAAGTCTCCAGGTCAGTTTCTGGAACCAGGTGGTCCGGAAAGTTTCGGTCTGATGCAACCTGTGAGTCTGATTGCGTTCCCCTGCCTCAGGCCAGTTGGCCTTACAGGTGCATGTGAGATGGGCTTTTATTCAGTGGCTGGAGAAGGGGAGCTCATGCTCCAAAGGCAGAAAGGCTGGGCCGGGTGGAAAGTCTCCAGGTCAGTTTCTGGAACCGGGTGGTCCGGAAAGTTTCGGTCTGATGCAACCTGTGAGTCTGATTGCGTTCCCCTGCCTCGGGCCAGTTGGCCTTACACTGGGGAACCATGGATCATTTTAACTCAGGAAGTACTCTGATCAGATTTGCATTTTAGAAAAATCACTCCAGCAGAAAGAGAAATAGGAGACTGCTTAATAATTCACTTCAAACGGGGATCGAATTTAAGAGATACTAATAGGGATAGAGAGAAGGGGGTGGATTTTGGAAGCATAAAGGAGTATTATGGGCTGAAATGTGTCCTCCCCTGAAAAATTTCGTATGTCGAAGTCCTAACCCCCAGTACCTCAGATTGTGACTGTATTTGGAGATAGGGGTCTTTAAAGCGGTGATTAAGTTAACAGTCATTAGGGTCGGCTTAATCCTATATGGCTGCTGTACTTATAAGATAGAAGAACAATTTAGGATTCGGACAAAAGGTAGAGCAGATGCGTGAAACAAACACAAAATCTGCTTTCTCCTTGTCGATCTTGGGGAGAGACACATAGACATACAGAAGGAAGACCATGTGAGGACACAGGGAAAAGACAACCATCTTCAGGCCAAGGAGAGAAGCCTCAGAAGAAGCCAACCCGGCTGATACCATGATCTTGGATTTCGGCCTCCAGAGCTGTGGGGAAATGCATTTCCGTATCCAGTCTGCGGTACTTTGTTATGTCGACGGGGGCAAACTAATGCAAGCAGGAAGAATCGTGAGACTTGGGGAGCACAGAGGTGTAAAGAGCAAGGGGAAGAAAGAGTAGAGGCTGACTTCCAGGTTTTTTGTTTTTTTGTGTGTGTGGTATGCGGGCCTCTCACTGCTGTGGCTTCTCCCATTGTGGAGCACAGGCTCCGGACGCGCAGGCTTAGCAGCCATGGCTCACGGGCCCAGCTGCTCTGTGGCATGTGGGATCTTCCCAGACCGGGGCACGAACCCGTGTCCCCTGCATCGGCAGGCAGACTCTCATCCACTGCACCACCAGGGAAGCCCTGACTTCCAAGTTTTTGGCTTGAGCAATCTGGCATGGGATGCTGCCGTTTCCAAGAGCTGTAACCCAGGAGGAGCAGTGGGGTTAGAGATGGAGAAGGGTGCATTCCAGCTTGGACACGTGTGGTTTTGTGGTTCCTGCAGGACAGCATGTGGTCCCAGAGACCTGTCAGGAACCATGGGCTGGGGGTACAGATGTCCCGGTCTGCAGAAGGGGGCAGTTGAAGCAGAGGCGTGGACACGGTCACCCAGGGGACATGGGCCCTGTGGGAAGAGAAGGCAGAGGACAGAATCACAAAGAACCCCATCACTTATGGGACAGGTGAAGGAAAACGGCCTGGAGACAGGACAGAGCAGGAGGCTTTAGGCGTTTCTCAGAGAAGAGAGTGTCTAGAGAGGCTCTCAAATCCTGGAGAGATGAAGGTTTCAAAGCCTCTCTCTCTCTCTACACACACACACACACACACACACACACACACACACACACACGCACACAATCTTATGTTATTCTAACATTTTGCAATATTGGTCTGTTGCTTTGCAATGATTTTTTTGTTATTTTACGTGCATCGCTCTTCAGGTTTTGGAGACAGAACCAGATGATGTTTGTTTGCTTCTGCAGAGGCTTTTAGCTCTGTGTCGCTGCCTGACGGTGCTTGCCCTCATGGCGGGTGGGCTCCTCAAGCTTTCCTCCTGACAGAAGCTGCTTGTCGGTCACTTTATCTGTCAGTGGGTTGTCTTGGTTTTTTCCTCCAGACCTTCCTTAGCCCATCCTGTAGTGATGGTGGCTGGCTGGAGGAGACATACTGGGTGACCCTGCTCCGGGCTGTTTGAGGGGGGCCTGTCCTTTTTGAGGCTTGTTGAGGACTGGGCAGAAACCTTGTGCCTTTGGGGTGGGTCAGATGTATAGGATTTTTTTTTAACATCTTTATTAGAGTATAATTGCTTTACAATGGTGTGTTAGTTTCTGCTTTATAACAAAGTGAACCAGCTATATATATACATATATCCCCATATCCCCTCCCTCTTGCATCTCCCTCCCACCCTCCCTATCCTACCCCTCTAGGTGGTCACAAAGCACCGAGCTGATCTCCGTGTACTATGTGGCTGCTTCCCACTAGCTATATTTTACATTCAGTTGTGTATATATGTCCATGCCACTCTTTCACTTCATCTCAGCTTACCCTTCCCCCTCCCCGTGTCCTCAAGTCCATTCTCTACATCTGCGTCTTTATTCCTGTCCTGCCCCTAGGTTCTTCAGAACCTTTTTTTTTTTTTAAGATTCCATATATATGTGTTAGCATACGGTATTTGTTTTTCTCTTTCTGACTTACTTCACTCTGTATGACAGACTCTAGGTCTATCCACCTCACTACAAATAACTCAATTTTGTTTCTTTTTATGGCTGAGTAATATTCCATTGTATATATGTGCCACATCTGTCGATGGACACTTTATAGTAATTACTGAAATCACTGCTCCCACTTCCTTCAGCCTCCCCAGACCCAGAAAGGATCCAGTTAGCACAGGCACCTCATAAGTCCCAGGCGTCACCCCTTTACTTACTCTGGAGAAGGGGAAAGCATGTGGAGCCCCTCAGGTACTCTGCACCCCAGCCCAGTAAGAGATGCCTTGAAGGATGGTAAAGGAATTTCCCCAAAGTCACGTGATTAAGAACCCAGGATTTGGACCTGGCTCTGGTTGACTCTAAAGATCTTCCAACAACCCTCCTACACTGTTTTCGGGAATGTAAATTGGTGCAGCCACTATGGAAAACAGGATGGAAATTCCTTAAAAAACTAAAAATAGAGTTGCCATATGATCCAGCAATCCCACACCTGGGCATATATCCGGAGAAAACCCTAATTCTAAAAGATACATGTACCCCAATGTTCATAGCAGCACTATTTACAATAGCCAAGACATGGAAGCTACCTAAATGTCCATCGACAGAGGAATGTAGAAAGAAGATGTTGTATACGTATACAATGGAATACTACTCAGACATAAAGAGAATGAAATATTGCCATTTGCAGCAACACGGATGGGCCTAGAGATTGTCATACTGAGTGAAGTAAGTCAGACAGAGAAAGACAAAGAGCATATGATATCACTTATATGTGGAATCTTTTTTTAAAAATGATACAAATGAAAAAAAAAATGATACAAATGACCTTATTTACAAAATAGAAACAGACTCACAGGCACAGAAAACAAATTTATGGTTACCAAAGGGAAAGGGGGGAGGGATAAATTAGGAGTTTGGGATTAACAGATACACGCTACTATACATAAAATAGATAATCAACAAGGACCCACTGAATAGCACAGGGAACTACATTCAGTATCTCGTAATTACCTATAATGAAAAAGAATATATATGTGTAACTTAATCACTTTGCTGTACACCAGAAATTAACAACATTGTAAATCAACTATACTTGAATTTTTTAAAAAAGCCTAGAGAGAAAAAATATTTAAAGAAATGAAAACAAAGACAGACCTTCCCACTATTAAATTACCCTCTCCTCTTCTGTCTTCTCCCCACCACCCGGTTCTCTCTTCCTTTCCCAGCTGTGCTCCATGCTTATTCCAGCAGCTGGTGCACTAACACTGGAGTCATTCAGCTGAAGTCCTGGGGCATCTTTACCCTGAAATAAACACAGTAGCCAGCTAGTAGCTGGTGAATCATCCAGTCAGTGTATGTTTCCCATCCAGGGTGCCCCTTCGGGGGATGGAGGAGACAATACAGAGAGAGAGAGGGCTTTATGCCTTAGACTTCCTGTCTTGTTGGAAATCTGAGTGCTGGATGAAATGTCAGAGACCAGTTTTTCTAACCCACTCACCCAACAGCAATAGCTTCTATGTAGTGCACATTCTGTGTCATTTTGGAGTCTCAAAGTAGTTGTGAGGTGGGCAGGGCAGGACCTCTCACCCTTTAACTGAAATGAAACCAGTGGAGATCTGCCCACCCAGCCGGGCAGTCTCAGGGGCCCGAGGTGAGCTCAGTCTTGAGTGACAGACTCAGTACTCTTGTCATCTTGGCTCACAGCCTTCTGAGGTCCCTCAGCACGCGTGTCCTCCACAAGAGATCCCACCAGGGATGACCCAGCCTCTGTCTGAGCACCAGACACCACAGGAAGGACTCCCAGCCTCCCGACTTCCTGGCACAGACCCGCCACTTTGAGCTGTTCCAGTCCTTGCTTAGGTGGAGATGAACTCTCCCTCCCTAGCTCTCCCTTCCGCAGTCAGGAGAATTGACGTGTGTGAATATGAGCCCTGAAGCAGGGGGCCTGGGAAGCTTTTCTTTCCCACCCTCTCACCGGGTCAAGGCTTGGCAAGGCGGTTCCGCGTGCCTGGCCTCCCTGGCTGGAACAGGCAGCCTCTGTGCCTGCAGGGACTTCAGCAGCAGGACTTCTGAGCCATCCACAGCTGCACCGACCACTCCCGTCTGAGCCCAGTATTTAAGGCCGGCGCACCCTGGCCAGCTGTGAGTCACGGCAACGGGAAGGCAGCGGCAGCTCCACTCACCCCAGCATCTAGCGCCCTGCGGGAAGGGCCTGTTCCCCCCGCCATGGCTTCCCGGGGGCAGGTCATCTTCTGGAGGTAGCGCTCTCTTCTCTATGCTTACAGGTGGGGGAAACTGGGGTGAGGGCTTTGGGGGTTGCTGAGGACTGCTGGGCTGTCCCATAGGTCCCCACCTGTACCCTTATCTGATCCAGCATTGGGCTGGCAGGAATCTGGCCAGACAAGAGCCTAAGTGGACTCAGTTTAACGTCACACCCCAGCTTCTCAAGACCCCCGTTCAGGGTCAGGTTGGTTTTCTGCCATGGAGGGCTGTCACATGCCAGTGTGTGTGCCAGGCTGGGATGTCAAGGCTCTTGTGGGGGCACTGAGCAGGGTGGCATAGGGCTATTTGGGAGGGTGGAAGGGAATCTATGACTGATGATGGGTGGAATGCAGGTGGACCCTCTGTAGCCCCCAGGATGAAGGAGGTGAGCATGGCTGAACCTTTGTGCAAAGAGGCCACTGGGAAGAGGGCCGATGGGCAAGCTGGGTGGGAAGCAGGGGGGCTGGAGGGCTGTTCCAGGGAAGCGGGTGGAGCCCATCTGGGTGAAGCTGATGTCCACTCTCCACCCTAACAAGGCCATAATTTTCCTTAATATACTCATACATTTTATGAGTATATTAAGTTCATGAGGTGATCATGGCCATTGGTCATGTGGGAGAGTTCATGAGAGGATCTCCCCATCCTCTGCGGACCCAGTGGATTATTTTCTTAAATAATTACCAGAGAGCTTACTATCTTCAAATCTCACACTCAGAATGCATGCCACTTGGAGATGGGATGCTGGTGTGTATGTTCTACCAGGCCTGCCTGCATGGTACATTTAGGAGCTTTGTGGTCAGAACTGTCTTCCCCTTTTCCCTTCATGGCCATCAATGGAAGCAGCCTTCACCCATGGAACATTTTTTTTCTTTTTTTTTTTTAATTGAAGTATAGTTGCTGTACAATGTTACAGGTGCACAATATAGTGATCCACAAGTTTTAAAGGTTATACTCCATTTATAGTTATTATAAAATATTGGCTATATTCCCTGTGTGGTACAGTATATCCTTGTAGCTTATTTATTTTATACGTAACAATTTGTACCTCTTAATATCCTACCCCTCTGTTGCCTCTCCCCCATACCCTCTTCCCATTTATAACCACTAGTTTGTTCTCTAGGTCTGTGAGTCTGATTCTTGTTTGCTTTATTCACTAGTTTGTTGTATTTTTTAGATCCCACATGTAATTGAGATCATACAGTATTTGTCTTTCTCTGTCTGCCTTATTTCACTTAGTATAATGTCATCCAAGTCTGCCCATGTTGCTGCAAATGGCAAAATTTCATTCTTTTTTATGGCTGAGTAGTATTCCATTATATATATATATACCACAGCTTCTTTACCCATTCATCTGTTGATGGACACTTAGGTTGTTTCCATATACTGGCAATTGTAAATAATGCTGCTATGAACATTGGGGTGAATGTATCTTTTAGACTTAGTGGTTTTGTTTTTTTCAGATATATACCCAGGATTGGAATTCCTGGATCATATGGTAACTCTGTTTTTAGTTTTTTAAGAAACCTCCATACTGTTTTCCACAGTGGCTGCACCCATTTACATTCCTACTAACAGTGTACAAGGGTTCCCTTTTCCCCACACCCTCGCCAACATTTGTTATTTGTGTTCTTTTTGATGATAGCCATTCTGACAGGTGTGAGGTGGTATCTCATTATGATTTTGACTTGCATTTCCCTGATGATTAGCAATGTTGAGCATCTTTTCACATGCCTGTTGGCCATCTGTATTTCCTCTTTGGAAAAATATTTATTCAGTTCTTCTCATTTTTTAATCAGGTTGTGGAGGGTTTTTTTGTTTTTTTGTTTTATTGAAGTATAGTTGACTCACAATGTTGTGTTTTTTGTTTTGTTTTGTTTTGAAGTCAAGTTTTTATTAACTTTAAACAGCCAAATGTGACCTTAACTGACATGAGACTGTCTAGTTTTTATTTTATTTTTTTTACTTTTTATTTTATATTAGAGTACAGTTGATTAACAATGTTGTATTAGTTTCAGGTGTACAGCAAAGTGATTCAGTTATACACATACATACACTGTTTTTCATATTCTTTTCCATTATGCTTTATCATAGGGTACTGAATATAGTTCCCTGTTCTATACAGTAGGACCTTGTTGTTTATCCATCCTATATATAATAGTTGGCATCTGCTAACCCCAAACTCCCACTCCATCCCTCATCCACCCCCCACCCCTTGGCAACCACAAGTCTGTTCTCTATGTCTCTGAGTCTGTTTCTGTTTTATAAAAGTTCATCAGTGTCATACTTTAGATTCCACATATAAGTGATATGGCATTTGTCTTTGTCTGACTTACTTCACTTAGTATGATAATCTCTAGTTCCATCCATGTTGCTGCAAGTGGCATTATCTCATTCTTTTTATGGCTGAGTAGTATTCCACTGTATATACGTACCACATCTTCTTTATCCATTCCTCTGCCGATAGACATTTAGGTTGTTTCCATGTCTTGGCTATTGTAAATAATGCTGCTACGAACATAGGGGTGCATGTGTCTTTTTAAATTATAGTTTTGTCCAGGTATATGCCCAGCAGTGGGATTGCTGGATCATACAACAACTCTATTTTTAGTTTTTTGAAGAACCTCCATACTGTTTTCCATAGTGGCTGCACCAACTTACATTCCCAACAACCGTGTAGGAAGGTTCCTTTTTCTCCACACCCTCTCCATCATTTGTTATGTGTAGACTTATTAATGATTGCCATTCTGACCAGTGTGAAGTGGTACCCCATTGTAGTTTTGATTTGCATTTCTCTAGTAATTAGCAATGTTGGTCACCTGTTCGTGTGCTTGTTGGCATCTGTATGTCTTCTTTGGAGAAATGTCTGTTTGGTTCTTCTGCCCATTTTTCAATTGGGTTGTTTGTTTTTTTGATGTTGAGTTGTATGAGCTGTTTATATATGTTGGGTACTAACCCCTTATCAGTCTTATCATTTGCAAATATTATTTTCTCCCATTCAATAGGTTGTCTTTTCATTTTGTCGATGGATTCCTTTGCTATGCAAAAGCTTTTAAGTTTAATTAGGTTCCATTTGTTTATTTTTGCTTTTATTTCCTTTGCTTTAGGAGACTGATTCAAAAAAATATTGCCTCAATTTATATCAAAGAGTGCTCTGTCTTTGTTTTTCTCTAGGATATTTATATTATTTGGTCTTACATTTAGGTCTTTAATCCATTTTGAGTTTATTTTTGTGTATGGTGTTAGAGAATGTTCTAATTTCATTCTTTTACATGTAGTTGTCCAGTTTTCCCAGCACCACTTATTGAAGAGGCTGTCTTTTCTCCATTGTATATTCTTCTTCCTTTGTTGTAGATTAGTTGACCATAACTGTGACCCGTGGAATATTTGAGTGCCTGCTAGAGTCTGTGCGTGGAAAAGTCATGATCCCTGATCTGAAGGGGTTACATTCTGATCAACAGCATTAATGGAGCACCTACTATGTGCTGGGCACTGCACCAGGCACTAGTGCACTAGTGCGAAGGCAACTAAAACACTGACAGGATTTTAGGCTAATGGGAAGGAAAGACTCCCAAACAGACAATTCCAACCTGCTGTTCATAAGCCACGAGACAATAGGGCAGAATGCAACAGGAGCACTTCCCTAACCTGAGGCTTTGGGGAAGGTTTCCTGAACCAGGTGATGGCTGGGCTAAGTCTTGAGGATGAAGTAGCTTAGTCCAGGTGAAGAAGGATGGGAAGGACCCTCTAGACAGAGGGGATAGGACAGGACAGGACAGGATGGGATAGGATAATAGAATAAAGCTCACGAAGCAGCATGGGGTGTTGGAGAGTTACAAGCTACTCCATATCATTACCCGAGCGTGAAGTTTGAGGCGGGGGGTGCTGAGATGAGGCTGGAGAGGCAGAGCCAGGCCATGCTGGGCCTTTATCAAGCCGACTCAGAGCTAGGAATTTGGTGTGGGTGATGAAGAGCCATTGAAGTCTCAAGCAAGGGAATCTTGGTGGTTTTCATCTTAGGCAGGTTATTCCAGAGGCAGCATAGAGAATGGATAGGAGGGCAGAGAAACTGCAGGGAAACAGTTACATAAGAAATGCTCAGGACCTGAAGTTGAGAATGATAGCAGGGGTCCAGAGAGGGGAAAACTATTCAAGAAATGTTTAGGACTTAAAATCGGTGATAAGGTAGATAGCTAGTGGGAAGCAGCTGCAGAGCACAGGGAGATCAGCTCGGTGCTTTGTGACCGCCTGGAGGGGTGGGATAGGGAGGGTGGGAGGGAGGGAGATGCAAGAGGGAAGAGATATGGGAACATATGTATATGTGTAACTGATTCACTTTGCCATAAAGCAGAAACTAACACACCATTGTAAAGCAATTATACTCCAATAAAGATGTAAAAAAAAATTGGTGATATTTGGTAAATGAATGGAGGGGCAGGTAGGGTGGTACAGAATAGGAATGGATGAGGCAAAGGGTGGAGCCTGGAATGAACCCCATGTTCCTGGATTAGATACAGTGAGTTGGGAAAGAGGGAGAAGAGATGAGAGTTAACTTCGGCATGTGTAGAATTTGAGGTTCTCCTGGGGCCTCTAGGCGGAGATGCTCAGTGGACAGCATCCACTGAGAGAAACTGGGAGAGGTCAGGGCTGGAGATGTCAGTTTGAGAGGCAGAAGCAGGAGGCAGGGAATAGTCAGCTGGGATGTCTTGTAAGGAGAGCACATAGCAGGAGAGGAGCAAGGGACCGGGGATGGGAAGCTGATGCACACCAGCGTTTAAGGGTGGGCAGAGGAAGGTGAGTCAAAGAAAGAACTGGGAGCAAGTGGTGGGAGAGGTAGGATAAAACCAGGATAGAAGGGTCTCATGGATGTCAACAGAGAAGTTTCATGGAGCACCCTGGACTGGTAGGGGTATCAGGCCTGGTGCTGGTCGGGAGATCCAATCCGGACAATAATATGGCCTGTGCAGCATTTAAGCAGAACTCATGTGGCTTTGCCCAGAAAGTGAGGAAGATATGATGCCAAGTAGCTCCTGAACCCAGATGAGGCCAGGAAGAGGCAAGGATCCTGAGTCTAGGTTCATGGGTGTGTTGACCATGCGCTGGCAACAGAGAATACCAGATAGCTGTAGCATCTTGTAGCTCTCCTTCCAGAAAGCAGAGACACAGCTAAAGCAGAAGTGAGACCCAGTGGCATGGATTTAACATAGTTACTCTGCTCTCCTTTCTCCCCGGCCTCCCCATCCCTTCTTTCTCTCCTTCCTTTCCTCCTTCTTTCCTTCCTTCTTTCATTTGTTCCTTCTTTCTTTTCTTTCTTCCTTCTTTCCTTCCCTTTTTCCTTCTTCTTTCCTTCCTTTCTTCTTTCTTTCCTTCCCTTTCTCCCTTCCCCCCTCCCTTCCTCCCTCCCTTCCTTCCTTCTCCTTGGATTCTTCATCTGTCTCATTCTGGCTCTTGTATCTGAAGAGAGCTCTTCAGAGCACTTAAGACTGGGGGAAATCGCCAGCCACAATGGGATTAATGAAGACATGTCAAAGGAAGGAAGCCACTGCATAGAAAAGGAGCAGAAGTCAACCAGAGGAAGGTGGATGAAACAGAGAATGAGGGAGGCTAGAACAAGGGAGGCACAGGGAACTTTGTTCCAAAATCTTGGTTTCCCATTGCCCCCAAGATTTCGAGCTGGTGGCTGGCTCATACATACCAGACTTTGATGGCCAAAGTGGTGCTTGGCAGCATAACAGAAGTTTGCCTACTGAGAAAATGTCTCCAAAGGCCTGGCCTGGGGAGGATCTCAGCACAGGCCATGCTGACACTTGAAACCCCATCGAGGTATGAAAAGATGGGTCCAACTTTCAGACCCTCTGAGCCTATAAAACCTGAGACTTTGGGACCTTGAGTGCCCATCGTCATGAGCAGAACAGAGAGTTGGAAAATGAGATAAATTGCACATTGGAAGAAAGACTAAACAGGAGGTGCCTGTGTTCCTGCCCACACCAGGGGCAGGTTACCTCCTTAGCATGTTGCTCTAGCCCCATCTGCACCTGCTGCAATGTTACTCATTTCTTTCGGCATTCAGCTCGCATGCCGCTTCCACTTTGAGGTCTTGCTGGATCTTTCTAGTTGCAGTTAATTGCTCCTTTTATGTTCGTGGTCAGCCATGTTGATGAACACCTGTTCCTGTGCTCGTCTGTTTCCCTCAGTGGGGTTGGCTCGTCGAGGGCCTGGCCTTTGTCTTGTCCCTTGTCATAGGGAGGCAGCGTAGCTCCATGGCTACCCATCTTGGCTCTGGAATCACACTGCCTGGGTTCAAATCCTTGTGCCACCTTGAACTGTGTGGGCCTCAATTTACCTACCTATGAAATGGGCTGATAATAGAACTTAACTCCTAGAGTTCTTTGAATGGCATGTGATAATTATGTGCCTGGCACATCCTAAGAGTTATTGCTAGAGTCTTCATCTGCAAATCTCTCTACAATTCCAGATACATGGCTGTGAACTACGCGTTCTAGTATACTTTGGATAAATTGCTACCGGGGTCTCTTAATGCCAGGTCACTCTAACAACACTCTGGAGACTATTCAGAGTTTTTCAGCTTCTTATTTTGAAAAAAAAAAGTCCACCCCACCTTTTGTTGTCTATGAGTCTGAGACCATTCTTCTGTCAACCTGAGGATGACTAGGGTTTAGAATATATGTATGGCTCTGCCAGTATCAAGCATTAAGGTGGGTGAGGGGAGTCTGGGAGGTCCTTGAGTGTACAAGCTCAGCAAATAAATCTTCCGATGAGGCACTGCTGTTGTCAAGAGCTGCAGCCTTCAGGGGGCCGATGGAGCTATGGGGCTATGACCAAGCGCTGGGTAATGGTTAATTAGCTAAACGATACCACACTCCTAATTATCTCCATTTCACAGATGCAAATGTTGAGGCAAGATGACCCGCTCCATGTGCCCCGGGTCAGCAGAAACCAACAAGCTCCTACCTAGACCTCTATACTGACTTTTATTAGAAAATTATCTTTCTAATCAGCTCTGCCTCATCTCCTGCCACTTAAAGCAGACCCCAGCTCAACACTGGCAAAACTCCTCAGGGACCAGACGGCCAGGGTGGAAGAGTTCTCAGCCGGCCGAGGAGGGCGCTGTCCCCAGAACAAGCCGGAGCCTGTGGCGTATCAACCCTGGGTCTGTGTTGTTTCAGGCAGCTGCTCTAGATGAGTGAGTACAGGAGTGAGAAGCGATTGAAACTCAGTGGAAATTACATCCTTTCAAAGCTTGAAAATTCAGAAAGTCAGTACACCCCCTCATTTTATCTATGAGATAATAAAAAGAAATTGTGCAACTTGCCAAAGGGTCATGTGGTTCAAAATGGGTAGAATAATGCTCTTTCAATGATTCCATATTGCCCAGTGACCCTAGCTAAAAACCGTACTGGACCCCATCTGACCACGATTTACCAAAACATCAAAGATCCCTAAATCTGAGAGACCAAAGCTTCATCCATATTTACCTTTGACATAAAAAGAAGTGGAAATAATGTCGGTGCTGGGGTTAGTCTCATATTCCTGCTCTCCTAGCTGGGTGGCCCCAAGTTAGTTGCTTAACCTCTCTGTGTTTTCATTTCCTCAGGAAATTGGAGTTACTAATTGTACCAGCCTCTCATTTGTTGTGAAGACTAAATGAGTTAATCCATGTAAAGAGCTCAGAGCAGCACCTTGCACGTAGTTACCAATGTATGTGTTAGATACTTATTCAGTCATGCCCTCCCGTTGTTTTTACAAAATAACAAAGTGACTCAAAGGGAAGGTGAGGAATAACCAGTCCAAAAGTAGCAGCTGGGCTTAAGGGACCTCTGTGTCTGAATTCTTCTGGGATTTCAGTGGCGATACCTTCTTCTCTAGTCCTTGTTCTACTGAGATTCAGGAAAGTGCTCGCTGCCTGGGGTAGTAACACTCGCTCCACGGGTCTGGGCCTCCAAGAAATGCAGATTTGCACTGCCCCCTCCAGACCTACCGAATCCCAAACTAGGGGCAGGGCCCAGCAATCTGTGTTTTTTGGATTTTTTTTACATCTTTATTGGAGTGTAATTGTTTTACAATGGTGTGTTAGTTTCTGCTTTATAACAAAGTGAATCAGCTATACATATACATATGCCCCCATATCTCTTCCCTCTTGCATCTCCCTCCCTCCCACCCTCCCTATCCCACCCCTCTAGGCGGTCACAAAGCACCGAGCTGATATCCCTGTGATATGCGGCTGCTTCCTACTACTAGCTATCTACCTTACGTTTGGTAGTGAAATTGAGCTATTTGTAGTGAGGTGGATAGACCTAGAGTCTGTCATACAGAGTGAAGTAAGTCAGAAAGAGAAAGACAAATACTGCATGCTAACACATATATATGGAATTTAAGCAATCTGTGTTTTAACAAGCCCTTCAGGTGATGCTGTTTTAGCCTTCTCTCTGGGCTCTTATGATTCCTCAGGGAGAGCACGAGGATTGACTCCTGATAGAGATAAATTTCACCCGTGATCATGTATCATTCCGCATTTCTCCTTAAGAAGTGTTCTGAAGAGGGGCAGATGGGCCTTGACGAAAACCAAGGAAAAAAACGTGAAGCTTCCCACAATCCCAAACCCTCTGCCTGGGATGTTTCAGATTTACTATCACATCTCTTCCAAATGTATTCCTACCGCTCCAGCATAGCAGTAATGAGAGAAAGGGAAGACAGTTTCCCCTCTTTCTTTCCCTGCAGATTTAGAATGAAAAATTTCATAGAATAAAAAGCATGAAAGATTTGAGAAACAGAGCATCCTTAAAGTGTCAGGGTATTGAATTGTCTCTTTTTGCTTCCTGTCTTGGCTTTTCACTGCGTTCTCCTCCCTCCTCACCCCCAAAAGGCCATTTCACACCTCTCCTCTCTCCAGGCCTCCTGCAAGCCTCTTATCTCTCTGTATCCTTCACTGAGAAAATAGGAGCCCGGCAGATTCTGGCTCCCTCAACTTTTCTCTTCCACGGCCGCCTGCCACACTCATCTGCACCCTTCTTCTCTGCGTCCATCCTGGTACCAGAGGACGAGCCCAGCTCCGAGAGAAGGGCAACCCCTCTGCGCCCTGGATCCATCTTCTCTCCCCTCCTCCAGTATCCCTGTCAGCATGCCACCTGAATCTCAGTGTTTTCTAGTTTAAAAGAAAAGCCCTCTCTCAGCTCCACAACCTCTCCTGCCTCCTCTCTTTTTCCCTTCTTAGCAAACTTGTTGAAAGCTGCCCAGAGTTAGTGAACTATGACTTGCTGGTGTTGTAGAGGGAGTCTGAGGGGTGGCTCAAGCTTGGGGCAGACTGGACCTGGCAGCGGGTTGCAACCCAGGCTCCGCCACTTTCCAGACGTGTGGCCTTGGGCAAGTTATTTATCGTCTCTGGGCCTGGCTTCCTCATCTGTAAAATGGGCATGATATTAGAATCTGCACCGTAAGATTGTGAGAAATATGTGAATGAATGCATGTAAAGCGTTTAGCAGACACTTACTGTAAACTGCAAATTCTATTATTATTCTCTCCTTAAGTTACTCCAGTGGGGTTTTGTCCTCACTGCACCAAGGTATCTATCACTACTGTCAATGTTTCTAGCGACCTCCATGTTGCCAAATCTAATGTCAGCTTCTCTGATCTGATCTTACTTGTCTTCACAACAGCATTCAACACAAAATGTCCCACAGCTGCCTCCTTGAAACACTTCCTTCCATGGTCTCCAAGACGCTACACTCTCCTGAATCCCGCCCTCAGCCCTACCCCATGACACTGGTCCCATCTCCTGGGGTTGTCCTCTGCCACTCTACACCTGGTCAGGTGGTAGCCGCCCTCCTCTGCTGCCCCATGCAGCTCAAAACCACCAGGCTCCACCTGCAGGGAACCTGCCTCTGGTATGAGGAAGTAGCCTTTCACTCATTTCGCATATTCGATGATTGACTGTACCCTTTGCTAAAAGGCCTCAGGGTCCAGGAACAGAATATAACAGTATGGGGACAACTGCCCTTTAAAAGTGGCTGGTGGAGGAGATATGGGGATATATGTATACATATAGCTGATTCACTTTGTTATACAGCAGAAACTAACAAACCCTTGTAAAGCAATTATACTCTAATAAAGATGTTAAAAAAAAAAGTGGCTGGTGTAAGCTTCAGGGTCAGGATAAGTCTTACGAGGCGAGGGAGGGCCAGTTGCGTACTAGCAAGGGCTGTGTGAGAGGGAGCTTCTTCCAGACCCCAAAGGAGCCCTGGCAGAAGCCTTGAAGCCTGGGGTTAAGTTTCCAGACAGGTCCGGGTAGGAAGCCTGCTGATGCAGGGGACACGGGTTTGAGCCCTGGTCCGGGAAGATCCCACATGCCGCGGAGCAACTAAGCCCATGCGCCACAACTACTGAGCCCACGTGCCACAACTACTGAAGCCTGTGCGCCTAGAGCCTGTGCTCCACAGCAAGAGAAGCCACCACAATGAGAAGCCTGCACACCGCAACAAAGAGTAGACCCTGCTCGCCGCAATTAGAGAAAGCCCACGCACAGCAACAAAGACCCAACACAGCCAAAAATAAATAAAATTTAAAAAAATAAATTAATTTTTTAAAAATTAAATATTTTAAAGCAGTTTTACAGTTAAAAAAATCCTTACACCTTAATATAGCAGCAGTTGTAACTCTATACAGTAATGTGCATTTCTGCACTTTTACTGGGTTGGAAAATGCCATATTGGGCCACCCTTCCTGGAAACACAAGGCCTGGCGGGATTCCCCCATCTGCCTGCTGCCCATTCTGCTCAATCTATTATCCTGTTACATGTGAGCCTCTTGGGGTCCAAGCAACGTGCCCCAGTCAAGCACCTAACAGTCTCTGTATTTAAGTATTTACTTAACACAGTGGTTCCCAAAGTGAGTTCTGAGGACACTGATACGGCAACATTTTTCCCAGAAGAGTTCTGTGGTCAAGCAAGATTGGAAGTGCTGAATACTATTAGGTTGGACTACATGAAATTGCCAATGTTCAATTGTGTTTGACCTCCGAAAGAGGGATTTCAAATGGTTCAACCTAGTACATACTCCGCTGGGACATTCACTATGCATATTAGCGTATTAAGAGCTTTTGAAAAGTCCTATAGTTAAAGAAATCTATTTGATTGTGATTGACTCAGTGTAATCCTTTTAAAAATAATACTTATTAATATACATCAGGACACACTTTGGAAAACTCGGGCCTGGAGTAATTACAAAAGAACAGAAGTCATGGATAGAAAAACGAACATGAATGTAGGAGCCCAGGGCAGCATGAAGGCTGAGCAAAGGCTCAGGAGGGAGGGGGCAGGTGGATATTTTCCTTGCCGGACTGCCTGCCCAGCTTTGATATCCAAAGTCATCATATTTTTCAGCCCTTCCCCTGCTGCAGTGATTCTTCCTGACCGACCTCTGCTTTTTTTCTCCCTCATAAACATGTAGGGAGGATTCATGAACTGACAGCAATGGCTCACCCCATATTCCTCAAATGACAGATACTAAATAAACATGGGTATTATTTTGACTGCTCTCTCATTATAATTATTAGTTCATCTTTTCAGGATGTTATTATCCCAGTTCATAAGTGTTCATCTAATTTGCTTACAACTAGGAGGTGAGTTAAGCTAATCTGGGGGCAGACAAGAGGCTCACCCTGGCTGGGGTGCCCCGGGGAGCACCTCCCACGGGCTGTATAAAGAACGTGGGCACATGGCCAGCTTTGAATATGTTGTTCTCCAGGGACCAGAGCCAGATGTCTAAGACAGAGACTGGAATCGTCGGACAGGGTAGGTTGAAGTAGCAGACAGTGAGACAGAGGCTTGGCCAGGACTAAATCCTCCGTGCTTCTACTCCCTACCCCCCCCCCCACCCTCCCACTGTCCCTCTGTCTGGAATTCTTCCCACCAGAGAGCCTTTAACAGGGTTGTCCATCATTCACATGCTACCTGGTGGACATCAGCGTGACGGACTCTCAGTGGAGCCACTAAGCATTTTGACATCACCTGGCCCCTCTGGTCATCTAGCAGGTGTTAGGTGTGGGTAGGAATTATCTGATATTCCCGGGAAGTGGAAGATGAGAATCGAAAGGTAGGGTGAGGCCTGCCTGTGAGAGCACAGAGTTTATTTAAAGTTGTTACTTGTAGTGTGGTGGGATTTAAATGACATTAAATGGGACCCTGACAGTTTTGTGCCCTGCAGTGGAAGGCACTGCCCAGAGTGAGCATGCTCACAGAAGAAATCCGTGGCCTCTCAGGGGCATTGCTGCAAACGTATAATTACCAGGAAAGGCGAGAACAAGGTTGTTTGATTTCTCATGATGTGAGTGAAAACAAAGACTTCGACTGCGGCTCCTTTCTGCGTGTGATCCTATGCCAGTCACTTAATTTTTCTTGTTAAGTAAGGGCAATAAATGGACCTCCCAGAACCGCCTTGAGGATCAAAAGTGACAAGGTACAAGAGGTGGTCATGATAGTGACACTGATGGCAACACATAGCTCTCTTGCAATACCTGACATGTCTACATCTTTCATTGAGAAGCTGCCTTGCCCATTGGAGAAATATAACTTTTAAAAAGAGCCAAGACCCATACACCCATTAAAATAGGCAGAAATATTAAAAAGCAATGGTCCTTTATGTCCAATTGTTCATTTCCCTTCAGGTTCAGCTTCCAGAGAGTCTGTCTGTATTAGGGATGTAGCCCGACATTTTGGATCTCTTGGCCAACAATTTATGTCAGTTCTGGGGTTGGCCTTCTTATGGGATCACCTCACAGTCCCACAGCCTCATAATCATGGCCTCCAATGTTGGGTTCCTCCCGTGTGCCAGTACACTTCTGCAAGTTCTGCGTACATTATTGATTAATTAAACAAATTTTTACTGATCATCTACTTTGTACCTGGCACCATAGATCCTAGGATTACAGTCAGGTACAAGGTATAGGGCCCACCATCATTTAGAGTACAGACGAGAAGGGGAGACGGATAGATAAACACACAGTTACAATACTGTATGCTCAGTGCCACCACAGGCCAGTTGCAGAATGCTTTGGAATCAACGTCTAACCCAGTCGTGGTGGTGGTGATTTGTGGTGGGTCATTCCAGAGATTTCCTGGAGGAGGTGGTTTCTGAGTGGGAGTTAGCCAAGCAAGGAGAAGTGAGGAGAATATCCAGGCAAAGGGCAAGACCTATGGGGAGGGGGTGGGGCGGGGATGGGAAGAGGAAAGCAGAGTGGTAGCTGCAGAGATGAGCATGAGCTGGATTTAATCTCCTCAACAACTGAATAAGGTGGGTTTTATCTTCCCACTTTGCAGCTGAGCAAATCAAGGCATAGAGTGACATGAGAAAGTGAATGGGGATGTTTGGGAGAATGATTAGAAGATGGCAAAACCAGCAGATGAAATCAAATCCTTTTTCTTAATTGGGGTATAATTGTTTTACAATGTTGTGTCAGTTTATACTGTACAGCGAAGTGAATCAGCTCGCTCTCTCTCTCTATATATATATATATCCTCTCTTTTTTGGATTTCCTTCCCATTTAGGTCACCACTCAAATCATTTTTGAGAATGATTTTCAAATGGCAGGAAGAGATGGTGAGGTCAGGATCCACTGCTTAATGGTCAGACTCTGCTGGGCCCATGGTGCCCCTTACTGATACTTTTCTCCCAGGGATTGTCAATCTCACTGCTTATCCATTATCACAACTGTTTAGTACAATGTAAGCAAAGGGAATAAAAAATAGAGTCTAGATCTATCTGCCTCCAAAGTCTATGCCCTTTTCTAGTCTAGAAAAAAGTTATTTTATTTTTGATACTATGATTAGGTGTGTGGAGCAGCTGGGGAAGTCAGGTGGCTAGGCTGGTGCAAGGTGAATCTTACAAGGCAACTTCCGCTTACGGCCAAGGTCTTGGTAGCTGCACTTTATCAAGAGCCCAGGAGCCCAGCTTCCCAGGAGTCCCAGTGACAAAACCCCAAATGCCAGGTTCCACTGCCTTTCTTTGAAAACCTTTAGAAGTAAAACTCTGAAGTGTTAGCAGAGAGGACTATTGGTATGAGAAAGAAGTGTTTTGATATTACAAAGCTATCAAGATCTTGGTTCTTTTGGAACGCTAGAAGAATTTTTTTCCCCTTAAAGAGATCCCCCAAAACTTCTGTGCTTAAACTGTAGGAGAAGACTAAAACCTTGAAAGCTTTTGAACATGACCAAAACTTCGAAAAAAAGATAAATCTGGTTGTTTTCTCATATTCTAGGTTGACATTTCTCATAGGCAAAATACTATGAAATGCTTGACTTTTGTAGATCCAGCAAATAAGTAATTATACTTTCACTAATAATGACCCCAACCTATTCCATTTATTCTAATAAGTGTGTTATCTGAATGTAAGTGTTAATTTTCTGAGGCAGAAAGTGTGGGACCTACAAGAGAATCTGTTTAATATGTGTAGAGGATCCTGCTAGCTTCCCAGTTTTCTACCCTTAAGGCAAAATTGTAAAGAAGCAAGGCACGGGACGGTGGCTTTCATCAGCATCCCCAAAAGGTGTTGAATTGTGAAGGAAGTGCTCAGTTTATCTGGGGCTCCTGGTGCTGTTAACCTGGGTCCGCCACACTGAGGCTGTTCTCCAATCATCACCTCGGGCACCTTGTGAACAGCCTATGGAGTTATGAAGAACACGTCTGCTAACTTAAAGGAAGAAAAACCAGTTATGGGTAACTTCTAGCACACACTCACTGGGTCCTGGCTCTTCCCGTGGGAGTTCTACAGAAAGTACAAACCATTGACCTAGGAAATCGTTGTAAGTTAACAACTTTGTGGGAGCATCTAACTGAAAGATGCCTGTTCACCCACCTTCTCAAAGAGAGTTAGGTCAAACCTAGAAAAACTAGAGCAATGCTTTCTTTTTAAAAATATGTTCTCCTTATTTGTTTTACAAAAGTAATGTGGGGTTAGTGGGGAGAATTTGGAAAATACAGAAAAGCACAAAAGAAAAAATGTCTAAATCTATATCATCCTGAACCTGGAGATAACCACCTTCAATGTATCCTTCCAGTCTTTTTTCTCTGTATTTAGATATAATAAACGGTAGCATACGGTACATATTATTTTAGAAACTACTTTCAACTTACCAATTTTGTGAACATTTCTCATATAAGTAAACATTCTCTTATGATGTGATTCTTTACACCTGCGTAGTATTGCCTCTCATGATGAACCTTAATTTACTCACTCAGTTCCCGATTCTTGGACATGTAGGTGCTTCCAGTTATTTGCTCACAACTGTTGTCTTAATTTCAATCAATGCTATAGTTAACATCCTTGGAAATACATCCTGTTGGTTCTTTCGAATGAACTCCTAGAAGTAGAATCACTGGATCAAGGCTCACTATGCACATTGAAACCTGCTGATACATGTGGCCAAATGGTCCTCCTATCGCCACCCTAAAGTTTGCTCCAACTCACACCCCTACCAGCCAGCTAGAATCCCCAAAATAAAAATTTCTACATAAGCCTTTCTCCAGGACCAGAACTAACCCTGCCAACATTTTGAAAAAGAAAATGGCAAATTTTGTATCCGATGTTCCCACTTTTCCCCATTATTGAGATTTTCTTTCTTTTGTCTTAGCCTCCTCTTTCTTAATTTACCATCCAACCCTGCTCTCAGTAAAGAAACTAAGACATTCATTTACACCCAGGTATCAATGACTAATGAGATAAAATATTACACTATACATCTTAATCACAAACAAAACCAAAGAAATACATTTCTTATAAGGTTTCACTTCATTATCAAGCTAAAGATGAGTTATTGTGAGGTGGAGAAAGCCCCAGAGGTAGTAAAACAGAGGCCAGGTGTTTGGGGGTTTTGTTCTTGTTTGTTTTGGTGTATTGAAGTATAGTTGATTTACAATGTGTTCGTTTCTAGTATACAGCAAAGTGATTCAGTCATATACGTATTTCAGATTCATTTCCATTATAGTTTATTACTGTATTCTTACTCCTAAAGCTGTTCTTTGGCAAGTCTCCCTTTTATGGAGAGGAAAATGAAGTTCACAGCCTCTTCTTTCTCTGCCCAACTCCTCAGGAAAATCTTGGTGTTTTCTGCTAAGTCTCCTCACCCTCCCACTCATAAGTATGAATTCAATGGAGTAAACCAGGTAGAGAGCACTTCCCTGGTGGCACAGTAGTTAAGAATCTGCCTGTCAATGCAGGGGACACGGGTTTGAGCCCTGGTTGGGGAAGATCCCACATGCCGCGGAGCAACTAAGCCCGTGTGCCACAACTACTGAAGCCCGCGCGCCTAGAGCCTGTGCTCCACAACAAGAGAAGCCACTGCAGTGAAAAGTCCACGCACTGCAACGAAGAGTAGCCCCCACTCGCTGCAACTAGAGAAGGCCCGTGCGCAGCAACAAAGGCCCAGTGCAGCCAAAAATAAATAAATAAATTAATTAATTAAAAAAGAATAACATGCTGAGAAGTCTGAAAAGGGTATAAGAGAAAGGGAAGAGGATAATGCTGAGAATAGATTTGAGGCCAGGAGGGAGAAGAGACAGGGAATGAATTTCAGAGGGAGTTTGAGGAAATTTTTGAGAAGGGAATTTTCTGTTCTAATAAGAACAGAAGTTGGGAAAGAGGAGTTGTTTTTTTTTTAGTTTTTCTGTGCATTATCCATGTAATACCTTCGGATGCTTTCCTAGATGTCCATCGGTTTCAGTCAAACTTTTCTATTGGATTGATATTTCTTTGACTGTAACATTGTCAAAAACCAAACCATGAGATGTTTGGGCTTTGTATAGGTTACGATAGGAGCGTGTCTCCGGAGCTTGACAATATTTATGTATAATAATTAAGAGCTTATTTCTAAATGTATATTTAGTAGCTAATTTTAAGTGTTTCCTTAAAATCTTCCCTGAAGTGTAATTTAAGTAGACATAACCCTGAAATAAAAATGTGGGCTGCCATTCATTTGGGCTGCCTCATGGACATACTTTGATTCACAGAAGAGTATGTGCTAAAAGCAGTTAGCTCAGTTCGGCATTTATCAAATGCCCAGGATGAGTCAGGCACTATGTCTGACACTTAGGGAAATATATGTGACTTGATATATTGATCCAACATGACTAGTAGGTTATAACCAAAGCACAGTTTAATTTTTATCTCCCTCTGACCTTTTAAAGTGCATTCAGTAGGGAAATACATGCTGAAACTTCTGAAGTCTCTGATGAAAACTTGTCCTCTCCATCAGCTGCCTGATGTCTCCTCAGCACCTGGTTCCCCAAAGGTCCACTTCACACATGACTCTCAATGCTCAGGTCCCCTCTCCCAGGTATTCCTATTGGTGGGAACTCATCACGGCTCTAGGATATCTGGCCTGTTGGACAAACTCACCTATTCCTTGCCTTGTAAAAGAGTACTGACCTCCAAATGCATATTCTCCCATTCTCTCTCTCTCTCTCTCTCTCTCTCTCTCTCTCTCTCTCATTGACCTATTCTAGACCACATTAAATTTCACAAGTATGACTTTGGCTGTACTCCATGGTGTACCCACCACACCCCAACTTTGTGCTTTGTATTTGTGTGTCGAGGAGGGAGAGGAGTATGTCCTCATAGCAGAGAAAAAAAATTTTTCTCCTAAGAAATAGCATCACAAATGTCTCTCTACTTTGATTCCTTTTTATAGCCCTTCATCTGATTGAGGTGGCTAAGAATCATGGGACTGCTTGTCAAAGATTCCCTTTTTAAACTCTACAGAGTGACGTGGTGTCTCACTTCTGTGTGCAGCATCTATTGTATCTCAAATCTCCGCTGAAACTTTAAATTTAACATCCTATTATTACACAAAAACATAAAGGTACAGTTCCTGTTCTTGAGAAATTGAGAGGAGATTAAAGAAGACACAAATGTATAAACAGATCATTTCAATACAATGTGACAAGCTGTCGGACAGAGAAATGTGCAGGGGACCGTGAGGGCAAGGAGACAGCTTCTGAGACACATCGCCACTATTTTCCCTCAAACATTACCTGGAGGAAGGCCACACACAAAAGAATAAGGAGTCTGTGTAGCTTGCAAGTGAGCGGAAAGAATGTGGTATCTTCTTGGGAACTTCATGCTTCAGAACAAATGCTATTGATTTATCCCCAGTTACTCAGTGCCTGGAGGAATGATTAAATTATGGGTTTGGGATAATACTGTATAATTGGTTAAAGTGGATAGAAAAAGGACCCTTTTTTTAAGGGTTTGAAAGGAAGCCCAGAAATCTTGGCAGACAAATGTGAAAATAGTCATGCTCTCTGAATCTTACTTATGGTGCTGTAGAAACAGGGCTAGTTCTGGGGCCTGGACCACTCACATGTGTCTCACTCCTGTGCTCTTGGTTCCGCACATCAGTGACCATACAGAGGACATCTGGACAAGCATTTCCCCAGACATTAGAAGTGGAGAGGGGGCGTGAGGGACCCATCCACTATACCTACCTTTTCTCTCTCTTCATTCTCTCTCCTACCAATTCTTTCTTTTCCTTTGGAATGAATAGTTCATTGCACTTTCCCAGCCCCCAGTCGCAACATAAAATATAGCATTATAAAATTGCTTGGAAAATAGCAGAAAAATCTATCAATGAGCTGCTCCTCTAATGCTGTTAAGGCAGGGAAGAAGGGAGCTGTATTCTGTTCGGTCCTCAAATGGAGTTTATGCCACTGAGCCCCAGAACCCTAGAGATGTCCCATCTGGCTGTCCAAACAGATACAAACCACTTTACACACTGAGAGGATCAAACCAAGGCTGTGTGTCTCAGGATCAACAGGACTGTTGTAATTTCCGTTGTTTTGCCTAGTGTCCCTCCGAGCCATTGAATTATCCCAGAAATTCAAATAATTATGAATCCAAACTATGTCTTTCAGACCTCTCTCACCTGGAAGTAACACACACAACCATTGTCAAACCACAGTTCCCATTTTTGGAAAGATTGCTCCCATAACCTGACACCATTTCAGAGCAAGAAGCAGCATTTCGTCCAAGAAATGCCCCTTTCGATTGACATGCACACACTGCTATATTTAAAATAGATAACCAACAAGGGCCTACTGTATGGCACAGGGAACTCTGCTCAATACTCTGTAATAACGTAAATGGGAAAAGAATTTGAAAAAGAATAGATTCATATATATATACATATATATATATATACACATATATATATACATATATATAAACTGAATCATTTGCTGTACACCTGAAACTAACACAACATTGTTAATCAACTATACTCCAATATAAAATAAAAAAGTTTTTTAAATGCCCCTTTGGCACTGACCAGGGTACTCCCAACCCAGCTAGGTTCTGACTCTCAGGGCAGCCCTCTGGGAGAATGTGGTTGCTTTTTCTGGGTAGGAGGAAATTTGCCCGAATGGAAAAAGGCCAGTATTCCAGGTCATTCCTGCGTCTCTTCTTCAGGCCTCTGCCTGTGCTGCCGTGTCCCCGGCTCCTTCATGGGATTCTCAGCTCCATGGCCACCAGAACTGTGGTATTTGACCGAAATGTGAAAAATTGTTTCTGTCCTTGTTTTGAGTAAGATATGCCTAGAAAGGGGGAGGAAACTAAGAAACATTGTAAATATGACACGAACAAAGCTAGTTTCTTATCCTAACTTCTGAAATCTAAGTATGACACGAACAAAGCTAGTTTCTTATCCTAACTTCTGAAATCTAAGTCAACATGCAACATGACTGGATAATGTGGCAGCTTTGAGGGCACCAGCATTGGTTTCTTTTCTCATCTCTGTCTGGGTTAGCAAGAGGCAAAGCTAATTAGTTTCTAGACCAAAGGAAAACTGGGGAGGCATTCCTCCCAGGCCTAGCAGGACCCTCAGTCCCTAACAGAATCTGCCCCAAGTGTCTCTGGTCTTCCTTCCCTAAGACCACCCTCCACCCCTCTGGTCTTGAAATACATACTTTGTACCGTAGTCACCCTGGTTCTTGACGTGGGCCTTAACCTCTCGAGAGCAGGAAAGGAAACTAACGTTTCTAGTGCATTTGCTACGTGACAGGCAGTATCCTATAGACATTATATACATCATGGAGAAAGGCACCAATCGAAAAAGGTAGTTCCCTCCCTAGCCCTCAAATATTTCTTACCTCGAGCTCAGAAATAATGCCCTAAGCATTAAAAAAATTGTTAGAGGTGCCCACCTATGCCCTCACCAACCAGCATGTAATTCAAAGTGGAAAGGGCACTAAACTATAAAACCAGAAAATGCATACACAAGTTAAAAAGCACTTCCATCTAGTTTTCCTGATTGTAAATTTCTAGATGAGTTCGTTGAAACTTAACTCTGATCTCTGGCCCCCATGTGTGAGTGTGTTGGTCAGCAGTGGGAGAGATGCCATAGGACAAGCTTATCAGCCCTGTGAGTAGCCCGCTGCTGCCTGGGCTTCTAGTTACCCTATGCTGACCCAGTACAGCTTTCTTTGGTTCATCTCCTGAAGTTCCTGATAGCTTTGATCCCTGGAAAGCAAAGCTTTGTCTGTGACTCATTTCTCCAAGTTGCTCAATACGCTTGAAACAAATTCTCTGGATGACCATTAATGCTGATTTTACCCCTATGGTGAAGGTATAAAGCTTACTTTTATGTGTTTATAGCATAATCTAGTAGTCTCTCTATTGGGCATGAAGCCTTAATCATGGGTACCACATGCTCTCCATATCATATCAGTACCCATAATACCTAATGGGTACTAAAGATATACTTCATATCTCAAATTTCCTTTTCTCTTTGCACTTTGAAAATATAATTCCATCATTTTTCTGGCTTCTTTCGTTACTTTGGAATATAAGCTATTTGTCTAATTTTCATTCCTTTTTAGGTAATCTGTCTTTTCTCTCTTACTGCCTATAAGACCTTTTGGGTCTTTGTTCTTTTACAGTTTCACTATGAAATGTCTGGTAGCTTTCTTTTTATTGACGCTACTTGAGATGCATTGAGCTTCCTGAATCTGAAGATTGGGATCTTTCATGAATACTAAAAAAAATACTTTTTCTCTTCAGGTATTGCCTCTCTCTCATTCTCTATTCTCTCTTTCTGGACCTCTGGTATGATATATATTAAAATTTTGTTTTTCATTTGTCTTATCCTCTCTTTTATATATATTTTTAAAATTTTTATTGAGGTATAATTGACATACAATATTATATTAGTTTCAGGTATACAACATAAAGATCTGATATTTGTATGTATTGAGAAATTATTTCCACAAGTCTAATTAACATCCATCACAATACATAGTTATAGAATTATTGTTCTTGTGGTGAAAACTTTTTTTTTTCATTAAAGTATAGTTGATTTACCATGTTGTGTTAGTTCCTGGTGTACAGCAAAGTGATCCAGTTATATATATATATATATATATATATATATATATATATATATATATATATATATTCAGATTATTTTCCATTATAGGTGAAAGATATGGAATACAGTTCCCCGTGCTATACAGTAAATCCTTGTTGCTTATGTATTTTATGTATAGTACTTTCTATCTATTAATCCCAAACTCCTAATTTATCTCTCCTCCCTCCATTTCCCCTTTGGTAACCGTAAGTTTGTTTCCTATGTCTGTGACTCTATTTCTGTTTTGTATATAGTTCATTTGTATTACTTTTTAGATTCCAGATATAAGTGATATCATATAATATTTGTCTGATTTACTTCACCTAAGTATAATATTCTCTAGGTCCATTGATTTTGCTGCAAATGGCACTATTTCATTCTTTTTTATGGCTGAATAATATTCTATTGTATACCACATCTTTTTAAGCTGACCATCTGTTGATGAGCACTTGTGTTGTGTTGTTTCCATATCTTGGTAATTGTAAATAGTGCTGCTATGAACAATGGGATGTATGTATCTTTTCCAATTAGAGTTTTCATCTTTTCTGGATATATACCCAGGAGTGGGATTACTGGCTCCTACGGTAGCTCTATTTTTAGTTTTTTAAGGAATCTCCATACTGTTTTCCATAGTGGCTCCACCAATTTACATTCCCACCAACAGTGTAGGAGGGTTCCCTTTTCTCCACACCCTCTCTAGCATTTATTACTTGTAGACTTCTTGATGATAGCCATTTTGACCAGTCTGAGGTGATACTTCATTGTGGTTTTGATTTACATTTCTCTAATAATTAGCAATGTTGAGCATCTTTTCATGTGCCTGTTAGCCATCTGTATGCTTTCTTTGGAGAAATGTCTATTTAGGTCTTCTGCCCTTTTTATGATTGGGTTGTTTCTTTTTTCGATATTGAGTTGTATGGGCTGTTTGTATATTTTGGATATTAACCCCTTGTTGGTTGCATCATTTGCAAATATTTTCTCCTAGGTTGTCTTCATTTTGTTTACGGTTTCCTTTGCTGTGTAAAAGCTCTTGATTAGGGCACACTTGTTAATTTTTGCTTTTATTTCTTTTGTCTTGGGAGACTGATCTAAGAAAATATTTCTACGATTTATGTCTGAAAATGTCTTGCCTACATTGTTTTCTAGGACTTTTATGGTGTCGTATCTTATATTTAGGTCTTTAAGCCATTTTGCGCTTATTTTTGTAGATGGTGTGAGGAAGTGTTCTAATTTCATTGATTTACATGTAGCTGTCCAGGTTTCCCTATACCACTTGGTGAAGAGACTGTCTTTTCTCCATTGTATATTCTTGCCTCTTGTGTCATAGTTTAATTATCCATAGGTGTGTGGGTTTATTTCTGGGCTCTCTATTCTGTTCCATTGATCTATATGCCATTTTTTGTGGTAATACCACATTGTTTCAATTACTGTAGCTTTGTAGTATTGTCTGAAGTCTGGGATGGTTATGCCTCCAGCTTTGTTCTTTTTCCTCAGGATTGCTTTGGCAATTCTGGATCTTTTACGGTTCCATATAAATTTTAGGATTATTTGTTCTAGGTCTGTGAAAAATCTCATGGGTATTTTGGTAGGGATTGCATTAAGTCTGTAGATTGCTTTGGATATTATAGCCATTTTAACAATATTAATTCTTCCAATCCAACAGCGTGGGATACCTTTCCATTTCTTTGACTCATCTTCAATTTCCTTTATGAATGTTTTATAGTTTTCAGCATACAAGTCTTTCACCTCCTTGGTTAAGTTTATTCCTAGGGGTTTTTTTGGATATCATTTTACACAGGATTGTTCTTAACTTTCTCTTTATGATATTTCATTATTAGTGTAAAAAATGCAACAGATTTCTGTATGTTAATCTTCTATCCTGCTACTTTGCTGAATTCGTTTATTAGTTCTAATAGTTTTTGTGTGGATACTTTAGGGTTCTCTGTATAGAGTATCATGGCATCTGCAACTAGTGACAGGTTTACCTCTTCCCTTCCAATTTGGATGACATTTATTTCTTTTCTTGTCTGATTGCTGTGCCTAGGACTTCCAGTACTATGTTGAATAGAAGTGGTGAGAGTGGGCACCCTTGTCTTATTCCAGATTTTAGCAGGAAAGTTGTCAGTTTTTCACTGTTGAGTATTATGTTGGCTGTGGGTTTGTAGTAAATGGCTTTTTTTTTAATTGGGCTATAGTTGTTTTACAATGTTGTGATAGTTTCTACTGTAGAGCGAAGTGGAGTTCCCTGTGCTATACAGCAGTTTCTCATTAGTTACCTATTTTATACGTATTAGTTAGTGTATATATGTCAATCCCAATCTCCCAATTCATCCCACCCTCCCTTCCCCCCTTGGTGTCCATACGTTTGTTCTCTACGTCTGTGTCTCTATTTCTGCCTTGCAGACTGGTTCATCTGTACCATTTTTCTAGATTCCACATATATGCATTAATGTACGATATTTGTTTTTCTCTTTCTAACTAACTTACTTCACTCTGTATGACAGTCTCTAGGTCCATCCACATCTCTACAAATGACCCAATTTCATTCCTTTTTATGACTGAGTAATATTCCATTGTATATATGTACCACATCTTCTTTATCCATTCGTCTGTCCATGGGCATGTAGATTGCTTCCATGACCTGGCTATGGTAAATAGTGCTGCAATGAACATTAGGGTCATGTGTTTTTTGAGTTATGGTTTTCTCTGCATAGATGCCCAGTAGGGGGATTGCTGGCTCATATGATAATTCTATTTTTATTTTTTTAAGGAACCTCCATACTGTTCTCCATAGTGGCTGTATTAATTTACATTCCCACCAACAGTGTAAGAGGGTTCCCTTTTCTACACACCCTCTCCAGCATTTACTGTTTGTAGATTTTTTGATGATGGCCATTCTGACCAGTGTGAGGTGATACCTCATTGTAGTTTTGATTTGCATTTCTCTAATAATTAGTGATGTTGAGCATTATTTCATGTGTTTGTTGACCATCTGTATGTCTTCTTTGGAGAAATGTCTATTTAGGTCTTCTGCCCATTTTTTGATTGGGTTGTTTGTTTTCTTGATATTGAGCTGCATGAGCTGTTTGTATATTCTGGAGGTTAGTTCTTTGTCCATTGATTCGTTTACAATAATTTTCTCCCATTCTTAGGGTTGTCTTTTCGTCTAGTTTATAGTTTCCTTTGCTGTGCAGAAGCTTTTAAGTTTCATTAGGTCCCATTTGTTTATTTTTGTTTTTATTTCCATTACTCAAAAGGTGAGTCAAAAAAGATCTTGCTGTGATTTATGTCAAAAAGTGTTTTTCCTATGTTTTCCTCTAAGAGTTTTACAGTGTCCAGTCTTATATTTAGGTCTTTAATCCATTTCGAGTTTATTTTTGTGTATGGTGTTAGGGAGTGTTCTAATTTCATTCTTTTACATGTAGCTGTCCTGTTAGTTCTGGAAGTCCTAGCCACAGCAATCAGAGAAGAGAAAGAAAGAAAAGGAATATAAATTGGAAAAGAAGAAGTAAAACTGTCACTGTTTGCAGATGACATGATATTATACATAGAAAATCCTAAAGATGCCACCAGAAAACTACTAGAGCTAATGAATGAATTTGGTAAAGTTGCAAGATATAAAATTAATGCACAGAAATCTCTTGCACTCTTATACACTGACAATGAAAAATCAGAAAGAGAAATTAAGGAAACTATCTCATTCACCGTTGCAACAAAATAAATAAAATACCTAGGAATAAGCCTACCTAAGGAGGTAAAAGACCTGTACTCAGAAAAGTATAAAACACAGATGAAAGAAATCAAAGATGACACAAACAGATGTAAATGGCTTTTATTATGTTGAGATATGTTCTCTCTGTACCCACTTTGGTGAGAGTTTTTATCTTGAATGAATGTTAAATTTTGTCAGATGCTTTTTCTGCATCTATTCAGATGATCATATGGTTTTGGTCTTTCCTTTTGTTAATGTGGTATATCACATTGATTGATTTCCATAGTTGAACCATCCTTGTGACCCTGGGATGAATCCAGCTTGATCATGGTGTATGATTCTATTTATGTCTTGTTGGATTCAGTCTGCTAATATTTTGCTGAGAATTTTTGCATCTGTATTCATCAAAGATATTGGCCTGTAATTTTATTTTATTTATTTATTTTTTGTAGTGTCTTTATCTGATTTTGGTATCAGGGTGATGGTGGCTTCATAGAATGAACTTGGGAGTGTTCCCTCCTCTTCAGTATTTTGGAAGAGTTTGAGAAGAATAAATATAAGTTCTTCTTTGTATGTTTGGTAGAATTCCCCAGTGAAGCCATCCAGTCCTGGACTTTTTTTTGTAGGGAGTTTTTCTTTTTCCTTTTTTTTTTTTAAAATACAGATTCTATTTCACTTCTAGTGATCAACCTGTTCAAATTATCTGTTTCTTCTTGCCTCAGTTTCGGCAGGCTGTATGTTTCTAGAAACTTGTCCATTTCTTCTAAGTTGTCTAATTTGTTTGCATACAACTGTTCATAATATTCTCTTATGATTTTTTATATTTCTGCAGTATCAGTTTTTATTTCTTGTGTTTCATTTATTATTTTGTTTATTTGGGTCTTCTCTCTTTTCTTCTTGGTGAGCCTGGCTAGAGATTTGTTGATTTTGTTTATCTTAAAAAAATCTCTTGGTTTTATTGATCTTTTCTATTGTTTTTTTTAATCTCTATTTTATTTATTTCCTCTCTGATCATTATTTCCTTCCTCCTGATAACTTTGGATTTTGATTGTTCTTCTTTTTCTAATTTTTTTAGGTGGTAGGTTAGATTGTTTGAGATTTTTCTTGTTTCTTGAGGGAGGCTTGTATATCACTATGAACTTCCTTCTTAGAACTGCTTTTGCTGCATCCCATATGCTTTGTTACATGGTGTTTTCATTGTCCTTTGTCTTGTGTTATTTTCTGACTTCTTTGATTGCATCATTGAGCCACTGTTTTTTTTTAATTTTTAAAAAATTTTTGGCTGTGTTGGGTCTTCGTTGCTGCACACGGGCTTTCTCTAGTTGCGGCAAGTGGGGGCTACCCTTCGTTGTGGTGAACGGGCTTCTCATTGCAGTGGCTTCTCTTGTTGCAGAGCATGGGCTCTAGGCATGTAGCCTCAGTAGTTGTGGTGCATGGGCCCAGCTCTAGGCATGCAGGCTCAGTAGTTGTGGCGCATGGGCCCAGTTGCCCCACGGCATGTAGGATCCTCCCCGACCAGGGATCGAACCCATGTCCCCTGCACTGGCAGACAGATTCTTATCCAGTGTGCCACCTGGGAAGCCCTAACCACTGGCTTTTTAGTAGCATGTTGTTCAGTCTCCAAGTATTCATTCTTTTCCTGTTTTTCTTTTTCCTGTGGTTAATATCTAATTTCAGATCAGAAAAGTTGCTTGAAATAATTTCTATCCTCTTAAATTTGTTGAGCCTTGTTTTGTGACCTAGAATGTGGTCTATCCTAGAGAATGTTCCGTGTGCACTTGAAAAGAATGTGTATTCTGGGTTTTGTTTTTGGATGTAATGTCCTGTAGTTATCAATTAAGTTGAACTGGTTTGTTTGTCATTTAGAAACTCTGTGCCTTATTGATTTTCTGTCTGGATTATCTGTCCATTGATGTCAGTGAGGTGTTAAAATCTCCTACAATTATTGTATTCCTGTCAATATCTCCCTTTATGTCTGTTAGTATTTGTTTTATGGGTTTAGGTGCTCCTCTCTTGGGTGCATATATCTTAATAAATGTAATATCCTCTTCTTGTATTGATCTCTTAACATTATATAATGTCCATCATTGTCTTTCTTTATGAACTTCATTTTAAAGTCTATTTTGCCTTTTTTTTCCTCCTGTCCTATCTAGTTACATGAGGATCTTATGTGCAGCTTTGGTTGTATAGGAAATCTGCCAGTTTCCAGCTGGTTTTCTGTGAGAATTTTTCCACATGTAGAGTGTTTTTGACATGTTTGTGGGGGCAGGTGAGCTTCTCCTACTTTGCCATCTTGATCCCCCTCTTCCCCCTCTTTTATATTTTTAACCTGTTTCTCTATACTATACCATGTGTAATTCTTCAACTCTTATTTCTGATTGACTAATTCTCTCTTCCCATTGTACCCAATCTATTACTTAACCTGTCCAGCGAGTTTTAAAAATCAATTATTTATTTTTCATTTCTAGATATTCTGTCTAGTTCTTTTTCAAATTTTTCTGATCAGTTTTTTTAGTCTCTTGTTCCTTACTCAGGCTTTCCATTCCCTCTTTCATTTATTTTAACAAATTTGAAAATCTTAGCTTATGCTCTGTATCTAGTGGTTTCAATATTGAAAGTCTTTTCATGCCAAATCTGCTTGTTTGGGCTTCCCTGGTGGCGCAGTGGTTGAGAGTCCGCCTGCCGATGCAGGGGACACGGGTTCGTGCCCCGGTCTGGAAAGATCCCACGTGCCGCGGAGCGGCTAGGCCCGTGAGCCATGGCCACTGAGCCTGTGCGTCCGGAGCCTGTGCTCCACAACAGGAGAGGCCACAACAGTGAGAGGCCCACATACTGCAAAAAAAATAAATAATAATCTGCTTGTTTCTATAAGCTTTTATGCATGGTAGTTGTTTCTCTGTGTACTTAGTGGGGTTTTTTTTGTATTATCATGAGCTTGTATTTTGGGGAATTTCATTTGCTGAAATTTATTGAGCCCTGGGTTGAGAGTACATTTTTTTTCTTTTTTTTTTTTTTTTGAGGTGGGAAAATCATTTTTATTTTCTATGTTCTAAAATTTTTATTGAAATATAGTTGATTTACAATGTTGTGTTAGTTTCGGGTGTACAGCAACGTTATTCAGTTGATATATAAAACTATGTATACACACACAAACACACACATATATATAGATGTTCTTTTTTAGATTCTTTTCCATTATAGGTTATTGCAGGATATTATGTAGAGTTCCCTGTGCTATATGGTAGGTCATTGTTGGTTATCTACTCCATATATGGTAGTGTGTATATTTTAATCCCAAACTCCTAATTTATCCCTCCCCCTGGTTTCCCCTCTGGTAACCATAAGTTTGTTTTCTATGTCTGAGTCTATTTCTGTTTTGTAAATAAGTTCATTCTTATTTTTTAGATTCCACATGTAAGCGACATCATATGATATTTGTCTTTCCCTTTCTGACTTACTTCTCTTAGTATGATAATCTCTACATCCATCCATGTTGCTGCAAGTGGCATTATTTCATTCTTACTTATGGTCATTATTTCATTCTTATTTTATTGGGTATATATACCACATCTTCTTTATCCATTCATCTGGTGGAGAGTACATTTCTTCAGAGAATATTTCCTTTTGCTTCTATTAAGCATTGGAACTTTACCAACTAGGAATGCTTTAAACTTAATTCTTGGTTTAGGATTCTTTGGGGCTGGATGTGTTGTGAATTCGGGCCTCAAACCTGCATGATGACTGGCTGGTACATACACACTCGCAGGAGAGTATTTTTTTCTCTTCACTCAGAACCAAGACCAAGTGAGGTTATTGTCCTTTGGGGAAGTAGGGATCCTAGCTTATGTGAGTCTCCAATTAGAGCCCCTAGCTTATGTGGCCCCTTAGCTTTGTCTCTGTGTTCTGCATGGCTCTTAAGACAGAAGCTTTTGGTCACTGGGAAGCATAGATAGCCACTGCTCAGCACTCTCTTGTCTGGATTCATGTGTCTCCTTCATTTTTAGCCTCTGCACATTTCTCTCCTTTTTCTTGCCAGCAAAACCAAGTGTTCAAAAATATGTGTCTGATTTTGCTTTGTTTTGTTTTATTCAGCATTTATAAAGTTAGATTTTTTTAAAGATATTTATATTCACTATTGCTGGAAATTTAAATTTTCATTCCCTGTAAAGTTTTCTTTTAGAGGTACGCCTCTATTTTGTAAGTCATTTGTGGAGAGGAATGACTGAAAGGACACAAGTTTAACAAGTAATCAAGCATAGCTTTTATCAATTAATTCATTTTCCAGGTTCCCTTCGTGACCCCAGCCAACCAGGTCTTCTCCTATGTCCAACTCTCCAAGGCATTTTGTTATAACTCATAGCACTGGCAAGATTTCACATACTACAATTTTTAAAAGATTATTTTCCTTTATTTTTTTAAATTTTTTAAATCTTTGTGTCAATAGTTATACTTTTCTTGTTAGTTTTTACTCTTTTTTAAAAACTTTTATTTTATATTGGAGTATAGCTGATTAACAATGTTGTGTTAGTTTCAGGTGTACAGCAAAGTGATTCAGTTATACGTATACTGGGATCTATTCTTCTTCAAATTCTTTTCCCATTTAGGTTATTATAGAATATTGAGCAGAGTTCCCTTGCTATACAGTAGGTTTTTGTTGGTTATCTATTTTAAATATAGCAGTGTGTACATGTCACTCCAAAACTCCCAATATTTCCCTTTAGAGAAGAAGATAAATGATAATTTCTCCCATAACTGGCTGCTCAAAAATTAAGAATGTGTTAGTTTCCCTTAGTAACACAGTATTGATATTTAATTTAATCATTACTTCAAGTTTTAAGTACTATGTGCTAGACACTCTGAGGGGAAGCATTCTCTAAAGTGGAGAATTTATTCAACAAACATTAAGTTCCTACCATGTTCCAAGAACTGGAAAAACAACATGAACAAATCACAGAGACAAGAAACAGCCTGGCCTATTTAGGGGCCCAAGATAGTTTAGAACAAATGGAACATGGAAGTAGGGGGCCAGAAGTGGGGCAAGAAATGGGATAAATTATCCACAAATTTATGTAGACTCTCCCTGAGCTTTTATTTGTGTTCAGACTTTTTAACCTTTCAGAATTCATATGCTTTCTTCATTTTTTAATGCTCAAATCAATACTTGAGATTTAAATCTTAAGCTGTTACTAGAACATGGTGTCTGAGTATGTAGAAGTCTTAATCAGAAGGTAAAAAGAAACCTTGTGTTTCACTGTAGCCCTGTAACCAGTCTCTGGGTCAATGCCTGGCCCTGGGCCACGGTGGGTTAGGGTGGCCCACAAGGGTCTGGGACGGGAGTCGGGGGTCGGTACAGAACACAGTAGGACTTTATTGCATGTAATAGTATCAGGGGAATGCAGGAACCATGAGTCTACAGGAGAAAGCTGAGACCAGGGTCCCAGAATTCAGGCTGGACCAGAGGGGGAAAGACAGAGAGCAGAATCTGAAATCATTACCAGAAGGCCTGGGTTCAAGCCCAGCTCCAGGGCAGAGGCAGGGCGCAGATTCCAGGAAGGCCAGGGAAACTTTGCGTCTGTAATAGGTCCACAAAGGAGTTCAACTTGAGAACAGCTGGAGATCCTAGGACAGGGAGTGTTTCCCCTGGCCTGGGTTTCAGAACTGTCCTTGTTGTGGGAAACCAAGGCTTGTCATGGCACACAGGGCAGCCCCAGGGCAGCTGATGAGTGCAGCTCAGACAGGCCAGGCCCTCAAAGAATGGGCCCGGCAGCCTGATTGCCACACCTCCGTCCTCAAAAACTTTCCATGGCCACACCTGCACAACAGTGCCCATGGCTAAAACACGAGAATGTGAGTCCTAGCAGGTGAGGATTTGCAGTAGGATTCCTGGTAGGACTTTTGGAAGACTACACACCGTATCCCTACTGATTTCCAGGATACAGTGGTCTGCTTTTCTCTGGGGATATTTTTTAGTGTTACTGAAATAAAGAGCGTGAGTGATAGAAGCCTTGGAGTGTACAAGTATGTCCTTGGGTCCCATTTCAGGACGCCGAGGCCTCAGACTGCCTGCTTGGGTAGAGAAGTGCTCGGCGGGTGCCCGATGTACTTGTTTCCAGCTTTATTAATGAATAAACAGTAAACTGATGGCAGGGCTAGGCATTCTGGGAAGGGACAGCCCAGGCAGTGCTCTGAATCTCTTCAGTGACAGCACGTGATCCTGAAGGCAGGTCAAGGAATAAAAAGCCAGACAGTCAAATGTGGCTTTAGGGAGCTGCGCAGGTGGCCCAGTCCTTAGATCTTTCACGCTCTGCGGGCCCTCCGTCTGCCCAAGGCCCGGACCACAGTGACCGAGGGGAGGAAGGGTTAGCGGAGGGAGCCTGCGCGGTGCTTCCCCATCAGACCGCCTCAGATCCAGCCCCTGCCTCCGCCTCCCATCCTGACGCCAGTGCCTGGCCCTCCTTCTCTCTCACGGGTTCTGGGGTTCACCTTCCCGCCCCACTCTCTAAACTCTGTTAAGGAAAGAGAAAGGAGAGCATGCTCTGGGCTGTGCCTTCAGGAGAGACGCCAGGGGACAGACAGAGCTGAGCTGGGCTTTGAACGGGACCCGCTCTTGATAACCAGAAAGGAGGTGGAAGGATGTGCTAGGCAGAGGGCAACGGGGAGATCAGCCCGATGGAACACAGGGCTCCAGATGGGGAGAAGGGTTAGACAGACAGCATGGCCTTTTAGGATGGTCTTAAATTCTAGGCTCAGTTTGAACTTTACAGCAATGAGAAGTCGTTTAAATTAGGGGCTACTAAGAAGGGGTAAAAAATTCAAATTAACCTTTATAATTTTAATATAATAGCTAATATTTACACGTTACAAAGCATGGTTTGTTTCTTTGGGCCCTTACAAGAATCCTGTGGAGGTGGAAGTGTTTAATTTGGACACTGGTATAGGATGAATGGCAGCATTCTCAGTGATTCAAGCTCCCTGCTGCCATGGAGGTTCATAAAAGGGCTGAAGTGTGTTTGTTATTAAACACAATGGGATTGGTTATGCTGCTGAAGGAATCTTCTGGAAATGTTTTTTTTTTCCTCTGAGGTGAGAATAAGGAGGAACGGAAAATACAGGTATGATTAGGAAAAGGACTAGTAATCAACCTTGTATTGACTTTTGTCTCGCCCTGCTTGTGCACCCGCCTGATGAAATGCTAATGTGGGCTTCGTGGGCAATCAGGGGGACGGTTATAAATAGAGCCAGCTTAAGAATAAAATAGAATGGCTTCGCTGCAAACTCCAACATTGTTTAGGGAAAGATGTCTAGTTATGAACATACTGTATTTTTCCACCTGACATTCCCCCTTCCTGTTTTCCTTTCAGAGTTTCAGACAAAAGATAGCTCCTGGGCGAGAGGGACTCCTTCAATCTATGTAAACCTGGCCATGTTGTCCTTCCACAGGTTACAACTGTACAAAACATGAGCCTGGACACAGATTTGACCCCTGGGATTTTCAAAACTTTGGATTTATATAAAATAGAGTATAATAATGAAGGCCATGGACAGTGGAGTCTAATTCCCCGGGGATGAGCCCTTGGATGAGTTCCTTAATACTAGGCCTCGGTTTCCCCACCTGTAAAACAAAGATAATAGGACCTACCTCACAGGGGATTGTTGTGGGGATTAAATGAGATAAATGAGGTCAGGCACTCAGTAAGTATGAGCTATCATTGTTAACAGAGGTTTTAGGAGGCGTATACAGAATACGCAACTGTGGCAACGGCAAGGCCAGAGCAAATCCCAGGGAATATCAAATTACAGAATCATTTAACTATAATACTGTATTTGAAAGGGACTTTCAGAATTGCTCCAACCCTTGTTTGGTACCAGAAACTCTTCCTTTCCCACTTCTCTCCCTAAGTGGCTACTCAGCCCCTGCTTGTACGCCACACACAGTGATGGGAAACTGCAGTCTCAGGCCAGCGCCAGAAAGCTCTGTTGGAAAGTTTCTCTGTATGCCGAATCTAAAGCTAACCTCCTAGAACTTTCACCTACTGGCTTCGTTGCTTCCAGAGTGATGGAGAATAGGCCCGTATAGGACCTTTCAAGTTTTGGAATGTTCATCACTACAGTTAGTCCTGTCTACATTAAACTACCCTGGTTTCCCTAACTATTCTTCAAAAGACTTGTCTCCTAATCACATCACCACCCTGGTCCTGTTACTCCTAGATCAACAATTCTCAACTGGGGTAGCACATCTGGAGACATTTTAGGTTGTCACAAGTGGGGCAGGGGTGCTACTGGTATCCTAACTAGACGCCAGGGATGCTGTCAGCATCCTATAACGCACAGGACAGCCCGACAACCAAGAATTATCTGGCCCAAGTAGTCGATAGGGCTGAGCTTGAGAAACACTGTCCTAAATATACATGTTCATCAGTGTTCTTCTTAAAGCCTAGGGCCCAAAATGGACACGGAGGAGTGTCAGCTAACACTGCCATTGGACTGTTCGCTGACGTTGGAGTGTCAGCTAACACTGCCCTACTTTGCCATTAAATTAGCCTGAGACTCAGGTAGTTCGTAGTGATCGGTCGGTTAAAGTCCCCTTTCATGTGTTGCTGTTAACCCAGGGATAGGGCTCACCTGGAAATGCTCACTTAGAAATCTCTCATCAGTGGTGGCCCTCTCTCTTGCTGAGCCCCGAGGCAGCCTTGCAATCTTTTCCAACACAATATCCTAGGCCACCACCAAGATTCATTCAAAAGAAGTTGGTGTACGAGATGAAATCTATTTGCTGGTCATGTCTCCCTGGTTTTGTGGCATTGGGGCCCACGTATGATGTAATCCTGGGGCCTGTGCTTTGGAGGACCCCACAACCCTGTGTCACGACCCCTAGTGGCAGCTTGAAAGAAGAAAGGATGCCTCAACCTGACCCTTGAGAGCACCCAAGTCTCTCATATGCAGTTTCCTAAAATCCCTTTCCCGAACACAAAGCCATGCTGACCGCCGCAGCGTGGACAGAGCAGGCCTGCCCAGAAAGGGGGCGCCCTCTTCCACACACGCTCCTCAAGCTGCAAGGAATAGCGCCTCCTCTTTGCCAATTTCTTCCCCACTCTTGATGCTCACGGTCTGGGTTCCCTGGATCCACGCTCGCCTTGCTTTTCCCAATATAAAGAGATGAAGGAGAGGCACTTAGAGTTAGGGAAACATACCCTACATCCTGGATTCTTCAGGGAAAAAAAGAACTTGAGTACATGGCAATCTAAACTTCTCAGAAACCTAAAACCTATACTAATCAATATCTAGAAAACAGTTACATAATTTTACCTTGAAGCCCAGTGCTTCATATAGTATTTAAAATAATTCCTTTTCTCCTTTTATGGGGAAAAAAAAGAGAGAGAGAAAGAGAAACTTTTTGGATAGGCTGAAATAAATGTCTTCAATTTCAGCATTCCTTTATAAACCTAGTTACTTTATTCGTTTATGAACAAAGTAATATGTTTGATTGATTCAAACGTTTACCTGATTTACTCAAATATTCTGCTTGTAATATTTAAGAGTAGAATTTATTCAGATTAATCCCACGTTTGCTAACTTAATCTAATTTTCAGAGCGTTCATCATTTACCAGTTACACAAGTGGAGGTAAGCTGATGATCTATAAGGAATGTGGTATCTCTCAGCTTCTAAGTATTTGAGAAGGAGGCTGAAACTGGACAACAGAGAAACCATTAATGTTTGAATAAAACAAAGAGCAGCTGACGTCTTCTGGGATGAGTGCTCTACACAGTGGCGTAGCGGATCAAGGAAGGCCTTGTTTTCAGACATGGAGTGAAAGAAGATATGCAGGGGTGAGGCCAAGGGAGCCTTCCAAACTTGCAGCCTCCTGCCATATGGCACTTTATTCTAGAAGTGTGGCTCTTAGGAGCACAGGCTCACAAGTTGGACTCCCTGGGTTTAAGACCCGGCTCTCCCATTTTCTAGCTCTGAGAGCTTGGTCATTTACTTAAGTTAAGCCGCAGTCTCCCCACATGTCAAAAGGTAAAGATAGTGGTACTTACCTCGTAGCATTGCTGTAAGGAATGAACGAGACTCTGTATGCATAGCGCTGGCACACAGAACATGACCAATAAGAATTAGCTATTGTTTTATCACCCTCATGGACCTCTGATACAATGAGAATTGTCCTTAAGAGGTAGGTACCTCTATCCCAGTTTATTTCTTGGTAATTCG
Organism: Grampus griseus; assembly: GCF_964374135.1. Lineage (NCBI taxonomy): Eukaryota > Metazoa > Chordata > Mammalia > Artiodactyla > Delphinidae > Grampus > Grampus griseus. Next base: position 80,319,238 of record NC_139017.1, read on the forward strand.
TTAATACAGTCTGTCTGCTGCTATATAGATTTCTAGAGCACTAATTAGCTCATATGTGGTTGGAAAATAGGGGAACAATAATGGCTTACCATGGAAATAGTATTGGTTCACATGTAACTTTTTCCAAGGCAAGGGGAGCTGAAATAGCAGAGAAGAATGACAACTTCAGTGGGAAGGGCTCAGTGTGGCTTTACGTTCTTTTTTTCTTTTAATTTTAAATGAACACCTGCCCTTGGGGCTCCTGCCCCAGAGACACACATCCCAGGTTCCTTGCACCTCCCAGGTTCCACTTCCCCCCATCACACTCACCTTCACAGCAGTCTCACTGGCTCACGGCACCTTAAGTCAGAGTTTCGACTCAATTGTTTCGGCGCATTTTAAATTTTCCCCAAAGCAGCTTCTGGGCCTACTGGGTGGGCTGCCTGCTTTGGCCGTCCAATTTACCTCCCAAGGTACCGATTACTGCATCTCTTAGAGACCAATTACAAAGTCACATAGACTTTGAATAATCTGCTCTTAACCCTATTTTTTCCCATCAGCCCTGTTACCTTCATTGTGTGATTTTGTAGAATGTGAGGTTTTTCAGGAACACAACATGTCTTAATAGAAATGCCTCATTTCTTTCAAGTGCCACAGAGAGCGGCCGCAGCTGAAGCAAAGACATGTGAAGGAACTGAGCAAGGCCATCCTTGGGTAGGATGGATGTGTCTGCAGACTCCCAGGCTGCAAGGCTGGTCCCTCCCCTGAAAGGCAGAGCTCTACAGCCACTGAACTCACCTTCTCCCGGCCCAGAGCACTAAAGTGTGATGCTTGGGTCCTGACCCCATGCGGTGCAGCAGAAACAACCACTTTTCTTTTTGGTTCTGCCCTGGAGAGAGACTGTATTGCAGCATGGATTAGCTAAATATATTTCTGAACAAAGCCTTTCTCTTTACTTTCTTTGAAATTTGGTCACGAAACTGCACTTTGATTCTCCCTATTTCTCTCAGATTTAAATACTTCCTACCTCCCCAAAATTCCTGTGAGAACTTGTTCCTCTCTTTACGGAAGCCCTCACCACATTATGTCTTATTACAGTGGTGTGTTATGTGTGTGTGTGTGCATCTGTATGTTTGTGTATGTTTTATTTGTGTGTGTGTGTGTGTGTGTGTGTGTGTTTTACCTCAGTTACACTGTAAGTCCCTTGAGGGCAGGCACTTTGTTTACGTCATCTCTATACTTTCTCCATATTGCCCAGAACAATGTCTTTCACATAGTAAGTACTTAATAAATGTTTATTAAGTGAGCAAATCCTCCAAAGGCATCGACTTTCATCTGGGCTCTTTTGTCAGGAGGGTCTAACAGATGTGCACTGTGAATTCCAGTGCAGTGGTTAGAAGACACAGATTTGCATTAAAAATTTCCTGGAGAGCAGTTATTGGAAATTATTCTGGGGAGGTAAAAACCACAAAGCAATGTAAGAACACCGTATGTGAAATATTTTATTCATCTTTTTAAAAAATTAATAAGCAGCAGACAAGAATTATTTCATCTGGCTGCTCTGATAGTTCCTGCCTCTCTTTGCAAGGCTCTGGAGGTTGAGTGGTTTCCCAAGGGAATACCAGCTCAGAACAAACCTCAAGGTGATTTCTGCTTAGATAGGGAACTTGCTGCCAGACGGCAGGGTTCTGCTTCCACAGCGAGCGAAGCATGTGGGCCTGGGGGTAAGGAAGATGGGCTCAGTTGCTTTGACTGAAACCTAAAACCTCCACTGTCCCCTTCCTGTTGGTGAGTATCCAGGTGTCTGTTCAGTGTGTCTGCTGTCCAAACCCCCTCCTTAGAGAGGGTAGGTCTGCAGCAGGGAGACCTGTGATGGTTCAGTGCGACTGGAGTGCAGGACCCCAGGGGCAGTGTGGGGAGAGGCAAGGCTGGAGAGAGAGGGCAAGGCCCCCTTTGGAAGGCCATGCTGGCTACATCAAAAAGTGGATTTTTATCATGAGGGAAATAGAAAGGCACTTGAAGTTTTAAGCAGAGGAGTAAAATGATTAGTTTTGTGATCATTCTTACCAATAGCTCAGTAGCTAACCAAAGGGTAACAGTTGGTCCTCACAACCATTTCCATCAGCACCACCAAGAAAATATATACTTCATTAGAAACATGTGCTTGTTATATAACCATAGCAGAAAAACAAGAATGATAATAGCTAATATCATTAAAGCTTCCTATGCACCAGACACCGTTCTAGGTGATCTTTTAAAAGTGTTTAACTCAATCTTCACAAGAAGGAATGGAAATTTGAGGTCACACGATTAGTAAGTAGTGGTGCTGGGACTTGAACCTGTTCAGGCTGGATCCAGAAGCCATGCTTGTGATTACAGTATTATACTGCCTCAGTGATCACCCTCGGCCTTGCTTTCAACTAGGTTATCTCCCCTAAGCCACGCTCACACAGAAATTCTGAGGTCACCACTGATTCTGGCAGTGTGAAGAATGGATTGGAGAGGTCTAGACCAGAAGCAGGGCTGTCAGGAGAGTGTTACAGTGATGCTGGTGAGACATGATGGTGACCAGGAACAGTGGAAATAGAAATGGAGGAATATGAGAGAAATTAAGGAGAACAGGATCTGGTAATTCAAGCAAATGACAAAATGCACATTGAATGCTTAGCACCAAGCCCAGTACGTGCTTTTTTCGATATATCAAACTACTATGATATTTTCATTATCACCAGTAGGGTTATTCTCCAGACTTAAGTCCTAGCTTTTGATAATAAGCTTGCAGCAAAAAGCCACAAGTAAATTTTGTATAGTAAAAAGTAACATATGAATAGCCCTTTATGGAATATGCAACAATCATTGTCAGTTTTGTTCTTAAAACAACCCATTTGTGTTGGTTTGCTAGGGCTGCTGTGACAAAGTACCACAAACTGGGTAACAACAGAAAAACATATCGTCTCACTATTTTGGAGACTAGCAGTCCAGGTGTCAGCAAGGTTAGTTCCTTCTGAGGGCTGTGAGGGAGAATCTGTTCCAGGCCTCTCCCCTAGCTTCTAGTAGTTTGCTGGCAAACGTTGGTGTTCCTTGGCTTATAGATCTCTGCTTTCATCTTCACATGGTGCTTTCCCTGCGAGCACAAATTCCCCCTTTTTATAAGGGCACCAGTCACGTTGAATTAGGGGCCCACCCTACTCCAGTATGACTTCATCTTAACTAATCACATCTACAATGACTATTTCCAAATAAAGTCACATTCTGAGGTTCTGGGGCTTAGGACTTCAAAATACAAATTTGGAGGGGGACACACATCAACCTGTAACACAGAAGGTAGAGCAGGAATTACTCTTATTCCCATTCTAAGGATAAACGGAGTCTCAGAGAGATGAAGTAATTCACCCAAAAGGTGAGTGAGTTCCTGGGTCACAAAAGCAAGTCTGCTGTCAGCTCAGTAGTCAAAGAGAGCCAGATAGTATAATACCTCTTGCTATGAGTTTGTCCACCTGTTCTCACACACTTGGACCAGTAAGATCTGAGGCCACACCTGGGTGCATAAAGAGAGGGGAAGTGGTCAAATGTGGCCTCTTCTTGGAATCAACTGCAGATACCCTATTATTAAAAGCTTCGTTTTGCTTATTCAATTGCTGCCCCTATGGCTGTACCTCATGAGGGTTTATCCTCCAGGGTAACTGTTTACTCAGATTGTTTCTTGTAAGTCTGTTGTTTCTCTCTGGTGGGCCCATCCCTGAGCTGAGGAGAGCTGGGTACAATGAGCCTATTCAGGGCAGCAAGTAAAATGCCCCGTGCTTCCCTTTTCTCTCTATAGCATCATTCTTTGCCTCTCTGTGCCTTTCTTTTGTCGTGCCTGTTGCGTAACATCAGCGTGGGTGTGGGTAGGGTATGAGTTGCCAGCAATGAACGTGTGGCCGAGGACACCTACCTGATGACTTATGCACCAGAGCAGGCAGCACTGGGCAAGCTTCCCAGGAACTGTTTTGCCCCCATGCCAGCTCTGACCTGCACCTTCTGTTCTGCCTGAGTCACTCTCACCAGCTAAAGCCGGTATCCCCTCATGGGCCCCTCTGGGCAGAGAGGAGGGACAGACCACTTGTGAGCCCTCACCCCTGGGAGGCAGCGTAGGAAGTAGGCACGTGCAGATTCTGGAGACAGATTCTAATCCCAGCCCTACCACTTACCAACCGTGTGAATGTACGGAAGATGCTTGACCTCCCTGTGTCATTCCTCATCTGTAAAATGGACATAGTACATTTGTTTACCTCATAAGATTATCACATGGATAAATGACATAATCCATAAATGGTGCCTAAAACAACATGTCTGCTATGTAATTCTAGCACTCAGTAAATGTAAGCAATACTTCCTTATTTGTTTATTTCCCAAATGTCATTTGTTAATCTGCTCATTGAAAACTGGCGAGATACACATCAAGAAGTCAGTGGTTGTTATGTCTGGATGGTGGAGTTACAGGTGACTTTATTGTCTTATTTTTGCTTATTTGTACTTTCTAAACTTTCTGTCTTACTTTTTTAATAAGAGGAAACAAACTCCTGTCGAGGATCTGCAGGGTGAAGTGGACTAGAGATGAGTGGGTACAAAATGAAGACATGACCGCTGTCCTTAGGAGTTTAAAGTCTATGGAAGGAGACAAAACAGATAGGTTAATGATGTAAGAGGGATGGGCAGTAATGCTCAGGGTGGGCTGGGGATGGAACCAGTCCCCCCTCAAGTGGCACCTGGCATTACAGAAATGCCATCGGGTTTTCCCCAGCAGTCTTTGTGTATGGTCTTCACTGACCTGGAAAGAGGAACGATGACACACATAGCCTGATAAAAGAGCCACTCCTTCAATCTATCCCAGCACCCCAGGGGGACAGGGATGAGATCGCTGAGATTCCTTTCTAAGGTACCTATTTCTAGGAAAGAGCTTATGTTGAAGAAAACGTTGAGACTCTTTATGTAACACCTCTTACAAATGACAGGTATGAGCCCAGGTTGCGAAGCAGCACGTCAAGTGGAATGAAGAAGTAATTTCCTGTTTTCCTCTCTCTCCACAGCATTATTAGCACCATCATTATTCTGGCTGGAGCAATTGCACTTATCCTCGGTTTTGGTATTTCAGGTGTGTGATTTATTGCATTATCATTGATCCATTCCCCCCTTGTCACTAAGTCCCTAATCATTCAGTGTGGTAGAATGGCAAGAGCACAGATCTTGGACCAAGAAAACTTCAGAGTAGAGAACTGGTTCTTCTACTTATTGACTGTGTTCTCTGCACTTTATTCATTTAACTCCCTGGACCTCAGTTTCCTCACGTATGGTGTGGAGGAAATAATGTCTACCTCACCAGGTAGTTGAGAGAATCAAATGGAATGTCCATCAGAGTGTTCTGTCTACCAGATAGTGCTGAAGATATCACTCTGGGACCATAGGTGAAGTGCTGTGGCTGAGCCATTCTCTCAATGGCTGGCCTGAGTAGATGATTCCTTTGCAATGAAGCTTCAGCTGAAGTGTTAAAGAATATCAAGTCTTTGTACACAGGGTTCTTAATGAGAATCCTTATCCTGGTCATAACTGCCATTCCATGTAGGAAACAGAAGCCATTGCGGCATGGATGGCGAGTTTCTGAATGCAGCTAACTGACGTCAACTGCAGGAATCGTCTTCTCTTCTGTGGACACCATGTCTCAGAAGCATCTATTATGGATGCCAGATTAATTAAGACATTGAATGAGTTAGACCAGCAGCTGTCCTCTCTGAAGCAAGTCGTTTGCTTCATTTCCCTTAAAGTGCCTGACTCAGGACGACACATTTATTTTAACTTAGTCTGTGGCCAAAGCTGTTACTTCATAACTTTAGTTTTTATAGTTCCAGCTGTCTTTTCTCTGTGTCACTCTCCTCCAGTGTGTGTGCTGCCACTAAATAGTAATCACAAGGCCTAAATGAAGAAAACTCGTTGTATATATGTTTGCCTAGAAAAGACATAAGCATCCTTCTCCATTTTCTTTTATCAACAAAAATGTATATTTTGTCTTTCATCCATCTTTCTATTGGGTTATCTTTTTCTTTTTGATATGTGGGAACTCTTTATATATTCTGGGTGCAATTTGGTTATGTGTATTGCAAAATCTCCTCTACTCTGTGGCTTGCTTTTTCACCTTCTTAATGATGGCTTTCAATGAGCAAAGTTCCTAATTTTAACATAGTCCAATTTATCAATCTCTTCCTTTATACCAGGAGTTTTTTTGTAACCAGTTTGTTTAAGAAGTCTGCCTATCCCAAGGTCATAAACATTTTCTTCTAGGTTATCTTGTAGAAGCTTTAATGTTTAACCTCTCACATTTATATCTACAACTATCTAGAATAATTTTGTGCATGGGCAAAGATAGTGGCAAGATTGGTCAAAATACTATCCTTCCCCCACTTCTCACTAGTGCCATTTTTGTCATAAATCAAGTATCCAAATGCGAATGGATCTGTTTCTGAGCTCACTAGCCTGTTTCATTCTAATATTCTTTTATAATTTGTTTTTTCTTTATTTCATCTCTTCCTATTCCTAATCTTGGGCGCTCTCTCTCTCATATCTTTTTTTTTTTCTCTCTTATCTTAAAATAGGTTTACAGGTGTTAATTAGCTTTATAGTAGTTTGAAAACCAGGTTTTGGTTTTCTTTTTCTGATTTTCTTATTTAATTAATTTTGGCTTTTATCTTTATTAATGTCCCTCTTTCCATTTTGTTTTGCTGTCTTTTCTTTCTTTTTTAAAAATATTTATTTATTTATTTAGGCTGCGCCGGGTCTTAGCTGCGGCACTCGGGATCCTTGTTGCAGCATGTCTAGCTGCGGCATGCAGGATCTTTAGTTGCAGTATGCGGACTTCTTAGTTGCGGCATGCGTATGGGATCTAGTTCCCTGACCAGGGATCGAACCTGGGTCCCCTGCATTGGGAACACGGAATCTTACCCACTGGATCACCAGCGAAGTCCCTTAATTTTTTTTTTTTTTAAGTGATGATCCATTTAAATTCTTTTTTATTTAAAAAAATTTTTTATTGAAGTATAGTTGATTTACAATGTTGTACTAATTTCTGCTGTATAGCAAAGTGACTCTGTTATACACATATATACCTTCTTTTTTTTTTAATATTTTTTTCCATTATGGCTTGAACCAGGAGACTGGACAGAGTTCCCTGTGCTGTACAGTAGGACCTAGTTGTTGCTGTCTTTTAATTCTTTTTCTAATATCTTAAAATAAGCACTTCACAAAACAGTACGTCCAGAAAGCCAATAAACAGCCCTTAGTAGATACCGCCATTTAGTTTTCCAAAGAGATTTACCAAGTCCCTCTTCACAGGAAGTGTATAAGGGACCCAGTGCTCCACGCCCTCACCGGCACTGGATCTCGTGGGACACTGTTGTGATTTTAACTTCTAAATATTTCCTGGTGACTGACAGACTGGGTGCGTTTTCATATGAGAAGCATAATGCTGAGCGACAGAGCCAGACACAAGACAGTACATTCTGTATAAAAACCAGGCAAATGAACCTCTGCTATTAGAAGGCAGAATAATGATTATTCTCCTGGGAAGAGTGAGAGAGCAGCCCTTAGGAGGGGGCACGAGGGGACTTCTGGGGGATAGTAAAGTTCTAGTTCTCAGTGTGGGTGCTGGGTACATGGGGAGAAGTTGTGATAATTCTTCAAACTGCACAATTATGTGTACACTTTATGTATGTATGTTATACTTCTATATCTTCTACAATATATATATATAGAAATAAAATATTGACTAGTAAAGCAAATATTTTGGACTTTTAAATCTATCAGTACATACATTTTGGTAGCTTCCTCACTAATCCTTAACTCCTCTTCTTTAGTTATAACTTCAGCTTCCCTGTGACAGTCAACATTTTGCTACGTATACCTTTTCCTGTGGCATAGCTACAGCAACCTCAGGTACTGAGCTCAGTTCCTTGAATACAGAGGGTACTCCTTAAGTGCTTTTTTTTTTTTGCAGTACGCGGGCCTCTCACTGTTGTGGCCTCTCCCGTTGCGGAGCACAGGCTCTGGACGCGCAGGCTCAGTGGCCATGGCTCACGGGCCCAGCCGCTCTGTGGCATGTGGGATCTTCCCGGACCGGGGCACGAACCTGTGTCCCCTGCATCGGCAGGCGGACTCTCAACCACTGCGCCACCAGGGAAGCCCCTTAAGTGCTTTTTGAATAGACAAGTGGACGGAGGCATGGAGGGGTGAATACATAGATAAAAGTTACAGTTCACTCAGTTCAGCAGTGTACCACCAATAATATTAAAACTCTACCACCAATGAAAGATTTTCTGCCTTCTATTTCATAAGGTAAAAGCTGGCTATTCTGGATTAAGTGGGCTGTTTATTACTTTAACACTGTTTAGTTGGATTTTTCTAAATTGCCTCTATTAAAAGGACCATAACCCTTACCCGAGAGCATTATATTATCACACTTTAAGTAAATTAGATAAAATGTTAGCTGGATTAATACACAAGACAGTGAAATTAAGCAAATAGCATTGGGTAGATAATGATGACGGTGATGGTGATATCTTTTGAATCCTTTTTGTGTTCACCTCACTGTGCTAAATAAGTTTGCATATATTATCTGATTTACCACTCACAACAAATAGGAGATAAATATTACTATGTCCTGATTAGAAAATTGCCTAAAGTTGCACACAGCAAGCAAGCAGGCGCAGTTGTGTTTCAAGCCCTGGAAATTTGCTTCCAGAACCCACACTCTTTCCCATCACTCCATACCAGTGATAACAGTCATGCAGAGATGTGGCAGAGAAGGGTGTTTTCTGGTATGCCTTGCAGGCAGTATTCCTGAGAACACAGATTTTAAAGATGTAAAGATATTCCTAAACACAGAAAAGAATGTATTTCTTTGTAACTCTCCTGAGGCTGTGTATGTCACCTTCTCATAGCCATTCCACTTCTTACAAGCTCTAAATGTGGACCCCATAAAACATAAAATGCTTTTGAGGTAGGTTGTTTGGAAGAGAGGCTGAACAGCTCCCATTAGGCTGGCTTTAGGGCAGCCTTCGTGGATGACCCTTTGAGAACGAGGGAGATGCAGTGGAAGGTCCCTGACTATAATTTGCCAGTCCCTGTGCTATCACTCACCCACTGGGTGACTTTGAACAGCTCTGTATAGTAGAAACATTTAGGGATCAGAGTTGTTCTAATCTCAGGTCTAACATTAACTGTGTGTCCCCTGGGATATGACTTAACTTCCCAGAACTTCACTGGTAAAATAAAGTCGTTGTGGGAATTACACGAGAAAGTGTTTATAAAGTGCCAGACACATACGTGTGTAATAAATGGCTGCTGTTATTGTTTTCATTGATACCATCAGTGCCATTAATAATAATTTGCTATTATTAATGCATTCACATAGCACCTCCTAAAACTTGTACTATTTCCTGGCCACACCCAGAAGCTCCTCTGAAGTTAGGGAAGCCAGGGCAGGAAGCCACAGGACACTGCCTCCTAATTATGCTCCATCTTTGGTCACTGGATAAAACAATCAGGCATGTGCTTAATGGCACCAAAACAGGAGCACTGAAGTTGTTTGGAAAAAAATTGATACGTATTTTGTCACTGTAGTCATCTGAGAAAATAGACAGCTGTTGGCCTTTCTTACACTTGTTTTATGGTTTTTCATTGTTTTTTATTTTTACATAAGGTGGGGATACTGTTTTAGTGGATAGGCTCTCTCTATATCTCAGTCTGGCCCTGGATATCAGCAAAATGTGGTGGAAGGAGTATAGGCTTAGGACAGACTCAGACAAGACTGAGTTTGATACTGGCTCCACTACTTGCTAGATACGGGGCTTTAGGCAAACCATTGAATCCCCCACAGCCTCTTTGTCCTATTCATAAAATGGGTAGAACAGTAGTTCCTACCTCTCAAGGTTGTTAACTGACTTAAAATGAGTCACTATAAGCATTTAGTAAAGTGTTTATTTCCTCCCGGTGCTCTGATCTGCAATCTTTCCAAATGATTCTAATTAATAATGGTTATCAATATCATTGATTTAAGGTTTAACATGTGGCAAGTCAGATACTATGTTAAGCTCTTTACCTGTATTGTATCTCTTAGTCCTTTCAGGGGCCTTCTGAGGAAGCTACTATTATTAGCATCCCCATTTTACAGATGAAAAAAATTATGGAATAGAGAAGTTAGAAAACTTGCCCAAGGTCCCATATCCAGTGAGTGGCAGAGCTGGGACTTGAACACAGACAGCCTGATACCTGTTCTCAAACGCCAGTGCTCTGCTGCAGCTTCCCTACTTCATTCCTTTATCTAGCCTGGCCCAGTATCCTTTCTGCTGTCTTCTCACAAGAGCAACTGTTATCCCCAACCCTGCCCTCTTCTCTGGCAAGAGTGGCACCCACAGGTGCCACCACAGGTTCCACTGGTGCAGGCTTAAGCCTATGTGTTTCCACGTTTAAACCATGTGCTATGGTGCCCATCTGGACAGCTGGGTTGCAGCAGAAGCTGAGGATGCTCTCTGTGCTACTGAAATCTACAGAACTTGTCTTACTGAGTCATTTCAAAGGAAAGTTCATTTCCCAGGTTTCATCCAGTGGTGTTGGGCAACCCAGAATCGTAATTTCTGTAAAGAATCCTTGCCTTGTGTTACCTATAACCCCACCTCCCAAGAGATTCCTGCTCCTACTGCAGAGGGCAATTGAATAGTGCCCACTCGTGTGAAAACAAAATGGTTCCAATTTCAGCTTGCTCCCGCCCTTTGACAGCTCCTCTTTTCCCACGCAGACCAGAGCTGTGATAGTAATCAGCCCTCATGAGCTACAGAATTCATTTTCAGTAAGTGGCTGGGACTTCTAACTTTAAAGAGGTTTGATGGAATCTTAGAGACCAATGGAATTCTTGAAACCCGTGCCTGTTTAACAAAATTCTCTATCAGTAGATAGCTCCTTCTAACCATCTCTTAAAGCCCTTTTACCCTCAACAAACCACACAAGAGCCCCTGGTGGTTAGGAGGTCTGGAGAGTCATATTAGGCCGAACTGTGGTTCCTAGAACATAGCTCCTTGAGCCAATATTTGTTTGCAAAATTGAAAACAGATTTCTTTTTGAGAGAAGCAATATTTATATACTGTTGCTTGCAAAGTAAATCTCATTTTATCACTTGTAACCATCATTTATTCACCTAACAAATAAGTATTTATTGATTGCTTTCTGGGTGCAAAGCAATGGCCAGGTCCTCATGGTTTCTTAAATTCTCACTGGCTTTTATTCCTCCTCCTGATTTGCTACAAGAAGGGGGGATTTAATCAACATTACACACATTCCATCTGCCACATCTTTAATGCAACCTTAAATGAGCTAGAGCCTGCGGTGGGTCCCTGGGGCACTCCACAGCTGCCTACTTTTAATCATTAAGTTTTCTAAGAGATATTTCAACAAATCCTCCACCTGTGGGCTCAAGACCAACACATTAAAATTAATTCAGTAACATAATTACTCAACTAAGATATGTCATTACCATTTCATTCTCTCCATAAACTGTGCTAATCATGTGTTTTTTCTAAAAAGTAATTTTTCAATTCAACTTTAATGGAACTTTATAAACTACAATCAAATTTACCCTTGCTCTAACATAGTTATGCTTGCTCTATGATTTTATTGAGAATCATGGTGTATTTTCATTGCTTTCTTTTTTCACTGACTCACATTTCCCCCAAATTTAGATGGGATAATCTAGCTAAATGTTCCTTACTCCTACAATCATTTTGGATAGAATCATCTCAAACAGTGCTTTGATTTCTACTAATTTTCATTCTTTCATTCATTCATTTATTCATTCACTCAACAAATATTATTTTTCTCTGTAGAAACATAGCACTAGGCACTTGTCTTAGTTTGCTTAGGCTGCCATAACAAAATACCATACACTGGGTAGCTTAAACAATAGAAATTTATTTTCTCACAATTCTAGCAGTTGAGAAGTCCCACTGCCACCCCCCCACCCCAGGCTCCAGATGGCCCCATCTCTAAGGCTTCCATTAGAGGCCCTCCAGCCTGGTGAAATAGAGGCCCTTGACCTGCTGAAGCATAGAGCTGAATAGATCCATGGTCTGGTTCTGTTAAATCTACGAAGTCTGATAGCTTTCTTTCATTTTGTCTCATTTTTCTATTCCCTTTAGTTTTTCTGTACCAAGCTGGCAGTATATAATCCTATCTCTATTCCTGGCTTCTGTTGAGGTGGCTGTTAAAATCCTCATGAGTCATACCTATGATCTCCTTATTAAATGGTTGTTCACCCACACCCTGAGCGCTATCTTCAGAACAGTCTTCTCATTTTTTGCAATATGGATAGGCTGAGAACTTTCCAAATCTTCAAGTTATGGTTCCTTTTTGCTTAACAATTCCTTCTCCAATTCATCTCTCTCCTTTCTCATATTTTAGTATAAGCAGTCAGGAGTAACCAAGCCTCTCTTTCAACACTTTGCTTAGAAATCTCCTCAGCTAAATATCCAATTTTATCACTCACAAGTTTTACCTTTCACAAAACACTAGAACACAATTCAGCCAAGTTCTTATGCCATTTTCTAACAAGGATTGTTTCCTTCCAGTTTCCAATAACACGTTCCTTATTTCCCATCTGAGATCTCACCAGAATCGCCCTTAACATCCACATTTCTAGCATGCACCTCAAAACTCTTCCAGCCTCTACCCATTACCCAGTTCCAAAACTTCCTCCACATGCTTACGTACTTATTACAGCAGTACCCCACTTCTTGGTACCAGAATTTATATGTCAGGTTCTCCAGAGAAACAGAACCAATAGGGTGGAGGTATAGGGGGAAAGGGAGTGAGAGGCAGAGAGAGAGGAAGATTTAGAAAGAATTGACTCACGTGATTATGGACTCTGAGAAGTCCTAAGATCTGCAGGCAGCAAGCTGGAGACCCAGACAGTTTAGTTCCAGTCTGAGTCCAAAGGCTTGAGAACCAGGAGAGCCAATGGCTAGTTCCAGCCCCAAAGCTGGCAGGCTTAAGATCCAAAGAGAGACAGTGTTTCAGTTCAAGTCTGAAGGCAGGGAGAGACTTGTGTCCCAGCTCAAAGGCAGCGCCAGTTCCCTCTTGCTCAGCCTTTTTGTTCTGTTTAGGTCTTTAATTGGTTGGATGAGGCCCACCCACATTAAGGAGGGTGATCTGCTTTACTGATGCAAATATTAATCTCCTTCAGAGACACACCCAGAACGTCTGACCAGATATCCAGGCACTCTGGGGCCCAGTCAAGCTGACGCATAAAATTAACCATCAAAGCGTTACAGGACTTACAGATATGATTAAGACATTTTTTCCCCTTGAAAAGCTTACAGATTAGTGCCAGAGACAGACTAGAGACAAGGTAGAGGGAGACAGATGCTACAATAAAGGCAAAGAAACGTGTTGAGGAAGAGGAGAGAGACGATCTTTTAATTTTGGTTTGGCACATCAAAAGGGGGTTTCATGCGAGTCCTGCCATCTGAATAGCCTTGAATATAAGTAGAAGTTGGATAACTGGTGATAAAGGAGAGGAGGGAACTATAAATTGTAGGTGCACAATGCAGTGTGTGGAGATGCATAGTATAATTATAACCAGTACTAGCCTGCAATGTCTTGGATATCAATCTGTCAAGTGAAAACAATTAAAAAGCAAATTAAATCTTTAAAGCAGTGTTCAATAAAATGCCAAGGCAGGGGATGGGGTGTGTTGCATTCATATTACACAGCTAAACTTCATACTACCTTCTTTCATAATTTTTCTCCCAGATCTCCCACATGAATGACCATGCATGGCAGCTGCTCCAAAGCCTCTCTTCTCCTGCACTCTAAAACCTCCAAAACATCCTCCCAGCCCAGCCTAGGCACAGGTTTTTGTTTCCTCTGCCTCGTTTTTACTGGTACTTTTTCTTCCATCAGTAACTCTCTGTTCTTTATAATATAAATTCATCTAGCTTGCTTCTCCAGTTCTGTCCCTAATCCATTACCCTCATCTACTTTATAAAAGCATAGGAGCTAATAAGACAATTCCAACCTCTTAAGGGCTGGAAGACGCAAGATGCCAAAGATATCCCCTAAGTTCATAATGTTGACCTCTTACATTTGAAAAATAGCAAGTGTGTTTTGCTTATGTATTTTTTCATTGAAAGCAGCAAATCAATAAATCACTTGATATGCAAAGACTACAATATAGACTTGGAAAGGATGTAGTGGGAAGTCTGGCTGGAAAGGGCTAATATCTATGGGCATTTCCTATGTGGCATGCAATCTTTAACTTTGAAGGCCATGCTGTTAGTCTGAAGTTTATTCCACAGCCCTTGGGAGCAATGGAAGATTAGCGATTAGGAAACTGACATGTTCGGATTGTACTTTAAGGTCTACCTGTAAGATTAATGCATGTAAAATGGGGTAGATGGAGGCAGAGATGAGAGGCAGGAACACCAATAAGGAAGCTGAGAAGTCCATTGAGAAGTGCCCAGCATCCATCATGTTGAACTTTCTTGGCTATAAGAAAGAGAGGTTTGTGCAGACCATTATAAAGATAAGGTGTTTGTTTAAAGGATACCCAGTGGGACAGGAACTAGACCGGAAAACCCTCAGGATCTAAGGCAACTCTGGTGATGGGGGACTCTCTTCACCTTTTCCTCTCATGGTCTCTCCCCCACACTTCCTTGGGTCTGTTCCACTCTCTTCTTGGGCTCAAAGACCCATCCTCTCCTTACCTTCACATCCAAGCCACAGAAGGAGGCTCTCAAGAATATTCAGTTAATTAAAGCACCCCTGTAGTCATCCCCAGTCAGCAGCCTCCAGTACGGAGAGGAGAGCTGGCCAATCCTTTACAGAGTGGGCTGTCAGCTGGGCAAGTGGGGAAGAGGCAGTGGATGTGGCTATCACCATAATTAATACTTGTACTTGTTATATGTTTGGAGAGAAGTGTGTGACTTCTATCTTAGGCCAAAAATCAATTTAATTAAGTATCATTCTTCATTATGCCATAGCTAGCACTCTGACCTTGACCAAATCACTTCTATTCTCTATGCCTTCGTTTCTTCATCATTCAAGTGGAGATAAAAGTAACAACACTTAGAATTTAGCATTCTTCAGAATTATTAGCCATATTTAGTTAACGTGAGGTTTCACGTCTGTGCCACTTCTGGTTAACTGAGAATAACAATACCTTATATGTGTAATTACAGTTTGCAAATCAAGTTCACATCCATTTGATTTGATCCTCACAAGAGCACTTTACGGTAGGTAAGACAGATATCATTACCTCCATTTTTCTGAGATCCAGAGATGTAGTCAAGGTCACGTAGCTCTTAAGTGACAAAACCACGATCTGAATTCCCATCTTCAAAACCCAAGTCCAATACGTTCTCCTCTTATTTGGTCTCAAGATTTCAGTTGCTTGGTCTCAAAAAGTGTAGCTTTGGGGCTTCCCTGGTGGCGCAGTGGTTGAGAGTCCGCCTGCCGATGCAGGGGACACGGGTTCGTGCCCCGGTCCGGGAGGATCCCACATGCTGCAGAGTGGCTGGGCCCGTGAGCCATGGCCGCTGAGCCTGCGCGTCCAGAGCCTGTGCTCCACAACGGGAGAGGCCACAACAGTGAGAGGCCTGCGTACTGCAAAAAAAAAAAAAGAAAAAAAAGTGTAGCTTTTTTATCTGCTGTTGGCAGATCTGCTGTAGGTATCAAAACTATCGTCTTAATACTCTTTCTATTCTTATGTCTTCTTTATTCATGCCTCTCCTGTTTTGTATATTTCTAATTTATTACAGAAGTCCCTGTTTGGCTTTTTAGTAATGAAGGATTTGGTTGCAGATGTTCCACAGCTTCCCTTGGCATTGACCCTTGTTTCCTGAATTGTAGGGAGACACTCCATCACAGTCACTACTCTCACCTCAGCTGGGAACACTGGGGAGGATGGAATCCTGAGCTGCACTTTTGAACCCGACATCAAACTTTCTGATATCATGATACAGTGGCTGAACGGAGGTGTTATGGACTTGGTCCATGAGTTCAAAGAAGGCAAAGATGACCTGTCGGACCAGGATGAAATGTTCAGAGGTCGGACAGCAGTGTTTGCTGATCAAGTAATAGTTGGCAATGCCTCTCTGATGCTGAAAACTGTGCAACTCACAGATGCTGGTACCTATAAGTGTTACATCATCACTTCTAAAGGCAAGGGGAATGCTAACCTCGAGTATAAAACTGGAGGTAAGTTACTTTTGAAGAGAGGGAAAGAAGGTGCCAGAAGATATTTGAGACTAGAGAGTGTGAATTGCTGATGAAATGTCATATTATGCTCATGAGTGACTAATATCAAAGACCATCCGAATTCTGCTAGCAGCCATCCTTGCTGTCCAAGACCCACACCAGCTCCGGAAGTAACCCACTATAATATTAGGTCTTAAGATCTTTTGCTCAAGACTCTAGCCTCTTCTGAATTTTCTCATATATTCCCTGAAATATTTTGCCAGAATATGTTTTCTCCATCAGTAGCTCTTTGTTCTTTCCCTTTGGTCTTGCTAGTGAGAGAAGACTATAATCTGGTCTGAGACTTTTCTGTGCTAAGTAGGCCCTAGCCCAAGTCTGAAATCAGTATCTCCAGGGACTCACGACAGTGGAACCCATTATAGGAGAAGTTCAAAGGTAACTGACCAAAACAATATTGGCCTATAAACTCACTAATCCTCCTCCAATGAAATCCATGCTTTCTTACCAACTAAATTTAACATATTTTCTGTATTTATGTACAAGGGACTGAGATATTGGAAGGAGTAAGAAGATGATTAAGAAAACAAAGATAATTGTCCTTCCTTCTGTAGAGCTGAGAGTGTAGAGCTTATAGAGTTGAGGGTCGGGGCAGAGATGAGAAACATATGTAAATAAGAAAAATATGTAGATAAGAAACATATCTACAATAATTAGTAAAGTGTATTATATGCTTTAAGAGAAAATATAAATAGAGTGATTTGGGGATTCAGAGGAAGAAAGAGATCATATCCAAATGCATAGGGAGGAAAGGGACAGGAAGGCCCCCATAGAGAGAATTTGACATTTGGGAGGAGCCTTGAAGGATAGGCAGAAAGTATCCTGAGGCATCCCAGGCTAAGCTAGCCTGCACAGATCTCTCTTGGACCTTTCATAATATGTGTATGTAGTGGTTTGAAGCATAGATCTATTCAGACCTAGGCACATACAGTGGCCTGGGCAAGGCAACCTCACTGAGCCTCAGCTTCTTTATCTTAAAATAGGGGTTAATAAAGTCAGGTCAAAGGGACACTGGGGCCAACTGAAAGGGCTTCCTTCCAATGGCAAAGCTGGAACCATCTGAGCAACAAAATAAACAATATAGTATTAAATTATAACTAAGCATAAAATAAATACACAAGTCCATACTTATATGAGGGAGATGAAACAAATCTTCTTTATAGATGAATTCCA
This sequence comes from Grampus griseus, assembly GCF_964374135.1. Lineage (NCBI taxonomy): Eukaryota > Metazoa > Chordata > Mammalia > Artiodactyla > Delphinidae > Grampus > Grampus griseus. The sequence goes on from NC_139017.1 coordinate 80,336,719, forward strand.
AATAATGTATTTAGATCTCTCCCCCTGCAGGAAGCGGAGCTTAGAACTTCCCCCTCCCCGACCACCGCACTTAGGGTGTGTTAGACTTAGTGAAGTCCAGCTTCCAAAGAAACCTGGCAAACACAGACTCAGCCAGGTGATCAAAGTTAACATCCCCACGATAAATCATGTTAATAGCATGCACTCTCTGATGTGACATGTTGAGAAGGGCACTTTTACGTCTATAGTTTTCCTCTCCAAAACCCATAACCTCAGTCTAATCTTGAGAAAAACATCAAATTACAATAGAGGGGCATTCTACAAAATACCTGGCCAGTACTCCTCAAAACTGTCAAGATCATGCAAAACATGGGAAGACTGAAAAACTGTCACAGACCAGAGGAATCTAAAAAGACATGACAAATAAGTGCCATGTGGTATTCTGGATGGGATCCTGGGATATAAAATGGACATTAGTGGAAAAACTGGTAAAATTCAAATAAAGGCTGGTTTAGTTAATAGTAATATACGAATGATAGTTTCTCAGTTTTGACAAATGAATCATGGTTATCTAAGATGTTAATGTTAGGGGAAACTGGGTGAGAAGTATACAAGAACTCTCTGTACTAATCTTTGCAACCTTTCTGTAAATCTAAAGTTATTCTGAAATTAAAAGCTTATTTTGTTAAATGGGCACAATAATAGATATCCCTAGGACTGTTGTGAGGAACAAAAAAAAAATGTCTGGAATTTGGTCCCTAGCACAGAGCACACCCTCAATAAACGGTGGTTCATTGTCATGTGCACTCAGGTTCCCACATCATCTCCCAGGAGCTTGTGCCCTGCCTGCTCCCAGTATGTGCTCCAAGTACGTCTCTCCTGCTAGGCAGCAGGCTCTTGAAGGGCATGGCAAAGGCTTTCCTTCCACCTCTCAGTCCACACTAGCACAGTCCTGGGCAAAGGAAGATGCTAAATAAATTAATAATTTGTATCTTGCCCTTCTGGCATAATAAACATATTACAGGCCAAAGTCCAGGCCTTAACATTTTCTGTAAGTGTCTCTCTGCCTAGATAGAGGAAGTTAGTCTTAAATTCAAAATGTACTTGCCTCTCCAGTGAGGAGAATTATCTTAAAAGAAAGCAAATGCCTGTCTTTATTCATGGATACCAGGGCTGGGCAGTCTCTACCCAAGCAAACTTCAGATCCCCATGATGACAAGGCCTGTGTATGGAATTTCTGTGGGTAGGTGAATGCTGTTTGTTTCTTCCTTCTCCCTCCCCACGCTTTTACCCTCCAGGCAGAAAAATTACATAAAATTCAGGAGGCTTCATAGGTGCCTAGGAAAATAAATACCCAGTTTCCCTGATTGATAATTTTTTTGTGTGATCACTGGAACTTCTCTTACTTGGAGAAATTTATGTGTTGTAACAAGTATACCTAGAACTTAGATCCTTGGAGTTTGTGATATTGTCCAAAGTGTTGTGATGTATAGCAATACTATGAGCAAATCATTTTTTGCATCTACAATACACTGGGTGATACATAGACAGCCCACTGGGAAAGTACTGAGTCACTTCAATGTGTTTTTAAGACCTAGCACTTCAAAGGCTATATTGTCTTATCCGTCTGACCTTGACCCCTGCCCCTTTTTGACCTTCAACCCTGCAGCCTTCAGCATCCCAGAAGTGAACGTGGACTGTAACGCCACCTCAGAGAGCTTACGATGTGAGGCTCCCTGATGGTTTCCCCAGCCAACAGTGGTCTGGGCATCCCAAGTTGACCAGGGAGCCAACTTCTCAGAAGTCTCCGACACCAGCTTTGAGCTGAACTCTAAGAATGTGACCATAAAGGTTGTATCTGTACTCTACAATGTCACGATCAACAACACATACTCCTGTATGATTGAAAACAACATTGCCAAAGCCACAGGGGATATCAAAGTGACAGGTGGGTTCCTTTACACGTTTGGTATGGGTTTATTGGGGTTATAATCTAGTGTAAACTAAAATCTAATTTCTTTAACAGATATATTATGTACCAGGGCATAGAAAGTTTCACAGAGATCTCGATCACAATTCCAGTTGGGATTGCATTATGTAAGAAGAAAACTAATACAAAACAATATTTATGGCATACAGGTCAAAGGTGGCAATGAGTTTTCATCTTGTATACCTTCTTACTGTCTGGAGGGCAGTGTTTAGGATTCTGAGGCCCTAACTCAGAAGGATTGGTTTGGTAAAGCAGTGGAGAAGTGATGATGATTTGAAATCTTTGATATATTCAGCTGGTGATCTACATCCCGAGTCCCCCCAAATTGGTTTGGGTCTATCCTGCCTTTGAGAAAACTTCTGATTTGAAGACTAAAGGTCTTAGAGTCTGCCTCAGTCTTTCTTATTCAGTCCTTCCAGGACTTGCTCAAGGTCCCACTAATATTGGCACAAGATTAATCTGAAAGCTCCAGATTAAGCTGGCCTCCCAGGCTGAGAAGACCAGGAGCCAGGGAGGCTCAACACCCTAGTCTCCCTGCAGTGCTTTAGTATATTACAAAACCTAGGGTTGAGCTAGTGTCAAGGAAATGCATAGACTGAATTATGAATTTTAAAACCATCCCTGCTGGGGTTAAATTGAATTCAAGCTATAGGGGAAGGAGTATATCAGAAGAACCACTGTCTTATATCAAGCCTAGTACCAAACAGAATACCTTGCACATTTTAAGTGCCCTTTAAATGTTTGCTGAATTTAACTGAATAAACCATATTTTCATCAGCTATTTTTTTAATAATTTTATTTATTTATTTATTTGGCTGCATCAGGTCTTCATTGCTGGGCGTGGGCTTTTCTCTCTAGTTGTGGTGAGCAGGGGCTACTCTTCATTGTGGCGCACAGGCTTCTCATTGTGGTGGTTTCTCTTGTTGCAGAGCATGGGCTCTAGGCACACGGGCTTCAGGAGTTGTGGCACGTGGGCTCAGTACTTGTGATTCGCAGGCTCTAGAGTGCAGGCTCAGTAGTTGTGGCGCACCGGCTTAGTTGCTCTGCAGCATGTGGGATCTTCCTGGACCAGGGATTGAACCCGTGTCCCCTGCACTGGCAGGTGGATTCTTAACCACTGTGCCACCAGGGAAGTTCCTCATCAGCTATTTTTTAATTAAAATTTATATATACAAAAAGGCAACCTATGGAATGGGAGAAAATATTTTTAAATCATATGTTTGATAAGGGATTAGTATCCAGAATACATAAAGAACTTCTATAATTAAACAATGAAAAAGTCAAATAACTTGGTTAAAAAATGGGCAAAGGACTCGAACAGCAATTCTCCAAAGAAGATATACAAAATGGCCAACAAGTATATGAAAAGATGTTCAACATCCCTAATCATCAGAGAAATGTAAACGGAAACCACAATATCACCTCATACTAATTAGAATGGCTACTAACAACAACAACAACAGAAAACAACAAGTGTTGGTGAGGATGAGAAGAAATTGGAATACTTGTGTATGATGGTGAGACTGTAAAATGGTGCAACCACTATAGAAAACAGTACGGGAGGTTCCTCAAAAAACTTAAAATAGAACTTCCAAATGATCTAGCAGTCCCATTTCTGTGTATTATGTACAAAAAAACTGAAAGCAGTGTCTCAAAGATATATTTGCACACCCATGTTTACAGCAGCATTATTCACGATAACCAAGAGGAGGAAGCAGCCCCAATGTCCACCAGCAGATGAATGGATAAACAAAATGTGGTATACATACAATGCAACATTATTCAGCCTTAAAAAGGAAGGAAATCCTTTTGCATGCTACAACATGGATGAATTTTCAGGATATTGTGCTATAAGTGAAGCCCGTCACAGAAAGATAAATATTATTTGATTCTACCATTTGATTCCACTTACAAAGTATCTGAAGTAATCAAATTCATAGAAACAAAGTACAATGATGGTTACCAGGAGCTGGGGCCAAGGGGAAAGGATACGGAGTTGTTGTTTAATGGGAATAGTTTCAGCTTTGCAAAATGAAAAAGTTTTGGAGATTTTTTTCACAAGAATGTGAATATACTTAACATTACTGAACTGTACACTTAAAATGGTTAAGATAGTAAGTTTCATATTACGTTTTTTACCACAATAAAAAAGTATCTAATAAAAAATCATATATATGAGAAAGAGAGAGCTCTTCCACTATCCTGTGAAACAAACTGGTGACTGTACCAATTAGAACACTTTTAGTTGCCTGTAACAGAAAACAAAACCAACTGAAGCCTAAGCTAAAAGAAGGAATTTATTAGCAGGGTATTAGGATGTCTCATGAAACCAAGGACAGAAAGTGCAGTGTGGCTTCAATAACAGCTGGATCCAAGAACTTAAATGCCATTCTTTGTCTCTCATTTCTACTTTATTCTCTTTGCTCTCTAATTTACTCTCTCTTGTTTTAGTCTACAGGGCAGAATATGGTTGCCAAGAGCTCCTACCTTTAAAAGTCTCTTTCACTCAAGAGAGTAACTAGACTGAAGCTCAATCTCTCAGTCTGATTCTATTGAATATATTCCCAGAACAGCTCCACTTGGGTCAGCTGCCCATACTTAGACCAATGAGGCAGTACCTGGATGGAAGGCCTTCCCAGAAGAGAAGGGGGAAATAAGCATTAGGCATTTAAAACAATGAGTGTTAACAACAGTATTTCAGTTTAGATCTCAATTAAAAGCTCCAACTATATAACTAATGTCTTCTAATAGAAATGGCAATAACCGAACAAACCACAGAAATTGGGCACAGCTTTTGTTCAGTGAGCAGGTTCTTTTTCCATACATGCTTATAGGATACATCAGAACAAGTGTTCCATGTACCAGTACTAGGACTATATCCAACTTTTAGAAGCATGACGTAGCTCAAAATTAAGATAAAATAACATAATTCCTTCTTACCATGCACAAAGTAAGTTTTTAAACAACTGAATGAGGCCATGAGGTTTATATCCTGTGTTCTCTAACTATACTGCTAATCTGGGTCATTCATTCAACAAGTATCTATTTAGTGCCAAATATATACAAAGTAATTTGTAAGTCCCATGAAACACTGAGATGAATAGCACAGTTGTCATAAGAGAAGTTAATCAGTGTGGATACGGTACCCACAGGAAAGAGTAGTTAATTATGACTGTAGTGGCTCAATAGATGAGGAAGAGTTCAAGCTGGGTTTTGAAGAAAAAGAATGGTTTTGATAGACTAGGAAGGCATGAAGTCAGAAGCCTATGTCAATGTCCGGGGGAGAAATTATGAGGGCCTTAACTGGGGCAGCGACAATGGGAAGGAAAGGTGGGAGAATCAAAAGTTAATGAAGAAAATAACCTACAGGGCTTGGTGACACAAATGTGAAGGACAAGAGAAGGAACAAGTCAAAAGGGGTCTGATATTGCTATATCCAGGTTGCTTAGGAGGTTAGTAATGCTACCAAAAACAAAAATGAAAATGTAGGAAAAGCAACATGTCTGGTAAAAAGATGAAGATTTTAGAGCTGTTGAGTTGAAAGTGCCCACTATGTACAAAGGTAGAGATGTCCAATGCTTAGCACATTACCCAGCATACACCAAGTCTGGGGGAGACTGCTTCATCCCTCCTCCACATGTTTCCTTCCATGGGAAGAGATCCCCACCAACGTAACCCTTCTAGTCTCTCTTCTCTCCTCTTTCACTCTTCCCCAGAGGAAGAGAAATTAACTTTCCCAATTAGTGAGTTTATTAGGAGAAGCTGGGTATAAATAGCCCAGCTCCTCATTTTTCCTTTTCTCTCTAGCTAACCAGAAGTATACATTCTACTCTTCTCCTCTAAGCCAACAGTTTGCAGGGGTAGAATCTGCCCTTGTGGGAGGAAGCCTGCCCCAGTCTTGTGCTGCCTGTCACTGGGGAAGTCTGGGCTGCAGCCCACTTCCCTGCAGACAATGCTTAATCCTTTATTATCAGATTTATCAGGAATAAAGGTGATTTTAGTCTTCCAGTTGCCTCACTTTGTCTTGCTCTTTAATTGGTTCAGAACTCAGCTGGGGAGAGGGTGTTACTGGACTCCTTTGAACTCAAACAACAGGTGCTCAAAAATATTTGCTGAATAATTATATTTTTCACTGACATATAGTAGCAACTGTAAATACAGATGTGGAATTTAGGACAGAATTCGGGCTAAGGAGGTGGATTGGGAAAATGATCAGCTTAATGGAAGTAATGCTTATTAGGCTTGAGTAGGGTTACTGTTATTGTCTTGACAGCTAATACTTACTGAATGCTTACTATGGTGCCAGGTTCTAAGTGCTTTACTTGTATTAACTCATTAATCCTCACAAGAATCCTATGAAGTTGATGATTATTATTTTGGCCCTATTTTATAGATGAAGAAACTGTAGCACATATAGAGTAACTTGCCTAAACTTGCCTGAAGTCACACAGCTAGTAAGTATCAGAGCTGAAATGAGCTAAATGACACTGGACTGTCGAGGGAGAAAATAGAGTAAAGAGTAATTTAATTTCTTCACTTCTGCCTTTCTCTACTTCAAAATGAGAACAATACTTTTTCATTACTCTGTAGTGGTGTGAGGAAAGCAAATGACACAGAACCTGTAAAGGTCACTGCCTAGAGGAAGAAAAATCTGTCTGACACCAAGGACTGGCCATGGCTGTTGGTTTAACCTACTCTTTATTTGGTAACCAACAGCAGTGTGTTTATTGGAATCGTTTTTCATTTGGCTGAGGGCTCACTGGAGTGGACGAAGAGAATGGAACTTCTTTGCAGAAAGGGAAAGCTCTGCTTTTAAGCTAGTTACAGAGAGGTAGAGAATGGGGTACAAAACTGCCCTCAAATTAGGGCACAAGTTATATTAGGAACAATCTGTTCTGTTTTTTGGGGGTATTTTTCTTTGCTAACCAGCCATGTGAAGGAGACATCCAGCTTTTCCTCTATGACCCTGAACTTTTTTCTCTCCCTTTACAGACTCTGAGATTAAAAGGCAAAGTCACCTCCAGCTGCTGAACTCAAAGGCTTCCCTGTGTGTCTCTTCTGTTGCCATCACCTGGGTACTCCTGCCTCTCTGCCCTTACCTGATGCTAAAATAATGCACCTTGGCTACACAGAAACATGCAGAGTCACTGGTACGACAGGTGAGATGAATCACGAATGGTGTCGGGGAGCCACTATGTTTGTTTGTGTCCCTAACAGGAATCAAGCAGCTCCCAGCACCAGCCCCAGAGAGAAACATTTAATAACGTCAGGGCAGTAGGCACTATTTCCACTGCTACTGTGAAAGGTAAGCATTTGTTAACAAAGAGTAGAGACCTCATTGACAGATGTACAGGAAAAACAACTCTATGCAATTCAAATATTTGTGTAAATTCAAACACCTTTTCATTTATTCAGTCATCCTTGAAGGCAAACATATCTTATTGAAGACAAAGAGATATTTGGCCCTGACTCATTACTCTGGATTTCACAATGAAACATGATGACATGAGCATAATCGCTCACATAAGTGGCCTCCTCCCAGCCCCCCTCAACAAAGCCCCTGTTGACTGGAGACTTGACAAAGCACTCACCAACTAGCCCTCTTGCTAAGACTTCCCACTCTCACTTCACTCCTCTGGCTCTAATTACTGGTAGGACATCTCTTTCTGAATATTCTTCTGCATGTGGAATTTGTATACAACTGAGCTTGTGAAGTTACAGTCAACACTACCACATTACTCAGTGGCACTGCCACCACGCACCAGGCTCACAACCTTAGAGCTATTTTTGTCCCCCTCTGTCCTTCAGGTCAATTTGTTACCAAGCTCTACAGTTTTTGCCCATGTTGTCTTTCAGATTGCCCCTAATCACCTCATGCCCCGACTAGTTCTAAAACCTTGTACTTGCTCCTCCCTCTGTTTCAGGTGATAGGAAACAAGGTGCCAGAATAAAAGTTTTCAAATGCTATTTTCATCACAGCAGTCCTTTACTCTGCAACCTAAAGTGACTCTCTGGGCACTAGTATATCAAAGTTAAAGTCCTCAGCTATGCAGTCACAGCTCTCTAAGTTTCTCTCCCTAAGGTTCCTCCTTCTCTCAGCTACCTACTACTGCTCTCTGGCCTTGCTCCCTCTCTCTCTGCCCCTTCCTGGAAATCTCTACTCTATGCTAATTCAGGTCCACACTTCCTTCACCCATTTCCTGCTGGTCCTTTTATCTCACATCCCCTTGGTGAGCATGTATAATTTATAATATCTTACACTCTCTAAGGCATATATATTCCTTGCCTAGATTGTTAAGTCCTCAAGGGCAGACAAAAATCTGTTGATCTGCTTTGCTTTTTTGAGTGTGGTAAAAAAAATTTTACATTTATTTTAAAAAATAGTGATTGAGATGACCTAGAGGGGTGGGATAGGGAGGATGGGAGGGAGGCTCAAGAGGGAGGGGATATGGGGACATGTGTATGTATATGGCTGATTCATTTTGTTGTGCAACAGAAACTAACATGGTATTGTGAAGCAATTATACTCCAATGAAGATGTATTAAAAAAAGTGGTTGAAATACAAATATAAAGTTGTATACTTAGATAAAAGGTAGTACATGGATATTGTAAAAATTGCGAAGGTGGTATGCAAACAACGAAATCAGAGGAAACCCTTTCTTATGGGGCTGCTGTGGACTCAGGTCAGATCATGTTTCCTGAGGTAAGCTTGTGTCGCTATAAACTTCCCTCTTAGAACTGCTTCTGCTGTGTCCCGTAGATTTTTGGATTGTTTTCATTTTCATTTGTCTCTAGGTATTTCTTTTTTATTTCCTCTGATTTCTTCATTGACCCATTGGTTGTTTAGTAGCATATTGTTTAGCCTCCACATGTTTCGGTGTGTTTTTTTTTTGCAGTCTTTTTTTCTTGTAGTTGACTTCTTTTGTTTCATAGCACTGTGATTGGAAAAGATGCTTTATATGATTTCAATTTTTAAAAATGTACCAAGGCTTGTTTTGTTGCCTAGCATGTGATCTATCCTGGAGAATGTTCTATGTGCACTTGAAAATAATGTGTATTCTGCTTTTGAATGAAATGTGATATATATATATATAGATAGATAGATAGATAGATATAGACATTAAGTCCATCTCGTCTAATGTGTCATTCAAGGCCAGTGTTTCCTTACTGATTTTTTTGTCTGGAAGATCTGTCCATTGACGTAAGTGAGGTGTTAAAGTCCCCGACTATTGTTGTGTTACTGTTGATTTCTCCCTTTACGTCCATTAACATTTGCTTTATGTATTTAGGTGCTCCTATGGTGGATGCATATATATTCACAATTGTTAGATCTTCATCTTGGATTGACCCCACGATCATTATGCAGTGTCTTTGTCTCTTATAGCAGTCTTTATTTTAAAGCTTATTTTGTCTAATATAAGTTTTGCCACCCCAGCTTTCTTTTGATTTCAATTTTCATGGAATAACTTTTTCCATCCCCTCACTTTCAGTCTGTGTGTCTTTAGATCTGAAGTGAGTCTCTTGTAGGCAGCATGTATACAGGTCTTGTTCTTTTATCCATTCAGCCACTCTAAGTCTACTGACTGGAGCATTTAGTCCATTTAAATTTAAAGTAATTATTGATATGTATGTGTTCTTGTTGCCACTTTGTTAATTGTTTGGGGTTTGTTTCTGTCTTTCTTGTTCCTTTCTTTTGTTCTCTTCTCTTGTGATTTGATGACCATCTTTAGTGTTATGCTTGGATTCCTTTTACTTTTTTGTGTATCTAGCATAGGTTTTTGATTTGTGGTTACCATGAGGTTTTTATATAGCAATCTATATATATACCCATGATTGTATTAAGTTGCTGATCTCTTCATTTCAAATGCATCTGAACAACCCTGCATTTGTACTCTCCTTCCCTCATGATTACTGTTTTTGGTATCATATTTTACATCTATTTGTTTTGTGTATCCCTTAACTGCTTACTGAGGATATAGATGATTTTTACTACTTTTGTCTTTTAGCCTTCTTACTAGCTTTGTGCATGATATGATTTCCTACATTTATGTTTGCCTTTACCTATGAGCTTTTTCCTTTCATAATTTTCATGTTTCCAGTTTTGGCCTTTTCTTTTTAACTTAAAGAAGTTCCTTTAACATTTCTTGAAAAGCTGGTTTGGTAGTGCTGAACTCTTAACTTTTGCTTGCCTGTAAAGCTTTTGTTCTCTCCATCAAATCTGAACAACAGTCTTGCTGGCTAGAGTATTCTTGGTTGTATGTTTTTCCCTTTTATCACTTTAAATATATTGTGCCACTCCCTTCCAGATTGCAGAGTTTCTGCTGAAAAGTCAGCTGATAGCCTTATAGGAGTTCCCTTGTATGTTATTTGTTGGTTTTCCCTTGCTGCCTTTAATATTATCTCTTTATCTTCAGTTTTTGCCATTTTAGTAACAATGTGTCTTGGTGTATTCCTCTTTGGGTTAATCCTGGATGGGACTCCCTGCACTTTCTGGACTTGGATGTCTATTTCCTTTCCCAGGGTAGTGAAGTTTTCAGCTATTATGTCTTCAGATATGTTTTCAGTTCCTTTCTCTCTCTCTTTGCCTTGTGGGACCCCTATAATGTGAATATTAGTACACTTGATGTTGTCCCAGAGGTTTGTGTCCTCTTTTCATTCCTTTTTCTTGTGTTCAGCGTCAGTGATTTCCACTACTGTCTTCCAGTTCACTGATCCATCATTTAGTCTACTGTTGATTCCTTCTAGTATATTTTTCATTTCAGTTATTGTATTCTTCACCTCTGTTTGGTTGTTCTATCAATATGTATTTTCTAACTCTTTGTTAAAAACTTTTAACTTCTCACTCTTTGGATCCATTCTTCTCCCTAGTTCTCTGATCATGTTTACAATCACTACCCTGAAATCCTTCTCAGGTAGATTGCCTATCTCCACTTAGTTGTTCTTCTGGGGTTTTATCTTGTTCCTTCGTCTGGAACACGTTCCTCTGTCACCTCATTTTGCTACCTTGCTGTTTGTATTTTTATGTATCTGGTAGGTTGGTTACATTTTACGACCTTGGAGAAGTGATATTTTGTGGGAGACCTCCTATGCGTCCCAACAGCACACTCCTCTCTCGTCACTCAAGCTGTATGCCCTAGTTCTTCATATGAGGATTGCATGGGTCCTCCTGTTGTCGCAGGCTGACTATGTGGGAGGTCTAGTAAGCTTGGTTAGCCCTTGGTCCAACGTTGCCAGGCCCTGTCTCATGTGGAGGCTGCTGGCTGCAGAGGCAGCTGACTGCGGAACCCCACGGGGACCCAGGGATAGTGCTGGGTCATGAGTGGATGGAGTCAGGGTCCAGAAAACTCTGGTAATATTGTCCACTGACTGATGGGTGAAGCAAGGGTGTTAGTGCTGGTCTACTGGTGGGCAAAACCATGTCCTAGAGTCCAACTGCAGGGCCCAGGGGTCCCAGGGCTGGTCTTGGATTGCTGCGGGTCGGGGTGGGGGGGGGAGTGGGCGCGGTTCCTGACACAGTTGGGTCTGGGGTGTCTCAAAGTTTGCGTTGGCCTGCTAGTGGTTAGGGCTGGGGCCCAGCTGCTCCCCAGGGCAGGGTCTGGCCTACTGGTGGCAGGCTAGGTCTTCAGGCTCTGGGATTGTGGTTTTCTTGCATCTAGTGTCTGCCCCCCTTGTGGATGAAGCTGGCCCAGAGGCTAGAATAGGCTTCCTGGAGGGCAGCATCAGGGTCCAGGGGATTCTGGGGCTGGTACCTGCCCACTGGTGGGTGGAGCTGGGTCCTGGGCCATGTCCAGAGGCAGCTATGGGCTCAGGTGGTCTTAAGGCAGCCAGTCTGCTGATGGGTGGGGCTGTGTCCCTGCCCAGATAGCTGCTTGGCCTGAGGCATCCCAGCACTGTTGACTATAGGCTGTTGGGTGGGGCCAGGTGTTGGTGCTGATGAGCTAGAAGGAGAGTTTCACAATGGCATTTGCCAGTACCAGTGTCCACATGGTAGGAGCTCCCCAAAATGGCTGCCATCAGTGCTTGTGTTCCTAGGGTGATATGCAGTTGCCTCCTGCCTCTCTGGGAGACGTTCCAGGATCAGCAGGTATGTCTGACCCAGGCTCCTATCAGATTACTGCTTCTGCCCTGGGTTCCAGAGCATGTGAGATTTCGTGTGCACCCTTTAAGAGTGAAGTCTCTCTTCCTCCCGCCCTTTGGCTCTCCTAAAAGTAAGCCCCACTGGCCTTCAAAGCCAAATGTTCTGGGGGCTTGTCTTCCTGGTGCAGGACTCCTGGGCTGGGGAGCCTGATATGGGGCTCAGATCTCTCACTCCCTTGGGAGAACCTCTGCAATGTAATTATCCTCCAGTTTGTGGGTCACCCACCTGGGAGTATGAGACTTGACTCTATTGTTGAGTCTGCCTCTCCTACCTGTCTCACTGTAGTTCCTTCTTTATGTCTTTAGTTGTAGAAGATCTTTTCTGGTAGGCTCCGGTCTTTTTCATTGATGGTTTTTCTGCAAATGGTTGTGATTTTGGTGTGCCTGTGAAAGGTTAGCTCAGGGTATTTCTACTCCACCATCTTGGCTGGGGGTCTCTTCATCTGCTTTTCATTCTTTCTCCTGTTCTCCAAACACTATGGTGAAGTGCACAAAACAGATTCTTTGTAAGGAAATCTGCCAGTTTCCATCATTTCCGACCTCCATGGTTATCACTGGAGGGAGATTTCCCTAAGGAAACTATCCTTTGAGTATCTCATTAGTAGAAGGAGCCCTTTCTTCTTTCCTTGATTCCCACAAGGAAATGAGTTTTTAATATACTGTGACTAGATAATCTGACCTATAAATTATAGCTTATTCATCTTTATCTTGTATTCCCTTAGAGCAGTAAAATTTGCAGTCTTTTTTTTTTTAAATAAACCAAGACATACATGTTCACATGCAGTACACAAAGGGTTATATACTGTTACCTGGTTAGCTGCAGCTCCATCTCTTTCTCTCTAGAATTACAGAGGGATAACCTTAAATCAATTTTTAAAAAATAAATGAAGAGATCATTACTTGAGATACACATTATAACTGATCATGACACTTTAGGTCACACACATTGCCTGGTTGAGAACTCAGATAGAAGCCACCTTTCCACTTCTATCTAGGAGCCTGCCCATAGTTCCTCTCTCAGTTCCTGTTTGCTCTGAGGATGATCCCTTTCCTTAAGGGAAGATTCAAGCCATCTCCTTTCCCCTAGCAACCCATGATACCATGTGGCCTCAATAGAATATCATCAGAATACAGAAAAACAAGTGGAAGGGAGACTTTCCGTTCTTGATAAATGTTTGTTGAATGGCTATAATGGTATCCTATTGCTGTTATTTTCAGAATTACAGGAATCTGCAGAACTATTTCACCACAAGATATGACCTAGTTTTATAGTTCTGGGGAGAAATGAATTTATGTCTAAAACTCAGGAGTGAACAAATAACATCAAGAAGAAGAAGCCAAAAGCAACCCACAGAAGACTTCAATATGAAGAAGATAAATTTATCTTCAAAGACATATATGAAAAGTTGGGAAACAATTCATCTGAACTAGAGTAGTGTATTAGACTCTGAAGTAAAGTGAATGTAGAGACAAGTATATCCCCATATCTCAGGGACCTCCCCATCCCCATCCAGGGAGTGAGAGAATGGGCTACTGCATCTCATTTGTCTCAGAATCTTTAGCTATACTGCTGTAATGTTGCTCTGAGGAAGTTTCTAGGAAGTTTTGATTGCAATATATCCATATTTTATAATCCACAAATTACACTGGTGGATTCAGTAAGAAGCTGCTAATCAGCTGCCATTTCACAATTCAGAGGTAGCTGTATTTTAGTGATGGGTCAAATGATTCACTTTTCATTTACAGTGCGAAAGTGCCCTGGCATCTCCTCCCACCTGACACATGCTTAAGATATGTGGAAAATCATCGTAATTTTAACATAAAAAATGTAGTTGGGCAACACTGATTTTCTAAACTATGTGAACACCTGATTTTTAAAACAAACTAATGCTATTTTACTTCTCAGATGATGTTCATCCTTGAATGGTCCAGGAAAAGAAGACCTCTCATCTTCACTGTGTGTGATATCCTGCCATCACAGGGTTTGAGGCTTCTACTTCATATCCTGCATGGACAGTGACGACCTCAGCTTTCACCAGCATCTACAGCAGTGGGACACAACCAGGTGACTTTGCACCACCTCAGGGGACACTTGGAAATTCTGGAGACAATTTTATTGTCACAACTTGGAGGTGCTACTGGCATCTGGTGGATAGAACCCAGGGATGCTGCTCAACATCCTACAACATACAGGCCAGCCACCCACAACAAAGAATTATCCAGCCCCAAATGTCAATCGTGCTGAGATTAAGAAACCCTCATGTAGAGTAGAAAAGGATCTAGAAAACAGGGGAGCAAACAAACCTGTTTGCTTCCTAAAATTAGGCATTAGTTTCTCTCTTTGGCTGCTGCCTCAGCACAGAGAGCCAGAACTCAGTTTCAGGCAACCAGGAATTCCTGATGGATTATCTTCAGCTGGTTGAGCTTCTACGTTCCTTTCCTTTCTTTCTACTCTACAAATCAAGTCCTGTGAGAGAGCGGCCTGAGTTCCATCACAAGTTCTCTCAGTCTGAATTTAGATCTCAGCACTCTGCCTAGTCAAAATTCAAATTAAGGCAGCAAAAACATGTAACTTCCTTGAAACAGATTTCTGAAAGCAGGGGCAATGAACCTTTGAAATGAGGCCCTGAGGAATGAAACTTTGATGGAAAAGAATGTTTTCTTGCCAGGCCCCTTCCCACACTTTTTGCATGTTGACCACTGCCTCCCTGACACTTTGGACCTACTGTGCCTGTATTACATTTTGTTATAGAAAACTTGATTTTAGAGTTCTGACCATTCAAAAGAATGACTGAATATACATTTCCTATGCTGTTGTCTGCCTAGTTTGCCAAAGAATGCGAGTATAAGGGAAAATGGATAAAAAGCCATACATCAGGTTTTAAAGATTAGTACATAGCACATGACGGGCCTTCAATAAATGTTTGCTGAATGAACGGATGAATGAATGGATGAATGAATGGGAGGGAACGGCAGGAGCCTGTGGGTATGGGCAAGGTGGCTGGGTCTAGTTTCTTAAGGGAACTACATTAGGCTTTACCAGCCTGCCAAGTCTCCATCTGGGAAAATAAGTGGTGACAGTAGACTTGAGGCAGATGAATGTGGGAGAATACACACGGGTGGACAAACCCATTGCTCTAGTATCAAAACAATCTGATTCTTACTAGTCAGGAATTATCAAATTCTCAAAATCTTAGAGGTGGAAGGACCTCAAAATCCTCTTTCCTAGTCCTTTCACTTTTCAGGTGAAGACCCAGAGGCCCAGGGTGAAGTGTGGGTAACTGGCTATCCTCAGGCTATATAACTTGCTCAAAATCACACTGGTAGTTGGAATAAAGCCTGAAGATAATTTAATTGCTAAAGAGCAAATTCCCAGGGGACTTCTGAAATAACTGCTGCATTCCCAGCTTGTTCCCAAACGGCCTTTTGCAAGAAGAGAATAATGCTGAACCAAACTGAGAAAGTAAACTGTGACAGCATAACGACTCCCAACCCAGGTTAATTCTTTGGCCTTGTCCATGACCACACAGTGATACGTGCAGAGGCATTAGACACCAGATGCTATTAACTGAAGTACAAAGACGAGAATATGATGTACACCACAAACATCTAGGGAAGCTCAAATCCAGATGCCAAAAGCTAAAACATTTCAGAAGTATTAACAATTTGAGGGAACAAGTCAAACTTCAAGGAGAAGTACTGGCTACCAGCTATACCCAGATTTATTGGAAGTGTACAGTGACCGCAATCTGTGCATTGTCAATTGGGGGATGGGGCGTGCAGGGGGTCATTACTGCATAATAAGGCTTCTGCCTGATGGCATCTGTGATGTGCTTTGGTTCTATTAATGAAATTTGTAATTCCTAATCTCCCTCCTGCTGGTAAAGTCTCCATACATCCAACCAGCTGCTCTAATTCAGACTGTCTTACTACACGCCTGAGCACCTTGCTCCTTCTAACACTGTCTTATTTCCTCTTTCACATCAATCATCTCCAGGAGTTTCAGTATGGGAGCCATGAGTAAAAATTAACAGTCACAAAAACAGAACCTTAGAGATGCTCTCTTGTCTTTCTTTAAATTCTATCTCTCTCGAGCATAAATTCTTCTTTCCCATGAAGCTGTCTTGGAGTGGTCCTGTGCACTATGATTTTACTCTTCTCTAGTCTATACATAATTTAACACAAAATCGCACGTTGTTTTTGTCTATTGCTCCTCATTGCTGAGCACTTGGACAGTTTGAAGATGACGACAAAATAAGGACGGGGGCCTAGGCAGTCTTTGGAAACTTGCTCTTAAGAGGATCAAGCAGACATTCCCAGGAAGCTTTGTTTACTGATAGCATCTTCTGGGCCAAAGCAGTTAAGTCACAACTTAGAAGGGGGGTATCTGTAGTTACCACTATAGGAGCCTCTGTGTCTAATGAACGGCAAGGCTCCCCCAGATAATGATATGCCTCTCTCTTCTCAAAGTCATAATTTCACCTGCAGCATTATCTTATCTCTTCAGTTCAAATCTAATTGCCTGGCCTAAGAAGTATCCTTAGCATTTTCAATTATAAGGTCCCTTACCCAAAACTCTAAAGGATACTTCGAATAAGAACTTTATGGATAGCTTAGTCCTATATCCCTTCTTTACAATAAGCCAAAAGTGATGCTCACTTAATCTAGCCTGTAAGCAGTTCATAGCAAACTGAAACCATTTCCTTTCTCTCTTTGCCTTCCATATTTGCAGTTCCCAAAATTTATTTGTAACCATTATGTATCATTATAAGGAGAACTATTAGGCTTTGACAGATAAAATTCCAGGACCTTATGGTACTTAATATGACTTTGATGAGTCAGATAACCGTATACGACCCAAGTGGTAGGTCCAGGTCTCATACCTAGGGTAGGTGAGGCTGGAAATGTGACAAGTTTACAGCATAAAGACAGCAGTTCCTATTTAGAGGCAGTAGGTACCCCAGAAGAAGCCAAGTCACAGACTGCTAAATGAGGATCTATGAGAAAAATGACAACTGTCTTCAGTTCCTCTCACCTTCCCTTTTATCCATTTTCTCCCATACAGCCCAATCAACGGTCCTCTAGACCCTGAGTATTCTGTCTTTCCACCATTCTTTCCATCACAACTTCCCCACAGGCACCCCCTCACCCCAAGAAAACAATGCTCCCTGGCATCTAGCCACACATGAGAAGGTAATTTCTCGACTACCTTTTTCATTAGCTTAATGTACTGTCTTCCCACAGAGGTAAATAATCCTCACTTCACTGAAGTAAAGCAGGAGTAAAAATATCCAACTAGTGAGAGATCCTTGGGGTGTCAAGTGTAGACCAAGGACTCTCACTGAGGGTGCGGGGGTGCTCTTTAACAATACAGGCATCACCACGTCCACCCCCATTGCGGGAGTTAAGAATCACTGTGTAACGTGAGACATATTTGAATATGTTACCTTCATAAACATATAACTACTGTGGAAATGTGAGGTCTACTGACGCAAATAACCATCTTTAGAGAAAGGAAATCAAGTGCTTCCTAGGTCTCAAACATCATACTAGGTATTTGTCTCATTCAGTCCTTATCTTATAAGGTGGGTATCACCTTGACCCTAGTACCATCACCATCACCATTTTACAGAGGGGAAAACAGGTCCTGAGAGGTTAAGTAACTTACCAAAGATCATATAAGCCAACAGGTTGAAAAAGCATTCAAACTCAAATCTCTCATGACAACCCATACTATTTCTGAAAAAGTATGGTCATGTGTAAAAGTGCTATAAATATCTGTAACATTATATAAATATTGGCTATTGTGTTATTATATATATTAAACTATGAGGACTCATTGGGAGCTTTCAGCTTCATTGCTCATGAAGATCTGAAGCCATCTGTAAGGAAGACGGCCCTTCTCCCTGGAGGAGACTGCAATGATTCCTAAATTATACTTAGGCATTTCCACCAAAGCCCTTCCCTAACTCACAAAGGGGCTGGCAGTGAAATTGTAAGCCTCCTCCTAACTCACTCTAACGTCACCTTCATGTGTTCCCAAAAGTTCCTTGGGGACTGTCTCCAAGACTTCAGAAGATGGTTGTAATCTGCTATAATTATCTTTACCAGATGATCCAAAATGTCTCTTGAGACCAGTTTATATGTTCCATGTTGTTTGGCCTCCAATATACCTGGAAAGAACATGTTTAATTATTATAAGTTCTTCCTTGAATTCACAAATGTTGAGCACTGGACCACAAATGGTCCTGTCCACTCTGCCAGGACCAACCACACTTTTTATGCAATCAAATCTATCAATTTTTTCCATTTTTAAAAGTTTCTTCTTTTAGTACTTATGTTTACATATGTTTAAACATGGCTTCTGTACCCTGGATTACATTAAAATATTAATCTTTATATTTTAGTATTTCCATGTTTCTTTTTCAACATTTAAATCTTTATTCCATCCATTAATTTTTTGTCTAATCTGTGAGGTAAGGGAGTTAAATGTTGTTTTTTCAAGTGATTCTCCAATACTATTTCTTAATTAACTCATCCTTACCCCTACTGACTTTTTAAATATTTTACTATATTGCATGTTCTTATATGTATACTTATATCTGTTTCTGAACTTTTGATAACCTGTGAGACCTACAATTTTAACCAGTATATACAGGAAAGGAAAAAGAATAGATACTTGCAAATACATTCACCCAGCTATTCCCTGGAGATGGCGGTGGGTGGCTCAGACAACAGAAATTTATTTTCTCATAGTTCTAGGTGCTAGAAATCCAAGATCAAAGTGTCAGCAGGTTTGGTTCCTCCTAAGGCCTCTTTTCTTGGCCTGCAGATGGCCACCTTTTCAATGTGTCCTTACATGGTCTCTTCTCTGTGTACATGCATCCTTGGCGTCTGTTCCTCTTCTTATAAGGACACCTGTAATATCAGATTAAGGTCCACCCATATTACTCCATTTAACCTTAATCACCTCTTTAAAGGCCCTATCTCCAAATACAGTCACATTCTGAGGTACTGGGGGTAGGACTTCAACATATGAATGTGGGGGAACACAGTTCAGTCCGTAACACTGGCACAGAAGAAGCAACTAATAAAATTAGCTATTATTAAGTATTAAATATGGGTTGGGAAGGGCAACTGAATATCAAGGCAACCATAATAGGAAAGATGTGACCAACTTAGCTTTTTTCTCCCTGTTTGACCAAGAATAGATGTTTAATATTTGAACAGTTGGGACACAAGAGAAAGCCTTGTCCAAAGAGCTACTGCTTCAAACCAGGTCAGAGGACACTTGAAGACTAGAGCACAATGGCTCAGCAGGTGGATGCTGTTAAGGGAACTGAATTGGCTAATGGCCTCCGCAAACCACAGGTTACTATTTTAAATGTCACAAAAGACCACGGAGCATGAAAAGATGAAAAATAAAACCAGTGTGGGTCCAATCTTCAAACAAGTAGAATTGAGTGACAGGGCAGTTTGGCTCCATGTGACTAAACTAAATTGCTGAGAACTAAGGCTGTCTTTGGTCTAGATGTAGACTACAATCTTTTCTGTCCTGGGGCTCTGAGGATAGAAAACAGCTTTTTTCTTTTTTCTATCCTTCTCACTAAAATCCTTTTTGCAGTCCTTGTAGAGTGAAACATCTGTGTGTTGGTCAAAGTCATGCAAAAGGGACACTAACTCTAGCGCTACAGAATGTAAATATAAGAGGGCTTATTTGACACCACATACAAAAATAAACTCAAAATGGATTAAAGACCTAAATGTACTACCAAATATTATAAAGCTCCTAGAGGGAAACAGAGGCAGAACACTCTTTGACATAAATCACAGCAATATCTTTTTGGATCCATTTCCTAACGTAAAGGAAACAAAAGCAAAAATAAACAAATGGAACCTAATTAAACTAAAAAGCTTTTTTTTCTTTTTTTTCTTTTTTTGTGGTACTCGGGCCTCTCACTGTTGTGGCCTCTCCCGTTGCAGAGCACAGGCTCCGGACGCACAGGCTCAGCTGCCGTGGCCCACGGGCCCAGCCACTCCGCGGCATGTGGGATCTTCCCGGACCGGGGCACGAACCTGTGTCCCCTGCATTGGCAGGCGGACTCTCAACCACTGCGCCACCAGGGAACTTTTTGCACATCAAAGGAAACCATCAACAAAATGAAGCCAACCTACTGAATGGGAGAAAATATTTGCAAATGATATGACCAGTAAGGGATTAATATTAAACATATATAAACAGCTCATACGACTCAACATCAAAACACAAACCCAATTAAAAAATGCGCAGAAGAATTTGCAGCAACATGGATGGACCTAGAGATTATCATACTAAGTGAAGTAAGTCAGAAAGAGAAAGACAAATACCATATGATATCACTCATACATGGAATCTAAAACATGACACAAATGAACTTATTTACGAAACAATAGCAGACTCACAGACATAGAAAACAAACTTATGGTTACCAAAGGGGAAAGGGAGATGGGGGGAGAGGGATAAATTAGGAGTTTGGGATTAGCAGATACGAACTGCTATATATAAAATAGATAAACAACAAGGTCTTACTGTATAGCACAAGGTACTATATTCAATATCCTGTAATAAACCATCAGGGAAAAGAATATGAAAAAGAATATGTATATATATGTATAACTGAATCACTTTTCTGTACAGCAGAAACTAACAAAACATTGTAAATCAACTATACTTCAATTGAAAAAATGGTCAGAAGAACTAAATAGACATTCTTCCAAAAAGGAAATGCAGACGACCAACAAGCACATGAAAAGATGCTCAACATCGCTAATCATCAGGGAAATGCAAGTCAAAACCACAATGTGATATCACCTCACACCTGTCAGAGTGGCTATCAACAAAAAGAACACAAATAACAAACGTTGGAGAAGATGTGGAGAAAAGGCAACCCGTGTACACTGTTGGTGGGAAGGTAAATTGGTGCAGCCACTGTGGAAAACAGTATGGAGGTTTCTGAAAAAAACTAAAAATAGAACTACCATATGATCCGGCAATTCCACTCCTGGGTATGTACCCCAAAAAAACAAAAACACTAATTTGAAAAGATACATGCACCCCAATGTTCACAGCAGCATTATTTATAATTGCCAAGATATGGAAGTAACCTAAGTGTCCATCAATGGATGACTGGATAAAGAAGATGTGGTGTATATATATACAATAGAATGCTACTCAGTCATAAAAAAGAATAAAATTTTGCCATTTGCAGCAACATGGATGGACTTAGAGGACATTATGCTAAGTGAAATAAGTTGGAGAAAGACAAATACTATCACTTATATATGGAATCTAAAAAATACAACAAACTAGTGAATATATCATAAAAAGCAGCAGACTTACAGATATAAAGAACAAACTAGTGGGTACCAGTGGGGAGGGGGGAGGGGCAATATAAGGGTGGGGAAGTGGGAGGTACAAACAACTGGGTATAAGATAGGCTCAAGGATGTATTGTACATAAGGAACGTAGCCAATATTTTGCAATAACTGTAAATGCAAAGTAACCTTTAAAAATTGTATTAAATTTTTTTTAAATTTTTTGAATTAAGAAAAAAAGAGGGCTTATTTGGGGAACAAACTTCCAAGCAGATTTGAAGGAGCAGAGCAATCCTCTGAGCTGTTATTAGAGTAGAATGCTTAGGCTGGGCATAGCTGCACTGGACTCATCAGGGCCAAGCATTCAAGTAGAGAGTAGTCACCCAACTCCCATTACAGTACAGAGTGACACTTCTGCACACTAATGCTCTATATATTTGTAGGAAAAGAAAGAGCAGGCAACTATGATGCTATGGAAGACCCCTGAGGAAATGGCTTTGTTAGAAAGGGTATCCTCCAAAGCTCAGACGCTTATACTAGGTCATTCTCCTGTCAAGGGCTTCCAGGGCCCTCCAGAGGTACAGCCTGCTCAGTCAAGGAAAAAGAATAATCACATTACCTATCTATCAGCCATTGTTGGGAGGGTCAGGCAATCCTCAGTACGTATAAATGTCATTGGACTATTGGTCAGTTGAAATGGCAGCACAAAGGGTGACCAACTTTGTTTAAGAGCTTTCACACGGGTGTGGCCACACTGAGCCAGCTCCCTGCCAGGGGTGGAAAGAAGAGGCCTACAGGACTCTGCTCAGGTTTGTATTAGGACCCAAGCTGTGATTTAAAAACAAAAACAAAACAAACAAACAAAAAAAACCCCTCTGGAGTTAGACTGCCAGAAAGGGCCATGAAAGTGGATCTCTAAGTTCTCTTGTCATTTGAAGACCACCCACAGTCTCTTATTCCCAGAGCACAGATAGCTTCTGAGTTCACTAAATGATCAATTCCTTCCCTTTGACTTTCCTCTCTGCTTCAGATACTCAATTGCTCTCTGGGCAAATGATGGTCCAGAATCCTACCATTAACAGTATGAAAATAGTAAAGATGTCTCAAACATATATTATGGAGCAGATGTAATTTACACCAAAGGAAGAGGGTCATTTTAACTGAAAGATCACATACATTTTTGGTAGTTACCAAAAAAATCTGATAATTCTCAAAATTTTTTTTTTTTTAATTCTCAAATTTTTATCTCCAGTTTTCATCACCTTCTTTTGATACAGACATGTTCCAACTACTGACTGAGTACCTCCATCTGAAGTTATTTCATTCTAAACATATCCAAAACAAACTCATTTTTGTGAGTTGCAGTATCTACTTAAGTCATCCAAGCTAGAGGTCTCAGAGTCATCTCTGATCCCTAACACATCCTTATTAATTGGTCATCAATTCTTGTCAATTACACTCCCCAAATGCCTCTATAATCCATCTACTCCTCTTCATCCTTATTGTTCATGCCTAATTCAGCATCTTCTCTTACGTGAACAACTGCCCAGCCTCTAAACTAATCCTCTTGCCTCCAGTTTCATTTTAATTTTTGATTTTTGAACCACCCCTTTGAGGCATGGTAGAATTTAAGACTGACTTCTTCTGAACAAAGTAATTTGCTTCAGGAGGAGAAAAGCAAGAATTCATTAGGCCTGATTTGCAACAGAGGAACGACAGAGTTAAGAAATAGAGGAACAAGTCTTTCCGGGTCAATGTGGCATGATGCTGTGGTTTGATCCAATGATTCTGGCAGAGTACTATGCATGTTATTGAGAGGAGAGGGAGGGAGATTTCTTAATGGGAGATGGAAAGACAGAGGGAAAATGGCTGCTCAACGAGTGAGTTAAATTAGCTAAGAATCTAATAAGATTCAAAATGGGTGGCTATTAGCTTCCCTTAATGTGCAAAATAACTTGGGTACGTACCTACTCTAAATATTATATACAATTTTTAACTTATAGAGAAAAAATTACTCCTAAATCCACCACCCTAATAATGATTCCTATGTCTGTGCATGCCCTTTCCAGCCTCTGTCCACTGCACACAGAGCTGCAATCACAGCCTTCATCTTGGGTAAATATATAAAATTATATACCAAAAGATTTGATAAGTTAGAAAAACAACTGACCTTACTTAATCTCAAGCATTTCACTTGAGGAATTTTCAATCTGGAGTACATCATACATTAGAGAGTAGTTCCTGCTGCTGAAGAGTGAAGTTGCAGCTTGGGTTGTACCTACACAATGTTATACAAAAGAGAAGTGCAGAATTTGGTAAGGTGCTGTAGATCTAAAATTAGTGGACCCCAGATTTGGGGGAAATGCCTAAAGTCAAGAAAATAAAAAAAGAGACTCTCTTACCTTCATAACACATTCTGGCTTTTATTAGCAGCATCCTTAAAAAGGAGTTAATAATGTCTACTTCACAGGGCTTTTGTGAGGAGTAAGTGTACTGTAAACTATAAAAAATGATACAAATGTCAGGAAAAATGCTTAATATCATTCATAAGTCTCTCACCAAACTCCAAACTTCCTATCTTGGTATCTCCCCACCCCACCCCACCCCCAGAATGCTATAATACAGAGGCAGAAAGACAGTTCTGTTGAAGCTGAGAGAAATAACAAACCAATTTCTCCTGGGATTGTCAGGGACATTTCACCAAGAGTTTTACACGGGTAATAATGGGGATCTGGGAGCTACATTTAATATTTATAAAAATCTAACCTGAAATTATACTGTTATCAGCAGTAAAGCTTTACAAGATAAATAAAACATCAAGATTTTATTTCTTGTTTTTTTTCCTTTTAAATGGAATTATATAAAACAAGTATGCATCTCATAGAAAAATTAACTGTTGCTTTATTTAATAAATATTGTGTGAGGACAGAGGACAAAAAGATGAATAAAATAAGTCATAATCCTTGCCTTTAAGGAACTCACAGTGCAATGAAGACAGATTAAGTTTAATGCACAGGTATAATAATACATGGCAAGGGCAATAATAAGGACAATCACAACAAAGGGAATAAATGCAGGACTCTTAACCTAGGCTTGAGTGGTGCTGAGTAGTCAGGGAGGGCTTCCTGGAGGAAGTTAAACCTTAGAAGACTTCTGGGAGTTATCCAGGGAAAGGCTGTGTGTGAAGGAAGATGGGGAGGCCAGATGATATCTCCAAGCAGAGGGAGCAATGCATGCAAAAGACCAAAGGTGAGAGAAAACATGTTACCAAGAAACTGTGGTTCAATAGGGCCCCAATGTAGAATTAGGGTACAGGAGTGACAGAGATAGGATGTGGAGATGATAGCATTTAACCCCAACTTTTATTTCAAAAATGTTCACACCTAGAAAACACTTGAGAAAATAGTGCAATGTAGTGCAATGAGTGTCTATGTTCTGTTCACCTAGATAATATGGGTTGGGGTAGGGGAAGAGAGAATGAATGAATGAACTAATTAATTTGGCAAAATGTTAATAATCAATTAGTGGTAGAGAATTCTAACATTCTTGAGATGCTCCTTTTCCCCCAACCTATAAATGTACATCTTTCAGTTATCTTTCCTCTATTTTTTCCTCCTCTCCACTCTTTGGAAACTTTGGAGATTAATTGGTTATAAAAACATTCTGTTATGCATACTCTAGGAATACCTAGTCCAGTAAACCAGTGTGTCTCAAACTGTTTTTTGTGACCAACCCCCTAAGGAACATTTTCAGACATTTATTTTCTAATTGCCTCCCTCAGGAAATTTTAATATACAGATATACTATATATCTGGTCCCTCTTTCTCTCTCTCTCTTTATACATTAAAGAGTAAGTTTTTTTATACCCCAAGAATGAAAAAACCGCCCACTTACAGGCAATGTCACTACCACTGAGAACACAAAAGAGGAATAAATCAGATTATAAACTCCTATTTCAATTAGTTTTTAGAAACAATATTATCATATGAATCACTTATATAAATTACAGTAAGATAAACCCTAAGATTTCTAACAAAAAAGTTGTTAACTCCTAATGTTTTATTTCAGTTCTTCTAAGAAAATGTTTTTTTATTGTAAGCCACTTGGCCATAGACCCCGTATTTATATGCTCCAGAGAACCTAGTATGGTGGTAAAAGACCTAATAAGTCAATTATCATCTGGTCCTGACAAAATGAATTAAATAACATAAGTCCCTGTTGGGAGGGGTTAGGGGAGGAGCATTGCAATCCCAAGTCGTTTGGGGGCAACAGAAGGACCTAATCAAGGCAGGTGCTGGAGAAGGAGAATGCTCTTCGTAGGAGGCAGAGAAACTTAGGTGTTTGAATGAGAATGTTGTATTGAAGAAAAACTCTACCAGTAACACTGTTTTACCACAGTCTAGAGCAGTGCTGTCCAGCAGAAATTTAATGTGAGCAGTCTATGTAATTTTATTTTAGAAGGCAGATTTAAAAAGTGAAAAAGAAACAAGTGAAAATAAATTTAATAAAAGATTTTATTTAATGGATTTTAATTAAAATATTATCACTTTTAGATAAATGAACTATAGTACATTTCATACACTGGAATGGTATTCGGTGCTAAAAAGAAACGAGCTATCAAGCCATGAAGACATGGAAGAATCTTAAATGAATATTATTAAGTGAAAGAAGCCAATCTGAAAAGGCTATTCACTGTATGACTTTCTGGAAAGGGCAAGACTATAGACAAAAGTTGTCAGTGGTTTGGGGAGAAGAGATAAACAAGTGAAGCACAGTGAAACTATTCTGTACGATACTATAATAGTGGATACATGGCATTATACATTTGTCAAAACCTATAGAATGTACAACACCAAGAGTAAACCCTAATGTAAATATGGACTTTGGGTGATAATTTGTATCGATTATAACTAATCAGTTATAA
This sequence comes from Grampus griseus, assembly GCF_964374135.1. NCBI lineage: Eukaryota > Metazoa > Chordata > Mammalia > Artiodactyla > Delphinidae > Grampus > Grampus griseus. The sequence continues at coordinate 80,363,104 of NC_139017.1, forward strand.
CAAGTGTAACTCCCTAGTGCACAGTGTTGATGGTGAGGGAGGCTGGCGGTGGGGGGGACATACAGAACTCTCCACATTTTTTGCTCAATTTTTCTGTGAATCTAAAACTGCTCTAAAAAATAGTCTATATTTAAAATATATATTATATAACATTTTAATGTGCAATCAAGATAAAATATTATTAAATGAGATATTTTACATTTTTTTCATAATAAATCTTTGAAAACCAGCACGTATTTTACACATACACCATTTCTAATTCATACTAACAACATTTCAAGTGCTCAAAAGCCACTTATAGTGAGTGGCTCCCATACTGGATAGCGTTAAGTCTAAAGCAGTGGCAGCACCAAGCCACACTGGATACATATATAAAGAAAAAGTGTTCTGCTCTGCAACTGCAGCTTCCAAACAACCCTTTGAATCTTCTTTCCACCCAGATTGCTGGCTCTCAGCTCCTCTCACATAGATATTCAGGAGCGTCTTGCCAGAGAGTCCCCTCCCCAGTCCAGCCCTCCAGACAGTATCACTCCAAAGACTTTCTCTTATGGGACTCTGTCTAAAAGAGAGGCACGGAACACTGACGAATAGAAGGAATTTATCACACCAGAGTTTCCTGAAAATACCTCATTAATATTAGGTGTACTCCTCATTAATAATGGGAGAAAAACTTTCAAGTCCTGTACACTGTGCAAGAAAATGTAGAATTTATTAAAATGCACAGCAGATTTAAATGCTACCTAGAAAATAGGTACGTAAAAAAAAGTAGTTTTTTTCATTATGGAAATAAATAACTAGGCTTTGCCTCAGTGGGGATTATTTGTATTTCCTTGCAACTAGAAACATTATTTATTTATATTTCCTAGCAACATTCCTGGAACTAATGTACAGACCTCTCTGTATGCCATGAAACATTATAATCTACTCATGCTCTACATGCTATTGCCAAGATGCGGTGCACTTTAGCTCAGAAAAGTTAGCTGTCATTTGAATTAGAAAAGGCACTATGTTAATCAGTCTGCCTTTTCATATTCATCATTTTCAAGTTCTATCACTCACAGAAATGAGGAAAAAAAAGCATTTATTTGCTTACCATTTCTAACAGCTCTTCCAAATGAAGGGAAAGGAAAAAACCAGAAAGTGGACCAATTATAACAAAATAAAAGGGCAGTCCCACAGAATCCTGCAAAGAAAAAAGAGCATGACATAAAGCAGAATGCACACATAGCATGTAAGCTTTATTTATACTTACAAAAATCATTATTAAATGTCTAACTCCCATCTGAGTCCTCTTTGAAATAAAGGAAGAAATTTAAAAATATATAAAATTGGTATTTAACTGTATATGGCATTTTTAAAACTAAAAAGTCTACATGAAAAGTCAAAAATTTTCCATCTGTATATCTAAATCTTTTCAAATAAGTATCTTAATTTAATAAAATGACATGATTACCTGGGATTTGATTTAAAATACTCCAACAAAGAAAAATGATAATAAAATTTGGAGAAATATGTAAGAATGACAGAATGCCATTAACTGATGAAGTTGAATGATGGTTACTTGGGGCTGTGTTATACTTTTCTCTCCACTTGTACACAGCTTATATCTAAAGTTGCCCAGATAAAAAAAGTTCAAAAATTGTTGGTGGTAAGTTTTAAAATATATGAGTATCTTTAACAACAGCAACAACAGAAAAGTTAATTGGTCGTCTCTGACTCAAGGCATGGCATGGGAGATTTACTATTTACTTACGCTTTCTTAATTGTTCACCTGTTTTTATCAAACATTATTTTATCAATGAAAAAAAGTCTATATACATACAATGCATATATGTATGTATGTAACACACATACACCCCCAGACAAGTACATACACGTGCATATATATGATACATATACATTTTTATATAATATATATGTAAAATATATAATTATATATATAATCACATTATATACACATGCGTGTGTGTGTCTTGTTAAGTATAGAGCATTGACCTCTTCCTGAAGATACTGCTATGCATTTAGCTCTGCACCTAGTCAGCTGTGGGTCCTTAGGCAAGTCACTTCTGAGTCTTCCTAAGGGCAACACATAAAAGAGAAAATACATTTGAAAATGCCTAGTGCAGCGTCTGGCACAATACAGGTATTCACTTAGTGCTGGTTTAAATGACATTTAATATGTGGGGAGAACCAGATTTATTATGGAGGTAGGCCTGCCCCTAACATTTGAGGGACCATGAGCAAGAGGAGAAACAGACGCAAACAGCCCATGATCTGTTCTTCTCCTTCCACCCAACAGAGGGGCCTCACACACATTTGTGTGGCTATCCCAACAAACTTGATCAAGCTCCACCACCCACAACAGCTGGCCTTTACCACTCCTGAGGCCTAGGTGTGGGCACACTTATCCTGTCTATAACCGAAGAAGAGCCAGCACAGGCCCTGGAAGTGGGCTTCCAGCTATCTGTCAGGGAATTTCAAGAATCCCTGGTAGCTAGAGTATCTTCTGGAATGTGTGTGTGTCAATGGGCGGTGGGGTGGAGTGGAGAGTAGTGGGGAGACGTACTCTTAGAATATCTTGGCCCCTGGGAAGGGATGTAACTGGAGAAGGGCCACAGTGGGTCCTTTCAAAGCAAAGGACCCAGGGCAGGGGACCCAGGGGCCTGGTTTAAAAGCAGCACCGATTAGAGAGGAGGTGTTGTATTGAATCACTCAACAGAATAGAGTCAGAAAACATGGATTCTTGCCCAGTTCTACCACTAACGTCTTGTGTGACCTTAAACCAATGTCTTTACCTAGCCATGCCTCAATTTTCTCATACATCCATTCAATAAATAATTATTGGGCTCCAACTATGGGACAGGCATGCATCTAGATACTGTGGATAGACATAGAATTTAATAGACAATAGTCCTTGCCCTCAAAGACTTACCATTTTGGTAGAGAATAAGCCATGAAGATATCTGGGGCAAACATATTCCAAACAAAGGGTCTCTTCCAAATCAAAATTTTCATGATTAATCTTGGAAGTTGACACGTTCCTTAAATATAAATCACAAAAGAATCCTAAAAGGAAAAAAAATAGCATATGTTAAATTATAATGCAACATTATAAAGAGTGCAAAGCATGACTTTTATGATCCATTCTCTAATATAACAGAATGAGCACTCCACAACTGCTGCTCTAATTTGAATCACGAGAATCATCACCAATCTCCAAATATGCCATTTTCTTTATATTATTACTGATTTAATTTAATCATGTATATTTTATATAGAAGATAAATTTATGAGATATGATCACAAAGTATTTATCCACATTAATTTAATATAATGTATCAGATGCGTTTTAAAAGGTTAGTGAATTTTAGTACATAATAAATACAGCAAAGGAATTTACACAAAGATATGAATAGAGTGTGCAACAATGTATAAATAGTCTAAGAATAGTTAATATTTATGCCAAACCAATTAAGATTGGGTGCAGCTTCCTGACTACAACAACTATAGAATGTCTGGGGTCATGGCAGAGAATTTGGTCAGATGATTAGGAGTCAAGTGAGAAGAGCCAGAAGATCTTGGATAAGACAGCGAAAAATTTTTTTTCTGAAAAGGTAGGTAGTTAAGTAATAATGGAACTTAGTTCTTGTTTACTTCCAGTCTGACCTAAAAGCAGTTACACAAGGAGAGCCTCAAAGCTCAGATCATTCTAGCCATTGCATCGTACACCTCAAAGTTGAGGAGTTTCCCATTTATCAGAAAATATCCATTATAAGGGAGTATTTATACTTGCTAGATCTCACAATTAGAGTCATCTCAGGGTACAGTGAATTTCTAGATGTAAATCAAAGCGCCAATAATGCAATGAGACCAAGTTCTACCTTCTATGGCTCTGTTCAAAATAAACAAGATAGAACAGCGTGCACTGTCCAAGCTTTACCAGTAGCATAGCTTTTTATTGCAGCTACTTCCACTAGATGGCACTAAAGACTCAGGCTCTTGGAAAAAAAAAAATCAGAAAGCAAAAATGACCTACTGAAATAAACAATAAATTTCTCCAGTCATCTATCCTATCATTATGATCAGTTTCTTAGAAATTAAACATGAATCTAGGCCATTTATTCACGTATGGAACATTTATTAAACCATACTATGTTTGAGACATGTGCCCAATGTTGGGAATGCAGAAATAAAACACTGTTCCTTGTTCTTAGTGTGGGAGGGGTGGGGTGCAGTGAGGGCAGAAACAGACAAGCAAGTATAAAATTTAAATGCAGAATGTTAAAGACTTACTAGAGGTCATCACAGAGTACCAAGGGTAGCACATAGAGCAGCACGTAATGAAGACTTGATCAATGAAGGATTCCTAGAGAAGCTGACGTCTGAAAACTGAGCTTTGACCAATGGGTAGGAATTAACTAGGCAAGGAGAATGAGCAGGGTGTCCTAAGCAGAGCAAGTAGCTTGTACAATCATAAAAGAGGCAGAAGCTCAGGGTGCATGCTGAGGTCAGGGTGGGGCAGTGCGAGAAATGAACTTGGCTGGGTTGGCAGAGGTAGAGTCAAGCCCCTACTAGAAGATAATCTGCATGACAGCAGGGATTTTTGCTTGTTCTACACAATGATAAATCCTGGCACAGAGTCCAAAGTCCCTCCCTTCACAGAATTGATTATTCTAGTGGAGAGCAAGCCACGAAGGCATTTGGGGAAAACATTCCAGGTGCTTAAATGATATTTGATGAACAAATGAAGGTACTGAATAGCCACTGAAGATCATGATCAAAATGTAGTTTCAGAAAGATCTCTAACAGGATTATAGCGAATGGATTGGAAATAGGGACACATTCCTAATCCAAACAAAGTATGATAAGAATTTGAAGTAAAGCAGGAAGAGCAGGGAGGGAGCTGCTCCCTGCTGTGGGCTGGTGCTTTCACCTCCAATCCCACAACAACCAAGGGAGGATGAAACGTTTTTTGTTGTTTTTTAAAGGGTGGAGGGGGGCTAAAGGGCCCTGGGAAATAATAACGTTTAAAAGCCACATTGAGGAAGAAGTACACCGCAGGGAGAAAGAAAATGAGTGATTAGAGGGGCAGGAAGAGGAGAGAAGATCAAGAAGAGTGTTATAGCAACCGAACAGGGGAAAGTTTCAAGAAGAAATTGTCAATGTCAAAAGCTATAGCAAATTCTATAGATAATAACTGAAAAGTATCCACTGGATACAGCAAGTGGGAAGTTATCAGAGACTTTGGCAACAGCAATTTCAGGCAATGGTGAGAGGAAAAGCCAGACTGTACTCTGTTTAGGACTGAAATGTGAGGAGAAGAATTAGAGAAACAAGTGTAGACTATTCTTTTTAAGAGGCAGAGCAAAATCAGGAGCTCAAGACAGGTTGTAGGGTAGAAGAAGAGAGTGAAGCATGGGTATGAGCTGAAAGAAAAGCCACCAGAAAGTATGATAGCAATTACATGTGGAATCTGAAAAAGCCAAACTCATAGAAACAGACTAGAATGGTAGTTACTAGGGGTAGGTGGCAGGGGAAAATAGGAGATGGTGATCAAATGTACAAACTTCCAGTTATAAGAGGAATAAGTTCTGGGGATCTAATGTACAGCATGGTGATTACAGTTAACAATAGTGTGTTGTATACTTGAAAGTTGCTAAGAGAGTGGATCTCAAATGTTCTCACCACAAAAAGGAAATGGTAATTATGTGGTATGATGCAGGTGTTGGCTATGTTGGTGATCATTCTGTAATACATAAATGTATCAAATCAACAAGTTTGATTTGATAAGTTTGAATGAATAAGTTTGATACAAACGTATACAATATTATATGTCAAATATACCTCAATGAAGCTAGAAAATTAAATTTAATTAAAAAAAGAAAGTATGAAGAGAGAGGAGAAGGAGGAGGCAGATGAGACTGGGCTTCAGAACACAGATCTTAGGAGAAATGACTGTCCTTGCTCTGAAATAAGGAAGGAGGAAGGATGGTGAGTTGACAGAAACAGCTATAATGTTGAAAGATAAGCCTGACATGGCTCTCTGGTTCACTTTCTATACATTCACTCCATGGCTGGTGGTGATGATCAGGCATACTGTCTAATCCAGACCTGCCTGGTTTCCTGATGGGTCATCTTCCCTCCCTAGTCTTCTTGTCTTTCTTGGGCTACAGGAGTGGGCTGAAACTCCTTAGACACCTTGATGGACCTGGTCACTTACATCAGTCCTGTTCCTCTGATCCCATGACTCTGCACTTCCCTGTAACTATTTTCTGCCTGAGGTCCCCAGAAAGATGAAGCAGTATGTGAGCATGGAACAAAACACTAACTAATGCTGGGAAAGTAGAATCCTTAAATAATCCTCTCCCTGAATCTCACCTCATATCACTTATGGTCTGCATTATCCACAGAACTCTTAGTTGCAGGTCATCCCATTTGTTCTACTTTTTTTTTTTTAAATTAATTTATTTATGGCTGTGTTGGGTCTTCGTTTCTGTGCAAGGGCTTTCTCTAGTTGTGGCAAGTGGGGGCCATTCTTCATCGCTGTGCGCAGGCCTCTCACTATCGCTGCCTCTCTTGTTCTCTGTGGAGCACAGGCTCCAGACACACAGGCTCAGTAATTGCGGCTCACGGGCCCAGCTGCTCCGCGGCATGTGGGATCTTCCCAGACCAGGGCTCGAACCCGTGTCCCCTGCACTGGCAGGCAGATTCTCAACCACTGCACCACCAGGGAAGCCCTGTTCTACTTTGAGATCATTTATTTGCCTCATCACTAATAAGTCTATTAGATGTCTACTGTGTAGGCAAAGGATTGGTTGCCAAGGGTTTTTTATCTTAATAAACAAAGAATGTATGTGTGTATGTGTATATATATCATACATATATACATATATCAATACATGCATAATAAATAAAAACGTTTAATACCAGAATGAAGCAGTGAAAAGTATAGGCAGAAGAGCTATTGGAGTCAAATCTGGAGCTCTGAAATAACAGGGAAAGTTTCACAGAAGTAGTGTGAAACAGCATAACATAGAAGGAAGGGTATGTTTCAGAAATTGGTTGCATTTCTTTACACTAACAATGAAATATCAGAAAGGGAATGTAAAAAAACAATACCTTTTAAAATGGCACCAAAAACAAAATTAAATACTTAGGAATAAACCTGACCAAGGAAGTGAAAGACTTATATGCTGAGAACCATAAAATACTAATACAGGAAACTGAAAGATGATTCAAAGAAATGGAAAGATATCCCATGCTCTTGGATGGGAAGAATTAATATTGTTAAAACGGCCATACTAGCCAAAGCAGTCTACAGATTTAATGCAATCCCTATCAAATTACCCATGACATTTTTCACAGAACTAGAATAATCCTAAAATTTATGTGGAACCACAAAAGACCCAGAATTGCCAAAGCAATCCTAAGGAAAAAGAACAAAGCTGGAGGCATAACCCTCCCAGACTTCAGACCATACTACAAAGCTACAATAATCAAAACAGCATGGTACTGGCACAAAAACAGACATATGGATCAATGGAACAGAATAGAGAGCTCAGAAATAAACCCACACAACTACAGTCAATTAATCTTCAACAAAGGAGGCAAGAATACACAATGGAAAAAAGTCTCTTCAGCAAGTGGTGTTGGGAAAGTTGGACAGCCGCATGAAAATCAATGAAGTTAGAACATACTCACACCATATACAAAAATAAACTCAAAATGGCTTAAAGACTTAAAAATAAGATATGAAACCTTAAAACTCCTAGAAGAGATCATAGGCAAAATATTCTCCAACATAAATCATACCAACGTTTTCTTAGGTCAGTCTCCCAAGGCAATAGAAATAAAAACAAAAATAAACAAATGAGACCTAGTCAAACTTATAAGCTTCTGCACAGCAAAGGAAAACCATCAACAAAATGAAAAGACAACCTACGGAATGGGAGAAAATATTTGCAAATGATGCAACAGACAAGAGATTTCCAAATCTCTGTAATTTCCAAAGTATACAAACAGCTCATACAACTCAACAACAAAAAAAACCAAACAACCCAAACAAAAGATGGGCAGAAGACCTAAATAAACATTTCTCCAAAGAAGAAATACAAATGGCCAATAGGCACATGAAAAGATATTCAACACTGCTAATTATTAGAGAAATGCAAATCAAAACTACAATGAGGTACCACCTCACACTGGTCAGAATGGCCACTGTTAAAAAGTCTACAAATAACAAATGTTGAAGAGGGTGTGGAGAAAAGAGAATGCTCTTATACTGTTGGTGGAAATGTAAGTTGGTGCAGCCATTACAGAAAAACAGAATGGAGGTTCCTCAAAAAACTAAAAATAGAATTACCATATGATCCAGTAATCCTACTCCTGGGCATATATCCAGACAAAACTATAATGCAAAAAGATACACGCACCCCTATGTTCACAGCTGCACTATTCACAATAACCAAGCATGGAAACAACCTAAATGTCCACTGACAGATGAATGGATAAAGAAGATGCAGTACATATATATAATACAATGGAATACTACTCAGCCATAAAAAAGAATGAAATAATGCCATTTGCAGCAACACGGATGGAACTAGAGATTATCATACTAAGTGAAGTAAGTCAGAGAGAGAAAGACAAATACTATATGATATCACTTATATGTGTAATCTAAAATATGACACAAATGAAACCTATCTACGAAACACAAACAGACTCACAGACATAAAGAACAGACTTGTGGTTGCCAAGGGGGAGGATAGGTTGGGGAGGGATGGGGAGGGATGGAGTGGGAGGCTGAGGTTAGCAGATGTAAGCTATTATATATAGAATGGATAAACAACAAGGTCCTACTGTATAACACAGGGAACTATATTCAATATCCTGTGATAAACCATAATGGAAAAGAATGTATATACATGTATAACTGAATCACTTTGCTCTACAGCAGAAGTTAACACAACGTTGTAAAACAACTATACTTCAATAAAAAAAAAAAAAGTCAATTAAAAAAAAGAAGTGGGAGGAATTGGGAGATTGGGATTGACATATATACACTAATGATACTATGTATAAAATAGATAACTAATGAGAACCTACTGTATAGCACACGGAACTCTACTCGATGCTCCGTGGTGACCTAAATGGGAAAGCCGAAAAAGAGGGGACATACGTATAAGTATAGCTGATTCACTTTGCTGTACAGTAGAAACTAACACAACACTGTAAAGCAACTATACTCCAATAAAAATTAATTTAAAAAAAAGAAAAAGAGAAGGTGTGTTTAAATAATAAAGGTGGAAGAATTCTGAAGACAAAATTGGATAAGGCCAAGAAGTGTTCTTGGCAATGTTTAGGTAAACTAAAAGGCAAGTTTTATGGATCTATTCAGGAATCCAGATTTTATCCTATGGGGATTGGGAGCTACTGAAGCTTTTAGAATGAAGACTGATTTGTATCATATTTTTACAATTAATTTGGAAAAACTGTATAAATTCAACTGAGTAAAAGTGGAGGGCAGGAATAATTCAGAGACTAGTCTAATACTTGAAGTAAGGGTGATAATGTCCTTATCAGCAGAAAATTCTACACAGTAAGGTATTGGCAGTGGGGATGGAAAAGGTATCTGCCTGGATATGGAAAAAGAGAAAGGAGGCCAAGAGCACTATAAGGTTTCAAGCTGGAGGGAAGGGAGAAGGATGATATCCTTGAGAGAATAAAATAGGAAAATTCAAAGAGCACAGTTTGGTGAATAAAGAAGCTCAATGAAGTTTAAGCTATGCAGGGCTTAAGGTGATGGGGCCACATTTGAGCACAGGTTTATAACAGATGGCTGTGATCAAAGCTCAGGAGAGAGGTCAGTACTGAAAAGTGTGAATCTGAGGATCATCTGTATAAGAAGAAAAGGTAAAGTGGAGGAAGGGGAACTAGTGAGGAAGGAGAACGTGAGAAGCAGTCCAGGAGACAAGAAGGCCAGGAGAGTATTTCAGAAGGCAAGGGGGAAAGCAAGTTTTAAGGATGAAGAAGTACATAACAATGGTGAATACTAAAGAGACTGTAGTGAGAAAAGGCCAGTGACATGGTCACTTGTGATCCACAAGAGAAGTCTCAACAGGAAAGAGGAGTTAGCTTATTTGGGGGAGGAAAAAAATGGGTGGCGATGGTGATAATGAGAAGACCATGATGAAAGCAGAAAGTGAGATTACTCTTCTGAAATGTAGTGGTGAGAGTCACAAAGGTCAGTAAGTTGACAGGCAGCCTAGTCAAGGGAGGATTTGGTAGAAGAACACGCGAGTAAAGGACTGACTAAAAATGTAGGAATAGCAAGGTTTTGAGAAGGCAGGAAAGGTTGGAATCAAGAGCAAAAGTCCTGTGGGGTTAAACTTGGAAAAGAAGAAAAGCAGTCAGGAGAGGTCTGAAAAGAGGTGTGATGAATCATAGATTTTTTTAGTAAAAAGTGAGGGAAATGGAATATTACTCAGCCATAAAAAGAAACGAAATTGAGCTATTTGTAATGAGGTGGATAGACCTAGAGTCTGTCATACAGAGTGAAGTAAGTCAGAAAGAGAAAGACAAATACCGTATGCTAACACATATATATGGAATTTAAGAAAAAAAAATGTCATGAAGAACCTAGGGGTAAGACAGGAATAAAGACACAGACCTACTGGAGGATGGACTTGAGGATATGGGGAGGGGGAAGGGTGAGCTGTGACAAAGCGAGAGAGAGGCATGGACATATATACACTACCGAACGTAAGGTAGATAGCTGGTGGGAAGCAGCTGCATAGCACAGGGAGATCAGCTCGGTGCTTTGTGACCTCCTGGAGGGGTGGGATAGGGAGGGTGGGAGGGAGGGAGATGCAAGAGGGAAGAGATATGGGAACATATGTATATGTACAACTGATTCACTTTGTTATAAAGCAGAAACTAACACACCATTGTAAAGCAATTATACCCCAATAAAGATGTTAAAAAAAAGTGAGGGAGTTGCTTTTCTTACTCAATTAAAGGCAGTTACCTGCTGAGTATATAAAGGATTCAATGCTTAAAAAGCTGGGAAAGGGAAGGGTAAGAGAGGTGCTTGGGCTAGAATCTTAAACGTGGCGTCATGAGACAGAGTTCAAGTCTCAGATGTGTTACCGTGGGCTGGCCACCAAACTTGAGACTTTTCTCAGAGAGTCGTTAAAAGATTAAGTAAGATAATAAACATGTAAATTATAAAGCACTTCTTAAACAAGAGAAGCTTGGAACATCTACCATGGGAAATATGATAGAGCATAAATAAGAGATGAAGCAAAGCATGACCAGGCATCAGGGAGGGTTGAGATGGAGTTCAGAGCAAGAATATATAGCAAACCCAAGTCTGCACAGTTTTTGTGACTCACCCCAGCATACTGGAGAGGAGAAAGCAGATTCTGAGCCAGTAGGTATGGAGAAGGACAAGAAGCTGAAGAAATCTAGGTAAGGACTATTTTAAGACCTTTGTAGGCATGCGTACTTTGGGAAACAACATGTAATTTACATATAAAAGTGGCATTTGACTCACTGACATGTTATATTTTGGATATGGCCAAATATTTCAATTTTTATTTTATAGTTACTTTTCATATTTCAGAGACAAGTTTTTGTTCGTTTGTTTCAGATTCCATATTTCTTAAAGCTTAGGCTGCAGGCTCTGTGTCTACAGCACGAAATGGATAATGAAGACATCAATGAGACAGTTGCCCATTGGGTCCAAATCAAGTAGGGAAAGTCATTAACAAAGCAAGCAGTGAGACAGATAATCAGACATCCTACACGGGCTTAAGATAAGGAGAACAAGTGGAGGGTAAGGAGCCAGAGTGTTACCATTTCTGTAATTCTAGAGATACAGGTCCTAGATCCCAGGTGTTGCAAATCCCCCATAAGGCCAAATCAGGAGACTCCTCATAAGGACACTATAAGAAGACAAAGAAACTGTGAAGGAAAGAGTGCCTGGTGTGTTCATCTTCCCATTAGTTTGTGAGCCCACAAAGGACTTATCCCTCTTTGACATCTTCCGCTATCCCACTGTGACCGGTCACGGGCCGCCCCTGATTGATAAAAACAGCGGACAAACTTGCCCTGCTTCTCTTACACAAACTGTAGAATTCTGGACGAAAAACAACCCCTTAGTCATCTGCACCTCTGGCCCCGACGGACGAAACAACGGCTTCGCCAGCCCCAGGGAATCTGGAGTCGAGCTCCCGAGCGCTGGCCGAACGAAGGCAACGCTAGACCTGGGTCCAACGGTCTCCCTGACGCGTCCTCAGAACCAGTCTGGTCCGGAAAATGCCAGGAGCCGGCAAGCCGCTTCTAGAAGCTCTGGTAACCAGCACGCTAGGCCTCGAGGACTCCTTAACTAAAAGAAGCTGGGAGGCCCAGAGGGGAACTCGCAGGCTCTCAGCCGCGCCGAGGAAAAAACGCCAGTCTCGGGGCCCGAGGGCTCGGGAACCAGGAAATCTCCTCCTGCTTCAACTCCCAGCAAGCCCTAGGGCAGAGCTCGGGACCACCTGACAGCGCCACCCACCAATGAGAGGGCGCAGGCTGGGTTGGTGGGACCAATCCGAGGGCGCAAAGGAGGCCGTACCCATGGCACATCAGCGCGGCTTTTTAAGTGGTACTCTAGCCTCTCTGGTCGCCACAGCCGTAGAGAGGGAGACAGTCGCCGTGAAATGGTGACGCTGGCTATACTATGCCGCTCACTCTCAGCTTTACTCTTTTTCTCCTCCGAGCCCCAAGCCCTCAGGCCGCCCCGCCTCCCGCCCTTAGTTTGATCCCGCCCCTCCCCGGAGAGGACAGGCGAAGATGTGCAATTTCCAAAGCTTATTGGATGCAGATGGTGTTACTCTGGAGGGTGGCGGGGCCTGCAGCGGCAAGGGCCGCCCCTCTCGGACGGTGATTGGGCTCGCCTGAGTAGCCCCGGGCTGGGATTGGTGCGAGGAGGGGCCAGGGTCGTCGGGCAACTTGGACCTAGGGGTGGGGAGGCGGTGGCAACCGAGGAGCCGGTGGGGTCTTGTAGGTCCCTCGTCCGCCGCGTGCCTTCCGCGGAGGGCCCAGTCGAGGGAAGGAGTGGCAGGCGCCCCTCCCTCATCACGCGGGGGCGGGCGTGGCACTTGTCGTGGGGCGGGCGCGGGACCAGTGGGGCGGGCGGTGGGAGGGGGCTGGTAGTGGAGGGTGATGGAGGGGCAGGGGTTCAGGAGTCGACAGAAGGACTAGCTGGAGACCTAAATCTGTAAGCGCTTCCGGGGAGGAGGACTTGGGGAGACAGAGGAGGGCGTGGGCGTGTCTGGTATGGGATGCCTTGCAAAGGAGGGGGCCTTGCTGAGATCTGTGGGTGGTTCCTTTGAGGAATCCTTTTCTTCCTTTTTGCCCTTTGATTTGCCAAAGGGAGAGTCCCCGTGGTCTCTGTTCAAGTTTTGGAAACTTTCTCTTTGGGTGGGCCTAATCACATACTACTTCATTATAGAACTGCCCAGGGCCTTTTCTGATACTGAGCACAAACGTAGGGAATATGGCAGAAAAAAGGAAGCCGCTGCTGGGCTTCGTGAGCAAACTCCCCAGTGGGACCACACCTGGAAACTCAGGCAAGACTCGCTGCCCTTTGTGCATGGGGCTTTTCAAAGCCCCCAGGCTCTTGCCTTGTTTGCACACAGTTTGCACCACCTGTCTGGAGCAGCTGGAACCCTTCTCAGTAGTGGACATCCGAGGGGGAGACTCTGACACAAGCTCTGAGGGGTCAGTATTCCAGGAACTCAAGCCACGCACTCTGCAGCCGCAAATTGGCATCCTCTGTCCGGTATGTGATGCTCAGGTGGACCTGCCCATGGGTGGAGTGAAGGCTTTAACCATAGACCACCTGGCCATGAATGATGTGATGCTGGAGAGTCTGCGTGGGGAAGGCCAGGGCCTGGTGTGTGACCTGTGCAGCGACAGGGAAGTGGAGAAGAGGTGTCAGACCTGCAAAGCCAATCTCTGCCACTTCTGCTGCCAGGCTCATAGGTAAAGATGGGATACCCCACCTGGTGTGGCTTAAGAACGGAGTACAAAGAGGTGTCAAGACAGAGAAATAACCTTGGTGAGCAGATGGCAAGGAAAGCTTGAATTCCATGGAAGGTCAGAGAGCAATATACAGTGTGATTACAGATATTCCAGAACAGTAGTTAACTCCTGCAGCCTTTATATAATACCCATGATACTTATAGCATCAAAGGTTTGCAGAGTCCTTTTCAGTTTACAAAGCACATTTACACTTTCCTTGGATCATCAATCATTTGTATAGTGAATAATTGTACTGGGTGCTAGAGAAAGTGAATGAGTATAATGACAAAGCCCCTGCCCTTGATCTCATTGGATCCTTGCAACTCATAGAAAAGCAGGCAATGTTTTCATCCCTATTTATTATTTGAGGAAACTGAAGCTCAGTAGCATGTGATTTGCCAAGGTCCCATAGCTGGTAAGTAGTGTCTAACAGAACTGAATTTAAAATCCAGATCTTCTGACTGCCTTCTATGCTCTTGCTACTAATCTCTGCTGCCTTCCCAGTATAAGGTGCTGATTAGTGGGGCACAACCTCAGCCTTTGCCTTGTACCCTAGAGTTACTCTGGAACTTGGTGAGGTGGGCTGGTAGGTGCGTATTGGGGTGCAGATTATGTCTTTTAGGGTGTGTGGTGAACAGTTTGTCACATAAATCACTTTGTCCCCTTCAGACCGCCTTTCCCCATTCCAGAACATCACAGTGTAAGATGGCCAAGGTTTTAGGATTAGCCTACCGTGGTCTTTAAGTTCTGCCTTCCATGTGTTTTCTGGCCTCACCAACAGAACAAGTTAGTAGTCTTCGGTCTTTCTATTTTTAACTTGTATTTGGACTACTTTGCTGCCAGCTAAACAGCTGGCCCTATTTTGTCTACAACCACTCTTCTGGTGCCGGAATAGGCATGTAAGCTTGATGTTGCTATAATGCTAACGGGGAAAATCTGAACAGTTACCATGGTTTCTAGGGATTTCCCTGAATCTCTAGAGGGCTACAGAAAAGGGGAATTAGAGGTTTGATTTTACTGACCACTGACCACTCTCTCTAATAATGTTGATGACTCTTGTTAAGGAAAATTCTAGCTTGCTGCTTTGGGTGATGTAGGCGCTAGTCAAAGGAAATGCTTTACCAGAGTGTTAGGTGGAAGCTGAGGGAGACTGTCGTGGCCAGCCGGCTGCTTTTTAATTGCCTGAGGCTCATTTTGTGCCATCTGGCACAGGTCTGGTCTCTTGCTGCTGGGTCTCCACTGTGCTCTCCCCTCTAGCTTGCTGCAGGAGTAGGCTGAGGGTCTTGCCTAAACTTGACAAATTAATTCTTTGGGGAAAGTTCCAGGATGTAGCCTTAGCATTGCGACCTCTGGCAAAGTCAGGTGCCCAGTCAGAGAGCCCTAGCCTACTGTCATTTAATCCTATACAACAGCCCTTTCAGGTAGGTATTATCCCCACGGTACAGAAGAGGAACTGGAATCCTAGAGGGTCATGTGGTTAGTAAGAGGTTAGAATGAGGAACCGAACCCAGATTTGCTGGACTTCAGAGCCCGTGCTCTTAAAACTGCCGGACTGTTTCCCAAGTAGAGTTGTCCCCTCATTTCCTGTCCCCGACTCTGTTTGCCCCTAGGCGGCAGAAGAAGACGACTTACCACACCATGGTGGACCTGAAAGACTTGAAAGGCTACAGCCAGATTGGGAAGCCCATTCTGTGTCCCGCTCACCCTGTGGAGGAGCTGAGGCTGTTCTGTGAGCTCTGCGACCAGCCCGTGTGCCGGGAATGCATGGTAGGGGGGCACCGGGAGCACCCCTGCGACCTCGCCAGCAACGTTGTCCACAAGCACGGGGACTCCGTGCGGGAGCTCCTCAAAGGCACCCAGGCCCACGTGGAGGGCCTGGAGAAGGCGCTGGCACAGATCAACGGGACCAACCGCGCCCTGCAGGAACGGGTGGAGGCCGTGGCCGCCGACGTCCGCAGCTTCTCCGAGGGCTACATCAAGGCCATCGAGGAGCATCGGGACAAGCTGCTGAAGCAGCTGGAAGCCATCCGGATCCAGAAGGAGAACTCCCTGCAGCTGCAGAAGGCACAGCTGGAGCAGCTGCTGGCAGACATGCGGACCGGAGTGGAGTTCACCGAGCACTTGCTGACCAGTGGCTCTGACCTGGAGATCCTCATCACCAAAGGGGTGGTCCTGGAACGGCTCACAAAGTTGAACAAAGTGGCATACAGTGCCCGTCCTGGAGTGAACGAGAAGATCACCTTCTCTCCTAAGGAGAAAGCAGGCCTGTGCCGCGGCTATGAAGTTTATGGGGCCATCAATACCAAAGAGGTCGATCCAGCCAAATGTGTCCTTCAAGGGGAAGGTAGGAAGGCATTTCCCACTGGCGTTGAGAGGACAGTGCACAGGACATGGTGTTAAAGACATGTGGCTTTTCCAGCCATGGCCTTCATTTAGCTAGGGAGAGAGACATATGGATCCGATGGACGGTGACCCCACCCTTGTCCTTTTCTTTCTGATCTGTTCTGGTCAGGGTACAGTTAAGATCCCTACAGGGGTGAAGCTTGACCCTTTTCCAGTGGAGAAAAGTAGTAACTACCAAGGAACTCAAGGATCATGCTGTTTCTCTCAGATGACAGGACAGAGGCAGTGCCCATAGGAGATAACAGCATAGGCCTCAGGGCAGGGCAGAATCCTGCCTGTTCAGAGAGGATGGCTTGGACCAAGTTCTGAAGAGAGTTTCTGAGGAGTGAGGATGACAGGATTATGGTTTGCTTTCTTCTATGCCCTTTTTGGTTCATGTAAGCCACGTGTTGGCATTTGAAGGAAAACGGTAGGCATTTCAGTCAGCAGAGGGGAAAAACATTTTCTTTTGACCACATTGATCAAACATATATTTCACAGATCAGTCCTCACAGGAAGACTCTACTGTAGAGTCATCCTAACTGGCACAGGAATTCTTACCTGTTCGGGGGTCACAGATCCCTTTGAGAATGATCTCTCCCCAAGAAACACCCATTAATTTGGGCATACAATTTCAGGAGATTCTTAGACCCTTCATAAGGCCTCATAGTAGTTCACGAACCCCAGGTTAAGAAGCCTGTTTCATCTGACTTCCGGACCAGAGGCTGTAGCTATTGAATATGCCCCCAACACCATGGCACAGCTACCACGCTGTGGAGGACTTCACAGCATGAAGAGTCCCAGGTGGTCACCCTGTACCCCCTGCCTCTTCCAGCAGGATCTGCAGCTCAGAGAGGGTAGTTTGGGGTTACCAGCCTCTCTCACGGTGTCCAGAGGTTTTTTTCTCTGAATACATACATCAAACCTGAGTATTTTCAAAGCTTCCTTAAGGCTGAAATTAAGGTCCAGGATCCTATATGATCCAAGAGCAGCTGCTGGCTGAGACAGAAGCAGGCTCACCGGGAGCGACTCCCAAGAGGTATGCCTGGGAGAAAAGAAAGGGAGGAAACTGGAAACACAACCTTTTGTTCTAAAGAGAAAAGGCAAGATGGTGTCTGATCTGGGGATACAGTCACTGCAGTTGGCCTTTGAGGTGAGGATGGAGTGTTTATCTTCCGCAGATCTCCACAGAGCCCGCGAGAAACAGACAGTCTCTTTCACCGTCATTTGTAAGGATGCAGCAGGAGAGAGCATGGGCAGGGGAGGAGAGAACATTCAAGTCGCAGTAGTCCCTAAAGATAAGAAAGACAGGTTTGTATTATACACTCAGGCGTCACAGGTAATGAGCGGTGATGCGACTGGAAACCCGAGGTCCTTTGCAGTAGTGGGGCTGTAACTGCAGTAGTTCCAGCCTACCTCCCCATGATGCCATTGAAAAGTGCAATAGGACCAAGTGGACCAGATGTGTTTCCTTGTGTGGGTTTTAGGTCTGTATTCAATTCTCTCCCAAAGGTCTGATCTGCCCCTCAGACTGTCTTCATCCCAACCTTCAAATAGACTGAAAAATATTCCGTGTTAGACTGAATGGCGCCCTTCTCAAAATTCAGCCTCACTTTGCTACTAAACTGTTCTGGGAGCAAAGTTATACGTCTCTGGAATTAGAGGAGGGAGGAGGGAGGACGAAGGGCAGGAGGGTACAACAGAAGCTGAGGGGAGAGAACACAGTGACGCTTTCAAGGAATTCGTCAGAACATCAGATTAAATCAGCATTTATGTTGCTTACCTTCTGTTGTAAAATTAATTTCCGAGACAAGTAGAAGATACATCCTGCTTGGGGGACATTTAAAATTAATACTGGATTTATGGTGTAGAGCAGGGGTCTGCAGCCCTGTTAGGAACCGGGCCGCACAGCAGGAGGTGAGCGGCGGGTGAGCAAGTGAAGCTTCATCTGCTGCTCCCCAGCGCTCACATTACCGCCCGAACCATCCCCCCATCCGTGGAAAAATTGTCTTCCACGAAACCAGTCCCTGGTGCCAAAAAGGTTGGGGACCGCTGGTGCAGAGTTTACATCCTAAAATAGTGGGCAACTGAAGCAGGCTTGTGAGAATGAGTGATATTTTTGAACTCTCACCTCCATCCAGTCCAGTCAAAACGATGGTCCACGATAACAAGGATGGGACATACTACGTTTCCTATACCCCCAAGGAACCTGGCATCTATACTGTGTTCGTCTGTGTCAAGGAACAACACGTGCAGGTGAGTGAGACCTTACCTGTGCTTCCCTGACCTCCTTTCACCCTGGCCCCCCTGGGTTTTGTCATCTTAGGATGTGGAGACATTTCTCACAGGATCAGCTGTATAGAGGCCTTGAACAGGATTCTCTTCTTTCTTATTTCATCTCACTTTAGAAATGGCCCAGATTTTGCAGCTCTTATTCTTACGAGAGGATGCTGGTGACGATTAAGAACTCTCTATCCCTACTTTACCTCCTGGCTTGTATTTTATCATTCTCCCAGTGCTTGTATTCTATCATTCTCCCAGTTTGTTGGAATTCATAATTTGGGAAAGATGCCTTGATCAGAGGGGCCAATCTACCAGTGGGCAAGCATACACACGTTTGAGCAATATAATCTAGGTCAGGATATTCCAGCTTTTTCAGGCTATGACCAGACATGGACTTACTGGAACACCATTGGGAGAGTTATGCCTTCTCTTCTTGACTGACCAGTCATCTCCCTGCCTAACCATCTGCCCAGATAATTCTCTACTCTGTTTATACGTATATGCTTGTCTGTTACCTCCACAGATACATGTAACACTTTCTGGTGTAGAGATTATGAATTTTTAAAAAATGGGTAATACTCAACACGTCCAGCAGAATCTCTGCTGACATTCGAGCTGTCAGAGGTTTCCCCCAACCAGAAATCAACACTGACAAGGACAATAAAACACCATAGAGCATCATGATGTGTTAGGCTTGTGGTCTGTGCCACAGGAAGACTCATATTCAATAGCCACTTGCTGCTTTTGCCTAATTACAGGATGTCAGACGGGTTAGGTGGTTTTTTTTAATTTATTAATTATTTATTTGTAAATTTATTTATCTATTTATTTTGGCTGCATTGGGTCCTCATTGCTCCGCACGGTCTTTCTCTAGTTGTGGTGAGTGGGGGCTACTCCTCATGGTGGTACGCGGGCCTCTTATCGCAGTGGCTTCTCCCATTGCAGAGCATGGGCTCTAGGCACACGGGCTTTGATAGCCGTGGCGCGCAGGCTCAGTAGTTGTGGCGCATGGACTCAGTAGTTGCGGCACATGGGCCCAGCCGCTGCGCGGCATGTGAGATCCTCCCG
Source organism: Grampus griseus (assembly GCF_964374135.1). Taxonomy (NCBI): domain Eukaryota; kingdom Metazoa; phylum Chordata; class Mammalia; order Artiodactyla; family Delphinidae; genus Grampus; species Grampus griseus. The sequence continues at coordinate 80,382,907 of NC_139017.1, forward strand.
GACCAGGGCTCGAACCCGTGTCACCTGCATTGGCAGGTAGACTTCCAACCACTGCGCCACCAGGGAAGCCTGGGTTAGGTGTTTTTACAAACATTATTTCACTTTTCCTCCAAATCACTGAGGCATAAGGATCATCATCCAACTGGACCGAGAAAACAAACTTGCCACAATACACAGTACCTGTGTGGAAAAATCATAATTTGAATCCATAGCTTTGAACTCCAGGTTGTTTTTAAAACAGATTGTAAACTCTTTAAAGGAAGAGAGATTTAACATTTGAAAGGCTTCTAAGGTGCCAGCCTCTCTGCTTTGTGCTTTTGCAGAACGTGTGGTTCTCATGCAGGGATAGGCACGTAACAACAGTTATTAAATATTTACTGTTTAACATAGGGTAGAAATTGGAGAATGGAAGTTATCCTTGAAGGAAAAGAGGCAGGAGAGTTTCTAATCTGAGATTTTTTTTTTTTTTTTTTTTTGCGGTATGCGGGCCTCTCACTGCCGTGGCCTCTCCTGTTGCGGAGCACAGGCTCTGGACGTGCAGGCCCAGCAGCCAGCCATGGCTCACGGGCCCAGCCGCTCCACGGCACGTGGGATCCTCCCGGACCGGGGCACAAACCCGCGTCCCCTGCATCAGCAGGCGGACTCCCAACCACTGTGCCACCAGGGAAGCCCAATCTGAGAATTATTAACCACAGGCTTTTAACCTTCCTCCCTTCCATCTATCGTCACCAACCCAGAGTAAAGGGGATGGATAAACAGTTGTGTCCAGGATGGAGGGATGGAAGGAGAGGAGCTGGCTCAGCATGTGAGGGGAGGGGGTGTGTGGCTGAGAAACTGGAGAAAGGACCACAGATGTCCTCACCTTGTGGTTGTGTGCTCTATAGTTACCCAAGCTTGCTCAGGAATGGAGGAGATAGAGACCAAGGTCAGTGACCTGAAAGCACAGTTGGGTTTCCTAGTGCATCAGGTGGTATGCATGCTGGGAGAGCAGCACGGATTCCTTAACTCCCCCCCTCACTGCATTTGTATCTGGCCCCATCCAGCTCAGCGCCCAGCTGGCTGCTGTCCCCCAGTCGCTGTTTCGCTCCTGCTGTCCTCGTCCCTCCAGGGACAGGCCCTGCGACTTACACTCCGTTTAGTATGTGTGACGCTCGGCACACCCCTGTTGACTCACAAGGTGCTGTTCTTTGCTCTTGGTCTGAACATTGAAGGGCTCACCATTCGCTGTGACCGTGAGGAAACGGCACCGCTCACACCCAGGCGTGTTTCACTGCTGCACGTTCTGCTCCAGCGGAGGCCAGAAGACTGCTCGCTGCGCATGTGGAGGCACCATGCCGGGTAAGGAGAACCAGTCGCTCCTGAAAGCCCTCGCTCTCCCTCTGCTGCTGTCTCCTGGCGGCGGGATCAACTACCACAGCGACCAGCTTCGGGGTGTTCAGACTTAGGCTTTGTTTCTAGGAATGCAGTCTGTGCGTATAAATATATCACAGTTCTAAAAGTTTCATTTAAAGCTTCTTGTTCTGGAAACTGAAATAGCAAGCTGCAAAGTTCTGAGTTTTTTAGTTTTGATACAGTTCACTAATCCTAGGAGCCCTGTGCTTCTCCCAGAATGCTCGATTTCAGCCTGTACCCTTTCCAACAACCTGAGCAGTGTCAAAGATGTAAACCCGCTCCGTTCCTTTTAAAACCTTAGAGAAATTTAAACAAGGCAGGGATGGGAGAACAGATGAATAAATTAACTGAACCAGGTCTGGCTCTTTTCTTGGGGGCAGGGTGGGTGGGCAAGAGGGTCAGCTCAGGCAAGAGATCTAATTATTTTCAGTATTCTGTGGTATCCTTACTCCAATGGTGGGCCTTAAGATAGGCTCTTGTAAACTCTCATATAAACACTTCAGGATCTATTTTGTTTATTTCCACCACTCTGCACTTCCCTTTCATCTAGATTATGTTACAGTTAAAATCCAAACCAGTTCTTCTCCTTGAGTTAGCAGTGTTAAAATAACACTCTTCTTAGAACTTCAGCTAACCTTAATTGATTTGCTGTCATCAGTCTTGAGAGTTCCCCTGACTACAGAGGCACCGAATAGCTTGTTCCTCTCTCTGGGTTTTTATTAGACATTTTCACGTCCATGAGTCTGAATGTCGCCAGAAGCATTAATTTCCGTGGTAACTGCTGGACTTTCCTCTAATGGTGGTTCTCCCCTCTTCTCTTTGAACCATGCAGGTGGGTACCTAGGCTGTGGCCACGGACACAAAGGCCACCCGGGGCGCCCCCACTGGTCGTGCTGTGGGAAGTTTACCGAGAAGTCAGAATGCGCATGGGCAGGTGGGCAGAGCGCAGCGAGGAGTGTACTGAGGACGGTGGCCCTCTGACGGCTTCCTGGGTCTGTGGTCGTAGCTGAGGCCAGCACGGCTTCAGATCACCAGAGAACCCCTGACCTTAATTCTGAAGAAACTGATGGAATTAAAAACAAAGTGCCTTATGTTATACCCTCGAGTCCAAGTACCTTTTTGTGAGTTACTCACTGATTGTACGTCCAGGTGGTCGAGCACCAGAGACCACGCTACGTTTCTCTTCTTTGTGGCCAAAGGTCTTTGGGGGAGGGGAGGCAGTCAGCTGTCTGGTTAAAGTTAATACCAGATGGTGCCCCTCATTAGTGTCCTTTTAAAACATATATACTGTAGTCCAGTAGGAGAGCGACTGTACAAAATGGCTAAAATAGATTCGAGAATCATACAGTGTCTATCTTAGTGCATCTTCAAAAGCAGACAGATCTTTGAAACTAGCAGTTGTTAATCAAAGCTGGCTTTATAGGAGGAGTATAATGTATGCATTACTGTTTTAAAACAGTGTCAGTGTGTGCATGTTTTTGTATGACTGAGCCCATTCATTGTAAGTCTAATAAACTTGTTAGAAAAACTGTACTCATGTAGACTAGCAATATAGTTTGTAGATGTGATCTCAGCTGTAAACAGAAAAATCTAATTGAATAAACTTTGTATCACCCCCTCAAAAAAAAAAAAAGTCCTTTCTGTACCAAGGAGGCTCCTTTCTGTTTTGTACAGACATGGAGGTACCCATGCCATTGGAATTTAGCGCTCACGGGGGTAATTTAGTTCCTCACTTTTTGATGTATAACGTTCTTATTTCTCCCTGAGCTACGTGTTAGATATTTCCCTCAGAGAATAAAAACCTCCTTTCCTCGTATCCACTTGTTGCTAGCACACTTTAAATGGATTATAATGTGATATTGCTGTTTAGGTGGAGGTCTGCCACTTCCCCTCTACACCACGTTCATCTCGTAACCCCAGAGCCTAGAAGATTACTGTGTGGTCAGGGGCAGACACGTAGTCAGTAAATAAAGGGGAATGCTGCTGAAATAGGACCTCATAAATTCCTTGCAGATGTACTCATGCCAGGCGATCCAGATACCTTCCTCGTCCTCACATCTCTCACCCTCTTTGTCTTTTAAAGAACCGTCTTCAGTTTTGTCTGTATACCTAGGAAGTTAACTAGAAGCTTTGACTCCTAGAGCATGCCTGCTTAACTGAAGAGGATTCTTGGGAGAGGAAGTACACAGCACTGGTGCCCCAGCCCTGCCGTGGTCTTCACTGTATATAGTTTGTGTGTTCTTCTGGGACACTTGGTTTCTTATATAGCAAAAACTCAGCATGTATTAAATATAATTATTGAAATCTGCAATGTAAGCTCCATTAAGAAGTAACTCATTGGAATGGTGAATTGGGTCAGGCAAAGGAAGTGAAATAATTAGACAAAACACACTGTCAGGTCATCCTGGAAACATTTCCTCCTTGAGGCTGATAGACGTGAGCTACATTGTAGCTGTAAATATGAAGATATTTACTTATATTTTCTGGAAAGATTCCCTTCAGCCCTCTCTCTGACCAAAATCTGATATTCCCAGAAGACCCTGATGGCCCTGTAACCCTCTGAAATTATTATTTGCTCTTCCTCACTCCTCATAATCACTGGGCCCAGAGGTCAGGTAGGAGTCCTTTAGCTCAGCACTGCTGCTTTAAGATCAGTGGTTATCAACTGATGTGAATTTGTCCCCCAAGATGTTTAGTAAAGTCTCAGGCATTTTTCCTTGCCACAGCTGGGGGCAGAGTGCCACTAGCATCTCTTGGGTAGAAGTCAGAAATGCTGCTTATGCTCAGTTCTGGCCAGCTTCCCACAATGAAGAATTATTCAGTGTGAAGTGTTAATAGCGCTGCTGTCGAGAAATCCCGTTCTAGACCATTATTCCGCCTCCTTTAAAAAAGGCCAGCCTTGAAGCTCAGGCCTTTATGCAAGCTGTTACCCCTACGTGGTTCAGCCGTCCACAGAGCCCCGAGTCATTCCCCCTTCTTCCTTGAAGATTTTAGCACCAAACTTGCTGCTACTCCAGTACTCCTCCTCATCAGTCTTAGAGTAATTCAATAGCCACGAAGACATCTTAACTCCATGACTCTAAGGTTCTTTTTTCCCTCACGCAGCAGTCAGACATACCCTAGACCTCGATTCCAGCTGATCCCTCTGCATAACCTCAATTTCAAGCATCCTGCAACCATGACCTCCCACCTTTCCAGCTCACCCACCTGACTCTACTAATTCTTCTACCTCCCTAGAATCCCCAGTGCAGTGACCACCTTCCCACTATTACCCTCCCCAGCCTCATGTCCTTTCCTTCATCCTCACTCAGTTTAGACTGTACAGAGCATCATCACACTCTTGCATGTAGTCTCTCCCTGTCCTTTTTGCTTGGCAAAACCCCAGATGAGATCCAGATCTCCATCTAACCCAACTGAATGATCCTGGAGAAGAACACGAATGTATGATGACTAGTCTCCCTTTAAATCTATGACCACTGATCTTGATGGGCTCTTAGCATTGCCCGGTAGTCTGACATGTCTCTAGTCCATTTATTCTCCACTCTTCTAGACAATTGTATTTCCTACTTTCTTCTCCTCAAATTGCAATTTGTACTGCACTTCCCCTCTCCACTTATGATCTTGCTTCCTATTTCACCAAGAAAACAGAAGAATTCAGAAGAGAATTTCCTGACCTTCCCACCATATCTACAAATCTACCTATATGCCTATCAAAAGCAAACTTTTATATGAGCTCTCATTCCATCTCTACAACCCAGGAACGTTGCTCCAGTAATTTCCCCCTCTACTGGATTGCTAATTTCAGAAAATAAACATGCTACAATATTCCCTATCTTAAAAAACAAATTTCCCTTGATTTTTATATGAGACTTCTAGGGCTGCCGTATAGAATACCACAGACTGGGTGGTTTGAACAACAGAAATTTCTTTTCTCACAGTTCTGGAGGCTGGAAGTCCAAGGTGCCAGCGGGGTTGGTTTCTCCTGAGGCCTCTCCCTGGCTTGCAGATGGCCACCTTCTCCTGTGTCATCACGTGGCCTTTTTTCTGCACATGCATCCCTGATGTCTCTCCCTCTTCTTATTGACACCAATCCTACTGAATTAGGGTTCACCCATATGATCTCATTTAACCTTAATTATCTCCTTAAAGGCCCTGTCTCCAAATACAGTCACAATGGGGGCTAGGACTTCAATCTATGAATTTGCAGGGAACACAGATCAGTCCATAAGAATTTTTTCATCCCCCTCTGACAGCTGCTCCGTTTTTCTGCTTCCCTTTAAAAAGACCTCAAAAAAAAAAAAAATTGTTTGCTATCTCTACTTCCCCTCCTTGAATTCCCTCTTGGATCTAACTCAGTCTTTAATCCTCACCACTCCACTGAAACAGCTCTTGTAAAGGTCACCTGTAATATCCATGTTACGGAATCCAATGGTCAGTTCTTGATCTTTATCCTCTTTGACCTATCAACAGCATTTAACACAGGTGATCACTTTCCCCTCCAAGAAAGATCTTCTTCACTTGGTTTATCTGGCATCACTCTTCTTCTTTTTAAAAAAATTTATTTATTTATCTATTTATTTATTTATTATTTATTTATGGCTGCCTTGGGTCTTTGTTGCTGTGCACGGGCTTTCTCTAGTTGTGCTGAGCGGGTCTACTCTTTGTTGCAGTGCGCGGGCTTCTCATTGCGGTGGCTTCTCTTGTTGTGGTTGTGGAGCACAGGTTCTAGGCGCGTGGGCTTCAGTAGTTGTGGCACAAGGGCTCAGTAGTTGTGGCTCGCGGGATCTAGAGCACATGCTCAGTAGTTGTGGTGCACGGGCTTAGTTGCTCCGTGGCATGTGGGATCTTCCCAGACCAGGGATTGAACCCGTGTCCGCTGCACTGGCAGGCAGATTCTTATGCACTGCATCACCAGGGAAGTCCCGCATCACTCTCCTTAATCACTTTTCTCATTGACTTCCTTTCTCTGGTTCCTCATCTCTCCAGTCTCTACACATTTAAGAGCTCCAAGGATTAGTTCCTGCATTTTTATCTTCCCCCCCACTTCCTAGGTGATTTCATCCTCTCATGAGTTTAAGTACCTTTTATATACCCATGACTCCTAGATTTATCTCCAGCTCCAAACTCCATATGGTTATATCCAAGAGCTTACTTAACATCTCCACTTGGATGTATCATAGGCACCTCATCTTTAAGATGTCCAAAACAGAACTCTCAATTTCTAATTCTCACTGCCCAACTGACCACCAGCACCAAAGTGTTTTTCCTGCAGTCTTCTCCATCTCTTTGAAAGGAATGTCCAAATCCACTCTTACAGGGGGTGGAGCCAGTCACCTTGGAAACATCCTTGACTCCCCTCTCAGGCATTACGTCCAATCCACTGGCAAATCCTATCTGCCATCCCTTCAAAATACATCTGCTGAGCACTGCTCTCTGCCTACACTGCTAACCACACCAGTCTGAGATACCATGATTTCTCACCTGGACTTTTGCAATGGCCTTCTAACTAGTCTCTCTGCTCTCACTCTCAACTGTCTACAGTCTATTCTCCACCCAACAGTCCTTTTAAAATACATCAGATCGTGTCACTCGTCTTGCTCAACAACCTCCAAAGGCCTCCCATCTTACTCAGAACAGCCTTTACATCAGCACGTAAGACCCTGCAGGACCTGGATCCTTGCTCTTCTCTTTCCTACCCATCCCCCCACCCCCATCACTCTATTCCAGCCAAACTGGACTGCCTGGGGCCCCTCAAACTCTGTCTTGAAGCCTTTACAATCACTGCCCCTCCACCTGGAATGCCCTTCTCACGGATACGTACATGATTCACTCTCATTTTCCTCAGGTTCCTGCTCCTTTGTCAAACACCATCTTATTGGAGAGGTCCCTAACTACCCTGTATAAAATAGCAACTCCCCACCCCAAGACTCCGTATCATCCTTAGTCTGCTTCATCACCATCTAACATATGTATATTCTATTTCTTTATTGTCTGTCCTCTTATCCTAGACCGTAAGGCCTATGAAGGCAGGGATTTGACATTTATTGACCACTATACTATCCCCATGGAAGACAGTTCCTGGCACATAGTAGAGGCTTAATCAATATTCTGTTGAATGAATAAAGATCTCATTGGTAGAATTTCGGGTTTGGATCTCCTTGGTATCTGTTTCTACAGGCCAGACTTCCCTTCCCTCAGACTGACATTTTTCCTTCAACCAAATACCACTTGGAAAAAAACCTCAGCCTTCTCTCAAAACTGTTGGATAAATTATATGCACCTTAGGGACCAGCCTTGAATTTTCCAGTTACCTCAGACATCTAGGGAATTGCTTGCCATGAAGAAGCTTGTTGTTTTACATCATTTTGCCCCATGTGTCTTTTAATGAATCAGATTTCGGAACTGAGGATAAAAAGCTTATCATTTATTTCAGTTGGAAAAAGCTTTTGGTAATTGGATAACTCTACTGTAGATGAAGTTCTAGTGCAACAGAAAATATCTATAAGATACCTAGGTTCTGGTAAATGCCCTAGTCTTTAAGCAATATTAATGGTAACAGTTCCACTACAGATATTTAAAGTTTGTGCGGGGGGTGGGGTGGGGCTGGTATTTGATCTGTGCTACAGTGGAGTGTAAACCTAGCTGAAAGACGTGGCAGAGCAAGACTGATCTGCAGAGCCCAATATTCCAAGGTGAGGACAAAAAGAAGTCTTAGGATTTAGGAACTGCCCCCAGCGTAACAAAGTGCTTCAGAAACCACCTTTGAGTTGTGAGCACTGAAGCATCAACAGGGTGCAGCAGCAGGACGTAAGCTATATCTCTGGTGTTACAGGGAGGAGAAAACGGGCCGCAAATTACAGCCTCCGTCCCCTGGGATGTTGTAACTGGATAAACACCTGGGCCGCCTTGGATAACAAACATACACACATACCTGCCAGCCCACCCATTCTCTAATCTCTAAAATGCAGCAGTCACTCAGCTTTACTCCAGAGGATGTATACCTATGTGTTAGGCTTTTCTCAATTAAGAGGTGGTTGGGTGAAGTGAATGCTAATTAAAAGCATAATATAGGAAGAGGTGTTTCACTCTTTGCCTTATTAGCTTCTACGTATTGATTTCAATTCCTTCAACACTTCCTCAGAGAAGTCCCCCTTAACTAGGTCAAATCCCTGTTCTAAGCCCTCCCAGCCACGCGGACACCCCCGCCACTGTAGCACTCATCACAATGGCCACTTCGCAGCCACACGTGATGATCTGATTAATGCCTGTCTCCCCTTCTAGGCTGGAAGCCTCAGGAGGACAGGGACTGTTTGGGGTTTTGCTTATCCTTACATTTTCAGTGCCCAGGAGTGCCCTGGCATGTTTAATATATGTTTTTAAATTAATGTATGAATAATTAAGCAGTAAAAGTATTCTTCCCATCCCTCCTTTCATATGTAATCTCTTCCTACACTCAGATTTAGCTAAGCATTCTGGTAAAAAGGACTCAAGCTAGCGAAGATATCATCTTCCCTGTTCCCTGCTAAGGGTTAGGCCGTTCTTTCATTTCCATCCCCGTCCCCTGGCTACTCACTCCAGTGGTACTTTGTACTATAACTGACACTAATTTCATTTTTACCTATGAAAACATTTTAATCGAGGTCATATGCCTACAAATTCTAAATTCTTATTGTAATTCTCTTTGTGCTTGAAGGAATGCCTTTTAATTCTTTCTGGCTTTCTCTAGGGCTAGATGCTACATAGCAAATAGCAGTACCATATCCCACTCTGTAAACCCAAATTCTCTCAAGGCATTATGGTAGATATCAAGATTTCAGAACACCAGAGGGGCCACACGGAGCACTGGCATTTCCATGACTATCTGTGCAGGATAATCTGGCCTCGTCTTTCAGCCCTGCAGAAGCTACTTCATTGCACAAGACAATCAGAGAGAGGAAAGAGCCCAGTATTTATACGTAGCCATTCCAGATCACATCCATGACTGCTAGAGGAAGGGGTCATGTCCCACAAAGACATCATTCTACCTACTGTGTTCATAATAATTGGATGGCAACAGGAGTCCTTGGTAAGGCTTTAAAGGGCCCAGGTTCCATCCAGCCATGGCACGCACGATGCCCTTTTTTGATTAACACTGACAAAGAGAAGTCAAACTATAAACCTTCCATGAAGGCAACTCTGTCACATAAGAAATACCTTGTAAACTGGGTGCTCAGCAATGTTGCACTTTGGTGACAGATGTTCACCATCTGGCTCTTTCAGCTGCACCCATGCTTCAATTTTATTCTCATATTCCGAGACCTGGTCCCACAGCAATAACACTAGCGTTCGGATGGCACTTCGTGGCTAACAAAGCATTTACTGTTCTCGCCTAAGTCTGCTGAGGTAGGCAGAGAGATGTAAAAAGAAAATCTGACCGTTACGGTGTCACATAAGGAAAGGCTGGTTGACACTGGCAGAATTCATAGGGCAGCACCTCAATTAGATCACTACATTGTGGGATGCTGCCCACTGCTAGAGGGTGCAGAGACCCACCTTGTCATGCCCTGACCTTAAGAAATGGACTCACGGTAACTAAAATGAACGTGAGCCTGAGACAGACACCAGAATGCTACGTATATTATAATTCATGAGACATTTCCACCCCAGGGCTAGGACTGAAGGATGCACGTCTGGTATGACAGTGGTTCCAATTTTTGCTGTATCCGCCTCACATCGATAGCATCTCCCTGTTACAGGAACACCTACCCAAGACAAGACTGAGTGGCTTTGCTAGCTTAGAATCAGAATGAGGAACACTAGAGAAACTATTTAAGATACGAGAAGGAATATCAGAGTAGATTACATTGGTCAGTGGGCTCTGAATATCTGAAGATTGTAGGTTATAATCCCTGCAACCATCTTCAGACTAAAAGCAAGAATACTTGAACCTCGAAGTTGACACTGCCTCTCTCCTAAACAGTACCTGGAAAGGACACTGACAGTGTTCACCTAACATGCCTTCTGACTGACATGACCCATCTGTCGATCTGGTCGCATGGGGTATGGTGTGTATGTGTGTTGCTAAATTGCCAGGGGAGCACAGTGAGCTGTATGCTAATCCTCACATCTTACAGATGAAAGAACTGAGGTGCCTGGGGAATCTGCAACTAGCTGAACACCAGACAGTCAGCAAACAGCAGAGGCAGGGTTTGTACGTTCTTGCTGGCCTGGGAGCCACTGCTTCTCAGGTGACACTCCCTTTGCCCTGGTGTGTTGATCCTACAGCGTAACTCCCGAAAGGTAATCTTACATCCTCCATTTCCCGATTTTCCCAGGGACTTCACTACAGCTGCCGAAGTTCTAAAAACAATGCCTACCACAAATGCGGAAACCAAAGTGTAGAGAAGTTAATGATTTTTTCAAGGCTACACCCCAGCTAAGGTGAACCTGGAAGTAGAGTTAAGTCAGAACTCTTCCTTCCAGGCCACCTGTCTTTGCCTCTGTGGGCCTTTAGACCATGTCCTCAGAGGGCACCTTTGCTTAAACAGGCCCCAGTGCCTCAGCCCATACTGTGACTGGCTTAACACAGGGCTTTGTCACCTAATCCTAACTCAAAGGAGGGCAACAGTTCTATCTAGGAAGAAATACAATTCTTTCTAGCAGAAATTAGCTGAGTAAGTGCCAACGGGAAGAAGGGAATCTGAATAGTTTCCCAAAGTAAGAAATTCTCAAGAGTTTGTATTAGTCAGGATACAAACTGCTATACAAACGAACACCCAAGTCTCATGGTTTTAAAAAAAATTATTTCTTGATCATGTCATAGTCCAATGTAGGTGAGCTAGGGTGAGAAGGGAGGCACACACAGGAAGCTTTGTTCCGATGTCGTTCAGGAACTGAGGCTTACCAGTCTGCCAAGGGGTCCGTGGCCAGCAGTAGGTTAAGAATCTCTGACCTAGTGGCTTCACAAGTCTCTAGGGCCCTGCAGTCATCCATCAGTTCCTTTGTATTCAGTGGGCCAACAAGAGAAGAAACAGCACAAAGAATCACTTGCAAGGTTTCAGAAAGGCAGATAAGAAATGACTTACATCACTTCTCTCCATATTCCACTGACTTAGAACTCAGTAATATGGACCCATGTAACTGCAGTGAAGACTAGGAAATGTAGTCTCTGGTGGCCAGGAGGAAAAGGAAATGGGGGTTAGTGAACACAAAGCATTATCTCTGCTACGCTGTCAAACACATGTTTATTGGATTATGCCAATGATAATACAAGTACTAAATGACACAATAATACTAAATGAAACAATGGTACTAAGTGCTACAAATACTGTAAATTTGTAAAAATACAAATACTAGAAAAATGACACAAAAATTAAAATTTATGACACAAATACCACATGATATGATAGCAATATAAAATAATACTAAATGATATGATACCAAATTCTAAATAATACGATGATACAAATACTAACCATCTACATATTACGCAGAGAGCTGCTTCTGCTCAGCCCATAAAGAGATGGTTATATGAGCAGCCTCATTGGCAGCAGATGAAGAGATGGGATGGAGCCTGTGTTAGAAAAGGCAGTAACATTGGGTCCCCACCAGCTGAGAAGAGAAAAGCAACAGAGGGCTTTTTGAGCTTTTACTGAAGCTTAGGTACAACCCTCCCAGGGCTGTTTTCCAAATTCTCTAACTCTAAAGCATTTTCTCTTATCTGAAGTAATTTATTGGTTTCTATGTCACACATTAAATACGCTGATTGATTAACATGACTGGTTAACCAAGTGGTTAACATGGTAACGGATCCTCACTTTGAGGAGGGCTTGAAGGTGAAACCGAATGCCAACGAGAGCTCAAAGGACCAGGGTTAGGTCATTCTCCCCAGATCCTAATACAAACCAACAATGGCACTATTCTGAGCTCCATAAACAGGAAGTTAGATGCCAAAAAGGACTTTGAGATCGGCCAAGGTGAGCTTGGTGACAACTTCTCCAGTTCCTGATAGAATCTGTTTGGCCAAATCTCTCTTTTTTTCTTGGAGCTGCAAGATCTTCTCTTCCACTGTTCCCTCACAAACAAATCTGAAAAAGATAAGCAAATAATCAAAAACCCAAAGCAGCATATCTAATGACATATTCAAACGTCTATTTATGCTTCCGTTTTTTGGGTTTTTTTTTTGCGGTACGCGGGCCTCTCACTGTTGTGGCCTCTCCCGCTGCAGAGCACAGGCTCCGGACGCGCAGGCCCAGCGGCCATGGCTCACGGGCCCAGCCGCTCGGTGGCATGTGGGATCCTCCCGGACCAAGGCACGAACCCGTGTCCCCAGCATCGGCAGGCAGACTCTCAACCACTGCGCTACAAAGGAAGCCCTATGCTTTAGTTTTTAAATGAGATTTCTTCCTTTATTTTTTCTTAGGTTTGATTAAGAACTCTATGTTTAGCAGATCTAAACAACTTAGACTAAATATATATCCATTTAAAGTGATCTGACCTTGGACTTCCCTGGTGGCGCAGTGGTTAAGAATCTGCCTGCCCATGCAGGAGACACGGGTTCGACCCCTGGTCCAGGAAGATCCCACATGTCGCCGAGCAACTAAGCCCATGTGCCACAACTACTGAGCCTGCGCTCTAGAGTCCGTGAGCCACAACTACCCGCGTGCCTAGAGCCCATGCTCCGCAACAAGAGAAGCCACCGCAATGAGAAGGCCGCGCCCTGCGACAAAGAGTAGCCCCCGCTTGCCGCAACTAGAGAAAGCCTGCGTGCAGCAACGAAGACCCAACATAGCCATAATAAATAAATAAAATAAAAATTTAAAAATAAAGTGATCTGACCTCAAATTGGCCTTTTCTTTCTTTCTGAAGCTGAGATAATTGAGAAGTGCCAAAATAAGCAAAAGATATCCTGATCCAAAAAAAAGTGTAGAGATCCAGCTTTTACACAAAACGCTCCATCCTGATAAGGTCAGAAGGCCTAAAGCTTATCAAGTTTCTGCCAGGAATATGTGTGCTGGTTTAAGTACAGAGTGTCTTATCTCTTGGCTAATTCACACTGAAAACAGGTTTTACAAACCAAGGAAATACCACTGTTGTCCTTTATTCACTCATTCAACAGGTGCTGATGAAGATTCCCTATATGCCATGCACTATGCTAGGTGTAGGAACGGAGATTTGAACATGGTCTTGCAGTCAAAGAGAACACAAAACAAAGACATGAAAATAAACAGCAACAATAATAATATGACCTGGAAAGCGCTATAACGGAAGTATGTCCAGCGTACAAAAGGAGTGAAAAGAAATCTGTCTGGGGTCTTCAGGGAAGGCTCCATTGACAACTTGACTCTTAGTGTGACTTGTAGGATGAGCAAGGGTTTGCCAGATAGAACAGTGGGGAGGGCATCCCAGGGAATGGGAACATGTGTAAAACCATGACTGAGTTTTGGAACACAGTCTGCTGCAGGGGTCGTAGAGTCTGGCCAGGGCAAAAGTCAAAAACTATGTTGTACTACAACAGCAGAAGCTCAAGAGGCTGGCGGGGGCTGGATCATGAGTGACTCTGCCTGTGATGCTAAGAAACTTGGTTTTGAAAGGAGGAAATGGCAGTGGGATGGGAAGAAAGGGATGGTTACAAGAAACACCTAGAAAATAAAATGAATGGATTTGGTTTGTGAAACGTGAGCAAGAAGGGGGAGTCTAGTTTTGGCTCCATGATTAGATAAACAGTGATTCTATTCACAAAGATGAGAAATTCAGAAGAATCAGTAGATATGAGGTAGCAGGGAGAAACAATCTCAGCTTGTGACATTGTGAGTCCCTGGAGCATGTAACAGTACTTGCTACATGGGGACTACTCAACAGGTATTCATTCGTTTTTTGAGTTGAATGAGACAAATACATGAGTGAATGAATAATGGGTGTGGATGTGGACACTCAGATTCAGATATTTCGTGGGGATTTGGATATCTGGGCCTGAAGTTTAGGAAACCTTGGAACAGAGGGTATAGATTTTGGACTTACTGGAGTGGACAGGATTATTAAGAGAGGTGCATATAAAGTGAGCTGAGAAGAGAGCTAAAGACAAAACAACTGACATAATCACTGTACTTGGTGAATTTGGGAATTCATTGGTGTCCCTTAGCAAGAGTAGCTTCAATGGAGCGGCGGGGGTAAAAGCCAGTTTGTATAGGTTGAGGAATGAATGGGAAGTAAGTAAAGATAGACAAGGATTTCTAATTATTCAGAAAACTTAGCCATGAAAAGGAAGGAGAAAAAGAGGTACATAACTAGACTGTATTGTACAATTAAGGCAGGTTCTGCTGTTGTTTTTAAAGAGAAGAGGGTCTCAAGGACAGGGGCATTCTACAAAATAACTGGCCTGTGCACTTCAAAAATGTCACTGTCATAAAACACAAAGAAAGACTGAGGTGTTGTTCCAGTTAAAGGGGACAAAAGAGTCATGACAATCAAATGCTACACAGGACCTAGAATTTTCTTTGGCTGGGAAGGACATCACTGGGACAAGTGGCAAAATTGAATAAGGTCCATAGATCAGATATGAGTATTGTATTACTGTTAACATCCTGGTTTTGATAACTTTATTATAGTTATGTAAGAGAATGTCATTTTTAGGAAATGCATATTTTACTATTTAGAGGTAAAGGAGCATCATGTCTGCAACTTACTGTCAAATGGTCCAGAAAAAATCTTACACACACACACACACACACACACACACACACACACACGTGTCACAGTGCACAGGGATGTTTTGGTATTATTCTTGCAATCAAGAACTTTGGGGTATTCTTGTAAGAATTCTTACATTCTTCTCTATATGTCTGGAATTATGTCAAAATAAAAGTTAAAAGAAAAAGAGAGAGAGAGAGAGGAAGAGAGGGAGGAGGGAGGAGAGTCCTTTCATGGGCGGCCTTGACTGCATTAAGGCTCAGCATTGTTCATAAGCTTTTCTTCTTCTGCAGGACCAACTCCAAGGTTATCCACAAATTGCTTGTGTTCCCTTCCTGACTGTGAGTACCAAAAAGGATGTGCCCCACAAGCACCATTAGTACAGTGATCATCAAATACTTTACACATTCTATTAAAACATTACCCGAGAAAAATTTTCATGAAAGCAGACCTTTGTCCTGGAGACCTTTACTTACTTACCTGTGTATGACAACATCTTTCTGCTGCCCTACTCGGTAAATTCGGTCACAAGCTTGATCTTCAAGTGACGGATTCCTGTTAGAAGACAAGTAAAGCTTAAAGGTAATGACATCCTAGACCAGGGGTGGGCAAATCCCATGGGCCAAATGCAGCCCACAGTCTGTTTCTGTATGGCTCTTGTGTTTAAAATGGTTGTTACATTTTTAAAGGTTTGCAAAACAAAACAAAACAAAAAAACCTACAACAAAGAATATGCAACAGAGACCTATGTAGCTGGAAAAGCCTAAAATATTTACTATCTGGCCTAAAATACTTATAGAAAAAATTTGTAGGTCTCTGTTCTAGTCTATGTGGGACTCAGAAAGCCCCAGATGTCTTCTTGTCCTCTCATGAGAAACCGGGATCAGATTGCTAATAGGAACTCTTAGCACCACCATCAGTTGGAAACTCTTAAGTAACAGAGGTTAAACCAATGCTCAAATCCTGTCACTAACTAGTCGAGTGACTTTGGGCAAGCCATCTAACCACAACCCTCCAGACTTCAGATGGCTACTTGGAAACCGGCGGGCTGGCAAATGATCTCTAATGCCTTTTTCAACTTTAATATTCTAGATTCAACTAAGGAGACTTAATTTGTTTCATTCTTTCTAGGTTCTCATTATCAATTCCAAACTAGTTTCTCATCTTACCTCTTTAAAATCTTGGATAACATTGCTCAATTCAGAAACCAGCATGATCCCCATTCTGCTTTCCTCACTCACGAGTATAGGGGAGTCCCAAGTAAGACCTAACCACGTTCTCCAGGAAGATAATAACAGGTTGGCCTGTTTGTACCCATCTGGGCTGCCTGGAGAATTAACAAATGACAATCTCTGGCACCAGTGCCTGGTGCAGCGATCCCTGACTGGCATCACTGAAAACTCAAAACAGGGACAAATTATGACGCTTTCTCCTAGCAATACATGAGTCATTCACTTCGTTTCTAGGAAGGATGCTGCCATACTCCCGGTGTTGACACTATGTGCAGTGAGTCCAAGGCTATGTGTTAAGTGTGTGTCTAACATAATTAAAAAATTCCTTTGCCTTTTCCCTTTGGAGTAACAGTTCTCCCTCTTCACCAAGGCTGAGATTTCCTTGGACGTCAACAAGTATGTCTGAAATACGGTGTTTTGAAGAGATAAAACTCTTCATTGAGTGAAGCAGCTCTTGGCCATAAGGAAAAGCACCCCCTACTCCGCTCTCAGTTTCCATGGAAACAGATGTTAGATTAACAATAAATAGTGAACAGACTATTTTAAATAGTCATTTGAAGCCTTGCTTGCTCAGGAATTCAGGGCCAGCAACTAACCCTACACCAATTTTTTTTCTCTCTCCTTTTTTTAAGTTATTTATTACTTTATTTATTCTGGGCTGTGTTGGGTCTTCACTGCTGTGCGCGGGCTTTCTCTCTAGTTGCGGCGAGAGGGGACTACTCTTTGTTGCGGTGCGCGGGCTTCTCGTTGCAGGGGCTTCTCCGGTTGCGGAGCACGGACTCCAGGCACGCAGGCTTCAGTAGTTGCGGCAGATGGGCTCAAGTAGTTGTGGCTCACGGGCTCTAGAGCGCAGGCTCAGTAGTTGTGGCACACGGCCTTAGTTGCTGGCATGTGGGATCTTCCCGGACCAGGGATCGAACTTGTGTCCCCTGCATTGGCAGGCGGATTCTTAACCACTGGGCCACCAGGAAAGTCCCTAGCCCTACACCATTTTGATCTGTATCTTATACACATGGATGCACAGAGGCAGCTCCATAATATGAAAGGAACACACTCAGTATAAGAAGTCAGGACTTACTGCCCCTCTGGTCTCCCTGCTATGCTGTGACAACTCAAGAAAAATCCAGAATCGTTACCAGTGCATGTCCAGAAGGAAAAGATGGTTTCCTCCAGTCAGGTTTAGACCAACACCTCCAGCCAAGAGAGAGATTAGCATAACCTTCAAAAGGAAGCACACCATTAACTTTACACAGACTTGGTCTCATAAATCACCTCTCCTTCTTAGCAACACGCTCTTATCAAATTCCCTTCTGCTGTCATAAAGGCACTGTTTCGAAACTCTGAGATCCTATCTCCCATGCCTCACCTTTGAGAAAATTCTCATTTAACCTTTTTTTGGTGAGTCATTCTCAAAACATTAATTGTGCACCTGTCGAAATATATGAATACTACCATTTAAAGCACCAGGGGTGGTTAGCTCAATAAACTTTCCATCAACCGGATTATGTCTGTTCCATCAGTCCTCCAACCACTGCCATGATTCTCCTGCCATCACTCAACTAATGCTTTCCAAATTTGCATTATCCATAATTAGATGCCTTTGTTCTCCCACTTCCCTCCATCTTTCCTCATATCAAGATCCCACCCATCCTTCCAGGCTTGTCTCCTCCACAAAGAGTCTCTTGAACCTAACCAGCTATGTTCTTACTCTCTTTTTAGCCCTCATAGTTTATTCTCTTAGAGTATTTGCACACTTTGATATGTACCCCCCAATAAATGTCAAAGGAATCAAAAACACCTGGAGGGGTCAAAGCTATGACTATTTTTGAATCGAGCTATGTTAAAATTTTCTCTGTATAATTGGGAACAATTTGCTCTTGATTACAGAGCTCTGCTCTGATCAGCTTGTACCTGAGGGCCCCTGGATTTGTTAAATGCCTCCACCAAGTCCATTCTCTGTTTGGGGTTAACAGAGCCATCGATGGTGGAATAAGTCAGTCCATGCCTCTTAAGGTGCAAGGTTACAACCTTCAGCATGCTGGTCCACTGAGAGACGATGACACTGGAAGGAAGGATAAAACAGAAAACCAATGCCCCCGAATAGATGAAACAAACTCATCCGCAGGGCTTTAACGCCTGCTATTCGTACAATTCAGCTATCAAATGTGGACGAGGAAAGGCCTTCTGCTACCTAAGCGTACACACTTCGGTGACATTATAAGATTACAATATTTCCAGCTATTTCTAGATCCAGTCTGCAACTTATTTTGTGCAAAATGAAGTCAGAATAAAGTGGTGGCTAAGCTGAAGTACTGGCTGCGGCCTCTGATTATCTGGGGCCTAGTGCTTACCCACAGGAGGTCTGTACTCCTGCAAAGGGGTAGAGGCCCCTCCCTTGGCCAGTCAGAACACAAGCTGCTAGGGCTTCTCTGTTCCCCCCATGCTGCGCTTTAATTAGAGTTTTATGTGTTTAGATCAAAATATTTCCGATCTACAAATGCATTGAATAGCACACAGTAAAGTCAAACAACGAATGAACCTCCCACATCCACGTCCCCAGCTTAGGAATGTCCCCAGCACCATGGGGGCTCCCGGTCTGACCCCACTCTTCTCCCTCCCTCGCCCACCTATTACTCTCTTGCTTTTCTTGAGATGCTTCTTCTCTGCTCTTACTCAGTTTACTCGGATGCTCAGTTTACTCGGATCCTCTAGGGATTGCCTTTTCGACCAGTGCCACAAACATTTTAATTAGAAATCAAAGGGAATCTGTGCTGTAACCTGAGTGCTTTCTACTAAGCATGACTCAAGGTCCTTGATATAAAAAGCGAAGATTTATAACTATCTGCAATATTAAATTTTCTAGCGTAATTACAAGCAATGCTTGGATAATGAAATAACACATTTACCTCTTTTGGGACCCTGAATTTCTTCGGATTGCCTCCAATTCTGCCAACAGAGATGAAATCTGGGAAAAGATGGAATTAACATATGGAGGTTTAAGCAAATTTGCTTTTCTCCATGTTCTGAATTAAAGAATCGGTCTCCTCCAGAGCCTCTCGGCTTCTGGTCTTACTCCTCTCTAGTTCCCTTTCCTCTCTGCAGCCAGAGTGCTATTTCCAAAATGTCAGTTTCTTATTTTCCTCCTCTGGCTGAAGCCCCTGCAGTGGCTTCCCGCTGAGAATAAAGCCCAAGCTCCGTACAGTGGCCTCCCAGGTCCTTGCTACCTTGCCTTCCGCTCACATCTCCAGCCTCAACCCTCACTACACGCTCTTCAAATGATGCTCGGGTGATACCAACATTCTCCCTCCACTAAGCCACGCTTTGTCTCATCTTTGTCCATTGTGTTCCCTCTGCCTAGGACAGCCTTACGTGCCAGCTTCTTGGACGTCCTCTCCAATCCTAGGAGCCCACTGCCTACATGCTACTATACCACCTTTTCTTTCTATTATCATGGTCTTTTTCATACTATATATTAATTGCTTATTAGTCATCTCTTGCTTTCATGGCCGAAGATGCTCCGAAGAGGCAGAGCCAGCGTATGTCTGGTTCATTTCTGCACCCCTAGCACTCGGCATGTTGCTGGACCAGAGAAGATACTATCCTAACATTTGCAGAAGGAGAAAGTGAAAGAGCTTGACCCAGTTTGAAGCCTGCTGCAAATGGTGTTGAAGAAGAGAACATGTCCAGACTGAGGAATACTTGCTCAAGCTTCACGACAAGCTCTCTTCACCAAAACTGCTCAGGGCATATTCAAGTCTATGAGGGAGCAGGCAATAAGAACACAGGGGCAGGACTCTGGAGAGCAGCTGGCCTCATTCTTCCTGACCGCTAATGTGAATGACCTTTCCAAAGGCTCTAAAGTTCATCCCAGAATGGAGGAAGAGGACGAAAATTAGACCAAGAATCAGGAGATGAAGAGAGTTCTTATTCTGCCATTACAGGGCTGGATCACCTTGGAACTCCCAGTTAAGGGCACAGCTTCCTCATCAGTAAAAAGGGGCTGAGCCAGAGGAACTGAGGTGCCCTTAGCTCTTCCATTCTACGCCGTTGTGGTGCTAGTGGCAACCTGTTGAGGCCCCCGCGTAAGGCAGCGCTCCCACCTGAACAAACCCGCTGATGCCTGGGCAGGAAGACAGTCACAGGACCGTACCATTTTGAATTAGTAGGAAGGAAAAAAGCAGGTACACGAAGTGCCTGGTGTCTTGGCAACTCAAGGTTGTGGAAAGTTCTCGAACTGCCTCATGAAAAACCTGGTGATAGGTATTTTGAAAAAATGCAGTGGAAGAGCAGGATTCATGGGCTGTGAGCTGGGGCCAAATTCTAATAACGTTCTGTATGAGTTTAGGTTTGTGCTACCAAACAAAACTCCCTTCCTCACATGAAACCACCTTAAGTGGTTTGAACTACGATTAATGGGTTCACATTAAGAACCTTGTGAATGATGACCTGAGTATCAGACAAGTTGTTAGGAACACAAATTATTAGGAACATGAATTTTAACCCAATAGCTAACTGAGGGTGCTAGGGCCTGAAGTCCGGCCACATGTGGTGCCCTTCTTATGTTTCTCTCGGTTACTGATGGTGAAGACCTAGGTAAATATTTTTAAAATCTAATTAAAAGTAATTCTTTGGTAAAACCATTCCCCTGGCAGTGACCTCCTTTCCAGTTACATCTTTTAAAGCCTTTGAAGAGAGGCTGAGGCAGCCTCAGAAAGCAGTAGAGAGGGAACCCAGCCCTCAGGGCAGGCGAGACCATGGGCAGGTTCCAAGTGAGCCAGTGGAGAGGCAGGACACACACCCCGGCCTTCCTCTGATAGAACCCTTCAGTTCTTAAAACATTCAATGAAAACAGAACAGAGTGACTAACGAGGAGAGGCTGGTAGGAAACAAACCCGGCAGATGGAAGCCTCTCAACAAAGCAAAGCAACTGGCGCTCAGACGTATTACACAGTCTGAGGCTCAGGCCTTCGTTGTTTTCCCAAAACAAACTGCTCACTTGCCTGGGCCTTGTGGCCGGCATACACCTGACAGGCTCCTTCCCGAGGAATCCATGCCAGAAATCTGCCCTGATGCCGGGTCGGTCCAAGCCACTCTCTGAAAGCCCACTATGTAGTAAGACTTCAGTTTTATTCATCAAATCAAACTAGAATTTAAGACTGGAGGGAGAATTTGACCAGCCAACATCTAACAGCTCCAGCTCTGCTGTCAAATGGCTGGGCTCGCTTGGACAAATGTGGCGCTCTCACTCAGGGAAATGTATAAGGAGGCAAAGTCTTTCTACTAGAATAGAGGTCATCATACTACCTTGGTGCTCTCTCTCCTGTCGTCAAAAAGCTCCACATTGAAGCATTTGCCATTAAGGGAAATGGAGGCAGACGGCTCTGAGTTATGGAATTCGGACAAGGTCAAGTCTCTGAGCTGCTCTTCCAGGGAAAGGACCAGGCCTTCACTCTTCAGCTCTTTCAGATCCAGGGCCTGAGCAGAATCAGACAGGGGAAAGAGCAGATGGGCGGTTGAGGCAGCAAGGCATGTGACCTGCCAAAGTGCTAACTGTTTAACACAGCACATGGCAAAATGTCTCGTAATTTACCATCAGTATCTCCTCGGGTAAACCCAGATTAAAATGTAATCTTGCAAGCTTTTTTCACCAGATCAAAAATAAATCAAAGGACTTCCCTGGTGGCGCAGTGGTTAAGAATCCGCCTGCCAATGCAGGGGACATGGGTTCAATCCCTGGTCCAGGAAGATCCCACATGCTGCGGAGCAACTAAGCCCGTGCGCCACAACTACTGAAGCCCGCGTGAGCCTAGAGCCCGTGCTCCGCAACAAGAGAAGCCACTGCAATGAGAAGCCCACGCACTGCAACAAAGAGTAGCCCCTGCTCGCCATAACTAGAGAAAGCCCATGCGCAGCAACGAAGACCCAACGCAATCAAAAATAATTAAAAACAAAAAAGGAATCCATTTAATAAATCAATCAATCAAATGATGGAACTTCTTAGATAATTGCCAGATTGCAAGATCTTTCTATTTTCCCCAGCTAGAACAGAACAGTTAATTAAGTTATTGATAATCAAGATGCAATTTGCTACCAAAAAAAGATACATTACTATAGCACCTCAAAAGAATAACATACTTCAATAAAAATTTTTTTAATAAAAGAAAAAATTTTCAAGTACCAGGAGTAGTTCTTTTTCTGTTCATAAAAATAACATATGCTCATTTTAGAAAATCTGGAAAAGTTCAGAAGAGTATAAAGAAAGTACGAATCCTTGATAACCAAGGAGAAAATAAATTTTAACTGCCAAGAGAAAAAAAAAAAAAGAATAACATATGCCCCTTTTTTTTTTAAATTGAAGTATATTTACAATATTGTGTTAGTTTCTGGTGTACAGCAAAGTGATCCCCTTATACATACATACTCACACACACCTATATATTCTCTTTCAGATTCTTTTCCATTAAAGGTTATTACAAGATTTTTTAATTTTAGCTGCACCACGTGGCTTGCAGGATCTTGGTTTCCCGACCAGAGATCGAACCCACGCCCTGGAAGTGAAAGCACCAAGTCCTAACCACTGGAGCGCCAGGGAATTCCCAGGTTATTACAAGATATTGAGTTTAGTTCCCTGTGCTATACAGTAGGTCCTTGTTGTTTACCTATTCAATATGTAGTAGTGTGTATATGTTAATCCCAAACTCCTATTTATCCCTTCCTCACCACCCTCTGCTATCCCGTTTGGTAACCATAAGTTTGCTTTCTATGTTTGTGAGTCTATTTTTGTTTTGTAAATAAGTTCATCTGTATCATTTTTTTTAGATTCTACAAATAAGTGATAGCATATGATATTTGCCTTTGACTACTTAATATGATAATCTCTAGTCCCATCCATGTTGCTGCAAATGGCATCATTTCATTCTCTTTTTATGGCTGAGTAATATTCCATTATATGTATATGTGTGTGTATACACACACACACAAGCACCACATCTTCTTTATCCATCCATCTGTTGATAGACATTTAGATTGCTTCCATGTCTTGGCTATTGTAGATAATGCTGTAATGAGTATGAACACTGGAGTGCATGTATCTTTTTGAATTAGTTTTCTCCAGATATGTGCCCAGGAGTGGGACTGCTGGATTATATGGTAACTCTATTTTTAGTTTTTTAAGGGTCCTCCATACTGTTCTCCAGAGTGGCTGCACCCATTTAGACTCCCACGAACAGTGTAGGAGGGTTCCTTTTTCTCCACACCCTCTCCAGCATTTATTGTTTGTCAACTTTTTAATGATGGCCATTCTGACTGGTGTGAGGTGAGGACCTCATTATGGTTGTGATTTGCATTTCTCTAATAATTAGTGACACTGAGCATCTTTTCACGTGCCTCTTGGCCATCTATATGTCTTTGGTGAAATATCTATTTAGGTCTTCTGCCCATTTTTTGATTGGGTTGTTTGTTTTTTTGCTATTAAGCTGTATGAGCTGTTTGTGTATTTCGGAAATTAATCCCTTGTTGGTAGCATTGTTTGCAAATATTTTCTTCCGCTCTGTGGGTTGTCTTTCCATTTTGTTTATGATTTCCTTTGCTGTGCAAAAGCTTTTAAGTTTAATTAGGTCCCATTTGTTTATTTTTGCTTTTATTTCCATTTCTCTAGGAGAGAAATACAAAAAAATATTCCTGCAATTTATGTCAGAGTGTTCTGCCTATGACATATTCCTCTTAATTACAGATGTGCCTCTATCCAATATCAAGACAACTTTAAATACTTGAGTTTTCATACCTAGACTTAACACTAGTAGTTAAATAAGCTTTATGACATCCTAAAATACCGAAGTATTCATATATGGCTTCCTTTTTAACAAGACGCCATTTTCTATTCTAAAATAAAGCTTATTTAAACAAACCAGGGACTTCCCTGGTGGTCCAGTGGTTAAGACTCCATGCTCCTAATGCAGGCGGCCCGGGTTTGATCCCTGGTCAGGGAACTAGATCTCGCATGCCGCAACTAAAGATCCCAAATGCTGCAACTATAGATCCCCGCATGCCACAACTAAGAAGATCCCACACCCTGCAACAAAGATCCCACATGCCGCAAATAAGACCCAGTGCAGCCAATTAATTAATTAATTAGTTAATTAAAGAAAAATAATAAACAAAACAAATAATAAAAACTGTTCTCAACATCATGGGAATTATCTCAAGGTCAATAAAGATTAATATAAAATAAAGTAAAATAAAGGGTCTTCTCTTTCCTATCCCACCAGAAAACAAAATACACTCAAACCCCATTTTCCTTGATCCAGCAGACTGGATCCCAGTTTCAGGAGACTGAGGTGGACTTCTCCACAGCCCCTCTGGGGTCCCACACAGGTGACTTTGCTTACCGACTTCAGTAGAGAAAGATGACAACAACACTGGCGGAGTCTCAGCAACTGTGACAGTATATGGGCGGTGCTAGATGTCTGCGAGTCTGCTGCCACGGAGAGCCCAGGCCCACTGGACCCAAACTCCTGGGCCACTTCCAAGAAGGAAAACAGACACAGGAAACAGTACAGGGTTTAAAACAGAAATATGGGGAAGAACCATGAACTAAATGAGGAGATTTTAAACTTCTTTGATCTGAGGTTCAATCATATAGTTTTAGCTTACTTCTCTCTACCAATTAGAGAAGTACGAAATACTGGTTTTCTTTATAGACCGACTTGTATTTTAATCAAACAGATTTTGAAAATAACTAAAAAGAAGTTTAGATCACCAGGTCTGGTGCCTGCACGTCAGTAGATTTTACTTTGGTTTGAGGTTCCAAGCTAAGGTCAAGTCTCTGCAATCAAGAATGCATGACCCCTCCCCCCCCATTTCTGTAAGTTTACCAAATCTGCATCCACATTGTCATGAGTTTTCTGTATTTGTAAGTGTCCCACTGCTTACCTCTACTGAATGCATTATCAGAGCTTCTTCCAGATTGGCTGCCCCCACTTTCATGTCTTTTTAGATAGGATTGCAGAGCTGACCTGCCTCAGATAGAAAACGAAAATGCACATAAAATGGTCGTTAAGACCAAACAGGTTTACAATGGTCAGTGTTTAACTGTGGTTGCGGTAGGACCTTGAAAAATTGTAAAAGCGAACTTGTTAAATGAAGGTAGGCTCACAGCAAGCATTGGGCAAAGGTAATAAAAAATAATTACTTTAAAAGCCAAACCACTTAAAAATGATTAATAAATATTAACAAAGATTAATATCAAATATTAGTATTATATTTAATATCAATTTAATATTAACATGTAATACAGTAACATATTATTAATTAGTATAAGTTAATATACTATTATAATATTTATTAATAAGTATAAGGTATACAAAGAGAAAAAACGTATTTACATTGGAAGTGAGAGGTACCAAATAAATAGGAGAGTAGAAATCTGGAATTCAGGGAAGGATAAGAGCTTTAGAGCAAGTGCAAAGGACAGATGACAAGAAGGATTACTGGGCAGTTTTTTAAAAGTTCCAATGAGAGGCTGGGTAACAGGTCAAAGGTCAAAGAGATATACTTTCCTAATACAGCCCCATGAGGAACAGAAAGACCTGGTGTACAGTGTGCACACCCTAGAGCTTCTATGCAAGGAAGCCAATGGAGAACAGGTTCAATGTGTATGTGAGACAAAGGTGAGCTGAGGAGAGGTGAGGAGAGAGAAAGGGAGGTTTTTTAAAAAAGGAACACAGATATCCAACTTGTCAATAATACCGTAATTACAGTTAGAGGAACCTTGACCCTCGACTCACTCCCAAGCAAGAACAAGAATAAAATAGATGTGAGAAGGTGCTTCTTCACGGCACACACCTTGATCTTGCAAAAAGGACACTATAAACATTTTCTTCATCTTCAGAAAGCTTTAAATGGTGCAACTGAAATTTACGCTGGGGGAGCACCACCTGGAAGAGTAAAAGAAAAAAGCAGCTGGGATGAAGTTATACAAATTAACTGAACATTAGGGAGGACACTTCCCAGAGTTGGCACCAGAAATCTAGTCAGGCTCTGGACAGCAGCTCCCACCCTTCCCTGAAAACAGGACTGCTCTAACACACTGCACACGGGACTGCTGTGACACGAGGGGCAGGACAGCAACCCGAGGGCCTCCTCCTAGGAAAATGGGAGACTCAGAGGCTCCTGAAGCAACGCAGATGGCGGTTCAAGCCGAGTCAAGGACATGGTGGCCCTCCCTCCTGGCCTCCCCCAGGCACATGTGTCAATGGGATTACCAAGGGCTTGCCGGTGGGGTCCAGCTGGTCTTTTGTTCTTCTCAGCAAAAGGCTCTTGGTTAAAATATTTAACCGTTCTTCTCCTTTCTTTGAACCATTGTCAACCTGACTCCTCCACAGACTGAGTTCATCAAATGGAGAACAACGGAGAAATCTTTTTCATTGGAGAAGGAGGACAGAGAACAGGAAAGAAGCATGGGAGGATGGAGGAAAGGTTCAAAGACAGACATAAGGTGAAAAGCAAATCAGATTTTACATGCCATCCAATCATTTGTAAACGTCAATTTCATAGCAAAACTCTGCTAGACAGAGCAAAAGGATCCAAGTCAATAACCACATTATAAAAATGTGAATTTTCCCATTAACAACGTCTATATCGTCACAACAGGACATATAACCAATAGCTAGCATTCATTCCTAAAACTTCAAAGGCTAGTAAAGAAATTCTGTATCCTCTTATGAGCTGACTTGAATTAAAATAAGTATTTTAAAATCAGCCTTTCTTTCTGTTTGCTTCAAATAAATTGTAGTCCTGTCCCCAGGCCATATGTTTTAAAGCAGAAGTAGCCCCAAAGATTCCTGGGACTGAAGAAAGTTGACTGTTGTTTCCTTTAGTTTAATTGGTCCCTTATTTTTCCATATATAGGGGCTGGATGTCATCAAAGTCCTATATCAGCCAATCAACAGATTATATCTCATAAATATTAATTCTTCTTCCCTTTAAAGGTTGACAGGCTTGCCACCTGCTACACAAGATAGTCTGGTACACACTGGAGATATGAGATATGAAATAATTATGAAGCGTTACCGACAGGGTTCACATCTACATAATCCAAAGAGTTTTACTCACTTCAGCAGTGAATACATGTCCAACAAGTTGTTCTGAATGGGGGTTCCAGTGACAGCCCAACGGGCTTGGGCCTGGAGCTTACACACAGCCAAGGAAGTCTGCACTCGGGGATTCTTAACATTGTGAGCTTCATCCAATATGATTCGAGCCCAGACTACTCGAAGCAAAGGTGATGAGACACCCTGGAAGAAACACAGGTGAAATCCAATAAGAGTATGGGAAAACATGCATGTCATCAAGAAGATAAGGGAAAATAACAAGCAGGTATCGAAGACCCGCTCTTACCTTCAAGTCTGAGGGCTTAGATCAGGTACACTGAAATAAGAAATAAGCTTAAGAAACCAAGAGTGGTTGGACAGCTACATATAAAAGAATGAAATTAGAACACTTTCTAACACCATACACAAAAATAAACTCAAAATGGATTAAAGTCATAAATGTAAGACTGAACACTATCAAACTCTTAGAGGAAAACTAGGCAGAACATTCTCTGACATAAATCTCAGCAAGCTCTTTTTTGACCCACCTCCTAGAGTAATGAAAATAAAAACAAAAATAAACAAATGGGACCTAACGACACTTAAAAAAGCTTTTGCACAGCAAAGGAAACCATAGACAAAATGAAAAGACAACCCACAGAATGGGAGAAAATATTTACAAAGCAACTGACAAGGGATTAATCTCCAAAATATACAAACAGCTCAGGCAGCTCAATATCAAGAAAACAAACCACCCAATCAAACAATGGCTGGAAGATCTAAATAGACATTTCTCCAAAGAAGACATACAGATGGCCAAGAGGCACATGAAAAGATGCTCAACATCACTAATTATCAGAGAAATGCAAATCAAAATTACAATGAGGTATCACCTCACACCCGTCAGAATGGCCATCATCAAAAAGTCTACGAACAACAAATGCTGCAGAGGGTGTGGAGAAAAGGGAACCCTCCTACACTCTTGGTGGGAATGTAAATTGATACAGCTACTATGGAGAACAGTATGGAGGTTCCTTAAAAACTAAAAATAGAGTTGCCATGATCCAGCAATCCTACTCCTGGGCATTTATCTGGAGAAAACCATAATTCAAAAAGATACATGCACCACAATGTCCAGTGCAGCACTATTTACAATAGCCAGGACATGGAAGCAGCCTAAATGTCCATCAACAGGGGAATGGATAAAGAAGATGTGGTACATACATAAGTCTACTTTTATATATAAAATACTAAGCCAGACACAAAGAACATTTCCTACTCTCAAGGAGCTCACAATCTAGCAGGGGAGAAAAAATAAAACAAGCATAAAGATCATTACACACAATGTATATATAGTAAATCCCACTGGATAATTCAATACAGGACAGTAGGAATCCAGTTGGTCTTGTTCACTGCAGTATCCCTAATACCTGAAATAGCATCTGGCATGGGGCAGTGTTACAACAAAAATAGAAATGAGGTTTTTCCTCTCCTGATAACAAGGAAAATAAAGGGAACAATGAACAGGGTGGAGAAGGAGCATAAACTGGCCTGAAAGAGTTAACCAATCCTAGTTTTATTTTAACTGTTACTAATCTGTAGTGTCTGTAACTAGACTTGTCCTTCACAAAGCTAACCCCTAACACTCTCTGACTGTGTGAATTACATCCTGCACCTAACACTCTCCATCTCCATGTGAATTACATCCTGTACCTGGTGTTCACACTCCCTACACTCCCTTGTAGCAAATCACCCCTTGTAGCGTTCTGCATTTCAGAAAGAAGGTTGCGGGTGGATAACCCGGAGACGAAGAATGGACCCAATTACCAGGTTGCCTGATGCCAGCTGTGACTGTTTTGAAATAATGCAGGAAGAAGAAAAATGCAAGACCTTCACTACTTTGATCCTTATCACCTACCCCAGACTGTGAGCCCCACCTATAAGACTTTTCCTGATTCCCCAGGGATTGGGGGGGGCGTTTTTGAGGTGCTGGCCTGCTGTGTTCCCTCTTTGCCTGGCAAAGAATAAGACTACCCTTTCTTTTCTCCTCCAAACTCTGTCTCCGTACTTCTATTCGACATCGGTGCACAGAGAGCCAAGATTCTGGCATCAGCAGATATTCAATATTTGGGGAATTAAAGGGGTGCGCGGTGACATAAGCAAGCACAAGGTGCTAGGAGATGCATTTAACCAGAGGCGGAGGCAAAGCATTCCATTCAGAGGGAGAACAAAGGCACAAGAGCAGGACAGATCTTTGGTACAGCTGAGCATGGGGTGCCACTGGGAGGGCTGGGGTGTGGGGGGAGAAGGCCACACAGGCAGGGCAAGACCGTAAAAGGCCTAATATATCATTTAAAGGGATGAGGGTTTTAGCCTCAAAGCTAAGAGGAATTACTGAGGAATCTGAAAAGTTAATCATCAAAGAGAAGGCAGAGTCGGTCATGAGATAGAGAAGCGTTCTAGAGATCTCCCCAAATACAGAAAGCTGTGAATATCCTATTGTACTAAGAATAAAAGCATATGCAAAAGAGTAGTTCTTGGGACAACACTGTATTTTCAGAGGGAAAAAGCCCACAATATCTATGCAATAAAGCCTCTACTCTATGTAACTGAGACTACCCTGGACACAGCAACAAACATTCAGGTTTTTTCCCCTGGTTATCATTTAGCTTCTGGCCCACTGTAGCCTTATTATTTGCAACCCTTTTCCTAGAAAGTGGAGGAAGGCAGGGAATAATGGCTTCATATAAAAATACTAGTCCTAACAAGAAATATAAAACACATCCTGGGGCTTCCCTGGTGGCGCAGTGGTTGAGAGTCCGCCTGCCGATGCAGGGGACACGGGTTCGTGCCCCGGTCCAGGAAGATCCCACATGCCGCGGAGCGGCTGGGCCCGTGAGCCATGGCCGCTGGGCCTGCGCGTCCGGAGCCTGTGCTCCGCAGCGGGAGAGGCCACAACGGTGAGAGGCCCGCGTACCGCAAAGAAAAAAAAAAAGAGGAATCCTTGACCTTTTTGGGCTTCCCTGGTGGCGCAGTGGTTGAGAGTCTGCCTGCCGATGCAGGGGACACGGGTTCGTGCCCCGGTCCGGGAAGATCCCACATGCCGTGGAGTGGCTGGGCCCGTGAGCCCTGGCCACTGGGCCTGCACGTCCGGAGCCTGTGCTCAGCAACGGGAGAGGCCACAACAGTGAGAGGCCTGCGTACCGCAAAAAAAAAAAAAAAAAAAAAACACATCCTGAGAATATACCCCCAGAACTCTCAAATAAACACTGTAACAAGTGAAGCTTTCCTTTATTCATGAGATATGACCACCACCGCAACTGCAATGTAGTTATTGTTTCTAAAACACAGCAAACTACTGTACCATCTCCACCTTTATTGCTGAGGAGGTTGTCTAGAGTTAAAAGAGAAGGGACAGAGGAAAGAACTCTCTGTTTCCACAGATGGAACAGTTCGAATGTTCATGACCTTACGGGAGGGTACCTTTGCCATCTCTAATGCTGTGAAAAGACTCCTATTAAACGATCTGTGGTTCCAACCCTACTTCCCTGGCAGCACCCACGCCTCACCTTCACACTGAGGTTTGCACCTGGCATCTCTCCCTCTTCCTTCTTTGTGGGAATCTCCTTGGCCAGAAGGCTGTAGGTAGTGACCACGATGTCATATGTGGAGAGGCTGCAGAGATATAACACAGAGCAAAAGTTAAACCATCCCGCCACGACTCTGACAATGTGAGACAGAATTGGTTCCTTCACAAAAATGCCTACGGCTGGAAGGATAGACAGCAGAACTCATTAATTTATGTCCTTAATTCACACACACATGACTCTGGAGAGGTAAATTTTATACACCTGACTTCCTTATTGCTTACCACTGGTCATTTTTACAGATTATTCGCTATAACTAGAACAGCCTCCCTCTTCCCAGCCAAGTCAGAAAAGATCATCTCTGGTGGGGTCATATTAAGCTTGAAGTGATCTGGCAAGAACAGAAAGCCGGGCAGGGTTGGAAGTTAATATTTAGTTAATTTGACATAGATGACACTAAAGTCCCAATGAAGTAAGAAACCCTCGAAGTACTGTTCATCTTACAGCAATGGTGTTTTCTCCTCCTCATTCTATAATGGATTTGTGAAAACCCATTCATCTAGCTTTGACATTTGGGCATAAAGATACATGTTGTACACTTTCAGTTTACCTCACCTATACTCTTTACATGTAAAGATTCTTGATGAAAAGCGCAATTCTTTTTCCGAGGAAGCTTAATATTGTGTACCTGAGAGAACTTCAATAAATACTTTTGATAAAAATCTATTTGGGGGCTTCCCTGGTGGCACAGTGGTTGAGAGTCCGCCTGCCGATGCAGGGGACGCGGGTTCGTGCCCCGGTCCGGGAAGATCCCACATGCCGCCGAGCGGCTGGGCCCGTGAGCCATGGCCACTAAGACTGCGCGTCCGGAGCCCGTGCTCCGCAACAGGAGAGGCCACAACAGTGAGAGGACTGCGTACCGCAAAAAAAAAAAAAAAAGGCCCCCTGAGCCAAGATGCTGAGCACCTCATACTGACTGCAATATTTCTGCACTTACACTTTTGCATGTTGATCCCGGTTTGGCCCATGATACAGATAGACTCTTAGTTTGTTGCTGCTCACACGTTTCTCCACCTCACTTTTCCAATGATGGATCAGGGAAGCAGGACAGATGACTAGTGTTCCATGGGAAGTGAACTCAGAGGAGTCTTGAGAGGGGAAAAGAAAATCAACACCTCGTTACATTCATTAAATAGTTTTAACTTCTTAAAGGCATTACCTCTTTCCCTTGACTGACATTTATTCCTTCAATCAATATTTTTAACAACTGCTGCTTCTATTTCTACACATAGCTTATACCTTGGAGATATTGCGGGTCTGGATCTAGACCACAGCAATAAAGTGAGTATCACAATAAAGTGAGTCACACGAACTTTCTCGTTTCCCAGTGCATATAAAAGGTATGTTTGCACTACACTATAGTCTGTTAAGTGTGCAATAGCATTACGTTTTTTAAAAAAGGTGCATAGCTTAATTTGAAAATACTTCATTGCTTAAAAATGCTAACATCATCTGAGCCTCCAGCAAGTCGTAATCTTTTCACTGGTGGATGGTTTGAAGTATTGCAAGAATTACCAAAATGTGACATGGAGACGCGAAGTGAGCAAATGCTGTTGGAACAATGGCGCCAAAAGACTTGCTCAACACAGGGTTGACACAAACCCTCAATTTGTAAAAAACAGTATCTGTGAAGTGCAATAAAATGAAGTATGCATGAAGTAGAATAGAAAACGGAAGAAATAATCTTTTAACTCAAAACCATTATTTATTTTCCCCTACAAAAGTGGAAGAGAGAGAGGCTAAAGGGCGAGGAAAGTGGGTAGCACATGACTTCACTTTAAAAACCCAAAAAACCCCAATGTGCTTTCACAGTGGCCAGAATGTAGAAGCTGGATCATTTCCTAACTCATCCTGAGTTGATTCATTACAAGGGAGTATTATTACTTTTCTCTGAAAAGCATAACTTAATTACATTCACATTAAAGTATAAGTACAAAATTCCCTAGGTCAAGCGAACATTACTTTGGAACCAGTTAGTGCTGGAGTATGTGTACCACTGCCCCCCATCCCTTGTGTGTGTGAAGGTGCGCACATGCTGCTACTACACACAGGGACACAGGGTCCAGCTGCAACAGTGGTCACTAGAGGCCCTGAGAGCAGATGGCCACAGATTCCTTAACTATCTAACCAACTGAGAAATGTACATGTGTACATGGCAATTTACGTGGTGTTGGCTCTACATAATATACAGGACCTTTAAGGTACTTATACAGTTACTACATTTTAAAAACAGAGGTTGAAATAAGAGAAATTGTCTAGAATCTGGAAACTTCTGGAAGTTCAGAAACATGGAAAACAGTGTCTGCTATGGTGGCTAAAATCTGAATTTGTCACAGATCTTCTTTCAAAAAATAATATATTAACTAATTTGGATCTATCCTATAGTTATATCCTCAACATTAACAAAAATAATCATTAGGTTTAAACTAAGTTTTCTGGAGCCTTAGCTTTCTCCATGAAATTGTTCCTAATCACAGGTCAAGCTAACCTTATAGTAAAAGGAAAAAATGATTACTTCTAGTTAGTGTATTTGGTGTCAGAAATGATACTATAGGAAAGTAGTCTAATGCTAGTTTTCCAATAAATTAAATATGACCAAAGGCATCCTTTCATGGCTGAAAAATTTCCACTCTCCGCTGCCTCACATGATTTAGGAAACAGCAGGTTTTTGAATACCATTTTTGGAAAGCCAAGCCAAAGCCGTGGTTTTGTCCTTTTCTTTGTTTTTCTCTTGGTTCTTCTGGGTCAGGATGAGTGCAATCATTGTGAGGGTTTTTCCTAACCCCATATCATCCGCTGGAAAATAAAAACACAAATAGGAGAGGTAACTATTTAGGGCAAAGAATCAGCTCAGCTTCAAGAGAAGCAGCCCCGGGCAGACACCAGCCCTGGTCCTCTGCTGTCAGTGCCATTCCAGTCACCATGCTTTGCCTCCTCTATTGAAGCCTTTGTCTTTCTTATTAAAATGAACACTAACTCTTGCTATTTATTTTGCGACCTAGGTCAAAGACATTTACTAGGACTTTCATAAAATTTAAAACTTATTATTTAGATCTTATTCGAGTCTCCGTGTTATATTGTTACTTATCCAGTACACTCATTGATATCTCCCTCAGTTTGATGATGTTGCCTAGTCTTATTTATTTCCCTGCAAAAGCAAAAAGGTCCAGTAGATATAGCCTACCACCCACTTTACTACCACACTTTTGGAGTTAAGAGTTAACTCAAGGGCTTCCCTGGTGGCGCAGTGGTTTAGAGTCCGCCTGCCGATGCAGGGGACACGGGTTCGTGCCCCGGTCCGGGAAGATCCCACATGCCGCGGAGTGGCTGGGCCCGTGAGCCATGGCCGATGAGCCTGTGCGTCCGGAGCACAACGGGAGAGGCCACAACAGTGAGAGGCCCGCGTACAGCAAAAAAAAAAAAAAAGAGTTAACTCAAGACAGTCCTCCATCCCCTTAACTTATTCATCAAAGAAGGTCATAAACTAGCAGTTCTTGGGTACCATCATTGTGCCGGTTACCGAGCTTATCCAATTTACTATTTATACCCTATAAAATATTATTATCCCCTTTTTAACAGTTTAAATACTCATTCTGACGTAAGCAGAAGTAAAATGTCACAGCATGGGCTCTGGTTCTGCCACTGTGCAGAGCTAACACAGCAGCTGACTACTCTCCTTTGGAAGGTCAGCTTACAAGGCTGGCCCTTGGCTGGCATCTGGGAACTTGGATTTCAGGAGGGGTCCCCCCATTCCCAGACTGGGTAAGAGTGGCTCACTGTGCCTAAACTGCTTGTACCAATAGTACAGTTTATGCTGAACACCTGCTTTCCTTCTGGAATCTGAAATTTCAGTACCTGCCAGACTGAAGCTGCCTATGTGACCAGCCCCCAGTAAACACCCTGGGTACCGAATCACTAACAAGCTTTCCTGGTTGGCAACATTTTACATGTGGAAGACTTAAGCACACACTGAGTGACTCCACTGGGACAGGCCTCTGGAACTTGAACCTGGTTTCCCTTGGACTTTGCCCCAAGTGCCTTCTTCCTTTGCTAATTTTGACCTATATCAAATCAAATTGCTCAATTATTACTCAATTTATTTGACTGTAATAAATTACACCCACGAATATGACTATATGCTGTGCATCCTAGCAAATCATCCAACCTGGAGGTGGTCTTGGAGACCCAGACACAGCCACTTACTAGCCATAGTGGACATCTGTCATGCTTTCTGGAAGTTGAGCACCTTGGAAAACTTTAGCGTGACGAGTCTGCAAAGCAGAGCCTGGAAAACTTACTTCCTGCCTCTTCTGCAGCTAAGACACCGGCAGCATGACCTGGCTCTACAGAGCACTTACACTCACACCAGACTTCGATTCAGATGTGAGTAACTTTAGAAAAGAGGCTCCCTGTAGAACGCTTTCTACAGGAAAGGTTGGAGACGGCAGAGTTTGATTTGGGGGCGGCAGTGCTTTCTCCTGCTGCTCGATGGCACAGAGCAGCCATGACGGTTCTTACAGGACACTCCGTTGGTGACTTGGCTTCGGCCATTGCTCCTAGAAGTCCAGCCCGGCCCTCCACATCTCCCAGAGGTTCTGTGGGCCACCACAGAATAAACCTTCCCTCTGCTTCGTCAGCCACAGCCAATCTCTACTGCGGGCAACCAAGACCTGACTGATCCTATGGCTGTGTACTCTGGAGCACGTGGCTTAAACTCCCACACTGCAGTCTCCTCATCTGTCAGATGGGGCATTAAAGTACCTACCCAGAGTTGAGAGGACTGAACGAAGCACTGCATTTGTTGGCTCTTAGCCCAACACCAGACTCACCCAGGATTCCTCCTCGTGGCTTCTGACCTTCCCGCCATAGCAGCCAGGCTAATGCCTGCTTCTGGTGCGGCAACAAAGGGATCTGACAAAGGTAATAATTGAAAGTTAAGTACCAGTTCCTGATGAGAGGCTATGCAGCAGCCTGGCCACATGGACTCCATACTCTACTTGTTTATTTTCTCTAAGTGACCCTCCTGATATTCTAGTTGTCAGATCAGCCGCTCGTTTCGCCTTGAAGTCCTGGACTCCTCCCTCTCACCACACGTCCTGGTCTGCCCCGGACAGTTGTCATTGATGCCAGTTGTCCAGCACGTCTATCAAGAGCCGCCTCTCTCGCTCTCAAGTGAGAGTCCTGCTTTGTCTGCTTAATCAGCCCAAGTCAGTTTCTACTGTTTGCAGCCAAGACCTCTGATTGGCCACCCGACTTTTACCAGCCATTCCACTGGCTCTTCCTCATTATCTCTTAAATGTGCCTCTCCTCTCTGTGGGCAATGTCCCAGTCCACACTGCTAGTCATAAATTGATAGCCCTCTAACTGGGGGCCCACCTTCTAGTCTTTCCTTCCTCCAGTTTATCTTGAACTCTGTGACATAAAAAACCTTCACAAAACATCCCTGCTCAAAATTCTACAGTGATTCCATAATATCTCTTGAGCCATTCCAGTCTAAGTTCCTTCACCAATGCCAGGCTCCACAGCAAGGGACTCTTCCTGCTTAGTTACATCACCTGCTGCTCCCAGCTCAGGCACTGATGTCACCTGATCATCACTTATTAATACCAATCTCTGTATCTTCCCTCTGAGCACCACTCCCTCTAACTGGAGTATTTGGTTTCTATCCTGTCTCTAGGCTTGCGGTTTCTTTAAGGCACAAATAATAGTGCTGACCTAGAGTAACTTTTCCTTTATTTCGAATCCCTTTGTACTTTGCATACAGTCCACAGTACACGACAATGCACGTTTTCTGTCTTACAGTCATTGTCTAGTTGTCTTACATAGGTTGTACATGCACTTTCACCCCAACTAGTCCACTAAGAGCAGCAATTCCTTTGCAACCTTGTGGCGCCTATTGAAGCTCAATAAATGGATCTGTTACTGCTACAGACATATATAACTGTATGACTTTAAGAAAAAAAAAAAACTGTTGTTTTTTTCTTCTCACTGCTAAACAGAAAAAAAGAAAATACTGCAAGGGAAGCCACTTGAGCATTATTTGTAGAAAAGATATGTCAGAATGGCACTCTGATGGGCACGTTCACAGTAGTTGGTCCCCCTCCTCGTGGGCGCTGGGATACTGTTATGAGACACTCTGCCCTGTGGGCCTTCCTGGCTCACCTTCAACCCAGCTGGATCCTCTGCTACAGCTGTCTCGCCAGGACGTGACTCAAGTGATCGATGCAGCTCATCAATGGCTTCACTTGTGATTTGCCACACTGCGCGAAGGCGACCTTGGCTCATAGGGCCTGCGTACAAATCGAGGTTACCTAAAAGTGCTGCGAGTATTATGTTCTGGCCAGAGCTGCAAAAAGGCAATTCACTATTTGCCAGATGATGGATCTGTATGGACTAAAAATTCTTGCCTCCAGATTCTCCTAGACTCACAGGCTTCATTATCCCTAGTCTCTGTTTGTCTATTATTTTTTAAAATCACATTATCAAGTGTTCTAATAGAGGACAAAATAAAGTATAATACAAAATAAGATAACCCATAATATTTTTTTCTCTTTCAGCTTTGAAGAGGTGGCAGGGAAGAAGGTAATACCATGAGAATTTTCAGAAAAACAAAGACCCCTGAGGCTGGATGCAAAGAAGAAAAGCCAGCAATAGAAGAGGTTGAGCAACAGGGAGTCTGCAGAAGTTTAGGCAGACAGGGAGAGACAGTCCCTACAGTGTGCGTCCCAGGCTGCCTGCACAGCACCGAGAATATAATACTTGAGTGCTGGAGCCCGCTCATTCTACACAGACAACTTCTACTGAAGTTCATTAATAAACACAAGCACCTTAGCAGGTTGCAGGTTTAGGGATGAAGTATCCAAATAAGAGATTTCTAAGACAAATAAAAATTAATTATTCACTTAAAAGTTAAAATGTTTTTAAATGAAAAGGTATTTTAATGGAATTCTTTCCTAAACATATTACATAACTTCTTACCTTAATAATCCACCATAACTTAATTTCTCTAGGCAACTCCATCACCATGGTGATTACTGAATGACGCTGTCACACAGCAATGTTCTTCAAACAGTCTGGAGCACAGCTATGCTGTGCCACTGGACCAAGTACTTTTTCTTTTTTTTTTAATGGAAGTATAGTTAATTTACAATGTTGTGTTAGTTTCAAGTGTACAGCAAAGTGATTCAGTTACATACACACATATTCTTTATATATTATTCTTTTTCGGATTCTTTTCCATTATAGGTTATTACAAGATATTGAGTATAGTTTCCTGTGCTATACAGTAGGTCCCTGTTGTTTATCTATTTTATACACGTAAGTATGTTTTCTCTGTGCCCTTTTAGAGAGACCTTTGCTTCATCTGGCACCCCATCTATTCCTTACCCGCTTGTTGACTACTGCTCTCCAACCTTTCTCCCCTCCTTTCCTCCTGTTTTCTCTTTTCTCTCCTTTTCCCTCCCTATATCTCGAGCAGTTCTCAGTTGGAGGAAAACTGGCTTTAGCTTTTCTCCTCGCTGCCAGCCCACTAGAGGTCCTGTGTCCTGGTCAGCAAACCAACCAATCATATTACATAGTTGAGGCTCTACCTGGGATCTTCATTCTGCGGGTGCTTCTGAATTCATTGTTTTCTGCAGAGTTCGGGATGGAAACACTCATTTAAATTGGGTGGTGCTGCTCTCTGAGTCTACTGGTCATGGTCACATAGTCCCCTGCTCTGCCTCAGTGCACATGCGCGCGCGCGCACACACACACACACACACACACACACACACACACACACAGAAGGACTATAAACATATCTACTGGCCTGCCTCCCTCATCATGATATGAGTTCAAGTTTTCATTCACAAACATTTACTGGATGACTCCCATACGCCGACCACTGGGCCGACCGATCGAGGACCGTGAGCAAGGTCATTGAACAGGGCAGACACAGTCTCTGCCCTCACAAAGATCTAAATTACGCTGTGTATAAACTTAGCTGAGCATCACGAGCTTCATCACACAGGCAACTCAGAATGGTTTCTCCCTTTTCATGGTTACAAAGGTATCTACGAGGCAGCATTTAACTCGTACGTGTAGCGGTTCCCACCAGGGCCAGGGCCTCGGATCTCACCTCCACAGCACTGATCAGACCCTCCAGCAGCCTCCTGGCGGGCAGCCTTCAGTCCTAGACAACCCAGAGGCTGGAGATCCTGGCCCTGCAGGGGTTTGGGAGGCACCAAGTGGGGAGGATCAGTGGTCGTTTTGGTGAAGTTACTCTGCTGTGGTACTTGAGTGTTACTCTTCTCATTAGTGCCTGCTCAAAAAACAAGGGAAGAACAGATTACGCTTCAGAAAAGTGAAGGAATTCTACGCATGAGGTGAGGTCAAGAGAGGGTGGGATCGCCATGAGCTGGGGAACACTTCTGAGAGAACACAGCATTTAAACCATTTCTTAAACAATGGGAAAAAGACTTGAGTCCACGGGAAATAGGAGGAAGTTTTTATAAATCACAGGTATAACTTATAAAGGAAGCTCAGTAACAGATAACAAGATGAGCAAGTGAATGAGTCAACCTATTCTTTATTGAAACGCCTCTCGAACGTCTCCTGAAGTTCATGCAAACTGCGGGTTTGGGGGCAGAACCCCTTTTACCTTGCTCTGGGGAGAGGGCCAGGGCACTCAGCGCATCCTCCAGCTCCTGAAGTTGCTTGAACAACTTCTGACCCTTGTCTGGAAGAGCCTGGATGTTCACAGATGCCAGTGTGCTCTGGAAAACAGATCCTATAACATGGGTCGCTCCTCTCAAGTCATTAGAAAGATAGTTTCAGATTAAAATAGCCTAAAATGCTAAAACTCTGAAATCACGGTCTTTTAACTATATGTGTGAAAACCAGAAACTTTTTTCTTTCTAAACCCAGGTGACTTACCAAGCCTGAAAATATAAACATAGCAAAAGGCAGAAACTAAACATTCACCACTAAAACCCTTCTCACGTTAATATAGTTAACTTGTTTGTGGTGTCCCTTATCTGCCCACAGCAATGCTCCAAACTTACAAACAAAACACAGGTCAGTAGTACCTTCTTTTGTTTCAGCTGTGTTGTGAGGTACACACGTTGGGCTTCTGGGTCTGAAGGTTCTCCCTTCTTGGAAACGCCTGAGTCAGGAGAAATTTTTCTTTGCACACTCTGACCAGGGAATTTAAGGTTCTTCTTCTTCTGTGAGTCTAGAGTCAAGTCAAAGAGCAAGGGGCTCCCTGGCTTAGAGGAAACAAAATCAACATCACCTTCCTCACTGTCACCACTGCTTGTATCGGTGTCTCGCATCTCTCCCTGGGGGTGCCCTGCGGCCAGCGGTGCAGGCTGAGCAGCCGGTCCCTTTGGAGCAGGCGTGCCCCGGGTCTCCGGCTGTGCCCGCAAATGGCCCTGGAGCAGACTTTTCTGGAGGGTCTGCGTGCTTGTGTCCTTCTTTGCCTTTATTTCTCTAGCCTCCCAGCTCTTGGGGTGCTCCTTGCTGAGGTGTCCCCCTTTCAGGGACTGGCTTATTGGGTGTTGACTGTGAACAATTCGAGGCAAAGGCTTAGTTTCCTTTTCCCTTGGAGGTTCTGATTCTTTTTGGAGAGAATGCCTCTCACCATTTGACTTCTCCTGAGATGCAGATGGTTCTCTCAGCTCATTCCCACGGACCTGTTTGGATTTCATCTCAAATAGGTTTCTTTTGTGCACCCCTTCAACCTCCTTTGCAGCACTACGAAACTCTGTCTTCTCCCCTCGCTGCATCTCTTGAACAGCCGATTGTTTTTCCTTTACCACCAGGCCAGATGAGAGATCTTCCTCCATCCAGCACTTAGATTCAGGCTTCTGTTCCTTCTTTTGATCCAGGAGTGGATCTCTCTTTTCCCTTTGCTTCTTATCAGCTGTCTTTTCCTCATCTTCACCTTTGATGAACTGCTTCCAGAGGGATGGTTCTTGATTCTTGTCAATTACCTTGAACGGGTTTCTCTGCTGGCTGGAAGGATAACGAGATATCTCAGAGGCATGCTGAGACTTACTGGTTACAGAATGTTCTTCGGAATTAGGATCCTAAAAGACAAAGGAAATAATCTTACTATAAAATATTAAAGCAACCTTAACATCTAGAATACCTTTTTTCAGAGGAAATGGAAACACAGTAAAAGCAGTCCAATTTTTCTGAATGTTCCTAGGATCATTTCTCCCTCTAGAAAGGACTGCCAAACTCACAAAGAATTCGTTTCTTAACAGTACTTTCAATGCTTGCTTCCTTCTCTGTCCGTGATCACTGCTTTTCCAGGCCTCAAGGAACAGTAGTGACCAAGTCAAAGTGTTTTAATAATAGCAATAGCCACAATGTATACTTTTCATGAAAAACTACTCTCTCAAGATGAACTTTTCCCAAAACCTAAACAGTACCCTATACTTGCTTTGATTTTGGCTTTAGGAAGGTTTCACGGTACAAATCCAGAATCTTAAGTCCAAGCTATCTCCCTACAAAAACAAGTTTCATGACCTTGTACAGTCTAGCTCCTCATGTACTGGATTTCTGTAGGGTCTCTCCTAATTCTCACATTCTAAAAGCTTATGAATACACTGAGCTTATACCAACATCAAATAGATATCAGTCTATAAAAACATGCTGAAGTTAGTCAAGTAAATTTAACTTTTTCCTTAAATAGCAGGATACTAACTATATTTAAGACCCAAATGGTCCTTTGAATTAAGAGTCCCAACAAGGTCTACCATGCTTAAAGAAAAGAACTGTCTTTCAGAGACAGTACAATGAAAAGCAGTTTATACTGGACTTCAGGGTCTTTTCAGGTGATCCCACAGATTAAACAATCTTAATAGTCAGGTTTGAAAACAGATGAATAATTCCTACCTGCCATGGGATATTTCCACACCATTGCTTCCCCTCTGCCTTACTTCTAACACATCGGAAGAATAACCTAATGAAGTATAAAACAGAAATAATCAAATTTGTGAAAATACATTAAAACAAGAGATAAATTTGTTTTTAACCCAAGAAAACATCTTACAATTATTTGATACCAGCTTTCAAAGGTCACTTGAAACCAATTACTCTTATATGTACGACATTTAAAAATCTTTATCTCACAGGATATTTATAAGAGCTGAGAAGTAAAAGGATACAGATGTCATGGTAACCAGAGGGTATTCATAGATTTATTCTTTTAACTCTACAGAATAACTGACATGGGAACACTGATCAGCAAGGACTGCTAAAATCAGAAAAAAGGAGATAAACAGACATTATGTGTCCCTAATGGGAAGCCATAATACTTCCCATAAAGTAAAAACAAACAAACAAACAAAAAAACCAAGCCACGGACTTCCCTGGTGGCGCAGTGGTTAAGAATCTGCCTGCCAAGGCGGGGGACACAGTTTCGAGCCCTGGTCCGGGAAGATCCCACATGCCGTGGAGCAACGAAGCCTGTGCGCCACAACTACGGAGCCTGCGCTCTAGAGCCTGCAAGCCACAATTACTGAGCCCACGTGCCACAACTACTGAAGCCTGTGTGCCTAGATCCTGTGCTCCACAACAAGAGAAGCCACTACAATGAAGAGTAGCCCCCACTCTCCACAACTAGAGAAAGCCTGCACGCAGCAACAAAGACCCAACACAGCCAAAAATAAATTTAAAAACAAAAAAAAAACAAGCCAAACCAAAACAAACAAAAACTAACCTGAATCTGGTCAAACTTGAATCCAATTACCGATTTACAGGAAATACAAACAACAGAGGAACACATAAAACTAGACCAGGGGATGTAATCTGCAAACTCTTAACAGTGGGAAATGCTATTAAGATAAACAACTTGATTCCTTCAACAAATAAATCACAAGGGAGAAAAAAAGATTGGGGGGAACCTACTTAAGAGACTTAAAAAACCTATCAGTCAACTGCAATCTGTGGACCTTATTTAGATCTTGACCTAAGCAAATGAATAAAAACTACCAAAAAATAAACTATTTATAACATTTATGAATCTACTAGAAATCTGTAATACAACTGGTTAAAAAAAAAGAGTTCATATCTTGTAGAGCTACACACTGAAATATTTACAGAAGAAATGACATTATCTGGGATCTGTTTCCAAATATGGCAGGAGTTGGGGGGTAGAGTGGGTAGGGTATATATGGAACAAGATTAGCCATGAATTGGTGATTGTTGAAGCTCATGTGCTGTATTATTCTATCCTAATTTTGTATATATTTCCAATTTTCCACTAAGAAAAAAAAGACTGAATACAGACTTGCATCCCAGTGCAAGACAGTCCCTGCTCACACAAACACTACCTATACTCCAGCTATCCAGAAATGGCTACCCTGTCCCATCCTCAAACTAAGCCATGCACTCTCCATCCTACTGGACTTTGCATGTGTACCATCTTCCATCCAAAGGATGTCCTCCTTATCCCTATTTGCCCACCATTACCCCATCACCAGCTGTCAAAGTCCTACAGGTCCCTCCACACCTAGTTCAAGACATACCTCCTTTGCAAGGTTTTCGCACATCCCCTGCCCTGTTCATTCATTGTACTGCGTCTCTATTTTTGTTGTATATAGTTGTCGTACACTTGTATCTGCCTGTCTGCCCAACTATATTTTCAGCAACCAGAAGGCTATAACCATATATGATCTCTTCATTCGTAACTAAGCTTCGCCTTTTGTACATAATAGTTAAGTATTGCTGAATTAAACAGAACCTACTGATTTTTTCCTTACCCCAAACGACTTCTCAAAAACATGTAATCAGTTAAATAAGAGCTTTTAAAATAACATATTTTAATTGTTTAAATAGGTAATATACTCAATCAAAAAGTGTAAAATGGCACTGAAAAGCACCCCCTCCTCATATGTTCTGTTCACATCCCTCCCAAGTAACCATTTTCA
Organism: Grampus griseus; assembly: GCF_964374135.1. Lineage (NCBI taxonomy): Eukaryota > Metazoa > Chordata > Mammalia > Artiodactyla > Delphinidae > Grampus > Grampus griseus. Next base: position 80,426,856 of record NC_139017.1, read on the forward strand.
CTAATTTTTTGTTTGCCTTTCCAGAGATGGTTTTAATGCATATTCAGATCAATATAATATTTTATTTCTTCCTTCTCTACTCAAGGTACTAAATACCTTGCTTGCTTTTTTTTTTTAAACTTAACAATGTCTTGGAGATTCTTCTATAAAAACATATACATAAAGGACTTCCATATATATATATATATATATTTTTTTTTTTTTCCCCCTACAGCTGCACAGTTTTTTACACAGCTGCAGTTTTCCACTATAAGGATGTTCCATTATTTATTTAACCAGACCCTCTTGATGGGGCCAGTTTGGTTGTTTCCAATTCTTTCCTATTAAAAGCAATATCACAACGAACAACCTTTTGTATATGTCATTTCACATGTGTTTTAATATATCCGTAGGCAACTATCTATATCTCATACTGTGGATTACAGCCTTCATTGTTTTTCTTCATCAATTAGCTTCTAGGTTTTATTTATTAGTTCTCTTTTTGCTGCTTTCTAACTCATTAAATTTGTTTTACCTGCACTAATTCCTTCTTTCTGCTTTCTTTCCGTTTAATTTCTTGTTCTTTTTCAAACTTCTTAAATTAGTACTGTGATATACAACAGTCATCACAACAGTCTGAGTCCTAACTCAAAAACAAACCCTGAGCAGGTCATGACCCCTCAACGCCATGCTTCACTTGGACATAGAAGCAAAGATAACAAGCCCCAAATGGACAAGTATTCCATAAACGTCAAGTTAAAAAGAAAACAGGACCAGCCCCTCTCATACAAACTCACAGTTTTCCCATTCAAGCTCACAATTTTAAAAAACATGTATTGGTTTCTAATTTTTCTTACTGCAGTAGGATACTATATTGAACATATAGTTCTGAAAATTTCTGAAATGCCTTGAATACATGAAAATTCAAGGTACTGGCTACCATTAAGGAGTACTACTACTTACGAAAATAAGTCAAGAACAAATTCCTGCTGTTGTTGAAAGTGTATCAAGTACTTGAAACATTTACTGAAAGAATATTTTATAGTATCTGTTTTAAAGCCCACGCCTCAAAGACTTTCAGGAGAAGGGCAAGATTTGGAGAAACAGGGAAGAAAACAACACACACTGAGCATCAACTATGTGCTAGGCACAGTGCAAAAATGCTTCTACTTACATTTTTATTAAAATCAATCTGGGTGGGCTTCTCTGCTTTTAGGATAAAAAGTTTGTTACATTTATTAAATTGTAAATCAACAGAGAAAGCAGTGGAAATATATTCTCATAGAGAAAGCAAATACTGATTCCACTATGAAAAAAGAGCATAATTTCTACAGTATATTCATTAATTATTTTCCAGGACATAGGTTATGAACAATAATGATGAAGAAACCAGCAAGAGGTCATTCAAGGCCAAATCCAAGTCTCAGTTCCTCCACTTTCTCAGTAACCTTCATCAGCCTTAATCTCCTACTGTTAGTCTTACAGTCACAGAAGCATCTGGCATTTGAACACATCCAACATAGCACTCTAATGTGCAGATCGGACTGCTCGCCAACCTCTGTGTGTCTCTTATCCCAATTGTGTCACAGGGACTTTAGAAATATGGGTTCACATCTATATATGCAGCAATGGGGAAACATAAAGCTGGATTTCTACCTCATTCTTTTACACAAAAATTCAAGATGGAACAAAAAATGTAAAGAATGAAACTGTAGGACTTCCCTGGTGGCACAATAGTTAAGAATTCACCTGCCAATGCAGGGGACACAGGTTCGAGCCCTGGTCATGGAAGATCCCACATGCCGCGGAGCAACTAAGCCCGTGTGCCACAACTACAGAGCCTGTGCTCTAGAGCCCGTAAGCCACAACTACTGAGCCCGTGTGCCACAACTACTGAATCCCGAGCGCCTAGAGCCTGTGCTCTGCGACGAGAAGCTACCACAATGAGAAGCCTGAGCACGAAGAGTAGCCCCCGCTCACCACAACTAGAGAAAGCCCGCACGCAGCAACAAAAACCCAACGCAGCCAAAAATAAATAAGTAGACAAATGTATTTAAAAAAAAAAAGAATGAAACTGTAAATGTTCTAGGGAAAAAATGGAGATGAATATTTTTGTAATCCTAAAGTGAAAAGGGAATGACAAAATCCTGCAGCTGAGAAAGGATTTAGTAATTTGACTACATAAAAGTATTAAACTTCCATATAGTAAAAATACTATAGGTGAAATTACAAGACAAAAGGCAAACTGGGGGGGCTTCCCTGGTGGCGCAGTGGTTGAGAGTCCGCCTGCCGATGCAGGGGACACGGGTTCGTGCCCTGGTCCTGGAGGATCCCACGTGCCGCGGAGCGGCTGGCCCCGTGAGCCATGGCCGCTGAGACTGCGCATCCGGAGCCTGTGCTCCGCAACGGGAGAGGCCACAACAGTGAGAGGCCCGTGTACCGCAAAAAAAAAAGGCAAACTGGCGAAAGTAATTTCTACACATATTACAAAGGGTTAATATCCTCTCCACACAAGGATTACTTCTATGATACAGCGCAGTGCACGACACTCTACAGCACCTAGTAAAAGTCCTGGCTTTATTGAGTGGCGTTCTTCATGGGTTGCTGGGCCTGAGGTCCTTCTGCATGCGTCTGGTTCATGCCCAAATGCCTCTCCGTCATCAGCCTAAGTAATCATCACTGGGTTAAATAACCTGCATGTCAATTCTACCCAGTAACCAACCATACAAGGAGTTTCCTAGACATGCAAAGATTCAAGTGGTATGAAAAATGAAGTATTTTGAACATCCCACTACAACCAGTTATTTAAAGAACTAAAATAACTGGTTGGTTTTACCCAACTACGGACAAAAGAATATTACCATCTATTTTGACCCCATATCCTTGAGAATGAAAGCTAAAAGAGAGAGAGAGAGGGGAGAGAACATGAACTCAGGAGCTGGATGACAATGTCCAACATCTGTATATCAACGTGTGCCACATCATTAACGTCAAAGCAAGGGTTGTTCCCTCTGGTTCTACCGAGGGACTATCATAGTTTTCTTTAATGCCCATAAACTGGGCATTAAAAATGCTCATGGCTGAGGGTCAGTCAAACGCTGGTGAGTGGTACCATCTGGTGTTTAGTTAGAGAACTACACAAAAAAGCGGCTTTACTCCAAGGTAACAAAAATGCGCATCTTAGTCCTACTTTGGTTTATACCTCCCCTGCATTACTCTGCTACACCTGTCTCCTAGCTAGGTTAAGCGTTAAACATAATGGTATTAATTCAAGCATGTAAAGTACTTTAAGTTCCTGAAAAGAAAACCCAGTTTTGGGGAAGGAAAGGCTGTACTCCCTGACATCGTTCTCCAGAGTATAGGGGTTCTGGCTAAATGCCTTGCTGTCTGCTAAGGAAGTCATCATCCATAGACACATCACCTATTTCTTTTTAAATTTCCAGCCTGTACCACCTATCAGGGTACTTGTTGGATTTTTTGCTTTGTTTTTAATTTGTTGAGTGTTGTAGAACTGTATTTTATTTGTCCTAAAACAAGCTTTTTAAAGCTCTAGTAAGTACCTCCTAATAAGTGTTCTAGATCTGGACTAAAAGAAATACATTCAAGCATTCTTTTTCTATTTTTAAAATAATGATCACCTCTCAGCCTCATCTACCTAGTGTGAAGAATATTAGAGACAAGTTCTCAAACTTCTGTCTTCAGCTTAGACCTTTCTTCGGAGCTGCCCACTCACTTTGCTAGCTGGTTTCATACATACGTAAGACACAATGAGTCCAAAGCTGTATGTGTTAGCCATCCTCTACTGATGTTACCTTTCCTTCCTTGTCTTGCTTAATGGTAAACTCATCATCCATACACCCAACTAGGCAACCATTTCCTGAGCACTGACCACGTGCCGAATGCCAGACTAAGTGCACCACACACACGGCCTCAGTGAACCCTCACAACTGAGTGAAATCGGGGCTCCCATGACCACTGTCCCAGCTGAGTAAATGGAGGAAAGAACATGCTTAAACATGCTTAAACACCCTACCAGGAAACGTGCCGTATCCATTTCAGCAAGTGTTCTCCAGTCTAAGTGCACCCAACTCCACTGCCAGGGCTTCAATCCAAACCCATCTTTCACTTAGAGAAGGTGGGTGTGCCTGGAGTTGGTTAGACCCAGGCTCAAATCCCAGTGATGCCACATCATAACCATGGTACCTCAGATTTCTTCTCTAACCTCTCTAAATGTTTCCTCACCTGTCTATACAACAGGGATATTGAAACCTCTCACAGAAGATTCTATGAAGATAAGAGGTAAAGAATATGCCACGTAGAAGGCATTCAATAGCAACTATTAGTTCAGTGGGCTCCGTGCCTCCACTGCCTTCACTTCCTAATCTAACTTCCATAGTGCTTCTTTTAATGTAAATTGAATAAAGTTCTTTGGCGTCTTCCTACCACATAGAACAATATCTCTGTATGATTCAGGGCCCCCAGTAGTGTGTAAAGGAGAACATCCTAACTTCACGTACTAGAGGCTTACTGGCACCACTGTACTAGCAAAAAACAACAGAAAAGTGAATTTTTAAAAATTCCATTTATAGGGAATTCCATGGCGGTCGAGTGGTTAGGACTCTGCAGTTTCACTGCCAATGGCCAGGGTTCAATCTCTGGTTGGGGAACTAAGATCCCACAAACCGCATGGTACAGCCAAAAAAAAAATTCCACTTACAACAGTGTCAAAAAACATTAACACTGAGGACTAAATTTAACCAAAAGGGTATAGTACTCTATAATGAGAACTATTCCGTAATGCTGAAATTTTAAAAGTCATAAATAAATAATATACCATGCTCATGAACTGGAAGATCAATATTGATGTCAGTTCTCCCCAAACTCATCTATATAGGTTCAATGAAATCCCAACTGAGTTTTCTGAGGAAATTTTAAAAGTCGATTCTACATTTTATATGGAAATGTAAAGGACCTAGAATAGCCAATCTTGAAAAGGAAAGTTGGATTCACACGACCTTATCTGATCTTGTCAGGCAGGATAGGCAAATAGATCAATGGAAGAGCTTAGCAAGTCCAAAAACAGACCCACACGTGGTGGTCAACCGATTTTTCAACAAAGGTGACAAGCGTTTCCACGGGGAAAGGAAAGTCTTCAAAAAATGGTGCTGAAACAATTGAATAACATTCATTCATTACTATATGAAAAATTAAATGAACCTCAGTTTGAATCTCATGAGGTACCCCAAATTATTGATAATATGAGGTAGAGCATAGACTAAACAAAAAAGCCATTAAAAAAAAAACTATAAAACTTCTAGAAGAAACCACTGGAGAACTTTATGATCTTGAGGTAGGCAAAGATTTCTCAGAGAACACAAAAAGCACAAACCATAACAAAATGATAAATTGGACTTCATAAAATGAAAAGCTTCTGCTCCTCAAAAGATAGTCAAGAAAGTGAAAGCCACAGATTGGGAGAAAACATTCACAATCCATATATCCACCAAAGGACTTCTACAGAGAATACATAAAGAACTCTCTCAACTCAATAACAAAAGACAACTCAATTTTAAAAATAGGCAAAAATCCCCCAAAGTCATGCTGTATGATTCCATGTATGTAACATTCTGAAATGACAAAATTTTAGAGCTGTAGATCAGGTTCATGATTGGCAGGGGTGAACAGGGGGAAACGAGGAAGGTGGATGTGGTTATAAAAGGGCAACAAGAAGGATCCTCCGGTAATGGAACCACTCAATATCTTGACTGTTGTAGTGAATACACAAAACTACACTTGATAAAGTTGTATAGAACTAAATGTATGTGTACACACACAAATTAGTACAAGTAAAACTATCTTTACAAATGAGATCAGTGAATTATCAATATAAATATCAATATCCTAGTTATGATATTATACTAAATTTTGCAAAATGTTACCATTAGGTAAAGTCTACAGAGGATCTCTCTGTACTGTCAATATTTCTTTTAATTGCTTGTGACTCTACAATTATGTCATTTAAAAATTTCAATTTAAAAAATGGGCAAAAATTTTAAACAGATACTCCATCAAAGAAGATATACAGAAATGGCAAAAAACCACATGAAACAAAATGGTCTTCATAAATGGTATTCAAAATGGTATTCATAAAATGGAATTCAACTGGGCAATAATAAAGAATGAATTACTGGGGACTTCCCTGGTGGCGCAGTGGTTAAGAATCCGCCTGCCAATGCAGGACACATGGGTTCGATCCCTGGTCTAGGAAGATCCCACATGCCGCAGAGCAACTAAGCCCATGCGCCACAACTGCTGAGCCTGTGCTGTAGCGCCCGCGAGCCACAACTACTGAGCCTGCACGCCACAACTACTGAAGCCTGCATGCCCTAGAGCCCGTGCTTTGCAACAAAGAGAAGCCACCGCAATGAGAAGCCCGCGCGCCGCAACGAAGAGCAGCCTCCGCTCGCCACAAGTAGAGAAAGCCCGTGCGCAGCAACGAAGACCCAACGCAGCCAAAAAGTAAATAAATTTATTTTAAAAAAATGAATTACTGATACACACAACCACATGGATGAATCTCACAGATACTGTTACATAAAAGCCAGATACAAAAGAATACATACACTATGAATCAAAACAATGACTGGCTACAGTGGGTGGGGGGATTAACTAGAAGGGATCCAATGGCACTTAATGGGGTAATGGAAAAAAATATTCTATATTTTGACTGGGATCTTGGTTATAAGGATGGGTATATACCTTTCTCAAAACTCAACCGGTTGAACACTTAAAAGAACTGTGCATCTTACTGCATGCATAACTCAGTTAAGAAATACAGTAGTACAGGCAGTTTTCAGTTATGTAAAAGTTGTAAAGATGGTACTTGAATGCCTATACTTGGGGGGAAATATTGATCTAGAATATATAAATTCCAAACTGCACAGAATATCATATAAAAACATTACATCTGGCCCCTGCCTTCCTGGCCAGCCTTATCTTCTGAAGTCTCCACTCAAATATATGCTAACTACTGAACCAAATGCTTGCAATTACTTCATGCCCCTGTACACTAATGCAGGATACTGATCTGTTAAATATGACCTCTTTTTTGCCCCTAGCGAATTCCTACTTATTTTTCAATACTCATGACAAATATCTGCCACCTATATAGACTTCTCTGCCCTTTCTCTGAGTTCCCATAAAAGGGAAACTAGCATTTATTGAGTACTTAACATACATTAGACATTTTTACACATTACCTCGTTGTACTACCAGAATGAGAAAGTTGACGAGTTAGTACAAGTTAATGACCATTGGTGGGCTGATGTTAAATTCGCTACTTGAGAGCTGGAGAGGGAGGGAGGGAGAGCAGTTTATCCAGAAATTAACCGGAAGTCAGGCTTCTCACATTAACCAGTAGCTCAGAAGTCAGGAAGTGACAGCCCAAAAGGTATTCAATATATATAGAAATACCGTTTGTTTTTTAATGACTTTTAAAGAATAGTCAATCCTAGGAAAACACCTGACTGTAACCCCACCAGGCCAAGCAAAACAAAAATACACTTAGCTGTTCCTTTTAGACACTTACCTGTATTCTTTCTTGCCCTGTGATAGAAACAGACCCTGAAGCTCTACCGCAAAGTCCTCATGCAATAAACAATGAGAAACAGGAATGCTAGAGGGAAAAAAAATTGAAATTTTGTTTTAGGAGGCAAAGAATAGAGGTCAATATCCTAAAATTAAATCCAGAATATGGGTTTTAAACTTAAGGGTCCATGTATGACCTCTACTGGGTTTGTAAATCCCCCACACTTTTATGTCTATGTGCATTCCTCTGGGGAAAGGGCCCACAGCTTTCATCTCTTCTCATGCCCCCAAATAAAATATGACAGTAAATATACCTATCTTTTTCCTGAGGACTCAAGTTTAAAATGATACTGTGCTATGTGACCACTATACTGCGATACCTCCAAGCTGTGAATTTTCCCCAGGTTCTTCCATCATCCTTCTTCCTGATAACCTGTTACCTGTCACTCAGTGTTGTTCACATGCCAACTCTGCAAACACACTCTACTAATTTGCTTCATGCTTGGTTGGCATAAGTTCAACTCCTCCCTTCCAACTTCTTACTATGAAAGAATTTATGTATAACATTTGAGAGTGAAGATCTAAAGTAGTCTCACATGACCTGTGGCATTTTCTTTGTCTTTTTGCTTATATTCTGGTTACTAGACATTCCAAAGAGGTCGAATTTATCAAATAACCGTCTTCATATCAAATATTATTGTACTAGTTTGTATAGCAATATGTTCTTATAAATGGTAAGCTATATAAGGACATTTTTCTCTTCACTTAAAACCAAATCTTATGCTTCTATTAATGTTTAACTCCTACAAATCTGAATGTGCTTTCATGTCTCATGAAACTTGAGCTAGGTACTGAACCTAAGAAGCTCCATATAGATATCAGAAATTAAACAGTAAACTCTGCCATAATGATATGGTGTTGATAGCTTGAGTATTTTTGTTTGGTCCCTTCTAAAGATTTAACACTGATTTAAACAGAGTCACTTTGTATTTAATTAAATTGGATCCCAGTAATTTCTTTCAAATGTAAAAACTTATTAGAAGGCTAAGAAAATATTTTCTCTAAAAATTTATTTTCTAAATCTGAAAAAGGGTAAAAATCTTCAACTTAGTTTCAAAGCATAACAAAAACACAAATCATCTAAATCATTTGGGGGAAACATGAGAAGTTAATGTATGTGTTGAAAAAATACTTTATTTTCTAGTATTGATATCCATTATGTGCCTTACATATGTAGAAAAATACCTTTTCTAAACCAAGTTAAGTAGAAAGCAGGAAAAATGCATAATGATGTGACAGTTTAAAATTTCACATAGAAACTGTGGACACTTGGTACTGTGAAAACATTAACAACACTTTATGAGAACAGTATTAACTTTCCTCACTTCAAAGAAGATGCTTAATATTTCTGGGTCTCAGCTTTCACCTTCGTAAAAAATTAGACTGCTGAATCAGATTTCTGATGTTTATTTCAGGATTTCTGATGTTTCTTTCAGCTTTAAGCCCTAAAGTAATTTGTTTCTTTGGAATATCAATCTCACCACTTAAATGCAGAGAATACTATTTTTAAAGGGGGCTGTTAATCTGACTACCAGAGTGTTCTAACTTCAAACATTTAAAAACCAGTTGGAGGGCCTCCCTGGTGGCGCAGTGGTTAAGAATCTGTCTGCCAATGCAGGGGACACCGGTTCGAGCCCTAGTCCGCCAAGATCCCACATCCTGCGGAGCAACTAAGCCCATGCACCCCAAGTACTGAGCCTGTGCTCTAGAGCCCACGAGCCACAACTACTGAGCCTATGCGCCACAGCTACGGAGACTATGCACCACAACTACTGAAGCCCGCGTGCCTAGAGCCTGTGCTCCACAACAAGAGAAGCCACCGCAATGAGAAGCCTGCGCACCGCAACGAAGAGTAGCCCCCGTTCTCCCCAACTAGAGAAAGCCAGCGTGCAGCAACGAGGACCCAATGCAAACAAAAATAAATAAATAAATAAAATTTTTAAAATAAATAAATAAAAACCAGTTCGGCCTAAAACTAGTGCAAAGCTGGCACCAGTTGATTTCTGCTATGCCTGTATGCCTCACTTAAATGGGAAGGGGGTAATGTTCAAGCAGGAGAAGGGAGGGTCAAGGCCTGACTGGTGAACAGAAACCCAGAACTGAAAAGGACCAGAAGGATCCAGACGTAGCCAATCCTCCATGTTATAAGTGAGGGAATTGGCGGCCCAGAGAGGGAAAGTAACCAGCCTTGGGTCACACAGGAAGCAGTGGCGGAGCGTGTCCCTAACATGCCACGCTTTCCTGGGATTACCAACTACTTAAAGGGCCCTGGCTCCGCAGACCAGGGGTCCCAGCTCTCCTAGTCCTTGTGGGAAGCGGAGAGCCGGAGACTCCTCCTGGGAGGCCACGCGCAGTCGCAGGGAACCGTGCCCAGCTCGAGACCTACTCGGTGGCCCCCACGAAGCTGCATGTGTCCGCCGGGCACACGTAGAAGCTCTTTCCTTTATTCGGGCCATCTCGGACGCCGGTCTTCAGAAAACATAAGGTCCCTGAGGAGAGAAGGTCGACAATGATTACGCCACGCTAGGCTGACAGACCCCGAAGGACCCTACCACCCTGACCTCCTACCGTGCTGTGGACACCCAATCACTTCCATCCCACTACTTCTTTCCTCTTCCCCGAAATCACCCCCACTCCCAACGCCTGCTTCCGCCTTTTACTCCGCCCTCCTCATTCAGGAACCAATTGTCACCCACCTCCTGTAGTCTTAACCCCCATAATTCACCGCCGCGGCCTTAGCCCCACCCACCCTAGCTACAATCAGTCAATCAGACGGGGAGTGTGCTCACCTCCAACCTATGCTCGCGGCGCGCCGAAATCAAAACTGAGGCGAGGGGGCGGAGTGGGGAACCTGGTCTGGTTGGTGGGGCGTGGCTGGTGCTAGAGGGAGGCTTGGGGGCTGGCAGGGCTTCCGGGCCGAGGGAAGCTTTGTTTTGCAGGTCTTGGAAGACGAAAGAACGGGACAGTGAGCGGGACGACTCTAGCGTATATTCATTTAAGATCTAGAGGCGGCCCTAGAGGAAGCAGACGTTACAAACTCCTCTGCAAAGAAAGCTGCCTTCTCCCGGAGGCCAAGAGCGCCTGGAGCTTCGCGGTCATCTGCGAGCCGGGGCCTGGCGCTAGTGGGCGCTCTGCCTCCGCGAGGGGTCACTGGGGAGGGGAGGAGTCCCTGAGAAGCGGCCACCGCAGGAGGAGGCACTGGATTTGCAATTTAGGGGCGAGGGGCGGGGCGCGAGTGAGGGCTGATGGGGCGTCCTTTAAAGCTGCAGGGTGAACTGGCAAATCTATCGTAAAGCAGGCATAAAGACTAGGGCTACACAACACAAAGCGCTAACCCATACATATCTCTCTGGACAACCTGGTGACATGCGCAGCATTTTAAGGACCCCCGACACTCATAGACGTTTGAGTGACTCACCCGAGGTCAGAGAATTAGCGAGTGGGCCGTCTGCCGACGGGTGCCCAGGGGACAGCGCAGCTGCCTCCTCTGTGTACTCAATGTTCTCTAGGCGCTCGGTGTAGGAGACCTGAGTTAGAAATGTTTCAAAGTGGAAACAACAGGAGAAATAGATTGTCTTTGGTGAAAGGGAGTTTTATTTTGCACACTTTGTATTGTCAGACTTTTTCTACTAGTATGCTTTTTGTAATATTAAAAATAGAGGGTGAAGTTAAAAGAAAGGGGACTATTTGAAATCGTAATCAGATCTCTTAGTCAACAAAAAGGGAGAAATAGAAATCAGAGACTTACTGCAAGAAAGATGGCTTCGTCTTACAACTACTGAGGACCATATGTCCAGACATATGGTGTGTGCAACTGTACTTATGGAGACCGTAGGACAGGAAATTGCAAATTCTAGGAAATCTGGGCTAAATGATAAATGTAAATGTCCTAGGGGTTCCAGAGGAGGGGAGACAAACCTGAGGTATCATTTATTTATTTTTTTAATAGATTTTGTTTATGTATCTATTTATGGCTGCGTTGGGTCTTCGTTGCTGCACGCGGGCTTTCTCTAGTTTCGGCGAGCGGGGGTTACTCTTCGTTGTGGTGAGCCGGCTTCTCTTGTTGCGGAGCACGGGCTCTAGAAGCGCAGGCTCAGTAGTTGTGGCGCACGGGCTTAGTTGCTCCGTGGCATGTGGAATGTTCTCGGACCAGGGATCGAACCCATGTCACCTGCACTGGCAGGCGGATTCTTAACCACTGTGCCACCAGGGAAGCCCCAAGTTATCATTTATTAATTAAATGAGCCCTTATTAGCATTTTTTGTCACGTGCTTGAGAAATATACAATTCATTTATTCATACACAAAGTTTAAGATGACTTTTTTCTTTTTTCTTTTTTTTTTTTTTTTGCGGTACGCGGGCCTCTCACTGTTGTGGCCTCTCCCGTTGCGGAGCACAAGCTCCGGACGCGCAGGCTCAGCGGCCATGGCTCACGGGCCCAGCCGCTCCGCGGCATGTGGTATCCTCCCGGACCGGGGCACGAACCCGCGTCCTCTGCATCGGCAGGCGGACTCTCAACCACTGTGCCACCAGGAAAGCCCTAAGATGACTATTCTAACCACAAAGAGCTTGCTCAGTATTTGGAGGAGACAGAACTAGCACATACTGAACACTTAAATAACAATGTAAAATAGTATTTAAATGTCAAGATGAGTGGAGTTAGCAGTAAACTCTGTAGGACTAGATAAAGATGTGTCTGGAAGCAAAGTGGAGTTAGTTTATACATAACTATCCCTTCTGAAACACCTATAGATAAACGTAGAGACAGGAAAGGAGCAAAAAACAAATAAATAAATAGAGGCATTTTCATTATTCCCAGATTGTAATTCTTGCATTGAGAGTTTTTTATGCACATTTTTAATGCTGTATTAAGAGAAGAGGACCATGAATACTGGATTTGCAGGAAAAGGGGCATGATAATTTAATTATTTATTGAATAATGTCTTTTTGAAACAAATAAGACAAAATTGGGGCCTCTTAAATATCCCATTGAGGAAGAAGCTCTTCCTCTGCAAGTATTCAAGCCAGTATCAGGTCCAACCCCATGAAAGTGTGCACAGCCAAATCACAGAAAGGGGAAATATTTCTCCCATAAATTTGGGATATGCTAGAACAAAATGTTTAAGCTCTGGACAGTTTGTCCCACTTAATCATATTTATAAGAGTGAAAATACAAACAAATTTTTTTGTGAAAGGTGGCCATAAACTATAGTGAATTATACAATATACACTTTTCAAAATACATACATTAGTGTGTATATATTAACTTATTTTTTTTTTTTTTTACGGTACGCCGGCCTCTCACCGCTGTGGCCTCTCCCGCCGCGGAGCACAGGCTCCGGACGCGCAGGCGCAGCGGCCATGGCTCACGGGCACAGCCGCTCCGCGGCATGTGGGATCCTCCCGGACCAGGGCACGAACCCGTGTCCCCTGCATCGGCAGGCAGACTCTCAACCACTGCGCCACCAGGGAAGCCCTATTTTTAATTTATATCCGTAATTAGCCTGTAGACTCTTGGAGAGCCCTTTGGACACGATGTGCTTTATGGACCCCTATTTTGAGTAAAGTTGAGACTTTGAGTTTGTTTTTCTTTAAAACTTGATTGATTCAGAATGAATGGCTAGGCTAGGTCCTAGAGCTAGATAGTTTAAATCCACAGGTTAATGAGCCAGTAAATTCTTTCTGTATGGGGCTGGTCAAACGTAAAGCATGTGATGGAACTGTTCTAAAACTGGATCGTAGTAATGGCTGCACCACTATATACATTTCCCAAGACTCAGGGCACTGTACACTTTAAATAGGTGAATTCGATGGTGTCTAAACTATCCTTCAATAAAGCTGTTAAAGACAAAGATACACTGTATAAGCAATGCCAAAACATCTGCATGGAAAATAAAACCTAAGATCAATCACCTAGATGTTCTGACATCCTAAGGAAATTAACGGATGAAGGAGTAAATAGTAGAAACCCTTTAGTTTTAGATGGTATTCATCCTTAAGCAGAATGGTTCACTGACTTGTGGAATAAAATCCAGAGGGGAGCAAACGCTCATTTTAATTCTTGCGGAAATGAAACAGTTGTATTTTATCTGGTCAGAATTGTGCTGGCTGGCATATATTAAACGTGACAGGCATCCATAAGATACTGGTGGTGAGAGTACCAGCTAGAAGTCACCCCTTGACATCCCTGTCACTGTCTGGATTGTTTTAAAATAATCAGCAAGTCCAAATTTCAAGTTATTTGTAAAATTCCAAGTTCTATGCAGCCTTTACCTTTACTCATTATTTTAAAAAATGAAATTGTCCGAATATGTTTTTCCAATTAGCTGATAATCTAAGTATATTTCGAATTTATATCCTTCTGGGTTTTTGTTAATTGCTTTGGGGTGGCGAGTGGTAACTAATTTTAAACAGTAGATAAAGGATTTTTTGAGCCACATTATTACTATAGGGAAACATCACTGTAGCCTAACTTCTGAGGTATATTTTGAGATAAGTGCTTTTACACGCATTCTTACATGTAGTTCTCACAGGTACCCTGGAAGTGGGTATTCTTCTATCCCCATTTTAAAAAATAGGACACCAAAGTTTAGTTAAGGAGCTTGCCCCAAGGCCATGCTATTAGCCACTTCCTTACAGAGCCTCTCCTTGAACTTTGGAACCAGAAGATGAATCTATTCCTGGCTCAAAGTCAGAAAGCTGACACTGGACAGATCAGGGACTGGAAGCCATTTTGGGGGGACTCCCAATCCAGTTCTCGCCACTACAGTATTTTTAGGAAGCATAAATTATTCAGTGATTCATTTAGATATTTAACCTACGCATAGCCAAGCATTCAGATATTTCTGTTATATAGACGTGGCTCAACAAATCCAAGCCAAAAAAAAAAAAACCAAGTCCTGCCATTTTATAAATGATCACTAGGTAGCAGCATATTAACACAAAAGCCAAACACAAGGTCCACCTTTTCTGCTGTTTTCATTCTTTTTATTTAACGATATGTAATGGTAATTCGATTTCATTTTATTTTGTGCCTTTCAAATATATGACCATTTTAAACTTTGATAAAGGCACAGTCAGGATGAGAATATAGTAAAGACAAATCTGGTTATAATTGGAAAATTGAAAAGATTTTACAAATTCTTTTGTTGTACCATATTTTATATTACGTTCCAAATGTCACTGGTCTTAAAATATTATCCCCAAAATGGTTCAAATCAGGCCCTCCTTCATCCACTTTTCTTTTCTGGTAAGTGTACGATTCAATACTTTTTTAGTAAATTTATAAAGTTGTGCAACCATCACCCCAATCTAGTTTTAGAACATTTCCATCACCCCCCAAAACTTCCCTCAAATCTGTATGTAGTCAGTTCCCACTAACACCCCCAGCACCAAGGCCACCACCGATCTGCCTTCTGTATTTATAAGTATGCCTTTTGGGACATATCTTATAAATGGAGTATACAATATGTAGTCCATTGCCTCTGTCCCCTTTCATTTAACATAATGTTTTGAGGTTCATCCGTGTTGTAGTGTATATCAGTGTTTCAACCATTTTATCGCTGAATGGTATTCCATTATACTTGGATTGTTTTCCCTTGGGGTTTATTAGGAATCATGTTGTTACGAACATTAACAAGTCTTTATATAGACTTTTTTTTTTCATTTCTCTTGGATAGATACCTTAAGAGGAATTGCTGGTCAGGTGGTAAGATTATGTGTCAATTTTTAAGGAGTTTCCGGCTGTTTTCCAAAGTGACTGTACCATTTTACATTCCCAACAGCAACATATAAAGGTTCCAGGTTCTCCACATCCTTACCAACACTTGTTATTGTCTGTCTTTTTTATTATAGTCATTGTAGCAGCTGTGAAGTGTTATCTCAGCTTGGTTTTAATGTGCATTTCCTAATGACTATTGATGTTGAGCTCCTCTTCATGAGCTTATTAGCCACCATCTTCCTCTTTCATAATGGTCTTGAAAGCCTTTTTCCTTTAAAGGTTTGTATGAAACTTAAACTAAAACCTAAGCAAAATTGACATTAATTGTTATTAACTCAAGGAGATCAAAGAAATATTAATGTATAATGTTAATGTTTGTAGAATGTTAAGTAATAGAATTGCATATATAATTATAGTCTTTTGAAAAATTTTTTTTTTTTTTGTAGTACGCGGGCCTCTCACTGTTGTGGCCTCTCCCATTGTGGAGCACAGGCTCCGGACGCGCAGGCTCAGCGGCCATGGCTCACGGGCCCAGCTGCTCCGCGGCATGTGGGATCTTCTCGGACCGGGGCACGAACCCGTGTCCCCTGCATCGGCAGGCAGACTCTCAACCACTGCGCCACCAGGGAAGCCCTGAAAAATGTTTTTAACAACAAACTATTAACTCTTTTTAATTGAAGTATAGTTGATGTATAATAATATTATACAAATTACAGGTGTACAATATAGTGATTCACAATTTTTAAAGGTTATACTCTATTTATAGTAATTATAAAATATTGGCTATATTCCCCGTGTTGTACAATATATCCTTGTAGCTTATTTTATACCTAATAGTTTGTACCTCTTACTCCCCTACCCCTATATTGCCCCTGCCCCCTTCCCTCTTTCCACTGGTAACTCCTAGTTTGTTCTCTATATCTGTGAGTCTGCTTCTGTTTTCTTTTTTTCGGGGATCGATTTTATTTGGGCTTCTCACAGTGGTTAGAGCCACCCTGTGTTCAGAACAATCACAGCACAGGAAATGCATCACGGAGACTGCCCAGAAAAGTCTGACCAGCTGAATCTTATTGCTTAAAATACATATTCGCAATAACTTGACAAAGGGTGATGTGCCTCACAGGGGAATGTGTTAGCATTTGCAAATCTTCCGACTGTAGCACCAAACCCTCGACCAACCCCTTTCTTCTCGTTCACCTGGAACACCAGACTCCCTCAAATCTCCCCGGCCCCCTCCTGAGTCCTTCAGCTCCCTACTTCCGTCTTTCATCACGCAGGGCAGCCTCATGTAGCAGAGACCAGACTGTGACGCTGGACTCGAGCCCAGCTCCAACGGCTGCGTTTTCTTCTTCTCGTGCCTTTCGCATTGGATGCTGCAGTAAACCCAGCAGTAAACACGTGGACCAGTTCCCCACTCTGACGAGAAGGAATCCTGAGAGGGCCAGAATCCATCCCTTCAACCAGTTAACTCAAGCAGGGTTCATTCTGGTAAAACTTGATCTCCTTTGAGACACTTCAGTGAGTTATTTGGGATAAAAACAAACAAAAAAAATTGGCAGGAAAGGCATCTGAGGGCTGCTGGCACACTCCTGCCCACTCTCGCCACATACCAGCCACGCGCTGAACCTCAGCAGAGGGAGGTAAGCCCTACGACACTATGGTGGCCGCCAAACCCTCCTGGCAATTCTGGGCAGGGCTGACGTCTGAGCCACAGCCAGTCCGAGCTGGACACTGAAGATCCAGTCCAGCTTCTGTCGGAGGTTCCACCTTGGCCTTCTGTCCCGAGCTGTTGTGGACACCCCCGGGGGCTGAGGCCGAGGGCCAGGAGCAGCTGAGGGAGGCAGATAGGCTCAGAGCACGTTTCTGTTTACAGGGAGCAGAACACAGGCCTCTGAGTGTCCACGGAGCAATGTGCAAATTGCAGTGATGGGTAAAGTAAAACCTCTACTTGGAGCACAGTATCTCTGGCAAACGTGGGGACTGCCGCTGACAGCGCTGCTGAGTACACCCAAGTGCACAGACATTTGCTCAGCAAACAGTAAATGCGTAAAACAAATTACCTTGAGAGGGCTGCGCCTGCTCCAAACGCGTGGGTAACGTGAGCAGAGAGGCTGCCGTTCAAAGTGTAATCACAGGAAAACAGGGCTGCGGGCTCACACACAACAGACACACACAGGTTATCCAAAATGTCGCTGTATACAGACTGCACTTTATTCAACGTGGATTTTGGTTTTGTGGACTCCAAACTCAGACACTCGTTCACCTCACAGCCTTGGATTTGTCTATATTATGTGTAAGTGTATATATACATATATATACACACATATATACATGTGTATTCATATATATACATATATATATATATACACACACACACACATATATATATATATATACCTTCCTTTCTTACCATAACATCAATGCCTAGTCTGAATATCATCGTTCAAGAGTGGGGGAAGAACCAAACTCTTCATATGAACAGGGCTGGATGGGGAATGTTAGTTTCAGCAGTTTGCTTTCTCCATTCAGATTATTCCTGTCAAAGCTCAACTGGTTTTTGAAGCCAAACTACAACAATAAGGATCCTGTGGTCCTTCAGGATGGCTGCCTTCGCCCTCCTACCTGGGCCACTTAGACACTTTACATAGGCTACAAAAATTAGTTACCCCACTCAAGGCGGGGCGGAGCAGGGAAAGGACACGAAAACCACAGATAACCAAGGCATTTTTTCCAAATGGTCAGTTTGAAAAAACAAACAAATAAACAAAACAACTTACTCAGACTCAAGAGAAAATACTGTGTGAGAGTCAGGCTGCGGAACTGCCCTTTCTCAGGACCCACAGCTTCCTCATTTGTTCGTAGAGAACAGTGAGACGTGAAGGCCAGCAGATGTGTTCTTGGGATGGGGGAGGGTACTGGTCACCTGTGGACACAGATCAAAGGGCAGAGATGCGGTAAGCTGCACCTCTATCCACTGCCACAGTGCAGGGCCTTCTGCTCACCCGCAGAAGTTCCAGAGATAGCCCCCAGCCAAGCCTGCACACAAAACATCTCCTTCTGGCTCAACTGTAGTCAGGACTCTTTGAAGGCCAAGTTGGGAAAAAGCCACAAATTTTCCTTTTCTAAAACAGAATTCTTGCCTGCCCACTGGTCAAGTTCTTATTTTCAGCTCGCTTTTGTTGTTGTTGTTTTTTTAAAAAAAGAAAAAAAACAAAGAGAAGGCAGGTGTAATCTTCCACACTGAACCAGTCCGCGGACAGCCAGGACCTGCTGGGAAGGGGCCCCTCCAGGATGCATCGTGCCACTTTGATCTCATCACCTGGAATTTGAGAGCAAAAGCCCTTTACCAACCCACCACGCAACCGCCGGTCAGCTCTCATCCTCCCACAGGAGGAGCCCAATTCCGGCTGTGGAGACACTGGCAGCGAGGGGCGACAATCCCCAGACCACTGGGGCTTCACCCAGGGCTGAGACCTGCCCCCTCTCTCAGACTGAGACGCGGCGAGGTTCTCATCAACTCACACCAGAACATGAATCCACTCCATCACCAAGAGTCACCTCAGGGCACAGTCTCATCCCCTCCTTGGGGGCCTCTGAAACGCACATCTCTCTGACCCAAGCAGGTAGTGACACGTGACTTGAAAAGAGGTAAAGGGGGACGGGGTGGGGTATGAGGAATGAGTCACAGGACAACTTCTCGGCCCTCCGTGACACTGTATCTAGGGGGGGCGAGGCACCCACACCCCAAACTGTACCTGGAGATGCAGGAAAACGCAGGAGCAGAGGGGAAAAAAAAAAAAAAGGAACACAGTCACTTAATGCTCCTCTCATGGTTCTCCCCTACCCTGGTTGCGTCGCCAAGTTCTCGGGCGCAGGCAGGGCCTGCTCTAGCTTGGGGAGCTGCTGCTCCGGGAGTTTGGGGAGTCCTGCTCGTTGATGGTGTTCAGCAGCAGGCAGGCAGGCAACCGCGGCAGGTGAGGGTGCCCGGGCTCCCGGGCCTGCTCCTCGGAGGGCTGGCAGAGCCCTTCCTCCTCATCGCCAGGGGGCCGCACGTGGCAGCTGTCGCAGAAGTCCAGGGGCCCGTCCAGAGCATCGTCGATGAGCGCGTTGAACTCTTTGAGGTCGTCATCATGGTGGCCCCAGTTGCACACACACCTCGATGCCCGAGTCACCTGTGAAGCGGCGATGTCTGCCAGGCGTCTTGTCTTTGCTGTCAGGGAGGGCGCCGCCCTGCTCGGAGCTGTATTCTTTCAGCAGCTCCTCCTTACATTCGAAATCCTTGTCCAGGAAGGCCCCAGGGTCCACCTCCCCCAGGCCGGCCACAGAGCCGCTGGGCTCCATCCTGGGGGCTTTGGTGGCTGCTGGGTCTGCTGGCATGTTGGAGGGCTCAGGGTCAGCGATGCTCGGGGGTCGCGTGCTGCTTCTGCTGGGCCCGGGCGAGGGGCTGCTCTGAGCCCCTGGGAGCCCCTGGTGGGGTCGGCGCCCCGGGGGCTGCCGCCCGTAGGGCCACACTGTGCAGGCAGCTGCTGCTGGAGCTGGAAGGCACTGTATGGTGCGGCAGGAGTCGGAGGTCGGTTCACCACTTCCTCATAAGGAGGTAGTAAATAGTTTGGCAAAAACCTGAAATGAAATGGCAGCGCTGAGTAATGGTGGGCTTCCCGGTAGGCGATCAGGTGGATTTCATGTTGCCGCTGTCGGACCTGACGGCGGTGCTTGGCTCGGCGGTGGTGGCACACGCAGCAGCAGCTCAGGAGGATGATGATGGTCCACACGAGCCAGAACCACCAGAATTCATAGTAGTAGCTGCAGCACTGAGACCGTCCACAGCAGTGTCCTGTGTCACAGATGTAGCTTTGATTGTTGGGACCCACGCAGGTTTCCTTATCCTGCGGGGGTTCAGCCCTGGCTGACAGGGGGCTGGGCAGCGCCTGGAGGAGCAGGTGCACCACGCCACCCAGGAGCCTTCTCCTCTCCATCCCCCTCCCCCGCCTCCTCTTCCCTCTTCTTCCTGCTTCTTATTTGTTATATTTCTTATATTCCATATAAGTGAGATCAGGCAGTGTTTGCCTTTCTCTGACTTATTTCACTTAGCATAATGCCCTCCAAGTCCATCTATGATGCTGCAGATGGCAAAATTTCATTCTTTTTCATGGCTGAGTAGTATTCCATTGTGTGTGTGCGTGTGCGTGTGTGTGTGTGTATAGATATATCTCATCTTCTTTTAACAGACTATTAACTTTTAAGGCTATATTCCATTTGTATACCTCTGAGAGGTTGGGTTGGGAGACCAGAGCAGGTTTCATTTTCTGCAATTCACATGTATTGCTCTTACGACTTAAACAAAAATCTAATAAAGATATTAAAAGCGGATGCAAGGGAAAATAACAGAAGACATGCACAAAATTAATAATAATCCCAATTAAGGTGGAAGGCTTATTGGTAGCTTTTTTCTCTTTTTCCCCATTTTTCTATATGGCCTGCAATGTTATTATTCTACCAGTTGTAGGACCCACATCTCCACACCTGACCACAGCACCTCTTAAACTTGCTTAGTTCTCAATCTAGCTATTTAATGCTGACCTTCCTGTAATTAATCCTTTTTTGTACTTTCTCAATTCATCCCATTTCCTTTCTGGTATCGAATTTCAATTTTATAGCAAGATCTATTTTCCCTTAACTCTATTCTAGCTAGTTTGCTTAATTCTAACCTTATCCTCAACTCCAATTCCAAATATTACTAGAAAGAAGGGACACTTCTCACTTGTTTTGTAAGACGCTTGCCTCTTGAGAAATTAGATCACGTAGAGTCTTAAGGCCACTTGTGGCCCTATACTTGTTTTCTGGCAGTCACTCTGAGTTGCATTTCTTCTGGAAGGCCACAGATGACAGTAGGGTAGATTCCAGGTTCTCAAGCTGAGAATGAATACACTGCCCAGTGCTTCAAAGCCCTCTACCATGATGTTTTGAGCCTCCCTAGAGGCTGGGCTCTTAAGAGCTGAGGAAACTCTGGCAGAGTTCTAGCTAGTTCTCCCTACCTTTCCCTTCTGAGTTAACCTACGTGCTGGAACAGAACAGCCTCTGTTTTCTGCTATTTTTCAGTACTAAAACAGTCTTAAAGAACGCATCAACATTTTTTTTTAAAAAAGTTTTTATTTTAATCCTTCCTAGAGGAATACAGATTTGAATGAAATACATTCATTCCATAAATACATTAGCAGCAAAACCTTCCCACCAAGGTTCTCTCTAGTCCAGCCCAGAGGTCGCGCCTTAGAGCAGGAGAGCATGTTCCATCAACCGTCAACTTCAAGATGTGTTTGCTTCTTGCTGAAAGCAGAAGATGCATGAGAGACAAGGTGAAAAGATCAGATGGGTAGATAATTAAGCTGGGACCCTGAAAACACACCCACATGGTGACCATTTAACCTTCTGCACTTCCCAAATCCTTTGGCATCCACCATGCTTAACTGATGAGGTCCTTCATTGTAGACAACTGGGAGGGCCTAATCTTGCAAATGCACCAATATGTCATCTGTCATTCTGAGTTGGCAACATTTTAATGGTGTCTTGATCCTTTTCATAGGGTAAGCCAGATAGGAAGGATCATTCCCTCCTTCCTTCCCTGGGCCAAGGTACCACTTTGCCAGCTGAGTCCACATGTCCTTGTTATCAGGAGACGATGCAGCAGGCATTACTTGGCTTGCTACACCCCCAGATCCCCTTTGTCTGGGTGCTGGAGGCTTCACTGGAGACAGAGACATGTCTAAACCTACAAAGACCTCTAAGGAACAACCACCAGATCTCTTACCCCAGCTTCAATCAAAGCTAGCTTCTTGGACAGTGGCCCAGGCATCTCTCCTTTTCTTCTCTCCATCAGTGCCTACTGCCTGGCTGCTCCCTTTTTTATCTGTCCTCTAGGTACCTGCTGAAATTTTGGGAAGCAAGACCTACCCTAAACTCCCAAGCAGCCAGGAGAGATTAAGGTAGGTGGTGCTTTAAACTTGTTAGCTGTAGTCAAGAGTAACAAGCTTACGTTGTTATATTCCAGTCCATTCTGGGATGAGCTTAAGTCACAAGTCTGCATAAAACAAAACACCAGAACCATAATCAGGACGACTGTAAGGCAGGGACCAAGTTTAGAGTGCTACCAAATCAGTGGCTTGGGAGAAAAATGGAATAATGAAAGAATTTAAAATAAATCTGATTTGTTTGGGCAGAGAGCAGCTCTGACTCAGGCATAAACGTATCACCCAATTATGTAAATAAAGAATAAATCTCAGGGCTTCCCTGCTGGCGCAGTGGTTGGGAGTCCGCCTGCCGATGCAGGGGACACGGGCTCGCGCCCCGGTCCAGGAGGATCCCACATGCCGCGGAGCAGCTAGGTCCATGAGCCATGGCCCCTGAGCCTGCACATCCGGAACCCGTGCTCCGCAACGGGAGAGGCCACAACAGTGAGAGGCCCGCGTACAGCAAAAAAAAAAAAAAAAAAAAATCTCAAAAGTTGACACTTTCCTCCCCATACGCCACTTAAAAATAGGATACATGCTCTTTTCTCAATCTTTCTTAAAGTGTTTTCATTAGGATACTCTTCTATAGGTGCTTTATCCGTTCCCATTTAGTCTGTTTTGACTGTTGGCTGGAAGGAAATCAGAAATTATTTTATATAAAAAGCACGGTAGTGGATAACTGGTCATGTGTGTTTTTCCCTTTTGTATTTTCCATCCGAAACAGCTGGCTCCTTTTCCTTTCATTTATGTGTAGACAGAGCCTCGTCCGCGGGATACACAGCACTGCTAACCCGGCAGCCTTCTGCCCCCACAGGGTCCGCGAGCTCCTCCTCCTCCGAGTCGTCTTCCTCCTCCTCCTCCTGCGCTGATGAACTGGACGTGGGCCCTTTGCAGGTTTTCAGGTGTCGGGTGAGATGATATTTGGTTAGATAAGCCTTTGTACACTTTTCACAGACATAATCCCGTTTTCCTTCATGTGAATTGAGATGTTTCTTTAAGTGATTTGTTCTCAAGAACAGCTTATCACACTTGGGGCACTTGATCTGGCGTTCTTGTGTATGGATGAGCACGTGCTGCTTGAGGTTCTGCCTCCGCATGAACAGCTTGTCACAGTAATCACACTTGAGGTTCTTCTCACCCGTGTGGATAACCATGTGGGACTCCAGCTGAGCCTTCTGGGTGAAAGACTTGTCACACAAAGTGCACCTGTAGTTCTTCTGACCTGTATGTATCTTGAGGTGGGTCCGCAGGTTGCTGGGATCACTAAAAGCCTTGCTACAGAAATCACACTTGTGGGGCTTCATACCCATGTGACCCATAAAGTGAACTGAAGTTTGGAAGGAGAGATAAAAGCTTGGGGGCACATGGAGCACTTCCACTTCCTTTCTTTGCTGTGGCTTGGCCCATGGCTGCTGCTGTGGCCCTGGCTAGGAAGATGGTTATGGATGTGGCTGGTCGGGTGGGCTTTGAACTCTGTATAGGAACTGCACTCCTTGCCACAGTTACAGAGGTGCACATCTGGGTGTTCAGGAACACCAATCTGCTGAGCATAATCCCGGCTGTAATAAAAAAGCAGTTCATTTTCGGGAGGGATATCTTGTGAGGTGCAGAAATAGATTTTTCCATCATGGGGATAAGCCACCAAATTCTGCTCTTCCCGATTCCTGGCTTTGCGCACAAACATCATCCAATTACATTCATTTTCGTCAGTTGTAATGATGCAGAATTCTAGGACACCACTGTGGTATATCTTCCAGATATGATTAACTGCCTTGTCTGTCCATTCTGCTACTTCCATGGAGTGACTTTGCTGGCCAATAAGAGGCCCAAAGCAAGTCCGCACAGGAATGGTTTCTCCAGTCCATACACCAACATCTGCTCCCACAATTGACTGGCGGAGAACAAGCTGCTTTGGGAGAGAAAGCCTCGCTCTGCTCTCTATTGGAGTGTCAGGAACAAAAGTCAC
This sequence comes from Grampus griseus, assembly GCF_964374135.1. NCBI lineage: Eukaryota > Metazoa > Chordata > Mammalia > Artiodactyla > Delphinidae > Grampus > Grampus griseus. The sequence continues at coordinate 80,451,172 of NC_139017.1, forward strand.
CGGTCCGTGATCTGGGCAGTCTGAGGGATAGGCTCGGTCACAGAGAGTGCACCAAATTGTAAACAAGGTTGCCATATTTTCCTTGTTTGAATTGGAGTCTTCCATTTGCAGTGAAGGTGGTACAAAAGAAAGACTGTCTGAAGACACATCTACATGACCTGTCCCCATAGCAACCTCCTGGGTGATGGAGGAGACAGCCACAGGTTCTAGGCTTAGGCCAACTTCATGGAGGGAAACAGATTCTAGGGAGGCGAGGTTGTGTGAGGTAGAGAGTGCCACGCTTACAGAGTTGGTGCTCATGGCCACGGTGTGGATGGAGTCACTGAGGGCACTGTCAGACATTCCGTTGACCCGACTTGCAATGTGGTCTGTCTCCATGACCACAGGGAGCTCCAGGCAATTCCCATGAATGGGTATCACACCACCATGTCCTACAGTTTCTGCTGCAAGGTTGTTGCTCACAGAATCCACAGACAGAGGTTCATGACTTCTGGAGCCATTTGGGATTTGGGTATGCTCGCCTGCAACACCATCCATGGTAAGCTCTTCTGCCATTCCATCTGTAGAGATTGGGCTGGTGACCCTAGAGACGTTCTCCATAGTGATTGTTGTGTCCAAGGCCACCTCATGGCCATCAGTGGGATGAAGACTTTGGGCACCATGTGTGTTCACAGAACGAGAGTCTATTGAAACAATGCCTGGTTCTAATCCAACATTTCCATTGGACTGATAGGGATCTAGCGCCGAAGGGTTATTGGTGATAGATAATGCTGTATTACCATCAACATTTATAGAGTTAGGGTGGATATACTGAGGAGGTGGTCTGTCAGCTAAATAAGATAAAATGCCAGGTAGAATGGTTCTGAAGTAACTGCTCTCAAGGTGGGGGTAAGGTGGTGGAGGTAGGGTGTAGTTTCTTTCAGGTAACACACACATCACCTCTCGATCCCCAATACCCATTGGGAGCATGAGAGACAAAGCAGAAGGCAGAGAGCTCAGGGAGGGACCCAGGTTTGGAATCGCCACTGGCAGCCCTGGGGCTGGGATGGCATTGTGAGTGGGTGAGGCAGCCAACCCCAGGTGACTCCCTGAGACTGGCAAGGCATTGCTCACAGAGGATGAAGTCAGCTGCTCCATCCCCACTGGGCTCAGATTCATTACATTCATCCTGTGATGCATCTGCTGGGGGCCAAGTGTCAGAGGAACGCGCACACAGGTGGTGGAGAACCGGCATCAGGGTTTGCGTTCCAGGGTCACGTGCTACCGCAGCTTGCTTACAACCGCTGCACAAACGCGGCCATTCTTCCCCGGGGCCGCCCGGGGCAGCCCAACTTCTCCCGAGGGCCGGCGGCCGCGCACCCCGCCGCGAGATAAGGCATGCCGGGGGACACCCGGGGCCTTTCCTCCAGAAGCTTCGGGAGGGGGGCTACCTAACCTGCCGGCCGCGCGGGGGTCGCGCACGCCTGCCCCACCGCTTTGTTCCTCATCCGGGCAAAGCTCGCCTCGGGGCCCTCCCCGCCAGCACGACCCCCCGCCCCGGGGCCCGCTCGCCTAACGTTTCCCGCCCGGCCCGGCCCAGCCCCCGCATCAACATTTTTATAACGTGAATCAGATTCTGTCTCTCCTTGCCTAAAACTCTTTAGTGGCTTTCCATTGAACTTAGGAGAAAAGTGTAAAGCCTCATCTTTGTTCGCACAGGGCGCCATGTGACCTGGCTCTGCCTATTTCTCCCTCTCACCCCTGCCATCCCGTTCCTCGCCGCCCGTGTTCCAGCTACGCTGACCTGCTCTCCCTTCCTCAGTGTGCCCAGCTTTGTCTTACCAAGGAGGCCTTTGTTCATGTTGTGCTTTCTACTGGGAGTGTTTCTCCTAGTCCTTTAAAAAGCCTATCCCCTCACCCTTTAGGTCTCACTTAAGTATCCCTTCAGTGAGACTTTCCCTGACCATTTTATCTATGGAGGGCCTTCCTAACCTTTCTCTATCTCAGCACCCTGTTTGCTTTCTACAGAGCATTGAGCTTATAGTAAGTTGTCGCTTACCCCGTTGATTGTCTCCTCCATCGATTATATATGTAGGTGAAGAGAGCAGCTTATGTTTTGCTCACCACTCACTATATACACGGTGCGTAGAAATTCAATACATACATTTTAAGTGAAATAAATTGAACCATAGAGTGGAAGGGACCCTAAAGTCACCTCGTGTGTCCTCTCAAACCACTCCACATCAGCCCTAATGGGTCTAAGTTAGAAAATTCCTGTCACAGCAAATTCTCTATTTGGGTATCTCAAAATGTCAATTAATTCTAATGTATATTGAGCAGAAATCTATCTTTCTGTCTGAAACTTCCCTTTATGGGTCATCTGGAGTTACACATAAGACACTTAATTCTTTTCAATGTCACTTTCAAATATTTGAATATGACTATCTCATCCTCCCCACACTCTACACATATTCTCAAATTCCTCAGAGAAACTGCTCCAACTGCTTCAATTACTTCTCTCCTCGCCAGACCCCATCGCGGGCATTTTTCAATGAATGTTTGCTTAATTTGAGTCATCTCAAATAGAATTCAGTATGAAGAATACTGTGAGATAATTATCTCCTTTTTTTTTTTTTGGATATGACCACTTTACGTATGCAATATAAATCTGCAAAAATGTTTTCTCTCTCTCTTTTCTAACAAATGTTACGCTACATAATATGTAATTTGGAATATGTAAATATATGGAATATATGGAATATGTAATATACGTAATTTGTAATACATGTATATGTAATATGTAATATATGTAAATATATGTAATTTATATCAAGGGTGCAATCAACCAAAACCACTGCTTTCATTACTCATGCATGAACTCGTCTCCCTTACCTGGTGCATCTAATTGCTTGAACTTAACTATAGCTTCTATCTTCCATCTTGTTAGTTTTGATCCGTCATTCTAACCTGTCTAGATCTCTTTGCATCTTGTTCCTGTCAGCTGACTTATTAGTGCTATCTCCTGGCTCTGTGTCAACTGAACACTTGACAAGCTTGCTCACTTTGACTTCATCCAAGTTGCCAGTAAAAGTGCTGAACAAGGCAGACACATTAGCACAACCCAGAGAGCTCTCTTCCAGGTAAACATGGCGCCTTGGTCATCGCGCTTTGGGCATTGTCATTCAGTCACACATGGAGTCTCATTAATGCCACGTTGCTCCTTTTTGCTCAAATGCCTCACTGCAGGTCATGCATGCTCTCTCTATAGCTGTCCCTTGACGTCCCAGCCTGCAAAGCATGGCAGAAAAGGAAGTGAGGTGAACCTGGGTGATGTTTTTTCTTGGTGAGCAGCACAGGCTGCAGCCTAGAGGCCTCAGGCGGATGTAGTTCTTTAGGATGAAGGCTCCCATTCAGTCACATCATCTCCCGTCTCATTGATTTGCCTCACAGCACCTGTCACCTCTCACATCTTATCTAATCTGCCACACCCTTCTCCCTCTTGGTCCTCTCTCAAGGTTTACATGCATTTGGATGAAGCCTAGGAAGTTTCCAAGGGAACGATTTGCTACAGTCCAACGATGAGAAGAAGAGTTAATAATTCTTTTGATGAAGATCTGAGGCAGCCTTCCTGGGCAGCCCAGGACATCCCCTTCAAGAGATCTAGCTCTTCCTAGCTCTTCAGTTCTTCTTTAGTACTCTCTCACCCTCTCTTTCCTGGACTTACTTCCACCTTACTCTGAGCAGAAGTTGACAGACGTGTTTCCACACACAGTAGACAGAACTTGCTCTCTACTGTTCCGGAGAGATGACGAGCCTTGCCCCAGTGCTGTGGGGCTGCTGCCTCTCCTGGCATCTGAAGCATTTCTTCCTGAAAGCTTGTGGTCTTCTTCCTTCAGAAGCCACTGGCACCTGGTGCAGGGTATCAGAGAGACCCACCTAAGCCCAAGAGAAGAGTCTGGGGGCTTCCCTGGTGGCGCAGTGGTTGAGAGTCCGCCTGCCGATGCAGGGGACACGGGTTCGTGCCCCGGTCCGGGAAGATCCCACATGCCGAGGAGCGGCTGGGCCCGTGAGCCATGGCTGCTGGGCCTGCGTGTCTGGAGCCTGTGCTCCGTCCGCAACGGGAGAGGCCACAACAGTGAGAGGCCCGCGTACCGCAAAAAAAAAAAAAAAAAAATGAGAAGAACTTGGGTGGGGCCGGGGCTGTGAGAATCTTCTTTCTGTAGTTTGTGGCTTCAGTTTCTGCTTTCTCACTCTTATGTGCTAATTGACCATTTCTTCTCTCCCATTCCTCTTTTTCTCCTGTTTTCCCCACTACCCCCCCCCCAAACCCTCAACACTTCTCCTTTGGTCCAGAAGAGACAAACACAACATTAATGATTGGCTATGAAAGAGAATCTTACAGGTTCTTTGTATTCTCACCCAGAGCTCTGCAATAAGCAATCCCTTTTCATCCTGAAACATTTTCTTGATGACACCATTCCTGCCACTTTAGTAATCACCTGTGTCTGATGGAAGAGCTGAAGCATGGCTAAGTGGTAGGTGGGGAAATTCTGCATGCTTGAATGGTTTTGCTTTTAAGTTGTACACATTACCCATGTGTGTGCGCATACAACAGAAAATACCAAACATGTAGCACTCAAATAACTTACTCCATCTGACCCATGTAAACAGGCATGAAGGGCACAAGTACAGGGAAAACCACAGTTCAATTCATTCATTACACTGTCAATGCTGCTGTGGACAGAATTGTGTCCCCCCAGGTTCATATGATGAAGCCTCCTCCCCAAGGTGATGGTATGTGGAGGCAGGGCCATTGTGAGATAATTAGGTTTAGATGAGGTTGTGAGGTTGGGGCCCTCATGATGGCATTAGTGTCCTTATAAGAAGAGACACCAGAGAGGCGCCCTCCTTCCCTCTCCCTCCCTCCCTCCCTCCCTCCCTTTCTCCTTCTCTCTCCCTCTATATGTCTCTCTATCTCTGTCTCTCTCTGTCATGTGAGGACACAGTGAGAAGTTGGCAGTCTACAACCCGGGAAGAGGACCCTAGCCAGTGAGCTGGCATCTTGATCTGGGACTTCCCAGTCTCCAGTCTGTAAGAAAATAAATTTCCATTATTTAAGCCACCCAGTTTATGGTATTTTGTTATGGCAGCCGAGCAGACTAATACAAATTCTCAAGCTAATTATTTGCTATCTGCCATAACATTTGTTTCCCAAATGTGCCATTTGCGCTCAAATCTACATGTAAATTGAATTAGCTAATTAATACAGGTATAAAGTACCTCAGGATAGGAGTCTCTGCTTACTTCATTTTCCATTAATTCCTATATATTTATATATCTGCCCTTGGAACTCCTGGATTAAACTACACAGCCCTCTCACTTAACTGTAAAGCACTCAGACAATTTTATCTAAACGTTCCCCTGTCCATGCTACCTTGATATCCTGACTCTTTCCTGAAACTTTACACTTACCTTTCCCTAAATTAGCCTCTTGCACTGTGGACCCAAGCAATGATCCTATTCTGTGGCAAAGCCCATGCTTGCATTTCATTTCCATACCCTGTCTCTCTGCTATTGCGTTAAAAATTAGTTTAAATGCAGGTAACTGGTTTCCTTTTCGGGAGTAAAAAGGATTAAAATGGCCAGTTTGTTGATGATGATAAAGATGATGTCTAACATTTATGAGTTTTAATTTCTTTACGCACCTATCTCATTTAATCCTTACAAAAAATGATGTGAAGGAATGGCTATTCCCTCCATAGTTATGGATGAGGAAAGTGAGGCAAAGAGATTAACCGCCAGGGATTTCACAGCCAGGGACTGATGTCATCAAGATTTGAACCTAGGCACCTAAATCCAGATCTCACATTCCTGACTATTAAATTAAGTATTCATTGGGCATGCCACCTAAAACGACCAAAAAGTCAAACTGGAAGACCCTAAGAGGGAGTAGTTAGCAGCCTTGCTACAGCTGACTTCTTAGGAGGATTCATATGTTGACTATTTCTTCTGTGTGGAAGGGTTACTAAATATCACAGCTGCCATTTAGCTCTCTGTTGCCAGGTGGGAAGCCTCCTGGTTTACTGCCTTTGAATGATTCATACTTCATGCCACACTGAATACCTTCCTTCAATCAAGAAAAAGGTTTCACAGACTCGCAGACATAGAGAACAGACTTGTGGTTGCCAAGGGGGAGGGGGAGGTGGAGGGGGAGGGGGGAGGGATGGATTGGGAGGTTGGGATTAGCAGATGCAAACTAGTATGTAGAGAATGGATAAACAACAAGGTCCTGCTGTCTAGCACAGGGAACTGTATTCAGTATCCTGTGATAAACCATAATGGAAAAGAATATGAAAAAGAATATATTTGTGTATAACTGAATCACTTTCCTGTATAGCAGAAATTAACACAATACTGTAAATCAACTATACTTCAATAAAATTTTTTAAATAAAAGGAAAATTAAAACAAAGAAAAAGGTTTCAAGTGAGGAATTTAGATGTATGTGTTAGGAGCTGACACTACACAGAGCCAGTAGCCCTTACTCAATCTGGAAGCTAAGGCCAGCCCACAACCTCTTCAGACTCCTGTAACATGCTCAGTTTTTTGCTTCAATAGTGATGTTTTTGCACAAGCAGCTCTATTTGTCAATTTTAGGGCTAGAAGATATTTGGCCCACACATGGGGAAGAAAGGCCATTCTAACACTTGGGTCCTTTTATTGGGCTGGTCCTATCTTGGGTATTGAGAACAGGAGAATCTTCAAACAATTTCCTGCTGCCAGTAGGTGGTACAAGTAGCTGCTGTTGGACAGACCATTAAACAATACAAAGATTCCCTAAAGACAGACTGAAGAACTCATAACATCTGCCTTTAGTCATGGGAGACTATAACAAAACATACTCTCGTGGGTCTATTTGAACTGCATCGTAAGGCAGCACAGAGTAGCCATTCAATCAACATGCGCTGAGCTGAATGGAAATCTGTGGGAACCAGGGCAAAAAGTGCAAAGGTTGAATGAATTTGGATTGGAGGAGTGCTCCTCCAATCCAAATTCATCTCCCCTTTCTAGAGCCAACCAGCAGTTAGAGAGCGTGTGACAAAACAAGCACCTGTCATTGTTTTCTGTCCCAATGATCCTCTCATTACCTTGGATGTGTAGAGATCTTTGCTCATGATGAGATGGCAGAATCTCTACAGCTAGAGGAAGCATACTGTGACAGAGCGTTGCTTTTGGAGTCCATGCACACACTCTGCCCCTTAATGCTAGGTGACCTTAGGCATGACACTTTAACTGCTTTTTCCTGGTTTGTGGTTTAATCTCAGTTTCTTCACAGGTTTGTCATAAAGATTCAGTCCTCATAACTCATTAATCTCTTTCCCCTTTCCTCTTTGTGGAAATGGATGATGTCAGTTATTTCTGCATGCCTAGCTCTTAGTGTATGTCTTGGTACACGTTAGAGATCAGAAAAATGCTTATGGAATAAATAAAACTATTTCTCTTTTATTTACAATCCCTTTTTCTGTGTTGGTCATCTAGTTGGTTCTCAAATACTTTTTGAAAGAAAGGTATTTTTTAATTTACTTTTTTATTTTTTTAATATTCATTTGGCTGCACTGGGTCTTAGTTGCAGCACGTGGGATCTTTCTTAATTGCGGCATGCAGGCTCTTAGTTGTGGCATGCGGGATCTAGTTCCCTGACCAGGGATCAAACCCGGGCCTCCTGCATTGGCAGCACAGAGTGTTAATTACTGGACTGCCAGGGAAGTCCCAAAAGATGCCTTTTTAAAAACTCGGGTTTAAGTTATTTACATATAGTAAACTATTGTTATGTATTATTATAATATTTATATTAATATGTATTAAACTATATATTATTAAGTTCAGTTATTTACGTACAGTAAAGTACTCAATCTTAAGACAGCTCAGTGACTTTTTACATATGCATGCACTCAGGAAACCCCCACCTGGATAAAGATAAAAAACATTTCAGTTGCTTCAGAAGTGTCCTGCATGCTACCTCACAGTCAACGCTCCCCTTGCCAGAGGAAATCATTATTCTGACTTCTGTCACCATGGATTCATTTTGCTCATTCTTGGACTACATACCCTCTTGTGTCTGGATTCTTTCACTCAACAATGCTGTGAGATTCTTCCATATTGTCGTGTAAGTTGGTAGTTTGCTCATTTTTTAAAAAATTAATTAATTAATTAATTTATTTTTGGCTGAGTTGGGTCTCTGTTGCTGCACGCGGGCTTTCTCTAGTTGCGGCGAGCCGGGGCTACTCTTCGTTGCGGTGCGCGGGCTTCTCATTGCAGTGGCTTCTCTTGTTGTGGAGCATGGGCTCTAGGTGCGTGGGCTCCTGTAGTTGTGGCTCGTGGGCTCTATAGCTCAGGCTTAGTAGTTGTGGCTCACGAGCTTAGCTGCTCTGCGGCATGTGTGATCTTCCTGGACCAGGGCTCGAACCCGTGTGCCCTGCATTGGCAGGTGGATTCTTAACCACTGTGCCACAAGGGAAGCCCTGTTCATTTTTTTTTTTAATGTGCAGTATTCTGTGGTATATATAGACTATAACCAATCCATTCGACTACTGATGGACAATAGGTTTGTTTCCAGTTTTTAGCAATGATGAATAGAGCTATAAATATTCTTGTGTATGTCTTTTGGTACACATAGGCATTCATTTCTCTTGGGTAAATGAAAGGAATGGAATTGCTAGGTCATAGGGTGAATGTATGTTTAATTTAATTAGAAACTACCGAACTATTTTACAAAATAGTTGAACAGATTTACACTCCCATCAGTAGTGTATTGAATTCCAGTTCCTCCAAATTCTTATGAGCATTTGATATTGTCAGTCTTTTCAACTTCAGCCATCCTGATGTAACGAACTTGAGTTTTCATTTGCTGGTTATTTACAATGTATGAACTTATTAATAATTCCTTATCCAATGTGGTCCTCCATCTCAGCAAATTGTTCAATGTGATAAATATGCTTCTAGTCAAAACCTCTCTATTAGGCAGTCAGAACTGGTGCAGAAGGAGCCTTGGATTCAGAGATGACATGGTAGAAACTCCAAATTTCTAGCAAGTAAATTAAACATAAATGCAAGTATCAAAAAGATAAAGTAAATAGAAAGCCAGTTAAAATAATGAACAATGTGGGCTTCCCTGGTGGCGCAGTGGTTAAGAGTCCACCTGCCGATGCAGGGGACACGGGTTAGTGCCCTGGTCCGGGAGGATCCTACATGCCGCAGAGCGGCTGGGCCCGTGAGCCATGGCCGCTGAGCCTGCGCATCCAGAGCCTGTGCTTTGCAACGGGAGAGGCCACAACAGTGAGAGGCCCGCGCGCCGCAAAAAACAAACAAACAAAAATAATGAACAATGTAACTCTGTCTTATCCCTACACTTTTAAGTAGAAAATTCGGTTAACAAATATTCTTTAAACAGAAGAAGAATCTGATAACATATGTCGTATTTAACAGATATATATTAGCTACCTCTGTGAGCTTGATATAATACCAGAAACTTTTCGATAATTTTGTTCAGTTCTCAAAACCCTCATAAAATTGGTATTATCTCCATTATACAACTTGGGAAAGTAGAAGAGATTGCTGAGGATGCTATCCTGCTTCACCTTGGTTCTGCCACAGCCCTTGCCCACAACCCTCATCCATCGCCTGAGCTGCTGCTTTTTCAATTCTCTTAAAGAACAGCTATTCTTTCCCTACTAGATAACATCCAATGGCTCACCCTGTCCACCAAATGAAGTCCAAGTTCTTACCCATGCTCATGATTTCTTTTCCTGCCCTTCCCCGACCGCAGTTAGAGTTTGCCCTAACTACGTTTCCATGTTTATCTCCCATTGCTCCCCTCCATAAATCTGACACTTAAATCAAGACAAAGCTATTCTATACACGATGCTTTGCTTGAAGCTAACTCTGCCCCCAGACCACTGTTTACTCCAACTTCTGCTGTCATAATATCTTTTGACAGTTTAAAGTTCAAATGATACCTCCTTTGTGAAGTTGTCTCTGATTTGTCATTGCCCATAGAACTTTACTGCATTAGGGGATAAAAATTAAAAGCCAGCATAACAGAAGTCTGAGCTGAGCCTACTGGGAATGCCAACTTCTCTGGACCTGTCTGATGAGTGGGGAGCCTCCCACAAGCTCAATTTGCATGACTCACGTTGCAGGAGAAAGGGGGCCTGTGATGAAGACGTTTCAGAGGTTCCTAGGAGCCGAGAATAAGAAATGGAGAGCATAGCGTGAGGCCTGTCTCGCAGACTGGTTCCAGACAGGCTGGTGTCTAGACCCTATGGAGAAAGGAGATGTTAAACGAAAGCTAAAAGGAACTGTTTTCACAAGAAAATCTTTATAGAGACATGGGGGCACAAACAATCTTGGACCTGTTTGCAATCCAAACAGAGTGTCATGCAAAGACAAAATGAGGGTTAGGCACTCTTCCTTGCTTACCACCGTCTAGCTTTGGCATCTCACATGCTCCAGCATCCTTGCTGCAATGGGAGCTCATAGATTTGAACAGAACAGCAGGAAGCCCTGTGGGAGGGGACTTGTTTGTGAACTCATATGAATTCCCAGAATCCAAGGGAAGCCCTAGAAATGCTTGAAGAACACTTTATAGATGGCCAAGACTCTGGGGCAAAAGTATGTAGAACTTGGATTATTGTTGATTCAATTTCATTCATGTGCATGGATGGGTAAGACCTGGAAAAACCTGGGTTATGCCTACTTTCATTTATGACTTGAAATGGTTTAAAACTTATCTTCATGTAAGTATCTGATTTGATCCTCATATGAGGTGGATACTATGATCACCAGATTTTTCTGATATCAATGTACTGAGCACAGTGTTGATTGTGGAAAGAGTCCAGAACTTTTTGTCAGTGGGCCTCATTTTGAGCTCTTACTCTTTTGCCTATGGTGGAGTGATCCTGGATAAACCTAACCTCTCTGAGCTTCAATTTCTTACCTGCAGGAAAGGAATACCAGCCCCTTTTGCACGGAGATGCCGTGAAACTCTGGGATGAATAGTAACTCCCGTACCATTGTGAGAAACTATTAGGGCACGTGACCTTCTACCAACTGCATTCATCTTCTGCCATAAAACAGTTGTTCCTATCCATGCATCTCAATAGACTGAAAATAATGAAAGGAGTGTAGTCATGTCTTACTCTTCTTTGTGTCATCTTGTCCTGCAACTCAACCTGATGGTGTGGAATGCCTTGGGGTGATGAGTTTCTCATCGTTAGTGGGAGTGTGGTAGAGAGGATTCATGCGTCAGAACTGCTTGGACGAGACACCAATCCGGACAGCCTAAGATCATTTATTAAAGTCGTCAGATATACAACAGATACAGATATAACACCTCAAATCAAGTTTCCCAGGAACATAATTCATGGCTAAAACTGACAGAACATTAGCCACTGAAAGAGAGCAGGGAGTGGCAAACTTTTTCCATGAAGGGCCAGATAGTAAACATTTTAGGTTTTGCAGGTCATAGAGTCTATCGTGACAACTACTCAACTCAGCCATTATATCATGACAGTAGCCATAGATAATATCTAGACAAACGGGAGTGCCTGCATTCCAACAAATTGCATTTTAAAAAACAGGTAGTGGGCCACATTTGGCCTGTGGGCTACAGGTAGCCGACTCCTGAGACAGAGGTTTGTCCTGTTGCCAGGGAGGAGTTACTAACACAAGAAGCTGAAAATAAAACCAGGTGGTGACATAGAATAGAAAAGCTGAAATCAATGAGTAAAAGTAAACTTCTCTGTTAAGACTGAAAAACTAAAATGACCAAGGGCATAACTGGAGAGAGAAGAGGTTTCACGTAAAAAATGCCTGCTGAATTGGATGAGAACAAATTTTATTCTAAAGAAGTTCAGAAAAGTAGAAAGAAGACGCTGGGGTTTCTGTTACCTGAAAACTACTATAAGCCAAATGGTGTGGTGTGACTTCCTAGAAAATCCAACGTGCTCTATCTAGTTCCCATTAATGAAAACAGAACATCCAGAAAAAACTAGGTGATAGTCCCAGGGGAGCAGGGTGGAGTCTGCTTGAGTCACCACTGGATCCCACGCACCTACCCCAGTGCTCGATACCCAGGAGGTGCTCACTGGGCAGTAATCATTCCCATGCTCTGCTCTGGGTGGGGCAGTCGGATATTTGAGTGTCTGGTCTGTGCAGTCTCTGTGCTGAATTCAAATGTGACAAACTGGTGTTTGAGCTGAGAGCTGAAAGGCAGTATCCAGGCAAGGAGGGAGAACAGTGGTTGGGGGTAAGAGTACCTGAAATGGGGGCAGCACCAGGATCTATTCCGATTCTCTGATGGGGCTCAATCCCATTCTCTTTCCTTTCAATATTCAATTAAAATACGGGTTTCTGGAAATAACGGCGGGGGTGGGGGGAGCATCACACTTCAATGTTAAGAAATCTTAACATTAGCTTTGCTTTTGGAAAAATTTGCTCCCTTACCTGAGAGAGAAGAAATAAATGCTCTGACCTGTTTAAAAAGACATTTGGAGTATTTCAAATGAGGCTACAAAGGGAGATGAAATCAAGGAACCCATAGGCCTGCGGTGCGAGTTCTCATAGCCACCAAAAATCCCCTTGCAAAGGAACTAATTATGTTTGGAGAGGACGTGTGTGCCTGATAAAATAATTAAAAATAAATTGCTAGCCTTGGAAATGCAAATTAATGAGTGTTAAAGCAACCCTGTTGATCACATAGATAATAAATAGATGTGTTTTCTCAAGTCTGTTAGGTGGCACTGATTGATTTCCAATTCTGGCTACAACAGGGCCTAAGCTGCTTTTGAAACAAAGGTGAGGGGACCCCAGGCCCAGTGGGGACAGTTGTTATCTCCTAGGGGACAGTGGTTGGAAGCCTTCGGCCATGACACTCCCCATCCCCCTCCTCCTGACTTTTCCTGGCTGAGAATAGAGGATGCTAAATTACTATTCCCCCTGAACTCCTAGCCCCTGCCGGAGCAGGACAGGACAGTGGCACTGTTAACTCCTCTGCCCTCAGATAACTGACGCAGCCACCTTTCCTGCTACCTGGTGCTGTCAGGTCAAGGCTTTGGCTAAGAAGAGCCAGGAGCCAGATGGAACTTTGGGTGTGGGGAGGAAAGGGAGATATGAGGCCTTGGGGAGCTGACTGGAGCACTGTTGCAAAATTTTTTAAAAAAGTTTTTCCTGGGCTTCCCTGGTGGTGCAGTGGTTGAGAGTCCGCCTGCCGATGCAGGGGACACGGGTTCGTGCCCCGGTCTGGGAAGATCCCACATGCCGTGGAGCGGCTGGGCCCGTGAGCCACGGCCGCTGAGCCTGCGCGTCTGGAGCCTGTGCTCCGCAACGGGAGAGGCCACAACAGTGAGAGGCCCGTGTACTGCAAAAAAAAAAAAAAAAGTTTTTCCTTAGCAATGACTTAATAAGTCTTATGGAGAAAAGAAAGAAAAAAAAAAAAGGAAAGAAAGTCTGGCTACAAAATACCTTATCCTTTCACTAAAGAACCAATACTGATGAAGCACCTACTATGCAGAGCTTGCTCGTCAGTGGCATTTATAGATGGGATGGAGATGGAGTGGAGGAGAACATGGGATTTCTGCCTTGAAGGAAGCCACAGTCTGATTGGGAGGCAGATTTGATGTGAATGAAGGGCATAGTCCCAACCCCTTTTCCTTGCTGGCATCAGGTCCTTTCCTACGTGTCTTATCTGGAGGCAAAAGGTTACCTGGAGCCAGTGTGTGGCTCCAACACTGAGTGTTGTCCAGGGAATCAGTGACATAAGAGAGGGGAGCATCGCCCTGGGCTCTGCCGTGGGATCTCATTTAATCCCCAGCAGCTGCGTGAGGGAGGTACTCCTCTCCTTACAGATCTATGGACGCAGAACCTAAGCCCCGTGAGGTGTGGCAAGCGGAAGACGGTGTAACGGAGTCACCTAGCTCCTGTGGGGGATGCGATGGGTAGATGAGGTGACACGTGAAGAAACACTTAACGGTTTCTGGCACCACATACGCGCTCAATAAATGTTCCCTCTGAGTCCTAGGTACCTCACCCCAGGCCGCAGACTCAGAGGAGGACAGAGGCAGGGGGCACTCCTCTCCTGGTCAGTCCAGTTTCAAAGTCCGCACTCTTTCCACAGGGCTGCAGGCGCCTCTCGGGATTCAACTGTCTTCACCGTCCTCTTCCAATCTGTGTGCGGTCCTGCTTCCAGCCCTTTTCAGGTCCACCCAGAGGGCCTTTTCTTTCTGTATGCTTAGGCTCAGAGTTGACAACTTCCTGGCCTTGCAGTACAGGCAGAGGAGGGAAATGAACAGAAGGATGAGCATAAGGAAGGGGCAGATGAAGAGGAAATAGAGTAAAGGTGCTGACGAGCAGATCCTGGAAGGAAACGTGGGCTCTGCGACAAAAAGGAAGAAAATGAAGAGAATAATTAGTCTCCAGCTTATTTGTACTCATCAGTTATAAACACTTCTGGGATTTATTGTTACAGGAAAATATATGTAAGAATAACGGGGCCAAACGGCAGTGTGCCCCTTAAATCACATGCGAGGAGCAAAGGGAAGGGAGCTGGGAGAAGAGAGCTCCAGGATGGCCTGTTCCAGCCTGACTCCCCCTCACCCAACAATTTCCAACCACCAGAGGTTCCCATGACCTACTTAAAACGAACAGCCAGAAAGAAAAACAAAACAGAAAAGAAAACCTCTCCTTTAATCTTCTTTCCTCAGAAAAGATATCTATAATTCAACCCTCGTTCCCAACTCTGTTGCCGGTCCTGAATTTTTAACTGAGTTATTCCCACTGCTGCTTCTGAAAACACACACAGACACACACGCACGCGCACGCGCACACGCATGCTCTGCACTGTCCTGATAAGAACAACAGCAGCTACAAGTAAGAAGCACCATCCCTTCCTGAATCTCCAAACTGGTCTCACACTCCCCCACCCCCATTCAGCTCCTTTCCCCTCTTGCTCTTACCATCACCTCTACCTGGCGTGCTCACTGCATCATATCCTCGAGGTCCTACTGGCCTCACTCTCCATCACTCCAGCCTTCCACCTCTCCTCAGGCAGTTTTCCTCTTCTTTCTATCCTCTTCTCACACATGCCTTTGTTTAGACCCCTTTCATCCCCTTTTAACCATCTTTGTCATCACAGTTACTTGAGTAGCTCTGACAGTGTCCTTTGTTTCTATAGTCCTTGCAGTGCCTAGCACATGTGCCTGATAACGTTTGCTGATCTGAATTAAACTGGATTCACTGCAACCACATGGGCAAAGGCTACTATATAAAGGCATGCTGAAGCATCTGGCAGCTGCAGTCCGAGGGGAAGTGCTATCAACACATGGACACACAGAGTACGCACCAGCAGCCCCCGAGGGGTTCCTGGCCACACAGCCAGGGAAGCAAAGGCGAGAGAACTGCCAGTGCCACAGGCTCCAGGAAGCAGTGCCTCAGGTGACTAGTCAAAGGACAGGGATTCAGTCTCTCGATGCACAAAGACATATGCTTAAAGAGACACCAACTATTAAATGTAGTCTTCTGACTACATTTGTTTATGACAGGATATTCAAAACCAGGGCTCTTCTGAAAAATCTGATGCTAATAGTAGCTGTGCTTTTATTGGAAAACTGTAATGACCTAAGCACTTTCTTCTTCAGAGGTTAAGCTGTAGGATTCATGGGATTACAGACGCTTAGAGATGAAGATGACAGGTTTAGAGGTCATTGCGACCAACCTCATGCTGCAAGAATTCCATTTTTTTTTGGCATTGCAGATACATTTTGCACACTGAAGGACATCTCTTTGTGGGAGGTTAAGAAAGAATCTAAACCTGTGTCCAGCTCCTGCATTGTAAACTCCGGGAGGAGAGGGCCTATGTCTTACGTATCTTTTCCCCTTGTGCAGCACTTTGCTCATAGGTCATCAATGGAGACTAAAGAATGAGTCAATTGTGTGAGTGATTTGCGCACACAGGAACCCAGGAGTAGCTATCATCATGTTACCCAGAGTAAAGACCATCACTGAACGTTAGCCTGGCAGCTCTGAACAGGGCTGGCAAGGAGCTACGGGGGTTTGTGGCCCGGTTCTTCTCTGGTCTCATTTATATTCTCCACCCTAGATTTGGTTTTTGTTTTTGAAAGGGTGGGCAATGATAAAGATAGATTTTGAATTCTTTCTCATCTCCTCTCCACATCCTACCTGACCCTTCTCTCCAAGGCCCTGGCTTGACTACAATATTTCTCCCAGGTCTTACCTGAATACATTTGAAAGCGTATGGTTAAGAAGGAAGTGCAGACTGAAATGCTGAAAGAGAATAGAGCTGGAGAGTGGGTAAGAGGTCTGGCCTTGCTACTTCACACTACTCCTGTGCAGAGTAGGGATTGAGCACCTCCTATGTCTCAAGGAGAGCTGGGTTCAAATCCTGGCTCTACAACTTACTGCTATTGACTTTGGACAAATTACTTTTCCTCTCTCTCTAATCATTAGTTTCCTAGTCAATCAAGCGAGGATAATAATTTCTAGAGTTGTGATGAGATAATGCTTAATAAAGCATGAAACAGTGCCTAGCACATTTGTTGAGTCAGCAAGAAATAAATATCAGCTAGAAAGCTACTAAGAAAGTTAGGAAAATCATAGGTGACTTTTTCCCAAGAGACCAGGCAGAAAAGAGGGCTGAACCTGATGATTCCTCACTCAGGGACCGCAGACTTGGCCGTGTCCTTCCACAGCCAACGTCTCTCCCTTGACTCTCTGATCTCCCTGTCCCCTGGGTGGGTGGGTGACATTCAGCTGAGAGTCAAATGATTACTTGGGAGACTCTGGCTTCCTGTTCCAATCACGAGAGGCAGAGAACCGGGAGGTAAGAGTCCGCGGCACCCGTGGGTCACCATTGCTAGGATGGTGGTGTGATGTTGGGGGGGATGGGGCCGGCACACAGAAGGTGGAAAGAAACCTGGCGCTTGGATTTTCTGCCACTGAGACTCTAACCTTCCATGTGAAGGGACTGCCAGAGGGCTTGACTATCTAAATGGGGCTGGGCTTCGAGCAATCTGCCATCCAAGGACGACAAAGTGTGCCCTTCGCAGTGCCGAATTGGCCAACAGCTAGAAACTGTCAGTGCTTCTAAATTACCTCTCCTGGGAGGGCGGTGTTTGCTCTGGATCCCACAGTCACCATTCCCACCATCTGCCTCTCACCTGTATCTGGATTGGCATTAGTGACATTCAAAACCATTAAGGTTTGGCATTTTGAAGCAATCTGAGTAAGTGCTCAGTGCTCCAAGTACAAGGTCTGTAAGGAAGAGCCAGAAGTATAATGAGAACACTGCATCACAAGGTTTAGTTTGTAACTTGCTTCTACCCCCAGCCAAACACATCATGAGGAGCGTTCCTTTCTGATATTACCCAAGAAATACCGACTTTAGGAGAAGAAAGGTGGAGGATGATGAGGGGGCTACCAACGTACCCCCAACCCCAGACTTGGGCAGCTGACGTGCCAGGTGTGGCCGTGTGGGAGGGGTGGCTCCTGCCAAGAACTGAAAGCAGGATTAGGTAACCTGATACAAGCGCATCCCAGAGTAAGTGAGCCCCTTACAGCATCAGTTTCAACTCCATTGAAGAGTCGCTTGCTCATTTTTCATCAAGCATTTGTTGAACCGAGCGCTATGTGCCAGGCCTTGTTGGAAGCACCGGGGTAGCGTTGATAAAATAGCATGTTCTCTCCAGAAACATCAGTGTGATAGGGGCATATCTCCTTTGAGAATCCACTTTCTAAATATATCCTTACCCCCCAAAAGCTGGGAAATAGTGACAAATACCATTCTATTACAAATAATCCAGTCCCCAGAAAGCTTTATAGCCTTGCCTATTAATCACAGAGAATTCTCTAGAATGAGATACAAAAAGACTCAAGCAGCTGTAGCCCCCGCTTTGGCTTCGTCATAGCTAAGGAAGTAAGATGGAGAGGAAAAATGCAAGGTGCGTTCCACCAGGGAAATACCTCTCAACTTTTCTGCCTTCACAGGATCTATATGCTTCACAGTTCTATCAAGTAGTCCTAAACTAACCCAACCCAGAAGTGCCAAATAAAGGTGGTAGAAAACCATTTGAGAAGTGAGAGTTGGTAGCCTATTGTATTTCAACTGGCCTTTATTCATACACAGGCTGGTCCTGACCAGGAGGGCAGCTACACGGATTCAGTATTGGAGTACTGTTTCTGTGCCAAGCACTGTGCTAGTGCTGAGAACAAGACATTCAGTCTTTGCCTTCTCAGAAGGTATTGTGTGGCACTGAGGATGGATGTTACACAGGTGGGATGACTAAGAAAATAAGCTAAGTCACTGAGAAAGTGGCAGTTCAGTTGGTTGGTGAATGATTAGTAGGTGTTGATCTGGGACAGGTACCAGGAAGGAGCATTCCAATCAGGAGGTGATATAAGTTCACTCAAGATGTTGGACTGGGCTTCCCTGGTGGCACAGTGGTTGAGAGTCCGCCTGCCGATGCAGGGGACGCGGGTTCGTGCCCCGGTCCGGGAGGATCCCACGTGCCGCGGAGCGGCTGGGCCCGTGAGCCATGGCCGCTGAGCCTGTGCATCTGGAGCCTGTGCTCCGCAATGGGAGAGACCACAGCAGTGAGAGGCCCGCGTACCGCAAAAAAAAAAAAAAAGATGTTGGACTGTCAGTCATAACCATTCTCTTCTAATCTTCCTCTTCTTCCTCTCTACTGGCTCTTTTCTCTCTAGATGTAACAGTGCTCAAGTCCCTACCATCTTCAAACCAAAACAAAACAAAGCAAAGCTTCACTGCACCTCTTGCCATTTGCTCGTCTTCTCTCTTTCCGTTTACATCAAAGCTCTTGAAAGCATGAACTGGATTTGATGCGCCCACTTTCTCCCTGCAGTCTGACTTTTCTCACTATTTTTCTGTAACTGCCCTATATTGTTAAACCCAATGGATATTTTCCTATTTGGGTCTTAATTGGCCTCTTTGCACTAGTCGAGTCTGTCGGCTCTCCCGACTCTTGATCCCTCCTGCCTTTGGTGTCTGTGATACCACCATACCCTGGTTCTCCTCCTACCTCTAGGCTACTCCTTCCACTCTCCTTCACAGGTTCCTCTTCTGCAGTCCCCCGAGAAATAGCCGTGTATCTCAGGGATCCATTCTTGGGCATCATTATAGGCCATAAGCTGATGATTTCTAATCTATAACTCTGGTAGAGATCTCATTTGGAGATCCTGAAGTTTATTGGACAGATCTCCCTAGATGACTCACTGGTACTCCAAACTCAATTCCAGTCCAACTTATTCAAAATGGAACTCATCTTCCCCTTTAGTCCTTTCTCCTATATTACCTCATTTAGTGACTGTCCCCACTATCCATCTTAGGCCAGAAGCCTGGTATTCATCCTCGATTCTCTTCTTCTGCTCATTCACCATCCACATACACCTAATCAGCCTTTAAATCCTGAAGACCCCATCTCCTAATATGGAATGCAGAATGCCTGTCTTTCTCTCAGCCCTCACAGGCACTGCCTTAATTCAGGCCTTCATCTTGTCTCACCTGGGTCCCTACAATCAATTTCAAATAGTTCTCCCTTCTCTGTGCCTACCTCCCTTTCAATTCATTTTTAACACTGTTCCCAGGAAGAGCTTTCTAAAATGCAAATCTGATGTGTCACTCTCCTGCCTGAACTTGTTCAACGACACTCTGTAACTTCCATGGGAAAGCTTATCTTCCCTAGCTCCAAACAAAAGACCCACTTGACATCTGTACCCGTTCCATCCCACTAGCCTCCTCTCTTGCCATCCTACCACAGTTTCTCTGATCATCTAGCATATACTTTCCTTTTCCCAAAACATGTGCCTTCCTTTTTATAGGCCCCATACTCTGGGGAACCTTTCCAGATCTCCTCCCAACCCAGCTCTTCATCCCAGCCCTGCCTCTGCTCCTTCCTTAGTATCCTGAGACTATTTCTTTCATGACACGTATCACGTTGGACTTTACTTCCCCACCAGACTCAGCTCTGTGGGAACAGATTCCATAATATATTTTTTGTGTGTCCTCAGAAGCTCATATAGTTATTTATTGAAGAAATTAAAGTATTTTATCACATAAATAGATATATACATAGGTAGATGTGTGTGTGTGTGTGTGTGTGTGTGTGTGTGTGTGTGTGTGTGCGCGCACACGCATCGCTAGCATGTTTGGAGTTATAAGGGGAGAAGGAGGTAACGTTTGTTGAGCACTTAGAGTACGCCAGGGACTGTGCTAGATACTTCATATGCATTTGTACCATAATCCTCATTTTATGAGAAAGCTGAGTAACCAGGGTATGACTTCATAGCTAGTAGGGAGGTGATAGAGCTGCAATTTGAGACTCGGCTTGTCTGATTCCAAACCCTGGGATTTTTCATCACCCACACTGTCTTCACAACTACCAGAAAGGAACAGCCAGGCAGAAGAAGTGAGATGCTATATTATACAGATTTACTTGGGAACACTTAACTGTACTTATAATGAAAACCCTCAGGTTCTCAAGGCACAGGCTTTCCAGCTCCTTCAGTTGTGAAGAATACAAAGACCATTCAGTCTGTAACATTTTCTTTCCAGAGTTGATCTTTTTAAAAATTTTACAGCTGTTTTATAAGACTTCCACAAAGATGAACAGTATATATATGCTTTGAACGATCCCACCTGTCTCAGAGGAGATGTGCTTTTTAGCCACAGAATATACACTTTTTACAGTTATTATCTATTTATTCTACTGCATAAACGGCTGAATCTACAGAGCCTAGGAATTCCAGTGGGAAAACATGTATGGAATGTGCTCAGGGTGGGGACTTCCTATAATTGTTGGAATGGAAGAAAAGCTGATAGGAAGATAAATCCTGCCTGGATACTTGGGAGAAGAATCCTGCTGAAGAATAGTCAGGGGACGAGAATGATGGACCCCAGCGAACAAGTTAGATAACTCTGACTTCCACTCTAGAAGCCTTGCTGGGGCTGGGATGCAACTGTCCCAACTCTGAGAAGGTACCATCCGTTCTCAGTAGCCCTCTTTCCCTCCTACAGACTGTCCCCAAAGCTAGCTGGTGCTGTAGGGATGTTATCTTTATTGATCCTTTCTACTCTTCCTGGGATGGGGCAGCAAGACCACACCTCTGCCTCTCCAGTGACCCTCTCTCACTGTAAGTTTAACCTATAGCTCACCTCTCGCCTTATCCTTAAACCCCACCAGAAAGAAATGGCTCAGAGGATGAGCAGGCTACAACATCTACTGGCTCCTTAGTCACCTGGGAAGATTTACTGGTCTGGCTGGAGGAATTTTTGCTTAATGAATGCCTGTTACATGCTTGGCATCGCACTGGCTGGAAGGAAGCCCTCTCCTCCTTCACGACCTCTTGCTCTACACACCTCCTAAAGCAGGATAAGTTGACCTTCCCACACAGAGAAGGGTCACCCTTTGGCCAATGGTCTTCAAGCAGCTGTCTTTTTGCCAGAGCCTGTAAACAAGTTCTATGGGACACACTTCCTCCCTTGATGACTTTCAAGGTGCAGTCAGGAGAGGCACACCCAATGACTATCACGACCAAAACTCCCATAGTTTGTTGAACACATCAATAAGAAGCTTGTCGCTTATTCGTTGAGAAAGGCTTTTTTTTTGTTGGGTTCGTTTTGACTCAGGGAGCATGTAGATATAGCTGATTTTGGTTCAACCAGATCAAACACAAAGTCACCATGTCCCTATTGCTCACCTCACTCCCACCACAGGTCAGCCTTCTGAGATTGGAGAATTACCCAAGAGGTAAGGATGTCTGCCTCCAACATTATTTGGTTATTTAAAGGGATACAATGTTGATGGCTTTTTTGTTTAAGAGGGAAAGTGGGGGAGGAGGTCAGATGCCCTTGACATTTAAACGTCCATGCCAAAACCTCAGGTAACCTTGTCTGCCCAAACTGACTTACTGTTGAGAGAAATGGCGAAGTTATTTTCTTTCGGGAATCTGTAAATTGTTTTCAGTCTGAAAAGAAGCAAAACATAGCTGGGTGGGAAAGCATAGGAGGGGAGACAAAGATTCTCCTGACCGCAAGCCATGACAGATGAACCGCTAGTTACCTGAAGGCAGCACCGTGAGCACCACACGCTGTGACTCGTCTGATGATTGGCTGACCCACTTGCTTGGGTTATCGTGTAGCTGCCACTCTGCCACCCTGCACCAGTACATTCCAGCATCCTCCATCTCCACTCGATGTATCATCAGGACAAAGTCTGCGGGGGATGAACGGTAACAGTGCAGGCGCCTCCTGAGCCCCTCTTCGCCATACTCCAGCAAGCCGTCATGCTGCAGGTGCACCAGCATTTTACTTCCAGAATTTTCTCTGTTCCAGTACCACATCACAGAGAACAGGGAGGCTGGGCTGCCCGCACTCTCCAGGCTGCAGCGGATGGCCACCTCGCTGTGCTCGGAGGCATTTTTTGTCCCGGACACTTTGGAGATGCGTACCTTACTTCCTAGGAAATAAAATGGCGGTAAGTTCGAGAAGAACCCAGATCTTAGATTGGACACCTCCTCTGAAAAGTCTACTTCTCATTGAAGGGATGCCATCTTATAATTTTTAGATATCAGGTCCTTCATCTTTAACACTTTTCCTTGACCCTTATCCTTCTTCCATATTTGCCAGAACATTCTCTGCTATGAATCAAACCAGCCACTTCCCTTCATCAGTCTGCCTCTTGCCTGCTGGACCTGACACTGAAAACCACCCAGCTTTGCCGGATGTTCTGCCCTGCTGCTTTTACTTCTCCCGGCTCAGCTCTCCCTTCTGCTTCCCAGAAAGGCCATTCGAAACTTCCAGCCCGCCCCTCAAGTCCCATGTTCCACCACTACCCGTTTTTGTTTTTGCAAATTACCCTCCTCCCATACACTGGATCTCACCTCAGGTATTAGACGCAGGGAAAGAGGAGGTTACCCAAGAGACTGAGCATTTTCATACATGTGTTAGAATATCACTCAAGGAGACTATTTACATTATTGGATTAGACTAAATTTTAAACAGATTTTGACATTTACTTTTTTAAAATGTTCCCCTTTTAACTCACAGGTGAGGACTTGGAACGCTAGAGTAATCACACACAAAATAAATTATAGTATGCACTAAATTTTCAACTCTACTACAAACATATTTATTGATCTATCTTTAAAAGAACATCTTTGTCTGATCCTACATTCTTTTTTAGCTACCATCTTTACTCTCTCTTTCCCTTTATAGAGAAGCATGTGAAATATTAGTTTACATGGTACTGCCTCTGCTTCCTCACCTCAAGTTACTCCCTACTTCATTGCCATCAGCTTTCCAATCTCATCTCTAGGCTCTGGCCGAGGTCCCCAGAAAAGGCCCGATTTCCCAGCTCAAGAGACCTTCCAGTCTTTTTTTGTCTTCTCTGCAGTTTCTGTCACTGAAATCCATTTTCTTCTGATATCCTCTCCTCTTTTGATTTCAAGAGAAAGCATCCCTCCTACAATTCTTACGAATCCTTCTCAGTATCTTTCCCTGGGGCCTCTTCCTTAACTTACTTCCTACACCAGGGTACACAGCTAGCTACTCCCAGCCAGCCACACACAGCCCACAAATATGTTTTATTTGACATCTTCAGTATTTTAAAAGAATTTGAATTCATTATGGACATTCCAAAATGAGTGACGTCACCAAAAAAA
Organism: Grampus griseus; assembly: GCF_964374135.1. NCBI lineage: Eukaryota > Metazoa > Chordata > Mammalia > Artiodactyla > Delphinidae > Grampus > Grampus griseus. The sequence continues at coordinate 80,474,898 of NC_139017.1, forward strand.
GATTTTAGGCATTTCTTGATAGACTAAAAGATTGAACAGCACTGGTCCCACGTTTCTGAATGGGAAGCGCTGGCTTGAGCTAAGAAATGGTGCGCACTTCTTAAAGGGGTGGGCACACACTGTCAAGATTCAGCTTGGACAACTGGGAGAAAGGGATGCCAGCCACCCAGATGGAGAATGGAGTGGCCATAAGCCTTGTGGGATGGCCAAGATGATAAACACCATCATGATGATTTGGGACATAAGGATGATTTGGGATATGCTGAATGTGAGGCTCTCTGGGTCAACCAAGTAGAAATGTGCAACAAGCAGATGGGTAGAAAGGCCCGGAGCTCAGGAGATGGGGGCTAAGCATAAAATCTTAGAGCTGTTTCACTGAAGGTGGTAGTTGGTACCGCCAAGGTGGGATTTAAGAGGTTTTGAAAGGCACAGAGAGAAGAAAAATGGTCTCAGGTATCCCTGATGAACACCTGCATTGAGCAGGGAGAGGAAGGGCATGGAGAAGGGCGGCCAGAGCGGCAGGAAGAGACCCTCGCGCTCAGCTGCTACTTTGCCCCTGCTGCTCCCAGCCGACTGCGAGCTCCTTAAGGCTCTGCCTTCTTTATCTTTGGATTCCTAATTGCCTAACACATAGCAATGTTCATTATAATCTTATTTTTTGATGTTACACTGAAAATAGAATTTTCAGTGCCAAACTAGATTAACTTATTTGCATCGTGCTTTTGGATCTTGGCCAGCTCCCAAACCTTAGCTGTGAGGTTCATTTAATTTTAATCAACATTGGAGGTGACCTAACTAATGCTGACAGATCTAATCAACCCTGCCCACATTTAGACCACGGCACTCTTAGACTAATGCAAATGAATGGAACTTCTATTTCTTTCTTTTTTTTTGGTGGTACACGGGCCTCTCACTGTTGTGGCCTCTCCCTGTTGTGGCCTCTCCCGTTGCGGAGCACAGGCTCCGGACGCGCAGGCTCAGCGGCCATGGCTCACGGGCCCAGCCGCTCCGCGGCACGTGGGATCCTCCCGGACCGGGGCACGAACCCGCGTCCCCTGCATTGGCAGGCGGACTCTCAACCACTGCGCCACCAGGGAAGCCCTCTATTTCATTTTTAAAGATCTCCTGAGGAGGAGGAGATGCCCTCAGTAAGCCATTCCAGCAGGTGACTACTTCTATTTGCCTTATGTTTAGGCAGCCAAACGTTGAACAGCAGTCTCTCCATACATCCCTATAGAGTTGGACAGTTTCTGTTCACAGTGGGAGAAATATGCTTTGTATTACTCTCTTTCTGCCAAATTACAGTAGAGCCCCACTGGAGTGACACAGCTTGTTTTACAGAGAGCTGGAGATACGATACCCTGGGTCGCTGCATAGACCAGCCTGTCAGGCTGAGAAGCAAACCAATCAAAGGGATCTTGCTCCCATCTAAGCTTCTCCAAATCTCAGCTTGACTCAAAGGGACCCCCGCCTGCTCTGGTGGGCTATCCAGTCCTGCAGTCACTGTGCAGGTGGGCACTATTCCTATGACTGTAGGTCATATTTTTACCTTCATCTAATCACTCCATAGAACAGCTGCCCAAGAGAAGACGGCAATTCTACAGAAAGATGAGTGAGAATATACTTGCAAGGTTTACCTGTGGGCCTGAGCTTCAATTCTGTTAGACCTGACGTCTTTTCTCCAAGCTTGTGCCAAGTGCCATTTGTAGACCAGAGCCATTCCTCCACAGCGCAGCGATATTTGCCCTGATCGCTGTCTTCCACGTTCAGAATGTGTAGCTGAAACGAGTCTTGGGAAACTTTATCGGCGTGGAATTTTTGTTTTCTCCATGCGGTCTGAAATTCATCCCCGTATTTTACTACGTGGGTTCGGTCCATTTCCAGGATCCTCAGCCAGGTTGCATTAGTGGACGTGGCAGAGAAGTACCAAGTAACAGCCAACCGAAGGTTTCCAGTGGATTGGCACAGGATGTTACACTCTATGTCTGTGTTGGAGTTGATGGAGATCTCTTGGACTTGACTACTTGAATTCACTTTCAGCTTGCTCTCTAAATTAAAAGAATGGTACCATTACTTTTGTTACTTTGCTAGAAAATAGAACTTTAAAGTAGAAGGGACATTGGAGGTCAACTAGGGCCATACCTCCTACACCCATCAAATGTGTGAATTCCCTCTTCAGCAGCCCCACTAACTGCTCATTCAGCCTTTGAACAACTCACTAACTGACAAAGCACCCATTCCACCTTTGGACATGCTGCCACCAGAGGACTCTTTCTGATATCAAGTTGAATTTGACTTCTCCATAACTTCCATCCACTGGTCCTAATTCTACCCCTGCCCCGGAGGCGTGGGATAGGGAGTGTGGGGCAGGGAGGAAGTGTTATGCAGAAAAGCCAATCTCTTCCACATGAAAATGCTTCAGTATTAGATAACCAACAAGGACCTACTGTATAGCACAGGGAACTCTGCTCAACATTCTGTAATAACCTAAATGGGAAAAGAATAGACACGTACATGTATATGTATAACTGAATCACTTTGCTGTACACCTGAAACTGACACAACATTGTTTATCAACTATACTCCAGTATAAAAGAAAAGAAAAGAAAATGCTTCAGTATTTTGGCACCGACATCTTCTCTTCTATAGCATTTCATAAATCAAATTGAGAGAAAGTGGCCCTATTAATGCTTTGTCTGTGTGTTCACTATCCAGATACTCCTAGATCCACAGTTTGCCTAAGTCTAATTGTATCTGCCGGCAAACATGGGTAAACAAGAGGAAGTTGTACGTGGGCTATTACAACTGTGCGTTTCTTTGCAGCCACTCGACTGTGGGAACATTGTACGGATATGGAGTCAACTATCCTTTAACCCAGAGCTTTCCTGCTTTGTCAGAAAGATGAACGGTAAAGCCTGGCTTCCAAATCTTATGCTTATCTTCTTGCTGACGTCACCAGTTCTACTTTTGTGGCTGCTTATTGATGCTCCCAGTAGGTCCCTTTACTCTTCCTTCAACAAACATTTATTAAGCATGTACTATATTATGTGCCAGACTATTCCAGGCTCTGTGGATCCCTCCCCTCAGTCTCTGCTTAGAGGAAGAGACTAGTACAGGACAGAGGCTTAGAGATTATAGGATTGTGTCACCCAGGGGGGACAGAGGTATGCAGAAGTGGCTGTCAGAGCACACAGCAGGACTGTCTAACCCAAATGTGGGAGTGAGGGGAGGCTTCCTGGAGGAGATATCTCTAAGCTACGTCTTAAGGGTTAATAGGAATTAATCTGATGGAGAAGGGGTTAAGGAATTCCATGCAAAAGAAGCAACTTGAACAAAGACTAAAAATGAGAGAGAGCATAGAGTATGTGAGGAACTTCCAGTAGTTCAGTGTGGCTGGAGCTCAAATTCAAGATGGAAAGTGGAAAGAGATGATGCAGGAAAGACATAAATGTATCAGATGGTAAAGGACCTTGCCATGTAATGGGAGTTTGGACATGAGGTAGACGTGGAGGAGTAGTGGATGACTCAGGTTTCCTGCTTGGATCACCGATGGATGGTGGGAACATGGAGAACAACGTCAGAGGAGTAGCTTTGGAGGGATAATAATGGTGTATTTATGTTTTGACATAGTGAGTGTAGACATGTCTTAGAGGCAATTGCATTGATGAGTCTGGAGATCAGAAGAGAAGTATTTCAAGATAATGAATTTGGGATTTGTCAGCATATAGCCTGAATCCCTGGGTAGGAATAAGCCCACTTTGGGACAGTGTACAGAATGAGAAGAGAGGAAGTTGAGGATGAAACCCAAAGGGATGAGTCAGTGAAGGAGGAGGATTCTGCAAAAGAGAATGAGAAGGAGCAGTCGGCGTGTCAGGAAGGAAACCAAGAAAATCTTGTGTCATAAGGTCAAGAAAAGAGAAGTTTTAAGAAGAAAGGATTAAACCAACAATTTGGAATACATCAGAAAGGACAAGTAAATTAAGGCATGAGTTAATCAACAAGGAGATCATTGCTATTACCAAAAATATAGCTCAGTAGCTGAGATAATGACTGCTACCACGTTTGAACATCTGCTTGGTGTGTCAGGCACTGTACTAGGAATGTGTCGCCATCTTTAAATTGCACATCAGCAATTTACATATGGGGGTCACTGGGCTTGGACAGATTAAGGTGCCTTGTCTAAAGTGATGCTTCTATCCAGTGCTTGTCAGGTCTAAATGACGTCAAAGCCTCTTGAACACTTTGCCCTAAGAGAATGGAAGTCATGAAAGATACCAGCACAGCAGAATTTGCCAAGTTGTGTCTTACTTTTAATCTCTATCCTCTATTACCAACTGACAAGGTAAATTATTTTGACTGTAATCATAAATTCTCTAACTCTTGTATATTAACATATCAAAATGAATGGATAAATGTATTTAATGGGATTTACATTATCCATACCACCAGGGGACACATTCTAAACATTTAATGACTGATCAGGCATGGGTACTGACCAATCCGAAAGAATTCCTCACCACTGGATCTGGTCCTAGATGTCCCCTGCTGTGCCACGTGGTTCCCTTTAGTTGCTGAGTAGTGGGGACTTATGGGAAATGGGGAAGGGGCAACAGTTAGAATTCGTCAGTGTGGAAGTATTTCAATGTTTTAAAAACCAGTATGGCGGGACTTCTCTGGTGGCGCAGTGGTTAAGAATCCACTTGCCAATGCAGGGGACATAGGTTGGAGCCCTAGTCTGGGAAGATCCCACATGCCGCAGAGCAACTAAGCCCGTGTGCCACAACTACTGAGCCCGCATGCCACAACTACTGAAGCCCGCGCGCCTAGAGCCTGTGCTCCGCAACAAGAGAAGCCACCGCAATGAGAAGCCTGCGCACCGCAATGAAGAGTAGCCCTAGCTCAACTCAACTATTGAAAGCCCGCCTTCAGGCACAAAGACTCAACACAGCCAAAGAAAAACAAAAACAAAAACCAGTATGGCCATTTTGTGCATATTGACTTAATGTTAACCTGGATATCCCTCTGTGTGTGTGTGTGTGTGTGTGTGTGTGTGTGTGTGTGTGTTTGTTTCTGGTTCCTTTTTTAAATTGAAGTATAGTTGATTTACAATGTTTCAGGTATACAGCAAAGTGATTCAGTTATACACATATATATTTTTATTCAGGTTCTTTTCCATTATAGGTTATTATAAGATATTGAATATAGTTCCCTCTGCTATACAGTAGGTCCTTATTGTTTATCTATTTTATATATACTGGTGAATATCTGTTAATACCAAACTCCTAATTTATCCCTCCCCCTCCCTTCCTGTATATCACTTACATATGGTGCTTACTTATAATACAAACTTGGGGAAAAGGTATTCTATGCTTTAATTCTATAACTTACCCTAAACGGGAGGAATGTTTAAAAATAAAGCAGGATTAATTTCAAGTAGTGTTTACCTGGTAAAGTGACAGTGATCCTCAATGGGTGAGAGATGGCAGAAGCCCTCACGGGGCCGTTTGTGTGTAGGGAACTTCTGTCATAAACTTCTACATTACACTGATAAACTCCTGCTTCTTCCTCGGTGGCATCATGGATTAGGAGTTGAGAACGAAATAAAGACTGTGAAACCTTTGTCTTCTTTTGGAACTGGGGTAGGAAGTTCCCCCATTCAATAGTGCCATTATGGGTGATTCGAAGAAGCAGATCAAAGGCTCGAGATCTAGCTGCCTGGAACTGCCATGTCACGGTGAGTAGAACCTTGAGGTCAGAGTAGCGAACACCCACTATGCAGGACAGGTCAAAGGTGTTGGTTAATTTCACTTGTGGTTGACGGCTCATCAGACTAACATGTAAACTTGACTCTGTGGGCAGAAACGTGAAACACAATTTCTAATACATTCAGCAAATCGAGGTACAAGTTGTCCTAGTCATTGCCTCCTCACATTGAACTATGTGTTCATACGCTGGGAGTATCAAATACGTGGGGGTAGAAACTGATTCACAGTACAGTCTGTCCTGAAGTCTGACTTCAATTTTCTAAAGTTGACCCTCTTCTAAAGAGTGTTCTCAGCAGAGACAACAAACAGGCAGTGTTTCTCCAGTCTGCTGCTTAGACAGCTGCCGCTGAGTGGGTGGGGTGCTCCCCGGCCCCACTGGCTGGCCTCCTTCCCTCATCCCCACTCCTTGGTGCACCATCACTCTTTTGCACGTGCTCCAAGAGACTCTGCAATCCCAGGGCTGCAGCTGTCAGAAGCCTGAAATGCATGAGGCTCCGCTCCACTTGGCATATCTCTTTTCTAAGTCTATTCCAATTCATACGCTTTTGTTTTTAGCCTTGAATAACAATTTACAAGTTGCACTCTAACGATGATCTCTATAAAGATGAGTAAACTTCAGAGATCAGCTGACAGACATGGTAGCCAGAGACTCTGCTCTGTGTCCTGGGGTACACGTACCATAACTAGGGGATTCAGGGTGACACACAATCGAATTCCACAGCATTCCACTGCAGAAGGAAGATACTGAAGATGCGTAAGTTCAGAAAAGGATTTCCCTGACACTTACTCAGAGGTTTTACAGTGACTGACATCTGAGCCCAGCTCTGATCTCTGGTCTTGCTCCGGGGCATCTCAGACACCCTGCACTCATACATGCCGCTGTCTGTGATGGTGGTGGAGGTGATCTCCAGCTGGAAGGTGTCCCAGTCCGTCTTCTCCAGCCTTGTGTTGCTGTGCTTATCGAGTTGCCCGTAGAAGGCACCCAGCTGCATGGTGCCGTCCTGCCCCATTCCAGCCACAAACTCCGGCTCTGTCTCGTCTTGTGGGATGTGCCACCAGGTCACGGACAGGAGACTTTTAGCTCCACCTACCTTGCAGAGAAGGGTTAATGCCTCTCCTTCCCACACTGTTTGCTTCCTGTTCTTGGTAGACATGACCACATATCTTGCTGTGGATTACAGATTTTAAAAGAAAAAATTATTTCAAGTAAATGAAATTTTTTCTAAAAAACGGTGAAATCTCATTAATTAGGACTTGACAACTTTGTGACAAATCCGATCAGGTTGTTCACTCCTGCACCACCCCCAGAAAAAAAGATTTCATCAACACTTAAATAGTAGAAACAGCAGAAAGAATACCAGGAGAACTTATTTACACTTAAACCATTTATAATTTGCCCTAATTTTTAGTGATTTGTTCCTTAGGAACATCTAGTTGGGAAAACATCTGGTAATATTTTGTTAAATTAATTACAGTTGGTGTATGAGGCTGAAAGTAATGAAGCCGTGTTTAGTTTTTTAGAATTCAGACTTTCACAGTTCAAAATGACCTTCCTCTTCTTACTTACCTTCCCCTAATTGGTATATATTCTGAACAGTGAAGGAGTATTGTTAATTATATTTCTGTTCAAAATACTGCCATTAAAAAACAATTACTTGGGGGAAAATGTAGGTATATATAAATATATATATATATATACAATAAATATATATATACATTTCCCCCCAAGTATTTTTTTAAATATATATATTTACCCATACATATACATTTCTCTTTTTCAAATCATATATTCATTCATATATATTGTTGAAGCGAGATCCTTCCTATATCTGAACTATAGTGTAAAACAATAAATGTAAATCTGGCTTCCAGATGGGAAATTAAAGATGTGTAGAAACGCAGACATTCCTTCAACAGATACTTCCTGTGCAAGGCCTTGTCCTGGGTGCTTTGTGGGCAATGTAAAGATCCCTCAAGCTCATGCATCCTAGGCAGCCCAGCCTCATGCTTCAGGTCAAGGTCACTGTTGTCAGAATTATCCTGGGCAACATAGTGGACCTCTCTACGCCTCAATTTCCTTTCCTGTAGATATGGGGGTAATAATAACACCTCCCTTATGCATTGTGAGAGGACTAAATGAATGGTACATGCAAAGGGCTTACCCCGGCTGGCAAGGAGAAGTACCCAGCAAAGGTGAGCTATTAGCGTTAGTGCGTCATGATAGGCACTTTGTGAAAGCAGAGGAGTTCAAAGCCAGAAAAGGAAAACAAAATAGATTTTTTTTCAAATTTATTTTTTCTGGCCTTGTGGGATCTTAGTTCCCCGACCAGGGATCAAACCCAGGCCCTCGGCAGTGAGGGCATGGAGTCCTAACCACTGGACCACCAGGGAATTCCCAGGAAAACAAAATAGAACTGGCATTAGAAATTTAAATAGGATCTAAATGAATCTGCAAATTGATCTTCTCTGCTGAGGAAGGAGTTCAGTCTTTAAGCACTTTATGTATAAATGTATATGTTACAAAGGCAGAATGAAGGCTAATGTCCACAAATAGGTTAATATATCTATATCTATTTATCTATCTATTACATATATATAACTTGCTTCCAAATTTTGGGTATTAGAGGCATAATTATACTTAATTTTTTTTTCAAGTTAAAAATAGACTCATGGGCTTCCCTGGTGGCGCAGTGGTTGAGAGTCTGTCTGCCGACGCAGGGGACACAGGTTCGTGCCCCGGTCTGGGAAGATCCCATATGCCATGGAGCGGCTGGGCCCGTGAGCCATGGCCACTGAGCTTGCGCTCCGCAACGGGAGAGGCCACAACACTGAGAGGCCCACGTACCGCAAAAATAAAAAAAAAATAATAAAAAAAGACTCATAACTAAAGTTTAGAAATTAGAGGGGAAATTATTACTCATAATCTCACTACTCAAATATAACCATTATGATTAGCTTCAACCAGCTTCAGTTTTGTTTTGTTTTGTCTTTTTAACTGTAGTTTCCTTAGTTTACTGTGGTCGTTACTGCCTCTCGGTAAGAAGTAACACACTCACCACGCATGCATAAGGTATACATGCATAGCAGTAGGGAGTACCCTCTTCTGTTTAAAACATTCACGGAGTGATAAAACTCTGCTCATACTTGAATTAATGGTTTGAGTTTCAAAACCAAATGCTCAACAGGATCTTTAATAAATCTGTTAATAACCTTTTTTTATTCTACGTAAAAAGAAACAGGCTGGACTCCAGCCTGCACAAAGGATTATTTTTAGCTTGGGAAGACCAACTACTTGATAGGCTCGTGATCTGTGTGCCATGAAGCACACCTTTAGGTCTCTTTAGCACAAATTCCTATGTCCTGAGTTTATGAAAGATTTACAGACCTGCTCCAGCAGAGACAGATACACGAAGTTGAGATTTAGCTCTGTGTAAATATGTAAACACGCCTACATAGTTTTTTTCTGAATCCTAGCAAGTCAGAACAAATGTTTAGTGTCAAAATTACCACCAACACACTTCCTGGCTCGCCACTCTAGGCCAAAGCTGTGCGTCTTCACTCCCAGCAAAGGGGGTGATGGAGAAGAGGATGGAAGGGGAATGTTTCTATCTTTGGAGAGGCCTCCAGTGAGCAAGTACAACAAGGATATCTTCATTTTTAGTTTGTTTTTGATTTTGGTTTTTGCAAAACCAAAAATTTGGGGCAATTCATTTTCCTAGACTTTGAATTTAATACCCAGCCCAGAGGATCCTAATATTACTTGCGGATTTATCAGTTTTCTCTCCACACAAAAAGCACTGATAATTCAAACACGTTTAAGGTCACCCAGCCTTCAGAAACTAAACAAGACCTGAGTGGCCTTCCAGGTACTCAGACCCATTGGGATAGGCATCTCACGACATCATAACAACATACAGGCAATAGAGTCTGCCCACTATCATTTACTTCTTCTTTTCTTACTCTGAGTCATGCTTTGGTGCAGAATTAAGACTTAGTATCAGTTTAAGATAATAGAGAATTGATGAAAGATGTCGCAGGAGTAGGAGGGGTAACGTGGGTGTTTATTTCCCAGGAAGGGGGCAAGTGTAAGCTCTTGCTTCTTAATCTACTCAAAACACACACACATACACGCGCGCGCACACAACAAGGAGACAGAGGGCTTCATTAATACAGGTGTTCTCTGCTGAAAGAATACCCAATGGACAAAAATTAGAAATAACAGCAAATAGAATCAAAGAATCTAAGATGGCAAGAACGTACTTAAGGACAGTCAGATTAGATGTCATTATCTTACAGTTGAAGAAGCTGAGATTTAGAGGTGAAGTACATAGTGTGTTCATGATCATGGCCCATTTAATGGCTCAGGAATAGGACTCAGGTCTTCAGCTGGTTTGGGTGCTTTCCTTTGCAGTACTCCACTCCACCTCAAAGTGATCTGATTGACACCTGACTTCAGAAGACCTCCCCTGTGTCCATGAAGGCATCCTGTACTCACAAAGGAGGGCATCTAAAAGCAGCCCAATCGTGTCTGGCCCCGACTTCACATACCTGCTGGCTTCCTCAGGTGCACGTAGCTGTCTGGTGACTGTTTTTTCTGGAGCACCTGCCAGGAGCCCATCTGAGCTCTTGTCACCTCCGCCACGGCACATCTGTAGGCACCTTCATCCCTTGGCCCCACAGAGAAGATCTTGAGAGAGAAAGACTTGGGGCTTAACTTTGAAACCTGGAGCTGTCCTTGACTTGCTCTTTCTTGATAGTTTTTCTTCAGACCCAGAACTCCACCAGCATCAATGTGGGCCATTTCAATATCATTGAAGAACCAAGTGCCATGAAGCTGTGGGTCCCGGCCACCGCCCATGACCAGGCAAACCAGTTCTAAGGGTTTTCCTTCAGGAACCGTGCTCTCAGCCGTGATGTTGACTTGAAAATCTCTCACTAGGAAACAAAAGCAAGGCAGATATATAGAGAGGCCACTGCATCTATCCTTTCAATACCAGAGAGAGATGCTACCTCCTGTTAGGATAGTACAGGGATTGAATTTCATGTGGGAGATCAGTTCTGAGGAGAAGGTAAGCCAAAGAAATGCCTAGAATTAAAAAATGCCCTTGACTACTCTTTAAATCACCTAGAAAGAACAACATACATGATTTTCTGAATGCAATCCTATTAAGCAAGATGTATGCATAATGTGTAAAGTACACAGTAATGTATCTTTTTAAATAAAATATTTTATACTATGTTGAATCGATGTAAATTGTGATTTCTTGCTCTCATTTTTGGCTGAGCATATCCAGTGGAATTTTCCGAAGTTAAAAGCATATGTGATATATGGCAAGTCCACAGCTAACATCACACTTAACAGTGAAAAGCTGAAAGCTTTTCCTCTAAGATCAAGAATAAGACAAGGATGACCACTCTCACCACTTCTATTCAACATAGTATTGGAAGTCCTAGCCAGAGCAGTTAGACAGAAAAAGAAATTAAAGGCATCCAAATTGGAAAAAAAGGAAGTAAAACTGTCACTGTTGGCAGATGACATGATCTTACATATAGAAACCAAAAAAAACTCCACCAAAAGATGTTAAAACTAATAAAGAATTTCAGTAAAATTGCAGGATACAAAATCAACATACAAAAAAAAAATCAGTTGCATCTCTATACCCTAACAATGAACTATCCAAAAAAGAAATTAAGAAAACAATCCCATTTACAATAGCATCAAAAGGAAGAAGATACTTAGGGATAAATTTAACCAAGGAGGTGAAAGACATGTACAATGAAAACTATAGAATACTGATGAAACTAACTGAAGATGAAACAAATAAATGGAAAGATATCCCATGTTCATGGGTCGGAAGAATTAATATTGTTAAAATGTCCATACCACCCGAAGCAATCTACAGATTCATTGCAATCCCTATCAAAATTCTAATGGCATTTTAAAATAGACAAAAAGAATTCTAAAATTCATATGGAACCACAAAAGACCCTGAATAGCCAAAGAATTTTGAGCAAGAGCTGTAGGTATCACATGCCTGATTTCAAAATACATTACAAAGCTACAGTAATCAAAACAGTATGGTGCTGGTATAAAGCCATATAGACCAATGAAACAGAAAAGAGAATCCAAAAACAAATCCATGAATCTATGTCAATTAATCTCCAATAAGGGTGCCAAGAATACACAACAGGGAAAAGATAGTCTCTTCAAATAAATGGTGTTGAATAAACTGGATATCCACATGCAGAAGAATGAAGTTGGACCCCTATCTCGTGCCATATTAAAAAAATAAACTCAAAATGGATCAAAGATTTAAACATAAGACCTGAAACTGAAAAACTACTAGAAGAAAACAGAAGGGGGAATTCCCTGGCAGTCCAGTGGTTAAGACTCTGCACTTCCACTGCAGGGGGCACACGTTCAGTCTCTGGTCAGGGAACTAAGATCCCACATGCCACATGGCACAGCCAAAAAAAAAAGAAAAAGAAAAAGAAAAGAAAATAGAAGGAAAACATTCTTGACATTATTTTGGGCAATGATTTTCTGGATATGACCCCACAAGCACAGGCAACAAAAGTAAAAATAGATTGTGGGATCACATCAAACTAAAAAGATCCTGCACACAAAAGAAACAATCAACAGAGTGAAGAGACAATCTACAAAATGGGAGAAAATATTTGCACACCATGTATTTGAAAAAGGGTTACTAGCCAAAATGGATAAGAAACTCATACAAATTAATAGCAAACCAAAAAAAAAAAACCCCAAATAACTTAATATAAAGACGAGCAAAGGATCTGAAGGGACATTTCTCAAAGGAAGACATACAAGTGACCAAAAATATGGAAAAAGATGCTCATCACTAATCATCAGGGAAATGCAAATTGAAGCCACAAGATATCACCTCACATCTGTTAGGATGGCAATTATCAAAAAGACAAAAGATATCGAGTGTTGGTGAGGATGGACAAGAAAAAGGAAACCTTGTACACTGTTAGTGTACAAGGAATGTCAATTGGTATGGCCATGATAGAAAACAGTATGGAGGTTCCTCAAAAACTAAAAGTAGAACTACCATATAACCCAGCAATCCCACTTCCACGTACATATCCAAAGGAAATGAAATCAGTATCTCAAAGAGATATCTGCACCCCTATGTTCATTATTCATAATAGCCAAGATATGAAAACAACCTAAGTGTCCATCAAGGGATAAATGTATGAAGAAAATGTGGTATATATACAAAATGGAATATTATTCAGCCATGAAAAAAAGGAAAATCTTGCCATTTTCAAAAACATGGATCAACCTGGAGGACATTTTGCTATGTGAAATAAGCCAGAAACAGAAAGACAAATATTGTGGAAACTAAAAATTGACAAAATGAATACATAGAAGTGGAGAGTAGAATGGTGGTTACCAGGGGTTGGGGGAGTGGGGACAATGGGGAGATATTGGTCAAAGGGTACAAAGTTTCAGTTATGCAGGATGAATAAGTTCTGGAGATCTAATGTACAGCATGGTGACTACAGTTAGTAATACTGTGTGGTATTACTTGAAATTTGCTAAGAAGGATCTTAAGAATTCTCACCACTTACACAACACAACCACGTGAGGTGACGGGTATGTTAGTGAACTTCATTGTAGTCATTTCATAGTGCATACAGATATCAAAACATCATATTGCACACCTTAAACGTATACAACTTTTATTGATCTAAATAAATAAAATTTTAAAATAAAGAGTTTTACATTTTTAAAAATTGTTTTCAAAGGGAGGGGAAAGAAGCACATGTGATGTGTCTCCAAAGGACTCCCTGAGTATAATTTGGACACGTACCACCATCAGGACAATTTTTAATAGAATAGAATAACACTCCTAAAAAAAAAGAAAGAAAACTTCAATGATCCACTATTGGATCATTGCTTTTAGCAGGGATATATATGGTTATAGACCTCCTCCTACTGGACCAAAGCCCATGTGGAGAGACCAGGAATCAAAATGGAGGCTTCCTGCTTGCTTTGGCGAAAGTGTCAATGGCTCATGAAGAGTGACATCGTTCCAAGGAAACGGGGTAAGGCTGAAGGAGCAGTGACTAAGACAAGGCTTCACGTTGGAAATAGGCTACTCTGAGGCGCAGGTGTCTGTGGGGAGAGGGCCTTGGAGAGATACATCTGTCTTCCAACGCCAGCTCCAGCAGAGCGAGCTAAGGCAGAGCATTTAGCTGAGGCTCAGGGTCATGTTTCAAAAATGGGGACTTGACTAGTTGCCTCAGAGGGTGGTTGTTAGGACTAAATTCGATAATGTATTATAGATAAAGTGCTTACACAGAGCCTGGCAAGAATGGCAACAAAACTATTTCCATGCATGGCTGTGGAATCTACCTAACATTCAACAGATTTTATCCCATAGAAAACCTCCCGTGGACGGAGCCCCAAATCTGTCCTTCTTACTTATGCTTCCCAGATGACAAAAACAAAATTTACTCAAGCTTTCTAATGATTTTTTTTTTTCGCGGTACGCGGGCCTCTCACTGTTGTGGCCTCTCCCGTTGCGGAGCACAGGCTCCGGACGCACAGGCTCAGCGTCCGTGGCTCACGGGCCCAGCCGCTCCGCGGCATGTGGGATCTCCCCGGACCAGGGCACGAACCCACGTCCCCTGCATCGGCAGACGGACTCTCAACCACTGAGCCACCGGGGAAGCCCTCTAATGATATTTTTGATCCAACAAAAGATTAGAAAAAAACAAAAAGAGAAAACTCCCTCGCGGTCCAGTGGTTAGGACTCCGCGCTTTCACTGCCGAGAGCGTGGATTCAATCCCTGGTCGGGGAACTAAGATCCCGTAAGCCACGTGGCACAGCCAAAAAAAAAAAAAAAAAAGAAGAAGAAAGATATCCAAATACCCACTACTAGCTGTTAATGAATTTCCCGAGAAGATAATTACCTGCTGGATGGACCCTCAGAGTTGTTTGATCTGTCTGCTTTTTCGTGATGGAAGTCCAGGTTTCATCCGGATCCTGAATCCATTCAGTTGCCTCACAGAACAGCTGACCCTGATCTGAGGGCCGAAGTCTCCCTATGGACAGCCTGAAGGTAGTGACCCCAAGCTTGTCGAGCCGCACGTCACCAGCTGCAAACCTCTCTGTATACAAGGGCCCAGGGAGCAGCATAAAATCCTTGGAGAGGGAGATAATCTTGCTGGCTTGGCTTCTTTCTCCATCTTGCATCAGGTACCAGGTGACAGAGAGGTGAGTATGTTGAGCTGTGGCTTTGGATGACTCACAGGTAAGTTCCAATGGCTCACCTTCCTCCTTACTGAGAGTCTGGGAAGTCATGGCAGCAGAGAGGGTATCTGGAATGACTGGATGCAAAGGAATGATTGTAATTGACTGAGTACCTGTCAGACTAGCCTCCTTAGATGAAGATGGTGCCCTGACCCAACATCTGTACAGTACATACTTTGAGTTGGTTTTCCACCAGCCATATGCTTTCCCTATTGCCAACAGGAACATTGGCATCTATATACATACAGACTAGGGAACTCGGCAAAGCTATTGGTTCACTGTTGTACTGACCCTGATTTTACATTTTTAGCATAGGCTGTAACCAATTTAGCTATTCAGACACAGAGGTTTTAAATGGGAAAAGCACTGGGAGCTAGAAGACTATATTCTGATCCTATATTTGTCCCTATTTGACTCCATGAATTGGAGGAAGTTACTTCACTTCCTTGGGCCTTCACCTGCTCCTTTATAAAATAAAGTTCTGAAATAATCTGTTACAATTTATCATTCAGAGCCAAAATGCAACCCTTACCAAAGTTTCGAAAACCATCTTACTACCCTACCATTCTTTCCTTCCTCAAAGGAAATCACACAGCCTAAGTTTATGTGAAAGCAACACTTAGATTCAAAAATGAATGTTTATTGAGCATCTACTCAGAGCTAACCACTGTGCTAGAGAGTGAGGTAAATGTTCTCTTCTCATGGAGCTCAAGGTGAGGTCAGAGAGGGTCATGTAAGTAGCCAATTACCACATAAACTGGGTGAGTACTAATAACAGTAGTGTGAACAGAGCATCAAGAAAGAACAAAGACGGGAATACTGCCTGAGACAGAATGGGTTTCACAGAAGAGGTAATACCTAAACTGGGTTCAGAAGTATATGTAGGAGTTTGCGAGGCTGAAAAGGGAGTAATAAGATATTCTAGGCAAAGGGACAAAAGGGTAATTTCAAATAATATGACCCTTGCCCCATAGGTAACTATGTTAGAGAATGGTAGTTTGAGAGTAATTACTTCCAAGTTAATGACTTACTTCCTATGGTATTATATTAATTATATATAAACATATATTAAATATATTAATACTGGCTCTTCTATCAAGTTAATATTCTGCCTCTGAGAAGAGACATGAGAACTCTCAAAGCTTTGTCTAATGCTGTGCTATTATCGACCTATGAATAGCTGTGGGCAAGGCCTAGGAAGACCACGTACTATCTAACTCTTCATGACAAAGTCGATTGGGAAAATGAATTAAGAGCTTTAGGGAATATGAGATACCTATTTGTGACAAACTCCAAAATATCCAGAGGGGTATGTGGGCTCTTTTGCCAAAACAAACAGCACAATATAAAGTCATGTCACGTTGCAAGGCATCGTGTTGATGGAGAGAATCTGGCTTCTCAGGGGCTGGCTAGAAGAGGAGGGCACACAGCTTACCAATTAGATTCGTCTTTGCACTGTAACTCCCATAGTATTTTCCATCAGTGTTGGGTGTGTGACACTCATACTCGCCGGAATCCTTCATCTGGAGCTTGGCGATGTGCAAAAAGACTGAGTTACCCTGGACCTTCTCCACGTAGATTTCCTTACTTTGCACCCGCTGTGCATACACTGCATAAGAGAAGGTGGCATCCTTGGTGCTAATGATCTGGATTTCTTGGGTCGGGGCTGTCGGCAGGTAAACAGACCACTGGAAATGCTGCTCAGAAGGTCCCCGGTAGCCAGTTACGTTGCAGCCGATGCTAATGGGGTAACCTTCAGCTCTGAACAGCGGTCCTTTCTGAACTGTTACTTCTCTCTGGGCAGTGCTGAGCTTAGCTTGCAAGTAGGAGAAAGAAAGGGGAATAAAAATAGATTAGTGCTCCAGTTCCCAATGTGCCACATTATGTAGCTCCCTGTATTACAATTCTAGAAAATGAGATCGCAGGTTATTAGCTATAATCAACTCAAATGTTCAATACCTTCTTCAGGATGAGGAGCAGTGGAATGGCTTGATGAGTTAATTGTTCTTTTTTTTTTTTTTTTTTGCGGTACGCGGGCCTCTCCCGTTGCGGAGCACAGGCTCCGGACGCGCAGGTTCAGCGGCCATGGCTCACGGGCCCAGCCGCTCCGCGGCACGTGGGATCTTCCCGGACCGGGGCACGAACCCGTGTCCCCTGCATTGGCAGGCGGACTCTCAACCACTGCGCCACCAGGGAAGCCCGAGTTAATTGTTCTTTTATAAGTTTAACTTCCATAGTAATCTCTAGTCTCTCAAAAAAAAAATGTTTAGCTTCATCAATGTAACATGACCACTTTCATAAAACATATCTGCTTATCTAAGTGCACCTGAAGTAAATGCGATGTATAATAATTCACCTTTTACATTATTTTAGGGGAAAATTCCTCGATATACTTCCTCAAGCCTCCAATTCCTAGGTACCTGTCATCGAGCTTTTCTCACAGAAATGATTGCTGGAGAGGCAGAGTTTATGGCACTGCTCCTGGTGCCATGCTTTTTCCTGCTGGTTGGTTGGAAATATCTGTAGCTCCCGGCCAGGTGTGATGCAAGACTAGCTAAAATTAGCATCTGAAGAAGCAGCAGCACTTCCTTTCTATACCGTGGAGGGTTTTTCATTTTGTAATTTTTTAAAGAGACACTACAGCTTTATTGAAAAGCTTCATACAAGATGACTGTCAAGTCCAACAGGATCTGGGATCAGATTTAGTTTAGTTGTTCTCTTACCCCAAGTTTTCAGTTGGGACCACTATGGAATGTTTCCTGTTGGGACAAATCTTAAGTATTAGGTTTAAAGGAGAAAATCTTATTCAATGGTAACAGTTCCTTTGACATACACCTTTTCAAAATCAAGACTTTTTTAGAAATTAAAAGGTATGTATTTATTTATTATGTTAACATTAAAGCCTAGTTTATTTTGTGTAACAGAAAGAACAAAGAACAAATGACAGAGATGCCACAGGGTGAGCTAGATCTTTCACTCGGGGCCTAGGGCCCAGTGGAAAGACATCAGAAGGGTCCAACAGGGAGCAATTGCTGGTATTACAGAATTAACAGAATAGAGTTCATAAGTAGGCATGGAAGAAGCAGAGCATCTGCTGAATTTGTTGAATCCACAAGGACAAAGAGTAAAGGAGACCAGAGTGAAAAAAAAGTGAGAGAGGGGAAAATGACATTACAGAGACCATGAATATAGGCTGAGTATAGGAATTTTAGAATGAAAACAATTCTGATAGGAGGGGACCTGCAAAAAAATAGGGAGAAAGGGTAAGAGATCACCTGATACAGTCAACTAAAAATTGCATATGGATACAATCAATGCAAAACTGGAAAACAAATATGCAATCAGTCAACCAATCACACAAATTTCCAGTAATCATTTAAAATATACTAATTTATTCATAAATCCCAGTTAATGTGATATATGTATGTTAGGCTCTTTTTGTAATAAGCATTTAGGAATAGAAGTTGGACCATATGAGAAAAAATTTTTAATTTTTTTTCAAAACAGATGACTTTTTATTGAAGTATAGTTGATTTACAATATTGTGTTAGTTTCTGGTGTACAGCAAAGTGATTCAGTTACACACATATATATATTCTTTTTCAGATCCTTTTCTATTATAGGTTATTACAATATATTGAATATAGTTCCCCATGCCATACAGTAGTAAAATTTTAAAATATTATTTACCAAAAAATTGTACTACAAAGGCAATTTAAAACATTGTCAGCAATGCTAGCCAGGCTTAGAGACATACATCTTAGAGAAACGTGAGCACTGCACCAGGCTACACGTGAAAAAGTATCCACAGCAGCAGTGTTCATTACAGCCCCCAAACTAGAGACCATTCATATGTCCATCAACAGTAGAACAGGCAGACTGTGGTACATTCATAAAATGGGATCTTATACAGAAATGAAAGTGAGTGAATTGCAACTGGTTGCAGAAACGTGGATCACTGTGTTTAATGAAAGATGCTGAACACTTTAGAATCTTTTTGACTATACCCTCCATAAAATTTAAAGAAAGGCAAAAAAACCACACTGTATTGTTTAGTGATGCAAACATAGCGGGTAAAACTATTAAAAAAAAAAGCCAGGAAGTAGGTACCACGAAAGTCAGCAAAGTGATTGTGTGTGTGTGTGTCTGGATGGGACGTGTGGCAAGGTGGGTGGGTGCTTCTAGGGTCCTAGCAATGTTCTATTTCTTGACCTGCATAGTGATTACATGGTTTTTACTTTTTATGTATTAGTTAAATTGCACATTTATGTTTTATTAACTTTTCTTATATGTTATATTTCAAGATAAAAATGTTTTAAAAAATATGATTTCTGAGGTACCACTAAGATGTTTATGTCAGGACATGTTTCCACAATGTTATTTTTGGTGTCTAGGCAACACTTAACATTTTTTATGACTTTTCGGAGAGATGGTACCACATGTGAAACAGTTTATTTTGAAAACTAGCACTTCATTTTCTACTGCTTCGCCTACTAATTCAATAAATATTTGTTCAATCACTTATAGTGTTTCTGATGCTTCAAGGACTAAGATATGAAGATGAGTTTGGGATAGTCTCTGACTTCTTGATTTTACAGTTTAGTCAAGTAGGGTGGTAGTCATCTGTCCTGGAAAGAAATATGATAAAAGCGCTTTGAGGAATTTGAAGGAAGGAGACATTAATTACATTTTGGGGGATGGAAATAGGTAAGGTGTATGGAAGATATAGTATTAAAAATGGACTTTGGAGAAGGTTATGACAAGTTAAGTGGAGAGACAGGGCCTTTTAGGTGAAGGAGATTTCATGAAAAGACTGTATAAGTAGTAATCAAAAGAATTGTTCAGGAAATAGAGAGTAATCAGTTGGATTAAGGGGAGAGTTACATGAAGATTAATAGAAAGAGGTAAGAGTGGGTAGGAATTTTGAGTCCAAAGCATGAAGGGTTTGACTATCATGTTTAAAAGTTTGGACTTGATTGATTAGGCAATGGGGAACCCACTGAAAGTATTTGAAAGGTCTTAGTAAAATTAACCTGAAGTGTATAGGATGATGGAGTTAGAAGTAGACATCAGGTAATGATAGTAGCCCAGAAGAGGAGTGATAAAGGCAATAGAAATGGAAAGAAAGTGGCTATAATTTAAGAGCCACTGTGGAGATAAGATCTATAGAGTTTTTCAGTGTCTTAGATGCTTGGAAGTAGAAGGGGTAGATGGAGGGATGGAAGGCAGGAGGAAATCAAAGATGATACCAGGTTTTGTAAGGGTGACTGGGAATAATGGCACTGTTTACAGGAATAAGGATTTCAGGAAAAGGTACTGTTGTGTACCTTCGAAGGTGAAGGAGAAGATGGTGCATTTAATTTTGGAAATACTAAATTAGAGTACCATGGAATAATCAGGAAGGAAATCCAGCAAACATTTGGAAATAATATTTAAATATATGTCTATATCTGTAGCTATATCTATCTATCTATACTTTAAAATCTACTCAACCCTTTGAAAATATTTGTAATCCAGTCCTCTTAAGAACTCTGAGATGTTCCCATATTTAGCAATGTCAAAGTTGTAAATGGTACAGCCAGAACTGAACTTGGATTTATACATGTCAAATTCCTGGCTGTGTCCATTGTTTCCTCACTGCTTCCTGTAAATGCTTGTTAACTAGGGAGAGTTCTGGGCTGTAGATGCAGATTATGTCAGTTACATGTAAGCACTGGGAAGCGTTCGGGAATGTAAGGAGAGGGCTGAAGAGAGATTATTAGAGGATCTCTCTCTTTAGGGGATAGGATGAGGAACAAAACCTACAGAAGGAAGAATCAGGGAGGGAAGAATCAGGTGGCAGGGCAGCAAGGACGCAGTAGCTTGAAAACCAAAGGAGCAAAATGGTCCAAGCAGAAAGAGCTTGTCAGCACTGCTGAATGCGGCTGAGAGGGTAAGGACTCTAAAGGCAGACGAAAGTCTTTGTAGTTTGATGAGGAGGAGGTCAGTGGAAATCTTTGTAAAAGAGATTTCCATAGAGCAGAAGCAGAGTATTTCAATGGTAAGAAGCAACTGCAAGAAGCATAAACTACTTCAAGAAGCGTCATGGAGAAGGGAAAGAGATAGAATAGGGTGGCATTTAGAAAGAGTAGATGGACGTGGGCAGAGCAGTGAGGGAGGATAGACACAGGTACCTCTACATGTCTACGGGCAGAGGAGCTGTAGAAGGGAGACATGGATGAAGCCAGAGAGAGGATGATGAATGGCATAAGGTGCTAGTAGAGGCACGAGGTCAAGAACATGATTGGGAGGGTACTCAGAAAAGCGGAAGAAACAGTGTGAAGGTTTAATAGGTATTGTGGAGATAAAAAGGAATGACTGACAGAGGCCAATTCAAATGGCCATGCATGGGGAATCATACATACACTGAAGCATCTTATTATACATCTGTTTTCTGTGGGATGTTGTACATATCTCTCCTCCTAAAGAGTGAAATACCTCAGAGGACTGACCCGTTGCTTTCTCTTTTAATAGACAGAGGGTTAGTCACCTCTGCACAGCAGGTCAGATTCTTGCTGACTGATGGACACAGAGCTTGGCATTGACATACTGCATTGGAGTCCCATTTTTGTAACACGAAGAATTCCCTAATGGTGTGGACTTTTTCCAAAAACATTAATGGGATTGCCAAATTTTCTATTTCAGTATTATTTGAATGGAAGCTATTTGACCTATATAAAATGTGGCCAACACCTGGCCACTTTTGATACGCAAAAACAGCAACTTCCAATGCTTCCACCTTATACAAAACCTAGCTGGAGAACACCAAACACAACAAGCGACTTCTCTTTCTTTACCCATATAAAATCCCTTTTTGCTTGGAGGCTGAGAAGGCTTCCATCCATAATTCAGTGGATTTTTTTTTTTCGTGAATGCAGCCCCAGTAAGACAAACAGTAGCCCCTCCCCAGGACCCTCCCATGTTAATGACTTTTATCTGTAGGGCAGCTATTCAGGGTGAGGGGTGACAGACCAATCAGACAAGGCTAAGTCTAAGAGCTCAT
The DNA here is from genome assembly GCF_964374135.1 of Grampus griseus. Classification (NCBI taxonomy): domain Eukaryota; kingdom Metazoa; phylum Chordata; class Mammalia; order Artiodactyla; family Delphinidae; genus Grampus; species Grampus griseus. The sequence goes on from NC_139017.1 coordinate 80,496,992, forward strand.
TTACCCATGACATTAACCTCATCTGGCCCCATATTCTAATAGGATTCATCAGTCTTTACATATTTATTTAAAAAATTAATTAGGACAAGGTATACATTTGCCAAACAATGCAATTGGTCAGTTGATCATCCATCATTTAATTAATTTCCTTCATTTTTCCCTCTGTATTTGTAATGACAGATAGCAGGCTTCCAAAATTGTTTTCAAGTTACTTCCTGATATATATGTTTTTCACATAAAAACTGTGGCTCTACACAAAAGTTGTGCTTAGGAAGAGTTTAAATTTAGAAGAAATAATTATATAACTCAGTTTAGGTAATGGTTTAAATGGGGTATGGAAAGGCTTGAAGCTTCCCCTTTTTGAACCTTGGTTATTACTTTCCTTTTCCCAGGTCTTTCATCTTACTCACTAGGGAAAAAAGAAAAGACAAAGAGAGAATTTGCAGTGGTCTGACTTATTGCACAATGTAAGCCCAGTTTCCCCATACACAAGCCAAACACATGGTTCACAGACACAAAGCACAGACACTTGAGAATCACACTCAGACACCTGAACAGGACACCAGCCAACAGTCCCCAAAGGGCCCCACCAGTGAACCTAGTCATTAACGTCTGCCAAGCCCGTCTAGTGGGCATTGATTACCCAGCAACTGGTCCCAGTAACCTCCTGCAGGCCACCTCTTACCCCAGCAGGTCTCATATCTGATCTTTACCTTACACTACCCAATGTCTTTTGAGACATGAACCCCATTCAACTCAAGCCAAGGTTTATTAAGCACCCCGTTGAGCTGAATGCTGCACCCTTTTCATGTATTAGCCACAGCCTTGGTCACACTGATTCTAAGCTCTTTTAGTTCCCCTATTGTCCAAGTCCCTTCACTAACTCCATCCAGTCTCTTTAAAGCAGAAGTTTTTAACTTGGGTCCATGTGGGGGGATGAAAAGATTCACAAACTTGGGGGGGAAAAAACCTACATCTTTATTTTCACTAATCTTAATGGAAATTTAGCATTTTCTTCAGTCATGAATGTAGACAATAAATCATAGATATTTTCACATCACACCACATCTACTGCAGATATCTTGAAATATTGTTCATACTCATTACGACTTTGAAGTTTGGTGGTTAATAGACCACCTCCAGATCTTCTTATGTAATACATAAATAATGAAGCAAATAAACGACTACATCAAAATTTACTTGAAAGTATTTCAATAACCCTATTTCAATATGATTGATTTTCCCTATAATCGTATACATTTTAATTCACACATTTAAAAATTATTCTAAGTTGGGGTCTGTGGGCTTCACCAGATGCTAAGAGAACCCAGAGCACTAAAAAGTAGCTGCTACCTGCTCTGTCTGCTCTGAGACTATTTCATTCCTTCCCCAGTTCATCTGTTCACGCATCTCCCCCCAAGCTTCCCCTTTCGCCATCCTGTTCAACCATGTACAAATGCCCCTGGGCCAGCTGAGGTCCTTCCACTTGCCCCTCAGCAGAGCCAAGTGAACCTTCCTGCCCCTTTCTCAGGCTCTTAGTAGTCACTTCCCACTTCACCTCACAGATGAAGTCCAGAACCTTCTTTTAGGTTAGCCTAAAACTCCTAAGTGCTCTCATGACACTTCCTTCCATCCGGTCACATCCCCAAGGCACATTTATCTAGACAAGTTCTAACATCAGGCATCACCTCTCAGTCTGAGGAGTTAAGCCTCTTCCTATCTCCAGGGATGAGTTAGCCCAAGAACATAAGGTTTTTACTGAGTTAGCCCAAGAACTTAAGGTGGAGGCAGGGCCAGCAAAATCAGCAGATCTGGCCACACACACAAATGTAAAAACCAGTGGGATCAGATTCATGGGACTCAACCTCACATTGCACCTCCTGGAACTCAAGGATGTCTAGGTAGCCAAGAACATCATCAAAAGTCAAAAATGATTGCCAGCACCAGAGATGTGTGGCATGGTTTTTCCTGTAGAGACCAAATTGTCCCATTTTATCATCCAACAGTCTCCATTTGACTAGCTCCTTGACAACAGTAACCTACAGAATGATGACACTTACTCAGAAAGAGAAAAAAAGATGCCACTCGTGGGAAGCGTGCCATTTGGACCAGCAGAGACCTTTCCTGGTGGTGTCACTGAAGTTGCTCAGACGCCGACTGACAAATGTTGCGCTCTCACTACAAAGATAAAGAGGAAGCGATGGTGCGGTTTCCAGCCCACTGAGAAACAGAGACGGCTTACCAAGAGCAATACAGTTTGCTTCATATGGCTCTTTGCTAATCATTCACATTTACCTACTTATGAAGTTATCTTCATGGGTAGGTAAACATAGATGGATAAAAATAAGAAAAGACGAGCCTCCTCCTGGTGAAATACATATCATTAGGTAATGATACAGGAATTTAAGTAAACAGAATAAATAATCAAGCAGCAATTTTCTCTTCTTAGCCCTTACCTCGCCTCCCATCGTGGCAGAGGAAAGGACTGAGAAACGAGAGACGCGCCCTTAGGAGACATGAACCTGGGGAGACATGCGGTGACGGTGACGATAACACACTCTAGGTGGGTGTGCCTGGGTCTGCACAGACTGTATTTTTGATAGTTGATCTTAGAACAGTGAATTAATCTTTTCTAACCCTCATCGACAAAATGGAGATACTAACAGTATGTGCCCCGTAAGATTGCTGTGAGAATTGAATGAACTAATTCACTGAAAGCACTTAGAACAACATCTAGTACATAGAAAGTGCTCAATGCATATCAGCGACATTTAAGGGAATCTTCATCTGCCCAGCATGGGCCTGGGCACCAAGGATGGTGGGGGAGTGACTTCGCAGACTAGGATTAAGTTAGCCTGGCCCCGAACCCAGGCCAACTTAATCCTAGTCTGCGAAGACAAGAACATACACGGGACGAGCTTACTGAGGACGTTAGTTTCCCAGGCCGAGCCTCCATTTAGATGGGTCAGTAACAGCCTAGTCTGCTTCAGGCCACAGTTACAGCAGATCCCTGTTCCATCCACCTTTCCAACAATTTTTTTTAATCTTCTGGGTGCTATTGTAAGTGCTGCACATACGAAGCCTTTGTTCTCAGGAAACTTCCGTTTACTCAGATAACCACAAGGTAATTTTGGAAGCACATCAGTGGGGCACCTAAAGGGAGTGGGGGGAAGTGAGTGGGTGGGAGGGAGGGTCAAGATTGGCTGGGCCACATGAGACAACCAGGGAGGAAGGGGGACCGAGGTGCAGTTGGGGAGAAACAGTCCAGCATGGATAATGACACACCAGCTGTGCCCTCCTTCTGGAGTAAAGTTTGAGGCTGGTGTGAAGGGAGAAGAAGGTGCATTCAGAAAAGGCTGGTTTTCTTTAGGTCCTTGGAGATCTGGTATGATTCTAATAGGCAGAGAAGAGAGAAGAAAGGACATTCCACTAGGGAGGAATGAAATGTATAAAGGTACCGAGGCAGGGATGTACAGGCTGTATTTAGGGAACAATTAAAGGGCAGTTTACCTAGAATGGCAATTTCAAACTACCTCTCCAGGCCGTTAACCATAATATCAGTGGGGCTTGAAGTACAAGAATTTTTTCACCATTGCAGTTGGAGAAGGCATGGGTCACCCCCCAGGCACCAAAATTTACTGTATCGGTTAGTTATTGCTGTATAACAAATAGAAAACTTTGGTGGCATACAACAGTAAAGATTTATTTTTGTTCACAAGCCTATGGGGTCAGCCGATGGGAGCTGGATGGTCTAGGATGGCCTTAGCTTGGATCCCTCTCACAGCCCTAGAAAAGGCTAGCCTGGGCACATTTTCACAGTGATGTCAGGGGTCCAAAAGGACTAGGGGAAACACATCAGTACTTTTTAAAGCTTCTACTTGCATCATGACTGCATGCCTTCTACAAGCATCCCTCAGATGAAAGCAAGACACATGGCCAAGTCCAAAAGCAAGAGATGGGTTAATGGACTCCATCTCTTTAGTGAAGGGAACAGCAAAGTGGCAAGGCAAAAGGAGAGGTAGAGAACGGGGGCCATCAATGCAATCAATCTGCTACGTGCACTGAAAAGAGAATTATTTTAGAAATAAGCATTGACCACAGAGACAATCATTGGCAATACTACAGAGGACGCTGTATTCCTGAAATACATACAACTAAGTAAATGCTATGCAAGTTCTCCTTCTTGGCTGTTGCCAAGTTTTTTTTTTCTTTCTATTTTAGTGGCTCCATTTCTGCCAGAATTTAACATTGACAGGGTGATGTCGCTTCTTTTCTGGAGGGAAAAAAAAGAAGCTTTCTGTTATCAAGGGGAAAAGAAAAAAAGAAGAAAGAAAAAAATAGAGCCAGTGAGAGAGACAGTTATTCTATTACCTTGGGAACCACTGCAGTGCATTGCAATTTTATCAGTTGAAAGGAATGTAAAAATAGAGTTCCTGATTCAGATGGAGGGAGAAGGCCAGTGCTGGACAAAGCAACACAAGGATGTACTAAAGAAAAAAAATCCTTTCTGAAGTTCCTAGAAGATTAATGAAAAGTGATGTCTTTTTTTCAGGTTCGACATGCTCAAATATTAATTCCATAAAATTATAGAAATTGCAAGTATCGTGGATTCCTAAGCATTCAGGCCCAAGAAATATTTAAACGGGTACCTTTTACATGTCAGGTTCTGTGCAAGGCATTTTCACATATGCACTGTTATAGAATAACTCACATCACTATGTGATAGGTATTACTAATACCATTTTACAGGTGAGAAAACTGAGGCTCAGAGGAATCAACTAACCTAGCCAAGACTGTATGGCTAGGAAATGGGTGCATTCTATGGCTGCCTTCTTACTTGTGGCTCAGTGCTCTATTAGCTTGCCATTCGCAAGCTTTCAGAAGGCAGAATATGTAGGACAGTGAGTGACTGCAGGATGGAAAAGAAAACCCCGAAGGGGTCAGCAGGAAGCTGATCAGGATTTTGCCCCTTTTTCTACCCAAGCTCCTATAATTCAGGTCAAAGTGATCGATACCCCACAGGTATGGGACTTGCCAAGGTGTAAGGAAGCCCTGGGGCTAAGCCTCGTTTCTCTATGTATGGATCACCAAGCAGTGACACCACAGGAAGGGATCACAGCAAGCTCAGTCAATCCCTCATAGAACAGTGGAAGAAACGGCGTCCTCAAGCGGGCCTGGTTACAACTTGGCCCACCAAGTTGTACTTCCCACCAGCCTGGCTGTACCAGGAGCTGACAGTTAGTTAACCAAGGCTAAGAGCTTTTCCATGTGTGTGGTAACTCCTCCTGTCTGTGGGGAAAAGCCTGAACTAGATTCCTGTGGGCAGAGGCAAAGGCCAGAGCATGGGAAGAGGGGTGGAGAAGGAGGTGGGGACTAGAGGATGGTGGCAGCAGAGAAAGAGCAACAGATGGGATTCCCGGGCCATTTGCTGTTTCCGAATACTCCCTTGGGAAGAGCTACTTCTTAAATTCCCTATTAGGGAGTAGCTGACAACGAACTCTGATTTTAAAAAAAGGAAGGGAGGGCTCAGAATAGGTCCCAAAGAAAAGAAGGAAGGAGAATAGGAAGTTCGCTTTACCTGGGCTTCGGGTACGGGTGAACCCCTGAGATACAGTTGCCCCCTCATGGCTTCCTTGGCCCATAAAGCAGCTCAGGTGCCTCCTACCCTATTAAATGGCCACATTTTCACCCTAGTTTCAAACCGCCCCCTCTTCCTTCCCCTCTTCAAATGTGGGACAGTTTCCCGGTGTTCTGTATTCTGCTTGGTTTCCTAACTTGCTGGTACTTCGGCCCACCACGATCTGGGCTTGGTTCCACCCAAACATCCAAGGTCACAGCGGCAGACACTGCTCAGCTCTCCCTTGATTTGGTCCTTCTGGGGCACAAGGGAGGACCGACCGTTGGCAAATCTGCTTGGAATTCTTTACTACCACCTCTGATACCACGCTCTGGCCGGGATTTTCTCTCTCCCCTTTGGAAGTTCCTTCTTAGTCGTCTTCTCGGTGGACCCCTTCTCCAGGCTCCTGTCATCAGCCCTTTGCTCCCCTCGCTGCTTCTGCCTCTCATGCCCCACCTGTATAAGGACAATCACCAATCTGTCTCCACCCGCAACTCCTCCGTTAAGCTCCAGGCCAATTATCTAGCTGTGTCGAACATTCCCACTTGAAGGTCCTGCAGAAGACTTAAATTGCGTCCAAAGCTGAGATCACTGTTTCCTTCTTCACTGGTATTTTCCACCGTGGTGACTGCACCAGCATCCACCCAGACCCACGGCTCCTCCACACTCCATATCTAGTTATAAAGTCCTACCAGTTTTTCCTAAAATCCTTAATGAATTCATTCTACCTGCTGCTGTCGCAATTGAGAGCTGCGATTTTTCACCTGGATTAATGTAGTTCAGTTCATCTTCCAACCTTGTCTGCACCCCGGCCCCTTCCACCAGAGTAATCTAAAGTGCAAACAGAGCCATGCACTGTCCTGATTAAAGGTTTTCAATGGCTCCCCCAAACTTCTAGACGATCAAGTCCAAACTCCTTGACTTGACCTTTACGAGCTGACCCTTGAGAACTCTCTCCTACCACCTCACCCTTCAGACACAGAACCTCTGTATTTCTCTGAGCGTATCTTACCATCCTCTCTCTTTAACTTTGTATATGCTATCCCCTCTGCTTAGAGCCCGCTCTACCTGGTATATGCCTATTCATTAAAAAAAGTTTTAAATCTAGGTTTGCACCTCCTACGCGAAACCTTTCTTGACACCTTAGAAAGTTCACCATTCCCTCTTCTATCTCTGTCAGTGAACTCCTATAATTTTACTTACTATATGTAATAAAATGAATTATTTACATGCCTCCCTCTCCTGCAAGACCATGAATTTCCTAAGGGCAGGGGCCAGTTCTTACTCATCTTTCTATCTCTTCAAAAAATACTGAATGGCTAAAATAGTCAGGCACTGTAGCTGGTATAGTGATTTAGAACATGTACAGACTTTGGAGTCAGAAAGACCTGCATTCAAATCTCGAGCAAATTAGTTTCTTTAAGTCTCAATTTCCTCATCTATAAGAATAGGGACAGTAACAGTAGAAACTCATAATTAGAGCTGTTAGTTGATCAATTAACAGAAAAGTCAGGTGAAGACAGGAATCATAAAAAGACACTTAAATTTCTTAACAGTTTTATTTTCACCTCAATCATATACATATATATTTGTTCACCGATCTCTTAACACAGGCCCAGGTCTTTCCTTTGAGTATAGGTCTGTTGTCTGGAGTCTCCTCACTTTTTTGCATAAAGCAAACCTATGTCTTTGCTACAACTTTCAGGTTTGTTTTATTTTTATTTATTTATTTATTTATTTTGCGGTACGCGGGCCTCTCACTGTTGTGGCCTCTCCCGTCGCGGAGCACAGGCTCCAGACACGCAGGCTCAGCGGCCATGGCTCACGGGCCTAGCCGCTCTGTGGCATGTGGGATCTTCCCGGACCGGGGCACGAACCCGTGTCCCCTGCATCGGCAGGCAGACTCTCAAGCACTGCGCCACCAGGGAAGCCCTGTTTTATTTTTTATTTTATTTTTTAAAGTCTTTATTGAATTTGTTACGATTTTGCTTCTGTTTACGTGTATTTATATTTGCTGAATGAAAACTGTGGTGTGTGCTTCAGTGAATGGAATTTCAGGCTCTCCCTCTGCACAGCCAGTGGGCGAAGGTCACCTTAAATGACTCTTTCTTCCCATTTGTCTGTTGATCCCCAAACCAGCTGCTTTTTTCCAGTTGCTTCCCGGGTGCCTGTACATAGTTCGTCTTTTTATCAGAGCACTCTCCTGTGTTCTGCTTTAACAGACAACGGCTGTATGAGGAAGACAGTATAAACGGAATACAAATTAAACTGGATTTCTATGGCCTAGGTTTTGTACATACAGAAACTGCATGGTATTTAAATTATTGTTCGTCTCCAATGATGTATGCAGTTTCTTTAAAAACAAACCCCAAAAAAGTCTTAAAAAAAAACATTGCTTCTGTTTTATGTTTTGGTTTTTCTGCCGTGAGGCATGTGGGATCTTAGCTCCCCGACCAGGGACTGGACCCACACCCCGTGCACTGGAAGGTAAAGTCTTAACTACTGGACCGCCAGGGAAGTCCCCCAACTTTCAGGTCTGATTTCCTTAAAATGGAGTAAGAATTTTAAAAACACTTGTGAAGCCAATGGAGTACAGATCCTCCCATGTTTTTATGATTTGTCTCCCCTCAATCTTTTATAGTTGTTTTGCCTGGACCTAAACTGATAGCATTTAAAAAAAAAAAAAAGCGATTTGCCTTTATCTAGTCCAGAGAATTCATCTTATTGTATCAACACCTCTTTCTTTGGCACTCATATTTCATTGGTTTACATATTATTCAATGAAATGATGTGATCATAGTAACCAGTACTGGTGGCACAAATAGGCTGGAGAATAAACAGACAGAGAGGACCCAGATGAGCATCACCCCCCCGCCCCCCCAACCCCAGTGGAGCTGAGCCACCCAGGTCTATGAGCCCCCAAGCAGTGAGTATATTAATCATGTCATTTTGTTTCTGGTTTTTGATGTTTTGACACCTAGGATCTTGCTGATCCTGGAGAGACTGCCCCTCCCACGGCTGGCCAGTTCCTAGGGAAAGGAAATCATTCCGAGTTGTCTATAAGCACGCCTTCCATGTGCAAACCAACCAATCTGAAGTCCACACACCCTCCACCCCCTCCATCAGGCTCTCATGCTCAGGACCACTATTCCCTGCTCTGATCACCCCAAGGCCAGGAACCAGATGTGTTGGCGGGGTGGGGGAGAGGGGAATAGCTGGTGTATTAAGAATATGCGGATTATGACCTGCTGAACGAGGAGGCACCAGCCACGCACATGGGGTTAGCAAGTAGCTCCCTCAGCATCTGAACTCCCACCCCGAGGAAGTGAAACCCCCGGGTCCTTTTGATTGAAGTTGCAATTTCAATAAACTTACACAAAGTCACAAGATTTGTTACTTACAGATCCCAGAAACCAGGGTCGGGGTTGCCACTGAGCAGGGGGAAGGGCAGTGCTCCGACGTCCCAGGTGTCCAGCAAGCAGGAGATAAAGAGCAGGGTAACAAGCACCTAGTACATATAACATGGTTGGGGCAGAGGCTGCAGGCTCAACTCAAAATGGTTATTTTAAAAGGTGCCCCAGGAAAAGCAAAGTGGGAACTTGGGGTGGGAATCCTAAGCTCAGGTCCTCATCTAAATGTCCAGGCTCTGGCTGTGAGCAGGGCTATTATACTGTAAAATCCTAGGCAGCAACTCAAAATAGCTGTTTTCTCATCACACCAGATAACTAGGGATACTCCCTATGCCCCAGAACCTGCTGAAATTATCCAAACTAGTTAATCCTAAGCCTGCTTACCCTAAGTTGCCCATTCCTTCCTGTGAAAACCCCAACAAAGACCATTGCCCATGCTTCACCCTTGCTCCCTCTGCTGCCTGAGGGACCCTGGTGCTTTCCCGTGTGGCCCCCTTTTGTGTGGCATGACCCTCCCTCTTGGGATCTGTGAGTGTAACAAACTGTCTTTTCAATGGCAGTCATCTCCCGATCTGCTGGCCCTGCCTCACCTAAATAATAATAAAACCTGTATTTTTTTTTTTTTTTTTTTTTTTTTGCGGTACGCGGGCCTCTGTTGTGGCCTCTCCCGCTGCGGAGCACAGGCTCCGGACACGCAGGCTCAGCGGCCATGGCTCACGGGCCCAGCCGCTCTGCGGCATGTGGGATCTTCCCGGACCGGGGCACGAACCCATGTCCCCTGCATCGGCAGGCGGACTCTCAACCACTGCGCCACCAGGGAAGCCCTAAAACCTGTATTTTAAAGCAGTGTGCTACACACACTGGTCTGTGGGTAAGAGGACATGGAGTGGCTGTTACTTGGAAGATCTAGTTACATGAAGAGCAGGTAAGAAGTCTTCTGCTGTAGTCACCTCAGGGTGACCTGAGGCACTTGCCCAGGTGTACGGCACATGTAAGCATCCTAGTGTTAGTTAGCTATTTTCACAGTGGTGAGGGGTCCCTGCCCTCGGGGCACTTTCAGACAACCAGAGCATCTGTCAGGGGTTCCTCTCCTAGCCTAGAGGGGCAGAAAAGGCTCCCTGGGACCTGAAGGAGAAGTAGGAGTTGGAACAGGTGGAAAGAGGTTTCTAGAACGAGCAAACAGCAGGTGCGAAGGCCTCTAGGAAAGGACATAAGTGGCAGGTTTTCTGTGCTTAGCACAATGCCTAGGCCACAGGAGGTGTACAAGCAAATTTCTGTTTTACTTTTAATATAAACCGAGGCGGGAACGGGCTCAGCAATAGGTATGTGACTGCTAAAGACCAGCTCTGACTGTGTCAGCCTTTTGATGTGAACAGAGTCTTCCATCTTCATGGAGAAGTGTGTAGTGTCGGGCTATTCTCCCGGCAGAACGTTAACGGTGCATTTATACACTGCCAGTCGCTTCTATCATGCCTGGATCAGGGCCAAGGTTAGTAACCGGGACACAGACCCAGCCCCTGAAGACCACACGAGTGAGGTGGTCCCTGCCCGGGACACACATGGGGAAGCCCAGCCGAGGCTGAGCGGCTGCTCCAGGGGCCAGCAGGGAGGTGGGGGTCCCGGCACTTCCTCCTGTGCAAGTCCCTGAAGCCAGCGGCCTGGGGAAAAAGCACTGTTTTTATATAATACGGGGACTAGCACCTTCTGGCCTAGTTTGGCTGCAGACCGGGTCACGAGTCAGAAAAGCCGTTCTGTCCCAGGCACGATATGGTCACAGAACTTGGGTGCGTTTCCTCATCTGCAGAGAGGAACAACCTCTAACTTCTCTCTTTCCTGACAGGAGTCCTATAAGGTCATGGGAATTCACAGAAAGACCAAGAGACCATCCATCAGCGACAGGATCCTAGCCCTCACCTTTCCACTTGGTGGGAATCTCAATACTGATCCTGTTAAATCCATTTCTTCTTTTCTCTTTGGAATATCTACAATGTTTTCATAGGATTCCAAGAGATCAGAAGGTGCCCGAGTTGCAACGGGAATTCAGTCACAGTCCTTCATGCGGAGGAGATAAAAGGGTAACAGAGGCGGAGATCAAGTGCCTCACACAACTTCAATTTAAATTAAATTTCGTTTAATGAAATAAAAAACAAATGGTGCATTGCATAATATTTTGTGGTCACAGTATAAAACAATACAATTAGTTCATATAACATTGGATATGGACAAAAATACACAGGACCCTTTCTTTGTCTACGTAAAATTCAGCAGATCCGTATGTGCCACACTAAAAAAGAAAGAAAGTCAACTTTTTTCTCCTAGTTATCTGCACACAATATTTATCACTGAGAATTTGGTCAAACAGCGGAGGAGAACTTACCCAAATCCTATAGTTCCCTTCTTCCTCTGTTGTCATCGGTGAAGCTAAAAAAAGTTTCTGAAAGTAGCAAGTTGTGTAGTATTGCTTATTTTTCCTGCTAGAGAGGCTCAGTCTTTGGCTCACAGATGTCAGTGACAAAATCATGGCTGCAGGCAGTCTGCAAAGCAAGAAGCAAGAGCCACCAGGGAAAACAGACAAGGGTCTGGGCAGGAGGGGCCACCTTAACGAGGATCTTAGGGAAAGCCACGTGGATAGGAGGGGAGAAAACACACACATAAATAAACTTCTAAATTAAGATTTAAATCCAGTTGGTGAGTCAGAGTTCCACCGTCCCATGAAAAACCTGAAAAGTTGTTCAAAAGTCAGAGCTTGGATTTTCTTTTTTTAAAAAAGTGAAAAGTGTATGTAAACATTATAAAGTAAACAACTGAAAGTAATTTTGAGGCTTCTATCGGAACATAGCTTAGGCTCCTTCTGGGGATATGTTTATGATTAGAAAATTAAAAAAAGCCAAACTTTTTATCGTTTGTGTTAAGCGGTGCAATTTCATCTGTGTGAATCGTGGCTGCGTCCTTCCATTCATACCAGTGCTTCTGGCAGGAACCTTTTCCAGAAGAGCATTTAGGGGGCCCTATTTGGTACAACAACCGAGTACGTCTCGCACTTTGAACGGGACACACATTCCAGCCAGTTTATGCCCCTGGAAGGAAGGAGGCCCTTGGTACAATGCCCTGGGATTTCTCCCCACTTTGTACCAGCTCAGTGGACAGAGGGTGGGGCTAGGGGGGCGGTCAATGCCTTCACAACCCCAGCCTTGAACTGCAACAGCAGTCTGAAAGGAAAAGGTACAGTGTGTGAGCACGTGTTACCTTTCCCGCCAATAAGTGTCAGTTGTGGCCCATCCGTGGTTTTACGTACACCTGGGGCCACCTGGTCACGTCCAAAGCCAAGTACCCTTTCCTCCTACCAAGGGCCTGTACTACAACAATCCTGAATCTTCTTTTAGGAGGCATGATAACTGCAAGGGCTCAAAGGGCACTGGCTGTTCCTAACACAGCACCTGTTTCTATTTCCTGTTTGCACAATCACCTGTGACCCACCTCCTCTGGAGTGGCCCAGTTAGGAAATGACATGCAGGAAACACCCAAATCTAGTGCTATCAAGGCCTCCATCCCTTCCTCTAGTCATCCGTGCTCTGGTGGGGCGGACCTGCTGCCCGTGTTCCCACCACAGATGCTAGGCCTGGAATTCACTTGTGCTGCTACCATTAGTGCAAAATCTAGTTTCTATCACGTGAGTGGTCCCCTCTGTGGGCAAAACCAAAAGGAAAAAATTCGGTGGAAACTTGCCTCCTGGGGGTGACTTGATGATAAGTGCAGAACGAATCGTGGGTGACAGAGGGAGGGAAGTGGAGGGGAAGGAAGATGGTGAGCCCGAGGAGTTGGCTGTCTGGCCCATTGTGACAAAGAGCTGCACATGAATGGCCATCATTTTGTATTACTTTATTGCTCAAAACAAATGGATCTTTTTCCCCTTTGGAAGACAGAGCAGTATTAGATCCTTCAGAGCCAGGATAAAAGCACAGAGGATTGCAATGTGGGGCGTGAGTCACCAGTGAGCCTCAGGAAACCCCACTGAGATGCTTCCGAAAAGCCAGCGCTGTGCAGGGGCAGACACTTCGGGGGGGCGGAAGATCTCTTTGGGTCCGTTGTCCTTCTGGTATGAGTGATCAGGCGAAACGGACTGTTCTCAGATCTACTTTGTAGGCTGTTCACATGGCAATATAAATTGCTGGGTTTCCTTTGTGTTCCTCATAGGAAAGCAAACATACCACAAAGTATACCCTTTCTCACTAACCCCCTGCAGGGGATTTTAAAACGACTTGAAGGACTGAAAAGGTCATAGAAAATGCACGGTTCTTCCAGGTAATTTCTGATTCCGTGAAGTCAGTCTTGCAAGCAGCAATTCACCTCCACATTAAGGAGCCCACTCAGCCCACGAAGGATGTGGGGTGTCCGTGGTTCCCCCTGCAGACGCACAAGGCCTTTGCCTCTCACAAAGGGCGGGACAGAGAATAGAGGTGGCTTCTTCCGCCTGACACACCCCTGGCACCACTGACCCTCCGGGCACGAGCTCCAGCCATCTAACTCCCAGGATCCCCCTTCTGCAATCCCCAGGGCCCCCTGAGGCATGGTGGCCTCCGAACTACGGAAGTGACTGTCTGTTCCTTTCCTTGTCCCCAACCTCCTCTTCCTTGCAGGCCTTCTTACTGCCCTGGACAGAGGTGGCTGTGCATTTTTCTTCATACGCATTCTTAAGGCTAAGGTGGCAAGATAAGGTGCTTGGTGGAGAGCCAAATTCTCAATTCCAGGGCCATTTCAGCACTCGCACATAAAGCAGATACGAAAGAAATGGAAAGGGGGCAGAGAAGCAAAAAACCCAACCAGAACAAAATGCATCTGGGCTCGATAGGAAGTTACGGACTGCAGGTTTAGATTTCAAATGTGGTCTAAACCCCCTGAAAATAGGGGGTGGGGGAGGGTAGTAAAAGCCACACATTAGCCTTCGGCACTGGTCTGTGTTGTCCCTCGGCAGGGGTGGAGGGTCGCCTTTAGCAGCTCTCTCAGCACGTGCCTCCGACTCAGAAGCCGGCCCTTCCGTTCTCACCCGAGACAAAGAACTCTGAACGCCTTCACCCCTTCCTCACCACAACCCCTCGAAACAAAAGGTAGAAACACACACAAGCCAGAGATCTATAAACCAGTAGGAGAAAAAAATTAGACAGAGGTTAACCATTAAAAAGCCGCCGTCGGGAAAACACACACTCGATTGTTCTATCAGAAAGTGCTGTGGGAAGAAGAGCCGTGTGCTGGTAAACATGTCCGCGCTCAGAACTTGACATGCAGAAAAGAGAGAGCGCCGAGTCCCACCTGAGATTAGAGAGGACTGGTTTTTAGTGTAACACACATCACGTTAAAAGATCACTGTCCTCTTCTCGCCCAAACTGCTCCTCGAACGTCCCTGCATCCCGGCCTTTCCCGGCACCGGCTAGTCCATCTCCATGGACATGAGCCGGCGGCGCTCCCGCCTGGTCTCCTGGACCTCCTTCTTACAGCACCAGTGCGAGCTGCAGTACCCGATGAGGCAGGACAGGAGCCCGATGACCGTGGACAGGCCGACGCCGATCAGCAGCGGGTACTTGAAGGCGTTCAACACTGGGAGGGAAAGACCAGAGGGAACGGGTCAGTGATGCGAGGCAGGCCTCGGAGAAGACCGCCGCCTCCCCTCTCCATCGCCACGGCGTCTCCACCAGGGATCTGACCTCATGCATCCTGTACCCGGCACCTGGCATGGTGCTTGAGACAAGAGCAGCTCGGCCATACGTGTCCAAAAAATGAGCAAATGTCTCCCCACCCAGTTCTGTGCGGGAAGGCAGCAGAAAGCCAGAAAAAAAAAAAAAAAAAGATTCTCCTTCAATGTCTTTGAATGTCAACTTGCTTTTTAGGGTTTTGGCAGGAGATTGATTTTTAAAAGTCAGTATAAGGGCACCACACATTCGGTAGCAGATGCATCCTTAAAAAAACCATACATAAATCAATTCTATGCATCAGATAACTGAAGTGTACTAGGGGAGCTATTTTAAGTAACACTATAGTAAATTATCTAGCAAAGTGAATAATCACTCCCTACTTGTTTAGTAAATCTGGGTTTTCATATGGAGTGACTGCAAGCAAGACATTTCTAAGAGGCAAATATGGTATAAATGACTCAGTTGCGGGAATGTACAAACACTGTTTAGATCCCACACCCTCAAATCCCACGTCCCCGTCCCCCAAAGTACCAGCACGCCTTGGGTGGAGGCTGGCACTGTGGTTGTTTGCCTGACATTTAATACAACAGCCCCAGGAGAGATTATTATCCCATTTAACAAGAGAGGAAACGAAGGATTAGAAAGGCTAAGTCACCTGTGGAAGAGCTGGGGTTCCAATTCCAGTCTCCGCCAAACTGACACAGCATCAGGGGAACACACTCAAAGGCTCCTACTTAATCCTTGGTGGTACCTGGACTTGAATTCTCTCCATGAGTGTTTTCAGTTAACGTTTACTCTGACACTTTTTGCAGAGAAGACATGTTTCTCATTAACCAAGGAACAACTGCCCACACTCTGAGAGGCCAGGGAGCAGAGGTGTGGGAAGGGGGCCCGCTGACCATGGCGCTTTAGGCTGACTGTGGTGGTCGGTGTAGGCCAAGGCTGGGAGCTCCCCCTCCCATCCAGGAGGAACCCCTTTACCAAGAAGCAGAACCAGTAGGAGGACAAGAGGGGCAGGAACCCACTTGCAGCCCCTCCTAGAGACCTGGACCCACTCTCCTGATCTGGTCTCTGCCCCTGCCTGGTGGTATCCGTGCCAACCCGAGGACACAGCAAAGTGGTGTGTACAGAATTTAGAGAAAGCAACGAAAATCTTTCCAGTAAGTCTTAAAAATCATTTCCCAGTGGTAGCTCCAGCACACACGATACCAAAGCTGGGAAAACAGCAAGGGCTGTGTGTGCTCTTTCTGGGTACAGGCCCGAGCCAGGCTAGAGAGAAAGCAGGCACATTCCTCAAAGGGTGGGAACCTGGATCCCGTCAGCGGCAGCAGAGCGTGGAGAGAAGACATTCCCCAAACACCAAGAGGGTTACTTGCGTGTCATTCTTACCATCCATCTTCACAGTTATAAAGATGGGCTTGGACTGGATCTCTGCCTCTTTCTGCCAGGAACCGGTGGGTGACTTCACCCACGGAGTCACGGAACAGTAGTAGTTGCCAAAGTCCTGGTCCTCGGAGCCATGCACTTGCAGCAAGAACTCTAGCACGCTCACGCGCTCCAGGCTGAGGTCGCTCTTCCAGTCCCTCTGGGCCGTGTTCACAATCCCCTTCCGATCCAGGGACGACAGGAGGACGGGAGCCTTGTCCAGGCCGAAGGAGTGCACCGCAAACCAGGTCACGTCAAAGGCCATGTCGTCTATGGATGACCAAGCCAAAACACTGGGGTCAGGGCCACAGGCACAAGTACCAAGTACGGCTAACATGCCTGTAACCTGACTGTGGGCCAGCACGGCCCTACGTGCCTTGGGTCTCCCCAGATCCTCTCAACAACACCCCATGATGAAGGTACTGTCACACTTCCCACTCTGTGGCGGGACCGAATAACTGAGGTCACACAGCAAGGAAGTCACAGAGCACGTGGCTTAACCCGGGAGTCTAGCTCCGGAATGCACCCTCTTCACCACGCCACTGCCACTACCCAGCTGAAGGAGCACAGCCTCAAACTGTCTCCTCCAGAGAACACGGGATGAAAGGCTGGTGGTGTGTGGTGACATCGAACGCTCTGTCTCCCAAAGAAAGCAGGGTCCTTTGGCATTTTAGGCAGAAGAACCCACGACAGGAAGGACACGAAAGTCATAAGGAATGACCTGGACATAAAGTGAATCGTACAAAATGGAGAGTTGTAAACAGTTTAGATTTTATTGTTCACTGTGATTTTTTTTTCCCCCTGAAGTGCTTAAGTTCAAAACAAGAGGAAAAAAATGTCAAGCTGAGAAAATTGAACACAGTTTAACAGTCCCAGAGAGTAATGCTGCGGAATCGTAAAGTACTCTGCAAAATTAAGGTTCTAACAGCCTCACATAAATTAATATGGGCATAAGAGAAAGACGGCTTTGGCACAAGTGGTAGTTCTCATAGAACGTGGAAATAGAGTGCACATCCTAAACCTCTGACCTCTTCTTTTGACTGCTACCAAGTGATACCAGCTGTGTCAGGTCTGAGAGTCACCCAGCAAGCAAGAAAGGACTGGGAGGCCACAAACACTGCTTTATCTTAAAATCGCTTGACGGGGCTTTCTGTACACATGTTAAATAACATAATTTTTGTTAAACAAAAAGTAACATCTGGGCTTCCCTGGTGGCGCAGTGGTTGAGAGTCCGCCTGCCGATGCAGGGGACACGGGTTCGTGCCCGGTCCGGGAGGGTCCTGCATGCCGTGGAGCGGCTGGGCCCGTGAGCCATGGCCGCTGAGCCTGTGCGTCCGGAGCCTGTGCTCCGCAACGGAAGAGGCCACGACAGTGCAAGGCCCGCATACCGCAAAAAAAAAAAAAAGTAACATCCATTTAGTAAAAATACACTAATAACCTCAAAAAGCATATTATAAGGCAAATAAATTACATTCAGATTCTTACATATTAAAAAAGGAATATAAGCAAAACTAGAAGCAGGAATTTTGGGGGGGGGCCACATCACATGGCTTGCGGGATCTTAGTTCCCCAAACCAGGGATCGAACCCTGCAGTGGAAACGTGGAGTCCTAACCACTGGACAGCCAGGGAATTCCCCAAAAGCAAGAATTTCTAAAAAATTATTCAAATGGTAATTCCTTTTCAACTCAGTCTAAAAATGTTAAGGGCCACAGGCAAATCTCAACTCTACATGTGTGATGTCAGCCCTCTACTCTGAGGCACCAAAATATCATTTTTTCCTCCCCATCGACCCGCCGTGGCCCTTGAACACAACATTTGATTGTTCCGAGGGTGAGGGTCATCTCTTGCAAGAAGACCAACACCCTGGGGGCAGAGGGAGTGAGGTCAACGTCCTCACACCCTCACAGTGCCCAGGCAGAGTGGGCCCCCAGATCACTCCCAGGTCCTCAGTGAAAACTAGCTCAGTGTCGCTGTCACCTGCAGGCGCCGGGTGGTTACTGAAGGCAAAGAGTCACAGCTGTGTCCCCATTACTTGTGTCCAGACTCTAACCCCAGTCCCGCTGTGCCGTACAGTGCAGTGGCCAGGCTGCAGGGTCAGGCTACCCGGGCTAGAATCCCAGCACTGGCTCTTGTTAGCCTAGTGACCTGGGTGAGTCACTTAAGTTCCCTGTGACTTAGTTTCCTTATCTGGAAAAGGAAATTACAATAGCACCCATAGTTAGTTAGCTTTATAAAATGCTTAGAACGGCACCTGGAATATAGGAAGCACTCAATAATAGTTGGCCGCCACGAACATCCTTACCGCCACAGTTCAACATACACGGTCTGTACTAAGAGATGCTGTAACAGGAAGGGTACTGCCGCCTGCAGCAGATGCTCGTGGTGCTCTGCCCCAAACAGCTGGATCGCTGGGCCCCCAGATGCTGCAGGTGCCGGCTGCTAAGCTCTCACACCGGTACCCTTCTCCAGAGGACTGGCCTTAGCTGACAGAAGCCACCTCCTGGAGAGCCACCCCTGGAGGTGAAGAAACACTACCCCTCCCCAGCCATTCACTGTGGATAATGACTGACAAATTGGGGTGGCGGGGATATAAAAGCCCAGTCCCTTAGCTCAAGGAGGTCACACTCTGTGGTGCAACCCATGTTCTGGAGCTCCCCACAGGGAGTTAGACTTGTTTTGAAGAGCTCTGCCTGGCTTCCTTCCCTGCTCTATCCTGACTCGCTCACTCCCTCATTGTTGCCTCCTGAGGGCACATCTTCAATTAATCACTTGCACGCTTGTCTCAGGCTTTGCTTCTAGGGAACCTGACCTAAGACACCACCTCTAAAGGGCCGTGGTCTCCCCCTGCCCCTCCCCCTGCCTTGGCACTCGGCCCACTTGGGCCACATGTCCTTTCCGGAAGAGAATTCCTTCACAGCCCACAGGATGCGAGAGGAAAAACGAAATTACGACCTGTGCTTAATTATTCAGAATCTTCCACCCATGCAGTCTAAGAGTGCAAAGTTCTGGAAAATTGTGATCTGCAAGATAACAGCCACCTATAGCTTCTGCAATTACACTGGAGGAAAAGACTTACATTAAGGGCACAGTTGGTGACCCATCAATTTCCTGAGAAAGAGCATTTAAATGATTTATTTTTGTATATCTCTATAAATGAGCTTTTAAAATTTAAAAAAAAATTTTATAAATGAGTTTTAAGGGTAAAAATGGTATTACATTATTCCAACTTTTGAAAAGGATCTCCCCGCCCACCGCCCCCTCCCGGCAGTCTCCACAGATGTGGTGGCTCAAACAAGACCTAGAGGCTCCTCCTTCCTAAGCCCCAGGACAGAGCTGACCCCTCTGTTGTTTTGGATGAGTGTTTTTCTTTGCCTTTCCTTACATCTTCCACAAACTCTTCTCCTTTTTCCTACTTCTAAAGCTCAACCACGTTCAAGTCCCCTATGAGAGTCAATTTCGGTATCAATCAGCTCGTCCAGGGGTCAGTAAACTACAGCCTGCAGGTCCAATCCAGCCTACCGCCTGTTTTTGTAAATAAAGTTTCACTGGAACACAGCCAGGCCCATCTGTTTACATTGCTCTCTTCGGCTGCTCTCTCTCTACAACAGCAGAGTACAGTAGCTGCTGTAGAGATCATCTGGCCCACAGCGCCAAAAATACTTTCTACCTGGGCCCTTTACAGAAAAGGTTTGCTGACCCTGAACTAGCCGCACCTGAGCCTTCAACTGGAGTCCCTGCAGTAGCCAGACCTCAGGGGGTGGCGGCCCAAGCCCCTCTGCTGTTGGTCACACCAGATCCAATACAGCCCACCCTCACTTTGCTGACAGCCTGCCCTTAACACAGAATGTAGACCTGCTTCCAGTTTCCACCCCAGGGCCACACATCCCGTGGTCTCTGCACAGAACTTAGTGAACCCTGCACAATTTGGCCTTTTTGAGGCACAGATCTGTGTGAGGCCACGGCTCTGCTTATGATGGGGTGGGCAGTACAAAGACACCCAAGGTCAGAGCACGGGCATCCCCCAGGCGGTGAGTCAGGGTATCCACGGGTGCTTTAGGAGAAGGCAGAGGTGGCTACAGTCCTGCTCAGCAACAGAGACACACCTACATGCATTTAATGTTCTTTCAAACCCTGAGGGTCTACGAGTGAGAAGAACAGCACCGGGTACTAAGGGGGCCAAGGAGAAAAAGTGTAAGGCTGCTGGCCCACAACTGTTAGGTATCCTGTTGGCAGTACTAGTATTCTCTGCAAAGAAAAGATTTACAAAGATTTCCTAAGAATTTAAACTACAATAGCTCCCCGTGGTTACTGGCTACTCATTTCCTCTGCTCTGTATTTCTTCAGAGTGTTAATCGCTATCTGATATTATATCATATGGTGATTTCTTTCTTGTTTGTCTCCTTAACTAGGCTGCAAGCTCTATGAGGGCAGACATGGTGCATTTTGATCACTCCTCTATTTCCGGCAACTAGAACAGCACCTGTTTATAGGAGTTCACTAAATAGCTGAATGAATGGATGAATGAATGAAAGACAAAAAGCGAGGGAGCCAGACTCTGCCAGTGGGCTGCAAACGAGATTGAATCAGCCCCCGAAGTGGCCACTAGATCACCCTGAGAACACATTCAAATGTCTGGTTGTGTTTCCAAATCGTCAAACAGATAGTTGCATCCATTAAACACCTACTGAATACTGCCGAGCTAGGCAGTTTGGGAATAAACAGCCAATCCAATCCCTGACCTCCACATCTGTGTAACATAGTGGTGATGATATGAGAAACACTTACAAAAAAGAAATACGGGGAAGGGGAAGGATGGAGAAAAGTACCTGGATCCAGGGCTGCTCCTTCAACAGTGATGATACAAAACAATTTGATGAGATCTCCCTGGATGACTGATGGCGCGTCCGAGTGCACAGAGGCATTAAATATAGGACCTGGAAGAAAGCAATGCCACTTCGTGATCCTCTTTCACACTTCTGTTTAAATCCTGTTCTTGGTGTGCAAATGGGCATCTAAATGTGGGATCCCCTTCCTTGGAACTGAGCTAGAAATTCACAAAATAGGTGTCCTAAGATTGCTTTCCTTCTATTCAGAGAGACATGTGCATTAAGTATATGAGCTTCATCTTAAGATTACAACCATGGTCTCATTTGAAGGCCACCCACCTCCCATCCTGGTACAGCCTGGGCTGTTTCTAGCTGCACATGGTTCACTTCCAGGCCAGAGTGGCTCAGATGCCAGAGGGTTCAGGACTAAATCAGGGATGCTTTTGGTCCCGAAAGAGTGAGCAGCCTCATTGTATTGGGTGCTGGCGACGGGCCCTGCTATTAAGAGGCTGAAATCCAGTAATGCCAACAATGACGACATTTCTATAAAGCATGGTGGGAGCACTGAAGGCGATTCATTCCAATCTGCTGTGAGAAACTGAGGAAACGTGGAAACTCCTTTTAAAAACTACCCAGGGACTTCCCTGGTGGCGCAGTGGTTAAGAATCCACCTGCCAATGCAGGGAACACGGGTTCAAGCCCTGGCCTGGGAAGATCCTGCATGCTGCGGAGCAACTAAGCCCATGCCACAACTAATGAGCCGGCGCTCTAGAGCCTGCGAGCCACCACTACTGAGCCCGTGTGCCACAACTACTGAAGCCCGCGAGCCTAGAGCCTGTGCTCCGCAACAAGAGAAGCCACTGCAATGAGAAGCCCGTGCATCGCAACGAAGAGTAGCCCCCGCTCGCCGCACCCAGAGAAAGCCCGGGCACAGCAACAAAGACCCAACGCAGCCAAAAATAAAAATAAAAAATAAATAAGTTTACAAAAATAAATAAATAAACATAAAAACTACTCAGATAGGATCTGTCTTGCATACCTTTCTGAAACTCTCCCTTGATACCCAGTTTACTTTTATAAAAGACCCCTTTCCTTCTTCCAAAGGCCAGAGGATGTTTCTACACAAACCATGCTGACTCCTCATTGTATCATTGACTCACAGCAAGGCAGAGTTGTTCCAAGTTTCTAAGTTGTAAGGCAATGAGCCTATGCATGAGCAAGAAAATGTGAAGAATTAAGTCAAAAGAATTTAGGGCTAGAAGTTAATAATATTTACCATAGAGTCAGTTGGATGCATTTGAATGTAGGCATAATTATTATTGTGCTATTTCATAACTAGGCACAAATAAATGACTTAATAACTTTAAAAAAAATAGGTATGCCTTGTATGCAAGAACTCTGCAGCTCCGATCCCCTCCTTAGGCAGAGAGAAGGGCTAGGTACTGCATTCTGTTTTTAACCCCTTTACAGCTCACTTTTAGGTGACAGTATTACATAGCTTTAGGCCAATCTGATCCTAAGAGCTTAATATTTACCATATGCCAATTCCTAATGTCTAGGAATAGGCAAACCTGAAGAAGATTCCAGAACACCAATGCTAGGGGATTTCCCTTGGGTTTTCTGGAAAGCAAAGATAGATGGCCCTGGACAATGATTCTGAAACTCACTAGAAGCTAAGAATACAGGTGTAACTACCTTTAAAATCAGATTACCAGAAAGGAAAAGGTACGTTTTGTTTTAACATCCAAAAGAAATGACTGTGAGAAAGAGAGTAAAAGGTCATATGAACCAATAAGGCAAAAAATTGAAAAGACTATACTTTCATTTCAACATGAGTAGTAAGATGAATTCATCAGATGGCTTTCTTAACACCGAGTCCATGAGTAATCCGTGTTTTGCTGGGAGCAGGGTGAAGGTCGGTTGTAGAACATGGAAACCTTAAGGCATTAGGCAGCCCTGGGCAGGTTCTGCTGAGTACTCAGATTCAGTCTAGGGCATGGAGAACGTAACAGAATGGCAGTCCCAGGACATGGGGAAAGGGATGAAAGCAAAAAGGACAAGGAAACTTTACCTACTTCTAGACATCACATCCTTCAATTAACTCGGCTCAGCCATGGTTCCCTCAGGTCCTTACCACCCTGGATTTGCTCTGTTTATAGCAGTGAGGTGGGAAAGGATTAAGCCAGTTGCTCTGAGTTGGCTCAGTGGTAATGACTGGGGGGACTTCATGCCATATATGGTCATCCATGAGGACAGGTTAGTAGGGACGATGGTGAGCAATGGGGACTGAATTTTTTTTCTCTGACTAGAAATTTCATGGTTATAAATAGAACTATACTATGGGGCTTTCTTAAAGTATCCAGACCCCTTCTAAGAGAACACAAGATAATAAAACACAAGGAGATCCTCATAATGGATTTAGGTTCTTATTTACTTAATTTGAAACAGCAGAGAAATTTGGACATATTTCCTTTACTTTATTTGGACAAATTTCCTTACCTAATTTGGACAAATTTCACTTTTTCTTTATATTTCCAAAAAAAATCCAAAATGCCTTCTAGGTCACAAGTTACTGTTCTCATTTCCCCTCATGGCCGTGGGAACAACAGAGCATTTGTGCCATGCTCACCATGCAGACAAGGACCAGGGAAAAAGCCTGCATTGTGAACTATTCACAGTAGTGGATTTCCTTCGAACGAAATGAACAACTCACTGTTAATGTGGGTCATTATCCCAGGCTTAGAAATATTTTTATTATGGTCAATTTCTGTGGTAATGCTGTTTTCTTGAGGGGATGTGTCTGGTTAACTTCACAGATGACAAACTACAGCACAGATAATTTAAGTGAACAACCAGAGTCACTACATGTCCCTGGATTCCTACTCTGCAGAGTACATGGACCACTTAGCATTTAAACACAAACATTGACACAAACCATGCTCCAACTCTCGCCCCTAAAAAAAGGTTGTAAATGACAGTATTTTTGTGAAAGCCAAAACTACAGACTGTCGGCATGTCCATCAATAGGATGATGGTTAACCAAATTCTAGCAAGTGTAGTCATTAAAGTTGGTATTTACCTAGAATTTTTTATAACACGGAAAATGCTTATCTTATAATGGTGGGGGAGGGCAGAAAGCAGGTCATAAAATTGCATATACAGCCTGATTTCAAAGTTATGAAGAAAACATGCAAGGGAAAAATTCTAGAAGACGAATACCACCAATTAACAGTCTCTGGTAAGATTGTGGGTGATCCTTCCTTGTATTTTACTGTATTTTCACACTTCTCTGTTAAGGAGAAAAACTTTATTATTATTCTTTTAAAAGGCCAAAGTCCTTCACATCATCACATTTAAACCATATTATTCCTCCTCATACTTTGAATCAGTAGAAGTTACAACTCAGTAGGACCCCTTGGGGAACACAGTCCGCATACCAAGAGGCAAGTGTCCTGAAAGCAGAGGACAGAAAGGTGGACACCAGGAAGGATCTCTTTGTTACATGCGTTTTACCGTGTGCTGCTAATTTTTAGGAAGTAAAGGCTCTCAGTATCAAGCCAATGTTTCCTTGGAGCTATTCGGGGCTACGGCATTGTGCTGGGTGCTGGATTTGATGGCAGCTCCTCTTAATTAAACTGTGAACTGGCCATGACAACTCCGTGGATTAAACAAAGCAAAAACCTGAGGCAGTCTATTTAACCTGTAAGCTACAGTGATTTCATCTGTTATGTGGAGATTTAAAGAACTGAGAAATAGATTTAATTCCCATTCCTCACCTAGAAATACATACAAAAGATTTTATGTCTCCCCTCTTTCTAAACACAGTTTTAAAGAAACATCAAATAACGAATGTAAAACAAATGGCAATAAAATCCTATAGGCAATAAAACAGATACACAGAGAAAAGGCAAAAACCACACATAGTCATCTGAATCTCAATAGTCACAGAAAAAGCGTTTGACAACACCCAACACTTCATCGTGATAAAAACACTCAACAGATTAGGAATGAAAGAAAACTTCCTCAACTCAATATTTGGTGTCTATGAAAAACCCACAGTGACCATGATACTTAAGGGTAAAAGATACTTCATGGGGAAAGTTCCCCCTAAGATCAGGAACAAGAAAAGGATGTCCACTTGTGTCACTACTATTCACCACTGTACTAGATTCTAGCCAGGGCAATTAGGCAAGAAAAATAATTAGAAGGCATTTAGTAAAACTGAACACAAGAAATAAAACCATCTCTATTTGTATCAATAGATCACATGATCCTATATTTAAAAAGCCTAAGTAGGCCGGGGGGAAGATGGCGGAAGAGTAAGACACGGAGATCACCTTCCTCCCCACAGATACATCAGAAATACATCTACACGTGGAACAACTCCTACAGAACACCCACTGAACGCTGGCAGAAGACCTCAGACCTCCCAAAAGGCAAGAAACTCCCCACGTACCTGGGTAGGGCAAAAGAAAAAAAAATAAACAGAGACAAAAGGATAGGGACGGAACCTGCACCAGTGGGTGGGAGCTGTGAAGGACGAAAGGTTTCCACACATTAGAAGCCCCTTTGTGGGCGGAGACTGTGGGTGGCGGAGGGGGGGGAGCTTCGGGGCCGCGGAGGAGAGCGCAGCAACAGGGGTGCGGAGGGCAAAGCGGAGAGATTCCAGCACAGAGGATTGGTGCCGACCAGCACTAACCAGCCCGAGAGGCTTGTCTGCTCACCCGTCGGGGCGGGCGGGGCTGGGAGTTGAGGCTCAGGCTTCGGTCGGAGCGCCGGGAGAGGACTGGGGTTGGCGGCGTGAACACAGCCTGCAGGGGGTTAGTGCACCACGGCTAGCTGGGAGGGAGCCCGGGGAAAAGTCTGGACCTGCCGAAGAGGCAAGAGACTTTTTCTTCCCTCTTTGTTTCCTGGTGTGCGAGGAGAGGGGATTAAGAGCGCCGCTTAAAGGAGCTCCAGAGACGGGCGCGAGCCGCGGCTAACAGCGCGGACCCCAGAGACGGGCATGAGACGCTAAGGTTGAACTGCCGCCACCAAGAAGCCTGTGTGCGAGCACAGGTCACCATCCACACCTTCCCTCCCGGGAGTCTGTGCAGCCCGCTACTGCCAGGGTCCCGTGATCCAGGGACAACTTCCCCGGGAGAACGCACGGTGCACCTCAGGCTGGCGCAACGTCACGCTGGCCTCTGCCACCGCAGGCTCGTCCCACATCGTGCCCCTCCCTCCCCCCCCGGCCTGAGTGAGCCGGAGCCCTCGAATCAGCGGCTCCTTTAACCCCGTCCTGTCTGAGCGAACAACAGACGCCCTCCGGTGACCTACACGCAGAGGCGGGGCCAAATCCAAAGCTGAGCCCCGGGAGCTGTAAGAACAAAGAAGAGAAAGGGAAATCTCTCCCAGCAGCCTCAGAAGCAGCGGATTAAAGCTCCACAATCAACTTGATGTACGCTGCATCTGTGGAATACATGAATAGACAACGAATCATCCCAAATTGACGAGGTGGACTTTGAGAGCAAGATTTATGATTTTTTCCCCTTTTCCTCTTTTTGTGAGTGTGTATATGTATGCTTCTGTGTGAGATTTTGTCTGTATAGCTTTGCTTTCACCATTTGTCCTAGGGGTCTATCCGTCCGATTTATTGTTGTTTTTTTTTTTACTATTTAAAAAATTTTTTCTTAATAATTATTTTTTATTTTATTTTATCTTACTTTCTTTTATTTTCTTTTATCCTCTTTCTTTCTACTTTTTCTCCCTTTTATTCTGAGCCGTGTGGATGAAAGGCTCTTGGTGCTGCAGCCAGGAGTCAGTGCTGTCTGTGCCTCTGAGGTGGGAGAGCGAACTTCAGGACACTGGTCCACAAGAGACCTCCCAGCTCCACGTAATATCAAAGGGTGAAAATCTCCCAGAGACCTCCATCTCAACCCCAGCACCCAGCTTCACTCAATGATCAGCAAGCTACAGTGCAGGACACCCTATGCCAAACAACTAGCAAGACAGGAACACAACCCCACCCATTAGCAGAGAGGCTGCCTAAAATCATAATAAGTCTACAGACACCCCAAAACACACCACCAGACGTGGACCTGCCCACCAGAAAGACAAGATCCAGCCTCATCCACCAGAACACAGGCACTAGTCCCCTCCACCAGGAAGCCTACACAACCCGCTGAACCAACTTTAGCCACTGGGGACAGACACCAAAAACAACGGGAACTACGAACCTGCAGCCTGCAAAAAGGAGACCCCAAACACAGTAAGATAAGCAAAATGAGAAGACAGAGAAACACACAGCAGATGAAGGAGCAAGATAAAAACCCACCAGACCTAACTAATGAATAGGAAGTAGGCAGGCTACCTGAAAAAGAATTCAGAATAATGATAGTAAAGATGATCCAAAATCTTGGAAATAGAATAGAGAAAATGCAAGAAACATTTAACAAGGACCTAGAAGAACTAAAGAGGAAACAAGCAACGATGAACAACACAATAAATGAAATTTAAAATACTCTAGAAGGGATCAATAGCAGAATAAATGAGGCAGAAGAACGGGTAAGTGACCTGGAAGATAAAATAGTGGAAATAACTACTGCAGAGCAGAATAAAGAAAAAAGAATGAAGAGAACTGAGGACAGTCTCAGAGACCTCTGGGACAACATTAAACGCACCAACATTCGAATTATAGGGGTTCCAGAAGAAGAAGAGAAAAAGAAAGAGACTGAGAAAATATTTGAAGAGATTATAGTTGAAAACTTCCCTAATATGGGAAAGGAAATAGTTAATCAAGTCCAGGAAGCACAGAGAGTCCCATACAGGATAAATCCAAGGAGAAACACGCCAAGACCCATATTAATCAACATGTCAAAAATTAAATACAAAGAAAACATATTAAAAGCAGCAAGGGAAAAAAAACAAATAACACACAAGGCAATCCCCATAAAGTTAACAGCTGATCTTTCAGCAGAAACTCTGCAAGCCAGAAGGGACTGGCAGAACATATTTAAAGTGATGAAGGAGAAAAACCTACAACCAAGATTACTCTACCCAGCAAGGATCTCATTCAGATTTGATAGAGAAATCAAAAGCTTTACAGACAAACAAAAGCTGAGAGAGTTCAGCACCACCAAACCAGCTTTACAACAAATACTCAAGGATCTTCTCTAGGCAAGAAACACAAGAGAAGGAAAAGACCTACAATAACAAACCCAAAACAATTAAGGAAATGGTCATAGGAATATACATATTGATAATTACCTTAAATGTAAATGGAATAAATGCTCCCACCAAAAGACACAGATAGGCTGAATGGATATAAAAACAAGACACATATATATGCTGTCTACAAGAGACCCACTTCAGACCTAGAGACACATACAAACTGAAAGTGAGGGGATGGAAAAAGATATTCCATGCAAATGGAAACCAAAAGAAAGCTGGAGTAGCAATTCTCATATCAGACAAAATAGACTTTAAAATGAAGAATATTAGAAGAGACAAAGAAGGACACTACATAATGATCAAGGGACTGATCCAAGAAGAAGATATAACAATTGTAAATATTTATGCACCCAACATAGGAGCACCTCAATACATAAGGCAAATGCTAACAGCCATAAAAGGGGAAATCGACAGTAACACAATCATAGAAGGGACTTTACCACCCCACTTTCACCAATGGACAGATCATCCAAAATGAAAATAAATAAGGAAACACAAGCTTTAAATGATACATTAAATAAGATGGACTTAACTGATGTTTATAGGCCATTCCATCCAAAAACAACAGAACACACATTCTTTTCAAGTGCTCATGGAACATTCTCCAGGATAGATCATATCTCAGGTCACAAATCAAGCCCTGGTAAATTTAAGAAAATTGATATTGTATCAAGTATCTTTTCCAACCACAATGCTATGAGACTAGATATCAATTACAGGAAAAGATCTGTAAAAAATACGAACGCATGGAGGCTAAACAATACACTACTTAATAACGAAGTGATCACTGAAGAAATCAAAGAGGAAATAAAAAAATACCTAGAAACAAATGACAATGGAGACACAACAACCCAAAACCTATGGGATGCAGCAAAAGCAGTGCTAAGAGGGAAGTTTATAGCAATACAATCCTACCTTAAGAAACAGGAAACAACTAGAATAAACTTGCACCTAAAGCAATTAGAGAAAGAAGAACAAAAAAACCCCAAAGTTAGCAGAAGGAAAGAAATCATAAAGATCAGATCAGAAATAAATGAAAAAGAAATGAAGGAAACGAAATCAAAGATCAATAAAACTAAAAGCTGGTTCTTTGAGAAGATAAACAAAATTGATAAACCATTAGCCAGACTCATCAAGAAAAAAAGGGAGAAGACTCAAATCAATAGAATTAGAAATGAAAAAGGAGAAGTAACAACTGACACTGCAGAAATACAAAAGATCATGAGAGATTACTACAAGCAACTCTATGCCAATACAATGGACAACCTGGAAGAAATGGACAAATTCTTAGAAATGCACAACCTGCCAAAACTGAATCAGGAAGAAATAGAAAATATGAACAGACCAATCACAAGCACTGAAATTGAAACTGTGATTAAAAATCTTCCAACAAACAAAAGCCCAGGACCAGATGGCTTCACAGGCGAATTCTATCAAACATTTAGAGAAGAGCTAACACCTATCCTTCTCAAACTCTTCCAAAATACAGCAGAAGGAGGAACACTCCCAAACTCATTCTACGAGACTACCATCACCCTGATACCAAAACCAGACAAGGATGTCACAAAGAAAGAAAACTACAGGCCAATATCACTGATGAACATAGATGCAAAAATCCTCAACAAAATACTAGCAAACAGAATCCAACAGCACATGAAGAGGATCATACATCATGATCAAGTGGGGTTTATTCCAGGAATGCAAGGATTCTTCAATATATGCAAATCAATCAATGTGATACACCATATTAACAAACTGAAGGAGAAAAACCATATGGTCATCTCAATAGATGCAGAGAAAGCTTTCAACAAAATTCAACACCCATTTATGATAAAAACCCTCCAGAAAGTAGGCATAGAGGGAACTTTCCTCAACATAATAAAGGCCATATATGACAAACCCACAGCCAACATTGTCCTCAATGGTGAAAAACTGAAAGCCTTTCCACTAAGATCAGGAACAAGACAAGGTTGCCTACTCTCACCACTCTTATTCAACATAGTTTTGGAAGTTTTAGCCACAGCAATCAGAGAAGAAAAGGCAATAAAAGGAATCCAAATTGGAAAAGAAGAAGTAAAGCTGTCACTGTTTGCAGATGACATGATACTATACATAGAGAATCCTAAAGATGCTACCAGACAACTACTAGAGCTAATCAATGATTTTGGTAAAGTAGCAGGATACAACATTAATGCACAAAAATCTCTGGCATTCCTATACACTAATGATGAAAAATCTGAAAGTGAAATCAAGAAAACACTCCCATTTACCACTGCAACAAAAAGAATAAAATATCTAGGAATACGGAGACAAAAGACCTGTATGCAGAAAAGACAAGGAGACAAAAGACCTGTATGCAGAAAATTATAAGACAATGATGAAAGAAATTAAAGATGATACAAATAGATGGAGAGATATACCATGTTCTTGGATTGGAAGAATCAACAATGTGAAAATGACTCTACTACCCAAAGCAATCTACAGATTCAATGCAATCCCTATCAAACTACCACTAGCATTTTTCACAGAACTAGAACAAAAAATTTCACAATTTGTATGGAAACACAAAAGATCCCGAATAGCCAAAGCAATCTTGAGAACAAAAAACAGAGCTGGAGGAATCAGGCTCCCTGACTTTAGACTATACTACAAAGCTACAGTAATCAAGACAGTATGGTACTGGCACAAAAACAGAAACACAGATCAATGGAACAGGATAGAAAGCCCAGAGATAAACCCACACACATGTGGCCACCTTATCTTTGATAAAGGAGGCAGGAATGTACAGTGGAGAAAGGACAGCCTCTTCAATAAGTGGTGCTGGGAAAACTGGACAGGTACATGTAAAAGTATGAGATTAGAACACTCCATAACACCATACACAAAAATAATCTCAAAATGGATTAAAGACCTAAATGTAAGGCCATGAACTATCAAACTCTTAGAGGAAAACATAGGCAGAACCCTCTTTGACATAAATCATAGCAAGATCCTTTTTGACCCAGCTCCTAGAGAAATGGAAATAAAAACAAAAATAAACAAATGGGACCTAATGAAACTTCAAAGCTTTTGCACAGCAAAGGAAACCATAAACAAGACCAAAAGACAACCCTCAGAATGGGAGAAAATATTTGCAAATAAAGCAACTGACAAAGGATTAATCTCCAAAATTTACAAGCAGCTCATGCAGCTCAATAACAAAAAAACAAACAACCCAATCCAAAAATAGGCAGAAGACCTAAATAGACATTTTTCCAAAGAAGATATACAGACTGCCAACAAACACATGAAAGAATGCTCAACATCATTAATCATTAGAGAAATGCAAATCAAAACTACAATGAGATATCATCTCACACCGGTCAGAATGGCCATCATCAAAAAATCTAGAAACAGGGGCTTCCCTGGTGGCGTAGTGGTTGAGAATCTGCCTGCCAATGCAGGAGACACGGGTTCGAGCCCTCGTCTGGGAAGATCCCATATGCCGCGGAGCAACTAGGCCTGTGAGCCACAATTACTGAGCCTGCGCTCTGCAACAAGAGAGGCCGCGATAGTGAGAGGCCTGCGCACCGCGATGAAGAGTGGCCCCCACTTGCTGCAACTAGAGAAAGCCCTCGCACAGAAATGAAGACCCAACACAGCCATAAATAAATAAATAAATAAATAAATAATTTAAAAATATCTAGAAACAATAAATGCTGGAGAGGGTGTGGAGAAAAGGGAACACTCTTGCACTGCTGGTGGGAATGTGAATTGGTACAGCCACTATGGAGAACAGTATGGAGGTTCCTTAAAAAACTACAAATAGAACTACCATATGACCCAGCAATCCCACTACTGGGCATATACCCTGAGAAAACCATAATTCAAAAAGAGTCATGTACCAAAATGTTCACTACAGCTCTATTTACAATAGCCAGGAGATGGAAACAAGTTAAGTGTCCATCATCGGATGAATGGATAAAGAAGATGTGGCACATATATACAATGGAATATTACTCAGCCATACAAAGAAATGAAATTGAGTTATTTGTAGTGAGGTGGATGGACCTAGAGTCTGTCATACAGAGTGAAGTAAGTCAGAAAGAGAAAGACAAATACTATATACTAATACATATATATGGAATCTAAGAAAAAAAGAAAATGTCATGAAGAACCTAGGGGTAAGATGGGAATAAAGACACAGACCTACTAGAGAATGGACTTGAGGATATGGGGAGGGGGAAGGGTAAGCTGTGACAAAGTGAGAGAGTGGCATGGACATATATACACTACCAAATGTAAAATAGATAGCTAGTGGGAAGCAGCCGCATAGCACAGGGAGATCAACTTGGTGCTTTGTGACCACCTAGAGGGGTGGGATAGGGAGGGTGCGAGGGAGGGAGATGCAAGAGGGAAGAGATATGGGAACATATGTATATGTATAACTGATTCACTTTGTTATAAAGCAGAAACTAACACACCGTTGTAAAAAAAAGAAAAAAGAATACAATTACTTTTAATTAAAAAAAAAATGACCACACAAACAGTGTCCTCTGGGCTGATGGGACTCGCTATGTTTAAAAACACTGATTAGGGGACTTCCCTGGTGGCACAGTGGTTAAGAATCCGCCTGCCAATGCAGGGCACCCGGGTTTGGGCCCTGGTCCGGAAGATCCCATATGCCACGGAGCAACTATGCCCGTGCGCCACAACTACTGAGCCTGCGGTGTAGAGCCCACGAGCCACAACTACTGAAGCCCACGAGCCTAGAGCCTGTGCTCCGCAACAAGGGAAGCCACCACAATGAGAAACCCTCACACCGCAACAAAGAGTAGCCCCTGCTCGCCGCAACTAGAGAAAGCCTGTGTGCAGAAACGAAGACCCAATGCAGCCAAAAATAAATAAATAAATTTATATTTAAAAAACCCACAAGTACTAGTACTTCTAAAGAAATGTTTCAACTCCACTATAGGAGGAAGACTCCATCTAAACCTGGAGCAGACACGTGATGACTTGAGAATTTCTGAAACACCTGTCTACCTTTGAAAGAAGCACAAAATTTTAAAGTCTCAAGATTGGAAAGAATGTAATGGTCAAATACTGTGACCAATCAGCTTGTGTTTTAAGTCCTTCTCTCTATATTCGCCAAATGTCACCACCAGCCTATGAATCACGCCTCTGATGATAAGAAACTTGCTTCTTCCTCAAGCTCTAAGTGCTACACAGTCATTCCTTATAAAGACCAACTTGAATCTAAGACTTCTTCTGTATTACAAGTGTTGTATTCATATTTGTATTCTTAGGACCTAGTAAAACATAGGAACACAAGTGCTCAGTGAAGTTGGTTTTATCAAATTGAAAAAATTTCCTTAGGTCATATAGTACATTGCAGTCTAGTTAATTGTGCACAAATTTTATTTTCCCAACTGGATTGTAAACTCTGTGAGGAATGACATCTTGTTTTATACATCTTTGTATCCTCCGCATCCCCTAGTATGGTATTACGCACATAGAATGTCCCAAATAACTATTTGTTGAATTTAAAATGTGAATGAATGAATGAATAACTGAATGAATAAATCTTATTACTAAGCCATTTTCAGGGACATAGTTTTATACTGCTCTTCAAAGCTAAGGACAAACACTTATATTCCATTTCTAAGACTTAAAAGAATGACTTCAGTTACAATTTTCTTATACCTAGAAGTTTCTACACAAAGCAGCCTATTAGATTATGGAAGAAGACTGGTACTTACTCCTTGTTAATTTTTTTTTTTTGCATTTTTAAAAATTGAAGTATAGTTGATTCACAATATTGTGAGTTTCAGGTGTACAACAAAGTGATTCAGTTATATATGTTTTCTTCAGATTATTTTCCATTATAGGTTATTACAAAATATTGAATATAGTTCCCTATGCTATATAATAAATCATTGTTGCTTATCTATTTTATGTATAGTATCAATAGTTTGTATCTATTAATTGTATACTCCTAATTTATCCCTCCCCCTCTCCCTTTCCTCTTTGGTAAACATAAGTTTGTTTTCTCTGTCTGTGAGTCTGTTTCTATTTTATATATAGATTCATTTGTATTATTTTTTAGATTCCACATATAAATGATACCATTAAAAAAAAGCCTAAGTAGTCAACGACAACAAAAAACTATTAGAACTAATAAACAAGTGCAGCAAGGTTGGAGGATACAAGACCAATTTATAAAAGTCGATTGTGTTTCTATACACTTGCAATGAACAAATTGAAAAGGAAATTAGGAAAGCAATTAATTTATGATAGCATCAAAAAGAATAAAATACCTAGGATAAATTTAATGAAAGAAGTTCAACATCTGTACATTGAAAACTACAAACACCACTGACAGCAATTTTAAAAGATCCAAATAAATGGAAAGACATCTCATGCTCATGGATTAGAAAACAATATTGTTAAATAGTAATACTCTCCAAACTGATCTACAGATTCAACACAATCCCTATCACGGTCCCAGCTGTCTTTTCTGCAGAAATTAATGAACTGATCCTAAAATTCATCTGGAAATGCAAGGGACCCAGAAGAGCCAAAACAATTTTGAAAAAGAACAAAGCTGGAAGGCTCACACTGATTTCAAAACTTGCTAGAAAGCTACAGCAATTTAACAATGTGGTTCTGGTATAGGAAAAGACATAAGGATCAACAGAATAGAACTGAGAGTCCAGAAATAAACCCTTATATTCATGGTTAAATGATTTTTGACAAGTGTACCAAGACAAGTCAATGGGGGAAAGAACAGACTTTTCAACAAATGGTGCCAGGACAACTAGGTATTCCCATGCAAAAGAATAAAGCTGAATCCTTTCTTCATACCACACACAAAAATTAACTCAAAATGGATCATAGCCCTAAATGTAAGAGCTAAAACTGTAAAACTCTTAAAGGAAACCATAGGTGTAAATCTTCACGACCTTGGGTTAGGCAATGTTTTCTTAGATATGACACCAAAAACACAAGCAACAAAAAGAAAAAATAGATAAACTGGACTTCATCAAAATTTAAAACTTGGGTGCTTCAAAGGACACAATTAAGAAAGTGAAAAGACTACAGAGTAGGAGAAGATATTTTCAAATCACACATGTTGTTAAGGGACTTTTGTATTCAAACTATGAAAAGCTCTACTAGTCAACAATAAAAAGACAAATCAATTTAAAAATGGGCGAATGGTTTGAATAGACATTTCTCCAGAGAGGATACACATATGACCAATAACTATATGAAAAGCTGCTAATCATCAACAGTCATTAAGGAAACGCAAATTAAAACCACAATGAAATACTACTTCACATCCACTAGGTTGGCTATAATAAAAATGATGGAAAATAATAACTAGTGAGAATGTGGAGAAATTGGAACCCTTACACACTGCTGTTGGGAATGTAAAATGGTGCAGCTGGTTTGGAAAACAATTTGGCAGTTCCTCAAAGAATTAAAGAGAGTTACCATATGATCCAG
Source organism: Grampus griseus (assembly GCF_964374135.1). Classification (NCBI taxonomy): domain Eukaryota; kingdom Metazoa; phylum Chordata; class Mammalia; order Artiodactyla; family Delphinidae; genus Grampus; species Grampus griseus. The sequence continues at coordinate 80,532,656 of NC_139017.1, forward strand.
CATCACTCCTAGGTGAGAAATGAAAACTTATGTCCACACAAAAACTTGTACGCTAATGTTTATGTCAGCATATTATTATTCATAATCGCCAAAAGGTGGAAACAATCTAAAGGTCTATCAACTGATGAACAGCTAAACAAAGTGTGGTATATCCTCACACTGGAATATTATTCAGCCATAAAAAGGAATGAAGGATTGATACATGATATAATGTGATGGACCTTGAAAAGATTTTGCTAAGCAAAAAAGCCAGTCACAAAAGCCCACGTATATGCTTCAAATCATATGAAATGCCCAAAAAGGCAAATCTATAAAGATACAAAGGAGATTAGTGGTTGCCAGGGGCTAGGAATAGAGAGTAGAGGGAGTGACTACTAACGGGTACAGAATTTGCTCTCTGGAGTGATTAAAAAGTTCTAGAATTAGATACTACTGATGGTTGTACAATATATATCTGTGAATATACTAAAAACCACTGAATTGACCCTTTAAATGGGTGAAATTTATGGTATGTTAACCATATCTCAATAAAGCTATTATTAGAAAACAAACAAGCAGATAGATACACAACAAAAGAAGCGTGTGTTTCCTCTGCTCTTTCCAAATCTAAGGGTTTAAATCAATATTTACTCTTAATTAATCTACACATTTAGAGATTATTAGATGCCAGAAGATTATTTCATTATACACTATGAAAACTTATAATAATACAAAATATTAATAGAAAGCAAACTTTACTAAGGTATAGTTTACCTTTAATATAAATGGTAATAATTAAATTCAACAAATATCTTGCATTCATTGTATTGATCAGTTAATACCTGAATCTTTACAGGTGAGTATGAATTTACATATTCAGAAACTTCTAACTGGAACCCAAGGCACATTTAGTGAAAACATTCAGTATTAAACTCAAAAGTGATGATCTTTCACTTTGATATTCTAAATAAGATTGGGAATCAAAAACTTTTAAATCTCTACCTGCTGAAACACAGATACACACACAGATTTGTCAAAGGAGCTTAATGAATTTCACAGATCAACATTTCCATTTCAGAATATGTATGTATGCTATTAAAAAAAAGTGGAACTTTCCACCTTATAGCATAAAAACATTTTACTTACCAAAGATAAAATCATTCAGAATGGACACCAAAATGCTCGTTTTAATTAACCCTCCCATAGGTGAACACCACTAATAGTTATTCTTAAAAAAACAGGTTGACAGATATATTCACCCATACCACCACAGCTCTGGAGACTGGACTAATTGGAAATATTTTTCTAGTCCAAAAGCAAGGTAAAGCATAGCCCAAAAGGTTGGGATACTCATCCCCTGTATGGAAATACTGCTCTGATAAGTTGGGCCAAGAACAGTTCCCATCACCTTCAGTCCTAGGGACCTCAAAGAGTGAAAGCCACAGGCTGGATAAGACTTGGGTCTTAGCTTTGAATCTTCCACTCTTGGCAAGTCATTTAACCCCTCTGGAGGCTCAATTCCTTCTTATCTTTATACTCCATCCACCATGTTCCTTGAAGGATTTGATATAGGTGTGTGTCAGCTGATCTATTTTAAAAAATGAGGGTAGTATGTTCACACAAAAACTTGTACACAAACGTTCACAGCAGCAGTATTCATAATAGTCAAGAATTGGAAACACTCAAATGCCCATTAGCTGATGAATGGATAAATAAAATGTGGTATATCCACACAATGGAATATTATTCAGTCATAAAAATGATGTGCTAATGAGAATTTATTTTGCATTAAATGCTACAGTACAGAAAGAAGGGGATATGTGGTTTTTTGGTGTTTGATTTTCTTAAAAAACAGTAAGTAGTATTTGTAGTTGTGAGTTACATAGGTTTATGTGGAGAGAGCACAGTTTGCTATAGCGACCAAAAAAAAAAAAAAAAAAATTGTCTTGCCAACACGTCCCAAGCACTTTGGGATTCCTAAACTTATTTTCTGATATAGAAAATATGATATTTACTGGCATTTTTTTGCACTTCTCAAGACAAAAATGGCATTAAGTGAAAGTTACATGTAAATTTGATTCACAGGTACTTAAAAACTTAAAAGTTGCAACTGAAAGAAAAGGTCCCCAATATTCAAATAATTATATTTTCTTTTTCTGACTACATTATGGAGTTTATACCTCATTTATTTCATATATGTTTTCTTTAAAGCACTGTTCCTTTTGACATTAAAGTTTTCATTGTACTACATTTTTCATGTAACACAAAATCCAGGACTGCATTTTACAGTGCTTTTTCCCTCACACTGCTGCTTAAAAAAACAGCTAGCACTGTGAATTTATAACATGTCAAAGATGACACAGAAACTACATTTATTTTTGTTCTTTTTAAAACGCTGTGAGCAACATTTATCAAGATATTGTGTTAAAGTACTGGCATTCTCTAGGTACTAAACAAAAGGCTGCAACTCTCTAACATTGAAGTATATATATGTATACATATGCATATATATATAGCAACAAAAAATTAAAAATAAATTTAAAAAAAGAATGAAGTACTGATACATGTTGCAACATGGATAACTCTTGAAAACATCATGCTAAAGTGAAAAACGAGGGGATGCAGCAAAAGCAGTTCTAAGAGGGAAGTTTACAGCAATACAATCCTACCTCAAGAAACAAGAAACATCTCAAATAAACAATCTAACCTTACACCTGAAGCAATTAGAGAAAGAAGAACAAAAAAACCCCGGGCTTCCCTGGTGGCGCAGTGGTTGAGAGTCCGCCTGCCGATGCAGGTGACATGGGTTCGTGCCCCGGTCTGGGAAGATCCCACATACCACGGAGCGACTGGGCCCATGAGCCATGGCTGCTGAGCCTGCGCGTCCGGAGCCTGTGCTCCGCAACGGGAGAGGCCCGTGTACCACAAAAAAAAAAAAAAAAAAAAAAAAAAAAATCTTCCAACAAACAAAAGCCCAGGACCAGATGGCTTCACAGGTGAATTCTATCAAACATTTAGAGAAGAGCTAACATCTATCCTTCTCAAACTCTTCCAAAATACAGCAGAGGGAGGAACACTCCCAAACTCATTCTACGAGACTACCATCACCCTGATACCAAAACCAGGCAAAGACATCACAAAGAAAGAAAACTACAGGCCAATATCACTGATGAACATAGATGCAAAAATCCTCAACAAAATACTAGCAAACAGAATCTAACAGCACATTAAAAGGATCATACACCATGATCAAGTGAGGTTTATCCCAGGAATGCAAGGTTTCTTCAATATACGCAAATCAATCAATGTGATAAACCATAGTAACAAATTGAAGGAGAAAAACCATATGATCATCTCAATAGATGCAGAAAAAGCTTTTGACAATATTGAACACCCATTTATGATAAAAACCCTCCACTAAGTTGGCACAGAGGGAACTTACCTCAACATAATAAGGGCCATATATGAGAAACCCACTCTCAATGGTGAAAAACTGAAACCATTTCCTCTAAGATCAGGAAGAAGACAAGGTTGTCCGGTCTCACCACTATTTGAAATTTTTCTTGTTTCTTGATGTAGGCTTGTATTGTTATAAACTTCTCTCTTAGAACCGCTTTTGCTGCATCCCATAGATTTTGGATCGTTGTGTTTTCATTGTCATTTGTCTCTAGGTATTTTTTGATTTCCTCTTTGATTTCATCAGTGATCTCTTGCTTATTTAGTAATGCACTGTTTAGCTTCCATGTGTTTGTATTTTTTACGTTTTTTTCCCTGTAACTGATTTCTAATTTCATAGCGTTGTGGTCTGAAAAGATGCTTGATATGATTTCAATTTTCTTAAATTTACTGAGGCTTGATTTGTGACCTAAGATGTGATCTATCCTGGAGAATGTTCCATGTGCACTTGAGAACAAAATATAATCTGCTGTTTTTGGATGGAATGTCCTATAAATATCAATTAAATCTATCTGGTCTATTGTGTCATTTAAAGCTTCTGTTTCCTTATTTATTTTCATTTTGGATGATCTGTCCATTGGTGTAAGTGAGGTGTTAAAGTCCCCCAGTATTATTGTGTTACTGTCGATTTCCTCTTTTATAGCTGTTAGCAGTTGCCTTATGTATTGAGATACTCCTATGTTCAGAGCGTATATATTTATGATGTTATATCTTCTTCTTGGATTGATCCCTTGATCATTATGTAGTATCCTTCCTTATCTCTTGTAACATTCTTTATTTTAAAGTCTATTTTATCTGATATGAGTATAGCTACTCCAGCTTTCTTTTGATTTACATTTGCATGAAATATCTTTTTCCATCCCCTCACTTTCAGCCTGAATGTGTACCTAGGTCTGAAGTGGGTCTCTTGTAGACAGCATATATATAAGTCTTGTTTCTGTATCCATTCAGCGAGCCTCTGTCTTTTGGCTGGAGCATTTAACTGTTCATATTTAAGGTAATTATTGATATGTATATTCCTATTACCATTTTCTTAATTGTTATGGGTTTGTTTTTGTAGGTCTTTTTCTTCTCTTGTGTTTCCCACTTAGAGAAGTTCCTTTAGCATTTGTTGTAGAGCTGGTTTGGTGGTGCTGAATTCTCTTAGCTTTTGCTTGTCTGTAAAGCTTTTGATTTCTCCATCGAATCTGAATGAGATCCTTGCCGCCTAGAGTAACCTTGGTTGTAGGTTCTTGCCTTTCATCACTTTAAATATATCATGCCACTCCCTTCTGGCTTGTAGAGTTTCTGCTGAGAAATCAGCTGTTAACCTTATGGGAGTTCCCTTGTATGTTATTTGTCATTTTTCCCTTGCTGCTTTCAATAGTTTTTCTTTGTCTTTAATTTTTATCAATTTGATTACCACGTGTCTTGGCCTGTTTCTCCTTGGGTTTATCCTGTATGGGACTCTCTGTGCTCCCTGGACTTGGGTGGCTATTTCCTTTCCCATGTTAGAGAAGTTTTTGACTATAATCTCTTCAAATATTTTCTCAGTCCTTTCTCTCTTTCTTCTCCTTCCAAGACCCCTATAATGCGAATGTTGTTGTGTTTAATGTTGTCCCAGAGGTCTCTTAGGCTGTCTTCATTTCTTTCCATTCTTTTTTCTTTATTCTGTTCCACAGCAGTGAATTCTACCATTCTGTCTTCCAGGTCACTTATCCGTTCTTCTGCCTCAGTTATTCTGCTATTGATTCCTTCTAGTGTAGTTTTCATTTCAGTTTTTGTGTTGTTCATCTCTGTTTGTTTGCTCTTTAATTCTTCTAGGTCTTTGTTAAACATTTCTTGCACCTTCTTGATCTTGGCCTCCATTCTTTTTCCGAGGTCCTGCATCATCTTCACTATCATTATTCTGAATTCTTTTTCTCCACTTCATTTAGTTGTTTTTCTGGGGTTTTATCTTGTTCCTTCATCTGGTACATAGCCCTCTGCCTTTTCATCTTGTCTATCTTTCTGTGAATGTGGTTTTTGTTCCACAGGCTGCAGGATTGTAGTTCTTCTTGCTTCTGCTGTCTGCCCTCTGGTGGATGAGGCTATCTCCACTCTCACCACTATTATTCAGCATAGTTTTGGAAGTTTTACCCACAGCAATCAGAGAAGAAAAAGAAATAAAAGGAATCCAAATTGGAAAAGAAGAAATAAAGCTGTCACTGTTTGCAGATGACATGATACTATACATAGAGAATCCTAAAGATGCTACAAGAAAACTACTAGAGCTAATCAATGAATTTGGTAACGTAGCAGGATACAAAATTAATGCACAGAAATCTCTTGCATTCCTATACATTAATGATGAAAAATCTGGAAGAGAGATTAAGGAAACACTCCCATTTACCACTGCAACAAAAAGAATAAAACACCTAGGAATAAACTTACCTAAGGAGACAAAAGACCTATATACAGAAAACTATAAGTCACTGATGAAAGAAATTAAAGATGATACAAACACATGGAGAGATACACCATGTTCTTGGATTGGAAGAATCAACATTGTGAAAATGACTATACTACCCAAAGCAATCTACAGATTCAATGCAATCCCTATTAAACTACCAATGGCATTTTTCACAGAACTAGAACAAAAAATTTCACAATTTGTATAGAAACACAAAAGACCCCGAATAGCCACAGCAATGTTGAGAAAGAAAAACGGAGCTGGAGGAATCAGGCTCCCAAACTCCAGACTATACGACAAAGCTACAGTAATCAAGACAATATGGTACTGGCACAAAACCAGAAATATAGATCAACGGAACAGGATAGAAAGCCCAGAGATAAACCCACGCACATATGGTCACCTTATTTCTTTTTACTTATTATTTTTTTTTGCGGTACATGGGCCTCTCACTGTTGTGGCCTCTCCCGTTGCGGAGCACAGGCTCCCGATGAGCAGGCTCAGCGGCCATGGCTCACGGGCCCAGGTGCTCCGCGGCATGTGGGATCTTCCCGGACCGGGGCACGAACCCGTGTCCCCTGCATCGGCAGGCGGACTCTCAACCACTGCGCCACCAGGGAAGCCCTGGTCACCTTATTTTTGATAAAGCAGGCAAGAATATACAATGGAGAAAAGACAGCCTCTTCAATAAGTGGTGCTGGGAAAACTGGACAGCCACATATTAAAGAATGAAATTAGAACACTCCCTAACACCATACACAAAAATAAACTCAAAATGGATTAAAGACCTAAATGTAAGGCCAGAAACTATCAAACTCTTAGAGGAAAACATAGGCAGAACACTCTGACATAAATCACAGCAAGATCCTTTTTGACCCACCTCCTAGAGAAGTGGAAATAAAAACCAAAAGAAACAAATGGGACCTAATGAAACTTAAAAGCTTTTGCACAGCAAAGGAAAACATAAACAAGATGAAAAGACAATCCTCAGAATGGGAGAAAATATTTGCAAAGGAAGCAACTGACAGAGAATTAATCTCCAAAATGTACAAGCAGCTCATGCAGCTCAACATCTAACCCAATCCAAAAATGGGCAGAAGACCTAAATAGACATTTCTCCAAAGAAGATATACAGATTGCCAACAAACACGTGAAAGAATGCTCAACATCACTAATCATTAGAGAAATGCAAATCAAAACTACAATGAGGTATCACCTCACACCGGTCAGTGTGGCCAACATCAAAACATCTACAAACGATAAATGCTGGAGAGGGCGTGGAGAAAAGGGAACCCTCCTGCACTGTTGGTGGGAATGTAAATTGATACAGTCACTATGGAGAACACTGGAGGTTCCTTAAAAAACTAAAAATAGAACTACCATACGACCCAGCAATCCCACTGCTGGGCATATACCCTGAGAAAACCATAATTCAGAAAGAGTCATGTGCCACAATATTCATTGCAGCTCTATTTACAATAGCCAGGACATGGAAGCAACCTAAGTGTCCATCGACAGACGAATGGAGAAAGACGACGTGGCACATATATACAATGGAATATTACTCAGCCATAAAAAGAAATGAAACTGAGTTATTTGTAGTGAGGTGGATGGACCTAGAGACTGTCATACAGAGTGAAGTAAGTCAGAAAGAGAAAAAGCAATACCATATGCTAACACATACATATGGAATCTAAAAAAAAGAACCTAGGGGCAGGTCAGGAATAAAGACGGAGACATAGAGAATGGACTCTAGGACACGGGGAGGGGGAAGGGTGAGTTGGGATGAAGTGAGAGAGTGGCATGGACATATATACACTACCAAATGTAAAATAGCTAGCTAGTGGGAAGCAGTCACATAGCACAGGGAGATCAGCTAGGTGCTTTGTGACCACCTAGAGGGGTGGATAGGGAGTGTGGAAGGGAGACGCAAGAGGGAGGAGATATGGGGATATATGTATATGTATAGCTGATTCACTTTGTTGTAAAGCAGAAACTAACACATCATTGTAAAGCAATTATACTCCAATAAAGATGTTAAAAAAATAAAGTGAGAAAAGCCAGACACAAAGCTTACATATTACATTCCATTTACGTGAAATGTCCAGAATACGCAAGTTTCTAGAGACAGAAAGGAGATTAGTGGTTGTCAGGGGGTAGGAGGTTGGGGAGCTAAAGGGTGTCAGCTAAGGGTGCAGGTTTCTATTGGTTGTAATGAAAATGTTCTACAAGTAACTGTGGTGATGGTTGCACAACTCTCTGAATATACTGAAAACCACTGAACTATGTATTTAAATGGATAAATTGTATGGCATGTGAATTATATTTCAGTAAAATTGTTTAAAAACATGAAGCCATTGGATCAAAACCCTAGGGCCCCTTCCAGCTCAATCTAGGATTCAACAGGGTTCCCTGCTCACCTGAGGTTTGGAAGTCTATCTCAATAGGATTGGAGAGACTGGTTGCTGCTTCTCGCCACAGGCTGCCCCTAACAGGAGACCAGGCTGTCACCATGCAGCGGTATAGCCCTGCATCCGAGACCTGAGTCTGGTACATTCGATAGCGAAATTCATCTTCCTGCACTTTCTCTAACACAACGCCGTCCACCCGCGATGCATCTGTCCAGTTCTCCAGCTTCACCACAGAATCCTGGTCCAGGGAGATGATGTACTTGGTTTCGTTAGGACTGGAGAGGTCCCCAACAGGCTTCTCAGCCATGATGAGAACCGAGTAGCGTGGCGATTTAATATTTTTGGAAGACACTTTGCAAGTCATCTCAAATGTATTTCCGGCAGCAAAGAAAGGCTTGGGCTGCCTTGCCTTCACCACAAGCACGGAATCTGCAATGAAGTACCAGAAAGACATGATTTCTAACAGGATTAGGTAAATGGATATGCATCTGAAAGCACAATGTCAGGGAAATAGGAATTTATTTGCAAATTGCCGCACAGTAGCGTTTAAGAAAATCTGGAAACTCAGAAAAGTAATCACGTGTGTCAGTAAGCAGGCTGAAATCCCCCACGCTGGAAGAGGCAGAGCAGTCTGATTCGATTTAATGGGTGTGAGGGAAGAGGGGATGGATGGGTGAGAATTTGTTTTTATGGATTTTCAAGTCCTTGAGAAGTTTCACCCAGAGAGAGGATTTGGGAAGCTGCTGGTGCCCCCAAGGGTGTGAGGGAAAACTCGCTTCCAGTCAACTGGGGAAGACAGGGCTCTGGGCAATGCCATTTGCCTCTCCCCTCTGAGGCTCCACTGGGTGCAGGGAAAGTACACTTAGCCTAACCAGCCTGCATGGAAGAGCAGAGCAAGGGAGCAATGGGTTCTCTCTGTTTCATCATATGATGGTAACATTATAAAACAGATTATTACTAAAGGGACTGGAGCTTACACTTGTAGATCCAGTCATTTCCACAGAGATGCTATATTAACATTTTGAACCAGTGTCCAGGGCTACTAACTTAAAGTGTGTGACTCCCTGCCTCTCCGTCAAAAAAAAAATAATCCCTAAGCATATACACATTAGAATTCATCTGTATTGTAATAGCTCAGTGTCAGGCACTTGGAAGGTACTTAAATATTTGTTGAACGGATGGATAAATGAATTAAACACAACTCTTTTATCCTTTAATGAGATAATTCTATAACCCATCTGGTACCAAACAAAATTTTTATGTTGGGGTTATTTTGGGAATAGTTGTTTCACCAAACCTATCAGGAGGACATGTATGTTACGGGGTCTCTCCAGAACCACTGATTCCTGAGGTTCCACTGAGCCATTCACATTCTTTCTTGGAGTTTAAATTTGTGAGATAAGAAGAGATCACTAAAGGTTAAACAAAAAGAAAAGTCCAAGGACTATGCCCTCAGGCATCTAATGTCCGAGGATCAGGAAAATGAACAGAAATCAGCAAAGGAGGCTGAGAAGAAGACTTACGAGGTTGGAGAAAAGCCCAGAGGGTAGTATCCCACAAGCCAAGGAAAAGCCGAAGTATTTCCAAGAAGAGGGAATGATCAACTGTGTTAAGTCCTGCTAAGTCAAGTAAGATGACTAACAACTGGACTTTGCAATATGTCAATCACTAGTCATCTTAACAGCTGGGGCAAAAGCCAGATTAGAGCAGAACAGAGAACAGGAAGAGAGAAAATAGAGACACTGAGGACAAACGAATCAAATCCTTTGCCTATCAAAGGAAAGGAACAGAAATGAGTGGACAAGGGGTATGGGGAACAGACAGATGGAGGGGGAAGCAAGACCAAGATTAGTTTAGCTTTAATTACAAAAAAAAAAAAAACTCACAACAAGAGATCTAAAATAGGCCAGTGGGAAACAGTGGGAGTGATGTAGAAAGATAGGTGTGTTTACAGGATAGGTTGTTTGGAACTGAGAGGATGGAGAGCTCTCAGTCATCAGAAGTGAGATGTCTAGTGCAGGGTGTGAGCTTGGGAGTGAATAACCAAATAGGACAGAGGTCATAATGACTAGAAAGGAGGACAGGGGCCTGAGAATGAAAGGTTTCTCAACCTTACATGCACCTGGGAACCACCTTGGGAGCATCTGACAATTCCAATGCCCAGATTACACAGAACCTCAAGCCAATTAAGACAGAACCTCTTGTGGGACTCAAGCATCAGTATGTTTTTAAAGCTCCTCAGGTGATTCCAATGTGCAGCCAATGTGCCCCAGCGCCCATACAGATAGTGAAACTAGCAAGACAGCAGGAAAAGCAGAGAGCGGCTGCGAGACAAAACTGAGCATCTTCAAAGAATGCGCGAGGAGGACCCAGGAGTTGACAGGTGACGGCAATGAGAGGAGGTGGAATGATCTGATGACAGGAGATGTGAAGTTGGATGTTTTTAGGGAGGAGGGAAAAGAGCCTGGAGGCTGCAGTGAGGGACGAGGAGGGCACCTGACTCATCTAGGCCCGGTTACACTGTGGGAAGAAAACACCACCACTCGGGAAGGCTCCAGGGGAAATGGTGTCCTTGGGGAGAGCGAGGTGGGTCATGTTTACTGTGAGGAAGAGAAAGGACTATTCAGAGATGAGGTCAGGAAGCAGGAGATTTTGCCAAGCTCTAGAGGGCCCTGTTTGGGGTTTGGGGATCTCAGAGGCGTGGCAATGAGGCGACAGAAGCCATGTGGTGGGCTGTACGGTGCTTCACATCCGGGGCACGAAGGAGGACCCGGGAGGCCTGGCCTTCCTGCAGTGACGGACTAGACCAGGGATAAAAGACTTGACAAGTCTGACATCCCAAGGCACACAGGGCTCTGAGCATTGGGGAGGATACACATCAAAGAAACTGTTTCCCTTAAGTTCTTGTCAGCTCTCCCCAGGAACACTCTCTCTGAATGGGTGACTGACCTCTCCGGGGCAGGTGCAGTGGCCCGGGGCTGCCCGCTCATTCTGGGGCATCTGAAATGTGCCTGCAACCAGCGGGAACTCACGGACCTGGATACACTCTCAGAGGCGTGTGCAAAGTTTGGCTTCAGATCACCCAGTGGGGCCATAGGTCGATGGCGTACACCAGGCACCCTGTGAGCTCCTACAAGATGATCTCCTACCACGACCAAGCCCCAGCCCTCTTGTTAGACTTACCCTTCTCAACGTCGTCATCGTAAAGGGGTTCGTGCTGAGGATAAGAGGCACAGTCACTGGAGTGTGAATTTCTTGGATCCCTAGTGTGCATGGAAACCTGCAGAGTGACTGTGCATCTGAAAATGCACAGTGGGATGACTTAAGCCAAAACAAAACAAAAATGTTCATGAACAAGAAGGAAGTGCCTACCTTCTGATGCCCAAAATATGCTGACAGGTTTGGAGAAGACGTCCTTGCTCTTCACCCAGCTGTTGTTACGCTGTTTGGTCCAGGCAGACACAACACAGTAGTAACTGCCCCTGTCCTCCTCTGTAGTCCTTTGGATTCGGAAATTGAACGTGTCTGTACGCTCCTTAGAAAAAATGAAGTCTCCGTCCTGGGCCCGTTGCTTGCTCCTCTCTCCATACTTCAGCGTCCAGTCCCCGTTCATGACTGCAAGGAGCTCGCTGGCCACCACGTCATCGCTGCGCCGGTTCACCCTGTGGTACCAGGACACCGTGAAACGGACACTCGCCTCGGTGCTCTCCACATCCACTATCCGGCATTCCAGCTCGGTGAGGTCGTCTGAGAACTCAGGGACCTTAGAAGCATTCAGGTACACCTGATAGTCTGGTTCTGAAAGAGAGAGAAGGGCCAGGATTAAAAAAAAAATCAAATCAGACAGAGCAATTTACCAAGAATTAGCAAAAGGAACAAGATAAGCACTATTGTTGTCCTGACAATTAAATGCCCATTCTATTCGCTACGGTGATAGAAATGGAAGTCTTCATGTTGTATGGGAAGGATCCTCTGAGAGTCTGTTACTGCAAAACCTTGCACAACTGCAAAACCTTGCAAAACCCACTGTCCCCCCTCAAGAAAACCTCCCAAGGCCAGAAGCCAAATGTCCCCACTCAGAGTCTTGATCTTTCCAGAGGGTGAGGCCAGCTGTTAGTTTCCCCAGGAAGTTGGAGTCTTCTGAGAAGAACCTCTTAAGAAGTTTGGTGTCCATGCTCTACCAAGACGTTCTCTGGCATGCCAAGCAGTGCCCACAGACCTCCAAAGCCCCCACTGGCACAGCACTGGAAAACCCAACCTCAGAGTACATTCTAGCTCTTGCGGCCAGTCAACCCACCGTGTTGCGGGTTCCTGCCATCCTTGGCTTTGACCCAAAGGCAAGGCCCTCAGGTCATCATTCCTCCTGTGGACGGCCATCCTCCAACTCCCCAAACGGTATTTTTTTCACTGACACACGTTAACTCTCCTATTCAATTCTGCCAACCTTGAAGGCAGCTCACTGTGATCCTGGCTCTAGTAAAGCCCGCTCACTATGACCATCCTGCTTCCTGCCAGGCGTAAATTCTGATGAGGGAGGGAGGGAAGCCAGCGAGTGCTCTCCTAGTGTCCCCACTGCCACTGTCTCAGTCCTGTTATTTTTCACTCGTATAGAACCCCTCCTCCTGTGAAGTTCACTGTTTGCATTTAATCCATTTCTACAACTCCACATTTCAAAGCCTCCCAGGAACTGGTATGAGGACCCCCTTCACTGCTTCCTTTCTTCTACCAATACCTCCTCTGCATGTCACATCTAATTATCTGAAGTTCTCCAGTCACTGCAGTCTTGCACCACCGGGTGACCTGTTAGCGGTGGCCTCTCCTCTTGACTGCCCTGCAAACTTGCTCTCATTCTTCAGTGTCACCTCCTCTGCGCTCCCTTCCTGGACACCCTTTCTCTGTGTTCCCATAAACCGTGTAGGTACTGTTGTAAAGCAGTTACTACTCCTTGCTTGAAGGTCTTGTCCCTAAGGTTCAAACATACAGCCGTGTATAGAGTAGTCACTCAATAAATGTTTGCTGCCTGGATACTAAGACTTCTGGAAAAAAGCTACATTTTTCTCCTGTAGCGCTTTGCCTGCTAGGAGACAAATGATTCTACCTAAACAGAATTTTCCATTTGCCAACACTGTATTCACATCACCTCCATCAAACAGTTTAGTTTTATTTAACGTTGCTTTTATTTATGACTCATATAAATTATAAACTGCTGAGGTCAAGGAACTGTTGTTTTGTGATTTATACTTCTAACAAAGTGTATAACATCATGACTTCCCCAAGAATGACTCAGTGGCCAGGAAATGGAAAGAACTCAAACTCCTAATTCCCTCAAACGTCATCTTCACAAGCATTTAATTGCAAGTGAGCCTGGACCCTGTTCCATAAAAAGCTGAACCAGGGCTTCCCTGGTGGCGCAGTGGTTGAGAGTCCGCCTGCCGATGCAGGGGACACGGGTTCGTGCCCTGGTCCGGGAAGATCCCACATGCCGCGGAGCGGCTGGGCCCGTGAGCCATGGCCGCTGAGCCTGCGCGTCCGGAGCCTGTGCTCCGCAACGGGAGAGGCCACAGCAGTGAGAGGCCCGCGTACCGCAAAAAAAAAAAAAAAAAAAAAAAAAGTTGAAGCAGCGCAGCTCTGCCAGCTGATGGGAGAATGTCCTCAGTGATGTGGACATTACAGAGAAATATGCTAGAATGTCATCTGCCACCTCGTTTCACAGGTGAAGGTGCCAAAGATATACAGCTTGGGGGTTTCCTGGCCCTGGGCAGCGTGCTAACACACACGCTGCCTCTCCAGTGACTGCTGACTGTGGAACAAACACTGAAATGTACTTACACCATCACACGCATAAGACGAGGTATTCCCAACTTAGCCCGCATCCAGGGTTTCAGACCCTTTCCTCATGTGGGACTTCAGCACAGCAACTAGAGTGAGGACAAGGACAACCAAGTTCATGTAATGTGGAAAGGACAGACTTGAACTGGTTGTGCGCACAGCAAGACTGCCCTCCTCAGTCCTGTCAGGACCAAACAGGAACACCAGATCATCAAGAGTCCAGCAGCTCGCTCCATTCCGAGCACAACGCGAAGACCCTTCGCATGTGTCACCACATTAACCTGAACAACAAACTGGGAAGCAGGAAAGAGCAGTGGTGAGGAGCCAGGGGTCTGGAAGTCAGACTGTATTTGAATCCTGGCTCTGCCTTCACTTGCTGTGTGACCTTGGGCAGATTACTTAACCTCTCTGGTGCCTCATCTGTAAAAATGGGGAGAATAACAGTAACCACCTCATAATGTTATCATGAGGATTAACAGTTAAAATAATACACGTGAAAGTGCTTAGACTGGTGCCTGGTCCGTGTATGTGTGGCGGGGGTGTGCGAGGTGTACTGGCAGAGGTGTGTGCGGAGTGAAGTGAATTGGGTTGTGAATGTGTTATTCTTGAGATGCAATGGAGACACCAAGTCAAGATGCTAAGGACACAGCTCTGTGCCAGTGTTTGAACCTGGAGTCTAAGAAACAGCTGGGGCCAAAGCAGTGGAATGGACACACACACACACACACACACACACACACACAGCTGAAACCTCACTCCAAACACACACAGCTGGCTCCTCCTCCTAACTTTCCAACTGCTACTCCTGGTACCACAGCCCACCGTTCACTCTCCCAGTCCCCCCTCTTGAAAGGTGTACCATATCCCACTCTCTTCAGATGGTGCCTAAGTCTCACCATTCTCCCTCCTCAGCGTCTCTTCCACTTCTCACGTTCCAGGCCTCACACACAGTAGGTGCTCTATAAATATCTGTGCATAGAAGTGAAAACCTCACGACCACCATTCCCGTCCTGGCCCTCTGCCACCAGCCGAGACTATTATAATAACCTTCCGACCTGCCTCTAGGCTCACACCACCACCAGGTCATCTGTTCAAGAAGCCTCCCAGTAGGTGGCTTTTCTCTCACCTACTGAGTGAAGAACACACGCCCCAGCCTGGCACTCAAAGCCCTGCAGAGTGTGAGTCTAAGCCCTCTGTCCAGCTCCACCGCCCACTGCCCTCTTGTACACGCTCCAGACTCCGTGCCGGTGGCGCCTGTTACCACTCCCTCATCACCTCCTCTGCTTCCTCCCGCCTGTTGCCTCTGCCTCAGCGCCCGGGACACCTGCTCAGTAAGGCGCTGAGTAAATGACTGAGCCGATTCCCCCATTCTACTCCCTCCTCTCCCCCTTGACGGATCTGTTTAAATCTATGTATCCAAATGTGGAGAAAGGCGAGTACAGGGGTTGCAGTGCATGTGCATCTAGTTACAGGAATGCCAGCTCGGCAGAAGAGCAAAATCTCTTCATTGACTGGTTTGTCTCCTTGTTCTCTGTTCAAACTAAATCTTAGGCCCGCAAAAGGAGGATCCTAATGCAAAAACAAACACGTGGATTCTTGTGGACTTACAAGGCATAAGTTCCAGGGATTTAAAGGATGTGCAAAGGTCATCTGAACGATTCCCCCAGCCTTGGGGGTCGCCTTCGGACTTACACTCCTAGAAAAGATATGACTCCACTACGTCAGAATGGTAGGCGTGTGAGTGGGTGCCTATTTCTTTTATGTTTTGGTGCATGTATGGAAATCTTCCTTTATTGTTGTTTCACAATTTTAAAACTTGTTGCCAGAGATTGGGCGTACTCCTCAAGGTCCGTCGTGCACAGACCTCTTCAGGTAGCCTCTCCTACTGAACAGGAAGCCTCCTGTGAACTCACCAGCCTGTCCCAACTCTACTTCTTATTTAGCAAACATTCAGAGACCCTACCACCCGCCAGATTCCCTGCTCTCTGAGGACTTTACTTGAACATTGCCTTGAACTTCAGTTACAGGTCTGTCTGCCTCATGGACCTTCTATAGGGCTCTTCTCAGGGTCTGGGACCCACTGTTTGATTCATCTGTGTGTGCTATGTATGCAGTGCCTTGTACACAAAAGACATTAACACACTTGCTGAACTGGACTAAATTTAATATTTTGCATAAAAATGCTCATTTTCAGCATAAGTGTTACACGACTGATTACTGCTATATTCTGCTTGATCTCATCAAGAAATCATCTAAGAATGTAATAGTGGTTATGTTTAAAAACTGCTTATCAGTTAAAGATGCATACTAAAGTATTTAATGGCAAAATGACATGATGTCTGGGATGTGTTTTACATTCTTCCAGAAGGAAAAGAAAAGAGGGGGCAGGGGAAAGAAAGAGAGAGAGAGAGTGTACGTACGTGTGTGTGTCTAGGGGAGGGAAGAGAGATGAAATAAGATTAGCAAAATACTGATAACTGTTGAAGCTGGTGGTTTGTTCTACTTCTGGGTAAATTTCTACTCCAAAAGTTTAACACAAACAAACAACCCGCCCACAGCGTAAGCCCTTTTACAGAATACTGAGGCCAGTCTAAGGCACGACATCACTAACCTTCCAGGAAACAAGGCTCTCTCCCTAATCTAGCTCCCAGGACAACCTGCTCATTTACACACCACCTCCTGCAGCTGCGGCCTCCCATACTGTAAGCCCCACCGAGAAAGACTTTGTTTTCTGATTATGGGTCATTAAACTCCTTTGTTATAACTTCCGAAACAATGAAAATGTTCCGAATCATTGGCTAATTTGTAAAAGCAGATATTTTGTGCCTACCACATGCAGGGACCTGAACCGGGGGATTTCACAGATTACCTCATTTATTCACTCTCACAACAATTCTGTAAGGAAGGTACAAGGATACTAATAACTGGCATTTATGGAGGGCTTCCTGTATGCCAGGGACCAGGCCATACACTTTCCTTGCATGCTGGTTTAATCTTCAGAACAACCTTATATGATAGATACTATTTTCACGTACTTTTCCTAAACCAAACCAAACCAAACCAAACCAAACCCGAAATCAAAGCCCAAAGGAGGTTAAGTTCAAAGACGAAGATCTTGCACAGCGTGTGGGGGGTGGGGGAGCAGAATCATAGGAGAGGCTTTGGCTCCGTGGCCTGGCTCCCACTAGGGCCGAATTGCACAACCTCATTACACACCCAGTTATTCATGCTTCTCAAAGCCAGCTCCATCCCAGAAGACAAGAGGGATGATAACAGCTGAGGCACTGATCCTGAACTGTGTACAACAGGGCCATGTTCTAATGCCCCCTTTGAAGTTTAGTTAACTTGGGGGAGCTAATTAGATGAACAGGCTGCAAGCACGAGTCAGAAGAAACAGGAGGAAGAGGGCCCTTTTTTCTGCCGATGCCAGTTTTATTACCCTGAACTGGGCAGGTACTTTAGATGCAGCTGAGCGAGTTGACTAATTGTCAAAGAGTTGCCACTATCATCACTGGTATACAACAATTAAATATTCTCTGGGGGGCTTCCCTGGTGGCGCAGTGGTTGAGAGTCCACCTGCCCATGCAGGGGACGCGGGTTCGTGCCCCGGTCCGGGAGGATCCCACATGCCGCGGAGCGGCTGGGCCCGTGAGCCATGGCCGCTGAGCCTGCGCGTCCGGAGCCTGTGCTCCGCAACGGGAGAGGCCACGACAGTGAGAGGCCCGCGTACCGCAAAAAAAAAGAAAAAAAAATTCTGCAGATCTAAATCTTATCTTCTGTAGACGGCAAAGAACTCTCAAGTCTCTACCAAGTACTTAGCAGATTAACAGCTCCTTTTAAAGAAAAATAATTACCTTCCTCGCTGGCACAGGGCTGGAAGAGGGGACGGTCCGCAAGTGGGGAAGAATGCAAATCAGGTGCCTAAGCCCAAGTAGCACCGCTCGGCTCTGCCGGTTCCTGCTCCTGTATCTGAAGCCCGTGGAACCCTCTCCAATTAACACCACAGCAGTCTGGGACTTCGGGCAGAGAACTCAACCATGAACTGATTAGTATCCAACTCTTGCCAAGGGCTCATTTAAGACATCTGATAGCAGAGAGAGATGGCTTCACATGCAGATTAGCCAGCCATTCCTCCCGATTCTCTGTAGCTTTCGCCATATACTAAATTGGATCGACACAAAGCGACATTCGTCCTCCACAGTAACTCAGTCTCTTACAAAAACTCCTTCACACACTTAAGATTTATGCCTTCAGCTTTTATGGGGAGTGGATATAAGAAACATCCATCTGAACAATCACTTAGAGCGTTTGTAAAAGAACAGTTGAAAGCACTGTCCATTATGCTATCGAATGCCCCTTAAATAAAACAAGCGCATGATAAATTCAGTGCCAAGAAAAAGTTTGTCTCTGTTTGTTTTCCATCATCAGAGGAGGGCTGTATAATCCCATCTCTTTTGCCTCAACTCTCCAAAACTTCAGAGGCAAATTCAGTGCTCAAATGCAGTCACTAATCCACCCCAACCACCTTGCAATACCTATTCTTTGATTTTTTTTTTTTACCCCTTTTGATCTTGATTTTATTTTTGTGCCTCCTGCTTTAAATTGGACTTCGTTTTGCAACCCAACTTAAATCTTTTTGCCTTCAAAAGTAGGGCATCCATCCTAAGTAAAGAGATTTTTTCTTACCCTCTAAAAAATTATAGTCCTCCCAGCTGCTACAAGTGCTCCTGGACTTGACAGACCCATTCACGTCATTGCCCTGATGTCTCTGGTTAACACGATGGAACGTGAGAAGACCCCAATCAGCTTCAATCCCTCATCTACTCAGTGCACCCAAGCAAATGAGGACAAGAACGACCCAGCTTTTAGGACTCTATGCTTTAGAGTTTCAGGAGTGAAGCTGATCCCCAAAGCCAAACCGTTTCCACATAGGATGACAATACTCGGGACAGACTCCCCTCAAGATGAAAATACTTGGGACAGACTTGACCTAGGGCCATAATTCTGTCCAAGCCATTCTAAACATTTCTTTGGAAGTAAAAGGAACAAGCATTAACCGCTGCATAGATTCTACTTTCCAAAGGTGATGCAGTAACGTTTCCCATCTCACATGCCCTTTTTGAAATGTGACCTTGCTAGTCTCCCATTAAGAGATGGGGTCTCTTTCTCTACCCCCTTGAACTTGGACAGACTCTGTGATGGCTCTGACCAATAGAAGACAGCGGAGGTGCACTGTACCAGTCCCAGGGACAGCTTTCAACTAGCCAGGCACTTCTACTTCCTGCGTCCTGGCAGCCAGCCGCCACGTAAGAAGAATGACTGTCCTGAGAAGACGGCGCCATGAGAAACCCAAGCCACATGGACAGGGCCTGGATGAGACACCACATGGGGACAGAGAGAGATGCCCTGGAACGTGGTGACAAGTGCATGAGAAAGCCACCTGGAAGGGGATCCCCAGCCCTAGCTGTCCCAGCTGTCACCATGTGCATCAGAGATGAACCCCATTGAGTTCTTCCCTAATTCCTGACCCTCAAAATTGTGAGCAAAATGAAAATCAGTGGTTTTCAGGTGGGGATTGGGACAGTGCCTCACTCGCACTGTTTGCAGGGATCAAATATTTAATGCGTGCAAAGCCCTTGGCCTAGTCCCTGGCACGCAGTAAGTGTTGAGTACACAGTAGTTATTATGTTTAATATGTCAGGTAGCAAAATTGAGCATTTTGTGTAATACCTGCACAGGGAACTGGCTTTCTCAAGAGCTCTTCTGTGACGACATTCCACAGTCACGCAACGTAAGATGACCTATCTAAATAGACCACTTCCTGTCTTATTGCCACCTCTCAGTTAGCCTCAGCAGGCCCCAATTTACATGTGGCATGGTATCCACGTGCATACGCAGACACGTCGTAGATCTAGAGCGAATCACACAGTGTCAAGCCAGGCCTGACCACTGCTGAGCGGAGAATCCAATTGGGAGGTCCTGGAGAAAAAGCCTACTGCTGTACTCAGGCCCAACTCGCCTCCTGACAACTGTCCAGGGAGCTGTAATGGTATGAGGCACAGGCACAGGGAAGGAGGAGAGATTTAAGGGGAAGACAGGAGAAGAATACCACTTACACTCCTGACAGGTTTGCCCATGTGCAGTACCTCTGAATGTTCTGAGCTGAACTTATTGCTTTCTTTGCAATTCTTCTTCTCCTATGCACATATGTTAACATATCCATGTGTTGGCGCTGGTTTATCTACCCATCAGGCCAGTGTTTACTGAGTGCCCATTACGTGCAAAGAACTGGGAGAGATGCGGGGTCTGGGGCCTTAGATCAGCCAGGGAAAAGCACACTGACAGCTTTCGCAACAACCGTGTTGGATCCTCAGAATAATAACCAAACCTTTTCCCACAATTTAGTCTCTTTATTTCTTCCCACTCTCTGGAGAACACAGCCACCAACAAATCCCTTCCAGCTAAAAGAGCCCATTCCCTCCCCGAGTTCCCCTCCTGCTTCCTGACAGTCTCAGCATCTCTCCCCCGGGGTAGGCTGGGATCAGCGCGTGAGGACTTCAAAGAGGCCGTCTAAGTCGGTGGGGGAGGGGTGCAGAACATCCGCGCTGGGATCTGACAGCACCGCACAAGGCACCGAGGACCAGGGCTGTGAGACACATTCAGCTCCGGGGCTGAAAACTCTTCTTCTGGTGCTGACAACATCTGTTTTATTTTGAAGGTTGCTAAGGAGAGTTCTAGCTGGGCTAACGTTGTTCCAGTTCAGTACTTCATGATGAGTTTCTCGCACGGGGTTCAGAAGGCAGGAATAAAAGCTCGCCAGATGAACCCGCTCCTTTCACTTTGCAGATATTAAAGAATCACTTTGCTACCAGGGATGACTAACACCCCGCCTGGTCTCGCTCAGAATTGGACGGACCCTCTGCTTACTCTCTTATGACTCGTCTTCTCCCTGCCCCCTCTGTCCCCACTTGCCAACTCCCCATCTTTGCCAAATAACAGCTTATTAGGAAGAAACAGACAGTGAATGTGCCACTAGCCCAGGAGAAGATTTCACTGCAGAGACAAGGAAGAGCTGAGAAATGAGTTGGGGCTCACGGCGGGAGGACGTTTAGCATTAGACAAAGGAGGAAATGATTTCCGAGCCTTTGAAGATCTGTTTTACCTCCTAATAGAGCAATGCCGAACGCCTTCATGCGGGCTCGGAACAGTCAGGAGACAGTAGAGAGACCAAGCTCAAAACAGGGAAGACGCTAACCGGCAGGCCTGTCTCCATCTTTGCAGTAATGGACTTGGGAAGCGAAGCACTCCACACTCCACCCGGCCCCATCCTGCCTAAGTCCACTTGAGATTAATTACAAGATAGTAACAAAATTAGGAAAAGTCGGCCCTGGAGGGCAAGCATTCAGGAAAATAAGAGATGGGGAAGGTGAGCCTGGTAAAAAAAGAAGAGGATGTGACAATGACCTTCACATATATGACAAGTAACAATGACATGGGTGGCAAGGAGGGCAACAGTTGAGGGCCACTCTGCTCCTCCCTTAGGAATCAGACGTGGGGAGAGAGCCCTCCAAAAGAGCAGGGGAAGCAGGAAGCCCCCTGGATTTAACCGGTATCTGTAAAAAAAAAAATTCATTTGGGCCTTCCAGGGCATTCGGTGAAAAAAACGTGTTCCATTAACTAAAGGAATTCTTTTTCTTCCCTGGGCTTTAGAAAAGCCCCAGCTCCTGCCAGAGAGTACCTAGGAGTCTAGGCAAAGGAAAGGGAGAATGGCAGTGTTCTCCCTCCAACAGAGATCTATTTCAAAGAGCCATTCAGCAGGGCCCCCCACCCTGCAAATCTCGACAACAAAAGGAATATATATCCTCTCAGAGGAGGGTACTGAGACAACTGAGGCCACGTTATCTAAACATTTCCCTTGCCTGCCAGATTCTATTTCAGCCAGTTTGGCTTTCTCCCCCAGCTTGGGATCTATGCAGGAGAGAGTATGCTTGTCCTGATATCAAGAAGGCCCAAACAGTGCAGAACACGCAGCTCCCTTACTCCTCTCCGTATCCCAGAGGAGGGATTAAGCCAGAGAGGTGAAGAGCCAGCTCTCCGAACCACTCACCTAGCCAGGTCACAGCCACAGCACCTGGGGCCGACATGGCCTCTGCCACCTTGTGCCAGCTCCTGTTGTGCCCGGGTGTCCAGAGCGCCACGTGGCAGAAATAGTAGCCAGCGTTTTCTTTGCTGACATCTCGAACCAGTAAATGGTAGGAGCGCGCATCCACGTGACTCAAGGCCATGTGAGGAGAGCTGTGCACCAGGGAATCATGGTCCAGCCGAGCCAACACATGGGGGCCGGGCAAGGTGCTGTCAGGCGTCCTGCTGAAGTACCACGTCACCGCGGGTCGGACGTCGTCCGCTCGGTCCGTTGTAATGTTGCAGGTCAGGTCCAGCTCCTTTCCTTCAGCCACAGTCACATTCCTGGCCACAGCGGCTCGAAGCACTGGAAAATTGAAAACAAGAATGTCTAGATAATCTCCGTCGTATTTGCTGCTTCCACCCCCGTCCCCTTAGGTCATCTCTTTTTACCTTCTTATTTGCAACATTCAAGTTAGAAGGCTTTGTACAGTTTTGAGTGCTTGAGAAATGTACTGAATAAATGAATGAAACATACCATATTTCTTTTTCTTTCATTAAAACAATAACAAGCACTTATATATATATGCTTACTCTATGCCAGGCACTCTTCTGAGTGCTTTATAAATTTCATCTTCAAAACAACCCTACGAGGTAGTACAATTATCATCTCCATTTTACTGGTAAGGCAGTTGAAGCACAGAGAAGTTAACTAACGTGCCCAAGGTGCCACAGCTAATAGGTAACAGAGCTAAGATTCAAATCCCGGCTGTCTGCCTCTAGGGACGCTGCTCTTAAGTGTTACACTATTATCACGTACACTATCATTTTGAAAACAAGTCTGCTGAACATTACAAGGCTAAAATTATACTTTCTCCATATGCACGACAGGCCTTGGGTGACTTTCAGAGAAAAGACAGCTCAGCTCTGGCCGGTACATATTATCAGTTGGGGGCCAGGAGCTGGAGGGTAGGAAGTGAGGGTGAAACCATCTTCTGGGTAAAAGGGGGGCAGGGAGGATCCTAAACAGAAGGACTGGGAAAGTGAAACCAGACAATATGCCTGACGAGTCAAGTCTTCCAAAGGCTATGCACTTAGAGCATCATTTATTCTGGTCCACACACCCGCCTTAAAGTCAAGAGTAAAGCATATATTCTAAAACCAAACCACAATGATTTCTGGATTACCCATGCCACTGCCCTCTCTGTGTGGATAGTTAAAAGTAGACTATATTTAGACAAAGCACTGAAGGATCTGGTGTCACGGTCTCCAGGCAGATGTGGTTTCAGCATTCCCCTGTCAAAGCTTTTTACACGGAAACATTTTAGTTTATTCAAGGGATTTTGTGCAAAGAAGTTGAACATCTGTAATCAGAGTAGAAAAACATGCAACACGTGCTAATGCTCTAGGAACAACTGCTTAGATGATAACTAGCTGACACCTCCCAGGGGATTCAAGTGGACGCACAGCAAGGTCCTGGTCTTCCAGCAGGAGTCACTCAGCACCAGCTGCGGTCCCGGGTCAGCTCAGCGACAAAGGCTGTCACTCAGTTCAGAAAAGACGCAACCCCAAAACCCATGTCCTTTGGAGTAAATGACTTTCATATAAATATTTCCAAAGGCTGATGATATTTCCAACAAGTGTTTCAGGCCAAGTTCAACATCTGCCTTGATGAAGGCAGAAAATGAGGTGGGCATAGTATTAGAAAAAGGAATTTGAAGTCTATTTCTCACCTCCACCCACCTTCTTCCACATTCCTCCTCCTCCTTCAACCTTTAAACGAGCCAAAAATAATAAGAGATATCTTTTGAGGGGAGTCAGTATGGAAACTGCTGCTCCGAGCCTGTGCTGCGGTTTGAACCTCCCCACGTACAAACCGTGGTCAGGGATCCCAGAATACTGCCAGAGTCCCTCTGTGCTGGCCACCACTACTGGCGGTAAAAGAAGGCTCAGGAGGGAGCCAGCTGAGGAAAGAAGAAGTGGGCAATATGCAGCTGTGGACAGTATGCATGGAGAAGACAGGTTCTTGCGTTTAGAAATACTGGCAGAAACATCTCTTTAGCAGTATAGTTCACTTTCTAATTTTTTTTCCCTGCAAGTGGCTAAAAATCTTGTCACATCACTAAGCATAGTTGTCACATGTTCTATGGGATTGGAGGGTTCACTGCTGGGACAGGACGAAGTACGGGGAAGGGAAAAAAAGAATCAGTTCTAAGGACTCGTAATGCAAGAGGGGACCTCAGACTAAGCCTGGAGTGATGCAGGCTTTCTCCTACTGGATGTAACTGAACCTATAAATTAGACACCAACATCTGCATCAACCAGACCACTCCCAATATAGGGGGGTTTACTGCCACCTACATGACCTACAGCCCCACCATTTAAGTAGCTTTGTGCCATTTATCATAACAATGCCATAAGAATACTTAAGAAGCTAGCTATGGACAACATTCATAGCAGCACTATTTACAATAGCCAAGATATGGAAGCAACCTAAGGGTCCATCAACAGATGAATGATTAAAGAAGATGTGGTGTACAAATACAATGGATTATTACTCAGCTGCAAAAAAGAATGAAATAATGCCATGTGCAACAAAACCTGTAGGGTATTATCCTTAGTGAAGTAAGTCAGGCAGAAAAAGACAAATAGTGCATGTTTTCACTTATATGTGGTCTCTAAAAAATGAAACAAACGAACCAATATAACAGAACAAAAACAGACTCACAGATACAGAGAACAAATCAGTGGTTACCAGTGGAGAGAGGGGGAGGGGGTGGGGCAAGATAGAGGAAGGGGATCAAGAGGTACAACTACTAAGTATAAAATAAATAAGATACAGGATGTAGTACACAGCACGGGAAATACAGCCAATGTTTTATAACTTTAATGGAGTCAAATCTATAAAACTATTGAATCACTACGTTGTACACTTGAAACTAACATAATATTGTAAATCAACTACACTTTAATTTAAAAAAAAAGCTAGCTGTGGAGAATGCAGGTGCTGAAAATGAGAGAAAGACCATCACTCTAGTGTGGTAGTTCTTAACCTGGGGTCCACAAAGAGAATTTAAGGAATCTGTGACATGGACGGGAAAAACAAATTGTCTTTGGTTTACTAACCTCTACGTGAAATATAGCAGCTCCTCTCGTTATGAAACTAAGCAACAAACCAGTGTAGTATTATCTGTCCCCGGGACCTTGTTCCCAATAGAAATCACAGATATTTTCACATCACCTGACAATTGTTGCAGATATCTTAACATATCATTTATATTCATCACTTATCAGAAATTACAGTAGTTGTTAGGCCTGCCACTATATCTTATTATTTAATGCAATAATAAAATATTATATTATTATATAACAAATTTTTCTTAAAATATTTTGATTACTATTCAATGTAACTGTTTTCCTTTGTCATCCTCCACATGGATTTTATGAATTAAAACATATTAACTCTGAGAAAAGGTTTGTGAGCTTCAAAGGACTGTCGAAGACGCCCATGGCACAACAAGCTACGAGCCCTCAGGCTCAGGTGAGAGCCAGATGCTACCGCCTGCCTAATAGACGCAGGGTGTTCAAGTCTTATAACTATACTCTGGGTTTTGCGGCTTGTTTGAAACGAAAAAAAAAAAAAAACCTTTACAACTGAAATTCTTGTATGAAAAGATAATTCTCTGCCAGGCTGAAATTCTTAACCCTCCTGCCTCGTTAAAACAGTTGTTCGATGCAAGCTGAATATCCGTGGTTTCTTAGGTCAGGTTCCTGGCAGATCACTTCCGAAAAGGCAGGTGACCTGAATCCATCCGGAAAGTGATTTCTGCAGCTGGAAGAACCAAGACTGAGTGTGACCTGCAGCCCCTCTTGTCGGCAAGAGCACCTCCAACCTCACTGACGGCCACGGTCACTCAGTGGCCAGTCAGTGCTGCTTTTCCCAAATCCAGCTCCTGTGTTGTGGTGCAAACGCAGGGTAGAGTGCTCAGGACAATGCAGCTTGCAGAGGAAAAACACTCCCCGTGTGTATCGTTTCCTGCTTTCCTTCCAACCTCAGCAACAGAGCGACCACACACTCTTGTTTATAGTCAGGAAATGAGTCCAGCCAAGGTCTTCCCAGTTTACAGAACAGGGGGCAGCAGCAACAGCAGCAGAGTACTCTGAGATCTGGAGATGTCAGACTCTCAGCAAACCAAGTCTATCCAACCATCCACAGCAGTGACATCACCCTGAGATGGGCTCTTTTCACTTTCTCTCTGCCAAGCCAGAAGCTCCATGAGGCCTGGGAACGATCCTTAAGCATCTCTGACCCCAGAGCCCAGGACAGAACTGAGCACACAGTAGGTTCTCTACTGATGCCTGTTGGAAACTGGCCTGTTTTTCTTTCCTATTTGTTTTTCTTTTATTTTTATGGGTTTCCGAAAATGTATTTTGCATTTCCTTAATTACTTCTCTAGCAGGAGTAAGAAGGGTTTTGTTTGTTGTTTTTGAAAAGGCTCGTTCACAGATGACAAAAACTTCTTGCATATAGACCCCACAGCTGAATGCTTCTGGGGTATGTGGCATAGAGGACATAAGAAGAGGCCCAGCCCTAGGGAATCCCTCACCTACAAGGGGATGTCACATCTGAGGGGACCTGAAAGGCAGGTCTAGAGGACCCAAGTCAGACGAGAGGTTTGGGGATGAGCCAGACGCGTCCCCAACAGCTGTGGGGAAGGGCAGATCCAGAGATCTAGGAAACACCAAACAAAATGAAGCCAAGGGAGCGGGCTGGGGGCAGCTCCACCCCAAAGCCCCTCTGACCACCAGGCCGGACCTCTCCTGGCACTTAAAAGGACTTCATCTTTCAGTCACAGAATACTCAAAGTATCTTATGCAACCTGCAGCTTCCCAGGGGTCTCGGCATTTGGCACAAAAGAAATGCATCCTCCCCAAACCGTTACCACCACCCTACTCCCTCACCCGTCAACGCGAGGCCTCCCAGGAGGAGCAGAAATCTTGTCAGAGAAGAAAAAGGCTCCCGGCCGAGTTCTTTACACCACATTGCCCCGAATAACATATAGTCTAAAACATGCAATTTCCAGAAGCTCACCTGTTGGCTGGATCACCACGGTGGCCACATCCACGGCTTTTTCTTGAATTTCTTGCCAGTTACCCTGCTCTCCGATCCACTCGCTGACGATGCACCGGTAGGAACCCTGGTCGGAGGCCAGGGCCCGGGACACGGAGAGGCGGTACCCGTCGCTCCCCACGGTGTCCAGGCGCACGTCCCCGCTGCGGTAGCGCTGCTCGTAGCCGGGGCCGGGCCGCAACCTGCCCTCGTGGGTCAAGGAGAGGATGCTCCGGCGGGCGGGGCCGCGCCACACCTCCCAAAGCAGCGCCAGGTGCGTGTGCAGCGGCGACGCGGTGGAGGCCGAACAGCGCAGCTCGAAGGGCTCGCCCTCGCGCAGGCTGGGGCCCGGGGAGGGCTGCGGGCCGGCGGCCACGCGCAGAGCATCCGGCAGCACTGCAGGGAGAAAGCGGAGCCGTCAGCACACCGCCACCCCAGCCACTGCGCAAGTGCCCAGCACCGTCCGGGGCTTGCGGCACAATTTCCTCCTCCCCTCCCCTGTTCTAAAGCCCAGATGGGCACGGCTGCCCATTGCGCTTCATCTATGATCTCAACTTCCTGACTCGAAAAAAGAGGAGACACTAATAAGACCCCTGGCTAGAACGAGGTGGTGCAAATTCCCTTTGGGGAGCTGTGCCTTGGAGTTCTACTTCTGCCACCCTTAGGCAAGTCACTTTACCCCTCCGTGCCTCGTTTTCCTCAACTCTAAAAAGGGATGACAACGAGACCTATCTCCGGAAGTTGACTGAGAATTAAACCAGTTATAAGGGAAGGTGCCCAGGACGATGCTTGGCACTCAGCAATTACAATCAAATAACCAGCCGCTACTGTGCCACACTCCTTTGTTAGGACACAGGCTGGAGTAGAGAACCAGGGGGATCTTCTAGGAGTTAAGGCAGTGTAATCCGCAAAGCACAAAAGCACAGGAGAGCTTCCTGTGCCTTGAGGCCTGGGGAATGTCTAAGAATGACTAGGGTGAGCAGCAGGTATCTGCAGGGTAGGAACCCATCGAGGAGAACTGACGCCTCAGCTATTTAACTATTAGGACCCACTGGGGAAAAGCTGGGCTCTTCCACAGTCTAGAAAAAGGGGGCCTGAGATCAGAGAAGTGTCGGCGACTGCTCTTGAGGAAGGGAAGCCACACGTGAAGTAACCAGCGAGGAGGTCCCTACCAAAGGGCAGGGACAACCTCTCAGGCTTGCCTACGGGCTGGCTGAGAGAATCCCCAAACACCACTGTGCATCATCTCCTTGGGTTTTCCTGCCATCCTACACTCAGAAACAAATTCAGTGTCCTTGAGAAGGGACTACTCTAAATAACAGAAAAAAAAACTGCTACATGTTTAGAAGGACACATCACAAAGACCTATCTCTATTGCAAATGAATATAATGACCTTCTACTATACACATCAGTCTGTGAGTCCAGCTAACATGACTCAGTTCCCAAGACCAGTTATCCCTGAGGCCATGGATATACAGTTTGAAGACCCATGAAGCTGAAGGCCAGAGAGACACTAGACCATGCATGGCAGCCACGAGAGGCTCCACTTGGGCAGCCAGCCAGTCTCTTTCACGGCCATCCATCTGCTTTCCTGACCCCAGGAAAGCCTCTTCTTACTCCTGTCTTTCGAAGACTGGAGAACAAACAGCAGCAGAGTACTCTGAGAGGCCTGAGTAGGTTCCCCCCTGCTGCCTCCAACTCCTCAAGATGAGAATTACACATGGAGACGAGGGTGCATCTGACCTGGTGGAGGTGTACCGTGTGTGTGATGACTACAAAAGCAATGCATTATTTAACTCCAACGCAAGAATGTCTTACGGGACTTTTTTCTCAAAAACATATTTGGATTTTGTAGAGGAATGAGAAGAGGTAATGGAAGAGGTAGATTGGACATTTTAATACCTGCATAATGGGCATGGCTGTTTTATTCCCTCATGAGTCTAATGGGGGAACAGTATCTGGACAATATGGTAGCAGTCCATAAATCATTACAGAAGGAAAGAATGCCTGAATCAACCCCTTCTTTATATATCATCATGTACATCTTCTGCTTTGCTGATCATTAATTACACTACTACTCTGATATAATTCTTTTTGGAACAAGGCAGGATACACATAAATGCATACTTAAGTAATAATAATAACAACACTAATAATGTTTCTATTTTGCTAGCCCCAAATTAAAATTGTTTGCTCTTGCCCATTTACTAATTAGCTGTATGATTTTAGGCAAGTCATTAACCTATGCTCCTCCATTTCCTCATGTGTAAATTTGGGAAATACCCTGCCCTCTCTTCTTCATTGGGTTGAGAATTGAATGGGTGAATTAATCAAACAGAACTTGGAAAATGAAAAAACAAACAAACCCAAACATTCCAGATACATAAGGTGTGATTACTTGCACAGCCAGGCCAATAAGGTTGCAGTGACCACATCACTCTTTCTCCACATATGACCCCTACAACTTCTAAATCATCAAGGGTACAAAGAAAGACATGAGCTTTTAAGTATCTGTTAGTCCCATAAACCTGAACATCCGTGTCATCATGACCATCACCTCCTCGTCCCTAACCTGACTGAGTGTTTACTATGGCATTGCTCTGAGGCTTTACATGTCCTAACTCACCTCGACCTTTACGGAAGGTTTTCCAGAGGAGGAAGCTGAGGCATGGGACATGCCCACGGCCACAGAGCTGACACGTGGGAGAGCGAGCCATGGGACTTACTGAGCGCAGGCAACCGGGCTCACAGCTGGAGTCGCCATCACATACCACTCTGCCTCAACTCACCAGCCACGGGAGGGCTCACAATCACAATGGAGTGAAGAGAAAGGGCCCTCAGAGGCCACGCGGCCCATCCTCTGCCTTTAATCAGGTAAGACATTATTCCTCCATCGGACAGAGGTGGGAACAGAGACCCAGAGGACTTCAGTTTCTGGCACAGTCCCGCACAGCTGAGTGGCAGAGGAAAGTCCGGTCCTCCAGTGCAGCAACCCCGCCCCCCGTGAGGATGTACCTTTAACTTGCACTGTATCCTCATAGTTGCCCTGGACGGTGGCATCCGTGCTGGGGGTGGAACACTTGTAGTGGCCTTGGTCTGAGGGCTGGACGTTCTTTATGTGCAGTTCCACGGCGTCGTTGGCCGTCCGCCGCAGCACGATGTCACCCCTCTGCAGGCGCTCACGGTACAGCTGGGCGGGGAAGCCCACCTCCCAAGTGCTGGCGAGCTCCACGAAGCTGCTGCCCGAGGCCAAGAAGCTCCAGTCAAAGTTCTGCTCGCTGGGGCCGTCGTAGTCGCTGACGTTGCAGGGGATGACCAGTTCAGTGCCCACCACCCGCACCAGACTCCCCGCGGGGACCCTCACCACACGCCCTCGACAAAGAGCTGCAACAACAAGAGGTGAAAGGCAGGGCTTGAATCCAATAAGGTCTTCCCAGTATAAATGTGGTAAAACTGTGGGCGCTCCGGCTCCCAGGCACATGGTGGAAACGTGACATCGACCAGCTGGGGAAATGTGACACTGACCGGCGTGCTGCCAGTGTCTGTGCAGAAGAAGGCTGAGCCCACCCCAAGGACCCCAAGCCAGGAATACCCCCCTGCGATGAGTACCTCTCATGCAACAGTCTCCTAGGATATCCAGGGAGGAAGAGAAGCACTAAAAGTAGGCTAACCATGAACTTGAATAGCTTTCTCCCTCCTGTTACTATTTAACCTACTGTGATCACTCAACATGAGGCAGAAATACTTTAGGTTTTGTGTGAAAGAAAAGGACACAGCTAATCAAGTATTTACATTTCTTCCCACCCAATGTCAACATTCTTCCCTAGAGAGCACCCCCTGGGGGCTCCTGAGACCTGATTTACAACGATGGCTGCCAATTTTTAAATCCTAGAGCAGCCTGCTGATAAAATGATTTAACTCTGGTTATCTGACATTGCCTATAAATTAATTTTAAAATATGACGACTCTACCAAGTATTAATTTTCTATTTTCTGGCTCATTTCCTTCTCTCTACTCTTCACCCTGATCTAAATTCAGAAAGAGGATAGGGAAGCACAAAGAGAGACAGTGCCTGCTCTGGCTGGTTGCTGGGCGTTGGTAGGAATGCAGCGGCTTACTGGGGATGAGAGGCCTGGTGGACAAAGCCTAGAGTTCACTGGCATTCCCTGCCCCAAGTGCAGACCTCACAGGCCTCTGGGATGGCCCTTAGGGACCGTCACCTGTGTGTCCTTTAAGATCGCTTCTTTGGGGGTGGGATAGGGAGGGTGGGAGAGAGGGAGACGCAAGAGGGAAGAGATATGGGAACATATGTATATGTATAGCGGATTCACTTTGTTATGAAGCAGAAACTAACACACCATTGTAAAGCAGTTATACCCCAATAAAGATGTAAAAAAAAAAAGATTGCTTCTTTGCAATGAACTTCAGAACATTTTTTGGCAGTGTGTTTATTACCTGTGTTAGCATTTCAATTCAGACCAAATGAACTTGCAGGGCTCTTTCCTGATGTTCTATGAATAGGTACAGCATTAAGAGATACAGGAGAAAGCATGGGCTCTGAAATCAAGGAGACAAGTTTAAACTGAGAGACCTCTCTTAGCTTTGGCTTCCTCCACTATAAAATGAGGAAAGAAGGAGTCACTGAGTTGATGAAATAAAATGGCCAGCTGAGACTCTGCCATGTAGGAAGAGCTCGATAAAATGGAACTTCTATTATTTATTTTCAGTTCTGTGTTTCTGTCATTTGTTATGGGTTGAATTGTGTCTCCCTACCACCACCCCCCACATTCATATGCTGAAGTCCTAGCCCCCAGCACCTCAGAAAGTGATCTTGTTTGGGAATAGGGTTGTTGCAGATGTAATGAGCTAAACTGTAATGAGGTCATACTGGAGTAGGGTGGGCCCCTCATCCAACGACCAGTATCCTTAAAAGGGGGGAAATTTGGACAGAGACAAGCACTCAGGGAGAGTGCCATGTGAATATCAAGGCAGAGATTGGGATGATATGTCTATGATCTAAGGAATGCCCTGCACCCCCGGTCCCGGGAATGCACACTGGGGCTGAAACAAGGTCAGAGTCCTCCTTGCTCATTTTTGCTGAAGCTGCAGGAAGACACTTTCACCTCCTTTGGAATCAGGGTACTGCAGAGCTGCTTCGCTCTGAAGCTGCATGTGGGCAGCCCTCCTGACCAGGTGAGGGAGCCATCTACAGCAGAAGAGACCCAGGTCAACACTGGGACCAAAGAGGTGCAGAGGATGTGCCCTCATGACTAGATGGCATCATCTGAGCCACTAGATCTGCCATACCTTCTAAATCATTCCATATGCACACACACATACACACAAACGAACACATATGCACATGTGCACACACTCACACACACACACACATACACACACACGTCTTCCCCTGGACATTTCAATTCCTTGCAATTCTACTCACACCCACTTATATTCCTTAGGATAATTTCTGTCACTGGAAACTCAGGGCACTGAAATAATACCCAGCAAGCAGTGAGGTCATCATCACTACATTTCAAAGGAAACAGGCCATCCTTTTTACATTTAATTTCAGAGATGACTGGATAATTCTGACTGTCCCAGAGAGACCCTTCAGAAGGAAGCTTCAGGACTTCCCTGGTGGTGCAGTGGATAAGACTCCGCGCTCCCAGTGCAGGGGGCCAGGGTTCGATCCCTGGCCAGGGAACTAGATCCCACATGCATGCTGCAACTAAGAGTTCACATGACACAACTAAGGAGCCCGTGTGCTGCAACTAAGACCTGGTGCAACCTAATAAATAAATAAATAAATATTTAAAAAAAAAAAAGAAGAAGAAGAAGAAGAAGGAAGCTTCATGGTGGAGACCCGTAAGAGGGAGCACAGCCTAACGCTTATCCTCCTTGAGCCCAGTTTCCATCTGTGAAATGGAGACACACCCTAGGGCTGTGTAAGGATTAATTGAGCCACAGAGCACTCACAACAGTGCCCTGCACGCAGGAAGGGTCTGCGGTTACCTGCTTTGCAGGCCGCCTCTAGAATAAACCTGTTCACAATCATTCACTTTGCTTCCTTGACAGGTTTACAGAGGAATTTCCTAACATGTAAAGCTTTGCAATTTCTAGCCCTTGTCAAGAAGTTCACCAGGGTTAACAACCGGCTCAACGGGGCCCTTCGGCATGAGGCTACCTTCCTTGTAAGGTGTCTGTCTTTATTCTTAGTGAGTGGAGCTCAGCAAACTGAGCCAGCTGCTTGTGTCAGCTCTCCAGTCCTGCTTCCACAGTCACCCAAATCATCTTTTTAACGCACAAATCATACGTCACTTCACTGGTCAGAAGTATCTCATGGTTCCTCATCACCTACAGGATACACTCTATCTTCCAGAGCCCCCACTGCGATGCCCCTGGTTCCTGCCACCTTCCCTCTCACCTGAATTATTGCAACAGCCTCCCAACTGGCTGCCTGCCTTCCCTCTGCTCTTGCCCTCCACTCTCAACACAGCCAAGCCATCTTTTAAAAATTTAAGTGCATTACATCCTTACTCTGCTCAAAGCTTTCCAATCACTCCCCATGTCACTCAGATAAAAGCCAAGTCCTCACAGAGGCCACCAAGACCTCACAGGACCTGGCCCTCTTTTCTTCTCCAAGCTCCTCCCTCCACTGCACTCCAGCCGTGCTTTCCTCCTAAGACTCTCGAGCAGACAGACCTATTCCAACCTAGGGCTTCTGCACATTTTCTCGGTCCGGAGCACTCTCAGACGTAAACCCCGCTCCATCACCAGGTTCACATTTCATTCTAGTGTCGCCTTATTAGTGAGGCCTTTCTTGACCACTTAAAATTGTACACACCCACCCTCATTCTTGCCAAATTTTCTTATCACTTACCACTAATATTCTTTACGTGTATCCCTATAGTTTTACTATTATTTATTATCTGCCTTCTCCCACCAGGATGCAAGGTCTAAATGAGCAGTGATTTTTATCTGTTTTGTTCACTGCTGAATGCCAGTGCCTGCCTAGAACTGGGCCTGGTACATAGTAGTTGTTCAATACATACTTGCTAAATAAATGAACGAATAGAAGACACACAAGATCCTTCATAGTCTGGTCCATGGCTACCATTCCAGCTTCATCAGCTACCCTTCTCCCAGCCCTTAGTCCTTAGACTTCAACAAAACAAATGGCCCTTCAAGTCTCTGCAAATGCCATGCTCTCTTGGGCCTCACAGCCTCTGCTTCTGTGCTTCCTTCATATGGAATGCCCTCCTGGCAATCTCTCAGCCTCTTGCAAGAAGCAGCTCCAGCACCACCTTCTGTGGGAAGGCTTCCCCATCTCCCCTGGGGTCACTTAGGCACTCCTGCCTCAACTCAACCTGCAGAAGTACCTTCGACTCAGGCTATGTTACAGTGCCACTGGAAAAAGCCAAGCAGATAGGAACAGATGCTTGAAAGATCAAATTTTAATCTAAAAAAAATATAAACCCGAGCAGTGCCGTACATGCAGAACTGGGATGTCCCCTCATCTGTGCAAAGCAAGATTCTGAAGTTTAGTTAACAGAATTTCAATTTGCTACCAGCAGTCTGCTATTTAGCACATATTTCCTTTAATATTGTTAAATAACAGCTAATGATATTTAAAAAATAAACACAACTTGTAAAACATAGAGCATATGGCTCTTTCCAAATCAAAAAGAATATCTGCAAAGCCACACATTACCGATTTTAGTTGAAACCTCTTGTAACAGTTGACTAAGGGGAAAAAAACAAAATTTTCCTCTGGTTTTCCAAATCCTACCGGTATTTCAAATGAAGAGTCCCAAACACTTTGGCACCTGAACTGTGTTAGGTTAGCTTTCTATAAAAATGTCTTTACTAAGAAACAATTTAAATTTGTTTTCAGGGGTCAATATAAGAAACCATTATATGAAAAGCATTTCTTTATTAGTTTTAAAAGGACTATTGAGGCCACGATTGGGTTGTTCAATGACGCAAGAATCCATACGATAAAAGTCTCTTAAAATTTAGTACCAGAAAAAAAATACCAGTTGATGGACCATTGTGTGTTCTTTCCCCAGCAAACAAGAACTATATAGGCGTCTCTCACAACCCAAGTACCTTTGATACTCAACACAAATTAGGGTACCTTAATAGCACATTTTGTGCAGTATATTAAGGCTCTGATGCTAAACCTCTCTCTCATAATCCCAATTACTAAGTGGCCCAGCACCACATCACCATGCCCTGGTGATGCCCAGACCCTCTTAGATAGGTCTCAGAACCCTGCACTGCTTCCTAATTCCTGTTTTTAAAATTTCTGCCTAAACCTACCAAAACAAAGTAAAACAAAGAACACACAAACAACCCTGAATACAATTGTTACTGCTTCGTCATCTCTTTTACCCGTATTCCAACTTCCAAGTCCTGTTTTCCCCAACATATATAAAATTCATGTGTCCTTTTGTACCTTAGCTTCAAGGAAGTCTAGTACGAAATATGATGGTGAAATATGGAAACCATTCACAATCTAAATTTCTAATAATTATCTCTCTCCTCTACCTCTACACCTTCCTGTGCCTTCTCTGTCACCCTTGTACTTTTGATTTCTTTACCCTTAGTTTAAAGATTATTGCATGTATGTGTGTATTTCACTGTAAATTGCCTCAAATATGTTTTTCGGGAGGAGGGGAGATAAGTGAGGTATAAATTTCAAAAGACTAATAATGGAGATGAGATACTTTCTGCTATGATGGACTAGCTTGTATCAGATCAACTCCCTGCCCCCTGCCCCCACCCCAGAACAACTACAAAAGATGGACAAAACACAAGAAACAGATCATTGAATGCACTGGTGATCAATCCAGGTATCCGGGACTAAGGGGCCAAGATCACAGAAACACCCCAAGGTGGGCCTGACAATATGCACTGCTTTTTCTCTTCAAATATTTGCCAATTTTAAGTTGTGCAGTAAAAGGTAGTAGTTCAGAACTGCCAATGCCTCATGGGGCCAAGAAGACAGCAACTGAAGTTCAGGGCCATTAAGAAAGTCATAGTCTAAAACCAGCAAACAAACACAACAAGAAAGTCATAGGCTGAGGTGGGGGGAGTTGGTGGGGGAAGACTGGTAAGTGTCCGAGAAGTTAAACAGAAAATAAATATTAAGGGGCTAAGAGGTTAAGCAAATTTTTCGACCATCTCACAGTACTGGGGAAACAAAAATTGGAATTCCGAGTTTACAAAAGACGGTGGACAATAGTAAACACCCCAGACTGAATTACAGCCCTGGAAAGGGCTATGCCTTTGGAGTAAGAGCAAAGCTGAACAAACAACCAGCTCTCAAGAATACTGAAATCTTGTCTCAAAACATCTCAATTCCTCACTGGATTACAGTGAGCTTCTCTTACTGTATTAGCCTGCTAGAAAGAAAAATAAAAAAATAAAACGTAAATCTTCTTGTGAAGAAGATAACATCACACAGAGCCTCTACAATTTTTCAATATTCAATCAAAACCTACCAGACGTTCCGTACAACAGCACCAAATGACTGAAAACAAAAGACAACAACCCAGACAATAGAAACAGATGCACAGGGATCCAGATATTGGTGTTATCAGACGTGGACTTTAAAATAACTATGATTAGTTTATTAAAGAAACAGACAACAGGATTTCACTTCTTAACTTTATTAAAATAATCAGATTAAAATCCTAGAACTAAAAAAAAAAATCTAAAATTAAGAACTCAATAAATGGGTTTGATATCAGATTAGATGCAACGTTAGTCAGTATAAGATATCCAAACTGAAGCACAGGGTGTAAAAAAGATGAAAAATGCAGAAAAGAGTCTAAGAGACACATGAGAGACGATAAAAAGGTCAAACACGTGTAACAGAGTCCCAGGATGAGAAGGAATATGATAGAATTAGAATTAATTTCTGAAGAAATAATGGTTAAGGTATTTCTTAAACCGACAAAAGACGTCATGCCACAGATTCAAGAAGTACTATATATCTAAAGCAGCACGAATACAAAGAAAACCACACCTAGGTGCATCATTGTAAAACTGCTAAAGGCACGGAAGGGAGCAAGAATTCAATGATACCTGACTTTCAATAGAAACAATGCTCTTAAGACAATGGAATGACATCTTTTTTTTTTTAATATCTATTTTATTTATTTATTTACTTGGTTGTACCGGGTCTTAGTTGCAGCATGTGGGCTCCTCAGTTGAGGCATGCAGGCTCCTTAGTTGTGGCATGCGAACTCTTAGTTGCGGCATGCACGTGGGATCTAGTTCCCTGACCAGGGATCAAACCCGGGCCCCCTGCACTGGGAGCGGGGAGTCTTAACCACTGCACCACCAGGGAAGTCCCTGGAATGACATCTTTAAAGCGATGAAAGAAAGTAACTACCAACAGAGAATTCTACACAGAAAAGATATCGTTAACAAAGGAAGGCAAAATCAATATGCTTTCAATCAACTCTCAATCAGGGAAAGAGAATTAATAAAAAGAAATGCTAACGAAATACCAAAATGATATACTAAAGGGAGTTCTTCAAATAGGAGGAAGATGACCCCAGATGGAATCACGGAAATGTAGGGAGGCATAAAGAGCAACAGAAAGGGTAACTGTGTGGGTAAATCTACTGAATGGTGACTATGTAATACAATATTAGTAATGTCTTCTGGAATTTAAAATATATGCATAATTAAAACATATGACAACAACAGCACAAAAAGCAAGGGAAAGAGTGAAATAACTGGAGCCTAAATGTTTTCTAAGGTCTTGCATTTGATAAAAGGACCATCAGTAGACACTAATAAGTCGACAATGTATGTTCTAAGCTCTTGAATAACCATAAAAATGAGAGAGTGGATAACAAACTAATGAGAGGGGGATAATAAAAAATACTTGATTAATCAAAGAATCTGAAATTTCAGCTAAAATCATATAGGCTTTTCTCAAGTATTTACTTTGTAAGGTGTTCACTTTGATTCATCATCAAATTTCTCTCCACAATACTAGGATAGAGTAAGAGGAGGAATAATAACATACTGCATCTCTCTTATATGCCAGACCACCCCTATCACAGAACCAAGGAAACTGAGACTCAGAGAAGTTAAATAACTTGCTGAAGGTCATAACAGCTATGAAGTGAGGGACTCAACCCAGGTTTATCTGGCCCATGCACTGCACTGTCAAGGCAAAGATGGGCTGGGCTGGTTTTGTCTTCAACTGCATTGTTGATACTAACCATATTCTGTTGATTTTGTCTTTGCTCTGAGTAGGAAGAAGCAACGGCTTGAAATTCCCTATAAAATACTTCCAATTCTCCACGGGCAATGTGAACCAGATAGGTAACAAAGTAACCAAAATGAGTTACTAAGGGAAGAAATATATATTCTTGGCATGAACTAGAGGAGAGACATCCCGTTTTTAGAGAAACGGGATTGTTAAAAATAACTTCCAGTTTCTTCAAAAATTTTTTTCTGATAGACTGCCTTCATTATTTTAAGTGATACTAACTCTACATCTCACACTTTCATGTTCAAAAAAGGTGAAGAGAACTTCATTCTAAAAACATATGGGAAGGACTTTTGGAAGCCCACCTCTCTGACTTTTCAGCGGTGCACATAATTAACATGCAAGAGGTAATTGTTTCCAGATTCCTATTTGCCTACCTCTGAAGTCCTCCAGAAAATAATTAAATGCCTTCAACTTTCTTCCATCATGTAGAATGGATGGAGATAGGCAAGAAAAGTCGGGCAAGTTTTTCAGTGCAATTATTCCTGCAATGTTTATTTCAACAAGCACTATTGGCAACCACGAGGAATCATTAAGAGAGACAAGCTAATGAAGATGAAACTGTATTTATCCACCCTCTTCCACCTCCTTATGAGATCCATGGGAAATAGATTTTATTTCCTGGGTTATCATCAATATTA
Organism: Grampus griseus; assembly: GCF_964374135.1. NCBI lineage: Eukaryota > Metazoa > Chordata > Mammalia > Artiodactyla > Delphinidae > Grampus > Grampus griseus. The sequence continues at coordinate 80,571,934 of NC_139017.1, forward strand.
TTCTAAATCAAGGCCTGTAGAGTACAGCAGATCTGCAAAGGATTTTTGCAATTGTTCCTATTATTGCTCCAATTTTATCACCTCACCGAGCTGCCTAGAAGCAAACAATCTGATTTTACAAACGGAGCCATTTGTAAGATAAGTATTGTAAGTTACCGAATCCAGTAGAACAGGCAGAACGGAAATACCGAAACCGAAGAGCTTGTGGTATTTCACTCTGCCTTGTAAAATGACAGCTAAATCCCCCTTCTCCAGTCCTTACAAGGCCTTTAAGAGAGACCAGGGGCCTATGGATTTCTATACGAAGTTCCCAGTCCACACGTGATTTAGAAGTGAATACACAAGAAGGTTAAACCTGTAAACTCTCACAGAGCCTTTATTGCAGTATCTGACTTAACGAATGCAAAACCTTTGTCTCCTCTGCTGGACTGCCGCTGAGAGGTCTGGCAGGAAGGGATCATGCCGGCTTTCATCTAGACAGTCCCTAAGTGATGAAAATGCAGCAATGTACACATTAAACAAGTTACAGCCAGCAGAGAATGTGTAATGAAGTCACATATGGCAGTACTTCAAAATCCCATCCAAACGCCAATAAGGTTCTACTAGAGCGGGCCTTAGAATCATTTTTTAAAAAAAGGTTCAGCTAAGACCTCAGAGAGATAAACTAGACAAATGCAGTATGACTCATTTAACAAACAACTACTGAGTAAGAAGCCCTCGTGCTGGATGATATGTGAGAGAGGAAGGTAAATCAGCCTTGGACCTTCTTTTAAGGGACTTACGGTATGTTGAGTCATAAGGGGCACGTGAAAACTCTAACAGGAGGAACGATATATAGTAGCCAAAAAGAGGTACTAGCAAGTGCTGTGGGGTTCCTCAGAAAGTGAGGGTGCGTCCCTCCAAAGGGATTAGTGAAAAGCTTCATGCAGTGTCAACATTTAAATCGGGCCTTTGAAAAATGGCTGGGGAGTAGGGTTTGGGCAGGGGACACTGCGGAGGAAGATGATCAGAGTTAAAGGGAGGAGCATAAGCAAAGGCCTAGGCGGGGACATGTGGGGAGTGGTGAAGAGTAGGGCGAGCAGAGCAGTGCAGTTAAGAGCAGGCTGGAGTGGACACACACACGCGTGGTCAGTCGGGAGCCCTCTATGAGATGATGGGGCCGGGGGTTGGGGGAAAGGTTGGTACAAGAATCAAAAGAAGAGCAAGGGCAGGGAGTGCCTGGTGGCGCAGTGGTTGAGAGTCCGCCTGCCGATGCAGGGGACACGGGTTCATGCCCCGGTCCGGGAAGATCCCACATGCCTCGGAGCGGCTGGGCCCGTGAGCCATGGCCGCTGAGCCTGCGCGTCCGGAGCCTGTGCTCTGCAACGGGAGAGGCCGCAACAGTAAGAGGCCCACGTACGGGAAAAAAAAGAAAAAAAAGAGCAAGGGCAGGAACGGAAAGGCAGCAGCTCTAAGAGCCATGCTGGAAGAAGAATCCATTGATAGACCCGAGATGAGAGACATGCCAAGGGAAGCTGAGCGCTGCCAAGGAAACACAGAGGAGAAAAGCAGTCAGTGAGATTCAGACAAGTTGAAAGGTCCGCCAGGCATGGAAACCCCCCAGTCCAAAGCTATCTGAGCCCCAGATAAATGTGGAGTCACATGCTTGGAGAGGAGATCTGGTGAAGATATGGGCGATGTGGAGGTCCATGGGGTCACCGGGGGACAGAGTACAGAGAAGAGGGAAAGGGACAAAATCACAGTGAGCTCCTATTATTTAAGACACAAGCAGAAGAAAAAAGGCAAAAAGGAATAGTAGCCAGTTAGGAAGAAAACCAGAAATGGCTTACGTCCTAGCCGCCAAGGGATGCAAGAATTCCAAGAAGGAAAGGCTGCAGTGATACCTACTGCTTTACTTAAGGACATACCCATGTACTTGCTCCTGGGAGGCTACGAGCTCCTAAGGCAAGACCTGGTTCCTATACTATCTGCATCCTGCACAATATCTAGAGTAGAATCCTATTATGCTTCAGTTTGGAAAAAATGAGCAACCATGTCAAACCTGCAGAAAAGTCAAGGCAGACAGGTGCTGCGAAAAGACTTCTGCACTGATGACCACACAACCACTGGTAACCTCCACAGAAGCGCATTTGCAGTAATGTGGTATGGGACTTGGAGAGTAACAGTCAGAAGAAAGGAATAATCAAGATGTAAGTAAGAGAGCGTACAACCGTGAAAAGACCCCAAAGCAGGCAAGAGGAGATGAAGGGCACAAGTGGGCAGTTTATCCTGGAAAGTCAGCCAGTTGGTCCTCTCAGCACCTTCTAGGCACTGCGGACATTCGGCCAAGAGTCCCTGCTCAAAAGAAGCTTGTGTTCCAGTTAAGGGGAGAGTGGGGAAACAAGCCCAGAGCGCTGATAAATGCTATCAAGATAAAATAGGCCAACGTGCTGGTGACTGGGGACGGGGGAGGGCTGCTTTTAGCCAGTGTGGTCAGGAAAGGCCCCTCTGAGCAGGTCACCTATGAGTTCAGACCAGAATGAGAAGGAGGCAGGGGTAGAACTCTGGGGTAAGACTGCTCCAGGCAGAGAGACCCGCAAATATAAAAGCACTAAGATGGAGCAAGCCTGGTGTTCAAGGGATAGAAGAAGAGATCAGTGTGACTGGATTATAATGAACGAGGGGGCAGAGGCCTTGGACTCTGGTTGAAATAGGAAGCACATAAAACTAGGGAATGATAGAGCCGGCTTTATTGTAGAAAGCCCACTGGTTGCTGTGTGAAAGACGGATTACTGTGGGACCAATTTGGAAGCAAGGACACCAGAATGGAAGAAGTTACGGCAGACCAAGCAAAAGATGATGGACGTTTGGCCTCAGCTTGTAGTGGTGGTGATTCTCAGGAGTAGTCAGATGCAGGATATATTTTGGATATAAAATGAAAAGACACACTGCCATTTTGAATGTGGAAAGTGAGGAACACAGGAACTGGTATGATACAGGCTCTGGCTTGAGCACCTGGGTGCATAGTGAAGCCACTAACTGAGAGGGGAACGTAACGGACAGGAAGGAATTTGTATCAGGCAAGGCTAGAGTTTTCTTCCAGCCCTTTGAAGTCTGAGATGCCTGCTGGACATGTGAGTGGGGGTACAGTGGAGTAGGCAGTAAATTTATGTGTCTGGCGCTCAGGGGGGAGGTCCAAGCAGAGACATTCATTGGGGAGTCATCAGCACATAAATGGTATTCAAAGCCACAAGTGGCATGGGATCACATAGGGACAGAGTGTATACATACAAAGGAAAAAAGAGCCAAAGGTGGAGCCCTTACCTTTTTCAGAATTTAGGAGAAAAGGATGGGTAAAAATATAGCAAGGTTTTGAGGCAAAAAGTTTGAGGAACCTTAGGTTGGTCTCCAGTGTCTCAGTGAAGTAGCAGAGAGGGGTTTAGATCCTGGAGATTGTGGACAAGGTTTAGAATAAGAATTAGAAGGAATATAGTGGAAAACCATCACAAAACTAACACAAGGTTCACTGAGGCAGTAAAGACACCCTAACTGGTAGGAAACTCAGGTGGGCAGGTTGTAGGATTTTCCCCAGCAAGATGATAAAGCTCAGACTTAGAGACTACGGTTGGTGTGGGTTACTCAACTACAATATGAGGACTGGCAAAGAAATGTGGCAGAGGGTCCTTAACAAGCTCACTGCTGGCATGCTGACCACCAGGATGAGAGCCCAGGAAGTGAAAGCGGCTTCGGAAAAAAGGTCAGGGGGATCACAGTGAGGATGAAGAATAGGTTCAACACATACGAGGGAATCTGAAAGGAGGAAGGCAAAGCACTTGTGGTCACACAGGGAAATATCAGAGTTGACAATCAAAAGGTGACAAAAAATTTTTAAAATTTTTAAAAATTTTTTAAAAATTAAAAAAATAAAAAAGTAAAAAAAGTAAAAAAAATTTTTTTAATTTTTAAAAAGTAAAAAAATTTAAAAATATAAATAAATAAATATTAAAAATAATAATTTTAAAAAATAAAAAACTTAAAAAATTTTTTTAAAAGAGGTGAAAGAATTCAGAGTGATGACATGGTCCACGTGTGGCCATTAAATCTCACGAAGTGTGTTATTTTCTCAGGAGCTAAGATGACCATAGAAGGCACTTCCTGAGTCCTTGCTGACCTGAGCTGGCTGCAGAAACACAAGGAAGGGACAATATGACTAACAGACCACGGGGGTGAAGAAGGGAGGTACAGAGATCTAAACCTTGCTCTCACTTAACATTTACACGACAGTTTCTGGCTCTGGTCTGCAGTCATTCATATCTGCAAATCTTCTTTTAGCCTTCATACCAGGAGAGGAGGGAGAGTAAGCATCTGTTTCCCCAGGTCAAACAGAACCTTGGTGATAGAAGGCTTCGCGCTCCATGGGAACTGACAGGCTCTTCAGTCAATGCAACTTTCCTTAGCTTTTGCTGCTGAGATAACCATGCCCTCTGGCACTACAGACAGGAAAGGCAAGGAAGACAGGAGATACAACTGAGGAACACAGCTGCAAGTCACTTCTTAAAGACTGGATCATTAACTAAGTGAACTTCTTACCACTGAAGCACTAGATCACCTAACCAGGATGTCGCTCCAGTTCCATGGCCTTTGAGAGATCCCAGGAGGCCAGTCATGCCAAATCCTTAATTCCACATTATGAAATCGTGCAGGTTTGTATTGAGTCAACATGGCCAAGTTGGAACTACACTCCCTGGAAACCTTCTCCCTGTGCAGTTCTGGGTTAGAGTTGGACAAAAGAGACGTAAGTGTGTGTGAGATTTGGGAGGTGGAAAGGAAGCAACAGCCATCATGCTCTGGTGGTCGTCAGGGTTCAAGGCAGCAAGAGACAGATGCACAGGTGTTGGTGGGCTCCAGTGTGTTCTAGCTCTTCTTTCTGCTCTGGGTTTCTTCCCAAATGCTATCTTTACTGACCAACTCGGATCCAAGACCACCAGATGCTTGATTGCAAACTCATAGGTGGTAGCTATAAATAGGCAACTACCCTTACACAGGCTCTTATGCCAGACCCCCCCTCCCAGTCCCGTGTGCCCCACTCGCAGTCCCACTCTGCCTGGCTTCTCGATTCCTCTGCCAGAAACAGCCTATCCGCCCCCACTAGTGCTTCGGAGGGACGACTAGTGGCTTTTCCTTGATCCCTTTTCAGACCTTCATTTCCCCAGCTCCTCCCAAAATTGTGTAGTCTAATTCCTCTACTAAATGGCTTATTCCATAATATTCACAGCGGCTCTGCTCCTCTGACGGAACACTGATACATAAGCCAAATACGGAGCAGAGAGCTTCGCCCTCGAGGACCCCGTAACTGACAAAACCCACCTTACATTTACAGCATGGCTTTAGCGTTTTCAAATCCTGTTCACATGATTTAATACTCAACCCTGAGAGGATTAAATAAGGAAACTGAGGTTCCGAGAAGTCAGGTGACCAAAGAACAACACAAAGACGCAAAAGCCACTTCGTGCCAATCTGTACCGGTGGGTAACCAAAATAACTCAACAGAACACGAAATGATTCAAACAATTCTCTGTCCAAGGATCAGAGACAGAAAAAGCTGAGGCAAGATCCAGCCACAAGGATTATTTTAGAGTGTTCTATAAAATTAACAGCTGCTAGAGGCCCCAGCGCTGCCTAGCCCCCCTCACTACTCAGCCATTTTCAATCCTCCCCATGTTTGAACAGGCCAGCAGAGTCTGCCAAGTTCTGTGTGAACACCTGGTCCTCCTTTCAGTCTAGGTGAAGGAGAATGGGAGCTTCACATGAGTTTAAACTTGCATCTGGGCATGAACGCACCTGAGCTGTTAGTAAAATTCTCCCCGACTCCTTCCCTTGAGGAACTTTGTCCTCTTTCCCCCAATTTTACTGTTTTCTATGCCCATTTTCTGCTCTTCCTTTGCCTTGTCCATCCTTTCTCCCCAACAAGGCCTTAAGCCTGCCCTTGATATTTACAGACACACTGCCAGATGCCATGGGTGGTACGGAGGTCTATGCCAGCTTCCCCAGTGAGGCCCAGTGAGGAGTACAGTTTGGTAGTTTGACTTGAACAAAAAAAGACTCTGAGTTCACATGCCCTTCAAGGAACAGACCCTTGACTCCATTGATCCAATATTTCATTCCTTCACTCAGCAGCTCTTTACAGCACACATACTGGGTGCAGAACCACATCATCAGGTGAGTCGATGAGCCGACACCTAGCCAGGTGTCAAAGTTAAGGACGATGGAACAGTGTGGCAGCCTCATAGAAAAGTGGGGGGAGGGATAAATTAGGAGTCTGCGATTAGCAGATACAAACTACTACATATAAAACAGATAAACAACCGAGTCCTACTGTACAGCACAGGGAACTATAGTCAATATCTTGTAATAACTTATAATAAAGAATGTGAAAAAGTTATATATGTATAACTGAATCACTTTTCTGTACACCAGAAACTAACGCAACACTGTAAATTAACTATACTCCAATAGAAAAAGAAAAAGGAGGGCTTCCCTGGTGGCGCAGTGGTTGAGAGTCCGCCTGCCGATGCAGGGGACACGGGTTCGTGCCCCGGTCCGGGAAGATCCCACATGCCGCAGAGCGGCTGGGCCCGTGAGCCATGGCCGCTGACCCTGTGCGTCCAGAGCCTGTGCTCTGCAACGGGAGAGGCCACAACAGTGAGAGGTCCGCATAACGCAAAAAAAAAAAAAGAAAAGAAAAGCTGGGAGGAGATGAGTCCTCCAACAATGAGAATCTTTTAAAATATTAAGTTAATAAATGACATGAGGGACTTAGGGAAGGCAGAACCAGAAAAAATAGACATTCACTCAGGACATCAGGCTTAAACTCCTTTAGGTGACATTCCAGGCTCTTCACAATCTTACGACTCTCTCTCCAGCCTCAACCCTTTCCCTCTGAAGCCCCTACGACTTAACCCTCCATTCCAGCCACCAAAAAGTTTTCTTCACACGCAAGCTTTTGTAAACAGGTGTATTTACTCACGCTCTTCCCTCTGCCTGAAACAAATAACCCGTGCTTTCTCTACCAGACAAAGCCTACTGACGGCTCAGACTTAATGAAGGCCATCTTGTGGAAACCTTTCCTGATCCGCCCCCAGCCCCAAGCAGAGTTCAGAATGTGCCTACTGAGGGTCGACTCGGCATGGACACCGTGACCATCCCAGGCTCATTTGCTTGTCCGCCGCCCTCGCGGGACTGTGAGCTCCATGGCGGGGCAGAGGGCTCGCTGCTCATCACCACATTCCTAGCCCAGCAACGTGCTTGCGGATGCAATGGCTGGGATCACTCCTATCTCAATGAACTTCTGCAAACTGGAATTTTAGAGCCAGAACTAATCTTTGGACCACCATCTAAATGGGTTAACGGGAGTTACTTAAATCTCATTTGTATCAGGAATTGCCCCTCATTGATGAATTTTCAAAAAAGCTCTTCGATAAGCTCATCACAGAAAGCGAAAAGCATACGGTTTGAGCAACCGTAACGCACAGCATCATCAACCAAGAGACCAGTTCTCAGCACCCCAGGAAGTGATAACATCTCGATACTCCAAACCCCACATTTTGCCACATGCGTTTTATTATCACCCTTTGGGGCTAGAGAAGCCAACAACTTGGGTGCTTTGGATCCTTACAAAGGTTTCCCAATCCAGACAGAGCACTAAAGCCTAAAAGAAATGCATATACAGGTGGAGAGGACACAAGTAGTGATACAAACAGGTATGGAGAATTGTGTCAGCTGTCCCACCTTTTCTGCAAGAGCTCCTCTGTCTAAACTGGCCCAGAATGCTCTCCCTTTTCATTAAAGTTTCAGCACTTTTTTTCTAACAATCCTTAGACACCTCTGGGTTTTTTTTGGTTTTTTTGGCTGTGCTGCGCAGTCTGCAGTATCTTAGTTCCCCGACCAGGGATCGCACCTGTGACCCCTGCAGTGGAAGCTGGACCGCCAGGGGATCCCCCTTAGACACTTCTTCGAGGCCACCTCTTTTCCTGGGTATATGTCATGCCTCCACATAGAGACTGGCAGCTACAGGATTCGGGTCTGTGACTATGTCCTCATATGCCCGGAGCTCGAGACTAAAGCCTGGCACAGGGTAATTAATAAGGAGTAGTTACGACCCAGGCCAACAGCGAGACAAGGCACATGCTGCAGGCAGCAGCCCCCTGCCCCTTCCCGCAGACGTGGCCAGAGCTGGCCACTTATGAGAAGAGCGATGGCAAGAACCCAGCCACCAGGCACGTGAAGCCTGCACTGGAACCGAAGAAGTACGCTTCCCCACGCTGTGAGCCACTGACACGAAGCCCAGGAAGGAGCAGATGCCAGTCGGGGATGGGAGAGGCTGTGACGACCCCACGAAGGGAGGAAGGGGTGGAGGAGGTAGAGAGTGAACAGTGAGAAGCATGAGTCGTTTGTCTTCCACACGAGCTGGCAAGGAGAAAATGGAGAAAATCACATGAGGAAGAATGAGGACTTTCTCATCCCTGCCTTTTCACGTGTGGACTCCATTTCTCCTCCCCTACCCCATCCCACCAACCTGTCTTAGAAATGAAGGCACCTGCAATCACTTCGGAAATACTACGGTAGTAACAGAAAAAGACAGTACGCACACAAACGAAAGATAGTGAGGACACACAGATAACCTCTGTCCCCTTTATGACTTAAGGCCCACAATACAGACTTTATATGTGTATTTCATACATGCGTTGTATATGTCATATACATTATACATGTACACATGAGATATACAGGTGTTTTCTAAACACATCATTTAATCATTCAATAACTCAAAGTCCTAAGACACTCGGGTAAACAAAAGCAGACCTGGCCCTGCTTTCATGGTGATTACAGTCTGGGGTGAGACAGACGCTCGACCTAGTAAACAGAGCATTATAAACCGATGGCCATGCTCTGAAAGAACGGGTCCAGCGAGAGCCCAGGACAAAGGAATGGACACAGCTGTGTGCTTACCTTACAGGCAGCCGCCCCCCAGAACGCGTGCTCACCTCTCCCAGGAAGTGAGGCTTGAACTGGGCTCCAAAGAGTCAAACAAATAGAAGTAACTCCAAGACAATCTATAAACACAAGAGGGGCAACGTGTACGCAGATGACATAGTTGTTTCTAAGGGCACAGAGTGACGGATGCTTGGGAAGACTTCAAGCGGAGTCATCGAAACTTAATTATGGGCTTCTTTACCCTGAGGTCCAAATGGTGTCAATGAACGCACTGGAGAGAACACAGAGCTTGCTTTACCATTGCCATTTCCGTAGGACCAAACATACCTTGCTGTGGGATAACTCCTGTTAGGCCTGTACAGGGGGGTACCACCGGGCAGTATATACCACCTTGCTGCCTCTGTGACACCCCCGAGCTGTGGTAACAGAAGCACTGTCCCCAGTTACTTACAAGCTGGGTTCAACACTAAGCTTTCTGGGACTCATATTGATGTTCGGAAAAAACTTGTTTGCAGAATAAACTGTTATTAAAGTGGGACTCTGATGAATAGACCACATGATTGCATAAACCTTGTTTCCACAGAAGAAATTCCCCATCCTTCCTCTAAAACTTATGCGTCTCTTATTTGGTGACGGTCTTTTGAAGAGATGCTCTGATAAACTACCTAAGGGGAACATCAGCAATGGTTTTGTGAGCCATTTTCCTCTTAAGAAACCACCAACAATAGGATTATGGCCCGACTTATCACCTTAATTTAGCAGGCTAGCTTCCTGCGGGCCCCAGCAGACCTCGCCAGCCTCACGCGTGTGGGTTCTTAGCTTCTCTGTGGGTGCCGGCAATGCTGCTGACAACTTTCAGGGTGATTCTGATCCCGTTCTTCCAACCTCCCTGACCCAGAGTTTGATACCCACACTCCCTGAGGTCTCTCTTACTGTTCCAGCTTCAGTCAGCGAATCCCCCAATGGAACACCATCCCGCGCACGCTGATTCACGCCCGCCTCTGAGAAACGGTGCCGGCCATTTTCCTACCTGAAACGCTTTTCCTACTCTTGGCTCACACCGCCTTCCAGACCCACGTGCTCCACGGAGCCTTACGATAAAGCAGCTCCCGGCCTGTTTCATCCCTATGATTCTGACAGCTCCATACGCACAGCTATCCCATAATGCATCCACTCAGATGTTTAAAAAAGCACCAACAACCCATCCTGCTGTTCAGTTGTAACTGGTTCGGTTTCCCTTTTGGACTCCATTTCCTAATGCCTTTGTCCTCTTTCACAGTGTCAGAAACATGGTAAAGGGTCTCTAAATGCTGCTGAAGTACTAAAAAATAAGGCCACAAGGAAAAGCAGGAACGTCATATATCAATAGTTGGGCACAGTGTATTTATCCGCAACTGTGTTCACTTCGACCAGCGTGACCGAGTGCCTGCCACGGTACTATGGTCTTAACTTGGAACATACTGTATGGATTTCCCAATCAAAGATGATGGACTATAATGCCTTCTAATAAATAAGAAAATATATGGATGTGCCAGCCTTCAGAAAATGGAAAACATGAACAGCTGCGCCAAAAGTGGTTTGGGTTTGCTTTTTTTAAACTCCTCACTGCAGCATAAGCCGATAGCAGCACACTGGACAGACACCAGATCAGCCAACATTCTGTTCTGAGGACATCCTAGAGGGGCAGTGCAGTTATAAAGCACTATCCACCCCTTGGCCCCCAGAACAGCATATGACAGCAAGCCACCTCAAATGCAGTGGAGAATTCACTCCCAGAGTGTTCTCGATGAGCCCCCTGAAGACCCATGTCCAAGACATGGGTCAAAACCAGCATCCACACGTGCACCTCAAAGTAGCCAGAGGGCTGGGCAGCAGCCGGCATGCAGTAAGGACTGAGCTCATAACCCCTTATCAACAGCATGGAGGTGTTCCAGAATGTTTCCTTTTCACTGTGAATGTATCCAACATCACTTGCGCCCTCCCCTTTCGGGCTAAGAGAATGAAAAGGAAGGAAGTCCCCAAATGCTAGAACACATCGCTTAGCCGATTAAGGCTACTGATGGGCAACGTCGGAATTTCAACTCTCCTACTCTACAGGAAGGTGGAAACTCCAAAGTGGTGTCAACGTTTGGACCCAGCTAAAGGTGTCCGTGTGTCTCCTCGCTGTGGTTTGGGGTGTCAGGAAAAGGAGAACCGTGGTGCATAACTGTCTACTGGTTCGACGTGAGAGCTGAATGGGGAAGAAAACACAAGTCACATTGCTGAGGGCTGAAACTGGATTACTCAACCGTAACTTACTTGTGGCTGATATCCTCAACGAAACTTACTTAAAAAAATATATCAGTAATAAGGAACAGTCTGCCATCTAGAAACGCTTTATTGGTTTTACTGTTTTTGTGATTTTTCCCAGAGGTCCATCAAAAAATGCAGTTAGTGGTGGGGATACCTCGGTAACCTAGAGCACTGTGAGGAAAGATGCCAGTTTCACCACACGGGATGGGCTAGGAGGAGGAAGCAGTTGCTGCTGCAGTGACAGAACAGCAAACAGCTCCCAGAGCCCTCAGAGGCACCAAAGCCCCGTTGCAGAGAGGTGCCAGGCAGATGAGACAGAAGGCGCAGGCTGCACACAGGAGTGCTGGGCAAGATGGGCGAGGAGCCAGGGCTGGACCAAGCGGCCCATCTGGACCACAGTAGGGATCAGCATGAACTCAAAGAATTCTGGAGATGGAAGGGGGCCTTGGGATCAGCTAGCCCAGCCCCTTACCTTACAGAGGCTAAGAGCTATTCAGCAACTTGTTCAAGGTCACAAAACTAGTGAGTGGAAGATCAAGGGTCAGAATCCCAGCCTCCTGTTTTAAAAGACAAGGACACAAATGTTATCACATCTTAACTAACTGTATCAATCCCTTTCTATGTTTTCCAACATGTATTTGAATATCTGTACTAAGACAGAGAGCAGTCTAGTGTATTGCGGTTATGAGCCCAGACTCTGCAACCAGGCCATCTGGGCTTGAACCCAAGCAGCTGGACCACTTGTGTGACTTTGAACAAGTTACTTCACCTCTCTATGACTCAGTTTTCTCTTCTATCAAATGGAGGTCCTAACAGTACCTACCTCATGGGGTTATGAAGCCTACTAAATGAGTTAATATATAGAAAATGCAGGGCCTGGCACCAAATAAGTGTTATATAAAAGATAGGAAGGAATTTTTTTTAATTTATTAATTTATTTATTTTTGGCTGCGTTGGGTCTTCGTCGTTGGGTCTTCATTGCTGTGTGCAGGCTTTCTCTAGCTGCAGCAAGTGGGGTCTACCCTTCACTGCGGTGCCCGGGCTTCTCATTGCCGTGGCTTCTCTTGCTGCGAAGCACAGGCTCTAGGTGCGAGGGCTTCAGCAGTTGTGGCACACGGGCTGAGTAGTTGTGGCTCGCGGGCTCTAGAGCTCAGGCTCAGTAGTTGTGGTGCACGGGCTTAGTTGCTCTGCAGCATGTGGGATCTTCCCAGACCAGGGATCAAATCTGTGTCCCCTGCATTGGCAGGCGGGTTCTTAACCACTGTGCCACCAGAAAGTCCCAGGAAGGAATTTCTTAAGGAGGAAATAATCCTCATGTTGGCTCCTCCCCGGCCTACCTGCTCCCAACTCCCTTTCATCCTAGTCACAGGTTAAGACCTTTTCCCTACAATACCTGGGAATAATGCTTCTAAAACGTCACTGCTTAGTCTCCTAATCCCTTCGGCCAGACCCAGTCAGATGTTAAATTGGCCAAAATGACATGAGAGGTGAAATCTTTGGCTACTACTCACCCAGCCTACTACCCCTCGGATAGGCACTTCCAAGACCCTGGACTCAGAAGTTACCTCTTTTGACCCTCACCTCCTACCTTTCTGGCCCACCCACTCCCTTGTGCCTCTGAATCTGCTTTTTTACCCTCATCCTGTCCTCCAGGCCCTCAAACCTTCTGCGACTCACCAGGCCTTCCAGCCTCTCAGCTGCCTGTCCCACCTGGACTCCTTGGCCAACTGTCTCCATGATGCTGTCAGAGCTTTCTACAGATTCCCGCACCCCTCCTCTCACGGCAAGATCACACCACGTCCCTGCCTTGTTCCCCGGATGCTGAACCTGGTGGAAGAAAGTCATGAAACCAGGCTGACTACCTCCACTACAGACCTAAGCTAGCCCCACCCTTCATGGCTAACTGACCGCCTACCACATTCCCACAGAGCCCAGCCCGTCCCACTCTCCTCTAGTTCTGACGCTCTGAACATGGCCTTTGCCTCAAAATTCACCAAGGAAGCCCAGGCCACCACATAACCCATGTGTGAAGCACTCTACCAGACAAGCGTTTCTCAAAATTTAGCACTCGAATCCCCTGGGGATATGGTTAAACCACAGACTCTGATTCAGCAGACTGGACTGGGCCCTGAGATTTTTCCCAGGTGCTGCCGACGATGTTAGTCCCCAGACCCCACTCTGAGTAGGAAAGTTCGAGGGATTTACATACGTGAAGTTTAATGTGCGCATTTTCCTAGACACATTATTTTTAATCTTCATGACAAACCTGCAAGAGAAGTAACAGTCCCTTTTTACGTGTGCAGAAAATAAGGTTCCAGGAGGTTAAGAAACCTGTCCAGTTTCACAGTGCTGAAGGGTAGGACTCAAATGGAGGGCTGATTCCCAAGCCTGAGCCCTATTTTTTCTCTCCATATGTGATTTTGAAGAGCAGAAACAGTTTAGAAACACACAGGTCATGGTTTATTTGTAATATAAACTACTGAAATCTTAGCTGATGAAGATGGGAGAAAGATGGGTGATAAAACTGCCCCGGAGTCCCCGTGCTGGAGATTCCAACTGACAGCTGAAGGCCTCAGTGCAGCTGTCACAGAGAAGGTTAATTCCACCAATCAACGTGGACAAGGACACCCAGAGGAACATGGGGGAAACTTTCAAAAATTTATACAGAGAATGAAAGGGAACATATAGATGACCTCCAGCTGATATGTCCGGGGATTCTGGGGCCACTCGCAGGGCTAAAAAGGCTGAGAGCACTACAGAAACCATGTGTCCTACAGCACACAGCTCCTGCCCTATCCCCCTCCACCTCTCCCTTCCATCCTCTCCACAGCCTCCAAATCCAAGGCTTCCCTTTCTCTCTCTGGTTTTCGTGCAGCATTTGACTATTCCCTCTTTAACAAATCTACCTACATCCATCTCTGCTTGGCTTCTGATAGAGTGATCTCCTGGTCCTTCTGCCATCCCTGTGACTACTCCTTCTAGAACTCTCCCATTTCCTGTCCCCCAACTACAGGCATTCCCATGAACTCGCTCTTGACCCTCGCCTCCATCATCCGGGTGGTGCTGCACCTTCCGGGGATACCATCCACCACACATCTAGTGCATCCTGTCCCACCGGTGGAGGGCAGATCTGAGTTGGCTCTGTTCGCTGCAGAATCCCCAGGACTCAGAACAATGCTTGGCCTAGAGCTGCAGGCACTCTCTCAATATTTGCTGAATAAATAGATGAGCTACTCGCCATGTCACTGAGCTTCTCATCTTCCATCTTCAAACTGCCCATCCTAAGGCCAGGCTGGGGTTCAGGGGCTGCGGTTCCCCAAGTAAGAGACAGAACTGTCGATTTCCAGCCAATCACAGCACACATAGGAAATGGGACTAGCTGTATGGCTCTCAGGGTAGACAGGGCTTCAGGTTTCAAGGCTGCTCTGATCTGTGGGCTCCAGGGTCTGAGGGTGTCAGTTGTCACAGTCAGTGCTTTTGAGATCTTGGAATATTTTCCTCCACACCAACTGTAGTCTTTGTGAAGCAACAGAATGAGACCCAGTAATTAACTCTGACACACCTACAACCCACCTGAACCCCATGTGGGTCCCTTACCATAGCTCACAAGCTGGGAGGTTCTAGCCCAGTCCAGCCCTAAGTAAGAACAAGGAAGTAACAAGATTATTAGTACGTTCTTGGCTTGGTGTCACTTGTAAGGTCTGAGAAGTGACCCATCTGTCTGCATTACTGCCTCTATTTCAGTAGCATTCCAAGGTAGCACCCATCCTGAAATGTGCCTTGAACCCTTACGCTCAATTCTGTTCTCCACGGTTCTAAGCCAAATTTATCCTAGACAGTGCGACAGTGGCCAAACACTGTTTCCCCATTCCCCTGAAATACCCTGAGGGATGCAAATGCTTTCACATTCGGCACTTATAAAGGTGCAAAGCAGGATGCAATTAAGGTCCCCAAACATCACACTTAAACTTGAATCGGGCTGCTTAGTGACTGCCTAATCCTGCACAAACACACAGGGAGTGTTGTGGAGAAATCAGCCTTTGAAGAACACAAATGTGCCCACGGCGCCAGCATCTCTAGTCTCCTGGAAATAGCATTGCTGGTCCACGACAGTGTTAACTACTGGGTCTAATTCTGTTGCTTCGCAAAGACTACAGTTGGTGTGGAGGAAAATATTCCAAGATCTCAAAAGCACTGACTGTGCCAACAGCAGTGCTTTGCCTTTTCCAGAAGATAAACTACAGAGAATTTTTGCCGGTTCAAGTTATTTTCCCAAAGCGAAGGGTCAAAGGGCCTTGCTACCCTGCCTTTAAGAAACCAAGGCAATTAAACAGAATAGCTATGAACTGCCCTGACAGCTCCCCCCAACTTCATTCGATAAAGTGAGGCGCAGACACGCTGACAGACAAGCACACACCTTATTTAACTGCCAGACACTGCACTAGTATGGAAATGTACATTCAACCTATGGGGTAGAAATCAGCTCAGCTCGGCACAGAAACAAAATAGACATATAAATGCCGCCTAGCACGACTACCTTGTAAGGAATGATCACTGACAACTAGAGTTCCTATTCAGCAGGCTAATAAGAATAATTACAGCCGGGGCAGGCATTAATCAGCTTGGCAGATACAGGAATTCTGTTAACAAGGCTAAAATGAGAGCTGAGCACTCTCTGAAGTCCACAGCACTTCAAAGACGGTTGCGCTGGATGGATTGACTGGGGTTCCTCCTGCCAGCCTTTCTCCTCCAGCGCTTTCTGGAGGAAGCTGCAATTTGGTCCCTTTCCTCAGAGCAGGGGTGGTGACGCCTTAGGGGTTGCAGAGCTGTCACATCTATGAGGTGCATCCTGGCACTGCCCCTCCCTTCCGGAATCGTGCCTGGGCTGCACTCATCCCTTCCTCTTTTTAACCGCACTTTTGCTTTCAAACCAGTATTATACTTTTTCGTCTACACTCATCTTGAGTGATACACAAAATAAGACGATGGCGAACATCGGTCAATCTTTCCTTAGTTGAGACCAAATTTGGGTCCCGTGATCAAATTCTGGCTCAGCCATGGAGTAGCTGTATGATTCTGGACAAGTTATTTAACTTTTCTGGGTGTCGGTTTCCTCATCTGTAATATGGAGAAAATAGCAGTACCTTTCTCAAAATGTTGCCGTGAGAATTCAATAAGAAAATGTCCGTAAGAGCCTGACGCTGGGTATGCACACTATAAATAGCAGCTGTTATTACTCTGTGCCTGTTAGGTGCAGAGCCCTGTGTAGAAGCTATGAGAAAAGACCAAACAAAATATTCAGTATACGGACACATGTACCTTATATATGAGTGGCTGTGCCTGGGCAGTGGGAGGGTGGGCACATTCATCCTTTTACCTTATATCCTTTATAAGTGACACCGAGACTGCAAGCTGCCCCCAGATCTGTTCTTCTCTTCTTCTACAGTAGCCAGCACACGGCTCCCACATTCCTCTGCATTTCCCGGCTTCCCTTGCAGTTAGTGTGGCCTGGACTAAATCCTCTGCCATGGAATGTGTGCAGAAGTGATGGGGGCCACTGCCGGGCTTAGCCCAGGAAGACTACATGCTCTTTCCCCTTTACAGGGCTGGAAGGGCGATGGTGACAACCCAAGTGATCTTAGAAACTAGGGGCTGGGGCTTCCCTGGTGGCGCAGTGGTTGAGAATCTGCCTGCCAATGCAGGGGACACGGGTTCGAGCCCTGGTCTGGGAAGATCCCACATGCCACGGAGCAACTGGGCCCGTGAGCCACAACTGGAGAAAGCCCTCACACAGAAACGAAGACCCAACACAGCCATACATACATACATACATACATACATAAATAAATAAATAAATAAATAAATTTAAGGGAAAAAAAAAAAAGAAACTAGGGGCTGAAGACAGCAGAACTGCCCATCAGCCTGGGAGCCAGAATGCCTGTGTGCAACAGTGATCAGACCCAACCATTTCATCCGAAACATCCCCAAGAAGAGTTAGGAAAGACACTTCCATTGTTTGAACCACTGTTCTTTGATTCCATTTGTTAGAGCAATTTAGCCTACCCAATACAATAATACATTACCCTTCTATGTTATTTGGACTTTAAAACATAGATGTAATGTTTTTGTTGTTTAAAAACTACTTCGATGGATTTGCAAGTATTTTTTTTAAAAGACACACATTAAGAGAGTATCTTAGTGACTTCCCTGGTGGTCCAGGGGTTAAGACTCCACGCTCCCAATGCAGGGGGCCCGGGTTCGATCCCTGGTCAGGGAACTAGATCCCACATGCCGCAACTAAAGAGTCTGCATGCTGCAACAAAGATCCCACATGCCGCAACTAAGGCCCGGCACAGCCAAATAAATAAATAAATTTTTTTTAAAAAAAAGAGAGAGAGAGAACCTTCATCCCCCTCCACAATCTTCATACCTTCCTCTCTAATTCATGCTCCACGCTAGGACTGGCCTCCTCAAACACATCACCACGTTGTATCAATCTCACCCTGCAAATTTTCAATGGCAACCCATGACCCACAGAAAAATGATATACACGCGCATTCATTCAGTCAGCCAATATTTATGAAACACCTACTCTGTGCCAGACACTCGATTAGTAAGAGGAATACTATAGTGAACAATACCAACCTGGTCCCTGCCCCATGGGATATAATCAGGGTGAGGATTTAGACCAGGAACAGATAATCATATACAGAGAGATAAAGAAGTGCTCTGATGGGAGAAGCACAGGCTATGTGGCAGCACCCACAGGCCAACAAGCCCACCCACATAGTGAAGACTTCAGCACTGCAAGAATAGCCTTCAGAATCCATCCCAGACCCACTTTTCCAGTTTGCCCTCCTAGTATCCCTCCTCCCACCTTCACTTACATGGAACTTACATGCCCTTTTTGAATGAACCAGGCACTTTCATCCACACTGGATGCCTTTCCCCAGAGCCTGGAAGGCTCTTCCATCCTTTCTTTCAAAATACTAATTATCCTCAAGGCTCAGCTCAAATGTCATCTCTTCAGCAAAGTCAACCCTGACCCCAAGTCAAAATTAACCATGCTGTTCCTTGCTTCCTACCAGCACTCGGTTGTATGTCAGGTATTTCATTCCGGCTTGTAGTTGGCTGCTCTATTAACTGTCTGCCCACCCCCACTGACCACTCAGTGAGACACTGGGTCTTGATCATTTGTCTGGGACACTCTTACGGACACACTGGGCATTCAAGAAATGCTGTATTAAATGGATGGATGAGACGAGTCAGACATGGGCAATGGAAGTGAAAACCTGCTTTATGAAGCTGAGTGGGTTCTGTTGTGACTGTGATAGGTACACTCATTTAGGGAAGCTTTATGGAGGAAGTAGTTTTAGGGGGAAAAGGAAATACACAGGTAAGAGGAGAGAAGCAGGAGAGGCATTCCCAGGTCATGGGAAATGGAAAGGCCAGAAGATTCACATACATTCTATGTAAAGGATAGCAAACAGGTTCCTTAGAATGAAGCATCTGAATCAGACAGAAGACTAGAGGGGAGAGAATACAAGGGGCAGAACATCCTCAGAAGGAAATCATAAGGGACTCATGAGCTAAGGTGGGACCTCCAGAAACGATCCTTCGGGAAAACGATGAACTTAGAAGGGAGGCTGGAGGAAAAAGTCAAACAGGTACAGATGTCAGATCTGTGTGGGGAGCTGTCAGAACTCGAGCTAGGACAGTAACTTTAGATACAGGAAGGACAGGGAAGACGCTCGAGTCTGCACTATGGGAAAAGGAACAGAGTTGGGCGACAGTGTGAACATAGAGGTCAAAGAGAGTGACAGCAAGATTATGCCCAGGTTGCAATACAAGAGCAAAGATGATCTAGCATATCAACATACTGGGTTTCAGGAATCAGTACAGTGCTAGAGTAGTGGTACCACAGGGAGGGCCTCCCGGAGGTCACACGGAAGCCACACCAAGTGAGATTCGGTACAGCAAGCTATCAGGTGAACATGAAGTTCAGGGACTGTTAGGGGACAAGGCATTGGCTGGTGACACCACACACACTGCCTGTGTGTAGTTGACATGAGATGTCCAGCCAGGGCAGGATGTACTGGAATACCTCCGAGACTTCCCCAAGCTGTACTTTCCCCACTTCTATTTTTGCTTTTGCTGGTCTCTCTTTGCCCCCTCTCCCTTTTTCTCCCTCACCATAGTTACTCACGGACATTCTTTTAAATTTCTACCTGGCCTCGCCCTCTTAACTAGTACAGGGGCTGTGAATTGCACAACTTTGGGGAGGGCCATTCACACAGAGGACGAAGCGAACAGCAGCTCCTAGAGTTGTGCACTCAGTGCACGATCTGTGCAACTAGTAGCCGTGGCCCTGCTTGACCCAGACACATCAGCCAATTATGTAATGGGTGTGGACTACCACCAGCAGTGTGCAACAAACGGAAAACTTACAAGGGCCCCAGAGTGAAAGGAAGAGAATAAAAGCACTAGGACCACAGAAGAGATGCTACAAAATTAGGTGAAAGATCTGGAAGCTTTCTGCACCTGGCTGCAGCTAAAGCAATGTGTCTGGGTGAGCTCTTTTAGGGACGGAGTTCCAGAAAACCCCTCAGACATGAAGGAAAAAAACACAGTAGCAGCTAGAAAGCCTGCCCCCCCCCCCCCACCAGCAGCAGGAGTCATGGGAGTTGGGACAGTGTGGAGCCTGGTGCCAGCTGGACGGGAGTGGCTGTGGAAGGTCTCCACTGGGACCCTCTGACCGTAAGTGCAGAGTAGTCATTTACCCTGGGTGCAGCTGGGACAGACACCACACACCATGTGCTTTATAAAAGATTCAGCTCTGCCTTCTCTAGCGGTGTGGAAGAGAACCCCTGGTCAGGTCACAGAATTCCTTCTGTTCTGGTTGACACTGACCAAAGGGCTTCAGGAAGAGCAAAGCTTTTAAGAGTCAGCCTTCCTGATCCATGGTGGGCACTTAATCAGCAGATTATTTCTGTGGCTGATAACTACTTGGTTATATTAATATAACCATATTACACGATGTGAAGATGGTGTCTGTGTGTATGGGTGAACGGAAGATGGAGAGGGGAAAAAAAAAATCACACCAAAGATTCCTTGGGTTGGGGGAGGGCGCTGGGCCAAATAATCTAGAGGCACCAAGGTTGAGAGAGGGTGGAAAACAGGGGACAGTAAGGGAGAAAAAGTAACAGGTAGGAAAAGTTGAAGAAGCCAAGGTTCCCAGGTCTTTGTGTGCAAATATGCAGCGAGGCAGCTTCAGAGGAGCTGAAGGAGAAGACTGAGGCAGAAGAGCTAGCCACAACTAACATGACAGAGGGACCCGCGCACCGATTTTTACTGTAGCGCTCGGGGCCACCCGGTGACCTTCGCAGAAGGAAGTTGGCGGATCCTCTCGCTTCCCTGGAAAGGCAGCCCGGCGCGGGGGAGTGTGTGTGGAGTGCGGTTCGGCCGGTCTCGGCCATGGCGGGGCAGATCAAAGCCGCGGATTTCCGCTCCCGAGCCGGGGACGCGGGCCGGGACCGCAGGCACCTTCCGGGCCGGGAGTTCAAGGTGAGCCGGCCGCGGGCGGCTAACAGGTAGGGAGGGCCCGGGGAAGCCGGCCTGGGGCCACTCCCCCCCGCACATGTGCGGGCGAGGCTCGGCCTGGAGCACGGCGACTCGCACCCCGCGCGATTCGCGCCCGCTCCCCGCCGGGCCCCGCCGCCCGCGGATCCCGGCCCGCTCTCCCGGGAGTGGCCCCGGCACCGTCGGCGCCCCAGGCCGCGCGCGGCAGCCGCGCCCCACAGGTCCCCCCGCGCCTGGCCGAGCCCCCCGCGCCCCGCCGGGCCCCGCGCGCACTCACCCAGCGACAGGAGCGCCAGCAGCAGAGGCCTCGGCGCCAGGCGCCCCATGCTCGCCGGGCGGGAGCGACTCTCCCCCTCCTCCTCCTTTCCCGCCGCCTCTCCTCCTCCTCCTCCTCCAGCTCCGGCTGCTCCAGAGTCAGCGCTCCTCCGCCTGGGCCGCGCGCCTGCTCCGCTCTCCTCGCGAGCCGAGAAATCCCAGCGCTGGGGCCGACGTGCGCCCCTCGCTCCGCTCCCGCCCGCCCGCCTCCGCCCTCCTCCTCCAGCCGGCCGGGCACCGGGAGCCGGGCGCCAGGGCCGCCCCGCCGAGCCGAGCGTGTAGCCCCGACCGCTTCCCGAAAGCAGGAGGGAGGAACCGCAGCGCTCGCCCGCCCGCGCCTCCCATCCGGCGCTTTGCCAGCAACAAACACAAACTTTCCCAAGCCCCTCCCCGCTCCAGGTAACAGAGGCAGGGCCGGGGCCACCCGCTTAAAGGGGAGGAGACGTCGAAGCCCACCCAGCTCCCCCCTCGGGGCCCCCGCCCCGCGGCAAACTTTCCTCCGACCTTTAAAAGTTGGCCTTAGAAAGACTCATCTGGAAATCCCATCGCTTGAGCTCCATTCCGAGCCACCCCGCGTTCCACCACTCTGGAGTCACCCACGCGGGGCTCCAATTCCCTCAGCTAACTCCCCGCACCTTCACCCACTTGTCCTGAACTAAGCACCCCACCAACCAGCCGCTTGGACCTGGCTAAATATTATTCAGATATGACTGAAAGAGATGTAAGGACTTTCTTTGTTTTTAAATATTTCTTTATTTACTTTAGTTATTTATTTGGTTGCACCAGGTCTTAGTTGCAGCAGGCAGGCTTCTTAGTTGAGGCATGCATGTGGGATCTAGTTCCCTCACCCTGCAGGGACTGAACCTGGGTCCCCTGCATCGGGAGTGCGGAGTCTTAACCCCTGTGCCACCAGGGAAGTCCTGAGAGGGAAGGACTTTAAAGGCTGCGGATTCTCGCCTCCAAAGATCAGAGGCCTTATTGTGTGGTGCCTTGCCCTGGGATTCACATCGAAGTGTCAACACCAGAACCCAGATCTCACAGGCTCTGCTCACTGCCCTGAGGCTGGGTGGGCCTGCCTCGCCTCTCCTCACCCACCTCCTTCCTTCTCAGGGGTGCCTATGGCACTGATTAACACTCCCCACAAATAGACCCATGGGGGGAGGGGGGCAGACCCTGGGAACCCGTGTATTAATAGCTACAGTACTTCATATGGAATGTACTCTTGAGACTTTTTATTTATTGCTTTAAGTGGACACAACTGTTAGCCAATAAAGATTCTTTTCTCCCCCCATAATGGGGCTTTGTGCTTTTGATTTGAATACAAAAGGCCCAGTATTGGGGGAAAAAATTAGTGTTCATTGTTTAAAACTTCACAAGGATAATTCAAACATACAGAGAGCAGAACTGGTGCCCCCGCCCCCCAATACCACAGCCTTTCATTAATATATGCAAAACAAATCACAGATGTTAATGGGAAACTGCCCCAATTGGGGAGAGGAACATTGCTTTTACTCTGATAATCATTATTTCCACTAACAAGTGTTTCTTATTTCCACTAACAAAAGTGCCTAAATTTAGCCAGGTATGAACCCTTCTGCAAGAGACTCTTAAAAATTCATACCTGGTGGGACAATAATGTGAATGTACTTAACGCCATTGAACTGTACACTTTAAAAACAGTCAAAATGGTAGATTCTATGTTATATATATTTTAACACAATAAAAAAATTTTTTATTATTTTATTTTATTTTTGTTGGGGGGTCTTCACCGATGCGCGCAGGTGCGCTGGCTTCTCATTGCAGTGGCTTCTTTGGCGGAGCACTGGCTCTAGGCACACGGGCTTCATTAGTTGTGGTGTGCAGGCTCAGTAGTTGTGGCTCTCAGGCTCTAGAGTGCAGGCTCAGTAGTTGTGGCACACGGCCTTAGTTGCTGGCATGTGGGATCTTCCCGGACCAGGGATTGAACCCATGTCCCCTGCATTGCCAGGCGGGTTCTTAACCGCTGTGGATTCTTAACTGCTGCGCCACCAGGGAAATCCAAAAAAAATTTTTTTTCAATTCATTTTTGTCACCAAGCCTTTCTTCATGCCATTTACCCACCCTACAATTCCTTTCAATTTTCCATCCCATAGAATTTTTCAGGCAAATTTTTCAATTTAATTCAATCAACCTTAAATGCAAGCCTAATATTAGGCCTTGGGGGATGCTGGAACTACAGAAGAGTAAGGCCTGGATTCTCCAGAAGCTCAGATCTTTCCCTTTCTTAACTATGCACAGTGCTTAATGTCTGAAGCACACATTCTGGCACTTGGTCACGATTGGTTTAGCACATACTATGGACTGAATGTCTGTGGACCCGCCAAATTCATATATTGAAACCCTAATCCCCAATGGTGTTTGGAAGTGGGGACTTTGGAGAGTAATTAGGTCCTGAGGATGGAGCCCTCATGCATGGGATTAGTGCCCTTATAAGAAGAGACATGAGAGATTATATCTATGCTACGTGATGATATAGCAAGAGGGCATCTGTCTGCAAACTAGGAAGAGATTCCCTCACCAGGTACTAAATGGACCAGCACCTTGATCTTGGCCTTCACAGCCTCCAGAACTGTGAGACATAAGTGTCTGTTGTTTTAAGCCACCCAGTTTATATTTGTTATATCAGCCCAAGCTAACAACATACACATTGCTCCCATCTCTGTCTAATAATGGAAGGGCCGAAGAGGCGGTCACATGCTCATTTTACATCTCTCACATCACTGCAGAGTCGATGTTTGCTAAAAACTCTTCTGTTTAACAAAGTGCAAGTCTGGGTGTGTGCCTGGCATATGGTAGGTCTTTAGTAAATATTTGTAGAATGAATTAATGCTAGGCACTGGGCTAGAGCCTGGGAATACAGGGGTAAATATAACAGTTCCTGCCCTTGAGGTGCTTACAGTCTGTGCATCCTGACTTAGTAGGCGTGACAGCATTTGCAGTTGTGACACAAGGGAGTGGTCAGTCCTGGGGAAGCTTGTCCAAAAAAGCTCAGAGGGCATGACTGTGAACCAAGTCTTGAATGATCAGCAGGTCTTTAGCTGTGAGGTGGAGGGGTGATCTTACAATAGATGTTGTATATTTAATGTGATAGTGATTCTTCTCCCCTCCCTTCCCCACACCTAGATGTTATTAAGTTAATGGTGCATCTTACAATCATGGAAACAACAGTGGTTAGTTGAAATGGAAAGAAGAAATAAGACTGTCCAGGCAGGGCCAGTAGACTGAGGACTAAAAATGGGTGGCCTGTTGGTGGTGGGCAGTTAACTGTGTCATGAAAGTCAGCCCAAGACAGCTGTTGTTGTAGCAGAAAATGAGGCTAAATTAATAACTCCAGATGCTTGGTCATAACACCACACCCTTTGCATAGCCCTGACTACCAAAGGATAAAATATGTTTCGAACTAAAGGAACAGAGCACCTGAAGCAGACCAGCACAGTTTGTTAAGTCATGACTCTGGAATCTGATGATACTCTTATTATGAAAGATATTTATTTGCCAGAGCGAGTAACCCCCTATACAGGTAAGGCTTCTGCCCCAACGAACTGTTCTCAGTTTGCTTAGTCTGTAAGCTTGCCTGGGGCAGGAAGGCTCACTCTCCAGCAACTCTGACCCACACCCATCCCCAAGGAGGTGAGTCCCGCCTCCATGGGATTCCTGCCACATCACAGAGACCCTCAGAGGCTCTGGTCACAACAGCCAGCCATTACTGTCTCTTGATTACACGGATCTGTCTGCAGACATTACCCCTGAAAACTCCATGAGGGTCCCACAGACTCATTCCTAACAGGTTTTCCTTCTGAGATCAGTAAAATCACATTGTTTAAAGTTGAACATGGAAACGTTAAAAGGTCCCATGGAATGAATTTGCCGATTTTGCCGATTGTCCTAAGATTCACCCAGACCTCATGTGTTAGCTTTGCCACCTCCACCAGCCCATACTCTCTCTCTCTCTCTTTCTGTCTCTCTCTGTGTCTCTCCAGATGACCTGGACGCTACTTTAGCGGAATGGCCAGCAAAGGCGTGTGTTCAATGGCAACATTTCATTACACTAATCAATTTCATTAAATTGTCCTTGAATTGTTTCCAGGTGTCTATTTCCCCTATTGAAGTTAAACAGGGGATTACTAAAAGTAATTACGAAGTAATTACTAAATTTCAAAAATAAATTTAAGATTTAATCATGGAATTAGAGAATGGAATTAAGAGTTAAAAAGGGAGGGGTGGTGAGAGGAAGCCTTCATTTCCTGATGAGTGAGAGTCATTCGGTGCTGGTGAAGCCGTGAGGGAAGTTGTGGAATGCCCATCTGACAAGCTTCAAAAACAGTAAGGGGCCTTATCTGTTTGAAATGGGTTAAGCATGGTCCTGCCGAGGGCTGTGCTCTGTGACCTCTGGCCTCAAAGACCAAAATGGGAGATAGTGAGGAAAGTGTCCTGAGATGCCTGGAACTGCCCCTGATTCCTGGCCAGAAGTGACTTCCAAGCATTTACTCCTGCAGGGACACTGGGGTGAAAATGTGAGAAGAAAAATAAGAAAATGGAATGAGACAAGTCTTTTGCAATAAAAGCTTTCTACAAAAGTGAGGCATTATGACTATATTAAGCGTATGCATAGCCCTTGCCCTAGAGGAGTTTATAATCTAGTTTAATGTATCAAAAGACCTGGAATGCTGTAAAGGAAGGGGAGAAGATTGATGCCAGAAGAGCAAAGGAAATTGAAAGGGAGGTAAGTAGATTAGAGAGGCACCAGTTATTGTGTGTAGTATTGTGCCAAAATACTATCTTCCGGGCTGAAAATACCTCCGACAATGAATAGAGACAGCAGAGTCCATTACAAGAAGGAAGTGCAGCCACATCACAGAAGTTGGAAATAGTTTGAGGGAGCTCGGGATGTTGGGGGAGATGATTTACCGAAAGCTAGGGCTGCCGAATGTGATGGTACCCAAAGGTGCCCACCTGGCCTGAACTTGTGCCCTGGAAGGTACTGTACCCCAGTCTTCACACAGAAGCATGGGTGGGGGTGGGAGTGTCCCCCTTCCTTCCCCTGACCATTCCTCCACCAGCCTTTCTCACCCAACTTGAGCTCTGCTTGAGGGTTCAAATGGAACAATGCCTTAAGTTCTAGGCACTACATCTTAAAAACACTTGTAAACTAAAATGCATCCAGAGTAGAGCTACTAGCTAAAATACAAGATGCCCAGTTGAACCTGAGTTTCAGAGAAACAAAGAACACTTTTTCAGTATAAATATGTCCCAAATATCATATGAAGCATACTTAAACTGAAAAAGTATTCCTTGTTTATCTGCAACACAAATTCAGCTGGACATTCTACATTTTTATTTGCTAAGTCTGGCAACCCTCATCCAGAGAGGAGTTACCTTATATGGAAATAGGTTCTTCTGGAAGACTTGGAGAAGACAACAGGGAGCTCTGAATAGTTATCTTCAGATTATGGTGAAGTTTTGCGTTTCAAAGGAGGAATAGACTTGCTTCGGGTGTTATGTTGAGTCACTGGGTAAAAGTTGCTAAGAGACTGAATTGGCCTCATTTGTCATTACCAGTTAGTCATCAGTGATGAGAGGAGCTATGTTATTTGGTGTTATCCTCTCCTCTCTAAAAAGCATTCAGTGAAAGGTTACATGCCTACCTGTAAGGGGGGCCATGGGGGAATTACTGTATTGGGTGGGGCACTGGACTAGCTGCCTTCAAAGGAAGTCCTTTTCAACCTCAAGACTGTGTGATTTATCTAAATCCAGGCAACTCTCTTTTCTAGTTCCTCTTCCAAAGTTAAGTCTTTGTCTCTGTTGTTTCCTTTTCTTAACTTCCACCTGTTGGGCTGGGCTGGTGTGTGCCCTTGCAGCATTAGAGAACAGGGCACGGTCAGATGTCAAAGCTGTATGGAAAACTAGGATAATACCCCTGCTACCTACCTACGGTACTGCTGGGGACTCAGATTAATGATTGCAAAACCAAGTTACCATTTTTCGTAGATATCTCCCCATTTTTATCCATTTTGTAGCTCATAATGGCCCTCAGCAAGTCACTGAGCAGAGAGATACATTTTTGCAACTTTGTCTCTCCTGGAAGGTACGTGGGGCATGGCAATTTGCAAGCCAGCGTCAGGGATACTTTACTGAGTGGCTTTCCTTTCCCTGGGGCAGAGGCCCGTTTGTAGCCCCTGCTTCAGTAATTCTTTCTGGCCTAAAATTGTTGTATCCGTGCTTTATGACATAAAGCCTCTGTGGCTGGCGTCCATCACCCATTTGCCTCTAAGTTAGAAAGAATGCAAAGTTACTTTCTGAGGAGAATCTTGGCGGCCTGCCCACGAAAACCCTGGTGGTCTGCTTCCCAGCCATGGTGGGTGTGCTCGTGTGGCCCCAGCCTCTCACAGGAGGATGTCAGAGCTGCTCCAGGTGGGCTGATTGATGGCTAGCACAGTATTTATGGAAGATTACTGGCATCAATGCAGTCGGTACGTTTCTTTAGGTACCCTGAGATCTACCCCTGAATTACGAAGGAAGCAGACCATCAGTGAGCTTGATATCTGGCTATATCCTATCGGCACCCCCATAAAGTTGCTTTCATGGAATTGCATTTTGTCACGATGTGCCATCAGTCTGTACTGAGGGATGTCCTAAGGAACAGTCCTAAGGACAGGTTTACAGATCCTCTTCATCGCATTAGGCAACAGCCTCTCTACTTAGGACCCAGCGAGAAATTTTACTCTGGTCTCAGTACTACAAAGAGTTGTGCTTTTCCTTAGCGACTGGTTTCTTTTTACCTAATGGACTTTGTAAATATTATAACTGGCAGTTTTCCTTTTCATGGTAGTGGTTAGAAAGCTTATGGTCAAATCTGTGGCCTTCATCTAGCAGAAAGGAATAGGACTTCCAGCATAAATTTTTTTTTTTTTTTTTGCGGTATGCGGGCCTCTCACTGTTGTGGCCTCTCCCGTTGCAGAGCACACAGGCTCCGGACGCGCAGGCTCAGCGGCCATGGCTCACGGGCCTAGTCGCTCCGCGGCATGTGGGATTCTCCTGGACCGGGGCACGAACCCGTGTCCCCTGCATCGGCAGGCAGACTCTCAACCACTGCGCCACCAGAGAAGCCCCAGCATAAATTTTGAATTACCTCACTTCCAGCTCCTCCTTCCCTTGCCACCATAATTTTCCCTTTCCCTCATTTTATCTTTTTTCATTTGCATTTCTTTTATTCTGTTCAGGCAGTGACACAATGTAGGAAGCAGTTTCCTATCCTCCCTACTGTAAAATTCTATTCTACACCTCCTGCCCTTCAAGAGACATTTTAAATTCTAACTCCTCATTTGCAGATTAAATACAATGAGGTAATAATCACAAGAAACGAACTCTGCTTCCAGGCAGAGGCTGGAAGGTGATTCGCCTGTGTCAGCCACCCTTGAACTCGGAGTACTGTTGGGATGAAGAGGGCACTGAAACCCATCAGAGTCTTCGGAGCTCCTGAGAAAGCACATCGTTTCCAAGAGAAGCAGGCAGTGGCCTCTCCTCCGCTAACCCTCGAAAAGTGTGCTGTTCCTTCGTCTTCACTGATTAGCAAATATGAGAAAGAGCTCGCTCTCTCCAAGCACACAAGGGTTGGAGGGTTGGAGTGGTCTGCGAGTGTCCTGGGCAGATGGATGGTAAGTGACCCCAGATTCTATGCAGGCAACCGCTCAACCGCTCAGTGTGACGGTTCTGCCAGCCCTGAACTGCTCTGCTGCTTCTCACTTCTTAGCGTCTGCTGCCATCCTGTCCTCCCTCTGCAGTGCCTCTCACACTGCTACATGTAGCCACCCCTTAGGTTAGGTTGCCTTGAAAGCAAAACCTGAGACCCTGACTTGGGTGTGAGTGGCTGATTTGGCAAGTGATCTCAGAAAGCAGTACTGAGGAAATGGTGGGGGGGCAAGTCGGGGAAGGAAAGAGAGAGAATAAAGACTGTGTTCTCCAGGGGGCCATCTGTGTCCCATGTGCCTCAGAACTGTCCCCCAGGAACAGAAGCCTCAGGCATTGGCCCTCTGATTGTCATGTCTCAACAGCTGAGGTTGGCCCCCAGTGACATTAACTCCTCCATGCCTCTGTCTGCAGCTTCTGGGCCCAGAGTCCTGATGCAGGCAGGTGGAAAAACACGGGTGTGCTTGGGCTGGGCCACTGGCAGCATGCACTGAACTGTCCCCCTTGGCTGCGTGGAAACCATGGGAGGGGCCCAGGGCTGTGTCTCGGGGCATCTACTATGACTACCGCCCTCCCTGTTTCCCCAGGCTGCTGTCCTCACCATGCCTTGTGCATATCTCTAGCTCTGTATTTAATGCATGTGCCGTATAGTTGCACAACTGTCCTGTATTTACATCTGTCTCCCCCACCAGAATGAGAGTAGAAGCTGTGTTCCACTCACCCAGCACCCAGCACGGTGTTCGACACATAGCAGGCCTGCTTAGTAAATGCTTCCGCTCCAACTGTTAGTGTAATTTTATCCCTTATCTATTGAAGTGCCTCATAAAATTTTATTTGAGGAAAAAATAATCCCAAACCACTATCTACTCTAACCCCCTCATTTTACAGAGGAGGCATCTGAGGCCCAGAGAGCCCAAGTAACTTGTCCACGATATCACAGTATATTAAAGTGATTACGGAGTATTAAAATGATTTCATCAAGTACGCCAAGTGCAGACAAGGGAGCCAACTGGAGTTACAGTGTAAATTATTAGCACTTCAAACGGAGGGTATGACCACCTCTGTTCTGGGTTTCCAGGAGGAAATTGCTTAAAATAAATTTACTTGGAACGTTCTTGAGATCTGATTAAAGAGGTGAATGGCTCAAGTGAGGCTCTCTCTTCTAGGAGAAGAAATTCATCCTCTGTAAACACATTTGCAGGTAACGTACCAAGGACTTTGAATCAGAAGGAACTCATTTAGCATTTCCTTCCACCAGGCTGTTCATCTGACAGTGGCAGCTATAGGAAGAATGTTGTGTTTGTTTTTAATAAAAAATGAGGTGTGAATGGTACTACTATCTTAATAAACTGGAAAAGCCTTCTGCCAGCCCTTGCCTTTGCCCATGCTCCCTTCCTACCTCTAGACCATCCTTCTATTGCTGTCTTGGGCACATGTTTGATATACAGAATGCCACGGGTGGTCAAAGATTATGATGAAAACAAGAAAAATAAGATTTGACCACTTCTCACTGCATGCTAGTATTAAAAACAAAACAAAACAAGAAAACCTGAAACCCGTTATTTTGTGGGGAGGGGGGTTGTCACGTGAGTCGTGAGAACTAGTCATTCCTGCCAAATAAGACAGTTAGGGGGCTTCCCTGGTGGCGCAGTGGTTGAGAGTCCGCCTGCCGATGCAGGGTACACGGGTTCGTGCCCCTGTCCGGGAGGATCCCACATGCCGCAGAGTGGCTGGGCCCGTGAGCCATGGCCGCTGAGCCTGCGCATCTGGAGCCTGTGCTCCGCAGTGGGAGAGGCCACAACGGTGAGAGGCCCGCATACCACAAAAAAAAACACAAAAAAAACACACAAAAAAAACAAACAGAGAGTTAGGATTTATGTGAACAGACCTACTCGTACTAAACTTTTATTTGCCCAGACATGGGTCAATATTATTCTAGAAAAGAGAGGCTGGTGTAGCATTTCCATGGTCCATGACACTATGACAAAAACAAAAAAGAACTTGGTGAGTGTAAGGCAGACACCTTCTCCTCATCTGTGTGGCCCATTCTTAAAAGTTTTCCTTTGGACACTCATCTAAGCCAGAAGCACCAAAAATCAAATGATGAAGAAAGCAATGGTGCTGGTTTTCTTCAGGCGATGTACGGTAAAAGTTAAGAGACCTGAACTGGAGTCACACAACATAGGTAAACATTCAGGCTCTGCCACTGACAAAAGCTCTCTGACCTGACCCAAGTTATTTAAACTCTCTGGGTCTTTTTCCACATCGGTAAAGTGGGGACAAAAATACTATTGTTTGCGGGATAACTGAGCAATGGTAAATTACACATTTCTGTGGTAGAAGCTGTTGGTGTGTCACTCAACGGTGAGTGCCCCCACCTCTACCTCCACCATGACAGACACCTAGATGCCACCAGAATGTGTGTCCCATTCCACCGTGTGGAGTTATCACTGAGAATCAACTCTCCTGCCGGGAACTGTATTTCCACTCCCTTTCCATCTAGATGTGAGTAAGTATGAGCAGAAATTCCATGTGTAACTTTGAGGGGAGCAGGTTAAGAAGTAGTTCTGTGGCTTCTTTATAGTCTCTTTCCCCCATCTGCTCAGTGGAAGCAGACACCTAAGGTGACAGAACCACGAGATGGGGAAGAAACATGAGTCCCTGAATCTCTACATGAAGGAAAGCTGCCCGCAACCAGGAACACCTGCCTTGTCCTGTCATGCTAGGGAGAAATTAGCTTGGAAGGTGTTCAGTCACTGAAATGTGAGGGTTTACTTGTTACAGCTGCTACAGTTACTCTCAGTAATATACCTCCCTTCCTCTCTTCTAACAGAACTTCACTGTTGCTGAGAAGTCCACCCACTTCTATTGAACCATATAGCTCAAGGGAGACTGCCTCCCTCCCCTGGCCCAGCGGGTAATTCCTGATCACTCTACAACATGAGCTCTCTAAAGCGCCAAGGCTAAGCTTCATAAATTCTATTCCCTTGTCAGTGATTAGTTTAAGCATGAACACGTGAGCAAATTCTGGCCAATGAGAGGTTAAAGGAGGTCTTCTGGGAGGGGTTCTTGGAAAGGTCTTCTTTTTCTTATATAAATATAGCCACTCTAGCTTTCTTACCATTACTGGGTTTTTGTTTTGTTTTGATTTTCTTTTTATTATTACTTTTAAGCTTTATTGAGGTGTTAATTTACATATAATAAAATTCACCAATTTAAATATACAGTTTGATGAGTTTTTACTAATCTAGACAGTCATATAATCACAACCACCACAATCATAATAAAAAATATTTCTACCTCCCCAAAAGTTTCCCATACTCCTTTGAGGTCAGTCTCCTCCCTCTATACCCTGTCCCTGGCAACCACTGATCTGGTTTCTATCACTATAGTTTTGCCTTCTCTAAAATGTCATATAAATTGAATCATACAGATATAGTCTTGTATGTCTGGATTCTTTCACATAGCATAATGCTTTTGAGATTCATCCATGTTATTATATGTATCAGCAGCTCATCCATTTTTATTGCTGAGCAGTATTCCATTATAGATATAACACAATTTGTTATCCATCAGTTGATGCATACTTGTGTTCTTTTAAGTTTTTGTCTATTATGAATATAGGTACTATGAACATTTGCCAGCAAGTATTTATGTGGACATACATTTTTTTCTCTTGGGAAAATGCCTGGGAGTGGTATTACTGGATCATATGTTAGGTTTATGTTTAAATTTATAAAGCACTGCCAAACTGTTTTCCAGATAACACTTTGGAATATATTATTTGGCATTCTTACCAGAAACATATGACAGTTTCAGGTCTTCTACACCCTTGTCAACACTTGGTATTGTCAGACGTTTTTAACTTAAGCTATCCTAGTGGGTCTGTAGTATAATTTTAACGGGCTTTTAATCTGCATATCTCTAGTGACTAATCATGTGGAGTATCTTTTCACGTGTTTATTTGCCATCTGAATATCTTCTTTGGTGAAGTGTCTATTCAAATGGTTTGCCCATTTTTAATTGGGTTATTTCTCTTCTTATGAATAGCTTATAGAAGTTAAATATATGTTTTGAAAACAAGTCCTTTACCAGATACATATTTTGCAGATATTTTTTTCAGATTCATGTTTGCATGGTATATCTTTTTCACCTCTTACCTTTACCTATCTGTGACTTTTTACTTAAAGTGCAAGTTTAGTAGATTGTACCTAGTTGGGTTGTGCTTTTTAATCTGTCCTGACAATCTCTGCCTTGTAATTGGATTGTTTGAAACATTTACATTTAATGCAACTTCAATATGGTTGAGTTTAATTCTATGATGCTGTTTGTTTTCTATTCATCTCAACTGGTCTTTTCTTTTCCTGCCTTTGTTTGGATTGAGTTTTATTTTGTTTTTAAGTATTCCATTTTATCTTTTCTTTTGCCTTTTAGGTATATCTCTTTGCTATTCTTTTTAAAAGTGGTTTCTCTGTTTACAGTCTGCATCTTTAACTTCTCACAGCCTGCCTCATATAAATAGAAGAGGTTACAACACTACTTCCATTTCCCTTTCTCCTCCCTTGTACTATTGTTTTCATTAATTTTCTTCTACATTTGTTATAAATCTCAGACTAAATTATTGTTATTTTTGGGTTACACAATCAATTACCTTTTAAAGTAATTTAAAAATAAGGAAAAATGTCTCATATTAATCCACATGCTTACATTTCCAGAGCTCTTCATTTCCTTGTGTGGTTCC
The DNA here is from genome assembly GCF_964374135.1 of Grampus griseus. Lineage (NCBI taxonomy): Eukaryota > Metazoa > Chordata > Mammalia > Artiodactyla > Delphinidae > Grampus > Grampus griseus. Next base: position 80,605,559 of record NC_139017.1, read on the forward strand.
CAATTTCTATCTGGTATTGTTTTCCTTCCACTTGAAAAACTTCCTTAATATTTCTTGTAAGTGTACTACTGCAGGTGATAAATTTTCCAGTTTTTATTTGCCTGAAAATGTCTTTATTTTGTCTTCATTTTTTGAAGGAACAATTTCCCCTGGATGTAGAATTCTAGATTGTAAGTTTTCATTTTCTTTCAGCACTTTAAAGATGTCATTCATTTTTTTCTGGCTTCCTTGACAAAAAGTCAGCCTTGTCAGCCTTATTTTTGTTTTCCTGTATATTGTATATCTCTTTCTGTGGCTACTTTAAAGATTTCCTCGTTATCATTGGTTTTCAAAAATTTTATTAAGATGTGTTTTGCTGAGATTTTCTTTGTATTTATCCTCTCTTGGGTTTATTAAAATATTTAAGATCTGTGGCTTATAGTTTTCATCAAATTTTGAAAAAATTTGGCCACTAGTTTTTCAAATGTATTTTTTGCCCCTGCTACCCCTTTTTGTCTTTCTGAACTCCAATTATATGTATGTTAGTCACGATATTACCCCATAGGTCACTGTGGCTCTGCCCATGGTTTGAAAAACATTATTCTGTCTGTGCTTCAATTTGGATAGCTTTTATTGCTATGTCTTCAAGTTCATTGATCATTTCTTTTGCAGTATTGATTTTGCTGGTAAGCCCATCCAGCAAATTTTTCATTTCAGATATTGTATTTTCAGCTCTAGAGGTTTCTTTTCATTATTTTTGCAGTTTCCATTTATTGCTTCATTATCTTCATGTTCTATCTTGAATTCTTCGACATATTTATAATAGCCGTTTAAATTTTTGTTTGTTTGTGTTTTCTTTTGGCCACACCACATGGCTTGCAGGATCTTAGTTCCCTGACCAGGGACTGAACCCAGGCCCCAGCAGTGAAAGCATGGAGTCCTAACCACTGGACTGCCAGGGAAGTCCCTAAAATTCCTTTTTTGAAAATTCCACCTTGATGTCATTTTTAATCTGTTTCTACAGACTGTTTTTTCTTCTGGTTAAGAGGCACATTTCTCTGCTTCTTTGCATGTTCAGTAGCACTTGGATGCTAGGCATTGTGGGTATTATATTGTTGAGTATCTGGATTTTGTCATCTTCCTTTAAGGATTGATAGGCTTTATATGGGCAGGCAGTTAAGTTACCTTCAGATAAGCTTGATTCTTTTTTTTTTTTAACTATTAAAAACTTTTTTTTATTCTTAGAAGTAATGTATGCTTATTATACAAAAGTTGGAAGTCTAAAAAGTATTAAAAAAGGAAATAAAACAACACAGAATGTAATTATCCAGCAATAACCACTATTAATATTTGTATATTTCCTTTCAATGTTTTTTACCCCTTAAGGATAAATTTCATTAAAAAAATACATAAACAATATTATAATGAATAAACAGCTCTGTTTCCTGCGGGTTTTTTTTCTTTTTTTTTTTGTGGTACGTGGGCCTCTCACTGTTGTGGCCTCTCCCGTTGCGGAGCACAGGCTCCGGACGCGCAGGTTCAGCGGCCATGGCTCACTGGCCTAGCCGCTCCACGGCATGTGGGATCTTCCCGGACCGGGGCACGAACCCGTGTCCCCTGCATCGGCAGGCGGACCCTCAACCACTGCGCCACCAGGGAAGCCCTCCTGTGTTTTTTACATTACATTTTCTCGTGTTATTAAAAGTCTTTTATAAACTTCTTTAGCCTTCTATTTTGAAATAATTTCAGATTTACAGAAGAGTTGCAAAGGTAGCACAGAGTTCCTGTGTCTCCTTCTTCCAGCTTCCCTTGATATCAACACCTTCCATAACCACAATACAGGCATACCTCACTTTATTGCACTTCAAAGATATTGCATTTTTTTACATACTGAAGTTTTGTGGCAACCCTGCATGGAGCAAGTGTATGGGCGCCATTTTTCCAACAGCATTTTCTCACTTTGCGTCTCTGTGTCACATTCTGGTAATTCTCACAATATTTCAAAAGTTTTCAATATTGTTATATTTGTTACAGTGATCTGTGATCAGTAGTCTTTGATGTTACTATTGCAAAAAGATTGCAAATTGCTGAAGACTCAGATAATAGCATTTTTTAGCAATAAAGCATTTTAAATTAAGTTATGTGTATATATATATTTTTAGACATGACATTATTGCACACTTAACAGACTACAGAATAGTGTAAACATAACTTTTATATGGGCTGAGAAACAAAAATTTCATGTGACTTGCTTTATTGTGATAGTCGCCTTATTTCAGTGGTCTGCAACTTAACCTGAAATATCGCTGATGTATGCGTGTACATTTTATCTTGAGTTGCCTGCCAGATTTAGTAAATAAAAACACAGAACACATAGTTAATCTTGAATCTCAGACAAACAGTGAGCAATTTCTTAGAACAAGTACGTCCTAAATATTGCATGAGGCATGTGTGTATATGTATATACACACACACACATATATATTTTTACAAAACAGATTGATTCTTTTGAGGATTTTTTAACCTTTGCTAAGGCAGGTAGCCTTTAGGGTTAGTTTAGCCTTACTATTAGCCTTACTGCTAAGGCATGACCCTTCTGGAATCTCTACTAAATGCTCAGGTATACAGAGAAGACTCTCCATTCTAGCTGGCTTGAATACAAACAGCTGTCATTCCTGTGTGAACAATGGGAGTCGTGCAGCTTCATGAGTTGTTTTATTGTCCAGCCTTGTACAGTTTTACTCTTGAGTTTATACAGCTTAGTATTCGACCAAAGACCAAAGTTTCCCCTTAAACAGATCACGGGGGGTTCTTTCTCTCTGTAGCTTTAGTCTCTCTAGCACTCTGCCCCCCATTCCAAACTCCACATCCCCAAATTCTGATTGTGTCTCCCAAGCTCAGAGTGGCTGCCTGCTCTGCATGGGTCCCCTTCCTGCTCTGTAATCCAGAAATGTCTGCAGGAAGAAAGCCAAAGCAATGGTAGGGCTCATCTCATTTTTTTCCCCTTATCTTGGGGCTCACTCTGCACTGCTTGTGAACAATGATGGAAAACAGTTTTTTCCTATATTTTATCCAGCTTGATAGCTGTTTATGACAGAAGGCAATTCCAGTATCGGCTCCAGCTTGATGGCCAGAAATGGAAAAGTTTCTTTTTTCTTATTAAAAAAACAAAGCAAAACACATACACACATGGTGTCTTCTTTCTTGGGTGCTGCCGTGCTTGGTTGTGATGATGGTTGTGTTAGCCAGGTTATAGGTGGGAGAAAAGCTGGCTTGCAGACAAAGCCAGTATGATAAGAATGGTAGGGACAAAGTGGGAAATTACCCGGGTCCTTGGTGACGTGGTTGATCCACTGAACTAATCAACCCAGGAAACACTTCCCCGCCTCCTTGGAGACATATTGCTATGTGAAAAAACTTTTCTTCTTAATTTTTAAGCCAGTCAGTTTGCAATTTTTGTTATTTGATGTCAAAAGTATCCTAATTAATACAAATTAATGTACTAATAAAATAGCTAATGTTCAGTCATTGTTAGTAAGTAATTTAAAAAATACAGTTGTAAAGCACTGTGTGCTAACTAGCTCATGTGCTGAGAGATTTATGTATATTATCTCACTTAATATCATGGTCAACCTAGCAGGTAGTTAGCACAAACCCCATTTTACAGATGCAGAACTTGAGGCTGAGAGAAAAGCACGTTTTTCAAGCTTACAGATTTAATCTGTGGCACTGCCAGGATCTAATCACAGGCCTCTCTGACTTCAAAGTTACACTGTTAGTCTTTCTAATATTGGTTTTCAAGTCCCTGAACTTAATCTAGACCATAGTTCTTCTCATTAAAAAGGAGAAAACCAATCAATGATAAAAGTACCTTTCAGGGCTTCCCTGGTGGCGCAGTGGTTGAGAGTCCGCCTGCCGATGCAGGGGACATGGGTTTGTGCCCCGGTCTGGGAAGATCCCACATGCCGGAGCGGCTGGGCCCGTGAGCCATGGCCGCTGAGCCTGCGCGTCCGGAGCCTGTGCTCCGCAACGGGAGAGGCCACAACAGTGAGAGGCCCGCGTACCGCAAAAAAAAAAAAAAAAGTACCTTTCAAGATGGGAATCCAGGACACCCAAATGTTAGCTCAGTTGGGGGAGAGAAAGTTCTAATCTAGTCTTGGGTCCTAACTTCCCCTGCCTGCCCGTTTCTGAGGATAAAATTTTGGCTGCTTTCTGCTAAGTCAGCACAGCTGGCTTAATCTGAATAAAGACCACCTGAAGCAAGCGAGCACCTGGGAATTAGAGTTCGGTCCCCAGCAGCTAGAGATCCAGATGTACAGCAAGGCTGAAACAGCAGCCAGGGAGTATCATCAGGGCCACCTGAGTTGAGGGAAGTTTTCAAGTCAGAGTCAGGGCCACAGCAGGTGGGAAACAGAAGTTGCTGGGAGAAAGCCAAGTCCCATGTCATGGCCCTGCTATCAGGAACCTGAACGGTGCTAATTTAGAGATGCTGGAAAGAGCCATGATCCTTAAAGCTTACTCTGTCTGTGCTAGGAATGCCAAAGTCATAGTTTTAAAACTTTGAGGGATGTAAAAAAATGGACTGCATTCTGGTGGTATACAAATAGAGTAAATCCTTTAGGAAACTCTTTCCTCAGTCACTTAGTGTAAATGAAGTTTCTGAGAGCTGCTATCAGCAGAGAGGAAGAAAGAGATAGACAGACAGAGGAGAAAAACTCAGGAGCAGGGCAAGAAGATGGACAATACTGAAGCAGGGAAGCAAGACTAGAGCTGGCCTCCAGTGGGTCAACGGCACTGAATCCAGTCGATCCTTCTGCAATGATCGACTCTAGGCAGACTCAAGACAAGAACAGGGGGTGGGGGACTTCCCTGGTGGTGCAGTGGTTAAGAATCCGCCTGCCAATGCAGGGGACACGGGTTTGATCCCTGGTTCAGGAAGAGCCCACCTACCGCCGAGCAACTAAGCCCCTGCACCACAACTACTGAGCCTGTGCTCTAGAGCCCACGTGCCACAACTACTGAAGCCCACGTGCCTAGAACCTGTGCTCCACAACAAGAGAAGCCACTGCAAGGAGAAGCCTAAGCACCGCAGTGAAAGTAGCCCCGCTCGCCGCAACCAGAGAAAGCCTGCATGCAGCAACAAAGACCCACACAGCCAAAAATAAATGAATAAATTAAAAAAAAAAAAAAAAAAAAAAGACAAGAACTTCCCTGATGGTGCGGTGGGTAAGACTCGCACTCCCAATGCAGTGGGGCCAGGTTCGAGCCCTGGTTGGGGAACAAGATCCCACATGCCGCAACTAAGAAGCCCGCCATGTGCGTGCCGCAGCTAAACGTGCTGCAGTGAAGATCCCGTGTGTTGCAACTAAGACTCGGCACAGCCAAAATACGTAAATACATAAATAAATATTAAAAAAAAAAAAAGAACGGGCATGAGGCTGAAAAAGCACATTTCTGTTCCTAACTAGTGCCTTTTCCAAAAGAGTTGGGCAATAAACTGGAGTGAGTCATGGAGTCATCAATAGAAAGGAGGGCACTTGGAGGGTTGGAGGGAGTGTGTGTGTGTGTGTGTGTGTGTGTGTGTGTGTGTGTGTGTGTTGAGGGGAGTGAGCCACAAGACAGAGAGAAGGACGGAGACTCACCCTTCTCCCCAATCCCAAGAAACCTGAACATGATAATAATTTGGGTAGAACTGCCTTCAGAAGTGAGGAGGAAACAAGAGACATCTAGGCATGACAGACTGAGTAAAAAGAGCAATAAAAATTGCATTAGCTATGCAGGAGAACATGGAAAAATGAAAACAGTGAATTCGCTGGTGGGGGAGGGTAGGATTATGTATGATTTTTTTTAAAGTCTGTTATTTCAATAAATAGCTTTTTTAAAACGGCATCCTCTGTTTGAGAGTCAGGATTTGGTCTGGAGTCCCTGTCTTGGAATTTACTCCCTGCCGGAGGGGCTGGTAGCACTTTAAATTGATCCTGAGAACAAAGAAGGGAGGCTTTGCCACATTTTAATGGCCTCCAGCTGCCAGACCAGCCCCACCCAGGCCTTAGCCTTGGCCACACCCTCAGAACGCTCTGCTTTTGGGCAGTCCGTGCTCCCTGAGGTTTGGCTGTCTCTGATGGAGTTAGATCGGCTCCCTGGAAAACGTTACTGCCAGTGTCACCAGTTGCAGCCGACGTCTTGCCTTTGGCATGAGGACCCTTGCTGGCTTCACCTTCCCGGGCTCTCCCACAGGGAGGTAGTGGGCCTCTCTTCTCTGCAGCTGCAGGGTAGGCAGGGAGACTTGCTGGAAGGCCTGGGCTGGTCGATCAAGGAGTACAAAGGCCTGACAGTCCCCATGCCAAGTGGTCCGTCCAGCCCAGGTAAAACGATGTGACATGTAGCCTGTCGTCCAGCTCCACCTTCACAGCATCTCATAGGGGAGGTTCAGCAAACTAACCCATTTTACAAATCACCAGATTTGAAGGTCCCTCCCCCTTCCTCCCAGCAATTTAGATGCTTAAATTGCTTATCTCCTGTATTCATTACATTTTTTAACTTTTAAATTAAATGAAGTGACTTTGAGTTTTCTCAAAAAATTAAAAATTACCATACCACCCAGCAGTTCCACTTCTGGGTATTTACCCAAAAAAATTGAAAGCAAGTACTCTTACAGACGTTTGTGTCCCTGCATTCACAGCAGCATTATTCACAATAGCCAAAATGTGGAAACAGCCCACACGTCCATTGACAGGTGGATGGATAAAACAACATGTTATATACAAACAACGGAATATTATTTAGCCTTAAAAAGGAAAGGAATCCTGACATATGCTTCAACATGGATGGACCTTGACGATATCATGCTCAGTGAAAGAAGACAACTCAAAAGGACAAATACTGGGTGGGCTAAAATGTTCATTCAGCTTTTTCTGTAAGATGGCCCTAGTAGCACTTATTTGTCTTTAACTTCATTTGAAACAATTTTATTAGATTGCATGTGACAGCTTTCTTATCAGCGTGCATTTAAAAAAAGACATCAAAATTGGTGAATTTCTGTGTAGCCATCTTAATACTGAAGATGGAAGAAAAAAGCAACGGTTTCGGCATATTATGCTTTATTATTTCAAGAAAGGTAAAAACGCAACTGAAACGCACAAAAAGATTTGTGCAGTGTATGGAGAAGGTGCTGTGACTGATCGAACGTGTCAAAAGTGGTTTGCAAAGTTTCGAGCTGGAGATTTCTCAGTGGATGATGTTCCACGGTTGGGTGGACCAATTGAAGTTGATAGCGATCAAATCAAAACAACAATTGAGAACAATCAACGCTATACCACGTGGGAGACAGCCGACATACTCAAAATATCCAAATCAAACGTTGAAAATCATTTGCACCAGCTTGGTTACGTTCATCACTTTGATGTTTGAGTTCCACGTAAGTTACGCGAAAGAAACCTTCTTGACCATATTTCCACATACGATTCTCTACTGAAACGTAATGAAAACATTTCGTTTTTAAAACAAATTGTGATGGGTGATGAAAAGTGGATACTGTACAACAATGTGGAATGGAAGAGATTGTGGTGAAAGTGAAATGAACCACCACCAACCACACCAAAGGTCAGTCTTCATCCAAAGAAGGTGATGTTGCGTATATGGTGGGATTGGAAGGGAGCTCTATTATGAGCTCCTTCCAGAAAACCACATGATTAATTACAAGTACTGCTCCCAGTTAGACCAACTGAAAGCAGCACTTGATGAAAAGCATCCGGAATTAGTCAACAGAAAATGCATAACCTTCCATCATGATAACCCAAGACCGCATGTTTCTTTGATGACCAGGCAAAAACTGTTACAACTTGGCTGGGAAGTTCTGATTCATCTGCCGTATTCACCAGACATTGTACCTTTAGATTCCCATTTATTTCGGTCTTTACAAAACTCTTTTAATGGAAAAAATTTCAATTCCCTGGAAGACTGTAAAAGGCACCTGGAACAGTTCTTTGCTCAAAAAGATAAAACGTTTTGGGAAGATGGAATTATGAAGTTGCCTGAAAAATGGCAGAAGGTAGTGGAACAAAAGGGTGAATACGTTGTTCAATAAAGTTCTTGGTGTAAATGAAAACTGTGTCTTTTATTTTTACTTAAAAAACTGAAGGAACTTTTTGGCCCACCCAATATCTTATGATCCTACTTATATGAGGTACCTAGAGTAGTCAAAGTGATAGAGACAGAGAGAAGAATGGTGGTTGCCAGGGGAAGTGGGGATGGAGAGTTAACAAATCCACCGTGTCAGCTGCGATGATGAAAATGTTCTGGAATGGACATTAGTGCTGATTGCACAACAGTGTGAGTGTGCTTAATGCCACTGAATTGTCCACCTAAAATGGTTGAGATGGTAAACTTGTGTCTATTTGACTACAACAAAAATTAAATGAAACGTATTAAGTAATTTAGTAATTCATTTAGTCAACGAGCATTTACGAGGAACTTATATGCCAGTGTTGTACTAGACACAATACAAAAAGAGAGTAAAAAATTTTACTGCTCCCAGGGAGGTCACCATCCAAAGTGCCAAATACAGTCTTGCCAAACTAGACTCATTTCCTTCCTAGACACTGTTAAGGGAATCCATAGGTAGAAATCCATCTATTTCTGCCGGAACTTTTCTTTTCTCAAGTCTTAGTCCCCTCTACTCAGTCCCTTTCTCCCCTGTACTTATACATACCTATGGACCTTTACTAACACTTATAACATCATAATGTAATCACTGGCCTGTATATCTGTCTCATCTTCTAGACTCTGATCTCCCTGAATCACCCTGTACCTAGACCCTAACGTCAGAAATGCTGTATTCATGTGTCAGACGGAGAATGTGGGATAAGAGCCTTGCTACTCAAAGTGTGGTCTGAGGACCAGCTGCGTCAGCATCACTTGGAAGCTTATTAGCAGTGTAGACGCTCAGACCCCATCCCAGACCTATTTAATCAGAATCTGCATTTTTATAGGACCCCCAGTTGATCTGGGTGCACATTCCATTTGAGAAACCTGGGGTTAGAGGTTAATATATGTGGAAGGTGAGCATGTATTTGGGTGGGTGTGTTCACACACACTTTTTATGGGGTCTGACCACCCCCTAAGAAGACCCTAATTGGTAGCCTCTGGAAGCATCCCCTCTGATTATTCAATCTGTCTCTAGTCTCACCCACAACTTTCCTCCTAAACAGTGGCTGAACTGGATTTAAATAAGAAGTAGAAGAAAATGAGCTGTAATAGAAAGGATTCCAGCCAGCCTGGGTAAGGTTCCGCTCAGCACAATGGAACAGTTACTACTTCCTCACGTCAAATCTTATTACCACAGCAAAACTGACATGGCAAAATCCCTCGCATAGTAAAGATTTCTGCTTTCCAGCTGATTCTCTACTTCTTTCAAGGAAGAACTTCAAAGATTCATAGTATTTTTTTAACATCTTTATTGGAGTATAGTTGTTTTACAGTGTTGTGTTAGTTTCTGCTGTATAACAAAGTGAATCAGCTATATGTATACATATATCCCCTTATCCTCTCCCTCTTGCGTCTCCCTCCCACCCTCCCTATCCCACCCCTCTAGGTGGTCACAAAGCACCGAGCTGATCTCCCCGTGCTATGCGGCTGCTTCCCACTAAGCTATCTGTTTTACATTTGGTAGTGTATATATGTCAATGCTACTCTCGCACTATGATGTTAAAGGTACTCAGTTAACGAACATTTGTTAAGCTTCTGCATTCATTCCTTCATCTCACAGGAGAGCAAACCAAATGCCGAGTGAGATTGGAGAAGTTTGAGCTGATTTGGCCCCTAGGATCAAGGCTAGACAGAAACTGTGAGCACCTGGCAGATTAATGAGTTGGTAACCCTTCAAATTGTTATTTTTTAAATATTTGTTCAACACTTACATGGGATTCCAAGAATTAACTGATCTTCTGTTAATAAAAATTGCATATAGAAACAGATCCTCTTGTTAATTTATTCCTACTGGCCAAAACAGAGTCTGGGTACCAAAAAAAACCTGGAAAAATATTTTCCATCTTCTGATGTTCTTATTCTCACTTCCATTTTCTTTTACAATTTTCTAAACAAGACAACTTCATGATGGGAATATGAAAGGGTTTACAATGTAATTAAGCACTATGTTTCCCTTATTTAGGTTCAGAATTCACCTAATTGTGACTTCTAGCTTCAGGTATGGTTGCATCAAGCACCTGTACGTGTCACTTCTGCGTACAATCCGCAGAGACAGGTCACTTTGGCAGAGTGTTCTGTTTTGTTTTTTTAATTGAAGTATAGTTGAGTTACAATGTTATGTTAGTTTCTGGTGTACAGCAAAGTGATTCAGTTATATATATTTATATACGTATATTCTTTTTCATAGTATTTTCCATTACTGTTTATTACAGGATATTGAATATAGTTCTCTGTGCTATACCGTAGGACCCTTGTTGTTTATCTATTTTGACAGTGTTTTTCAATTTACTACTCAAGGGTGCTGTGTGTTTTGTGGAGACAGACCAAAGCATAGCCTATGCTCATGACTTCAGGGGAAATCTAAATTAAGTGACAATCGTTCCCATTTATAATAGTGGTGTTCTGTTACCCTGGGCAGTTGCTTGGCTGGATCTTATTCATCCAGCTCTGACTGAAATCTAGATATATCTAGGCATATCTTGAGGATTAAAGGGACAAGCTGCCAGGAGACTATTTGCATGAAGGGTCAAGGAGTGTCAGGGAAGAAGGGACTATTGGGAAAAAGAGGCATCCTAAAGCCTCAGCCCCACAAACTTGTCTCAGCACTTCCCATTCTCTCGTGGCAGCTCCATTTGCCCTAGGACAACAGCAGGGGCCTTTGGAATGTTTCCTGGCTTCTCCCCCTTCCTCTTCTCACTGTGTAAGGGTGGACCTGATCCAGAATGTGGCTCTGGCACTGAGGAGTAGCAAGCTCAGTGTTGCTCTCTGCAGGCACCAGCAGCAGAGCATCAGGGGACCAATGGGGACCAGAGAAGGAGAGAGGAGGATGGAGGATGTCACATGGCAGTTGGAAGGGCTTGTCCATGAGCACAAGTGAGCCTTCCTGGGGTCCCCAAAATAAGATCAGAGAGCCAGCAATAACACTATTAGGGTAAGTCTATTTATATCCTATGCTCATTTGTTCTGATGAAATGAACAATAAACTAGGAGTCAGGACCTTTGCTTTTTCCTACTCAGGTGACCATTGGCATTCAGTGACCTCTCTGATCCTCAGTTTCCTCATTTGTAAAACAGGACAATAATAACTGCCTAACCCCCTCCCAAGAGTATTGAGTTTCGTGTGATATAAAGTACTTGAAAACGTTTTGTTAGCTATAAACGAAGTAAGGTATTAACCAGAAGAGAGTCAACCCCCAAGGTCACAGCCTAAGAGAAAGGGCTGTAGACTAGGACGAGAGAGGCACCTAGGAACCCAAAGTGAGAGATTTTACATTTGTGCCAAGAGAACAAAGAAATGCGATGAGATCGCCAACTCCAGCTTGTTGGCGGAGAAGCTGAGTGTGAAGGGTGCTCCTTGGAATTGTGTGACAGAGAGCTCAGGTTCTTTGCCCCCCCACCATGTCTCTTCGTGTTGTACTAAAACTTGACTGTGTGTTTGAATCACCTGTACTAGACTTGATTGGACAGGACTGTCAGCGCTGGTATCTTCTGGGGGGAAAGAAACTAAGTAAGAGTTAGAAGCAACGGGCATAGTCTCTGAGCGGACATGCCTATCTCCGTATTATCCTGGGTGGTGGCAGAAAAAAAATTAATACAAGATTTCCCAGACCAGCATGTCATATCCTGTCTAAAAGAGGGCTTTCCCAGGCAGAGAGGAGGCTCACTCAGCATTCTGTAGTTATTGCCATCATGTCATGGTCTTGGGTTCCTTGATAATAGTCAACATACAGAGAAGCACAGGTTACAGCATGCAGTGCTCCAACAGGTTCTGGCCACACAAACCAAGCTGGTGACTTGAATGGTAGAAAGCCTTCCGTAAGATATTAAAGTGGCCTCGATTATGTTAGAAATCACCGTTAGCCTCACCCGGGTGGATCCTATCACAGTGGAAAATTTGGGTGTTTTTCCAGGTTAGGTGGGGTGTGCTTTCCTTGGGAAGGAATACTACAGAATGCTGTGCTAATCACATTTGGACAAAAAGCATTGCAGATATTTCTGTGTTCCACACAGAAAGCCTCAGCAGTGAAACCAGAAAATGCAATGTTGGCAGGGACTGCTGGGGTTCCTGGAAAGCCATTCGGTGCAGACACCTGGGGCCAGATCCTTGGAGCAAAAGAGGTATTCCCTTCTTCTCCTGGGCAGTGATAGCTGTCTTGTGGTCCACTCCCCAAGGTCTAAACGGTTCAGCTGTCAATCAAACAACCTTCAGTCAGTCATCAAGATCCCTTTCTGCTCTAAATTTCTATGACTCTGTAATCAAATAGCCATTGCGCAAGTAAGTATTCAAGGCTCTATTCCTGGCACTGTGGAAGTTACGTGGTCTCTTCTTCCCATCCCCCATCCTCCCAAGAGCTTATCTATTTAAAAAACAGGTGAATAAAACTGTTCACATCTATTTAACATCTTCTATTAAAGCATTGCAAGCAAATTATTTTTCCAGATAATTGAAGCTTACTTACTCCGTAAGTGCCAAGGATTTATTTGAATCTGTTTTGATGGAAACCTTTTCAAAATGTATTATACAGCTCTCTATTTTCTTAAAATGATAGTCTGAACATTATGTAGCCTTTCTTTAAGTTACTATTCATTTGCAACCATTTGTTCAACAAGTGTTTTATATGTAACTAGTATTGGGTAGACACTCCTAACCCCTGGGAATATAACAGTGAGCAGTACGTAAATCCTGTCCTCCAGGTGCTTCCAGGTGATGGGGAGACAGACAAATTAGCAGGCAGGTGTTTTACAGAGAGCTACCACCATGATAGGGTAGGGGGAGAGGAGGACTTTATCTAATCTTGAGGTCAAGAAAGGCTTCGAAAGGGGCGCTCTTGTAGTTGAGAACAGAAGTACCAGCAAAAATTAGTTGAAACAGAAATGAGAAATTGAAAGGCATCTTTAAAGAAGAGAGAATTGCAAAAGCATATGTCAAGACATGCTATGGAGGCTTGAAGCAAAATGCAGAGAAGATGGAGGGGCGGGTTGGGGGGGGAATAGTAGGGGAGGGGATGTGACGTGATGAAGCCCACAGGGCACCTGATGCAAAGAAGGCTTGAGTCTAGAGACATTAACAGAACCAGGACACGCACCAGGAGCTTTCTATGCCTTTGGATAGGAATTGCATCTTCATCTTTTCAGTCTGTGCACAACGCAATTTGATTAATTGGTGGACAAATGTTAATTGGCCACCTACTAAATGCCAGGTGTTGATAATAATAATGGCTAATCATGAGTGCTTACTATATACCAGGCATATCACTAAGCACTTTAGAGGTTGCCTTTTTTAATCCTCATGAAATAGGCATTAATATTACTCTCATTCTATGGACGAGGAAATTGAGGTTCGAAGAACTTAGGCAGCTTGTCCACAGCCACACAGCTCATCTGGCCCATACCATGGCAGGTTCCACAGATCATGAAGAAATATCTAGGGAGATTTTTGCAGAAGTGCATGACATTTTAAAATGACCTCCACCATCATTTCTGCCCTAGTCTATAGATCAAAGCAGTCCCAAAGATCTCCAAATAAAGGGAGAGGAACTTGACCTCACCAGTGGATGGGAGGAGAGTATAATGTCATATTGTCAGAAGAGCATGAGGGGTGGGAGATATTGTGGCTGCCATGTTTGGAAAAGGCAATCTGCCTGGGGGTACCTTGGGAAAAGGTCCACAGATTGAAGGCTTTACCCACTGCATGGCGGGGCCCATCGTGCAGTGCATGAACTGCAGAAACACATGCAGCAACCTCGGCCCCATCAGTTTTGCTTTGGGGGGGTCCCTGACTGAGTGAATTACAGAGGGAGGGAGTGTTTTCTGGATCTCCATACTGAACCACCTGGAATAATTTTTACCTTGCATTGCTAAGGTCTTATCACCAAGGCTTGTGTGCACAGCTGGGTGCACAGCTAGTAATAATTCCAGTGATGTGATGGTCTCCAGTCTACCAAGCATTGTGGGAAGCTGCAAGTGGGGGCAGCTATGAGGGGGGCAGTAGTTATAGTGTTTGTTCCTGAGACTTGATTACACCGGAGTCACTACCTCTCCCCAGTAGGCTGTGTTTCATTGCGAACTACGAACATAGGAAATAGTTACCCTTGGAGAGCCTATTTAGGAAGGAGTATCCTGGAAAGGACTGGAATTTCTCTTAGTGAAGTGGTTGGAGGCTCAGTGTATCCAGGTATACATGACATCATTTGCTGGTTTTCTACCAGCCGAGACAAAGAAGCAAGAAAGTGTTACAAAGCAAAACCAAACAAACAAAAAAAATACCAAAATAATCCCAGGACTCTCTGGATGACCAAATCCATTTTATTGCAGCAGATGGCCAGAGAAGTGAAATAGTGGGACGAGAGCTCAGATAGGTAAATTGCAGAGGACCTTGAACATCAGGCTAAGGGGTTTCATCTTCTTATTTAGACTAGTCGCTTCCGAACATTTTTGATCATGCAATACACTAGTAGGACATTTTTTTTTGAGCACTCCTTGAAATGAATACTCATCATGTCTGCACTAATATACAATGTACATTATACAGCCTTTTCAAGGATAGAATTAAGGCAGAGACCAGATAATTATTAAAGATACTTCCAATATTTTTTTCTGTACCCTGACAGATCAGCACACACATCTCATGTTGGAGGCCACTGGCTCAGACAACGGGAAATCTTTGAAGGGTCTTCTTGCTGCCGGCAGAGGCATGGTCAAGGCAGCACAGGAGGAAATCTAAGCTGCTGGAGACTCAAGCAAGAGGTGCTTGTTATCTCTAGACCTGGGCAGGCCCTAACCCTCTCTGTGGTTTTGTTACCAAGAGAATCTATTTATTATTCACGAGGGGACTCACCAGGTTCCCTCCTCACTTTTCCCATCTCTCTCCTTTCCCAGCTGTTCAGGGTTGGAATACTCATTGCATTGTTCCAGCCGCTGAACAAATTGCACGGAGATCTGTAGACCTGCAACATTTCAAATAAAGGAAAATTATGTCTCATTCTGTCAAAGCTTTTTCTTGACCCAGCCTGAAAAGATATCCGGTCTGCCTTCCTCTGTTACCATGTGATACGATTTCTCTCATCACCAAAATCTTGATAGCTCCCTTTCTCTGGCGGCTTGTGTTGGAACTTTGTGAATCACCCAGTGGGCCAATACTGCTGCTCTGCGTAGGAGAATATCGGATAATATTGTGTAATAAACATTCAGCAGTGTGAATACGCACAGCTATCAAATGTTAATTCTCTTGGCAGGCTTTAAAACAAGTACCAGGGACTTCCCTGGTGGCGCAGTGGATAAGAATCTGCCTGCCAATGCAGGGGACATGGGTTCAATCCCTGGTTCGGGAAGATCCCGCATGCTGCGGAGCAACTGAGCCCATGTGCCACAACTACAGAGCCTGAGCTCTAGAGCCCACGAGCCGCAACTACTGAAGCCCGCATGTCTAGAGCCGGTGCTCTGCAACAGTAGAAGCCACACAATGAGAAGCCCGAGCACCGCAGCGAAGAGTAGCCCCCGCTTTCCGCAACTAGAGAAAGCCCTCGCAGCAACGAAGACAAGATGCAGCCAAAAATAAATAAAATTAAATCTTTAAAAAAAAAAAAGTACCAGTGTGCACTGAGGTCATGCTTTGGGCTGTCTGGTCCTCTTGTTTGTCAGTAACCCTGGGCTGGCTGTTGGTTGGAGTCCGTGGGCTTGCACTTTCCAACTGGTCATGGAAAGCCTGTCAGCCTATCCCCTTCCATTACTGCTGCCTTTCAGTGGATGTGGCCTATTTATTTCTTTATTTTTACTGGCTGAGGTTGGGAACCCAGGTTTAACTAGCTTTTCAGTCTAATGGGGAAGTGAGCTTGAGATGGGTGGCAATGATCAAGCCAGAGCCTTGCTGTGACTCTAGGGCCAGACTAGGGTGAGACAAGTGAGGTACCCAGGGCACACAGCTTGAGGAGGTATCGGTCTCAGTATCACTCACGTGCAGGGCCAACGCCTGGGGGGGGATGCCTCCTCGAATGTTGCCTTGCTCTAGGGGCCCCCTTTCCTCTCTAGACTGACTTAGTGCCCAGGAGCTTTGGAGATATGGGAAGATGGATCAATTTTACCAGGGATTAAGCTGAATCCCATCTGGTCTAAGTGTATACCAGATTCTGAGGTTTTCGCATTAGTCCAGAAGGGCTGAGCCCAGATGGAGTTGGGAATGTAGCCCATCGTGATTCAGAGTTTTGAAAGTCTCTATCTAGGCTAGGAAAATGAAATAGCAGAGACTGGGGGAGGAGAAATAATCCATGTCTCTTGCATTTGCACACGTCGTCATGGCCCTTGGTAAGTGGACCGTGGCAGTTCCTCTGCTTGTGGGAGCATTTGAGTCATATGTTTGCATCCTGTTGGTTTAAGGAGCCTTAGTCTTTTGAGCTCTGACCAGTGGGCCATCTGTTACCGAGTTAAAAATGTTGCTTCTGCAAATTGGCTGCTCTGCCTGCCTGCTCAGCTTCTAGCCCATTGGCAGCAACAGTTTGAGTGTAATTCCATTCGCTCTTTCATTCCTTCCAGGTCCTTCAGTAAAGAATAGCACCTCGTGAAATTCTTCCAGCTCACACACTTCTAACCTTTGAGTCAACCTTGAGGGTAGGTCAAAGGGTATCAAAATGGCTCCAAATGCACAGATTAAGCAGCTCTCTGTCTGAACACAGTGGAAGTACTCAATAAAAGGAAAAACTGGAAGCAAAGATTGTTTTGCTTTGTTTCTTCCTTTTTTTTTTTTTTTTTTTTTTTTGGTGGTACACGGACCTCTCACTGTTGTGGCCTCTCCCGTTGCGGAGCACAGGCTCCGGACGCACAGGTTCAGTGGCCATGGCTCACAGGCCTAGCCGCTCCGCGGCATGTGGGATCTTCCCGGACCGGGGCACGAACCCGTGTCCCCTGCATCGGCAAGCGGACTCTCAACCACTGCACCACCAGGGAAGCCCTGTTTCTTCCTTTTGAAATGGGGACAAGCTGGAAACAATCTAAATACCCTAAACGAGGGACTGGCTAAGTCAGTTACGGTACAGCAACCCGAAGGAATGCTATACAGCAATTAAAATAAGAAAATAATCTATGGAAGTACCTTTGTAATGTAGTGTTACACTTTACAAAAGCAGAATACAAAATTGCATGTGAAATATGTGAGTGCGTGGACAGAAGAAACACGCATATGTAAACCTGGTTGCACGGGGGTGGTGAGTTTACTGGTGACTTTTTTTCTCATTTAAACATGCTTTTTATGATGTTATTTATATAATGATATTGGCATTCAAAAAATTCCTAAACACTTTGAAGAAAATGAAGCTGATCTGATGAAGGTTGGAGATTTGTGTCATTCAGTGAACGCGTAGACCCCCCCTCTGACAGGCTGGAGTGTGGGCCCTGGCTTCTAACTGTCTGTGTTGAGACCCGACTTTGCCACTTTCTAGCTACGTGACCTTGAGCATATCCTTATCTCGCCTGTCAAGTGGAGTTAAGAATCGTGTCTGTTTCACAGGTGATTGCAAGTCTCCGTGAGTTAGTGTATGTATAGTGCTTAGAAAAAAAATTCCTGGCCCAGAGCGTTCAGTAAATATTAGCTCTCGTGATTATATTGTGGATCTAAGCCACATCAACCTGGGCAGAAAGCTTAAGTCAGAGGAATTCCTCTGTCTTCACCATGACCCACACTCATAGGTCTTCTCTGATTTTTTCCAGGATGCTTCAAGGGTATTTGGCAAGTGAGGGGGTCCTCACTGCCTCAGCTGGCTGGCAAAAAGGCAACCATGCTAGCTGGAGGCCCGCAGCCTCCGTGGAGGGACTGGTTATCCCTCCCAAAGATGGAGGGGCACCCGCTGCTGAAGGTGCGGGGCTGGCGGTCAAGGTGGCCACTACTGCAGATGCCGCAGCTGGTGCTCATTCCTGTGGATGCCCAGAGTCACACGCCAGCTGCCCCACGTCAATCTCCTCTGTGCCCTGCCGCCTGTCCTGGGGAGAGCATGGCTCTCCCTTTTCACATGTATACAGACCACTCACCCTCAGTCCATGGGGACAGGGAAAAGTCTGAGTGACAACAACACTGTGCTGCTCTTCACACTGTCCCTCCTCCCACCACTGAGTCAGAGCCCGAGCTGAAGTCTGTGTGTGTCTGGCTGACTTGCCCCTCTTTCCCAGGAGGCCCCAGCTGCCTTCTTGCCACCCGCCTCCCACTTGCCAGTGGGACAACCCCAGATTTGACTGTATCCTCACGTGAGGATGATTCTGCTCCAGCTGGGACCCCATGCAACGCAAAGCCAGACAGACATCCAACCTGGAGAAAACATTTGGTTTCAGGAATGAGGACAGATGCCCAGACAGCCAAGGGCAGGGATGGCTGGAGTGTGGGGGGCAGGTGCCTGACGCTGCTGCTGACTGGACACCGAGGTTGGAGGGAGAAGGAAGGACAGGGAAGGCAGCTGCTGCCAAGGAAGAAGGTCCCTAGCAGATGCTAAGAAAACCCTCAAGCTCATTTGCACAAATCAGCTTCAATCTCCCCAGAGGATCTCCCTCAACCCCTACTACTCCACACCCCCTATTCTTTTCTGGTTTCTAATCTTTACAAAAAAGAGTGTTTGAGGTTGGCGGGAGGGGCTGTTCACACGTGTGATTGTCTCACATACCTTGTTCTGGAGACAGACCTATTATCTCAAGTAATGTTTCCTTTCCCTTTCACCAGAGTGGGATTAGAAACGGGGACAAGTTTCCTTAATAAAGGGGAGGGGGTGTGTCTGAGGAAACCTGGATGTTGTGAAAAGGGAAAAAGAGACAACGTAAAAAGCCCTGGTGGAAATAAAGTGCTCAACCAGTCCTGGATCCATTAAAGTAATAACATCATTGCATGGCAGGTTTATCACTCCCTTGCAGCTCCTCAGCATAGGAGCTGTGGCTTTTTAAAAAAATGAGAACAGAGTTGCGAGCTGCTGCTCCAGTGTGGAAGGGCAGGTCTCCCTGTCCCTCCCCTCAGCGATCCTACCTCACCACCCCGCCCCCCAACCTTGGACTTCTCCCAGCCTCTAGACCCGTCACTAAAATTCATTTCACTCTTTAATTAGATTTCATGGAGTAAGGGATTGGGAGGGGTGCTGGGAAAGGCATTCATATGACCTCTTTCTGTAGAGAGGGGTAATGCTGTTGATAGGGAGGTGGGACAAAGGTTGCTATGGAGACATATTCCCAGACATACAGACACACACTCATTTAAATGCTTTTTTTTTTTTTTTTTTTTTCCAGCAGGGAAAGGATCCGGTGCCCTATTTTTAGTGTCAGATTTCAGGAAAACAATTCACTTTCGTTTCATCACACACACACTGCTGGGTTTTAAAGTAGGTCACATTTTCTAAACATATCAAGAGCTCAGATCTGTCTTGCTTGAGTAGTGCAAGGTTCCACAGAAGATTTTACTGATTGAGACGAAGATCTCAGACTTGCCTTGGTACAGTTTTCTTTCATCTCTGTTTGACAGGCATTAGAATAGGCAGAATGAATAGCTGTAGGTAAATTTACATTTTAAAGACTAATGCAAAATGTCTGGGCAGTGATAATGGTAAGGGGAGGTATAGAAATTAAAAATGACAAACTGGTCTGTTATTCTGTTATCAGATTATCACTGATTATCATAAAAAATAGTCCTCTAGTGGGAATTCTACATAGCCCATTGGGGAAGAAATAAGTCCTGACTGGTAGCTGTCCAGTTTAAATCTGGGATCTTTGTTCCAGTTTGACTGGGTATGTCAGAATATGTGAGTCCAGTGTTTGGGGTTTTATTTCTGCCCCATGCCAAATAGTAATTTTTAAGTGTTTCTGTCTACATTTCTTGCTTTGTGCTCTTCCCCGAATTTCACAACCCCTCTGTGACGAGAATATCCTGTTGACTGGAATGAGCACTGGACATTCCCCAGCAGAATTAGCCTGAGGGGAGATTGTGAATTGGTCCATAATTTCCAGCAGCCCTAGACTCACCCACTCCCCTGGATCATCCCAGGACCTCCTGCTCCCTAGGTTTGGTTCTTTCTGAGGTGGCAACAAATCCAGAGTAATTTAGGAAGGATTACCCTCTCCTCCCTTGAAACACATTATATATTAAGTGAGTCCTTTTTTTTCTAATGGGGAAGCTATTTTTACACTGGTGGAGACTTCTGACTTCCCTTTCATAGCATGGAGTGGGAAACTTCCTGTGTGTAGAATCAAAGGTACCCTGTGGTCCACAGCCTTAAAAATAATAGTCTGATAGAAAAAGAAATGAAATCATCAAGATAGAATACTGACAGTGGTATCCTAAGTAGTGGGAGTTCAGCTGACTAATTTTCTCCTTCCTAACTTTTTGTATTTTCTAAACTTAGTTGAGAATACATTGCCTTATTAATCAGAAAGTAATAAAAAATAAAAACAAAAATGATAAACTCAGGCAGACACTGGCTCCAGGACCCCCAAGCTATGCAGCCAGCTATGCCAAGACCCAGTCCTGCCAACCAGTGGACCAACAGCTCTTGTACCAGGCAAGGCCTGGCAGCCAACAGGGCCAGGGCCAACCCCACCTACAAGCATACACACAGTAGTCAGACCTTCCACAAGAGAAGGGCACACGCACCCCACATAGAGGGGACCCTTAGAGTGTATAGCTCTGGTGACCAGAGGGGAGTGTTCTGCTGGGCCCCACAGAACATCAATATCAGCCCAATTCTCCAAGATCAGAAAATGTAACCAACCTACACAATACACACAAATAAACACAGACAAAATGAGGTGATGAGGGAATATGTTCCAAATGAAGGAACAAGATAAAATTCCAGAAACAGAACTAAGTGAAGTGGAAATAAGCAATCCACCTGATAAAGAGTTCAAGGCAATGATCATAAAGATGCTAAATAAGCTGGGGAGAAGAATGGATGAACACAGTGAGAAGTTTAACAAAGAGAAAATATAAAGAAGACCCAAATAAAGCTGAAGAATACAAAAACTGAAATAAAAAATAGACTAGAAGGAATAAACAATAGATTAGATGAAACACAGGAAAGGATCAGCAAACTGGAAGACACAGTAGTGGAAATCACCCAAGCTTTGGACTTTAAAACAAAAACTGTAACAAGAGACAAAGATGGGAGCACAAGAAAGAAGAACTACAATCCTACAGCCTGTGGAACAAAAACCACATTCACAGAAACATAGACAAGATGAAAAGGCAGAGGGCTATGTTCCAGATGAAGGAACAAGATAAAACGCCAGAAAAACAACTAAATGAAGTGGAGATAGGCAACTTTCCAGAAAAAGAATTCAGAATAATGATAAGTGAAGATGATCCAGGACCTCGGAAAAAGAATGGAGGCAAAGATCGAGAAGATGCAAGAAATGCTTAACAAAGACGTAGAAGAATTAAAGAACAAACAAACAGAGATGAACAATACAAAAACTGAAATGAAAACTACACTAGAAGGAATCAGTAGCAGAATAACTGAGGCAGAAGAACGGATAAGTGACCTGGAAGACAGAATGGTGAAATTCACTGCTGAGGAACAGAATAAAGGAAAAAGAATGCAAAGAAATGAAGACAGCCTAAGAGACCTCTGGGACAACATTAAATGCAACAACATTCGCATTATAGGGGTCCCAGAAGGAGAAGAGAGAGAGAAAGGACCGAGAAAATATTTGAAGAGATTATAGTCAAAAACTTCCCTAACATGGGAAAGGAAATAGCCACCCAAGTCCAGGGAGCACAGAGAGTCCCATACAGGATAAACCCAAGGAGAAACAGGCCGAGACACATAGTAATCAAATTGGCAAAAACTAAAGACAAAGAAAAACTATTGAAAGCACCAAGGGAAAAATGACAAATAACATACAAGGGAACTCCCATAAGGTTAACAGCTGATTTCTCAGCAGAAGCTCTACAAACAAGAAGGGAGTGGCATGACATATTTAAAGTGATGAAAGGGAAGAACCTACAACCAAGATTACTCTAGGCGGCAAGGATCTCATTCAGATTCGATGGAGAAATCAAAAGCTTTACAGACAAGCAAAAGCTAAGAGAATTCAGCACCACCAAACCAGCTCTACAACAAATGCTGAAGGAACTTCTCTAAGTGGGAAACACAAGAGAAGAAAAAGACCTACAAAAACAAACCCAAAACAGTTAAGGAAATGGTAATAGGAACATACATATCGATAATTACCTTAAACGTGAATGGATTAAATTCTCCAACCAAAAGACACAGGCTTGCTGAATGGATACAGAAACAAGACCCATATATATGCTGTCTACAAGAGACCCACTTCAGACCTAGGGACACATTCAGGCTGAAAGTGAGGGGATGGAAAAAGATATTTCATGCAAATGTAAATCAAAAGAAAGCTGGAGTAGCAATACTCATATCAGATAAAATAGACTTTAAAATAAAGAACGCTACAAGAGACAAGGAAGGACACTACATAATGATCAAGGGGTCAATCCAAGAAGAAGATATAACAATTATAAATATGTAAGTTCCCAACGTAGGAGCACCTCAATACATAAGGCGACTACTAACAGTTCTAAAAGAGGAAATCGACAGTAACACAATAATACTGGGGGACTTTAACACCTCACTTACACCAATGGACAGATCATCCAAAATGAAAATAAATAAGGAATCAGAAGCTTTAAATGACACAACAGACCAGATAGATTTAATTGGTATTTATAGGACATTCCATCCAAAAACAGCAGATTACACTTTGTTCTCCAGTGTGCATGGAACATTCTCCAGGATAGATCACATCTTGGGTCACAAATCAATCCTCAGTAAATTTAAGAAAATTGAAATCATATCCAGCATCTTTTCTGACCACAACGTTATGAGATTAATAATGAATTACAGGGGAAAAAAACGTAAAAAACAGAAACACATGGGGGCTAAACAATACGTTACTCAATAAGCAAGAGATCACTGAAGAAATTAAAGAGGAAATCAAAAAATACCTAGAGAAAAATGACAATGAAAACACGATGATCCACAACCTATGGGATGCAGCAAAAGCTATTCTAAGAGGTTATACAGGCCTACCTCAAGAAACAAGAAATATCTCAAATAAAAAATCTAACCTTACACCTAAAGGAGCTAGAGAAAGAAGAACAAACAAAACCCAAAGTTAGCAGAAGGAAAGAAATAGTAAAGATCAGAGCAGAAATAAATGAAATAGAAACAAGGAAAACAATAGCAAAGATCAATAAAACTAAAAGCTGGTTCTTTGAGAAGATAAACAAAATTGATAAACCATTAGCCAGATTCATCAAGAAAAAGAGGGAGAAGACTCAAATCAATAAAATTAGAAATGAAAAAGGAGAAGTTACAACAGACACCACAGGAATACAAAGCATCCTAAGAGACTACTACAAGCAACACTATGCCAATAAAATGGACAACCTGGAAGAAATGGACAAATTCATAGAAAGGTATAACCTTCAAAGACTGAATCAGGAAGAAATAGAAAATATGAACAAACCAATCACAAGTAATGAAATTGAAACTGTGATTAAAAATCTTCCAACAAAGAAAAGTCCAGGACCAGATGGCTTCACAGGTGCATTCTATCAAGCATTTAGAGAAGAGCTAACAACTATCCTTCTTAAACTCTTCCCAAAAATTACAGACGAAGGAACACTCCCAAACTCATTCTATGAGGCCACCATCACCCTGATAGCAAAACCAGACAAAGATACTACAAAAAAAGAAAATTACAGACCAATATCACTGATGAATATAGATGCAAAATCCTCAACAAAATACTAGCAAACAGAATCCAACAACACTTTAAAAGGATCACACACCATGATCAAGTGAGATTTATCCCAAGGATGCAAGGATTCTTCAATATGTGCAAATCAATCAATGTGATACACCATATTAACAAACTGAAGAATAAAAACCATATGATCATCTCAATAGATGCAGAAAAAGCTTTTGACAAAATTCAACACCCATTTATGATAAAAATTCTCCAGAAAGTGGGCATAGAGGGAACCTACCTCAAGATAATAAAGGCCATATATGACAAAACCACAGCCAATATCATTCTCAATGGTTAAAAACTGAAAGCATTTCCTCTAAGATCAGAAACAAGACAAGGATGTCCACTCTCACCACTACTATTCAACATAGTTTTCGAAGTCCTAGCCACAGCAATCAGAGAAGAAAAAGAAATAAAAGAATACAAATTGGAAAAGAAGAAGTCAAACTGTCACTGTTTGCAGATGACATGATACTATACATAGAGAATCCTAAAGATGCACCAGAAAACTACTAGAGCTAATCAATGAATTTGGTAAAGTTGCAGGATACAAAATTAATGCACAGAAATCTCTTGCATTCCTATACACTAATGATGAAAAATCTGGAAGAGAGATTAAGGAAACACTCCCATTTACCACTGCAACAAAAAGAATAAAACACCTAGGAATAAACTTACCTAGGGAGACAAAAGACCTGTATGCAGGAAACTATAAGACACTGAGGAAAGAGATTAAAGATGATACCAACAAATGGAGAGATATACCATGTTCTTGGATTGGAAGAATCAATATTGTGAAAATGGCTATACTACCCAAAGCAATCTACAGATTCAATGCAATCCCTATCAAATTACCAATGGCATTTTTTACGGAACTAGAACAAAAAAACCTTAAAGTTTTTATGGAGACAATAGACTCCGAATAGCCAAAGCAGTCTTGAGGGAAAAAAACGGAGCTGGAGGAATTAGACTCCCTGACTCAGACTATACTTTAAAGCTACAGTAATCAAGACAAAATGGTACTGGTACAAAAACAGAAACATAGGTCAAAGGGACAAGATAGAAAGCCCAGACATAAACCCATGCACCTACGGTCAACTAATCTATGACAAAGGAGGCAAGGATATACAATGGAGAAAAGACAGCCTCTTCAATAAGTGGTGCTGGGAAAACTGGACAGCTGCATGTAATAGAATGAAATTAGAACACTCCCTCTCCTTGACAGCATACACAAAAATAAACTCAAAATGGATTAGAGACCTAAATGTAAGACCAGACACTATAAAACTCTTAGAGGAAAACATAGGAAGAACACTCTTTGACATAAATCACAGCAAGATCCTTTTTCACCCACCTCCTAGAGTAATGGAAATAAAAACAAAAATAAACAAATGGGAACTAATGAAATTTCAAAGCTTTTGCACAGCAAAGGAAACCATAAACAAGACGAAAAGACAACCCTCAAAATGGGAGAAAATATTTGCAAACGAATCAACGGACAAAAGATTAATCTCCAAAATATATAAACAGCTCATGCAGCTCAATATTAAAAAAACAAACAACCCAATCCAAAAATGGGCAGAATACCTAAATAGACATTTCTCCAAAGAAGACATACAGATGGCCAAGAAGCCCATGAAAAGCTGCTCATCACTAATTATTAGAGAAATGCAAATTAAAACTACAATGAGGTATCACCTCACACCAGTTAGAATGGGCATCTTCAGAAAATCTACAAACAGTAAATGCTGGAGAGGGTGTGGAGAAAAGGGGACTCTCTTGCCCTGTTGGTGGGAATGTAAATTGATACAGCCACTATGGAGAACAGTATGGAGGTTCCTTAAAAAACTAAAACAAATTACCATATGATCCAGCAATCTGACTACTGGATATATACCCAGAGGAGACCATAATTCAAAAAGACACATGCACCCCAATGTCCACTGCAGCACTATTTACAATAGCCAGGTCATGGAAGCAACCTAAATGCCCATCGACAGACAAATGGTTAAAGAAGATGTGGTACATATATACAATGGAATATCACTCAGCCATAAAAAGGAACGAAACTGGGTCTTTTGTTGAGACGTGGATGGATCTAGAGACTGTCATACAGAGTGAAGTAAGTCAGAAAGAGAAAAACAAATATTGTATATTAACGCATATATGTGGAACCTAGAAAAATGGTACAGATGAACCAGTTTGCAGGGCAGAAATTGAGACACAGATGTAGAGAACAAATGTATGGACACCAAGAGGGGAAAGTGGTGGGGTGGTGGTGGTGGTGGTGGTGTGATGAATTGGGTTATTGGGATTGACATGTATACACTGATGTGTATAAAATTGATGACTAATAAGAACCTGGTGTATAAAAATATAAATAAAATGAAATTCAAACCTAAAAAATAGAGAAAAAGAGACAAAGAAGGACATTACATAATTATAAGAGGATCAATCCAGCAAGAAGATATAACAATTGAGAATATATATGTACACAACATAGGAGAACCTAAAGACATAAAGCAAATATTAACAAACATTAAAGAGATAAATTGACAGTAATGCAATAACAGTAGGGGACTTTAACACTCCACTTACATCAATGAACACATCATCGAGAATATCAATAAGGAAACACTCTCCTTTGATGACACATTAGATCATATGAATATATGAATACCTATATGAATTCCACCAAACATTTAAAGAAGAGTTAACACCTATCCTCCTCAAACTATTCCAAAAATTTGAAGAGGAAGGAACACTTCCAAACTTATCCTGTGAGGTCAGCATTCCCCTGATACCAAAACCAGACAAAGATACCACAAAAAAAGAAAATTACAGGCCAATATTACTGATGAACATATATGCAAAATTCCTCAACAAAATATTGGCAAACTGAATTCAACAACACATTGAAAGGATCGTATACCATGACCAAGTGGGATTTATCCCAGGGATGCAAGGATAGTTCAATATTTGCAAATTAATCACTGTGATGCACCACATTAACAAATTGAAGAATAAAAATCATATGATTATCTCAACAAATGCAGGAAAAGGTTTTGACAAAAGTCAATATCCACTTATGATAAAAACTCTCAACAAAGTAGGTATACAGGGAACATACCTCAACATAATAAAGACCATATATGACAAGCCTGTAGCTAACATCATATTCAACAATGAAAAGCTGAAAGCATTCCCTCAAGGATCAGGAACAAGACAAGGATGCCCACTCTCACCATTTTTATTCAACATAGTATCGAAAGCCCTAGCCACAGCACTCAGACAAGAAAATGAAATAAAAGGAATCCAAATTGGAAAGGAAGTTGTAAAGGTGTCACTGTTTGCAGATGACATGATACCATATATAAAAAACTAAAAATCCTACTAAAAAACTATTAGAACTAATAAATGAATTCAGTAAAATTTCTGGATACAAAATCAATATACAGAAATCTGTTATGTTTTATACACTAACAATGAACTATCAGAAAAGAAATTAAGAAAACAATCCCACTTACAGTTGCATCAAAAATAATAAAATACCTAGGAATATATCTAACTAAGGAGGTAAAAGCCCTGAACTCGGAAAGCTATAAGACATTGATGAAAGAAATTAAAGATGACACAAACAAATGGAAACATATACTATGCTCATGGATTGGAAGAATTAATATTGTTAAAATGACCATACTACCCAAGGCCATCTACAGATTCAGTGCAATCCCTATCAAAATACCGATGGCATCTTAACACAGAACTAGAACAAATAATTCTAAAATTTTTGTGGAAACACAAAAGATCCTGACTAGCCAAAACAAACTTGAGAAAGAACAAAGCAGGAGGTATCACACTCCCTGATTTCAAACAATACCACAGAGCTACAATAATCAAAAGTGTATGGTACTGGCACAAAGATACATAGTTCAGTGGAACAGAATGGAGAGCCCAGAAATGAACCCACACTTACATGTGGACTAACTAGTCTACAAAAAAGAAGTGAAGAATAGACAATGGGGAAAAGACAACCTCTTCAGTAAATGGTGTTGGGAAAACTGGACAGCTACGTGCAAAAGAATCAGACTGAACTACTTTCTCACCCCACATAAAAAAAATAATTCAAAATGGATTACAGACTTAAATATGAGACCTGAAACCACACAACTCAGAAAGAAACATAGGCAGTACACTCTTTGACATTAGTCTTAGCAATATTTTTTTGAATCTGCCTCCTTAGGCAAGGGCAACAAAAGCAAAAATAAGCAAATGAAACTACATCAAACTAAAAAGCTTTTGAGCAGCATGGGAAATTATCAACAAAACAAAAAGGCAGCCTCCTAAAAGGAAAAGACATTTGTCAATGGTATATCTATTAAAGGTTTTATATCCAAAATGTACAAAAACTCATAGAACTCAACATCAAAAAAAAAAAAAAAAGAAAGAAAGAAAGAAAAAGAACTTGATTAAAAATGAGCAGAGGAACAGAAAAGTCATTTTTCCAAAGAAGACATACAGATGGCCGACAGGCATATAATATACTCAACATCATTAATCATCAGGGAAATGCAAATCAAAACCACAATGAGATATCACCTCACACCTGTCATAATAGCTATCATCAAAAGGACAACAAATAGCAAGCGTTGGCGAGGATGTGGAGAAAAGGAAACCCTCGTGCACATGCACTGCTGGGGGGAATGTAAATTGGTACAGCCACTATGGAGAACAATAGGGAAGTTCCTCAAAATATTAAAAACAGAACTACCATATGATCCAGCAATCCCAATGCTGGGTATTTTTCCAAAGGGAAAAAACCCACTAATTTGAAAAGATATATGCACCCCTATGTTCATTGCAGCATTATTTACAATAGCCAATATAAAAGCAACATATGTGTCCACTGATAGATGAATGGGTAAAGAAGAGGTGGTATATATAAATACAATGAAATATTACTCAGCCATAAAAAGGAATGAAATCTTGCCATTTGTAACAATGTGGGTGGACCTAGAGGGTATTATGCTAAGTGAAATAAGTCAGAAAAAGACAAGTATCATAGGGTTTCACTTATATGTGGAATCTAAAAAAACAAAACTAATGAACAAACATACCATAACAAAACAGAAACAGACTCATAGATACAGAGAATAAACAGGTGGCTGCCAGAGGGGAGAGGGTTGGAGGGATGAGTGAAATAAGTGAGCGAGATTTAGAAGTACCAACTTCCAGTTACAAAATAAATGTTATGGGGATGAATTGTACAGCATGGGGAATATAGTCAATAATAAATAATAATAATAATCAATAATATTATAATAAATCTAGTTATTTATTATGGTGATCATTTTGTAATGTATAGAAACATCAAATCACTATGTTGTGCACCTGGGGAAAAACGATGTAACATTATTATTACAAAATGTGATATAATGAATATTATTTAGAGACAGGAAGGTAGTGCCAATGTAATAAACTAAACTGGTTTCTTTGCGGGGTGGGAGGGGATAATAAGAAACTGCTGGTTTTCACAACATCCTTTGTAAAACCATGAGACTCTTTAGTCTATCTGCATGTATAACTTTGATAAAAATAAATATTTTTAATAACGATAACCTCATATTAAATGACATATGCTAATTACTATGTTAGGTGCTAATTGTTCTTTTGTGTATAATTCACACACCACACTCTGAGATAGGTATTATGATCCTCATTTAACTGAAGAGGAAACTGACAAGGAGAGAGTTTGCCCCTGGTGACACAACTTGCAAGGTGCCAAGTGAGGATCCAAACCCAGATCTGTCCAAATTAAGACCTAGGGCTTCCCTGGTGGCGCAGTGGTTGAGAGTCCGCCTGCCGATGCAGGGGACACGGGTTCGTGCCCCGGTCCGGGAGGATCCCACATGCCGCGGAGTGGCTGGGCCCGTGAGCCATGGCCGCTGAGCCTGTGCGTCCGGAGTCTGTGCTCCGCAACGGGAGAGGCCACAACAGTGAGAGGCCTGCGTACCGCACAAAAAACCAAAAAACAGAAAAGAAAACAAATTAAGACCTAAGTTCTAACATCCTAAGCACATGCTCCTAAATAAGTACAGCTACCATTTAGTAAACACTTATTAAATGCCAAACATTTTATGTGTGTGTGTGTGTGTGTGTGTGTGTATATATATAAATACACACACACACACACACACACACTTATTATACACATTATATACATATATATGTATATACATATATGTATATTTGTATATATAGTCATATCTGTACAACAGGTAGTTTTGTTTTTTAATTCGTATTCTACAGTTAAGAAAACTGAGGTTCAGAAAGGTGAAGTAATTTTCCCAAAGTCATAGAGGTAGTAAATAACGGGAGTAGGGGATATTTGAACCCAGGTTTGTGCAAAGCTCATAGTAGCTCCCAGGGGCTGTGGGGTCAGATTGGGGGATTGAGGGAAGCTAATCTCTCAATTAGGGAACGGACATTATCTAATAGAGATGTCCTATTGTCACACATACAAAACTCTATTCATTGAAAACTCCGAGTTCTGACTACCTAGCAAAATGTATTTTCTTGCTGCGTAGATTTCAGGTAGGCTCCATCAACACTCTTCACAGGAAAAGGTCCTAATCTATAGGAGCCCCAGCCTACTCACGGTAATGGCTGCTTTGTTTATAAAGACAGCCTCAGGTGGTCAGGGACCCTGAATCTCTGGGGTACCAGCCTGGACAGTTGCATGAAACGCAAGTTCATTTCTTTTGTAGTAGCATGACTAAATTCTTAGGTTTATTTTTGGTAGCAATTTTGCCTATCTCAGCTAAAATATAAATTGGTACCAGGATTTGGGGTTGGAGGGTAGGGTTAAAAAATCATTACAAAATCCTAAAATGCTTAGGCAGCAGGAAGAGTAGGAAACGAAAACTAAATCTATTCAATTTTTAAGATGTTAGGAAAAGTGGTAAGGGATGTGTTTTCTGCCTTTGGCCTGCCACCTAAATTGACCAGCAGTCCAGTGGTTTGGGAACTTAAAAGTGAAAAAGGCAACTCATCTGATGCCTCCCAAAGACACATTTATAGGCAGTGGCTCTAAAGCTGCAGTAAGTTCCATTCAGGTAAGTGCCAGTAAAAGTTCTCTACCAGACAGTGGCGATAGCTTAGCTGTTCATATCCAATTAAAAGTGTTGCTTTCGTTCCAAAATTTACAGTTTCAAATAGCCTCAACTAACTGCCATTAAACTCGGGGAGGAGAGGGCAGAGGACAAAGGTCTACAATTCAAAGACCTTAGTCTTCAGGTTTGAAAACTATTTTTAGACAAGATCTTTGGCTGTTGTTACTTGTACGTGGAACTAATAAAAGGCACGTGGACGAGATGCCTACTGAGTTTTTGAGGGAATTGCATTGCCAAAGACACCATAAGCCTAACCTGCAAAAGGCTGTGACTATTCAATGTCTAAAGCAGCCCTTGTGCTTCCAAATCAGCAGGAAATGGGCTCTGAAAGCCATGCAGCCCTCTAAGGGCACACTCACTGCTTCCTGCCCCAGCTATGGCCATGGAGGGTAATGGACACAAAAGTACCTCCCAGAGGACGGTTGGCTGACCTCTTCTGTTTCAGAAGACAGTCTCCTCTATTCTTGCTCAGCAGGATTTGAGCATTGTTTTAGACTGTGATTTCTGAGGGTTTCCCATTTTCTGAATGGCGGTTTAAATTACGGTTCTCCTACTCTCACTCCAACGCTTTATATGGAGTGTGGTAGGCGGCAGATAAGTAGTCTTTTAGTTTGTGGTTTGCAAGATCCTATAACATCGCATCTGGACTCAAACAGGGTGACTACATATCACCCAAAGATCTTGATTTTGAGCTGGAGACAGTCCCAAGATAAGATTTGGGTGTTCCTTCTTTTGGGGACAAAGTGTGTCCTATGAGGAGAAAGAAGGGTGCACATATAGTTTTAGGAGGTCAAAGGGGTAAGCTGTGGTAGAGACTGCTTAATTGTCCCAAAGCATTAGTTTTCTTCAACTTTATAGCATTAGAACCCTTAATATTTAGCCAGGGGAGGAGATGTTCTCTTCTCTTTGTCTTTGTCTTCTTTCTCCTGGCTGGAATGGAGATGTGAGGGCTGGAGCTAAAGCAGCCATTTTGGATCATGAGATGATTTGAGAACTGGAGATTATGCAAGGCAGAAGATTAAGGAAAAAGAATCGGAGTCCCTCATACTGTGGAGCACTTTACAATCTGTGAACTACTTACCCAACTTTATATGAAAGAGAAATAAACTTCTGCTGAAGACCAAAAATGGTTCAGAGAGGCCATGAATTGAAGTAAATATAATGCCACCTTGTACTAGATACATAAGTTAGAGGAGGATCCCATGCTCAGGGTGTTCA
Organism: Grampus griseus; assembly: GCF_964374135.1. Taxonomy (NCBI): domain Eukaryota; kingdom Metazoa; phylum Chordata; class Mammalia; order Artiodactyla; family Delphinidae; genus Grampus; species Grampus griseus. The sequence continues at coordinate 80,637,913 of NC_139017.1, forward strand.
TATTCTGTTATACCACAATTTACAACATCATCAGTATCTCCAGGAGACACTAATACAGGTATCCCTTGGTCTCAAACATTCTCTTTACACCACTTTACTTTTAAGAAAGACCTACATTAGTACCTGTTTTCACTAACCAAAAGAAATCTGAAGAGGATTTTTGCTTTTATGAAAAGTTGTTTTGCGGTGAGCTGTTTTAGAGGCAGTGTGCACCTGTAGCAGCAAGAGTGGTACCACCAAGCTCCTTCCCTGGGAATTATGCTCAGCATCTCAGCATCAAGCCACCATGGATGTGAACTATGCTTGTGAGCATCTGTTCTGTATCTCAACTCATGTTGTGCATCCATTAGCAAGATGTGTCGTAAAGTAATTTTTGCTTCACACCATTTTGACTTACGAAGGCTTCTAAGAACTCTCTACTTTCAGATAGTAGGGGAGAACTGTACCTATCCCTCTGTATTGAGACACTGGAGCTTCGGAAACCAGATTCATTTACTTCTCTGGGTTTTAGCCAGAGAGCTTGTCTGCAAAGTCCCCTTTTTAGACAATTGTCTGCCAGGTTGGTTTAGGAAAAATTGCCCAAATGGAAAAGAATATCTGTGGCTATGGAAAATGACTCAACTATTCCAAACTGTCTAAAAAGTAAATCCATTCTTAACATCCCAACAACTGTTTAAATTTTGTTCCATCTAGTTTGGTATAAATCTATTTTTACTTCTTAACTCTTAATATCTCCATTGACTTCAGTTTTTGTGTGGAAATTTTAATATTTGATTTCTTCAAAATTCTATTTTATTAACTTGATGCAGTTGCAAACTCCTCTGATGTCACATCATTATTTAATCACTTCAGTATAACATTGATTCAATGATTTTGCTATTGGTTACCTAAATATTATTAGTTCCCTTCCATTTCCTCTCTTATACAATAATAGTGCTTCTTTATAAAACTGCTTTGAAATTACTAAGGGGAAAGAGCTACATCAAGATAAAGTGCTGTGTTGTTCTTTCCTTGGAAATATGCCTGGGCTCAAATTTGAACTTGGGGTATAAATTGTAAAAGATTCTGCCAAGAGTACTCCAGTTCTGATATGCAGTGTTAGATGAATTTCTGCTTCCAAGCCAGGTCACTGTGCAACTTGAGAGAGATGGGAAAGGAGAGTTAGGCAGGAGAAGGACGGGTTTTATTCTATTGTGCAGAAACGGAAGCTGAGTTCCATTTTTCCCCCTCTCTCTCCTTTCCTTCCCCCTCCTTCCCTTCCTCATTTCCTTCTTTCTAAAGCTTCTAATTTCTTCCCTCCCACCATCTCCCCTCCCTTCATGCCTTCCTTCCTCCCACAAATACTTATAGAATCCTGTGGCAGCTAATCTTCAGAGATGTTGATGAACTCGGAGAGCTCATGTGTAGGCACTCAGGACCACAGACACAGCTGAACTCCTAACCAGCAGGCAGCATCATGTGTCAGTCATGTCTTTCAGATGACACCAGCCCCAGATGCCATTTGACTGCAAACGTGAAAGATTCCCACTGAAGAACCGCCCAGCTGAGCCCAGTCAGCCCATGGGATAGTGAGATTATAATTAACTGTTGTTTTAAGTCACTACATTTTAGGATGGTTTATGATGCATCAATAGATCATTGAAATGAGATTTACCATAAACCAGGTACTGTTCTAGAATATGGAGGTGAACAAAACAAATAAAAATCTGTTCCCTCATGAATCCACAGGCTACTGGGAGAGATAGGCAATGAAAAAGATCAATATACAAATAATAATAAAATCCAATAAGAGAAAATAATGTAGTAAAGGAGAGTATGAAGTATGGGGGGATAGGAGGGTTTGATTTGGGTTGCCAGGGAAGGCTCACTGAGAAAATGATTTCTGAGTCATGAACTAAGAGCAGGGGAGAGTAGCTACGTGGCTTCCTGGGGAAGAGTGTCCCGTGGAGCAAACGTCACTGCAAAGGCCCTGAAGTGGGAGTGTGTCTGGGAAAGTCAAGAACCATAGAGGCAAGAGTAGCTGGGACAAAGTGAACAAGGGCAAAGTGTCTGGTGATGAGGTTAAAGAAGGTGGGTGGTACACAACATGCAGGAGAAACATGATGGTGGCTTGGATCTGGGTGGTGGCCATGGTAAATGGTGAGGAAGAGGTTGAATTCTGGGTTATTCTGAAAGTATGTGATGATGGACTGAATTTGGGCTGGGAGAGAAAGAGAGGAATCAAGCATGATACCAAGGTCTGAGCCACTGGAAAATGAAGATACTATGAATTGAGATGGAGGATACTATGGAAGGAGCTGTCTGAGGGAGAATATTTGGTGCCCTTTATTAATTTCCTAATTTTTGCCCTCCCTCCCTCCCTTCCTTTCCCCCTTCCTTCCCTCCTTCCTTTATTCCTTCCTATTGAAGTGGGATGTCTCTCTACCTAGTTTGAGATGCAAATAATGTGCCCAGTCCGTTCCCAGAGCACCTCACTCCATATACTGGCAATAGCAGGAAGTCCAAAGGGAGAAACCAGTCTTTCCCCCTACAAATCTGTAGCCACCATTTTATGTCTAGGGATCTCAGAGTGCAAACAAGTGTCCAGTCCAGTCTGGGCCTCTCTTAGTAGGATCTCTGGGCAGAGAGATGCTGGCAGCTGAGTAGAGCTTGGCCAACGTGAGTCATATTCAAAACATGGAAGATGTGCAAAGTCCTTTCCTCTCGTATCAGCCACTGGTTCTAGGATGACCTGCCTTGTCTTGCAAAAGCATCTTTCCGAGGGCTAGCCCACTCACCAGAGTAATGCTCAGTGATGGATACTTTCAACCAAACTGCCAGGACTGCTCAGAAGAGAGATCCTGGGGTCCCTCATTCTGTTGCTTCCCCAAGAGATAGTAGGCATCTCATGGACACACAACAGCAGAGATTTGGGCTAAGGAGCAATATTTCCACATGGTGACTTTGCAACTTGGTAGAAGAAAAGTTGGATCAGTGGTTGAGTCTCTCTGATGGAAGGTAAGAGTTTCAGAAATTTGAAGCAATTCCAGACTCATTCAAGCCTGGAGAATAGTGGTAGTACCCGAGCCCGCTGCTCTGGATCCTCCAGTGTGTGCTCTCTGAGTGTGCTCAGTCATGAGGACCTCATGTGCTTCAGCCAGTAAAGACAGAATGAATGAATAAGTCTCGGGCTTCCCTGGTGGCGCAGTGGTTGAGAGTCCGCCTGCCGATGCAGGGGACACGGGTTCGTGCCCCAGTCCGGGAAGATCCCACATGCCGCGGAGCGGCTGCGTCCGTGAGCCATGGCCGCTGAGCCTGCGCGTCCAGAGCCTGTTGCTCCGCAACGGGAGAGGCCACAACAGTGAGAGGCCCGAGTACCGCAAATCAAAAACAAACAAACAAACAAAAAACAACAAGTCTCAAGGGTTACAGTCAGGGGTGTGCTGCTAAATGTTTAACAAAGGCTCCCTCAGGGGGTGGGGTGTGGAAAGAAGCATTGATTAATAGAGTTTGCCAATTCGCATGGTATAAATACTCTCACCATGACTGATTTCAAGCTACCAATGCGACATCACTGAATGCAGAGCTGGGAATGCACAGTAGCTCACCGTGATGTACAAAATTCCCACCATACAGCTACAATGGATGTAAATAACCTCCAGAGCATAGATAATAGTGAAATGTGAGAAAATAATTAGGAAGTGATGAGTTTTGAGAATTTATCATCTTTGTTTTTAATATAACTATTTAATTAAAAGTTTACATAATTTAATATTTAATAATGGCTGTATTTAACAACTGGTTGGAAAATTCCTGAAAAATTAACCATCAATTCTGTCAGTTCCAGAACACCACTGGTTTCCAGCTCTTGCCAGCCAATTCTTTTGTATACACACACACACACACACACGCACACGCACACACACACACACACACAGCCACGTCCCTGGTGTCAAGCTGGCACCAGGTAAATTTAGGACTGACTTCATGAGGACCTGGACATCTGGTAAAGCTTTCTACCAAGCGCTAGGAATGCCAGTTGCTCTCTTGCCTCCCGGGAACTTTATTGCCTCCTGGGAACTTTATTGCCCAGCCTCTGAGTCATGCCACCATGGGATACATTCCTGACTTTGAACCTCAGGGATCAGGGACTTAAACTTTAATCCTTCCCCTCCCAGGAGGCATTGAACTCTCAGGTAAACAGATCCTCTACTTCCAGAAGGTCCAAATCTGCATATGAAAGAATGGGGAAGGTTTTTACCAGAAAGGAGGTAAGAGAAGGGAGGGGGGGAAAAAAACCAACCTACTAAAACTTCTCCCAAGACAAAGTTTGTCCTACAACTAAGGGAGATTGTGAGTGACTTGTCACTGAGCAAGGAGTATCTGCTTCAGGACAATTCTTCTAGAAGACAATGGGTCCAACGCTCCTACATTTATGGAAGCAAATGCAGGAAGCCACTTAGAGGTTCTTCACAGAACAAGGAAGACACACACTTCAGTGCAATTTTCTGTCCTTGACTATAGAGAGAAGCAACTCCTACTGCAGAAAAAGGAAAGCACAAGTTTAATCTATGGTGTATCCCTCTGGGGAAGCCTCCCCCGCCTCTTTTTGTCTTCTCCCCTCCACCACTTCCTTCCTTCTCTAAACATTTACTTAATGCCTTTCTCAACGCATGCTACCAGATACTAGGAATGCCAAGAGGGGTAAGAGGAGAATCCATTCTTGTTCCCCTTTCAATTCTTTCTCTACAAATCTGCCCAAGTGCTCTTTTAAAAATGCAAATCAAAAGGTAACCCAGCTCTTTTCCTTCTCATTTGTATTCCATTCCCTTCCCATCCCTTCTCTTCTTTTCTCTTCCTGTCTTTGGAAAATATTTATTGGCTTCCTTCCTTTCTTTCTTTACCAAAAAGTCTGAACGAGGTGGAGGATGCAAACTGGAGAAGGGATGCGGCAGGGGCCATGATCCAGTGGGATAAGAAATTGGCTACATAGAGGTATATTGAGGTGGTGGGAACAGGGTTACCGCTGTTGGAGAGGAAGGCACAAATAAGGCAAGGGGGAAACAAAATTAAACCTCATGCTGTTGGATTGAAACCCGAGCTATCAGCGCAAATTATGGTTTAGGTACATAGATCGATAGATAGATGAAAAGAGATGTAAATGTATGTGTGTATACATACACATATATATTTTCTAGCTCTGTCCAGTGAAAGAACCTAAGATGACTGACACCCCAAGTAGCAACAAGTAGACTTAGTGCTCAGATCTTGGTTCTCAACACCACTCCCCACACAAGGAACCCTGGTTTCCTTAGACAAACGGCTGATTCCAGGGCTGGGGCTGGGAAAGAACAAGATGGCCCTGAAACATCTTGTACCAGAATGAAAGGAATTTCTCCAAGAATGTTGAACACATGTCAAAAGGACACAGAGGGGCTTCCCTGAGGGGCTTCCCTGGTGGCGCAATGGTTGAGAGTCCGCCTGCCGATGCAGGGGACACGGGTTCGTGCCCCGGTCCGGGAAGACCCCACATGCCGCGGAGTGGCTGGGCCCGTGAGCCATGGCAGCTGAGCCTGCACGTCCAGAGCCTGTGCTCCACAACGGGAGAGGCCACAACAGTGAGAGGCCCGCGTACCGCAAAAAAAAAAAAAAAAAAAAGACACAGAAACAATCTTGAAGGGGCTTCTATTGGCCAAATCTGGGACAATTTGAGGATCAAAATGAATAATGGTAACTCATTGAATAAAATAGAAGTCTATGAGTCCCTATAGATAGTCATAGAAATGAACATATAAATATGAAGAAATTATTTCTTACAGTAGAAAGTCAACCAATAAATGCAGAAGAAATAATCATATTAGAAAGTCACCATTTGGTAATCATCAGTGTAATAATTTAGGCAAGAAACATCAAAGCGTGGTGGTGAATATTGGTAACATTGGGGTGAGGAAAGGGCCCAGGGTGCACCCCGCATCTCCCGGGCGTTCCTGGATCAGTGTGGGTGGCAGTGCTCAGGCAAGGGTCCCTCAGAATTGCACCTGCATAACTGGCCCTGTTGCACACCTTCTCTGTCTCCTGGGCTTTGTTTTTTTCCTTATCACGACCTTTCTAATTCATAAGCTTGAACTAAATTTTATGGAAAGATTTAAAAAATTGTTCCTTGGAATTAAGCACCATATTGTAATACCTTTTAATAGAATAATGATAAAATAACAGCTAACATTTGTTTCACATGTGTTCTCCCATTTAATCTTGACAACAATCCTTCCAGGGAGGACTATTTTCATCCATACTCTCCACATGAGGACACTTGGGCCCAAAGACATGAAATAATAACTTAGTGAGAAAAAAGAGCTGGCTTACAAATGCTGGTAATGTGACTCAAGGAGTGGGGGTGAGGGACGTGCCCGACAGACCCCACAAAGATCAAGTTTAAGCAACTAACATTAGCATTGACCTGCCAATAAAACTCATGACCATGCAGCTATGGGCACTCGTTTTCCAGCCACATTCACATCTTCGAATGTGAGTTTTTTCTCCTGCCCATACTTAGAGTGCCTATGATAGCCTAAACTGAGGGAGTGGTTGGAAGCAGATTATGGTGAGGGAGCCAGCAGGAAAAGTTAGTCCAGGTGCAGGCAATAAGGCGTGTATTAGTCAGTAGAGAGTTTAAAAGTAATAAGACCAAGTAAAAACCATCTGGTTTGTATTATCGCCATGTACCATGGCAGTTCTAAATAATGTCACTGACAAAATGCTCCTCCCAGACAGGGGCTGACTCTTTTACCCTCCACCACCTTGGAATGCCACTGGCTGGATGAGATGCATCTTACTCGATAGTAATCTTTATCCAGTTTTGATTTCCCAGAATTTGTAGCGCCTCGGTAGAATAGATGCTCAATAAATATTACACTAAAAAAAAAAAAGTCACCTTAAACTTAGATATTTGTGTGGCCCTTTAAAACTGGGCTGGACTCCCCCAGAGACTTGCCTGGGTGTTACCTATCACAAAGGAAACTTGAGGCAACACAGGCCCACTTTGTTAAAACACTGAGGAAAAACTGAGGCAATCACCCAAGATCTGTAGGCGAAGTTGGAGCTTTGCCTGAATGATATAGACAACTGCCTTCATTTTTTACTCTGCATTGGCAGTGGTTATCAGACACGCCACCAGGTGGTTTTAGTTATATGTTTTATTTCCCTTTTTTGGAAAACCAGCGAAAATCACCTCATAACTCAGAATATTAAGGATCCATTATTTCTAGCTGGGCTCGATATCCTAAGGGAAACTAAGTGCTTAGGAAACCCTCCTGCTACTGCACAGACACCCTCCAAACTCTCAAATTACCCAAACCAGCTCATAATTGGGACCAGCTGGCAGGATGAGAGCTGAGGCCCCTGCGCCAAGCGGGGAATCATGTTACAAATTTCATCCTTGGAAAGGAGCTCGTCTAGTTCCATTAAGGGTTAAGATGTGGGAGGTCAAAAGAACAGTGCTTAGGAGCTGGGACTTAAGTTGTTTAAATAGACCCTGAAAGCAAAGGGTGCTCAGACTAGCAACTACAGCTCTTCGATTTGTCTGGGATAAAGCATGTGTGAAATAATTGAATTGACTGTGCAGGGCTATAGCATCAGCTGAATTTCACTTCATTTTTCCAGAATTGGTGTAATTGATTTCTAAACAGCTCAATAGCTCTCCTTTTCCCCAACTTATTGCCACTCAGCTTGCAAGTACAGACCTTCCCTTCCGCAAACCAGGAGCAGGGAGGATTTTAAATGAGTGATGTCACAGCTGGTATCTCCTAATCTCAAGTGTTTCTTGAGATCTGCTTTCTCAATGGGCTAGCAGCACCTGGACTCTGCACCACCCCACCTCACTCTACCTTGAGCCAGAACTACAGCTCTGCTCTTGGAGAGCAGCTCATGAGGCCTGTCCTCCCAGCCTTGGCACTGGGTCTTCCAGGCTGGACTGGGAATCTGGAGGAAACAAAAACAAGCTCTTGGAGTGAGTGCACGTTTTTTCAGCAGAGTCAAGTGGCAGTAGTGACCGTTAGTGGCTGGAGGCTGTGGCGCTGATGGCCCTGTCCCAGCTGAGTGGTTTTCAGTGGTGTGACCTTGGCTGTCCTCTCTGGTGCTAGTTTCCTTCGGTTCTTGCTTGTTGGCCAGCCAGATTCTCCAGGCTTCCTGTCTATTCTGTTAACTACCTGATGGCTTTCCAACAATTTTTTTTTTTTCTGCTTAACAGAGTCAATTTCTGGTGTCAGAAACCAAAAACCCTGACTGGTGCAGCATCTGTCCCCCTTCAAGACTTAGGAGACTGGTGCCAGCACTGAAGGGGGAAAAGGAGAGATCAAATAAAGCAGGAGAATCAGAATAAAGAAAGGGAGTTAGGCAGCAGAAAAGGCTGAGGCCTTTGTGCGAATGTCGGGGGAATGAAGGGGAGGAAAGGCACAGAGGAGGGGAAAATAGGGGGTAGAGAAAGTAAAGGAATTGGCAGGTGAGGCGGAACAGCCTAGAAGGGGTCATTCACCTTGCTAATGCTTGTAATAGGAGCCTTGAAGGAAATTGGCAAGCGGCCTCCTGGAGGTATTTCTACATTTCTATTTCTGGCAGACAACGTGGTTTAGATGATTTTGTGTGACTGTTTCAGGAACAACAGTTCCTTGATCTGGATTTGCTTCTGGAGATAAGTGAAGGTGTTAGCTTCTACCTCAGACATTTATCAGATGAGCTGCATGCTTGGAAGCACACAGATACGTGGGCATGCATATGCATACTGTGATATGATAAATATATGCATGAGAAAAATGGGTCTTGGGCTAGTTATGTGGGTGGGGGCATTTTATGTAACAAACCTATTGAATATCTCAAAGGGAAAACATTACTTACTATGCCCTATTAGCACATCGTTCGTCTTACTGGGAAGACAGAATGAAGAATATTGAACAATTAATAGAAATCATAGGAAAAATTATGATTAAGTGCCACCTGCTGGCTTCTGTGAGTTTTATTTTTTATGCAGCTTCAAGCCTGTCCTCATAATCATCAAATGTCTTGCTGAGGGTGAACTCACTCATTCCATTATTTGGCCTATTAATGAATGCCTCATTTTGTGGACGTGTGTGTGTGTGTGTGTGTGTGTGAATGAAACTAATTTGGGAGAACAAATTCGCCCTACAAAAATCCATTTTCCTCTCAATTCTGATTTGAGAGAGCAGACAGACAAGGGTTTATTTTAAAATTCTGTTTTCGTGGCAGATTGCAAAAGCTGTGTGCTTAGCATGTGTATAGAGGGGGAAGGCAGGGGAATGGTTCTTTGAAAGTGACTTTCTTCCATTCCACTGCTCTCCTCTGAGAATGGATACGGTTTGCATCTCAAAAGCTCTGTCTAGCTTATGGCAGGTGAGAAATTTCCATGTCTTGTTTTTGATGACATTGCAACAAGCAAGCGTCTCATCACTCAGAAGTTAGTGGAAAGGGAAACAGGTTCCATGCGAGTATATTTGACCTCTGGGTCTAGTTCTGGAGCCTGGGCTGCAATTCTCAGCAGGAAGTAGGTCTTGCTGTTAGTAAATTACCATGACTTGTGTTTACATGGTGAGTCAACAAGCCTAGGTCAGCTCTCCTCTCCAAGCAGACCCTTGAGCTGATTCTTTATCTGGGTAACTCACATTCCAGATCCATTGTTTGCCTGTGATTAATGAGATTGACTGTCAGGACTTCCCAAGTAATAATAGATACCATTAACTAAGTGCACCCTATCTACTAGAAACTGTGGTAGACTATTTAGAAATATATAAATGCATATTTTAAATATTTATATAGTCAAATATTTACATATTTGAAATTCATCTTAGAATTTCAACAATACATAATGTCAAGAGAGTGTCCTTTATTATTTTAATGTTACATTTGATAAATAAAAAGAGTATAGGTGATATATGTGTCTTATTACGTATAACGATAAAATGAATAAAAATGAACCTACCACGTGACTCAAGATGGGGACCCAGAACATCACCAGTACTGCTACATTGTGGTAGATTCTCTATGTGCATTAGTTCCATCTATCACACTTTTACGACATAGGTGTTATTCTCCCCACTTTACAGATTAGTAAATTGAGGCTCAGAAAGATAAAGCAACTTCTCAATCACACACTGCTGGTAGGTAGGAGTGGTGGAGGTAAACGTTATCAGGGTTCAGCAATACCCACTTCCCACTCCCTCTCTACGGGCAAGGCAGCCTCCTCCAGGCCCGATCACAGAGGCATCAGGACACTCACTCTACCCTTGGGCTTGTGAATGTGTCACTCTGGGCTGAGGCAACATAATATTCCTGGAAGATTGCCCAGGCTCTCTCCTGCCCGGTGTGGCAGGTTCTGTTACGGCTCGACCCACATCCCCCTGGTGCTCACCGCTCCGTTCATGCCAGTGCTTTTTCCCACCCGTAACTCTGCTCAAGTGGGCCAGACAGGTGGGAATTGCCAGGAAGTGACTGCCTCCGGGAGTGGCTTTGCATAATGACATGCAGGGTTCGGTGGATAAGTACCACCCCTCCTTTGGCCCCGGAGTGGAATAACTCCGGGCATGTTCGATTCTGTCTCGCAGGGTCATCCAGCAGCATCCTGTTCCACAAAGCACTCCACATTGATTTCCTTTCCTTCCCCATCTCACTTCCATGTGCCCCAATAAGCTACTTGCGCTCACATCCTGGGCTGGGGATCAGCCTCTGGAAGAAAATCCAAGCTGAGTACCTCGGTGTGTGTTCCAAGGAGGCAGCTACTCTGTGATGTGGACCCTCTACGTGATGGCTGTCTCGTGCACTGTTCACATCCCCTTCCAGGAAAGACTTGTCGCCCCAGGGGCTGGAGCAGCTGTCTGCAGACAGCTTTCCGCAGTCAGTCCCTGCAGGGATCACCTCAGCTGCAGAGAGCCACCTTGCCTGTGGTCTACCCCGGGACTGACACGGAGGTATAAGGATCCAGCCATCTTGTTCCAACCCCAGACAGCGCTACAGGGCTATTCATGCTGCAGAGACCCGGGGGGTTAGGCCAAGGCTGTTGCCAGGCCTGCACTGCAGCTCACCTCCTCCCTCTGCACAATCCTGTCTCCTTCTGCACTTTTTTTTTTTGCGGTACGCGGGCCTCTCACTGTTGTGGCCTCTTCCGTTGCGGAGCACAGGCTCCGGACGCACAGGCTCAGCGGCCATGGCTCACGGGCCCAGCCGCTCTGCGGCATGTGGGATCTTCCCGGACCGGGTCATGAACCCGTGTCCCCTGCATCGGCAGGCGGACTCAAGCACTGCGCCACCAGGGAAGCCCTCCTTCTGCACTTTTACGTAGGTGTTGATCCCAGGGGCACTCCCTAACAACTTCCTGCACGTTAATTTCCTTCCTGAGCCTGCTTTTCGGGGACCCCAGCCTGCCACACGTCATCAGTATGGGTCCAGGACTGAGCAGGGCAGATGCCTGTCCCCATCGTGGACTTGTACTGAATGGGACTAGCCCTTTGTTGTATCAAGCTGATGATATTTCAGGGCTAATGTGTGAACACAGGATAACATAATGCTTTACATCTATCTGCCTCCAATGCCTGCATTCTTTCCAGGTATCGCTCCATTTCCTAAAACAATCATTCCTCCCCTGGCTTTGGCTGACAGTTCTAACATCTTGCATCTTGACTGCATTCTGGCTTTTCTCATGTATGACCTTTGACCTTCTTGTCTGGGGGACTGCTGAGGTTGGCTATACAGGTCCAAACATGAGGTTTCAGAGGTTTTACGTGACTCATCTAGCCTCACACCCAGGGTCCAGACTTAAGAGGCTGGGCCTGGGCCTCTTGCCTGCAGGGCACTAGCTCTACCAGATGGGAGGGTATGACTGGTGCTTCGTAACACATGTTAAGAAGCATGTTAATTCCACACACAGTTTGAAAGCACTTCCTGTGTCCCACATTCTGAGGACATGACGATGGATAAGAAACAGCCCTTGTTTTCAGCCTTGTCATGGAGATAGGCCGTACCTGCAACGCAATGTTGTAAGTAAATAAAGGGGTGCAAAGAAGGGGCCCAGGGGGACTTCCCTGGTGGCTTAGTAGTAAGGAATCCGCCTTCCAATGCAGGAGACGCGGGTTCAATCCCCGGTTGGGGAACTAAGATCCCACATGCCATGGGGCCACTAAGCCTGCACGCTACAACTACTGAGCTCACGTGCCTCAACTAGAGAGCCCGTGTGCCGCAAACTACAGAGCCCATGAGCTCTGGAACCCGTGCCACAACTAGAGAAGAGAAAAGCCGCATGCAGCAACTAGAGAGAAGACCGCGTGCTGCAGCAAAATATCCCAAGTGCCACAATGAAGACCCGCCACAGCCAAATAAATAAATAAATATTTTTTTAAAAAAAGGGGGCCCAGGAACCTGATCAAAGGAATTCAGGTCTGGCATCATGGGGAAAGTGCCCTTTGAGCTAGATCTTAAAGAATCAAAGGAGCTCACTAATGAAGTAAGCGCAGTGAAGAGAATTCCATGCAGAGGGAACAGTCTATGCAAAGGCACAGAGACATGAAATGTGAGAAATTTTGTTGACTAGAGCAGAGGTGTGAGGCCAGAGGAGAGGGTGGTAGGTCAGGCCCTTGGAATCCAATGGGCCTTTAGGCCTTATAATGCAGGCCAAAAGAATTCGTGTAACCAGAATTTACTTTTTGGGAGGAAAAAGTAAATTTTGATAATATTTATTGAGGAATTAGCATGAGCTACATTTCTTACATAGATCGCTTCACTTATTCCTTGTAAGAGCCTTATGAGATAAAGAATATTATCAACATTTATGGGTTATTGTGCTTATTGAAAAAAGCTACCTCTGGTAGCAGAGTAGGGGATAAACTAGAATGCATAGAGCCTGGTGGCAGGGAGAATATTTTAGGAAGTATGCAACGTTCCAGGCAAGAAATGGCAAGGCCCTGAGCTAAGGGGCAGCAGAGGGAAGGAGAGAAAAGTTCAGATGTCTGAGCTGTTTCTATGGGACTTGGTGATGATTGATCAGCTGAGTCTGGGAGGCTGGAAGGCCCCACTAACCACAAAAGGAATCACTGGAGGGGCAGGTTCATGGGGAAGCATGTTGTCTCTAAGGTTCCTGCAGATGTCGAGGTAGAGATTTCTACTGAGGAATTGGATTTGGAGACCAGGAGAGAGGCTTGAAGTGGGAATATAGATTTGGGATGCTCTACCTATAGATGATAAATGAGGACACGGCAAGTGAGTGATAGAAAGAGCTTGTGCGCTAGAAAGGAACGGCTCTGGAATTAAATCCCAGCTCCATTATTTACAGGTGGTACGTGTGATCTTAAGCAAGTTAATCTGTGACCTCCGTTTCCTCATCTGTAAACTTGGGGATGATAACGCCGACCTCATAGAGTTATAATAAGCATTTAGAATGCCTAGTAGCATGTCTAGAACATAAGAAATGGTCAATAAAAGGTAACTATTCCTGGATGAGTAGATGAAATCACAGGCGGAGAGCGTGTACAATGAAAAGGAAGCAGGATGAGGCTGGAACCCTGGAGGACAGCAACATTCCAGAGGTAGCTAAACAAGCAGGAGTCAGCAAAGGAACAAGAAAGAGGTGCCGGACAGAAGTGTCCTGGAAGCAAAGGAAAAAGATCACTTCAAGAAGAGATGGATTTGTTGGTATCAACACCTAGAGGACATCTACAGGAAAAAAAAATACAATGGCAAATAAATAAATGAAAAGATGCTTAATCCCACTCATCATTATAGAAGTACAGATTAAAAAGATAATAAGGGATTTCTTCTCACCCGCACCAAAGTTGTGTGTGCAGGTCTGACCCTCATCCCCGTCTTGCAGGCTGTTTCGACGCCAGGAACCCCTAAGAGACGATGATGTTGGGCATCGAAGGCGGCGAGGGACTCGTGGTGAAGGTCCAGGGCTTGCCTTGGTCTTGCTCGGCCGACGAAGTGCAGCGGTTTTTTTCTGACTGCAAAATTCAAAATGGGGCTCAACGTGTTCGTTTCATCTACACCAGAGAAGGCAGACCGAGCGGCGAGGCTTTTCTTGAACTTGAATCAGAAGATGAAGTCAAATTGGCCCTGAAAAAAGACAGAGAAAGTATGGGACACAGATATGTTGAAGTATCCAAGTCAAACAACGTTGAAATGGATTGGGTGTTGAAGCATACTGGTCCACATAGTCCTGACACGGCCAATGATGGCTTTGTACGGCTTAGAGGACTCCCCTTTGGACGTAGCAAGGAAGAAATTGTTCAGTTCTTCTCAGGGTTGGAAATCGTGCCAAATGGGATAACATTGCCGGTGGACTTCCAGGGGAGGAGTACGGAGGAGGCCTTCGTGCAGTTTACTTCACAGGAAATAGCTGAAAAGGCTCTAAAAAAACACAAGGAAAGAATAGGGCACAGGTATATCGAAATCTTTAAGAGCAGTCGAGCTGAAGTTAGAACTCACTATGATCCACCACGGAAACTTATGGCCATGCAGCGGCCAGGTCCCTATGACAGACCTGGGGCTGGCAGACGGCATAACGGCATTGGAGGAGGAGCTGGCTTTGAAAGGATGCGGCATGGTGCTCACGGTGGAGGTTAGGGAGGCTATGATGATTATATGTCTATAATGATGGCCATGGATTTGAGTCAGATAGATTTGGAAGAGACCTCAATTCTTGTTTTTCAGGAATGTCAGATCACAGATACGGGGATGGCGGCTCTGCTTTCCAGAGCGCAACAGGACACTGTGTACACATGCGGGGATTACCTTACAGAGCTACTGAGAATGACATTTATAATTTCTTTTCACCACTCAACCCTGTGAGAGTACATACTGAAATTGGTCCCGATGGCAGAGTAACTGGTGAAGCAGATGTCGAGTTTGCAGCTCATGAAGATGCTGTGGCAGCTATGTCAAAAGACAAAGCAAATATGCAGCACAGATATGTAGAACTCTTCTTGAACTCTACAGCAGGAGCAAGCGGTGGTGCTTACGGTAGCCAAATGCTAGGAGGCATGGGTTTGTCAAACCAGTCCAGTTATGGCAGCCCAGCCAGCCAGCAGCTGAGTGGTGGTTACGGAGGCGGCTATGGTGGCCAGAGCAGCATGAGTGGATATGACCAAGTTTTACAGGAAAACTCCAGTGATTTTCAATCAAACATTGCATAGGCGGCCAAGGAACAGTGAACAGCTACTACGGTAGTGGAAGCCGAGCATCTGTGGGAGTGAACGGAATGGGAGGGATGTCTAGCACGTCCAGTATGAGTGGTGGATGGGGAATGTAATTGATCCTGATCACTGACTCTTGGTCAACATTTTTTAAAAGAAAAACAAAACTTAAGTTCTAACAGTTTTGCAATACAAACTTGTGGTTTATGCTTACTCTAAGTGGAAATCAGGATTGTTTTAAAGACTTAAGTTTCAGTAATTTTGAACGCAAACATTCATTTAGGATGTAACTAGGTTGAGTAATCTGTTACTGTTAAATAATTTTCAGCTTTTCTCAAGTTAGTTATATTGTAGGATGTACTGAAGCAGTAGGTGTATTTAGGTTAAAGCAGTTGAATTATGTTAAATGGTGTTTACACCACATTACATTGGACACTGTTGGGATGCATTGTTGAAAGACATGCTTTTTTGTGAAACTCAATATAGGAGCTGTGTCTACAATTAAAAGTGAAACATTTAGCATGTTTGTTAATTCTAGTTTCATTTAATAACCTCTATGGCACGTAAGTTTAAGCTTTTTTTTAAGTTAATGGGGAAAATTTGAGACGCAATACCAATACTTTAGGATTTTGGTCTTGGTGTTTGTATGAAATTCTGAGGTCTTGATTTAAATCTTTTCATTGTATTGTGATTTTCCTTTTAGGTGTATTGCGCTAAGTGAAACTTGTTGAATAAATCTTCCTTTTAAAAACTAAAAAAAAAAAAAAAAGATAATAAGGTACTATTTTTTGCTATTAGATTGGTAAAGATTATAAAGTTTAGTAACATCCAGTGTTGGCCAAGGTGTGGGAAACAGGTGATCCCAGGCATTATGGGAATGTACATTCATGTCATATTTTAAAGAGCAGTTTGTCAAAATATATCCAAATTGTGAAGGCACGTGTTCTTGACCCAGACACTGTACTTCTAAGAGTTTACAACAAACTCATAAGTATTCAAAGATGTATCTTTAAGAATATTAATTACCACATTGTTGAATACAGCAAAAGAAAACTAGAAGCAACCTAAATGTCCATCAAAAAGCGACTGGTTAAATAAAATGTAGTGCATCCTTACAACTCAGCTGGGGTGGCTGGGAGAAGGTAAGTGTTGGGATGGGGATGCAGAGGCCTTGGAACAGGCATGATGGGAATTGCTGAGACTGTGTGTGTGTGAGTGTGTGTGTGTCTGTGTGTGTATGGGTGTGTGTGTTGGCAGGATACAGTGAACGGGCCAAAGAGGAGAATGCCCAGTATGGGCTGGCAATACCATGGAGGAGAGGCATGCCGAACATAGTTTTGTTTTGTTCAAGAGGCAGAGGCTGATCCCAGGCAATGTGACCCTTCTCCTCAACCCCATCAATCTTTTTTTTTTTTTTTTAAAGTTTACTTATTTATTTTTGGCTGCGTTGGGTCTTCGTTGCTGCATGAGATCTTTCTCTAGTTGCGACGAGCAGGGGCTACTCTTCGTTGTGCTGTGCAGGCTTCTCGTTGCGGTGGCTTCTCTTGTTGTGGAGCATGGGCTCTAGGAGTGTGGGCTTTAGTAGTTGTAGCTCGTGGGCTCAGTAGTTGTGGCTCGTGGGCTCTAGAGCGCAGGCTCAGTAGTTGTGGCACACAGGCTTAGTTGCTCCATGGCATGTGGGATCATCCTGGACCAGGGATCGAACCCATGTCCCCTGCAATGGCAGGCAGATTTTCAACCACTGCACCACCAGGGAAGCCCCCCATCAATCTTTAATAATACTTTATACATCAAATATATTTGGTATGATTGGGTTTCTTGTAAATGTCCCTTGACCAGGGGCTGAGTCTTGTGTCAAGCATGGCCTGGGACCAAAAGAGAGTCAAGCCATACAGACGAGGTAGACAGCCAACATCTGGGTCACATATGCACTTGCATATGTGTAAAAATTCTCTAGAAGTGTATGCAAAAATCTGTTATCAGGGTAAACTCTGGGAAGCGAGACTGGGGATGTTGTATGGAGATGGACTTTACTTTTCAGTTTACATCCTTCCAAACCACTGGCATTTTCACTTTAAAAACTATTTAAAATTGTATCACTCAGACAATACAACTGGAGAATAATAACAACTCCTAGCCAGCTGAATGGAGTCTCAACTCTTCCCCTGATCTGATACTTGGATGACTGTGAAGACATCCACCCAATGGTTCTTACAGAGAAGTACAGGTGAAGAGATGGTGCCTGCAAAGGTTTGAATATGACACTTCCCTGAAATTACACAGTTGATGCATTATAGAAAAAGGAGTGTTTGCTGTACTTCTTCATACGTGCTTGACAGATGTTTATTGGCTTTAATAATATTTAAAATATTTAAACCTTCGTCCAGAGTTAAGATATACATGTATCCTCTCATTTGACTAAATTTTAGGGGAACCATAACTCAGTTAATTGTGAACCGCTACTATGATAGTAATCCTCTACTCTGTGTTCGGCATAAATACTGCACCATTCTCCTAAGCAATGTCCTGAGTGATCCGTTAAAGCGAAACAAGGCAGTAGAGTTCCAATGAATCACCCACACGATACTTAGTAGTTATGTATATACTATGTTCAGGACATTTGAGACTCACTTTTACAGCAGTTCTGAAATTTTCCAATTTAATTCAACTCTTGAGGAGGGCGGTGCCTTTCCCGAACTGCAGAAGTGCCTGTTGAAATCCTGGGATGGAAATTTTCCATTTTGAAAGCAGAGTCATTGCTTGTAATGCTGTTGCCCCAGGCAGGCTGGAAGCAGAACTGGAAATGATCACGCCTTGTCTGGCGGGAGAAGTCCTACATTGATGTTCCAAGTGATGCAAACTTTCCTGGCTGCAGGAGAAAGACCCTCTGTGAGCTGGGGTTCCTGCCCCATGTCCACCCATCAGGAAAGAGCTGCTTCCTCTACCTTCCTCAACGCTCCCGGTACCTCCATTTCTACCTCCCTGGTGCCCATTTAATGCTTTTTTACATCTGGACAGTTCATCTCCATTTACTCCTCTGAGGCTGCTCATGGCCATGACAGCGCAGAGGGGCCACTAGATCCTATTTTTAACTTTGTCTCCCAACATTTTATTAGAACAATTTTTTTTTTTTTTTTTTTTTGTGGTACACGGGCCTCTCACTGTTGTGGCCTCTCCCGTTGTGGAGCACAGGCTCCGGACGTGCAGGCTCAGGGGCCATGGCTCACGGGCCCAGCCGCTCCGCGGCATGTGGGATCTTCCCGGACCGGGGCACGAACCTGTGTCCCCTGCATCGGCAGGCGGACTCTCAACCACTGCGCCGCCAGGGAAGCCCCTATTAGAACAACTTTAAACATTCAGAAAAGTTGAAAGAAAATGTGCAGTGAATAGCCATATACTCAGCACTGAGATTGTAACATTGACATTCTATGCTGTTTTGTCACATGTCCAGGCCTCTGTTTTCAGTACCATGTGTGTTCAGCATCCACACTGGTCCTGGTGGCCACAAAACTCTGTCTCTGTGGCAATAATAGACTTAAATACACAGTTTAATAAGTACTTATATTCAAAGAGATACTAACATTTAGTACCTGCTTTGTGCCTGAGCAAGATACAAGGTACTTTCACACATATGATCACCTAATTTTTCAACCCATGAAATAGACAATATTATTGTTCCTAACTTACGGCTAAGAAAATTGAGACACAAAGAGGTAAAGGGAATTCCAAAGTTATTTATAGCTAGAACTGTTATTATAAAAGAAACAATTACAAATGAAATAGCTTATATCTTTAAAACAAAATAAATAGTTATATTTAAGTGCTCTTCTTAGTGTTTAAATAATACACTGGCAGAATTACGTTGCAATCATTAAATGTGTGTTTCAGAGAGAGATGTTTTAAAGTGGTCGTTTGCATGCAGCCGTTTTGACATGGCTGTTTACCAAGTCCTCAGAGAGTTTTGTTTTTGTGTTTTGTTTCTGTAGTTGTTCTTATTTAATGTCAGCCATTTTAGCTGTAGCACTTCATTATTTTTCCTCCTGGAGAATCAAAAGTGTCTCATTTGTTTTCCAGTTTGCTTGATGAAAATTCACGGGTACCAACGGCTTAGTATAAATAACCTAATAGAGGATTCTGGGCAACACCAGAAAATACTATGCAGTTTCCTGCTCATTTTTACTTAGCCTAAAAACAAGCCATAAAACTTTCAGTTGCAAACAGCTGTTGTGGAGCCTCTGCTCCCACAAGCTACAAAACAATAAAGCACACGGGACAACGGCAAGCATCCGAGGGCGCCGCAAGGAAAAGCATCTTAACCACAGTCAGTTAATAGTGATGTAAGGGATGGATTTTGGAATATGGGGAGGTCTACAGAAAGGGGAGACAAGAGAGGCCAAGAGTAAGCTTTGCATTGCCTGAGGCCAGCCCCTAGAGCTCTCCACTTTTACAGAGGCCCCTGCTAGAAAACTAGTCTGTGTATGACAATCGAAATTTAGAGGACACTTGACAATGAACCAAGCACTTTTCTAGAAATTATCAGACTTGAATTTCCCAACAACTAAGAAAAAGGCAGGTTCCCATTTTTCTAAGGCTGAGGAGTTAAATGACTTAACCAGGAAGATTCAGCATTTCTGTGGAGCATGGGATTTAGAAATCAAGGACTGGGATCTGAATTGCATGTCTGCCTCCTGCTAGCTCCAGGCCTCTGAGCCATTGACTTAACCACTCTGAAACTGTTCGCTGTGAAAAGAGGATAATAAAACCTATCTCATAGGCTTGAGGTTAGGATTATGTTGTTATGCATGAAAAGTGTTCTGTGAGCTGCAGTATATGAAATGAACTTGGTTATTGTTAATATACAGATAACACATCAACTGTGTTAACATGTATTTTACTTCATTAAACTTTTTATGATGACATTTTTAAACATACACTAAAGTGTGTTTGAAAATAATGAATATATTTATAATGAACCTCCATGGGCCCATCGCCTGGCTTCACCATTTATCAACATAAGACCAATTGCACTTTATAACCTCTACTATCCCACTCTCTGCTAGATTATTTTTTAAACAACCCCAGAGTTTATATCACTTCATTCAAAAATACTTAAACATATATCTCTAAGAGATAAGGGCTCTTTAAAAAATATATCCATCATACCATTATCACATCTAGAAGAAATTAACAATAATTCCCCAATACCACCTAGTATTCAGTCAGTATAAAAATTCTGATTATACCATAAACGGTTATTTTATCTGAATCAGGTCCAAACAGGATACACACATCAGTTTTGCTGCTATTTCTCAAGTCCTTTTAAATTTATATGACGACCTCCCACCCTGTCCCCACACCCCATTTTTTTTTTTTTACTTGCAATTTATTTGTTGAAAAATTGGGGTAACTTGTCCTATAAAATCTCCCATGTTTTGGATTTGGCTATTATATCCTCATGGTATCTTTCACATGTTCTTCTATCCCCATTGGTTTGTATAAACTAGTGATTGTATCTGATGCTTGATCAATTTGTAAACTGTTGGCAGAAGCATTTCATGGATGGCGCTATTTCCTATTCCATCACAGCAGGAGGCATATCATGTTTGGTTGTCTTTATTTTTGTGATCTTAAAGTTGATCAATAAGTTCACACAGAGATCCAGGTATGTGGAGAATAAAATTTCCAATTTGAGGAGCTTTCTTTAAGAGGAAGAAATATAAATTACAAATATAAAATGAGGTTCTAGGTCTTGAAGAGGACCATGCAAGTGAGGGGTGCTGAAACTTACAGTATATCAGCTCAGGGTAAATGCACCTCTGAATTCAGGTGAAATCAGCCTGTTTCCTTCATTACTAGGTTCCCCATCAACCTTACTGAATGGCCGAAAATCATTGATGATCATTGCCCAGATCTGTTTTTTTCACTGTTACATATTTTAATTCTGTCATTCCTTACACATTTATGAGCTGGTCTTGTATATAAAAGAACAGTCCCATGTTAATGATTTGATTACCATGTGACTCAGTCAGGGTCCAGACAAGAGGCAGAAACCGCACAGTGATTTGAACAGAAAAATGTTAATATGAGAAATTATTAAATAGTAATAGAGGATTAACCAGTAGGGATTAAGAAACTCTAAAGAACATAGGAATAGCAGACACAGGGAATAGCCATAGCTCTCGAGCTGAGTCAGAGCACCCAAGGGAGTGACAAACTGGAAGAGGGTCTCCCTATCCCCGAGGATGGAGAGAGTGTGGCTGTAGCCCACTGGATGGTGGAGGAGTTCACTTTAGGCCAGGGCTGGCAAGCAAAGCTCCATAGGAAGCCATCCACTGGTGTGCTGCTAAAATTCACTGAGATGTACTCCACACTACTGACCACCGTGGATGGCAGGAACGAGCCACTGGTGTGCTGCTAAAATTCACTGAGATGTCCTCCACACTCTTGACCACCGTGGATGGCAGGAACAAGCAGGAGGACACACTGGGGCCAGAAAGAGAAACTCCTTCCTCCTGCAGTGTCCTTCCAGTGGCCTCTACTGACGAAAGCTTAACACTGGTGGCCGTAGGAGAAATATTCACAGGGTCCAGCCCAGTATCACAACACAGAGCCAGGAAGGGTGGGTCGAGAGCTCATACAATGATAACAGACATGTCGTGAAATGTAGTTCATATAGGAAAGGCAGAATAAATGTTTTGTTCTTTCCATTTATTATCCAGTTTTCTGAATGAGTTAGTGCCCTGGAAACCTCCAAAGACTGCCATAATGGTTCCTACTGTGGTCATTGTTGTTTTAAAACCATTATAAACTTATGAATTTTAACATATTTGACGTTCCGATTCAATTCTTTTTGTTTGACAGCATATATATATATATATATATATAGTTATTTATTTATTTATTTAAAAATTTTTTTTGCGGTATGCGGGCCTCTCACTGTTGTGGCCTCTCCCGTTGCAGAGCACAGGCTCCGGACGCGCAGGCTCAGTGGCCATGGCTCACGGGCCCAGCCGCTCTGCGGCATGTGGGATCTTCCCGGACTAGGGCACGAAACCGTGTCCCCTGCATCAGCAGGCGGACTCTCAACCAGTGCGCCACCAGGGAAGCCCTGGCAGCATATAATTTAAGCAGATACAATGCACAAATAATGCATGTTTTCTCTTTTAGTGTTTATAAAAGATAAGATGGAAAACTACCTCAAAGCTTTTGGAGACAAAAATTCGTATAACATAGAAACCTATAGCAGAGCGGAGTCAGAGCTGGGGAGTTTCTTTTCTGTTGGCTCAAAAATTACCCTGAAGTAGCACTATTTACAATAGCCAAGACATGGAAGCAACCTAAATGTCCACCAACAGAAAACTGGATAAAGAAGATGTGGTATATATATATATATATACAATGGAATACTACTCAACCATTAAAAAGAATGAAATAATGCCATTTGCAGCAATATGGATGGACCTAGAGATTATCATACTAAGCAAGGTAAGTCAGAAAGAGAAAGACAAATACCAATGATATCACTTGTATGTGGAATCTAAAATATGACACAAATGAACATATCTGCAAAACAAAAACATACAGACATAGAGAACAGACTTGTGGTTGCCAAGTGGTAGTGGGTTGAGGAAGGAAAGACTGGGAGTTTGGGGTTAGCAGATGCAAACTATTACATATAGGATAGATAAACAACAAGGTCCTACTGTACAGCACAGGGAACTGTATTCAATATCCTGTGATAAACCATAATGGAAAAGAATATTAAAAGAATATATATGTATTTGTGTGTGTATAACTGAGTCACTTTGCTGCGCAGCAGAAATTAAACACAACATTGTAAATCAACTATACTTCAATAAAATAAAAAAGGCCCTGAAGCACGTGGGAAATCTTGTCCTCAGATGTACACTAGCCATAAAGTAGGGAAAGGAAGCTTTGTTGATCATAGATAGTGAGGCCGTCAGAACTTCCCAGTTGGTGTGTCATGAACTACACACATATTATGTTTTCTGTGTGTGCTATGAGGTGACAAAGGTCGGGAAGCATTGGATTAAATGCCTGAGGCAGATTTTATTTTCCAGAGTTGGCTAAAACATCTCTCACCTTATGTGCTTCTCTACAATATGATTTTGCCATGTCTCCATCAAGAGGTGGGGCCTAATTCCCCTTCCCTTGAGTCTACTCTGTCTAATGATTCATCTGTAACCAATAGAATGCCGTGGGAGTGGTACACGACTTCTGAGGCTAGATCAGAGAAGACCTTGCAGCTCCCACCTGGTTCTTTGGAGATGCTTGTCCTGGGGGAAGCTAGACATCAAGAGTGAAGTCCTAGTACCCTGAGTTGGCCAAACCAGAGAGGCCATGTGTGGGCTTCCTAGTGGACAGCCCATTCAGCCAAAGTCAACTGCCACTCATGTCAATGAGCCATTTTGCACGGTCAGCCAAGTTGAGCTTTCAGATACCACAGCTCCAGCTCACATCTGACTGTGACCACAAGAAAGACCCTGAGTGAGAATGACCCAGCCATGACCTTTTAAGTAAAATGATATGGTGGTTTTAAGGTGCCAAGTTTTGGGGTAATTTGTAATTCCACAAGAGTAACTGGAATAAAGGCCTAGAAGGCCTTTCCTACACAGGTGACAAATCAAGACTGTGTGTAGGCTGTGGACAAAGAATGTCACCTGCCATTTCAGTAAACAAAGAACGTTGCCACCGTCCAGTCATCAACCACCCAGCCACCCTCAGGACGGTGTGCCCTGAGGGGAATTTAGGGTGGAGAAAAACAGAGTACTGGTCCTACATAGTTAAGATGTATATCAAAGGCATCATTTCAATGAGCACAGACTCTTGCCTCTTCCCATACATAGAGAAGCACTGAAATTGAGATGTCTGTTTTTTGTGATTAGTAGTAATCTTTCGATGTTCCACTACACGGTTGGTTGGTTTGTTTTTCAGCAAAAACGCCTGTGTATCCTGGTTCCTCCCTCACCTCTTTGGAACAGTTCCTCAGAGCTGCCTGAGAGGCTGTCTCCTGGGCTAGAGTCCCCAGTAATGTCCCTGAATAAAATATAACGCACAACCTTTAGGTTGTGCGTTTTTCTTCAGTCAACAAGGCCTGTGAATTACAGGTATGCTGCAGAGATGATTTTTAAAAAGGGGCCTACTTCTAAGGTCTGATCTGAGGATTCCTCGAGTCCATGGGCAAGCGTGGTCATTCCTCTGTAGACATTATGTCTCTGTCACCTGTCTCCTAGTTGATGGGCCAGTCCTGTTTCCTGGTCACTCCCAGGCATTTGCAGCTCTGTCACTCATTCTGGGTGATAGCAGGAGAGGACTACTCACTTTTCTTCTAAAGCAGCCTGTTGGTTTAGCCATCAGAAGAGTGTACTGTTCTTGAGAGACGAGAGACGTAGAAGGAGGAGCATGAAATCTAGGGTCAAAAGGCCTGGGTTCAAGTCCAGATTCATTCACATTCTAGCTGTGTGACCTTGAGGAAATTATCTAACAGCTTTAGCTTCAGTTTCCCCATCGGAAAATGGGAAAAATAATCTGTATCCCATAAAGATGTTGGGAGAATTAAATAAAATTGCACCTATGAAAACATAGGGTTTCAACTGGCTTGTCTGAGCTTCTTTTATTATTTTTATACATTTTCATTTTATTTTTAGAAAATTAAAAAATCCAAAAAAAGAAAAGAACAACCATTCATATTTTCACAACGGCGAATTACCACCACTTACATCATGATTTACTTATTTCCAGTCCTTTTTTTTTTTAAACCACTTTGTTGGTTGTTTTAGGAAAACTTAGAAATGTTATGTATTAATTAGAAAGTCTTCAATCATACAGAAAAGAGCCCCCAAATACGGAGTGCTTCAAGAAGGTGAAAGTCATCTGGTGCAGGGGCCCTGATGATCTCTGTATCGTTCCAATGTTTTCACATCTGTGATGCCCTCACCTGCATCCTGGCATGTTTTAAATACTAGGATTTTATTAGTGCGTAAGAAGAAATTCACTTGTATCTACCGCCAATCCCCTGGTCTTTTGGATATCCTTTAAACTTGGGCCTCTATTTGAGTACAACTTTCCTGCCCTGGCTGAACACTCCTATCCTCAGGAGGCAACATTCTCTATTGTTTAGCCAAAGAGAACACTGTCTTCATCACCACCTTGCCCTCTGCCTCTTTTTGCTGCAAACTGTACTCAGCTCTATATCCCACTGCCTGTTCAGCTCAACATTCCTTCTCACATATCATTGCTGTTTTAGAACACATGGTCAGTTGTATCAGAACCAAATTTTACACATGCATCTGCGTTTGCTGACACAACTGGGAAGGGTGCACGGCTCTGCAATGGCATCCGGGTAGAACGTTCAGCTCTACTCTCTCTTTTTTTGTTTATCTTGCCTCTTCCATTAAATTCTTAAGCTCTTTTAAAAACTTTTTTTTTAAACGTTTAATGGAGTATTGTTGATTTACAATGTGTTAGTTTCAGGTGTATAGCAAATTGAATCAGTTATACATATACATATATTTATTCTTTTTTAGATTCTTTTCCCATATAGGCCATTACAGAGTATTGAGTAGAGTTCCCTGTGCTATACTGAAGGTTCTTATTAGTTATCTATTTTACATATAGTAGTGTGTATATGTCAGTCCCAATCTCCCATTTATCCCTCCCCAAGTTCTACTCTCTTGGAGTTCCCTTCTGTGTGGGCCAAACAGCAGGGATGTCCACATGGTTGACTCTGTACTTGTTTTCACTTCATCCTCCCTCCGGCCTTTGTGACCTCCCAACATCTTCACAGGGTCTCCTGTGCCTCTGTTCCTCATGGGACCAGGAGGTGGGAAGGCAGAGCCGGTGTCCTCCCACTGGACACAATAAACCACCCAAGACTCGGGGAGGGGATGCATCATTCACCTACTGCCTTAGAGAGGACTTATGTTGAGCTCATCTACACATTCCCCGGGAGTCCGTAGGAGCCTCTAGCCTTCAGCGTTCCTGCACGTGAGCTCTTAGGTATGAGATGTTAAAGAAAAAGTATTATTCTGTTAAAGAAAAAAGTTATTTGTGACACTTACTAAAGCATGATATGGCAGACTTTATTCAGGGGGACTGTCATGATAGGTGCAATGGGAAAGAGAGATTGGGCTCAACTCTGAATACAGAGAGGAAAAGTGGAAATTTACGGCCAAAGGGTAGGGTGGGGGTCAGTGCATGAAGAATTGCTTTGAAGAAGCATCAGGGGTAAAGGCGGATTCCAGCTAAACGGACCCACCAGGATTCTTGCTGCAGGCAGGCCAGGGTGATGGGAGATCACCTGGGGGATGGGGCGGGGGGGGGGGCGGGGGGAGGAGCCCGATCAGATATTGAGGATGATCAGATATTGAGGGTGTGCGGTCTTGCTAAGCTGACTTAGTAGGATTCTTGCTCAAATTAGGCAGGGCAGAGACGAAAACGAAAGCCCCCAAATCAGGCCCCAGTTGAGAAAAGAGTTCAGAGGAGAGAGTCTTTGTCGGGAAGCAGGTGTTGATCAGTGTACAAAAATCTGGACATCATGGCAAAACATGACCTGGCCCTTATGCCGGACTTGGGCCTGAGCCCTGGTGGGCGAACGAGGACAGAGTGGTGCTGGCTGTGTCCTTCTCTGCGTTTCCTGTTACCTGATTTTTCTTTACCCAACAGCCATGTTCCTGTCAAGATTAAAGAAGAACACCAGGACAGAGGACTGGAGGAAGAAGGCCTGCTTGGGCTTCAGCAAAATGGGGAGCTGAGGGCAGGAGCTGGGACTGGAAGAACAGAATTTTCTAGATAAAAATGGCGTGGAGGGCAGTGAGTGAGGCTCCTTGCCCCCCACAGGGCATGTTCAGAGTCACTGCTTACTTCTCTCCTAGTCTTCTCCAAACACCCTGCCCCTGGGCCCCATGGGCTGCCAACAGCTGGTGCAAACAACCGCAAAGTTCTCATTTTAAAGCCATGCCTCTGGAATAAGTCATTCTTTCTCTCAAAAGTGCCTTTAAGGGGCTTCCCTGGTGGCGCAGTGGTTGAGAGTCCTCCTGCCAATGCAGGGGACACGGGTTCGTGCCCCGGTCCGGGAAGATCCCACGTGCCGCGGAGCGGCTGGGCCCGTGAGCCATGGCTGCTGAGCCTGTGCGTCCGGAGCCTGTGCTCCGCAACGGGAGAGGCCACAACAGTGAGAGGTCCGTGTACCACAAAAAAAAAAAATTGCTTCTGATATTACCCACATTATCATCCTTAAAACCATGGCATTAATAGACGTATAATATCTAGAACATGGGGGTTGATGACTCTGCTACAGTCTAGGCTGGTCACATTATGACTGTGAAGGGTAGCAGAATATGCCACCCCAAACATGTTCCCTTGGCACAAGGATAATTTTGAGCTGAAGACAACTGAGAAGAAGCAGATAAAGGGAAATCACTCTGCCTTCCCTCTATTTGCCCCAAAGCAGGACACAAATTTAAAAAGATGTCCCCTCTCCCCTCCCTACTAGGAAAGGGAAGTTAATCACCAGAGATAACTGAAGACACTTATCAGCCCAGAGACCAGTGCTAAAAAAATCTACATAACGACTTCTGCTAAAACCAGACCTTATCTACAATTACTTTCCCTATATATTTGCCTTCCAACAATTTCCCAGTCCTAGGAGCCCAAAGTTCTTTTCCTTGTTACTTCTCTAAAAGTTTATTGTTCTCTTGTTAAGATGCTATATAAGCCCAAGTTCTAGCCACCACTTTGAGTTACTCATAACTGAGCGCTCTCATGTGGATGTGGAATGCACACGCTAATAAACTGCTGTTCGTTTTTCTCTTGTTAAATTGTCTTTTGTCAGTCTGAGTTGCAGAGCACCAGACAATGAACATAAGATAGGTAGAAGAAAAACAGTTTTTCCTCCCCTACAACTGGAACTTAACTTCAGGTCTGGGCTCCCCTCTTTGTGCTGGGGAGAGACAAAGTGGAGCCTAAGAACACAACAACCAGGATGGAAAAGGGGTTCAAAACTTCCCTTTGGGAGATGGTCAAGAGACTGAGAGAAAAAGTAAATTCCAGGAAGATGTGGTAACTGTCTTAACCTATTTGAAAGGCTGTCATGTTGAAGAGGGATTAGATTTAAACTCTGGCCCCAAGGGGCAGAATAAGAACCAACTGACTGAAAGCTCCCAGTGAGAAATATTTCAATAAAGAAAGCAATTCCTAACGGGGCAAAGTGTATCCATAAATGGAAGTGACTCTGATGTGAAGAAGGAAGTTACTGCTGATTTAAAGGAATAAAAGGGAGGGAGAAAAGAAGAAAGAAAGAAAGAAAAAAACCCAGAGTCTTCTAAAGAGAAGTAACAACACATTCTGGTTTCATTTGGAGGTTGGAAGTAGTTTTCTGCCTTGAGTTAATTTTGAGGTGGACTGCTTCATTGTTCTGGGGGAAAAAAATACTCCTAAAGAACCTTTGGTAATGCAAATATAGGACACTGACCCTGTTCTGGAATGACAGGTTTGAGACCCTGGCTCTCAGGAGCTAAACTGCATTGCCTAATAATGAAAAATATTTTTCATTTTTTGTAGGAAAAGTTGCATCTCTACTAATTGAGTTTTTCCAGGAGAAAAATCTCTCTTTCCTGAGTGTGAATTTAGAGTCCATGCAATATTTATATATTATGACTTGTCCCTGTGGAGGTGTGAATGTGTGTTTTGTCTCAGCTGTTCCTCAGGAGAGATTTAGAGGATGGTGTGGGGACCAGGCTAGCCTGCCTTCACTCTGAGCTGGAGACACAGTTTAGACTATTTATGTCCCACTCACACTCCAGGAACGAGTGAACCAGATGTGGGCAAAGTACTGGTGTAGAATTTTTAGGTTTTGATGGATTCATGTGGAGCCTCTAAGGCAGTGTTCCTCAGAGCCTGATCCAAGGATAGATTTAAAGAATAATTTAGAGAATAATTATAAAATGAACATCTCTGTAATCAATCAATCAGCAGTCAGAAAAGAACACTGATTTCAAGATCAAGTACGTTGCTGTCTTCCAATCACAGCTTCTCTCTTTCCCAGACATGGAACCAGTAAGGTGATCTTATGATTATTGTTCCATTGCTTGTCTTTATAGTTTTAACATCTGTGTGTCCCTAACGACCATTTTCTTAGTTTTGTCTGTTTTTGAACTTTAATGAGATTTATAGCCTATGTATCCTTCTTTGATTGGCTCTTTTTACTCACGATTCATCCATGTTGATGTCTGTTACTGTGTTTCATTCCTTTCTGGTGCATTAGCATTCTGTATACTGTTACTGATCTGGTCAAGTAGGGCCCCAACAAGGGTCCTCCTGCCTAGTGTCATATAGGGCAGGCAATAGAATAAGACTGAGTTTGGCTCAGAAGCAAACGAAAGCTTTATTCTTTGATTGAACAATAGAGAGGTGTGAGCTCTCGTGCTAGAGTCCATGCCCTCCCAACAGGCCATGGGCGGGGCTGCTTTATAAGGATCTCATCAGCAGGGAGGGGAGGGGGTGGAGCTCAAGTGGAGCAGGCACAGGCGTGTCGCTCAGGCTCTAGATCAGAGTGCTGGGCTCAGGTCTCTGCACACGGCCCGCTGCCACCATCTTGAATTGAGTGTCATGTGCAGCTTTTGCACATGCCCTGAGTTGAGGTGTGTAGCGCAGCCATTCCGTGCTAGGAACTCCAGTCTGAAGTCCCAGGTGTGAGACCTCTATGCGCAGTTCCCCACGAGTCAGTGAAACCAGACTAAGCACAAAGGAAAAGAAGGTTAGACGTTATTTTAGTGCCCAGATTTTATTTTTATTTCCAGGAAATTGTTAATGGGCTTTGCCGGTGACAAATCCCTCCTCTGTCTTTTGTCCTGCTCCTCATTCTTGACCGGCGCTGAGGAGTGCAGGTCTGTCTTCTGTAACTACTTCCTGCTGATTTTTGGTGTCGTCATAACCCCAAGTAGAGGAGCAGAACTTCTCCCCAGCTGCCTTTAGATGTGTTTGATGGTCACCAGGCCTCAGCCCTGTCTGTTCGTATCCCTGAGTGACCATCATTTGTCTAAACTTTTAGAGACAAAGGAAGAAAATGCAGGTCTCCAGGTCTTCTGCCTGTAGGCACAAGCATGCCCTGACGTGGAGACTCACTGCCATGGTCTGAATAGCCCTGGTTACACTTTGTTGTTTTTAGGAAGAGAAGCTTCAGTTTGGAGAGAGGTTCCCATGAATAGTCAAGGGGGTCTAGTGCCTCAGGTTGTCTCTCTGGAGGCTGGGGCTCAGGGGCCTCTTCACTCAAGTGTGATGTGCCCACAGAGTGATCCCTGTAACTTCAGGGCAGAGTAGGTGGTTAGGATCACCAGGACTCTGTTCCACCTAGGAGTGAGCTGACCTTGAGGCTGCCAGTTTTCCAGGTTTTTAGGTTCACCCCGTCTCCTGGCTGGAAGGGGTACAGCACAAGGTCGGTGGGTGCAGGCAGCACCTGGTTACCATATGCAGTGAGGGCTTTCACATTTTCTCCTCTCTGGAGGTCATACATGAATTGTTCCATTTCAAGGGGGCTAAGGAGTCCCTTCTCTTGGGATTGGGGAGTGGGTTTACCATACAGGAGTTCAAATGCACTTAACTTTAACTTATTCCTTGGGGCTAACTGGATACAGAGCATGGCAATCAGAAGCAACTTAATCCAATTTTCTTGAGTTTCCTGACATAGATTGGCTGAGGCCTGTTTCAAGATCTGATTGCATTTCTCTACTTTCCCCAAAGGTTGGGGTCTCCAGGCTGAAAGCAAGGTCCCTTTTATACCCAGGGCACTTGTTACCCTTTTGTCACTTGAGATACAAATGCTGGACCATTATTGCTTTGTAGGAATCCTGGGAGCCCAAAGCTGGGGATTATTTCTTTTAGTAATGCTGTAGCAGGTTCATTTCTAGCAGGGAATGCTTCTATCCACCCAGAAAATGTGTCTATTAGCACTAAGAGGTATCTGAAGTACACTCAGCATGAAGTGAAATCAATCTGCCAATCTTCCCCAGGATATGTCCCTCCTGTCTGAATGGGCCTTATCTGGGGCTCTCTGGGGGGTAGCCTGGTGTTGGGGTTGTTCATTGTGCAGATGGGGCAGGTCTCAACTATCTGACTGATTATACTTTTCATGCCAGGCATTGCCATGGCCTCAACTAACCAATTATATAGGGTGTCCCTCTCTTAGTGAGTTCCTTGATGAGCCACCCTGATGGCTTGACAAGCTGCAGTTTGGGGAAAGAAATATTGCCCATGTAGCTATTAACTAGCTACACATGATCTCTCAGATCTCTATTGAAGTCCCATTTTTGGGCTTTGTCTAATCCTTCCTTTGTGTAGATTGGGGAATAATTGGATGGGTCTGGCCTTTGAGGTATGAGGAGTAGTTGCCAAGTTACTGGTTCTAGGGCTGCCCTTTCGGTAGCTGTGTCTGCCTTATTGTTTCCCTTTATCACCTCTGCATTCCCCTTTTGGTGACCCCTAAGTGAATCACTGTCACATATTTTGGAAGCTGTACCGCTTCTAAGAGCTTCAATATGCTTAAGCCATGTTTCACCTGTTTATTCTTTGTAATAAGCATACCTCTTTCCTTCTAAATAAGCCCCTGTGCATATAGGATAGCATATGTATATGGGGAATCTGTGTAAACATTTCAGATCTTCCCCGTCCTGAGCTGTAAGGCTCAGGTGACAGCTATCAGTTCTACCTTTTGGGCAGAAGTCCCTGGGGGTAGGCTTCTTGCTTCTAGACTTGGGTCTGGGAGGTCACTGTATCCCGCCAGCCGTTTTCCTTCTCTCATAAAACTGCTCCTATGTGTGAACAATTCCTCTTCAGCATTTGGCAGAGGTTCATTTCCTAGTTTGGAGTGACTGGGATAGATCAGGTCTATGGTTTTTATACAATCATGCTCCAGGGGCTCTGTTTCTGTGGGTAGCAGGGTGGCAGGATTTAGCATGTGAAAGGTTTTTGTGGTAGCCACTGGGTTGTCTAAAGGCATAATCTGAACTTGAATCGACCTTCCAGGGGATAGCCATTCTGTTCCCTTAGATCTTACTAAAGCCTGAACCTGGTGTGGAGTCCATATGGTGATTGGCTGACCATATGTTAACTTTTCCGGCTCCTTTAGCAGGGTTGTAGTAGCTGCTGCCCAGAGGCAAAGAGGCCATCCCTTAGCGGTTCGATCTAATTGTTTAGAGAAATAAGCAACTGCCCAAGTAAAGGGTCCCAGTTTTTGAGCGAATAACCCCAAAGGCGAGTCCCCTTTTCTCATGAATGTAAAGGTCAAAGGGTTTAGCTAAGTCTGGGAGGGCCAGGGCAGGGAACTGAAGTAACTGCTTTTTCAATTCTTGAAAGGCCCCTGTGCATTCTGAATTCCATTCAAAAGGATCATAATCCTTACCTTTCAATGTGTCATAAAGAGTCCTCACTATTAGACCCTAGTTAGGGATCCAGAGGTAGCAAAACTTGGCCATCCCCAGGAAACCCCTAAGCTGTCTTCTAGTTTTAGGAGGGGTGAGGTTGCAAATGCCTTCTTTCCTTTCCTGGGATATGCTTCTCTGACCTTCTGTGAGAAGGAAGCCTAGGTAGGTGACCCTAGTTTGTGGTATCTGAGACTTTCTTGGATACCTTATATCATTTATCAGTTAGGTGGTTTAGAGTGGTTACGGCATTTTTGTCGGAGGTCTCCTTAGCAAGGCTGGAGATCAGAATGTTGTCTACATACTGGAGGAGAGTTCTCTCCTCCCAAAGTAGATCTTTCACGCCCTTTAGCTAAAGTTTCCCCAAAGATGGTGGGGGAACTTTTTTAACCCTTGGGGCAGGACTGACCACCAGTATTGTTGTTTTTGTTGCATGTTTGGTTCCTGCCACTCAAAAGCAAAAATTTCTTATGACTCTGGGGCTAATGGAATACAGAACAAGACATCTTTTAAATTTAATACGGAATAGCGGGTCCACAGTAGAGTGGCCAGAAGAGTGTAGGGATTAGGGACTAGTGGATGTATATCCACAGTGGCTTCATTGACTGACCTGGGGTCCCATGCCATCTGGTATTCTGTATTTGGTTTCTTTATGGGGAGAATGGGGGTATTACAGGCTGATTGGCATGGTCTAATAAGGCCTTGTATAAAAGGGCAATGCCCAATAAGGTCTCTCAACAGAGAGGGTACTGTTTACTACTGGGCCATGTTTGTCTGCATTGTAGATGGACTGTCACAGGACTGGCTCCTATGGCTTGTCCCACCTGTCCCTGGGCCCAGGATTTACTCCAGAGAGGTCGACTTGCTTTGTCTGGGGAGGTTTGTCCTCAGCCATTGAATTATCATCTTGTGCCCTTTTTCTAAGAGGACACCAATCACAAGATTTGACCCAAATAAGATTTCCAGTTCGAGACATTTGAACCAGCACCAAACTATTAAAGAATTCCTCAAAAGCCCAAAATAGGAGGCATTCAAATGACGTGGACTCTGGTATAACTGAGGGTTCCCCTTGAATTTTGTAATGGCCCGTGCTTGAGATAGTCCTTCTCAGTCAGAATATCCCATAGGACGTTAGATGGGACTGCCTCTGGGCCAGAGCAGCCTAGCCACATTAGTTCCTAACCAACTTGGTCCATTAAGGAGTGGCACAGCTACCTGAGGGGGAGGAGAGAGGGGAAGAGTCAGCAGAAAGGAGGAGTTTTCAGACTTCCTGCTGGGTGAGAGCTAAAAGCATGAGGAACTCCCACAGTGTAC
This sequence comes from Grampus griseus, assembly GCF_964374135.1. Taxonomy (NCBI): domain Eukaryota; kingdom Metazoa; phylum Chordata; class Mammalia; order Artiodactyla; family Delphinidae; genus Grampus; species Grampus griseus. The sequence continues at coordinate 80,671,826 of NC_139017.1, forward strand.
TCACCAAGTAGCTCAGGCAGCTGGTATTCTGTGCTGATACCAGGAGTTTTTTACTGTGGAAACTCAGCTAGTAAAGAATCATGCAAGGTTTGCCTCACAAGCAGAGAGGGAAGGAGAGGTCAGGTGGTGAGTGTTTCCTGTTCTTGCCAGCAACTCACAGGGTCTCCCAGTAGTGGGGTTCCTGGTCTTATGAGAAGCTAGTGCTGACCCGAAGAGGTCAAGTCACAGGTTGCAAAACTTCCTTGGGATGCTTTTTCACACAGGCATCCCCAGTGCCTTTTCCTGAATTCAGTTCCAGGGTCCTCATTCCGATTTGTCAGGCAGTTCTCATTACCTAGGTCTTTTCCTGATCTCACCTCTTGGCTCATGGGGCTGGCCACTTCCCTTTACCAAAACAAACATAACTACGGAGATGCTACTGATGACCCCTAGAGGTCAGCAAGGAGGGCAAAAAGTCCTCGTGCAGCCGCTACTGCCTTGTACAGGGGTCAAGAGGACAGCACTACTGGTGAGATAGCAGGCACGTCTGCCATGGCTCCAGCTCAACCACAGGTCCCCACCATCCCTGGGCACCCAGAACTATGGGAAGGCCAGCCAGAGGCAGTGGGCAGACACGTGCGAGTTTCAGTCTCCATCCCCTATGATGCCACGGCATGATCCCCTCAAGGGGGCACAGTCCAGATTATTCTGGAGGCTATGCTGTGTGTGTACCACACCTGGGTATCAGGTTGCCTGGTCAGAGTTGCTCTGAATTTGGCCAAAGGCTGCTACTGTTCTGTCCCATCAGAGTGTACTTAAAGACCAGAGTTAGTCATCCTCATGTGAACCTCCCAAAGTCTCTGTTGTCCTCTCACTGGAGCCAGAGTGAGCTCACAGCCTGGTGGATAGGTGTGAGTGAAAGGCCATGGTCCATCCCATCTGGGTTGTCAAAATTTGTCACTGAAACTTCTGAGTTGGGCCCCAAAAAGGGTCCTCCTGCCCAATGTCATTTGAGCCAACAGAATGAGACTGAATTCAGTTCAGAAACAAAGTTTTATTTTTTGATCAAAGAAGGAAGAGGTGTAAGTTCACACTCTAGAGTATACGTCCTCCCTGAAAGGCTATGGGCAGGGCTGCTTTACAGGATTCTTGTCAGTGGCACGGGCTGTGGAGTTCTTGCAGACCGGTTGCAGCTGTACTGCTCATGGTGCTGCCAGTCACAGCATCTCTGCATATGGTCTGCTTAGCTGAAGTACTGAGTGTGGCCATTTAGCACTAGAAACAGTGGCCTGAAGTGTTGAACAGAGCCTCTGCATGTGACACCCTATGAACAAGTGAAACTTGACTAAGCACTAAGGAAAAGAAAGAGAACAAAAAATGTTTGATTTTATTTTATTACCAAGATTCTATATTTATTTCCCAGGAATTGTTAATGGGTTTTGCTGGTGACAATACCACAATTTAGTTGTCCAATTTACAGTTGATGGGCATTTGGGTTATTTCTAATTTTTTGTTATTAAGACATTGGTGTTATGGAATTTCTTGTACATGTTTTCTGATGCACATATGCAAGAATTTTTCTAGGGAAGTTGTTCTCAACGTATGGTCCCAGCATCAGATCACTTGGGAATTTATTAGAAATGCAAAATCTTGACTTCCCTTCCAGACCCATTGAATCAGAAATGCTGGGAGAGGGCTCCAGCAATCAGTTCTAACAAGCCTCTGTTTTAACAAGGTGTGCTAATGGCAAAGTAAAGTTTGAAAACCTTATGTCTTTAGGAATGAAATTGCTGGGTTCATGTTCAACTTTGCTAGACAAAATTAATCTGTTTTCCGAAATTATTATACCAACTTAAACTTTATCAGCTCTGTATGAGAGTCCTTGATTTTCCATACTATTGTCAGCACTTGGTTTTGTCTCTATTTACTTTAGCTATTCTGGTGAGTATGAAGTGGTATTTTGTCATGGTTTTAATTTGCAATTCACTTTGCAATAATGAGATTGAGCAATGTATAAGACAGAGTTCCAACAGGAAAAAAAATAGCATACTCAACATAGTCGACTTAGGGTGTGTGTGTGTGTGTGTGTGTGTGTGTGTGTGTGTGTGTGTGTAGAGTAGTTTAATATAGGTGTATAGGGAATACTGGAGATAATACAGAAGCTCAAGGCTAGCAGCCGTGAATTGGTTACTACCCTTAGGTCAAAAAGATGGAGATAGAGTTCCATTGAGCAGGCCACCTTCAGAGGAGCACTGACCTTTGAAGAATATAGCTAGTCAAGGCAGTTGCTTTCAGAGAGGGAAACAAGGGATAAATACTCTGTCCTCAACCTCCTCCTTTTTCTGAACTCCTGTGGGACTCCTCACAGGGATGGGTTTCTGATGAATGTGGAGGAGCAAACGGAAGACATCTAGTCTGGTACAAACATCTTTTTCATGTGGTTTTAGCTATTTGAGTTTCTTTTTTTGTCAGGGTAGGAGTGCTTATTCAGGACTTTGGTACTTTTTCTTGTTGATTTCTAGGCATTTAAATATTCTGAATTTACGCCCTTTGTCAATTATTTATGTTGCAGATATCTTTTTCCACTGTAAAGGATTCTACACACAGGCCAACATCTGTGTGTGTGTGTGCGTGTGTGTGTGTGTGTGTGTGTGTTTCAACAACACCAAGCAGTTCTCTGACACCAGCTGGGTGTCATAATTTAACTCAGTACTGACACTATCTATCTGGAGATAGCATCAGATTTCACAGGTTTAGACTTAGTCCCATAAAACTCCATTTCAGATGCCAATCACAAGTCCAGGTTGTTACCTGTATTTCTGACCAACTGGCTGTAAATCAGAGCTTCCCACCAGTCCTCTCTTGGCTTCAATTAATTTGCCAGAGTGGCTTACAGAACTCAGGAAACATTGTACGTATTATATTACCAGTAATTATAAAAGGAATAGCTCAGAAACAATCAAATGGAAAAGATATCAATATATAGAGCAACATATGGGGAAAAAGCTTTGATGTCCTCTCTGTGTGCTCTATTCCCCCCAAATTTCCATGTGTTCACCTACCTGGAAGCTCTCCAAACCAAATCCTCTTGGGGTTTTTATGGAGGCTTCATTACATAGACACAGTTGATTAAATCATTGGCAATTGGCAATTGATTGGACCCTACCCCTTCTCCCCTCTCAGGAGGTCAGGGGGTTGGACTGAAATTTCCAACCCTCTACTCACATGGTTGGCTCCAGCCCTCATCCTTGGGTGCTTTCTGAAAATCACCTTATTAACATAACAAAAGACACCTTTGTTACTCTCATCACTTAGGAAATTCTAAGGGTTTTAGGAGCTCTGTGCCAGAAATGGGGTGAAGAAAAGATATATAGATAGATAGATAGATTATATGTATATACATATAATATATATATATTATATATAGTTATTATTGTAAATCACAATATCACATCACTGTTTGGCTGTCTTTTTTTGCTCTTTTAATGGCGTCTTTTGATAAACAGAAATTCTTAATTTTAATGTAGTCTCATTTATCAAAATCTTTGTGGTTAGTGCTCTCTCTCTTCTATCTTAAAAATATTTGCTAACTTGAGGTCATGAAGATAATCTCCTTTATAAATTTCTAGAAGATTATTTACATTTCACATTTAGATGCTGAGTTGACTTACCTAGAGTTTCCACCTTTGTCGTAGCAAATGTCCTATACATATAAATCTGTTCCTGGCCTCTCTTTTCTATCATTGAAGCAATACTATAACGTCGTGACTGCTGTAGCACTATAATAAGTCTTGATTTCAAGCAGAGCAAATCTTTACCCTTTGTTCTTCAAGAGAGTCTAGGTTATCCTTGGGCCATTGCATTCCTATATAAATTTTAGAATGAGTCTGTGAAATTCCACCAAAAATTCCCAAAATACACTTGGAATTTTTACTAAGGTTGAATTGAATTCATAGATCATCTTGGGGAAAATACACACTTTTACAGTGTCAAGTCTTCCTATCCTTGAATATTGTATACCCCACTCCATTTATTTAGGCATTTAATTTTTCTCAAAAATCTTTATAGTTTTCTCTATGTAAATCTTACATAGCATTTTTAGATTTATAACTAGAAAGTCTGTATATTTTGATTTTTTTAAGTTATACCTTTAAAAAATTTCATGTTGTAATTCTGTTGCTGAAATATAGACAAGCAAAAGATTTTTTTAATTAGCAGCCTTGCTAACCTTCCCTAAAAATTCTAATAGTTTATATTAAATTCAAAAAAATTCTCTCTGTACACAAGCATGTCACCTGTGAATAATGACAGTTTGTTTCCTTTTTCCAATTCTTTCAACCTTTTTTTCAATGTTACATTATACTGGATAGACCCTCATGTACAGTGTTGAAAATAAGTGAGGATAGAGACTTCCCTGGTGGCACAATGGTAAAGGCTCTGCACTCCCATCGCAGGGGGCCTGGGTTTAATCCCTGGTCAGGGAGTGAGATCCCACATGCATGCTGCAAATAAGGAGCCTGCTTGCCGCAACTAAGACTCGGTGCAGCCAAATAAATAAATAAATTTAAAAAAATTTTTTTTAAACAATAAAAACATAAATCTTAAAGGAAAAGAAGTGATGATAGCAAACATTCTTATTCTAGTCACACTGTGGTTAATTTCTAAAATATTTTTTAGATTAAAGGAGTTATATCTTACTCCTAGTTTGCTAGGAGCTTTAAAGAACACACAAAAACTACAAACATATGGTAAATTTAATTAAATGAGATAATCATATGACTTTTCCCATTTTCTCTATTAATTACATTTATTAATTTTTGAATGCTAAGCCAATTTGCATTCTTGAATAAACCCAACTTTGTCATGAGTTTGTGTCTTTTTTATATATTGCTGGATTTGGTTTGCTAATATTTTGTTTGGGATTTTTACATCTGTGTTCATAAGTGGGATCAGCCTAGTATTGTCCTTTCTTGTTATGAACCACTAGCTGAACAACCTTACGACCAAGATTACGTTGGCCTCACAAAATGAGTTGGGAAGTGTTCCCCAATTTTCTATTCTCTGTATTTATATAATATTGACATTTTCCCCCATTAAGTGGTTGGCAGAATTTGCTGGTGAAGTCATCTGGGCCTTGAGTTTTCTTGGAGAGAAGATTTTCAATTATGGATTCAATTTCTGTAATAATTTATGATTATTAGAATTTTTTCTTTCTTTTGGTAGATTGTATTTTGTATTTTTCTTGGAGTTTAGTTCATCAAAATTTTCAAATTTATTGGCATAAAATTGTTCATAATATCTTCTCATTATCTAATAATTTACCTTAAATTCTTTTGGATTCTCTCACAGAAGTTCAGAGAAAAGAGGGGAGTGAAGTCAGGGTATTTCTTCCTGGTTCCCTCTCTATAATGATATCCCTTTTCATTCCTGATATTGTTTATTTACATCTCCTCTCTCTCTCTCTCTCTCTCTCTTTTAAAATCTACTTGCCAGTATCTAACAATTTTATTAATCTTTTCAAAGAACAGACCTCTGATTTTATTGACAATTTCTATTGTATGTTTGTCTTACATTTCACAGATTTTTGCTCTTTATTATTTTACATGCTTTAGTTTCCTTGAGTTCATTTGGCTAATCTTTCTCTACTTTCTTGGGATGAATGTTAGCCTTTCCTCTTTTCTAATATACGCATTAAGAATTACAAATGTCTTTCTCAGGACTTCCTTGGTGGTCCAGTGGCTAAGACTCCATGCCCCCAATGCACAGGGGCCAGGTTCAATCTCTGGTCTGGGAACTAGATCCCACAGGCGGCAACTAAGAGTTCGCATGTCACAACTAAATATCCCGCATGCTGCAACGGGAAGATGAAGATCCTGTGTGCTGCAACTAAGACCTGTCACAGCCAAATAAATAAATATTCTTTAAAAAGAATCATAAATGTCCTTTTAAGAATGATGTTAGCTTTGCCCCACAAATTTTGATGTGTAGTATTTTTATTGTTACTTCGTTCTAAATATTTTATATTTTTCATTGTGATTTCATCTTTTATCCATAGGTTACTTAGAATCAAATTGCTTAATTTTTAAACATTTGGGGAGTTTTTCTAGCTTTATTTTTGTTATTAACTTAGCTAAATTGTGACTAGGGAACGCTTTTTGCAAGATTTCAGTTCATCAAAATTTGTTGAGACTTGTCTTATGGCCAAACATATGGTCCATTTTTCTAAACGTTTCAAGTGCGATTAAAAGGAATGTGTATTCTGCAGGTATGTGTGCTATGCTCTATATATGTTAATTAGGTCAGTTTTGCTGATACTTACTTTTCATATATTCTAAGCTCTTTCTATTTTTTTTAATCTGCTTTTTCTATCAATACTGAGATAGGGTGTATTAAAATCTCAGCTATCATTGTAAGTTTGTCTATTTCTCTTTTTACATTTGTCAATTTTTACTTTATACATTTTTGTTTGTTTTTTTTTTTGGTACGCGGGCCTCTCACTGTTGTGGCCTCTCTGGTCGCGGAGCACAGGCTCCAGACGCGCAGGCTCAGCGGCCATGGCTCACGGGCCTAGCCGCTCTGCGGCATGTGGGATCTTCCCGGACCGGGGCACGAATCAGTGTCCCCTGCATCGGCAGGCAGACTCTCAACCACTGTGCCACCAGGGAAGCCCTACTTTATGCATTTTGAGGCTATTTTGTAGCTGTATGCAAACTTAAAATTCTATATCTTCCTGGTAGATTGACTCTTTTATCATTATAAAGAGTATCTCTTTGTATCAAGTAATGCTTTTTGCCTTAACATTCACTTTGTGTAATTTTAACATAGTAACACTAACCTTTTTTTGGTTAGTTTTTACACAGCATTTTTTTTTCATCTTTTTCCATTCAAATTTTCTGTAGCCTTAAGTTTAGGCAGTCTATCCAAAATACTTTATTAAACCTGACAATCTTTGTATTTTTTCAATTGGAGCATTTATTCCATTGAATTTTATGTAATATATTCTGGTATATTTATCCTGCCACCTCTATGCTCCTTTTAAATTTATTACTAGGTAGTTTATACGTATACTTGGGTACTATTTAAATATATTGCTTACTATATCTTTTACTCTTTGTCTCAGCATTTCCACTCCTGAGTAATTTTGCACAGAACTCATGCATAGGTCCATGAGGGCATGTGCAAGAATGTACATCATAGTATTATTGTTGCAGGAATTTGGAAGAAACTGTGGAAGCAAAACTGCTTCTTTGTCCTCGTAGAGTTGTGATTGTGTGCATCATTTCCCACCATCTCAGGACAGGACATTTTGCACACTGAGATAAACAGCAATAACAACAACTATGGCAAATGACAGGTTTATCTGTCTAGTTTTATTCTCCAAAATAAATGAAAGCCATAAGCATATCCCATATGTTACTGACTGACTAAAGGAAACAACTCTACCCCTGACTTTGGCCATGCTGATGTCTGAAGGCTGGTGATCACCTTCATGGATAGGAAAATCATATGAAAAGAACACATGCTCTTTTCCCACAGTGAACAGATGAATGAGAGCTTGGTGACGTTGGTAACTTTGTACCTTTCCATTTAGATACCTCTTGTGGTTTTTATTTGAAAAAGCAGTTCTTCTGAATGCGGACTCCTTTACATTATTTCTTTACATGTAAACTTCTGCTTTTCTTTTCTAAATAATCTTGTCTTTGAGTCTTCTCATACAACCCAGGTTTCTATGACTAGAGAATAAGCAAGTAAAATATGGGGGATGAAAACCATGGAACACTGCCAGCCGTTATCCGAAAGATGGAGATACATACAATACGTATATATTTTTAAATACGACGCTAAGTAAAAAGCAAAAAAGAAAACATTATATATATAGGAGTTCCATGTTTTAATTTATTTAATCCTCACAGCAATTATAGATATAAGCTTCATAAGGGCAGGGATTTTGTACCCGGAACAGTGCTGGGCACATGAAGGCCCTCAATAAATATTTGTGAAACTTTGTCGAATGAATCCTCATTTTACACACATGGGATGGAACCACCAAGGGTTACATAACTTGCATAAAGTCATCTCGTGAGTAGGTGGCAGGGCTGGGATTCCAAGACCACACTCTCACCAGCGCACTCACAGTCTCTAAGTGAGAATGGTATAGTACTGTTTTTAATACTGTATAGTACCAATGTTTTTAAAAAATAATGCAAATTCAGGTACTCGGGCAAAACAAATTGAGTGTGTGTGCATGTGGTGGAGAGGGAAAGGAGAGTTGGGACCAGTAACGAAGGGAAGAAAACAAAATACAACACAGAGGGGCCTTGTCCACGCTGAATGCTACCCACCAGTTGAGCAATAGGAACAACTCAACAACTTGCACCTGTGGCTCCAAAATAAATAAACAGCAATTTTATAACAATAATAATAACAATGATGATGATGATAAATGATGAAAGGAGGTGAGAAAGTAGAGATAGTAGGTAAAAACAACTCTTCCAAAAAGTTTTGCTCTGAAGGGGAACAAAGAATGGGGCAGTAGGTGAAGGGGAATGAGGGCTCAAAGAAGATTTTCTTTTTCTTTTTTTTTGAATAGCAGCTTTATTGAGATATAATTAACATACCATGCAATTCCCTTATTTAAAGTATATAATTCAGTGGCTTTTAGTATTGTCACAGAGTTGTGCAACCGTTGCCACGATCAATTATAGAACATTCTCATGACCCCAAAAAGAAACCCCATTCCCATTAGCAGTCACTCCTGATTTTCCTCAACTCCTTCATCCCTAGGCAACCACTAATCTGCATTTTTTATCTCCATAGATTTGCCTATTTGGACATTTCATCTAAGAGGAGTCATAAAATATGGGGCCTTTTGTGCCTGGCTTCTTTCACTTAACGGAGTTTCCAAGGTTCATCTGCATTGTAGCATGTGTCATCAGTTCATTTCTTTGACTCCAAATAATATTCTTTGTGTGGATATATCACATTTGGTTTATCCATTCATCAGCTGATGGACATTTGAGTTGTTTCTACGTTTTGGCTATTATGAAGGATGCTGCTGTGAAATCCATGTACAGGTTTTTGTGTGGACATTTGGTTTCATTTCATTTGGGTGTATACCTAGGAGTGGAATTTCTGGGTCATGAAATAACTCTACATTTAGCTCTTTTTTTGGGAGCTGCCAGACTGTTTTCCAAAGTGGCTGTACCATTTTACATTCCCACCAGTAGTGTGGGAGAGTTCCAATTTCTCCACACATCCTCACCAACACTCATTATCCATCCTTTTGATTATAGCCATTCTAGTAGTGTGAAGTGGTGTCTCATCATGATTTTGATTGGCATTTCCCTCATGGCTAATGATACTGAGCATCTTATCATGTGTCTTTTTCTTTTTAAAGATGAAACAAAAGTATGATATGAAAGTCCCATTGGAGGGAGAACTTGACAACACAGGAGATACTGAGGCTTTACATGCCTACTCTATGACCCTGTCCTCTGTTTTTGTGCCCAAATTCCCTGGCATGCAAGGACCTGGGCGTGTGAGAACCTGGGTGTTCGAGGACCAGGTTGAATGGAGACTGGGTGTGTGAGGACCCAGGGCACAGGAACCACGTCTACTCACCATTTGTAGTTCAGCTCCACACGTCTGTGAACCTTCTGAGAAGAGCAGCAGACAGGGGTGCTCTGTAATGAAGGGACAGGCCCGGGGTCAGGAAGTGGCATCTGCCGTTCACCATAAACTATCAAACAGCACTTTGAACAAAGGCTATGGCCTTGGCTTGGGGCCAGCCTTCTGAGGTCTCAGGCTATAAATCATCCCAAAGCTGTACATCCTGCTGGCTGGACCCAGGCCGTCCTTCAAGGTGGGTGTAGGGAGAAGGACAGATAGCACTGTGGGCTTCCTCCTCCCCCTTCTCTTTGTGTCTGTCAAAAGCACGTTAAGATGAACATCCTGAGAGGCCTTGATAGGAAGAGATGCACAGGGCTGTGTGATTTGCAGTGTGGCTAGTTTGGAGTGATGGCAGGAATGGAGAAAGAGGAAGAGGGTCCTAATCCTGCGAACCTTCAGAGGCAGCCAGGTCAATTTTTATCCTCTACTGGTGGGGCTGGCTAATTCTTCCCCTCCTACTCCTAGCTCCATCTCTCAGCGGCAGGCCAGGGGCTTTCCTGTCCTCTCGGCCAGCTCTGTCCCCACCTTGGGTGCCCCCACCAAGCTGGGAGAGAGGGTCTAAGGCAGTTTGGAGTATGATCTGCTGAAAGCAGAGTGGAGAGAAGGGAAACGTTGAATATCAGCCTAGCAGGGAAACTGCAGAGGACAGAGAGAAGTGCTGCATAAATCTGCATGGCTAATGAAGTCAGGACAGAGATGGCTGAGAGCCCTGGGACGGCAGGTCGAGGACAATGGGGAGCTGTGAACTTGAGGGGAGAATACACAGCCAGAGAAATACTCTCTGTCATTCTGGACTAGAGGAATTAGGAAAGGAGGGGGGCAGAGGGCAGATGTGATTTTCTAACAAGTGAGGGAACAATGACGTAATTGTGGGCCAATCAGAGTGAAGAATGGAATTTGAACTGAGGAATGCTAATAGAAAAGACCCCTGGGGAATTGAGAGTGTCACATTCTTGTGCCCACCTTGAGACCGTGTGAGAGGACAGCACAGAGCAGGAAGGCCAGTCTGGGGCCTGTGCAGCTCGGTGTTAACCTTCGTGCTCCAGATTTCCTTTTGTGCAGTTTTCAGTGTGCTGGGAAGAATGTCCCCACGGGGCAGGGGGGACGGCCCTCCCTGGGAGGTGGCCTCTCTCCCTACAGGTCAATGCCTCCCTGAATCCTGGCCTACAGGGCAAGGTTCTTGGCTGTGCCCCGTCCCTTGGCAGGTGGCTGGCTGCCCCTTCCCCCATTTCCCAAAATGCTGACTCACTGGTAGATGGGACATGGAGATCCTTCGGGAATCCCACCCTTCACATCTTTGACAGGTGACCCTCCAGCCTCGACTTGAGCACTTCCAAAAACAGGGAGCACACTATCTCACAATGCAATTGTTCTAATTTAGCAGGTTATTCTTTTATATCAAGAAAAAAAAATCTATCTCCCTCTAACTTCCACTGATTTTACTTAGAGTTGCACAGAATACATTCGACAACTTTCTGACAAGAGAGTATTCTAATACATAAACATTTGTAGGATTGCTCTCATTTCCCAATAAGTCTTTTGCTTTCTAAAAAGGTCCAGTTTTTCACTCCTGTCTCTCAGGAACAATTTCCTTATCACTTGCCTTCCAAGTTGCTCTCCCCTCAGTATGTATCCATTTTTCACTTCATTATTTTCTTGTTTATTCACTCATATTCCCAATTTATTCCAGAAGAGACTTGAAGCTTACAAGGCATAAGTGATACAGCAGGTTTATAAAGCGATGGAGATGTTAGTGTAGGGAAAATAAATGCAGGAAATACTGACCCAAGGTAGGCATAGTACGTAGACATATGCCATACAGCTCTCTGAACTTCGCCAGAGGTAGTCTCTAAATTTGCCTTTTGAACTTACTGGCAACCAAACCAAAAAGGAAAATATGGGCAGTTATACAATTCAGTGTCCTTAAGAGTAAATAGGAAACACAGCTATGCCTGTATCTGGAAATGAAAGAAAATCTTCTGTGTCCTCCTGAAAAACACACCCAACAATTTTCTTATGATAAATTCAATAATACACTTATGAGGCCTGTCTCTCAGAAAGTTATCTCTCCATGTAGATCTAAGTCTTAACTCCAAAGCACAATTCCAATAAAAGCAGACATTCCAGTGTGCTCATGTGCCTCTTAAATATGGCAATAAAACATTTCAAACTCAATCTGACCAAAGAAAATTACAATGAGATATTTCTGCCTGTTTTGGGAAACTATATTTCTATTAACGTAGCTTACAATTGCATTTGCTTTTGGGAGAGTGTCATCGTTATTGACTCTTTGTTAGCGGTCTACTCAAACTCACTCCTGCCACTGTGACAGAAACTGAATGTAAGCCAAGCTAGCTTCATCTTTTACTGTGCAATTGATTTTTTGAACTTAAGTGCAGGACTATAATGTTTATCACTACAAAATTCCATCTTGTTAGAGTCGCTCCCATTTGTTCTATCCTGTTGATAGTTTTTGATTTGGATTACATCAACCAATATACCGTATTTCATTGAATATGGCTCTTTTAATTGTAAGATGCACCATTAAAAAAAAAATTACCGCAAAGAAAAAATACTGCCAAGTAAACTATAACATGCAGTTGATTGCGTGATACATTTGATTTTCGACATGTTAGGCTGTGCATCTTAGATTTAGTGAAATATGGTATTAATAATCTCTCACATTCTGTCATTTGCAATTTGATAAACGTATCCTCCATAGTGCCATTTACTGGGTTTTCATAGAACGCAACCACTGATGAACACATTGAACTGGGCAGGGCCAAGGAGAGAGTTTAGGAGACTTCTATGGGGGAGCTCCCTCAGGTTTGTTTGATCATTTGTTTGTACACCCACTCACCAAATAAATAATAACGTATCCAGTGAATGCACAAAGGACTCAGGTTACAAAGATGAAGAAGGCCTGGTCCCTTCAATCCCAATCTGGAATTCACACATTAATCCATTAAGACATATTCTCTGGACCTGGTTATTCCAGCCCCTCAGAATCCCTTTAACTGAATTATCGTCCGCATCAGAACTTGAGGCTTAGGCAAGAGGGGCAACTGGAGGAGGATGGAACAGAGCAGGGAGGGGGCCAGGATCTGGTACCAGGGTAGGAGAAATGGGCTGGTTGCAGGGATAAGTAAGTAAGTAAATAAAGTCACAATGTCTGGGGACTTCCCTGGTGGTCCAGTGGGTAAGACTCCACGCTCACAATGCAGGGGGACTGGGTTCGATCCCTGGTCGGGGAACTAGATCCCACATGCACGTCGCAATGATGAGCCCGAATGCCGCAACTAAGACCCGGTGCAGCTTAAATAAATAAATATTAAAAAAAAAAAAAAAAGTCACAATGCCTGAAGGGTGGAGTGAGTTCAGGCATGACCAAAAGTAGTTAGACCCAGGAAGAATGGGTGGCCTAAACCAGAGATGCCACAGTTGTCTATCCTCACGCTCAGGTAGATGGGCAGATGACCTTCAGAGATCTGAGCATGCATGGGCTATAGGTGTCCAGGCCCAGATGGCAACAGAACAGGGCACCTAGGACCCCCAGCTGATACTTTGGTTCTAGATGGGGGTCAGGGTACCAGGAGGCATAACAAGTCAGACCTAAGAACCAGGTAGACTGGCCCTCCTCCCTGAGTATCCACAGGGTGAGACAGGGGAGGTGGACAGGTGTGGGGAGAGACTTCCTCCTCAGGGGCAGTAAAAGCTCAGACCTGGCCTCAGTGTGGAGCAGGGGAGCCAGACCCCTGGGCTTTTGACACGCAGCCCAGAAGCCCGGCAGGGACCACAGGAGAGAAAGTGGGGAGGAATAGAGGAGCAATGCCTGCTCCTGAGATGAGGTCTGAGGGGGTGAGTAGTTTCCCCAGGAGGCTGAGGTCTCTGACACATGGGAATCCTGTCAGGAGCTGACTTGGGGCAGAAGAGGCCACTGGGGGCAACCTGGGTGCACACAGCTGCGAGGACCTGGGGAGGGCAGAGGAACAGGGAAATGGGCAGCGAGTTCTCATTCTCCTTTACTGAAAAATCTTTCATCCAGCCTTTAAAGATAGTCAGTGAACATTATCAAGTATCTACTCCCTGTAGGATGGGCGCAGCTGATGGAAGGCACTTAGGAACAATCTCTGATTTAAAAAACCTCAGTGTCTAGAGAGGAAGGTAAGATGTGAACTGAAATATTGATAATTTAGTCTTTAGGAATAGGACTTAGGTGGCTGCAACACAGACGGTGGCTAGTCAGTCTCTATGAAGGGCCCCCGCGCTGCCTGGGACCACAGCACAGCCTCTCTCAGCCATGATGTCACAGCCTTCCTGACAGACTGGCCTGCTGCCCTCATCTGTTCCTTAGTCTCCTCCATGTCTCTGCTCTAAGCTTGGAGATCTTAGTAATAGGTATATGTGGACCAGCCGAAAAAGAGAGCAAGTGTCCTAATAGGTCTTAACCTCTTCAAGAGCATGGGATTGAGGGAGTTTCCTTAGTGTGAAGCAGAAGATGTGTGCTCAGAAGCAGCTTATAGATTAAATTAACTACGTCAAGATAAAATGATTAAGGTAGCAGTCTACTCGTTAGTCATTAGTACATTTAAAATCCAATATATCTTCTATGCTTTTAAATACTATATGATCCCTCCATGTCATTAACAGTAAAAGTTGGGTTCAATGTAACTTTTATGACAGCATTTTAAACATCCCAAATTTATTCTGATCCTGTCATACTTTCTATTATTTTTGAAAGCAAACGAGAGAGAGAGAGAGAAAGTCAAGGATCAAATGTATTGAGTGCTTGTTATGTGCCAGACCCCAGGTGGCAGGAGCCATGAGGGTACAAAGATGTGATAGACATCATCACTGACTGCAGCAACTTACAGTTAGATAGACCCCCTTCCCATGTTTAAAATTGTCAAGTCACCCTTACTGGGACCAAAAGGTTACTCCTTCTTTAATAAGCATTAAGAAATAAATTCATATGCAAATGAACTTATTTACAAAATAGAAACAGACTTACAGGTATCAAGGACAAACTTACTGGGCTTCCCTGGTGGTGCAGTGGTTGAGAATCTGCCTGCCAATGTAGGGGACACGGGTTCGAGCCCTGGTCTGGGAAGATCCCACATGCCGCGGAGCAACTAGGCCCATGAGCCACAACTACTGAGCCTGTGCTTCTGGAGCCTGTGCTCCGCAACAACAGAGGCCACGATAGTGAGAGGCCCGCGCACCGCAATGAAGAGTGGCCCCTGCTTGCCACAACACGAGATAGCCCTCACACAGAAACAAAGACCCAACACAGCAAAACTAAATTAATTAATAAAACTCTTACACCCAACATCTTCCTTAAAAAAAAAAAAAAGAACAAACTTACTGTTACCAAAGGGGAAACGTGGAGGGGGAGGGATAAATCAACAGCTTGGGATGAACACACACACACTACTATGTATAAGATAGATAACCATAGTAGTGGTTATCTACTTATGGTTATAGATAAGGACCTACTGTATAGCACAGGGAACTCTACTCAATATTCTGTGATAATCTATATGAGAAAAGAATCTAAAAAAGAATGAATATATGTATATGTGTAATTGAATCACTTTGCTGTACACCTGAAACTAACAAAACATTGTAAATCAACTATACTGCAATAAAATTAAAAAAAAGATAATTATGGTGACAGTGATAAAAATGAAAAAAAAATTCATGATGGTGACTTAGAATAATAATTATAAATTGAATGCAGAACATTAGTTTACGCCCATGTCAGAATGAAATAGAAATATAACCAATTCTGGCTGATCGCAACTTAATTCTGAGTGGAGCAAGGTGTCCAGTGCCCATGTGTTGGAATAGCTTCATTATTTGTGCTGACTCAGATTTATCTCAGACACACATGTGATTTGGTAGTGCCCACTCTCTTTGAAAGAAGGCTCTTTGGTTTTGTGCTTTTGCTTTTAAGAGAAAAAAAAATCAAGACCCAATCAAATTGTGAATTTAAATACGAACTTTAAAATGGTAGGGATTCTCATAATCACATTAAGGTCTTTCTATCATTAGATAAGCCTGAAACTTATAGAGCATTTTCTCTCCTGGGCAAAACTCAGATTGAAATGGGGAAACAGATGATCAAGCTTTAATTTTTTGTACTTTCCTTTGTGGGCAGTCACAGGTCCCAGCCCTAGAAATTTTTCACAGGAATCTCAAAAAACGTGACTCATTCAATGGAGATAATGTAACATTAGCAACAAGAACGCCGAAGGCTTCATCATATCTGGACCATTCATTTCCACCTGGGAGGGCTGGCCAATTTTTGCACCAGAGGCCGGTGTTAAGAAGAGTCCTGGCAGAGGTAAAGGGAGGTGCCCAGCTGGGCTTTATCTCTGCAGGCCTTCAGGGGTTTGTCACGTTATCCTGTACACCAGTGGCGGCTACCTGGGGCTGCTGAATGGTGGCATGGGAGGCACGTGAAAGCAGTAGGTGTGGCCTTCAGGAGAGAGTGCAGGAAGGGCAGCCACGGAGTGCCGCCCCGCCCCTCTGGCGTGGGGTGAGTGTAAGTTCCTGCTCTCCCAGCAGGGGGCAGCAAGTGACGAGGAGAGGCATTTAAATAATTCAGGGAACATAGATTTCTTATTAATTTGAGATATAGCGATTTAGAGTAATAATTTGGGTATTATTAATAATAATTAACAATAATAGTAATAGTTTGGGTATTATAGTAAATGAGACTGTTTTACAGTCGCAAGTTGGTGGGGCGAGAGTGCTCAAGTTACTAAAAACATAGAATGTCAATGAATGTTAATAAAGGATGTAGACAGGCAAATCACAGCAGAATGAATGCAAATTGCAAAATAAGCTTATGAAAATATTTCAGCCTTACCTGTACAAAGAAATGTAAACAAGATAGCATTTAAAAATCTGTCAAGCTATCACATTTTTAAATTATAACCTGTCAAAAGTTTGGAAAAACTAGAAGTAAAATCAATGAATCACTGAAGGAGTAGTTAGTAAAAGTTTATCGTGCACACACCAAAAAGACAGTTTGCAGACCGGCAGCACTCAAACTAAAATATGGAATAGGCTCAGAGGTATGTTGTTACCAAGCAGCTTACACAGTGTGGAGACAGTGAATGTCTGTTCTTCACGGTGATTGGTTACAATACCAGAATTTTCTTAAATGAAGGGGAATTGGTTAGTGCTTAGGTCATATAAATGTGGGGGAACAATTTAAGTTTCGCTTATGATTTTTAGAGGCATAAGCAAGAAGTGACCAAAGTCAAGTTACCCTGACTTGTCTTGCAAAATAAGCTAAATTAAGCTTTGCTGTATAACTGAACTGATTTTGTCTGCTCGGTTAACTTTCAAGTTGGTTTCCATTTGTGTTTGATTTTTAACTAACTTCTGACTAGTTTTGAAGAATTTTTATGCTTTGGACCCTGTTCATCCATTATCTCATTCAGTCCTAATAATCCTAAAATAGTCCTAAGTATCAATCCTATTTTATGAATGGAGAAACAATCTCTAAGAGATTGAGTGATATAAAGATGTCGGTTTGAATATATATGGTGATGTCCTCTCTATGCTACTAAAATGATAAATAATTCTTTGTTGTAGGAGCTATCCTGTGCACTGTAGGGTGTTTAGCATCATCTCTGGTCTCTACCCACTAGAAATCAGTAGCAATCCCTCTCCCTAGTTGTGACAACCAAAAACATCTGCAGATATTGCCAAATGTTCCCTGGGGGGCAAATTTTCCCCAATTGAGAACCAATAGATAAGGGCTATCTGAGGGTGAAGAATTTCAAAAATATTCTTGCAGATGATGTTGGATGTAGCAGACTAGAGGAAGCCAAAGTTTAATGTGCCCACTGAGCCACCGTAGGATGCAGAACATCCTGCAGCACCTCTCAGCTTAGAAACTCCAGACACCAAAAGGGACAGAAGAGACTTGGAGAATTAAAACCCAGAGGATTAATTGGAAGTCTGTCCAGAGAATAATCTGATTCCTGATCCATCTTGAAGCAGGCTTATGAAGAACTTTGACACAGAGATCTTCAACAGAATACCTGATACAATGGTGACTTTTTAAAACGTGAACAATGACAAAGAAGACAATGCAGAAAGAAAAGGACAATTAGAGATGACAGCCCAAACAAAAAGGGATGGGAAAGTACATGGAATGTTAATATACAGTGAGGGTCTGTGTTGAATAGTATTTATGGAGTTATAATAATTCATTATTATATTAATCATATATTAATGATAATCACAATGAGGTATTATTGTTATATTACTTAATAATTAATTATTGACTTAGTGTTGGTTAAACTAAACATAGCTATATGTTTATTGGAAGGATGTGGGAACGAAAAGTGGGGCAGGGGCTGTTGGTGTAGATGAGTGAAATCCTAACATGTCACAGCAGTAAGTGACTAATGTCTACAACTTTGAAATTATAGAATAAGCGTGTTATTGGTGGTAAGCACCTCAAACAATAATTTTAAAAGTTAGTGGGTTGCCCCTGGGCTGTGGACAGGAGGGAGCACCGAGAGCCAGGAGACTAGTGTTTTCTATTATGTCTTTTGATAATATTTATTTTTTAAAACAATATGCATATATCATTTTGTTTAAAAAATATTTGTAAGATCCAGACCTGTTGAAACTTTAGTGAGAAGAGCACTCTCCTTTCTTGCTGGTAGAAGTATGGATTGAGACAAGTTTTCTGGGAAATTGTGTGCCAGTTATCAAGAGTCTTAAAATATTCATAACCTCTAGGAATGAATCCTTCAGACGAAGCTAGAAATGTAGGCTAAAATTTATATGCAAAGCCTCGTATCATATTATTTGTCACAGTAAAAAGTTGGAAGCAATGTAAATATCCAGCAGTTGGGGAGTGGCTAAATGAATATATAGATATACAACTAATAATATACAACTTTTAAAAGGGTTTAGAGACATGCTTACAAAATGTTAAGAGGAACAAAGCAGGGTACGCAACTGAAAGGTCTTATCTCAACTATGTAAAATACATAAGTGCAGGAAGAAGTCTAGACAGCAATATACGAACATATTAACACTGGTTATCTCTGGGGTTGTGGTAAATTTTATTTTCGTCTCAATTTTTCTTAGTTTTCTAATTTTTTTTCAATGAGCACATATTGCTTTCACAATCAGAAAGAACATAAATGTTACTATTTTAAAAGAAAAGGAAACAATCTTGAGTACAAAGTGCCTAGCTACAGAGCAAAACCTGCCGCTGTGTGGCTCAGGCCTGGAGGATAAAGGGTGGAGGTTGCTCATTACCTGCTTCAGGCCTTCCTGGAACGCCTGGAGGTTGATTTCCCACTTTACAGTCAGCTAGAGATTAGGAATGGAACAAAAGACTAATGTAGAGTTTCACTTTGCATAATTGGTTTAGCTCATCAAGGCCTTGGAACATGCATTCATTTTTATCCACAGTCTAATGGAGGCACTGCCATTTGCTGTCACCTTCATGTGTCTCAATCTGTGGGGCTGGTCCATAGGAATCTATGAATTCTTAGGGTCTTTCCCTTCAGTTTCAGGTAGTAAACAGGTGAATGATGGTACTTTGACTTATGGCTGTTTAGGCCAACAAGTAAGGCTTACCCAGGTATGGCTAAAAAGCAAGCAAATGAAGAAGATATTACTTATTTGAGAGTCATTTTTTAGTGGTCTTTTCCCTAATAAAATGTAGCTTTTCATCAAAATACCGAATCAAAGTATTCTGTCATTCATTAATAATACAAAATAGAGCAGTGGTTCTTAAACTTTAGAGTTGTTAATTATCTGAGAAACGTATTTAAAATACAGACTAGTTGGCCCAACCTCTAAAGAGTCTGATGCGTATGAGCTAGGATGGATTTAAGAATGTGCATCTTCAACAGATACGACAAGTTGATTTTGATGCTTCTGTTTCTGGGACTCATTTTGACCGTTATAAAGTAAGGTTTGAAGAAGTACCTACCCATGGATGTAACTTCAATACCTTCCAAAGTAAAAATTATTTGTTAATCACTGCTTAATCTAACTAGCTTTCTTTAATTTATAAATAAATATTTAAACTTTCAGTAAAAGATGGGTGGATTAAACATGGGGAATTGAAGAACATAGTTATCTTTATCTCACCTGAAATTCCAATAAAATGACAGTGGATGGATTTTTGTGAAAGTCATAAATCCACAAGAACAAAGACAATTAGGAGAAAAGACACTAGAAGAAAGATGACAACAAGATCTTGGGAGTCATAAGGTAGATAGACAAGAGGTAAATGATGCAGTGGTGTGGAGGGAGCAGGAATCTCAGTGTGCAGTGGGGAAAGTGATCATGGGAAGCCAGTTTGCTCAAGTGAACCTCATAGAGGCCTGGTGATCAGAGGTGCCAGAAACCTCTGAATTTAGGGATGAGGAAAGGGGGCTGAAAAGAGGAGCATTGATTCACAGTCTGTATAAGCAGCAGTCAGACCACAGGTCACTTCACCTATGCCACCAGGAGATAGAAGATGAATGTTCTTGAAATTGACAAAGGGGCTCTAAACTCAGAGATACCTGGCCAGTGCAGCGCAGGTGTGGTTCTCCATTTACTGTCTCTCACTTCCAGATCTATGCTTCGTTGTCCTGACTTGTGATATGGGAGCTGGACCCTGTGAACATTTTTCTTTGCTGACTGGCTTGATAGTAGGCCTCATCAATAGAAGGTTCTAGAGTGACACTACAGGGCGATAGCAGCAGGAAAGTGCCAGCTTCCCTTCTGGTTCTGTTTCTCCTACCATCTCTTTCAGTGAGGGAGCCAGCGGATGGTCTGGCGGTACTTACCTCAGTGACCCTCATGACCAGCTCTAGCCACACGCAGCCCGTGCTGTCTGCCTAGCTGCCACTTCCATGGCAGTTCTAGCTAGGCCCCCAGGAAACTGCTCCCACCGAGACACCATTTCCACAGTGGCTCAGCCCATCCACAACCTCTGTAGTGGAAGGCCACCTCGACAGATTACCTCTGGAAGGTCTCTTTGCCACAGGTAGGCTGCATGTTCCTGTAGTAACTGTGCCTTCAGTTTGTGTGTGGTGGGGAGGGGAAGCAGTGTGCCTCTCCTAGTTCCTAGTCCCATTTCCTTTATGGCCCACTCTTCCTCCATCTAAATAGTCGAAAGCTAGTAACAGTTTTTCTACTTCTGGAGCTTTTAGAAGTGGAGGCTTTTTTTTTTTTTTTTTAAGTAGTTAACTTAAGTAGTAGTGCTTTTTTTTTAAGTAGTTTAGCTAGTTAATATTTCCTTACATTAAATTTTCCTCTGTTTGAATTACTAGTGTGATTTCTGTCTTTAGATATAGTGCAAGGGTTTAAGAACAGGGAGTAAATGAAAATCCTCCTATTTGAAAGTGAGATCCACAGTTTCCTTCCTTCCTTGACTCCCAAAACACTAGCATATGGGATTATATCCCTCAGGCAGGAGGATCCCTCCAGGGAGAAACTGACTGACCCAAGAGAAAAGATTTACATCACTGACGCATTGAGCCCCACCTCATAGCCCTGCTGTGAAGCCCATCCGTCACTGTAGGTAACCAGCTGTCTGTTCCTTGCTTATAAATAGAATGAATAGCTGAGAATTACCAGGAGTCTGAGGAAACTTTTCACTGTAAAAGACAGTTTTAGTAACAAAATTTTAGTGACAAAGAAGCAGAAAAAAAAAATGAATTAAAAGAAAAGAAAACACCCTGGGCTTAATATCACCTAAGTCATGCAATAGTACATTCATAAAGAAAAAAAAAAAAAAGCTATTAAATGAACATTCAGAAAATGGAAAAGGACTCTTGGAAATTAAAAATGTGATCATCGGCCTTCCCTGGTGGCGCAGTGGTTGAGAGTCCGCCTGCCGATGCACGGGACACGGGTTCGTGCCGCGGTCTGGGAAGATCCCACATGCCGTGGAGCGGCTGGGCCCATGAGCCATGGCCGCTGAGCCTGCGCGTCCGGAGCCTGTGCTCCGCAACGGGAGAGGCCACAACAGTGAGAGGCCCGCGTACCGCAAAAAAAAAAAAAAAAAAAAAATGTGATCATCAAAAGCTCAACAAAAGACTGGAAGACAAAGTGGAGGAAATCCCCTAGAATTTAACCAGAAAGACAAAGATATGGAAAAATACAAAAATTAGAGCATCAATCCAAGAAGAATAATTATACTAAGAGGCATTCTAGAAAGAGACAACAGAGAAAATTAAGTAAGAAATTTTTCAAGACAATAATACAAGAAAATCTTTTGGGCCTGAAGGACGTGAGTTTCCCTATTGTAATGGCATGCTGAGTTCCCAGAACAAGGACACAGAGACACATCATTGTAAAATTTTAGACAGTTGGGTAAAAGATAAGATCTAAAATCAGAAAATCACTAGACTTCTAATTAGCAACACTAGAAACTGGAATATAGTGAAAGAATGACTGCCCAGTTCTGGAGGGAAATGATTACCAACTTGGAATTCTATAACCAGCCAAGCTATCAACCAAGTGTGAGAGTAGGATGTATACGTTTCCAGACATGCGAGTCTCAAACGTTTCGCTCCCTTTTGCCATTTCTGGGAGACTACTGGAGAATGTGCTTCATCAAACCAAGAAAGAGGACAGACAATATGAGAGCTGTGAAACAGGGCATCCAACATAGGAGGGAAGCAAAGAGAATTCCCGGACTATACATCTCTAGCAGGAGAGGATATCTCAGAAAAATCAATGAAAATGATAGGTTACCTTACTTGTTTGGCTTGCTAAGAGGAGTTTTAAAACTTTGACAGAGAGTTTAGAAGAACAGTTAGTGATAGAGCAAATGAAAATAGAAAATAATTATCTCCAGGCCATTTTATTTTATTTATTTATTTTTTTTTTTACGGAGCACAGGCTCCGGATGCATAGGCTCAGCAGCTATGGCTCACGGGCCCAGCTGCTCCACGGCACGTGGGATCCTCCCGGACCTGGGCACGAACCCGCGTCGCCTGAGTTGGCAGGCAGACTCGCAACCACTGCGCCACCAGGGGAGCCCTCCAGGCCATTTTTTAAAAAGTTATAGAAGAGAGGAAATTAATCATAGTACTGTTTGTGCTTAGCTGTGAATAATAGGTAGTCATAGTAATATTAACACTGAATATTGATTTTTAACCAAAAATCATGCTTGGAAAAAAACATACTACAAGGATGGAGAAAGAGAAAAGTTTGTATGGGGTGTGTTGTGGGGGTTGGTGGCTGTAAGATAGTTAAATCCTCATTCTCTATAGTAGGAAGGCAATAGATAATACCTAAACTTGAAAAATCAAGAAATATTAAGTATAAGCACATATGTCAATATGGATATAAATATCAGAAGAAATGTCTGAAAGAGTGGGAAATGGTTCCCTATAAGGAGTAAAACTGGGGGTATAAGGAAGGCATAAACAAGAAACTGCCCTTCTTTACTCGTTGAATTTTAATACTTGTTGAATTTTAATACTCTGTGCAAGTATTATGTGAATCAATAACTAAATGTGAAGACATAGAATTTCAATGACTTGAAATCCATCACTATTACTTTTGCTATTTATGAGCCATCCTGTTGGGGGTCTCCAAGACCACCACTAGGTTTGGTGGTTTGCTAGGAGGACTCATAGGATTCAGCATATAGCTGTACTCATGCTTTATTACAGCTAAAGGATGCAAAATAACATTGGCAAAGGGAAGAGGAGCTTGGGGCAAACTCCAGAGGAGACCAAGCACAAGCTTCTGAGAGTCCTCACCCAGGGCAGCCACACAAAACACGTTTACATCTTTCAGCAATGACTAGAGGCAGCACATGTGAAATGTCGTCTACCAGGAAAGCTCATTAGAGACCTGGAGTTCAAGGTGTTTATTGGGGGCTGGCCACTCTGCCTAGTACCTGGTGAAATTCCAGACTCCCAGAAGGAAAGCAGGTGACCAACATAAGCCACATTGTTTACAGAGTTTAGGTACATTGGGCCAGTCTTATCATTTGGGGAAAGTTTTCTATCAATCTAGGGAACTCTTTATCATTCAAATTCCCAGATGCCAGCCAATAGCCTACCTTGCAAAACAGGTCTTTCCAAGGATAGCCATCTTAGGCTGCTATGTTAATTCTTTTTTTCTGCACCAACATTAAAAGTTTTTACAGTTTTTCTTACAACATGGCAGAAAAGAGCTGAGAGAACTGGAAAGACCCCTGCCTGAAGCCAGTCATAAGGCCTGAGTTCAAGTCTCACCCAGGCCACTTTAATGGTCATGTTATGTTGGGAGAGAAACTGAGACTGAGACTTGCTTTCTCCATAGGGCTAATGGAAAATTTGAAGGATAGTAGACAAAAAATAAGTGCTCAGGAGATGTTGATTTCTACAATTTTGTGACTTTGCCTACTCTTTTCTCCATTTTAGACTTCATCCTTTACTTCTCACTCAGCCTCCTCTAGCCTGTTTTTGCATTAAAATAAATGTGTTCTATTCCAAGGAGTTTTTAAACATTTCCTTCACATAGTTTGTCTTAGTTACATAGAAATTCCTGCTACTCTTCATGTGCACTTATCGGCAAGAGACCATGCAGCTTCCCCAGCTCTGGGCGTGAAACTCTTTGATGGGTCCTTTACGAAGAGAAACCACATCAGCGTAACCAGCATTGAGTGGGTTCCCAGTGGGCGACTCCCAGCGGCTTTCCTCCGTGTGTCTGGTTTGCTTTCATTCACAGGAACTCCCCCAGGGTTGAAGAATGAAGAATGACTCCCCTAGTTTCACCTTTCCTTACTACGCCCACATGACACCCCTCAAGGAATGATTTTGTACAAAAGTCAAGGAACCCACTGACTCCATTATTATTGTTCACTCCCCAGTTGCCCTGTCTTGCCTCCCCAAATCCACTGGTTTCTGACCATCTGCTCTGAAGTAATCCAACACAAATCCTGGGTCCTGTGGCACATTGCATAGAGTCCACCTAGCCCTAAAAGGCTATTTTCTATGTGATAAGATTGTTCTGAAGATTATGTGAGCTAACAAATGTGAAAGTGTTCTGGCAAATGTAAAATGATATGATTATTGTTTTATACTGAAGTTATATTGCAATATTGTTTTATCATGCAGTTTGAGAGTTCTGCAGATCTACCTATTAAATAATAATTATTTACACATAATTACACATAATTATTTACACATAATTATTATTTACACGTAAGGTGTCCCAGTATGATATAGTTATTGCCCTAGAACCCTAAAGACTTCATAACTAAAGTGTTTTAAATTTTTAAAAAATATTATTATCACCAATAAATATTTTTATCAAATTTAAATTCTTGGTAAGAATCCCTAATCTTTTACCAGTTTGTTTGGTTTTTTTTGTGTGTGTGTGTGGTACGCGGGCCTCTCGCTGTTGTGGCCTCTCCCGTTGCGGAGCACAGGCTCCAAACACATAGGCTCAGCGGCCATGGCTCACGGGCCCAGCCGCTCCTCGGCATGTGGGATTTTCCCGGACCGGGGCACGAACCCATGTCCCCTGCATCGGCAGGCAGACTCCCAACCACTGCGTCACCAGGGTTTTTTTTTAAACTTCAAATTTATACCATTTATTTGTTGTTAAAGAAATCAGTCAAAAATGAGGCTGTTTTGATGAACACAATGACTTTAAATCAGAAGTTATGGATAACAGTTTGAATCTCATGTTAGCCAATTGATCTCTGTGTTTTGTTTTGAAGGCATAACATTGAGAAAATCCTAATTACACAGAATAGAAATCACAAAACATAAGTTTTTAAAAAATAGCTTGCTTTAAATCTAACAATGCTCCTTAAATAACTATACTAGAAGCTTGAAGAGGGAATAGTGTCTCGTGATTGTGTTTCAAAGTTGAATCATTACCAATATCTAATAAGTGCTTGTCACTCTTTCATTGGTTATTAGTCTATGTGGAGAGCATGGATAAATGGCTCCCTCAGATAATATGTCTCAATCGCTTCTCAGCCTTTTGGCTAAGATCAAGTGCAGATAATATGTCTCCACTATGTGGAAGAAAATACATTTGAATCGTATGGTAACTTTTGATACCAGAATATTTCAATCTATGACCTTTTACAAAGTTTCATACAACTGAGTTCTTGTCTTTGATAGAGGTGCATTCCAATTCACAACAGTGAATCTAACTTACTTTTCATATTGATTCCACACTTGTTTCAGTTTCATCTCTGACACTCTCTGTAGTTATAAGCCCAGTGACACTGTTATTGTATACAGCCACGATTTTACTGAATTTACTAAAAATTAGTAAGAGATACAGGCTTGTACAGCCATGTTCTATTGCAGAGATATTTAGTGAATGGGATTTCTTTATCACCCTCCCCAGAGGGATTTCTTGTCTCATCTGAACTATTTGTACAAACATCCTGTCTTGAACTTCACTATGCAAAATGAAAACTTGGTATTCACAGTCCACAGCATTACAGACAATGCTGAAAAGTCCACAGTTTAAATACTATACCTTAATCAGGTCATACTATTTGTGTGGAATTAGCCAACACTTGGAAGACTCTGGCATCTTCATAGAAGTTCCTGCATGTCCCTGTGGCACATAGTGTGACATCAAACACATTTCAGCAGCAACATTTGTATGTGTTACGGCTTGCGCAGTTTTTCTATTACTTTTTGCTCTCTACGGCGCTGCTGTTTTGCCAGTTTATTTGATGGAGTATTAAAATTGATCCCAACAATTAGGAGTGCTGTCTCCTGTTAGGTAATAAATCTTTCTTGTTTGTATCTGTATGATTACATTACAAAAGAACAAGCAGAAAGGTGAGACCCACAGCCTTCCTCTCAGCCACTTTTTCAATTCAACCTAGAACTAAACTATGATAATATTTAAATATCACACAACAGAATGCCTTCAGGAGTCTTAGACTTATAATAATGGAGACATTGTCACTCATGCAAACATCTGAAAGGAGTGCTTAGTGGTGAAATTGCTAAGAGTGTTCTCGGAAATCTTGGGGTTTACTTCCTCCAAGAAGTCAGACACAGGATGCAATGGACTTTCAATGAGTCATTAATTTGACGTTCATTGGCCCTTTTGTTGACAGAACGTAGAGAAAAGTGGGGTTATTTTCATGCTGCCACTAAGACTAATTCTAGAGATGGCATAAAATGCAGGGCAGCTGCCTAGAAATCCTGGGCGGCATCACCCTGGGCCTTCTATTTACCAGTGGGGAGAGGGGAAGGTGCTGT
The DNA here is from genome assembly GCF_964374135.1 of Grampus griseus. NCBI lineage: Eukaryota > Metazoa > Chordata > Mammalia > Artiodactyla > Delphinidae > Grampus > Grampus griseus. The sequence goes on from NC_139017.1 coordinate 80,698,702, forward strand.
GGAACTGTAAATCCAATAGGCTCTCGAGAGATTTGAATTGACCCTCAGTCCTGGTGTCTGGAAATCCATCATTCTACATAGACACAGGGACTTGAGTGGAATGAATAATTAGTATGGTTTAGAGAATTCAATTCATCTAGTATTTATTGAGCGCACTGTGAACACACAGTGTTCAGGGCCAGGTGCTGGAGAAGGCAGGAAACGAGGATGAGAGAAAATATGTCACAATATATGAAAGGTTTCTAATCCTCAGGAGCTTTCAGTATTGACAGAGACAGAACACACTTAGGAAATAATGAGAAAATCTGAGAGACAGTGTCTAATATTTAAAACCATAGATGCATGCAAATGAGTGTCAAGATCAGGCCTCATCTTGGGACATGGGTTAGATGGGGACTGGGGAGGCAAGGAGACTGTCAAGTGGCAATTAACTGGTCCAGGGAGACATGATGAGTCTACATTAGGGTAAAACAGTGGAAAAGGACCAAATGGTGATACTGACAGAAGCGCCAGAAAGAGTATTGATTGACATTAAAATCATACTCTTATTTTGACAATATAGATTCTTCTGATTCTCCTAAAAACATGTTTTTGTAACATTCTAAAGTCCTTTTCAATTCTAAAACAATCTATTTGTTCTAAGCCAATTTCAACTCTACTGACCCTCAAAACGTTCTCTAAGAAAAATCAAATATAGAACTTGTCATTAGGATAGTTCTGGAAATGATGCAAAGATCAAAGAAAATAAATTTACATTTCCTGAAATTTAAGCTTAAGCTAAATAAAGTTTAGGTGTATAGAACAGGACTATGAGGGAGAGTAAGAAGAATGAGGGATATGATATTTTAATGATGAAAATGACATCCTCAACATAAATCCTATTTTTAAAAACGTTTCTGGTACACATTACTGTCTTCTCCGAGGACTCTCCTCCCCTTCCAGACACATGGAGATTACAGTTTCCCACTCCTTAGAAGTTAGGCAGAGTCACATGACTAACTTTGAAGAATGCTGTCGGCCGATGTGATGGGTATAACTTCCAGGAGGAAGATTTTTAAGAGCAGGTGCACGACTTTCCATAGGTTTGTGCTCTATCACAAGCCTAGACAGAGCAGCGAAGTATGGAGGAGCCTCTCTCAGCCTGGATCCTTGAGGCCTCTCATGGAGGATTGTGGCCCTGAAGAGTCACCTGAGACCTCAATGGATGTTGCATGAATGAGGACTAAGCCTTTGCTATGCTATGCCCTGAGACTAGATGGTTTGTATCACAGCACAACCTATCTTATCCTGACTGGTACAGTGTTTGATTTTGTTCCTTTAATTTTCAGTCAAAATTTTTAAAAATCTGGTTTAGTTAGAGAATAGTTCTAAGAAGGCTAAGAACATAGATTTAATCTCCATGCAGATTGGTAACTTAATGGAGAGAAAAACTGTTTTAGGAGTCCATGGAACTCAAACTCTGTGTGCCTTCTCAGATCCCCTGGATTGCCTCCTTTTTTCCAAAGGCATTGCTTGGGTTCCCGATTCTGCCACCACCATCACCAATCTGTTGGCACCCTACCAAGAGTTCTGAGCTGGAGACTAGGTTAAGACCCGCATAGTTCGCACATCTCAAACACCAAGACTTATCCCCTCCACGTCATGTTTCCACTTCTGGAACTTGAATGAAATGAGTCAACTCATGAGGCATGGGATCTGGCTTTTTGAATAGCCAAGTGATGTCACCCAAAAGCACGGGGGGTGAATTCAGTCCTGGGGTAAACCTTGGCCAGTGGGAATCAGGAGATGCTGAGAGCCAGCAGATAATGTTTTCTCTTCCTTTCTCCCTTCCATACAATACACCGAGGCATGGATTTTTCTTGCAACTTTTCCAGAGGAAATTCCACGTGAGAATGTGTTTCCACCTGAGGAGTGTTTCTGGCTCCTTGTGAAGGTGGCCACCTTGGTAGTTCATTGCATCACACTTCATCACACTCCACATTTGTCCTTGCCCCATCTCCCTTTTCCCCATCCTTAACACCCTGGGCTTGCACCTTCTGGAGGGGGAGGAGAGCCCTCAGAGAACACAGTAATATGTAACACAAATGTTTTTAAAAATAGGATTTATATTGAGAAGATCATTTTAATCACTAAAATATCATCTCCCTCATTCTTCTTATTCTCCCTCATAGTCCTGTTCTGTACACCTAAACTCTATTTAGCTTAAGCATAAAATTCAGGAAGATGTAAATGTATTTTCTTTGGTCATTCCATCATTTCCAGGACTATCCTAATAACAAGTCCTATATTTGATTTTTCTTAGAGAATGTTTTGATAGTCAGTAGAGTTGAAATTGGCTTAGAACATATTCCTCTCTCTTTCTCTGTGCTAAAGTTTTTCAAGGCAAGTATGTTGAGGATGGGAGAAAGGGACCAGGGCTTCAGCTGTTCAGCACTGCCTCTCATGGGGTGGGTAAGTTTGCTTAATTCTGAGATGCAGTATTAGGAAGGCTATATTAACACATATTTATTCAACAGTTCATCAGTAATAAATGTGGTATTTTATCTCCATCTACCTGAATCCAGTGTACATTTTTCAATTGGTTCCAAACACAGTGGAGAATAGCGTGTACTTTATTGTTCTGCCCCTTAAACTCCAATATCCCTGAAGCCTTCTGGTTTCTTATTCTGGAACTCTAGTTTATCATATATTAGACCTCATTCTATTTCCCGTCTCTCTTAACTTTCCTTTCATATGTCCCATCTTTCTGTCTTAGTCTTTTTGCATTCTGAGTAAAATTTACATTTGTGTTTCTTTCAGTTCACTAATTCTCTCTTCAGCTGTATATACTCTGTTGTGTGACCCGTCCCTTTTTGATGATACCTTTTTCCTTGCTCACGTTTCCAATTCCTTTTTCTCCCTTTCAGCACTTTAGTGTTTTTTGGGGTTTTTTTTGCGGTACGCGGGCCTCTCACTGTCGCGGCCTCTCCCGTTGCGGAGCACAGGCTCCGACGCGCTGGCTCAGCGTCCATGGCTCACGGGCCCAGCCGCTCCACGGCATGTGGGATCTTCCCGGACTGGGGCACGAACCCGCATTTTAAACTGTACCATAATTCTAGTATCTGAGGTCCTAGATGATCTAATTCAACTGTGTTATTTTTGCTGACTCTTGCTTGTGGTAGCTTGTTTCCTTACGTCCTTTATAATTTCATGACGTGATCTTGTGTTTGGCTGAACTGTATCTTTGGGGATCCTGAGAGCCCTGGATTGAGGCTATGCCTTCTTGGGGCAATTAGTGTTTGCTTTTACCTGTCGCCACGCACACTACACATGTGGAGGCGCTTCACTAAGTTTCTCGGTTTGCGTCTTCTTGCGCTACACCAGTAGTGCTGAGTCAAGTCTTAAACTCAAAGTTTTAGGAGAGACTTTTTCCATGGCCACCTTCAGCACAGGCTGAAAAAATTCCCTCCAAGGTATCCCTTTGCTTTTTTGAGCAACTTTTCCGTAGATACCTTCTCACGGAGTCTCTTTAACGATGTCAACGTTTTACGGGGTTCTCTGTTCCAACTCTCACCTTGGGATGGGCCTGAGGCTTTAACGTCAGTCCTTACACAACCATGATACTCAAAACTCTGGTTTATGGGAAGCAGCAGATCTCCAAAGGGCAGCTACAGCTTCAGAGTCAACTCATTGCTAAGTTTTCCAGCTTCAGCTTCAGCATTTGGGTATGTATTTCACTACCTTTTTTGCTAAGATGGGTAATGACTTCCAGAGGAGATTTGATATATTTTGTCCGGGATTTCTAGATTTCTTGTAGTGAGATATTTTCTCAGGACATTTCTTTCACGATATTGGCAGACACAGAAATCTCCAGAATGCTAAACAAATTGAACACAGAGACTTTTAGGTCCATAACATTGATTGACATAGCGCCATGGCACATGGTACTGTATCCATGTGGAGTGGACTTCGCCGTGCTTGGTGACCACCTTATGTTACCTGAACAGCTTCCTATGTTTGGCAAACTTCCCATATTACCGAGCGCAAGTGTGGACTTGTGTTTCCTAAGGTGGAAACCAGAACTCAGCTCCCCGTCTTCCCATGTGGGTGTAGGGGACAGGCATGCTATCTAGACTCGGCCTATCTGATGCCCCAGTATAATTGGATTTGGAAAAGAGCAACGTGAAGAGCAGGAACACATGGGGATACCTTTTGGCCAGAAGAGCAGCAGAATGGCTGCTTTTGGGGGGAACAGTGACAGAGCTTCTGATGTATAAGGCCTGGCGTCGGCAGTGGGCACTATGGTGCTGCCCAGGGTGGTCTTTCTGATACAATCCTGTGATGAGTTGTACGCTGGGATGTGCAGCTTCCAAGCCCGACTGGCCCTCTCAGACAATCTGTGTGCTACCTCATAGCCTATAATAAATTCCCTTTTTGCTTAAAATAGCTAAATGGGTGATGGTGTTTTGAATTAAGGACTCTGACTGATAGCCTTTGGATATAGCAAAGTAAAGAGGTTTAATTATGAAGACTAATCCTGCAGGCTACATGCAGAAATCAATATCATTACATACAGTTCCGCCTCATTGACTTCTGTGTGCAAATAAAGAGAAGGCTTACAAACTCAGATTACCAAAATAAATGTGATATTGTATTTAGAAGAGAAAAGTAATTTAGAACTTAAAAATATACCTTTCTTAACAATTTTGGTTCAATGGCTTTTAAAATTATACAGAATTCTATTGTCTGGTTCAAATTTAGGAGTATAGTGGTGTGTGTGTGTGTGTATGTGTGTGTGTGTGCGTGTGCGTGTGTTGCAAGTTTGGTTTGATCTGTGGTTTAGTTAAAAATAAGAAATGAATATTCATTTCCAGTTGGGATTTTATGTAAGTTCCTGACAAGGTTATTATTACAAAGACACAAAGAGGTCAGCATCATGGAGATAAATAACCACAATGATGTTCCACATGATATCCCACGACACCCGTGATGAATAAAGACTACACATCTCATTTCCATTCCCATTTCACCTCTGCTCAGAATTCCCTCCCCTCTGTCTCTGCAGACCTAGATCATAGTTGTCCTTTAAAGCTCCCTTTTCATGCTGCTTCCTCCATCAAGCCTTCCTTTCATCACAGCCAGAGGAATTGAGTTCTACTTAATATTCGTGCATATGTCTGTAACCTGGCAGCATCCCTTCTGTGGAAGGTGGTAGAGGCAAACAAGGATGGTCCTTCAGTGGTTGGTCAGTCGGTTCCAGGAGTGACCATCTTCATTTCGTCGCCTTCTGTGGCCCAGGAGCGTGCTGGTGAAGGAAGGGTGGGAGGTGGGTGGGAATGGGAAATGTGACTTCATCTAGGTCTCATGGAGTCAAACACACAAACGGAATCACAGGGGATGTAAAACCAGCTCTTTATTTCTGTCTCCAGCCTTATAATCCAAAGGATTCAGGGTCCCAGTGGTTAGCTTCCTTCGCCTTTTAATTTGTTCCCACCTCGGTTCATGGGCACAGGCCTCCCTGTTCAACCTTGGGGTCCACTTCGAGCGACTGCTCTGCGTGGCAGGGTCCATTCCCCAGATCTTTTTTCGGCTGCCCACTTTTCCCCTCCCAGGCAGTTATCTTAACCCTTTTCCTCCACAGCACCACCCCCAGGTCCCACCTCTCTTTGTGTCTAAGCTTCCAGATGCCTTGTCAGTTACTCTCTGCTTCATCTCCTTCTGCTCTGGGATAGGGGAGAAGGGGAACTTTGAATGCTAGAGTAGAAGAAAGTTGAGAAAGGAACCCTCAAGGGAGGCTGAGCATGAGATGGAATATTTAAAATTAATGTAAGATCTCTCAGAAGGCAAATGTTAACCTATCCGCATATGTCCTGTATCTCATTGTATGAAAAGACTGTCTCTTTCCAAGACCTGGATTTCACAACAACAAAACGACCTCCTTTATTATTGTAACCTTAGGAGGTTTATTCTCTGGGAAGGGGTGGGGATGGTGAGGAAAAGAAAACCCCATTCTTCCAATTACCCCTCTGGCTAAGAAATTAAGCATTTTGAGAGAACGAGCTGTTTTCTTACACCTTCCTCAGTCCTTGTACAGATAGATCAACAAATAGTTGTTTAATGGATGGATGGACTGTGGAACTGATTTAGCAGAGAAAGCGTCATGTTCTGATTTTGATGGTACATATTATGTCTTCGAATGACTGGTTCTTTTTTTTAAGGTGAGGCAAGTTTGTTATGACCTAAATGGTCAAGACATTTATACCCACCTAAGGCACTCTCTATGGCATGGAAATGGATGCCCACAGCCTTTATTTCCCTGCTGCAGCCCAGCAGGGCTAGCCCCGGGCAGGGTATGAGGAGAGAGAATTTGACCTTGGCTCTCCAGCTCTCCTTTTTGTCCCCCAACCCCCAGGAATCTCCCCTCCTCTTCCACCCCAGTCAGCGCTTTCTTGCTCTCAACTTTCTTGCAAAACAGGAAAAGGTCTGATAGCATGTGTATTTTCACTGAAATTGCTTCAGGTGAGATAACTAGATGATTCAGAAAAATTGTAGATGCTGTCTTTGAGATACCGTGGAAGTGTGACAGCCCGGATAAATAGCAATTCCAGAGCAACAGAACTTTATCTGAGAGCCTGGAAATCTCGAAGGACACAACAGGAAGTTTCAACAGAAACTACTTAAAGTGCCCGCCCAAAGCTCCCCGTGCAGCAAGCGGGCGGCAGGGCTCTGTCTGGGATGCAGAGGTGAGGGAGGGAGGGAGGTAACAAATGAGGCAAAAGGGGGGAAACAGCTGTAGCTCTGGGCAGGGGGTGGGGGTGGGAGGCTTGGAGTTTAACAGTTGCTGTGGGTGGTCCAAGTCAAATACCACTGTACTGTCACTTCACCCTTGTTCATTCCCAAGGCTGATGAGACTAGGGAAATAAAGGTGTGTACACTGCAACTGGATGGTGAGTTTTCTAGGCCAGCTATAATATTTTTCATCCTTCTATTCCCAGTGCCTAATACTGTACCTGGCCTGATAGGTATTCACATAGAAAACTACTGAAGAAATGGATGGCTGAATGAATGACTAAATGAAGAGCACATCTTACATTTTCCCAGTTCTCTGAGCTGAAAATCAATCAAACAAACAAAAAATAAAGTTGAAGAGGAAGGAGGCATGGTAGCTTCTGCAGGGGCCTGAGCAATTTCCTGAACATTCTAAACGATTTTATAAGCCCATTAATGCCAATGAAAATTCAGAATTGCCTCGTGTTGCCCTCCTTCTCCACTCTGCAAGGTCTCGTCGTACTCGCGTGGTCATAGAGCTATTCCTCCACACCTTTGCTGTATCACACACTCTTATGGTGGGTGCTTTTGAGCGCTGCTGACAACTTGAGGGTTCAGGTCTCTGGGCTGAAGTTACGACAGTTCATTGTGCTGAGACCCAAGCCATGTGCTCCCACATCCCGCGGCAGCAGGTGGAAGAGAGGACTGATTTTCCGTCCCCAGCCTCTCCAGGAGCCTTTAAGACATGCTACACTCCAGGACCGGCCATCGCATAGTATGGTTTGAGGTAGAAGGAGAAGGGCTCTCACACAGTCCTTGCCACGTTCCTTGCACACTTGCTGAAATTCCTAGAGGGCACCAGGTTTCTCCACACATTGCACATGGCCGGCTGAGGGGAAGCATTGCTGTGAATGGATGTGACTGCATTTTCAGCGAGGGTGTAAATGATGGTGTATGACCCTGTCCTGTGAGAAAGCAGAAACAGATCTGACTCTGAGAGACTGCCAGAATCCACATGACGGGGAAGGGTAGAAGGGACAGAAAGCTCTCCCTGAGGAGAGCTACCCCTCAGGACTGCTCCGCCTGAGAGGCGCTCCCCTGAGGAATCTCGCTGAGGAGAGCTTCTCTCTGAGCATGGCTTCCTCTGGCCTCTTCCCTACAGATTCTCCCCTGGGCTCTGGGTTGAGGAAACACTCTGTCTCCTAGAACGGGAGACTTTCCTCCTTAGAAGGGGACAGATTTCTCTTTCATCTTCCAGGCAGCTCTTGGAGGCTACCAGGGGCAGGCGCGTGGCAGGGGGCAGTGGTCTCCATGGGCCTGACAGCTGCTGGGAGAGCCCAGGCCAACTGCCCTGCCTGCCCAGCACCGTCCCTCTGCTCTGGGCTCCGAGGTCCAGTGTGCTCTGAGCAGGGCTGGCCTCACGCAGAGTTCTGAGGGGACAGAAGTTGCCCCAATCCCCTCCCCGCATTACTCTCCTACCCCTAAGCTACACACTCAGTCCCCCAACCTCATTCTACCGTCTCCACACCTTCAGCACCCAATGCCAACCTGCTCTTCTTTCCGCACAAAAAGGCTGCACTCTTCTGGGAGGACTCACATTCTAACAGGACTCAAACCTTAAGCCAGAAGCGGGTGGCCTTTCCCACACTCAGGAAAGATAAAGCGCACACAGGCCCCATTTGCTTCCCATTGAAGTAAATATGAAAAAAAAAAAAAAAAAGGATAATCTCAGGACCTGGAATACCTACTTTACTGAATAAAAGAATGTCTGTGAGGAAACTGACAGGGCTCCTTCATCATTAGAACGTTAGGAAGTTCATCCTGAAATCGTTGGGCAGCCTGATGGTCTCACACGTAGCTCTGAGTCCTCAGGTCGTCATCACTGCTCCACACTGAGAAACGCAAAGCTTTAATAGTGGGATTTCAGTTATCAGCCAGTGGGATGGGAGCATCTGGAGGCTGGGGAACAGCGGCCCCTCAGAAATCACACCAGTGGGCTCTCCTTGGGCCTGGCCCTGAGACATGGATCTCTGAAGTATAGAAGGGACTTTCCTCTACCTTCTTACAGCTTCACAGAAGACCCCTGCTCCAGGGAGGGGAGTGGTAGGACACACTGATGACAGGCCTGCTCCCAGAGCAGGAATCTCTGCTACTTGTTCCCCTCGCATTCTTAGGGAAATGTGTTTCTATGGTGTAACCAACCGTCACACTGAATCTCTTTATCAGCTCTGTGAGGGCAGGTGTTGATGCAGTGACCAATCTAGGTCACAGATACCTTGCTTTTTCCCATCAGGGTTTGCGTCCCCTGATGGACATGCTGATGTGGGACCTACTCATTCAAACACTGGTTAGTCAGCATTCTTACTTCAGGTAGCTCTGCTGTCGTCAGGCTATCGCTACTGTTAGCACTCTTAAGGCACGTGCCGCCAGCTTTGCCCCAAGAGCATCGTATAAAGTCAACCTCAATGGCCTGACCTTGCGGCAGGAGCAAAAGGAAGCAGCTAGAGTCTCTGTGGGCTCTCCTCTGGCAGGAAACCCACCTCTTCAGGCCACCTGCCTTCTCCCAAAGTCTTCTGAAGGTCAATTTTCAGTCTGGTGATTGTGAAGGTGAAAAGGACAAAAATACCCACACTGGTGCTTTTGTTTTCTGGAAATTGCTTCCCTATTCTCTTAAGCTCATTCCATCTGGGGCCAGGGAGCGTAAGTGGAGAACCTGCCTCGGGTCCCTGGGCTCTTCCCTGGCTGCCACCTGCCCACTTCTCACAGATGGTCCTGGTCACCTCCTCATCTGTAGACACAACCCTGTCCCAGGTCTCAGATGAGTCCCGACCAGGTCCATCCTTTCCTATCGTGGGAAAAAACCTACATATTGATTACTCTGGACTTCTGGTCGGGGATGTGGTTCCTGAGGTGGGCCTCTGGCTCCTTGAACCAGTCACACAAATATATATTAATGAGTAAATCAGTGAATTCGTTTAAAAATATTTATTGAGCACCTACTATGTTTCAGGCACCATATTAAGTACGGGTGACTCCAAGGCAAACAAGACAGACCCAGGACACATAGCCCAGCACAAAAGGCAGCATTAAGCAAGTGACTGCTCTAAAATGTTAGGAAGGTTGTGGAAGGGGATGGTCATGGTGCTGTGGGGGATTTGGGACAGGGGCCTCGTACTCTAGTCTATTAGGGAATGTGGTTGAGGTCTTAGGTAAGAAGAATGATATTTAATCTGGAACCTGAAGGACAGATAGGAGTTTGCCAAATATGGTGGCAGGGCTGGCATATGCAAAGGCCTAGAAGTGAGAGTTTAAGTATATTTAAAGAACCGAATAAAGTTCATACACCTAGAACTTAGTGATGGGGGTAGATGTGAGGAGATGCTTGAGAGGCAGGTGGAAGTCAGGTTGGGAGGCGCTTCAAAAAGTGGCAGTAAAGAGTTGGGCCTTTTTTGAATTTGGAAAAACTACATGTATATGTATAACTGAATCATTCTGCTGTGCACCATTGTTAATCAACTATACTCCAATATAAAATGAAAAGTTAAAAAAAGTTGGGCCTTTTTTTTTTTAGAGGACATGGAAATAAGATGGCTCTTAAGCAGCACTGGTATTTTATAACTTCTTCTTAAGATTAGGATTTATTCACTACTGTAACAGAGCAGAGCATTCATGCCTGAGCACCAAGTTCTCCACAGTCTCATACCTATGAGCTAAATAACCTCCTGCCACACAAGTAATATTCTTGGTCGGGAATTGAAATTATGGCAGAAGAGCAAAGATCTAACGACATCCCTGACGTCTTTGCCCTTAATTCTGCAATTGCTTCCAGACTCTGATTGCATAGTGTTTGTATGGAAGGTTCTTGCTAGCCTGCCTCTGTTTCTCCTTTAGTCTTGTAATTATCTGCAAAAATGTCTCATTGTTCTGGACTAGTCAACAGACTTACCCACCCAAGTTTCCCTCTAGTTTTTTTTTTTTTTATGGTAAAATAATTATAGATTCATAGGAAGTTGCAAAAATAGTATCTAGAGTCCAATAAACTCTTCACCCAGACTTCTTCAATGGTGACATCTTATATAACAGTGTTACAATATCAAAACCAGGAAATAGATATTAGTACAATCCTATTGACTAAATCACAGGTTTTATCTGGTTTTCACATGAACTCTGAGTGTATGTATGTATATGTGTGTGTGTAGCTCTAGGCATTTGGGTCCCATGTACAGATCTATGTAATGTATCTGTAAATATTGAACTGTTCCATCACCATGAAGAACTCTCTCATCTATCCCTTTATAATTGCTCCCCCTGGCAAACATAATTCGTTAGCAGTACTGTTTTTAAGATGTTTCCTTGTTGCTGTGTACTCATTCAACTTGTGTCTAATTGCATAAAATTCTACACAAGCACCAAAATATGCTTATCCATTCTCTTGGTCACCTTCTAGATTACCTATAATTCTTTGTAAGAACAGATATAAGGGGCTTGTACAGGTATTTCTCTAAGATATATACGCCCAAGGATAGATTTGTCAGGTCAAATGTTTTATGAATTCTTGATTTGACTCCGCACTGCCAGATGGCTCAGAACGCACCCCTTTGACTAGAGCCGAAATACTTGGCCACATCTAGTTGCCTAGGGTGGATGGGAAATGTAGTCTTTACCTTGGCAACCATGCTATCCAGGTCAACTGTTATCATTAGAAGGAGACCAATTAGCAACCATGGCTGGATCTTTTATTCTTACAAGGCTAAGACTTTTAATCAAATGTTGTTTGTTTGTACACTAATATAATCATGATTTTTCTCCTTTCAGCTATTTTGTAATTTTATTGATAGATTATTTTTATGTTGATGTTTCCCTGAATTTGTTTGATGAACACTACTTGATCATGATGTATTTTAAAATATAATGTTGGCTTTGTTTGTTAATATTTTATCTAGGATTTTGAAAATCTACATTCATAAGTGAAATTAACTCATACTTTCCTTTTTACATTGTTCTTATTCAGTTTTAGAATCAGGATTATATTAACCTTATAAATTGAACTGGGCAGTTTTCACTCTTTCTCTATTTTCTGAAATTACTTGTATAAGATAGAAATTAGTGCTCCATGGACATTTCATAAAAGTCACCTGTAAAATGCACTGGAGATATTTTAAAAGGTAGATCTCTGATAATATATCACTTTCTTTAACACCTCATAGTTTATTCCCGTTTTGTGCCTCTTCTTGTGCCAATTTTGCTTTTTATATTTTTCAAGAAATATGGCAAATTTCCTTAGTGTTAAAAATATATTAGTGTATAGCTATTCATAATACTCTTCTATGAATTTTTAAATTTCTGCTGCATCTGTAGTTATCCCCTCATTTACATTCTGTATTTTTTTTCTTATTTGAATCTTCAACCCCTCTCTTTTTCCTTAAGTAGTCTCACCACAGGTCTATCTTATTAGTCTTTCTAAAACACTAGTTTATGACTTTGTTAATACTCTCTAGTTTTGTCGTTGTGATTTGCGATTTCATTGATATCTGTTCCACCTTCATTATTATTCTTTTCTTTCTGTTTCTTTCCTTATTCTTTTCCCACCTTCCTGAATATTATCCTTTGCTTGTTTTCAACCTGTCTTATATCTTGATAAATGTATTTAAAACTACATATTTGTTTCTCAAACGTACTGCTGTAGATGTAGTCTTCAAATTTTAACATGTAGTACTTTCATTATCGTTTGGTTTTATATATTTACTTCTTTGGTGATTTTATTATTAACCCAAGAATTACTTAATTATATGTTTTCTATTTTTCTAGAAATAATGTATTTCCAGAAAAGTAATGTTTTCTAGTAATCTGACATAGATTTCTTTTCACTAATTTTTAACATTTATTTATTTATTTTTATTCTTGGCTGCATTGGGTCTTCGTTGCTGCGCGTGGGCTTTCTCTAGCTGCGGCGAGCAGGGGCTACTCTTTGTTGTGGTGCATGTGCTTCTCATTGAGTTGGCTTTTCTGGTTGCAGAGCATGGGCTCTAGGCACACAGGCTTCAGCGGTTGCGGCACATGGGCTCAGTAGTTGTGGCTCACGGGCTTAGTCACTCCATGGCATGTGGGCTCTTCCCAGACCAATGCTCAAACCCGTGTCCCCTGCACTGGCAGGCAGATTCTTAACCACTGCGCCACCAGTGAAGCACTCTTTTCACTATCTTTTTTAAAAAAATTTTCCAATTTAATTCATTATGATTGAAAAAGGTAATCCGAATAATAGTCATTCTTTAGACTTTCTTGTAATTTCCTTTGTGGCCTAGTATGTGATTAATTTTTTAAACTCTTTTATGTGTGCTCAAAAAGAATATGTACTCTATTGGGTATAGATAAATTGAGCTTTATTGATTGAAATATTCAGATCTTCTACATCACGGCTTATTTTTTCCTCTGTTTAAACTATTCATTTCTGAAGGCTCAGTTTTCTCCTATATAATTTTTTAATGTTAAAACTTCCGACTAAAATTATTAATTTGGCTCTTTCTTATCAAGCTCTATCAGTTGTCATTTTATATTTTTTAAGGTAATATCTCAGGTGCATATGTGTTTGCTCTATTATTGCTTCTACCGACACATGATTTCCTCCCTTGTCCCTGGAATTTTCTTTTGTCAGGTATTAAGACTGCTGTCTCATCTTTTTTGCTTGATATCTTTTTATTTTCAGCCTTTCTATATTCTTTTGTTGTAAATGTGTCCTCTGTAAACAATATATTGTTGGATTTTTTAAAATGTCCAATTTGAGATGCTCTGCCTTTTGATTTGTGACTTAATCTATATACATTTATCATAACCACTCCATATTAGGACTTGTTTCTGCCATCTTATTTTGTAGTTTCCATTACTGATATCTTTTTTTTTTTTTCTGTTTTAACCTTCTTATTCTTTACTGAGTAGGTGTGATTTTCTTCTGCTGGTTTAAAAGAACATATTTAATTGTTGTTCTTATAGTGGTTGCCCTTACCTTAAGATACATATTTGTTTATTTATTCTTCCTGACTCATTAAATGTATCAATATTTATTTCCTCTCCCTGACAAGGCAGGTAGTTTAACAGGTTGTCTCAGCTATTTGGACTCTGCTTCCCCTGTCCCACACATAATACACACAACAGCGAAAACAACACACACACATACACACGAGACTGATATAGCCTAGATCAAATTATAGTTCTGGGTTCTTATGAATATAGTTTTCCCTTTGCTTTTTTTCTGTAACCTTCCCCCCCTTTTTTTTTTTTTTTTACACAACAGTTTTGCTAGGTTATTTGCTCACCTTAACTCTACATTCCTCCTCAGCATCTGTTGGATTCATTTTCCTCTTTTTTGAATATTTCTTCCAAGGTTTTTCAAAATGAGTCTATGCATAGCATAGATTCTGAGGTTTTTTATGCCAGAAAATATCCACAATATTTTCTATTAGATCCTCACATTTCAATGTCAATTTGGCTGAATATAAAATTCTATGTACGACACTTTAAAAATAGTATTGCTTTTTTATCTTCTTGCATCCAGTGTTGCTACTGAGAAGTATAATGTAAATCTGATGCCTGTTTTTTTGTATGTGAGCTTCTTTCTCTCTCTGAAAACATTCCAGAATTTTCTTAGTATTCAGTGATTTTAATTCATAGTAATGTGTCTAATTTGGGGGTTTCTATCTCTAGCCTTCATTTTCTCCCCTATGTTTGTTTGTTTGTTTTCTCCTGTGAGATCCCTGTTATCTGAATGTTGGTATTTTTATCCCTGATATTTCTTAGTATTTCTTTTACTTTTTAGAATCTCTTTATATTTTCCCCTGCCTTCTGGGATAAGTCTTCAGGATTATTTTACAGCTCCTTAATTCATTCTTTCACTGTATCTATCTTGCTACTTATCCCAGCTATTACGTCTTTTGCTTCAACTACTATATTTTTCATATTTGATATTTCCACTTGGTCGTTCTTACATCGTATTACTAATATCCTCCCTGATCGAGATTCCTGACAAGCCAATGAACCAGCTTGTGCTGCAGGTTCCTTCCTCCAAAATTAACTCTTGGCAAACTACAGAACTACTGAAGGGAAAAGAGCATGGATATGAAAAACTAACATAAAACTGAGGACCCTCTGAGAAGACTGAAGGCTCTTTGTGAGTAGGAGTGTGAGCAAGGGGACCCGAGGGGATGGATGTCCACAACCTGGGGTAGAAGAGGGTAAGTCAGCGGAGAGCTTTTAAACCATCCCTGCTCTCTCCTCCCTGCCTGGGCTGCCTCATCACCACAGCAATCCTGAGCAAGAGTCCCATCAGCTTGGTGGTGGCAGAGAGAGTGAAGGGAGCTAATCTGAAGGCAGTGCCAGAAGAAAAAACAAACGCATATACAGTCAGTTCTCATTATTCATAGTGGTTGTGTTCTCTAAAGTAACCACAAACACTGACTCAGCAAATACTGAACTATGCTCCCAGGGGGAATACAGGGTTAGGTTCCTGGAAACCTCTGGTCACACATTTTTATCAACTGATCAATACAGAACCTTGAACCTTGTTTTACGTGTGTTTCTGTTTAAAGACACCTAATTTAGGATACATTGCTGAGGCATTAACATTGAACTCACGGCCAACAGTACTATCACTCATTCTTCAATGAAGCTTATCTGACACGTGGGTTTTTTCCATAGGACACATAGAGCCTTCTTGACCTTAGGAACACTAGCACTTCAACGCTGTTATGGACTAAATTATTTCCACCAAAATTTATATGTTGAAGCCCTAATCCCCAATGTGACCGTATTTGGAGATGGAGGAAGAGTAAAGACCGAAATCTCTGTGATCAGGAGGGGTTTAACAACTAGCTGGGTGGTTTTACTGGGAAACCTTGGTTGTCAGTGTCGTTAGGTCTTTTTAGATGAGATTTTTCTTTAGCTGATAAATCTTTCCCAATATCCTGCCTGAAAATATCATGAATACTCTGCCTGATTTCTGCAAGCTGGGTGGGGTAAGAGCTCAGTCCCAACATTCAGTAGAGAACTTGTATTTAATCCCTCTGTTTTTAATTATCTACTGTTTTTTTTTTTTTTCCCTCTGTTCTCTTTGCCTTTGTGGTTTGTGTCTTTTATTTTTGTTAAGTTTAATGTTACTTTTGTTGGGTTTCAGAAAGGAGTAAAGGCTGACGCATGAGTTAAGCTGCTTAACTAGAAACTCCCCTGCCTTACTTTTACCCCTGCCCTGTTCTCTCCCTGAAGACAGCTCCCCGCAATCCAGGTTTTGCTTCCCCAGTCCATGTGGCTGGGCTCTGCGGCACCAGTTCATGTGGGGCTTCCGGGGTTGTTTGACTGTTTGCTAAAATCCATGAAATTGATTGCCCCTCCCGGCATCTGCTGTAAGCACCTTCCGGATGCCAGCCCTGACCAGTGGGTAGATCTCACACCCTATCAGAGGCAGGCTATCAGAAAGACCCGAACTTCCCCTGCCACCCCTTCCCCTGCTCTGTATTGCTGTGAATAAACCACCTTCTTGTGGTTTTCAACCTCCATCTTGGGGAGTGATGTCCAAATGTGTCATCAGGGTGGCCCTGCTTATGGGGCCAGGGAGGTGTCAGCATGCTGGTGGCTCAATCCAGGATTTGTGGGGCTGCCTCACAGGTCTGTTCTTTGCTTTTAATATATCTGGCATTGGATTTTATCAATTTGTCCTATGTGGCCAGATGTTAGGAAACTAACTCAGGTGACTCAAACTCACAGCACACTAAGTCACCTTACAGAGTGCTTATTTATTAATTTAAAACGGGTTGTGTCTCTTTCCAATACTGGACCATTTGTATCCACTATCCAATGTATTCATTCTCAGGTATCAAGCCAGAAAGAAAGCTCAGAGTTTTCAGATTTCTGCTGTACACCAGGGCATCCCAGTTACATTTACAGACATTATTTCTAGTTAATCCTCACTTTAACCCTGTGAGGTGTTATCCCCATTTTACAGATGAGGAAACCAATGTTCAAAGAGGCTGAGTAAATTATTCAAGCTTTCAAAGCCAGTGAGAGAGAGTCAGAACCTTCTGGCTGCAGTACCTGTGGGCCTCATCCTCCTTTGAACTAGAGGACGACAGAATGAGACACAGAGATGAGATGGTCTCACAAGGTTCATGTCACGGCAGAGTTCAGGGGTCAGGAAGGGCCTCTTTCATGACCCTCAATCTGAGTCCTGAAAGAAGAGTGTGGACAGGTGAAGAGCCAGGTGAGGGGTTTGGGCAGTGGGGTCAGCATGTGCAATGATCCTGCAGTGGGGAACGCATGGGTGAGCTTGAGGAACCGTGTGGCTGCAGCCCAGCCAGCCCAGGCGAGCTCACCCTAGAGACTGCAGAAGGAAGACTGAGATGAAACTGCTAGTCTGCTGCCAAGGTCCCCTTGGAGCTAGGCTGACCCAGTTGCTAGGATCAGACTGCTTTTAGGGAGAGCAGGGAGGATATCAAAAAGACCGGAATTTTCCATCTTCATGTGACACTCTAGGGTGTTCCAGTGTCTCAAATGACCTAAATATATCTTCCAACCAGGATGAATTCATTGTAGTGGACGTTACCCGTAGAGGATTCTTTAACTGGACTGTGGCTGCTTTTCTAACAATGCTGTATTATCTATAAAGTCCTCGGGTTTGACAAGTCACTGATGATTAATAATTGGAGGACCAGTATTGGACCATCACACCTGCGGTTCCCCACTTGAAAATCCCTCAGAATTGTTATTGTTAAAAATAACAGAGTCTCGGGCCCCAACCTAAGTTACTGAATCATCGATTTTTTTTTTTCTCACAAGCTCAGCTAGCTATTCTGCAGCTGGCCTGACCACTTCTCAGAAAGTCCACACTCTGGGACAGGCTCAGTGGGAGATCACACAACCTCAGCAGGGGTGACTGCAGCACAAATCTTGAGTGAGGCCTGTGTTTTCCGCCTCACGGTGGAGATTCCAGCAGGCCAGGGAGTGTATCTTCCGTATGTAGATGCCACGGATGTTCACTTCCCTTCCTTTCATCAAGACTGTACTCACCCATTGAGTCAACTGGCCAGTGAAATTTTCAGTAAAGTAGTATGAGCAACGCTGAGAAGTGGTCAACGTCCTCAGGAGGCTTGTTAACCATGCATTTCATTGCTTCTAAAATGCACTTTTTATTCACATTATAACACCTCAGGAATGGGGTTGGGCCTAAAATTGATTATATCTTAGCATTTGTTAACAGTGTGATTGAGAGTGTTTTTTTCTTTCTCGTGGTATGTAAATAATGGTGCCAGTTAAAAATCAATGGTATCTTCAAATTGATGAAACATAGTAGTTGAAAAATGAATAACATATTTATATAAACAGGTAGTCGGCATGAGCTTCCTCTTGCTGTTCCCTCTACATGGGTAATTCTGCACCTCTGCTTCACCAGTTCTACTCATCTATTACAACTCAGTTCAAATGCCACCTCCTCCAGGAAGCCTTCTGTGTCACCCCAGTCCCACCACTCAATCCAGATTCCAAGTCCTTCCTCTGGGCTCCTGTATTGGCCTCTAACCTATACTTATCACACTGTTACATTTATCCTGTAATTAGTCTACTCCTCCCCCAACTAGACAGTGAGTGCCTTGAGAGCAAAGATTTCATGTACACCTCTGTTTTCCTAGTACCTAGTACAGAGCTTGGTATGTAGTAGAAGTTCAATAAATGTTTGTTGAATGAGTAAATGATGAAGGATTGAATAGTTAGAGGCAATGTGTGTTCTGTATGATATATAATGCCACAAGATTTCAGGAGAAAAGCGCAGCGTGGGCTGGTAAGGCCAGGGAGGGCTTCAGGAAGGGAATGGGATAGGAGCCATTCTGGCAGGATGGCTGATGGAATAGCTCAGGACTGCAATGAGGAAGGAGAAAGGGGGCAGTGCTAAGACCTTCATTTCTCTTCCTAGGTTGATCTTGTGATGACTGTTACTTGACTGGATTTCATGTTTGAATTTCAGGAAGCTATGGGCTTCCATTCATCATTATTCTTAATAATTAACTCTGGGAGCTAAAACAATGGCTGTTCAGGTTCAGAGAAAAGAACAGTTCAACCCTCCGTGAGCTCTCACAGGAAGTCCTGAATGTACATAGACTTTGTGGTTTAGACCTCAGAGCTTCCTGCCCAAGCCTGACAAGGTTTAGCAAGTCTAAGAAGCTGGGAGAAGGTGGGCGGATGGGACCACAAACAACATGGTACCAACATTTCAAAGCAGGTGCCTTCTCACCACCTATTGTTTTAGAACCTTAACTGTAAACTGTTTTTTTTTTTCTCCCACTTCCCTCAAAGTACAGCTAGCATGACTGCTAGCTGGGGGTGGGGCCTGAACTTTTAATAATGGTCCCTTAAGACTTGGGATTTGCTTCAACCAAGTTGTCTCTTAGCCTGCCCTTCTACATGTTGTCTGCTAGGCTCATGGCACCTTCAGTATTCATGGATTCCCCTCTTTTCAAGGATGGTTCTACAGATCGTGGTGACCATGTCTGAAGAGTCAAGGAAGTGAAACCCAAAATGAGGTTATGTTTTCTGGTGTCTCTTGTTGAAGTGTGTGCACAGAGATTTCAATTCATTGTATAAATCTACCAATAGGCTGTGGGTCCAGCTTTGCAGCTGAGACCTGGGGAGTGGATTCTGGTTGTTCTGGTGGGGATTAAGGTGGCCCAGTTGAAGTGGGATGGCCAAATTTGGTCCTGCCGTCACACCCCACCCACTAGCCTCTTTCTCATTCAGCAGCTCGATGCTGGGCTCCTTTCTACAGCGAGTAGATGCTGGGGTCAAATTCAAGGCATTTGTTTCACTTGTACTCGCGATATGGTGAGCAAGTGTCCACCTAAGAAAACCAAGGGTCTCTCAAGCAGGAAGCTGCTTGTAGCGAGACATGGCCACAGCGACTGCTTGACATCTGACACCGGCACGTGCTCTGAGAGGGAGGGTACGAGAGCTCTAGGATTCTGCGCTCCATCACCCATCATCCTAATGTGTGCACTTTTATTGTTTTTCCCTTCCTGCTGAGGTGGAGATCTGTGAGGAGGCCAGAGACTCCAGACGTCAGACCACATGGCTGAGCTGGAAGGTACAGACATGGCTGTGGCTCCTGGGCTGGGGAGGAGATCATGGTCTGCTTGTAGAGCACACTTGATGGAAGTGTAGGCATGCACACCTGGAGTGGAGAAATTCCACAGTGCCTTTTATGGGAAAGGACGGTTTTTAATCTCTTTTAATTAGAGGAAGAGGACAGCTGCGTCAGGAGACAGTTACGAGTTTTCTTCGACCTCACAGGGAGGTTTCGTTTGAACTCGAGGCTTGGGGAGGGGAGGGCCTTTTTGCAGGTGAACTTGTTTGCCCAGGGTAGGAGGAGCCCTCTTCTTCTGCTGATGCTGGACACGGGGGCCAGGAGGCCTGGGACGATGAGCGGGTGCTTGGGGACGATGACCAGGTATTGGAGGCGTTTGGGACATGGCTGGATTTTGAGGAGTTGAGCCTGGAATTTGGTGGGGCTTCCAGCCCCTTTCCTCAGGGGTCAGTCTCTTCCCTCTTATCTCCATCTCTTCATCTGCAACAATAAAAACCTCGGAAGAGTTTTTCTTGGCAAGATACAATCAAGATCAATATAACTATTTATTGAGTGCCCCTCCTGTGTACAAGATGTCATGCTAGCTGCTCTGGGGGATATGATGAGGAAGCAGAAGCCACCTCTACCCTCTAGAGATTCCAGGCCTTGGGTGGGTAGGGGAGACAGAAATGCCCACCAGAAAAATAGAGGGAGAGCCCAGGGCTTTAGAGACCAGTGGGGGATGGTTTTGTGCCTGGGTCTCCAGGGAGCAGAGAGGGCACTCAGACCCCAGCCCTGCCTCTGAGTCATCCCAGGGATCATGCCCTAGAGCACCTCAGGGTTACAGCCCTTGTAATAGGATCTGAGTAGTCAGACAGGACATTAGTCACTCCCTGCCTTTGGATGGGTCTCTCAGTTAGATCTGCCTTCCCCCCAGTTCTGCTGTCATTCACCCACACTGCTTCGAGTGGCCTGGACGCTCCTTGAGCCAGCTCCTCGCTTATGAGTAACTTTTTCATTCTAGGTGAGTTGTCAGACTGGCCTGATTCAAGGAAGAAACACTCACAGCCCTAACTCCTCCCCTTGGAACAGTGAATTGGAAAGGGGATATAAACATCCAGTTTTAGAACAAGTGTGTTCCTGTGAGTCCCTGATGTCCTGAAATTTTACCTGTATTCCTAGGAGCTTGGTCTTGAACCCACCTTGGCCACACCCTCAGGAGAAGACAAGGTGTTTCTTCACAGAAATTGTGTTTCGAAGCTTATCTTTCTACCCACATAGATATATGTGGCTCATTCAACATATGTCCACACAGCTTTGTACCCAGTCAGCCTCAGGTGGTGGATTCCAATGAGGCCAGCCTGGATGGAGCTTCTCAAAGCTCCCACATTGTTATCACTGAGAATTTGTTTTTCAAAACTCAAGCTAACCACAAAATGGAACAAACTGTAACTGCCGGTTACAGCCCTGACATTCTGAAACTACCCATCTCCATTATTTTCTTTCCAGACTCTCAGTGCCAGACCCATGAGTTGTTTCCACGGGGATTTCACCCAGGCCTGTGGTGGGACAGAAGAGAGGGAGCTTACCATTTCTCCTACTCCTCTGTTTTTTCCTCTTGCTAATGTAGAAAACGAGTAGTGCCACGAAGACAAGGAAGACGGTGCCTCCTCCACAAATGCCGATGATGAGATAGATATCCAGACCTTTCTCTGCAAGAGGAACAGACGTGGGATGGATGGGAGCGTCCTGGGAAGAGGGGCCATTTCGTTGCTCTGGCCGAGGACTCGAGGACTCCTGCCTCCTCTCTTTCAGATAAAAGAGCTTGGTGGGACTTTTCAACCTCAGGGAAGCCAAGCTCATGGAGGCTGTGAACTGGGTCAATACCTGAGCGGGTGCAGGGTCCAGGATAAGCCCTCTCAGAACGTTCCTTGGAGAACTGCTCTCCTGAACCACAAATGCCTGATTCTTCACGTACCAAGCACTGTCCCCTATCAAGGAGAATGTCACAGAAGTTTAGATCTGAGAAAGAGTTTAGAGAAAATCTAGGGTAATCTCTAGTTTCACAGAAAAGGCCCAGAGAGGGAGGATGAGTTGCCTGAGGCCACACAGTATCCATTCCTGAGTGGTTCCTTTAAGCAGCCCCTCGTCTCCATGTTTCTGCACTGTTTTTCTAGCTTCATCTCCGGCTGCCCTCCCACATCATGATTTTTTCTCACCCTCTTGACCAGAAAGTTTCTAAAGACAGGATACATGTTTCACGTGTCCAACCCAGTTCTCTGACCTCAGAGGCAGCACCCCGTCCCAGATTTTCCCTGGCCTGTGAGAGAAACTCAGACACACAGAGAGTTAGCAGCAGCAGTGGACTTGATCTTCAGCTCACAGATCTTCAGCTGCTGTCATGCAATGAGGATAACAACGACCGTGTTAAGAGAAATGGGTTTGAGAGTAGGCTCTTCTAGGCAAGAGCTGTGTGACCTTTGGCAAGTTACTCTACCTCTCTGAGCCTGTTCCTGTCTTTAAAAAATGGAGAGAAGGAACTTATATCACAGGCGGCTGCTGGAAGTCAACCAGATAATGGATGTGAAAGTGCTTTGTAAACTGTAAAACTACACACAAAGATCAGGGTCTGCTCTGACTACAGTTCCGTGCACCGGTGCTTCTGGGAGCTATTTCCCGGGAGGGATGCTGGGCCATCTGCCCTTTAGTGAGTCAACAGCAGTCACAGAGGCAGCAGCTGGGGCCAGGGTTCAGGGGACTCGTACATCTGGAGAACAAATGGAGTTCTGCCCAACATCACAAGGAAACCCTTCTCTAGCCAAACATTCCTGGGAAGATACTGCTGTTCATGAAGCCCAGGATGGGCCCCAGGAGCAAGTCAGAGGCTCAGAAACGAAACGAAACAGGTTTCCAGACTGCGGTGGGTTGTTAATCCTTGCTTTCTTTCCTAAGTCTCCCTCTGACCCACTCTTTGCCTGCCAGTTACACAGCCTCTCTATGCTCTGCGGATGAAGCGGCTTCCATTGGAAAAGCAGGCATAATCATAACCTGCTGTGAAACTGGACCGGGAAAGTTAGGGGGGTCCTTTAGGCTCTGCCTGCTTGGAGGAAGGGCCAGGGCTATTGGAGTCCACCTTGGGCTGAGCCAAGGACTTCCCAGGGTCTGACCTGGGTGCGGGGGGGCATGGGCCTAGGACCAGTTGGGGAGCAGGGACTAAACCATGCAGCCACTAGCTTGTCTTCTCAGAGTCCTCAGGCAGGGCAAGCACACCCCTATCTGGGCACACTTGGGAATGTTGGAGCGCCTTACACAGTCTGTTCACAGATTCGTCCAGCACAGCCTCTGGGGGCTTTCTGCGGGGAATGCTCCAGTGTGTCTCAGAGGCAGCTGTGGCTCTGTCATTGAAAGCTATGTCCTCACAGTCACTAAATCCAGACACACTCCTTCCTGCACTCCCTCTTGGAGATAATGTGCCCACGAGTTTATGTGGTGGAGTCCTTCTTGTGTGTCCAAACCTGCTCCTTCCTCCTACTATTTCGGTTTTAAGTACATGCTCATCTTTTCTGAGCCAAGTGGTTAATCTTGTCATTGCTCCACTCTGCCTTGGCCTTTTAGGATGAAACATCCAGGTCCATTTTAGGGTTTTCAAGAGCAGCCCTGTCCTCCCCAGTCTCCCCCTAGGTATTCCTCCCATCTCTCTAGTGGCCCCTTCCCAGACTGGCTCCCACTCTGTACCACAGAGTAAGGGACAGGAATGCTCCAGTCTTCCAACCTCATCTTCCCCCAAAGCCCTTCTTCCCTCGCTCCATCCCTCATGCACACACATTTTTATACTGGTGGGATCTAGTTAAAATAAGCGTGGAGTAGGGCTGCCAGATAAAACACCGGATGCCCAGTTAAATTTGAAATAAACAACGAATAGTTTTTAGTATAAGTATGTCCCACGCAACACTTGGAACACATTTATACTGTCTCTTTTTATTTGCTAAATCTGGCAGCTCTAATCAAGAGCCTCCTAAAAGGGGATTAAGAGCTTGTGAAGTCGAGGAGGGGCGACTTCACTCACTGTGCCTTAGTGATGGGGGGCACGGAGGGACGGCTGGTGGGCAGACATAGACCTCACAGGAGGTGAAGGGACGCTGGTCTGAGCGTGTGACTGGCAGACTCTAGCATGGTCCCCGCTGAGCCCTGCCTCCTGGTATTCCCGCTGGTGTGAGACCCTTTCTGATTAAATGTGGGCTGGACTTACTGACAGGCTCCTAATGAATAGAATACCGCAGCAGTGATGCACCATCTATCACTCCTGAGATCAAGTACAAAAAGTCCACAGCTTGGGCTTCCCTGGTGGCGCAGTGGTTGTGAGTCTGCCTGCCGATGCAGGGGACACGGGTTCGTGCCCCGGTCCGGGAAGATCCCACGTGCCGCGGAGCGGCTGGGCCCGTGAGCCATGGCCGCTGGGCCTGCGCGTCCGGAGCGTGTGCTCTGCAGCGGGAGAGGCCACAACAGTGAGAAGCCCGCGTACCGCAAAAAAAAAAAAAAAAAAAGGTTGCTCTGGGGGAAGTAGCTGCCATATTGTAAGGCAGCCCAATGCCGCCTCCGTGAGTGAACTTGGACATGGATGCTCCCCCAGTAGTGCTTGCACCTGACTGACATGACTGCAGCCCCTGCCTGTGTCTTTTTTTTTTTTTTTTTTTTTTTTTGCGGTACGCGGGCCTCTCACTGTTGTGGCCTCTCCCGTTGTGGAGCACAGGCTCCGGACGCGCAGGCTCAGCGGCCATGGCTCACGGGCCCAGCCGCTCCGCGGCACGTGGGATCCTCGAGGACGGGGGCACGAACCCGTGTCCCCTGCATTGGCAGGCAGACGCTCAACCACTGCACCACCAGGAAAGGCCCCTGCCTGTGTCTTGATTACGGCTTCATGAAAGACTCTGAGCCAGAAACATCCAGTTAAGTCACTCCCAGATTCATGTCCCACAGAAACTGTGAGATAATAACTGCTTGTGTTTTAAGCCACTAAATGTGGGGTTGTTTGTTATGCAGCAACTGATAACTAATTCAAAATGTATATTAAAATGTCTCACTTCTGATTTCACACCAGCTCAGGGCTGCTTCCTAGGGTCACTGACCAGCCATACTCACTATAGAAACTCAGAGCCTCTGGCCAAATAACTATCTTTTGTGCTCAGTTTCCTGTCGGGGGGTTGACTAGACAGCAGTGGAGACATAATCCCAGAGTAGCAGATGAGTAGACTCTTGGGGATCACAGGGCTCATCTTCTTTGTGGACCAGGAGGCTGAAGCCCGGAAAGGGGAAGGAACTCTGTCCAGGTCGTCCCTATATATTTGGACAGACCCAAACTAGAAGCCAAGACTCCTGGCTCCCAGAGCAGGCCACCTTTCAAAAATTACTTCTAGGGCTTCCCTGGTGGTGCAATGGTTGAGAGTCCGCCTGCCGATGCAGGGGACACGTGTTCGTGCCCCAGTCCGGGAAGATCCCACGTGCCGCGGAGCAACTGGGCCCATGCACCACAACTACTGAGCCTGTGCTGTAGAGCCCACGAGCCACAACTGCTGAAGCCCTCGCACCTAGAACCCAGGTTCCACAACAAGAGAAGCCACCGCAGTGAGAAGCCCACGCACCACAACAAAGAGTAGCCCCTGCTCGCCGCAACTAGAGAAAGCCCACACACAGCAGCGAAGACCCAACACAGCCAAAAATAAATAAATTTATTAAAAAAAATTACTTCTAGGGGTCACATGAGGCTGGTGGTCCAGGGAAGAGCTTAGACTCTTGAAGTTTCAGAACTTTCTGGTGCTGGGCTGTCTGCTCTGAGGCAGTGAGAGCATTGCCCACCTGTGTTCATGGTCCTCCCTGGCCTCGAGCTCTTCTTCCCCCCAAGCCTCTAACTCCCAGGGTTTCTACAGCCCTTCTGCACCTGCCCCTGATAGGAGGTGCCAGCCATCTCCCCTCCAGAAAGGAATCTTTTTTGCTCCCTTCTCCATTATTGCCCTAGGAGCCACAATCATGGTCACTGACTAGCTGAGGGATCGTGGGCCAGTCAGCTTGCCTCTCTGGGAAGTGGCGGTCTGTGTGAGATCACCGTCACAGCTCCTTTTATCTCTTCAACTCGGCAATTCTTCCTCCTAGCAGAGAATCTTTTTCATTGCCTGAGGTTATACCATGCTCTCTGAGAAGATTCCCAAGATGGGCAACCATAGAGCACTACCTCCTCTCTCCTCTAGGACTTCCCTTGAAGATTTCCGGGGAAAAGGGGATATGTTTTCAGTCCTCACCCTGAGCCGAGCATGCCTCCTAGCCCAAGCACCCAGGCCCTGGAGCGGTCCTCTGCTGTGGGCCTCAAAGGCCGTGTTTGTGAAGTGAACTTGGGGTGTCTGACCAGTGCCCACCACGCACCTGAACAGCTGATGGTCACCGTGCTCGTTTGGGCACCGACATTGTTACTCGCCACGCAGTTGAATGATTCAGTCCGTTTGCTCTTCAACTTGTATGTGATGACCTTCTGATGACTTTCTTTGATACGGGTCTCATTTATAAACAGTTTTAATTGAGGGTCACTTCCTTTTGCTACCTCGCAGATCAGGGTTCTGTTGGTACAACTCCAGGAAATTACAGGTTTTGAGACCATCTCTGAAAAGAAAAGAAAGATTCAATTCATATTAGGCCATTTACTGATTGTAAAAGACATACCTATTTATAGAGGGGAAATTGAGTTAGTTTGGGACCAGAAAAAATTTCAAAGATCCCTAGCAATTTTCAAAAACCATTTCTATTTCATTTTATTTATACAGCACATTCACAACAAATTTATTTCTGATATTTACAGATATATTATATCAGTAAAAGATACATCATATCACAGGCTTATGTGCTGTCTTAGACCTTAAAATGTTTTCACATATAGGATATCCTTTCATCCCAACAGAGAGGCACATGTTTTTCTTCTTGTTTACAGATGAAGCACCCAAGGCTCTGAGAGGTTAAATGGACAGTCCAAGGGCACCCACTAATAAATGGCAAATCAGGAGAGGAGCTCACCCTTCCAAATCCAAGTTCAGTAGTACGGGTAAGAGGTTTACCACACCCTGCTCCCCATATGCTCAGGAGCCTGTGAGGGATAGCGGGGTGGGGGCAATGCTTTAAGAGCAGCTGGGAACTTGTCCCTGGAGGACTGGTACATGTGTAGCCTGGGGCCTTGGTCACAAATGAAGCAGCAGGTCCTGGGAGCAGGGGGTCAGGTGTGCAGTTCAAGCTCTGGAGGGAGAGAACGCCTTCAGTGTCCCAGAGCTGCTGGACCTCACCACTGGACCTCACTGGACCTCATCCACAAGAGAAGGATAAGAAAGACATTCCCCACCTATCACAGCAGGGATGACATGTGACAAAGCTCTGGCACACTGACAGGTACTGACAATATTGGTGGTAGTTGTTGTAATCGTAATCATACACGCCCTGCCTCTCCTTTTCTGACATGATAACATTCGAAGGCTGCGTCATGAAAGAAAAAGCCCTGGCCTTGGTGTCAGTTGGGCTGGATCCAAATCCTACTCCACCACTTGCGAGCCGTGTGACCAACTTCTGCCCTTTTTCTCATCCTTCCCTCTCTTTCCTCAGACTTGCCACTTTCCTCTCTCAGCATCCTTCCATTCTTTATGCAGATGGATAGCTTTTTTTTTTTTTTCTGATTTCCTCCCTCCCAGACAATAATATCTTCCCCATGAACTTTCTCACCAAATTTCATTTCCGTCCCAAAATATAGGCAGGCAGAAATTAAGGGTTTTCTTTTTCCCATCCCGGGATTCGGTGTGACCCAGAATGAAGAGGATGGAAAAACATCACCATATACAAGAAGACAGGGTCAGTGCATACCCTAGGGGTTGAGTCAAGGAGTTTGCTTGTGTTTTCAAAATGGAAATACTCTTTTTTTATTTATAACAGTAAATCACATCACTGCAAAAATTGATAAAATACCAAAAAAGTTTCAAGAAGATTAAAAACCACTTGCAATTCTACTACCCAGAGTCAATAATTATTAATGTTTCGCTGCATCCCTTTAACAAATGTTTTCTATGCCATGCATACCACATATAAATAGTGTTCTAGAAACTAAAACTGGATCATAGTTTTTTTAGTCTGCTTGTTTTCCTTTAATGATCTATTATGAAATTCTTTTAGGAACACCAATAAATATACACTTTCATCATCTTCTTAAATGATCTATTCTTGATTTAATTAATAAGTTCCTAACTGCTGGGGACTTTAAGATCCTTTCCAGTATTTCACTGATATGAACCACCCAGAGATGAGGAGCCACTCGAAGTCATATCTTTACATACATCCTCTCTGTAAGATACTTTCCTACAAGAGGCATGGTTGGATCCTGTGGGGCACGTCTCACAGATGAGGCTCTTTGATTCCAGGTTGCTAGGACAAAATCCTTCTCCACTAACATCTGCTTTTGAGGGGCCTTCCACTGGTTCCTCAGCTGGCAGCAGCAGCCCCCTCCTTAAGGAGCTGTGGGTACCAAGGTTGGAGACTGAGAAGCATGGAGGAACTAAGAGATGGGGAGAGCACGAGCACTGAGGAGTCAAGTATAGTGTTCCAGGTGCCCAAGGCACCTATGTTTAGTTGTCTCCCTGAAGCCTTGTCCCACGGAATAGCCGATAGTTATTATTATGAAAATCAGACTCAGAGCAGACAGAGAATTTGTCCAGGGTCATGTGGCAGGAAATGGTGCCTGGACCCACAAATTGACACGCTGTGTGACATTCACACACACACACACACACACACACACACAATGAGATGGCTGCTGTGTCATGGAAAGATCTGTGTCTTTTGGCAAAGGAGTGAAGGTTTATTTTTGAGGTCATGAAAGCATTCTAAAATTGATTGTGGTCATGGTTGTACAACTCTGTAAATATACTACAAGCCATGGAATCATGGCTGAATTTTATAGTATGTGAATTATACCACAATAAAGCTGTTTGGGGGTTGGGTGGGGGAATGTCACCGTTCTTGCTAAAACTAGCCTTGGGTTTGGATCCTGACTTTGCTCCTGTCAAGCCACTTCCGTTTCCTTATAGATAGTAAGGGGATAATAACAGCTGCCTCTCAGGATTGGTGGGAACCTTAAATAAGATCCTGTAGCAAAGCACGTGGCATCTCACTGGTAACCATTACTACCACTGCAGTACCAAAGGGAACATGAATGTGAAGCTCAAGTTCAAAACGGGACACTCGAGCCCATGCTGGCGGAGTCACGACATCTGTGGTTCCCAGAGCCCACAAGCAGAAGTCCCTTCTGGCTCCATTCTGTCTCGCCCCATTTCTGGAATGTACTCTCCGTCCTGGTGCAGGTCCAGGTATGGAAAGTTGTCATTTGCAGAGGAGCTGACAATGTCTGTGACTGTTGGAGGGGGGCTGCTACCAGTTCCGAGCGCTCAAGAACAGGGCTGGATGGTGACTCTCGGTAGGAGGAGGGGGCCCGTCCTATGGCAGCGTTTCCTGTGCAAAGCACGGAAAGGCTTATTTGCTCACTGAATCTCTCACTGTGCTCACGCTGGGGTTCCTGTCTTCCTCTCCAAGCTAAGTACAGCTTCCTCTTCTCACTTTCATCCACACCCAGCCAAGTGACCCCTGGACTTCTGACTTCATTTTCACTTCCATTCTATTGTACATTCTCTTCCCTGTCTCCCAGACTCAAGCCACTTTGCTCATCCTTTCTCCACACATGACCCCCGACGTCATCGTTCTTTAGGCATTTTATAGGCACCCTTTAGTCTAGGCCACTAGTGATCAGCTTTGGCTGCTCATTAAAATCACCTGGGGAGTTTAGCACCTACGATGCCCAGGCCCTGCACCAAGAAACGCTGATTAAATTGGTCTGGGATGGGACTCAGCACTGGTAACTTTAATAGCACCTCAGCTGATTCCAATGTGAAACCTGAATTGAGTGTCACCGACCAGCCCTTCCCTACTTCACCTGGAGTAAAGCAGCAGCTTCCTAGCTAGGCTTCAAGCTTCCATCTTCAATAGCTACTACTACCCTCCCAGTACACGCAGAGACATACAAAGCCACACCTTGTGTATTTTCTACAGATATCAGCAACAATCATCTTCCACCTTTGATCATGCCGATGTTGAGCTGATTAGAAACAAGGGCTGTTCATCCTTAAGTTCATCATTTCCAGCCCTTTTCTGCCTTACAATTACTCCTTCAGGACATCCTGGCTTGAAATTGTCTCTCTGGATGGAAGACCCACTGCCCTCCAGTCAGCCTCCCCTTCCCAGTCTCGTACCTAGCTTGCCCTTCAGCATCCACCTGGAACGGCCACCTTTTTCTTCTGCCCACCTGTTCCCCTCTTCGTGATTAACGCAGGATCTTAATCCAGATCCTTCACTCAACCCTGTATCCCCGCAGCCTCTGAAGAGAGAGTTTGAGGTATGTAGACTTGAGGGTCTATTAGCTGTGGATTCCATCTCTCTCACAGGACTGGAGTCTGCACCGAGGTAGGAGGGATGCATTCGATTTCCTTTAGGGCTCCCCCAAGGCCAAGGTCAGGGCTGGGGACATTTCATAAATGCTATTCCTCCACTTGCTAAATAGCGCCCATACTGAGATGGAGGAATTTAGGGGACAGAGACTTACCTTGAACCTTCAAATCAAATGCTTTCTCCAATATGTTTTTTCCATTCAAATCATATACAGATACTGTGTAGACGTCGCTATCATTTCTCTTCAGAGCTTTAATTTTCAGAGTTCCATTTTTTAACATCACATACGTGTCCGTTATCTGGTAAGGTGGCTTGTCTTGTTTTAATTGTGCAATCTTGATTTTGTTTTTGTCCCATCGTGTATCTGCTACCCCATCATTCATTTGAAAACCAGGAATGTCCAGGTTGATGTCATGATCCAGGCAACCCCAGATGACTTCAGTATTTTCAGAGACCTCACCTACAAAAAACAAGAAAGTTACTGAGGTAGCTCACTGCCGAGGAAAGCTGGGCTGTGACCTCTCTGACTCTTGCACTCACTTCAGGGTTGCCAAAGAAGCTTCTAATGGTGACAGTGGAGACCCACGCACCAACTTACCTTTGGTGGAAACAGTGAAAATCAGAAGGAAGCTGGTTAAGGTTTTACATGTGAGGCTCATCTTTGGCGTTAGTTTCCTTCTTGTGATTCTGAGCTCTTCTTTAAAAAGGAACTGAAATAACACCAGTGGAATCCACTCCCTGAGAGCTTAACCACGTGGCTCTCCTTTTTGCTTCTTTACAGTGACATAGAAAACAGACACACACACATGCGTGCGTGCACACACATACAAAACCTGGCTGATGTGCTCCTTTGCCAAAGCGGGTGTATTTATGAGTGTGTGTCTTCTTATAACATTTTAATCCTCACAACAACCTT
The DNA here is from genome assembly GCF_964374135.1 of Grampus griseus. Lineage (NCBI taxonomy): Eukaryota > Metazoa > Chordata > Mammalia > Artiodactyla > Delphinidae > Grampus > Grampus griseus. The sequence continues at coordinate 80,729,970 of NC_139017.1, forward strand.
GAGTGGGTTTTATTATTCCCGTCGAAGAGAAAAGGAACTAAGAGGCTAAATAAATCACACAGGATCCCCCTTTAGTTAACAAGGAGCCAAATTCAACCATACGGCCCATCTTCTATCTGTTCTGCTGTAATGTCCCTAACAGGACCACATAGAAATATAGGTAAATGTTTGTAAGTGAATAGCTAGCAGAATACAATCATTTATTCCATGATTACAAATACTGGAAAATGTATACATACTAAACAATTACGAAAGTGGATTTTTTCTCTTTCTCAAAAGGCATTTTAAATGTTCTAAGACTGTTTATGTGATTAAAAAGAAACAAATACAAATTGAGTCTCAGCTGTGAATGCTTGAAATCCCCAAATCTTATGTTTAGCATACATTTTATAGCTATATTGAAATTCACAGATAGGTAAATAAAAAATTGTTCCAAAACAAACAAAAATGCCTTGAGACTATGAAATGCTATTAAACAATCAGAACAAATCATCCAAGAAACATTTAAGATGGTTAACACTGTAGATGGTTAAGGAAAGGAAGAGATAAGGAGAAAAAAGAGAAGTGCTAGAGGACAGGAGAAAGACAGAGGAGAGAAACGTGTGAGACAGGGAGAGAAACAGAGATGCACTGATGGACACAACCAGAAAAAGAGGCACAGAGAGACCCAGCTATAGAGAGAGGAGCACCCAGTTACAGATTTCCAATGTAAAATTCCAGCCTTATGATTCTTTAGGATAGAGTGAGCAAAAATCTTAAAAATTGTGCTTGTTTTCTGTTTCAACTTTAGGTGCAACTGTGGATGTCCTGTCTCAGAAAGTTGCCCAGGAAATGAAAGTAAGTCGAAACAATGAATCTCAACCACTGGGCAAAAGGAAGCCTGAATAGGATATTTACCTCACAATTGTGTGGCAAATCCCTAATTCACATCATCCACAAAAATAGAACGCAGTTGGATTACATTTTTAAATGTTAAAAGTATAACACAGTGCTACAGCAAAACAGTATGGAAGGATATTTTCATGCCTTTGAGTATGGAAGGCCTACCTACATATACTATAGGTTCCAAAAGTATTAATAAAGAAAAGATGGACACAGCTATGTAAAAATGTAATACTGAAGTATAGGCAAAGAGATGATGAACAAAATGAAAAGAATGACAGAAAAATTTGCCATATATATGAAAAATTATTAATATCCAAAGTATATAAATTATTCCTATCAATCAAAAAGACAAATGAAATTCAGTTTTTAAAATGAGCAAAGGATATAAATGAGCAGTTTATAGAAGAAAAACTTTATAGAAAAAAGTGTCAATAAATGTATGAGAAGCCATCTAATGTTACATATATATATATTATAGCCATAAAACACCATTTTCACAATCAGATTGACAAAGTTAGAAAAGATAGTGATTTACATTATTGGCACGAATGTAGGGAGAAACAGGCACCTTCATAGAATATTAGAGAGAGTATATAAAGCCATACCTCCCATGGGGTGGAATTTGGAAAATTTCATTAAACTTTAAAATATATGTATTTTTTACCTAGTAATTTTAACGTGAGAAATCTATCCTTCACAAATACTTGCATAAACGTGCAAAAATCCTGTTCAAGGATGTTTGTTATAGTGTTTTTTTGTAATAAAAATTTTCAAACAACTAAAATTATGGTATATTCACACTATGAAATATTGAATAACAGTTAAAATAGAACGAAGTAGCCCTAAAAGTAAGAATATATTATATCATTATTATATTATATTATATTATATCACATGTAATAGTGTATGCATAGGAAAAAGTCTGTAAGGACTCATGCCAAACCTTTAACAGTGTTTCCCCTCTCAGGACTAAAATTTGGAAGCGGAAGAAAGGAAACTTTTACTTTTTACTTTATCAACTTCTGTGAAGTGAGAAATTTTGATAATGAATACATTAATTTTGTAATAAAAAGTTTTTTTGATAGAGGGTGCTTAAGACACATGTTTTCTCAAAAGTATGTGCAGATCCTGAGAAGCAATTATCATCTAGCTTCCTTGCTTGTAAGTGGCTAACTCACTGGCCAGCTGCCAACGTCAGCCTCTGAAGGTCTGGTCCAGACGATGTGGTGACCGCCATGGTGTTACCTATTTCAGCTTTCCTGATAGTTTTCCTAGGCTCTCATGGAGCAAGTGGAGAGCAACTTTCTGTTCTTTTTAAAACGTTAATCCTGCTCCTCTCACATCTTTCTTAATTCTGAATGACGAATGAGCTGGACTTCAAAGGGCAGAAACTGAAAAAGAAAGGGATCGATAAATCTATGTAAAATTTTAAAATTTTGTACATAAAAAGCCCTAAAAACCATTAAAAGACAAAGTACTAAAGGGGGCAAATTATCTGCAAGATATATAACAAAGTTTAATATCCTTAAAATTGAATTTTTTATGTAAATGTAGAAAGAAAGTGTAGAAAAAACACCTTGATATTAAATTTGGTTAAAGTTGTCAAAGGGACAATTCACAAAAAAAGAAATACAACTGAATAAGCTTATGAAAATGTAGTCAATTTATTAATAAAGCAATGTAAATTTTAACATAGATGCATTTTTCATCTTTTTTTTAAAAAAATAATCTATACAGTGTTAATGATAGTAAAAACAGAAATTCTTGAATATGGACAGTAGAAATGCAAACAGGTGTAGAGTTTCTGGTGGACAGTTTGTCAGTGTGAATCAGAAGCGTCAAAAATATTCATATTTTGACCTAGCAAGTCCACAAGAATGATTTTATCTTAAGGAAATAATGAAAGACTTACAAGACTTGGCTGAAAGTTTATATCTTGTAGCATTTTTTCTAAGTCAAAATTGCAGATGATTTAAATTTTTTTTTTTTTTTTTTGTGCGGTACACGGGCCTCTCACTGTTGTGGCCTCTCTGGTCGCGGAGCACAGGCTCTGGACGCGCAGGCTCAGCGGCCATGGCTCACGGGCCTAGCTGCTCCACGGCATGTGGGATCCTCCCGGACCGGGGCACGAACCCGCGTCCCCTAGCATCGGCAGGCGGATTCCCAACCACTGCGCCACCAGGGAAGCCCCCCAGAGAATATTTAATTGTGGTATACCAATGATGATAGTGGCAACTCTTTGACAATTAGTCAACTCACTCAGCTGCATCTAAAGTACCTGCCCAGTTCAGGGTAATAAAACTGGCATCGGTTTAAATATTTGAAAGGAGGAAATTTGTTAAACAAATCATGATATGGACAAAAACTGAATATGGAAAAAAAAAAGGTCACGATAAAAAATGTAATCCCATTTTTGTTTCTCAAAATGTGTGTGCTGGGTGTGTGTCTTTTGGAAGGATGTCCACCAGGGTGTTGATCTCTGCGCGTGGGATAATGGCTATTGTTCTGTTGTCCTTGTTTGTTGCTGCTATTCTAACATTTCCGAATTGAATATATATTGCTATTCAATTGATTTCTTTTTAATTCTAAGTGGGCCTCCCACTTAGGTAAAACCTCCCAGTACTGAGGGTGGGTGCAGTTCCTACCCTCCTGTATGTGAGCTTCCGGGGAAAATCCACTGATGACTCATTCCAAATTTTCCCTCTCCAACGTCACTGCCCTCTAGGGGCTGTCTCTTGTTCTGTCTTCATTGACTCTTCCTACCCAAACTAATACTCCTGGGGAAATAGTCTAAGAGGGAAGGGAGTAAGAAGCAGAGGAGGAAGGGGCGGAAGAAGACGTTTCCAGAGATTTCACTCTAGGACCAATCCCTATACCCTGACTACTGAAATACCTTTTGTCCTCACTCCTGCCTCCCTCAAGTTGTGTCAAGGTAATGCGCTCGAGAGAGAATCAGGTTGTGTTCACGCTGCAGCAGTTCACGCCCAACCAAATGTCCTGAATTGTCAGATTTTAGAGCAGCAGGAAATTCAGGAAGCGATCTGGTCTCCTCTCTGCATTTCAGCTGAGGGTCTTGAGCTCAGGGAGGTTCTAGGGTGTGTCTTTCCGCCTTGTCCAAGTCAGCAGCCTAATGCCCAGCTTCTGGGACACTGTCTGTTACCCACTGAGACCTCAGGGTCATCTTTGCCTCCCACCCCTCGTGTGCTTCTTCAACTTAGGAAACACTATGGCCAGCCTCGCTTTCCTACTTAACATACATCTCCTCTCTTTGGTACCACTGCTCGTGCCCTGGTTATACCTTCCCACAAGCTCAGGTGAGAAACACGAAAAAGGAGGTAAGCAGGTTGCATTTTATACTAAAAACTGAGTGTGCCGTGGCTTCAGTGAGGATCAGAAAGGCCACCGCGTGTGTGTGTGTGTGTGTGTGTGTGTGTGTGTGTGTGTGTGTGTTTGCAGCCTGGTCCTGCTGTTACTCAGCTTGGCTGTGTATCTGGGTGGTCACATCAGAATCGGCATCAATCCGCAGCCATTTTCACTGCCAGGCAGCGAGTGGGTCTCCTCCCAAAGGCAGCCTCGTGCAGACAGCCGCCGATGCATATTCCACGTAGGGAGACCTCCATCTCTGAGCGCCAAGTCCTCTGCCAGGTGTTATCTCCTCTGAGGCAAGAACTGAGTTTTCTTTTCCTTTGGAGTTTCCCACCCACACAGCAGGCAGGAGAGAATCAACCCACAGAGACAGTTCCTGTGTGAAGTCTGGATACCTGAAATGAGAGTCATTCAGCCTGGAAGTCCCCCACGGGGCAGGGAGGGGGCTGGGGGGGCCGTAAAGGCCTCTGAGAGAAGGGATACACTATGTCTATGTACGTCACTAGTTGTATAATCACATGATTACAGAGAAAAGAGATTTGTGCCAAACAGAGCTGGCCCACGCATACTAGTTATACAGACCTAGGCATGCAGTTTCAGCTTGTGAGCCTCAGTTTCCACGTTTGTGAAAGACGACAAAGGCTCCATCCTCAAGCTTATTGTGAGTCAGATGAAGTGATGTGTGTCCAGTGTCTAGGGCAGTGCCTGGCCCCGAGGAGATCCTCGACAAACATCACCTCTCCTGTTTGCCACTATGTTCCTGATAAACGGGTCTACTTCAGAGAATAAGGGGCGGGGACAAAACTGAGAAGCTTTGCCTTCAGAAATTAGCTGGGAGAGCTGGAGGCTCTCAGGGTTTCGGAATACTTTCCAGCAAGAAAGTTGCGGATTAAGACCAACAAGAGCTAGGAAACTATAAGATTTCTTAGGGCACGTATTGCTTTGCTCTGCTTTTTATTTTTGTAGCCTTCTTCCCCGTACTTATTTCTCAGGGCTGCTGAGCTAGAACGCCAGCAGGACCTGTGAGTTTGTGATAGAAGAAGCAGTGAAACAGAGCGCTTCTCAGCTGCTAGGCTTGGGGACACGAGCCCAGGGAACAAGAAGACGGTACTGGCTGCAGAGTAGGGGAAAAGACTGAGGGCCAGCACCTGAGAAGAACAGGATGGAGACACCGGCTGGCCTAGGCCCTGAGAAGGGTCCACGGTGGCTGGAAGTCCATGTAACTCTCCCACAAACAGCAAGAACGCAGTAAATGCTGGTTGCATGAACAACTGAATAGAGAAGGTAAAAGAAGTGATGGTATATGCTGGAATTCGAGCTGGAAGATCCAGGTTTAAAGTGAGCTCTAACTTTTCCCACTTGCTAGCTGTGTGCCCCTCAAAGTCCTTCTGTGAGCCTCAGTTTCATCGAGTCTGGGATGGTGAGGTAGGAGAGGGGCAGCAATTCTGCTGGCTCAGTTTAGCTCAGAAGGTTGTGGTGAGAGCTAGGTAAGGTAACTGATGAAAAACACACGTGACAGTGAGAGTGGCCATCAAAAACTTATGGGGAAATCATCAAAGGGAGGTGTCTGGGCTTAGTGCAGGCACAGCCAGATCCCACTGCAGGAGAGAGGGCAATCTCTTCCGAGTTAGATGAGCTGGGCGGAAAAGAAAAAGATCACCGATCACTGCAGGGCAATCCAGCAGCTCCCGGGACTGCTTTATTTCAGAGGACCATGGGGCAAAGCTTCCACCTGCTGCTGCTGCTGCTGCCACCCTCTGGTCACAACCTGAACTGCACCCTTGCTAATTGCACTGGAGGTGGTTAGAACGCTTAACCTTTGCATACACACTATTTGTGTAGTGTTTTTGTTTACATTTCCCCCCCCTTAAAAAAACCATGTTCTTTCACCCACACAATATCCTTGCAGTATAAGCATCTTTGTAGGTGAAGAAACCAAAGCTTGAGGAAGTTAAATGAATTTCTGTGGAGACTTAGCCAGGAGATGACCCAGATTCTTTTATCCAAGAACTGCGTTCTTTCTGCCACTACTATAGTAGGTCTCAGAATCTGAGCATGGGCTTCTCCTTACCTCTTCTCCTACCCCATCCTTCCTCCACGGTCCCAAACTCCTGATACCCCATCTGTATCCGAGGCCACCTGTGAGCAGGGGTGGTGCGGCTACAAAGATGAGCAAGGGACGTGCAGCCCCTGTCCTCCCAGGGATCTCAGACTCATGATGCAGGTGAGACGGGCATCCAGGGACCCCAGTACCCATGAGAAGTGCCACGGACACGCTCAGGTGGAATTCATGGGAGAGCAAAGAGGCTCCAGCTGGGAGAGGTTGAGCCTGAGCTGACCCTTAGGAGACTAACAGGATACAAGTTCATAAAGTGGTCAGTGAAGGACATCCCAGGCTGAGGGCCCAGCAGGAGGGAAGCACAGATGCAGACAAGCTTCAGTGCGAGGGAAAGAGGTGCTCCTGTTCGGCAGAAGAGAGAAGTGGGCAGTGACACTGGACCTGGAGGTTGGGGACAGGATGACATTCACACTCCTTTCTAAGGGCCCTCCATTCTTCCATGCTTTCCACTTACTCTTTTAACAAATATTTATTGTGACAGGCACATATTCAGTTTGTTTCTAAGGATAATAGCAAAACCAACACTTTGTCACATAGTATTCGTTTATTTATTCAATGAATATTTATCGACTGCCTATTTCCCTGTGCCAGGTGCTCTCCGGGGCCCTGGGATGTATTCTACGCCCCCCTCCCCCAATGAACTTGCATTCCAGTGGAGACACAGACAATCTACAGCATAAATAAGTAACATGTAAGCATTTAGGTGGTGAAAATGAGGGAGAAAAATGAGGACTAAAGCAGGGGTGCAAGCCGGGGTGGAGGTTTTGCACTTTTAGAGAGTGTGACCACGAAGGTCTTACTGAGGAAGTGGCTCAGGGTAAAGGCCTAAGGGAGTGTGTGTGGAGGGGTGGAGTGTGTCGGGGAGGAGTGCTCCAGGCGGGGGAACAGAGCACACGAAGGCCCTGAGGTGGGACCGCAGCGCATGGCGTTTGGGGAGGGGGTTTCCAGTGGGGACGTGTGGGGCCGGGCAGGTGTTGGGAGGAGAAGAGGTCGGGGAGGCAGAGGAGGGACAGGCGGTAGGAAGTCATAGGAGGCTTTGTTCTGAGCAGAAGCAACTCAGTGCTGCCTGCCTTGAAGTCTCCTTTCTGCAGAGTTTAAAGCAATGTGAAAGGAGACTTTTCTGCAGCCTGGCTCTGTAGATTTGACTGGGGTGTGGGGAAGTGAGGCCAGGGGGCCCTGGGATGCACAACAAACCACCACAAACATAGTGGCATAAAACAACCACCATGCCATTATGCTCCCAGAACCCGTGGGCACGGCTCTTCCCTGCCCTGCGACGTCTGTAGCCTCCACTGGGAAGGCTCAGGTGGCTGGAGGGATGCTGGGAGAGCTGGGAGAGCTGGGCCTGGGGGAGGCACATCCAACACTGACTCTGTTCGTAGGCCTGATGCTTGCACTGGGGGGCTGCAGCACTGTGGGCTGGAGGACACCACGTGGCCCTTTATGCGGCAGTGTGGTGGCTTCCTTCCGAGAGGGAGGGGCCACCAGAGAGCCAGGATTCCAAGAAGAGCAGGCACAAGGGCCTGGCCTTTTATGACCTATAGCCTCAGGAGTCCCAGACATCATTCCCATGCACTCAGCTGGCTGAAGGGGTCACAGAGCTCAGATTTCAGGGGCGACTAGGTCCCATGTCTTGATGGGGGGCATCTCAAAATAATGAGCAGCCTCTTTAAAACACCACTTCAATGAACCGTGAGGCCTGAGGCCGGTCTACAGGCCGGTCAGAGCAGAGCACCAGACTTCCCTGGTGGCGCAGTGGTTAAGAATCCGCCTGTCAATGCAGGGGACACGGGTTCGAGCCCTGGTCCGGGAAGATCCCACATGCCACGGAGCAACTAAGCCCATGCACCACAACTACTGAGCCTGTGAGCCACAACTAATGAGCCCACGTGCCACAACTACTGAAGCCCACGCGCACCTAGAGCCCGTGCCCCACAACAAGAGAAGCCACCGCAAGGAGAAGCCCACACACCGCAACGAAGGGTAACCCCTGCTCGCCGCAACTAGAGAAAGCCCACGCGCAGCAACGAAGACCCAATGCAGCCCAAAATAAGTAAATAAATAAATTTATATTAAAAAAAAATCAGACAGAAGACCCAAGTTACCTTTAACACCGTGCTCACGTGAAGAGGTCTACTGCCTGTGTATCTCTGGGCCTTTACAAGAACGAGCTCTGATGAACATGGGAATACATGATTCACAATAGCCAACAGATGGAAACATGCCCAGTGTCCATCGACAGATGAATGGATAAAGAAAACGTGGTATTTGCATACAATGGAACATTTTTCATCCTTTAAAAAGAAGGAGATCCTGTCATTTTGACAACATAGATAATGGTGGACATTATGCTGCGTCACAGAAGGACAAGGACTGCATGATTCCACTTATCTGAGGTACCTAAAATAGTCACACTCATGGAAGCAGAGAATACAGTGTGGTCGCCAGGGGCTGAGGGAAGGGGACATGGGGAGTTGTTGCTCAGTGGATGTAAAGTTTCAGTTATGCCAGGTGAGTAAGTTCCAGAGACCTGCTCTACAACACAGGGCCTGTAGTTCGCAATACGGTATTGTGCACCTCAAAATTTGTTAAGAGGGTAGATCTCACGTTGTGTTCTTCCCCCCGCCCCCAGCTTTACTGAGATATACTTGACATATAACATTGTATATGTTTAAGGCTTACAACCCAATGATTTGATAGGAGTGTATGTTGCAAAATGACTATCATAATAAAGTTAGTTAAGAGCTCCATCACCTCACATAATTATCTTTGTGTGTGTGTGTGTGTGTGTGTGTGTGTGTGTGTTAAGAACATTTAAGACCTACTCTTAGCAACTTTCAAGCACGTAATTCAGCATTGTTAACTATAGTCACCATGCTGTACATTAGATCCCCAGAACGTATTCCTTTGATGAGTAAAGTTTGTAGAGGAAAATCTTCCCATGTCCCCCACTCCCAGCCCCTGGCAACCACCATTCTAACTCTCTGTTTCTATGAGTTCAGCTTTTTTAGATTCCACCTATAAGTGAGATACAGTATTTGTCTTTCTCTGAATTATTTTGCTTAGCATAATACCCTCAAGGTCCATCCATGTTGCCACATATGGCAGGGGTTCCTCCTCTTTTATGGCTGAATTATGTATTTTCTTTAACGTTCATCCATTGAGGGACATTTAGGTTGTTTCCGTGTCTTGGCTATTGTGAATAGTGCTGCCACGTACACAGCATGCAGAGATCTCTGAGTTAGTGTTTTTATTTCCTTTAGAAATAAACCCAGAAGTGGAATTGCTGGATCATATGGTAGTTCTATGTTTAATTTTCTGAGGAACCTCCATACTATTTTCCACAATGGCTGTACCATCATGTTAAGTGTTGTTATGACAAAAAAACAAACAAAGGGACACAAGGGGACTTTGGAAGGTGCTGAATATGGCTGTTACCTGGATTGTGGTATCATGGATCTTGGCATATGTCCAAACCCATCAAATTGTGTACATTAAATATGTGCAGTTCTTTGCATATCATTTATACATCAATAAAACTGTTTAAAAAAAAAAAAAGAAGAAAAAGAACAGTTCTCCAGAAGGGCCCTGGAAAGGCGGCTGCATCCTAGGCCTTTTCCCACTGTAGGCTGTGTCTGTAAACATACAACTAATCCCTCCTCCCTCCCCACGGGGGACGGGGCAGTGTCGGGTACCAAATCTGTGCCAAGTATGTATTAATAAACCCTGAACCGTATTGGCAGCTTTGTGGTTTTCTGCAGCCTTTTGCAACCTGGAAAACGTTTTCCGATTAGAAGGCCCTGCTGTTTTATCTATGACACGTGAAACCGAATAAGTCTACACGTGTCCACTGGGAGTTGGTGAGTAACATCAGAGTGTGCAGCGAGGGGAGAGGAATTAAAAAGGGAGCTAATGTCATCCGTGGGGATTAGCTGGGGGAGGGAAAAACCCGCTCTGGAGGAGAAGGGCTGCCGAAGGATTTTTTTGCCATGTGTCACGGCCGCTCAGGCAGGAGCACACGTCTGCTGTCCGCACCCCCAACGTGTAAAAGGCAGCTGCACAGAATGTTACACACGGGCTGACTTACAGGGAGAAAAATTTTTATCTCACAAGGCAGATTTGATTTCCTGAGACCATATGCTCGCTTGTCTTTTCCCCAAAGAGCCCACGATCTCATGTGGGAAAAATTCAGAGTTTTATTGGCTTTCGGAGAAGAGGGAATTGGAAATGTTAGCTAAATAGAGACCATGTGGACCAGGATCTCGTAGCACTCCCCCAGGGCTGTGGATGAGCTTCGTGTTGTGAAGCTGCAGCTCTGCAGACAGAAATGCAAAACTAAGGAGAGCTGTGGCTGGGAGCAAGGAAACGTGGGCTTTGGTCCCTGCTCCGCTGCTTACCCCTTCTGAACCACGCTTTGCCTGGGACGTGAGGCGAGGGCAAGATTTGCCCTGTTTATTTTGGAAAACCGATGTGAGTAAAAGGGGCACCATATATAACACTGACTTGGGACACAAAAGCGGTGGTCACAGGCCAGGTATTGTTATCATATGAAGATGTAACTTACAATCTGACCAAAGCTAAGTTATTCATTTGTCCACTTTTTAAGCAACTATTACTTGAATGCTGTATTAGGACACTCTGTCTACAGGTGGCGTAAAGCCAAATGAAAATACCTTACTCAAAATAGGGAAGTCATTAGTTCATTCACTTATTCATTCATTCAACAGTAAATTGGCAATACTCTGAGTCCCTGCTATGTGCCAGTTGCTGTTCTAAGAATTGGATATACGGCAGCAAACTAAACAGTCCAAGTTTCTCAGGATGTACATGCTAATGAAGAGATACAGATAGTAATAGCCACATATATATGTAAATTTTCAGGTAGCGGTGAGTGATATAAAGAAAAATTAAGCGAGGCAAGGGGACACAGAGTGACAAGGAAGTGCTGTTTTAAGGAGGACTGGCCAGGGATGGCCTAACTGAAAAGGCAGCAGCTGAGCAGAGCCCTGAAAGAAAGAGGGAGCAAACCATGCAGCAGTCTGATGGAAGAGCATTCCAGAGAGTGGGAACAGCAAGTGCAAAGGCCCAGAAGTGGGAGTCAAGGGCCAGTGAGGGTAGAGTGAGCTGAGCTAGGGCGAGAGTGGTGAGAGATGAGGTCAGAGGGGAGCAGGCAGGTCACGCAGGGCCTCTGAGTCAAGGGAAGGATCTTGGAATTGAACAGAGAGCTTTCAGAGGGTTCTAAGCAGAACAGTGGTATTATCTGACTTACGGTTTTAACAGGATCTCTTGGGCTACCCTGTGGAGAATAGTGCATAAGGGAAGAGAGTGGAGCCAGGGAGACCAGTGTGCAGGTGTTGCAGCGGCCTGAGTCCGAGGATTAGGAAGGTGGCTGCAGACATACAAGGAGGGGCTGGATTATGGATGTAGCTCTCAGGCAGTGCTCGTGGGATGCGTTTATGGCTCGGATGTAGGGTGTAGGTTACCACAAAGGTCTAGGGTGGTTCCGGCACAGCTGGATCCATGGGTACAAATATTAAAATCAAGACTCTTAGCCTTTCTGTATCTCTTGGCTTTGCTTTCTTCTGTGTTGGTTTCATTTTCGGGTGGGCTCTGCCACATGGTGGTAAAGATGGCCACCTGCCCCTATGACTTACTTCGGGAAGCCCTCTCAGAAGGGCAAGGAAGCATTTGTTCCAAAGTCTTCAGTAGATGTCCTCTCTCGTCTCATCGGTTTGAACAGGGCCCTGTGCTCACAGTGAACCAATGAGAATGGCCAGGGGATGGAGTCACATTGACTGGGATAGGCTAAGCCACATGATCCCTTTCTAGAGCAGTGGGGAGAGTTAGCTTCCACTTGGCGCGGGAGGAGATGCAGGTAAAGGAAAGAAAACCAAGAGTGGCTACTGAGAGAAGGGGGCTGGCTGTGGCACGGCTGCCGCCATGTGCACAGCAACCGGGGGAACTTCAGCAAGGGCAGCCAGGGCAAATAGAAACAGGTATACACCAAAGATGCTAATTGGCAAAATATCGTGTGTGGAGGTTGAGGGAGAAGGGAGGTCAGAGATAATGCTAGAATCATTTAGGCAATATGTTAACAGAAATGAGGACCGTGGGATCCAAAGTATGTTCATATTGCAAAGGGGTGAGTTGATGAGTTAGGTTTTGCCATGTGAGAGGCACATAAATGACTAACCACGAGTCAAGGCAGGACAAAATAGATGTTAAATGAGAGGCATAAGCAAAATACACCTGGGAAGCTTTAACTGTGGTGCCCGCAGGTCAGAAATGGAGAGAAGGACAGCACAGTCAGGTAGACATTTAGGTCTGCCTCTCAACAGACCGGGAGTGGCGTTTCACTGTCACTGATAACGGGCACTTAATTTTCCAGGGCCGCTGGCCCCGCTAAGTGTGCAGCATCTCTTCAGTTGTTAGCTTCTCCAGCAGTCTGTGCCCCGAGCTGCTAATAGGTACCCATCTGACTGCCCAGCTTCCCTCTCCCTCAGGCACAGCCTTCTGTACCAGCAGCGAAACAGCCAGGGGAAGAATCACCTGCAGTTGACGGGCAAAGAGCACTTTGGCTGCAGATGGAAAACCCGAGAAACCTGGGTGGTTTTCAGGGGAGAAACAGGTGGCAAAGGAGGGGGCCCACCCGTAATTAAAGCCCAGCCCAGCCCAGCCCTTCTAAAAGGGAAGTGAAATACAATCAGTGCAACTTCTTCCAAAGACCGATGAGAGAGCTGCAGAGAAAGAAATCCACTCCTGTCTGTGGAGAAAAACGGAGAGAATTAAACGAGAATAGGCTGCATCAGTTAAAGCTTCCTGGGAAAAGATAAGAGTGGTGAAAAATCAGAATTAGATCACACCAGCCAAAGCAATTAAGGAGAATAAGATGTGCTTTCACAAATATCAGGGGAAGGGAGATTATGAAGAGGAAATAAGACTTAATAAATGCAGAGGACCATGAAATTAACGATGACCACAAATGGCTGAAACACCGATTCATTCTTTGTTAGCCTTTAAGTAGGAAAACAAAGAAAAGAAATTGAGCAATTAAAAAGCAAGGACAGGGGCTTCCCTGGTGGTGCAGTGGTTAAGAATCTGCGTACCAATGCAGGGGACACAGGTTCGAGCCCTGGTCCGGGAAGATCTCACATGCCGCGGAGCAACTAAGCCCGTGCGCCACAACTACTGAGCCTGCGCTCTAGAGCCCGCGAGCCACAACTACTGAACCCGTGAGCCTAGAGCCTGTGCTCCGCAACAAGAGAAGCCACTGCAATGAGAAGCCCGCACACCACAAGGAAGAGTAGCCCCCGCTCGCTGCAACTAGAGAAAGCCCGTGCACAGCGGCGAACACCCAACGCAGCCAAAAATAAATAAATTTATTTTAAAAAAAGAAAAAAGCAAGGACAACTTGAGAAGAGAGTGACACAGCTGCCGGCAGGGAGGAGGTGTCTACCTCCATGGTCCTCAGATTTTTCAGGCACTTTTTTGGGACCTGACATACAGGGCTCTCGTGTCAGCCGCAGCCCGGCATGTGCACTGGGCTGCTGGGAGTGGTACCCTCATTCTCCTGAGTCTAATGAACTGATGGAGCTGAGGAAAGAGACAGAGTGAGAAGGGGAAGGAGAGACTCCTATGCTATGGTGAGTTTGGAACCATCATAATGACCCTGAACTGAGTTCAGCTGGGCTTCAGCGTGGCCGCTCCCCTCCCATCCTTCCCGCCCTGCCTCGGGACCTCCGGCCTCAGGGCTTACTATCCAGTGTTTAGGGCACATTTCTGAAGATTTTCCCTGTGAAGAGCCCACCCACAAGACTGTCCTGTTTCTGAGAAACGGAGAGGCTAGGGCGTGCTGACCAAGCAAGAGTGGCTTGTCTTTTTTTGCTTAAGTGAGGAGATCGAGTTGATTTCTACAACTTGTAACCAAAAGTCCTGACTTACCCAGCCAGGTTCTATGACAGGCACCGGAGATACAACGGTATGAAGATAAGGGCACTGCTCTCAAAGAGCTCACAGCCCCGTAGGAGAGACCTCACACATACACAACTTTTTGCAATACAGTGCGCTGGAGGCAATCAGGGTGAACGTCTGGAGGAGGTGCCCCAACAGCTCAGAGGAGGAAGCGACTCTGCTCAGGTGGACCAGTGAAGGCTTCTAAAGGTCTCTTGAGCTTGCTTCTGACAGATGCCTGGGATTTTTGACATGTGGCATAGGAGCGCTTTTCGGACAGCGGGAACCCTGAGTGCCAAGGCCAAGAGGCACCAACAGCACGTGGCCTCCAGGATGTAAGTCATTCCCTTCTGTTTCTAACTCTTTCCAATGTCTCCATCCTCCAGCTGCCTAACATTCTCTTGTAACAAATATTTCTTGCTAGAGAGAGTGTTTTAGGAATAGATTAAACTTTTGGCTAAACTCAAGTGTTAGGACACTCTTACCTCCCTTAACTGCATTACAAAAAAGACTGAAAGGGCTCCCCTGGTGGTGCAGTGGTTGGGAGTCTGCCTGCCGATTCATGGGACACGGGTTCGTGCCCCGGTCGGGGAAGATCCCGCATGCCGCGGAGCGGCTGGGCCCGTGAGCCATGGCCGCTGGGCCTGCGCGTCCGGAGCCTGTGCTCCGCAACGGGAGAGGCCACAGCAGTGAGAGGCCCACGTACCTCAAAACAAACAAACAAACAAAAAAAGACTGAAAAATTGCATATATATGTGGCTATTATTATCTGTATCTCTTCATTAGCACGTACATCCTATGGGAAACTTGGACTGTTTAGTTTGCTGCTGTATATCCAATTCTTAGAACAGCAGCTGTTCTAACTCAAAGACTTGGTTAAGGACAGCGCCTAACCAAGTAATAGACCTCCTGACTTAGTGGTTACAGAGGTTTGGAGGGCGTCAGGGAGGGACTCAAGGGCTGGAGAGCACCCTATTGATGACCACCTCCTCTGTCTAGATGGCCCCTAGGCCACTGGAAGCACACAGCACCTCACACACCTTCTTCTCCTCATTCTTTTGTTCAGGGGGCGCCATGCTGAGCGCACAGATGACTCCTGCCCTCCCAAAGGCTAGAGGCTAGCAGGAGGCTCAGATCATCACAGAAATGAATGGACAGCTGCCAGTGGGAGAAGTGCTGGGAAGGAGAGGCATGGGTGTTGTGACCGTGGACAGGACTGAGTCGGGGGGCGGGGGGTGGTGGTGCAGGCGGTGTGATCTGGCCAGGAAGACCAGGGGAGGCCTCCCTGAGAAAGCTCCACTAACCTGGGATGGCCAGGACAGGTGCCTTACCTAGACTGAGAGGGGTGGGAAGAACAGTCTCCGAGGCAGAGAGGAGAGCAGAGCAGAGGCCCATGGTGGGAGGGCCCGTGGGTGGAAGGAAGGTCGTGTGCCTAGAACTGAGAGAGCAGGGGCTGGGGGAGGGGCTTGAAGTAAGACCGAGCTGGAGAAGTACACAGGTGCCAGAACAGGCAGGGACGAGGCTGATTCTTTATCCCAACAGCAATGGGAAGCCACTGAAGAGTGTAAGCAGTGGGTGACCGGACGGGTTCTGATTTGTGTAAAATAAACTGGAGGGAGCCACCTGGTGTGGGTTCAGGTTCAGATGACAGAAGATAGATGGAAAGTGGGCAGGATGTGGTGATGGACTGAATATGGTGGAGTGGGGGGCGGGTAGGGAGACGAAGGCATAGCATATCTGATGGTCAGAGGTACCATCAATAAAGGTGGGGACCCCAGAAGAGGACTGTGGCCTTACTAAGCCTCAGCGCCCTTTGCTCTCGTGCGTGGACCTTGCCAAGGACCGTTTGGAGGTACCAGCACTGTCACCGTCGCCCTGATTGGCCTCCAGACTTCTCCTTTGATCAATAGGCCACAAGGTGTCCTGCTTTCTCAGTGGAGGGAGAGGCACAGCCGGACAGCAATAAGACCTTGAAGTTGTGGCTATATTGTTTTTGCCAACTTTTCTGCTCCCCCCTCTAGAGGGAAGACAAGAGTCTAATGATGAAGACAAGAACTTTAAAAGGAGCTATCGACTTGGGAAAACATACGGAAGAGTTACACGATCAATCAACCATACAGTGTTGGAGCTGAAAAAAAACTTAGTGAAAGAAAAAAATCTCTTCCAGAGCAACTCTGACAGCTGTTAAAACACTCCCTGCTTCAGCATTTCCAATTGCTGGGGGCAAACTGTCTGAACAAGCAGCCGACTCCATTGTCAGAGGGCTCTGATAGCAGGAGATAGGGTTTTCTTGCATTCAGTCGGAATGTATCTCTGAGCAACCTCCACCCATTTGTCTTCGTTCCATTCTCTGGAAGCAGAGCAGGTCAATGTCCCTTTTAAAATGTGGTGCCCAGAAGGGGACACAAGACTCCAAATGTGGTCTGATTTAATTAAAGCCCTGTGGGGAATTTAGAGGGGAAAAAAATAAAGCCACCGAGTTAACCAGCTTTAGAAAATGGCAATCATAGAAAGCGTCCATAAGAAGAACCTTAGAATCATAAACTAAAGCCTTTGAAAATACCCAGTTGGTCCCTTTCCCTGAAGAGATCACACCTAAACCTGTCCAACCCAGAGAAGCTGACCTATTTTTTAACATCTCTAAAAGCAAGGATTCCACGGATGTTGATTGCCAAGAGGCTTCTTACAAATCAATCATTGTAAAATATTTTCAAATATTTTCTACAAAACACAAGCAGTGTTTTCTAGTAGACTAATTTGTTTTCACATTTTCCTTTCTTGCTATTATCTCTCCCACCACATAAATTGTCTTCCTAATGAAGCCGCTTATTGTATCATTTTCCGGGAGTGCATGTTCTTCTGCTCCTTCTGCTTCTGTTTCAGTTCCTACTGCATTAATTAACCACACTTCCTCTATTATTTTCCTCTTTTTTGTATGGGATCCATGCTATTTATCCTTATATTGTTGCATAATGCTTTTTGTGATGGATGTGTTCTCAAAATTGTGCGCAAATCTAATCTTTGTAAATTGAGTCTCTTCAATTAGAAGTGCCTTCCAAATGCATTTTGAGTGTCATTTTTTTTTTTTTTTTTTTTTTTTTTTGCGGTACGAGGGCCTCTCACTGTTGTGGCCTCTCTCATCGCGGAGCACAGGCTCCGGACGCGCAGGCTCAGCGGCCATGGCTCACGGGCCCAGCCGCTCCGCGGCATGTGGGATCTTCCCGGACCGGGGCACGAACCCGTGTCCCCTGCATCGGCAGGCGCACTCCCAACCACTACGCCACCAGGGAAGCCCGAGTGTCATTTTGAGGCGTTCTGTGGGAGGTGGCCTGGTAGAATGGGAAACACTGGGCATTTGGAGCGAGAAAACGAAACCACACAGATCGGGGTCTGCATCTTACAAGCTGTGTAACCTTGACTGGTTACATAATCTATGTGGGCCTTTGTTTCTAATCCACGAAATGGAGATAATAGCGCCGCCTCAAAACGTTGTTGGAAAAAAATAACTAAGCAAGGATTTCCCTGGTGGCGCAGTGGTTAAGAATCCGCCTGCCAGTGCAAGGGACATGGGTTCGATTCCTGGTCCTGGAGGATCCCACATGCCGTGGAGCAACTCAGCCTGTGCACCACAACTACTGAGCCTGCGCTCTAGAGTCTGTCAGCCACAATTACTGAGCCCACGTGCCACAACTACTGAAACCCCGCACCTAGAGCCCATGCTCCATACCAAGGGAAGCCACCACAATGAGAAGCCCACTCACCGCAACGAAGAGTAGCCCCAGCTCACCGCAACTAGAGAAAGCCCGCGCGTAGCAACGAGGACCCAACGCAGCCAAAAATAAATAAATAAGTAAAATAACTATGCAAAGCAAAATCCCTGCAACTCAGGAAATAGATACATCTTTCTGTCTTTAAAGTGGAGAATCATTTTTTAAAGTAAATAATCTTCTCAGAAATCTATTTTGCAAGTTCAGACGTTTCTGATCACACGTCCTTAAAGCAGGAAGCAGCAAACATTGATTTCCTTCACTGACTTAGGAACCTTCTACCAGACCTTGTCTTGGGTTCTCCCCTCTAGGCCCCACCCTGTTCTGACAGACCTTCTCACCTGGTCCATAACAGAGGTTAACATCTGCAGGGCTAGCTGCTGCTTTGCCAAGTCTGCTTCTACTCAGCAAGCCTGAGTTCTTGACGCGTAAGTCACATTCCTCTGTTCTCACTATCATCTACGTCTGCTTCTGAACATCTTTACCTGCTCTTTTTTTTTGTTATTTGAGTCTTTTTGGTTTCCCCAAAGTTCTTCCCCAGAAGGGTGGGATTTTGCATTCACTCGAACCACGCATCTCTCCTACACGACTCTGAGTTCTTTGAGAGACCACGCACGCCCACAGGCCAAGCACAGTGCGTGAATGAAGGGCTAGTGACCCTCCCTGGGAAGCTCTTCTACAGCCTGACATATGGAGAAAGTCACTTCCATTCTCAATTTATCTGTAAAATGAGGAAATACAATGATATTCGTGGTTTCCAGGCTGGAGTTCGTCGTGTTTAGGGATCCACAGTGGGAGAAATGGAGAAAAGGAGAAAACTACTCTGAATGTTTTTAAGAGTCCAAAAGAAAGTGTGCCACTACCCAATTATGGCTACACTGGTTCATGTAAACCCTGTCTCTTGATCTAGTTGGAATGATGTCAGTTCTGTGCAGTATCACAGGTACAGTCATGTCACTCAGCATGTGCACCAGTCAGGATTCTTGGTTGTGAAGAACAGAAGCCAAGTCTGATTGACTAAAACAAAACATAAGTGCATTGGAGAGATGTCAGCTAGCTCCAGAAGAAATGGAAAAGCAGGAGGAACAGGCTCTGGAAACGGGCAGTAAACAGAGAAAGCTGAGCAATGAGGTACTCAGCTAAGGTCCCATCAAAGGAGCAGCGCAGTGGGGGGGGGGGGGTGCCACTGGACACCAGGCACTGACCCACTGGAACCACCACTCTAGCGCCTAGGATGCTGTTGCCCAGTGAGATGAATTCCAAACCACGGTGGCTGCTTTGTGTCCCTCACTCCAGATACAAAGTCTCAGGTGATCATCCAGTGGGCTAATCTTAAACTTTCTGTGCTTGTGTCCAGCTTCTGGAGAACAAGGATACTTGCTGGATACTTTCTAGTATCATTTCTTCAGAGACTCTACTGTATTAGGAAAATTCTCCAAATATAGAAAGAGAATCAGCTGTTGGACAGCCCCCCAAATGGCAAATGTCCACTATGGTTGTTAAATGTTTGCCCTGATGAGTAAACTAATTAGAACTTAATTGATGGGGGAAAAATTTATTTTGAAACATTGGATCCATAGAAGAAAAAAGTAATGAACATGCTTGATGATTAAAAAAAAAAATTGATCAGAAAGGATGATTTCTAATGTCACTCCCAGGCTTCGGTGCCCCCTGCAGGCAAGATAGAGGAATAAGAACTGAACTGATTTTTCTCAAGCTCTTTGCTTCATCAAATACAGTTGTCCCTCAGCATCCAAGGGAGATTGGTTCCAGGACCCTCTGTGGATACCAAAATCTGCAGAGGCTCTTGTCCTTTATATAAAATGGTGTAGTATTTGCATATAACCTACGCACATCCTCCCTTCCATATACTTTTTTTTTTTTTTTTTTTGCGGTGCACGGGCCTCTCACTGTCACGGCCTCTCCCGTTGCGGAGCACAGGCTCTGGACGCGCAGGCCCAGCGGCCATGGCTCACGGGCCCAGCCGCTCCACGGCATGTGGGATCCTCCCAGACCGGGGCACGAACCCGTGTTCCCTGCATCGGCAGGTGGACTCCCAACGACTGCACCACCAGGGAAGCCCCCTTTACATATACTTTAAATCACCTCTAGATTACTTATAATAGCTAACACAATGTAAATGCTATGTAAATAGTTGTAAATACAGTACAGATATTATGTAAGTAGTTGCCAGTGCAAGGCAAATACAAATTTTGCTTTTTGGAACTTTCTGGAATTTAAAAAATATATATATTTTTGATCCGTGGTTGGTTGAACACACAGATGCAGAACGTGTGGCTGTGGAATTTGCCTCGCACTGACTGTATATGTCATAAAAACCTGGACTTATAGAATTTGCCAGGAGTAATTAGCCATAGCTAATTTTAGGTTCTGCTGCATATAAGAGAAAACAAAAGGAATAATAGCATAAACATGATATGGAGTTTTCTTTTACATAAAAGAAATCTGGAGGTTGGCAGTCCCAGGCTGGTATCGTAGTTTCATAGTGTTCATGAACACAGGCCTCTTTTATTTTTGCTCTTCCATCCTTAGTAGTTCAGGCTTTTATCCACAGGGATACTTCCTTAAGGCTGCTGGAGCTCCAGCCATCACGTCTGCATTCCAGACAGGAAGTAGGAGGAATAGTGAAGGGACAAATGGCAAAAAGGCACATACAAACTGCCCTCTTAAGACTTCCTGAGAGTTGTACTTAACAATGTCTGCTTATATCTTATTGACCACCTCTAATTTCAGGACAGCCTGGGAAGTATATGATCTTTTAGCTGGGCACTTTGCCACCCAAATATTGAATGGGAAGCTAGCAATCTTTTCCTCCCCAAGGAACTCTCAAGGTGATCAGAGGTAGGCAGAGGTCTCATTTGGTGCCCATCAGCTCTCTGCAGTTAGGTTTGTGGATATCACTTAAGATCAAGGAAGCCTCAGAGGGGAAGACCAGCACAGATGCCTTAGGAGCTACCTTTCTGAAATGCTTGGAAGGTGGTAATGGGTCCTTTGAGGAGCTTCCTAGAGAATAACAAAAATAGTGAACACTTGTTGAGTGTTTACGTTCTGCCAGGTGCTGTGCGAAGTGTTTTATCTCCAATCTCTCACCTCATTCTTACAGCTACTCCATGAGGTAGGCACAAATGTGCCCAGACTGCACTTGAGGAAACCAAGGATTAGTGGCAATAAGCATTTTGTCTGATCAGAGTTAGTAAGTGGGAAAGCAGGGTCAAAACCTGAAGGGTCTGTCTGACTCTGAGCCTAATACACATACACACATAGCAGCTGCGCCGTCCCGTACGGTGGTCGCCAGCCACACGCACATTTAGATTAAAATTAATTAAATGGAATTAAATTAAAAATGAAGTTCCTCAGTCCCACTAGCCACATTTCAAGGGCTCAGTAGCCACATGTGGCTAGTAGCTACCATATTGGATAGCGAATATATAGAACATTTTCAGCATCACAGACAGTTCTATTGGACCACTCTGTGCTACACGGATGGAACATTCCTGGATTCCAGCTCTCATCATAAATGAGGCGATGAGATAGTCTCTTCTTTTCTCTGGCCCCCTTTCCCGTTTCTGTAGCCCCATCTTGTTACACATACAGCTCAGCCATGCAAAGAGATGAAAGAAATTCTGAAAAAGAAAATACCCATGAAAGTTGGAAAAGCGGTGGCGTGTGTTATTTGTGCTGCTACAGTACTTAACTCTGGGGCAGGGGAGCCACTGTGGAGGGCAGAGCCGGCCTGGGGTGGAGGATGTTCCCTGCAGTTCACAGTCAGCTCAGCTCACAGGGTAGCCCCTAGACTGGCCTGAATTCCTGAACACTAAGTTGCAGCCCCCTTATCTTTCCCCTCCTTTCTTTAGCTCTTCCTCCCTCCTTTTCCCATTTTGGCACATGCCACATGTGCTTTCATTTAAACCTGCTCTTTTAAAAATTTGCAAAGCTCCCAGCTGTTGCGAAGTCAGATTTTTAAGAACACATTTGCATCTTTTCTCAGTTGCTGCCTTAATTACATATAATAAAGGTACTTAGTTATAGAAGAATAGCTGATGAGCCTGCACTACCATAAAGAGGTCTTGCCAAAAGCCATTTCCTTTGTCAAGAGAGAACTTGCTCAAAGACAGTGAGAAGCCATGATTCATTCTTATGCCACAGTGTTACTATAAAAAATTCGGTTCACTGTCGCACAAACTTTAAACAGTGACAGAGTTCTCAGCCATGTTCTGCCACCAACACCTGTGCCTGGACTGGAAAAGTGTGATAAGAGAAGACCGGCGTCGTTTGTGACAGCTTTATCGGGGTCAGGAAGCTTTGTGAGCTGCCTGCCTGTTTTTGCCAATAAAGCATTATTGGGACATAGTCATGCTCATTTGTTTACCCATTGTTTACGGTGGCTTCCACGCTACAACAGCAGAGCTGAGTAGCTGCCATGGACTCCATCTGTAAAGCCTAAAATACCCTCTGCCCTTTCACCAGCCCCTGGCTTAGAAGGCAGGAGTTGGGGTAGATCAGAGGTCTCAGTCTTATCCTGTTTTCTTTTGTTGTTTTTGTGGTACGCGGGCCTCTCACTGTTGTGGCCTCTCCCATTGCGGAGCACAGGCTCCGGACGCGCAGGCTCAGTGGCCATGGCTCACGGGCCCAGCCGCTCCGCGGCATGTGGGATCTTCCCGGAGCGGGGCACGAGCCCGCGTCCCCTGCATCGGCAGGCGCACTCTCAACCACTGCGCCACCAGGGAAGCCCAGTCCTATCCTGTTTGGGTGTCTC
The DNA here is from genome assembly GCF_964374135.1 of Grampus griseus. NCBI lineage: Eukaryota > Metazoa > Chordata > Mammalia > Artiodactyla > Delphinidae > Grampus > Grampus griseus. The sequence continues at coordinate 80,752,834 of NC_139017.1, forward strand.
TATTGGAGGGTTTGCATGGACCCTGCCCTTCCACCTGGTCCAGGGCACCATCACCTCACCCCTGCATGACTGCCCTGGCCTACTCCCTGCCTACCTGTGTCTCCCTGTCCCCTGCAGTCTATTCTCTATTCTCCAGTGACTGGTCTAGTCACTGCAACCAGAGTGCCCCTTTGAAACATAAGCCCTTTCTTATCATTACCTTGCTCAAAGCCCTCCAAGGGCTTCCATTTCATAGAGAGTAAAGTCCGAAGTCCTTAGGGTGACCTGTAGGCCCCTCCATCACCTCACCACCACCCACCTTGCCCCACCTGGCTTCCCCTGCCCCAGCCAAAGCGGCCTCCTTACTTAGCCTTGAACTACCAGGCCCTGTCTCCACTCACAGGCAGAGGGGGCCACCTGGCCCCCAAAATGCCTGTCCACAGAATGCCCTGTTGCCGGGAAGTAGCAACCCAGTCAGACCCCTGGCATTCAAGGGTGGCATCCTGACTGGTTCTCACTGAGGGAACATAACAGAAAGCGGTGCTTGTCACTTTCGCTGGGGGTGTGGTCTTCAGAACCGTCTGTGCCTTCTCCACTCCCCATCTGCCCCTTAATGGGGAGGTCTTCGAGGCCCTTGGAAACAGGAAAGTCATAGGATAAAAGGCATTTGAGTCTCTGGACCCAAATGAAGACTGCCCATCACCAGCAGCTTAACAGTGGACTGGAACTTGAGCAGGAAATAAACATTCATTGTTGCCATCCTTTCATTATGGAGTTTTAGGATTTGTCATGGCAGCATCATCTGGACTAAGACAGGGCCTTTGCACTTGCTGTTCCCTCTGCCTGGAAGGCTCTTCCCCAAATATCTGTATGGCTTTTCACTTCCTTTAGGTCTCTGTTCAAATGCCATCTTATCCTAGAGACTTTCCCAGATGACCCTAAATAGAAGAGAGCAAATCACCTTCTACCCCAGTACTATCCACCCTGTACTGTTTTATTTTGCTTCATAGCACACACCATCACCTGACAGTCTCTACTTACTAGCTCATCGCTCAGTGCCTGAGTTGTGTGCCGTCTCTCTCACTCCACTAGAATGTAAGCACCCACGTGTCCCCGGGGCTGAGCACAGTCCCTGCTACAGCGTAGAGGTTCAATAAATGTCTGATGAATGAATGAATGAATGAATGAATGAATAGACCAACAATCTCAAGGATTAGTGGAGAAAATAATAAGATTTAGAGTAGATGGTCGGGTGGGGAGAAGAAAGGATGTGAGATGATTCCTTTTGCAATTTTTAACATTAAGTTTTATCTGATGCCAAAGGCAGTACAGACACCTGGCGTTTGGAGCACCTGCTCTCATGAGTGTGTGGGCACAGGTGGCAGCATACCGTGAGGGCTGCTCTGTCACAGGGAGCCCAGGGTGCTCAGGGGATGGGCGTCAAAATTAGCCTGTGGGGTCAAGGGACACTGGCCAAAGGAGACAACACGTAGAAGGAACTGGCTGTGAGAAGAAGCCAGAAGAGGAGATTCCGGCATATGGGAAAGCAGGATACGAGCCCTGAACACTCTGATGTGGCGTGAATTTGGGGCAGGTGGGGAGTGAGAGTAGGGGTGGGCAGCAAGGCCTGTGGGGCCAGATCATGAACAGACTTGCCTGCTATGCTAAGAAGCTTGAACTATTTCCTGAAACAGATGGGAACCAGGCAAGAGAGGGCATAATCAGGGGTGCATTGTATGAGGCTCTTTCTGGCAGCAGCCTGTAAACGGGATTGGCAAGGACGTGAGATTAGAGGCTAAGTGAGGCGACTATCTGGAGATGCCCTGGGGTGGTCCAGGGTCCCCACCGCTCTCTGCTGGCAGACAACACAAGCAACACGGCCTAGCTCTGGGCAATGGGAGCCTGGGAATCTGTTTCTACTGTCTTCCTCCCTGTTCCAGGTGACGGGGTGGGTACCATCTGGGTCTAGTTTCATAAAACCATGGGCTCCAGGAAAAGGCAGTGACTGCAAGCAGTGGCATCTCTGAATCCTTACTGCATTCTACCTTCCCTCCCTATCCAGCAGGGACCCTGCAGGGATGGGGGACCCTGATGTATCACTGCCACAGACCAGTGCCTATGAATATGCCAAGAGCCTTGGGGTCCAGCTGAATGGAGGATGTTTGGGAGGCCCCGGGCACTCAGATCTAACTGTTTAGGGTCTTGGCACCGGAGGGGTGTCCAGAGAGGAGATATGTAGATGGTGCAACTGCATTTCACATGAGTGGGGTTGGCATTCTCCAGTTAGGAGAGACCAAGGAAGATAGGGGGATGTCAGCAGGGGGTGGCTGCAACCATGCAAACGTCAGCAGTAGCCCTTCGAGACTCTTGGCTTGCTCCCAGGCACTGGGCGGCTTCCACACGGCAGTGTCCACACAGCACTAGAACTCTGGATACGTTCATTTCCATCATCTCCTGAGCTCACCCTCCCGTGGAGCACTTGCTGAGGATTCCAGGAATGGGAGGAGGGTGGAGAGGGTCTCCCAGGGATGTAGCTGAGCAGTGGCTGAACGGCAGGGGTCACGGCTTCCAGCAATGACTCATGAAATCTGGGAGATGGTCGGGTCAGCCCTTGTTTCTCACATGGTTTGTGCTGTGAGCGAGCCTTCTGTGTTCAAGGAGCTTGGAGAAGTTGCCAGGCTGAAGTGAGGAGTCCATGCGGTGGATGTGTCAGTGAGATTGGAAACAGAGGAAGCCATGTGGAACATGTGACGCGTGCCTGAAACAGGGTATTATTGCCCAGAACTGGCTTCTACAGCTCTCTGTGACTTGTTATACATGGGTGGCATGGGAGTTTGAGTTAGATGTTTACAAGGGCCCACAGCCATGTAGATGAGTAAAGCGGGCAGGTGGTGACTGGTCTCCATCCAAAGGGGGAGCCGCCCTTTATCTCCAGCCACTTGTTGCCATGGGGCTCTGGAGGCCACTGTCATCAGATCTTCTGATTCTTTAAGAGAAGGGCAAGGTCCAGATTGTTATGGGCTGTCTCCTCTATCCGTCACTTTTTCTAGGTTAGGCTGTGGTAACAAGTAGCCCTCAGAGTATCACTGGCTCGTAACAGTAAAGGTTCATTTCTGTTCCTGTTACATATCAGCAGCAATGGTTCTGCTCTGCGGTTCCTCTCTTTCCAGGATCCAGACTGAAGAGCAGACCCCATCCTGGATGTGCTCCCAGGTGTCAGAGGGAACTTCTGCTCACATCCCATCCACCAAAGCAAGCACCCTGGCCAATCCTGAGCAACTGAGGAGAAGGGTGATTGCCCACCCCCTCACCCCCGCACAGGGAGACATAGCTGTTCACGTGGCCACTGGTGGGAGGGGAGATGGTAATCGGGGCAAGAATATGATCTGCCACACTTCCTCTTTTTAAACGTTGGCAACTGCACCAGAAGCATCATAAAATGTGGGCAGAGCCAAAGAAACACAGGGAACCACAAGCTACTAATTTATAACTTCTAATTTATGAGGTCAGAGATGGAGTGAACAGTGTCGCTCTCTTCCTAAAACACAGACACTGGCTCAGAATCCCCTTAATAGTCCTCTCAAAAAGAAAGGAAAATGGTTACAACACCTTAACATTATGGGTGAATCTATACTGGCTCCTAGTAATCACTATTTCCTTTTATAGGTACTCATAAATTCCCTTGAAACAATTCTTTCATAAATACTACCCGGGATCCAGGTTGCTTACCATTTGTGGTTTTCAGAATTCACCTTCTGTTTTGTTTTTTTTTAATTTATTTTTTTCTTATTAGTCATCCATTATATACACATCAGTGTATACAGGTCAATCCCAATCTCCCAATTCATCACCACCACCACACCCGCTGCCGCTTTCCCCCACTTGGTGTCCATACATTTTTTTCTCTACTTCTGTGTCTCAATTTCTGCTCTGCAAACTGGTTCATCTGTACCATTTTCTAGGTTCCACATATATGCATTAATATACGATATTTGTTTTTCTCTTTCTGACTTACTTCCCTCTGTATGACAGTCTCTAGATGCATCCACGTCTCTACAAATGACCCAAGTTCGTTCCTTTTTATGGCTGAATAATATTCCATTGTATATATGTACCACATCTTCTTTATCCATTCATCTGTCGTTGGGCATTTAGGTTGCTTCCATGACCTGGCTATTGTAAATAGTGCTGCAATGAACATTGGGGCACATGTGTCTTTTTGAATTATGGTTTTCTCTGGGTATATGCCCAGTAGTGGGATTGCTGGGTCATATGGTAGTTCTATTTTTAGTTCTTAAAGGAACCTCCATACTGTTCTCCATAGTGGCTGTATCAATTTACATTCTCACCAACAGTGCAAGAGGGTTCCCTTTTCTCCACACCCTCTCCAGCATTTGTTGTTTGTAGATTTTCTGATGATGCCCATTCTAACTGGTGTGAGGTGATACCTCATTGTAGTTTGGATTTGCATTTCCCTAATAATTAGTGATGTTGAGCATCTCTTCATGTGCCTCTTGGCCATCTGTCTGTCTTCTCTGGAGAAATGTCTATTTAGGTCTTCTGCCCATTTTTGGATTGGGTTGTTTGCTTTTTTAATATTGAGCTGCATGAGCTGTTTATATATTTTGGAGATTAATCCTTTGTCCAATGATTCATTTGCAAACATTTTCTCCAATTCTGAGGGTTGTCTTTTCGTCTTGTTTGTGGTTTCCTTTGCTGTGCAAAAGCTTTTAAGTTTCATTAAGTCCCATTTGTTTATTTTTGTTTTTATTTCCATTACTCTAGGAGGTGGATCAAAAAATACCTTGCTGTGATTTATGTCAAAGAATGTTCTTCCTATGTTTTCCTCTAAGAGTTGTATACATCATTGCAGCACTATTTACAATAGCCAGGTCATGCAAGCAACCTAAATGCCCATCGACAGACGAATGGATAAAGAAGATGTGGTACATATATACAATGGAATATTATTCAGCCATAAAAAGGAACGAAATTGGGTCATTTGTAGAGATGTGGATGCATCTAGAGACTGTCATACAGAGTGAAATAAGTCAGAAAGAGAAAAACAAATATCATATAGTAACGCATATATCTGGAACCTAGAAAATGGTACAGATGAACCAGTTTGCAGAGCAGAAATTGAGACACAGATGTAGAGAGCAAACGTATGGACACCAAGGGGGGAAAGCGGCAGGGGCGTGCTGGTGGTGGTGTGATGAATTGGGAGATTGGGGTTGACCTGTATACACTGTTCTGTATAAAATGGATAACTAATAAGAAAAAAAAAAAGTGAGTTTAGTATGGTTGCAGAACACAAGATCAATATACAAAACAAATTGAACGTATTTCTGTATACTAACAATAAGCATGGAAAATAAAATTTTAAATGGAATTTTTCAACAGCACCAAAGATACAAAATACTTAAGAATAAATTTAACCAAACATGTACATGACCTGTACACTAAAAACTACAAAAAAAAAAAAAAAAAAAAAAAACCCTGCCCTTAGCAGCAGTGGGAGCAAAAATGCCAAAAGCCAGGCTCTGGGTCCCCCATCTGGACCCACAACCTACCTCAAAGGAACCCAGTACTGTGTGATCCCAGGATCAGGGAACCACCTGGGGGATGGGGGCGTAGCTCCTGGTGTTACTACCTGTGAATCCGCCCAGCTCCCCAGAGCCTAGCTTCAGCAAGACCAAGGCAGCTCAGCACCACCCTGGAGATCAAGGCCCCGAGCCTCTGAGCTCTTTCCAGTCCATGGTAGAGCCAGCAGCCTTCAGCTCTAGCACTGAGGACCCCTTGCCTATGCTGCACCTGACTGCGCAAGACATCATCCTGAGCAGCACCACGGCAGTTCCACTACCAGATGTGTGTCCACTGGGGTCTGTGGCCCTCACCAAGGAGAGCTCAACCAGGAGGCCGCCTGGTACCACACTCCTCACCCCTCAGACTGTGAGCGCATCTGGCAGTCCCTCCCCAGGAGCCCCTGTCCGAATCCCCAGGCACCAGCAGGTGCTGCCCCCGCACTTGCACACTGCAGAGTTCTACCAGAGTCTGTGGACAGAGACGCTCTCCTTCATCTTCTTCTATCTGCAGGGCACTAAGGTGCAGTACCGGGCAGCCAAAGCCCTAAAAAAAAAACAGTCGTGGCAATTCCATACCAGATACATGATATGCTTCCAGAGGCACAAGGAGCCCGAGGCCACCGCCGTCCATTTGGGGCAGGGCACCTAAACCTACTTTAATTAGGAGAAGTGGGGATCATGGAAGAAGGAAGACTTCACCTTTGAGTGCGCCGGCCCCTCACTCCACCCCACCCCTCTCCCTGGCATGCTGATCCTTCTGCCCAGGTGAGGGCCCTGCCCTGGAAGATTGATGGGACTCCCCGCCCCCCTTTAGAAAGCAGGGAGCGAGCCCCGAAGTTTTCCCATCCTGGTGGCCCAGGAGCAAGGGCTGTCCCCGACCTCCCCAGTAAGGGACATGTTTTGGTAAACCTATTTTCATTTTGGAAAATATTTATGAATAAAAAAATTTATATAAAAAAAAGGAAAGACGTACCCTGTTTGCGAATTGGAAGACTCAGTGTTGTTAAGCTGTCAGTTCTCCATAAATTGATTCAATACGATCCCAAAGAAAATCTGAGCAGGTTATTTTTTAGCAATTGTCATGCTAAACCTAAAATTTATATGGAATTGCAGAGAACCTATATTAGCCAAAATAACTGTGAAAAAGAAATTCAAACTTGGAGGACTTGAACTATTGGAGTTCAAGTCTTGTTTTAAAGCTACTGTAACCAAGATATATTGTCTGTAGTTGCTTTCTCATCGTAATGGCTAAGTTGAAGAGCTGTGACAGGGACCATATGGCCCACAAATCCTAAAATATTTACTATCTAGCCTTTCACAGAGTTTTCTGACCCCTGTGATAGATGATGTTTATATATAAGACATACTCTTATGTACAATTCCTGGCCCGAAAGGTATTATTCTACCACTTTCTCTGCTGCTCGTTATAGCATATGAGAATGCAGGTTCGTCAACATAATTTTAGAAATAATCTTTAATCCCAACTAATATACTTAAGAATATAAATTGTTCATAAATTATGATACCTTATAATTATTAATATATTGTTTGCAATATCCCTTACAACTGCTCACAAAGCCATGGTTGAAAACTGCTCCTAGCAGAATGAATATAATTGCACATTAAATTTGTATGTGAATATGTAAATGAGGCATAGTACTACTAGGCTTGTTTTATAAATGAGAGGCAAATGTATCTGTTAGAGCCTGCTGTAGGTGGTTAGGAAAAGCAGACCAACGAGACAGTGGGATGAATAGGTACCAACTGGTGATGGATTGGATATAGGTAGTGAAGACAAGTATTGAGAAAAGTAATTCTGAGAGTTGGGATCTGAGTTTTTAGATGTAGTTGCTTTTGACCTCAGAAAAGTAATTCTGAGGATTGGAATCTGAGTTTTTAGATGTAGTTGCTTTTGACCTCATGCGACGATCGTGAAGAAATATTTATTTAGCTGTCGAGAGCAGAAAGGCTACGAGTTCAATTTGCAACTGCTCAAAGCAATGCGTTTCAGATTAATGAACTTGCCAGGTCATCCTGTTGGAATGCAGACTGATTCAGTAGTTTTGGGACAAGTCCCAACTTTCTGCAGTTCCAAGAAGTTTCCAGGTGATTCTGACATGGCTGATTCAAGGGGCACGCTTTGAGTAGCTAACAGAAATTCAAGTGTAGGTTTCTTCTGGAAGATAAGGGGAAGGTTGTAACAGGGAGTGATTTTTATGCGTGGAAGGAAAGAGTCTATTGTCTCCTCTAGAGGCAAGATTGTAAAGGGCCTGCAATCTTGAGGAGATCCTTAATGCAGAGAAGAGGAGGATCCAGGGCAATCAAGGAGAAAGAATAAGAGCTGTCAGGAAAAAGAAAAAGACAAACCAGGTGAATTTAGTGTCATTAAGGAATCCTATGGAACACTGAGTTTCAAGGAGGAGGTCAGTGGAATTCCAATATATAATTCATTCATCACATTATCTTCCCTGGTCCCTTTTCAGGTCCTCTCTTAGCTATAGTAGATATCAATGGATTGTCTGTCCAAAACTTACCCACTCCTTTTGCTAAAAAGGCCTCTCCTTATCAGTATGAGGTCCTTAAGAGCTGCCATGTTTTTATATAACCCCATGCCCCCTCCCTCCCTACGGTTGATTGGTCCAGGCATGAACACCTGATCCCAGTTTGGCCAATCATAGTTCTTCCCTAGGATAACTTGAAATAGGACTTGATCATGACAAAAGTTGTTCAGTACAGAATAGTTTCTATAGTGGTGAAGGTGTTAGGTACAGAATCTGCTAGTTGTTGCCAGCCATGTTAGAACCAGCACAGAGGAAAATTAAAGACATTTGATAGAAGAGAGCCTGGCAGTGTTCCAGCTGTTCCAGCTATTCCCAAGCCCAACTATATGCCCTTTTATTCCCCGTAATTTGGTTATTCAACACTCCCTTCTGTGACCCTGAAAATTCCCCTCTTGCCTAAGTGAGTTTGAGTCACTTTCAGCAGAATTCTGACTAATACCCAGCAAATCTTTTCCCAACACGTTTCCTCATACACATCACTTCCCAGGGCCTCTGCACCCTGTTGACTAAAGCCTTCCCCAGGTGCTTCCACAGGGTGACACGAGGCCAGAACCAGCTGCTTGGCAAGGACCAGAAACTCCAGCTTTGGTCTTGGTGGATGTGCATTTGTCACTGAACACCAGTGTACCAAGTCCATGTATTCACGCCAACAGCCGAAAAGAGCCCACGAAGGTATAATCTTCAGCACACTGGGCCTGTCCTGACAGATTGTTAAGACCCTGGGCCAGAGCTTAATGTGCACGAGTATTTGCAAGGCACAATTTCCTTTTTGCTCATTTCGACTAAATTAAATTCATTTTGGAATTCTCAAAGTCATTACTTGTTGATTTCTCCCGTCACCCTTACGTCACATTCTGGGTACATTTCTTCCCAAACTGAAAGTCACCCTCTTCTCTAGTTTCCTGGGTGCCTCAGATCCCCGGAGAGGTTCTATCCCTTGGTAGTTTGTTACGGTTCATGGAATAAGTTAACTCCTTCACTGTTGGGAAATTTAAAAAACAAAAAATAAAACCTGCTGTTCTACAAAAAGGCAAAGAACTTCCCACTCCCTTCCCCACCTTCACTACACACACACACACACACACACACACACACACACACACACACACACACACACACACACACCAGGCCTGTCTGAGGGCAAGAAGCCTACCTCCCACCACCCCCTCCGCAGGCAGAAATGCTGGCATTCGTGAGCTGTCACTCTGAGGAAGACAGCAGCTGTGTTATTCTCTGATTTATAGAACAGATTTGCATATCCTTGCCTTTGAAGATTGCCTATAATCTGACACATAAATATTTGAAAGACAGGATGGTGGAAACAGACCTAAGCAGCTTAATCGAACACTTGGCAGGTAGAGGACTTAGGCTGGTGTTCATTTAAAATGTCCCCATTGCCCTGGGGCCTCTTGGTATGTGTATACAAAATTGAAATTCAATGTTTAAACCTAATCCTACCGTCAAAAATCCCACTTGGAGGAAAAACCAGAAGAATGCCCGTTGGAAAATAGGTTTCATTTCATGTCTGGTCTCTTGGGCCAAAATCCTGTTTGACTTCCTTAAATTCTGCTCCAAGAAACAGGGGGCAAGGAATAGAAGCATCTCAGCCACTCCAGAAGCCCCACCTGTGCACATGGGGTGATCTGAACTCCACCCTGCCCTGCAGCAGCCCTGAGGCCACAGAGAGGCAGCTTCACCGGGAGTAGGAACGCTATTTCCCGAGAGTCGTTAGGGGGTTGGCTGTCTTAGGGAGCCAGGAGACCCTGTTCGAGGAGCAGGGGAGCTTCAGATTTTCCATGCCTCTTCCCTCATGCAGCATTTCCCAAAATGTGGTACAGAGCACAGTTTCTGGAGTTATTATAGTTTCCTTTTAAATGGCCATAGTCGGAAGCTCTAAGTCCTGCGGTAATAACAATCATAATTTGTTTAATCTAATTGTTTGAGCAGAATATATGCATTCTTATTTTCACAGGAGTCCTATTAATATACTATAGAATAAGTAGAAAATAGCAAATTATTCCCTAATCTGATTCAATTAATATGTGTTGATTCTCCTACTTGGCCTAGGAGAGGGACTGTCAAAGGTGGTCTTCATCCTCAAGACAGACCACCCATGCCACTCTTAGCTGGGCCCCTTTTCAGATGTCATACAAAGTTGGGGGAGGGCTGAAGGAGGAGGTGCTCCAAGATAGAAGGACTTTTGTAAAATTCTGAATGGGAGAGGGCAGATGATCCAGTAAACAGAGACCCAGACTGAAAGTCAGGAGACGTGGGTAGCCCCATCCTGCCATGAGTTCTGTGGTCCACGTCCTGAGTTCAACCACTTCCCCTCTCTAGACCTCTGTTGGCTCATCTGCAGAATGAGGCAGTTGATCTTAGGGACACCCCCCCCTCAACTCCCTTTGCTGTTAATATTCTACAACAGGCTGGGTTAGAGCTAAGATTCAGGTACGTCTGAATGATGGAGTGACATTTTCCCACCTGGATTTCTGGATCTCCAGAGAAAGCACCCCCGCTGGGGTTGCTTGCAGACTTGGGACAAGAAGAGGAAGGAGGCAGGGAGATTGGTGACAAAAGTCAAATGCTGGGGCTTCCCTGGTGGCGCAGTGGTTGAGGGTCCGCCTGCCGATGCAGGGGACGCGGGTTCGTGCCCCGGTCCGGGAGGATCCCACGTGCCGCGGAGCGGCTGGGCCCGTGAGCCATGGCCACTGAGCCTGCACGTCCAGAGCCTGTGCTCCGCAACGGGAGAGGCCACAACAGTGAAAGGCCTGCGTACCGCAAAAAAAAAAAAAAAAAAAAAAAAAAAAAAAATACTCCAATCAGCTAACACATTCACTTTACTATGTCCTGAGGATATTTCATGATCCCCCAAGACCTTCAAGAATAAAAGTTTAGGGGCTTCCCTGGTGGCACAGTGGTTGAGAGTCCGCCTGCCGATGCAGGGGACACGGGTTCCTGCGCCGGTCCGGGAAGATCCCACATGCCGCGGAGCGGCTGGGCCCATGAGCCATGGCCGCTGAGCCTGCGCGTCCGGAGCCTGTGCTCCGCAACGGGAGAGGCCGCGACAGTGAGAAGCCCGCATACCGCAAAAAAAAAAAAAAAAGAAAAAAAGAAAAAAAAAAGGGGGTCTAAGCACCCAGACAATGCCTTGGAAGAGAAACTGTGAGTGAAAAGGACTAAAGGACAACATCAGGGGAATTGGGGCTTCCCACTGATGCACAGATCCAGCTGGACTTGGTTATAGTGTAAACTTTGTTTAATCAAATCCTCTGTCATTGGGCTTCCTTGGTGGCGCAGTGGTTGAGAGTCTGCCTGCCGATGCAGGGGACACGGGTTCGTGCCCCGGTCTGGGAAGATCCCACATGCCGTGGAGCGGCTGGGCCCGTGAGCCATGGCCGCTGCGCCTGCGCGTCCGGAGCCTGAGCTCCGCAACGGGAGAGGCCACAACAGTGAGAGGCCCGCGTACCGCAAACAAAAAAAAGTCAAATGTGAAGCTCCTATAAGATGGTTTAGCCTCAAGGAGAACAGAGCCTGGCAGATTCAGCGGCACAGGTCCAAGTCAGGAGGAATCCGTGGTCCTGGGGCCAGTGTGGTAGTCTCTACGGCAACCAGCCACCCTGGAGGCAAGAGGACAGCTGGGGTGTCTCGCCCTCCTCCCTGCCCCCCGGATGCTGAGCAACCCTGTTCTAGGGCCCAGTAGTATTGTCACACTGGGGGCAGGGAGGTGTTTTCCTTCTTGTACTCCCAAACTGACTGCCAAGAGCCAAAGGTCCAGGAAGGCAAAGCGATTTGCAGACATGGCTGAGACATCCCCAGGGACTTCCAGAAAGTGGGTATGAGACACACCAGGCAGGTGGGTGTCCTGGGGCAGTGAACAGGGACAGGGTACTGATGTCAATGTGGCCTCATTTGGACACTCCACGAGCCTACACTAGTTTACTTAATATGGATCTGGGGAGGTAGCTGCCTGGAAGGCGGAGGCAAAAAGACCAGCCTCCAGAGGAAGCCCCGTGAGCATGCCTGCCATCACAGCTGACAGAAGAAGGGGGAGGAGGACACACTGCTCTGGCCTGGCTGGGCTATGACGGGCAGGACTAGCTTGGACCTGGCAGAAGCAGGTGAAAATCCCCAGAGAGGTTTTCACTGTTGGCAAGACGAGGAAAGAAGAAGAATGACCAGCCTCTGAAATGGAATGAGATTTGGGGACCACATCTATCAGTCCATCCTCATGCCCACCTAGAAACTGGGCTACAGAAAGGTGGGAGAGATTCCTACACCAACAGCCCAGAATTTCAGGCCCTGCCTCTTCATCCCGCAGAGCTGTCACACCTAGCAGCAGCCTTCCCCTGCTTCCACGCAAAGGAGGGGCAGCTGGGCCCGCCCTAGCACGATGGGGGAGGCTGTGAGCCCATGGGGGACACAGAAAGACACACACAGGAAGCAGTGCCGTGGTTACCTTGCACCTGTCTGTTCATACCCCCAGGTAGCTGTGGCCGAGGAAATCTCTGCTACACAGATTAGGCAGAAGCCTTTGACCCGATGTGTGGGTCCTTTGTCAGAATCACGATGGCTTTCCCTCTCTTCACAGGCTGATCCCACAGCTTGCCTATTGTCCTGTGGCCTCAGCAGCTGTGCCTCTGACCTGGGTGGGGCTGCAAGTCTGGGCAGGAGAGGCTTTGGGAAGCCAGAGTTGTTGCCAGTCATCTGTTTCCAGCCTGGGGTGGGAGCTGGGCTGGGTTCCAGGAGCAACATTTGATCAGTCATTAGGCACAGACTCTGCTCCAGCCACACCATTACCTCATTCCTGCCTCAGGGCCTTTGCACTTGCTGTCCCTCTGCCTAGAGTACTTTTCCTCCTGATCTTCACCTGACGTGTGCTCCCTGTTCCGTCAGATGTTACCTTCTCAGAGAGGCCTTCCCTGACCACCCAGGCTAGTGTAGCCCCTGTTCTCTCTCTGCTATACTGCCCTGTTTATTTCCTTTTTGGCACTCCCAACAATCTGTAATTCTCCTGTTAACCTGCTGACATGTTCGCTGTCCCGTTCCCCACTGGAACGTTAGCTCTTTGCAGGAAGGGGTCTTTTGTTTCTTATTCACAACTGTCCACAGCTTCCAGCACGTTGCCTGGTGCATGGTAGGCGCTTAACAAGTATCTGTTGGATGAATAAATGAATGAACGCCACAGCAGCCATGATAAACTCACCCCCACGCTTCTCCCTTCTTCACAGAAACTCAGTGTTGTTTGGCAGCCTGTCCTACTCATTACCATGAGTTACGAGCCATCATGGTGTCCCTTTCCCTGTGCTAGTAAGTGGCTATGGAAAGAACAAGTAATAGAATTCTGGCCAGAACCATGAGCAGAAGTCTACTAGGTGAGGGTCAGAGGTTCTAAAAGAGGTTTTCCCATCATGAAAAGAGCAGCAGATACTGCCATTTGATCTGAATACCACGCCTGAGTGCAGCTGTAGACCCTGGGTCCTTTATGGCGTTACTGAAGAACAGGACTTCCTGTTCTGGGCATAATAAATGTTCCCATTTTTAAGCCATTGTAAGCGGCATCTTTTGTTCCTTGCTGCCAAAGTCTTTTGAACCATAGAGACTACGGCATATGCTGGTCCTTAGTCCTAGCGGCGGCCCCTGGCCGGTAGACTGGAGCCTCGGCTTTTATCCCCTGGGTGTAGTGTTAAGTGAACATGAATTAATGAACTAGTTCCTTCCTTACCTCATCTGTACATCCAACAAACTTCACTGGAAACATCTGTGCTAGAAAGAGAGATGGATGAGGCAACGTCCCGGTCCTGAAGGAGCTCAGAACCCACGGGAGGAAAGCTTGTGAAAAGACTGGCAATCCGGAGGGCGCCTGTTACAACAGGGGTCTGCGAGGTGCCGCGTGGAGTCGAGAGCAGGGGAAACAAGTGTCTGAAAGCAGGAGGCTTGAGGGTGACTACAAAAGAGGTTGTGTGTGAGCTGAGTCTTGAACAAAAAACAGGCGTTGCCCAGAGGGACAGGCTGGCAGAGGGAACAATAATATCCCCCGTTCTAGACAAGTAAAAGAGTGAGCGGGACCGCTTTTTAAACACCTACAATGAGCCAGGCACCATGCTAAGTGATTTAACATACATTTCCCCTCTCATCCTAAGGATATGCATTTCAAGGCAAATACTGTTAACCCATTTTACAGTGTGGAAACTGAGGCTCCAACTAGTTGTGATGTACCCAAGGTCATGCAGCCAGAAGGTGGCAGGGTCAGGCTTTGAACATGGACTGTCTGGCTCCAGATCCCATATTTTTTCTACTACCCCAGCACTCTTCCTACAGACGTGGACCCAGCAAGAACACATTTGTAGTCTGACCCGATGACCCACATGTGGAAGAGACACGGCTCCGTGAGCAGCAGAGAGAAGTGAGTGAGAAGCAATTGGCAGTGTGCTCTGGGTGGGGTAGAGGTGAGGTGGGTGGTTGACGGAGAGACGGTGGGCAGAAAGGAGAACGTAGGTGACCTGGAAATGCCTATCTCTCTTACATGGGGTTTATTTTAAGTTGCATGACTATAGTCAGGGTTGCCATCTCCTAACCATTTTCTTTTACATCACCCTTATAGCTAAATATTATCCTAAAAATTTACCAGCCCACACATTTTTGTTAGCCAGCCTGCTACACATATTATACAGATGGCAAAATAAATAAAACCTATCAGTAGTTATGACTAGCCTCCCTGAAATGATAAGTGGCCTCCGACTCACAGGGACTAGGCTTTAAGAAGACTGCCTTAAATAATGAACAGGAAGATGAAACAAACACTCCGTCTCCAGGCACTGCGTGGCCCTGCAAGTTAGCACCCCAGATCCTGCAGACACTCTGGTTTGCAAACTCTCTTTTTCATGAAACAAGGGGTATGGCAGACACCCATCATCATAATAAAATAATGACACCAGCTAATTTCCCGAGGCTTCGATCTCAGCAGGGAAGGATATAATATTACAAGCCAGCAGAAGCCAACCAAGTGGTGATGAGGTAGTTCTGTTTTACATTACATTAAATGTTACTATTTCTGAAGGGAGTATCTGTGGCGCGCTGGTGTAACCCATAGCAACCAGCTAATAAATTGTAACTTACACTGCCTCAGCTTATTGTAGGGGTGGAGAACAGCAGGAAAGAAAAAAAAAAAGACCAAAATTAAGGGAAAAAAAAAGCAAATGCTGGCAAAAACGCCACGTTTTCCCCCTCTCACTACCTCCCCTACACAGACACACACAGACACACCACCCTGCACCCCACAGCAAATACAGGCTGCACCAGCGTACTCTAGCAAAATTACTTAAGGGGAAGCAGGACGATTCGAGGTTAAGGGTTTAGAATTCTTGACCTTCACGTTTATACATTTGGTGCCTCTTTTAACGCTCCAAAGATGTACTTTAAATGTTTCTGACTCTGGGCCCTCCCCTCTACAAGGATAACCCTGTGCATCATTTCACAGCCTCTACTGAGGGTGCCAGTCCTCAGCGTCAAGGCTGCACCTAGAACGGCACCGCTAAGCTCACCTTTTCTCTCTCTGCAAATAGCTCACACCTAATGGCCCCCATACTTCAAACTCACAGCTTGCTGCTGAAGCTCCTTCTTTGCTACAATGTGCCCACTCTCCAACCCCAAGTCCAATAGACTCCTCCCACCCATTAACTCCTGTTCCCAGAGCCATTCAGTCTTTCCCACACCCAATCAGGCTCCCTGAAACTTAGGCACTGGATTCCTATTTACATGGGGCCCTCTGTGGCCTTCAGAAAGTCTGTTGACGTGTGGGCTGATTAACTGTACCCGCCCCATCTGTCTATGTGAACACCGGTGGACTTAAGGAAATTGCTTCCTATTCTGAAATGCCCGTTGCTCAGCCTACTGGGAGGAAGTGACTGACACTCATGCCACCTGAATAAGTGTCCCTGGGCATCTCCTTTCTGTCTGGCCATCTCCGCTCTGCATGCAGAAGAGGGGTGTCAGGGAGTACACCAAGGCTCAGACCAGAGGGAATTCCCTTGTCTCTTCCCCTAGGGGACCAGCACAGGGTACAGAGACACGTGGGGCTTGGAATCAGGCCGTCAGGATCAAGAAGCACCTCAGGTACTTACTAGCTGAGGGTCATTTGGCAAAACTATTTTGCTTCTGGGGGCTTAATTTCCTCATCTGCAAGTGAGGCTACTGTATCAGTTAGCACACATTTGGCGGCAGTAACGGAAAACCCAACTGACAAGACTTTAAAAAGGAGGAAAGATGTTTTCTCACTTGGCCATGGTTAGGGCAGGCTGGAGGCTCTGCTGCTACTTCCCTGTGATTCTCTCCTGGTGGGTCCCTTTTCTCCCTACGTTCTCCTCACCAGAGCATGTCTCTCTACTGCAGTTTGTGTGTTTGTCTCCTCCCCTGGACCTGATCCCCTCACTCATCTCCGAAAGCCCCCTGCCTCTAGCTCCATGCCTGAATGCGGTCGGGATGAAGAGATGGGTGGGTGAATGAATGAATGAGTGATTAGAAACGGTCTCCCTTCTTATAGAAGGAAAAGGAAATTGGGGGAAAATAGAAAGCTGTAATAAGTGTGAAAATGCTCTGTAACCTGTGAGATGCTGCAAAAACTTTAGGAAATGTTATGTGTATTCATTATTACAATCATGAAGCTTCCTGCTGCAGGAGCAGCCTATTGGATACTAGTATGGGCTCTAAGGCACATCATACTGTCGGCGAGGTTTTTGATAGGACAACGGAGGGAAGATTTTTTTTTTTCAGGAAAAGTAGATGATTTTTGGCCCCTAAAGAAAAGAAAAAAAAGAATTTAACACCCACAGTGTAATTATTTGGTATGTGGGCCTCTCACTGTTGTGGCCTCTCCCGTTGCGGAGCACAGGCTCCGGACGCGCAGGCTCAGCGGCCATGGCTCACGGGCACAGCCGCTCCGCGGCATGTGGGATCCTCCCGGACCGGGGCACGAACCCACGTCCCCTGCATCGGCAGGCGGACTCTCAACCACTGCGCCACCAGGGAAGCCCCCACAGTGTAATTATTAATTACAAAGGTCAAAAGTTATCTTTACAATGAAGAGATCTGATAGACATTCCCTTAGCCAAATTTTTAAAGTTGGTATCACAGACAGTGAGGGTAACTGACGTTATGGCCTCCTGATGTGGGCAGTGGGATGCACACGGCTTCACCTGTGTAGTATTCTTGTCTCAGACACTCAGCCTGAATATAATCATGAGGAAACAATCAGCAAAACCCAGATCGTGGGACATTCCACAGGATAACCAGCTGAACTCTTTGATAATATCAGTGTCATTAAGAAAAAAAGTCAGGGCTTCCCTGGTGGCGCAGTGGTTGAGAGTCTGCCTGCTGATGCAGGGGACACGGGTTCGTGCCCCGGTCCGAGAAGATCCCACATGCCGCGGAGCAGCTGGGCCCGTGAGCCATGGCCGCTGAGCCTGCGCGTCCGGAGCCTGTGCTCTGCAACGAGAGAGGCCGCAACAGTGAGAGGCCCGCGTACCACAACAACAACAACAAAAATACTGGGCAGAAAGACATTAGCAGAGAGCATGAAAATCCTATTTACTTATTTAGACACTATTCTAGTTAGACATTTACATTTTGTCCATTTTGATTCCCTCAATTTTTATTACTATGCATTTGTCTCTGGAATCCTTTTACCTAGGCTAAATTAGAAAAATTAGGGTAATGTATCAGAGCACATATATTTGTAAGGATACATCATTCTTTCAAAAACATCATCTGGGCTCCTGCTGTGGATTCCTTCTGTGCCTCTTCTCTCTCTCTCTCTCTCTTTCTATCCTCTCGTGTCTTCCCATCAGCGACCTCAAGTGCCCTATGCATTTAAACGACCTTGGTCCCTGCCCTCCAGTCCTGTATACCCTACACAAGACTTCCCTTGAGCCAAGCAAGGGAAAAAGCACCAGTCACAGCCCCAAAGCCTACCTTGTACAAACACACACCTGAGACTTGGACAGAAAGGGTCAGCTGGACTAAAATTCAGCCTTGGTTTATCCAGTCCACAGTAGAGGTGGTATTTGGGGAAGGATCGTGGTAGAGGGAGGGGCTCTGAATTGAAAGGCTTGGTCTGGCCCTGGCTGAGAAAATGTAGATCAGGCCAAGCCCAGGATGCTAGACCATCTGGCAGAATTTCTAGGAAGGGCTGGTCCCTGCTGTGTCTAGTCCCTGAAGCCGGAAGAGGCCAGGCTGTCCTACTGGCCATTGGCAAGTGGCCCTTTGTCCTCTGGGGTATCCAGTCTTGGCTGTGCTCATTTACCAGATCCACACACCTCTATGGTATTTGGCTGTCTTGTGACTTCATTCCTCAACTTTCCTCTGGTACACCCCTGCTCCCCAAGCAGGGCCCGACTTTTCCACAGGCAGGACCAGCAATGTCCTGATGGTGACACAGAGGCCCTCTGGCACCCCACCTCACGGGATGCTGCCCCTAGTTTTAGGACTGTCAGGCCTGATTTACCCATTAGGCATAGAGGACAAAGAACCTTAAGTCCACAATACTTTTAGGGGCCCACAAAAATGTTTTAATTTCTTTTAACATCAAAGGGGAAAAAATGAGCTGTTAGGGTCAAAGATTATATTCTTTATTCCAACATAGTCATAAAACATAATTTGTAATATTTTTATAGGAGAAGACCTGCTCCCTACACACCCCCAAGGAAAGCATGCCCTGGAAGGTCATGACACAGCCCTGGGGGCTAGTTGCCTCTACTCCCCTCCCTCCCCCAAACCCAGGGCGCCCAGAAAGACGAAGGTCCCATACGCCTCAGCACCTCTGTCCACGTTCCTTTGCTCTGCTGCTGCGCCTTCCCCAGCTTCTCTCCCCACTGCAGCTCTAGGACTCATGTTTTCATGAATCTGCAGCCAAGTGAGACAAGTAAGAACAATGTGATGATTTCTTCACAAAGTTAAAATTATACCAAGTACAGGACGTTCCTTTTTTCTGAAGTTGTATATTTCTTTTTTTTTAATTTTTATTGGAGTATAATTGATTTACAATGTGTTAGTTTCAGGTGTACAGCAAAGTGAATCTGTTATACATATACATATATCTACTCTTTTTTTAGGTTATTTTCCCATATAGGTCATTACACAGTATTGAGTAGAGTGTCCTGTGCTATACAGTAGGTCCTTATTCGTTATCTAATTTATATATAGTGGTGTGTATATGTCAGTCCCAACCTCCCAATTTGTCCCTCCCCCTCCTTTCCCCCGGTAACCATAAGTTTGTTTTCTAGATCTGTAATGAAGTTATGAACTTCTGATTTCTCTTTCTTTCTTTCTTTCTTTTTAAATTTCAGGTACTAAAAGGCCTTTCATCTATAAAATTATGATATTTTGTATGATCATTATCTCACAAAATGTAAACGTCGGTGACCCAGTAGTGGCCCTGCCCTCCCCAATGATGCCATGAACATTGTGCTGGTCTCTGACCAGCACTGGCTGAGATTACCTGAGCTTATTTTCAGGACTTACCTCTCATGGCTCATCCTCCAGGATGCCCTCCCTGGCCCTGGGCTCTAGGCTCCGTAGGTCCCTCCACTGTTTCCACCACGGCATTCACTTCCTCTGGTCCTGTTAGCGTTTTCTCGACCGCAGCCATGACTAGGCATCTTCTGGAAGGCAGGCCTGCACCTTACTTCTGTGTGTCTCCTCCGCCTGGCACGGTGCCTGGCACACAGTAACTGCCCAATCAGTCTTTGTTGAATGAATGAAGAAATAGGCTAATTCCCAGAAAATTAAGTTAATGAATAGAATTTCTCCAGTTTTTTGTTTTTTGCTCTCTACATTTTTATTAAATCTTTGGCACCTGTTACTGCTTGTCCACTGGCCAGTGCTAGCAGATGACAGAGAGAATTAGCAAGTAGCAAATGAATATTAATGGACCCAGACATAGCCGCCAGCACTTAGTTTGACAGCTTGTTTTTTCTATGGACAGGTGTTTGGGCTTATGGTTGTGGTTTTATATTGGGTGTTAGTGTCTGTAAATTTAATTAAATTTAACATTTCTAAGCAACTTAAGCATACAGTACCTAAATATCTAATTTTGTGCTAAATCATAGGCTGTATTTTGGACTTAAATATATCAATATTTTATGGTGTTCTGAAAAGGGTACCGTGATTAATAGGAGCTCCACTGTATAAAACATTAGAGACTAGAAGATAGAGAACCACTGTCCTGGTGCAAATGTGGGCTCTGGGGGCAGATTGTAAACAGAATGGGGGGTGGGGGGGACTTCCCTGGTGGCACAGTGGTTAAGAACCCGCCTGCCAATGCAGGGGACATGGGTTCGATCCCTGGTCCAGGAAGATCCCACATGCCGCGGAGCAACTAAGCCCGTGCACCACAACTACTGAGCCTGTGCTCTAGAGCCCACGAGCCACAACTACTGAGCCCACATGCCACAACTACTGAAGCCCGTGTGCCTAGAGCCCATGCTCCGCAACAAGAGAAGCCACTGCAATGAGAAGCCTGCGCGCTGCAACGAAGCGTAGCCCCCGCTCGCCGCAACTGGAGAAAGCCCGCGCGTAACAACAAAGACCCAACGCAGCCAAAAATAAATAAATAAATGAACAGAATGGTGATTCTTTCCTGTTATAGGGAGCCTAAAAGAAGAGGGGCAAGCGGAATCCAGGAAGAAGGGTTGGAGAGGTTTGTACAAGACCGGGGCAAATGATCTGTCCCTGTTCCTCCCTCCCATGGCTTGGGTCTGAGAATGTAATTCTCTCTTGTTTGTTTTTGCTGAGGCTTTAGGTGCATCTATATTAATGTCTGTGTGTGTTGAGGGTGTGGCAAATAATTAAAACAGTTATTATTTGGTAAAAAAGAACAGGCTTCAGTCCGTCTACTAAAGATGGATCTCCCCACATTCAGCTCTGATCCTGTTACCTGTCTATTGAGAATATCCCCAGGGGCCGCCCTTTGCAACCTAAGCAGACCCTCATTTCTTGGCCTGCTATTTAAGGCGTCTGAGATCCTGACCCAGTGTAACTTTTCAACATTATTTCCACCCCTCCTCTACACACTATCCATATGCCAGCTGAACCGGATATTCCACTTGGCTTTCCAGACCAGTCCACTTTCTGGATTCTGCCTTTCCTAGCACAGACTCCTAGTTTCTAGACCTGGAAAGCCCTTCACTCTGTCTCTAAAAATCCTACCTACTTTTCAAGACCCGGCTTCTACTCTACTTCCTTCATGGAGACTAGCCCACTTTCCCCCAATGGATGCTATCACTATCTTCTTTGACCTCCTGTATCTCTTTCAAGGCACTTAACACATTCTGCTTTCTAGAAGAGTCATTTTATATTTTATTATTCCCATCCCCCAATACAAACACACATAGATTTGTTATAAGTACTTTATGGTAAGGGAGTTTTTTTCATCTGTGTCTGATACCATGCCTGGCACGTTGTTCTCATTTTCTCTATGTTGCATCGAATTGAATTGGTGTCCTCAATAAAGCCAAGCTAAATTCTCCGTCTATTTTGCTGATATTCTGGGTATCAAATTTCTTCCAGTTGCAAAACACAGATGAACCAACACAAAAGGGCAGCGTCAATAAGGAAACTAGTTGATAATATCTCACATACTAAGATGGCAGGAGGTAGGGAGGCTCCCGGGTTGAATTCAGTGCCTCAGTGATGTCATGAAAGACCTTCCTTCTTCCATGTGGGCCCCCCTTAGACCTGGCCTCAGTGTGGCTGCTTTCAGACTCAGGTTCTATACACAGATAACACAGGGGAGCTAAGAGAAGAAATATCCTTTCTAGGATTCTCTTTATATCATAAGGGAAAATCTTTTCTAAGAGACTGCCAACAGATCTCCCCTCACATGTTATTGATCAGAATCGCAACACATGTCCAGGCCTACAACAATTGCTGGCAGAGGGACCAGAATTATCTTGATCAGCTCACACTAATCAATTAGACTAGGGTCTAATCCCTAGTCAGGGAAAAGACCCAGACTCCCCTAAGCACGTGGCCACCATGTAACTGAACAAAACTGGGTTCTGTGTCAAGGAGGAAGTAAGCAATGGCTTTGTCTAGGCTCAGTAGCGCCTACCAAAGTCACTCTACATTCCAGGCTATATAAAGCCTGGATCTACCAGTGTCCTAAAGTCCTGGAGAGTAATGGGTAGGATGGGAACGCTCACCGCTCACAGGGAGATCATACGATGGCTACCATTCATTTCTATCCCATCCTCCTTGACCTTCCAACACCCCTTCCCTTATCCTCAAGTTCAGCCAATGACTTTGCCAGGAAAACATAAGCAGTGAAATTTCGTATACTTCTACCGACATCTACTCACTAGCTTACGTCAGTGCCCACGTATTGTGCCTTTCCTCCCACATTATGTATGGTCCATTCTTGTTCCCAGCTAAGGCCAGTGCCTCCATTTATACCCTGCGTCTTATTTCCACTCAACTCAAGGCCATCATCCGGCGAATCTCCTTTCTGTCTCCTGCATCACTTGATTTTCCTCTCTCTACTGAATCATTCCCATCCATAAACAACATGCTCCCAACCTTAAGACACCTTCCCTGATTGCACATCCTTCTACCACTATGGATGCATTTTCCTATTTTTCTTTTATATCAGAATCCCTCAAAGGGGATTTCTATGGCCGTGGTTCCAGTTCCTCTCCTCCCATTCACTCTTCAATTCCTTGTAAGCAGGCTTCCACTCTTACCACTCCACTAAAACTGTTCCTCTCAAGCTAACTAAAAACGTTCGTGGACTAAATCCAGTGGTCAATTCTCAGTCATCATCTTATTGAATCCATTAGCAGTATTTGACATAATTGATTCCTTCTTTCTACCAGTAACACAGTCTGTTACTTGGTACCAGGACACCACACATGCCTGGTTCTTCTCCTTTTGCACCGACTGGTCCTTCTCGGTCACATTTGCAATCCTTCTTCCTTTCTGGATGTTATGGTGTCTCGGGCCTCAGTCCTTGCACTCCTCTTCTGTACCTATACACACACCGTTGGTGCTTTCAGTCTCATGGCTTTAACTATCATTGATATGCTGATGACTCCCAAGATGTGTTTGCAGCCTGGACATCCCCTGGATTCTAGACTCATACATCCAACTGCCTACTTGACATCCCAGTTTGAATGTCCATAAGACGTTTCAAATTTCACGTGATTGTACCAGTTATCATCTATTGCTCATCAGAAACCCTAAAGCTTCGTGGCATTTTGGGCTGGACCAGCTGGATCACTCAGGAGACTGAAATGCTCTGGAGGCTCTACTGGGACCAGATGGTTGAAGATGCCCTCATTTACATGTCGGGCCATTAGCTGGAGCTCTTGGTCGTCCTCCATATTCCTCTCCAGCAGGACAGTCTGTGCTTCTCACATGGCTGAGGCAGCCTTCTAAGAGGGCAAGTCCCAGGGTACAAGCCCCAGTGCATGACTCATTGGGAGCCATTGAGGCAACAGTCTCTCACAATATCCAAAACAGAACTCAGAGCATTTACTCTAAATGGCAATTTCATTCAGGCCAAAACTCTCACAGACATTCTAGAACTCCTCTCTTGTTTTCACACTGCTCATGGAATCCGTCATCAAATTCTGTCACTTCCTCCTTAAAAAACATATGCTGAATCCAACCCACTTCTCACCACCTCCTTTCTTCCGCGTGATCGAGGCCACCGCCGTCTCTCCCCTGAACTACTACTGCACTGGCCTTTAACTAGTTTCCCTGCTGCCACTCTGACCCCTGTGGTCTACCTTCAACCCATCATCCTGAGCACTCCTGTTAAAACCTTAATTGGATTATACCACTCCTCTCCTTAAAACTCTCCCAAGTTTTTACAATGATCAACAAGTCCCTACATGACTGCACTCCCTGTTACCACCCTACCCTCCTGCACATGCGAACCATTACCTCTCTGGCCTCATTTCCAACTATTCTCCCACCCCGACTCAGCTGCAGCCACACCAGCCTCCTAGATGCTTCTTAGCCCCACCTGGTGCACTCCTGCCTCAGGGCCTTTGCACTTGCTGTCCCTCCCCCACCCCCACCCCACCCCCCACCCAAAAGGTTTTTCCCTCAGACATCTGCAGGCTGGGCTCTTTCACCTCCTTCAGCTCTTTATTCAAATATCACTTTCCAGGGAGTGTTGGCCACTGGATTGAAAATTGCAAATCCCCCCTCCTCCAGCACTCCTATCCCCTCCCTGATTTTATTCTTTCCACAGCCCTTTTCATCATCTAACATCCTGTCTATTTTACTTATTTACTTGTTTCTTGTCTGTCTCCCCCTCCTAGAATATTAACTCCATGAGATCGGGATTTTCTTTTTGTCTGTTTTTTCTCCCAGCACCTGGAACACAGACTGACATTTAGTAGGTGTTAATCATATCCGTTAAATGACGGAATTCTTTAAGCATTTACTACGTGCTACAGATATTACCCACCGTATTACCCCTGAGCTCCCTGTGCTAACCCTGTGAACGAAGCACTCGGATACCTCCTCACGTGAACCAGGTGCTATTACCTCCAGTTTGAAGGTGAGGAACCTGAGGCTGGTAGGGTAACTAAATTATCTAAGGACACGTAGCCAGTGAAGGAAGAAGCTCTTCCCCGAAAGCTGAACTGCATTACGGTGTTCTCTCACAGCCCAGAGGTGGGGTTGGGAGCTCTGGGGCCCTCTGGGCGACATCTTCGCGTGGTGAGCCTTCCAACTGCCTTGCTGGACTTCCATTGCTGCTCCAAATCTGCAGTGTGAAAGGAAAAAGAAGGAGGAGGAGAAGGAAGAGGAGGAAGAAGAGAAGAAGAAAGCGTTGGGAGAGAAAGGGATGGAGGAAGCGGTGGAAGTAGTGGGGTCCGGAGCCATCCAGCTGCTTCCTGCCTCGACAGTAGGACCCACGAGCACCCGGGAAGCGCCCACGGGCGGAGGACTCGTGTGTGCTTCCCACCACACACCCCAGCTCCTGGTGCTTCTTTCAAACCCTGGCGGTGAGGTCTGTCCTGGTTTTCCCTGATGGTCACGACTGGATTCCTAGGTTGAAAACAAGCCTCTTAATGAGCAGCAGGTGCTGAGCTTTGAGAACAGCCCTGAGCCACCCCATCTCCGTTCCCAGGAGGCTTTGCTCTCACCCTCCCCACCCCCTCACCCTGCACCCCCAGCTGGCCTCAGGCAAGATCAGGCCTCTCTCAGATCTGGGGTGGAGCTTGGAGAGGGTTGTCAGCCCTCACCACTGCACAGACCAGAATGGCTCTGCGGTGGGTGAGGATGAAAGGGAACCTCTGGCTGGCTGACATCTGGCGGCCAGGAGCGGGCTGTGGGCTGGGACAGCCCAGCTGAATTCCACAGGGCAGCCATTGTTGCGATGGTCTTGTGACTGATACACACACGCACATACTTAAAAAAAAAAAATTCTTCTTTTTTTTAAACAGTCTAGGACCAAGACAGACGGCTGTGGTTGGGTAGTGTCTGCAGAAAACTAGCAACTACTGTGTTTGGGTTATCATATGACAGCTCACAAAGAAAGGGGCTTTGTTCTGTGATTGGTTTCTCTAGTCAATTAAATGTATAATATCTGCCATGAGGTCCCTGCTGTTTAAGTAGAGGTACTTTAGATATGTTTCTTAGAGACATGTGTGGTTACTTAATTTAAGGTTCTTTCTTTCTTTCTTTCTTTCTTCCTTTCTTTCTTTCTTCTCTCTCTGTCTCTTTCTCTCTCATTGTCTCCCTCTTTCTCTCTCTTCCTTCTTTCTTTTCTTTCCCTCTGCTCCTTCCTTCATTCCTCTCCCTTCCTAATTTTTCTTCTTTGGTTCATTCTCTCTTTTCCAAGTTCTTCCCTTTCTGCTGCTCCCTACCACTTTTTCCATAAGTAGAAAATTATAAGTGAGGAAAAGAGTGGAAAGAGGACCGGGGGGCGGGGGGGCGGGTGTCAGAGACGTGTTATAGAAATCACACGTGATTATGAAAGAAGCTTGTTAATATCCATGTATGGTCATTTGTGCTGTGAACTTCAGGCACAACTGTGGGCTCCTAAACATTGTCAGCTTTACCCAAAGCCACCCAGTAGAAATGCTGTCTCTGATTAAGTCCCAAGGGCCGTGAGGTCTGGGCTGGGGTGGAACTTGGGGATCCCAGGGAGATGGGCAGGGGTGGTGGACGGCATATGTCCCTTGCCTGGGGACTTTGTGGATGGAACTAAAAAGGAAGGCTCTTGGGCACAGGTAGGAACAAAAAATTTGACCTCCTACTTGTCTGCAGGGACCATCCATCCAGAGCAGCTGGGCAGAGAAGCAGATGCCATGGATAAAGTCACCCAGAATAAAACTCATGAAATGCCCCAACCCCTGGCTGCCGTGGCTTCCTGGAGCTCAGGGGCTGGGGGTCCACTCTGTGGGCTTGAGGATGCAGTCCGGGGTATTCGCATAACCACTCCTTCACCTAGCCACTAGAGCTTTAGTTGAGTGCCGGCTAGGTGCCAGGCTCAATGCAGAGAGGGGAAGACACAGTTCTATCAGACAGTCTCTGACCTCAAGAAACTCGTTAGACAAAATACACAAGTAAACACATAACCTTAATCAGTGGAAAAGCGCTAGCCCAGAGGTCTACACAGAGCTTTCCTAGATGATGAACTCAGTGCTGGGAGGAGGCAAGCAAGGAGAGGGGAGGAAGTCTGCTTCATAGAGAAGCTGATGCTTCAACTGTTCCTACTAGAAGGGTGAGCGTTTGATGGTAGTGGAAGGAGAAAGGGCATACCTGGCAGATGACGGCGTATATAAAGGCACATCCAGGAAGCCATAGGTAACTGGGTGAGACCAGATCGTATCATAGTGGGAAGCATCAAGGGCATAGAGAAGTTGGAAATGGCTCCAGCGCGGGCGTGGGGATGGGGGTATTGGAGGAGAGGCCAGTAACCCATTCTAAGGGGTCTGAATCTTCTGTAAGCAATTGGAAGCTCCAGAAGGGTTCCACTGCACTTTAGAAAGATGTGTACTTTAGAAGGATGCATGGGCTGGGAGTGAGACCAGGTGGGAAACCATGACAAGAGTCTAGAAAGGGGTGATGAAGCCTGAGCAAGGGCAGAAGCCATGAAAACAGAAAGGAGCACACAGCTTTGGAAGATGTTAAGGAAGGAGGTAGAGTCGCCAGTCCCTGTTACCACTTGGACCTGGAAAGTGAGAAGTCTAAAATTAGTCCCAAGGTTCTGACTTGTCCAGTGAAAAGTGGTATCATTAACTGAGACAGGAAATTGAGGAGAAAAAAAATAGTTTAGGGCTTTCCTGGTGGCGCAGTGGTTGAGAGTCCCCCTGCCGATGCAGGGGACATGGGTTCGTGTCCCGGTCCAGGAAGATCCCACATGCCGAGGAGCGGCTGGGCCTGTGAGCCATGGCCGCTGAGCCTGCGCGTCCGGAGCCTGTGCTCCGGAACGGGAGAGGCCACAACAGTGAGAGGCCCGTGTACCTCAAAAAAAAAAAAAAAAAAACTTTAGAGGGAAAAATGACGAGCTAAGTTTTGGGCATGTTGAGTCTAAGGTCTCAAAAGGCGGTTTCCTCCATAGGGGTAAAGCTCAGAAAAAAGGACTGGGCTGAAAATTACCATTAGGAAGCTGTCTACTGAGAGAGAAGTAGAGCCCATGCGGGGGCTGGGGGAGAACGGGGTCATAGAGAGAGTACACAGGGGCGGTGAGCTATTCTGGCCTTTTTCCCATACCCCATGTCCTATCTATCAGGAAGAGCTGTCAGCTCCCTCTTCAAAGTATATCCTGAATTCACTTCTCACCACCTCCATCACCACCACCCTAGTCTAAGCCTCCATCATCTCCCACCTGGACCTTGCAATGATCTACTAATTCGTCTTCTTGCTTCTACTTTTGCGTCCCTGTAGCCTATTTCCTATACAACAGCCAGATTGGCCTTTTAAAAAAGTAAAGTAAGTCATGTCACTTTAATGCTGTAAGCCATCCAATGGTTTGCCTTGACACATGGAATAAAACCCAAATTCCCCTCCTCACATGATCTGACTTTGCCTTGTTTCCTGAACTCACCTTCCACCACTCTCTCTCTCTCCCGCTCACTCTGCTTCTGCCACACTGACTTTCTCTCCCTCAAATGTGTCTCAGGGCCTTTGCACATGTTTTCCTCTCAGCCTGGAATACTCTTCCTCTAGATCTTTCTACAGCATCCAGTTCTCTGACAAAATTTTCCAGTTTGAATTTTAGTAGGCATAGTTATTCTATTGGCTGTGTCAGGTAACTCCGATATCTTAAGGATGTGTGGGCCTGTTTTAGTTTTCTGCAGTTTCTACTGGTTCTCACTCATACTGTCTTATTTCCTGGTTATATATGATTATATGCTGGAAATTTCTTTGTAGAATCATAATAGGATCTCCCTCCTGAAAGGATTTTCATTTGCTTCTAGAAGGTGCCTGGTGCCGCTTGCAGTCTGCAACTCCTTTCATGGAAGTTCTAGGCTCAAGGTCTCCTGTCGCATCCAGATGACGTGAAGCCAAGTCCACAAATATTTATTTACTGAGCACATTCTTTGCGCCAGGCATTTTGCTAGGCATTGGCATACACTAGAGGACAAGGCAGACCAGATTCTGGCCCACAGGGAGCTTGCATTCTCAGGAAAAGACAGACAATGAACAGAAGAATCAACACAGTGCAATTTCTACGAGGATACGAAGCATGCCTGCTTTCTCCAGCACTTCAGGGCATAGAACAGTGCTTTATGTTAACTAAATATTTGCTACATTAAAAAAACAATCCTGTCCCGATGTTATTTTTCAGTATTACTTAATCACTGGTGTTTCAACTGTATTGCTGGCTGACTGCTCTTTTCCTCTTAAATATGTAGTATTTTAAGCATATAAAGGGTTAAATAGACTTGTATGTCAGCCTGGAAATATAATCACCATTTATTATCTTACTCTTATGGGGAATTGTGTTCTGAGTTCCAAATAATTAACTTCAAAGTGAACTTTTGGAAACTGTCAGCCGGGCCCATATATATTTGGGTGAGATTGGCCAATGTCTTTGTACTCTTTTATAGGAACAGGCAACATGCCAGCCAGACCAGGCCAGACAGGCTGGGTGATCAGTGGGGTAACAGATGTCTCAGAAAGAGCACCTCCACATCCAGAAGGCTCTGTTCCGCTCTAAGCTCATGGTTGCTTAATCCTTAGAATCTTACGTCTATGGTGACACACCTTCCCCTGTAGGAGGACGGAGGCTCTATGATCAAACTAATGTTCTTTTTTTTTTTACAAGAGAGGCCAAGCCAAATTCTTAAGAGTCCTCCACCTGGGCAACAGCATGGTTGAAAGTGGCAGCCAGCCCTGGCCGCCAGCCGGCTGCCCTGGGACACTGAGAGAGTGAGAGAGAGATTGGGGTCAGCCAATCTAACTCACAGGAATCACTCCAACATGACAAGTGCCACAGTGTTCAGCCTGAGCTCAAAATCCTTGCCTACCCAGAGGCTCTGGGTTATTTCCATTCTTTAGCAAAGGGAGAGAGTGCAGAGAGAGAAGAGCACAGGTGGTGAGCCAGAGTTGGGTGTAAGAAGCCCATCTAAGGCTGTTGTTGGGTTTAAACAAACAAACAAAAAAATTAGGACTTGCTGAGATTTTGGAAAGGAGGAATGAAGAGCAATGAGATGCTCAAGGCTTGGGGTGGGAAGGATGGTGAACCTCTTGACACGGTCAGGACTAAGTTTAGAATGGAATAGTGGTGGAAATCATGGGTTCTTCTAATTCTTTTGATCTTGGTGACATGCTATTGTAGTTGAGGGTCCTCCCAATCAAAATCAGAAATGGACTTGGATAGAGGAGTTGGATCTTGAATTTCCATTTATGATGGAAAGATCCGTCATAAAATTTTGAGCTGGAAGAGCCCTTAGAACTCATTTAGTCCAGTCTCACACCGATGCTTGGAGACTGAATCTTCTGGGATGGGGCTTGGGAATCTGGATTTTAATGCTTCTGGAGTAATTCAAGCACAGCAGTTTGGGACCTTCTGACTCATCTGACCAACCCCATTGTACAGAAGACGAAACTTGGGTCCAGAGAGGTCAAAAGACAGCGTAGGCAGCAGAGCCTGGACTGAAAGCTCGAATTTCTGGCTCCCGGTTCCCGGCTCCTTGGACTGTGTGAGGTTTATAATCAGTGAAGAGAATAGCTAATGAGCACTGAGAACTAAGTACCAGGCATTTTGCTAAGCTCTTTCTACATATCAGCTCGTTTAATCCTCACAAGCTCCTTGCGACAGCAGATGCTATTGCAATCCCTTTTTACAAACCAGAAACCTAGGGTGAAGGAGGTGAAGTAACTTGACCAGAGTTGAGTGTCAGTAAGTGCAGATCATACAAACCCAGGCACCCTTCTCCAGGTCCACTGTTCTCTGTCAGCCGGAGAATAAGCAAGCACAGCTGTGGGGGTTTGTGGAGGAAGGAGAATGTTCGCTGAATGAATCTTACTTTTCATCTCAGATGAACCAGCCTTCAGAGTTCCAGGTGCGGGTGGGTGCAAGTCCAGACCCTTCTCTAACGCTAGATGACACCCCTTGGGTTCTGAGCACCCACCTGTGGGGAAAGCTTAAGGGGCCTACCCCTTCACCACGCCATCTCAACATATAAGAGTCAACTCTATATTTTTTAAAGACAGACGGTATCCTGAGTAAGCAATTCCTAGTCTTCAGCTCTGGGGATCCTCGCCCGCACAGGAGGGTAATCACCAAGAAGGAAGCTTCTACCAGGAAGATTGTTCAGTGGCACTTTGAGCTCTGACTTGGCTGTTTAGTGAAGGCATTGCTATTTCCACCCAGTATTTCAAGATGCATTAGGAGCAATTAACATCAGTGCTTGTGAGCACGCAGTGTCAGGCTATCTTTAGGCAAAATGCCTTGCCCTCCACTTTCTTTCAGCTGACAACAGAGAATGAGGTTAATGCCCCCTTCCTTTTTTTCCTTTTTTAAAAAATAGAACTTTCTGTCACTTGTGGTTTTATATTAGTCTTTCGATTGCAGCCACAACAGGCCTGGAGATGTCAAAACAGATAGAACCACTTGGCCATATTTATCCACAAAGAAATTCTGTGCTGTTGTCCCCCAAGAGTGTTCATTTTTAAACACTAGCTTCCAACAAATAAAATTAAGAAGAATTCAGTGAACGTCTGGATCTACCGCTTTTCCTGAAAAGTAGGAAAATCAGGCAATATTGGATCTTTGCTTTCGAGTGCAGCGCTTTGCTGGAGCTGTGTTTCTGTAGGCTTCTTCGTTTGACTCCCCGAGGGAGAAGATTGAGTTTTCCAAAACACTCAAACTATCCACCCGATTCCAGACCAGTCCAGGAGAGGCGTCAACATTCCAGCGTAAGATGTTTTGAAGCAAGTTGCTAATGTTCAGCCTGGGCACCAGGCATTTGCTGACTGGGGACTCCTGTCCCCTCTTCTCCTTGGGTGCTTCCCCCTCCCTTGTGACTTGAGTCTCTCTTGGCCTGTGGATGATCTCCTGAAAGGGCCACTGTTCAGCACTTACTTCATGTACTTGCTCCTCTGTCCGAAGGGCAGAGGCATCCTTTTAATTGTACTTTACTCTCCCCGCCTGACAGCACAGCTCTTTGAATATCAATGTGGAAATAGGAAAGATACTAGGCTGGGAACCAGCCATGACGTATCTGGGGAAGTCTAGGGTTGACAGATCATCCAGACGGATGCCAGGGGTCTAGGTGGTAGGAGGTGGGGTGGGTTGAGAAGGAAAGAACTGAGAAGGGATAATTGAGTACAGGGTTCAAAGATGCAGGAAGTAGCCTGGGCAGAGGACTGGGGATTGCATGCTTGGGAAGCGTGGTCTCGGAGAAGGGGTTGGGCAGCCTGGTGGGGCTGAGAGCTCCATTGCAGGCTCATGTGGATCTTCTGGAAGAATCCTCGACTCTCCTCTTTCTCACCCCTTCCATATCCAGTTGTCCAGAAAATTCCATTGAATCTACTTTTAAAATGCTTCCAGACGCCACCCATTTCTCACAACCTGTGTCTCTACCACCCTAGTCTGAGCCACTATCCTCTGTCGCCTTTTCAGTGTGCCCCTTCCACTCCTATCTCCCAACACTGTAGTCCCCCCCACACCAGACTGCCCCCAAGCCTGCAAAGTCCTACAGGATTTTGCCTTTGCGACTTCCCTGATCATATTTCTCCTTCTCCTTCCCTCCTCTGCCGTTTCAGGCACACTAACACACCTTCTATTATCAGAGCATGTTAAGGGGCTTTGTGCTTGCTCTTCCTTAAGCTTGGAATGCTCTTCCTCTAGAAATATCCAGGGCTCACTCACTCCTTCTAATTTGATCTCAGCTCAGATGTCACTGCCTTTGTGAGACCTTCCCTGACCGCCTACTTAGAGCAGAATCTTCCTCCTAACCCCACACACATACGTGCATATTCCCTTATCCCAGTTTTCCTCAGAATATGTCACATTATGCCATATATCTCT
This sequence comes from Grampus griseus, assembly GCF_964374135.1. Taxonomy (NCBI): domain Eukaryota; kingdom Metazoa; phylum Chordata; class Mammalia; order Artiodactyla; family Delphinidae; genus Grampus; species Grampus griseus. The sequence continues at coordinate 80,785,452 of NC_139017.1, forward strand.
TTGTCTCATTGTCTGTGTTTCCCGTGAGAATGTAAGCACCACGAGTGAGAGCAGAGAGTTTTCTTGGCACATAATAGACGCTCAATAAATAAAGGAAGGGGTCTAGCAGATAAGGAGAAGTGAGAGATGCCGGAGTCAGGGTTGTCTTGGGGGAAAGAAGTAATATTAAACTCAAGAAGAGATTTTCAATACAACACTTGGCAGATGTGATAAATATTTAATTTAATTCAATTTGGTCGAAGTATTAATAGTGTAATTATTGTATGCAGATCACAATGTCAAGAGCTGTTTGGGGTAAATGATAATTAAAGGGTAGATCCTGCCCACAAGAAATTTATAGCCAAGAGAGAGGGGTGAGGGCAAATAAGACCCCTTAGTTATTTTTGCATCCCCATAGCATGACCTTCATTGCCCTGCACCCTGGTGAGGGGAGGGGGTAATTAACATTTTTTTTTTTCTGGGTATCAGTGAATTATCAGACTACTTCTTCACTAAATACTGTCACCATCACACTGTCCAATGGGGTGGAAAATACCTTACAAAGCCGTAGCACCTTTCTGACTTCTGAACTCCGCTCTACCCTTACCCCCCACCCCAATTACATGGACATCTTCATTTGCATGCCTCCTGAGCATCTCAAGCTCAATACATCCAATCTGATCCTATGTACTGTGATCTCAGTTGCTGAGGTTGCACTGTGTTCCATGCCTCACCCTCAACCTGGCACTCCACAGAGCCTAGCTCCTGACCTGCTCATTCCTCTCCCTCCCTGTTGCTACTTCTGTGGTCCTGGTCACCATCATCTCTCGTCTGCAGATGTCGAGCCTCCTGTAGAACTCCCCTCCCATCCATCCTCCACACCTAGGCCAGAGTGGGCTTTCTAGAATGTACTTCTGATAACAATACTGCCTTACTCAAAATCTGCAGGGGCTTTGCTATGGCTCTGGGCTAAAGTCCACACCCCTTAACACATCATACAAAGCCCTTCAGGTTCTGACACCTGGTTTCTTCTCTGCTCGTTTCTTGCCACTTCTTTCTTACAGACTAATTTGGGCCCAACAGAGATCTCTGATCCCCTACCTGGGCCACTCTCTCTCTCCGCTCCGGGCCTTCAAGGATACTGATTCCAGGGCCTGTGAGTCCTCCCCTTCCTCCTCTCTCTCCCCCTGGTGCCTCGTTCTGCTCTTTTGGATTCTACCTAGTTTTCATTTCCTCTGAGAAGGCTTCCCGGCACCTGGCCTGATCTGATCAAACCCCCCTCCTCCTCATGCCCTGACCCCGCAACACAGGGTCAGAGGCCTTGCATGTGCTTCCTCAACACTGTTCTTTTCCTGCCATACCTGTTTTATGGTTTCCTTACTAGACTGCAAGCTCCAGGAGGGCAGGACTGTCCTATTCTACCTTGGTTACCTCGGGTCTGTGCTTACTCAGTACATGCGTGTGTTAGACAAGTATTGAATGAATGAAAATGCACTTGCTTGGATACGAGTGTTCCTCATAAAATAATTATAGCTTGCATTTACTGAGTGCTTAAGATGTAGCAGGCACCATCCTAAGTGTTTTACAAGTGTGCCATGGACATCTCATATATCCCTATTAAGCATAGGCCATTTCCTCATATAACAGGTGGGTAAACTGAGGCACAGGGCTATTGAGTAACTCGACCAAGGTCTGCAGCAGGGAAGTGGAAGAGCCGGGGTTAGAAGCCAGACTGTTTCCAGACTCCAATTCAGTCTCAACGTCTAGGAAATTCTGTTTTAGAGTGAAGTGCAATGTGGGGTTCTACTATATGAACAGATTCAAGGCTCCTGCAGAGGGCTTTGTTTTTGTTTCCCAGAGAGGGGACGCGCTCTCGGTCCGCCCTCTTCCAGGCTCAGGGGTCCTTTGCTGGGCTTTGGGAAGGGCCTGTGCATCCAGCCCGCGGCCGGCTAGTCTGCGTGTGAGCCCCCTGATTAACTTTCGGCGCTGCCCGGCCCCCACGCCAGCTGCGCCCAGGTCCTCGGTTGGCCCTTGCTACCCGCAGGTGCGGGCGGGGCTCCACCAGCCGCACCCTGAGCCCCCGCCCGGCCCCCAGCGCGGCCGCCCGGGGTTGGGGGGAAGGGGCGGACCCGGGGGCGGTGCCTCTAGCCGAGGCCACCGCCCTCGCCCCGCGCTCGGCTGGCCCGGGTGCAACGGGCCGGGTGGAGGGGGCGGGGACTGGGGAGGGGCCGGAGCGCGGCCGCCGGTGCCGCTGCCTGAGCAGAGAGAGGAGGTGGCGCGTCCCTAGGGGCGTGCGCCAGGACAGACGGACCGACGGACCGACGCGCGAAGGGAGAGGGCCGGCGGCGAGGTCGGTATCCGGCGACCGCGCGCGCGGCGCGGGGAGGGCGGCAGCGAGGGGAGCCGGAGCCCGGGGGGAGGGCGGTGGGAGGGGCGGCGGTGGGCCCGGCTGCGGCTCCGCTCGGGGGGTCGGCCTGAGACCCCTCCCCTGGCAGCGAAAGCGGAGCCCCGGGCTCCCTTCTCCCTCCTTCTCTTTTCTTTCCAATCAGCGAAAAATAAACACCCGGAGAGGTAAAACAATAGCGGGGCCACCTGGGACGCGGCGCGCGCACAGCTCCCACGTTGGGGCGAGGGCCGGGGGTGGAACGGGGAGTGGCGGCCCCACCTCGGAGCCTCTTCCCGATTTGCCCCCGCGGAGGGTGGGGCTACCCGCGGCGCCGGGGCTCGGTGGGAGGCGGAAGGAATTCCCAGGAGTGAAGCATTTGGTGAAAGTATTGCAGGAACAATCGGGCTTCCCACAATTGCTCGGCTCTGTGCGGGGAAACTGAAGTGGAGGCTAAGGTGGCGACTTGGCCAAGGTCAGACTGCAAAGGTTGACCGTCCTGGTCCAGGACCAGGTGCCCGGACCAGCTTGGCGCTCTGCCCCTCTCGCTTTTGCGGCGGCCGTGCTTGCCTTTGATAAATCTCTGTTGTGTTTGTTTTAGAGAGCTGCTGGCATTGTGGGACCGCTTCAGGGCTGCCGAAAGAACGCCAACTTGCTTCGTGTGTTGCGGGCAGGTCTGGGGCAGGTGGTAGCCCCGTGATCCACCATCATGCGTGGAGACGGACTTTTTGATGAAGAAACCCAGAGCAGTCGATGCCGACCAGGGCGATTTGGCTGTCAAAGGTTTTGACAAAACCTGCCCCGTTCCCTTTGGGGAATCCGAATGAGGGAGATTACAGACACCTTCACTGCGAAGCCAAGGACATTTCTGTATAATCAGTGGATGAAAGGATTTTCTCAGACTCTTTCTTTCCTTTTCCTTGAGGATTAATCCACCGCAATCTACAATTACAGTGGAAACCACAAGGCACAGGATGTGGCACGAGCCTCCAGCGCCGTCCGAATTGTTTTGGACCCTTCCTTTAGCCTAGGGGAGTTTAACACTTGCCACCCGCCGCCCCTCCCCCACTCCCTCCTGCTGAGCTCTTTAACCTGTTCTCATTCCCTGAGTTAAGTTCTCTTTCCAAAACTGTCTTCTGGAGCTCTAAGTGGATTGCCAGAAATGAGAGATTAAGTGCTGGGAGAAGAGGAAGCGCCCTGTGTTGTGTCTCCTCTCAGCTGCCGACATGAAGTGCTTTCTCCCAGTGCTGAGCTGTCTGGCTGTGCTGGGTAAGTGGCTGCTGCCTATCAGCGCGATCGATGTGAAAGTTTCACCTGCTCTTGGTTCCTGTAATTCCTTGTGGTTCTTTGCCATCAACACTCGGCTTTGGGGGACCCCGGGAGGCAGCGGTGTGTGTCACAGGTTGGAATAGAGCCCCATTTCTGACCCAGGAGGAAAGGTGGCCCATCGTTTGTTGTCTTTAAGGAGGGACATTTGCTGTCCTTCAGTGTCTGTCCCGGGCCCCGCCGTGGGGTCCCCCATCTATGTCGACGCTTTAGGGACTCCGTGTGGATCGTGGATTGGTTTCTTGTCTTTTATAAACATGGTGCTTCCGCGTCTTCATGTCTGTGTCAGTCCACATCAATTCCTAATCCGATCCGAAGTGGCAGCGTTATTCCCACTCTCAGGAAAGTTGGTTTGGTGATAATGATGGTGTTTTTTTTTTTTTTGTTTTTTGGTTTTTTTGAGGGGGAAGTAAGCATGGGTGGAATAGGGGTTGAAGGGATGCTTTGCCCTACCTAAGTGATCAGTAGACTAAAAATGTTTGAGGGTCTAGTCATATGTCCCCTCACCAAAGAAGCTCAGATTGTAGTTCTGGGGGGAAGAGAGACTGGAGGAGTGGTGCCTGGTAGGGGCTGTGCTAGGATTGGGTTTTGTGACCCACAGAAGGTTAGGATGGTTAGATCGGGATGGAGAAACTGGGGTCTGAGAGGTGAACCCTTGACACCTCTCTTAAGATTCCCTCCCATTGAAGAGTCCCCCCTTTGCCCGACATTCTCCCATTCAACAGTGCTTTCCATGCCACTGAATGCTGTCTTACTCTTAAGTGTGGTATCTCAGGACACATCTTGGGTCTAGGATAAGCTCCCTGCCCGGGATCTGATGCATCCTCTCCCTCCATTGCCTTAGACCTCGCACGTGAGCACACCCCACTGCCCTCTGGGTTCAGCTCAGTCCCCTGCATTCAGAAGAGGTTATCACTGCTGCTTGTGGTGTTTGCATCTCCACATCTAGGTGTCTTGCATTTATGGGACTTACTTGTGATCTAGTGGCAGTGGAGATTGCTTTCATGTGTTGTCTACACCCTTGCAAGAAGAGTTCACAGAAGAGTGGAAAAGGAGTGGACTTTGCGGTGGAGAACCTGAGTTCAGATCTCAGTCTGACTATGATTGACGTCTGAATCACAGTAAAATGGGGTGTACCGCCAAGGGCTGTCTTGACAGTTAAAGGCTATAAGGTGTCCTGAAGGTCTTGACTGCTTTGAAAAATGTCAGGAACACGTAAGTATGAGCCATCAGTGGTTCTCAAACTTGGGAGCATGTTAGAATCACTGGGGGAGCTTTAAAAAAATCCCGATGTCCAGGCAGCGGCCCCAGACCAATTAAACCAGGTTCTCTGGGAAGGTGACCCAGGCATGAGTCTTAGCTCTCGTAGACAATTCCAGTGTGGAGCTGAGTTGGAGAACCGGTGTGTGAGTTCATCACTGCCAGCTCTGCCCTCCCCTCCTCAGCGCTCACAGGGACACCCAGTCTGGTGGCAAGTTTAGTCAGTCTTCTGCTCAGGTGTGGGTCAGGATACAGTGTCTGTGTCTCCTGTATGCTCAGGCAGAGTCAAGAAGACAGGTAGCTCTCCATTCGCCAGTCCTAAGTATTGTATTGGTATTTGTCATTCACTTAGTGTGTGGGTTTAAATCAGTAATTAGCGATTCATGTGGATACAAGAGGACCAACAGGCGAGCCCTCCGGGAGGCTTGGGCATGGGGTTGATGGTGTGGCTAAGGCGGGAAAGAGGGCTGAGTGGAAGGGTGGGGCCCAGGGCAGGAGAAGGAATCACCAATGGGCAAACAAGGCAATGTGACATTTGTGCCTTTTGTTTCTCCTGGCTGCTCCAGAAATGTAAGGCTGCTGGCTGGTTCCCCTTCTGTTCACCCTCTGGGCCACCCTGGAGTGGAGCCCTGGCACTGGGCACTAGTATCTTTCCTCCACTCCCAGCCTCAAGTATAAACAGGTGCCACGGAGGAAAATGAGTGTCAAGGTGGTGTCAGAGGGGAACGGCGGCCGAAGAGCACACCTGGGTGAGAGTGGGGAGGTTTAGAACTCTGGACATGCCTGGGTTTTTGATCCCCACTGGTGAAATCTCACCCTTTCTTACCACTCGATGGCTGGCAGCATGGCACGGAGGGGGCCTCGCTACTACTTTGTTAACCTTGGAGACTAGAAGGTCTTTGTGGAGGGAGCAGAACCCAGGTTGGGGTCTTATTTCTTGCTTGTGATCTGGTGTGATCGGATTCATGTGTCAGCATTCTGGCTGTGTAATGAAAATGAATGTGTAATATGAATTGAAAATAGCAGAGACTCTCAAGGTTTTGTGTCCGGGTGGGTCACACGCTTGGAATAAAATTTTGTATGTAAAAAGTAGGACCAGTTTAAGTGCTCTGCAAAGTGAGACTGATACAGGTGCTGCCAGCCTCCAGAAGTGGCAATTTGAGAAAACCCTGTGACAGTATGTGAGGGGCGTACAGGGTAGATCTGAGATGCTTGTGACTCCCTCGACATAATCAGACCCGTGCTTTCCACTCCCTTCCGTTACCGACGTCTAGGACTTGGATCAGGTTCCTCCTTTTCTGCCTGCTTGGGTACCGATTCCTGCCCTCTCGACCACCGTGTCTTGTTCCGTCCTGTTGCAGCTCTGGGTGCCCCACCCAACTAGGCAACCATCGGCTGCCATGGCCACCCTTATTCCAGTTCGAAAGCCGTCTTAAGCATGGGCTTGGTTGAGCCAAGAGGATAGTAGAGTCTCCGCTACTGAGAATGGATGGAGCCGGAGGGGCAGAAGATGAGTAGAGAACAGGGGCTGGTGTGGACGTGGCTTGAGTGTGAAAGAGGGAATGAGGAGAGAAGAGGGTGGTTGTGTCTGTGCCTAGGCCCGGGGCAGGGAGCAGCCTGTGTGAGTGACAGGGACATGGGAAGGTGACAGCACTGTGGGGGAGACAATAGCATTTGTGTCTGCAAGAGCAGGAAGGGAATAATCAGGGGAGTTGAATATAAGCTGTAGGCACATAAGGCAGATTTCGATTTTGCGTAACCATGAGGAGTTAGGCCTTCCAGACCAGTGCTGATGTGGCAAACAAGATGAAATAGCTTTGAAAGTGTTAGCAATGAAAAACGTAAGTAATGGGGACATCCCTGGCTCAACACAGAGAACTTGTAGATGTCAGATGGTCATCTGTGTTCTTCTCCAGTGGGAGAGAAATTCGTTCGTAGAGTTTGAAAAGCCTCTTGTTTGAATAGGTTGGGACTGAGGAAGCGATCACGACCTTCCCAGTTAGTTAGGGAAGGCTTCTTAGGGGAGAGGCCAGAGGGTGCTTCCAAAAGAGATTGAAAGAGACTTTGATGTTCTGGGGGGAGTGAGCTCAGAGGCAGGACTGGGTGATCAAAGGCAGAGGAGAAGGAGGAGGAAGTGGAGAGCAGCGAGGTGGCCTGGGGTAGTCGGGGGAAGGGTTTGGAAGGAAGAGGATGAAGATCGTGATTTACGGATGAACAAACACCACTGTCCCCACAGTTGTCCCAGAGGCAGTGCCCTTCCCTTTTCTGGGGACCATTTGACAAGGGTGCCAGAGAAGGGAATTCTTGTCAGGACTAGGCTTGCTAAGATGCCTTTCAACTGTGTGAATCATTGAGCCACCCCTGGGCACCCAGGGCTGTGTTAAGATGTCCCAATCCCCTCCATTTGTCATTGCAGCAAGAGAATAACAGTACTACCACCTCTCCTAACTCTAGCCCTTACTGTGAAGCAAGTCCTATCTCATTAAATCCTCAAACAGTCTTGCCAGCTAGACACCTTATATTATCATTCTTTGGTAGATGGGGATATTGAGGTCCAGGGAGGTTAAGGAACTTGCCTGAAATCGTTTGAAATGGTGCTCCACAGGGGTGGGGATCCAGGTCCTTTCTGTCTTGTTCCAAGTGCATGCCTCTATTCCCAAGGTCATCTCATGGTCCAAGATGGCTGTGCTAGTCCCAACCATTACGAAGGAGGAAAAGGGTTGGTGAAGGGCATGCCGTCGTGCACACATTGCTTCTGCTTATATCCCCATTGGTTAGAACTTGATCACATGACCATACTTTGCTGCAACGGAGGCTGTTAAATGTCATCCTTAATTCTAAGTATCCAGCCAAAACTGGGGCTCTATTATTGTAGGGGAAGGAGAGAACAGAATTTTGGAGGGGACAGCTCTTGGTCTCTGGCACAGTTACAAAGCTAGGAAGTGGCAGAACAGGGTTTTGAAATCAGGACCATTTGGTTCAAATCCTGTGTTCTTGCATCTAACAAGTTGCCCCTCTGAGTATGAGGCCCCGCCCCGGGCCTCCAGGAAGCCTTTTTGGGAAGGCGTGAGCTAGATGAACCAACACTTGTTACCTGGGAAGCAACGCAAATCAGCATACAATTGAATGCTCAATATTGTGGTTTTAACAGTGGTACTGTAGTGTTTATAGAATGCTTATGTGCCAGTCACAGCCAAACACTTTATAGAGCATGATCTTCCGTATAAAGTGCTTAGGGACCATCTCTGTGCAGTTCATTACTGTAGCCCCAGAACTCAGCCTTGTGCCTGGCACAAAGTAGGTATTCAGTTAAATTTTTGATGAATGAATGGTTTCACAAGGTAGGTGTTGTTTCTATATTGACTCCCTCGATCAAGATGAGGAAATTCAAGGCTCAGGGAGTTCAAATCATTGTGCTCAAAGGGAAAGAGCTAGAAATTGGCAGGGCTTGGCTTTGAATCCAGGTTGTCTGGCTATAGAGCTCATGCTTTTACTCCACTGACCAGGGGTTCTTAACCTTTTTTGTGCCGTGGATCCTTCTGGCAGCCTGGTGAAGCCTATGGACCCCTTCTTAGGATAACATTCTCAAATGCATAAATAAAAACTTAGGATAACAGAGAAAATCAATTATATTGAAACGCTGCCATCAAAATATTTAAAATTATGGTACAGCAGGGTGCTTCTTTAATAACACATTAATAACAAGACCTACCAGCAGATCTAACAATTACATAATTTTGCTGTAGTGAAGGGTGAAAATGATATTTTGAGGTATCTGCATCCACTGTGATGTGATATGAAAGTATGTATGATTTGTATTGTGACAGTCACAGGTCCTGGAAACATTACCATGATGCTTGCCTACATTCACAATTAAGGAACAGTTAACTTAGAGGTTCGTGAAAACGAAGATGTAATTTTTTTTCCCGTTCAAGTTCACATACCTCCTGAAGTCTGTCCATGGACTCCCGGGAAGTTCAAGGTAAAGTTCAATGTGGTCACTGGTTGTTGTTTCCCATAGGTCACTGGGAAAGACCTATGCGTGAGGACTTGGGCTGGGCTTTCAGAAATGGGCAGTCTTTGGATGGGGAGGGCATTCTCTTCCCATGAGAGTCCTGCCAATGCAGAGGAGTCAGCAGTCATAGTGGTGGCAGAGTGGCCCTTTAGGGATTGGAGAAATGACTGTCAGTAGTTTCAGGGACCAGTTCATGTGGGATGATGCCGGACACAGAGAATTAGTTCAGATTGTAATGAGTTTGGGATTTGGGCTTAGACTGGGTCTGCCTGGAGCCCAGGCAGACCACTTCCACTGAGCCCTGGCCTGGGAACTAGATGAAGTGGCTCCACTTCCTGGCCTCCCATGGTCCCTGGCCTTGTGCATCCTGAATTATGGCTCCTTGATTAGTATTTGTAGGTTCCTTTGGGAGTTCCTCATTCACCGTGATTGGACACCTGTTTCTTTGCTGCTTTGATGTGAGCACAGCTATTCCTTGTAAAGGGTTGGATTTTAATTTAAGGAAATTTAGGACACCTGTGTGTGAATGACCCTGATTTTTCAAAGAAATGAATGGTTGCATGAAAACCAAGCTTATATTTGTAGAAAATCACATGTTGCCAAATTCCCTCATCGAGACCCTTTTATTAAGTGACTAATTGTGGGCCACAGTGGCAGGCACTTAACAAAGACCATGACAATGGGCCTCCCTTAACTAGAATCCCATCCCAGATAAGTGGGATTTTGTTTTTACTTTTTTTTTTTTTTGGCGGCACGCGGGCCTCTCACCACTGTGGCCTCTCCCGCCGCGGAGCACAGTCTCCGGACGCGCAGGCCCAGTGGCCACGGCCCACGGGCCCAGCCGCCCCGCGGCACGCGGGATCCTCCCAGACCGGGGCACGAGCCCGCACCCCCTGCATCGGCAGACGGACTCCCAACCACTACGCCACCAGGGAAGCCCTTGTTTTTACTTTTGAGCTCCACTTTCAGAAAGGTGAAAATCACAAGATGTAGTAGCAGGGATTGATTCTAGAAATTGGCTTCCAGGCCACCATCAGCCCAGTCTCTACATCTTCTGCATCTGTAATTACAGTAGCAGGAGAGAATCATGAGCCTGGGGGCACTGCAAGATTCTGAATCAAAGATTAAATTATATTAACTCTACTCAGCCTGGGAAGTGGTCAGATGTATCTTAAAAAGCTTTATAATAAGTTTTATGATCATGAGAGTTGAAACAAAGGTTCTGCCTAACCCTCTATTAACCCTCTATGAAATTCACCCGAATACCCTATTTCCCTTCATCCAGGTGATGCAGGCTTTGCTGGAACACAACCATGTCCCTCCCCTCTAGGAGATGATAATCTAAAGCCTGGGGTAAAAAAGGGGTAGATCACTTTGCAGGTGGACAAGGAGACAGTGATATACCACGTGTTCTCCAAGGACAGTTGTCTTGTTGGGGAAGGAGAGGCGAGGCAAGTTTGGTCTTGCTTTCAGCTTAGCAGGAGGAGTGAAGGGAATGCTCTGTCCAGGAGAGGGATGCGACTGGAGTAGCTCTCGAGTGGTCAGTCTGGAAGGGCTTTCTGGATGGGCGGGAATTTTAGGCATTTATTTAAGTAATAGGAGAGTGAGGTCCTGGCAGAATTGTGGGGTGGAGGACACCGGGGCACAAGGGGCTGTTTTGAGAAGACTTCTAAAGGGGTGGAGAAGCCCGAGTGTCAGTGGGCCTGGGCCCTTAGAGGTGCTGGTGGGAAGAACTGCAACAGTCGGTTGGTGTGAGGTCTAGGTATTTGGATCAGAGACAGGTGGCAGACACTAGAGAGCTGTAGGTAGGTGTCCTAGAGGACCAGCGGGAGAAGTGGCAGGGAGGGCAGGGGGCATTACTGGAGGTGGGGGGTCCAGAGTGGAAGTGAAGGGGACCTGTTTCTGTACCGAAGGAAGAGCTTTTGTGTGTCCATCAAAACATCATCAGAGCAAAGACATTCTAACAAAACTGTGAACTCAAAGAGACTGGTGTCCAGTCTTCTCGTGGGACCTCTTCCCATCAACTGACAGGTCCCCAGACCTTCCCTTTATTAAAACAGAGGGAAGAAATCTGATACCAGCTATGCGTACTTTCCCATTATGATTCTTTCTTTTTTATATAAATTTATTTATTTATTTTTGGCTGCGTTGGGTCTTTGTTGTGGCACGTGGGCTTTTTGTTGTGGTGGCTTCTTTTGTTGCGGAGCTCGGGCTCTAGGTGCGCGGGCTTCAGTAGCTGTGGCTCGCGGGCTCTAGAGCACAGGCTCAGTAGTTGTGGCGCACGGGCTTAGTTGCTCTGCGGCGTGTGGGATCCTCCTGGACCAGGGCTCGAACCCGCATCCCCTGCTTTGGCAGGCGGACTCTTAACCACTGCACCACCAGGGAAGTCCCCCATTATGATTCTTTGATATGGTGGAGTATGTTCAGAATTGCCTTAAGTTGGTGTTATTTTCATGTATTTGTTTCTGCTTTTGCTCGTAACACCCATTTTCCGCTACTCTGGGGTACGGTCTGCTCCTTTTCCATGGCAGCCTCTGCAAACACCTTCTCTGCTCTCAGCTGGGCACTGGCTCCTGCTTGTGTTATGTTGGTAACCGAGCCATGTCATGAGATGGGCTGCCTACCTCCTTCTCAGGGACCCCCTTTATTAACTCTCCTTCCCCCAAGAGCCCCATAAATTTGAAATCTTCTGTCTCCCAGCCAGGCAGCATTGATTAAGTAGTATTAATCTGTTTTTTCTACGTGATAATCAGTGTGACCCCTCACATTTGATACAGTAGTCCAGTTTTAAAGCAAAACTAGTTTGGTGCTCGGGGTTGCCAGTGACCAAAGGAGACATAGCCTGGACCCATTAGGTACCTTAGCCCTGTGTCCGCAGCTTAGGGAAAGTGGTATCATGGTGAGGTGTTTTTGAAACCTGTAAGGTGGCCAGCTTCCTCACCCCAAGTGTTACTTTGAGAGCCCTAAGGGACTTGTGTAACTTACTTAGGGGTTTTTGCCCATCAACTGGTTGCATCGGCAACCTTGATTTGACCTGTTGCTGGGAAGGGCTTTTAGGAGGAGCAGGAACTGGAGACCTGTGTGTGAGTAACCATCGCTGCTTCAGGGCAAACCCCACCTTCCCTGTCCTGGCCAGTTACCACTTCCCCACCCCACATACCCAGCCTTTCTAAAGACTTCCAGAGAATGAAATTTCACAACCTCTTAGATGTAGCACCCCCATCAGGAAGGAAATCTCGATTTTCACTGAAGATTTGGCATAATTTAAAACAAATAAAGTGCTTCAGGGTAGAATGTTACATAACAGAAAGGTGATGAGCTGTAAGTTGCAGTTTCACAAGATAGCTTATTTTTGCTTGCTCTGTTTCTTTGACTTCTAATTTTTTGGACAGAGTCACATGTGAATATAGTTCTGTTGTAAAAATCCAAACAGTATCGACAGAAAGTAAAAAGTGAAAGTTCTCCTCTCTGCCCTGAGCCCCTTGTTGAGTCTGAAATATATTCTTTACAGTTTGATACACTATGTTCTCTCCGGCTTTTTTTCTATAATTTCTAGTCATATACTCGCACAAATATAGATTTTTTTTTGACATAAATGGACTCATACAGAACATATTGTTCAACAACTTGATTTTAAAGGGGTGATTTATTCCACTGTTTTTTCAGTCTCAGTTTTATGGCCATATCAGAACTGATTTGGTTATTTTATAGCTAGAAGAAGCTGTAATTGGTGAAATCGTTGGGGAGTAGTGAGCCTTATTCAATAGCTATATAACAGAATGATTTTGTCTTGCTGTATCAAGAGCAAGAGTCATAATAAAAACACTACCCTTAAGTTTTAATGTACTTAAGAGAAATAATTGACTTGTTTATTCTGAATATGTTCTCTAGAAACACATACATTTAACAAATTAAGCACACACATATTTTATTGACCGTCTTAGTTATAATCTTGAATTAAAATAAAGCCCATTCAAAACTTGTTAAGAGGACAGTCGTTAAATACTGGATTTTGTATCCAATTCAATCAACTGTTCTTATTTGTTCATAGACTAGGAAAAAAATGAGACGTTTTCCTGCGTTTTCAACTCCCACATGATTCTTCCATTTAGAGTGAGCTGGACTGGAGTAACCTTTAAGGTTGCTGGCTACCAGACCTTCAAGGCCTTAACCCAAAGGAAGAGAATGTTTTTTCTTTAACCCTGCAGGAGCAACTATTGCTGTAAAAAGATGATCATTTCAAAGTGTTTGGTTACTTCTCAGGTTCACTGGTGTGACTTTCTTTAAAACCCTGGGGGCAAAAGCAGGTTTCCTGGATGGTTCACCTTTAGACCTGATTTTTAAAAGAGTCGCTGTTTTGGAGGGGTGGTTGTCGGGTTCACATATCACAGCCAAGCCTTCTTAAACATCAGGGTTTGACCTGGCTACCACCCATCCAGAGACCACTAGAATCTCCTTACAGTACTTTCCTGAAAAGACTTCCATCTATTCCTTCAACAAATATTTGAGTGCCTGTTACAAGCAGTCATCGTTCTGTTATCTCAAATACCAAGAACCGAAAGCTAAAATCATAATGAACATTTTAAGTAGTCACCTGATAGGTATTTTTAATCTTCAATAAATAGAAAGATTAATTAAAGACACTCTGACGTAAGGAAACTCTTTTCCTAAGGTAAGTCTTTTTACTGACTATTTCTTACATCTTTTCTTCCTGTTTTGTTCTCAACTCTTCATTAGCAGCCATGAATTACACATGCCCTGGGCAGGCCTGGTGAAGGGCCTATAGGAGTAGGAGAAGGGTACCAATGATGGTGGGAGACGTGCTTATTAACTGCTGGGGATGTTGTATTGGAATTGGGAATTGCATACTTAGCTCTGAACTTCTAGGAAGTCAGAACAAAGGAGACCTAGAATAGTCACATACTTTGCATGCCATCAGATAGGAGACAGCGTCCACAGCCAGCTTTCTGCTGAGGACCCTGGTGTTAGGGGTATGGTGGTGTTAAGGCTGATCACCCTTACGTGGTACTTGGCCTCCCTTAACTCCTGTCCGGAGCCCAAGGCTCTCACCACGGTTGTTTTCCGGAAGCTGCTGGGTTAGCTCAGCCGGGTGGCACGGGACACACTGACGGACTCTTCCAGATCTGCACCTTCCCGGGGGCCTTCCCTCGACATGGGGTTAACCTTAAGAAGCCCTGATCTGCGCTTCTCTCCCTCGTCCCTGGTATTTCTCCCCTCTCGCCCACGTACTCTAAGTCTGCAGGTCCCAGGCAGGTTGTAAGCTGTGCCCGGTGGCGATGGCTTGAGCCCCGGAGCAGGCAGGGCTGCTCCCAGGAGCCTGTGCGCAGGGCCAGCCTTCTCCCCACGAGCAGCTCTCCTCAGAGACCTTTCTGGTTTTCCGCAGTGCTTTTGTTCTGCGGTGGTTTTGTGTTGGTCTGGAGATGGATGGTCCGTTGGGGGGGTTCTGCTTCGCAGATGGACACATCTGTTGGTTTATTAGAGGAGGGACTGTGCGGATAAGTTTGTTCTTGGCTCATCCCCAAGCTAGACAACCCTCCCTGACGCTGTTCAGAGATGATTTGCTGAGCAGTTTCTTAAGGTCTTCTGATGTTTCAGTACAGTAAGGTAGCTTGCTGGAGAGTTTGGCAATCTGTCTACTGGTATTGCATTACAAAAAAGCAAGATTGCATTCGGAGCACCGGCCCAGGTCTTTCTCCTTCCCTGTGTCAGGATGGGGGATGACTTTTAGCTGGGTGTCCCCGCACCCCTCGGCTGGGAGAAGCAGCACGCGTCGTAGCCCCTTTCTCTCTCACACTCCGAGTCCAGGTCCATCCACTCCACCCCCCACGCCCAAGTGTGGATTTCTAAGAAGGTTGAAAGTAGGTGAAAACGAATGTGGCTCTAGACTTGAATTTATTTTAGAAGACTCTTTGCAGATCTCATTATGCATAATCCCCTTATTTAAAAGGGGAATTATTCTGGAGGTGATGAAAAGACTGATGGCCTGGATGGGGAGAGAGTGGAAGGAGGCCTGGAAAACTCTCCCAGCAGAAGAGAGAAATTCTGGGTACGTCGTCTTTGTTTTAATTAAAACGTTACGCAACACAAACATTGCCTTCCCGCTCTTACCCCACCACAGAAGAGCTGTAATTTCCCATATTTGGAATCTAGGAAGAGCCAGGCCACGCTTGAGGACAAGGCCAGATTCAATCTATGCTTTGGGGGAAAGTAAGTAACTGTGAGAGCCGGAAGGGCGGAGGCATTTCTGGCGAATCTATGGTTAATGTATGTGCTTCCTTGTCATAATTTATTCAGCAGCCCCTGATGTCCTGGGGCTGGTGCTATGCCCATCAGTAATCTGACTCTTGTTTTCTTCTGCATATTTTCCCTTTTTTAAATGTATAGGCATTCAGGCTTTAATCAAGTAGGCTTTTTCTCTGTCATCTGCGACGGGGAATGACTGAAGTCAGGTGGAGGATTTTAAGTAACTAATCACTTAAGACATTCAGAGCATAATCTCCCCTAGCCCCTGATCATGCCTGCATCCCAGAGATTGGCAAGGTTCCGCAAAGGAGGCAGGACAGGGACTTTGGCGTCCTTCGGAGAGACCGGGTGTCCTTGCTGGCGACAGAGTTTTGTTTGCCTTTGGCATGGGGACAGGGCCTGCTGATCATTTGCTATGTCAAGAGAGTTTAAGACGTTCCATGAATGTGACCAGTGTTTTACCAAATCTCTGTGCTGGTACAGCGAGCAGTGACGGGCCAGACACGCATGAAGATACCGTCCAGGCTCATTGATGTCTCTGCAGTGTGTCAAGGGCTGGCTCTCACGGAGATGCCGCAAAATAGATAGGAGGCCTGCCGGTTAGTGGTGTTCACCGATGTTTTTCATGAAATTACATCAGGTCAATCAAAAGATCAGGGGTGCGGGGCCTAAAGTTTTCACGTGCTTTGCTTGGAATTTCAATGTGACTTCATCTAGGTGTCACGTATTAGGCTGAATTGGATTACAGCTGCTCTCCAAATTGTCATTTCTTTATTTTTTTTCCCACCCGCTCTCTGATGTTAGCTCTGGTTCTCGCTGCCTGAAGTGTCCTGCAAAAGAATTTGGTGAACATTCCTCGAAGGGCAGCCTTTGATGCTTCGTCTTAATAGGATCGTAAAATCCCTAACAACGTAGACTAACGAGGAAGGTTAGTCTGAATTAGAAAAATGTCCGAGTTACCAAATATTTCTCCAGAACTTCGCTGTTCGTACTTTTAAGTAAATACTGGAACTCAGACTAGGCTAATAGAGCACCTACTGAAGATCCTGGGGGCATCCTGCTTTAGGAGAGAAATAAGAATGATTTGCAATTAACGTACCAATTGTTTATGTAAATGGCATTTCTGAAATACGGGGCTGTGCTTAAAAACAGTTTGTTCTATTAAGTATTTTAAATAATCCCCGTGAAACCCCATGTACTTATGCTGCTGGCAGTATCTGTGTGGTATACGGAGCTGTCTTTCGAGGACCTAATTCAGCCTTATCAGCAATGTTAGAAATTCCAAGTTGGTGAAGGCCCTGACACTTACGTCCCCAAATTAGTTACACTTACGTCCCCAAATTAGTTAGATCACTTTGCCGGATGCTTCCACAGCACCTGCACTTGTCTACTGTAACATGAATTAATAAGTTTAACAGATATCCAGTGCTTTCTGCTACGTGTTTGGCTGTGTGTTATATAGAGGAGACAGAGCCATCCTTGTGGGTTATAGGCGTGCAAAGAAGTCAGGCAGTAAACACATAAATACGCATATAATTAATTATAATAGTGCAGCTAAACTGTGTATTCCTTTCTTTTCTTTTTTTTAAAAACTGAGATGACTTTTTTTTTTAACATCTTTATTGGGGTATAATTGCTTTACAGTCGTGTGTTAGTTTCTGCTTTATAACAAAGTGAATCAGCTATACGTATACTTATGTTCCCATATCTCTTCCCTCTTGCGTCTCCCTCCCTCCCACCCGAGATGACTTTTTAGTTAATGGTTTAATGCACTAGACTGTAAGTTCCATCAGGACAGGGAGTATGGCTGTGTAGTTGGTCATGGTGTCCCAAGCCAGTTGCCTGGCACAGAGTAAATATTAGGTTGAACTGTGTGACATTGCCATGTTCGTAGGTCAAAAACGGTCGAATATCGGCAGTGTCATACAGTTCGACCTAATATTGCTCCGTCACTGTGTATCGAATGTTGCATACGTGTCATGAGTTCTGAGAGTGGCTGCATTCAACACAGTTTTCTTTAGCCACTGAAATCCCAGCTCTACAGTATTTGAAAAGGAACTCCAAAACTTCCAATAGGTAAAAACTCATGGACCTGTGATGTAGACGTAGGGCATCTGTGAGACTTCAGAGCCTTGTGTTCAGTATATTTTCTATACAGTTCTTTGTGCATTTTCCACTCAAGGGTGGAGGCATGTGCCTTTGGGGTCTGGACTGCTGTCCGTAGCCCAAAGAATCTGGGAGAATGTGCTGGAAAGCTGAGCTGGGAGGCAAGGATAGGAACAGGGTGGCCTGAAGAGGAACGAGGGTGCAGAGACCTGTGAGCCCAGCTGAAGGAGTTGTCCCTGACCCTGAGTGAAGGGAGGACTTGTTTTCAGAGCCCAGACCTCCTGTGCTAAGGTATTCTTGGTCCACAGAGTTATGGTGCCCATGATGTGCCCAGAGAGCAGCTAGGCACTGGCAGGCCTCATTGGGAACCTCCTTTGTGCCTGACAGGCTGTGGGCTGGATGTAGACCCCTGGCCCAGTGGAAGCAAGGGTTGAAATGAGGAGAAGGCCCAGCTGGGCCCTGCTGGGAGAGGCCCAGCCCTCTGGCCTGGGGCCCGCTCCCTGGATGTGGAACTGGGAGTCAGGCCAGTCAGGCCCAGCCTAGGGTTTGGACCGGAGCTTCCCCACCTCCTCTGCTAAGTACTTCTTTGCATCTGTTTGGATTTCATGGCCCTCTTTCCACTTTCTATGCACAAATGTCCAATTGTGCCACTCTATTGTAATGCTCACTGTTTTCTCACACCCACAGGATAATTCCTCGTTTGGCTGAATTCCACCGATATTTGTTGAGCGTCCATATGTGCCAGTGCAGGACGGGTGTGGCCAGGGAGGGAAGACGCAAGGATGCATGACGCCGGGCCCTGCCCGTGGCAGACACTGTTGGTTACCTACACAACAGCCATTTGTTTTCTCTTCTTGTTGGCAGAGCTCTGGTTTCCTTTGAATGTCATGCCTCCCTCCCCACCTCCCTGCCAACTACTCAAGGAAAGGTAACTCTGCTTTAAGCTCCATGGTAAAAACTGATGGGTCCAAGCCAGTCATGGACGCCCATAGTCTAGATACGGGCGTGTGACATCGTTTTGGCCAGTGAGATATGAGAAGTCCTCTGGGGAGGTTGGGGAGTGGATTCTGGGAAAGACATTTTCTCTCTTAAAAGGAAACACAGAAGGGACAGCTCCATGCACTAGATTCTTGGAAAAGAGGCAGCCATTTTGTCACCACGAGGAAAAGCAAATCTGTTGAGGCCATCCGAGGGGAAAAGATGGGAAGAACCAGGGTCCTTGACGATAGAGGCACTGAAGACTGAGCAGGCCGACCTTGCACTTTCTGTCATCACTGTTTCAGCCGAAGGAATTGTAAGCAGTTAGGGTAAGGAGTTCCCGGAGGAAAAGAACCAGGCGTGGCTTTCTTGACATAAGAGAAGCCATTTTTGGCCTAAGTTACTTTGGGATCTGAGCCTGGCCACAGTGCTTGCCCTTGAACAGACCTCAGTAGTTAATAATCTTAAGGGAACAAAAGAATGCAAGAACTGTTACCAGGCGAGAGATAGTAAGTATATAACAAAGATAATAGATCAGTTATAAAGACTCCCACTTCTTTTTCAATAGTGAAGATTAGCCTGAAGCACTCAACCACCAGATCAACTGGAGCCTAAGGGATGATGCTGTTGACCTTTTCTGACCCTCGTGACTTCAGTCAACTAAAGCTTAGACTCTCAACCACCCAAGCCCCTCCATGAATATCAGTGTACCCTGAGCTTAAAACTATCCTAATTTTGCTGTTCAGGGTGACACTGCTTTGGGAAAGACCCCCCCGTGTTCTCCTTAACTTGCTTCAAGTAATAAATCCTTCCTTCTCCTGAGTGTTGGCTTTGTTGTGTCTTTCTTGGTTGAACACCCACCAAGAGGCAAACCCAGTCTTCCGGGTGAGAGAATTGCCGTTTTCCACTACGTACAGTTGAAGGCAACCTACATCAGACACTCCCTCAAAGGAGCCGGAAATAGGATTTACACTTGTAAAACAGTACAATGTAGATTCTCATGAGAAGGCACACTAGGCAGAGACAGCGCTTAGCCCTGTGGTAAACCAGAAGAGAAGGAGGTTAAGTATGTTAGTGGGAAGGAGTCAGGTGAGGAGGTCGTATTTGGAGTGGATCATGAGGTAGGATTAGGATTTGCACAAGAAGAGTAGGAGGGTGGCATGAACAGACCTGTGGAGATGGGAGTGGACATGGCTGTGGCAGAGAACAGGGAGGTTATGTCCTGCCTAATTCCACAGGCAGATTCTAGAGCACTGCAAATTGCAGGCTTAGAAGGTGACCCTTGATTTACACAGTGGGGAGGACTGTGGGCCCCTGAGCGGGGGAGAAACTAAGAAAGTGGACCTTGGAAGGGAGGATTAGGCAGCCGCGTACCAGGTCGATGGCAAGGGAAGAAAATAAAAGCCGAGTGACCAGTTTAAGCTCCTGGAATAATTCAGTTGTTGGTGGTGAGATTTGAGTTGGAAGTAGTAGGAAATGGGGGAAAATATCAAAGGAAAACTGTAAAGGAAAGTAACTGTTGAAAGAAGGGAGGATTGAATGAAGAGATGATTGAATCTTGCGTCTAGAAGATGACTGTAGGAGTTTGAGTGTGATGACTTGACATAAAATGGAAATTTGGAAGAGGGGACCGAATTTAGGAAGATGCTGTCTGTTTTTGCCACTGGGGTTTTGAGGTAATGACGGAAGCTCTAAGTGATGAGACCTTGAATTCATTTGAAAATAGGGGCTTGACCTTGGGAATGAGAAGTCTTAGGACTTAGACGATGTGGCAGAGACAACAGCTCACCAGATGTGCACACACCCCTCCAAATTTGTGCAGATTTTTTGACACTGTGTGACTAATGTGAGCCAGTGAAACGGGTGAGGAAGTGACAGGTGTCATCTCCTGGCCGAGGCAGCTAAGAACCTGTATTCCTTCATTTTGTCCTCCCCTGCCACAGCATCCTTGGGGCCCAGGGCCAGGGGCCGGGGGTGTGGCCACAGAGGGAGGAGTGCCCTCCTTCCAGAATCAGACTTGGATCGCTCCACCTTTAGCTGGGGATCCTTGGGGAAGCCAGGTCTGGAGCTGTAACAGGGTGGCGCCGCTGACGGTTGTTTGTGATCCAGGTGATAGATAAGTGGTCTTCAGGTTACACTTTTCCATCTGCTTCTGACTTGATTTGCTCAGAGATCTGTGTTCTGACTTGATTTACTTCTGACCTGATTTGCTCAGAGATCCAGGAGCTAGAGCTTGCTGGCTGGTGTTTATTCTCTCTCTGGGGCTCTGAGTATTTTTGGAGGGTGAGTTTACTGCCACCCCCAAGGCCCTTTAGCTTAGGGGGAATCCTTGTCCCTGAGCCGTGTCAGCAAGATGGCTGCTCTCTCCCATCGGTCACCAGAATGTCAGTGGCTTGCAGAGGGGAATGTTTTGGTGACTGGTATCCACTGGTGACCAGCTTGAGCATCTCAACCATCCAGCTATAGGTGGAGCTTCAGGAAAAAGTTCCAGGCCTCTAGACTAGACGAAGAATGAGGTACGAAGCCCGTCTTTTTCACCTTTCCTAGCCTGAAAAGATTCCGAATGTGCCTTTTCTTAAAGGCTCAGGAGCGCAGATCTCGGCCCTTGAAGCACAGGCGCGCTTTGTTCAGTGCCGGGTGCATTTGGCCCGCCTGACTCAAGTCGTTTTCCGAAGGGCAGGGGCCCCGACGCAGTGCTGCGAGGCATTTGGCATCTGGTTTTCGTCAGGCAGCGAGTAAAAGTGCAGATGCTGAATCTGATCTTGCTTTAAACAAAGCAGAGTTAGACACAAAGGAAGGGCCTTTGTGCGGCGCCTCTCCTGCTCCGATGTAATCTCTGCTGTGTCCTGTTTCTCCTCTAACTGAGAACTTTGACTCTGCAAATAAATACTCGGAGGAAAACCCTTCAGACCTGGGGACAGCCGGCGTGGGCCACTGGGGCTCTTCTTTATGATTTGAAAATTTAAAGACCGGGACAGACTGTTTCTCGTGGAGGGTTGGTGTTTTTATTTTCCCCCCACTTTCAGCAAAATAGGGCTGTCATATATATTTGTCGATGCTGTCCTGTTCATGGGCTCATTTTACCCACCACTCTCCCTGCTTCCTCTGACAGGCGCAGAAGGGCCAAGTCTAGTCCCAAGAGGAGCTGTCTGTCAGCCTGGCCTTTCCTTTGTCCATCCAGTCATCCATCCATCCGTCCACCCGACCACCACTCGATAAGCATTGGTTATTCAGCCAGCGGTGTGATTTGGAGCAAGTTACTTAACTCTTCTAAGCGCCCATTTCCTTATCCGAACATAGCAGGAGCCATTCATTTGGGTTATCGTGAGACTTGAATGGAACCGTAGGGGAGAGTCTTAATGTGGGAGATGCTGCGTAAGTGGTAGTTGTCACCATTGTTGTTCAGGACCAGGGTGCCGCCCTGGTCAGCTGACGGCCTCAGGTTGGCCTTAGATAACGTGGTCATTTGGAGGTTGGATTTAGGCCACAGTACATACTGCTGAGCCATTAAGACACCACCTTTGGACCACATTGTCACCTCCCTCGGGATATCTTGCTGTTCTTGTTTCAGTCTTGGCGAGGCCATTGTGGGTGAAATCTCTGAGCCTTTGAGCAAATGGCCCCTGGGCGTTCCCCAGCTTTGGTGTTCTCTCATGCTGACAGCATCGGGTGGCTCTGAGGGGTCCTCCCGCCATGGTCTGGGTGGTGCTGCCTGGGTCTCCCCTGCCCTGCCCTGCAGCAGTCACCTCTTTTACCACCTGCCACACCTCCGCCTCTGATGTCCCCCAGTGTGTCAACCATTGTTCCCCCTTCTCCATCTCCTCCAGCACCTGTTCCTGTCAACACTGCTGTCTCTTGCCTGTTCTTCAAGGTTTCCTTCGTTTTGCGTTCTCTCCCAGTGCTTCAGGGAGCAGTGTTGACATCCTCTGTGTACCGTACTGGGCTTTACTCCAGAGAACCTGCCCTGGCCCTGTGAGTGTCAAGCAAAAAGGATGTAATTAGACCGTCCTGGAGAAAGGGAGTGGTTTATCACTGGGTGGCGGGGAGGGTTTGCGGAGATAGCAGCCTTACCCGACTGGGTGTCACCTGAAACACAGGCATCTAACAGGCAAGAAGGCTCTACCCGGCTTTCCTGAAGGACCCGCAGTCTTGTTCCCAGTTTCCTTTGTTGCCCAGCTTAGCTGTCTGCAGCTAATGCCCTCTCTGCATTTCACCCCTGACAGCTCACTTGATTCTGCCTCGGGCAACTTTAGTTTCCTGTGGGTTCTCTTCTGGGGCCGCTTTCTGCCTCATTCCAGCTCCATTCAGAGAACTGAGGAAATTCTTGCCTTCGTTATTTTTAAAATTTATTTCTTTTTAAAATTTTATTTAATTACTGGCTGTGTTGTGTCCTTGTTGCCGCACGTGGGCTTTCTCTAGTTGCGGCGAGCGGGGGCTACTCTTCATTGCAGTGCGCAGGCTTCTCATTGCGGTGGCTTCTCGCTGCGGAGCACGGGCTCTAGGCGCGCGGGCTTCAGCAGTTGTGGTGCGAGGGCTCAGTAGTTGTGGCTCACGGACTCTAGAGCGCGGGCTCAGTAGTTGTGGCGCACGGGCTTAGTTGCTCCGCGGCACGTGGGATCTTCCCGGACCAGGGCTCAAACCCATGTCCCCTGCATTGGCAGGAGGGTTCTTAACCACTGCGCCTCCAGGGGCAGTCCCTCGCCTTCATTATTCATGAGCCCAAACTAACCCTGTCTTGGCTGGAACATGTTTTGTGTTAAGAGGAACTTTCAGAGTAAAATTAGACGTAGTAAAGAACTGGCACCATGAATTTCCAAGCCTTTTAAAGTTCCTAGAAGTCCTTTGGATCCATTCTCTCTTTTTGACCCCACCCCCACCCACCCCCAAGTCCCCCCGCTTCCTCCTAAAGATACTGACGATGGCATTTAACCAGAAGCCAGGGAAAGGAATGCTGCGTCCTGGCGCCTGTGGGAAGTGACGGGGAGTGGCTGGAGCTTGTGTTCTGTGTCAGAGCCCAAGGGTTCAAAGGGGTGGGGATGAACCGCAATGTGTCATAAAGGAGACTTTGTCCTGCCCCAGCTTGGCTCTGTGTTTAAGCTGACGACTTTATAGGGAGATGATGCCGTTGTGGGAAAGCACTTCTGTGACCCCTCGTTAAAGGAGAGGAAATGAGAGACCTGGAGGCCGCAGCCAGGCCGGCCTTGAGCAAAATGGTCAAGCGCGGGGCTGTCCCACCCACCTCTGTGCTGTCCCCAGCCTCAGCCCCTTCCCCAGCAGCCGCCTCCACGAGCTCCCCCTCCCCCCCTCCCCCCCCAGGCTGCGGCCTTTGTCCTTCACCCTCCGCAGTGTTTCAGTTCCTCACCGGGTCCTCCGGCTCATCCCCGGCCCCGGCTGGTTGAAGGCTGTGGGTCAGTGGAGTCGCTCACTTACACTGGGGAGGGCGGGTGGGCAGAGGCTGACGCTCATGGACCCCCAGGTCTGTACATTCGCTCACATCCTCCGACTTCATTCTTGTCGTTTCGAGCCAGGGGACCGTGAGGCAGCCCCTGTACAGATGGCATAGTTGGGGCCCGGCAAGGTTATGTGATTTCTCCAAGTCACAGCCAGCATGGGCCACTTCTTTGAGCTCCAGTTAAGGAAAAGGAACCTAGTATTGTTTTAATGTGCTTTATTGTGGTATAATGTACATACAACAAAATTCACCAATTTTAAGTGTATAATTCGTTGAGTGTTGACAAGTGTAAACAGTCATGGAAACCACCATCACAGACAAATGTAGAATGCTCCCATCACCCCCAAAAGCTCCCTCCCCACATCTCCAGGTCTAGCAACCACTGACCTGATTTCTGTAACTGCAGTTCTGCCCTGTCCAGCATGTGGTCCACATGGAATCCTACAGTACGAAGTCTTTTGAATCTGGTTTCTCTCGCTCGTCAAAGTGCTTTCGACATTCATTCATGTGGTTGTATGGGTCTGGTTCATTCCTTTTGATTGCTGAGTAGTATTCCATCGCATGAATGTATCCCCGTTCGTTTCTCCACTCCCCAGCTGATGGACGTTCGGTCTGTTTCTAGTTTGAGGCTATTATGAATAAAGCTGCTCTTCTGTGTGTCAGTCTTTGTGTGGACGTAGGTTCTCATTTGTCTTGTGTAAACACCAGGAGTGGGATTGCTGGGCCATATGGTGAGTGTGTTGAACTTTATAAGAAACTTCCAGATCGTTTCCCATGGTGAGGCGCATCTCACGTTCCCACCAGCAGAGAATGAAAGGGACCCGGTGCATTTGACTTCTAATCTCGGACCTTTCTGGTCAGACTGTAGTGTCACTCGCTGCTGTTTTAGTGGCGGATGGTTAACGAGTCCCGAGCCGGCCCTTCTAACAGCGGGTGTCTGGAGAGGTTTCAGTGTTTGGAGCCAGTTGATACGGGGAAGGCCAGGCAGGGCAGCCTTCTCCTCTGACGGCCGTGTACTCCACGGACGTCCTCCTTTGCTGGCTTTCCCTTTGGCCGTCACCTCGGTTCGCAATTCACAGTCACCCGTGGATTTGCGCTGCTGTAACCGGGGCCCTCTTGCAGGGTGGACACCGGAACATTCTGCACATGCGTTGTTCCCTTCCCCAGCCATCGTGGCCCTGTGGGCTAGCTTCAGGCCAGAGCTGGAGTTGGAGACGCCCTCTCCCCAGCGGCAGCGGGAGCGGCAGCCACTGGGAGCCATGGGCAGGCTCCGCGCTGGAGGGCGTTTTGCTGGGGCCTGGGCAGCCGTTTGGCGGCCGCGGTTTCACGGGCGTCTCAGGGCTGGAGCTTGATGAACAGGCACCCAGCGACGGCGGTGGCCTGGATTCTTCTCCTGTTTCGTGCCGAGGTTTTGACAGAGCCCGTAAATGGTAGCGGTGGATGCAGTTCGCCCTGGTGCGGCCTCTGGGGGAGATGGAGAGGAGGAGTTTGAGGACCTGTGGTTGGGTGTCCTTTTTTCTTCACTTGTGGCAACATTTCCGGAGTGGTGTTCTTGGTAGGGGTCAGGATGGAAGGAAGCACAGGCCATCCTTTCTAAAGGAGTGATAGCCGGAGTGAGAGTGCGCAGCTGTTTGTCCTGCGGCACGTGGACCGCAGAGGGGCCTCGCCACGTTGGGGCCACAGGTTTGGGGAGGTCAGAGCCCGCTGGCAAACCCGCCCGTGGGGGCAGAACGAGCCCTGCCCTCGGAGTGGGACGCCCTGGCTGCTGCCCTTGCCTTGACTCCTACTGACTTGATGACCTTGGGTGAGTCACTGACTCCCTGGCCCTTAGCTCCTCACTGAGGAGTAGGAACAACATCCCGGTGGCCCAGGGATTTGGATGCCAACCGCCCTGCCCACAGGGAATCCTCCTGAGTGCGTGAAGTCCCTTCCTGCAGCTATAACCTGGCCTCAGCTCCCCACCCTTCCTCACCCCCGGATCTGATTGCTGCCCAGCACCCCCCCCCCCCCAGGAGGACCAGGCATGGATGGGTGCCCCTGGGGCAGGCCGGCACCAGGTGACGTCTGCTGAGAACGGTCAGCCTCTGAGCACCCGGCCTGGAAACTTCCTGCTTGCTCCCTTAGACTGGCAGGAATAGATGCACAAAAGAGGACAGAGCTGCTGACGAGCGGCCCAGAGTCGAGGACACAAAGGACTGCAGGGGAGTGAGTCAAGGCCCCTGAAGGTCCTGCCACGAGTGTCCATCCAGATGAGATCTCAGTGGCCCAGGGGTGTGAACAGAACAATTGCCGGGATTCCAGCGCAAGGAGGATGCTTTAGAAGAGGGAGGCGCAGGACTTCCCTGGCGGTCCAGTGGTTAAGTCTCCGTGCTTCCACCGCAGGGGGCGTGGGTTCCATCCCTGGTTGGGGAACTAAGGACCCGCGTGGTGCCATGGGAGGGACGAGAGCACTGATCTGGGAATCTGGAGACCTGGCCTCTCTAAGTCCCTTTGTCAGGAACTGGTCGTGTGACCTTGGACAGGTTGACCTCAGCTCTGGAGTGCATTGCCTCTGCAGAGGAGCTGGCGCTACAAGCCCGGCCCCTTTCACTGTTCACACCGTGCTTTCCGGACCTGTGGGCTTTGTTACTGGCTGCTAAATGCCTGTGGTTAATGATAATTGCTTCAGGGGCAGAGGTGGGCGAGTGACGACTATGAGTGAAGATGTGTGGGACACACGTGTGTGAGATGATTTTAGGCAACAGCATTCCGAGGAACTTGGAAACGACTTGCTAAGTGGTTTTTGCTGCAGGCTCGATGGCAGGTGGCCCTGGTGGCCCTGAGCTCCCAAGGCCCGCTGGAGCCGTAATTGATGTCGCTGCGGCCAAGCCTCTGCCCTGCACCTGCCGCTGCCACGCCCTGCCATTCAGTACACTTCAGACATCCTACGTCCCAGTTGAAAACCACTGGCTATAATTCTGGTTGAGGCTTTCCCTTTTCCACATTTTCTTAATCCAGTTGAGCTAATCTGCCTTTTCCTACCTATGTGACAGGAATTTTTAGCTCCCTCTCAGGTCAAGTTTTGCTCTGTCTAGAATTCCACTGTGTTTCTTCGGGGTTTATCTTTTATATCCCAGGCATCCTGACCAACTCCATTGCTTGGACCCCTGCCCTGTAAGCGTGGGGACTCAGGTCCTACCTGCTTGGAGGCATCCAGAATTCTAATATGGTTCATGATGATTCCAGTTTCACTCAAAAGCCTACAGTATGACCTCTTATCCTTACTGAAGTCATTCCAGACTTAAAAGCCTAAGGACCATTTTTTTTTCACTAAAAAGTTGTGTGTGTGTTTTTTTTTTTAATGATGTTAACAGGTAATTCATGCACATATTAAACAACAAACTTGGGAGTATGAAAACAAATGTTCTGTAATTCAAAGTAAAATTTCATGGAACAAACACTTGAGTGATTTTGAATGGTGATCATTCTATCAATCCTAGTTTAAAATCTGATAACATTTTATTAGGTGCTGCAGTATTGTAAAGGGTCATCAGAAACACCAGTTTGAGAAATAATGTTCCTAACTCTTCTGACTTAAATCACAACACAATTTGAAAGCCCCCTCTTCCAGCTTCCTTTTGTCCTCTTCTACCTGCGGCTCCAGGCTCTGCCCTTTCTGAAGGTTGCCTTCCTTCCACTGTTACAGGGGCTCCTCTTTGTTGCGTTTTCTTTGCTCCAAATGCAGCTGCTGCTTTTCCTTATTTTAATTTTGTATTGTGGAAAATT
The DNA here is from genome assembly GCF_964374135.1 of Grampus griseus. Classification (NCBI taxonomy): domain Eukaryota; kingdom Metazoa; phylum Chordata; class Mammalia; order Artiodactyla; family Delphinidae; genus Grampus; species Grampus griseus. Next base: position 80,812,980 of record NC_139017.1, read on the forward strand.
TCAAATATACACTAAAGTGGAGAATATAGGATAATGAACCCCCATGCACCTATCACCCAGTTCTAACAATTATCAGCTCATGGCCAGTCTTGTTTTATGTGTACCCTTGCTCACTTCTGTATCCTTTCTGTATTATTTTCCTGAAAATCCAAGGAAAACTTACTCTACTCCCATGTGTTGTTGAGAACTCTTGCCCACTAAGCTGCATTTATTAGTAATGTATTTTCTCATTTAAAAATGATTTTCAGAATAACAAGGAGATAACATTTCATCCCCATCAGATTGGTGACGCTGTAATAGTCGAGCAATACCAGGAGATGATGAAGATACAAAAAGAATACTTAAACACTGACCTTGGGAATATAAAATTGGTGTACCAGTGTTGCAGAGTCATTTGGGCAATGTCTCCTGTGACCAGAGATACCCCAGACAAACATCTACAAGCGTATTTATTGCAGTGACATGTTGGAAACGTCTGAAAAATTCATCAACAGGAAAATGAATTTAAAATTTGTGATACAGATGGTGGTGAATATTCCTGCAATGAACTGTGATCTGCAGCAACCAGAATGAATTCACTAGAGTGACATATGTCAGCAAGGATTACTCTCCAAAGTGTTTTGTCAAGTAAGAAAGATGCAGAAGAGTACATACAGTGTGATGCCATTTTACAAAGTTTGAAATCATGCAAAAATTATTAATATGTTTTTGGATACATACATATATAGGAAAAGCGTAAAAATGCATGAGAGTGATAAATACCAAGTTCAGAATGTTATTTCTGGGGTGGGTAGGGGTAATTGAATTGGGAAGGGACTTGATCAATGTCTAATGCTTTCTTTCTTTCTTTTTTTTTGCAATTAATTAATTAATTTGGCTGCATCGGGTCTTAGTAGTGGCATGCGAGATCTCTCGTTGCGGCATGCAGGCTCCTCCTTGCGGCGTGCGGGCTTCTCTCTAGTTGAGGCATGCGGGCTTCAGAGCGTGCAGGCTCAGTAGTTGCGGCGTGTGGGTTCTCTAGTTGTGGCGCGGACTCAGTAGTTTTAGCATGTGGGCTTAGTTGCCCCATGACGTGTGGGATCTTAGCTGCCCGACCAGGGATCGAACCCACGTCCCCTACATTGGAAGGCAGATTCTTAACCACTGGACCACCAGGCAAATCCCATAAAGCCTTCTTTCTTGAAAAAAAATCTAAAGCAAATGTGGCAAAAATGAGGATTTGACTGTCTTGGATGTATACAGGTATTTATTATTCTCTATACTTTTCTATATATTTTAAATGCTTTCTCATTCAAGAAGTAAATTTAAGAAATGTGTAATTGTCCTTCATCTTCTGACGAGCTTGAGATGGTCACTGTGTCACATGATGTTGTCAGCATCTAAACCAAAGCTCAAAAACTTGTCCAGTCCTGAGAAAATGCTTATTTTCTTTGTCATCTAATGACATTAGATCACAGTTTCTCCCTAAATTTAATGGATTCCTAGAAGTCCATGACTCCACGTATTTTCCAGACGCTCATATTGATAGCAAAAGCCAAGTAATGAAGCCCTAAGGATTGGACTTAACAAGCTTACAGAAGAAGCAATTGCATTGTATTTTCTTTTTCCTGTTGGAGAAGGTGAGGACAGTGTGAAGAGGGGAGACTGAGGAGGGCATCCTGTCTTGCCTGTATGGGGACTGGTCCTAGATGAAGCTTCTTCCCTTTCATCTGCAGTTGGTTAACACCTGTTTGCACTGGAATAGGCTGGATGGGCCTTGGAAGAGGGAGGGTTTAGATAATGAGAAGTGGTTGACCTGATGTGTCGCAGGATTGAGGGCCCATCTATAGTGAGACAGACCTCTCAAGACCTAGTCCCTGCCCTCCATCTTCACCTCTGCTCCCTGCCCACCTCCATTCATGCTCCCCTTCCAGCCAGAGAGCCCACACCAGCCCTGTGAGTGAACTCATCCTTGGTTCTCTGGCCTCTGGCTTTGCCCGTGCCCTGTCTTCTCACGTGGCATGAGTGCCTGTACCTGCTCCTGGGCTGCCTGCCTGACTTTTGCTTCCAAGACTCAGATCAAGGTGCGCTGCGTGCGACCCCCTCCCTGACTCCCCAGGCTGACCCCGCCTCCCCCAGTACCTGTACAACTCGCTGCTTGTGTGTGGCTTAATTCCATGCTCATCTCCCTACCTGTCGTGCAAGTGGCGTGGTTCAGAGCACAGACCCCACGTGTGCCCGGGGCAGAGTACTTAACCTCTGGGCGCCGCACTCACCTGCAAATGAGGATAAGGATGGCACCTGCCTCCTGTCGTTGTTGTCAGGGTTAAATGTTGTCACGTGTATGAGGCGTTTAGAGTAGGCCCTGGCAGGATACTTCTGCGAGAGTTAGCTGGTGCTGCTGTCGTCATTCTTCCATTCTCTTCCCTTCCTCTTTCTTTTCACTCTTCCTCCTCTTCTCCCTTCCCTCTTTCCTCTGTCTTTTAACATCTTTTTTTTTTTTTTTTTTTTTTGCGGTACGCGGGCCTCTCACTGTTGTGGCCTCTCCCGTTGTGGAGCACAGGCTCCGGACGCGCAGGCTCAGCGGCCATGGCTCACGGGCCCAGCCGCTCCGCGGCACGTGGGATCTTCCCAGACCGGGGCACGAACCCGCGTCCCCTGCATCGGCAGGCGGACTCTCAACCACTGCGCCACCAGGGAAGCCCTTCTTTTTCCATCTTGTTTAGCTCTTCAACACCGGAAGATGGAAAACATTGGAAGCAAAATGTATAGGTGGGAATGAGTCACGGCGGGCTTGGGGGGGGGAAAGGCAAATTGTGGAAGGACTGGTAGGAATCAGATTACATAGATGGGGGAGCGAGGCCAGAATCTGGGAGCCTAGAACACCAAGAGGAGGAGTTGGACATGAAGGGATTGGCTAAGTGGAGCCCCTGGGCCATTGTGCCTGAGGCGGGAAACTGCAGTGGGGGACATAAGAGACAGTAAGTTAGTGGGTGGACTGGCTGGGGCGGAAGGAGAGAGTGGCAGTAAGGAGCCAAGTGTTAAAATATGCTAAAGACCTTTAAGGTTGAAGAGAAGACAGCTGGACAGGGCTGCTGGTGGTGGCAGGGGAACAGGAGGGGTTCTGGTGAGGAAGGAGCAGGCTTGGGTGAAGCGGTAGAGGTAGGCTGCAGGAAGCCACAAAAAGAGGGAAGACAGCAGAGATAACTTTTTTTTTTAATTTTATTTTTAGTTTTAATACATGTGGAATGGCTTAGGATTTGGCATCAAATTGGTGTATGTATTGAGAATACCTGCTGCGGATGCCAGCTAGAGACACCATGCGCTCCTACACTTACAGGCAGGACAAGAGCCGGGAGACATGTGCCCAAGCATCGTCGTCAGAGCTCTCTGGCTGGGTTAGGTGTTGGAGGATTCTGTCCTCGACCTCTCTGCATTTTTCTAGTCCGTTTTGATGAAGGTAGAGGTCATACTCCTCCAAATCATTTAGAGTTATGTACATCACTTTAAAACAAGAAAGGACAGCAAGCATGTGGCTTGATAAGGAAGAAAGAGATGGGCTGATGGGCTGGCTCCTGTTAGGACGGACAGGGATAAGTGCAAGGTTCTGAATCCAGTTGCACAAGTGTGGGAAGGGCAGGTGGTGGAAGGATGGAAGGCTTTAGCTGGCAGGCGTCAACCATGTGATGTGGCCACCAAACAAATCTGTCTTATCTGTCTTATCTGTGGTGTCTAGAGCCGAGGGGTAGTGGTCTGCTCGCTCCTTGCTGACCAGACCATGCGTGGGGAAGAGCACAAAGTTCTGGGCGACACGCTTGGCGGGACAGAGGCAAACTGGAGCCCGTTTGTAAGAAACAGGGAGGAACCGAATCCATGTCGTGCACAGCCACGGAAGATGTCCAGCTGTTCAGCTGGAGACAGAAGCTTCAGAGCTTCTAGATGGCGAGCTCCTTGAGGTTCAAGATCGTTCTGTGCGTCTCTTTGTAGCCTCAGTGTCTGCTTCAGTGTCCAGTGCCTAGAATGTGCTCGTTTATTGCCCATTGAACGGATAAATGAGAGACTGGGTTTGTCCAGGACCCTGGAGCCCGATTTCAGTTCACAGTAAAGAACTTTCCCATAGAGCTTCCCCGCCTGGGCTGCCATCAGCGGCGATGTGCCTCTGCCAGGGGGATGTCCACAGGCACAGTCAAGTTTAGGTGGGTGGTTAGACCAGTGGGCCCCAAGAAGCTATCATTGTTTACATGAGTCAGGACTTCTTGGTGGAGGAGAGGAAGGGGGAGTGGGTAAAAATGTGTGATCATTGAGGGTGGCCAGGAGCAAGTAGATTTGTAAATGAATCTGATGGCAAATTTACTTACCAGTACACACCCCCGTCCCCAAAACGGTGCTTTTTACAATTTCTAGGTAAAATGCCCTAATTTGAAATAGCATCGAGTAGAATTTAAGTTAATAGTGCGAACTGCAGTGCCATCTGCTTGGCTTCATGGCCCAGTAGATCTGCAGAGCCATTTGTCACAATTTGTTTTAAAGCCAGGAAGAAAAATACTCCTGGATGCCATCCAGAACTTCTCGTGGAGATGCTGTCTTTGGAATGTGGAAGGGGTGGGTGGTGAGAAAGCTGCCCACTTGGGCAGAAGGAGGGCCATGTGCTGGGAGGCAAGAGACGGGGGTTCCAGTTTCCCTCGCTGGCTTGCTCATAACCTTGGGGAAGTTGCACAACCTCTTATGCTTTGGGGCCTGGTGTGGAGCGGCCCGGCGGACCACAGCTTCTCCACGTCAGGGCTGGGCCAGGTAACTGTTCATTTTTTCATTCATTCAGCTAGTATTTTTGAGCTCCTGTTAAGTGCCAGGCACCATTCTTTTTTTTTTTTTTTTAATTTATTTATTTTTGGCTGCATTGGGTCTTTGTTGCTGCACGCAGGCTTTCTCTAGTTGTGGCGAGCAGGGGCTACTCTTGGCTGCAGTGCACGGGCTTCTCATTGCGGTGCCTTCTCGTTGCGGAGCACGGGCTCTAGGCACGTGGGCTTCGGTAGTTGCGCCATGTGGACTCAGTAGTTGTGGCTCGCAGGCTCTAGAACGCAGGCTCAGTAGCTGTGGCGCACAGGCTTAGTTGCTCCACGGCATGTGGGATCTTCCTGGACTAGGGATCGAACCCACGTCCCCTGCATTGGCAGGCGGATTCTTAACCACTGCGCCACCAGGGAAGCCCCACACACCATTCTTGAAGCTGGGGATTCGGCAGTATTGGTGCTTTTTCTAGTCTAAGACCTAGGATGCTAAGAACATCACCATCCATTTCACTAATGTTACTGGAGAGCACAGCATTGCCTTCAGGCATAAGAACCGCATGTGGGAAAACTGTTCTGAGCTGGGGGAAGTTGTCACCAGCCTTCCAGCTGATGTGCTTGAAACCTAAAGGGCAAGTAGGGCTGACTCAGAAGTGCATGAAGATCAAGCCGTGAAGGCTTGGGTAGCTGAACAGATGCTTCTAGAGGCACCTTCCAGCCTGGAAGGAATCGTAAACCTGGGGTGGGGCATTCTTCCCGGGAAAGATGGCTGTGGAGCGGGGCTCTCAGCAGGATGAGGGGTCCTGCTTTGTTCAAGGAGAGGCTGAGGGAGGCCTCAGAGTGGGGTGAGGGGTGATGTCAGCCTCTGTGAGGAGGGTGGGTACACGGAAAGGGGGTTCCCAGAGAGCAGCCAACTGAGTTCATCCCACGAGCACTCACTGGGCACCTACCGTCCGAAGTGCGGAGGGCGCACAGAGATGAGTTAAGGTGAGGCTCTGACTTAAGGTGCCCTGAGTCTGCACTCAGGCAGGCGAGCGTGGAGATAAATGTTGGTGCCGGGCAGGCACACCACACGGGGAGAGAGTGACTGACAGCCTAAGGGGGCGAGGAAGGCTTCCCAGCAGGGATGACAAATGAGCTGGGCCTCAAAGTGTGACTAGGAGTTGGTTGGGTGTGGAGTAGAGAGAAGGCCATTGCAGGGGAGGAGCCTTGAAATCTTCCCGAGTTTACCTTCATGTTGTGAGTGGAGGCCAGAGACCCCGTACCCAGATGTTGTTCACGGGATTCTTGGTTCTCTGTGGGATATACTGCTTCAGTGCCCCCGCGAGGGGACGGTCATCCCTGTGTTTGAGGATGAGAATTCTCGGTGCTTACGCTGCCTCCAGTCTTTTCTGAAACATCGTGGGTGTAAAACAAACGAACAGAATAGTCTTTCCTGTTCTGTGTGTGGGGAGTTGGAAAGGATGAGGGGCAGCGAGGTGACTGACACAGCCCTGGGCGCAGAGGCCTAGGACAATGGAGGGAGATGTGAGCGCAGGAAGGCAAGAAAGGATCCGGGCGGAGTTCCTATGAATACGCAGAGTTTAGGGACAGTTGCATGAGTGAGCATGAAATTAACCAAGGAGTGGAGGAGACCATGGACTCCTCTATTCCAGGAAGAGAACTGAGTAAGGTAGACATCGGGGGGACAGTTTTGGAGGAATAGGCATTATGGGCAGACACAATGAATTTACGTAAACAAATTTCTGGAGATGGCGGCTTGAGAGCTTTGTCAAACTCAGTGCCTTAACACCAGTGAGAAGTGGGAACCGAAGGTGAGTTTGAGATGGGGCTTTGGGATTGTGCTGTTTAGAGGCAGGTTAATAAATTAATTAATTAATAAAATAATTAATTAATAAATGCTTTGTAAGCAGTCATCCCAAATCTGTGTCTTAAAAATTATTTTATTGTCTTTCAGGAATTCTCTGTAGCTCAGGATTCCGGGAAGGGTTTGGCTGGTGGCTGTGTGTCAGTGTCTTTCATGCTGGGGCCGGGCCACTGGCGAGCTGGAACAGCAGGGCCACCATCTAACTGTCTTCACGGGGTCACCCCCGGGCGGTGACTTGGGTTCCTCAGCATGGGGCGCTCAGAGCAGTCCGGCTGCTTATGTGGCTCTCAGAGCTCCAGTTGAAGTCACAGAGGGTCACTGCTCTCACAGTCATGAGCCCACCCAGCTTCAAGGGGAAGAAACACAGATCCCTTTTCTGGATGGGAACAGTGTCAAAGTCACGTAGGCAGAGCTGGCAGGATGGGAGATCGCGTTACAGGCAACTTTGGGAAATACACCTGGGCTCAGGTGGGGCGCTCGTATGAACAGGTGAACTTCCTAATAGTATGATTACAGCAGAGGAGCGTGGAGGGCACCTCCTGTGGTTTGGTGGGCAACCTGAGTCTCTGGGCAGGAGGCAGGAGGGGACGTAACCAATTACTGAGGAGATGTGGGCAGGGATGGAGGAGGAGAACCAGGTGTTCTGGGCGCAGAGCCGGGCTTGCTGTGGGAGCTCCGAGGCAGATGTGAACAGTGGGGACCGGAGAGTGGTGGGTTTGGCCAGGATGATGGCTCTTGTCTATCAAGTTGGTTTCTTCACTAGCTTGAGCCCTCAGCATCCTCCTCCCCTAGCCCCATTTTCCCCTTAGCTTTTGAAATGACATTTCATTAGGAGAAGTTTTAAACTATCTTTGTCTTTTTTATTGCTTTCCTGTTTTATTTTGGCATGCCATGTATTTCATTCATTTATTTTTGAATAGGTAATGCAATTACAAAGGGTAGCTTAGGAGGTAGACTGTGCAGAGTGTCTGCTTCTCACCCCATCCCCCCCAGAGGTCACCGGTGTTCTCGGTTTCACATGTTTCCTTCAAAAAGTGTTCTCTCTCTGTGTTGCTGCTGTGATGCTGACTGTGGGCTCCTGCTCTCTGGCCTCCATTTCAGCCTCCACAGCATAGGGTGGGGTGGGGTGGGGTGGAGGCCCTTCCCTAGCTGGCATCTCCTCTGCAGACCAGAATCTACCCACCTTTGCAGGAAGGCAGGGCCTGCGGGCTCAGGGCTGACTTCAGCCCTGGATTCTGTTCAAGCTTTTCTGAACCTGGAATTTTAAATGTTGCTTCTTAATTCAGGTCAGATTCCTCTCATGGTGTTTCTTCATTTCTACTTTGTATGGTTTCTAAGTGTTCTTTTACTCCCAAGGTGGTGATTCTGATATTTGGTTTCATTCTATCATTTACATGTAAAATTTCCTGAAAGAGGAAAATATATATAATTAGGGGAGTCCTGGGGCTCTGAATTTTGGTATCACAAAATCACACAATCTGAAAAGGGACTTTAAGGCTTGTCTAGGTGTTTTCCCTTTTGTGTTTTTTTGTTTGGGTTTAAAATGTTTTTTAAAAAAGCTTTTTTTTTTTTTTTTGCATATAGGGTATTCAGCACTAGACAGGAAACTAAAATATTGTCTAAAGCCCCCCCCCCCCCCCCCCCCCCCGCCAAAAACAAAAAACCAAAAAACCCAAACCAACTCTGCTATCCTTCCTGGGATGGATGGTGACCTGCTGAGACCTCCCAGTTCCCTGGTGCAGGCGGTGGAAGTACCTGGCCCAGCTCTGGACAGGAATGCTTGAACCCGGGATATTCTAGATGATCCGAGTGTGGGGATGTTTGGTGCTGTGTCCAGGCTTGGGGCTGACTTCTCCTTAGCTGGCTTTCAGGGGGACAGATTGCAGCTGAACTCTGCCCGAGACCCTAGTGCAGCTCCTAGAAACCCGAGGCTGTGTCTGCAGTGCGCAGCATCGATCCGTAGCGTTCGAGTCTATTTTTTCTCTCTGCGTGTCCACAAAATGCATTACTTTACAATGAGCCTGTCAGGGATAGCTGCAGTGAAGAAATGCTCCACTCCAGTCCCAGGGCCTCACACTTCTGGAATTCTGCCTTGGCAAGTGAATCAAGTACTCTGTAAACACGCTAATGTCACGGTCCCTACCCGTGGGGAGTTAGAACTTTTTCAAAGCCCCTTTCTATCTGTTGCCTCACCTGTTCCTCACTGCAGCCCTTCATCTTTCTGGATTTGGCTGGAGGTTCTGTAAAAAGCATTTAAACAGCAGCTCCTTTGCCCCCCAAAAGTGCCCCCCATGCCCTGGGGCCTGTTCTCTTGGCCCTGCAGGTCTGGTGAGTTAATCCTGTCGGACAAGGGCAGCTCTGAGTTAATGAGTACAATCTCTCTTTCCCTCCCTTGGAACATGGATTTTTTAAAAGTCTTTCCTAACTTTGGAGAGACAGAAATATATGGCTGAAAAAGGATTGTGGGGCAGGATTAAAAACTAATCCTTCAGCGTCCACGTGCCCATTTGTTGCCTTCCGGGTTTGCTCTCCGTCCCAGCTCCGAGGGCTCCTCACTCAGCATGTTGTGTGGTTAGTTATTCCACAGTGGTCTTGAAAGTGGTTTCGGAGATGCTGTTTCAATCCTGGAGGATGTGTCACCATGCGATGACAGTCTGCTGTGCTGAGAGATGCTGACAGCCCCTGCCCAGACCCACACCGGCTCCGCATCTCATCTGGCCAACACAAAAGGCAACTGATCATTCCAGTTCTCAGCACTGGGTGGGCTGGAGACCTTTGGGGGTGGTCATCGTTGTCCGGTATTTTCAAGGTGCAGCTGTAGCCAAGCAATAACCACAGCCGTATCATCAGAGCCCTCATCACTGGGATCATTTTCTGTTTTGAACGTCTCGGTTGTCTTTCCTCTCTTTCCTCAGTCAAGCCTTCCTTGATTAGGTCGCGTGAGCCTGGAGTCCTTGATTGCCTTCCAGGGATGGGCTCTGCCCTTGCTGACTTCTGCTATGTCTTGACCTTTGTGCTGACGATACCCATTTGGGAGCTGCGGGGTCTGCAACTGATGCAGACTGGAGGACTGAATGCCAAGTATTTGGGAGCAGCTTGGAAATGAACAGTCTTCTGGCAACTTTCTCAAACGGATCGATGGTTTATTATGACCTCTGAGGCCCCTCTTGTCTGAACGCTTGCTATCCATCAGTCGTGTGACTGTTCTCTGCTCCCTCTGTCCTGCCAAGGGCTAGCTGGAGGAGATGATTTCTCGCTGCACGGGATGCGGTGGTCTAGAGAGCTGGATGGGCCCAGGGAATAAATTCGCAGTCCAATGATGACATCATCCACTTCCCCCTAAGCCTACCCCTCCTCTGTTTCCATTCTGCACGCCACCCCCCCCACCCCGGTTGCCTAAGATTTGGGGGTTGTTCTCGACAGCTCCCTAGACACCCCCGTGCGCTCTTGACTGCTGATGTCATTTCCTTAGCATCTCTCCTGCCAGACCACACCCCCTCCACCCCCTGTGCTCTGCTCTAGTTGGGGCCTCAGCAGCTCTCACTGCCGGAGCCTTCTGCTGGGGCCCCTTTCCCAGCATTCCTGCCAGAACTATCTTCCCGAGACCTGATTCAGAAGATAGATAGATAGATAAATAGATAGATAGGTAGATTTTCCCTTATTTACACCCCTCAGTGGCTCCCCATTGCCTGTGGTCCATGGGCCGAAGCTTCTTTCGCGTGGCATGCAAGCCACACCCTGATCCGCCCCTTTCTGTTGCTTCCTCTTGGTCTTCCTTTACCCCTCAGTTTTCCCCTCACCTGTCAATGGCAAACTGCTACAGCACTCTGGCCCCTCTGGCTCTCTCCTGTAGCTCTGCGCACACTCAGGTTGCTCTGTGCTGAGATCCTGCGACATGTCCTCCTGCCGTCACCCAGCAGCCATGCCCACTCCTCTCAATTAAAACCTGGCTCAAGGAAGCTCCTTCTCTGAAGCCTTTCCTGACTTCCCCTGGTGAGAGGGGACCCTTGCTCCACGTCCTCCAAGCGTCCTTGACCGTGCCACGAGCACGTTGCAGCCTCCATTTACACATCTATCTCCCCCTCCTAGACCGTGGGGATTTGGGTCTGCGCAACGCCTGGCAAAGAAGAGCACGATATATCAGTATTTGTAGAATGGATGAGAAAGGAGCTTGGAGTCAGAGATTGGGGGTTGTGGTGCTGGCTCTGCACCTACTAGGACACTGAATTTCTCCGAGCCTCAGTTTGCTCATCTCATCTGTGAAATGGGGACAGTACACTTTTCTTACGAGATGGCTGTGAAGTTAAAATGAGAAGACACCCGGGAAAAGGCTAGTGTGGCGCAGATTTGGCGCGTGTCTGGAGCCAAGCAGGGACTCGCTCCCTATTGCCCACCTCAGCTGACAGCTGGGGAGGAAGTCTCCATTTCGCGGTGATGAGTCTCATGACCACCTTGTGCTTCTGTCTCCTCTCAGAGAGGGCTTCTCATCTTGCCCCTGTTGCGGGGGTGTGTGTGTGCCTGGGGGTGCCTTACAGCAGGAGGGCTGGGTTTGCCACCAGGGGGCAAAGGCGTGTGAACCCTCCTTACTCTGTGGAGGCCTCAGCAAACGTTCAGAACCCGAATCCTGTTTGTCCAAGTTTCTCCAGGGCCTGGAGTGCCCGCTTGGCTGCCAGCAGGGATTGAGAAACGGCCCTGCGTGGGCTGTCGTGTCCTGGGCCCTGTGTAAACCAGTGGCAGCCTGCCTGTTAATGCCTGGACTTCTGCTTTCTCAGGATTTCTCCAACTGTCTGTCCCTCAGGTGCCTTCTCTGTGGTATCCCGGAAGGATGATTTTCATCACGGCTCATGGTATCTATTAACGCCGTGCAGAGGCATCCAGTGGGAAGAAGCAGGGGAGATGTGTTAGAGAGATCCACCTGGAATTGCAAGTTTAATAACTTGGAAAAAAAAGGAGTTTTAGGGAAGTGACTAAACAGCTTTAAAAGAATGGAGATGAGGTCAAACCTGTTCAACCAGGTCCTTGAGCAGTAGGTAGCTCAAATAGAAGGCGACTGATTAAACACGTGACACGTCGCACACTTGCTGGGCCACTTGGCCAGTGTGGCCCCTGCTCGTTTGGGCATCAGTTCCTCTCTCAGCCCCTTCCCTATTTCACATCAACCCCCTCCGCCGCTTATACAACCTCTGACTCATCTGCACCAGAGTGCTCACCCCTCTTGACTCCTTTCTGGGGGGCAGTGAGGAGGAAGGTGGTCTGAGAAATGACTTAGGAGCATTTGTCCTCGTTGCAGGAGTAATCCACGCAGAGTGCAGAGCGGTGGGAAAACACTAAGTGCAAAGAAAACAGTCACTTGTTACCTTACTGCCTTTTAGCATTCTCTTGTGTGTTCGCTCAGCACTTTCCCCACCCGTGTGTGTGTGTGTGTGTGTGGGTGTGGGTGTGGGTGTGAGGGGGGGGTCTTTACAAAAACACGTTCAAACCCTTTTAGAGCCTTTTCCTCCTCTAACTTAGTAATGCGCTTTCAGCAGTGCTGGTGTTCATCAGTGTTTTTCTCTGTGATTTGTAATGGCTGCGTAGTATTTCACCTCACGGGGAGGTGCTGTAATTTACGTAACCGAGTCTCCCGGTGGACCTTTCCTTGCTCTGGGAATGCCCCAGGGGTGTGTTGCTCGTTCTTCTCCCTCCCTCTGGAAGGTTCCCGTACTCTGTGCCAGCACAACCCTCCACGTTCCAGTACTGTGTCCAGACTACTCCACCTCAGTTCTCTGCGCGGGGCTGCTGCAGAGTTAATCTCTGCCACCGTGGTTCTGTCTTCCGTGCCCGTGCCCCCCAGTAAGAACAGGCAGGGCCCACTGCCTATCACCTGTTCACAGTCATGCTCGAAGCATGTTCCTCTAATTGAATTGGGAAGAAAAGATTCAACCCCAGAGTTGCCCACAGAGGAGGGCAAAGAGCAAGAGACTCAACCACCAACAAGGAAAGTCAAAGCTGAGAGATGAAGAAGGGCCACGGATTGCTATTCTGAGTAACACGTGCCTGGGAAAATCCCCAGAAGCCATGTCAGGGCACTTGACTCTTAAGTTTTTGTTGAGTGTAGACGTTGGTACTTAATTATTACTGGCCGCCCACACTCAAAGCAAAGTGGCCCCCTCCTCGGGTGGTCCCTGCTGCCCTAAGTGGTTGTATGCCAGGTCATGGAGTACAGATGCCCAGCTGGTCAAGTCTGGCTGGACCTGGGTGGGCCCCCAAGTCTACAGCTTGGGAGGGCTGGTTAAGAGTTGCTCAATCATTGAGCTTGCTGTCTGGGTAATTTGCGCCAAGAGACAGAGCGGGGAGCTGCGGGTGAGTGCAGCGGCGACAGTAGGCACGTGTGTAGGCTGCGTTTTCGGAGCCCAGAAACTGAGGCCAAGGGCAGGAAGCACATCCCTGAAGGGTGGAGTGGAGCTGTCTGTGGGGAGGGGGCCTAGGTCATGCAGGTTTTCCAGTTCTGGGCCTTCCAGGGCTTCGCTGTGCTGTGGTTGTACTCTCGGGTTGCTCTGAACCTCCACTCTGAGTTGTACCCCCTTCTCCACCCTCCTCCCCGGCACACACTTGAGCTAGTCGAATGGGCTCAGCTTCCTGTGATTATCTGTTCACCGTCCAACAGGACAGCCCGCGTGTGTTGGAGATGGTTGCAGTCTAGGAGAACGGTCATCTCTGCTGCCCGCCCAGCTGCTGCCCTTACTGTCCTATGCAGCCAACCCCAGCTCCCAGAGCCACCTGCCCTTTCCCACAGGAAGCTGGCTGGGAACCTCTGGAACCAAATGCGGGTGTTCAGGGCTTTTCCTCACCTCAGGGAAGTGAGCACTGGGAGCCAGTGCCCTGCTGGAGTCATCGAACTCCTTCACCCATCCATCAGTAATGTTTACTGAAGTCTCTCCTAAGCCCAGTGCTGGGCTCTGCCCAGGGCCTCACAGAGAGAGACACAGTTGGTCACTGTCTGGTGACTCCAGCCCTGAGAGTCACTGCACGGCCGGGGGACCAGAGGAGAAGGCTCTGGGCAGGGGCCTTGGTTGGAGTTGAGAAGAGCATTTGTGTTTTGCACAAGGAGGCTTACTGGGTCGGAGCTGGAGGGGCTGCACCTGGAGTGGGAAACTGCTCTGAGGGCCCCTGCAGACAACCCGTTCAGAACTGGGCGCCCCTGGGCAGCAAGGCAGCCCCCACTTTCTAGCTCTGTGTCTCCGAGGCTTGGGTGCTGAGAGGCAGAAGCGGGGGGCGTGTGTCAAGGACCCCTTCACGTCAGGTCTTGTTCCTGATGTCACTGGGGAAGCCCCGGAAGGTCTTCTGCTTCCTTCTGCTGCCCAAAGAAGCCCTTTGAGATTGTTCAGGAAGGACCTGGGCTCAGTGGTCCTCTTCCTGATGGGACTGGCCAGCTTCCAGGAGAAAAAACAGGACGGCTGAGTGTGAGGGCAGCCGCGGAGGAGTTGTTCTGCCCCGTGTGCCGGGAGGGTGGGCAGACAGTAAAGAGACTGTTGTGAAGCCCAGCAGACACCTCTCGATCTGGCTCAAAATCTGGAGCAACCGAGACATCCTAGGTCCAGAAATGCAGCCTAAACGAGCAGCAGCGGCAACAGTCCTGAAATGTATGCTTGTGAGAAGGACCAAGGCATCTGCTGGTTCTGAGGGACGGTCCTTTTCTAGAACTCACTGTAAGCTTGTGGTTCCTGGGCCCCTGGACTTGGCAGGAACTGCTGTGCCATGAGGCCGCCTTCTTACTAAAAAGAATCAGCCTGACACTCAGCCCACTTGTGTTATTTTTGAGACCGGATGGAAGGAAACAGTGGTCAGTAGATCTAGGGTAACTACAGCGAGAGCATTTACAGGCAAGTAATGTGATTCTTTTTATCTTAATTTTTTTCCCCTCTGGAAAACAGAAGGCAAATACAGGTACTTATATTCAATTATGATCATCTTCCATTGGATTTGCTGCCTTGAGTCCTGGTGGAGCTGGGAGACGGGTCCATCTCATAGCCATGGGCATGGTTGGCAGGGCTGCAGGACTCCCCCTTGGCTGCCTGTCCTTCCAGATGTTGCTTCCATGCCATTCCTGGTTTGGGGGTGAGGGGGAATACAGGTGAGGAATATTATGGGCTGGGTAGGACTCTGGAGTGTTATTCCTGCCTTTTCAGGGAAAGGAGTGGAGGGTAGTGGCAAGAGGTGAGTGCCAGGAGAGGAGGGGCTGAGGTGGAAGAGCAGGGAGGTGTGGTCTTTGGATTGGTCCTCGTGCCAAGCACGTCATGGGATGAAAAGAGCCATGGACATCCTGGAAGTGCCCAGGTCTTCCCTATGGTTTAAATAGTGAAGGAGAGGAGAGCTGGAGGATTTCATAAATTCAGGTGAGAAAAGGACAAGAAATTGAAGGCATGTGAAAAGAGAAGGGCTTGTTTGTTATAGCCCCCACCCCCCCCAAAAAAGAAAAAAGTAAACCTAAATATCCACCAATATGGGAATGAATAAAATGGGGTGTCGTCCTGTTGTGGAATACTATACAGCTGTATAAAAGGAAAGACCCAGAATTCTATTCAATCTCAAAAGTGTTGAGGAGGAAAACTAAGGAACATTTCTGTATGAAAGGATGATGTTTATGTTAAAAAATGCTGATCAATAGTGTATATTTTCAATGGCTTTATATATGTATAAATATATATTTACTATATATATATATATTTTTTTTTTTTTTCCTTTTTTAAGTCAGGAGTGATCCATCCCTAAGTCTTAACTGTACCAATCTCTGGGGAAAGGAGGGGGAAGCAGGATTCTAGCTAGTAGTCAGAAGAGATTAAAAGCTTGTAATATTTTAACTAAAAATTTTTGTCTAAAGTATTAGAATGTTTAAAAAACTTTTGAAGTCATAGTTTAGCAGTCCTCTAAGGTGGCAGCTTCAACATCTAGTAATGAGTGAATTAGACAACAGTTCAGAAGCAGGGACCCAGCCCAGAGTCTTGGTAGCTAAACGTCCTGGGATGGTGGGGCACCTAGTGACTCAGCGGACATCATGGAGATCAAAGTCAGTTTGGGACGAAGTGATTCACTTGTTTGCAGCCCTCTTTGCTGCTTCTGGAGCTGGTAGTCACACCTTAGAAGTAGCATCAATAATTTAACATTTATTCATCATTGTCTCTAGAACATCTCTTTTAGGTACCACTGGAGATTTAAACTAAAAGAAGAATGAAGGATTAAATGAGTGATATTTTTGTCCTTGAACTTAAAACCAGGTCAGGCCCTCATCTTGTCTCACCTGACTGTTAATTTGGTCTCCCTGCTTCCAGTCTTGCCCTCTACTCTGTCCTCCCCCTGCCACTCGAGTGATGATTCAGAAACATAAAACCTGACCTGTCTCCCACTTGCCTCTTCTCAGCTGCCCTGGTCCCAGAGGAGGGGTTTGATTTTATTTGCATGACTTTCAGTGCCCTTTCCCACCTGGCACTGACGTGCCCCCCAGTCACGTGACAAAAGAGACCTTGGCAAACTTCTTGCTAATAATCCTGGGACATAGTACAATGTTTTCACATGGCATGTACCTCACCTTGCTTCCTTCAAGACCCAGTTCAGATGTTACTGCCTCTGTGAAGCCTCTTTGTCCTTACTTTCTCCTTTTGAGGGGTCTTAACCTTGCACTTTGCACCTCACTGCCATCACATCCCGTTGTATAGTATTAATTAGTTATGAGTATTTCTTTGGGAATTGTCAACTTAGGATCAAACTACGTCTTATTCATCTCTCCTTCATGGTTTCTGTGCTGGTCCCCTTCATATAATAGGTATTCAGAAAATGTTGGCTGAAAGTATAACACATGTTCTAGTTACATTTGTTGTGTAACAAATTGTTTCACAACTCAGTGACTTAAAATAACCATTTTATTAGGCTCACAGCATCTGTGGGTTGGAAATTTGGGCAGGCACTGTCAGGGGTGGCTTCTCTCTGCTCTACAATGTCGGGGGCCTCGGCTTGGAGGATCCCAAGGCTGGGAGGCGGCTCACAGCTCAGGCCTGGAATCATGAAGGCTGGTTCCTGCCCTTGGCTGGCTACTGATGGCGAGCTCTACTGGGGCTGTGGACTGGAGCGCCCTCTCCATGTCTTGGACTCCCTCACAGCATGGCAACCTCAGGACTTCTTCCATGTTGGCATCAAGTTGCAGAGTGGAAGCTGCATTGCTTTTTATGGCCGAGCCTTGAAAGTCACACCATGTCACAAACCTGCCCAGATTCAAAGGGAAGGGTATAAACTCCATCTCTTGGTCACAGTGCAGAGGAGCATGTGGGACGGGAGATATTGTTACTGCCATGTTTGGAAAATACAAACTGCCGTGGTTGGTGTGTGGGAGAGATTAGTTGCACAGCTAGAACTAACACAACTACTGCTACAACTACAGTTGCTGGCTTAATGCATACTGAGCACTTATGGTGGGCCAGGTCCTAAGGGTTTTAACTCATTTAATCCTTCAACAATACTGTGAAGATCATATTACTTTACAGATAAGGATGCTGGGTCACAGAGAGGTTAAGTGACCAGCCAGGGTCTCCAGCTACTGCCTGTGCTGTGAGAGGTCAGAGAGGGAGAAGCTTCCAGAATTAGCTCCATCCTTCAGGTCTGCTGCTGTGTTGTGCCACTGCATGGCTATTTCAAGGGATGTTTTTGATGGCAGTAAGGACCTGGGTGCAGGTCTTTGTGCTCGTGGTCTGGGGAAGCTGAGCCATGAGCTGTCCTGGCTCTGTGGCTCCCCCGTGTGTGTGGACCTTGGTCAGGCTGCCTCCGGAAGGCAGTGACATTGACCTCGCGGGGCCTTCCTTGTTAAGGTGTTTTCCATAGTGTGGGTGTCTCCAGCCTGGCTTCGTTGACATATTAATACACATAACTTACTGTCCCTGATTGGGACCCAGCAACTGCTGGCTCTTGGTGGTAAGGGCCAAGCTCCGTGTCTGTCTGTCCCCTGACCCAGAAAGGGATCCAGTGAGGATTCGTTTTAGCTCATGCCCCTTCTTGTCCTCCCTTGGCTGAAGGCTAAAATGTGAGAATCCCCAGCCTTGTCACTGGAGTGGCCTTCCTGACTGCTCTCTTGGGAGCCTTTCCGTTCTGTGAGGCCCTGAGGTGGCCTGGTTTCCACCCCATGGCTGGTCTGTTTGGCATTTTTAACATGAGACCTTGCACACTCCCCATCATCGTCTTCAGGACCAAGTTGGCAGGGAAACCCAGGTTTATCATCACTCATCACTGATACTCACCAGGCACCTTCAGTATGAGCCACAGACTAAGAAAACGATTAGCCATGTTCTTTGTCATGGAGAAAGTGACGTAACCTGAAAAACCATTCCCTCCTCGGGTAAATGTGGCTATGATGAAATCAACCTCATTTACTGTGAGGATTAAATGAGATGACGCGGGCAGAGTATGCCTGACACACTAAGGTGCTAATCATTATCCTCCTTCACCTTCATTTTAAACATATACTTGCTTATTTTTAAAAATGGTAAAATAGAGGAAAGGAAAAGAGAGAGGGAAAAATCATTCACCATTCAGATTCAGCCCAGTACCATTAATGTTTTGTTTGGTTATTTTTCTAGGTACAGTATATATTTTTTTAACATAAATTTACTGTGTGTGCAGTTTTTCATTTTTAACTGAAATTCAAACGTTAATCTTCTCTTTCATGCTTTTGTACTTAACAAAGATTTTTTCCTGGTTTTGGATTAGTATCTCACGTTGGTAGAAACAAGATGAAATTTAAAATTTTTCATGTGCTGACTTTCACAGTATTATTTGATCTCTAGGATTACCTCTGAGATTGATATATAGTGCATTTACATTATTCCCATTTTACAGATTAAGAAATATACTAGTGGGGCCGAGGCACATGCAGAATTCCTAACAACTGTGTGCTGTTTGAGCTCTGAGGATTATAGAGGTCACAACTGGAACAGGAGATGTGGAATGGTGAGCTAGATCCTTCTGACACTTTGACATGCTCACTTATGCATCTTGAACTCAGAAATTGGATCCCGTGCTTAGAGATGTGTGTCCCTGCGCCCAGGCATGTTCAAAAAATGCGTGGGAAGCTGGCTTTCACAGGCGCAGCCACACCTCCCTGCTCACTAACTCCTGAATCACATTGCCTCTAGCCAGGTTGTCTAGGACTCAGCACGAAGGAAAAAGTGGGAGCAAACTTGGACAAGCAATAGCTTGAAAAACTAGTTAAGTGATATCATGTGTTTATGGATTACAGACTGCCAAAACTAATCTAAAAGGATGTAGCCTTTCCCACTGACCATTTATTGTCTAAATCAGTGATTCTTAATCTTTTTTTCTGGGTCTTGAATCTCTTTATCTTTTGAAGTTCATGGACTTTTTTTCTAGAAGAACACACACAAGTGCATGTAATATAATTTTTCTTTCAATCTTAGGACCCACAGGTGTCTATATTAGATACATGTTGGTACAAAACAAATTACTCCAACACTTAAGACTAAAAGAACAGTAAATTCTTCTCAATTTTATTGCACATGTAAAACTGCTCTTAAAATAAAAATTGTCCTAAAATAAAAATCTTGATGGGAGAAACTGTGTTCTGCTAAACCAGTAGTTATTGCAATTGTGAGTATAATTCTTAAAGCAAAACAAAACAAAAAAACCCAAAACCAAACCAAAAAAACAACAGTTAACATTTATTATCTCTCACAGTTTCTGTGGATCAGGAATTCAAGAGCATCTTAACCGTGAAACTCTGACACTGGGGCTCCCAGGGGGGTTCAGTCAAGATGTCGTTTGGGGCCGCAGTCGTCTGAAGGCTTGGCAAGGGCTGGAGGAAGGAGCTCCTAGGAGGCTTAGTTATACGCTGGTTGTCGGCACTAGGCTTCACGTGGACCTGGTCACAGGGCTGCTTTGATGTCCTCATGACATGGCATTTGGCTTTCCTCAGGGTATGTGATCCCAGAGAGCACGGTGAAAACCCCCGTGTTTTTTTATGACCAACTTTGGAAATCACACTCCATCATTTCTGCATTTCCTTTTGGTCACACAGGTCAGCTGTATTCAGTACCTAGGGCAAGGTATGGGGGGGTAGCTTCCAGGCCCTCTCCAGGTGTGCCACCCTCCCAGCACATCGACCTGGAAGTTCTAATCCTGTCATTTAGGGGTTTTATCTGGGGCTGGAGGGCGGGGGTGTTATTACATAGGCACGATTGATTAAATCATTGGCCATTGGTGATTAAACTCAACTTCCAACCCCTTTCTCCTCCCTGGACTTCAGAGGGTGGGACTGAACATTCCAGCCCTCTCTTGAAAATATCTAAGGGCCTACCTTGAATGACCTCATTAGCAACGAATTCTGTATGGTCAGAGTCCCCTTGTGAATAACAAAAGACTCTATAACTAAGGAAATTCCCGGAGTTTTAGGAGCTGTGGGCCAGGAACTAGGGGACAAAGACCAAATATATAGTCTTTCTTGTTACTTGGGCTTGGCTGCTTGCTGCTTGAAAGGCAATACAAGAGACACATGTTGGCTGGAAAGGAAAGGTTGCTCTATTCAGGAGGCTGGCCAAACCCAGCTCCAAGATTCTGCTTGACCCTGAAAGGGAGAATCATTTGCGGAGGGGGTCAGAGTCTTTGTTACCTTCCACTGTTTGCAGACTTTCTTTTGATTGGTTGGTGGTGAAGTAACAGGCCAGTGCTCCAGGAATCTTGTGCTCAGCCTGAAGTTACCATCCTCCACCTGGGTGGGGACCTTAGTACCTGCAGAAGAACTCAAAGGTATTGTTGATGTGGAGCCCTGCCCCACGGCTGCTCCTCCTCAGTTCCTGCATTCCTTAATCACTTGCCATTCTATTACCCAGTATTTTCTTTCTCGTCCTTTTCTTTCTTTGTTTTTTTAAGAGTCTCTTTTCTTATTTTAAAAAATTTATTTTTTTGAGATATCATTGACATTTAACATTATATTAGTGTCAAGTGTACAACATAATGATTCGGTATTGTAGATGTTGTGAAATTGTTACTGAACCACACTCAGGTCTACTTCCTTGATGCACACAGCAAAGCCAATCTACTGACACTGGGTTGTGGTGAAGGAAGGTACAGCGTTTATTGCAGGCGCCTAATGCACAAAAGACCCAAACTCCCCAATGGTTTGTTTGTTTGTTTGTTTGTTTGTGGTACACAGGCCTCTCACTGCTGTGGCCTCTCCCGTTGCGGAGACTCCGGACGTGCAGGCTCAGGGGCCGTGGCTCACGGGCCCAGCCGCTACGCGGCGTGTGGGATCCTCCCGGACCGGGGCACGAACCCGTGTCCCCCGCATTGGCGCACGAACCTGTGTTCTGCGCATCGGCAGGCAGACTCTCAACCACTGCGCCACCAGGGAAGCCCGGTAGTACTGTTTTTTAATTTTTTTGAGGAACCTCATTATTGTTTTCCATAGCGGCTGCATCAATTTATATTCCCACCCACGGAGCACAGAGATTCCCTTTTCTCCACATCCTCACCAACACTTGTTTTTTCTTGTCTTTTTGATAATAGCCATTCTAATACATGTGAGCTGATGCCTCATTGTGATTTTAAGTTGCATTTCCCTGACGATGTTGAGCATCTTTTCGCGTGTCTATTGGCCATTTTTGTATCTTCTTTGGAAAAAAACATCTGTTCAGATCCTCTGCCCACTTTTTAATCAGATTGTTTCTTTGCTGTTGAGTTGTATGAGTTCTTTATAAGGACTTTATTTTCTTTAGAGCAGTTTTGGTTTTTCAGTAAGATTGAGAGGAAGATACAGAGATTTTCCATATACCTTTAGTCCCCACACATTCATAAATTGCCCCATTATCAACATCACTCATCAGAGTGGTATGTTTCTTAACCAAGAATGAACCTGTATTAAAACATCATAATCACCCAAAGTCCATAGTTGACCTCAGGGTTCACTCTTGGTGTTATACATTCTGTGGGTTTGGACAAATGTATAATGAACGACATATATCCATCATTGTATTGATAGTATCATACAGAGTATTTTCACTGCCCTAAAAATACTTTGTGCTCTCCGTGTTCACATCCCTGCCCTCACAACCACTGATCTTTATGGAGACTGATTTGTCTCCATAGTTTTGCTTTTTTCAGAATGTTGTTTACTTGGAATCATACAGTGTGTAGCATTTTCTGATCGGCTTCTTTCACTTAATAATATGTATTTTCAAGTTCC
This sequence comes from Grampus griseus, assembly GCF_964374135.1. Lineage (NCBI taxonomy): Eukaryota > Metazoa > Chordata > Mammalia > Artiodactyla > Delphinidae > Grampus > Grampus griseus. Next base: position 80,834,830 of record NC_139017.1, read on the forward strand.
TCCGTGTCCTTTCATGGCTTGATAGCCCATTTCTTTTCACTGCTGAATAATATTCCATTGTCTGGATGTATCACAGTTTATGTATCCATTCACTTACTGAAGGACATCTCATTTGCTTCCAAGTTTTGGCAGATATGAAGAGAGCCGCTGTACATATCCATGTGTAGGTGTTTGTGTAGACAGAAGTTTTCAATTGCTTTGTGTAAATACCAAGGAGTGCAATTGCTGAATTGTTTGGTAGGAATATGGTTACTTTTACAAGATACCACAAGACTGTCCCTCAGAGCATCAGTACCATTTTGCATTTCTGTTGCAGGAAGGGAGACCCCTTCCAGGGCCCGAGAGCGGGCTCTCGTCTAACTCTCGGAAATGAGTTGTCCGAGGAGACACACGTGCTGACAAAGCAGGAGACTTTATTGGCAAGGGGCGCCTGGGCGGAGGGCAGGAGGGTAAGGGAACCCAGGAGGACTGCTCTGCCACGTGGCTCACAGTCTCAGGTTTTATGGTGATGGGATTAGTTTCCGGGTTGTTTCTAGCCAATCATTCTGACTCAGCGTCCTTCCCGGTGGCATGCACGTCACTCAGCCAAGATGGATTCCAGCGAGGAGGATTCTGGGAGGTTGGTAGGACATGTGGACTGGCGTCTTCTCTCTCCTTTTGACCTTTCCCGAATTCTTCCGGTTGTTGGTGGCTTGTTAGTTATGTGTTCCTTACCAGATCTTCTGTTGTAAGATAACTCATGCAAATTGTTACTGTCTTTGCCTGGCCAGGGTGGGCGGTTTCAGTCAGTGCTTCCCCTGACATGTCCACCAGCAGTGAATGAGCATTCCTGTTGCTCTGCATCCTCACCAGCATTTGGTGTTGTCAGCATTCCAAATTTTGGTCCTTCTACTAGGTGTGTAGTAGTATCTCATTTTTGCTTTAATTTGCATTTCCCTGATGATGTATGATGTGGAGGGAGCATCCTTTCATATGCTTACTTGCCATCTGTATATCTTCTTTCGTGAGGTGTCTGTTAAGGTCTTTGGCCCATCTTTTAATCAGGTTTTTTTTTTTTTCTTTGTTTTAGGAGTTCATTTTATGTTTTACAGTACAGTTCATTATCAGATGTGTCTTTTACAAGTATTTTCTCCCAGTCTGTGGCTTGTCTTCTAATTCTCTTGATATTGGCTTTTGCAGAGCAGACGTTTTAAATTTTAATGAAGGCCAACTTATCATTCATTGCTTTCATGGATAATGCCTTTGGTACTAGGGCTGAAAGGACATCACCATACCCAAGGTCATCTGGGTTTTCTCCTATGTTATCTTTTAGGAGTTTTTAATTAATTTATTTATTTACGGTTGCATTGGGTCTTCGTTGCTGCACGCGGGCTTTCTCTAGTTGCAGCGAGTGGGGGCCACTCTTCATTGCGGTGCGTGGGCTTCTCAATGCGGTGGCTTCTCTTGTTGCGGAGCACGGGCTCTAGGCATGCGGGTTCAGTAGTTGTGGCATGTGGGCTCAGTAGTTGTGACTCATGGGCTCCAGAGCACAGGCTCAGTAGTTGTGGCGCACGGGCCCAGTTGCTTCACGGCATGTGGGATCTTCACGGACCAGGGCTCAAACCCATGTCCCCTGCATTGGCAGGCAGGTTCTTAACCGCTGCGCCACCAGGGAAGTCCACTCTTAGGAGTTTTATAGTTTTGCATTTTACAATTAGGTCTGTGATCTATTTTGAGTTAATTTTTGTGAAGAGTGTAAGGTTTGTGTCTAGATTCATTTTTTTTTTTATGTGAGTGTCTAGTAGTTTGAACACCATTTGTTGAAGAGACTATCTTTACTCCACTGTTTTTCCTTTGACCTGTGTCAGAGATCAGTTGACTCTATTTATGATGCTAATGTAAATGGTATTGTGCTTTTACTCTTAGATTCTATTTACTCATTATTGGTATATAGGAAAGCAGTTGACTTTTGTACATTAACCTCTTGTATCCTGCAGTCTTGCTGTAATCTCTTAGTTCAGGAGTTTCTTTGTCAATAAAAACTTTTTTATTTTTACATAGGCAATCATGTCACCTGCAAACAAAGACAGTTTTATGTCTTCCTTCCCAATATATATACCTTTTAAGTCTTTTTCTTGCCTTATTGAAAAGGAATGGTGAGAAGGGACATCTTTGCATTGTTCCTGATCTTAGTGGGAAAGCTTTGAGTTTCTCACCATTAAGTGTGATGTTAGCTATAGGTTTTTTGTAGGTAGTCTTTATCAAGTTGAGGAAGTTCTATTCTGTTCCTAGTTTACTGTGAGTTTTCTTAATGATTGGGTGTTGAATTTTTTTTTTTTTTTTTTTTTTGCAGTACGTGGGCCTCTCACTGCTGTGGCCTCTCCCGTTGCGGAGCACAGGCTCCGGACGCGCAGGCTCAGCGGCCATGGCTCACGGGCCCAGCCGCTCCGCGGCATGTGGGATCTTCCCAGACCGGGGCACGAACCCGTGTCCCCTGCATCGGCAGGCAGACTCTCAACCACTGCGCCACCAGGGAAGCCCTGGGTGTTGAATTTTGTCAAATACTTTTTCTGCATCTGTTGATATGACCATGTGGTTTTTCTTTTTTAGTTTGATGTGATATGTTATAATACATTGATTGATTTTCGAATGTTGAACAACTACACCTGGGATGAATCTCATTTGGTTCTGGTATATAATTCTTTTTATATTTTTTGGATTCAATTTGCTAATATTTTGTTGAGAATTTTTGCACCTATGTTCATGAGAAATATTTGTCTGTAGTTTTCTTATAATGCCTTTGTTGATTTTGGTATTAGGGTAATGCTGGCCTGATAGAATGAGTTAGGAGGGGGTATTCTCTCTGTTTCCATCCTATGAAAGAGATTGTAGAGAATTGGTATAATTTCTTCCTTAAATGTTTGGTAGAATTCGCCAGTGACCCCATCTGGGCCTGGTGCTTTCTGTTTTGGACGGTTATTAATTATTGATTCAGTGTCTTTAATAGGTATAGACCTATTGAGATCATCTTTGCTTCTTGTGTGAGTTTTTGCGGATTGTATATTTCAAGGAATTGGTCCATTTCATCTAGGTTATCAAATTTGTGATCATACAGTTGTTCATAGGATTTCTTTATTATTCTTTTAATTTCCATAGAATCTTATAATTTCCTCTCTTTCATTTTGGATATTAATAACTTGTACCCTCTTTTTTTCTTTGTTAACCTGGCTACAGGCTTATTGGTTTTATTGATATTTTCAAAAAAACAGCTTTTGGTTTCATTGACTTTTCTCTGTTGATTTTCTGTTTTTAATTTCATTGATTTCTACCCTAATTCTTATTTCTTCTGCTTACTTTGGATTTACTTTACTCCTCCTTTCCTAATTTCCTAAGGTAGAAACTTAGATTATTGACTTAAGATTTTTATTCTTTTCTAATTCAATGCTATAAATTTTCCTCTAAGCACTGCTTTCCCTGCATATCATAGGTTTTGCTAAGTCATATTTTAATTTTCATTTATTGATAGTTTAAAAGTATTTTTTTAAATTTCTCTTGAGATTTTCTTCTGTGACCCGTGTGTTATTTAGAGGTGTGTTGTTTAATCTCCACATATTTTGGTATTTTCCAGTTATCTTTCTATTATTGATTTCTAGTTTAATTCCATTTTGGTCTACCAGCAGATATTTTATGATTTCTGTATTCTAAAATTTGTTAAGGGGTATTTTATGGCCCAGAATGTGGTCTGTGTTGGTGAATGTTCCATGTGAGCATGAGAAGAATGGGTATTCTACTGTCGTTGGATGAAATAGTCTGTAGATGTCTATTGTATCCAGTTCATTGAAGGTGTTGTTGAGTTCAGCTATGTTCTTATGGATTTACTGCTTGCTGATTCTGTCCATTTCTGAGAGAGAGGTGTTGACATCATCAACTATGCTAGTGGATTCATCTTTTTTTCCTTGCAGTTCTATCAGTTTTTGCCTCATGTAGTTTGATGCTCTGTTGTTATGTGCATATGCAGTAAGACCTGTTATGTCTTCTTGGAGAATTGACTCCTTTAATCATTATGTAATGTCCTTCTTCATTCCTGATAATTTTCCTTACTTTGAAGTCTGTCTAAAATTAATATAGCCACTCCAGCTCTTTTGATTAGTGTTAACATGGTATATTTTTCTCCATTCATTTACTTTTAATGTTTGTCTTTATGTTTAAAGTGGGTTTCTTGTAGACAAGATATAGTTGGGTAGTGTTTTTAATCCACTCTGACAATCTCTGTCTTTTAATTGGTACGTTTAGACCATTGACATTCAAAGTGATTATTGATATAGTTGGATTAATATCTACCATATTCATTACTATTTTTTGTTGCCCTTGTTTTTTGTTCCTATTTTTATCTCCCACTCTTTTTATGTCTTTTGTGTCTAGTCCTTTTTATACAGTTATATATAATACTTGGATCATTTTAATTTAGAGAAGTGATAACTTACTTATTGCAAAACAAAGAGTACAGAAATGTCTAAAGTAAAAAATGTTATTTTTGATCCCTGCCCAGAGGAACCTTCTAGTGTAGGCTGAGAGGGAAGATGGAAGGGACAGTGGAGTCAGGAGATGCGTTGGCCAGGGTCGGGGCTCTTTTTTTTTTTTCTTTGCGATATGGGGGCCTCTCACTGTTGTGGCCTCTCCCGTTGCGGAGCACAGGCTCCGGACGCGCAGGCCCAGCGGCCATGGCCCACGGGCCCAGCCGCTCCGCGGCACTTGGGATCCTCCTGGACTGGGGCACAAACCCGTGTCCCCTGCATCGGCAGGCGGACTCTCAACCACTGCGCCACCAGGGAAGCCCGGGGCTCTGTCTTTTTGAAGGTAGCAGCATCTAGGAAAATGAGATCCGGACAGCAGGGGCAGTGCCAGGAGAAGGAAATGGGGAATGTGGGGTATAGAATGGGAATTAAACTGTTGTGAAGAAAAAGTTAATTTCTATTTCTATGTTAAGGTCCACTTCCTAAGAGCAGCATTATTTTTAAGGGTCAGAGGCCCTTTGTGGGGTCGGAAGGGAATGCAGAAGATATTTAATAAGCAGGTGCAGCTGAATGTGTATGGTTAAAGTACAGTCTAGTATCTATTTATTTATTTATTTGTCATGACTGTTTCTAACCGGCTTCCGACTCAGACAAGTTGTTTTGACCCTGATGCCTTGGCTCATTCAGGCCACTTAACACTGTTTACCTTTCAGGGGAATGATGTGTATGATCCTCCGATCTAGTGCTTTTGTAAGGTCTGTAAATAGAATGCAGTCTAGGTGAGCTCAGTATTGCATCATCATAGCCAGTATCTGATGGGCCTCAGCTGCTTTCTTCTGCCCATTCACTAGAGGAGAATAAAACTTTCTTGACCCAAATCAGCAAAGGGAGGAGCTCAAAGCTGTTGAGAGTCTTAAACCAGGATCTGGTCTTTAATTTGGGCACCTGGCTGGCACTCTGTCGATAAAGACATCTGGACACTGCTCTGCATTAGAGTTTTTAAAACTCCTAATGCCCAGGCTTCTGCACACCAGACCAGTTACATGGGGTGGGGCCCGGGCCCTGCTAGTTTTTAAAGCTCTCCAGGTGATCCCAGTGTGGGTCTAAGGTTGAGAAGTAGTGCCCTAACAAAGATGCTGGCTGGCCCTGACCTGCTTGCAGCCTTCTTTGCAGCGGGTGGGGCGTGGTTGTGGCTGTTTTGTCGTAGAACATTGAAATGCAGGGAGACCTAAAAGTTATGAATGTAGTTACATTGTTTTCAAAGTTCTGCGTCTCTGGAGTACTGCAAACATTTGGTTCAAGTGTCATTATATACATATCTATATATTTTTAAATTGTTGTAGGACACATAGTAAAAATGTTACACACTAAATTTTAACATACTGAAAATAACTAATGAGCTGTCTTCTCCATGACCTTCAATATAGTTGTGAATGCTGTCAACCAGAATGTATCACGTCAATTCACGTACCACGTCCATCTGTTGATTTGCCACCTCTCCCCACCCCCCTTTTCACTTTCCTTGCTTCTGCTGCTTAAGCCAAGGTGGGGTTCCCTGTAAAATTTTGTTTGGGAGAAAAGGTTGTGCACGAATGAAAGTTTATAAGCCACAGGCCTTTCCTTGTAGCGTCTGTTTTAGATTAGATCAGCTTGCTTTGAGGCTCAGGCATCCCCCGGGCTGGGCTTAGAGCTGCATCCTGCTAGGATTTGAGCTGTCCCGGCTGTTCCCCAGCTGGATCCATTGCAGATAAGTCTAAGCTGGGGCAGCTGTGATGGCCTTTTGGCGGGAGAGTGGGAGAAGCTTTCATGGGAGTGGGAGTGGGCTGCAGCTGTGGGTGGAGGTGGGTGACCCCACACATGGTGTCATCGTCAAGAGGCCATTGGCGTGTCCTTAAGGGCTCCCTGGCCCAAATCCTGGCCTCTCTGGGTCCAGAGCCACAGAGTATTCCGGCCAGGAGGGGCCCTAGCTAGCAGCTCTTTCTTGAGGACTAATTATGGGCTAGGCCCCATGCTAGGGGCTTTATATATGTTATCTAATTAAGTCTTTTGATAACTCTGCGAGGCACACATGATTATCCCTATCTTACAGATGAGAAAACTGAAGCTTGGAGAGGTTAAGTAACTTATCCAAGGTCACAACTAATCTAATAAGTGACAAAGCCAGCATCGGCACACGTGCCTAGTCCACTCCAAAGCCTTCTTAGAAATCATTTTGTGGATGAAGAGATCAAGGTACAAGAGAGGAAAAGCGGCTTGTCCAAGATAGCACAGCCAGCTCCAGTTCCTGGCAAAGCTGTGACTAGCCCTCCCCTGCTCTTTCTGCCACAGTGCTGTGCGCCCCCTGCTGTCAAGGGGAAGGCCACAGGGGTGTGCCCCCCTCCCACCTTCTCAGTGGCTCAGGCAGAATCAGTTGTGCTGGCATGGAATGAGTAAGCAAACTCACTCTATTTCCCGCCCCTGAGTCTGCGAGCGGAGACCATGTTAAGAACATGGAGAAGGCAGGCAGAGGCCAGGCGGAGACGCATATCCCAGCCAGAGGGTGGGGCGGCCGGTGGTGAATCAGAGCTCAGTCTCCAGAGCAGCCCGACTTCCTTGTTACGGGGGGCGCCGTCAGTCGCCCCCATCGGCGGCATGTGGGCATCTGGGCGTCAGGGATGTGCGTCAGCCCTTCCCATTCCTGTTCATGTGGACTCCGAACAGCGGCCTGCAGGAGCTCAGCTTTGCCTCCGCATATGGAGGAAAGAGGGTGTAACGAATGCTCTACCTAGTGTCATGGGAGTAGCTACCTCTTGCAAATAAGGGTGCAGCACCAAAGAAAGGGCCCCAGGACTCCCTCCTCCCAGCCCTCTAATCAAGAAAGGAGCATTTATTTAGTTTCAGCCAGATTGCAAGGCAGTTGGTTTTATTTGTTTTCCTCTGAATTTGTGCCAAGGATTCAACTTTCCTGCTCATTTTATTAAAAACTTTATAAAAGGGGCTTCCCTGGTGGCGCAGTGGTTGAGAGTCCGCCTGCCGATGCAGGGGACGCGGGTTCGTGCCCCGGTCCGGGAGGATCCCACATGCCGCGGAGAGGCTGGGCCCGTGAGCCATGGCCGCTGGGCCTGCGCGTCCGGAGCCTGTGCTCCACAACGGGAGAGGCCACAGCAGTGAGAGGCCCGCGTACCGCAAAAAAAAAAAAAAAAAAAAACTTTATAAAGGGCATTAATAAATAGATATAAAACTGCCGCATAAATGACAGAGGGACTAAATGAAATTCCCAAGAGTCAGCCATTGAATAAGTAACAGAACCATGTCCTTGCGTGATCAAATTCCCATATATGCAAATTAGAGACAGTGCTTTACCACAGTGTTTTAATTAATATTTATAAATCAAAGAGCGCCCCAGAAAGGGCCAGTAAGCTACTTATATTATTACCATGTCACACGAATAACAAAACCTTTGAACATTGCTGCCTGCTTTGCATTTTGGTCTGAGAAGTAAGTGAGCCTGTTGTGTGTGTCTCCCCCACAGGGGTAGTGTCAGCACAGCGGCAAGTCGCCGTCCAGGAAGGACCCTTGTACCGCACAGAGGGCTCCCACATCACCATCTGGTGCAACGTCAGTGGCTACCAGGGGCCTTCTGAGCAGAATTTCCAGTGGTCCATTTACCTGCCTTCCGCCCCTGAGCGCGAGGTCCAGATCGTCAGCACCATGGACTCTTCCTTCCCTTACGCCATCTATACCCAGCGTGTCCGCAGCGGGAAGATCTACGTGGAGAGGGTCCAGGGGAACTCGGCTTTATTGCACATCACCGATCTCCAGGCCCGGGATGCTGGGGAGTATGAATGCCACACGCCCAACACCGATGAGCGATACTTCGGGAGTTACAGTGCCAAGATGAACCTCATGGGTAAGGAGATAACTGTGTTCACATGGCTGCTGTTCTGTCTGAGTGTCATAGTCAGTGTGAGCTGCTGTCATAAATTATCATAGACTGCACTGGGTGCTTAAACAACAAGCATTTATTTCCCAGTTCGGGAGGCTGGAAGTCCCAGATCAGGGTGCCAGCATGGTTAGTACTGGTGAGAGCCCTCTTCAGGGTTGCGGAGTACTGACTTCTTGTTGTCTCCTTACATGGCAGGAAAGGAAGGAGAAAGCTGTCTGGGGTCCGTTTATAAGGGCACTAATCCCAGGGACTTTCCTGGAGGTCCAGTGGTTAAGACTCTACGCTTCCACTGCAGCGGGCACGGGTTCAATCCCCGCTCTGGGAACTAGGACCCTGCATGCAGTGTGGTGCAGCCAAAGAAAAAGGTGGGGGGCACTAATCCCATTCATGAGGGCTTCACCCTCATGACCTAATCGCCTCCCCAAAGCCTCATCTCCAGATACCATCACACTGGGGATTAGGTTTCAGCACAGGAATTTGGGGGGGAACATAAACATTCAATCCATAACACTGAGTCACTTCTTTTATAGTGCAGTTTTATTTGACTTTAAAAGGAGAATCCAAAGCTCCCCAAATATTTTAGAGGTCAACAGGTAGCATAAGTGAACCAGGTTTGTGTGTTCACTTGTAAATAGTAGAAAGCTGAAGCTAAAACTTAAAGAAGATCTAATGCAGATGTTAAGAATTTCAGAGAAGGTCAACTGACCCTCAAGCTGGTGAAAGGGGATATAAAAATATAAGGCAAGGACATTTGTGGTTGATAAGCTGAAGAACTGATGAGGAACACTAAGCAGGTGACATCAGCTGGAAGAGAGGCCGAACCTCTAAGAAACTATGGGCCTTTGTTTTTTTTTAATTTAATTAATTTATTTTTTATACAGCAGGTTCTTATTAGTTACCTATTTTATACGTATTAGTGTATACATGTCAATCCTAATCTCCCAATTCATCACACCACCACCACCACCCCTCCCGCCACTTTCCCCCCTTGGTGTCCATACGTTTGTTCTCTACATCTGTGCCTCTATTTCTGCCCTGCAAACTGGTTCATCTGTACCATTTTTCTAGGTTCCACATATATGCGTTAATATACATATTAACGCATATTTGTTTTTCTCTTTCTGACTTACTTCACTCTTACTTACAGTCTCTAGATCCATCCACGTCTCAACAAAAGACCCAATTTCTTTCCTTTTTATGGCTGAGTAATAATCCATTGTATATATCTACCACATCTTTTTTATTCATTCGTCTGTCGCTGGGCGTTTAGGTTGCTTCCATGACCTGGCTATTGTAAATAGTGCTGCAATGAACATTGGGGTGCATGTGTCTTTTTGAATTATGGTTTTCTCTGGGTATATGCCCAGTAGTGGGATTGCTGGGTCATATGATAATTCTATTTTTATTTCTTTAAGGAACCTCCATACTGTTCTCCATAGTGGTTGTATCAATTTACATTCCCACCAACAGTGCAAGAGGGTTCCCTTTTCTCCGCACCCTCTCCAGCATTTGTTGTTTGTAGATTTTCTGATGATGCCCATTCTAACTGGTGTGAGGTGATACCTCATTGTAGTTTGGATTTGCATTTCCCTAATAATTAGTGATGTTGAGCATCTTTTCATGTGCCTCTTGGCCATATGTATGTCTTCTTTGGAGAAGTGTCTATTTAGGTCTTCTGCCCATTTTTGGATTGGGTTGTTTGTCTTTTTAATATTGAGCTCCATGAGCTGTTTGTATATTTTGGAGATTAATCCTTTGTCCGATGATTCATTTGCAAATATTTTCTCCCATTCTGAGGGTTGTCTTTTTGTCTTGTTTGTAGTTTCCTTTGCTTTGCAAAAGCTTCTAAGTTTCATTAGGTCCCATTTGTTTATTTTTGTTTTTCTTTCCATTACTCTAGGAGGTGGATCAAAAAAGATCCTGCTGTGATTTATGTTAAAGAGTGTTCCTCCTATGTTTTCCTCTGAGAGTTTTAGTGTACAGTCTTACATTTAGGTCTCTAATCCATTTTGAGTTTATTTTTGTGTATGTTGTTAGGAAGTGTTCTAATTTCATTCTTCTACATGTAGCTGTCCAGTTTTCCCAGAACCACTTATTGAAGAGACAGTCTTTTCTCCATTGTATATCCTTGCCTCCTTTGTCATAGATTAGTTGACCATAGGTGTGTGGGTTTATCTCTGGGCTTTCTATCCTGTTCCATTGATCTATATTTCTGTTTTTGTGCCAGTACCATATTGTCTTGATTTCTGTAGCTTTGTAGTATAGTCTGAAGTCAGGGAGTCTGATTACTCCAGCTCCGTTTTTGTCCCTCAGGAGTGCTTTGGCTATCCGGGGTCTTTTGTGTCTCCATACAAATTTTAAGATTTTTTTGTTCTAGTTCTGTAAAAAATGCAACTGGTAATTTGATAGGGATTGAGTTGAATCTGTAGATTGCTTTGGGTAGTATAGTCATTTTTACAATATTGATTCTTCCAATCCACGAACATGGTATATCTCTCCATCTGTTTGTGTCACCTTTGTTTTCTTTCATCAGTGTCTTACAGTTTTCTGAGTACATGTCTTTTACCTCCTTAGGTAGGTTTATTCCTAGGTATTTTATTCTTTTTGTTGCAATGATGAATGGGATTGTTTCCTTAATTTCTCTTTCTGATCTTTCATTGTTAGTGTATAGGAATGCAGGAGATTTCTGTGCATTAATTTTGTATCCTGCAACTTTACCAGATTCATTGATGAGCTCTAGTAGTTTTCTGGTGGCACCTTTAGGATTCTCTATGTATAGTATCATGTCATCTGCAAACAGTGACAATTTTACTTCTTCTTTTCCAATTTGTATTCCTTTTATTTCTTTTTCTTCTCTAATTGCTGTGGCTAGGACTTCCAAAACTATGTTGAATAATAGTGGTGAGAGTAGACATCCTTGTCTTGTTCCTGATCTTAGAGGAAATGCTTTCAGGTTTTCACCATTGAGAATGATGTTTGCTGTGGTTTTGTCATATATGGCCTTTATTATGTTGAGGTAGGTTCCCTCCATGCCCACTTTCTGGAGAATTTTTATCATGAATGGGTATTGAATTTTGTCAAAAGGTTTTCCTGCATCTATTGAGATGATCATATGGCTTTTATTCTTCAATTTGTTAATATGGTGTATCACATTGATTGATTTGCATACATTGAAGAATCCTTGCATTCCTGGGATAAATCCCACTTGATCATGGTGTATGATCCTTTTAATGTGCTGTTGGATTCTGTTTGCTAGTATTTTGTTGAGAATTTTTGCATCTGTATTCATCAGTGATATTGGTCTGTAATCTTCTTTTTTTGTAATATCTTTGTTTGGTTTTGGTATTGGGGTGATGGTGGCCTCATAGAATGAGTTTGGGAGTGTTCCTTCCTCTGCAGTTTTTTGGAAGAGGTTGAGAAGGATGGGTGTTAGCTCTTCTCTAAATGTTTGGTAGAGTTCACCTGTGAAGCCATCTGGTCCTGGACTTTTGTTTGTTGGAAGATTTTTAACCACAGTTTCAATTTCATTACTTGTGATTGATCTGTTCATATTTTCTATTTCTTCCTGATTCTGTCTTGGAAGATTATACCTTTCTAAGAATTTGTCCATTTCTTCCAGGTTGTCCATTTTATTGGCATAGAGTTGCTTGTAGTAGTCTCTTAGTATGGTTTGTATTTCTGCAGTGTCTGTTGTAACTTCTCCTTTTTCATTTCTAATTTTATTGATTTGAGTCCTCTCCCTCTTTTTCTTGATGAGTCTGGCTAAAGGTTTACCAATTTTGTTTCTCTTCTCAAAGAACCAGCTTTTAGTTTTATTGATCTTTACTATTGCTTTCTTTGTTTCTGTTTCATTTATTTCTGCTCTGATCTTTATGATTTATTTCCTTCTACTAACTTAACTTTGGGTTTTTTTCGTTTTTCTTTCTCTAGTTCCTTTAGGAGTAAGGTTAGATTGTTTATTTGAGAGTTTTCTTGTTTCTTGAGGTAGGCTTGGTATTGCTATAAACTTCCCTCTTAGTACTGCTTTTGCTGCATCCCATAGGTTTTGAATTATCGCGTTTTCATTGTAATTTGTCTCTATGTATTTTTTGATTTCCTCTTTGATTTCTTCAGTGATCTCTTGGTTATTTAGTTACATATTGTTTAGTCTCCATGTACTTGTGTTTTTTACGGTTTTTTCCCTGTAATTGATTTCTAATCTCATAGCATTGTGGTCAGAAAAGATGCTTGATATGATTCCAATTTTCTTAAATTTACCAAGGCTTGATTTGTGACCCAAGATGTGATCTATCCTGGAGAATGTTCCATGTGCATTTGAGAAGAAAGTGTAATCTGCTGTTTTTGGATGGAATGTCCTATAAATACCAATTAAATCTATCTGGTCTGTTGTGTCATTTACAGCTTGTTTTTCCTTATTAATTTTCTGTTTGGATGATCTGTCCTTTGGTGTAAGTGAGGTGTTAAAGTCCCCCACTATTATAGTGTTACTGTCGATTTCCTCTTTTATAGCTGTTAGCAGTTGCCTTATGTATTGAGATGCTCCTATGTGGGGTGCATATATATTTATAATTGTTATATCTTCTTCTTGGATTGATCCATTGATCATTATGTAGTGTCCTTCCTTGTCTCTTGTAACATTCTTTATTTTAAAGTCTATTTTATCTGATATGAGTATTGCTACTCCAGCTTTCTTTTGATTTCCATTTGCATGGAATATCATTTTCCATCCCCTCACTTTCAGACTGCATGTGTCCCTAGGTCTGAAGTGGGTCTCTTGTAGACAGCATATATATGGGTCTTTTTTTGTATCCATTCAGCAAGCCTGTGTCTTTTGGTTGGAGCATTTAATCCATTCACGTTTAAGGTAATTATCGATATGTTTGTTTCTATGACCATTTCCTTAATTGTTTTGGGTTTGTTTTTTTAGGTCCTTTTCTTCTCTTGTGTTTCCCACTTAGAGAAGTTCCTTTAGCATTTGTTGTAGAGCTGGTTTGGTGGTGCTGAATTCTCTTAGCTTTTGCTTGTCTGTAAAGCTTTTGATTTCTACGTCAAATCTGAATGAGATCCTTGCCAGGTAGAGTAATCTTGGTTGTAGTTTCTTCCCTTTCATCACTTTAAATATATCATGCCACTCCCTTTTGGCTTGTAGAGTTTCTGCTGAGAAATCAGCTGTTAAGCTGATGGGAGTTCCCTTGTATGTTATTTGTCATTTTTCCCTTGTTACTTTCAATAATTTTTCTGTGTCTTTAATTTTTGCCAGTTTGATTACTATGTGTCTTGGCGTGTTTCTCCTTGGGTTTATCCTGCCTGGGACTCTCTGCGCTTCCTGGACTTGGGTGGCTATTTCCTTTCCCATGTTAGAGAAGTTTTCTACTTTAATCTCTTCAAATATTTTCTCGGGTCACTTCTCTCTCTCTTCTCCTTCTGGGACCCCTATAATGCGAATGTTGTTGCATTTAATGTTGTCCCCAAGGTCTCTTAGGCTGTCCTCATTTCTTTTCATTCCTTTTTCTTTATTCTGTTCCGCAGCAGTGAATGCCACCATTCTGTCTTCCAGGTCACTTATCCGTTCTTCTGCCTCAGTTATGCTGCTATTGATTCCTTCTAGTGTAGTTTTCATTTCAGTTTTTGTATTGTTCATCTGTGTTTGTTTGGTTTTTAATTCTTCTAGGTCTTTGTTAAACATTTCTTGCATCTTCTCGATCTTCGCCTCCATTATATTTCTGAGGCCCTGGATCATCTTCACTATCATTATTCTGAATTTTTTTTTCTGGAAGGTTGCCTATTACCACTCATTTAGTTGTTTTTCTGGAAGGTTGCCTATTACCACTTCATTTAGTTGTTTTTCTGGGGTTTTATCTTGTTCCTTCATCTGGTACAAAGTCCTCTGCCTTTTCATCTTGTCTGTCTTTCTGTGAATGTGGTTTTCCTTCCACAGGCTGCAAAATTGTAGTTCTTCTTGCTTCTGCTGTCTGCCCTCTGGTGGATGAGGTTATCTAGAGGTTTGTGCAAGCTTCCTGATGGGAGGGACTGGTGGTGGGTAGAACTGGGTGTTGTTCTCAGTGATGGGCCTTTGGAAGGTGTCTCTGAGCTGCCTGGGGCGCTGCTGAGTCAGGAAGCTGATGCAGCTGCAGGACCATGCTCAGACCTGAAGTGGGTCTGTGTGTCCTTTGGCTCCAGGGTGAGGAATTTTGTACCAGCTGTCTCCCTTGGCCCCTGGATGATGGAGGAGGTGGCGGAGAAGGGAGAGGGATTTCATTGTGGCCGGCTCTGCGCCACAGTGTTTGCCAATGTGAAGGGTCAGAAATATCAAGGCTGTTCTGTTTTTCTGTCCACGTCATAATTTCCAGGCTTAATTGTGATAATAAAAACTAGAAATTAAGATTTCGACCCTTCACGTCAGAGAGGGGGTCATGTTTAGTCTCCGCAGGAAACTGCTGACCAGGTGACCACAGAGGAAATCTCATTGCTTGCCTGACTCATCCCCATACCGTGGCTTCCTTCCAGCCCACGAACATGACACATGTTGACACATGAATAATATGAAAATTAAACCTACTAAAAAATTGAGGATGCTGCTGCCTCTCTCTACCACAACCTTTATTTATTTATTTATGTACGGCTGCTTTGGGTCTTCGTTGCTGCGCACGGGCTTTCTCTAGTTGCAGCGAGCGAGGGCTACTCTTCATTGTGGTGCACAGGCTTCTCATTGTGGTGGCTTCTGTTGTTGCAGAGCACGGGCTCTAGGCGCATGGGCTTCAGTAGTTGTGGCTCGTGGGCTCAGTAGTTGTGGCTCGTGGGCTCTAGAGCACAGGCTCAGTAGTTGTGCTGCACGGGGTTAGTTGCTCTGTAGCATGTGGGGTCTTCCTGGACCAGGGCTCGAACCCGTGTCTCCTGCATTGGCAGGTAGATTCTTAACCACTGCACCACCAGGGAAGTCCTTTTTTTAAAAAAAAAAAAAAAGAAGAAGAAGAAATAACCTTCCTAGTGCACTGCACTGCTGACATGGGGGTGGGGTGGCTAGAAGGGAGAAAATGAGCAAGTTGTATAGAAAATGGGAAACTCGAAGTTCCAGGAACTCTTTTTGTTTGAAGTTCAGTGAGAAGCCAAGTTAAAATGTCTGGAAGCAATACTACCGTGAACAACAAAATCTTATTTGACCTGACAGAGAATTCCTTTTACATGTTATTTTCAGGGAGTTCATTTATTATATAAACTGAAATTTGACCCACTTTCTTTTAAGTCTACAAACATTATTTTACTTATGTATTTTTTTTAATTGAAGTATAGTTGATTTAGAATGTTTCAGGTGTATAGCAGAGTGATTCAGTTATACCCACATATATTCTTTTTCAGATTGCTTCCCATTATAGGTTATTACAAGATATTGAATATAGTTCTCTGTGCTATATAGTAAGTCCTTGTAGTTTTCTATTTTATATATAGTAGTGTATATCTGTGAATCTCGAATTCTGAATGTATCCCTCTGCCCCCAAGTCACTTTTTTATCTGAGTGTTATTGAAATATCAACCAGGTAAGTGTAAGCGCCAAAAAATTGCAGTCCAAATCCAAACAGAAAATTCGTTCGGTTTCTGTGCCATCTGGGGTCCTCCATGGCCACACAGGGACTGTCGAAGGCTGGTGGGTGGGAGCTCAGCCCCACGAGTGTAAGATCTGTGGCTTTGTGACCGTGTCCCATGGCTGTTCCTGTGTTGCAGTGATCCCGGACTCCCTGCAGTCCACTGCTGTGCGCCACACTCTGCACAGAGTGGAGCAGGACCCCCTAGAGCTCACGTGTGAGGTGGCCACGGAGACGTTACAGCACAGCCACCTGTCCGTGGCCTGGCTGCGGCAGCGGGGCGGCGAGAAGCCGGTGGAGGTCATTGCCCTGAGCCGGGATTTTGTGCTGCAGTCGAGCAGCGACTACGCGCAGAGGCAGAGCCTGGGGGAGGTGCGCCTGGACAAGCTGGGGAGCAGCACCTTCCGCCTCACCGTCTTCCACTTGCAGCCCTCCGACCAGGGCGAGTTCTACTGCGAGGCCACCGAGTGGATCCAGGACCCAGACGGCTCGTGGTACCCGATGACCCGCAAGCGTTCTGAGGGGACTGTGGTCAACGTCCAGCCCACCGGTCAGTCTCTCGTCCCCACTCTCTGTCTGGCAGGGAGGGTGGTCAGACAGGCTGTGCAGACCCTTCTGGCGGTTCTGCAAGTACTCGGGGTACATAGGGCCCAGGTAGCCCAAGCCCTGACCTTCTCAGGCTGCACTCCCCCGGCCCCTGAGTCCAGCTGGGCTCTCGACCGGAACCAAAAGCTATTGCTTGACCGCCTCAGCTGGGCTAGGGGCGGGTGTTCCCATGGGCCTTCGGTTCCCTGGCTTGGTTGGAAGTTGGTGGCGTGCCGTCCTGGAGCTGCAGCAAGTGCCCAAGGGCCTTTCCTTGTTACTGCTCACCTTCAGTGAGGGGCTGCCATTGTCCTGGTGAGCGGACCTGTGGTTTGTGGGAGGTGAGCTGGGGCATCTGAGGCACAGGTGGGGGGCCCCCTTCGGGACCTGTAGTTGGACACCCCGCCACCCCACCCCATCCCATCTGCTCCAGTCAGATGGCGGTGGTCTTGGTCTTTGCATAGCTTTCCTGCCACCTGGTCTTCTGCCATCCTAAGGGTGTGCTTCAGACTTACCTAATAGCACAGATGCCCAGGCTCAGGCAGTGCAGATTCCTGAGTCAGCCTTCTGGGGTGGGACCCGGGAAGCTGGATTTTCAGTACACTTCCACCGTCTGTGCTTTGTCAGACGCAGAGCTAGAGGTAAAAGGGCAGAAGCGACTCTCTGGACATCTAATGGGCGTGAGGGCTTTTACGAGAAGGGTTGGGCTCCCGCGCTGGGAGCACTTTATCTGCTCTGTAGGACCCAGAGCATTTAGCCGCTTCTGGAACTTCCGGTACTAAACCTACAGAAGGCACTTTATTTCATATTTATCCCTTCCCTTCCTGGAGGGTGTTAAGAGCAGCTTCAAAAGTCTGGGCCAGATTTTAAGTCTTAGCGCTTTCAAATTAGGTTGCATCAGTTAATCTTCTTTATTTTAATCTTACCAATTTGGAA
Source organism: Grampus griseus (assembly GCF_964374135.1). NCBI lineage: Eukaryota > Metazoa > Chordata > Mammalia > Artiodactyla > Delphinidae > Grampus > Grampus griseus. The sequence continues at coordinate 80,852,346 of NC_139017.1, forward strand.
TGAGGATTTTTTTGAACTTGCCCAGCAAATGTATCCAGACGAAGCCAGCAAAGGGAAAACTAGGTGAAAAAATAGTTGATGACTTCACTCCGTGTCTGTGCTGCTCTGGTTCAGTGGTTGCAGCCCCAATGCTGCCCTTCTCTTAGTTGATTTCAGTCAACACTTGGTAAGCCTCTGCAACGCTGCAGGTGTGGCGATAGGCATCGGGGATTCAGAGATGAATAACGCTTGGTCCCTGCACTCGGGGAACTACAGATGTGAAAGCCAGTGGCTGAGTGAAGGGTGCCCTGGGAACATGGTGAATGGGAAGTGTTCTTGCAACAGTGTTTTCCCTGGCTGGGGTGGTTGAGGAAAATTCAGGGAAACCAACACATTTGGTGACTTGAGCTGAGCCTTGAAGCTTGAGCAGACATCAGGAGGAGACGCATGAAGGTACAGAATTGTTTGACCTGCTTGACAAGCACAGAGAGGTCAAGGGTGAGCAGATGTTGAGTTCCGGATCAGGAGTGGTGAGAGGAGATAGGAAAGGTGGCCTGAAGCCCACATGCTAGAGTGTGAGCTTGGCCTTGACCCTGTGGTCCGAGCATTTCAAGTTGTTCTCCTTAGAATCTTAGGAGTCCTGTAGAGGTGCCTGAGCGGTCGCTTGTGGGTGGGCATGCGTGTGTGTTCATGTGCATGGATGCATGCCATGGGGTGCTTGAGGAGGGCGTTTGAAGGCCGCGGTGTTTCCCCTTTGCCGGAACCAAATGTTTTCTGTACTGGGCAGCAAAAGACTTTGTATGAGGAAAGGAAGGGCTCCCCGCTACAGCCCTGCCTGAGCATAGCTTGAAAACCACTGCTGCCAACATTTGGAGGAGGGAATAGAGATTTTTAAGCAGAGAGTGACACAGTCGGGCCTGGGTTTTAGAAGGGAACAACCATGGAGGCCACCTAGTGTTGGCTAAACAGGTTGGGTCTGAAGTTGGGAGACCAGGTAGGGAAGGGCTGATAAGGCCAGGGCTAGCTCAGTGGCAGTGACCTAGGAAGCGGGCAGTGGGTGCTCGAGGCAACAGAATGGAGAGTATTGTGGAAGGAGGAATCCGAGGCTGGGGCTTCGGGGGATACCTGGAACTGTGATAAGGAGGGATGAGGCAATGTGCCAAGTCTTGCTTGAGAGCCTCTGCTTCCCCTTCAGTGGCAGCACTGGGTGTCTTTGCATTTGTTCTTGTAAATTTTGGTCAAGGAGTCCATGCCGCAAGCAGACCTTCATAGAGATGCTCAGCATGTGAAGCACCCAGCATGTGATCAGACGTGGCACTCAGAGGCTGAGCTTGGGAGCGATGAGGGCCCAGGATAACTGTGGCAGTAAGAGGTGGTCAGGGGAGCAGATTCGAGAGACAGAGTGGTCAGGCCAGCGGGAGAAGCAGGAGGGATGGTGTCATGGACCCAAGGGAGGAGAGCTGGTCCAGAGGCTAAAACATACTTGAGAAAGGCCTTTGGTTGTGATGGGCAGGGGGTGTCACTGGGGACATTTGCTGGGTCAGTGAAGTGTGGGAGAAGGCCCAAAGCCCAATTTCAGTGAGCTGAGGAGTGAGGGGGTATTGGAAAAAGCATAAATCGATTTATGGAGGTTTAATTGACTGGGTATAACAAGGGCAAATGGCTGTGCAGAAAAGAGGATGGTTTGCCCTGAATCTCATCTTCAACCTGGGAATGTGAAAGCTTCATCAAGCCATGGGGAGATTCCTGTGAGACCAGAAGACTCTTCGGCCGCCAAAAGAAGACAGCCACTGTTGCAGCCAGCCTAACTCTGAAGAAGTAGGAAGTCTGAGGTCTGGGGCACCTGTTTGCATGTCTTCAGTGGCATTTATGTGGAAGGGGTGCTTTTTCTTTTTCCCCCCTAAAATCTCTGATGTTGAGGTATAGATTACTGCAATCTGGTTGACCAGAAAGCCAGTATGTGGCAAATGACATGGGCTCCGTCCCACGTGGGTATATGCCTCTAGGCAGAGGTTGGCAGAGTGAAACCCAGGTCTCTCAGCTTGTTCTTTTGGGAAGGGAAGCTGAGGCAGCAGCTGTCACTTTAGAAGTGAGCCCTTGGAGTCGTTGAGGGTAATTCGCTTTGTCAGGAAGTTTGGGTAATAAAGGAAGAAGCTGATTCACTGGAGAAAATGGGTGTTGGGGGCAAGACCCTGGCTCATGTGGGAGGGGAGGAGGTGGAGAGCCTGAGGAACAGGTGGGTACAAAGCCAAACTTGAGCTGGAGAATAGGAATGTGGAAGCAGCACTCTTGTGATTGCTGTGTTTTTTAGGGAAACAGGATTCTCATCTGCTTGAAGAGTGCATGGGATAGGGGGATAAGAATGGGGCAAGGGCCTTAAAGATAAGATACCACTTCAAGATAGCGGTAACGGCTTGGAAATGCCAGTGTGGGGAAGACAGTCGAAATTGGAGCTAATGGTTATACAAGGAATTCAAACATCCCTGTAAATGTGATTCTCCAGTCAATGTTTTCTTTAGAGGCATAGAGCTAGAACTGGGAGGGGAAGGACTTGGGCAGTACTTACAACTGAAGCCTCTCCCACCCAAGGCTCTGTGACTCTGTTTTCCAGGACCCTTCACTCCTTTGTCTTCTGCCACGGGTGCCTGTGAGATACGATCATTATCTCATGGCATTGACAGTTACCGTGCACCGTTACATGGTGTGTGGGACAGTTAGTGGCGATGAGCCCTTCTTTGATCACGCCCCCACCCCATGCCTGGTTTAACTCCCAGCTCTTTGAAGCGTGCTTGGGTTCATTGACCATTTCAGAGGTCATCTGGCTGTCCTTGGAAGTAGGTACTTTCCCACTCCATCTTTCTAGATTTGATCTGACAGGTGATAGATTAGTGAAAAGACATTAGTTTTCACTTTTCCTATGCAGTTTTGTTAGGGATTGTCTTACCTGTGTCTTACTTCCAGTATTCACTTGGGGGTGGAGGACATCTTTCTCTCTCTCTCTCCAGATAGATAGATAGATAGATAGATAGATAGATAGATAGATAGATAGATAGACAGATTTCTCTCTCTCTCCCCAGATAGATAGATAGATAGATAGATAGATAGACAGATTTCTCTCTCTCTCCCCAGATAGATAGATAGATAGATAGATAAATAGATAGATAGATAGATGGATAGATAGATAGAATGTTTATTTAGATTGGGGTCAGCACCTGGGGCACCGGGTAATTTGTCTCACAAGTCTCAGCAGGGTCATGTCTATAATATTTACTGAAAATATTTGTAATCCTGATGCTTTAATGGAGTTCTGGGCATATAGATCAAGGATGGACCTTTGTAATCTGCTGTGCAAGTGAAATTAGGAGTGATATTGCTTGCTGATCTCAGAGTCTAACCTGGGGCGTTATACGCTGCAGACAGAGCCCTGTCGACTTGACTGGGACAACAAGCCCTTTAGACTCTCTGGGTCTGGCTACCTTGGAGTTCCCTCTGTGATATTCGAGAGTTTTTCTCTCAAGACAAGTGTGGAGGTGCCTTCCCAGTAGTCATCTTGGTGAGAAGGTGTGGGTGGCGGGAATTTGCTGATGCAGTTTGGAGAGCTGGTGCCCTCGGTCACCCAGAATGCAAACGTTTTGTTATTTGTTTTCTCAGACAAAGAGTTCACCGTTCGGCTGGAGACCGACAAGCGGCTGTATACGGTAGGTGAACCGGCGGAGTTCAGGTGCATCCTGGAGGGGCAGAACACTCCCGACCGTTACTTTGCCGTCTCCTGGGCCTTCAACAGCTCGCTCATTGCCAGCATGGGGCCGAATGCTGTGCCGGTCCTCAACAGTGAGTTCACCCATCGGGAGGCCAGGGGCCAACTCAAAGTGGCCAAGGAGAGCGACAACATCTTCGTGCTGAAGATTTACCACCTCCGCCAGGAGGACAGTGGGAAATACAACTGTCGTGTGACAGAGAGAGAGAAAACAGTCACCGGGGAATTCATCGACAAGGAGAGCAAGCGTCCCAAGAACATCCCCATCATCGTCCTCCCCATCAGTAAGTGCAGGGATGTGCTGCTTCCTCCTCCTCCCACTCGTCTGGTTCAGTAGCTAGCACCATCTGACAGAAGTCGGGGGAGAGGAGAAGAGCTGTGGGGAGGGAAGGGCAGGGCGGGGCAGATTCAGTCCGAGCTGGCAGAGAAAACCCGTTACCCCCTCTCCTTTCTCCAGCTCACCTGCCCACACTTAGCAACCCTGGTAGGCAGAGCGCCGGGTGTATGTTTGCAGGCTGGAGAGGGGCACGGCAGATCCTAGCGCTAGCAGCTCTGTGTAAATGCCTGCAGTGCCAGCTCAGCCTGGATGCCAACCAGGAATCCAGGACAGCTGTTTGCTCCTGTGTGGGAATGAAGTCCCAGAAGAAGTGGGTGGATGCCCGTCTTGAAATCTCACTTAAGAGGGTTGGTCTTTTATGGGAGGATTTTAAATGCTAACGTGCATTATTAAGAAAGATTCGCTCTCTGGGTTTTGGAGGTATAGGGGATTGGCATTACCCTAATTGTCCATCCCCTGTCGGAACTGGGTTTTTAAAAGTCAGTGGATGGGACCTCTCACATCTTCCTGGAGCACAGGCTTTTAAAGCTTAGCTTATTTCCAAGGATGCTTAGGTGGGCTCCCCGCCCCCTTGTAGCTGGCATTGTCTGGGTGGGAATCAGTCAGGACTGGGGACTCGGGGGACTGCCTGTGTTTGCTTATGTTGGGTTTAATTATCCACAGTATCAGGATGTTCTCATTAATATCTCATTTCTCTCATAGTTTTGTTTTTAGTAAAATGAGAATGCTTAGAATGCCCTGATTTTAAGCAAGATGGTGACGTTTTTAAACTAACCTTTATTTAACCTTTTGCTCCACTGCTCAAGCTGTTCTTTCTCTTAGCCCTGTAATGATTCCTTTTTCATTTTTATTTACACTTTTACATGTTTAATATAGTTTCAAGTGTGAAGAAAGGAAACAGACAACAGGGGTCTTGCCACTCTTTTTTTCTTTTCTCACCAACAGGATGACTTTCCTTTGTGCTTTGTTTTTTTTTTTTAAATCTCTCTCTCACACACATCTCATCTTGAAATTCTTTTCTTTCTTCGACTGTTTCCCCCTGCAATGCCTAGCATGGTGCTTTGCGTAGGGTAGGTGCTTGCTGAATGGAATTGGTTAAACTGGATGCCCACTCTCTTTAGTATTTTCCTGTCGGACTGCGCCTGCCTTAACCACGGTCTCTCTACTTTTAAATCTGCAACTAATTCCTCATTGTTCTATAAGGATCCAGTGAAGGGCAGCCACACTGTGTACTCTTCCCTATTTTTTGTACTAAGAGATTTCCTCCATCCCCTTCCGAGAACTTGTTTGATGATCTGTGGCCTGCTATATTGCTTTTCCAGCAGATAACTGGGTAGTTAAAGTCCCCCAGCACCACCAGATCCTGCCCCAAGGCCACTTGGGTAAGTCTACCAAAGAACAACAGTGATCACATCGGTAATGGTGATAATAAAAACTCAGATTTTAATGGCGCTTTTCCTCTCAAGAGCCCAAAGTGCTTCTGCGTGTATCATCTCCTTCTCCACTCCCACCCCTCCAATCCTTGGAGAGGCCAGTATTCTATTCATCCTGTGAATGAAGAGGCCAGAGCACCGTACAGGGAAGTGGCTGAGCTGGTCTGATAGTGGTCGGTCGAGCTTGCATCGCATGGGAAGTATTTGCTTCTAACTCCAGACTCACTGCTCTGCGCTTAGCCTGTGCTCCGTCATCAACCTCCTGATTGGAAATTTCGTTTGTAACCGTGCACTCAGATTCTCATTAGTTCTGTCCTAGTTTTCATTTAATCCAGAAAGTTTTAAATTGTTGGCTGCCTTTTCTCAGGCCTGAGAACACTTGTAAATAGTCTTTAACGGGCAGTCCGCACCGTGTCTGCATTTGCCTTTGCCTGGGCTGTGGAATGGTTTTGCTTCTCGTAGTTTCACATCTAACTGCGTGGTTTTTCCAGGCTTGCTCAAGTAACAGAGCACCAAACAGCAGCCCTTGTAACAAACAAGCCAGGGCTTATAGAAGATAGAGCCCACTGGGGTGACAGTAGGGGGTGGGAGTGATGCCCTGCAAGTCGTTCTTCTGCTTAAGGCAAGCAAAGGGATTTTTTTTCCATTGATGCCGAAGTTGCCCTTCAATTCCTCACTTTGAATTGATAACGCTGGAAGTGAGTCATTAATGAGTCTTTAATCTGAAGAGGAATATTGTTATTATTAATGAGGATGATGAAAAATAATTACCCCATCTAATACCCTCAGTGTCGTGACTCTAAGAAGTAGAACTCTTAGTATCTCCATTTTGCACATAAGAAATGGAAGCTTGGGTAGGTTCAGTAAGAGCCCCAAGATTGCAGAGTTAGGAAGCAGTAGACCCGGGCCTGAGCGTGGTCTGCCTGCCTCCAAATCCTTGCTTTCAGCCACTCCTGCTACAGATGTAGCTACTCGGGAGCCCTGTCATCTCCATGACTCATCTAGATATGGCTCCTGGGAAAATTCCTATTCCCCACCCTGTCTGTCCGGACTTTTTCCATGTGAAACAAGCCAACCCAGAATGGGTGGAAGACACGTTCACTATAGCAAGAGCTCCATGCCTGGGCTCAGTGCTCATCTTTGTGTGTTTCTGCCTGGGGGGAAACACACGGGAGAAAAGATTGATTCAAATGCATGGTCGTGGGTATGCTTTTCCCCTCAGTAATTGGGTGTGCCTCTTAATCTGGGATTTGATTTACTGATTGATTTAAAATTGATGTATGTGTTTCATGTGGATGGTGCCCAGAAAATTGGAGCCGAATTCGTCTGGTACTTTCTGTTTTTTAACACTGAAGGGCTTTTGGAGCTCTATAGATAATTATACAAAATAATCTACGCATAATTAAGATAAAGTATCCACATTCTTTATAAAAACGAAGAGTTAATGGGAGTAGTAAAGTTAATTATGATCATGGTAAGCAGTTTTTGAAAACCTATGTATTAGGTGATTTCTAGACATTGTCTCATTTACTTTTTAACCTTTGAAAAACGTAGCACTCTCCCTATCTCATAGAAGAAGGCGTGTAGAGCTTAAATAATTCCATTGGGGGAGTTCATATAGCTAAGTGAGGAGCGAAGGAGAGAGGAATCCTTATCCCAGAGTTTGATTGGCAGAAACTCAAGGTCAAGAGCAGTGGAACCCCAGGGCTGAAGGTGGACAGCAGCAGGAAGGCGAGCCACCGGCTTTGGTCTGTTCCTGTGTGTTAATGAAAGTATGAAAGCTTGCTCCCCACACACGCTGTGAAATGAGGCCATCTGTGCTTTATTACTGCCCACACCCAAGCAAGCACGTGTTGTCCTCCAAATACTTCCTGTCACTTTTTTTTTTTTTCTATCTCCTGATATTGCCCTGAAGGACTCAGATGGCATGTTTGGATGTTCAGCTTTTATGTGACTGCTGCAGCCCCTCAATTATGGGAAGATTCGGTGAAGTAGAATTTTCAAGGTATTCAACGTACTGAAAATCCAGGTCAAAAGTTCTTGAACCCTGCTGAACACGTTACAGTCATCCTTCAGATTCCGAGGGGGAATGGTTCTGGGACCGCCCCAAATCTGCGGATGCTCAAGTCCCTTATATAAAATGGCATTGGATTTGCACATAACCTGTGCACATCCTCTCTAGGTTACTTATACCTGATACAATGTACATGCTATGTAAAGAGTTGCCAGTGCACAGCAAATTCAAGCTTTGCCTTTTGGAACCTACTGGAATTTTTTTTTTTTTTTTGGCATATTTTCTATCCATGGTTGGTTGAATCCATGGATGTGGAAGCAGTGGATGTGGAGGGCCTGATGAATTGCTTTGTGCCCTAAGGGTAATGTCTTTCTGTTCTGATTCAGTCTCAGGTCTTAGACGCTCATGATCCCACACGTTATCTTTGTATCCAGTAAAGGGCCTCCTAGGTTATCAGCTCTAAAATCACAGGGAGCGAAACCCAGAAGCAGCCAGGGCTTGCAGCAGCAGCAAGTGTCAGAGTGCTCGCATCCTCCAAGGTCCCCTTGTACCTGAATAGAGTGACATTTGTACCCCTCCTCCTTTGATGTCAGTGGGGAGGGCTCAGTGGAGCCCAGAAAGCCCCAGCGTGGCACTCTCTCCCTCTGCACAGAGAGCAGCATCTCAGTGGAGGTGGCCAGCAATGCCAGCGTCGTCCTGGAGGGTGAGAATCTACACCTCTCCTGCAGCATCCGCACAGCGGGTAGACCCCTAGGCCGCTTCTCCGTCATCTGGCAGCTGGTGGACAGGCAGAACCGCCGCAGCAACATCATGTGGCTGGACCGGGACGGCACCGTGCAGCCTGGCACGTCCTACTGGGAGCGCAGCAGCTTTGGGGGCGTCCAGATGGAGCAGGTGCAGCCCAACTCGTTCAGCCTGGGCATCTTCAACAGCAGGAGGGAGGACGAGGGCCAATACGAATGCCACGTGACCGAATGGGTGCGTGCAGTGGATGGCGAGTGGCAGGTCGTGGGGGAACGCCGGGCCAGCACCCTCGTGTCCATCACGGCTCTCGGTAAGTAAGCTCGGCAGTCTTTTCGTGGGACCATTGGGGAGATGCTCCCATGTCAAGACTCTGGTAGGAGATAGACGGCACCTTCCAAAGGGTTTGATTGAAGAAAGTATTTATGGAAGTGTGGATGGGGTTCAAGGAACCAACAGTGGTTCTCCATGGTGGGCCCTGGGGATGGGCAACAGCTGAGCGCTGTTACTACTCCTTGGTCTGGGTGGTAGGAGTGAAGTTGTAAGGATTCTGGCCTGGGGAGTGGTGGCCCCAGGTGGAGGAACAAAGGCCACTGCCAAAATTAACCTGGAAGAGCGGGAACAAATCCTCTCCCTCCTGCACCCCAGGCCCTCCTGTGCAGGGGCTCAGCCCTCCTGAAAATTCAGAGCAGGGCAGAGAAGGGTAGGAAATCACCTTTTGCCATCTATTTAGCCCTTACTACCCTTCCTGGCTGAGTGTAAGCACTTAAGCTTAATTGTCCCTTGGAATCCTCGCCTAGCCTACAGATAGACACTGTCATTTTACAAGGAGACTAGTGAGACAAGTTGGCTGATTTGCCCAGGACTATAGCTTTTAAGTGACAGACACACAATCTGAACCCAGGAAACCAGCAATCTGTCTTAAATTTTTTTTTCAAAGCCCGTGTTTTTACCTTTTCCTCTATAAGGCTCTTCCTAAAGAAAACCATTTCCTGATTAGCATGAAATTAAAAGATACCTTGAAATTTGCTAAAACCAAAGAATATTAGATTTGCTTCTCACAGGGTGAAGAGGCTTCTATCAACATTTATCTGCCTAATAGAATCAGTATATTAAAAGACCAATCTGCTACTTTGCTGGGGAGGTAACTTGTCATGTTAGGTGTTTCTGTTTGTTAAGAGACTGTGACATCAGTTGTCCTCAGTGACTTTGCATCCCACCCCTGGGACCATGCTGCCACCTTCCTCATAGGTAGGGCTGGTGGTGCTTTGGACCATCCTACCCCAGTAAAGATGGCAACGCCAAGTGGTTTTGCCCCCAACAAAGTCCTTTTTCACCCCAGATTAGAATTATTTTTACTTTCCATAAGTTTAATCCCAAAGGTTGATCTGCTTTCGGCACTCATCATCCCAATCAGATTTCTGTCTCTGGAAACCTCATCCAGTGGTTGAGTTTCCAGGTCAACTCACTCCCCATGTCTCTCTCAGCTCAGTACCCTATGTGGACACGTGGAAATGGAACCTGTGAGGAAAGTCCTGGGTGTCCAGCAGAGGGAGTCTTTCCCATCCTGTGAGGCTAGGAATGTCTGAGGGGTGGTTAGGGTTAGAAGTAATTTTTCAGCATGAGGTTGTCCTCTGAGTTTTTTCATATTCACCGTATGTCTGTGGTTCCCATAGCCAGAGCTTACCAAGGGACTCTGGCCAGGCTCTGCCGAAAGATTCATTCGGTGCCTTTTTACCTATGAAGTTTAAAGTACTTTCCTTTATGTCTATTTTTTTTTTAAACAAACTACATATTTAACAAAATATAGTATACACTGTGTGTCAGGTACTATTCCAAGTATTTTTTTTTTTTTTTTTTTTTGGCGGTACGCGGGCCTCTCTCTGCTGTGGCCTCTCCCGTTGCGGAGCACAGGCTCCGAACGCGCAGGCTCAGCGGCCACGGCTCACGGGCCCAGCCGTTCCGCGGCATGTGGGATCCTCCCGGACCGGGGCACGAACCCGCGTCCCCTGCATCGGGAGGCAGACTCCCAACCACTGCGCCACCAGGGGAGCCCTTCCAAGTATTTTATAAATACTAACTCATTTAATCTTCACAAGGACCCATTTTACAGATGGGGAAATAGAGGCAGAGAGAAGTTAAGTAACTTGCTCAACGTCACATAGCTAGACAGTGCCAAAGTTGGGCATCTGGCTCCAGGGTCTGTGCCTTTAACCACTGTCTTATGCTTCCTGGGAGTAAAGCAACCTAATAAGTCCCCCGGAATCAGTGGCACACAGATTAGTAGCGTGACTGCCATTCACTGGCAGCTTGATAGTGGACAATTTATCTACCCTCTCTGAGCCTCAGTTTCCTTGTCTGGAAGAAAGGGGTGATGGATTCAGTGAAGTGTGATGAAAGCCAAGCAGTTGGCACCATGCCTGGCCCATAGTGCTCAGGAAATACTGGCTGCTCTCAGTTTTATGAGCATAACGAATGTGGTAACAGTCAGTCGTATTTCAAGGCTGAAGGGACTCTGATCACTTCTACTGAGGAGTCAGTACTGGGGATTAGTGATGCTGGAATACGGACAGACTCAGCCTAGCATACCTGCAGGGCCTCACCCCAGGTCCTACTTGGTGAAGGTCAGTCCCTCCTGCTGTGGGTCCCTCGCTGCCTCTTTGCCGTGGATTCTGTGGGGAGGTAGAAGAGGGACTGGAGAGCAAGCCGGCGCTGCCCAGCCCGGGGAACACAGGCACCTGCTCCACCTGCCTCCCCTGCTCCAGCACTGACGCAGCGGTGGGCCAGGCACAGGGGCCGTCCGGGCTGGGGCAGGGTGCATCCACCTGAGTGTGGTGAAGGAAATCGGCCCTGAGGCTCTTTTCTCCTGTTTCAGCACGGAATCCCAAGATATCTCGGGATGGTCCCGCCTACATGCACTCAGTCCCTGTGAGTGGGACTGAGCCAGCACAGATCCACGTGAGGGTTCATCAGGAAGGGTTCGCTAGTGCTGCGTGAGGATTGCTGCCGGCCTCTTTCTGTGGGGTCCTGTGAACTGCTGGGTTTGTGTGTCAACACGCTAGCAAAAGTAATACTGGCCTGGGCATCCAGAGAGCCCCACGTGTGAGCCTTTGCTCTGTCCTGCTAGCTTCTGCCAGGAGCCCTGTCACCGTGTCACAGGGCCCTGAGAAGGCCAAGTGTCTCCTCTGGCCTGAGTTTCTCTGCTCTCTCTCCAGAAACGGGCTTTGCAGTCACTGCCATCTCCCGCACGCCGGGGGTGACCTACAGTGACTCCTTTGACCTGCAGTGCATCATCAAACCCCATTACCCCGCCCGGGTCCCCGTGTCAGTAACGTGGCGGTTCCAGCCGGTGGGCACCGCCGAGTTCCATGACCTGGTGACCTTCACCCGGGATGGAGGAGTCCAGTGGGGGGACAGGTCCTCCAGCTTCCGGACCCGAACGGCCATTGAAAAGGCTGAGTCCAGCAACAACGTCCGGCTGAGCATCAGCCGGGCCAGCGACACGGAGGCGGGCAAGTACCAGTGTGTGGCGGAGCTGTGGCGGAGGAACTACAACAACAGCTGGACGCGGCTGGCCGAGAGGACCTCCAACCTGCTGGAGATCAGGGTGCTGCAGCCAGGTGAGGGTCCCGGGGTCCCCCACGCCTGCTCCGGCTGAGGAGAGCCGCAGAGAGGCAGGAAGTGACGTGCGCGGAGCCCTCGGCCCGGCTGCTCTTATTTCCCAACTTTCTAGTTTGAGAAATTTCAGGTGTGTAGGCGGTTGCAAGACTCGTATTCCCTTTTCATGATGACCAGCTGTTAACATCTTACCACGTTTGTTTCTCCCTCCGTGTGTAATTTTTTGTTGTTTTTGAACCATTTGAGGGTAAGTTGCCAATATCAGGAGACTTCCTTCTAAATACTTCAGTGTGTATCTCTGGAGATCAGGACTTTGTCCCACCCGACCACAACAGTGTAATCAGACTCTGGGAATGTGACGTGATTATAGGACAGTACCAGCATTTCCGCAGTTGTCCCGAAAACGCCCCTTATAGTGTTTTTTCCTTCTAGGATCCAGTCAGGGGTCACACATTGTATTTAGTCATCATGTCTCTTTATTTTTCTTTAATTTTTAAAATTTGTTAAATTTTAATTAATTTATTTATTTTTAATAATTTGGCAGTTTCTTTTCTTTTTTAAAAAGTTATTTATTTATTTGGTTGCACTGGGTCTTAGTTACGGCTCTCGGGCACCTTAGTTGCAGCTCGCCGGCTCCTTAGTTGCAGCATGCAAACTCTTAGTTGTGGCATGCATGTGGGATCTAGTTCCCTGACCAGGGATCGAACCTGGGCCCCCTGCATTGGGAGCACGGAGTCTTATCCACTGCGCCACCAGGTAAGTCCCTGTCATGTCTTTTTAGACTCCTTTAATCTACAGTAGTTCCCCAGCCGCACGTGCATGCGTGCGCATGTGTGTGAAGACGTTGATATCTGTGAAGTGTGCAGGCCAACTAGGCTGTTTTGCAGAAAGCTCCGTCTCTTAATATCATCTCCTATAATCCTTGCAACAGTGATGTGAACAAGGTACCACTGTCCCCCCCCCCCCCCGTTTGCAGACAAGGAACCTCAGAGGCAAAAGGGAAAATAACAGGTACTTACTGAGTATTTGCTTTGTGCTGGGTGCTTAGGGTTGGTTATTTTATGAGAATTTCACAACAGCCTCAGGAAAGATTAAGTGATCAGCCCAGGGTTGCCTAGCTGGTGAATGGAGCCAAGGTTTGAATCCTTGTCCTTCCTTCCTCGACACTTTCCCTGACCCAGACCCTGTCCCCCTGCCCTGGATTTGAGCGCATGAGAGCAGGCAGGCGGAGTCTGTCTCGCAGCAGGTGATAAGGATGCACTCATCTGGGGAGCCTTAGTCAGGGGACGTTGTGCAAACACTCACCGTCATCAGGCCCTTCCCCTAACACGGGGGAGAGGGTAAGTTAGTGCTGCTCTATGGTTTCCTCCGTGTCTGTACCTGTCTCCGGTTAGGGTGGAAGCAGGCGGAGGGTGGACCCCGGCCCTGGCTCCTGCTTCCCTCCATTGCCTGGCCCCAAGCAGGAGAGCACAGGCATGCGTGAGACGAAGGGTGGGGGCTGGATGGGAGGTGACTTTGCAAAGACTTCTTTCTGACTTTCTGCCCCACCCACTTTGCAAAGATGGTTTGAACACCTTGCAAAAAGGATTTTTCTGCCTGCTCACAGCCACGATGTGTGCCCAACCCGGTCTGCTCCACCACTGCAGATGGTCCCAGTGCTTGTTATTTTCAGCAACATGAGGTTACGAAATGGCAGTGTCTGGGCTTATCCTTCGCCTCTTCTAACCCCATAACGGAGTCTGTATCGAACCAGTTTGGAACAAGTGAATTGTATAAATGATGGGACAGTTCCTTGGCCAATTAGAGCCTAAACTTGGACAACGAGATGCCAGGGAAGAGGCTGTTCTGCTGAAGTGGATTTTCAGGTTAATGGAAGGTTAAGCGGAAGACCCCATTTCGTGTGAACCCTTGTCGTGGAAAGTGCCGAGGGACTCGCCTGCCTGCCTCGCTGAGTAATTGCACCCTTTGTGGTCTCCTCTGGCCTCAGGGTCGGGCTGTGGGCCTCCTTGGTGCCCGTCACGTGGTTCTGGCTGCAGAAGGTAGAGGAAGTGCTGACTCCAGGACCTTGCCTAGCCTTGCCTTTTTGAATAAATCCCTAATATTTGCCTGTTTGTCTTACGACTTAGAATCTAAGGCTGGAGTGCCTCAGGGAAGAAAATGGAGTTAGGTCATTGAAGGTTCTCGTTATTTGGCTTCAGATCAATTCATGGTGCTCCTCAAGGGGAAAAGGGGCAAAAATGTATTAAATACGTCTTGGGTGCCAGGCTTTGTGCTTAGTGCCTCTGTTTTCTTTTTAAATTTTTCCAGCAATGAAATAACGTGTAGATACTTTTATGCCCATTTTGCTCCTGAGGAAACCCAGGCTCCCAGTGTTTGGGAGCCTTGACGGAGGCAAGCCAGCTTGCCAAATGAAAAACAGATCGGAACAAGACTGGAGCCTAGGTCGTTCCGATGTCCATGTATCTCTATTTTCCATTACATCATTTTATTGCCTCCTGGAGAATAGTTAGGGGACCCGGGATCTGCTCTGAGGATTGTCTTCGTGTCTCCTGTGGCTTATGCTGAGTCCGTTTGTTTGTGATTTCAATGTAAAGCAAGAACTAGCTGGCGTGGGAACCTTGGGAACGAGCACCAGGGTGCTTGGCCTCTCCTCAGAGGTGCATGGTAAGGCACTTGGCTGGCCCTCTGGGGGGCCGCAGAGAGCAAGGGGGGGTGCTGAGGTTGGGCGGGCGCGGCCCCCGGGAAGGGCTGTGGCACCAGGGAGAGTGCATCCTCCTTAAGTGTTACAATCTCTCCTTATTAAATATTTATGCATTGAGCACTTACTATTTTCCAAAGGGCTTCATGTTCATTTTTACTCTTTTCCCCCCCACACACCCTGGTTGGTACTGGTACTTTTATTTGTGGGAAGTAGAAGTGGAAAAATACCAGAGGGCTGACCGCGTGCCGGAGAGTATACTGGACACTTGGTGTAGATGACCTCAGTCACCTTTGCTGCAGCCCTGGGAAGAAGCTACTGCTTTCCCATTTTATAAATGGAGTAACTGAGCCTCAGAGAGGTTGGGACTTGGCGGAGTCAAGAAATAGAGAGTGGGAAGTGGGGATGGGAACCCAGGTATGAACTTTATTAAAAAGCAGTTGGGGTGGATGAGAGGAAGACTTCAGCCTTTTTTAAGGCCATATAATAAAAAATTATCCTTCCTAGGACTTCCCTGGTGGTCCAGGGGTTTAAGGCTCTGCGCTTCCATTGCAGGGGCACGGGTTCCATCCCTGGTTGGGGAACTAAGATCCTGCATGCTGCACGGCGCAGCCTAAAAAAGGGGGGAAAAATTATCCTTTCAGCGTTCAGTTAATAGTATCATTTACAGAGGCGGTTTCTCTTTGTAGAGCGCTGTGTGGAGGCGTCTCAGCACCTGTAGCGGCAGAAGTAACAACAGTAACGATAGTAGCTAATCTTTGCTGAGCTTTCGTAGCATGCCCATTACCACCTTGAATGCTTTAAATACAGTAACATTCTTCGTTCTTAATTCATGCAATGCCATGAGGGGGTGCTAGCTTCACCCATTTTATAGGACGCTGACACAGGGGATAAATAAATTCTCCAGTGAGTCATAATAAGTGGCAGAGGCAAGAGGCAAATCCAGACAGGCAGTCTGGCTCCAGAGTCCAGGCTCTTCATTTTATTATGGTAGTTGTTTTTTTTTTCCCTCAGGAATTCTCTTTGGTACCATATACTTTGATTTAATCCCCGCTCTCTCTGGCTTACCATCCCTGAGCCCCTTTAGCAAATACTTAAATTTGTTCTTTTTAAGTTGGGGTCACAAGGTCCCTGTAGAGGTTCCTCAAGACACGGTTTGCTAATGGTGTAGGAGTTTTTGTGCCTCTTCGAATGCCTCTATTTCTTTAACTTCTGCCACCAGGTGGCTCTAAGGCTTGGGGGCTCTAAGGCTGCTCTCCTTCCATATCTTGCCTCTCAAAACGTGGATTCTTCTCCCCGCTCTGTTGTTCTCCACAGGAATATCATCGCCCTCCCCCTGCCCCCAACCCTTTTAGAAGATGATTTTGTCCAATATTCTTATTCCGACAGCAGGAAGCAGAAACCCAGGGACCGTTGGCCCGCTCATGCCAGTCCATTTATCAGCCCTCCACACAGCTTATGTCGCCGGCTTCCAAGAAGGCTCTGTGTGGTCTGTGCCCCAGACCAGTCCTTCTGCCAGAGCCGCCTGCTGACCTGACCACATCACGGGTATTTGTTTCTTTAAAATCTCTGGCTGGATGGCCTGATGAACGTGTTGTGGATCTCTTATTGACCATTCCAGACTTCCTGTTCCAAATGCACATCCCTAAGGTAATCTTCAAGGAACGCCATCCCTCCTGTTTTGTTGTTGATTTGTCTTAGCCTTAGCCATCGATGGCAGAGTGTGACTCCACAAGGGGCATGTAGGCAAGCCTTTAAGCCAGTTCAACATATTCGATTCTTAGCTCCTAATCCATTCTTTTCTCTTTTAATTTTGAAGCATTGCTGCGCTTCCTTCTGATTTTCTTTAGCACCCAAAACACCCTCCAATTACATCTCCCTAAATACAGAGGAATAAGGGAAATGTCAGCGCTCATACTCCAGATATTTACAACTGTATCTTGGTTTGGCTATTAAACATTGCACGTTAAAATTGACAAAGCAATAAACACGCTTGCAGGAGGACAGCCTTCGGTGTAGAAAGCTGACTTGTCAGTGGGTGTATTCTGCTGGGATTTTACTGATGGGCAGTCAGGATGAATATTCAGTACCCTCCGGATGCTGCCAAACCCGTTCTCTCCAATTTCTTATTGCTGACCTGGCAGATTGGCAGAGCTGAGGGCTTTTTCTTTGACTTCCAGGAGTCCAGGGCTTGTGACAGTGGCTCTCCTTGTCACAGTCCAGTAGGTGACAGGCTGCCCCATCCTTCAGAGCGATTGGCCCCTCCTTTCTTTCAGGAGAACCTGGGGTTCTCCTTCCATCCCAGGGGCATGTGGCTTCTGCCTGCTGGCTGTTAACAGATAGAGTGAGCACGAGAGCAGGAGCCCTAGAGGAGTCCCCCCTCTCCCCCGCGCCTCCCCCCCCAGCGCCTCAGGCCTCGTTGTCATGGTAACACAAGGTGCACCTATTTGGAGTCAGTGAGCAAGGGTCACTGCTGTGTCTGCAGACGTGTAAGGCAGACAGGGCAGTAACCCTCCTTCTATGAGGACAGGTGGGACATGGACACGCACGCACACAGGCAGGCAGGCAGTAACCCTCCTTCTATGAGGACAGGTGGGACATGGACACGCACGCACACAGGCAGGCAGGCAGTAACCCTCCTTCTATGAGGACAGGTGGGACATGGACATGCACGCGCACACACACACACCCCCCCCCACAGTTCTTCCTTCATTCTCTCCCAGTCTTTTGGCTGACTTGCGTCCCTCAGTTTGAAAAATCTCTGCTGTCCAGCCACTGGCCCCCTCTCCACCTAACGTGACTGATTCCTGTCACGGATCTATAATAAAGAACAGAGTCTTCCTTTTCTCCCTCTGCTCCCTCAGTGCCTGTATGCTACCCTCTGACCGCTGCTTGCACCATTGCACAGAAACTGCTGTCTCTAGAGTTACCTGTGGCCCCCTCACTGCCACACCTGTGGCTTCTCAAACTTAGCGCATCAGAATCACCTGGAGGGCACGTGAGCCCGCAGGTCTCTGGGCCTCACCTGTGGCGTTTGTGAGTCAGCGTCTCCACCCCAGGTGGTGCCGATGCTGCCCGGCCACAGGGGATCGGAGGCCTCAGAAGGAAACTCTCCAGACGGAGAAAGAAAGGGCCCTTCCCTCCAGCAGGGTACAGCCCCGCTCTGGAAGTCGTGAGGTACCTGAGAAGGCAGCTGCTGGGTGCGCTGGAGTCTGTGCTCGCAGGTGGGGTGCTGAAAGGTGGGGCCTGGCCCACAGCCTCACACCCTTCTTCCTGCCTGTTCGTCCTGCTGACTCACTGTTGGCGATCAACCAAGTCCTCAGCGTCTTGTCTTTCACCTTTGTGTTTATTGCCTAAGTCCATTCACTCACACAGCCAAGTCCAAGGTTTCTCAGGCTTTCAGGTTCATTTGAGTCACCTGGGAGTCTTGTTAAAAGGCAGAGTCTGGTTCAGGAGGTCTGGGGTGGGGCCCAAGAGTCTGCATTTCTAACAAGCTTCCAGGCAACACGGATGCTGCCAGTCCGTGGACGATACTTTCAGTAGCAAGTTTGCGACTCAGGTTTGGCAGTTCTCTATCTAATATGGAGCTTTGAACATGGGACTGAGCCCGGAAACTGAAAAGAAACGGAAATAGTGAAAACATACTGCGTGTTGATTATAGACCAGGTTCTGTGCTAAACTCTTACTGTAGAGTATTGCTTTTAATCTGCACAGCACTGCTCTCAGGTCAATGCTGTGATTGTTCTCATCTTGCAGATGAGAATACCTACGGTTCTTAAGGGGGCTGGGCTCTCCTAACCCCACGGAGGAAGGTGGGGCCAGCAGGCCGCGCACCGCCCAGGGCAGTGCTGGGCAGGATGTGTGAGTGCCTCCTAATTAGTTGTGCAGGCTGCTGTCTCCCCTGGGCTTCAGGAAAGGTCCTCCCTGTCCTTGAGAAGCGGGAGGAGATTCAGAGCGTAGAAGAGGAGCTGACCCCTTGCCTACCTGTCAGACATGCACCAAATTTCAAAAATGCCTCTCTTTCAAGCTTTCCAACACTTCACAATATTTTGACGTGGGAAGGAGGGAAAAAAATGGAAATGCTTTGAAACAATTCTCTTCCTTGGATTCTCGTTCTCAGACCATGTGACTGAGCTGAAGTTTAGTCATAGGCATCCAGTTTAATATATGCGGTTACTATAGCAATGGAGGTTTCCTTAGTAACAGTTGCAAAAATAATCTGGCCCCAATTAATAATGCATTTTAAAGCTCTTTCTACTCTACACTGAACAACCCAGTTTTTTGGGCCCAGAACCAGATAATTCAGGTGGTGTCATTTGCTCTGATAGAGATATCATTTGCATGCGGCGAATCGGGTTGGAAAGGAATGAAAAGGGAGCTGGTTGTTTCAAGTATTAGAGGCAGCGGATAGGAAAAGTCGACTGGCAAGCTAAGGTGAATCTAGTTTCCAGAGCTTGGGTGCTTGCTGGTAAAGCCTGCCCTGTATTCCAGTGCCCTGGAGGACTTGTGCGTTTGAAGAAGGGAGAAGGCGGGAGACTGGGCTTGTTCCCAAAAAAAGATGAAACCAGAAGGGTAGGGTCATGGGCCGGGGGATTTCTCTCAGACGGGTGCCGGGTGCATTCTTGATGGCTTGAGAAGGTCTGTAGGTACGTGAATCCAGCTTCCTTTGTGAAGAGTGTCCCCTGATTTAGCACCGGGAAACAGCCTCCGAGTTGCTTTCGCAGTCATGGTATTGGGCGTCCGATTCTGCCGTACTTAGCTCGCTGAATCCTCTCAGCCACTCAGAACCTTTGTCTGTGGGTTACCCCAGTGCCCAGGTGACAGTCTGGGGCTTTCAGAAGTGTCAGTTGCCTTGGTGCATGGAACTCAGACCTTGATCCTGTCTTTCCACACTAAGCTCTAAGCGAGCCAGCTAGCCAGCACTGGCAGAGGAGGCCCAGGCACGACCAGTGGGCTCAGTCCTGTGTCTAGATCAAGAGAGATGACCAGCAGAGGTGCTGGAGAAGGGCCCAGGCCAACCTGTTCTGGCCTCCCGTCTGGGCAGGGTCACTGGAGGAAGCCCAGCTTGCTCTCCCTGTCAGGGTCTGTGGCTCGTCCTGGGCTCCTTTCTCAGCTGACGAGTGATTTAGTCCTCGACAAGTGAAGTGTAAAGAGAAAGGTGAGGGTGGGATGATGCTTCTACTATTAGCTCCGTAAGAGGAACTTGGAATTGTGACTTTTTCCTTTTTTCTCTTTTTCAGTAGGGGGAGGATGGTGGGGAGGGGGAGCAGAGCTAAGTATAATAATGATGGAGTGGGTGAGATCTCAAATTACCTTCATAAGATATATTTCATTAGACCGTGGCTTCTTGCCACCTTAAAGGAGAGCACGGTCATTAATTAGCAGGTAGGGAGGCCCTCTGGAGTCTGCCCTCCCTTCTGGTTTAGGAGCAGGATCGTGAGGGGAAGGGGAGGCGGAGTCGGCTCTGTTCTGTCCCACTGTTTGTCATTTTCTTCTCTGCCTTCTCTCTTCCCATCCTCCAGGAAGAGCACCCCAGCATCCTCCAGCCACCTGCTACCGTATTTCTCCAGCTCCCTCTCGTTCGCTCACCCACTCACTCAGTCACTAACTCACACATCCCAGCAAACGTTGATTGAGTGGGTGCTCTCCAAAGCCTGAATCCGGGGGTGCGGTGATGAGAACCTCTCCAGGCAGGACCGTCTTATTCTTCAGAGCACCCCCAGCACTTAGCCTCGTGAGGGGCACGGAGTGGGCACACTCTAAGTATTTGCAGATCGAATGGAGAAAGCTTGATCTCTGCTCTCGGGGAGCTCATGGATAGCATGGGAGGGACGTAAGGAAAAACAAGCTGAAGATGCGTAAGGGTGCTGATGGGAGCACAGAAGAGGGGCATCTGACCCGGTGGGATGGGAGTGAGGGAGAAGAGGACTAGAGGGTGAGTAGGGAGAAGGGTCGGAGGGGAGATGGTAGGAGACAGGCAGGGAGGACAGCTGAGCGGAGACCGAGCTCAGGGAGAAGCGGCATGGGGAGGTGTGGTGTGGGTGTGACGGGGGAGGCTTGGAGGTGATGAGGACAGCGGGGTGAGGGCCAGATCCTGGAGGGACTTTGTACTGTGAAAGGAAATGTTTTTCTTGTCTATAAGCAGTTGGGAGCCATTAAACTTCTTAAGCAGGGAATTGATACGGGCTGGGTGTGTTTTTGCCGGATGCCCCTGGCGGCCATATGATGGCAGGGAGAGCTGGCAGGAGAGACGGCGAGGACCTGAGCCAGGGAGAGGCAAGGAGGAGGCCAGCGGAGGGTTGTTTGGGGTGCGATTGGCTCTGTTCTGCTGTCCTCACGCCGAGCCACGCTTTGGGGGAAGCCCGTCAGTGTTTGGTCCTCTAGGAGCCGTGCTGGACAAAACCAGGCGGGGAGCCTGGAGGCGGGACTCGGGCCACATTCCAGGGGTGTGTGGTGATTCGACTGAAGCATCCCCTTTTGCTTTGCAGTGACAAAGCTGCAGGTGAGCAAATCAAAGAGGACCCTCACCCTGGTGGAAAACAGGCCCATCCAGCTGAACTGTTCAGTCAAGTCCCAGACCAGCCAGAACTCCCACTTCGCCGTGCTCTGGTACGTCCACAAGCCCTCGGACGCCGACGGCAAACTCATCCTCAAAACCACCCACAACTCCGCCTTTGAGTACGGCACCTACGCCGAGGAGGAGGGCCTGAGAGCCAGGCTGCAGTTTGAGAGGCACGTGTCTGGGGGTCTGTTCAGCCTCACTGTCCAGAGAGCCGAGGTCAGCGACAGCGGCAGCTACTACTGCCATGTGGAA
The DNA here is from genome assembly GCF_964374135.1 of Grampus griseus. Taxonomy (NCBI): domain Eukaryota; kingdom Metazoa; phylum Chordata; class Mammalia; order Artiodactyla; family Delphinidae; genus Grampus; species Grampus griseus. The sequence continues at coordinate 80,873,737 of NC_139017.1, forward strand.
GAGTGGCTGCTGAGCCCCAACTACGCCTGGTACAAGCTGGCAGAGGAGGTTTCGGGGCGCACGGAAGTCACTGTGAAGCAGCCAGGTAAGGATAGACGGTGCAGCCAGCCTGGGCCAGTAGGCTGAGGGCAGAGACTGCCTGGGGGTGCGGCAGGGCTCTGCGGGGTCCATGAGGGATGTGCATGTGGTACAGAGCATCATCCTCATTCACTGCAGGCCCACCCACCTTACCTAGCGGGTCCTGGTGCTGATGGCGAACTCAGAGACGCATCCTCTATCAGCATCTGCTGTTGTACGCAGCATCTTCACCCGGGAGAGGCCCGAGGGGCAGCTGGGGGTTGCAAGGTGCGGCAAGGCAGGATCCCTGGCAGCGCCTGGATCTCATTCTGGGTTTGCAGTTTGCACCTTGGATCTCGGGCTGGTGCCGGCTCCATACCCAGGATTCCTGCCTGGAGGGCGTTTTCTGGTTTCCCCTTCTTCCGTACCACGCACAGCCCACGGATGAGCCCTTCCTGTCTCTGAACAGAACCACCCTTTGGCCCCCTCTCAGACCCTGTGGGTGCAGCCTTTATTCCGTTTATATCCGGCTCCCTGACAGATGGCGTCTGACTTCTGCCGGAGCACTTCACAGGCAGGAGAGCTGACTGCCTCCACAGCCCTCAGTTCCACTTTTGGGCAGCCCTGGTTGTTGAAAAGTTCCTCCTCCCTGTAATGTCCCTCTCAGGTTTTAGGTCTGCCCGAGAACAACCCAAGATTAGTCTGAGTCATATCCTTTCAAACATGTGAAGGGAGCCCTTTCTCCTTGTTGAAAAGCTCTAGTTCTTTGAACTTCTCACATAGTGTGGCCCTAAGCTCCCTCTCCATCCGTCATTCCTGCGTGCCCTATAGTTAGTTGTTATCCCTACCTCTGGTGCCCGATGAGCTGTGGGATGCTGTGTTGCCGCCCTGAGTCCGAGCTCCTTGACTTTGCTTATGCTACCCTCTCCTCCTGGAATGCACCCCTCCTGTGGCTTCTCCCCTGTCTTCACCCCATTCCTAAGACTTTACTCAGCATCACCTCCAGGAAGCCTTCCTTGATTTCTCCTATATCACCAGGAGTTCCGTATAAAACACATAATGTAATAATTACTTTCATTTCTTCTCCACTATACCGTAAGCATTTTGAGGACAGGTGCTGTGTCTTTGTATCTCCAGCCACTGACATGACACCCTTAATAAATACTGGTTGAATAAGGAATAAATGGTTGCTTTCCTTGACACCCCAGGGCCTTTGTACTTGCTGTTCTCATAACCTGGAATGTGTTGACCATAGATGTCCATCTATCTCGTTCTTCCTCAGGGAGGCATTCCTAGCTCGCTTGAACTAAAATGGCACCCTAGTCACTCTGTATCCCCTTTCCCCAGCCCCTTCATAGCACATGTCACCGCCTGGCATACCTATTCATATGAGTAATTATGAACTACCTGTTCAGATTTTATACTCATGGAAATTCATTTATCATTGGTTATTATGTTCACTGTAGTGAACACTATCACTTGTTCACTCTTAATATATTCAAATTCACTAGACGGGTAGCCGCATGAGTGAGCACAGGTCCTGTTCTCTTTACCATGCTATCCTCACGGCTTGTCTCCCAGGAGGCCTCAATAAAAGTTTATTCTGGGATTTCCCTGGTGGTCTAGTGATGAATACTCCGTGCTTCCACTGTAGGGGGTGCGGGTTCGATCCCTGGTTGGGGAACTAAGATCCCGCATGGCGCGGCATGGCCAAAAAAAAAAAAAAAAGTTCTGTGATCAAATGGAACCAGATGCAGAAGTCCAGATATGGCCTGGCCCTTGCTGAACGCCATGGGGCTTGTCCCCTCCTTTCCTCAGGATATTGTATGTCTCACGCTGCCCCAATCCAGGGATTCAGGTCTGCCCACGGTGACATTTCATGCCGACCCTTCTGGTGCATAAAATAGGAAGCTGTGGTCTAAGCGATTCCTGTTGGTATTTCCAGTGACCTACGTCCTGCCTGCAGGCCAGTCCCTGGGGCTTTTGAGAACTGAAGGTTGCCATTAGGCCCACATATGTTCTTTCAGGTTTCTGTTCTTCCTGTCTTTTCTCAGTTCTGACCGTTTTCCCCGTTGGGAGGTCATGGTCACCCTCCCCCACCGTGTTTCCTCTTAGTCATCATTCTGCCTTTCCCTTTTCTCATTTGTGCTGAAACTAAGAGGTTCTTGGTAGTTGCTAAATTTATCAAGGGAATTTCCCCATTGGAGGTTAACAGACTCACCGCAAGCTAACTGGGGCAGTGCACTAGGGCTGTAAGGATTCTTGTCAAAACAGTGAAATCTCTGCTTATGGGGAATAGTAACACTATAAACAGAAAACTCACAGGACACATTAAAACAACACACTCCCCCTTTTCCGTTGAGATTTTTAATTTGTGTGTTTTTCTCGCCCCCCCCGCCCCACTTCGTCTAGTCCCCCCCCTCCCCCCCCTTTTTTATAAGAAAGCATACATTTATAGAGCTTTTGGAAAATACTAAAAAAGCACAAAGGAGAAAATAACCTTTCAACCCAGAGACAAGCAGAGTTAATATCTTCCCAAGTATATATTTTCAGAGACTGGTTATTTGAAATATATTCTCTTGTTTTTTTTTAAATTTTTTGACCTTTTATTACAAAGGTGAAATAAATGTGCATTAGAAAACATTCTGACAGTATTAAACTGGAAAAGTGAAAGTCCCTCCCTCCTCAGATATCACTCAGGAGGTGTCCTTCTCAGGGGCTTCTGGGCACTTACAGTGTCATAGCTTTTTAACCCCTCGGGTCCAAAGAGGCTTTTGGGGCCTTTATGAAGTTGTATGTGATCAGAGTGTACCGCGTTTAATGACACCTTTTCTCTGGAGGAGAATCTGATTGGCTGAGGTTTCAAACAGCCATCAGTATCAGTCTTTTCTTTACTGATGTCAGATCGGTTCTGTTTCCACCTTGAGAGGGAACCCGTGTGGGGTGTTTTTGGTAAAGAAAGTAAGAACCGCAATTCTCAGGGCCAGCTGGTGAACGTATTAACGTGGCTTTCCCTTGCAGTTCTTTTGAGGCTGACAGCCCAGCACATTCTAGCCATCATGTGGTCAGTTTTAAAAATTTGCTCTCCCAGCAGGGTTCTCACCATGCCCTTTGCTGTCCCTTCCCAGCCACGCCCTCCCCTTGGCCATACTCTTTGTGGTCTGCTGTCCCTTGGACGTGGAGTCATCTACCATGCACGCTTGTCCTCTCCTAAGCATCTGAACCGATGAGAGTTATAAATTAGGGGGCAGCTGTTACCGTAACATTGAACTCCATGAAACTCAGGCACTCAGACCCGTGATCAAGAACTCAGAACGTTCAGGGTGTGCGCCTGAGCAGTGCTTCTGCTGATTGAACGTGCTGCTGTCCTCCTGCGTTTGGAAGGCACCCGCTCACGTCCGCTGGGAAGGGGTGCATGCACGTGGCTCGTTGCTTTCTTGTTGGCAACATCTCTTTCCTCGCCTTTGCAGACAGCCGCCTGAAGCTCAGCCAGGCGCAGGGCAACCTGTCGGTGCTGGAGACGCGGCAGGTGCAGCTGGAGTGTGTGGTCCTGAACCGCACGAGCGCGGCCTCCCAGCTGCTGGTGGAGTGGTTCGTGTGGAAGCCCAATCACCCAGAGCGGGAGACCTTGGCCCGCCTGAGTCGCGATGCCACCTTCCACTACGGAGAGCAGGCGGCCAAGAACAACCTGAAGGGCCGGCTGCACTTGGAGAGCCCTTCCCCGGGCGTGTACCGGCTCTTCATCCAGAACGTGGCGGTGCAGGACAGCGGAACCTACAGCTGCCGCGTCGAGGAGTGGCTGCCCAGCCCTGGTGGCACGTGGTACAGACGGGCAGAGGACACCGCTGGCCAGACGGCTGTTCAAGTCATGCGACCAGGTGAGAGTTAATGTCCCCAGGCCTCCGCCCTCTTTGGTGGTTCCCCTCTAAGTGTGATATTTTATGCACTGCATAAAATTAGTTAATTTTAAAGTGAACTAATTGTTAATTAAATTAACCCAATTAATTAGTTACTTGCAGTTAAATATATGAGCATTTACGTTGTACATTTGCATTCACAGTTGTCTGAGATTTTTTTTCCCCTAGTGAATGGAAAATTGCACATCTGGCCTTGGCCTAAGGTGATTCTGTTTCTTAGCTAGAGTAGCATTTGTCAATTATTTATTGCAGAGCCTAGAATATTTTCTTTTTAAAGAATACATTCAGATTCAGACAAGTGGCAAAAATCTTGAAACAGGGGACTTCCCTGGTGGCGCAGTGGTTGAGAGTCCGCCTGCCGATGCAGGGGACACGGGTTCGTGCCCTGGTCCGGGAAAATCCCACATGCCGCGGAGTGGCTGGGCCTGTGAGCCATGGCCGCTGAGCCTGCGCGTCTGGAGCCTGTGCTCCGCAACGGGAGAGGCCACAACAGTGAGAGGCCCGCGTACCACAAAAAAAAAAAAAAAAAAAATCTTGAAACAGTAGCCATGTGGTTCAGAAAATTCAGCTTGTGGATTTTCAATGGAAAAGAATTGATTCATATGATTTAAATGGAAAATGACGTAACTGCAGCCGTTATACTCTCACTTCCTAATAATTTTATTGGTACTAATGACTGTTCTTTGTGGCCTTGTGCTTTTCTTTATTGTTGCTTCTAAAGTACCCAAATGCATATAATTACTGGGTAGAATTATTGTTCCACATTCACACACATAATCAAAGCAAAGATGTGCAGGGTTCCTATGTCCTGCGAAACATCACATCATCCTTCATTCATATCGGAGCAAAGAGTCGGTGATCCCCTGAAGGACATGGAGCGGAAATGCACTGTGAATGCTTTGTCTTGTGTTCTGAGCATCCGGGGTGCTGTTTGTGGTCGTGGGCACCGTTGGAAGCTTTCATAATGTTTTCACATCTAAGTAGAACAGCTCTTTTTGTTGGTGGAATCCTGGAGCTTCACGGTTGTGCCTGCCCCACACATCAATGAACACACTTCGGGGAGTGCATACAGCCTTTGTTACAGGAGAGGGACATTATCTCTCTCCTCCGGGTCTTGCCTAAGCTGGAGAGGAAATTGCCTCTACTTTGAGTCACTCATACTTCCCATGAGCTTTCTTTCCCCCGTCCCCCTTGCTTAGAAGCTGCTGCGTGTCTTTTCCCAAAGGTAAATGGTAAACACAGCAGCTGAGCACTCTCCTCTTCCACCTCCCACCCATTATGGAGATCCGCACACTGAGGCCCCAGGCAGCGTGGGAGGAGGCAGCCAGCTGCGCCCCAGCCACAGTGAGGCTGTTTATGTTCAGTCTTCACCACAGCCCCAAGTGGTAGGTTTTACTGTCGAGGGAACTGAAGCCTGAAGAGAAATGTCGCACAGCCAGTACTTCGAGCAGACTGGGTGGTCGCCCAAGGTTCCCTCCCGCCACACTGTGTGCTCACAATGTGACCCCTAAGTCTGCAGCCCTGAGGCTGCCTTGTGTTCAGTCAGTTGAGTAGCCTTCCTCCCTCCCCCCCTCCTTCCCTCCCTTCCTTCCTTCCTTTCTTCCCTGATTATATAAGGTGATCATTTGGAAAACAGAAAAATATAGTTTTGAAAAGAAAATTTATCTGTGGGGACTTCCCTGGTGGTCCAGTGGTTAAGACTCCGTGCTTCCAGTGCAAGGGGCACAGGTTCAATCCCTGGTCGAGGAACTGAGATCCCCCATGCCCTACAGCCAAAAAAAACAAAAAGTTATGTGTAATCTCACTACCTACATATCTTCATATTCCCTCTGTCTCTCTCCCTCTCTCTCTCTTTCTAAACGAAGTCAGGATCTTATTGTTCTATGTGATTTTTTTTTCCCCACTCAGCATTCTTTTGTGAGCCTTTCCCCATGTCATTGAAAGCATTTCATGACCACCATTTTTACTGGTTGCATAACATTCATTATGTAGATGTACCTCAAAGCTTTTTTTCTGAGATATAAGTTGAACATATAGAAGACTTGAAATAAAAGAGCTCTAAAAGTTGGGTTAAGAATCGCCTTGCATTGCTTAGGGGCGACCGTAGTACGAAATATACAAACTGAAGGACTACCCTGGGTGAGATTGTAGCTGAGTAGATGAGTAGTTGTGTTTGGCTCACTGGGGAGGAGAGAGAACCACATTCCTCACCCACAGCCCAGAGTCACTGGTCAAGGTCACAGCATGGGAGCATCAGCATGGCCTCAGGGAGGGGCAGGGACGAACTTATTTCTTGTAGCTTACACACGGAAAAGGAAGGAAAGAGTGTCAAAGGCTGACCAGGGAGATACTCTGGCCTCTTCTAGAAGGGGACAGACACGGGAAGCCAAAAACTTGAGCATTAACAGAGACAGGGCACTTGAAGGGGCCCCGAAAAATTGTGAGCTTTAGACAAGAAGACAGCAAAGAGAGAGTAGATGGGGAACTGAATGTCCCACGGTCCCTGACCACCTTGCCATGATGGGTCCATTGCCTCACTGCACAGCATCTCTCTCTGTTGGCACGTCTGCCTTGCTCCCTGGAGGGATAAGGCGATGAGTGAGGGAGTTTGAGTCACCTGTGAACTGATTTCCCGTCCTGCCGCTTCCCGCCCTCCAGCATCTCTCCCCAGCCCCGGTGAGAGCTGGGCTGGCTGCCACCTATAGCTGGCTCCTAAGCTTTTGTGTCCAGCGGTGCACACAAGGTTCCAGATGTGCTGAGGGGGGTGGGGAGGGGCTTGTTAGAGCCCCACGGAAGCAGTGGTAACCAGCTTTGTGTTCGCTGGCACGCCGATTCAGCCACTTCATTGAAAGCCCAGGACGGTACTTGGGAAATGCTCCTGTTTGGTTGTCGTCCAAGCAGAATCCGATTTGGTCTCTCTGCTTTCGTTGATGCCACATTGGCATCTTTCATGAGCATTTCATAAACAGAGCCAAAGGGAGGCCTTTTAGGAGGTAGGGAGTGAATTACTTGTTTAGAACCTACCCCAGTGAGCCAAAACCCGCGAAAGAAAGAAACAGATACAGCTGTCTGGTGGTGTCTGTGGGATGTGCTTTACCTGCTCAGGTGTCTCTCCGTGGCTAGTCTGCATCTCCCACCTCTGTCAGGACACTGTCTGTGTTATCCTCCTGGGGGTCCATACTCAGGGTGAGGGGCCCTTTCAGGTTTATTGTCTTTTGTTTAGCTTCAATCCTTGGAGAAGTTTTACCTGCTTGGGTTGGTTCCCTGTGGTGTAGGCAGTAATCTACATGCACCCGGTTTCAATTCAAAAGCTGCTGATGGGGTGAATTCATTTCCAAGGGCTGCCATAACGGATTAGCGCAAGCATTGTAGCTTCAAACAACAGAAATCTATTCTCTCTCAGTTCTGGAGGCTAGAAGTGTGAAATCAAGGTGTCATCAGGGCCCTGCTCCCCTGAAGGTTCTAGGGAGGGGTCCTTCCTCGCCTCTTGCAGCTTCTCACAGCCCCGTGTTCCCTGGCTTGTGGCTGCGTCACTCCAGTCTCTGCCTCTGCCTTCCCGTGTCCTTCTCTCTGTGTGTCTCTCTGTGTCCTCTCCTCTTCTTATATCCAGGCCTGCCCCAAATCAGTATATGAGTGCATCTTAACTAATTACATCTGCAAAGACCCTATTACCAGTTAAGGAAATTCGGAGGGTCCAGGTGGACGTGAATTTGGGGGGACACTATTCAACCCCACTGCAAGGGGTTACAGTGAAAATAAGTGTCCCTCCCTCCCTGGATTCCTATAAGTATCCATGTTACCAGCTCCTTGTGCATTCTTCCAGATATTCCATGCAAATATAAACAGATTCTTATGTCAGTATAAAACTTATTTTCTCTTTTCTTCCACTCGATGATGCGTAGAGTACGCAGTGTGCTGTACTCTAACAATTTTTCTTGAATCTCCTTCCACCTCCCTGCACACAACGCCCCCTTGTTCCTTTCAGTGGATACGTAGAATCCTCTTGTATATTACTAGAACATATTTAGTGGCGGACATTTAGGTTGTTTTGAACAGAAATTAAAACAGCCTTATCTCCCCCAGATGCCGCCCTGCAGGTGGACACGGTGGTCCCCAATGCCACGGTGTCCGAGAAGGCGGCTTTCCAGCTAGACTGTAGCATCGTGTCTCGCTCCAGCCAGGACTCCCGCTTCGCTGTGGCCTGGTACTCCCTGAGGACTAAAGCTGGAGGGAAAAGGGGCAGCCCTGGCCTGGAAGATGGGGAGGAGGAAGGGGAGGAGGGGGAAGAAGAGGAGGAAGAGGACCCTACAGAGCGGACGGCCCTGCTGAGCGTGGGCCCAGACGCTGTCTTCGGCCCAGAGGGCAGCCCCTGGGAGGGCAGGCTTCGCTTCCAGAGGCTCTCCCCGCTACTCTACCGGCTCACAGTGCTGCAGGCAAGCCCTCGGGACACGGGCAACTACTCCTGCCGCGTGGAGGAGTGGCTGCCCAGCCCTCAGAAGGAATGGTACCGGCTGACGGAGGAAGAGTCCGCCCCCATCGGCATCCGGGTTCTGGACACAAGTGAGTTTTTCCAGTTTTCAGGGTGTGTGTGTGGGGGGGGTCACTGTTGATTCCAGCTGTCCGGAAGATAAAATCAGAGCTTGATGGTGGACTACTAAGCAGTTTTCTTGCCTGTTGTGGGCATTTAGGATTTGACAAACCAGTTCATAAACTGACCCTTGATTGCCCTTGGGAAAAATAGAGAGAGGAATTAAAGTGATAATTGAAGTGATGATCTTTATAATAAGCTTGATGCTCCACCAGATTCAATTTTCGTTGGATTTCATTATACAAGTGTATTGTTAGATGTTACCTTGTTAACTCGTTAGAATAGCCAGCTTAGTCTCTTCTTAGCAAATCAGCAGCAGAAGAGGAAGAAAAAATAAAATGAAGTCTGAGTACCTCACTGCCATTCTCCCTTTTTCTCAAGTTCCTGAGTCATTTTTATTTCGGAGGGTAACTTGGAGGATTAGGTGGATTTTGCATGGTTAGTTGGGAAGACCAGCCTAGAAGGGCAGTAATGTTACAGAGCATCTGGAAAGAGCTTGGCAGCAGCTCTGTTAGCCAACAGCTATTGCTACAGAATGATCCAGAACCCAATGTTTTTATAATACCGAGGGACTCATGAACAGAGACTGGAGGAAATTCTTGCTGACCTGAATTATTAGCTCTAACGAGGAGCTCTTTTGGTTGGCCTTCTGTCAAAATGTGGAATTTATCAGACTGAAAATGGTGTTTGTTATAGTAGAATTAGCCTATGATACAGAAATTAAAAATCGGCTAAAAATTTCAACTTCTTCTCAATCACAACATTTTATCAGATCATTTTCAGTTTTGTCAGCTTTTTCTTTTCTTTGATAACCTCCTGTTTATTAAATAGAACCTTATGAAATTGAGATTTCGTTGGTCAAAAGTGTTTGATATCAGTAGTCTCATAGACCTTGGAAATCTAGTAAGTGTACGTTAAATTTTCTTAATAATACTGATGAGCAACAGCTGTGCGGTAGAAAGGAAAGCCCAAAAAACCCCCCCAAAAAACCCTAAATCATACTTAGACCCCCTAATGATCTGCTGAATAACCCACTGTCCAAAAGTACAAGGGAAGGTGTTTAGACCACATTTTTTTCAGCCCACGGTGGCTGTCCAAACTTAGTAAACTTCATAGCACACAGGGATCATCCAGCAGCCTTACTTTACAGAGAAAATGCAGCCTCCCAGAGCCCAGGCTCCTGTCACAGAGCAGCAGTCCTTGATGAGGTCAGGGGTGTGAGGTTTCCTTCTCCTCTGTATCCAGGAATGACTAACACTGTGTTCTGTGCAGCCACAGATACACTGCAGACATTTGTAAGTGGTCCATAACGACTTTTTAATTGATAACATTAATCAAATGAGCATCATTTCTGGTAAAACTGCTCTCAGAAGCTGGTGGGTACAGAATGTGTTCTGTTCCAAAGAAGGACATTGGCAGCAGAACTAAGTGCAAAGGGACACGTAAAATACAACCAGGAAGGAGGTTCAGGCTGAAGTGGATTTAGCATCTTCACCACCCCAGATACAGTTGAGTTCACAATCAATAAATAACACTTTCTTGTGTGGCTTTCCGAGCAATACAACTGACTCCTAGTGGGAAATGGAGGCATGGCTTTGTTTGAACTTCCAGCTGTGTTGGAAGAGATGCGGTTGTGAAAACAAGAATACCAGGGTAGTCTGCCCTCCAGTAGTGGCAGGAGGGGAAAGACAGGGTGGATGCAGGAGTCCTGCCAAGTTGCATCCATGCAGTTGGGTGGGGTCTTCAGGAGTGAGTGAGAGTCCAGGTCCTCAGCCCTCATTGTCCTGTCACCCTCTCGGTCCTTTTCAGGTTCCACCCTGCAGTCCATCATCTGCTCCAACGACGCGCTCTTCTACTTCGTCTTCTTCTACCCTTTCCCTATCTTTGGCATCCTCATCATCACCATCCTGCTGGTGCGCTTCAAGAGCCGGAACTCCAGCAAGAACTCCGACGGGAAGAATGGGGTGCCCCTGTTGTGGATCAAGGAACCACACCTCAACTACTCCCCCACTTGCCTGGAGCCCCCTGTGCTCAGTATCCACCCAGGAGCCATAGACTAAGGGGACCCCTGGCGGTCATAAGCCACAGAGGAGCTGAGGCTCTCCCCACTGCCTCTTGCTCTGCGATCAGACAGCGGACAGCACCCGACCTCTGGGGCGCTCCCACGGAACGCGGTCGGACTTGCGAAGCGTTCGGAGTCGCCGCTCAGCCAGAGGCGGACCGCCTCTAGGTGGCAGTCTTGGTTGGTTATAGCTATTTTCGAGCAGGTGGCGCCATCCTGCCGAATTAGGTTGCTTGTTTCTGTTTTCGGTAATGTGGTGAGTAGCTCCTGGTGCCACGTCTACTCACTGGTTTATATAGCATTCTCAGATATAGATGTTACAGGGGTTCTTATTCTTTGTAAGGGACGCTTTTTCAATCCCTTTGGTTTACGCTTTTTGGATTCCGTCATGTTGTGGACAAATTACCCTTAAATACGACTGATGGCAGCAGGAAGGACGAACTTTATAGAGCAAAGGAATCTCTTCCAAGACTTTTTTTCATTTTTGCACACTTGAAAATGCCACCCATGGATCAAAATATACCCAAACATTTTTTACTTCCTTAACGAGACTTGAAAATTATGTGTAGTGTGGGCCCAATTTGTATCTTATATTTTCCCTCAGCTGGAGTTGTTGGAACCACTTTGTAGTCAAGATGAAAGCATTGAATTTTGCTTCAAAGAACTGTATGTACAAGGTAAATCCTGCATAACCCCACTAGGAGTAGATAGCGCCCAGCCTAGCCTATCTGTTGGGGAGGCAATAGGCTTCATCCCAACCTTGCCAAAAAATGAGCAGACTCTGTTGGAGAACGAGTCAGAAGCTCCAAACAGCACACACTTTGCAAGTTAAAGTGGGCAGAGGGCTGCTTTTAGCAGCTACTGACTTTCAGATTGATCAAAGTCACTGATTAGTGAAAGAAGGAACCAAGGCTGGTCGTTGGTTTGGTCTGTTCTTCAAGGGCAGTCTCTGACTGATAATTGCGAGCAGGTGGGCTTCTGTTTTCAGGTGCTTTGCCAAACTCTTAAGGGAAAATGGCCAGTGAGCCTGCAGAGGGCCCAGCAGCCCCCACATACACTGTCGGGAGGCACTGGGGGCTGGCTGACAGCTAAGGTTCGTGAACGTTGGGACAGTCAGCTAGCGGTGAGGGGGGGTTTCCAGAGCCAGCCACTGTAGAACAGGGAGGAATAACTACCTCCCTGGAGATATGAAGACTAGGTTTTCCTTCTTCCTTCCAATTAGATTTTTCTCAAAGATACAGATGTCTCTCTCCTTCGCCGTTTGACCTGCATCTCACTGCCATAAGAATATCTGCCCAGGTGAGGCCCAGACGCGGCCCTTTGTAATCTTTATGGATTACCTCATCTCAGCAGAAAGTGATCACATGCCTTTGTCCGTGGATTTTTTCTCTTTCCCTTTCTTAGCTCTTGTTTGTGGCTTTAGGTGATTTGGTTGTTCACTGTCATGGCAGCTTTTCATTTGAATGCCCCTTAAAGCCTGGCGAAGGCCAGTGTCACCTGTTATTTCACACTTGCTGGGCAAGATGCCGGGCTCCGGAGCATCATCGGTTGCAAGTGTTTCCTTTTGTGCACTCCATGAAGATGTCTTCCTGCCCTGGCTTTCTCAAATTTTGCTGGCCACAAGTTTCATCTCCCTTCCTTATGAACTTGCAGTTTGAATCCCAAGGGAGTTCCCACTTTGGAAAAAACCTCCAGGGATTCTGGAACTAGGTCTAACCAGAGAGATTAGTGTGAAACCCTGTTCTGGGACAGAACAGACTCCAGGGGAGCGCTATAGGATTCCAGGCCACGTGGGTACTGACCCTCATTGGCGTGTGCGGGTGTGCAGGGGGCCTGGGTGCTCGGCAGGTGCTTTGATGTGTCATAGCCAAGGGGGAAGCAAGGCAACTGCCCAACCGTCTTCTGAGGGGCTTGCATAGCCTGCCTTCTCTCCCTCCCAGATACACCAGTCCTCTCCTGTGAGACTGTGTAGGTGCGGCCGCCTGAATCCCACTGAAGCCTCATGTGCTCATCCCCATTGCTTGTGCTGCATCAATGCTGTAGAGGTTACACAGCAGGTGCAGTGTTGAGGACATAAGGCGGTCTTTGGCCCCATTTCTTCACTTCAGGGTGTGGGCTTTCAGTGGGAAATTGCTGGACCTTAATTCATAGTCAGCTCGAGAAGACGATGTACATTCCCTCTGTCTGAAAGGAAAGATGCCGGAGGGCTGGCTGGAACTGGGACACATAATGAAGATCTGAGTTTGAATTGGTTCACAGAAGAAAGAAAAGCCAGTGCTGCACATAAGTAAGTGAAGCACTTGCAGGAGATTTGAAAGGAAAAAAGAAACCGAAGCCAGTATTTTAATAACTTTTTTTTTTTCTGTGCGTTTTCTGTTGGGCCAGGGGATACTGTCAAAGGGTGAGCTTTTCAGCTTTCTATGAAAATCCCCAGGACCTTCTTTCTTTGGCCATTTCTATGGAAATGTGGCGTCAGATGAGTGATAATGGTGGCCTCCGGTGGCTGGGAAACCTCACTGCAAGTTGCCTACAGGAGAGACACGCAGAGGAAAACTGCCGACTGCTCTCTTGACTTATCTACATCTACGATGTTGCATTAATGAAAAACGACACTGTGCTAGGCCCGTTCCAGGACATGGATATGACCACACCCTCTTTCCCTAGGGTGTTTCTGTAGCAAGTTTTCATATTCTTTTCAAACAATGGTTTCTCTGCGTTAACTTTTGAAGAAGAAAAAAAAGAGGTAGGGTAGGCAAACTACCCATGCATGATGTAGAGAGCTGTTGATTTGTTTTTGTTTGTTTTTTTAAAGGAAAACTATTTGTAAGATGTTGCACTAAAATGTTTTATATACACTTCAGAGACCTGTAGTAAATTATGTTGAAAATATGGCTGTTTACATTGACTAGAGTCCACTGTCCTTCTTTCTCCTCGCTAATCAGCCACTCTGTCTACGGAGCTGTGCCCTGGGGGCCTGGAGTTCTGCCCCTGACTTTGGCTTGCTAAACTCAGGGTTTGTGAATTGCGGCTTCTATTATCACGCCTCACCCCCAGTGCAAGTGGCACCTTTGTACAAGTGATAAAAACCACCCCTTTCTCAAGACACTTTACTCTCAGCTGCTGAAAATGTGCGTGTATCACACATACATACATACGTACACATCCACCCTGACTGTCAAGGGCAGAGTCGTGCACCGCTCAACACACAGGCCTGGAGGCCTGACAGGCCAGTTCAGAATCTAGCTTTCTTTTGGGTGGGAGTGGGGTGGAGGTGGGGAGACAGGATGCAGTGAGAGGAGACTGATAGAGGAGGGGAGCAGGAACCTGGGACAACGTTCTCCTTTGTCTTGGCAGCAAGAGCACACCATCTTCTTCAGACTCTGTCGTATTGTCCTGACAGTGAAATGCTCAGCAAGCCTTTTCCAGGATGGAGGAAAGCACAGGAGCTGCGCATTCCCGTGCACTGAGCCCACGGAACACACCCATCTCTGTTCCCTGCACAACTCAAATGCTGGGAGGTTTTGGGGGGAGTTCACCACATCTGCAAATTGAGAAGAATAATAGAATGTTTAAAGCTATAGCAGCGACACGTGATTAGTCAGAACCCATCTGTAATTCTTTAAAATTCACAGAATGCAAAAGGAACTAGATGGAGGTAAAAAGCAGAAGGAGGTACTTCCTTTTCTTCTTCTTCTTTTTAAAACTCAAGCCTTTCAAAAGCTTTAATATGTGCTTTCCTCTGCTCCCCAGCCCCATTTGCTGCATCCTTATCAACTTCTTGCAGCTGCTGGCTTGGTCGGGAGTTGAAATGTGACTGTTTATCTCTTGGGTACCCAGAATGGTTCCATGTTAAGTCTTATGTATTATTTTTGCCTAATTTTTTCCAAATGCTCTCTTTTTGCCAGGGAGCATTTTAAAAAGGGAAACAGTATTATGGAATAAAGACTACCCCCCCCCCCACACACACCCTTGGTGCAAATCCGCCCAGGGTTGATATAAATGAAGTGAATATACACTTCCATATGGGGCAAGGACGATTTTCACGTATGCAGGATTAGAATCAGTGTTTTGCTCTGTCTTTCTAGGATTCCCAAGCTTCTTGGGTGTAGTTCCAAGCTTGGCAAGAACTAGAGCCAGAGAACTAGAGTGGCATGCTGGGAAGAGCAGCAGCCCATCCACGCCACACAAGCAGACTGAACGAGACCTCCTTTTTTCCCCTTCTAGTCCATGATTCTTTACAGTGATGAGCAGATAAAACTGGACCTCTCAACACTGGTCACAGGATGTAAAATACATCCAGCCCTCCTTTGGGTGGCCAGTGCTCAGTATATGGATAGGGCCTTTTGGCCCATCTGCCTAATGCATTGCAGGTCCAGCCTTTCTGAGCCACTTTTGACTCATGAAGTCTGCTAGACCAGGCATATAAGGGCTTCTAAAAACGTTTGCTGGAAGCACAGCATTTCTCTTGATGAAAGAGCTGGCACCATTCGTTGGCCAGAGAAGCAGCCAGTCGAGGAAGACCTACTAAACCATTCCTTGCCTGATACCTGGAGACCATGACCTGGGGAATACTTCCCAGCCCAGGTGACTGGGCAGTCCTTTCCTCAGCCCTGCTCTCGAGGGGGCCGACAGCTTTTGCTGGACAGTCCAAACAGCAGTATAGCTGCCCATCCTGTATGAACGGGTAAGAGTGGTACTTTGGACTTACCCTGGGTTGGACTCCCAGTTCTGCACCTTACTCTGTGTCCTTGGGCAAGTCATTTACCTTCTCAGAGCCTCAGTTTCCTAATCTGTAAAAACAAGGACAGCAATAAGATTAAATTAATGCAGGTAATGCACTTAACACAGGGCTTGGCTCATAGTAAGTACTCAACAGATGTTTGCTGTTAGATCACTTCCCAGCTCAAAAACTTTGAGGGGCTCCCCAGTGTTTAAAGTTCTGATTCCATCTTACCTTTCCAAGTTAGCCCGAGTTCTTACCAGCCCAGAGCAGAGGAGAAACTTGATCGTCTCACATTTTGCGCTACACACTGTACCTGCCTTGTGTTCCCAATATCTTCAGATGATAGGGAATGTCTAAGCTCATGGTACAGAACATCAGTCCCAGAAATTTCACGGATATAGACACCTTTTACAATTTCATGGCTAATGTAAGAAATAATTTATGAATTCCTAACAGGGCAGTTCAAGTGTCTTGAGTGGAGGTCCCCACCCGAGGATGATGGTAATGACAGCAACAATAAAGCACACTTCCACCGCTTCACAACTGGCAAACATGTTGGTGTTTGTCGGGACGTCAGAGAGTCCCGTTCAAAAGTCCAGCTCATGGGAGGAGTTTCCTGCTCACATGGTAACGAAGAGTTCCCTCAACGGCAATGGCTGAGCAGGGATCATTCTGGTGCCACTGTCTGAAAGAATGGGGGCTGACCGGGAGACTGATGCCAGTGGCTGGTTCTGGGAATACAGTAGTAATTGAGTCTGGGATCAGATGGATTTGAGGGGAGAGGACTAACGAATAAGATGCGGAATTCCAAGCGCCCGCTGCAGCACGAGGGAGAGAGGTTTAGGGAGGCCAAACGGAGAGGGAGTGAGCAGCGCTGACTCCCCAGCCTGAGGGCGAGTCCACAGTAGAGATGGAGGAAGAGTGAAACAAAGAGGAAACGGAGAAAGGAGAAACCCAAGGCTGGAAATCCCAGTTCCCAGTGAGGAAGTGTTGGGGTGAGGTCCGTCTTAACGAGAAGGTGGCTGCACTTGAATGAGGAGAAGCAGGCACTTGGGGGAGGAGGATTGGGGCCGCACCAGGGGACCCCACACAGTCTAGCAGTCGTCTAGAATGTTGCCCGTTTCCTTTTGTCTTAATATTTGACGAAGCTGCCTTGTCCAGGGTCGTAGTAGCGAAGTGACTGGCAGGAAAAGCGAGGCTGCGCGACTGCGGCTGCTGGAAAGCGCTGAAGGAATAAAGCGCTTCAGAACCTCCCTGTCCCGGCACAGAGCTCTGTTGTCACCTCCAGCCGAGTGGGGCGCAGTTTTCGGGGAGCGACGGTCCGATACCCCCGGCTATGGGGGCGTCTCCATCACGTTCCAAATGCCAAGGAAAAGTGCGGGACGTGCGGGAGTAACGAGGATAAACCTGGTGTGAACACGCAAGCCACTTTTGGGGGAGAGCTCCACAGAGGAGGGGGGGCGGCAGAAGAGCAGGAAGTACCCGGGGCCCAGACCGCGTTCTCGGGAGGGGAGGAAAACGCGCGCCAAGACGTCATCCGGGGCCTGGCGGGACGCGCGGGGCGGGGCGCACCGCGGGGCGGGCTCTCTCTCCGTCTGGCAGGCCGAGGCGACGCCCGGCTGGGTCCCTGTCGCGGAAGCTGGCCCGTCCGCTATGGCCGCGGGGAGCGCCGCGGGGTGGGCCGTGGGGGCCCTCGGAGTGGTCTGCCTGTTGCTCCGGTTGGGTGAGTGGAGGCCTCCCCCGGGAGCCCGCGGGGACCGGCAGCGCGGGGTGTCAGTGGCCCCGGGGCTCCAGGGTCGGGTGGACGGGCGCGGCCCGAGGCCGCTGCAAGGTGGGGTGGTGGGGTTGGCGTGGGGCACGCAGCCCGCGCGCGGGACTTGGTCGTGTCACCCACAGGTCTCCCTAGGGTGGTCAGCAGGAAACGTGGACCGCAGACTCTGAAGCCTGTTTGGGAAAAAGAACGACGCGACTCCTTCTCGTTCACCTCCCCTAGGCTCTTTCCTCCCTCTGGGGAGCCTTCTTAACCTCCACGATCCCCGATTCCCACTCGTGTTCCTCCGGAAGGGGTGCCCTTTCAGTGCGACTCAAGTGACTAAGTTACTGCTTCCAGCCGGAGGTGCCGTAGCGCAGAACTTGAGGGGAACTTGGTTCGCCGCTTCCGCAGCGCGGGAGCTTGTCTCGGGCTGGCCTCCCTGGCCAAGGAACGCGCTCTTTGCGCGCGCGCCGGCCTCCGCGCTGGGGGTGGGCGCGCTGCGGCCAAAGCCAAGTATGCCCGCGCCCGCGCGGAGGGCGGCAGTTCAGAACTGCTCTGCAGCGGGAAGGCGAGGGCCTCAATTCAGAATTCCTAAGGAGTGTCGGCTGGTCCCCTTTCCCCTCCCTTCCGGACATGAAAGGACTAACATGTGAGTGTCTAGGACTGTGTTCATTCCTTTCACGCTTCTTCAGCTAAATCGTTACGACAGCGCCATGAAATAGTTATCTTTGTCTCAATTTTTTACCTCCCCACCCTTAGCAACCTCTCCCCACACAGGCCCCTAGTTAAGTCATAACCAAACCCCTGAAGCATAGTAACAACCCCCTTAACTAGTACTTCTTTTCTTGGAATTTCCTGCCACCGGCCCCTTAGCCCACACCCCTGATGAACCTCCCCTCTCCACTCTGCGTTCAGCGTTTATTGAGTGCCTTTGGGGTGCATGCATCTGTGGCTTACAGCCTGCGGAATGGGGGGTTGAGATACGTTCAAAAGAACCTACAGTGTAAGGCACAGAAGTAAATGTTTTAAGAGAGGTAAAGTGCTGTGGGCGTGCAGGGGGAAGACAGCAACATCTTTTGTGAAATCAAATATCTTTTGTGAAGCAGAAACTTCATGGAAGGGAGGGTATTTGAACCTGGCCTCCGAGGACAGGTGGTATGTGAACATGCCGTGATGTGGGAAAAGATTCCAAGAGCAGGAGACCAGGAAAGAAAGACAGGGGAGCAGGGTGTAGAGGGTGACCTTGGGCAGTAGGGAGTCATCAGTGTCACTGCAGAGTTGCAGTGCCCACGGGAGCTTGAGGCCCCCTAGGGGAGCCCTGAATGTACTCTTTGAGAGTTGGGATTCTCTTCTGCAGGCGAAGGAGACCTCTTTCTGGGCCTGACAGGATCAGAGCCATCCACTTAGGAAGAATTAATCTGGCAGCAGTAAAGAGAAATGATTGTAGTTGAGAGGAATTGGAGGTGGGGGACCAGGGCAGGTACCATCACAGACCCCAAAGAGCTGTGAGGGTTTCATATGCTGGTGGCTATGGGCAGGAGGGAGAGGCATATACAGAGGTTGAAGGGATAAGGTAACTCCTCCAGAGGCACAGGTCTCTCCCCGGTCCCAGAATGCACCTTTGGTCACTACTGCCTGCTCTGTGCTCTCTCTTCAACTGAAAACCCAGTTTACCCATCAAGCCACACCTCCTCTAGGAAGATCCTCTGAACTAGCTGGTTTCTCCCACCTAATTCATTTATTTATTCAGACGTCATTTCATTCTGCAAGCATGAATATCGCCTTCTCTGAATAGGCTTTGCGCTAAGGGAAACCGTGTAGGTCTGCAGTGAGCCCTTTGGGGGCCAAACCCACCTCACTAGGGAAAGCTGCCTAACAGTGATGAAGAGTATCTGCTCCCAGAGAGATACCTGGCCTCTGACCTGGCCCCGCTCCTCGCAGTTAAAACTTCTGTAAGTTACCTTACTTCTGTGTGCCTCCACACCTTTGCCTTTAAAGAGAGCGCCATTCACATGAGAGAAAGGATAATAATAATATCTGCTTAATAGGATGACTGTGAGCATCAGCCATTCAACACGCACTTATGGACTATCAACTATGTGTCAGCACTGGGAAGCTTACATTATAGTGGGGGAGAGACAGTAAGGAAATAAAGCAGTAACTATGTAGTTGTTGGGTGGTGGTGAACATTTACTAATATAGAGATTACTAGTGCAGAGGCAAGGGAAATGGAAGTGGTTAATAGTTCCTTTTAATTTTCTAAAATTCTGGAAGATTTAAAATCTTTAGAATAGTTGCCAAAATAGTAAAGTGAACACTTACACACCTTTCTTCTTGAATCACCACTTATTAACATTTTATCACATTTGGGTTACATCTCTCTATATACACCCACACCCATCCAGTTAACTTTTTTGTTGTTGTTGTTAAATCATTTGAGAATTGCAGTTCTTATGACAACTTAACCCTAAATATTTCAACATAGGTCTTTTTTTTTTTAATATTTGTTTATTTATTTTGGCTGTGCCACGTCTTAGTGGCGGCACGCGTGCAGGATCTAGTTCCCCAACCAGGGATTGAACCTGGGCCCCCGGCATTGGGAATGAGTAGTCTTACCCAC
Source organism: Grampus griseus (assembly GCF_964374135.1). Taxonomy (NCBI): domain Eukaryota; kingdom Metazoa; phylum Chordata; class Mammalia; order Artiodactyla; family Delphinidae; genus Grampus; species Grampus griseus. Next base: position 80,893,457 of record NC_139017.1, read on the forward strand.
TGGACCACCAGAGAACTTCCAACATAGGTTTTCTAAGAATAATATGTTTGCAGTTAAGCCCTGGCACCATTATCACAGTCAGGAAATATAGCTTGATACAATACTGTTTTCAGATAGGGTCCAGAAGCCGATCTTGGATCACACACCAGATTTGGTAGTCATTCCTCTTTAATCCCCTTAAATCTAAAAATCTAAACTGTTGCCAGCTTCTTCTTTTTTTTTTTTTTTTTGCGGTACGCGGGCCTCTCACTGTTGTGGCCTCTCCCGTTGCGGAGCACAGGCTCCGGACACACAGGCTCAGCGGCCATGGCTCACGGGTCCAGCAGCTCCGTGGCATGTGGGATCTTCCTAGACCGGGGCATGAACCCGTGTCCCCTGCATCGGCAGGCGGACTCTCAACCACTGCGCCACCCCGGAAGCCCAAGCCAGCTTCTTTTTTTCTTTTTCTCTTTTCTCCTTTATGGTATTGCCCTTTTTGAAGGGGTCTGGACTAGTTTTTTTTTTTTTTTAAATAAAAATGTCCCTCGATGTTGAAGTACATGCTTAGATTCAGGTTTAAACATTCCTGGGCAGGAATTCGCACAGGTGTGCATCTCATCAGACTGCAGATGCAGTCCATTTCTCTCATTATTGGAGACGTTAATGTTGATGATTTGGTTAAGGTGAGGTCCACCAGATTTCTCCATTGTAGAGGAGAAAATACAAGCGTGTGAGTACAGATTTTGCATGCTTGGTTCCAAACCACTGGAAATATCGCAATAAAGCAAGCCATAACGAGTTTTTTGATTTCCTAGTATATTTAAAAGTGATGTTTATACTATACTGTAGTCTATTAAGTGTGCCATAGCATTATGTCTAAAAAAAATGTACATACCTTAATTAAAAGATACTTTATTGCTAAAAAATGCTAACTACCATCTGACAGTGCAGAGTTGTCACAAAACTTTAATTTGTAAAAAAACACAATATCGGGCTTCCCTGGTGGCGCAGTGGTTGAGAGTCCGCCTGCCGATGCAGGGGACACGGGTTCGTGCCCCGGTCTGGGAAGATCCCACATGCCGCGGAGCGGCTGGGCCCGTGAGCCATGGCCGCTGAGCCTGCGCGTCCGGAGCCTGTGCTCCGCAGGGGGAGAGGCCACAACAGTGAGAGGCCCGCGTACCGTAAAAAAAAAAAACAAAACAATATCTACAAAGCACAGTAAAGCAAAGCACAATAAAATGGGTATGTCTGTAATACCTGATTCATTAAGTAACACTTTGAGATTGTGTGAATATCCTGTTTTCCAACAATCTTTCACCCAATGTTTTACAACCCAGTGGCGATTCTTCCCGCTAAAATGTTTGTAGATAGCAATTTTGTATCCCTATTTTGTTTATACTTTATTGACATTCTTCAGTAACAAAGAGCTTCTGCACCTCCCTTTTTAATTTTCTTTTTTTTTTTAATACTAGTAAGGACTCGTGTATTATTTAAGATGGCATTCCTGTCATTTTTCATTTTGATGCTCAGTGATTCTGTATTTGGCAAGTGAGAACCCTTCCAAGTTTCAGTGTCCTTTTGCCATGTTTCCCTCAGTTTTGAGCACTTTCCTTACTTTCTGGTGTAGAAGGGTGTTCTGGACTCATTTTGTTCTTTTCCTGACTCAGCCTTGGAATCATTAGATTCCTTTTTTCCTGTTAGTGGGGGATGGTATTTAGAAATTAAGACCTGGGTGCTAGGTGTGCTCAAGACTCTTGGAGCCATAGCTTCTAGGCCCTGTCAGTTTTCAGTGCTAGGAAATAGTTTTCACAAAGTCAGGCATTCATCTTGTTACTGCAAAAGCTAATCCAACAATTCAGTTTTTCCTTTTCCTCCATTCCATATTAGTACCTCCCTTCCCCAAGGCGTGAATTCTATTCTTAGTAGCATTAGTATATTTTCCAAATCTACATTAAACACAAACTAATTCCATAATTGCTATGCCAATACTACTCCCAAGCACAAACTTTACTAAATACAGTTCAAGATTTCTTAGCAGTTCTTTTTATTCTTTCATATATCCCACTAAATATGTATAGAACACTGTATTTTCAAGTTATTTGAATTTTTCTTCTGTGTGGTTATGTTATCAAAGTGATACATAGTTGCATTAATTTGTTTCTCTTTCTATTCAGTTTTAGGGTTTCCCCCACCTTGATTTAATTTTTAAATATGTAAACTATTAACATGGTTCAAATCAAAACCATATACAGCTGGCCTTCCATATTTGCAGATTCAACCAGCTGCAGATTAAAAATATTCAGGAAAAAAAAAATTCCGGAAAGTCCCAGAAAGCAAAACTTGAATTTGCCACATTCTGACAACTATTTAAATAACATTTACATTGTATTAGGTATTATAAGTAATCTGGAGATGATTTACAGTATATGAGAGGATGTGCATAGGTTATCTGCAAATATTATGCCATTTTATATGAAGGATTTGATCATCCTCAGATTTTTGTATCCACTGGGATCCTGGAACCAATTCCCTGTGGATACTGAGGGATGACCATAAAAAAGTATGCTCAGGGGCTTCCCTGGTGGCACAGTGGTTGAGAGTCCGCCTAATGATGCAGGGGACACGGGTTCGTGCCCCGGTCCGGGAAAATCCCACATGCGGGAAGATCCCACATGCCTCGGAGCAGCTGGGCCCGTGAGCCATGGCTACTGAGCCTGTGCGTCCGGAGCCTGTGCTCCACAACGGGAGAGGCCACAACAGTGAGAGGCCCGCATACTGCAAAAAAAAAAAAAAAAAAAATATATATATATATATATATGTATATATGCTCAGAAATTCTATTCCCCCCCTTCCTCTCCCCCCATAACATATAATTTGTTTCAGTTTTATCTTTGTTTCTTTTTGCAGTTATAAACAGATACATATGTTTATTTCTAACTCCCTTTTTTAAACAACAGGTAACATACTCTGTGTACTCTTTTGTACTTTGTTTTTGTCAGTTAACCATATGTCTGGAAAATCGTTCCATATCAGTTCATAGAGATCATCCTCATTTTTTTTTTTTTTTAACAGCTTCATAGTGCTCCATGGGGTGGAGGTATGATATTTCATTGTCACTCTCTGGTGGTTAGTATTTTATGTAGTGTGGTCAGGGGAGGGTCTCTTTAAAAGGGTAACAGTTGAGTGTAGACTTAAAAGGAAATGATGGAGCAGGCCAGGTTACCATCTGGGAGAGTAGTATTCCAGACAGAGAGGACAGCAGCAAAAACCCTGAGATAGGCTTCAGCCGTTTAAAGAACTTCGAGGAGGGCACTGTGCTGGAGAGTAAATAGAAAATGAAGTTGTACAAGTAGTCAGGGCTGGACCCTAGAAATAAAGTTTTGTGGGCCCTTTTTTTTTTTCAATAAATTTATTTATTTATTTATTTTTTGCTGCATTGGCTCTTCGTTGCTGTGCGTGGGCTTTCTCTAGTTGCAGAGAGCAGGGGGCTACTCTTCGTTGTGGTGCACGGGCTTCTCATTGCGGTGGCTTTTCTTGTTTCGGAGCACAGGCTCTAGGCACCTGGGCTCAGTAGTTGTGGCTTGTGGGCTCTAGAGCTCCGCAGACTCAGTAGTTGTGGCACACCGGCGTAGTTGCTTTGCGGCATGTGGGATCTTCCCGGACCAGGGCTCAAACCCGTGTCCCCTGCATTGGCAGGCGGATTCTTAACCACTGCGCCACCAGGGAAGTCCCTGTGACCCTTTGAAAGACTACATTTTTTTTATTCCCAGTAAAATAGGAAGTCTCAGAGAGTTATGAACAGGAGTGAAATTGTAATGAGTGTTTAAATGAATGATTCTGGATGCGGCGTGGAGGATGGTCCTTGCTGATGAAAAAAGAGAAGCAGGGAGACCAGTTAGGAGGCTGCGGGAACAATGACTGGGTGGGGGTGGGTAAGAAATGACTGGGGTTGGGGGGAGGAATTGAAGATAGCAGGGTGTGTTTTGAAGGTAGGGCTGGCAGGATTTGGCCCTGGTTTGCATCAGTGGGGTAACATGTGGACAGGACCTAGGTAGCGCTGGGCAAGTAGCAAGATCAAAAATAGGAACTGTTGTATTAGTTAGCTCTCATTAGCAGCGCCTGCCTTATTCTGCAGTGGTTGACCTTTTTTGGATCCTTTATCTTGCCAGTTGTCTCTCCAGCTAGATTTTAGATCCTTGTATGCAGGAACCAAGTCATATACCACTTCATATAAAGTTTCTTTCATTGATTTAAATGTATTTGTTTATTTATTTGGCTGTGTTGGGTCTTCATTTCTGTGCGAGGGCTTTCTCTAGTTGCGGCGAGCGGGGGCCACTCTTCATCGCGGTGCGCGGACCTTCTCACTGTCGCGGCCTCTCTTGTTGCGGAGCACAGGCTCCAGATGCGCAGGCTCAGTAGCTGTGGCTCACAGGCCCAGTTGCTCCGCGGCATGTGGGATCTTCCCAGACCAGGGCTCGAACCCACGTCCCCTGCACTGGCAAGCAGACTCTCAACCACTGCACCACCAGGAAAGCCCCTCTTTCATTGATCTCTTTTAATATTTTTAACAATACAAATTGTTAAATCTGGACATTAGATGATAAAGTATTGGTCAAACATTTCCCCATTTTAAATTATCATTATCTCACATTATTATGTGAGACTTGTTCATATGCTTTGCTTAATTAAGATTCAGAGAGCCTGTGAGGTTTTATTTATGAAACGTAATCCAAATCAAAATAGTGTTGTGTTTTCCTCTCAAAAAACTAGATCCAGTATTATAATGGGGTGTATATAACAGTTGCCATGAATTAAGCACGTGCTCTGTGCCAAATGCTGTGCTTAGAGTTTTAGATTTTTGTTTTCATTTAATTGTCACACCAGTGTTATAAGGTAGAGACTGTTAAGGAGGAGAACAAAGTTGAGGTAGGTCAAGTACCTTGTCCAAGTTCACACAACAAATAAGTGGTAGAACCTGCTAGCACTTAGGTCTGTTTGACTCAAAGTCTATGTATTCCCAACCCAAGAATAGGTAAGCAACTTTTTGTTGATTGGTACAGCCATAGTTAATCTCTTATATATAACATATATATTGTCCAACGTAATTTTGCTAAAGCATGTGAAATTATATGACAGCAAATTACCAATCACATAGATTGTATCCAATATTGTAATCTACAGTAGAGGGGTGGGGGAACCTTCTTTGGGCCATAGAATTCAGAATGGGGTTTTATTTATGTATTCATTTATTAACATTTTGCCATAATTATACCTTCTTTATACACCCACACTTCACTCCTAAATGCTTTGGCATAAGCCCAATAACATAATATTTATAAAAATTAACAGTAATCTCACAATATCACTTAACTTCTACTCTTACTCAAATTCCTCCAATTGTCACAAGGATGTCTTTTTTTAAATACCAGGATCTGATGAAATTTCACATTTTTCCATTTGTTGCTGTTTTTGTTTATTTTTGACAGGTATCTTTTAGGAATTTTGAAAAAGACTTACAACTACTTTTAAAGAACTAGATCTAGGAATTTGTTTCATTGCTGTCTTTTTACTGTAATTTAAAAAATTGAATTGTACACTCTATTATGGTTATTTGTTTTTTCCCTTTTTAAATTGACTTACAATATTATCGATACATTAGTTTCAGGTGTAAACATAGTGATTCAATATTTTTTTACATTACAAAATGGTCACAATAAGTCTAGTCACCATCTGTCACCACAGAAAGTTATTACAATATTATTGACCATATTCCCTATGCTATACATTACATCTCCATGACTTATTTATTTTATAAGTGGAAGTTTGTACCTCTTAATCTCCCTCACCTATTTCACTCACCCTCTCTATCCATCTTCCCTCTGGTAACCACCAGTTTATTCTCTGTATCTATGAGTCTGTTTCTGTTTTGAATGTTTGTTTTGTTTTTTAGATTCCACATATAAGTGAAATCATATGCTATTGGTCTTTCTCTGTCTCACTGGTTTTACTTAGCCTAATACTTTCTATATCTATCCATGTTGTAAAAGGCAAGATTTCATTTTTTATGGATGAGTAATATTCCATTATATATAAATACCACATCTTCTTTATTCATTCATCTATCAGTAGACACATAGGTTGCGTCCATATCTTGGCTATTGTAAATAATGCTGCGATGAATATTGATGTGCATATGTTTTTTTCCAGTTAGTGTGTTTGTTTTCTTCAGGTACACAGAAGTGAATTGCTGGATCATACGGCAGTTTGTATTAATTTTTTGAGGAACTGCCATACTGTTCTCCATACTGGCTGCAACAATTTATGTTCCCACCAACAATGCATGAGGGTTCCCTTTTCTCCACCCTCGCCAACACTTGTTCTTTGTTGTCTTTTTTGAGGATAGCCGTTCTGACAAGTGTGAGGTAGCACCTCATTGTGGTTTTGATTTGCATTTCCCTGATGATTAGTGATGCTGAGCATCTTTTCATGTGCCTGTTGGCCATCTCTGTGGCTTCTTTGGACAATGTGTTTTCAGGTCCCCTTCCTATTTTCTAATCAGGTTTTTTTGGTTGTTGTTGTTGCTTTTACTATTGAGTTGTATGAGTTCTTTGTATATTTTGGATATTAACCCCTTATCAGATATATCATTTGCAGATAGCTTCTCCCATTCGGCAGGCTGCTGTTTCATTTCGTTGATAGTTTCCTTCCCTGTGCAGAACCTTTTTAGTTTGATATAGTCCCATTTGTTTATTTTTGCTTTTGTTTCCCTTGCCTGAGGAGGCAGATCCAGAAAAGTATTACTAAGATGGATGTAAAAAAAGCATACTACCTATGATGATTTCTAGTCTTATAGCACTGTGGTTGGAAAAGATGCATCATATGATTTTAGTTTTTTAAATTTATTGAGACTTGTTTTGTAGCCCAGCATGTTATCTGTCCTGGAGAATGTTCTATGTGTACTTGAAAAGGATGTGTATTCTACTGCTTTTGGATGTAATGTTCTCTATATATCTATTAGGGTCATCTGGTCTCATGTATCATTTAAGGCCAATGTTTCCTAATTGATTTCCTGTCCGGATGATCTGTCCATTGATGTAAGTGGGACATTAAAGTCCCCTAATATTATTGTGTTACTGTCACAATTTTTCCCATTATGTTTGTTAATATTTGCATTATGTATTTAAGTGTTCCTATGTTGGGAACATAGATATTTACAATTGTTTTATCTTCTTGTTGGATTGGTCCCTTTATCCTTATGTAATCTCTTTCTCTGTCTCTTATTACAGTCTTTGTTTTAATTTTTTAATTAATTAATTAACTTATTTTTGGCTGTGTTGGGTCTTCGTTGCTGCATTTGGCTGTGTTGGGTCTTCGTTGCTGCATGTGGGCTTTCTCTAGTTGCGATGAGTGGGGGCTGCTCTTCGTTGCAGTGAGTGGGCTTCTCATTGTCATGGCTTCTCTTGTTGCAGAGCACGGGCTCTGGGCACGCAGGCTTCAGTAGTTGTGGCCTGCGGACTCTAGAACTCAGGCTCAGTAGTTGTGGTGCTTGGGCTTAGTTGCTCCACAGCATGTGGGATCTTCCTGGGCCAGGGCTCGAACCCATGTCCCTTGCATTGGCAGGCAGATTGTTAACTACTGCACCACCAGGGAAGCCCCACAGTCTTTATTTTAAAGTCTGTTTTGTCTGATGTAAGTATTGCTTCCCCAGCTTTCTTTTTATTTCTATTTGCATGAATACCTTTTTTCTGTCCACTCGCTTTTAGTCTATGTCTATAGATCTGAAGTGATTCTCTTATAGGCAGCATATAGATGGGTCTTTTTTTTTTTTTTTAATCCATTCAGCCACTCTATGTCTTTTGGTTGGAACATTTAGTCCATTCATTGAAAGTAATTATTGATAGGTGTGTACTTATTGCCATTTTGTTCATTGTTTTCTGGTTGTTTTTACAATTCTTTTCTGTTCCTTTTTTCTCCTTTTGCTCTCTTGTGATTTGATGACTATCTTTAGTGTTATGTTTGGATTCTTTTCTCTTTTTTGTGTATGTATCTATCATAGGCTTTTGGTTCCCATGAGGTTCATGTATAACTATATAATGAGTCAATTTTATGAGATTATTTTAAGTTGATGATCTCTTAAGTTTGAACACATTATAACAACCCTGCGTTTTTGCTGCCCACCCCACCCTCACATTTAATGTTTTTTGTTTTTTGGTTTTTTTGCAGTACGCGGGCCTCTCACCGTTGTGGCCTTTCCTGTTGCGGAGCACAAGCTCCGGACGCACAGGCTCAGCGGTCATGGCTCACGGGCCCAGCCGCTCCATGGCATGTGGGATCTTCCCGGACCGGGGCACGAACCCGTGTCCCCTGCATTGGCAGGCAGACTCTCAACCACTGCACCACCAGGGAAGCCCACATTTAATGTTTTTGATGTCATATTTTATATCTTTTTATTTTGTGTATTCCTTAACTTTTTACTATAGATATAGATGATTTTATCGCTTTTGTCTTTTAACCTTCCTACTAGCTTTTTGTGTGGTTGACCTTTACTGTATGTTTGCCTTTACCAATGAGATTTTTCCTTTTTTAGTTTTCATATTTCTAGTTGTGGTCTTTTCTGCTTAGAGAAGTCCCTTTAACATTCCTTGTAAAGCTGGTTTAGTGACACTGAACTCTTTTAGCTTTTGCTTGTCTCCTTCATATCTGAATGATAGCCTTTCTGGGTAGAATATTCTTGGTTGTAAGTTTTTTTCCTTTCATCACGTTAAGTACATCATGATGTACTTCTGGCCTGCAAAGATTCTGCTGAAAAGTCAGCTGAAAGTCTTATGTGAGTTCCTTTGTGTGTACTGGTTGCTTTTCCCTTACTGCTTTTAAGATTCTCTTTTTATCTTTAACTTTTGCTGTTTTAATTGCAATGTGTCTTGGTGTGACCTCTTTGGGTTCATCTTGTTTGGGACTTTCTGTACTTCCTAAACTTGGATGTCTGTTTCCTTTCTCAGGTTAGGGAAGTTTTTAGCTGTTATCACTTCAAATAAGTTTTCTGTCCCTTTCTCTCTTCTCCTTCTGGCACCCCTATAATGTGAATGTTAGTGTGCCTGCTGTTGTCTCAGCGGTCTCTTAAACTAGCCTTATTTTTTAAAGTTCTTTTTTTTTCTGTTCAGCTTGGGTGAATTTCACTACTCTGTCTTCCAGTTCACTGATGCATTCCTCTGTGTCATCTAATCTCCTGTTGATTCCTTCTAGTGTATTTTTAACATTTCAGTTATTGTATTCTTCAGCTGTTTGAGTCTTCTTTATATTTTCTAACTCTTTGTTGAACTTCTCACAGTGTTCATTCATTCTTCTCTTGAGTTCACTGAGCATCTTTAAGATCATTATCTGAAGTCTTTATTGGTTAGATTGCTTATCTCCACTCACTTAGTTCTTCTTTGGGGGTTTGTCTTGTTCCTTTGTTATATATTTCTGTCTCCTCACTTTGTCTAATTCTCTATGTTTATTTCTATGTAGCAGGGAGGTCGGTTATGTTTCCTGGTCTTGGAGAAGTGGCCTTATGTAAGAGATGTCCTGTGGGGCCCAGCAGGACTCTCCCCATCCCCTTTGGTGACTAGAGTTATATGCTCTAGGCTGCCCCCTATATGGGCTGCATGCACTCTTCTGCTGTGGCGGAGCTAAGTAGTGTGGGCAGCTGACTCCACTGACTCCACTGACTCCACTGGCTGCCAGCCCTGCTGGCCTGCTGGGGGGTGGGGCTGGGTCCCAGCATGTCTCCCTCTAATGTGTTTTAATTCGTATAGGCTTTGATGGTAGGCATTGCTTTCTCTGTTTAAAAGCAGAAAGTTTGCCAGCATACATCAGCCCTTGTGTGCACAAGTTTTCTGTCTTTTGATTTCTTCTCATGTTGTTTTCTCTTGGGTACAGAAGGCTTTTTGAAGTTTTTACTTAAGGGCACACAGCACCTTAGATTCTGCAGTCACAGATAAAAGCTTCCATCTCAGGATTGAAGGTGAAACCTGGATACAGCCTTTTCCATTTGCTCAGACAAGTTGTTTTTTTGTTTTTTTTGTGTGCGGTACATGGGCCTCACTGTTGTGGCCTCTCCCGTTGTGGAGCACAGGCTCCGGATGCGCAGGCTCAGCGGCCATGGCTCACGGGCCCAGCCGCTCCGCGGCATGTGGGATCTTCCCAGACTGGGACATGAGCTCATGTCCCCTGCATCGGCAGGCGGACTCTCAACCACTGCGCCACCAGGGAAGCCCCAGACAAGTTTTAATATGAAGTGTGACTAAAATAGTGAGACCGTCCCCCAAAAAGTGTGGAAAACATTTTAGCAGTTCCTCTTTGGAGATAAGTTTCAGTGCCCATCTACCAGACTCAAAGGAAAATGTCTTTTAGCTACTTTATGGGCATGGGATTCTCTCCTTTGGTCTCTTGGTTTTCTTGTTTTCAGTCCCTTTCCCTTGTGCGCATTGGCCTTCTCCTTCTCAATGCTGCTCGTGCCTTTGCTGATGAGCTCTTAGCCCAAGGACTCTGGGGCTCAAAATGAAACCAGTGAAAGTGAGGGGACCTCTTGCCCAGAATCACTGTAAGAAATCATGTCTGGTCTCTGCCCCCATTTGAAAGTTATTAGTTCAGAGTTCTATCCTTTGTGACCTTGATCTATTTTGTTTAGCAAGTATCCATCTCAGGGAACCAAATTACTTTGATAGGCTTGTTCTGAGGAAATGAACCCGTTTTGATTCCTAGTGACCTTCATTTTTCATAATGTTCCCCTGAATGTCTGTTAAGAACAGTGTCTGAATTTCCATCAGCCTCTCTGGTCTGTAGTTTCTGAATGTTTTTCCCATGTAACAGTTAAAAACTAGAAAAAAAAATGAAGTTTACTGTACACATTCAGGAAATAATAAGAAATTCATATTAATAAGAAACTAATGACTATGTCATCATAAATTAGTTGTAATAGAGTTTCTCAACTATGAACTGAGTAACTAGAAAATAATAGGGATTATAAAGAAATTTTTAATGAAATGATCAATAGCACATTGAAATACCTTTAATCAGACTTTGGAGAATAGATTTAAAAAGACTTGCAGAGCATTAAATAGCTCTAGTAAGAACCTTATTCTCCAAAGCATGCTGTAGGTCTCAGACATATCCTGTCTAAGACAAGAACAGTCAAAGGCAAATGTGGCTTTTGAGCGTGATGTGATATGGGTATCTTGAAAGAGCCGGCCAGAGTAGTGCTGTTAAATAGAAATATAATATGAAACAGGTAAAATTAATTCTAATAATATATTTTATTTAACCTAATATACCCACAGTATTTTCATTTCGACATGTAGTTGATATAGAAAATGTTAATGAGAGATTTTACATTCCCCTTTTCATACTTGACCTTCAAAGTCTGGTGTGTATCTTATACTAACAACACATCTCAATTTGGACTAACCATGTGGCATGGGCTCACGAGCCACATTGGCTAGTGGCTACTGAATCGGACTGCACAGAGTGAGAGGGAAATGTCTGGTGAAAGAAGGATTTTTAAGTGCAAGAATAAGGAGTTAAAAAGGCAAGTATTTTAGCATGACAGGAAACAGGGAAGTTCAAAAGGAAGTTGATTTAAAGAACAAATGTCTTAATTCTGGATGCACTCATCCAGGAGACAAGGAATAGCTTGACAACTGAGAGCATATGTGAGGCGAGTTCTGTGGCGTTTCTGGGACTGGGGGACCAGCGGGTTTATTGTCTGTTGGGAGTCAGGGGGCTGCAGTTTCAGTCTGAAATAGATGAAGACAGGGAAGCCATGGTGGCATATCTGAGACCAGTAGATTTCTGCCTTCAGCACTCATGGAAACAGAAATCACTGATGGGGACTGGATGCAGGTGGAACTGACAAGGAAGGACCAAGGCATCTCACACTGTGGCTAACAGTGCAGGCTTTGGAGCTGGCCACCTGTGTCTGGACACCAGCTCTGTCCCGGACCAGCTGAGTGACCACGGTCAGCTTCTGAACCTCTTTGAGCCCCAGTTTCCTCAACTGTAACTTAGTGGTTCTCACTCTTTGAATGCTCTTCCCCACACGCTCAAGCTCACTCCCTCGTTTTTTCTGGGCCCTGCTCACATGCCAGCTGGGACCACCTCACATGTAATGGCAACCTCCCTTCTCGTTATTAATCATCCTCCCCAATACACTGCTTTATTTTTCTCAGTAGCACTTAACATCACCTGTGATACTTTCCCATTTAATGTGTTCCTCCCTGCCCCGCGTCCCCACCTTCACCAATAATGTAAACTCCAAGCGGGCAGGATTCTGTCTGATTTGTTTAGTGCTGTATCCTCACTGCTTAGTACAGTGCCTGGGACATAGCAGGTGCTCAACAAATATTTGGTGAGTGAATAAATGAATAATAAGCCCTACCTCATAGAGTTAAGTTGAGGAATAAATGAGCCTATCCATCTATCTGTCTGTCCATCCATCTATCTATCTATCCGTCCATCTATCTATCCATCCATCTATCCATCCATCTACCTATCCGTCCATCTGTCTATCCATCCATCTATCTATCCGTCCATCTATCTATCCATCCATCTATCCATCCATCTATCTCTCCGTCCATCCATCTATCCATCCATCTGTCTATCCATCCATCTATCTATCTCTTGGAACAAGTGCCTGGCACACAGTGAGCCTTCAGGAAGTGTGTTGCTGTTGTGGAATATTATTACTGAGGCTGAGTTGGTCTAGGGCTCGTTTGGATTGGATTAATTAAGAGCTAGGTTAAAGAAACGAGCTACACTAAACTTCCTTGAGTGAAAAGACTGGGTGCTCTTCTTTTGATTATCCATGTACCTGGTGAGCATATGTCGTATGCCCAAACTGGGACATGGGGGCTGACAAACAGAATGTTTGTAGACTTAATAGGACAGATTGTTTGACACTAGCCCCGACGTAGACATGTGAGGAGAGTGGCTGCTCTCTGTACTGTGAGCATGTGTGTTTGTGACTCCAGAGACTTAGTTTCGCAGGCTGCCACCGCTCCAGTACCCCAAGTGGGTATCAACTGAAAGTGTGCTGTGATGCTGAAGTGAGAGGAACAAGGTCATGGTCACAAGCCCCTGTCTGCAGGAGAAATCCAGCTGCTCACTTGGGTACAAAAATGCCCAAGGCCCTCCTATCTCCCAGCTTGAATGAATCTTTAACCGAATTGTCGTTATGGTGTCATACACACAGGGGAAAATACCAAGATTTATGTATTTGGGTACTGAAACTTTCAGGGGATTTTTTTTTCTCTTTTCATCAAATGAATTTTTGCCTTAACTGCTAAAATCTGCAGCCATGTGGAACCTTGAAGAAATTTTAGGAAGAGAAGGGAAGTATTTTAAAATCACATTGTTCATTTCTAAGAAAAACTCCAGAAAAACCTTTCCTCCAAATCCCAGAAGAGTGGTTAGCTCGGCTCTCAGCAGTGGCATCAGTGAAACAATTGCATCTCCTCAAACCTCAGACAGGGTGTTAACATTGATGAAGGGCTGATATCCTGAGTGGGTGTAAGCTTATCTGGTGCAATGCCTTGAAGCCCACAACATGTGGTAGGTGAAACCCCGCTAAACCTGAAGGGGATGGCGAGTGGGGAGCCAGCAGACCCTCCAGTCTTGCTTTGGTTCTGGAGGCAGGCAGTGAGGAGGAAAGAGTTCTCTTCTGGCAGCATACGAGGGGTCCCAGGCCATTCTGCAGCTTCAGTTAAACTTCTCCACCTCTCCTTGCTGAGTCATGGTTCTCCAACCAGGTTCCACAGCGATTTGAGGTATTGCAAAGCTCAGGGTTTGGGGTGACTATCAAATATTGTAATTCTGTCAGGAAGCCCTGCCTTTTATACGACATTTAAGTTGTATTTAAATCAGTTTAGTTAATTCACTCAACAAATATTTATGGAATGTCCTTCATGTGCCAGCAGGGGATGCAGCAAAGATGGAGAACAACCCTGTCTTTGTCCTCATGGGGCTGGCCTGACTATGGGATACCCCTCCGCTCAGATTGGAATTAATTGCCCACTGATTCCATAAAATTTGATTTTTGTGTTCCCATAAAATTTGATTTTTGTGTTCCCATAAAATTTGATTTTTGTGTTCCCGTAAAATTTGAACGTCCAGCATTTCTTGGAAACTTAGAAGATCCGGCAATTCGCACGTGTCCACGTGGGTAGGAGCTGAGGGGCCTCTCCCTAGGCGAGCCAGCCTCACCAGAGCTGCAGCCTCCACCGCTCCCTTGTAGGTCACACCTGGCCCGTCTGTGGCTCCTCTGTTGGCTGAACGGCTGGTCTCTATCTCAGGGCTTCATTTGCTAGTTCTCACAGGCTTCTCAGCTGCTCCTGTGATTTTGTGTCCTTATTACCTCTTTGTTTGCCCCTTGTTTTCTCGCCACACACGCCGCTCCAGCTTTTCTTCCTTCCTGCCTTCGAGTCTCTTTTGTCCCCTTACCCTCTCTTACTTTTTCATATGTCACATATTCCTTGCCATCACACATGAGAAGTGCAAACTCTTAGACCTTACTTTCAACTTAGTTTCTTGGTCTTTAATTATGAAACCCTGTCTCATTTTCCATTGAACATCTAAAATTATTTTTAAAAAACAACAGCATTATGAAACTTAGGTTTAAATTTGGGTTCCCATGTAACATTTTGGAGATTTGGGTTCATCGCTGTCTTGCTCAATCAGCTCTTCGCAATTTCCTCATGTATATGAGGATGGGTGTGGGGCGGGCCAGGGTCCTCTGAGGACCTGTCCAGCCCTGACATTCAGTGATGTGTTGACCATTGAGCTTATGCTTCACTTCTAGGTTTCAGAGGTGTGCCTTGCTCCCGACTAGAATGGTTTGCCTTTTCTCATTCCCAACATCTGCTATTCCCATACGTTCTAGAAATTGCATTCTGACATATCCTGTATCACGTCACTGTCTTTAATAGCCATATACCACATAGCTAGCCAAATAAGAAGCAATGGTTAAAAGTCAGACTATCTGGGTTCAAAAGCAGTTTCGCTACTTAATTAGCTAGTCAGTTAACGTCTGTGTGTCACAGTTTCCTCATCTGCAAAATAGGGTTAAAAATAACAGCTGCTTAATATGGTTTTTCTTTTTAAGTTTTTTTTTTCTATCTATCTATCTATTTATTTATTTTTTTTGGCTGCGTTGTGTCTTTGTTGCTGCGTGCAGGCTTTCTCTAGTTGCAGCCAGTTGGAGCTACTCTTCGTTGTGGTGCACAGGCTTCTCATTGTGGTGGCTTCTCTTGTTGCAGAGCACGGGCTCTAGGAGCACAGTCTTCAGTAGTTGTGGCACGCGGGCTCAGTAGTTGTGGCTCACGGGCTCTAGAGCATGGACTCAGTAGTTGTGGTACGCGGGCTTAGTTGCTTCGCAGCATGTGGGATCTTCCCGGACCAGGGCTCAAACCTGTGTCCCCTTCATTGGCAGGCAGATTCTTAACCACCGTGCCACCAGGGAAGTCCTGATATGGTTTTTGAGAGGATTTGCTGAATACATATTTGTAGAGTTCTTCCAACTGCCTAGTAGATAGTAAGTGCTATATAAGTGTTTGATTAAATAAACTAAAAATAGCAGTCAATCTAAATCCCAGGACCCGGGACTTCCCTGGTGGTCCAGTGGATAAGAATCCACCTTCCAATGCAGGGGATGTGGGTTTGATCTCCAGTTGGGGAGCTAAGATCCCACGTGCCGTGGGGCAACTAAGCCCGCGTGCTCTAGAGACCGTGCGCCACAACTAGAAAGCCCACGTGCCGCAACTACGCAACCTGCGCACTCTGGAGCCCGCATGCCACAACTAGAGAGCCTGTGCGCTGCAACTACTGAGCCTGCGTGCATGCTCTAGAGCCCACGCGCCATAACAAAGAGCCTGCACGCCGCAATGAAAGTTCCTGCGTGCTGTAACTAAGACTCAACACAGCCAAATAAATAAATAAATATTTTTTAAAAGAATCCCAGGACTCAAGTGAAAATGCACAGAGGAATTTGTGGCTGGGAGTTGGGGGAGGTCCCATTTCATTAACCCAGTAGTTACGGTTACCATATTTTCTAAATCAAAAATCAGGTCACTTTGTCTGCAAAATATTTGAGTTCCACTTCGGACTTCAAGCCCTGTGAGAAGAACTATCAAAACTGGGTATAATGATGATGTTTTTTAAGACTGCAAGAGTCTTTGAAATTGGAAACAAACACAGTACATATAGGTATTAGGTACCCTCATATCTTTCAAAAGAAAAGATCATTCAGTATTCTTCCAAACAAATAAACCTCTAACAGTTAAAAAAATTCTGTCTAGCACAGAATATCTGTTTAGGCAATCACTGATACATTTTCCCCTACCTCTATCTCTCCCTACTTCGAAACAGCAAAAACTCACTCTATGCCCAGTTCTCACACAGCCAGGGTCACCTACAGTGAATGCATTGATGGTGGCCTGAATCATTGAAAGAAAAAGAGGGAAAACCCTGTTGAAAGCCTACTTCATTTCAGCCATTGTGTAAAGACTCTCAGTCTTATTCAAACCTCAAAACAATCTTTTGTGGTAGGCATTATGATTTGTTTTTTAGGCTGAGGAAACCTAGTGTGGCGAGAACTTTTGAAGGTTCGCCCTGGGCGCATCTGCCTTGAAAGTCGGTGCCCTTTTCATTCTGCCCTCTGGCATGGTAAGGTAGCATCCCTGTGGTCCCTTTTCTGACCATTCACTGTTATCAGCAAAGTAAGCAACTCACTGCTGACTCCTTTCCTTAGCTGCTGTTTGTTTGCTCATTCTTTCATTCGTTCAGGGTGTGTGACCTTGAGAAAAAAATTCACTCTCCTTTCTCCTATTCTTTTTCACTGGAAACAGTCATATTGGTAACTTACCTTAGGATCAGTCTTGGAGGTGCAACAGAAAAGACTTTAGGAAGGACATGGTAGACATAGCATCTACAAATGTCATGGATCCCAAATCTGTATCTTCCCCTGGGAACCCGCAGACCTGTGGACCCCGCAGCCTCCTGGACAGCTCCAGGCAGATGTCTTGCAGGTCGCTTATGCTTAGCATCCATCAGTCAGCTGACGTCTGGGTGAAGAGGGGGAGGAGAGATGGCCAAGCAGACAGAGGAAGAAGTGCCTCTGAGGAGGCAGGTCCTGAATCAGGAAGGCGCTGGGCGTGTCTGAGGAAATAAAAGCAGTTCCAAAAGGCTCGAAGGAAGAGAGCAAGAGGGGGACGGGTGGGGAATGAGGCTGGAGAGGCAGGCAGGGGCCAGACCACAGGGTCTGTGAGTGAGGGGCTGGGCCATGTCAGGTCTGTTCTGGTCCCTCAGCTACCATAAACTTGCTGAGTGACCTTGAGCAATTGATATGTCTCCTGGGGCCTGAGAGATGGAGTTAGCAACACCACTGCACGGGGATGTGGAGAGGATTAAAAAGGGACACAAGTACGTGAACACGTAACTGGCCGAGGGTAAGCGTTCAGTAACATCTTCTTCCGTTTTTCTTGGTGCCCTGTCCTTTCACCTGTGAAATGGGGGTTATTTGACTGACTAATTGTTGGAGTTTCTTCCAGCTCAAAATGACTATGATTTTTTCTGAACTGGTCTCCCCCTTTTTCCACCGTTAGCTCCATTCCAGACTTTTCTTCTTCCTGTTCTCAAGCCCAGGAAACATCACCTTCCCCTGGGAAAAACAGAAGCCAGCTTTATGCAGCCAGGGAGGGGCAGTTCAACTGAGACCTCTTCTCTTCCTCCACCACCCTACTTACCCTCATCCGTTCATTCATCTATTCATGTACAAGACATTTCGAGCCGCCACTATTGTGTGTGGATAGACTCTCACCCCTCAAATCTTATTCCTTTTCATGCCTTTTCATGGGCTCTGGTTGATTGGGAGAAACAGTGCATGGTCAGGAAAGCCACAGAAGGGCGCTGGTGTATTGCAGGCAGCCTCCCTGGATTAAGGGAGGTGGGTTCTAAAAATCCTTGCACATAGACAAATGGGGCGTATTTGCTTCTTATTTGAAATTACTGGATACAATTGCCTGCAATTGGTCTATTTAATACTTTTGATTTTTCCTGTACTCTGTCAATTACCCTGATTGCTTCTAGGTAAAAACTTCAATCAATCAAGTTTTAATTTCTCTTTTATGTCTCTCCCCTAACAGCTGCTCTTCTCTCTTAACAAGAAAGTCAAGTCTGGAGCACGATGCATTGAAGCCCATTTTGGGGTATCAAGAATATCCCAATCTAGTAGTAATAGTAAATGTTTAACAACTGGATTGATGTGGAGGAGGTGGGAGGTTCTGATGTGAAGCATGAGGCAGTTTCTCTGCTATAAATACTCCCACTGTGGTGCACTCCAAGCTCTCCAGGCTTCCCTGAACGGAGTCCGGCAGAGAGGCTAACAACAGTTGGTTTCAACACGCCACCGCACCCAGGCCTCGAGACCTCAATCTTCATCACACTCCCTGACTTCCTTCCTGGTCCTTCTGATTTCAGTTAATGGCACCTCAGTCAGCCAGGAGAGAGGCCTGGCAGTCACCATTAACTCCTCTCATCCAATCACTAAATCCTGTTCATTTCCCTCTCAAATGTAGAGTCTGTCCACTTATCCATCCCCACCGCCGGCGCCCTGGTCTGGTCTCCCGGTCCAGCCTTCTTTCACTGCTCCCGCACTGACTGCCCTTCTGGGTTTTCTCTGCCCTCCATCCTTACCCTGTTGACCAGTGTCCACCCTGCAGACAAAGTCAACCTACTGAAACTTAAATGTCATGCCGGTCTTCCCTGTCCGTGACCTTCCCTTGCCATTAGGATAAATTCCAAACGCTTAGCGTATCTTACCGGACATGGCCCAGCCCCTCACTCACAGACCCTGTGGTCTGGCCCCTGCCTGCCTCTCCAGCCTCATTCCCCACCCGTTCCCCCCTTGCTCTCTTCCTTCGAGCCTTTTGGAACTGCTTTTATTTCCTCAGACACGCCCAGCGCCTTCCTGATTTAAGGCCTGCCTCTTCAGAGGGGCTGCTTCCTCTGTCTGCTTGGCCATCTCTCCTTCCCCTCCTCACCCGGCTGTCAGCTTGCAGACTCCTCTTATCTTCTGGTGGTTTGCTGTCCTGTGTCAATTTCAGCGTGATTTGCTAGGAAAGGCCTTTGCCTGGGTGGCTCTCCTTGTCTGCTCAGTGTCTCCTCCCTTGAGGGCCTGGAGTGACACCTGTCTTGTTTGCCGCCATATTCCCAGCATTGCCCACAGTACCTGGCACGTAGTTGGTGCTCCCTAAATGTTGAATCCACTTCTTGGATTTCTGTGGGCCCCAGTTCCCTATTAAAGAATAAACTCTTACAGGGTCAAGCATGTTCTCCTTCCTATACTTTTTATCAGCAGTTTATCAGCTTAGTACAAAAAGTAGCTAATGAATAATTTTACCACTAAATTTAATCATTTTCCCCCCACAAGGCATCTTGGAAGATAATTTTCTGCTTTTGATCAAGTCATGTTATCTTCCCTAACCAATTTCTTTCTTTTCTCCTAGATTTCATTAGCTGTGATTCCCAAGTAATATATGGAGCTGTGAACAAGAGTGTAACTTTATACACATCAAGTTTTAAACCCTTTAAGGAGATTGTGTGGAAAAGAGGAAAGGATAAAGTTGTAGAATGGGATGACCAATCTGAAGTCAGAGCTTTTCTATCTTTTAAAGATAGAGTTTACTTAGACACTGTGTCGGGTAACCTCACAATCGACAAGTTAACACCATCAGACGAAGATGAGTACGGAATTGAATCCCCAAGTGTTAGAAATAACACCAAGTTCACCCTCAGAGTGATCGGTGAGTATGCCATAACATTGGTTTGTTCAAATGGCAGATTTCTAACTATTTTAAGATACTGATCATTGGTTTCTGAGAAATAAAAATTAGTCATCACCTGTTGTCAGGGTTTTCCTCTCTTTCCGGTACACAGGAGCCACTTTCAGCTCCCTTGTCATCCTCTTGGTGAGGAGGGGATGTGACTGAGGTCAGGAGAACAGCACACTTTGGGCAGAGCTGCTGGCAGCAGCATCCCTTGTCTTGCTGGGAATGGGAAAGGGATGTCGTGGCATCAGTGAGCTCAGAACTCTGAACCATGGATAGGTGGTGCTCTATAAATTAAAGTTCCTGCTTCCCCTTGCAGCTCACACAGGAGGTGGGATTTTTTTTTTCCTCCTCTTCCCACTTTAAACTGGAACTGAGGATAGGATACAGGTTCCTCTGTGCTTCTCGCTGATGTTTCCAGGTTATTCTCCTTCCCTCATCTCTAAAGCACTTTCCTTGTTGCAGTCATCCAGAGGCTGATGGGTACACTTTAATGTTTCTTTTTTTCCCCAGTTTTATTGAGAAATAATTGACGTCCATCACTGTACAAGTTGAAGGCATACAGCATGGTGGTTTGATTTACATGCATTGTGAAATGATTGCCACGATAGGTTCAGCTAGCATCCGTCTTCTCATATAGATACCATAAAAAGAAAAGAAAGAAAAAAGGAAAAAAATGTTCTTCCTGTGATGAGAACTTAGTATCTTCTCTCTTAACAACTTACCTACATACCACACAGCAGTGTTAGCTATAGTCATCATGTAGCACATTGTATCCCTAGTGTTCATATATTTTATAACTGGAAGTTTATACCTTTTGACCACTTTCCTCCAACTCCCCTTCCTCCCACCCTCCACCTCTGGTAACCACAAGTCTGATCTCTTTTTCTATGAGCTTGGTTTTTTTCTTTTTACATTCCACTAAATCTAAAAAGATTTCTAGAGATTTCTCTCTCTTTAGAGATCATACAGTATTTGCATTCTCAGTCTGATTTATTTCACTTAGCGTAATGCCTTCAGGGTCTACCTATGTTGTCACAAATGGTAGGATTCTCTCACTTTTCTTTTATGGCTGAATAATAGTCCATTTATATGCACCACATCTTCTTTATCCATTCGTCTGTTGATGGACACTTACAATGTTTCCATGTCTTGGCTATTGTAAATAGTGCTGCTAAGAACATCACCCCAATATTTCCTGATTATTTTAGTGCCTGGTTCCTTTTCACTGTTTCTGATGTTCCTGCTGTCATAATTCTTGGTGCTTTTGTAATATTTAAATAAAATTTCTTTCTAATATCCTGACTTCTTAGTCCTTGCTCTCCTCTCCTGTAATGATCTTCTCCTTCACTCTGTCTTACCTCTGCCCACAGATATAATGTAGAACTTGTCTTTACCAGTGATTCCATTCCCTCCATCACCTCAGTATCTCAGTTCCACTTCCTCTGCTGGAAGCTCAGTTCCTCTGCTCTGCCAACTCTGACAGTCCTTCCCCCACTGATGTCCTCCCTGCCCTTCCTCTGCGCCCCAGTGCCGTGCTCACTCCCTGGGCTCACTCTGTTGCAGACACACCCAGCTTCTTTGCTCCTTTTCTGATTGGTCGTGCTCAATGATTGAACTTTGACTGGACGAGCCCAGTCCAGCCAGGTGCGATCCAACGTTCTGTGCTCACGCCTTGTAGCTGCAGAAAAGCACATCACCTTGCAGAGTCCCACACTTTAAAATTCTGATGATTTACTGCAGCTAAACCCAATATGTTCCTAGTGTCTTCACTCACCCACTCCCAGCAGTTTACCTTTTCTCTCCTCAAACCTTGAACACCTCCTTCTCCAGACCCACTGCTCAGCTGAAGGCTTTGCTTCTTGTTTCACTGAGGAAAACGAGCAACCAGAAGAGAACTTCGACAAGCTCTCACCACTAGCCTATCTGCTTACCTGTGCCTGACCCTGTATCCCCTGTTCTCTACCATTCCTGTTCGGCAGTTCTTACTTTCAGCTTGCTGAGTTCTCATCTGGAGCCAAACCCTCTACTTGTGCCCTGGATCCCACCTCCTCTCATTATACTCAGGGATGTCACTTCTGTAATTCTACCCACTCTTTCCTTACAGTAATTTCCTCCACGAGATAATGACTCATTCCCATCAGCATACAAATAAGCGATTATCTGTACCATCATTGCAAGCCCTCTTCTGGCCCCTCTACTCCTCCACCTACCACCCACTTTTCTGCCTTCAGTTTATAGAGAATCTACTGGAAGAGCTGTCTACATACCCCCTTTCTCCTATTCACTTTTAAGCTACTCCAGACAGGCTTTCATCCCCACTGCTGTACCCAAACTCCTCATGACTTCCTCATGAATAAATCCAGTGACTCATTCTCCATCCACATCTTTCTCTCAGAAGTTTTTGAAATAGCTAATCACTCCCTCCTCTGTGAAACATCTTCACCTTAGCATCCGGGCACCACCCGACTCTAGTTTCCTTTTAAGTCACTAACAGTTCCTTCTCAGTTTCCTTTGTTGGTTCGTTCCCTTATCCCCTAGCATCCCCCAACCTCTTTTTTTTTTAATTTATTTTTGGCCGCGTTAGGTCTTCGTTGCTGCGTGCGGGCTTCCTCTAGTTGCGGCGAGCAGGGTCTACTCTTCCTTGCGGTGCGTGGGCTTCTCATTGCGGTGGCTTCTCATGTTGTGGAGCACAGACTCTAGGCACACGGGCTTCAGTAGTTGCAGCACACGGGCTCAGTAGTTGTGGCATGCGGGCTCTAGAGCGCAGGCTCCATAGTTGTGACGCACGGGCTCAGTTCCGTGTCCCCTGCATTGGCAGGCAGACTGCTAACCACTGCACCACCAGGGAAGTCCCTCCCCCAACCTCTTAACATTGGCGACTTCAAGGCTTAAGCCTTGGACCTCTTCCCTTCTCTGCCTGCATTCACACCCAGGTGGGTGGGCTTATCACATGTCAGGGCTTTAAATAGCATTCAGTGCTGATAGTGCATAGATTTAGAGCTCTAGCCCAGACCTCCACTGAGCTCCTTAGGTGTTTATCTGACTGCCTACTCTGTCTCCACTCAGATATCTAAGTGGCCTCTCAAATCTCACATGTCCAGAAGTGAGCTCATGACCTTTCCCTCAAAACCTGTTCCTCCCCAAACCTTCCCCCTCTCGGTTAATGGCAGCTCCAGCCTTGCAGTTGCTCAAGCTGAAACCTTGGTATCATCCTTGACACCTCTCTTTCTCTTGAACACCATGTTCACTCCACCAGAAAATTTTGTTGGTTCTGCCTTCAAAATATAACCAGAATCTGACCACCTCTCATCATGTCCTCTGGTCTGATCCAGGACTGCTTCATTCTCACCTGGAGGATTGCAGTAGCCTGCTAATGGGTCTCCCAGCTTCCACCCTTGCCCCTCTACAGTTTAATTTTAAACACAGAAGCCAGCGTGGTCTTCTTAAAACAGAAGTCAGATCACATCACTCCTCTGCTTAGAACTTTCTAGTGGCCCCATCTGACTCTGAGATACAGCTAAAGTCTTTACAGTGGCCTACAAGGCTATATGAGATCTGGCCCCTGTGACCTCCCCTTGCTTTTCTCAGATGTCCTAGTAATGCTTTTGCCTCATAGCTGCCTTTTCTGTGCCGCCACCCAGCACAGCTCAACCTGTACCCATCTGTCCCCTCTCCTGCGTCACAGTTTCACTTGTTTTATCCAAGATGTGGGTATAGTTCTAGGCCTACTTCCTCTATGTTAAAGGGTGTTTTAGGAAGATCCAACTGGTGGCAAACTCTGTAAGATGGTTTCCAGGGGATGGAGAAGAGGCAGAGTGCAATATAGCAGTTCAAGTCTGAGCTGTTTGATGTGGTCTCAGTGGAACAGGATATAGCTGGGTGAATAGCTGTCCCTCACCGGTTCAGCTACCCAGTATCGGAAACAGTGGGAGGGAGAGAGAATTTCTCTGTTGTTCACCGTTGTACCCCCAGAGCCCAGCAAAGGATTTGAATAGGTAATGGGCACTCAGCAGACATGGAAGCAATTGATCAGGATGATTGGGAGGTGGAATGCACAATTTAGAGTAATGGGGGGGGGGCTCTCAGACTGGGTGACTGGTTGGTCCAGGAGATGATGAACTCCTTTTAGATAAGTGAAGCTTGTTAAGGTGTGCAGGCATCCTGTTAGAAGGATCAAGCAATGCCTTTGAAGAAGCAAAAATCCTTAAAAGCTGCAAGCTGGAGATTTGGCAGTTGTAGGGCAAGCAAACAAAAAGATTGATTCAGAATTTAAATTAGAATAGAATGCATTTCACGAGCCCCTGTATAGAGTTTGTGAAACTGAATTCGAAACATTTAAGTTTCTCTTTTTAAAACTTGATGAAATGTTTAAAAGTAATAATTTTTAAATAATTTAATTGTAAAAATTCCATGGTAACTCAACAAAGGTGCTTGATTTTGGTAGTGAGACTAACTGGATCGTCCCTAGGAAGCTCAGCAAAGGCCTGCAGAGGAGCAAGGTGCAGGGGAGGCAAGTTTCAATCAGGAGGCACTGAGTGATATTGGCCGTTAATGTGTTGACTTCAAGTTCTGGTTTGGGAATCTGGGTTTTAGCCTGTGGGAGTGGAGAGCCACTGTATCTGATACTGGAGCAGAGAAGTGCCTTGATGAAATATATTTCTGGAAGATTAATCAGATGGGAGGTATTTATGGTGGATTAGGAAAAGGAGACGCCAGGTTGGAAGCTACTGTGATCATCCAGGTAGATAGAGGTGTTAGTAGTAGATGTTTGGAAAGGAAAGAATCAGAAGACACTTCCAAGAAAGAGTTAATAAGATTTAGATTTTGCTTATAAAAATACATACGTGAATGTCAAAACGATTAGTCATACTTTTGTTTTTAGAAATGAGGAAGTCATACTTCCATGATGGTGTGTTAAGACTAAACTAATAAGACTCAGTAATCTTCCGGAGACACCAGACCCTTTCAGAAAGGATATTTTAGACAGGGGGATTTCCTGGTACCTGTAGGTTCAGAGCATCTACGTCCTTCTGTGTAAGTGAACATCTGGCTTTCCTCCTTCCCTCAAAGTCCCCTTAAAAATTTCCACCATCAGCGTTTAATAGTCCTTGCCCATCCTCTTATAACCTTTATTGCATGGAGGCTGGTAATGTTCATATAAGTACAATTAACTGCTCTATCCTTAAAAGGTCTGGACTGGCATATGACTTTTTATTAAAGTTTATGGAAATATAGAAATGTCATCAGATATGTATAAGAAATTCTCATTTCTTACAGAATAGTGAGCTGAACTCATTAATTATAAATTGACTAAGTTGTCTTAGGGCTGAAGTAGGCACATTTCTTGCCAGTTGCTTAAGGCACAGATGTAACTAACATTTGTTAGATTATAGCTGTGGTAAGTCCCGTCATGGGCAGCGAGACTTCGGCTGAACTAGGTCCCATCATGGGTAGCGGGACATTGGCTGAACTAGATCAATAAACTAGAATCTGTAACAGAACAGGTGAACTTTTCATCTTCCAAACTGAAACTCTGTACCCATTAAACGCGAACTCCCCATTCCCTCCTCCCCCAGTTCCCTGGCAACTATCATTCTATTTTCTGTCTCTAAGAATCTGGCTACTGTTAAGAACCTCCTATCAGTGGAATCGTGTAAGATTTATTCTTTCGTGACTGCCTTATTTCACTTAGCATAACATCTTCAAGGTCCATCCATGTTGTAGCATGTGTCTGAATTTCCTTTCTTTAAGACTGAGTACAAATGTGATTT
This sequence comes from Grampus griseus, assembly GCF_964374135.1. Classification (NCBI taxonomy): domain Eukaryota; kingdom Metazoa; phylum Chordata; class Mammalia; order Artiodactyla; family Delphinidae; genus Grampus; species Grampus griseus. Next base: position 80,919,066 of record NC_139017.1, read on the forward strand.
TGAATGATCCTGCTTAGGATTATCTGTGGTGGTTTTCCAGTAGACCATGGGATTCTGCAGTGATTATTAGAAGAGGCTCCAAGTTGCTACTTGAGCACTGGGTTCAGCAGTCATTTCTGCTCAGGACCTGTTCTTGGCCAAATCATGAATCATGGCTTCTGGGCCTTCCAAGTGTCCCCTCACCTTCCTTATCCATTTTCCCTTGAAACCAAGCTTCGTTGGTGCCTGCCTCTGCCACGACTCACCACTCGTCACCCTGCTTACTGATAGCAGGTAGTCTGCAGTGAATACACACTTGTGTGTGTGTATGTCTTAGAGTTCTTTTAACTAAAGAACACAACTTGAAGGCGGCATGTAATGAATTATGTGAGCTAGATTAAACCTAAAACTTGAGGAAACGCCAAGCAGAAAGCGAAGTCGTGTGTGACTCAGGTCTAACAAGACAGGCTGGGTGTGTTATTTAACTGAGCCAGAAAGAAGTCAGGAGGAGAAGAGGGAGGCAAGATGAGTTGAACATATTTATTTTTTAGATTATCAAGTGGGGCTTGTGTTCCTTTGTCTTAGAAAATATTTTAAATGACAGCATAGTATCGCATCATCTTGATGAACTTTAATTCGCTTTTTAGCAGATGTTTGCAAGGTATTGAAATTTTATTATCCAAATGCTACCATGACCAATTTTTGTATATTCCATATATTTTTACATGTTTCTCAAATCTCTTGTGATTAGTTTTTGGTGGAAAGGAGAGATGCAAGAAGGTATATGAATTAATAAACCACTGACTAATGGGGTGAGCCGATGGGCTTTGAGGTTAAATTTAGAGGGTGATAATGGCGTGTCATGACTTCTGTCTTATCCATCCTTGCAACTCCAGCTGCCTTAGCCAGCAGGAGGTGCTTCCAGAATAAACCTGGGGGTGAGGCCTCTAGACCGACAGGGCTGTGACAAGTGCCGTGCCCTCCTCTACCTCAGAGCGGGGCCAGCCCACAGTACAGCTCCTCAGAACCTTTTGCAAAATCCTTTGAGTCAGGTGTGCTTTGGAATTCAGCCTTCTTCAGATTTTAGAAAGGCAATAGCTATAAACTGTTTCCTCTGTGTGTGTTAAGAAGCACTTCACTTAGTTACGGAGAGCCGCTTACTCAAGCATGGAAATATTTTTAGTAAAACATGGTCATAAATATTTGTGAAAAATCTTTTGGCTTTCGGAACTCTTTGGATTTCAGAATTGAGGATAAGGCATTTGGGGCCTGTATCTATGCTGAATTTGAGCAGATAGATCTGACCCAGAAGAAGAGAGAATTCTCTCCCCTTGGTGCTCAAGGGGGTAGACTGCTCGTCTTTTCAAGCTCATAAGGAAGTTGGGAGCTCTTTCTTTTCTTTTCTTTTTTTTAAAATTTTTGGCTGTGTTGGGTCTTTGTTGCTGCGCGCGGGCTTTCTCTAGTTGTAGCAAGCAGGGTCTAGTCTTCATTGTGGTGCACGGGCTTCTCATTGCAGTGGCTTCGCTTATTGCAGACCACAGGCTCTAGGGTGTGGGCTTCAGTAGTTGTGGCATGCAGGCTCAGTAGTTGTGGCACACGGGCTCAGTTGCTCCGTGGCATGTGGGATCTTCCCGGATCAGGGATTGAACCCGTGTCCCCTGCATTGGCAGGTAGATTCTTAACCACTGTACCACCAGGGAAGTCCCTGGAAGCTCTTTCTGAATTTGCAGATGAGGAGTCTAAATATTACTCTTTTCTGTACTAAACATTACTTTTTTTTTTCCCCAGAGTCTCTTCCATCACCAACACTATCTTGCACATTGACTGATGGGAACATTACACTCCAGTGCATGATCCTGGAAGATTACAACACCCATCTAGAACTCATACAGTACTCCTGGGACTGTCCTTCAACAATACAGTGTCAGAGTGGCTCAAAACCATCTGAAGCGTATGTTACGGAGGAAGGTGATCTTTCACAGGAAATTCAGTGTATCATTAGCAATCCATTATTCAGAAGGACAACATCAGTCATTTTGTCAACCTGTGTCCCAAGTGGTAAGTGACTACGTGTGTCATGGTAGAGATCCTATATACAAGTGGGGTTCATGGACCTACATACAAGTAGTGGTTCATGAATTTCATACCACGGATGCAGTAACTAACATACATTTCATAAATTTGAAACTTAAATTGAGTTACAGTTTTCACAGACACTCTATTACAGATATAAAGCTAATACTTTTTAGTACTTTCTGTGTCAAGTACCATTCTAATACATATGTTAATTAATTCCATCCCCACGCAATCTAGTAATTATCCTTATTTCATGAGGAGAAACCAAGACATAGTTGGGAGTTTAAGTTGCTTGTCCAAGATCAATAGCCAGTAAGTGGTAGAGCCTGGTTTTGAAATCAGGCCATCTGGCTTCAATGTTAAATGAAAGTACAGACTGTGGAAGATTTTGTAGGACTGAAGATCAAGTTTCTTCAATAAATAAATTATAAGGGGAGTAAAAAGAGAGGTGATGGGGGGACTTAAAGTTTAAGGAAATTTAAGAAACATATTAATTAATTGCAATGTATGGACCTTATTAGGTCTTGATTCAAACAGAAAAGAGTAAAAAACAGGAGCAATTTAAACAGTGATTCCATGTTTGATGATGTTGAACACAATTTTTTAAGTCTGACGATGCCATGGTTATGTTTTACAAAGAATCCTTACCTTTCGGAAATACATACTGAAATGCTTATAGCTTAAAAATTGTGCTCTCTGGAGTCAAACAGGGGCTCGCACCTCTAATTGCTCCATAGCAAGTGGGAGGGGAGAAGGAGAGGGATGGAGCCTGGTCCTCCCCTTTAAAGATCAAGTGTGGCATGCGTCACTTCCATTCACACCCCCTTGGCCAGTCTGAGTTCATGGCCACATCTAGCTGAGGGGGGCTGAGAAGTGCCATCTTTTGCTGGCCATGTGCTCAGTTAAAACACAGGGGTTCTCCTCCCAGAGTGAAAAGGAGAGATTGCTTATCGGGGAACAGCAGATGCTTCTACCACAATGTACTACAAAATGAATATAACTCATACAATTTTAAAACATATACAAAATCTAAAAAAGAATGACATAAGCCGTAAAAACAGATAGAGGTTCTAATTTTTTTTGCACCTCATTGCTCATCTTATGTTCTCCCTGGGGTTATGTGCCTAATTTGGAAACTCTCGGTCTAAGCGAGAGAAGATGGTGTCTTGGACTAGTAGAGTTGGGAGAAGTGGTTCCGATTAGGCTACGTTTGGAAAATAGAAACAGGATTTTCTAATGGTTTGAGTGGAAGAAAGGTGTCTAAAAAGAAATACTCAGATGACCCCTAGATTTCTGGCACAAGCAACGGAATGAATTGTGTTGCTATTGGACTGGAAAGCAGGGGAACAGCAGGTGTGTGGAAGAAATAGAGTTTGGTTTGGGACATGTTGTTTGAGATTCCTGTTAGATTTCAAATGGAGACGTCAAATACAGTCCTCTGATTTATGAGTCTAGGTCTCTCGTGAGTGGTTAGGGCTGGAGATGGAGATTTGGGCATAATCAGAGTACAGGAGGCATTTAAAGCCTTGGGACTAGAAGAGATTCTGTGGAGGAAGCAGTCGTCCGAGAGGGGTGCTGAGACTGAGTCCTGAGGACTCCCACATGTAGGGGCTGTTAAGGGCAGAGGATCCAGCAAAGGAGACTGAAAAGGATCACTAGGGAGGAAGGCAGAAAACCCCAAGAACTTGGTATCTCCAAAGCCGAGTGAGGAGAGAGCGAGCAGCTGTCAGTGCACCGGCCAGGTCAAGGAGGAAGAACGTCATTAAGAACTTGTATCCTTGTTGTTTCATCTCCCCTAAATCTCTGCTGTCCCAAAGCGATGACGGCATCTGGCATCATCCCGTGGGAGAAAGGATTTTGGAAGGGACTGTATCAAGTAGCGTTAGATTCAGCTGTTTAAAAATTTTTTTTTAAATATCAGTGACTTAAAAATGTAGATTACTTCTTTCATGCTAAAAAAAAACATTGGGGAGGGAGGGATAAATTATGAGTTTGGGATTAAAAGATACACACTATTGGGCTTCCCTGGTGGCACAGTGGTTGAGAGTCCACCTGCCGATGCAGGGGACACGGGTTCGTGCCCCGGTCCGGGAGGATCCCACGTGCCGCGGAGCGGCTGGGCCCGTGAGCCATGGCCGCTGAACCTGCGCGTCCGGAGCCTGTGCTCCGCAACGGGAGAGGCCACAGCAGTGAGAGGCCCACGTACCGCAAAAAAAAAAAAAAAAAAAAAAAAAAGATACACACTACTATATATAAAATAGATAAACAAGGACCTACTGTATAGCACAGGGAACTATATTCAATATCTTGTAATAACCTATAATGGAAAAGAATCTGAAAAAGAATATATATATATGTGTGTGTGTATATATATGTGTATATATGTATATGGTTGGCCAAAAAGTTTGTTCGGGTTTCTCCATAACATCTTACAGAAAAGGTAAAAAATATCAGGTATATCACTGTGCTGTATACCTGAAACTAACACAACATTGTAAATCAACTATACTCCAATTTTTTTTTAAAGGATAAATGATGAACTTTTCTCAACTAAAAAAAAATAATAATAATAATTGGAGGTAGGCAGCCCTGGGCACATTGCTACTTTATGCAGTTGTGTGGTCCAGCTCCTGCACCTTCCCTGCTATCTCAGGCAGTGGGACCCAGGGAGGGGAAGATGGTGTGTCTTACCCCTTTCAGGGAGACTTTTGAGAAATACCACACAACCCTTCTTGCATCTCACGACCCAAAACTTGCCACATGGTTAAACCTTGCTACAAGAAAGGCTGAGAAACTAATCTTTTAGGGGAGTGGTGGTATGCCCAGCTGAAAATCTGAATTCTTTTATTAAAGAGGGGAGAATGGGTATGGGGAGCAACTAGCAGTTTCTGGCCAGGGGCCTCTCAAATCAAACCAATGGATTATTGCCTATTTGCTCTAACCCACCTGTGTTCCTACTAAGAGGAAAGGGTGTGTGTTCATACTCTCATGCATTCTTTCGTTTTCTCCCTCCCCTTCCCTCCCCTCCCCTCCCCTCCCCTCCTCTCTCCTCCTCTCCCCTCTCTCTCCTCCAGGCTGTACCTGCTGTGAGTGACCCCACCCTCTCGCTTAGCGATGTGTGGTGATTGCTTTGCCATATGCTCAGTATTCTGCCCTTAGAGTTTTAATAGGTGGATAGAGTCCACCTCATGAACACACATCATTCTTTTCTATTGTGGACACTTCGGTTGTTTCAGCTTTTTGATATTGTAAGACTGTGGTAAATATCTTTGTGCCTTTTTTGGAGGGAGGAGAGGGGCACATAACTGATAGTTTCTGTAGGTTAATATCTTAGACATGGAATTGCAGGATCAAAGGACGTTAGTAGAGATTCCAATAGCATCAACTCAATAGGTTCATGGCAAGAGCTAATGGCTGTTCTTAAGTGTATTGACTCAATGAATGCTCACAATTACCCTAGGAGGCATATTGATCAGTTCCATTTATAGTGATCCCCAAGAGGAAACTGAGGCACTGAGAGGTTAGAGCGCTAATGCAACGTTGTCGCAATGATTTGGTGAGCCTGTAGGCACATCATTTACCACAGTGTCGGCGGCTGTGTGATGAACGTTTCTCAGGCTTGCAATGCATGGCTGCCACATTGCCCTGCCAAGCACACGATACCAAGCTGTGCTCCCACTGGCAGGACAGGATGGCTGAATAGTGGACTATCTGCTGCTTTTAATAAACAGCACTGGGCCAGATATGTATCAACCTTGTGCATATACGTTTATTTAGAAACACAGTCGATTCTCTTTATTCACGATAGTTATGCTTTACTGTCACTGTAAACACAGAATTAGTGCATAGTGAACCATTGCTCCCAGGGGAGATAGAGGTTTAGGTTCCTGCAAGCCTCCGGTCACAACATTTTTGGCAAGGAATCAATACAGAACCTTGCTTTATGTGTGCTTCTGTTTAAAGACACCTTATTTAATATATGTGCTTGCTGCATGAACAGTGAATTCACAGCACCACAACTGATGCCTAAGTGAAGCTTATCTAACACGTGTGTTTTCTCTGTAAGGCACACACAGCCTTCTTATGCTTGGGAACACGAGACGGCATTTCAGCACTGTGCTTGGGGGCCGTTTTAGACAGTGAACTAGACAACAAAAAAGTACAGAAATGTGAAACACATGGCACTAAATAGACCACAAATAGGGCACATGTCTACAGTACAAGGGCTAAAACACAAGGGCAGAGCATTGCCTTGAACCTCAGCTTGGGAATGTGTACATCAGGCAACACAGGTTTCACCATTCTGTGGCCCATGTCAGCGCATGACCGTGAAAGCGCTGCAGGTATTGGTTTGGGGAGTACAAATAAATTTTAGCAAGTGGATAAATTGCAAATACGGAATCTACAAATAAAGAGGATCAACTGTATCTCTGTTTTGGTCAGTTCCAGCTAATTGTATTTCTTTCTTTCTTTTTTTTTTTCAGACAAGACAAGGCACAGGTTTGTGCTTTTCGCCATACTGCCAGCACTAATAGGTGGTTTGCTGTTTTTAAAATGTACGTATACTTTCTTTTTTAAAAATAATAAGTTTTCAAACTGGAATGGGTTTTTCAAAGGCCAGAAAATGATTAATTTGAAGATGAAAACAAAGTTTGAAATCTTAGCTGTTTCGAAAGAAACAGAACCTTTTTTGTTGTACTTGTTGTCTGGGGTTGCTGAGTGTGTCGGGTTCCCCAAGATTCTGCATTATCTTGAGGTGGAATGAATCCTTGGGCCATAGAGAGCTGTACAGGAGTGGGAACACAGACGAATATACTTAGGACTGTTCCACAGCCTCATATCTGTGGCCCACCTCAACATATAGTTATACTTCTGGTCTCAAGCCAGATTTTGCAAAAAAACCTCTTACTCTTGACTGCCATGGTCATAATTTTCATGACTTATAGCCCAGAAGGAGGTCCCAGGTAGGAAGGAGCATTTGTTGGGTCAGGTGACATGGAGTGGGTAAAATGACCTGGTATTACCTGTGTTGCCTTCCTGAGCCTTCCTCAGTCTCCAGAAAGGAACCCATATGCCCTGGAGAACTGGTAACCTCATCCCAGCCTGTTCTTTCCTGGTGTCAAGAAACCCCTGCTCAAGTCCCAGAGGATGTTGACTAGGCTGTAAATTTCAGAGTAGAGGTTCTTGAAGCCCCATCAGTTTCCATATCAGCCTTCACCAAAAGGAAATTTCCGAGACTGATTTGTCACTCTCACAGGGAATGTTGAAGAGGAAGCTTTCTGCAAGGTGATGGCATCCGGGGTCCATGTCATTTCACAGTCATGTCTTGAATCAAGTTCACAGACTAGATTTAAGTTTCCCTAGACCTGCACTGTTCAATACAGTGGGTACTAGCCACGTACAGTGATCTAAATATAAATTTTAATTAATGAAGATTAAATAAAATTTAATATTTAGTTTCTCAGTCATACTAGCCACATTTCAAGGGCTCAGTAGCCACAGATGGCTAGTGGCTACCATGTGAGACCAAATAGAGAACAATTCCATCATTGCAGAAAGTTCTGTTGGTCAGTGCTGACCTAGACTTTTTTGGGGTATTGGCACTAGAATATGATTTCCCGAAGGTTCCATTTCTATATTATAGGTTTCAAATACCACGAAGATCCCTAAGTTATAGATTACCAGTCAACTGAATCTCCTCCAAACAAGTCATAAAAAAATCAGCTGAAGAAAGTTTTAAGCCATCATTACCAATACGTAAAACATTTGGGGAGCTCAGGTGTTCTTTTTAAAAAGTTATTTTTAATCCCCAAATAGCGATATTATAGTTAATCATCTCCTTAACAGATTGGTCCCCAGAAACCAAAATAATTTTCCACTCATGTGTTTTTCTTGGGAGGGAGGGGGGGTGTCTACCACCAGAACTCCTGAACCAGAGAAAAGTAGCACTGAAGACTTTTCTGTCTGATTTAACTTATTAAAAAAAAAAAAAGTTTGGGCTTCCCTGGTGGCGCAGTGGTTGAGAGTCCGCCTGCCGATGCAGGGGACACGGGTTTGTGCCCCGGTCCGGGAAGATCCCACATGCCGCGGAGTGGCTGGGCCTGTGAGCCATGGCCGCTGAGCCTGCGCGTCTGGAGCCTGTGCTCCACAGCGAGAGAGGCCACAACAGTGAGAGGCCCGCGTCCGTGTACCGCAAAAAAAAAAAAAAAAAGTTTATTCAGTGGAGGGAAACTTACACCAGTGATCACTACTGGTAGCACCATATAACCTGGAAAAACAAATTGTTCTAAGAAATAATTACTTCAGCAAGCATCTCAACCCTAAAGCCATTAATTGGGAAAGTGAGGCATTTGGCATGGAGCCTTCAGAAGGGGAGAGAGTTGAATGTAAACAGCTCCATCGGCTAGTTGTAGTTGACACTTTTACAAGCTCAGTCAAGCCTGTGGACTTGGCTTCTGGACCATTAGCATGGCTCCAGGCTAGCTGATGCCTTCGATGGGGAGGAAACTGATGCATACACGTGGGACCGTATCTTAACGTCCAAACCGGTGCTGTCCAAAATGGTAGCCACGAGCCACATGTGGCTGTTGAACCCTTGAAACAGGAGAGTCCAAATTGAGATGTGCCATCAGTATAAAATAGACACCGGGTTTGTAAGACTTCTTATTAAAAAAGGAATGTAAAGTATCTCATTAATAATGTTTATATTGATTACACGTTAAAATAGTATCTGATTTGTTGGGCTAGTCAATAAAATGTATCATGAAAATTAATTTCATCCATTTCTTTTTTTTAAATATAATTGCTCTACTACTATTTTTATTTTATTTTATTTATTTTACTTTATTTTATTTTATTAATGTTTTGGCTGTGCTGCGTGGCATGCAGGATCTTAGTTCCCCAACCAGGGATTGAACCCGTGCCGCCTGCAGTGGAAGCACAGAGTCTTAACCGCTGGACCGCCAGGGAAGTCCCCATCCATTTCTTTTTACTGTGTAATGTGGCTACTAAGCATTTTAAATTACTTACGTGGCTCACATTATATCCCTATCAGGCAGCGCTGGTCCAGAACATTCCAGCCTTCCCTCCATCTTTAGCTTTATGCACAAGCTGCTATAGAAAAAAACGTTCGTCAACAATTTTTGGTTTTCTATCATCTGATGACCAGTTTTTGAACAACTCTTTGGCCCAACTCTATGGCCAATTTGATGCAAGCATTTAGGAGAGTAGGAAATACCAGCTCGACAGGGCTCTGCTTTAGAATTTTCCCAGTTCAGGCCTCTAGCCAGCAACTCCAGATTCCAGCTTTTCTTTTCAGCTCTTTAACTGAGATGCAAATGTCTTCATTTGTAGGTGTTCTGGGACGCCCATAGCAGATAAACACGGAGAACTAGGTAAGTGTCCTGTAGACTGCTCAGTGGGTGCATTGTATATCGTGCACTAGAAGCAGAACAGCCTGATGTAGAGGGCCTGTTCCTTGGGGAGCCAGATTCTACTTCTCTGTCAGTTAGTTGCCTTGAACAGTAATAAGTTACATCAGCAGATATACTCACCACGGTTCATTAAGCACCAAATGGCGACTTCCCATGTAACATCTCATTGAACCCTCTCAGTGAGCTTTGCAAGGGGGTATCTTTACAGCTTGTTTAGAGACAGCAAACGTGAGACTCGGAGAAGTCAGGTCCCATCGCTCATAAATGTAGAGCTGGGATTCAAATCTAGGTCTTCAGACTCCTAGAGTTATCCTGTTACCCACCACAATCTGCTCCCTCCTTCTCCCATCCCAGGAAAATCGAGCCAAGGATAGGGTTCACTTCAGGAGCCAGGGTCAGAGCTGGGCCCGTATCGTGAACAAAAGATAGGATCCAAACACAATGAACGGTGGCGGTGGGTGAAGTCAGTTGCTGTAAGGAGGCTCCAGAAGGCCCCGTCCTGGCAGAGTCCCCGTGGTCAGGAGGCAGGGGCCCACGAGCCGGGCTTTGAGGGATGAAGGGAAGAGTAAAGGCCCAGGGCTGTAAAAGGCAGGGTAGGGGGTGGCAAGTCATCCCTCCTGGGGGCAGCATATGTTGGTGGGATAGAGGTTGAGCCAGGCCAAGATATTGAGAGAGAGTTGCCAAGAGGTTGGGTGATTTTTTTCTGGGAAACCACTGAGGATTGATTGATTGATTTGATTTATTTTTGGCTGTGTTGGGTCTCCGTTGCTGCGTGTGGGCTTCCTCTGGTTGCGGCAAGCGGGGGCTTCTCTTTGCGGTGGCTTCTCTCGTTGTGGAGCACGGGCTCTAGAGCGCAGGCTCAGTAGTTGCGGCTCATGGGCTCAGTTGCTCCGTGGCATGTGGGATCTTCCCCAACCAGGGATCGAACCCGTGTCCCCTGCATTGGCAGGTGGATGGATTCTTAACCACTGTGCCACCAGGGAAGTCCCCACTGAGGATTTTTGAGCAGAGCTATGCTTTGGAAAGATCTCTCTGCTGGTAAAGCATAGGGTGAATTAATAGACAAGAGGCTAGAGATGGGGACACTGGTTGGTGGATAAATGAAATAATCCAGCCAAGCAGAGGAGAGGTTGAATCGGGGTGGTCATGGCAGAAATGAAGGAGGGCTAGGTTTCAGAGAAAGTACGGATATCGTATGAACAAAGTCTCAGCGGAGAGTGTAGTCTGGTGCCAGACTCCCTGGGGTTAAATGGCAGCTCTGTCTCTCACAGCCCTCGGACAAGTCAATTAAACTCTTTGCCACCTCAGTTTTCTTCTGTGGACAATGGGCATAACAATAGTATAGAAATCACAACGATAGTGTAGGTAATAATAGCAGAGAAATAATATGTACAAACAAGTTATTGTAAGCAAAATACTTAGAAGAGTGACGGGCTCATAATGGTGCTCAGTAAATGTTAGCTATTATGGTTATGATTATTCTTCAAGAAAGGAGCCAAGGGGCTTCCCTGGCAGAGCAGTGGTTAAGAATCCACCTGCCACTGCAGGGGACACGGGTTCGAGCCCTGGCCCGGGAAGATCCCACGTGCCGTGGAGTGAGTAAGCCTATGAGCCACAACTACTGAAACCCGCGTGCCTAGAGCCTGTGCTCTGCACCAAGAGAAGCCACCACAATGAGAAGCCCACGCACCACAATGAAGAGCAGCCCCCGCTCGCCACAACTAGAGAAAGCCCACGCACAGCAACGAAGACCCAACACAGCCAAAAATAAAAATGAATTAATTGATTGACTAAAGAAAGAAAGAAGCCAAAAGGGACAGGAATTCTGACCCTTGGCAGCATGGCAGGCACAACGGAGGACTCAGGCGGGGCCCTTGTTTGGGAAGGTGAACTTGTGCTCTGACAGGCTGAGTCTGGGGTGCGGGCACATCACGTGGATAGGGGCGTCCAGCATATTGGAGAAGTGGCTTTAGGGGCTGGGGTTACAGGTTGGGGAGCATCTTCGTCAGAACAGTGATGGATTCCCTGAGCATTTGAGGTCACCAAGAAAGAGAAGCTGAAGGCCTTCGAGTGGTGGGCGAGGCAGAGGAGCCAGGAGGAGACCCAGGCGGCTCCCTGTTAGGGGTCCGAGGGGGAGGCGACGTGCTAGAGCTGCAAGGAGGCAAAGCGGGAGGCAGCGGTCGAGACCTTTCGCTTGGTTGAACGAGTTGCTGACTTTCATGAAAGCCCCTGGGTGAGTGGTTGGAGTGGAGGAATCACAGCACAGCAGTGAGGGTCTGGGGGCAGTCAGACCAATGGGTGGGCTTGGGAGGCTTCCTTTCTCCCCAGCTGCCAGCCAGGACAGTGACCAGGTCACCCGGGAAGTCAGTTGCAGCAGAAGGCCTGGGGCAAGGGGTTCTAGGGGACAGCTCAGCCAGCTTCAGGGTGCAAAGTGGGCAGCGGTAGTGAGTCTGCGAGGGGTTGATGGTCCAGGAGGCCCCATGGAGAGGGGTTGGAGAGGAGTCAGGTAGCCATGGATGAGGTGAGGGGCAGGTGTGCTAGCAGTGTGGGGAGAGGTAGAAGACCTGGGGGTTATGGTCAGAGGTGGGGCGTTTCGGATTTGAAGTAATGTGTGTGAGGGCAGGTGACGGTGAGATCGGAGGAGTGCCTCTGCTGAGATCCACTTGGTAGCAGTGGAGGCATGGCCATCACAGACAGTGACGGGGAATGTTGTTCATGGGAGCGCTGTCATCCCGGGCCACTGAGAAAGGTGATGGGGTATCCCAGAACTCACTCCTTTCCCTTGCTCCTTTATTCATTCAGCAAATAACTTATGGAGATTACTAGATGTCAGGCACTGTGTTAGCCCATGGCTTGAGATCAGTGTACCCAGTGAGGCTAGACATTGTGTGGGATTCAGAGAAAGCATATATTAAAGCTCCTACCCTGAGGAGCTTATGGTCACAGTGGGGAGAATGGATGAGTGTGTAAGAAACAGAAAGACTTAGGCAAGAAGCACATGGTGATGGGCTGGAATGGATGGTCAGGGCTGGGCAACCAACAAGGGGGAGGTGAAGAGGCCAGAATAATCATGAAGATTTTGAAAGGAGTACGATGTGAGCTAGATCTTCAAAGCAAGAGCAGAGTGGAAAAGGCGTTCCAGCTGGGAGAATCAGCAGAGACACGGAGGGGAACGCAACCTGTCGTGGTTATTTGATAAAGACGTCAACCTGCTTAGCATCAAGTTGAAGAAATGGCAAAAGAGACAATATTTGCAAGAAAAATTTTGGAAGTCAAGGGCGTTAAAATCAAGTGATATGGGAGTAGGGGGTCATTGTAGGTTCTGGAGCAGGAGAGTTTTGCGTGAAAAACATTGCTTTGGAATGATGAGCTAGGAAAGTAAACCTGACTTCTTAAGGTAACATCCCAGGGAGAAACCTAGGTAGGATGGGGTTGGGTGTGGGAGAGGAGCTTACTTTCCTTGGCGTATTTTTGTTTGCTATTCAGATTTTGTACTTTGTGTGTTTCCTACCCTATTTAATAATACTCTTTAGATTTAAAGAGCCCACTGTGGCTGCAGGGGGGAGTTCCCTCAACTCAGTTATTAAAGGGTTACAGATATGATGGAGAGGCAGGGCTTGGGAGAGGAGCTGGGGAGGGGCAAGCACAACCAGGAAGAAATGTGAACTTGTCACATCTCCGTAAGACCAGTGTCAGGAAGAGCTAACCCCAATTAAAAATACCTGAGGGGGACTTCCCTGGTGGCGCAGTGGTTGAGAGTCCGCCTGCCGATGCAGGGGACACGGGTTCGTGCCCCGGTCCGGGAAGATCCCACATGCCGCGGAGCGGCTGGGCCCGTGAGCCATGGCCGCTGAGCCTGCGCTCCGCCATGGTAGAGGCCGCAACAGTGAGAGGCCTGCGTACCGCAAAAAAATATATATATCTGAGGGCAACCAAGTAAATATCAGATATCTGAGGGAAGTTGGGTGTGATATTTCACTTCTCACCAAGACAGTGCTGGTATTCTTCACTTTTGGTAAATGTCTGGAAAACAGAGCCAACCAAATTAAAAAGGGAGCCGAGTCCCCCAATTCTCTGGGAAGAAAGACTTGCAGGTACTACCTCAGTCTGAAGGAGAACTGGAGACGCAGGCCTGATTCTTTGGCAGTGGACGCACCTGGCTGTGGGAGAGGGTGAGAAAGTCCCTGCGGAAGAGCCTGTGCTGCCAGGGCTAGGTGGAGAGCTGCTGCCCACTTCATCCCCCTCAGAAATCCCCAGCACCCATTTTCAAGTCCTACAGGGTTCTTCGTAAGGAAAACTCCTATTTCCTTTATCTAACCCGTGACTCCAGCACTAAATTTTTATGAATTCCTGTTACCAAAGGAATGCAGATATTTTGGGAGCTGTGGTCTGATCTGGCCTATGGAAATATAGACTGTGGGGAAGACAAAAAAAGCCATGGAATGGAATCTCAGTTCGCAGGGACTTGGTCAAGGCTGGAGCTGGGTGTTTGGGCTGATTTCCTCTGAGTTACCCGAGGGTGCTCTGTCATCACCACAGAGATGAATAATCAGAAAGAGAAACTGAAAGAAGAAAACCACACTCAGGGATTCATGTGGCAAAGAAGGAGATGACTGTTAGAAGGGGTGACAGTTTACATATGGGTCTTAAGGGCCCAGCTCTGTTGTTTGGAGATTTCATTTATACTCAAAGACTGAGTTGGTTTGAGAAGATGGGACTGTGAATTAGTGCTGTGCACTGAGAGTAGACCTTCTGGTGGATCTCCAGCTACCATCTCATGAGAGCCCAAGACCAATCTCCCTCCATCTCTGCGCCCTAGAACCCTTGCTTTTGATGGGTTTATTACAAAAGGGCTACCCGCATTAGAATCGGAGGGTAATTTATAGACTCATAGACTGCAGCACAGACTGACTGCATTTTATACTAATATGAGATATTTCTTTTATAGCACCTGTTGTTTGGTAACAGAAGATGAAGTCAAACGCATGCTAATTACGTTATTTCAGTCACTTTGAGAAGGCATCTGATTTACCATTTGAGTATTACCTCATCCTTGAGGAAACTTTGGAAGTCTAACCTGAATGGACCCTTTATAAGAAGCAATGTTTCAGGACTTCCCTGGTGGCGCAGTGGTTAAGAATCCACCTGCCAATGCAGGGCACACGGGTTTGATCCCTGTTCCGCGAAGATCCCACATGCCGCGGAGCAGCTAAGCCTGTGCGCTACAACTACTGAGCCGGCACTCTAGAGCCTGCGAGCCACAACTACTGAGCCTGAGTGCCACAACTACTGAAGCCTGCACACCTGGAGCAACAAAAGAAGCCACTGCAGTGAGAAGCCCGCACATTGCAACGAAGAGTAGTCCCCACTCACCACAACTAGAGAAAGCCCGTGCACAGCAACGAAGACCCAACACAGCCAAAAATAAAACAAATAAATAAATTTATAACAACAAAAAATAATGCTTCATGGAAGAAACAAGGACTAACAAACAACAGGCATTAGTTTCTACTCTGTCACCAACACTGAGTATCACCAGATACTGTCTTGTCCCATAATTGTTTATTATAAATTGTATTTTTGGAGAAATGTAAATCTTTGTAAATAATGTAAGTATGTGTATATATATATATATATGTGACTAAGTGGCTCTTTTTTTCTTGTTAGAGTTGTAGAACAAAATAGTCACATGACTCAGGAGGTGAAGGTTTTTTACTAAAATCTATAATCCACTCTTTGGTTTTAGAGGAAAAACAGTTCATTGCAGGATCAGTAGCACGGTAGTTTATCATGTTAGTTAGCTGTCACATTGGCAGGTAAACAGAACTCTTAAACCAACTATACTCCAATAAAAGTTAATTTAAAAAGAAAATTAAAATTTTAATTGTATATTTAGAGAATTTGTTTCAGAAGCGTATGTTTGTCATTCATCAAAAAATACATTTTTGTTGTACAATGTGCATTATTTGTAAATTACGAGGCTATAACAATTTCATGTTCTTCCCAAATGTTTAAATTTTAAGTAACCAATATATGTACTATTGTATATGTTTGAAATAACTTCTTCAATCTTACTTGCACTGTCTCCTCTCAATAGAAAATACTAACCTGAAAAAATTCTTCATCTATTTTTTTCCTCTTTCCTAACTGCAATCAGTCTTAAGTGAGAAATGAATTATTCTTGGAATTCATACTTTAAAGTGGCAAAAATGGGAAAAGTTATAAAATACTTTGGATGTTAAAATCTGTATCTTGATCAGCACCCAAAACAAACGAACGATAAAACAAACTGTAAAGTGATATACACCAGGGGTCCCCGACCCCTGGGCCTCGGGCCGGGAGCGGTCCTCGGCCTCTTAGGAATGGGGCCGCCCAGCAGGAGGTGAGTGGTGAGCAAAGCTTCACCTGCCGCTTCCCATCGCTCTCATTACCGCCTGAACCGTACGCCCCGCCAACCCACTGCCCGCACCACCGGTCCGTAGAAAAATTGTCTTCCAGGAAGCCAGTCCCCGGTGCCAAAAAGGTTGGGGACCGCTGCTGTACGCATGCAGAACAGCAGCTTCTCCTGGATAAAGAGGTGAATTGCCCCAGCTCTCCGCTGGGCAGCCATCATAGAAACCCGAGATCCCCGGAGTCACCGTGCAAAGGCCTTCGCTCCTGAGCCCGCACTCTCCCTGCAGTTCCTGTCACATGAGAGTCTTCAGCCTGAAAGAGGAGATGTTTCTTCCCTCCAAGGTGGGTGTTTGCAAAGGGGCCCCGGGACACAGTGGCATCCAGCTCCCCACAGCGTCAGTAAGAGGGAGACCGAGGCCTGGAAGCCCTGCGCACCCCAGAGAAGAGCTCCCGCCTTGGCCTCCAGGTGGCTTAGCTGTCTTAACGAAATGTGTCTTCCGTACTTTGGTCCCCATACGCTCTCTCTGGCCCTTTCTGACCCCATCAGTCAACAGTAAAATTCCTAGTATCCTCTTCAACGAATGTTCATGTCCCCTTTCTGTTGTCAGGAACCCTGGCTCTCCCCTAGGTTGCTGCTTCCCGCAACCCTCTCAAGTGGAAGCTCTCCTCTCCTGTGCACCTTGTATGCTGGTCCCAGAGGGAGGGGGGCAGCCTCCCAGCTCGTTCCTGCTTTCAGACCATTGCTCCTTGCCCAGCTTTGATGCTCACACCAGCAGATCACCACCACCTGATAGCCCTTTTCTGAGTTATCCTTTTTATTCCTCGTGGCGTAAAGATGTTTAGTACCAGGTGGAAATCACTCTCCCTTAACGCTGCTCCTTTCAGAATCTGAGTGTTTTCAAAACCTGCGAATCATGGTCTCCCCCAGGGCTCTTCCTTTCCCAGCACGCCCTGCTCCTGACCTTTTTATCAGTAAAGCCCGCAGTCCCTTACCATCTCAGCTACAAGCGTGCCCTCTCTGCTTGTTATCTTCCACACCACACCCTTGAGGGCCCCCGAATCCCAAACTCCTGCAAGCCCACCAGGACCTGCAAGCCAGCCATCCTGCCTCTTCCCTGGCCCTCAGCTGCTCGGGGTCTTCGTTCTCCTCACTGTTTGGGGTGTTCAGCGTGCATCAATGTAATCACTCCTCTAACCCTCACTCTTTACCCCCTCACTTGGCCAAACCCCAACTGTGGTTATAGTTGCATCTACTAGTTCCCTGCCTGCATCCAAACTGCTGAACATCCTGGAGAAAAACACACCACCCAGCTGACAAGTTTGATTTCAATGACTGCAGACCTCAAAGGGACTCACAGTGTTTCCCAGACGTCCTCGCTGCATTGCCCTGGTCCGTTCACTGCCTCCTCATTGCTCTTCTTAGACCTGCACTACTAACAACTCTCAACTGCTCACCTTGCTTCCCATATCACTGAAAACAAAAGCACTGAGGAGAACCCTTCTCCCACCTAGCTCCCACCTTCCCACCACACATCTCCTCACCCAGCTGCATCGGCACCCATGTGCTTTGCCTCTTGTTACCATAGATGAAATCTCCTTGCTCCTAAAACCAATCTCTCCACTTGTCTTAGTGTGCTCGGGTTGCCATAACAAAATACCATAGACTGGCTTAAAACACAGAAATGTGTTTGTCTCAGTGCTAGAAGCTGGGAAGTCCCACATCAGGTGCCGGCCAGTGTGGTTCCTGGTGAGAACCCTTCTTGTCTGGCTGTGTCCTCACGTGGCAGGGAGAAGAGCTCTTGTGTCTCTTCCTCTTAGAAGGGCACCAATCTACCGGATTGGGGACCTCCCCTTATGACCTCATTTAACATTTATCACCTCCTCGAAGGCCTTATCTCCAAATACAGCCGCAGTAGGGGTGAGGGTTTCAACATGAATTTCAGGGGACGAATCATTCACACTGCTTATGCACGGGACACCCTCTCCCCTCATCTGCATAGGGACATGACTCTTTGTCCACCTGTCTCCACAGCATCAGCTTTAACTTTTCAACGACATCATACAAACATACTGTCATTTCTCATATCTTCAAAAACCCAAAATGCTCGACTACACTTCCCTGTCCAGCTCTTGTCTCATTTTTCTGCTCTCTTTTATGAAAAGTTCCTCAAAAGAATGATCTGTACTTCATTTTTCTGACTCTTCTCTCCCCATTCTTTCTTTTTTTTTTAAGATTTGTTTATTATTTATTGACTTTATTTTTGGCTTCATCGGGTCCTAGTTGCGGCACGCGGGATCTTCGTTGAGGCATGCGGGATCTTTCATTGGGGCGCGCAGCCTTCTCTCTAGTTGTGGTGTGCAGGTTTCCTCTTCTCTAGTTGTGGCGCGGGCTCGAGGGCACGTGGGCTCTGTAGCGTGCGGCGCACAGCCTCTCTCGGTGAGGTGCGCGAGCTCAGTAGTTGAGGCGGGCGGGCTTAGTTGCCCCACGGCATGTGGGATCTTAGTTCCCCGACCAGGGATTGAACCCCGCGTCCCCTGCATTGGACCACCGGGGAAGTCCCCCCCATTCTTTCTTGAGCACACTTCAATCAGCCTTTCACCCCCACTATTTGCCAAGCTTACCGATGACCCCCTCATTGTAAGATCCGAAGGTCAGTTCCCAGGCCTCGTCTTACTCTGTAAGCATCATCTGAAGCAGTGGAAGACCCCACACACTTTTGTTTAGTGCTTTCTAGGTGCTAGTTTCCATGGGGTATTCGGAGGAAGCTCATAGCATGACGGGGCAAGCAGACCTGTGAGCACTTGTGAGGAGTATACCATATCCTAAAGTGGAAGTGCATGCAAAGAATGAAGGAAGTATAACCATGTGACCCAGCAATTCCACCCCTTGGTATATACCCAAGAAAAATATACACATATGTCCACAGAAAAACTTGTACACGGATGTTCATAGATCATTATTGACAATAGGCAAATAATGGAAATAATCCAAATATACATCCACTGATGAACAGATCAATAAAATGCGGTCTATCCATACAATGGAATAATATTCAGTATAAAAAGTAATGAAGGTCTTTAGTGATACAGACTATACTGTGTGGTGCTATATGATAAAGAAAAGGTCATTCGTACTCTAAATGATGGGGGAGGAGGGAATACTGACTGTGAAGGGTCATGAGGGCTTCAGGGGAGTTGACATTGTTATTTCTTCACCCACATAGTGTTTATGAGAGAATATACTCTATGGTGTGTTCGTATAATATTAAAAAACATTTTTTGGGCTTCCCTGGTGCTGGTGCACCGCAACGAAGAGTAGACCCCGCTCGCCGCAACTAGAGAAAGCCCGTGCGCAGCACAGCAACAAAGACCCAACTCAGCTAAAAATTAAAATTAAAACAAACAAACATTTTTCATGCCACGGAGCAACTAAGCCCATGCACCACAACTGCTGAGCCTGTGCTCTAGAGCCCGTGAGCCACAACTACTGAGCCGGCATGCCACAACTACTGAAGCCCACACGCATGGAGCCTGTGCTCCACAACAAGAGAAGCCACCGCAATGAGAAGCCCGCTCACCACAACGAAGAGTAGCCCCCGCTCGCTGCAACTAGAGAAAGCCCGCGTGCAGCAACGAAGACCCAACACAGCCAAAAATAAATAAAATTCATTAATTAAAGAAAAAAAAGAAAATTAGAGGTGATTCTCAAGTTGGACATTGTGTCCAGGCTCCCATGAGATGCCATTAAAAGAAAAAAAAAAAAAACTGAAAACATATTGGGAGAGTTATCATTTAGCTTAATGTTCTACTTTTAGGATTTCAGACCTGATTAGATTTGCATTTGGGTAACGGAAACCTACCTATATCTGCGTAGAATGAGTTTCCCACTGAATTTATAAGTAGCTAGCATTTAATTATTTAAGGCAACGATAGAAGATAGGTCATATTTGAACACCTATCTTTCACCAGTAAATATTCTTAGATCCTCTTCTTCAGCAGTTTCTGGGTCAGAGTTTATTGTAATTTGTTACTGTTTCCACCAAGACGGTAATTTGTTCAACCTTCAGTGTCACTTGCCCTTCAGATGGTTTTCCTGTTATCGGAGGAGGGTTCATGTGCAGATTTGGAGTCAGTTATGTAAGCTCTCTTGGTCTCATGTATAAAACAGGGCTGATAGCATCTACCACTTGGGATTGTTGAAGATGACAGTTACAAATCGTTAAGCACAAGGCCTAGTTTATAAACAGGAGCTACTACTATTGCCCATTCTCTTCTGTGAATAAGGTTGAAGGTTTTCCTGAGTTTGGTGCTCACTGGCCGAAAGTTAGAGAACAGACCAATCTTTTAGGATGTCGGCCAATCTCTACTGGTATTCTAAACCTGGAATAGATCTTGAATGCCAGGTTCCTGTTTTACTAATCCAGATTTTTTTCTCTCTCCCTTGAAAATATTGTGGGGTTCCCCCCATTATATAAATAATATATGCTTTTATTTTAAAAAGTATAAGATAAAAATTTTTAATAAATAAATAAAATAAAAAACATTTTTTAAAACTAAAAAAAAGGTAATGAAGGTCTGACTCATGCTACTACATGGATGAACCTTGAAAACACGCTAAGTAAAAGAAGCCAATTTAAAAAGACCACATATTATACAATTTTATTTATACAAAATTTCCAGAATAGGGCTGGGAGGGGGATGTGGGGTGGGGGGAGGGAGGGACTGCTCCTGAGTACAAGGTTTCTCTTGGGGGATGATGAAAATGTTCTAGAATTGATTGCAGTGACTGCACAACTCTGAACACACTAAAACTATTGAATTGTACACTTTGAATGGGTGGATTCTATAGTATATGGATTGTTCTAATAAAACTGTTATTCCTGAAAAAGAAACTAAGGAATTGGGACTTCCCTGGTGGTCCAGGGGTTAAGACTGTGAGCTTCCACTGCAGGGGGCACAGGTTCAATCCCTGGTGGGGGAACTAAGATCCCGCAAGCTGCGCGGCGTGGCCAAAAAAGAAATATAGAGGAGGCTGGCATCTCATCCTGAAGTAGGCCTTCCCCATCAGCTTCTCAGCCCAGGCTCAGCTCTCAGCTCTTTGGAGGTTGAGAGGCTATGTAAGCAGCTTCCTTCCCCTCAGGACTCTGACTTCGTTTCTCCTCTCTACCCGGGGCTGAAAGTTACCAGGTCAAAAAGCAACTTTCTGTTTGGAAGTCTGAGCAAAGAACTAGCTTCAGACGCTAGCTAGTGAGTCTATGAAAGCCTTTAAACCAGAGTTTAATTTAGAATCTTGAGACAGATTGTCCCATTGTGTTTCTCCCTCCTCCCCTCTTAGCCAGGCTCTGCCCAGTGTACACATCCCCCGGTCATCTGCCTTCTTCTGCCCACCCATTTCTACACTGCCCCATGCTTCCTGCCCCTCTCCTCCTTCTGTGGGTGTCCTCGTGCAAAGCCACTGGAACCTCCTTTCCACCGTCAACTGTCTACCCTGCAGCCTCAGCCTTGTGTTTTAATCACACCCATCTCTGCATCCCCTGGCCCTTCTCCCCAAAACTCTGTCTCCACTGGCAGCCCTCTCCAAGGGACAAGCAGGTACTATCACTCTCCTTGTTTCACAAATGAGAAAACTGACATGTACTTGTTCAAGGTCAGTCAGTTATAAGTGGCAGAACCAGGATTCAAACCCAGGCAGTGTGGCCCCAGTGGCCTCTCGACCACCAAGCCACACTGTGATAATACAGATGTGTGTGGTCTATTTTTCCACATATAGCTAGGATTCCTCAGAAATGCTTTTCCAAGTTTTGTTTTATGTTTACTCAAAGGAAGAGTGTATCTTTAGGTATTCTCTAGAGAGAGGGCTTGCTTTTAACCACTTGTGTTGACCATGGATCAAAGGCACCAATATTATGCTGAATTCTACCTTCTAGACTCAAAGCTGGAGGGGTTTTCAGAGGTCTCATTAGACAGGTGAGAAGACTGGGACTTAGAGAAGGAAGGGAACTGGACCAAGCACTCACAGCTAGTCCAGTGAAAGGCCCAGAAGCAGGAGCCCTAAAATCTTGGCCTCGTCTCCAATGCCTTCCTTTGACACCAGGGTGCCTCCCAACATCCACCCTCAGTTTTTTTTTTTTTTTTTTTAATTTTTATTTTCAGTACATTAAATTTACTCATAAAAACATTCTAAAAATGTATAATTTTTCCTTTTTAACAAAGTCTGATAAAACATAAAACCCCCCAAAACAGAATACTTGACATTTACAATTCAAAATCAAATTAGCAGAATATTAAATACTTACAAAACTATATCTTTTAAAAATATTTATAAAGTTACATGCAATTTTGTAGAATTGACATAAAAGAATAGCTCAAACATGGGAGAATTTTCCTTCATTCCTAAAAAGAAAATATGTCAAATAGAAGCTGTGAAGATTCTTTTGCTTTTTTAAAAAAATAAATTTATGGGCTTCCATGGTGGCGCAGTGGTTGAGAGTCCGCCTGCCGATGCAGGGGATGCAGGTTCGTGCCCTGGTTCGGGAAGATCCCACATGCCGCGGAACAACTGGGCTCGTGAGCCGTGGCCACTGAGCCTGCGTGTCCGAAGCCTGTGCTCCGCAATGGGAGAGGCCACAACAGTGAGAGGCCCACATACCGCAAAAAAAAAAAAAAAAAAAATTATTTTATTATTTATTTTTGGCTACGTTGGGTCTTTGTTGCTATGCGTGGGCTTTCTCTAGTTGCGGTGAGCTGGGGGCTACTCTTCGTTGTGGTGCGCGGGCTTCTCGTTGCAGTGGTTTCACTTGTTGCAGAGCACGGGCTCTAGGCACACAGGCTTCAGTAGTTGTGGCACGTGGTCTCATTAGATGTGGCTCACGGGCTCTGGAGTGCAGGCTCAGTAGTTGTGGCTCACGGGCTTAGTTGCTCTGCCGCATGTGGGATCTTCCCGGACCAGGGCTCGAACCTGTGTTCCCTGCATTGGCAGGCAGATTCTTAACCACTGTGGCACCAGGGAAGTCCCTGTGAAGATTCTTGAGTGCACGAGGTCTTCAGTTTCAGTACCAGAGTCTGTCTTTGTGCATCTAAGACCTTTACGTATGTGAAGGGCTTCTTACAACCCCAAGATGGACTGGCTGCCGCTCCCCTCTCTCCGAAAACAGTGTAGTGACATTGACCT
Source organism: Grampus griseus (assembly GCF_964374135.1). Taxonomy (NCBI): domain Eukaryota; kingdom Metazoa; phylum Chordata; class Mammalia; order Artiodactyla; family Delphinidae; genus Grampus; species Grampus griseus. Next base: position 80,942,118 of record NC_139017.1, read on the forward strand.
TTGGCCTCAGCCAGCATGGTGCATAATTTGCGATGTTGAGTAAAAATACTCAGTTTGATTCAGAACCTCAGGACTTTTCAGCAATTGAGCCTCTTCGGTTTTAACCTCCGACCAAGTGTCAGATTTGTACACCAGCCCGAGGAAGCACAGCACTGGCTATTGGGACCAGGTAGTGGGAGGCCTGGCTCAGCTCAGCCCCCCTTGAGGGGTTGTGGTGCGAGCCATCTTGGGTGGTACCCATTCCCCTGGGTCGGAATGGCAGAAGTGAGAGCAAAGTGAGCCAATGTGTGGGTTGCCCGGGCTGCCTGTGTTAATGTCTGATGCCTGGGGAATAAGAAAGCCCTTCCTCTTTTGCCAGGCTCTTCCTCTTCTTGATCTCTTTTTCTTCCTTCTCAAGATCCTTTCCTGCAGAGGGAAAGCTAGTGATCAAATAGGCCTATGTGTCTTGATTTGGGAATCATTGAAAAGTGCGCCAATCAAGACCACCTTGCTCACCAGCTGCCTGAAATCCCCTCACCTCCTCCTCCTTTATCTTTTTAATATTTATCCTTTATAAACATGTTTTTTATTGAGGTAATATCAGTTTATAACATTACATAAGTGTCATGAGTATATTATATTTCTACTTCTGTAAACACTACCGCATGCTTGGCACCAAAAATTTCATTTCCATCCGTCACTATAGAGTTGATCCCCATGACCTGTTTTGCCCTCCCCCCTCCCCTCAACCCTGTCGCCCCTGGTAACCATTACTCTAGTCTCTGTATCTTCGTGTTTAGTTTGGTTTGTTTATTTATTTTGTTTTTTATATTCCACATAGGAGTGAAATTATAGGTTATTTTCTTTCTCTGTCTGACTTATTTCACTTAACATAATAACCTCAAGGTCCATCCACGCTATTGCAGATGGCAAGATTTCAACTTTTTCCATATATATATATATATATACACACATGTATTTTCTTAATAGGTCATATTTTTCCAGAACATTAAAATAGCTTACAAAATGAAAAATTGAGAAGGAGGTATATTAAAACTCAACCTTATTCTACATTTAAACATTTTATTTATACCAAAAAAACAGAATTTATTAGACTGTTCTTTCCTATTAGACTGTAACTTTATTAATAAAAGAAATTCATTAATAAAGTTTCGAAGTCTGCTTCTTTACTTACCTTATTTTCAGTTCAGAACATTGCCATATTTGAGAATTTCCCTTGACCAAGTGACAATCTTAAATAATTTTCAATTAATTTTAGCTCACTGCAATTTCTTTAGGATCATGTCTTTATTTAAAAGTTTGAGATTTTGTTCATCACAGATTTTTTGGCATTAATTTTGATTTTTTAAACTATTGCATTAAATATCATTTATCTTGATTACTGAGTTTTCTTGGTGTCCCCTTAAATTTTGCACCCAAGGTGAGTGCCTCACTGACCTCACCCTAGTTGCAGCCCAGATGAGAATCTTCTGAAAGCACAAGTATCAGGGAAGAAAGGAAAACAATTCATCCATTCAACAGTGAAGTCACTCAATCACCCATCCATCCATCTGTCCATCCATCCATTTTTTCATTCAACACATTTATTGAGTGCCTATTATGTGCCAGGCACTGTTCTGGGCACTTGGGATGTAACAGTAAAACAGATGAAAAACCTGTCTTCACGGGCCTGCATTCTAGTGGGTGGAAATAGACACTAAACAAGATAAATAAGGAAAGTACAGTACTAAGGGCTATAGAGAAGAATAAAGTGAGGAAGGGGTAGGGAACACCAGAAGTGGGGAGGAAGAACCTTGCTGGTAGAGCTCTGAGAATATGAAAAATGGATCCCTGGGGATCAGCGTTCCCAGCAGAGGTGGAGGTGAGGGGATGCCGATTGTGGCCACAGAGCAGTCAAGAGGCCCATTTGCCCACAGGTGTGTTTTGTTTGGCACTCACAGTGTTAAACATTTGTTTTGGATTTGGATGCTTTTAGATGGGCATGGCTTTATCCACAGGCCCTACTCTTCCCTATTGTATTGCACTCATTTGTGCACCAAGCCACAAAGATAATTATGTGCTCTAACTATGTCCTAGAAGCAATAGATAGCCACAGGACAAACGGACTGGGCAAAGGACATCCAGCTCAACCTGTGTGCGTGAAAGATCAAGGTCAAGCACCCTCCACCCCCAGGTCCTTCACCACATCAAATCACAGTCCACAGCGCCAAAGTGGGGGGTGGTCCCCAGGAAGGACTGGGGTTGAAGTTTTCCACCAATATAGAGAAATGAGAACTCAGAGTCAGAAATGAGTTGTAGAAACTAGGGGACATGGCATTTCTTTCAGATCTTAGCTTGTAGACTAAGAGTCACGTCCACAAGAGTGATATCTAGCTGGCCTCTCCTATGTTCCAGACAACTTTGGACTCTAACCTCTATTTAATTCTCACCGTAACTGCTCAAGCTCAATGTGATTTTCCCACTCTTGTTCTCCATGTCTCAGATGACAAAGCTGAGGACTTGCCCAAGGATGTGCAGTGAATTCCTGGTGAAAGTGCCTCCAGATCCCATACATCCGCCTCCAAAGGGTATGTTCCTTGTTGTCAACCTTGCTGCCTGTTGTAGGGATGGAGTCCCTCACCCCACGCCATTGTTGCAAATGTTATCTAGGGTGTCCACATATGAAAATAATCCGGATGATCCTGCCGTTGTGACGAATACTTTTAAGAACATTCCTCTCATGTGAGCCTCAAAAGAACTCTGTGAATTAGACAGTGTCACCCCATTTTGCAGACAAGAGAACAGATGTAGTGATGTAAGATGACATTCCCAAAGTTATGCAGGAGGTTAGGGGATGTGAAGCCGGGCCAGAGACCTTAACCAGCCCTGCATCACCTGTTCTGAGACAGGATTAGAAGCATGAGGTCTGCCCTCCTCAGCCAGGCTACTTGCCCCAGACTTTTTGCCGTGTTAGCCAACATGCCACGTGATGTATTGAAAAAGAAGGCTGTAAGCCTCCATGCTTCCTCACTCTCACATCCGCTTGCAGCCTTAGATATTTCGATCATAGGATAATCGACAGAGTCACATGATCCGAGAGCTGGATGTGATCCAACAGGGGTTACCAATTCACAGCACATAAGGGTTTTCAATGAAGTTCTACCTCTTGTAACTGACCGGCCAGGATCCATGACCGTGTGCATTCTCTCCGTGAAACATACTGACTGCTGCTCCCTTGCGGGGAGTGGGGGGCACTGAATGTGCCACCAGAGGGTGCCCACACCTTCCGGGATGCCATATACAGTGGCATCTACCTGTTGACATGAATGTCACCCACACTGAGATGTATTTATTCCCAAGCCTGTTTAATGCCAGTTGTACCTTAACAAAATGTCACATAAACTGAGGAAATGTGAATGTAAGAGAAAAAGAATTGTTTCTGTAAGAACCAAGTTGACAGTTTTGGAAAGACAGTAAAGGAGAGATCCTAAAATAAGATTGTTGAATTGGGTGTAGGCAAGACAACTGAATAAGTTGGTGGGGGGGAAGCATAATATCTGAAAGATTCCTGTACAAAGTTGTTTTCCAAGTGTCTAAGTCCTCACTTCACTCTACAGAAACTAAAATTAGAAATTGCAGACAAAGGCCTTCCCTGGTGGCGCAGTGGTTGAGAATCTGCCTGCCAATGCAGGGGACACAGGTTCGAGCCCTGGTCCAGGAAGATCCCACATGCCGCGGAGCAACTAGGCCCGTGAGCCACAACTACTGAGCCTGCGCGTCTGGAGCCTGTGCTCCACAACATGAGAGGCCGCGATAGTGAGAGGCCCGCACACCGTGATGAAGAGTGGCCCCCGCTTGCCACAACTGGAGAAAGCCCTCGCGCAGAAACGAAGACCCGACACAGCCATAAATAAATAAATAATTTAAAAAAAAAAATTGCAGACAAAGCATTAAAGGTGCGATTTTTGTACAAAAAGCAGAGTGGGGCAGAACCAGTCCTCCCAAACAGACTTATTCTCAGTGAAAAGATCTTGGCTGTCTGTCAAACTATTGGTGAAGGAATGTACATTTGGATGCTTTAGGTTAACAAAAATGTTTAAGATATATATATATAATTTAGAATTTTCTTCTTACATCTGCTTACACAGATACTTTTATGTTAATACATAAATATATATATTATACATATTAATACATATATATGTATTAATTTCAATGCAGTCTTTTTTGCTTTTCCTTTTTCTTCTGATTGGGTTCTCCCTCCCTTTCTCCCATCCCTCTCCTGCCACAGGACAGTGGACAGTCCTTCCCTCAAAAACCATGATGACCACTGGGTCGAGTTGCTGCCATGTTTTTCTCCATGCTCATGTGTGTTGGCTCACATGCACATTGGGGACCGGGGGTGGGGAGGGTGGCATTACTTCTTCTTTAAAATGGAATGATTTAAAATTTTATAACCAATTTCCTGCACTTTGCTTTTTCTCATCAATTATTTTATTTATTTATTCTTTTTATGTGCCCCAGCCATGAAACAGCTCTGGCCACCAACCCAGGCATCAAGCTACGATGAAGAAAGCACTAGACATCTGCTTTGCCCCTGACTGATACAAGAGCACCACCACCAATCAGGTGTCTCTTTGCCCATTGCCGGGGGTTCTCATCAATTATTCATGGCAATCCCTGTGAGGCACCTGATATAGCTCCAATTTATTCTTTTTAATGGCTGTAGAGTATTCCCTGGCATGTCATAATATACTCAATAATACCTCTTTTGAAGGACATTTTTTCTGTTTCTAGGTTTTGTTTTTTTTCCACCATAAACAATTCCTTCTACATATTTGTGCACATAGCCATACATTCGGGTATGTTTATTTCTATAGGGTAGATTTTCAGGAGTGGAACTGCTAGGTCAACACGTTTATGTATTTTTTTTTATAATAATTTTTTAAAATTTATTTTATTTATTTATTTTTGGCTGCATTGGGTCTTCGTTGCTGCGCACGGGCTTCCGCTAGTTACGGCAAGTGGGGGCCACTCTTTGTTGCGGTGCAGAGGCTTCTCACTGCGGTGGCTTCTCTTGTTGCGGAGCTTGGGCTCTAGACGTGCGGGCTTTAGTAGTTGTGGCGCACGGGCCTAGCTGCTCCACGGCATGTGGGATCCTCCCAGACCAGGGCTCAACCCCCGTTCCCTGCCTTGGCAGGCGGATTCTTAGCCACTGCGCCACCAGGGAAGCCCAAGGATGTGCATATTTAAGGAACATTTTGTGTGTGTGTGTGTGTGTGTGTGTGTGTGTGTGTGTGTTACACGGGCCTCTCACTGTTGTGGCCTCTCCTGTTGCGGAGCACAGGCTCCGGACGCGCAGGCTCAGCGGCCATGGCTCACGGGCCCAGCCGCTCCACGGCATGTGGGATCTTCCCGGACCGGGGCACGAACCCGTGTCCCCTGCATCGGCAGGCGGACTCTCAACCACTGCGCCACCAGGGAAGCCCAAGGAACTATTATTGACTCAATCCCTTGTTACCACTGAATTCACAGGTGCTTTGACTGTGTGCCCTTCCCTCACTTCAACCTCTGGGTGACAAGAACCCCTTAGCCCTTGGCAAGGAGCCACCTGGGCAAGATGCAGAGCACAGTGATGGGGGGAAGATTCTCAGCAGTGGGCGCGGGAGGCGTGGCCTCCAGCAAATCAGGGAAGGTCCTGAGCCTGCTCCCACCCGAAAAAATAAGGATAATGATACTCTCCCTCACCTCACAGCAGGTGAGTGAAATCACTCTAAAACATCAAGGCACTATGTAAATAGTAACTTTTATGAGGAGCTGGAGTGTCAGTACCAGAAAAGCCTTGACTAACTGTAGGAAGCGGTTGAGAGATCCCCTTGCCCCAGGTGGACGTAAGGCTGGCTCCATTCCAGCCATGACCAAGGGCAAGAGGGCCCTTGTTCCAGCGCCTCCTCACACCACCAAGAATATGAGGATGTTACATACAACTGTATAACACTGGAGCTTCCCAGAGCAACCCCCAAGCTAAATCCTCTCCCAGTGGACTTGTGCCCCAGAGATCTGTCCCAGAGGTGTCTCTGCGAATCTGTGAAAAGACTCTTTGGGGTTGGATCCAGCAGACAGACATTCAGATCTCAGTTCTGTTTATGAGCTGAAGCCCTCCCTGACCGTCAGTGTCTTCTTCTGTACAGTAGTAGAGTGGCACTAGATATTCACCTCGTTGTGAATACATGAATGTATGAAAGAGTAGGGCAAAACACATTTGAGGCTCAATAAACACTTGCTGAGTTTGAATTCAGTTTAATTCCATTCTCCACTTTCATTTTTTCCCTCCGCAGTGGGAGGAGGGGGAGGAGGACAGATGATTTGTAGGAAGTCTACCAGGTCCTATGCTAGATGCTCTCTCTATGGAAGCTCATCTAACCTCTCGGCCACACTGTGAGGTGTGCCTCTTTCACAAACGAGGCATCTGGGGCTCAGAGAGGGTCATCCGTCTACCCAAGCCCTGACTTTTAAACCTGGGCCTGACACCCAAACCTATGCCATTTAGATAACACAGCACCCACAGTCTATTCAAATCTACAATCATTTTTCTCACTGACCATGAGAAAACCTCAAGGTTCAAAACAAAGGCTGAGAAGTTTCAAACCCCATCTCTAGCTGTTTAATGGCTCTGCGGTCACTGATTAAATCTTCTCCTGGATGACTCTCGCTCACCACTGTGCTTGTTCTTCTCTCACTCACCTGCACCCCAGGCCTAGGCTGGAGAAGCAAAAAACCAGAGTATAAGAGGCCATCCCATCCAGCCCCTCCCTCTAGAGGGAGGAAACGGAATTCCAGAACAACAGCCCAAAGTCACCCAGGGGGAGGCAGGAGCTCCCGAGGGCCAGCCCCGTGGCCTTCCCTGAGCCCCGCCTCCCAGGGGTACACGGGGCTTCTTCTCCCTCCCCTCCCTGTGCCCGTTTCTCTGAAGCAGGGCTCAGAGACTCAACACTAAGGACGGGGCTGCATCACTGCATTTTCCTTTGAACTGGACAGCCAGGCCACTGGACAGCCACTTTCTTCTTCCAGATCTAGGACATCTGATTGCTGAGGAATTAACGTTTCCATAGACAGTGGAAATAAAAAACGCTTTTGCTAAGAAGTCTGGGGGGTAAAAGCAGGGCACAGCCTGGAGAAGTAGGACAGCTCACTGAGCTCGGGGCTCATCATCTCAGTCCTTCTCTGCCCAGCCCCAGTTCCTTCCCGACTTGTACGTTCTGTGCTTCTTGTTCCCCAGCCAGCCCTTCCCCCTTGGGTCCTAGGTCCTGCTCTCTCATTCTTCTCACGTTGATTTCTCATATTCTGAACAGGAATAAGATCTGTTCTTCTTCAAGGCTGTGACGCATCATGATGTTAAGAATTTGCTCAGGAATTTCACACATTCAGTCTAAAAAACCATTCTTGCACGGATTGGCTGTGTGACTTTTGGAAGCGCAGTCTCTGGACCTGTTTCTTCATCTGTCAATGGAGAGAATAACGTTTCTTTGGCAGAGCTCGTGTCAGAATCAACTAAATAGTGTCCCTTACAGGGTTTTGCACGTTCTAAGAGCACGGCAGATGGTCACTTTTCTTCTTCCAGCATGTTGATTATCCCGGGTCTTACATGCCCACCAAATGCAGCCATAGTGCCCCAGTAGCCCACCTGGAGGGGGCCCAGAGGTCTGCTCTGCCCCTGCATGTGACAAAGGGACCCAGCTGCAGCCTGGTTCTATTTCACCACCTCTGTCTGGAGCCAGGCCAGGCATGCCTCCAAAGCCATAATTTTCAGGGTGCAATCATCCATCTCAGCGCAAAGAGGCCCGCAGAGGCCCCAGAGCAAAGAATGATAGAGTGGAAAAGAAATGTGCCTTGGAAACTTGGGTCCAACTTTCTGCTGCATCACTAGCTAGTTCTGTGAATTTGAGCAAGCCATTTCGGTTCTCTCTGGTTCAGCTGTAGAAAGTCATTTGTAATTCTTCCCTTCCCTCTCCCCCTGGCTACCGCTTTCCTTCAATAAATATGAATTAGGCATCTAGGCACCAGGGATATAAAAATGAATAGAAACAGATAAAATACCTCCATGATGGCATCATTGAACTCATCGTCCAATGAGGCACAAGTACTGTAAATCAGTACGTGCAGAATTCCATCCTTGAGGAATGCGTTCTGTGCTGGAGAAGGTCACGGTACCTGCATGAGTCTAATGGTGGGATTGACCTAGCTGGGGAGGTCACGGGATGCTTTCTAATGAGGTCATGGCTGAATGGAGATCTGAAGGACGGGAGGCAGCCACTGACTAAGATGGGGTGGAAGAGATTTCCAGGCAGAGGACAGGATCAGTGTAAAGACCCAGCAGTAGTGGGGAACTAAGGTGTGTGGGAGGAACTGGGAGAAGGTGGGGGGAATGCCGGATGGAGAGTGGGGTGGGGGAGTGGCCGGTGGGCAGAAGGGCCTTTTGGGTCTTGCTGAGGATTTTGTCTTCAGTCTCCAAAGAGCAATGGGAAGCCCTGGGATTGTTTTAAAAGGAGTTTTTGGAAGAGTGACTAAGTCCCTTAGCACCTCATCTTCCCATTCATTTATCAGATTAAGCAGTCAGTCATTTAGAAGGGGCTGAACATTTGGGACACAGAAGAGGATGTTTTGATGGAGGACATTTTGCTAGACAAAGGGCATAGGGAAAATCTGGAAGGTGAGGTGACGTCTCAGAGTTCAGGCCTCGACACTGTGTTACAGCAGGGTCTCCAGGCCCCTTGTCAGGACCTCAGGGCACTGGGCACGTGGCATCAGAGGAGGGTCAAGACAGGTATCCTGAGGAAGAGAGGGGGAAGAGTCCGGTGTCTTTAACACCAGAGATACGTAGCCTGCTTCATAATTGGGATCAGGGCTAGCCATTCTTGAATACATTATGGGTAGAGAAAGAGGAAAACCTAGTGATCGTTTGGGGCCTTGCTGAGCCAGACACACCCCCTCAACCAATGGGAGGAGCCGTTATCTGACAAGGTCAAATGCATATGTCCGTGACTGAAATTCAGTTCAACCCTATGGCTCATAAAGATATTTTATATCTGTTTAACCTAACTTTCTACTGTCTCATGGAATCAAATCCAGGTCTGCCTGCTTGCCTGACCACAGCAGGTAATTGCATGGGGAAGATACTTGCTGTTTGATCCTGGGCAAGTCGCTTAGGGGAGGGTGAAGCCCAGTTTCTGCATCTGTGAGTTGAGAACAATGATACTAATGCACTGGGTTAGATGAGAGAATGTACGTGCCATGCTTAGCATAGTGTCCGGTCCTGTGGCAACAGTTATTATTATGGCAGTTATTCCGTATATGTGATATAACTATAGCACTTCCATAGAGACAAGGAAGGCAATGTAATCAACAGCAGGGCAGGCAATAATAGGTAATAGGGAGGAGTGAGGACTGTGGCAAACTGGAGAATCCTTCTAAGGGGGCGGCAGCTCCTCAGCTTCAACCACTGGCTCCAACACTTAGAACCAGTATTGTCTGACTTCTCCAGAAATGCTAGGAATCCTAATTTATGACTGTGGTATTTAATTCCAATTTTAAAAAAAAACCCACCAACAATAGCAACATCTAACAACCTTATGAGACACACTAAACAGGTCCTGGAGCAAAGTTAGACTGAAGGAAGCATAAACAGAGCTTCACAGAGGCCAACTGTTCTCAGGAGTCAGATGTGCCCCACAGATAAAACTCTAAAAGCACAGGAAAGGCCAGGAAAGCAGGCCTAGGAAGCGCTCCTAACACGTCCTGTGAAATGACAGCACTGTGAGCGCATGCAGACACCAACCTCCCTCAGGGAGGGTTTTGAGGAGGACAACACTCATTTAGTTTCACGTACTGGGACAATTACTCAAAGATGACACCAGCCTTTTACACTCCCAGCCCAGGAAGTGAGCTCCTGGAAGCCTGAGGGTGTTTTCTAGACACTTAGGAGCTGCGATACCACTAATTTCCACTGGGAGTCTCTCTCACACCAGTGATGGCGCTGCCGTCCTCAGGTCTGCGGGATGCAAGGTCCTCCAGATCTCTGTGGGAGGATTGCTGTGGCTCCCTGATCTTCACAGTTATGTGACTACCTGTTTAATCCTTACAGAAGCCAAACATGGATTTGAAAGGACCTCTTTCCTGCCAGTCAGTCAGCCAGTAGCCTTTCCTGTGCACAGAAAGCCCTTGGAGATATTCTGCACACCAGGATTTCATGAGAATCTTAGGAGTGCCTGTACAGGTCAGCCTGCTTGCTTTCCATACCCGGTGTCTCTCTCTGACGCTGCACCAAGGGACCTGCTTGCTGCCTCCTTCCCTGATGGGGCTGAACAAGAGGTCGACTCCAGGCTTCAGGGATTGCCCTTTCCAGAGCAGCTTTGCCTGGTCCAACATCCCTATTAGCTGTGTGACCTTGGGTAAGCCTTAACCTTTTGGTCCTCAGTTTCCTCATCTGTAAAATGGAACAAATACTAATCTCCAAAAATGTTTCCAGTATGAAACAGGAAGGTGTGTGCAGCACGAAAAGCTGGAATACCAGTGAGTCATTTATATTAGTACTTTGAAGCAGGGCTTGGCGAATGTTCTCTGTAAAAGGCCAGATAGTAACTATTTCAGGCTTTGCTGGTGTCCGTGGCAAGTGTTCAATTCTGCTATTGCAGCCTGAAAGCAGCCACAGACAGTACATAGCATGGCTGTGTTCCCGTACAGCGTCATTTTACAGAAACAGACAGTGGACTGGATTTGGCCCATGGGCTGTACCTTGCCCACCTTTACCGTCGTCTGTTTTTGTAAGGCCTGTGAGCTAAGAAAGGTTTTTACATTTCTAAAGGGTTGTAGGAAACAAACAAAAAATAGGTGACAGGAACCAGACTGTAGATGATTCAGAAAGACTAAAGTGTTTGCCATCTGGCTCTTTATAGAAGGTGTCCAACCCCTGCTCTTGAGCGTCTCAGGCTTGTCTTAGCCCAGGAGACAGCAGCTCTGTCCCTGAGGGTGATGGGACCTGGTGATATGTCACAATAAGACAGGCGGGAGCCAGGGCCTGGGACTCTGAGTCACTCCCACAAGGGAAGCTCTGGGGCTGGAGGAGGGAGGGGAAACGGGGCCACTTAGTTCTCTTTTCCGATGTCTATTTTAGATGGGTTTTATGCAAGAGACTCAGAAAAGATTCCTTCAGAAAATGATCAAGTTCAAGGTGCTTTCATTTCCTGAATTGTTTCTAGTGTGCGAGGCTGTGCTGTCATCTGGAACTGCTGAGCTCTTGTGAACAGGAACTCTGAGTCATGGGAGAGCCCGGGATTTCCACCCACTTGGGGAGGCACAGAGACCAGATGAGGGGCTCCATCAGGCCTGAGACCTGCCCCTGGAGCCGTGATGTTGCTTCTTTGTTTTAGATTCAGTCAGTCAACTGAGCAGAGCCAGGAGGTACCAGGCCCAGAGACAGTCCCCAAAGAAAAGAGAGCGAAAACCTGAGGGAGGAAAGCTGGTTGTGCCCGTGAAACCATAGCCCACAGCAGCAGGGCCTTCTCTGGAGGAGAGCGCTGGGAGCCCGGATCCTTGGGAGTGCTTATGTTTGCGTGTGTACCAGGCAGAGGAGAGCAGGGTGAATGTCACAGCTATTGCTGGTTCTGTTTTCACTTCTCTCTCCCCTCCTCAGCGCTCCCCACCACTGATCCCAAGACAAGGTGCTGGTGGCTAAACAGGGGCTTCTTGTCATCACTGAGTTCGCCATCCACCATCAGAAACTGGAGGTTCCTCCCAGTATCCTTATGGCTCTAAGCAGCTCAGGACAGACCTGGTGCCACTCAGACCCTGGAGGGTCTCCCAGAGAACGGTCCTGGAGAAGACTTCATTTATTGCTTTTTGTGACTAAAAGTGGTATATAGCTACTGCAGAAAATTTGGAAAATATAGACATGTGTAAAGAAGAAAATGTACAGAATGATTTTAGATGGAAAACCAACCTGATTAATTCAGGAAACAAGTATTTAATGGTGCATCTACTATACGCCAGGCACTGTTCTCAGTGCTGGGGACACTGCGTGAACAAAACAAAGTGCTTTTCCTCCTGGAGCTTCTATGCTAGTAGAGGAGACACTCAGCAGAGTAGAGGAAGGGACTAGAGGCTGATGGAATGGGGCACCATTTTGGGTAGGTGGTCAGGAAAAGAGGAAGCAGCTAGGCGGGCATCTGGGGAAGAGCGTTTCAGGCCGAAGGAACGGAATGTGGCAGGAGCCTGCCTGGTGTGTGTAGGGCATGTAGGAGGCAGTGTGGCTGGAGCTGATGAGCGAGGGGGAAGCTGGACGAGGACATGTGGGGACTCCTAGGCTGTGGTGAGGACCTCAGATAGATAGTGGGTGAGTGAAATGGAAATCTAATGCAGGCTCTTGAATAAAAGAGCTACTCGACTGGCATTATGCTTTGAAATAATCATTCTGTACACTGGATGGAAAATAGACAAGGGCTGGGGCTGGAGGTTGGCAAGGGTGGAAACTGGGAAGCCAGAGAGGTGATTGCACTAGTGTAGGGAGGGGAAAGTTTTCCTTCTCCCTCTTAGGGTCCCTGGCTGGATCTCAAAATTAAACTGACAAAGACAGATCAATGAGAGAAAAGCATATACATTTTATTTATTTTTTTACATGTACATGGAAGTCTTCACAGGAGAATGAAGACCCGAGGAAGTGACCAGAGCAGGAAGCTTCTTTACCTTTTAGACAAAGAAACAACACATTTGTGAAGAATTGACAAGACAAGGGAGTAAATGTGAAGAGGTAACAGGGTTTGTTTATACTGCCTTCCGGGGCCTGAATTTCCTGTGATAAGGATGCCTTCCTTCCTCCTGATATAAGGAGGGTCCTTTTGCATGGGAGATTCATCTCCTGCTTTCAGGAGGACAAAGGAGGGTCAGGGTGTTTTTTACACCAGCTATTTCATAAGTCCCTTTCCTTCAAAATGACCAATAGGTCAAGGTGGCATATTTTGAGGTGACATTTTCTCCTCTATAAGGGTAACACAAAGTTGTACAAGGGGAGGGGGCTGCCCTGAGTGAAGGGGAGAGGTGGACGGGAGCCTGAAACCCCTCCCCACGGAACCCCAGGGTGCCTGGGAGCACAGTTTGCAAACCACTGGACTGGAGTGTCTCTGGGCTCCTGTGCTCTTGTGCAGGCCAGGTCTCTACCATCCAGGCTTCTGAAAATGGGACCTTGAAAACTGGATGCGGCCAGCCCTGTGCAGGGGTTATAAAGATGAGTAAACGAAGTATCTGCCCCAAGAAACTCACCAGCTGGGATGGGAGCTAGGAAGTCACACAAATGACCTAAGTACACTGTAAAGGGTCTCTGGCCCCCTTCCCTTGCCTTTCTTCCTTGTGCGCCTGGGCCAGTGGTTCCCAAACTGGGCTGGTCTTGAGGTCACCTTGGGAACTTTATACAGACTCCCAGAGGACTCCTCCAGAGATTCGAATTCACTTGGCCCCGGGTGGCGCCTGGGAGTCTATATGTTAAAAGCTCCCTGCAGGGGGGGTGGGGTGGTGGGGTGGGGGGAACCGATTTGCTGCTGGGTTGGGGAAGCTTGGGAACCCCCTGCCCCAGTCTCCTCCGCCGGCTACCCATACTTGGGTTAACTCTTTTTTTTTTTTTTTACATCTTTATTGGAGTATAATTGCTTTACAATGGTGTGTTAGTTTCTGCTTTATAACAAAGTGAATCAGTTATACATATACATATGTTCCCATATCTCTTCCCTCTTGCATCTCCCTCCCTCCCACCCTCCCTATCCCACCCCTCCAGGCTGTCACAAAGCACCGAGCTGATCTCCCTGTGCTATGCGGCTGCTTCCCACTAGCTATCTACTTTACGTTTGGTAGTGTATATATGTCCATGCCACTCTCTCGCTTTGTTACAGCTCACCCTTCCCCCTCCCCATATCCTCAAGTCCATTCTCTAGTAGGTCTGTGTCTTTATTCCTGTCTTACCCCTAGGTTCTTCATGACATTTTTTTTTCTTAAATTCCATATATATGTGGCATACGGTATTTGTTGTTCTCTTTCTGACTTTACTTCACTCTGTATGACAGACTCCAGGTCTATCCACCTCATTACAAATAGCTCAATTTCATTTCTTTTTCTTTTTTTTTTTTTAACATCTTTATTGGGGTATAATTGCTTTACAATGGTGTGTTAGTTTCTGCTTTATAACAAAGTGAATCAGTCATACATAAACATATGTTCCCATATGTCTTCCCTGTTGCGTCTCCCTCCCTCCCACCCTCCCCATCCCACCCCTCCAGGCTGTCACAAAGCACCGAGCCAATATCCCTGTGCCATGCGGCTGCTTCCCACTAGCTATCTACCTTACTGCGTTTGTTAGTGTGTATATGCCCATGACTCTCTCTCGCCCTGTCACAGCTCACCCTTCCCCCTCCCCATAACCTCAAGTCTGTTCTCTAAGAGGTCTGCGTCTTTATTCCTGCTTTACCCCTAGGTTCTTCATGACATTTTTTTCTTAAATTCCATATATATGTGTTAGCATACGGTATTTGTCTTTTTCTTTCTGACTTACTTCACTCTATATGACAGACTCTAGGTCTATCCACCTCATTACAAATAGCTCAATTTCGTTTCTTTTTATGGCTGAGTAATATTCCATTGTATATATGTGCCACATCTTCTTTATCCATTCATCCGATGATGGACACTTAGGTTGTTTCCATCTCCAGGCTATTGTAAATAGAGCTGCAATGAACATTTTCGTACATGACTCTTTTTGAATTATGGTTTTCTCAGGGTATAGGCCCAGTAGTGGGATTGCTGGGTCATATGGTAGTTCTATTTGTAGTTTTTTAAGGAACCTCCATACTGTTCTCCACAGTGGCTGGATCAATTTACATTTCCACCAACAGTGCAAGAGGGTTCCCTTTTCTCCACACCCTCTCCAGCATTTACTGTTTGTAGATTTTTTGATGGTGGCCATTCTGACTGGTGTGAGGTGATACTTCATTGTAGTTTTGATTTGCATTTCTCTAATGATTAATGATGTTGAGCATTCTTTCACGTGTTTTTTGGCAGTCTGTATATCTTCTTTGGAGAAATGTCTATTTAGGTCTTCTGCCCATTTTTAGATTGGGTTGTTTGTTTTTTTGTTATTGAGCTGCATGAGCTGCTTATAAATTCTGGAGATTAATCCTTTGTCAGTTGCTTCATTTGCAAATATTTTCTCCCATTCTGAGGATAATTATCTTATCTCAGAACATCTCTCCTGGGCTGAGCCATTGATCCGTGAAACCACTTACTGGCCTGAAATATCCCCAGAATACAACCAACACTGAAGAAAATATTCTTATAGAGCATCACAAATCTCACTGAGGGGAAAACTTACAGGTGGGGTATGGCATGCTGAACAGGTGGGACCCTAAAATTCACTCCAGAACCTGAAGAAAATCAGACATTCCCAAACAGAAAGAGAGAAGAAAGGGGAGGGTGGGGGAGGGAAGGGGAGAGTGAATCGCCTGTGAATGAATGCTCATTTTCTCTCAGTTACCAGGACGACAAAAATAGATCAGCAAAATCAGATCAAGAGTCATCAACGAAAAAGATTTCTCTGAGTCAGACTTCTTCCCTGGAAGCTGTGAACTTTATCCTCCAGCAGCCATTAATCTAATATTAAGCCCCTTAACCTTCCTAATTGTTCTCTTTCAGCATCGGCTGGTTTCATATTAACCTTTCAATCTTTCCTATAATGCAGTCACCTCCAACTCCAGCCAGACCTGGTCCAGGTGCTCCTGTCGGCCCCGTCCTTTTCCTCTCCTGGCTGTGTGTCCCCCTTTCTACCAGCCTCTATGCCCTTTCTTTCTTTCTTTTCTTTCTTCCTTTCTTTCTTTCCTTTCTTTTTCTTTCTCTCTTTCCCTTCCTTCCTCCCTTTCTTTCTTTCTCTCTCCCTCCCTCTCTCTCTTCCTCCCTCCCTCCCTTCCCTCCTTCCTTTCCTGTGAAGCAGCCATCTGGCGTGGTGTCTGACTCCTGGATCTGGGCTGACAGAGCATAAGGAACATATTTTGCAAACGGGCTGTGATGGCTCCTCTATTATTTCAGACGAGGCTGTCAGTGGGAGGCCATAGCTACCGGCCAGTCAGGGCTGATCAGCCCCAGGCTATTTCTGTGACTCTGGTGTTTGAGTTTTGTTTTTCCTCTCTCCTGGGAAGAACTCATTGAGATTATTTCTTTGGAAAAGACCAAGCACGTCACCCAGCTGCTCAAGGAACATGTGGAAGCTGGCTGTCTCGGGTTCCCCCTTGTGCCCCATGAGGGCTGAGGGCCACTGGGCTCTAAAGCTGGACTGTGGTTCTGTCTCCAGAGAGGCCAGCTCAGAAGGAGCCCTCTGTGGCCGCCACACAGCCCGAGCTTGAATTCTGGTGTCTCCTTCGAGCAGTGAGTGACTCCTTGAGTAACGGTAATAAGTGTGAACAGTGAGCGCTGGGGGAAGGTCTTCTGTCCCCCGGGTGATGCCACTGGGGCACTTCCTCTTCTCTTTTACAGTCAGGGTAGAGCTAGAAGGAACCGCAGCATCACTCTCCGAATCCTCCATCCATGGGGACCAGAGGCCTTGCCTCAAGCTGGGGCTGTGGAAGGGCTGAGACTGGTGAGGGGCCTTCACCACACCTACTCTGGGAAGGGCAGGGACAAGCTTCCCAACAGGCACTGCGCTGACAAGGCTGGGGCAAGGGCGTGTCCCCGACTGAGGCCATGGACCAAAGCCAGCTCTTCCACGGCCCCCCTGCCAGGGGCATCCAGGTTTGGTGTTTGTTTTGGGCCCTTGCCTGGTGAGGACGCCCTGCCAGCACCTCCTCAGGCCTCAGGGCGCACCCCCGCGCCAAATGAAAGCAGCTCTGAGGGTGGGAAAAGGCAGGCCCCTTGCACATCCGGGTCCTCTCTCTCAGCTCGGCACGTGCCCACAGACAGCCCACCCCGTGTCCCCACAGCAGACCCGCTTTCTCTGGTGTGTCAGGCTTCCCAGGCACAGGGCCCCTTTCCATAAGCGGACCAGCCCTGGGCTGCGTGCTGGGGCGAGCCGCACTCTCCCTGCTGGGCCCAGCGTGCCTTCCCCGGGCAGCTCTGGCCTGCGTGCCCAGGGCTTCCTGCAGAGAGTCTCCGGGAAGTGGCATCCAGCTCCAAGGTTGATTCTCCCCTGGAGGCGCCCTGACCTCTGCGCCCTTCTCACCTGAGTGGGATACTTCTACCAGTTTACTCACACCTTGGGGGACTGGAGGGCAGGTTCCAGAAAAAGGAGGTTGGGACCCCCAAACCAACATTGCCTCCTTCACCCTGTGGCCCAGCACAGCTCGACTTGCTTACAGCCACACACAGCAAGAGGGGACTTCACCGGCCCTGCACTCCCAGGCTCTATGAGAGGTTGCCCATTGGCCAAAGGGAAGGCCCCACATCTACACCTCATGTTTGTAAGTTTAACCTTGCCCCAGAGAGCACTCTGGAAGGGCTCCAGCCTCTCCCAGGCACGAGGAGCTGCCCTTAGGTTGGGCGGTCTCGCATAGCCCTTCATGTGAAAATGCAGAAGAGGGTCTCTGGGCCACGTTAACTGAAGGGGGTCATGGGCCTTGGGGGTAAACGCTTCCCTGGGTTTGTCCCAAGTGACAGGCAAATGAGACTAAAGAAAAACTTGCAACAGGAAACTGATTTAATACCCACAAAAATAAAACACTTCTAAATAACAAAGCACGGCTTTTTCATTCTTTATCAGCTGAGGGTATTTCAGGCAACTGAAGCTTTAGCGTTCTTCCCTCTTTCGGTTGTCAAATGTTCAAAATGATATCCAGAGCTATACAATTTGCCTGTCACTCCAGGCTTTTGATCCTTAAGAAGTAAGATTGAGTAGGTTTACTTGGACAGGCTTGGAGGTTGAGTCTGCCATCTCTGGGAGTCGGGGAGTAGCATTTACCAAGGACCTGTGGTCAGCAGAGTCCGGCCTGGATCTGTGGGACGATGCACCCAACTGGCCCAGGTGTGCACTCATGGGGCCACAGTACTATTGAGAAGAGAAAGTATAGGAGCTTGATAAGAAGGGAAAAAAAAATAGCATAATGAGAAACCAAGCAAGTGATTCCACTTAAATACATTACATGCAAATTCATTAGAATTGGGAGGTTTCGATTGGAGAAGGGATTGGCCAGGTGTGGTTCACCCAGAGCGGGAAGCGAGCTCTAAGCTGAACTTGGAGGTGGAAGAGAGAAGGTAGGGGAAGGTTTTGCTCTTTGGGTGGAGTGGTTAGTGGCTAGTGACGGTGGCAGGAGGGAAGGGTGTGGATAAGAGAAGTCACATACACATACAGTTTGGGGAGGAAAAGGAACAGAGGGACCACGCTGGCCTAGAGAAATCAGTCACTAGTCTAACAGGTCACAGCCGGGATTCTGCGACCCCTCCTCCCTCCTCCACCGCCGCTCCCTGCATGCAGTGCTCAGCTTCTCTGCAGGCAGGCCTGTGCCCAGGGTGGTACAGTCATTTCCATAGCAACCAATTGTTCTGTCACAGAGACACGATTCTGACTCCAGGTGGGTTCTGAACAGAAGGGACATATGAAACCACTAAGCGACAGAGATCTAGTTTTCCAGTAAGTGCCCCTGCTAATAACAAAGAAGAGAAAATGTACAAGCCACAAGATGAATGGAACAGGGAAGAGCAAATGCTAAATTTTCCGGGAGGCATCAGCTGTTTGCTGCAAACAATAATAACTACCTAACGGGTTCAACAGAAACGATGTTGGGTGGGGAATGGGGGGAGAGGGAGCCAGAACAGCCTCTATCAAGCAGCAGATTAGGGGTGGCAGCAGGGCGGGGATTCACAGTGCCAGATCTGGGAGGTGGAGAGCAACGCCTTAGGTGTGTTGTCTCAATCTGGCACACGTTCCTAGTGCTTTTGCTGGGAAGGCGGAACTGTTGCGGGATCTAACAGGATCCCAGGATCCCTGACTGCCTACAGGTGTACTTCCAAGGAGGCTTCATCAATGCTAGATACGGTTAGCAGCCCAAGAACAAACCTCACTAATTAGAAATCACTGGGAGAAATTAAGTCTGAATTACAGGGTCCTTTAGGAGCAAAGCAAGCGTATTATTACTCTGAAGTCATGACTGAGACGGTGCCTTTGTCATGGAATCAGAGAGTCTGGGTCAGTCTGATCTGCAGCTCACACCGCATGACCTTGGGCAAGTCACTTCCCTGTCTGTGTTCTCATCCGGTCAGTGACTTAAGGCCCTCCAGATGCAGCACCTATGCTAGTCCATGCTTCCAAGTCCTGTCTAGTGCAGGGACCTCCTGGCAGGGACTGAACTGTGAATATAAGATTGATCTGCTGCATTGAGTGCTTTCATAGAGCAGAACCAAGACCATTTATTCATTTGCCATTCATTTCCACCTTCAGTTAACACCGACTGAGCACCTTCTACGTGGCGATCACAGGGCCAGGCATCAGGAATCAAGGTAAGAGGTGGCGGTGCCTTTGGGGTCCTCCCAGCTGAGTTGGGGAGACAGGCAGGTGCACGCTCAGGCCCAGGGGCAGGGCTGGCCTCTGCGTTTGGATGGGGCCCAAGGGGGCCCCGGGGAAGGGCGTCTGTGGGTGCGGCTGCAGTGCTCTACATGCCCCACGTGTGGCTGGAAGGAGAGGCGGGAGGCTGCGTGGAGGGGGGTAAGCAAGCTGCGTGGAGGGGTAGTGCTGACCCCAAAGGACCAGGGACCTGGGGCGGGGGGAGAGGTGGGAACAGGCATGCCACGTGGGCGTCGGTGCTCAGACCTCATCGTTCTTCTGACAGAGCTGGAGATAAACAGGCCGCTCAGAGAGGGAAGACAGTAAGTTAAGGGGAAAGAAAACAGGCAGAATCCCAGGGGGGAAGAAAATGAGATCTGGGATTTGTGCCGGCGGATGTGTCCCTAGAGGAGAGGTGAGGCGTTGGTGGCCAGTGTGGTTAGGCTGTCATCACGGAGTCCCTGGAGAGGGGCTAGGCGTGAGCACCCAGACGTGGGAAAAGACCAAGGGAACAGGCAAGGCTGCCGGAAAGCCTGGACCACTCCCGCCGAGCCCCCTGGACCCAGTGGGCAGGGTGCTCCCCACGACCCCGCGCCCCCCGTGCAGATGGTGGAAGGCATGGATTTTGTGCAGGGCAATGGCAGTCTCCTCTGAGACCCCCAGAAAGTTGGGGAGAGGATTATGGACTCTGGTGCAAAGGTGAATGTTGGCTAAAGAGCCAGAGATAGCAACCACCTGTCTGAGATTTCCGTGCTTCTCTACTTAAAAGAATCACAGGGACTTCCATAGCCTCTCCTAAAAATTCACCAGGAATCATTCAGTACCTGTTATTGTTTGTTATGCTAAGCCTTCTCAGGGCTCCGCAAGGCCAGTGTCCACGCCCTTGAGGAGTTTAGAGCCCACCTGGGAGTTTACAAATGCATGTGCAAGTTTAAAGGAGCTGAGCTCTAGTCTCTGTGAGGGCTGAGCTTGGATCACAGGCTGAGAGGGTCAGAGGGCAAGAGAGAAGGAGGGAGAAATCTCTTGGAACTGTGTGCTCAGGAACTGTTCATGGGGAAAGTGGCATTTGCAAGCGTCTTGAAGGGTAAAGAGATGGAGAGAAAGAGGTCAGAACAAAGCTGTGTTTGGAAGGCAGCCGAGAGACAAAGCTTCCAGAAGCATCCGGTCAGTGACTGCTCTTACTTGTCTCAGAGGACGTGTTGACGAAAATAATCAATAAACCATCAATAATAAGAATAGAAAAGAGTTTTATTTGAGCCAAACTGAGGACTAGCCCGGAAGCCAGGTTTCCAGATTATTCTGAGAAACCACTCCAGAGAAGCAGGGTTTTCAGCACAGTTTTATATCTGGACAGGAAAAAGAACATTAAACAAGTCAGGGCTACATTTCTTCAAGGTTTCAAAAAACAGACCAACACGTACACGTACAGCACGTACAGTGTGGCCTTGGCACCTGGGAAGGGAGTCTTATCATCGTATGAAGGGGGGCATTTAATCTTTAACATGGATGTTCTTTACTTCTGGTCAGTGTGCCCTTTTCTTTAACAGTTAAAGCAGATGTACAATATAGGTTTGATAGGCCACAAAGAGGCTATTGTAGTTAGCATCAAACTCAAGTTAACTCATGTATAAAGTCAGAATGACTTCTCTATAGTTCAATATGTGACAATTTCTTTTATCAAAAGTTTGGACACCAGCATGGAAAGGACCCTGTTTTCTGGCATTGGAAATACCCTTCAATGTCAACCTAGACCCATGTTTGATTCCTGGGTCCGCCATTTAGTAGCTGGCTGGGCCTGGCCACCCACCTCCTAAATTTCCTCATCTGTAAAGCGGGAATGGCCATAATGATTATTTCAAAGGGCTGTTGGGGGGATGGAATTGAATGTGGCAACAGATGAAGCACCCAGCATTTAGCAGGCTTCCAGGAACACTGGTCCCTTCCTTTCCTGGTCCATTGAGAGGCTCCATTTGAGGCTGAAGGGAATAAACATTCCGGAAGTCCTCTGAGTGCCCTTGCAGAGGTAAATACACAGATTGATCAGTGGGGAAAAATACGTTCCCTTCCTGCCTGTGGGGCGAGTTGTCCATGCACACTTGTCTCCGGATGTGTGACTTCCTGAGGCTTCTCTGAACAATGCCGTCTCTGTCTTGGCACCGCTGACCAGCAGTCCCATGAGAGCCAGGTCCTTGTCACATGTCCTTTTCCTGGAGTGAGTCACTAGGGAATTGGGCCGTAGTCATAACCTTCGCGGGCTAAGGGAGGTGAAAGTGGGTTGGAATGAACACGAGCACAGAACAACTTGGTGCTTAATGTTCTCTTCCATCAACATGTTGCCCCGGGCTTCAACCTGGCAACTCAAAAGTCGGGTCGCATAATGAATGAGATAAACTGAGTGACCCTCCTTGTAGTCCATGAACAAAGGGCCTTTCAGTAGTCTGTGGTCCCAAGTCTTATCTATTGCACTAAAATCTAGGCAGTTACAAGCTGGACCGAGAATGGGTGCTCCCAGTAAGACTTCTCAGCCCCAACGGAAAATCAGAAAAGCCATTAAAAAAGTGTTTTTTAAATTGAAGTATAGTTGATTTACAATGTTGTATTAGTTTCTCCTGTAGAGCAAAGTGACTCAGTTATATATATATATATATATATATATATATATATATATATATATATCCTTTTTCAAATTCTTTTCCATTATGGTTTATTACAGGATATTGACTATAGTTCCCTGTACTATACAGAAGGACCTTGTTGTTTATTTTGTATATAGTAGGTTGTAAGGAAAAGCCATTTTGATACTTTCCCGAGGAAAAAAGGTGACAATGAACAGAGAAGGGGAAAATCTAAACACCGGATGTTAAGACATATAGAATTTCAACTTTGAAAATTGACTGCACGTCTTCCTTCTTTGGTTGTATAAGCATAAAATAATTTTATGATGGCTAGCATAAAAATAAACACACAAATCTATGTGTGATCTCTACGACCTCGTATTTCCCCAAACTTGAGGTTTCCTTGGGAATCGATGGTGTCTTTTACCTGGACGACTCGTGCAGTGGAGCAGGAGAATAGTAGCCAGGGAACTGGGACAGTCGAGGTGCTACCCTACACTCTGGCCATGTGACGTCGAGCGAGCCACCTTGCTGCCCTGGGACTGAGAAATGAAAGCTTTGTCTAGATAATTTAAAGTTTCCTGTCAATGCCTCGTTGCCCCAGAAAGCTTTGATGTTCATGGCTACTCATACTTTGATCCTTCTGAAAAAAAAAAAAGGGAGTAATGCCAGACATCCTTACCAGCCCCGCTCCATTCCCTCACATGGCCCCTCAAACACAAGCCCAGAAGGGGCTCCCCTTTTATGGAAGGTCTGTCCCGACACTTGTAAATTCAGATGGAGGCAAAATGTTGGCTCCCCGAGTGGTGTAAATGGTCACCCTGGCTTTCTGGCTTCCAGCAGGCTCACAGGTCATTGTGTGAGCTGTTCACATTCACACCCAGTCCCCACGTGCCCCTCTTCCATGGAGCACTAACCCTGCTCTGCAAATCCATTCTACAAACATTTATTCTGAGTCACTGACATGGCAGGCTCTAGTGCCAGATGCCAGCAAGCATGGCCCCAGCCCCGTGGAAGCTTACGCCCTAGTAGGGAATGCAGAGATACTTTCAGGTCAAGCGTAATAGAAACATAAACTCCTATGACAGTGCTTGGGAGGGTGGGAGTAGCTCAAGCTTGGGTAAGGCTCCATGGAAGAGGAAGGCTTTGACCTGAGCTTTGCGAGACAGGTAAGATTTAGACAGGCTGAGGAGGGAAGAGATGCCAGCAGAGCGGAGCCCAGGCAGAGGGGCAGAAGGGCACAGTCATATCCCAGGAAGGGTGAGCAGCCCTTTCTTGCTGGAGCTTCATGTGCGTGAGGGAAATTCAGACAAAGACCTATTCATAGAAAGTCTTCAGAGTTCTAAGGAATTTGGACTTTGGGGAAGGAACTGGGAAATGGTTCTGGGACGTTCTTGAGCAGGGATGTGTCATGGTGGGACTTGTGCTTTAGGAAGAGTGATCTGTCAGCTGCAGGGCTTGAAGGAGAGCAAGAGTGGAGGCAGAAAGAACAAAGTGATTATTACAATCACCCAGATTGGTGGTCAGGGAGACCCGAACTCCAGTGGGGAGGCCGGGGCCGGAAAGGAGGGAAACTCTGGGAAGGAGCTGTAGAGGCAACAGAGTGGAGCTCCGTGCCTGATGGGATGTGGGAGTTGTAGTCTCACCGAGGACCACAGAGAGAACGTTCCAGAGGGAATCTAGCCACCTGTCCAGTCTGGGCTCACGGCAGCTTATCCTGGGGGCTGTCATGCAGAAGTGCCCTGATGTCAAGAAGTGAACAGACTTAGAGAAACTGACCTACTGTGGTAGAGTCTGTGGGTTCCCCCCCCCAATATCTGTTCTTCCTTTCCTAAAAATAGAGCCCCTAATTTTTAGTTAGACACATGCCTCCTACCCCCACTTTGAACAAAGACCCTTTCCACCTTTCCTGCAGCAAGCTGTGGTCACATGGCTACATCTGGTCCGTAATCAGAAGCGTTAGACTTTTGCTTTCCTGCTGGCCAGAAGGCGATACGACTTAGGAGGATTCGGGTCTTGTTGTTACAATCAGATTTGAATCCTGCCCTTTCTGAACTTACATACTGGATGCCTTAACTGGGCAGGAATCCCTTTACAGAGAATCTTCTGCACTTCTGCTGGTGTCCATTGTTTGTATCTTTAATGCTTTTACATTCACCTTACCACCTTATTTCTACGTTCTAGGGGATCCCTTGTCTTATGTACTAACTGCAGGGGTCATGTACAAATGAATAGCCAAAAGTGAGTCTGATGTCAAAATGTAGCTGCTGCGGAGGATGGAGGAAGCAACTCCCACCTCCCAACCCCGTGAAGGACACCTAGAGGTGAAAATGACTTTAGTAGAGAGATGGCAGGATCAGCTCCAAGCCTGCTGAGTTGTGATTCTAATCAATAACTGATCATATTTAACATGTATTGAGCACTTACTTTGTGCCGGGCAACGTTCTAAGCACTTAGAACTGCATCACCTCACAACTACCATTTGAGGAGCTGCTAATATTACCCCCCACTCAAGACAGAGAAACTGGGAGCTAAAGAGGTGAAGCCGTTTGCTTCATTGTCCTACAGTTCACAAGTAGAAGAGTTGTCACTTGAATCCAGGTGTTTCTGATGCCTGGGCCATTAACTATTAAGTAATTGTTCTTAGGGAGTTGTTAAAAAATGCCTTTCCCACAACCTCCCTCTTATCGGAATATATCTCTCTTCTCTGATACTGATTTCATACTAGGCGGTTTATCTGAGAAAACCCCTGCTAACGGGCTGACATGGTCCATCTCCCAGGTGACAATATTTGAAGCTTGACAGGGGCTTTGCAGTGGCGTGCTGACTGATGCCCTGGAGGGGGTGGAGAGCTCTCATTTGTAGCATTTGCCAATTTCCGTATTGTAAATGTTCCCACCACCTATTGCAGCTTTTATTTTTTATTTTATTTTATTTTTTTAACATCTTTATTGGAGTATAATTGCTTTACAATGGTGTGTTAGTTTCTGCTTTATAACAAAGTGAATCAGTTATACATTTACATATGTTCCCATATCTCTTCCCTCTTGTGTCTCCCTCCCTCCCACCCTCCCTATCCCACCCCTCTAGGTGGTCATAAAGCACCGAGCTGATCTCTCTGTGCTATGCAGCTGCTTCCCACTAGCTATCTATTTTACATTTGGTAGTGTATATATGTCCATGCCACTCTCTCGCTTTGTCACAGCTTACCCTTCCCCCTCCCCATATCCTCAAGTCCATTCTCTAGTAGGTCTGTGTCTTTATTCCCGTCTTACCCCTAGGTTCTTCATGACCTTTTTTTTTTCTTTCTTAGATTCCATATATATGTGTTAGCATATGGTATATGTTTTTCTCTTTCTGACTTACTTCACTCTGTATGACAGACTCTAGGTCCATCCACCTCCCTACAAATAACTCAGTTTCGTTTCTTTTTATGGCTGAGTAATATTCCATTGTATATATGTGCCACATCTTCTTTATCCATTCATCTGTTGATGGACACTTAGGTTGCTTCCATGTCCTGGCTATTGTAAATAGAGGTGCAATGAACATATTGGTACATGACTCTTTTGGAATTATGGTTTGCTCAGGGTATATGCCCAGTAGTGGGATTGCTGGGTCGTATGGTAGTTCTATTTGTAGTTTTTTAAGGAACCTCCATACTGTTCTCCATAGTGGCTGAACCAATTCACATTCCCACCAGCAGTGCAAGAGTGTTCCCTTTTCTCCACACCCTCTCCAGCATTTATTGTTTCTAGATTTTTTGATGATGGCCATTCTGACTGGTGTGAGATGGTATCTCATTGTAGTTTTGATTTGCATTTCTCTAATGATCAATGATGTTGAGCATTCTTTCACGTGTTTGTTGGCAGTCTGTATATCTTCTTTGGAGAAGTGTCTATGTAGGTCTTCTGCCCGTTTTGGATTGGGTTGTTTGTTTTTTTGTTATTGAGCTGCATGAGCTGCTTGTAAATTTTGGAGATTAATCCTTTGTCAGTTGCTTCGTCTGCAAATACTTTCTCCCATTCTGAGGGTTGTCTTTTGGTCTTGTTTATGGTTTCCTTTGCTGTGCAAAAGCTTTGAAGTTTCATTAGGTCCCATTTGTTTATTTTTGTTTTTATCTCCATTTCTCTAGGAGGTGGGTCAAAAAGGATCTTGCTGTGATTTATGTCATAGAGTGTTCTGCCTATGTTTTCCTCTAAGAGTTTGATAGTGTCTGGCCTTACATTTAGGTCTTTAATCCATTTTGAGCTTATTTTTGTGTATGGTGTTAGGGAGTGTTCTAATCTCATACTTTTACATGTAGCTGTCCAGTTTTCCCAGCACCACTTACTGAAGAGGCTGTCTTTGCTCCACTGTATATTCTTGCCTCCTTTATCAAAGATAAGGTGGCCATATGTGCGTGGGTTTATCTCTGGGCTTTCTACCCTGCAGCTTTTAAAATTCCTGAATATTTAATTATGGACTCTGGTGCAGCCCGCTTCAGCCCACCCCTGGGGCCCAGAGGATTGTATTGTAGCTAAAAGAGTGCCCATGCTAGCTGGGAATTCTTGGAATCCACAGCCGGACTGATAGAGTGCAGGCACTGAGGGGGCTTCCAGTGCTCTTCCAGGTGTACCTTTGAGGGGGTCCCTGGCTGCTTCTCGCTAGAGGTCTGGCCCTGGGCACTCCGGGAGGCCTTGCTGTGGCTGGTGGACTTAGCAGCCCCTGGCTTGCCCGTCAGCTTTCCTCTGGAGGCTTCAGCTCACCTCCTGAAAACAGGCCCTGTGACCAGCAGATGGCAGCACTCTGGCATTCAATACTCGGTGCCCTAGCAAAATGAGGGACCTTTGTTCTGAACCAGAGGCGGTGTCACCAAGAGAAAGGCCCAAAGGGGCAAGCTAATCGCTTGTCCTTAACTGACCTTCGCCTAAAGAGCCAGTGGACAGGCTCCCGTAGCTTCATATAATGAGAGTCACCTTAGCAAACGACAGAGACAGCCCAGTCTCAGCACCACCGCCTGCCCATCCCAGGGGCTTAGGCTCCGCCTGGACTGGCATCATGGAAACAGGCACTGGGGTCCTTTCAGGAAGGGAGCTAAGTGCCAAGAAGGTGTTTCCAGTTCTACGGGGGAAACTCTTTATTCCTACCTGTCACTGCCCACAGGCCACACTGTGCTGTGATTTAACTACTAGATCATTGACTCTACAGGATGGTCAGCTCCTACTTAGGTGACCAGCTGTCCCAGTTTGCCTGGGACTGTCCTGGGTTTAGTACTGAAAGTCTCATGTCCTGGGAAGCTCCCAGTACCAGCAAATATGACGGTCGGCCACCAGAACTCCCAGGCCCAGTCCATGCAGAGTGCCAAGCTGGCACACAGTAGGTGCTTTATATTGTGGTTGCACTGCAGACGGTGGTCCTGAAAGAGAGGGGCAAGGCGGCAGTTGAGTGGGATCACAGGGGCCGACCAAATCCAACAGACAGAATTCGATTTCATTTCATTTAAAAAACCTCCTCCCTTTGCTTTTTATCAAAGGAAAGGTCTGGAATGTGCGAGGGGGAAACTCCAGAGCAGTCCCTTTCTTCTTCCCTCTCCCCTTCCATCTTTGACCTCCCTCCCCGTTTCCTTCCTCCCGCCCCCCGCCCCCACCCTCTGCAGCACAGCTTGCATCTTGTACCTGGTCCAGGGCCCTCCCATAGTCCACAGCAGAGAACTCCACGTTCCAGGGGAGGGTGGGGCCGCTTCTGGGGAAAGGGGCAGGGGTGGTGAAGCGGGCAGGCCGGAGGAGGGGTGAGGCAGGCAGAGGATCTTCCGCCCTAGAAACGGAGGAACAGGTGGGAGCTGCCCAAAGGAGCCCGAGGTTCCCTGGAGCCCTCGGCTGGTCCCCTCGACTCCGGGCAGGGCCGTGGGCATTCCTCTCCCCTCCTGTGGCTCAAGCCTCGTTGTCAGGCGGCTGATCTGCTTTGTCTCGCTGAATCCTCTAGACGGTTCACTTCGACTCCAAGTGGCTAGCTCAGGAGAGTCAGGCTCCGCAAACACCAAGCTGCGCTACCGCTTGAATCAGGGCAGAAAGCTTTGCTGGAACCGATGTAAGACATTTTCAGATTCTTCTTCCCTGCTCTGGACACCGGGATAAAGGGCAAGCCTTTCACCGTGGCCCCCAAGCTCTGCGCAGACTGGTCCCTGTCAATTCTCCAACCTTATCTGGTGCCGCTTTCCCCAGCGCTCACAGTGGCAGTCACCCTGGCCATCCGCCAGTGCCTAAAAATGCCACGCTCTGTCCTGCCTCAGCAGGGGGAATCTGGCTTCGATGGGGTGGTCCTAGAAGCCACTGTGAGAGGGTGAAATTGAAGTTTTGATGGGAAGGATGAGAAGGGAGCACGTCGTCAAACTGGGGAGCAGGGAGAGCAGTGAGGACGCTTTCAACATGGCAGGGATCAGCTCTTCCGGCCCCTTGGTGCTGAGAAATACAGACTTCTTATGGGGTTTTTGTTTCCAAATTTCTGAATAACCCACCACTCCTCATGTCAAAATCTATCATTCTCGGTGGGTTCATGTTTATTTTCCACTGGTGACAAATTAATGCAGGCGTAGCCCTATTCTAGATAAAAATTGGCCACGCAGGTGAAATCCTGCTGGCTTCTGTCTCCCAGCCAATATTTGGATTTGCTGGAGCCTGAATTAACGCCGGGGTCTCAATAGGAACCTTAGGACTTGGTGATTGTTATTAACAGGAGTAATCTTTCACCTTCAAGAACCAAGGGCAGGATTTTGAGTTATTTTCAGCCACAAGATAGTGGCAAATGAATATGGGGTTGATTGAAGAAATGCTGGGTCTGTGACAGGGCGTTTACCAGGTAAACCAAATCCTGGATAGCGAGCACAGCAACTCTGGTTATTAAGACATGGACATCTCTAAATCTCCAAAGTTGTGAGGGGGTTGGTGAGAGCCCTTACTGGTGTCAAAGAAGGGCCTCCCCTTCATCTGCAGGGCTAGAGGAATCTTAACGCTTCCACAGGAGCCATAGCAGCTGAACCCAACGTAAGGTACCTGAAGAGTACCTGGAAGGGATGCAGGCACAGAGGAGTTGCTTGTGCCAGCTCCTCACTGATGCTATATTGAGCCATGAAATGATTCCCATGGAAACTGGTGTGACTTGTCCATCTATGAACCAGTCACCCTTGGGATCCTGGGGGTGGACTGAAACCTTGGGTTTAAATGGCCTTTATCCTTTTCAAAGAGGCAGTGTCTACCACTTCTTCCTTTCCAGGCTAGCTCCAGCCACTTTCCCCTTATCCTCCTCAAAGGGGGAAGCTGAGCTTCTGGAAAGAGGTCCAGGGTCTGGGGCCTCAAGGCAGTTTCAGAGACATTGGGTCATGGCTGCTCTTTGCCTCCATCTATTACCTAAAAATGTAGACTTTCCAGGTGGTCCAGGTTGAGCAGTCAAAAGCTGGGAAGTGAAGGTATGGCGGCAGGGAGGGGAAAATGGAGGGAAAGGCTCCTCCATCCTGTGTTGGTCCCCACCATCCCCTCGGGCAGTCTTAATCCTGCCTTCCTGTCTGTGCCTGAAGAGTCCCCAGACAGCCTGCCCTTTTCACCTCCCCTGCCACTGGCTTTTCTGTAAGAAGAAGCCTCACCCTGAGCAGAACACGGAGTTCTGTCCCAGAGTCTGGGAGGCAGCCGGTGAGTGTGGAGGGGGAGGGCAGTCGGAGTTGGAAGTGAAGAGGAAAAAGGAAGAGGGACTCTTGGATTCCTCCCTTATGAACCCTGGCGCCGACCTGTTGTCAGAGAGCTGACGTGGCAGGGCGGTCAAATGACCTCTCGTTCGCCACATTTGGTGACCCTCTGTATCTGTAATCCCCCCGACTTGGCTTCTCTGCTTCGAGACCACTACCACCTACAGTGCCTTTACTGAGCGCCAGTGGATACCAGCACTGTGCTAGGCGCACGGGCTGGGAGTTTATGCTCTGCTGGGATCCACCGTCAGGGAAACAGCTAACAGCTATTGTGGGCGTGCTACAGTGGGTGATGGAAATATAAAATCTCCCTTCTGAGAACTGGAAACACGGCATCTTTAAACAACGGTTACCTTCCTCCTTAGAGGAGCCCCAGCTGCCTCTTCCTGTGATGCCACCCAGGCACGTGGGGTGGGGAAGGGGGGCTGTTGAGACTGTGCCTTCTCTGTTGACTGACGGTGTTCCCATCATATCATCCTGTCTGTCCATTTGGGTCCCCACAGGTGAAGGTCAGCAGGCTGGACAGCTTGCCCTGCAGGACCTCTTTCTTTAAGAAAACACAGTCTGGGACCCACACAAAGAGGTAGTGTCTACAAAGGCCCCTAGGTGGGTGGGTGAGGGCTCCGTACCCACTGGTGAGCCCCTCCTGGGATGACCGCTCCTGTAGTGGCCGTGTTGGAGTCAAGTCCACTTACCGATGGTCTTAATGTGGACGAAGAACTGATCCAATAATTAATATTAGGTGTAAAAATAGAATCAGAAATAAAATTTGTGAATTGGCTCATTCTTCCCTACACTGGGTACGTAAACCAGCGTTTGTAGTGGAGCTTTGTGTTATTTTCCAATCGCAGAGATGATTTAACCATTACGGAGCATCCAGACCTGATTTTCTCCCCTCTGCTTTTAGGGAAGCAACTATGTGTGACGGTCCACAGGATAGCACACGGGGTTCCATAAACTTGAATCACCTGGCCCGTGATGTGATTTACAGGAGTAGATTAAGGAACAGGAAAGAGACTTCAGAGACCTGTTGAAACTGACAGGTGATTTCAATAAAGGCGATGGTGTTTTTCAAGGAGCCAGCTCTTGATCATACAGAATATGAAATTATTATAATACATCGTGATAAAAATAATGAGCAGGAGAGGCAAAAGCCTGGCTCTGGAGGGCTTATTTGCGTTGCAAATATCTTTCCCATTGGCGGTTTGGCCACCATCCCTCAGCCCATCTGTGTGCTGGTCTCAAGGGGCCGGAGTGCGAGTATGCACAGGGTGGACACCCCTTCTTGTGGGGACATCTGGATGGCCTAGCTTGGGCGAGAGGTCCCAGCGAGTGAGGCCCCCTGGGGGATTGCATCAGCCATGGGCATGAGGGTGGGAGGAGGGGGTCAGAGTCTTGTAGGGCAAAGAGGAGGCTCAGCAGAAAGGAAGCACACGACTGATGCCACTGTCACCTTCCCAAACCTGTTTCCAGAAGCTCCCACCCCCCCATTGCAGAGGGGTGCTGAGAGACATGACAGTTCCAGCTGCCGAAACACCATCAGCTTGATGCCGGGCTGTTTTGTTTTGGTCTTTTGTGATGGTTAGAGGTTTAGTTAGCCCCTGGACACTACTGTACAGTTTCTCTTTACATGTCCTCCAATCGTCAAGGGCCCATGACTCCCCATAATACAACATAAGCAGAACCTTCTGCTAATAATCACTCCCGGGAGACCCCTCCTTAGGAACTGACTCAACCCAACTTTCCACCAATGTGGCCCAGGGCAGGAGGAGCCCCCGCTAAATGAGCCAACACAGCCCATGGGAGAAAGGCCCGTCAGCCACCTGCACCCTTTCTCCCGACCCTTCCCTTTCTTCTTTCTCTTCTCTTTTCCTTCTCTGGTTTTGCCTCCTCTCTTCCCTTCCCACCTCCCACTGACCCCATGCTCACTCCAACATCACTTCCCTGATCACCTCTCCTGTGATATTGATTCGATATATTAATCATTACAACAGCAGCTAAGAATTCCACTGCACTTCATTAATCTGGAGGAAAATACCATGTTAGCTGATGAGTGCTCTAGGGTACACTCATACATTCTTCCCGGGGTCCAAGATAGTGGAAATTTCTCACTTTCCATTTGTCACAAAACAGGAGGCCATTATGGAAAGCCACAGTGAGCCCGGGTTGGGGATTGGCAAGGGGAGGGTGGGAACGTGGTGGGCTGCAGTCCATGAAGACATTAGTCACCCATCACGGACTCTGGCAGACCTTGGGCTGTTCAAGGACTCTCGTTGTAGAGGCTGAGTTGTAAAATCCCATTAGGGTGGCCAAGACGAGAACAGTGTGACTTTAATAAGGTTAAAGTTTGGCATTTTTACAGCTTTTATTATGATAAGGTTCTTAGTCACATGAGGGGGAAAGAACGAGAGTGGGTCTGTCCAAACTTAGCCGGTTAGACCTCAGGTATGGTCAGGCACGGCTTCCTGACAGGTGCCCCAGGTTGTCCTTTGTCATGCTGCGGGTCCTGCTTTCCAGCTACGAGTTCTTCCCTACATGTCAGAAAGCCTGTTTATCCAACTCTAGCTGCTGGGACTGGTAGGAGAAATGGGTCCAGGCAGCGATTTTCAGACAGGTAGAGTCCTTGAGACAAGCGGACTTACTAGAGAGAAGCAAGTGCCCCATTCCCTAACCAAAGGTGTCACCTGAACTTGCATTGTCATCAAGCCGTCACCCATAAGAGCAGCGGGGGAGACGATTCCATCCCCAGATCACGGTCAGGTTTGGATGCCTTTAATATCCTCCAGCCTAGAGCACTCTATTGTCCATCTGGATCTATCCAACCTTCAAACGGCCCCTCCTTTGGGAGACCTTCTCAAGCTCCATCCTCCCTTTCTGACCCCAGGAAGAATCCTCATTCCAGAGAGCTTAGGCCATAATTCTCAGCATCGCCCATCCCAGTGTAATGTGTTCATTGTAAATACACCTTTGGTCCCACTAGACTGGGAGCCCTCCGTGCGGGGCCCACCTGTGCCTTGTTTAATTTGAGTACCCAGCCTGGTACACAGTAGGTGCCCGGAAATGTTGAATGAAGGTGTGATTTAGCAGGAGGTCCTGCCCTTTTATTGGGAAAACAGCCTAAATGCTATGTCTTCCATATACGGATCATCTTTGCTCACAAAGAATAGTAAAAAGTACAATTTCTTTAAAAAAATTTTTTAAATTGAAGTATAGTTGATTTACAATGCTGTGTCAGTTCCTGGCATACAGCAAAGTGATTCAGTTTATATATATATATATAACTCTTTGATTCTTTTCCATTATAGTTTATTCAAGATATTGAATATAGTTCCCTGTGCTATACAGTAGGACCATGTTGTTTTTGTTTGTTTGTTTGTTTTTGTTTTTTTCTT
The DNA here is from genome assembly GCF_964374135.1 of Grampus griseus. NCBI lineage: Eukaryota > Metazoa > Chordata > Mammalia > Artiodactyla > Delphinidae > Grampus > Grampus griseus. The sequence continues at coordinate 80,975,376 of NC_139017.1, forward strand.
TTTGTGGTATGCGGGCCTCTCACTGCCGTGGCCTCTCCCGTTGTGGAGCACAGGCTCCGGACGCACAGGCTCAGCAGCCATGGCTCACGGGCCCAGCCGCTCCGCGGCATGTGGGATCTTCCCGGACCGGGCACGAACCTGCGTCCCCTGCATCTGCAGGTGGACTCTCAACCACTGCGCCACCAGGGAAGCCCAGACCATGTTGTTTTATCTATTTTATATATAGTAGTGTGTATCTGCTAATCCCAAACTCCTAATATTATCGCTCCCCCCCTCCCTTTCCCCTTTGGTAACGATAAATTTGTTTTCTATGTCTGTGAGTCCGTTTTGTAAATAAGTTCATTTGTATAATTTTTTTTAGATTCCACATATAAGTGATATCATATGATATTTCAGACCAGAGGGTGACCTCTCCAGGGTGGCCGGTGCTAAGGATGGGGAAGAATCACCCACACCTCAGCTCACACAGAGCCTCGCACCCAACCTCAGCTCTGTAGTCCGCAGCACATGAGCTGGTAATATGGTGGCCGGAGCAGGTGGCACTGGGGGCTCCGCGTGACATCTGGGAACTGCCCTTCTGTGGTTGCTCCACTTGGCTTTCCTATCCAAGATGTTAGAGCACAACCTGAGCCACCTGGTGGGGGCCTTGGCCTCCTTGCGGGGTGGGAGGTGCTGTGGATGGTCTCCTGGTTCACTTTGGAGCCTGGACAAAGGTGGCCATTAGGAAGGGTCCAAGGACACGTGACTCCCCTGCGGAGAGGAGTCAGGCTGATATTACTACTACTAAGTGCGTGCTCTGGCTCCTAAGTCCTCCTGCAGGGGCAGGAGATCTCCCTGGAAACGCCCCTCCTGGCCCTGGAGTGCCCTCAGCTGCCCTGGAGAGGCAGGTCCCCTTTGCCTCAGGCCACTCCCTGCTCGAGAATGAGGCTTGTGACACATCTGTGGGCCAAGCAGCCACAATTAAGGGAGCCTAACTCAGACGCCAGGCAGACCCAAATAGCGCGCCTCGCTTTCCTATGAATAGCCTCCCCAGCTGTTCCGCGGGAGGCCGAGCCGTGTTCTCACCCAAAGTACATTTGTCCTTATTTACGAGCTGCATCGGGCACCATTGGCTGCCTACCTTTGGCCCCTCAAGGCCAGCTTCGTGTTCTTTGTTCCCTCAAGTCTCAACAAAGTGAAATATTAACCGGTGGTGGGACGGACAAAAGGGCCTGGGAGCCTCTGCAGGCAGGGCTGACGAAGAAGGCTACCTGGAGGGAGGGTTGTTCACTGACCTGGAATTTTCCATGCCTCTGGAGCTCACGTGACCAGGGCAGGGTTTTCTGCAAGCCACACAGCAAAGATGGGTGCCAGGGTGGCAGATGCTTAGGAACTGGACAGTGGGTGACCACAGCTGTTTGTAGCATCCTGGTCACTGGTGATACTAATCTCAGCCATGCAGGGGGTGATGGGAAGTATCAGACGCGAGAGCTAAGAGACCCTGGGGCCAGGCCTTCGGGATAGCCTGGGGAGCCCTGGGGGAGACACTAGTCATCTCAGGGCTTCTGTTCCCTTGGCTGTAAAAGGAGGGACTGGATGAAGCCATAGAGGTCCTTTCTGGGAACTTCCCTGGTGGTCCAGTGGTGAAGTCTCCATGCTCCCGGTTCAGGGGGCCCGGGTTCGTTTCCATGTCAGTGAATTAGATCCCGTATTCCGCAATTGAGACCCGGTGCAGCCAAATAAATAAATAAATAACTTGAAATCAGAAGCAACCCCCGAAAAACCCAAAGGTCCTTCCCGCTCGGACGTTTTCTGCCCTGGATACCGAGACCAGTGAACTCCATTTGTAGCTCCTTGTAATAACGTATTGCTTTCTCTTCTATGAGAAGTTATTAGGGCCCGCCCTCGGCTACCTTTGCTTCTCTCTTCTTTCCCTTCTCTCCATTGGCCTCACTGCTGCTTGGCCTCATTCCCTTTATCTCACTTCCCTTATCTTTATATCAGGGCTGAGGACAGCTCCTTCGAAGCTGGAACACAGCTTAATCAGGTGTCTTTGAGTCAAGTGGACCCTCATTTGCCACTTTCTAGCTCTACTTCCTGGCTACGTGACCTTGGCCAAATGATTTCTCTGGGTGTCAGCTCCTATCTATCAAAAGGGAACCATATCAGGGTTTTTGGAAGAATTACAATATCTCATACATGAAGGTTCCTTAAATATAAACCCTTATATGATTATAACTGAAAAGTTGGCACACGGTTTAGCCTCTGTTTCTGCTAATAGAGATACTCTCCTCCAATTACTGGGCTTTGGACTGCATGTCACCTTGACCTTTCTCCGCATTTGTTCCCTGCAAAAAGTATCTCTGGAAGACTTCCTTACAGCTCCCCTGGGCCTGACAGTGTGGGCAGAAGGTCTGTAGGTCCAGGGCCAAGCAAGGGTTCAGTCCTCTGCAGAGGTGGAGGTACTATCTTTGGGAATTGTGTGAATATTTCCTCATCCAGGCATTTTTCTTGGGGGAATTAATTCAAGTCATGGTTGATTAGCCAGGATTCCCTGAACGTAGGTGTGGGCTTCATTGGTGGGGGTCACGTGGATCAGGCTACATTTTCTTTGGATTTCCTATTGACCTCCTTACTGTCCAGAGTCTGGCCTGGTGCAGATTCACGTTCCCTGGACACTGAAGGTTGTCATGGGGCTCTTTTAGAGAGACGTGAACTTGAAACGGGTAGGGAAGGTGGGCACTTCCAGATAGCCCATATAATGCTTTGGGAATATAGTTAAAAATTGCTTCCTCTGGAAGATGCATCTGTGGGCATATAGAGGAATGTAAACTGGGTTTCAGTACCCACTCACCCACCTTGGCCAAGAGCCTTTGTGCAGGGCCGAACCTGTCCAACCTTAAGTGCAGTCCTGACACTCACCCATTAGATTTCAAGTTCCACGAAGGTATGGTCCCTGTCTCTTTCATCAGCAAAGCCTGAATACTTAGCAAAAGGCCTGGCACGATGTAGATGCTCACTAAGTATTGTTGAATACTGAATGAATGAAGGAAAGGTGACTTCTAGCTAGGGATGCTTGGTGTGTTTGGGGCCCAAGAGCCCTGATGCCGACAGAGTTGGGTAGTTAAGTGCGTTTGCTTTGGAATCAGACAAAACTGAGTTTGGATTTTGCCCTACCTCTTAATAGATGCATGATCGTAATTTCTTTGAGTCTCAGTTTCTCCATTTTTAGGGGCATAATAGCACCCGCCCCAGTAGTGTGGTGGTGAGGATTCACCGAGATGACATATGGAAAGCACCTATATCAGTGTTTGAGAAAAGGTTGTGTTGTAATTGATGCCACCCAGAGAACACCGAGGTCGGCATTCCCCAGGCCCTCCCAAACCTGAATGGCTTTAGGGCTGCCAGAGCCTGGAACCTTTCCAGTCATTCTCAGTGGGGATCTCAGATATGGATTGAGGTGGCCTGTGGTCACAATGATTGCTTGCTCCTGGCATCCACCCCCACACATTTACTGGGACCTCAAAACCCATTAGGCTCGTAAGCAATCAGTACTTCAATTTCCCAGGAAAGGCATGACTTACGTTGGTTAGATTACAAATATCTTCTACAATTTACAGCTTCCCGTTACTGTACCCCTAGTTGCTCTTTCACTTGGTCTTGGAGATCAGCCATCATCATTTAGCTGATCTCATGCTATCAGCAAAGGCAAGGAAAACAATGGCCTCTCTACAGGACTCTGCCCTCCCACCAGCTCAGGGACCACAGAGCATGCAGGCTGGAGTGGAAAAGTAACCTCCCCAGCTTCTGAGGATGTTCAGCTGAGAAATATGATACAGGCACATAGTCACTAGTGTCATGTCTGTGTTTTTAAAGCTCACAGCACCATCTGAGAGAGCGCATCAATACATTTCATCCTTCAGCAGTGTTGCAAGTGGGAATTTGTAAAAGGCTCTGTAGAGGAGCTGGAGAAAATTTGGTTAAGAAACTCAGACTAGAGGGGAAAAGTGGGAGAGAATTTTTCTATCAGTGGGTGCATGTGTCTATGGGGACCTGAAGAGTGCCTTGAACTTATCAAGCCTAAAATCTGCTATTTACAACCATCACTATTGGCCCACCCATGCCAATTGATCAGGGGCTGAAGTGACTTTTCAGGGGGTGGGTGTGAGGGGGTCAGGGGCAGTAAAGGGTGGAGTTCATGGAATAATGGAACGAATGCAGGACTGCGGGTCAAAAAACTTAGGTTGAAACCTCTGTTTTGTCCCTGATTGATTATGTGTTTCATCGATCTGACATCATCTTCCAGTGCCTCTGTTTCTCTGTCGTATGCGAGCAGCACAGAGATGGGTGTGTGGCAATCATCAGAGCTTGTGGCTTTGAGTGTGCGCCCAACACGCGGTGGGTGGGAAGCCACGAGGGATGGGACCGTCTGAGCCCTGCGGTCAGCCGGGGCAGGCAGCCCATATTCTTGTTCTACAGCCTCTTTGCGGGGTCCAAGGGACCCTTTTGAGAGAAGGAAACAGAAAAGAGAGCTATAGGGGATTTGGGACCTTTTTCCATGGGGGTGCTGTGTTGATGATTCAGCCAGTGAGCATGTCCTTCCCTGCCCAGATGACAGGATCTCACAGGTGTTAAAGAGCTTCTTCCATTGTAAAACAAGGCAGATGTGAGTGGAGGGGAGAGAGGAGGGAGACGAGCAGACTGCAGAGAACACAGCCCAAGGGTGGATGTTGGGGGTGAGACGGTGTTGAGGAGAGAGAGAGAGATCAGAGAGGAGCAGCGGTGAGAGCAGTATGCAGGGCGCTCAAACTGCTAGAGAGGGAGGGGAAGGCAAAACTGGAAAGGCAGGAGAACCGGGGAAGCAGAGTGAGCCTTAAGGATCAGCAGTTACTCAGCCCAGATGATAACCGATGTCAAGCTGCTGCAGAGGGACTCTGAGTATCCCCCGCAACACAGGTACTGGAAGACAGACCCTGCCCCCCCCCAGGGCCTCTGGCAATAGGAGTAGGCATAAAATTTTGGGGGGGGGTAGCAAAAAAAAACAAAAACAAAAGAAGCTTCAGTAATCAAAATAAATGATATCCCATAGCAATTTTTTAAATAGATTTTATTTTTTAGAGCAATTTTAGGTTCACAGCACAACTGAAGAGAAGGTATAGAGATTTCCCATATATGCCCTGACCCTACCCATGCATAGCTTCCCCCATAATCAACATCCCCAGCCAGAGTGGTACACTTGTTACAACTGATGAACCTACACTGATACATCATCACCACCCAAAGTCTATAATTTACATTAGGGTTTGCTCTTGGTGTTGTATATTCTAGGGGTTTTGACTAATACATAATGATGTGTATCCACCACCATAGTATCATACAGAGTCGTTTCATGACCCTAGAAATCCTCTGTGCTGCACCTGTTCATCCCTCCCTTCTCCCTGATGCCTGGCGACCTCTATCTTTTTACCGTCTTCATAGTTTTGACTTTGCCGGTTGTCGTATAGTTGGAATCATACAGTACGTAGCATTTTCAAATTGGCCTCTTTCACTTAATAATATGCATTCAATGTTCCTCCATGTCTTTTCATGCTTTGATAACTTATTTCTTTTTAGGGCTGAATAACATTGCATTGTCTGGTTGTACCACAGTTTATTTGTCCTTCACTTACTGAAGGTCATCTTGGTTGCTTCCAAGTTTTGTCAGTTATGAATAAAGCGGCTATAAACATTTGTGTACAAGGTTTTGTGTGACATACGTTTTCAACTCCTTTCGGTCAATGCTAAGGAGAGCAACTTCAGGATTAATGCAATATTTTAAAAAAATAAAAATTCATGAAAAATACGTACAAATGATCAAAAAGTTAAATAAAGACACAATCTGACCTTGCACTTGTGTGACTTGGCCTCCTCGCCTTCCTCTAATCCTGGCTTCGTGGGTTTTACCCCAGCAACTGAGCAGCTGTTTGAGGGAAACTTTCCTACTCAATCCACATGTCTGAGAGACTCTACCCATAGTAACTCCAGAATGATTTAGTCTTTATTGGGGTGGAGTAATACTATTAGCGGTCCTAAGTAATTCTCGGTTACTTTTCTCATTAGAGAAGATTAAACACACACCACATGTGCACACATTTTATGCCTGGTGAGGGCAGTCTGTGACCCTCAGGAGTATGTGTGCTGGGAAAAAGAAGTGTAAATATCTAGGGGGCAGGAGCGCTGCATGATTTTATGCACTGAAATACTGACTTGGGCCTAATTGTTTGCAAATGGTTTTTTTTTGTATATGTTCAGCTTCCTACTTCCTCACCAACCGGATATTGAAGGTTAGGGGCACTCCCTCATTTGTGTGTTCAGTACATATTTGTCAAGCTCCTGTGTGAAGGGCATTGCTTGGTGCAGGGGACTCAGAGTTACACAGGCCTGACCTAGAAGTGCTTGCAGCCGGATGGGGGACATGTAAGGGACAGTGAGGGGGATGAGGACAATAAAGAATTATGATTATTAACTGGAGTCACAGTTGTATAAAAAGATTTGAAGAGTAATCCTACGGGATGCAAACTTGCTAGATTTCTAGAACATGGTGGTGGCAGTGAAATCCACCCTTCATGCTTTCCTGTCCTTCAACCCAGAACCTGAGGAGCAGGGAAATGGGAGAAACCTCTAGAACTTAAACGGGTAAAATCTGTCTCTAACGGATATGCTTAGCTATCTGCAGTTGTAAACCAAAATGAGGTATTTGACTGAAGGGTTTAGGAATACGCAAACACTAATCAAAGCGATCTTGGTGTAACCTAAGGAAGATAGGCTTGAATGGGATTGCAAATCAGAAAGCAGGAACCTAATGGCTTATACGTCACGTTACTGTATCAACTATGATGTGACACTGCTTGCAAGGGGGGGTCTACAGGGAACCCACATCAAAATTACCTGGAGATTGTGTAAGGGGAGGTATGGGTGGTTAAAATACGCATTCCAGGGTCCCATATCCCAGAACCATGAATCGGAATCATTGGCAATGAGGTCATGGAATCCGTACTTTTAAGACATACCCCAGGTTCCAGAACAACTATTTTTTAGCGTCTGTTTGATAACAGTCCACTCAGAGGCATCTCCTTAAGGCCAAAGCAACTTTGGAAAGATTTCAGAAGAAGAAATAAATGATGTAGGGAAACTAGGGCTTGTTTATCAAGGAAAATTAAATATGTATAGGATTGGACTATATGAAGTCATGACTATGGTTTGTAAATATTTGAAAGGAACAGATTCAAGTGGTGGGATCTAGATGTTTATTCAGGTACCAGACGGCGTAAGTAGGAGTAATGGAATGACATAGGCAAAAAGCACTTGGGCTGGACATCAAGGAAAACATCCGACAGTGTAAAAAAAACTGTTATAGAATCTCTTCACATGGTTAAGTCAACCAAAATCTCAGTCCATTCAGTGGAAAAAAACAGTTGGGCAGCGTTTGAAAAAACAACCAATTGAGAGCTTAAATCTTCTCTCTCTTTTTTTTAAATGGTTGTTTTGATGTCTGAAGTTTTGTTATTCCTAAGTCACAGGAATCAAGATGATTCTTAATAAGTGAAAATATGGCTCGTGAAAAATGTTTGGGACAGGAAGCGCCTACTGGTTCTGGCTGAGAGCTAGAACGAGGAGAAGCAGAAAGTTAGCATAAAACTGCCTCCGGCGAGCGTCTTTATGTTACCTTAGACCCCCTGCTGGAAATGGTATGAGCATCAAAAAAAATGACTATGTGTCAGGCCCTGTCTCATTTGATCTGCACAGCTCCGTCAGATACGTGTTATTACTCCCATTTCATGGCTGTGGAAAGTCAGGCTTAAAGAGTATGAATAACTAGGAAATGAAAGCCTGGAATCTGAACTCTCATCTATATGACTCCAAAGTCCATGCTTTTTCTCTGCCAGCAGGTATTGGGTACAAAGCTCTGTAGTCCTCCTTGGTCTTTCTTTCTTTCTGTCTTTTTTTTTTTTTTAACTTTTAATTTTATATTGGAGTATAGCTGATTAACAATGTTGTATTAGTTTCAGGTGTACAACAAAGTGATTCAGTTATACATGTACTTGTCTCTATTCTTTTTCAAATTCTTTTCCCAGTTTGGTTGTTACAGAATACTGAGCAGAGTTCCCTGTGCTATACAGTAGGTCCTTGTTGGTTATCCCTTTTAAATATAGTGGTGTGTACATGTCAATCCCCAACTCCCTAGCTATGCGTCCCCTGCACCCTTCCCCCTGGTAACCATAAGTTAGTTCTCTAAGTCTGTGACTCTGTTTCTGCTTTGTAAATAAGCTTACAAACTCTGTAGCCCTCCTTGGTATTTCTTTCTGTACCTAAAGGTGACAAAGTGTGCTAAAGAGTAATGATACCTACAGATGATCTAACTCTCTCCGAGTGACCTTGTTACTAGGAGGCTCTGTGAGAAATTACTGTATTTGTCTCATTTCAGATCCAGCCACTGTCCACAAAAACTTTATAATTTTGAATGCTAGTAAAATCAGAGTTGATGGGGCAGCTAGTGGAAGGGAATGCTCTTTGGGCAAACTTCAAGTCAAGATCTCAGAATCAGAAGCAATAATGACAGAAACGTGTCAGAGTCCCTCTGCAGCAGCTTGACATCGGTTATCATCTGGGCTGAGTAACTGCTGATCCTTAAGGCTCACTCTGCTTCCCCGGTTCTCCTGCCTTTCCAGTTTTGCCTTCCCCTCCCTCTCTAGCAGTTTGAGCGCCCTGCATACTGCTCTCACCGCTGCTCCTCTCTGATCTCTCTCTCTCTCCTCAACACCGTCTCACCCCCAACATCCACCCTTGGGCTGTGTTCTCTGCAGTCTGCTCGTCTCTACCCCCCTCCCCACACTTTCCTCATCATCCTCATTTTCCACTTCTTCCTCCACCACCAACCTCATCCCCATCAGTACCAGCACCAGGACCGCTACCACCACCATCACCTGTTTATGGAGAGAAACTGAATATTATCTATTCAATGTTTGTGAACGTTACTCCTCACTACTCCCAACCCAAGGAACCCAAATCAAGGTCCTGTGCTAGATACTTTTCCCTTTCATACCAGCCACACGTTGGAAGCATGAAGTAGACCCATTATGCCCACAGAAAAACAAAAAGAGAATTACAATTCCTTACTGCAACCTTTGCAAAAGAACAAGCCGGGTGCCAAATTGCTACGGCTTCAGAATCCCTTTAAACAGATATAAAGAGAGCTCAGCTTTCTTCATGCACCCTCGGGGCAGCTACAGAATCACTGGCTTAAAGAAAGCAGTGTCTGGAAAGCCCCAGACATTATGGTGCCGATCTGTCTCTTCACATCTGGCTCTGAGTGGGAGCTCAGAGATGTGGTCTAAGAGGGTGCCTCAGAACCTGCCTCACTCATAGACACATGACAGAGTTCTGCAGCGAAGGCTCTAGCCCCACCGGGAAATCTCCAACTCGAGAACCTGCTGACATAAACAAGGGGAAAGTCTTCGTAGCAAGTCAGAAGGCTTGTTTTTGGAAGCTGCAACCTGACTTGGGCAACCATGGTTCTCCACAGCGCCCTAAATGGGGAGGCCTAGGATGCCCTCAGGGGGCCCCTGGGGTTTGTAACCAGCTCTGCTTAGGTCAGAGCTCTGTGCAAATAAGCCCCCTTGGGCCTGCAGACATGTAAACAGCTCTGCACTGACATTCAGACGTAAACTCAGCATTCACGTGACCAGATCTCAGATCCAGGAGTGCAGAAGAGGGGCTGGGCCTCCACCTGTGCCGGAGGAGTGGGACCCAGAGATGGGCTGCAGGACGTTGGCTGATTTATCAGTGAGCCAAGGATGAATGATATGAAAGAGGGGGTCCAGTGAGAAGATGGAACCAGCTCGGACATGGCTTGGAAAGGGAATGTGTAGTCCACGGGGGTTGCTCTGGTAAAGACAAGTTTTGCTGACAAAGTAGGAGAGTGAAAAAGAAAGAGATTGGAGAGGCAGACAGAAGAAAAGAGGGAAAGGGTAAGTTTCAGTGAAAAGCCAACTGAGACAGTCAAGTGCCTTTCCAGGAACTTACTGTCATAAAGGGCAAGGGGGAAATGTTCTTCTTTGTCTGCCAGGTCAAAATTACAATACAAAATTCAGTAGGTTTAGGGTGCAATCCCAAAGCACTGGGGTGTTTTGATCGATTAAAAAAAAAAAAGAGGTTGAAAGTAAAATCTGACTGGGAACGCACATACTGAGAAAACCTGGCCGTCACTGAGGCTGCATCTCCACATCCTGATGCTTTAGGCAACTGGTAAGTCAGTGAAGGGAGAAGTAGTTTAAATACGATCGACAGGAATTTCTCTCTCCTATGGACGGCTTTGCCTTTGTGTCTTGACTTCCCATTCTGGGCATGGCTGGCATGTCCCTTGCTCATAAGTATTCCCCCCAGTCTCTGATGCCTTCAGTCTTGCAAGAAATTACACTAAGTCCTGTTTTCCCCACACCGTGGTTGCCCTCAAAGGGAGGGATTCTTCCTTCCTGAGTGGGACCTCCAACCAGGATTCCTTGTGTTGCTAAAATAGACACTGACTTCTGAGTGTCACCCTCTAAAACATCTCTTTTTCCAGCTCTGCAGCCTTCCTGTCCATCATTTTATTTTCTGTTCTCACTAGTCAGTCTCCTAAGCAGAAAGGAGCAAGAGGCCTTCCTGGTTTCATTAGAAAACAGGGAGGGGTGTGTGGTGAGGATAGAACGGGACCTGAGAGAAGCATGTAAAGAATCCATAGTTCTTTAATTTCCTGCCAGCCACCCAAAAGGATTATGTTATTTTCTGATTTTAACGTTTTACAATTATCTGTCACTTAATGCAAAAGAGGCATATCAGTGAGGTTGACAGTAAAGTGAGTTTCAAAAATTCCCAATCCATTTCTCACTGACCTCACATGAGACTGTAGCTGTGTTCCCACAGGAAAAGGAAATCCTCCAATAATTGGAGATGAAAACCCTTCAGGTGAAGAGGTTAAGAAGAGGCCAGTTCTGTGGCGAACAAGATAATGTGTTATTCTAGTGGGATTATGCCTGCCTGGAATCCAGTGATGTGGGACAGGATGATACAGAGAAAAGAGTACAGGATTTGGAGTTAAGCAGGTTTGGGGCTCAGCTTTGCCTCCTATGTAACGTTACCTGTAACATTAATTTAAATTTAAATTAAATCTCTGAGCTTCAGTGTCCATACCCTTGAAAAGGTGATCATCATACTTATTTTGTAGGGTTATTATGAGGCTGAAGTGAGAAAATGTTATAAAGTACTTGGTATATAGTAGGTACCCATAAATGATGCTTACGCTTACCTATCAGCTCTCTTTGCTTTAGAGATAAGAACTAACTCGTATTGAGGGCCTACTGTGTGCTGCTCACTGGCTACAGACCCTCTGCATGCCATAACAGCTACTATTTACTGAATACATAAAAGTGACAGGTGCCTTGTGACTCCGCTGATGATACTTAACAACAACTCTGCACAGCAAGTGTCCATCTCCCCATTCTACAGATGAAAAAACGGGGACCCAGATTTTCATACAACACCCTCACGGAACTTGAGCCACTCCAGGATGCCCTTCTGTTTGTCTCCCAGCTACTCTTCTGGGTCATGGGGGTTACTTGCATATCTTGGATTTAGGGTTGCTAAACTGAGCGAAAAATACAGGATGCCTAGTTAAATTTGAATTTCAGGTAAACAGCAAAGACAATTTTGGTATAAGTATGTCCCATGCAATATTGGGGACATATTTAAACTGAAAAGAGACTTTGTTGTCCTCTGGCAGCCCTACTTGAATTCCACGTATTGCGTTCTCCTTGTCCTATCAGGACCGACCACGTCTGGAAACACTGGGCCGTGCTAGCCCACTTCTGAACAATGGTGCCTCTCCTACGTATGCTCCGGGCATGGTCTCCAGCTTCAAAGCATCAAGCATCCACCAGGGTGGATTTAAAGTGACCGTATGTGCATTTTCCTTAGAAATGAGACTTTACATTTATTTCTGCTGAGACCTGTTTTTATTTTATTTGCTGCTGCTACTCTGTTAGAACCCCCAATTTCACCATGCTCGGATTGGCAAATAGTTGAAGTGTTTAATTGTAAAACAGTTCCAGTTCTGTTTTAATTAGATATTTAACTTAATTGACTGCTAGTCAATGGTTTCAGGAAATTTATTTTTGGCTTGGTGAGAATGGCAAAGGGACCAGTTTTGTGTATAATAGCTCACTGTTTGTCCTTGTTTCTGGGGATGCCTTTGCTCTTACTCTTCCTCCTTAATGCCATGAATACTGGTCCTCAGAAAGTTAAATATCAGGCCTGACTAGAAGCTGCTCTGATAAGACCCCTTCTATATTGAAAATGCCCATAGGGACTTCCCTGGTGGCACAGTGGTTAAGAATCCACCTGCCAATGCAGGGGACACGGGTTCAAGCTCTGGTCCGGGAAGATCCCACACGCCGCGGAGCAACTAAGCCCGTGCGCCACAACTACTGAGCCTGCGCTCTAGAGCCCGTGAGCCATAACTACTGAGCCCGCGTGCCACAACTACTGAAGCCCATGTGCCTAGAGCCCACGCTCTGCAACGAGAAGCCACCGCAATGAGAAGCCCGTGCACCGCAACGAAGAGCAGCCCCTGCTCGCCGCAACTAGAGAAAGCCCGCATGCAGCAACGAAGGCCCAATGCAGCCAAAAATAAATAAATAAATTTATTAAAAAAGAAAGAAAGAAAATGCCCATAGAAACACTGAAGGTAGGAGAGCAGAAGGTAAGGCAGGGCAGGGGATTCAGGAAAACTGAAGCCCATTATAGAACAATCAAACTAGAACTTGACAATCTGAGAGCGGGTTCCCGAACTACCTTGGGCATGTGGGAAGCTGGGGAGGAGGGTCGGACTGACTCTTTGGCTGTGTCAGGGGAAGGGATATGAAATGTTTTAGCTCAGGATACTTCATCATGGGACCCTCAAATGCTCCCATTTGCTTTCTTCCCTGGGGAAAAAAAAAAGAAAAAGAAAAAAAATGTGTAAAGGAAAAAAGTTGCCTGCCATTCCAGTTCTACAAGGATCAAGCCATTAGATACTGTAGTCAACACCGGTAATGCAAGTGCACCCTGACAGGAATTTAGTGTGGAGAAAAACAGGAACCATTCTGTACTTTGGATATACTGGCCCTTAGATAAGATGTGTATCTAAGGAAAAATTTCAAACGACCCCAGACTTTTGCATCTTCCCATCCATAGAAAAGCGCTAAAATCATTAACTTGAGATGTCTGTTCTTTGTGATGAGTGGTAATCTTTTGATGCTTGACTACATGCCTTCCTTAGCAAAAAAGTTTACGTATATCCTGACTCCTTCCTTACGTCTCAGGAGCAGTTCCTCAGAACTGTCTGAGGGGCTGTCTCCCAGGCTATAGCCCTCCGTATGTTCTCTGAATAAAACTTAACTCACAATTCTTACGCTGTGCGTTTTCTTTCAGTTGACATCCCAACTCCCACCAAGCATTGTACTTAAGTTGAGCAGATCCTTTGCATTCACAAAGCTTATATCCCCAGATCTTGGTAAATTCTCAAACTTGCAAAGATATCCGTGGCATATCATTTCTATGAGGTCTCCTGTTCCCTTTACATTTTCTCACACCTCAAGGCCACACCTTTTCATCTTTCACACAATTTTCCAGACAGATATTTGTAGAGATTCACAAATTGCTTATTCTTAGGTTTTATACAGAGCTTATGGTGAACTTGTTCATGGCACGGACCTGAGTCACTGACAACTTCATTTTCTACTCCTTAATTTGTTCATAGCTCCTATTTTGAGGAAGGAATGATAATTTTTAAAAATCTCTTTGTCTCCATCACTGGCACCAGCAGTTGTAACTCTCGTGGCATCCATTTTCCAGAAAGAAACATCAGTTTTTGTTATCACAAGAGGCTCTATGTGAACAACAGCAGATAAAGGATGATAAACCCATGATGTGATGCAGGTACCAAGCAGGTGGCTCAGCTCACTCACTCACTGAGAGACCAGTGCCCATAAACTCACTTCCAAATAGTATCTATGATTCAGATTTGTGCCTCAGCAAAATTAGAAATTACTATCTGTTATGGGTCTTTAGACAGACCAGCCCGTATGAAATACAGGACCGCCAAAGGTCAGGCACTCAGAATCACTTCGTGTAGTTCTGTAACCCTGACTTGACTAGAACGGACCATTTGACTAGAACTGGCCAATCACTTTGTGTAGTTCTGTATCCCTGACTTGACTACAACTGGCCATTTACCAAGCGACCTCTTTTTCACAGTCCAATGTTACATAGTAAAAAGGTAGAAGAGTTGAGGCTATGCTGAGGTAATATATTAATCCTGCTACCGTTTGCCGAACACCTATTATATGCCAGATGTTTTCCATTAGACTCTGCATAGTGGCTACATTTCCTGGGTTTGAATCCTGACTGCAACTTACCAGTTGGATGGTCTTGGAAAAGTTACTTTCTCTCTCTGTGGCTCAACGTCCTCATCTATAAAATAAGGACATGAGCAGTGTCTGCCTCATAGGGCTGTTATGAGGGTTAAAGGAGCTTATATGGGTCAAGTGCTTAAAAGAGAGGCTGGCACATGGGAAGCACTAGGGGTCTGGAGTATGTACTCTCTGGCTACTGAGGGATCAGGAGGAGAAAGGGAGCCTGCCTTTCCCTGAGAGGGGCCTGGAAGGGAAGGAGTGTGTCAGCCAAAGAGAAACACACAACCTAAAACTTGCAAGTTACGTTTTATTTGGGGCCCTTCACTGAGGACTAGAGCCCAGGAGGCAGCCTCTCAGATAGCTCTGAGGTACTGAACTCAGAGGTAAGGGAGGAGACAGACAGGATATATAGGAATTTTTGCTGAAAAAAAAAAAAAGAAAGCCATGTGGTGGAACATCAAAAGATTACTGCTAATCCCAGAAAACAGACATCCCAAAGTAATGATTTTAGTGCTTTTCTTTGAATGGGAAGATGCAAGAGTCTGAGCTCACTGAAATTATTCCTTAGATATGCATCGTAACTAGCTTGGGCCAGTATCCAGAGCACAGAATATTTCCTGCTTTTCTCCATCCTGAATTCCCCTCCGGGTACACTGTGGTGGGTGGGTGGGTGGGTAGGGTAATTGCAGAGGCTGATGGCTTGATGGTGGGCGACATTTGTTGTTTACTGGAATGGCAGGCAACTTTCCCTTTCCACAAGTGTGACACACAGAGGCAGGGAACCACACAGAGGGATGCCATCACGGACATCATGAATTTTTCACTGCAGAGCTAAGAGTCCGACTTAGCCCTGATCTTAGAGCCTCTTGAGATCTGAAGGTCCAGGAGTCTGCTCTGAGGATGGGTCAGGAAGCCCATCCCTCCAGGCTTGGTTTCTTCGGGGTCTGATGCTCCCCTTCTACCCTGTAGCGTGGGGTCCTGTTATTGAATGAAACTTGGGTCCTCTCCACAGTGTGGAGCCGATTTACTGACCCCAGGTTGTAGTGAAGGAAAGTACAGTGTTTATTGCAGTTGCCAAGCAAGGAGAACAGGCAGCTCATACTCAAAAGACACAAACTCCCCAGTGGCTTTCAAGGAAAGGCTTTCAAAGGCAACATTTGGGGTGAGGGTTGCAGGGGGCATGACTTTCTTCTGATTGCTTGATAGTGAGGTAACAGGTTGGTATTTCAGGAATCTTAATGACCAATCTTCTGGTTCCAACCAGTCTGATGTCTCCGTGCTTGTGGTCAGCACGTAGTCACCATCCTCTGCCTGGGTGTGGGGGGTGTTAGCTCCTGAAGAACCACTCAAAGACCTGCGTCAGATTGTTAGGTGTATCCCTTGAGGACGCTGAACTATTTTCCTGAATGCTTTCCCTTTGTTTCTGCATTCCCTCACTTCCCTAATCAGTAACTGCTTGAATCTACTCTTTGGAACTCAGGGAAGGTCTAGGAGACTAAAACCTTTTTCTACAAACAAGAAACGGGACACGGAGGGGCTTTTGTATCTGGGAAGGCCCTGCAGGGTCCTGCTCAGTTTTAATCTCCTCCTTTTCTTTGCTACTTCTCAATCAGGAGGGGAACTGGGGGCAGGACAAGAAAGAGAATAAAGTTTTGGATAGAGAGGTTAATCATAAGTTTAGCAGGGGCACTCGGTGTTAGGGGCACTCGGTTTCAGACCCAGTGTTCCAACATCTCAGGGCACAGGCCTCATCTACAAAAGACCTGAGAGTGGACCCTCCCATCTGCCTTTTTGGGGGAGGGGCATCAGGGGAGCCGAGCTGTCGGGGTGGGATGCTGTCCTTCATTTCTGGGGGCTGGAATGGGGACTGCTGTGGGTTGAGCTGAGATCTTTTAAGTCCAAAAGGCTAGAATTGGGTGGTTTGCCGAATCAAAGGAGCCAGGAGCAGATAAAAGATCCTGGGTACAAAATCAGGAATTTAAGAACCAGGAGATGAGAGCAAACACCAAGTGGGCTGAGAGTCAAGAGAGGGGTGCCCTTCTCGGCTGGTGTGGTTCATGGATGGGTCAGCTGAGCTCTTGGCAAAGAGCCTAAAGCCAGGGATCTCCTGAGGCCAGTCCCTCAGCTCCCCAGCTGCACTCTTCCATCCACGGGGCCCAGCCTGGGAAGAAAGAGATGTTGCTCCCTGGGCTTTCCATCCTGACTGTAACTACTTGAATCCTCAAGTCACAATTTTATCTCCCAAGGCTCTCACACCTGAAGGAGTGGGGATTTTATATACCGCCCTCCCTTCCCGGGCTATAGCCGCCATCACCATTGTCAGCCATGTTCCAGATGTAGCAATGATGGTTTCTTTTTCTTTCTATTTATTTATTTATTTAGGCTGCTCCAGGTCTCAGTTGCGACATGTGAGATCTTTGTTGCGGCAGGCAGGAGTTCACACGCATGTGGGATCTAGTTCCCCAACCAGGGGTCGAACCCAGGCCCCATGCATTGGTAGCACAGAGTCTTGCCCACTGGACCACCAGGGATGTCCCAATGATGGTTTCTTTTTAGTTTCTTTTTTAGGCTGAAAGCCTCTGTAAGTAATCAATTCCTGTGGGTGATGGGCAGATCACCCCATGAAACCCTGCGATGGGCTAGGGTCAGGAGGAAGAGTAGGACCAATGGAAGGTGGGATCCATTGGCTACCTTTTCTTCACAGCTCCCAGGCTTATTGCAAGTGCCTGAGCGAGACTCCTGGCTGCCTGAGTTAAGATGGGCAGATCTGAACAAGGGGCATGACTGCTCTTAACAATTTGTTTTGTTTCGTGTTTACAATGGAGGATGACCCTGAAATTTTACAAATCGCATTGGCCTGATTCAATAGTTGAATCAGTGACAAAATGTGGGCATAAAATTGGTCTTCTGAGTTTTCCAAGAGGGAGGCCTATTCTGGAGTGTACTTGCTCTGTTTCTGATGGATCTCACCCGTGTACTTCCGTGCTGCAGTGGGAATTTGCCACTTCCTGCTGTGTTCCTGGGCTCTGCAAGCCTTAAAAGAACCTCAGAGATGGAGGTACCTGCCGGTGATGCCTCAGGGCCATCTGTACCCTCATGAGCTGCAGACTCTGGTCATGGAACTGTTCTTTCTGTTGTTGTTGTTGTTGTTGTTGTTGTTTTGACTGCACTGTGTGGCATGCGGGGTCATAGTTCCCTGATCAGGGATCGAACGGGCGCCCCCTGCGGTGGAAGCATGGAGTCTTAACCACTGGACTGCCAGGGAAGTCCCGGAACTGTTCTTTATTCTCTCAGGAGCACATAGGGTGACTTCAAGGCTGTTTGGGCGTCAGGCTGTTTCTGGGAAGGGATGAGGTGACAGAGGGTTGGGATTCCACTGGTCTTGCCCTGGCTGCACCCTGAATGCCATCTGCTCAAGTGCCCAAGCAACACTGACGGGAGCTCAGCAGGTGACATGCAGCTGTGAGGCGTTTATAGTAGAAAGAGAGTCGCAGATGGCCCAGCGGCCCATCCTGCTGAGTTGTTCTCTTCACACAATTTTCACAGGGGTGAGGGTAAGAGTAGCTTGTGCTATAAATAAGCTAAGTCCCCTGGCAGCCGCTGTCCAAGTTACTGGCTTTGTCTGTGAGTGTTAACATACTGGCTGAGAGAAATGAGGAATGGCAGGATCTCCCTGGAGAGAAGGGCCGAGGCTCTTTTCTTCCGGCCCTGGGGACTGGAGGCCCTCTCCCCCACTCCCTTGGCTTGTGGAGGCACATCTGGTACAGCTACCGACCTTACCCATTCACATATTATCATTCAAATGATTAATGTTAATATTGTTATTAATCATCTCCCAACTCAAAGGTAGATCATAGAAGTCTACTGACTCCAGGCAGCCCTGGATAGGTGGGGGTTTAGAAATGTTTCTGCACGCTAGATGTCTCACATCAGGGCCCTTCCCAATCTGCCATCACGTGACCCTGAGATGCTCCCTCTTCTTTGACTTGTCCCTAGATACTGGCAACTCTAGGGGGAATTATTGGGCCACACTTCTGGGCAGTGCGTGAAGAAGCAGCAGATAGGGGGAGAGGCTGGTATTAGGAGAGACCTTTAACTACAGGCCCTGTGGAAGAGAACTCAACAGTATCCAACAAAATTCCATATGCATTGACCCTTTGGCCCAGCAATAGTACTTCTAGGATGCTATCCCAAAGATATGTTGGCAAAAAATTTAAATATGATACTCAAGGCCACTCACTGAATCCCCATTAAGAGAGTAAAAGACTGGAAATGAATCAAATGTCTGTTGGTAGAGAAATGGTTGAATAAACTATGGTATATCCACTATATGGAACATTATGCAGCTGTGAAAAGGAATGAAGGTGATTCTATGTACTGCTGTGCAGTTATCTCCAGGATACAATGTTAACTCAAGTTAGAAAGAGCAATGTACAGCATTTTCCCTTTTATCTAAGAAAGGGAGGATATGAATATTTACACATATTTGCTTATTATTTAATGGAAACATAAATCATTAAATAAATTAAAAGATTACTAATGGAGGAGAGAGTGGACAGGGAAGAGGGGACTGAATCAGGGGTGGATTGACTGAAAAGGTAATAAAACTTAAGCTTCAGGACCCCTTGTGTGTAAACACCTTTTTCAAGGCCCTAAGAGAAGTCCAAGCAACTTCTTACTCCTTTTCTTAAAGAGGCATAAAAATTTCCATACAATTCCTTCTTTAGACAGCTTCTATTGTGCCTCAGTTGCAGGTGACACCCAAAAGTGCTTGTTGAATGTATGCACAGAATAGAGTATGCTGATGGTCAATCAGCCGCATCATAGTACCACTTTTGATCCTCATTCTAATGGCCTGGAGAAACACGGAACAACAACCCACTTCCTCTTCCATGTACCCTCTACCCAGCCTTCAAATATTTAAACACCAAGTATTCTCCTCTGGTAGTCTCAATGCCTCTTACTCGTGATAAGTGATTGGGATCTCCTTTCAATCCTGACATTTTCCTCTGAACGAGCTTCAGTTTTTCTAGAAATGGTAAGAAAGGCACACACTAAAATGGAGCCATTGCTTCAGAGCTGTCTTCAGAATCCAAATGCATAAGGATGTTATCTGAGAAGACTAACCCATTAGTTTATGGCCATCAAAGTTCATTTCAATTTCTCTCATTCTCTCATTCATTCACCTATTTATTTATTCAATAACATTTATTTGGCACCTGTAACTTGCTGGCACTAAGTCAGCTCTGGGGCATACAACAGTGGATAAAGTCTGTCCCCCTCTAGCTTTAGAATACTAAAAATGAGAGCAGCCAAGTGAAAAAAGGCTTTGAGATGTTGGCACTTGCACTTTTTGCCGTGTAACCTTGGGCATGTTGTTTAACCTCTGAGCTACAGGTTCTTATTTACAAAATGGTGGTACCAACAACTACCCCGGAGGGTTGTTATAAGGGGGATGATATGCCGTTTGTAAAGTGCTTATTACCGTGACTGGAATGTAGTTGATCAGTTAGTTAATATTCTTTCCCTTCTGAAGGACTCACAGTTTGGCTGTTGAAATATGGATAATGGTGTTGCAGGAAAATGAGGTGAAAGAGGACGGTTGTGGCCCAGGTCTTGAGTGAGTCCCTGGGACAGGCCGCCAAGTGAGGGTCCTTGGCTTTGCCGAGGAAAGAATTCAAGAGTGAGCCATAGTAAAGTGAAAGTAGTTTATTGAGAGAGACACACATTCCATAGACAGAATGCGGTCCATCTCAGAAGGCGAGAGTGGCCCGAAGTATGGGGTGGTTAGTTTTTATGGGCTGGGTCATTTCATAGGCTAACGAGTGGAGGATTATTGCAACTATTTGGGGGGAGGGGTGGGGATTTCCAGGAATTGAGCCACTGCCCACTTTTTTGGCCTTTTATGGTCAGGACCATCCTGGCACCTGTGGGTGTGTCGTGTAGCATATGCTAACGTATTACACTGAGCATATAACGAGGCTACTGGAAGTCAAATCTTCCGCCATCTTGAGCCTAATCAGTTCTAACCAGTTTATGTCGTATCCTCAAGGGCTACGTCATGCTTTTTTTTTTTTTTTTTTTGCGGTACGCGGGCCTCTCACTGTTGTGGCCTCTCCCGTTGCGGAGCAACAGGCTCCGGACGCGCAGGCTCAGCAGCCATGACTCACGGGCCCAGCCGCTCCGCGGCATGTGGGATCTTCCCAGACCGGGCCACGAACCCGCGTCCCCTGCATCGGCAGGCGGACTCTCAACCACTGCGCCACCAGGGAAGCCCCGTCATGCTTTTAATGGTTGTGCCCCGCCCCCCTTCCCTCCTCTCTCAACGGGAGTGGGGGAAGGGAAGTATGGGTTAATTTTGGAGGGAGCGGGTAGGGGTTTAGGAAATTTGGAACATGGGGCGCTGCACAGGGTGAGGCACCTTAGACGGCTAGAGCAGCATGTGGGTTTGGGGCACTTGCCAGCATGAAGGTCAAATATGGGGGTCACCAAGGGTGTGTCTGTGTAGTGAGGTTGAGTGGGAGGGAAAGAGGCTGAAGGCCACCGTCGCCATTTTGCTCAAAACCAGGCCGTGGTCCGTGAGCAGTAAACTGAGACTCTGCTTTTGTTTGTTTTCCCATCACTTGAGAACTTATTTTATTTGTTTGATTGAGCATGGGTAGATCTAAAGTACGACATCCTTCCTAGTGGAGTGGCCACAGAAGCATGGTTCTAGATGTCCCTTTGGGGCAGGTTTAGGGCAGCTCACAGGCCAGCTCTGGAGGTCTGACAGTCCACAGTGGGCCTGGGACCAGAGAAGAAACCTCTTGGGGGCCTTCGTGCACAGTGGATGAGAGGGCTGAAGGGTGGGGAGGAAGGATGGAGACTGCTTTGGGGCTGGCCTCAGGCAGGCCTACCCTGAGGAGGAAGAGGCCGGAGCAGGGCGGGGACAGTGAAAGAAGATGCTGGCTCCCCACTTAGGGCGCGTCCCTGCTCAGCCCCGTAGGAAGAGTTCCTCGGGGAAGGTCTCTGACTTGCCCTTGCTAGCTAACCACCCTCTCCCGACCCTCCCCACTTCTCCAGAGAGCGCTCCGAGTCTGGACAGTCCCAGCTTCTGAGCTTGCCTGCAGCCTCTTCTCCTGCTCTGTCTGGACCTGGTGTTTGGTCCAGGCCTGCCTATTTCATTTCTGACTATATTAAAGACTCACCCCTCTGGAATTGCCTCTAGTTTCCATCCCCAGCCTGGGCCTCAGAGACGCACGGCAGGCAGACTGAACATCTATCTTCATCTGGTGTCTGTCTGTGCTGCCTGCACCCTTCTCTTCTCACCCCTTCTGAAGCCCTCTCCCCTCTTCTGGTCTCCCTCCTGTCCTCTCTGTCCCTCCTCCCTCCCCCTTTGGTATCTCCTGCCCGGGTTGCCCACACTGAGGGCTGGGCCCAAGCAAGCAGCCAGGACAGTGAGCGCAGTGGCCTCGGCTGAGATGGGCACCTTCGGTGGGGGGGTGAGGCGTACCCTTGGGCAGTCTTTGCCTCCCAACAAAGCCCCACGTGGAATCTTACGAATCTGCTGCTGAGTGAGTCTGTCCTGACAGAAAAGATGCTTCCCTGGCCTGAAGGCAGGTTATGGGGCCTCCAGGTCTACACAGCCTCAAGTCATTCCTCCCCACTCCCCGGTGGCAGAAAACCATCTCTCCTCCTTTTCCACTGCTGTGCCCCCCACCGCCATAACCACACCAGGGGGAGGGATCCAAATTCAGCTCATCTCAAGCCATTGAAAAGACCAACACAGGTCCAAAGTACGCTGCAGGCTGCCAGAGGTGAGTTTGCAGAAACCAGCTCTCTGGCAAGGTTATTAGCCTTGGCGCTGGGGGTGACACAGGCAACGTTTACATAATCCCTGGACTCAAGTCTCAAGAGAAAGCAGCAGAAACAAGAGGGGTCATGAGGCTTTCTAGTGTAAGACTTGGAGAGTGGAGTTTCCATCCATCTTGTTTACCCAGTTGTAAAGTGGGGAAGTTTTACAGCAGGACAGACAGGTTAAATGAGTTGGGGGTAAGCAGTAGTAACTGCTCCGTAAATATGGCTGCTGGAATCATAATTACCCTTCTTCAGCCTGCCGCCCGGCTAGCACTGAGCCACGGCAGACACAAAGCTTTGGTTCTTCTCCACTCCCTTCTGGCAAGGCTGCTAGGAAGAGAGATGCTTTAGCGTTCCGCCCCTTATGGCCTAGGAAAGTCACACTGGTTCAGAATTAGCCATCCTCCTGCCCTTGTCTTCAGAACCAGTGCTCGCCCTGCGGAAAATTTAGCTCTGGATCCAAATCCTGTCTCTGCCCCTAGCTTTGTGACCAATTTGGATGGATAACTCCCCTCTCTGACTCCTTCCTTCTTTATCTGTAAAATTCCTATCTGATAGGAATGGTTTGAGGATTCCATGAGATAATACCTATAGAGAGGGTAACACAGAGCTAATCTGGCCAGAGCAAGGGTTCAATAAGCAGTATTAGTAATTAGCAGCATAATTAGAATTCATGCTCATTTGAGGGAGCTCGAGGTTCTAAGAAGTAAGGAATATTCAACTCTCAAAAAAAAAAGAAAAAAGAAAAGAAAAGCAGATTTCTTAATGTGTGCTGACCTTATTCTAGGTCTGTGGTCTTTGGCCTGCAAATTCACTGTCTAAATCCTCCTTGGGCAGATTTCTATTGTCTGAAAAAGAATTTCATGGTGTTTGAGTCTCTGGTCCATCTTGTCAGAGTAGATATTAATACTCCCATTTTGAAGACAAGAAAACTGAGATTCACGAAGGTGAAGTGATTATCTAAAGCCTCATGTCTGGTATTCTAGAGAGCCAGGACCCCAATCCAGGTCCTCTACTGCAAACCCCAGCCCTCCCTCTGTCACTGACAGTGCCTCATAGCTGCTCTGCCCCTCCGTCTCCTGGGCCACTCCAGTCTCCCTGACCCAGAGCAGCCCCTAGCTGATGAGATCATGTCTTCGAAAGGCTCCTCTTTGGTTCCACTTTGCCATCAGACTAACACTTTGGGAACCTCAAAACTGACAAGTCCCAGACTTTATGATTATGAAAAATCAGAATCCTGTTGGGATTTTCTTGTATTAAGTCATCAAACTATTCCATTTGTATAACAGGAAAACTGTCTACTCCTGGGCACTGTGTCTCTTGACAAAATCCCTGATGCCAGTATATATCTCCTTTATCTTTTGCCCTCTGGTCTCTCTCTCTCTCTCTGTTCTATTTCATAGGCAGAGCAAAAGAATCTCCCAAATCGACAAGATCGCTATCTAATAAACGGGGGAAAATATTCGTCACGGTAGGGCTCAGAAGTGAACTGATTTTCCGGCAGGCTGAGACTCCTAAGATCCACTTAGGGCGGTATTAGCGGAGCCTGTAAGATGCTGGCTTTGTAAAGTGGTGTGACATGTTGGCAACACTGGAGAATCAATGGTTGGCCTGAATTCAGTGGAGAAATGCAGAGATGAGAATGCTGGGAGGGACCAGACACCTGATTTCTTGGGCCCACTGCAAAGCCTCAGGTGAGGGTCTGCAGTGGGCAGATGAGTGCAGATGTGGAATGGGCCAAAGGACACTGCCTTGCAGACTGTGTCAGGAGCCCAGCAGTTCACCTTTTGTCATCGTTCATCGTATGTAGCAGACTTCACGTACCCACATATTATTGATTGTCTGCTCTGTGCTGGGCAACCACTCTCCCTCTGAGTTTCCATAGCACTTCACTTGAAGCTCATCTAAAGTACCTATGTCATTCTTCCTGGTATTATAGTCAGCTTTTTATAATCTTCCACTGGGTTTTAAGTTTCTTCATATCAGGAGTTGTGTCTTACTCATCTCTGGCCTTTGAGCCTTGCGGGAGTGAGGCTCACTTGTATACATCTGCTGAATAAATGAATTAAGGAATCAATGAACCAGTCGGTTGCTTAGTAAATATTTATGGACTATGTACTATAATAGGGTTTTGCCCGAAGCTCCTTAGCAGAGTCCACTTTATAAAGAGGCTGTCCTTTGTTATCAATACTTGACTGTTCCTTAAAGTAGTAGAAACTTCTAGGCATAACTATGAAACTGGCTGATGCAAAGTGATTATATCCCCAATACTTTGGTAGGTGGGGTTAAGTGACTATGCTGTGGTTGAAATGTTAAGAGCCTAATTTCTTTTAGCTAAATGTTTTTGAAAGTTTGGGGAGTTATTTGTGCATGGGCAGCCCAGTCCTTGAATGGATGGTCATTCTCATTAAGAATCCAGATGATAGGCCTTCCCTGGTGGCGCAGTGGTTGAGAATCTGCCTACCAATGCAGGGGACACAGCTTCGAGCCCTGGTCTGGGAAGATCCCACATGCCGCGGAGCAACTGGGCCCGTGAGCCACAATTACTGAGCCTGCGCGTCTGGAGCCCGTGCTCCGCAACGAGAGGCCGCGATAGTGAGAGGCCCGCGCACCGCGATGAAGAGTGGCCCCCACTTGCCACAACTAGAGAAAGCCCTCGCACAGAAACGAAGACCCAACACAGCCATAAATAAATAAATAAATAAATTTAAATCATATGGGGTTCTAAGAAGACCTCTGCTTAAAAAAAAAAAAAGAAGAAGAGGGGCTTCCCTGGTGGCGCAGTGGTTGAGAGTCCGCCTGCCGATGCAGGGGACACGGGTTCGTGCCCCGGTCCGGGAGGATCCCGCATGCCGCAGAGCGCCTGGGCCCGTAAGCCATGGCCGCTGAGCCTGCGCGTCCGGAGCCTGTGCTCCGCAGTGGGAGAGGCCACAGGAGTGAGAGGCCCGCGTACCGCAAAAAAAAAGAAAAAGAATCCAGATGATAACCAGCTGGCCGCATGAGAGATGGCCAGTGTGACTGCTTCTTGGGACAGGCTGAAGCCTCTGACACTTCTCTACCTGGTATGGGCTGCTTAGGTTGGATCAATCTTTGGAGGTTTTTTTCTTCCCCCACTTGGAAAGATAGTTTCCTGGGGTGTGACTCTTAGGCTATTGGAATGAACCCCCATACACACTTTTCACCTCAGCTTGTACCACACCCTGAATGGATGAGAGGAGACCATATCCCTTAATTCACCTTTTGTCTGGATATCCTCTCTCTCTTTCCTAATGGATCTTGGGAGGATGAAAACAGAATGCAACTATGCTTGTGTTTTACCAATGTCTGAGTCTTCATGTAAAGGACCATTTGCTAGAAAATTAGTTCTGAAGCAGAATTTTAAGATAACTGGCATTACCATAGAACTCTTAGGAGAGAACATAGGCAAAACATTCTCAGACATAAATTGTAGCAATATTTTCTTAGACCAGTCTCCCAAGGCAAAAGAAACAAAAGCAAAAATAAACAAATGGGACCTAATCAAACTTAAAAGCTTTTTCACAGCAAAGGAAATCATCAACAAAATGAAAAGACAACCTGCAGAATGGGAGAAGATATTTTCAAACTATGCGACTGACAAGGGCTTAATTTCCAAAATATACAAACAGCTCATACAACTCAATATCAAAAAAACAACCTAATCAAAAAATGGGCAGAAGACCTAAGTAAACATTTCTCCAAAGAAATACAGATGGCCAACAGGCACATGAGAAGATGCTCAACATCGCTAATTATTAAAGAAATGCAAATCAAAACCACAATGAGGTATCACCTCACACCAGTCAGAATGGCCGTCATTAAAAAGTCTACAAACAATAAATGCTGAAGAGGGTGTGGAGAAAAGGGAACCCTCCTACACTGTTGGTGGGAATGTAATTTGGTGCAACTACTATGGAAAACAGTATGGAAGGTCCTTAAAAAACTAAAAATAGAGCTGTAATATGATCCAGCAATCCCACTCCTGGACATATATCCAGAAAAGATGAGAACTCTAATTTGAAAAGATACATGCACCCCCAGTGTTCATAGCAGCACTATTTACAAGACATGGAAGCAACCTAAGTGTCCAACAACAGATGAATGGATAAAGAAGATGTGGTATATATGTACATACAATTGAATACTGTTCAGCCACAAAAAGAATGAAATATTGCCATTTACAGCAACATGGTTGGACCTAGAGAATATCATAGTAAGTGAATTAAGTCAGACAGAGAAAGACAAATGTTATATGATATCACTTACATGTGGAATCTAAAAAAATAATACAAATGAATTTATTTACAAAACAGAAACAGACGTACAGACATAGAAAACAAACTTATGGTTACCAAAGGGGAAAAGGGGAGGGCATAAATTAGGATTATGGAATTAACAGATACACACTACTATATGTAGAATAGATAAGCAGCAGGGATTTACTGTATAGCGTAGGGAACTATATTCAACATCTTGTAATAACCTATAATGGAAAATAATATGAAAAGATGTAAATATAACTGAATCACTTGGCCATACACTTGAAACTAACACAATATTGTAAGTCAACTACACTTCAATAAAAAAAACCTGTCATTCGTTGAGCTTTTATCTGCCAGCCACTGATAAACACTTTGCACACGTCATCTTCCTTTAATTCACAAAGCACCATTAGAGGCATTTATTTATTTATTTATTTATTTTTTTGCGGTACGCGGGCCTCTCACTGTTGGGGTCTCTCCCGTTGCGGAGCACAGGCTCCGGACGCGCAGGCTCAGCGGCCATGGCTCACGGGCCCAGCTGCTCCGCGGCATGTGGGATCTTCCCGGACCGGGACACGAACCCGTGTCCCCTGCATCAGCAGGCGGACTCTCAACCACTGCGCCACCAGGGAAGCCCCCTAGGGGGCATTTTAATTCCTATTTTGCAGATGAAGAAATGGTTCATGAGTTCATGGTACTTGACTCGTTAACTTTCCCAGAGTCACGTGGTGATTAAATGGCTGAACCAGGACTCCATCCTAAGCCTCTCGTCATAACCACTGTTTTACTGGGTGCCGTGTCAGTGGCCGTGAGTATCCAAGGATGAGCATCTTCTGCCTCTCTGGATGCTTAAGGGACAAACAGGCTAACTTCACAGGAATGGATCTTAGTCCTCACACCATCAGATATTCTTACTCTGTTGCACTATGAGTTTACATGCGGTTCCTCGGACACACCCTATACACACTCTGTAATGGTTAATTCAGAGGGAAGCTCGGAGTATCCTTTGTTGAGACTGTTTTAAAAATTAGGTGCTGGGTTGTTTCTGTTTTCCTCTTTGATGAGCTGAAGGCCCTTAGCTACGAATGGCCTTTTGAGGTATGTGTTTTCCTGCCCATCTGGCTTTGCCTGAGCTCCTGTGGAATAGATGTTTGCAGGGAACTGCACCAGTTCTCCCAAAGGGACAGCAGGCAGGGACAGGCCCTCAGTGGCATCCACTAAATGAGACTGGAGCTTCAATTAATCTTTGGGGAATTGGCCTTCCTACAGAGGAAAGGGGTCCTCTGAGCTCAGGTTTGAATATGTTGAAAGCCAGTGAGGCAGAATGCTCCAGATGTGGAAATATAGTCCCCTGAAGGAGGTGAGTGACCTTTCACATACTACCGTCCTTTGGTCCTGGAGCGCTCTTGCTAGAAAGTCCCCTGAACTCCACCTGCGCTTACCCCCGCCAGCTTGGTCAGTGGTGTTTGAAATTCCTTTAAGATATAAGGTTTAAAATGCAGCTGCTCCTTGAAAATGTGGACTCCTATTCACACTGCTATGACTACTGCTCACATTTATGTGGAACTTTACAGCGTGTAAATCATTTGCGTTACCTTATGTCATTGTGAATGCTCACAGCAATCTGTGGGGTATGCCCTGCTCATGTCTCAGTTTATATAAAGAGAGCAAGAGAAGTAGAGTTGTATGTGTCACCAAAGGCAGTAGGTGACAGAGATAGAATTAAGACCTGGATTTTATGGTTCTAAGTCCAGAACTCTTTCACTACAGCAGAACTGCTTCTTACTCATATACATACACTGAGCTATAAGTGGCCATTATCCCCAAAGCTAGAATTGCTGATAGGAAGAGACGTCCACAGCCTTAGAACTTAGGTACCTGCAGGTAGCGGGTCTCCTGAAAGATGCAGGGGAGGAGTGGAGGTAGAGAAGATGCAGGAAGTGTAGGGAGCATCCTAGGAGAGGTCTGCCAGCTTTACACCCCTGCCAAGGAGTGAGTCTGTTGGTAGCTCAGAAGTGGCCACAGAACCCCCCCAGTCCTAAAAGACTTTTAAAAATGTTGTTTTGGGGCTTCCCTGGCGGTGCAGTGGTTAAGAATCTGCCTGCCAATGTAAGGGACATGGGTTCGAGCCCCTGGTCCGGGAAGATCCCACATGCCACGGAGCAACTAAGCCTATGTGCCACAACTACTGAGCCCGCATACCACAACTACTGAAGCCCGCGCACTCTAGGGCCCATGTGCTGCAAGGACTGAGACCACGTGCTGCAACTACTGAAGCCTGTGCGCCTAGAGCCCATGCTCCGCAACAAGAGAAGCCACTGCAATGAGAAGCCTGCGCACCGCAATGAACAGTAGTGCCTGCTTGCCACAACTAGCAAAAGCCCACGTGCAGCAACGAAGACCCAACACAGCCAAATATAAATAAATTAATTTAAAATTTTTTTTAAATTAAAATGATGTTGTTGTTATTTTATGACTTGCCTGGAGCATTTTCTCCAGATATGCAGTAATGGAAGACAGTGAGCAAATGCCAACTCGGTGATCCCCTGGGAACCCTTCTGGGCAGTGGTGTTTACATGGGATGAGATTGGAAGAGTTGCTACCGGCCGGCAGGCACTGGGAGTACAGAGTGCATGCGGGAGCTGCAGAGTCTGGAGCCCCGGCTGCAGGGCACAGGCAGTCTTTCTCAGCAACCAGAGGCGTGGTGAGAGTCATTTAAATTTCTTGCCTTGGGTACTTCAAAGCAGATTAATAGCAGAGCACTTTGTATTCTCAACAGGAAAAAAGGTAGAAGGAGTAACTGCCACTGCACTGATGCTCACTTTGTCTTCATTCATTCTGTCCATAGATGTTTCTCCATATAACTGCACTGAGAAGGTGCTGGGGATTCTCTAATCTCATCCACAAGTAGCTCACAGTCTAGGTGGGGAGACAGATATGTCAATAAAGGAATGATAATTCAGAGGGTTAAACACCAAAAAAAAAGCAGATTGAACCAGGCAGAGTGGCAACAGGAAAGGCGCAGAATTAACTCTAAGGGAGGGTATCCACAAAGTCTTCCTGGAGCTGAGCTCCCATGTGAGCTTCAGCGTACAAAAAAAACTGTACACGTCGTTACTATACAATTTGATGAGTTTTCACAATTGGAATAAACCTGTGGAACTAGCACCCAGATCAAGAAACACGACCAGGACTTCCCTGGTGGCGCAGTGGTTGAGAGTCCGCCTGTCGATGCAGGGAACTCGGGTTCGTGCCCCGGTCCGGGAAGATCCCACATGCCGCGGAGCAGCTGGGCCCGTGAGCCATGGCCACTGAGCCTGCGCGTCCGGAGCCTGTGCTCCGCAACGGGAGAGGCCACAAGAGTGAAAGGCCCACATGCAGCAAAAAAAAAAAAAAAGAAAGAAACACGACCAGCATCCCAGAAGGCCCACTCTTGTCCACTCCCCATTGCTAGCCGCCTCCCTCCCTGGCCTCCAAGGAGTAGCCTCTCTCCTGACCCTAAAGCATAGATTTGTTTTGCCTGTTTTGAACTTTATGTAGATCGAGCCATTCTACATAAGCTCCTTGATGTCCGAGACAGAGCTAAAAGGACAAATAGGAATTCATCAGGGGGCAGGGTAGAGAAGTGCATTGTGGGAAGAAGGGGTAGTATGCTCAAAGCAGAGGTGGAATAACAGCCTGTGTGAGAACTGTCCACTTTCAGCAGTGCTGGAGCATAACATTCAAGAGGGGGAAGAGGCACGAAAGGTTACCAGAGAGGAAGGCAGGGGGAGGTACATCATGGACAGCCTTCCATACCATGCAAAGGCATTGGGATTTTAGCCTGAAAACCTGTGGTTCCCAAAGCTGACTGATCATCAAGGTCACCTGGGCAACTCTTAAGGCACACAGGTTCTAGGACCCACCATCAGAGAGTTGAGTTTTGTAAAGTTCTTCCCAGAGGGTTCTCATAATTAGCTGAGTTTGGAAACCATTTTATAGAGAGATTGGAGAGCCACTGAAGGATTATAAGCAAGGGAGTGGGAGGATCTGACTTGAGTTGTTTTTTGTTTTTTTTTTACATCTTTATTGGAGTATAATTGCTTTACAATGGTGTGTTAGTTTCTGCTTTATAACAAAGTGAATCAGTTATACATATACATACATCCCCATATCTCCTCCCTCTTGTGTCTCCCTCCCACCCTCCCTATCCCACCCCTCTAGGTGGTCACAAAGCACCCAGCTGATCTCCCTGTGCTATGCAGCTGCTTCCCACTAGGTATCTACCTTATGTTTGGTAGTGTATATATGTCCATGCCACTCTCTTGCTTTGTCACAGCTTACCCTTCCCCCTCCCCATATCCTCAAGTCCATTCTCTAGTAGGTCTGTGTCTTTATTCCTGTCTTACCCCTAGGTTCTTCATAACATTTTTTTCTTAAATTCTATATATATGTGTTAGCATACGGTATTTGTCTTTCTCTTTCTGACTTACTTCACTCTGTATGACAGACTCTAGGTCCATCCACCTCGTTACAAATAGCTCAATTTTGTTTCTTTTCATGGCTGAGTAATATTCCATTGTATATATGTGCCACATCTTCTTTATCCATTCATCCGATGATGGACACTTAGGTTGCTTCCATGTCCAGGCTATTGTAAATAGAGCTGCAATGAACATTGTGGTACATGACTCTTTTTGAATTATGGTTTTCTCAGGGTATATGTCCAGTAGTGGGATTGCTGGGTCATATGGTAGTTCTATTTGTAGTTTTTTAAGGAACCTCCATACTGTTCTCCACAGTGGCTGGATCAATTTACATTCCCACCAGCAGTGCAAGAGGGCTCCCTTTTCTCCACACCCTCTCCAGCATTTATTGTTTGTAGATTTTTTTTTTTTTTTTTTTTGTTTGTAGATTTTTTGATCATGGCCATTCTGACTGGTGTGAGATGATATCTCATTGTAGTTTTGATTTGTATTTCTCTAATGACTAATGATGTTGAGCATTCTTTCATGTGTTTGCTGGCAGTCTGTATATCTTCTTCGGAGAAATGTCTATTTAGCTGACTTGAGTTTTGAAGGATGATGTAGGTTGTTTAATGAGGAGGCTGTGACAGTAGACACGAGATGCCCCAGCCTGATCTGGGATGTGGCACAGGGTGTGGAGTGGGGAGGACAATCTTGAGAGATAATTAGGAGGCAGAAGGAACCAAATGTGTTGATCAGTTGGCCATGGAAGGCGGTGGAGAGGGAGGACCCGAGGAAGATACCCAGGTTTCTGGCTTGTGCCTATTCCACAGGCATGAGCTGACTTTGGGGGCAGAAAAAGTAACATCATATTTTTGTTTAATTAACTTCTCTATAATAACTTCACCCCAATTTCTCTACATATCTTTGTTAAACCATTTATTCATTCAGCAAATGTTTTTTAAATGCCAAATATATATCTGACACTGTTCCAAGCACTGAATCATATGTAAGAGACAGAATCAAAAGGATACAAAATATTGAGAATTCACTGTTAGTGTTTGAGAAAAAATATTGGCCTTTTTATTCCTTTCAATTCACTAAATATATGCCATGAAACAGTCATATGTCAAGTTAGATCCAAGAGGAGCATATATGGGTTAGTGATGTGGGCTGGGGAGACGGAAGAGGGCTAGAACCACCCAGAGGTGGGTGACAGTGGTTATTTCAACCTTGTGTTAAGCGCCTACAATACTATTCTGCTCCTTATAGCAACTCTATATTTATTGTATTTATTTTCTACATTTGTACAGTTGAGGAAATGAATAATTCATCCTCAGGTGCACAGCTAATAAGTAATAATGCTAAGATTCAAACAGGATTATGTGCCTCACTGCAAACCAGAAGGTAGGGAGAAAAGTTCCCTCGTTTTCATATGAGGAAACTGAAGCTGTGAGTGGTTTGGTTTTTGACCCAAGGTTGAATAACAAACTAATGGCCAAGCCCAGCTGAGTAGACATAGGCCTTGATCTGTAGCCCTGGCCTGTGACCACACTCAGCTCAGTCACTACAGGAAGCTCAGCCCATCCTGAGCATGACCCAGGGTTCTGTAAGCCGCATCTGAACGTTTTATTGTTGGGAGCAGGCTGGAGGTCAGCTTTAGGACTGGGCTGAGTTTGGGGTGTCTCTTTGCTGGAGAGTCTTCCACAAGCCAAGGACAGGACACAGTGGGTCAGGAAAGCACCGCCTATCCTTTCTAGAACTTTTGCCAAAATATACTCCAGGTGGTTCGGGGCACAGCCTCGACCCCAGATTCTGGGTAACCCTCTCATGTGTTGAGTTAGACTGGGGCCAATCTAGAAAAGGAGTCCACAATTAGCACAGATTTCTTTAGCCATCTGCAATCAACAAAGGAAGAGAGCTCTGCTCTGAGTTGGGAAGTAGGGGAATCAAAGAACAACTCAAGACACACATTACACGCAGAGGAACTTCAGCCTGCCCTTCCCTCAGTTTGCTCTTTCCTACAGCCTGCCTCTTCCCCGGAAAGAAGTACTTGGACATCGAGGACACAAAGTTTCCTGAAGGAACTTATTACAGGGGTTGTTGGAACAGGTGCTGAGGAGGAGACAAGAGACTGGATTATCCAAAACTCGGGGATTGAGGTCAGGCAGGATGGCAGACACATAGGGCAGGTTTTTTTTTTAATTAATTTATTTATTTATTTATTTTTGGCCGTGTTGGGTCTTCGTTGCTGTGCACAGGCTTTCTCTAGTTGCGGTGAGCGGGGGCTACTCTTCGTTGCGGTGCGTGGACTTCTCACTGTTGTGGCTTCTCTTGTTGCAGAGCACAGGCTCTAGGCGTGCAGGCTTCAGTAGTTGTGGCACATGGGCTCAGTAGTTGTGGCTGCAGGCTCTAGAGCTCAGGCTCAGTAGTTGTGGCGCACAGGCTTAGTTGCTCTGCGGCATGTGAGATCTTCCTGGGCCAGGGCTTGAACCTGTGTCCCTTGCATTGGCAGGTGGATTCTTAACCACTGTGCCATCAGGGAAGTCCAACACAGGGCAGTTTTTAATAGTCAGTGCTGACCTCCCGTTTTCAAAAGGGCCAGGTCTCTTCATCCAAACTTACAGGCTGGGGACCACCTTGCAGAGGAGCAGGAGGGCACAATGGCCTCACATGTACCCTCCCAGGGTGCTCTTTCATGCCTCTGTGCACTTCTGGGCGAGGTCACCATCACTGAGGACACACTCACCACCTCCATCCTCCACTCCCAACTGGCTCCTGGAAAGATGATTTCTCTCAGAGCACTCTGAATGGTTAGGATGCTTCAAGGGAACTTATCCTAAAGAAAATCCTAACCAAATGATCAGAAGACAAAAGGATGTTAGGACAAATGTCTACATCATCTGAACTGGACAAATCTGACATCAAGCCACGGGGGTGGAGCTGCAATAACTTCCATTTTAAAATGGCTGTTGCCAGAGAGGCCGCGATAGTGAGAGGCCCGCGCACCACGATGAAGAGTGGCCCCCGCTTGCCACAACTAGAGAAAGCCCTCGCACAGAAACGGAGACCCAACACAGCCATAAATAAATATAAATAAATAAATAAAATGGCTGTTGCTGAGAAGTGACTCAGGAAAGCAATGGAGAGTGGAGGGAGAAAGAGGTAAATTCAGCCAGGATCTGGTTTGTTGGCATGTTGCCTCCCTTCTCTGCAAAAATCCACGTATATGTTATATAAAAGCCTCCAACATCAGGCTAATAGGAGTTTCTGAAAGAGAGAAGAATTAAATCAGATGAGAGGAGATGATAAAAAACAATAGTACCAGAACAGTTCTGCAAACTGAAGCACATGTCTTCAGAATGAAAGAGGCCTTGGAGTGTCTGCTACAATGAATGAATAAAATCCCAGACCAATGCACTTTATTGTTGAATTTCAGAACACAGCAGGTAAAGAGAGGCTCATGTATTATTCTGGAGAGAAAAAGAGGTCCATGCAATCAAGAATCAGAAAGTTATCAGACATCTCAACAACAACACTAGAAGCGAGAATACAATGAAGAAATGCATTAAAAACTTGGAGGGAAAATTATTTTCAATCTAGGTTTCTATATCCAGCTAAACTATTAATCAAATATGAGAATAGAATAATTCATTTTGGGACATCAATGGATTTGAAAATAACTTGACACATATTCTTTTTTAAAAAGGTACCAGAGAATGCACTCCAGAAAAATGAGGAGTAAATTAAAAAGAAAAAAACTTGGTATCTAGGAACCTGGACTATAACATAGGGGAGCATTGAAAGGAAGTCCTAGAATCACAACCATGTCACAGTCCTGGAGAGCAACTAGTCCAGTTGGAAAAGAATATAGAGGACTTTCCTTAGGTTTAGGAAATATCCAGGAAAAAAATGGAATGGATGCTTTTGAGCATATGAAAAGTTTGATAGGAATTTAGTATAATTGTTAGAGAATTTAATTAAAAGAGACAATATGGAAATAGATAGACCAAAAAAATTTTAAAGGCAATTAACTCCAGGGGAAGTTTTTAACAAGAAAGGAAATGTAGGGACTTCCCTGGTGGCTCAGTGGATAGGATTCCACGCTCTCAATGAAGGGAGCTTGGGTTCAATCCCTGATCAGGGAACTAGATCCCACGTGCATGCTACAACTAAGAGTTCGAATGCCGCAACTAAGGAGCTGGCTAGCTGCAACTAAGGAGCCCTTGAGCTGCAGCTAAGAAGCCCACCTGCCTCAAAAAGACCTGGTGAAACCAAATAAATAATTGTTTTTTTAAAAAAAGAAAGGAAATGTAAAAATAAGCATGGCACAGGAATCTACTATATTCTAGACTTTATTCTGAAAGCAACATGAGTCCATGAACAATTTCTGTTTTATTGTATTCTCAGGACAGAGCACAGTGCCTGACACATAATGGGAACTAAATAAATATTATTTGAATGCATGAAGAAAAGTGCTAGGTTCTAGGAAGAAAGCAAAATGAAGTAGACATACTCCCTGCTATCTAGGAGATCACAACTGAAACCAAGTACTCATCAAATGTCCAAGCCCAGTGTCCTACTCTATTGGATTCTGTGAGTCATGAAGAGAATGGGGCATGGGAAGAGACACCACTTTTTTGAATGTGAACTTTAAGTGGGCTGTGACTTCTGTTGGTGGAAGAAAATAGTCCTAATGTGGCCAAGGCTACATGTTTGAGCTCAGGAGGAGTACTTAGCAGGCAGAAAGCTATGGTGTAACAGCTGTATTAGATTGTTTTTTTCCTCTCTTCTTTCTCTCTCTTTGCTTTAGTTTTATAATATTCAAAAGTTGTTATGGTATTCAGGATATATGAAAAATACTCAAAATTCAACAGGAAAAAAACAAACAGGCCAGTGGAAAAAAATGGGCAAAGGGCTTGAACAGAAAGTTCACCGAAGAGGATGTGTTGATGGCAATTAAGCTCATGAAAATGTGTCAAGTGTTATTAGCTATTAGGGAAATGCAAATTAAACCACAATGAGATACCGTTACTCACCTATTAGAATGGCTAAAATAAAAATAATAAAAACACCGAGTGTGGGTGAGGATGTGGAGTGACAGGAACTGTCATATACTACTGGTGAGAATGCAAATGGTACAGCCATTCTGGAAAACAGGTTAGCAGTATCTTTTTTTAAATTTTATTTATTTATTTTTGGCTGTGTTGGGTCTTCGTTGCTGCGCATGGGCTTTCTCTAGTTGCAGTGAGTGGGGGCTACTCTTCGTTGCGGTGCGCGGGCTTCTCATTGCAGTGGCTTCCCTTGTTGCAGAGCATGGGCTCTAGGCGCGTGGGCCTCAGGAGTTGCGGCACGCAGGCTCAGTAGTTGTGACTCACGGGCTCTAGAGCACAGGCTCAGTAGTTGTGGTGCACGGGCTTAGTTGCTCCACGGCGTGTGGGATCTTCCCGGACCAGGGCTCAAACCCGTGTCCCCTGCATTGGCAGGCGAATTCTCAACCACTGCGCCACCAGGGAAACCCAGCAGTTTCTTATAAAGTTTAACATACAATCCAGCAATTCTACTCCTGGGTGTTTGCCATAGAAAAATAAAAACTTGTGTTCATGCAAAACTCTGTGCATGAATATTAATAGCAGCTCTTTTCATAAGCCCCCAAACTAGAAAAAAACAAAATTTCCTTCAAAAGATGAATGTATAGACAAACTGGTACATGTAATAGAATACTCAGCAATTTAAAAAAGAAAAAAAGAGAGAGAGAACAAAATATTGATACACAGAACAGCATAGATGAATCCCAAAGGGCTTACGTTGAGTAGAAGAAGCCGGTCTCAAAGGCTACATAGCAACTTCTGCTTCTGGGAAGATGGAGTACTTTCCCCTATTCCTCTAAGAAGTAGCCTGGAAATTATATATAAAAGAAACATAAAAAGATTCTCTGAGAGTTGAGAGAAGGGATTTTTCCCCCTGATATATCTACGAATGCTGGCACCCTGGATATGCCAGTGGGTGCAGACCAAACAAGCTCTAAGAAAAGTCTGCTCTCTTAACCAAATGACCAGGGAAAGGGCAACCTTGCAAAAGAGAAGACTTTTAGTAATTAACTGCTCTACTTCAGACATCCTGGCAAAAACTGTAGTTCCCACAACAGCAAATGTCAGATGTGGAGCCTAAACTCTCACATCCAACAGGTTGTAACGAGGTGCCCCTCCTGCTTCCCAGTGCAGTAGTGTCAGAACTAGTGGAGTGTCTGGACTTTCATCACTATTCAATGGTAAAGATGCCACCCACCCCCAAGGGACCTGTGGTGGCCATGTGGGGAGCAGTAATGAAACAATCTAGTCTCTCCCAGCCAGGAAGGTATCAGTGGAGACATAGTGAGGAGCTGGAGCTCCCATCTCTGCCCAGCACTGATGAGGAACCCCTGCCCTCAAGTGTCAGCAGAGGCCAAGCAGGGGACCATCTTCTGTACCCACGTATAGGTGACTGTAATGAAGTGGCCCACTCACCCTCTCTTTCCATGCTGCAGCAGTGTCAGAGAAAGCCAGTTAAAACAGAAAGCTTCAATAAGATTCAGAATTTCCCAACTCTATACCCCAAATGCCCATGTTTCAATAGAAAAATCACTCATTATACCAAGAACCATGAGGATCTCACACTGAATGAAAGAAGACAACAGATGCCAACACTAAGGTGACAGAAATTTTTAATTTTATATAACAAAGATTTTAAAACAGCCATCATAAAAAAGCAATTATGAACATGCTTGAAACAAGTGAAAATACAAAGAGTCTCAGTGAAGAAATAGAAAGTCTCAGCAAAGGAATAGAAGGTATAAAGAAGAACCAAATAGAAATTTTAGAACTGAAAAATACAATAACTAAAATAAAAAGCTCATTGAATGGGCTCAACAAGAAAATGGAAGGGAAAGAGGAAAGGATCAGTGAGCTTGAAGATAGAACAACAGAAATTACCCAAATTAGCATCACTCTAAATAAAAAAGGTAAAATACACTGAGAAAAAAAAAATATAAACAGAACCTTGGTACTAGTGGGACCATAATAAAGGATCAAACATTTGTGTCACTGGAGTACGAATGGGAGAGGAGAAAAAGGGTAAGCCTGAAAAAGTACTCAAAGAACTAATGACTGAAAATTCCCCAAATTTGGCAAAATACAAAACCCTACAGATTCAAAAAGGTAAGTGAATCCCAAACGGGTTAAAACCAAAAAAAGTCATGCCCAGATATATCTTAGTAAAACTTCAGAAAACTAAAAATGAAGGAAAAAATCTTAAAAGCACAGATAGGAGCAATGCTTTATCTCTAGGGGAAAAACAATTCAAATGACAGTGGATTTCTCATTAGAAGCCACGGAGGTCAGAAGGAAGTGGCACGTTTCTCACGTGCTGAAAGATGTCCTGTAGACATCTTTCCAGAATCCTGTATCCGAGGAAAATATCCTTCAGGAATCAAGGGAAAATGAAGACATTCTTATATGAAGTAAAACTAAGGTAACTTGTCACCAGCAGACCTGCTCTAAAAGAATGACTGAAAGAGGTTTTTTTAACAGAAGGAAACAACAAATGGAGGAATCTTGAAACATCAGGAAGAGCAAAAGAACATGATAAGAAAAATATGGGCAAAGACTCCTCTGGAGTCTTCTAGATTAGGTTTGATGATTGAAACACAAATTATAACACTTCTGATGTGGTTCTAAGTATGTAGAGAAAATATCTAAGAAAAGAAGGGGGGAGGGTAAAAAGACACAAAAGGAGGTAAGGTTTCTACACTTACTTGAACTGGTAAAATTATGGCACCAGTAGACTGTGGTGTTACATATGTATAGTATAATACCAAGAGCAAACCACTAAAAAAGCTACATAAGGAGATACGCTTGAGGACAAGATAGGTAAATAAAAGTGGGAATCTAAAAAATGGTTAAGTAACCCACAGGAAGGCAGGAAAAAGAAAACAGAGAAATGAAAATCAGAAGAAACAGACAACAAAAAATAAAATGGAACACTTAAGTCCTAACATACTAATTACATTAAATGTAAATGTACTGAATACATCAATTAAAAGATAGATTGGCAGAGTGGAGTAAAACAAAATCAACTACATGCTGTCGACAGGACACTCACTTCAAATATAACAATACAGACAGGCTGAAAGCAAAATGCTATGAAAATATTTATCATGCAAACATTAATTTTAAAAAAGCAGGAATAACTGTATCAATATAGAATAAAGTAGACTTCAGAGCAAATAAAATTACCAGAATCAGAGAGGGACATTACAATGAGAGGGCCAATCTACCAAGGAAGGAAACATGGAAATACTAAATGTATATGCACCGAACAATGTAGATGCGAATTATGCAAAGCAAGAACTGATAGAACTAAAAGGAGAAATGGACAAATCCACAAATACAGTTGGAGATTTCAGCACCCTTCTCTCAACAATTGATAGAACAACTAGACATAAAATCAGAAAGGATATAGAACTCAGCAACGCCATCAAATAACAGGACCTAATCAGTGTTTGTAGAAAACTCCACCCAGTAACGGCAAAATACGTATTCTTTTCAATTGTCTGTGGGACAAACATAGGTCTTATCCTGGTCCATAAAATAAATATCAACAGACTAAAAAGAATTGAAATAATGCAGAGTGTATTCCCTGGCCACAGGGAACTCAAACTGGTAATCAATGACGGAAAGATAAAAGGAACATGCCCCAAAGTTGTAAATTAAATAACACACTTCTAAATAATTCATAAGTCAAAGAGGATTTTTAAAAATACTTGAGTATTTTTAAAAATACTTGAAAGGATTTTTAAAAATACTTGAAACTAAATGTAAATTAAAATGCAACATAGCAAAGCAGAAACAGACTTAAAGATACAGAGATACAGAGAATAAGAGAGAACAGGCTGGTGGTTACCAGTGGGAAGAGGTGAGATGGGGGTAGGGGATTGAGAGGTACAAACTACTATGTATGAAGTGAATAGGCTACAGGGATGTATGGTACAGCAGAAAGAAATATAACCATTATTTTGTAGTGACTTTAAATGGAGCATAATCTATAAAAATGTTGAGTTGCCATGTTGTATACCGGAAGCAAATATGGTGTTGTAAATCAACTATACTTCAGTAAAAGCACTTAAGACAAACAAACAAACAAAAAGAAATGCAACAATGTGTTTTGTGGGATACAGCTAAAGCAATGTTGACAGGGAAATTTATAACACTAATGCATACATTGCAAAAGAAGAAGAGCCTCAAATCAATCACCTAAGCTGAAGACGTGCTTAACTTTTTATAGGTTTAGAAGACGTTCGGTGTGGTGCAGTGGAAAGGGGACAAAATCTGGAGTCAGTGTGTCATTGTATCTTGGCTCTACCATTTCCTAAGTGTATAATCTTGCTGATCGTCATTATTTTCGTTTGTAAAATGGGAAAACTACCCACATCACAGGGTTATTTTGAGGCTTCAATTGCATGAGAGAACCTAGAGTTCTTGCAGAAGGCCTGTAAATCCAGAAGGATGCCAAGCGTTTTTGGATAGAAAATAAATTGTACACTGTGAACATTTTAAAATGTATTTAAGCGCGATTGTAACCAATAAAATAAAAATATATAATTTAAAATTAGTTTTATGCTTTTATATATTTTCCAGTATAAAGAGTCTTTATACTTGAAAATATTGGAAATCAGTGAGAGATGTCTGGCACATGAAGCAGCTGCTCAGTGCGTGGCCGTTGCTGCTGGTAGTAGCAGTAGCAATAGTCGTAGTAGTGATAACAGTAGTAGTTGTAATCATTGTCACCCTCCTAATAGTGTTTCACTATTGCATTGTTTTATTTCATCTGCACAGTGGTCTGTGAGGGACCAAGGGCAGAGATCATAAGCTCCATTTTATGGTGAGAACATGAAGGGTGGAGAGGGTGTCTTCTTTTCCAAGACCTTACAGTCTGAAGTTGCCGTACCTGGGAGTAGAACCCAGGTCTTCCAACTCTGAAAGCATGGGCTAGAGAAGCAGGGAAGGCGGCTGTCATAATCTGCTTGGGCTGCTGTAACAGAATACCACAGGCTGCGTGGCTTAAACCACAGACATTTATTTCTCACAGTTCTGGAGGCTAGAAGTCCAAGAGCGAGGCTCCTGCAGTTTCAGTATCGGATGAGGGAGATCTTTTCCTGACTTGCAGATGGCCACTTTCTCACTTTGTCCTCACCTGGTAGAGAGAGAGAGCTCTGTTCTCTATCTCTTCTTTTTTTTTTTTAATAAATGTATTTATTTATTTATTTTTGGCTGCATTGGGTCTTCTTTGTTGGGTTTTTGTTGCTACGCGCAGGCTTTCTCTAGTTGTGGCGAGTGGGGGCTGCTCTTTGTTGTGGTTCACAGGTTTCTCACTGCGGTGGCTTCTCTTATTTCGGGCTTCAGTAGTTGTGGCACACGGGCTCAGTAGTTGTGGCTTGTGGGCTTAGTTGTTCCGCGGCATGTGGGATCTTCCCCGACCAGGGTTCAAACCCGTGTCCCCTGCATTGGCAGGCAGATT
Organism: Grampus griseus; assembly: GCF_964374135.1. Lineage (NCBI taxonomy): Eukaryota > Metazoa > Chordata > Mammalia > Artiodactyla > Delphinidae > Grampus > Grampus griseus. The sequence continues at coordinate 81,016,938 of NC_139017.1, forward strand.
CTTAACCACTGCGCCACCAGAGAAGTCCCTCCATCTCTTCTTACAAGGGTACTAATCCCATGATGGGGACCCTACCCTCATGACCTCATCTAAACCTAATCACCTCCCAAAGGCCCCATCTCCAAATGTCATCACATTGGAGGTTAAGGCTTCCATATATAAATTTGGGGGAGACACATTCAGTCCGTAGCAGTAGCCATATTAGTATTTCAGGGATGTATTTTACATCCAGAGAGCATGCATTTTACAGGTAACTGATCCCTCAGTAGACTCACAGTGTAGTTAAGCAGGACAAGCAACATCCCGGGGTGCTTCCTGTTTCCTGCACTTGGCTTTGGGCAAGTAAAGCCACTCGCTTTGGAAAGCAATCAGGCAGGACTGCGAGTCAACCTAGAGTTAAGTGTATCTTCATGAAGAACCCCTCCCCCACGGGCTTCTCTGGGAGGTGGTCTGGGCCCTGAGGTGGGGCTGCTGTAACCACCAGGGTCCTGGGGCAGCTTAGCCCTGGTACCAGAAAGGACACTGCTCTGGGGGCAGGGACCCTAGGTCTGAGTATGGCTGCATCTCTGACTCCATCACCTTTCTCTTTTTTAATTTTTTAATTTTATTATTTTTTTATTTTTTGCGGTACGCAGGCCTCTCACTGTTGCGGCCTATCCCGTTACGGAGCACAGGCTCCGGATGCGCAGGCTCAGCGGCCACGGCTCACGGGCCCAGCCGCTCTGCGGCATGTGGGATCCTCCCGGACCGGGGCACGAACCTGTGTCCCTTGCATCAGCAGGCGGACTCTCAACCACTGCGCCACCAGGGAAGCCCATCCATCACCTTAAAACCTGGGGTTGGACTTGTTCTCGGGCCCATCCAGCTCCTGTGTTCCAAGATTCCCATGCCTGAGGTCATGAGGTCTACCTCTGTGCGGGGAGCTCTGTAAGCAGACCAAGGGCAGGGCTGGGGTTGGCCACCGGTTCTGTGCTCAAGACAACAAAGAGAAGGTGCAGCCTGAGCAAAGAGGGGGTAGCGGAGGGAATGCCGTGTCATCTGATCCATAGCTGATTAAGCCTTTGAAAATGCGCTCTGGGAACATGTCCGTGAAGGACGTCACTGAGGTGGGGGAAGAATGCCGCCTGTTGTCTGGGCCCAGGACACAAAGGCCTATCTGTGCGCACGTGGGCACTCCCGATCCAGGCTGGATCAGCTGCTCTTGTTTCCTCCTTCGCCATCACAATACAACTACAGAGTTACAGTCTGCCCTTCCACCCCAACCCAGGAGAGCTGGGCAATGGGATCTCTGCCCACTGGGTGCCCACTGAGCACAGCCGGTGACACCAGCCTCCCGGCCCAGTTGGCTGCTGGCAAGTCTAGAATTTCAATAGCCTGCTTCTCCCTGCCCTCATTTACTGCCCTCTCTCGTCTTCTCTTTCTCTCACCCTCCCCTGCACACGTGTGAGTGGCAGATCCAGGGTGATCTGGACCCAGTTGATTGCCGAGGGAGCCAAGCCTGGACACTTGACAGATAAGCGGCTGGGCAGTGGCCAGCCGTGGCGCAGCGGAACACTTTCCTCGGGCGGTGGAGTGGCAGCTGCCCTGGTCCCCCACCCTGGTCCATAGGAAACGGGGCTAGGAGCATTCTCTCCCAGATGGAGTCCCCTGGCAATGCTCAGCGGAGAGCCCGTGCGGCATCAGAGGCAGAAGGCCTGGGATGCGAACGTGGGCTCCAACGCTCTGGCTTGTACTAGCAGAGGCAAGGCTCTTAACCCCTGTGAGTCTTCGTTTCCTCATTTATGTAAAATGAGGACCATAGTTCTTACCCCATGGGTTGTTGAGACCCTTCCATGGGCATCAAGCAGTGCTTAGCACAGGGTAGACTTATTACCAAGCATGGACACACACACACACACACACACACACACACACACACACACACACACACACATTGATTTCCTTAGAAGGAATGAGAATCCTCAGGGAAGATACACCCACAGAAGGAGGAGGTATCTTTCCCTTACTGCCATATACTCTGCAAGTCCTTTATTGCCCACAGTGGAGTTGGTACTTCACACAACCCAGCCCATCGCTGTCAGAGAGAACAACTGGCATTTGCATAGAAAACACACAGATTGCATGTCACACTCCCGTGAGAGGAACAGAGTTTCCGAGGCTGTATTGTTGTTGGTGATTGAGGAGAGCCAGTGGCCCTTGTGTTGCAGGGACCAGCCTGTACCACCGCTGCCTGCAGTTGTTTTGGTTGTTTTTGTGTATCTCCCTTTTCCCCACCTCTCCTTTCAAATTATACCCTTTGGCCTGCAAATGAGTCCTTTCTCATTCTTCTGAGTGAGTTTCTGGAGGCAACCCTGCTTTTTTTTTCCTCTGAGGTTGACTTGTCCTGTCAGGCTGCCAGCCTGAGGATGAAGCCCTGAGAGCAGGTCCGGAAAGCAGAGCCCAGCCCCAGGCTGGAGCCGCCCCCAGGCCCACCCGTCGCCCCTGGGACTGCAGTCTCCTGGGACAGGAGGCTGGGACAGGAAGGTTTGGGACCAGCCAAGGTTCTTGCTTTATTCTCCCAGATCCCGTTTTGTGGTTTGGGGAAGGGGGTATTTTTTCTTGAGGGTCTGAGATTTTCTGCTCGGGTGATATGATTCCTCCCATCATTCTGAGGGCTGGTCCCAGGACTCTGGAACTCCCCCTTTTACTGTCCCCCCGGGGCTCTGTCTCCGGTGCTCTCCTACCCCTAGGTGCCACTCCAAGCTCCAGTGCTCAGGGCCATATCATAAAACAATACCATCCGATACGGCTTGGGCCTCCTTTATGTGGGTCAAGCCACACAGGCCTTCTGGAAACATGGCCTGTTTTCTGACCTGCTAGTATCCGTGGAATGGATATTTCAGGGGGTGGTTTTGGGCCATTGTTAGTGCAGGTCCTCTGAGAAGCAGAGGGCAAGATGGGATTAAACTGCAAGGATTGTAGCAGGGGAAATGCCTTTGTGAAATAAATAGATAGGAAGTCAGATAAGGCTGGAGGGCCATCAGACGCTGCATGCCTGACCCCAAGTGAAGGAGAGAGAGAAAGAAGATTGAGTGGAAAAATCCTGGACAACCCTACAGTCTAAGGAAGGTTCAGTAAGGCCACCAGCAGGTCCTCGGGCCAAAGTCAGCTGTCAGAGGAGTCTGGGCGTCCCAGGATTGGGTCTGCCTTAGTATCCCCAGTGTGCTCAGTCACTGCCAGGGAGCAGCCCATGAGAAAAGTGATTTGGTGCAAATGTAGCTGTTGGTTCCAAATGTACCACTGGGGCCCTTGGTTAATTATGCTCTAGTAGTTGGAAGTCTGCAAGCTACATTCTTAGGGCCAGTCATAAACATACCTCTTCAGATCGCTGCATGGCACTGAGTCTTTGGAAATGGCCAGGTCCCTCCTAGGAGCTCCACATCAGGTGTATGTGAGTGTCAAACTCACGTTTTAGGGTCGCCAGCCTATCCAGTGGTCTCACAGAGACCAAACACACAGCACGAATGACTATCAAAGTGCAGCCTGTTGACTACTTATAGCAGAATCATCAGGAATGTTTGCTTAAGGCACAGATCTCTGGACTTCAGTCAGACCTACCCAAACGCATCTCTGAGGGATGGCCTAGGAATTGGCATTTAACCAATAACATATGCCAATACACGCATGTGATTCTCGTGCCTTCTAAATGTTGAAAATCACTTCTGATGCCAGAAACTCAGCCTCTGTGCACCAGTGCTGAACTGAATCTCAGAGACAGAGTTTTGGATGAAGTAGAGAAGAATAGCTTTATTGCTTTGCCAGGCGAAGGGGGACACAGCAGGTTCCTGTCCTGAGGTGGAACCAGGACCCTGCCTCAAGGCTGCACTATTGTTTCTTGGCTGCCCCTCCCTTGTCTCTGCATCCCCTCCCTTCCCTGATCAGCAACTGTTCGAATCTGCCCTTTGGGACTCAGGGAAGTTCACGGAGGCTGGCGTCTATTCTCTACAAACAAGAAAGGGGGACAGAAAGGTTTTCGTGCCCAGGAGCCCCACAGGGTCCTGCTGTTTCGCTTCCTCACACCATGAGTAGGTGACTGACTCCAGGTCCCCCATTTCCTGGTCAGTTCCAATTTTAAATACTTTGTACTAATTCTCTAAGAATGCGCCTACATATCAGAACTTGAGTCTCAGTGTCCGGATTAGAAACGATGTGTGAGAACCACAGACTTCTGAACCGATGGGAGCTCTGGGAGACCCGTGCTTTCTGGCCTAGCTAAGCACAGGTGCCTATACATCACCTTTCCCAAAACAGTATACCAGATGTAGAATTTCCTGGGACCTCCAAGTTAGGAATTTCAGTCTCTTGCTTTCTCTCTCTACACACCATATAGCACTACATCTTTTCAATCTTGGGATTGTCTCCTCCTTATAAGGATATTGGCATTCTAAATCTCCAAAGAGGTGTCTTCTAAATTCTCCATGGAAAGGTTTGCTTTGGGGACCCTTCCTTTTATCACTCTTATACCCACTGACTGTCAGGGTCCACGGGCTGGGCTTCCATGTGCTCTCCCCACCTGTCACCTGCTCTTCCTTTCTTCCACCAGCACCAGCTAGTTACTCAAGCCTCAGAGATCTCTTGTCTTATCCATGCTTTATCTGCAGCACGCCTGGAGGTTCAAAGTGCATTCTGCAGCCCCGCTTCTTGCAGCCGTGAGCCCCTGGAACACTTATGCTTTTGTTGCTTTCCTTATCTCTGCCCTCCTTGACCTTAGATGTCCTTTCTTGCCTTTGGCTTCATTCAGCCAAGTTGCTTGGCCCTGCCCTGTTCCCAGCTAAACCCAGCCCACTCATTCTCTGGATGAATATTTGTAGAAGGATAAACTCTAAAAACCAGTCCAATCGTTATAAAACCCAATAATACTCAGTGCTAGTGATGGTACTGAAAATCTGGTCTCCTTGTGTCTGGTTGTGGTAGATACTGTTATAATTCCTTAGGAATATACTTTGGCAATACTCGTGAAGTATGAAGAGATCTAAGGGTGTTCATACCCTTTGATTTGGGAATCTAACTTTTGGGAATTTAGCTAAAGAAAATAAACCTAAATGGGAAAATATTTCACATAAAGGAAAACACAGAAATTTATAATAAGGAAGAACTGAAAATAATAACAATGACTCATATTCATGAAGTGCTTATTATGTACTAGGCACCACTGAATTCTTTATATTTATTATTTTATCGAATCCTCACCATCTCTCTATAAGATAGGAACAACTATGATCTGGTAAGAACTGCAATTACCTCCACATAACTTCTGTAATTTCCTCCAGATACCTAGTAAAAGGGAGGTGTACTGTAGTTTGGACCCTGGCCTGAGACTGCCCTACAGCTAGGTTCATTCCCTTACATTTGGACATGACCATTTCCTGTCCCTCCTTCTCCTCAGTAATTAGAATACAACAGGGTAAGTGTCATCACATAGCCAATTAATTACATGAATCACTATGAAGAAAGTTCTCCCTCTCCTCCTTATAAAGTTGGATTTATGAATCTGAGAAGACTTTAAGTGAATTGGCTTAACCTGAGTAAATGGGGGAGGGCATCATTTTAGATCTAGTCCCTCATTTAAACCCTCAAGATTTTCTGGACCCTGATCCTTTCATTTAGTATAGTAACTCTCTCAAGTTTTGTGTTTTTTTTAACTACAGATCCTATGACACACTCTCTAAGTCTCCATTCCAGATGTTGATTAGCTTAGGGCCAGGAGGGCAGTGCAAGAGACTCTCTCTAGTTCAAGATGATCATGCCCAAACTCATCCACTCCAACCTTTAAAAAACAAATCTTAAATTACTTATAAACTCCTTATATATAAAGCCACAAATTGAGCTTTTAACAACCGTCTGTTAGCTCCACACCACGATCTGAGTACTGGATCAGTTCTTTGGCGGGAACCTGCCTCCATTTCCTCACCTCGAATAAGACTGGTCATTCCAATGTCACAGCATTGCTGTGAAGATGATGGAGAAATGGGTAACAGTGCCTCCTGCAGCCCTTGGCAGGTAGATGGCTCTCAGTACACATTCATTCATTCAAGCCAGCTTCTCCTCCTTCTTCATTCATTCAACACGTTGGGAATGTGGACGCAGAGCTGAACCAGCCCTGAGCCCTGCCCACCCTGTGGGGAGCTACTGGTTACTGTGGAAACCTCAGCAGGGAAGAAGAGCCCAGATTTGAGCACTTTCAGCCCCTGATTTTTCTATCAAAAAAGGCAGGCTCCTTTATACCCTGCAGGTCAAGGAGGGAGGCACAGGTGAGAGATAAAGGAAGTGGTGAAGAAAGAAGTGCTATCCTGATGAAGAGAATATCTTGTCCTGTCTGGTGATTTTTGGCTTTGAGTTAGTCAATAACTTTTTTTTTTGGTAGGGATGGGAAAATGATCTTTATTGAATATATGTACTTCAAAGGCAAGGAGTGTTTTACAATTCAAATTAATGGTCCTTTTTAGGAGTAATTACTGCCCATGGAGACTTAGAACATGCTAAGATCACAATCTCTTCAGCAGTTACATTTTTTGAAAAATGGAGTGGGTTGTTTCCTAAAGGAAGATGCTCTTGTACCCATGTAGGTAAATTCTTCTTCCAGTGGTACCCCCTCCTTCCCCCCTTCTTGTCACCAACACCCCTGAGTAATACTTATTGTCCTTGAAGTGGTTGGAGGGACAGGGACAAAGCAGAATCCCTAGAGGTGGTGTCTTAAGGAAATGCCACAATCACTCATTCACTCAACAAAGACCTTGAAGGTAGACACTTTTTTCTTTGTCTTAATGAACAACACCACCTATAACATTGCACTCACTAGGAACCCACCTTCCGGTGGGAAGAGGCCAACAACAAACACATGATAAAGAGGACGATTTCAGAAGGTCAAAAATGCCATGAAGAGGATAAAATGAGGCTTTGATGGATTAAATAATGTGCTCAAGTTCATGTATTAGTAGGGGACAAAGTCAGGACACAACAGCATATTTATCTGTACCAAAATTCACGTTTCTGATTCTGTGCTACACAGGCTGTCCTGCATAGCTAGTCCTTCCATCACAACTGAACGAGGATTAGAGCTCACCTTTGCATAGCGTTTTATCCTCTTCCAAGCTATTTCTAGCACATCACCTCATTTCACCTTGGGACATTATTATTTCCAGCTTCTCCTCTGAGGCCTGCCACGAATGCAAAGGAAAATGGCAGGAGCAGATCCTCTAGCAGAGGAGCCAATTAAGCTTCCCGCAAATGTAGAACAGTGAAATTCCCATGATGTGTAGCACCAAGAAAAGCCTTGCGTTGGCCATGTGTAGAGCAAACCGTGTGGACCCGGATTTAAATAGGAGAAGGCCTTTCCTTTCTCCTCCTGCGACTCACAGAAACTGGATCTTACGCAGTCTCCTCGATGTTGAAAGAAGGTGCTAATGGGAAGTTTGGGCAGAGGTTCTCAGGTGCTGTGGGAACAGGAGACAATGGCAGACATGCTCCACTTTTCCCTGCATCTCCAGGGAATTGCACCTTCCACTCTCAGTAGAGCTCTGCTTATTCCTTCAAGCTCCCAGTCTTAGCAATAAGGTCAGCAGTTGACTGTTTACAAAGTACTTGATCTTGATTGAGGTTCACACGAACCGCCTGGGTGGGTTCTAATATTCCTCTTAATTACAAAGGAGGAAAGTGAGGGCCAGAGAAGGCAACTGATTCAGTGTGTTTCTGAGGGGTTTGCAGGTGAGGTGGGCCTTGAGACTTCTGATGCCACTTGCTCCACTGTGCTGCCACTTGCTTTGGTGAAGGCTTTGGAAGGAACTCTTTCTAAAACGTATTACATACTTGCCTGCCTTTTGAAGCAGAGGATGCTGCGGGTGGGGAATGTGGTGTAACATTTTCTTGATGAATAAAGGTACCTTGGTGAGCACATGTCTTTCTGTTCCGCTCAGCAATGGACCTGTGTTATCAGTTTTTCTCACTCTGCCTTTTGATGTCACTGGGCCTTCTCATTGCAGTCCTTGTCTTCTTTTTGTATTTTGAAGCTTCCACTCAGAAGTCAAGCTTATTACAAGTTGCTGTAGACAAATCTAGTAGGAGTGGAAGCTGATATAACCCTCCTGAGGGACAATTATGCAACGAGTTAAAGAAGCTTTTAAAATGTTCATAATTTTTGATTCTTTCTAGACATGTAGCCTAAGAAAATATTCAGGAATGTGCAAAAATATTTCTGTACAAGATTATTTATCATGGAATTCCCTGGTGGTCCAGTGGTTAGGCCTCAGCGTTTTCACTGTGGAGGGCCCCGGATTCCATCCCTGGTCGGGGAACTAAGATCCCACAAGCTGCGTGGCGCGTCCAAAAAAAAAAAAATTATTTATCATGACACCATTTTATAAATTTACAAATTGAAAGTAGTTGATAGAAGGAAGAATTGGGCATTAATTAAATAAAATATATTAAGTCCATGTGATAGACTATTATACGTACAAGCCATTGAAACTGCAAAAAATTATCTCATGGCATTATGATATATTCATAACATGTTAAGCAGGTTGTAAAACAACATGTACGTTGCGACGACAATCTTGAAAAAAGTAATAAACATAAACAGAAAAATAACAGGAGAATATATATCAACATTTCTCAGGAGTTACTTACTTCTGGGTGTGGGTTATATATGGGTTTTTTTATTTCTGTGTGATTTTCTTATTTTCTACATCGAGCAAGTGTTGTTTTTAAAATAAAACACTTAAATTCTATTTCCGCCTGAAATATTGGCTACATGTTAAATATTCAGGGAGGCCCTGAGTAACGGCCAGCCTTGTGGATATGATATTAGACATGACCATGATTTCATGAGGCAGAGAAAATATTTCTGCTGATTTCTGAATCGTGGGCTGTGTTCTGAAGGTTTCAGGAAAGCTGTTATGGAAAAAGAAATACTCTCTTCCTCAAGCATTTTCATCTGACTGGGGAGAAAAGACCACATCGAAGCATGAGAGAACAGGGAAAAAGGAGGGCGTGTCGGCGTGAGTCCAACAGTGATGAGGTGGCAAGATGCTGCCTGCGGGCAGCTGGGCCTTGAAGCGTAGTCAGAAAGCCAGGGGGAGGCAGGAAGGGGTGAGCAGACAGCCTAGGTGGGAAGAGGTGTTTCCTCCTGCTTCTGCCCTAGATAGCCAAGCCGCCTGTTGTAACTCTGCTCAGACCAGTGAACCCTGTACAGCTGTGTCCTTGGTTGTGAGACCATCTGTGAGAAACCTGACCTGGGTGGGCGTGCTATCGGGGCACCCTGCAGGAGAGCACGGCCCTGCCTAGCACCAGCTGGGAGGGCACCTGCCCACCTGCCCACTGCCCTTCACGAATCTGGGTTATGCCTGCCAAAGCAGTTGGCCCTGTACCTGTGCTGTTGGCTGAGCTGCCCAGTGCCAGCCAGGGCAAGAGCGTGGGTGGTGCACGAGGTGTGGGTGGAGGCGGAGGCCTCAGATGCTGAGGCATCTGGCATCAGGATGAGAGCTCCAAATGCCTGTGTGGCTCCTTATTACCGATAATACACTCGGGTTACGGGCAACGTGCTCACTGGAATACTAAGTGCACACGGGATGCATGAGCCCCAGGCTACCACCCCACACCTGCCTGCCCCCCAATACATCTACATTTAGGCCCTGTACTCCTCACTGCCGAGCATCCCTTAGATTGACGTGTCAATGGAATGCAGCCCCTCTCCCCTCCCGCCCCCCGGTTGGTTCTGCAGCCAAGCTCACAGGAGCCATCCTTGTGAGGCCCCATCTTGTCTGATGGGCTCCTGGCAGCTCCATCTTCTGGAGTGAGTCAGCCAGACTGTAGGGCCTTCACTGCTCTGAGAATCTACAGAGTCAAGATAAGCCTTTTTTCCCTGGATGACTTGGGGAGGCGCACACTCATTCTGTCCGCCCACCCCAGCTTCCTCAGCTTCCCAGGAAGGTTGGGGCAGGTGAGCTGATGGACCCTACGCTTACCTCAACCTAAATAAGCCACTAAGAGAACTGTGATCAGGTTTAACTGCCAGTAGTAGTTGTTAAAGTTGGTGTATTTTGTAGTAACCCGGAAAACACCTTCTAAGAAAATGAGATGCTTTTATTCATTCATTTTTTCAACAAATATTCATTCATTCAATAGATATTTATTCATTTTAGTTTCTAGGACAAATGGAGATGAATAGTAAAAGATTTAGCCATTTCACATCTTGGTATATCCCCAAGATAATTGAAAACACACATCCATACAAAAAGTTGTATATGAGTGTTCACAGCAGCCTTGTTCATCATAGCCCCAAAGTTGTAACAAACCAAATGTCCTACATGTGTTGAATGTATAGATAAAATGGGGTATATCCGTAATGGAATATTACTGGGCCATAAAAAAGGAATGAAGTACTGATAATACTACAGAACGGATGAACCTTGAAGATATTATGCTAAGTGAAAGATTGAGACAAAATGTCTCACTCATTGCACGATTCCATTTACATGCGATGCCCAGACAGGCAAATCTCTATAGATTTCTATAGGCAGAAAGTAGATTAGTGGTTGCCTAGGGTTGAAGAGGTAATAGGAAGGGCTGGAAGGTGATGGCTAAGGGGAGCAGAATTTCTTTTTGGGGGTGATAAAATGTTCTAAACTTAATCATGGTGCAGAGGTGAATGGGGTTCTACCTCTAAGAACCCAGCTCCAGATTGGAGGTGGGGAGGGGGAGGTAGTAGGAGCATCACTCGGTTGGCTGGGCTCTGACTTTATTGTTCCCTTTGGTGGTCCAGGGGGTGGGCTGACTCCAAGCAGGCTCATTGCAGTGGTTGCTAGACCACAACAAAACCTTAGTTCCTGAAGACGAAGGCTAAAACTTAATGTCAGACCACACACAGGGCAACGATTCCTCTAATTGTTAGAAAACCAGGCTACAACAGGCATTCGTTCCTCCCTCTGCAGGGTCCTTGAAGTATGGGACTAGAGGCAAGGACAGATGATGTGACCTGATAGGATATCCCTCTGCTTCACAGCTACCCCGAGTCCACAGTGCTGCAGCAATATCTGGGCCCCCATCTCAACCCAGGCCCAGCCTCCCTTTTTCTAGCACTATAATTCCAAGCAACTTTTTCTAGCACTATAATTCCAAGCAACTTTCTAGCACTATAATTCCAAGCATAATTCCAAGCAACTTCCTCCAAACACCCCGTTATTTTCTGGTCTTCATCCATTTGTTCATACTCTTTCCTCTGCCCTGATGCCCCTTCTCCATCATTCCCTGTTAAGACCCCACTCCTCCTTCAAGATGGGGACCAAATGCATCTTCCTCCACCTACCGTGTGTTCCTACACTGTTTGCTTTCCTCCTGCCGTCAAGCATCAGAACGTATCTCCCCCTCCTCTGTGACTCCCACCCAACCCCATGATCCTCTGTGGCTGGGTGACAGCACCACCCCATCTGCCTGTCATGGACATTTCAGGAAGGTGATGCCAATTTGTATCCTCCCTGGTGCCCAATGCAATGTCTTGCCCATAGTATGCCTTCAGGAAACGTCTGCTGATATGGCATTTTTCTAACCGGATGGGCTGTGCTCTGCAGAAACTCAGTGTACAGGAATTCACTGTTAGCGAGTCTGACACTCAGGGAACTGATTTCACAGATGGAAACTGTTTGCAGAATTTTCAGCTCCCTCAGCCCATTTGTTGACTTAGGGCTATGTTCAGTGGTCACTTCTGCATCTCCGTATCTCCCTGTACCTTCCCTCAGATCAGCAAGTACGTTGCAAAATGCCAGCAGCTTCTGCAGAGCGCCCTGGGAACAGGGTTTGTGCAGCGCTGAGTGTTCTGTAAGAACTGGCGAGAGAGTTGCTAAAGCTGAGGGATGTTCAGTTCATTATGTTCTGTTCAGTTAAGCCATCACGGTATTTCTTCTTTAGACCTTTATGCTTTTCTGCCAAACATAAAAATATTTCAACCATTTGCATCCACATTGGTGAATTGCAGAGAGTAACACAACGAATCTTTCGGCAGAAAACTGTTGTTTTTCCTCTGTGTGGTTTTCAAAGGTCTGTTGTCCTTTTGCACAGAATTTTATCATGTGTTGGTGCCAATTTGTTTTCCAGAGGAGCACATCTCCAAATTTATAATGAAAGTCAAGCAAAGTGGGACTTCACGGCCTTGGCTGGACACCAAGTATTTGCTAATTTTTGCAGCAAGGAAGACAAAATAACAAGTCCCTGAATTGCAATTTGAGTTTCTCCTTCTGTTCCCAAACAAAATGGTTTCAATAACAAACGCCTGCCTTGATCATACTTATTAGTTAATGAAAGTATGTCTGTATTTCAAAAGTATAGTTTTGTTTTTTAGATCTTAAATGCCATCCTGGGATGGGCAAATCCTTGGGGGCTGTTACCTTTGATTAAGGCAGAGGACTCTGGTTAAATGAATTAACAGTTCATTTAACTTAATGGGCTGGAAGAGCAAACAGATACCCAGTTTACTAATTTTTACTCTTTACGGTTGACATCAGCTGTCATTTAGCCTTTAGCCAGTACACAAAAATGGCAGTATGTCCATTTTATAGAATGAAGGAGTAAGATTTATGCTTGAACCTATATATTTTATACTTACTTGATTACTTACAGACTCTGAAATAAGGAATGTCATTGTAACACAAACCCTATGAATCATTTTGGAATCTTATTTGCTTCTAAGAACAAATGAAGATATTAATTTACTTAATTTCTTATGTCAGGGTAGAAACTTTATATAGCCCTAGAGAACCCCTCCGTGCCCCCATCCCCTTGCCTCTCATGGTTGTTCTTGGTTGCTCAGGCCCCTCTGCATACTGTGGAGACTACCTTGCACACACACGTACACACACATGTGCACACACATGAACACATGCACACAAACTCCTATTTAAACACACAGAGTCTTTCCTGTTCTTCTCTCCCTTAACTAAGCTCCTCTCTGAAGTGGTCTATTCTTTGTGCATTCTGATCTCTCCTTCAGCCTCCAAGAGGACTAATGGCCTAATTTATTTTGCATCTTCCAAGTCCCATACCATATTTGTTCAAATCTAAGATGTCATCGATTGCTAGATGCTCCATTAGTGTGTGTGCCGTTAAGAAAAAACAATCATACTTGCAAGACTCTAGAGAACTTAAGTTATGTCCTGATTTTAAAGATGTTTAAATATGGCACTATCTGAGCCTTAGACTCAATGATATATGGTAATTGAATTTTTTTTTTTGGCCCCGTTGGGTCTTTGTTGCTGCGCGTGGGCTTTCTCTAGTTGTGGTGAGCACGGGCTACTCTTTGTTGTGGTGCACGGGCTTCTCATTGCGGTGGCTTCTCTTGTTGCAGAGCACAGGCTCTAGGCGCACAGGCTTCAGTAGTTGTGGCTCGCAGGCTCTAGAGCAGGGGCTCAGCAGTTGTGGTGCACAGGCTTAGCTGCTCCGCGGCATCTGGGATCTTCCTGGACGAGGGATCGAACCTGTGTCCCCTGCATTGGCAGGTGGATTCTTAACCGCTCTGCTACCAGGGAAGCCCCTGGTAATTGAATTTTGAAGGGAGCTTTCCTGAGGTAATGCCTTGGTGACTCCCATGGTGGAGTGTCATGCTCCTTGGCAGGTGGGTGGAGAAAGGTTGGAGTCAGTTGATACTTTTGTTGCCCACATGAATCACACCATGTAGTAAGCTGCCTGTCCCATGTACAGAGTGGCCATGAGTGAGAAGACCCGGTACATAACAGCAAAAGAAAACATGAACCAAACTATGAAAATAAAGAGGTAGATCTGCCTGCAGGAAATTCACAGATGTTCTGCTACATAAATCTCATTGATTGGAGGCAGCAGGGAAAGTCTGTCCATACGGAATATGCTTAGAAGGGCTCACAGTAAATTTCTCTGCTTAGGCTTCAGACCTGAGTTCTTGTTTTTGCTTTGCTGCTCTCAGGGGCCCAGTGACCTAGGTCTGTGGCTTCCAAACTTCATCCTCATTTCTGGAGCCCCTCAGGTGAGGGGAAAGAAAAGGAACCTTGGACTTCAATCAGAACAGCTCCATTTTCACCTGACTTGGATATTAAATGTCATTATTTCCTACTTGAGAAAAGAAGAGTTCCTCTGATAAAAGCAAGCTTGAAAATGATTAAGAGAGATGAACCCTACACTCTCTTCTACTGCTAAAGTTCTCAGATTGAGTATTTCACTCCAAGAAGTAGGTTATAGAGAAATACTAAAATCTCTGTCCTTGGATAATAGTACCAAGACAAGAACGCTGTCTTAATCAGTTTGGGCTGCTATAACAAAGTACCATAAACTGGGTGGCTTTATTTCTTAAGTTTTGGAGGCTGGAAGTTCAAGGTCAGGGTACCAGCATGGTCAGGTTCTGGTGAGACTTGCTGACTGCCATCTTCTCATACATTCACATGGCAGGAAGAGGATGAGGGATCTCTCTGGAATCTCTTTTATAAGAACACTAATCCCATTCATGAGGGCTCTACCTTCGTGGTCTAATAACCTCCCAAAGGCCCCACGTCCAGGGCTTCCCTGGTGGCACAGTGGTTGAGAGTCTGCCTGCCGATGCAGGGGACACGGGTTCGTGCCCCGGTCCGGGAGGATCCCACATGCCACGGAGCGGCTGGGCCCGTGAGCCATGGCCGCTGAGCCTGCGCGTCTGGAGCCTGTGCTCTGCAACGGGAGAGGCCACAACAGTGAGAGGCCCGTGTAACGCAAAAAAAAAAAAACCAAAAAAACAAAAAAAAAAACAAAGGCCCCACGTCCAAATACCATCACATTGGAGTTTAGGATTTCAACATATGAATGGGGGGTGGGAGGGACACAAACATTCAGTCTATAAGAAGGACCAAGGGTAATTCCTGTGAGAATTGTACCAGCTGCTTTCTTCCCATTGTTCCTGCGGAGGCCTCCTTCCCCTATAAGTGACCCCTCGGGATCACTAAAGAAGTGGAATTGCTTAGTGTGTTAGTTTCCCATTGTTGCTGTAACAAATTACTGCAAATGTAATGGCTTAAAACAGTACAAATTGATTATTTTACCATTTTGTAGGCTGGAAATCTGACCCAGGCCTCACTGGGCTAAAAATAAGGTCCCGGCAGGGCTGGATTCCTTTCAGGAGGCTGTACGGGAGAAGCCATTTGCTTACCTTTTCCAGTTTCTGGAGGCCATCTGTGTTCCTGGGCTTGCAGCCCCTTCCTTCATCTTCAGAGCCAGCTATGGTGAATAGAGTACTTCTCAAATTGCATCTTTCTGACGCTCTTCTGTAGTCATATCTCACTCTGACTCTCTTCTTCTGCCTCCCTATTCTACTTTAAAGGATCCTTGCGATTACATTAAGCCCAGTATAATTTTCATGTTTTTAGATCACCTAATTATCAACTTTAATTCCATCTGCAATCTTAATTCCCCTTTGCTATGTAATTAACATATTCACAGGTCCTAGGTATTAGCACACAGACATCTTTGGGGGCCATTATTCTGTCTACCATACCTAGAAACAGGTATCACAACGTGGCAGGTCATGGGAGAAAAGAGAAGTGACACAAAAGAAGCTACAGAGACATAAATAAGCCTATTTTGATTTATGACTTATCCTCATATTATTTCTAGATAATGTTAACTGAAGAGGGACCTAGAGAGTAGTGAGTGAATATTTCATGGGGGATTCGGTCACAGGTTGGATTCCCCCAGATGATGGTGATTTCCATGCAGGATATTTATTAGGTAGCACTCTTGGGATCAGCCTTTGGAAGGGACGGGAAAAGAGAAAGGTGGTTTGGGCAGTGAACGATGTTGGACGACAAAGCAATCTCAACAAAGGCCACAGCTGATCCCCTGGAGAGCTCTGAAGCTGAGGTACGGGTACCAGAGCTTTATACCCAGTTGGGTGCGGACTGCCCTCGGAAGAGGGTGTGACCTCGAAGAGGCCTCTCACTCTGCAGAGAGACTTCCTAGAGAAGACTGACAACCTAGGGCTATCTGCCAGGCACCCCCAGTAGCTAGGGGGTAAGTCCATCAGTTCTGGAGGGGTGCATTCTTCCCATGCAAAGCCATTTGGCAAGAATACTGAAAAGGCCCTTACAAACGTTCATACCCTCTGACCTAGTAATTCTACTCCTGTGTGTATAACCTAAGAAAATTGGTCTAAATACTGAGAGGACTTTGTTCACAAGAACGTTTATCACAAAATAATTCATAATGGTGTAACTCTGGAAACCACTTGAATGTTAAACGTTTGGAAAATGCTCAGGTAAATACTAGCATATGCACCCAATGAAAAAGTATCCTGTCGTTAAATATTATAGTTAGAGTCTGTAATAATATAACAAAAACATTTATGTTATAAAAGTGAAAACAAGCCTTGATTCACATTAGTAGGTGCATTTTCACAGCTGTGTAAAAATAAATCCATATACATAGAATGAAGCGAAAATATATGTAAACGGCAACAGTGATTTGCTTAGTGGTAGAATTAGGTGAGCTCGTAAAATCATTTTATTGTTCTCAGTATTTTCCAAGATGTGATGACTGGAATGCTTCTGTGCTGCACTATGGTTTTAAGCCTGGTGCATAAGCACACAGAACTCTCCTGCCAGTCGGTTCCCAGCACGACTCCTGGAGCGGGTAACAGATTCTCTAGGGGGAGGCGACCAAAGTCAAGTGGCGGCCGTGGGCGCAGGAGCCCTGGCGAGGGATCTGAGGGCCCGGAGCGGGGACAAAGGACCCTTTGCATTCCCCGCTGGCCGAGGCCGGGGTGGCTTTGGAGACCTAGGTCGGCGTTCCCGCGGCCCTGGTCAGGGCCGGAGGAGCCGCCGCGAAGCTCCGGGCTCTGCGGCAGGACCCTCGGCGGCCGCCGTAGCGCGGAGCCGACCCCGCGCATCCCGAGCGCTGCTGTTGCTACGCTGTCGGACCAACCTGGGGAGCTCGGGTTCCTCGTTAGAGCCTAGGGACCTTGCTTTCCTCACCTGTAAAATGGCTTCCTACTTCATGGGCCGTGTGAGGACTGAATGAGGTAATGCATATGCAGTAGTAAAGTGCTTTTCACAGTGCCCAAGCCCGATGTGGGCAGCCAGCCCAAAGAGGAGCTTCCAGATGCACCCCTGTTAGGGACACTCCCGGCACTAGGCAGGGGATAGTGTGGGCTCTCCAAAGAGATACCAAATCCCTTTACCCTAGAATAAGGATGATACTTCTGGAGTGTGAAAAGGAATAAACGAGATTATCTCTAAAGGGGTTAGCCCCGTGGCTGATACTAAAATAAATCATTTTCTCTGCTGCCACTGCCACTTACAACTGGACGTCTGCAACAGCCTCCTGGTGAGTCTCCTCATTTGTAAGCTGGAGTCAATAGATGTGCTGTGAAAATTAAGTGAGAAAATACACATACAGAACCTGCATTTAATTAGGCCTCAGGAAATGGTAGCAGTTCTTTTTTCACTACACAAGCGGCACCATTGGAAACACCCACCCTTAGCAGCTGCTTCTCGTGAGTTGGGAGCTGGGGCAGAGAGAAGGCAGATGCTGTGAGAATTGAGAGAGCCAGAGGGGAGACAGCCGTGCCCAGGCAGCCAGCAGTGTGTCTGCTCTCTGCCGGGCCCTGCCTGCTGTTTGCATTTGCTGCACCCATCAGTTCCCACACCTGTTCTCTGAGGCAGGGAGCACGAGGACAGCTTGTCCTGATTGAGCAGAGAGTGCAGCACACACCCACGGCAGTATCCGTCAAAGTCAGCAGGTGAAGGTCCCGTAAGCTCCAGGTCAGTGAGGCCCTCCAGGTTAGCTACTTGGAAATAGCCAGCTCAGGGGCCTGCCAAGGTCAGTCCCTCCTTTTCTGCAGTAAATCAGACTTTATAGGGTACTGGAGAAAAGAAAATCGGCATGCCTTTATTCCACTGTCCAAAGGAAAGACGTTTCACTTGCCTTTAAAGTGAACTGTAGTACCAGCTACTTTCATAGAACCCTTTCTCTTTGTAGTCATTGTACTAAGTGCTCTGTAATCTCATTTAACTCTCATAACCACCCTCACAATGTCCTATCCAGTTTACATATTGGAAAACTAAGACTCAGAGATTGAGAGACTTGTTGAAGGTCACAGCTGGCAAATAGCAGAGCCAGAATGTGAATTGGGCTGATTTATAAACAGTATGCTCTTAACAACTGCACTACTCTAAATGTATACCCATATTCTCCACTTTAAATAAAATGCTTTCGGTATCTTCATTTTCAGGCCTCTAATAAAGTCTTTTGCAGAACACATTTTCTAGATTCTCCTTCACCCGCTGAAACCAGGCTTCCTTCACTAACCTTTTATTCATTGTAAGCACATAACACACGCATGCTGAATTGGTGAGCCTAGCACCATGATTGATCACCCATGCCAAGCAGAGTTTGGTTAGGGAATTCAGCTGCAAACCACCGGCTGCCCAGCCGAGTCCTCAGAGCAAAATCCGGGGGTACAAGGCCCCTCGGCTCTGCAGTTGCAACGACACCCTGATATGGCCTCCCTGGGTCCTGCCTCAGAGGTCCCTCCGTCCACCTGTTAAGTGAATGCACTTCCCCTTCCCCACCAGTTATTGGGACAAAATGTCCTATGCTTTCACCTTTATGGGGCTCCAGATGTTGGATTTAATTTTTTAAAAAATTCTGCAGCAGAAATGTGGTGGTGAGTCTGGGATGCGTGCGTATGTGTGTGCTCCTCTGTGTGTGAAGCCAGTCTCTCAGCAGCAGCTAAAAATGTGAAGCAGCCAGTCTGTGCTGGGAATTGAGGACACCGTATGCTTGCATTTCTAGGTCTTCCTAAGGGTTATATAACTGCCCCCGAAGCCAGGGGGCAGGAGCAGGGCCAGCTGTGGGAGATGTCTCCAAAGAGGAATGCTGAGGAAGGACTGACCTTGAGAAGATGGGGAGTTGGCCAAGCCATGGAATGTTCCCAGCCTTGGGGCTTAAACAAAAACTGTATTCAGAGAGTGAGGGCTCTGTTGAGAACAAACACTGTCTGTCTCCCTGCTTTGTCTTGGGGGCTTATCAAGGTGAACCCTTACCCTGTGGGGCACTGGATATTGAATTTAGATCTGGGCACAGCTGCCAGAGCAGAGCCCTGGTAATCCTCCCAGCCATCTCTAATTAGCAGACTTTAGGGCATCTTGAGGGCCCGGCAGAAGTGAGATAAGAGCTCCAGCCTCATCTATTCACAGAATTCTTGGGGGAGGAGAGCCGTGGGAGGGAACACAGCTAATCAGCAAAGGCTTATCAAGGACTCACTCTGTGATCATCCTTCGGGGAGGGAGGTATCTGATTGGCCCCTTCCCCTTGGGGGCCTTGTAGAAAAAACTCTGTTTGCCACTCTCCCTGCCCACTGTCTTACTTGACGAATGCTTATTTTTCAGGCCTCAGCTCAGAGGGCTGAGACCTAGAGCAGCGTTTTTCAATCTGTGGGTCATGACCCATTAGTCGCTTGTATAATCAATTTAGTGGGTCACACCCAGCATTGAAAAGAATAGCATAGACCATCTGAGCACATCAGATGTAATAAAGATACCTGTTGTTTCAGTTACGTGTATGAAATGAATTCTCATTGGTCATTTCAAAAAATTGAAAGCCTTTGGCTTAGAGCTATATCTGTCCGTATCCTTCTCACCACAGACATCAGAAACCCTGGCTCAATCTAGTTTGGACAAGAAGGATATTTATTATTTCACTTAAAAGGAAGTCCAAAGGTGGGGCAGGCCTCAGGATAGAGGATCCACTTTGATTCAGGCTCCTCTATGCCACCAAGGATGGCAAGCCTTCATGAGGGGTTGGTTGTCCTCAGGCTGGTAGCAACATGGCTACGGAAGCTTCATGTCACATCATGAGAACATCACGGAAAGCAGAGACTGGCTCTCGTGGCTCTGAAGAGTGAGGAAGTCTGGCTGACTTCTCTAGCTCAGTGGGGAATTGGTCACAACCGTATTCCTAAATGTATCACTGGCAAGAAGTATATGACTCCCATGAAGAGAGAGACTGAGCAGGATATCACCCTGGAGCTGGAGATGGGAGGGAAGGGGGGCTACCTAATCAAAGTAGCGTTCTGACCGTGGACCAGAGGACAGAATGGGTGAAGATGCTTGCAATATCGAAGCTGATTTCTAGGATATACAAGAAATTCCTACACACCCAGGAAAAAAGAGAGCAACCCCAAGAGAAAAATGGGCAAAAGATATGAACAGGGCTTCCCTGGTGGCGCAGTGGTTGAGAGTCCGCCTGCCGATGCAGGGGACACGGGTTCGTGCCCCGGTCCGGGAAGATCCCACGTGCCGCGGAGCGGCTGGGCCCGTGAGTCATGGCCGCTGAGCCTGCGCGTCCGGAGCCTATGCTCCGCAGCAGGAGAGGCCACAGCAGTGAGAGGCCCCTGTACCGCAAAAAAAAAAAGATATGAACATGCAATTTTCAGAAGAGGTAACACTAAAAGCTAAGAAACAGATGACAAAATATTCAAAATCATTGCTAATCACCAAAGAAATGAATTCAAATGAATTTTTATATACATTAGATTAACAGTTAAAAAGCTGGGCAATTCCAGTTGTTGATGTGGGGACGTGGGAACCCATACACGCTGCCTGTAGGAGTGTGGACCGGTGCAGCCATTCTGGAGGGCAGTCTGGTCTTCTTGGTCAAATTATGTAAATGCACATACCACGTGACCAGCAATTCCACTTGCAGGCAAGTTCTCACAAAGGCCACTTTGTGAGAGGGGACGTGCGAGGGTATTCCCTGCAGCTTTGCCTGTGGTGGAGGGACGTTGTCCACAACCCCATGTCCATCACTGAGAGAAGGAAGAGGTCAAATGTGGGTGCACCAACAAGGCCCTAGGCAGCAGCTAGAAGTGATGGATCAGAGGTACCCATGGAACATGCGTAGATCTTAAAAACAATGTATTTGGGGGAAAAGAATTCTACTTGGTGGCTGTGAGTTTTTTAAAAGGTCATTTTCTGTTTGAGATGCCTACTGAAGTATATCTGGATGAAATGACATGATGTCTAGAATTTGTCTTAAAATACTCCTCAAAGAAAAAAGTGAGCATGGAGCGGGGTAAAGAGATGAAACAAACTTGGCAAAAAGTTGGTAGTTGTTCAAACTAGGTCATGGCTATGTGGAGCTTTGTTATATTATCTCTGCTTTTGTGTATCTTGGAGATTTTTCATAATTAAAGTTTAAAACAACACACAAAAAACAATACCCATGTTGTGGGAAGACATTGAAATAAAAAGATACACATTAAAATGGTACCTATAAGGCAGAAGAAAGGAATGGGGGTTGGAGATGGTGAATAAAAGGGAAAGGAAAATAGAGAAACTATTTGGTGTTCCATCAGGAAGGCCCAGAAAACTCAGGATGCCCCCAGTGGAGCCTGGGATGCATAAGGGCAAAAGCGGGGGGGGCGGATGTATGTTTGCAGGCAAACAGGATCTGCACAGCGCCCATGTTGATTTCCTCACGGAGCCTTCTTCCAACCACCAAGGCTTGGTCAGGCTCCTCCTGTGAGTTTCTGCAGCAAGTGGGTCGAGTGGCAAGGGCGCAGGAGTGGGGAGGGGTCTTTGTTGGCACTTACTTCACAACATCTTAAGATCTGCTGACTGCATGGTCTTCCCCGGCAGACTGGGAGTTACAGGGTGTGGGGCTGTGTGTTGTGTTTTGCACAGCAGTGCATCCCTGGCACGTGGTACAGGGTCCACCACACCAGTGTACTCTACAACTTCCGTTTATTGAAAAACAATAGCCAAGGCTTGTTGAGCATTGTCTCATTTTTATGTTCACAAACAACGCTATGAAGTAGGAAATAGTACTTTCCCCATTTGGTCAACAAGAACATGGAGGCTCAGAGAGGTTAAGAAACGTGTTCAAAGTCACACAGCTAAAGCTCGGCAGAGCAGGGCCCAGTTGGACCATCTGCCATTGGAACCAATACCCTCAATCACTGTACCACACTGTCTTGAGGGAGAGAGTGAGGCCACTTGTGTTACAAGAAGCAAACACACCTGCAGCACTTTGCAAGCACCAGAAGACACTCCCAAACCAAGAGCTAAAGGTGGTGGTAAGGCCCTGGGGTACAGGCATGGTTGAGAAGGAAAGAGCCTGATTAGGGAGATGGGAAACCAAGGGAAAGAGCTTGCTAAAGACAGCAGTGGGAGACCAGCACGTGATTGCAATTGAACCCAAGCACATCTTCTTCAAATTGCTGTGGGGCTGAGATGGTAGGCTGAGCCCAGCCCTCCCCCTTGGTGTGTCTCTTCCCTTCTAGGTAGTTCTTAATCAGCACTTCTGAACTGGGGGTGGCTTTGCCTTCCAGGAGACATTTGGCGATACCTAGGGGGAGAGTGTGTGACTAATGGCATCTAGCGGGTAGAGGCCAGGGGTGCTGCTAAACATGCAATGGTGCCCAGGGCAGAGGACAGTCCCCACAAGCAAGAATGACCTGACCCGACGTGTCAACAGCACCAAGGTTGGGAAACCCTGCCCTGACTCTATCAATCACTCTTAACCTGTAAGAAAGTTCTGACAATTCACCCCCTCTGCTTCCTACAGTCCCCCTCTCTCAGCTTCCAGAAGCTCTAAATACAAGGACTTGGCCAAGACAGGGTTTGTCAGAAAAACCCGAGTGCGGGCTGGGTCTAGGGAGCTTCACACGTTGGTGGCATTTCTCTTGATGATTCATTACAGCCCAGCGTTGGGGCACCGTGCTGCCTTCTCATGCTGATACTTGGGCCTAACAGTGTGCTGGTTAATGTTTAACAGCCGGCGCGCTGCGAAAACAAGCCATGGTTTGCAGCATTTGACGACTTCCATGGTGTAAATATTCTAGCCTCTGCCAATTTCAAGCTACTGTGAGACTTGCAAAATTCCCGAAAATGGATCAATCAAGTGAGCTGGTAGGAGCCAACTCTCACATGCCACTGCTTGGTCCCACCTTCAGATCTTCCATTTTCTCTATTAAGCTACGCAAACACTGACCTACTGAACCAGTGGCTTAACAAATCAAAGTTTATTTCTCACTCAGACTCCAATACGGGTATTCCTGATACAGCAGCTCAGGACCCAGGCTCCTTCTGTCTTGCAGCTACCTTCCCCTAGGGCAGTGGCTCTCAAACTTCAGTGTGCATCAGAATCAGCTGCAGAGGTGAAAACGTGCTTCCCCAGAGTTCTGACTCAGCAGGTCTAGGGTGGGGCCTGAGGATGTGCATTTTCTTACAAGCTCCCAGGTGATGCTGATGCTGCCGGACAGGGTACACATGCTGAGAACCGCCGCTCTAGGGCAATACCTCTTAACCTTGGCTACAGAGAGGGATCACCCAACTCCTGATGGCTGGGTTCCACTTCCTGAGCTCCCGATGTAACGTGTCTAGGAGGCAGCCTGGTCCTGGAGATCATTAAAGCTCTCCAGGTAATTTCATTGTGCCGCCAAGGAGGAGAACCACTGCTTTAGGGCCTTACTGTCACTTCCTCCATGCGCAGGTGGTTGTGGAAAGAGAGTGAGGACTTTACATGGAAGCGTTTATGGGCCTGGAAGTGATCTATTGGAGCCTGGCTGCATCTCACATGGCAGGCTGGGAAGTGTGGTTTCACTGGGAGCTCAGGAGGAAAGGGGGCATGGTTTGCTGAAAAACTAGTGAGTTGCTGCCGTAGCTACTTCCTACCTGCTGCTTTGGAACAAGTACACCTGGAGGGATGCCCACACACGTGGATCCACGAGTCTCTGTGAGCCGAGATGAGCGTGTAGGAGTCCCTGGCTTTAGGGTACGTCCGGATAAAATCCACCAATGGCAACATGGGGCGCTTTTATGTCCTTAGAGGAAGGCAGCCTGATGTGGTAGAAAGAATCAAGGCTTACACACCTGTGCTCCCTTCCTCAACCGCCTTTTACAATTGACAAATCTCTCCGAGCCTCAGAGTCCCTTCTCTGTAAAGTGGGAACAGTATCTATCCATCTGCTTCAGAGGATTAAGTGAAATTAGTATAAAGCCCAAAGAGTGCTGTAGGCATATAGTATCTGTCCCATAAACATCAGTTCCCTTTCCTTTAGAAAATACTGCCCTGTTAGCACCAGAGATAAGGGAACTGAAACAGGTGACCTGCCGAGACTCTGGGTCTCTCCCCCAGCACACGCATGTGTGGTGAAGCACTGGCTGTGAGTGTTTCGCTCTCTGTTCTTTGGGAGAGAAACCCTCACAGAACTCATTATAGTAAAGGATGAAACTATATTTCTGGGACAGTATTTTGTTGGCAATCATGTCCTCACATGTCTGTCATTTTAGGAAAAAATTAAAACCCTGCAACTAGTTTTAAAGGGAGCAATTATTTCCACTACAAAAAGATTCTTTGCGTTACTCAACAACCCCTTCAAATAGCTTTGCTTTCCTGCGCACAAATTAAGCACACCAGGGCAGCCAGGAATGCTGGAAGGGAGGGATCCTTCCTTTCTCTAGAAGGCAGAGCTGGGAAGGGCAGTCATCAACGCAGAGCCTGCAGGACGTAAGGGACCCGCCATCCTTCAGCTCACAGTTCTGCCACAGCCTGGGAAGCAGATCTGCCACTAGCCTAACGGGAGAGGCAGCACAGAGATGGCCGGGATTAGAGCTGCCTGCCTTCATGCTGCCCAGTTATGCAAACTGCAGGTTTAGTTACCCAGCACCTCCTGGGGGCAAATCCATTTGAGTAACTGTTCAACAGTGTGTGCTTAATTTCCAAGAAACTTTCCACGATCTTATGTTTTAGCACCAACTCTAACCTTCCCTATTCTTTGTTTTCCATAAAAACTGCCCTTCTCCAGTTCTTGGCCCCGGCACTAGCCTTCTGTCACAATGCCAACACATCCGTAGCACTTGCTAAATATGGGCCAGGTACAGAGTCTTAGGAGTCTGGGCTCCGAGCTCAACTGTCTGGGTTCAAGGCAGACTCGCCCACCTCTGCCACTTCTTAGCTGTGTGACTTCAGGCAAGTGACTCCACTTCTCTGAGCCTCAGTTTTCTCATTTGTAAAATGGTTGTAGTTTGAGCCATTGCCTAGCCCACGTAGCTATTTCTATTCTGGGAAAACCAAGTCTGCTCTCCTAGGTTTGTCTTCAGGGGACACTTGGAGCACAGTGCAGATGCGCTGGTGGGCGAGTGTGGGAAGTGAGTTACCCTTTAATGAACGCTGATGAAGAGTCGGGCTCTTTTCATTTAATCTTCACAGCACCCTCATATGGTAGGGGAGGCAGTTGCCTCCATTGTGCAGGCAGAAAGAGAGGTTTGGAGAAAGTCCGTTACTTGTCCAGATCTCCCATTTAACAAGCTGAGGAAACAGACTTCCCAAACCACTGCTGAGACCACTTCTCTCTAGGCACACAGGCTGAGAGGGACAAGGAATAAAAAAGAAACCCGGGCTTCCCTCGTGGCACAGTGGTTAAGAATTTGCCTGCCAATGCAGGGGACATGGGTTTGAGCCCTGGTCCGGGAAGATCCCACATGCCGCGGAGCAACTAAGCCCATGCGCCACAACTACTGAAACCTGCACTCTAGAGCCTGTGAGCCACAGCTACTGAGCCCGAGTGCCGCAACTACTGAAGCCCACGTGCCTAGAGCCCGTGCTCCACAACAAGAAAAGCCACCGCTCGCCGCAACTAGAGAAAGACTACACGCAGCAACAAAGACCCAAACACAGCCAAAAATAAAATTAATTAAAAAAAACCCAAACAAACAAAACAGAAAAAAAGAAAAGAAACCCAGCTCCTGAAACTCTCTGAGCCCAGATGCCAGGCAGCCTCACAATCAAACGCAAGCCCACCCAGGAGGCTCTTCACCTCTGCAGCTCTGCGCGCCCGGGTCGGCCTCCCGGAGGGCAGGGAGCAGGAGACCCACCAGCTAAGCCTTGCCTCTTCTTCTCAGCTACACGAGATCGTGGCAAGTCTCTCTGTCTCTCTGACCTTCTCTTTATTTATGACACATCAAATGATTTTATTTTATTTATTTTTTATTGAGGTATAATAAACATATTATTAGTTTCAGGTGTACAACATACTGGTTCAGTATTTGTATGTATTTTGAAACGATCACCACAATAAGTCTAGTTTATTTAGCCTTACATAGTTACAATTTTTTTTTCTTGTAATGAGAACTTTTAAGATATAAGATTAGCAACTTTCAAATATGGTCTACAATATTATTGACTATAATTGCCATGACATTTCTTTTATAACTGGAAGTTCATATCTTTTGACCCCTTTCACCCATTTCACTGCCCCCCCTCCCCCACCTCTGGCAACCACTAATCTATTCTCTATCTATGAGCTCTGTTCACTGTTTTGTTTTGGTTTGCAGATTCCACATTTAAGTGAGATCATTTGTCTTTGAGTCATTTCATGTAGCATGATGCCCTCAAGGTCCATGTATGTTGTTTCAAATGTCAAAATTCCACTCTTCTTTATGTCTGAGTCATATTCCATTTGTGTGTGTGTGTGTGTGTGTATCAAAGGACGCTTAGGTTGTTTCCGTATATTACCTACCAAGTTGATCCTTGAACAATATGGGTTTGAACTAACTGTGTGGGTCCACTGACATGTGGATTATTTTTGCTAAATATGTGTACAGTACTATACCATCTGTGGGTGGTTGAATCCATGGATGTAGAGCCTTGGATACAGAGGAGGAACTGTGAAGTTTTATTCGGGTTTTCAACTGTGTGGGGAGTTGTCACCCCAAACCCCATGTTGTTCAAGGGTCAAATGTGGTGCTGCAGTGAACAAGGTTATGCATTTATCTTTTCAAGTTAGTGTTTTCATTTTCTTTGGATAAATACCCAGGAGTGGAATTGCTGAATCATATGGTAGTTCTATTTTTAATTTTTCGAGGAAACTCCACACTGTTTTGCATAATGGCTACACTAATTTACATTCCCACCAACAATGCACAAGGGTTCCCTTTTCTCCACATCCTTGCCAACACTTGCTATTTCTTATCTTTTTGATAATAGCCATTCTAGCAGGTGTGAGGTGATAACTTATTGTGGTTTTGATTTGCATTTCCTTGATGATGTTTCAGTGATGTTGAGTACCTTTAATAGTACATATAGGCCATCTGTATGTCTTCTTTGGAAAAACGTCTAGTCAGGTCCTCTGTCCATTTTATGATTGGATCATTTGTGTTTTTGCTATTGAGTTCTTTTTTTATTTTGTATATTAGCTTCTTATCAGATATATGATTTGTGAATATTTTCTCATTCAGTAGTTTCCCTTTTCCATTTTGTTGA
Organism: Grampus griseus; assembly: GCF_964374135.1. Lineage (NCBI taxonomy): Eukaryota > Metazoa > Chordata > Mammalia > Artiodactyla > Delphinidae > Grampus > Grampus griseus. The sequence goes on from NC_139017.1 coordinate 81,044,220, forward strand.
TGGTTTCCTTCGCTGTGCAGAAGTTTTGATGTAGTCCCACTTGTTTATTTTGCTTTTGTTGCCTCTGCTTTTGGTGTCAAATCCAGTAAATCAGATTGATGTCAAGGAGCTTACCACCTATGCTTTCTTTTAGGAGTTTTATGGTTTCAGGTCTTTTTCAAATATTTAATCCATTTTTAGTTAATTTTTGTGTGTAGTATAAAATAGTAGTCCAGTTTCATTCTCTTGCACGTGACCATTCAGTTTTCCCAACACCATTTGTTGAAGAGACTGTCCTTTCCCTACTGTATACCATTGGCTCCTTTGTTGCAAATTAATTGACCATATATGCATGGATTTATTTCTGGGCTCTCTATTCTGTTTCATTGATCTATATGTCTGTTTTCAATGACAATACCATACTGGTTTATTACTATAGTTTTGTAATGTAGTTTGAAATCAGGACACATGATTCCTCCAACTTTGTTCTTCTTTCTCAAGATTCCTTTGGATATACCAGGTCTTTTGTGGTTTCTTGCAAATTTTGGGATTATTTGTTCTATTTCTGCAAAAAATGCCATTGGAATTTTGATAGGGATTGCATTGAATCTATTCATTGCTTTGGGTACTATGGACATTTTAACAGTATTAATTCCTGCAATCCATGAGCATGGAATATTTTTTCATTTATTTGTGTCTTCTTCAATCTCTTTCATCAGTGTCTTATAGTTTTCCATGTACAGGTCTTTTACCTTCTTAGTTAATTTTATTCCTAAGTATTTTATTCTTTTTGATGCCCTTGTAAATGGAACTGTTTTCTTAATTTCTATTTCTGATAGTTTATAAGTGCATATAAACACAACAAATTATTTTTTTTTATTTTATTTTTTTTTGCGGTACGCGGGCCTCTCACTGTTGTGGCCTCTTCCGTTGCGGAGTACAGGCTCCGGACGTGCAGGCTTAGCAGCCATGGCTCATGGGTCTAGCTGCTCCGCGGCATGTGGGATCTTCCCGGACCGGGGCACGAACCCGTGTCCCCTGCATCGGCAGGCGGACTCTCAACCACTGCGCCACCAGGGAAGCCCAAACACGACAAATTTTTTTATGTTGATTTTGTATTCTGCAACTTTATTGAATTTGTTTATCAGTTCTAACAGTTTTTGGTGGCATTTTTAGGGTTTTCTATGTATAGTATCATGTCATCTGCAAATAGTGACAGTTTTACTTCTTCCTTTCCAATTTGGATGCCTTTTTTTTTTTTTTTTCCTAATTGCTCTGTCTAGAACTTCCAATACTATATTGAATTAAAACGACAAGAATGGGCATCCTTGTCTTGTACCTAATCTTAGAGGAAAAGCTTTCAGTTTTTCACTGTTGAGTATGATGTTAGCTGTGGGCTTGTCATCTACAGCCTTTATTATGTTTAGATACGTTCCCTCTACACCCACTTTACTGAGAATTTTTATCATAAATTGATGTTGAATTTTGTCAGATGCCTTTTCTGCATCTATTGAGATGATCGTATGGTTTTAACTCCTCATTTTGTTAATGTGGTATATCACATTTATTGATTTGTGGATGTTGAATCATCCTTGAATCCCTGGAAGAAATCATCCTTGATCATGGTGTATGATCATTTTAGTATTGTTTAATTCAGTTTGCTAAAATTTTTTTGAGGACTTTTGCATCTATGTTCATCAGGGTTGTTGACCTGTACTTTTCTTGTGGCATCCTTGTCTGGTTTTGGTGTCATGGTAACACTGGCCTCATAAATTATGTTTGGAAGTATTCCTTCCTCTTCCATTTTTTGGAGGAGTTTGAGAAGGATTGGTATTAATTCTTCTTTAAATGTTTTGTAGAATTCACCAGTGAAGCCGTTTGGTCCTGGACATTTATTGGGAGGTGTTTGATTACTGATTCAATGTCCTTACTAGTAATAGGTCTGTTCAGATTTTCTATTTCTTTATGAGTCAGTCTTGGTAGGTTTATATTTTTAGGAATTTATTAATTTCTTCTAGGTTGTCCAATTTGTTGGAGTAAAATTGTTCATGTCTTTTATGATTCTTTGTATTTCTGTGGTATTGGTTGTAATATCTCCTCTTTTATTTCTGATTTTATTTATCCAAGTCCTCTCTTTTCTCTTGATGAGTCTAGTTAAAGGTTTACCAATTTTTTTAATCTTTTCAAATAACCAGCTCTTAGTTTCATTGATTGCTTTTTTTTTTTAGTCTCTATTTCCTTTATTTCTGCTCTGATCTTTGTTATTTCCTTTCTTCTAATAACATCAGGCTTTGTTTGTTCTTGTTTTTTGTTTTTTTTGTGTTTTTTTTGGCTGCATTGGATCTTTGTTGCTGTGCACAGGCTTTTCTCTAGTTGCTGTGAGCAGGGCTATTCTTCATTGCAGTGCGCAGGCTTCTCATTGCAGTGGCTTCTCTTGTTGCAGAGCATGGACTCTAGGCATGAGGGCTTCAGTCGTCGCGGCACATGGGCTCAGTAGTTGTGGTGCGCAGGCTTAGTTGCTCTGCAGCATGTGGGATCTTCCTGAACGAGGGCTCAAACCCTTGTCCCCTGCATTGGCAGGCTGATTCTTAACCACTGTGCCACCAGGGAAGCCCTGTTATTCTTTTTCTAGTTCCTTGAGGTGTAGAGTTAGGTCATTTATTTGAGACTTTTCTTATTTCTTGATATAGTGATTTATTGCTATGACTTCCCTCTTAAAACTGTTTTTGCTGCATCTCATAAGTTTTGGTATGTTGTATATCCATTTTTATTTGTCTCAAGGTATTTTTAAATTTCTCTTGATTTCTTCTTTGTCCCATGGTTGTTCAGTGGCATGTTGTTTAATCTCCACATATTTGTGAATTTTCCAGTTTTCTTCTTATAATTGTTTTCTAGTTTCATACCATTGTGGCCAGAAAAGATGCTTGATATGACTTCAATCTTCATAAATTTATTAAGGCTTGTTTTGTGGCCTAACATATGATCTATCCTGGAGAATATTCCACGTGCACTTGAGAAGATAGTTGCTTTTGGATGGAATGTTCTGTATGTATTTGTTAATTCTATCTGATCTAACATGTTGTTTAAGTCAGTCTTTCCATATTGATTTTCTGTCTGGATGATCTAGCCATTGATGAAAGTGGGGTATTTAAAGTTCCCTACTATTATTGTATTGCTGTCTATTTCTCCCTTTAGGTTTGTTAATATTTAGGTGCTCCTATGCTGGGTACATAAATATTTACAAATGTGTTGTCCTCTTGTTGGATTGACCCCTTTATATAATGTCTTTCTTTGTCTCTTATTATAGTCTTTGTTTTTAAATCTGTTTTGTCTGATACAAGTATAGCTACCTAAACTTGCATGGAATATATTTTTCCATCACTTTACTTTCAGTCACTTACATCTGAAGTGAGTCTCTTGTAGGCAGCATACAGATGGGTCTTGTTTTTGTTTTAAATCCATTCAGCCACTCAATGTCTTTTGATTGGAGCATTTAGTCCATTTGCATTTATAATAATTATTTATAGGTATGTACTTATTGCCATTTAGCTAATTGTTTTCTGGCTGTTTTGTAGTTTCTCTGTTCCTTCTTTGTTCTCTTCTTTTATAATTTGATGATTTCCTTTAGTGCTGTGCTTAAAGTCCTTTATGTTTTGTGTACCTAGGGCAGGTTTTTGCTTTGTGGTTACCATGAAGCTTACATACAAAAATTATAACAGTCTATTTTAAGTTGATAATAATTTAAGTATGAATGCATTCTAAAGCTCTACATTTTTAGTCTCCTCCTCTTGTATTTTATGTTTTTGTTGTCACATTTTACATCTTTTTATTTTGTATATCCCTTAACTAATTTTTGTATTTATAGTCATTTTTACTACTTTTACCTTCTAACCTTTATACTAGCTTTATAAGTGATTAATCCACCATTTTTACAACATTAGATTATTCTAACTTTTACTATATGTTTACCTTTACTAGTGAGATTTATACTTTTATATGTTTTCCTGTTATAATTAGTACCCTTTTCAGCTTAAAGAAGCTCCCTTAACATGTCTTGTAAGCCAGTTTTGTGATGATGAACTCCTTCAGCTTTTTCTTGTCTAAAGAACTCTTCATCTCTCCTTCAATTCTGAATGACAACTTTACTGGATAAGAGTATTCTTGTTTAGAAGTATTTCTTTCAGCAATTCAAATATATCATGCCACTCCCTTCTGGCCTGCAAAGTTTCTGCTGAAAAATCTGTTGGTAGCCTTATGGAGCTTCCCTTGTACCAACAAATTGTTTTTCTCCTGCTGCTTTTAAATTCTCTCCCTGTCTTTAACTTTTGACATTTTAATTATAATGTGTCTTGGTGTGGGTCACTTTGGGTTCATCTTATTTAGAACTCTCTGGGCTTCCAGGATCTGGACGTCCATTTCCTTCCACAGGTTAGGGAAGTTTTCAGCCATTATTTCTTCAGATATATTCTCTGCCCCTTTCTCCCTTTCTTCTCCTTCTTGGACCTCTGTAATGTGAATATTAGTCCACTGGATGTTTTCCTATAAGTCCCTTAAGCCATTGTTGTTTTTGTTTCCTGTTTTTTTCTATTTGCTGCTCTGATTGGGTAGGTTCCACTGTCCTGTCTTTGAGTTCACTGATCCTTTCTTTACTTCGTCTAGTCTACTGTTGAACCCCCCTAGTGTTTTTTTTCGGTTCAGTTATTGTATTCTTCAGCTTTGTGACTTCTATCTGGTACTTTCTTATATCTCTTTGTTGAAGTTCTCACTGTGCTCATCCATTCTTCTCCCAAGTTGGGTGAACATCTTTATGACCATTATTTTGAACTCTTTTCAGGTAAATCACTTATCTTTATTTCCTTAAGAACTTTTTCTGGGATTTTATCTTGTTCTTTCATTTGGAACATATTCCTCTGTTTCTTCATTTCCCTTGACTTTCTGTTGACTTTTATGCATTAGATAAAACAGCCACCTCTCCCAGTCTTGAAAGAGTGGCCTCGTGTAGGAGATGAACCTTATTGTTCAAACTTTCCCTAGCTCTCGGTTGTCTCTCAAACTTCTGTGATTGCCTAAGCAGTCTATTTTTAGTGGCTCCCAGTAGTTAAAGGTATGCCAAGACCTGTCAGTGTCCCAAAGGAAAGTATCTCAGCACCTAGATTCAGGCTGACTGGAAGCCAGACCCTCAGGCAGCAGATTTTTTTAAAAATTTATTTATTTTTGGCTGCATTGGGTCTTCATTTCTGTGCGTGGGCTTTCTCTAGTTGTGGCAAGCGGGGGCCACTCTTCATCACAGTGCGCGGGCCTCTCACTATTGCGGCCTTTCTTGTTGTGGAGCACAGACTCCAGATGCGCAGGCTCAGTAGTCATGGCTCACGGGCGTAGTTGCTCTGCGGCATGTGGGATCCTCCCAGACCAGGGCTCGAACCTGTGTCCCCTGCATTAGCAGGCAGATTCTCAACCACTGCGCCACCAGGGAAGCCCCAGGCAGCAGATTTTAAAGTATGCAAATACTATACAGTCCTGTGGGACTACAAACGTAAGTCCCACTGGCCATTAGAGCCAGGCGATGTGGAAATGTCCTCTGGGTAGCCGTTGCAAAAATGGGGGTGCTAAATGATTGTATAAGTTCCTTTCTGGGAGAAACCAGTTACCTGGAACAAGGCAGAAGGAGAGCACAAAGATGGCCTCCATCGTCCCTCAAATGCACCTTAGTGGGCTCCTAGATGTGTGCCAGACCAGAAGTCTGCTCCTCAGGCTGAAGCTCCCGGACAAGAAAATAGGCCTCTTCCTCAGAGCGACTGGGTGTATATTTCAGTCTGCTGTTTGTGCTGTGCCGTGGGGTGGTAGCCAGCCAAACGCATTCTCTCTGATTGTTATAGGCCTGTGAAGCTCAAGGATGCAAGCCTTTCTGGCCATGAGAGCCAGGCCATCAGGGAATGTGCCCTGGGCACCAGACCGAAAACCTGGGGCACCTGTCACGTGCAGAAGCTCGCCTCCAGGAGATACTGATGCTCTGAAGTATGCAGATGGAGAATGTAAAGCCAATGCCCATCTCCTGAGATCTCTGGAAAGGATTTCTGTAGGACCTTAGATGTGCGTCTAATTAGAACCCTCAGGCCACAGCCTATAGGCCTCTTTCATAGGAAGACTGGGCTCCTTGGACCGTTGCCTCATGCCATGCCCTGGAGGTGGTGGCTGTTTAAAAACTCTTTCTCCCTTGGTTAGAGTTTTGTGGGACCCTTGAGCATAAGTCTCAATGGCCACCAGAGCCAGGTGGTCTAAAGTTGTTCCTTGGGTGGCAGCCACAAAAATCAGGGTGTTGGAGGGGAGGGTACAGGTTCCTTCCCGGGAGATACTAGCAAGCTGGCAGAGGAAGAGCGCAGATGGTGCCTGCCAGCAGCCTTCATCCCTAGGAAGAACCCTGCGGGCCCTTAGGTGTGTGTTAAATTAGATGTCTGCCCTCAGGCTGATGCTTTAAGGCAAGCAAATACGCCTCTTTCACATAAGGTCTGGACGCCTCTCAGTCAGCTCCACGCTGTTCTCTGGGGTAAGTGAGTCCAAACATATGAGCCCTTTAAGAGCTGTTTCTCCATTCATTATAACCTGTGAGTCTTGTGGACACAAGCCCCGTTGGCTTTCCAAGCTAGACGTTTTGCGGGCTTGTCTCTCAGATGCAGGTCTTAAAGTTGGGGTGCCTTTGCTCCTCAGGGAGAAGCTCTGGACTTTAGATTCCTTCCTGATTGTGGGTCATCACACTGAGGGTAGAGTTTACGGCCAGATTGTGTCTCAGCCTTTCCTCTCTGCTTCAATGTGCTTTGCCTGATGTGTAGGAGTTGCTCAGCTAGTTTTTAGGGTTTTTTTTTTTCAGAGGAAATTGTTCCATATGTAGCTGTAGGTTCGGCATGTCTGTGGGAGGAGGCGAATTCAGGATCTTCCTACGTCGTCCTCTTGAGCCGGAACCCGCCCTTCTCTTTAAATAGGGAGTGTTGGCCACTGTGCTAAGTGCCAACTTCTCTTTTTAAGGCGCTGAACTGAGCACCAGGGATAAAATGGAAAAGAACAGACCAGCTCCCAGACCTCATAGGGCTTATAGGTTAGCAGGCAAAAATGGATGTTAGATTATTACATAATTGAGTAATAAATAGAACTGTGAGTTCTATGAAGCAGCAGAGTACTAATCAGCTACCTAATAGGAGATTCCAACCTAGTTGGAGGGTGGGAAGGGTCTCTTGTGAGATTATTTGAGGCTCAGGACAGGGATTTGAAAGCTCTGGAACCCAGGCAGGTCCGAGGACCTGTGTCTCTTTCAGTGTCTGTGTGTAGATCTCCTCACCTTGTTTACCTCTTGTGTCACTTGCCGTGGTCTCCTAGTCCATTTCTGGCCATCCTAATTCCCTCCGTGACTAAGGGTTATGTCATGAGGGTTAAATGCCACTGACAAACAGTAATTGGTATACATTTAAGTGCTCAATAAATTTGTCTATCAGGAGGAGTTTGGTCATAGAGGGAGATGGTAGATAGATTCAGAAGGGAAATGTGAGAATTCGTTTAGAATGAACAGTTTCGAGGAAGATAACAACTGAAAGGGGTGTCCTCCTTCCCATTCAGCTGCTAGAAAAAGAGGTTTTTTTTTTTTTTTTGTGGTACAGGGGCCTCTCACTGCTGTGGCCTCTCCCGTTGCGGAACACAGGCTCCGGAGGCACAGGCTCAGCGGCCATGGCTCACGGGCCCAGCCACTCCGTGGCATGTGGGATCTTCCCGGACCGGGGCACGAACCCATGTCCCCTGCATCAGCAGGCAGACTCTCAACCACTGCGCCACCAGGGAAGCCCCATGACTCATTCTTAATACTCTCTGATTTCCAACTTCAGAGTCTTGAGAGATGGAGAGAGACCCTAACCCAGATCTCTGGCAAGCCTGGGCATGGATTTCCTTTGGGTGGTATCAGTTCTGATCCAGAAACAGAGACTCAAGAGATGAGGGTGAAATGTTAAAAATATGGCTGCTTGGGCAGCAGAAAAAAAAAGCCTGGTAAAGAGCATGCTTTAATTCATTCAACAGGCACTGATTGTGCCAGATGTTGGGGTGGGTGTGGCCTGATCCACACACTCAGGAACTCTAGTTCCCTGATAAGGGAACAAACCAATAAACAGAGGCCTAGGGGCTAACAGTAAGGTGTGCAAAAACGAGGGCCCATTGAACCTTTCCCAGGGAACAAAGGCCTGAATAGTATCTGCAAAGGTGAGTCGGTTAGCCAGGAGAATGCAGGTTGGGCCAAGGTTGGGTTGGAAGGGGGATGCCAAGGGGACTTGTAGGATGGCAGGGGAAGCAGTGTGGAGCACATTTGTACTGCCCAGGAGTTTGGATGGCCGAGCAGAGATGGGTTTCTGTGCTGAGGTCAGGGATGAAGACATGCATTGGCGAGAGGCAGCCAAGGGGAGTTTGGAAGATGGCGTAGGGCAATGGTTCTTAGATTTTGACGTGCATCAGAATCACCTGGAAGGCTTATTAAAACAGATCCCTCGTTCTCTCCCCACCCCCCCAGAGTTTCTGATTCAGGAGGTCTGAATTAGAATGCACTTTCTAGTAAGTTCCCAGGTGGTGCTGGCCTAGAAATGACACTTTGAGAGCTGCTGAATTAAAGGCAGAAAGTAAGGAGACCAGTCAGGAAGCTGTTGCCGATGCCCAGATGTGAAAGGCAGTGGTGGCAGAGAAAAGGATTTATGGTGCCAGCCGCTGTGCTAATCCCTTTACATATAATCTCACATAATCCTTTTAACAACTCTGAAACACCACCCTTATGCTAGAGTAAGTGAAGCACAAAGAGACTAAATTCCGTGCCTGTGGTCGACAGGGCCACTGTCCAGGGTGTTAAGACACAAAGCCCAGGCTCTCAGCCACCACACTGGAACCAGCAGTGGCTGGTGACCGGTAGGGTGGCGGGGCCACAGCAAGGTAGGGGAGAGAAGCCTCCCGTGACTTCCAGGGTTCTAAAGTGGCAACAGGGCGACAGATGTCTTTGCCTAGAGCATGTTCATTGTGAGGGACCTCAGACTCGGGTTTGTTACTGGGGTTAAGACTCTATAGGGTGCTGTGCTCTTTCTGAAAAAATACAGATGTCCAGGAGACAACTGGATTTATGGGTCTGGGGCTCAGGAGGGAGGACCAGATTGGAGAGTTGGGAAGCATCATGGAGGTGGTCCGTTGTGAAACCCCAGGAAGAATAGGAGGCGGGAGTGGGTGAGGACCTCCCGAGCAGCCAAGGGGCAGGTGGAGATGAGGGGAAAGGTGAGCAGAGGGCAGAGGTGATGTCGGAGAGACACGGCGGCTGTTTCAGGAGGCGTGTGATGGAGTCACAGGTGCTGCAGAGGCCAAGGAAGGACCGGGGCGTGCCCAGTGGATTAACAGTCAGATCAGTGACGACCTCAACCAGGACAACTTCGGTGGACCAGTGTTAATGGGAGCTGGCAGGAGGCAGAGGGATGAAGTGATGGGCACTCTCCTTAGAAGCTTGTCCATCAAAGGAAGGAGGGTGAGAGCTAAAGCGATAAGGAAGCAGTAAGGATGTTGGAAATGGCAAGAGCTCAGATTATCGACGTGGCCAAAGGGGCAGGTGGTCGAAAGTGTTGGGAGGGCATCACAGAGGGTGACCAAGAAGGCATGACCCTGGGGATGTCTGGAGGGCATTGCAGGGGAGGGGAGGGTGGGAGTCAAGGGGGCTCAGCTGCGTATTTGTGGGGTAGACCGCTTCCATTGTTCTGGAGCAAATTTTAGCTCCTCCGGACGGGGCTGAAGTTAGTGGGTGAATGTAAAGGCGTATGAGGAGGCCCGGGCACTTACTCTTGCTGCGTGTAGGAAGCCTGGAAAAATCTGGCCCTTTGAGGCCTGGCTTTGGTGCCAGCTTTGCCTGTTGCTTATCTGCGGCCTCTAGATCAAACGTTTGGCTTGTAAAACTTTTTATTCAAGGGATTGTCAAACAGAGAAAGGGCAGAGGTATTCTGGTGGAAAGACGGCGGGAGGTTCCGCTCTGCCCTTGTCCTGCTCTGCCTTCCCCGCCGTGTTCCCAGAAGTCCAGGGCTGCAGAGGCCTGGCCAGAAAGCTATCCGGGGTCACCTCCAGAGTCTACGGTCTCAGGCTGCTTCAAATGCCTCTAGGTAGGGAATACCCATGACCTTCATCAGGGGTGTGTTCACTGGTCAGCTGTCAGGCGTGCCAGGGAACAGACGTGCAGGGAGTAGAAGAGAGGCCAGCAAGCCTCTGACAAGGCTGCGCCAGTCTAAGCACGTGGGGCAGCCTCATTCTTGCCCTCAGAGCTATGTCCTCAGGGAGGACTCAGGAACCACCGGCCCTGAGCCTGAGATCTGTTAGTTCTTAGCTTTATCCTAGTTTCCTTATGTTCGGCTGAACAAGTGTCTCTTTAAAAATGACTTGCCTACAGGCACAGAGATCATCCTGGAAGAAAGTGCCCCGAGAAAGAAGGGAAGACTGGTGGGTTGGACTAAGGCGGCACAGACCACCTGGCCCTCCCAGTGCCCCTAGCAGGAGAGGCTGGGGGTAATGATTGGCTGGGATGTGGGCGTCAGCCGTTCCCTTCCCATCCGCACAGCTTGGAAGTGAGCACAAGAGGCATGAGCTTTTCAGAGAAAAAATACTCGAACCCAATCTATGACCACCTGGCAGGCCATGATCATTGGTGCCCGAAGTAAGGACTCCTCATTGCATTGGCTTGAAGCAAGGACAGCCTTCAAGTACAGGTAGTTAACAGCACGCAGGATGGATTACTGAGCGATGGGACTTGAGGGGGCCTTTTACACTCACTCTTTGGAAGCCGGAGGTATACTTGACCTTGAAGTAAACAGATCTTTCACCTTTTTTTCTTAAGTAGCTTCTGGAAAATAAGCGCTCTGAAATGGAGCCATTCGATGCTAAATTAGGAACGAGTTACGTGGAAGGGAAGCTCTTTGTGATGTCCTAACAGACTGTGCATAATAGGCAGGTTTCTGCTTCTCAGACAGATCTTCGTCTAGAGACACTTGAGGCTGTCGTGGTGGCGGTGACGATCTAAGAGACCACAGGTGGGGCTGTGACCGGGACGGGAAGAGGAGGCCCTCCCCTGAGGGTCTGAAAATCCTTCTCGTGAAGGGTGTGTCCGTCAAGAAGCAGATGTGAAGGCAGCAGGGGGAGTTCCAGCCATACCACCCGCAGTGGCCCACGGGAAAATGGGGAGGTAAGCTCACCTACTCAGACCACGAAAGCACGGGCAGAAAGCTTCCCCTTAATCTGTGGTCCTTAAACTTGAATGTGAAATCAGAATCACCTGGAGACTTATTAAACAGATGGCTGGTTACCTTCCGGTTCAGTGGCCCCGGCTTCGCTGTGCTAACAAGTTCCAATGATGCCGATGAAGCCCCTGGCCAGGGACTCGTGTGCTGGGAACCACGGCTCCAGACCGATCACATAAGACAATCTGGACCATGGAAGTGATGAGGGCATGAGACCAATTCCATTATAATAGCCATCTTTATTTGTAAAAATCCAGATATAAAATGTATTCTTTCAGTCTTTCCGAGTTTTCCTTTTTACAAAAACAACAAGGCACATAAAAACCTTCCCCGATGTTGTTCCCACAGACGGATGTTTCTCGGGCAGCCCTCCCCCCTCCCCCCCATATAGCTACATGCTTCATTCCGGGACATCTCGCTTCTTCCCCCACATGCTTCCGTGCTTTCCTACCAGGGTAGAATTCCGAATTCCGAGACTGAAGTACACAAAGAGGGGGTGGGTGGTGGGTGCAGAGTGTGTGGCGTGATGCTCCCCGGCGTGCAGGAGGGGGTCTAGTAGTAGGTCTCCTTCTCTACCCAGCCTGGGGGGGCCACAGAAAGAGAGAGAGATAAGCGACAGTGAGTCTTCCTCCTCGGGAGGGGGCAGAGGGAAAGACAGAAAGAATGGACCTCAGGGGAACAAAGCCAGTGGCGGGGTGGGGTGTTTGACCCAAATTCAATCTGGGCCCTCAACTGTATTTATTTAACTGCTTTTAAGAGTAATGTGTTAATTGGAAAGACGGTTTCGATTTCTGACCACGTTTCCACTGCATCCTATTCGGTTTGTATTTGGTCAGTTCTGAAACCTCAACTGAGATCTCCATTCTGAAGATGGGCTGTGACTCAAGTCACTTTACAGTTGGCTTCCAATGGACTTAGCCAAGCAGACTGACTGTGGAGGAGCCCAAACACTTCAAAGGAAACAGAGCAAAAGCCAGCGGCCCCACAGGCACCCCTCCGCAGCCCGCACCCCCAACTACAAATGCCTGTTCTTACCGCCAGGGCGTCGCCTGATGATGAGCTTTCGGACTTCGTCATACACGAAGATGAGAAGAGAGTAGGGGAAGGCACAGAACCACCAGGTAGGTCTGGAAGTAGAAGCAAGTGACAATTTATACGTGTACCCGCAACTCAAAGGAAAAAGAAACCGCACGTCAGCATAGTGATCATGAACTAATCAGCCTGAAAGGAGGAGCCAAGTACAGTCATGGGTAGCCGGCCGAGCACGGACACAGAACACATGATGAAAACAGCCCGCTGCTGCGCGCTCAGGGCCTGGAGCGGCAGAAGAAAGCGGACTGCCACCTTCAGTTGGGTTTTCCATGAGAACTGGTTTGTAGGTCAGCTTAGATTTTTTTGTTGTTGGCGATTCCAGAGCAACTGGACATTTTCTTTCTTCCGTTTCTAAAGTATTTAAGAAGCTCGCTCAAGTTTATCTGTCTGATGTCCTGGCACCTGAGGATAAAGAACTGCCGGTGTGGGTCACAACCAGCTGAACCATCCCCCGAATGTGGTCTCTGACAGTGGGGCAGTCAGGAGTGCGCTGAGTCCCAGACCTGGGGAACGAGAAGCTGAACACTAGCAGAGATCCGAGGCCTTTGGGGGCCCAGGGGCTGCTGCCACAGCCCCCAGCCTGGAAACAGGCTCCCCAGGCGGCCTCCAAAGGAGGCTGACGCTTTCTTGCCTACCAGCTTCCCGCAGCAACCACTGGAGGGAGACTGTCCCAAGGCAGAGCTCTGGCATCTCCTCCTCCTCTTCCTGTCCCGTGTGTCCTCCACATGCTAGAAGAGGACCTCGTTTGACTTGGGGACCCTTGTAACTAAGCCACCTTCCACACTGGGTAGAACCTATTGGGAACAAGTTCTCTAGTCATAGCAAAAGATGCCCTGAGGCACCACCAGCCTGTTGTAGGCTGAGATTTTCCACTTGGGCCTTTTAGAGAGCTCTGATCCTCCTGGCCTCCTCTTAACAAACAATGGCCTAAGATGACAGGATTCACCTTGGATAAGACTTGCCCCTGTTTTGTGCCAGCTCTGTACAGGGGGCTGGAGACACAAAGTCAAAACAGATGTCGTGGTCCATGCTCTGAAAATAACAATCTATGCGAGCAGAAGTGACAATAATGGCAAAGGAGGGCTGCTGCTGCACATGCCCAGGAGGGTGAGATCACATGGGGACAAGCCCTGAGAAAACCAACCTTGAAGAACGATTGGGATTGATGGGGTGAGAAGGGAACAGCCTTCCCAAATATGTAGGCAGAAGAGAAGTACTGAATTCACCTAACATAAGCCTGGATGGGTATAAGGCTAGGAAGACAGGCTGGCACAGTAACAAGACCCTGGATGCCAGGCTCCCCTTGCACCACAGATAGGCAGTCAGGGAAGCCAACAGGGTTTGGTTACTTTTGGGATGAGATCAGTGAGAGGAGGTGAAGGGCAACAGGCCAGTCGAGAGTCCCTATGGGTCTGAGCGAGCATGGGAAGACTGATGTTTAGATCAAAAGCTTGACTCGTAGGGTCCCATTTTCTGCGGTTTAGCATATTTTAATAGGTTGTAGCTGCCTAACCTTAACCAGCTGGCAGACACCACAAACGCACTCAATGCTTCAAAACACTACTGGAGTTTGTGGCAAATCCTGTATGTGAAAAGTCAGGTGTATCAAAAGTGCAGTCATTCACCATGTTTAAGGCCAGTCTGGTTCTGGCCAAAGACTAGTGGTCAGTCTCCTCCGATCCTCCACCCATGATCTCCTAACACTACCCGTGCTCGACTGTAAAGTAAAAGGACCTCGGATCTGCTCCACCATTGTCCTTCGAGAGCAGAAGAGTCAGAGGCCCACAGAGGTGAGGGATTTGCCAGGCGACGCAGTGACTGGGTGGGCCAATCAAGACTGGAACCTGTGTCCCCAAACTCCAGCATATCCCCCGCTGGCCTCAAGACGACGGGGCTGTGGCCATGGGGGACCTGAGCGCTCAGTGCAGTTGGCTGGTGAGCAAGCCCAAGGGCCAGAGCCCGGCTGGCCCTAGTGACAGCAAATCCTAAGCACAGTCTGGGGATTTGCTGGTCTGCATTACTGAGTCAGCCTTTCCTCATTTTCCAATCCAGAGGAACTCTTGTACACATCACCCAAGAGTCCCCAAAATAACAGTTACTAACGTGTGTCATGAGAGGAAAAGCCACACTTACTATTTCCCACCTTCTGGAGCTAGAAGAGGATGGACTTACTTGAGGGGATACATCCTCAGCGCAACACCCATTCCAGGGCAGTAGGAAAGGAAAGCAGCAAGGGCCGTCTCTTCGAAGAGGCCAAATATTAAGATCTTGTTCCTAAAAAAACAAGGCGTGGGGAAAAGTTAAAAAACACAAACAGAAGTGTATCTATCTTCTAGTGATACGTGTCAAACGGCAGGTCGACGTCTTTATGTATTATTAGTTGTACTTAGGAACCTGACTGAGGTCAGATGAAAAAACCTAGAAAACATTTTGCTTCCCCAATTTGCTCCACAATAAGTTTCCAGAAACTCTGCCCTGGGTGTCAGGTGCTGGGCTTTTGGCAAAGGGTTTAGATGTCACCAGACCCCTTCTTTGAGCCAGAACCCCCTAACCGTGCCCTACTCACTTCATCCCCTGCTGGAAGACAGAATTCCTCCTCGTCTTGCAGATGACCAAGTCGGCCCACTGCACCACCACGATGCTGACAAAGAAGGCGGTGTGGCAGGTGAACTCCACGATCTTCCTCTGTTCGTAGGTCTGAAATGCATAAGGCAGACAGATGAGCATGCGTGTCCGGAGGCCATGTGGCCCCACCCCGTGGGGCTGGAGGAGCTCCGTCCAGCACTGGTCAGGCGGGCAGCCCTCACTCACCCACTGCTGCCCGTAGCTATCTTCCACGTCGTTGATCCAGCGGTCATCCCAGTCTACTCGGACGCCCAGCAGGTGAGTCGGGAGGAAGCCGTTCTCAGCCATAATCACAAAGTAAGTGAAGAAGCCCCCCAGGGCCTGGATCATACCTGAGAGGTTGGAAAGACAACTTGAATGCCAGGGCCTGGAGGAAGGTCTTGGTTACTCACAGGCTATGACCGGTGGGACGGACGACCCGGGACACACTCTTTGCTCACACCTGCTCCACTATGAGTCACTTTTTAGAGCTTAAAAGATGGTACCCGGGCCTTGCTCTTCAACACCCGTCTCTATTACTCGATCATCTGCTTCTATAAGGGCACGACCCTTGGGGGTAAAAATCCATTTCCCTACATTTTAATTTCTGAAACATTATGACTTTCCCTCCTATGTCTCAACACGTTTGCACACCGCCTTTTTCCCAGCCGCTGTGGAGATCATGAAAGCGGCACTTTCTGACCTAATCTTCCTCCTCCCCCACTTTCAGGGTCGTTCTCCCCAGGACCCAATCCAATCAATCACTATGCCCTCAACTTCCTGGGGTGGGATTTCATCCCACGCTCTGGACACAGTCTTCCTTCGGCTCAAAATTAGGTCTTTCTGGCCATCAGCCAATTACTTTGCTGTCAGCAACTGTCAAATCAATCTTTTCCACGTTTCCATAATGTACTAATCTGTCCCATTTTACCCGAGTGTTCGCAGTGATGTAACCCATGACTCCAGAAGAACAAGTTGCTAATGGTGGCTTCACCAAGTTTTCCTAAAGGCAGAGGATTTAGGATCAAAGGGTATTTTCACTGCCCACCGCCTAGACCACCTGTTAGCTGGTCATGCGCCACTGGTGGAACAGAAATCAAGCACTGGGGGTGGGGAGAGTGGGTGTGCGGAGTAGCCACTTGGCAGTGACCTATTAGCCAAACCTGCAAACTCTGGACAGTGAGTTAGCGTTTGCAGAGTCAAATGAGTGACAGATACTAGGCTTCCCCAGGAAAAGCCGCCTTTGAGTTAATAGTGCAGCTCCCAGGAACTGTGCCTGGCACTGGAAAGGCTCTGTGAGCAGGGGCATCCTCAGTCCTAGGGCAGATGAGCTCAGTCGCAGGTGCCCAGTCTAGAGAACTATGGGTTCTTGGCAGACAGCAAAAGATTTATTCTCACTTGGAAAGGAATCTAAAAAAAAATCCCC
Source organism: Grampus griseus (assembly GCF_964374135.1). Classification (NCBI taxonomy): domain Eukaryota; kingdom Metazoa; phylum Chordata; class Mammalia; order Artiodactyla; family Delphinidae; genus Grampus; species Grampus griseus. Next base: position 81,060,600 of record NC_139017.1, read on the forward strand.
AGTCTCACCCTAGGTCATGGCTCATCCTAGATTTGAAAGTCACCCAACACTTGCAGTCTCAGAAGGCAGACACCACCCCTACGATACTTTAAATCCACCGGCTCACCAATCTGTCCGTAGGCCATGCTGATCAACCGCTCGTTCACGAGTTTGTCCGTTTGGGGGTTTCTGGGCTGTCTCTTCATGATGTCGCTCTCAGCCTGCTCGTAAGCCAGGGAGATGGCAGGAACCTGGGGAGGAGGGGCGAGAAGGGATTTAAAACGATCAGAAACCAGCAAGCTGATGTTGTGAACCTTTTGTTTTAAAATTCTTGCCCTCCCTTTAAAAAATGTTTTTCATGGGCTTCCCTGGTGGCGCAGTGGTTGAGAGTCCGCCTGCCGATGCGGGGTAGACACGGGTTCGTGCCCCGGTCCGGGAAGATCCCACGTGCCGCGGAGCGGCTGGGCCCGTGAGCCATGGCCGCTGAGCCTGCGCGTCCGGAGCCTGTGCTCCACAACAGGAGAGGCCACAACAGTGAGAGGCCCGCGTACCGCAAAAAAAAAAAAAAAAAAGTTTTTCATAACATGAGATATTACGAGTCCCACTTTAAAAAAAAAAAACGGGGGGGCAAAATTATACAAAAGGGAAGATTTCTATCTGATAAATAGATGTTGTCAGCCGTCTTGAGGAATGATAACACTCAGTCTTTGATGCTGAGGCTGCCACACGTTGGAAATGTCACTACCGAGAATTTCTTTTCCTTACAGTGGCCACGGGGACCCAGAGGGCACAGCGGTGAATGCTAATGCCACACCTTAACACTATGATGTGTGGAAGCCGCGACAGTCACTCACCATGTCTGTTCCCAAGTCGATGCAGAGGATGGTGACAGTCCCCAGGGGTAGTGGAATGTTGGCAATAATAAATATCAGGAAGGGGGTGATCTCTGGAATGTTACTGGTGAGGGTGTAGGCAATGGATTTCTTCAAGTTATCAAAAATCAGACGACCTACGAAAGCAAAAGACTGTTTTTACCGTAGAGCTTAATGGGAGGGACCAGACCCTGCACACACCCCTTAAGCGCACAGACACGGACACGGCTCGGCAGCATCTGGGTGAGGTTTTGGTGGTCGCTTTACACGCAGCACTCTCACCTTCCTCTACTCCAGTCACAATTGAGGCAAAGTTGTCATCCAGGAGAATCATGTCGGCAGCTTGCTTGGACACATCTGAGCCAGCAATCCCCATGGCAACCCCGATGTCAGCCTTCTTCAAAGCCGGAGAGTCATTGACACCGTCGCCAGTTACAGCCACAATGGCGCCCTGCCGGAAAAAGGAGGGATGCGGGTTAGGAATCGTGTAGTCTAGCGATGGGTATAAGGGAGGTGCAGCCTCCAGTCGCCTCTCAAGACAGACACAGCTCCTTTCCCACTGAGACTCTACAGAGACGCGGAACCGTCTCAGCCAGGAATGCACACAGCCAGAGTCCAGGAGTGACAGCAGATGTGTCCCTTACCTTGTTCACAAGGGCTACTCCAAGTCATGACTTGGGTGAGTGGTGCTTTGGAAAGCCCCCCCACCCCCACCCCCAGGTCTTTCCCAGGTCTGGGATGCGAGTCTCCTGGACAGTCACATCTCCAGTGTACACGTTAGGACCCTGCTCTGCTACTCCAGGCGAGTGCCGAAGCTCCGGCCGTGGGCCACAGCGAAGACCTGTGCAGTGGAGTCCCTGTCTCGGCTGAGCCGTGAGCCAGTCACCACCCTTCTCTCTATGCCTGGAGTGTCTCACTGGCACGTGTATACCGAGACCGAGAGAAACTGGCTCATGTTTCCACCACTGTTGCTTTGTTTTTTGTTTTTACTGGAACTGCCTTCACCGAGGTCAGTGGCGCCTGAAAGAGCCCGGCCCCGGCTGTGCGCTGACCTGTCTCTGGCAGCCTTCCACAATGATGAGCTTCTGCTGCGGAGAGGTCCTGGCAAACACGATCTCCGTGTGGTACTTCAGAATGTCATCCAGCTGCTCGGAAGTCATGTCCTTCAGATCACTCCCATGTACCACGCAGGCCTTGGCATCCCTACCATTAGGACCGAAAGACAAGTCACCTGTCACGTCACCAGCACGGTGCTCATCCCCAAGAAGGAATGTTGCCACACTACGCAGAACACTTCGTAAACACCACGAAGCCAGAGGGAACTGTCCCCATTGTGTATTATCTGTGCAGTGTTTTACAGGTTACAAAGCATTTTCATATATATTATCTCATTCAAGACTCACAATAATCACTGGGCAGGCCTGCCTCTCATCTTCCTTTCCCCATCTTTATAAGACGCATTGAAATAACATAACTAAGTTTTAGGCGGTGACAGAGCTGACGGAAAACCAAACCCAAAGTAGGGTTTGGCTGGGGGTGAGTGGGGGGCGGCCCTAAACCTGAACAAAACATTAAAAACAAAGTTGTCTCAAGTTATCTATTCTACTTTATTACCAAAATCTCCCTTTCTGGCCTGAGCTACCTGGACAATGGTGCCTTGCCCATTTTATTTTGTTAGTGTGGACCTGAAAATGACAAGGTGCTGGGTGCAGGGCCATATGCGCAGTGGTTAACAGTGTGAACTCAGAAGCTAGACTGCCGAGTGTACTGCGTGACTCGGCCTCAGCCTCCCTGCTCCTCAAGGTGGGAGTATCACCCACCTTCACAGGTACCGCAGCAAGTGCTTAGAACGGCAGGCACCATCTAAGTGTTGCTTATGGTGACCGCTCTTATTGAAAACCCTCCCTAGGAACAAGGCTGTTTTCTGGCACTGGAGGGGCGTCCCTAACCCAGAGCAAGCCTAGAAGAAAACTGTGTAGAACCAAGCTGAAGATGCCCAACTTCCAGCACCTGCACGTTCAAGGCAACAGGGGTCTGACCTTCCTGACTTACCTGGGGTTCACCTGGCTCACTGGAATGTTGAGGCGGGCAGCGATGTCTTCTACAGTCTCGTTTCCTTCCGAGATTATGCCCACACCTTTGGCAATGGCTTTGGCTGTGATTGGATGGTCTCCGGTGACCATGATGACCTGTGACAAGGAAGAGGACGATTTATTGAATGCAGCTGCCTAGCAAATGACCTTGAGAAGTCTTACGAGTACGCAAGAATAAATGTCAAGGATGATTCGGCTTGTAATATCAAAGGGAAAGAAATGCAAATATAAAACCGATAAACACGAACTAGCCCGAAATATAGACGTGAGTTCACAGAAGACACAAAGCAATACCCAGCTTTCATCTTGGCGCACAATCACACAGAGTAAACAGTATCTTTGTCCTTTTACACCATCACAGAAAAATACTCAAATTTACTGAAACCAACAACAACAAAAAAAACGATAAACATCTGATGCTGGTGAGTAAAGGGTCAGCATTCTGAAACTGGCCCAATCTGGAGGGAAAGCAGTAAGTAACAAGAATTCAAATCAGTCACTGCTCTTTCTGACCGCAGTTTATATTTAGAATACAGTCGAGGTGGTAGAAGGATAATTTTTACAAAGTTTTCAGGGCAGTAGTACTCATGAGAATGAGAAGGCGGAGAATCAAACAGCCAGCAACAAGACAGACCACACGAACTACACTGAACCACGCTGTATCAGCGCACCTGAACAATACTCTGCAACTTAAGACCAATACAGAGTACACCAAACATTCCTTCCAAAACCAGTTAACTGAAAACACACAACACATGCCATTCACTGCATGAAGTGTATTAATTTAGAACAAGGCAAATATTTCAAAATAACACTCTATGACATAAATCACAGCAAGATCCTTTTTGACCCACCTCTTAAAGAAATGGAAATAAAAACAAAAATAAACAAATGGGACCTAATAAAACTTAAAAAGCTTTTGCACAGCAAAGGAAATCGTAAGCAAGACGAAAAGACAACTCTCAGAATGGGAGAAAATATTTGCAAACGAAGCAACTGACAGAGGATTAATCTCCAAAATATACAGGCAGCTCATGCAGCTCGGTATCAAAAAAACAAACAACCCAATCCAAAAATGGGCAGAAGACCTAAATAGACATTTCTCCAAAGAAGACATACAGACTGCCAACAAACACATGAAAGGATGAGCAACATCACTAATCATTAGAGACATGCAAATCAAAACTACAATGAGGTATCACCTCACACCGGTCAGAATGGCCATCATCAAAAAGTCTACAAACAGGGGCTTCCCTGGTGGCGCAGTGGTTGAGAGTCCGCCTGCCGATGCAGGGGACGTGGGTTCGTGCCCCGGTCTGGGAAGATCCCACATGCCGCGGAGCGGCTGGGCCCGTGAGCCATGGCCGCTGAGCCTGCGCGTCCGGAGCCTGTGCTCCGCAACGGGAGAGGCCACAACAGTGAGAGGCCCGCGTATCGCAAAAAAAAAAAAAAAAAAAAGTCTACAAACAATAAATGCTGGAGAGGGTGTGGAGAAAAGCGGAACCCTCTTGCACTGCTGGTGGGAATGTAAATTGATACAGCCACTATGGAGAACAGTGTGGAGGTTCCTTAAAAAACTACAAACAGAACTACCATACGACCCAGCAATCCCATTACTGGGCATATACCCTGAGAAAACCATAATTCAAAAAGAGTCATGTACCACAGTGTTCACTGCAGCTCTATTTACAATAGCCGGGACATGGAAGCAACCTAAGTGTCCATCGACAGATGAATGGATAAAGAAGATGTGGCACATACACACAATGGAATATTACTCAGCCATGAAAAGAAACGAAATTCAGTTATTTATAGTGAGGTGGATGGACCTAGAGACTGTCATACAGAATGAAGTAAGTCAGAAAGAGAAAAACAAATACCGTATGCTAACACATATATATGGAAGCTAAAAAAAAGGTTCTTCAGAACCTAGGGGCAGGACAGGAATAAAGACACAGACATAGAGAATGGACTTGAGGACACGGGGAGGGGGAAGGGTAGGCTGAGACGAAGTGAGAGAGTGGCATGGACATATATACACTACCAAACGTAAAACAGACAGCTAGTGGGAAGCGGCCGCATAGCACAGGGAGATCAGCTCGGTGCTTTGTGACCACCTAGAGGGGTGGGATAGGGAGGGTGGGAGGGAGATGCAAGAGGGAGGGGATATGGGGATATATGTATATGTATAGCTGATTCACTTTGTTATACAGCAAAAACTAACACAACACTGTTAAGCAATTATACTCCAATAAAGATGTTAAAGAAAAAAAAAGTGCCTATGTAACTTTGTTGAATATGTTAAACCATACTACTTTTAAAATAAATTTATTTTATTAAAAAAAAAAACTTACCAAGTCTTCTGCTCTTTTTAATTTGCTACATTACATTTCCCTTAAAAAGCTAAATTTTTTTTTTTTTAATCCCTCTTCTGCAGTTTACACCAACATTTTAATACCACTTGGTCTTCTCTGGTGGTAACTAAAAAGCTTTGGAGATGAGAAATTGATACTCCAGGTGAGAAACACCAGCTGCCACATGGACCCCACAAGGCAACATCACTAAGTAGGGTGCCCCGAGCTGCTGAGAGGTGATGCCAAAAAGGGGGGCGGGGCATTACCTTAATTCCAGCACTTCGACATTTGCCCACGGCATCAGGGACGGCAGCCCGTGGTGGGTCGATCATGGAGATGAGCCCCACGAAGCAGAGATTATCAACAGGGAAATTCACATCATCGGTGTCAAACTGGAAGCCTTCGGGAAACTGTTCATCTGGCAGGGAAAGGTGGCAGAAACCTGCAGGAGGGCAGGGAGCCTGTGAGGACTTCTAGTGGCAGAGGCAGCAGCAGGACAGCGGCTTATTATTCACTTAGTTTGGAAGGTTTTTTAAAGCCTACTTTTATAACCAAGTGAGTTTTATCGATCTTTTATGAATGACACAGAATGCCTAGAAGAAAAACTGTGCAAAAGACAGACTCCATCACTAAGCCTCAGAGGAAGAGGCTTTGTTCAATGTAGAGCAGACTGACTCTGGCACCAGGGTTTCTGGCTCCTAGACCTGCCCACTCATTTACTGAGACGTGGCACGTCATGTCATTATTTGTCTCCACTTCGGTCTCTGGGAAAAATCAAGGCCACATCTCTGCTCACTGTTCATCTAACCAAAGTATACCGCTGAGCACCCACGTGGGCCATCGTGCCAGCTTCTTTGAGGATAAATGCAGATCAGACACATTCTGCCCAAAGGGTTTATATCTAGTATTACTGTTCACACAAGAATCATGATATTCAGGATATTTCTTTCGATGTTGTGTGAAGGTTACAGTGTACTTTAAAGTGGTATCAAGTGGCGTTCATATAAGAGAGGATGCTTCTACTCTGGGGTGGGAGGTGCAGAAACAAAAACCACTTAAGAGCGACCCTTCAGTTGGATAGAGACTTAAGACACCTCAAGTTAGACGAGAGCAGGTAAGAACATGAGTAAGGGACCAGTGCTAAGTTACCCAAACTAAGAACAGAAGAATTATATCAATATGAATTTTTATCTGTCAACCTACAAGATTATAAATGCCACTTTCTCAATGACACAGTGGGTGAATGTACTTCTAATCCGAGGTGGCTGACAGAGCAGGAAGGACAGGTGGCATCCTGGGCCCCGAGTTTACCGTTCATCTAATTTATGCGCTGGCGGCACAAGTGCCCGTGTAAATTCACAGCCATTCCGTGGCAGTCAGGAAGTGGCTTTATTCTAGATGCCCTAGGGAATTCCTTTTCATTTCGTTAAGTTTACAGATCACGGGCACAGCAACAAAAGCCAGATCATAAAACTCTTTTCCCCTCTTTTTTTGAGCAAACAGAACTGACCAGCACGAGACCAAAGGTCAAAGTCCGAGTCAGAAGCAAACCAGCAGCATTTTGCTGCCCAGTGTCTCCAGCGCTTATTGTTTTCAAAACAATAGGGGGCAAGTAAAGGGAAGTTAACGAGAAACAGAAGTTAACCCAGTAACTTGCAATCGTCTCCCAGACTTGTTTGCGGCCCTGTTGCCAGGCTATCTGCATACCCAGGACGCGCTCTCCAAGACCACCCAGCTCCAGGTAGGCGTTCTGAAAGGCGTCCTTCAGCTCCTCGTCCAGGGGCTGCTCCTTGCCGTGGATGAGGATGGAGCTGCAGCGGTCCAGGATCCTTTCCGGGGCACCTTTCATCACCAGCAGGTGCCGGGGCTCAGCTGTGTTGGGGTTCTTGTGGATGGACAACTGTGAAGGATGGTGGAGATGCAAACGATGGACGGCTGGGCCGGACAGCCCAGGGAGGGAATTTTTTTCTTTTTTTGGCCGCGTCGCGCAGCTTGTGGGATCTTAGTTCCCCGACCAGGGATGGAACCCAGGCCCCTGTTAGTGAAAGGGTGGAGTCCTAACCACTGGACCACCAGGTAAGTCCCTAGTAGTTGTTTTCAAAAATATCCAAGATGCCCTATTTCTGAACTTTGAAGTGTCTCGCACCTTGTAACACACTTTGAATGCTACAGAAGAAACAAACGTGGCGAGGTGCTCATACATCCCTGACACGTGTTCATGTACACGATTTTTCCGAAGAAAATTCAGAAAAGGGACTGGCACACGTGTGTGCACCTGCAGCCCCACCCAGCCCCTCTCCAAACGCCCACACCCACTCCAAGCGACAAGTGAGAATTCAAAAGGGCCCGGACGACGTATTAGAAGAGGCTTCATTTATCCTACTAATACTCAAATAGATTAGGATTTTCTATACGGAGGAGTCAGGGTGAGATGTAAAGTTAAAGCATTCATAAAGGCTGTGACTCATTCGTTTCTAGAAAGCAGTTCAGCGTGGAAAATTCCAAAAGGGATGATGGATCTTTTTCCAGCGTATGTCCTTCTCGTCTGTCCCCTCGGGCCCCCCACAAGCTCCCCAGACCCTCAGACCTGGTACTTGTTGGTGGAGTTGAAGGGTATCTCAACGATCTTGGTGTATCTCTCTCTCATCTCCTTCACAGAACCGCAGCACAGCTCAATGCACTTCAGGAGCGCGGACTCGGACGCATCGCCTGCAACAGCCCGCTGTGAACAGAGACGCCTCTGTTAGTCACCCTGAAAGCGCTCTACCCAGGCATCCCTGAAAGCCAGAGAAGACTCAGAATGTCTTCCCACCCGTCAGGAGGAGAGGGGAGCTGGCAAGGAGGAGCACAGTTGTGGCGAGTGACCACGGCGCCATAGCCCCTAAACTCCAACCTCCTCCTTGCCAGCCTCCTGGCCTCCCACCCCACCCAGAGGCCCCCCGCAAACCGGCGCAAGAAGGTGTCACCTACGCTTGGGAGAAGCACAACACACTCTTCCAGCCTACTCCGGCCTTTTTTTTACCTTCCCTGGGCCTGCTGAGAAGTCTCAAAGCCAACCATTCCCAGCCACCTATTTCTAGTTATGAATCTGAAAATACAGAGTGAGAATGTAAATATTTACGGTACTCTTCACTGCCCTGCAATTTAAAAAAGAAAACGCCTTGGGTTCTCAGGACGGCGGGCAAGCTGTCTGTGTCAAGGGCAAAACAGGACTTCACATTCTAAACTAATTCAATTGTGCAGGATTGTCTGGGCCTGAACGATACGAACTGAAAGCTATTATTAGCTCCAACAGTAATGTAATCAGCCACCATTTTAGTTAACGCGTACATGTTCGGTAACACATATATTTTGTGTGATACACTGTAACACTTATATTTTGACATGCTAAAAACATTTTCGGCTACAGCAAACTTCTACACAGATAAACATTTTAGAACTCTGGCATGCCAGGCCGCACGTGCAGATAGCAAGTTTATGCTCACTTACAAATACAGTAGCCCTGTTTAACGAGAAATCTGGTGCAGTTTGGTGAGAAGCATGAAGTAAGTGGGGTCACTTTACTAAAGGCCAGTTACCACAGCAGAAGAGGGGTGCATGCCTTTTTTTTTTTTTTTTGATAATGCCACTAATGGCATTATCCCCCTGAAATAACTTAGAAATAACATCTCATGCTACCTTTCTGGAGCTTTTAAATGAGCAAGACTGGATATTTATGAGTCCCTGTGCTCAAAGACTAGAAAATTTCCACTTTGAAGTAAGAAAAACGATGAAGCTGGCATCTCAAGTTTTATCCCAAGATCAACAACATCCTCCTCAAAACAACATCAATTCAATGCCAAGAGAATCTCCTTTAAAGAATAAAGGAATCCTATCTTCACAACAGAAGCCATCTCGGTTCCGTCGGAGCCACATTCTCTTCGACAACCCAGTTTCGACCCAGAACCACCACAGGCAGCTTTGGGGAGAGGGAGCCGCCCAGAGGGCCCCATGCAGCTCCTCTTGTCCGCAAGGACCTTGTGCAGCTCGTGACCTTTCTGGGACGAAGTCTTTACTGGGCCACACAGAAAAATCTCTCAGTCATTTCAAATTTCATGCAAATTCCACCGGGTACGCTTAGCTTATTTCTGCAACATTAGTAGCCAGCTAAGAACAAATAAGATAAGAGAAATAACTGAGCTATTTTAAGAAAATAAATGGCTTAAGGGATTGACTGGAATCTGCTGTATCCTAATATGCAAATGCAATTCTTAAGTCACAAAAGTAGCCCTCACTGTCTGCTAGGTTAGGTGATCATCACATAAACTCAAAAGAGGAGTAAAGCTGGATTTTACTAATTAGGTTTTTCACCAGTAAAGATTGCCTCCCACCTCCCCCAACTCCTCTTTGGTCAGTTTTTACTGTATATTCCACTTTTACTGACCTATATTGACCACAGGGTACTGAAAGTGTTTGGGGTCTACAGGCAACACAACTCAAGTTACACATAGCAAAGCAGCCCATGGACCATTCCAAGTGTCCCAATTACTCTACAGCCCCCAAAGGTCACGTGCTCTTCAAACAGAACCCTCAGGTGGTGGTTCTTGGGTGGCATCTGCACACCTCAAAGGCAACTTTAACAGAACTGCTGAGCCGACCTTCAGGATAGGCAGGTTCTCCTGGTTAGCCTGGAACACGGCCCTGTTACAAAGCCCTGCAATTCTGGACAGAGCGAGCCAGGTGGCCGAGGTCTTGTCGAATGAGACACCTGGTGGAAGCAAAAAGAGGAAAATGATGCACTGGCTTTGTACTAAGGGCCCACAGAGATGTGAGGTGACACGTCTCATTTCCCAATGAACAAAACTAGTCAGGTTTTAGGCATTTTCCAACCATGTTTGTACTGACATGCAAACAAAACCCCAAAGGACAAAAAACCTAAACCATCTAAAACCCTGACTCTTTACCAAATGATAAAAAGCAAGCAAGCAGGTAGGCTCAGGTGTGGGCCGGGCCCTGGTCTTACCACTCTGATTCTCCGTCGTGTCGGCCTCGTGGATCTGATTGTCGAACCACATGTGGGCCACTGTCATCCGGTTCTGGGTCAGGGTTCCGGTTTTGTCTGAGCAGATGGTGGACGTGGACCCCAAGGTCTCCACAGCCTCCAGGTTCTTCACTAAGCAGTTCTTCCTGGCCATGCGCTTGGCGGTCAGGGTCAGGCACACCTAAAGCGTTGGGGCCAGATTACTTCTAACTTGACCAGGCGGCCGTTCCATACTAACTCTGGCGACCCCCTAACATGGGAGAAATTTGCCTAAAACTAAATCTCTCCAAGCTTCCTCTGAAGTTGGAGGAAATAATAATGGTAACGTGTACGTGGGGCTTCCCCCACCCCTCTCCAAAAAGCAGACTATTAAGAAAAGTGAAAATATCCAGGATGTACCAGTCTGTTTTCCCTACTTACCCCCAAGTTCTTCTCCTTTCTGTGCTACACTGTTCTGGATCATGTGATAAAATTCAAGGGAAAAAAAAGTATGCTTCTGGGTTACTATCTTCCGTATAAAAACATGCTGAGGTCTTTTCACTGTCTAACCCTACCAGGTGGCTCTGAAGAAAACCCACATACAAACACACGCAAAAAAAACCTAAGTCGGCAGCCCCCGCAGTCCCTGAGGAAAGGGTAGCGGATGACTCTCACACTCAGGCAGGCCGTCAGAGCGAGCAAGCATCGCCTTCCCCAAGCCTCTTACCGTGACGGTGGCCAGCAAACCTTCTGGCACGTTGGCTACAATGATGCCGATGAGGAAGATGACGGCCTCAAGCCAGGTGTACTCAAGGATCAGAGAAAGGATGAAGAACGACACGCCCAGGAACACGGCCACACCCGTGATGATGTGGATAAAATGTTCAATTTCCGCGGCAATGGGAGTCTGGCCCCCTTCCAGCCCAGAAGCGAGCGTGGCGATTCTGCCCATCACGGTGCGATCCCCCGTGTACACGACAATGCCACGTGCAGTACCTTAAAAGGAGGAGGAGGGGGAATTGTACTAAATTTTACCAATGAAGCCGCAGAATCTGCACAATTACCTGGCAGGGTTTAAAAAAAAGAGACAGAAACACACATGTTTTTAAGGGCCGGCTCCTTGGTGGTACACGCCATCTGTTCTAAACTATAGGGACTGTGGCAAAGGGATTTCTCTCCATTAGCAGGACAGCGGCTCCGAACCCCATGCTAGCTTAGCACTGCCAACAGAAGAGGCACGCAGAGGTGGAGGGAAGAGGGAAAAAACAGCCCCGAGGCCTCCTGGGTCTTCCTGCCAGCAAGTCAACTGCTTCTGCTCTGTGCCTAACTGAAGTGGTCAGAAATGGGGCCAATAAGACAAAAAGAGAAATCGTGGCCGTGGGTTTATTTTGGTGGTGGTTGTTAATGCCCAAAATAAATGCCACGCCGTGCTGAAGAGTGCTTGAAAACGGTCTACCTTCAACGCAGTTGGTTGAAAAAAAGGCAATGTTCCGTGTCTCCAGGGGGTTTTCATTGGTGAAATCCGGAGACCTGGTCTGCGGTTCTGATTCTCCAGTGAGTGAGGAGTTATCCACCTGCCCGTGAGAAAAGTAAGACGCGTCATGTGAGCAACACGAGCCTCATCCCGGGCTGCTGGCCCACTCAACTCACTCTGTCCGGAACTGTGGAGACTCTGTTTAAACCTACCTTGCAGCCGTTCGCAGAGATGATTCTGAGATCAGCAGGGATTCGATCCCCTCCTTTCACTTCCACCAGATCCCCAACGACAACTTCTTCTGCATTTATGCTCATTTTTTCACCATTTCGAATCACGAGGGCTTGCTTTTGGAAGGAGAATACAGTTTACACCATTCCATCAGATAAAACCCAATACCAGCAAGAAGGTAGTGTCAGAATTACAAAATGATCTGTAATCCTAATTATCTGAATGTACAGCAAAGATATCAGTCTATTTACTTATACAAGTTACAGAAGCTTGCTCGAGTTATCTATGAGGCAGTCCGCACGTTGCCATCGTGCTGTGTACATTCAGAGGGAAGACACGCACTTTTTGGGGTATAAGAAAAACAGATCTGGTTTTGGGTGTGGGGAGAAGGCATCCCCCTCTCTCTGATGGAGCCACTGAATATTTGGAAAACCTTAACTTCACACCAGCTCACATTCTTGGGGCTGTCAAGTCACCTGATGGGGAAGGACAAAGCGGCAGGTACCTGAGGAACCATGTTTTTGAAGGACTCCATGATCTTTGAGCTTTTAGCTTCTTGATAGTAGGAGAAACACCCAGTTATGATGACGACGGCAGACAGCACCACACCAAGATACAGCTGGGACAGAACAAACAAGTTAGGATGCATGGCTCTTGGTAAAGAATTGGGAACATTCAGTTAATTTTCGACTGAGTAAAAACCAGACTTTTAACAGAGATCAAGGCTTCAGAAATACAGAACTCATGTCTTCATGTTTATCTTCCGCGAGACGGTGTACAAGAGTGTCAGAAATGGAGTCACACTGACGCTTGGTCACTAGCTTGACAGACTTTGGGAAATATTCTCCATGAATCACTTTCTCCTGCTTTATTAAAGAAAGATATTTTCAAAACAACTTGTGACTTCTGAAGAACGGCTACCAAACATTTCTGGACGTGTGTAATGTTCCAATATTAAAAGCTGTGCTCTTCCGCTCAGTGGCAGCAAGACCTGAGCCAGGGCCCGAGCAGAGCTGCTTGTTCACAGAAACAACATGTAGGGCAGAGGCCCAGCTTGGAAGAACATCTACACACAGGGCAGGAGATGGGAGAGAGAACTTGAAACGAAGAAGGAAGAACGGATGGGCCTTGAAGGCAATCATTGCTGATGCTACTTTTCCCCAGTGTTTAAAACCATCAAGTAACCAGTGGTAACTGAAAATAAGTAGGTGGCAAAGACAGAGGATACTTTATGCATACCTAATAATCCAAATTAGAAACGACGGCACTCACATTATCATTTTGAGGTTCCTCTTCTGTAGCAGCTTGGATGCCATAGGCCAAGAAACAAAGAATTGCTCCAATCCACAGCAACATTGAGAACCCCCCAAACAGCTGCCGACAGAACTTGATCCACTCGGGGGTTGTGGGAGGAGGAGTGAGGGCGTTGGGACCGTCTCGGGCCAGGATCTCAGCAGCTCGGGCAGTTGTTAAGCCCTGAGAAATAGAGGAACATAAATAAGACAAACTGCTTCAGGACTTACAAGCTAATATAGCCACCTGACAGCTGGGAAGCTGCAATAAAAGAGTTGAGGAGAAAACTAAATGTCCCAGGGCAATGTAGAAGCTGGAAAATTCTGATGATTCCCCGCCTAACCCCCGCCCACGTCTGCAACAGTTCAGGCAGACAACAGCCCAAGTTTCCTGAGGAACCTACAACACCCAAACTAAAATTCTTTTAAAATTGATCCACGGACAGACTGGAATCTGGTCCGGTCTCTTCCGAGTTTTAGATAAGGGATTCATGCCAAACTGCATTTTTACCAAAAAGATATCAATCTTAACTAATCGATTCAGTTTTGCAAATTAAGAGCTTAAGAGTTTCCTATGTATTGAATCTGTCAGGGACGGCGGGGCGGGGGGGGGGAATCACTCTATTAATATCAAAGGAGGAAAAAAAAATATCTGTCAGAATCCAACCTGTTATTGGGTTAACTTGCCAAGGTTCAGTATAGAACTTTATTCTTTGGATGGCAATTAAAATACTTGTCTGGGGCTTCCCTGGTGGCGCAGCGGTTGAGAGTCCGCCTGCCGATGCAGGGGACGCGGGTTCGTGCCCCGGTCCGGGAAGATCCCACATGCCGCGGAGCGGCTGGGCCCGTGAGCCATGGCCGCTGAGCCTGCGCGTCTGGAGCCTATGCTCCGCAACGGGAGAGGCCACAACAGCGAGGGGCCCGCGTACCGAAAAAAAAGAACTTGTCTGGCAGGGAAGGGTTCACACATGTGCGTATTTGAGCTAACCCCCCGGACACCTGTCAGTTGAAAAGTATTCACTGGAAGAAGCATCCACTGTACTGAGGCCCTGCTGCTTTCTAATGGGCCTTAAAACCAAGATGCAATGACAGCAGACAAGAGACATGAGGCTCCCGGCCATGAGGGGAAAATGTGATTACTTTCATCATAGGATACCAACTCATAAAAAAGACATAAAACACATTTTTGCCTGAAGTGTGTACATATATTTTGTTTTCATGTTATTTTTAATATTCGAGTTAACTAGGGAGTATAGGGAAAGGGATAAAGAACATGAAATGGTTCAAGGAAAACAAGGACTTATTTAGGACCCTCCCCTGCCTCAAGTTCGTGATGTGGTCCCTGGACAGAATAACCACCACCACCACCAGCCATCTGAGCTGTCTCTACTTGTCGAGCACTGAGTCAATCCAGTGCTTCCAATTAATTGCTTAATTCTCACCACAACCCATTTTACAAGTAAGAAAACAGACCCTAAGTAACTTAGGGTCCCAAAGAACATACTTCATAGGAATCTAATGAAAACTCCAGTGAGATGACCCGTGTGATGTGCGCAGAGAGGAACTGCCTGCTGCGTCTTAGAGTCAGGCCTCCTCTCAGAGCTTAAGGCCCCCAGACTTCTCAGAACTTCTTGATAATTTATTGAAACAATAGCTACATATTAGCTGGCGCTCTAGTCATTCCTCAGACTTTCTAGTGATTGTCTAGAAAATAACAAACTCCACCCCTGCGCCTGACTGTTTACTTTTATATTGTCTGTGGCAAAGTTAATATCAAAATCCCCTCGATAACAAGGATACACAATACATACTTTATTTAAAGGTTTCTTTGAGCTGTTCAAAAAACAAGTTTCAAATAAATGATAGAATAAACCAAAGGCTCTGACAAACAGCAATGAGCTAGCTGATAAAAGTGCAACAATCTGAATCGTTCAAGATTCAACTAGTTGAAATAACTCAATTTCACAAATGTAGAAGAGTAAAGAGAAGATGTGTATCACAAGGTCAGGGGATGAGCATGGCTTTGGAGCTTTTCAGGTTCAAATCCTGGGACTCCCACCTAGTGGCTGTCACCTGCTATAAGATGCGGAAAGTAACATGCACTTCCAAAAAGTTTCAGGGGAAACAAAATAGTAAACAGCATATAAGAGCCCCGGTCCTGGGACTTCCCTGGTGGTCCAGTGGTTAAGACTTGGTCTTCCAATGCAGGGGGTATGGGTTTGAGCTCTGGTCAGAGAGCTAAGATCCTACATGCCTCGCAGCCAAAAAACCAAAACGTAAAACAGAAGCAATGTTGTAACAACAACAAAAAAGGGGCCCAAGCTTTGTGCACGTCATGTAGCAGACACTCAGATGGTGGCTGTCCTTGTTCTCCTTGAGTCCCTAAGGTTAGGCCTGTGATACTGGGGAAAACGGGATAGGCAAAAGCAGGATTCTATACAACCAATTAGAACATACTCGGCTCAAGTCCGTTCCGTATTTGCGATGAAGCTCATCAAGGCTAAGTTTATGGTCATCCTAAGAGAAAATAGAAGGAAAAGCATTAATCACTGTACCATTAAAACAAACAAACAAAAAGATTTTAAAACGCATCAATATCATCACTCCTCACTATCATTAGGCTCAGAAGACAAGTTTTTCTTCAGTGCACAAGTTAGTACACTTCCACCATTGCTGCCCAATGGCTTGGCAACCATACAGCTGCCTACTGAATAGTCTTCACTGGAGAATGGCCCAAGCTGTGTGATGGCAGCCCGACTGTCTGCCACCTGTCGTCAGAGAAACCCAACAGTCTTAGAGACCTACGAGACCTCATCTACCTTCTCTGATGACAAGGCAGATTATAGACAGGTCGCATCTGTGGACGCCTCTGCGGCCTGCAGAGGTTGGAAGTTCTCCGTGTTCAGTATGATGCAGAAACACAAAAGCAAAGGCCCACGATAATATCATCCACAGTTCCTCTGTGGACCTTTGGTTATGCCGGAGTGTTGAGTAACTTGTCCAACCCTCTCACAGCTTTTATAATGAAATTTTTCCATAGCAACGTCTGCAATTCAGTAAAATCTGTACAACTGCTGTAATCTCTTTACTTTGAAAATGAAGCAAGTCTCTGACTGAAGGATGACTGGGGGGAGGGGTACCATAACACTCAAAGGAGGTAAGACACAATTAATTTTTAAGACGAACAAAGAGCAGCCTTCCTCCTAGTACTTTACCATGGAAACTTCCTTCTTCAGCTCATCCATATCCCTCTCTTTCTTGGCCTTCTTTTTGTCGCCATGCTCTGAAACAGCTGCGGGTTCATATTTATCACGTCCAACCTACAGAGGAATGTGGGAAACGTGTGGTTGTGAATTCAGAACAGCATTTCGAAACTCAAGATTGTGGAGAAAGGATCTTCAGCAGTTTTAGGAGAGACATCATTTTGAAGAGTCACTGGGCTAATATCCATGGAAATACATGTTCTAAGGCTGCATACTCAACAGCAGTCTAGGATTAATACTGCCATCATTAGCTCAGGTCAGGCCATCTGCACCCTAGGGCATTAAGACCAATGGGAAAGTCCTGTCAGGCCTCAGAGTGGCCCTGCCAGTTGCTTCCATTTGGGGTAAATGGGGGGAGAGGGTTGTGCTGTCATTTCCATGCCATGGCCCTCCATCTTCCCCACTGAAAGAATGAAACTATCTTCACATCACTAACTTAGAGTACAGTATAGTACTTATGCACTTGGATTCTGAATCCAGGTTCATACCCTGGGCTCCACCACTTAATAGCTGTGTGTCCTTGGGCAAGTCACTAATTCTGAAATCCTTCTGTTCTCTTCCCTAGAATGGAGCTAATGGCGCCTACCTCCTTAGAGGTTTGAGAGGATTAACTGATACACACACCTAAATGCGAATGACTTTTATTATGACGTTTAAATTCTTATCTTTGCAAAGAAGTCATTTCGGATCAACTTTAAATATCTTTAGGGTTTGCCTTAAGAGCACTGACCTTTTCATCTTATTAAAAAAAGTCAGCCCAAGGATCCTTCAAATTCTTCAAGTGAAAGACAGAAAAAGGGAGTCCCCACCCCAATCTGCAGCCCGAGAATAAAGCCCCCAAATGCAAGTCCCTGGAAATATTTTGACACAACCAGGATGTAGGAAAAGCATGTGCATTATCTCACAGTTCGCAGGATCCACCTACGCCTCTTGAAAACTGGAACCGTTTTTAGAGAAAACGTTGATTCCAGTTTAAATTTAGATTGTTCCACTCCCCCACCTCCTGTTGAAAACGCCTGAGCTCAGCTACACAAAGCCTGAACTTGGTGCTCCCAAGGCTAGTAGTCCCTGGAGAGAAGGCGCCCCTCACTCCAGAGGCCCCCAGCCCACAAACTGATAATATCACCTAAGAAGGGCAAAGAAAGGCAGTTATAGTAGCAATTTTCTTACAATGGATGCTATGCGGTGCTGTCTGTATTCATTTGTGGCTCTCCCTTAATCATTTCTGATTTTCAGGAGTGCCTCACCAGCTACTAAAGCAACAAGTAGAAACACTGTCTAGATTAAAATTGTACTGTGCTGAATATAAAATAAATTTTAAAAAATCAAAGCATATAGGTGTCTTTCAGTCATAGCTGATATGGTTGCAAATAAATACAATATTCACTTGAATTTGAAAATACCTTCTTAAGACTCTAAAGAGATCCTGGCCCCAGGTTAGTTAGTGTTGCCAAAACACAGAGACATGTACAGTATTCACGTTGCTCAACTTGTGTGGTCACATTTACAGTGTTCCCTGCCCATTAACTCTTTCAGAGTGTTCTTTAGTTTCTGTATCTTATCTGTTAAGAATGAAGCAAGTCTAAAGATAGTCAACATTCTCCACATTCTCTCCACTACACAGCAACCACACGTTGCTGAGAGCCTCTCTGGGAGAGCTCTGGGGCCAGAGTTAAAATGAAACATCATCACACACACTGGAAGCAAACAGACAAACAAAACAAAGGACGGGGCTCCCACCAGAGAGGAACTAAAGTGGGACTTCCTTCATATATTTAATAAGGAAGCACAATACTTCCTTCATATATTTAATAAGGAAGCACGTCAAAGACATTGACTAGGGATCTCTAAAAGACTCACATGGCCCGTCTGTATTGATTTCTCAAATCCAGTTCACAAATTCTCATTGAGCAAGTTAAGTATCATTAAAACATATCTAACTTCAAGATATGAAAATCAGAGTTAAAAGCCCTCTGCCTCACCATCTGTAGGCTTTGGTTATTCTCCGACTTTCAATATTTTCCACTCCAAAAGAGGGGGAGAGAATTATTGGAGCAGCTAGACCTTGGACATGTTCCAGAGTTTTATCCCCATTTACAAAACAGATCTGCCTGAAGCTTCTCAGTTATCAGTGGTTAAGGTAGCTGGAAATCAAGATTCCCTAATAACCCTCCCCATTCTTCATCCCTTCATGGCATATAAGGGGTGGTGGTTTAAAACAGGATATCTGTGAAAGAGACAGGGGAAGTGCTAACAAGCGATATTTCTTCTCCTTCAAGTTTTAATTGTTTCACTAGGCAATGTCCAGAAGACCAGGCAGCTTATGCAATTCAGTGCTTCCCTACAAGTAAAACAATACTACTAGCTTATCTTGATGGGAACCAAATATTACTCGAGTCCCTACCAATCTCAAATACTAGTTTCAAAGCAGAAAAAAAATCTGTGTGTGTGTGTTTGGGGTGGGGTGCAGTGGTGCAGGGTAGGACAGGGAACAACCTAAAATTGGGTAGACAGCATTTTCTTTATTATTTCTTTTAAAAGCATTTGGGAAAAACAAAGGTCATGAAAAGGGGAATGATAATATGGTCTCCCGCATCTACTGCGATGACCTGCCCACTCCTCTGGGCACTGGGCACACAATTCCCACTGTTTCCATTAGGAAATGCAGGTCAGTTCTCCTTCCTCCACGGAAGACAGGCAGTGACCGGGCTCCCTGCAACAGCACCCTTGGGCACCGCTGTGCGGTCTCTGAGAAAGGGGAAGGGTACACAATGGAGGCTCAAGGCCACTGTCATACCACCCCCCCAAAAGGGCCACTTGTGAACATTTGTTTATCCCTTTCTAATTTAGGAAGTGGGAGGTCACAACAAGGGCAGGGGCTTGCCCAGTGTGACACAGCCTAAAATAAAGTGTCATTACTTCACCCTGTGCTTCCTGGGGATTTCATCCTCTCAACGGTTCACTATGAGTTTTGCCACCAGTTGATCTGGGTAGAGGGCAAGGGTGCTCAGGAGATGGAGTGAGAAAATTCTTCACAGGAGGAACCAAGGTTGAAACCTGGAGCAAGGTGCGCTTGTTTATTATTATTATTTTTTTTAGTTGTTTCAAACTAGTTTCTTTAGGGGTTCCATTTTCACTCCTCAATGGATTTTATGCATTTCTCAGATGCTTCTTCACTCATTAGTTCATCTAGTTCTGAAGGGTTACTGAGTGTCACCTTGATCAGCCAACCATCTTCATAACAAGATCTGTTGACAAGCCCTGGATTTTCTGCAAAAGCTTCATTAATTTCAGTTACTTCTCCTGATAGAGGAGAAGAGAGTTCACTAGCAGCTTTTTCACTTTGCAAAGCACCAAACTCCTCATTTGTTCAATTCTGTCCCAGCTTCAGGGAGACTACAGTCAGTAAACATCTCCCAAAGCTTCCTGTGCAAAATTGCTGATTCCCACCATTCTAACACTATTTTCTGTTGTCATCCATTCACGTCTGTCTGTGAATTTACGCACAGAGTGGGGCTGGTGTGCAACGCTGGGAAGGTACCCACCCTCAGCCACCAGGGCTGAGGCCCCAACGTTCACTTTTTTAAAAACACAGACCAAATCCTTACAATGAGCAAGGCCTGCTAGGGCTGGAGATGCTCCTTCCTCTTCTTCAGTAATTAACAATTTAAAGGGGGTGGCGTGGGAAGCGGATATGACAGGTGCAGAGAAACATCCCAAAAATTTTTACAAAGGCGCACAAAGAAGGTGCAATGAGTTTAGGAGACAAGTTTCCATCCTGGACGTGAGTCACCTGACGTCTTCGTCAGCTGAAGCTGCCCCGAGGCCTTCGGACCCATCTCAACCGGCCCCCATCAGGCCTTAGAGGCTTTCTCAACTGTGCAGTGTGATGTCTGGCCACGGCTCCCACCACATCAGCACAATGCCCTGTGGCCAGCCGGGAGGTCAGAGGTCTTCAGACTTCCGAAACTGCTGCTGATAAAGTCTGGAGGGTACCTGGAAGCAGAGATATCCACACCCTTTGGACAGGACTATGGATGGTACTTTTAAGTCAGTCCCAAGTCACTCTAGCTCTGCCATGTGCCAGCTACACGACCCTGAACAGTCAGCCTCAGGTTCCTCGTTGCCTAAAATGGGAATAACACTCGGTGTAACTACTAAAGACTCTAGAGAGGCATTCTGATAGATGAATCAAGGGGCTGCCATCAAAGCCAAAGACAAAACACCTAAAAACAGCACTGTTTCCAAAACTGACAAAGCTGTGGACTAGCAAGAGGGGCCAGAGGAGGGTAAAAGTAATTGCCCCAAATGCAGCGCATTTCAAAGCTGGCCAAGAGGGTTGTAGAAAGGATACCTCTGAACCCAATTTGGCAAATTCCACCTTAGCAGGAAGTTGGAGGGATGGTCTCCGATCCTCACTGGTTACCTAGAGGCACTGCCTAGTCTGGGCTACATCCTTCCTTTATGTAAAAAGGGGGGCGCGGGTAGGCTTTCCAGTCTCCCCGGGATGATATATGATTAATCATTATCAAATACAAATGTGTATGTGAAGGTACTCTGCAAGGCACTACACAAAGGTTATTATAACTTGGTTTTAATGAACATGTAAATCACTGCCACTCGTCACTTACTATGAAAAGTCTTTATGAATTTTTAAAAAAAACACCTCATTTGGGGCATTTTTAATTTCATCGTCAATTGAAACTTATAAAGATATAAGACATGACCAATCGCAGTTCCTCACACCTCCGATGGCTCCTAAATGATTAAGTAGTTTAGTTTATGCACAAAGATTTTCCATCCAGGGAGCTGAGGGTGGAGACGGCTGGGGCTGAAAGAGGATGGCACTGCAGGGCTCTGCAGCCCAGAGCAGCGTTTAGGGCAGAGAAGGAAGAGGACGTGATCCGAGGGACACCTGGCCTTCACAGTCCTTCTCTCACTCACCTAAACCTGCTGCGAGGTGGGGAATATCAAGTAGCCAGGCCAAAGCAGTGGGTCTCTTTGTGAGCCCAGCTCAGTCCCTCCAAACTTGGGCTGCAGCCCATCAGCCAGCAGGGGGCAAAGAAAACAGCTCCAGTTCTAGCCAGCGGGTTCCCTCAGCCCAAAATGAACAAGACTTAACCTTCCTCCCCAATCTGCCTGCATGTGAAATTTCAACGAGACTGCCAGTCCACCCTACCTGCAATAGTTAGTATACATCCATGATCATTCAAAACGATTCTATGGGGCTTCCCTGGTGGCTCAGTGGTTGAGAGTCCGCCTGCCGATGCAGGGGACACGGGTTCGTGCCCCGGTCCGGGAAGATCTCACATGCTGCGGAGCGGCTGGGCCCGTGAGCCATGGCCGCTGAGCCTGCGCGTCTGGAGCCTGTGCTCCGCAACGGGAGAGGCCACAACAGTGAGAGGCCCGCGTACCAAAAAAAAAAACCATTCTAAACATCTAAATAATCAATATACTTTAGATTTATGACCTCTTTAAAAATGTGCTTTTTCAGTTAACTAAAATTAAAAAAACTTGTTTTTTCAATGGGTTTTTCTACCTCTACATTAGGTACCTGGGTAATGAAGAGTTAAAATGTTCTGCCTGTTTCCACCCATTTGCTGCCCTCCTCATGCCTTTTTTCATTTTGTCAGGCCACTCTTTAGCTGGTGCTACTCAAAAGAAGTTGTTGGTTTGAGAGACCCTGGCTTAATAACCAGCACAAGCATTAAAAGGGGACTGAATCAATTTCCAGTAAGTCCTGATCACTCCTCAACTGGTACCTTGAAGCCTAGGGTGGGAAGTAAAACAGCTGCTGGGCTGAAGAGGACAAAGGCAGTGACAGGCCCTAGAGAAATAGGGAAATAGAACTCTCAAGAAATAACTTGAGAGTTCTGCGTATCACGCAATGTTAGGGAGTGAGTGAGTGTTCAGGCTGGGAGACCACCGGCTGCTCACGAATCAGGAACGTCTGGTGGGTCACTAGAGAAATGCCACCTGAGTTGAAACCAATAAAACCAACATGGCACCTTAGCAAGCATCTAAGCATCATGTGGAGGATAAAGGAAGAACACCAGAAGATAACACCCCAAGTGCGTGAGGCCCTGCCCTCACCACGATGACAAACCGGCAGGATAAACCAAGCACTAAGTGTCAACGATCCACAAAACCATAACACGCTGATCATCAGGCCCCCAAACAATCCAGGTCCCAAAGACAAAAACACAAGCCATCAAGGGTCAACTTTTCAGATCACCAACCAAAAACGTCTACCAGCCGTTACTGGACAGGGTTGGAATAAAACCAGGTACAGAGATAATTAATGCTCAGATATAATCCACTGTAAAGTCACAAAGGAACTAAGGAATGGGGCCCACTGGCCAAAATCCCCTTGGCTCAGGATCCAAATGAAACCAGAGAGAAAAACTGCAGGGTGGGTTGGGGGGTAGAGTGGGGTGCTTCTATTCTCACTGACGGAATCTGCTATCTGAAACATTAGTCAAATAAATGTGACGAACTGCTTGTGGATTCCCGACGACAGATTTAAACACAACTAAGGAGGTGACTCATAGGCAAAGAACAGTCTCTCTATGACTACAGCCAAAGAACACACTTCCTCTCACACACATTCGATTCATAGCAACGTGAGAAAGTTCAGACCTGACTTGGTTATGGCTCCTTTTCCAAAAATATATAAACGAAGGAGAGTTTTAAAAAAAGTAGTGGATTTTAAAATTCTCTGTCCTTCACATTATCACTTACTGGACACGTAATTTCAGCGGAATCCAAAATTGGACAGCTCTGGCAGGGATGGGGAAACATTCTGCCCAGTGCTTTGCTGGCCAAAAGCAGCAACTCTGATTACTGTGAGCCCATCTGATCTGACACTCGTGTTTCTTCTTCTGGCCTGCTGGCTGGCAGAGCGCCCTGGGCGTCTAGAAGAAGGTACCACAGCACAAATGTTCACCCTCCTGTCCCTCACAGAGGGCTGAAAAGCCCATTTCATTTCACAAGACTTTGACCAAGACTCTAAAAATGCCTTTTACTTGGAAAGTGAAAGTAAACGAGAACTCGAAGATGCCGTTAATAGCATCCCAGCAGTGTCCAATGACACTTCCCCTCAGCTTCCCTTTGGAGGGTAATTCATAGTATTCAATATTTCCCATTCTTTTCAATCTTCAGTAGTTTTTTTTCAGCTGAAAGAAAAATCATTTTCTAGTTTTGAAAAGACTTAAGACTGACGAACAGCAAAAACCCATAGTTTATAAAGATTAGATCTCTCAACGCCAAATGCTTTAAAATCCCAACAACAGCTGCCGCTCACACTTCCCCTGTACCCTCTCTAAACGGAACACAGGTGACTTTCACTTGGGTGAGTACTCTACCTAAGGGCCAGATGAGAAACTGACACTTCAGGGCTTTAAAAAACTTTGTTTTAAATAAAGAAACTAATTTTACTTACTTTTCCATACAAAATCCTTCGAAAACTATTTTCCTTAAAGCCTCTTTCACTCTTAAGTTTGGATATGCTATGTGAAAGAACATAGCCTGGACTTCGCTGGTGGCGCAGGAGTTAAGAATCCGCCTGGGGACACGGGTTCAAGCCCTGGTCCGGGAAGATCCCACATGCCACGGAGCAACTAAGCCCCATGCACCACAACAACTGAGCCTGTGCTCTATAGAGCCCGCGAGCCACAACTACTGAGCCTGTGCGCCACAACTACTGAAGCCCGCATGCCTAGAGCCCGTGCTCCACAAGAGAAGCCACTGCAGTGAGAAGCCCACGCACTGCAACAAAGAGTAGCCCCCACTCGCCGCAACTAGAGAAAGCCTGCGCGCAGCAACGAAGACCCAATGCAACCTCCCAAAAAAAGGAACATAGCCTGACTGAACAGAAAGTCACTTATCTGTTCATTTGTTGCTAAAATAATCAGAAAACAATGCTTTAGAAGGGTTCTGGGATGGAGAATGGATGGGTACCCAGTCTATTGGGCTTTATAATGTTGAATTCACTTTTTTTTTTTTGCGGTACGCGGGCCTCTCACTGTTGTGGCCTCTCCCGTGCTCCGGACGCGCAGGCTCAGCGGCCATGGCTCACGGGCCCAGCCGCTCCGCGGCATGTGGGATCTTCCCGGACCGGGACGCGAACCCGTGTCCCCTGCATCGGCAGGCAGACTCTGAACCACTGAGCCACCAGGGAAGCCCGAATTCACTTTTTTTAAGTGCAATTTAGGAATAACACTTCCAGGGGTCTGGATATTTTAAGTTTTATTCCTCCCCTAAATAAACATTTTACTGGATTTTAAAAAATTCCTCGCCCCCTTTTGGGGACGGGGGTTGTCAGGCTTAGCCTACTCTCAATCTCCTCAGACTTATGATGCAGACCTCCCCCTTTCCTACCCTCCCACCCAAAGGTGAGTCACCAGAGTGTTACAAACTTCCTGGCAGAGAAAACTACAAATAAACAAACAGTAAGTTACCCAAAGAGAATACACCCTCAGAGCAGGGTACAGAAAGGCGAGGGGGGTGGGGGCTGTTCGTCACTTATACACTGAACACTTGACAGGGGCAAACGGTGTGATGCATCCCCAACCTTCTTCTCTGTCCCTAGGGCTAGTTAACCAGTTCCTCCCGTAACCACTCCACTTGCTCGGGCCAGGCCTGGGCAACCTTCCACTCTGAGGACTCTGCCGTGCGATATTTTCAGTCTAAAGTACTAGCTTTATAGCAGCCAGAGGGAATTTAGTCACACTTTCAAGCTGAGCTCCCAAAGGGCAGCTGATAGTGCTACCGTACAACCAGGATTTCTGCTGACATCTGTATCCCTTGTGCAACCTTCACCTGCACCTTTTCCCAGGCTCCTCTTTAAATCACTACCCATAAACCATGGTTTCTTTTCTAGGTAACTAAGTTAATGTTCAAACGATGGAGAACTGCAGTGAAGGAGCAGGTGACATCTCCCCTCCCCTCATTTTTTGTAAACTTGAGAAAAAAGAAAGTTTCTTGCGTACCTTTGGTGAGCTAAAGGATTGTGGGTGGTAGGCCTAGCTGTGGATTTAAGCCAAGTGACTGGCAAAAACACCCAGTATGAAAAAAAGGACAAAATCCTATTTCATCCAGGAATGATTCAGCAGGAGCTGTTCTTCCATTTCTTTACCAAAAGCTTAGGAGATCGATTTTTAAGGAGAAATAAAATCACCTGAAATATCACCAAAACCTGGGCTCCCAACAGTAATGGGAAGGGGAGGGGAAGAAATTAACAATGACCTTAAAAATTAGCTGCCAGCACTGGCTTCCTAGTTAACCAATTATCAGCAGGGCTTCAGTCACCACTCCACCCACATTCTAATCCCCATGTGGAAAAATCCCAACATTTGAGCATAAAATATCCTTCTGAACATTTGGACTATCACCGTAAGTCATTGGGGACAAAGGGGTAACTTTATCCCAGGGGAATCACCCCCCCCCCACACACACACACCACCCCCCTTGTTTAATTTATCAGAGTACCCAAAATACTAACTACAACCCAGCAGATAAGCAGCATATCAGCCTGTGTTAACCAGTTACAATTCAATTTTGTGTTTGCCAGCCACTAGGCATTTTATTAAAAATCCATAAGACATCTAGGTTGAACCTCCACGACCCAGGTATGTTGCTTTCTTTACCACCACTGTGCATGTGTGTGGTTACGAAAGGGACATATAGATCTATGGACATAACTTAGTTATTCAAACATCTCTCTGGTCCATTAATCCAGCCTCACAAACACCCAGTTTCATCTGAAAAATAACTTGAGAGTTCTGCGTATCAGGCAATGTTAAGGAGTGAGTGAGTTTTCAGGCTGGGAGACCACAGGCTGTTCACGAATCAGGAACGTCTGGTGTGTCACTAACCAACCATTTGACCTTGAGCAAATCACTTCACCTTCCTAGGCCCCGGGTACATATCTACGATCTCTACAGCCCCCCAGTCAGTAATGTGAGGCTCAAGAAATAAACTTTTTTTTGAGGGGAAAGAGACAAAGAAATGAGCTTTAAAAAGCTTGTTTACTGGAATGACTTAGGGTTTGATAGTGTGGTACAAGCACAGGCCACTAACCCAGTTTTCATCCTGGAAGTACAGAGGCTGGCACTCAGCTCTTTTCAGCTACTTGACCTGAGCCAGCCCTCCACATTTTGTGCTTTTAGAAGATGCCAGTTGTGCATTCCCACCTCTCCTTACTTTCTCGACCAGGTCCAAGCCTTTCAATGACCTCCTTCAAAATCCATTTAGAGTCCCCAAAGAATGCACCGTCCCTCTTCGCCCATCACTCACTGCACACCGAGGAGCCCTCAGAACCTTCAAAGACCTACTAACCGCCAAGGCACTGAGCAAGCCCTGGACACAATGGAGTGGATTCTCTCCTACCAGTATTCTCTTGACCTGGTCATTTTATCTCATCAACTTCTTTTGCATAAACTTTTCTCGACTGGACTTTGGCCCCGTTGGGGTCTGCCACCCAGTCTCTTGCCGTGGCTACGGGTTATCACAGCTCCAAGTTACAGAAATGCAGGAACCAGCCGTCGTTCTGGTATCCCCACAGCGCTCGCCTCTCCTGCCCAGGGGACCTCCCTCGTTCCTTCGGGAACACCCCTCTTCCGCAGGTCGGCACTCCTACTGCGTACTGCCCCGACTTCCCGTCCTTTTTCGTGTTTATAGTACCCGGAGACCCTGGTGGATCAGCCTGTGCTCCTTCCTGGATCATCCCTCAAAAAAATCTACACACCCTCCCCACCATTAAGATAACCATCCCAGTTGCTCCAGCTGCCCCGGGCGCATCCCATGTTTATGGAAAGGGGCCCACTGAAGCTCTCAAAAGTATACCTTAAAGGCCATCCTAGGGCAAAGACACACCCTTTCTGGCACCAGCCTGCCCGACCGGCTCCACAGTAAGGGGAAGCCAGTTTTTTCCTTTAGGGGAGGGCGGCCGCCTCTGCGGGCAACTGGCTAAGACCGAAGCCTCCAGAAGGAGCCTGGGACCCTAAGGCCGCCCCCGCGTCGCAAGCCCCCCAGCGCCGGGCAGGAGCCGCGGCGGGAACGGCAGTCCGGGAAGTGGCCGAGCAGAGCGCCCCAGGATAAGGGGAGGAGCACGCCTTTCCTCGGGGCAAGAAAGGCGGAGAAAAAAAGGAAGGCGAGAGACGCGAGGTGAGGGCGGGCGGAGGGAGGGAGGGAGGGAGGGAAGGAGCGGGTTGGGGATGCCGCCGGCGGCCCGCTCCTTGCCGGGGCCGCCCAGCAGCCGTCCTCCCTCCTCCTCCTGGGCCCGCGGCTCCCGAGCGCCGCCTCCAGGAGCCCGGACCCCGGGCGCGCTCGGACTCGAGGGCCCGCAGCCCCTCTCCAGGGTGTGAGCGCTGCCCGGCGCTGCCGCCCTCCGTCCCCCCAGCGCTCCCTTCCCCCGCCCGCCCCTCATTACTGCGCTTCCTCCATTTCCAAAGTGCGTCGTCTTTTAAGCCTCACCGCTCTGCCAACCCATTCCGCGCCCCGCCGCTTCCTCCTCCTCCGCCTCCCGCTGGCTGTGGTCGCCCTCCTGACTTCCTCCTCTTCCTCCTCCTCCCCTCCAGGGCTCCCCGTGCCCCTCCCCTGGCTCCCCGGACACTCACCCCCTTCCCCATACTGGCGGTGGTCTGTGCCCCGCGCCGGGTCCTGTTGCTTGAGAATCAGAAAGAAACGAAGAGAGCGGCTCCCGGCCGAGCAAGCGCGACCGGGGGAGCGGAGAGAAGGGAGCAAGGGCTGCCGCGGGGCGGGAAGGAGGGAAGACGGCCGGCGGCTCGGGCCGATGCCTTTTCTGCCGCCGCTGCCGGGGCTGCTACCGCTGCTGCTGCCACGTGTCCGCCTCCTCCCGCCGCAGCTCTGCGCCCCAGACCCAGCCGCAGCTCAAGCCCGCGCCTCCTCCTCACTTCCTAAAATATGCAACCTGCGTGCTAGCCCCGCCCACGCCGCGACACGTCACCGTTACCGGAGCAACCTGACACCGGCCGCGGGCCTGGCTCCGCCCCCGCCCCAAGCCCCACCCCCCAGGCCGGGGCCGCGCCGGCTGCGGCCGGTCCGGGCTCCCGGCAGGAGGGCGCCGGGCCCTGGGGCGCGTGTGCCCACGTCCCGGGAGGCCGCGGCCGCGCCACTCCCGGGCGCGCCGGCTGGCTGGGCAGCGGGAACTCGGCGGCCATGCAGCTCCCGCGCCCCCCTCCCGCCGCCCTGCGTGACGGGCCTGCTTTGGAGGGCACGCAAGGTCCTCGGTGGGTGCGGGGACGTCCATGGAACTGGGTCCCCGAATCTCCGCGGACCCGGGGCAGAAACCTTGCGCGGAGGGGCCTTTCTGGGCATCGGGAAGCTCCTCTGGGATTAAGGGAAGTACCGGGATGGGGGTGAGGGGTCGGATGTGCCTGCAGCCAGCGCCCGCAGGAGGGACTGCGCCCCCCCCTGCGGAGTCCAGGCCCCCGCGCCCACCTGCGATGGCCTCCCCGGCCAGCCTCTTGGTGCCCTCCCGAATGCCTCCCGTGGTCTTGGTATCCCCGTTATCCATATTCCCCCAGGGCCTGAGCTGGCCTTGCCGGAGGTCCCAAGTGCCTTCTCCCTCCTTTGCTTCAAGACCCCCAAATGATAATCCAAAGGGCCTGCTGTGAATTCATTCACGCTACTGTGTGAATGAAAGCTGCTTTTCCAGTTTGGGGATTCATTTTGCGGGGGAGGAATAACTGAAACCTAAGGGAATGCATATCCTTAGCAAAAGGGGCTCCTCCGAGGAGGAGATGTTTGAGGGCCTGTCTCATGCCTCTCCTTGCCCCCAACCTGGCACAGCAGGGCCTTTGGTGCTGTGAAGGACCTGGGCCTGGAGTGTGGTGAGGAGTCCAGGAACCCCCCAGAGGGCCCTGGCCTGGCTGCACTGTGTGGCTTTCTCCCATTACAGCTTCTGCAGAGGCTGCAATGGCTGAAGGTCTCCTACAGTTAAAAAGCGAAGTATTATTAACAATGTTTTGGGGAAGTCAAGCATACTCTGGGAAAGCACGATTTGCAGGAGAAGGTCACTCCATGTCTCTGGGAATTCCGACTAGAAACAAGGAAAACATTAACTTCCTAAGCAAGTTAAAACCGGCCCTATCAACTCCAAGTATTAATTTAACGTGAGTAAAGATGTGAAACTTGAAAGAAACGGGGAAGGGGGGAAGGAAGAAAGAAAAACAAAGGGGGAAAAAGTAGCAACTGTGTTATCAGTTAGACCATTAGCCTAAGTCTTGTTCCTTCTTAGAAGAAACTGTTTCTTTCCTCTTGCCCAAGAATGCATTAAGGGCTGGTGCCTCCTCCAGCGACCTTCAACCTTGGTTAAATCAGTGCGGGCCCTGAAGAGCAGAGGAATGGCCAACTGAATTCACATTCGTGACTGCTGGGGAAAGAACCCCCAAATCCAGAACAGAGTTCCCAATGCTGCTAATTCAACAGAAGGAATTTATGAAGAGTTATCAGGGCTCTGTCTCCAAGGGTCTAGGAAATGCTTTATTGACATGCCCTACATCCACCATTACCGCTAACCTGTAGGAAGCTTTTGCTTGCTAAAGATCTCTCAGCTTGTTTGAGATTCATTATCCCTTGGGCCCTGGTCTGCATGGAAAAAACACAGCAAGAACAACAACAAAATGTAGAAAGCAAAAGTCTGAACAATGGAGGTTTCTCCTGCTAGCGGATCACCTTTTCCTCCCTTCATAAGTAAAATTATCAATTTTTTTTCCCCATTCAACAACATAAACCTGATAAATCAAGGCATTTCCCTTGGTCTCTACAGCTGTTCATTTGGTAGCTGAAGGTTACCGAAGGTCCTTTCCGGAGGACCTCAAAGTTCTAGCTATATGCCAGAGAGGGGAAAAGGCATAAAAATAAATATTAAAATCCAAAATTTGTCATCACCTCCACATAGCACTTTTACATATAAAATCCGCTAGAATTCTCACAAGTCCAAAAGGTAAAGGGCTTTAGCCGCACTTTCCAGCGTGGGAAACTGGAGGTTTGAGGACTTCCTTCTAACAAGGCCACTCAGCTAGCAATGGGGGAGCCTGGCCTCAAAATTGCAAGATGGGAACCCATCTTCCTGCTTGTAAAATGTGGTCTCTGAGCATAGCACCAAGGAAGTTTTGGTGGAAGAATACTAATTGCTTTCAACATGGCTGTCCTCACAAATACAGAGAGAGGGTTTCCACGTGCCTCTCCTCTCGGCAAGAGCCTTTTCTGCTAATTTCTGCTCTTCATCAGTCTACTGTGTGCATCATCGTGAGGCAGAGAACCATTTCTTTTATAAAAATGACTGATATAGATCAACAAACACTCCTCCACCACTGTTCTGACCCACCTGATCCCACCTCTAGAGGCAAATCCCATTCCATTTTCAAGTCATTTGATAATCCATTTTTCATTGCAGTCCCGTTGAAAGAAACATAATTCGACAAAAACAGGTCAGAATATCAGAAAGGGCCTTGCTATTACTCCTCTAAAGTTGATGTTTCTACAAATGCTACAGCCAAGTGTTATGGTCTCGGCACTTATGGGCAATTTTCAGGGGTGTTTTTAGGGGTAAAGTTTATTGCCAGGTGTTGAGGACAAATTTTAAGAGGTGAAGGGAAAAAACGTGATAAGGAAGCAGGAGCTGAAAACTTTTTATGGGAAAGAATGTTGTAAAGAACGCCTGCCAGGTTGTACTATGGAGCCCTGAACACGCCTATAAAATTAAGACAAAGGGACATTGTGGCCAGAATTGAGGTGCAGACATCTCAGATGTGAGAGAGATGCTTTGGAACATAGGTGACCAAAGGGGGAAATATCCTTTTTGGGGGACAGGCTTCTTTCCTCCTCTTGGGAGAGGTTTCTGAATGGAACCTTGGAGAGTAAACATTCCCGTCATTTTACATGAAGAAACTGAGGCCCAGGGAGTGATTGGCACTGGATAGTCCCAGGACACTGGCAGCACTACTGTGCATCTTTTCAAACTCCCAGAGCAATGCTGAGGATAAAAGAAACTTCCAGAAGAGAAGGTAGGGCAAATTCTGCCTCTCTATTCTATCTACCTCTTACTCTATCAGCTCTTATTAAACTCCTAGCTTGGGAAACAATTAAACTGATTGGTCCAGAGACTCAGCACTTACAGCCCTCAAGGCTGCCAAGTGTGGATGGCTTTGAGGAGGATTTGACACACCATGGAGGGCTGGCCCAGTCATTGTGAATAGTCAGCAGATGTCTGAAAAATATGATGCAAGTCAGTATTTTGAGCCAAGTGTGCTAGCACTTTGAGTAAGTACTTGCTGAAATGAATAAACATGCCATTGCAATTAAGGGCTTTAGAATAAGAGTTGGAACCTACGTGAAGTTAGCATTTTTCCATTGGAAGCAAACATTTGCGAGATCAATGAGCTGGGGACCTGGAAGGACAGAAGTCTCTTTGGCCCAGCTTGCACTAAAGGTTGCATGGAAACAATCTTAAGCATGCATCTTTATCTTTTACCATTCCCTTGGTACCCCAGAAAGCCACTTAGCTGCCACTATCACTGTATTAAAGCCAACCCTTGACACCATTACAAAGTTCCTCCTAGCCAATGTCTATCTCGCCATTGCAAATCTCTTTTTTCCTGTCTAGCAGCAGACATCTTACCTCCTGCTTTAAAAGCACAGTTCTAGGCAGACCACTGACCATCAGAAATCTGTCAGCTAAAGAATTCTGACCCCTGAAACTTTTCCTCCCTGACTGTGTTTTCCAGTCATCTCTTAACTCCCTATCAGAGCTCTTTAGTATGCTTGTAAACATATTTTCTTCTGTTAATGATTTTTGAAGCCCTTAGGTTTTGCCTCTGGTTATTTAGAAAAGTCAACGTTTTCTTGGTCCCTGTCTTGGAGGCTGTTATTAAACACACAGAGTCAAGTCCTCATCAGTCTTTTCCTCAGCATTCCTTTAATACAACTGCCACTTAAATAATTTGCTCTTATTAATAGCAGTCTTTGTAAATGAAACAATTATGAAGTTGTTCCCCAGGTGTTCTACACTGAGTCCTGAAATTCAGAGTCACGTTGAGTCTTCTTTTCTAGCACTCTCCCCACAGTACACTGCTACTCCCCTCACCCCAGTTCAAAACATTATTAAATTTTACAATATCCTGGAATGTAAAAACTCATCCCTTGTAAAACCCATGTAAAAACTCATCCCTTGTTCTCTATAAATCAACAACCACTGGGGCATTGCAAACAAAAATTAAATGGCAACAAACAAGGGATCTGGAGCTTAAAATAGTCTATTGCCAGAGTCCTATCTGTGTCCAGGCAGTAGAGACGTGGCTTCAGGCAGGCTTACAAGCCAGCACGGGCAAGCCGAAGGCAGAGAAGAGGCAGCAGATAAGTGTCATCGAACCCTTCTTGTTCTCAGGGGAATACAGCATGAGCACTAAGGAAATGAGTGCTACCATTGGGGTAGATAGATTTGCTATTCTTGGCCTTTAAATCCTGCATGGAAAAACAATCGAGAAAGTTCTGTGAAAGCTGGTTCCACTGAGAACAGCACTCTTCCCTAGATGACTTTGCACTAAAATTGGGTTTCAGGGACTGTGCAGATTTTCCCTTCAGCGGAGTGAAAAGCCACCATAATAGGAGAGAATACAAAACCATCCAAAAGTGGTTTGGTTCATTTACAAGAGTCTGGGAGTTTTTGTAGAAAGTAACCCAAAAATAGGTCAGGTACAAAAATAGTAACCAGCTCAATTCATTTCTAACAGCTTAGGTTTTACTCTGGAGTCTGCCATTTGGTTGATGGGTAACCTCTACATGTGAACTCTTACTGATAAGCCCCTAAGAAAGTCCCCCCTCTTTCTTCCCTTCTCCCGCCCCTACCTCTGGCACTCTACACTGTTTAACAGAAGTAAGAGCTAGTTCGTGCAAAAAAACAAACAAAACAAAAAACAAAACAAAACAGAAAAACCCCAAGAATAGCCATTACTGGGCATCTACTCTGAGCCTAACATGGTGTTTGCTGCTGGCATAAAACGACAACGAAGACGCATTCTCTACCCTCATAGAGTTCACCATTTGGCATAGAGAAAGACACGCAAAGAGATATTAGCAGCACAGTGAGAGGTGCTATATCTATGCAGCGTATCATGGGGGCATAAAGGAAGAAGTGGTCAGTTCTGCCTGCAGAGCTGGAAAGGCTCCCTTGGCTGGATCTTGAAAGATGGGTGGGAGTCCATTAAGTGGAGCCTCGTGCGGGTGCACGTGTGTATGTGTTTGTGTAGCAGGGGTTGGTTGCAAGCAAAAGCAGCAGCATGGGTTAAGACCCTCAGCACCTAAGCAAACTTAGTCTGTTGGAAGACTGGCCGGTAGTTTAAAATCGCTAGAGCGTAGGCTGTGAGAGAGAATGCAGCAGGAGATGAGCCTGGAGAGGCGAGCAGGGTCCAGATTGTGGAGGACTTGGGTGCCCATTCTAAGGGCTTGGACTTTATCCTGTAGCCCACAGGGAGACACTGCAGGATCTTAAGCAGGGAGGTGGCATGATCAGATTTGCGCTTTGGAAATATTCCGCTGGTAGTACCAGAACCGTGGGATAAGCTTTCACAATCAGTGCATTTACCAAAGCTCTTCTGATGGTAGTACTGAATTCAGAATCTCAGGACATCCACGTTTCCCCATATAGCTTTGAGATGGCATGTTAATTTTATTTTCTTCCTTTTTTGTGTACACACATGCATGTCTTGATCCCCATTATAATCCCAATCGTTCACCGCTTCTCCCAAACAGAGGATTTCAAGTTGCTGGACACAGTGGAAAACTGGGATTTGGACATAATTTTAACAATCTGTTAGTATACAAGTCTCTGACCTTGGAAGATGGTTCAATCTGCAGGGATGGTACCAGCAGTTTACCCAGTTTTCCTAATATTTTTTTGCTATGCCGAATTCCAAATAGACCAAGGACTTGGTTGGCTTCCACTTCTCCCAGAGGCCAGTTCTTTTTTTTTTTTTTAACATCTTTATTGGAGTATAATTGCTTTACAGTGGTGTGTTAGTTTCTGCTTTATAACAAAGTGAATCAGTTATACATATAAATATGTTCCCATATCTCGTCCCTCTTGCGTCTCCCTCAGAGACCAGTTCTTGATGCAGTTCCACTGACTAAAGAAAATTTAAGCTGCCTGGCTCCCCATCTCACATATAAGAACCAGCAAGCTAAAGGATAGTGATGATAGAGTAAGAGGCCAAATGAATGAATAATTTGGCTTCCATGGTCGAGACACTTCAAATAAAAGATGTCCCCGTGTCAACAAATTTCAGCCCTTTATTTCTTTGACAACTCTCTGTCGCTTTGACACTTCGCATCTGGTAGTGGGCATGGCAGTAGAGACAGGGTGGAGATGCTGGTGGGGTGGTGATGACGGAGGTGGTGGGTAGGGGCAGCAACGATGCTAAAGGGGGTGGACCCAAAAGAGCTGATCCAATAACAGGCTCCCAATCGAATAATTCCTTCAAGCAATTGCATCTTCCTCCTCACATGAAGCTTTTGAGTCTATTTTATCTGTAACCATATCACCAGGCTGCCGTGAGAGTCAACTGACATGATACTCTTAAGGAAACATCAGGCCTGTTGCACAGTAACTGTTCAAAAAGTGTAAGGAATGATCTTGTCTTGATTTCAAATTCCTATTCAGCCTGGGAGAAACAAGGTTCAAGGAAGGATGAAAGCATCCATGAAAATTTGTCTAGAGGAGGAGGGAGTGAGAACAGAATCTGCTTTTTGCTGGCTTTCCTCTGCCCCCACCAACCTCCTGTATCCAACAGCGGGCCTGTCTGCGGACACACAGCCAGCTTGTAGCAGAAACCAGAGTACAGAGTGCAGGAGCTAGGTAAGCAAGGTTAGGGCAACACTCCACCTATCTGGATTGGTCTAGTTATCACCAAACCACAGGTGAGGACCAGGGAAATAAGCCCTGCACTAAAGCATTGCAGCACTGGCCTCATGGAGAAATTTTCACCTTCAGAATAAGAAGCTTGACTATCCATGTTCTGGACTGCAGGGGCTGATACAGCACAACCTCCTTGGGAAAAAGCATTTAAGAAAGCACTTGGAAGTGCAACTTAAAACCATCAAAGCCTTTTCTTATTTTTTCCTTTTTACTTAAAAAAACAAAAAACAAAAGAAAGGAAGGAAGGAAGGAAGGAAGGAAGAAAGAAAGAAAGAAAGAGAAAGAAAGAAAGAAAGATAGATACCATCTGCTAATGCAGTTGCTAATAGGCAAGGGAGAGTTCTTCCTCTTCCTAAGAACAGGCCCAAGAGAATGCTGTGTTTCGGGGCCATCACTCCCGATCCTGGAAAAAGCAGCTGAGTCTTTCAGGCACCATGCTGCAGACTGGAGCTGCAGGGAGCTAGGTGGGCCCAGGGATCCACTTCCCTCTCATGCCTTTAACCTTATCAACCAGAGTGCTCAAACTCAATGTATTCTCTTTCCCCTTTGCTTTTTTCATAATGGAAGAAAAAAAAAAAAAGGTGATGTTAAAGTTTTGAATTAAGAAACAGTTGCCATCTGGGTAATTGACTTCTGCTTGAAGCAGCCCACCGGGTTCTCATCAGTGGCTCCTGACAGGTATGCAAGTGTCAGCCAAAGTCTTGCATTGACTTCTAAACGCAAGCTCGTGGTCCATGCACGATACAGAAACCTTAATTCCTGAATAGCGAAAGCAGTTTTCTCTCAGGTTACCTCAATGCATGGTAGATTTCTTAGGTAGATTCTAAATGCAGACATTTAGAATGAAAGCAGTCATGTTGGTCTCATCCATTCCTGGTCATATGCTGCCTTAAGAAAACAAAAAATGAAAAGCCAGTTTTCTTTGTCTTCCTGTTTGGACGTCCATGCGATAGAAATATGTATGACTGAAATCACCTTGCTCTCTTAGAGGATTCAGGAGTCTGAGTGTTTCCAACTCCTCAAATAGTGGAAAGAGGGGTGGGCAGCCTGGGAGGAATATCAGGTGTCCATCTATGGGTTGGATGCCATGTCCTGCCCTTCTCAGCAGGCTTCACGGTTGCCAGCCACTCCTGTTCCCCAAAGGGAGGAACTATCAAGCAGCACGAATGGGGTTGCAGTCCCATGCCCTGACCTGAGATGCCCGCATGGCAGGAAAAGAGTCACTAGCTTTGCATACAACTCGCAGCCTCAGCTTCTGTTTTCGTGCACAGCAGAGCTGGTGTCAAGCAGGACGGTTGGCGAGGACAAGATATAAAAGGAAACAGAATGCTGGGAACTTGGGTGGTCTTGAGCAAGTCCTTGTACTTTCCTTCAAGTCTGTTTCCCTGGATCTGAAATGTCTAGAACCGAGTACAATTAGGAGCCTGTGCTCAGGCAACATGGGACGCTTGAGTTGGGAGGGGAGCTCTGCATTGGACAGAAATCTCACTCGCAGGCCGTTTGGGTTTTACAAGGGACGCTGAGCTTATGAAATGAGAATTCTACACCACAGATAACCTGGTCTGCTCTCCTCTTTTACAGAGGAATTGAGTCTGTGAGGCTGCATGTGCTTTTCCCAGGGTCACAAACCACCTGCTTAATGTCAAATCGAGACCCCAGCCCCTTCTCTTTCCACTACACCGTGCTGTTTCCTTAGCTTTAGGACAACTCGGAAACATCTACTTAAGGACAGAGATGTTTCGCTTCCAAACCAAGAACTGAGGGTTATCCAAAACATGCAATTTAAAGGATCAACTTTTTGAAAATAGAATTTTCCATGTTGCTCTGGGTACTCATATAGGTTCATCTTAAAAATCTCGCTCGACCTCTTTTCACTCGTGTCTCAATGGAGCTACGTCTGAATACACACACACACACACACACACACACACACACACACACAGACACACACAGACAAATACACACATTATTGTTTTGAATTTGAGAAAATTCAAGGAAGCCTTGAATGGTGTCAAGGTAAAATTAAATTAAAATCTCTTGCAGGGGTCCCAGGTTCCTCAAACTCCTTTCCTGGGAAGCCTGCTCTGTGTCCGATGACAGTTTCCTGGACTCCGCATCACACCTGTATGGGGTTTCCTCGAGCTGCTGGGTGACCGGCTCCACTCCATGGCCCTCTTGGCTCCAACATCCGCAGACTTTTCTCTTCCTTCTGCCAACTGATGGAGGAGCATGCTGAAAAGAACATGGAGGGCAGTAGCATGGGGGCAAGGGCCTGGGCGTGGAGCTGGGGTAAGGCTTGGGCAGACAGTGGAGGCCGAGGGGGGAGTCCGAGGCAGCCAGAGCAGCCTCCAGTAGCCTGGGCCAACTCCCAGCAGGCTCCGTTCTGCTCCCTTGGCCTGGCTTAGATCTCTTTTCTTAATCCAATAAAGGGGCACTTGCCTAAATTTGAAAAGCTGCCATAAGATTATTTCATCCACCATATCCTGTCCTGAAGCAGCTAAGCTCCAATTTCCTCTTCAAAACTAGCTTCTGTCTGATAAGGCTCTTTTGATATTGATCTAGAATCACTAACATTTTATAGCCTCTAAGGCATTATTGTCTCTTGACTCTCCTGTTTCTTGCCAAATGGACAGTGTCTCAGATCTCCTTGTTCCTTCGCCCACTCTTGTTTCTCTCTCTGCTGCTACAACAGCCAGCTACCCACAGCCCTGCCTTTCCAGAGAGCAGCCTCTCCTCCTGGCTCCTCTGAAAATTCTAATCAGAAGAACTCCATCTACCTGCATCTGGATCATGCTTAATGTACAGAAAATCAGAGCCCCACACTTTAGAATAGTGGTGGTGGATGGTGAAGTACTGATTCTAGATCCTGTTGCAGGGGAGGCTGGTGGGACCTATGAGCCCCAGTGCCCTGGGGGCAAGAGTTGCTGGTATAGCAGCAAAATTCCTACCATTTTCAATGCATGGATCAGAGATTTCTTTGGTAACCTTATTTTCCTATTTAAAGCTGCCCTTCTTACCATAAATCATACCCCACCGATGATAAAAGGTTGGCTTTTTGTGGTAGAAACATATTGTGATTTTGCCTGGGTGTTGCCCACAGTCTCTAAAAACATCAAGAAAACAGATCTGGTGAAATATTGAACATTTTCACCCTAAGGTTGGGAATGAATGACTGTTACCCATTACCACCACTTCTACCATCATAACAGAAGTCCTGAGACCAGCTGTTCAGCCCACGCCTCTAGCAACTTTCCCCTCCACTCAGTGGCAGGCTATTCCTAAAACTCAGCTGTAGCTCAGACCCTCCTGTTTTTCCATCACTGGTGGACTGCAGGTTTCTATGGCAGCCACACCTCCAAAGAAGTCTGAATCTCAGCCTCTTTTAAGGGGGTCCTTTTTTTTTTTTTTTTTTGGCGGTACGCGGGCCTCTCACTGTTGTGGCCTCTCCCGTTGCGGAGCACAGGCTCCGGATGCGCAGGCTCAGCGGCCATGGCTCACGGGCCCAGCCGCTCCGTGGTATATGGGATCCTCCCGGACCAGGGCACGAACCTGCGTCCCCTGCATCGGCAGGCGGACCCTCAACCACTGCGCCACCAGGGAAGCCCTTAAGGGGGTCCTTTTAAGTGTCCAAGTATCTTCACATTCGCTATCCCTCTGCCCCAGAGGTCACAGCTGCTCTCTGCAGTGGCTCCTTCTGTACCCCTTAGATGCATCTTCTACCCTTTTGAGTAGTTATTCACCTTTTTACTAGCTGTAAGAGATTTTTTATATTAACATGTTTCTGTTCAAAGTACTGGTCTGGTTTTCAGCAATTCACTGGACTCTGACTGATACAAGACCTAAATAAATGCAGGAATAAATAATGTCCATGGATTGGAAGACTCACTATTGCAAAGAAGTCATTCTCCCTAAACTCAGCTACATATTTAAGAAAACACGCCTCTTCCAGGTGCTTCTTTTGAAGGTACCGGGGTGTTAGACAAATATAAAATATCCAAAATTACTTGGTTGTTGCTGCAGTACATTTCTGGAAACCACATGGAAAGTCCTAAATCTGATCTTACCCATGGAATCTGTGTTCTAATTGGATGTTGAATTCTTGACCAAAGACTTGGCATCAGATAAATCAGAGATACTAAATATATCATAGAGAAAAAGATTCAGAGTTTAAATTAGTAGTGCTCAACCCCGGATGAGCATTAGAATTATCAAGGCAGATTTAAAAAACAAACAAACCAGTGCCTGGGCCCTGCCGGCACCCAGCTGAAGCCAAATCTTTATAGGTGAGCCCAGGTAATCAATATATTTCGTTTCTTCATCAAGATCAATAACCAAAGGAGGGGCTTCCCTGGTGGCGCAGTGGTTGAGAGTCCGCCTGCCAATGCAGGGGACATGGGTTCGTGCCCCGGTCCAGGAGGATCCCACATGCCGCGGAGCGGCTGGGCCCGTGAGCCATGTCCGGAGCCTGTGCTCCGCAACGGGAGAGGCCACAACTGTGAGAGGCCCGCGTACAGCAAAAAAAAAAAAAAAAAAAAAAACAAACAATAACCAAAGGAAAGAAATAGCTGTCATTTGGCACTTCAGGAAAAGAAAAAAAAAAAAAAAAAAAAGAGCCACCTGAAAGCAAATCATAAGATTTATTGCTTCTCTAAGTGGAAATTTAGAGATCCCACACTGATGAATGAGTCATCGCACATGGTAATAAGACATTGCGTATTGCACCTACGGTCCACCAAGTCTGAATGTGATCTCGTGCCCTCAAGGTACAATGTTCTAAGGCTGATGGTCAACGAGTTAATGAGTATTTAGAAAGATTCCACGGCAAGTGTAATATCACTGTATGAGGAATTTGCCTAGGAGACTCTGGAAGAGAATACACACAGTCCCTGTTCTTAAGAGGTGTTCAAGGTGACAAGAGCACAATGATTCTAAAGTTAGGCTTCCAGGAATTTAAAACATGGAATGTTGGCCTTTGCTGATGATAGCATTTATATCTGAAATGATCTCAACCAGGTAGATCCAGTTATTTGGAAATTGTGGTAATCCAGAGATACATTTCAGGATTCTTCCCTTCCCTTGGCAAAAGGCTGGAGAGGGCTGACCCAGGGAAGGGGAGCCTCTGCTCAGCTTCGGGGTCTCCTCCAGGTGCTGTCAGTGCAGAGAGGAAGGCAGTTCCCGAGAGCCAGCCACCAAGAGACTCCGAGGAGAGACCAGCCCTGGAGCTTATACAAACTCAAGAGATTGGCTTCTCTGTTATTTTTTTAATTAAAAAAATTTTTTTGGCTGCGTTGGGTCTTCGTGGTTGCATGCAGGCTTTCTCTAGTTGCAGCGAGCGGGGGCTACTCTTCGCTGAGGTGAGTGCGCTTCTCACTTGCAGTGGCTTCTCTTTTTTTGGAGCTCAGGCTCTAGGCGTGCGGGCTTCAGTAGTTGTGGTGCACGGGCTTAGCTGCTCTGCAGCATGTGGAATCCTCCCGGACAATGGATCAATCCTGTGTCCCCTGCATTGGCAGGCAGATTCTTGAACACTGCACCACCAGGGAAGTCCTGGCTTCTCTTTTAGATTCTGGTTCTCTGTCATGAATTATGTGATCTGAAGCAGGGCACTTCATGACACCACAGTATATCCACTTTAAAATAGAAAAATTGTGTCTATTCCTTACCTACCTCTAAAGATACTTTAAAGACAAATTAAATTCTATTGAAAAGATATCTGAGCATTTTAATAATTTTTTTTCTGATTATAAGACTGACATTTATTGAACAGAATATGGACATTACAGAGAAATATTTATATAATTAAGAAAA
Source organism: Grampus griseus (assembly GCF_964374135.1). Lineage (NCBI taxonomy): Eukaryota > Metazoa > Chordata > Mammalia > Artiodactyla > Delphinidae > Grampus > Grampus griseus. Next base: position 81,101,899 of record NC_139017.1, read on the forward strand.
TAAAACTCACCCATAATCACACTCATAATCCCACAATCACTATTTTAAACAAAACACAAATGAAGAACATTCTCTATATGCAGTTTTCTATCCTGTTTTTTAATATAAGATTATATAATGAACATTACCATAATCTTAAAATTTTCTTTAAAAGTACTATTTAATGGCTGCATAATATTCCATTTTATGGCAATAGCATGATTTGCTTATTCATGGTGAGATATACAACATGAATATTTTGAAAATATAAGGGAAAGTTAATAATTCAAGAAATTTTGGTTGCTATTATTTATAACAGTATATTTGGAGATTTAAAAAATATCCAGATAACAGTTGGAAACAATCTCAGAAGCACAGAAAATGAGATTTATAAAACACAATCAAGAGCAATTTTATTTTTAAAGGTCAATTCACTTACAAAGGACACAGAGAACATGCAATAATCTCCTATAACTACATTTCCATTGACTTCTGAGTGGTAATTTTATCTTTAATACCCCTTACTGGTTTGCCTTATGGTTGTAGTGTTATCATTTTCTTTTAGAAAAATATTGTGATTTCATTAGAAATCTGCCACCTTTCCAGTCCTATGCTCTTCATTCTTTCTCTCAAAAAATAAAGTGAGAGGGGTAGGAACAAAGGAAAAAAAGAATAACTGATTATTGCTTTATATAAATCCCTCCTCCCCCCACCCCCGACCCCCACCATATGCAATGAATAGAGGCTGGAGAAGCCCAAGAGAATAAGGACATATCCTCAAACTTTCTTTTAAGAACTTTGTAACTTGTTGCATTACTCATTCATTCAAGACCATTGCCATAGGCTCTACAGATTACTGAAAGATAAACTCAGGAATGTGTGGATTCCCAGGAACCCAGGGGTTAAAGTCAAGTCAGGGCTAACGTGTGTTCATCCTTCTTAATGCTAGAATTCCAGGCAGAGCAATTCAAAGTGCTTCTTGAGATAGCACTTAACTGAATAGTTGCTTATTATAGCAAGTTCCATCCAGCAACTCCACTTCCTGCCACAAAGGTCAGCTGATGCCCGTGTGTGATGTGAAGAAACAAGAAGGAGCTATCGCTCCATTTCTGATAGATCTGGGCTCCCTTCATTCATTCAAAAAGCATTCATTGAGAGTCCACTCTGCATGGCACCAGGTCTAAGCACACTAACAAGACAGACCAGGTCCCTGCTCTTGTGGAGTTTCTAGCCTAGTGGAAAAGATGAACAATAACAAAGCAAAAAGAGGGATTCCTATTTGTTTCAACTATGCTCTAAACACCTGCAACATCTGCATTTGAATACAGATAACTCTAGGTATTTGGGATTCTGCTCAAACTATCTCTTTGCAGAAGAGTATCTCAGCACCCACAGCAGCTTCCTCCTACACCTAAAAGACCAGATTTTCAGAGCAAGTGTTTTCTGGACTTCTTTAGAAAGCCCAGGGCCAGTGGTCATCTTCATGGGATGGAAGCTTCTCCTTTTAGCCACAAATTTTAAAAACCTCTGATGAAAGCATTTGGTTTCTGGAGACACAATTATAAATTGTCGTTGATGTCCTTGGCTGGTGTAAATGTGGTAGGAATTTTTAATTGTTGGGAACAGTTTTTGGAGTTCATAATTCTTTCCTGTCATTGCTCTCCTTTTGGCTACAGCTGATTTAAGTATTTTTTGCCTTTAGATTCAAATAGCAGGTATTGCCTCTACGTGCCAAATTCTGTGCAAGATACATCTATTTCTTCTTTGAATTTTTGTAATAACTTCATTAGTCCTGTGCTAGGAATGGGGAAGGAGAGACTCAGAGGGATTAGGGACTACTTCAAAGTCAGAGATAGAGGAAGGATTACACTCAAGCCTTTGGATTCCAAGTCCACTGTGTGCCCCTCAGGCTGAAGCTGTCTCCTCTGTCTATGTGCATATATACACAGCACTGAGCTAGATCTTGAGGAAAGTAATGTGAAATGCAATGGGCAGGTATCCATCTTAATGAAGATTATGATCTCATTGGGACCACTGGCCACCAATGAAACATTAGGTTAGAGACATTTAATGTGTATTTGAATATATATTATATTGAATATATATTAATATATATAATAATATTAAATATTCCCTCAGCTATTGGCTGCCTCTCCTCAAATACAACCTTGAAGAGACCACAGGAGTATAAACAGAAAATATAATATTAATTTATAAAATTATATCTATCAATATATGATATAATTTACATATACTATAAGTCCAATCAAAATCACAGCAGAAATTTCTGGGATTATGATAAACTGATTTAAAATTTTATATTGAAGAGTAAGGATCTTGAGTAACTAAGCAACTTTGGAAAAGAAGGACAAAGGGAAGGAACAATTCTACTTGAAAATGAGACATTTGAGAAAGACATAGTAACTAAAGTTATAAGATTTAGGTGCAGAACAAGAAAATAGATCAATGGAAAGAATAAAGAGTCTCAAAATGAAACTATGCATCTATGAGAAATATATGATAAAGACAAGTGTGTGGTAAAAGCATAGACTATTTAGAAAATTTGGGAGAAAATGATCTTACTATATGGAGAAAAATAAACTTGAATCCCTAACTTGACCCATTTTAAAAAGCCCTCAAAATGTGAAAGTAAAACTATAAAGCTAATAGAAGAAAATATTGGGGAATATCTGTTAGCCCTTGGATGGTAGAGACATTGCTAAAGAAAACCTCATACGTTTGAGGTGACAAGAAATAAATTGATGAATATGACAATAATAAAAAATGAAAGACGAGTTCAATGAAGGACTTCATAGACAAAGTTAACAGTGACAGGTGGCTGGTGACAGCGTAGAAGATATTTGCAATACCTAAAATCTTTAAGGTATTAACGGCCAGCATGTACAGGGAATTAGTGCAAGTCAGCAAACAAAAGGTAGAAAAAAAGGACAATGGATATGCAAAGGCATGTCACAGAAGAGGAATCCTGAGTGGCTAATAACCATACAAGGAGATAAATGTTCAACCTGACCAGCAATCAGAGAAGAACCAGACTGACCATCACTGAGATGTTACTTCACATCATCAGACTGGCAAAAACTCTAAAGTCTGACAATACCAAGTGCTGGTGAGAATGACTTGAAACAAACCTTTGCACCACTGGTGTGGGAAGGTCAACCACTGCAGCTCTTGTAAGGAACAATCTGGCAATTGTTATTGAAGTTATGTAGGCATGATCCTATGACTCAGCAATCTCCCTCCTGGGTACATACCTCAGAGAAACAGTCCATAAGGAGAAACTGCAACTTTCTCTCTATGGACAGTTTCTCTGACCAGCATAGAGACCACTGCAAGTACAGTCAATTTACATAGATGTTCATGGAAGTGTTTTGGAGGCAACCTGAGGGTCCATCATGAAGAATACAGGTAAGTACACTTTGTATGTGCATTTGATAGAATAGTATGCAACAGGCAGAAGTGTTATACTAGATTTACATGCAGCACATGGATATCTCTCAAAAACATGTTCGAGGATTAAAGTAAGAACTAAAATAAGATTTGTAGCACAATATTATTTATGTAATTTTAAAACAGACATATAAACAGTTTTTTATGGATGCATATTTATCTAAACAAACATATACGAGTCAGACTGGAAGGACACACATTAAATGCACCAGAGGGGTGCTGGAGAAGGGAAGGAAGTGGAAATTGAAGACGAGAGTGAAAGGGAGAAAATAAACAAAGATAAACCATGAAGGATATGCTTTGGACTGAGGAGAATGAGGAATTTTATTCTGCATAGGAACTGCAGAGAGGGGAAAGATCAGAGTGGTTTGGGAAGACCCAAAAGGCTTTTCAAGGAAGATGTGAGATGTGAGTGGGTTAGGGGTAAAGCAATTAATGCATAAAGTGGCAACAAATTACTTCCAGCATTTCCAGAAAAAAAATTCCCACTAAAAATGAAATCAGAAAGACTCAACATATAATAGAATACCCTATATATGAAATGTTTGCACTTCAGTGACGTTATATATCTTTCTCTTCTCATCAATCTCATTTTTAAAAACATAAATTCAGGTACTTCCCTGGTGGTCCAGTGGTAAAGAAACCACATCCCAATGCAGGGGACGCGGGTTCGACCCCGGTCGTGGAACTAAGATCCCACATGCCGCGGGGCAACTAAGCCCACGTGCCACAACTACTGAGCTTGCGTGCCCCAACAAGAAAGCGCATGTGCTCTGGAACCCGCGCACCACAACTACAGAGCCCACGTGCCCTGGAGCCCGTGCACCACAACTAGAGAGAGGAAACCTGCACGCCACAACTAGAGAGAAGCCCACACGCCACAACGAAGACGCAACACAGCCAATAAATAAATAAATATTTTAAAAAAACATAAATTCATTAAAAGTGGCTACTACTATGAAACAAAGTTGAATGTCAGTGCTTACTTTTAACAACTTTTCATATGTTAGAGATATGTTCCTGTGTTGATAAAAAATAAAAATGTAGATTTTTATTAATCTCCTATATTATTTTTATTATTTTTATTTTTTTATTTTTCGGTACGCGGGCCTCTCACTCTTGTGGCCTCTCCCGTTGCGGAGCACAGGCTCTGGATGCGCAGACTCAGCGGCCGTAGCTCACGGGCCCAGCCGCTCCGCGGCATGTGGGATCTTCCCGGACCGGGGCATGAACCCGTGTCCCCTGCATCAGCAGGCGGACTCTCAACCACTGCGCCACCAGGGAAGCCCTAGTTCTATTTTTGAGGTACTTATTTTGTTTAACAAATTTCATGCACTGGAATTGAGTCTTCATATTGCTTATGGAAGGTATGAATTCATTTTGATTCTGAAAAGACAAAAATGTAATGATTTTTTTAAATCCCCCGTTTTTAGATATTTTGACATAAAAAATGAGGTTGCCAGGTAAGTAAAGTCTGTCATCTGACAGACAATATAAAATGTTTTTACAGGTGGCAACATTAGGTCTACACTGACAAGATAAAATTCAACAGGGATAAATGTCAGCTCCAGCATTTAAGCTCAATAAAATCAATTACTCAAATAGAGAATGGGAGAAACCCAGCTCCACGATAATCAGTGAGAACAGGATCTGGGGAATTTAGTTAAGTGCAGGCTTAATTTGAGGCTATAATATGATGTGCCTTCTACAAAAGTTGCTCAATATTTGCCTGCATTAGTAAAAGTGCAGCTCGTAAGTCATAGGCATCCACACTTACTGTACTCTACGCTGGTCAGACGTCATCCGGATGATTATGTCCAATGCTAGATACCAAGTGTTTTTAAATGATAGTTTTGTTTGTTATAAAGATAATACATATTGAAAAAAAGATTTACAAGTGGTCAATAAGCACAGGAGAAGACTCAATATCATTAGTCATTAAGAAATGCAAATCAAAATCATAATGAAATACCACTTCACAACCACTGGAATAGCTATAATAAAAATGATGGACAATCACAAGTGTTGACGAGAATGTGGAGAAATCAAAACATTTATAACTTGCGTGTGGAAATGTAAAATGGTGCACTTACTTTGGGAAAACATTTTGACAGTTTCTTAAAAAGTTAAATATAGGACTTCCCTGGTGGTGTAGTGGTTAAGAATCCACCTGCCAATGCAGGGGACACAGTTCGATCCCTGATCCAGGAAGATACCACATGCCGTGGAGCAAATAAGCCCATGTGCCACAACTACTGAAGCCTGCACAACTAGAGCCCGTGCTCCACACAAGAGAAGCCACTGCAATGAGAGGCACATGCACCACAATGAAAAGTAGCCCCAGCTCTCAGCAACTAGAGAAAGTCTGTGTACAGCAACAAAAACCCAACGCAGCCAAAAAACAAACAAACAAACAAAAATACTATGTGCTGCCCCAATGCCTCTTTAAAAACAACAACATAAAGTTAAATATAGACTTCATATGACCCAGCAATTTAACTCCTAGGTATTTATCCAAGAGAAGTAAAAATATCTATCCATACAAAAACGTGTTTACAGAGATACACATAGCAATATTATTTACAATACTCAAAAAATGGAAACAACCCAATTTCTATCAACTGATGAATTTTTTTTAAAAAGGTGAGGTGATGAATATATTAATTAACCTGAGTGTGATAATCATTTCACAAACTATATATATGTCAAATCATCATATTGTACACTTTAAATATATACTATTTCATTTGTCAATTATACTTCATTAAAGCTGAAAAAATAATTGAAAAACCTTGTGAATGGATAAATAGTACAGTATATTTCCATACAATGAAATACTACTTCGCAATAAAAAGGACCAAAGTACCAGTACATGCTACAACATAGGTGAACCTCAAAAACATGTTCAGTGAAAGAAGACAGACACAAAATACCACATATTGTATGATTTCACTTTCACAAAAAGTTCAAAAAAGGAAAATATTTAGAGACAGAAAGTAGATTAGTGTTTTCATAGGGTAGGAAGGGGAAATTGGGAGTAACTATAAATGGGCTTAAGATTTCTTTTTAAGATGATGGAAATGTTTTAAAATTAGATTGTTGTGATAGTTTACAGTTCTGTCAATATACTAAAATGCATTGAAGTATAGACTGGAAATGAGTGAACTTTACAGTATATAAATTATATCTCAGTAAGGTCATTGAAAAAGACAAAAATATAATAAAAACTCAAGGAACATAAAAAATTAAGAGAATAAAATAAAAAACAATAATAAATAAAACATAAACAGAATTTCCCAAATTCCATCATCCAGAATAACCGTGGCCAACACTTGGGGAATATCATTCTGGTTATCTCTTTATGCACATTGACAACCAGTAGGAGAGACAGTTAGGCAATGGGAGAAAAATAATTTTGCACAATGGTATAATTTCATACATGCTTTTTCTTTTCTTTTCTTTTCTTTTTTTTGGTTAAATTTAAATAGGATCTTGCTTGAATTTAATGGAATTAGTGCAAGTTAGCAATAAAAAGGTAGAAAAAAAGGACAATAGATATGCATATGTCACAGAAGAGGAATCCTGAGTGGCTAATTACCATATGATGAGATAAAGTTCAACCTAACCAGCAATCAGAGAAGAACCAGATAGAGCATCACTGAGATGTTACTTCACATCATCAGACTGGCAAAAACTCTAAAGCCAGGCAATACCATGTGCTGGTGAGAATGACTTGAAAAAATTAACAGATTTCTGTAGAGCATGCCATCCAACAAGCACAGAACATATATTTTTCTAAAGTGCACATGGAATATTCTCCAGGATAACCATATGCTAGGCCATAAGGCAAGGCCACAATAAATTTAGAAGGACTGAAATTATACTAAGTATATTCTCTAGCCACAATAGAATGAAATTAGAAAGCAATAACAGAAAGAAATTTGAGGAACTCTTAAATATGTGGGAATTAAACAACAAACTCCTAAATTACCACTGGGTCAAAGAAGTTACGGAGGAATTTAGAAATACTTTGAGGTGAATAAAAATGAAAACATAACATACCGAAACTTAAGGATGCAGCTATAGTAGTGTTTAGAGGGAAACTTAAACATGTAAAAAAGATCTCAAATCAATACCCTATCTTTTCACCTTTGAAACTAGAAAAAGAAGAGAAAACTAAACCCAAAGGAAACAGAAGGAAAGAAATAATAAAGATAGAGTGGAAAGTAATGAAATAGAAAATAGAAAAGTATTAGAGAAAATAAACAAAACTAAAAATTGGTTTTTTGAAAAGATTAACAAAATTAGCAAATCTTTCATTAGACTTACCAAGGAGGAAAAAAGAGAGAAGACTCCAATTAATAAAATGAAAATGGGGCTTCCCTGGTGGTGCAGTGGTTGAGAGTCCGCCTGCCGATGCAGGGGACACAGGTTCGTGCCCCGGTCCGGGAGGATCCCACATGCCGCAGAGCGGCTGGGCCCGTGAGCCATGGCCGCTGAACCTGCTCATCCGGAGCCTGTGCTCCGCAACGGGAGAGGCCACAACAGTGGGAGGCCCACGTACCGCAAAAATAAAATAAAATAAACTGAAAATGAAATGAAAGAGGGAACATCATTACCAACCTTACAGAAATATAAAGGATTATAAGGGAATACAATTGTATGCCACAAAGTTAGATAATCTAAATGAGATGCACAAATTTCCAGAAAGACACAAACTACCAAAACTAACTCATGAAGAATTAGAAAATCTGAATAGACCTATAACAAGAGATTGAATCAGCTCAAAAACAAAACAAAACAAAAAAACCCACAACACAATACAACAAAAAAAACCCAGCAACTACTTACAAAGGAAAACCCTAGCCTAAATTGGCTTCAATGACAAATTACACCAAAGGCTTAAAGAATTCTTAACATGAATCATTCATACACTCTTTCCAAAAGTAGATGAGAAAGGAACACTTTCAACTCATTCTATGAGGGTCAGTATTTCATTGATAAGGAAACCAAAGACAATACGAAAAGAGAAAGAGAATGAAAGACAGACAGACAGACAGAAAGAAAGAAAGAAAGAAAAGAAAAGAAAGAAAATGGTAGACCAATATATCTTATAAATATAAATGCAAAAATCATCAATAAAATATTAGCAAACCAAATCCAATAATTTAAAAGGGATCATTACCAAGTGGGATCTATCCCAGGAATGCAAGCCTGATTTAACACATGAAAACAAATTAATTTCATGGACTACAATAATAGAATAAAGTACATAAGCTACATGATCATCTCAATAGATGCTGAAAAAGCATTTGACAAAATCTAATACATTCCATGAAAACAACATTCAACATACTAGGAATGGAAGGGACCTTCCTCAACCTGAAAAAAGACAGCTATGTAACACACATAGCTAACATTATACTTAATGGCAAAAATTGAAAACTCTCTCTAAGATCAGGAACAAGACAAGGATGTCTATTCTCACCACTTCTGTTCAACATGAAGGTTTAAGCAAGAGCAATTAGGTGAGAAAAGGAAATAAAAGGTATCCAGATTGGAAGGAAGAAGTAAAACTATCTCTATTTGCAGATGTTATAATTTTGTATATAGAAAACCCAAGGAATCCACAAAAATACTATTAGAACCAATAAGTGATATTGCAGGTAAAACATCAATATACAAATTGTATGTCTACATTAACTTGTATTTCTATACAGTAACAATGATCAATCCAAAAAATAAACATAAGAAAATAATTCCAGGGGACTTCCCTGGTGGTGTAGTGGTTAAGACTCCATGCTCCCAATGCAGGTGGCCCGGGTTTGATCCCTGGTCAAGGAACTAGATCCCACATGCATGCTGCAACTAAGAGTTCGCATGCTGCATGCTGCAAATAAAGGAGCCAGCAACCCACAATTAAGAAGCCCACCTGCTGCAACTAAGACTGATGCAAATAAATAAATAAATAAATAAATTTAAAAAACAACCAAACAGGGACTTCCCTGGTTGTCCACTGGTTAAGATTCCACACTTCCAAAATATAAATAAATATTTTTAAAAAATGAAAATAATTCCATTTACAATCGCATCAACAAGTATAAAATACTTAGGAATAAATTTAACAAAAGGGGTATAGATCTAAATAGATGGAAAGGCATCCCAGGTTCATCAACTGGAAGACTTAATACCGTTAAGATGGCATACTCCCAAAACTGATCTTCAGATTTATCACAATCCTACTTAAGATCTCAGATGCCCTTGTGGTTTTTTGTTTGGTCTTGTTTTTTGTTTTTGTAGATAAAAACAAATGCATTCTAAACTTCATATGAAAATGCAGGGCCAGTCACCGAGAATGGTCAAAGTGATCTTGAAAAAGAAGAACAAAGTTGTAGCACTCACATTTATCCATTTCCAAATTTACTACAGAGCTACAGTAATTAACACAGTGTGGTACTGGCACAAGGACAGACATATAGATCAGTGGAATAGAACTGAAAGTACAGAAATAAACCTCCACATTTATGGTCCATTGATTTTCATCACAGATGCCAAGACAATTCAAGGGGAAAACACTAGTTTTTTTAAGAAATAGTACCTGGATAACTGGATATCCACATGCAAAAAAACGACATTGGACCATTATCTCACACCATACCCCAAAATTAACTCAAAATGGGTTACAGGCCAACAAGTGAGAACTAAAATTACAGAAGAAGACATAAGTAAATTTTCATGGCCTTGAAGTAGACAATGATTTCTTATATACAATTCCAAAGGAATAAACAACAAATAAAAAAATAGATAAATTTGATTTCATCAAAATTAAACACTTTGTTTCTTCAAATGGTGCAATCAAGGAAGTGAAAAGATAACGCACAGAATGGGAGAAAATACTTGCAAATCACTTGACTGATAAGGGATCTGCGCCTAGAATATATAAAGAAGTCTTACAATTCAATAATATAAAGACAAATGTGGGGGACCTTCAAGATGGCAGAGGAGTAAGACATGGAGTTCATCTTCCTCCCCAGAAATACATCTACATGTGGAACAACTCCTACAAAACACCTATGGAGTGCTGACAGAAGATCTCAGACTTCCCAAAAGGCAAGAAACTCCCCACGTACCTGGCTGTGTGACTGACAGGGTCTTGGTGCTGCAGCCGGGTGTCAGGCCTGAGCCTCTGAGGTGGGACAGCCAAGTTCAGGACATTGGACCACCAGAGACCTCCCGGCCCCACATAATATCAATTGGCGGCAGCTCTCCCAGAGATCTCCATCTCAATGCTAAGACCCAGCTCCACTCAACGACCAGCAAGCTCCAGTGCTGGACACCAAATGCCAAACAACTAGCAAGACAGGAACACAAACCCACGCATTAGCAGAGAGGCTGCCTAAAATCATACTAAATTCACAGACACCCCAAAACACAGCACCGGATGCAGTACTGCCCAACAGAAAGACAAGATCCAGCCTCATCCACCAGAACACAGGCACCAGTCCCCTCCACCAGGAAGCCTACACAACCCACTGAACCAACCTTAGCCACCGGGGGCAGACACCCAAAACAATGGGAACTACGAACCTGCGGCCTGCAAAAAGGAGACCCCAAACACAGTAAGTTAAGAAAAATGAGAAGACAGAGAAACACACAGCAGATGAAGGAGCAAGGTTAAAACCCACCAGACTAAACAAATGAAGAGGAAATAGGCAGTTGACCTGAAAAAGAATTCAGAGTAATGATAGTAAAGATGATCCGAAATCTTGGAAATCGAATGGAGAAAATACAAGAAACCTTTAACAAGGACCTAGAAGAACTAAAGAGCAAACAAACAATGATGACCAACACAATAAATGGAATTAAAAATTCTCTAGAAGGAATCAACAGCAGAATAACTGAGGCAGAAGAATGGATAAGTGACCTGGAAGATAAAATAGTGGAAATAACTACCACAGAGCAGAATAAAGAAAAAGAATGAAAAGAAATGAGGACCATCTCAGGGACCTCTGGGACAACATTAAATGCACCAACATTCGAATTATAGGGGTCCCATAGGAAGAAGAGAAAAAGAAAAGGACTAAGAAAATATTTGACGAGATTATAGTTGAAAACTTCCCTAATATGGGAAAGGAGGAGTCAATCAAGTCCATGAAGCACAGAGAGTCCCATACTGGATAAATCCAAGGAGAAACATGCCAAGACACATATTAATCAAACTATCAAAAATTAAATACAAAGAAAAATATTAAAAGCAGCAAGGGAAAAGCAACAAATTACATACAAGGGAATCCCCATAAGGTTAACAACAGAACTTTCAGCAGAAAATCTGCAAGCCAGAAGGGAGTGGCAGGACATATTTAAAGTGATGAAAGCAAAAAACCTACAAATAAGATTACCCAGCAAGGATCTCATTCAGAGTCAACAGAGAAAGTAAAACCTTTACAGACAAGCAAAAGCTAAGAGAATTCAGCACCACCAAACCAGCATTACAACAAATGCTAAAGGAACTTCTCTAGGCAGGAAACACAAGAGAAGGAAAAGACCTACAATAACTAACCCAAAACAATAAGAAAATGGTAATAGGAACATACATATCGATAACTACCTTAAATGTAAATGGATTAAATGCTCCAACCAAAAGACATACACTGGCTGAATGGATACAAAAACAAGACCGATATATATGCTGTCTACAAGAGATCCACTTCAGACCTAGGGACACATACAAACTGAAAGTGAGAGGATGGAAAAAGATATTCCATGAAAATGGAAATCGAAAGAAAGCTGGAGTAGCAATTCATATCAGATAAAATAGACTTTAAAATAAAGACTATTACAAGAGGCAAAGAAGGACACTACATAATGATCAAGGGATCAATCTAAAAAGAAGATATAACAATTGTAAATATTTATGCACTCAACATAGGAGCACCTCAATACATAAGGCAAATGCTAACAGCCATAAAAAGGGAAATTGACAGTGACACAATCATAGTAGGCGACTTTAACACCCACTTCCACCAATGGACAGGCCAACAAAAATGAAAATAAATAAGGAAACACAAGCTTTAAATGATACATTAAACAAGATGGACTTAATTGATATTTATAGGACATTCCATCCAAAAACAACAGAATACACTTTCTTCTCAAGTGCTCATGGAACACTCTCCAGGATAGATCATATCTTGGGTCACAAATCAAGCCCTGGTAAATTTAAGAAAATTGAAATTGTATCAAGTATCTTTTCCAACCACAGTGCTATGAGACTAGATATCAATTACAGGGAAAAAACTGTAAAAAATAAAAACACATGGAGGCTAAACAATAGACTACTAAATAACCAAGAGATCACTGAGGAAATCAAAGAGGAAATCAAAAAATACCTAGAAACAAATGACAATGAAAACACAATGGCCCAGGGCTTCCCTGGTGGCGCAGTGGTTGAGAATCCGCCTGCCGAAGCAGGGGACGCGGTTCGTGCCCCAGTCCAGGAAGATCCCACATGCCACGAAGCGGCTGGGCCCGTGAGCCATGGCCGCTGAGCCTACGTGTCCAGAGCCTGTGCCCCGCAACGGGAGAGGCCACAACAGTGAGCGGCCCGCGTACCGCAAAAAAAAAAACCACACACACACACAAAAAAACACAATGGTCCAAAACCTATGGGATGCAGCAAAAGCAGTTCTAAGAGGAAAGTTTATACCAATACAATCCTACCTCAAAAAACAAGATAAATCTCAAATAAACAACCTAACCTTACACCTAAAGCAATTAGAGAAAGAAGAACAAAAAAAAACCAAGTTAGAAGAAGGAAAGAAAACATAAAGATCAGATCAGAAATAGGTAAAAAAGAAATGAAGGAAACAATAGCAAAGATCAATAAAACTAAGAGCTGGTTCTTTGAGAAGATAAACAAAATTGATAAACCATTAGCCAGACTCATCAAGAAAAAAAGGGAGAAGACTCAAATCAATAGAACTAGAAATGAAAAAGGAGAAGTAACAACTGACACTGCAGAAATACAGAGGGATCATGAGAGATTACTACAAGCAATTATATGCCAATAAAATGGACAACCTGGAAAAAATGGACAAATTTTTTGAAAAGCACAACCTTCTGAGACTGAACCAGGAAAAAATAGAAACTATAAACAGACCAATCACAAGCACTGAAATTGAAACTGTGATTAAAAATCTTCCAACAAACAAAAGCCAGGACCAGATGGCTTCACAGGTGAATTCTATCAAACATTTAGAGAAGAGCTAACACCTATCCTTCTCAAACTCTTCCAAAATATAGCAGAGGGAGGAACACTCCCAAACTCATTCTATGAGGCCACCATCACCCTGATACCAAAACCAGACAAAGATGTCACAAAGAAAGAAAACTACAGGCCAATATCACTGATGAACGTAGATGCAAAAGTCCTCAACAAAATGCTAGCAAACAGAATCCAACAGCACATTAAAAGGATCATACACCATGATCAAGTGGGATTTATCCCAGGAATGCAAGGATTCTTCAATATACGCAAATGTGATACACCATATTAACAAATTGAAGGATAAAAACCATATAATCATCTTAATAGATGCAGAAAAAACTTCTGACAAAATTCAACACCCATTTATGATAAAAACTCTCCAGAAAGTAGGCAGAGAGGGAACTTACCTCATCATAATAAAGGCCATATATGACAAACCCACAGCCAACATCATCCTCAACGGTGAAAAACTGAAACCGTTTCCAATAAGACCAGGAGAAAGACAAGGTTGCCCACTCTCACCACTATTATTCAACATAGTTTTGGAAGTTTTAGCTGCAGCAATCAGAGATGAAAAAGAAATAAATGGAATCCAAATAAGAAAAGGAGAAGTAAAACTATCACTGTCTGCAGATGATGTGATACTATACATAGAGAATCCTAAAGATGCTACCAGAAAACTACTAGAGCTAATCAATGAATTTGGTAACGTAGGAGGATACAAAATTAATGCGCAGAAATCGCTTGCATTCCTATACACTAATGATGAAAAATCTGAACAAGAAATTAAAGAAACACTCCCACTTACCATTGCAACAAAAAGAAAACACCTAGGAATAAACCTACCTGAGGAGACAAAAGACCTGTGTGCAGAAAACTATAAGACACTGATGAAAAAAATTAAAGACGATACAAACAGATGGAGTGATATACCATGTTCTTGGATTGAAAGAATCAACATTGTGAAAATGACTATACTACCCAAAGCAATCTACAGATTCAATGCAATCCATATCAAACTACCAATGGCATTTTTCACAGAACTAGAACAAAAAATTTCACAATTTGAATGGAAACACAAAAGACCCCGAATGGCCAAAGCAATCTTGAGAAAGAAAAACGGAGCTGGAGGAATCAGGTGCCCGGATTTCAGACTATACTACAAAGCTACAGTAATCAAGACTGTATGGTACTGGCACAGAAACAGAAATGTAGATCAATGGAACAGGATAGAAAGCCCAGAGATAAACCCATGCATATATGGTCACCTTATTTTTGATAAAGGAGGCAAGAATATACAATGGAGAAAACACAGCCTCTTCAATAAGTGGTGCTGGGAAAACTGGAGAGCTACATGTAAAAGAATGAAATTAGAACACTCTCTAACACCATACACAAAAATAAACTCAAAATGGATTAAAGACCTAAATGTAAGGGCAGGCACTATAAAACTCTTAGAGGAAAACATAGGCAGGACACTCTATGACATAAATCACAGCAAGATCCTTTTTGACCCACTTCCTAGAAAAATGGAAATAAAAACCAAAAGAAACAAATGGGACCTAATGAAACTTAAAATCTTTTGCACAGCAAAGGAAACCATAAACAAGACCAAAAGACAACCCTCAGAATGGGAGAAAATATTTGCAAACGAAGCAACGGACAAAGGATTAATCTCCAAAATATATAAGCAGCTCAATATCAGAAAAACTAACAACCCAAACCAAAAACGGGCAGAAGACCTAAATAGACATTTCCCCAAAGGAGATATTCAGATTGCCAGCAAACACATGAAAGGATGCTCAACATCACTAATCATTAGAGAAATGCAAATCAAAACTACAATGAAGTATCATCTCACCCCGGTCAGAATGGCCATCATCAAAAAATCTACAAACAATAAATGCTGGAGAGGGTGTGGAGAAAATGGAACCTTCTTGCACTGTTGGTGGGAATGTAAATTGATACAGCCACTATGGAGAACAGTGTGGAGGTTCCTTAAAAAACTACAAATAGAATTACCATATGACCCAGCAATCCCACTACTGGGCATATACCCTGAAAAAACCATAATTCAGAAAGAGTCATGTACCACAACGTTCACTGCAGCACTATTTACACTAGCCAGGACATGGAAGCAACCTAAGTGTCCATCGACAGATGAATGGATAAAGAAGATGTGGCACGTATATACAATGGAATATTACTCAGCCATAAAAAGAAATGAAATTGAGTTATTTGTAGTGAGGTGGATGGACCTAGAGTCTGTCATACGGAGTGAAGTCAGAAAGAGAAAAACAAATATCGTATGCTAACACATATATATGGAATCTAAAAATTAAAAGAAAATGGTTCTGAAGAACCTAGGGGCAGGACAGGAATAAAGACACAGATGTAGAGAATGGACTTCAGGAAACTGGGAAGGGGAAGGGTAAGCTGGGAAGAAGTGAGAGAGTGGCATGGACATATATACACAACCAAATGTAAAATAGACAGCTAGTGGGAAGTAGCCGCATAGCACAGGGAGATCAGCTCAGTGCTTTATGACCACCTAGAGGGGTGGGATAGGGAGGGTGTGAGGGAGACGCAAGTGGGAGAGGATATGGGGATATACGTATACATATAGTTGATTCACTATGTTATACCGCAACATCTAACACAAAAATGTAGAGCAATTTTAGTCCAATAAAGACGTTTAAAAAAAAAAGACAAATGTGCCCATTAAAAATGTGCAAAGAAGGATTTCCCTGGTGGTCCAATGGTTAAGAATCTGCCTGCCAATGCAGGGGACACAGGTTCATCCCTGGTCGGGGAAGATTCTTACATGCTGTGGAGCAACTAAGCCCATGCACCACCACTACTGAGCCTGCACTCTTGAGCCTGCGTGCTGCAACTACTGAAGCCTGCACACCTCGAGCCGGTGCTCTGCAACAAGAGAAGCCACCACTATGAGAAGACCACGCACTGCAACGAAGAGTAGCCCCTGCTCGCTGCTACTAGAGAAAGCCCACGTGTAGCAATGAAGACCCAACACAGCCAAAAAAAAAGTAAGTAAAGTGTGCAAAGGATTTGAATAGACAATTCTTCAAAAAGATATACAAATGGCCATGTGGACTTCCCTAGCAGTCCAGTTGTTAAGACTCCGCGCTTCCACTGCAGGGGTATGGGTTCAATCCCTGGTTGGGGAACTAAAATCCTGCATGCCACATGGTGTGGCCAAAAAAAAAAAGATACACAAATGGCCAGTAAGTACATGAAAAAATTCTCAACATCATTAGTCATTGGGGAAATGCAAATTAAAACCACAAGATACCACTTTATAACCACTATTGATTCCTGTAATAAAAAGGACATAAAATAACAATTGCTAGTGAGAATGAGGAGAAAGCAGACTCCTCACACACTGATGATTGGAATGTAACTTTGGAAAACAGTTTGTCAGTTCCTGAAAATGATGAACATAGAGTAACCATATGACCCAGCAATTTCACTCCTAGGTATATACTCCCTCCAAATTAAAACATGTCCACACAAAAACTTGTACACAAATGTTCATAGCAACCTTATTCAGAGTATCAAAAAGTAGAAGTAACCCAAATGTTCATAAATTGATGAATGAATAAATTAAATATATGATCTGTCCATCATGGAATACTATTTGGCAATAAAAGGAATGCAGTACTGATACATGCTAACAACATGGATAAACCTTGAAAACATTATGCTAAGTGAAAGAAGCCATTCAGAAAAAGACCCATATTATATGAGTTCATTTATGTGAGAAGTCTAGAATAGGCAAATCTATAGAGACTGAAAATAAATTAGTGGTTGTTTAGGACTAGGGGTGGGCTGGGAGGATTAGGGGGTACTGGTGAGAGATTGTTAATGGATATAGTGTTTCCTTTTGGGGTGATGAAAATATTCTAAAATTGATGTTGGTGATGGTTGCAAAACTCTGTGAATACACTAAAAACTATTGAATTGCATACTTTTTTTTTTTACTAAAATAAAAATTTTAATAAAAAAAAAAAAGTAGAACCAAAAGGTAGAAGTCAAAAACTTATGTTATTTCACTTTGAGAAAGAACGTTCCAGTAACTAGATCTATCTGAAAATGGAATGGGCTGTCTTTGAGTTGGCAAGCTCTCCATGTAAGCAGTAAGTATTCAAGTGGAAGTTGATTATTGTCAGTTAAGAATCTCAACCCTTCCTTTCCAGATGTGCATGGTCCTGGGACTGGCTACACAGTCCTTCATCTAAAGAAGCCTCTTACCCAAAAAAGGTGTGACCACGGTGTCTTCAATCTCACCCAAGGCTCTAGAAACTCAATCTCACTGGAGAATTCTGGGAGATTGTATAGACCATGCCTCAGAGTTATCCCAACTGAAGGATGAAGAAGTTGGGTTATTGATCTACCAACTTCCTTCTTCCTTTCCTTTTTTTTTTTTTTGGCCACACTGCGTGGCTTGCGGGATCTTAGTTCCCTGACCAGGGATCAAACATGGGCCCCTGCATTGGAATCTCAGAGTCCTAACCACTAGACCACCAGGGAATTCCCCCAACTTCCTTTCCATTTCTGGTTGAGGGCTGCTCTGGGGCATTAACTCTTTGGCAATTCCAGCTTGCCCTGTGTATGGGCCAAATCTATTTCTGAAGCCAGAACAGGCAGGGAGTTACCGGTGTTCATATAAATAGCCTATAAATAGGGTTTATTTTTATTTATTTATTTATTTATTTATATTGATTATAAATACATACCCTATAAATAGAGTAGAGAGTGAATGTCAGGGGCCAGCATCTGCTGCAACACCCAGTGTCTAACTATAGCCCAGATGCCTGTTCTGGGCATCAGACCCGTAAAAGCAACTAGTTACTAGATTTCTCCACCTATATCCACGAGCACGGAGATTGGACTCCAGCAGGGAGTAAAACAGCCCTGGTCTCTGCCTCTTACTATGCCTCCAAAGCCATCTCAAATTCAACCTGCCCAACAAAAGACTCATTGCTGCCTCCTCCAATCCATTCCTCTTTCTGTATTTCCTGTCTATGTAGATGGCGACTCAAGCCCCCAGCCCAGAGATCTTCCTTGACTTCTCTTTATCCCCAACATCCAATCATACTCTGCTTGCCAGAGCCACCTCCCACCTTTCTGTACTTTTCTCAATCAGCTATGTTTTTATTTATTTATTTTATTATTAAAAAAATTTTTTTTAATAAATTTTTAAAATTTATTTTTGGCTGCGTTGGGTCTTCGGTACTGTGCGAGGGCTTTCTCTAGTTGCGGCAAGTGGGGGCTACTCTTAGTTTCAGTGCGCAGGCTTCTCATTGTGGTGCCTTCTCTTGTTGCGGAGCATGGGCTCTAGGTGCACAGGCTTCAGTAGTTGTGGCTCGCGGGCTCAGTAGTTGTGGCTTGGAGGCTCTAGAGTGCAGGCTCAGTAGTTGTAGCACACGGGCTTAGTTGCTCCATGGCATGTGGGATCTTCCCGGACCAGGGCTCGAACCCGTGTCCCCTGCACTGGCAGGCAGATTCTTAACCACTGCGCCCCCAGGGAAGTCCTCAGCTATGTTTTTAAAATATGTTATTTATTTAAATGGGAATGCAACTAAGCTAGAAAGGGGCCTTGATGATTTTCGTGGTGGCTGTCAAGATGAGTTTCTATGGTTCAGTGATTGTATTGGGTTGGGCAAAATGTTCATTTGGGTTTTTCCATAAGATGTTATGGAAAATCCCGAATGAAATTTTTGGCCAAACCAATACTTGTTGCCATTGTTTTTCTGCCCAGCTAGGCTGGACGCCCCTTGAGTGGAGGCATAACACCTCACATTTTTTCTAACCTCCTGACTGAGCACAGGCCTGGGCACCAATCCCAGTAATGCTTGTGCATGCTGGTCTGCTCTCAGCATTAGGCACCGCAGGCACAGTGGCCTGGACCCGCAAGCCTTTCGGAGGCCCATGAAAATGTGTTTTTTTTTTAAATCAGAAAGAAGATGGACAGAGCATAATAAAAATAATGAATATATAGTAATGAATCCTGGATCATATTTGTCTTTATACCCACATAATAGTGAAATGCAATTGTTAATATCTTTTCGTTCTTTTTGTGGTCAAAGTGGCCCAGGACGGCAAGAGTGCCTGGGGCCCATGACAGGGATATTGCAGCCCTGGCTCTCACGTCAGCATCACCTTCTCACCATGAAGCTGAAGCTTCTGGGCTTGTCAGGGGCTGCACTGGCTGCACTACTGTTGTCCCTTTTTATTGATGCTTGAAAGAATAGCTCAGAGAACTGTGTATTCTGCCCTGTCCTACCTCCCTTTAAGACTCGAGGACAAAAATAGCCCCAAGGCCTTTTGGACTGGTTGAACTGAAGATAAGTTTAAATTTTAGAGGCTCTCAGCTTCTAACACAGGAGATAAGATGAAAAAAGAAATCCAGACAGTCTACTTTAGTTCTATCCCAATCAAACTTTTATTTCAAAGAACTATTTAAAGGACCTGACATATGTGAAACACAAAACTCTTTTTAAAAACCTTCAGGGATATGACAAAGAGGCTGAAACGAGACCTTCTCCTTCCCACAGCCTTAGATACCCTGTGAGTGCCAAGGTATGGGCTGTGCAGGGAGAGCAGCTCTGTGTTGCCTGCTCTAAGGCCATCTGCGATACAAATTATGTGATTCCTGGACTTCCTGCAAGTTGCAAGCTGCAAGCATTTGCCCTGCAAATCAGGTTGAAATGAACAAAGGCAGCCTTGAAGGGGGATGTCTCAGAGGGCATTGCAGGCCACGGGGTGTGTGTAATGTGCGGTGGGTAAGGATGGGGTGGAACAGGTTGGAGAGGCAGAAAGTTGTTGCTAGGCAACCAGCCTGGGTGCCTTTGTAAGTGTGGATATATTTTGTTTGAAGCAGCAGCTGGCAGCCACCACCTTCTTTTCTCTCCCTCCTCCTATTTATACCGAGAACATAGACCTGATCTAGAGCTCTCAGAGAGGTCCTGGGAAGATGGAGCAGGGGAGCTGGTTGGGGCTATAGGAGAAACATGCACATGAAAAGGCAAATGACTCTACAGTTCAGTATAGACCTGGATGTTGACACTTACTAACCAAGATCTTAGGCAAGTGTATTTAATCGCTCTGACATTCAGTTTCCTCGGTTGGAAACCTGGAGACATAACTCTCTAGCAGGAATGTTGTGAAGATTAGAGAAAGTGCGTGCAGAGGACCCAGTACCTAGCACATAGTAGATGCTCAGTAAACGGCAGTAGAGTGTGAGAGCATGGGCTCAGGCACCAGACTGTCTCGTCTCAGCCCTGCCACTTAGCTGTGTGACCTCAGGCATGTTTCTTAACCTTTTAGTGCCTTCACTTTTTTTCCATCTGTGAGATGGGGGATAATAATAGTACTTACAGGGTTGTTTTGAGGATTAAATGCATTAATAATACAAAGTGTTTAGAACAGTGCCTGATCACCAGTAAGCACTCAGTACACGTCAACGATGACTTGTAATACCATACGTACCATGTCCGAGTGCCTCTGCAGACCAGGTGCTAGCGAAGCAAACTTGCAAGAGCTCATTTTTAAGGGGATTTTGATTTTGGCCAGCGGAGACCGAGGAGGAGGTTGGTACTTCCGTAGCTTCAGAGCAGTATAGGTGTTAATTAAGCAAGGACTATAGCAGAATGAGACTCTGATAAACTGTGTGACCTTGGGCAAATGACTTAAACTATTTTGGCTATAAGAGACTGTTTCGTAAAACGGGTATAATCAGGATCCCTATCCCATCTGGTGGTGACGAGGATTAAACAAGGTAACTTGATGAGGAGTAAACAAGGTAACTTGTCAGGTGTTTAGCATAAGGCCTGGCCCAGAGCAAGCAGTCGAAACCTGGTGGCTGATATCATTTCTAGAAATAGAGACAAAGAAGAAAGGGAGCAGCATGGGGCCTGTGTCCATTCCAACAGAGCCACATTAGGAAAGAGCTGCAGAAGAAGGCTGAAGAAGCTGTTTTGCCGGGCTCTGTCTTTGGGGGCTGAGGTGGATGAGCTGAGGCACCGGCAAAGCTGCTTTGGCCTCCAGGTAACCAAGAGTGACCTAGACTAGGAGAGGCATCCTTCCTTCTTCAGCGTGGACCACCACAACTGGCCACTTGGGGACTGTGAGGGTTGAGACCCTGGGCATTAGGACGCAGCACTCTTGCTACAGACATTGGAGTTCTCACAGTGAGGGGGGTTTCAGGAATGGGGGTGAAGCTCCCCAAAAGGAAGACCTCAGTGAGGAGGGCTGAGAAGAAGTTGTATGGTGATGGGGTCCATATAAGCAAGTGGGGACCAGACTAGTGAATTTTCTTATGACGACTACTGCTATTAACACCCCATATGGTGAAGCTGAAGGGCATCTGGATGACATGCACTTAGCAAATAATCTAAGAGGTAAAAGGAAGAAACTTCACCAAAACCTTGGGCTATTTTGCATAATTTCAGTTCATCATTTATAAAATGATGAACTAAGACAAGTGGAGAAGAAACAGCAAGCGTCTATACTTCTATCAATGGGGGAAGCCCAAGAAAAGATCCAACTGGAGTGACTAACTGGAGTGATGAGATTACATAGTTTGGGGTGATGAGTAGAGGTGAGTTGATGGAAATTTTTGAATCCTTAGTTCAAAAGGGTGAACTTTTTCCTAGAGACAATGGAATATGTTGAATTTTTTTTTTTTTTTTTTTGCGGTACGCGGGCCTCTCACTGCTGTGGCCTCTCCCGTTGCGGAGCACAGGCTCCAGACGCGCAGGCTCAGTGGCCATGGCTCACGGGCCCAGCCGCTCCGCAGCATGTGGGATCTTCCCGGACCGGGGCACGAACCCGTGTCCCCTGCATCGGCAGGCGGACTCTCAACCACTGCGCCACCAGGGAAGCCCTATGTTGAATATTTTTGAGCAGGAGGATGATAGGAAAGAAGTCATAGTTCAGAGAAATATGGGGGAAAGTATATCTTGCATCAGAAGACCTGGGTTTAAATCTTGACTCATCCTTGTAACGATGGAAAGCCATTAACTTTCCTGAGACATAAGATGAGGGTAATAGTACATTCTTCGGGGTAGTGTTAGGAACAAAGGAGTGATGTGATTTGACACCAAAAGCAGAGGCAACAAAAGCAAAAATAAACAAGTGGGACTACATCAAGCTAAAAAGCTTCTGCACAGCAAAGGAAACCATCAACAAAATGAAAAAGCAACTTACTGACTGGGTGAAAATACTTGCAAATCATATATCTGATAAGGAGTCAATATTGAAAATGTATTAAAAACTCATACAACTCAATATTAAAAAGCCAAGCAATCTGGCTAAAAAATATGTAGATGTGAACAGACATTTTTCCAAAGAAGGCATACAGATGGCCAACACGTACATGAAAAGATGCTCAACATCACTAATCATCAGGAAAATGCACATGAAAATCACAATGAGATATTACCTCACACCTTTTCGAATGGCTATTATAAAAAGACAATATATAACAAGTGTTGGTGAGTATGTGGAGAAAAAGGAACCCTTGTGCACTGCTGGTGGGAATGTAAATTGGTGTGGCCACTCTGGAAGATGGTATGGAGGTTCCTCAAAAACTTAAAAGTAGAAACTACCGTATGATTCAGTAATTCCGTTTCTGGGCGTTTAATCTGAAGAAAATGAAAACACTAACTCAGAAAGATACATGTTCATCGCAGTATTATTTATAACAGCCAAGATATGGAAACAACCTAAGTGTTCATAGATAGATGAATGGATGAAGGAAATGTGAATATATATATATATACACACACACACACACACACACACGTATGTGCATATATATACACACATACATACCCACACAATGGAATATTATTCAGCTGTAAAAAGGAATGAAATCTTGCCATGTGTGACAAGATGGATGAACCTTGAGGGCATTATGCTAAGTGAAATGAGTCAGACAGAGAAAGACAAATACTGTATGGTCTCACTTATATGTGGAATCTAATACATAAATAAGCTCATAGATGCAGAGAACAGATTGGTGGTTGTCAGAGGTTGGGGGTAGATGGTAGGTGAAATGGGTGAAGGGATCAAAAGGTACAAACTTCCAGTTACAGGATAAATAAGTCCTGGGCATGCAATGTACAACATGGTGATTATAGTTAATAACATTGCATTGCATATTCGAAAGTTGCTAAGAGTGTAGGTCTCTAAAAACATGTGGTGTGAAAGCACTCTGTAACTGTGCTCCCCCAGGTCTACCTCCTTTTTATTTCTTCACTCAGCTTCGGGAAGTGAACCTGCCTCTGGGCTTCAATAGCACCTTGTACATTGGCACCTGCCAGGCAACTCTTGATTGCAAAACCCAGACACGCCTTGAACTCTCTTGAACCATCTCAAACTATCTTTAACAATAAGGAAATTGGCGCATGTAATTTAGAAGTCTAAAGGTAAGGTAGGTTTCAGGATTGGCTGCAGCATCCCTAGGACTCAATCTGCGTACGATAATGTCTACAGGAAGAGAAACAGGGTTACTTCCAGTGGCGTTCCCTGAAGGAAAAGCTCTTCTCAGAATTCCCTCCAAAACCTCTCTTTACAGCTCATGTTCCCAAAGTGATCACATACTTATTCTGGACCTTTAGATCGAATGGTCTCAGCTGGGGGTGATTTTGCTCCCCACCTGCCCATGCCCGGGACATTTGGCAATATCTGGAGACTTATTTGATTGTCACTGCTGGGGGTCAAAGGAGTGTGTGCCACTGGCATATAGTAGGTAGAGGCCAGGGATGCTGCTGAACACCTTACAATGCACAGGACATTCCCCCACAATAAAAATTATCCAGGTGGGACTTCCTTGGTGGTACGGTAGATAAGACTCCACACTCCCAATGTAGGGGGCCCGGGTTTGATCCCTGGTCAGGGAACTAGATCCCACATGCATGCCGCAACTAAGAGTTCCCATGCCACAACTAAGGAGCCCACATGCTGCAACTAAGGAGCCGGCAAGCTGCAACTAAGGAGTCCACCTTCCGCAACGAAAACCCAGCGCAACCAAATAAATAAAATATTAAAAAAAAATTATCCAGGCCAAAATGTCAATAGTACCAAAATTGAGAAAAGCTGTTTTAGACTAATCAGCCCGCACTTGGAGTGCAGGTAGCGGCCATGAATGTATGTATGGGTGAGCAGTGGCCACCTGAATAAAACTGAGACTTACTTGGGAAAAAGAAGGGAAAAGTGGGTCTGCAGTCAACAACCATGTACACTGCAGCTTTGCCCCATCGGAGCACTTATTGTGTGGCCGCTGTTTATTTACCCTCTGTGTTAGTTTTCTATTGATGAATAAGAAATTGGCGCAAACTTACCATAAAACAACACAGATTTATTACCTCACAGTTTCTGCAGGTCAGAAGTCTGGGCCTGGTAGGCTGGATGCTCTGCTCAGGGTCTCACTGGGCTGAAATCAAAGCGTTGACTGGGGCTGTGGGTCTCCTCTGGGGTCCTCTTCCAAGCTCATTCTTGTGGTTGAATTCATTTCCTAGAGGTTTTAAGAGTCTGTTTCCTTTCTGGCTTGTCAGCTGGGGGCCACTCTCAGCTCCTAGAGGCCACACACACTCCTTACCATGTGGCCCCCTTATCTTCAAGCCAGCAAAGGTGCATCAAATCCTGCCCATGCCTTGAACCTCTGACTTACTCCACCACCAGCCATCGAAAACTCTCTGCTTTTAAAGTGCTCATGTGCTTAGGTCAGGTCCATCCAGATAATCTATCTCAAGTTCTGATCTGGAACCTTGACTACATTGACCAAATCCCATCACAGCAGCAGCTATATTCGTGTTTGGATGAATAACTGGGAAAAAGTGTGTGTGTTCCAAGCATCTTTGTGTTCCTGGCTTTTAGCAGGGTACCTGGTAAATATTTTTTTCTCAATAAATATTGTTTGAATGACTGAAGAACAGAATAAACAAAGTCATTTCCTTTTTAGGGGGATAGAATTACTAGATTGGTCACTCGGGGCGTGTTATAAAGAGAACTGTATAATCTTGGAGTTAGAAGATACACGTGGTCATAGAGGAATCTGTCGATCGTGCCAGGAACCCACATATTCACTGTGTGGGGTTCATCAGACCAAGATCTCCCTGGTTCTGAGTACTGTATTCTTTTACAATGCAGACTACTTTTCTTCACTGCCTTTTTGGCAGAACTGGCAAAGCTGCTGACTCATATTAAACTTGCAGTTCACTTAAAGCTTTTCTGCATTAACTGGTATTGTGCCAGGTCTCATTTTGTACTTGGGCAGATTTTATACCACTTCCTTCCCACTCATTCTTATGCCATGGGTTCTGGCCTATCGTTTCAATCTTTTGAAGACCTCTGGGAATTCTGACTTTATTATTCAGCTTCTTGGCTCTCCTAACATGATAGCACTTGAAAATACAACAAGTACATTTTCTTTGCCTTTGTCCAAATAGTTTATAAAAAAGTGTTGAAGGAGTCAAGGTCAAATTCAAAGCCCTGAGGCATGTTAACTTCTTTCCAGTTGAAAACAATGATTTAATCAACATGTGTTGCATAAGGGTTGCTGAACCTATGATAAATCTACTCTTTTGTTTCTCTATCATATCTACAAGCCTATTATGGAATACTTAAATGTTTGGCTAAACCTATGCTATACAGTATACATTCAAATATACTCCTAGGAATACAATATACATCTTTTGCAGTCAGGTATATCCATATATCAGAAAATTCTCTTCTAAATTCTCAGATATGCTGTACCTTTTTCTTTCTTTCTTTCTTTCTTTCTTTTTTTTTTTTTTTTTTGGCTTCTCCGTGTGGCACGTGGGATCTTAGTTCCCTGAACAGGGATTGAACCCGCACCCCCTGCAGTGGAAGCGCGGAGTCTCAACCAGTGGCTCGCCAAGGAAGTCCCAGATATGCTTTGCCTTGAAGTATTTCATGTTGTTCTTGAGTAGAGACATAGGTATACTTTAACCCCCAGAAGGGTCAATGAACTTAGACAGGGAGGAGAGATAGTGGGGAAAAATTTAACTGTGGTAGCGGGTCCTCAAGACAGCCCTCAATGACCTCTGACTTCTGGTATCCACATTCTTGTGTATCCTCCCGCCATATTGTACCAAGGTCAGTCTGTGTGACCAGTGGACTATAGCAGAAGTGATAGTAAGTCGCTTCTAAGATGAGGTTATAAAAGTCACTGCAGCTTCCAACTTGGCCACTCTAACTCTTTGGCCAGTCACTCCAGGGAAAGCCAGCTGCCAGCAGTGAGTAGACTACAAAGAAGCCTGTGTGATGAAGAATTGAGCCTCTGACCATAGCCAGTGAGGAACCAAGTTCTCTTACCAATAGCTATGTGAGGGACTTGTGAGTGGATCCTCCAGTCCTGGACAAGCCTTCAGATGATTCCAGCTTCATGAGAA
This sequence comes from Grampus griseus, assembly GCF_964374135.1. NCBI lineage: Eukaryota > Metazoa > Chordata > Mammalia > Artiodactyla > Delphinidae > Grampus > Grampus griseus. The sequence goes on from NC_139017.1 coordinate 81,129,055, forward strand.
ACCCTGACTTGGAAGCACCCAGCCAAGACATTCCTGGGCTCCTGGTCCTAAGAAACGATATCAGGTAATTTTGGTTGTTTTGAGATGGCAAATTTTGAGGTAATTTGTTATGCCACAGTAGAAAACTTATACACTAGGAGATGCTAAACATGTTGATTGGGTTTCCTTAAGGGAAGTGAATAAAATGCTCAATTCCCAGAAAACAGTGAAAGACCAGCTAGTTAATTTCTAAGATCAGAACACTGGAGGACAGTGCCATGAAACTTACATAGATTGGCCTTTTACCATTCTTTAAAAAAATGTCAAAAATACTACTTGTCCTTTGTTAAAACATACACACATATTCACACATAGATGAAGTAAAAAGCACAAGTACCATTCCTATTCTTCTCATCTTATTCCTCAGAAGCAATTGCTGATATCAGTTTGGTTTTTATCTTTCCTGATTTTTTCCCAGTCAGTTATAATCACACACACAATTACAGAACCCAATTTGTGTGTATGTCTGTGCTTATGATATTTGACAAATGTCTTTATCATTTAACATTTATATCATATGTTCTTTCAGTGCCAACAGACTTGGCTCAATATAATCATTCTAAAAGCTACGTTATATTCCATACTGTGGGATTCTGTAATTTATTTAAATAATGGTTCATCAGTAATTATTTATAATGTTTTATTCATGTATTTATTTGCCACTACACACAAGGCCACAGTAAATATCTTTGAGGACTTGGACAAATATTTCTGTAGGATAAATTTCTAGAAGTGGGATTGAGGGTTAAAAGGTACGTAGATTTAAAATTTTGGTAGACGATGCCTAATTACATTTTATAAATGTTGTTGTTATTTCTTTTCCCACTAACGTATTTTTGCATCCTAACACTAGATAGTAATGATTTTTTTTAAATTTCTGCTAATTTGATGGGCAGAAGTGTACAGCTTGTTTATATTTGCATATTCCTGATTTCTGATGAGAAATCCACAATCACTTGAACTGTTTTCTTATAGGCAATATATCATCTTTCTGGCTGCTTTAAAGAGGTTGATTTTCATCTTGGTTTTCAGCAGTTTGATTATGATGTGTTTAGGCGTGGATTTTGTGTGTTCTTCCTATTTGGAGTTCACTGAGCTTCTTAAATCTGTATGTCTGTGTCTTTTGCCAAATATGGGAAGTTTTCAGCCATTATTTTTTCCAGTATTTTTTTTTTCCTGCTCTGTATTTTTTTCTCTTCCTCTGAGACTTGAATGACACAAATGTTAAGACATTTTGGTATAATCTCACTGGTTCCTGAGGCTCTGTTCATTAAAAAAATTTTTTTCTATGTTGTTCAGATTGAATAATTTCAATTGGTCTATCCAGGTTTTAAAATTTCAGTTACTGTATGTTTTAACTCTAAAATTTACATTTAGATCTTCTTTATACTTTCTGTTTCCCTGCCAAGACTTTCTCTTTCCATTCATTTCAAGAGTGTTGTTGTCCCTTACTTTGTGGAATATTTTATAATACCTGTTTTAAAGGCTTTGTCAGAAAATTCCAACATCTGCATCACCTTAGTGCTGGCATCTGCCGACTGTTTTCATGTGAGTTGAGATTTTATGGTTCTTCATACACTGAGGGTGAAAGGTAGAATAAAGTCTCTCTCAGAGATGTCTGCATCCTAATTTCTAGAACCTGTGAATATGTTACATGGTAAAAGGAATTAACATTGCAGGTGCAATAGGATTGCTTATCAGATGTGGACCTTGAGATGGGGAGATTATACTGGTGGGACATATATAATCATGAGCATCTTTAAAAGTAGAGAATGTTTCCTGGTTATGATCAGAAAGAGAGGTGACAATGGAAGAAGGGTTAGAGAGATGCTATGTTGCTTGCTTTGAAGATGGAGGAAGGGGTCCACGAGCCAAGGAATGAGGGCAGCCCCTCAAATCTTGCAAATGCAAGGAAACAGTTTCCCCACAGATCCTCCAAAAGGTGCCAGCCCTGCCCATACCAGGACTTTAACCCAGTGAGGCTGATTTTGGAATTCTGACCTATAGAACTTAAAACAAACATACAAACAAACAAAAACAAACACCCCCCCCAAAACCAACTATTATTTTAATGACCACTAGGTTTGTGGTCATTTGTTGTAGCAGCAGCAGAAAACTAATACACTGAGTAATGTTGGATTATATCTTGGATATTTTGAATATTATGTTTTGAGAGGCTGGGTTTTATTTACATCTAATATAAATTATAATATTTATGTTTTAACAGGCAATCAACCTGGATGGACTCAGGCTGAAAATTCTGTCAGCCTTTTGTAAGTCGTAGTTTCAATGTCAGGTTTGTTTTCAGAGCCTTTGCAGCTACTTAGATTTTCTCTGTGCATGTGTCATTGGGGGTCATTCTGGGACCTGAGTGATGGCCCACCCTTTAGTTCAGTCTCCATGTCTTTGGTGTGTTATTTAGGAGCAGATCCACACCCACACAGCACAGGACTGAACCCAGGAGTTTGTGAACAGCTTTAAGAGGCCCCTGGCCCGAGTTCCTCCCTTTTTGAGATCTCTCTAGTACTTTCCAGCACTTTGTGGCCCCCCCTTATCCATCCTCTGGACCGGAAAGCTTGGGCTCTATCCACCCTGCTGTGCTGCACACTTCCTGTGAATGCACCCACATTAGGGGCCAGGTGGCGGGAGAAGTGAGAGAGGAGAAGAGGATTGGGGGTTCCCCCATTCTCTTGGGGAACAGCTCCTCCATACAGAGAGAGAGGGTCCACTGTGGGCTCCACTACTGCCATTCTCACTGCCACTGCTCTGATTGCCTGGGGAGGGTGCGGCTGGGAGAATAAAGAAAAGAAAGAAAATGAACAGGGGATTTCCCCACTGTTTGTGCGTGTTAATTGCACCTGGAGCCAGAACCAGAGGGAGCTCTCTTTTTAGCCATACCTGTTGCTCATTTCTGCATTTGGGGCTGTCTCCCATCCGGACCAAGGTCGTGGAGGACAAGTGAGACGCTCAGTGCTGGTTCAGTGGCACGTCAAATTCTGCTCTTCCTTCCCAAGCCCCCTGCTGCCATTTACTTTTCAGAGTCTTCAGATAGGCTGTTCAGGTTTTATAGCTGCATTCATGTGTTTACTCCATTTCATCCAGAACTGGATCCCCGCCTCTTCCCTTGATATCTGAGGACACGTACATTTTCCCTCAGGGGTTCCGGTCACATGATAGCTCCCCTCTTCCTTGCTGCCCTTCAATGGGAACAGGCCCCAGCCAGACGTAAACCAATCATGATGAAGCAACATCCTTCATGGTACCACCTACCTGTTCTTGCCTCTTCTGTTTTCTAGGACTTTTATCAGAAAACACACACAGAGGTCGAGCTCAGTCTCGATATCCATCTATAAAGAATTCCAGAGAGACAGCTTAATGCACTGTTTTACAAGCACAAAAGGATCTGTTGAGAATGACTGAATCCTCCCTATGAAACGGGAACCATGGAAACATTTCATGACACCTTAACATTTTAGCATGTTCCCTGCAACAAACTATTGCCATTCTAACATAAACTAGTTCCTTCTTACTGAAGACCTGGTGCAAATCTTTAGATGGTGTGGCTAAGAGAATAGATGTGAATTCATCCCCTTGCCCCACTGTGTGCGTGTGCCTGCCCTTGGGGAAGCTTTTTTATACGGGTTCCCTAGTGGTCATTTGGGAAAGTCCCAAGTCCCTGCTTGTGTTGGAAGTTCATCTATTGTATCGCAAGGGAAGTGCTTCGTCTTTCCTCTGTACTCTAAGGACCACTGACACTTTACTTTACATACTTACTTTAAATATGAGCTTTTTCCTTGTTTGCCTAGTACTGCAGGTTGGTTTCCTAACTTGAGCAATTGACCCGCTGCCTCTATGTTCTGCCCTTTTGTTTGTGATTGGACTGTGGCAAAGTAATGGGTTTTTAAACTCCTTTTAGTAGGAAACATAGTTTCTGAACTAAAAACAGATGGCTCCCATTGGGCCAGGATACTTCTGTGCTCGCAGTAAACACTCCTGCTCCTCATTTCTCATCCGATTATCGTGCAGGCCAGTGCTCACCAAACATTAATACACACAGGAATCAGCTGAGGCTTTTGTTCAACTAGAGATCCAGATTTCATTGTTCTGGGATGGGGACCAAGATCTTGCATTTCTAATACCCTCACCTGGGATATCCATGCTGCTGGGTCTGCTGACAGCACTTTCGTAGCGATGTAGCAATGTGGGGCTCCCAAGAGCATTTACCAGGAGAATGTCACATAGTTTAAGACATGTCGCTAGCAATGGCTGAGATGGGGATGCACGCAGGAGCATCTCTGGAGATTTCCACCTGTGCAAGAGGCAGAGGGGAAGGTGGGCAGGGAGGCAGTCTCAACAAAAGTCTGCTCAACTCTGGAGCTCTGAAGCAGAGATGCAGCTCTAGACTTGTCTCGAGTTGAGGTGAAGGGACTAGGCCTTTGTATCCAACCCTGACCAGTCACTGGGTGCAGGCTGCCCCAGGAAGGGGGTGTCATCTTGAGCGAGGTGACTCTGCAGCTGAGGCCCTTCCGGTACAGGGCTGGTACCTCAGGCTGTTTGCACACAGTGTTTCCAGCGGCTGAAGGGCCAGCTGGGCCGCGTGTCATGTTACACACTCAGTCCTGAACCCTGGTCTCCAGTTCCTCTCTTGAGATGAGCTAGCTTAGAGCCCTCCTCTTTATTTTCCATGCTGATTTAAACACCCTCAGACATAATCCCTTCTTAGTACCTTGGCCTGAAAAGTCAACTGCAGTTGGCAAGGAGCGTCCATTTGAGCCTTTAGGTGGGTAGTTTGCATTTTTAAGAATTTCTAGGCTAGATTTTTTTCAACCCTGGAAGGGTTCCATTTAACATTTCCTTATAGATTCCTGCTAAATCAGAGGTTCCGATGGCTGTAAGAAAACCTCCGTCTGAGGTAGAAGAGGGACTTGAGGGCTAAAAAGAAAAGAATTCCATTTCTTGTGGGAAACAAAGGCCTTGAAGTATTTGTAGGCTGAATTGAAAGGAGAAGCGTTAGGACTGGAAAAGCCCATTTGTAGAGGACTGAAGCAGGAAGACCGAAACCAGGCTGTTTAAAGATTTAAGCCTGTGCCCCAGTGATTGTGTAATGTGAACTTTAACCTCTGCTAAATATAGTTTATATCCTGAGAATCCTTCACACTCTAGTAAAAATAGCTGCACACTTGAATGGCTCATGTGCTCAGTGACTGCAGGAAAAAGGGCCTGGGAATCCTGGGTGAGAGGAGAGAGAAGGGCGGGGGATCCCTGGGGAGAGTGCGTGTGTCTCCTCGGACAATTCATTTCTGAGTGTTAGACAAGAGCCCACTCTCGGGCCCTGGAAGGGGTCCCCCTTCCTGCAACAGCGTGGGTAATGGAAAAGAACCCAAACTAGAGAGCTGGGAAGGAGCTCTACTCAAAGGCAGGCACAGAATAAGGCACAAGAGGTGGCTTCCTTGGCTGGAGGGGGCCCCTACTGTGTCATCACTGGATATAGGCTGAGGACAAACAGTGGTCTGGGGCAGGGTTGCCAGCAGAAGATCAGGTGTCCAGGAGGTGAGAGCTCTGGGTTTTTTGTTTGTTTTTTCTTTTTACTCCCTGCAGCTTTTGAAGTACAAGTGGAATAAAGAAAACCAAGCGTGGAGCACAATTTTTGCTTCTGACGCTAGGGTGGCTCCAGGAATCAAAGGCATTGATTGTTGCTATTTACGTATTCTAGCTCCATGCCCTGCTTCCTGTGGCACAAGAATTTTCCACATGCTGTGTGTTCAGAGATGAGAATAGACATGGTATCTGATGCCCCTGGGTGGGGCCATATGGAGTTATCTACACACTCACGGAGGCATCCTACAAGGGCTGGGCTGGCAGAGAACCACCACGCGTGTAGAAGTGGCACAACGTGAGCCTGACGGAGAGAAGAGACGTGTCTCTGCCCCTAGCCAATCTCCTCCTGCCTTTATCTTATCTCCTAAAAAGATTCCCTTGATAGCTTACTGCTTTCGAGCGGAAAACCTACACACATGCAAGGTCCATGGAAGCTGCCCGACCTGAACCAAGTGATGCAAATCACTGAGTGGACAGACCTACCTCCTGAGGGATTAAGTGTGTCCAGCCATTGATTTACATGGATATTTATCCAGCAAAAAAAAGGAGCCAGCAGAAGGCAGAGAAGAATTCAGATGCACTGATCCTGCACCAAATACTGTTCACAAGGTCAGGCCCCTCTAGTTATCCTCATGCCTGTTCTCTTTCACTGGCTGACTTCAGGCTACTTCTTTGCTATTGCCGTTTAAATGTAGAAAAGAAAGAAGAGGACTTCCCTGGTGGCGCAGTGGTTGGGCGTCCGCCTGCCGATGCAGGGGACACGGGTTCGTGCCCCGGTCCGGGAAGATCCCACATGCCGCGGAGCGGCTGGGCCCGTGAGCCATGGCCGCTGAGCCTGCGCGTCCGGAGCCTGTGCTCTACAACGGGAGAGGCCACAACAGTGAGAGGCCCGTGTAACGCAAAAAAAAAAAAAAGAAAAGAAAAGAAAGAAGAGCCAAATTCATGGAGAAACTACTCTGTGGTTTATATCCTAATCCAATTTAATGCTTATAGCCCCTCAGTGGGATAGGATTTTTTTCTTTCTTTCTTTTTAAATATATGAGGGGAAACTCAGAGAAAATAGGTGTATGTGTCAGGGTAGGGGATTTTTAGCCCAGCTCTGTCTGACACCACGACTTTGCTTCCCAGTGGTTCTCAATCCCGTCTGCACCCATGCATCACCAAAGGAATCTTGGGAGAATGCCCAGTGCCTGGGCCCCAGCCCAGGTCAAATAAATTAGAATCTCTGGAGGTATAGCCCAACATTGGTACATTAAACAAATCTCTCCGGGGCTTCCCTGGTGGCGCAGTGGCTGAGAGTCCGCCTGCTGATGCAGGGGACACGGGTTTGTGCCCCGGTCCGGGAAGATCCCACATGCCGTGGAACGGCTGGGCCCGTGAGCCATGGCCGCTGAGCCTGCGTGTCCGGAGCCTGTGCTCCCCAATGGGAGAGGCCACAACAGTGAAAGGCCTGTGTACCGCAAAAAAAAAAAAAAAAAAAAAAAAAATCTCTCCGAGTGATTCTGGTGCATCTGGGGCTGAGATACACTGGGCTACACCATACTGCCTCCATCCCATTCCAGTACAACCCCTGTGTTCTGCCCTTCCTCCCATTGTCTTTGGCTTTTCAGAAACGCCCTGATCTAGCTGGTCCACGGAGACCCAACAGATGAAGGAGACATCCAAAAGCCTAAGGATTGTTCCTTTCATAACAAATGTGTACAGGGCATAAACTGATGCTGGCTTTCCTTGTTAGCTGCATATAATGTCTGATGAACACTATTTGAATTGCACTGTAAGCAAAACGGCAATCCTGAGAGACGTTTTCTGACTGCCTTGCTGTTACTACATGAGGTGGTAGGAAAAGCACTACATTTGGAGCCATAAACATGGAAGTTCTCATTTTTGTCTGCCTACTAGCTAACTGTGCAATGTGAGGAAGAGTCCTCTGACCCACCTGGACTTCAGTTTCCTTACTTGTAGAAAGAATGCGGGTATAGGATCTGATAAGATCTGGCATTCCTTCTGTTATCTACCAGGTAGATCAGGTCATTGCAACTTTCTCAAAACCTTGCAATACCCATCTATAAAATGGCTGTCATTTACTCAGTAAGTTTATCTTAAACATGTGTTTATCTCCTTATTTTTAAAAAAACTACGAAAACACGAAAGGCTGTTTTCTCCTAAAAAATATTAGGTCAAGCTCTCTCTCCCCTACCATCCTTTTAAGAACAATCTGAGTCGATTTAGAGAATCTAATGCTTATGCTTAGACGTTAATTATAGGTTTCTTCAGTGCCATGTGTGACCTTGACTTTTAATTATTCAGGAGTGGCGATTACAGAACCTAAAGTGGGTTGTTGACACCAGATGCTTGGAAATAAGGTAACCCTTTTCTCTTTCTACCAAATCAGAACGCATTAATTAGTTTTTGTTGTAAGTATTAAGGACGTGTTCATTCTAGAGAAGGTTAATTTCGTTCAATGTGTAATTCTGTAATTTAGGCATTATTCATACTTGCCGACAATGACTATCAGAGGGAGTGTCAGGAGGGAGCCCAAAGAGGCTCTTTCTGGTTTGGGGCTTGTATGATGAGGAGACCAAGACACCCACCCATAGTTCCTGGCGTGGAAGCTGCTGGTTTACTAAGGGGAATATTTTTACAGGCCTTCCAAGGCCACCGTGGAGCAGAAGGCCTGCTCTGACAATTCAGCTAACATGTGCTAGGCTCTGCTGCAAACCCAGCCACTCTGCTGGTTGAGTCTCACGGTACAGGGGAATCCAAGCCAACACGTAACGATCTGATCAATTCCGTGTTTCCCAACTGAGCGTGGAGGAGCGTGGGGGGCCCAGGAGGTGTCCCAGAGGAGGCCTCAGAGGGGCAGGAGGAGCCGAGCAGGCAAGGGAACCACACGGTCACCAGCCCTCGATGCAGCCTGAGCTTCTGGGCTTGTGTATAGTGGCCAGTGCATTTGGGCTGGCCAAAAAGTGCGTTCGGCTTTTTCCGTAAGCTGTTAGGGCAAACCCGAACGAACTTTTTGGCCAACCCAGTAGGTTTTCTTTGGGGGAAATATCCCTTGCAAACCAATAAACAAACAAAACAATTCTTCCAACCCCACCCGAGTGAATTCTTACCTAATCCAGCCAATCAGGATAGAATTAGCATCTAGTCCTGAAGAGAGCAGCTCCTTTTCCACCTCCATTGCAGGTGGGACAGGGACCTGTAAGAGTAATTCTCCTCCGTAAAGATGTATTTACTGGGCTTCCCTGGTGGCGCAGTGGTTGAGATTCCGCCTGCCGATGCAGGGGACACGGGTTTGTGCCCAGGTCCGGGAAGATCCCACATGCCGTGGAGCGGCTGGGCCCGTGAGCCATGGCCGCTGAGCCTGCGCATCCGGAGCCTGTGCTCCGCAACGGGAGCGGCCACAACAGTGAGAGGCCCGAGTACCGCAAAAAAACAAAGATGTATTTACTTTGCAAAATAACACGGTCAAGAAGGCTTTCTTGCTGTTTGGCTCGGGCCTTGAATTTTAGCCTTTCATTGGCAGACGGGTGGTCATGCCTACCCAGGGAGCTTCAGAAGGATGTTCAGAAAGGAACATGGGGCTCAGACTCCCCTTAAGCCCCCATTCCCCTTGGCCCCCAGTCCTCTTCGGAGTCAGGCCGGTAATGGCTTTGCTCCCCCTTCTCTTTTGTTATGGGACACTGTCTTGGGACATTGTTTCTTTAGACCCAGGGCTCAAGCCTTAACATTCCCAGGAGTCATCACCAACTGGAACAAAGCCCTTCAGAAAGTTCACAGGTGCAGCCAGTGAGAATAATATGTTCCAGCCCGAGGTACTTAAGAGCCTGAATGCCTGGGCTCCTGGCCGGCACAGGTGTTTACTGAGTGCAGGACAGGAGGTTTCTGTCTCGAGGAAGGCTTTTTGCGCCATTACAGTTCTAACAGTCTGCTGGTTTTAGATTTGCTTCTCCCCACTCACCCCACCCCCCTCCAGCTATAATAAAGATGGGTCTGCGGAGATCACATTTCCATCAGTACGCTGTGTTTTTGTTCCTTCTGACTAAACATTTCCTATGTTTTCCTAGCTTGTGACAATCCTATCAAAGCCCCAGTTCCCTTCCTGAACTTCCACACCTCTGGCCCAAGGACTGTGAAATCAGGATAGGGATTCCGTTCTTTCGAAGGTTAGGCCACAGGTTTTCTTCCTAAGAAATGCCTTTGAGGATGACTAGGCTTCTTAATTATTGGGGGAGAGCTAGGCTCCCATGCAGGTGGGCCTCATTTTTATTTTTGCATAATGCATTTCCTAAAATGAGAGAGTATGAACTCATACTTAAATTCACTCTTTAGTGGGGAAATGAGAAAAATACACTTGAAATTGCCCCATTTTCCTGATAGGTTTGGAGTTTTGTAAGCACTGAATTTTTTTTTTTTTTTTTTTTTTTTTTTTGTGGTACGCGGGCCTCTCACTGTTGTGGCCTCTCCCATTGTGGAGTACAGGCTCCGGACGCACAGGCTCAGTGGCCATGGCTTACGGGCCTAGCCGCTCTGCGGCATGTGGGATCTTCCCGGACCGGGGCACGAACCCATGTCCCCTGTATCGGCAGGCGGACTCTCAACCACTGCACCACCAGGGAACCCTAAGCACTGAATTTTTTAAGGGGGAGATGAGGATACAATGGATATGCTTGAACTGCGGTCTAACTGTAGACCTCCTATCTAAGAGGAGTGTTTCCCTCTCCCTGAGAACGTTCGCAGCTGCTCCTCTGCTGTTTGCTCCTACCTAAAAAGAGCCTGGACTCTCTTCTAGTATTCTGCTTTCCTTAACCTTTCTCCTACCTGGGCTGGCGGGACAGGCTTTTGCACGTGTTCTCCATGGGTGACACTGTTCAGAAGCCCATGGCAGGAAAGGCGAGTGCTCAGGTCTGGGCTGATGTGGGATCCTGCTGGCTTATGGTAGTTTGGCCAAGCCCAGCAGGGTAGCTCTGACTGCATGAAATAGGATTCATGTTGGTGTCTTGTTTGTCTCAGAAGAGGAAGGGAAATAGCATTTATTTACAGAAGAGGAAGGGAAATAGTATTTATTTTTGTGATGACTCAGTTCACAATGTTTTTCTCCCAGCAGGTGATGTCTAAGCTTTGACAAATCTAGGGATCTCACTCGTGCAAAAATTCTTGGGGAAGAGACCCATCTCTAGAGGATGACCCGTTGGGACAGTTGTTCATGGACTTGCTTCTCTACGGACTGTGGCACCTGAAGGATGACTAGGAGGCAGTGCTGGTGATCACATTCATCTCCTGTTATCAGCCTTTGCCTTTCCTTCAAACTCCCTGCAGGGTCCCTATGGACCACGTTGGTGATGTTTTTCTTGTGTTGCTTCTACCACCTAAGTGCGGTGTTGGCTATTGTGGGTACCATTGACCAAGGCTGACCTCAATGTCCATTTAAGCTAGAGTTTGCTTGTATACAGATAATACAAGAATAGGAGGGCTTCCCTGGTGGCACAGTGGTTGAGAGTCTGCCTGCCGATGCAGGGGACACGGGTTCATGCCCCAGTCCGGGAAGATACCACATGCCGCGGAGCGACTAGGCCCTTGAGCCATGGCCGCTGAGCCTGTGCATCCGGAGCCTGTGCTCCGCAACGGGAGAGGCCACAACAGTGAGAGGCCCGCGTACCGCAAAAAAAAAAAAAAAAAAAAAAAGAATAGGAAACACAGGCTCTGCTGACTGTCATTAACCTCAATTTGAGGTCCCTTAGAGATTGTTCATAAACTGTGCTGTTCTTCAGAATACAGTCCTAATGTCTTGTCTCATGCTATATACTCCTTGGGCTACTTCATCTATTCTTGTGGATCTAAGTTCCACCAAAGTGCTGAGGTCTTCTAAATCTATGTTTCAAGATTTCTTTAAGGGACTTCCCTGGTGGTCCAGTGGTCAAGACTCTGCTCCCACAGCAGAGGGACGTGGGTTTGATCCCCCGGTCGGGGAACTAACATCCTGAGTGTCACGCAGCATGGCCAAAAAAAAATAAAATAAAATCAAGATTGGGAATTCCCTGACCGTCCAGTAGGTTAGGACTCTACGCTTTCACTGCCGGGGCTCAGGTTCAATCCCTGGTTGGGGAACTAAGATCCTGCAAACTGTGGGGCACAGCCAAAAAAAAAAAAATCTAGATTCATGTATCTAATTACCACTTAGTATGTCCATGCGGGTATCTAATCGTTACCTTGAATTTAACATATCCAAAGTGTAACTCACCTTCTTCTCCCAGCCAGCTTTTTCTTCTGTGGTACTTCTCCCGGTGGGTTACATCGCCATCACCTACACAGAAACTCAAGAGAGAAATTTAGTCATCAGCCTGGACCCATTCCTCCTTACCTACACAATCCCTACTTCATGTCACTGCCTGCTTCAAATGACCTCAACCGTTTTCCATCTCCTTCAGAAGAGAGTTGAAACTCTTTAGAATAGCACAGAATGCCCTTGTTCCCCGCGTATGTATACATGATCCATGAACTTGCTTTAGCCAAAGTGTAATTCCTGGCAACTTTCTGAGTTAGCTATTTTGTTTTTCACGCTCCCCAGCCTTTGCACACTGTTTTTCACGCTGGGAACGCCCCTCACTCACTTCTTCCCCAGCAATTTCTATTGCTTCTTCAAGGCTGCTCTCCAGAAATCTCCATCTCCAGATATCCTTCTCTCCACAACAATGCCCCATCATGGGAATTAATAGTTATTAAATTTCTGTTAGGGGCTTAGTATTTTTGAGTATATTTACATATCTTTTTCTAATCCTTTCAACAGCCCTGTAAAGAAGGTATTATTGCCCTTGCTTAATAATAAAGAAACTGGACTCAAAGAGGTAAAGAAACCTGGGAGCAAGTTAGAAATGCAAATTCTCAGGCTCCACCCTTGGCCTACTGATCAGACTCTCTAGGGGTGGGACCCAGCAGCCTGCACTTTAATGGATTCTTCAGATAATTCTGCTGCACACTCAAGTTTGAAAATCACTACAGAGCTTGAAGAAATCGCAGGGTCCACGAAGAGAGCGATTCCAGAGGGGATGGGCCAGAAGTAAGCACCTTTCTCTCAAGTGCTTGAAAACCAATTTCATGTCACGCAAAGATAGTAAAGATACTAATTTAAGATGGGAATTAACTGGGAAATGAATTAGAATACAGGGGTTATGTAGGCACATGCAAGCTATAATTAAACCTACTGCTGAGTTTTAGGAAAATCCTCTTTGAGACCAGGAGTGTAGACTAAATGTGATCTTGTTTGGCAAAAATCTGGACTTTGAAAAGGGTCCTTTGGAAATAAAATGAATCGAGGGAAGATTGTCCCAAGTACGTATCACCTTTCTTTTTTTAACCAGCCACACCTCCTGCTGGGCTACACCATGTCCCACTCCCTAACTTAGGACTGTAGGTGGGCATGGCTGGAGGTTAGGGTGACAGGTCAGCAGTACTCACCTTTTAGGAGTCTCAGCCCCCAAAGCATGCATGTGTCTCTAAAGGTGAAATTTCAGGCCAAGAAGGGATATTTGGGGAGTAGGAATCCTCAATTTAAAAAGATGACTGCCTGGACTTCCCTGGTGGTCCAGTGGTTAAGACTCTGCACTTCCACTGCAGGGGACTCAGGTTCAATCCCTGGTCGGGGAACTAAGATCCCACATATCTTGCAGCACGGCCAAAAAAAAAAAAAGATGACGGCCAAACGGATCAACTTACAGTCAGCTTATAGAGGAGTCTTTAACTACTACCACTGCTGCTAATAAAGTAAAAATAACAATAACTGTCATCTGAGTATCTCTCTACAGATAAGGATACTGAAATTTAATATAATTAATTTATTCAAAAAATATTTATTTATTTAGGCTGCGCCGGGTCTTAGTGGCAGCATGCAGGATCTTCTTTGTGGCATATGGATTCTTCACGGCAGCATGCGGACTCTTAGCTGTGGCATGCGGGCTTCTTGGTTGCAGCATGCGGACTCTTAGTTGCAGCACACATGCAGGATCTAGTTCCCCGACCAGGGATTGAACCCAGGCCCCCTGCATTGGGAGCGTGGAGTCTTACCCACTGGACTACCAGGGAAGTCCCAGGATACTGAAATTTAGAGAGCTAAAGTAATTTATCCCAACGTATATTCTGGGGCAATGAAGGGGTCTTGCATAGTATACAGAGTAAAATAGGATGGAGAAAAATTCCCCCCCCACACTAACCTCTAACAATTAGAGTCAGAGTCAAATTAAAACTTGGCATCTCCTTCAATCATAAATGGAAGCCACAAGCCACTGTAGTGATAGCAGTACGTAAATTATGTCAGTAACAGGAATTGCAGATAATTTCATATTATACTACATTTGTGAATAGCTCAGATCTCTTCTATGCTCATCATTATGTCAAAATGTTGGCACTTATTGAACTTGCCTCTGGATCTTTTTGCTTAATGTACTAATAGAGAGGCAAAAATATTACTGTAACAAATTAATTTTTAAATATTATGATAACAACACAATTTCAATTATGTTTCAGTAAAATGTTTTCTCTCTAATTTTATTTTATGCATTAGAAAAGTTCATACTTGGAAATGCGATTTCTTCTGTTGAGGTAATAAGAAAAGGAGCTCATAGCTTTATTCTCAGACCACCAATGCTTTTGGGATGCAGTTGCAGGATTCACCCAGAGTTTGACTAAAGCCAGCAGAGTCGCTCCTCCTTGCCAGCTGCTTCCCTTTGTGCCTGACGGCCTAACTAGTTCTGTGCTGGCTTTGGCTCTGAGTATTGCCAGAGCGTAACGTCAATTTACTGCTAGCCTTGGACCAAAATGGACGAGGGTAGGAGGTGGTGCGAAAAGAAGATGGGCATTGGAGTCAGCCAGGGCTAGGTCTGAATTCCAGGTTCAACACGCACTTTCTTTCTTTGCTAGGGGATTCATGAGAAAAGAAAAGAAAAGAAAAGAAAAGAAAGAAGAAAGAAGGAAAGAAAGAAAGAAGGAAAGAAAGAAAGAAAGAAAGAGAGAAAAAGAGAGAGAAAGAAAGGGAGAGAGAAAGAGGGAGGGAGGGAGGAAGGGAAAGAGAGAGAGGGAGAGAGGGAGGGAGGGAGGGAGGAAGGAAGGAAGGAAGGAAGGAGGAAGGAAGGAAGAAGAGAAGAGCCCCCTGTGGGTGTTGAACCTGGAATGCAAACCTAGCCCTGGCTGACTCCAATGCCCATCTTCTTTTCGCACCACCTCCTACCCTCATCCATTTTGGTCCAAGGCTAGCAGTAAATTGATGCTCCGCTCTGGCAATACTCACAGCCAAAGCCAGCACAGAACTAGTTAGGCCGTCAGGCACAAAGGGGAGCAGCTGGCAAGAAGGAGCGACTCTGCTAGCTCTAGTCAAACTCTGGGTGAATCCTGCAAATGCATCCAAAAAGCACTGGTGGTTTGAGAATAAAGCTATGAGCTCCTTTGCTTATTATCTCTGACAGAAGAAATTGCAAAGTCATTGGCAGCATTTGTAATATTCATCGAGTGCCAATAATATGTTGGTTTCTATCCTGATGCCTTAAGAGAAACTCAGTAAATATTTATGTAGCATTGCAATGCACAGACATTATGATAGGTAGTGGGACTAAAGGGGGAAAATGACAAGGTCTCCACTTCAGGGGACACAGTCCAATAGGGCAAAATATAGGCAAACTCTATATTGTAGATTGGGATAAACAAACGTGCCTATGAAAGGTAGGGATGGGAGAGGCTCATCCTGACAGTGTGGGATGGGGAAGCCTAAGGGAGAGAAGGGACTGGCTAGGACCATGAAGGTTAGGCAGGGCAGGTGGATTTGTAGGGTGTTAGGGGCTCTAGACTATATAGTAAAAGGTAGCGTGTCTATGGTTCAGTATATAAATGTCAAACTCTTTGCAATGGCTTACAAATCCCTATGCAGTCTGGAGCCCCATGACTCTCTCACTCCTCCTGCTTTCTCCCCTTTGCTCACCTTAGTCCAGCTGTACCGGCCTCCTTGCTGTTCCTTGCACAGATCCCCAGGGCTGCTCCTGCCTCAGTGCCTTTGCATTTGCCATTCCTTTGCCTAAAACACTCTCCCCCTAAAACCAGTCAATCAATCACTCTCTCCCTGGATATCCTGGAGGCCCACTCCCTCACCTTCTTTATGTCTCTGAGAAGATGCCACCTTTGGAGTAACCACCTTATTTAAAAATTTTAACCCCTTGCTCACCCTGGTGTTCCACCCCGTTTCCTGCTTTAGTTTCCTCTAGAACACAGATTTTCACAACCTACTATATCAGTGGTTCTTAAACCTATGTATTAACCAGAATCACCCGGAAGACTTGTTAAAACTTACAACCGGCCTCTGATTCAGTGGGTCTGGTGTGGGGCCCAAGAATATGCATTTTAACAAGTTCCCAGGTGATGCTAAATCTGCTGACCTGGGACTCACTTTGAGAACCAATGTGCTGTTAATTTTACTGATTTATTGCCTGTCTCCACTAGAATGTAAGCTGTTTGTCGCAGGGTTTTTTGTCTGTTTCATTCCTGGCTATAAATCCAGTGCCAGAACAGTGGCCAGAACACCCAACATATTTGTTGAGTAAACAAGTGTTTGTGGCTTAAGTGTAGGGTATGTAGGGATGCTGGGAGGCATGCAGTGGGAGTACGTTTGAAAGAAAACGTTTGGCCCGTATTTTTGATAAATTGTTATAGTAATAATAATACGTTATTATTGTGAATATAATAGTGTAACAAAACTAACTACCATTTATTGTTTCCACTGTGCCAGGCCAGCTCACAGTGGGGTTCAGAGGGACTGTATGACTTTAATTTGCTTAAGATCACTTAGTATATGTAGTAAATGGTTTAGTTAGGATTTTAACTTAAGTCTGTCTGACTCCAAAAGGATGGTCTTGAACACCAGGCTAAAAGTCATCTCATGATTGATTTTTAAACTTTTAATTTTATAATAATTTTAGATCTACAGAAGAGCTGCAGAGATAGCTTAGAGAGCCCTCATATAACCTCCGCCCAGCTTCCTCTAATGTTAACATCTGATACAACCATGCTTCTTATATTGAAACTAGGAAATTTAAGTTGGTATAACACTATGAACCAAACTACAGACTCTATTTGGAGTTCACCTGTTTTTCCATTCTAATGTCCTTCATCTGTTCCAGGATCCAATCCAAAACACCACTGTCTAACAATTTTTAAAGACCCACCATGGACAAATTTGAATGTGCACAGCATGAAGTGCCCAAGATACAAAGAAGATACAAAGATGACTAAAATGCAGGGCAGCCCTTGAGGTGCATATGACAGGGACATAGACACAGAAGTAAAGAACTCCACTAGATGAGGTCGTGCCAGGACAGGGGCCAGCTCAGGGAGCTTTAAGGGCCAATGGAAGGCAGACGGTTAGCCTAATCCTGGGGTTTGGGAAGACTTCTTGGGAGAGTCAGGCAGGAGGAACAGTGTGAGGAGATATTGCAGGCCACTGAGAATCAGCAGAGGGAAAGGCCAGACGGGCACAATGGTTGAAGGGAAGAAACAGGGAGAGCTTGGTCGGGAACCACCAAGAACTGGGACAGGACCCGTTGGTGCTGGGGACTTAACGAGGCTATGTTCCAGGGTGCCAGCGTAGTCAGGGATATGTTTGAACTAGAATCTCCCAGCAAGAGACTGTAGGTCAAATGTTTATCCTTTGATAATTAACCTGTTTACATAATGCCTTGAGTGTCATTTCATTATACTTATAATTGGGAGGCAGTATAACACAATGGTTAATAACATAGGCTCTGGAAGGAAACTATCTGGGTTGGAATCCCACCTGACTGCCACTTTCTATTGTACTTATGAAACTTGGAAGGTCTCTTACTTTTCTGTGCCTGTTTTTCCTATCCGTAAAATGAGGATAATACTAGTATTCATCTCATAGCGTTCGGATGACTGTAAGGTGCTTGGTCAGTGCTTGTGCACACTGAATAGCCAATGAACATCAGCTGTTATTATACAAGTGTGCATCCATTTCACACCTTGCTTATCTTCCTTAGACAGAAGCCAAGATACCTGAATAAAAGTTTCAAACAGCTTTCAGGTATACAGTCTCATTACACCTTCAGCATAATGTGTTGTGACCATTTTACAGGTAAGGAAAGTAGAGCACAGCAAAGTTAAGTGACAAAACTGAGATCATCTTAAAATCAAGGAGAAGAGCAAGTTTTGGGTTTAAATTCTCAGATTCTTTATGCTGCTACTGAAACAGTGGCCAAGGTCCATTAATATTAAGGAACAGTTAGAAAAACAATTAACTGAATGTTCTTAGCGTCCTGCCTAGCCTTTATCAGCAGTTTTACCACATAAAATATTTGATGAGTCTGCCTTCCTGTGGTGAAATACCAGACTTGTGAACATTTAAGCAACTCACAAATACAGATGGATTTCATTTGCTCAGGGCCAGAGAGTCCCGAGAGTTGACAAATTAGCTGTCATAAACATGGCTCTCAGATGTGGGCTTTGGAGATGGGTGGTCTTGGGGTTGATCAAGCCAGACTAGTTCCTATGTAAACTTGGGTGAACTGTAAAACATTTAAGAGCCTCAGTTTATTCACCTGTAAAATGGGGATTCTAATACAGACCTCTTAAGGTTGTAGGGAGATATAAAAGCCGTATACATTGTACAGACCCTGGCATTCAGACAGCATTCATTAAGCATGAATTATCTTTTCCTACTCCATTTCTTTCTTTCTTTCTCTCTGGTAGCTGTAGATTACCATTAGCACAGGCCAGGAAATGCCACAGATGAACAGGGAACACACAAAAATATAATTTTATCACAGATATTAAGTGTTAGGTAGGAAGAGTCCTTACAAAGCAATGTTTGGGTAGATGATAAAACCAAGATGTGTTCTTCGTCATTAAAACTCAGAGAAGCCAGAATCACCAGCTGGATATTACAATTCTCACCTTACATTTGGATTTTACTTCTGTGAGTGGGGGCTGAAATTTTGATTGTATTCGAGACTTCAAGTGTCTCCGGTGGCCTGATGGAGTCATGGGGGACAGCAATTGGACAGTTAGGTGGGACACAACCCAGATGGTCCTGACAGCAGCGAGCCTCAGCTTACTGATACGCTCAGGCCCAGAGCCCAGTCTCATATGACCTGCGTGTCTAAAACGTGCTCAGAATGTTTGTCTCTATGGTTTCCCCTATAAATACATACATATATACATATCAATACATATATGTGTATATATATGTGTGTGTGTATATATATATTATATATATAAAAGGAAATAGTCAATAACTATTGCAAGACAACCAATCACCAGACTCATCTCAAAGCTTCTTGTTCCGGCACCCGGGAGCTGTCCCAACTTCTAGGCTGAGCTCTGAGAGCGGCACTTCTCAGAAACATTGCTCTCGCCTGGGCAGGCTGCTTCAGAGGGAGCTCCCATTTCCCTGAGAGGGTGGCTGTGCGGCCTTTGCGATGAAGCTTCTGGTCATCAATATTTGAAGAGAGGCCCCTAAATAGGTGTATGCCTGCTGAGGTGCACAGTTGCAGGAAGCACCTGTGTCCTCTTCACGCGGCCTCTCTAACCCTGCCTGGAATAAACGGCCTAATCTTGGGAACCCAGTGGAGGATGGGTCGGGGGAAGGAGCCAACGCCAGCCAGATACCCCGTGTGCAGAGGTGTTATCTTGTTCTCCAGACTCTGAGGTATCTGATGGTTGCAGGTGGCTCAGCCAGCATGTTTAGCTGTGCACTGGGGCTGTCAGGGGGTTCTGGACAGTGTTCCATTAAACCTTCAGGGACTGGCTAGTCTCGATTGCCTTTCCTCTAATATTTAAAATGAATTACAGGAACTATACTCAGTACCTTCTAGTAACTTCTAATGGAAAAGAATCTAAAAAAGAATATATATATATTATATATATATGAACATATATATTATATATATTCATATATATAATATATATGTTCATATATATTATATATATATTCATATATATTATATACATTCATATTATATATATTATATATATTCATGTATACTATGTATGTATATATAATATATATTCATATATATAATACATATTCATGCGTACTATATATGTATATATAATATATTCATACATATTATATATATTCATATATATATTTATCTCTGAATCACTTTGTTTGCTGAACACCTGTAACCAACATTGTAAATCAACTATATTTCAATGAAAAATGTAAAAATAAGTAAAAGAAAAGAAAATGAATTCCAGATCTATCCCCAGCAGTGGATAAACGTCCTCACACTGCCTGGGCACTGTGCTGCCACCCATGTTCTCACTGCCATGAAATCCTAGGACTTTTGGCCAATATATGCCAGTAACCAGAGTGTCCAACACTCTGTCCCAGATGTTTATTTCTACATATTGACCTTCACAGGGGGAGTGGGCATCAGAGGGGCCGTATTCCAGTTGTTTCTGCCTCTAGTCAACTAAAACTAATAAAACATGATTTAGCCTTTTTCCATCTCAGTTTCCAAATCTGCTAAATGGAGATAACTATACATACTTCGTGTACCCTCTAAGAATTTGGTGGCGATAAAATAGGATCACATCTATAAGAATAGCTTAAAAAAACAGGAAGTATAAAGAAATGAAGGGGGTGGTAGAGTTTTAACAGTAACACTTAATTGCTCTGGACCCCGCTTCTGCAGAATTTGTGGCTATATAGAAGGGGCAGTGCAAAAGTTTACCTTTGCCCTATTATGAAAGAAAGGATGTATTACATAATTAAACAATGCAAATAATATACGAGGGATATGTAACCTACTCATGAGACTGATCGGGTTTCACAAACTTGCGGCAGTCGTTTGCAAATTAAAAATTAACGAGCCATTCCGCTATGTTCTCCAAGGCGAGTCACGGAACACCTTGACTTAGCAACACTTAGCTGTTAAAATCAGAAACATAGCACTGGAAAGGAACTCTTAGCTCATCTTAGCCAAATTTGTCATTTTACAGGTGATGAGACTGACTCACAAGGATAAATAACATGTCTGAGCTTTCTCAGTCCACCAGAAAGCCAAAAATTACACCAAAATCTACTGTCTGTTGTCATTCATTCCATGCTGCCTCTTTTGTTGGCCTGGCTGAAGCTAATTTTTCAGTTCCACTGGAACAAATCCCGTTTTCTTTGAATGGAAACTTACACAGAAACACAGACTCACCAGCTATGAGTAAAACAAAAGTAAACTTTACTATTACCTCACAATCTCCCTTGACCAACCACGGATCCAGGTTTTGTGGGAGGCCTGAAGCTTTTTATATTTGGGGGATTCTCTGTCAGAAAAGGAATCAAAATTATGAGTAAAAAATTATTACCAATATAAACATTTATTTAGAGAGAAGAATCACAGTAAGTTAAAATTTTTCAAGTTGACAGATACCAGAGATAGCACAAATCCAAAGAAATAACAATAGTTTTATTAATGGCCTTATCATTTATCTTATTATTGCCTCTTATTAACTGTACCTCTTTAAAGTCTTTTTCTTTTAAGAGCATCCTTTGTCTGAAAACTCTTTCATTACCTCTTCACTTGATAACAGTTTTGTGATATCAGAACCTAAAAGGAGAAGAAAAAGGTAATTTAACATTTCCTTCTTCCTGGAAGCGTCTAGAATGGTTAATCAATTTTTTTATTATTATTGATACTTAAAATTTTTTTCTTTTAGCTTCCCAACTTGTTATGGGTAATGCCGTGTAAATTTGTATGATTGTATTCAAATCTGAGAAAACTTCTCTTGTTTCTATCGTATATGAACCATTATAAACACACTTGCTTTTGTTATTTTGCTTGGAACATACACCTGATAAATATAGAACTCTTCATAAATTCTACTTCTCACGATTCCCATTAACAATAACAACAAAGGGGATTTGATTTTCTTTGTAATTGTATACAGTACAGCATCAGGCATTATCCTGGTAAAAGGACTTCTAGTCTGATTAGATGTTGAAGGGACTCAATCATCCACTTAACAACTTTCTATACCTTATGCTTGGAAGAATTTCCATATATTATCTCTGGCTCAATGCATTTCAAACTTTACACAACAAAGTGATTCAGTTATACATACCTACATTCTTTTTCATATTCTTTTCCATTATGGCTTATCACAGGATATTGAATAGAGTTCCCTGTGCTATACAGTAGCACTTCGTTGTTTATCCATTCTCTATACAATAGTTTGCATCTGCTAACCCCAAACTCCCAGTCCATCCTTCCCCCACCCCCTCCTCCTCCTTGGCAACCACAAGTCTGCTCTCTATGTCTGTGAGTCTGTTTCTGTTTCATAGATAAGTTCATTTGTGTCATATTTTAGATTCCACGTATAAGTGACATCATATGATATTCGTCTTTCTCTTTCTGACTTACTTTACTTAGTATGATGATAATCTCTAGGTCCATCCTAGAGATAATGCTGCAAATGGCATTATTTCATTTTTTTTATGGCAGAGCAGTATTCCATTGTATACATGTACTGCATCTTCTTTATCCATTCCTCTGTCAATGGACATTTCGTTTGTTTCCATGTCTTGGTTATTGTGAATAGTGCTGAAATGAACATGGGGGTGCATGCATCTTTTTGAATTAGAGTTTTCTCTGGATATATGGCCAGGAGTGAGATTGCATATTTCTCCTCCACTCTTCATATATATCTCATGCTGGGGCTAAAGGACATGTTCACATTTCCATATGACCGAGGTGCTGTACCTGAGAACTAAGATGGTGAGGGTGTTGGCAGGGTAGGTGATAGGAGTGTTTCAGAAAGTCATTCCTCTCTGGGATGGCTGGCAGTAATACAACTATACGTGGAAGTGACTGTGACCCACACAAATATAGCCTCATAAACCCAAACTAAACTTCTCCTTCACTTACCTTCCCCTTAACTGGATTCCGAAAATGCCTGGGGCTCCTCCAATGTTACTCCACCTAGAGTTGTGTGAGGGAGTGGGTATCTGCACTCAGAATACTGTAAGAAGCAGTATTCTTAATCAATTGCAAGGAAAATGTATTACTTGGGTAAGTTTTACAAAAACATAAGACCATGTGAACCCATTGGCGAGACTCCTGCCGGGGCCGTGGAAAGGGCCTATGCAAATGAGAGGCCCTGAAGGTTAAGCTTCATGGACTTCATGGTGAAGGGCAGTCTCCAGTTCCTGGAAAAGAAAGAGTTACAGCTCTCAGCACCGTGGACAGGGTGTGGCACGTGCTTACAAGGTTGGAGGTAGGGGTGTCCTCTGGGCAACTGAGAAGCGAGGAGCCCTCCAGGCCTGGTCAAGGGAAGGCTGACAGTTTCATCCACAGTTTCCAGCAGAAGCAACTGCAGTGGCACACGCTGGAGTAGGTCTGCTGCTATACCGGGCTGCTCGGGGAAGAGACTGGTTGATGCTAACTCAGTGTAATCAGTCTTCTGCCCACAGCAGCCCATCATCCCCGGGCCAAGCCACCCCTGACAAAGCAACCCAGTAATCCCCTGAAATGGCATCACCAAAAACCCATCACTCTTGTTCCAATTTAAACATAACATTTGAATCTACATTTGGACTACTGCGTCATAATAAACATGTATTTCCATGGATGTCAACTAATATAGGAGATGGTCTGATGACTGAAGGGAGAATGTCTCATTAAAGGTAAACTTCTTGAAC
Organism: Grampus griseus; assembly: GCF_964374135.1. Taxonomy (NCBI): domain Eukaryota; kingdom Metazoa; phylum Chordata; class Mammalia; order Artiodactyla; family Delphinidae; genus Grampus; species Grampus griseus. The sequence goes on from NC_139017.1 coordinate 81,152,381, forward strand.
TTCCCTGGCAGTCCAGTGGTAAAAATCCACCTTCCAATGCAGGGAACACGGGTTCGATCCCTGGTCGGGGAACTAAGATCCCACATGCCGCGGGGCAACTAAGCTCTCACGCCACAACTAGAGAGCCCGTGTGCCGCAACGAAGAGCTTGAGTGCTGCAACAAAAGGTCCCGCATGCCACAACGAAGATCCCATGTGCAGCAACTAAGATCTGATGCGGCCAATTAAATAAATAAAGGTAAACTTCTCATGGAAGGCTCAGATCTCACACAAAGGACAGTTGTCCTGGGGTCCCTTTCCAATTTATCTTCATGGTTTGTTTTACAATATGAACTTGAAGAAAAACAATTCTTTGAAATATTCTGAAATTCTGATTTTTTACAAAGTCAGTCTGGCTTTTAACTTTCAGTGGAACTCAGACTCTTAAGGAAAAGCTCTCCAGGTTTGTGTCCCGTTTTCCATTCTTTCTTAATCTTCATTTCTGCTTGTCTGGACTATGGCAACAGCCTCTTAACTAAGCTCTCAGATCCACCCTATACACTGCTGCCACGTAAATGCTCTCAAGCTGGCCTTCCCTGTTGTCCCCTGCCAGGGACAATCTGTCCTTGTATGGAACACTCAGAACCCTTTGGTTGGTTCTAGTCTTCTAGCATTTATGAAAGTCACCCTTTATCGTGGTGGTCTGTGTATGTGTCCATCACCCTCGCTAGAGTATACATTTCTTGCATTCCCAGCCCACTGCAAAGTCAATGCACAAAATTGAAACTTATTAGGTACCAATGGCAGACTCTACTATTGATGTTTGACTTGACAATCATAGTAATTGTATTCTCCTTGCCAGTGACTGGTATAGAGAGGTGTCCAGTAGAAGTGTCTCTGATCGTGGAAAAATGGCTAGTGTGACTGATGTACTTTTGAGTTTATCAAATTCTTTTTTTTTTTTTTTTTTTTTTTTTTTTGCCAAACCACACAGCTTGTGGGATCTTAGTTGCCCGACCAGGGATTGAACCCGGGCCCTTGGCAGTGAAAGCGCTGAGTTCTAACTATGGACCACCAGGGAATTCCCTGATTTTACCAAATTTGAATGAACTAAAAGGTAAACTTCACTTGCCACATCTATTGGACCTCTCAGGCCAGGTAACTCAGGTGACTCAGTTCTGGCAAACGAAATACAGGGCAGCCAGTTTTTTCTTCTACAGGATTTTATCTCATCTGGGTGTGGTACCCGGGACTGTACGGCCATCCTGGAACCTGGAGAGGAGCACAGAGGACAGAGCTGACACCCTGAGGATGGCAGAGAGAGAAATGGAGAGAGTCTGAGGTGTGGACTCAGTCAACCTAGAGTTGCCCTTCCTGGGACTTCCTCATGTGTGGGTAAGGACATTTTCCTCACTGTTTAAGCCATTTTGACTAGAGCTTTCTACAAACTTCAGCCCAAAGCATCAGAAATGATGATGCTGTTATGATAATTAGGTGGAAAGAGGGGGCAGGATACAGCATGTCCAATGGGATTTGCAGACCTCTTGTAGACACTGTACACAATGATGCAAGAGAAATGTGGAAAAGAACAAACCATTAGGAAATCATATATCTAAAGTATGAGGTTTTTTCCAGGCAAAAGACAGAGTTTGTGAGTGTTGCTCAGTGAAGAACAAGAATTCTGCAGAGGATATCTGTGGCTTCGGTCTACTGAGGACTCCTTTTGCCCTTCCTTTCATTGCCAACCCTATGTTCTGTGGGGAACTATTCCTTGTGACTCAGGGAAGGGTGACCCCAAATTCCCTGGCCACAGGGGTGGGTCTGGCCAGCAGGATACACCATACCTCCAGCCATGGTGACTGTTTGAGGAATAGGCATGTGAATTTTCACTAAGGTTTAATATATGGACAATATGGACACTGGGAGAAAGGAAGGGTGCTCTTTTTTGGGTGGGGCTGTGATTTCTGCCCCAAGGAGAGACTCCTTTGAGAGTAAAGCCAGTCCTAGAACCCAGGGGGCTGGGGAGGATAGACAGAGCCTGTTGACACTATCTGAGCCCCTGAGTGCAGCCATGCCTGAGGCCCAAGTCGATCTTCGGACTTTTCTTGTGCATGAGCACATATCCCTGATGTGCTGAGGCCGGTTTGCTTTGACTTTCTGTCCCCTGCAACTGAGAGTCCTGACTGATACAGTAGAGAATCAAACAAGGCAAGAGGGAAGTCCTGGATCTGCCTCAGATTGAAGTGGGGTCAGGTGAAGAAAGATGTGCAGGAGATAAGCATCTGTTAGGGCTTCATGAGGCAGTCCAATGCTGTGGACAGCAGCTTGGTACCCAGACAAGTGTAGATTTGGGGCAAACTGCTCTGAGTTTTAATACCAGCTTATCCACTTACTTCATTGATAAGTCTGAGACAGCTGTTTAAAGAGTAAACCTGGGGGCATCCCTGGTGGCGCAGTGGTTGAGAGTCCGCCTGCCGATGCAGGGGACACTGGTTCGTGCCCCGGTCCGGGAAGATCCCACATGCCGCGAAGTGGCTGGGCCCATGAGCCATGGCCGCTGAGCCTGCGCGTCCGGAGCCTGTGCTCCACAAAGGGAGAGGCCACAACAGTGAGAGGCCCACGTACGGCAAAAAAAAAAAAAAAACCCAAAAAACCAAAAACAAACAAACAAACAAACCCCCAGTAAACCTGGGTCTCAGTTTTTCCACCTGTAAAATGGGAAAAGATGACTTACCTCACAAATCTGTTGGGAGGATTAAGTAGGATGATATATGTAAAAGCCCTCATACAGAACTTGGCAGATGGTGCTACCTTCACTGACGTTAGTTCCCGGCACTGTGGAAAAGACATATCGAAGTCTCTGCAATAAAAACGTTCAAAGTGACTACCAATATTCTTTGGCCCTTCCTTCCTCCTCACTGCTTTTGACTTTTATCTCTTTTGTTTTTTATGTAATCCTAGTAGTTTAAATTGAAACTAATACGAGTCACCATAATTTGAACGTGTACTTTGTTCTTGTGCTTTACGTACACTATCTGTAATCCTGACTGTAATGATTCATACATTATTCCTGACAATGATAATAAAGTAGGCGGCACCGTGCCACAGGCCAGGAGAGATTAGTGACTTGTCTGCCCTATTAGTATAGAAGGTAAAGCCAGGAGGGCCTCTAGAGGCACCTGGTGGGGGACACGAAACCCTAAGGGCACTGTTTACCATTGGAATTTTTCTCTCTCAGGAGAACTATGAGAGACATACTGTTGTTTTGAATTTCAAACCACAGTTACCTGTGTAATTAAAGAACCCGTAAGTCCTTCAGTAGGAAAAAGTGGAAGCTTGACCCAGTGAATGCCAGACCAAAGGACATATCCAATTACAGTTCTAACTGGGATATATGTAAGAGAATGTTCTGGAACTTTCCACGAGCTGATCCAAAATTGAGCTTTCAGGTTAAATTTAAAAGGAACAGTTTTAGAATTCGAGCTGGAAAATGAGATTCATGCTAAATGGACTTTTCTTTCACTACGACAAAAATACTGACACCAGGCCCCAAACCCACCATTACCATCACCGTCCCCTCCCTGCACCTCCACCCCGATCTGTTTTTTCTTTTTCTAATGTGGGTAGTCCTATTCTGATTAGCAGCACCATCTTCATTAGGACATAAATGAAACTACTTTTGTTCCTATAGAAACACAAAAGTCGCCAAGACGTGTCTGAGGATGTTTGCTGCAGCCTGTCTGCAAGAGCAAAAAAGTGTTTGTCTTTATTGCTGATGTCCAGTGACAAGGGGGTTATTTGAATAAATGGAACACTCTGGTCCAGCTAAAAAGAACAGATAGATTTTTATATACTGACATGAGGAAACGTGGACAATATAGCTATACGTTTGAAAAGCAAGTTGCAGAATGTTATTTAGAATATAATCTGATTTATGGGGAAAAAAAACAAACAAAAAAGCAAAGTATCTGCATGATGGAAAAGCCTAGAAGGAAGAATACGAATGTGTTATTAGTGGTTGTTGGGTTTTGCTTTGGAGTGGGTCACAGAGGACTTTGACTTTTCACTTGAAACGTTTCTATATAATTGTGAGGTTTGGGCTTCAAAAATCATTTTTTCTTTTTTCTTTTCTTTTTTTTTTTTACAATGGGCCAGCTTTATTTCTATAGTCAAAACATATGTAAAGATTTTTAAAATTTACCATCCACTGGTCAGTACCTAAGAGGACAGGCTAAGCTATTAAATGATGTGGTCGTGAAAGTTAGTCTCTATATCCATGACCTTCGTCCTCTGTTTATTTGCATCACCCAGAATGGTTTTTCTAATCCCTGACCTTTAAGATGTTTGCCCCTCATCTAACAGACCGCTGGGCTGGCTATGGGGTGCAGCTGCTCTCCCTGTGGCTGTGCCAGCTCCTCCTCTACTCACTTCCCCTGTCTTAACTCAGAAAAGTTGCCGTATCCTGTCTGTGGTCCCCGAGTGGAATGAAACAGCAAGATTAAATGAAAAGAAACCCTTCTTACATATTTCGATAAAATACTTCCTCTAACTTATTCTTTAACATTTCTTCTGCGTCTGCCTCTTGTCGAACGCTGTGCTAGGTGGGGCACGGTCTCTGCTCAGGGCACACAAAGCACCCTGGTGGAGATAGACAGGTAGGCAGTGACAGTGACAAAGGTGACAACTGTATTGCCACTTTCTCAGCATCCAAATGTGTGTCTGCATCAGGTGCTGGGGGTACAAAGATAAGTAAGACAGGGTCCCTGGCCTAGAGAGGTTTACAGTCTAAGCAGTGCTGTCCAACAGAAATATAATGCAAGCCACACAGGTAATTAAAAATTTTCTAGTAGCCCCGTTAAAAAGAAACAGGTGAAATTAATTTTAATCAGCCATTTAATTTAACCCAATTTATCTAGCATATTGTCATTTCAACATGTAATCGATATAAAAATTATCAATGATATATTTTAGGTTACTTTTTTCATACTAAGCATTTCCCATGTGGTATGTAGCTTACAAGACATCTCCATTCAGATCAGACCCGGTTTAAGTGCTCAATAGCTACATATGGCTGGTGGCCACCATATCGGACAGGGCAGATCTAAGGAGAAGATGAGCTTATTAATAGATCATTCCACAATGTATCAAAAGCTCCCCAAGGTTGTACCTAGGATGTTGTGGGCGATAGACCTCCCTCACTCCTGAGGTGGGATGTGTGGGGGAAAAGGTAATGGTCAGGGAAGGCTTCTTGGAGGAAGCCGCACACGAACAGAGGTAGCCAGATGCACCATGGGAAGACCATGTCCAGAAGGTGGAACGGGCAGCCTGAAGATGGGCTCAGTGGTTTCAGACAGTGCAGTGTGAGCAGGGCTCGTCACTAGTTTGGTGATTACAGCTTAACAAGTGAATCTGAAAAACATAAATTAAAAAAAAAAAAAAGTGAAACCTTTAGTGAATAGGAATGAGGTAGAAGGGAAGGACAGAAGAAGGGCCGGCAGAGAGGGAAGATTTCCTACTCAAAGGGGAAGTCTTCATGAGATGGGAAAGATAGGAGCTCTGTACCAGGGTAGGGCCCAGTTAGCGGAAGGCAGGCTGGATTCGGGCTACTGCTCAGCCCCTCATCCAGGCCCTTTGTGGAAGGCGTGGTCTGCACAGCCATCCGTGGCAGCCCTCTGCTGTGCTATCATTCTGAAGCCTCTCCAGCTGGACTGTTCTGCCACATTTACTTGAGAGTAAGCACACTGGAGCTGGTTGGAAGATGTGACGTCGATCTTTTTTTCAGGGTTTGTCCAGAAACATAAGCTCCTACCTGTGCCTGAGCCTTGCTGCTTGCCATGCAAGGCCCAGTGAAATGGACAGTCTGCACCTTCCGGGGGCTTCTCTGCCCAAACACTAACGTGAAATGTGAAACTGCCATTGAAAGGGCACCTGTGCCTGCAGGTCTGGAGCACGAACACCACACGTGCTCAGCACGTGTCCAGGCTGTGGAGAGCTTGGCAGGACACCGATTCACTGTGCAACCCCGGACAAGTCACCTTGCCTCTTTGGGCTTCCTCTCCTCTGTGAAAGTAGGGGTTGGGACACATGACAAAGCTCATAGGTGTTGTGATTAGCAATCTGCAACAAACCGGAGCAAATCTGCTCTCAGCAAACTATGCCCCAGCCTGTCCTCACCACAGCCCTCATCCCCAGACCCCAGTGACACACAGACCTGAACGCTTCGTCCTCCCAACCTCACCCGCACAACCTGTTGGCTGAAACCCAGGAAAATCTGGTATGAGATATGTATGTCCTTACGCAACCGTTTCTCCCCTCAGTTTACACTGCTGGTGCTTTAAGAAACACAATATTGGCAAAATGGACTATACTCAAAATGATTCCTGGGAACCGAACAGACCAGTTTGGTCGGAAGCCCGAGGCACCTTCTCTAAAGGCCTGGCCTCCCCCTCCCGCTCCCCCTTCGCTGGGATGCGATGGACGGCAAGCCAGGAGTCAGGTTAGGTCACAGGATGAGAACTCTGAACTAGCTGAAACTGCCTGGGACAGCTCTAGCGTATCCACGCCTTGGCTCGGCTCACTGGGGCTTTAATAATGCAATAATAACCAGCTTCTAAAGCACACAAAGGCTTTTGGAAAGCTGGAGATAAAAGCGACTTTGTTCTCTTCTTGCCCAGTACAGTAGACATCCATAGGTGTTCCCACAGAAACTGGCCACTTGGCTGTCACTGTGGTTGGACTTCCCCCCCTTCTTGCTTACTGAGAAGCCAACAGATAGCTTAGAAGGAAAACAGCGTCCAGAAAATGCACTTGAAAAAGAAAGCTGATGAGAGACGAGCATATTGGAAAGCTGGGTGCACTTTCTGCTGAGCTCTTCTCTTCCCTGAGACTGTTGGCCCCTGTAGGATGCTGCATCTCCTTCATCAAACAGTCATCCTGGGCCAAGCGTGAGGCTTAATGCAGTCAGAGCGTGGGCGGCCGCCGAGACAAAGCCATTTCTCCTCCGTGCTCTGCATTTGGGCTGCATCGTGCCTGCTGGAGGGAGCAGCCCTACATTCACCCCGCCACTGCGACCCTGCCTGCCCCCATCTTTCCTATCCCTTCTCCTCCCTTCCCACTATCCCTCTCCTCCTCCCCCAACACATAGAGTTTATATAGCTGGCTTCTTCACCCCCCACTGTCTTTTCATATTACTCTTTTTTTAACATCTTTATTAGAGTATAATTGCTTTACAATGGTGTGTTAGTTTCTGCTTTATGACAAAGTGAATCAGCTATACATATATATATATCTCCATATGTCTTCCCTCTTGCGTCTCCCTCCCTCCCACCCTCCCTATCCCACCCCTCTAGGCGGTCACAAAGCACCTGAGCTGATCTCCCTGTGCTATGCAGCTGCTTCCCACTAGCTATCTATTTTACATTTGGTAGTGTATATATGTCCATGCCACTCTCTCACTTCGTCCCAGTTTATCCTTCCCCCTCCCCGTGTCCTCAAGTCCATTCTCTACGTCTGCATCATTATTCCTGTCCTGCCCATAGGTCCTTCAGAACCACGTTTTTTTTTTTTTTTTTTTTTTTTTAGATTCCATATATATGTGTTAGCATACGGTATTTGTTTTTCTCTTTCTGACTTACTTCACTCTGTATGACAGACTCTAGGTCCATCCACCTCATTACAAATAACTCAATTTCGTTTCTTTTTATGGCGGAGTAATATTCCATTGTGTATATGTGCCACATCTTCTTTATCCATTCATCTGTCGATGGGCACTTAGGTTGCTTCCATGTCCTGGCTATTGTAAATAGAGCTTCAATGAACATTGTGGTACATGACTCTTTCTGAATTATGGTTTTCTCAGGGTATATGCCCAGTAGTGGGATTGCTGGGTCATACGGTAGTTCTATTTTTAGTTTTTTAAGGAACCTCCATACTATTCTCCATAGTGGCTGAACCAATTCACATTCCCACCAACAGTGCAAGAGTGTTCCCTTTTCTCCAAACCCTCTCCAGTATTTATTGTTTGTAGATTTTTTGATGATGGCCATTCTGACTGGTGTGAGATGATACCTCACTGTAGTTTTGATTTGCATTTCTCTAATGATTAGCGATGTTGAGCATCCTTTCATGTGTTTGTGGGCAATCTGTATATCTTCTTTGGAGAAATGTCTATTTAGGTCTTCTGCCCATTTTTGGATTGGGTTGTTTGTTTGTTTGTTTGTTTTGCGGTACGCGGGCCTCTCACTGTTGTGGCCTCTCCCGTTGTGGAGCACAGGCTCCAGACGCACAGGCTCAGCGGCCATGGCTCACGGGCCCAGCCGCTACGCAGCACGTGGGATCCTCCCGGACCGGGGCACGAACCCGTGTCCCCTGCATCGGCATGCGGACTCTCAACCACTGCACCACCAGGGAAGCCCCGGGTTGTTTGTTTTTTTAATATTGAGCTGCATGAGCTGCTTGTAAATTTTGGAGATTAATCCTTTCTCAGTTGCTTCATTTGCAAATATTTTCTCCCATTCTGAGGGCTGTCTTTTCATCTTGTTTATAGCTTCCTTTGCTGTGCAAAAGCTTTTAAGTTACATTAGGTCCCATTTGTTTCTTTTGGTTTTTATTTCCATTTCTCTAGGAGGTGGGTCAAAAAGGATCTTGCTGTGATTTATGTCATAGAGTGTTCTGCCTAAGTTTTCCTCTAAGAGTTTTATGGTGTCTGGCCTTACATTTAGATCTTTAATCCACTTTGAATTGATTTTTGTGTATGGTGTCTGGGAGTGTTCTAATTTCATTCTTTTATATGTAGCTGTCCAGTTTTCCCAGCACTACTTATTGAAGAGGCTTTTTTTTTTTTTTTTTGCGGTATGCGGGCCTCTCACTGTTGTGGCCTCTCCTGTTGTGGAGCACAGGCTCTGGATGTACAGGCTCCGCGGCCATGGCTCATGGGCCTAGCCGCTCCGCGGCATGTGGGATCTTCCCGGACCAGGGCACGAACCTGTGTCCCCTGCATCAGCAGGCGGACTCTCAACCACTGCGCTACCAGGGAAGCCCTGAAGAGGCTGTCTTTTCTCCATTGTCTATTCTTGCCTCCTTTATCAAAAATAAGGTGACCATATGAGCCGGGGTTTATCTCTGGCTTTCTATCCTGTTCCATTGATCTATATTTCTGTTTCTGTGCCAGTACCATATTGTCTTGATTACTGTAGCTTTGTAGTACAGTCTAGAGTCCGGGAGCCTAATTCCTCCAGCTCCGCTTTTCTTTCTCAAGATTGCTTTGGCTATTCGGGGTCTTTTGTGTTTCCATACAAATTGTGAAATTTTTTGTTCTAGTTCTGTGAAAAATGCCATTGGTAGTTTGATAGGTATTGCAGTGAATCTGTAGATTGCTTTGGGTAGTTTAGTCATATCCTCAAGACCATTCTCTAGTAGGTCTGTGTTTTTATTCCTGTCTTACCCGTAGGTTCTTCATGACATTATTTTTTTTCCCTTAAATTCCATATATATGTGTTAGCATACGGTATTTGTCTTTCTCTTTCTGACTTACTTCACTCTGTATGACAGACTCTAGGTCCATCCGCCTCATTACAAATAGCTCAATTTCGTTTCTTTTTATGGCTGAGTAATATTCCATTGTATATATGTGCCACATCTTCTTTATCCATTCATCCAATGATGGACACTTAGGTTGTTTCCATCTCCGGGCTATTGTAAATAGAGCTGCAGTAAACATTTTGGTATATGACTCTTTTTGAATTATGGTTTTCTCAGGGTATATGCCCAGTAGTGGGATTGCTGGGTCATATGGTAGTTCTATTTGTAGTTTTTTAAGGAACCTCCATACTGTTCTCCATAGTGGCTGTACCAGTTCACATTCCCCCTTGTTGGAAGATTTTTAATCACAGTTTCAATTGCAGTGCTTGTGATTGGTCTGTTTATATTTTCTATTTCTTCCTGGTTCAGTCTCGGAAAGTTGTGCTTTTCTAAGAACTTGTCCATTTCTTCCAGGTTGTCCATTTTATTGGCATAGAGTTGTTTGTAGTAATCTCTCATGATCCCTTTGTATTTCTGCAGTGTCAGTTGTTACTTCTCCTTTTTCATTTCCAATTCTGTTGATTTGAGTCTTCTCCCTTTTTTTCTTGATGAGTCTGGCTAATAGTTTATCAATTTTGTTTATCTTCTCAAAGAACCAGCTTTTAGTTTTATTGATATTTGCTATTGTTTCCTTCATTTCTTTTTTACCTCTCTCTGATCTGATCTTTATGTTTTATTTTCTTCTGCTAACTTGGGGTTTTTTTTTGTTCTTCTTTCTCTAATTGCTTTAGGTGTAAGGTTAGGTTGTTTATTTGAGATTTATCTTGTTTTTTGAGGTAGGATTGTATTGCCATAAAATTCCCTCTTAGAACTGCTTTTGCTGCATCCCATAGGTTTTGGGCCATTGTGTTTTCATTGTCATTTGTCTCTAGGTATTTTTTGATTTCCTCTGTGATTTCCTCAATGATCTCTTGGTTATTTAATAGTGTACTGTTTAGCCTCCATGTGTTTTTATTTTTTACAGATTTTTTTTCCTGCAATTGATATCTAGTCTCATAGCATTGTGGTCAGAAAAGATACTTGATACAATTTCAATTTTCTTAAATTTACCAAGGCTTGATTTGTGACCCAAGATATGATCTATCCTGGAGAATGTTCCATGAGCACTTGAGAAAAATGTGTATTCTGTTGTTTTTGGATGGAATGTCCTATAAATATCAGTTAAGTCCATCTTGTTTAATGTATCATTTAAAGCTTGTCTCCTTATTTATTTTCATTTTGGTTGATCTGTCCATTGGTGACAGTGGGGTGTTCAAGTCCCCTACTATGATTGTGTCACTGTCAATTTCCCCTTGTATGGCTCTTAGCATTTGCCTTATGTATTGAGGTGCTCCTATGTTGGTTGCATAAATATTTACACTGTTATATCTTCTTCTTGGATTGATCTCTTGATCATTATGTAGTGTCCTTCTTTGTCTCTTATAATAGTCTTTATTTTAAAGTTTATTTTGTCTGATATGAGAATTGCTACTCCAGCTTTCTTTTGATCTTCATTTGCATGGAATATATTTTTCCATCCACTCACTTTCAGTCTGTTTGTGGCCCTAGGTCTGAAGTGGGTCTCTTGTAGACAGCATATATACGGGTCTTGTTTTGGTATCCATTCAGCCAGTCTATATCTTTTGGTTGGAGCATTTAATCCATTTACATTTAAGTTAGTTATTGATATGTATGTTACTATTACCATTTTCTTAATTGTTTTGGGTTAGTTATTGTAGGTTTTTTCCTTTTCTTGTGTTTCCTGCCTAGACAAGTTCCTTTAGCATTTGCTGTAATGCTGGTTTGGTGGTGCTGAATTCTCTTAGCTTTTGCTTGTCTGTAAAGGTTTTAATTTCTGTGTTGAATCTGAATGAGATCCTTGCTGGGTAGAGTAATCTTGGTTGTAGGTTTTTCCCTTTCATCACTTTAAATATGTCCTACCACTCCCTTCTGGCTTGCAGAATTTCTGCTGAAAGATCAGCTGGTAACCTTATGGGGATTCCCTTGTATGTTATTTGTTGCTTTTCCCTTGCTACTTTTAATATTTTTTCTTTGTATTTAATTTTTGATAGTTTGATTAATATGTGTCTTGGCGCGTTTCTCCTTGGATTTGTCCTGTATGGGACTCTCTGCACTTCCTGGACTTGACTGACTATTTCCTTTCCCATATTAGGGAAGTTTTCAACTATAATCTCTTCAAATATTTTCTCAGTCCCTTTATTTTTCTCTTCTTCTTCTGGGACCTCTATAATTCGAATGTTGGTGCATTTAATGTTGTCCCAGAGGTCTCTGAGACTGTCCTCAATTCTTTTCATCCTTTTATTTTAGGTCACTTACCTGTTCTTTATTTAGGTCACTTACCTGTTTTTCTGCCTCAGTTATTCTGCTATTGATTCCTTCTAGAGAATTTTAAATTTCATTTATTGTGTTGTTCATCATTGTTTGTTTGCTCCTTAGTTCTTCTAGGTCCTCATTAAACGTTTCTTTTATTTTCTCCATTCGATTTCCAAGATTTTGGATCATCTTTACTATCATTATTCTGAATTGTTTTTCAGGTAGACTGCCTATTTCCTCTTCATTTGTTAGGTCTGCTGGGTTTTTGCCTGGCTCCTTCATCTGCTGTGTGTTTCTCTGTCTTCTCATTTTGCTTAATTTACTGTGTTTGGGGTCTCCTTTTTGCAGGCTGCAGGTTCGTAGCTCCTGTTGTTTTTGGTGTCTGCCCCCAGTGGCTAAGGTTGCTCAGTGGGTTGTGTAGGCTTCCTGGTGGACGGGACTGGTGCCTGTGTTCTGGTGGATGAGGCTGGATCTTGTCTTTCTGTTGGGCAGTACTGCATCCGGTGGTGTGTTTTGGGGTGTCTGTGACCTTATTATGATTTTAGGCAGCCTCTCTGCTAATGGGTGGGGTTGTGTTCCTGCCTTGCTAGTTGTTTGGCATAGGGTGTCCAACACTCTAGCTTGCTGGTTGTTGAGTGGAGCTGGGTTCATGGTGAGATGGAGATCTCTGGGAGAGCTTTCACCATTTGATATTATGTGGAGCCGGGCGGTCTCTGGTGGACCAATGTCCTGAACTCAGCTCTCGCACCTCAGAGGCACAGGCCTGACACCCAGCCAGAGCGCCAAGACCCTGTCAGCCACACGGCTCTGATGAAAATGGAGAAAAAAGAAGGAAAGAAAGAAAAAAATAAATTAAAGTTATTAAAATAAAAATTAAAAAATTATTAACAATAAAAAAAATTAAAAAGGAATAAAAAAAGGAAAGAAAGAAGAGAGCAACCAAAAAACAAATCCACCAATGATAACAAGTGCTAATAACTATAAAAAAAAAAAAAAACAGTGGACAGACAGAACCCTAGGACAAATGGTAAAAGGAAAGCTATACAGAGAAAATCACACAAAGAAGCATACACATACACAGTCACAAAAAGAGAAAAAGGAAAAAATACATATATCTATATATTAAAAAAAAGGAAGAGAGCAATCAAATCAATAAACAAATCTACCAATGATAATAAACTCTAAATGTTAAACTAAGATAAACATAAAACCAGAAACAAATTAGATGCAGAAAGCAAACCCCAAGTCTACAGTTGCTCCCAAAGTCCACCGCCTCAATTTTGGGATGATTCGTTGTTTATTCAGGCATTCCAGAGATGCAGCGTACATCGAGTTGCTTGTGGAGATTTAATCCACTGCTCCTGAGGTTGCTGGGAGAAATTTCCCTTTCTCTTCTTTGTTCACACAGCTCCCGGGGTTCGGCTTTGGATTATGGCCCCACCTCCGCATGTAGGTCACCTGAGGGTGTCTGTTCTTCGCTCAGACAGCACTAGGTTAAAGTAGCAGCTGATTAGGGGGCTCTGGCTCACTCAGGGTAGGGGGAGGGAGGGGTACGGAGTGCGGGGCGAGCCTGCGGCGGCAGAGGCCAGTGTGGCATTGCAACAGCCTGAGGCGTGCCGTGTGTTCTCCCGGGGAAGTTGTCCCTGGATCACAGGACCCTTGCAGTGGCAGGCTGCACAGCCTCCTGGGAAGGGAGGTGTGGACAGTGACCTGTGCTCGCACACACGCTTCTTGGTGGCTGCAGCAGCAGCCTTAGTGTTTCATGCCCGTCTCTGGTGTCCCCGCTGATAGCCGCAGCTCGCGCCCGTCTCTGGAGCTCGTTTAGGCAGTGCTCTGAATCCCCTCTCCTTCCGCACCCCGAAACAATGGTCTCTTGCCTCTTAGCCAGTTCCAGACTTTCTCCTGGACTCCCTCCCGGATAGCTGTGGTGCACTAGCCCCCTTCAGGCTGTGTTCACACAGCCAACCCCAGTCTTCTCCCTGGGATCTGACCTCCGAAGCCCGAGCCTCAGCTCGCAGTCCCCACCCGCCCTGGTCTGTGAGCAGACAAGCCTCTCGGGCTGGTAAGTGCTGGTCGTCACCGATCCTCTGTGAGGGAATCTCTCCGCTTTGCCCTCCGCACCCCTGTGGCTGCGCTCTCCCCCATGGCTCTGAAGTTCCCCCTGCCGCCCCCCCCCCCCCCCCGTCTCCACCAGTGAACGGGCTTCCTAGTGTGTGGAAATCTTTCCTCCTTCACAGCTCCCTCCCACTGGTGCAGGTCCCGTCCCTATTCTTTTGTCTCTGTTTTTTTCTTTTGCTCTACTCAGGTATGTGGGGAGTTTCTTGTCTTTGGGGAAGTCTGAGGTCTTCTGCCAGCGTTCAGTAGGTGTTCTGTAGGAGTTGTTCCACATGCAGTGTATTTCTGATGTATTTGTGGGGAGGAAGGTGATCTCCACATCTTACTCCTCCGCCATCTTGAAGGTCTTCACTTTACTCTTAATGGAGAGAGCTGGGCTGCATATGGGATTCACCCAGACTGCCCCACCTATGCCTCTTAGATTAAAGAGTAAGAAACAAAAGCCCAGAGAGCAAAGTGATGGGGCCAAGGAAACACAGCTGGTTCCATTTTGGAAACTACTAATCTGTATACTTATTGCTCTGTGTGTGTGTGTGTGTGTGTGTGTGTGTGTGTGTGTGTGTGTAACAACAATTGCTTTGTTTATAACCTCAGTTGTCATTTCAAGGAAGGTGGGTCCTGTGACTGTATGGAGCACATTTATTTATCTGAGCTGTGTTTTGGACTTGGGTATGCAAATTTGTGAATGGCAGCTAGGGCAGGACAGAATGACCTTGCATAACAGAGCAGGAGGAATCTGGGAAGGAGAAAGAGGATCCAGGAGATTAGACCAGGGGGATGGGCTGAAAAAGAGACCCCCGGGGTTGTCCAGCAAAGGAGGGCTTTTCAGAACATAATTATCTGGTTGTCTGTTTCTTCTTTTTAATTGTTTGCTATGGGGTGTGCAATATATATTCCCTCACGAAACTGTCAGGAGATTCTCCACTGTTCATTAATGTGATGTGAATAGATTTGGGGAGGGGCTGGTGCACTTAAAGAGTTGCTGAGATCTGAGTTCATGTTGACGTGATATGAAACAGACAGCTGCTGCAAGCAGCTGGTACAGAGGATGAGGAGACAGCTGACATCTGGGTTCTACATGGAAGTCCACGGGGGCCCGGCAGTCCTTGTCATAATGGGCCCATTTAGAATTGAGCATGCCTAGGTTTGCACATGGAGGTGACATTCACTGATCTTATAGCTATCGCCAGTCGGTTAGAAAGAGGTGCAGCATTTTGCACAGCTGTGTGCCAGGCCCGAGGTCTTCGGCTCTCTTTCCTAGCTTCTAGGCTGTCTGAGTGGAAGCCTCCCTCAGGCCATCCTAATCAGTAGCGCTGCTTTTCTGTTCTGCTCTCAGCCAGACATTACCCATACATGTTCAAACCATCATGGCGGAACTGGGACTAGCATGCTGCAATGTTGGCAAATGGAATGTCTCCCAAGACCTTCAAGATTTTTCAAACACCATACCAATGGTATCTTTTTCCTGTTCCAAACTGCTGAGGTTTCCTAATGCTGATAGTATCAAGTCTAAAGTCCTGAACCTGTTGTTCCAAGTTGTGTACTTTCTGGCCTTAACCTACATTCATGCATTCGTCAGATACCAATTTTGCTTATTTAAAATTGAAGATGTTCTAGTCACTTTCATCTCCCACCTAAGAAATTAAAATCCCTTTCCACCCTTCCCTGAGTAGTCCGTGAGACATTCAATCTTTGTGCACCATCCATACTGACCTGGGCTCCTGGAATTCTCTTCCCCTCCACTCTGCTTGGTTGAATCTATTTCAGTTTAGCTCTCAGGTTGCAAGGAACTGCATTCAAAAGAATCACCAGGAAAAGAAGGTTAAGAAGTGGCTGTAAGGCTACAACATAGATTTGGACTACAGATGACAAGACTTTAAGTTCCAAGGTGGCTTCAGGGACTAGCCGGTTCACCTCTCTTGTCCCGGGGCAAGGTCTCCCTTTTCTTTTGCTGTTGCCACTTACCTTGAGTGCTGGCTCCTTTACTGACAGCTGGTTCTGTCTGCTCTTTGTTTCTATTTCCTCATAATTTTGGCTTACACGCGGCTCTGACTTGCCCTGAACTTTCCAGTCCCATCTTTACCTGAAGCTAACGCCCGAGGCAAGTCTTTTAGCAACTGCCTGTGTTGCCAGATCTCCCATTTTGGTTTCCCAATTTCAGATTCCAGAAGGGAATCTAACTGACATAGCTTATCTTTTGATGCTGGTCCAAGTCATAGATCTCAGCTTGCTCAAGGAAGAACTGCCCTTGCATCAGCTCCAGTCAGGTCGGTCAACCTTGGCTGGTAGACAAGGGTCCAGTTCCATCAGTGGGGACTGGAGTTGGGGTGTTTCCACACGGGCACATTTAGGTGTGAGCTGGCACACCTCTGTAACAATGACCTTAAAGCCCAGCTCAGGTCATATCTCCTCTGTATTTCTCTTCTCAATTACTTCTTCACTTATTTGGTACTTACAGTATTGTATTTTTAGTTATCCTTGCCTGTGCATTTGTCCTTTGTCACCCAGATGTTCGATAGCTTAAGGTCTGAGACTCTTAAAACAGAGGCCTAAGAACCTTGCAATCCAGGCTAAATGACCACCCAACCTGAATTCTTAATAGCATTGTGATTTCAAATATTCTCTACTGCTGTCCCTGGAAATCACTGAAACATTTAAAGAATGCTAACGGTTTAGAATTTACATCTGTTTCTCAGAATACCTCATATCTGGAGGTGTCATGAAAATTCCATGCCCCAATTTTTGAGGTTGAAAATATGGGTACAGTGTTCATAAGGGATAGAGGACTTCTCTAAATGTGGTAACGGAGGGCAACTGACATACTGGAGAGAGATTACAGAAACAGAGTAAGTTGGACTTGGTGACTCTGGCTATAGGGAATAAGGAAGAGTGGTGTCTATTAATAGAGACAACCATGTTTTGGGCTTGGGTGGTTGTGTGGAAAATGGGAAGGGAATTTTAAACTTAGAAAATGGGAAGAAGTTTTGATGTGATCCATATTTTACAGACCTTCAAATATTTATTAAGTCAATAAATATTTATTTAATACCCACTCTCTGCCAGGCACTAGGCCAGGACAGGTGGCACCAAGGTGAATAAGACACAGCGCCTGCCATCAAGGTGTTCTGTCCAGAGCGGGAGATAGTTGTGGAGATAAAAATTATAAGACAGTGTGATAAGTACTATAATGAAGAGAGACCCATGCAAAAGATAGTGGTAGACCAAGACTTCTTAGGAAGGTCATAAAAATTTTAACAGAGGAGAAGATACTTGAGAAGGGTCACAAAGGATGACCAGGTGATTAGGGAGAGTATTTTTGCTATCAGAAACACCATTTGAAATGTCTTGGATACATTCAGAGGAGTGATAGGAAATGAAGCAAAGGTCAGTACCTGGAGAAACTTACGAGTCAGGCTAATGAGTTCAAATTTTATTTTACAGGGAAGAGGGAGTCATTGAAGAGTTTTAGCATGGTAGCAAGGAGAGCAGATTTGAGGTTATGAAATGATCACTCAGGCAGCAATGTACAGTGTGAATTTGATGGGGATGAGATGGGAGGCCAAGAGAGTGGCTAGGAGATTATTGAAATAGTTCATAAGAGAGATGAGGAATGCTTCATCCTAGGGAGTTGCAGTACTGATGGAGAGAAGTGAAGGCTGGAAAGACATTACAGAAATAGAATGCATAAACCCTGGTGACTCACTGGATGGAGGGGATGGGGAAGAAGGAGGAGTCTTGGGTAACTGGGCCAGTGTTGATAATAATAACCAGATCCAAAAATACAGAAGTTGGTTTTGGACAAACTGATCAACTCTACTAGACTGCTGTTTCCTTAAGAACAGGGACTATGTCCTATTCACTGTCACAATACCTGTGCCTAGCACAATGTATTGAACACCTAGTGATTAGAGAATTTTGAGCATGTGAGTTTGAAACATCTGAGGGATATCCAGGTAGACACATCCAGTACTTAGCCTTGAAATTCAAGAGACAGATATAAGCTAGAGAGACACATTTGGGAATCATCTTATGTAATGGTGGGTGAGCTCTTCCAGGGAGACTACAGAGAGAAATGAGAAGGGGGTGGAGGATAGAATGTTGGGTAATAGCAATAGTTAAGGGGCAGGTTGAAGCAGAGGAGCCATTTGCAAAACTAGGAACATGGTGTCATGGAAGCCAACGTGGAGAGAGTATTCAAGCCTGGGAGAGGTCAACCATGTCAATGGCCATCAAGAGCTTAGAGCTCCCACTAGTGTCAGTCCAATCATTCCAGTTAACTGGTTTGGTTCTGGCCTTAGAATCATCGACTGCATTCCCATCAAAGTCAGTCCTTCCAGGTATAGTCCTAGGTCCATAGTTTGTTTTCTCATCCAAGGAGCCATAGTGGTAAGTGACTGAACCTGTCTTACTTTTCACATGTTGGGATGGTTAAGTGAGATAATGCGTCAGCAGCTCTCAAAAACTTTTGGTTTCAGGACCCCTTTATACTCTTAAAATTTATCAAGAGCCCAAACAACCTTTTGTTTAAATGTGTTATATCTAGTAATATTTACCACATTATAAATTAAAACTGGGAAATTCAAAAAAACTCATTTAAAATTAATAATAATAAACCATGATATGTTAACATAAAGGACATATTTTATGAGCTATCACTATATTCTCAAAAACAACTTAGAGAAAAGGATAGCATGGCTTTACAGTTTTGCAAATATCTTTAATGCCTGACTTAATGGAGACAGTAAATTCTTGTATCTGCTTCTGTATTCAATCTGTTATGATATCACATGCCATGTAACCTCTAGAAAATCCTACTGTACTCTTGTGAAAGGATGAGAGCTAAAAAGGGCAAATAACATCTTGGCATTATTACAAAAATAGGTTTGTCTTTGAGGACACCTGAAAGTGTTTCAGGAAAACTCAGGGATCCTTAGACCATACTTTGAGAATCACTGATGTATGTGAATGCATTTTGGAAGTTAGAAAGTCCATGTAAAGGTGTTATGATCACCCTGAAAAGCTATACTCTGGAATCAGAGGGATCTTTCTCATGTGGCTATAATTTGCCCCCAGAGAAGCATTATGTATGAGTAACATTGCTCCCAACAGGTACTTAGGCCATGAGAGAGAAAGAGTTTCCAGCCCATAGTTTTTACTTTTTCCTTCCCGAGAATTAAATTTAAAAATGTAAGTGAGAATGTGCTGTAAAAATGCAGGGTGTTAATCCAAATTATGTTGTTTTAAGTTAAGATCTTGTTATCCTCAGGCCAACCACGAAGAAAAAATAAATAAATTAAAATATACACACACATATATATGTATGTAAATGTGTTTATATATCTATATATTTCTCTCTCTCTCTCTCTCTCAACCCTTCTCCCTCTCCCCTGTCTCTCTGTCTTCTTCTCAGAGAGAGAGAAAGAGAGAGAGAGAGAGCAAGGGAAAGTTTTATGCTAGAAAATTTCTATTTAACACAGAAGGCAGTAATGAAGGCACAGAGGAACAAAAAATCCATAAGGCATACTGAAAAAAAAATAGCAAAAGGACAAATGAAATCTTATCAGTAATTACTTAAATGTAAATGGACTAAAACTTCAATAAAAAAGCAGAGGTTGGAAAAATGGATGGAAAACCTCAATCCAACTATATGCTATCTACAAAAGACATATTTTACATTCAAAGACACCAATAGGTTGAAAGTGAAAGGATGGAAAAAGATATAACACGCCAACAGTACCCAAAAGAGAGCTGGAATGGTTTTACTAATACCAGGCAAATAGACTTTAAGACAAAAATTGTTACTGAGACAAACAAGTACATTTTATAATAATAAAGACTATGGTGGAAATTAATGAAAAATAGAATAAAAAAAGGGTTAGAGAAAATCAAGGAAATGAAAGGTTGGTTCTTTGAAGACCAACAAAACTAAGAGCTGTTTCACTAGACTGACCAAGAAAAACATACTCAAATTACTAAAATCAGGAATAAAATAGTAGGCATTACTACCAATCTTACAGAAATACAAAGGATGATAAAGGAATACTATGAACAATTTTATGCCAACAAATTAGATAACACAGACAAAATGAACAACTTCCTAGAAAGTTACAAATTACTTAAACCAAGAATAGATGATCTAAATAGATCTATAATATGCAAAGATATTAAATTATTAATTAAAAAAACTTCCCACACACAGAAAAGCTGAGGCCTAGGTGACTTCATTGGTGAATTCTAACAAATCTTTAAGGAAGAATTAACACAAATGATTCACAAACTCTCCCCCCAAGAAATAGAAAAGGAGGGAATACTTCATCATTCATTCAATGAAGCTGTTACTACACTGATATCAAAACCAGACAGACATTGCAGGAAAAGAAAGCTATAGGCCAATATCTCTAAAATATAGATGGAAAAGTCCTCAACAAAGTACTACCAAACTGAGCCAGCAACATAAAAAGTATCATATACATGATCAAGTAGGATTTATCCCAAGAATACAAAAGTGGCTTAACATATGAAAATCAATTAGTATAATACACCATTCCATAGAATGAAGGACAAAAGCTACATAACTACCTCAACAGATGCAAAAGAAACATTTGACAAAATCTAATGTGCTTTCATGATAAAAATACTCAACAAGCTCGGAATAGAAGGGAATGTCTTCAATCTACTGAAGGCCTTCGATGAAAAACCCACAGCAAACACCATACTTAATGGTGAAATACTGAAATCTTTCCCCTAAGATCAGGAACAAGTCAAGTGCTACTGCCACTTCTATTCAACATTGTAGTGGAGGTTCTAGCCAGAGAAATTAAGCAAGAAAAAGAAATAGAAGGGATTCAGATAGAAAAGGAAGAAGTAAAAATACCTTTTTTTTTTTGCAGATGACATGATCTTGTACGTAAAGCATTCTAAAGAATCCAATCTAATAAAAATCTTTAGAACTAATAAATGAGTTCAACAAAGTTGCAGGATATGAGATACAAAATCAATTGTATTTCTACACATTAGCACTGAACAGCTCAAAAATCAAATTTGGAAAGTGTAAAGAAAAAACACACTCCTTCTTTGTGTCTCCTTTACTCTCACCACACTACTATCACCACACTACTCCTGACTCCTGCGGTCACCAAATGTGTGTGAGGGGCTTGCCCACACCAAACAATCCTGTGACACTAGCTGGGTGTCCTACAATTTAAGTCAATTCTGACGCCATCTACCTGGAGATAGTGTCAGATCCCACAGGTTAAGTGTTCAGTCCTACGATACTGCTCCCCTCCCCCACTTCAGACACCAATTGCATGTCCAGGTTGTTACCTGTGCTTCTGACCAACTGGCTATAGATCACAGGTTTTCACAACCTCCTCCTTGGTTTAGATTAATTTGCCAGAGTGGCTCACAGAACCCAGGAAAACATTTTACTTACTAAATTTCCTGCTTATTATGGAAGAATACAACTTAGGAACAGCCAGTTGGAAGAGATGTGGGAAAGAGTGTGGAGCTTTCGTGCCTTTTCTGAGCTCTCCACTCTCCCAGTAGCTTTGCGTGTTCACCAACTTGGAATCTCTCTAACCACATCTTTTGGGGATTTTGTGGAGGCTTAACTACATAGGCATGGTTGATTTAAATCATTGGCCATTGATGACTGATTCAACCCCCAGTCCCTCTTTCCCCCTAGAGGGTACGGGGTAGGACTGAAAGTTGCAGCCTTCTAATCATGGTTGGTTCTCCTGACAACCAGCCCCATCTAAGGGTCTTTCCAAGAGTCCCCTCATTAACATAAGTGGTTGAAAGGGGCTTGTTATGAATAACAAGATACCCATTTTACCCTTATCTCTCTGAAGCCACATCAGGAACTGAGGACAAAACCCAATTATTGTAACAAAAGATGTCCCTATTGTTCTAACTACTTAGGAAATTACAAGGGTTTGGGGAGCTATGTACCAGGAATGAGGATGAAGACCAAATTTGTATTTCATATTATAGATCACAATATCACAGAGAGCAATCCCATTACAATAGCATCAGAAAGAATAAAATACTTAGGACTAAATTTATCAAAAGTAATGTAAGACTTGTACACTGAAAACTATAAAAATCATTGAAAGAAATTAGAGAAGACCTAAATAAGTGGAAAGGCATTCAAGGTTCATGGATTGGAAGACAATATTATTAGGATGGCAATACTTCCAAAATGGATCTATAGATTCAGAGCAACCCCACACAGAATCCTAGTTCCTTTTGTTTTTTCTTTGCAGATATGGACAAGTTGATCCTAAACTTCCCATGGAAATGCAAGGGACCCAGAATAGCCAAAGTGATCTTGAAAAAGAAGAATAAAGCTGGAGGACTCGCACATCCCAATTTTAAAACTTACTATGAAGCTACAGTAATCAAGGTAGTGCAGTACTAGAATAAGGATGGTCATAGAGATCAGTGGAATAGAATTGAGAGTCCATAAATAATCCCTCACATTTATGGTCAGTTGATTTTTGACGTGGTTGCCAAGCCAATTCTATGGGGAAAGAACAGTCTTCAACTAATGGTGCTAGCACAGCTGGATATCTACATGCAAAGGAATGAAGTTGGATACTGACCTCACACCATATATAATAATTAACTCAAAATGGATCATGAACTTAAATGTAAGAGCTAAAAGTATACAACTCTTAAAAGAAAACATATGTGTAATCTTTGTGATCTTGGATTAGGCAATATTTTTTAGACATGAAATTAAAAGTACAAGCAACAAAAGAAAAAACAGATAAACTGGACTTTATAAAAATTAAAAAACTTTGGTGCTTAAAAGGATGCTATCAAGAAAGTGAAAAGATGATCCACTGAATGAGTGAAAATATTTGCGAATCATATATTTGATAAGGGATTGATATCTAGAATATATGATCCAACAATAAAAAGACAACCCCATTAAGTGGGTAAAGAACGTGAATCGACATTTCTCCAAAGAAGGTATACAAACGGCCAATAAGCACAGGAAAAGATGCTCAAGATCATTAGCCATCAGGCAAATGCAAATCAAAACCACAATGAGATACCACTTCACACCCACTAGGAGGGTAATAATAATAATAATAAACAACTGATAATAACACAAGTTGGGAGGATGTGGAGAAAGTGGAACCCTTCATACACTGCTGGTAGGAATGTAAAATGGTTCAGCCCCTTTGGACATAGTATAAATAGAATAGTAGAGTAAATAATAAAGAAATAAATAAAGAACTGCTCTATTCTGGAAATTCCTTACAAAGCTAAATATACAGTTACCATATAACCCAGCAATTCCACATCTAGGTATATACCAAGGGAAGTGAAAATATATGTCCATACAAAGCTTACTCCCAAACGTTCATAGCAGCATTATTCAAAACAGCCAAAAGGTAGAAACAGCTCAAATGTCTGTTAACTGATATATGCATAAATAAAATGCAGTATACCCATACAATGGAATATTATTTGGCCAGGAAAAGAATGAAGTACTGATACATACTACAATGTGAATGAAACTTGAAGACATTATGGTGTAAGTGGAAAAAGCCAGACACAAAAGGCCACATACTGAATGACTGTAGCTATAAGAAATATACAATAGTGTAAATTCACAGAAACAGAATAGATAAGTAGTTTCCAGGGGGTGAAAGGACCTGGAATGGGCAGTGACTGCAATGGCCATGAAGTCTCTCTCAATGGTGATGAAAATGTTCTGGAATTAGTGGTGATGGTTGCAAAACTTTGTGAATACACTACAAACCACTGAATTGTACATTTTAAAAGGGTGAATTTTATGGTATATGACTTATACCTCAATAAAGCAGTTATTTCAAGAAATGCTAGATTTTTGCTTTTATCATGAATACTATCTTCCATTTCCTTCCAATCCATTGACCAGCCTTTTTGCCAAAATTTACACAAATCCCAAGAGTCTAGAAGTTTGAGCCTCCCTCTCCTCTCTAGTTTGGCCTATGGATGGAAATGCCAGTGGAGGTGGAGATAGCCCTAGGAAAGGGGTCAGAAGATGGAGTTTAAATCATGATTCTGTCTTTTACTGGCTTGTTGACCTTGGGCAAGTCACCTTGCTTCTCTGAGCCTCACATTCCTATTATGAGAACACAAATGACCCTGACCCTATACATCTCCCAGGGTTGTGTCAGCAGATACCCTGTAAATGAGAAAGTTTACTAAACTGTAAGCACTACACAAATATTAGTCTTTGTGATTGGGATCTCCATACTTAATGTCAGGGTGCACAGATTGCGAGGCGAGATATTACCACCATCCCGGGCGACTTTAATCACAACCCGAAAGAAGTGCAGAATCTCAAGTCTTATTATAGTTGTTGCCTTCGGCTGTCTGGGAACAATGATGATATTCTCCAGTGCCCAAGAGATTGCAGTCATTATTCTTAAGTGTTTATTTAGAGGATCTTTCTTTTAAGGATTTTCACTTGTCTGACCTACTGTTTTGCTTTTGTTTATAAACATCATTTATTAAAGCACAGCATTTTTGAGCTTTGGTCAGATGTTGATAGGCATGAATTAAAAGTTTACCTAACAGAGTCGTCTCCAGCTGCTTCCTAGTCAGCCCTATCTGGCTTTAAGTTCCAGTTTTACCACTTCTTGCCGTGAGACCTTGGGCAAATGATACTCTTAATGTCTCTGAGCCTCGGTTTCCTCATCTGTAAAATAGAGATTTCCAGCTTCATAAGTTGTTGCAAGGAGGAAAAGAGACAATGTTAGCACAAGGTCAAGCACATAATAAGAAGTTAATAAATCTAGTCATTATTACCGGGCCCAGACAATGAGTAATCAAGGTCAACTTCTTACCCAAGGGAAGAGGTTAGCAAGGCTGGCTTTGGGCAAACTGAAAGGAAGAGGCTCTGACAGTTATCAACTGCCTACTCGATGCCGGGTAATTTTCCACATGCTCTATCACTTGATTCCTCACAGCCCTGAAATATGGGTTTTAATTCATATTTACATGTGACAAAACAGGCTCAAAGAGATTAAATAGTCTAAGGTAACACAGATTATATTGGAGTGTGGAATCCAGGTTTGACTGATCCCCCAAGTCAAGGGTCTTTGTTTCATTCTGTGTGACCCCAGCCCACAGGCCCTGGGGTCTTATTTCTCTTTCCCTTCCATCTTGTCTTCCTTCGGCTGCATAAACACAGGCCTGCCCTTTGCCTAGTGACTCCATCTGTCGCATTTCTCTCCTCCTCATTCCTCCACCTCCCGCTCCAGCCAACGTCTGGATGCATGCCTCCAGGCAGAGGTCGGATTCCATGTGATGGAATGCTGTAGAGGTAACTCGGGGACTGGACGCAGGGTTGGACCAGATGAACAAAGGTCTCTTCAACTTTATTCATCTTTCAAGGGTCAGCTCAAATATCACCTGTAGCCCTCTCTGAATTAGTCCTTCTTTTCATTGTTCTTTGTACTCGTATCCTCTGTTATATATTTACCATTACATTGAAACTATCTGCTTATTTGTCTATTGGTCTTCTAGGCGCGGTAGAATCTCCAGCCTCAATTAAGATTGATTTAATAAAGGGCTTCTTAACGTTTTTGTCCCATCTACACTTTGGCAGTTGATTAAGCTCATGAACCCCTTCTCAATTTATAAATACATAAAATATAATATGTAGGATTACGAAGGAAACCAACTATATTAAAATACAATAATCAAAAATTTAGTAAACCCAATTTGGCAATAATAATATATTGCTTATTTATCAGCACATTAAATAACAAGATCTAGTGGTAGGTCTAATAACTACCATGATTTTGATGTAGTGATGAGCATAAATAACACCCCAAGATCTACAACAAATGTAATAAAATAGATAAATACCTGTGGATTTTATTATGACAAAGTCATAGTTGCTGCAAATACTACTCTGGTTTGTTCCTTACACACATAAATGAAGATAATGTTAAATTTCAATTTCAGGTATTAAAAATAAAGATGTATTTTTTTATCTTCCAAATGAACAATCCCTTGAATTCTATCCAAGGACTCCAGATTAAGACTCCCTGATTTAACAAGTCATCTGAAAATCTAAGGTGATCAAGACCACTGTGTATAAAATATATAAGCTACAAAAACATATTGTACAGTATAGGGAATATAGCCAATATTTCATAATAACTTTAAATGGAGTGTAATCTATAAAAATATTGAGTCACTATGTTGTACACCTGAAATTAACATAATATTGTAAATCAACTATACTTCAATTGAAAAATAAGGACTAACTTCCTTCACTGTGCTTCCATAATACTTGTAATTGCACTGAGTACTTTGAATTGCAAACACTGATATTTGTTTATGTGTTTTTCTTGCCCACTGGACTGTAAACACCTTGAGGGGGAAGAACTGTCTTATTTATCATTGCTTCCTAGAAGAGTGCTTAGCATAGAGTAGGTCCTCAATAAATACCGGAGAATGAAAGATAAGGTTTATCTTATTATTCAATGATAAAAGGTTCAGCACTGCAGCAGTGCATCTCCTTGCCTGTTTACAGCCTACCCATCATTCAAGGTGCATCTTTCCTTTAAGATGTCCCTGACTACTCCTGGCCTCACAGCTCTCTCTTCTAAGACTGTGTCTACTATGTTGGGACTCACCTTGGCACTGAATTAAGAGCCAGTGTATTTGTTCCCCCAATTTTTCTATGTTTATATAAATATTTGTTAAGCACATATCTGATAAGGGACTTGTATCTAGAATACATTAAAAAAAAAACTCTTACAAGTCAATAATAAAAGACAAATAACTCAATTAAAAATGCCAAAGGATCTGAATAGACATTTCTCCGAAGAAGATACATAAATGGTCAACAAATCGCATGAAAAGATGCTTTAGTGTCATTAGTCATCAGAGAAATGAAAAGCAAAATCACAATGATATACTGCTTCAGACTCACTAGATTGGCTATAATGAAAAAGGTAGATATTAACAAGTGTTTTAGAGGATATGGAGAAATTGAAACTCATATACTGCTGAGGGGAATACAAAATGGTGCTATAGCTTTGGAAAATAGTCTGGCAATTAGGTTAAACATAATTACCATATGACCTAGCAATTCCACTCTTAGATATATACCCAAGAGAAATGGAAACATGTGTCCACACAAAAATGTGTACATGAATGTTCACAGCAGTTTTATTCATCATAGCTAAAAACCTGGAAACAATCCAAATGTTGATCAACTGATGAATGGATAAATAAAACATGGCATATTGATACAATGGTATATCATTCAGTAATAAAAAGGAATGAAGTCCTGATAGATGTTACAACATGGATAAACCTTGAAAATGCTAAGCTAAGTGAAAAAAGGCAGTCAAAAAAGGCAATAAATTGGATGGTTCCATTTGTATAAAATGTCCAGGATAGGCAAATCTATAGCGGCAGAAAGTAGATCACTAGCTGTCTAAGGCGAAGGGGGTTGAGAAGAAATGGGGAGTGATTGCTAATGGATACTGGGTTTTTTTCTGGAGTGATGAGAATGTTCTAAAATTGATTATGGTGAATGCTGTTACAATCCTATGATGATACTACAAACTATTGAATTGTACACTTTAAATGGGTGAATTGTATAATATATGAGTTATATCTCAATAGTGCTATTACATATGCTTTTTAAAAGCCAAATAAAGGCAAGAGAGAGCACAATTTATTCAGCAAAGATGTTTGGCAAGGCTGGATCACTGAAGGATTTCTGGATCCCCTTGCCTCTGGCAAAGGAGAGACATTGGAAGCTGGAGAGTTAAGCAGGAGCCAGGTCTCAAATGAGCTCGTTGAACACGTTAAGGAGTTTTGATTGATTTGAATCTGAGGGTATTGCAAAGGTTTCCAAAGGGTTTAAATAGAGGGATGAAATGATCAGATTCATAGTTTAGAAAGATGTCTAAGGATATGGGCGAAGACAAGTTCGAGGAAAGGCTTCGTGGAGGCAAGGAGACATGTTGGGGGTTGTAGGCATCCACGTGGGAGGTGACCGTGGAAGGGATCAGGGGAAAGTGGAAGCAGAATCGACAGGACTTGAGTCTGCTTGGTTATAGGGGATGGGGGGAGTGAGGGGGAGCAAGGGCTGAGTTTTAGCAAGGAGTGAGTAAGAGTGTTGAGTTTCAGGTGCAGTCTACGAATGCTAAGGTGCCTAGACTCATCTGCCTGTGTGGTCGACACAGGTCTGAAGCTCAGGAGAGAGAGGTGAGGATGACTTAGAACCTCTTGTGGGGAAAGTCTTTGAGAATTTAATCTGAAACAGAAAGTCTGGGAAACCAAGCTCTGTGTTCTAGGCAGGTTCCCGGAATGCTAAGCTCAAGTGACTGCTTTAAATGCTGGAAGGTTCTCTGCCCCGTGATTCATTTAACCACAGACATCCATTTCGTGCCTTTTTCTCTGAGCCTATTACGTCACTCCAAGAAAGAACTCTGAAGTTTTAGAAGTGACAATGCAATTTTTAATATGTCTTTGAAAAACCACTTTGGAAATCTGTTTGGCAGTACTTAATAAAGCAAAACATATGCATTCTTTAAGACCCAGCAATCCCACTCCTTAGGGATATGCCCAACAGAAGCACATACATATAGTCACCAAAAGACATATACTAAAACACTCATAGTTGCACTATTGATAATAACTATAAATTGGAGGCAACCCAAATATCCATTAATCGTTTAATGGATAAATACATTGCCGTATAGTCACACAGTGGAATGCTACACAAAAACGACAATGAACCATCTACAACCAAACACAAAAATGTGGATGAATCTCACAAACGTAATGTTCAACGAAAGAAGCCAGACACCAGTGATTACTTATTAAAGTTCTATTTATAAAAACGGGCAAAAGGGTGTAGTTATTGGAAGCGAGCCTGAAGGGGCTTCTGGGAACTGACAGTGTTCTGTTTCTTAATCTGGGTTCTGATTACTTGAGTGTGCTCTGCTTGTGAAAATTCAGCAAGCTATAGAATATGTGCTTTTCTTTATGTATATTATACTACTACAAAAATTTTTTTAAGTAGGAAAAAAAACAGATTTTTTTTTATTGGATTAACTAAGATGTTTGCTGCTAACAAAGCCTACTGATTTCCTGCACAGACTTTAAGTGAGGTTGCTATAAATGTGGTTTATAACCAAGCAAAGTAATTCTGATTACCACCTGAATACTTTGGCACAAGTATTCACCTGCTTCCCAAAAGCTGGTGGTGGGTGTAGTCTGTACATGTATAGGCAGTAAGGAAGGCAGTAGGCCAATGATGGAAATGGTAGCTATGATTTTGTAGGTATGTACATTGTATCAGAGACTGGACCTGGTCCTTTTGGTGTATGAATCTTATTTAAACCTCCCAGCTGTGTGGGTTAGGTGTTATCATCCCATTTTACGGATGACAAAACTGAGGGCCAAGCAATTGAGTGACTTGCCCAAATTCACTCAGCTGGTAGAGGGAGGACTGAGGCTGTCAGTCTAAGCCTTCTAAATCAAAGCCCACTTTCCTACTAGGCTTTCCTGTCCTTTGGTACCAAAAGGTACGTAGAGGACCCTTGAGACGTATTTGCTGAATGAGTGAAAGGGTAAATGGATGAATTGATCATTACTTTAATTAGTTCAAGGAGGAGGTTTTATATGACTGTAACTTCTTACTTAAGTTGGCTTAGATAAGAAAACTCTCCATGTGCCTCTTTCCTTCAAATTTTAAAGGTAAATCCTTTGAAAGCATAGCTACATATCTTTGCTTATTGTTTCCTACACATCATCTAAATCTTACCATTATTTTAAGTAGGTTTCATTATTTCCATTTTACAGACCGGGAAACTCCGACCTGAGCGCTCAATTGATTAAGCAATGGGCGTGCAGCTAGTAATAAGAGTGTACGGATTAACTCAGTGGTTAAGAACAAGGGCTTCCGGGTCTGGAAGACCAGTGTTGGTGCTACCTTTTGCTAGCAATGTGACCCTGATAACATTTACAACATCTCTGGGCCTCAGTTTTAGAACCCCCCAAATTGGAATTATAATAGTATTCACCATAGCGGTTGTAAACTGAAATGCTAGCCGGAGCCAGGGGTTCTGCATTTTTGCTTTAATGAGAGACTTGACACCTGCCTGGGATGCCCCTAAGGGGGTTGGGGGAGGGGCGGATTCTGGGGGTGGAGGTGGATTGAACTCCATTCTTTAGGCTCAAGCTCACTCATTCCCTGAAATCTGTATTTCCGGAGCGCCCATGATGTTCTAGCATGGTTCTAAGTTCTAGAAATGCAGAAGTGAATAATGCTCAAGCCCTTTCTTCTCTTGAGGGAGGCAGACATGGAAACAATCAACGAAAACACAGTGTCATTTCATGGCGTCTTCAAGTTCTGGGAATCTCATCACAGCAATTCCAAGGCTGAAAAGGCCGCTGGCAGCTCGCGTAAGCACATCTGCCTTTCAGTAGGACGGCACCCAAACTCTCAACCAGGTGAAGGGCTCCGTTTCCGTAAAGCCCAGAGAAAGTGTATTTTACGGTATTCTGCAGTTCATCAGGCATTTAAAGACACTCAGGGGCTTCCCTGGTGGCGCAGTGGTTGAGAGTCCACCTGCCGATGCAGGGGACACGGGTTCGTGCCCTGGTCCGGGAAGATCCCACATGCCGTGGAGCGGCTGGGCCCATGAGCCATGGCCGCTGAGCCCGCGCGTCCAGAGCCTGTGCTCCGCAATGGGAGAGGCCATAGCAGTGAGAGGCCCGCGTACCGCAAAAAAAAAAAAAAGAAAAGACACTCAGGTCTGGGAGCCAGGTCATTTAGCTGGTCAACAAACCCATGACAGAGTTGCCAGCCCTCATCATTACCAGCAATGAGCCCTTCGTGCCTGACGGAGCACAGGCAGCACTGCATGTGGGTCCAGTCCAGTCCTTTGGAGGTTTACAGCCTAAGACAGACAATCTAATCTGGACAGACACCTCAGGACCATCATCATAATAATATCAATCAATCAGCACAGCCCTGGGTCTCTTGATTGACCATGAAGTATTTCTTACACCCACTGGATCTTTCTCCTCCTACGCCCTCCCTTCCTTTCCTGCTCAGACCTCACCTCTGCTCTCAGCCAGAGAGTACAAGCCAGGAACCCTCACACCCAGTGTTCTGAACGGACCTGTGAATGCCAATATACTACCTTTGGGCTCCCCCAAATGAATATTTCAGGCTATTTGTGGACACACACCTCATTTCATGCTTATCTCTGTGTGCCACTCATATGGGTCCCAATGCGGTTTGTATATGTTCTTAGTTGTTTGAGGGGGACATTTGTGTTTATTTGCATGGATGGGAACATAATAAAGAGAATCTGAGTAGATGTGATGAAGACCTGTCTTGTTCTAGAAAGTACTCTAGTGGTTTATTTGGTGGTAATAAAAAAATAAGCCAAGTCGTATGAGTTAAAAGTAGGGAGAAAGAAAAAAGAAAATGGAAGGGTGTTAGGCTGGGGTTTAGTGGAACAGGAGTCAGGCAAAAAGAAAGCCTGCATTCCATAATGACCTCTCACTTTCCAGGTGAATAAATGTGTGTGAACATAAATGTGTGGATTTCAAGCTGGGGGTATTTCAGATACTTCAACGTCTGTTTCCCACCCTCCCAAAGTTTACCAGGTTCTCAGCCCAGTCCCCCTGTAGCCTTGCTTGGGTTGGACAGGAAGATGGAGAGTCGCCCCCTCTCTCCCTTCCTAGCAAATTTGTGGTCTCTTTCCCTACTCCACCACCCGTCTTTTTTTTTTTTTTTAATTGGTTTGGCTTTTTCCTCAGATAATGACATTTTGGGAGTGGCGTCTGAAAGGTTAGCTGGAGTGGAACAAGGAAAATATGACTTCTCCTCTCACCTGCCCAGGAAAGCCTAAGGGAAGAGGAAGTGTTTCTGGAGGTGACAAGAATGGCCAAGGGCAGGAAGCAGAGAATTGGCCAGGTGACCTGGGGGAAGAGGTAGGTGAGCACAGAACAGAAAGCACTAAGCCAACAGAGGAAAATGAGTGTGAAAGCAAAAGAGTGCCAAGATGCAATCTGGGTGCCAGGGGAGAGGCTGAGGTGCAGTTCCCAAAATTTGGCTTTCGGCGAGGGCACCAAGAAATTGCAGGGAGGGACGTGTTACCCAGAGAGGAAGAGCTCTACTCCATAAAAACTGAGGCCAGTGCCTGGACCGAGGCAGTGACAGGGCGGTGTTTGGGTCCAGCTAAGCAGAGCTAGCCTTCAGATTCCTGGGCGTGAATATTCCTTTGCAACCTCGAGAGACTCCAAGCCCTGCAACTGAAGAGAGCAGCCCTGAAATCCTAGGCATAGTGTTATGTGCAGAAAGGTTCTGCTAATTTCTTGAGACTTTTGCACAAAGTACTGTAGGATGCCTCAGTGAAAGCCTGCAGTTCCATACACTGTCACTAACGAAGCCCTCTAGGCTTATATACGGGCCTCCCACTTCCTGAAGAAAAGCTACCTTCTTGTTGAAGGCTACTCATGCCTTCGGTGGGGTCTCTTTTGAGACAGCTCAGTGGGTGACTAAGAGCAAGAACAGTTAGAGGGAAGGAGCTAGTCCTCTTTCTTGTTTCTCGTCCCCTGGACAAATATTGCCTACTTTGTTATTGCATTGCGGAGAAACAAGGACTCATTTTTCAATGAACAGGGAATTTGGAGGCTGGAGTCACCTGTTCGGGGCTAGGTCACTGTAATATTGAGCTAAGATATCTCAACGTTGGATTGCTTGAGAGGAGAGAGTGTGGCCCATGTGAGGATGGCAAGAAGGAAGATGGGGTGGACGATGAGTTGGTGCTTGAGTACGGAACGTGGAACTACTCCAGGCTTCCTCACTCAAAGCCCCCCCCACTCCCATCATCTACCAAGCTCTCCTGAGCTTTAAGGATTCTTCCTCATAGGATCTGAAAGCGGTCTATGGATTACGGGAGCATTTGGGGCATATGTTGTGCTTTGGGGAAGGATATAGAAACATGTTTGAGTTTCCAGCGGGACACTGAAAATCTGTGGCTACTTGGGAATGTGCTTGGTGGCAGGTGGTGGTCTAGTTACCAGCTGATAGCTGCTATTTGTGGTTGAAGGTCAGAGGAATGTAGCCCAGGAGAGAACCTTAGAGACAGAAAACTCCTAGCGTTTCTCTCTGCAGGGAGGCGGCAAGTGATTCCCAGGAGAGTGGATTACAGTGTCCTGGGTCCTACTATATAAGAAAATAAAAACATGAAGAAATGAAAGTCTGGATTGTATTTCTTCACTTTCCTTTTTATTAAACCTCTATTTGTGAGAGCACACTGCAGATTCTCAGACCCTAGAGATATCTATAATTGAATCCTACATGGTAGAGATGAGCGGTTCTTAATGAGAGCTG
Organism: Grampus griseus; assembly: GCF_964374135.1. NCBI lineage: Eukaryota > Metazoa > Chordata > Mammalia > Artiodactyla > Delphinidae > Grampus > Grampus griseus. The sequence continues at coordinate 81,185,756 of NC_139017.1, forward strand.
TGAATTGAGGGTTAGGGGTTGGGGCTTGATGCATATGAATGAGGGTGCGGGTGTGTCTCCAGCTGCTATTCTCACATATGAAAATGCACTTGCCGGCACAGCCCCGAAGAGTTCTGGAAATTGCCATGTTTCTCCCAACACGAGTGAAGAAAAACGCTGAACTGATATGCAGCAGCCAGGCATATAGGGTAATTTACAAAATCTCAGAATCATGGAAACCGTCCACATGGGTATTTTTAGTTCTGAGTTACAACATGTTTCTGACTCAGCCTCTTGCTAGTGTGGATTTGCACCTGCCCGTGATTATTTTCTTTCTGGCTTAACCTGGGGAATTAGAGGGCTTGGAGACTTCTTCCAGAACACCTAGTGCACATTAAGAGATCCTACCAGAAAAAAAAAAAAAAAAAATTAACACCACCCACAGTACAAAGGGGCTACACTTGCACTAGATGAGAAAACACTTCCCTCTTTGGGGACTTGACCACCAGCTGGTGAACAGGGCTAAGGTCAGTCCCTCTGTGACCAGGTAGCTCCCATGGGTTCCCATCGCCTCAGGCTGCTCAACCCTGACTCAAGCCAGTTTTGCACAATTGGTCATCAGGGGAATGCGTGAGAAAATATGGATGGATCATTATTTTTCACCATTGGAAAAACACCCGAAAGCCTACAGCAATTAAATCTTGCCCATTCATACATTGTCTTAAATATCATTACATGTACCTCGGCTAATTAGTAGCTTTCTACAAGTTTAAATGTCGAGCTGTCTAATAATCATCTCTGAACTTGCCCTTTCCCCTCCTGCAGAGGGCTCATGCATGGTGGAAGAATCTTCTGACTGCCGACTCCCTGTTCACGGTGTCCAAATGGTCACAGCTGAACCTCTCTCACCAAAGGCTTCTGGATGTTACTGATAACCAGGTTACGTGTATTCAGTAGCTACGTAAGCCAGGTGCTGCGCTTTCTGTGCAGTGCGTGATTTGTTCTTTCATCATAAATGCCTAGTATCATTGCTGTTTTACAAATGAGGAATATGAAGCTCAGAGAAGCCAATTAATATGCCTAAGGTCAAACCACCTGTAGAGGGTGGAACCAGGATTCAAGGCCAGATCTGCCCAGCTCTGCTTTCGATGCCCACATCCTCTATACCTCTGTATTCTAAACTAAGGTCTGTGACACCAACAGAGAATAGTTCACTCATTCATTCGATATTTGTTGAGTATCTGTTGTGATAGAGGCAATATTCTAGATCAGGAATTGTTAAACTTTGTCTATAAAAGGCCCGACAGTAAATATTTTAGGCTTCACAGGCTATGTCAGTCACAATGATTCAGCTCTACCGCTATATTATAAGAGCAGCTGTAGACAGTATGTAAATGAACAAACAGGGCTTGTTCCAATAAAACTTTGTTTACAAAAGCAGCCTGTGGCCAGATTTAGCCCATGAATCGTGCCCCTGCTCTAGGCACTGGGGTTATAGTACTGAAGAAGACAAAAAAAAAAAAAAGCACAAAACTGGCTGCCTTTGCAGTGCTTACACCTTAGAAAGGGAAACAATTGTGTTTCCTGGCCCGTTTGTCATGCAAAAACTATCACAGTATCTTGGAGACATTAGGGGTGACATAGTTCACTACTCTTCTCCCTGGGTAGCCCCCCTTACACCTCTCCCGGCTGGTGGGCCTTCATTCTGTGTGAGTGTAGCCAGCATCAGGGGAGCTACCCCCATGCCCCCCCACCAAGTCCATCCTTCTTACCCAAGCCCTCCTTATCTGCCTCCTGTCAATTTGACCCGTTCATCCCAACTCTGGCCAGAGGGCCTCAGACTTTAAAGCCTCAGGATCACCTGCAGGGCTTGATAAAACACTTTGCTGGGCGCCACTCCAGAGATCCTGATGCAGTAGGTCTGGGGTGAGGCCCAAGACTTTCCATTTCTAACAAGTTCCTAGGTAATGCTAATGCTGCTGGTCCCTGGGCCACACTTTGAGAAGCAATATTCTCTAGCAATAATGAGCGAGTCTAGCGACTCCTCTTACACAACTTTCCAGGTATCTGATCATCAGTATCACATCAGCCTGAAGTCTTCTTCAGGCAAAACCCTCTTAGGCCCTTTAACTCTCCACATATGAGAAATAACTTACAGATGACAAGCTCTGTCACCACCACTCAGGCTGAATCCCTAGGATACAATGCTAATGACCTCCAAGATGGTCACTGCAGTTCTGCACAAACAATGGGAAACAGTGAAACCGGTTTTCAGGGCCAAAGGGTGAGAAGCAGTCCAACGCTGAGACAGAGCGGAGCAGAGGACAAGAGCACTGGGACAGCAGTCAGGAAGGCTGGGTTCCAGTCCCTCTTCTGCTGTGTGACCTTGAGCAAGGCGCCTCCCCTCCCTGGGTCTCAGCTTCCTCACCTACAACATGGAAGCTGGCTGAGGTTCTTCAAGCAGTGGTAATTCTAGAATTCTTTAACAGGTGGGGAAATCTCAATAGACAACCCTACCACCTCACTCCTGGGGACACCCTCGGGTGCCACTTACCCAGATTGCTCTCCTCTTCCAGCAGTCTGTGAGATCCATCCCTTCTCTCTACTCTGTATTCAATTCTATTGATACTATTTGTTCTCAAGGGTTGCTCTGCATTCGCTGAGTCTGTTAAAGTCTGATGTGTGATCTGTGACTGCCACAGGCTTACACCAATTACGCTCCTTTGCCGCACATCCGTGAGCAGAATGTTCTTTCTGGGCAGTTTGTGAACCCACAAAGCCAAACTGAACCTGCCTCCTTCTGTTCCTGCCACTCGGCCCCAGAAAGTACTCTGTTGGCTTCCAAGATTTCTGCAGGGACCAGTGGGCCCCCAGAGCCAGCCAAAGTGGCTTAAGACTCTCCTTCCACCCTGAGATCCAGGCCTCAGCCACAGAGCAAGAGTTCCCTGGTTCCTGCCACCTACACCTGTGGAAAGTCAAATTGTCATCTATGCCTTTGTCTGGTCCAGCAGCTCAGCAGCCCTTCAGTTTAAATAACAACCACAAAACAAATATCGCTGAGGACTCTTAGCAAGGCTTCTTTAGTCCAGTAGGATGTGGAATCCACATTCTGGTCCATATCGTGAAGGGGGTTCATTTCCCTTCCTGTGAAAATGACAAATGCCACATAAAGATTAAATCTAGTTTAATGCGTTTAGGTAAACAGGCCTACTAGGTGGGTCAGCCGTCCATCCCTCCTCAGGAGGTGGTAGAGCAGGAACCAGGTAAACAGCTGAGTTCGGGGCTGCTGGTGAGAAGTTCCAGTTTGGTTGGAAGGTAAACCTGGTGAGGGAAGAGAAAGCACCGCTTAGGTCTAACCAGCGGCAGATTTGTTATATCCGTTCATGTGGTCATTATTCATTCTTTCTCAGCCGCCTATAATTATTTCCAGGTGAGTCAGTAAATCTTAGTAAAGCATTCGGGTTCTGACATGAGACTACCACGGGTTTTTAGCTTGGCCCTGTTGTTTACCTGCTACATGCCCTGGGCCAGTTTTCTTAATCCATCAAAATCCATAGTTTTCTTCTATATAAATGGCAATGATAATACCTACCTCCCCAGCACTGAGAGTTAAGGGATATAACATACATAATAGTGTAACATACATAATAGTGCTGTTAATATTATTTACAGTGCTTGTTCCAAAATATTAACCCAATTGCTTAACACGTAATAAGCCTTTAATAAACGTTATGAGATTAAGTTAGAAACTGTGGTGAAATGTTCCAGTTATTGCTTACGAAATCCCTGGTGAGAGATGAAAGATGTATGTGCTGAATTTCCTTCATTCAGCAAATCTCTCTCTCTGGGTGACCTCTAGTGCTTCTAGAAGTTCAGAGGCTAAGAAAACACGTGAAGTTGAGAATTCGATAGAGAACGTTGATGCAGAAGGAATCTCAGATATGTAAACCTAGTTAACCCACAGAGAGAGGGGCTGCCTGCTCAAGGTCATGCAGTGGGTTAATGGCAGAGCCGGGATTGGGTACCATCCTATTTGAATCCCTCTAGCGCACATGTTTTCTCTGTTGCTTTATGCCGAACCTCACTTGAATTCCTGGGCCATATTATTGACACCACTCAGGCTGTTGGTGCCAAATCTACAGTGACCTTTGTGCCTTAGAGGTCAGGGCCAGAACAGATGGGAGGGAGCTGGGTTAGGATGGAAAAGTACAAGGAAGTAGAGAAGCAGGTCTGAAGCTCACCCTGCCCATCCCCCATACCTTACCCTTTGTCTACCAGCCTCCCACAGCAACTGCTTCTAAGTACAGATGTCTGAGGACTTTACAAACCTGGCTTATCTAACCCAGATGTCATATACTTTCCCTTCATGGGAGAACTAAGCCCCATGACATCGACGCAAAAATCACTTTAAGGGCAGCCATGAAACTTTCATTGACTCTATTGGTTTTGCATCTTTGGCCTTAAAACCTTTGACTCTATCCACTCCCTCAGATGGTCATTTTCCCTGGATACCCAGAGATTCTTTGCAGCAGCATTTTACAGTTCTCATGGCATCTTCTAATCCTCACCAGCTCCTCCAGGGCCTTTCCACCAGGCAGGGGTTTTATCACTGGGTAAAGCAAAGTCTTCATTTGGAGACCTAGAGGCTCTGGGCTCTGTAATGGGCAGCAATTTTTTTCTCTCTACTTCTATCTGAATTCAGTTTCTTTCCCCAACCCTCTCTTTTGCAGTTAGACTAGGTCCTGAAGGGCAAGGACCCAGCCTTACCCTCTTTGTGACGCCTGCTGGCTCAGTGCCTGGCACACAGCAAGTGCTCGGTACAGAGGTGAATTAACAACTGAACTCCTCTCCTTTCTAAGGCTTTGCTATCTCTCTAGGGATGCCTTGTATGCAGCTGTGGACAGAAGCCAAGATAGCAGAAGAGGAGCAAGAGGGACTCAGAAAAAGGCTGCTCAACCTGGTTTTGGTGCTGGCATCAATTATTCCTGACAAGTTGCTAGTGGAGAAGCAGCTCTCTTTACTCAAATACCCAGCTTTGCCAGTGGTTCTATTCTCTTTTTATGTGAGGATTCTAGTATCAGTCATCAAAGAGTTTAAGAGTTTCTTCATAATTTTCCAGACAAGACCTTCCCCCCCCCCCCGCATTATCCATCTATCCAACGTTATTGAGAGTCTTCTATGTAAGATGCACTGTGCTAAGAGCTGAGACTGTGAAGATGAGTGAAGTATATCCTGCCCTGAGGGTATTTTACACCTGCCCTCTTCCAAACAAGAGCATGGAGAGGTGCAGGGACAGACAGATACGTGAGTGGGGTACTGTGGGGACCCTGCGGTGGCACCAGCCTAGCCTGGGGGTGGAGCATGGGGAGAATGCCTTAAAGAACAGGGGGAGAGAGGGAGAACAGCGGAAGGTAGGGAGTGAGGGGGCACATGGCAAGAGCAAAGCCTTGGGAGGAGAGTTTGAGAAGGAGACTGAGAGGCAGGCAGGGCAGATCTTGGACAGCCTAGGCAGGTACTAAAAGACAAAAATGCATATTCAGTTATTTATATTTTAAAATAAAATCAATATATGTGTACAGCAAAAGAAGGAAAGGAAGTGAGGAAGAGAAAGAAAGAAGGAAGGACAGAAGGAAGGAAGGAAGGAAGGAAGGAAAGAAAGAAAGAAAGGAAGGAAGAAAGGAAGAAAGGAAGGAAGGAAGGAAAGAAAGAAAGAAAGAAGGAAGGAAGGAAAGAGAAACAGAGGGGGAGGGATGGAGAAAATATTTCCAAAGAAAACTGCAGATGAATAATGGATGATTTGAACAGTCAAAAGGGGGAAATAAGAAATTTTGCAACATAACCTTGTGTGAAAATGGGGTAAGAGAATAATGTTTGCAAGCAAGGATGTGAAGAAACTAAGGGGAAATAAAATGCTGAAGAAATATGGCAGAAAGAGATGAGAAGGAGAGGTGACATAGGGTTCAGAGCCCCTTAATTAAGACTGAATAAAAAATACTTTTTAAATCATCTATCTCTGATACACTTTTTTTTAAATTGAAGTATAGTTGATTTACAATATTGTGTTAGTTTCAGGTATACAGCAAAGTGATTCAGTTATACAAATTTTTTCAGATTATTTTCCATTATAGGTTGTTATAAGATACTGAATATAGTTCCCATGCTATGCAATAAATCCTTGCTGCTTATCTATTGAAAGAAAGAAAACTGTCAAATGAATCTAAAATTCTGCCTTTCTTCAGTCAAATCCGTCTGAAAGCAGCAGAATACACCTTCTTCTCAAGTGCACATACAACATTCTCTAGGACAGATCACATGCTGGGCCATAAAACAAGCCTTAGTAAATTTAAGAAAATTGAAATCATATCAAGCATCTTTTCTGACCACAGTGCTATGAGATTAGAAATCCATTACAAGAAAAAAAACTGTAAAAAATACAAACGCATGGAGGCTAAACAATATGTTACTAAACAACCAATGGATCACTGAAGAAATCAAAAGGAAATCAAAAACTACCATGAGACAAATGACAATGAAAACATGACGATCCAAAACCTATGGGATGCAGCAAAAACAGTTCTAAGAGAGAAGTTTATAGCAATACATTCTTACCTTAGGAAACACTGAAAATCTCAGATAAACAACCCAACCTTACACCTAAAGCAACTAGAGAAAGAAGAACAAACAAAACCCAAAGTTAGTAGGAGGAAAGAAATCATAAAGATAAGAGCAGAAATAAATGAAATAGAAATGAAGAAAACAATAGAAAAGATCAATGAAACTAAAAGCCGGTTCTTTGAAAAGATAAACAAATTGATAAACCTTTAGCCAGACTCATCAAGAAAAAAAGGGAGAGGGCTGAAATCAGTAAAACTAGAAATCAAAAAGGAGAAGTTACAACTGACACCACAGAAATACAAAGGATCATAAGAGACTACTACAAACAACTATATGCCAATAAAATGGACAACCTAGAAGAAATGGACAAATTCTTAGAAAGGTACAACCTTCCAAGACTGAACCAGGAAGAAATAGAAAATATGAATAGACCAATCAAAAGTAATGAAATTGAAACTGTGATTTCAAATCTTCCAACAGGACTTCTGTGGTAGCGCAGCAGTTAAGAGTCCGCCTGCCAATGCAGAGGACATGGGTTTGAGCCCTGGTCTGGGAAGATCCCACATACTGTGGAGCAACTAAGCCCGTGTGCCACAACTACTGAGCCTGAATTCTAGAGCCTGCGAGCTGCAACTGCTGGGCCCGTGTGTCACAACTACTGAAGCCCACGTGCCTGGAGCCCGTGCTCTGCAACAAGAGAGGACACCACAATAAGAAGCCCGTGCACTACAATGAAGAGTAGCTCCCACTCACCACAACAAAAGAAAGCCCACGTGCAGCAATGAAAACCCAACATATCCAAAAATAGATAAATAAATAAATAAATAAATAATCTTTCAACAAACAAAAGTCTAGGAGCAGATGGCTTCACAGGTGAATTGTATCAAAGAGAAGAGTTAACACTTATCCTTATGGAACTCTTCCAAAAAATTGCAGAGGAAGGAACACTCCCAAGTTCACTCCATGAGGCCACCATCACCTTGATACCAAAACCAGACAAAGATACCACAAAAAAAGAAAATTACAGGCCAATATCACTGATGAACATAGACACAAAAATACTCAACAAAATACTAGCAAATCGAATCCAACTATATATTAAAAGGATCATACACCATGATCAAGTGGGATTTATTCCAGGGATGCAAGGATTCTTCAATACCTACAAATCAATCAGTGTGGTACACCACACTAACAAACTGAAGAATAAAAACCATACGATTGGGCTTCCCTGGTGGCGCAGTGGTTGAGAATCTGCCTGCTAATGCAGGGGACATGGGTTTGAGCCCTGGTCTGGGAAGATCCCACATGCCGCGGAGCAACTAGGCCCATGAGCCACAACTACTGAGCCTGTGCGCCTGGAGCCTGTGCTCCGCAACAAAGAGAGGCCACGATAGTGAGAAGCCCGTGCACCGCAATGAAGAGTGGCCCCCACTTGCCACAACTAGAGAAAGCCCTCGCACAGAAATGAAGACCCAACACAGCCAAAAATAAATTAAAAAAAACAAAAACATACGATTATCTCAGTAGATACAGAAAAAGTTTTTGACAAAAGTCAACACCCATTTATGATAAAAACTGTCTAGAAAGTGGGCATACAGGGAACTTACCTCAACATAATAAAGGTTATATATGACAAACCCACAGCTAACATCATTCTCAACAATGAAAAGCTGAAAGCATTTCCTCTAAGATCAGGAACAAGACAAGGATGTCTATTGTCACCACTTTTATTCAACATAGTATTGGAAGTCCGAGCCATGGCAATCAGAGAAGAAAAAGAAAGAAAAGGAATACAAACTGGAAAAGAAGAAGTAAAACTGTCACTGTTTTCAGATGACATGATACTATAGATAGAAAGTCCTAAAGGTGCTACCAGAAAACTACTAGACCTCGTCAATGAATTCAGTAAAGTTGCAGGATACAAAATTAATACACAGAAATCTCTTGCATTCCTATACACTAACAAAGAAAGATCAGAAAGAGAAATTAAGTAAACAACCCCATTAACCATCACATCAAAAAGAATAAAATACCTAGGAATAAACCTACCTAAGGAGACAAAAAACCTGTATTCTGAAAACTATGAGACACTGATGAAAGAAATCGAAGGTACCCAAATGGAAAGATACACCATGTTCTAGGATTGGAAGAATCAATATTGTCAAAATGACTACACTACCCAAGGCAATCTACAGATTCATTGCAATCCCTATCAAACTACCAATGGCATTTTTCACAGTACTAGAAAATTTGTTTTTTAAATTTGTATGGAAACACAAAAGACCCTGAATAGCCAAAGCAATCTTTTTTTTTTTTTTTTTTTTTTTGCAGTACGCGGGCCTCTCACTGTTGTGGCCTCTCCCACTGTGGAGCACAGGCTCCGGACACGCAGGCTCAGCGGCCATGGCTCACGGGCCTAGTTGCTCCACGGCATGTGGGATCCTCCCAGACCGGGGCACGAACCCGTGTCCCCTGCATCGGCAGGTGGACTCTCAACCACTGCGCCACCAGGGAAGCCCCCAAAGCAATCTTTTTTTAAAATTAATTAATTGTTTATTTATTTATTTTTGGCTGCATTGGGTCTTTGTTGTTGTGTGCGGGCTTTCTCTAGTTGCAGCGAGCAGGGGCTACTCTTCACTGCGGTGTGCAGGCTTCTCATTGTGGTGGCTTCTCTTGCTGCAGAGCATGGGCTCTAGGCATGCAGGCTTCAGTAGCTGTGGCACACAGGCTCAGTAGTTGTGGCTCACGGGCTCTAGAGCACAGGCTCAGTAGTTGTGGTGCACAGGCTTAGTTGCTCTGTGGCATGTGGGATCTTCCCAGACCAGGGCTCGAACCCATGCCCCCTGCATTGGCAGGTAGATTCTTAACGACTGTGCCACCAGGGAAGCCCCCACCAAAGCAATCTTGAGAAAGAAAAACAGAGCTGGAGGAATCAAGCACCCTGACTTCAGACCATACTACAAAGCTACAGTAATCAAAACAGTATGGTACTGGCAGAAAAACAGAAATATAGATCAATGGAACATGATAGAAAGCCCAGAAATACACCCACACACCCATGATCAATTAAGCTATGACAAAGGAGGCAAGACTATACAGTGGAGAAAAGACAGTCTCTTCAATAAGTGGTGCTGGAAAAACTGGACAGTTATATGTAAAAGAATGAAATTAGAACATTCTCTAACACCATACACAAAAATAAACTCAAAATGGATCAAAGACCTAAATGTAAGGCTGGACATTACTACAAAACTCTTAGAGGAAAACAGAAGCAATGTAAATGTAAATTGCAGCATTATCGTCTTTGATCCACCTCCTACAGTAATGAAAATAAAAACAAAAAGAAACAAATGGGACCTAATTAAACTTAAAAGCTTCTGCACAGCAAAGGAAACCATAAACAAAACAAAAAGACAACCCACAAAATGGGAGAAAACATTTGCAAATGAAGAAACTGACAAGGGATTCATCTCCAAAATATACAAATAGCTCATGCAGCTCTATATAAAAGAAACAAACAATCCAATCAAAAAATGGGCAGAAGATCTAAACAGACATTTCTCCAAAGAAGACATACAGATGGCCCAAAAGCACATGAAAAGATGCTCAACATCACTAATTTTTAGAGAAATGTAAAACAAAACTACAATGAGATATCACCTCACACAGGTCAGAATGTCCAATATCAAAACTCTACAAACAATAAATGCTGGAGAGGGTGTAGAGAAAAGGGAACCCTCCTACACTGTTGGTGGGAATGTAAATTGGTACAACCACTATGAAGAACAGTATGGAGGTTCCTTAAAAAACTGAAAATAGAACTACCATATGATCCAACAATCCTATTCCTGGGCATATATCCAGAGAAAACCATAATTTGAAAAGATACATGCACCCCAGTGTTCACTGCAACACTATTTACAATAGCCAAGACATGGAAACAACCTAAATGTCCACGGATAGAGGAATGGATAAAGAAGATGTTGTACGTATATACAATGGAATATTACTCAGCCATTAAAAAGAATGAAATAATGCCATTTGCAGCAACATGGATGGACCTAGAGATGATCATACTAAGTGAAGTAAGTCAGAGAAAGACAAATACCATATGATATCACTCATATGTGGAATCTAATTTTTAAACAATGATATACATGAACTTATTTACAAAATAGAAACAGACTTACAGATATCAAAAACAAATTTATGGTTACCAAAGGGGAAACGGGGGGAAAGGATAAATCAGGAGCTTGGGATTAACATATACACGCTACTATATATAAGATAGATAACCAACAAGGAAGTACTATATAGCACAGGGAACTCTACTCAATATTCTGTGATAACCTATATGAAAAAAGAATCTGAAAAAGAATGAATATATGCATACGTATAACTGAATCACTAGGCTTGTACACCTGAAACTAATACAACGTTGTAAATCAACTATATTCCAAACAATTAAAAAAATGAAAAATAAATAAAATTCTCCCTTTCTGCCTACCTCCCTATCCTTGGTCCTTTCCCACAAATAAATTATAAACAGCTTCCAAGGCATCCTTCCAAGAAATAATGCATATATTAGAATATTTGAATATTTATGTATGCATACTCTTTCTTATTTACACCAATGATCATGTACAGTGCTTATTGTTCTGCACCTTGATGTTTTTAGGTGTTTTTTTTTACCTTATGTATTAGAAATATTCTTGAATCAGAAGGTACAGATGTATGATATTGATTTTAACAGCTGCAGAATTCTCCAATCATTTATTTAACGCCTCCCTGGACATTCAGGTTGTCTTTAGTTTCTATTACGAACATTGCTATAATGAGCATTTTGGTTCGTGTGTTCATTCAACAAATGTTTGTCCAGCATCTCTGTAGGCCGGGCACTGTTGTGAAAACTAGCATACAGTAGTGCCATATATTATTGTTCTTTTGTGAGGATATCAATAGAGTAAACGAGGATTGCTTGACTAAAGGAAATGTGCATTTTTAGTTCTGATAAATATTTCCAAATGCTTGCTGAATGGCTGCAGAAATCTATACTCCCTCCAAGATGATGTGTAAATGGTCGTTTCTCCCTCCTCCCCAGCATGGAATATTATCAAACTTTAAATATGTTACCAATCTGAGAGCCAAAAAATGCCCTCTAGTTGCTACTTAACTGCATAATAATGAGTGAAATTGGGCATCTTTTCTTGCTATTGACACTTGTATTTCTTTTTCTGTGAATTGCATGTTCCTGTCCCTCGGGCATTTTTCTACTGAACTGTAGTCTTCCTACAGTTCTGTGCCTGTTCCTTGTAAATTAAGGAAATTAGTCCCCTGTCATATGTTTTGCAAACATCTCTTCCGGTAATCTTTTGTCTTTTGACTTTGTATAGGGTATTTTTGCAATGCTTCCTGGTAGAGATAAGGTTCAAGTCGAGTCTTGAAGATGAGTAATAACGATGAATAACTCTGTCTAATGCTTCTTAAGTGCTGAGCACGCTTCAAAGTGCTTCATATGTATTTGATATTGTACCATTAATTTTTACAACAATCCTAGGAGGTGAAACTATTATTATTCCCATTTTAAGAGGAAGAAACAGAGGCACAGAATGGTTAAATCACTTGTCCAGGGACTCATAGCTGCAGCAAACCACAGACGGGATTCAAAGCAATGAAGAGCTATTTGTCAGGTAGCTTAGGAGAGTCAGCAAAGGCATGGACGTGTGAAACAACACAAGACATCAGGGGAATTTCAAGATAGGCCGCTTCTGAGGAAGGGAAGGGAGATAGAGGTCAAGAGGGATGCGGGCCAATTTTCCATGCCTTTGCAAGGGGTGGGTTAGTCTGGTATCCCCAACCAGGGCATCGTGCCCTTGAAGGCAGGGTCCGTGCCTAAGCCCCCTGTTACTAGCACCGTGCAGAACATGTCCAGGCAGCTGGAGAAAATGGAAATGCCCATCACTGTGCCTGTGCCAGGCATGTGTGATGCAAGGCATTTTACAGCCTTAGCTTATGACTCAGTAAGCCTTTGTGGGTTCGCTGATTTAACTCCTGGGTGTCTCAGCCATGGGTGGCCAGGCCTTCTTTCCACAGTCCATGCTCCGTCCCCTGCAGATGGGCTCTCTGCTTTGCGGTCATTGGCAGCAAATGTTTCTCCGGTCCCACCATTGCATAGCACATTTCAGGGATGTTTCCATGTTCTTAGGGGACTCAGAGGATAAGAGAACTGAGTAAGTCTGTGCTCAAAGGTCACATCACCCCTCCAAAAGTAGATATAAATAATTTTGGATTATCTGTCTCCTGTCATTAATGTACTTGTGCCCTCCTAACACGGTGGTGATACTAAGCCCTGTGTGATGGACAGAAGGTTTTAGACTAACCAAATGTGCATTCAGTTCCTTTCTAACGACACTTGGCCTCCAACTTGTCTGTGCTTGACAACCTTCCCAAAAGGCTTCTCAATGTTGAGGCAGGAGCTGTAGAAATACTGGCTTCAGAAGTAGTATGGCGAGGAAGAAATAGTCCTGGATAAGGAGCCTAATACTATAATATTGCAATATCATCCGGTCCCAGGGATGGCAGAACCCTGCCACTCCCCTCCCTGCACCTGTGGCAGACATTACTAATCAATTGTGCACTCTTTTCTACAGAACCTATATGTAGCCTCAGATTCCTCAAAATGCTGGGCCCAGTAAGCATTCCCAGGTAACTGCACCTGGCTCTTGAAATGAAATGTATTTGTCATCCCCAACCTACTGGTTTAAAGCAGAGTTCTGGAGGCAGATAAACCTGAGTTTAAATACTGTTTGTGTGATCCTGAGCAACTTAGCCTCTCTAAGCCTTCATTTTCACCATGAGAACATTCCTCAGAGAGTGTACGAGAAGTCAAATGGGGATAGTGTGCCTTGAAAGCTCCTTGAAAAACACAAAGTCCAGTTCCAGTGTCAAATCTGAGAAGTCACCTAGAATCTCCAGACTGTTCCCAGTTCTCTCTCGTGAAAAATCAGACAGAAAGACTAGGCCATCTCCAAAGTCCTTCCAGCTCGTTCAGTGGGACTGGGCTGCTTCCCTGTCACTCATTCATTGATTCATTCAATGGCTTTTTCCCAAGTGCTACTTTGGGCTAGGCAGGCACTGTTCTAGGCTCTGGGGCAAAGGCTCTGTCCTCTAGGAGCTTCCATTCTAGTAGGGAGGGAAACAGTAAACAAATTGTGTAATGTCAGCAGGTAGAAGGGCATGGAGAAAAACAAAAGACAAAAAAAAAGAAAATTGGGGGCTTCGCTGGACGCGCAGTGGTTGGGAGTCTGCCTGCCAATGCAGGGGACGCAGGTTCGAGCCCTGGTCCGGGAAGACCCGACATGCCGTGGAGCAACTGGGCCCCTGCGCTACAACTACTGGGCCTGAGCTCTAGAGCCCGCGAGCCACAACTACTGAGCCCGTGTACCATAACTACTGAGGCCTGCGTGCCTGGAGCCCGTGCTCCGCAACGAGAGAAGCCACCGCAATGACAAGCCTGTGCACCACAATGAAGACCCAATGCAGCCAAAAAATAAAATAAATGAATAAAATAAATAAATTTAAAAAATTGGAGAAAGACTGTCTGGGGCAGATTCCTGAGCTGCAGATTCTGAGGTGAGAAGTACCCTGTCAAGAGAGAGCCCAAGAGACTGAGGCTGGGAGGCTGGGGGGCAGTCCTTTGCCCTATCAAAGCACTTGGGAATGATAAGAAGATTGCATGACTGCCAGCCCTCCTCCCATACAGTCTATCAGGGAGCTGGAGCCTCTCTTTCTACGAGAGACTTGGGTGGACTACTCGGACTTTAAATCCATTTATGTGAGAAATCTTTGCAGGGAAATCCTCAGTGCTCGTATCAAGGCTAACAGAAAGGGAGAGAGGATGAGAGCTGTGGTCCCATTTAGGAGTCTTTTTTTTTTTTTTCTTTTTTGCGGTACGCGGGCCTCTCACTGTTGTGGCCTTTCCCGTTGCGGAACACAGACTCCGGAAGCGCAGGCTCAGCGGCCATGGCTCATGGGCCCAGCCGCTCCACGGCATGTGGGATCCTCCTGGACCGGGGCACGAACCCGTGTCCCCTGCATCGGCAGGCGGACTCTCAACCACTGCGCCACCAGGGAAGCCCCCATTTAGGTGTCTTGAAGTAAGGCAATCACCTCAGGGCACTGCTGACAACTGGCCAACAGTGGGAGACTGCCAAGCATTCCCTGGCAGGCAGCTGTCACGAGCCTTCAGAGGGGCAACTGCAGGCACCTGCCAGGAAGGACTTGAAAACCTGAACAGAGGGATGACAAGAGGACCTTAAAAATGGCACCAAGATGATAAAACCACAGACAACCAAAGTGAGGGAGAAAAAGAGGAGGCACCAGATCCTCATCTGAACCAACAAGGAACCTGAGGGGGGCCTAAGAAGGACAAAATACAAACGTGGAAGTGGATTTGACACAGGAACCAAGAAGCGAGGGAAACTAGCATTAATGGCTTCATGACAGGGCTCTGTATTTTAGATTTACTGAGCATTTACCATGTGCCAGGAGCTGTTCTAAGTCAGTTAGGCTATTATCTCATTAAATTTCTACAGCAGCTCTGTGAGGTTATTATCCCCATTTTACAGATTAGAAAATTAAGGAACAGGTGGGTTAAGCAGCTTGTGCAGGGCCTCTCACCTAATAAATAGTGAGGTAGTACTCAAGAAATATTAGATAACTGAATGGATAAATGAATGTGAAACTAATCTCTTTTCCTCTTTAGATATTAGAGTACTAGCTCCTTGGACATGGTTTATCAGCAGTTAACCTTAGTATTTGACAAATCTCTTGTAAACTCTTGTAGAAAAGAGTGGAGAACTGAAGGGAGAGTGATGGTTCGTTGGTGGGATTTGTTAATAAGTCAGGACGTCCATAAGAAGGCCTCCAGTGGCACTGGCCATTCATGCCTCTGTTTTGTCAAATGTGTCTTTAACTTCTGACTTGGACAAATGCGTGCTCATCGAATTTGAAGAGGATCCAAGAGGAGTGAGGTATAGATTGACAGAATGAGAATCCCCAGTCATGGCTGGGACAATAAATGAACAGGGTGAAGTTTACCAAGGACAAAGGCAAAGCCCTGCCCCTGAGGCTGCGAAAGCTACCTGCCCTTGATAACCGGGGCAGACTCAGAAGAAGTGTAGATGAAGACGACCTTAGAATGGAAGGTGACTCCAAGTTCAAGTTGTCAGTGGAATGTGCCTCCTTAAGACCCGCATATAGTCTGAGGTTCTGCTGACAGAGGGTAGCCAGAGAAGGGGGTCCCAAGGTACTTCACACTGGCCAGACCCCCATTGGAGCAGGTTGGTTTCAAGCACATATGAAGAGAGACACTGAGCGTGCCCAGAGAAGGGCATTTAGTGAAATCTCTGCAAGCTTTTTGACATTCAGAATATAAGGAGGTACTAGGGATGCTTCCCTGAGAAGACGCAAGTCTTAGGAGTTATGTCATAGCTGTCCAGTTATTTGAAGAGCTTAGCCAAATGACTCCACCAGGCCAAAGTACAATCAAGGAGTGAAAGCATATAGTGTGGCAAGCCCTCACAGTGTAAACGTTTACCACGAAGATTTTGTCCTTGAAATACCTGAGTTACTTAATGCCTTTTAGCTTTAATTTCCTCCTCTGTAAAGTGGAGCTAACAATAGTATATCTTTTCCCAGGAATATTATAAAAAGAGATTGGAAAATGCCTGTAAAGTACGTAGCCCAGTGCCTGACACACAGGAACCACTGAAGGTGTTAGTATTTATTTTACTTTAAAATGACTTAGGCTTAGAGCTGACTAATAGTGGAATAGATTGCTATCAAAGGCAGCGAGCATGCTTCCTATCACGGATCATTTCTAAGTGTTTACAGGGGTGGTGTGGAAAGGACTCCGTCACTGGGCTGGGGACTGGACTCGATGGGCTCCAGCGCCTCCCTTCTTCCACTTTTATTTTAAGGAACCACCTTACCTCACCCTCCATCTCAGTTCCCAGGGTTTGGGTGAGTCTGATCCCACCTGGAGACCCAGAGGTTGGTAGCAGACCCAGCCCTGGCCCTTCACTGGGTGGGGTAATTTATTCCCCTCCCACAGGACATGCCTATGACCCATGTCAGGCCAACAACAGCTTCAAGATGGTGCTAAAGCTACTGCCACAAAGAAGGTTCCTTTCTCCTGGCGTTGCTAACCTTAAGCCTGAATCTCTTAGTGGCGTTATTCAGAAAGAAGTCGAGAGAGAAAACTGAATTTGAGAGATGGAGTGACACAAATTCCTAATGACATTCTTTGAACAACTAGATCCAGCTCTTCCTAAAATATTCCTGGACATTTCAGCTACCTGAGTCAACAAATTCCTCTAAGTTAGTTTGACCCAGAGACGAATAGCCAAGCCTCCATCCTACTCCCTTTCGGAGGATAGGGATCTACAGGAAGCTGGGGGAAAAAATTACAAATTCCTTTGGGCAATTCCCATCGAAACAATAGCCCACATAGGAATGCAGCTACGTGAGAGACCCCAAGTGAGAACCACCCAGGTGAGAGCCCAGTGAAACCCCAGAACCCTGAGTGATCATAATAAAACATTAGAGTAGTTGCAGTAAGTAACTGAAACACACAGGGAACAAGGGCGCCTCAAAATCTGGAGCCCAGAGTGAACTTTCACTTTGTTTCTGGGCTACTTGGAGGCTCTAGCTGAGATAGAGTGACACTATAAATGCAGCTTTTATAACCCCTTTGTCTACCTTTTTCCTTATCAGTGGTTAGGATGACAGCCCTTCTTAAATTCCAAAGAATTTCTTTTATTCTTCTCCCTCATCAATTCACCTCCCTCTTATTCACCCAACCTGTGTGCACACACATTCAACACTGCGCGTAGTAATAAGGGGATCCTGTTCCAATGTCAGGTCAATCCCTTTCACCTTACTTTGTTGGGGGGTGGATTAAATCAGGGAAACCCTTTTGTTCCTTGGAGTAGCTGTTACTTATAATGAAGTTACTGAGTAGGTAATATCTACAAAATTAAAGTGCATGTACTCATGGATTTAGGAATCCTGCAATAAGCATTTATTCTGTGGATACTCACAAAGGTTTGCTAAGATATCTGCACAAGGATATTAATTGAAGCACTTTTGTAATTGGGTGGGGGGAGAACACATTATCCATCCACAGGGACTGGTTGAGTAAATTATGGTACATCCAAATGATGGGACCTATGAAGTCAGACTAAAAAAAAAAGAGAGAGATAAATCTGTGTTGATCTGGAAAGAACGCTGGTATATCTTATGAAGTAGAAACAACACTCTTACCACGGAGCATAACCCTGGTGGACACCATCCACGTTGTGGAGCCCCATCAGGGCTCCACAAAGCACAACGGGGCTAGTGACCGCAGAGTTGTGCAATCCTCAGGCTATTTTGGTGTGTTAATAATTTAAGCATGAGCAGATATGTAGGTATATACAAAAATTTTTTCCCCTGGGAAAAAATCAAAATAAACTCTTAAGAGTGGCACCCTTGCGAGAGGGCTAAGTAAGGGGATGGGAGATTTCACTTTTCATTTTGTACATTTTTGTATGTATAGATTATCTAATCAAGTACTTGTCTTCCTTAATGTCTGTGGATATTACTTGATGGTGGGGAAGAGGAGATTATGGGCCATGTCTGTTTTATTCTTGATCCCTCTCTGTACTAATTTTTCAAACACTGACATGTGGCTTTTTTTTTTAAGCCACTGAGCTGTACCATGCGCCAAGCATAATTTCTGAAGATTATTCAAGTGATCCATTTTTCTCATGCGAAGTATATATTTCTCCTGTTGCAACACTCTCTCCCATGAGATGCTTGTTTCTACTTGTGAAAGAAGCCCCGAAATCCTTGGGCAAGCACACACTTCTGTCCCCCGTGCAGTTAGCGGAAGGTGGGACTGGGACTAGCAGGTGGGGGACAGCTCCTGCAGAAAACCGCCGCCCCCTGCTCCACCTGCCTTGGTCAGTCCCTGCCAGGTGGCCCATGCCATCGGCCATCGGATTCCTCAGCGCTGCTCCCTGCATGCCAGCTCCCAGGGCTTGTTTAGGTGAAGAGGGAGTTGAGTCAGCAGATCTGCCCGATACGAGGCCGGCCTGGTGCCAGCCTGGCTTCAACCGGCCAACTCCAACAATAGTTGGCAAGATGGGGTCACAGCCGCCTCTTGGGTTCTGGAAATGAGCTCACCTCCATTGGCTGCCCTAGGGAGACAGACGCTCGGCCGAGGGGAGCTAGTCTGGAGGAGGGGCTGCTACCTCACCAGCACCTTGGGGAGTGGGAGGGCACTGGGTAGAGTCTGAGGAACCCCGACTCTCCCATCTGACACCATCTTCTGGGCAAGGGCAGCTCCCAACAGGGCCCCTCTGCGACCTCGCGGACAAGGACTTCTTGCACATTTCTCTGCAACACCCTCTGTTCTGTTTCCTCTGCCTCTTCTTGGCTGGGGTCCACAACTATCAAAAGCCAAATGACTAGAAGAATTCAACAATAATAGAATTATTATTCAGGATGGTAAATCTGTGAAGTGGGAGACTTCCTTGCTGCCAGCCCTGAATCACTGTCTCTTTTGAGCATCTTCTCCTAATGGCCGGTCAGGCTGAAAGACCTCCCCTCTCAAACCTTGTATATATACCTACTCAAGCCCTGATCACTTCTTCTCACAAGTTTACTCTGCATCCAGGCTCTTCATGAATCAACAGAAGAACTGGCTGGAATGATCACTCTTCATTCTGGGGGTCCCATAAGCTCTGTTTGGCTTCACGTCCCTACTGACTGAGAAAAATGCTATCTTATCCCAACTTTCACGGTTTGACCGTCGGAGTAGCCAGCTGGTTCCCGTGGCATTTTGTTGCTTTCCATGGTTTCACTTGCCTTGAATTTGAGCTGCTCTTTTTCAGAGGCAGAGAAGTATTCTGACCTTCCTTCAGGAGCAAGCCCCGAAGACTTCAAATATTGGGCGTCCACTTGATATGAAGAACAATAAAGAACAGCAAAGTTCTAGAGATGATTTTATGCCAACAGCAGCTTCTGCCCCGAGACTCTCCACTTCAGAAGGGATGAGTCCCCCTTGTCAAGAGACCACAAATGCTGGTACCACTGGGTATGTAAGGGGGAGACAATGTTATTGACTGATGTCGGTCAGGTCCTAGGAGAAACACTAAGAATTTTGGTCTTACACATTCCTCCCAAGAATTCTGAGTGGAAGCATTTTTGCCCTTTTCTTCATAGAGGAGGGAACTGAGGTTCAGAGGCATTTAGTGACTTGCTAGGGTCACATAGCTTAAATAGAGCCCCAGTCTGTCTCCTGCAAACCCCCCGACAGCCTCTTTCTGGATGAATGAGGTGACACCACAGACTAAAGAAGTAAACAACCCCTTAGTTAGTGAATTTGCAGACTGAGTGTTCAGACAGACCCAACTTGCCACCCTCACCGATACAAATGAGTGTGACCCAGCCCTCTGGTTCACTCACAATGGAGGTTCTGTGCCACCATGGCAAAGAGACGGTGAGTCTCTACCTGCAGCAAACAGCATACCTGCCCTCAACTTAATTCTCATGAAAGTTTATCAAATAGGATTGAACTTAATTCTCATCAAAGTTTATCAAATAGGATTCTTTTTCAAAGAAAATCCAAAGCAAGCTGCAAATCCCCTTTCCAAGTCTCTAAAATTCACAGCCTTTAAGCCAAAGGCCCAGCTCACTTGCCCTTCCCAATGCTGGTGGATTGAACTGTTGGAAAACCACTGTCCTCTGGGGCTATGTGGGTCCTGGTCCCAGAGCCTTTCCCTTCTCATGGCAATATGGCTGAAAGACTGCACAGGGGCTACTGTCCCCCTGAAACACCTTCCTGTGGGTAATGATAGCAGCAGATGTTGCCATTTAGAAAAGCACCTTGCAGGCCTGCCTTTTGGCCCCATGGTTTCCATGACGAGGCTAGAATGGAGTCTCCTGGGGCCCAGCTCTGGCCAAACATTATCAAAGTCCATTTTCAAATAGAGTTGACTCTCAGTTATTCATAGATAAATGGTTCAATCTGTACACCCTCTTACTCCTCCTCACTCTTCCTCTTCCCTCCCTGTGCCAGCTGCCTTTTGGCTCTCCTCATTAATACACCCACCAGAGCAGGCATAGGCAGAGGACTGGCGATCAGTCAATGTTAGGGCCTGTTAGCGATCACAGTGGAGGTTTGTTTAAGGAGCAGGTTGGGTGGAATGTGGATTTCAAGTATTCTTGCTAATCTCATTCCCCCTTATGGACAAGAGACAACTGCCTTGATTTCTTTGAGCTCCTCTGCTAAGTCTTGCCAGGAGAAGAAAGAGAAGGACTGAAATCCACACCCCCAGAGCCAGGTCCCAGGCTGCGACTAGCTGGGTTGAGAAGGCAGGCTTGCCCCGTGCTGCCCCATCTTGCAGACCTAGGATACGTGTGTGTATTTGCTCAGAATCTTCGAAGGACTGTCTCTTGTGGTGGATGGGAGGAAAACGGGTTTTGAGATGAGTGAAACGCTCAAGAGTTTTCCTTTCTTGAGCGGTTGGCGTTTTAGATTTCCAAATCAAACAAATTAGGAAATAAAATATGAACACTACTTTTAAAACTTCTAATTCATACACTGTAGCAGACATCACCTCTTTCCTAGCAAACAAGAAGAGTTCCCAGGCTTAGGATGAGTTACATTCCCCCAAAACGATACCATAACTTCTCCTTATGTTATTAATAATAATAAATCCTAACTCATATTGATGCGTAAGTGCCTGATGCTATGTTAATAAACGTATATGAAAATATTTAATCTTTACAACTCCATGAGGTAGAAACCACTATTATTCCTGTTCACAGCATGTGAGACTTAGGGAAGTTAAGTCACTTGCTCCCGACGGCTCAGCAATAAAGGGGTGGAGTGGACTATCTCACCCAATCGACGGACCTCATGGCCCTTGATCCACCAAGTGTTCCACCTTTTCTACAGTGTGGTCCACTTTACATGTTTTAACCTCTTCTCTTGACCAGAACTACAACAACCAAAACCCCAGTTATGTAACTGGCGATCCCCAGCCCCCTTCCTGTCCTCGCCATGTGGTCTCCTGATCCCCAAATGTCTAGCCCGAGGGCTCCTCTGCTCTGCTAGACCTTCCACTCCATTTAGCAGTGAACTGTGCACATCACGTGGTTCATGTATTTGTTCTTTCAGCATTGTTAGGTCTTACGTTGTTATTTAACTTTTTCTGTGTAAACGTCATCTCCCTAGAGTCGAGTCTCCTGGGAAGGGACAGTGTCATGCGTCATACATAACTGTAATTTGTCATGGCTCTTACTATTATACTGGGCACAGAGTAAGCCCATAACACCGGTTTTCTGATTATTTAGTTGACTGATTCAGAGGTAGAAACCTCTAGTGTATCTCTGCATATAGTAGTGTGGACGAAGAATGTCACCGGCCATAACAGTAAACAAAGGATGTTGCAACTATCAAGCCATCAGCCACTGCAGCTGCCAGGATGTTGCAACTATCAAGCCATCAGCCACTGCAGCTGCCCCCGGCTGTATACCCTGAGGGGATTCAGGATGGAAAATAATAGGATACTGGCCCCAGATAGTTAAGGTGCATATCAAAGGAATGATTTCAAGAGCCCAGACTCTTGCTTCTTCCCATACATAGAAAAGCACTAACTAAATTCATTAACTTGGGATGTCTGGTGTTCTTTAATAAACAATCATCTTTTGATGTTTTGACTACCTGATTTTTTTTTTTTTGCAAAAATTCCTATATATCCTGGCTCCTCCCTCACCTCTTTGGAGCAGTCCCTCACAAGTATCTGAGATCCTGCCTCCCAGGCTTAAGTTCTCAGTATGTCCGCTGAATAAAACATAATTCTCAAAAATTCTCAGCTATCTGAGATCCTGCCTCTCAGGCTTAAGTTCTCAGTATGTCTGCTGAATAAAACATAATTCTCAATAATTCTCATAATTCTCAACTATCGGATATCGTGCCTCCCAGGCTTAAGTTCTCAGTATGTCTGTTGAACAAAACATAATTCTCAACTTTTAGGTTGTGCATTTTTTTTCAGTCAACAGTTTATACTCGATACAATTTTTGTTGCCTGTTTTGAGCATCAGACTACCCAGAAAAAAGAAAGAATGAGTCTAACAGTTACTGAGCCTCTACAATGTGGTTTATACGTATTATCTAATTTAAACTTCACAATAATTATGTGAAGTAAATACTGTTCCTACTTTTCAGAAAGCCCCAAATCCACAGCTGATGAAGGGTGATACGAGGGTTTACAAGCAGAGCCCAGGCAGCAGGGTGAGGAGACCCTAGGCACCCGAGGAGGTTGGCCTGGGACAATCAAGGTCCCTCTTGGGGACACCCAGGAGGTAGTCATGTGGCGGGCAAGAAGGGTCCGGGGTCAGACAGGTCAGGTCCTAGGACCGACGGAGAGTTTGGGCTGGGTGTCTCAGCCAGCAGCCCCCAGGAGTGGCCCATGGGGACTTTCTGTCCCCAACCTTGGACCTAGTTTTGAAGCCAGGCTCCGCCCATGTCTAGTGTTTGTCTTTGGGCAATTGACAGAAACCACTCTAGCCCATTGCTTTCCAATTGTTCTGGGACCTGAGCTGGTTCCAGCTGGATAAATCTGTGTCAGACCAGAGAGAAGGCTCCCTAGGAATCTGTGGGAATGTAGGGGAGTAGGCAAGAAAAGAGACAGTAGGATTAAAAGATTTAACAAAGAAAGCATTCCTTTACATGGGACAATGCCCCGCAGGCTGGTTCTGAAGCATTTGTGGAGTGGGATTTGTACAGCTCAGGAACATGAGAGTTTGTATTTACCTAAACTTCTACAAACTATTCAAGCATGCATGTCTTGGCGGGAGACGGGGACTGCTCTAGGGTTCCCAGTTCATCCTGCCAAGCCCCTGCACGCAGACTCAGTACATGCCTGCTCCCATTTCGAGTCCTGAAATGTCCATTTCAAGTCTTAACGGGAAGGCTGATAGGTGAGACAGACGTCTACCAGCAGGAAGGAGGGCAAAGACGGTGCCTTACCGCAAGCCACACCCCAGCCCACCCCAGGGTGCATACCCTTGCACACAAATCATTTCCATTCTGCCCAGAAGAGACAGCGCTGTCTTTGCCTCAGCTGCAAGAGAGGGGCCGCCAGACTGGGCTCTGCAGGTCCTGAGACAGAAAGGGAAGGGGCAGGGCACAACCAGTAAAAGAATAACACAACCATTAAGGACAGGATACCACAAAAACCAGTTAGAACCTACTAGACCCAAGATGGCGGAAGATTCAACTCCCGGTAGACCTGAGCCTCATTATGCTCTCATTGTAATACATTAGCATATGACACACCCACAGGTGCCAGGACAGTTCCCAGGCCGACCATAAAAGGCCAAAGAGTGGGCGATGCCCCATTTCCTAGAAATCCCTTCCTTTTCTCCAAGATGGTTAGACTATTTCTCCCACTCATTGGCCTATGCAATTACCCAGCCCATAAAAAGCTAACCGTTTCCACACCCTGCGGCCTCTCACCTTCTGAGATGGCCCACACCCTGTCTATGGAGTGTATCTCTCCCTGAATAAATCGGCTTTCACTCTACTTTGACTCACTCTTGAATTCTTTCCTGCTTGAAGCCAAGGACCCTCACTTGGCAGCCCATCCCAGGGACTCACCCCAGACCTCGGACATGACCATCCCCTTGCGCCCCATTTTTCCTACAACAGTCTCGTCCTGTCCCGTTTCTCAGGAGTCTGGCCTCGGCATCTTCCCTTGTTCACCAGGGCCTGAATATAGCAGGTGTTTGATAAATATCTGTCCAATAAGTTAGTTAACAACGTTTCAGGTATGTCTATTAACCTGCCCCAGGCTGGCCTGGCGATTACATAAATCTGGCAGGCAAGGTGGAGGATGGGGGAGAGGGTCGGGCAGGGGGCCCACTAGACAGGTGTGATGCTACTCAGTTTTCAGAGCACGACAGGAATTGGCTCTCGGAGACTTCCTTCCTTACGGATGCAGAAACAAGGCCCAGGGAGGTGAGGGGACCACACATGAAGATCCAGCCTCCTCATGCCCTGTGCCTCCCCTTTAATTACTCCCTATGGCTTACCAAGTCCTACCTCCTTAGCCTGGCACCCAAGGCCCCTCCAGACCCTCCCAACTTAACTCTCCAATCTCAATTCTCCTCATGCCCCACAGCTTCCACTCCTGTCATACATTTAGTACTTCTAGTACTTTGTGGTTCCTCTACCTCCATCAACCTTCTCTCTTTTTCCTCTCTTCATCTGAGAAACTTCTCAATTTGGATTCCACTGCCATCACCTCCTCTGAGAAGTCTTCCTGGGATGCCTCTAGGAAGGCTTAGAAGCAACCTGTCTTCAAGTCCAATAGTATACTAGCACGTGCAATGGTGCTGTGTTTGGGTTACCTGGCTTTCTCTCTCTCCTTCCTGGGAGATCTTTGAGAGAAAGGATCTTCCACCACTATTGCCTGCCTGCTACACAGCAGAAGCTCAAGGAATGTGAATGACAATAGCTACTAGTTATTCAAACCAGGCACTTTAAGAAGCTCTTTCCATATCTTCACTCATTTAATCCTTACAAAACAACCCTAGGAAGGAGATTATTGTGATGTTTACTATTTTTAAAGTATTTGTTATTATAATCATGACCATCCCATTTGATAGGAGAAGACAAGCCAAAGGGGTCTGGAGGGGAGGGAGCACACAGGCACCACCTTGCTGACCTCCACCTGCCAGCCGGAACCACTTCCCTCTTCCCAGAACCTCTTCCCTCTCCCACCCTCGTGCCAAGCTCCTTGCCTTCTCAGCAATGTTCCCCCTCTTCACAGCCTTTTGAAACTGTTAACTGTCTCTCCAGATCCAGTCACATTTTCCATGACACTTTCTATGCCCTCTGGCCCAAACAGCTGGCTCCTGACTTCCCACAGCATTAACAGCGGCGTGTAACACATTCTTTGATTTCTCTCTTCTTTGTGTCATAACATCACATTCTTTCCAACGTAACGGATGCTATGTGCTCCTCCAGGCAAGGGTCTGAGCCCTCTGCTCTTTTGGTCTTCCCTCCTGTGCGCCCAGCCGACTGTCAGGGGCATGAGAAATGCTCAGTAAATACCTACTGATTCTTGGAACAAAACACCCAGAAGACCCACCGCGTCTTCACAGATGATTGTCGCTATCTGCCATCATCATCACTGTCGCACCGTCTGCTAGAGGCATGTGTTCTCATCTCGGGGTGCGCAGACAGAAGACCAGGTCTGGGGATATTTGGTTCAATGTAATGTTCTTGTCCCATTGTTTGCCGATCTCTGAGTAACTGTTAGGGGAGCCACTGACCAAAACCACCCACCCTGGCCAGGCAAGATAGTAGCTACTTGCATGAGTTATCTTAACAATAGAAGGTCCTGGTAAGGAACGCAGAACTAACAAGCTACACCAACTGGAAGAATTCAGGAAAGGTCAAAAGGAGAGAGGAGACGCCAGCCCATATGTCCTACCAACTTCCCAGAATCCTTCTCAATGGAATCTATCTTGGCCGAGCGATGTGCGCGCCACTGGGAAGGACTCTGAGTCAGAATGATTGGCCAGAGACAACCCAGAAACTAACCCCATCACCATAAAACCCGAGATGGCGAGCCACGTGGCAGAGCAGTCCTCCTGGGTTCCCTTACCCTCCTGCCCTCCGCCCGGGCACCCCTTCCCAGTAAAGTCTCCTGCTTTGTCAGCACGTGGGTCTCCTCGGACAATTCATTTCCGAGTGTTAGACGACAGCCCACTCTCGGGCCCTGGAAGGGGTCCCCCTTCCGACAACATAACTGGACTCTCCTTTTTCCCTCTCTTCCTTTGATTTCCTTTCCTGACCCATAGAGAGAGAAGAGGAGTTGGTTTAATATAAAACAGTTAAGGAGTTTGAGCCACACTAGAAAAAGACACATAAAATACAAAAAAGTATCCAGGAAAGAGGTCTGTGGATTGGCTGGGGAATGGGATCACATATGCCACCTCCGTCATTCTGGGGACCTCCTCACGATGGCCCAGCAACCCTGCAGACCCACATACCAGTCTGTTTGAATGAGCCCATCGGAAGGCCAGAGAATGGGAGTTGAGAGACCACTTACTATGGATGTGACAGGAGCAGGGCAATTTCTCTCTAGATTTCACTCTTCTTACATGAAAAATGAAATAATAATGTCTAGCCTACCTACCTCATAGGGGGCTGTTGTGTAAATGAGAAAAGTACGTGAGAGTACTCTGTGGACAATAAGTTATTATATTCATTCATCCGATGAGTATTTATTGAGCACTCACCATGCACCCGGCACTGAACGTAGTCAATGGGGATACGACAGAGGGCACTGAACCAACACAGGTACTTCCTGCTCTTCTGATGCCTACAGTCCAGGGGGGGAATGGCTTTCATCAAGTGATCACACTATTGGATGATGGATGGTCACACTACTCCACAAGATAGTAGGAAAGGAACAGGGTTCCACGAGACAGCAAAGTGGCAAAGAAGGAGATCACATGACACTCTTTATTGCTGTTGCTACAACCTAGGCAGTGGTCCTCAAATTTTTAATTGGGAGAGTCACCCAGAAAGCCTGTTTAGCAGGTAGATCCCTGAGCCACATCTGCAGAGAATTTAATTGAGTAGGTTTAGAATCCCTGCCGGATACTTACATTTTTAGAATGCTCCTCCACCGCACCTCTCTAAGTGATTCTCGTGCAAATGACTTTGGGCAAAATTTTAAGAGAGTGACAGTGTGGTTCCTTAGTTGGAGACTGATGCCTACGGAGGTCTCCAATGATGGTCATGATGTGTTTCTAAGCTGACTCCACTCCAGGCCATTTTGGAAGCTTGTGTGGTGAGCCAACAGGTTTTCCTCTTTCCTTGAGCTAGTTTGAGTTGGGCTTCTGCACTTAAACATACCAGCTCCTGACTAATTTAGGTCCCTTCTGATCTCTTCAAGCTCTTCTCATGATCTCTGCTGGCTGTGTGCTGCATATTCAATCCACAGGGGCGAAGTTAAGATTTATTGTTGGAAACAACATTTAGCATCATTATCTGTTCTCAGCCCCAACCCCTCTTTACAGCTCCCCACATTCATCTCCAGGCTTTTTATGAGTGCTGTGATATGTACAAATGCACAAAACAGGGACGTCAGCAACCAGTCTCAAAATACTGATTTCTGACCGAACGAGACTGCTACTTATGCTATGACTAAATACAAATAAATTTGGTTGGATAATTACTCCACATCACCAAACCACATATGATGGGGGTTGCATGTTTGCATTCTGGGGTCAGGCTATCTGGATGTGAAACCTGGCTCTGCCGCTCCCCTCTGCTGGCTCTGTGATTGTGGACTAAGTCACTTCACTTTTCTGAGCCTTCGTTTTTTCACCTATAAAATGAGCATAATGAATAAGTCTTGTCTCATAGCTTTGCTGTGAGGATTAAATACATTATTGTATGTAAAGAATTTAGAACAGAGCCTGGCAACCAACTAGGGCTCAAAAAATATTAGCTACTATTATGTGGATTTAAATGGGTTTGCAGTAGCAATCCCTACATAGGGTTTCCCCAGCCTAATGACCTCTTACCCACACTAGGTAATCTTGTTTGTAATTGCACTTCCCTTTCCCCTGCTAATGAATATTATTTTCCATCTACATCTACTATTTACCTCCTGTCTCCTAGAACTTAGGCCTCCTTAACTTTCCCCTTTCCTGCCAGTTCATTGCCCCCTCCTTTTCGTGAACCCCTGAGTCTCTCTAATGTCCTTTCCCGTACCTCAAGGCTCCACTTTGAGCCTCTCTCACTGTGTATGTCTCCTCCATGGTCCTGGGGGCACCCAGAGACCACAGAGAAGCTCCAGCTACACCTATGCGCCTATGCCTAGCACACATCCCCGTGACCACTGCAGCCATGTGCCAAGCACTAGCTAGCTAATGACATAACTCATTCAATTTTTACTCGAGCCTCTGAACCTTGGTTCCCTCACTTGCCCATTGAGGATAATAATATCTACTTAATTGGATCACTGGACAAATTGAAGGCTGTGATACATGCAAAGCCCAGGTTAGCGCTCAATAGCATTTATTACTGTAATTATTTTCATTATCTACATCTGTCAAGAAAATAAAACAGGGCTTCCCTGGTGGCACAGTGGTTAAGAATCCGCCTGCCAATGCAGGACACAAGGGTTCGACCCCTGACCTGGGAAGATCCCACGTGCCGCGGAGCAACTAAGCCCGTGTACCACAACTACTGAGCCCGCATGCCTAGAGCCCGTGCTCCACAACAAGACAAGCCACTGCAATGAGAAGCCCGTGCACCGCAACGAAGAGTAGCCCCCGCTCGCCGCAACTAGAGAAAGCCCATGTGCAGCAACGAAGACCCAACACGGCCAAAAATAAAAAAACAAATTAATTAATTAATTAAAAAAAAAGAAAACAAAACAAATGAAAGGTCTACATTTTCACACACATATGCCAACGAAGCTGACCACTGACCACCAGCCCTGGTTTGGAATGATGAGGGCTGCACTTCAGTGCCTGCCCTGGTTGGGAGGACCCTGTTACTAGTCACTACCATCACTTCCATTTTGCTCTATAACTCTCTCTCTCATAAAATACACTGCGAGTGAAAAAATATTGCCTGCCATATCAGTAAACAAAGGATGTCGCAGCCATCAAGCCATCACATTAGAGCCACTCCAAAGGTGAGCCCTGAGGGAACTCAGGATAGAAGCAGGATGCCTGCCATCAAGCCACTGCAGGCGCCCCGCACCAGTGTACCCCGAGGAGACTCAGGATGGGAAAACACAGGATTCTGGCCCCAGATAGCTGAGGTGCATAGCAAAGGGATGATTTCAACAAGCCCAGACTTTTGCATCTTCCCATACCTAGAAAAGTGCTAAATTCATTAACTTGAGATGTCTGGTTTTCCTTAATTAATAGTAACCTTTTGATGTTCTGACTACCTGGTGTTTGTTGCAAAACCTCCTATCTGTCCTGGTTCCCCCCTCACCTCTTCAGAGCAGTCCCTCAGAGCTACCTGAGAGGCGGTGTCCCAGGCTTAAGTCCACAGTTTTGTCCGCCAAATAAAACACATTTCTCAACTTTTACGTTGTGCATTTTTTCAGTTGACAACACATAAAAATTACCATCTTAACCATTTTAGAGTGTGCATTTCAGTTGTGTTAAAGATTCACTGTTGTACAACTAACCTCCAGAACTTTCATCTTGCAAAACTAAAACACTATACCATTTAAACAACTCTCTATTCTCCCCCTCCCCCAGCCCCTGGCAGCCACCATTCTACTTTCTGTCCCTATAAATTTGACTACTCCAGGTACCTCATATAAGGGGAATCACAACAATATTTGTCTTTTTGTGGCTAGCGCATTCACTTAGCATAATGTCCTCAACTTTTATCCATGCTGTTGCATGTGTCAGAATTTCCTTTCTTTTTAAGGTTGAATAATATTGCATTGTATGTATAGACCACATTTAGTTTATCCATTCATCTGTCAATGGACACTTGGGTTGCTTCCACCTTTTGGCTATTGTGACTAATGCTGACATGAACGTGAATACACAAATATCTCTTCAAGACCCTGATTTCAATTCTTTCGGGTATATACCCAGAAGTGGAATTGCTGGATCATATGGTAAGTCTATTTTAATTTTTTGAGGAACTGCCATACTGTTTTCCAGAGCAGCTGCACCATTTTACATTTTTACCAACCACGTGTAAGGGTTCTCTACCTCCTTGTCAACACTTGTTGTTTTCTGCTTTTTCAAATGATAGCCCTGCCAATGGGTGTGAGGTGCTCCATAACTCTCCTTTAACCCTGGCTTTAGGGATTCTCTGACCAAGGACAGGCTTCAGAATCAGATTTTCCAAACACTGCTCCAGGGGACCAGGCAGAGTCTTGACAGAGGGAGCCCAGGCCCCATACCTTGGACCTTAATTCATTTACTCTTCAGAGTCACCCTAAACATTAGTAATTTCATTTCACAGGTAAGAAAACAGATCAGAATGGCTAAGCAGCTTGCCTAAAGGCACACAGCTGAAAACCTGGAATTTGAACTGGGCTCCACACCATGTAGGTACATGAGAATTGTCATGGGTCAACATCCACTCTGTACTCCAGGGTCCAAGGTGAGAACACTCCCTCTCTGATTCTCTTGAAGCAATACAACCCTAAGGTTCTGCTCAGCTGCCCCTCCCCCAGCTGTTCAGGGTCCTTCCAGGCTGGATGAATAGGAAACAAAGCAGATTGCATTTATTACTTAACCAAGCTTCCTGGTGCACCTGTTGCAGCACTGGGTGCTGCTTATGATTGCAATAAAATCTGCAGTCCGAGCATTCGTGGATTTACAAGAATTTCCTTCAATTCCAAAACTCAGAGTGAGGGAGGGGCAGGTGTCAGCCAGCTGGGGTCCTTCGAGTGGGACCTGCTTGCAGAGAGGGCCGTTGAAATATGATGCACTGGGCTTGGCTTTGCCTGACCTTTGTGCAAACAGCAGCACAAAGACCTCTCCCCCTGTGGAGGCTGGGTGGGGTCACTCAGATACGCCACGTTCTGTACAGAGGGACAAAGTAGGAGGTAAGGCAGGATAGGCTGCCCCAGATCCCAGCTGGACAGAACTGGTCTTGCCTGACCCAGGCTTGCAGAGTCAGCCAGCTTGTTCTACCTGAAAGTCTTTGTCCCAGACATGGGTATCTTAACCGCACCCTGAGGGATTACTGATCAGTCAAGGCACAGCCTCAGTAGAAGCGGTGAGAACCCTGCATCGGTGAATACACATGTACTCCGACGTTACCTCCCAGCCACAGGTTAGCAAGGCTTGACCATCCCCAGGGCTGTTACCCCCTTGACTTGTTTCAGAAGTGACCATCATACTGTGACCTGGTCACGGAGGGGCCAGAGGTCAGCCCAGTGAGGGCTGTGCCCTCAGATAAAACTGGGAGAGAGGCCAAAAGATGCTTGCAAGCCCAGCTTTCAGTAGCAACGTGGAGCGGGAAGGAAACAGTGAGCAGAAGGCCTGGGGCTTCGACTAGAAGGAAGCCCACTGGAGGTCTTGGAACCAAAGGAGACTTTCTTGGTAGGGCCCACAGCTGATTTGGCTTGGACAAAAATTGCACAGGTATCACAGCCCATGAGCTAGAAAATGAGATGAGGGGAATGGCAGAGCTCTGTTAGGGATGCAGAAGAGCTTGTCATGAGCTCCTGTACAAGAGAAACGACGGGGCAGAACACGTAGTTGGTTAAAGGTGTGAGGAAGGGACTGGCCAGTTTCAATTTATCAGTAAAATATCTATTAAAATCTACTTTGTGCAGGGCTAGCGGGCATTTCTAAAATGAGTGCAACCCTCAAGATGTACGCTTTGAAAAGATCACATCTTCATATTCAGAGGCTGTATGTGTATATTCATAGGGTCTGAACGCTCAGACCCTAGCCTCAGAGAGCTTGAGTTCAAGTCCAGCTTCACACGTGCACTGTGAGCTTGTGCAAGTGGCTTACCTCCTGTAGTTCTCAATTTTTAATCTGTAAAAGGGGTATAGTGGTCCTCATTGTAAAGCACTGGACACGCTTCTATGCTTGGCCCAGAGTGAGCGCTCAGTAAAAGTTGGAAATTATTACAGAATTTCAAAGCAGTGCTAATGAAAAAAGCAGAGCGGCACCTACTCTGTGCAAGGCACTGGGCCAAATTATATATATGAATTCATAATATTTACTGCTTTTGACTATTCCCCAGGCAGTTATTATCCCCATGGTACAAACAAGGAAGGGAGGAAACGGCATCCCAGGTGGAGGGCTTGCCCTGCCATCAAACCAAAGCCAGGTGAGCTGTTGGAAAATGGCGATGCACACATCCTTTCGAAGTGGCGTTGAGCCTAGACTTGCTGGAGGAAGTACAGTAAGTTCCATCACTGAGGATGCATCATTCCTAGGCAGGCTCAATGGGATGGAGTTGGGTCTCTTTCTTACATTCCATGGCTTCCTCCATCTTGTCAACAGAACTGCACTGAGGTGCCCAAACCTCCCCAGACACACTTTTTGCTGCATCAACAGTGGCTCCCGAGAGGGCCCAGCAGCCCTAGGAGTTCTACGGGATTAATGTGGAAGGGAAAGAGGCTGCGGCAGGGATGTGGAATGAGAAAAACCACTTCACTGAAGGATTAGCTTGAGAAAAGGGAAGCCAGGTGGATCAAAGGAAGAAAGGAAAGGCCACCCGCATCTCACTCTCGAGATGTCCACACACAGGCTCCGCTGTCTTCACATTCAGCTCCTGTTTCGACCTAGTGACGCAATAGGATCTTAATCCTGGAAAGGACTTAGGGGCCGATTGGTCCAGCCACACTGTTTTACTGATGGCTCTGAAACGCACGTAATGTGCCCAGGGTGGCACTGCTAGCAGGTGACAAAGTCCAAACTAAACACTTGGTTCCTCATTCCCAGTGCAGTGTTATTTCCATCCTCCTCATATGGCTCCCAAATTGCTCACTTTCCAGACCTCTCCTATAAGACTTTGTCCCTGGCCCCAAAGCAGCAGGCCCTTTGGACAGCAGCCGGCATTTCAGGGAGAAGCAGGAGAGGGGGCCCGCCCTGCAGGTTCATTTCCTTCACTGCAATGGGACCAACTGGAATCAGAGCACGAACAGGCTGAGTGTGCCTCAGTGCAGTCTAAACCAGCCCTGAATACTAACCAGGGCGCTTAGATGGAGCTAAAAGTAACTGGCTAATCACCACCAGGAAGAATTAACAAGGACTCAGAAGAAAGGAAAATGTCTTAATATTCCATCTCTCTACAGCTGGGCTCCAGCTGAGGCCAGTCTCTTCCCGATGCCACAGGGCAGGTAATTAGGCAGCACAGAAGCTCCAACACTTATGGGCTCCGGGAGGGGGCCTGCCCCCACCCGCAGGAGGGTAAACGGAACAGGGTTACTTGGGGTGAGGTGAATTGGAAAACAGTGAACACAGAAGAAATGCGAGGCAACAGGAGGCAGGTGTTGAAGGATAAAACAGTTGTTGCCTTTTACACGCCTTCTCCTTCGATAAAGTAAAATCCTTAATTAAAAGGGAAACGTCGTTTCATTCTGCTCTGCAAACCCTCTGACGGTCTTCCCTTCCCTCCTGTGCAGGTGCCTAGCTCTGAAAGCACCATTGGCGTCCGTACCCTGGGGATTATATTGAAATGAGGTCTTCCTGGCAGTCACCCTCTTTGGACAAGGACCAAGACAGATCTACAATACACTGAACACTGGGATGGAGCAGAGCAGGTGAATAAAACCATGAAAGGCATGATTAGAATGATTCCTTCCTATAACCTTAAAGAGTAGGACTAGTGAACATTTATTGCAACTTGGACTTGGAAGAGGTCAGTTCAAGAGAAATAAATGGAAAAATAGCATTTTGTAGAGGGCAGGGTAATATCTGAAGAGCTTCCTTTCTCCAAAACGTATAATGGGCTTAAATAAATAGAAATTGGTTTGAAAGGTTCATGAATGATAGGTACACTATTAAAAACAACCACCAGTGAAGAGCCCTTTGGGAGCACATCAGAGCCGTTTAATTCAATGTCATAGCCAACGTCCTCACTGATGCGTCCCCCAGCCTGTGCACATGGCGAGGGCAGGTGCTGTGTCTGCTGGGTGTAAGAATAAGAGACAGAATGATATAAGGGAAGAATGTGGATTAAAAGAAAAAGAGGAATGTGGACTTTGGATGCAGAGGGTGGGATCAAGTCCTGCTTCATCAATTTCTAGCTGGATCGTAGCTTAGCTAGATTTAGGCTTGGCTCTCCGGGTCTTTCTTTTCTCAGCTGCAGAGAAGGATGATAGGAATATCATCTTCTCTGTAAGGAGAATCAAACCACCTAACACAAGTAAAAACATTTCATTCATTCTAACGAAGTGAAATAGTCTAATGAAGTACAAATATTAATAACTTACGCAATGGAAAGAGACAGACGTGAACTGGCGAGGTCTGGGCAACCTTTCTGATGCACAGAATAAGACCAAGAAGCATTTAACTGCTCAGCACCCGCACCTCTTTCCCATCACAGCCCTCCTTGAGTAGGCGGGTTTCGGCATGTGACTTTTTCTGTCGCTTATTCTGGTTCCTTGGGCTCTAGTGGCTGGGCGCACCACTGCTGTGGCCCGGGAAGCGTGCTTGTTGCTGAGTTGCAAGAAGGCAGAGATCTGGAAGTCTCTCTGTTGTCTTCCCACAGCCAGAGAGGCCCCATCCTGCTGCCTGAGTCACACTGTCCTCCCCAGGGAGGAAAGAGTGACCACAATTGAGACGGAAAGGCTCTAGGGGACCCTGCCTGAAACACTAGGGGAAGGCAGATCTGGGATTTTTAAAAATCCACTAGTCTGAAGTTGTTCCTGCTCCAAACCAGTAGATTTTTTGGGAGGGGGTCTTTATCTGACAACATTCAAAATTTCTAAGGAGCATGATGGCACTGAAAGAGAAAAGAGCAGAAATCGAAAAACGAAAATGGCAGCCGTATCGCTTACCAGGTGCGCGATGCTCTCAAATGACTGAACGACTCTCGAGCTTCATCTGATAAAGAGCAAAAGGAGGCTTGCCCTGCTGCCTCTCAGGGCTGCTGTGGGATTCACGGAGGAAATGTATAACGAAGTTATGAACTATATCATCTCATTCAAATAGGAACTTAATCCGTTATTTGAGCTCTAAGGTAGATGATTATTAATATAATAGCTTGATTAGCACAGCACTTATTCTTTTTAGTTGAAGGTTATTAAAGTATAAATTACTACATAAAATGTGCCCTTTCTAATGAAGATATAGAACAGTTCCACCATCCCTATCATTTCCTCATACTCCTTTGCGTTTAACTGCTCTTCCCATCCTGAGCCCCTGGCAATCACTGATTTGCTCTCTATTCCTATAGTTTTACTTCTTCCAGGATATCATATAAATTGAATAATACAGCATAAAGCCTTTTGAATCTGGCTTCTTTCACCTAGTGTAATGCATTGAGGTTCAGTAATTCATTCTTCTTCACTGCTGAGTAAGTAGTATTTCATTCTATGGATGTATCATAGTCTCTTTATCCATTTGGATTGTTTCCATGAATAAACCACGATTAACATTTGTATATAGGTTTTTATGTGAGCATACGTTTTTATTTCTCTTGGGCAAATACCTAGGAGTGGGACTGCTGGATCATAGAGTAAGTGTCTAACTTTACACAAAACTGACAGGTTTTTTTAAGTGGCTGGAGAATTTTGCATTCTAGCACATCACTTAAAAAATATTTAAAAAATCATCCAAAGCCCTCATGTGTCCAATTTTATTTTATTCTCCAAATAGCTCTGTGAGATAGGGAGGGTAAATATCACTGCCCTCCTGTAATAGATGGGGATGTGAGGGCTAAAGAGGAGAAATAATTGGTCAAAATTTGCTGTGGCAGAGGCTGCTATGTCCCCAGTATATATCCTCTCCCCTTCTCCCTCATAGTAGAGCCGCCTGCTTCCTGCTGAGTTTTGACTGAGCACATGGTACCCATCAAGAAACTACATTTCCTTTGGAAAGATATCCCATGCTCTTGGACTGGAAGAATTAATATTGTTAAAATGGCCATATTACCCAAAGCAATCTACAGACTTAATGTGATCCTTATCAAATTACCCATGACATTTTTCACAGAACTAAAACAAATAATCCTAACATTCATATGGAACCATAAAAGACCCAGAATTGCCAAAGCAATCATGAGGAAAAAGAACAAAGCAGGAGGCATAATCCTCCCACACTTCAGACAATATTACAAAGCTACAGTAATCAAAACAGCACAGTACTGGCACAAAAAAACCGATATATGGATCAGTGGAACAGGATAGAAAGCCCAGAAATAAACCCACACACCTACAGTCAATTATCTTGGACAAAGGAGGCAAGAATATACAATGGGAAAAAGACAGTCTCTTCAGCAAGTGGTACTGAGAAAGTTGGTCAGCTGCATATAAATCAATGAAGTTAGAACACACCCCACACCATACACAAAAATAAACTCAAAATGGCTTAAAGACCTAAATATAAGACATGACACCATAAAACTCCTAGAAGAGATCATAGGCAAAGAATTCTCTGACATAAATCATACCAATGTTTCCTTAGGTCAGTCTCCCTAGGCATAGAAATAAAAACAAAAATAAACAAATAAGACCGAATCAAACTTACAAGCTTTTGCACAGCAAAGGAAACCATAAACAAAACAAAAAGACAACCTACAGAATGGGAAAAATATTTGCAAACGATGCGACCAACAAAGGCTTAATGTCTAAAATATACAAACAGCTCATATAACTCAACAACAACAACAAAAAAAACCCCAATTGAAAAATGGGCAGAAGACCTAAATAGACATTTCTTCAAGAAGACATACAGATGGCCAATAGGCACATTAAAAGATGCTCAACACTGCTAACTATTAGAGAAATGCAAATCAAAACTATAATGAGGTACCACCTCACACAGTTCAGAATGGCCATCATTAAAAAGTTTACAAAATAACAAATGCAGGAGAGGGTGTGGAGGAAAGGGAACCCTCCTACACTGCTGGTGGGAATGTAAGTTGGTGCAGCCACTATGGAAAACAGTAAGGAGGTTCCTCAGAAGACTAAAAATAGAGTTACCACGTGATCCAGCAATCCCACTCCTGGGCATATATCCAGACAAAACTATAATTCAAAAAGATAGGGACTTCCCTGGTGGCGCCGTGTTTACAAATCCACCTGCCAATGCAGGGGACATGGGGTTGATCCCTGGTCCGGGAAGATCCCGCATGCTGTGGAACAACAAAGCCCATGCACCACAACTACTGAGCCTACGCTCTAGAGCCTGCGAGCCACAACTACTGAGCCCACGCACCACAACTACTGAGCCTGCGAGCCATAACTACTGAGCCTGTGCACCACAACTACTGAAGCCCATGTGCCCTAGAGTCTGCGTGCCAGAACTACTGAGCCCACACGCTGCAACTACTGAAGCCCACACACTCTAGAGCCCATGTGCTGCAACTACTGAGCCCGCATGCTGCAAGTACTGAAGCCTACACGCCTAGAGCCCATGCTCCGCAATAAGAGAAGCTACCGCAGTGAGAAGCCCACACACTGCGATGAAGAGTAGCCTCCATTCATCACAATTAGAGAAAGTCCGCGTGCAGCCATGAAGACCCAACGCAGCCAAAAATAAACAAATAAATAACAGTTATTTTTAAAAGTATATTTATGTATAACTGAATCACTCTGCTGTACAGTAGAAATTAACACAACATTGTAAATCAACACCACTTCAATTGAAAAAAAAACATAAAAAAAGAAACTATTGGGTGGGCCAAAAAGTGCCTTCGGTTTCTTAAGTAAAAATAAAAGACACATTTCTCACTTTCACCAAGAGCTTTATTGAACAACGTATTCACCCTTTTGTTCCACTACCTTCTGCCATTTTTCAGGCAACTTCATAATTCCAATTTCCCAAAACTTTTTATCTTTTTGAGCAAGGAACTGTCCCAGGTGCCTTTTACAGTCTTTCAGGGAATTGAAATTTTTTCCAATAAAAGAATTTTTAAGACCAAAATGAATAAATAAAGACCAAAATAAATGGAAATCTAAAGATGCAGTGTCTGGTGAATACGGTGGACGAATCGGAACTTCCCAGCCAAGCTGTAACAGTTCTTGCCCGGTCATCAAAGAAACATGCGGTCTTGGGTTATCATGAAGGAAGACTGTGCATCTTCTGTTGAATAATTCTGGACGCTTTTCTTCGAGTGCCACTTTCAGTTGGTCTAACTTGGTGCAGTACTTGTTGGAATTAATTGTTTGGTTTTCCAGAAGGAGCTCATAATTGAGGACTCCCTTCCAATCCCACCATACACACAACATCACCTTCTTTGGATGAAGACTGGCCTCTGGTGTGGTTGGTGGTAGTTCACTTCACTTGCCCCATGATCTCTTCCATTCCACATTACCGTACAGTATCCACTTTTCATTGCCCATCACAATTTGTTTTAAAAACGGGACATTTTCATTATGTTTCAGTAGAGAATCACATGCGGAAATATGGTCAAGAAGGATTTTTTCGCTTAACTTATGTGGAACCCAAATATCAGAGTGATTCACATAACCAAGCTGGTGCAAATGATTTTCAATGCTTGATTTGGATATTTTGAGTATGTTGGCCATCTCCCGGTGGTATAATGTTTATTGCCCTAAATTGTTTCGATTTGATCGCTATCAACTTCAACTGGTCCACCGGACCATGGAGCATCGTCCAGTGAGAAACCTCCAGCACGAAACTTCGCAAACCACTTTTGACATGTTCCATCAGCACCTTCTTCATACACTGCACAAATCTTTTTTTGCGTTTCGGTTGCGTTTTTACCTTTCTCAAAATAATAAAGCATAACATGCTGAAAACGTTGCTTTTTTCTTCCATCTTCAATATTAAAATGGCTACACAAAAATTCACCAATGTTGATGTCTTTTTTTAAACGCACGCTGATATGACAGCTGTCACATACAATCTAACAAAGCTGTTTTGAATAAAGTTAAAGAAAACTAAGTGTTACTAGAGCCATCTTACGGAAAAAACCGAATGAACCCTTTGGCCCGCCCAATACGTTTCCCAGCTTCCCTTGCATTAGGAGGGCCATGCGACTAGACTTTGGCCAGTGGGATCTGAGTGGGAGTGATATGTGCAAAGTCCAATTCACCTCCTAAAAACTGAATTTGCTAACTCTCTATATCCTCTTTTCCCTTGCCTGCTGGCTGGATTGTATGGCAGCAACTCACTTGCACTTGAAGCTGAAGGTAGTACAGAATGGAAGAAACCTGGGTCCTTGATTGACAACATGGGACAGAGCCGTCCTGACAGACAGGGCCACTGAGACTGCCGTGTGTTTCTTATTTATCCCATTGTCACTTTGGAGTCTCTTTGTTACCGTGGCTTAACACATTTACCCCAGCTAATCTAGTCATGCACCAGATAAGTGGGCGTATAGTACAGCCAGTTCACCAGCTTCATCAATCTCGTACAGAAGATTATGGAGGAAAAAACAGCTTTGCTGAAATCTAGATATACCATCTTTATATCCATTCCCTGATCAACAGTTTGATAACCCCTATCAAAAAAGTGTGTCTAGGGAGTGGTATAACGTATTCTCCATGAAGCCTCATCACCTCCCAGAGATCACCTCTTCTCATCTTCCACACCCCCCATAGTGTTAGGCCCACTGGACAGTGGTGAGAGGATTTATCTTATTCGTGGAGAACTGCATGTGAAGGAGCAGTGGAACTTGCACTTGCTGGACGTGAGGATGGTTACCACAAGGCGTTTGAAGTCATACCAAGGCATTTGCACCTGATAGATTAAGCAGAGGCAGGAGATCCTTACACAGGGGACTGAGGAGATAAAAATGCAGTTCACAGAAGTGGCTTGTGGCAGTTGTGCAGTGAGGAGATGGGAGAGGTGGAGCCCGGGAGTAGGAGGCCCTCGCAGGGAGAGATTGTGACAGAACAGGGCTGAGAGTTCAGAACGCACAGGAAGAGTTTGGGCAGCTACTGGTCTGCAGAGTGAGGAGAAAAGGTGCCAACGATGAAGGGAGAGTGGGTGGGGGTGGATTTAGGTGATAGGGGATGGAGTGGATTGTTAAGAACCCCCCAGGGACACCCATAGCTGTACCCCCTTGCTATTTCCTTTCCTACTTTTTGAACAAGCACTTCCTTTTTCTTTTTTAATTGAAGTATAGTTGCTGTACAATACTATGTAAGTTACAGGTATACGATTTAGTGATTCACAATGTTTAAAGGTTGTACTCCATTTGTAGTTATTATAAAATATTGGCTCTATTCCCTGTGTTGTACAGTATGTCCTTATAGCTAATTTTATACCTAATAGTTTGTACCTCTCACTCCCCTACCCCTATATTACCCCTCCCCACTTCCCTCTCCCCACTGGTAACCACTGGTTTGTTCTCTATATCTGTGAGTCTGCTTCATTTTTATTATTTTCACTAGTTTGTTGTATTTTTTAGACGCCACATGTGATATCATACAGTATTTGTCTTTCTCTGACTTAGTTCACTTAGCATAATGCCCTCCAAGTCCATCCATGCTGCTGCAAATGGCAACATTTTATGATTTTTTATGACTGTGTAGTATTCCATTGAATATATATACCACATCTCCTTTATCTATTCACTGGTTGATGGAGAACAAGTACTTCTTCACTTGTTGGCAACACCCTATTTGTTTTAGTCTTCAAATCGTGTGGCAAGGGCCGAATAGGGCCTGACCTGTCCTCTGCAGTATCACACAACACGCCCAGCCTGAATCCCTGAATCCCAGAGCAGGTGAAAGAGGGGGGAAAGGCTTTGACGCCATAGGTAATGGGGAGCCACTGCAGGTTTTGGAGGAACAGTGTATCTTACTAAAAATGGTATTTGAACTACTAGTGTAAATCCCACCACCAACAAATAATCATATATAAAAATGATTAGATTTATTTGGGTTATTAATTAATTCAATTTGTCTAGGACCTAAATGCAGTCTTGAAGAGAAGATATAAAGCTGCTTGGAGTCTACAGACAAAGGTGAATGATAAGGAGTAATGGATTCAGGAAGAGACAGTATCGTGAAGAGTACACAATGGTTAACTTCTGTACCCTTACTTAGCATTATAATTTTATAATTATATAATTTATAATTATATAATTTTAGAAATAGATGGGGTCTTCAAAAACACCAAAGGATAAAGAAAGCTATGGAAGAATGGAGAGTCCTGACTGAGAGTCAGGACACCTGGGGACAAGCCCCAACTCTACCCCCAACTTGCTCTGGGATCTCAGTCCAGTCATTACCCTCTCTGGGCTCCATATGGACCAACAGTACTTTATGATTCCTGCAATTGCTAACATTCTATCCATCTAGTGCAATTAAATAACACCTAAATCAAACCTGAACACATCAGCGATACTGTTGATAGTGAATTGGTGGGCTTGCAGAGAAGAAAGAAGAAAGCAATAATTTACAGATCTGTTTCTCAGACAAGATACAGGTGCCCCTAGGAATGTTCAGCCGTGCCCCAAGGAGCATAAGTAGCCACAGGACAAACATGGAGTGTCTTCTTGGAGTGCCAATTATACTGCTAGTACATGTTTTAAAATGTATTTATAGGATATCAAAAATAAATACATTACGGAGGAGAATACAATATTCCAATAAGTTTAAAAGACATACTATGAAACTTCAAAAAAATTTTGAGCATGGGGAGAGCTCTTTGGAACTATGCCTAGGGATTCCCAACGTGTGTGTGTGTGTGTGTGTGTGTGTGCGCGCGCGCGCGCACGCACATCCTGGCTCAATAGATCCGAGCAGACAGAAATCCATGAAATATGTATTTGAAAATTGCACTCAGCTTATAATAGAACTAATCCAATTTGAGGGAAAGGTGCAAAGAAGATGTACAAGTACACATTTGGCGAGAGAAACTCATAAGGAGGCCCAGGAATACGGAACTGGATGAGAATTCACAATGAGGCAGGGCCAGAGCAGAGGGAAGGGTGGGGAGATCCCTGTTGAGGGGGTGTGACATTTTGTCTCCACAGT
Organism: Grampus griseus; assembly: GCF_964374135.1. Taxonomy (NCBI): domain Eukaryota; kingdom Metazoa; phylum Chordata; class Mammalia; order Artiodactyla; family Delphinidae; genus Grampus; species Grampus griseus. Next base: position 81,228,061 of record NC_139017.1, read on the forward strand.
GGCCCCCTCAGCCATCACCTTTGTACTGGGTTTGACCTCCTGGGTAAGCTGTTGTTGATGGTGGGTCTGGCAGGGAGGAAACAGTGAGGGGATAAGGAGGCAGGACTAGGGGCTGCCGGCGAAGGGGGTGGGGAGCTGAGGAAAGGTGGAAGATGAGCTGCTGTCTCTTTCAGTCCCAGTGCCAAGACTTTCACTGTCCCCAAGGCCGCTAAATCCCATCCTCACCATGTCTCCTTCCCTGAGACCTTGGAGGCCACCAGCTTCCCACCCCACCTTCATATCTCTCCACACCTGCATCCCCCCTTCCTCCAGCCTCCGAGGCTGAGGGTCCTTCCTGTCACAGGCCAACCCGCTTCCAGGCTCTTCAACTCCCACTTCCTGGCGCCTGGAGGCTGTTCCCCAGTCACTCCTCCTCTCTCACTGGTATTTTCACTCTCACCTTCCTTTCTTGTTTTCCCCCCTGAGTCTATACATGTAATCACACTTCTTCCCCTAAACCCAGACTTCCCTCCTTCCTCAGATCCTCTTCCCTGTCTCTTTCCCTCCTCCTTGGAGTCCTGAGTGACACTGCCTCTTCACTCCCTCGGGTCCCCTGAATGCCACAAACCATTGCCACAGCAGCAGGCAAACACAACAGGTGCCCGAGGTACCATGGAGCCAGTGTTGTGAAGAAATAAAGTAATAATAAAAGGATACACAATGGCTTCCCTGGTGACGCAGTGGTTCAGAATCCACCTGCCAATGTAGGCGGACACAGGTTCGAGCCCTGGTCCGGGAATATCTCACATGCCGCAGAACAACTAAGCCCGTGTGCCACAACTATGGAGGCTGTGCTCTAGAGCCCGTGAGCCACAACTACTGAGCCCGTGTGCCGCAACTACTGAAGCCCACGCACCTAGAGCCTGTGCTCAACAACAAAAGAAGCCACCACGATGAGAAGCCCGCGCACCACAACAAAGAGTAGCCCCTGCTCGCCGCAACTAGAGAAAGCCCGTGCGCAGCAACAAAGACCCAATGCAGCCATAAATAAATAAAAAATAATAATAAAAGTATATATGGATGTATGCATGTATATATGTATACATATGTATATTAAAACACAGATATTTAAATTGATGATATCTTGGGGGAAATCAAAACTCTGTTGGCCTTTATTACAATTACAAGTTAGCATTGATTTTATTTTGATATATACATGGGGAGGACAACACAGTCTTTTTAGTGCTTAGAGCTTCTAACAGTCTTACTCTTGCTCTGGAAATCAGGACTTTACCCCTGATGATCCATGAAGGTGCTCCTCCCTCAGACACTTGGGCCAGAATCCTTGGAATCACCCTGCACTCTGTCTTGCTTACTCCTCACTGCAGGGAACCACCAAGTAGTGATGACTTTTTTCTAAACCACTTATATCTCAAATTTACCACTTTTTCCCTATCCCTACCACCCCCCGCCTCACCCACACCCCCATCGTTTCTGAACTGGTGTAGCACAGACGCCCCTCGCCATGCCCCCTGCCTCCAGCCTGGCCACTCGTGGGTCCATCCTCCACTCTGCAGCCAACGAAGGTCTTGTGATTTCCCCACTTGAAACCATTCATGCGTTCCCCAGCGTGTACACCAGAGACTAAGCCCTTAGCCTGGCTTCAAGGGCCTTCTAGGACCTTCTCCTAGTACTTCATCAGACTCACCTCCTGTCGCATCCCATGTAACTGCTCCCTGGTGGCTCCTCTCATAAGCCACGTAGTTTCCTGGCTCTGTGCTTTTGCTGATGTTGCCGCCTCTTTCTGGAATTTCCTTCCCCTCTTTCTTCACCTGGTATCACTTTCTCCTGGAAGCCTTTGCTTAACTCCCAGGATAGGCACCCACTCTGGACACTCAAGATCTGTGAACATCTCTATCTTATAACTTACCTAGTGTACCCAAAGCATTTATCTACCTATATCTTCCCAAATAAACTCTAATATCTTATTCATCTTTGTAACCTCAGCCCTTAGGCCAGGGCCTTATATATAGTAGGTGCTTAGTAACTACTGAGATAAATGTAAGTTGAACTGGACAGGAATTCAGACTGGACGTGAGAAGACAGGGCTTGGGGATTGTGTGATGGGGGAGGATGATTTGGGGTCCAGAGACTGTGTGGGCTGGGAAGGGTTGAGGAGACGCAAATGTGATGTGAGGGCACGTCACAGGGAAGCTGTGTGTGTGTGTGCGCACACGTGTGTGCATATGCACAAGCTTAAGAGAGAAAGAGGGAAAGATTATAAATATAAAGAAAGAGTAAGTGGAAAGGAAAAGGGAGGGAGACGACAGCTGGAAAGGAAGGAGTGAGGGATGGGGAGAAGCCCACAGGTTGGACCTTTCCATACTCATGGAAAGCATGCAGCCAGCAATAAGAGAAGCAACGGGGGTGACCTCCACATCTGGCTCTGCTTGGGACTGGAGCTGGCTTGGGAGATAACCAGGATCTGCAGACTTTAGAGATTTTGTGTTTCTTTCTTGAGTTCAGGGTTACTTTTTCCTCCCCTCTGAGCTCTTTTGGATACAGAGGCTTTTATTGCCTTGACAGAATAAAACACTAGCTGTTCATAAAAGTGTCTTTTTGCTCAGGGAACACAGGCTCCCTATTTGCTCTGTCAGGTGCCTTCTTTCCCCCAGAGAAATCACTCTCGGCTGCGAGTCCGCAGGCCTCTGGGAGGTATAATTTGCTAAAGGAGGTCAAATCAATGCACCACCCAGAGCAGAGCCATGCCCAAGGCTGGAAAGAGCCCTTCGTGTTCAGGAATCCGAAGAGTCCCATTTCTCCCAAGGGGCATCTTGAGGGGCTGACGCAGAAAACTCCCCAAAATAGGCGAAATGAGAGCTTCGCCCCAGCATTTGCGGTCGGAGCTTTGGAGAGAGAGAGAGTCTTTTTTTACGTTGCTCTTCAGCAGCAGAAGGGGGAGGGAAAAGCCGAGCTCTGCCCTCTGAACCTGGCCTCAGGCTTGGGTCTGCGGGCCCAGCCCAGCTGCAGGGCTGTAGGAGCAGCCAGGTGGGCCAGGCGGGGCCACTAGGGGAGCCCTGGCAGCGGAGTCAGTGCCCTCCTGCTCACGTCCGATTACTCTAAGGCTTTTAAGGGCCTGCTTTGTGCAGGCCCCACGCTGGGTATCAGAACACCAACGTGCCAAAGACTTATCCTTGCCCTTGAGAGGGTCACAGCTTGGTGGACGGAACAGGTTGTCCGTAATTTCTGCACAGAGCGCTAAGTGTTTCGTGTGAAGGAAATTTGGGATGTTATGGTGCCTGGGAGGACCACCTGTTCCAGCTTTCATAATAGTGTCAGCAGAAGATTGCAGGTCCAAGGGACCAGCATGGACAGAGACCCAGAGGAGAGAAGTGACAGGTTGTGTGGACTGCCACAAGGAGTCTGCTGCTGCCCGAGGGAGAGACGTAAGAAGGAGATGCAGGAGATGGGGCATCCCGGGAGGATGGTTTTGACTTCTCGGCCACATGGTTTACTTTCTTCTTATTTTCCTTTTCTACTCTGACCTTTTGGTCAAAAGATACAGATTTGAGGGTGAAGGAAGGGTAGGAGGAAAGAGTTCTTCCCCAGGCCTTGCCATCCAAGTCCCTGGTCACCACCCCAGCGGGGCCTTTTTCACTGAGGACGGTGGCCTCCGGGAGCTCAGAGGGGCAGCTGATGTGTGTCAGGCTGTGAGGGCCTAAGCCACAGCAGAGCAGGGGACAGAGGGCTGGCCAAGGCCCACAGCTCCACGGAAGGCCAGGAGGGCATTCTTACTCCCTTCTCAACTTCCAGCCAACCAAGGCAGTACAAAATTATTTACTCTCCTTCCCTTGATGACTGCTTCTCAAACATTAGCTGCTTTATATCCTCTGGGCATAGCAGAGTTGGAACATTCTGTCATGGCAGGACATCCCTTCTTGGAAAGCATTCAGAAGAAGCTGCCCTTTCCGGTCTAGAGCAAAGGTGACCTCAGGTAGATGCTGCTGCAGTCAGGTGCTTTCTGTCTGCCGCTGCCTTTGGAGAGAGGCTGGACTGCTGAGAATCGGCGAGGAACCTGCAGTTACTGATTCTGGAGGGGGCAGGCCTTGACAAAACTGGTTATTTAAGATAGAGTTGTTATGTGCAGGTTCTTACTGAAAGACAGTTTCAGCCCATCAGCGCTCTTCAGGCAGGTGTCTAAAGGCACAGATAGATTGGCTTCTCGAAATGAAAACAGCTGCACCACTGGGCTTGCTGCTTCTCTTCCTTTCTCTTCCTTCTGGGTGTGATGGTCGGACTTCCTGGGCCCCACAGGAGGGGCCTAGGTCCCAGAGAGTGAGCCTTGCAACCCAGCAGTGGTTCCCTCCAACTTGCAGAATAAATTTCAAACCACCCCTCCCCCTGCCCCAGCATTGCCCAGTCTGCTTCTTATTACTAACAGGGGAGAGGGGGCGGGGAATGTGTTCCAAAACCAAGCAGCAGACAAACTGTATTTTGCATCTTTGTGGCCTGAATGAAACAAATCATCGGGGATGACTGTTTAAAACCAGAACTGGAAGTCCCACTTTGGCCTTCCCCTCACACTCCGGCTTCTGCTCAGCCCCCTGAATAATCAACTCTATTTCCTGCTTACCTGTCAGCTGACCCCATAAAACACCACTGCTGGGGATGCAACCTGGCTATTCCAAATACAGAGAGAAATGGACCCTTAACATTTGCTTCCTAAATGTGCCAGGGCTTTTTGTTGTGTTGTTTATTTTTCTCTTTTGACTGACAGTCAACACACCTGCATCTTAGACTGTCCTACTACAACTGTCCTTTGGTACAACCAGTGTGCACTTGATATTGTTATGACCTTGTGAAATGACCTTGCAATTCTTCACACTTTCGAAACTGGCCACTGTGCAAGATTCTTTTTCTCAACTGTATAACCTCTCTCTGAACCAGCACACTCTTCAGTCTCCTTGCTGGTTTCTTTGCTAGCAAGATAATAAACTCGGACATGTACTCAAGATCAATTTGTCTAAGGCATTTAAGGTCTTGACATCACTCTGCCCTCAGGGCACACCCAGTTACAAAGGTTTTCTCAGCCTCCTCCTTCCCAGGCACTTTCAAGTGCACGGAGGACAGGTAAGTCTCTACCCCAGTCCCATGCCCATTCTATCTCCACCTCCCCTTTTCAATCTGTTTATTCCTATTTGTCTTTCAAGACTCATCTCAAGGGCATCTCTCTGAGAAGACTTTCCTGATGGACATTCTACCCCTCCTCACCCTTCGATTCCTCTCTCCATACAAGGTTAGGGAATCCTTTGTGCTCCTATGACCACCTTGTTTACATCTGTCATTCGACATCATGAGAAAAATACAATTTTTAAAAACTACCCAGGGACTTCCCTGGTGGCGCAGTGGTTAAGAATCCGCCTGCCAATGCAGGGGACACGGGTTTGAGCCCTGGTCCGGGAAGATCCCACATGCTGCGGAGCAACTAAGCCCATGCGCCCCAACTACTGAAGTCCACACACCTAGAGCCCGTGCTCCACAACAAGAGAAGCCACCACAATGAGAAGCCCACGCACCACAACAAAGAGTAGCTCCCGCTCGCTGAAACTAAAGAAAGCCCGCACGCAGCAACAAGGACCCAACGCAGCCAAAAATAAATTAAAAAAAAAAAACTTGCCTAGATTGATAATGTAATTGTGAAGTACATGAGAAATATTAACAGCTAACATTGATTGAGCTCTTGCTATGCACCAGGTGCCATTCCAAGAGCTTTACACAAATGATCTCATTACAAATTGACAACAGCCCCGTACCTGTTACCTACCAAACCACCCCTTCCCTTCTTCATGGCTGGCAGAGCCCTAATTTCATTTGAGTGTCTACCATTCTTCCAAGTAACTCAAGGAAGCTATATCCCAATTGGTCTAAACCAATTACTGTGATCCCATTTCTCTTAGAGTAATTGGTTTCAGCAGAGACATGGAATAAAATTCTGGCCATGAGGAATGAAGAGAAGTCTAATGAGCAGGAGAAAAGGACGTGCTTCTCAATAATTTCTGGATGCCAGAAACTTTGGCAGTCGTTCGCAGTTAGGAAGGGAATTAGCTTGAGAACAAAGAGACATAACGAAAATGTCAGAACCAAGAAATGGAAAGTAATTGAGTCTTTGATGGTGTCATTGATTACTGAGGTAACCAACCCAGAAGTATCAGGACTTCTTTTTATGTGAGGAGATATATTTTCCTTATTGTTTAAATTGAATTACTTGTAGCCCAAAGCATCTTAATCATTGCAAAATCGATTAGAATGTTCTATTATTATTTCCATTTCACAAATAAGATAACTGAAGCTCAAAGAGCTTAAGTAAGTAATTTACTCAAGACTAACTGCTTGTAAAAAGTTAACCTGACTCTAGGACTTTTAGACTCCACACAATGCTCACTCTCTGAGAAAAGAGCTCAATCTTATTCGGGATTTTTTTTTATCCTTGCTTCGAGCTGGCATATAATAGGTGCTGAAATACTTTTTGAATATGTGAGTATTTGTATGATCTGAACTTTTATGGCCATTCTCCCCTTAACATCACTGAAACACCTGAGTCCTGAAACGGAACAGAAAAATATATTTCATTTGGGTCCTGCACCACTACCACTGGATCCCCTGAAGAACCAGTATTTAAAATAAGAAAAAAATGTATATGTATTATAACAGTATTACAAACAGGAAAGTAGATGAGAGCAATGGCTTAGTAGATGCATAAAAAGCACTTGATAAAATTTGAAAGTCATTTATAATTTTAGAAAAAAAAATCTTAGCAAACTGGAAAATGAAGAACATTTCCTTAACCTTTTAAAGTATATTCAATCAAAAATCAACTGCAAACATCTAATTTAATGTTGAAGATTTAAATGATCTCCTTTAAATTCAGGGTCAAGACCATCACTGCTTCACTACTTCTACTCAACATTATATTGGTAATCCTAGCTAGTGGATTAACAAAGGAAACTAAACAAAAGTTGAAAAGACAAGAAACAAAGCTATTATTTTTCACAGGCAATATTATTATCTACAAAAAAGAAAAAACAAGAGAATTTTTAGAAACACTATTAATTTTAAAATGTTCTGCAAAGTTGTTAGATCAATATGCAAATACAGATTACATTCCAATATACCTACAACAATTAGAAAATAGCATTTTCCATAACAACAAAACTTGAAATTTCCTAGGAATAAAACCCACAAAAAGGATATGCAAAATCTCTATGGATAGAATTACCAGAGTTTATTGAAAAACGTAAGACCTAAATAAGTGAAATATAAAAAGCTTATGAATTGACTTCGATTATTATAAAATTTCCAATCCTCCCCAAATTAAACTATGAATTCAACATGAAGAACAGAGGGGCACTTGACTTATCAGACATCAGTACTTGAAATAAGGCTATAGTAATTAAGATTTCAAAAGCATGGGGGGGACTAGTGCTTCTCAAACTTTCAGGCTCCCAGGAATCCTCTGGGGATCTTGTTAATCACAGATCCCAACTGAGAAGGTCTGGGATGAGGCTTGAATTTCTACATTCCCAACAAGCTACGAGGTGGTATTGATGTTGCTGGTCCATGAGCCACAACTTTGAAAAGCAAGGGAGTAAATAATTGAAAGAAGAGAGTAACAAGCCCAGAAACAAACCCATGCATTTATTAAAGCTTGCTATACGACAAAGATGGCAAAGCAGATTAGTAGGGAAAGTGGACTATTTAATAGATTGGGCTGACCCAAAGTCCGTATAAGAGGGACATAGGAGTGTCAAAGTTAGGGAGAGATTTGAAGATTAGATGTGGCTGGCTTTGAAGATGGAAGAAGGGTCTACAAGCCAAGGGATGTAGGTGGGCTTTAGAAGCCAGAAAAGGCGAAGAAACTGATTCTCTCTTAGAGCCTAAAGAAAGAATGCAGCCCTGCTGACATGTTGACTTTTAGCTCAGTGAAAGCCATTTTGGACTTCTGTCCTCCAGGCTATAACAAATTTGTTGTTTTAAGCCACTAAGTTTGCGGTATATTGTTATAGGAGTATTAAAAAAACAAATGCACCACATAACAAAAGTCACCATAGAACAAAGTGAAAAGATAAACCACAGACTGGGAGGAAATTTTTGCAATGCACACAGCTGACCAAGAATTAGAATGGAAGACTATAAGAAAGACTATAATAACATCAATAAAAATAAATCAAGAGGCCAACTAGAAAAACAAGCAAAGGATATGTACAGAATTCACAGAGGGGGATACCTCAACGATCAAGAAAAATAAGAAAAGATGCACAACCTCATTAATAATCCTGGAAGTGCAAATTAGAAAATCAGTGAGATGTCATTTTACACCCATCAAAAATTTTTTTTTGAAAAAAGGAATCATTATCTTTTATTTAAATCCATACACCTAAAACAAATATCATATAATATCACTTATATGTGGAATCTAGAAAAATGGTACAGATGAACTTATTTGCAAAGCAGAAATAGAGACACAGATGTAGAGAACAAATGTATGGATACCAAGGGGGGAAGGGGGGATGAGATGAACTGGGAGATTGGGATTGACATATATACACTACCATATATAAAACAGACAACTAATCAGAACCTACCGCACAACACAGGGAACTCTACTCAATGCTCCGTGGTGACCTAAATGGGAAGGAAATCTAAAAAAGAGGGGATATATGTATATGTATAACTGATTCACCCTGCTGCACGGCAGAAACCAGCACAACATTGCAAAGCAACCACACTCCAACAAAAGTTAATTAAAAAAAATAAATTCATACATTTATTCTCAGTCTTCATCGGGGTTGAACTCTCAGCATCTTTTAAAACTATTTTTCAAAAAAGAAAAAATTAAGAAAACAAGTCCTTTTTTTTTTTTTTAGATTCCATATATATGTGTTAGCATACAGTATTTGTTTTTCTCTTTCTGACTTACTTCACTCTGTATGACAGACTCTAGGTCCATCCACCTCACTACAGATAACTCAATTTCGTTTCTTTCTATGGCTGAGTAAAAAAAAAAAAAATGGTTATAAAGAACCAAGGGGCAGGACAGGAATAAAGATGCAGATATAGAGAATGGACTTGAGGACACGGGGAGGGGGAAGGGTAGGTTGAGAGGAAGTGAGAAAGTGGCATGGACATATATACACTACCAAATGTAAAATAGATAGCTAATGGGAAGCAGCTGCATAGCACACGGAGCTCAGCTCAGTGCTTTGTGACCACCTAGAGGCCTGGGATAAGGAGAGTGGGAGAGAGATGCAAGAGGGAGGGGATATGGGGATATATGTATACGTATAGCTGATTCACTTTGTTATAAAGCAGAAACTAACACACCATTGTAAAGGAATTGTACTCCAATAAAGATGTTAAAAAAAAACAAAAAAAGAAAACAAGTCCATCTATAAGAACATCAAAAAGAGTAAAATACTTAGGAATAAATTTAATAAAAGAAACATAAGACTTGCACAATAAAAATCATAAAATGCTGTTGAAAGTAATTTTAAAAGTCCTAAAACAAAGTACTAAATAAATGAAATGATATCCCATGTTCATGAATTGGAAGACTTTGTACTGTTAAGATGACAATATTCCCCAAACCCCATCTGCCTTTTTTTTTTTTTTTTTTTGGCAGAAATTGAGAAACTGATCCTAAAGCAATGGTAATTAAAACAGTGTGGTACTGGCATAAGGCTAGACATATAGATCCATGAAACAGAATTGAGAATTCAGAAATAAACTCTGACATTTATGGTTAATTGGTTTTCCAAAAGGGTGCCAAGATAATTCAATGGGGGAAAGAATAGTCTTTTCAACAAATGGTATTGGGACAACTGGATATCTATATGCAAAAGAGGCTGGATCCCTATATCACACCATGTAAAACAAATTAACTCAAAATAGATCAAAGAAGGAAAAGAAAGGATCAAAAACCTACACATGTGCACTAAAACTATAAAACTCTTAGAAGAAAACATAGGAGTGGATCTTTGTGACTCTGAATTAGGCAATGGCTTCTTAGATATGACACCAAAAGCTCAAGCAACAAAAGAAAAACTAAACTGGAATTCATCAAAACTTAAAACTTTCGTGCTTCAAAGGACGCCATCAAAAAAGGAACAGACAACCCAAGAAATGGAGAAAATGCCTGCAATTCATATATCTGATAAGGGTTCAGTATTCAGAACAAATAGAGAACTCTTATAGCCCACTTTAAAAATGTGCAAAGTATTTGAATAGACATTTCTCCTAAGAAGATACACAAATGAAAAGGTGATCAACATGATTAGCCATGAAGGAAATGCAAACCAAACCCACATTGATACACCACTTCACATCCATTTGATCTTTTTTTGGGTCTTCATTGCTGCTGCGCATGGGCTTTCTCTAGTTGCGGCGAGTGGGGGCTACTCTTCATTGCGGTACGCAAGCTTCTCATTGCAGTGGCTTCTCTTGTTGAGGAGCATGGGCTCTAGGCGCACGGGCTTCAGTAGTTATGGCTCGCGGGCTCTAGAGCGCAGGCTCAGTAGTTGTGGCACACAGGCTTAGTTGCTCCGCAGCATGTGGGATCTTCCCAGACCAGGGCTCAAACCTGTGTCCCTTAGAGAAACAAGAATCTCATAACTGGTTCTCATTACTTGCTTGTAAAGCTCCTTCTGCCATGCCTCTAAATTCCACCATTCTTGCTCCAAGAAATAAACGGCCACATCCTCAAAAGTCAGAGGTAACGGAGCAGGCTCGGCCACGTGTCCTCGCGGTCCCACCTGGCCCCGGACTGGGTTATGGCCAAGCCAGGCATCCCAGCTGCCCGGGGCACCTCCCCCGTGGTGGCTCCCCACTCCCCCCATCAAAATTTTAAAATTTTGATAATGCCAAGTGTTGATGAAAATGTAGAACAATGGGAACTTTCATAAAATACTGACGGGAGTGAATATTTTTGCAATGACTTTGGAGAGAGCAATAGAGACATATTTAGTAAACCTGAAGGCACTCACACTATATGACTTAACAATCCCACCTGTAGGTATTTCATTAGAGATGCAATCACATGTGAGTACGCAGAGAAATTTACAAGAGTATTCATTAAGGCATTTTTGTAATACTAAGCAATTGCAAACAACCTAAATATCCTTCCATGAGCAAATGGATAAATAAATTATAGCATATTGCCACAATGGAATACCACACAGCAGTTAAAATCAACGAATCAGCACTTCCTCTCCTACCTATGTACATAATTATGCCCTAGCCGGTTTCCCCATCCCTGGTGTCTTCCCATTTTTGTACAACTGGAAGATATTTAAAAATCTGATCATGCCTCTACCTTAACTAAAAATTCTCCAGTGTGTTTTTGGTTTTTCGTTTGTTTGTTTTTTTCTTTTTGTGGTACGTGGGCCTCTCACTGTTGTGGCCTCTCCCGTTGCAGAGCACAGGCTCCAGACGCGCAGGCTCAGCGGCCATGGCTCACGGGCCCAGCCGCTCCGCGGCATGTGGGATCTTCCCGGACCAGGGCACGAACCCGTGTCCCCTGCATCGGCAGGCGGACTCTCAACCACTGCGCCGCCAGGGAAGCCCTCCAGTGTGTTTTTTAAACAAAAGGTTTTATTGAGGTATCATTGCTATACAATAGACTGCATATATTTAGTGCACAATCTGATAAGTTTTGACACACATATAAACACCACCATGATCAAGGGAATGAACACATCCATCACCTCCAAACATTTCCTGTGTCCCTTTGTAGTCTCTCCCTCAACCTCTCCTATCCCCAATTAACCATTGATCTGCTTTCTGTCACTATAGATCAGTTTGCATTTTCTAGAGTTTTATTTAAACAGAATTATTCAGTATGCATTCTTTTTTCTATCTGGCTTCTTTCACTCAGTATAATTATTTTGAGATTCATCCATGTTGCTGTGTGGCTTATCCCTTTTTATTGCTGAGAAGGATTCTACGGTACGGATACACCACAATTTGTTTATCCATCCACCTATTGGTGGACATCTGGGTTGTTTCCAGTTTTTGACTCTTACAAAGAAAGCTGCTATGAACATTTGCATACAAGTCTTTGTGTGGACTTGTGCTTTTTTTTCTCTTAGGTAAATTCATAGAAGTGGAATAGCTGGATTAGATGGTAGGTGTATGTTTAACTTTTTAAGAAACTGACATAGTGGTTGCACCATTTTACATTCCCATCAGCAGGCTTCAGTGGGTTTTAAGAATAAGATCTGGGGCACTTGTTATAACAAGGAGCTACTGCATAGCACAGGGAACTATATTCAATATCTTGTAATAATCTATAATGGAAAAAATCTGGAAAAGAATTATATATGTTATATATATTCTGGAAAAGAATATATATCTATATGTAACTGAATCACTTTGCTGTATACCTGAAATATTGTAAATCAACTATACTTCAATTAAAAAACAAAGAATAAGATCTGGGGTGCTTGTCAGGCATTGAAAAAAGGGCCTTGGGAGATGTAATTAAGGATCTCGAGGTGAGACCATTCTGGGTTTAGAGCAGGCCCTAAGTCCAATGACAGATATTAAGAGAAAGGCAGAGGGAGACAAAGGCAGAGATTGGAGTTATGCTGCCCAAATCAAGGAATGCCTGGAGCTCCTGAAACTGAAAGAAGCAAAGAAGATTTCCCCCCAGATCTTTCAGAGAGAATGTGACCCTGCCGACAATTTGATTTTGGACTGCTGGCCTCTGGAACTATGAGAATAAATTTAGTAATTTGTAACAGCAGCCCTAGGAAAATAATACAGTCACCATAGACTTTACACTGGCCATGGAGGATGTGAAGACTAAAAGGTGTGGATCCCACTCTTGAGGAATTGTGAAAAAAGAAAATTAAACTTACAGAGAACAATCACGTCAAAGTGAGATAATCGCTGCGACCAGGTGTATTTGGTAAGGACAGTGATGGCAAACGTCTGACCAAAAGCGGCAGCCCTGTCCTGTCCTCTCCTTTCTCCCTCCCCTCCTGTCCTTCTGTGGCTTCTTTTCCTCTGTTCCCCATCTCAGTGAACAGCATCCTTACTATGCAAAGTACATAGGCCAGAAATCTACAAGTCACTCTTACATCTCACCTTCCCCTAACCAATCTGTCACCAAAAGCCTATTAGTCCTATTTATTTTATTTTCTTAATATTTCTAAAAATCTCCACTTCCCTTCATCTTCACAGCCATCACTATAGTCCAAGCCCTCATCGCCTCTGGCCTGAGCAAAGCCCTCCTATTGGGTCTACCTGCACCCCTCTGCTTTCCTCCCACCCGGTCCTCCCTCTGCGGCTGGAGTGAGCTTATCACAGGGAAATCTGGTGGCCGGGTCCTGCCCTGCTGATGAAACTCCCTGCCCCTCCGCCCGTGGGTCTGTGCGGCTCTGGGGGTGAACCTCCAGCTGGTCTAGGAGGCCTTGCTGTGCAGCCCTGCACTTGGCCCCTCTTAGCTCTGCCCACTGGTCCACCATCTGTCCCGGCACACAAACCCTGGCACATTCAGCCCCTTTCACTGCGGGCTGTCAGGAGAACTGGAACTCTCCTTTGCCAGGCTGACTCCTGCTGCTTCAGTGCCATCCCCCAAGGGAGTGCTGCTTTGTCTCCTGGGGAGGTCACCCTCCTGTTTCCAGCTCTGAGAGTATTATGTGCCTCCCGGTGACAATTTTACGTTTACCTGTGCCTCCACTGCACTGGAGTCTGCTTCCTGGCTACCTGCAGGCTCCTTAGTCGTGGGGACTGCGACCCTGTTCACTCATTTTCGTGTCTCTGAAGCACAGCCTGGCACCTGGTGCACGGAGCTGTTCAGTCCGTATTTGCTGAATGAACAAAGTGCACCATTGTTTATAATAGTGAAAACCTGGAGACAATTTCTTGGGAAGAAGTTACATAAATTATGCTCTATCCATGCTCTGTAATACCACGCATGTCTTTAAAAACCAGCAAGGTAGAGCTGTATTTACTGACGTGGAAAGTGGGCTATGATAGACTTTGAGTGAAAAACAACAACAACAAAAAGCAAGTTTCAGAACAATCCTTAGGGCGAACCATTGTTTTAAAATCAAAAGCAGCATATATAAAATATGTTCTCCTGTGCCTGGGCGAAGGTGTGGAAAGACCGCACCAAATCGTTAACATGCTTCGCGGTGCCGTGGGGCTAGGGGAAGGAGACAAGCCATTCACAGTATTTCTTAAAGAATTTAGAAAATTTTGCACTGTTTGAACTTTTTATTTTTACAAGTATGTATGAGTTTTGTAAGTCAAACATGTTTTTAAAGAGTGCAAAAGGAAGACAAGCTGCCACCGGGGGGGAGGGGCATTTCCTGCTACCACCTCCTTTGTCTGCCCTCAAGCCCCATAAGTGCTTGGCCCCACCCACCCGGCAGTACACCTGTGCCCCTTCCCTCTCACCTGTGCCCCTGCTGTCTCACCTGTGCCTGTGTCTTCTTACCTGTACCCCTACTTTCTCATGTGCACCATGCCCTCTCCCCTGTGTCCGTATTCTCTCACCTGTACACCTGTCCTCTCACCTGTGCCCCATCTTCTTGTGTCCCATCCTCTTACCACTTCCCCAGAGTGTGTGGCTCTTTTGCAGTTTCATGAAGGGCGAAGCCCTTGGAATACAGGTAAGCTCAAGTCAACTCATGTGAGTGAGCTTTACCTCCCCAACTGGAATTAAGCTTTCTGAGAAGGAAAGGAACTAACGTATTAAAAAAAAAAAAAAAAAATTTGAACTCCTAACCCCTGGCAGGCATGTCTATATACTTTAGCCCATCAAATCCTCACAAGAACCTTGTAAGTAGATAATTTTATCTCCATTTCACTGAACGCTAAGTTCGGAGAGCTTGTCGCTTGCCCAAGGTCTCACAGCAAGGACTCAACCAGAGCTCTGATTGGCCCCCAACTCCGAGCTTTCTGTGCCTTGGCTCCGGGGACACAACCGCACCACATCCTCCCACGTACTTCCCAACTCATTTCCTCCAAGATGATAAGTGCTGGGTAAACGTTTGCATAATGATGGAGGTTGTTTATCCTTCAGCCAGTGAGTCCATTAACTAGTCTTTGTATTCACTTTCCATTAAAGCTTCATCTCCCCAAAGCTTAAAATAGGATTGGAAATTTGCTACGTTTGACCTATTTTCACTCATTAGCATATTTATCAAATTAGAGAACTGAGAAGCTCTTGGATAAAGAGGGGGGAGCCCAGGCAATCTCAGGGTGGGGAGACAGGGTACCAACCAAGGGCCAGGGGTCCTGGGAGCATCAAAGGAAAGAAAGAAGGAGGGCTGCAAAAGGCTCAGAAGCTGAGGTGGGAAAGAGAAAAGACAAGTGTTTCATGGCAGAGCGGAAGGATCCCCCAGACTTAGTAGAGGAAACCTGGACTCACATCCCAGCTCTGCCGCCCATTGGCTGGGAACCTGGGGCAAATCAGTTTACCACCTGAGCTTCCGCTGCCTCCTCTGAAAACAGTGAGAGGTTACCAACGTCACCAGGGTGATGACACTAGTTCTAATGAGATGTTGTGTGTGAATGCTGTTGGTAAAGAACTAAGACTGAGGCATTTACAATGTTCCACATCTACTTCCATAAAATTATCTTCTTTACTTTGGACTGAAAGTTCTCAGTCTGAAAGATGGGATGTTTTGAAATCGCAGTAAGTGCTTTAGAGCAGCGGTCCCCAACCTTTTCGGCACGGTTTTGTGGAAGACCATTTTTCCATGGACGGGGCGGGGGGATGGTTCAAGCGTAATGCGAGCAACGGAGAGTGAGTGGCAGGTGAGCTTCACTCACTCACCCACTGCTCACCTCCTGCTGTGTGGACCGGGGGTTGGGACCCCTGCTTTAGAGGCAGGGATCATCTTTACACCCCCTCCCCCATCTCCTGGGGCCTAGAATGGTGCCTTGCACATAACAGGTACTCAGAGAGGTCTGCTTGAATGAATGATGAATGAATGAATGAATTTAACTCGTAACTGCTCAAGCAGTGGCCCTATGCAATTACTGCTACCATGCTCAACCCTCCTCCAGAGGGCCCTCAAGTACAAACCTGTGCAACAATAGCCCCTTGGAGGTAACTGCAATAAAGTGGGAGCAGCTATTTGGAGTGGGGCAAACATGGCGAGGAGAGTCCAGTTTACAGGTAAGAGGAGGCCCCTGAATCATCTCTTTGCTGGCCACCAAAGGTCTGGGGTTGGTGCAAGAGTGAGACTAGGGAAGGATGAAGTGACCTGATGATAAATGGAAAGGGGTCTTTAAATTATTAGCTGAAAGCAAAAGCAACAAACAAAAATAATAACAGATCCTGATCAAATGACTTTTTAAAATATATAACACGCATACTAACACACAAACTGTGCTATAGTCACTCTAGCTGATGATATATCTAAGGAGAATAAGATTGTGTTTGGTGTTAGGGGCTTAAGATAAAATGTTTCCTTTGTGTGTGTGTGTGTGTGTATGTTTTCTCTATATTCCAGTAAACATTGTGCTGGGTTTCCATCCATAGGTCGTAACACACATACTGTTCATTTCTGGCTGCAATTCTGGATTGATTTTGGCAGCAAAAGCACCGCTTGGGGTTCGGATGAGAGAATGATTTGGTACTAACAAAAGATGGATTCTTAGAGAGGGCTGAATGATGCCCCCCCCAAAAAGATACGTCTACGTCCTAATTTCCATAACTTGTGAATGTTACCTGATTTGAAAAAAAGATCTTTGTAGATATAACTAAATTAAGAATCTTGAGATGAGATTATGCTGGATTCTCTCGTGGGTCCTAAATACGATGACCAGGGTCTTTTTAACGGAAGGGCAGAGGGTGGTTTTAGACAGATGCAAGAGGTGAAGGCGATGTGAAGACAGAGGCAGGGACTGGACTGATACGGCTACAAGCCAAGGAATGCCAAGGATTGTCAGCAGTCACTGAAAACTATGAAAGAGGCATGGAATGGATTCCCTCCCAGAACCTTAGAAGAAAGTCTGGCCCTGCTAACACCACGATTATGGACTTCTGTCTCCAGAACTGTGAGAGAATAAATTATCATTGTGTTAAATCATCCAGGGTGGGATATTGTTACAGTAGCCATAGGGAACAAATACTATTTTGAAATGCTATTTTCCCACGAATGTTCAAAATGAAAGACATTAGCACTCAAACTTCAAACCCCAGTGGTGAAAAGTCCCCACGGAAGCTCAGGTCAACAGTCTCTCAGAGTAACTTCCCAGTGCTCCCCAGGCTCCCTGATTCCTCCATCAGACCTTTGCCCCTTTTGCCATGTTGGGGGTCTTATGTAACCTTCCCCTGAAATGTGCTCAGCTGAGCCCCACACCCCAGCTCTTAAGAATGACTAGCACTGTGTCTCACTTACCCAAGTTCAAGGGCTCTAAGGCTTGGGAAAGTCTAAGATGTACCTGAAATCTCCATGATGAGGGCATGTTGATCCTGACGCTGGGAGCACAGGGACTGTCTTTGTAGCAGCGCTTGTTCCATGGTGTCTTATCACTACCAAGCACTAGATAACTGCATGCTGAATGGTTAAATCTAGCATATATCCCTAGGCGACCTGCCTGGCTAAATGGCGAAGGGGACAAAACTGTGTTCTAATTTCCTCCACATCTTCAGAAGCTCCTGTGCCCCTAAGCGCTCAGGGCCCCTGTGCTGGTCTCATCTTCTCTCTGCAGGGCCCATCTGCTACTCCTCTCATCCCACCCACCAAATGAACCTGTCCCGTGCCTGTTGACCTAGGTCTTTCTCTAATGCTAGGGACAATTATCAGTAATACGTTAATTAGGTCAGAGTCCAGAGAAGAAAAGACTGAGGAAACATGTTTTCTATCTTCACATATCTGAAGAGCCATCCACTTAGAAGGGCTGGGGGTGTAGGTGGAGTGCAGGTTGAAATCCTAGATATCTAGGATTTCGAAGACAAAATTCTGAAGGGACCAGATTTGGTTTTATGTCTGAGATTCAGAGGTGTACAGCAATAGGGTGGCCTGCCTTAGGAAGAGGTGACAGTCCCATCCTCAGAAATATTCAAGCAAAACTACTGTCCCAGTGATCACCAAGTTGGGCTAGACTGGACTCACCGGCTGGCTGGGTTCCTCTTCCACCTTCGCCACTATGTGTATGTCCCCTTAGAAGCCACATGATTGGTGGAAAAGGATGCCTTTTACAGACCAAGGATGGCCATTTGTGGTTAGAGTCTCACGTAGCATTGCCCCTGGTTAGAATCTCTAAATAAGCTCTCACGGTCCATTTGAACAAGTCTCTTGGATAACGTTACATTTACTTGTGTATAGTATCTCATCATGATGATTTTCATTTCAGGTAAAAGATGCCCAACTCAAATCAACTTAAGGAAAAAGGGGAAGTTTTTCATATAGCCAACAATTCGTTCGGGTACTTCTGCAGGACAGCAGGGGAGCTGGCCTCAGACACAATCCGTAGTCAGAGCCTCCCGCTCCATCTCTGAACTCTACTTCCTCCATTCAGAACCCAGGGCTGCGAAGAGCTCTAGGCTGACTTCATCCCAGCTGGTAGCCCAAGGGAACAGGGCGGTACAATCTCTTCTTAGGGATGAGCTCTGATTGGCTCAGCCTGGGTCACGTGTTCACCCCTTGGACAAATCACTGTGCCAAAAAATTGGGGACCATGATTGGCCAGACCTGGGTCACTTTCACTATTTTAGCCCCAGAGAGGGGACTGCGATTAGCAGCCAATCCAGAATCACATGGATAGATCATCAAAGGAAATTGCAGATAAAACAACAGCCACCCATTACTGTGTTCAATAGTTTACAGAGCACTTGCGCACACATGATGTCATCTGATTTGCACTATAATCCTGCGAGGAGTGTAGATCACACATTATTTTTCTCCACCACACGATGCTGCCTCACCTTACAGATGTAGCTGGTTGCACATTCAGCAAAATACTACGAATTTCTTAAAGAATTTTGTCATAGAAGGATAGATTCATTAAATGTCCTTTATTGTCATCTGATACAGTCCTTGCACACCACCAGCTCAAGCTATTCCAACTGAACTCCTGACACTAGAAAACTCCCTTCTGAGTTTTCAGATAGCAGGTCCCTGGGGAGTAGAGCCTAACGTCACGTAGAGAGTGAATCGGCAGCAAAGCCATCACTTCACTCCCTGGTGACCCACTTCTGAAGCACAGGTCCCCCCTCTCTTCCCCAAACTCTTCCCTGGCTCCTTCTCTGCCAGGAAAACCAGAGATGCCATTAGGAAAATTAGACAGGTGTTATTTCAAGCAGAACTGCAGTTGGCAACAGGTCATTTTCTGATATGTGCACTCATTTTCTTTATTCTTTTATTAATTCATGCATCCATTCATTCACACACTAAAATGTATTGAGCACCTGTACGCTGATTAGTGATCGGGCTAAGCAATTTTAATAAAGAGATCCCAAAGTAGAACGGCTTAAGAAAAATAGAACTGTATCTGTTTCTCATATAAATGTTGGGGTGAGCTGTTCAGGGGCTGGGGAGCTTTGCTAGGGACCCAAGTGCCTTCCATCTATTTGCTCTGCCATCTCTGCTACCTGTGTCCCAGCCCATGGGAAAGGGAGAGCACAAAAGGGACAAGCTACTCTGTTATTAGGAATGAGAAGTGGATGGTCGCCTAACTTCTGCTCTTACCTCTTTGCAGAAACTGGGTAGGGCCATGCCTAGCTGCAAAGGAATCAGAAAGGCAGCCCTAGCCAGGCAGCCACGGACTCGGCCGAGACTTGCTAAAAGGAAGAAGGGGAGAACGGGTGGTTGGTACAGTAGCAGTGTCTGCCCCAATCTGCCCGATGTCATGCAGGGTGCTAGATAAGATGATAATTGCACGGGGCTGCTCTCAGGTTGCTTGTAAACTCATGAGAACAAAGTGTCTTGTTCCCTAGCAGCAATACAAAGCAGTACAGAAAGAGGCGATACAGAAGGGGGAGCAATACGGAGGCAATACAGAGAGCTGAAAAAGTTCAGAGGAGAAGGAGGGATGGCTTGAACTTGAGATAATTATTCTGACTCCTGAAGGACGGAGCATTTGAGCTGGCTGGCCTGGGCTTGAAAGGCAGATATAAACCTGAAAATGGAAATGGGGTGACGAGTGCAAGCAGAGCAAAGAGCAGCGATAACTGCAAACCAAAGGACAGGTTTTTACGTGAATGAGGGACTCCTGGGCTACCCCTCCCTGACAGCGCTACATACCCACTTCCCCATTCCCCACTCCGTGTACCCATCTGCGTTAGCGCCGGCCAGTCACTGGCCTCCTCCTTGGTCTTGGAAGACACAGAGGCACGCAGATGTGCAGGATATCTTTCAAGTCATCTTCCATCCCCTCGGAGCGAGAGAGGCCTCGAGGCCTAAGGAGACAGGCCAGGCTGTGAGTCAGAGTCAAGAAACCTGCAGTCTAATAACTTATTCATGACCAACCTTTTCAGAGTTTTGCAGTTTACAGAGCGTACTGACCTGCAGAATTTCACTTGATTCTCATCTCAGCTCAGAGGGACTGGCTCAAGGAAGACATCAGATAGGAAAATGCTTGGAAAACTAAGCAGTGCTACAGAGTGGAAAACATCACCATAGCAACGCTAAAATCTTTTTATTTCAGACTTCATTGATTCAGAATTGGTGTTAATTTGCACAAGGGTCCAGGCTGAAAATTATCTTTCTGCCCACTGTAATTAAAAAGCTTTGCTAAGCAAACTAACGGCATGGCCAAGATTGCCAGGGGTGGGTATTGTGGCACTACTGCAAGCGCACTGGACTTCAATTAATTTTGAACAATGCTCTTTTCATTAAAGCAGTTCTGGCGGGACTTTTACAAGGCAATAAAACTTTGTCAGTCATTTGTTTGAGCTTCTGAATATTCTAAAGAGTAAGAAAATTACTAAGCAAATGAGTTTGGGGCCTCACAGAGAGAACGTGTTTGAGAAAAGACTGGACAACCATTTGGCCAGGATGTTGAAGAGGCGATCCTGGTACCAGTTTGCAGTTTGGATTAATTCTGGCAGTGAAAACACTTCCTTTTCCTTTCCCCTAAAAGCTCCACGAAGCTGACTCATGCAGAGCGATTCCGGCTGCCGTGAGGGTGGATCCTCTTGATTTCTCACCTCTAACCCCACTCCTCTCAAGGCACCTTGGACCAGGCGCTGAAGCACTCCAAAACTTGGTGACATTTAGAACGTCTTTGAATCCTGTGTCTATAAGCTTATGGAGAACTACAATAAATGGCAGCCAACACTTATTCAGAGCTTACTCTGTCGCAGGTCTTTGCTAAGTGCTTGTTTTCACAGATGAGAAAACTGAGGTTTTGGCGGCTTGCGGGATTTTAGTTCCCAGGACCAGGGATCGAACGCGCGCCCTGGGCAGTGAAAGCTCAGAGTCCTAACCACGGGACCCCAGGACAGCGAGAATCTACTTTCTCTCTCCAAGTCTTGGCCCCAGGGGCTCTTCCACATCACCATGGAGACCCCCCTCCCCTCCTCCTGGTGTTGCTGCTGGAACATCTGTAACCTTATACTATCAGGCCCCCTGCTGCCTCCATGGCCCTGCTTCACATCCTACTCTCTGCGGATTCTTTTCAGTTTCTCTTTCTGCCCCCAAACCCACCAGCCCTCTCTCCATAACCTCCAGTTCACATTCCTGCTTGGCTAGAAACCTCTTGCGATATTACTTGCCCACTGCTGGTCCCAAGAGCGACAGCCAGATGGTCCCAGTCACATGGTATCACAGTGGCTTCTGATGAAGGAATGTCCCTTCGTAGAGGGCTTTGGGCTGGTTCCATCACTCCCACCTCCCCCACCTGTCCCCAACCCCCTGAAAAGGGAGCTGTAGGCACTGGTGCATTACGAGGCCTATCCTGCCCAGTTAGGGACTCTGCTTTCAGACACAGGCTCTGAGTAGGAGGGGCCTTAAAAGTCATCTGGTCCAAAGTCCCTATGAGACGGAGGTCCCTTGTACCACAGCCTGGCCAAAGCATCATCCAGCCTCTTTTTAAATACCCCCTGTGACAAGGCACCCATGCCTTCCAAAGCCATCCCGTCAACCTGTGGTCTACCCTGCCTGTAGAAGGAAATTCGCCTTCTATTGAGTTTGAATCTGCTGTAGGCTGTATTCCGCCAAAGATAGAATCACTGGTCCTATTCTATTCTTCCAGGGCTTAATGGACCAGTTTAAGCCCTTTTAAATATCATGCCCTCTTAGATAACAGAGGACAGTTTCCTTGCATTTTCCCTTCAAGAATCCAATTCCCTCCAGTTCATACAAGCATCCCTCATGTGACTTACTTTGAATTATCTTAGCACTTACCATCCTGCCTGGAACCTGCTCCCATTTACCTATTTCCCTCTTAAGATGTGGCCCCAGAGAGAAGCAGTTGTCTAGGTGACAAGCTCCCAGCCAAGTGTGGCTAAGCCTGCTCCCATTCCAGATTTCTGGTTGTTCCTCTTATACTTTATTCTAGCGGGGGGTTCCACGGTCCCTGCTGAGTGCTCCTGCTGAGCGGCACATATACTCAGCAATGCTTCTGCTTTTAGGATGCGCGTATTTATTAAAACTGAACCAGCCAAAGACCACCAGGGACAACTGTGGTCTGGGACAGACACACACACACGCACGCGTGCACGCACGCCACAGTCAGACTTCCTGGCTTGCTGCAGTGAGGGAGGACACTCCAGAGGCACGGTGGCCAAGAGGGAGGAGAGAAGCAGCCTCCACCAGGAGTGTGTTCCTGCAGAAGGATTCTGAGGGGGCCGTGAGGGGAGAGCGCTCTGGTCTGGACTGGTTGCCTTCTGATTCAGACTCAGGGGAAGTGGAGGGATGAAGGGCTGTTAAGAGACCAGAGCGGCTTAGTAACTGGGTGTCCGCGGTACTGAGTGGGTTTAGCAAAGCGGGTCTGGGGCGTCACTGGGAAGAAAGTGGTGGTCGCTCATTTTACAGCCACTACAAGACCTTGGGAGAAACCAGGTCGCCTGTTAAGTTTGCAGCTGCTCTTATCTGCATCCTCCCAGCCTGATTAACTAGAGGAGTCCTTTTTCCTCTTTCAGTCTGCGCTGATTTTCACTCTCTCAATCCCAGCTTGACACGTATTCTTTCAGTGTCTTCATGGATTCAAGAGGCTTTGGGAAGCAGGAGTGGCACTGAGCGTACAGTCCTCACATTCTCCCGCGTGTTTCCAATGAGAGTCCCAGGTAAACCACGCAGGCCCAGTGGCAGTGCTTGCCTGACCCTGTTCTTTTACTCCTCCTACTGTCATTCTTAGGCCTCACTTGGACTGTGGCCACAGTCTCCAAGGGGCCCCAGACCTCTCATCTGAGCCCCAGATCCATTCATCCAACTGTCTGCCCAATAGACCCACTGGGAAGTCCAACAGGCCCTTCAAATTCAACACCCCCAACTCACCTCTCTTGTCTCCCCCCAGCCACCCTTGATCACTTGCGCCTGTCTTAGGGTTGCTATTGGGTGCACTGGGGCTCCATCCACCCAAGCACCCTCCTCACCCAAGACGCCTCCCTCCCCACCACGTACAAATTGTGGCCATAGCTTATTGGTTCTTCCTCCTAAATATACCTTTTAAACCTGCTTCTCTTCTCTCCCTCGGGTCCTTTGATCCTTTGCTTGGATTAATATAAGAGCCTCATGGGACTTCCCTGGTGACGCAGTGGTTAAGAATCCCCTTGCCAATGCAGGGAACACGGGTTCGAGCCATGGTCCGGGAAGATCCTACATGCCGTGGGGCAACTAATCCCGTGCGCCACAACTACTGAGCCTGCGCTCTAGAGCCCGTGAGCCACAACTACTGAAGCCCGCGCGCCTAGAGGCCGTGCTCCGCAACAAGAGAAACCACGACAATGAGAAGCCCGCGCACCGCAACAAAGAGTAGCCCCCGCTTGCCGCAACTAGAGAAAGCCCACACGCAGCAACAGAGACCCAACACAGCCAAAATATAAGAATTAATTAATTATTTTTTAAAAGAGCCTCATAACCCACCTCCCCCCTCCAGTCTCGTCTCCCTCTAATCCACCAAACGCCCTGCTGCCAGAAAGGAATCTTAAACATGCACATCTGATCCTTTCCCTACCTGTGTAACGTCCTTTCATAGCATCTCATCACCTGGTGTGAGACCCGAAATATCTTACACAGCTCACGAGGCTTTTCATCTGATGGGCCCATTTCCCCAACCTTGTCTTCTACCAACCTTCCCTTCACCAGCCACAGAGAACCACCGACTCCCTGGACTGGCTGCCCTTCATCCTCTCCCATCTTTGGGCAAGCTGTTCCCACTGTCTAGGATGTCAGCAATACTGACGACATCGTTACCAATGGTAATGACACTGTTAACTATTTATTGATCACATACCGTAGGTCAGGCACTCTGCTAATGAATTCACGCGCATCAACGTAACAATTCGGTAAAATTGGTGCAACTGTTATCTCCATTTTACAGATGAAGAAACTGAGGCTTAAAAAAGGTTAAGAGACTTACCCAAGGTCACACAGCTGATAAGTGGCTGAGCCAGGATGTGAATCCAGGTTTCAGTGAGACAGATTCCACTGCATCTCCTCCTGCGTACGTGATAAATTCTAGTCATGCCCTAAAACCCAACTGCCACATCCCTGTAGCCTGAACCTGTCTCTCACCTCTCCTTCATAAGCAGTTAGTTTTCCACCTTCCTGCCACTGCATCTTGTACCTAACTGTGTTATATCAACCATCTCCCTGCTGGCCTGGGACCGCGGGTGGTGCCCACCCATGCATCACAGCCCTCCCCAGCTAAGCGGCCAAGCTCCACACCGTGG
Organism: Grampus griseus; assembly: GCF_964374135.1. NCBI lineage: Eukaryota > Metazoa > Chordata > Mammalia > Artiodactyla > Delphinidae > Grampus > Grampus griseus. The sequence continues at coordinate 81,252,896 of NC_139017.1, forward strand.
GTTTTGCCTACAACCCAGGCTGTGGCTGACCAAACGTGGAACAGACATCTAACCCCAAAGGGCTAGTGTGTGGGCTTGGACTATAGCTGTGATGCCTACATTTATCTGCCTAAACTGAGAGCTCCTGGAAGGCTGTGTCGGCCATGGAGGTGCTCCACTCAGATCTCCTTCCAAAGCTCCTGCTGTCGGAAACGTAACTGGCCGACAGCCTCCAGCCGCTGCCTTTTATATCCACCATGGCGTTCCCGTTTCTTCCAGTCTGTCCTCAGCCAGTGAGTACACTGCAGGTACTGGGGCTGGTCTGTTCCTGCCCCAAAAGGGGCTACTCCAACTGGCAGCCTTGGCTTGGGAAGCTCTCTGTCGGCCTGGCTGAGACCTTCTCGGACCTGCATGGCGTCTGATGCTCTTCCTTCCTGCTCTCCTTTCACAGGTGGCAGACGTGCATCACTTCTGAAGACTCTCCCCACCTGCCCCTGCTCTTTCGTCCTTTAGCTTTCATTAGCATTTCCCCCAGTAAGTTTCTTGCACATCACATTCTGCTTTGGTGTCTGCTTCATGGAGGACTCTAAAACGACATAGAAGCCAAAACCATCTTTATACAGCTGACACATAGCAAGTGTCCAATAAATGTTCGCTGACCAAGCAGTCTCCCTGTTGCTGGTTCTCCCCCACCCATCCCTATACCACTTCCAGAACAGTCCTCCTAGAAAGGACTGTGTGCACGTCACTTCCTTCCCTCCCCATAGGCAAAGTAATAGCAGATAAAAGAGGAAAAGATACAGTGGTTTAAGTATTTTTAAATGTGGCAATTAATATTAACAGTGATACTAGTGATGTGGAATGCAATTTCTCAAATTGCATTATGAGTTTTTTTAAAAGGAGAAATTCAAAATGGCAGGATAACTTTTGACCATTGAGTCATGAAAATGGGTTTAAAAGTGGTTTTAGAAAATGGGAACTTCACTGGAGTGAAAGTGCCTCTGTTCCTCCCACCCCAACATGATTCCTTTGGGAGCTGTATGCGCCAGGCTTGGGTGTCTGCCTGATTGCCTCATTGCTCTCCCCCTGGGAAGAGCTCAGAACACTCAGCTAGCCCCTGAAGCACCTGTTTCCCCTGTCATTAATCTTGAATTCAGGTTTCAGGGTCTTCCACAGTTGCCCACTTCCTGTGGGTGGCATCAGGGCTGCCAAGTGTTCACTCCAAGGGGGTACCATTCCCATCATAATTTCTCTGGATGGCAGCCCCTTGAGTCACACAACGCACAGCTCTGTGTGGACTCCTCTTCCCCAGGGCAGCCTCCAGGAAAACTTCTTTCTCCCCCAGACTCTACAGCTTGAAACCAACCCAAAACAATTCTTCTGTGATCAGATGCATTCTGCTTTCCCTGGCAAATTTCCTTGAAAAAGACTCTTCATGTAGTGTTTTTGGCATGACAGTCCAAGACAGGGTTATAATAAGCATCCTCTTGAAGCCTTAAATACAGTCTCTGGCTCTGCAAATACCATTATGACAGACTTGCATTCTCAGTCCCAAGAAATGTTGTGGGCACTGGAGCTCAGAAACGTCCTAGGCGTGGAAGCAGGCTTTATTCTTATTCGTGTCTGGGATCCAAGGAGAAAATGGCAGGGTTCCAAGTGCCAGTTCACACAACACTCTCACAGAGGCTGAGGGAGGGTCTCTGCAAGTGTGCTTCTGTGATGAGAAGGTGAGCAGAACACATCTGGGTGGGTCGCGTGGTGCCTCTGGGCCACGGGGAGATGGGAGTGCAGTATCAGGGTCTCAGGTTAGCACGTTAATGGCCAAAAGCAGAAGCTGGGGAAAGGCCTCAGCGTTGCCGAGAGGTCAGAAACACTCACGGTTACTGCTGGAATTGGAGACATGGGGCTCAAATGACATCGGAAGGTTACTGAGGGGTTACCTCGCTAGAACCAGGAAATCAAAAGGGTGAACGTCAGGCTCCCTGTGTGCCCCACCCTCCCCAACTCCCACCCTTCCCTCATTCTCTCCGGGTAGTTGCCCTGGGGCCTAACCAGCCATTCCTGGGGCCCAAGGCAGACTCCTCCTCCCAAAATCAACTCCGATACTTATTTCAAATCCACGTGTACCTTTGTTTCACAGAAGATGAATGTGTTTGAGGAATTCAAGTAAAAATACAAAAATTTTGAAGCCTTGTATTTTTGTTAGGAAGGAAGGCCTAGTTGAAAGGACTTCAGTTGAGAGTATTTTTATAAATCACACCCAGTTTGGAAAGCTAGCTTTTTCATCCATTGAGTTCCTTAAGGCCTGGATAAAACTGCATTTTCTTAGGAAACTTGGAATCCTTGTGAGTTGCCTTAGCTTTCAGGATCTTTCAGAGAGGGACACAAAGTTGGTGGCCCATGAGTTGGCTGTCTGGGGAGCACTGTCAGCGCCCTAGTGCTGGCACAATACCAGCCTGGACAGTGGGGTGCAGTGAGACAGGGCCAGAGTCCCAGGGGATGCTACTGCCATGGCCAGAATGTCGGCAGTTTCCAGGGCACCCCTTTTCCCCCCAGGGCAGCGACTTGTCTGCTGCAGCCCAACCTGGGCTTCCAGGCTTCACCAGAGGCACGGTCTGGGAGGGACGAGGCAGAGGATTTCCTCCCATGAGCAAATTCTCCATGAGTGGCACCTTTGCGATCATTTTTACAAGGTGATATTGTAACACGGTGGTTACTTACACTGGAGTGAAAATTCATTGCCAGAAGCAGAGGGAAACTGAGGGTCAGCCTGCTCAGCTAGCCAATGACACCTTAGTGATTGTATTAGTCAGCACCAGCTGCCGTAACAAATACAACAGTCTGGGTAGCTTAAACAGCAGACATTTACTTCTCACAGTTCTAGAGGCTGGAAGTCCAAGACCAAGATGCCAGCCAATTTAGTTTCTGGTGAGAGCTCTCTTCCCAGCTTGCAGACAGAGCTACCTCCTTGCTGTGTCTTCACATGGCAGAGAGAGGGGAAGCAAGTTGTCTGGTAACTCTTGCTATCAGGGCACTGATCCTAACAGATGAGGGCTCCACCCTCATGGCCTCATTGAATGCTAAATACCTCCTTATAGGCACTATCTCCAAACACAGTCACACTGGGGGGTTAGGACTTCAACATATGAATTTGGGGGTGGGGGGGATAAACTCAGTCCATAGCAGTGGTCAAACAGTGAAACATTCAAGAATGATGGTACCCTTTGAGGTATTTGCTGCCCTTCCAATCAAAGTCTCAGGCCTCATCCTCTGGCCTACCCACCTGAGGCTCCTTCCCCCATCTTAGAATCTGGTCATGCTTCTGCCATATCGCCCAGGGGCAGGGTGGGCACCCCTGAGGCCTGGTGCAGGAACACAGGCGGGCAGAGCTGTCTGGACAGCAGTCTGTGGGGGGAGCCCAATGGTCAGGTCCTGGGTGAGCCTGGAGGAAGGGGAAGAGGAAGCAGAGGGACAAACCTCATCTGTTACTTAGCAGAAGCATGAAGCCACCTGGGGTCAGGACCCAGCAGCCTTATAAAGTCTGTCCTTGGGCAGACTTCCTCATACATTTCACAGGTTAAACCGTTGAAACTTGGGGGCTTCCACATGCCTGGCCTATAATGTGGAGACCATTCATCATGTGTTAAGTCCAGGTTAATCTGCTAAATAAGAAACACTTGGGTTGGGGGAGGGATGGCGTGGGAGTTTGGGGTTAGCAGATGTAAGCTATTATGTATAGAATGGGTAAACCACAAGGTCATACTGCATAGCACAGAGAACTATATTCAATATCCCGTGATAAACCGTAATGGAAAAGAATACGAAAAAAATGTATATATATGTATAAGTGAATCACTTTGCTGTACAGCAGAAATTAACACAACATTGTAAATTAACTATACTTCAATAAAAATTAAACAAACACCTGGGATTTGTCTATCATTACCAACAGCTCAAATTATAGGCAAAGAAACGTCTCCAGTCCCCTTTATTCTTCCCTTTTCACCCTGGAAAGTTCTGTGGTCTCTATTCCTGTTCTCCTCAGCCTGCACTCCCACACCCACTGCTGGCTGCTGTCCTTTCTCTGCCTTTGTTTTATAGCAGTGAATGGTAATGACCCTCAGAAGCTCAGGGGACATTCTTCCATTGTTAGAGAATCCAGCTACGCCACTCAGGCTGCCCCCACTCAGGACTGTATTCTTCTAGCCGTGAGTCACTGCTGCCATCTTGTTCCTGTGCTTCCTGCGAGGAGATAAGAGGAGGAAAAAGAAAGCGGGGGGGCACCCGGCCGGCTCATGGAGCACCTGCAGGCCTGGGTGGGCTCCGGCCATAAAAGTCTGCAGAAGATGGAAAAGGCAAGAAGGGGAACTGGGCTGTTGCCCTGAGCAGGGGCAAAAGCCGTGCCTCTGTGGGGGCAGGGGTCACATTGGGCCGCACAGTCCTCTAGGTAGGGGGCCTAGGGCAGTACCATTAACACAAACGGCTCTGGGCTCCAACAGGCCTGGCTTTGAAGTCCAGACCTACTGCTTCTAGCATCCTGGACAGGTTCCCCAGCCTCCTGGAGCCTTCCTTTCCTCATCTGTACAATACGGAGCCCGGTCCCCTTCATAGGATCATGGTAAAGGCTGAGGGACATGACCTATGCAAACCACCTAGAACACGGCCTGGCATAAAATAGGAACTGGGCATTTAGTAGGTTTCCTCTTTCTCTCTCAGATCTTCCTTCTCTCCTTCCTCCTCCTAATGGGAGAGCAATCATCCCTAAGCAAGAGTACCATCCTCACAAAGGTTCAGCAGTGCCCAGCCATCTCACAAATGCTGGCTGCCACACACACAAAGGGACTGTTTTTGCTTAGAAACGGAAACAACTGGGGGAAGGTCTGGGAACAATGAACCTTGCCCTACACCAAGGGGGACCTCAGCCCTCTCATTTGTTTGATCTCGACTCTGTTTGGCAATGGTTAATTCTCACATCTCAGATTCGTGGCAAGAATTTGAATCCCCATTTAAAGGCAGCTCTTATCATTCAGCTCCATAATCATCATTCAATATTTATTATGTTCAGGGCCTTCTTCCAGACATTATATATTTCCTTCAGTCTGGAAAGTGAAGGCTGAGAGGGGCTGCTGAGAGGTCCATAAAGTCCCCAGGGACGCACAGGACTTGGGAGCAAGTCCTTGTTCACCCAATCCCAGCAGCGTAGGTCCAGGAAGGGGTTGGTGACATTGGAGCAAGAGGACTTTTAGGTTACGTCAAAGGAATGTATTTCATTTCCAGCAAGTAATAAACTCACAGAATTCATTACCCAAGAGGGAGCTGAGTGTAAGCATAGAAAGGACATCAAACGAACTTTCAGGCAAATTCATGGTTGGCTGATCTCTGCGTGGGGTGTCCCCTGACCTTGCCACCAGGAAGGACATCCAGCATTTGGCAGGACTTAAAGAAGGAGAACTCTGTCCCCTTGGGCCTTGGGTTCTGATCCGTGCAGCAATTCCTATGCCCATGAGAATGTCCTAAATTTCTTAGATTTGTGATTTTTTCAGTGTCATTCATCTGAACTGGGGGAGAAAGGGGGTAGCAATCCTGGAGAGAGGGGACTTTCAACAGTGGCATAAGAATCTCCCAGGCAGCAGACCTCACTGTCATTTCTTTTCTTGTCTAAAATCCCAAAGGCCTACACCCTTCTAAGACTGAAGCAATTTCATAAGAGCATGGAGTGTTTGCATTGGAATTGAGTTGCTGGACCATTCCACTTACTGCAGTTTCTGCCCTGAACAGTTCTGTGCAATAGCAATTAGATTCAGAAATAGAAACAGTGACGATGCTAGAAATGCAGTTGCTGAGCTATGTATCTTTGAGGCAAAAAAGTCTATATACCTGAGGACTGAACGTTTACTTATTTATGCAACAAATATTTTGAGCACTAACACTGAGCCATGTGCTTTGAATACAAAGATGAATAAGACATAAAAATATCAGTCTTCTGAGAGGTAGGCCGGTGGGGAAAACAGGGAAACGGCTCTCATATTGTGGGTGTTATGAGAACAGGAAAAACAGGGGGTCCATCCATCTCTATCTGCAGGAGTCAGGATTCGAAGGACTGCCAGGGGTTCCCTGGTGAATGTGAGAAGGGGAACCGGGATTCACGCAGACAGGAGAGTGTGGAACATCTGAAATGCTCAAAGTCACTACAGGGGGAGCTCAGGCCACCTGAGACAAATGGGAAGGAGGGGATTCTGGATAGAAGACACTGAGGGTGGTGGTCCAGGCTAAGGAGCGGGGCGCTGATTTTTGAAGGGAAGCTGGGAAGTGTATAATCAGATTCTAACCGTAGGGAGATCATGGGATGACCTAGATGAGGATGAAGCTAGAAGCAATGACGGGAGTAAGGTGATTTGCAGGAGAGCAATGACTGGGGACCGAAACAAAGCCCTGAGGCTGGGCCAAAGGTAAGATCAACGGGCATAAGGGGGAGGGAGAGAAAGGGGGCGTTTGGGAATGACTTCATGATTTCTTTGAGTGGATGGAGGTATCATTGAATGGTAACTGAATGCTAAGGGAAGAATGTGACGGAGAAGATAACGATTAAGTTTGATATGCTGCACTTGCTTTCTGTATGAGGCAGTCAAACTGAGATACCCGTCAGCTGGTGTATATAGAGATCCAAGTCCCAGAGAGAGATGTGGGCTAGAGATCCCCGGTCCCAGGGGCATCAGCAGGTGGAGATGAAAGTTTGCCAAGGGAGAGTCCAAACGTGGACAGAGCAGTCAACTGAGGGTGCTGCGCCACAGAACACTGAGGGCAGAGGAAAGTGAACTCCCCAAGGAGAGCAAGCAAAGAGGTGGGAAGAGACAGGCTTCTCAGAAAACAAAGGAAGGGTGATTTCTGAAGAAAGGGGAAGTGTCAAATGATGTGTCAAATGATGCAGAGGTCAAGGAATATAAGGACTGAAGAGAAGCCATTAGACCTGGCAATTAGGACCTGGGTCCTTACTGCTGACCAGGTGGAAGAAGATTCTGTGGGAGATGCGGGGAGAAGCCAGAAGGCAGTGGGTCAAGGAGTGAATGAAAGGCAGGAAGTGGTGACAGCAGGTAGACTATTCCACCCAGAAACGCAGCTCGGAAGGGAAGGAGAGAGCTTGGAGGATGAACCAAGGGGGAAAGTTCAGTAGAGGAGACTTGAACATAATCAGAAACAGACTGTTAAGGAGATTTAAGAGAGAGAGAAAATAGATGGATCAAGCACGCGGAAGATGCTCAGAGTGGAGCTCAGCTCTCGTGTGTCAATTTTCCCTCCCTGTTCCATTCCTTCTCTGCAACCCTATGACATCCATTTGGATCACTCGTCCGTCTTCAGACACTGCTTTGCATTATGGTTATTTGAGTGTATATCTTTATCTTCTGTAATTAATTTTGTATCTCTTTCAGGGCAGGAACTCTGTCTTTAACATTTTTGTTGTAATCCATGGAGCTTTTAATTTTTTTTTAATAGAACTGAATTTCATAGTATTTTTTAAATTAAGGCATAACTTACATACAGTAAATTACTGGACACAAAGATAGTACAGCTTGATGAATTCTTACATACGTATAAAGCCATGAAACCACTATTCCAACATACAAATATTTTCAGCACACTTGAAGGCTCTCATGGTCCCACCCAGACCGTATCCCACATCGAAGTAACCATCATTCTGACCTCTACTGCTACATAGTTTTGCCTGTTCTTGGTCTTCTTATAAATAGGATCACCTGGTGTATGTTCTTTGTTGTCTAATTTCTTTCTCTCAACAATATGTCTTTTGTTGTGTACAATGGTTTAAGTTCTTTTTTTTAATCTGTGAAGTAGTCCATTGTGTAAATATATACCACAGTTTTTCTATCTGTTGATAGATGCTAGGGCTTCTTCCAGTCTGGGGCTATTAGAAATAGTGCTGCCATGAACGTTCTTGGCTACATACATTGGGGTCAGAGCACTCATTCTGTTGGGTGTATGTCCAAGAATGGTACTGAAGGGTAATAGGTTGATATTTGTTCAGCTTTAGTAGATGCTGCCAAAGTGTTTGTGCCAATTTATATTCCCTTGCAGTGCACGAGTGCTCTGGCCCTATAGTATTTTTTTTATAGTATTTTTAAATAAAATGCAATTCAATGACGAATGCTTAAAACATTGAAAAGAACCACCGCTTTTAAGAACCATCAACACTCCAGAAGTATCTATTGATATGTTAACAATTACCGTGTAAATAACAGATCACTTCCCTATCCACTAAGACTTCTATCATAGAACCCCTGGTTGGTCTAGTTTGAATTGAGGTAAGTTCTCGAATATAAAATAAGTGCATTTCTATAAAATTAATTTCTATAATGTACTATTGTCACTAATTTTAAAAAAGGTTTCTTGCCTCACATTCAGATCCATGAGATTTTATTTTAATACTCCATCATGGATCTGATTTTTCTGGGAGCTGGCAGAACCGCCTTATCCTAACATGACGTATGCATCCTGGATGTCTCAAGAGACAGCGTTAATTCAATTATTTATTCATTTGTTCACTCTGTAAGTATATACTGAGCAGCTACTCTGTGCTAGGCACCGTACTAGTCACTGGGGGGTGTGGGGCGGGGGATATAAAGAATCCTCTGTTATGGATTCTGCCCTCAAAGAACTTGGTCTAGAAGAAGTCTTGGATACAAAGAACTTAATACAGAGGAGAAAGTTAGCAAGGCTCATATTTCATCGAAAGCTTTTCTATGAGAGCAGAGCCGTACCAACTTCGGCGGAAGTTTAGCAAAAGAAACTGTCCTTTGATAGGTCAGTTATCTGTCTGAGTGGAGACAGCAAGTCCCCTGAGGGCAGATCTTTGTTTTCAAGTCACTTGAGTGTTCCCTCAATGTAAGCTTCATAGGCGCCCATTATCTAGAGGGGAAAAGAAATGACAAGAACTTTACTGGGTTTGACAAAGTCTACTCTTTTAAAAACCCCTAGGGAGAAACTTCCTTGCTTGAAGTCAAGGAACCTCTGGGAACCTAGAAGTCCTAGACCCTGACATGCTTATAATCTTTCCAATTATTGAGATGGTTCCAAATGGTGTTAGCTGGCAGTAAAGGGCCCAAGGATCCCCAAGAGTACCTCAGTAAACTCAACGCGAGGCCTAGATGGTTGCCACAGGAGTGCTGATTCTGGCACAGTGAGCAACCAAAGACAGAAGCTTTGCTCTCTGGACCCACTATGCCAGCACAAAGGACCTACTTTGGAAACAGCAGCTGAGTATCCCAGTGTGATCTTGGAATCCAAGTTAGAGCATCCTTAGCTGAACATCATTTGGGAGAGAGTGGGAAGTGAACATTTAAAAGCTGAATTCCTATTCACACTTCAAGCTGCTGAAGAGCTTCATACCAACTATAGGCTTAGCAGATACTACTGGTTATTGTGGCAGAGTTTTCATCCCATATTCCCTCTAGACCCCTTTACTATTTCTTGAGCACACAGGCTTCTGAGGCCTTTCTACAGGAAAACTGTCAGAGAAAAATGACTGCTATGTATATTCTGCCTCTAACAATATGTATTCTGGGATTTTTTTTGTACCATCCTCCTAGAAATACTTTTACTTCTCTCCTGTGTTGAAACTTCTGCTCCTGTTATATCTTTCCCTTTCTCATGTAAGGTTGCAAGGGAAATACATTTTTTGAGATGTTGCGTGTCTGAAGATGTCTTTATTCTATCTTTGTACTTTTTGGATAATTTGGCTGGGTATAGAACTCTAGTTTGGAGAGCATTTCCTTTCAGAATTTTGAATCCATTGCCTCATCTTCTTTCTGTTTCCACTGATGCTATTGCGAAGTCCAAAGCCATTCTCACTTCTGATTCTTTGTATGTGACTTTTTTCTTTCTCTAGAATCTCGTAGACTCTATTTCCTCCAATTTTTTGAAAATGTCCAGTGAGGTACCTTAATATGGATCTATTATTATCCAACGTGTTGGGTATTTGATGCATTGTTTTAAGCAGGAAACTTTTGTCTTTTTTTATCTCTGGGAAATATGGGGGAGTCATTTCATTTGTGAATATCTTCTTTCCATTTTCTGTTTTTTCTTGTTCTCTCTCTAGAACTCCTATTATTTATATATTGGACTTCTTGGACTAGTCTTCTAATTTCGCTTTCTTTTCTTTCCAATTTTAAAAAATCCTTTTGATTTTTTACTCTACTTCCTGAGAGACTAACTATTGAGTTTTTTATTTCTGCTGTTTTTAATTTCCAATAATTCCTTTTTGGCCTCTGAATGTTCCTCTTTTGTTTCACCCTGTTCTTTTTTCTTGGATGCAATATGTTCTCTTATCTCTGTAAAGAGGTAATTTATATACACTTTAATTCTCCTCTCCTTGCATGTTCTCAGTTCCCCCACACATTACTTTTTTTTTTTAAGTCTTTATTGAGTTTGTTGCAATATTGCTTCTGTTTTATGTTTTGGTTTTTTGGTCCCAAGGCATGTGGAATATTGGTTCCCTGACCAGGGATCAAACCCTCACCCCCTGCACTGGAAGGTGAAGTCTTAACCACTGGACCACCAGGGAAATCCCTACCCATACACTACTTTTATTTTTAATTGTTGTTTGTCTTGGTATTTATTGTCCACATTATTAGCTCTCCTCAGATAGTAGTATTGGGATATCTGTTCATGATTAAGAGAGTAGAACTATTAATCTGATTGGAAGTTTGTAAGTTGATTGAAAACTCTGGGCAAGTGGGTGAAGCTTTGGACTTTGTGCTGCAATGTAGGATTGTTGGAGAACCTCCTGTGTCAGTACTCCTACTCTGTCCCTTGCAGGTTACACAGATTCCCTAAGCACTCTAAGTGTTTAAAACAGTGCGTGACACATAGCAAGCAAGTACTCAATACTTGTTATTATTCTGAAAGCTACTGTTATTGTTATTGTAGAAAATACGTTCACAGAGAAGCAAATATATACACAATTCAACTAATCAAAAGCCAATACCCTTGCTTGGATCTTCGTAGAGATTCACAAAGGTGCAATCATTCTCAGAGAGTTGGACACAAACTTTAAATGGTGCTCTGATGCTTCGTGGTTGGGTGGATGATAGAGAAGGTGAGTGGAAGGAAGATGTTTGGGGCCAACCTAGGAGAGGTGGGGAGGCAGCTGATTGAGAAGGAGGAAGTGGCTAGAAGGGATGCCAAGTGGTCATGGTGGCTTCCAGAGAATACTAGTGGTTTCCTCATTTAAGCTGGTATCTAAACAGTCGCTATCTTTGCAGTTCTAGTGGAATGGGTTTTGGCACGCTTGGGGGCAGATTTGTTAATTAGCTCCATGTCTCCTTGGGTGGCCATCAATTTTATGGGTGATAGCACCAGAGGACCAGCTCTGCCAGGGGAGAGAAGGAATATTCCATTAATCTGGCTATGGGTTATTAAGCCACTCTTTCTTCCTGTCACCGACAGATTGTGAATAACACTGTGTTCTCTCCCACCCTCCTCCTCTGCCTCCTCTTCTCTTTCCACAGCCTGGGGAGCACAGTGAATCTAGAAAAACCTCGCTGTTCTCAACCTGGTGGGTCCTGGCCTGTCTGGCCCTTGGTAATGGGAAGGGCCCCCTTCTTCCTCCTTCCTACACCTGTTGGTCCCCAGCCACCTGGGAGTCCCCTCCAGAAACCTGACTTGCAGCTTCTGCAGTGCCGGACCGCTGGCCAGAGTCGTGGATTCCTCCCGGGAGCTGGTGTAGCCTTTGGCATGGGATCAGCTCCTCGGGTCGTTGATTTCAACTGCTCAGCATCTTGTCTCAGCTCTTCTTGTGTGTCTGCCTCTCTCAATTCAATTCTAATAACTTTATTGGCACAAAGATGCGGAGAAAGGACTGCCAAAGTCAATAATCAAGTTTCTGCAACCGAGATAATTTTTTTTTGGTGGTGGTTGTTTCGTGCAGATAAGAATTGTGTGGACTCATATTGGGTTTTATCTTTGGATTATTCTCTCGTAAGACAGCACATATTAGGAGGTCTGAGTCAGAGCATTTCTCTCAGTTATACAGCCTCATTATTCTCTACTTCTTGGTTTATGCTTGTTTGTTTGCCTGTCTCTTTTTAACACAATTATTTTAATGACAAAAAATCAGGTAAGCGAATTTTTATTGATCACCTACTACGTCCTAGGCAGTGTGATGGGGTATTTAAAAACATACACTATATTTTATCGAGAGTAGGAAAAAGCTCGGTCAGGCTATAAAGAAGTGATGAAATGTGACTGCCCATCTATCCAAGGCAATTAATAATATAATTCCTAACAGAGAGGAAAGAGAGCTGAATGGTTGAGTGTGTGGGTTCTCAGCTCTTTCCCCTCTTTATGTGACTTGGGGCAAACTCCCTTATGCCTCAGTTTCTTCACCTAAAAAAAGGGAATAATATCAATAGCAATACCTCTTAGGGTTGTTGTGAGAATCATGTAAGATTGAACATCAAGCACTTAGAAAAAGCCCTGGCAATCAGTAAGCACTTAATAAATGTTAGCTAGTGATTTACAGAGACCTTAACGATTTTCTTATCCAAGATCCTCCTCTTCCCAGTGAGTATCTAGGGGGCCAGTGAGACTGACTTGCCCAAAGTCACAGTTTGGTCTCTTTAACTGCAGACAACGATGCTAATGACCTCGATACCATGCTGCCCCTTGGTCAATGGTGTGAATTTTGATTCTAGAAACTCAAGCAAAATTTTGGTGAGGGATTCCTCTCCAGCCCACCATACCATGAATAACCACTCACAGAGTATGCTGGGACTTCCACTGTCTCCGACTCACTTGATTTCTTGGAGTGGAATTACTCAGACATGACCAGCATCCAGCTGAATGATGGTACCTCTGGTTCATACGGTGTCAGGATGGTACAGTGGTTAAGAGCCACAGTCTGGTGCCAGACAGACTTGATTCAAATCTTGGCTCTTCCCTTTATACATGCTCTGTGATCTCGGACCAGTTACTTAACAGCTCTAAGCCTCAAGTTACTCACAAGTAAACATGGATAGTAATGACACTACCCATCACTGCATCGTCATAAGGATGAAACACAGTAGCATATAAAGAGCTCAGCCTGGTGACTGGTACAGAGTAATTCTGAATACGTGGAAACTAATATGGTTTTTATACTAGTTTTTGGTACTTTCTTTTACTCATCCTCATTTTATCCTCTAAGAGAGGAAAGAGAGATTCCTTTATTCCCACCACCTATTCATAAAGGTTAACTTAGCATCATAGCTGGCAGTGGGACCTGAACATACAAAGGCTTCAGTGACCCTAAAGCAATGCTCCTTCTCCTATACTTACACCTCAGGACTAAGAAAATCTGAAAATGTCCTCGAAATCGAGAGGGGAGGGGAAATAAAGAAGAAAAACTGGGAAAATTCATAGGGTCATCACAAACTGAAAGTTGGAGTGATGTATTTGTTAGACACATTAAATCAAAATGCACACAAATGAAGCAGAGACGGAAGAAAGAAAGTTCCATGTAGCCCCAGCAGGACCAAACAACAACAATGTGAAGCACGCTATCTATAGAGAAGGACAGACAAGACAATAATCAGAAGCTCCCTTGTAAGTTAAGGCCAGGAGAATGGTGTAGGGAATTAAACACTTTCAGCTTATCCCAGATCTGGTGCAGAAACAAGACAGGGAGAGGGAAGGGAAGAGGGCCATGGAGTGAAGGATCAGATCATTGTCTGCAAAGACTGTGCATTGTCACGAAAATGGTTCTGAAGATGAACATGGTTGCTAAGATCATAAACTTTGCATTCATGTAACCACAAGCTAGGAAGTCAGTGCATTCTGGGATTGTTCGTTAAGTCAGGATGCAATTGGATGAGAGGAGGGAAAGGTGCCCATTTGCTATAGATCCTACTTTTCCCTCTCCTCCCAAGGCGCTGCGAATCTGGAGGTCCCACACAGTCAGCTGTCTGCTTGCATTGGGAGAGGCAGGGGAGAGTCCATGCACTGACTGCCTACTCTATGGAGACAGGAGCCAGGTCTGTCCACCTGGGACCTCAGCACCTTGGACAGTTTGCCACCTTCTGTAACTCTTTGTTGATGGATCCCTTGGGCAACTCTACTGGGCATTTTGCTATCCAGTGGTAAAGGGACAGCTGCCAGGGCAGTAGGGCATGACAAGGAAAGAATGCTATGAAAATCTGAGAAACAAGAAAGGAACCTGGGCCTTTTACACTGAAAGAAATTTGGGAATGATGGGAAGGAGTGTAAGGTGACGAGTGAGACATGGGTACCACAGTGAGGGAACAGGAGCTAGCATTCCTGTCTTGAAGGGTCTGAGGGACTTGGAGCAGATTCACAGAGGGGACCAATCATGGCCTGGGATAATCCCAGGGGTGGGTGCTCGCCTGGGACAAGCAGAGGAAGGAGCAACTGGAAGACTGGCCTGGTCTTTCAGCTACATTGGCATGTCCCGACTTCACCTACTGGGAATAGTGCTTGTTGATGGGTTAGGGGTATTTCAGTTGGTGCCTTTTTTCAAAACAGCTGCTGAAAAAAGGTACAGGGCTCATCCATGAGCTTGAGGAGGACATTTGCTTATGGAGAAGGAATCTTCTGCTCCCTGAAACCACAGAGCCTACTTTCAGGCCTGTCCTCATGGGGTGCACTGTTTTGAATTCAGTAAATTAAATTGGGAAGTAAGAGCCATCATACTGTTTGGATTTATTGCCATTTGAGTTTTTAAGCCAACATTTGTAAAGTGCTGTGTAATTTAAAACAATCTCGTATATTATCAACTTGGTTCTTGAAATAACTCTGCTAGTTCCATTTTACAGAGGTAAAATCAAGGTCTTAAAGATTCACATAAGGTCACGCAGCTAACAAATGTCCATCAGACTTCCTGATTTTGCTGTTTTGTTTTGCTCATTTCCTCACACGTAATTTTTTTTTTCACTATACCAATCAAGGTTATCATGAGGCTATAACTTAGAGTTCATGAATGAGTAACAGGGCATCAGTGAATCTCCTAAAATTATTTGCAGAATTTGCATAAGAGGGCATATTTGCTCTTTTTTCTGGGGGGGAGAGGTCACAGTTTGAGCAGAGTCATGAAAGTTTTCATGATACACGAAACATTAAACAGCACATCATAAAAAGAAAAACTGTATTGCTGAACACTTTTGCATCCAACACATACCCCCATCCACTCCAGTGCAAACTTAGTCCAAACTAAGCCCTTTATAATTATTCCAATATTTGGAATTGGGCTACATAAAACATTCAGATCAATTGAATCTTCACTTTTATTGGAATGTTTTGGCTCTGTGTAGACACAGCCTAGCTCTCTCTTGTCCTAACTGTTCCCTGTGTCTTTTCCTCCCATTTACCACCCAGCCTGGGGAAGGGAGAAGGTAGACAGGCAAGAAATGACGTTTCTGCTAGCCTCCAGCCCAGCCTCTTTAACAGACATTCTTGGTTTCCCACCCAGAATCCCAGTTTGTCTGTTTTTCCTCCGGGTGGTCATGGACTTTCCTGAACTTGGTCCTATTCCCAGGCCCAGCACATCAATCTTGATAATCTCACCAATTATGGTAATTTTATTCCCCTTGCTAGGAACTGGCTTAAGAAGGAACATGTGGGACTTCCCTGCTGGTTGAGTGGTAAAGAATCTGCCTTCCAATGCAGGGGACTCGGGTTCGATCCCTGGTCGGGGAACTAAGGTCCCACATGCTGGGGTTGGGGGGCGGGGCAACTAAGCCCTCGCACCACAACTACTGAGCTCGCACACCTCAACTAAGAGAGTCTGCGTGCTGCAAACTACAGAGCCCACGCGCCCTGGAGCCTGCGTGCCACAACTAGAGAAGAGAAAACCCACATGCCACAACTAGAGAGAAGCCTGCAAGCTGCAACAAAAGGTGCCGCAAGCCTCAAGGAAGATCCTGCGTGCCACAACTAAGACCTGACACGACACAGCCATAAATAAATAAATAGATAGATAAACAAATAAATCTTAAAAAAATAAAAAGGAGGAACATGTAACTCAATTCTGGTTAACAAGATTGGAGGGTAACTCTTCTGGGAAAGATTTTTAGCCTTTTAAAGAACTACAAAGAGTACAGAGGTCTCTTTTCTACCTCTGAACACGGCTGCACACAGATCTGATCCTTGGAGCTGTAGCAGCCATCTTGTGGCCACAAGGGAAAATGGCCAACAAGGTGAAGACGGCTGAGCAGAAAGCACAGAAAAACCCTAGGTCTCTGATGAGGTTGTTGAAATATTGAATCAACCAAGGAGCTGCCCTTCTTTTAAATCCTGTGTTATATGAGATAGCAAATGCCTTCATTGTTTAACCCATTTTGAATTGAGTTGACAGTGACTTGCTGGCAAAAGCATCCTAATTAACATGAGTCCCTTGCCATGGAACTCCTTCTGTGGAATGTCTTAAAGTAAGATCATTTGTTATTTTTGAGTTAGACCCGGCTTATAGAGAATAAAGAGCCAGTGTAACTGGATGAACGACCAAAATAGGAGCGGTTGGGTAAGATCTCATGAATTAACCTATATGACCCCAGATTCCAAATTTTAGAAGAGACTTTTGAGATAATTTAGGTGATTTTTAAAATTCTGACCAGTGGACCCCTACAGTTATGCAGGGATGCTTTAGAAATCTACAAATGTTTGATTCAAATTCATTTAGAATTGTGTTCTACAATTTAAAACTCCTCAATTAAAAAATCACAGTTAAATATTTCACACACCAAATGCTTATTACTGGAGACAACCCAGGCATTAAATTGTGCTTCTGTGTATACAGTTCCTAACATAAATATTTTGTAAATGTTCATTTATTCAGAATGTGCAGCTCTGTACTGGTTCTTTCTATACTATTATTATTTAAATGCAGGCCTTCCCATGTCTGTTTACATAAAATTATACACATGAGTATCAAATATACCATGCATGGGCCCTGTGAAATTGTCAGGTGAAATATACCTTTACTCAGCCCCTGTGTGATCATGGTATAAGTTTTTATAAACTAATTAGGCAGGTGTTGTGGTGCAAAGATTGTGTCCCTTACATATAGTTTTAGCACCTATTATAAAATGTGAATGCTTCTCTCTTCCTTTTACAGATAATAAGCTCACCTCGGCAAGGTAAAGCTTCTGGGTTAATCCTAGGAAATTGGTCAGCAAAGACATTATACCTCAAATACAGATTCAGTGTTCCAAGCAAAATAAATGTGTCTATCTTAAAATCTTGAGTAAATATCTGACAGAGATAAGCAATGGAGGAGCTGAGACATCATTGGATATAACTGCTTACGGTTGTTAATATGATGTATCCAGCACTGTTCTAAGGTCTCACCTGTACTGACTGATTTAAACCACCCACAAACCTTGTTAGGTTGGTACAATTATTGTGCCCCATTTTACAGATGAAGAATCAAGACAGAGGCACTCAGCCAGCAAGTGGTAGTCCAGGATTTGAACCCACAAAGTTTGCCTCCAGAATCTGGACTCTCATTCACTACATCGTATTTTCCTTCAAACAGTGAAGGTTTACTTGGTTGAAAAAGCTGTTCACTGACTCCCTCCCTCCAGATTGGATGTTTGCCAGTTAAGGAATGAGAGCAGATCTTACCTGCTGTTATTGACTCCACTTTGAAGGGAAATTCTCCTCATAGCCTTCTTTCAAACTTTTGGACCTGAAATTGTAGGGTGAAAAACTGATATATTTGCAACCACTTATTTGTGTGAATTAAGGTTTTCTCAATACGATGCAACTAAAACAAATTTTTCAAATACATTGAATGAGAATTATTTACAAATTGCTAAGATGTGGAAGCAACCTAAGTGTCCATCAACAGATGAATGGATAAAGAGGATGTGGTACACACACACACACACACACACACACACACACACACAATGGAATACTACTCAGCCATAAGAAAAATGGCTGAGCAGTATTTTGCCATTTGCGACAGCACGGATGGATTTGGAGGGTATTATGCTAAGTGAAGTAAGTCAGATAGGCAAAGACAAATACTGTAAGATATCACTTATATGTGGAATCTAAAAAATACAACAAACTACAATACACAGGGAGATACAATACAAAATACAATAGCACAGGGAGATCAGCTCAGTGCTTTGTGACCCCCTAGAGGGGAGGGATAGGGAGGGTGGGAGGGAGGGAGACATGAGGGGGAAGGGATATGGGAACATATGTGTGTGTGTGTGACTGATTCACTCTGTTATGAAGCAGAAACTAGCACACCATTGTAAAGCAATTATACTCCAATAAAGATGTAAAAAAAAAGAAAAAAACCTAAATATAACAAAAAAGAAGCTGACTCACAGTTATAGAGAAGGAACTAGTAGTTACCAGTGGGGAGAGGGAAGGGGAGAGAGGTAGGGCACTAAGAGGTACAAACGATTACATATAAAATAAATAAGCTACAGAGATATAATGTACAACACAGGGAATATAGCCAATATTTTATAATAACTATAAATGGAGTATAACCTTTAAAGATTGTGAATCACTATATTGTACACCTGTAACTTATATAATGTACGGCAACTATACATCAATTAAAAAATACATTGATGAGGCTGATATAAAATTATAACTGTCATTGTTTTCAAATTTTATATATTCATTGGAACCTTTTTTTCTTATAGATTAACGTGGTGACAAGTAATTGTTACAAAACTCAACTTATAAAGTGAATTTATGGTAATGTCCACCTCTGTCCTATTTGATAGATGTGGACCTGTCCTTCCTGTTTTGGGCAATGAACTCTGGAAGGTTCTGCGGCTGGTAGAGAGCAAATATTAGAAAAGCACTCAGGAGCAAGGAATAAAAACTCAGTGGCTTAAACAAAGAGGGGTTTGTTTCTCTCACATAACAAGAAGTCAGGAGGTAGGTGGTGCTGGTGATGGTCTGGCAGTTCAACAATATTAGGGCCAACATCTCTGTGATTCTCTTGGCCTTTCCCTCGTGGGCACAGGAAGACTGGTGTCGGCGTAGCCAACACATTCACCCCCTAGACAGGAAAAGGAGCAAGGACAGCACCTGCCTCCTCTTTCCCTTCCATCAGGAAAGCAAAATGTTTATAGAAAATTCCTGCAGCTTCTGCTAACATCGCACAAGCCAAATCTGTCACCTGGTCACTTCCAGTGCAGGGAGGCTAGAAAAGCTTCCCTGGGCTTTATAAACAAGGTGGGCAAGAGAAATGAGGCTGGGAAAGGATGCTGAGTCTACCACAGAAGCTGCCACAAAGAAAAACGAAGACTTTCCATTGGGCAAATGGTCCTTTAGGGAACCAAACGATGTTGGCTTTGAGGGATTTAATAAGTGGGACATACGTACACCCATTTTAAAACATTTGATTAACTGCTTATTATGCATCTAACACTGTACTGGGTGCTGGGGAGTCTCAGAGGTTTGACTGTAGAGGCTTCTCCCACCTGAAGGAAGAGATGAGCTTGCTAACCAATTTTCCACTGTGCTAAGGAATCATGGGAAATTCTCAATCTCCATTTTTGTATAAACAATAGGGTTAGATCTATAAGAACACTTCAAACTCTAGAGTTCTCTGATTTTGCATTAAAAAAATCACTTAAGATGTTCTCTGTCCCTACTTCAATGTCACTATCAGTGTTACTGTCAGCAACATGTAATGACCCATATTTTTCTAGCAGCTTACGTGTCATGGCATTAATTTGATATGATGGGAGCAACCAGAATGTTACATGGGAATTATATTTTAATGGGAAGTAGTGCTACAATCTTCAGAAGCAAGGACAGATGGTAGAAACTTGGAAAAGAAAGGAAAAAGTCAACATTAACAGAAAATAAGGATTTAGACTATGAAGCTAGTATCAATAAGCAATTTATAAAGACGAATTTTTGTCCTTCTAAGATTCTATCACTCGTTAGACCCCCTTTCAGGAACAAGTGGCATACCTGTTTCTGAAGGTGGTTGCTCTTCGTACGACCTCAGGTATTTACCCTGAGAGACCATGTAGACACAGTCCTTCACACATTCAATAAACCTGCAATGTTGGGCTTCCCTGGTGGCGCAGTGGTTGGGAGTTCGCCTGCCGATGCAGGGGACGCGGGTTCGAGCCCTGGTCTGGGAAGATCCCACGTGCCGCGGAGCGGCTGGGCCCGTGAGCCATGGCCGCTAAGCCCGCGCGTCCGGAGCCTGTGCTCCGCAATGGGAGAGGCCACAACAGTGAGAGACCCCCATATCGCAAAAAAAAAAAAAAAAAAAAAACCTGCAATGAGCACCTATTATGTTCCAAGCACTGTAGTAGGTCCTTGGGACATAAACACAAAATAAGTCTTGGTCCCTTACCTTAGGATGCTTATGTCTACTGGAAGAAAAATGGATACTTTGACTAAAATTTGCGACAAGCTGCCATAATAGAACTGTGCAGGGGAAACCCTGCAGTGATCCAGGTCAATCCCACCTGATGCAGGCCTGGGGCAGGGAGGGGTAGGGTGGTGGAGGAATGGGAAGAGTCTTCACAGGCAGAGGAGAGGTAACTTTTGAGCGGTAGGACGAGTGCAAAGACATGGAAATGTGTTTGGAAAATTACATGTCATTTCATGCATCTCCTAGAATACAGTGTACATGGGGGAGAAGGGTGAGTGAAGCATTTGGAGCATTTAGCTCATTTTGAAAGTGTTTTGGGTACCTTATACACAAAAGGATAGGCTAGTAAATTAAGGGAAAGCTTTGCTGGATATTGGTTTTTCTTGATTTCTTTTTGCAACCAACTTTTATTTCTACTATCTGTTTATTACAGGGGCTGAAGCCTGGGAACTACTCATCCCAGCCTCCTTTACCTCCAGGGTTTTGAACACCATTAACAGTCAGCCAGTGAGATGCACTTGCTCACATTTGGGGATGGAAAGGGGCTGTGTTATTCTGTCTCTGGCAGTGGCTTGTGTGTGTTTGGGTTTTGGCAGAAACAAGGATTTACAGAGTCCTCAAAGCAACCCTGTCGACTACCCTCTTCACTACCGTAGGACGGCTGTGATCATCAGTGGCAGCTTCCTGCAGTTTCCTGACCCGGATGTCGACAACAACTTTCTAATTTGTAGGACCACGGCTGCCACGGTGAACCTAAAAGCTAGCGGTAGCTCTCCCTATTCTCATTTTCGCAACAGTTGTGCAAGCATCCAATCCCCTCTATTAAATATCGCTGCTTGGAATACCAAGAGCAGTTTCTCTTTTCCTGACTGAATGTTGACTGACGCCATATAAATATAAATGAAGGTAAGGGACAAAACCATCCTTAGTGGCAGGCAATGTAATTGTTCATGTAGAAAATCTACAGTTAAATTTTAGAGCTGAAAAGAATGTTCATCAAGGTTGCTGGATATTAATATAAAAAAAATCAATGCACACATCACAAACCTGGATGTCATCCTTGATTCTTTCCTCTCTGTACCTCCCACATCTAACCAATCACCAAATCTTGCTATTATACCTACTCAATATTTCTAAAACGTACCAACACCCCCTGCCACCACCCTCAACCAGACCACCAACATTTTCTCCTAGATTACTTAGTCCCTCTGGGATGCTATTTAAGGAATACCATAGATGGGGTAGCTCATACACAACAGAAACTTTTTTCTCCCTCTTCTGAAAGCTGGGAAGTTTAAGATCAAGGTGCTGGCAGACTGTGTGTCTGCTGAGAGTCTGCTTCCTGGTTCATAGATGGCTTCCTTTTTACTGTGTCCTGACACAGCTGAAGGGACTAGGGAGCTCCCTGGGGTCTCTTTTATAAGGGCATTAATTCTATTCATGAGGGTACCACCCTCATGATCTAATCATCTTCATCTCCCCAGAACTCCACCTCCAATTACCCTCACACTGAAGGTTAGGTTTCACCATGAATTTGGGGGGGACACGAACATTCAGTCTATGGCAATCATCACATCAGTCTCCTAACTGGTCTTCTGGATGCAGTTTTACCTTCTTGCCTTCCTCACAGCATAGCTGGAATGGTCTTTCTAAAACACGAACTCAATCCAGGCATTCTCCTGCTTCAAAGTCTCCTCATGACTCTTAGGAACAATTCCAAACTCCTAAACATGGTTTACAAAGTCCTTCACCATCTGCCCCCATCTGCCTCTCTAGTTTGTTTGTTTGTTTTGCGGCACGCGGGCCTCTCACTGTTGTGGCCTCTCCCGCTGCGGAGCACAGGCTCTGGACGCGCAGGCTCAGTGGCCATGGCTCACAGGCCTAGCCACTCCGCGGCATGTGGGATCTTCCCGGACTGGGGCACGAACCCGTGTCCCCTGCATTGGCAGGCGGACTCTCAACCACTGCGCCACCAGGGAAGCCCCCTTCCTCTCTAGTTTTATTTCTGTCTACACCACACTTCTCTCTTGAGAGCTCCAACCATACTGTAATTCTTTCACGTTCTCAAATAAACCTTTTCCTAAGCAGTTGTCCATGGCATCCTCTCCATAGCCCCACCCCGCCCCCTCCTTGCCCCTTTAGCTCCTAAACAACCTTCAAGCTTGGGATTGGACCTCATTTCCTCTGACTTGGTAAACTAGGCCAAGAGTCCTGCCAAGTGCTCTCATAACTCCGTGGACCCCCAGCCCCATCATGGTGCACACCATACTTTATTATTGTTGCTTGGTTAACTGTTCTCCTTCAGCCAACTGTAACCTCCACAAAGGCTGGAAGTGTGTGCTTTACTGTATTTCTGGTGCTGACACACAGAAGATGCCTATTAAATATAGGCTGAAAATAAACCCCTATTCTAGGTCCTTTTCAGAGGTTGGATTAAAGGATGAGCGGGTTTGGGGAAAAGGGTGAAGACCACCAAGCCTCTACTGATGGGTTATGGTCCTGCACAAACCACCACAGAGGACCACAGTGAAGTTCATCTGTATCTCAGTAAACTCCAGCATGAGGTGAAGCACTTGCCTTGGGGGCACAACTTAGGGAGGTACCAAAAAGCTCAGGAACTGAGATACAGAATACTTTACTGAATGTGATAGCCATAGCAGAGCTGGAGGCATAAGGAAAGACCAGGAAAAATACTGAGCCTGTCTATATTCAAAATTTGCCTATTTTGTATATTTTGTTCTTCAAGTTTTTGCTTTTAAACTACTGCATTAAAATACTATTTATTCTACCGATTACTGAGTTTTTTGGCATGCTCTTAAATTTTGGACCTCAAGTAAGTTCATCACTCACCTAACCGTAGTCCCAGCTCGAAAGTATCCGTAGGGTGTTTTACCAGACTCTCATGGGGAGGCTTTTTCTGTCTCCTTGTTCAATATAATGTTTGCTGTAGGTTTTTTTATATATATATACCCTTTATAAATTAAGAGCTTCCCTCTTATTCCTGGCTTACCAAATATATTTATTAGGAATGGTCATTGAGGTTAATAAGTACTTTTTAAGTATCTATCAAGATGATTATTCGTGTCTCTCCTTTAAGAATGTAGTGAATTCAACAGCCAAGACATGAAAACAACCAAAATGTCCATCAACAGATGAATGGATAAAGAAGATGTGATACATATATACTATGGAATATTACTCAGCCATAAAAAAATGAAATAAAGCCATTTGCAGCAACATGGATGCAACTAGAGGTTATCGTACTAAGTGAAGTCAGAAAGACAGATACCATAAAACCGATACCAAATACCACTTATATGTGGAATCTAAAATATGACACAAATGAACCTATCTACAAAACAGAGACAGACTCATAGACATAGAGAACAGACTTGTGGCTGTCACGGGGGAGGAGTGTGGGGGAGGGATGAAGTGGGAAGTTGGGGTTAGCAGATGTAAGCTATCATATATAGAATGCATAAACAACAAGGTCCTACTGTATAGCACAGGGAACTATAAAACGAATATAAAAAAAGAATGTATATATATATATTATATATATATAACTGAATCACTTTGCTGTACAGCAGAAATTAACACAACATTGTAAATCAACTATACTTCAATTAAAAAAAATAAAGAGAATGTAGTGAATTACATGAATAACAAGTTATATTTTTCCCAATTAGTTTAATCATAAATAAACAATATGCATATCTATGGATCAATTATCTTCTGTCATTTGAATTATAACCTTAGGTCAAATCCCCTATTAATATTCTCATAAATTAGTGTGTTGCCATTTTATTTTCAGCTTTTTCATTTTAAACTTTTCCCAAATGCAGCACGTTTTTAAAAAATGCTATTATCAACGCAGCAGTCTTCCTTCACTAGTGGTCAGGGGGAATTTAACAGGTTTTCATTTCCTAGTGCATCTTGTTTTCTGTCACATTTTGTGCTTGAGGGAGGGCCTGGCAGTACTGACAGTACAATAATCGTTAAACCTGAAATTTTCACTACCTTTTACGAGAAATAAGAGAAAATCTCCACACGTGGCAGAATTCTGCCAGGGAAATTTACTCCCATAGAATCCTCTAACACGTCTGAATGCTGCAGAAAAATCAAGTTGGAGCTTAGGTAGCCAACTCTTTTATGTCTTCTCTTCATATCTTGGCTGGGAATATAAAGTAAAAAATTATTTCATGACTGACTCACCAAGGGCCGTTCAGACTCTTCTTTCTTTTCTAGGAGAATCTGTTGACTGTTGGTTAATTGGATAAGTCAGTGTGAAGCCCTGCATCAGAAGATGCAAGAGGGAACAGCTGCACGGGGTAAAGCCAAGGAAGTAAATGAGATTGTCCAGGAGAACTGTGGACAGTGGTTGTGGAAGTGGGCTAGACTCGAGTGTAAGCTTCAGGAGAGCAGGGGCCTCGTCTGTCTCCATGGCTGCGTCTGCTGCATGTAGCACACGAGTACTCAGTAAATACCTAGCAATGGATAAAAGAATGAACCACTAAATCCTGCCAGACTCCACCGTCAAGGACTAGGCTAAGGGGAGGAACATGAGAAGGGATCAAAATATCCAGCAACATAGCGTCATGAATGCCAAAGAATGTTTTAAGTGGAGGGAATAGACATTGTGTTAAATATTGCCAAGAAGTTGTAGCAATTGCTAAATGGTTGATTAGAAGTAAAAAAAGAAAAGTACCACAGCAATGACTTTAAAAAATAATGGTTTGGGGACTTCCCTGGCGGTCCAGCAGTTAAGACTCCACGCTTCAAATGCAGGGGGCAAGGGTTTGATCCCTAGTCATGGAACTAAGTTCCCACACGCTACACAGTGTGGAAAAAAAAAATGCTTTTGATGTTGTTGTTTGTCTGGTTCATGACAGGAAGTTCAGGAGGTAGTTCTAAGATGGGGCAGTGGCTCAACAATGCCAGAGACCCAGCTCCTTTCTCTCTGCCCTTCTCAGTGTGCTGGACTTCCTTCTTGTGTCACAAGATAGCTGCTGCACCTCCAGGTGTGTCCACATCTGCAGCAAGAGGAGGCATGGGCAAAAGGGTAAGGGGCAGGCCAGCTGAGTCCGTCCATTCTTCTCAGGAACACCAAAACTTTCCCAGAAGAAGCTTTTACTTTCCTTTCTTTGTTGAGATCTGGGTCACATACTCACCTCTTGATCAATTCCTGACCAAAAGTCTTGAGGTTGTGTTACCCACCCAGCAATGGCTCGCCGCCTGACACGTATAGAAGCCAATACTATAGCAGCAGCTTTTGAAAAAAGAGGGAGCTTTGGGGCTTCCCTGGTGGCGTAGTGGTTGAGAGTCTGCCTGCCGATGCAGGGGACACGGGTTCGTGCCCCGGTCCGGGAAGATCCCACATGCCGCGGAGCGGCTGGGCCCGTGAGCCATGGCCACTGAGGCTGTGCGTCCGGAAAAAAAAAAAAAAGAGCGAGCTTTATCACAAGATCGGGAGACAAGGAGACAGGAGGCAAGACTCTCAAACCTTCTCTATGATCCAGGGTTCAGCGTGATTTTTAAGAGGTTAGGAGACTTTCAAATTTGGAAGCTGATTGGCTAGTCTTGAATTAGTCCATGAGCTACCCATGCTGCTGGAAGCCAGATTTTCCTCACTGAAGAACTTCTGGCTTCTTAAAGGGCTCTGGCGGCAACATCTCTACTCTTTGAGTTCCGTAGACTGAAGAGTTTTGGTTCCGGGTCATCCTGGAGACAGGCGTTCCCACCTTGCTCACGCGCAGTGCTGCCTCTGTGAAACAACTCCAGGTTTGATTAATCAACAACCTATTTAAGGAGGCAAAACCAGTTTAAGCTGGTCAGTTTTACGTGTTTTAATCAGATTCGTTCCCTGCAGCTGAGGAAGGGCCTCTCCCTGCAGTCAAGTGGTCTCCAATGGTGACTCAAAAAAATGGGATTCTGTTGGAGGGAAGAAGGGCAAATGCGTGTTGGGTAAACAATGGGTGTTGTCTGTTGCAAATGTTACGTTTCTAAAGGACCCAAGCAGGATCGGCAGCATAATTTGCGGGGTTCAGTGCCAAATGAGAATTTAAGATTCCCTATTCAAAATTTATTAAGAATTTCAAAACCACAACAGTGAAGCGTTAAACCAAGCACGGAGGTCCTTCTGAGTGTGGAACCCTTCTGAGTGTGAGGCCCCGTGCAAATGCATTTATACCACGTCCATGAAGTCAACCTCAGACCCAAAGCTGCCCATTGAGCTGGGCAGTTGGGAGATCATTGGTCAATGCAGGTGACTTGGGGAGGAGAGAAGGGGAAGAGAATGCAGTAGGCAGAGGATTGAATGGGAGGTGAGAAAGTGGAGATGGCACCAACGTTTCTTGTAAAAAATAGACATGATGAAGTGGGAGAAAGCCGGCTAAATAGGGAAAGGAAGTAGAGAGTGGGCAGAGGCTGCACGTCCCCAGCAAGCCACTGCCCGGGCATTTTCTTTTTCCTTTTTTTTTATAAACGTTTTAAAAACTTTTATTTATTTGTTTTTATTTTTTGGCTACGTTGGGTCTTCGTTGCTACACGTGGGCTTTCTCTAGCTGTGGTGAGCCGGGTCTACTCTCCATTGCGGTGCGTGGGCTTCTCCCTGTGGTGGCTTCTCTTGTTGCAGAGCGAGGCTCTAGGTGCACGGGCTTCAGTAATTGTGGCACGCGGGCTCTAGAGTGCAGGCTCAGTAGCTGTGGCGCACGGGCTTAGTTGTTCCGCGGCATGTGGGATCTTCCTGGACCAGGGCTGAAACCCATGTCCCCTGCATTGGCAGGCGGATTCTTAACCACTGCACCACCAGGGTGTCCCTGCCCAGACATTCATTTATTTATTTATTTATTTTCTTTCTTTCTTTCTTTCTTCCTTTCTTCCTTTCTTTCTTTCCTTTCTTCCTTCCTTTCTTTCTTTCTTTCTTTTCTTTCTTTCTTTCTCTTCCTTCCTTCCTTCCTCCCTCCCTCCCTCCCTTCCTTCCTTCTTCTCTCTCTCTCTCTCTCCCCGCCCACCAGGCCAGTGTGTGTTGGAAACTGCGCGTGACTTTCACGTAGGGCAGATAGAGAGGGGCTGGGGCTGAGAGCTCCACTCACCTTTATCAAGGCCCATGCCATCAAACCAGGAGACATTGGATGCAAAGGAGAGAGCCCTGGGTCAGAAAAGCTAGGTTCAAATCCCAGTTCTTCTAGGGACTAGCAAAACTAAGTCCCTGTCCCTTAATTAGCTCAGCAGAGGACAGCAAAACATGTGTCGTGTGTTTTGTATGAGAGTGACTTGCTGCAAAGGGAAAGCAGGGTTGTTGCCCTTGGAGCAGACACCCTCCATACAAAGCCTGGGCATCCCTTTCCTGCCTATTCCTCCACATTACTGACCCCACCCCCTCAATACTTGTTATAAGAAGGTGTGTCAATTTTAAGATATTAATTATATAATGATACTGTAAATACAAGTGGTGGGTGAGATGGGGTGGGGGATTGTGTTGGGGGAGGGGAAGGAAGAGGTAGACCGGTTGGTTTATGTAAACCCCCTCTGTTCGCTCCCACGTCCCACCTTTGCCATGCATTGGAGACTTGGGCTCTGGGTTTATGCCACTTGGTGATGTAATCAGTGCTTCAGTGATGTCACCCCCATCAATGCCAGGAGACATAAATTTCATTTCCCAGATGCAGCAGACAGCTTCTGGGCAAACAGTGACTCCAGCAATAAATATTGGCAGAGAAGAGAGACTTTTAATGGAAAAGCTTTGTGAACCTAGAGTAGCCAGGCTGTAAATCCCAAAACAAAGAGGGATTTAATACCTTAGATCAGAAGACAGAGTCATCAGAAGCAAAATAAATCATTCCAAAGCCCATTTGAAGCAATCAACTATTTAAATCTAAGTATTAAATAAAACCACAGCTAACTCAGGTTAAAATATATATATATATATATATATATATATGTATGTATATATGAAAATGAGACCGAAACCCCCTGTCTAGAAAGAAAAACGCCTTGCCTAGGCTCTGAGCTGTGTGGCCAGGCAGAGGGGCGTGTCCTCCCCCAAGGAGGGAGAAAGCAGAGCCAGTCAGGAGAGGGTGGGCAGAGCCCCTCCTCTGGGGCCAGGAAGAAGGATGGGGCCAGGAGAGCCACACCTTTGGATCACACCAGATGGAATCTATCTGATGGCTACAAAAACTGAAAGTATGAAGGGAGGATAGCAAAACAAACCGAAAAAGGACATGTTGTAAGCTTACATAAAAATCAGAAAGTGTCCCCCGAATATCATATGTCAGTGAACTACATTAGGAAACCGAGTTCTATGACATATTAAGTAATTTAATGTGAATTTCACGTTGTATTCCTCTGCAGTGAGTTCACTTCAAACACTGAGTGATGCAGGAAGAAACCTGAGGCTTGTCTTCATCCTAAAAGATGTCTGGGCACCTAACACCTAACAGACCCTGACACTAAATCCTGGTTCTAGGAATGACCTCCACCACCTGGACGGAAGGAGTGTCCTCTAAGGTCTGGAATCCTGAGCAGGCAGAGGTGAAAGAGGATGCTCAGCTCATGAGAGTCCCAGCTAGATACTGATACACTCAGGACAAGAACCAGGTCTTATTCACCTTTATATTCCTCCTGCTCAGCACATCACCTGACCTTTGGTGCCCTCAAAACTTGAATAAATGAACAAATAAACTCTGGATAAAATACCTGTATCTGGGGTTTCCCTGGTGGCGCAGTGGTTGAGAGGCCGCCTGGCGATGCAGGGGCCACGGGTTCGTGTCCCGGTCCGGGAGGATCCCACATGCCGCGGAGCAGCTGGACCCGTGAGCCATGGCCGCTGGGCCTGCGAGTTCGGAGCCTGTGCTCCGCAACGGGAGAGGCCACAGCAGTGAGAGGCCCGCGTACCGCAAAACATAATAATAATAATAAATAAATAAATAACCCGTATCTGAGTCTTGGCTCTGCCACGTAAAGGCCGTGTGACAGTAAGCAAACACCAAAGCTCTTCAGACTATAATTTCTTCAGGGAAGTCATGCCTGGGGTTGTAAGGAATAAGTCAACTAAAGTGTGTGAAAGAACCTGATAAAATGCACCCAAAAGAGTAAAAATTCAAGAGGAATCACTGCTAACATTAGAAATCCTTTTCTTGACCACTTACTATCTTTCCTTGCTACCCTCTCTCTCTCCCAGGTTCACACTAATTTATGGTCTCCCACTCTGACCTAAAGTGCACTGGCGTGATGGTGGGTGGGGGAGGGAGATAAATCAGCCTCAGGTTGCTAACAGTCTACACAGCTCTCTCTCCCCTAGAAGTAACAATATTTCTAAAAGTGCATCTGCAATGTTCATGGACCCGGAGACTGCCCCCCTCACAGCCTGGTGTCCAGAACAGTGGCCATGTATTAGATGGATCTGTGTGTGTGCATATGTGCACACACACACACACACCCCCCAGGGAGGAGTGTGGATGATCCAGCTGTTGAGGCACGGTATCTCCCAATGGCTATTAAGTGACCCAAAAGTACCCACGGAAGATCTAGGTTTACTCCCACTGAAAACAGGAAGTGGGCCTTTTTTGATGCCAAGGGTCAGTAAACTATAACCTGTGGGCCAAATCTGGCTTGTTGCTTGTTTTTGTACAGCCCACAAGCTTAAGAATGGCTTTTACATTTTTATTTTATTTTTTTTATTTTTGGCTGCGTTGGGTCTTCGTTGCTGTGTGCGGGCTTTTTCCAGTTGCGGCGAGCAGGGCCTACTCTTCGTTGCGGTGCGTGGGCTTCTCGTTGCCGTGGCTTCCCTTGTTGCGGAGCACAGGCTTTAGGTGCGCGGGCCTCAGTAGTTGTGGCTTGCGGGCTCTAGAGTGCAGGCTCAGTAGTTGTGGCGCACGGGCTTAGTTGCTCCGCGGCATGTGGGATCTTCGCGGACCAGGGCTCGAACCCGTGTCGCCTGCATTGGCAGGTGGATTCTTAACCACTGCGCCACCAGGGAGTCCAGCTTTTACATTTTTAAATGGTTGAAAAATCAAAAGAAGAATATTTCATGACTTGAAAATTCCATGAAATTCACATATCAATGTCCATAAAATAAAAATGTATCGGGACATCACCCCACTCCTTTGTTTACATATTATCTGTGGCTGTATCACAGTTGAAATAGGGCTGCAATAGAGACCATATGGCCCACAAAACCTAAAATATTTACCACTGGGTCCTTTACAGGAAAAGTTTGCTCACCCCAGGGGTAGGTCTTTGATTCAACAAACTTTCAGTGGGAATAGATTCTGGTGAGTCAGTCTCTGGGCTCATCCCCAGGGGTCCACTGATATATAATGCACTGCCTCTGTCCTTGTAAGGCCCAGGGTCCAGTAGAAGAGCATACAGGTTAAGCACATAGTCCTCTGTGTTCCTAGAGAGGCATGGGGCCATCCATCCTGGGACCCTGGATTATACAGAGATCCCAGAGGTAACGTGGCTCCTGCTAGAGGTCGTAGCCATTCATGCTCTCACGGAGGGTACAGTTCTGTGGGAGAGCAAGCTGATTCCTTGAGGCATACCCAGCGGTCCCTGTGAGTGCTGCAACTAAGACCCGATGCAGCCAAAAAAATAAAATAGAGTTCGCATGCTGCAACTAAAAAACAAGTGAGCCTTAAAGGTAACTAAGGATGTAAAAGAAACACCTCTCGCTGCTGAATGGCAGGGAGATGAGATGGTCAAAGGGAAAGGCCCCCAAAGAAGTAACTGGCAAGGAGAGGAGGAAGAGTGGTGGGGCAAACAAGGTGACCCTGCTGGAGAATCAAACTCTGGTCGGATGCATAGGAGGGCTCAACGTGGAGGGTGAAGGTGTGTGTGTATGCCTCATCCAGGAAGGAAGGTTGCTGTGGCAAAGGCGTGGTCTTGCTTGTTTCGGAAAGAGGCCCTCAGGATGCAATCTGTAATCTTGGGGGAGAGTTGAAATGGGCTATGGAATTTAGAAGCAGGTGAAAGATTTCAATGGGGTGAGGGGTGGCAGTTGTGGAGTTTGCTCTTTTGCACCTGCTTTCAGGGCCTGTTCTGCCCAGTTGGCTGCAGAGGGCCCCCCGCTGTGCTGAGCCGTGGGGCTGCGGGGGGGGGGGGACGACTGTGTTTACCAGTGTCTCTGCGCTGTCCAAGGCCACCTGGTATCCTGAGACAAAGGATTCACACGGGGACAGGCCGCTTGACGTTGGAGTAGCAACATCAAGGAAACCCCCAAATGCATTGGCGCTTCTACTCGCGCTGTACCTCACTGTCAAGAAAACTGCACATGAGCAAACTGTGTCTAATTTGAATTAAAATACAAAGGCACTAATGCAAATAACACTTGTAACTGGCATTTGTATAGTGCTTTACAATGCTAGAAGCTATTTTCAAAGGCATGATCTTCCCTAGGTCTTTACACTAATCAGGGAGGTGGCTATTATTATCAGTTCTACTGTTTCACAGTTAAGGACCATGGGACCGAGTGTGGATCTATTACTTTGCACAGCAGTAAGTCCAGAGGTGGGGAAGCTCTGGGTTAGTCCAGTGGCTCAGCATCATTAGCCATAAGGGCTTTCCATCCTTCCACTCCACGCTGCTCACCTCTTGGCCTTGTCCTCAGACTGTCTTCCTAGATCAGAAGACAGCTGCCACATCCTCGTACCACAAACCCCCGGCAGCATAAAGGGATTGTGTCTTCCTTGAGTTCGTCTTTAAGATAAATGGAATCTTCCCTGGAAGCCCTTCCCTGCAGACTTTTCCTCCTGCCACGTGAGCTAGGATAGGGTTATAGGTCCATTCTTAATGGAATCGCTGGAAGGGGGATGCATTATCAGGATGGGCTGGGATGAGATGCACTGACTGTCCACTCTAAATTCATGGCCTCTCACCTCAAGAAGGTTCGGGCTTCCCTGGTGGCGCAGTGGTTGAGAGTCCGCCTGCCGATGCAGGGGACACGGGTTCGTGCCCTGGTCCGGGAAGATCCCATGTGCCGCGGAGCAGCTGGGCCCGTGAGCCATGGCCGCTGAGCCTACGTGTCTGGAGCCTGTGTTCCGCAACGGAAGAGGCCACAACAGTGAGAAGCCCGCGTACCGCAAAAAAAAAAAAAAAAAAAAAAAAAAAGAAGGCTCTTACTGCCGCCTTGCAGCACACCGGAGACTCCCAGACTAGTGCTTTTCACACTTGTGTGTGCATCAGAGTCACCTGGGGGGCTAGTTCAAGCAAGACTTGGCACTGGCATGTCTGGTCCAGGAGGTCTAGAGTAGAGCCTGAGAATCTGCATCTCTGACAAGTTCTCAGGTGATGCTGATGCTCTGGGTCCTGGGACCATACGTTGGGATCCACTGCTCTAGATCACTGACCTTTACTGTCTTAGACAACACCATCAGCCTCTAATCTTTTTTCCTCAAACATCTAACACCTCTCCCCACTTGCTTCTCCATCTCAACTAATACCTTGCTGCCCAGTTCATTGAGACTACCTTGCTGCTGCCACCATCACATCTAACATGGTAGTCATACACTCTGGTTTCCTTCCTGTAACTCTGGATAAGTGGCCATGCTCACATCGAAGGCCAGTCCCTACATCTGCGCACTCGACCTCATCTCCTCTCCCCATCCAAGGACATCTCTCCAAAAAGTGTTCCCCTTGTTAGCAAACATGCTCCGATACTGTCTGTCCCCAAAGAAAACAAAACGCAACCAAAAATAGAAAAACTGGACTTCCCTGGTGGCACAGTGGTTAAGAATACACCTGCCAATGCAGGGGACACGGGTTCGAGCTCTGGTCTGGGAAGATCCCACGTGCCGCGGAGTGACTAAGCCTGTGCGCCACAACTACTGAGCCTGCGCTCTAGAGCCCGCGAGCCACAACTACTGAAGCCCACGTGCCTAGAGCCCGTGCTCTGCAAGAAGAGAAGCCACCACAATGAGAAGTCTGTGCACCACAACAAAGAGTAGCCCCCGCTCGCTGCAACTAGAGAAAGCCTGTGCGCAGCAACGAAGACCCAACGCAGCCAAAAATTAAAATTAAAAAAAAACAGAAAACAAAACTTCCTTGACCCCAATCCCTCCTCAACCATTACCTCAATTCTCTGTTTCCCTTGACAGCGAAACTCTTGAGATCTTCATTCTCACTCTCCTCACTTCCTTTTTCCATCCTCTCTTGAATCCAGTCCCATCCAACTTTTGTTTCCACCTTTCTGTTGAAACTGCTCTTGTCAAGGTTAACAATGACATCCCGGTTCCTAATTCTAGTAGTACTGAAGTCCCAGTGCCCGTCGTCCTCAGCCTGTTAGCAGCATCTGACACAGCTCGTCACCTCTCACTTGGAACCACACTCTCTATTGGCTTCTGGCCACTGCTCTCTCTTGGTTCTCCTCTCTCTTCTCCGGCTGTTCCCTCTCAGTATTTCCTCCTGAGTTTTCTTTGTTTCACTGAACTCTAAAGACTGGAGAGTCCTAGAGCTCAGTCCTCTCTACCTACATTCTCACTGGATGTAGTTTCATTTAGTGTCGGGATTTTAAATGCTGCCTACCTGTCGTGATCCCCCCAATTCATATCTCCAGCCTAGATCTCTCCACTGAATTCCAGACACATAGACCTCATGGCACGTATCTCCATTTATATAGTGGATATGTCAACATTAACATTCCCCAAAACTGGGCTCCTGCTTCTTCCCCAGCAACCCAGCACACATATACCAAGTTTTTCTTCCTACTCACAGCAAATGGGGACTTCATTCTTTCCGTTCCTCACGCCAAAATCTTGGAGTCATCCTCGACTCTACTCTTTTCTCTCCCGCACCACATCCAAACCATCAGCAAATGCCATTGGATCTACCTTCAAAATGTATCCAGAGTCTGACCCCTGACCACAGCTTCTACTGCCACTGATTCTGATCCAAGCCATGCTCCTGTCCAGCCTCCACTGTTACAAAAGTATCTTAACTAGTCTCCCTGCTTCTTCCCTTGCCTCCCCCCAACCTCCATCATCTATTCTTGACACAGCCAGCCAAAAGATGCCATTAAAATGTAAATCAGATTATGTCACTCTTCAGCCCAAAGTCTCGCTCAGAGCAAAAGCTAAAATCCTTACAAAGGCCTGCAAGGGATCTGGCCCTGGAAGTTTATCTGATGTCATCCCCTTCCCCCTTCTCTCGCTTCTCAGCTGCTAGGCTGGCCTCCTTGTAGTTCCCTGAACCCATCAAGCACATGCTTACCTTACACTTGCTGTGACTCTGCCAGGGGTACCCCTCCTGCAGAAATCTCTGAATCTAGCTCCTTCACGTTTCTGCTCAGATGTTTCCTGATCAGAAAGACTTTCCCTGACATCCCTAAATAAAATAGGAACAATTTCTTACTCTCACTTCCACCCCAACACTTTCTCTTCCGTTTAACTGACCCTAATTTATGCCTAACATATTCTATAGGTATCTGCTTATCATGTCTCCCCACTAGAATGTATGCAGCATGAGGGCAGGCAGTTTGGGCCCATACCAGGTACCCAATAAAAGTTTTGAATTTATTAATGGAAAGGCAAGTTCCCACAGAAAACAACAAATTAGCAACTAACTTTTTGTTGTTGTTGTTTTTTGTTTTTGTGGCACGCGGGCCTCTCACTGTTGTGGCCTCTCCCATTGTGGAGCACAGGCTCCGGACGCGCAGGCTCAGCGGCCATGGCTCACGGATGTAGCTGCCCCGCGGCATGTGGGATCTTCCCAGACCGGGGCACGAACCCGACATGTCCCCTGCATCGGCGGGCGGACTCAACCACTGCGCCACCAGGGAAGCCCTAGCAACTAACTTATACTTTGGACTCTTGTGAGTTAGATTAGATCAGTCCCACAGAGCTCTGTCAACTTTATTTTCAGTCTGAGCTTCTGGATCTGCATGGCCAAGAAACAGACTCTGGACTACATTATCTCTCTGTAGGTGTTGTCATACTCAGAGACCTGGCCAGCAGGCTTTCCTCAAAAGATACTCCATTTCGAAAAGGGAACCCTTGTACCCTGTTGATGAGAATGTAAATTGGTGCAGCCAGTATCGAAAATATTATGGAGGCTTCTCAAAAAACTAAAAATAGAACAACCATATGACCCTGCAATTCTACTCCTGGGTATATATCCATTAAAAAAAAGAAAACACTAATTCGAAAAGATACACGCACCCCAATGTTCACAGCAGCATTATTTACAATTGCCAAGATATGGATGCAACCTGAATGTCCATCCACAGATGAATGGATGAAAAAGATGTGGCATATATGTATATATATATATATATATATATATACACACATATATATATCTCACACATTCGGTTAGCCAAAAAGTTCATTCATGGTTTTCCATGAGATATTACAGAGAAACCCAAACGAACTTTTTGGCCAACCCAATATATATACACAAAGGAATACTACTCACTCATAAAAAAGAAAGAAATTTTGCCATTTGCAACAACATGGATGGACTTAGAAGGTATTATGCTAACTGAAATAAGTCAGACAGAGAAAGACAAATACTGTATGATATCACATATACAGGGAATCTAAGAAATAAACAAACTACTGAATATAACAAAACAGAAATAGACTCACAGATATAGAGAACAAACTAGTGATTACCAGTGGGAAGAGGGATGGGGGAGGGGCAAGATAGGGGTAGGGGAGTAAGAGGTACAAACTATTAGGTATAAAATAAGCTACAAGGGGCTTCCCTAGTGGCACAGTGGTTAAGAATCCGCCTGCCAACAGGGGACGTGGGTTCGAGCCCTGGTCTGGGACGATCCCACATGCCACAGAGCAACTAAGCCCGTGTGCCACTACTGAGCCTGCGCTCTAGAGCCCGCATGCCACAACTACTGAACCCGCATGCCACAACTACTGAAGACCGCGTGCCTAGAGCCCGTGCTCCTCAACGAGAAGCTGCCTCAATGAGAAGCCTGCGCACCGCAACGAAGGGTAGCCCCCGCTCGCCGCAAATAGAGAAAGCCCATGTGCAGCAACGAAGACCCAAAACAGCCAAAAATAAGTAAATAAAATAAATTAATTTAAAAAAACAGCTACAAGGATATATTGTACAACAAGGGAATATGGCCAATATTTTATAATAACTATAAACGGAGTATAACCTTTAAAAATTGTGAATCACTATGTTGTACCCTGGAAACATATGTAATATTGTACATCAATTAAAAAAACAGAGCTTCCCTGGTGGCACAGTGGTTGGGAGTCTGCCTGCCGATGCAGGGGACGCGGGTTCGTGCCCCGGTCCAGGGAGGATCCCACATGCCGCGGAGCGGCGGAGCCCGTGAGCCGTGGCCGCTGGGCCTGCGCGTCCGGAGCCTGTGCTCCGCAACGGGAGAGACCACAACAATGAGGGGCCCCCGTACCGGGAAAAAAAAAAAAAAAAATTTACCAAAAAAAAAGCACCATCTCCTCTCAGATTCTGCAAGTCCCAGCTCCTTCAGTATTTAAAGGAACTGCTGTCAGGGACTTGCCCGGTGGTCCAGTGTTGAAGAATCCACCTTCCAATGCAGGGGACGCAGGTTCAATCCCTGGTCAGGGAACTAAGATCCCACATGCCACGGGGCAACTAAGCCTGGGTGCCTCAACCCGAGAGCCCACAAGTAGAGAGAAGCCCATGCGCCGCAACGAACGATGCCGCATGCCTCAATGAAGATCCTGCATGCTGCAACTAAGACCCGACGCAACCAAAAAAAACCAAAAACACTGCTGGCAAATTCTTCTGGCAAGCAGATAATCCCTCCCTGATTGATCAAGCTCACAACCAACTAATTTTTGTACATTGTTTTCCCCAAAGCTGGCCACACACGTATGCCCCCACAAAGAAACCTACCTGGCGTAGTTCACCCCCTCCTTTCCTGCCACGAGATAATACACTCCTTCAAAACCACCTGGGGCTTCCCTGGTGGCGCAGTGGTTGAGAGTCCGCCTGCCGATGCAAGGGACACAGGTTCATGCCCCGGTCCGCGAGGATCCCGCATGCCGCGGAGCGGCTGGGCCTGTGAGCCATGGCCGCTGAGCCTGCGCGTCCGGAGCCTGTGCTCCGCAACGGGAGAGGCCGCAGCGGTGAGAGGCCTGCGTACCGCAAAAAAAAAAAAAAAAAACACCTGATCGGCCAGATGAGGATCATTTTGGTGATTGCTTCCCGTCACAGTATAATCACCTGTACCTTGACAAGTAAACCGAGTATTCTATCAGGATCCTTTACTTTTTTATCGGCATTGATGTGACTTTCTTCTTTCACATAAGCCAAAACTTTTTCTCATCCCGACAACGATGTTCTTTTGTTAAAAATAGAAAAGTTCAGCATCCTGTGAAAATGGCAAGAATGTCCACGAGGAACTGTCTGGGTTGGAGCGTTGCCAGCGTGGCATTGAATACCTGCCTGCACTATCAAGAGACCTGAAGTGACCTCCCAGGGTGATTTTTTTTCTCTTCTATGAAAGACCACACTAGAGATTTTGGAACAATCCATCAGATCATGAGATTGGCAAAAGGATGCAGAAGGATTCAACTGGGAATGAGACAGGGCCGCAGCCTGACCCCTGCTGCACCCCTCCACTGAAAGGGATTAAATTGAACTAATTGGATTAGAAGCTAAGGCACGAGGTCTGGGATGCTGGGAGGGGTGGGGAAGACTTTCAGTATCCTGCCAGTGGTAAAGCATAGGTGTAGCTGGTTTAGAGCAAGCCACCTGAAAATAAGGCAAATTCCAAACTCAGGGGTGAAATCTTTGCCAAATGAATCATTAACTCTCCTCTTTGTAAAAAGAAAGAAAAATCTCCTTAGGCAAGAAACTCAGAGCTAGCTGGGGGCATTTAGTTTTGAGAGCAGTATGAAGGGGGTAATCAATACATGAAGTCAAAATAGAAACTTCAGAAAAGAAAAAAATACAATAAAAAAAAAAAAGAAACTTCATCCAGTCTGGAATAGGGCCAAATGCTATGAAAATGGCCTGGGGTCACCCACTGGTAGGAGTGAAGGGAATTGAAAGTCATAGATACTCCTGATAGTTAAGTGATTCGAGTTTTTACTTGTGCTTGAGCTAGGTATTTCAACATTTTTTAACAGATGTAGAACCAGTTGTAGGTAAAAGTGCTTCATAAACTGCAAAACCAAACCAAACCAAAAAAAAAAAAACCACCAAAAACAGAACTGTTGTGTTTGTTATCTAGCTGCTATTATCCAAATTCATAGTTTATGTATTAAAAAGCTCAGGTGAGTTCCTGTGTTACCAACATCTCAGTTTGTGCCCATGTCCAGTGGGTCATCACAGCTACTATGCCTGGGGGGCCTCTGCTCACCTTGTGAGACCATCAAGATCCAGGTGTCCAGGAGAAATTAACACTCAGAACTTAGCTCAAAAGTAGAGCCTGTCAAACTGTACTGTGCCTTCAAATCACCTGGACAGTCTTGTTAAAATGCAGATTCTGATTCCTTGGGTCTGGGGTGCGGCTCGAGAGTCTGCATTCTAACAAGCTCCCAAGTGATCCCAGTGCTCCTGGTCTGCAGACCACACTTTCAGGAGCAGGGCTTTGGGCTATGCAGTCTGCAGCTTTGGTTCTCTTTTCAAGGACAGAATTTCCAAGTAGGTGGATTCAGAGGTAACTGGTTAGGTCAACTGTCTGGGGCAGTGGTTCTCAAAGTGCAGTTAGTCCAGGGACCGGCAAAATAGGCATCACCTGGGAGTTTGTTAGAGAGAGGCTAATTCTTGGGCCCCATCCCCAGAGTTTCTAAACCAGAACCTCTTCGGGGGGCAGGGCAGTCAGTAATCTGTGTTTTGATAAGCCCTCCATGTGATTCTGATGCTCATTAGCATTTGAGAACCACTGCTCCAGCACATTAAAATCACCTGAGGAGTTAAAAACAAAATCAAGACCCGAGTCCCATCCCAGAGAATCTAACATCCGTGGAGATTCTACTGTGTAGTCAGTGCTGGGAATGGCTGGGCTGGAACAGAAAGCTGAGCCTGTTCCTATAGGAGAATTCACTGTAAAGCATCTCAGTGAACCACAACAGGCTCGTTGCAGGTCTGGACATCTATCTGCACAGGGTGCATTCTGGGTCAGAGTATGGGTGATGCAGCATTAAGTCCTCACTTCCCTGGCTATCCCCTGTCTCTCCTTTTGCTCACCATGTGCTCTGGCTAGAGCAGCCTCCTGCTATGCTGCCACCAGTCTACAGTTTCACCCATCCTTAAAGACCCATGTCAGACCCAGGTCTTCAGAAATCCCTTTCTAAACTCTCTCGCTGGATTAGATTTATTCTTCTGTAGAGTTTCATGGCATGTTATTTGCAATTCTTATTTTCCTGTATTACCTTCATTTCTTGACTCTTCCTCTCCCCTGAATTGTAAACTCTTAGATACCAAGAACTGCATAAGATTCAACTTTGTATCTCTTCCTTCAGTGTAAGTGCTGCACTGTGAACCTAGTAGGCATTCAGTAAATATCTTGTTGAATCTGGAGTTAAAACAGCTGGGGTTGAGACTTCCCTTTGCAGCTAGTGACTGTGTGACTCAGTTTGTTAGCTCTCTCTTAGCCTCGCTTATCATCTGTAAAATTA
Organism: Grampus griseus; assembly: GCF_964374135.1. Taxonomy (NCBI): domain Eukaryota; kingdom Metazoa; phylum Chordata; class Mammalia; order Artiodactyla; family Delphinidae; genus Grampus; species Grampus griseus. Next base: position 81,292,823 of record NC_139017.1, read on the forward strand.
GGATGTGGAACTAGATGATGTTTAAGGTCCCTTCCAAATCTCAGATTCTATGCTTCTGTGTAGTCTATTCTTATCCCTGGAAAAATAAGTCTACACATAAACCCTACTGATAGTGGGTGTAGTTGGCCACTGGGTTAGGGATGGACACAAATTCTTTGACCCTCCTCCCATAGACAGGCGGGGTGTATTTCCCCTCCACATTATTCTGGGCTGGGCTGCACTGTGACTTGCTTTGACCAATAATAGACTGCAGTGGACGTGACATTATGCCAGTTCTGGGCACAGTAAGTGGCTGTCCTGAGCAGGGTCAGGGTGAGGTGGAGGGAGGGAAAGGGTAAGGAAGAAATTGGGAGCGTTGGGACTCCAAAGAAAAGCCTTTAATAGGGTCTGACAACTGGGGCTTTAGGAGTCCCAGAACCCTTGGTGTTAAGAGATCTGAACTGTAATAGGGAAGAACAAACCTGACTCTGTATTAGATCTGTTTCTTTTACTTTAACCTTTGTATTCTATTGCTTTTGCTACAAGTTAAGAATGTTGCCTATAGCCTGAAATATACCCGATAGTCCATTCTCAAGGCTCTGACCTTTAAAGGTGTAACACTTTTCCATTCACAGAGATAAAAAGTTGCAGAACAGAGAATAACATTCTCTTCTTGGAGGTTTATAGGAACCTTGTGACCCACGGACAGAACAAAGGATTCTGGCACCATGAAGTTTGCAGGACGGGACTTACCTGGTGGTGCAGTGGTTAAGAATCCGCCTGCCAATGCAGGGAACACGGGTTCGAGCCCTGATCTGGGAAGATCCCACATGCCGCGGAGCAACTAAGCCCGTGCGCCACAACTGCTGAGTTTGTGCTCTAAAGCCCATGAGCCACAACTACTGAGCCCACGTGGTACAACTACTGAAGCCCGCGTGCCTAGAGCCCATGCTCCGCAACAAGAGAAGCCACCGCAATGAGAAGCCCGTGCACCGCAACGAAGAGTAGCCCCCACTCACTGCAAGTAGAGAGAGCCTGTGCAGCAACGAAGACCTGATGCAGCCCAAAATAAATAAATTAATTAAAAAAAAAAAAGTTTGCAGGAGCCACCCACACCCCCTCCTCTTTTAGTATAAAAGAAGCCTGAATTCTAACTCAAGAGAGTTTCTTGGGACCCTAGTCCTCCATCCTCCTGGTCTGCTGGCTTTCCAAATAAAGCCGCTATTCCTTGCCCCGATAACCTGTCCTCAATTTATTGGCCTGTCATGTGGGGAGCCGTATGAGTGGTAACAGAGCTGTTACGTAGAGTCTGGCCACCTGGCTGGAGAGACTGTACAGAGAGGGCTTGAGTCTACAGGAAGAGAGAGGGGCCCATGGAGTCCACCCTTCCAGCCATCCCTGCCAAGGTGCCACATGTGTGAATAAAACTGTTTTGGACCCTCCGGATCAGCCCCACTAACTAGCTGAATATCACCAGGTGATCCCAGTTGACACCACCTGGAGCAGGGGAATCAGCAGCTGAGCCCCGCCCTCCTTCCTGAGCTACAAAATCACAACAACCTAACCAAACGGTTTGCTGTTGAAGTCACCAAGTTTAGGGTAGCTCCTTATGCAGCCACAGAGAGCCGGGACACTGTGTTGATGGCATTATGTGAATTCTTTGCAGTTTAACATGTAAATATTTGATAGTTGTTGGAGAAAACATATAGGAATACACACGTTCAGAATAGTGGGTTGTGGGGGCTTCCCTGGTGGCGCAGTGGTTGAGAGTCCGCCTGCCGATGCAGGGGACACGGGTTCGTGCCCTGGTCTGGGAAGATCCCACATGCCGCGGAGCGGCTGGGCCCGTGAGCCATGGCCACTGAGCCTGCGCGTCCGGAGCCTGTGCTCCGCAACGGGAGAGGCCCCAACAGGGAGAGGCCCGCGTACCGCAAAATAAAATAAAATAAAATAAATAGGGGGTTGTGGAAGTGGATGACATTTTGTGCTATTTCCACTGACTTTGATTTCTCGAGTCAATTATATGGCTTGTGGACACATTTCTAGAGCAAACTGCACACCCACTAAAACAAGGGCCTCCTTGAGAGAGACGCTCAAGGCCTGTGACGTAGCCCTCGGCGCAGTGTAGGGACTTGTCCGGCGGATGCAGTGAGAGTCAGGGAATTGTAATGAAGGCTTGATGAAGGTGGAGCCCTCAATCAAAGAGGGCTTTGTCTGCTCCTGAACACAGTATGGCCATTTCCTCAGGCGAAATGTTCAGTTTGGGAGAGATTTGCAATTTGAAAAGGGGGATTTTATTTCCTCCGCTCCCCAGCTAATTTAAACTTCCGCCAATCCCAAGGGAGATTTTTAGTGCAGTATAATAAGGAAACTTTCAGCATCACAGCCTCTTTTTCTGAATGTTTCTTATGTAAATGCTGCATCAGAGCCATTTCCCTCTTCTTTACACTTTAATTCTGCTTTTAAAACCTGCAAAATAGAAAGACACCTTGAAAATACTTTGGGTTTCATCTCGTTTCCATTTTTACCTCAGGCTCCCCACATTTTTTTTTAATCCTGTTCTTCAAGTCAAGCATATTTTAAAATCATCTCCTGTTGAACTGGGAAAGCAGGGGAAAAAAATAAAAAGATGATTCCTGCACATTTAAGATGCCCAAATATACCATGAAATGCAGGGCACTCCATAATGATCTAATAATCTTCAGAATGCTGCAGTGAAATCGGGTGGCCCTGAGCATGGGCATCAAGGGACATTCAAAGAGGCCCCGTCCGAGCCCCCGGTGCTCCCCTCCCCCATATCACAGTGGTTTCTGGAGGCAACGCGGGGGAGGGGGAAGAAAAACGCCCGGCTGAACAGGTCTCTTTCAAAAAGGTTTTCTTTTCTTCCTGGCTCCCTTCCACTTCCCCACCGCCTGCCTACGTGGAATTGGCCACGATTTAGCGTTTGTGGTCGGCTCACAGCACCCCATACGGCAACTATCATACAACACCTAACTGTAGTGATTTGCTCATGTCTATTCGCCTTCTTGGGAGCATAAACAGTGAGGGGAGGATAATATCTCATCTCCATATCCCTGCACACAGCAAAAATCATAAAGAATAAAAATACGCTTAAGGAATGAATGAATGGGTTTCGATTCCAACTCAGGCACTTCCTAGCAGCATGTCCTTGGGCAAGTTCTTTCACCTCTGAGAAGACCCCGGTTTCCTCTTTCTGTGAGATGCGGAGAGTAGCGACCACCTCGTGGGTAGCTGTGAGGGATCAAGGGGTAACATTTACGAAGCGTGCGGCAGAATGTGCCAGGCACGCAGTAGCTTCTCAGCTAAGGTCCAGCCACTCCTCTTTTCCCCGTAAAGCCCAGCCCACGGATAGAAAGGGCCCGGCTTCTCTAGCGGCTGCGGGGGGCCGGGGGGCGGGACTGCAGGGCTTGCTGCGCCCACAGTACCGCTCTGCCTTCTTGGCTGTCACTTAAATCAGTTCCCTTAAGACATGGCTCTTTCACCTGAAGCTTAGATTCTATTTAAAAGGCAAATCCTGGGGAGGGACGAGAAGGGGACACTTCAGGCCTGAAACCTCATTGTGGGTGGGATAAGGAGAGAGAGGGGGATGGAGGAAACTGGGAATGTTGGGATTGCAAAGACAAGAATCAGGAGGGGCTGCCTGGTATACAGGAGAGATCATGGTTCCATTCCGAGCTTTTCCTGCTGCTGGAAGAGTGCGAATTTCTTAACCTCTTTGAATTGTCGTTTTCTGATCTGTAAAAGGGGGCTGTAAAAGCTAATATACGGGGTGACTCTGGGGATTAAATGAGGCAGTATAACAAATGCTTGGTAGATGGTTAGTGCTCACGCACAGCGGGTGCTAGAGAGAAGAGCGCGAAGCGCGGGCGAGCTCCGCCACTTAGCAGTAGGTTAAGTAAGGCTCTCTTTGTGGCCCATGCAGGCCATGTTATTATTTCCTTCGCATTGCCTCAATTTCTCAGGCTCTGCTCTTTGCCTGGGGCCAGCTGTGACCACAGGGACAGCCACCTAAATTAATTACGAGAGAATGTACCTTCTCCATTCTCAAATCCCAAACCAGAGTCAAAAGCGAGAGTACAAGAATAGTATTTCATACCAGCGGAGAGAGTGGGCCTCAACCTCAGCTCCAGGAAGGAAATGGTGAAAACATTCCACCATTCAACTGAAAGCTAGGAGAAAATACCAGTACGTGGGAGGCGATTCAGCGGGCGGCGGCGGGATGCGGCGCAGGGCCGCCCGGCGCTGGGGGCGCAGGTGGGAGCCGGCCCGCGCCCCACGCCACCCCTCCCCACCCCACCTCCCAGGGCGGCGTCAGTAAAACCTCCCGGGCCCTGTGATTCCGCCCGTTTTCCTCCCCAGCTCCTTCATTCTCCTTCCACCCCAACCCTGCCCGCGGCTCCCGCGCCCCCTCTCCAGACGCCCCTGCGGGGATGGCGGGTCCCACCGGCTGCAGCGCGGGCGCATAGGAGCGCGGGGAGCGCCGGCCGCATTGCGGCCTTTGTCGCCCCTCCCCGCCCTTCCCCTGGCTCCACCCTCTCTTCCTTTCTCTTTCGCAACTTTCTCCTTTCCCGTACTCTCCTCCCCCGTACCATTCCCCCCTTTTCTCCCCGCCTTTTTCTTTCTTCCCTTACCCCCCCGTGCAGCCTCCCTTCCCACTTCCACCCCCAGTTTAGAACGCCCCAGGAGAAAGCCGGTGTCCTGACAGCGATCCCAGCACCCCGCTGACCTTTTCTCGCTTTGCTCTGAGAAGGAGTTGGAGAGACTTCTCTGCAGCATGCTTTGGCTGGCTTGTCCCAGTCGGCCCGCTGAGCTGTTGGAGACCCGGAGCCCGAGCCTCCTCCTGGGCATTGCACAGCACCCTCACTGTCCTGTGTGCCCACTAGGCTGGCCCCAGACCCAGTAAACTAGTCAGCCTCGATGGTCCCCATCCACCACCTCTGAGAGCTGCATGCGGGGGGACGGGGTGTGGGGGGGGGGACGTGTAACAAAGCAGAGACAGCTTCTCCTGTCCCTCCTGGCCTCTGGGGACAGAAATGCTGCCACGGGGCTCAGGTTCACCCCAGGTGGGGTGGGGGTGAAGGTGGGAGACCCAGGTGCACCCCTGGGGTGGGAGTGGAAAGGGGCCTCTCAGTGCAAAGACTGGAGGGCCTTCTGGCAAGGCTGGACCCCAGAGCAAAGCCTTATCCAGATTCAGTGCCACACTCTGGAAGCCTTTGACATTTCCTCCTCTGTGGGGATGGGTTTCTCTATAGGTCACATTGCTCCGGGAAAGAAACAAGAATCGTGATCTGAATTGTTGTGGAAAGTGTGTATTTAAAATCTTATTAAGGTTTATTTTTAGAGCCCGTGTCTGCTGCCCTTATCACCAGAGATGAATTCTAGAGGGGTCTCTCTGCTTTACTGACCTTTAAGAAAAGACTTCAAAGATGAGAGAAGAGCCCGGAAAGACAGGTCCTGTCCTGGGAGGGTAGGTTTTTGCGATGCTTGCAGCCCTCACCTGCCTTGACAGGGAGGCGGCCCTGGGCTGGGTCCGCCAGGCATCCCAGATGCACCCAATAATTCCAGGACAGTGTGAATCCTTTCCAGGGGTGAAGGGCATTGACGCTCCCTTCCTCCAAGGCTTGACACCACGAAAGACAGGTCTCCCTACCCTCCCTTACCCCCCATGCCCTGTGAACCCTGGGAAAAGGCCAGAGTGACCTCTGGGATTGTCTTAATAGTAGCAAACAATTGTTGAGTGCTTTCTACGTGCCAGATACTGTCCTAAGTGCTTTCCATACAGTAACTCAACTCTCACCACCACCCTGTTACCATCCCCACTTTACAGATTAGAAAACAGCCACAGAGGGCTTAAGCACTTTGTCTGACGTCACGGAGCTTTCTGATTGTTTTCCCTCAACCTAAGAGAGTCCCCAGCTGCGGGCACCCTGCCTAAGCCCCACTGCCAAAGAGCATGGGGGGGGGGGTCAGTCACATCCCGAAGCCCCGGGCACAGGTGCTGAGGAGGAGGGAGCGCACGAAATCGCGCAGGAGAACTGCTGCAGAGGGAGTGACTTAGCATCCGCCCTCTGGCAGCCGGTGCCAAGAGCTGCCTCTCCCTGCCAGGCTGCAGAACCCAATTCCCACATCTGCCTCTTGAACTGGTACTTCTCTCCTGACATCCCATCAGCAGCTTCGCCTTTCCCTCTCCATCAAAGTCCAAATAGTCACAGGTTGTCACAGCCCTGACAGTCCCCAGTTCTCCCAGCATTGAGGGCGCCATGGAGGCTGTGAGTACAATCCTCAGAGATCTAGAGAGGAGCCCCGAGGCATCTCGGAGGGTCCTGCTGCTCCCCACTGGAACCAATCAGAGGCAGAATGACTGGAGAGGGGAGGGCCCTCCCCCATGAGTTGTGCCCACCTGGGTTGGGGGGAGAGGCTCAGATCAGAAGGGGATGGAGCGTGGAATGCTGAGGTTCACGGACATGGTCCTGCCATGGCGCCGGGGACTCTTGGGCGCTGTCTTTTCTTTAGCTCAAAAGCTGCCTCCAAACCAAACGTTTGCCAGCTCCCTCTGATGGGGCCCAGGGGGCAGTCCACATGGGGGGGCCAGAGCAGCAGAGGAGAGCAGAAACCAGTGGGAGTAGAGGAAAGCTGGAGGGGCTGTTCCTACAGGAACGGAAGCCAACCAAGAACTAAGCCACCTCAGTGCTCGCCTGCTCTGCAAAACAGGGCCCAGATGGTCTTGGAACATTGCTGGGGGCCTTGGAGCGGCACAGGAGGAATGCCAAGGTGGCTATAAGCCACTAGGAGGGTGCTGAGAGCCGCTAGGAGAGTCAGCCCACTCGCACACACGTGGACGCACAGCTACATACCTCCAGCCTCTCTGTTCCACACACACAGACTTTGACACATTTTATGCTCATGTTGGTACATACCCACATTTGACATAAGCCACACACACACACACACACACACACACGTGGGGGAAGGTAAAGACACAAAGGGACAACCTGTGAAGCACACCCTTGTGAATTATACCTGTGTCTGTTTACACAGACAGGCCCAGCCCCAGAGGTACACCATGACAGACCCCAAGATATGTCCACTGGGTGTTCCTGGGCAGGGTCCCCGTGGCCTACTGCTAGCCGTGCCCGGACAGCTGGTCCCAGAGCCCGGGCGTCCAGTACCCAGTTGTCCGTAGCTCATTTACTCAAACCAAGTCTGGTTCTAGGAAGCTTTGAGAATTCCAGGAATTGCCCTGGAGGTGCTGGGCTTCCCACAGGGATGTCAGGCACAGCAGCTGGGGTTACCTGAGAAGCTCTGGGAACATCTCAGGGAGAAAGGAGAGTTTCATCCACTTTGAATGGCCTAAGGCTTCCACAGGGCTCCTCTTCTCACGTGGGTGGTCGTCTGCGCTGATCGACTGTGTCCTCGGCTCCACGGCGTCCGCTGGCCCGGATGCCCCCTGTCATGTACCTCCAGTTTGTTCTGTATGTAGAGCCACACAGAAAAAGCACCAGACCTGGGGGCTGAATAGCACGAAGTTAAAAGCACAAATGATGGAGTCAGATGGCCCGGGTTTGAATCTGTGCTCTGCTGCTGACAAGCTGTGTGACCCTGCGCAAGTTACTGAACCGCCTGATCCTCTCCAGGCCTCAGGTTTTCTCAGCTGTGAAATGAGAACAATAATAATACTTACCTCCTAGGGCTACTGTAAGAATGAAATGGGTACACTGGAGCAAAGTGCTGAGTGCTGTACACTGTGAGTGCCCTAAAGAGGTGGTACGTGGGTGAGAGGGCTGGAGGCCCAGGGGCAGGCGACAGGGTGGCTGATAAGGAGAGGAGTGTGAGACCGGGAGAGGTAAATGGTCTGAAACTGACCACAGACCTATGTCTCTGTGCTGTCAACTTTGATACTCTGGAGAGAAAATAAATAAGAGCGTATTTCCTCACAGAGTACAGTGTGCTCAACCAGAAAGCCTCAGAAAACAGGAACACTGCCTCATTATTAGATAATAATAGCAAAGGGAATGCCTCCTCCTCAAAGGGACCCAGAGCCATTAGAGATTGCATAGTCAGAGACCGACCAGCGCGGGCCCTGCGCTGCGGGGCGGAGGCTGCCGGCTTACCAGCTCGGGCTGCTCCTGCAGTGGGGACAGCAGCACGTGGGCTAAGGGCATCCCGGGGACCCCACCACCACCATACTCAACCTGAGGGCTGCATCCTCAGGACTCCCACAGCGGGTTCGCTGCCACGCGGCCAACCCACACGGAGAGGCAACTGAACTTGCAGGTCACCAGCAGCTTAGAGGCCTTGGAAGGGCTCCACAGAAGGAGGGGAGCTCTCTCAACCCACTGCACTGTCAGCAGGAGGAATGAGCTGACGGGGTGCAGATCTGCCTGCAGCCAATTGGCACTTCCTCCCCACCTCTCTTGCAGGCTAAGTTTGTGTCTGAGAAGGTCCCAGGAGCAGAGCAGCTAGAGGGATGCTCTACAAGGGAGGGCAGGAAGTGACTCCCCTTCTGTCCAGCACAAGCCCTGGCTGAGTTGTGGACTCCACTTCCAGGGCGGAGAAACCCAGGTGGGCCCAACTCACAGGTGAGGGCCTCCCGTGTCTGTCCAAGCTGTGGATTGGACTACACGCAGAGAGGGTATGAAGAAGCAGAGACCCACGGAAGGATTCCATGAGGCCAAAGCAATTTCAGAGAGTTGCTGAGTTGATAGGGCCACTGAGGCAAAGAAAAGCTGTCCAGGATCAAGTGTGAGTCTGGTACCATGAAGGCTTGATACTTTCCTCCACTATTAAACATGTTCGGTATTTTCCTTTTAGGAGAAAGTGGGAAGCACGTGGCTTTCGACTTGAGGAGTTCTTAATGCCCTTCTTTTGGCCAACCTGCCTCCCTGGGCTCTCAGATACCCACTCTTACGCTTGCAGCTGATCCTAAGCAACTTCGGCAAAGGATGGCTGGATCATCACCATTTCCTGAACACTCCGGCAATTGGCACCAGGGAGCCCCATAGTCACAACCCTTTTTGACTGGATTTCTGTGAGGCCTACGTCTCGTACAGGTGTCATAAGGCAAGTAAGACCACTGTATTCCTGGTGACTCACGTAAAGGCAGGTACACAGTACGTGCTCACAGTTTTTCAGTGCCTTCCCATCACAGAGAGCATAATAAGAGCAATGACCTCAGCAACAACAACGATCACCACCGTTCGCCAAGGGCTCATTATCGGCTGGCACAGTTCTGCATGCCTTGCATGTACTGTCTCATCTAATGCTCTCAGCAGCCCCATGGGACAGGTACTCTTCCCAACCACATGTTACAGATGAGGCACCAAAGGTTAAGTACTTTGCTTAAAGCCACGCAGGTCCTAAGTGACGGGGCCAGCATCTGAATCTGGTAGAGTCCAGCATCTAGCTGTGAGGCACAAACTTCAGCGCCCCACTCCAGCTTCAGCCCGTGACACTCTCTACCTCACGTCCTGCTCACAACTTTTGCGCCCCTCTGTCTCTCTCTCTCTGTCTGTCTAGGCTGTTTTCTACCTCATCACCCTCCCCCCACTTTCTCCTGGCTAATAGCTTCCTCTCTTTCCAGGCTCATTTTACCTGCTGCCCCCTCTTGGAAGGCTCCCCCATCTGCATGCCCTCAGTCCCAAGGCTGAGCTGGGTGACCCTCATTGGTGCTTCCCTAGCAACGTGTGTATGACCCCACTGCACTTGCTGTGAAGGCTCATTTATTTTCTCCCACACGGGTCAAAAATGATGTCTTACCCGTCATGGGATCACCAGCGCCTGGCAGCGTGCTTGGCACTTGGTCATTGCTTGTTGAGTTGTGAACATTACCTATAAAGGGCCAAAGAGTAAATATAGACTTTGCAGACCGCATGCAGACTCTATTGCTGCCTCTCGTCTTCCCAGTTCTTTAAAAATACGAAAACCATTCTTAGCTTGAGAGTCACCCAAAAAAGCAGGCCATGGGATAAATTCTGCCTGCGGTCCATAGCCTGCCAGCTCCTCTGTCATTAGGTAAGATATTTCTAAACAAAAAAATCACTAGTCAAACTAATTCAGTGATTTTCATGTGAGGGCCCTATGGGTATTTCAAAATGGCAGGAGGAGGTTGGGTGGATGTGTTTGGTTGTCACAGTGACTGGGGAGGGGGGTTAGCAACACTTGGTACCCAGGCACCCGGGATGCTAAGCATCTGGCAACGCTCAGGGTGGTCCTGGGCAATGTGACAGCAACTCACCGAGGGACACGGGCTGGCTGGTTGATGCTTCTTTCTCACGGCTTCCGGTAACGTGAAATAATGTTGGGAATTCACTGAAAGAAAAGGCATTAGAGAACCAATTCCTTCGCAGATCCAATTGTTTAGGTAGTACAAACAGGAGAAATGAGACTGTATGCCTTGAGGCGAGGACACTCCTGGGTTTTTCATGGGATCCCAGGCACAACCTCAGGACCCACTATAGCTTACTGTGTCTTCCGAGGCCTGCCCTGAGCAGGGTTATGCCGGTAAGATCACCTGGGGAGTCTGAACGGACGCAGGTATTCCTTAAACTGTGTCATAATCTGTCCTGAGCAGGCCAGATCCATCTGCGAGGCCTGTCCCCTGTTGAATTTGGGGAGGCACGAAACTGCAAGTGGGCAAGATGAATCGAAAATGGACAACCAAGTGGCAGGAACCATGCAGTGCAGAGGCTTGGTTAGTGGTCAATCCAGGAAGCCCAGAGCAGCCTGTGGAATAGCCCACCTGACTCCCTCTTCCTCCCCCACTTCATCCCATTATATACTTGGAGTTTAAGCACACGTTGCAAACTAAGTAATATAGGTAAACTCTCACATACTGTCATCATGAAAACTAATGAAATATTAGTCTAAACTATGACTCAGATGCTTGTAGGCACTGTAGGAAAATGCACAATAAGTACAAAAGGGTTCAGTCATCTTTTAAAGAGCTTTAACCATAGTCCTCTAGACCATAGAGACAGAATTGGGCATAAGAGTCTAGGTTTGAGACTACTTCTAGCCCTTATTAGCCATGGGTGAGTTCTTTACTCTCTTGGAGTCTTCACTTCCCCATTTGTAAAGCCAAAGTGATTGATCCCTTCCCAGCCTTTTTCTGGGGGTGATTTTGGTAATGCAAAAGAGACGAGGCATGTTAAGGTCATTTATGAACTATAAAGCACCATAAAAAATAGAAAACCCCTCAGGACATCTTGTTTTTGCATAAATCAGAAGCTAGTTCTTTATAAAAATTCTTGCTGCTTTAGAATTACCTCTCTTTAAAACAAAGTAGTTTGCACAAGAAAACAGGTCATGTCGACCTTTCATCTGGGGGCCAGATACTAAGGCACCACGATTAGTTCCAATTTTATAGCATTATGTGGAAGTTCCAAGATAGGACGTCATAAGGCGTTGGGGTGATTTACTCTGTCATTGATTTATTCATGCAGTTCATATCCATACCTTGGTTCTGCACTTGCTCAGCAGTGCAAGGTGCTCTTAAGATTGCTATCTTATCTTCCCCCACGTCACGGCAACCCCATGAGGTAGGTTTTATTATCTCTGTTTTACAGATAAGGAGACTGAGACTGACAGAGTTTAAGTAAGTTGCCTACAGAAATTCAATGAGAAATGAACCATTTTCTTTAAAAACAATTTTTTTAATAAAATTAAATCTAGTTATTTTAGTCTTTGCTAGAAGACTTAAAACAAGTATTTCCTTCTTATTAAATCACCAACACATGTACAATCATTCTTCAGTAAAAACAAAATATGCAAGTGCAAAATAAATTGATGGAAAAAATGCAAATTCCAAATTTTCAGAAACCTTGGTTTTGTTTTGTTTTTATGTGCTGGAAGCAGACCCTGCGAATCATCTTTTAAAGAAAAATGGGAAAGGAAGTGAAATATGACTGGAAACTTCAGGAAGAATGAAAAAGATGTGGTTATGAGGACTTATGGCTATTAATTCTCAGTTTCTCCAGAAGTCTTTCTTGTTGGTTGACCTCTCAGGTGTCTGGAAGGGATGGGAGCTATTTTCATCTCACATTTTCCCCTCTGTTTCTTCAATGAGCTGGAGACCTCCGGCCTGAAACAAATGTTTTCTTTCCCACCCCTTGTCATTCTACTCTTCTCTGGCTTCAGCGACTCCAGCATTTCCTGGCTTCTGTGGGCCAGAGAGGCCAGAATCCCAGAGGTAATTTGACTCACGGTCACAACCTGGCAGCGTGTTCCAGGGTCTGCCAATGAGTCGCTCGATTGTCTCGAGTCCTCGACTTCCACGTTCTTAGCTCAATTTCTGACAAAGCTGAAGGACCAGCTCTGTCTGTGAGTTTGCAGGATGGAGGTAGAATACTCTTTTGATCTTCGTTTTTATTTTTATCACCCCCACCTTTACCTCTGCTGGCCCAGAAAACACACAACAATACCCCTTTCTCTAAAGGCGTTGGGAGCTGCCTCCAACCTTTAGAAGACCCTCAGTCTAGTGAGTCTCACGAGTGCATTCCCCAGATACGTGTGGACTGAGCAGGTCAAGTGTGTCAAGTGGCAGCAGGCTCAGTTGGGCACGGGAGGAGAGGTGCCCACAGGGCAGGAGCTACTGCCACTGCCAACCAAAGTTCTGTCTAACTAGAAATGGCCTTCCCTAAGACCATCACTGTAGAAATCGTACCCATTTTCAAGGTCCACCTCACACTCTTGACCTTGACCACCTCAGCTGGAAGAGACCCCCACTGCCGTGCTGCTCTGCATCACGCAGAAGCATGTATCACCGACCACCATGCATCCCATTTATTTGCCAAAGTCTTGGCTTCCCTCCTAGACAGTCAATTCCTTGAAGGCTGGAATTAAATCTCATGCAGCCTTGGACCCAAAACAGTACCTAGCCTAGTGCCTTGCACACAGGAGGTGTTCAATAAGTTATTGAGTTTTAAAACTAACGGCTTTTGGGGCTTCCCTGGTGCAGCAGTGGTTGCGAGTCCGCCTGCTGATGCAGGGGACATAGGTTCGTGCCCCGGTCCGGGAGGATCCCACATGCCGCGGAGCGGCTGGGCCCGTGAGCCATGGCCGCTGAGCCTGCGCGTCCGGAGCCTGTGCTCTGCAACGGGAGAGGCCACAACAGTGAGAGGCTCGCGTACCACACACACACACACACAAACTAACGGCTTTTTAAGATTTCTGCAGTACTCCTAGGTTTAATGGTCATAGAAGCATATGTGAGAAAATCTCTACACTCTTGGAAATTAAATAAAACACTTAAAAATAATCCATTAGTCAGAGAGGAAGTCTCAAGGAAAATTAGAAAATATTTTGAACCAAATGAAAATGAAAATATAACATATCAAAATTTATGGGATGTACTTACAGCAGTGCTTAGAGGGAAACTTAAGGGATTAAATGCTTATAGTAGAAAAGAAGAAAGATATCAAATCAATCATCCAAGCTTATACCTTAGGAAACTAGACCAAGAAGAGCAAAATCAATCCAAAGCCAGCCAAAAGAAGGAAATAACAAAATAAGAGCAGATATCAGGGCTTTCCTGGTGGCACAGTGGTTAAGAATCCGCCTGCCAATGCAGGGGACACGGGTTCGAGCCCTGGTCCAGGAAGATCCCACATGCCGCGGAGCAACTAAACCCGTGCACCACAACTACTGAGCCTGTGCTCTAGAGCCCGTGAGCTACAACTACTGAAGCCCGCATGCCACAACTACTGAGCCCACATGCCACAACTACTGAAGCCCGTGTGCCTAAAGCCTGTGCTCGGCAACAAGAGAAGCCACCGCAATGAGAAGCCTGCACACTGCAACAAAGAGTAGCCCCCCCTAGCTGCAACTAGAGAAAGCCCGCACAGCAACAAAGACCCAACACAGCCAAAAATAAATAAATAAAATAAATTTTTAAAAAAAGAGATGCTTCAAAAACAAACAAACAAAAAGAGCAGATATCAATAAAGATGAAAACAGAAAAACAATAGGGAAAAATCAGTGAAACCAAAAGATGGTTCTTGGAAAAGATCAATAAAATTGATAAACGTCTAGTTTAAAAAGGACAGAAGACACAAATTACCAACATCAGGAATAAAAGAGAGATATCACTATAGACCCTGTAGACATTAAAGAGATAATAAGGGAAGTACTATGAACAACTCTACACACACAAGTCTGACAATTTAGGTGACTTGGACCAGTTTCTCAGAAACCACAAACTATCAGTTCAGTCATGATGAAATAGATAATCTGAATAGTCCTATAATGACTAAAGACATTGAACTAATAGTTTTAAAACCATTTGAGGGGACTTCCCGGGGGGCGCAGTGGTTAAGAATCCACCTGCCATGGATTTCCCTGGTGGCTCAGTGGTAAAGAATCCGCCTGCCAATGCAGGGGACATGGGTTTGAGCCCTGGTCCGGGGAGATCCCACATGCCTCAGAGCAACTAAGCCCCTGTGCCACAACCACTGAGCCTGTGCCTCTAGAGCCCGTGAGCCGCAACTACTGAAGCCCGTGCGCCTAGAGCCCATGCTCCGCAGCAAGAGAAGCCACCGCAATGAGAAGCCTGCACACCACAACGAAGAGTAGCCCCTGCTCGCCGCAACTAGAGAAAGCCCACGCGCAGCAACGAAGACCCAACGCAGCTATAAATTAATTAATTAATTTAAAAAAAAGTTTGAAGAAGAAATCTTGAGACTTCCCTGGCAGTCCAGTGGTTAAGACTCCATGTTTCCACTTCAGGGGGCGTGGGTTCGATCCCTGGTGGGGGAACAAGATCCTGCATGCTGCGCAGTGTGGCCAAAAAGAAAAAAGAAAGCAGAAATCTCCAGGCCCAGATGGTCTCACTGGTAAATTATAACCAACATTTCAAGAAGAAATAAGGGCAAAGAGAAGAGGAAGAAACACTTCCCCGCTTATTTGATGGGGCCAAAATTAACACTGATACTGAAACCAGATGAAGACATTACAAGAAAATAAAACTTCAGATCCATATCTCTCATGAACAAAGATGTAAAATTCTCAACAAAATATTAGCAACTTGAATCCAGCGATGTAGTACAATAATAACACAGCACGACTAAATGTCCTTCAGTGAATGAATGAGGCAATGATATTCTTCTATGTTCTCACTGTGGTGATGGTTACACAAATCTATAAATGTATCGCAAGTCATAGAAATGTACACACACACACACACAAACCAATTTTACGGTATGTTAATTTCTACAGTAAAGTTTAAAAAATTGTGTGGTGTGTGTGTATGTTATCTTTGTGACAATGGTAACTAGCATTTGTATTATACTTTATTGTTTTGTTGAAGTAGAGTTGATTTACAATGCTGTGGCAATCTCTCCTGTACAGCAAAGTGACTCAGTTATACACCTAGAGACGTTCTTTTTTTATATTCTTTTCCATTATGGTTTATCTTTTGATACAAAGTGTGCTTTCAAACACATTTCACAAAATCCCTTCAACTACAGTCGTATGAGGTATGTATTACTGGTCTCATTTTTGCAGACGGGGAATCTGAGTCTTAGGTGAAATGTCCTCCTGTGTATTAATGAGGAGAGTCAAGCTACAGGCGCAGACCCTCAGTGGAAGGTCTGATAAGCCCAGATTCCCACTAACACTCCCCTGGCTCTGTGCTTGTACCACCCGATGGTGATGGCAGTGAAATTCCTTGTCCCCTGGATAGAAAGCGAATCCAGGAGCAATCCTGCTCAAGGGCAGTGGCAGCTGGGACCTCACTGGAGAAGGGGTTGGGAGCTCACAGCGCAGGGAAGCTGTGGTCTAGCTCCCGGCCACGACAGGTAACTCCATCCCCCTGAGAGTTCAGTGCACCTGCAACAGAGAAGCCTTCCACTCTTTAAATGCCTGCTCTCCATGCGGTTTCTTTTCATCTTATGATTTTCTTTCCTACAGTGAGGGTAAGGTATTCTACCGTGTTCCAAGGAAGCAGCGGGAGGTGTGAGTGGAGGAGCGAGAATGAAGATTGCCACGGTATTCCATCCTATCAATATTTTCTCTAATTCCCTGCAACTTCATTAAATCCCTTCTCTTAGAGATCCTCCCTCTACTCCTCACCCCCACCCTCCTCAAAAAGCATGTGAGTTAAGGGCAGAGGAGAGAGCAGGACCTGGGGAGGCACACCCCCTGGGGTCCTGTTGATGGAGGTGGTCCGAGAGGAGTGGGTTATGTGCCAGAAACACACCAATGAGAAGCGTGCTAACGAGCGATTGTATTTTTTTTTGTATATCTCTCCCCTTCTTTCAATTCAATTAGTATTTATCAAATATCAAGAGAGGTATTTGATACAAGTAATGGCATATATCCCTTCTTCATCAGAGAAGTAGGTCTTACTGGCCAAAAGCCATTTTCAAAGGACTTAATTTTAAAATGGAATCACAGCTCAAGGCTCTGCAGGAAATTTTGCCAAAATGCTAGAACCCATCAGGAAACTCTGGACAAGCAAGGGGCCGGTTTATTTCCCAGTGGTCACCCTATTGAAATCACATCTTGCTGGAGTGATACAGTACATCAGGCTTGATTCTGCCAGCATCCCGAGGCTGAGTCATTCCCTACCATTCCAACCTCACGGGAGTTAAGTCTGGCATGGGGGCTGCAGGGATGAGAGCATTCTGGAAGGCACAGAAGATGTAAAACTGAGTCTGAGGCTACGTTGGAAGGGAGCAGTAGGCTAAGGGAGGAGTTTGCAGGGTCTTTGTAACCTGTGCTTTGTGAGCAGAGGGTACGGGCGAGCCATATTTCATATACCAGCACTAGCAAATCACAGCAAAGGGCAAGAGATGACTTCCCCTTGTTTTTTGGGAGCATGAGGCACGGGGACATGCTTTTTAGGGAAGCCAATTGTGTGGCTCCCGTGCTTGAAGCAACAAATCCTAATGGCTGGAGGAGGCACAACCCTAGGAGGACATGTTTTAAGGACGAGTAAGAGAGAACCCAATTGCTTCTCAGGCAGCCTGAGGTTATCCTGGGAACCCAGGACTCTTTCTTCCTTAAGAATCAAGAATGGTAGATTTAGGGGACTGCCTGGTGCTCAGTGGTTAGGACCCTGCACTTTTACTGCCGAGGGCCTGGGTTCAATCTCTGACTGGGGAACTAAGTTGATCCCGCAAGGTGGGGTCGGGAAAAAAAAAAAAAAGGTAGATTTAGAAATAATATTTTAAAATATCCCTATATCCAGAAGCTTTCTTCTTTGGGGGGCAGATAGCCTGCCTTAGTGTTCTGCAAAGAAAGCCAGTACAAGGCCCTAGAATAATCCTGAATTAATTTCAAGATTATGGGGTACTTTAGTTTAAGAAGCAATTTCTCACATGCTGCCTTATTTGATTTTCCATTTCTGTGAGGCAGGTTTTATGATCCCCTTTTGAGGAAGCTAAGGGTCCGCGGGATTAAGGAACTTGCTCAAAACTCTCCAGAGTCACGTGGTGAGGCAGGGACGAAATCCTGGGTTTGTACAGCACCCTTGCCCTGCCCTATGTCGCCTCTCCTACCTGGAGTGAGGTTCTCTCAGTGAAAGCCATCTCTAGGGATTGCAAAGATGACAAATGCAAGATAAGAACATACTGTGAATTTAACAAATACAGCTCCACTGCTGGCTAGGCGTATTTGTTCAATGTTTTCCAAATCCCCGTCTTCTTTCCTCCCTTCCTTTCTTCCTGTCCTCCCTTCCTTCTTTCCTTCCTTTCACAAACACACACGGAGGGGCCACTACACAGAAGGGATGACGTTGGCATCCTGGAAGTTCCAAAGAGAAGTGAGACTCAGATTCTTCCTTCAGAGGGTTTACCAGGTAGTGTTTGATGACAACTAAGCACGTTACAAGTAGACTGTAATCAGGGCCGGTGACTCCAAGAGTTCCCCCACCGTACTTATTAGAATCGATCATTTTCTTGTCTGTTTGCTTGTGTGTGTTCTGTCACCCTCAACAGTAAGCTCCCTGGGAGCAGAAACTCACCTACCTCATTCGCCCCCAAATTCTCAGTGCCCAGAACAGAACTTGGGGCACAGCTGATCCTCAGTAAATACTTGCTGACTGAATGAATCCAGGAGAAATTGATCCTTCATGGGGGCCTCCTAGAAAGTTTCAAGGAAAACATAGCATTTGCACTGGGCCTTGATGAAGAGGTCGTTTTTATAGGCAGGTACGGGAGTTGTCCGTGTTCCAGACAGAACAGGAAGAGCGTGGGGACGATGAACAGTAGGCTGGGTGAGGGACGCAAAGTTTGGCTGAAGCAAAGGGGGCGTGCGAAGGGGGCATTAGGTTGGGCCTACATGGGGGGGGCAGGTGGTAGTTTGTTCACTTGGCCACAGGAAACCATTCAAGTGTCTGTAGTGGGGAGAGGCTGGCTAGAGCCGGAGATTAGTGTAGTGATCCAGTAGTGACACTTCCTATGGGTGGAGTGAAAGTGAGAGAGTGAAAGCAGGGGGGCTGTTGAGGGTGCGAGGGCAGTAGTGAGAGCTCCTGTGACAGGTAACAAGGGCCTGAACTGGGTAGAAGTCGTGAGGCTATGCAGAAGAGGGGCACGTCACATAAGACAGCCTGTTCAGGTCTCAGCAACTGAAGGAATTACGGAAGCTGAAGGACAGCAAGTTTGCAAAGATGGTTTTGAGGTGCCCAGCTCCCGGGCCAGGAAGAGAAAAGGGGAAGTCAGAGGAGTTAGGCTGAGAAGAGGGGCAGAAGGGAGGGACGTGTCTGCTTGGGGCATCTGAAGATGGAGGGCCCACTGGGATGTCTAGTGAGAATGTCCAGTCAGCTGTCAGAATGTTAGAGATATGGGTATGGCCGACAAGCCCTCTAATCACTGAGCCAAAAATAGTCAACGGAACAGAGCTGGGGGAGCCTTTGACGGCAGCCTGCAGGATTACGGGCTGCAGAGAACTGGCCTTGGAAGGGACCTTGGAGCTCACTCCTCTTCTGTACAGAAGGGGAATCTGAGGTCTAGAGGGGTTGGGTGACTTGCCCAAGGTCACACAGCCAATCTGCCTACCGAATTCTTACAGGAGGTCAATGAACTTTAAGGTGATTGAAATGTTAAAATAGAACAGTCCCTAGCTTGCATCTCTCTAAGTGCAAAGCTGATTAGGGTACGTAGTAAGGAAATGATCTCTGTTGGTAAACGTAGCTGCCACCCAGATAAGAGCAAGCTCCTAAAGGAATCAGCTGCAGGATGGGTGGTGACTTGGATTTTATTCGTTTTTTGTTTCTGGTATGCTTTGTCTCCTAGGGTCTGCCACATATAGCACTGCCCCCTCCCCCCAGGGCCACAGCTATAGATGATCAACTTATTCTGAGTCCTGAATTCATAACCTCTCACTGAGAAAACGTTTCCAAACTCCTGGGAGATGGAGGGCAAGGAAGAAAACCAAGCTTTGTCCTGAACCCCAAATTCCTTTCTTCCTCATTGCAAGGACATTGGTCCAATTACAAACTCCAGGATTTTTAAGAAAAGCAAACAAAAGCGCAACCACATGGCAAAGATCATCTGGCCTGTGGAGAGAGTGAATGATTAACTCCTGCGAAAGTGAGTTTTGAGGATTTTTTTATAGCGTTCAAAGGTGCTGTTTAGAAAATTTTAGCCCAGGGCAACATTGTAAGAACAGCTCTCTCTCCCTCTCGCATTCTCATGCCATGTGCTCCACCCATCCCCCCTTCCCTGAGGACCTTGAACCCTATCCATGTGAGGAATGTCCTATGTCCAGAGCAGAGGGTGTGGGTCCCTTCCTGCCAGGCCCCTCTCCCTTGGTTCCTGCAGGCTGGTTTGGCTGCAGAGCCAGCAGGAAGGGCAGAGCCTTCCACTTGGAACCCAGGTCCTAGTCTGCTTTGCTCCACGTGTCTCTACTGTCACCTACACTGTGAGAAATTCATTAGGCCAAGTGCACAAAACATGGCCCTGTTCACCTCCAGCAGGGTGACCTTGGGGGAATTTCTCTGACTCCCTCGGCCTCCATTCAGCTCATCAGCAAAATGGGTTGATGATGCCTACCTACCTCAAAGAGCTATTGAGGGGATTAAATGAGAGAAAGCATAAAACACTCAGCAAGTGTGCCCGGCACGATGGAAGTGCCCACATGCCTTGTTGGACGTCCTTTCCTTTCCGATCCTGGAACATTCACCCTCTCCTCAACCCTCCTACCGGGACGCCTCTGGGCTTCTACTTTTCCCTCGCGTTTTCCTACAGGCATTATCTAAGGAAAAGGGGACCACAGGAGCGCGGCAACTTTCTTCCCTCTCCCGTGGCCGCTTCAACCTTGCAGGGAAGGCGGGCGAGCGACCTACAGCGGCACAGATAGGTCTGTGCTGGAGTGGCCATGCCTCTCCTCGTGCAATAAACACTCCCCACTGCAAAGAGGGGCCCAGGGAGCACGGCCCGCCCTGTGGATCGGAACAGCCTTGCTGGGCACTGGGTAAGCTGTGGATGCAGGGCCCGGGTGGGGCCGCTGGGAGCGGGTGCTGCAAGCTCCCGACAGCTGGAGAGGGCCGAGCGGCGCCGAGGTCCGCAGTGTCCCGGTCTAGTCCCCGCGGCCGGCTGGCCCTGGGAGGGCGGAATTTCCCCAGGTTCCGAGCTGCGGAGGCGGGTCCGCTCGAGGGAGCCGCGGGCGCCCCCTGCTGCCCTGCACCGCAGCGCCACGGCCGCCCCGCCCCATAGATCCCGTCCTTTTAATCACCCACCCCACCCGCCCGTCCCCAGTCCCCCGCCCCCCACCCCCTGCAGCCCAGCCCGCGGAGGGTTTTACCAGGTCCGCCCTGCGCAGAGCCGAGGGTGCCCGCTTCCACCCTCTTTCCTTCTCGTCCTTACTCCTTCAAGAGCCCAAGTCCTGGGTACCAAGGGCACCAGTCACTAATGGTAGCCCCTGGCCACAGTCAAGGGCAGGGAGCATTCTTGATGCCCCTCGCATCTCACTGTGTGGGCAAACATCCCGGAAGGAGGCAGGAGAGAAGAAAGCGCAAGAGGAGAGGAGGGGCCCCGCCTGAGCGGCTGTGGCGATGGGGATAAGCGCAGGGCAGGAGCCAGAGCTCAGCTCCCTTTGACCCCTGCCACCACCCCTGCCCCAGCAAATGTCCCCAGCTGTGCCTTTCTCTCCTAGGGCAGCCTGGCTTGCTCGGCTGGTCTCCCAGGTCTCAAACGACGCGTTGGGGCACTCCCTAGCGAGCACGCAATATCCTGGGTGCTGGACCCAATACCCTAATATCCCTTTGTGCCCTGAAGAGGGAAGTGACATTTCACGTGATCACGAAGGGTTCTGCATTAGGTTGTCCAGGCGTTTTGTTCATTTACAACCACATTCTCTCTCACAGGAGCACTCTCACTGGTCTTTTGCACCAGTGTTCAAGGAGTAGGTCCTGACCAGAGAGTCACAGGTTACAACGTCCAAGCACAGAAGATTTTAAGTTCACAGAAGAAGTCACACAGCCAAAAATAAAGCTGGCTGAATGAGCGGAAATGCATGGTCTAGACTCGGAGACTTTCTGCCACTATTATTCGTAGCCACGCTTGGCAGGAAGGGAGGGTGAGGGCCTGAGGGCCTTTGTTTAATGCAAAGTGTGTGTGTGGCTTACAGTCACAAAACACATGTGTTGGATGCTGGCTGACTAGCTGTATCTGGCAAACATTCTACAACAAATATGTGCCCGTATCCCCACTGGCGGTGGAGGGAGGCTGAGATGCCACCGTCGCGTCTGCAGCATGAGTGCGCATCCTGGCTTTGCCGCACCACTGCTGTGCTCTGCAACGAGAGAGGAACCAGGCCCTTCCTGGAAAAAGGCTTCTGGAGCCAGAGGTAATTCCTCTTTCTCTAAATCTAAAGATGTGATTCTTCAACCCCTCAAAATGTTACTTTGTGCGGGAAAGAGCCTGGCCCGAGAGTCAGAAGACCTGGGTTCAAGTCCAGGCCTTGTGAGGAAGCAGATGCCTGTCACGGAGCAAAATCATTCACTCCTTCATCCATTTAACCAATATGCATCGAGCACTTGCTCTGCACCAACATTGTTCTGGGCGCAGGAGATACAGCAGTTAGCAAGATAACTAACCCTCTGTTGGCACAGAGCTTACATTCTAACAGGGGACCAGCCAACCCACTATGGGGAGAATAAAGCAGGGCAAGCACAGAGGGATGGGTTGCTAACTGTTAGACGGGCCAGGGAGGAGTGGGCAAGGGATTTCTGAGCAGGGGGGCAGACAGGTATAAAGGCCCTGGGGCAGGAACTTGGTGTTCACTTGGTGTGTTTGAAACAAAACGAGAGAGCCAGTGTCCTGTCCCCGGCACAGAGTGAAGGGGAGTGGTAGTGGGTGAGGGCAGAGAGGGGAGCAGCAGATTGTGTGGGTCTTGTGAGCCATGGGAGGGAGTTTCAAGTTTTTTCTAAGAGTGATGGGAAGGTGGTGGAAGGATTAGAGCAGGGAAAACACATGATTCGATATGCATGTGGAAAAGACCACTCTGGCTCTTGTGTGGAGGAGGCTCTTATGGAATGGGGTGAGGTGGCATGAGTGGGTGTAAGGGACCAATTAGGAAAACCCCGCAGAGTCTAGAAAGGAGAGGAGGACAAAGTGGCCTGGCAGTGGGGCAGCTTGGTGGGTGTGGGGAGTCATACTGGGACTATATTTAGAAAGTAGAGCCAAAAGGATCTGCTGGTGGATTGAGGGTATGGATGATGGAAAGAGGGCTCAAGGATGACTCCTAGGTTTCTGGCTGAAGCAAATAGTTGAATAATGATTCCATTTACAGAGGTGAGGGCAGGGTTGAGAGGGGAACTCGAGAGTTCAACTTGGGACATAATAAATTTGAGCAAATCATTTTCCATCCTCTCTTTTGGCCTCTGCCTTCTCAGCTATAAAATAAAGAGGATGCCCATGTGAGCCCCAGGATCTCTCTGTGGTCATTAGGGTTATTCTTCTTAATTCTTCCACATAGTCATGTCTTTTAAACCCACCAATATATTTTGAATTCAGAGAAAAGAAGTGACAGGACTCTTCTAATTCTTCTTTGGGGAGAGAAAGAGATAGAGATAAAAAGAGAGAACAAAAGCAAGTCTCCGTGTCCCACAAGGGTTCCCACCCATGCTGTTGTCCTAACAACCAGGAAAAAGGAAACAGGGTGGAGGGTGAGGGGAGTGAATCAGAGCAGAGGGCACAGACGAGAAAGAATCACCAAAAATGTATGACTGGCCAGTGTGATACTTCATTTCCTACATTTCTTAGGTTTGCACTTGAGAAGTTTCAAGGGCTTTTGAAAGGAAAAGCACTTTAGCCTTTGAATTACAAACTACCTCAAAGTTTGTGATTTGAGCCCAAATAGTCATTCAACCTGTCTGAACCTCGGTTTCCTTTACTGTAACTGTAAAGACCTCCACTATCTCTTCAAGCTAGAACATTTTGCGATTCTATGGCTTTTAAGGAAAGAAACAAATCTGAATGCATGTCAAAGTCCAAGAAACTTGAGACCTGAATGGTTAATTTTTGAAAAAGTTTTGCAAACATTTTCATTCAACACATTATTTATGGGGCACTTACTATGTGCCTAGGGTTGTAAAGATACAACCTTGAAAATACAGATAAAAGTCCCTTCCTTATGGGGCTTTCCCTCTGGTGGTAGATAGATAGATAGATGATAGATACATAGATAGATAGATAGATAGATAGATAGATAGATAGATAGATAGATAGATAGATGATAGATAGATAGATAGATAGATAGGGCATCCAGGTGGTGATAAAGCAGAGAAGGAGGGTAGAACATGTCAAGACTTGGGTGAAGACGGGATGGGGACCAGTGATACTATTTTACGTAAGGAAGTTAGGGAAGGTCTCCAGACAGAGGGGACAGCAAGTACAAAAATCCTAAGGTGAAGTCACATTTAGAGTGTTCCAGGAAGAACAAGGAAGGCAGCAGTGTGACTGGAGATGAGTGTGAGAAAGGGGAAAAGCAGGAGGAGATAGATTTATAGAGGCAGGGGCTCCAGGTCATCCAGGACCTATGGATTTTCATGTGAGTGAGATGGGAAGTGACTGGAGGATTGTGAGCTGAGGACTGACACAGAAGAGCAGAGTATCCCCTTGAGGAGTTTTCTATAAGAATTACGTGATTCTGCCTGAGCCAAGTCAGGGTGCTCACCTTTGGGGGTGGGAGCAACACGTTAGGTTGGAACAGCCTGTGAAACATCAGGTGGAGGCGGTCTGTGGGAATTATCTGGAATTCACAAGGAAGGTTTGGCTAGAGCTGTGCACTTGGACATCCTGGGATGATAGATGGTATCTGGAGCTATAGGAGTGAGTCAAGTTGCCTAGACTGCATGTGTAGAGTCTGAAGAGAAGAGAGCTCAGGACTGAGCCCTCAAGAGAGGGATGACAACATTTAGGGGTGGGCAGAGGAGGAGTCAGAAAGGAGACTAGGAAGGAGCAGAGGGAGAGGAGAGAGAGGGGTGTCACAGGAACCCAGAGAAGAGTGGTGCAAGGAGAGGTGGACTGTGCTGAATGCTTCCCAGAGGTTGTGCAAGATGGGAGAGGAGAAGTGGCATTCAATTTGGCATGCAGGGTTGGGCAGAAGTGACATTTGAGTTGATGTTTGAAGTTTCCAGCTGCCTTGGGTCGTGCTAAGTAGCCAGTAGTATAGCAGACTAGGTATTCTGGATGACTCCCCTCCACCTGAAAGAGCTAAAATGCTGGGTTACATATATATTTTTTAAAACCATTATAAATGTCTCCCGGAGATAGAATGAAAGTAATAAATCCACAGACTTCGGAAATGAAGCAGAACTAGGAACCCTGGCAGGTGAGTGAACGAAGCTCGCTTTTACCCTGAGGGTTGCTGACCCTTAGAGATCTGGACCTTTCATTGGCAACTGTGCAAGTCTAGGGGACAAATGAGATCATCTAGGGCCTGCCCCAGGTGGGAAGCCTGACAGTATTTTCCTGCATAAATCTGGACCTCAAAAGGCTGTATCCTCAGAATAACGGTGAACAAGGAATAAATGTGCCATGAAGAAGGCGACTAGCTTGCCTTGACCTTGGCACTGGGTGGAGGGAAAAGAATCCTCCCAGGATTCCGCAGCCATGAGCTAGCCTCAAATATTTTCTGTCTGAATTTATCTGACTGTTGGCCTGAAAAATCTCAAGCATTTAAATTTAATTTAAATGGCCTTGGGTTGGTAGTGCTCTCAGATAACTGGCAGAATTAAAAAGAAATCCTTTCCAGGTACCGCAAACAACTTCAATCCAGACCTCAAACAATTCTCACAGGTAAAGTTTTAAGAAAAAATGAACAGTTCACCTTAAATATTTACAAAACACACAAGGAAACAAGCTCTATGACTGGTAATCAGTAAAAACAAACAAACAAACAACAGACAGCAAAACAACCAGTCAAAGATTTCAGATATTTGAATTTCAGATATGGAATATAAAACAATTATGTTTAGTATGTTTAAACAAATTAGAAGAGAACTTAAAAACATGAGCAGGCATAAGAGATTTTAAAGACTGAACAGGCAGGCTTGAGAAATAGGCCCAAATGAGAACTGAAAATAAGAACTGTAACACTAAAAATTTAAGACTCAGTGGATGGATTAAACATTAGCCTAGATGCAGCTGAAGAAAGAATTAGTCAACTAGAAGATAGATCCAAAGAAATTATTGAGAATGCAGTTTTGAGTGATAAAAAGATGCAAATTATAAAAGAGAAGATAAAAATACAGAGAGTGGAATGATAGAGTCTACTATGCATGTAAATTGGATTTCCCTCTAGAATGGAATATAGAGAGAACGGGAAGGAGGCAACATGTAGCATTAAATGCTGATAATTTTTCAGAAATACTGGAAATAATTCCTCAGACTCAGGAAGCCTAACAAATCCAAAGAAAAAGAAAGATGGGAGGTGGGAGGGAAGGGAAGAGAGAGAGAGAGAAAAGAAGAAGAAGGAGAAGGAGGAGGAAGAGAAGGAGGAGGAGGGGGGAAGAGATGGGGGAGAGGGGGGAGAAGAAATTAAAAGCAGCCGGAGAGAAAAAGCAGACACCCCACAAAGAAACACCAAATAGTCTAGTGATTGACTTGTCAAGAGCAACACTGAAGCCAGAAGAGAGTGGAAAATACATTCAGCGTGCTGAGAAAAATTGTGTGAACCTAAAACAAAACACTCAGAGAAACTCTCTGTCAAGAATGAAGGTGAATAAGGACAATTTCAGACAAGTAAAAACAGAGAGCTTACTCTTGTGGACTCTCACTATAGGTCATGTCAGAGCATACAGTCCAGGCAGAAGGAAAATGATCCCTAACAGGAAGTTTGAGATTCAAGGAGTGGTGAGTATAGAGAGTGGCAAATATGTGAGTAAAATAAGAAAATAATAATGATTATTTGTATTATTTATAAAATGATAGTATAATATTATTTTATACTGTAATATAAAGTTATAATATTTTAAAATAATATTTAAAATATTAATTAATAATATTTTATACATATTATAAGATTTATAATATGAATAGATAATAGTATATTATAATACATGTATAAAATAAAAATAAAATTTCTGTTTTACATATGTGTGTGTATGTGGCAGCAGGGGGGATGGCCAACAGGTGAGAACCAAAATCCTGGCTCACAGCAGCAGGTGCTATGAGACGGGGAATGGCAGGAGCCACGCCTTCTAGGTTCCTTGTTAAAGAGGAGAGTAAAAGTGTTGGCTAAACTTTGACTCTAGAGTTTAGTCTATATAGGCTTTGTAACCATTAAAAGGACAGAGATAGGATACGAGCCTTCCAACCTAGTAAGGGGGGAAAAGGAATGAAAAAAAGAAAAAGAAAAAAAATCAAGGTTTTAAAAGGCCAGAAGGTGAGGTGGGAGGCAGAGGAAGACATGGGTCAAGTAGAAAGTAAATGACAAGAGACAAATGAATCCAAATACATTATTCACCGGAAGAGACGCACACGGACTAAGCATTAGAGTTGCAGATCTCAACTGTCAGATGGGATTTTTTAGAAAATCCACCATTTACAAGAGACAGTTATCAACCACACAGAGATACAAATAGGTTAACAGTTAAAGGATGGTAAAAGATATAAGAGGCGACAGGGACGCAAAATAAAGTGGTGTCCCTATATTAAGACCAGACAAAATCAATGTTTAGGCAAAACATTTACAATAGTTTAAAAAAGGTCACTTTATAGTGATCTTTAACTGGGAAGATGTAAAAATTCTAAATCTGTATGTCCCTAATAATATCATCTCAAAGTGTGTTAAGTAAAAGTTTGACAGAATGATAAGGAGAAATTGAAAAATCCACACTCAATGGAAAATTTAAAAATAACTCTCTCAGGACTTCCCTTGTGGCACCGTGGTTAAGAATCCACCTGCCAATGCAGGGGATATGGGTTCGATTCCTGGTCCGGGAAGATCCCACATGCCGTGGAGCAACTAAGCCCGTGCACCACAACTACTGAGCTTGCGCTCTAGAGTCCACGAGCCACAGCGACTGAGCCCGCGTGCCACAACTACTGAAGCCTGTGGGCCTAGAGCCCATGCTCTGCAACAGGAGAAGCCACCACAATGAGAAGCCCACGCACCGCAACGAAGAGTAGCCCCTGCTCGCCGCAACTAGAGAAAGCCCGTGTGCAGCAACGAAGACCCAATGCAGCCAAAAAAAAAAAAAAACCTCTCTCAGTAAATGTTGGAAAATGCAGCCAAAAGGCAATTTGTGATACATGGAAAATTTGAGCAGCGCATGATCTAACTGACATTTCTTGAACATTTATCTAAACTTTCATCCCTTCTTTGTATGACATAAAATAAGGAAGAAATGCTAGGCTAAAAAGCTGACCTCGAGGGGTATCAGAGGATTGAGGCCTTTCAGACTTTCTCTGACTATAATTCAATTTAGTTAGAAATCAGTAACAAAAACATAATTAGGAAACACAATGAATTTGTAAATAATACTTTTTAAAAACTTCTAAGCACCTCATAATTCAAAGAGGAAATCATGGCTGAAATTAGAAAATAAATAGAACTGAAAAAAGATGAAAACACAATATACCAAAAGTTGTTAAATTCCACTAAAGTGGTATGAAGAGGAGATTTATATAGTTAGAAAAGAAGAAAAACTGAGGATTTCTGAGCTAAGCATTAATTTAAGAAGTTATAGAAAGAACATCAGGATAAACCTGAGGAAAGTAGAGGGAAAGAAAGATATGAGCAGAAATGAATGAAACAGAAAACAAGTATACAATGGATAAGGTCAACAAAACTCACAACTGATTCTTTGATAAGTCTCTAACAGATTATCAAGAAAGATGTGTACAGATGCATCAGAGTTTAAATAGATAATAAAATATTATGAACAAGTTTTGTCAGTAAATTTGAAAACTTAGATAAAATGGGTAAATTTCTAATAAAATACAATTTGATAACACTTGCTCAAGAAGAACTAGAAAACCTGAATATCCTTTATCCCTAAAAGAAAATGAATAGTTTAAAGTCTTCTGACAAAGAAAACAGAAGGCCCAGTCGGCATCTTAGGTGAGTTTTACCAAACTTTCAAGAATAATTTATGCATGAAATAGAATAGAATAGAAAAAGTAGAGGGCACTTCCTAAACCTGGTGAAAGGCACAACTATAAAATTTTAGAGAACAATATAGGAGCATATCTCCATGACCTTAAAAAAAATGAATGGGAAAGATTTCTTAAACAAGACACAAAATGTGCTCCGTTATAATGGAGAAAGTCACTGAAAATTCACCTATGTTAAAACGAAGAATTTAGATCAGTGTTATCACTTCAGAAACTATGTTGACATTACCTCATAAACTTAAACACACATTTATTCCTTGAACCTGAAAATTCACTCCTATGTATGTACCCTTAAAAGACTTGAGAGCATCAGAAGACATATATAAAACTGTGCATAGAGACAGTTCAAATCACTGAAACTATAAACAACCCAAATGCCTAATTGCAGTAACATAAATATATACAGTGGCATAATCTTACAGAGGAATATTATACAGCAGCTAAAAGGAACACACCACTCCACATGCATCCACATGGGAGAGTCTCAAAGGTGTACTGTGGACATAAGAAGCAAATCAGACAACTTCGTTCAGGATGGTTGCATATACATAAAGCTTAAAAACAGGCAAAACTAAAAAGCCAATTGGGATGTACGCAGGTCACATTTTTTAAAAAATGATTTCTGACTGCATCTTTATCAAGAACAGTATTTCTTTTATTTTCTTTTAATAAATTTATTTATTTTTGGCTGTGTTTGGGTCTTTGTTGCTGCGCATGGGCTTTTCTCAAGTTGCAGTGGGCGGGGTCTACTCTTTGTTGTGGTGCGTGGGCTTCTCATTGTGGTGGCTTCTCTTGTTGCAGAGCACGGGTTCTAGGGGCACGGGCTTCAGTAGTTGTGGCATGTGGGCTCAGTAGTTGTGGCATGCGGGCTTCAGTAGTTGTGGCTCATGGGCTCTAGAGTGCAGGCTCAGTAGTTGTGGCACATGGGCTTAGTTGCTCCGCGGCATGTGGGATCTTCCCGGACCAGGGCTCCAACCCGTGTCCCCTGCATTGGCAGGCAGATTCTTAACCACTGCGCCACCAGGGAAGTCCCGCAGGTCACATTTTGTTGATTCTAAAATTTACTTTTTCACCTTTTAATCTCTAAAATTAGGATGCATCTCGTCCTCTAAAATTAGGATGCATCTTATAATCAGTGGTGTTTTGTAATTACCCTTAGCAGCACTTTTTCTTTCTTAGACATGAAATAATAATGCATCTCACAACTGTTGGGGGCTTAGGTTCAATGAAATATGATAGGTGGTAGAATGAAAGAAAAGCAGCAGAATGACTAACCTAAAATTTGGGATCACAATTACCTATGTTCAGGGAGAGAGGGGGCTAAGGAACGGAAGGGTCACCTAGGAGGATTCTAAAGTATTGGCAAAATGTTATTTTTTTCACCTAGACAGTGAGTATATTGGTATTTGTTTTACTATAATTCTTGAAACAGTTTAGACTCTCGCATGTATGATATTTTTTACAATTAGAAAAGTGTGAAGAGGTAAGGAAGTGGAGACACATGTATAATAATTCGGGAAGCTGGATAGAAAGGGAGGAAGAGAGGCAGGTGGTGGTTGGGGTAGGGTGTGGAGGATGCTACAGGGAAGACGGCCCTGAGAAGCTGGGGGGCCAGCCCATCACACATGGAGAAATCAGGAGAGATATTCCTCTATTGCAACAAGCGTGACAAAGGAAAAGATGGGTTTATGGAATATGTGGTGTATTTGGGGCATGTTTTCCTTGTGATGGTTTCTAATTTCTTTGTGAAGAATTTATCTGTGGGGTGGTGGTAGTTATCAAATGGACAAACGGACATGAGGAGTAGGCATCTAAAATGCTACACGTTTATCCCACAGTTACTCCACGCCACGTCTAAACGAAGAGTTTTGTACATCCATTGCTCTATTTATTCCCCCCATCAAAGTAGTGAGGTATATATTCTCTTATGATGTATTCATTTCCCAGGGTCGCCATAACAATATACCACAGACTTAAACAGCATGGCTTAAACGACAGAAAATTATTTTCTCACAGTTCTGGAGGCTGCAAGCCCACGATCAAGGTGCTAGCCTTGCTGGTTTCTCCTGAGGCCTCTGCTCAGTTTGCAGATGGCCTTTTTCCTTTGCACCCTTGCCCAGGGTGTCTCTCTACCTCTTCTTCTAAGAAGATCAGTCCTATTGGATTAGGGCCCAAACCCTAACGGCCTCATTTTAACTTCATCACCTCTTTAAAGGCCTTAGCTCTAAATACAGTCACATTCTGAGGTACTGGAAGTTAGGGCTTCAACATGTGAATTTGGAGGCTGGGGGCCACAATCCAGCCCATAACAATGCCCATAAAGAAATGGAGATTTAGGGAGGTTGAACAACTTGCCAAGGGCATGCAGGTACAGTGTAAGAGCTGGGATGCGAATGCAAGCAGATCAATTGCAGTCTCTGAATGCCAACGATTCCACTGAAAAACAGTCTGGGGCCGAGAAGAGTGGAGATGCATGAAAAAAGGCTTTTGGAGAATTAAAGAAAAAAAGCTTCCGAATAAAGGAGTACTATTATATTATTAGACTTTCAGAGCTGTGCAATCTGTCCCAGGAAACAGACTAGATGAACTGTCCTCTCATACACTCCCTTTTTAAATCTGAGCTTTAATCAAAAAGACTATAGTTTTTGACCAAAACGGCAGTAAAGGCCAACAACTCAGCTGAAGTCCTCAGTCCCTGGTTCCCTTTTTGGAGAAGCCCGGTGTAAATTATGAGCTGAGGAGGGCGACACCTGCTGGGCTCTGCGGTGCGTGGGTGGGAACCTGGCTCTTTTCATAGGCAGTCCCCCACTGCTCTCTGCTGGCCAGCAGTTAGGAACACCCAGGAATGTGCAGACAGCCCTACTTCATTCAAAAACTACAAATCCATAGGGAAAGGTGGGAAGAATCTACTGGAATCAGACTGTGGAGTATGTCAGTCCCACTCCTTCCCATACATATACATACATTTCAAATCAATGGTACAGTCAACTTTCACTTGGCATTCCGTGACTGTGCAGCTGTTTTAAAACTTGTGTCAGTTGTTTTCATCATTAAAAAATACGTAACTGCCACCTTCTCGAAAATGTTTCTCAGGATCCAAGAATATGAGAATTTGAATGCAGGTTTTGATGACTTAATAAAATATTGGTTTGTTCAAACTTTCATGTTTTCAAAAACTATAGACTGATTGTAAGTTTGTTCAACATTTTAAAACCATGATCTCCTATGTGATGGTCCAAGGACCCCACCACTTGGTTACACTATTTTTGTAAAAATAATTGTCTTCATTTTCATACGTGACTTTTATTTTAAAAAGAATCATCAGTTCTTGCTTCTAGAAATTATTTATCTGGGGAAAATGTTCTAAGTAATAAAGGGTTCCCTTGAATTGCGAAGCGTAAGTAGGTGCCAGAAGAAACTACGGCTCTCCCGAGAACGCCTAGAATTCCTGGTGTGTGTGTGTCACAGGATGTGTGGCCTTGAGGACCTCGGTGAAATTCAAAAGGAGTGGGCTCAAGGGCCTTCAGCGTCCCCATCCTCGTGTGGGTCCCCAGACCCCCTTTACACAGTTGCCGGAATGGGCATTTAAAATGCAAATCAAATCATAATACCCTTCTGCTTCTGGAGAGGTCAAACATCACACATCTGATTTTAGAGTAAAATACAAATTCCTTACCGGGTTTACAAGGCCAAGCGATCTGGCTCATGCCAGCCCCTCTAAGTCTGCCCTTGGCCCCCTTTTCTTCCCTTTCAGCTGTTTGCATTTTCATCCTTCAAGGATCTCTCTGTGGCTCTATTTCCATATTGTTTCTTTTCTTCAGGCCACTTGCTACAATTTGTAATAATCAAATGTGCTTATCTGTTGTTCATTTCCTGTCTTTACCATTAGGCATCATCTGCATCAGGTAAGTCCCTGCCCACCTTGCTCTTGCTGCATCCCCAGTACCTAATGCGTATATATTTATCAATGAATGAGGAAGTGAACCTCTAAGTGAGCAAAGGAAGGAACTGAGAGGTGAGTGACACCAAAGTCATTCCATGCAGGTCACAGTACCGAGTTCATTCCATAAATAGAAGGACGTCTCATCCCTGACCCACGGCATGGGAAGCAAGGAAGGGCAGTCACTGGGGTTGCTGCGCTCTCATCTTTGACTGCACTAGTCATCAAAACCACTCCTGCCTTCTTAGAGAACACCAGGGAAGCAGGCAGATCCACAGTTTAGGAGAACTGGAGGGCACACGGTCATGCTCACCCATCGGACGTAATCATTTAATCAGTGGTGTAGATACTGATCCTGAATGCCAACACCAGCCACTGAACCAATGAGGAACACTTTGTGTTGGTCCAGCACCTTCCCTTTGAAAGGGCAGCAGCACAGTCCGTAGGCTCGCAGCCCTGCTCTGAGGGAGGCATATGAACAGTCCCATTTTACAAATGGAAACATAATGAGCCCGTGGTCAGTGGGCTGATGCCTGACCTTCCGGGGGTTCTCTCTACATCTTCCCTGACAGACAACCAGAGCCTGAGCAAGGGAAAATAAATTCAGAACTGTCATCGGTTCGGAAACTATGGCTCGGGGAAGCCTGATGAGAGCCGTCTCCCAAAGAGGTAGCTAGTCGGGGCAGAAATGCTTGCTTGGCTGCAGGGAGGCCTGGACCAGACATCTTGGGGCACAGGTTTTCCCCCCTGAAGTGCTGCTGGGTGGATGGAATTTTCCTCTGCCGTCCGTTGCTTCTCTCCTGGGCAGGATCCTGGCCTCTGACTGAGGAACAATCCACAGAGAGTGAGGTCAAGCTTGAATGAAATGTCCAAGAGCGTCCCACGCAGGGCAGCATCAGGGCAGGCTGATCTGGGGGTTCTGCAGGAAGAAGGCCAGCTTCTGGGCCAGGGCCCCCAGCTCGCCTGAATTGGCGTACCGCAGGAGGTTGCTCTTCCGCACGAAGTAGTGTTTCAGAAAGTGCTGGCTCACGCACTTGTGCAGCTTCCTTACCAGGCGCAGGAACGCTCTGCTGAAGACCCGCCAGTCCTTT
Organism: Grampus griseus; assembly: GCF_964374135.1. Taxonomy (NCBI): domain Eukaryota; kingdom Metazoa; phylum Chordata; class Mammalia; order Artiodactyla; family Delphinidae; genus Grampus; species Grampus griseus. Next base: position 81,326,413 of record NC_139017.1, read on the forward strand.
GGGTGGGGATACTTCTCACAAGTCCAGAAGAGCACTGTCTGTGGAAGGAAGAGGCGGTGTCAGACATCGGCCCGGTCTATTGAGGAGAGTGTCTTCAGGAACGTTCCTGAGCCCACGTGGCCTTGGAAGGAGGAGACGGGAGCCCCAGGGGCAGGCTGGGTCTGCCGTGGATTTATGGTCCCCAGCCTTGGACGGGCTCTCAGCCTCCTCCTGCTGGTCTCCTATGCCTCTTTGGTAATTTATTCTCTCTCCACTGGCATTTCCAACGATCCCCACTCTCCTAAAATTCACGATTCCCCACACCTGGCAGATGACTTTGCCTCCTTTACAGGGAAAATGCCTCGTGCGTGCAAACCAGCCATCATTCCTTCATTTGGTATCTTCTTCTCTGCATCCCCCTAGCCTGGGAAAATCCCTCTGCAGGGCTAGGATCTCCCCTTCCAGCAACTGTAAATGATTGAGTTTCTTCTTCCTCATTGGCTTTTTATATCTATCAGAGCTCTCCTGCTCCCCAGGTGCCACATCTCTCTCCTGCCCTAACTCTCACCTCTCTGCAAATCCAGGTTTCTGCAGAGAATCATCTTAATAATTTGTCATTTCCTCTCCTCTGATGTCCTGCCTTAACCCACTCCAATATGGATTCTTCTGCCATCAGTCCTCAAAGGCTGCTCTCCTTAAGGTCCAGTGATCCCCATGTTTGCTAAACCCAGCAGGCTCTTTCCAGCTCTCACCCTACCTGACCTTTCAGTGGAATCTGGTTCTCTCATGCATACCCTCACTCCCGAGCCATTCTTCACTTGGCTTCCAAGTGGGTTTCTCTGAGCAGTGCAGCTACGCCTTGGAGTGCTCACCCTCCACCTGCCCTAATGCTGGAGTTTTGGGGGCTCCCACTAAGTATAGATAACTTGCTATTTCTTTTCTCCAGTTCACACTTCTCCTCTGACCTCCTTACCTGGTATCTCTTGGCCATCTGAAAGTTATCTCAGTCCATATGTCCAAACTGAACTCCTGGCCCTCCCCCACATACCTCGTGTGCTCCCAGGGTTGTTTATCCAGCCTGTTACGCAAGACGCAAACCTAGGAGTCATTCCCCTCCCTCACCACCTCCAATCAAGTCCTGCCAATCCTGCTGCCTGCGTGTTTTTCAATCCACCCGATACGATCACCCTCTCCCACCGTGTCTCGCCCGGACCTCTGCCACAGCCTGCACCTCTTCTTGTCACCATCCTATCTGTCGTCATCCACACTGCAGCCAACGTGATCTCTTTGAAATATAAATCGGTCTATGTTTCTTCTTGTCTAAAATACTTCAAAGTCTTCCCATTGTTTGGTAATTAAAAAATACCATCCTTAGCATGGTTTAGTTGACAAGGTTTGGTCCCTCCCTTCCTTTCCAGGCTCATCTCGCCCTGTGTTCTCCCTCCCTCTTTCCTTCTGGCCACACTGGCCTCGTTTCATGCTCTCTTCTATCACAGGGCCTTTCACAACCCACTTCTTCCGCATGGAGCGTACTTCCTTCCCCAGCTTGTCCAGGAAACTCATCCATCAGATCAAACTTCCCTATGACACCCATTAAGCACTCTCTTCATCCCATACTTCTCATGTGCAGCAATGATGACAGTGGTGGTCGTTTTCCTATGTGTTTAGGTGATTCCCTACTACATGGCAAACTCTCTGTGAGCAGAGGACTAGACCTATTTGTATTCACGCTGATGTTACTACATTCAGCAGAGGGACTGGCCCACGGGAGGCAGTCAATTGACATTTATTGACTGAGTGAAATAATTAACGTTTGGGTGTAGACGTTGAGTATTTTGAAAATATAGACTTTCCTAAAAAGTAGAAGAGCAGTTTTAGGTTCACAGCAAGACACTGAATGTGTTTTGATTTGGAGTACATTGTTTTGAGTAAATGAGTTGGAGATAATTTCATGCTAGTCAAGATAACCTAATAAAAAACATGTTTTAATTCCTCTTGTAGTTAAGCTTTTATCTCCCTAAGCAAACAGAAGCAGTTAAGCCTATTATAAGCAAGCCTCTGTGCCTTTGAGCAGGTTTAGGAATAAATAAGCCAATGAAAGATAAGCTCTTTCTTCACATGAAATTGCTATGGGGGAGAAGCCTCTTTGGGGAGGAGGTAAAGACCTTCTAGGAGGTGCCCATGATTGGCACATCCTTCCTGATGCTGTTTTGCAGCCCAGTGTCTTCCACTTTCCCCAGACTAAAGTCTTGGCAGGGATCCTGCACACTCAAGCCATCATCCAGGATGGTATCTCACACCCACACCAGCAGCCACATGCATCCCGACGCCTCCACGTGAGAGAATTCTACCCTTGGACAAGGGTGGAAGACGAGGGGAAAAGGCAGTCCGTACTGTTTCGGTTTCTCAACAAATAACCCCCTTTTAACTGCTCGTTCTTGAGAATGCACAATTTTATTATGCCGTGTAGGTGGGTTAGGGAAGACTAAAACTGGGGGCCTTTAAGGAGTTGCCCTGAAATCCTCTAGGTGACTTAGAAGCCACTGGAATACAAGTAAATCCTGGATGGAATGCAGTTTTGAGAGCAGTCAAGGGCTGGGAGGCCTGTGGTGGCCCTATTCAATCTTTCTAAAATACTCGCGGTACTTAAAGTGTTTTCATCCATCCTAATTGCGGAGCAGTGAAGTCAGTGGTTAAGAGTATGAGATTTGATATGAGACCGCCTGGAGTTTCCTTCTCAGCTCTGACTTTTCCTAGTGTGGCCAGTGGTAAGGCAAGTAAGAAAGAAGCTAAGTCCCCGAAATGAATTAGACTAGCTTCAGAAAGTACGTGTCCTCGATCCAGGAGAACAGGTGTGTGTTTTTAGGGGGACAGGTTTGAGGACACTTTAAGAATGTTGAAACTGGAGAGAAAGGCCCCAGTATGTGCAAATGAGATGTTAACAGATTCTTGGGCGGGTCAGGGAGAACAGGTTATCAGAAAAGATAAGAAAGCAAAACAAAGATGAACCATTTTGCTGGGGGGGAAAAGTGGAGTAAAATGTGAAGTCATTCATTCAGATGATCAGCAAATATTTACTGAGCAACTACTACATACAAAGCATTGGGAGAGATACCAAGGGATCGCTATGAGTTGCCCTTAAATAGCTTGTGTTAGGCCTGAAAGAGTAACACAGGGCTGGGAAATGGTTGTCTACTGGACGAGACGAGGCCCAGGTAGGAGCATGCAAGGAAGGCACCGCACACCCCAGGGACATGTGCTCACCTGTGTAGAAGGTTGGGGAGAAGGGCTGAAGCTCCAGGATGGATACTAGCTGGGCTGGGGCTACTAAGAGTCTGATACCTCCCCCCACCACAGTGTGCTGCACGCAGTATTACCCGAGCATCCAGTTCACCATGGGTGGTCAGAAATTTGAGAAAGGAGCTGAGAGTGTGATCAAAGGCCATCTCCCCAGGGGGGACCCCCTGACGCCCTGGTCCAGGTCAGGTTCTGCTACCCTGAGCCTTCCTAGAGCAATGCTCCTCTCCACCCCAGCATTCCCCCACGTGGCTCGATTCCACGCACACCTGCAGACTGATTGACCAACGTCTGTCTCCCCTGCTGGACCACAAGCTCCATGAGAGCAGGAACCACATCTGCGTTTGTTCACCTTGTACCTCCAGGTGTAGAGCACACAGCAGGTGTGGGGGCAAGGGACTGGCCCACAGGGATCTCAATAAACATTTGCTGAGTGAGTGAGTGAATGCATTTATGGCTGTCTAATGGTAAGTCCTTGCCTGGTGATTTGCAACCCAGAAGTTCAGGTTTGCTGCCAGGTTTGTCAGGTACCACAACAGTTCCTGGTTTTCTCCTCTGCACAGAGTGCGTGTGTGAGTGTGTATGTGTGTGCGCATGAATGGCTGCACTTGGGCTAGAATGGGGACTGAATGAGTCATAACGTGAGGGGAAATGTGAATCCATCTCAGGTTTGAGGAACTCCCAAGATTTCACCAGACTAGATTTCTCAGGGGCAGAGACTGCATGCTGTCATTCATTTCTGAACCTCAGCCGGGTTTCTGGCACATAGTGGGCGCTCGTGTTGGTTTGTTGAGTGAAATAAAAGGAGGGGAGAGGGAAAGGGAGAGAAGGCAAGGCAGAAAGGAAGAAAGGGAAGAGGGAAACTGGGAGAGGGAAGAAAGGAGGTGGAGGACAGGGACCCTGGGCAGGGATGCTGTGGACATGCACGCGGCTGGGGCTGTATATCTCCATAAGGAGTACGAATTTGTGAGACGGCAAAGATGGACACTAGGCCCCCTCCTACTCATCACACACACCCCCGTTGTGAGTGGCTCTGGTGACCCTGCAGAGGCCGCAGAGGGACCTACCCAGCCCCAGCCACCCTGGCCCTCTAGGCCGGGGCGGCACACTCACCTGAAGGTGGTAGGATGTGATCACAGGTCTTTTCCCTGGACACCAGACGTCCTCCTTCATCTGCCTCATGGCCTGAAGACACTTCCTGCGGCAGCCCCCGTCCTCATCCAGCTGCTCCAGCAGCACCCGTTCAGCCCGCAAGAAGCTCAGCTGCCAGTGATAGTTCGAACAGGCCAACAAGCTAAACCCAAATGACTGCGGGAAGAGAAAAACAGAGGAAACGAGAAGCATGATGCTGGTGGAGGAGAAAGCCATCTCCGAAGCAGTCCACTAGGAGGGGGGACCTGCCACTGGGCGAGCAGCACATCCCACGTGGGGACACGGAGGGAGCCTCAGGGGAGCCCCTTGCACGCAGGCAATTAACTGGGGAGGCTGCGTCCACTTTCTCCTGGGCAGTGGTTCTCCAACTTGAGCCTGCCCCAGAATCACCTGGAGGGCCTGTGAGAACACAGATTGCTGGGTCCTGCCCACCGAGTCTCATTCTCTAGGGCCAGAGCAGGGCCCGGGAATCTGCATTTACCACAGATTCCCAGGTGCCGCTGCAGGTTCTGGGGATCTAGTGAAATTTCAATTTTCCTTCCGAAGCTGGTTGGTGGTTAGTGATGCTGTGGTTGGTTAAGGTGAGAGCATCTCTGGTGAGCCGGGACCCTGCAGGCTAATACCTTGATGCACTGCACTCTCTCTGCAGAAGGCCAGCGCTTCAGACACGAAGGCCACCGGGCTTTCTTGGACCAGGCGGTGGGGATCTCCACTGAGGGGGTCAGCTCTAGTTCCACCCGACCTGTGGAGGTTTCCACGGCAACTCGAACTGCAGGGCGGTCCATTAGCATGCTGACCTTACCTGGTGGTTAATGACAGACAATGGGAAGACAAAGCTTGGCTCAATACTAGGGTTCAAAGAAGGAATTTGTGAGCTGTGGCTCCTACCAGCTCCTTGTAACTGGTGGGGCAACTTTCAGAGTTTCAGTAGCACACCAGGGCAGCGTGTTTATGTCAACACTAGACAATTAGCTAAGTAAATATTGATAGAAACATTGCTAGAAAAATCTCATTGTTGGTGGGGTTTACTTTTTTCTTTCATCCTCCTCCCCTATCTTTTCTAAAAAATTAATAGACTCTTTCCAGAAAGCTCAACTGAAAGAGACAGAGAATACAAGGAAAAGGAGTAGCTTTTGCTACTGTAAGATGAAATCCAAGCATTTTTCTATAACCCCCCCATTCCACCCAGATGTTGACCCCATTTAGGACAGCCTCAGACCCTTTACTTACTCATTTGCCTTTGGTGGGGTTCAGCTTAACCTGTCTCTTAACTAAGTCACAGTCTCAGAGACGGTATTTGTTCCCACCACCCATTGACCAGCCTAGCCTCAGATGGATTTATCATCATAAGCCTTGAAATCATAAAATACTTCAAAGTGTGGCATAGCCGCTGGCTTGAATAGTCAAGTAAGCAGAAAGAAGCCCTCCCTGTCTTTTCCAACCAGGCAAAGAGAGGGAGAGAAAAGGAATGGATCAGGGAAGGTTTTCCAGCTCATACATTGGAATTCATTTCCAGTTTGTTCCCCTTTCTTTCAACAGATACACAGTAATGTTTTGTTTGTTGGCTTGCCTTCGTCGTACATAGGGATGAGCCGTCTTGAATCGGGATCTGTTATTTTGCTTTTCCTTGCTCAGAGAAGGAAACAGAAACTCATTTATTAATTGTGTTAGGCTGTTCAAAAGGAAAACACTCCTCTCCTTGGCTGGGGTGTGATAAAGAGCTTATTGTCTGCATCTCATCAGAGCTGCGCAGACAGGAACATGACAACGTCTGGCACCGCAGCATTATTTACTGAAAGTACCTCATCAACCTGGCCCAGTTTGAACCTCTTATATGCACTTTCACCATTAACAGTGTCGCAGAGTGAGGAGGTGAGCACATGTTGGCCCCAGCCTGCCTGGCCCACACCCTGCTTCGCCTACTCTGCCAACTCGGTGTGTGACCTTTGGCCTGTTACTTAATCTCTCTAAATCTCAGTTTTCTTGTCTGTACAACAGTTAGAAAAATGATCCTCACTCTAACAGGGTTGCTATGAGTATTAAATGAAATAATCCATGAACGCACCCTCTACATGGTAACAATCCATTCAACGCGAGCTATTTCCATTACAGAATCTTTCAGAACTATTCTGTCTAGACAAGCAAAAGGACATGCAAATCCTCTTCTTTCTTTACAAGTGGAGTTGCATATTATTCAGCAATTTGGTTTTTCACTTAATTATGTTGCACGGGCATTTTTCATAACTCTGTGTGTGCATCTATACACCACACACACCCCATTCTTTTTTTAATTCTAATTTATCTTTTATTTCAATTTACTCCACCAATGAGAAATATATGCAAATGCAAAAGTCAACAAAGTATTTTAAAAGGGAAATGAAAAGGAGGGATTTCTGTTAAAGTCACATGTTGGATTGGAGATCCCCAAACCCACTGCCAATAAGACATATAAAAGTTTAAAAACATTATTTGTATGTAATGAGACTGCCAGAAAGTAGGAGAATCATTTGAAACTAGCAATGAAGCAAGAACACCTACCCAGGAAAGTACTAAGTGGGAGAATTGCCAAAATACCCTCATGGCGTTAAGCCTCGGTACTTACAGCTTCTGTGTATAGAAACTGCACAGAGAGGAGGAGAGGAGGTCTAACGGGCTGAGGCTGGGGCTTATGCTAGGTGGTAAGCCTCACAAGCCTGGAATCAGGAAAAGCTGTACCTTGAGGGAAATTATGAACTAAGAGAAATAGACAGATTTTCTCGTGGGCTCTGGATAGTTGATTTAATACAAACAACAACAAAAACCAAGCGCTTCCCTCCTCCCTAGAATTTCAAAGGCGTTAGTCACCATCCTGTGTTTAGGGCCTGGATGTTTACGTTCCCAAATCATCTAGGTAAGATGGTACTTCTGAGAGTACCAGGAAAAATCAAATACAAGTCTTCTTGGAGAAACACACCCCGATATGCACCTGGAGTGTGAATGGTGTTGCACAGACAGGGGGTGTGGGGCTCCAATCCATTATCGACACACCTTGTGCTTTTTAAAGGCCGCGTAATAGTCCACTAGGCAGAGGGAGCATAATCGATGAAGTCAGTTTTCCTTTGTTAGCCATCAGATGATTTCTAATGACTTACTATTACAAAGCCAGTACAGTAGATATCCTCATGCATATTTCTTTGTGTATCTGCAGGAATGTATCTTTAGAACTGGAATTGTTGAATTGCCAAGTAAGCACGTAACAAAAATAAAAATGGACTAGCTGCCCTTTGAAAAAGGAGGTACCAATTGACACTTCCAAGAACAATGCATGAAAATGCCTATTTAACCATACTCACTCCTGCACTGAGCATGATTAGATGTCAGCCTACTAGGTGTTTTAATGTATATTTCTTGAAATGTATGTTAGATGGAGCATTTTCTATGTTTACTAGCCATTTACATTCTTTTTCTGTGAGCCGTGCTTTTCGGTCAGTATTTCTATTGGTCTGCTCATAGCTTTTCTTATTGGTTTATAAATACTCTTTTATAATTAAGGAAATTAGCCATTTTCCCAGTTTGAAATTCACCTTTTTACTCTGTGTGAACAGAAACATGTATGTGGGCAGGTGTGCACATATGCTACACTGTACAGTAGCTTAGGATTTTGGGGTTGTGAGAAAATTATAATTCGAAAAGATTCATGCACCCCAATGTTCATTGCAGCACTATTTACAAGAGCCAAGGCATGGAGGCAACCTAAATGTCCATCAACAGATGAATAGATAAAGAAGATGTGGTGTGTGTGTATATATATATAATGAAATATTGCTCAGCCATAAAACAGAATGAATAATTTGCAGCAACATGGACGGACCTAGAGATTATCATACTAAGTGAAGTAAGCCAAAGACATATATCACTTATATGTGGAATCTAAAAAAAAAAAAAAAAAAGATATAAATGAACTTATTTACAAAACAGAAATAGACCCATAGACATAGAAAACAAACTTATGGTTACCAAGGGTGAAAGGGGTGTGGGGAGGGATAGATTAGGAGTTTGGGATTAACATATATACACTACTTATAAAATAGATAACCAACAAGGACCTACTGTATAGCACAGGGAACTATACTCAATACACTGGAAACTAACACAACATTGTAAATCAACTATACTTCAATAAAAAAGAAAAGAAAAAAAAAGATTTTGGGGTTGTCAAACATAATCAGTTCCTTATGGCTTCTGGCTTTTTGTATTTTGGTATGTCGGTGGTTCCCAGATGTGCTGTCCCAGCACACTGGAATACTGCAGTCAGTTGGAGGCTGTTGTAGTGGAAATGTGCTAATAACAAAGATCTGAGGTTGATGAGTAATTTGCGAAAGTACCCAGGTTTTGAAGCTAACATCTTGGAAACGGTGCGTAACCCAAAGACTGTCTTATCTACGCCAGGGCAGTAATCTATTGAGGCCACGGAAGTGTGTTGTATTCTGTGTGTCACAGCATAAAAAAGAGCTAATTCATATTATGGGGATTAGACAGATGTAAAAAGCACATGATTGTATCCTCAATCTAGGGGCGTGAGCTTCAGGAAACACCCAAGCAGAGGGGTTTTTTTAAAGCAAAATGGAAATGCCAGACATTTTCCTTGTACATTTCCTGATCGGCTCACCTGACAGGTGACAGGTTTCAATTGCGTTTTCGACCAGTTTCCGGAACACCTGGAGGACCTTGGCGGGCACAATGTCTCCGTCAATGTTCACATCTGCCTCGTGCCACTGCCACAGGCTCTTCAGAAACTGCTCCACCTCCAGCCACTGCTGCAGGCCCTCTGGGTCCCGCAGGGGGCAGGGCAGCCGGGCGCCCTGCAGGGTGTAGTAGCGCCAGCGCTGCTGCCGGGCCTCCCTGTACCCGGCCAGGCCTCTCATGGGGACTGTGATGAGGAGCTGGGTGGGGGCCAAAACCTGGGGTTAGGAAAGGAGGGAGAAGGAGTGTGAGTTCATAGACTCGGGAGGCGACAAGCCCTCAGGGAGCCGCCCTGCTGACCCAGGCCGCTCAGTTAACCACTCAACCCTTAGCAATGTGACAAGGAGGACAGAACTGCGCCCACCTGCCCGCCTGCTGGCAGAGGATTCCGTCTCTGTTGTGCCACTAGCCCATTGTAACGCTTCGGGCAAAGAAATTAACTCAGTGAGGCCTGGGTTTCATGGATCTGCAAGGAAAAAGAGTGAAGTGGACCCGGAACTCTAGAGGCACCTAAAGCTTGAGGGGAGGGGGACAAAAAGCAGGGAGGGGAACTAGTAGTCACTGCTTTCTGCACCTACCAAGCACTGCGATTCTTGTGCATTAGCCTATCTCATGTTCACAGCTACACATGAGGTAGGCTTTGCTAACATTTCCCAGATGAGGAATCTGAGGCTCAGAGGGGCTCCAAGTCTCCCCAGGGACACACAGCCAGTCAGTGGTAGAGCCAGAACTTGACTTTAGGTCTTCCGATTGCTTGTTCAATGGTTAATTGTCTCTCCTGAGCTGGTTCTTAGTCAAGAATCAATGACCCGGCCCGGGATGGGTGAAAGATCCGGTATGAATTAAGGGTGGGAAGAGATGGGAGAGGACGTGAAAGAATTCTGCAAAATGCCTCCCTTTCTTTTTGCTTGTACTGATGACCCACAGACAGTGTTAATGACTAATCCTTACAGAATCACAGGTGACATGAAATCCTGTTTGTTGAGACAAGGTGAGCTATTGAGATGATTCTAAGTTTAATGGGAAGAAGTAAACACTAAGAATCTACTTACTCTGTTTCTACAGGAACCGGGAAAGCAGTGGTCAGGCCAATAGTCCAAGAGATAGAACAAATTAGTCCACAGTGCAGTACCACCAAAGGGAAATGACCTTTAATCACATCACACAGCAGCCCACTCCACCCTGCATGTTTCCCCATCACTCAGCTATACACTGGAAGAGCCACCTCCTTTCCACGGAAAGTTCTGACAGTGGAATTTGAATAACCTTTGCCCAGGGACCAGTCAGTGGCGAATTCAGGGGTGAACACCGAAATCAGCAATAACTCATTCTGCCTCATTTTCATGGAACAGTAGTATGGATGTTTAGTTGATGGGTGCACGTGACTTCTGGTGTCCATTGAAATGTGGTGGGATTAAAACAAGGGAGGGGGGATCTAAACTATGGCCTTTAAAATCTATATAGTTTGGGGGACTTCCCTGGCGGTCCAGTGGTTAAGACTCTGCGCTTCCACTGCAGGGGGCACGGGTTCCATCCTTGTTCGGGGAACTAAGATCCTGCATGCTGTGTGGCGTGGCCAAAACAAACAAAAACAAACAAAAAACCCCAAATCTATATATTTTTTGAACCCACTTTCATATGAATCCAAGAACACAACTATCATGTTATTAGTCACAAAAATGGTGGTTCATAAATGCTTATTGAATTTGGGCCAAGATAAAATAAAAGCATTTTTATATGCCCCACTGTAACTATTTTCAAAACTTATATAATATGCAGGATACAGTGTATATAAAAGCAAGATATACTTTAAGCTATGAATTCTAAGTGCGACCACAGAAGGAAATTTCTCCAGATATAGTCCTAGGAAAAGTGGTGTTATGTTTCTATTCCTAGTCACTTGCCTATATTTGTCCTGTTTAGGTTGGCAAGGTAGTAGAGGTGGGCAGATGATGTTCTGACATTCCAGGATCCGATCTAATTTTATAATTTTCATCCTGGAGTAAATTTCTTAAAGTCTGATTCTGTCCCCAAATCCACAAGTCCCAGCATCTTGTGGGTGGTCCTTGTACCCACCAAACTTGAAATGTACTGGACTAGCAATGGTCTTTCGTTCAGGTACCAATTCTTTTGATTCCTCATTCATTCAACAGAAGTTGAGTGTCTATCATGGGCCACACACTATGCTGGGTGCTAGGAAGGGAGCAATCAAGAAACATCATCCTTATGAGCAAGGAACTTACGGTCTTGTGTGAGAGCTGGGGCATGCGTACACGTAAGTTTAATACTTCTATGAAAGAGGTTCTTGTGTGTCACAAGAAAAATCAAGATAAAGGAACACAGAGATTCAGAATGATTCAGAGCCTCATTTCTCTCATCTCTAAAAGGGAGCAAACCATAATGTCTGTTCCACTAGGCTGTGTGCAGGTTTGGGTGAGATCATTTCTGTGAGACTGGCTTTGCCCACACTACAATGTTGCATGAATGCTGGTTGTCACACACGGGCCCTGGGTGTTTAGAGCTCTGTGGGATTCCTCAGCAGGGACAGAGTTGCCAGGCTGCTCCTGCAGTTCCTAAGGGCCACCTCTTCCAGTTTCTTCCTTCTCCCACCTATAGCCCATCCACTATTACTTTCAACTCTTTTCTCACCAATGCCTTGAGTTCCCTGTACCCAGTCCCCAATCTATTAAATGGGTGCTTAATAAATGAATGTGTGCTTAACTGAACTTTAATTGGTACAGTGGAACATGCTTTGGAATCAGAAGCACAGGTGGAGTTCTGGTTTTAGTGCCTAATATGACTTGATCAAGTCATTTGACTTTTTTAAGCCTCCATTTTTATCATCTGTAAAGTAGGAATGTGGGGCTTCAACTGCAGTAACATCTATGCAATGAGTGTAAGTGGTAAATACTAAGAGATCTTGTTAGTAATCTTAGTGGTGCGAGTGCCTGACACATGCTGAGACCACCCCCGTTTCCTGGCTCGCTGGGTGGGCACTTAGAGCCAAGTGACCCACGTACCTTAATGTTCTCATTGTACGTGTCAGAGTAAAGGACGGCTTGAAATCGAATGTCCTGGTAGCTGATCTCTGTGGTCAGATGATGGACAATTTTCTGCACCTCTTCCACCATCTGGGAAATCCACTGGCGCCTCAAGTCCACCTGGGTGTGAAAGGATCAGCAAAGGCCGTTATTCCCGGATCAAGCCCCAAGGAAGTGACGAGACAGGGCACAGCTCAGAAAATCCTGCCCTTCCAAGAGCTCCGGGAGAGATGAACTTAGGTCTGATGACACTCGTTGGTGCCTCAGTGTTCTCTTCTGAAATAGAAGCGTTGCTCAATATTTATGTAGTACCTGCCTTGCGGTAGGTGCTTTCTAGGTCCTCGCATGACCGTGAGCAGGACAGCAGCAAACAAGATAGAGATACTTGCTTTCTAGTTGAAAATACAGGACACATGCGTATGTGTGTGTGTATACATACATACATACACACAAACACATATACATATGTGTACACACATATGTATAATGTAAGATCAGGTATAAGTCCCAAGAAGAACAATACAATAGGATAAGGGACTAGAGAATAAAGGGGCTGCTATTTTAGACTGGTGGCCAGGGAAGGCCTCTCGAAGGAGGTGAGATTTGAGCGAGCCCTGATGACAGCTTGGGAAAGCAAATTCCAAGGCCCCTAAAGCAGGAGCAAGCTTGGCAAGGCTCAAGGGCCAGCAAGGAGGCCTTTGCTGTGGTTATAGGAAAAGAAGAAGGAGGATGATAGGAGATGAACTTGGAAAGGATGGTGGGGGCCAGGCCACCCCACAGGGTTTTGTGAACCATGGTGAGAGTCTAACATGGGATAAGAATGCCTGCCGTCCGGGTTGGTGAATATAAAATAGTCTAAGGCACGTGAACATGCGGCGGATCATCTTCTGTATGTCATCAGTACATGATGGTTCCCTTCTCCCCTGCGCTCACCCCGTCCTTTGGCTCCTAGACCCTTAAGAAAAGGCGTGCCCTGATGTCTCTTCTGACTCTGCACGGCAAGTCTCCAAGAACTGGAACGGGCTCTTTGTTACATTGCTCCGGAGGCACCTGCAGGCTGGTGTTTGATAAGGGTCTCCCTCAGAGATGCTGCAGAGCGTGTGTCTTATATGACCTTAAGTACGATGATCAGGTCTATACTAGCTTTTAATATCATCTTCTTGCCACCAGCAGCCAGCCACCCCTCTCCGTGTGTTCATCTCAGAGCATTCATCATGGGAGAAGGGACAAAGGGTAGCTTTTTTGAGCATCTATAAACTATCAAGATTCTGCATCTTTTGGAGTATGTAAGTGGAAGAGAGAAGGTAGTCACAGAGAGGGGCAGGTCATTTGCCATGCCCAAAATAAAGGCAAGTGCTTGTAGAAGCATAATTAAGGGTCTCTCCAGTGTAGGACTTCTCTGATGTGCTGGGATTCAATTCCATTTGACCAATTTTTGTTGAACATCCACTTCATGCCAGGTTCTGTGCCTACAGTGTTGTCAAGAGGTTGACAGATAAGATGACAAAGCAAGACCAATAAACTGGAAATTAAAATTACAGCCATTAGTGCTAAGTATAGGTTTGCAAAGGATGCTAGGGGTACACAAAAAAGGGAAACTGCATCTAGCCTGGAGGCCTTCCTGAAGGCATGGTATATCAGAGTTGTATCTTGAAAGGTTAGCAGGAGTTAGCTAGAAAGAGAAGGTTGTTCTAGAAAGAGAAAATGGTAGATACTTAACACAAGGAGCACAAGGGGAGAACTGCAATTGTTTCTACTTTGTTGGAGCAGACGTTGCCTTGGAGGAGAATGGTGAGGTGGGAGAACAAACGGTGAGAGGTCTTGAAAATAAAGGAAGAAGAATTTCAAGAACAAAGTCAACAGTAACTGGCTGAGTGAGATAAGGCCCCCCAAATGCCTGTAGAGTTTGGTAACTAAAACAGGACTGATGTGTTTGGGGAAACCGTGGGCGTCAAGCCAGACGGCAGTGGGTTTAGAGAGAATGGGAAACCAGCAAGTGAAGTCAGAGGTAAGCGACTCCTCCCGCAAGCCTGGCTGGGGGAAGGAAAAAACAAAAACAAGGACAGCAATGGGTTTTTTCAAAAGGACACACAGGTTCGAACATGTTTAGATGCTGAGAGAAAAGAGCCAGTGAAGAAGGAAGAAGGCAGAGAGCAAAACCCCTGAGCAAGGGTTTCCCAGCCAGGAAGCATTGTGGAAGTCCAGAAACCTGGTGAGGAGCTCGTCTCCGTGCGTCAGAAGGAAAAGAAGATGGGTGCAAATGCAGGTAAAAGCATAGAGATTTCCTGCCTGACGTCAGCAGGAGACAAGGCAGTGCGTTGAGAGTGAGGTGAGAAGAGGGAGGCAGGGGACTTCAGGGTGACAGACATTGGCAATAGCTTCTCTAAGGGATGAGAGGCCATTTGGGCACATGGGTAAAGGTTGCCAGGCAGAACCAAGACTCAGCTCTGGGTGCATGAAGCTGTGGGATACCAGTGGGCTCATTTATAAGAGGTTGTCCAGTACCTCCCGGCCCTCCAGGGGTAACAGTGGAAGTGCTGAGACTAGAGTTTGCTGGCAAGATCTGGAGGAGAGCAAGGGAAGAGATCAGTGGAGGGCCATGTTTTCGAGCCTGGGCCGAGAATGGATGAAGCCAGTTTGGTAGATTAGGGGACATTGGACAAGTTCAGGGGCCAGACATCTGATCAGGAATAGTGGGAAAAAGTAAGACAAGGGCTAACTAGATAGAACGCTGCAGTCAGAATGGTTGGGAAATAGTAATCTTGAATAGTGAAGTTCTCAGAATGTGTTGAGGACTAAGGCTAACTTCCAAGTCCACTGATGTGAGTCCACAGAACTTGACTGTTAGTAACACAGTGGTGACTCTATATATGCAGATACATTTTGTTTCCTATGTTAATAAACGAATGAAAGATTCATTAGCGTATTGATACTATCAAATAATTTTTTTTTTTTTTTTTTTTGCGTTACGCGGGCCTCTCACTGTTGTGGCCTCTCCCATTGCGGAGCACAGGCTCCGGATGCGTAGGCTCAGCGGCCATGGCTCACGGGCCCAGCCGCCCTGCAGCATATGGGATCCTCCCACACCGGGGCACGAACCCGTGTCCCCTGCACCGGCAGGCGGACGCTCAACCACTGAGCCACCAGGGAAGCCCTCAAATAATTTTTAACTGATAAAAGCTTGAAAGTGTGTGTGTGTGTGTGTGTGTGTGTGCGCGCGCACGCACCTAGTGGGAAGAGTCCTCCATTGTGAACCTCATCTACAAATTATGCTGCCATTTGATGGTAGAATTTTCTTACCGGCAGGACAAGTTCAGACACCCCTTAGAAGACACCTATAATTTCTCATTCATTATTCCTCTTTATAACCTGTTCTGACGTGTGAAGATAAAAGTCAGAATAAGGAAATACTTTTCTGGGCCTAGAGCCACAAATTCTGGTTTTAATTTTCTTTGTCTGTCACTTTGGCTGCAATTTAAACCCAGGATCTTAGAATTGGAAGAGTCTCAGAAATCATCTTGTCTGGTATCCTTTTACAGAAGGCCAGAGTGACACAGTGGCCCTCCTAATATCACACTGGTACTTAGCAGTATGACTAGACCTAAGGCCCAGGTTCCCCAACTCTTCTTTCTGTCACACTGTGCTACACCCTCAATTAGGAGTTCCAGAAATAATACCTACCTTTATCCTCTTTCTGAACCTGACCATGCCCTCAGTTTGGAGTTCATGAAATAACAAGTCCAAAGTTGTTCTGACATGCCGCAATACTGACTGCTCTGGCATGCCGCAGACACGTAAGGGCGACACAGCAGGGGTCGGACAGTGATGCAGGGCTTAACCAGAGCTGCGGAGGGAGAGCCCTGCCTTGGACAGGCCTGCCCCAGGACCCAAGCCACTGGAGTCAAGGGGGAGCCGCTTTCCTGTTAGGTGATGGGCAGCCCCTTCCTGCCTATGTCTCTGGATACACTTCCTGCCATTGGTTCTTAGCAAACAGGATCACAGAGCTATTCACCTGCCCCCAAAGGGGTTTGGGCTGGGGGTTTCCCAGGCTCAGTCCCACGTACCTCTTGTCACTCCCACGGTCTAAACCACAACCCAGAAGCCCCAGGCTGTTTCCCTCCACTTGTCCTGACCATGCCTATGGGTAAGAAGATTCCATTTCACTGTGTGGGAAAGCAGGAAATGGGGCCTGAGGCAGCTTTACAGGGAGTGGCCCTGGTGAAAGAAGGAGGCTCTACCGGTCGCCAGCCCAATGTCAGAATCCCTTTGTTGCCTCTCAAACTTCAGGAAGCAAGCTAAGATACCCGTGGTAACCTTGAAGCAGCCTTGTCACTAAATTTATTTCACAGCAAAGCTTTGAAACAAACTTAAGGAGGAAATATGATAATTTAAGAAGATGGATCAAAGCCCATTTGGTCCAAATTTTTTTTTTTTTGGCCACTCCCTGCGGCTTGTGGCATCTTATTTCCCTGACCAGAGATCGAACCTGGGCCCTAAGAGTGAAAGCGCCAAGTCCTAACCACTGGACCACCAGGGAATTCCCTCATGCAGTCCAAACTTGACCTTGAGTGCCTGTTTAAGTTTCATTCACGTCCTCTGCTGATGAGGTCAATGCACAAAGGTTGGTACTTCCCTGGTGGTCCAATGGTAAAGAATCTGCCTTCCAATGCAGGGGATGCATGTTCGATCCCTGGTCAGGGAACTAAGATCCCACATGCCAAGGGGCAACTAAGCCCACGCGTGGCAACAACTGTGCCCGTGCGCCTCAACTAGAGAGACTGCGTGCCGCAAACTGCAGAGCCCATGTGCTCTGGAGCCTGCGCACCACAACTAGAGAGAAGCCCAAGTGCCACAACGAAAGAACCTGTGAGCTGCAATGAAGATCTCGTGTGCTGCAACTAGGGTCCGACGTAGCCCAAATAAATAAATAAATAAATAAGTAAAAGAGACTTTGTCTTAAAAAATAAATAAATAAAGAGAAACACTTTGTTTCTAAAGGGAAGCATTTGTGGGTGTGGCAGAGCAAAAGCAGAAATGAATTGTGGTAAATTAACCAGGCCCATGATGTTAGATGTGGTTAGATCATCTAATCCAACCCCTGCATTGCACTGACCCTGCAAAAGTTATACCACACTCCTTAGCATACAGATTTAGTCACCCTAACTAAGCAGAGTTTACGCAGAAACAGTCATTAGAGACTGCTGGCACCTTTAAGGTTGCCATCCATTTTTTGTGGGCCTCCCTCCAGGGCTTGTCTGTGTGCCCACACGCATGTCCACCTCCCCGGGCACAGCGTCAGGCCCATTGTTGTCCCACATCATTTGCTGCTATTAATAGCTCAAGTTTGTGAACAATTTCCTGTTTCAAATAAAAATTATTGAGAATTCAAGGTTATTCCTTATAATTACATCAGTCTGACTCACTTGTATTCCCACATGCTTTCCTGAGAGGGAGGTAGGGGGTATGCTAAATAGTGCACCAGGAATGCCACACAGGCCTGGCCACACCCAGGAGCATGTGGCCAATGCGAATGTCATCCATAGTGAGTGCCACTGGGGAAAAAGGCTGAGACCTTCCTTCTGGACAACAGGAAGTCAGACTTTTAATTCTGGAATTGCGTTAACTCCAATAATCAGTTTAAAAAAGTGGTGGGGTGGGGGGCGCAGACACTGACTGTCTCTGTCTTCCAGGGGTTAATAATTTAAAGGCACGGAGACTTAAATTCAGTGATCCATACAGATAAGACATCACACCCTCCATCTTTTTAGACTAATTCTTCCATGAACCAAATGCTTGGGCCCCACAGGATATTTGCAGCTCCCAAAGAGCAGAAGCCATAGCAACAGCAGCACCGTGGAGCTAAGACTGGTGAGGCGCTGCTGTGCGCAGGACACTTTATAAGGGTTCGCTCCTTTGAGACTCCCGATAAGCCTTTAAGGTGGATGCTGTGATAATCCCCATTTTACAGAGGACGACACTGGAGTTCAGAAAGTGTAATAACTTACCCAGGGTCCCGGAGTCAATAAGTCACAGAACAGGAATCCACACCCAGGCGGTGCCCTTGTTCATAATCACTGCACCGCTCTGCCTCCCCAAGGACAAGGAGACTGGGAATGAAAACCGCTAACTGCTTGAATGGGGTTCCAGTAGCTGGAAGGCCTCTCCTCCACTCGTTAAAACCCTATGCATTACGCATGCGCTAAGGCTTTGTCATCACTCTTTCTGTGAAACGTCTCTCCCATCAGAGGTCACACTGCTCTCTTCCCCTCCAGCACCTTGTTTAAATCTCTATGTAGTGGGCTTCCCTGGTGGCACAGTGGTTAAGAATCCGCCCGCCAATGCAGGGGACACGGGTTCAAGCCCTGGTCTGGAAAGATCCCACATGCCGTGGAGCAACTAAGCCCGTGCACCACAACCACTGAGCCTACGCTCTAGAGCCTGCGAGCCACAACTACTGAGCCTGTGTGCTGCAACTACTGAAGCCTGTGCGCCTAGAGCGCGTGCTCCACAATAAGAGAAGCCACTGCAATGAGAAGCCTGCGCACCGCAATGAAGAGTAGCCCCCGCTCACTGCAACTAGAGAAAGCCCGCGTGCAGCAATGAAGATCCAATGCAGCTGAAAATAAAATTAAATAAATAAGTAAATCTCTATGTAGCGCTTGTGATGTTAAGCATTTGCTGTCTGCATGGGGAACTTCCTCCTTTTACCTTTGGGGTTATGTGCAAAATCTGCAGGTGAGATAGGGTCACCCTTCAAGATACCCAAACACAAAATTTTTCTCTCACTAAGCAGGTCACATCCGGACCTGTGTTTTGGGCACTGTGTTTTGCACTGTGTGTGTTTATGGTGATATAGAGGGTTTAGCAGATGAAATGTGGTTTGGTGTAAAAAAAGAATAGGCTGAAACCACAGCATCTTCACTAACTGTGTGACTTTGGACACGCTGTTTAATCAGCATGAGCCCTGCTTCCCCCTCTGTTAAAATGGAGGCAATATGCACGTGTCACATGATTGTTGATTAAATAAGACACTGTAGGGCCTCAACCCGCTAGCACCTTTAACACTCGTCTTGCATTACCTTCAATGAGCCCTGAAGATAGTTCTGACCACATACGTGCAATGATACTATGTGAATTCAAAGGGAATAAAGATATCCAAGACACTGTTCTTCCCTCTGGAAACTTATAAAGAATAAAATGATACACTATTTAAGTTGCCACCAAGATAACAACAGGAAAGGCACCAGGAGTCAAGATACAATTGATCGCCAAGTAAATATGATCAGTGATCATTATGATGGGAGTTCACAGGAAGACACAAACGTTTTGTGTTGGGGTGTCAGATTAATCTTTCATGAGCAAGTGGACTCTGAGCTGAGTTTGAAGGATGAGGATGAGCCAGAAAAATGAAGAAGAGACAGGATATCTCCCCAGGTGGGGGGAGGGATGCTCTGGCCTGAGACCTTCTCAGGGCACAGTTCTTGTGGGACAGGGCTGTCAGACTCAACCACCTACGGGGCGGAGTAGGGGACACACATGGGGCGGGGCGGGGAGGCGGATGTCAGACTCCAGCAGTGCCGCAGCCTCCAGTGGGACAGACACTCAGCTCCATCCCATGGCTGCCAGGTAAGAAACTGGGACCTGTGGTTGCCAGATAACCTGATTTTTTTCCCAGAGAAGATGGAAAGCTGGATTTCTATGCAAAATCTCACTATTTTGAAATGTTTGTAACAAATTTGACAAAATTTAAAAATTCTCTGCAGGCCAAAGAAAACACATGCTCAGGCTGGATTCCACATAGAGAGCTTTTGTTTAGATTGAACAAACATTGTGATTGAAGATGCAGGGAAGCAGAGAGTAGAAAGATAAAGTATTATTTGAATGCCAGGCTAAAATATTTGGATTTTTTTCTTTCAGAAAACACAGGACAATGGGGAAATGCCAGCTAACGCCCCTTCCACTTATAGCCCCCAAAAGGAGAAATCATTTTGTTTGCTATAATTTTTATTATGATAAGTTTTCCCTATTTACCCTCTTAATGGTTTTGCCTAAGAAATCAACTTGACTTATCATTATAATAATGATCTGCTTTGTTTACTCGTAAAGGCATGAAAACCCTAGACTAGGGCCTAACTCTTTGTTTAAATGTTTTAGTTTTAAGGGTGGCTCTGTGTCTTAATCGCTTTGGCTGTAAATGGAAAGGCTTAAACTAGATAATATTTAATGTCCCTTCAAGTTCTAACATCCAAAGAGCCTATGACTCTATAGAGAAGAAATTAAATTAGTTCTTAATTGATGCACTCTAAAAATATAGTGGTAATACATACATATTTTAATCTAGCAGTTTTACAGTTTTCAAAGAGCTTTCTTATTTACTCTTTTTCAAAGACCCCACTAAGATCCTATTATCACTCCCATTTTACAGAGAAGAAAACTGAGGCTCAGACAGGTTAAGTGTCTTGCTCATGACCACCCAGGCATCAGTGGCAGAGCTAGAGTTCCAGCCCAAGTTCTAACTCTTCCTTCCACATTCTATTTCCAATGTACCTCTTGCACTAGAACCTCAAAGAGAGGACTGAAATATGGTAAGTCCCTGAACACTCTTATGGGTGATGGTCTTGAGTTCCTGAGGAGCATTTTCTGTATCTTTGGAAACAAGCTGAAATTCTTTCTGCATCAAGGTTGGTGGGGCGGGAGGGTGGGAGGGGCGCATGGGAGAGATCCGTATCTGTCCTTACCTTATTCAGCAGGCAATCTTCTAAGTTTCCTTCCATCAGGGATTTCATGTCTTCTTGGTCTATGCTGAGCAGAACAGCAGAGTCTTGGTTTGTCTCTCAGCAGAGAGAGCACTTGTGTATAGATTTCTCAGTGATATTAGTCTCTGGGTGCTGAATTTCTCTGGGACTGTGTATGTGGACCACAGACTTGCCTTCTCAATTCTTCATTCAAGCTCTCATTTCCAAATTGTGAGCATTCATCTTTCATCTTTTGGGAAATTAAAAAAAAAAAAAAGAATTGAAGGAGAGTTGATGAAACTGCATTTGAGTCCAGCCAAATTTTACTCTATTTAGCTCTGTTGACTGGGGTGTTGACCGAAGGGCAATTTTCCAAGTTGTATTTCCCACTCAAATACTCAAAAGTTCCATTCAAGATGGAAACGCCCTGTAGTTGGCTTCTTCCGAGCTATTTATGCTCTTATCCTGACACTAGATGCACCTGTGAGCTCAGTATCTTATATCTCCTTGTTCTAACCCTGTTGACAGTAAATATCCCTTGCCCTCCAATCCAGAAAACCCCACAGATGGATTTACCTTCTTTACAATAAACAAAACTGCCAAACAACCAGCCTGGCACCCATGATTATGCCTACAAACAAGCAATCAGGACACAACAATTCGCATGTGGAAACACACACACACACACACACAGGCATGGACACACACAGGCGCGCACACACACACACACACACAGGCATGGACACACACAGGCACACACACAGGTATGGACACACACAGGCACACACACACACAGGTATGGACACACGCAGGCACACACACACACACACAGGTATGGACACACACAGGCACACACACACACAGGTATGGACACACAGGCACACACACACACACACAGGTATGGACACACACAGGCACATACACACACAGGCATGGACACACACAGGCACACACACACACAGGTATGGACACACACAGGCACATACACACACAGGCATGGACACACACAAGCACATACACACACACACAGGTATGGACACACACAGGCACACACACACAGGCATGGACACACACAGGCACATACACACACACACACACGTATGGACACACACAGGCACACAGAAGCACACCCAGGAATGGCAGGACAGGATCCTTCCGCTCACCTGCTGACCTTTAAATCTCCCTCTTCCCACCTGAAAGCTAGCAGTAAAAATAAAGTCAGTGTAAACAGGCTCCTCAAGAGCCGAGGAAACACTCACATCTGGTTTTGCCAGCAAAACTATGCTGGAAAACAGCTCAGGCAGCAAATTCCCAGTCTGGCTGGCTGGGGCTAGTTTTATTACAGAAAAAAAATTTCACAATGGCTTGATCTCCCTGAAACTGGTAAACATCAGAGTCTGCTATCAGATGATCTAAAGGTATTAGAGCACTTCTGGGAGCCCAGCTCAATTCGGAGCAATGTTGCAAAGGCAAGTGTTTTTCCCAAACCCACCTCTGAGTGCATCCTCTGGGCGCTCAGCAACCACGTTGGGCGCCCGGGCTGCTCTGTGTTCTGTAACCACAGCATTCGCATATCTCCCCGAACTTGGCACCATCTGAAAGCCACATCCACATCAGAGCTCCGGCTGCTCCGTGCTCCACCCACCTCACTAATAATCCCGGGGTTCCGTCCAGCTTCTGCAGCTCCCCTCTGGGAACCTGCAGTCTGATCTGAATATGGTAAAGCCGCCCCTCCTCAATACCGCCTCGCCTTTTCATTTTCTTCCATTTGTAATTTTAAACCTCCTTCCTTTGATAGCAAGTGTTCCCGAATATTTCAGAATTTTCTTTTGCCTTCTCTTACCGCTGGTCAGTCGTTCCAAACTACCAGTTTTTCACAGACCAAGAGTCTCTTTCCTCTGTGCTTCTTGCAATTCAGAGTTCTCTTTCCACCTCATTTTCAACTTCACCAAAGTCCTCCTGTTTTTCCCAGGTGTTCTTGCTGTTGTCCTTACTTCTGCTTCACTGTAATCATTAACGCAGGAGTCCCTCTCCTCTGGTGGGGCCTTTCCTACTATTCTAAGTTTACCCCAGTCGCCCGTCATCATATGCACAAACTTTCATCCTTTTGTGCCTGTGGTGGCCTTACCTCGATTGCTCCAGTACCGCAGCTGATCAAAATGCTGAAAGTGGCATTCTTCTCTTGTGCTAGGGTCCGGTGACACTTGCCAATTGTGAGCGGGGAAAGCAATGAACAGGGACAACTGAGGAGCCTGGGAGAAGAAGAAGGAGCACGCGCTCAGGGTGGCTTACTAGAGTCTAATTTTACCTGGATGCTGTACCCAGGAAATGGGGTGTTGTATAGACACGACCAGTTCCCTGCTCCAGGATGTTCCTTATGGGCAAAGGTTCTGAAATACAGGGCAGGCCCACAAACACAGGTACTCTGACAGATTGGCAAAGACAAAATTTCTTTGTAGATAGAGATCTCTGGCTAATTGGATATTGGATCAGCAAATATTTATTGAGCAACAGATTGCCCAAGGCACTCTGCTGTGTCACTGGGAGGGATTAAAAATGGACTCAGATTTCCCTCTTTCCTCGGGAAATAAATATCCTTGTTTCTCATGACTCACACCAAATGCAAGTATGAACATGTAAACCAACTTTAGCTCAACTTCTGTTGTGAGGACCAAGATGTTATTCTTTAAAGTCAGTTGAACAAAGGCATTCAAACCCTAAACCATCAATATAAGAAGCCCTGGGAAGATCATGTCACCTGGTTCACCAGCAAAGGTGTTTGTTACTGATTTACCTTAGTGGCCAGGATTTTCATACCAAAAAGGGGAAGGGTTGGCTTGATTCAGATCAATCTTAAATATACAAATTTGTTAAACTTCACCAAGATTACAAATTCTGACTTATTCTTTCAAAGATTTCTTTTAATCCCAGGGTGACTCAAATCTGACAGTTCAGAGGACCAAATAGAGATAATTGTTTAAGCTGTGAGGAAGCCCCCAACAATGAACAGACCCTGTCTGTTCTGTGTCACCTGTGTAGCCCGGTACCTAACACAGGGGTCCCCAACCCCCGGGCCATGGACCGATACTGGTCTGCGGCCTGTTAGGAACCGGGTCACATGGCAGGAGGTGGGCGGCAGGCGAGCGAGCGAAGCTTCATCTGCTGCTCCCCAAAGCTCTCATTACCACCTGAACCATCACCCTCCCACACCCAGCCCCCAACCCTGTCCGTGGAAAAACTGTCTTCCACGAAACCAGTCCCTGGTCCCAAAAATGTTGGGAAGCACTAACCAAACACATAACTGACCCTCAATGAACAGTGAATATTTCTTTGCCTTAAACATTAAAGCGACCATTCTAATAAATAAAATACTTTGAGATGCATAAAACAGCAAAGATGACCTGTTACAACATAGTATATACTCAGTGATCCCAGATTGGGCTAGAGGAAAGGAAAGGAAAATATCTAGATCTGTGTCCATCTGGCTGTGTGTCCATCCATTTATATTTCTGTGCACTGGAATGTCATTCTGGATCTTCCTCACTCAAATGGCCCAATGCTGAAAGGCAACCCAGAAACTTATTTTTAACAGAGACCAGCTGTCAAAACTCCTGCTATGGCTTGGATGACACTTTATTTTCAAATTAAATAGTAAGGTATTTCCATGTTCATATCTCTCTACCTGGTAAACAGAGTTATATTTTCATCTGAAACTTTTCCTTAAGTCAGGGTGCAACTCCCTTCCCTCTGTTCAGAGTCATGTGAGGCTGGCATATTTTTCAGTTGACTTCACCAGGAAAACACTGGGTGTGAAGAAAGCCTTTAAAGAAGAAGACATTTGGTTTTATTAATTTGTTATACCATGAAACTAACTGGTTCACCTAAGTTTCTGTGATACCTGAGTTAGGAAGTGGCAGGAAATAGGTGATGGGAGGAATTAATTGTTCCTAGTTCTTGGGAACACAGGGGGCTGCTTTCCCTTCCCCCTCTATTGCTCATGACACATGACAAATTTATCTGTTTTTAGTTAAAAGAGACCCAGCCAGAAGATAAAGACATAGAGATCGAGGGAACAAAAAAGAAAGTCCAGAAATAGACTCACACAAACACAGTCATTTGATCTTTGATAAAGTGTAAACACATTTCAGTGGAGGGAAGATATTTCTTTTCACTAATGTGTATTGGTAAAATTGGTTGTCCATAGGAAAAGAAATAATAATATATATTATTGATATAAATCTCATACCTTACATAAAGATTTACCTCAAAATGGATCATAGATCTAAATGAGAAACATAAGCTAAATCCTTGTGTCCTGAGTTTAGGCCAAGAGTTCTTAGGAATGATAAAAAAAAAAATGGATAACTTAGACTTCATCAAATTTAAGAACTTTTGTTCTTCCAAAGATACTGTCATGAGAATGAAGAGACAAGATATGGACTAGGAGGATATATTTGAAAACTACCTACCCAACAAAGGACTTGTATCCAGAATATGTAAAGAACTCTCAAAATTAGTAATGAGAGAACAACACAACTTAAAAATGAGTAAAGGGCTTGAACAGACACTTCACCAAAGAGGATATAAGGATGGCAAATAAGCATGTGAAAATATAGTCAGTATCATTAGACATTCAGGAAATGCAAATTAAAAACACGAAAAGATACATACTTAATTGAATGGCTAAAATGAAAAAATGGTGCCAGTACCTAGTGTTGACAAGTATACGGAGCAACTGAAACTCTCATACATTTCTGATGGGAATGAAAAATGGTTTGGTAATTTCTTATGAAGTTAAATATATATTTGACCCCCAGCAATTCCACTCCTAGGCATATAGCCTAGAGAAATGAAAACCTGGTTTACACAAAAACCTGTACATGAATGTTCACAGCACTGTTATTTGTGACAGTCAAAAGTTGGATGCCACCCCAAAGCTTCTCAACAGGTGAATTGATAAACTGTGGTACATCCATAGCATATAATATACAACAATAAAAAGGAACAAATTATTGATATACACAACTTGGATGAATCTTAAATACATTGTGCTGAGTGAGAGAACACAGAGAACTTTCAGAAAGTTACATATTGTATGATTCCATTAATTTGGCATTCTCAAAAATTCTTGAAAAAAGACCAAGTTTTAGTGGTGGAGAACAGATCAGTGGTTGCCAGGGGTCTTGGGGTGAGGTGAGGGTGTGACTACCAAGGGATAGCATGAGAGAGGTTTTTGGAATGGTCTAACTGTTCTGTGTTCTGATTTTGGTGGGGTTTTCATGAATCTGTATATATGTTAAAATTCATACAACTTTTCACCAGAAAAAAAAAGTGTTACTATAGATCATTTTTAAATAAAGAAACCCAAAGATATTAATTATAATGAAAATACAATCAAGTTACCAGGTCCTCATAGATAATACATTTTGTGTTATTTTATGGGAAAATGTAAGTATTGTGTAATCAAATAGTATCTTTTTTTTTTTAATATTATTTTGCATTTTATTTATTTTTTTGTGGTATGCGGGCCTCTCACTGTTGTGGCCTCTCCCGTTGTGGAGCACAGGCTCCGGATGCGCAGGCTCAGCGGCCATGGCTCACGGGCCCAGCCGCTCCATGGCATGTGGGATCTTCCCGAACCGGGGCATGAACCCGTGTCCCCTGCATCGGCAGGCGCACTCTCAACCACTGCGCCACCAGGGAAGCCCCAAATAGTATCTTTTTAAAAAAAATTTTTAGAGCAGTTTTAGGTTCATAGAAAAATTGGGAGGAAGGTAGAGATTTCCCATATACTCCCTCCCCCAAGACATGCATAGCCTCCTCCATTATCAACATCTGCCACCAGAGTGGTACATTGTCACAGTTGATGAACCTACACTGTCACACCATTATCACCCAAAGTCCTAATTTACATCATGGTTGACTCTTGGTGTTATGCATTTATGGGTTTGGACAAATGTATCCATCATTATAATATTGTACAAAGTATTTTCACTGACCTAAAAATACTCTGTGTTCTGCCAATCATCCCTCCTCCACCCCCATCCCCCACCAACTCCTGGCAACTATTCTTTTTTACAGTCTCCATAGTTTCACCCTTTCCAGAATGTCATATAGTTGGAATCATACAGTAGGTAGCCTTTTTAGATTGGCTTCTTTCACTTAGTAATATGAGTTTAAGTTCCTCCATGTCTTTTCATGGCTTGATAGCTCATTCTTTTTAGTGCTAAATAATATTCCATTGTCTGGATGTACCACAGTTTATTTATCCGTCGCCTACTGAAAGACATCTTGGTTGCTTCCAAGTTTTGGAAATTATGCATAAAGCTGCTACAAACACCCAGTTACAGGTTTTTATGTGGATATAAGTTTTCAGCTCCTTTGGGTAAATACCAAAGAGGGTAATTGCTGGATCGTATGACAAGGATATATTTGGTTTTGTAAGAATCCACCAAACTGTCTTCCAAAGTTGTTGTACCATTTTGTATTTCCACCAGCAATGATCATGATTTCCTGCTGCTCCACATCCTCTCCAGCATTTTGTACTGTCAGTGTTTCAGATTTTACCCATTCTTATAGTTGTGTAGTGGTATCTCGTTGTTTTAATTTGCATTTCTCTGATGACTTATAAGGTGGAGCATCTTCTCATATGCTTATCTGCTATCTGTATGGCAGTGGTGAGGTGTCTTGCTGAGGTCTTTGGCACATTTTCTAACTGGATTTTTTGTTTTCTTCTTCTTAAATTTTAAGAGTTCTTTGTATATTTTGGGTAATAGTCCTTCATGAGATGTGTCTTTGGCAAATATTTTCTCCCAGTCTGTGGCTTGTCTTCTCATTCACTTGCCATTGTCTCTCATAGATCAGAAGTTTTTACTTTTAATGAAGTCCAGTTTATTCATTAGTTCTTTCATGGATGGTGCCTTTGGTATTTTATGTAAAAAGTCATCACCATACCCAAAGTCATCCAGGTTTTCTCTTAAGTTATATTCTAGGATTTTTACAGTTTTGTTTTTTACATTTAGGCCTATTATCCATTTTGAGTTAGTTTTTGTGAAGAGTGTATGTGTCTAGATTCTTTTTTCTTTTTTTTCTTTTGGCATATGGATGTCCATTGTCCCAGCACTATTTGTTGAAAATATTATGTTTCATTGTATTACCTTTGCTCTTTTGTTAAAGATCAACTGACTATATTTATAGGGGTCTGTTTCTGGGTTCTCCATTCTGTTCATCCATCTATTTGTCTATTCTTTTGTCAATACTACACTGTCTTAATTACTGTAGCTCTGTAGTAAGTCTTGTAGTCAAGTATTGTCAGTCCTCCAACTTTGTTCTCTCCTTCAATATTATGTTAGCTATTCTGTGTCTTTTGCCTTTCCATGTAAACTTTAGAATCAATTTCTCAATATACACAAAATGACTTGCTGGGATTTTTATTGGGATTGCATTTAATCAAGTTGGGAAAAACTGACATCTTGACAATATTAAGTCTTCCTATCCATGTACATAGAATATCTCTTCATTTATTTATGGATCTTGTACCTAAGTATTCCATTTTGGGGGGATGCTAATGTAAATGGCATTGTATTTTTAACTTCAAATTCCACTTGCTCATTGCTGATATATAGGAAAGCCATTGGCTTTGTATATTAATCTTATATCCTGCAACCTGTCTATAACTGCTTATTAGTTGCAGGGGTTATTTTCTGATGATTTTTTCAGATTTTCTACATAGAGGATCATGTCACCTGAGAACAAAGAAAGTTTTATTTTTCCTTTTTAAATCTGTATATCTTTTATTTACTTTTCTTGTCTTATTACATTAGCAAGGACTTCCAGTATGATGTTGATAAGGAGTGGTGAGAGGGGACATCCTTGCTTTGTTCTTGATCTTAGCGGGAAATCTTCTAGTTTCTCACCATTAAATATGATGTTAGCTGTAGGTTTTTTGTAGATATTCTTTACCAAGTTGAAGAAGTTACCCTCTATTCTTAGTTTACTGAGAAATTTTATCTCAAACAAGTGTTAAATTTTGTCAGATACTTTTTTTGCTTCTATTGATAAGATCATGTGATTTTTCTTTCTTAGGCTGTAGATGTGATAAATTATATTAATTAATTTTTGAATGTTGAACCAGCCTTGCATACCTGGGATAAATCCTACTTGGTCTTGGTGTATAATTCTTTCTATACATCGTTACTGATATTTTGTTGAAGATTTTTGCATCTGTGTTCATAAGAGATATGGGTCTATAGTTTTCTTTCCTTGTAATGTCTTTGTCTCATTTGAGTATTAGGGTAGTGCTGGCCTCATAGAATGAGTTAGGAAGCATTCCTTTTGCTTCTATCCTCTGAAAGAAATTTTAGGGAGTTGGTATAATTTCTTCCTTAAATGTTCAGTAGAATTTACCAGTGAATACATCTGGGCCTGGTGCTTTCTGTTTTGCAAGGTTATTAATTATTATTTCTTTAAAAGATATAGGCCTATTCAGATTGCCTATTTCTTCTTCTATGAGTTTTGTCAAATTATGTCTTTCTAGGAATGGGTCCATTTCATCAAGGTGATTAAATCTGTGGGCATAGAGTTGTTCATAGTATTTCTTTATTATCCTTTTAATGTTCATAGGACCTGTAGTGATATCCCCTCTTTCATTTCTGATATTAGTAATTTCTGTCCTCTCTCTTTTTTTCTTAGTCTGGCTAGAGGCTTATCAATTTTATTGATCTTTTCAAAGAATCAGTTTTAGTTTTGTTGATTTTCACTATTGATTTTCTATTTTCAATTTCATTTATTTCTGCTCTAATTTTTATTATTTTCTTCTGTGTATTTTGGATTTTTTTCCTAGTTTCCTAAGGTGGAAATTTAGATTATTGATTTTAGATCTTTCTTCCTTTTTTTTTTTTTTTTAAGAAGTGGATTTATTTAGAGAGAAACACACTCCACCAGACAGAGCGTGGGCCATCTCAGAAGGTGAGAAAGCCCTCTTTCTTCCTTTTTAATATATCCATTCAATGCCATAAAATTCCCTCTAAGCACTGCTTTCACTGCATCCCACAAATTTTGATAGGTTGTGTTTTTTCATTTAGTTCAAAATATTTTAAAATTTCTCCTGAGATTTCTTCTTTGACCCATGTATTATTTAGAAGTGTGTTGTTTATTTAATCTCCACGCATTTGGAGATTTTCCAGTTATCCTTCTGTTATTGATTGTTTTTTTTAGTTTAATTCCATTATGGTTTGACAGCAGACATTGTATGATTTCTGTTCTTTTAAATTTGCTTTATGGCCCAGAATGTGGTCTATCTTGGTGAGTGTTCCATCTGAGTTTAAGAAGAATGTGTATTCTGCTGCTGTTGGATAAAATAGTCTGTAGATATCAATTACATTTGGTATTTTTATTATATAAATATTTAGTTGTTTTTTAACAACTAACAACTTTTAACAAGTTGATGGTGTTGTTGAATTCAACTATATGCTTACTGATTTTCTGCTTGCTGGAGCTGTCCATTTCTGATAGAGGAGTATTGATGTCTCCAGCTACGATAATGGTGTCATCTATTTCTCCTTGCAATTCTGTTGGTTTTTGCCTCACATAGTTTGACACTCTGTTGTTAGGTACATACATGTTAAAGACTGCTATGTCTTCTTGGAGAATTGACTCCTTTATCATTACATAATGACCTTCTTTGTCCCTCATAACTTTCCTTGCTTTGAAGTCTACTGTCTGAAATTAATATAATTATTCCTGCTTTCTTCTGATTAGAGATAACATGGAGTATTTTTCTCCATATATTTACCTTTTATCTTTATATTTAAAGGGGTTTCTTGTAGACAACATGTAGTTGGGCCTTGGGTCTTGTTTTTTGATCCACTCTGATAATCTTTGTCTTTTAATTGGTGAATTTAGACTAGTGACATTCAAAGTGATTATTGATATAGTTGGATTCATATCTAACATGTTTGTTACTGTTTTCTATTTGTTGTCCTTATTCTTTGTGCCTGTTCTTGTCTTCCACTCTTTTTTCTGCCTTTTGGGGTTTTAATTAAGCATTTTTTGTGATTCCATTTTCTCTCTTTTCTTAGCATATCAGTTAATTAATAAGTTAACTTATTTTAACATTTTTTAAGTGGTTGACCTAGAGTTTGCAATATACACTTATAACTAACCCAAGTCTACTTTCAAAGAACACTATACCACTTCACAGGTGGTGTGAGTACCTTATAATAACAAAATAATCCTAATTTCTTCCTCTCATCCCTTCTATCCCTTGTATCATTGTTATCATTCATTTCATTTATATATAAGCATACATAAATGTGTGTGTATATATGTATTATATATATACATACACATATATATAATATACAGAAATACACATAGTCAAATTCATTGTTGCCATTATTATTTTGAACAAATTGTTTTCTGTTAGATCAATTAAGAATAAGAAAAATAAGTTTTTATTTTCCTTCTTGTATTCCTTCTTCAATGCTCTTCTTTTCTTTATGTAGATCCGAGTTTCTGACATACTATTTTCCTTCTCTAAAGAACTTCTTCAACTTCTTTAACATTTCTCGCAAGGCAAGTCTAATGGCAACATATTCTCTCAATTTTTGTTTGTCCAAGAAAGTCTTTCTTTCTCCTTCATTTCTGAAGAATACTATATTGGTGGTTTTTATTCTCTCAACACTTTAAATATTTCACTCCACCCTTTTCTTGCATCCTTTATGAGAAACCAGATGTAATTTCTTTGTTCTTTTATAGGTCAGTGTTTTTTTCCTTGTCTTTGATTTTCTGTAATTTGAATATGATACACCTAGGTGTAGTTTTTATGGCATTTATTATACTTGGTATTCTCTGAGTTTCCTGGATCTGTGGTGTGGTATCTGCAATTTACTGGCGGGAAATTACCAGTCATTATTGTTTCAAATATTCTGTTTGTTTCTTTTCCTTCTGGTATTCTCATTTTACACCTTTTGCAATTTTCCCACAGTCCTTAAATATTTTTTTTATAGTCTTTGTTCTCTTTCTTTTTCAGTTTGGGAGGTTTCTATTAAGATAGTCTCTCGCTCAGAGATTTTTTTTCCTCAGCCATGTCCAGTCTACTAATAAGCCCATCAAAGGCATTTTCATTTGTTTCAATGTTTTGGGGTTTTTTTTTCATCTCTAGCACTTCTTTTTGGTTCTTTTTTAGAATTTCCTTCTCTCTGCTTACATTACCCATCTGTTATTATATGCTGTCTACTTTATCAAATAGAACCCTTAGCATATTAATTCTAGTTATTTTAAATTCCCTATCTGAAAGTTCTGACATCTCTGCCATGTCTGATTCAAAGTGTGTTTTTTGTTGTTTCATATGCCTTGTAATTTTTTCTTGTCAAACATAATGTGCTGGGTAAAAGGAACTGATGTAAATAGGCTCTAGTAATGTGGTGGTGGGGAAATATTCTAGAGTCCTATGATCAATCTTTTAGTGAGCCTGTGCTTTGGACCATGGACTTCACTAGTGTTTCTCAGGGTTTTTTTCCCTCCTTCCTGAAGTGGGACAGGATGGCTAGAGTGGGCTGGAGTTGGCTATTCTCCTTCTCCCTTATGGAAGGCTAGAGCTTACTAGAGTTGGATATTTCCCTTCTCTCAGGTCTCATAATATCTCAGCAGGTTAGGTTTTGGTTAACCAGTTTCCGCTGAGGACAGGCCTTGCTAAAAAGAATAGATTGCTCTGGTTCATCTTCCCTCCCCTGCAGGAAGCACGAGGGATTTTTGGTTTGGTTTTGTTTTGTTCTTTTTGATATTTACTGTGAGGATCTGGTGGAGAACCTAGAGGTAAGTCTCACAAAGTTGTGGAGCCCCCCGCATGACCGGGTCACTGGAGTTTTCTGCATTGAGCTTCCAGCAATTCATCAATTACAGTGCAGGTTTCCCTACCTTGGTGCTGGTTCCCATGGTGGTTTCTACGTCCATGCCTCTGCTCTGTGACTCCCTGTATTTGCTTGTCTGTCTCTTCAGTTTGGGGGAGAGTGGTCTGCCTTGTGTTATCTCCTCTCTTACTAATCCAAGAGGAGTTGTTGATTTTTTCAGTCTGCTCAGACTTTTTTGTCATTGTGAGGGTCGAGTAGCAACTTCCAAGCTCTTTACATGTGGAACCAGAGACCAGACATCCAATAGTGTCTGTTTTGAACTCTCATTAATAGATCTCAAATATTGCTAGTTATTAAAATGCTAATAGTAATTTAAAATTTTAAAATCAGACAGCTAACAAGTCAGATTTAAATAATTAAGTCTAATATTATGAGTGAAAATCAGGCGGGTAATTCTACATAAGTAAATATGCTATTACTGCCTTGGACAGTGGTCTTTCTGAATGATATATTTTAAACAGACATTTTGGAAATTTCTAAGAATATGTAGAAGAAAGAGGAGAGGGAGAAAAATATGCAATGAAATTAACAGTTGTTATTTTTGGATGGTGGAATAATTATGGGCTTATTTCTTTTTGTGAATTGTTTTTTATACATTTTCTACAAAGAGCATATGCTATTTATAATCAGAAAAAAGGTTTAAATGCTACAAATGCTATTTAAAATAAAACAAAATGAATTCATTTCTTGATGCTTCTTTTTATATTTGCTTTCCAGTTTTGCCAACATTATTCTGCATAATCAGAAAACAGACCCAATCTTATAAATGTTCAAAAGTAGGAAAATACTATTAGCGCAACTGTAACGTATATATTTCTATGTTGGTTTTCTTTATTAAGATGTATCATGCTGAGGCAGGAAAGATATAATCAGAAAAAGAAACAAATGTAGGTCAGAGGCAGTAAGAGAACATTCATAAATCATTTTGCGGTACATGTCTATCTTTTCAAGGTAGCTACACAATTTCAAGGGCAAGCATTTAATATTTAAAAGTACACTGGGAAATTTTAAAAGAATCTTCAGATGATACAACCAAACTCATTGCCCTCATGCTTTGTCCAAGTCCTGTGCAAAGATCCTATTCATTCCATAGGTTCCTCCCTCAGGTAAAATTAGAGAGTTGAGGCCATAGTATAAAAAGCGGTTATCATCAGTCCTATACCGAAGAGTCAAGCCCCAGCTGGCCCAGACAGGAATTGCTGTAGGGAAGCATGGGAGGGAAGGCTGAGTGTACACCGAGGAAGTGAGTGATAAGAGAGGTAGGTGGGAGGCGGCATCCTAAGCCAGGGATAACAGCTGGGCACAGGTATAGAGACGTAGCCAGGGACTGTGGTCAGAGCAGAACACCTGAAGGATGCCAGATTAGTTTGAAGAGATTACACAAGGCGCTGAATTCAAGGCTAAGGTATTCTGATTTTTCCTTGTAGGCAATGGAGAGCCATTGAAGGATTTTAGACACTGATAGGACAGAAATTGTTCTTTAAAGTGATTTATTTTGCAGCTAGTTGTCTATGGGATTATCCATCTCTATTAGCCTGTCAGCCTTGCAGGCATAGATTGTGTCTGATTCACTGTTGTTGTGGGACTCAGGGCTGATACTAGCTGCTTTAACAGCATTGTGCAAATCAGGAAGGGTGGCCCCTCTGGGTAGACTCAGTCCTACAAGGCCAATGCTTGGTGAGCTGACCATACCTGTGTGAAAAAGATCTTCCGGGAAGAAGCAGTCCTCACAAAGGTTTATGGCTTGATGAGGAAATAGGAGAGAATTATACACAATTTCTCTGTATCTCCCTAACAATACAATGTGGAAATTCCCACCCCCTTACCCTGCCATGTTTACTGCTATAGACAGAATTCACTCTTTAAGCAGTTATATAATAGTCTATAGTACAAGCATGTCAAAATTTACTCCACTTCTGATGGGCATTCCCTTTGTTTCCAGGTTTCTGCCTGGAAACAAACAATGCTGCAATTCATCTATATTTTTTGAGAGTTTAGAATGGCTTAAATAATGTAAGGAATGTCTTTTCTTCAAAGCTTAGATACAACTCAGCTGCCAAAGCATTTTGGCTTGGTCCTTTTAAAAATAAAAAAATCTATTTTTGAACATCTCTCAATACTAATGATATGTTTAATTTTTCTACCTCTTCTAGGGTCAATGTTGGCAGTTTATAGTTGACTCAAAAATCATCCATTTCCTCTAAATTTTCAAGTTTATTGTCACAAACTTTTACATAATAATATTCCTTTATGATTATTTTCATTTCTTCATACTAAACCCTCGATATTTCTCCCAAATCTGCTTTGTCCAGTTTTATGGAGATCAGAAAAAGGAACCATCATCATCCCAAATTTAAAGTCATCTTTGTCTCTTTCCTATCCTTCACCTCCCACATTCAATCTTCCATTCAATCCTGTCTGCCTCTAAAATAACTCTTAGGTCCATCCATCCATTCCTCCTGACCACCATTGCCATTGCTTCTCTACCTCACCCTTGGGAATCTAATTCAAAGAAATAAATTATCATATATGAAGATACCAGATACAAGTAATAATGACAATACTATCAATAATAATAGCTAACATATATTAAACACATTTTATATGTCAAATACCATTTAAAATATTTTACAAATATTAAGCCATTTTACCTACATGACAACCCAGTGAGATAAGTACTATTACTTTTCTCATTTTACAAGTGTACTAGAAAATGTAAATACAAGGATGTTTATTACAGCATTATTTATAATAAAGACAAAAGGGTTGCCTATCATTGCTGGAATAGTTGAATAAAATGTGACCATCAAATGGAAGCAACCTGGGACTTCCCTGGTGGCGCAGTGGTTAAGAATCCACCTGCCAATGCAGGGGACACAGGTTCGAGTCCTGGTCCAGGAAGATCCCACATGCTGCAGAGCAACTAAGCCCATGCGCCACAACTACTGAGCCTGTGCTCTACAGCCCACAGGCCACAACTACTGAGCCCACGTGCCACAACTACTGAAGCCCATGCGCCTACAGCCCGTGCTCCACAACAAGAGAAACCACCACAATGAGAAGCCCGTGCACAGCAACGAAGAGTAGCCCCCGCTCTCCACAACTAGAGAAAGCCCATGTGCAGCAACAAAGACCCAACGCAGTCAAAAATAAAATACAATAAAATAAATTTTTTTAAAAAATGGAAGCAACCTGAGTGTTCAACAACAGATGAATGGATAAAGAAGATGTGGTATATATATACAATGGAGTACTACTCAGCCATAAAAAAGAATGAAAATTTGCCATTTGCAGCAACATGGGTGGACTTGGAGGGTATTGTGCTAAGTGAAGTAAGTCAGAGAAAGACAAATTCTATATTACTGATATGTGAAATCTAAAAAATACAACAAACCAGTGAATATAACAAAAAAGAAGCAGACATATAGAGAACAAACTAGTGGTTACCAGTGGGGAGAGGGAAGGAGGGAGGGGCAATATACGGGTAGGGGAGTAAAAGGTACAAAGTATCAGGTATAAAATAAGCTACAAGGATATATTGTATAACACAAGGAATATAGTCAATATTTTATAATAACTATAAATGGAGTATAATCTTTAAAAAAATTGTTTAGGGACTTCCCCAGTGGTCCAGAGGTCTCTTCCAATGTATCAGATGTGGGTTCGATCCCTGGTCGGGAACTAAGATCCCTGCAGGGCAACTAAGCCTGAGTGCCACAACTAGAAGGCCCGTGCACCACAACTAGAGAGAAGCCCACACACCTCAAGTAAAGATCCTGCATGCTGCAACTAAGACCCAATGCAGCCAAAAATAAATAAATAAATATTTTAAAAAGTTAAAAAAAAATCAGACCATCCATACCATACAACAGCGTGTAACTATTTAAAAGAATGATTTGGATTAGTTCTCAACCCTGGTTACACAAAGAATCATCGGAGTAGCTTCTGCAAAACATGCTTGGGTCCCACCCCAAACCAATTAAATCAGTCTCTGGGGGTCAGTTAGGGTGACAGTCATTGAGTTATATTTGGCAGTTAACTTGGAGGGATGTCCATAACAAATTACTAAAGATGCCAAGAAGGTTGCATTACATAATGCCATTTTAAAATTTTTATTTATTTATTTATTTTATTAATTTTTTTTTTGGCTGCATTGGGTTTTCATTGCTGTGCGTGGGCTTTCTCTAGTTGCGGTGAGTGGGGGTTACTCTTTGTTGCGGTGCACGGGCTTCTCATTGCGGTGGCTTCTCTTGCTGCAGAGCATGGGCTCTAGGCACACAGACTTCAGTAGCTGCAGCACATGGACCCTAGAGCTTGTGGGCTTCAGTAGTTGTGGCACATGGGCTCAGTAGTTGTGGCTCGCAGGCTTAGTTGCTCTGCGGCATGTGGGATCTTCCCGGACCAGCATTCGAACCCGTGTTCCCTGCACTGGCAGGCGAATTCTTAACCACTGAGCCACCAGGGAAGTCCCCATAATGCCATTTATTAAAACAACGACAAACAAACACCCCCAATCTGGGTATATATCTTTCTACTACATTTATATTTGGTGTATATAGACACACTATGTAGACATAGATACAATATATATACTTATATAAAATGTCATATATTATATATAGTATATATATATATCATATATATATACATATATATGATATATATATATCATATATAATAATACATGGGAAAACATGAAAAAAGTACAGATATATACACACATTGTTGTTATTAGTTAAGAAATGGGGTACAGGGCTTCCCTAGTGGTGCAGTGGTTGAGAGTCCGCCTGCCGATGCAGGGGATGCGGGTTCGTGCCCTGGTCCGGGAAGATCCCACATGCTGCGGAGCGGCTGGGCCCGTAAGCCATGGCCGCTGAGCCTGCGCGTCCGGAGCCTGTGCTCTGCAGCAGGAGAGGCCACAACAGTGAGAGGCCCGCGTACCCCCCAAAAAAAAAAAGAAAAAAAGAAATGAAATGGGGTACAAATGGCTTGTAAGTGGGAGACAGAGAGGGAGGAGGCAGAGGGAAGATGGGAAGAAACTAAAAAAGCAAAAGAAGCTTAAGGCTGCTCTATAAGCGTGCATCATTTATATAATCAGAAAAGACTTTCACATTATCTTCTTTTTTTTAAAGCTGTCTTTTGCTTATGGCTTTAGCACACACAGTGCTCTCTGCTGGAACAATGCTCCTCTGATTCTCTGCCTGGCTAACTGTTCC
Organism: Grampus griseus; assembly: GCF_964374135.1. Taxonomy (NCBI): domain Eukaryota; kingdom Metazoa; phylum Chordata; class Mammalia; order Artiodactyla; family Delphinidae; genus Grampus; species Grampus griseus. The sequence goes on from NC_139017.1 coordinate 81,364,467, forward strand.
TTATCCTTAAGGCCTCAACTTACATGTCAGTTCCTCAGAATTCCTTTGAGTTGGATCAGAATGCGTTCTGTCTGTCACTCTCAATCCTGTCCTACTGCCCTTTGATTTTAGAGCACTTATCATAGTTTGAGGTTAAATGTGTGGCATTTAGACCACATCTGTTTTCTGCTCTAGAGTGGAAGCCACAGGAGGTCAGGGACCAGGTCTGCTTGGCTCTCAGTAAACTCCCAGTGCCTTGCCTAGGGCTGGACACACAGAGGTCTCAGAAAAACCTTGGTAAATGTTTGGATCATTTCTCTGAACTTAATAACTTTCCCCATGTTCCTACCTTGTGCTTTAATGAGATTTTGTGCTCTCTGATGTCTGGGACTGTGTCTTCCACCTCTCAGCACTCTCCTCAGTGCTCAGCAGATCTCTGGCTGATTGCACATGCTGATAAACCTTGATGTCCCCAGGAGCATAGGCATATTTCCTACCATTCCACTGCTGCTGTCTCCTTGTCCTGCTGCTCTGGGAGAAAGATAAATGGGGATAGAGTTCCCAACTACCCCAGAGGTTTCAGTTCTTTGGAATACACTTCAGCTCTTCTGACTATACTTACATGGTCATTAGTTGCCAAGTATTGTAAATTACAGGTCTTTTTTGGGGGGTGGGAAGTGGGGGAGGGCTTTCCCTCCTATCCCCTCTTATTATGAACTTATGTTGCCCGCCCTGCTCAATTCATGTGTTGAATTCCTAACCCCTAGTATCTCAGAATGTGAGTGTATTTGGAATCAGGGCCTTTAAAGAGGTAATGAAGTTAAAATGAGGCCATTTGAGTAGGGTACAAATCCAGTCTGACTAGTGTCCTTATAAAAAGAGGGAGAAACATCAGGGATGCATGTGAACAGAGGAAAGGCCATGTGTAGACACAGTGAGAAGGTGGCCATCTGCAAGCCAAGGAGAGCCCTCAAGAGAAACCAAACCTGTTGACTCCTTGATCTTGGACTTGTAATCTCCAGAACCGTGAGAAAAGAACTTCCACTGTCCAGCAGCCACTGCACACCAGTACTCCTCTGTTGAAGACCTCATGTGGGTTCCCCAGGGCTAAACAGGCCTAAACAAAGGCACCGCCCTTTGTTCACTCCCTGACACCAGTCAACCAATTGCCCCAGGAAGGGCAACAACATTTCAGCTGGTGTCTTCTGAAGGGTGAGTTTCTTACTTTTCTGGGACATGTTTCTGCTACTCTTTCCACCTCTACCAGAAGCTGGGGACAGCTTTTTCTTTACTCAGGACTTTCAATTCTACGACCACAGAAAGCTCACTCTTACACCACAATTCCTTCTTTGTTATTTTTCTTCAAATGAGTCTCCCAAAAAGTCTTGATAACATTCTTTTTTTAAAATTAATTAATTAATTTTTGGCTGCGTTGGGTCTTCGTTGCTGTACGCAGGCTTTCCCTAGTTGTGGTGAGCAGGGGCTACTCTTCGTTGTACTGTGTGGTCTTGTGGAGCATGAGCTCTAGGTGCGCGGGCTTCAGTAGTTGTGGTGCACGGGCTTCAGCAGTCGCAGCTCATGGGCTCTAGTGCACAGGCTCAGTAGTTGTGGCAGACGGGCTTATCTGCTCCATGGCATGTGGGATCTTCCCGGACCAGGGCTCGAACCTGTGGCCCCTGCATCGGCAGGCGGATTCTCAACCACTGCACCACCAGGAAGTCCAATAACATAGCGTTCTTGATTTAGACCCCCAACTTGGAACCTACTAAAGTAAAATCTTTCTTTTGAGCTTTCTCTCAGGACTTTAGGAAACCTAGAAAGCCCACAAAGGCTACATGAGGAACAATGCCCTTTCTTTCCTCTCAGAGTGCATGCTGGAGGCTTCATCACCAAAAGGAACACTCAGACCCCCTTCTCTGCTTCACTACTCAGAAACCACAATATTTGTTCTTGAAACATGATTAAGGAAACCAAATGCCAAGGAAAACATAGCTTTTTACCATGGGTTTATGGAAGTTTATAATCTACAGTCAATGTTGAGAAAAAAAAATTTGGCCTTTTGGGCAGATGTTCCTTCAATAAAAGTGATCAAGGTCAACCCATCCAAAGAAAACAATAACAACAATAAGAATGAATGAAGTTTGATTCCTAAACATCAAGGAGTCTTTATTATTAAACATTAAAAAAAAAAAACATGGTGGAACAAAGTGCCAAATGACTGGTACCAATTGAAGTAACTCTTTTACATGTTGTTTTAGTTCCTAAACTTATCATAAAACACTAAAATTTTTCTTACTCCCAAGTCTCTGTCTCAGTATGTAAGCCTCCTTAGGGTCATGGGATAATGGAGTGAACACAGAGACAAGTCTGATTTGCAGAACCATAGGATATTTTACTGTCTTCATTTTATACTCTAGCATCAGGAGAGGCAACATGATATTACAAGCCCTATTCAGAGGACGGCTATAACAAAGTCCTATTAACAAAAGATATGTAGGTTAAGTCCTATTCTTCCACACTGCAATGTCTATCACAGATCATTCTCTCCCATCACCATAACAACCCCCATCAGTCATAAGCAGCCTGAATACTATCAACCAAGAGGTAAAGAGTAAGCCTTTATCCCCAGCTTGTGTGGGTTTATTTCAAATAATGATCTTGTTTCTCAGTAAATTCTTGCCTTATTACATCGAGTAGCCAGTCATTAGCACTGGAGAGATCCAAGGGCTTCTGGGCTCTTGGCACCAAAAACTGCTTAGATTCCGATTTCCTCCTTAATATCCAATTAAGGGTAAGATTACATAAATCCTCAGCTTCCCAGTTAAGTCTAACTATACCACAATCATTAAATGAGACTAAAATGATCTAAAATAAAAGGCAATGCTGAATGACACTGGGCAACAAATTAATCATACACAGGCCTTACTAAAAAGGAAATGAAAGAAATAGCATAAAGGCTAACCAGGTCTGCAGTTTTTGTACCTCAGCTTGGGGACCCAGTATAGCTCAACATAACTCCTTTTGATTAACTACTTCTAGAAGCTTCCTAAACCAAAATATCTGTTAAAAATATTTCAGGTTAATTGAGACGACCCAGGTAAAGACAGAACAATCCATGGCTGTAATTATGAGGGGATTATAACAGCTTTTGTCCACAAGCTGGGGGCAAAGTAATTATTCTTCATATAGTTTTTAACCCAATCACTCACAGCAAGACTGCTATGTAGGGTGGATAGAAGAACACATAACTGACAAATCTGTCTGCCATTTGGAGGTCTATCAATAAGTAGGTTTCAACCTTTTGATAAGTGAATTCTGAATTTTCTACTTTAAAGCCTGAAGTAAAATCTTTCAGGGTAGCTGTGTGCATTTAAGTTAAGCTGTAGAACACTGAGAACAATTTTCTTCACATTAAACACGGCGCCACACTGAAGAGTTCCAAACCCATGGAAGGGAAAGAGAAGGACTGTTTTCATGGTGAGAGAAACACAGACACTTAATTGTCATACAAGGTGATAATAAGTACGACAGTGATAAGTACGAGCAAGACCATTAACGGTGCTAAAGTAAATAAGATCAGTACTGCCTGGCAGGTTAAGGAAAACCTCACTGAAGAAGGAACACTTAGACTGAGTCTTGAAAAGTTAAAAAAATTCCATGAGGGAGTTCAGTAAAATGATCTCTATATGAAGATGACATAATCTTGTATACAAAAAATCATAAGGAATCCACACACACACAAATCTATTAGTGCTAATAAACAAGTTCAGCAAAGTTGATGGATATAAGCTCAAAACCAATATACTAAATCAGTTAAGTCAGTTTTATTAATAGACACTTAGAAATGAACAATCTGAAAATGAAATTAAGAAAATAATTCAATTTATAATAGCATAAAAAAGAATAAAATATTTAGGAATAAATTTAACAAAAGAAGTATAAGACTTGTATGCTGAAAATTAAAAAACACTGACAGAAATTAAATAATACTTAGGTAGGTAGAAAGATATTTCATGTTCATTGAATGGAAGACCTACTATGGTTAAGATGGAAATACCCCCCAAATTGATCTACAAATTCAGCACAATTTCTACAGAAATTCCCGCTACCTTTTGGGGCAGAAATTGACAAGCTGATTTTAAAATTTATATGAAAATACAAGGGACAAAGAATAGCCAAAGAAATCTTGAAAAAGAACAAAGTTGAAGGAATCATGCTTCCTGATCTAAACTTGCTACAAAGCAACTATAATCATGACTGTGTGACACTGGCATTAAGTACAGACATCTAGAACAATGAAATAGAATTCAGAGTTCAGGGGAAAAGACCCATATGTCTATGACCAAATGATTTTAAATAACAGTGTCAAGACAATTTGATGGGAAAGAACAATCCTTCAAAAATTCGTGTTGAGACAATGGATATTCATAGGCAAAAGAATGAATGTGGATCCCTACTTCATACCATATACAAAATTAAATAAAAATGGAACAAAGATCTAAATGTAAGAACTATAAAACTCTTTGAAGAAAATATAGGTGTAAATCTTCATGACCTTGGAATAGCGATTATTTCTTAGACATGATATCTAAAGCACAAACAATTAAAGAAAAATAGATAAATTAAAAACTATTGTGCTTCAAAGATCACTATTAAAATGTGAAAAGATAACCCACAGGATGGGAGAATGTATTTGCAATTTATATTTCTGAAAGAGTCTGGTATCCAGAGTCTATAAAGAAGTCTTAAAAGTCAACAATAAAAAGACAGTTAATTAAGAAATGGCCAAAGGATCTGAATACACATTTCAACAAAGTAGACATACAAATAAGCCAATAAACACATGAAATGATATTCAACACCATTAGTCATTAGGAAAATGCAAATTAAAACCACAGTGAGATGTGACTTCACATCCAGTAGGATGGCTATACTCAAAAAGACAGACAATAACAAATGTTGGGAGGATAAGGGGAAGTTAGAATCCTCATAAATTGCTGGTGGGAATGTAACATGGTGCAGCCACACTGGGAGACAATTTTGCAGGACCTCAAAAAGTTAAACAGAGAGTTATCTGATGACCCAGCACTCCTAGGTATATACCCAAGATAAATGAAAACATATGTCCACACATAAATCTGTACCTGAATGTTCATAGCAGCATTACTAATAATAGCCCAAACGTAGAAACAACCTAATTGTCCACTGACTGATGAATGAATAAATAAAATGTAGTGTATCCATACAGTGGAATATTATTTGGCAATAAAAAAAGAATAAAATACTGATACATACATGCCACAATATGGATGAAGCTTGAAAACATGCTAAGTAAAAGAAGCCAGACACAAAGGGCCACAAGTTAGATGAAGCATCTATAATAAGTCCATAGAGACAGAAAATAGATTAGTAATTGCCAGTGGCTGGGAACAAGTGGGAACGGGGAACCACTGCCAGTGGGTACAGGGTTTCTTTTTGGGGTGATGAAAATAATCTGGAATTAGAGAGTGGTGATAGTTAATGCTAAAAAAAACAGTGAATCATACATTTTAAAAGAGTGGATATTATGGTATGTGAATTACATCTCAATAAAAAAATAAAGAAAACATGGAGTCATAACAACTTCCCTAAAGCATATTCTCTATATGTTTCCTGCTACAGGAGTTATCAAAACTGGATTGATAATAAAACTGATACATTTCTGTGTCTCCTCAATCAGTCTTAAAAGATCCTTAAAATTAGAATTTATTAGAAAGATTTTGTTTTCCTAGAGTCCAGCATAATGCTTAGCAGAACGTAGGCTTAAGGTATTTAAGCAACTGGAATGAGTTAGTCGTTGCTGGAATGAGGTGAAAAAGTGGTCGGATTTGAGACCCTAGAGGTCAGCACCGTCCAGATAATGGCTGGGCCTAACATGAAGCGGCATCTGAACTTTGTCCTGTAGGTACTGGGGAACGCTTGAGAGTTTTTAAGCTGGGGAGTAAAATGATAACATTTGCATCTAGAAATAAATCCCTCTGATGGCAGAAAGATGGCAACCAAATAGAGATATTAAGTTAGGAGGCACTGAGTGACCATAGACTTCCAATCAAATGACAAAATATACCCAGGCATCACAAACCCTCCTCTACTCTCACCCCCAAGCCAACTGAATTGACTAATGAAAAATAAAAATATGTTTGTTTTTTAATTCACCTTGGAACTAAGATGTGATATTATCGGTCTGTCACAACCTGCAGAGGGATACAAATTGGAAGACACCGAGAGCCAATTCCCTGTAATGATAGTGAGGATGGGATATATGTTATAGTAGGTAGGTATGGGTTCTGCCGAAACCCATTAATCGCCCTAACTTGGAAAGCGAGGGTAGGATACTAGCTAGAGGAGATGTGCTTCACCTCTCCCACTTCCCAGTTGTGAGGCACCAGTCTCAGAGGCTATTGTATTGGAAGTCTCTAGGTGAGAAGAAGCCCAACCAGATTATAAGCCTGCTAGACCTGAGGGATAAACTAGTAAGAACCGGGATGCATGCACGTTGACCCCCTGGGGTGGCAGCTAAGCCAAAGAGAAAATTAAATTCAGTAAACCAGACCCTCGTTCACAGGTTTTGCCCAGCCTGAAGGAGACAAATTTCCTCTGCTGAAACAGCCTGCAGCCCCAGCTCTGTCTCCCCTCCATTCGGGTCCTGGGACATTGAATTACTTAGGTAAACTTTGATCAACCATTACCCAAAGATAAAATCCAGGGAGTAAAATTCTAATAGTATTCAGGTGAGGGGATTCTCCAGTAAGAATCCAACAAATTTGCTGGCAAGCATCAGGACTGGATTTGTCCTTTTGGTTCATAAACACTTAATAATTAACGTGGGATTGTGAAAATATTATATAACCTAAAAACATGGAGGAAGAGCGTCATTCAAGACACGGAGCATGAGGATATTTGTGAAAGTACTATAAGAAAGAAGATTTAGGGGGTTTCTGTTTTCATGTTGTATATAAAATTTAAAAAAAAACACATGGAATTGATTAAATCAAAGGCAAAAGATAAAACTCTAAGGCAAGAGGGAGCTGGCTAGACTGAGTTAAATAAAGATTGTGCGAAATATAACAACAATCAAAATGAATTTAAAACAATTAAAAACAGAAAGAGAAGAATCTGCATTACTCTAAGTCAAATTAACCATGTGAACAAAGTTGAGAAACCTCCTCGAATGCAAAGAAAAAGGACAAAAATATTAACATAATGGGAAGATGATGGATATAAAGAAAAGAAAATGGAAATCCTACAGATGGTGCACCTTAAGAAGAGAGAAGAAATAAAACAGAAGCAATAATTAAATTAAAAAATAGAAGGCAGCTTCTTCCAATGAAAAAAGACCTGAATCCAGAGGATAAAGGACTCACATGTTCTATACAACATAAATGAAGAGACAAGATTAGTTAGATGTGTCCAGGCAAATCTTTACAATTTAAATGATAAGTAGGGGGCTTCCCTGGTGGCGCAGTGGTTAAGAATCCGCCTGCCAATGCAGGAGACATGGGTTCAAGCCCTGGTCTGGGAAGATCCCACATGCCGTGGAGCAACTAAGCCTGTGTGCCACAACTACTGAGCCTGAGCTCTAGACACCAAAAGGCAAAACTACTGAGCCTGCGTGCCACAACTACTGAAGCCCATGTGCCTAGAGCCCGTGCTCCACAACAAGAGAAGCCACCACAATGAGAAGCCTGCACACTGCAACGAAGAGTAGCCCCTGCTCGCCACAACTAGAGAAAAGCCCACACGCAGCAACAAAGATCCAACACAGCCAAAAATAAATAAACAAACAAGTAAATAAAAAATTTACAATAAATAAATAAATAAATGATAAGTAAAGAATTCTACTGTATGCAGGATGGAGAAAAATAACCTTAAAAGGAGCAAAAAATGAGATAGCCTCAGACTTCTCTACAACAGTGAGTGACAGACTGCAATCAAGCAAACTGACAAAGTTTTGGGGGAAAATTTTTTCTTTTTTTTTTTTGCGGTACGCGGGCCTCTCACTGTTCTGGCCTCTCCCGTTGCGGAGCACAGGCTCCGGACGCGCAGGCTCAGCGGTCATGGCTCACGGGTCCAGCTGCTCCACGGCATGTGGGATCTTCCCGGACCAGGGCATGAACCCGTGTCCCCTGCATCAGCAGGCGGACTCTTAATCACTGTGCCACCAGGGAAGCCCTTGGGGAAAATATTTTTATTCGTCATGAAGACAGCAAAAATATCCTCAGACATATACGAATTGAGAAAGTATACCACTATGTAGCTATCGTGAAAAATTTACTCAAATTCATGAGGATAACTGGATTTCCACATGCAAAAGAATGAAGTTGGATCCCTACCTTAAACAACACACAAAATTTAACTCAAAATGGATCAACGACCTAAACATAAGCAGAGTAACCATAAAACTCTTAGCAGAAAACATAAGGGAAAAGCTTTATGACACTGGATTTGGCAACAGTTTCTTGGATATGACACCAAAAGCATAGGTGACAAAAGTAAGAAGAAATTGGACTATATCAAAATTTAAAACTTGTGCATCACAGGGAGATCAGCTCCATGCTTTGTGAAAACCTAGAGGGGTGGGATAGGGAGGGTGGGAAGAAGGCTCAAGAGGGAGGGATATGGGGATATATGTATATATATAGCTGATTCACTTTGTTGTACAGCAGAAACTAACACAAGATTGCAAAGCAATTATATTCCAATAAAGACGTAAAAAACAAAAAAACTTGTGCATCAAAAATCATTGTCAAGAAAGTGAAAACACAATCCACATAATGAGAGACAATATTTGCAAATCATATATCTGATAGGGGAATGATATACAGGATATATAAAGAACTTCTACAACTCAGCAACAACAAAACAATTAAAAAATGGGCAAAGGACGTGAATATCATTTCTCTAAAAAAGATCTACAAATAGCCAATAAGCACATGAAAAGACACTCAACATCACTAATCATTAGGGAAATGCAAAACAAAAGCACAATGAATTACCACTTCACACGCTTTAGGAAAACTGTAATTTAAAAAATCAGAAAATAATAAATGTTGGCGAGGATGTGGAGAAATTGGAACTCTTGTACATTGCTGCTGGGAATGTAAAATCGTGTAGCTGCTGTGAAAAATAGCATGGCAATTCCTCAAAGAATTAAACATACAGTTACTACCTGATCCAGAAATTTCACTTCCGGGTATTGTACTCAAAAGAAATCAAAGCAGGGACTTGGACAGATACTGCACGCCCATGTTCACGGCAGTATTATTCACAACAGCCAAAAGGTAGAAGCAATCCAAGTGCCCATCAATAGATGAATGGATAAACAAAATACGGTACATACAAACAATGGAATGGTACATGACGTTAGAAAGGAGGGAAATTCTGACAACACGCAACAACATGGGTGAATCTTGAAGACATTTTACTGAATGAAATAAGCCAATCACAAAAGGACAAATATTGTACCATCCCACTTGCGTGAGGTACCTAAAGTAGTCAAATTCATAGAGTCAGGAGGTAGAAAAGTGGTTCCCAGGGGCTGGGGAGAGAAAGAAGGGGGATTTTGTGCTTATTGAATAGAGTTTCAGTTTGGGAAGATGAAAAAATTCTCGAGATGGATGCTGGTGATTGTTGTACAACAGTGTGAATGTGCTTAATGCCACAGAACTGTACACTTAAAAATGATTAAAATGGTAGATTTTATGTTATGTATATTTTATCACAATAAAAAAACACAATTCATATAGAAAAAAATAGAAAATATATAATATAGCAAGAAAACACACAAGCCAGAAAACATAAGATGACAGAAGCCCGAAATATCAATTATGACAATAAATATCAGTGGGTTAAACTCCCTTATACACTCGCATATGGAACACAATCATTTCAATTTTCTGCTATTTTTAATAGGCATTGTGACTATGTAGTAATCAAGTAAGAATCTTCATGTACCGTTACTAACATTAAGAATAATCATATAAAGCATAAAATACTAAAAGTCCAAAAAGAATTTGGCATAAACACAGTTGTGGTAGGAAGTTTTAACACTCCTCTTTCAGTCCCTGGCAGATCAAGTAGGCAAAAGTTAAAACAGAAACATGAACAGTCTTATCACGTGCTTGTAAAAAATACGGAAAAATCATGGCAAAGAGAATCTTAAATATTCTAAAAAGAAACTGTACTGACTACATATTTTGACCAGTGCAAAACAACAACAGAAAGTAATAATGATTATATACAAAATAATTCCAACTACCTGGAAATTTTTAAAAAATAATTAAAAACAACAGAAACACAAAGACACTTTAGTTAATCTCATCAAGTAAAAAGAAGACAATTACAATATACAAAATAGGAATCAGAAAGATATAGTCACAGACATAAAGAGATTACTCTGTTAAACCACATACCAATTAATTCAATACCTGAATAAAGTGGATAATGTCCTAGAAAAAAATTAATGAGGAAAATCGACTCAAAAGAAGTAAGAACATTTTAAGGACAACTGCTATAGAAGAAATGATAAAACTGTTAAGAAGGTGCCAGGCTCAACTTACTGGTGACTCTTTTAAACTTCCAGGGAATATACAGTTCTCATAAATTTTTTTACAGAGCACCAGAAAAATATAAAAAATAATTCTAGACCCACACATCTAGACTTTACAAGTGAAAACATTTGTCATTTTTTGCTACTGATTTTTTTTAAAAATTGACATAATACTACTCATAAAGTTGAAGTCTCCTTACTTTCTGCCTTTCCCAAGCCCCATTCCCTCCCACCCACCTCCCTTCTTCTGCCTGAACAACCCTGACCATGCATGAGCTCTGGATCCTTACGGGCTCTGAGATAAAGGTGGCATTTTTAATCTGTGGGGATAATATGAACCACTGAGATGAAAGAAAAATGCTCAGCTATTCAGGAATAAAAAAAAAAAAAAAAGCCAGGCTCCTATATCCTTTCATACACCAAAATAAATTCCAAGTAAATGAAGGAGTTACATATAAAAACAAATCACAAAAGAAACCAGAAGAAAAAGGAGATTAACATTTATCTAAACTTGTGCATATGAAGATCATATGCTGAAGGTCCTGAAAACTTTAAATAAAAATTTAAAACTTCAAAATTAGAAAACATAATTCCACAATATAGAATAAGCAGAGTATCCGAGTAGGCAATCCATAGAAGAATAAATACAAATGGTTAATAAACATTAAAAAAAAAACCCGGGACTTCCCTGGTGGCGCAGTGGTTAAGAACCCGCCTGCCAATGCAGGGAACATGGGTTCGAGCCCTGGTCCGGGGAGATCCCACATGCCGCGGAGCAACTAAGCCTGTGCGCCACAACTACTGAGCCTGTGCTCTAAAGCCCGCGAGCCACAACTACTGAAGCCCGCGCATCTAGAGCCAGTGCTCCGCAGCAAGAGAAGCCACCGCAATGAGAAGCCTGCACACCACAATGAAGAGTAGCCCTGCTCACAGCAACCAGAGAAAGCCCGCGCTCAGCAACGAAGACCGAATGCAGCCAAAGATAGATTAATTAATTAAAAAAAAAAAACCGATTACATGTCTAATTACAAAAACATGCAAATTAAATTCTAACGATGAGACACTCCTTCATCTGGCCCATCCCCCAATTTGATAATCTGGCAAAAATTAGAAAAAGGTAATACTGCTTAGAAGCCTGTTGGAAATGTGGCCCTCATGTATTAACAAGGGCAATGTAAACTGACAGGACAATTTTCATCAAAACTTTAAAGAATCCTGCCCATTGACCCAATGAGTCTGCATCTTAAAATGTATATGAAGGAAACATAAGGGGTATGCCAACTCTCTGTATGCCTCATTTATAATAGGAAACAATGGACATAAACTAAACAACAATTGGATGCTGGCAAATAAGTTACAATTCATCTATATGATGGAATACTTTGTAGCCTTTAACAGTTATACAGTAAAAGAATATTTAATAACAGAAAAATGTTTGTGATATTACAGATAGATAGAAAAAGATAGGTCATAAAACATTACCCATACATGTAGAAAAAGTTAAAATGGTCTTCACTGGGTGGTGGGCGTGCATCCAATTTTTACTTTCCACGTTACCTTTCTTTCCATTGATTTTTTTTTTAAAGTTAACGTACTGATATTTTTATAATCAGAGAAAAGATATACAAATAATAAAATTCAATATTCAGAGTGGATGGCATTGAGATTGCTCAGGGTGAGTATATAAAGTGGAAAGGGAAAAGGGCAAGGGATAGAACCCATGTGAACAACTAGATACAAATGAGTGGTTTGTTTGTTCTCAAAACAGTAAGACCTGTCCATCAACCTTAAGGGTGGTCCACATATTGTAATTGAATTTGCTTCCTGTTCCTTCACCTAAGGCTCCCTTGAGTTTCAATGATTTAAACACAGATGACACTCTGGCCAGAGCACAGTCTTCCTGAGCACACCTACAGCCAGAAAGAATCCTCAAGAGTCATCCCCTCTCCCTATAGCCCAGGGAATGGTGCAACCGGTGTTCGTGGCTTCCTCTCCCCAGTTCCCTTATAGAGATCTAGATGGGAAACACACACACACACACCCTAATTGCCTCTCTCCCACACTTACCTTTCCAAGCTGGTTCCAAAAGGGAAAGAGAGAAGATCTGCCGTCCAGGGCTACAGGAAATTGATTTTATAGTCCTTCCTCTCCTCCCACCAGGAGGCTACCAGTCTCCTCCCCAAACCAGGATTCCTCAGGAAAGTGGGAGGGGAAAGGGGGAAGGGAGCTTACAGATCTTCAAGGAAGATAAGAAGGAAGTGGTCTTACAAAAGTCTTCTTTCCTCAGTTACATGATTAGGTGGCAGATGAACTGGACCAGACTGAAAATGTTTCCTTGAAACGTTCCTCATCAATTTCATTTTTGGAAAAATATATGGCACCATGAGAGTTCACTTTATTTTTAAACATTTTAAAAAATGTGTGTATTAAATCCTTGTTTTAACATCTTCGGCAGTTTCTAGGTAGTAGAATTTATTGAAGCCCTCCTACTTGGCAGCTGGAGTTTTACATACACATTACTTAGTAATCAGCACAAGGACTTATAATAAAAATGATATTATTAATATTTCATGTTAAAGAAAAGGAAAATGAGAACGAGGAAAAAAATCTCTCTTGATTCTAAAACCGTATTCCTGCAATACTGTGACGATTTCAGAGGGTACTGAAAATATCTTTGGGGAATATTCTGAACTACTCCAAAGCTAAAAGTTAGTAAGAATCAAATAAAGTTTAATGAGGAATGTGGGGGAAAAAATGGTGGCAGACGGGAAGGCCTGGTCTTTACACTGGACTTTTAAGTGATAAAGGGAAAGAGTATTTACAAGAGGAAATGTTTAGGTGTCCCTTTGCTGATAGCAGCACGCTTACTCTCCCCAGATAACAGGCTTTTAGCCTGTTAATTAATTTTAATTGTTGGCATAATTAAAAGCATAGGGTGAGGGACAGCTCAAAAGTTCCGTAACTTAGACTTCCTTGAAATCACTATCAAAAGTCTCAGCCTGTGACCTCACTGCTCAAGAAATTTTTCATTGAAAAAGAAATCCATTTCTGACACTAGCAAGTTTCCCAAACTTGGATCCCAGAGGCTGTCTCAATTTCACCAAGGCCTTTGCATCTTTGTAGTACTTAAATCCCTCTGGGAAGGCTCACAGCTTGAGAAACCCACCTCACTGATCTTTGACGACTCCAAGCCAACGACAATGCCTAGTACACAGTAGGCGCTCAGTGAATTTTTCTTGAATATATTTGGTGAAATGGGAGGTTAATAGTTGCCCTAAAGTGAATAATGAAAGTAACCTCAAAGGGTACTCCATAGATACGGAGAATTTTTCCACCTTCTCTAGAAGATCATACCTGGATTTCGCCCATTAGTGAGGAGTCTGAATCTTGATGGGCTTCTGAATCCACATTTTTGACTGACAAATGTATTCCTTTACTGATTTAATTGTGGAGAGAAAAAAAAAAAAACCTCAATGGTTCTAAAATACAGGGAGAATCATTAACTAATTAGAATCCTTAAAATGCTCTGCCTCCAGAAAGAGCCTAATCAAAATGTCTGGGCCTTGGCATAAGACATAATGGGATCTAGACCTAACGCTGCCTCTTATTAGCTGTGACCTTGAAAAACTTATGTAATGCGCCTAAGCTTCGTTGTTTTCATCAGCAGAGCAAGAATTATACACTACCTGATAGAATTGTTGTGAGAATTTTAAGACATAACCACAGAATGTATTGACATGGTGACATGGGACATGGTACTCAATGCATAGTAGTTATAATTACCATCATCAGTATCATCAAACAGCCTACGGAAAATATAAGGCCTGGCTAAAATTTAAGAGCCCCTCTAGAATTGTAGCGGTATAGCTCAGTCACTTAAGAAATGACCTCTGGTTGGTGGGAATGTAAATTGATACAGCCACTATGGAGAACAGTATGGAGGTTCCTTAAAAAACTACAAATAGAACTACCATACGACCCAGCAATCCCACTACTGGGCATATACCCTGAGAAAACCATAATTCAAAGAGTCATGTACCACAATGTTCATTGAAGCTCTATTTACAATAGCCAGGACATGGAAGCAACCTAAGTGTCCATCGACAGATGAATGGATAAAGAAGATGTGGCACATATATACAATGGAATATTACTCAGCCATAAAAAGAAACGAAATTGAGTTATTTGTAGTGAGGTGGATGGACCTAGAGTCTGTCATACTGAGTGAAGTGAGTCAGAAAGAGAAAAACAAATACCTTATGCTAACACATATATATGGAATCTAAAAAAAAAAAAAAATGGTTATGAAGAACCTAGGGGCAGGACAGGAATAAAGATGCAGACGTACAGAATGGACTTTAGGACACGGGGAGGGGGAAGGGTACGCTGGGATGAAGTGAGAGAGTGGCATGGATATATATATACTACCAAATGTAAAATAGATAGATAGTGGGAAGCAGCCGCATAGCACAGGGAGATCAGCTCGGTGCTTTGTGACCACCTAGGGGGTGGGATAGGGAGGGTGGGAGGGAGGGAGATGCAAGAGGGAAGAGATATGGGGATATATGTATATGTATAACTGATTCACTTTGTTATAAAGCAGAAACTAACACACCATTGTAAAGCAATTATACTCCAATAAAGATGTTAAAAAAAAAAAAACAGAAAAAGAAAGAAATGACCTCTGAAGTCAGATAATCCAGGCTTTGCCAACTATTAGTTGCCTGATTTGAGGAGGTGACTTAACTAGGGCCTCAGTTTTCTCAACCAAAAAATGGAATCCATCGTATACGTTTCATAGTTTTCTTCTGAGGATTGGATGTACCAAGAAATAGAAGCTGTTTAGAGTGATGCTCAATACATGTTCTTTCTTTTAACCCAGCACCAAGAATAGGACACAGCACTTAGTAGGTACTCTAAATATTTTATGAATAAGTAAATGATTTTTTTCCCTGAAATAATCTTTTGAATACAAAGAAACTAAGGAAATCTTTTGATCTTTTGTGCACATCTTCCTAGGATAAACTTGAAGCTATCTGGGTGGTTTGAAAAAATTTAAAGACATACAAAGCCTAGGTGGTCACTCTACTTCTCATTGGATGTCATTTTATGACACTTTTGTCAACAAAACTTGTTAATGATTCTATACCTCTGCTTAACTCAAATACTTTGTTCCACAAGACAAAACAACACTACCTTTGCTCTCTGATTTTTTCCCCAAATTCTCTGCTGCTGTCCAGGTCTTCAACTTTTTACCAAGTCATTCTTTCCTTTATCAGTTAAATCCTTATCAAGCCTCATCTCTCTCCTGATGGACTGGATTGGGAAGATAATAAATTCTTTCCCTGTGAGAAATGCATCTGCTATGCTCTGACTCTGCTTTGATATTGGCAAATCAATCATTATAGAATTCTATAGCTCAACAGCATCTGAATGCATTTTCTGGCCTTGAAGATGCTTTGGAACCTACTTATCAATAATAAATAGTTTCTGGATATGGCAGGACGGAGAAGTCAGTACAACTAGCATAACTGTCCAGCATTCCCCTTAGGCTTTACTCTGAGTTGTTTTCAGGCATTTATCCATTCCTCTGACAAAGCATTCCTCTGATAAATCAAGGAAAACTTATATTTTAGTCAACATTAGAGCCAGCTTCTGAATCACCTAGCAAACAGGAAAAGTCTATAAACTCAATGATAAAAGTAGATTTGAGGCTGTTACCTGTGGTCTGGGTCCAGCTTCTCTTGATAATGACTAGGTTTTCCCATAAAACTTACAATTATACACTGATGACTCCAGCAGGTCTCATCTACTCAGAAAACTTGAATGACACACACTTAAGACACCTGTGATAAGCTGAATACTGGCCCCCAAAGATATCCACATGCTAATCACCAGAACCTGTGAATGTTACCTTTTACGGCAAAAGGGACTTCGCAGATGTGATTAAGGATCTTGAAGTGGGGAGATGAGCCTGAATCATCTGGGTAGGCCTGATGTAGTCACAAAGGTCCTTATAAGAGGGAGGCAGAAGGTCAGAGCCAGTAGAAGGCCGTGTTAGACAACAAGACTGGAGTGATGTGGCCAGGAGCGAGGAATGCTGCAGCCTCTAGAAGCTGCGAGAGAAGCTGCAAGAGACAAAGGAATGGATATTGCCCAACACCGCCCCCCCCCCACAAGAACTCAGGATAATACAGCCCTGCTGACATCTTCATTCTAACCCCTTACGATTCACTTCGTTGTCTAACCTCCACAACTGTAATAGGATAAATCTGTGCTGTCTAAAGTTTGTGGTATCTTGTCATAGCAGCAATAGGAAACTATTATAACGCCCGATTACTTCTGTAAACTAAAAAGGGTCTTGGGAGTCTTTATGGAAAAGTTAGTTTGATTGGCATTTCTTAACCACCCATCTATTCTGCTGCCATTCTGCCAGCAAAAGCAAAATCCTCTTCTTCCTCCTCTCTCTTGGTTATAGTATCTATTCAGAGGAAACTATAATGGAAAACTTAATGACAATAAATAGTACGGGAAGGATATTATTTGAAAGTGAACTGCTGCTCTCTACCAATTTTCTTCCCTGTTAACTTCAGAATTAAGTTTTCCAATCTAACTATGCTGCATTAGAGGCAAGCAGATCATAGACCTAACAATTCACTTCAGTTCACCATTCTTCTATTCTGTATTTTCCAGGAAATTAGTGGGGGGAGATGTGAGACTTTAAAATATTTGGGGATCATCGTCAACCTGTTTCCTTAAGAAAGATCATCAATATGGTGAAATGCTGCCCTTGATGTTACTAGTATTTCCTCAGAACCCACTGAAAGAATCAGAGCGGTTGAGGGAGGTCGTTTGGCAGATCACACTCCAGTTGCAGGTAATGTAAAACATGTTATATAGTCCCTCTTATATCCATATACATATAACTTGATCCTGCTACACAATTAAATGGATGCATGCCATCTGCAATAGCCAATAGGAAAGCAAACATCCTATATAGGGTGAAATGCATCTCTAACAATTAAAGTGGCTCTAGGAAACAAATGAATCTATTATATTATCACTGGCAAGCATATTGTAGCTTCTACAATTTTAAAACCCTAATCTGACATGACACATATTTACCATCTTTCAAGTGCTTCCCAGTGCTGGACAGTTTACCTCTCCGGATCCACTCCTTGACCTACGCTGTGTGGACTGCATCAGTGGGCTTCCTTCTGCATACTGCCTTCTGCTCTGTGGTTTCTGGAAGCTCTGCCTACATATTGGTAAATCATTCATTGATTAAACTCACTTCCAAATTGAGTGTGCATTTTTGCCCATCTTACACAATCATTTCACTCAATTTCTTGAAGTTATATTTTGAAGCAAAGAAATTCCATCAACATCTCTTCTATTCAAAATCAATTGTTCTGCAAGGTCTAGACTGAAGTTATTTTAATACTACTTTGACTACATCTGCCCTTGACATTTTTCAATAAATAAGTAATCTCTTCTAAGCTTTGTATTACAGAGCTCTAGGGTCTCAGCTGAGAAGTCCAAATGTTTCCACAGATGCAAAGCTCTTTCCCAAGAGAAATTTAGACCTATAGGAAGAGGGATAACTCTTCATTTGGGTGGGAATAACAGTGAGAATTCTGCAACAGAGTATCAACAGTCTTGACTGTAAAGTATGGCCTAAAAAGCATTTGAATCTCTTTAACTGGCAAATACTCCTGTCACTCACTTAAGAATTTAACAATGAAATAACTTTGATCTAGCAAAAATTTTATGTTTCACTTTTTCCAACCGCTTGGTTTGATTTGCTTATGAATTGCAAAATCACTTTTGTGTGTCTTCACCAACATTCTTTTCATTTTAAAGTAAAATATAATACCAGAGAAAATACAATGCAATGTATCTAGTATTATTTTATAAAACTTTTTTTGGTGATACATATGTGTGGATATGTGTATGTAGGTGTGTGTACTGTGTGTTGCAGTGTGAAAGTTTTCTTAAAATTTTACAGTCAAAATATCTGAAAACTCTTCCACGACATATATATAGAAGTAAAATTCCTGTCATAGAACATTTACATTTTTCAACCTCACTTGCTACTGACAATCTAGTTGATGAATAAATTTATAATATCAGGATGTAAGTAAATTCCTTTTTCTTCATATCTTCAAAATTTGGTATTAGCCTCTTTTTTCCTCCAATCTAATGGATTTTATATAACTTAATTTTTTCAATTTGCATTTCTCTGATCCTCTACTGAGGCTGAGCATCTGTTATCTGTGAACTGCCTAAAAATATTTTTTGTAAACTTTCTTATTGTTTCTCTTTCTTACCTGCACTAATTCTTCCTATATTCTGGATATTGATCCTTGCTTTTTTACAGCAGTTGCAAATATTTTCTTCCTATCTATTGCTTTTCTTTTAACTTTGTGGTGTGTCTAGTCATACAGAAAGAAGTTTTAAATTTAGACGCAGTGAAACATATCAATCTCTTTAAAAATGATTTGTGATTTTTACTTCTTGTCTGAAAAATCCCTCAATCCCCCAAGGTCATAAGAACATTCTCCTGTACTACTTTATAGCTGTTTTAAAGTTTTGACTTTTTCCATTTAGGTCTTCAACTTATTTGGAATTTTTGTTATGGTGAGAAGAAAGGTCCTAATTTAGTTTTCTTTGATATGGAAACCCATTAGTTCCCACATCAATAATTGAATAGTTCATTCTTTTCCCACTGATTTGTTATGCCATCTTCAAAAAATGCCAAATTGTTATATATGTTTGGTCTTGTTCTGGGATCTATTATGTTCTATTGATCTGCTTATCTATTGCTACACTGACACCACACCTTCAAAAGTTTCAATATCTAGGAAGTTGAGTCCCTTCTGCTTGCTCTTATTTTTTTGGGATTGTTAAATAGTTTCAAATAATTACTTTTTTTTAAATTTAATTAATTTATTTTTGGCTGCGTTGGGTCTTCGTTGCTGTGCGTGGGCTTTCTCTTGTTGCGGCGAGCAGGGGCTACTCTTTGCTGCAGTGCGCCGACTTCTCACTGCAGGGGCTTCCCTTGTTGTGGAGCACAGGCTCTAGGTGCGTGGGCTTCAGTAGTTGTGGCACACAGGCTCAGCAGTTGTGGCTCGCAGATTCTAGAGCGCGGGCTCAGCAGTTGTGGCGCACAGGCCTAGTTGCTCTGCGGCATGTGGGATCTTCCCGGACCAGAGCTTGAACCCGTGTCCCCTGCATTGGCAGGCAGATTCTTAACCACTGTGCCACTAGTGAAGCCCCAAATCATTACTTTTCTTTAATAGAATTATTTTGCCAGGTTCTATGCAAAAAATCTTGTTAAGATTTTAATCAATATTGCCCCTGTCAACATCTCTGCTGAAACTGCCTCAGCAAGACCAAATGCCTCCATCCCTGGAGAACAGAGTAGGAAAAAACGATGCATCACAAATATGGCCTCCACCTCACTCCCACCTTCCAAATTCCATCTGAATCTGACTGGTGGAAACTTAATTGCACCTAGAAGCCTAGCTGCAAAGGGTGTTTGGGAAATGTACATCTTAGCTTTAAAGCCTCTGCAGTACAAGAAGACAGAGAAGAACCAAGGGTTTTTAAACTACAGTAGGTCATGAAATCAGTTTAGTGGGTCACAAGTGGCATTTTAAAAAACAAAATGGGACAGAATATAAGCTATCAGGGTACCAAGCAAGAATAAGCATGTTTCATGAAAGTTTTATGTATATATTTTATTTTAAATATATATATAGTAAGTATTGTCAGGTGGGGAGAAAGAGACAGAGATAGAGACAGAGACAGAGACAGAGACAGAGACAGAGACAGTGGAGGAACAGGGAAGAGAAAGAATATGTAAAATACATTTCTTATTGTGGTCATTATCAAGAAAGTCTGAAGGTCCCGGGAAGGTGAAGAGATGCCTTAGGTCAATTCACCTTACGTGCTACAATACGCCTTATACTGCTAAGGAAGTTTCCTTTTACTCCTTGTCTGCTAGTAGCTTTTATTTTAAATAGGTGTTGAATTCTGTCAAATAACCTTCATGCATCTATTGAGATAATCATAAGATCTTTCCCTTTAACATACTACACAGATGCATTTTCTAACAATGCAGTATCTTTGCATTTTTCTCTTTCCAGAAATACTTTTATAGTTATCTTTTGTACCCACTGACTCCCTAATTTTGCTACAGCCCCTGACCCACATACCACCCATAATTTCTAGCAGATTCTATATTTGCTCAATTTGTCAAAGATGCTACTGTGTACATCCTGATACGTTCTGTAAGAACAAAAGGTCTACATTTTACAATTCTTTATCATATTCACAAGAAACCAAAATACCTGCATTTTATTTTGTTAAAAAAATCCTTTATATGTATCCAATTTAAGAATAATCTAATAAGAATTAGTAATGGAAGAGTAAGTCCTATTAGAAAGCTGCAGTTTAATTCAGTTTAATTAGTAGAGATCATTATTTCAATATGTTTTCATTAGGAATATGAATCTATTAAAAGTACCTTTATCAATTTGACCTCCATAAAAATACTTGCCCAGATTACATTTACTTAAGTAGTGTCCCAGAAACTTTCATTTGCTTGTTATTTGTTGTATTTTATTTGTTCATTTCTAAGTACTAAAGAAGGTCTACATTGCTTGAAATCAGCCAAATGACAAATACTGCATTTTCAATGGGCAGTGGTTTTAACTCAACAATCAGGAAACTACAAAACGGTTTCTCTCAACATATCTGTGTGGTGCCAGGGTTCTGGACAAGCTGTTGATAAGTAAGACCTTTGACCCTGGAAGCCCTGGGATTTCTTATGTGTCTTATGGTTTTCTTGCTGCTTTTTAGGAGAAAAGAAATTTAATTTTGAATACAATAAAAAATTTAAAAGGATACCTTTTACAACTCATCTGAACAAACAAAATACATTACCTATAAATTAAGAGTTTTCCAATAATTTAATCAGTACAAATATGCTCATGTGCACCATCTCCACAACCACTATTTTTCAACAGTTAATAGCAAAAGGACAGAATCTGTTTTTATAAAAGGCAAAGGGATGAAAAGACTAATTATTATTTTTTTTAATTAATTTATTTATTTTTGGCTGCGCTGGGTCTTTGTTGTTGCGCACAGGCTTTCTCTAGTTGCGGCGAGCGGGGGCTACTCCTCGTTGTAGTGCGCGGGCTTCTCATTGCGGTGGCTTCTCTTGTTGTGGAGCACGGGCTCTAGGCACGCAGGCTTCAGGAGTTGTGGCACACGGGCTCAGCAGTTGTGGCTCACGGACTCTAGAGCACAGGCTCAGTAGTTGTGGCGTATGAGCTTAGTTGCTCCACGGCATGTGGGATCTTCCTGGACCAGGGCTGAAACCCATGTCCCCTGCATTGGCAGGTGGATACTTAACCACTGTGCCACCAGGGAAGTCCCCAAAACAGTAATTATTAAACTTTGCCAAAAGACCATCTAGGAAGAAACAAAATTTAGTGACACATCTGACGTGAGCAGCTGATAGCCCAGCCTTAGCAACATGTGTTCAAACTGTGTACCCTTCCCTCCCTTCTTCTACCCTGGAGCTGGGAAAAGAGGATACCCAGGGGCAGAACTAATGGAATCCTCAATTATCTAGCCAGAGGCAGAGGGAACCCCAGTGCCAATAGAAAGATGGATTCCCAGTTGGTCTTCAAAGAGACCAAAGCCATGACACTGGTTGTCTCTGGGTGTTGGGCCTATGACTAATACATTTTTAAACTTCTAGTTTCCACGTGTTTTTATAATGGGATTATTACTCTTATAATGCAAAGAGGGCTCCAACCAACCAAGAATCACCTATGTGTTGGTTTCTTGTTTTACGTTTAACTTCACAATGAAGAGCTTCTAAGTGTCCTTGTAAGTTCTTCCTTTCTTCCTCTCTTGATGGTGGGCAGGGTCTCCATTTCCCAGAGAAAGACAGCGAGATTCCACAATTTGGGGGTTTGGGTCAGATTTGCCTGTGATTTACAAAAATGATACTGGGAGGAGTTCTACAATTTCCCTGATGGCTAGAAACAGTAATACTTACTGTGTTCTGGGCACAGCAGCGAGAAATAAACAGCATTAGAGATGGCCCCTATTTATAAAGAGCCCAATACATAATCAAGGGCATGAAGGACATAAAAATACTTTAACAAAGGTACAAGCTGGTAAAGTGCAAACCAAGATGTCAATGGAAGAGGACAGGACAGGGTTGGAGCCAATGTGAGGTGAGTCCTCCAAGATTTCCAGAAACAGACTCAGTGATGACTTCTCTTTATCTCCAGTGAAATTTCTTTTTCTCCAAGGGATTAACAGAAATGGAAATTCTGAAAACACAGAAATTTTCCCAGTTGGGAAAGTGACCTAAAGTAACACTGTCCAAGCTTGTTGACTCCAGGTTAACACTCCTATTTGAGATAATACCCAGGTTTCATGGGAAACACTTTCAGCACATGATTTTAGGAAACAGTACGACTTTGATTTATTTGAAAGCTGGCAGTACTTAATGAAAACCAACATTTACTAGGAAATTACTGAGCCTTCCATTCTAGCTAACCAAACAGGCTGGAGCTGATCTAGGACTAGAAGAGTTCAAGTTCTTAAATGTTGCCCAAGTCCCTCCTTGTACAACACTGAAAACAAAACAAACAGAAAATTGTGAAAGATAATTTTCTTTTCTTCCTTATTAAAAACAGCATTTTTTTTCCTTTTTAACATCCAAAGTCTTGACATGTCACTTTTTAACTGCCCTCCCCCTTTATAAAACTTCGTCGTTTACTGGGCATGGTTTGGAAGTTATTGCTGGTACTAGAATCTGAGATGGAAATTTTTCTCCAGGCGCACACAAGTGGGAACTGAAGAAATTACACAATTCGAGTATCAAAGGGAGCTGCCAGGGAGAGGCAGCCACACCTCAGACTCTGAACATTACTCTGGTGCAGCTGGCTTTTCCTAGCGGGTCATCTGTGGGACTGACTGAAAGCACAGGGAGCTCAAGCCAATCACTGGGCCAGGAACCAAGTTGGGGGCCCAAATTTCATCCGTTGGGATGAAGGTGGAGGGCCTCAGGCCACACAAATGACCTCTCAGTGCTTTTCTTCTGGCAAAAAAGTGAATGAAATGCAAACACCAACCTGCCTCAAAAGATTCCTGGTGAGGAGCAACTGAGAGGGGCGGATGTCAAATTTGGTGGACAGATTACGTGTTAATGGTGAGAAGAAATTTTACATATTTGCCTTTAGGCCACAATGAAGTTGAAAGGCAACCGTTAATGGTGAGAAGAAATTTTACATATTTGCCTTTAGGCCACAATGAAGTTGAAAGGCAACGTAATCAAACTTCTAGAAACAAATGAGCTTACCACTCTGGCATGTGGACTTCAGCAATCTGGCCAGAGGTCATGATTTTGAGCTAAACCCGAATTGTGGGCAGTTAACAACTATTCCCTTGATGCAGTGATGCCCTGTTTCTTGAAATCTCTTCTCCAACTTCCTTCGTGCCTAAAAAACATCAGGCCACACTGAGTACCTTCGATGTTTGTTCAGGCCTATCTTTCCACAGCTCCCTTCAGTTTCCTGGGAGAACCTGCCCTCGTTGGAGGCAGAGAAGATGACCCTCTGCGTCTGAGGAGGAATCTGGGGCACGTCACTTGATCATCTGTGTCTCTTCATCCGCATCGTAAAACTCTTCCTCTTCCTCACTCTCACTCCCTAAAGGGCTCTCCTTGTCCACAGACTAAAGCCAGGAAAGGAGAAAAGGGCAGGGAAATGATGTCATGACATTTCTAAAGTTAAATTACTGTCTAGCATTCAACTGACAAATGTACTCTGATGACATTTATTCCCCTAAGAATTAGCCCCTAAAGTGTTCTAAGAAAGCTAATGAATCATCTTTATTTCTCTGACAATCAGCTGCTATCAGATCCCACTTTTTTCCAGCAGTTTTGCTCAGTTCTATTTAATATAATCAGATATTCTTTTTTTTTCTTTTCCCCCAAAACTACCGTTATCCAAATGGTAAATTTGAATGATTAAGAAATATTCCATCATACCTGAGGGGGATCCAAGGTCTGTAAAGATAACGCCTCCTCCCCCAGCCTCCGATATGAGTACACCTGAAGGTCAGAAAACGTCTCTAGCAATGGACTGTTAAGGGTTTCTGGCAATAATAAACTCAGGAGGCCTGAGGTCAGCCCCGTGGCTCCAAAGAGAATGAAGGGTAAAGACCACTGCACGTACTTCTATGGGGGCAGGGAGTGGAATGAAAACAAACAAAAATTCAGTGTTAGTTTCCTAGCAGATGACATCAGCAGTCTTATGACCCAGGACCTGCCATGTTTACTGTCCAGGTCCTGCCTCCTCACTAGAATACACCAGAAAGCCCGTCTTCTTTCCCCTTAGAGAATTACCCCAGGAAACCAGAGCCAGTCCTCGGGCACAGAGACAGGAGTGAGTAAATCAAAAGGACAGAGCTGGCCTGTGGAGCAGACGCAGCAGACTGTTCATGCACAGGCTGGGGACTGTGGGGAAGGGGCTTGGCTGGCTGAGCAGGGCAGACACACTGCCAGAGTGCGTGGTGAGTCGGACACTCAGCTTCCACTCCAGGTTGAGTGGCCTGCAGCACAGTGACTTCCACACGCAGGAGACACCCTGCATATTTGCTGACAACGACGAACTTTAACGTTCTCAACCCTGGAATGGGCCAAACAGTCCCACATACGTGTTCTGATTCACTAAGCACCAGAACTGAGAGGCATGGGGCTTAAAGGTGTAAACACCCTGAAAAGGAAGAGAAAGGCCTTGAGAAACCTATACACATGGTTTGGACATGGTAGCGGGCCGGTCCAAAAGACGTTCTCAGGAAAATTTAAATACAAACATACAATTTCAAAGATAACACCAAGGTTCTTGCAGGACGGGGCTCTGGGGGATTTCTGCGCTGATTACCATTCCTGAGTTCCTGCAAAGGAGACACCCAGCTTTATCACCTTCTGGTTTGGGCTTCCAAATTCGGTGGCTAGTTAGGATGTCCCTTCTGATCATCTTTTCCTGATTTTTCAAAGATGAAGAGATGATGGAGGAGGAGAGGGAGGCATGGGGAGGGGACAGGAGGGAGACGAAAAACTCTGACCTCTGGCCCCCTGCGTGCAAACACATGCCCGGAACTGTGGGCCTGTTGTTGAATCAAGGGGAACGTTCACCTCTTCTCAACTTAGTGGGACTCAGGGAAGACACAACGCTGGGTGTTATAATGTTCTAGGACAGCGGTCCAAAGTCGAGCATCATTAATGATAAACACCTAGCGTTGGACACATTTTGCAAAATGGAACTAATATGACTCCTTCTTAAGAAGGGTCTTGTGATCTAAAATTGAGCATGATAGTGGGAAGCAGCCGCATAGCACAGGGAGACCAGCTCCGTGCTTTGTGACCACCTAGAGGGGTGGGATAGGGAGGGTGGGAGGGAGGGAGACGCAAGAGGAAAGAGATATGGGAACATAAGTATATGTGTAACTGATTCACTTTGTTATAAAGCAGAAACTAACACTTCATTGTAAAACAATTATACTCCAATAAAGATGTGGAAAAAAAAGGAAAAAAATAAAATTGAGCACGAAACACAGAGAAATACTCAGAAAAAGGAAGTATATCCCATTTGCTCAAGAAAAGAAAAGGCTACAGTGGCATTTCAGAGACGTCCTGTACTAGGATGAGGTGAGTAATTGCCTGAGTGATGAGCAATTGTCTCCAGAACAGGCTCAAAGCCCCACTTGATCAAACCTAATCACGCTTCAACAAGTCTTGGCTGGGAAAGTCCTAGAGGAGACCAAGCAGAGACGTGCACAGGGGCTCCATGGGATCTTTCTCAGAACATGAACATTTTGAGATTGGATGGAGTTTACTTTATCTCCCTTTCACCTTCTTCTCTTCTAATTTTCTTTTCTGAGTGGTGTGCTGTGTTCTCTGTTATTTAATACAGGGTACCAATGCCTACAGCATACAGCTGTGGTGAAGACTGCATGATATGATGTATGTAAAGGGCTTAGCACAGAGCTCAGCACACAGCAGAAACTTAGGAAATGTTCACTAATCAACTAATGTACAAATGGGGACAGGAAGGGGCAGGCAGGCATTAGCTAACTCTCCAATGAATACAGCCAATCCCTGGGAAGGGTCCATCTGCCCTCATGTATCCTTAATCTAAAAGGCACAAGGTGCACATTTTTGTCAGGCTGATCTTAAAACCGCAGTTGTTTGTTACCTCTTTCTACTCAAAAGCACAAACATTTCCAAAGCAGAGAATCAAGAAAAACAAACTAGGAGGTACAAACCAACCAGTGAGGGGATGAAGGGAGCAATAATCCCACCAACTCGGGAGAACATGGAACAAGTTCCAAGCCCAACATTCCTGAAAGGCAAAAGGAAAAGGAAAAAAAAAAAGTCAGTAAGTTCTAGGGGGACAATTTAAAGGCTCTAAGGGATAGTGGGCTCAGAATAACAAATCCCAAAGTGGAAGTGCAGGATGCTATAGAGCAGTACTGCCCACTAGAACTTTCTGTGATGCTGCAACTGTTCTGTACTCGCCCTGTCCAATACGGAAGCCCCCAGACACAGGCAGCTACCGAGAGCTCAATGCAACTAAGAATGAGGAACATAATTTTTAATTCATTTCCTTTTAATTAATTTAACCTTAAATAGCCACATGTGATATTGGACAGTGCAGTATAGAAGCTGGTGCAGAAATGAGCATGTGAATATTTCTTGTTAAATGTCTCCCTGGGTTCTCGTGTCTTAGGTCTCCTATCAGTTAAAACATCCATAGAAGAGCCAGGGTTTAATGATCTGAAAAGTCTGCCCATTTCTTTAAATTCAACTAATTAACTACGAAAGGATCAGGCATATAAATAGGAATTGATTGGACATATATTCTCAGGAAACCAAGAACATTACCTTCTTGGGGAATGTGGGTAGCAAGGAGGGGGAGGAAATGAGAATGATAATGATTATAGGTAGGGTGACCGTACAGCACCCTGTTATCCCAGCCGAATTGTTAATAATGCCCACATTCGCTCTCAAAAGTGTCCCAGGGCTTCCCTGGTGGCGCAGTTGTTGAGAGTCCGCCTGCCGATGCAGGGGACACGGGTTCGTGCCCCAGTCCGGGAAGATCCCACATGCCGCGGAGTGGCTAGGCCCGTGAGCCATGGCCACGGGGCCTGTGCTGCGCAACGGGAGAGGCAACAGCAGTGAGAGGCCCGCGTACCACAAAAAAAAAAAAAAAAAAAAAAAAAAAAAAAAAAGTGTCCCAGTTTGGAACTAAATGGTCACCCTAGTTTTATAGGCAACAGCCAGAGAAAGCAGGTTCTGGGAATAATCAGGGAATGACAAGCCAATCACAGACAACCTGATCTCTTACTGGGAAAAAGGCAGACAGAACCATTACGCTTCTTGCATGGATAAGGGAAAAAGAAGGATCTGTTTGGAATGATCCTCAAAAAAAGACCAGGAAAATGCCGACTGGGGGACTACGGTCCAGTACACAGAGGCCGTTCTGTAAAGACTGAGCTGCATCCCTGCCCTTCAAATTTAGGTTTGTTTTTTTGTTTTCCGACTTATTTTATGAGGGCAAACTTAGGATGGAATATGTTGGGTTTTTTGGTTTTGTTTCTGAATATGTTATTTTTGATATAAGCAAGTCCTACTCATTGAAAATCACCTTTAACAACTAATATGTAAATACAATATTCACTTATAACTATAGGGAATTATCTTTATTTATTTATTTATTTTTGGCTGCACTGGGTCTTTGTTACTGCCCGCGGGCTTTCTACAGTTGTGGCGAGTGAGGGCTACTCTTCGTTGCGATGCGTGGGCTTCTCACTGCAGTGGCTTCTCTTGTTGTGGAGCACAGGCTCTAGGCACGGGGGCTTCAGTAGTTGTGCCATGTGGGCTCAGGAGTTGTGGCGCACAGGCTTAGTTGCTTCGCGGCATGTGGGAACTTTGTGGACCAGGGATTGTACCTGTGCCCCCTGCATTGGCAGGCGGATTCTTAACCAGTGCGCCACCAGGGAAGTCTCATCTTTTTTTAAATGTGTATATTTTGTGCTAAAATATAGGCTCTGTGATAACAGGGACCTTGTCTCCTGGTCCATCGTGTACCTGACACAGAAGGGTTGACTGAATAACTCACATGCACTGAAATAAAAATGACATCCGAGCACTATTTGGGTGAAGGGATACGTTTAGTGTAGAGTACTTCTCACGACTGACAGGGAATTCAGCCCAAGATAAAGTTACGTTTTCCTCAGCCAAGTGGGCAAGAGCAGTGTCCACAGGTTCTGGGCTCACAGCCGCTTGCTGAGTTGCTGCTAGCCCACACTCGCTGTGCTCCAGGTGAAGTGAGGACCACGCCTCTGTCAATGCAAACATCTACAACAGAATTCAGGACATGGGAAGGAGAAGCCTGTGTGTGAGGCGTACCTGATGACCGTGGGGTACAGCTCCGAGGTGTAGATATACACGACATTGAAGGCAGCACTGATGGTCAGCTTCCCCAGCAGGGACAAGGAATGGCTGTTCACCACTGCGAACACACCTGTGTCTGAGGAGGACAAGTGCCACATCTGTGAGGTCCTCGGTGGAGAAAAATTCGTCTAAGTGACACACTTAATTCTGAAGGAGTGAGAGACATTTGTGGTGATCTCAAACAGTGAAGAGATCATATAACCAGACATACATTCAGAAGGTTTAGTCATCACACACAGCACACAGCAAATATTTCTCAGCATTTTGGCCATCCCCAGGAAATCTTACACAGTGGCTGTCGTGATGTGTGATTAAACCTGCACAACCTAAATGTCCATCAACAGATGAATGGATAAAGGAGATGTGATATATATATATACATACACACACACAATGGAATACTACTCAGCCAGAAAAAAGAATGAAATAATGCCATTTGCAGCAACATGGATGGACCTAGAGATTATCATACTAAGCGAAGTAAGTCACACAGAGAAAGACAAATACCATATGATATCACTTATATGTGGAATCTAAAATATGACACAAATGAACATGTCTGTGAAACAAAAACAGACTCAACAGATATAGAGAAGAGACTTGTGGTCGCCAAGGAGGAGGGGTGGTGAGGGAAAGATTGGGAGTTTGGGATTAGCAGATGCAAACTATTATATAGAGAATGGATAAACAACGAGGTCCTACTGTTTAGCACAGGGAACTATATTCAATATCCTGTAAAAGCCATAATGGAAAAGAATATGAAAAAGAATATATGTATAACTAAATCACTTTGCTGTACAGCAGAAATTAACACATTGTAAATCAACTACACTTCAATAAAATTAAAAACAAACAAACAAACAAAAAAAAACCTGCACTCACTCCTGAATGACAGAGCTCCCTGAAAACTTCTGTACTGGGGTCAAGTAAGCTTCACAGAAGTCTTAAGTTCCACCTATCTAAGGGTATTACTTGCCTCTCCTTTCTTCCCAGCCTCGTTCAACAATCAATGATGTAAAAGGTTGATCAGCATGACAAGCCCTGACACAGGAGAGGAGTGAGTCTCAAAAAACTCCTATCTTCAGTTTGCATTCCTTAGTATTCCATTGTAAAGATAAGGAATAATCCCACTAAACTACTACACGTTCTTTAAAGAACAAGACTCTAAATGTGGAACTACTTTTCATCCTTCCTCCTCCCCAATTTCTTACTTGAAGATTACTAATCAATAATGATATTTCAGTTTCTTAATGTAACGTTTTTTACATAAAGTGCAAAAATACAGTTTATGCTAGTTCACGTCCCTATCAAAAATGCTATCAATTGTCCAGTGGTCCTTTCCTTTATTAATACTACCTTCTCTGGGATCTTACAATTTAATTATTCCCTTTCAAACATATTTAACCTCTCCCCTTCAGCAACCCACTAGGCCGTAACCTTCAAAATAAGTTTTCTTCTCCTTAGGAAAAAGCAAAAATTCTCATTGGTTCCATTGCACTTTCTCCCCTTCACAATCAAACATCTCCAGTGAGTGACTGACCCTCCATTTCCTCAAACGCATCTGCCCTGTACATCACTACAATGTGGCCTCCAATACCATCCTCTCCTGAAACTCCTATTCTTGAAGGTCAGCAGCAATGTCCTGATCATCAAAGTAATTGCCTCTTATTCTCTCTGACATTTCTGACTAATAGAACATGCCTGTCCCTTCCTTGGGACTGCATACCTGGCTCATCCAAACCACTTAAATAACTCAACTGCAATATTCTTTCCTGCCCTTGACCTCCACGGCGCCCATTTCCCAATCCATGCAAATGGCATGCTTTAGACACTCTCCTGTAGTTGCTTACTTTTCCATCTTGTCTGCCCCCAAATATATATATATATATATATATATATATCTTTTTTTTTTTTTTTTTTGCGGTACGCGGGCCTCTCACTGTTGTGGCCTCTCCCGTTGCGGAGCACAGGCTCCGGACACGCAGGCTCAGCGGCCATGGCTCACAGACCTTGCCGCTCTGCGGCATGTGGGATCTTCCCGGACCGGGGCACGAACCCATGTCCCCTGCATCAGCAGGTGGACTCTCAACCACTGAGCCACCAGGGAAGCCCCCCAAATATATTTTGAGTTGTCTCAGGCTAAGGCCTTGTTTGTATCTGTTTCCCTCACGGCACCTCCCATAGTCTGATCACAGTGGTGCTCACTAAATATTTATTGAAAGAGTAAGTATAAGGACTATAACAGGGATTAATTTAAGTGAAAAGAATCTGTGCTCATGTTCTTTCAATGTCTGAGGAGGGAGGCACATAATATATCCCATTCCAAAATAAAAGTTTCACATTCCCAGCTTGACTATGAAATAAAACTTCAACTCCTTTAAAGATGGCGTTCTGAACGCAGTGGCCCAGGCACTGCCAAACTCAACCATCTGGGGCCTTCTTCTCTTCTGCCAGGCTATTTGGAAGAATATGTCAGCAATTTTAAGTACTGAATATATTATTTTAAGCCATGAGGTGCTTCTGGAAAAAGAAGCATGCTCAAGGTATAGGTCTGGACTTTTGATATCTAACAACTTCAAGTAAACCAATAATGAGGGCAAATTAAACTCATCAATGATTTTCCAGAAAACTGAGTGAGTCAGGAAGAGGTCTTGGGTGGCACTGAAGCAAACAGAAATGTGCACATTTGCGTGACTGCAAATGATCTTTGGGACTGTTTTCAACCCATACAGGATGGCACCTTCCAGAACTGTGTTGGAGATACTCTCTACATCTTTAAAACAGGTGAGGGGATTGCCATCCTGAAAATTAAATTCAAATAACATGTCACAGAAGGCTTACCATCTAAACACCCACAAGATCCAAAGCTGGAAGATTTCTCCCCTGTGAGGCTCAGGACACTCCCCAGTGGCCCATCTGGGGAGCCTGGCTCCAGCCGCATACCCACAAGTGTTCCCATCAGCCCGACACCTCATCTGATGCTTGAAACTTCTCCCCTTGTTCCTGCCAGTGGAGTCTGCAGTGGCCATCTGAACCTGGGGGAACTCAACTCTCTCCCAAGATAGCCCATGTCAATTTCAGACAGCTCTGTTTATTAGAAAATGACTTCTTAGCCTGCCTGTGGAGCTGCCGGTCTATCAGTCATCATGAGTTAATATTTAGGAAGGCTTTGTGGCCACTGGGCTGGTTCCCTGGATTTCTGACCTTGGTTTTTATCTGAAAATGAAATTAGATATTATTGGCTATTATCAATGAATGTTCAAAGTGACTGTTTAGGGAAAAAGAGTGATTTAAAAGGAAAAATTAAGCTCAATTATCTTTGGGAGAAAAAAAAGGGAATTTTCAAAACACTTGTATTCTTCAAAGTACTGAACTTCAGAGGTTTTAAGTTGATTCCAATGATGAAGATACTACAGACATCATTTTCAGAACTAGTTATCTGAAGTTTTCTCAGAGTCCTCTAGGGTCACCAGAACAAAATACCTCAGTATGTTACAGTCACATTTCACTGACCCAAATAAGAAAAGTTAAACTTAATCATCCACTTCATTCACTGGGTAAATTTTTATTGTTTACGAATATGTTAAAAATCTTTAAGACAGCTGTAGGTCCTGTACTATGATACAGAAGTTGAGCCAAGAACCACATTCATTTTGCTTTCCTTTGGCTTTTTTTTCTAAAGAAAAATACCACATATGCCGAAAATTCTGTCACTATAGTTTTGCCATTTCTAGAATTTCACATGAATGAAATAATTCAGTTTGTAGGCTTTTGTGTCTGGCTTCTTTTAGTAAGCATAATGCTTTTGAAATTCATCCACATTGCTCCCTGCATCAGTAGGTCATAGCTCATTGCTTTGTTGTTGGTGAGTAATTCACTGTATGGATATAACACAATTTGTTTATCCATTCCTCAGCTGAGGGGCATTTGCGTTCCTTCCAGTTTGGGGCTATTATTAATAAAGCTACCATGAACATCAAAGTCCTTTTGTGGATCTATGTTTCTGCTTCTTTTGGGTAAAGTTTAATCAGACAGTAAATTTATGTTTCTCTTTAAAATAAGCTGCTAATGTTATCCAAAGTCTCTGTACTATTTTACATTTCTATCAGCAGTGTATAAGAGTTCCAGTTCTTTCTTATCACTGCTGACATTTGGTATGGTCAGTCTTTTTAATTTTAGCCATTCTAATACGTGTGTAGTGGTATCTCATTGTGGTTTTAATTTCCATTTCCCTAATGTCTAATGATGTTCAACATCTTTTCCTATGCTTATTTTCCATATTTATATCCTTTTGCAGAAGTGTCTGTTTAAACGTTTTTCCCATTGTTCTTTCATTACTGAACTGTAAGAGTCCATTCTATCTTCTGGGTACAAGTTCTTTATCAGGTATACGTTTTACAAATATTTTTCCCAGTCTGTGCCTTGCTTTTCATTTCCTTAATAATGTCTTTTAAAAAGCAAAAGTTTTAATTTTGATGGAGTCTAAGTTATGAATTTTTTTGTGTGCTTTTTGTGTCATATTTAAGAAATCTTTGCCCAAAGGCACTGAGATTTTCTTCCATGTTCTCTTTTAGAAGTTGTGTAGTTTTACCCTTTATACTGTCGACTGAAAAAAAAAAAACACAACCTAAAAGTTGACAATTATGTTTTATTCCAGGGACACGCTGAGAACTTACACCTGGGAGACAGCCTCTCAGATAGCTCTGAGGGACTATTCTGGAGAGTAAGAAAGGACCCAGGATATATAGGAGTTTTTGCAAAAAAAATCAGGTAGTCAGAACATCAGAAGATTACTGCCAGTTAAAGAAAAAACCAGATATCTCAGGTTAACGAATTTAGCACTTTTCTATGCATGGGAAAATGCAAGAATCTGGGCTCACTGAAATCATTCTTTTGATATGCACTTTAACTATCTAGGGCCAATATCCTGTTTTCTCCATTCTGAATCACCTCAGGGTGCATCATAGGGGGAACTGATACGGTGGCTGATGGTTTGATGGCTGCAACATCCTTTGTTTATGATATGGCTGGTGATTCTTTGTCCACAACGTTTAGACATACCATTCATTTCAAGTTAATTACTGCATATGATGGGATGTGCAGGTTGAAGGTAAATTTTTTACATATGGATATCCAATTATTCCAGCACGGTTTACTGAAAAGATTCTTTTTCTCATTGAATTGACTTGTCATCAAAAATCAATTGACCATGTGTATTTTTCTCTATGTGTGTTATGACTGAAGGAAACATTTTTATAAGATGAATAAAATCTCAGCCCCCTCAAAAATAAAATAAAAATCAAATGACCATATATATAGGTCTATTTCATATTCAATTCTATTATCTATGCATCCACCATTATGCCAATATCACACTTTTTTTTTTTTAATTTTCAGGCCATGTCTCATGGCTTGTGGGATCTTAGTTCCTCAATCAGGTATCGATCCCAGGCCACAGAAGTGAAAGTGCTGAGTCCAGGGAATTCCCCTACTGTCTTAACATAATTTTGTAGTAAGTTTTAAAATCAGTTGGGATAAAGTCCTCCAACTTAATTTTTCTTGATAAAAATTATTTTGGATATAATTTGCAGTTCCATAGAAATTTTAGTATTAACTTGTCAGTATCTATCAGCAAAAAGAAGCCTGGTGGAAATTTTATTGGGATTGTGCTGAAGATAGATTGATTTGGGGAGAACTGATGTCTTAGTATTTTCTGATCCTTGAGCATGGTAAGCTCTTCATTTATTTTATTATTACCATTACCACCAATTCATTTATTTAGTCTTCTTTAACTTCTCTCATCAATGTTTTATATTTTACAGTTTTCTACAGGTCTCATACATATTTTTCAGTTTTCATTCCTAAATATTTCATATTTTTAATTTTTTATAAATGGCATTGTTTTACTTCAATTTTAAATTGTTTGTTGTTAACATATAGAACTAAAATTATGTGTCAAAAGACTCTGCTAAATTCATTTCTTAATTCTAATAGATTTTTTTTTTAGGATTTTCTATGGAGACAATCATGAAGTCTTGTGAATAAAGACAGTTTTAGTTCTTCCTTTTCATTTTGGATCCCCCTAATTTCTTTTTATTGCCTTGTTGTATTCACTAATAATTTCAGTACAATGCTCCAAAGAAGTGGCAAGAATGGATATCCTTGCCTTTTTCCCAATCTTAGGGAACAAGCATTTAGTTTTTCACCATTAAACGTGATGTTAGCTGTAGGTTTTCCATTATCAGGCTAAGGAAACTTCTACTTGCTGCTAGTTTTTGTAAACAATGGGTGTTGAAACCAGACAAGTGCTTTTGCTACTTGTATTGAAATGACCATATGATTTTTTTTTTTTCTTTTTGGTCTTTTAATATGGTGAATAACACTGATTAGCTTTTGAATGTTAAACCAACTGGGTGTTTGTGGGATAAATCCTGCTTGGTCATGATGTATTATACCTTTTTTATTCATTGTTGAATTTGCTAATGTTTAGTTAATAGATTTTTGCATCTATATTAATGAGATATTGGTCTTCAGTTTTCTCATAATGTCTTTGTTTGGTTTTAATATCAGGGTAATTGCTGACCTCAAACACTGGGTTGGAAGAGTATTCGCTCTTTTTTTTATTTTCTGGAAGAATGTGTAGAATTATATTATTTCTTCCTTATGTGTTTCATAATTTACCAGTGAAGCCATCTGGGTCTGGAATTCTCTTTGTGGGAATGTTTTAAACTACAAATTAGATATCTTTACTGGATAAAGGGTTATTCAGGTTATCTATGGTTTTGTACACTTTGGTAGTTTGTACCTTTCAAGGAATTTATCCATTTTACCTAAGTTGAATTTATTGGCATAAAAATGTTTATAATATTCCCTTATAAATGTCTACAGTTTCTATAGTGATGTCCCTCTTTCATTCCTGATACTGGTAATCGGTTTCTTCTCTCTTTTCCTTTATTAGTGTGGCTAGTGGCTTATTGATTTTATTGATCTCAAACAACCAGCTTTTGGTTTCATTGACTTTTCTCTATTATTTTCATGTTTTTATTTTATTGATTTTTACTTATATTTATTATTTCCTTCCTTTTGCTTACTTTGTGTTTGTCAGTCTTTTTTTTTTTTAATTTGACTTCTATTTTCTTAGGGGAGATGCTTAGATGACTGATTTGAAAATTTCCTTTTTTCTGATACTTTTTTTTGTTTTTGTTTGTTTGTTTGTTTTGCGGTACGCAGGCCTCTCACTGTGTGGCCTCTCCCGTTGCGGAGCACAGGCTCCGGATGTGCAGGTTCAGTGGCCATGGCTCACGGGCCCAGCCGCTCCACGGCATGTGGGATCTTCCCGGACCGGGGCACGAACCCGTGTCCCCTGCATCGGCAGGCGGACTCCCAACCACTGCGCCACCAGGGAAGCCCCTGATACCTTTTTTTTTAAATTTATTTTTGGCTGTGTTGGGTCTTCGTCGCTGCGCGTGGGCTTTCTCTAGTTGTGGCGAGCAGGGGCTACTCTTCATTGCAGTGTGTGGGCTTCTCGTTGTGGTGGCTTCTCTTGTTGCGGAGCATGGGCTCTAGGCACGTGGGCTTCAGTAGTTGCAGCACATGGGCTCAGCAGTTGCGGCACACTAGCCCTAGAGCGCGCGATCTTCAGTAGTTGTGGTGCAGCTCAGTAGTTGTGGCTCACAGGCTCTAGACCACAGGCTCAGTAGCTGTGGCACAGAGGCTTAGCTACTCTGCAGCATGTGGGATCTTCCCGAACCAGGGATTGAACCTGTGTCACCTGCACTGGCAGGCAGATTCTTAACCAGTGTGCCACCAGGGAAGCCCGATACAACATTTTTTAATTATACAAATTTCCCTCTAAGCGCTGCTTTACTGCATCTCACAAACTCACTATGTTGTACTTTAATTATTGTTTAATTAAAATTTTTCTAATTTCCTTTGTGCTTTCTTCTTTGACCCATGTGTTTTTAGAAGAATGTTTTTTTTGAAGTCCAAATATTTGAGGATTTCCTGATAGCTTTCTGTTATTGATTTCTACTTTAATTCCATTATGGTCAAAGAACTTATTTTTGTAAGATTTCAATCCTTTTAAATTTACTGAAACTTGTCTTATGGCCCAGAACATGGTCTCTCTTGGCACATGTCCTGGGTGTGCACTTCACACAGAATGCGTATTCTGCCGTTTTAGGTAGTGTCTGACAAATGACAATTAGGTCAGGTAGGCTGCTTAAGTCTCCATATCCTAATTCTTTTCTGTCAGTTTTTCTGTCAGTCATTGAGAGAGAGTACTGAAATATCCAACTGTAGTGTTGAGTCTGTCTATTTCTCCTTTCAGTTCTGTCCATTTTGCTTCCTGTGCTTCGAATGTTATCAGACACACACATAATCGGGATTGTAACATCTTCTTGATGAACTGACCACTGTCTCATAATGTGTTTATAGTTTTCACCAAATCTGGAAAGTAGTAGACCATCATTTCTGCAAGTATCTTTGTTTTTTACTTCCTCCTTCTCAGGTTCCAGTTGCATAACTGTTGGGCTTGGTGTTGTCCTACAACTTTTGTTTGTTTCATTCTGCAGCTTCTTTTGTTATATCTTTGTCACTGATCTCTTCTGTGGTTCATCTCATCTACTGCCTGTTTTTTTTTCATATAATGTATGTTTCATCCCTAGATGTAACATGTGCCTCTTTTTCTATCTTCTCTTTCTCTGCTCATTATTATCTTGCTTTCTTCTACCTTCGTAAACATATGCAGTACATTTATAATAGCTGTTTTAATGTCCCTGCCTCCTCATTCTATTATCTGTGTCATTTTTGGTTCTGTTTCTATTGACATTTCTCCTGGTTGTGGGAGGTATTTTCCCGCTCATCTGCATGCCTGGTAATACTGACTGGATGCCAGAGGTTGTGAATGTTACACCGTTAGGTGCTGGATTTTATTGTATTCCTTTACATATTGTTGCTCTTTTTCCTGGAATGCAGTTAAGTTACTGGGAATCACTTGATCCTCTGAATTTTTTAAGCACTTTTAGAGCAAGCTCTGCTATAGCAGAATAGCCTATAGTGTTGGGCTACTTTGACCCAGGAGGTCTTTACCCAGTGCTCCACGTCTGGCTAAAGGCAACACGAACTAGACATGGCCCTAGGTTCCAAGAATTGTTCCACTTGTTCCTTTCTGGTGGCCACCTCCCCAGCCTCCGTAGCTTCCTCAAATGCATGCCCAGATCAGTCAGCAGCCAAGTGCTCAGAGATCTTCTGCAGATCTCTCGAATTCTTCCTCCACATATTCCTCTATATATCTTACTCCTCTCCAGTATTTTGCCCAGGAAATTCTAGCCATATTGGCCTTTCCAGGCTTTACTATCTGTCTTATCAATTTGGTAAGAGCACCAGGATTTGCTGGGTGTCCCTTTGTGCACTGAGGCCTAAAGACCTGAGCTAGGGCACTCTTAGGGCACATCTTGTTTCATTTCTCTCAGGGATCACTTCTGTCTTCCGCAGCCTGTTGTCCAATGTCTGAAAATCAGTGTTCCTTATATTTTGTCTAAGGGGGTTAGCTGGTCTGCATTACTATCATAGCCTGTTAAAGTTCCTATAGCAATTCTGTTGTCAATTCTCATATGGTACCTTCTGTTTTTATGAATCATTCCTTTTCCTCACTAGATTATAAGCTCTTTGAGGCCAGGAACCAGGTCATATTTATAAATAGTACCCTGTACACAGCAGGCCCTAGAGAAGTCAAATGAATAAAGAATGGGCAGGCTGAGGCTGAACAAAGCAATGAGAGATAAAGGTTCTGCTAGAGCTGAGTCTGAGGACACTACCTTCAACTGTGAAACTGTTTATCTAGTCACGTGCTGTGACTTCCCAGTATTCAGATTCTTTGGCAGGATCACAACTGCCAGAAACCTCCTTGCCAACCTCCTTACCCAGTGCCACCCTGACAAGCCAGGTTCTTAAACTCTGGCCAATTCCCATCAGGCCTGCCCATTGAAGAGTTAAGAATGGGTCCTAGTCAGGCAGCATTAATTCTCTAAGGCTATGGCTTTACCATGTGCAATGAATACTTTGGTCTTAAAACTCTAAGAGGACAAATAAGCATTCCCAAAAGAGCACTGATTTTAGAGTCAGAGAGACGTGGGATCTGAATCCTAGGTGTGCTGCTTACTTGCTGTGCAACCTTGGACAAGTTGCTTGACCTACCTGAGCTTTAGTTTCCTTAGGAAATGGGGATAAGAGGTAATACCTCTATGTATGAAGAGAAACCAGCACATGGTTAACACTTAGTAAGTGGTCGCCAGGGGACCTTCCTGGTGGCACTGTGGCTAAGACTCCTCACTCCCAATGCAGGGGGCCCAGGTTCAATCCCTGGTCAGGGAACTAGATCCCACATGCATGCCACAACTAAGAGTTCTCATGCCACAACTAAAGAGCCCGCCTGCCACAACTAAGACCCGGCACAACAAAATAAATAATAAATAAAATAAATATTAAAAAAATAAATGGTCGCCAGTATTACAGCTTAATTAGAACCCTTTAAGCAAGGACAGAGATCAGGTAAAATGTATGAGGACCAATCTGTGGAAGAAATTAGTGGCCACTTGGTAACATTGCCCCCAGGGGAGAACATTTACTTGGAGGCCAACCAGGGTGCAAATATGTATTGAATAGGACACTTTTGTCCAATAATTATCAACCCTAGGCTAAGGAATGCCAAGCAATCTATTTTCTAGCTTACTGGCTGTCTCTTATAGAGGTATACCTATGTCTGTGCTTCAGACACTGAGCATCACAGTCATACGTAGATGTGAAAAAAGAGTTGGTATGTAGAGGGCAACCTAAGTTGACAGAGAGAGCAAATGAATGTTTGGTGGGAAAAAGTGAGGGCAAATGAGCATAAAAAGCAGTGAGAAAATGAGTGGTCACCAAGCTCACATAAGATGGTAACAGATGTTTTCAAACTGCTAGGCCTCTTTCTTAATATATATTTATCAGAACTTTCACAACAGGGAGCCTAAACCTCGGCACTTTGAAAAAATTGAGATTTAAAAGAAAGCTACCAAAATATTTTGAAGAGTAAATATGAAAGGTTCAAAGAAAGTTTAAAGAATAAATACTTTTAGCTCAAAGTAGCGAAGATTCAGGAATAGTTAGATGACTCCCTGCAAAGAGAGAAAGGATTATGCAAAAGAGGGGTGACCATCTGTTCTCTATCTCTAGTGATGAATAAAATGAAAGGAAATGGGCTCAGCTGTAGTGGAAGAGGCTCATTCTAACCTTTGCGTGGCTATTAAAAATAGAAACTACTTGCTAAGGAACATTATGGAACTTCTTTCTCTGGAAATCTTCAAAAATAGACTACATCCACTTTT
Source organism: Grampus griseus (assembly GCF_964374135.1). Lineage (NCBI taxonomy): Eukaryota > Metazoa > Chordata > Mammalia > Artiodactyla > Delphinidae > Grampus > Grampus griseus. Next base: position 81,404,950 of record NC_139017.1, read on the forward strand.
CTAAGTATGACAGGAATCCTGTTCCCGGGGCGCATCTGTGGGTGTGTAAGACAGATGTGCTGTGTTTGTGACTCAGTGTGCACCAAGGGCGTGATCCACGAGGGGCTCAGCTGCTCGCTTAGGACAGACTGGAAGTGAGCACAGTGTGGTGACCGGTCTAGACGGGAGACCAGGAATCTGCTTTCCCTTTGGGTTTGTGTAGAAAGGGCTGTGTGCAGAGGCCCAGGGTGTGGGTTACCTGGAGTACAGATACGTGGGAGCGAGGAAAGGCATGAATCGGCCTGGCTTGCCGAGGTGTGACAGCTTACAGGGGCATTTAGAGTAACAAGGAAAAGTTTCTCTCTATAGAGTAATAAATAGACCACTGGATATTACAGGTAGAAAACAACTGAATTTCTAGGTTGTCTATGAGAAACAGAATCTGCTGAACTGAAAGTTGCAGTGATTTGAAGCCCATTAATGTCTTGTCCCAGACAAACAGAACTGGGCACTTAGTTCTACAAGCCCACGGCAGGGCAACAACTGAGGAGTTTCTCCTTTTGTTGGCACTAGCACAGGTAACAACTTTCTTAAAACTAAGACATTTTTTTTTTTGTACATGAAAGAGTATTTATTGAAAACATGGTTACTGATAGGAAGCTCCTGGCTACTCTCAGGTTACAATCTTGTCTCTCAACTGGAAGTGTTGCCTTTTTTTTTTTTTGGCCTCCCATTTTATTTTCCCTCAAACTTTCCATCCTAGGATAGGTAGATCTTATATAAATATATATACATGTCTGTATAAGTATAGCCTATAGTAAAGAAAACATATAGTACACTCTTCATTGGGCAGTACCCACCATGCTAGGCTACCAATACTGAATGCCACTGTGCCCACGCGTGTCCAAGGAGAGGGGCTGTGTGTGTGGTTTACAAGCACTGCAGCACCAGGGAAGCCTCGATGGCAAACTTACTGAATTCTTTAGTTTCCAGGATTCCGTGAAAATCAGTGTAAGGCTGTTCTTTTTTTTTAATTAATTAATTTATTTATTTTTGGCTGCATTGGGTCTTCGTTGCTGCGTGCAGGCTTTCTCTAGTTGCGGTGAGCGGGGGCTACTCTTCGTTGTGGTGCACGGCCTTCTCATTGTGGTGGCTTCTCTTGTTGTGCAGCACAGGCTCTAGGTGCGCAGGCTTCAGTAGTTGTGGCACGTGGGCTCAGCAGTTGTGGCTCACAGGCTTAGGTGCTCCACGGCATGTGGGATCTTCCCGGACCAGGGCTCGAACCCATGTCCCCTGAATTGGCAGGCGGATTCTTAACCACTGCACCACCAGGGGAGTCCCCAAGGCTGTTCTAAATATTGAGTAAAATCCTAACTAGTGAACCAACAGTGCTCTGGATTTAAGGCACAGAACTCCAGGTGGCAGCTAGCAGCACAGCAGATATACTGGAGGGCTGCATAACTAGGACACGTGGCCTTGGAGTCTTCAGTGAGACGCTGGTACACCTGACCCTTAAGGAGAAGGGATCACCAAAGGAGCACTTCATACATGTATGCTCCGACGGGAAATGAATTCATCAGCTGCATTTCTAGTCGTTATCGAAACTTTGTTAGGGAGTTCCCTGGTGGTCCAGTGGTTAGGACTCGGAGCTCTCACTGCCGGGGCCCGGGTTCAATCCCAGGTCGGGGAACTAAGATCCCACAGGCCGCACGGTGCGGCCAAAAAAGAAAAACTTATGTTAAACCATTTCACAATGATTCCCACCTGAAGAACAAGCTCCATGGTGGAACCCTGTCAAAATCCCAAAGTCCCCAAAACAGGGCTTTCATTGTACCCTATTCCCTAGCAGTGAGAGTTTGTTATGACCCACTTCTTATGGTCGAAAATCACTGCTAAAACCACAGTTTTTGATGTAATAGAGGGCATGTCTCAGGTGTGCTAGTGCGGAAAAGAGGTTGAGGACCAGCACTATGTATAGAATCCCTAGAGAGGGGCAGAAGTCATGTTAGATATGGATGCCAAAGGGACCTGTTTTTAAAGCTGTGTTTACATAGCAAAGCTACAAATATAAAAATAGCAAGTTTCCTAAGGATGTTTCATTCACACTTTCTATAAGAATGAGAGAAGGTCAATTGTCACCAACAGTGACTATTATTCTTATTGTGCTGTTGTTATTATCAGGGTGCCTTGGGAGTATTGATGGAGACAATGAGGGGTGCCGAAGCCACCGTGGAGAACCAGTGCCTCTCATCTCTAGTCTCGTAACTGGCTGGAATGAGGAGGGCAATCTGCAGCCTTGGACAGAGGCTCCTTCTGTGCAGAACTAAATGGCCCACATCATCATCAAATAAACAACTCCAACATCACCAGTACTGCAGTCCAGACACCCCAGATGGTAGCTTAATCGCCTGAAAGAATTAATAGTGCACCTCTAAGCGCATTATTCACCCGGAGAATAGTTTAGGCAATGGAAAGAATCTGGCCCATTATACCCCACACCATTGCTAAATAATATGCAACCACAGAAATGAAGCACGGCATATGGTGATCGCTCCACTATATTGAGATTCATTGTAATACAAGTGCTATTCAAAACCCTCATGTAGAAATTGGAAAGGCATACCTTTCTTTTCTGGAAGAAACATGACAATAAGACAAGCCAGTCCTCCTAGGCACAGAAATGTTGCTAATGTCCGCTTCCGACCAAACCTAAACAATACAAAGAAATTCACATTTCCCTTGAGAATCTTATACATTCATCTGCTTCATCCCCCTAACCTTCCTTTTTAAATGTCCTCACTTTCATTATATGTTCATCTTTTCTTAAGGAGTGGGTGGCACATATGACTGACCAGGACATAAAATAAGTAACCATCACAAAGCCAAGGAAAACTTGCTGGACGGCGGGTTTAAATCATGTGTGCAGGAAAAGAATAGGGACTCATTCCATCTATTTCTGTGAGTGCTTACTATGTTTCAGGCACTTTCTGTGCCGAAATGCTTTCTGTCTATGTTATCTTACTTAATGCTAATAATAAACCTGTAAGGCATATGCTGTTATATTCTCCATCTTCTAGAGAATAACACTGAGACATGGAGAATGGAGACTTCCAGCTCATTTCATTTTCTGGTTACTTGTATCTTAAGCAGTTAAAATTTTAAACACACCTCTCTCTCTCTTAAAAAGACAAACAGAAAGAAACTCTAGTTAGTATGTCAGAATTAAGTGAAATTTATTGCACACTTTCTTGGGAGAAATAATTTTCAAATAAGAGCTCGAGACTTAGAAGAAAGATATGAACATTAATAAGCCTTCCTTTACTAGGAGCTGGCAATGTGCTAGGTCCTCTGTTAGGAGCTTCAATGTTATTGTAATTTTTATAACAATTTTTCCAGGGCAATTTTATAATCCCTGGTTTAAGGATAACTACATGGAGGTTTAGCAAGGTAACTTCTCAAAGTTATAAAACTAACACGAGGCTGCCTGATCCCCAAGGTGGTGTTCCTTCCCTCTGCTTCAGATTTTAATCCTGACTCTGGTGCGGATGGCTGGGAGACAGGGAAGGACTCACGTCTCCAGGTTATTGTGCTTAATTTAACAGTCAGTATTGAATGCCTTTCAAGTGACAGGCATCATTCTAGGCAGGCACTAGGGATGCAAAGACACCTAGGACACACCCCCCCATCGACTGTGTCCTTGTAACACTGTCCATGGTCATCAGAGGGGGGCACAGGAAGCTGTAACAGGAAGCACACCGGGGATGGTGGGAACAGATTTCTGAATACTCTGCCTGGCTCAGCCCTTGGACCATGATGAGAGCACACTCAGTCACTAACAGAGGGGTCAGCAGAGGCAACTGGGGCCACCCCCCAGAGAAAAGCCCTTCAACTGAACAGAATCCAAAACTGCCCTTTAAAATGCGCTGACCGCAATATCCATGACGACAGCAGCCAGTGCAACGCTAAAGGAATGCTGTTTTTGGTAAAAATGATGATTTCTGGAGAATGAGAAATGGCAAAATCCAACTGATTCCTAGCTCACAATTTTCAGTTGCCCTGGTCAGGGGTTCAATAACAGAAGGAATCTGAGAAAGCTGAGGAAAGGGTGCTCTATAAAAGATCTTAAAAAAAATATTTCAAAACTGGGCCCACTGACAATGAACAGCAAAAGCAGGATCTCTTCTTCCTCTCAACAAAGTCCAGGGGATCTTAAGAGGAAAGAAAAGTCTTTTTCGTTCCTCCAGCTCTTTGTCTTGTGTGGGAGCTTCTAAATGATAGTGATTGGGTCATGGAGCTCTACCTACATCGAGTCAATATTCCCACATGTTGGGACGAACAAATAACACACAGACTGCTGGTCAGAATGGCCATCATCAAAAAGTCTACAAAAAATATATGCTGGAGAGGGTGTGAGGAAAAGGGAACCCTCCTACGCTGTTGGTGGGAATGTATATTGGTGCAACCACTATAGAAAACAGTATGGAGGTTCCTTAAAAAAACTAAAAATAGAGCTACAATATGACCCAGTAATCTGACTCCTCGGCATATATCTGGAGAAAACTCTAATTCGAAAAGACACACACACCTCAATGTTCATAGCAACACTATTTACAATAGCCAAGACATGGAAGCAACCTAGATGCCCATCAACAGATGAATGGATAAAGAAGATGTGGTATATATATATATATATATATATATATATATATATATATATATATATATATATGGAGTATTACTCAGTCATAAAAAAGAATGAAATGATGCCATTTGCAGCAACATGAATGGACTATCGCACTAAGTCAGACAGAGAAATACAAATATCATATCACTTATACATGGAATCTAAAATATGACACAAATGAACTTATCTACAAAACAGAAACAGACTCACAGACACAGAAAACAAACTTATGGTTACCAAAGGGGAAGGGCAGGGAGGGATAAATTAGGAGTTTGAGATTAGCAGATACAAACTACTGTAGATAAAATAGATAAACAACAAGGTCCTCCTGTACAGCACAGGGAACTATATTCAGTATCTTGCAATAAACTATAATGGAAGAAATTATGAAAAAGAATATGTATATGTATAACTGAATCATTTTGCTGTATACCAGAAACTAACACAACATGGTGAATCAACTATACTTCAATTTAAAAAACCCTACATAATAACTCATAAACTTGAAGCCCAAGAAATAACACTAAAAAATGAATTCTCACTGTGTTTGGTCTGAAAAGAATTCTAATCACCATGGAGTACTTAGCGGATTCTGCATATGGACAAAGATATTTATGTATGTTAGTGTGTGTGCGTCCTCTACATGGTGCACTTCATATCCACCCATACTCACCATTTTTGGTTAATCAAGTAGATGCAGATAGGGTAAGATGGAATCTCTATGAGGCCAGACAGGGCCAAGTTGGCATAAATATTTCCACCTAGATCACCTGCACTGAGAGTTAGGCCATAATACACCAAGCTGCACACAAACCTGCAATTGGGGGTGAAAAACAAGAAAGACAATGAAAAAGCCGATAAGAATCTACCAGAGAAGAGTCAAATCCTGGTTCAATAATGCCATCCGGCTCAAGCAGTAAGCCTGACTCTCCCACTAAGCTTTCTATCCTAATATAATTTCTATACTAGGACAAAATAAAAAGTAAAGGGGCCTTGGAAATGATTTGAGCTACATCCAGATGCTCTATAAAGCAAAGGTGTGGCCAGCTCCTGACAGAGGAGACACCGCTTGTGCTTTCGTCACACTTTTCTGCATTTAAATGAAGACAGTGACTCTATTCTTACTGTGTTTAATTCAACAACTTATAGAACACTTGCCCTAGGCAATTGTGATATTATCGAAATGACTCTAGAATAAAGAACTCCCAGAGAGAAAGCCTACAGAGGATGGTGTTGAGAACAGATGCTGATTAGTGCCTGGGTTACCAGCGGGTGGCCTGCAGGCCAGGGTGACAGGGACTCTAACCCCTGACCAGGTTCTCAACCCCTCCTGGCACTCAGCAAGTGCATATGCTATAGACGCCCAGAACAGGAAAGAGAGGACGAGGGCCATGGTAGAGGCCGGCTCCTCTAGGATGATCAAAGCCCTGCATCTATTTCTGTACGCCACCGCCGAAACACTGAGGGGGCGCCTCCTAGGAGGCAGGCATTGTGCCAGGCACAGAGCCCACGTCCCGCAGCCCAGGAGCTACGCTGGAGCAAGGGCCATCCGGAATAATAGGAACTTCTTCCAGAGTGAAGGGACTACAGTAGCCCCTGCTTATCCGCTGGGGATACGTTCCAGGACTCCCAGTGGATGCCTGAAACCTCAGATAGTACCGAACCCTATATATACTATGTTTTTTCCTAGCCATACACCTATGATAAGGTTTAATTTATAAATTAGGCCCAGTAAGAGAACATCCGAATTGCTGGCATGACTACTCTCGTGCTTTGGGGCCATTATTAAGTAAAATAAGAGTGACCTGAACACAAGCACTGCGATACCGGATAGTTGATGTGATAAGAAAGACTGTGACTAAGTGGCTAATGGGCAGGATATGCTGGACAAAGGGATGATTCAGGTCCCACATGGGATGGAGCGGGAGAGTGCGAGATTTCATCACGCTACTCAGAATGGCCTGCAATTTAAAACTTATGAGTTGTTTCTTTCTGGAATTTTCCGTGTAATATTTTCAGACTGCAATTGACCTTGGGTAACTGAAACCACAGAAAGAAAGCAAAACCTTTTGTGCCTAGGAAATTGCAGTATTAAAAATAAAACAAACTAGAATAGAACGAAAATAAACCCTGACTAGGCTTTGTTAATATACAAATACATTTCGTAAACCATAAATTTTTTAAATTAATTTTTATTGCAGTATAGTTGCTTTACAATGTTGTATTAGTTTCTGCTGTACAGCAAAGGGAATCAACTATACATATACATATATCCCCTCTTATTTGGATTTCCTTCCCATTTAGGTCGCCACAGAGCATTGAGTAGAGTTCCCCGTTCTATACAGTAGGTTCTCATCAATTATCTATTTTATACATAGATCAGTAGTGTATATATGTCAATCCCAATCTCCCAATTCATCCCACACCCCCTCCTTTTCCCCCTTTGTAAACCATAAATTTCTATACAAATAGTAAAAGACCTGGGCTTCGGAAGTTCATTAGTTTTTATGTTTTTACAATTCATTTTGACAAGTGTTTATTATGAGGAAATTCCCATTTGCTTCTCTTTTCCTTAGAAAAAGTCCAACGAGCTGCAGCTATGATGAGACCAACAGGAAAGGGAAAGCTTTCTTTCCGTCTCTGACAGAACAGCAAAATGGGCCAAATGCTCTGGGCTAGTAAGAATGGACCACAGGAACCAAGGAGAGGGATGGGGAGGGACGACGGACTCCTGGAGCTGGCCTGCTTAGTGACTCATCCCTCTCTGGCAAATTAGCCCAGGCAGCAGCTACTTCCCATTACTTCTTCCTGGGTGGAGCTGTCATTCATATACTGAGGATGATGAGCAGAGTCATAGCTGGGACGTCACGGGTAACGATGCAAGGTGACACTGAATTTTCTGTTTTCCCTGTCCCCGAGCCCTTTGCCTGTAAGCAGCAGGCTAGACAACTTAAAATATTTTCCTGAAATACTTAAAAAATCCTTTCCATCTGCAGTAGAGACCCCCCCCCCGCCTTACATAACGCTATTCCTAATGTGCTGTATGTGTTAGTGTGTATCTATTCTGCATTTAAAATAGAAATCCCAGTGAAGTAGTCCAGCAATGGAAACACACATACATATTTAAACTAAGTTGTGAAGGTAGCAAGTAGGGCACAAATAAACAGAGCCAGTTCAAGACACTAGAGGAATTGAGTTACCAGCTGGGGGTGAGAGAAAATGGGGAGAACATGGGCAAGGAAGGCCTATGGTCTCAGACTCCGTTTGCAGATTTCTTTGCTGGTAGAGTTGGTCGTTGGGATGCATAATTACAGCTATTCAAATCATTTCAATCCTGTTTATGGGCCCCAAACAAAATTTAAAATGCTTGCGTAATATTTAGCAGTATATTTAGGGCATCAAAGAACTATTTAAAAAGGCACTACTGTGGGAAATAACCAAAGGAACAGATGTTAAGCACAGAGGTATAATTTTACTCCCCAGTTAAGGTTTTCTTCAATGACAGATCCACAGAAAAGATTTTAGAATTTTATAGCATCTTCAAAAAGAACGGCAGTATGTGGAATGACACTGTCTCAGTTATCATGTATTTTAACATTCTGAGCCCGGGGGAAGAAGTTTATTTGAGAACAGCTCCTTTGGCCGTGTAAGACATAAAATAAACATAAACATTCTCCCTAGCTCTAAGTCTAGTTTGCTTTTCTGTCTGTCTGTTTTTTATCCCCTGAAGGCCAGAACCCCAAAGTTAATATTCCTGGAAAAAACAAAAACTTAAAAACAAGAAGTAAATAACCCCTAAGAAAGTAGATACTTCCTTCAAGGCAGAGGGTTTGACTGTCTACTTGACATGCAAATGCAGTTTTATGGAGCCTTAAGTACCTGAACATACTTTGTAAGGATTTCCTTAGTAGCTCCTACGCTGTATTGTCAGGTTTGGCTTTAAAAAAACATGAAATAACGCCATTTGCAGCAACATGGATGGACCTAGAGATTGTCATACTGAGTGAAGTGAGTCAGACAGAGAAAGATAAATATCATATGATGTCGCTTATATGTGGAATCTAAAAAAAAAGGGTACAAATGAACTTATCTACAAAACAGAAAAAGAGTTAAAAATATGGAAAATAAACTTACGGTTACTGGGGGCAAGGCGGGGAGAGGGATAAATTGGAGATTGTTATTGACACATACACATTACTATATATAAAACAGATAACTAATAAGGACCTAACTGTATAGCACAGGGAACTCTACTCAATACTCTGTAATGGCCTATATGGGAAAAAAATCTAAAAAAGAGTGGATAATATGTATACGTATGACTGATTCACTTTGCTGTACACCTGAAATTAACACAACATTGTAGATCAACTATACTCCAATAAAAATTTTAAATAAATTAATAAAGGCTCCCTTAATCTCCATGCCTCCGAACTTGTGTCCTTCATTCAACATTTCTTATGCATCTGTGATATTCCAGCACTAGGCTGGCTCAGTGGGGACGGTGGCAGCTGATGTGACCTGGCCCCTAACCATACAGGTGGTAGCCAGGGTTTGGTCGGGTGGGAAAAGAGAATCAAGATACAGAAAACTATCTTGGCAGCTTCTTATTCTCAACACACTGTTCCTTTTAGCTTTATATATACAATTAATTTGCTATAAAATGACTCTCCTCTTTTCCCAAGTGAAAAATATAGGATTCTATGCAGGCTTCTTGCCAAATACAGGCAAACCATAGCACAACAGTCCTCTAGGCCAGTAAATATGATGTTCGTGTCCAATCCTGGACCAAGTTACATTTACGGCACTTTAACAGAATGAATAATATTAAAACCTATGGTACTCCACAAATTCTATGTATGAACCATCCATTCCTCCCCTTTCCACAATTTAATTCTTTAAATGGCACAATCTTGAACCATTCAGTGCGATTTACATTAATGCAGAGAACATTTTGAGGGCAGGTCAGAATTAGCCAAACTAGAAACTCGGGTTCAGAGAGGACTAATCTGTTCATTCACTGACTTGCACATATGGCTTTGAGGCTGTCACCTCACACTCCAAGGATCTCATTCCCACGAGGCAAACGTTCAGCCCACCTGTTGACTGAGTGAGTGGGGTTGCCATTAGAACGTGCTATCTAAGTGCCTGAGGCCAAAACCAAGGGCAGGTGCCTCCAAGTCCCCCTTAGAAAGTCTTCTGTCTCTGGTGTGCTTCCTTGCTTTCCTTTTTTTGGAGTGGGGAAGGGGGACCTAAAAATTTACATTAAATACCTCATAAGCAAAGATGTGCTTCTGACACCTACTCCTACAAGTTCAGTAAACCTGCCGCCAGGCACCATCATTTCCTCCTGGAAGGGGAGGATGCTGAGAAAGCACAGGTGAGCACAACACCTAAGCTGGGGGATCGGGGGAGGCTTATTTCTCTGAAAACAACTTCAGGCTGAAGAAAAGAGTGAAATTTTCTGTAACCCTGAAGAAATAACTGACTATCAATAACCTGAGCTGCAGATCAACAGAAGAGCCCTTAGAGAGAATTACCAGATGAACATCAGGGTCAGAGTATGCCCCAAGAGGACCCGGTAGCGGAACAGGTCCAGGACACTTCCCGTCTCCCTGCAGCTCCTGTTGTCCGGGTGTGTTAGTGAGAAGGTACACTTGAGCTGGCGGTTCCTCTTGGCGATGAGGTGCAGCGCGGCTTCAGCCTCACGTAGTCGACCCTGGGAGTATAACCAACGAGGTGATTCAGGAATGAATCTGAAAGAGATGTCATCAAAGGCTGTATATTCGTATAGGTACACGTGCACCAGAAGGAGACAAATCACCCACGCCGTACGTGGTCCCCAAACCACAACCGGATTCCACGTTAGGTCTAAAGCTTAACTCTCCCAATGACACGTGGAAGAGAGAGAGGGCTGCTGTCAACAGCTGCCATCATTAAATGATGGCCTCCTTTACGAATGGAAATCAAAAACACACTCCCAAAACTGCAGTAAAAAAGTAAACAGCATGCATTTACTTTTAGGTAAATGTTAATATATGAATGGCAAGTTAAGTTTACAGTACTGAGTAATTCTTCAGAAAGCATGTGTCAGAGATATGGCTCTAAATCACAGCCAAGTGTTGTTAGAATAATACTGTAGAGTGGGTTTTTAAAGTTCTGAAAAAGCCTCACAAAGAAGATTAAAATCTCTATTATCCATCAGAAAAGAATTTTTAAGTGTTTTCAACACAGTGATATGTTATTAAAAAGGTAGAGATTATTTTAAGGCTACACATAAAAATGAAAAAGGGTTTATCACATCTCAACTACTTTTGAGCTTTAAAGCTTTAAAATACTACAATCAGGGGCTTCCCTGGTGGCGCAGTGGTTGAGAGTCCGCCTGCCGATGCAGGGGACACGGGTTCGTGCCCTGGTCCGGGAAGATCCCACATGCCGCGGAGCGGCTGGGCCCGTGAGCCATGGCTGCTGAGCCTGCGCGTCCAGAGCCTGTGCTCCACAATGGGAGAGGCCACAGCAGTGAGAGGCCCGCATACCGCAAAAAAAAAAAGAATAAAAGTTTATTTTCTGGTTAACTACTCCAGTTCCAAAACAACAGTTACTTCTTACTATAGCCACAAAGTACTGAACATTTCTATTGCCACTGATACCTTTCAACAGTTTCAAGACTTAGATATTACGTATCTTTTCTCCTCTTCACAGTTCTGCATACTCTTAGAGGACTTTTCAAAAACCAAAGGGTGGCAGGAACATGGAAGCCTTGTTTACAAAACACAACATCAAGTACCTTTTGATCTAATCTGATATTATTTTCCTAAAATGAAACTTGCATGAATAATACTAAAAAAGGCTATTTAAGGTGCCTTTCAGAACTCCCCATGCCTTTCAGTAAGGATAGTGTTGGCAACAAACACCACAGGATTTGGAACTTCACGGACAGCCAGTTCATCAATAACCATTTACTGAACACTTTCATTTTGTATGGAGCAATGTAATAGGTGCTTAGAGGAAAGACACGGAAACAAAAAAGCAGGCATTTTCCCAGGAGTCCTGCTACTGGGGAGAGATTATTCATGTACAACATTTGGTTGTCAACAAAAGCAGGAACAAAGGCCTCTACAACATCCTGAAAAATTCTTTTATTTACTTTTTCACTGCTATCTGATGATTGTTACTAATACACAAGTGAATAATCAAGTAAAATATTGTTTTGTTGGAAGTTATGTCTGCCGATCATCACTGGATCCACTGGCCCTGTCCACCAGCCCATATGTGAGGTACCTATGTAAGACTACCTGATCAAGTCTAAATACAAATAAAAAGAATATAAGACTAGTGGGGTGAATAGAGAGAGTATACTTGGGATAGAAATATAAGTGAAATGCTAGAAAGTCTATGATAGTAAAAGTGAAAGCTGAGGAGCCCTAAGAGGAGTGAAAAAGGACCAACAAGGAAAGAGTCAAAATATAGGAAGTCATTATTATCTTTGGATAATTTAAGTCATTTTTCCCCTTCCTATTAAGCTTCTCTGTGTTTTCAGAATTGTTTATAGCAATAAAAATTACTTTTAAAACTATATAAATCATGTTTAACGATGATATTTGAGAGATTTTCAGGTTTTGGAAATCTGACTCTGAGTTAATAAAACGATTTCCACTTGGGAAAGGGTTTATCTGGATTAGGTAAACTTAGGACCTGATATTTCTCCACATTTTGAGAAGCCTACAAGCTTCTCAGTAACGAAGCCTCACCTAGTTGGACAGATTTGGGAATATGAGTTCTAACACACGCTGACTGCACGTGCAAAACAGTAAGACATGTTTTTAAAAGAAGAAGCAGGCCCTTGAACATGCTGCCGGCTACATGGTGCTGTACTCACCTTCAGAAGCTACAGTGCTAATTTAACAATGAGGCCTCTGCTCGAAAATGTCCTGTGAATTTCTTTAAAGGTGGAAAACCTTTGTAAATTAAGGGGGCACTGGTTTCTAAAGTAAAACTATCCAAATTCAAGTACTGAGAAAATAAGGAATTTTTAAGCTAAGTCATAATGTCTCTAGTAAAACAAACAAGGTATGTCTCTAAAATAACATGACTTTTTCTGATGTTGCTGATGGCTAACGCAGGCTAATTCCAAAGGCTTTTCGTGCCAACATCTGCCCAATGGATACGAGGCGTCTCCTGTGTGGAGGAAAGCCCAGAGCTCTGGAGCTGGGGGAAATGCAGCTGAGCAAAGAGGCTGTGCTATCAGAGAGCTCCTGCTTTATAAAGAGGACAGGCTCTGGGTGAGGCAGAGATAAGGGGCCACTTGAAGGGTGCCAGTTTAGTGCTGCAGAATTAAGAAAAGAAAGCGAATGACTGGAGGTCTGACCTGGAAAAGTGCGGAGGGGGTGGCATTTGAGCAAACTGGGAACGCTATTAACTAATAAAGAAGAGAGATGGGGAGGAGGGCGTTGAAGCAGCCGGCAAAAGCACTGAGTAGGACACACGGAGGCCGACAAGCCTAAGCTGTAAACTGGAACAGAGAGCAGCTTAGTGCGCCTGGAGCAGCATGTGTGAGGTGGGGTGGGAGGGAAACTGGAGGCCGACTGCAGCAAGCCTTACTTTCTAGGCCTGATGGAACACACATACATTGTGATTTCACATGCTCTTTTCTCTGCTTTCTGTTTTTCATGACCTGAATTAATTTCCCAGCGAGCCAATGTCCCCACCTAGCACTAAGCAGTAACAGACAGACGACACATTCTGAAAATGAAAAGCGGAATGGCTCGGATCATCCAGTGAAGTCACTCTGCTACTGAAGGAGAGATGAAAGCCAGCCTGATTAAGAAGTATGTGATTTACTAAATATTTAAAAAGAAAATTCGTGGGAACACTCTTTTTTTTTTTTTTTTTTTTTTGCGGTATGCGGGCCTCTCACTGTTGTGGCCTCTCCCGTTGTGGAGCACAGGCTCCAGACGCGCAGGCTCAGCGGCCATGGCTCACGGGCCCAGCCGCTCCGCGGCATGTGGGATCTTCCCGGACCGGGGCATGAACCCATGTCCCCCGCATCGGCAGGCGGACTCTCAACCACTGCGCCACCAGGGAAGCCCCGTGGGAACACTCTTGCACTGCTGGTGGGAATGTGAATTGGTACAGTCACTATAGAGAACAGTATGGAGGTTCCTTAAAAAACTACAAATAGAACTACCATATGACCCAGTAATCCACTACTGGGCATATACCCTGAGAAAACTGTAATTCAGAAAGAGTCATGTACCAAAATGTTTATTGCAGCTCTATTTACAATAGCCCGGAGATGGAAACAACCTAAGTGTCCATCATCGGATGAATGGATAAAGAAGATGTGGCACATATATACAATGGACTATTACTCAGCCATAAAAAGAAACAAAATTGAGCTATTTGTAATGAAGTGGATGGACCTAGAGTCTGTCATACAGAGTGAAGTAAGTCAGAAACAGAAAGACAAATACCGTATGCTAACACATATATATGGAATCTAAAAAAAAAAAAAAAGGTCATGAAGAACCTAGGGGTAAGACGGGAATAAAGACACAGACCTACTAGAGAATGGACTTGAGGATACGGGGAGGGGGAAGGGTAAGCTGGGACGAAGTGAGAGAGTGGCATGGACATATATACACTACCAAACGTAAAATAGATAGCTAGTGGGAAGCAGCCACATAGCACAGGGAGATCAGCTCGGTGCTTTGTGACCACCTCGAGGGATGGGATAGGGAGGGTGGGAGGGAGGGAGATGCAAGAGGGAAGAGATATGGGAACATATGTATATGTATAACTGATTCACTTTGTTATAAAGCAGAAACTAACACACCATTGTAAAGCAATTATACTCCAATAAAGATGTAAAAAAAAAATGAAAATTCGTTGATCTACTGATATTTATATGAATGCTTATTAATTCAAGGAACTATACTAGGAACCCATTTATTCCAAAAATTTACAATACACAAGCTAATAAAATATGGTTAATTTTCCTTTCTAATAAAATTATGTCACTCTATTTCACATAACTAAATTCATTTCATAAATTTTGCCTTTCTAAATATACATTAACTATTTCTACTATATTCATTTTTGTACTTAACAATCCTCTTACTTTCAAAGAGAGAATGAAAACAGATTTCAGGCCAATTCCCACCAAATCTCAGTTAGTAGAACTTGAATAAAGGATTACTATATCAAATCGCTATCTGAGTGAAAATTCTATTACGGGTATCTCTCACTTCACAGAAGAAAGGTGGTACCATTGGCTGAAAACTGTATTTATCTCAAAGATTTTAATGATTAAAATTAGAGCTCTGATACCTGAGGGGAGAAAACCTTTCAGAAGCACAATAAAACTTCTGGTGAAATAGGCCTAAGTTGGTGGCTCATCTTACAGCCTTTAGAGGACCATGGTGTGATACTCTGGATGAGTTTTTTGTAGAACCCTTCCCTGACCAGGGCATCAACCTTTTACTGCTTTGAGTCCATGCACTCTAAGGATTTCTCCCATATCTGAGTATCTTCCCATGTCCACATGAAGAGGCCCTGAAATTATACTCATCCGTGGGATGAAGAGGTGTCACTATATATTCAATGTGCACAGATTGCTCTATAATATCATACCTCAGTCGCACCCCTAGCACGTGATCTGACCAAGTCTGAAGATCTTTCAGCTTGAAGCATTAGGTTAAAAAAGAAATTGGTACCCTCCATTGGCAATATGAAGGTTAAAATGCACTCTACTGAGAGGTTACTTTAAACAAGGGATACCTGCATTCTGAATTAATTAAGCATCTCTCTTCCCAGGAGCTGCCAAGCATTGGAGCGCTTGCGGAATTTAGTTCTTCACCAAAGTCAGTTCAGGCAAACTCCTGAAAGGGAATAACGCCGCTCATTGACCCGCATCCTCTTAAGACATTCCTTCTGCTTATTAAATTAAAAGTCTAAGAGGAAAAACTACTTACAAAGATAAGAGAAAGACCACTGTTCCCTGCAGGTTAACCAGAATGGCTAGGGTTCTCCAGGAGCGGATGAAGTATCCCAACAGGGCATACTGGGCGATGCCGACTGCGAAGAAGAGGCCACCGATCGACCCTAATTCAGGAAAAGAGACCTGTTACTGGGGAAAGGACCACCTGCAGCCCCATTTCCAACCCAGGTCACGGAGTCAATCCCTTCCTTGTGAGATGTCAGCAGAAAGAAAAACCTACACAAATATGCAGGATCAGATGATAAAACTAGAAGAGAGGCCAGGAAATTAGTGGAAAAGAAGGAAGGACAGATGAAAAATACAAACCACATGTGGTCAAGATGAATTTTAAGGGCCTGCCCAAGTGCTTTCTGCATTGATGTTGTGCTGACATCCACCTGAACTTGTGGCTGAAGCTTGGAAATATTGTTTGCTACATGGCGGGAAGGTTTTTAGGTCATGAGACTATGAAAATGCTGGGACTGCATCTTTATCACAGGGGCTGTCCCTGAAATCCTTATCTTAAATCACAACCTACTCCCCAGTTCTCCCTATTGTCCTTCTCCACTTAATTTATCACCATCATATATATCACCATCAGTTATATTTGTTTCTTGTCTGTCTATCCCAAGTAGAATATAAGTTCTATGAAGCGTGAATTTTTGTCAGCACACTGACAGAAAAAACATCAACTATGGGGTTGTTAAGGATCCTATGGTTTTTGAAATAAATGCTGAATGGGTACAAACCCACTGCCTTGCCCAATATACTGGCAAATTCTATACCTCTGACATACTTTCTGTACCTGCTACTATTAGTAGTACTTAAATCTATCGCTATTTATTTATATCATAGCTACTATTTATCGAGTATTAAGCCTTATCCATACATTGTCCTATAATGCAGGTACCATTATTAGCCATATACAGCCATATAGCTCAGAGAAGTTAGGTGCCACTGCCTAAAGACACAGGGCTGTGTGTGGCCCAGACAGGAGGCGTTGTCCCCTGGTCTGTCTGACTGGAGAGCCTGCACTCTGTACCGTTCCCCTCCCCGTCACCACCCTTCTGGGGAAAGGCGGGCTCCTGTGGGCATCTCACAGCAATAGGACTTGTTACAAGAACTTTCTACAACAATCCTGTAAGACAAATGTTTCTTTTATTCTTGTCCGTAGATTATTAACCTATAACAAAAACAATGCCTTGTATGCTGTCTGCCCTAGTGAGGAAAAGGGGGACGCAGAAGGGAAAGCTGCTGTGACAGCAAGTTCAGTGTGCTCAGAAAACCAGTCAGACCATGTGGTCCACTAAGTAAGGGAATGCGGACTTCCATTCCCTGTGATTTCCCTGGAAACTTAAGATAATCAATAGCTATTACAGGTTCATTACAGTGCACCGAATAGCACCTGGTTTCCAAGAACAAGGGTTTCTGTCATTGCTCAGAACAGTCCTGAGTACTCAGTGCCCACTGACAACAATGTAGGCAAAAAGTCCAGAGACCACAGGATGGGACCACTTCAGAGGGACCAAGTTCAGACCCCAGTTCTGCCACATGCTGCTGTGTGACTTTAGGCAACTCACTAAATGTCTCTGAGCCTCAGTTTCCTTATCAAGAAAAATAATAATATCTACTCCAAAGGGTAGTTATTGGTTTCAAATGAAACAATGCATGTGGTACAAATGTGAGGACGTTATTATCGTCCTACTGTTAAAATGGGTATAGCCCCTTATATCTATTAACCTCCCCCAAAAAGCCATCTGGAAGCCTCCTCTACCTAGCCTCCTCTATCAATAATTATAAAATAAATACTGTCTACCTAGCACTCCTTTCTAATTCCAAGAACACTTTCCCTTTTTCAGAGAGATGACCTCCCCATACTTTACCCCTGTGGTTCAAGCCAGGGCTGCCAGTCATGGGCCTCTTGCTGGGACCATCAGAGCTCCTACCAAGGATTTTAAATACTGGACGTGGTGGTGAAACCTGAGAGCTGCTGGGCCCCATCCCTGACTGAGCAGAGGAAGCTTCTCAGAGATGATGGGAAACAGAAATGAGATGCATCTGACTTCCGGGTTCCAGGTATCACAAGGGCCTGGCTCTTCTGTGGTTTGGTTGTGTTAACCAAATGATTTCCCTTTATACCTAAGCTCATCACAGTTGAAACTCTGTCTCAGAAAGACTTGGGATCAACTGGATATAATGGATGGGAGGAAATGATTCAAAGGTTCTAGTTTAATGGCTTTAAATAAAAAGATTACATTACTATAGAGAGAGGTCCCAGAAGAGGATGGAGATTTTAGGTAAAAGAAAGCAACATGTTTAATTTGAGGTGCCAAGAGACATTCATATCTAATATCCAGCAAGAAGCTGCACATGTATGCCCCGAAATGACAACAGGGATAAGGTGAGGATACAGGTGTGGTAAGGTTCTAGGTCATTTGGTTAAAAAATTTAATTAGAAAAAAAAGAACACTTCAAATCACCACTTTTGCACATTGTAATTCTGGAGAACCATAGGTGGTTGTGTAACTGTTTATGGGCGTTTGGGTATTTATGCCTATTTTTCAGATTTCTTTTCTGTTTATTTTAAATTAATTTCATGTCTGCTATTCCCACTCAGTTCGCACTAGTAAAAGCCAAATTTCAGCAGGTTAGAAAATAGTGTATAGTGATGACTTCGTTTTTGTAAATGTCTCCAGTGATCCCTCCAGTTTTCAAGCACAAGCCATGAAGTCCCCTTGATTCCTCTTGGTCTTGCCTTTTATGCTGGTTCTTTAACAGGTCACGTTCCCACCAAATCCAGCTCAAACGCACCCTCTTTCCTCCTCCACTACTCCCACCTGGTCTAAGCTGCCTCTGGGTTGCATGGGGCCAACCACACCAGCCTCCTGAATGACCCCTCAATTTCTACTCTTGCTCCTCTATAATCCATTCTTCACATGCCTACCAGAGTAATCTTTCTGTATACAAGATCCCATTGTTTCTCTCTTTAATTCATTCACTGGCTACTCACTGCACTGTGAGTGAAAAAAAAACCCAAAATTCCTCATTTGGCCTATCATGGGCCCTATATCATTCTGCCCCTCCAATCTGATCTCATCCCAACCTCCCCATGCCTCTTCACACTGCATCTTTTCAGGTCCTCAGAGAAGCTCATTCCTACCTCAGGGCCTTGGTCCTTGCCATTCCATCTGACTGGAATGTTCTCTCAGAATCTCACATGCCTAGGTCTCCCTCATCATTCACATCTTTGATCAAACATCTACATCTTGGTTTTCTCTAACCATCTGTCCACTGCACTTACTGCCTAGTCTATTACCCTGTTTAATTTTCTTCACTGCACTTAAAATTTTCTGAAATTACCTCATATTGGTTATGTCTCTCCTGATTAAAACATAAGCTCCATAAGAACAAGGACCTTCCCCCACCCTGGCCTGCCATGTTCACCCTTTTATCACAAGTGTCTATAAAGGCAGTGTCTGGTACATGGCAGGGTCTATTTAATAAATGAATGTTGTAGAACAGATATGCAAAGAAGAAGCTCTAGGACACACAGCAATATGTTTATAGTGGTGATGTTCACGTGGGTAGGACTATATGTATTATTTATATTTCACTTCTATATGCTCTTGATTTTTTTACAATGAACATCAATTCCTTTTGTTATAAGATATTTATATAAGAAAAATAAATAATAAATATATTAATATGACATTTTTCATAGCTTTAGTATTTTATTTTTTCTACTCAATAATTTTCAATCAATTATCCTCATTCTTGTTAAGCAATACACTGCAAATTGGTCAAAAATGGATGTTTTCAGTTTGTATTTATACTTTTTATATGTACTTTACATAGTATTTTATACATACTGCAAATACTTGGTAATCAAGCACAATTTTTCAAAATCTTTTTTAACTGCTAAACAATTAGGCTACTTCCAACTAATCCCCTATTGCTAACCTTTTAGGTTTTTTTCTCAGTTTCTTGCAGTTCATGAGCGTATCTGAAGCCACTGGAGTGTATAAAATTGTGCTGGAGAGAAAACAGCTTAGAAAGAAAGGCCAAGGACAAAATTCTGGGGAAGACTCGGCTCATGGGAGAGGGACGAAGAAAGCTCCTCACAAGAGTTCCAGGGGCATCAGAATCTTCTGTCCTGGTGCAGGTCAAGTGCACTGGCCTTCAGGGAACTCTCTCAAGCTCCTTCTGAATTTCACATTGAACTTGGCAACCATCTGATACCACTGTTGCAGGTTTTTTTCCTTTCTCCCTTTTCCCTTAGCTATAGAAATTTTAATAGCCCCATCTTAACTCAGCTTCAAGGACAAGAATGGAAAGTAAATGCGCTTTAAGAGCCATCTTTTCACTGGCTTTAGGCCGAATGGCAAGGAAGCAAGAGACCAGGAGGTCTTTCTTTTTGCCCAAAATATGCAACAGGACAGGAATAGTCCTAGAGAATTGGGTAGGGTGGGGGCAATATATGTGTTTTGTAAGAGAGCACCTTCTTCATGGAACAACTAGAGTCAAATGTGAACATTTTAATAGA
The DNA here is from genome assembly GCF_964374135.1 of Grampus griseus. Classification (NCBI taxonomy): domain Eukaryota; kingdom Metazoa; phylum Chordata; class Mammalia; order Artiodactyla; family Delphinidae; genus Grampus; species Grampus griseus. The sequence goes on from NC_139017.1 coordinate 81,425,134, forward strand.
GAAATGTGCTGGGTACATGAAAAATATGTACTCATGATGCTCTACATGAGCAAGATTTCAGTTTTCTTATTTTTTAATTATTTTTTTAAATAAATTTATTTATTTATTTTTGGCTGCACTGCGCCTTTGCTGCTGCCTGCAGGCTTTCTCTACTTGCAGCGAGCGGGGCTGCTCTTTGTTGGGTTGTGCGGGCGTCTCATTGCGGTGGTTTCTCTTGTTGCAAAGCAGGAGCTCTAGGTACACGGGCTTCAGTAGTTGTGGCTCACAGGTCCTAGAGCCCAGGCTCAGTAGTTGTGGTGCACAGGCTTAGTTGCTCTGTGGCATGTGGGATCTTCCCGGACCAGGGATTGAACCCATGTCCGCTGCATTGGCAGGCAGATTCTTAACTACTGCACCACCAGGGAAGTTCCTGAGCCAGATTTTAGACTCAGGAAAACCAAAACCCCAGGAGAGGGTGCCTTTGTGTCCTCCCCGGACAATGTGAGTGGTCGTGATCACCATCATTACTCATTTCTTGGGAAGTCCCAGCAAGTCTGAACCCACTACTTGAAAAAGTGACCTTAAAAGTCTCAATGCAAACTGAAGACTCAGAGGACATTTTCTCACTGATCCTGACTTAGGAGCTGGGCTAGGGAAAAAAGAAGCCCATCTCTAAAGGCTTTGAAAGCTGCTATAGATAAAGTGAGTCATAAAAAAGCACCACGTGTAAGAGACAGGCAGGAAGCCTGTCCTGCTAGGACGGAGCAGGTGTCTCTTGCTCCCCACCTTAATTCTAATTTGTCCAACCCTCTGTGTCCTTCAGCTTGGACAGCAGTTTGGTCGACATACAAACAGAGCAAAATTTATTTTATTTAGCTTTGTCTTCCAGCTCAATACATTAGCCCTCACCAACTTTGAAAACACCACCAAGCGAGAAAAAAATAGGCTAAGCAGACCAGTATTCGTATGAGGTGACCCACTGAAGATCTAAGAGGGGAGTACTCAGGGAACAGTGGGACAACATGAGCCTGGCGTCATCCTAGCCCTGTCAGTCACGAGCTGTGTGAAAATGGGCATATCACCCCTCCTTTCAGAGGTGAAGTGTCCTCACCTGTAAAATGAAGGTAGAAATTCTTAGCTTGTAGGCTCTGGGAATATGACAGATGAGTCAGATGCCTAGCATGGTACCTGGCACATAACAGATGCTCAGCAAATGGTAGCTGGCATGCTCTCATCCACATCCTCATGCAGGCAAGTTCCTACAGTCCCACAGTCAACTTGTTCCCGTATTAGTACAAGAACATCAATAGCACTCAGTAATTGTCAAATGAACGGAAAGCGAAACAGAATTCTCACTGCAAACCTACAGTCCACAAAGTCGAGTCTTAGTGCAGTTGTTCTCCTAAGACATTATTTTAAGTCAAGGAGCTTTTAAAATCATTTATTTTACTATAGTGTAGTTCTTAAGAAGATGATGGGAGAGTTAAAAATAATACCGAATATGGCCTCTATTTTGGAACTTAAACATCATTAAAGAAATACAAGAGTACTACTAACTTGAAGAGACCAGTAAAAATCAGAAAGGCCTATGCGACAAGGATTTAATACAATACAATACGAAGGCACTGAGAAAGGAGTTTCTAGTATTTCCTCTGCACTATTTTTCACTTTACCTGTAAAAAGCAGTTAACGAATGCCCTTAGGCAATCTGTGAGGATAGGGGCAAGGTCACCATCTGTGAGGCAGGCCCCATGGGAGACTATCTAGAGAGGAATACACATAAAATGACTAATGACTCGTTCAAGGTCATATAGAACAAACTCAGGAAAAAAATCTAACAGCTGGATAGAGCACCTCAAGTCCGAGTGCATTTTTAGACTCGATGGTTGAACTGGTTCCTATCAAGTTGTCTGGAGCAGCTCCCCATCTCCATGTCTGCATGGATTGAAGCAGTACCTGCGAGTGCCCAGTAGGCGGTGCCCACACATTCGTTCAGCAGGACAAAGGCCACCAGCGACATCCCTCCATTCATCACGCCCACCAGGAAGCGAGTTACTGCAAAGAACTCATATGAGGGGGAAAACCCATTTGCGATAGCAAATAAGATGTCAAGAGCACAACCTAGAAAGAGAAGAACACTATTCAATAATGCATAGGCAAAACAGCATTTGATGAACGTAATGTATTATATTCATTAGTTTGTAAAGAAAAATCTTTGTGAATTTAAATTTTCTGAGCTATGTTATTTTTTTAAAACAGTTTCTCTTAAAGACTATCAAGAAAAACTGAGGTTTTCTTTGTTACAAGTTGATTTCTGTCATGCGCAGTTTTCAATTATTAACAATAATGCTGGAAACTGATAAATCTTAGCTCGTACTCAGCTTGTCAAGAGGACTATGCTGAGACCTACAGAGCTCATCTGAAATGAATCAGCACACAAGATACAAGGAAATGGATCCAGTAGACTGCCTCAATCTTTGTTCTCCTTAGAAACATGGCATGAATTAGAATCCAGGGATTGCAGAATTCACCACCACGAAAAGCTTACCGTGCAAATATCTGGCCTTCCTCGGGTATGCTGGTCACTTTAAAATGCTTGGCCAGAATCAACTCAGCCTCTTGCCAGTGAAATAAAAATCAGTTCTGGGTCCACATGGCAATTCCCTGAGAACCTTAAGGAAATGGTCCCCTTATTATTTCCCTGGGAACCTTAGGGAAATAACTCCTCTTATTCAGTCCATGAACACTAAGAGATTACCTGTGAGATAGACTTTTTTCCTTCCGAACCGATCTGAGAGCTGACCAAATGAGATAACTCCCACAAACACACCACTGAAGAAAAAAGAGCTTGCTGCACTCACTTTGTAAGATCTGTTGGCAATTAAAAACCACTAGAGAAAGAAAAAAACAAAAGGCAGACACTTAGGTCACAGAAAAGATGGATGGATGGAGTTAGCTATTAAAAAAAACAAATGTACAACAAAAACTTGAATATTGGAACTTTGCCACTGCATTACCACTATTAACCGGAATTCAGCAGAACATCCATCCAGGACAACACCCAAGGAGATTCTGTCTTCAGGAACCCCAGAAATCATTATTATAAAGTGCTCCCACAATAGTCTATACACATCTTGTGCCAGCACTGAGCACAGTATGTAACAGCTAATTACTTACTCATCTGTTGGTCACGTCTTTGAACCTAAGTTCCTGTGTTTCTAGACAGGAGGAGCCGTATCCCATTAATTTCCATTTCTCTGACACCTAACGTTTTACACGACATATATGAGGCAAAAAATGAACAGTCCTTTTCTCCAATAAATTAATGGGTTTAAAAGCTCTTGAGTACTTTCCTTGAAAAATTGAACATACAATTACCTTATGATCCAGTGATTCCACTTCAGAGTATATACACAAAAGAACTGAAAGCAGGGATTCACAGATTTTGTACACTAAGGTTCATAGCAGCATTAGTCACAATACCCAAAAGGTGTAAGGAACCCAAATGTCCATTCATTGATGAATGGATAAACAAAATGTGGTATATACATCAAATGGAATATTATACAGCCTTAAAAAGGAATGAAATTCTGGAAAGCTACAACATGAATGAACCTTGACCTTACACTAAGTGAAATAGCAGACAAAAAGGGAAAATAATTTATGATTCCAATTATGAGTGTGATATTGTAATTTACAGTAAGCAACATATATTTGGGTTTTATCCATTGTTCCTGGAACACAGCTCCTGAAATCCTCGTAATTTCCTATGTAAGAACCACAGGGATATCTTTTTTTAATAATATTTAGATTTTTTCCCAGGTCCTGGAAAAGCTTCAGAGCAATAAAGGTAAAATGGGTGTCTTTTGTTATTTGTAACAAGCCCCTTGCTTATGTTAATGAGGTGACTTTTGGAAAGCCCTTAGATGGGGGCTGGTTGTCAGGGGAACCAACCATGTGAATAGAGGGCTGGGATTTCAGTCCTACCCTCTAGGCCTCTGGGTAGAGGAGAGAGACTAGAGGTTGAATCAACTGCCTACGGCCAGTGGGTTAATAAATCATGCCTTCGTAAGGAGGCCGCCATAAAAATTCAAAGGGAAGGGGTTTGGAGAGCTTCTGGGTTAGTGAACATGTGCAGGTGCTGGGAGGGTGGTCAGCTCAGAGAGGGCATGGAAGTTCTGTGTCCCTTCCATCCTTCCATACCTTGCCCTGTGCATCTCTTCCACCTGGTCATCCTGAGTTATATCTTTTTATAATAAACCAGTGATCTAGTAAGTAAAATGTTTTCTTGAGTTCTGTGAGCTGCCCTAGCAAATTAATCTAACTGAAGGAGGAGGTCCTAGGACCCTCTGATTTATAGTCAGTTGACCAGAAGCACAGGAAGCAGCCTGAACTTGTGACTGGTGTCTGAAGGGGGTGGCAGGGGCAGTCCTGTGGGACTGAACCCTAACCTGTGGGATCTGACGCTAACTCCAGGTAGATGGTGTCAGAACTGAACTGAACTGCAGGGACACCCAGCCGGTGTGGCAGAACGGCTTGAGGTGGGAACCTCCCCCTCCACACACACACACTCCCACCCACCCACATTTGGCAGCAGAAGTGTCTGAAGGGAAGTAGTTGCCGGTAGAGGAGAAACCAGAGGAGTGTTTTTCCTTTACCTGGAGTAGTCACATCCACAGACACAGAAAGTAGCATAGTGGTTACCAGGGGCTGTTAGAGTGAGGAGTTACTGGTTAATGAAGATAGAGTTTCAGTTTGGGATAGCGACAAAGTTGTAGAGATGGACAGGGGTGATGGTTGCACAAAGATGCAAATGTACTTCATGCCCCTGTACTGTACACTTTAAAATGATACATTTTATGTATATTTTACCACAATAAAAAATAATCCCTTGAGCACTATTACCTTCTATTTTAGGAAAACTTATAAACTCAAAGAGGAAGTAGTTATCCTCTGCTTAAAATGTCATTATCTAAAGCCCTGCCTAGTGATGTGCTACTGTGATCTTTGATTATAAAGCAACCTGTGTCTCAGAGGTGACCTCAGAGAACCAAGAGAATGCTCATCTCTCCCCTCCACAGCCCCCTTCATAGGCTCAGCAAAGACAGGTTTAAGAAAACCCCTTCTCGAAAACTCACATGGAGACACCCCTTAGTTGTCCCTTCTCTGTCTTTCAGACCACTCCTGTCTCACACTTTGACAAGCAGTCATTATGGCCCAAAGCACATCTAACTTCTCTCCTTCTCTTGTATTTCCTGTAAGACAAGATCGATAAAGATCCTGACAAGACAGCTTCTGTACATCTTTATGCAACAACACCACACAAAAATTTAGGCACTGGAAATAAGAATAATGCCCCTCACTAATGCTGTGCTTTACTTCTAAGTTCTTCTGTCCTTCACATGCAGTTTTTAACAAGATTAACTAATTGGTTTTCCTAGCTCTTCACGGATTAGAAATAGTAGTCTAGTGTGACACTGCCCTTAGAAATAGTAATCAGGCAGTTACCGCTCTTGGTGGCAGTCATAATTTAAATAAGAGAGTGATGGAAGCAATATGACTAAAAAAACTGAACTACATTCCAGGCTTTTTTCATTCCGGTATTCAATAAATAGTTGATTAGTTTCTACTAGAGGTTAGTAACTATTCTAAACACTGGGAATACAGATGCGAACGATCTAGATTTGGTTCCTGCCCTCATGGAGTATAAGTTCCAGTAGCGTAAGCTAGACATTAAACAAGCAAACACAGAGCGAGAGACTGGGAGGAAACCTCTTTAAATAAGGTACTCAGGGAAGCCTTCTCTGGGGAGGTGACACTTGTGACCTGAACGATGAGAAAGTGACCAACCCTGAAAAGCTGTTTGGGGAACATGAGGATAACTGCAACGGCCCTAAGGCGAAGACACATCAGGGCGCCTCTCATGGGGGTGGCATTAAATGAGGTCAGAGAGGTGGGCAGGCATCACGTCATACAGGGCCCTGAGCCACGGTAAGGAGCTAGGATTTTATTCCAGTGCAAAGGGAAAACATTGAATTACTGTATTTGTGTCTCTGAAGATCAGCCTGGGCCACACTTAGAGAATGCATTACAACAGGGAAAAGTGGGAGAAGGGAGGCTACTGCAATAGTTCAGGAGATAACGGGGGCTTGGACTAGGATGAAAGCAATGGTGATGGGATTACATGAATTACATGAACGTGGGATGGATCTTGAAGGTAGAACTAGCAGGACTTGCTGATGAATGAGATGTGCAGCGGGGAAGAGAGAAAGGGAGAGTCAGGATTTAACCTAAGTTTTTAACTTTAGCCATTCAGTGAATGGTGATGACATTTACTGAGATGGAGGAGGCTGCAAAGGGATTTCAGGTATGTGGTGGTAAATTTAAGAGTTCTCTTTAGACATGTGGAGGTTGAGATGCCTAAAAAACACCCAAGTGGAAATGCCAAGCTAGCATTTGGATGTGGGTCTTGAGCTCGAGGGAGAGGATGTGAGGGGTTATGAACTTAGAGATAAGGAAGAAGGCTCGGGACAGAGGCCCAGGACACTTCCACATTCAGAGGCTGAGTAGAAGAGAACTGCCACAGAAAACTCACAAACAGGAGTCAGAGAGAGAGCAAGAAAACTGGAGGGAGGGTGGTGTCACAAATACTACAAGAGGAGATGTGATTCAGGGAGAAAGGGGTGGTCAAGTTATGTCGAATGTTGCTTTAGAGGTCAAGTTAACCTGAGGACAGAGATGTGCAGTTATATTTGGAAACAAAATGGACACTTAAAAAATAGCAATTTCGGGCTTCCCTGGTGGCGCAGTGGTTGAGAGTCCGCCTGCCGATGCAGGGGACACGGGTTCGTGCCCCAGTCCGGGAAGATCCCACATGCCGCGGAGCGGCTGGGCCTGTGAGCCATGGCCGCTGAGGCTGCGCGTCGGAGCCTGTGCTCCGCAACGGAAGAGTCCGCAACAGTGAGAGGCCCGCGTACCGCACAAAAAAAAAAAAAAATAGCAATTTCAGTAGAGTGCGAATGGCAGCCAGATTGGAGAAGGTTGAAGAATTGGACGAGCTTGAGGAACTGCAGGCAGAGAAGCTATCCTTGCAGGAGAAAAGTACTTGGAAAAGCAAGAAGGAAGGGGCTTGAGTGTACCAAGTAGAGCAGGTAGCCTTTCGTAGAAGCAGGGAAGTTCCACTGTAAGTGGGAGGAAGGCAGAATGTGGGTTCAGAAGCAGGTAGTAAAGGAACCTTTGCTGGACTGCATCATTGCTTTTTCACTGAAATATCAAGAGAGGTCGACTGTTGAAGGGAGTGTAAGTGGAGGGGGGGCTAGAAGTCTAAGGAGGAAGAAGACAGGCCCGTCTCAGAATGGGACATGGCCCATTCATAGGAAATGTCACACGACTGCCATACCGAACGCACACTTGAGTTGTGTACTTATCCATTTTGTGAGGAGAAGGTGGGGAGTTGGGGGGTTCCCAGGAGTATTCCACAGGGAGAGAGGTACCAGGAAGTTGCAGGGATTTGCAAAGGTGTATTTATTATAATAACAAAATACATGCTGGTTAAGGAGAAAAGGAAGACATAGGAGGATGGTAGGTAGTGAAATAATGTCACCATCAGGAAATCCCCCTATTTGTTTAACTCTGTACTTTCCATTCTTGCCCTTATTGAAATTTGGTTGTCCCCAGAGGAAATCACTCACTGAACCAGATCCCTCTCAACTGGAGGCTGTTTTTCCTTTCACACCCATGGACCTGAGAACCTGAGATGGGAGCAGATAGCCAAACTTCAAAATTGTCAGCTCGTGTGAAGATCACATCATTAGACTGTGTAACCTACTACCTTTCTGGGGCAGAGAATCTAGCCCATTTGGAAATGGCCACTCTTCCTTTCTTCCATAGGAAGAGAATATTTAGCTGGGCATAAATTTCCCAATATCCCTGACAATTAGGACGGCCACGTTATCAAGTTCTGCACAATGAATGTAAGCAGAAGCATCATGTGGCAACTTCCAGGAACAGGTCTTAAGAGATGGCTGATCAGCCCTTTTCCCCTTCTTTATTTCTACTACCCTACTGCTTAGAATGCCCATTTGAAAGCTGGAGCTCTAAAAAAATAAAAGCAGAGTTACCATATGATCCTGCAGTCCCACTCCTGGGCACATATCCAGAGAAAACCATAATTTGAAAAGACACATGCACCCCTATGTGCACAGCAGCACTATTTACAATAGCCAAGACATGGAAGCAACCTAAATATCCATCAATAGATGAATGGATAAAGAAGATGTGGTATATAAATACAATGGAATACTACTCAACCATAAAAAAGATGAAATAATGCCACTTGTAGCAACAAGGATGGACCTAGAGATTATAATACTAAGTGAAGTAAGTCAAACAGACAAAGACAAATACGATATGATATCACTTATATGCGTAATCTGAAAAAGAAAAGATACAAATGAACTTACTTACAAAACAGAAATAGACCCACAGACATAGAAAACAAACTTCTCGCTACCAAGGGGGAAGGCGGGGGATAAATTAGAAGGATAAGATTTAAATGTTTTGTCTTGTTTTCAATATTAAAGGACCTACTGTATAGCACAGGGAACTCTACTCAATATTTTGTTATAACTATAAGGGAAAAGAATCTGAAAAAGAATATATATATATATATATATATGTATATGTAAAACTGAATCACTCTGCTGTACACCTGAAACTAACACAACATTGTAAATCAACTATAATTTTAAAAAATTAAAAAATAAAAAGATAATGTGTGTATGGAAAAGAAAAAAAGCTGGAGCTCTACCTCCTGAGACCATGATGAAGAGGGTCACTTGTTAGTGATAGTGAAGTCAAAGGCCGTGTCCCTGACAACACTGCAGTAGAGCCCAGGCACTGCATATGTTTTCAAGTTCTCCAGATGATTCTCATAGGCAATCAGGTTAAGAATTCCTGCCCTGGACCTTGTCACCCTCAACAACAGCATCACCTCTAAAATCTTGATTTTGGACAGCCCACTCACCATTCCCTAGACTTCCACCCACTTCCTCTAGTACCCCCGCTCCAAACATTCTTCAACCTCTTCAAGGCCTCCAGTTACCAAACACTATAGGAAGTATGGCCTGAGTCATCAAGAAAGCTTAAGTCATGTTAAGAAGCCCTGATTTAAGGATCTGTAAAGGAAATGGTAAAATACATTTTAAAGTTTCACACAAAATGATTAAAAGAGGTTTGGAATTTGAAGGAGAAGTTCTGTTTTGTGAAAAATTAACTTATTTTGGATGTATGGATAGTTCTGTGACAGAATTTTCAACTTACAAGGAATGCATATGAGGATAGTTTTCCAGGTTGAAAAATGAATTAAATATTAGGTTGGCCTAGAGAAGACAGGGCTGCATTCGTCCCAGGTCTATATCCCTTCTCTTACAATGGCCAATAAAAAACAAGTACAATTAGGCCTTGTTAACACCCTGGAATCCAAATACTTGCTTTTATGTCTTTCATATTCTTAGTGTTTGTTTTGGTGCTTTCATGCCTTTAGAATCTGGCCTGCAAGTTTAGCTTTGACTATCCTGCACCTCAATTCTGCTGGTCTGTTTACATGGCCAAGAGGTTCAGGCTCACACTGATTGGTTTTGTGTTTAATCAATAAGGAGAGGTCAACGTGGCTGGTCCATCATCAATTATCCCGTGAACCATTTGGAGAACTTCTCAAACTCATCAAAAAGGCTGTAATACTATCCTCCTAGCAATTGGATAACTATCAACTTGGATGGCAAATTTAGGAAGACATGGCCCAAGGAATGTTTGACCAGCAAATTTCAAATTCTAATTCTTAGGCTGCCAGTTCTAAGTGTCAAAGTAATTTCTAGTAGTTTTTCTTCAGGTCAATGCTGGCTGGGCTAATGCATCTTTCTACTTCTTCTGGAATACATGCAGGAACTGATAGAAAAATTGAAAAGCACTGCCAGGTTTTAAAAAAGCAAGTTAGAGAATGTGAAAAATGGAACCCAGGAGATCTCACTGACAGATGTAGGTGAACTGGGGATGGCTGACTCAGGAATGCCAAGTCAAGCACTTACGACAATGTGTTTACAATCCACTTTCCACATTCCCCGTGCCCTAATATTGTGCAATTTTGGTTTAAATGTTTTGTCTCGTTTTCAATATTAAGAACTTTCCAAATATAGTTTACATACTTATCACATACCTACTATATGATCTAAAGAGTTTCATTTCGTCAAAGGTCAGACAAAATATATCAATAATACACTAGGAGAGTGATTCCTACAGTATTTGAGAAAACGTATTGGGGGATGACCTATTTTTACAGTTTTAGAAAGAGGTCACCCACCAGGCTAGACTCAATTACTAGGTTATTTTCTTGTCCCTTTGGTCAATACTTAGTAACAAGGTAAAACCCAAACCAGGATACCACCAGGATACCAGAAATTAAACTATAAGAAACCTAAATATGATGACTGTGACATTCTTGAAACATGTGTTCTTTTTTTTTTTTTTTTTGTGGTACGCGGGCCTCTCACTGCTGTGGCCTCTCCCGTTGTGGGACACAGGCTCCGGAAGCACAGGCCTAGCGGCCATGGCTCACGGGCCCAGCCGCTCCATGGCATGTGGGATCTTCCCGGACGGGGGCACGAACCCGCGTCCCCTACCTCGGCAGGCGGACTCTCAACCACTGCGCCACCAGGGAAGCCCTCTCCTATTATTTTTAATGATAAGCCAAATTCTAAAGCTGCAGAATGTTCCTTTTTATATTAGTTCACTTCAAATTGAAAAATCACTTGCAAATAGAAAAATCTACTTTTCTTTTCCCATACATTAACAGAAAAGGAAGAATATAAAGACAAAATATTTTCAGTGCCTCAGTTTGACCTAGCTATAGTTAATCTATTTGTGTTTCATAACCAACATCTGTATTTTTGTTCATATGCTTACCACAATCACTATATTGAGTTCTTAAGTTCATTTATCATACTGTATTTTCAAAAAGGATATAAGGAGCCTAGCATTAAAAGCACTGGTACAATCATTCACTCATCTAAAGAAAGCAGACCTGAGAGAAAATCGGGCACAACTGGGGATAGACACCAAGAGCAGGTGCCTTGAAAAGAAAAGACGAAAGGAACATAAATATGGCAAATATGGGTTTGAGTACAGAGCCAGGTGCCATGCCAGGCCTTCCAGCTCTTAAAGAGGGAAAAAAGGCAGGCAAGCAGAAGCAGAGAGTTGAGACAGTAACTATTGACCGGACATTAAGGAAGCATCTGGGAGGTTTTTGTTTAATATTAGGATTCTTACTGCTTAGAGGCTAAGAATAAATGGCATCTCTCAAAAAGGGATAAAGTATTGGCGTATGTCAAGAAAAATTGCTCTAACTAGAATATACAGAAGGGATAAACAGCAAGCTCCTACTGTATAGCAGAGGGAACTATATTCAATATCCTGTGATAAACCATAATGGAAAAGGATATGAAAAAGAAGATATATATATATATACATATATATAAAATTGACTCACTTTGCTGTACAGCAGAAATTAACACAACACTGTAAATCAACTATACTTCAAGAAAATAAATTAAAAAAAAAAAAGAAAAGTTGCTCTAGGTGCAATTCAGAGAATGGAAGAGTAACTGTAAGCATGGGTGTGGGAAGACCTGTCAAGGTCATTACAGTGATCCAGGCCAGCTGGACAAGGTGGAGACCTCAGAGAACAGAACAGATTCAAGCCGGATATACTAAGGCTGACTCATCCATGAGCAGGTATTATCTGACACCACTAGTATGGACTAGATCAACCACAGACTGAGTGAAGCTTGAGATAAGGTAGTAACAAAATATGTTTTAAGCATCTCCCTTGAAATCATCAAACCTTAAGCTTTAAGGAACTGTCACAAATCATTTTTCTGACATGGCAGAAATATAATTTGAAAAAATTAATTATTGCTTTAAAATGGATTGCATGCTTATATAATCCTAAAAATAAAATTAACATCTGAGTAATAAAAATATATATCCAAGATGTGTCACAGACATGTAGATCAATGGAACAGAATAGAGAGCCCAGAAATAAACCCATGCATATATGGTCAATTAATTTACAAAAAAGGAACCAAGAATATACAATGGGGAAAAGACGGTCTCTTCAATAAATGGTATTGAGAAAACCAGATGCAAAAGAATGAAACTGGACCCCTATCTTACACCATACACAAAGATTAAAAAAAAAAAAAAAATCCAAGTGGATTAAAGACTTGAGGGTAAGACCTGAAACCATAAAACTCCTAGAAGAAAACATAGGTGGTAATAAGTTCCTGGACATTAGTTTTGGAGATAAGTTTTTGGATTTTGACACCAAAAGTAAAGGCAACCAAAGTAAAAATAAACAAGTGGTACTACATCAAACTGAAAAGCTTCTGCACAGCAAAGGAAACCATCAACAAAATGAAAAAGCAACCTAGTGAACAGGAGAAAATATTTGCAAATCATATATCCAATAAAGGGTTAATACCCAAAATATATGAAGAACTCATATAATCCAATAGCAAAACCCCCAAACAATCCGATTAAAAATTGGGCAGAGGATCTGACTAGACATTTTTCCAAAGAAGATATACAGATGGCCAATAGGCACATGAAAAGGTGCTCAACATCACTAATCATCAGGGCAATGCATATCAAAGCCACAATGAGATATACCTGCTAGAATGGCTATTATCAAAAAGATAAGAAACAAGGTTGGTGAGGATGTGGAGAAAAGGGAACCCATGCGCACTGTCGGTGGGAATATAAATTGGTTCAACCACCGTGGAGAACAGTATGGTGGTTCCTCAAAAAATTAAAAAATAGAACTACCATATGATCCAGCAGTTCTGAGTATTTATCCAAAGAAAATAAAAACACTAACTAGGAAAGACATACGCACCCCCATATTCATTGCAGCATTATTTACAATAGCCAAGATATGGAAACAACCTCATATTCATCAATAGATAAGTAGATAAAGAAAATGTGATATATACATGTGAATATTATTCAGCTGTGAGAAAGAAGGAAATTCTGATATGTGCAACAATATGAATGGACTTGAGAGCATTACGCTAAGCAAAATAAGTCAGACAGAGAAAGATAAACAAATACTGTATGATCTCATTTATATGTGGACTCTAAAAAAGAAAAAAAAGCTCACAGATACAGAGAACAAACTGGTGGTTGCAGGGAGGGGCAGGGGAAGGGGCACAAAATGGGTGAAGGTAGTCAAAAAGTTCAAACTTCCAGTTATAAAATAGGTAAGCCATGGGGAGACCATGTACAGCATGGTGCCTATAGTTAATACCATATTGCACATTTGAAAGTTGGTAGGAGAGTAGATCTTAAAAGTGCTCATCACAAGAAAAAAAAATTTGTAACTATGTATGGTGAGGGATGCAAGCTAGACTTATTGCGGTCTTTCACAATATTAAAAATATTGAATCGTTATGTTGTACACCTGAAACGAGTATAATGTTGAACGTCAATTATATTTCAATTCAAAAAAGATATGTCAAATGGGAGTATGCCACTTCGAACCAAATAATTAATAACCATCCAACTTTCATATAATATTCTCCTCTAATCCAAAACAACCACCTTTTAAAATAGATATTTATTATTCCCATTTTATAGATGATACAAACTGCAGCTCAGACACAATCACACAAGCAGTGGATTCTGGCCCTAACGCCAAGACATCTGCCTCAAAATCTTCTCTGAGCACCATATGTTTGAATTAGTTAAGTCTTAGAATTCTGGAGCTAACTAGTGATATAACAGTATATTTGAGCATGTTAAACCACAAGCACAGAAATTACAATATGCTGGGTAAAAACTTTCTATTTTTGGGCTTCCCTGGTGGCGCAGTAGCTGAGAGTCCACCTGCCAATGCAAGGGACACAGGTTCGTGCCCCGCTCCGGGAAGATCCCACATGCCGCAGAGCGGCTGGGCCCGTGAGCCATGGCCGCTGAGCCTGCGCGTCCGGAGCCTATGCTCCGCAATGGGAGAGGCCGCAACAGTGAGAGGCCCGCATACCGCAAAAAAAAAAAAAAAAACAACTCTCTATTTTTTAGCATGTGTTCCATTCAGGAAGCTATGGAAAAAATCAAATGAATATTAGAAGAAATACTAGAAATAAGAAGATCCTTATGGCTTACGGTAACAGAACCAGGGGTAGGCAGAAAGGAGAGGGAAAAGAGAAAAGGAAGATGGCATGTCGAATATGAAGTGAAGGTTCCATGGCCTGGGTGCTTGGGAAATGACAAGGAAAAGGCTGGGCATGAGGAGATGTGAATAATTAATTTTAAAATCAACTTCCAAGTTGGTTTTGTTTATTTATTTACTCATTTTTTGGAGTAGATTTAGTTCGTTCTACAGTGTATGCTTTAAATACAAATACTTAATAAAATTTCTAACTTTTAATTGAACTTTTTTTTTAACATCTTTATTGGAGTATAATTGCTTTACAATGGTGTGTTAATTGAACTTTATCCTTTACTTACTGTCTCTCTGACACCCTGGTGTAGCCACATGGACACAAACAAACCATCCCCAGGTTGCTTTCTTTTCTTTCCTCTGCTGAATAGTCCTGCGCTGCCTTATCCTTCCCCACTGGCCTAGAACGCAGATTATAAGAGATGTTTCTTAAGTTGGTCATGAATATTAGGAAGACTTCTTTGGAGCAAGAAGGACCCTTAGACACACATCCAGCCTCTGCTCTGAGCAACTTCTCATTGACAGTCAATGTCATGAATTTGTCTGTCTCTGCTTCAGTTTTCCCTTGTGACCTGAGCTGCCCATTTCTGCCCCCCCCCCGCCGTGCCCCCCCCCACTAATGTATGGTGACATTTCATGGAACAGGGGTTGAGAAACATGCTATAACCAGAGACCTCTCTAATGGAAGGGGAGGTGCATGGTAAATAAAAGCCCTTTCCCCTGAGGTTTCCCAAGCGTGGGTCATTTCCCTCCCCCAAGGAGGTTGTGCCCTTCCCGTCTTCCTTGCTTTGGCCATCAGTAGGTGAATGATTCTGCATTAGCCACACATGAATAATGTAGGACCATGCCTTGCAGCCGCCCAGGGAGGGCACCACTCCCCAAAGGAAAACAAACATTACTCACTCCACTTTTTCCGAGAAGCCTGCTACCTTACAGAAACTGACTACTCTTCCTGTGGGCTGTGCCCCTGCCCCCCACACCTGTCCCCAACCCCGCCTCAACCCCTAATGAGCTCCTATTCACCCTTCCTCCTCCTGTGAAGTCCTGCCTGACTCAGGGAGCAGGGCTGACCACTCTGTCTTTTCTGCCTTCTCTCCTATTTTTGCTTCTGCTGTGATGTATGGTGAATTATATGTTTACTTGTCTCTTCCCCTATGATGCTGGGTTTCCTAAGGGCATATTTATATCCCAAGTGCTTACCTGGCAGTGCCAGCACTAATTAAATATTTGCCGAACTATCTATACAATAAGAGTGAATGCTAGAGTCTTACAGGCATCTTCATATACACTATCTCAATGTCACGACTTCAAGCATCAAGTTGTAAGTTTACATACACCTGGGAAACTAGCTCGTCATCTTTTCCTGGGAGCCACTGAATGGCTTTCTCGTAAAAGGGAATGTGATGGAGATTTGGAATTTGAGGGGTTTTCCTTCCTCCTAGAGCCAATCTGACAAACGGAACACTTCAGTTTCATCTTTAGCCCTACATTAATGAGAAAGAAAGATAAGGAGAAACATAACTATGGCAGTTTTCTGCAAACGTGGCTGAAAAAGCTGTAAAGGCAAACTCTGTGCCATTGAAACATCTACTTCCCAATGCCCGAGTGATCGAAGCAGTGTGGCCCTGAAAGCAATTTCACTGGTCCACAGATACCCCACTAGAAGCACGGGGATCTCGCAGGGGTAAGAACTTTGCCACAGACGATACACAGAGTATCAGTGAGCCCGCAAGCCAGGCAGTGGCTCTAGCAGGTCGGAGAGGGGCACCCAAGCCCCGCATCTGGCTGCTGTGTCTCTTCCAAAGACACACTCACTCACGAGCCCAGAGGAAGTCACTAGTCCCAACTCAGCCTCCCCTGGAAGCGGGGACAGAACCCATGGCTACTCAGGGGTGTAGCCTGCCTGACCATAAAGAAAAAAGACTAAAGCAGCTTCTGCGGGCTGACCGGTGGGCCAATGAAAATGGGCAAAGAAGACTGGGCACGTGTTATTGATCAAGCTCCTTTTCGCCCAAAGTCCTGCTTTGATGAACTCTAAGTCAGATCACCAGCACCAGAGCCCGAACCAGACTGACTCCCCGCGTGTCAGTATTTCAAGGCTGCAGGACTGGATCAGACAGTAAGCTTTCCCCACACTCCTGCAGTGCGTCCCCCAGGGCTCTGCACAACCGGTGCACAACTGTTCTGAGAAAAATTCTGAATGGTTCTGGTAACAATTCCAGCCAAACTTCAGCCCTCCGCTGTTACCTATGTCCCATAAAAATATTTACGGCTTCGTACAGGAAAATCTCCCTTCTACGTCAGAAGCCTCCTGTGATTAGGGAGTACTTGGACAGGGTAGTTCAGGAACAGTTTCATGGTGATTAACTAACTTGCTTCATTTCAATGTAGTTGTCACTCTGAATTACCACTTAATGGGTGAAGTGTGCAGCCTATAACAATCAGTAGTACAGGCGTAAGGAAGCAAGACATTAAAAAAAATTAGCCCCTAAAGCAATTATTGCAGTGAATTTTTCAAATAGTTTTAATACTCTGTCTTTTGACCCCAGGGTATGGCTTGGGGAAAATATATTAATCTCAAGATAATCATCAGTCAATTTCAGTTCTTCAATATCCACAATGATATTAAAGATTCCAACCTTACTCTTTTTGGTTGCAAACATGAATTGAGCATGATAATTGTGTCTCCATGATATTTGGTGCTTTCTGAATGAGTCAGAGCTCAGGGAACAATCTGAATACAGCAGACAGCAATTTGCTACATAAATTCACCCCGATGGCTATTAGCTCATTTTAAAGTAGTCAAGACTCATAGATTAGAGGGGGTTTTTTTTGCATTAATACCAAGTTAATCACATCTACATAACCTTTTATTCACCCTTCCCCAAAACCCTCCATGAATAACTTCTGCGAGGCCTGACCTGAATGTAATAAGGTAGAGGGTAGGAGTTTTCAAATGTGTATTTTTAAGACAATCTCCTTACACTATAGAGTTCTGTAGACTCTATCTTGATATTTATTTTCAGGAATTTAATATGAGAAGTCAACAAGACTTTATAATTTTTTTAACTCTCATTTTATACCGAATAATTTCAATATGAAACATGTGTTATCTACATACACAGACTGTATACTAAGGATATTTACCAACTTACCGGCAAAGTTTGAGTGCTGCTTTTAATATCACCACTTTAGAAATTTGAAGGAACAATGGAAAAACTAGAGCAGTAAGCAAAAGTAAAGTAATGCTAAGCAACAAAGTGGAGGGTTTGGCTGGGGCTGCACTCCACCATAGTAAAGGGGAATACGACTGGGAGCGAGCGTAGAGAGAGCAGCAGCTCCTCAAGGACACTGGCGGAAGAGTGGCTGATGCTGCCATCCCTCCTGGCACCGCTGCCCCTCGATCATCACCTCATTATTCTGCCCTCTGCTGCTGTTTCCCTGCTAACTCTTGTCATTCTGGTAGCGGCAGCAGGAAACCTGGACGCCACCCATACCACCGGCGCCAAACCACTCCCGGACTTGGAACACCACCCGACTAGGGCTCTGATGTCCCAGGTAGAAGTGGAGTGTGTGAACCTGCGTGGAACTCACACACTCTGAGCGCTGGAGGTGAGGGCACACAGGGGGGACACTTTATTTGTACCTTGAAATAAAATGACTTCAGGGAAGACATGAGATTCTGCACTGAAAATGCAAAGCAGACAAGCCTCGCGCTGGGTCTGTGTGGACATATGCAAAGAGATGTGGTGATGCTATGAACACCAGGGCGGCAGGCTGCTGAGTTCTGAACATGCAAGCGAACCACTGAGGGGCATGGGAGTTGTTGCTTGTTTTATTTGATTCTCTGTTATTTTTGGGTAGATCAGGACACGCGTAAGTTTATTTGGGCTTGACAATTATGAAAGCTGAACTGAATCGTTACTACTTCTGTAGTACTTGTGTGATTTGTTTGTGTGGGTCCGCTAGCCAGGATCCTTGTGAGCTGGATACAAATAGCCTGACTCCCTGCCCCCCTCCCTGACTCTTGTCACATGCCACTGTAGAAAGGCCACAGAAATCAGTGGCCACGCTCCTCCATTTACCAACCGTGACACTAACTCACCCAGCTACTCTGAACCCGGACAGTCATATATTTTTCATTCGCAAGCCGCGATACAAACATTACGATTGTTTGCCCTTCTCCCTTAGAATTCGCTCTGTCAGAGGCAATTTCAAGCAGGCAACTGGCAGCCGGGGGAGGTGAGCATCTACTTTGCTTAGCTTTCAACCCAACGTGTGTGCACCATGTGCTATCACCCACAGTCACCCTGCTAACCTTCACTCTCACCGATCCATGCACCCACGCTCCCATCCGCTCCTCCCAGGCAGAGCTCAGCTCTTGCCCTGTTCCCCATGGAAGGGCTCGCGCAGCTGGCAGGGCTGGCTGTTGGCGGCAGAGTGCTGGGCCCTGGCCTCTGTTCCTCTTCAGTGATAGCAGCACAGCGCCCAGCTCTTCTCATACTGAAATGCCAACTGAGGCGCCGTTCAAAACTAAAGGCTTCTGTTTGTTAAGAGGAAAATAAAAAGAGTTTGAAAATCACCGGTGTAATGGGAAGAATATGGGCTGGCCCATTGAGTCCCAGGTCAGTGGCTTATTAAATATGTGATTTAGGGCAATTTAAAAAATTCTCTACATGTCAGTTGTTTAATCTACAGGGTAGGGCTGCTGGCAGGAGTAAATAAGCAGCACACATGGAAGGCCCCTGGGAGGGGGCCTCTCACACGAGAGGGCGTTGGGAAGTAGTCACGGTTATCTGCCTCTTCACGTGCCTCTACCTAATAACGCTTACAAGACTCATCATCTCACCCACAAACTCTCTGCCAAGTATGCAACAGTCTCGTTGCAGCTGAGGAGCCTGTGGGGACTGTGGACTTCTGTCCCACTGTGCAGCCAGCAATGCCACCCGTGCTCCTCCATCACCAGGGCAGACAGGCCACAGCCACCCTTGCAAGCATGAACCCACACAGGCTGGGAGCAGCCGGTTGAGAATCTGGGATGCTCCAAGAGAATTCACCCTAAACCGTGACCCCCAGACTCTCCATGGAACATTCCCTGGAGATCCCACGGAGCGGCACATTGATATCAACCAGCTGGACAGCTGGGCAGGCCCCCTACCCCCCACGTATAGCTCTGGAGCACCTGCTGGAGACTGAAGGTCACTTTCTGCGCAGGGGATGTTTGCGCCTTGAGACACACCTCGGAGGTGGAGAACTGTCTGACCTTCTGATGGCATGGGAACATAATGTGTGCTTCTATACCGTGGGGGGGAAGTATCGTGTATTTATAAATCTATAGTGGTATATGTATAATCAATATGGATAACTGTATATGCAAGTATATGTATCTCAGTGGAGCGACATAGGTGGGAATGAGAAAGAGGACAGGCGAGTAACCAGGAAGACGGAGAGAAGGCAGGGAAGAAAATGTAAAAGAGAAAGACACATGGAGATATACACAGAGAGACAGAGACAGAAACATCAGAGAAAGAGACGGAAAGGCAATTCAGAGACAGCCAGTGAGACAGAGAAAGGCAGAGATGAAGAAATGGGATAAATACAGAGAGACAGAAACTGAGATGGAGAGAGCTAGGGATAGAGAGAAACAGATTCAGAAAGACGAAATGACAGAGACAGAGGGATACAGGAAACAAGGAGGGAGAAAAGGAGGAGGGAAGGAAGGAAAGCAGGCAGGCAGACACAGAGTTACAGTCTGACAAAGACAGATTGCAGGAGGGACAGTCACTCACAGACACACGCAGTGGTAATAAGAAGAGGGACCTGAGGCTACTATCACGGGTAGGTCAGGTAAGGGCCATCTTAGCCCTTTATCTCCTCTTTCTCTGAGCTGCCTTACAGACCTTCAGCACTTGCTGGGGAAGCTATCTAATTCCATTTCTCCTGCATCTACCAACTCTTTGTCCTGGAAGTAGTAGCCCTCAGGGCTCCCTTCCCTCCATATTCAGCCTCCAGTCAAGCAGTGTTAAGGGTGAGCCTCCCAGGTACCAGCACAGCAGAGGAGCTGGTGACCAGGGTGCCCATTCCTGCCGTCCCAGAGCATAGGGTCTGATAGCACTCTCCTTCTCTGTATCAAGGGTTTCTCTGGCATTGGGCAAGTAGTCATTGCTCAATGACATTTGCTAAGAATTGTGTCCCTCCAGTGATATCTAAAAGGGCTCCTGGGCTTCCCTGGTGGCACAGTGGTTGAGAGTCCACCTGCCGATGCAGGGGACACGGGTTTGTGCCCCGGTCCGGGAAGATCCCACATGCCGCGGAGCGGCTGGGTCCATGAGCCATGGCCGCTGAGCCTGCGCGTCCGGAGCCTGTGCTCCGCAACGGGAGAGGCCACAATGGTGAGAGGCCCGCGTACTGCAAAAAAAAAAAAAACAACATAAACATAAAAGGGCTCCTAATCACAGATTTCCTAAGTATTCATTTAATTCAATTCTACTGAAATTTGTTGAGTGTCTGTGATGCTGAAGCATAGTGCTGCTATGTTATCTAATTTACTTTAAAGTATTAAGCACGTTCAGTGGGATATTCTGTATCAATGTTAGGTCAAGCTTTCACCCTGGTACTACGAGCATTCTCATTAAGGTTGCATTGTCCACTGGTGGTCAGCTGGCCTTCCCTTCAGAAAGCCCATTCTTCACAGGGAGCTACTACAAGGGCTTCTGTAATCATTGTCTCTATCAACAATGGGTGCTTTGCTTATTCTTGATTAAAATAGTGGCCTGTTGACTAGCAACGATGAATATAAAACATAGGCTATCCCTAGTGAAATTAAAGACATTCAAGATACACAGATTAGCTCAACATATTTTAGAGACACTCACTACCTTTCCATGAATTTTAGAGATAATCCAATGTGTTCTGTACTCTATCTATAGGGGTGATGCCCTAGGTTAAAACCCCTCCTTGGTCCTGAGCCAATATGAACTCTGGAAGTTTCCGTGTGCTTGAAGCTGATGGGAAGTACTATTTTCCATAGTACCCTGACTATGGAAAACTGGGGTTTTCCTGTAGCGACCTGCCATACAAGCAGTGTACAGAACACCTATAAAAGCAGAGCTGAGACTTCTAAAGCCTGCAAGATAGTTTATTTTGAGCTTCCTTGAGAATAAGAATTGAGTTAATAAGTTAATAAGTTCATTTATACATGTGGCAGAATTTGGTTTGAGATCCACTTTCATTATAATGTGTTTAATGGATTTGTTGGAAAGCTGACCGATGGCTCTCACCCATTTCAAAATCCTATGGGGGCAATAAATAGAACCAGGGTTTTTTGGAGAAATACCTAATCCCACAGTTGGAGCAGGGAGATGCAAGATAAACCTGGACTATTTTGTTACGTCAAAAATTTTCGAAGTGCTCAAAAAAACTAAAAAAATAAAAGATGGACACATCAAAAGGACACAGGACTTTCAGCTCCAGGAAGACGGAGTAAACATGAATATAAAAATTAGGCTAAACATAGGAGCAAACATACTGTGATACTGTGATTTATAGCAGAAATATATATTTGGTCATTCAGATGACCAAATGCAGATATATCTGTCATGTATATTTGGTCTCCATTCATAGTTGCTGGCTCACAGCTCCCAAAACCCTTGGAATTCCTGAGCTTAGGTTAAGAGCAATGGGTTAATTGTCTCTTGTTCTTAGTTCCTGAAAACTGCTTCAGGGAATGTGACTTTGGGTCCCACCCAAGGGTGGAGGCTGGTTGCCCAGGGGAACCAACCATGTGATTAGAGGGTTAGATCTTTTACTCTCAACCCCCATCCCTCCCCCCAAACTCTAGGGAGAGGAGAGGGGCTGGAATTTAAACCAGTCACCAACTGCCAATGATTTAATCAATCATGCCTATGTAATGAAGCCTCCATAAAAACCCAAATGGAGGGTGTTCGGAGAGCTTCTGGGCTGGTGAACACGTGGAGATTGGGGAGAGTGGCGCTCAGAGAGCATGGAAGCTCTGCACTGTTTCCCCATGCTCTGTCCTATGCAGCTCTTCATCTGGCTGTCGTTCCGTATCCTTTAATATCCTTTCATAATAAACCAGTAATCTAGTAAGTAAACGGTTTCTTCCTGAGTTCTGTGATCCATTCTAGCAAATTAATTGAGCCTGAAGAGGAGGTCACGGGAACTTCTGATTTATAGTCAGATGGTCAGAAGCACCGGTAACCTGTGTTTGCGACTGGCATCTGAAGTAGAGGGCAGTCTCGTGGAGCTGAGCCCTTTACCTGTGGAATTCCATTCTGTCTCTGGGTAGATAGTATCAGAATTGAGCTGAATTCTCGCACATACTGCTGGCATCCGAGAACTGCTTGTTGGAATTGGGTCCAGGAACTCTTTCGCATGTACTTTTTCTTGTTTCCCCTACTGTGTACTACTAAAAATCCTGGACATTATACATAAAATAAACATTAAGACAACTCTGAAAGGTGGAGAGAAAACCAGCTAAGGACCTTGGGACTCAAGGAATGGTGCAGTGGTGAGTTCCCTGGGTTTCCCTTTACCTCACACACCCAGACTGGGTACTGGAGAAGCCAGAGACTCAGAAATGCTAAGAGGAGACACAAAAGAAGTCCCAGTGAGGTCTGCTCTCTAGCAAAAGGCCCAGGAGAGGGGCAGCCCAGCAAGACAAAAGACTTTTGGGGAATCACTGCTTTATTCTGGCCAATTACCACCCCCCAAAAAATAAACAAATAAACCTACCAACTGGGGCTCCAACCCCATCTACACCAGCAAAGTCTAAGTGGGGAACCGAGGCTTCCGCCTGGTCAGGCAGTGATGAGTCGCTCCACCCCACCCCACCCAGGTGGTGTCACGAAAGACAAGTAGGAGCCAGCACATTCATTCCTGCCAAAGCTCCCCTCCCTCCTGCCCCAGTACCACCACCGCCACCACCACCAGTGTCAGTGGAGACCACGTGGGGAGACTGGATTTCACTGCCGGTAGTAATGAAACACCCTTCCCTTCTTCCTGTGCCAGAGCAGTGTCATAGAAAGCCAGCTAAAATAGAAGGCTTAAATAAGACACAGTATCTCTTAGCCTAATCCCCCAAACTTCAGGTTTCAAACAAAAATAATCTGTCATACCAAGAATTAGAAGAATCTCAAAGTAGAATGAAAAAGACAACCACTGAGATGATAGAGATTATAGAAATAACTGACAAAGATCTTAGAGCTGCCATCATAAGCACTTGTAAACATGCTTGAAATAGATGACAAAATAAAAAGATTCAACGAAGATAAAGTCTCAGCAAAGAAAGAGGAAATATAAAAAAAAACAAAATAGAAAATTTTAAACTAAAAGATACAATGAATGGATTCAACAGCAGAATAGAGGAAAGAATCAGTAAACTTGAAAATACAACAACAGGAAATACCCAATCTGAAAACAAAGATAAAAAAGACTGAAAAAAAAAAAAAAAAGAACAAACCTTTAGGGATCTGTGGGGCTGGAACAAAAGAATTAACATTTTTGTCACTGGAGTTCTAGAGGGAAAGGAGAAAGAGGGAAGTACTAAAAAAAAAAAAAGTACACGAACAAATAACAGCTGAGTATCTCCCAATTTAAGAGATATAACCCTGAAGATCCAAGAAGCTCAGAAAACTCCAAATAAGATAAACCTGAAGAAATCCATACCAAGTAACATCACAATCTAACTTTTAAAAACTAAAGACTGAAAAAACCTTAAAAGTAGCAAGAGAGAAATGACACCTTCCCTATAGGGGAAAAAAAAATTCAAATACCATATTTTTCATCACAAATCATAAAGGCCAGAAGGAAGTAGCACAGGAGTTTTTAAATGCTGAAAGAAAAGAACTGTCAACCAAGAATTTTATAACTAGTGAAAACAAGAGATGAAGGGGAAACCAGGATATTCTCAGATAAAGGTAAACTAAAAGAATTTGTCGCCATCAGAACTACCCTAAAACAACGGCTAATGAAAGTGCTCTAAAAAGAAAGAAAACATAAAAGAAGGGACTTTGGAATATCAGGAAGGAAGAAAGAACAATGTAAATACAACAGACTTTCCTTCTCCTCTTGAGTTTTCTAAATTATGCTTGATCGTTCAATGAAACAGAATGTTGGTTCTTTAAAAAGAACCGTAAAATTGACAAAACTCTATCAGGACAGATGGGTAACTAAATATGAAAGGACACAAATCACCAATATCAGGTAATAAAAGGGGATATCATTTCAGACTCTGCAGACATCAAAAGGATAATAAAGTAATACAATGAACAACGCTACACACATATTTTTGAAAACTTAGATGAAATGGACCAATTCTCTGAAAATCACAAACTGCCCCAACTCACAACACAATAGAGCTCATTTAAATAGTCTTATAACTTTTGAGGAAATTGAATTCATAATTTTAAAACCCCCAAAAAAGAAAACTAAAGACCCAGATGATTTTATTGGAGAATTCTCCCAAATGTTTAAAGGACTAACACCAATTCTATATGAAAAGCCAAAGGAACTAAAACAATCTTGAAAAGGAATAAAGTGAGAGGAACCAATCTACCTGTACATAAGACTTATTGTATAACTAAAGTAATATAATTAAACCTAGATGAGTCTGTAGAGAATTATGCTGAGTGAAAAAAAAAGTGCTGATCCCAAAAGGCTACATGTATGATTCCATTTTTATAATATTCTTGAAATGATGAAATTAAAGTATAGGAGAAAAGATTAGTGGTTACCAAGGAAATTAGACAGTGCTGGGGAGGGAGGAAAGTGGGTGTGGCTATATATAAATATATATGGTAACAGATCCTTGTGGTGATGGAAATGTTCTGTGTCTTAGCCGTATCAATGTCGTTATCCTGGCTGTGATAGTATATTATGATTTTACAAGCTGCTACCATTGGGAAAAACTGGGCAAAGCATTCACAGAATTTATCTGTATTATTTCTTGCAACTGCATGTAAATCTACAATTATCTCAAAATAAAAACTTTAATTAAAAAAAAAGGAGACAAGAGCCAGCTTGAAGAGGTTCCCACTGGTAAATTGGGGATAATTTGAGCACCAAAATAATTAAAAGCTGTAATAAATTATAAATAATTGAAAAGACTAGGAATCCACTAGTACATACTAATGACAGAGAGATAGAGAGATGGAGAGAGAGAGAGAGAGAGAGAAAAGAAGAGGGAGATGAAGAGGAAGAGATACAGACAGACAGGCAGACAGATGGACAAGGAAGAAGAGAGGGCTGTTGCTTACAGCAAAATCTAAAAAGACAAAAAACAAAAAATGAACCCAAGCTCTGACGTATAAAGAACAGACTGTAGTTGCCAGAGGCAAGAGGTGAGGGGGTAGCTGAAATGAGTGAAGGGGGTCAAAAGGTACAAACTTCCAGTTATAAAATAAATAAGTCACAGGGATGTTATGTACAGCAAGGTGACCACAGTTAATACTGTATTGCACATCTGAAAGTTCCAAAGAGAATAGATCTTAAAAGTTCTCATCAGAAGGAAAACAAAATTTTGTAACCACGTATGGTGAGGAATGTTAACTAGACTTGTTATGGTGATTTTTTCAGTGATAGAAATAGCAAATCATTATGTTGTACAACTGAAACTACTATAATGTTATATGTCAATTATACCTAAATTAAAATAAAAAAGCCCAACTGGCAAATGTAGAGGAAGCACTAGAGTTAAGAATTCATCATTTTGTAACCATCATAGTCTAGCTTGGTTTATGAAAAAATCATCAAAGGATGCTAAATTGGAGGGAGGGGTTTCTGATAAGGAATAGTAATTTAGCATAATCTTAAAGTGACTCGACTCCACACAGATTACTTATTTCTTGAAATGAAAAGGAAAAAAAAACTATACAGGGGAGAAATCAGGCAATACCTGGATGGTCAAATTAACATCACCCAAAAAGGGCAGATGAATATTGTGTGTCTCCTGTGTGATCCTCCAAGGACACAACATTACTTGTGTACTAGTCTGACTGTGGATGCATAACCTGAATGAGGAATCATCAGACAGACCCAAAATGGAGAACACTGTTATTTTTAAAAAGGGAGAGATTATACATTCTTCAAAAGTATAATATCATAAAAGAAACAGAAAGGCTGAAGGTGAAAAGATACTAAAAAGCCATGACAACTATATGCAATGTGTGATCCTAAACTGAATTCAATGCAAGAGGGGAAAACCACCGCTATCAAGGACATTACTGGGTCAAGTGGCAAAACTGGGTGTGGATAGTAGATCTGATAAAACTGCAGCATCAATGTTAAATTTCTTGAAGTTGATAATTGTACTGTGTTTATGTAAGAGAATGTTCTTATTTTTAGGAAATACACACTGAAGTATTTGGGTATAAAAGAACAGCAGTATGTGCAACTTTCAAATGGCTTTAAAAAATTGAGAAGAACAGTAACACCAGTGAGGAAAAATACTACCAACAGATGAAACTAAAGGATATAAGGGTATTCTTTGAACTATTCTTGAAATTTCTGTCAGTTTGAAATTATTTCCAAATAAAATAACTTTTAAAGTTCTTTGGCTTTTGTTAAGCTATCAAAAAGAACTAAGAGGGCTTCCCTGGTGGCGCAGTGGTTGAGAGTCCGCCTGCCGATGCAGGTGACACAGGTTCGTGCCCCGGTCCGGGAGGATCCCACATGCCGCGAAGCGGCTGGGCCCGTGAGCCATGGCCGCTGAGCCTGCGCGTCTGGAGCCTGTGCTCTGCAACGGGAGAGGTCACAGCAGTGGGAGGCCCGCGTATCACCAAAAAAAAAAAAAAAAAGAACTAAGAGATGTGCATACCAATTTAGATGGGATAGGTCCCTAAAAAGTACAATAATAAGAGCACAGGCTTCTGACTTAAGACAAATTTGGGTTCAAATCCTAGCTCTGCCCTTATTAGCTGACCTCAAGAAGTCTCAATTTCTTCATCTATAAAATGCAGAAAATAGTGCCTACCTCATAAAATTATTTTGAGGATTAAATGAAATAAGGGCTGTAAAATATTACAATGTCTGGCATATAGTCATCATTCCACAATGCTATTTATTATTTTTATAGCTGAGTAGTGGTGATGCTTGTGATGGTAGTTATTGTGGTGGTGGCCAGAAAGCCATGGAAATACAAAGACGACCAAAATATGATTCCTGACCTCAAAGGACTTAAAAAAATAGAGCTGAACCACAAACTACAGTGTGTCACATAAGTGCAAACAAACTGTTGCTGGAGCAGAAACAAAAGTGTATTTACTTCTTCTGGGGAGTGGGTCAGGAAAGACTTCTCAGGGAAGATAATGGTCAAGTGAGCAGTAGAGGGTAGGTTAGGATTTCACCAGGCAGAGGCGAGGGTGAGTGTTTGGGGCCATCCTGACGCAGGTAACGGGTATGGGCTGAGGGCTCAGGGCACAAGTGGGAAGCAGGGGAGGCAGAGAGAAGTGTAGAATGGGTCTGGAAAGTACACCCAGGACCAAGCTGGGGAGGGTGAAGGGCTTTGAATGTAACATGTAGGGTTTCACTGTTTTCTGGGTGTGGTGGGAGAACCACTGGAGGTTTTTGGGTGAGGGATGACAGGACTGGATCATTGTCATGAAAATGCCACTGGGCTAGGGTGTCAGTGTGCAAATGGATAGCTTGTGGAGAGCAGGCAAAGGACACACAGTATTTCAACACTTTAACAACCAGGACCTGTGCTTTCCAGCTGTGCTTGGGCCCTGCACCTCTTATCCCAGGGTTTCTCTTAACCAGACTATCTATCCTCAGTTTATATAACTCGCTGGCCCAGACGGTGCTCTCCTTACCAGAACCTTCTTGGCCAGGAAAGTCCCCTTGAAGGTAAGGCTTTCTGCCCACACTGGGCAGTACCATTTGTATTTTATGTTGTACAGTCAAGGTGCCCCATGCAGTCTACACACAGGACTGGACTTAAACATCAACTGTGGATGTTATAGATGAGCCATTACATTTCCCTCTCTTTACTTTGTTAATTTTGGGGGATATAAGAAAAAGACATGGGGACTTCCCTGGTGGCCAGTGGTTAAGAATCCGCCTGCTAATGCGGGGGACACAGGTTCAAGCCCTGGTCTGGGAAGATCCCACACACCACGGAGCAAATAAGCCCGTGCGCCACAACTACTGAGCCTGCAATCTAGAGCCCGTGAGCCACAACTACTGAGCCTGCATGCCACAACTACTGAAGCCTGCACACCTAGAACCCGTGATCCACAGCAAGAGAAGCCACCACAATGAAGAGTAGCCCCCACTTGCGGCAACTAGAGAAAGCCCGCATGCAGCAACGAAAACCCAACGCAGCCAAAAATTAATGAATAAATAATTAATTAATTTAAAAAAAAAGAAAAAGACATGAAAGTTTTAATTCACTTTTTTTTTTTTTTTTTTTTTTGCGGTACGCGTGCCTCTCACTGCTGTGGCCTCTCCCGTTGCAGAGCACAGGCTCCGGACGCGCAGACTCAGCGGCCATGGCTCACGGGCCCAGCCGCTCCGCGGCATGTGGGATCCTCCCGGACCGGGGCACGAACCCGCGTCCCCTGCATCGGCAGGCAGACTCTCAACCACTGCGCCACCAGGGAAGCCCTAATTCACTTTTTAAAAGGATACTCTAATCAAAATGGGGCTCTTCTAGAGTTTATGTCTTACTTCATCTATAACTAGTTTGGTAGGACTCATGCTTCTCCCATTTGCAGTAAGAAGGAAGAACAATGTATTTCCCTAGGATATTCTCCTTTAACTCTCAAATTTACTAGAAAGTGATTGGAAGGTGAGCTGAGATTTAAAACAACAAGACCAAACAATGGCTCCAGGGGGCTCATTCAGTGGTCAGAAGGGCCTGTCCCCTGCTCCTGCCATTACCTCGGAGGCGATGGAGGTGAAACTGCTGCTGAAGTGCACGTGCTTGTGCATCTCGCTGCCGTTGGCCGTCAGGAGCCAGGCCCCAAGCGCCTGGTCCTCACCAGCCGACCGGTTGCTGTGGCTCTGGTTCGGCAGGAGCTCCGCCAGGTCCCAGTGGTACGACGGTGTGGCCCCGACCAGCGCAATGAGGATGGCCTCCGTGGCCACGTAGAGCTGAAAAGAGGAAACACAACTAGTAAGCTCACAAACCTTGAAAGAGCAGGTCTCGCTTTTATGTCTGTAGGAGCTACAGAAACGAGACGCTTCAGAAACAAAGGAAAAAAACAGAAGGAAGCTTCCTGATCTACTACTAATGGAGCCATCAGCAATCCCATCTGTAAAGCACCTTCTACTTCCTCCGAGGGTTTTCTTCTACATTTGAGATACATCTGATGCTGAGGACACGGCACATAAATGGTTCCGCAGTGGCAGGGAGCTGGGGAGGGGGTGATATTACTAGCTCTGATTTAGAAGACTAACATTCCAGCTCTTTTCTCCTGACCACTACACCTCAGTTCAGATAAGCAGTCACCAGGGCCCAGGAGTATCTTGGTCTTGAATTCACGATCTAAACAAGAAAACATGTTGTGGCATAGTTAAATGTTTCCAAAAAAGTATGTGTTTGTATACACACACACACACACACGCACGCACATACACGGGGAGGACAGATGCTCTATTATAATCAGGGAAGCATTATATGCACTTGAGTAGGTACTAAAGTATAGTATACAACTTATAAGATGTAAAAAATTCAAAATCCCAGGGATAGGTACCCACTTTATAACCTTTAGCTGTAGTAATCATTGTTTAGTCTAAACATAGTTTCCCCCTAAAGAAAAAATTATTTCATTCATTCATTCAAGGAATATTTATTGAGCACATACGACATTTGTCACTGACTGTTTTGGGCTTTCTGGCAATTCACAATTGGGTTTACAAGGTGTTGAGCCCTGTACAGAGTTTTAATGCTATAGATCCATTTATATAACTCTCCTTGGATGATTGTTTCAAGCTTAAAATTTATTAGGAAAACACAGAAATAGTCTGTTCCATAGTGAGACAATCTTATTTGAAGCAATCGCTATTCAAAAAATTTTTTAATTAAAAAAAATTATCACTATTAACTTAGAACTTAATGTCTTAAAATAGCTTTAAACAGAGTAAGTGTCTAAAAAACACAAAGCATGTGATTTCGGTACAGCATGTGGTAACACTCCCACTGGATGGACGAGTTGACTGCTGCATGAAAGGATGGAGAGACCTGCCCACAGCATTATCTCCACTGTCAGGGAACTCCCAGCCCCTTCCACACCCTTCTGGAGGGCCATGTTCAGCTGTTAAGGGGATAAGCTAAAGCACCAAAAGAAGAGTAATTTATCACAAGTAGATGATGGAATTACTGACAAGGAAAGAGAAAAGAAGTCATGACGTTGTGTGTGTCATAACAGCTAATGTAAAACCCAAGATGTGATTCTTCCCCTCTCTGCCAAGGCTGCAAGGCTGTAAGGCAGCCCCAATCTATTGTGAGTCGGATGACTGTGGGCCTCTGGAGATGCACAAAGCTGCCACAGGTCAGTCTGCGCGTGTGATTTACGGTAAAACGCAAAGGAAAACACGTTTCTCGGTTTATATTGCTTCCTGGCCCCTATTTGCATACTATTAAGGAAGTTTTCAGGAC
Source organism: Grampus griseus (assembly GCF_964374135.1). Classification (NCBI taxonomy): domain Eukaryota; kingdom Metazoa; phylum Chordata; class Mammalia; order Artiodactyla; family Delphinidae; genus Grampus; species Grampus griseus. The sequence continues at coordinate 81,456,003 of NC_139017.1, forward strand.
AGGAGGCAATCAGCTTACAAAAATGAAAACCTTAATAATTACAAGAAGAGGTAGATTACACATTTAGCTATAATTACAAAGCCACTTGCACCCATTTTAGTAACTGCCCTTCCTGATTACAATCTGCTGAAATTTAATTCATGGGTAAAGAAATGAAAAACAAAAAATGGGGAAAAGGGAACTCAGGAGATGATGCAAAACACATGTTCCAGTAAACGCACAGCCTTCAATCTGGCAAACCTAACTAGTTATATTTTTTTCTCTAAGCATGCTCTTTTCTGCTTCTGTTCGTACCATTCACTTCACCTACAAAGCACTTTTTCTGCTGTGAATGTCTGAACCTTTCCCATCCTCCAAGATGTAACTCAGATGCCCCCTCCTCCTTGCCACCTCCTACCACCTTGCCTTCCCTCCAACCCCTCCAGAAGCCCTCTCCTGCTTCTGCTCACCTCCAAAAGTTCCATTTAGACCTTTCTTAGAACCCATATCATTTTCTTCACTGCACTATATGTATCTGCTTGTCTTATTTTTTCTATTGAAATCTACCCTCTCTGAGGGCAGGATCTGTGTCTGATTCACCTTTAGGCTCCCAAAGCAAATAACTCAGGGCCTAGATAGATGATACCACACATTCAACAAGTCCATGGATGAATGAATGACCATAACAGAATACTAATAATAACAGCAAACACTTCTCTAATGCTAACTATATTCCAGATACCATTCTAAGTGCTTGGTGAAAATATGTTAATGCATCTTATTTTTATCTGTATTATTCTAGAATAAGCAATGTTGTGTGTAAAACAGGAAGTGCTCCAAAGGGTCCTCTAATCTGAGGTGTATTTCATTGTGGAGGCTACCAATCTTGGAAGAAACTACAACGTACAGAAAAAAAGTTAAAAAACAAAGAGGTGGTGCTGATATATACCCTTATTTATAACGCAGGGAGCAGTGAAACCTAGCTAATCAGTATTATCTGTATTAATCAGTATTATCCTTAGCAGTCAGTAGGTTGAAGAAGCACTTTCCTCCGTTCTCACTTTCTCTGCTCTCTTCCTACCCCTCACAATGTTTCCATTACCCACCCCATGTGAGCGCACGCACACACACACACACACACACACACACACACACACACACAGGGACCTCACAGAATACACAGGGCCATGGCTTTGTGTCACCAGAGGGGTCGGAAACATGCAGCTCTTCCTTGCTGTGCCAGCCTCCATAACATGGCGTCAGCCTTTCTGTCTTTGACACAAATGGCCATGCCTGGTTTTGCTAAAGGTAAAAGAGAGAGTAGGCAGGTACCTATAATACATGCTAACTATGAAAGGTGAAAGGGACATCATGAGGATTAGGTAAAAGAGGAGATGCTTAAACTCTGCATACAGATTACTGTTAGGTACTTTACACCAGAGCCACATACATGGGTCACATGGTCCTATGAAGTCGAAGATGGTTTAGCCCTTAGCTAGTCCAGGGGATGCACCACCTATACAAGGCACATGGAGCGGTTTTCCTCGGTTTGCGTCTGCGACAATGTCACGGAGCTCTCATCTTGCTTCTTCCCCCAGAGTACAAACACTCTCCCTCTCTTCCCTCTGCTGTGACTCTGTGCACACATTCACTACGTAGCCTTGTCTAGAGAATTGCACCCATCAGCAGATGGGTCTTAAAGCCACAATGAGAAACCGCCATCCATTCTCCTTCGGGGTGGGACCACCAACATCTCAAATAAATCATTATCTTCTCTAGTGCTACCTCCAGGGAAGGAGAACGAGTGCCACAGATGGCAGGACTGATTTTTCCCCTTCAATGTAATTATAATTAGAAAAGTGACTAAGATGCACTGGGGGATTGAAATTTTTAAAGTTTCAAAAGTGAATGCTTTAAAAGTAATTTTACACTAACAGCATTATAAGCCTTTATAATACTCAGGAAACCAAAAATGTCTCCCATAAATTATCTCATCACAATATCTTGTGCTGGTGAAGTCATGGTAAATATGATGTTTATGTTGTAAGTGGGAAAGATGAGCCACAGAGTGATTAAATGAACGTTCAAGGGAACGTAAAACACTAATGGCAAAGCCAGGATGAGACTGGGAGCCACCTAACTTTGGGGCCAGAGCTTTTTTCAGAGAAAAAGTTGGGGGGAGGGATCAAAGATGATTTCATTGTTGTCATCACTCAGTTATCTAATTGACTCAATCAAAAGCATTACATGAGTATGACCACATCACGAAGGCAGCACCCAATGTCCAGGGCCCAGCACAAAGTGGGTATTCAATAAATATCTGTGGAGTGACTTACTGATACTATTTCTTGTGTTTAAAAAATTTAATTACGCCCTGAATAACAGATGCCTCTAAGTCCCATTTCTTCCCTGACTCTGATTTATCCACATGATGCCACCAGATCAGTCTCCCTGAGACATTCTTCGTGAAACTCTTCTGGTCAAAACATACTAATGGATAAATGATAGCTGTCCTAGCACCCAGGTGTCTACCACATGACCCGATGGCTACCTTATCTGCATCCAGGCTTTCTGTACTAGCCTGTTCAGTTCCCCAAACAGGACTTTTCATTGTGTGCTGTGAAAAGCATATGGGATCTGTACACCTGAGTCTGAATCCCAGCTCTAGTAAACTTCCAGCAAATCAAAACCTTTCTAAACTTCACGTTTTCTTCCAGTAAGACTGGACACTGGCAGTACATCTTTATCTAGTTCATTCATATCTAACTAACCTAATCTGAAGGTCAAAGGGATTTTTCTTTAGCCAACATCACACAGTAAATCGCATAGCACCATCCAAATAGCATCTATCAGCGCCTCCCAATTTTAACGTTCAGAGTGTGACTCTGCAGGCCGGGATGAGACCTGAGATCCTGCTTTTCTAACAAGCTCTGGTGAGGTCAAGGCTGATGGTCTGGGCCACACTTCGTGTAACAAGGGTCTAGGTTATTCCCTCTTCTATACTTTCTCCAATGTTATGTTTCTCCACCTGAAACGGCCTACCCACTTCTCTCTTAACCCAAGCTTCAAAGTTCAGCTCAAGCTCAACCCTCTTTCTGAAGTTTCAACAAACCACTCTAGACCATGCTGATGTCTCTTTCTTAATGTCTAAAGCATTCAGTGGCTGTATTATTTACTAGGGAAATATTACTTTGTATCATTATTTAACAGTATAGATATAATTTTTTCTCTTCTAATGATTTGCCATCTCCTGAAGAAAAGAAAACCCTAATTTCTACTTCTATGTCCTTTCAAGAAACCCAACACGCTACTGTGTACATAACAGGCTATAATATATTTGGTTAACTAATTCCTTGCATAAGCGTGTGGCAAAGAAAATGATGATGGATTAAAAACCAGTAATTATGGGACCTAATCTTGGTTCCAACCACTAATTAAGACCTTGGACACATTATTTGACCCGCATCAGTTTCCCTCTCAATCTCCCAAATAAAATGGGAATGCCACCACCTGACCACCTTCCTTCTGTTATTTCAGTTTAATTTTTAAAAAATTTTAGTGAGTGCCAACACTTTGCAACACAGTGTATTCTGAGCCTCAGGTGATAACAATGATGGGTAAGAAACAGTTGTTTCCTTCTTAGGCACATACATTCAAGTGAGGACAATATGTCCAGAGCTATAAATACAAGGCAGATTTGGACAAATGCTCTATTAGCCAGAGTAGAAATGAAGTTAATGAGACAACAAAGAAAGCAGATGTGAATTCCAACTCGGGGAATAAGGAAAAGGTTGCAAATGTGACACCTGAGCTAGGCAGTGAAAGACTGCTAGGGGTTTAATCAAAACAAAAATCAAGGAAGGAATTCTTAGGCCAAAGAAAGAGCCTGATCAGAGTCATGAGAGTAAAGAACCTATCTTTAGTGTTCTTTGAAGAAGTATTACTGGACAGGCTCAGCTTTTCCCAAACTTCAGTCATGTGAGTACCCCCTGCAAGAGTGTTACGTGCCCATTTGTTTTCTACTATTTACTTAATGGCCTTCTTTTAAATGGACTCAAATTTTTTAACTTGTAAATTTACAGAGAAATAAAATTGTATATCAATACAAATATAACCAGCCAGACGGAACTATAAAAATACAATGTTCTGGGGCTTCCCTGGTGGCTCACTGGTTAGGAATCTGCCTGTCAATGCAGGGGACATGGGTTCGAGCCCTGGTCCGGTAAGATCCCACATGCTGCGGAGCAACTAAGCCCGTGAGCCACAGCTACTGAGCCTGCGCTCTAGAGCCTGTGAGCCACAACTACTGAGCCTGTGCTCTAGAGCCCGAGAGCCACAACTACTGAGCCCATGAGCCACAACTACTGAAGCCCACGCTCGCCTGGAGCCCATGCTCTGCAACAAGAAAATCCACCGCAATGAGAAGCCCGCGCACAAGGAAGAGTAGCCCCGGCTCACCGCAACTAGAGAAAGCCCGCACGCAGCAATGAAGACCCAATGCAGCCAAAAATAAATAAATAAATAAAATTAAAACAAATACAATGTTCTTCTACAGTACTAGTGTTAGCTGGCACATTTTTATTTAAGGTGGGGCACAAGAGAGATTTTCGGGCAGGTTTTGGGGCCAGTGATTTTGTGCCTCACATCCACCGTCATGTTTCTGCTCCCTCACCTTGTCGCTGCAACACAGCAGCTGGACCTGCTACTGATCTACACTCCCCGGGATCCTCCTTTGGCTGCTCTGACTCCTGGGCCAAGTGTGTGTTTAGTTCCATGATGAAACAGATGTGCTTCATCAAGGTTGCAGGCAGTGAGAATGACACAGATTCCAGTCAATCCTGATGTGTTCCAGGCTGCCTTCCCTGCAGACTTCAAGCTCCAACAACAGACACAGAGAAAACAGCCTTACAGGGACTGCCGAACTAGCTCCCACAATTATATATGGTCAAATCCTCATAATAAATTATTCGCTGATTACATATATAATCACGTACATATATACAGATACAGATACACATATATATACAAACACATACATCTCCAGCCTAGAAGTTCTGCCTCCTGTTTCTCTGGTTGAACTATGCTGACACAACCTTAAACAAACATGGCAAAATGTCAGCATTTGTTAAACCTAGAAGTAGGTACATGTGTGTCTGTGACATTATTCTATGTATTTCATCTGAAATGCTTAATAACTTTAAAAAGTTTGAAAAGAAAATGAATAGTAAGTACAATAAAAACATAATAATGTTATTCAAGTCTAACTAGGTAATGTTTTCCACCAAAGTCTGAACTTTCCTTAATTCTGGTTCATTCCCTTTGTTAAAACAGAAATATTTGCAAATGTTTTGAGAAATACTAGCACCAAATGAGACATTCTTCTTAGATAAACAAAAGGATTAAAGAAGAACTGAAAAGGGAATAACCCTCTCACTTTATGAGTTAATGTTATTTAATAACATTTCCATAGACCACCTAAATCTACCATGCGGGCCACTCCTTGGGAGGTCAGAAAATGCAGAAAGATAGAAGATCAGAAATAACTGATATAGAGAAATACGGAATCAAGAACAAAGTGAGAGGATATACCTGGGAAGAGGGTAGAGATGTATCTTCCTCTTGATCTACAAGAATCTGCCTGCCAGTGCGGGGAACACGGATTCGGGCCCTGATCTGGGAAGATCCCACATGCCACAGAGCAACTAAGCCCGTGTGCCATAACTACTGAGCCTGCGCTCTAGAGCCCGCGAGCCACAACTACTGAGCCTGTGTGCTGCAACTGAGGAAGCCTGTGTGCCTAGAGCCCGTGCTCCACAACAAGAGGAGCCACCGCAGTGAGAAGCCCGCGCACCGCAATGAAGAGTAGCCCCCGCTCGCCGCAACTAGAGAAAGCCCATGTGCAGCAACGAAGACCCAACACAGCCAAAAATAAATAATAAATATATAAATTTATTTAAAAAAAAGAGATTCATCCATGTGGCTGTGTGTAGACCTAGTTTGTTCATTTTAACTGTTATATTCTATAAAATTTATGTCAGATTTTAATTATCTAGTCCTTTTTTTTTAAAGATTTTTTTTTTGATGTGGACCATTTCTAAAGTCTTTATTGAATTTGTTACAATATTGCTTCTGTTTTACGTTTTGGTTTTTTGGCAGAGAGGCATGTGGGATCTTAGCTCCCTGACCAGGGATCAAACTCCCACCCCCTGCATTGGAAGGCAGAGTCTTAACCACCTGACCACCAGGGAAGTCCCCAGTCCCTTTTTGAGAGTCATTTAGGTGGTTACTAAATTTTGTCATTACAAACAGTGCTGCAAAAAACATCCTATACATATCTGCTTATGCACAAGCGATACTGTCGTACATACACCTAGGAGTCCAATGCTGGTTGTAATTTTACTAGACAATGCCAAATTGTTCTGTAAATGGGGTACTTTCTACTCATTTTCATCACACTTGTACTGTTAGACTATTTAATGTTTGCTATTCTAATAAGTGTGAAATGATATTTCATAGTCATTTTTATATGCCTGTCCCAGATGACCACTGAAGGTAAACATCTTTTCATGTGTTGACTATTATAGTTCCCTCTTCTGCAAAATACCTGTTCAGTCATTCCACTTTCTAAAACACCGTTAAAAGATATTTATTGCGTAGATGATATGAATGCACTGGTAGTTCAAGGATCTGAAAAGTAAGGTTGGGTTTATTAAGAGTTTACATAATAATAATGCATTCCGAAATACCAGAGTACTGCATCTCAAGATGAGATTCACAGCAGCATCACAATTCTGCTGGTGAAACGAATGTTTATTACAGGTTACATGTTCCTGTTGGTTAATGGACGCTTTAAATTCTGTGCAAATTATACCACAGCATATGATTCATGATCCTGAGGAAAACGAAGGAGCTGGAGTCTCTGACTTAGAGCAAGGAAGTAGGATCCATTTCCACTTTATGTCTAAACGGATCAAGAAACAAAGAATTGTATTCAAACCTTCCTCCAAACAGTCTGGCAAATAAGCACACACAAACACAAACACAAAATAGTGATAATGGCGTCAACTTTGAATCACAATTGGAAAATAGAAATGGTAATAAAGTAAATAGAATTATTCATATTTAAATACCACAAATAACTCTTACCCAAAGGAGGGCATGTATATTTGAGTGGGTAAGACTTTTTCTAACTGCAAAATTATAAATCTTATTGCTTGTTCATAGGACAACCAATTTTACAGAAGGCAATTTTTCTCCTCTAGCTTTCTTCTTAGGTACTGTAAAACCAAGTATCACTATTATCAGGTCACTTGCATCTTATCATGCTGACGAGAAATGTACAAAATCTGCATTTATTCTGTACATATCTGAAAGTTGACCACTATGGAGATTCCAAAGATTGTGTTTGCAAGGCAAGTGAAGGTAGGTCTCCTAGGCAAAGGAAACGATATTGAGACGTTTGAGGAGCTACCTGATGATATCTATAATCCAAGAAAAGTTAACCTAAAGACCTTTACAGTTGGTTTGTAATGTGGTCTTGTCCTCTTAGTTTGAACTTGGATGTGTTTGAAGTAAAGGGAGTTAACATCATTTTAAAAATAATAATGATCCTAGAAGGAAGAAAACAAAAGAATCTGTACGGTTTCCATCTCTGTCCCTCTAGTTTTGTGTTTCTCAGCTGGAGTTGGTCATCACCAAACCACAGATGTAGATAAGGCTCCTGCTGAGGCAGTCCCCTCTCCCTGGTGGTCCCTCTCCCTGGCAGTCCCATCTACAATGTGCAGGACTCCCCCTCTCTGGCAGGGCTGCTATACCATTGGTCTGTACACTCACTGGACACTGGTAGACAAGTGCTTTGGTTTTAAAAAGCAAACATCAAGCTCCTTCCATTCAAGCCAACCAACTCTGAAAAAGGCTTCTTACTTCTTCCTGTTAGAGGAAGCAACCCCCAGAAGAATGAAGAAAGCACCGTGTTACAACTGTGTGACGGGGACCCTCTAGTACTCGCACTCTGCAGGCCAGCTCCCCTAGTCTAAATCATCTCCAACAACAGACTTGATAGAGCAGCCTTTGGGGAGAGCTTTGGGTGACCATAGGACCATGTGGATTATGTATCTCAATGGGGTAGTTAAGTCCTCACAAACGGGTAACAGCTGTGAAGAATTCACTTCTGCTTGGACCTGGGCATCTATACTCTTTTGGGATCCGCACAGCTACAGGGCACCTCCTCAGCCCACACCTACAAGTAAAGTCAGTCACTCATCCCCAACACTCTAAGAGCTAGTTCTTCTATGGTGAATACTGACCACACATCAGGCAGGGTTCAGTGAACAGTCATGGTCATGGGCTTAGACCTCTTTGGTACCAACTGGGTCTAACCAACTGGGTCAACCATAACAAAAAGTAAATGATGGAAATTTAACAGGTCCCGAACCCAGAACGGTGGCCTTTTTAGTGCCACACTCCACTCAAGACAAACTTATTCAAGGTCAGTGGATACCTGGCTAGGCAGGTGAGAACATAATGATACAGGAGATAGAGTGTAGGTGAGATTACTCAGAGAGGGAGTTATGTTCCTGAAACTCTTGGTTAGAATAGGAAAAAAATTTTCTCAAAGAGAAAATATAAATGAATGTCAGACATCATGATCACAATTCTATTCTCTCTGCATTAAATACTCTTTTGTGATTTAGCACAAATACTTTTTCCCCACAGGAAAGTGCATTTAAAGCTAAAACACTCTTAAAGGAACCTCAGAATATCACATATTTGTGAACTGAGAACTTGTTTTGCTAGAGAAAGAACTGACTTCATCTGTCAGTGCATCATTTAAATGGTTCTTCTGGCTGGTTATGAAATCAACTGAACTTTCAAACATTTTAATGGAAAACAGAATCGCTTAGTCAACCCTCACCTCCAACCCTCCCAGTCTTCCTGTTGAGCAGCTGATTTATGCAAGGTTTAAGCAACTGGTGGACTGGTGCTTATACCCACGATCACCCTGTCCTTCCCTCAGAATAACTATCATCACATGTTAATTGTAATTATTTAACTGCCTGCCTGCTTCATCCCACCCCCACGAGAATGTAAACTTCACAGGAAAGGGGCTTTGATTTATCTGACATTATAGCCCCTGATAAGCACACAGTAGGCACTCATTAAGTATACGTTGAATGAAAGAATAAGTAAAATGGCCGACTGGCATACTAATAAAGGATCTGTGAACAAAATGCCTTTAGAATAAAAGAAGTAATTGACATCAAATGGGCCATTTAAGCTGGCAAAGGAGGAGGAACTTGCGTGGCGAAGTGTATTTGTAGTGACCTTGAGCATATGGAACCTACATTTTTAGGCTGGGACAGAAAGTTTTAACTCCTGTAAAACAGTTCCCTAAGTTCAACTTTGTGGGAAAACTTTTGGGGCCACGTGGCAATTCTGTGAAGCGTTTACAAGAAGAAACCTTGACAAAAATGTCCATCCTTGGCTCCATGAGAGACAAGGCAAAAGAAGAAGAGTTGAGGAAAAGTGGAGAAGCAAGGTACTTCCACCTCAGTGATGATCTCCGTGTTCTGAAAGAAGTGTTTGCCCCGCCCCCCAGCAGAAGCCTATGCCCGGATGGGACATGCTCTGGAGGAAATCAAAAAGTTCCTCATTCCTGAGTATAATGATGAAATCAGGCAAGCACAGCTCCAGGAATTAACATATTTGAATGGTGGTCCAGAAAATGCAGATGTACCAGTTGTTACCTTGCGTACAAGAGGGGTACCAACCCCAGCAATAACCAGGGGAAGGGGAGGAGTCACAGCCCAGCCAGTGGGAGTCGGGGTACTGCGAGGGACACCGACTGCCAGGGGAGTCCTTTCCACCCGAGGGCCAGTGAGTCGGGGAAGAGGACTTCTCACCTCAGAGCAAGAGGAGTCCCCCCAACTGGGTACAGACCTCCACCACCGCCCCCAACACGAGAGACCTGTGGAGATTATGACTATGACGATGGACATGGCACTGCTTATAAGGAACAGCGTTATGATTCCTATGATAACAGCTATAGCGCCCCAGCCCAAAGTGGCGCTGATTACTATGCTTATGGACACCGATTCAGTGAAGAGACGTGTGATTCCTAAGGGCCAGAGGAGTGGACTAACTCAAGACACAAGGCACCCTCAGCGAGGACAGCAACGGGTGTCTACAGAGACCAGCCATACAGCAGATACTGACTGTACTGTCTGATGTTGTGACATAGCCAGTCTCCATCAGTCCTGTATACTGTTCAAAGTAATTGTTTTCTACGAACAATCCCTTTTTAAATAAGTCAAAATGGTTAAAATCTGGAGAAAACCAAAAAAGCAGTCTCTGAGAATTCTGTACAATGAAGAAGTGATTCCATTTTACACCACACGTTGTAGATGGCACTATGGACTTTAAAAAGTCTCAACCCAAGGGGACTCTGGGCAGAATGACCCAGCAGAACTTAAACCAGAAAGAAATAAACCCTATGCATTGAAAGCTCCTGGATAGGAAGTCCCCTCAAATCCAGGAAAAGATGGTAAGTAGATACCACAGCTGAAGGAGGCCCTCTAAATCAGCCCTTCTGTCAGCGGGTGATCAGGGCCCTCCCTCTCTGTGTTCCAGATTCCAAAGTGACAGCGCCACAGGTTAAAAATTCCCTTCCTATTCACAGCGTATTCCAGGTAACAACTGGATTTTTCATCTCTTACTAACCAGCTCGCTGGCTTAAGTACCCCCCACGCAGTCCCTCCCCACTAGAGGTGAGAGAAGCATGGCGCCTAAGGGACGAGGATCCGAGGCTTGGGTTGACAGGCCGGCCGGCGACCTTGGCTTTCCGGGGCCCAGGCCAACGCGCGGCGCCTACCCCAGCGCCGCCCTCGCGCGGGGTGAAGGTGGAGGCGGGAGAGGCTCGCCACACCTCGGGGTTTGCAGAGGCTCGGCATCCGGGCCGGGCGCTGGGGGGTGGGGAGGGAGGTACGCCTCTCCCCAGGCGGCTAGGAAGCGGGGACGTGGGAGCCATACGAGCGGCGGGGGACTCACCTGCAGCAACACCGCCAGCAGGAAGCACAGGTACATCTGGTAGATGCCCATCTCGCCTACCGCCTGGAACGCCTCCTCCACCTCCATGGCCGGCCGCGCGCTCGGCCCCGGCCTAGCCGCCAGCGGGAGCCCGGCCCCGACCCGCCCTCCCGCCGCCCCCGCTCCGGCGCGGCCCTCCCCGGCCGGCCCGGCGCGCGAGCTCCACGGCGCCCGGCACCAGCTCGGCCCAGCCAGCGAGGAGACGGGCGCGGCGTGGGAGCGTGGGCGGGGCGGCGGGAGTTGCGTCTGCGCGGGCGGGGTCGGGGGTCGGGGGTCGGGGGCCGGGGGCCGGGGGCCGGGGGCCCGGGGTCCGCGCGGGCTTGCGGGTCCGGGGCGGGATGCCAGGTACCAGGGCCTCTGGGCTTCCTGTTAAAGATTTTTTTCTGAGAGGGATGGGTTTCTGCGCCGCTTAAAGCGAGAGGAAAGAGGAAGTGGGAAGTGGGCTCGGCCGTCGGCATCCTCTCTGATGGAGAAATACGGGAAGGGCAGCGGCGTCTAAACCACAGCCGCTGCTTCGGGGACGGGGGACGCGATGACTGTTGGGAGACCGGGTGACTGCTAGCATAATCTGTACTTTTGTACAAATCAGTTAAATGCGGTAAGTGGGAATGGGTTCTAGATCCTTCGGAGAAGAGTGCTGTTCAACATTTCTTTACATCCTGCTCTGTGCTAGCTATGTGGTCAGGCAACCAAATTCTTGCAAAACCGTGAGATACATTTGGTTATAGAAATATCCATGAGGTACGAAGGAAATACAAAAGATGAAAGATTATAATTTATGGGACAGGACGTGATGGCTGCCAAAGTGTTTGAAGGATAAACAGCAGTTTGAAGGGCTGGAAATGGAGAAATATGCAGCAGGACCTAGGGACGCTAGTCACTTGCCTTAAGCCTCATTTCTCCACCTCCTTAGATTGATTTTAACAGCTGCATAGTATTCCATTGTTGAGGCCACGGCACCCAATACAATATTGAACAGAAGAAGTAACCAGTTAATGCTTTATCTAGCCTTTTACGTCTAAGAGAGTGAGATAGGTCTATAATTTTCTTGTTACTGTTCTTGTCTGGATTTGGCTGTGAGATTATAGTAGCTTAGTAAAATGAGTTGTAAGTATTTAGTAAAAACTCTTCTTTAAACCATCTGGACTTGGTTTGTTTTGCAGGGGGAGCCTCTTTGTTACAGAGATAGAGACCTAGAGAGATTTATGTCACTTATTTTTATGGCTTTTTTTTTTTTTTTTTTTTTTTTTGGTACGCGGGCCTCTCACTGTTGTGGCCTCTCCCGCTGCAGAGCAACAGGCTCCGGATGCACAGGCTCGGCGTCCATGGCTCACAGGCCCAGCCGCTCCGCGGCATGTGGGATCCTCCCGGACTGGGGCACGAACCCGTATCCCCTGCATCGGCAGGCGGACTCTCAACCACTGCACCACCAGGGAAGCCCTTTATGGCTTTTTGTTCTTGAATTACTTTTAGTTTTTTTTCTAGAAGTGTTACTATTTTATCTAGTTTTTCTGTTGTTTTTGGAATAAACTTGTTCATCTTGTTCTCTTGGGGTTTTTTAAATCATGCTCTAGCTGTATTTAGGCCCCATTTTTTTATTCTGAATATTATTCATTTTTATTGTCCCATTCTTATCAGTCTTGCCAGAAGCTTGTCTACTTTATTATTTGTTGAAGAAACCAGTTTTTATTTTGTGATTTTTCTTTCTTTATTTGTTTTCTATTTTATGGAATATATGAACTATTTTCTTTCTTTACTTATTTTTGCTAGTATGTAATTCTTTTACTGCCTACATGACTTGAAAGTTTAGCTTTTTGCTTTCAATTTTCCTTTTATAAGAATAATTATACATAAGACTATGCATTTCTCTAGGTACTACTTTGCTCTATTCCACAAGTTTTGTCATGTGGTACTTACATTGTCTTTAGTTTTAAATATTCCATGACATTGTAATGTCCTCTCTACCCAAGGAGCTATTTGTTCTTTTTTTTTAAGTTTTCAATCAAAGGTTGTTGCTATTTTTTAACCATCTTTTTATTGTTGATTACTAATTTAAATGCTTTGTGAACATAGATGATATTAAATCTTGGAAATTGAATTTTCTTGTGACCTAGTATGTGGTCATTTTGGAAAAGTGTACTGAATGTATTGAAAATACTCTCCATTTGTTTGGGTGCAAGGTTCTTTATCTATTAGATCAACCTGGTTAATTTTATCAAAGTAGTCTGTATTACTACTAAATTTTACTTTGCTGGATGTATCAGATTTTAGTAAACGTGTCAAAATCTTACAAAATGATTATCATTTTCGAGTTTTTATCAAGTTCTCTTTTTATTTGTGAAAGTTTATGAAAGTACCAATTGTATCATTCCTTTTATCGTGATAAAATACCTTTTTTTCTCTTAATGCTTTTTGTCTTAATTTTCATTTTGTCTAATGTTAACATTGCTGTGTCAATTTTTTGTTGTTGTTATTTTCCTTGTAATCCCTTTGTTTTCATCCTTTCAGCTTTGTTACCTTCTAGACATGTTTATGGAAGGAGGGTTTATTTGTCTATCCAATTTTGTAGTCTCTGTCTTTTAACAGGTGAGTTAAACCCACTTATACTCATTGTGAATGATATATTTAGAATCATTTCTACTATTTTGTGTTTTATGTTTACCATCTTCTTTCTTTTTACTTCCTGGCCATCTCCTGAAGTCTTAAAGCCATTTTTATATGGTCCTTCTTTCTTTCTTCTATTTTTGGGAGCTACACATTGCACTATTATTGTTATTATTGTTGTCATTATTATTATTTTAGTAGTTACTCAACGTTTTAACATCCACATAACTGTACACTGTTCTACAATGTTGATAGTTACTTAATATATTTATTCTCTTTTCAAACTACACGAGATTCCAGAATGCTTTACCAGAGAAAACATAGGAGGACATAAAATGTTATGTTCTGAAAAGCTTTGTTAGGTGACTCAAGAAGTGACTATTGTGCTGCCAAAACACTGATGAACAAGACTAATGTGAAGTGTTTTAACAAAAAACTTTCACTGTTAAGGAAAATTGTCCTGCACTTGGAAATAATCAGAAAGCAAGAAGAGGACTGTATGTCCTTTCAATGTAATCATGAAGCATTATTCAACAAGCCCACCCCCAGGATTATTTAATTATTTAATTCAGTAGGAAAATTTACCAGTGTTTGACCTGGCTATTTGCTATGAATTAGAGTCTAGATACTGTGCAGTTACATGTAAATTTGTGGATTTTCTTTTTGGTAGAGATGTAAATGATTATGTTTAATAGGAAAGATAATAATCTATTATTTCATTGCCCTGCAGAACATTAATTCATTTTATATATAATCTAGCAATCTTTTTTTTTTCCTAGAAATAACCAGTTCTTCAAATGCTCTTAGAACCAGCTTTACCATCCTACTGCTTCCTTCATCAATTAAAAATAAAATCATTGACATGGGTTCATTCTGTATAGGTAAGAGAGTCATATTTTGAACTTTTGAAATTTTCCTTTGATATTATGATGCATGAGAGTGAAAAAATTATACATCCATATTTTATGATATATAGCTAAATAAATGAAGTGTTAAGTAGAAGTTGGGTTATTTCATCTTACTCGCTAAAAGTTTATTTTAAGTGGGTCAGAAACTTTTCTACATATTCCGTGTTAATTCACATTGTGTTGGAACATATATCCTAAAAGCAGTTGGTTATCGTGAGAACAGAAAATACAACCCTGGGAGTGTCAGAAATGAGGTCTGTGGATTGATAGAGTCCAGGTATGCAGTGCTAAGGAGCTTCAACTTTTTCCTGCAGGTGATGGGGACCACTGAAGTGTTTTTTCAGGTTGAGCGTTGTGATTTTTAAAAGATGATTTGGCAGCAGTGGAAAATGCACATAACACCAGTTGAGACACTGTTGTAAGGGCCCAGGCAGGACCCAGTGAGGGTCTGAAAGCTTAAACCAGGACAGTGGTAATAGGGATTGAGAAGTGAAGTCAAATTTATGGTAAAATCTGCAAAAATTGACAGTGATTCATTTTGCAGAAGCATACGAGAGAGAAATCAGCAATGATTCCTATGTTTCTGGCTTCAACAACTGGGAAAATGGAGGTAGTACTATTTTTTTATATATATAAATTTATTTATTTCATTTATTTATTTTTGGCTGCATTGGGTCTTCGTTGCCTGTGCACGGGCTTTCTCTAGTTGCGGCGAGCGGGGGCTGCTCTTTGTTGAGGTGTGCGGGCTTCTCATTGCGGTGGCTTCTCTTGTTGCAGACCGTGGGCTCTAGGCACATGGGCTTCAGTAGTTGTGTCACACGGGCTTCGTAGTTGTGGCTCTTGGGCTCTAGAGCACAGGCTCAGTAGTTGTGGCGCATGGGCTAAGTTGCTTTGCGGCTTGTGGGATCTTCCCGGACCCAGGGCTCGAACCCGTGTCCCCTGCATTGGCAGGCGGATTCCTAACCACTGCACCACCAGGGAAGCCCAGAGGTAGTACTGTTAACTGAGGTAGGGAACACAGAAGGTAGAGTAGGTTGGTGGTGGTAGGTTGAAGGACCTGAGATAGGAATGGTGGGGCCTAGAGGCATTGCTCTTTTAAATGGTCGTTGCCCCTTTAAGATCCTGCCCTTCCCCCCCTTAACCCACCCAGGCCCCTGCTGGATTTCCTTGCCCTCATTTACAGTCCGTGCCAGAGCTTCTGAGCATGCGCTGAAGGAAAAGCAGGACTAATTAAAGCTCTCCTGAGGCTCAAGGTATTGCATCTGTGGCTCTTAGCAAAGAGTTCCATTTTGAGAGCATATTTTCCCCATCTGACCGTTCTTTACTCATTTTTCTTTTTCTTAAGTCCTTTCCTACTATAATTTTATAGTACCTGTATTTCTTTTAATAACTCAGAAGTAATGAACATCTGGGGTTTTTTAAATAATAAACAATTAAAATAATGTTTAAAATAGTGTGTCTATCAAATATACACTTGTTGGGATATGAGAGGAAGAAAGGTTAACTTTATCTGGTAAATTACATAAAGCCTTGAAGCAAATATACTCAATTATTGTCATCTTCTTTCTTTTGTTGTAAAACCTCCACACCTAACCACAGTGTCATGCCTTTTGCTTCACTGGTAATTTGGTGTCCCGGAAGGCTACTGAAATTTGGTATGCAAGATAACAGAATTCATGTGTGTTAAGTGTTGTTTCAAATCCTTGGAAATCAGTGTTGTATACCAGCCTAAATGTACCCAGAGTTAGTCTTTTTAAAAAATCTAAAGAACATTTTTCCTTCTGCATAAACCTTTATGCTGAGATAACTCTTTGTTAGTATGTTACAGCAACATGCCTTAATAAAGACAGCCAAAGTCCAAATACCTCTGTCAACATTAAGTTGATATAAACACAGCAAATGTGATGGGAGTGACCAGATCACAAGGAAGCCAGATTTTGAGGACAGATGTCTGGGAGGAAGGAGCAAGAAGACAAAGGGAGGAAAAGCAAAACGATAATGGATTAGCGGTGAGATGGACGTGTCTCCGTGTTCTGGCCCTCCAAACCAACAACTGTCATTCAAAAACCGTCTGTAAGTGGGTGAAAGCATATACTAAATTAGATCTAAATCTGATATGGAGGAATTGGCCATTTCCATGTCTCAAACCTTAGCAACAAAAGAGTATGAATAGAGTTAGGTCTGAAGTTCTATTTTTAGGTTACAGCAGAAAGAGATGAAATATGAAATTAGCCATTACTTACGTTTGAATTTAGATCATAGAGTGTTTTGCTTGCTAAGAGTCCAGTATTACATGCTGTCCCAAGAAGCACTGAGCTTAGAGAATGGGACATTCATTTAATTCAACAGATTCATTCCTGAGTGCCCAACTTTAATGAAAACGTCAGGGTTGTTGCTGTTACTGCCGCTATGCTGCTGCTATTTCTTATGCAGGGAAGTTTTACAACTAGGGAATACAGACTGAAATGACGAATTTGCCATACTCATGGACGTCTATCATTTGAGGCTATATAATTCAGTAGGATGGATAAAAATTTGCCAAATGCCCCAAAGTTCCCCAGGATTAAAATCTGGGTGCTATTGGAATTGCCTGAACCACTTGAGTTGGTTAAGTATTGCGCAAACATGATGATAACCTGCATATCAAGAGTCTTAACCCCAACTGGGCTTTCTAAATTAAAACCAGCAATTTACATTGCCTTCAGAAAGTAGGAACCCAAAGTAGATTTCAGAGAATCAAGTTTGATCCACTGGATCTACTCAGTCTCAAAAAGGAGAAGTCACCAATCCCGAAACCATTCTGAAAATCGTTGTATATGAGAATTCTTTCAACAAATGCGTGCTGGGCATATTATTCTAGGTGTGAGGAATACAGGGTTAAACCAGCAAAGCCTCTCCTCTCGCTAGTGGCGCTTGCCTTCCAGTGAAGACTTTCTTCTTGGCTGCAGTACTGGATGGGGTGGTAGGGGTGAGAGCGAGGAAGAGGAGGAGGAGTTGTCGACTCTGGAAATTGCACACTTGCTCTACTATCTGATCATGAAATAGGCTCCAAATTAAAACATAACAATGTGGCTAAGTAGATTAGAAAGAAGGATGGTATCCATTATGTCTTCTTCAGTCTGAAGGCTCTTGTCCCTATGTTTATCTGCCTTAAGAAGAATTAGCCAGATCTTGTTATCTCCCTATAGTAGTGAGAGTCACTTAGTAGAAAGTTACATGAGTGCACAAATTCACATGAATTTTCAGAACCAAGTTAATCCTTAATTTACTGGCATCCAGCTATTTGAGCCTGAAGATCATATTGCATCTTAAATGATATAAACTCATCTTCATCGGTTTTCATATGAATGAGAAGAATATCTTATTCTCAGCCAAACAGCAAATCAAATCCTCCTCAATTATCTGTTTCAGTGCAAGATTTTGAATAGTCTCAGTTTTATTTGCCCCTCCTACCAGGCCTGAGATTCTTCTTTCACCTTTGTCTAATAAAGACCTTTTTTAATTGAATTATAGTTGATTTACAATCTTATGTTAGTTTCAGGTGTACAGCAAAATGATTTAGCTTTACATATATATGTATATATATATATGTATACTTTTCAGATTATTTTCTACTATAGGTTATTACAAGATATTGAATATAGTTCCCTGGGCTATACAGTAGGTCATTGTTGTTTATCTATTTTATATTTAGTAGTTTGTATCAGCTAATCCCAAACTCCTAATGTATCCCTCCCCAACTCCTTTTCTACTTTGGTAACCATATATTTGTTTTCTATGTCTGTGAGTCTTATTCTGTTTTGTAAATAAGTTCATTTGTGTTGTATTCTAGATTCCACATATAAGCAATATCATATGGTATTTGTCTTTCTCTGCCTGACTTCTCTTAGTATGATAGGTCCATCCATGTTGCTGCAAATGGCAGTATTTCATTCATTTTCCTTCACCTTTTTTGGTCACAGGACCTTGTGCAAACCCAATGAAGTTAATGGGTTTTTTTTTTAATTATTTATTTATTTTTGGTTGCAGTGGGTCTTCATTGCTGCGTGTGGGCTTTCTCTAGTTGCGGCAAGCGGGGGCTACTCTTCATTACAGTGCGCAAGCTTCTCATTGCAGTGGCTTCTCTTGTTGCGGAGCACGGGCTCTAGGCATGCAGGCTTCAGTAGTTGTGGCATTCAGGCTCAGTAGTTGTGGCTCATGGGCTCTAGAGCACAGGCTCAGTTGCTCCATATCGTGTGGGATCTTCCCCGACCAGGGCTCAAACCTGTGTCCCCTGCATTGGCAGGCGGATTCTTAACCACTGCGCCACGAGGAAGCCCGAAGTTAATGGCTTTTCCTCAGGACAATGAGGGTACTGGAGAGGGTGCACTCATACACACACACATTTTGAATGCCATTTTTTAGAAATCACTGAGCCCACCCCGCCACATTATAAAAATGTTAAATTTAGGCTATGGGAAGTTAGATAATAGGTTTAAGATGATTCCGGGACATACTGCCAGCCACATAATTAGTTAGCACAGCAGTAACTAAAACCAAGTTCTCAAAAGTTTGTGAGTTGTTTTTTGTTTTTGTTTTGTTTGTTTGTTTTTACTAACAGATTCCACTCTCTGGTACAGGCCCCATCTCTGAACCATTTTTTCTTATCTGGAAATATTAATATAGAACAATATTATCTTTGTAACACATTTACACTCTGATTCCTTTGTAAACAGAGTAAATGTCCCCAGATCCACGATTTTAAGGTTGGGACTTTAGCTCAATAGGGGCCCTCCCTCCCTAATAACTCAGAGACATGACTGCAATCGCAAACACGTGCCGAAGGCTTTCTCATCTGTTGTGTTTGAAGCCAGAGAATGGAATAGCACTGTAGCTTTCCTTTGTGGATTATTCCTTACTCAACAGCCATTCTGCTTTTGACCTGAAAAACTGGGCCACAGAGATCTTGCACCATCAGGCTTCTTTCATATTGGGCTGTGAAAGTCTAACATATGGCTAATTACAATTTACACCTCCTTAAGTGCTCCAACGATCTGCTAAAGGATGTTTTTGTCTCTTTGGTTTAGTGTTCAGAGCACTTTTTGCAGACAAAGCAGTAAACAGTTCCTTTGGAGGTGCTTTTTAATTTCAGATGATGATGGAAGATGATGATCTTCTGTCTGGGTTCTTAATGATGTATTCTCGGCCTGGTCTGTTATATGACGGTGTTCCTAATGATGTGTCATTGCCATTTACAGCATCCTGGTGACCAGCTTGCCTTTTCCTCAGCATCTTCTTCCCATGGTCAAGACATGAGACAGGTCCATTGAGGATAAAATGAAGAACTAAAGTAAGTGAAAGAAGATGAGATTTTAGGAGCAAAATGTCTATGGCATAAAATAAATTAATATAACTGATAATAAAGATATTTGATCAAAGATACCTGAGTCATTTTGTGTTTATGTTTTTATTTTTGTCATTGCTCTTTTCAGCCGTGTATGTGTTTATGAGATAAATACATGCTCTGTTGCAAGGAGATGGGTGCTTCTTGAAATAACATATAATGGAAAGTTATTGCTTCAGACTAAAAATTTAGTTTTAGTTTGTTGGATGTCAAAATACAAGCTGATAACGAGAAATCACTTAAGCAGAGAAGTTTTCTATTCAGTGAAGTGTTTTGCACAGGGAGAAGATGTGCTGATGGAGATGTTTTATTTGAAGCAGGATATAGAAGGTAAGGATGGATTTAGTCCTGGGGCTCTCTTCTGGCCCTGCCAACATGTGACCAGCGGCACCAAATATAAGCATGACAGCTTGGTGCAGTCAACTGAGACCCACATTTCCTTTTCCCTTCATCCAGGGAATAGCTAAAAACACGACTTCTAATTCCCTTACTGGCATGGGGCTGTGCAGAAATAAATAAGTTTTCAGTTAAATGAGTGTAAATAAAAATATGTCCTATCATTTATAATTTTAAAGTTTAAGGTTTCTAGTAGTGCTTTAGAACTAAAGTGATCTATGAACTAAAGTAATGTGAGCTCCCATGAGTTCTTGACTGTATGAACAATCTTGGAAAAGCTGATAATATGGGAGATATCAAATTTGAAAATTCAGCTTTGAGATCACTGTTTATGGGATGAATATCCTTAGGGGAAACCTATACCTCCTTAATGGGGATGCAGAGCTAGGTGAGAAGATCTGGTCTTTCTCCTGTTACCTTAAATTGCTGATGTGCCCAAGACTCAACATAGCTCTGATAAAGATGCTCACAAATACACCAGATGAGCTCCTGAACTTTAATGTTTTCCTTTTAAGTAATATTTCTTTTAACTTTAAGTATACCTTTAAAAGTACTATTAAAGCTCTCAAAGGATGGTTAAAGGAGAATGTGGCCAGCATTTATGAGAGTTCTGCCACAATAAGGCTCAGGACTGTTAGACCTTAGTTCAGAGGGACCAATAGGCAGGTGGACCCGAGACACCAGCCTGTTCAGGAGAACACACAACCTGGTCATCCCTGCAGCTCTAGTCTGTTCTGTGCTCATCTGCTCTGTGCTCAGAGACCAGGAAGTCTTGTACTTTCTACAAACAATGTCAATTCAGGGCAAAAGTGCATCTGGAATTCTATCACTATCACACCTCCCTCCCTCCTTCCCCAGCACCTATCAAGGTCACTTTAAACTTCCTTTTAAAATTACATATGATATAGTTCCCAAGGCAATTTTAAAATACTTCCATACAAGGAAACAAAAGTACAAAGTTATAGAAAAATAAAATCTTTTGCAAAAAAGAGGCTGCAGGGCAGGTTATAGTTTTTTTGGTGGGGCGGTGGTGCTTACTGAAAAAGAAATATGATTGCTTATATATTCTTTTTTATATCTTCACTTCTCATTGTAGTCATATTTTCCCCGATATATGGCCATATTTCTAATAACTATTTTGAAGTCTTTGTCTGCTAATCTGCTCATTCTCTTATCTCTTCCTTTCTGGGTTTGTTTCTATTGATTGATTTTTTCTCCTGGTTATAAGTCCCAATTCCTTGCTTCTTATATATAGTGATTTTTAATTTGGGAGGAGGTTTTAAAAATGGAAGTATAGTTGATTTACAATGTTTCAGGTGTACAGCAAAGTGATTCAGTTATATGTATATATGTTATATATATATATATACTCTTTTTCATATTATTTTCAACTATAGGTTATTATAAGATACTGGTTATAGTTCCCTGTGCTATACAGTAGGTCCTTGTTGTTTATCTATTTTATATGTAGCAGTGTGTATCTGTTAATCCCAAATTCCCAGTTTATCTCTCCCCACCCCTTTCCCTTTTGGTAATGATGAGTTTGTTTTCTATGTCTGTGAGTCTATTTCTGTTTTGTAAATAAGTTCATTTGTATCATTTTTTTTAGATTTCACATATAAGTGATATCATATGGTATTTGTCTTTGTCTGATTTACTTCACTTAGTATGATAATGTCTAGGTCCATGCATGTTGCTGCAAATGGCATTATTTCATTCATTTTTATGGCTGAGTAGTATTCCACTATATATATATTCTATTTTATATATATATATATGTTCCATTATATATATATATATACCACTTCTTCTTTATCCAGTCATCTGTTGATGGACACTTAAGTTGCTTCCACGTCTTGGCAATTGTAAACAGTGCTGCTGTGAACATTGGGGTGCGTGTAAATGATTTTTTATTGGATTCTATAAATTGTGAAGTTTTGTTATTGACCACTGGATGTTGCTGTCTTAGTTAAAGCTTGTTAGCCTTTGTCCTAGCAGGCAGTTTATTTATTTGTGCATCAGCTTGACCTTTTGAAGCTTTTTCTTAAGCTTTGTTGGAGTGGGTTTGGAGCAGCCCCTACTGCAGGGCTAATTTAGGCCTCCTGCAAGGGCATGACTCTTCTGAAGTGTCTAGTGACTGCCCCACATGTTCATGGTAGACTCTTCACACCAATTGGCTTTTGCTTTTTCCATACCCTAGAATCGCTCTTTCTGGGATCACCAAGGACTTTTTAGTCCAGAGGATACTTTTCAGTTTTCATCTTACTTGACTGAACAACAGTAGCATTTAATATTGTTCACCACTCCCACCTTTAAAGACTTTCTTCTTGAGACTTTTGTTTCATGCCATTCTTGTTTTCCTCTTACCTCCATGGATATTTTGCCAGTTCTCCTTCTGCCCAATCTTTGAATATTCCTCAGACTTTTTCCAAAGCCCTCTTTCTCTTTCTCCAGGGGATCTCATGGTGTCCCAAAGCCTCCACTACCTTCTGTTTTACACTGAAAACACCGTGTGTGTGTGTGTGTGTGTGTGTGTATTTTCTCAACCCCAGATGTTTTCCAAGCTTCAGACTCCCCCATTACCAATCACTTCTTCAATATCTCATCTTGAATATTTCAAACACATCATGTTCTAAAGTGACCATGTGATTCCAGCCCACTGCCCTGCACCTGCTCCTCTCCCAAGTTTCCTGTCTCGTTGAAAGGCACCATCCAGTTTCTAATGCAAAAAAAATCTACAAGTCATTCTTGAAGCTTCGCTCTCAGTGTATATGAATCATTAAATACAATCATTTTTTTTCCTTCTAAATATTCTTGAACCTGTCCCCGAGATCCAACAAGAAACTATTGGTCCTACATACCAAGCATGATTCTAGAGCAGAAGAGAGATATGTGACCAAGGATGTGTCAGTGGATTTCAGAGTAGAACACAATCAAGGAGACAAGATTGGTTCCCCCGACACCCACTTTGTACAAGATCTCAGCATAGCTTCTTCCCCAAATTCAGATACATACCAAGGAAGAAGTGGAGAAACCACCCGCCCCCCGCCCCGCAAATTGACCGAAGTCAAATTTACGAATTCCAGAAGAATGTGGCTTGAGACTGAAATTAATTTCACTTATATAAAAAATAATACTCTACTTCTTCGCAAAGGCATAAAAATCATACTCAATATCTGACCAACATAACTGATAAAGACTTGATATTTAATCTAAATTGTAAATAAATGTAAATGCAAAGATTAAGTAGGCTCTGCAATTAGGAAATCTTCATCCTCATCCAAGCCACCATCATTTCCTGCCTGAAAGCCAGCAATCGCCTTCTGAATGTTCTTTCACTTTCACTCTTATTTACCTCCAATCCCATTCTCTGCACCAAAACATGGGTGATCTTTTTGAAATGCAAACTTGAGCCTATAACTCTTCTGCTTATGACCCATTAACAGCTTCTCTTTGTTTTTAGAGTAGAGTCCAAATTCATTTACCAGGGCCTCCAAGGTTACCCATGCAGTCCTCTCTCTTCCATCCTCACTTTCAATCTCTACGCACTGGACTTCTCTCAGCTCTTCTAGTGTCCTAATTCCATAGGACTCCAGACAGACCAGGAGTACTCCTCTTCAGTTCCTCGCTACACACACACTGACCTGGCCAACTCCTATTCATCCTTCAGTTTCCTGTTTAAGTGCCACTTCCTCCCTGAAGCCCTCTTCCTTTGCCCAGATCAGTCTGGGGCCTGCTGTGAGCCACTCTCATTTGCTCCCTACGATTTTCCCTCATAGCACTTTACTACCACTGTGCTCCGTGAGAGCAGGGCCAGGCTCTCTCCTATCCTTCATATCCGTGTAGTACCCCAAATGGGGCTGTCTGGCACAAGAGGACATGCGGTAAATGTTGAATCAAAGAAAGGAGTCCAGGAAACTAATTCCCACCAAAGTGTTAACTGATAATGGTTTAAAATGCTTCCTGGAGGGTGGAAGATATTCAGATAAAATTTCCAAACTTAAAGGAATGCATCTCTACTGGTAAGGCTTCAATTACTGGCATATTTCTTAGCTAGAGGCTTTCCAGCTCCTGATACTTCCAGGCTGTTCACCAGGAGAAAAGGGACCAGCGATGTCTGCCATTACCCTTGAATCTCTAGGTCATCTGTCCCCTGCCTACCTAACTTCATTTGTGCTCTTGTCCTCCCTTCCTGCTGTGCTCTGCCCAAATGGGTTTGTTTGCATCTCTGACACACACTAAGCTCTTGCCCCACCTGGGTCCTTGGGTGCTGTCTCTCCATGTGGGATGCTGTCTTCCCCCAACCCTGCTCTTTACAAGACAAATGCCATTTCCTAAGACAGGCCAGCTCTGTTATTCCCTGGCACTGTACTCTCTTTGTCTCTGTCACAGCATTTAACCACACTTGGTCCTTTTATGTATTTATATGTTTACTTGCTGTAGTCCATCTCCTTTACTAATCTGTAAATGAAGGCAGGGACCACATCTACCTTGTTCCCTGCTGTTCTGCCAGGATCTAACATAGTGCCTAGGGCATAGCTGGTACTCAATAAGAATTTGCTGAATAAATGAATTAATATTTATTATAAACCATGAGCTGCTAGTTACATTTATTATTATACCATAGATGATTTCACAAGGAAAATTGGAATGTTTCTGTTAACATTATAGAGGTTTGGCAAGTCAGACACAAAAGTACATCTGAAGTTGCATCTGGATGGGTTGCTAATCTTGGGGTGGAGGATATTGGGAGAGGGAGGGCAAGAAAGGACAAGGGGATGGAGAATCCAAGGCTAGAGAGTGGGATAAAAGCTAAGGATAGATGAGAGGGCAAATGCCATTTAGAGCACTTTACCCTTTGATCTGTGTTCTCCCAAGACCTTTATCTTAGAGATTTCTATTTTCCATGCTTTAAGCCTATAAAAACTAATGTGATTGAAGGGGAAAAAATTCAGCCTCTAAGTTAATTTTGTGAAGTCACTGGGGTCCTGTATTAGGGTCCTATTGCTGCCATTACCCATTGCCACAAAGGTAGTGACTGAATACAATAGAAGTTTACTCTCTTACAGTTCTGGAGGCCATAGTCTGCAGTGAGTCTAATGGTACTAAAATCAAGGTGTCAGCAGGGCTTGTTCCTTCTTGAGGCTCCAGGGGAGAATCTATTCCCTGCCCCTTCCAACTTCTGGCGGCTGCTGACATTCCCTGGCTTGTGTTACATCACTCAGGTCTCTGCTTCGTGGTCTGTGGTCTTCGTGCCTTCTCTTCTGTAGTCAAATCTCCCTCTACTTTTCTCTTGTAAGGACACTTGTGACTACATTTAGGGCCTCCCTGGATAATCCAGGATAATCTCCCTCTGTCAGGATCCTTCCTTAATCACACCTGCAAAGTCCCTTTGGCAATATAAGGTCACATTTCCAGCCTCCAGGGGTTAGGATGTTTGTATCTTTGAGGGCCATTACTCAGCCTATCATGGGTCCATTTCAAATTTGAATGTCTATCATATTGTCTTTTTAAAAAAGCAAGTGCTGGGCTTCCCTGGTGGCGCAGTGGTTGAGAGTCCACCTGCCGGTGCAAGGGACACCGGTTCGTGCCCCGGTCCGGGAAGATCCCACATGCCGCGGAGCGGCTGGGCCCGTAAGCCATGGCCGCTGAGCCTGCACGTCTGGAGCCTGTGCTCCGCAACGGGAGAGGCCACAACAGTGAGAGCCCCGCATACCGCTAAAAAAAAAAAAAAAAAGCAAGTGCTTTATTTGTTTGTTTTGGGTTTGGTTTATTTTTAGAACTCTAACACGCTCTTCATAATTGTTCTTTTCTTCAGAGCTCTAGCAATTTTCAGTGTTAACCAAACTTCAGCTCTAAATGTAGTGCCTCTCATTTCTCACAGACCAAAACTTCGCTTTTATAAAAAAGAGAAAGTATATCCTAAACCAACAAAACACTTCAGTTTTGTTTTATGTCAGGCATTTCTTTTGAAAGGCATCTCCCGTGAGACTAAAATATTTATCTGATTAAAGGTTTGTTTTAGAGATGACAAAAAATAAAACTTCCAGAGATTTCTGTTAGGTAAAGTCCTGAGCAACATAGGTTTTAGTATGTTTCTGCTTTTAACAGATCTAATACCACCTACTTTGAAAGTAGAAATTCACTGTAGGGAGGTTTTTGCTTTGACACCACAGAAGCAGTACTTGAAAATCAACTTAAATGGAATTTGCCCTTTAGATTGTTATCTCATAACCCTGAAAACCTGCTAAATGACATATCCTCAGGTTAAGTCAGGTTTCTGATGCAAATGATTTTAATGTGCCCTGAAGGCACATAATTTGAGAGCCTGAGTGAAGAGCCTGGAGCTGCTCTTTGATGGAGACCTTAGTTTCAGGCCAGGACCATGGAGGGAGGAAGCTATTCCTGGAAAGAACCCCAGCTTTCTCAGCTCAGTTGCCATGGACATGAATTAGTTACTTCCAGCCCAGTGCTGTCCAAATAGAAATATAACACAAGCATTATATTTAAATACATAATTAACATTTTTCTAGTAGGCACGTTAAAAACAGCAGAAAGAATAAGTGAAATTAATTTTAATGATACACTTTACTTAGCCCAATATATCCAAAATATTATTTCAACACGAATCAATAAAATAAATAATTATTGAGAGATTTTACATTCCTTCAAATTTTTTTGCGTATTAAATCTTGATTCTGGTGTATATTTTGCACCTCCGGTGCATCTCAGTTTGGACCAGCCCCATTTCGAGTGCTCAGAAGCCAATGTGGCTAGCAGCTACTGTGTGGGTTACATAGCCTGTTTGGATGACTAACAAAACTTAGTCAATGGTGGTTCTTCGCCACCACAGATGCACGCTTTTACTTCTTTATATACTTTCTGGTTTTGTTGTATTTTTGCTTATTAGTTTTCTTGTAAGCTGTAAATCTTTGTTTTTATAGGAATTTTAAAAATCTTTGTTTTTCTTCAATGGGAAACAAGAACTTTCTCTTAAGGGATGAGAATTGGAGGATAACCCATGTACTAAAAATGAGATAAAATGATTTTTATTCCCCTGGTTAGCTTCACAGATGCTCTCTGAGCCCTTCAAAAAGATCTCCTGCAAGTCCATGGCTGGAAAGGCGCACATGGGGAGGTGGTGATGGAACCATGCACAGCTGCCCTAGCAAAGCCCACATGCCTCCCAGGACAGAAATAACACCTTCTCAACACAAGGTCAGGGACAGATTTTGGAATAAACTTGTTTTCTTGTATCTGGGATTCGTCAGTCTCTGCCTAAGGAAGGAGTCTTGAACTGAGACTCAGAACACCTGGCTTTCTTAGCTACTTGGGAGACCTTGGATAACTTATTTAAATTCGCTGTGCCTCAGGGCACTCATTAGTAAAATGATGAAGTCAGAATAGATCAGCGGTTTTCTAATACTAAGCAGTGAACTCGTTTTCCAAACAAAACTTTACAAATCCCAATACATTAAACAGATCCAAGTGGAGCTGTTCTGATAGCAGTCAGGGCAGGGAGTTGTAGGAGATGGGGGTACAAACAGGAGCAGGGTAGACCAGGGCCCCAGTGCCTCAACCTTCCTTCTGTATCTGAGGCACAGTTTGAAAACCTGAATAGATGGTCTCCACTGTAGCTTTCAGCATTAAATGTTCTAATTCTCTGTTATTCTCCATTGTACTCTATCAGCCAGTGCTCTCAATAAACAAGCTATAGACCAAGAACAAAGTAGGTGGAAGATCATTCCCAGGAGGTTCAAGGCTGGCTTAGGGCTTGCATATGTTCTAAATACTTTTCCTTTGGAACCCCATTACCCTACTCCATAGCATATCAAACATGTAATTTTCTTTTGGTATTTGAGAGACAATTTTTTTTCAGATCTCAAACATTTCTGAAAGTCCTTTAAAAACTCAGAGTCTCGGGGGCTTCCCTGGTGGCGCAGTGGTTGAGAGTCCGCCTGCCAATGCAGGGGACATGGGTTTGTGCCCTGGTCCGGGAAGATCCCACATGCCGCGGAGCGGCTGGGCCCGTGAGCCATGGTCGCTGAGCCTGCGCGTCCGGAGACGGTGCTCCACAACGGGAGAGGCCACAACCGTGAGAGGCCCGCGTACCGCAAAAAAAAAAAAAAAATCTGATCTGACCTGAGTATTTCAGGGTATGTGACCATTGACATAATAAATAATGTCTGACTTTGATATTACTGAGTGAAAAAAATACCTAATTTTAGAACAAATAATATAATTATTAGACAATGAACTTGTTTTGTTTTTCTAATCTGACTGCCTGTTAGAAATATTATTGTTTAAGTGTAGGCAACATTTTATTTTGTGGCATTATCAGAGAATGAGGTACTCTACTTGAACAAAAAGCAAATTAACCCTTTTGCTTAATTAACCCTTTTCTTAAACCCATATAGATCCTGCATTTAACTAAGCCCTGTGGTGCTTTCTTGATATTTTTACTGAAGGCCACTTCCTTTAAAGCAGTCACTGCTTGATGATGACAGGTGAGGCATGGGAGGAAGTTTCGTTTTCCTGACAAGATGGCAAACTTTGTTTTGTCCCTCAATCTCAGCTCTAGGTATGCCAAAGACGTGAAAGAGAGCTTAATGAACTGGCCAAACTGTACAAACAAACAATAAAATCAAGAGAGAAACAAAACAAAATAACTGAGAGAAAAAAAATCATCATAAGCAAACGTCTTAATAATTTAGGTAAATAACTGGAAGAATAAAAATAGAATGTGTAACTTTTGGACTCATTATGTTCTCCATCTCTGCTGAAATTCCCTCATGCTTCTTGTCCTCCTTTTCCATTAGATCCTTCAGCATATGCATCATAGTTATTTAAAGTCCCTGTCTGATAATTTGAATATCTGGATCTGATTCTTTGATTGTTTTATGTCTTGGCACTGTTTTCCTTACCCTTGATTTCTGTATGTCCTATAAGTTTTTTTCTTTTTAGTTCTACGACTTTTTTTAAATTAAAAAGAAATTTTAAGACAGTTTTTTAAAGTTACTTTCCATTTACAGTTATTACAAAATATTGGCTATATTCTCCATGTTGTACAATACATCCTTGAGCCTATCTTACACCCAACAGTTTGTACGTCTCACTCCCCCACCCCTATATTGCCCCTCCCTCCCTACTGGTAACCACTAGTTTGTTCTCTATATCTGTGAGTCTGCTTCTTTTATGTAATATTCACTAGTTTGTTGTATTTGTTAGATTTTACATATCAGTGATGTCATACAGTATTTGTCTTTCTCTGTTTGATGTATGTCCTATAATATTTTACTGAATGCTGGACATTGTGTGTGGAAGAAAGTTGAGACTGAGATAAATAGTGTTTATGTCCAGAAATAGGTAAACTTCTTTTTGTGACAGGCCATAGATATAGAGGGTTAAGTCAGTCCAGTCAGGAGTTGAGCTGAGTGTACCACAGGGTTTCTGTCCAATAAAGAAAATCTAGGGGCTTCCCTGGTGGCGCAGTGGTTCAGAATCCGCCTGCCAATGCAGGGGACATGGGTTCGAGCCCTGG
Source organism: Grampus griseus (assembly GCF_964374135.1). Lineage (NCBI taxonomy): Eukaryota > Metazoa > Chordata > Mammalia > Artiodactyla > Delphinidae > Grampus > Grampus griseus. The sequence goes on from NC_139017.1 coordinate 81,485,899, forward strand.
TCCGGGAAGATCCCACATGCCACGGAGCAACTAAGCCTGAGCGCCACAACTACTGAGCCTGTGCTCTAGAGCCCGTGAGCCACAACTACTGAGCACACGTGCTGCAACTACTGAAGCCCACGTGCCTACAGCCCCTGCTCCACAACAAAGAGGGGCCCCCGCTCGCCGCAACTAGAGAAAGCCCACGGGCAGCAATGAAGACCCAACACAGCCAAAAGTAAATAAATAAAATAACTAAATTTTTTAAAAAAGAAAATCTAAACATAGGTAATAAAAAAGTGATGACTTGACAGAAGATATTTCCAATACCCAAAATTAGCAAGTGCTACATATCTAAAATATATAAGAAACAACTTCAAACCAACAACAACAAAAAGACAGGATGCCCAATAGAAAAACAGTTAAAAAATATATATAGATAATTCTCAGAAAATACATAGGAACAGCTAACAAGTATATGCTCAGTCTCACTCTCCACAGAAATGAAAATTTACATACTATTTTTGCCAATCAGATTGGCAAAAATTTTAAAAATCTGATGACACTGGGTGTTGGCAAAGGTGTGGGGAAACAGGAGCCCTCGTGTGCTGCCAGCAGACGTGTAAATGTGTGAGCAGGTGACCAGCATTCAGTGAATTTAGGTAAGTAACCCCATCGTGGTTGTATGTCTCTGGGAAACTAGCTCTTGCACAAGACTAAAGGAAAACGTTGCCCGGCATGTATTAGGCACTCAATAAATGTATATTGAGTGAAAGTCTGAAAGTGTTCATCACAACATTGTCTTCGGTAAGTGGAGTTGAGGTAACCCGATCATCCATTATTAGAAGTACAGGAAAGTAAAATGTATACGAAAGATGCATTTGACAATACAGTAGCTAACATTGGTCAAATTATTGCAGTGTGCCAGGCAGTCTTTTAAGTGCTCCACGTGTATTAACATAATTGCCCTCATAACAATGCTGTCAGGTATTTATTTCACACTGAAGAGATTAAGTCAGATTAAGCAGGAGGTCATGCAAACAATAAGAGGAAGACCTGGGTTGGAACCCAGACATCTGGCCCTAGCAGCCAAGCACTGAGCCACCTGTGACCAAGGGCTGCCTGCCTTCTGTCCTGGGTGTCTCTACTGGAGACCTGCCCTGTGGTGGGACCATTCCCACCTTCCCAACCAGCCCTTTCTGTCACGGGCCCTCTGTCCCTCTTTAAGGGGAGACTGTTTCCTGTCCAGTATATAACTAAGCTCCGAATGCTTCTTCCCCTATACGGTTAGTGAAAACGTATCCTCCCAGGCCTTTCGAATCTTTTAAGCCCTGTCACGAGGAGCTGGGAACTCAGGCAGCCTCTTTCCTAGTCTTGTGGTTCATTTTCAAATAACCTGAGACAATATGGTGATTCCCTCCTCCAAGTGCCTTTCCCCTGGGGTGCAGGCCCATGCAGTCCTAACAGGGTCTTTCAGAGATACTATTTGTGTATCTTTGTGTATTGCCAAGAGGCTTTAGACATGTCAGTGTGAATCATCACACTGGGCTGTGAGGTAGGGAATCCCTCAGAGGCAACTCAGGTCCCAGAGCTGTTTTTATCTACACAAAAGGGCCCTAGGCTACCAAACTTTGGAATTTTGTCTTATTTTTATTAAATGTTCTATTTTTCTTTATGTATTTAGCATCTCTTTTAGCCCTGTCTCTTTTATCCCTTGTCAGTGAGTTTCCCCCTTTGTAGGTGATCAGGTGACCTGGCTTGAATTTTGCCTAAAGAAGAGGTCATTAGGTCCTGAGCCAAACACTGAAGGGCTGTGTGTCTGAGCTCTGCGGAAATTATTTTCAGGTTCAAGTTCAAACATTTGTTGAGTCATTAAGTGCCACACACTATATCCCGCATTGTGCTATGTTTCTTACTTCATCCTCATGACCACCCTGTGAGCTGGGGAAAAACGTCCCCATCATGCAGATACTGAAGTTCAGGGAGAGGAAGGACCCTGCCAAGGGTCAAACAATTAAAAGCTTGCAGAACTGGGATTCAGCCCAGGTCTTTTGGCACGACTACCTCTATTTTTTTGTTGTTGTTGCTGATTTCCATGCTCTAAATTGCCAGTTAATTAACCTCTACATAAATGGTACATTTCTGTATTCAATTTCCTTTTTTTTTCCTAAAAATAAGTTGCCTGTAATTTGAAACACTCCCTTACTTTAAAATATTCAGTGGTCTAGTAGAGATGAATTAGCAAATGGAAATTTCCTGCAAGGAAAAATATCACTTTATAACCTGAAACGCAATTCAGTTCTTTGCAAGCAAAGCTCTGTTTCCACCAGCCTGGCTGTTCTGTCAGGAGGAGGAGTTCCCTTTGCTTGGAGCACGTTTGTTTATTGATTTAGCAAACACATGGTGCATTATGTACTAGGCACTATCCTGGACCTTTCGTAGATATTAACTCAGTCCTACAGTTGAAACTAATAATACCATCCACATCTTACAGATGAGGAGACTGAGGTTCAGAGAGTTCTATTTATTTGTAAGTGGCACAGGCAAGACTTGAACCATAGAAGTTTGTGTCTAGAGTCCAGGGGCGTAAGCACTGCACCACGGTCCTTCTTTGCTAACTCACGTTCCGTGCTTTGCCAAGCAGAGTAGAACAACAGCATGTAGAAGGCAAGAGGACTCAGGGAGGAGCCCTGGGGACCCGTCTCTGTGGATGGTTGAAGGAGCTTTGAAAGCCAAACAGCCTAAGGTGAAACTATCCTCAGTGCCTCCATCAGCTGTGCTGTTCCAGGGGCTCATGACTGTGGGCTCAGAAAGGGAGAAGGGGCCCTCAGTCTTTGTTAACTGACACTGCTCTGGCCTGAAGCAAATTAGTGTGAAGGAGAAACGTGGTAGTCTTTTAGGTAACCTATAGCAAAATGACTGCCCCCTCTGGCTTTTCTCACTCAAACCACCTGCCTGGCATTTTACAGGAAGGATCCAGGTGTTTAGAACACCTTAGACTTAAGTAGAGCAGGTTGCTGAATCAGAAAAAAATATATCTTTTGTAAGGAAGTGGATTGATGTGTTTGGTTCATAGTCATGAAATGGAAGGAGGAAAGAAAGAATTTCGTTTTGCCTCTGGTTTTACAGTTTATAGGATGAAATATACTCTCAATTCTGCCTTTATCCACAGAGGGGAGCAGAGAGGTGATGAAAGCCCAGGTCTCAGCACAATGTAGTCAAGTTCTACCATTCAGAGTCTGGTTCTTATGTTTGTGGAATATCCTGACTTCTTGCTTCCCATTTCACTTTTCTCTTAGTTCCAGCATTTGGATTAGTTAGGTCACAAGAGGAAGAATGGGATAAAACTAAAAAGGTGAAGGACCAATTGGTTCACAAGTTTCCTTTTTAAAGGTTGATGAGAAGGAGAGTTTCAAACAGGATCAGGTAACTGTAAGGAACAGAGATCCAGCAAAGTTTCCTGGGAAATTCAGAAAACCCTGGAAGGCGTGGGGCTCTCCCCTCAGCCCCTCCCCTTTATTTTCCTCTCTCTCTGAGTACCTCTGTGTCTCTCCATCCATATACGCTGTCCACTTCTCCCCACCAACCAACTTCCTTGTCCTTTGTTTTACAGAGGATAGGCTTTACCTCGTCATAACATTAGCTTTGGTGTGATTTTTAAAATCAGTTTGACATCAGAGCATCCCTCTCCCTTCAGCTCCATTGCTAACTTGCTCAGTCTCTCAGTTTCCCAGTTCCTGGTTCCCGTGAGAGCTATCTGAATGAGCCATCTTTTCAAGACAGGCTGTGGAAGCCACAGGCTAGTTCTAAACGGTGGCCTTGGGCAAGCTGTCCATGGCTCATCAGCAGTGGCAATTAGTATAATAAGTATCTGCTTCAGCTACAGGGACTGGATGGAGGTGGGACTTTCTCTTCGAGGGCATGTGGGTGGACAAGCTCCATAAACGAGTCCAGTGCAAGGCAGGTGAAGGTCAGTTAAAATGAGTACATTGCCTGGAGACATAATTTAAAGGTCATCTCAGCCTTTGTGCCACTGACCTTACTCTACATTAAAAAGTGATCAACGTCTTTATGGTCCTTCAGAACAAAATCCTTGGGATGGACTCCAAGATAGATGTTTTTTTTGTGTGTGTGTGGTACGCGGGCCTCTCACTGCTGTGGCCTCTCCCGTTGCGGAGCACAGGCTCTGGACGCGCAGGCTCAGCAGCCGCGGCTCACGGGCCCAGCCGCTCTGTGGCATGTGGGATCTTCCCGGACGGGGGCACGAACCCGTGTCCCCTGCATTGGCAGGCGGACTCTCAACCACTGTGCCACCAGGGAAGCCCAAGATAGATGTTTTTGATATTAACTTCAACAATGGCTGAGTTGTATTATGGAGATCTGGTTGGGTCAGATCTGTCACTTTCATTTCTGATAGCATAAGTAAATGAAAATAATGACCTGGTACACTGGGAAGATCCAGTCAAGCAGACTTGGGTCATTTGTCACCTGTACCATGTGTGACCAATCTTCAAACCAGCTTCCTTATCTGCAAAACATAGACAACCCAGTAATATCTTCCTCATAGGAAGATGTGAGAATTGAACTCATACTAAAGTACTTTTGTAGCACCTGGCACCTATTAAGCTCTCGATAAATGGTATTTGTGAGCAGCTATATCCCCTTTCCCAGGACACCTTTCAGGACTTGTATGGCCTGAATTGTACTGAGGTGGGGGGGAGGGGTATTAAAATAACATAGAGACTTGATAAATATGAGCTACATTCTAGTGATGGTATATTTACTCACTGGCCATCTTTTGAAACCCTCTGAGAACACCAAAAAGAACAACAACAGGAAGACAGAAAACCTCATTTTCAAAGAACCAACGAAACAGCCAAGTTATCAGCCAGGCTTCTTAGCTACAAACCACAAAAATCAATTCTTGCAGATATAAGTGGAAAAAAGATATACTGAAGAGATATTCTGAAGCTTATCAACTCACTGGAAAATCAGGGTCAGAAAATGACCAGGAACAAACGGAGGTGAGAATGAGAGAGCCACACCAAGATCACACCAATGGAACTGCCTACACCTTAGGGGTCATTCTTGTGCTGTACATTCTATGGGTTCGGACAAATGTAAAATGACCCCATTATAGTATCATGCAGAGTATTTTTACTGCCCTAAGGATCCTCTGTGCTCTGCCCACTCAGCCCTGGTTCTTTGCCTCACTTAGTCCCTCACTCCAGGCTCTGTGGCAGCCAGCTTGGCACCATGAGGGAAGACATCACCAAGCAGCTGAGTATGGAGGGATGAGAGGCTGGAAGAGCCCGGTTCTTGCATGATGTTGTTGAGCCACTGAATCCACCCTTAGACAGCCTTCCTCCAGACTTCCCATGATTTAGGTCACTTTTAAATGTATTGCTATAGTAGATATTTAAAGGCAGTGCACCCTAACTGATATATTCCCTTCAACAGTTGGGCTCAAAAGCCCTGACCTACATCAGAGCCCCTCCCCACCCCCTTTTGCCTTTTCCCTTGGCATTAGGAGTTTAAAATGGCCAGGTGACAGTCTCAGCTTTTAATTCAGTGGGACTACTGCTTTCTCCCCCTGGACGGTTCCTCCTTTAGATTATAAATCCTCTATGTCAGCAGCGCCCTGAGTTATGGGGGACAAAAGCAGCTTCCCAAGTGGGAGTGAGGCATACCACCCACTTCTACCTTCTTGATTCCCAAATAGGTAGATTCTTTCTTTTCTTAATTTAAAAAAATTTAAAAATTGAAGTATAATTGATTTACAATGTTTCAGGTGTACAGCAAAGTGATTCATTTTTTAAATATATATATATCTTCTTTTTCAGATTCTTTTCCATTATAGGTTATCACAAGCTACTGAACATAGTTCCCTGAGGTAGATTCTTGCTATGGCAGAAATGGCACCATATGTTGGCCACTGGTTCAGAAAATAAACTTCACTTCCTAGAACCATGCTGCAACCTCACCTGCTTTTGTTTCTAGTGAGGCTCCATGCTGAGCCTTTGATGGACTGTTCTACTCCTCTGTCGTAGGCAGTGCACATCGGTGGTTACAAGTATAGCCTCTGCAGCTGGACTGTCTGGATTCAAATCTCAGTCCCCCCTTCCTAACCGAGTGACCAGAGGCAGTTTATTTACCATTCTTGCTGCAGTGTCCTCTTGTTAGAAATTGGTATAATAATGATACTTATATCAGAGGGTTGTTATAAGGGTTAAATGAGCTGGCATATGTGAGGTTCTTAGAATAGTGTCTGGCATGTAAATGTCAGTTGTCATTACTATTCTATAAAGCCAGCTGCTTCTGTGTGATAAGGAGTAAGTCCTGTGAATCCCATTGCTTTCCTTCTTTCAGAGCACAGTGAGTTCCTTGGTCGGAACCAACGCCGTGTGGGATGCCATGGCAGTGTATTGGGCACCATTCCTTCTACAGAAAACAAGGAGGGTAGAAGCATGGTGGGCAGGGATCTACCCCAGGGAGGACAAATTTCTGCCTTCCCACTTGAAGGCAAGAGTCCAGTGTCAGCAGGGTTTGGCTGGGTCCCTGGGGACGGTGGTACCACGTTAGAAACCTGTGTTGGTTAACACTGAGAGCAAGTCAGGCACTCAGAAATGGCAAAAGCCAACAGCAGGACAGATGGGAAGTCCATAATGTTAAGCCTAGCAAAAGTTCTAACTCTACCATTACAGCCCGTGATTGCTGTTCACGAGCCTGTTGAGCAAGCCCTGGGAGGAGGGTGACAGCTCACAGAGCAGGTAACCTCCTTTACCTGATTAAAATCTTTCTCTTTGGAGGGGACTTCTGGGTAAATATTCACCTGAGACACTGAGAGTCTCACATTTCTGGACCATTCTCAGGGATCCACCACCTACTTCTCCAAACCTTGCCATCAGTTCTCCAATCTGTGCCTTCCTGGTCCCTACCCATCCAACCAAATTACTGGCTACTGTTTATGAAGCAGAATAGATTCTGACCTCAGGCCATCTCTCCTGAGAAAAGTACACTGGTGTTCCTCTTAAAGTTCTGCCTTCTGGAGGCATTTTCTTTCCTGACTGTCCTTCAGGGCCACCCTGAACAGGGCTGTAATGCGGCGCCATCCACTTCCACTGATATCACCGAATCACGCAGAGCCATCTCTAAGCAAGGCTTGCTTTTTTTTCCCCCTCTGTATCCAAGATCATAGGAATGGATTAAAGAAGATCAGCCATGGAGAAGGGTCTGCTCATATGACTTTTATATCTTTAGGGCCTGTTCAGCCTGCCCTATATATTACACCACTTCTCCCTGATGATACAGAGTTGCTGGGCATTCCCAGCACTATGGCTAGGGGAGGGGCAGCTCTCAGCCTTCTCAACCTCAATGGCAGGCCCAGCTGTTTGCCAAAACCATGGAAATAAGGTGCATCCCTTTAATAAAAAGAGAATAATCCCTTGAATTGTGTAGAGCAGGTGTTGGCAAACTTTTCCTGTAAAGGGCTAGATAGTAAATATTTGGGGCTTTGTGGGTCATACTCAAATTTGACATGGTAAGTGTTACAGTAGCCATCGATAATGCATAAACAAATGATCATTTACACTCATTCATATGGACACTGAAATGTGAATCTCATATCATTTTCATGTCACGAAACCTTCTTCTCAACCATTTAAAAATGTTAAAACCATCCTTAGCTTGCGGGCAGTACAAAACAAGCAGAGGGGTAGATTTGGCCTGTGGACCAAAGTTTCCCCACCACTGGTGTAGAATATCATATTTTACAAAAGGATTTTGTATGTTCAAATTTGCCTCATTTGTTTCTGAGATCAACTCACTGAAACAGGTAGGGAAGAAGCTATTAGCCCCATTTTACACAGAAGGGGAAGGTCTCAGAAGGAGTAAGCAAGGTACTAAGGATCACAGTTAACAAGAAATAGAGATCAGATCTAACCCTAGTCTCCAGGATTCAGCTACTCTTTTAATATACCTTTCTCCCAAGGAGACACTCACCTTTATGTCAAATTGTATAAAAAGCTATCAGCTCTTGGCTACGTATACCCAAGGAAGGGACTGCTCTCACAGGTGAAGCAAGAGCTCTCGGAACTGGGATTTGCTAGTACTTTCTCTATCTGATGTTCAGGAATGGTTTGTATTCACTGTGAGGAGGACTGTGAGACAGAAAAATACGTCTGCTGACAGTCTGCTGCCCCAGAAACTCAACCTCAGGAAGTAGGCCCTGAGGGATTTGAACCTCCTCTGAAAGCTCTTATTATGGCAGTCCCATAGTGTATCCTGCACACCCCATCTAGAGGCCACATGGCCCGTGTTTGCTTTTCTATCTATTATGTGTCCCAAAGGCCCGATACAAGGAAGAAAGAAAGAGAGGGAAAAGAAGAGAAAGTGACTGCAAATTGTGAGTTTATGCCTTACCCATAGTGTAGAAACCAGAATTTCTTCTTTGGTATCTGCCTATGTGTTGGTGTCGTGCCACTGTATTGACTGTAGGGCCCTGGTCATAGCCCTAAGATTTGAATACCAATTTCTCCTTGGACATGGACCTCTGAGTCATAGAAAATAGTATGATTTTCATTCAATTGGGAAGTTATTTCACATTCAAAGTTAACTACTTATTAAAAAACACAACATTAAAATGACCAATGTACACACATAAATGTATATATAAGGTATAACATATATACTATTGTATAATTATACATGTTCCCAAGTAGGACAAGATTTAAAGATATGTAAGGGCTTGGGTATAGGTATTGTCTTAGTCTGTTCAGGTTGCCATAACAAAATACCACAGACATTTATTTCTAACAGATCTGGAGGCTGAGAAGTCCCAAATCAAGGTGCCAGCCTTTTTGGTTCCTGGGAAGGACTCTTTTCCTGGCTTGCAGATGGCCCCCTTCTATCTGTGTCCTCACATGACGTCTTCTTTATGCTGCTGGGGAGAGAGAGACAGACCAGCTCTCCAGTGTCTCTTCTTATAAGGGCACTAATCCCATCGGACCAGGGCTCCACACCTATGATGTCATCTGACCCTAATTACTTCCCAAAGGCCACATCTCTCAATACCAACACGTTGAGGGGTAGGACTTCAACATATGAATGGTGAGGGGGCATAAACATTCAATCCATCATAGGTACTCTTTTCAATAATATTTATAAAGTTTCCTCTAGTTATTTTAATAATTTTTGAGCACGTACTATAGCTAGATCTGTGCTCTTTCAGGGATCGGAAGCCTCGGGACTCACAGAGCTCCCTGCAACCCAGAGTAAACATCCCCTGACTACCTTTCTCCCTGGCTCTCATTATCACCTATTCTTTTTCATGAGTAGTTATTGAATAAATTTCCCAAGGGGTTTTAAATACTTTTTTTCTTAGATCTCCACCTTTCTTTTAATGTGACTCAGCCAACAGAAAATGACAACTGCTATGCACACCCCATGCTTCCCAGCATGACTTCTCAGCAGCTCTGTGTTTGCAATTAGTTTTTGCCTCCTCAAAGGAAAGGGCCTTCTGCCCACAGGTACTATACTTGGCTGTTAGGTGTTTAATAATTAATTGCTTGGACTTACAATTTTTCTCTTTATTAATTCTAGCCAGCATCTAGGTCACTTGTAAGACTGATTCAGATTTTTAAATGGCCATACTTTCTCCCCCCAAAAACATACATTTTAAACACATGTCTACATAACATTAAAAATGATGTTTAAAACAGAAATATAAAGTGGTTTCCATAATCACCATCACCTTGATAGAAACAGGGTCAGAAACTCTGTAGCTCTGGGAGGATAATAAAAAGGGTTAAGGTCCTCACACACCCATTTGAGAAGAAGGAACATGTGTTCACAGCACAGCTCTTCTTGCACACACAGACCACTTGATCCATTCCCTCCTTGCTCATAAGCCTCTGTTAGTGGTTCCCAGTCCTGGTCAGGGCACACCGATGGGCAGAATCAGTTGTGGGAAGCACCATATGTACTTGTTACTTACATGACTTTTAATTATGCAAACAATTTACTTCTTCCATAAATTAAGGCAGAGTCAACCCCATCTCTACAGGAAACAGGAGACCGTAACACATGACATGCAGGACCACTCTGGTTCCATAGTGCCTAAGCTCACAGCCCAGCTCCACCAGTGATTAACTGAACAACTTTGGTCAAGATGCTTAAAACCAATAAGCTTCCATTTCTTCATCTATAAAATGGAGGTTATAATAGGATTTAGGTTGTAAATTATAAGAATGAATTCAGAATATGAATAAAAGAACAGAGTATTTGGCATTTAGGGTAAGTACTCAATAATGGTTAGCTAAAATAACAGTATTTTCAAAACTACTACTACTAATTATTATTATTATCATCATCATCACTATTATTATTGGGAGGCCGTCTACTGTAGTGGTTAAGAAAGAGGATTTCGGTTCAAATAAATCTAGTCCAGATCTAGCTCCGCCCCTTACTAGTTCTGTGATCTTAGGCAACTTGCTGTACTTCTCTCAGCCTCGGTTTCATCATATCAAAAAAGTACATAGAGGGCTTCCCTGGTGGCGCAGTGGTTGAGAGTCCGCCTGCCGATGCAGGGGACACAGGTTCGTGCCCCGCTCCGGGAAGATCCCACATGCCGCGGAGTGGCTGGGCCCGTGAGCCATGGCCATTGAGCCTGTGCGTCCGGAGCCTGTGCTCCGCAACGGGAGAGGCCACAACAGTGAGAGGCCCGCGTACCACAAAAAAAAAAAAAAAAGTACATAGAGCATTGTAGATGTTAAATGGGCACTAAGTCATGTGCATAAGAAAATACAAAGTATACAATAAATAGTAATTGTTCAATAAATGTTAGCAATGGTGGTGATAGTGCTTTCTTAAATGTGAAAGGGAGGGAAGAATTTAGGAGTGTTAGATATATGATTCATTGGGTCAAGAAAATATATTATTATTGATAAAAGGGTGGTTCTCCTAGCTGATTTGAGTAATAACAAGTACATGAAAACACATGGTCAACTCTTCTCACACAATTCCAAACCACTAGAGAAGCCTGGAACCCTGAGGCAAACTGAGACTGCATATTCATAGATCAAAATTGGGAGTTAATTGTTTAGTGATATAAAAAACACACAATTTTGAAGCAAGTAAGAAAGAAAACTTAGAAATGATGTAGTCCAACTCTTTCATTTTTTAAATGAGAAAACCGAGGCTCAGGGAGATTAAATGATTTGGCCAAGTTCAGGATCAGGCGCTGAATCTTAATGCACAGTCAATAAGCCTTTGTTAAAAGAATGAAGAAGAGAAGGATGTACTTTGCATCTCTATATTTCTATGTTTGTGTATTGGTGTCACTCCAAGTTTTTGATTAAAGACTGTGTTTACAGGTCAGGTCAACTGAAAACTAAGGGAAAGAGACAGAGGGAGAGACAGTCAGTTACCATAATCTTTCAGAACACCTGGATGTTTCATCTGTGACTTTGTATATACAAATTATAAGAGAAGGAAAATTAATTCTTTCTAAGCACTCATTAAGTGCCAGTCACTTTTACATAAAATGTCTCACGGAAACTCCATAATAATCCAGGAAGGAAATCTACCCATCAGGGTTCAGTGCAAAAAACAGAAACTATGCTGGCTATTTTTAAAAGAAAAGGAATTTGGTGCCTACAAAAGTACTGAAAGGGCTAGATAGGTAAGCATTAGATAAGATCTTCAGGAAAAATGGCTCCCAAACATCACCTTCAAAGGACACTGCCAAGGGCACTGCTCCCTCTGCTACAGATTACATGCTAAGAGTCCAGAAGATGACACACCTACTGCAGACTCTGAGATCGTACCATCAAAGCCATGCATCCAGGACATGACTCCAACCAGGACTATTGTCCCTGGAGCTATGCTATAGCTGCTATTCACCACACCAACAAAAGTTGATATCCTTTGATGCCCTTCCAGCTACTGCCTATTTTCCCATTTGATTTAGTTTCAAAGTCAGTTCTCACAGTGTTCATCTGATTTGTTGAAGGTAAGTCATCATGAACCTTAGCTGCAAGGGAGTCTAATAAATAGTTTTTATCTTTTTAAGCTTCTGCAGAATAGGAAGTCATATTAGAAGGAGGTTGCAACAAATATAATGCAAATTCATATGATACTTTAGGTTTCCTACTTCCAGGAAGAATGTCAGAAAGGAAAATCTGTAAAGGAGGCATAATACACTGGATGCATTAAAACACTACTACTACCATAATAGGAGGTCCAAGTAGACAACTTGAGGGTGAAAGACATATAGAGAGAGAATTCCAGATCCTCAGCTGTCCCAGCTGAGTCCAACTCCTGAAGACCCCCAACTTAATGCAGGACCATGAGCAAGCCCAGGTGAAAGAGCAGAAGAACTGTCCAGCCAACTCACAGAATCATGAGAAATGATTATTGTTTTTGTTTCTAAGTTTGGGGGCTATTTGTTATGCAGTAATAGATAATTGAAACACACGGTGTATTTATTGTTGTATCCATCTATCATTGGTTTATCCATTTATTTAATCAGCATGTACTATTATCACAGGCACTGTGATAAGTAGGCGGGAATATAATAATGAAAAAGACTGAGGCCTTGCTATGGAGAATCATCCAGTAAAGAGTATAAATAAATAAAGATACGATTACTGTACTAAAAGATGTGGTCTTTTAGAAGGGTAAACACTGAGTGCTAGAAGAACCTAGCAGTGGCACCTAACTCAATTTGGGGACTGGGTGTCATAAGAAAATGCCTGAAGCAAACACTCATTGCATATTTAGTTTTAGTTCTTGCAGATGAGAGAAAAGTTCAGCAAGTTGGCCAATGTCACTTGATTATTGGGACTAATATAACTTCTCATGAATCTCATTTGAGGGCACTGTACTCAAAGGTTGTTTATTTTCATAGGTATTTTTGTTTGTCTAGTTGGTTTTGTTTTGCCTACAGTGGAAATACATTTTCACCAATGAGAGCAAGGGTCTTGTGTCCAAATAATTAGGCTTTCTGAAAGCATAATTTTCTAAAACAGATTAGCCTACTTTCATACCCAATAATTCTTTATTCAAAGTTAAAAAGTAGAATAAATTATTAGAGTAGTTAAGTAAATATCAAAAAATACTGTACTGGAGAAATACATTTACCAAGACTTCAGGATACAAGACCAAGACTTGAGGAAAACAAATACTGAGATACAATTTGATGCCTTTCTTACTTATTTTCAACTACTACCAGTCATGAATAATCCAACCATTTTCTTCCCATCAAAACCTGAAGAAGCACACAAATCCTAGGACAAAAGTGATCTTTGGGCCAATGAAATGGCTTCTTAGAGATGGTTCTATGACCTCTCAAGGAGTCCTAAGTGTCACAGATGGAAAAACTAGTACATTAGGAAAATACAGACATAATCACTAACCCTTATTTTCATTAAAATACATGCTTGTACATAGAAACAAGACTAGCAGTCTAGATGTCCTCAAACAGGCAGTGCAGTTTTAATTAGTTGAGTATGGAGACTAATTAATATGCAGATGAGGAGTTTACCAATATTAATCATTCGTTTTACTAGGCGGCTTTTACTAAAGAGTTTCTAACGAGTTTGCAAATTAAGTTTCTTTGACATTAAAAATCAGCTAAATGCCTGTCTGAGAATAATCTCTTCTAACTCCAGGGCAGGAAGGGGGTTTTTTTTTTTTTTTGGATGGAAATCAGCCATGTTTAAAACCAAATCCCATGTTGGCAAGCACCGAGAAAGAGTTCTGTATCAACCTTTTCCAGGCTCTAATTGAAACCATTTCAGCAAGAGAGATACTAGAAAAACAGTTGGAACAAGAGAATAATATAAGTCACGGTTATTTAAAGATACATGACCTAGAAAGCTACATCACAGAACGTGTTTACGTAGGTGACCGGCATTGTTAAAACCCGAAAAGAGGTTATTGCGTTTTTTAAAGTCCCTTCTATGGCCTTTAGCATACACCTACGGTTCTCTTTTCTTGCAAATATTGAAGATGGGGTTGGACCTTGATTTATCAGGGATGATTGGAAGTATGGGGATGGATTTCAAGGTATTCCTGTGGTCGCTTTAATTTTTAAATTTGTTTTCATTCAGTTTGTAAAAAAGTGTATGGGCTTGGGCTCAGTCGTGTAAATCATTTTCATTGTCAGCTAACTCCATTATTCTGCCATTCAGCCATCAACACAAAACAATACCAAACAAATTCATACATTACTTTAGGTTCCCTACTTCCAGGAAGAATGTCAGAAGGGAAATTCTGTAAAGGAGAGAATAGGCTGGATGCACATCACCGAATCAATCACCAATTCCATCAATTGAAACACACAGTTGCCCTTCAAAAAAGTCTTCTCTCCCATTATAAACCTCTGGAAATTCAAAGGAAGCTTTGAAGGGATACACTTTCAATTAGCTCACAATCTGTTTCTTCTCAAAATTTGAACCTCTTCCCCCTGTCCTCCAACTTCCTATAGCTATCAGCTAAAAATTACCAGGCTAGACAAATTTGTCATCCATAATCTCCTTATTCATTCATTAGTTTGTTCAATTAATATTTGCTGATGGAGTTGAACCAAGGTGCGGAGCACCTCCTACTGTATCAGATACTTGTGGGATGCAAACATGTATTATTAGCAGTTTTAAAGAACTTACAGTCTACTAAGAATATAAAACATGTTCCCAATAAGCCCACTTGGAAGTACGTGATAAAAGTAATGAGAATCGTCTACCTCACGTGCTTTTTGCAAATGACTGAACTATCTGACGAAAACATCCCGCCTCAATCTCTTTCTTGATATAGTAGAGATAGTCCTAGTGAGATACATCGGAGAAAAGGGTATGATTGGTGATGTATTACTTTTAAGTTTTTACAAGTTTAAGCGGCTAATGCAGCAAGCACTGGAAATTGTTCCCACCTTCTCCATCTTAGAGGAAGAACTTCAGTCTATGGATAGGTTTAATGATGAGGAGCCAATGAATGGCATTCACTTAAAGATGTCCAGTCCAGGAATACCGGCCCATACTGTTCAGTCTCTGTCATAATCCTGGCTTGTCTGAAGCCTTCTTTCTTTTGGTCAATGCCCATGCTAAATGTCATGGTTGGTGGAAAACCCTGCTAGGTTCAGATTCATTTAAATTCATGGCACAAAGAAAGTCCTTAATCAAAGGCACAAGATAGATTTTGCAAAGAAGTAACGGCCAGAAAACTGATCCAAAATGCTCTTTGGTTTGGGCTTCTGTGCAAGCACGACTTGGTGGCAGGTCAGGACTCAAGGTTCTGGGAGCTGCAGGAGTGGAAAATGGAAATGGCTCATCCGCACCTGCCCTTTCTCCAGAGATTTGACTCATCTTCTCCCATGACACTCAGGGCCAGTTCTCACTCTGAGAAAGAAAGCTGCAGGCCACCTCCTCCTTGATGTCCAGGCCCCAGCAGCTGGGTCCCACAAGTCACTCTCAGTGAAACTATATGGTTCTACAAATAGATGATTGGATATAGGGTGTATTTCTGCAGCCTGTGTGGATTTCAATCTTTTGCTCTAGAACAACTTTGTCTAATAGAACTTTCTATGGTGACAAAAATGTTCTATAAACCTGCATTGTCACTAACTACATGTGGCTATTGAGCACTTAGAATATGGAACTTAATTTTTAATTTTAATTAATTTTAATTTAAATAGCCACATGTGGCTAGTAGCTACCCATAATGTACAGTACAGCCCTGTAAAACGACTTCAACCATTTGGATTTCCATGAATGGGAAAGAATGAATGATCAGAATGGTCACTCTACAATAATGACAGAATTCTGGCTTAGGAGCATGAATTAATTCTCTTAATTTTGACATAAATAGAATGAATAAAAGCCTGAAACTCCCCCTCCCCTCCAGGATCTAGGTGGCATCTCAGGGTGTGTCTCCTCACTATCCAAATGACAAGATGAAAAGAAAAGAATTTATAAAAACTAGATGTTTTACCAGATGATTCCCTGGGTGTTTTGAATATCAGTAGATAATTATAGTGTCAAACTCCTTCATATCCTCAGTCAACATTTTTAGGCAAGTGAACGTGATGTATTCTGATACAAGAAATTCCAAGGAAAAATATTCAGCCCTTCTGCTATTGGTAAAAAACTAAGGCTGTAACCTCAATTGAATACGTGACTGACCAACTGCTCACCTTGATTTTTTTCCCCATTTAGTATAAATCTTTGCATCCTACTCCTAGCCTCAGATAAATAAGATTACAATTGGCTAGTCTTTTATCTTAGGAGCAACATAAAGGTATAATAGGACCCTCTAATCAAGACAAAAATACAAGTAAAGTAAGTGCAAATAATAATATTAATAACTTCTAGATAATTAATTCAAAGTGCTGTTTGATCAGACTCCTGCACAACTTGATGGCATGTCTACATGGAGCTAAATTTGCTTGAAGATTATGGCCTCGAGTATGATAAATGATGTGTTCTAATGAGAAATAAAGACAGTCATCTTTTGAGTGTTTGGTAATATAGATATGAAACTAAGAACCACTAATACAAAGCAACATATAATCCAAAATGTTTTAGTTTAGGAATTTTGTGATATCCCTATTTAATGTACAGGTCATATACAAAAGGAAATGCCCCTAATATCTTCAGCAGAATTAGAAGGAACAAGAGACTCAGTGGGTCTGATTCTGACGACTGGAAGGTGAGCTCTCCTAAGATGCTGTCTGCACTTCTGAGGCTGCTTCCTCTGACTGACCCATGTTGATCAGCCTGGACACATACAACAGACTAGAATATTGTCACTTTTAAATCTGCCACCATCCATGAATGAGGTCAATTTAGGCTAGACTGAAAAATACAGTTGTTCATTCAAATTCTAGGCATGGGCTTAAGAGCACCTGCTCCTCTGGTTGCATTAGTATGGCTCCTGGCAAATCGACTCCCTTGTTTATACCGCCTGCTTTACTTCATTCTCTTGTGAGAATCAAATGAGCTCCCAAGAGAGTTGGAATCCTGCGGTAGAAAGAGCAGTCAGATGATCAAAAATACCTGAATTCTAATGCCAGGACTTGACTTAATTTCTCTGGGCTTTTGTTTTCTTATCTGCATGATGAAGGTGGGAATACCTACTGTACGTATCTTCCAGAGTTGCTGCATGTGCTGCCTGCGGCTCTATGTAAACACACTTTTTAGTTCTGCTTCCTTTGTAGAGATTTCTGATCTTCTAGATGAGATTCATTCACTTTTATCTAGTCCCTGAGTCACCAGTTGCATACATACACAGAATGACCGGCTGGGATTAGTGGTGTGGTCTGTGAGGGTGAAATTGAGTGAAAAGAACCATAAAAGGCCCCAGATCTGTGGCCCTGACTTCATTAACCAGGCACAGTATTCATCAGTGTGATCCATCTCCAGCCAAATGCAGCCTTCTGCCCTTTTGCCAGCTTAGCCCTGCTGTCAGCAGCTGGGGGCCCTGCCAAAGGGCAGGGGGAGGGAGCCTCAGGTTGCCCACACTGCAGATGATCTCAGGAATATTCACGAAGGACCATAAAACAAACCCCCAGTCTTGTCATTTTACTTCAAAAAGCAAAAGAATCTCCCAGATAATAAGCATTTTGCTCTAATAAGAACTGTAGGATTGATTAGGTTCAAACTGTTAGCAGACATCCTTACGGTTAATGAAGCAGCATTGAAAATGCCTCTTGATTCTTCGGGAACTTAAATCATACAAAGGCTGCAAGGAGCAAGAAGAGAACTGGAGGTGGGGTAGACTACACTGTCTGCTGGTTAATGTACTCAAGATAATGAACAAAAAATGTGTGTTCGTGGGCTTCCCTGGTGGCACAGTGATTGAGAGTCCGCCTGCCGATGCAGGGGACACGGGTTCGTGCCCCGGTCCGGGAGGATCCCACATGGCCGGGGAGCGGCTGGGCCCGTGAGCCATGGCCGCTGAGCCTGCGCGTCCGGAGCCTGTGCTCCGCAACGGGAGAGGCCACAACAGTGAGAGGCCCGTGTACTGCAAAAAAAAAAAAAAAAGTTTGTTCGTTCTTTGAAAAGCTAATATTTATTGACAGTCATCTCTGCAGTCTGCGAGCAATAAACTTTGATGATTATTGTTAAAACATTCTTTGGGGTCACATGTTTTCCTGTGGATCTTGAGTGGGGGATGGAAGCCACTGCCTTTTTAATTCCTTTGTTAATGTCTTTATGAATGCAATTAACACTTCATTCACGCTTCTTTGTTTCTGGATCCCATTAGGATGTGGTTTATGCCAGTTTCTCTCTCCCTGGAGACAGCCCACATCACACAACATTTCACTCAGCTGTGTGGCTGAGCACTGACAAACTCAATTTACCAAAGGCAGGAGTGAGTTGACACCATGCTGTGGCAGTCATCCTGATGGGAACAAATGACTCATTTCATTCTGAGGTGGAACCCACCTTCTCTGAGCAGCACGCTTGTGCACCAGAGTATGGGAGGGAAGGAAGCAAGGATAGCTTCCTGGCTGACACAAAATCAAATCACTGCAGATTAAGAATGCTAAGATCCAAGGCCTTAAAATGGAAAGCCAGCTATGGTAGTAGACACAACAGGCTGTGATCATCTTCATCAAAACTTAGTGAGGGCTAACTAGGGAGAAAGCAAGGGAAGAGCCCAGAAGCAGGGGACATAGTCTCTCCCCTCTGGAGTTTACACTTGAGAGACCAGAAATATACAAAACAAATACATCAAGGAGAATCTAAGGCAGGGGTCCCCAGTCCCGGGGCATTGGACTGGTACCCGTCTGCGGCCTGATAGGAATTGGGCTGCACAGCAGGAGGTAAGCGAGCGAAGCTTCATCTGCTGCTCCCCATGGCTCGCATTATGGCCTGAACCATCCCCTGCTCCCCGCCCCCCAACTGTGGAAAAATTGTCTTCCACAAAACTGGGCCCTGGTGCCAAAAATGTTGGGGACCGCTGATATAAGTCACCACAGGCTAAGTCCCGAATGAGAAGTGTAGACCATAAGAAATGAGGAGTTCAGGTCTCTGAACCATAGGGTGTCAGGAGGGCTTTTCTGAGGATGTGGGAATTAAAGTACAAGCAGGTCCCTTGGCCATCCTATAGAGGTCACCAGGAAAGAGGTGGAGGGTGGGAAGAACTGTGGAGAGGGAAGAGGGGTAGGTATTAGCAAGGACGCGGAGGTGCAAAGTGAGTAAGAGGGGTTGTGTTCACAAGAAATTACTTTCCCTTTATATTAAAGTCTCTCCTCCAACTGATGGCATCATTTCTATTTCAAATATCAGTGTGATATTTGCTTAACAGCCAAAGGCACCACAGATGAATATATCTGAATCTTACTAAGATACTGTACAGAGGGGATGGAGGAGGTCTGAAGTGACATCAGAGACAAAGGAAAGAAGAAAGGAGGCACTGCCCATCGTTCGAGGTGATGTTTTTACTTTCAATGAAAAATAATTACTTACGGGCCTTGGACCTGTGTCATAATTTTAAATTTAGTTTTCTCTGACAAAGGTAAAAAAGAGCAGAATTTCTAATAAGTGTTATGAAGCATAAAATATTACCAGGAGAGGAAGTAAAACAGCCTATAGCCCCAAGTCATCTGTGCCTAGGATTAAAGGTGTGTGAATAAATCAAAGACAGCATTACATTTGCAGTTTTAACATTATTTAATGATATGAGATTGGTTGTTTTCTTCTGAGTTTCTCCAAAACTCTAGCCTTTGTCCCATTAGTTACACATTCTTATTACCAAGACCTTTCTCATGTCTCTTTCAACCAGACCTGGGCCATCAACGCCACCATATTCTATTATAATAAGACCGGGATTGGCCAGCCCCTGTGCATTAAAGTGTTACAGACCAGTCATGCCCCGACACCTTTTTGCATTAAGAGGGGTTATTTTGCTTACATTTCATCATATGTGACTGCTCTTCATGGGAAGAATGGCTTCCTGTACTACAAATAATTCTTGGCCAAAGAACAAGTTACAACTAAAGTTACCGCTGATCCTAATCAAAGGTTAAAGTGTTGGTAATTTTATGAGTGGCTCTTTGTTCTTCTGAAGAATTGTCAATTGTCAGTTTTAGAACTACTCTGATTTATTGGAAGGATAACACTTCATTAGAATTACTAAATTAATGCCCAAACATTAAAAGGGGAAAGAAAATTAAAAAAGGTGATAGTCTGTGTGTATGGGGTGAGGATGAGGGTATTCGGAGGTTCAAAACAAAAAATCTTTACTTTTCTTCTTGTGCATTTTTTTTTTTTCATAGAAAAAAAGTCACTCTTCATTCCCTGGCCCCAAGCCACTAGGTGTCTATGTAAAACATAAACAGCGTCTATGTTTTACTGCATTTGAGAGAGATGTAAATGTATAAATATGAGGGAAGAGGTTTTATTTTCTTTCTCCCTCTCAGGAGTGGTCTGACAGCCCCAGGCTGGAGAATGTGTCTCTCCCAAGTGCTCTGTCACCCTGGTAACCATGGAGACCATGACGATCGATTAGATGCCATCTGATCTCAACCTCATAAAAAAAAAAAAAAAGGCAGCAGATGGCAACCAGGCCACTAGACCTGTCTCAAGAGAGATGCAAAGGAAGGGAGAGAAAAGGAAGGAAGGAGGGGAGAAAGGAGACACTGGGGCAGGCAGATTGGTGCCGGGAGAAGAAAGCACGGAAGCAGCTCTGAAAACGAACATTTTGGAAAAGCATGGAAATAGAAACGGAAAACAAGGCAGGCAGGAATCGGGAAAGAGGAGACAATGCAAAAATGAAACTAAAACCAGCTGCGCAAAACACTTCTGTAGTGAGTGGGAGGAGGAAAAGCACAAAGAAAGCAAACCAGCTCTTTCCTAACTTTCTCCTTGGGTTTGTAGGTCTCAGAATGCTCTAGAACCTGCGCCCCAAGGTTCTCTGAGGGGTATTCACAAGGCTGTCCTTGTGGCTCTCATATCAGTTGGAATTGGACGTGTCTGCAGAAGAACCCTGAGACCCGGCTTTCAGAAGGAATGTCCCTGATCGGATGGGGTTGTCCCATGGTCTTCAGATGACGGGATGCGTCAGTACCTGATAATCTTGCCACCCTGTCTCCAGCAAAGTTTTAGTTACCCCTTAAAGGAACAAGTCATAACCAGGTCAGCGGATACCCAAGGTGAAAAGAAGAACAGTTAAGTTAGTGGTGGTAACAGGAGTCTTGGCCAGCATCCCAGAGTAAGGTAACGGCTAATATTTATAAAGTGCTTTGTGCCAGACACTGTTAAACACAGATTTATACAGATTATTTAATTTAATCCAGATAACATTGCTATAAGATAGGTGCTATTATTATCCCCATTTTGCAGCCAGAAACTGAGTTTGGAGAGCACACCTAGAATGCACACATAAATATAGTATGTATACTATATAAATATAGTATGTATAATACTATATTTGGTTAAAATATATTTGTTTATCTATCTACACACACATATTTCTACCAAATATAGTATTAACCCTTTGGTTAACTTGCCTTTTCTCAACAATACATTATGAACAACTTTCCATGTTTTTAACTATTCTATTTAATCTTATTTAAAGACTATAGAGCATTCTATTGTTTGAAGGTATTATAATTTAACTACTTCCTTATTATTGAACTAATTTACTTCTAGATTTTTGCTACAATAAATAACCCTGTGGTGATGGTTCTTGTATGTAAACCTCCTCTGATTTTTCCTTTAGAATGAAAACATAACTGCTAAATCAAAGGACATGCTTTCTTAAAACTTTTTAGTTCATGTATAACATATATACATCAAGCGTACAGCTAGTTGAATTTCACCTACGTATGTACAACTATGTAACCACTACCCACATCACGTGTTAAACACTCGCAGCACCCCAGAATGCTCCTTCATGCCCCTTCTCAGTCAACACCTACCCCATGTGCTTGAACATCATATACATGGAGTCACAGGGTGTGGAATTTTTTGTTTCTGGCTCCTTCCACTCAACATGATATCTGTGAGATTCATCCATGCTGTAGTATATTGCAGTCATTCATTCTTTATATTGCTGTGTGGTATCCTGTTTTTTGAATATACAATTTATTGATGCATTTACTGTTATCAGACGTTTAGACTATATGAATAAGGCTGCTGTGAACATTCTCGTACATTTTTTTGGAGGACGTAACTACGCATTTTTAAAATGTAAACTAGAAGTGGGATTACTAGGCCATAGAGAGGCATATATTTAAAGGCAGGGTAAACATTTTTAAAAGTTTTTTTTTTTTGTCCACTTTTAAATTGGCCTCCAAACAGTTGTTCCAATTTGAACTCCCACCATCCAATGTTATGAGCCTGTCCCCTCCCTCACACCCTTACCAATGGCAGGAGGGCATCT
Source organism: Grampus griseus (assembly GCF_964374135.1). NCBI lineage: Eukaryota > Metazoa > Chordata > Mammalia > Artiodactyla > Delphinidae > Grampus > Grampus griseus. Next base: position 81,508,264 of record NC_139017.1, read on the forward strand.
CATCCTTCTTTATCTTTGCCAGTCTGAGAGAAGAAATGGTATCTAATTGTTTACATCGTGTTTGATAACCAGGTATGTTAGACAAGTCTTTCTGTGTCACCAGACATGCTTATTTCTTCTTTCAAAAATTGCCCACACGTCATTGCCCTATTTGGTATTAGCCTCAGGATAAAGCAAAAAGGTGAAATATAATCCATATAGTCTGTACAAATTTACTGGCATTGTCAGAAAATGCATTGACATTTATGACCAGAACAAATTTACATTCTTTGCATAAGCTGACGTCCTGCTCTATGTATTTCAGAAGGAAGCTAACATTTACAGAACACCTATTACTGAGCACATTTACTCTTTAGAGCAGCCCTATTCACTTAATCCTTATAGCTTCATTTAATTTCAGTAGTAGCATTTAATTTTCACAAAAGCTCTGAAAGGCACTTAATATTCTGCCTATTTTTACAAATGTAGAAATCAAGTCTCACAGTCACACAACCATTTAAGCAGCGGGACTGGGATTTAAACCCAAGACACTTCAAGTCCAAAGTAAATTTTCTTTTCTGTGTTCTCTAGATACAATTGTCTAGGGCAGTGATCCTCTTTTTTTTTCTTCTTCACTTTATAAACCCTAAGAGGGCTCCTGAATTCCAGAACCCTATTAATTTCCTTGTATCACCAACACACAGATAGCATCCTACCACCAGGATGGTCAGGATGGCTGTGCTATTAAGGAAAGACTGCTGATATGGAAACATTCATGTTAGATCATTTCACCCATTTTATAAATTTTTCTTTTATTTGTGTGTGTTTTGTGTGTGTTTAAAATCTGAGTAATGGCTTAATCAATTCAGAGTTGAAATGAATAGAAGCATAGATGGATCCAGGATCTCTTCCTCTCAACATCATTATTGGTTTGGGGATCTGAAGCTTCTATCATTTAACAGGGCTTTTAAAAGAAAAAGATTACTAACACAAAATTAAGCTCAAGACTGAGTACTTATTTAAAATGATAAGAGGAATCACCATAAATTACACAATTTAAAAATATGTAAAGGGACTTCCCTTGTGGTCCAGTGACTAAGACTCCACGCTCCCAATGCAGGGGGCCCGGGTTCAATCCCTGGTCAGGGAACTTGATCCCACATGCAGCAACTAAGAGTTCGCATGCCACAACTAAAGATCCTGCATGCCGCAACTAAAACATCCCAAGTGCTGCAACTAACACCTGGTGCAGCCAAATAAATAATTTTTAAAAATTAAAAAAAAAATTTAAATGCCACAAGCATCACAAAATCCAAAAAAATCCACAATATTTTTGTTACCTACCTGTCTGATAAACCTGTAGATTTTTACTTAATTTGTGGGAGCTCCATGCTCTTGGATTACCTCTTCATATGACAGAGGTCTTGTAATATTTTCTCTCTAGAGAGTATAAAGATAAATCATTCTTGAAGAAACTGGCACAAACCTCTTAGATAGCCTCACCCACCAGAGGGCAGACAGCAGAAGCAAGAAGAGCTACAATCCTGCAGCCTGTGGAACAAAAACCACATTCACAGAAAGATAGACAAGATGAAAAGGCAGAGGGCTATGTACCAGATGAAGGAACAAGATAAAACCCCAGAAAAACAAGTAAATGAAGTGGATATAGGCAACCTTCCAGAAAAAGAATTCAGAATAATGACAGTGAAGATGATCCAGGACCTCGGAAAAAGAATGGAGGCAAAGATGGAGAAGATGCAAGAAATGTTTAACAAAGATCTAGAAGAACTAAAAAACAAACAAACAGAGATGAACAATACAATAACTGAAATGAAAAATACACTAGAAGGAATCAATAGCAGAATAACTGAGGCAGAAGAACGGATAAGTGACCTGGAAGACAGAATGGTGGAATTCACTGCTGAGGAACAGAATAAAGAAAAAAGAATGAAAAGAAATGAAGACAGCCTAAGAGACCTCTGGGACAACATTAAACTCAACAACATTCACATTATTGGGATCCCAGAAGGAGAAGAGAGAGAGAAAGCACCTGAGAAAATATTTGAAGAGATTATAGTCAAAAACTTCCCTAACATGGGAAAGGAAATAGCCATCCAAGTCCAGGAAGCATAGAGAGTCCCATACAGGATAAATCCAAGGAGAAACACGCTGAGACACATAGTAATCAAATTGGCAAAAATTAAAGACAAAGAAAAATTATTGAAAGCAGCAAGGGAAAAATGACAAAAAACATACAACGGAACTCCCATAAGGTTAACAGCTGATTTCTCAGCAGAAACTATACAAGCCAGAAGGGAGTGGCATGGTATACTTAAAGTGATGAAAGGGAAGAACCTACAACCAAGACTACTCTACCTGGCAAGGATCTCATTCAGATTACATGGAGAAATCAAAAGCTTTACAGACAAGCAAAAGCTAAGAGAATTCAGCACCACTAAACCAGCTCTATAACAAATGCTGAAGGAACTTCTCTAAGTGGGAACCACAAGAGAAGAAAAGGATCTACAAAAACAAACCCAAAGCAATTAAGAAAATGGTAATAGGAACATACATTTCGATAATTACCTTAAATGTGAATGGATTAAATGCTCCAACCAAAAGACACAGGCTCGCTGAAAGGATACAAAAACAAGACTCATATATATGCTGTCTACAAGAGACCCACCTCAGATGTAGGGACACATACAGATTGAAAGTAAGGGGATGGAAAAAGATATTCCATGCAAATGGGAATCAAAAGAAAGCTGGAGTAGCAATACTCATATCAGATAAAGTAGACTTTAAAATAAAGAATGTTACAAGAGACAAGGAAGGACACTACCTAATGATCAAGGGATCAGTCCAAGAAGAAGATATAACAATTATAAATGTATACGCACCCGACATAGGAGCACCTCAATACATAAGGCAACTGCTAACAACTATAAAAGAAAGAATTGACAGTAACATAATAATAGTGGGGGACTTTAACACCTCACTTACACCAAAGGACAGATCATCCAAACAGAAAATTAATAAGGAAACACAAGCTTTAAATGACACAACAGACCAGATAGATTTAATTGATATTTATAGGACATTCCATCCAAAAACAGCAGATTACACTTTCTTCTCAAGTGTGCACAGAACATTCTCCAGGATAGATCACACCTTGGGTCACAAATCAAGCCTCAGTAAATTTAAGAAAATTGAAATATCAAGCATCTTTTCTGACCAAAACGCTATGAGATTAGAAATCAATTACAGGGAAAAAAACGTAAAAAACACAAACACATGGAGGCTAAACAATACATTACTAAATAGCCAAGAGATCACTGAAAGAAATCAAAGAGAAAATCAAAAAATACCTTGAGACAAATGACAACGAAAACACGACGATCCAAAACCTATGGGAGGCAGCAAAAGCAGTTCTAAGAGGGAAGTTTATAGCTACACAAGCCTACCTCAATAAATAAGAAAAATCTCAAATACACAATCTAACCTTACACCTAAAGGAACTAGAGAAAGAAGAACAAACAAAACCCAAAGTTAGCAGAAGGAAAGAAATCATAAAGATCAGAGCAGAAATAAATGAAATAGAAACAAAGAAAACAATAGCAAAGATCAATAAAACTAAAAGCTGGTTCCTTGAGAAGATAAACAAAATTGATAAACCATTAGCCAGACTCATCAAGAAAAAGAGGGAGAGGACTCAAATCAATAAAATTAGAAATGAAAAAGGAGAAGTTACAATGGACACTGCAGAAATACAAAGCATCCTACTACAAGCAACTCCATGCCAACAAAATGGTCAACCTGGAAGAAATGGACAAATTCTTAGAAAGGTGTAACCTTCCAAGACTGAACCAGGAAGCAATAGAAAATATGAACAGACCAATCACAAGTAATGAAATTGAAACTGTGATTAAAAATCTTCCAACAAACAGAAGTCCAGGTCCAGATGGCTTCACAGGTCCATTGTAACAAGCATTTAGAGAAGAGCTAACAACCACCCTTCTCAAACTCTTCCAAAAAACTGCAGAGGAAGCAAAACTCTCAAATTCATTCTATGAGGCCACCATCACTCTGATACCAAAACCAGACAAAGATACTACAAAAAAAGAAAATTACACACCAATATCACTGATGAATATAGATGTAAAAATCCTCAACAAAATACTAGCAAACAGAATCCAACAACACATTAAAAGGAGCATATACCATGATCAAATAGATTTATCCCAGAGATGCAAGGATTCTTTCATATATGCAAATCAATGTGATACACCATATTAACAAATTGAAGAATAAAAACCATATGATCATCTCAATAGATGCAGAAAGAGCTTTTGACACAATTCAACACCCATTTATGATAAAAACTCTGCAGAGGGCTTCCCTGGTGGCGCTGTGGTTGAGAGTCCGCCTGCCAGTGCAGGGGACATGGGTTCGTGCCCCGGTCTGGGAAGATCCCACATGCCGCGAAGCAGCTGGGCCCGTGAGCCATGGCCGCTGAGCCTGCGCGTCCGGAGCCTGTGTTCCGCAATGGAAGAGGCCACAACAGTGAGAGGCCCACGTACCACAAAACAAACAAACAAACAAAACTCTCCAGAAAGCAGGCATAGAGGGAATCTACTTCAACATAATAAAGGTCATATATGACAAACCCACAGCAAATATCATTCTCAATGGTGAAAAACTGAAAGCATTTCCTCTAAGATCAGGAAAAAGACAAGGATGTCCATTCTCACCACTATTATTCAACATAGTTTTGGAAGTCCTAGCCACAGCAATCAGAGAAGAAAAAGAAATAAAAGGAATACAAATTGGAAAAGAAGAGGTAAAACTGTCACTGTTTGCAGATGACATGATACTATACCTAGAGAATCCTAAACATGCCACCAGAAAACTACTAGAGCTAATCATTGAATTTGGTAAAGCTGCAGGATACAAAATTAATGCACAGAAATCTCTGGCATTCCTATACACTAATGATGAAAAATCTGAAAGAGAAATTAAGGAAACACTCCCATTTATCATTGCAAGAAAAAAGAATAAAATACCTAGGAATAAACCTACCTAGGGAGACAAAAGTTCTGTATGCAGAAGACTATAAGACACTGATGAAAGAAATTAAAAATGATACCAACAGATGGAGAGATATACCATGTTTTTGGTTTGAAAGAATCAATATTGTGAAAATGACTATACTACCCAAAGCAATCTACAGATTCAATGCAATCCCTATCAAATTACCAGTGGCATTTTTTACAGAACTAGAACAAAAAATCTAAAATTTGTATGGAGACACAAAAGACCCCGAATAGCCAAAGCAGTCTTGAGGGAAAAAAATGGAGCTGGAGGAATCAGACTCCCTGACTTCAGACTATACTACAAAGCTACAGTAATCAAGACAATATGGTACTGGCACAACAACAGAAATATAGATCAATGGAATAGGATAGAAAGCCCAGAGATAAACCCACACACCTATGGTCAACCAATCTGTAACAAAGAAGGCAAGTATATACAACAGAGAAAAGACAGTCTCTTCAATAAGTGGTGCTGGGAAAACTGGACAGCTACATGTAAAAGAATGAAATGAGAACACTCCCTAACACCATAACAAAAATAAACTCAAAATGGATTAGAGACCTAAATGTAAGACCGGACACTATAAAACTCTTAGAGGAAAACATAGGAAGAACACTCTTTGACATAAATCAGAGCAAGATATTTTTTGATCCACCTCCTAGAGTAATGGAAATAAAAACAAAAATAAACAAATGGGACCTAATGAAACTTAAAAGCTTTTGCAAAACAAAGGAAACTACAAACAAGACGAAAAGACAACCCTCAGAATGGGGGAAGATATTTGCAAGCAAATCAACGGACAAAGGATTAATCTCCAAAATATATAAACAGCTCATGCAGCTTAATATTAAAAAAAAAACAACCCAATCCAAAAATGGACAGAAGACCTAAATAGACATTTTTCCAAAGAAGCATACAGATGGCCAAGAAGCACATGAAAAGATGCCCAACATCCCTAATTATTAGAGAAATGCAAATCAAAACTACAATGAGGTATCACCTCACACCAGTTAGTATGGGCATCATCAGAAAATCTACAAACAACAAATGCTGATGTGGGTGTGGAGAAAGGGAACCCTCTTGCACTGTTGGTGGGAATGTAAATTGATAGAGCCACTATGGAGAACAGTATGGAGGTTCCTTAAAAAACTAAAAATAGAATTACCATATGACGCAGCAATCCCACTACTGGGCATATACCAGAGAAAACCATAATTCAAAAAGACACATGCACCCCAATGTTCATTGCAGCACTATTTACAATAGCCAGGTCATGGAAGCAACCTAAATGCCCATCGACAGACGAATGGATAAAGAAGAAGTGGTATATATATACAATGGAATATTACTCAGCCATAAAAAGGAATGAAATTGGGTCATTTATAGAGTCGCGGATGGATCTAGAGACTGTATACAGAATGAAGTAAGTCAGAAAGAGAAAAACAAATATCATATATCAATGCATATATGTGGAACCTAGAGAAATGGTACAGATGAACTGGTTTGCAGGGCAGAAATTGAGACACAGATATAGAGAACAAAGGTATGGACACCAAGGGGGGAAAGCGGCGGGGGTGGTGGTGGTGGTGGTGGTGGTGTGATGAATTGGGAGATTGGGATTGACATGTATACACTGAAAAAAAAAAAAACCAGATAAATCATTCTTTCCTGTAACATCGTTGATCAAATTTGTTTATTAATAATTTAGAAGAGTTTCTGTGTGCTTCGCAGCTCATTATTGGTATCATCACATGGACGTGTGGGATTATAGTCAAATTTTGGAAACTTTACCCAAATTTTTGTCATCTCTAAGATTTCAGACCTTTTCCAGTTTTTTGTTGTTTAGTGCCTAGTCTTAAAGGTTTTCAATTGATGTTGCTCACTGTTGACTATTTTGCTGGCAATGTCCTCATTGTAGTCGTGTATTGTGAAGTACATGTTGGTCAATATGCATATTCCTGTCAAATCCTAAAGAGATACAAATAGTTTTTCAAATAGGTTCAGATAACTCACTCTTCCTCATTAATTGGATCATTACATAATCCAAGAGCTTATGTATTATTTCTATTAGTAATTAATCTCTTCCTGTTAATGATTTATACCTTTGGAATAATATTCTTTTTTTCATTACAATTCACTTTAGATGTCAGGATAATTTCCATGGACTTCATATACAAACATATGAAAAATAATTTTATTGTGTGGTACAAAACCACAAACGTATACATTGCATCTTCATGTGTATTCCCAATAGGAAAGAACTTCATTTTGAGTAGGTGTCAATGAATACTGAATCCTTTGTTTGTAGAGAATGGACCTGAGGACCCCGGGAGGGGGAAGGGTAAGCGGGGACGAAGTGAGAGAGTGGCATGGACATATATACACTACCAAATGTAAAACAGATAGCTAGTGGGAAGCAGCCGATCAGCTGGGGGCTTTGTGACCACCTAGAGGGGTGGGATAGGGACGGTGGGAGGGAGGGAGACGCAAGAGGGAAGGGATATGGGGATATATGTATGTGTATAGCTGATTCACTTTGTTATAAAGCAGAAACTAACACACCATTGTAAAGCAATTATACTCCAATAAAGAAGTTAAAAAAAATTGATTGGAAAGAATTTTCTACAATCTTCTGGCTCCATTTCAAACCTTTATTTTCCTCCACTAAGGTCATAGAACACATTCATATTGTGATACAACATTTAGGTGTGCCACTTTATGTGATGACAACCAGATGAGCTTTCACAGTGGGCTGTGAGAATGTTCCTGAAAGCCACTCCTACAAAAGGTTAGCTAGAAATATTTATACATAAAGTGACTGGGAATCACATCAAAACATCCCATTAAACTCAAACCAATATATTTCCAACTGCACTTGCCTTAGCTGGGCCCCCCAAAATGCTTGCAGCCACCCTGAGGCCACCTGATAAGAGGGTAAGTCAGAGTAGAAAGAGAAGGCAGTCTGCCCTATTATGACTAAAATATGTGACTTTTACAAATTTTGCCAAAACATATGCCAAGTGAATGCATTGCTAGGGTTCCTCCTAACAAATGAGGGCACCAAAGCTTGACTTCTATCAACTTCATGATAAATCCACCTGTGGACTTTGGGGAGGGGTTTGGGGGCATTGATATTTGGAGAACGAGGACAGGCCTGTGGAAAGCGCAGGTGCAACATGGTTCTGCTACTTGGCTCAAATACTCTTCGTGATTCTCTAGCATGAGGATGTCGGGTTTTTCAGCTCCGTGACATGGGTCTAGTGTGAGAATCCAATCAGAAGCTGCCCTTGACTAAATAAAATAAGAAAAAATTGCCTTTCCCATCTTTCGTCCTTCCCCCACCCCACCGCCTTTAGCTTCTGCATGGTTCACTTTTCCTTTATCTTGTTCAGCCATATAGTGTCCTCTAAAAATTCTCTCCTATAAAAGTTTGTTTTTGGTAAGGATTTGGCTATCTCATTCATTCATTCATTCATTCATTCACATTTTTGTTACATGTACTATGGATTGGGGACCATTTTAGTTACGAGGGACAAAGCAATGAACAAGACAAAAATATACCTGGCCTCACAAAGCATATACTCTACAGCCAGTGCAACAGAAAGTAAACTAACGTCCACTTCAGAGCAGCCTAGTTTTTAGTACCATATTAGTGCTCTCATGGAAATTTCCATCTAAGGCCTTTATCTCGTTGTTAAGGGACTGTCTTTATTCCTAAGTTAACATAATTTCAAACGTCAGAGATTTCAGGGAGGTATTTTAGATGGGAAGGGAACACTTTTCAATTCCTTAAAGCCTTCCACTTTTATTTACGCCCAAAATGGGCCTTGGCTTCCATAAATTTGATTGACCTTCCTCCAGCCCATGCCCCATCCACTAGGAACTGTATTTTTATTTTCAGAGCCTCTAGAACAGTCTCTGGTCTCTCGACCAGGGCATCTTGAGGGCCATTTTAAACTGTACAGTAGGATGTACTGCTTTATTCTCTTCAACAAGTCCGATGCTAAGGTTGAGTATGGCCGTGATAGATATCTGTTTCTAAGACTTTGGATCATTTTACCTGGTCCTATTCATACTGTCCTGAGTGGTGACAAGGCTTTAAATTCAGTGGTAAATTACTTCATAAATTAATCATTTTCACTGTAGAGAAAGCCATTTTGTTATATTTCAGTGCAGTTTCTCTCCTTTTTATCCATTAGTCAATATTACATTCTTTATACAGGCAAATGCTTTGTCTTTGTCATTAGTACTGTTTGGAAGTTTCTGCCAACTTGTATTAGTTTAGATTTACTTATATGCAACAGAAAACTCCAGCCAGCTTATAAAGCAAGTATAGCTCATATAACTGAATTCCAGAGGTACGTGAGGCTTTGAGGTTGATGGGGTCTTTTGGCTCTAGCTGGATTTCCCTGCAATCCTCTTAGCTCTGTCCTCTTCCCCTCGTAACTTCATCCTCAGCCTGGTACCAAAACAGCTGTAGCAGTTTGCCTCACATCCAGGAATCGTAATGTCCACAGAGACTTCCCATGGCAGTCTCTAAAGAACAAGGATATTTTCCCCAGAGGCTCTCAGAAAGTCTCTCCTTTTGCCTTGTTGGCTCAATCATACGATCATTTCTGAACCAACCCCTGGCAAGGGGTTGAGATTAGCCATGCCCAGGAGTAAGTGGTGGTGAGAAGCTGGGTTTTGATTAGCTTCCCCTGAGGCCCCTGGGCTTCCCGGGGAGACAGAACCTGAGTTCTAACAGGCAGGAGGAAATAGGAACAGATGCTGGGTAGGCGAAGGGCAATTTCACTCTGCTACTTTGAAAGTAATTCTAGTTGCCCCAGTTATATTTTGATTTCTGAACTTACTTCTCCAGCTTCCAGGTAATAAGACCAGGCTCATCCATGACAGGTGATGACCATTAAAAAAGTTAAGATTATGTTCGTTATCTTTTGTTTAAAAAAACAAGGATGTAGAAAACAAACACGGTTACCAAAGGGGAAGGGGGTGGATAAATTGGGAGTTTGAGATTAACATATACACACTACTATATACAAAATAGATAAACAAGGACCTACTTATAGCACAGGGAACTCTACTCAATATTTTGTAATAACCTATAACAAAAAAGAATCTGAAAAAGAATATACATATATATATATATCAAACTGAATCACTTTGCTGTACACTTAAAACTAACACAACATTGCAAATCAACTATACTTCAATAAAAATTAATTAATTTAAAAACCAACGATAGATACAGTACATAACTAAAATAAATAGTTTTTTTTAGCTAAAGAGTTAAATTTCAGTTTTTGAAAATAGTCCATAGGCCTTAACTGCCAACGTTTCTATGGAAAGTTTGGAGAGATTTTACTGAGTAATCTTGCCACATAGAAAGAAACTCCCCCAATCCCACCCCAGCGTGTACATAAAGAGGTCACTGGTTTCACCTGCATCTTGGCATGTCTTGAGCCAGTGAAGGGCTAGGTCATACTCTCTGGTCCCTGCTTTCCTCCTTCAGAGGCATTTTCTTTTTGAATCAAATCTCAGCTGGATCCTAAAATTTCAAGGAAACTTGCTGTTCTCCCTCTGTTTTCTTTAAGAGGTAGGGCAGAAACGGGATATGCAGAAATCCTTAATTTTATGTAAATGGCCCACCTTTCCATCTTTCCTTGGGGTGTTATAAAAATTAGTGTTCTAAAAACAGTTTTACAAAGTGTTCCCTTGAGATGCAAACAACAGTACTATCAGCCCAGCAGGTTCTCTACAAAAGCTTTTAAGTGGAAGGAGGGAGGAAGGGAAAGTCATACACATGCCTCTGGCATTTTTTCAGATTTTTGGGAATTAAAAAAATACATATCATTATAGAAATTATTTTGGCTTTTCACCATGAACTGGTTCACAGACTGGCCCACGTTCACTTTTCCTATTTGGCTGGCTGTTGACTTAAATAGGACACTTCCCTGGGAAAGGTTAGTACGTCAGAGTGGTGTTTGTTGAAAGTGACAAAGTGATAAACTAGGTTTGTATTTACTCTATTATTACTAAGGATACTTTTAACATCCTTTTGAGGTGCTAATAGTCCTTCCTGAGGAGAATTATGCAAACAAACCAACCATTAATTAAATCAAGAGCAGCGGTCCCCATAGAACTACACTATGCAGATCTGCTGATCTGGATGGACTTGTTGCAGGCAGTGGCCTTTGCTGCAGAGATGCTCCCAGTGGCCAGCTCTCTGTGCATTTGTGCACTTCCAGGAAGGACTACAGGGGTCTAGTGTCCACTCAGCCCTTGGGGACCTCAGAGCTCCCTCCCTTGAGGTCTCTGGACATATTGCTCCAACTCACCTGGGAAGAGCAACTACAGATCCTAGTGACTAAACACAGGGACTCAGGAAGGCAAGATAGAATTTTCCAGAGACTCTATGGATTCCTAAATTGCTAGAGTTCCTGTATGGCTTACAACTCTCTACAGAGATGGAAGACGTTTTATTGCATTAAAACCCAAAAGCGATATATGTGGTATCTAAAAAATATGACAAACTAGTGAATAACATAAAAGAAGCAGACTCACAGATACAAAAAACAAACCAGTGGTTACCAGCGGTTACAAAAAAACAAACTAGTGGGGAGGGGGGAGGGGCAACATGGGGGTGAGGGAGTGAAGGTACAAACTATTGGGCATAAGATAGGCTCAAGGATGTATTGTACAACACGGGGAATATAGCCAGTATTTTTTAATAACTGTAAGTGGAAAGTAACCTTTAAAAATTGTATAGAAATAAATTTAAAAGATTAATTTTTTTTTTAAAGCAAGAAAACGAAAAACAAAAACAAAATAACCAAACCACCGAAAGCCAAATGGATGATATGCTGTCCTATACCCGAGGTCTTGGTTGGCTGAGTGCATTTCACCTACTGACTGCTGTGGTCATAGCAGCTACCATCTATATATATGGCGTGGCCATTGCTATTATTGGGCAATTAATGCTAATTCTGGCCCCAGTTGGGCCTCACAGCTCGTGTGCTGATGCTGGGCATATGCCGAGAGGGACCCTGCTCTTTCTGGCCCCAGACGTGCTCAGTTCTATCCACGGCCCAAACTGGCCCTGGCATTCCGTTTCTATCTTCCTGGCTGCCTGCTCTTCCTGTTGGGTAATTTTCAGCGGCACAGCTGCTGACAGACATTGTGTCGCACATGACATTTTTTTCTCTCTAGCTCTAGGTTTTTAATCTCCCAAGAGTAATCCCAGTTTGCCTTTTTTCTGCCCAAGCTTTCAATTGTTTAGGTCATTCTTTTTCTCCCTTTCCTCCCTAGAATGTCCCTCAGTGCTGGGATTCACCCTTTCCAAAGTTCCTTTTGCAAAGTGCTCTCCTACACAAAACCTCATGACTCCCATGTCTTGAGTTGGACCCCTATGAGGTCCTGTGCCCTTGGCTCTGCTCCATCCCTGCCACCATCCAGCGATGAGTAGATGCAAGAAGGCCCTGCCTCTTCCCAAGGAGCGTGATAAGGAGGGTGACGTGGAGCCACTCTCCGAGCCCCCAGCTGTCTTATTAGCTTGGGGAGGCCTAAGGTGCCACTGCTGGAGATACACTCCTTTGGCCTGATTAAGGCATTTTTCCTGGTTAAAATAAATCTTCCTAAGAGGGGTCACTCAGTGTAAATGAGTCGTCTGGGCCTCCCCAGGAGAGAGTTCTGAAGAGGTAAAAGGTGTCGGAGGAACTTTATGGTTTAAGCTCTGGAGTGGGGCAGGGTGGGAATGAGGCTGGGGGAGACGGACGGCATAGGCAGGAAGCAGATGCTCCCCACCCATGAGGCTCATCTGCCTCCCCCCGTTGGTCAGGGCCAGTCCAGCCCTGGTGCATCAGCTGCCAGGATGGAGCAGGGTCTCAAGACTCAGTTCAGGGTGAGCGAGCCCTGGGCCCTGACTGACTTCAAGACACTGGGCTTCGGTAGGATTCCTGGATTCTACAAAATATCCAGTTACCCCAATAAAAGAAAGTGGGCTCTCTGGTTCTGGGGGTTGATTTTACTTCAGTTCTCTTTATTAAACTGATCGGTTGTTCTTGGAACTGACCACGTGTGTCACTGAGCAGCCTGGCTGCTTTGCTGAAGCATCACAAATGAATGACATGACTGGTTCTTTTGTTCTTGGGTAACCACAGCCTTTAAAAACCAGTCTCTCTTCAGGTACAAGCAAGGCCTCTGTGAATATGGCCTAGGAGCTAAGAATGCAGTTTCTGGGGTCACAGAGGCCTGGGTCCAATTCCTGAAGCCACCCTTCTGTTAGCTGTGAGGGAACTCTGTGCCCTAATCTTTTCATCTGCAAATGTGGGTAACAGTTAAACCTATCTTATGGGTTTCTTTAAGGACATGAAAGACTGTCACAGTGCCTGGCAAATACTAAGTGTTCAGGAGACTCCAGCTGCTATTTTTGATAGTAGTATAGGACCAGCAGACCAGTTACTTAACAACTAATATCTTGACAATCAGGAAGACTTACAGCTTCTTCCCAAAGAACCTAACTTATCCCCGGAGGCTAGTATCCAGGGAAGAAGACACATCTGCAACCTTCCTTACCCAGCTGTGTATAAGGGTAGGGACAGGAGGAAAAAGGCCCCTCTCCTCTGGGTCCTGCAAACTCCAGTGAACATGGAGAAAGCAACACCCACACCGAGTAGGGCCTTCTGGGGGAAGGAGCAAGGATTGGGGAATTTGGAGAACTCCGAACCTGACTGATTCCCAGTCCATTACCATCAGGAAAATGATTTCTGTCTACAATGCACATATAGGAATGGCCTCAGTGTGTGTACACGCACACACACCTCCACTCCAGGTTAGAACACCAGCACACTGGATGTGTTTTTTCTCATCTTCCTTCTTATCTCCTGCATCCTTTGCAGTCCATTCGGGCATAATTATTATTGCTTTGCTGGCTCAGTGTTGCAGCTCTCTAGAGTGGAGCAGATGTCAACAGCTCCGAAAGATCCCATGCTATTACACAGCAGAACAAATGAGGATGTCAAAAAAGGCTCTTCAGTCTAACAAGAAAACAGAGGAAAGAGACAAAAAGAATAAAGCCTTCAGAGACCAGCAGACTCGCTCTGATTAGATCTTATGCTAACATGATGCCCACTCTGCGTACTAACAGTGATTTAATATGTTTAAATGATACAGGGGAAACACAGAAATACGTCTCGGGGGAAAAAAGGGAGAAAAGAGAATTTCTTCCCTGCCAGGCATGATTAAGATGGTGTGGGCATCCTATGAAAATGTGACTGGAGCATGAGACCAGCGCAAGCCCAAGTATATTTACCTACAATGCCTGACGTCGTCTCATTACACGGGGCAGTGACTGCTTTCTCCACCAGCAGGTAAGCGATAGGAGCTGCTCTGATAGGTTAGCTGGCTAGGGGCTTGACAAAATGTCAGCCTCACTGCTGGACCATTGTTTATTCTCTTAATATGGGAGGCTATACTTTAAAAACATTTTATATATGGGGCCACAGGTCCAAAAATCTTAATTATCCAGGACAAAGATGAAAAATACTCTAGATTTTTGGATGTCTTAGAGAGGGAAATCTCTCAGTAATCGAACAGTTGCTCCAAATTCCATGAATTATAGATCATACAAAGTAATTTACTGATTGAATATATCTTCAGTTCCTTGCTCTGAACCCATTTACTCATCTTTGATTTATAATTATCACCATTAATGTAATAGTTCTGTTTCACCAGACCATGGCAGAATAGAGAACATCATTGGAGCAGTCCCTAAGAGCTATCTGAGAGGCTGTCTCTGAGGCTTAAGTCCTCAGTTTTGTCCACCAAAGAAAACATAATTCTTAAAAAAAAGAACATCATTTACAAAGGCTGACTTCGGGATAGGGATGAGGAAGTGAAAGGCTGTTAGGTATGTATAAAGTTCTGACAGTATCAAAATGTATCTGATAAGTTGACAGTAGTAAAAGGGCAAAATTACCACAATGAAGTAGAGAGAGTACAGAGTATTATATACTTTTTTTGGTCTCCTTATTTGTTCTTATACCTTCCACCATGGATCTGAGGCAGCTGTCTAGGGACTTTTGTTATATAGGTAAAGAGTAGCGCATACTTCAAAAATCCTTGAGGAATAATAGTTAAAAAAAAAATAAGGTAGCTCCCTGGAGGGGAGTGTTTATCAGTTTATTGGTGTTCATTGTTGAAATGCAAGAAATTGAAAACCCCAGGACATTGCCCTGTGCCTGAAAATGCCCAGGCTCTTCAGTCCAGATGTTAGGACTTGTCTAGAAGCCCAGAACCCTCAGTGGGATGAGAATTCAAAAGTCACCTGGTCCCGTGATGGTTTCCGGCAAGTGATGCCATCTAGTGACACTCCCTCGTTAGATGTCAGTCCGTTGTCAGAGCCCTGTCATTATTAGAAAGTTCATGCTCGCTTGAACCTGAATATGCGCCTTTGTATCTGCGCTCCCTTGGCCATGGCTGTGTCCTCCAGGACCTGAGGGAGGGACAATCTAAACCTATTACACATGGGAGGACAGGGGTCATGGCCCAGCCCCAAGTCTTTTCCCATTTTGTATGTGATATGATTTCAAGTCCTCAACTCCTTCAGCTTATAAATGTTCCCTTCTATAAGGTGAACTGATACACCAAAACCTACCACTATTGTCTAGCTAAAGGGACAAAAGGCAGCCTGGCGTAGTGGTTTAGCACACTCTGTGGGGTCACAACACCCATGTCCCCATCCTGGCTCTCGTATGTGACTTTGGACATATTACTTAATCTCAGCTTTGGTATCCTTATCTATAAAATGGGGTTATAATAGCCCCTCAAAGGCCAGAAGTGAGAATAAATGAGAGAATCCATGTACAGATGTTTACCACACAACGAGCACTCGCAAATGTGAGCCATCAATTTGGAGTAAGAAAGGACACTGCCTCCGTTATTTTCTACCCACACTTCCATTATAGTCTAAGCTTACAGTGCACTAGTGATTCATTTTGAGCTTACAATCAATCGAAACATCTCCATCATTTCCACACAGGCTACTATCAAAGCACATCTCTCCCATCTGCTGCTTATTCCATCTTATTTGCTTGTTTATTTTAACCAAGTGTAGGGCTTTACATTTATCCCCATTAAACATAATCTTATTAGATCTGGCCCATTGTTTCAGCCTGTCAAATCTTTTTTGCATCGCAATTCTGCCATCCAGTGTATTAGCTGTCTCTTCCAGCTTTGTGTCATCCACAAATTTTATCACCAGGCGATCAATGTCTCTATCCAAGTCATTAATAAAAACACTTACCAAGGCAAGATGGAGGCCAGAAATTTGTAGTGTGAAAGATCCATTCTCTAGATCAAGGTCAATCCATTAATTAGTACTCTGCATCCAGTCAGCTACTCACATACCCAGCCTGGCTACCATCAGCCCTGACCCAGAGGTACATCTTATCTTCAAGGACAGAGACTTTATCTGTCAAATGTAGCGCTGCAACCCAAATGCATTCTTTTTGCACAATACCTGGAAAACCAGTCTGGCAACTCTCTCAGAAACTGGCAAGTCTGGGAAAACGCAGACACTTTGCCTATCGCCTGGGAACAACATCCAGCTCACCAGACAAAAGATCATCCAAACTGTCTGCCCTTTATTTAAAAGATCAACATTTTCTCATGGCTGGGCTTCTAGCACCTTTCCAAAAAGCCTCAGCCCCTTGAAAGAGACAGCGGGTCTTCTAGAATATAATTTATCTGCTCAGGTCCCTGGACCCCAAGGCTCCATTTATTTATTTATTTATTTAAAGATTTTTTTTTTTCCTGATGTGGAAAACCATTTTTAAATTCTTTATTGAATTTGTTACAACATTGCTTCTGTTTCATGTTTTGGTTTTTGGCCTTGAGGCATGTGGGATCTTAGCTCCCCGACCAGGGATCGAACCCGTACCCCCTGCATTGGAAGGCAAAGTCTTAACCACTGGACCACCAGGAAGTCCCCAAGGGCTCCTTTTAGAACCTTTTCTCTTGCTTTGGGATTCCATTTTCTGCCACCAAGACCTGTAGGAACCTTATCTTTTCCAACTCAAAGTTACTTTCTTAGGTAGGAAAAATGGAAGGAACATAAATGCTGAAAGGATGTGTTTCCTTTCTGTCACCTGTTCCTGTTACGCCGATAACAATATTGATCTCAAGCAAAGGAGATATTTTCGTCCTTTGCCAAACATAATTAAAAACTCTTTTTGGGGAATTCCCTGGTTGCCTAGTAGTTAAGACTCGGCGCTTTCACTGCTATGGGGCCCAGGCTCGATCCCTGGTCGGGGAACTAAGATCCCGCAAGCTGCGCAGCGTGGCCAAAAACAACCCCATCTTTTTGTTTTCTTTGTCTTAAAAGTCTGGGTGCCTCTTAGAAACCCTGGGATCAGTATCCATGGAAAGCTAGCCTGACCACTACAAGACAGCTTGCAGTGGCAGTGGCTCACCAAGGGGAATCTGTCCCAGTTACCGGGGTCCTGACTGTCCCCCAAGCCCTCAGATCCTCACATCCCACCACTACTGGAGAGAAACAATGGTTAAGATTTTGGTAATTCTAAGTCTGTATATTATATATGTGGCCTTGGGCCAATTTGTAAGGGAGGGACAAGAGTGCTTACCTCATAACGTGGTTGTGAAGGTCACTCTAAAGCCACGCACAGTGCCTGGCATGAACAGTGGTGGCCCACTATCACCATGTGACTTCTACCTAGGTCTTGTCCCCCTTTGGTTCCTCTCTTGTCACCAGTCCCTTGCCTCCCTCCTCTCAGTTCATGTTAGCTCTGCTCCAAACTTTAATTTTCTGCTTGTCTTTCATAGACTGGCTTTTCCCCCCACGTACTGGCTTGGAAAATACTGTGTGTACTTTGACAATCCCTTGCTGACTTTAGTTCTCGAAATACAGACCTAATGTGTGTGAAAATCCTATCCCTTTCCTGGAGGTCCCCATTTATGACAAGTCCCACTGAATAAGGGATAACAGCCCTCAGAATTTTTTCACAAATCTCAAAAGCCACAGTGTTTGGGATCCAGTCCTGGCTTCTTCATTTTTAACTGTATGGTCTTGGGCAGGCGGCTAACCTCTCTAAGACTCAGTGTCTGCAGGGTGGGCATAACGGTATAGGGTTTGGGGAGCATAAACTGTTTAGCATCACACAGAGTAAATGCTCAATAAATGTTAGCTGTCACGATCAGCATCACTGCCATCATCCTTCCTTCCTTTCCATTTCCTGAAGAGTATCCATTTTATTAATAGATTGTTATATTTGCTCTTTTATATTTGCTCTTGGACATGCACCCCTCTCTCCTTCTGTTTATGTCCATTAAATTTCTGAACTCAACAGCAAGGGACTCTAGAAACCACATGGATCATTCTACATCACGCCTTCCCTTCTTTGAGAAAACACATAGAAACTATACACTATAAAGCAGAGTGAAAGTGGTAGTTACTATATCACTATAAATTGAGATAAATTTCAATCACATGGTTCATATTCCATTTTAGAGTTCACACCCATCCTTCTGTCTTCCTAGAGTTCTTTTAAAAGCTGTATGGAGAATTTCCAAGATGGCGGAAGAGTAAGACGCGGAGATCACCTTCCTCCCCACAGATACACCAGAAATACACCTACACGTGGAACAGCTCCTACAGAACACCTACTGAACGCTGGCAGAAGACCTCAGACCTCCCAAAAGGCAAGAAACCCCCCACGTACCTGGGTAGGGCAAAAGAAAAAGAAAAAAACACAGACAAAAGGATAGGGACGGGACCTGCACCAGTGGGAGGGAGCTGTGAAGGAAGAAAAGTTTCCACACACTAGGAAGCCCCTTTGCAGGCGGAGACTGCGGATGGCGGAGGCGGAAAGCTTCGGAGCCGCGGAGGAGAGCGCAGCAACAGGGGTGCGGAGGGCAAAGCGGAGAGATTCCTGCACAGAGGATCAGGGCTGACCGGCACTCACCAGCCCGAGAGGCTTGTCTGCTCACCCGCCAGGGCGGGCGGGGCTGGGAGCTGAAGCTCGGGCTTCGGTCGGAGCGCAGGGAGAGGACTGGGGTTGGCGGCGTGAAAACAGCCTGCAGGGGGTTAGTGCGCCGCGGCTAGCTGGGAGGAAGTCCGGGGAAAAGTCTGGACCTGCCGAAGAGGCAAGAGACTTTTTCTTACCTCTTTGTTTCCTGGTGCGCGAGGAGAGGGGATTCAAAGCGCTGCTTAAAGGAGCTCCAGAGACGGGCGCGAGCTGCGGCTAAAAGCGCGGACCCCAGAGACGGGCATGAGACGCTAAGGCTGCTGCTGCCGCCACCAAGAAGCCTGTGTGCGAGCACAGGTCACTCTCCACATCCCCCTTCCGGGGAGCCTGTGCAGCCCGCCACTGCCGGGGTCCCGGGATCCAGGGATAACTTCCCCGGGAGAACGCACAGCGCGCGTCACGCTGCTGCAACGTCACGCCGGCCTCTGCCGCCGCAGGCCCGCCCCGCACTACGTGCCCCTCCCTCCCCCCCGGCCTGAGTGAGCCAGAGCCCCTGAATCAGCGGCTCCTTTAACCCCGTCCTGTCTGAGCGGAGAACAGACGCCCTCCGGAGACCTACACACAGAGGCGGGGCCAAATCCAAGGCTGAGCCCCGGCAGCTGTGAGAACAAAGAAGGGAAAGGGGAATCTCTCCCAGCAGCCTCAGAAGCAGCGGATTAAAGCTGCACAATCAACTTGATGTACCCTGCATCTGTGGAATACATGAATAGACAACGAATCATCCCAAATTAAGGAGGTGGACTTTGAGAGCAAGATTTATGATTTTTTCCCCTCTTCCTCTTTTTGTGAGTGTGTATGTGTATGCTTCTGTGTGAGATTTTGTCTGTATACCTTTGCTTCCACCATTAGGGTTCTATCCGTCCGTATTTTTTTCTCTTAATAATTATTTTTTATTTTAATTATTTTATTTTCTTCCTTCCTTCCCTCCTTCCTTCCTTCTTTCCTTCCTCCCTCCCTCCCTCCCTCCTTTCTTTCTTTCTACTTCTACTAATTCTTTCTTTCTACTTTTTCTCCCTTTTATTCTGAGCTGTGTGGATGAAAGGCTCTTGGTGCTGTAGCCAGGAGTCAGTGCTGTGCCTCTGAGGTGGGAGAGCCAACTTCAGGACACTGGTCCACAAGAGACCTCCCAGCTCCACATAATATCAAACAGCGAAAACCTCCCAGAGATCTCCATCTCAACACCAGCACCCAGCTTCACTCAATGACCAGCAAGCTACAGTGCTGGACATCCTATGCCAAACAACTAGCAAGACAGGAACACAACCCCACCCATTAGCAGAGAGGCTGCCTAAAATCATAATAAGTCCACAGACACCCCAAAACACACCACCAGACGTGGACCTGCCCACCAGAAAGACAAGATCCAGCCTCATCCACCAGAACACAGGCACTAGTCCCCTCCACCAGGAAGCCTACACAACCCACTGAACCAACCTTAGCCACTGGGGACAGACACCAAAAACAACGGGAACTACGAGCCTGCAGCCTGCAAAAAGGAGACGCCAAACACAGTAAGATAAGCAAAATGAGAAGACAGAAAAACACACAACAGATGAAGGAGCAAGATAAAAACCTACCAGACCTAACAAATGAAGAGGAAATAGGCAGTCTACCTGAAAAAGAATTCAGAATAATGACAGTAAAGATGACCCAAAATCTTGGAAATAGAATAGACAAAATGCAGGAAACATTTAACAAGGACCTAGAAGAACTAAAGATGAAACAAACAACACAATAAATGAAATTAAAAATACTCTAGATGGGATCAATAGCAGAATAACTGAGGCAGAAGAACGGATAAGTGACCTGGAAGATAAAATAGTGGAAATAACTACTGCAGAGCAGAATAAAGAAAAAAGAATGAAAAGAACTGAGGACAGTCTCAGAGACCTCTGGGACAACATTAAACGCACCAACATTCGAATTATAGGGGTTCCAGAAGAAGAAGAGAAAAAGAAAGGGACTGAGAAAATATTTGACAAGATTATAGTTGAAAACTTCCCTAATATGGGAAAGGAAATAGTTAATCAAGTCCAGGAAGCACAGAGAGTCCCATACAGGATAAATCCAAAGACAAATACGCCAAGACACATATTAATCAAACTGTCAAAAATTAAATACAAAGAAAACATATTAAAAGCAGCAAGGGAAAAACAACAAATAACACACAAGGGAATCCCCATAAGGTTAACAGCTGATCTTTCAGCAGAAACTCTGCAAGTCAGAAGGGACTGGCAGGACATATTTAAAGTGATGAAGGAGAAAAACCTGCAACCAAGATTATCTACCCAGCAAGGATCTCATTCAAATTTGATGGAGAAATTAAAACCTTTACAGACAAGCAAAAGCTGAGAGAGTTCAGCACCACCAAACCAGCTTTACAACAACTGCTAAAGGAACTTCTCTAGGCAAGAAACACAAGAGAAGGAAAAGACCTACAATAATGAACCCAAAACAATTAAGAAAATGGGAATAGGAACATACATATCTATAATTACCTTAAATGTAAATGGACTAAATGGTCCCACCAAAAGACACAGATTGGCTGAATGGATACAAAGACAAGACCCATATATTTGCTGTCTACAAGAGACCCACTTCAGACCTAGAGACACATACAGACTGAAAGTAAAGGGTTGGAAAAAGATATTTCATGCAAATGGAAACCAAAAGAAAGCTGGAGTAGCAATTCTCATATCAGACAAAATAGACTTTAAAATAAAGACTATTAGAAGAGACAAAGAAGGACACTACATAATGATCAAGGGATCGATCCAAGCAGAAGATAAAACAATTGTAAATATTTATGCACCCAACATAGGACCACCTCAATACATAAGGCAAATACTAACAGCCATAAAAGGGGAAATAGACAGTAACACATTCATAGTAGGGGACTTTAACACCCCACTTTCACCAATGGACAGATCATCCAAAATGAAAATAAAGAAACACAAGCTTTAAATGATACATTAAACAAGATGGACTTAATTGATATTTATAGGACATTCCATCCAAAAACAACAGAATACACATTTTTCTCAAGTGCTCATGGAACATTGTCCAGGATAGATCATATCTTGGGTCACAAATCAAGCCTCGGTAAATTTAAGAAAATTGAAATTGTATCAAGTATCTTTTCCAACCACAATGCTATGAGACTAGATATCAATTACAGGAAAAGATCTGTAAAAAATACAAACACGTGGAGGCTAAACAATACACTACTTAATAACGAAGTGATCACTGAAGAAATCAAAGAGGAAATCAAAAAATACCTAGAAATAAATGACAATGGATACACGATGACCCAAAATCTATGGGATGCAGCAATAACAGTTCTAAGAGGGAAGTTTATAGCAATACAATCCTACCTTAAGAAACATCTCGAATAAACAACCTAACCTTGCACCTAAAGCAATTAGAGAAAGAAGAACAAAAAAACCCCAAAGTTAGCAGAAGGAAAGAAATCATAAAAATCAGATCAGAAATAAATGAAAAAGAAATGAAGGAAACGATAGCAAAGATCAATAAAACTAAAAGCTGGTTCTTTGAGAAGATAAACAAAATTGATAAACCATTAGCCAGACTCATCAAGAAAAAAAGGGAGAAGACCCAAATCAATAGAATTAGAAATGAAAAAGGAGAAGTAACAACTGACACTGCAGAAATACAAAAGATCATGAGAGATTACTACAAGCAACTCTATGCCAATAAAATGGACAACCTGGAAGAAATGGACAAATTCTTAGAAATGCACAACCTGCCAAGACTGAATCACGAAGAAATAGAAAATATGAACAGACCAATCACAAGCACTGAAATTGAAACTGTGATTAAAAATCTTCCAACAAACAAAAGCCCAGGACCAGATGGCTTCACAGGCGAATTCTATCAAACATTTAGAGAAGAGCTAACACTTATCCTTCTCAAACTCTTCCAAAATATAGCAGAGGGAGGAACACTCCCAAACTCATTCTATGAGGCCACCATCACCCTGATACCAAAACCAGACAAGGATGTCACAAAGAAAGAAAACTACAGGCCAATATCACTGATGAACATAGATGCAAAAATCCTCAACAAAATACTAGCAAACAGAATCCAACAGCACATTAAATGGATCATACACCATGATCAAGTGGGGTTTATTCCAGGAATGCAAGGATTCTTCAATATACGCAAATCAATCAGTGTATTACACCATATTAACAAATTGAAGGAGAAAAACCATATGATCATCTCAATAGATGCAGAGAAAGCTTTCGACAAAATTCAACACCCATTTATGATAAAAACTCTTCAGAAAGTAGGCATAGAGGGAACTTTCCTCAACATAATAAAGGTCGTGTATGACAAAGCCACAGCCAACATCATCCTCAATGGTGAAAAACTGAAAGCATTTTCACTAAGATCAGGAACAAGACAAGGTTGCCCACTCTCACCACTCTTATTCAACATAGTTTTGGAAGTTTTAGCCACAGCAATCAGAGAAGAAAAGGCAATAAAAGGAATCCAAATCGAAAAAGAAGAAGTAAAGCTGTCACTGTTTGCAGATGACATGATACTATACATAGAGAATCCTAAAGATGCTACCAGAAAACTACTAGAGCTAATCAATGAATTTGGTAAAGTAGCAGGATACAAAATTAATGCACAGAAATCTCTGGCATTCCTATACACTAATGATGAAAAAAGAAAACACTCCCATTTACCATTGCAACAAAAAGAATAAAATATCTAGGAATAAACCTACCTAAGGAGACAAAAGACCTGTATGCAGAAAATTATAAGACACTGATGGAAGAAATTAAAGATGATACAAATAGATGGAGAGATATACCATGTTCTTGGATTGGAAGAATCAACATTGTGAAAATGACTCTACTCCCCAAAGCAATCTACAGATTCAATGCAATCCCTATCAAACTACCACTGGCATTTTTCACAGAACTAGAACAAAAAATTTCACAATTTGTATGGAAACACAAAAGACCCTGAATAGCCAAAGCAATCTTGAGAACGAAAAACGGAGCTGGAGGAATCAGGCTACCTGACTTCAGACTATACTACAAAGCTACAGTAATCAAGAGAGTATGGTACTGCCACAAAAACAGAAAGATAGATCAATGGAACAGGATAGAAAGCCCAGAGAGAAACCCACGCACATATGGTCACCTTATCTTTGATAAAGGAGGCAGGAATGTACAGTGGAGAAAGGACAGCCTCTTCAATAAGTGATGCTGGGAAAACGGGACAGCTGCATGTAAAAGTATGAGATTAGATCACTCCCTAACACCATACACAAAAATAAGCTCAAAATGGATTAAAGACCTAAATGTAAGGCCAGAAACTATCAAACTCTTAGAGGAAAACATAGGCAGAACACTCTATGACATAAATCACAGCAAGATCCTTTTTGACCCACCTCCTAGAGAAATGGAAATAAAAACAAAAATAAACAAATGGGACCTAATGAAACTTCAAGGCTTTTGCACAGCAAAGGAAACTATAAACAAGACCAAAAGACAACCCTCAAAATGGGAGAAAATACTTCCAAATGAAGCAACTGACAAAGGATTAATCTCCAGAATTTATAAGCAGCTCATGCAGCTCAATAACAGATAAACAAACAACCCAATCCAAAAATGGGCAGAAGACCTTAATAGACATTTCTCCAAAGAAGATATACAGACTGCCAACAAACACATGAAAGAACGCTCAACATCATTAATCATTAGAGAAATGCAAATCAAAAGTACAATGAGATATCATCTCACACCAGTCAGAATGGCCATATCATAAAAAAATCTAGAAACAATAAATGCTGGAGAGGGTGTGGAGAAAAGGGAACCCTCTTGCACTATTGGTGGGAATGTAAATTCATACAGCCACTGTGGAGAACAGTATGGAGGTTCCTTAAAAAACTACAAATAGAACTACCATATGACCCAGCAATCCCACTACTGGGCATATACCCTGAGAAAACCATAATTCAAAAAGAATCATGTACCAAAATGTTCATTACAGCTCTATTTACAATAGCCCAGAGATGGAAACAACCTAAGTGTCCATCATTGGTTGAATGGATAAATAAGGTGTGGCACATATATACAATGGAATATTACTCAGCCATAAAAAGAAACGAAATTGAGCTATTTGTAATGAGGTGGATAGACCTAGAGTCTGTCATACAGAGTGAAGTAAGTCAGAAAGAGAAAGACAAATACCATATGCTAACACATATATATGGAATTTAAGGGAAAAAAATGTCATGAAGAAACTAGGGGTAAGACAGGAATAAAGACACAGACCTACTAGAGAATGGACTTGAGGATATGGGGAGGGGGAAGTGTAAGCTGTGACAAAGCGAGAGAGAGGCATGGACATATATACACTACCAAACGTAAGGTAGATAGCTAGTGGGAAGCAGCCGCATAGCACAGGGAGATCAGCTCAGTGCTTTGTGACTGCCTGGAGGGGTGGGATAGGGAGGGTTGGAGAGAGGGAGACGCAAGAGGGAAGAGATATGGGAACATATGTATATGTATAACTGATTCACTTTGTTATAGAGCAGAAACTAACACACCATTGTAAAGCAATTATACTCCAATAAAGATGTAAAAAAAATAAATAAATAAATAAAATAAATTAAAAAAAGCTGTTTGGAGCCATGTGTTTACATATTACACTATGAATTACCTGAGGGCAAGTAAGTGTTTAAGTCATAACTCTCCTTTTTTTCGATCTTTAGCATTCATTAAATAAATTCTTATGTTTATCAAATTTCTGTTATGTTGCAAGTGCTGCCATTATGGAAACAGTGAGCTATAATTCCTGCCTTCAAGATGCTAAGTTAGCTGGGGGAGAGTTCTGTTTCTGGTTAGCATGTGAAAGATTGTAGTAGAACTTCATTTCCACAGTAGCACCAAGAAAAATTTGGTTTAAGAATCATATGAAATTTATCCAGATTCTGGCCACACTAGAATTTAATTATAAACCAGAAGATCTCTAGAAAATATTAAAATATTGGGAAATTAAGTAATACACTTCTAAAGAGAAAATCTTGGGGAAAATTAGATAATATTTTAAAATAAATGGCAATAAAAGCACACAATATTGGGGGTTCCCTGGTGGCTCAGTGGTTGAGAGTATGCCTGCCGATGCAGGGGAGGCGGGTTTGTGCCCTGGTCCGGGAGAATCCCACATGCCGCGGAGCCGCTGGGCCCGTGAGCCATGGCCGCTGAGCCTGCACTTCCGGAGCCTGTGTTCCGGAACGGGAAAGGGCACAACAATGAGAGGCCCGCGTACCGCAAAAAAGAAAAAAAAAAAAAAAAAAAAAGCACACAATATCTAAATTTCTGGGATGTAACTAAAATGATACTAAGAATAAAATTTAGAGTTTTAAATGCTTATATTAGAAAATGAGAAAGGGCTAAAATCAATGATCCTAGCTTCTACCTTAAGAAGCTAGTAAAAGAACAGTAAACAAAGTAAACAGAAAGAAGGAATAATAAAGAGTGGAAATAAATGAAATAAGAAACAAACAAACAATAGAGAAAATAAACACAGCCCCATAAACGATTTTTTGAAAAGACCAATAAAATTGATAAACCCTTAGTTAGACTGAACAAGGAAAAAAATAAAGAGAAAACGCAAGTGATGAATATGAAGAATGAAAGAAAGGATATTCCCACAAATCCTACACACATTAAAGGAATAATAAGGGGATATTTTAAACAACATTATGCCAAAAGGTTGGCAATGTAAACGAAATGGATAAATCCCTTGAAAAGCAGAATTTTTCAAAAATGACATCAGAAGAAATAAATGACCTGAGTATCTGTTAAAGAAATTGAATTCATAATTAAATGTTTTCCACGAAGAACACTTCTGGCCCAGATAGTGCTAATGGTGAATTCTGTCAAACACTTAAGAAATCATACCAGTCTTAAATAGTCCCTTACAGAAACAGAGGAGGAAGGGCCACGTCTCAACACTTTCTAGGAAGCCAATGTGTTCATAATACCAAAATCTGACAAAAACACTACAAGGAAAGAATATTGCAAACCAATATTCGTCATGAACAGAGATGCAAAAATCCTTAACAAAACATTAGCAAATCAAATCCATCAATATATGAAAAGAATAATGTATCATGACCAAGTGGGGTTTATCACAGATAAATGTAAGCTTGGTTAAAATATAAGAAAAACAATAATGTAATCCACCTTATTAAAGGAATAAAGGGGAAAAAATCATATTAACATCAGAGTAAATCCAGGAAAATAACTGACAAACTACAGCATCATTCTGTGATAAAACCTGTAGCAAACCAGGAATAAAACAGAACTTTCTCCATCTGATAAAAGGCATCTATAGAAAACCCTACATGTGACATCATAATTAGTGATGGAACACTTTCCCTCAGGTCAGAAACAAGGTTAGGATGTCTACTCTCCTTGCTTCTATTCAACATTTTATGTGAGGTCTTTGCAGTAGGCAGAAAAAGAAATAGAAATTGTAAAGACTAGGAAAGAAGAAGTAAAGTTATCTTCATTTATAATGGCATGATTTTATATACAGAAAATTCAAAGGAATCTACCCTTCACATCCTACTAAATCTAAGAAGTATATTCAGCAAGGTTCAAAGATACAAGTTCAGTATGGAAAACTTATATGTCTACACACTATCAACAAACAATTAGAAAAGGAAATTAAAAGTCAATACCATTTATAACAGAATCAATATTATAAAATACCTACAAATAATTTTTAAGAGATGTACAAGACCTCTACACTTAAAAATATAAAATCTTGCTGAGGGAAATTAAGAAATCTAATAAGTGGAGAGAGATAGGCCATCTTTACAAAATTGTAAAGATGTTGATTCTCACAAAATGGATCTATAGATTCAATGCAAGTCCAATCAAATTTCCAGCCAGTTTTATGTAGAAATTGATGAGCTGGTAAAATAAAATTGTTCGAGAATTTACACAACTTGATTTTAAGTCTCCCAATAAAGTTTTTAGTATTTTTTAAATGACTGTTTTAGTCTTTTACATTTCCATGTAAATGTTAGTATTAACTCGTCAATTTCTAAGACAGTATGGTATTGGTGTAAAGATAGACAAATAGATCAATAGAACAGAAAAAACAAACCCATGATTACAACCTAATGACCTTCCCCAAAGGTGCTAAGGCAAATCAATGGGGAAGGGACAGGCTTTTCAACAAATGGTGTTGGGATCCACTCAGCCACAAAAAGAAATGTACTACACATACTTGAGCCAACATGGAGGAATCTCTGAAATATTGTGTATGAGACTGAAAGGAGCCAGACACGCAGGAATACATGCTTAAAAATTCAATTCATATAGAACCCAAGAGCAGGCAAAACTAGTCTGTAGGGACAGAAATCAGAATAGTGGTTGCTTCAGGATGGAGGAGGGTGATAACTAGGATGGGATACAGAGGAATTCTCTAGTAAAATGGCAATGTTTTATGTCTTGTTGGTGTGTTAAGTGGGTTTTTACATTTATCAAAACTCATTGAAAGGTCTATGTACTTTACTGGGTGTTATTTTACTTCCATAAGCAAATATCACACACACAAACTAGGAGTAGGATAAAGGGGAAGAAAAAGACACATGAAGTTAAATTATAATAGGATGTTGTAAGTGTAACGGTAGAGACATGCGGAATTTAATGGGAGAACATGGAAGGAGGACAAACAGCTTGATTGTCCACAAGCATTCAGCCTAGATCTATGAGAGGTATATTTCTCTACCCATTCTGGGATCCCTTGTCAACTTGCTATCAGGAGCATCTCACTTTCCAGAGGTTGATGGAGGTCTTAACATCATGAACCAGTTCTGGTCTGCCCCTACTCCTGCTTACTAGAACCTAGGACAGTTCACTGTGGTAAAGGGAAATCCCTCACTTGTGGAGGAAGAGAAAAAGTGGGACAACCCAGAATCCACTCAATTGCTGATAGATACTTTTTTTAATCTGACAATTTTCCCAGTGCTTACTGAAAAATCCATCAGGGTTCTGAACACCCCAGCTTTATGTATCCCTCCAGCACCAAATCCTCTCATTGCCCTTTTGTTTTGTTTTGCTTTGTTTCGTGTGTGTGTGTGTGTGTGTGTGTGTGTGTGTGTGTGTGTTTGGTCCGATTTAACATCAAGATTCAGTCCATCCAAATCTGTTGAAAAATCTGGCTATTTGCAAACAAGGAAGACAATGTATTGCCTCACAAACCATATATCCAAATAAATCCAGATGGATAAAAGAGAAAATTTTAAGTGAAACCAAATTTTGAGAATATTAAGATGAATATTTGTCAGTGCTCTGGGTGGAAAAGGATTTTCAGAGGCAGTCAGAAAAGAGCAATAGATGCCTCAAGGAAGATATAAAACTGACATATGTTAAGAAGTCATTACAATATTTAAAACTTTACAGCGATCTGACAGAAAGCATTTGCTACAAATATTTCTGAAAAAGAATTTATATCCTTAATAACTAAAACAGTAAAGAGGAACACTATGACTACAATTTTTTTAAGTAAGCAAAGGACAATATAAATGACTAACAAAGTTGAAAAAAAATATCACCCTCAGAAGTATTCAAACAAATAACCTTGAGATGCCATTTTAAAACCTATCAAAATAACAAAGAGTTTGAAAAATGACAACACTCAAAATCTGGTAAGGTCAGCTTTTTTTTCCCCCAGTGTGGAAGGAGTAGAAATTGTTGCAGTCTTTCTGGAAGGCAGTTAGGCAATTTTGTACCAAAAATCTTTAAAATGTTCTTAACCTTCTATTAAGAATTCCATGTGTGTGAGTCTATCCTAAAACAGTCAGAAGTGTGCACAAATCTTTATGCCCAAAGATGTTTAACAAAAAAGGAAAACTACCTAAGTGACTAATTAATGATGTGTAATTGATTGAATAAATTGCTGTATATCAAAATGATGGAATATTTTGCACGCTTTAGAATTTAGTTTTTGAAAAAGGTTTGAAGACCTCAAAGACACCCAAAACATGTTAATTAAAAAGGATACGCACCTTTATACTCTATAATTTCATAATGTAATAAGACAAAATATACACGTATACCTAGAAAAATACTGGTAGAAAATACACATATTTACTGAATCTTTACTAAAGAGAAAGATGGATTTCCTGATTTAGGACTCTAGCCCATCTGGGAAGCTAGTTCTATCCTGCCATGGGTTTATGTAGAAGGGAAGACAGTTTCTCACTGTGGAGTATGAAAGGTAGAAAAATGGGGGAAAGGGGCGTCCTCCACTCACATATCCAAAAAGCACTTAGGATCACTCAGGGACACCAAGTGCTCTTCCTGACTTCTCCCTAGGGACAGAGGGTCCTAAAGGCATTCCTACATAAGACTCTCCTCTTTCAACATACAGTGAAAAGAGCTCTGCTATTGGAGAAGAGCCAGGTTTAATTCTGCCTCTTTAGAGCTGTTCAGTTCAAGTAATGCCTGTTAAGTAGGAATCTGAATTTACATTGAGCAAAAAAAGGATTCTGATGGTTACAGGACTCTGATGTTTGGGGCTGTCTCACCTGCTCCGTGCTTCTCTGCTTTAGTAGGATATTAACCCTCTTTTAGAGCAGAAAAACTGAGAAGAGGTCACAAGGGAGTGTCTTTCCCTGGGGGCTTTGGAAAGCAGAACCCCAAGGGGAGGACTTGTGGAGAGGTGAAGAGAACACCAGACTGGAAACCAGTCCCCATAAGTCTAGTTGTAGCTTTTGTTTCTCAACTACACTGTGACCTGGGAGAATTACTTCCTCAGAGCCTTACCTTCCTCATGTACAAATTGGGCATAGTGACACCTACCCAGCTTACTTCCCGAGTTGGGGAAGATTAAATTAGCTGGATATGCACTGTGAAATTGTTTTGCAATGCAAATCTAAGAAATGATTATGTATCTAGTATACACTGCCTTGTTATGTAAGAATTTAGACCTTGTGTGTCCTTATATTTCCTCTGCTTTGGGGTATAGGGCATATCATTATCACAAATGAAAGCACTTCTTTGCTCATCACGAACCTGGCTGAATGGTGTGTGCCACGCTTAACACGTGATCAGTAGAGCTACATAAAAATAAACAAAGGAGAACAACCCTCTCTCTCTGAGAAAAATCAGAATCTGAGAGTCACAGCCTTCTCCTTAACCTTTCTTGAACCATGGGATATTCATTATAACAGGGACAGATACAGTAGGTAGAGGGTGTAGCCAGTAAAGAATGTAATGACAGATCTATTAAACAGAAACTGGCAATCATACTCTTGCAGAATAAGTTTGTCACATCTTCTGTAGATGGTCAATATAAACAACATTAAGATACCATCTGTATATGGATATCCTAACTGGGAAAGCAGGAAATGCAGCAAAGTGATAGAGTGGTTGGTGTTTGTTTGTTATTGTTGTTGTTTCCCCTTAAAACTCAGGGGATGGCCATAACTGGTATAATAGTTAAAGAGTGTATGCTTTAGAGTCAGAATAATTTGAAATTGAACCCTAGTTACTCAATTGTCTTGCTGTGTGACTTTGAATAAGTACTTTAATCTCCCTACACCTTGGTTTTTGAATCTGTTAGAGTTATTTTCAAACTCATAGGTCTGCATTGAGAATAAAAGAGGAAAATGTATGTAAGCACTTAGCATCATGGCCAGCACAGAGTATGTGCTCAGCAAATGATAACAATTACCATTCAGTATTTTTAGCTATCGTGATCATTATTTTCAGGGTATTTTTCCTAATACAGAAGTCAATTGTATTCTTACAATATGGTATGATTATTTAATACCTAAATACAGTAACAGTTAAAAACTAGAAAATGTAAGCTAAAAAAAGATACCATTTACAACAATAGCAACACACACATACACACACACTTTATTTGACTAGCAATAAATTGAACAAAATATCTGCAATATCTCCCTGAGAATAATTACAAAATGCTACTAAGATACAGAAGGAACACCTAAATAAATGAAGAGATATATCACCCTTGCAGGTTAGAAGCCTCAATAATGCGAAGATGTATTTTCTCACAAAATAAGTCTATTGATTCAAGACAATTCTAATTAAAGTCTCAACATATTTCATGGAATTTGAAAAGCTGATTTTAAAAGTTATGTGGAACTTCATTGAAAACACCACAGTGCATAAGAGAGCTATGATTTATGAAATGTCAACATATATGTCAGTCAGTGAAAATAAATTTACAATAAACTTACACCGACAACAAAGAAATTTTTTTAAATAAAAGTTATGTGGAAGAAGAAAGGGATCAAGATTAGCCAAGATGTTTCAAAGAATAAAGAAGAGAGACTTCACTACCAAATATCAGAACTTACAAGTAGCCGTATTAAGATGCTATGTTTCTAGGGTAGACAAACTGTCCAGTGAAATGGAATAGAGATTCCAGAAATAGACTCTTGAATAGATTGAATTTTATATCTGAGAGAGAAGGCATGGAAGGTCAGTAGGGGAAAAAAGGCTATTTAATAAATTAACCTGGTCAGGGCGTATACCGATATGGGAGGAAAAAAAGTGAAATTATTTCTTAAAATAACTCCAGATAACTCAAAGGCTTAAATGACAAAAGAAAACTTCTATTTTTTTTTAGGATAAAATATAGGTGAATATCTATACTACAAAACTACAATAATCAAAACAGTATGGTACTGGAACAAAAACAAACACATAGGTCAATGGAACAGGATAGAAAGACCAGAAATAAATCCATGCACTTCTGGTCAGTTAATCTACAACAAAGGAGGCAAGAATATACAAGGGAGAAAAGATAGTCTCTTCAATAAGTGGTGCTGGGAAAACTGGACAGCTACGTGTAAAAGAATGAAATTAGAACATTCTCTAACACCATATACAAAAATAAACTCAAAATGGATTAAAGATCTAAATGTAAGACCACACACCATAAAACTCCTAGAGGAAAACATAGGCAGAACACTCTGACATAAATCACAACAATACTTTTTTGGATCCGTCTCCTAAAGTAAAGGAAATAAAAGCAAAAATAAACAAATGGGACCTAATTAAACTTAAAAGCTTTTGTGCAGCAAAGGAAACTATTGACGAAATGAAAAGACAACCTACTGAATGGGATAACATATTTGCAAATGATATGATGGTTAGGGGTTAATATCCAACACTTATACAACTCAACATCAAAAAAACAAATGACTGTATTGAAAAAAGGGCATAAGAACAGAATAGACATTTTTCCAAAGAGGAAATGCCGATGACCAATAAGCACATGAATAGATGCTCAACATTGCTAATCATCAGGGGAATGTAAATCAAAACCACAATGAGATATCACCTCATACCTATCAGAATGGATATCATCAAAAAGAACACAAATAACAAATGTTGGTGAGGATGTGGAGAAAAGGGAACTCTTGTACACTATTGGTAGGAATGTAAATTGGTGTGGCCACTGTGGAAAACATTATGGAGGTTTCTCAAAAACCTAAAAATAGAGCTACCATATGATCCAGCAATTCCACTTTTTGGTATATATCTGAAAAAACAAAAACACTGATTAAAAAATATACGTTCACCCCAATGTTCATAGCAGCATTATTTACAATAGCCAAGATATGGAAGCAACACAAGCATCCATCAACAGATGAATGGATAAAGAAGATGTGGTATATATATGCAATAGGATACTACGCAGCCATAAAAAGAAAGAGATTTTGCCATTTGCAGCAAAATGGATAGACTTGGAGGACATTATGCTAAGTGAAGTAAGTCAGACAGAGAAAGACAAATACTGTGTGATATCACTTGTATATGGAATCTAAAAAATACAATAAACTAGTGAATACAACAAAAAAGAACAGACCCACAGATGTAGAGAACAAACTAGGGGTTACCAGTGGGGAGGGGCAGAGGGGCAGTATAAGAGTGGGAGAGTGGGAGGTACAAACTATTAGTTGTAAAATAGGCTCAAGGATGTATTGTATAACAAGGGGAATATAGCTAATATCTTGTAATAACTGTAAATGGAAAATAACCTTTAAAAATACATAAACATTTTTAAAAATTAAAAAAAAATAAGAGGATACTGGCTGGAAGGGAAATTTTTGCTCATGTGGTCTTAAAACACAGAGACAGCTATTAAATTGTTTATAATTTCAGGTTTTTATATTATCTTTGAAAATTAAAAATACTTCCATATAAATAGTGGCAGGTCTGTGTGAGTATGTTTGTAAGGTGGAGGTGGTAACTTAGCATTTCAAGTATTATTGTAATCAGGCGTTCACATTGTAGAAAAAAATATAGGTGAATATTTTTCTAATCTTGGGGTAGGGAGAAATTTTTAAACAAAAATGTTAACCATACAATTTTAAATTAATACATTTTTATATTAAAATTAAGAACTTCTGTTCATCAACAGACACCTTAAAGAATGTGAAAGACAACTTACAAATGGATTGGGAAGAGAAAATTTCAATACATGTAACTGACTGTGGATTAACATCAGGAGCATATAAAGAACTTCTATAATTGAGTCAGAAAAGAACAAACATTCTCCCCTCTTGCCCCCCGCAAAAAATGACAAAGACATAAATAGGCAGTTCACAGAAGAGGAAATAAATATAAAAAGATGTTCAGCCTGAGGAAATTGCCAATAAAGTTCACAATGAGATATGTTTTATAGCCATTTGATTGGCAAAAATTAAGAATCCCAACTGTACTAAGTATTGGAAGATATGAATCCACAAGATCTTCTATACTTTGCAGGTAGGAATGTAAATGTATGCAAATTCTTTACAAAGCAATTCGACATTATCTTAAATGTTAGTCATGCACCTATCCTATGAGCCAGCAATTCCGTTTCTAGATAAATATCCAAGACAAATTACTGAACATATACAGGGATGTTAATAGCAGCATTCTTCATAATGGTAAAATCTGGAAACAATGGGAATATGCAGTCATGAATATACCACAATGTATTTATTCACTATTCACTTATCATTGTACACCATACTCATATAATTGAACTCACGTAATTGAATAGTCAAAACAATGACTTTTCAGTTATATACCACAGTGTGAATATTTTGTTTGACCAGGTCCTCTGAGTAGAAGATGCCAAGGTCGGATTCAATGTGGGAAGGTTTTCTTAGGGGAAATGCTTATGAAAGAAAAGGTAAAGGAAGCCTGGGAAGGCTGGGAGAGCCATCAGACCGTGATGCAAGTCCCACCGAGTAAAGAAAGAAGAAGAAAGGAAGGTTGGATTGACGTGAACTAGACGGCTGATAGGTCTAAGGGAGATTTGGCAAGGTCACCTAGGGATCCTCCAGCCAAGTCAGCTGTCAGGGGAGCTCTGTGTCTCTCAGGAATGAGGCTGCCATGGTGTCCCTGCCACATGCAGTCACTGGCTGGGAGCAGTGTCCCAGGGAGCAGCAGAAAGTGTGGCCCTGGTGCAACTCAGCAATGGGTGACAAGCACAGGAGCTGGGCCCTTGGTCAAGTATACTCGCATTCTCATGACTACCACAGATGCCTTAGCAATATAATATGGATTGGGGGAGAAATAATAAGACTGCATTCAGGATAATACCCTTTCTATAAAATTAAAAATAGCTAAAACAAAAATTTAAAAATTAAAACATCGAACATCTTTTAGGAATATATATAATAAAAGTACATGTTAAAAAAAGCAAGGAAATGATATATACAGGAATCAGGAGAGTGGGTGGGAGTGGCAACATGACAGGGTACAAGAGGAGTATGTAAGTGGATGGAAGCTATTGTCAATATTTTAGTTCTCATATTGGTAGAGGACTCCTGTTTTAATTATGTGATTCAAGAAAAATGGGTCAATAAATATGTACAAGCATACATTTATATAAATAAAGGAGGCTATGCATTGACCAAAAGTGAGAATATTTCATGAAAAAAGAATTATGATTGATCTAAGTCTATGACCGTAGGACCAAAAATATTGTCCCATTTTCTCTACCATTCTGCACAATAGTACAATAGTGATTGATCTATTAATGGATGAAAAAATGTCTGCATATCACAGATTAAATTATAGGTGTCTTAGGGTCTGCCCCAGTCTCTTTGTGCCTTGGTTTCCACATCTGTAGAATGGGGATAATATTTTCTCTCTAGCGTGGTTATAAAAATTAAATAAGCTTATGTTCACACAAAAATCTGTACATAAATGTTTATCACAGCATTATTCATAATTTCCAAAAACTAGAAACAACCAAATTAACTTCAATGGTTGAATGGATAAACAAACTGTGATCCATCCACACAATGGAATACTGCTCAGCAATAAAAATGAACGACACAGGTGAATTCAAACGCGCTATGCTAAGTGAAAGATTTCAGTATCAAAAGATAACATACTATATGATTCCATTTTTATGACATTCTGGAAAAGGCAAACATGTTGGAAGAGAGTACAGATCAGAGGTTTCTAGGGGTTATGAGAGGAGAGGGGATCTAACTAAAAAGAGGTAGCAGGAGGGACTTCTTTAGGAAATTCATATTGTGCTATATTCTGCCATAATACTGGTTATAAGAGCTGACACACACGTAAAAACGTATAGACTTGTACCCCAAAATGTGTATTTTACTCTACATAATTTTTAGAATTAAAGAAAAGTTTGCAGAATTTCTACTGTGTACTATATTCTGTAACAGTAGGAGGATGATTTAACCTTTTTAAAGGGAAATCAAACTGCATAACATGAAAATGTGACTTCTGAGATTTCCATGAGTCTAGTTTTCGTTCCAAAATCACCTTGCATTCTAATCAATTTCATGTATTCTGGGACTTTCTATATCTGCTGGCCTAGAGTGGGCAAGGGGAAAGAAGGCTGCCACTGGTGATGGTAATGGAATTAAGAAAAGGTCTTTGATTAGAACATTTGAAAATTTCTCTTTTCAATCATGGTTGGTGTAGACAAGTAACTTGAAACCACTGAGCAGACGCTGTGACTGGGAACAGCCGGGGTCCAAGCACCGTCTTGCCCAGAGCAATACGGGCAGAGTTTCAGCTAATCCTGTGGTTGCTTAACCCTCCCTGTGTGTAGTTCCAGCTGGCCTTTTATTTGGGGGGGGGGGCGGAGGGGGGATGGTGGGAATAAAAATTTATATTCAGATATGTCAAGTAAAAACAATAAAGGTCCTTAGTGTCTAAAATGACCAAAGGGGGAAAATGGGTGGTATTGACCAGCTGTAAGAGAAGACAATGGATGTAAAAGAACTGAGTAATAACCTCATTATTGAATTTTATACCCTAGTATATGTATCTGTCTCTCAAATGTGCTCAAAGTCCAGATTAGAGTTCCTTGAAGCATGGGGTTTACTACATAGAAATCCAGGTGGGTATAGGCTGTAAACAGAATAAGTTTTGCTTTCACTTGCAGTGATACCGACTCATTCACCAAGAAAAATTAGCTTGAAAAGTACAGGTGTGCTGGGTCTTTTAAGACTGGGCATATACCCTGAGAAAACCATAATTCAAAAAGAGTCATGTACCGAAATGTTCATTGCAGCTCTATTTACACTAGCCCGGAGATGGAAACAACCTAAGTGTCCATCATCGGATGAATGGATAAAGAAGATGTGGCACATATATACAATGGAATATTACTCAGCCATAAAAAGAAATGAAATTGAGCTATTTGTAATGAGGTGGATAGACCTAGAGTCTGTCATACAGACTGAAGTAAGTCAGAAAGAGAAAGACAAATACCATATGCTAACACATATATATGGAATTTAAGAAAAAAAAATGTCATGAAGAACCTAGGGGTAAGACAGGAATAAAGACACAGACCTACTAGAGAATGGACTTGAGGATACGGGGAGGGGGAAGGGTAAGTTGTGACAAAGCGAGAAAGAGGCATGGACATATATACACTACCAAATGTAAGGTAGATAGCTAGTGGGAAGCAGCTGCATAGCACAGGGAGATCAGCTCGGTGCTTTGTGACTGCCTGGAGGGGTGGGATAGGGAGGGTGGGAGGGAGGGAGATGCAAGAGGGAAGAGATATGGGAACATATGTATATGTATAACTGATTCACTTTGTTGTAAAGCAGAAACTAACACACAATTGTAAGGCAATTATACTCCAATAAAGATGTAAAAAAAAAAAATAAAGTACAGGTGTGCTTCCCCAAACAACGTTCAAACAGCCCGCTCCCTCCCACAGTTAGAGGAAGCAAAATCCCACACAACCAAAGAGATTAACACTGCTGCGATTATTTTCATTTCAAAAAGGGTCCACTTAAAATATTTACTCTGGTAGTTCCTTCAAGTATGGACCGCCTCTGGGGCATTTAGATTTCTTTCATAAATCATTAACCACCGAGCTGAGGTCACGCAGTGAGGGAGAGTTCAGACTCCTTGCCAGTTGAAGATCAATACAAGTGAAGGTGCATCATCTCTGAAATGAGGCTGCGAGTCAATGGGAGAGATGTGATTATGATTTACACCAATGAAAATGGAAATATGTCTATGGGATGAAGGGAGTGGTCTCCATAATGTGGAGGTGGGGAACTGCTCTTCCCAAAGTGGGCTGCAGGGTGCCACAAGAGAAACAGCCCTGTCCTGTCACCTCTGCCATTTGTCCTCTCTCCGCTCAAAGGCCCATGACTGCAAGTGACAGGTATTGGTGAACCTCAATCCATTCTGCCTCTGGGCCTCACTTGCTCATTATAGAAGGCTGCAATTTCATTTCAGATTGGCAGTGTAAAACCTGTTGTCATATTTTATGTGATGATGTTAACTCTGCTATGAGAGAATACCCCAGAGCCAGCTCAGTACATAGAAATAGCCACTTATCAGATGCAATCTGTAATCTTCCCGCTGCCGTGACCCATTCTGTAATTTTCCCTTAGATGACAAGCTACAAATGAAGAGTGTACTTAGATTTCGGTTATGAGGTTTAAAATATGGATATGGATATAAAAAGCTAAGCCCTTCAAGAAGAAACCGGGGAATTTTCCCATTAAATTCTAAGGGCCTTTGTCTATCTGCTCTATAATAGTACAAGACTCTTGTGATTCCTTCACTGACCTCAGACACAATTTCTTACCCACTGACTCTATTTCACCTCTGTCACCTCCCTCCCTCAGCCATCACCCATTTATGTGCCCATTCTCCCTCCCACCCACCAGCAAATGCTGCACTTTTCTCATACAAGCTTATAGAATGTCTCTAAGATGAGAACCTCATCATGTGTGGACATACTGATGGCAACTTTAACCACTGAGTTATTTTCTTTTTCCATAAAATCAACATTTCATGAAGTATTACTGAGTGACAAACACTATATACTAGACGCCTTATACCTATGGTCTCCTTTTATATAGAAGAAACTGAGTTCAGAACAAATTATGTCTGAGACTACACAGAATTAATAGTTGAAGCCAGAAACCAAGACCAACAGACGCTGTATTTGTTTCCTGGGGCTGCAGTAACAAATTATCACAACCTTGGTGGCTTAAATAATAAATATTTGTTCTCTTACAGTTCTGGAGGCTGGAAGTTTGAGGTCGAGGTGTCAGCAGGCTGCACTCTTTCCGGAGTCTCTAGGGGAGAGTCCGTTCCTTGCTTTTCAGCTTCTAGGGGCTGTCAGTGTTCCTCGGCTTGTGGCCGCATCTCTCCCTGCTTCATCTTCATATCATCTTCTCTGTGTGTCTCTTAAAGCTCCCTCTGGGGGCTTCCTTCCCTGGTGGCACAGTGGTTAAGAATCCGCCTGCCAATGCAGGGGACGTGGGTTCGAGCCCTGGTCTGGGAAGATCCCATATGCCACGGAGCAACTGAGCCTGTGCACCACAACTACTGAGCCTGTGCTCTAGAGCCCGCGAGCCACAACTACTGAGCCCACACGCCACAACTACTGAAGCCCATGCACCACAACTACTGAAGCCCATGTGCCTAGATCCCCTGCTCCGCAACAAGAGAAGCCACCGCAATGAGAAGCCTGCGCACCACAACGAAGAGTAGCCCCACTCACTGCAACTAGAGAAAGCCCATGCGCAGCAACGAAGAGCCAACGCAGCCATAAATAAATAAATAAATAAATAAAAATTTAAAAAATGGCTCCCTCTGTCTTGCTCTTAAAAGGATACATGGGATTGCATTTAAGCCCTATCTGGGTATACCAGGATGAGCTCCTTAACTTAATCAAAATGCTTAATCACATCACATAAATTGCCATTTAAAGTAACATTCACATGTTCCAGGGATTGGATGTGGATATCTCTTGCAGGGTAGGGGTGGGGCTATTTTTCAGCCTACTACAGACCCCAAAGCCATCAAAGTCCTACGGACTGAGGTCCCATCACTAATCATACATAGGAAATCCTTGAGCTGGAGGGAACTGGAGGGAGGAGCTGCCCAGCCCATTAAGTGCAAGTCTCTCCTTGGCCAGCCTCCACTGACTTGAATTTCCAAGGACCTGAAATTGACAAACTCCTTTAGATTCAAACATGAAACATCATGGTAAAAAACACAATATCTGGGAAGAGTCATGAGGCATTACCAGCCACAATCACCTTAACATAGATCAGTTTATCAGATTAACCCTAGTCACTCACAGCCCTGCAGAAATGGAACACACACCAGGTCAGGTCTGATAGCTCAGATGGGATGTTGATGCTTTCTTCAGGTACAACACTGTGTTGACATAAACAATGGCTTTGAAATGCCCCTTGAGCCATTTTTCTTTGAGTCCTCATCTGCTGGACACCAGAATATCTAGATGAAAAATAATTGCAGTATTTAATTAATTATGTGTAAGATTTATCTACATAACTTTTATATGCTTGATTATTCACAGAAATTAGCTATCTGGCCATCTCCTTATTGGTTTGTTTGTCAAATTGGCATTTTTTGATCCATTTGTTTGTTGTTCCCATGCCCCTAGGCTGGAAACTCTCCACAGTATTGTTTTTCCTCCTGGAAAAGACTTTTTTTGTAACCTTGTAAGAAATGCTTATTTTTCTAAGAATTTTATATCAACATTAAAGAACGTTTTTGAAAGGATTTTCAAAAATCACCCATAATCCCAACAACCTAGCAAACGAGAGTTTTCATGAAAGAGGAGGACATGCAAACCTTACTGACCATCACTGTACTGCTCCAGCAAGAACTTGAAACTGGATGCAAAAGAGAAACAGGAAAATATTTGCCTCTCAGTTGTGAGACATAAACCTATTTTAAGAATCAATTAAGGCACTTAGGCACCCCGGCAACATTCTTATGAGAAAATAGGTCCTTGTCATGCCCTGGCACCTGAAAATGCTTACAGATTGGATAAAATAAGTGGGCAAGAGCCTGGTAAGTCCCAGGTGCTATACATTTTCAGCGTGATTCGCTGGAGGGTCAGTGATCAAACTTTTGTCTTAAGAAATCTGAGTCCTTGTGGAGATTGGGATTTTCCAGTGCAAAATGCTCTGTTGGTGTCTCACCAACATTCAAGCTGCCTCTTTCCACTCTCTGTTGAGTTCAAGGAAGGCACTCTTACCTTCAGGATACCAGGAAATACTAGAGGAACGGTCCTTTTTTTTTTTTTTTTCTGAGGG
The DNA here is from genome assembly GCF_964374135.1 of Grampus griseus. Classification (NCBI taxonomy): domain Eukaryota; kingdom Metazoa; phylum Chordata; class Mammalia; order Artiodactyla; family Delphinidae; genus Grampus; species Grampus griseus. Next base: position 81,550,006 of record NC_139017.1, read on the forward strand.
AAAATGCTAACATGTAGATTATAGCTTAAATCCAATGGATTGTCATGGAACGTGATGAAGATAATTATGAGTTAACTGCAGGGGAAAATCATCAGGTTGGTGAGATGGGCTTTGCTGAGCCTGCTGTTTCACCCTTTCTGCTCCCTGAAATGCAGCCCCCAACCACTCGTGCTGCTCCCATGGCACACCTGCTGTCACAAAGAAGAGGTGACTTATGGCCCCTCATTCAATCTAAGTTATGAAAGTTTCAACGTGGAACCCCTCCTAGGAGTCTGTGGACCGCATCTATAGAGCCAGCTCTTCATTTCTCCTCTCCTCCTGTCTCTTCCAAAATCACAAACCTCAACTGGAAGAAGAAATGAGAAAACCTGATTTACCTTGTGAGATCTGGGTGGGTTTTTCCATCAGCTTCAGGAAGGAGTGACCATCTTCTAGTCCTTTGCCTGATGTTCAAATCAGGATTTCTCAACACTTCAGGTCTGGGAGTTCTCTTGATTATTTTTAAGGGCACAAGATGCTGCTTTTCCCTCAGATCTGTATTCATCCTGAGCAGGAAGGTCTTCAGAGCTCGGGGAAGAGAGCTCCAGGGATGGAAACTTTCTGTTCTTTCTTTCTCCTTCAAACTTTACGCTTGCCAGAATTCCCCTCTGTCTTCTCAGAAATGTCCACCCATTTTTAATACATTCTGTATTATTTCTTCCACCCAGTCTAAGAACACTTTGTCCTCTATGGTAAGACTTTTCTCACAGCTTTTCACCTTCTCAAGGGAGACTAGAGGCATTTATAGTGAGAGAGAGAGAGAGACTGTGGGGGGGGGGGGTGAGAGAGAGACAGAGAGACAGAGAGAGAGAGAGAGAGAGAGAGAGAAAGAGAGAGAGAGAGAGAGGGCCCAAGTAAGCAGACTGAAATAGTTCATTTGATGTTCCTACCACCTAAGAGTCAAGTTGAAAAACAACCTCCTATAAATTTCTGCTCCCGTTTGCTTCCGAGTTCCTGGTCTCTTGGGGATTTTTGGTAACAGTGCCATTAAGTTGACATGGCTGTTTTCCTCCCCCTCTCACCTAACCTCTGATAATCTGCAAGCTATTGGTAATTAGCAGTAAATTGCACTAGCTATGAATCAAGCCCAGTTCCTCTCAGTAAACACGGTGAGGCAGAGATACTGCCCTCCGTCCACACGGACCCACGATGGAGATATACTTCACGCCGATCTTCCTGCCTCTTGCCATGCACACTGTTTTGCTGCTGGACTCCACATCGTAACTGTAGATTATATTATGGCTGTTAAGACTTCCCTTCTCGATCTAATAGTAAGCTTAACTATTGGATTTTTATTTTTCATTAAGGTAGCCGAGCACTTTAAAACAGTGCTTACAATAGTTAGACTTAAGAACAACTACACACATATACAAATACAAATAATAAATTTGAAGAAAATGATCATAACAATCTTTAATGTATGTGACATTTTTCATTTTTCAAAGTGCTTTCAACACTTTAAAAATGTTCACAGCATTTTTGTGACAGCTGTAAGGCATGTATTAGTTTTCCTATTATAGATGAGACAACCCAGGAAAGACATCTGATTTATTCTCACGGTTTGAATTCATCAGTCTTACATTTATTGACTGATAAGATTAAATCAACGTTTTTAAGTTCCACTGTCAATATCAACATTAATCTCCTGATTTTGATAACTATAGTATAATTATGTCCTGTTCTTACAAAATATACACCAAAGTATTGAGGAATAAAGGAACACAATCTGTTACTCATTCTCAAATGTTTTAAAAAAGAAATATTACGTGAGTGTGTATATATATATGTATATACCTATATACACCTACGTATCATCTATATATCTATATCTATCTATCATTTATGTAGAGAGAGAGTGCAAACAAAGTTCTATTGGTCACCTTTACAGGTAGATAGGACACTACCCTATTAGCAACCCTATCTGAAAATTGGGAAATAAAAAATTTAAACATTTCTACTAGTCTTATATTAGTGATGCAAAGGTCATTTGTTGAATATTTTCTTTAGAAGGTACTCTCCAGGTATCTGCTCACACATCACAATCAGTAAAAAATCGATTTTTTTCTTCCAGTTTCATTGAGATGTAATTGAAACCAGCACTATATAAGTTTAAGGTGTACAGCATGATTAGATTTGACTTACATACCTCATGAAATGATTACCACAATAAGTTTAGCAAACATCCGTCATCTCATTTAGATACAAAATAAAAGAAAAAGAAAACAATGTGTTTCCTTGTGATGAGAGCTCTTAGGATTTACTCTCTTAACTTTCACATATAACATAGAGCAGTGTTAATTATATTAGTCGTTGTAATTTACATCCCTAATACTTATTTTTCTTATAACTGGAAGTTTATACCTTTTGACCACCATTAGCCATTTACCATCCCACCTCTGGTAACTGCAAATCTGATCTCTCTTTCTATGAGTTTATTTGTTTTTAAGGTATAATTGACCTACAACACTGTTAATTCCTGGTGCACGACATAGTGATTTGACATTTCTATACATTACAAAATGATCACCTTGATAAATCTAGTTACCATCTGTCACCATACAAAGATATTACATTATTATTGACTACATTCCTCACTCTGTACATTTCACCCCTGTGACTCATTTGTTTTGTAACTGGAATTTTGTACTTGTTAATCTCCATCGATTTCACTCAGCCCCCTAACACCTTCTTCTCTGGCAACCACCTGTTTGTTCTCTGCATCTATGACTCTATTTCTGTTCTGTTATATTTGTTCACTTGTTTTGTTTTTTCGATTCCACATATAAGTGAAATAATACAGTATTTGTCTTTGTCTGTCTGTCTTATTTCACTCAGCAAAATGCCCTCTAGGTTCATCCGTGTTGCTGCAAATTGCAAAATTTCATTACTTTTTTATGACTGAGTAGTATTCCATTGTATATTTATACCAGTTTGCCTTTAACCATTCATCCATTGATAGACACTTAGGTTGTTTCCATATCTTGGCTATTGTAAATAATACTGCAATGAACATAGGGGTTCATAGTAAAAAATTGTTTAAACACACTCCCCTATGTGTGTTTGTTGGTTTATTTACAAATAACATACAGTACTAATGTACTGATAGGGAACGCATGAATAGTAAATAAATCATATTTTTAAATAATACACATTTTGTTTATTGAGAAGAGAAAAGCCCTTTTTTCTTTTTTAAAATTAATTGATTAGTTAAGTAATTAATTAATTATTATTGAAGTATAATTGCTCTACAGTATTATTTATATAAGTTACAGGTGTACAATACAGTGATTCACAAGTTTTAAAGGTTATACTCCATTTATAGTTATTATAAAATATTGGCTATACTCCCTGTGTTGTACAATATATCCTTGTAGTTTATTTTATACCTGATAGTTTGTACCTTTTACTCCCCTACCCCTTAACTGCCCTTCCCCCCCACTGATAACCTCTAGTTCGTCCTCTTTATTCGTGTCTCTGCTTCTTTTTTGTTATATTCAATAGTTTGTGGTATTTTTTAGATTCCACATATAAGTGACATCATACAGTGTTTGTCTTCCTCTCTCTGACTTATTTCACTTAGCATAATGTCCTCCAAGTCCAACCATGTTGCTGCAAATGGCAAAATTTCTTTCTTTTTTATGGCTGAGAAGTATTCCACTGTATATATACCTATACCAAACCTTCTTTATCCATCATCTATTGATGATTGCTTCCATATCTTGGCTACTGTAAATAACATTGCTATGAACATTGGGGTGCATGTATCTTTTCAAATAAGCGTTTTCATTTTTTTCAGATACATACCAAGGAGTGGAATTGCTGGATCATATGGTAGTTCTAGTTTTTTGAGAAACCTTCATGCTGTTTTCCATAGTGGCTGCACCAATTTACACTCCCACCAACAGTGTTCAAGGGTTCCCTTTTCTCCACATCTTCGCCAACATTTGTTATTTGTGGTCTTTTTGATGATAGCCATTCTGACAGGACTTTTTAATCCCACTGAAATTAACAAATGATAAATGGAGAGAGCAATGTTATTGAAGATGTTTATTTACTTTTTAAATCTTGGCTTCACACATTGTGATTCGGCAATTCAAAGTGCTGTTTCCAAGCTTAGTCTACCCTGATTCTTCATTTTAAAGACGACCACAGTGAAAAAGATATCTCACAACATGTGTGGATCCAAATAGGAGAGGTGTATCATTGCCTGCACATACTGGCTTTCACTGAAATTTGCCTAGTGAAATTCCATTCGTCTCTGCTATAAACCAATTCTTCTTGCACACTAATCAGAAGGCATTGAATTTTATTATTGACAACTTCTGGATTTAAAACCCATTGAAAGCCCTTGTTTTGGAAAAATTTTAAGAGAAATAGTTTCTAAATTATTTTAAAAAGTACAGATATGAGTTTTTTAATAGGTGACACACATTTTTTTCTGGTGACAAAATCAAATGTTTATCCTTCAAAATAACTACTCAAAAGCACCTGTTGCTTTTGAAACATTGTTACTTTCTCACTTTTTGTTACTTTGAATGAGCAGATTAAGTCTGTTTATTTTTTTGAAAATATATGCTTGGATATAAACTACTTCCTGTCATAAATTGTCATAGAAAGTCAGTAAATTTGAAGCACTTCTCTTTTGGTAAAAGAAAAATGTTAAATTCCATCTCTAAGTTCACAACTCTTCAAAGTAATTTTTCATGAGTTCACCAGTACATTTCTATGAGGTATAAACAATTTTCCTGGTCACTCATCATCTCATAAAACGTACTGTAGGACTTCCCTGGTGGTCCAGTGGTTAAGACTCTGCACTTCCACTGCAGGGTGTACGGGTTCCATTCTTAGTCAGGGAACTAAGATCCTGCATGCCACACTGTGCAGGAAAAAAAAAAAATGTCCTATAAAGATTCTTCAATGTTTTACTGTTCTTGCTTTAATGAAACCAGCCACACCAGTGATGTCTTATAGCACTTGGAGTACAATGCATTGCAATTCACTGAGAGCAAAATATCAAGTGAGGTTTCCACTGCTAGCCCCTCCTTGCACAGAGTATACGAGTGGCTTGTGGCCACCAGACACCCATATAGTGAGGTCATCACTGTTGGTCTGTGTGTTAAGAAATAGTAAGACTTATTTATTTCAATTTAGTTAAAACTTAAATATATGGTTCTAATATTTTATTCATGTACCCCAAAGGATTAACTTGCACTTCCCCTGGGGTACACATAACTCCTGTTTAGGGACCACTGACTTAAAGAATATATTCCAATTCATCTTTTCTTCCTTTCAGTGCTGTATCCACCATACTGTAGCATCATTTCCCCATAGTGTTGCTTTTCCATCATTAAGTTTGAACTGCACACAGCTGTCCATTCCCTAATGTCTTCCATGTATTTCAGTGCTTTCCCTCTCTGGACCTCAAAACTTACAGATCTACCCAGAAAAGTATGAAATGGAACATCATTTTATTTTCCAAAATTGATGCTAATTAAGATATAAGCATAAATATTGACTATAATTGTAACATATTGGAAACAACCTAAATGGCCATACGTAGGAGAGTACAGGACGTTACACAATACAGTACCATGTGATTATGAAAGAGAATGCAGAAGATCTCTATGAATGGAACTAGAGTGACTTCCAGGATATGATGGCAGAGATTCTGTTTTCTTGTTTGTCCCCAGTTCCTAGCTCAGAGCCAGGCAGGTAGTAAGTAGTCAATAAATATTTTTTAAATCAATAAATAAAATCAGGCAATATCAAGCAGCCAGAATACAGTTCCAATCCTGGAGGAAGACACAAAGGTGTCTGAGTAGCAAATAGCAGTCACAGAGTCTAAGTGGGTGATGTCTTTAGGGAGGCAGAGTGGCCTTCATGACTTCACCTAAACAGTGATGTGAAGAACGAAGAACTGATTAGAAGATGCAGGACACGCCAGGCCCAGAGAAGTAATAGGTGGAGTAAAGGCAAGAGAGAGAACCATCAGGGACAACAACGACAGAGCGGACCTAGAGGCATCAAGTGGGTCTGTTAGAGACTCCCTGGTAATGCAGCATGGACGCTGACATTGGTCTATTCCAGGAATCCCTTGAGCATCAGCTGTAGTATAATGTGATGCATAACTGTGTCTGTAGTGATCACCCTCATCATCACATTCACTTATTTATTGTCTATATGCTCCCTCCTTTGACAACAGACATGAGGCCTCTTAGTCATTAAGAAAAATTAAATCATACTTCATAGGGTTCATTAAGCAAACAAATTTCCATCAAAACCTTTTATCAAAATTGGTAAAATCAAAAACTTGGCCAATCTCTATTATGAAATTTTAAAATATAAAATTGCCTCTGGAAGGGCAAAGCTTCTGTCATTCTGGAAAACGAACAGAAACTCTTTTTTCCCGTGGTACTACCAGTGTTACAAGCTGCCATGGCTCCTGGTCAGGGGAGATGCAAGGAGAGGGGAAGGGTGCTGGGGGAGGGAGGTAAGGCATCTAGGGAAAGCAGAGTAAAAGGAAAGCTGGTGTGGCAAGGTGGAGGCTGAGAACATAGGAGCTAGGACAGCTCTTCTGGCCCACCTCGGCCCTGGAAAATGTCTGTGAGGGCCCTGGGGCCCCTGGGGCACAGACCCACCCCAGCCCACAGGCTCCACTTCCTAGGTTGATTGGGCCTCCAGCCTCCACCCAGGTGCCTCAGATGCCTTCTCACCAGGCAGCTCTTTGTGCAGCTGAGGCCCCTGGGCCTCCAGCCCTGTCATCCTTGCCCTCTGCTCTAGCTCCAAGCCTGCTTTGTGTTCAAGCCTCCCCTACTCTCAGCCCGAACTGCTCTGTGCTTCCTCTTCTCTAATTTGACCTCCCATTGCTCCCCACCCCCTACACACACAGCTCCCAGACTTTTTCAGTGAGTCTTCAGAAACCCCTGCTCTGGGTTAGGCATATGCAAGCCACATTTCCCACCTGTCTCGGCCTTAAGCGAAATCTAAGGACATTGCTTCCCCTGGGGCCCTCTCTCAGGAAGGTGGCTGATTCTCCACACCTTTCAGACCTTCAGGTCATCCTCATTTGCCAACGCTGCTTCTGCACCACTCTCTTCTACCCTCAGGTAAATAACCCTACTCTGTTGAGTCTGATATCACTGTGCTTTACCATCTTCCACCCCTCTCATCTCTATCGCTTAGCAACCTTTTTCCATTTCCCCAAATGCACTGAAACTGATCAGACTCACAATCTCCCTGTTCATCCCCTGGTGACTTCAGTTTCCATGTGGACAGCCGGGCCAGCTCCCAGCCTAACTCTTCATTGACCTCCTCAAGATCACCACCAGTCTTCTCTGGCCACTTCTCCCATGGAACCCAGAGTCTTTCCTGGAGTTCTGCTCTCTGGCCACAGTGCACTCCTTCCCATTTTCCTGCTAAACCTTCTCTTCAATCCCAGAGCAACTTCCATTCTGAGGTTCCTCTGGTTTCTCTCAGTCTGTTGGGACCCACTTCCCTTTCTTCCTTTCAACCTGGACCCAGGAGAATCTGGGTCCAGCTTTCACCACTGAAACTGCTGTAGCGAAGATGGTCAGTGCCCTTGACATTGCCAGATACGAGGGACAATGTTCATTCTTTCTTTTCCGGAATTCTCTGCTACACATGACACCAGAGTCACTCCCTCCTTCTTGAAATACTTAACCCTTTGGCTTTGGAATCTCACCCTCTCCAGCTTGTTTTTGTACCTCTTGGAACAATTCTTTGCTGTTCTCTATGGACTTCTGTTTCCTGCCCCTGTTGTAAATGTTGCTGATGCTTCAGGGACTGCCCTTGGTTCTTGACAGGAGCAGTGGGCTGTTCACAGGAGCAGGGTTTGTTTAGTTAGGTGTCCAATTCCCTGATTGCACGCTCATTGAGTGTGAGGCACAGCGACTGCTCCTTTCCATACCAGCTGCACAAATGCTGATATTCCACAGGGCCCTGTACTTGCCCCCTACTCTTTAACCATGCACACTTCTCTGGGTCATGTCATTCACATCTCATGGTTTCAGCTATCACACATGAACTGAAGATTATTTCCAGCCCAAGTTGCTCTCTAAAATCCAGGTTTTGTGACCCAACTGCCCTACAGAAATTTTCACCTGGATTTTCCATTGGTCCCTCAAACTCATTATGCTCAAAATGAAACTCGTCACTGAAGATACATGCACCCCAATGTCCAGAGCAGCATTATTCACATTAGCAAAGACGCGGAAGCAACCTAAATGTCCATTGACAGACGAATGGATAAAGAAGATGTGGTGCATATATACAATGGAACATTTCTCAGCCATAAAAAAGAATGAAATAATGCCATTTGCAGCAACATGGATGGACCTAGAGATTATCATACTAAGTGAAGTAAGTCAGAAAGAGAAAGACAAATACCGTATGATATCACTTATATGTGGAATCTAAAAAAAAAAAAAGACACAAATGAACTTATTTCAAAACCAGAAAGAGACTCACAGACATAGAAAACAAACTTATGGTTACCAAAGGGGAAAGGGGGGGTGGGCGGGAGGGATAAATTAAGAGGTTGGGATTAACATATACACACTACTATACATAAAACAGATAACAAGGACCAACTGTATAACACAGGGAACTCTACTCAATATTTTGTAACAACGTATAAGTTATAGGAAGAGAATCTGAAGAAAGAAATTATCTATCTATCTGAATCATGTGCTGCATGCCTGAAACTAACATATTAAAAATCAACTATACTTCAATTAAAAAAATAAAACAAAATACAAACACCCCCCCACCCCAAACTCGTTATCTGCCTGTAAATCTTTTCTCCTTTTGATTGTCTCCAACCCGTTTCAAGGTAGAGATTTGAGCTCCATCCATGGTCTTACATCCAATTAGTCAAGTCCTGCTATCACCATGGACATATTCTTTGTAGCCATCCCCTCTTCTCTACCCTAACTCAAGCCTCTATCATCTCTCAGCTAGATCAGTCCAGCAATTTCCCAGCAGGTCTTCTTCCTCCAGCCTGCTTTTGTGCTGCTGACACAAAGGTAATATAATTCAGATCTTGTCTCCTGTTTAATCTCTTCTAAGTTACGTAACATGTCGTTTAAGACCCTCGATGAACAGGTCCCTACTTAACTCTCTAGATTAATCTCCCTCTACCACCTGCCTTATACTTTTCAAATGAGTAGCATTGGTTTTTCCTCTGCTTAGAATAGCTCCCTTATTCCCTCATTACTTAAGTAACTCCTACTCAACCTTTAAGACTCAGATTTTTTGTTCGTTTCTCTAAGAAGCTGTCTCTGCTGTGTACCATTCCTCTTCGTTCCTTTTCCCCTTCCCCCGGAACTGGATTAGTTCTCTCTCTTCTGACCTCCCATAATGTATTGTGCAAACTCTCTCTTGGCACTTGGTGCGTGATATGTAAATATTCCTTTTACGCGTCTGTCTCTCTCGTAGGACTAAGTTCCTTAAAGGCAGGAATTATATCTTATTCGTCTTTAACTCTGATGCCTTGTATAGTATTTGCCTCATTTTATCACTAAATAAATATTTGTTTTTGAACCTAAATAAGCTAAACAAGGATAAATTTGTGCATTAGAGGGTGATGTGGAGGGAGAAGAGGCCATGGTGATACACAACCTGCTGTGGCTTCTGTGGTTCTGTGGCTGCCCCAATGCATTGGCTTCTGCTGAATCAGCTGGAAGGCACTGGAGAGCAGAAATGACCACCACAGTTCGTGCCAGTGAGTGTACGTCTGCCTGAAAAAGTTCCTCAGCCCTCCCCTGACTCTCAGGCCGCTGGTCATTATCCCTTATGACCACCTACCCACCCAGACCCTGTCCCTGCTCCACTTTGCTTGTGCTGTTTCCTTTGATGCAAAAGGCCACTTTTGTCTCTGATGACGGCAATGCTCCCCAGTGCCAAGGCTCAGCCCAGGTGGAACATCTCCATGTACCTCTTTCCAAGACTCCCTCAATTTGTATTTAACTCCCTTTCTCTACAATCAAGTGGATGTTATCATCAACATGATACAATTTAGTTATAGTATCTTGGATAGAAGTCTATTTTTTTTCACATGGCTGTCATAATTAATCCAGTTCCTTAGGTGAAAGATAAGGCTTCTTGATAGTAGGGGACCATGTGTTCATGGTACTTATTCAACACGTACAAAATTTGCCTAAGTACAAGATATCAGGCCTATACCAGGAGCTGGGAGGAATAGCAACTGAGATACAAGTTCCATCCTCAGTGGACTCAGAGTCTAGTGCAGTGTCTTTTAAGTAAGCGTGTATGCAAGCCGGGGAGAAGAACAAGAAGATCTGTTAAAATTTAGGGAGAAAATATTATAATTTCTAACAGTTCTAATTTCTCTTTCTAATGTTCTAACAAACTTTTTATTGGAAAAAAGAAATTAAGGGCTTCCCTGGTGGCGCAGTGGTTGAGAGTCTGCCTGCCGATGCAGGGGACACGGGTTCGTGCCCCGGTCCAGGAAGATCCCACATGCTGCGGAGCGGCTGGGCCCGTGAGCCATGGCCACTGAGCCTGCGCGTCTGGAGCCTGTGCTCCGCAACGGGAGAGGCCACAACAGTGACAGGCCCGCGTACTGCAAAAAAAAAAAAAAGAAATTAAACTTTACTAATATGTAGTATGAGGATTGATCCTGGTTCCCTCAATTGATATTTATGTCTTATAATCATATGTCATTCATGGTATAAGAGGATCCTCAGGGAAGAGTGGGAGGTCTCAAACTTACAGGGATTGACAGTGGAGACCTCTGTCATTTAATCACTTTCAGTGTACTGTGATGTATTGTAGTTTGATATGCTTGGTTAAGAGGATTTGCAATTATGTTATCTAGCTTTAAGAAAATTAACCCTCACAAAGAGACAAGCGGCTTAAAAATAATTCATTTAAAGACATCATAAATTAAACATAATACTAATAATGCAAGCACGAACAAACAAGAAAATGGCAGCTGTCACTCTGTCCACTGCTAAAATGAACCCTTCATCAGCCACATTTTAATAAAAAACAATGTTGGTCTAAACAGATCCAATAAGAACATGTCCCCAAATTCTAAATTATCAAGAATGTTAATTAATTCACAATGAAATTCAACCTATTTGTATCTTTTACCTTGAGATATAGCTAACGATAGTTCAATGCTATCATAATAACCAAGATTTAAAAATATTGAGTCTGAAGTTTCACTTCTGCTGAAGATGTAAAAAGTTGCAGAGAATGTCGTTCCCATCCTGACAATGAGAAAAATCCAGATAAAAGACAAAATCTTAAGTTTTAGTGAGGGCTTCCCTGGTGGTGCAGTGGTTGAGAATCTGCCTGCCAATGCAAGGGACACAGGTTCGATCCCTGGTCTGGGAAGATACCACATGCCATGGAGCAGCTAAGCCCATGCACCTCAGCTACTGAGCCTGTGCTCTAGAGCCCACGAGCCACAACTACTGAGCCTGCGTGCTGCAACCACTGAAGTCTGTGTGCCTAGAGCCCGTGCTCCGCAACAAGAGAAGCCACCAGAATGAGAAGCCTGCACACCACAACAAAGAGTAGCCCCCGCTCGCCGCAACTACAGAAACCCCACGTTCAGCAACGAAGACCCAACGCAGCCAAAAAAAAAAAAAGTTTTATTGAACCTATCAGAAAGCTGAGGTCACAAGACAATAGAACAACTTGAGTTCCAAAGAGAGACAAACGCTTCTAAAGAGAGACAGGAGACACAAACTCTCTCACCTATGGCAGAGCACATGAGAATAAGGTACAGTCTATGACACAAGTAGGGAAGAAGAAATAGCTATAATTCTAGGGAACTGCCAAAGGCCAAGTGCGTCAGTCCAGAATAGTGAGAGCCCCAACCCAAGGGAGTTCATACTGTTCACAGACTCTTATTTTTGGACCTCTATTGAGTGCTCATAAAAAGACTAGAGATAGAACATGTATACAGAAGGTAACTGACAAGTGTGAGGGTCAGACACAAAACACCATGCTCTTCCCCAGACTCTTCTTGCATGTGAAGCAAAAGTTGTAAGCTTCTGGGGGAGAAGCAGCAAAGATTGTTGCCCAAGGCACAGAAAAAGATGCGTTGTGGGAGGGAGGAAGGGCATAAGAAAAGAGTATCTCTAGGGGAGAAGCACAAAGCCATGTTGAGCCCCAAATCCTAAACTAATATCACGTAGAGGTTTCCTACCGCTGGGAGAGGGGAAGCAAACTCCTGCCCAACATCGAGCGTAAATACAAGGAAGAACTTGGTTGCCATAGGCAGGAGGAGCAGGAACGCAGAGAGGGGACCTTGCACCTGAGGCTCAAGTACATAGGCTCCCCCCTTAGACTGGGGTAGAACAACAGGGAAATTCTTTTATCCCCAATGGAAGTAACAAAGCACCATCTGTCTAAAGCTGGGGATGGGGCAAGCACATGGTGAGGGATCTTCTCTGTGATGCAGGCATGCAGGAAAGGCATGGTGGAGTAAAAATCCTGAGAAAAGCCGCTGGCGTAACAGTTCCCACCCTAAGCACAAGGCAAAGACAGCCCACCACCAGGAGAATTTGAAGTCTGTGGGGTACTGATGGGAAGCATAGCATCAATAAAACCCAAACCCAGCTCAACTCTTGACTAGATTGACTTTCCTGACTCACCCTCCACATGCCTAAGAGAAGAAGAGTAATGCTCATTTCCTGGCATAAATAGTATTTATTTTATTCTCTCCTGTGCTACATGTAATGTCTGGTATTTACTCAAAAATATCACACACACACACACACACACACACACACACACGCGCGCACATACAACCTGCTGTCAAGAGACAATGCAATCAACAGGAGAAAACTCAGGTAACACTCAAATGTTGGACCTACCAGACAGTGACTTTACAGCAACTATGACTCATATCTAAAAAGATATAGTGGAAAAGGTAAACGACATGCATAAATAGATGGTGAATTTCAGGGAAGATGGAATTGCTTGAAATGAAAAACCCAATACTGGAGATGAAGAATGTCTTCAACATGTTCATCAGTAGACTGAAGCAGCTGAGAGAATCAATTAACTTGAAGATCTGTCAATAGAAATTATCCAAACAACAATCCAAAGAGAAAGAAGAATAAAACAATGACAGTAACAACAAGAGAACAGAGCATCCAAGAGAGCTAGAACAGTATTAAACATTATAACATACTTGAAATTGGAGTCCCAGGAGGATAAGAGAAAGACAATGTGGCAGAAAAGTTATTTGAAAAACTAATGGCTAAAATTTTTCCAAAAATAATGAATGACAGTAAATCACTGATCCAAGGAGCCCAGACAACCTCACAGAAGATATATGCCAAAGAAACAAACAGAAACACCTTACACACACCTAGATACATCATAATCAACGTGCTGAAAACCTAAAATCAAGAGAAAATTTCAATGGCAGCTGGGGGATAAGAGGGAGGAACACATTATATACAGAAAAACAAAGATAAGAATTAAGGAAGACTTCTTATCAAAAACTATGCAACCAGAAAGAAATGAAGTACATATTTAAGGTACTGAAAGAAAAAATTAAAAAACAACTACTAACTTAGAATTTTATATCTAAAGCAAATATTTCAAAAACAAAAGGAACATAAAGACATTTTCAGAAAAATAATAGGTGAGAAAATTCAGTGCCAATTGACCTGCTCTGTAATCAACAGTAAAGAGTGTTCTTCAGGCAGAAGAAACATGTTACCAGATAGAAACTTGTATCTACACAATTATGTAAAGAGTTCTGGAAACAGTAAAATGAGTAATTCTTTTTTCTTTTTTGCCTGCACTGTGGGGCTTACAGGTTCTTAGTTACCAAATGGGATCAAACCCTTGTCCCCTACAGTGGAAGCGCAGAGTTACAATAATAAATACTAGCGAAGATGCAGAACACCTGCAGTGTTGCTGGTGAAAATGCAGATGATACAACTACTTTGGAAAACAGTTTGTCAGTTTCTTATAAAGTTAAGCAAATACCATACATGCCAACAATCTTACCTCTAGTTATTTACCCAGGAGAACTGTATACTTATGCCCTCATATATACCTATATGCCAACAATCTTACCTCCAGTTATTTACCCAGGAGAACTGTATACTTATGCCCTCGTATATACCTATATGTGCATAGTTATACCAGATTTATTAGCTATATTCTTAGTATCTAACTGGAAACAACTCAGATGTCTATTAACTTGTGAATGGATAAACCAACTGTATCATATCCATACCGTGGACTACTACACAGTATGAAAGAGGAAGGAACAACTGATACAACAATATGGATGAATCTCAAAAATATTATGCTAAGCAAAAGATGTCAGGCTCAAAAGTTTACATGCTGCATGATTCCATTTTTATGACATTCTGGAAAAGGCAAAACTACAGGAACAGAAATCAGATTAGCGGTTGTCTGAGGCTAGGTGTGGAACAAGGGATTGGCTACTAAGGGGTACAGGGAACTTTTGGGGGTGATGGAAATGCCCTATATTTTTATTGTGATGGTTATATGAATGTATACATTTGTCAAATTCATAGAAGTGAACATCTGGGAAGGGTGAAGTTTACTCTACAAAAACTATACTTAAATGAACTGATTTTAAAAATCAAGCATCCAAAAGCTGAATGCAAATCTCTTGAGTTTTCCAGTGATGTTTAAAAGCATGCCACACTCAAGGTCTAGTACTTTTTTTTTTTTTTGCGGTACGAGGGCCTCTCACTGTTGTGGCCTCTCCCATTGCAGAGCACAGGCTCCGGACGCGCAGGCCCAGCAGCCACGGCTCATGGGCCCAGCCGCTCCGCGGCATGTGGAATCTTCCCGGACCGGGGCACGAACCCATGTGCCCTGCATCAGCAGGTGGACTCTCAACCGCTGCGCCACCAGGGAAGCCCAAGGTCTAGTACTTATGAACATTTCACTAAATATAATGATAAATGTTTAGAAGCCTCTTTTGAGGTTTCTTACTTTCTAGCAAAAGCCAAACACTCTGCTGGAAATGGCAAAACCAATAAGGTGACAAACTAAAGTGCATTCCCCTGTCAGCAAATCCCACTGACAGATGCTTGAGAAACATTGCTGAAGATGTGAAGAAACAAGTATTAGACCAATTTATATGGTGTTGGAAGTTTGCTATTTAGTTGGATGAAAGAACAGCAGCTATTTCTAACATGCTTCAGCTCATGGTACTTTACAGATTCTGTTTCAATAATGAAATACATGAAAAACTTCTCTTTTTAAGAGGGCGTTAAAGGTAAAGTGTATGGGAGAAGATACACTTACAACTGAAATGATCTTTAATAAAAAAATGATTTATGGAAAAACTGTGGAGGTGTAACCACTGAGAAAATGGCTGCTTTAATTCAAATAAATATAGGGTCTGGGGCCAAAGATTCTATCACAAACAAAATTGATTCACTAAATAATTCCACTGCAAGAATTTTCCATAAGGAGGTTGGAACAGAAGGGTACAGGATGTAGCCATGTAGTTAGTTTTAGAAATATGAGTCCTTTGAAGTATGGGTGAATCTTTGCGATATAGAAAACTAGAAGAGAGCATATATTCTGCTGCCCCACAAGGTGGTATGCTGGCTAGCACCAGCTAGAGACCTGCACGCCGCAACTACAGAGCCGCGTGCTCTGGAGCCAGCGCATGGCAACTAGAGAGAAGTCTGTGCCCGGCAACGAAAGATCCCGCATGCTGTAACTAAGACCCAGGCAGTCAATCAATCAATCAATCAATCAATCAATATTAAAGAGAAAGATTAACGTTCCAAATTTATTTTTCTTTGATGATAAAGGGCTGTAATAGCATGCTACCAGCAGATTAAAAATAAACTCACGCTCAATGTGTCTCTTTAAGTAAAATATATATTTTTAAAGGAGTTAAATGATAACTTAAAAAAAAAAGAAGTTTGTGCTGTGGAGAATGCATTTTGAAAAGAAATATTTGGACATTTTTCTATCGTTACGTCATTTTTTGCCACTGAAATAATGGAAATATGCCACATATTAAAATCTCTTGTATCTGAACACTTAAAACACTTGGAAATAGAAACTTCCAAACTGTTAAAAACTTTTTCCAAATAAAGAGTGTCAGGGCTTTGAACCCATTTGTTAAAAAGAATAATTCATATTAAAAGAAAATTGCTAACCAGATTTCAAAAATATTTGGCATATTTGATAGATAAGATAGAAAAATGAGAATCATAATTTAGTACAATCAATGATGATCTTCTATTTGGATTTTTTTTTTTTTTTTGCGGTACGCGGGCCTTTCACTGTTGTGGCCTCTCCCGTTGCGGAGCACAGGCTCCGGACGCGCAGGCTCAGTGGCCATGGCTCACGGGCCCAGCCACTCCGCGGCATGTGGGATCTTCCCGGACCGGGGCACGAACCCGTGTCCCCTGCATCGGCAGGCGGACTCTCAACCACTGCGCCACCAGGGAAGCCCTGGATCTTTGAATCTTTGTATTACATCTTTTTCTGCCATATTAACCATTAATAAATAAATTGAGCTTAAAACCAGACCATCAAATCATGTTATCTCAAAGGATTAACCAATAACTGTAGTAAAGTAAAGCTTATTGCTCTTTAAAAAACTATATATTACCAACAATATCTTGTGCTGCTAAGAGGTTTTTGTATGATAATAAATAAAATTATTTTATAAATACTGCTAATTTTATGTTTATCGCCCTTTTAAAATGTCTTTTTGCGTATGCTTTATAATTACAGAATATGCTACTACAATAGTACATGTATAAAGTTTGTTAATAATGAACATGCATACACTGGCTATGTATGCTGAACATTTCTACTGATGGAGTGCAAAATTAAAGAAAATAGATTGGAAATAGCTGTCTAGTTGAATTAACAAATGATTATAAAGCTTCTGTAGTCCGACAGTGCCCGGCACAATACAAGACTCACAGGAAGTGTTCAAAACTTACTGTGACTCTCTGACCACCTCTGAATGAAAAATGTGGTAATTTATATATGTTTCGTGTGTATATATACTTCTCCCTCAAAATACGCATTTCATTTGGCGAGTAATTCTTCTGCCGGAGTATATTTGCGTAGAAAACCATGACCATAGAAGCAGTAGTGCATAGTGGTTGCAGTTTCTGAATTTGGACCACCTGAGTCTGAACCTTGGCCTTATAATTTATTAACCATGGGACCTTGAATAGACTACTTCTCTGTGTCCCAGTTTCCTTGTATGCAACAGGGCCTACCTCATGGCTTTGTGGTGAAGATAAATGAGTTAATATGTGCGAAGTCCCTTGACCTATGTTTGACATATGGAAAGTGCTCACTCTAGGCTACGTGCCAGATATATACATATCTATCTATTTATATACATACACACACAGTTACACACACACACACACACTGGATATGTGTATACTTTGTGTAATTTCATTTACATTTCCTGTTCTCATTATGTATTTATTTATATTGAATAATAAGAATCTGTTATTAACAATATTAATAACCCACACTTATTTGGCATGACTAAATATTATATATTTAAATATATTATACATAAATATATATATATATAAACTAAAGACTAAATAAACTAGGCATTTGTTTAAGCACTTTACACGGATTATCTTGCTCATCTTTGGAAAAATATATAACATAACATACTTTTGTTATCCCCATTTTACAGATAGAAAACTGAGGTCCAGAAAAGTTAAGTAACTCACTTAAGTTCACACAGCTGGCATATGATAGAGTCAGGAAGTCTGGCTTTTTCTACTTCCCCACTGATTTAATAATATTATTTACTATTAGGGGTAATAGTTCATAATCTCTTTATTTGCCTGGTGCTTAGTATTTTATAAAATACTTTCATATACATTGAGATTCATAATCAGCCTGTGAAGTGAGTTGGGCAGGATTATTATCCTCACTACTATAGGAGAGAAAACTGGTACAACTGAAACCATGGGTGTCCTTTGGAGGAAGTGTTTCTGTGTTACAAACATCCTGGGGGCCTCTGTACCCAGGGAGTCATTTGCCATAAATGTACTGAGTCCTTATAACATGTCAAACCCGGACAGGGGTGCTAGCGATACGAGACACAGTCCTCCCCAGAAGCATCACAGCCTAGTGGGAGAGCAAGGTATGGAAACCAAGAATCACAGCACACAATGTAGTCTCTAAGGGAGATATGAAAAGAGCACAGAAGGAGGGACCATCTGTGCTGGGGAGGTCTTAGAAAAGGCAAGGGTGGGGCCTTTCCTGGAAGAAAGAATGCGTGTGTGCGAGTGTGAACCCATGTTTGTGACCATGACCATGTGTCTAGGTGGATCTGAGTGTGTACCTGTTTACATGGTCTTACTCATGGGTTAATTTATGCACATGCAGCCTGTTAAGTGTGAAAGCAGAAAGCCTGAACGTAAAAGAAAGTGTGCTTGGATTCACACACGCCATAGCGGAATCTGCCCTGCCCTGGATGGTCTCCCCATTTCTCCTTCCTCCCCCTAACACCGGGGTAACCAGTTGCTTGCCACTCTACCAGTTGCCTCGTGAGCTATGGTGATTAGACCCACCAGGTTTTCAATCTGTCAGTCTGAATGTGTAGTGGTCTAATAGAGCCCACCATCTCGTGTAATTGGGGGTGAAGAGTACAAGTACCTGTGGGTGTATATCTGTTTGTATGCTTCTGGCTATGTGTGAATGCTTAGCGTTGACTGCTCCTAGCCAGACTGGGAAAACCTCCCCTCTCCCTTCATCTTCACTATCTTGAGAGTTCATACACTCACCTGTTTCCCTTGCCATCCAAATGTGGCTGGCTTCTGCCTTCACTTAAATGTCCTGGGATATGTAAATATACTTCTGTGCCAGGACTGGACAGAGGCAAGGCTGGAAAATGCTGGTGCCCATTATCTGTGGAGGCACTCCGTGCTCTCCCCCATTCTGGTCCAGGACTCTTCCACAGGATGACAAATGCGTGCAAAGGCAAACAGGAATGGTGACAGCCATGAGGAAACCAGAGTGTCACTCCTAGGGGCGAGCTGGTCAACCCCCTCCCCTGATGATAAAACCCATTTTTAAGGCAAAATTGATCAAGGAGGGAAAGCGAGGACTTTTCTCTCCACAAGTGCTACCTCAGGGACTGGGGAGGTTGGGGGGTAAGGCTGCAATACTCTTTTATTTCTTTTAAACTTGCACAATCAAAAAAGCTAAAATGATAACAAATAATATGCAATTGATGGTGACTAACAGTATCTCTATAAAGTGGCCCAATAGTTGAACTAGATTTTCCCTTTTGTCATAAGGCATATAAATTCAGGGCTGTGGGGTCATGTAAGGCAAAGGTATTATGTGCTGGAATACACTGATGATTTGTGAGTGTTTATGTCCTGGCCCAATGCACTGCCACACAGCTAAATATTCGCATGTTAAGATAAGCAAGAATGAACTGCAATAAAACACATGCCATATTTTAAGTTTAATGAATGAGTGGGTGAAGAGAAAAACAAACATATTCAGAAAAGTAGAACGGTCTCATATATTGATCCTTGAAATTACAATACCTGGATTCTGTTCTCAATTTCAGCAATGACTTAATCTATTGAAAGGTTCTTATCATATATGGGAAAATTAGTCCAGTGGCAGGATATCTCTCAAAAATATGAATATGCTTAATCAAGCCTTGTTGAAGTGTCTTTTAAAATGTAAATGATTACAAATAAATGTTAGCTGTTGCATATCTGAATATATTTATTGTAGCACCATATATAGTATATATTTCCATGTTCTGGACACAAGCATTATCCTAAACTTTAAGGGAAGATATTGGTTTTATAATGTGCCAGGAGAATTTTTCCATAGTCAATATGTTGTTTATTTGCACTTAAATATTGCATCAATAATCTGAAAAAGAGAAATAACCTGATTATGGCTAGAGCTTCTGATTAGAGGCTAAGGTTTCTATCATGGACTGCTTTCAACTGTTATATTTTATGGCACAGATTCAGTGGGAATCTGATCTGCTAAAATATTTGGGCTGTGAAAACTCCCACACTGTGACAGATGTCAAGTCCAATTAAGTGACTCATGTCCAGGTTTCTGTCCAATAGGATTTCCCATTAAATATCAATTTAGGGAAAAAAATTCCATCCCCCTTCTTAAGCCTTTATCTCTTCCACCATCTCCAGGCTGAATCAATTGGTACCAGGAGAGCCAAGAAGCCACACACTCATCTCTGCCTCTTTGCTCTGGCTCTCCCACCCTCTCGCGTCTTTCTCCGCTTCCCTGTCACTGTTCCTCCGGGAGACGTTCACTTTTCACCAACCTTTCTCCAAACATCTCCAAGCCACTGACTATATATATTTTGCTACAAGGTAAAGAAAGGAGGCGGTGGGGGTGGGAGATGTAACCAAGCCTTGAAAGACTTTGAAACTGGAAATATGTGTCTGTTTATACAACATACAAGTAAATGAGGGAAGAGGAAGAGGCAAGCTAAGCCCCGAGTTACAGTATTGTGTTCCTGAGAACTGGGGAGACATCAGCTGAACAAAGCCTTATCTCAAAAAAAAAAAAAAAATTACTTCTGAGCAAGATTGCATCTCTGCCTTGCACTTCCCAGTTTCTGCTCAGTCGTATTAAGGGAAGGAAAGGCGTTCTACAGGAGCGGAATCTTATCTTAACCATCTTTCTTATTGATTCTTCCGCTATTAGAAAGTGGAGGAATCAGCCCTTTGATGTGATTGTGTTTATCTCTGCATCTCTTTTGTTATTTATAGAGACCTAGAAGAGGAAAAGAGGCACGAGACTTTTCAACACATCGTTTTAAAAAAAATCAACAACGAATTTCCCGAAATGTTTGAGAACAATTAAAAGGAAAAGCCGTTTTTGATCTATCAACTAAGTGAACAATCATTCATATCGTCCATATCCTGAGATATTATCGTCCCTCGCTGTGGACACCAGCGAGATGACAGCTGCTTTTTCATTTTTGAATGTAATAAATATTTGCTGCTTCTAATATATTTCGGAATTTCTCCCTGCTAGTCCCTGGGATTTTAACTCTAAAAGATTGGAGAAAAGATTATCGAAAAGGCTTTTACAAGGTAAGCCTCCTTTAAATGATTTTTTTTTCCAGCTTGGAACTAAGTTAGATGATTCATATCGCATTTATAGATGTGTTTCAGTGAATGGCTGAAAAAAACAAATTGCATACACGACATGCTATTTACGAATATTTTAAAAAGATATCTGGAGAAGAATTTATCATGCTTCGAGGGCAAGCCGGGAACTTTTTATCCGAACTACAACTATGTTGTGATTTACTGTGATTTTCCATTACTCGCCTATTTATTTATACGCTTTCAAGGCGAAGGTGTAGCTGCAAGTTGTTCTACTTACAAACGTATCCGTGAAAAGCCCACAGGGAGTCACATGTATTTCACTTGGAGCGTTTGTTTTTATTTTGCCTTAGAGGACTTGTTTTCCTCACAGGGAAATGAAAGCTGCCTTGGAGCCAAATTCGCTCCTAAGCAAGTGCGGTGCTGGGAGCGGAGAGCACAGCCCCCGCTTTTGTCTAGGAGCAAACGCTGCCGCACGTCGCCGACTCGATCTCTCTTCCAGCGAGCATCCCTACAGCGGCACACTAGGGCCGGGGGCTCGCAGCCTGGTCCTCCCTCCCGGTGCCCGCGATCGGTGCGCTTAGCCCCCGCAGGTGCCTCCCCGCCTGCCGGACCCTTTCTCGAAGCCCGAATTTCCTCGAAGCCCCACGGCTGGGAGCGGCCCCCTCCCCGGATGGGCGCGATCGGGGCTGGTCCTCCAGGCGTCCGGGAGGAGCCGGGCAAGGAGGCCTTTCTAGGATCGCATCCTTAGAGAAAGGCTGAGGACGGGCTACCTCGGCCTCGGCCAGGCCGCCCGGGGACAGCTGAGGGCTCCCGACTCCGGGCCCCAGAGCACCAAACTTTGCGGGCGGGGATGCAGCTCGGGCCGGGGCAGCAGGCGCGGCTCCCGCCTTTCCCCGGCCCTTCCCTTCCCTCCCCAGCCTCTCCTTCCGCAGCCACCCGGCCGCCGACCTATTCCCGGGAGGTGGTCGGCAGACTGCGGGAGCATTGTCTTATCCCACGTCGCCGTGTCCCTAGGTCCCCGATGTGTGTGGCTGTCTGCGTGACAGATGGTGCTTCGGGAGCCTGCGAGGGCATGAGAGTCCATTTGCTGTTGAAAGGAGCCTCCACGTTTGTTTAGTCATCTATTATTTCGGAGAAGCGCGAGGGGTACGGGGAAGCCTTCCCGCTCCGGGACGCCTGCTCTCCGTCCGCGCTCGGGGCTGGGTTCCTCTGGAGTCCCGGCCGCCCCGCGCCCCAGACCCGCGCGCAGCCCGCGGGCACCCAGTTCTCCGGCTGCTTCGCCCCAGGCCCTCGGGGCGGGAAGCGCGCTCCGCGTCTCCGCGCCCCCCCGCAAACCCCAGATGGATTCGTCGTTCGGATTCATTCGTTTGTCAGGGTCGGAGAAGAAGTAAGGGAGGCGGAATGGCCGAGTTGTATTTAGCCGAAGGAAGCACAAAACCCAGGAGCGGCCTCGCAGGCCTGCGGTCGTTCCCCGGAGCAGGCCCGCAGGCCGGTGTGGGTCTCCTGCAGGCCTCGGTGTCAGGTCCAGGATGCGGCCTGGGCCAAGGAGAGGCCTCGCTGGCTCCCGAGCCGGGCGGTGGCGCAGGGCTCGGCTCTCGGGCCTGCCTGCCTCGGCGCGCTCCCTCCCCGCGGGGTCCGCTCCTCGGAGCTCGCCGTCCTGCCTTGGGGAGGCGGCCCGGGCCGCGCGGAGGCCCGGCAGGCTAGGCCCTCGCCCGCTCTCGCTCCTATCAGAAGACCCCCATTCCTTTTATTGATCGCTTTTCTGACTCCCCCTCAGTTTCCAAAATGATGCTGAGTCCAGACCAAGCCGCCGACTCGGACCACCCCAGTTCGGCGCCCTCGGACCCGGAGTCGCTGGGTGGCGCGGACGCCAAGGTGCTGGGCAGCGTGTCGGACCTGGAGCCGGTGGAGGAGGCCGAAGGCGACGGCAAGGGCGGCAGCCGGGCCGCGCTCTACCCGCACCCGCAGCAGCTGAGCCGCGAGGAGAAGCGCCGCCGCCGGCGAGCCACGGCCAAGTACCGCTCGGCCCACGCCACCCGCGAGCGCATCCGCGTGGAGGCCTTCAACCTGGCCTTCGCCGAGCTCCGCAAACTGCTGCCCACGCTGCCCCCGGACAAGAAGCTGTCCAAGATCGAGATCCTGCGCCTGGCCATCTGCTACATCTCCTATCTCAACCACGTCCTGGATGTGTAGGGCCGGGGTCGCGGCGCGGGGCCGCCTGGCCGGGAGTGGGTGAAACGCGGCCAACCCGGGCGGCCGCCGCGGCGATGGAGGAGGAAGCGGTGGCGCAGCGGGACGGCCGCCGCCACGACCTTGGACCGGGTAGGAGGCTCGCACCGTGTTCTCTCCGGTCGGCAGGGCGACTCTGGAAGGTTTCCGACTCCAGAAGGGTGGGGTTGTCTGGCGAGCCCTGGGGCTTGTAGGGAGCATTTTCCAGGCAAGGCGAACCTCCTGGAGGCACCGAGATGAGTGGCCTCCAGGCCTCCCCTCCACGTGTTAGGATCCCTTTAGGGGTTGTTGCTTTAGCTCACTGGAGACTGAGTTCTCCTACATTCATCTCCCACAGATCTTCATGTTTTGAAAGAATGAGGGCAGAAGCTCAGAGTCTGGGCTTCTAACTTTAGACTATCTGGATTTTTTCTAACTGACAAATCACCAAACATCATGAGGGGAGGGGAGGGAATCTCCTCCAGGGCAGAGATTCAAGACACAGAAAGGTGGAACAGGAAACTTTCTGATCCGTTGTGAAAAGAAAGATTATATTAGAATCCAAGTAAAACAGACAAGCCTAGAACATATGGTAAGGTTAAAAAGATACATTGAGAACAAACAGATATTGTGGGAAGATTTGAGTTTGGTGAGATTTTTAAACCCCAAGGTCTGACGCTAATGTAGACAGGAATATCCATATTTAAATGGAAAATTTAATATCTGATTGCTTTTTCAGGCGAAGTGCCCCTTTATATATCCAAAAGCATCTATTTGTGACCTTAAACATGTGGACCCATAGGTGCAGTTAGAAAAGACAACCTATTTTTATTTATGTTAGAACGAGTAGAGTATTTTTTTCAAGACACTTATTTTTCAGAGTGGTGATAATTTTTCTTTGGACACTCTGTGCCAATTTATTTATAGTCAAGTGTTTACACTTTCTCCTGTGGAATAATTATGTCTAACTTTTTACGTGTTTGTTGAGATTATACTGTGGTCTTTCTTTTTGCTCTAATTATATTGCACTTGTATAACAAATTTCCCACATCTCCCTGTTTCTAAGCATATTTTATATATTAAGATGTTTGTTCCTGAAAGGTTCTTTTGTTGTGAGATCAGCAACACTAGCACTTCACTGTTATAGTTTTTTTAAAAAAGTAAGTGTTGTTATCCTTATCTGTAGTTATGTCTGAAAAGTACTTTGCAAACCGTTTATAAGGAGAGTAGCTTCTTTGTGTGTGTGTGATGTTTGTGTGTGG
The DNA here is from genome assembly GCF_964374135.1 of Grampus griseus. Lineage (NCBI taxonomy): Eukaryota > Metazoa > Chordata > Mammalia > Artiodactyla > Delphinidae > Grampus > Grampus griseus. The sequence goes on from NC_139017.1 coordinate 81,574,643, forward strand.
GATGATTTTAGGAAATTAAGTTATTTTCCTAAAAAAAAAAAAAAAGAATTCAGAACTACTTTCCTCTGTGACAACCAAAAAGAAAAGTCTATAACCTGAAAATGTTTCATGTTCTCAGCTGTGAAACTCTTAAAACAAGGAGTGTATTTTAGAGACAAGGGAAAAAAAAAAAAACCACATCTGCTATCCAAAGAATTTAGTCTTTTTCAGGGTTTTTTTGTGTCTCTGTTGCTTTATATAATGCAATATTTTGTAGTGAAAATAGATATAATCTGGTTTCTATCTGACGAGTTTTTCATATCTCATGAATGGTGCGCTGTTTTGCATATAAATAAAGGTATCAAATAAAGTCATCTCCTTTATTTTAAGCATACTGTCTAAAAATAATGAACATACTGGCTGAGCAAGAAATATCTTAATGGACTCAATTCCTCAGAAAGGAGCTAAAATTAGAAAACAGCAAAAACAAAACCAAATCTTGACATGTACTGAGATATTTGATGCTCTTCCTAAAGTTGGACGCTGATCAGTCTATAAATAGGTGCCCCACATATGATGGTGACAGAAATCGTGTTTCTCTCAATGAAGAAAAAAGATTATCAGTGTTTATATAAAAACATTGCTTGAATCATAGATTCTTTTGCTTGAAAAGCAAATTCAGTAACTAACCCAATCTCTTCAAATTAGAGTTGGGAAACTGGGGTCCAAAGAGTTTACATGCCCTGCACTAAGTCCCATGGCTACTTAATGAAAATGAGAAGACCCCAAGATGATGACTTTAAGTCCTCATGGCACTTATTAAGAACAAGGTGCATTTCACTATTGTACTATAGCACTCAGACATCTCATCAGGACATAGATTTAGGACATGACATCTGCGAGCAAGAAAAGACAACTAAACCCTGGACCAACCTGGAGATATGAAGAATGTTATCTACAAAAGCCTATACATAATATAAAAATGTGGCGTACTCTGTCTATAAGCAGAAGACACGAATAACTTAAAGACTATCTATATGTGTATATGTACACACACATAGAGAGAATATTATCAACTGTGAGTCCATATCACACCACATCTCTGGTTGCAAAGTAAAAAACGCAACTGTGTGGATGCTTGGTTTTATAGCTATAAAATATCTGGGATTCTGAGAATTTTTCACTTTTTCTTGTAGTCAGGTTCACAGATACCTGATCAGGGAGACTTCATTCTCTTCTTCAGCTGAGGAGAGCACTTCCTAGGACATGAAAAATAATGGTGGCTTCTCTGGCCTTGAATCTGGACCAAGTTGTGGTCCCTGCAGCAGTGGTTAGTTGCTCGGCCTGCACACACACTACCTGTGGACTGAGTGTTTGCAGGTCTCCCTTCCCACCTCAAGGAGTGTGGTGAGGTAGCCACTCTGCGTCCTAATAGCACTTCTCTGTTGTAGGGCAGAGAAATCGGCCCTGCTCCTTTGCCAAGGAAACGAAGTCAACTTCTAGCTTCCCTTTTCTGGTTTATGAGCCCAACTTCCAACTGACCAACACAGTCCTCCCTCTGACACCTAGGAGGAGCCTATTAACTCCCCTCTCTAGACTAAGTCCCTTGCCCTTGGAGTTGGACGTAGGGCAGACGTGGACAAAGGGCAACATCCCTTCCCAGGTACACAGCCCACAGGATCTCAGGAGAGGATCTTTGCAATGTCACTTCAAATCCGAGGCCTGTGAGCAGCCCCCCAAAAGAAGGGCAACACTGTGGCGCTCTGCTGGACCAGAGGGTGACTGGCTGCTCCCTAGCACGTGGCAGGGACTCTGAGTACTCAGCCATACGTAAGGGAGTAGAGTCTTCTCCGAATAATGATGATGGCGATCACTCAGTCTGACATTCAGCAAATAGTTATTGAGGACCTACTGTGTACCAGGCATTGTTCTAGGTGCTGAAAATAGAGCAACAGATGAGACAAAGTCTACTGGAGAAGAGCAGTACACTGACGACAATAAATAATAGTTAACTTCAGGTATTGCTCAAGGCTATGAAGAAAAATAAAGCAAGGTAAGGAAATAGAGAATGGCAGCTGAGGGTGCTGGTGGAGGGTATTATTTTAGATAGAGCTGTCAGGAAAGGCCTCTCTGAGGAGGAAACCTCTGAGTAGCCACCTAGCTCTGCCTAACCAGCAGCCTCCACAATTGCTGCCCCTCGTGCCCTTTCTTCTAGCATCCTGTTAACCTGACCTGTGCTCAGGCCACCAACACAGCTCTTGGGGATCACTCACCATTCCCCACTGGCAGCAGCCTCACCCTTCACCCCCAGCTTGCTCCCTCTGTAGGCAGACCTGGGACCACAGTTCCTCCAACTACTCCTTACCCCTTTTGCTCTCTGTCCCCACTGCCCAGCAACTCACCAGGGCATTGCTGCTCCCCAGAAAACTCAGCCCCACCTGGCCCAGCTGATAAGGACACCTGGGCTGCATATTTCTATGCCCAAATGTCCCCTCACATCTGCCACTGTTCGGAGACATCCAGAGAAAAGGGGCAAAGGCTCTGGGCAAGGGCTTTCCTGGTGGCGCAGTGGTTGAGAGTCCGCCTGCCGATCCAGGGGACGCGGGTTCGTTCGTGTCCCGGTCCGGGAAGATCCCACATGCCGCGGAGCGGCTGGGCCCCTGGGCCATGGCCGCTGAGCCTGCGCGTCTGGAGCCTGTGCTCCGCAACGGGAGAGGCCACAACAGTGAGAGGCCCGTGTACAGCAAAAAAAAAAAAAAAAAAGCTCTGGGCAAAAAAACCCCAAACAAAAAACCCTTCCCTTGCATGGGGAAGAGAACGGGAGGAGCAGCGGCAGAGGGCGTGGGTGGTGGGATGCAACGGGAAAGGAAGAGCAGCCTGAGGTCAGGGGAAATGGGTACAGAAAAAATGAGGCTGAGTGGAGGTGGAGGGCTGGGGCCGGGAATGCCTGCTTCCCACATGAACCCTGTTCCTGGGGCTTCCTCCAGTGGCCCTGCCCCTTGAACAAGCATCGCCTGATGCTATGATGAGGTTAGTAGACAGAGCCGACCTCTGTAACACTGGGATTTATCCAGTTCCCATCGCTGCTGTCTGTTTTTGGATGCCTGTCTTCCTCCCATGGAGGTTCAGGGCAGCAGGAGTTAGGGGAGTGGGGACAGCTAATGTGAACGTGTGCACAGCTGATACACTTTTTCTGGGCTTAGAAGGGCTATCTCATTCAGTACTGGTAGTGGTAGAAATATTAATAGCTAACATGTATTGAGTGTATACTATGTGCTTACCGAGTTAAGTGCTTTGCAGGCATGATCTCATTTAACTCACAACAGCCCAATGCAGTAGGTACTTTTGTCTCCATTTAACATATGAGGAGCTTGAGGCTTAGAGAAATAAAATAACTTGCCCAGGGTCACAAAGTCATGTTTGTCAGTTCATCAAAACCCCTGCTCTTACCCATCATACTCCATGGCTTTCCTTTGCCAGAGGGACGGCGGGGCCATGCACATACCCCCACCCTTAGCTCCTGCACCCCATCTCTCCACCCATGTGATCAGGGGAAGCTTCAGATCAGACATACCAAAGGAGTGCAGGATCTGCAGTGCACGCACCAGCTACCAAACCAAGGGGCCACGTGGAGGCTACGACTGAGCCTCTGTTCCGCTTGCCGGGTCAAGCATGTGCCCTGACTTGGGGCTAAACTCTTGGGAAGACACTGCGGGCTAGTGGCAGTCCTGAATCAGCCCCTCCTGCAGGAGTCTGGCGCTGACACTGTCCATGGTACTACTCTTCACCACCACACGGGTGAGCCTGACTCCTCAGCCTCCCCCATCCACACGCCTCTGCACATCAAGGCCCATCCTCACACTGCACACCATCCCTTGCCTGGACATTTTTCTTGACTCTTCAATGCCTATAAAAAAATAAAACTCCAATTCTTTCTCTGGGCACAGAAATCTTTCACAACCTTGTTTCAGATCCTCTCTAGCATCACCTTCAGCCACTTTCCCTGAAGTTAAGTGTTCCTGCCAAATTCAGATTTCCTCACTTCCCTGGAGATGCCTGTCCTTTATAACCTCTACTTGTTTTCTCTCTGCCTAGAATGCTCTCCTCCAACTTTATTTTTGCCCAGAAAATTCCGATGACGCCATTGTCACCCAACTCAAGTGTAACCACTTTACAAAACTTTCCTCAATTTCTTTGGGCAGCGTGAGCTGCTCTGCTCTCTGAATCCCAGGTACAATTGTCATTATGCCAGAACTTATCTTTCTCCCATCCCTGTGTTTGAGACCTAAAACTCTGGGGCCAGGTTCAGACCCTGGCTCCAACTTACTCTAAATGTATGATGTTGGGCTTCCCTGGTGGCGCAGTGGTTGAGAGTCCTCCTGCCGATGCAGAGGACACGGGTTCGTGCCCCGGTCCAGGAGGATCCCACATGCCATGGAGTGGCTGGGCCCGTGAGCCATGGCCGCTGAGCCTGCACGTCCGGAGCCTGGGCTCTGCAACGGGAGAGGCCACAACAGTGAGAGGCCCGCGTACCACCAAAAAAAAAAAAAAAAAAAAAAAGTATGATGTTGAACATGTGACTGTATTTCCTTCCTTTTCAAATGTGTGGGATGGGACAATGCATGCACCTTTCTCAAATGCTGCTGTGAGGCTTCCATGGGATAAGGCAGAGTGTTTCCAGAGCAGGAAGAACATAGTAAGTGCTTGATAAATGGGAACGATTATTATTAACTTTGTATTTATAGTATGCATAGGAAGCTGTATGAGAGAAGCTAAAAATAATAATCCATTCATAATTCATTTATGTATTCATGATTTGTGGTCTCTACCAACTGTATTCATCTGCATATGACACATGATTAACTCTACAGAAAGTCAGACGGTAATAATCCCAGTCCTATAAAACAGAAAACATCATAGGTAAGTAAATAGGAATCCACGGAATAGACCATAAACATACGCATCTAAAGTTACGTGCAGGTCTGAGAATCCCACTCCACTCCATGTGGGAGGCCCGGCCAATGCCTTTTCTTTTATCATCTTGGTTTTTCCCATCGCACTTAATGCTGTGAACTCCGGATCTCCTACTAACTAGCTGTGGCCTTGAAAAATTACTTAATTCTGTGCCTCAGGTTTCTCACCTGTAAAATGGGGGGCGGGGGTGATAGTAGTACCTACCCTGTAGCTTTATTAGGAGGATTAATTAAGTTAATTCACGTAAATCACTTAGAACATATCCAGTGCACCTTCAGATCTCAATAGCATTTTCTGTATTAGCTCTTATGGCAGATAACTTTTTCAAAAGTTAAATAGTTAAATTATTTTTGAGGTAATGAAGAGAGAAATCGTTGAAATTTCCTAATGAATTTTGCTAAGTATTTCTGGGTCAGGAGGGAGCTTCCTCATCTCCTTGCTAATCATTCCAGAAATATACCAAGAAAAGGGAAGAGTTCATAATGCCATTTGGATCATCGTGGATGGACCTAGAGATTATAATACTAAGTGAAGTCAGACAGAGAAAGACAAATACCATATGACATCACTCATATGTGGAATCTGAAGAAATGATACAAATGAACTTATTTACACAACAGAAATAGACTCACAGACAGAAAACAAACTTATGGTTACCAAAGGGGAAAGGGGGTCAGGTAGGGAGGGATAAATTAGAAGTTTGGGATTAGCAGATATACACTACTATATACAAAATAAACAACAAGGACCTACTGTATAGCACAGAGAACTATATTCAATATCTTATAATAACCTAAAATGGAAAAGAATATGAAAAAGAATAAAATATATATATATAAATCTGAATCGTTTTGCTGTACACCTGAAACTAACACAACATTGTAATCAACTATACTTCAATTAAAAAAAAAAAGAAAGAAAAGTAGGGAAGATTTCATGAGCTTCTTGAATCACAGGAAAAGTGGTAAGATTTGGTGGATGGAGGAGAAGGGGCAGACTCCCTAGGATCACCTGGAATCAGGATGGGAGAAGTAGGAGGAAAAGGACATTGGGGTCTGCCTGCCTGAGAGGGTCAGACTGATGGAAGGGCAAGAGAGGAAAGAAAATCCTCGAGAGGCGATTCTGTGGAGCAGTATGAGGGCTGGGGCTTATCCCCTGAGCAGCGGGAGGTGAGCTGCACTGGAGGGGGAGGTGAGGATGAGGGGGGAGGTTACCTTAGTTCAGGTGCGAGTCAAGTGGGGCCTGGTGAGTAAAAATCAATCTGCATGAACTTTCTGAGCAACTACATTAAAAACAAAACCAAAATAAACAAACAAAAAACACTCTTATGGATGATTTAAGAACATCTACCAAAGCTAAGGGGTTTCTTAGCTAAGGGGTTTCTAATGTAACTGACATTTCTTTGTACACTTACCCATGCTTCCTCATTACCACTTCGGGCGATTTGAAGCAAATCCCAAACATCACACAATTTCATTCATAAATACACCAGTAAGTATCTCTAAAAGTTAAGGGACTCTTTTTCTTTTATTATTTTAACAAAACTGAAATGCCATTATTACAGTGAAAAAAATTAATAGTATTTCCTGAATACTGTCGGTGAGCACCTACATTTTTGAGGGGAATTTCACAGCTGGTCTAACCCATGTTTCCTGATTATCTTTTTTCGCCAGCCAGTTGGATTGTCTCTCCGGTAGTCTTCCTTCTATTTTAAAAATCCATCCCCTGTCCTCCTTAACTTTGGCATGTTCTCTTACTCACATATCGGACAAGAGTGCCCCTCTGGCCACCCTCCCCCTGCCCCATCATGGATGGACGTAACTGGCCACTTCGGCACAGAAAGCCATTCCACACTCACGGCTGCTGTGTGGGCCGTGCTGGGGTAGCTGGTGGCTGGTGGCTGGCTAGCTACAGCTCAGGGTGATGGAGAAGGGATCGCTAGAACACGACAGAGTGGACATATGGCCAGAGTACAACTTAGGCTGATTTTAAAGATGTAAAAACAAAAAGTCAGATGGATTCTTTTAGCTGTGGATGAAGAACTAGGGTGAGGGGCTGACGTGGCATAGAAAGCATTCTGGGGACTCGGGAGTGAGGACCTGCCAGACCCCCTGGACAGCAGCACCTATGAAGGCCTGAGGACCACTAACAACAGTAACAAGCTCCCCTAGCACGTCCTTTCAGGTCACAAATCTGTCACACATGCTGTATCTGTGAGTCCCTCAGGCCTGGCACCGGGGTACGACCAACACTCTGAGGGGTTAAGTGACTCACCCAGTCTCACACCCTCTCAGCGCCAGAACCGCCTAGAAGCCTTTGACACCAATCCCATGCTCGTTCTCCACACCGACCTCACACTGTCTGCCCTGGCGTGTAGTTAGTAGCCCGGTGACTAATAATAATATCATCAAAAACAACTGCAAACACTTAGCACTCACCCTATGCCTTCCCATTAACTCACTTAACCCTCCGACAGCTCAGTGAGACAGGGGCTCTTATTATTTCTAAGTTACAGACAAGACCCCAGGAGACAGAGAAGTCAAGTAACATGGCCAAGGTCATGCTGCTAGTAAGGACTTGCATGGGAAAATAAGGCTGAAGGGCAGTAAAATTCAAAAGCTTATACTTTGAAAAGAAGGAAAAAATACAAAAGTTTCTCTTTTGTGAAAATCATAAAATAAAAAACTACAGCAATTGAAAGAGCAAATTTTCTCTTCTAAGCAGCCTTGGCCCTGGACTAGACATTGGCCTGGGCCCCTGGACTTGTCCTCTCCTGTTGAGAGACCTCAGTGTCGCAAAGAAGAGGATCAGGTGACAAGGCATACAGGCAAGGCATGTTCTGAGTGTGGCTGTAGAGGATTGGGGACTGACAGCGCCGCACCTTATTGGTCTGCATCAAGCCTCAGGACAAGCCAGAACGAGTCACTCTAGCGGGACCATCCTGACAACACTTTAGACTTTGGAAAATGTTCAGAAAAGCCTAGTGGTTAGCGTCCCGGTCCAATTCTAAATAAATGGAAAAAAGAAATGAGTGTTCTTACTAGGGAGGCTGTGTGTGGGCACTGAACACTTACACGAAGAAAATGAGCCCATCCAGGAACGGAACATCTACTGTGTCGTGGGTGTGACAGACCGCCAGGGGTCTAGGGCTGTCACATCTACGTATCTCAATTCCCCTGTCCCTCTATTTTGGAACTTAGCTATCAGGACCTCCAGTGGCAGCCACTTTGTTTTAGTGTCTTGTGGTGTGAGCGGGAGGAGATATTACTTACTACAATCGCTAATGATTACTTTTTTAAAACTAATGATTTTTAGTGGTTGGAACCTCAAGCGGGCTTTGATGTTCTTGGTCTGTGGGCAGAATGCGGCGAGTGGCCGAGCTGCAGGCCGCGCTGCTGCCCCTGTGCTGTCGTATTTGCATGTGGGCCCAGATTTGTCTTTGGCTGCTTGCATGGTTTGGGATGAGACCCTCGCATCCCAGGGGAGGGGGGCAGGTGTTGCTCCAGTCGAGCGAATGGAACCAAATTACAGGCCCGTCTGTCACCTCCTCTGGGAGAAGGTGGAGGGAGGGAGAGGACGGGTGATGGGAGGGAGGGAGGAAGGGGGAGGCGGGGGAGGGGAGAGGACACTCTGCTTGCCTCCTGAGGAGCCTGGCCAGCGCCGGGGATGTGGAGCAGGGAGACACTGCCACCCTGGGGATGCGGCGTGGGCCTGCGACCCCAGGCTCTTCACTGATCTGCCGCGCTCTGCGGCCACTTTGGCCGCGTCTACGCGGCTCTGGCCAACACTCAGGCTGGAACTGGTTTTCACTAAATTGACTGATATATTTTCTGACTGCACTGATTTGGGGGCTGAGTCTCTATTCCACCCAATCTCCTGAAAAGAGACACACACACACTCTCTCTCTCTAATTAAGCCACACCAATTTGCAGGTGTAGACACAGATGCACCTCTGTGATTGTAGCCCTGGGTGGGCACAGCTACTGCACCTCTGCAGGGATTTGTCCTGCAGCGAGAGAGCCAGAGGGGGCAGTGGTAGAGAGAGATAATGCTGATTCTACCCTCGTGACGTCCTGCAGCTTCATTAACATTTGGAAGTCACTTTGAGGACGCCAGAGATAAGCAGAGATAATGTGAACACTTTGCTGTCTGGGGCAGCCCCTAGAGACTCTAGGGCCTTCTCCTGAAGGCCCCAGTGTGGCAGAGCAATGTTTTTCTAAGCTGCCTGAGAAAAATGCAAACAGATAATGTGGGCCTTTCATGAAACACCATGGACAGGAATAATAAAGTGTCATCATTTTGCTTTCTCTCATAGAGTGGTACCAAGAATACAAGAGAGAATGGGGGGAGTGGGGGAAACCTCAAACCAGATAGAGTGGTTCTAATAAGAAACAAGTTCTTGTCAAATTCTCCAGACTTGTGTGGAGAAAACCATGTTTCACATGTCTTACCCTTTCTTCTTCCTGCCTCTGGGGTGGGAAAGGTCAAAGCAATTGTCAGCTCCCACTAGCTCTTTCAATAAGAAAAGAACTGAGGCATAGAGTGATGATGTACTGCAGGCCCAAGAAGAGACACGTTTCTTCCCCTTTTCTTCAACAATGAAATGATTGACAGAGATAATTCCCTGAGAGGAGAAAAGAATTGCTCGCAGATAATGGGCTGTGCTCAGGTTGTGGCTGGACCCTGTCCATCCGATGTCAGGTGATGACTGAAAAGTAAGAAATTAATTCCAGTATCCAGCTGTTGTTGCTGCAGGGTGCCAAACTGCCCAGATGTTTGGAAACATCTGCGTATTTGACAGCATGTTCGCACCGTACACCCAGATGCTTGCTATTGTGTAGACAAAGGCCGAACCTAGACGTGGAGGAGGAAAATAACTAACTGGGAAGAGGGAGGCCAAGAGATGGAGGAAGAAAAGGAGAAATTAAAGGGAAAAAATGTGAAAAGAGGTAAAAAGGAAAACAAGTAAATATTCAAAAAGAGAACAACTTTCTGTTTCCTGACAGCCCACCTCCTGGCCTCACTCTTACCTGGCTTCCTGAGAAGCATTTCTGCTTGTCCACATCTGGGTGAGGGAAAAGGGGACAAAAGGATGACCTGGAAGACACCCAGGAGGAGAATAGAGGAGCCTGTGCCCAGACATTAGGCTCTCCCTGGGTGGGCAGCTGTGTGTCTGAAAAGAGGTGCAACTACCAAGTGAAAAAGTGATGAATGTATTGGGAGGAGGTGTTCTCACACACAGGAATGAAAAGGCAAAATTCCTGTCAAGGATGCCCGCATCAAGCAAAGCATTGAAATGTCCCGATTAGTCAACTCTGTTTCCAGTTATCAATCAGGATGATGAGCTTGGTATAGACAGAACCAGTGACGGTGTAACGGAAGGAAAAGGGTAATTGACTGGGGGAAGGTTGCACCGTTGGGTGACAGATTTAGAGGAGGGGACGTGATGTGATTGAGGTGATGGTGGGAGTGTTAGGGTTTCAGAACAGCTCACAAAGCCTCCTGTAATTCCCAAGCTGTCTGTTATCTATGAAATGCAAATCAGGAGGGGAGTGACATCATGTCGGATTCTGGCCACAGGGAGTAATTATTTAGACATTAAAAGCTACTGAAGGGAGTGGTTGACAATATTAATGATGTCCAGATGGACAGAGTGTGATGCTAAAATTATTTTCTAGTACAAAGGACAGGGGAATTTTTATCAGGTTTTCTCTTCTATTGGACGATCTCTATCTCTTGGAGGTGTGCCCCTCAAAGAGGTGGTGACACTATAGGAGATGACCTTTGGAAGCAAAGCACAATGGGTTTTGCAGAAGGGACCAGTCTCCAGCTCCTTGGAGGAAAGGCACAGTTAACACGTGAAAACATTCACATAATAATTATGATTTTAAAAGGAGGAAATAATCTCAAGGTGGTATGTAACAGGCTGCTGTTTGGAAACCCTTCTCTTCCACCACTTGCCCCACCCCACCCAGGCTTTCTTACCCAAACGCAGCAGTGTGCAGCAACTTAGTGTCTTCGTGGCCCTCTCCCCTCCCCTCCCCCTGCAATACAAACACTAGTCCAGAAGCCTTGCCCATTAGTACCGGTATCGACTGTATAAGCACAGGTGATGATATTCTCAGCTGTTGATAAACATGAAGAGAAGTGCAGCCTGGCCAAGCCCACAGCGTGAACAAAAAAAAGGAGGAAGCCACATCCTGGGATCCAAATCGGGAAAGATTAAAGAAAGGTTAAAGAGAATCAGTTTCAAGGAAATTAAGAGGCAAAGTATGGTGATCTGAACTGTAGATCTAACAATGCTGCCTGGAGTTCTACTCTCTTCCCAGAGCAGGAGGTGAGATTTGAGTGGGGATCCACCAGGCTTCCAAACCTGCTGCTCATCTTTCTGACCCATACCAGAGTGAACGGTGCAGCCAGGAGAAACCAAAATTCCTCTCCAATATATGTGGCGTTCCTGCATAAAATTAAAGGGATCGGGGCACAGAGGATGTTTTAGCCTCTTACATTTGAAAGTCATTAAACGGGTAAAGAGGAGGATTCAGAAAGTGAATAGATAACTGCAAAGATGGTTTCAAAGATTCCCCTCTGGTAATTCTTTTTGTCTTAGGTTATATACCACTAGAGATACATAGTCATATTTATTGTATTTTAAAATTACTTGAAATAGTTTCTCTCTGGATGGTAACACCACCAACTGGATTTATAGTTGGGAATCATTTATTTCATTTTGCTTTCAATTTTCCAGAACTGCTTCTTTAAATTTAATTTTGTTTTAGAATTATGCAGACTATTTACATGTTTCAAAAACCATATCTATAGAATTAGGTGTATATATATATATATATATATTTTTTTTTTTTTTTTGCGGTACGCGGGCCTCTCACTGTTGTGGTCTCTCCCATTGCGGAGCAACAGGCTCCGGACGCGCAGGCTCAGTGGCCATGGCTCACGGGCCCAGCCGCTCTGCGGTATGTGGGATCTTCCTGGACCGGGGCGCGAACCCATGTCCCCTGCATCGGCAGGCGGACTCTCAACCACTGCGCCACCAGGGAAGCCCCTATATATATATATATATATATATTTTAAATACATTTATTTTATTTATTTATTTTTGGCTGCTTTGGGTCTTCGTTGCAGCACGCGGGTTTTCTCTAGCTGTGGTGAGCAGGGGCTACTCTTCGTTGTGGTGTGCGGGCTTCTCATTTCAGTGGCTTCTCTTGTTGCTGAGCACGGGCTCTAAGCACGCGGGCTTCAGTAGCTGTGGCATGTGGGCTCAGTAGTTGTGGCACAATGGGCCTAGTTGCTCTGCGGCATATGGGATCTTCCCGGATCAGGGATCGAACCCATGTCTCCTGCATTGGCAGGTGGATTCTTAACCACTGCGCCACCAGGGAAGCCCAGAATTAGGTATATTTAAAGAATCAACTTTATATTCCCATCATTGCCTCCACTATATTTCCTCCCTCTCCCTACAGAAAACTCGTTTTTATGGTTTATCCTTCTCTTTTTTATATAAGAAAAAATATATATATATAAGCAAAATATGGATAGAGAGATATCATATCTTTCAATTTCTTAAACAGTGGCATGTTATATGTACTTCTTTTCATATTGTGTTTTCATTTAATATATCCTGGAAATCACTCTATAAGAACATGTAGACATAGTCACATGTCTTTAAAAAATATTTTAAGGGTGTAATGGAAAGATAATAAACTACAAATGTTTAAAGTGTAAACTTTTATCCATTTTGACATGTGTGTACACCACAACCAAGACAACAAACACATCTACTACTCCCAGAAGTTTCCTTGTGTCTCTTTCTAATTCATTCCTCCATCCACCCTTGTCCCCAGCCCATTTCCAATTTTTCTGTCACTATAGATTCAAGTTCACCTTCTAGAATTTTACACAAATGTAATCATATCATCTGTATTCCTTTTTCACCGGCTTCCTTCACTCTGCACAATAATTTTAAGATTCATCCATGTTGTTGCATGTGTCAGTAGTCTGTTCCTTTTTATCTGCTGAGTAGTGTTCCATTAAGTGGATAAACCACAATATTTACTCATTCACCTACTTGTGGATATTTGGGTTACCTTCAGGTTGGAGCTATTCCACATAAAGCTGCTATGAACATTCATGTGCCAGTATTCGTGTGAACATATTTTGTGGATTTCTTCAAAAGTGCAACATACACTTATATTACAACCCAGTCATTCCACTCCTAGGTATTTCCTTTTTTGTAGCCACACTATACTCTGTTGTGTAGAGGTACCAGTTCCCTATTGATGAACATTAGGGTTGTTTTTAGTCTTTTACTATTATAAATAGCACTGCAATATATAACCTTGAGCATCTGTCCTTGATGTTTTTGCCAGTGTATGTGAAGGGCAGATGCCTGGAAGTGGGATTTTTACCCAAGTTTTTCCAGTGGAGGAGGGGCTAGTAAGCAGAGATATCATTTAGTTATATGCATTCTCATAGTGATTGGATTCTGGAAACTTATCAGAGTAGAATCCAAACGTGAACCAAAAGTATCTGAAATTACAGTCTATCCCAACATTCTCCTAGGGCAAATCATGACAAGATCAAAGAGAGATTCACTTTAAATTCAAAGTTCCAATAGTTTAAAAGCACAAGGATGGAAAAAGGTATACTCTGCAAATAGTAATAATAAGAAATCTGATGTGGCTATATTAATAACAGACAAAGTAGAATTTAAGACAAGAAGTACTACCAGAGGTAAAGAGGGTACTTCATATGATAAGGTCAATTTACCAAGAAGACACGACCCTAAATTAACAGAATTTATAACAGAATTTATAAATTCTAATAACAGAATTTCTCCTTAATCCTATACCAAATTTCCATATGCCGTTGAGTATTTCGGGATTTTATAAGATCTTTTTCCATTGTTCTGTCTATTCATGGACAAATACCGTCTTGTTTTCATTACGGTTTACAAAGCTTTGTAAGGTTCTTTTAATACCTGGTAGATCTCGGCCCTCAACCCAGCCCCACTGCTCTTCTTCTCAGAGTTTTTCTAGCTATCCTTGCTTGTTTTTTGTTTTCTGAATGGACTTTATAATCAACTTATCTAGCCCAGAAAAAAAGGTCCGATAGTATTTTTATTGTATTACATTAAATTTGTAAACTAATTTAGGAAGACAAGACCTTTTTGTATGTTGAATCTTCCTATTCAGGAAAGGGTTATTTTAGAATTACCGTATGACCCAACAGTCCCACTACTGGGCATATACCCAGAGAAAACCATGATTCAGAAAGACACATGCACCCCAATGTTCATTGCAGAACTATTTAGAATAGCCAGGTTATGGAAGCAACCTAGATGCCCATCGACAGATGAATGGATAAAGAAGATGTGGTACATATATACAATGGAATATTACTCAGCCATAAAAAGGAATGAAATTGGGTCATTTGTAGAGACATGGGTGGATCTAGAGGCTGTTATACAGAGTGAAGTAAGTCAGAAAGAGAAAACCAAATATCGTATATTAACGCATGTATGTGGAACCTAGAAAAATGGTACAGATGAACAGGTTTGCAGGGCAGAAATAGAGACACAGATGTAGAGAACAAAGGTATGGACACCAAGGGGGGAAGGGGGCTGGGGGTGGTGGTGGGATGAATTGGGAGATTGGGACTGACATGTATACACTAATGTGTATAAAATAGATAACTAATAAGAACCTGCTGTATAGAAAAATAAATAAAATAAAATTCAAAAAAAATATATAACAGACCACAAGTATGAGCCACATATGTAATTTTAAATTCTCTAGTAACCAGATTAAAAAGTATAAAAATAAACAGATAGAATTTTAAAAAAAAGAAAGTGTATGTTTTCATTGATTCAAATCTCTTTTGTTTATTGATCTTTAAATTATAGAATAAAGCTATAGACAAATTATGGCAGGCTTAATAATGCTTACAAAATAGATGTTATCAACCTTGGAAATGCAAAAGAAAGAGCACAGCTGATCGTACTTGCAGGAGAGAAGGGAAGGTGGGAAGAAGCGTAGGGCTTTTACTATCCTTAACTTACAGATTAAGAAATCAGAGTTGATAAAACAAGAAAGAGGGGTTTACATATTTTTGCTGAAGTTAGAGAAATTAAAAAATAGTTATTTTACTATGTTGTGGGAATGAAGAAGGGTGGAGAAAGGTGTATAAAGTATTGCCCACCTTAAATGGAGTTAACAGGGAATGTCTAACTGATAATCTGATGATTTAGAGGTATGGAAGGAACCACCCTAAGAATTAAAAACAATTACCATTAAAAGTGGTTGCCTCGGGCTTCGCTGGTGGCGCAGTGGTTGAGAGTCCGCCTGCCGAAGCAGGGGACACGGGTTCGTGTCCCGGCCCGGGAAGATCTCACATGCCGCGGAGCGGCTGGGCCCGTGAGCCACAGCCGCTGAGTCTGCGCGTCCAGAGCCTGTGCTCCGCAACGGGAGAGGCCACAACAGTGAGAGGCCCGCGTACCGCAAAAAAAAAAAAAAAAAGAAAGTGGTTGCCTGTGGAAAGCAGACTTGGGCAGAGGGGCAAAGACTTGTGGCATTTCACTTTTGGACCATTTACTTTCGTAACTATTTGCTTAGGTAAATTTTTAAAACTAATTTTCATGTGACACAAATTAAAAGATAGCTTTCTATTGATCGACTGTAAATAAAATATTGTGATTTATGCACATTTCCCTAAGTAGGAGAAAGTAGTTGAGGCAATAGTAATTAGACTTCTGCCCGGATATTAGCAGACAATAGCTAATGAAAGATCAGCCTCACACTTCTGATATAATGGCCTTGGGGGAGTCAGACCATGGGAATATGGTTATGTGATGGACGGTTTCGGAAAGTAGGACACCCTTAAAGATTTGGGCCCCGTTCTCAAACTTGGGTTGGTAACACTTAGGTTGCCTTCTTTACATCAGTTGGATCTATAGGTGTCCAACTATAGATCCAACCTTATTTTGGAGGTTTTCCTCCTGACCAGCAGAGATGGGAAATTGCTCACCAGTTCATGTGAGATAATCCCCAACCTTAGGGGGAGCACGCCAGGACCAGGGGTTGGGAAATAAGAACTAGATGATAGCTATCTTTCTGTCTTTCCCATCTGATCCCTGTGCCCCAAGAGGGACTTCTTTTCTTTTTCTTAAGTTCCAAGAGTTGATTTGATTCCTCATGCATACTAGGGATAAGTAAGTAGGCTGTAAATTACTGAAGTGAGTTTGCTGAGTTCAGTCTACAATCACAGGCAGTAATTTGGGAAAGTAAATGATGGAGTAAAAGGACAAGGCTCCCTCAGTCAGGGCTTTGAAAAGCCCCAGGCTCAACCACACAACCAGCCCCTACGTCCTTCCATGACTCTGCAGCCAAGCTTCTCCCCTCTCCCAGCTGCTCCCCTCTGGTACTTTTACCTTTTAGTGCTGTCCATTTATTCATTTATTAGATAGAAACACATGGACTGGTGGGGAGAGAGTGGGAGCCAGGGAACACAAGACAGAGTATGTAGTGCTGTCTCCAGTCTTATATCATTTCCCCCCTTCTTTCCCAGATCACATCCCAAGTGTTAACTTTACCATGAGAAGTATGATTATTAGCAGACTGTATTCTCAAGGCTGCTGCCCACCACATCATCTTTCTGTGGTGAGCCTACAAGGCCGAGGGAATTATGATCCGAAAGAGTCCTTGGTGATCATGGAATAAAAGCAGTGAAAGCTGGACAGGGCTGCAGGACAACCCTCTACCAAGAGCAGAGAAAAACTTGGCAATGACAAGCCCCCTCGTAGTCTCCAACCTCTTACCTCTGGGCCTCACGGAGCACCTTAGGTGTTAGCTTTCCAGGAAAGTTGTCCACCAAAGCCTAATTAAATAAAACAGAATGATAATTTCCTACGGTGTTTGTTCAAAGCCAAAGTTATATGATGGTACATTTTGCATGTCCAGCCCAACCATGATGGGAGAGTATAGACAGGGTCGGCACAAGGACAGTCAAGTCCCAAATCCTTCATTCCCAAATCCCGTGTGATGGAAAACGCCCCATCTTACGTGACTTTCCTGATACTTTTCATTGGGGATCATCACATACTTACACTAGGAAAATAAAGTGTTTGTAAACATTAGCCTGAAACAAGGAAGCTGATGGTCTGGGCATTGACACAGTTACCAAGGACAAGGTGACCCAAGGTGACTCCGATATGGGCAGGAATGAAGAAGAGAAAAAGAATTGACAAGAGAAAGGGAGAGAAAAGGCCAGCAGGAATGAAGGAAAAGTAGGGCAGTTTTGTGTCTGGGAAGGAGTTGTGACAGAATATGAGTTGGGGAACATGTTTTCCTTTGCCCCAAGGCCCACCCTCTCTTGTCCATCACAGGCTCAAAGGACTGGGCTCCCCTCAAAGCCACGTGCAGGAGGGATCACATTTCCTCTCACACTGGGTTCATAGTTAGGGGTCTCCTCTCTCTAACCCTCTCCTTTGCCTGACTTGGGACAATGCATAGAGTTGGAGCCTGTGCTCATCTCATTACTGGTGAGGGATGGAGCTGCAGTTATAAACTACCTCCGTTTTCTGGTGTCTCTCAGGCAGCTTGGCCCCTGAGGCTGTGGAGACAGTTAATCTTCAATCAGTCTCCACTCAGATAAAGTCAACATCCTCTCTGAAGAGCAGACATCTTCCCTGGACCACTGATGCCAGATCTCTCTGGTGCCTGGAAGCCCAGCTTGGCTGCCCCGACACGGATAAGCTTCCCTTGGCCTACTGTCCTCGCACGCCTTCTCCAACAAATTCAACTACAACAGCCTTTCTTGCAGTTCTGTTTCGCAGGCTGGGTCTGCCTCACCCACATAGTTTCTATCACTTGTTGCCAACATCTCCTGTATTCAACAATTCAAACATGTTTTTGGACTTCAGGTTCATTCTCTCGTTGAAAGAAGTCTGATAACAGAACTTACTAACACAAACATAGGGCAAAAGTGGGTAGGGTGGAAATATAAATTAAACCCTATGGGAGCCCAAGAGAAAAGGTGATCAATTACAACTAAGTGAATCAGGAAATGCTTCATGGACATTGTATATGCACTGGGCCTCAGTGGGCAGGTTGCAACAGGCAGAATGGAAAAATGCATTCCAAGGGGGAGGAATGCCATAGGACAAGGGCAAAGCTGAAAAAGTTCAGGGTCCATGGAGTTCTGACCATTGAGGGTCTTGAATGCTGTGCTCAGAAATTTGAACTTCATTCTGTAAACCGTGGGGAACCAAGTGAAAGTTTCTAAGTAGAGGAATGACATCATCAAATCTGACAGTATGGACCGTTTATGGAGTGAGTCCTCACTGCGATCCAGGCTTTGTGCTCAGCACTTCACAGGCACTCACTCACTTAACCTTCATAATGACCCCTGAGCATGGTGAACTCACACAGTAGTTCGAGGATGGACCAGAGGCAGATGGTTAGGGGAGAGAGAGTAGGAGAGGACGTAACTTCAGCGGCTTAGGGTCCAGGGATAAGGGCCTGGACTCTACAGTCTGCTAGCAGTAACATGACAACTGGAGTTAGAATTCTGAGAGGGTGGAATCAGAGGACCTGGTGGCCAATTTGCTCCTGGAATCAAGGAGGGCAAGCGCCTAGGAGATGGAGAAGGAAAGGCTCCAAGTAAACAGCAGACCCCCGGCTTGGCATTTAGGTCCCCTCCCTCCCAGCCGAATGCCAATCTCAGGAGGATGGGGCATTCTGCCATCCGCTGACTGTAAGCATTGGAGATTCAGGGGAGTCACAGCCATGAGGGTTTTTCCAGTTGTCCGGCTGGAAGACCAGGTAGGATGCAGAGGCGAATAGATCAGGAGTAATGAAAGCGCTTCCCTACACGAAGCACTAGGTGGCAGGCCCTGTGCCAGGCGCTTCATAGATCTCATGTCATTTAATGTTAATATCAACCCTGTGATGGTCCCTGATTTATTATAAGGAACCTGAGATTCAGAGACATCGGGTAGCTGGTCTGAGCTCACATAGCTACTAAGGGGAGGAACTGAGACACACAGAGTCTGTGCTTCTGACTGGTGCATGAAACTGCAGAGGGGAAGATAGACTTCTCAAAAAGAAAGCAAGACAAGTCTGGCTCAGGTTGGGCTCATTCTCACATCTATTCATACATGGATTAATTTACTCATTAACAAATGAATTCATTAATTTATTCAAATACTAAGCAATTACTGAGCACCTACAATATAATATGGTTGGCACTGCGCTAGGTATTTAAGATAAAAAACTAATAAGAGATCATCTCTGCCCTTAATGAGAACAGTCTAGACGTGGAGACAGGAGGGAAGGGGGCAAAGGACAACCTTTGAAAGAATGACATGGCCACTGAGGATATGACATAAACTAGTTAGAACTGATTAGGCCCGAGGTAGCGGAAGATTCAACTTCCAGTAGACCTTGAGCGTTGTTATAACACTTATTGCAATAAATTAGCACATGCTACATGACACATTCACAGGTGTCATGACAGTTTCGAGGGGTCCATAAAAGGCCAAAAGGTGGGCGGTGGCCCAATTCCTGGAAATCCCCTCCCTTTCCCCAAAATAGTTGCAATAATCCTCCCACTCATTGGCCTATGGAATTACCCAGCCTATAAAAGCTAACCACCCCCATATTTCAGGGCAGCACTTGCCTTCTGAGGTGGGTTGCATTCTGTCCATGGAATGTGTATCTCTACTTTCACTTTCCTATGGCTCACCCTTGCATTCTCTCCTGCATGAAGCCAAGGACCCTCACTTGGCAGCCCGTCCCAGGGACTCATCCGAGACCTGGGACATGACTGTCCTCTGGTGCCCCATTTTCCTGCAACCTCTTACAAAGATTATTAATAACTCTGTTTCTTACCTATCATTTTGCCTCTTGCTTAATTCCTTCTGCACTGAGATATAAAGAACCGGAGCTTCATTAAGTCCTGAGATGAGTTGTGCTGTTTCCGTTGGAAGATTGTGTGTTCGAGTCCCATCTGAGGTACAGTTTCAGCGTGGAGGCAGACAAGTGCACAGCTAATTATAACACACAGAGGAGAGCAGGCAGCTAACCTGGCTTGCAGGGTGAAGAGGAAACTGGAGAAGACTTTTCGAGGTGATACCCGGGCTCAATCCAGAAGGAGTAGAGGGTGGTTACACTGAGGTGGGGAAGTGAGAAGAGATCCGTGAACCAGAAAGCAGTGCTGGTGCAAACGCACAGCCCAGATGAGAAAGAACAACGAGCTCTGTGCCGAGAATCAAAGGCAAGGAGGAAAGGCAGAGGAGGCTGGAGGCTGGAGGAGGGGGAAGAGGATGTTCCATTCAGAGTCCCTGAGCCTGAATTTCACCCTGCAGGCCATGCGGAGCTACTGAAGGGCCAACTTACTTTCGATAAAGCTCACTCGGGCTAGTGGGGAAGAGACAGGAGGCCAGGAGATGAGGGAGAAAGCTGCTGTGATGGTCCAGGTGAGGGAGGACAGAGATGCAGAGGACAGGGGAGATCCGAGAAATGTTTAAGGGTAACGTGGGCGGGTCCTGGGTGGAAACAAAGGGCCGAGCCTCCCTGAGGATGACTCATGGCCTCAGCTCCATCTTTCAGCAGGTTTCCCACACTCCCCAGCTCTGCACGGCTCGTTTGCATGCTCATCCATCCTTATGCCCAGTGCAGGCGGCCTGACTGGACGCCTGTAGTTACCAAGCACAGCTACTGGGGGCGCTGAGACTCCATGGAGCAAGGCTTCAGTCCTGCAGCCACTGACCAAGAAGGGTGTGCCCTCCCCAGGCAGGAAAGGGGAAGCTCAGAAGGTCTGGGTTTCTCAAACCCTGCACATTTCCAAGAAAAAACCCTGACTTCAGGAATGGCCCTTGGCCAGCCCCTGGGTGATGAGCTCTGAGGGCCTGGAATAGTCTGCCTAATAAAAGTGTTTTTGTAGGGCTGAGGCCTTGGGCCAGGAGTTTGATCAGATAGTTTATGCAAACAGTGTCATTCGTGGTGAACACCTGTTTTGCTCTGGGGGCTGGAGTCCGGGTAGCTGAGGTCAGCCACACGGCACAGCATGACTAGGTGACAGACCCCTCAATAAAAACCCTGGACACCAAGGCTTGGGTGAGCTTCCTCGGTTGGCAATACGTTGTATGTGTTCTCACACACTGCTACCAGGAGAATTCAGCACGTCCCCATCACTCTGCTGGGAGGGGACAGCTGGAAGCTTGCATCTGGTTTCTCCTGGACTTTGCCCCATGTGCTTTTTCCCTTTGCTGATTTTAATCTGTAACCTTTTGCTGTCATAAACTCTATAACCATGGGTATAAAAGCTTTCCTGAGTCCCGTGAGTTCCTCTAATGAATCATCCAGCCTGAGGGTGGTGTTGGGGGACCTCTGACACACTCCATCCTAGGGGGACGGCAGCTGGGACAGCTGGGAAAGCACTCAGCCCAAACGTGGAATTTCAGCCCAGAGTGAGGCATCATGAGGGTCAAGTCCTGTGCAAACGACCTAAGTGGAACACTGTGTGTGCTGCACAGAACAGCTGGGCAGGAGTGCCCAGAACACCAGAGGCTATTTTCCAGTTTATCCCAAATCCAAGGTCACTCTGCTGTTCTCCCGGTGGCCTCTTGGTCCTGCTTTGATTCTGACCTCTATTATCCAACAGAGCACGTTACCCTTTCATTTTCAGCTTTTTCAAAAAGCCTAATGTCCTCCCTCCACCCTTCCAGTTTGTTTCTTTTGCCAGATAGTTGTAGCAAAATTGGACCCATAACTGTAGGCAATTTCCAGATCCTGTAAAACATTATCTACCCTGAACAACAGATATGAGCATCTACAGTATGCCCTAGAAACTCAGTACATCGCTGGGCTGTTAAGTGTATAGGTTATTCGAACAACGTGATGTAACACAAGAGGGAAATTAAACTTCTCAGCAATGGGTATATGAGCTACAACCAGGAAATGTGAGGTGTGATTTCGTGTGAATACAAGCTTTGTGTGCACAACTTTTACCACTTCGTCAGTTTATTTATAGAAGATGAGAGGGAATTACTGAACAGTACCCACCTCCTCTTCACATTTATGTGGAAAAGGACTTTTAGATTAACAGGTATTGCTGCTTAATTTGCAGTTCGAGCTCATCCTTGTTTTGAACTCCAAGCCTAGGAACTAGAAACTTTTTGTAATATTTCAGTTAAACTAATGAGCTTTAAGAACATATTCTAGTACATCTTTGTAAAGCAGCCCTGAGGTCTCCCCAGGCCCTGACACACCCTGGCTTAGTTTCCTGTTTATTATTTCCCACTCTCTGTTACACTGGGGCCCTCACTTCTGTGCTTAGATCAGTGGAAAGCAAGACAGAGGTTCTTCATCTGTTTATGACTTTGTATGAAGCAGGGTTCAAAGCAGGAAACAGAAATCTGGTGTTTTAAGCAGAAACGAACTTAATACAGGAAATGCGGTAGGGCAAAGTTATTGGAAGAGCCAGGGGAGTGGATTCTAGACTGGGCTCCAGAAAGTCAGCCCTGGAACCGTTGAGCTCAAGTCCACACTGCCGTGCCTGCTAACCAAGCATCCATGGCCTCTGCCACCTCCACCACAACTGCCTCTAGGCACCAGGAAACTAGAAACTGACGCTGCTGCAGGACACGCCTATGTCCTTGACCTTGCTCTGCAGCAGCAACAGCCAGTGGAGCAAGAAGACAGGCCCTGGCTCACTTCCATGATTTGAACCCTGCTTATGCATGTCAGTGGCAGAACCTAAATTGCATGCAAGACCCTAGTTGCAAGGAAAGCTTGGGAAATGAAATGCTGGACTTTCCAGCACCTGCAGGAAGCATACTAGGAGGTGAGGATGGAAGCTGAGTCAGGCAATTTGCTGCATCTACTGCAGGCCGTTAAAGTCCCTTCAAGTCTAACATTCCACATATGACCAGGATCCCTGAGCAGGGAAGGGATCTATATCTCTAGAAAAGAGTATAGAAGAGGAAACTATGCCTTCTGCTACCATCTCCTCTCCCACTGCCATTTCCTTGGGAAGAAGTGATTTCCAGGTCACGTGCTGAAGCAAGAAGAAACCCAAAGACATTTGAACCTGAATTCTGACTGAAGCTTTGCCCTAATCATTTGGGGACCTTCATGGGAAGGGTACATAGCTTTTAAAACTATGATTCAAAAGTTGCAAGAGATTTCTGTCTTGTAAGAGGTAGAGGTAGTATTCTTTTAATCTGGGAAAACTCTTGGAATAGAAATTTAAATATGTAAGTAAAAAGCAGGGCCCGTAGTTGTGAAGTGGGATGCTTGAGACACCACAGCTGGGAGAGAACAATTGTAAGTTATTGGACGAAAGTTATCTCGGTTTTAGGCAAAGTTGCCTCTCTGCAGACCCTACTTATTTTGGAAAAAAAAATTTCTAAACAGAGATTTCAGCTCTTCTGTTGCTAATGTGAGCCTGTGTGTGTGCACGTGTGTGCGCATGTGTGTTCTCGGCCAATTAGTAGCCTCTGAAGCAGAGGCTGTTTTCCTGAATGTCTTTTATTGAGTTCTGGGCAAAGCTTTGAAGGGCAGCTGCGCAGATCCACACAGAGATGAGGAAAAGACTTTCCCCCCACTTTTCCATAAAATTCAGCACAGCTCTGCCACTTTAAGGACTGGTGGTGACTAGGAGCATGCTGGAATGGATCCTGCCTTCCTAAAAAACGGAGGACATCATCTAAAGTGTCAATATTGCCATTCCTTGAAGCTTCACGATTCTTCAAGAGGAAGAAGATGACAGGTACCATGTAGTGGTTTGTGAACTCATGAGTGGCACCTCTTCTGGGACTATCGAAAATATGGGGGTAGGGGAGAGAAGGAATTGAAGAGGTGAGGCAGGTGGGTGTTAGTGGGGACAAAAATAAAAGCTTCTACTGGTTGTTAGTAATTTTTTTTTTTGCAGTACGCGGGCCTCTCACTGTTGCAGCCTCTCCCGTTGCGGAGCCCAGGCTCCGGATGCGCAGGCTCAGCGGCCGTGGCTCACGGGCCCAGCCGCTCCGCGGCATGTGGGACCTTCCCGGACCAGGGCACGAACCCGTGTCCCCTGCATCGGCAGGCGGACTCTCAACCACTGCACCACCAGGGAAGCCCAGTAATATAATTTTACTTTCATCCACAAATTGAGAAAGCTGGCAATCTAGACCGCTTACAGTTCTAAGAGGGGACAGGGAAGAAATACAAAAGGTTGGGAACTCACCACGTGGCATTTACTAATATGGACCTCATCAGACGGTGAGGCTGAGCTTGTCAGTCTTCGGTGAGTGATGGCTGGTCTGTCTCGTTGGGCACTCAAGAATTTGAGACCAGGTTTTGCTCCTTCAGAAGTCCTCTCTCCGTTTTACTCTCATTCCAAACTCCCTTCCTCAGATACAAATATGTATACATCCTTCCCATCCTTGAGAAAATCGCTTATATTCTATGGTCTTTAGAAAATTATTTTGAGGATTGCGGATTAGCAGGTAAAGCATTAGCACTTGGCTTATGGTGATGGTGAGGATGCTGAAGAGGATATGATGATTTAAGGAGATCATAATACTCCCAGGAAAAGGTATGAGGGGATGAGACAGCTTCACTGAAACATCTTCCTCTTTGCAGCCCAGCTTGCCTTGCCCACTTAACTTCTAGCTCCTCTGACTAGTTCCAGAAAGACTTTCAATCTAGCCCCTTGTTCCTAAGAGTGGGCACTGACTCTAAGTCTGCAGCTGGAAGGGGTCCTGGAGACAACCCTTTATTTTACAGGAAAAAAGCTAGGACTTGAGAGTTTCTGTAACTCTCCAACTCTATCATTTGGGTTTTCTACCACCTTCATCAAAATATTTAAGGAAACTCACTGATGGCAGAGATGCCATAGCTTTCCATTTTCGAACTCAGCAAAGGTTAAAACCTCCTAGCCTTTTCTGTCAAGCATCAATCTCTTAATTTTGATTGCAGTTGCCCCCAAAAGTGCCCTGGTTAATTGGATCTTGGTGTGGGGGGGGGACCTTCCTTAACTCCGAAATAGGGAGTGTAGGGAGTATTCAGGAAAAATAAATATTTTAACCAGAGATGTTTTTGTTTGTTTCATTGGTTGTTCTATATATTTCTGTATTATCTTTCCTAAAACAATATGAGGTATGAAAAGCAAAGCTTAAAAAACAACACACACATAAATGGAATAGGGTACTTGAATGGGGAAATGGCAGAGATTTGGCTAGTAAAAGAGAAATGCATTTGGGACCTCTGATTTTGAAGAATATTACAGAACTGTTCCTTGGATAAATCTGAAGGGAGAGTCCAAGGAACATGAGAGTGGATTTTAGGAATTCAGGTGGAAGACATTAAACTGAAGTGTCTCAGAGTTTGTGCAATTGAATGTGACTATAACTGGTGAAGGGACAAAAGATTGTTTGAAGGTAGGGTTTTTTAACCTCAGCCCAATTGACATTTTCGGCCAGACAATTCTTTGATGTGGGGACTGTCCTGTGCATTGTAGAATGGTTAGTGGCATCCCTAGCCAGGAGTCGTTAGATACAAGTAGCAATTCCACAGTCTTGATCACCAAAAATATCTCCAGACATTGATAAATGTCTCCTGGGGCACAAAATCATCCCCAGCTGAACCAGTGTTTTAACGAACACTGCGTGTCCGTGTGTAAACTCACATTAGCAGAGGGAGTAGGGGAGAGAATGAGGTTGTTAGCATTTGGAACCTGGAAATTTAGCAGTTCCCCTTCAATTTTACACATTTCTTTTAAGGGGTGTCTTCAGAACCTCAGCAAGTACCTTCGTTTAGCCTTTCCTCCTTATTCCAAAATACCATTGGCATCTTCATTGGTAAGGGCTCCCCCTACTGGACATGTTGTTATGAATCCTTCAGCCTCCCCAAACTAAGATCTTGCCCCTTGAGCTGGGATATTGAAGCAACCCACCACATTTTATTTCCTGTCACAAATACACTGAAGAAGCTCAAAGGTCATCTACCATCCCACAAGTGGAGCAGTTTGGAAGCACTGTTCCACACGAGGGCTGTTAAATTCAAAGGCATCCTGGAAGAAGGAGAACGAAGTTCAGTGCAAACGTCAGTGATCCCTCCACTCAGAAATAGGTTATTGGGGTTCAAAGGAGGCAAAGAGGCATATAGGAAATTGTTGCCTGGAGTATTCCTTGCTTCCCTCCAAAGCAGGAACTTCTGTCCCCTCAGTAATTCTCTGCCTGTGACCATGTATCTGACCCCGAGAGATCTGTTCCTTGACTCAGAGACTGAGAAAGGCTCTTCCTTTTTCTCTCCTTTCCTCCTCTGTGGCACCATGGGGCCTGGGAACCCCAGTCGTGTCTTAAATACCTGTCTCTGAGGTGGCGCCAAGCCTCATAGTGGTTGAATTTCTAGAAGGAATTCCTTCTATATTGCCAGGCCTTTAAAAGTCCTGGACACCTCCACGAAGAATGTGACTGAAGAACAAATCCCTGGCGGGCATCCACTCATCTCAGGAGATGTTAGCAGCAGAATTCACTCATTCAATAACTATTTACTGGGTATTAACTCTATGCTGGGTACTGGCTTAGGTGCTAAAGAGAGGCGTGATCCTGCCTTGAGGAAATTCACCATAACATAGGGAAAATTGATGAACAAAGTGGTGGGATAGGGAAGCACAGAGTGCTGCAGGAACACTTTCAAGAGTGCCAACAGGGATTATCAATGATGGCTAAAACTGGAAACCAAAGGATGACGAAGGGCTTTGTAACAGGTGGCTCCGGTTAACATCATCTGAACACAAGGATGAATCCTAACATCTCTAAAGGTGAAACAGCCAGTCCTATGTTCCTCCCAATGTGAGAGACTAGGAAGTACATAGCACCACTTAAGGATTATTACTTAACAAACAAAAAAAAGGATACTGAATCTAGTCAAGTCTCTGGATTTAACTACCTATTTACAGGAAATATAGAGGTTACAGGAACATGGTAAATGACTCCAAGAGGATGCAATCAGACAAATTCAGAATGAGGGAAATTCTACAGAACAGATAACCTAGTTTCTTAAACAAATAATTGGAATGAAATAGCAAAAAACAAAACCAAAAAAAACAAACAAAAAAAGAAGAGCTGTTAGAGATTAAAAGAGATTTAACACATTAAGACACAAACCAACCAAATGTAATTTGTAGACCTGACTTAGATCTAGATCGTTTTTCTTTTTTTTCTTGCGATATGCGGGCCTCTCATTGTTGTGGCCTCTCCTGTTGCAGAGCACAGGCTCTGGACGCACAGGCTCAGCGGCCATGGCTCACGGGCCCAGCTGCTCCGCGGCATGTGGGATCTTCCCGGACCGGGGCACTAACCCGTGTCCCCTGCATCAGCAGGCGGACTCTCAATCACTGTGCCACCAGGGTAGCCCCTGACTTAGATCTTGATTCAAACAAACCAACTATGAAAAGACATCTTGGGGATAATTATCTGAAATTGAACATGAACTAGATATTATATGATATTAAAGAATTATTAAAGTTTTTGAGAATAATAATGGTATTGTGGTTATGTTACTCTTAAGAGTCCTTATGTTAGAGATAGACAAGGAAGAGCTCACAGATGAAATGATATGATATTTAAGTTGTCCAAAATAGAATTACTTGCACAATTAAAAGGTAAGTGAAAAGAAAAAGAAAAAAGAAAGTTTAGAGACAGGTCTTTCTTGTTCACTATTAACACACAAGAGAAACCTCATTTAATTAAGGTGTTGAGTAGAAGGTCTGACTATAGGAACCAGATTCCAACGATGTCGAAAATTGCAGGGAAGTCTTCTGGAGGGGAAGCAGAGAATTCAGGTAGGATATGTTCTGAGACCTTGCTCTTGAAAGAGTGGTCCATTACCCAGCGGCATTAGCATCTTCTGGGTTATTGTAAATGCAAAATCTCAGGCCCACTTCCGACCCACTGAATCAGAAAGAGCCTTTTAACAAGATCCCCAGGTGACTCAAATGAATGTTGAAGTTTGAGACCCACTGCTCTAAGTGCACGCTCATTTTTTAATGAAGTTGCTTCATTATCCACTCCGAAGGCTCCGAGTGACCAAATCTAAGAGTTCATGCAGGATCCCCTGAGAGCAAAGATTTGTGTATTAATCTGTTGCAACACCTACACTGGTTCCTTTACTGATGGCTGATCCACCATCTATTCCTGGCCCCCAGCCACACAACATCCTCCCTGCCATGCTTTCTAATTGGTAATGTGCCACCCATGACCTTGACCAGATGGTGTACTGCCTTGAGACCCCTGGCCTCATCAGCTGATTCCACACTCAGGCAGAGTCACACTATAAAAGGAGGCTAGTGCCTGGAGGATCCATAGAGATGGATGGGCCCCCAAAGATTGTGGCATGCAATTAAAGGGAAAGAACTCTATTAAGTATTTTTATGAGAGGCCAAGGCCCTTTACAGATAAGGGTCACCAGTCCAGCTATTAATCTAGTCTTGCTCTGTCCTTCAACTAGAAAACACTTTACATATGAAGAGATATGAGCAGGGCACAGGGGCAGCTGTGGAGTGCTTCAAATCCATTCAGATAAGTGGGACTCTCTTCCACCCTCTCTTTTCCCAAGACAGGAAGAAAGGTTTATCTCCATTAGCGTTATCTATCCTTTTGGACAGAGTCAACTTGGGAGCAGCATCTACGTCTTCTTTGTGATTAACTTTTGTTCATGCACATGGCTGTTTAATGAATATTGATTCTAGAGATTGCTTTGGTTAATAGGGTCTGAGGAATTTCACACTTAACACCCGAGTTGAGATGAGGCACGTGGCATCCTTTCAGTTCTCCAGGAACTGGCAACCATATCACAGCCTCTTTTAGGAAGTGTCTTAAAAGAAATCCTTTCCATATTTCTGAATGTTTGCCATCAGGTGCGCCCAACATCTTCAAGTCTGACTCTTTTAGTGTTGCTTCAGCTGCCCTGGGGTCAGAGAGACAGAGCTGAACAGCGGGACTGCATAGAGGTAGTGGTTTAGGATGTGGATCCTGAAGCCACATTGTTTGGGTTTAAATCCCAATTTTGCTATTTACCAGATGTGTAATGTTGAAATTACTTAGCCTCTCTACGCCTCAGTTTCCTGCATATAAAGTGGGGATGATAATGACTTCTACCTCACAGTTTTGTTGTGAGGATTAGATGAGCTCTCAGAACAGTGCCTGGAACAGAGCAAGGGTTCGTTAATGTTATTTATTTTTACCTACGCAACACCAATTCTCTGACACCAATTCTCTGACACCAATTCTCTGACACCAACTAGGTGTCCTATAGTTCAATTCAATTCTGATACTAACTACCCAGAGTAAGCACAGACCCCACAAGTTAAGGACCCTGAAGTCAGTGTCAGATTCCACAAGGTAAGGGGCAAGGTTCCCAAGACTGCCCTTACTTCAGATGCCAGTTGCAAGTGGTTTTCTCAGGATACCTGCACTTCTGTCTGACTTGGCTACAAATTAGGGGGTTTCCATGACCCTCCTTCAGGTTTGATAATTCACTAGAGTGACTAAAGGCTACAACTCAGGAACTGCCTAATAGAAGAGACATGTAGGGCAAACTCTTGGGGAGAAAGGCACAGAGGTTCCTTGCCTTCTCTGGTGTGTCACCCTCCCAGCACATCAATCTCTTCACCAACCAGGAAGCTCTCCTGATTGCTGGGTTTCCGTATATGGGCATGACTGATTAAATCATTGGCCATGTGGATAAAGAAGATGTGGTACATACAATATATATACAATGGGATATTACTCAGCCATTAAAAAGAATGAAATAATGCCATTTGCAGCAACATGGATGGAATTAGAAATTATCATACTAAGCCAGGTAAGTCAGGAAGAGAAAGACAAATACCATATGATATCACTTATGTGTGGAATCTAAAATATGACACAACTGAACATATTTACAAAACAAAAACAGACTCACAGACATAGAGAACAGACTTTTCATTGCCAAGGGAGGGGTTGGGGGAGGGAAGGACTGGGAGTTGGGGATTAGCAGATGCAAACTATTATATATAGGATAAACAACAAGGTCCTACTGTATAGCACAGGGAACTGTATTCAGTATCCTGTAATAAACCATAATGGAAAAGTCATATATATGTATATATATTTATATATATGACTGAGTCACTTTGCTGTACACAACATGGTAAATCAACTATACTTCAATAAAATTTTAAAAGAATCATTGGCTACATGACTGAACTCAATCTACAGCTCCCCTCCCCTTCCCAGAGATTGGGGGGTGGGGTTGAAAGTTCTAACCCTCTCATTATAATCACATGGTTGGCTTTTCTTACATGACCAGTCTCTGCCTTTAAACTATTTAAGGTCCCATCAAAAGTCACCTCGTTAGCATAAATTCAGGTATGGTCAAAAGGGGCTCTTATGCTAATAAAATACATCACTATCACTCAGGAAATTCCAAGAAGTTTTGCAACTCTGTGCCAGGAACCAAAAATAAAGGCCAGCTGTATTCTTTATTATATTGTACTCAACAAATATTCTGAGCACTTATGCTGGGCCAGACACTATGCTAGGCATTGGGGAATAATCTATATATTCCATGGTTTTCATTAAACCACAAGCCCGGAAGACAGTGCCATATCCAGACCATTAATCAGGACCACTACCTTTGCTTCTCCATCATGACGACCCACACAGAACCATATCTCAGGGGTTTTGAGAATCACAACCTTTCTGAGCTGCAGGGCACCTAAGACCTTACTGGAACAACTCTACCCCTTTTAGATGAGGAAACCAAGAGTTAGTTGGCCAAAGATTATATTCACCAGTGACTGACCACATCATGACTGCCAGTCTGGAGCTATTTCCATTCACCATGATGAGACATGGGATCAGACACATTGGTACCTGTGTCAAAGGTGGGAGGTAGATATTTACAGTCCTTTGGATTAAGGGCCTAGTCACCTTCCTCACTTACTGTTATGGCCCTCCCAGTTGGCTTGGAAGATGAACAGAACATGCTAGGGAGAGCTGTTGGTGTGAGGACTAGTATGCTCTTTCTCCCTTCCCCTCCTCCTCAGTCAGCTCTCCTACCACCACCTTCTACCCCTGGAGGAAAGGTCCTAATACTTTGGCAAGTCCATTCCATTCAATACTTGGGGAAGGGGGTACCCACTAGGTACAAAGCATCCTGCTAGCTGCTGAGTATACAGAGCTGAGTAGGTCTTATATGACATCTACGTACATAACTTGAATGCGAAAAAAATGTGGGAAATGTGGTACCAAAGGCATAATATACTATCAAAATATAGAGGAACAAGATGAATTAAGGTGAGGAGTCCTAGTGTAACACTGCTTTTACAAGGTAGTTACCCATCTGCTAATCTGCAGGCCAATGAGGAAGGATCAAGAGACTAAAATATGTTGAGTGCCTGCCATGATATGCAAGCACAGGTTGTTTTATTTACCTTCAATCTCCTAAATTAGAGGTTTTCAAACAATTTTGATTATGTAGATTCTACATCCAAAGACAAAGAAGAAACCACAAAGAGAGGGTAGGAGGGGTGCACTCGCAATATAATCAAATCCCATACCCTCTGGGGTGGGTGACCCACAAACCGGAGATCATAGAAGTTCTCCCACAGGAGAGTTCTGAGCCCCACGGCAGACTACCCAGCCTGGCAGTCTGGCATCGGGAGGAGGATCTCCCAGAGCATTTGGCTTTGGAGGCCAGTGGGGCTTGATTGCAGGAGCCCCACAGGACCAGAGAAAATAGAGACTCCATTCTTGGAGGGCACACACAAGTTGTCCTGCACACCAAGATCCAGGACAAAAGCAACAAAAGGAGCCTGGGCCAGACCTACCTGCTGGTCTTGGAGGGTCTCCTGGGGAGGCAGGGGGCAGCTGTGGTTCTCTCTGGGGTCATAAATGCTGGTGGCAGAAATATAGCAGAGTGTTCATGTACTTGAACTCTGGCTGGAGCAGACCTCTTGCTTGGGTCCTTTGCACCGAGATCTGACCCCACCCAACAGCCAGTAGGGTCCAGTGCTGAGGTACCTCAGGCCAAACTACCAACGGGGGGTGGGGTGGGGTGGGGAACACAGCCCCACCCATCAGTAGACAGGCTGCTTAAAGAATTCCTGAGCCTACAGCCACCTCTAGACATGCCCCTTGACATGGCCCTGCCCACCAGAGGGCCAAGACCCAGCCCCACCCATGAGTGGGCAGGCACCAGTCCCTCCCACTAAGAAGCCTGCACAGGCCTCTAGACCAGCCCCACCCACCAGGGGGCAGACACCAGAAGCAAGAAAACTACAGTCCTGCAGCCTGTAGAACAGAGTCTGCAAACATAGGTCAAACCTACCCTGGGGCTAGCTGGTCTCTGGGCCGTGGGTGACAAGAGGGAAGCATACTGCTGGGACACATAGGACATCCCCTATAGAGGGCCACTTCTCCAAGACCAAGAAATGAATGAAACTTCCACATACATAAAAATACAAATAAGAATTTAGACAAAAAGAGATGGCAGAGGAATATGTTCCAGTTGAAGGAACAAGATAAAACCCCAGAAGAATAACTAGGTGATATGGAGATAAGCAATCTACCTGAGAAGGAGTTCAGAGTAATGATTGTAAAGATGATCCAAGAACTTGGGAAAAGTATGGCTGCACAGAGTGAGAAGTTACAAGAAGTTTTAAATTTTGATTATGTACCCTAATTTTTGAAACATATTGACAATGTCACATATATATATTTAGTTATGGATAAAATGTGAACATGTACTGATATATTGTGCAAAATACATAAAATAGAGTAAGATAATAAAGATGAAAAATTTGGAAGATTGTATTTTCCAAAAATGGCATATCAATATGATCTACTCTTTTGCAACATGACATTGACACTCCTTGATTGAAGAGTGATGTCTGTGTTCCCTGCCCTGGGACCTGGACAGAACTTCGTGACCACCCAGCTAGACTAGGTCATAAGAGGAGATACTGCTTTGCTTGGCTCTTTTTCTCGTGGGATGTGTGCCTTGGGGGCCCTGAGCCAATATATAAGAGTAGTTGGCCCACGTGGAAAGGAGCTGACAGTCAGCTCCACTTGGCCAGTTTGATTAATTAACTTCCTGACTTCAAATGATTCAGGTCCCAGCCTTAGAACTGACCCAGGTGACACCATGTGGAGCAGAGAAAAGCTTTCCCTGCTAAGCTGAGCCCAAATTGTGAAACAGTAAGCAAAATCAGTATTGTTGTTGTGTAAGCCACAAAGTTTTGGGATGATTTGTTCTAGAAAATGAGAAAGATGAAGTGAAAAAATTTCTAAAATTATTTTACTTTATTAACGGTACAAAAACCTCTTAGAGTCTTTTAATGTTATAATTCATAATGTTTTTAGTGAGAGCAATATAGTTGGATACACTTTGTTAAAAATCAAACAAACTTGGTTTAACATTTTACAATGCAGTGATTCAAAACATGGTTCTATGCCCAGTTTATTTTCCCACTAGATTTTTTTTATTGAGATGCAGTTGACATATAACAGTATATTAGTTTCAGGTGTACAACATGATAATTTGATATTTGTATATATTGCAAAAAGATCACCACAATAAGTCTAGTTAACATCCATCACCACACACAGTTACAATATTTTTTCTCTTGTGATGAGACATTTTAAGATCTATTCTCTTAGCAACTTTCAAGTATACAGTACAGTATTATTAACGATAGTCACCATGCAGTACATCACATCCCCAGGACTGACTTATTCTATAACTGGAAGTTCATACCTTTTGACTTCCCTCTAGATTTTCATGGCAGACATGGCTGAAATGACACCTCACTTTCTGAACAGACAATATACACCATAATTGTACCCTGTGGTTAGTGTTACAAATTTGCTCTTTCAAGAGTCTTGATAATTTCTAATTTGGGGGCTTTTTGTTAGAGCTAATTATGTTGTTTTTGCTTTTACCCCATAATGTGGCTGACAGAAAGTTCAAGAGTAGAGGAGTGACCTTGCCCTTCTCCTGTCTGCTTTGGTCTGCTGTTTCTATGCAGGAATCTCTTAATGCCACTCATTCATCTAGTGACGAAGAGTTTGGTTAAATCAGATACAGACTATAAGCACTACTATCGCAGTGATCCGCTCTGGTCCTCCCTGTTTCCCACATCCAGCACCTCCTCGTCACCCTCAGGATAAATACCCAAGCCCCAAACCTGGCAGACCACAGCCTCCACTCCCGCACTTGCAACTGGATACCAGCCTTTCCAAATCCCCTGCAGCCTCTGTTCAGTCTCTCACAATGAACGGTTATGGAATGTTTTGATACACGGGCATTTAAGTCAAATGGTCAGAAGACAGCAACTCTTGCAAACGTATAAACATCTTGCCAATGATGGCAGAGAGAAGGGATCCAATTTACTTGTATGACTACCTTCTTACACAAAACAGTGGCAAAAACCAACAAAACATTCCTTAAAGGTGTCTGAAATTTTATGGTTGGGAGCTGGGGCAGGGGATCTCTTGTCATAACTACCATAGTATACTTGTCTCTTGTGACTTAGTAGGGACAGTATAATGATAGTCACCCAACAATTATCCTTGATCAACTTAACAGCTTTATTATCTTTTAAGTATGGTTTCTATTATCCCCCAGAGCAAGGCTTTTCATCTGGTGCAGAACTTTAGTTTTCAGACAGAAAACCATGGCAAAACAGAATTCTGTTCACCCAAAATTTACATTTGTAGCCAAGCCTTTCCGAACTCATCTATTCTGTAAAGTAGGTATAATTATATTCCTCTTTTCCTTTAGGGATAAAGGAGGGAGATGGAGTAGGCAAATGCATCCAGCTCACCAGTTATTAATGTTGTGGATTACATTCTCTGTGGATTATAAGGGGTGTGTTTTTTATTCTGGGCCAACACTGACCGAGGTACCTAGGGAATAAAAACTCATTTTAAAATTAGCCCAAGTGAAAATAAATAATGAGGAAAGAAAATGCATTGTAAAAAAGAACAATATGATGTAGGTGAAAGGCAGATACTACAGTTTTGATCAATCACCACTCTGGACTGTCTTTTCCCTGCTTTCCTTTCTATTTACATGAATAATTGAATGTTGACTACGTGATGAAAAGGAACACTTATGAGAAAATATTGCTACCAAGATGATCAAGATTTGTAAAACTTGTGCCTTACTAAACTTCAAGGCTCCCCTCTCAGGAAATGTCTCTTGTTTTCAGTCTGTACCTCCTTAGATTTTAGGTCTGATTTGCCTTTCATGCTGATGGACCTTCTAGGGGGTGAATTAGCTCTCCACACCTCTGTGTGTCCTAGGGATCTCAAGGGTAATGTTTTTTTTTTTTTTTTGCGGTACGCGGGCCTCTCACTGTTGTGGCCTCTCCCGTTGCGGAGCACAGGCTCCGGACGCACAGGCTCAGCGGCCATGGCTCATGGGCCCAGCCACTCCGCGGCATGTGGGATCCTCCCGGACTGGAGCACAAACCGGTGTCCCCTGCATCGGCAGGCAGACTCTCAACCACTGCGCCACCAGGCAAGCCCCTCTAGGGATCTCTAATAGCATTTCCTTTTGAAGTTACCTCAGACATTCACAATTCCCAGGAGATTCTAAAATGACATTTCTTAACACTCACATTTTCTTTTTAATTTCCACTTCCTTTCTCTTTTTCATCCTTTGGAAAATAGTTTGAAGATGTGGTCTCCTTTCTTTCTTAAATATATAGTGACCTAAACAGCCTTGGTGAGCTCTGTGACTCTCTCCCTCCCTTTCTTATTTTCCTTGTCACAGGAGTGAAAGCATCAGAGTTCACTCAAGAGGAGAAGACAGACTTCATTTTACACAATTTCAAAAGAATGATCAGGCTGTCTGTACATGATGGCAACACGGCTATTGTGATGAATCATTTATTAAAACATAAGATTAGTAATACCGATAAAAGAAAATTAATTGTTTGATGGTAGATTCACTTTCCCCACTGTGGTTCAGAACATCCAATAGCTCAGGCCTGGAGTTAGTGGAGCAATATCCAGTAAGTCTTTCTGATGTATCAGAGCATCAGGAAACCTTGTAGGATAATCCCTTGAGGATGTCCCATTGGTATTCAAGGAGCCATCTCTAGGAGCCAGTCAACCTCAATGAACTGTTCTGGGGAAAGTTCTTAGACCTTCCGGAGAGATGCTTTCCAGGCTTCTGTTGACAAGCTATTGATCTGAAGGGCAGAGGGCAAATTTGTTTTCTTGTCCACCACCGGAAATTCCAATATTTTCACAGACTCCCTTTAGGAAGAGTGGGAAGTGCCTTCTTTCACTCCTTTTGTGATCATATTAATGACTAGGACCTTGAACTTGATGCAAAGTAAGTGAAACCGTTCTTCTGCAACTCCCTACACAGGTGGGTTACTGAGCAGATTTCACTACAGCCAAATTGCTTTTATCCCCTTACATGTTTTCCAGTTTTTAATCTAGACTTACAAATGCAGTCATTGGAAAAAACCAAAATACTAGCCTTTGGGCCTAATGTATTTTTTTTTAAATAATGATTTTTTTAATGGAACCTACATTGGTCTGACGTCCTTTTGTCTGAATAAAAGCTCTAGCACAGTATAAAAGGGTTGCATGTGCTGAAATGTTGCCCAAGGATATGTGTTATTATTCCTCCCCCCTTGACCAGCAGGGTCTCAGTTCTCTTTCCCTTTCAGCCTTTTGTTTGAACAGATGGGATTGGGGAAGCAAGGGAAAGAAAGCCATTCTGTTCTCATTAACTCTACCCATACACAAACACAAACCTGGCCTTCTGGGACTCAGAAACGGGACAGCTCCCACTCCATTGCCATTGAGACCTGATGTAGTGTAATACAAAGAAAGCCAGGCCAGGACCACATCACCATTTCAATGAGAGACAGCTCACCAGTGAAATTACATTTATATATGTTTTTATAAATACATTTGCAAAAAAATGCGCCTATGTAATATACAACACAAGCAAATATTATGTGTAC
Source organism: Grampus griseus (assembly GCF_964374135.1). Taxonomy (NCBI): domain Eukaryota; kingdom Metazoa; phylum Chordata; class Mammalia; order Artiodactyla; family Delphinidae; genus Grampus; species Grampus griseus. Next base: position 81,611,633 of record NC_139017.1, read on the forward strand.
AGAATAAATCAATTTACTATGTATGCTATATAGAATATATTATTTTCATAAATCCCTTTATCATGTATAATGACATCTTAAGAATACAAATAACATTTGTGTTGATAGATAAAGGTATTCTGTGAACTATAAAATTCTTTTCCCTTTTGTCATATCTTCTCTCTATTCAATAGAGTTAAAATATATTGAGAATAGGGGGCTTCTTACTATTTCATGCTGTTTGTTCAGTTGTAATGTAAAAAATATTATTAAGGTTTCCAGTTTGGATGGTTTTGTTTGTTAAAGCACTCCTGGCTAAGAAAAATGTCACAAAAAATTTAAAAATATGGTCCAAATATTGAAGGCTCTCCCTTTGAGTCCTTATAAAAACATAAGACATATTTATATATATATACATTTTACACACACATATATATATATACATATATATATATAGAGAGAGAGAGAGAGGGAAAGTGAAAGGCATAACAGAGCTAGATGAGGTTGTTTCCCCCTTGGTGAGCAAATTCTGAGAAGTGCTATCTTTTGTTCTGCATGCTGGATGAGGAAGTGGTCTGGCCTATTTGTTAGATCATATTTGCTTTTAAATCTCCGTCCATCCTCATTACTATGATGAGGGTACTGAGGCAAAGATAAACAGAGCCTGAAAAGATGTCTTCTCATGGCCAGATGCTACCACCTGAGCTTCTGACTCCATAAGCGCCACGTCTCGGGAGGGCAAGGAAAAAAAAGCTCTGTCCAGGAACAGATGAATTCAAATTTCATAGCACATTTATACACTCAGAATGCAGTCCCAGAGCAGTGAGATGCTACTTTTATTCTTCTAGGACTTCTAAAAGCATGGTATATGCAGAATAAAAACGCAATGGATAAAACTATGGAGACTGTAAGAGGATAAGTGGGTGCTGGGGCATTAGGGGGAAGGACAGATGAATAGGCAGAGCACAGAGGATTTTTAGGGCAGTGAAACTATTCTGTGTGATATCATAATGGTAGATACATGTCATTATACATTTGTCAAAACCCATAGATGGTACACCACCAAGAGTGAACCCTAATGTAAACTATGGAGTTTGGGTGGTAATGATGTGTCAGTGTAGGTTCATGGATTGTAGGAAATGTACCTCTCTGGTGGGGGATGTTGACGGGGTGGGGGAGGTTATGGGGAGGGCAGAGGATACATGGGAAATCTCTGGACCTTCCACTCTATTTTGATGTGAACGTCAAACTGCTCTAAAAAATAAAGTCTATTTTTAAAAGAATTTAAAAAGTCTATTTAAAAAAATAGATCTTAAGCTGGGACAAAGTGAGAGAGTGGCAAGGACATATATACACTACCAAACATAAAATAGATAGCTAGTGGAAGCAGCCGCATAGCACAGGGAGATCAGCTCGGTGCTTTGTGACCACCTAGAGGGGTGGGATAGGGAGGGTGGGAGGGAGGGAGACGCAAGAGGGAAGAGATATGGGAACATATGTAAAACTGATTCACTTTGTTATAAAGCAGAAACTGACACACCATTGTAAAGCAATTATACTCTAATAAAGATGTTAAAAAAAGAAAAAAATAAATAAAAGCCATCACTTTAAAAAAAAAAAGATCACTATGGCATCTCTCTAGGTGGGATCCCCAAACATGGGGGAATATTTGTGTCAAAAGACAAAAGCATTTCTAGGCGGTAAACAATCCTTTGTAGGTCTATTAAATACTTCCTTGGAGTTTGTTATAAACATAAATTTGTCAGTTTTCTTTTTTTTAATACTGGAAAAAACTGGAGCATAAAATGGTCCAAACCTGAGTGAGAAACTGAGTGAAACTTTTACTCTTTATTAGCAATTGTTAGCTCATGAACACAGGATTGCAAAAAACCTGTTGAAAATAAAACATTTCCTCAACTCTCTAGATCACATCAACATATGCTGATATTTAATATCTTGTTAGGAAAAAAAGGACTCTGTTATATACCATAATTATTTCCTGCTGTACAGGAAAAAAATACAGATTTGGACTTTAGAAAATTTTGGGATATCTTTCAACATTTTTATTTTCAAAATCGGTTTAAATTGACTAGGCTGAGGACAGAGGGAGATGACTATAAATTGGCCAAACAACTGCAGGAAAAAAAGGCCAGTGATAAAAGGCAGTCAGTCCCAAGGGGGGTTGTCTAGCAGGGCGCTGCAGGGGTCAGCACTGGGTTTAGTCCTGTTTAATATTTTTATTACCAACCTGAAGGGGGAGGGGAGACTGCATAAAAATGAAATCTGCAGATGGCTACTCATTACTGAGGATTTGCGACCCCAGGAAGAGCAGGGATGAAATTCAGAGGTTCATTTGGAAAGGTGGTTAGAAAAGGACAAAGAAGGCTGGAAAGCAGTGAAATGGTGAATCCGAGGCAGGAACTCCAACGCAGTAGGTGAAAGGCATCTCGGGCTGCAGGAATTCTGAAAGTGTCCTGGCAACGGTCGTTAACACAAGCAACCCCTGCTTGTCAGGGAACATATCCATCATTTTAGGAGTTTGGACGGGCAAGGCAAAGGTCTGTGAGATTGTCTTTAGAGTGCTGGATTTAATCATAAGGAGACAAAGGGAATTTCAGTTAGGTTCTCTGCCTTCTTAATTGCAGGTGCTCTCGCTGAGGGGTGTTTTAAGGCATATGGATGATCGAGAAGATCAGTATGCAGTCAAGTCTGTGCCATTCTTTGATGTGCAGAGACAGCCCCTTGTCCTCAGAGCCCGTCACTCTGTGCAGCTTGGCTCCTTAGGGGCACAGTTAGCATAGCACAAAGTCTTTCTCGGGAAGAGCCCTACCCACCAGTCTGGCTCCCCTTTCCAATGGCCCACTCATAGTTTGAACAGCTGCCCCTGAAACTTCTGCAAGTATTTATTCGGCCTTCCTTATTCGCTCAACAGAGAAGTCATCATTCACTGATACACCTTCCCTATTGCTTCGAACCCTCTGTGGCTCCCCACTGCCTGGAGAAAATTGGCATTCATTGGCCTAGGATTCTTACTATCTCCCAAATAGAGTATAGGTTACCACACAAGCCCCGGAATCAGACCGACTGGGTTCAAATTACATGATTCAGAAAGCCTATTGTTTTCGGCATTTTCAGCTACCAAACGGGGATGGTAATAATATCTGCCTTGTAGTGTCGTTCTGAGGGTTAGGTGAGGTAAACGTATATCAAGTGCGTACATCGTGCCGGGTGCGTCATATGTGCTCAGTGATGCCAGGCCTCAATTTCCATTTGACAATTATTCTCAATCCAGCCTTAATCCCATTTTATAAAAGGATCTTTTAAAAGTTATCTTCCTTGGATAAAAGATGTGGTACATATATACAATGGAATATTATTCAGCCATTAAAAAGAACAAAATAATGCCATTTGCAGCCACATGGATGGACGTAGAGATTGTCATACTGAGTGAAGTAAGCCAGACAGGGAAAGTCAAACACCATATGATATCACTTATATGTGGAATCTAAAATACAACACAAATGAACATATCTACAAAACAAAAACAGACTCGCACATACAGGGAACACACTTGTGGTTGCCAAGGGGGAGGGAAGTGGGGGAGGGGAGGAGTGGGAGTTTGGGATTGACAGATGCAAACTATTATATATAAGATGGATAAACAACAAGGTCCTACTGTGTAGCACAGGGAACTATATTGAGTATCCTGTGATCAACCATAATGGAAAAGAATATGAAAAAGAATATATATATGTATAACTGAGTCACTTCGCTAATTAATTAATTAATATGTATAACTGAGTCACTTCGCTAATTTAATTAACAGAAATTAAACACAACGTTGTAAATCAACTATACTTTAATAAAATTATAAAAAAATTAAAAGTTATCTTTTTTGGTTTATCTAAATCAACTATACTTTAATAAAATTATAAAAAAATTAAAAGTTATCTTCCTTGGTTTATCTATGACATGTACTTTATCTATCAGAAATTGATACATCCAGGAGAAATATCTGATCTATCATATAAAAATGATATTTTCTTATAGAAGCTTGATGATCTGCTCCGTGTTCCAAGGGGTGCTGACGTTGGTGACTGCCTTCCTCACAGTGGACTAGCTTATCATATAACATCCTTCACCTCTGATCCCAGCCCTATTTTCCAGCCTTATTTTCGCCCTTCTCCTTCCCCAGGCCCCTCCTAGTGTGTCTTCCAGGCACATCTGATTGCTGCCCTTTCTCCACTCACCACGGTCGGGTTACCTACCCATGCTGTTTCCCCACCTCACACACCTCGAGTTTTCATGCCTCTGTGTTACTCACAATGTTCCCTCTGTCCTTCCATCACTTCCTTATTTGGAAAAAAAATCTCAGTTACTCTTTAAGGCCCAGTCAAGATGGCACATCTTCCAGGAAGCCTTCCCAGATCTACTCTGTTCTGTCGTTCTCTGAGAAAAGGAATCTCTTCTCCTGGGCTCCCACGACTACAACTCCCCACACTGCATATCTGTCTGCATCTCCACCGTGAAAGATTCTGGGGTCAGAACCGTGTCTTACTCAACCTACACCTTCACTTCCTCGCACAGAAGTCCTCAATCATCGTTTGTGAGTGTGGTCAAGCTTGTTAAATTCACGAATGGGAGGCTGTTCTCACAAAAGTACGTAAGACACACACACACACACACACACACACACACACTGCCCCCCCCCCCACCGGAAGTCCAAGGATTGCCCAGCAAAGGGGCAGATCTGAGGTCTGCAGAGAGAGGATAGCCTGGTCTAAGCCACTAGAACCTCCTGCTGGAGAGAGAAAGCCAGCACAGGTAGCTTTGAAATTAACTGTGGAACCGGGGAGCCCTTTGTCCCCTGGAACGGGGTTTGGGTTAGCCCCAGAGAGGTGTTGGAAGTGAGACTCCAAGATGCAATTTCACAGTTGGAGCTGCCTCCATCCTCCAGCGCGGCTGTGGCATGTCTGTCCTGGGACAGGCACGCAGACTGTGTAATCAGGCTCAGCTGGTAATCAAGGAGCTGCCAAACAGACGCAAGACGAAGTTACCTCCCTGTCCCAGACAAAGTGGCCTTCTTGATGAGGGTTAAAACCAGCGACGGTGGAAAAACAAAGGAAGGGAAGCGGCAGCTGCTACCAAACACCTGGCCAGTGGACGGCTCCCAATCCGTCCCTACTTGCCTGCAGACCCTCTAAAGCCGGGGCTGCTTAACGAGGATCAGGCGTTCCAGACCAAAGGTATTTGGTGCCAAAGTCATCATTACACGAGGAAAACAATGTATGACCACGGTGACAACAAAAGGGCAGAACCAATTTCCTGTCAACAGCTCTAACACTTGCCAATGTTGGCCAAGTAAACTCACTGGGACAATGTGCCTCAGTTTCCCTCTTTATTAACTGAGAGGCAGGTGCCCTCACTTCCACGCAGATGATGAGACCTTTTTGTGAGCAAAGATTCCATTTCTGTTCCTGCATGTGTGACCTTGAGGGACCGGAAGGGACCTTGTAATTACGGTCAGAACCATACGAGTTCGTGAGCTGTGGATTAAAAAGTGCGAGAGAGGGCTTCCCTGGTGGTGCAGTGGTTGAGAGTCCGCCTGCCGATGCAGGGGACACAGGTTCGTGCCCCGGGCCGGGAAGATCCCACATGCCACGGAGCGGCTGGGCCCGTGAGCCATGGCTGCTGAGCCTGCGCGTCCGGAGCCTGTGCTCCGCAACAGGAGAGGCCACAACAGTGAGAGGCCTGCGTACCGTAAAAAAAAAAAAAAAAAAAAAAAGTGCGAGAGAAAGGAAATAAAGCCCAGGAAATTAAATGATTACCTAGGAAAGGGGCACTTCTGAGGGTTGGGAGAGACAAGAGCCTGCTCTATTCAATTGATATTTACTAAGGCTCTGCGTGCCAGGTACATGCTGGGCACGGAGCATGCAGTGGTGAAAAGAAAACAACCAGAAGCCTACCCTTGGCTTCATGAAGCTTACAGTCTGGGGGACAAACAGACATTAAACAAATCAAATGTGAAACTGCACCTCTAAGTGCTCTGAAGAAGCAAAGAGCTATGGGAGTGGCTAGTGGGGGACTTGACTCATTGGTGAAGGCCACTGAGAAAGTGGCAACTGAGTTGAGAGCTGAAGGACAAGTGGCATTAACTCCCTGAGAGAGGGAAGGGTGAGCATTCCTGCTGGAGCAGCACGGGCCAAAAAAGCTTCTTCAATCGCAGGTGTTCACTGCATCAGTTATTGTCTGGTTCACACATTTTATGCTATAGGTCTGCAGTATACAGCCAAGGCTGTCTGCAAGGCAAGGCTGCTTTCCACTGAGAAGTGAGGTGATGAGGCAGGGGTTCTTCCTGAGTAAGATGGTAAACTTCCCCCTCTGCAGGAGGTGGAAGGCAGGTCCTGTGTTTCACTCAGTTGTCTGTCTAACAGGAACAAGGTCAAGATGTCCTGCTACAGCTCTTGGGCAGCAGACAGTACGATGGGCAGGACTTGCTCTAAGGGAGGGATTTCGACAGGGCCTGTGACATTGGATCGTCTGTATCAGTCAGCTTTTGTCACGATGCTGCTGAAAAACAAGTCAGTCCGGCACTCAGTGAGTCACCAGACCCGAATTTATGCTTGTGCTCATGGTCTGTAGTTTTTCTGCAGTTTGGCTGATCCAGAATGGGCTGCCTGAGAGGCTCTGCTGTGGGTCAGCTAGGCAGGGCTCCTGGCTTCAGGAGGGGTTCAGGTCTATTCCATGTGTCATTCTAGGGTCCAGGCTGAAGAGGCAATGCTACCCAAGGCATGTTCTTCTTGTGGCTGATCGCTGGATGCAAAAATCATCCATGCCAGCCCATTTAAGGCCTCTGCTCATGCTGCACCTGTTAACACTTCAGTGGTCAAAGAAAGCCACATGGCCAAGGTCAATATCAATGGGACAGGATGTATATTCCATCCACAGTGAGAGGGTGTAGGGAATGAATATTTTCTGAACAATAATCCAAATGATTAGCCCATCCTTAAGGCCAGTGTTTGGTTATCTTAGCATTAGAAAACTCGTGCTCTGGAAACTCGCTATTTGTATTGTCTGCTATTATTTCCTTTTTGTTCTCCCTTAGTATTTAGTTAAGTTCTTTTTGAAAATGTCAGATTGTCTCAGCTGTGCTGTGAAGAACCAAGGGAAACAATTTTGTCCACCCTCGAGCCTGAGTTTAAATGGAAACTGATGTCCCCTGTGGTGAAAATCCCAAGCAGGAGGTGAAACTCAGGGGAACTGTTTCTGACAATTCTTGTTCACAGCCCCTCCCCCCAGCCTTCTTCTCTGCTTACCCCTTGGGGGGTTCTATGGTTTGATTTTATAAGAAAACAGATCCGTGCAGTGTGCATGATGTGTCGGACTCCAGCATGCTGGATACAGTGTGTTTATATCCTGGACCAAGATGCTTCCAGTTGACTTGCCATCAGCAAGGCAAGCCTCCATAAGTATCACTAGTCATTCAGACCAGCAAGGCAGGGCTCTGTGCACCAGGTTTCAGGCATGTCTTCATGCCCAGCCAGGAAAGTGAAGTTTATCAGTGCTCCTTGGGACCTATTTCTGTGGCCAGAAGAGTAGAGTATGCTCTGTGGTGGGCAGAATCCATTAGAGCCACGTGGCTGGGTCCAATGGAAGACTGTTCTGAGAAGAAGGGGGAAAGAGGAAGGGACAAGAAAAAGAGCAGACGTCCACTGCACTTGACATTCACAGCTTTGCTCAGTCTGGGTCCCATGTATGTTCACAGCATTATTGCTCATGAAGGCTGCACACAACCTTCACTCCAGCCAGGAGGCCCCTTGGAATAACCTAGCGAAGAGTAGGGAGTCTGAAATATATACCTAGGGATCATCTAGCTCATGAGTTGTGTCACCTCAGGAAAGCCACTTAATTTCTCCGAGTTTAAGGATTCTCATCTGTAAAATTGGAGTAAGTGATAACATTAAATGAATGTGTAGGAATGTGTTGGGGCAGCAAACAGGTGGAGGAGATTATTTGTGGCCAGGGGGCCCCTCCGTCAAGCTGTACAACCTCACCAGTTTGGAAGCTGGTTTTAGTTATGAGTCAGAGGGAGGATTAGCCGTCCTTCTGCCCTTGGAAGGAGTGACAAAGGAATGTTTCTGGACGTCACAAACCCAGACCACCCATTGCCAGATAGAGCAGCTATTCCTGGAACATTGCTGACATGATGGTCTAGAGGGGATCATCCCTGCTGTAAAGCCCCCATGTCTCAGGGTGTCACTGATCTGCCCCTGCCCTAGTTTGGTCGTGTGTCCATGCCTCGTTAGGCCTGAGAACTCTGCCACAGGACACAATCCCACAGGACCTTGAGTACCTCCACTCCATCAGGCTGTTCATGTGCTGAGGATGGACAATCAGGGTGTTGCAGGCAGTGGGTAGCTACCATCACAGGACTCAGCAAACAGGACAGGCAGAAAGAGTAATCAGAGGACCATATTAAAGGATAACCCTGGGAAGAGCAAAAGGATCACGTAGGCTGTGATGACTCATCTTGGAACAGCTAAGAATAGAGTGTCCTTCCCAATCGAAACCTATCCTGTGGCCCAGGAGGCAAAGAGACAGAGCTGTGAAGAGCAACAAGCTCTACAGCCGGGGCTAGAGATGCAGGCAAAGCCACTGCCCTTGCACAAACAAGGAATGAGTGTGTCACATCCTCTTCAGGTCCTGTGCGCAGGGTTAAGATCACTGCTACACAAGTCACAAAGATCAAAACACGAGGGAGGGTCCGCAGAGGAGACTGTCAACCAGCCCATCGTGGTCTCCATGTCAGGTTCCACCCCAACACTAGTGGCATTTGGGGATCAGACAATTCCTTGCTGTGAGGAGATGTCTTGTGCATTGAAAGTTTAGTGCACCACTGGCTTCTAGCCACTAGGTACCAGGAACACCCCAAAGCCCTCCGCCAGAGTAGCGACAACTGAAAATGTTTCCTGGCATTGCCAAATGTCTCCCGGGTCTTCAAATCATCTTTGGCTGAGAATCACTGATTGGGCCGTCTGGACTTAAGCCTCAGAAGAACTGCTAGCGCTTGCAATAATATTTCCTGAGACAAGAGCTTGGTGTGAAATACAGGGACCTCTTATGTGGGTTTACTTATAGCTGTGAAGCCAACAGCCATTATTTGTGTAAAAATTTGCCCCAAGCACTTCACAGAGGCTTACAGTGTAGTGGTTAATTATACATACTCTACAGCAAGAATCCCAGCTGCTCCGATCCCAGCTTTACCACTTATTGTTGGGTGGCATTGGGCAAGGGACTTTCATCGCTTTGTGCCTCAGTTTCTTTATCTGTAAACTGTGGATAACCAGAGGAACAACCTCACAGGGTATCTGAGACTATGTATTTGCAGTTACGTGTAAAGTGCTCCCACAGTACTTGGCATGTGGTGAGCCCTAGAGGTGACCTATGCTAGCACTTCTCAGCTGGGGGCTATGACACTCTTCAAAGTGCTCGTGATATGATGGCATTAAGACTGCTTTTTCAATTTTGTTCTTTTACGTACCTAAAATACTAAATTAAAATCTTGCCACCTAAAATAAAACTGCTTGGGAGCCTCCAATTACATATCAGTACATGCCCCTTAGCGGGGTCAGACAAGCCAGCTCCTGACTCAGGCACTCAGAGTATCCCTCAGCTGCCACCGTGGTCTTGGCGATTGTAGAGCTTTCAGTCATCTTTATTCTTAGTCATCGCCTTCAAATTTGTTCCTATAATGCACTATTGTACAAAGGCAAGAAATACAAGGGACGTTGGTGCTGAAACACACATTAAGAGGAAGCATACAAGTATTCATTAATTCTGTGAATGCATCTGGAGGTGATCTATATATATAACTCCCCATTAATTTATCTGACCCAAATCCTAATTTACATATCCAAAATTTCTAAAGTTGGAATCCAAAAAATACTATCATAATTATAACCAATTGGGGTTTTTATTTATTAGGAATAGATGACTCATACCTATGCTGTATTATTTGTTCCAGAGTACTTATAAATAGCCCGCCGCCTACCCAGGTGGACACTGTGATGGCTTCCCCTCATCCCTCTGACGCTGAGTGTTGTTTGGGTATCCCACCCCTTCCTGGCAGCCCAGGGCTTTGAGGGAAGCTGACCCCACCCGTGTCCCAGTGATTCACTGTAAGCGAACCCCCGGGCTCTAGTTTTCAGAGGTGGGCCTGTGACCTACTCTTAGCTCAGGAGACTAAAGAAGATGGTTGCTGGTGGTTTCTGGGAAAAATACCCACACTGTCTTCCTGGAAGTGGAAGAGAAAGCATGAAGCCCAAGAGTGGTTTGCAGTCAGCTAACAACAACCAGGCACAGCCAATTATATGATGAGGATTTAAGACAAGAGAAGGCAGAGCAGAGAGATGAAACCAGAAAAGATTCTGATGACACCGTCAAGCAGATGAATCAAACCAACCCTACAGCCTTCCCTGCCTCCAGTGATACAAGCTAAGCCAGCTCGCCTGGGCTTTTTGTTACTTGCATCCTAGCATAATCTCACTGCTATACCTTTAGCTTTTATAATTCTTTAGAAATAAACTAAAAAAATTATAAACATGAATTTGTTGAGATAAGTGCAATCTACAAGAATGACCCACGTCTTTATAATAAAAGCAGTTGTTGTCTAGTTTTGCTTGTATAATCCATAGCTAAATTTTAATTTTCAAAGATTTCTGCTTCTAGCCAATACTCTCCCATCTGAAACAAGCAAAAAAAAACCTAGAAAAACATTTGAAATAACAGTTTTTAAGACACTGCACATTAGGCAGCAAAAGAGCATGATCCCTGAGAGAGAGGAAACAAAGGATTTAAGCCCTACAGTTGCCCCAGCATACTGCCTGGAGAGAGCCTCTAGGTAGTAGAACAGAAAGTGCTAACCAAGACAGAGTCCCTGTGTTGAGCAGAAGGAGCTGAGGGTCTAGGGAGACCAAAAAGCTAAAGTTCACAGGCCATAGAACCAGAGTAGAGAGCTGCACAAGGGTATTCTCTGCTCATATAGAGCCACTAAGAGGGCCTGTTTCCACCAGCCGGACTGAAAAACCTCATAATTCATGGGACACTGGGTAGACTGCTCAGAAGAGTCTTGTCTCAGCCATGGAGAATAATTAGTCTTAGGCTAATTGCTGCTCTGGTCCTGCCAAAAAAAAAAAAAACACAAAACTTAAAATTAAGACCAGAATGGATTAAACTGTTTCCAAAAAATTAACTTCATCGCAGAACAAAGTTGAAGAAGACTTATACGAAATTTAAAAATAAAGTACTTTATTTATAAATGAAGATTTATAAAAATTTTAAAAATAATTCACAAAGTCTGGCAGCCAATCAAATATTATCAAGCATTCAAAGAAGCAAGAAAATACAACCCATAATGACGAGAATAATAATAATTGAAACTGACCCAGAATCGACACAGATGTTAGAATTAGCAGACAAGGATCTTAAGATAGTTATTATAATTTTATTCCATATCTTCAAAAATTTAACTCAAGGAAGATATAGAAAGACCTAATCAGACTTTTAGAGATGAAAACTATAATGTCTGAGATGAAAAATACACTGGCTGGGATTAACAGAAGATTGTATGTTGAAGAAGAAAAAACTAGTGAACCTGAAAACTTAGCCATAGAAACTATCCAAAATGAAACACAGAGAGGGAAAAAGAATTTTAGAAAATGAAAAGAGCATCAGTGAGCTGTGAGGCAACCCCAAGTGACTCATTATATGTGTAGTTGGAGTTCTTAAGAGGGAGAGGAGACAGATAAAACATTTGAAAAAATAATGGTCAAACATTTAACAAATTGAATGAAAACTATAAACCCGTAGTTCCAAGGAGCACAACAAACCCCAAGCACAAGAAACATGAAGAAAACCAAGCCACTAAACCAAGGCTAAAAATCAGATTGCTAAAGATCTATGAATGAAAAGAACATCTTTTTTATTCAACCACAGGGAAAAAGAACATTTATATACAATGGAACAAAGATAAGGATGACAGCAATTGCTTGTAAGGAACAATGCAAGCAAGATGACAGTAGAACAACGAGTTTAAGAGAAAAAAGAAACAACTGTTAGCCTGGAACTTTTATCCAGTGAAAATATTTTTCAAAAACAAAAGCAAAATGAAAACATTTTAAGACAAACAAAAGCTACAAGAATCGTCAACAGACCTGCACCACAAGCAATGTTAAAGCAAGTCCTCTGGGTGGAAGGAAAATACCGGATGGCAATCTGGAGCTTCACAAGGCACTACAGACCAATATCTTTCATGAACAAAGGTACAAATTTTAAACAAAATTTTAGTAAATTTAATCCAAAATTTATGAAAAGGATAATATATCATGACCAAATGGGCTTTATCTTAGAAATCCAAAGTTGAATTACCTTTCAAAAGTCAATCAGGGGCTTCCCTGGTGGCACAGTGGTTGAGAGTCCGCCTGCCGATGCAGGGGACATGGGTTCGTGTCCCGGTCCGGGAAGATCCCACATGCCGAGGAGCGTCTGGGCCCGTGAGCCATGGCCGCTGAGCCTGTGCATCCGGAGCCTGTGCGTCCGGAGCCTGTGCTCTGCAACAGGAGAGGACACAACAGTGAGAGGCCCGCGTACCACAAAAAAAAAAAAAAAAAGAAAAAGAAAAGTAAATCAGCCAATCAATCTGGTAATTCACCAAATCAACAAAGTAAAAAGAGAAACCATATGGTCATCTCAATAGATGTAGAAAAAGTATTTTCAACACCCATTCTCAAAAGTAAGTTCAATACCCATTTCTGATCAAAATTCTCAGCCAATTAGGAAAGGAAGTGAACTTTCCTCAACCTCATAAAGGGCATCCATAAAAAACCTACAGCTACTATCATACCTCGTAGTGAAAGCCTGGATCCTCTCCTAAAATCAGAGACAAGGCAAGGATGTCCACCCTTCCCACGACCATCAACAATGTGCAGAAGGTCCTAGTCAGTGCAGTAAGGCAAGCGAAAGAAACGAAAGGTGTCCTAATTTCAAATGAAGAAAGAAAACCTTCGATCTTTGTTTGCAGATGACATAGCTACCTAGGCAGAAAATCCAGTGGAATCTCCAAAAATCTTCTAGAATAAGTGCATTTAGCAAGTTTACAGGATACAAGATCAACATATAACAATCAGTTGTATCTCTATACACTATCAACAAACAAATGGAAATCAAAAATGAAAAAACCTATCATTTTAATACCATCAAAAATATGAAATGGGGCTTCCCTGGTGGCGCAGTGGTTAAGAATCCGCCTGCCAATGCAGGGGACATGGGTTCGAGCCCTGGTCTGGGAAGATCCCACATGCCGCGGAACAACTAAGCCCGTGAGCCACAACTACTGAGCCTGCGCGTCTGGAGCCTGTGCTCTGCAACAAGAGAGGCCGCGATAGTGAGAGGCCCGCGCACCGCGATGAGGAGTGGCCCCCGCTCGCTGCAACTGGAGAAAGTCCTCACACAGAAACGGAGACCCAACACAGCAAAAATCAACCAATCAACCCATCAATCAATTAATTAATTAATTTAAAAAAATGAAATGCTATCAGATAAATCTGACAAAAGATATTATGAGACCTGGATACTGAAAACTACAAAAAACTGCCAGAAGAAATCAAAAAAGACATAAATCTGTGGAGAGGTATATGCCTTTTGATGTTTGAGAAAGCTCAGTGTTGTGAAGATGTCAATTCTCCCCACATTGGTTTACATATTAAACACAACCAGAATCTCAATGGACTTTTTTTTTTTTAACTTGATGACCTGATTCTGAAGTTCACATGGAAATGTGAGGAACTGGACATCTTGGGGAGTGGATCGAGGGGGCAGTATTCTGCCCGTCACAATCTCCATTTGGACACTTTGACGTAACCTCTCTAACCAGGTGATTTTGGGTTTTGGTTTTGGTTTTGGTTTTCTGTTCTTTTACTGCTTTCCCTGAGAAGTCTATATTTCCTTGTAGTTCCAGGACAAATAAACCGTAAGCTTTCCTTGTATCTGCTCTCATGTACATTTTTTTCTGAACTAAATTTCTCATTTTCTTTCTTCTCTTTTTTCCAATTGTTCCTCTTTTCTCTCTTGTAAAAAAAAAAAAGCTGATTTCTTTTTATTTTCTTGTCCTTTAAATTTTCTCTAAGTTTTTCTATTTTTGTTTCTTCCTGAAGGAGACAGAGAAGGGTCCCCCTCCTTATGCAGAATAGCCTGGGATCATGACAAACCAGACAGAAGAACAGGGTCCAAATCCAGTCTCTGCTACTTATCAGCTGTATTAATTTGGTAGAGCACTTGATCTTGAATCCCAGTCTCCTCATCTGTGAAACAGAAGGAATAATACTTAGCTTGCTTTTGAATTTTAAATGAGATGATGTATAAGATGTAATGAGCCCAATGACCGACTCATAGCAAGCACTGAAAACATTAGTTCCCTTCTTGCTTTTCCTCTTATACACACAAGAAAGCACAGGAGGTGACTCAGTACAGGGCCAAACCCAGAACATGTCCACAAATGAGCAGTCTCACATTGTGGGCAGCCATCTATTGTTCTGAAGCAATTTCTGGCTTGTCCAAGTGACTTCATGAGCCCCCCGTGAGAGGCATCTAGCTGTGGTTGCAAGTGGTAGAGAAAACAGAAACAAAGCACAAAGTCCACCTTCTGGGTTCAAACCCCAGCTCTGCTATGACTAGCCACGTGACCCTGTGCAAGTTAGTTAACTTCTCTGTACCTCTGCTTACCCATCTGGGAATACTAAAACTATCAACCTCCTGGGTTTTTAAGAATAAGTTAAATTTTGTAAAGTACTTAAAATAAGACCTGGTACAAAGTTAGCGCTTCACATTTATTTAACAAATATTTAATGAGAACTACTATTGGCAAGGCCGGTTTCAAGGAATACTTTGAACAGATGCCGTGCCGGCTCCTATAAGGCTCAGTCTAGCTGGGGAAAAAAGAATCCTCAATGGGAGGGATGTTCCCAAGGAGAAGTATGGTTGGTACCTAAGGGGAGTGAATGTCAGCTCCTGGTCTACCCTGAGGGCCTCCCTGAGGAAGTGACATTCGTTAAGATCTGGACCCGTTGCGGAGCACAGGCTCAGCGGCCATGGCTCACGGGCCCAGCCACTCCGCGGCATGTGGGATCCTCCCGGACCGGGACACGAACCCGTGTCATCTGCATCGGCAGGCGGACTCCCAACCACTGCACCACCAGGGAAGCCCCCAACCTTGCTCTTTTTAAACCTAGCAGTGATCTTTCTCTGTTCGGCTCTATTTAGGAGTTTTCTGGTGCTGGGGACCAGGGAAGGCTCCTGGGGCTGCCTGATATTCAGAGTCAAGAGGAAAAGGAAGGCCCTGGGGTTGCGGACAGGACTGTTCTGATTTGACCAGAGGAAGCCTCGGGCACCCGGCTGTAGACTCAGGCATTTCTGGGACTTTCTCTTGCAGGCCAGCATGCTGACTCCCCTGGCCCTTGGCGCAGCGGAATGGGATGAATGGGCTCAAAGAAAGAAAGATGCCATACTCCACTTTGTCCACTGGGTGGAGTATTTTAGCCAAAGAAGGGGCTTTTGGAGGCAGTGAAGTCCTAGACCTCTGCCTTGGAGGAGAGGCAAGCTTGGACTTGTGAGAGTCACGCCCATGAAACCCTCTTCCGCGGGTAACAGTCAACGAACTTCCTCAAACCTGTGGCCTGTGCCAGGGCCTATCCTGGGAAAGAAAAGATTCTATGGGCAGAACAAATTCTAGAAGTTTAGAGCCAGAAAGCGGCCATGGGAGACCAGTGAGTCTGACCCTCTTTTCCACAAATTAGAAATGTGAGGGCCGAGAGGTGAGGAGACTCACCAAGGTCACACAGCTGGGTTGAGCTGTGTCACACCAGCCCAGGATCCAGGTGTCCTGGCTTCCGGGTCACAGCTCTCTCTGAGCTGCCTCCGAGTCGTTCAGATAGGTTCCCTACCCTGTGGACCCACCCATGTAGGTGTGAGCCCATATGTCTTATTAACAGACAAAAAAGTCTGAGAGAGAAAACTGATGCTTCCATCGGAGGTGGATGCAACGCCCCCTAGTGGTGGAATCGCCGTAGGTCTCAGTGCGGAGGCACCTACCTCTTCTCCCTGGAAGAAGCATGCTCTCTGCCTCAGCCCTGCCCTCCCTGCTGCTCCTAGGTTCCCTCCTTGAAGATGCTTTCCTTCACCCCCGGTCCAAAAGGGCCACCTCCCACCCACTGTCGCAGGCTCTCCCTTGTCCTTCTCAACTGCTCTTTAGAGCACGTGCCTCTATTTGAAGTCCTATTTTACACGGGTGCACACACATATACCCCTTAAGTACATTGACTATTTACTGCTCATCTCCCCTCTCGGATGTAAACTCAGTGAGTTCAGATGAATAATGTGTCCAACCCCAGTACCCAGTAGAGCGTCTGGTACATAGAAGGTGCCCCATAAAAATGTATTTAATTAACAAATAAATGAAAGATCATGGCTTCAAATCCTGATTCATCTGTAAAACGAGTTATTGTGAAGATCCAGTTAAATAATATATGCAAAATGGTCCTGCCACCTGTCAAGGGTAAACAAATGAAAGGGGGAGGTTAGAATATGGGATTCTAGGGAGTGGCCACTGGAGTGAGGGACTGGAAATTGTTAGCAAAAACAAGGGGCCTATGTCATATATCGTGACAATAGTTAACGTACATTTATACTGATTTCCTTCCTTTGTTTTATCCTTTCTTGTTTAAAAACAAAGACAAAAAATACCTGCTAATGGCACATAAAGACACACGTACAATTCAGCAAAGTCACATAAACCAGGCATGTGCAGGTGACACCCTGACCTGGGTAGCTGCTAAAACTGGAATGAAAAGCTGATTTGCTAGATGCCACATTGACTCAGACATGTCAGAAGCATCCCTTGTTTACAAAATAAATACATTGGGAGGGAGGGAGACGCAAGAGGGAAGAGATATGGGAACATATGTATATGTATAACTGATTCACTTTGTTATAAAGCAGAAACTAACACACACAAAAATAATAAAAAATAAATACATTAAGGTTGGTGGGCAAGAAAGCAAAGGAAAAACAAACACAATAAAAAGCAGTCAGAAAAAAATGGCTGGGACATAAAAAGTCGATCATGCAAACCTAACCTTCCTAAGAGGGGGACATGCATTTCACCCCCCGGGTCCCGGTGTGGGTGGCCAGTGGGAAACCTGATCACCACAACACGTGTGAGTAGCCGTGCCGTCCTCAGGCCTGGGCTTTGAGGCCCCAAACTGAGCCAGGATTTAGGGACAGGAACTTTCCACACTGGAGCTTTTTTTCTGTTAATACACAGTTGGTCATAAGCCAGACTTGAGGGCTAAACTGAATTTTTTTAAATTATCCCTTTACCCTGGTACTTTTCATCAGTTGCAAGTCAGTGGGAAATTCAAAGACTCTGACTTTAAACATCTCTCAGTTTTTTGGTAACATTAAAAAAAAGCATATATTAAGAGAAGTGGAGCAAATTCTAAATAAAGATAAGCCAGCGAGATTGAGACAACTGGGAACAGTTTTGGGAAGCTGACCTTGAAAAGACAAGACATACATTGTTTCACTCAAAAATCATTTTCCCCTTAAATTTTCTAAAGAGAGCAGAGATCTTACACACTTGCAAGTGACCTGAAAAGCTAACCACATCTTAGAACGGCTATTCTTGGCTCTATCTTTTTTTTTTTTTTTTTTTGCAGTACGTGGGCCTCTCACTGCTGTGGCCTCTCCCGTTGCGGAGCACAGGCTCCGGACGCGCAGGCTCAGTGGCCATGGTTCACGGGCCCAGCCGCTCCGCGGCATGTGGGATCTTCCCGGACCGGCGCACGAACCCGTGTCCCCTGATCGGCAGGCGGACTCTCAACCACTGCGCCACCAGGGAAGCCCTCTTGGTTCTATCTTTAAAAGCCTAGAGAATTCACCATCAGAAAGAACTGAATGCTGTCATGGGTTTCAGCGAGGGGTTCCCCAAGGTCCTGGCTTCCTGGACATGAACCTGTCCTGAAGACAACTCCCGTCAGCCTGACTGTCAGCATCAGGACCTCTGGCTGCAGTGGAGAGGCCTGCTTTCACTCATGCAGGCCACTGAACTTCTTTTCTCCTTCTGTTCCCTGCAAAGTTTGTATGGGACAGAGTCCTTGCTATTTCCAAAGCTGATTTTCCAACCAGAAGAAGAAGAATTTGGCCTAAATCATGAGAGCCATTAGACTACTCTAAAGAGCGGAAAGACAGGGGTGGACTGTTGTTTGACCAGAAAAGATGAAGCCACTCAAGAAAAGAAGTGTCTGTGGGGGAATTGCCCCATCAGAGTGAAAGCACCCAGGAGCACCAGGCTCCAAGGCAGAGCTGAACCCTCACTCAGGCAGTTGATGATGCGATCTCTGCCAGGGTGCTGAGCTCCCCTGTGCAATGAGCCCTAATCACGTCTGCCCCAGTTGCCTGCTGGATTCAAGAAGGCAGAGAGAAAAGCGTTCACAAACCATTACTATTAGAAACTGAGAAGTAATTATTACAATAACCTACGTTCCACCATCTCCAGGAAGAATGAAGTAACTATAATAGCTGCCGTGTTTGGGTAACTGTTTTGTACCATGCCTTCCCATCTCTGTGTTCCAAGCCTTACAATATAGTCGTAATTATCCCCATTTTACATGGTGGGCGTGGTGATGGGGCGGAGAGGTTGAGAATCAGAGAGGGTGAGTGACCCTCCATAGTCTATTCAGCCATTAAGAGGCAGAGCACGGCTTTGAACTCGGATCTGTCCGGCTCCTGGACTCTCTACAGCAGTCTGTCTCTAATGAAGAGGAAAAGGGTAAAAATGATACATTGGGGGTTAATGTTAAAAAAGAAAGATGACGGGGATGATAGCGAAAAGCCTAAGAGGGCTTCTGAGGAAGACTGTTGAACTTTTATTTTATTTAATTTTATAATGGGGCAGGATCTCCTGGTGTCAGCAGCGTTCAGCGGTGAGCCGGGGCAGAAGGAGAGGAACTGTGACCCCGGGTGGGCTGGACTCCTGGAAAACTCCATGCTTTCTGTGGAGAAAGGGTGACCCTACATTCCTCGCACAGTGACCAGCAGAGCCACGGGGACACGGCGCAATGGCCAGCCAGGGAAAAGGCAGGTGCAGAACATCAAGTCCACCTGGGGGTCCGGCTGGTCCCCAGGTCAGCAGTGAGTAGGTAGGGGATGAGCAGCCTGCCAGGAAGGAACAGACTGAAATAGTTCCCTGGGGTAATAGACCGATTCAACGGCGTCTGAGTGGCCCTGTGCACATCCAGTGCCACATCTCTCTCCTCTCCTTTTCTCCTCCTCCCTCTTGAGTGAACTTCTCTCCTCTGACCTTCCCGCCCTCCCTATTTCATGTGCACACGTTCCCCCCTGTCTCCCTCCCACCTCCTCCTCCACCGGCCTGACAAACTGTATCAGCGAATCCCTCAACAGTGCCATATCTAACTTTTTAATTCATTGCATGATTTATTTTTAGCCTGAAACAACTGCATCCTAAAAATGGAGTTCCTGATGAGACAGGGGCTGGGCAGAGCTATGCGAGGTATCTGGGGCTGGGCCGCCTAGCCTGGCTCTGGTTCTACACATGCATGGGTGTGAGCCTCTGCACGCTTCGTCCCAAGCCTACGATTACAGTCAGCAGCCAGAGAAGGTGAAGAGGGGGATCTCGGGCCCAGGAAGGGCCAAGGAGAGAGACGAGATCGGCCTCTCTGCTCCCCACTGCTCCCAGCAAGTCCTCTAAGGCACCAGCCTCTTTCCTACGCACGGTGTCTCTGGGAAAGAAAAACAAAACTTTGCCCAGATGAAGAGAACCCACCTGTTCGTGGTGGCGGTCTACCTGCTGTCCTCCTGCAGGGCAGAGGAGGGGCTGAACTTCCCCACCTATGACGGCAAGGACCGCGTGGTCAGTCTAACCGAGAAGAACTTCAAGCAGGTTTTGAAGAAATACGACCTGCTCTGTCTCTACTACCATGAGCCCGTGTCTTCAGATAAAGTCACGCAGAAACAGTTCCAACTGAAAGAAATCGTGCTGGAGGTGAGTGGGGGGCCCCCAGACCACGTGGCCCAAGGGAGCGGGAGGTGGCCAGTGGTCGGCATGGGAGGACCTGAGGTCGCTGAGAGTATATCCTCAAGTCTTGCCGCATTTCAGTCTCAGGCAAATCTGAAGGTATTCTTGTTGCAAAGCTGGGATGTGTGAAAAACAGGGGTGGGTCCAGACTCTTAGGATGGGACAATTGAACGTGCTGCATGGTGCATAATAGTCTGTAAAGATGTAAAGTCTGTCATCTGATGGTCCTCTTGATTTCTCAAGGGTAATAGTTCCAGCGACTCTTTTTCTCAGAGAATGTTAAAGCTATTGTTAAAAAGCCTGACTGAAATGAAATCCAGGATTATTTGCAGGTTTCCTTCGGCGTGCTAATTTCCTACTCTTTGTTCCCTTAAGTCTCCCCATGATCCTGATGAAGCAGGAGTCATTTGACCTTGCCTGTCCTCGTGGGTCAGATGGGGAATATCACTAAGCGATGAGCCTCTCCTGTGACGCGGTTTTAGTCAACATTGCACAGTGTAGACGTGGGAAGATTTAAGCTGCGCGTTCATTAATGGGAATATTTCTCTTTCTCAGAAAGTTCTTGGTGTGAGTTCAGGGAAGATGCTGAAGTCAGTTCTTATTTCATCTGCATTACATGGTCTGTCCGTAAACCTGGCGCTGGGACCCGTTCTCTAATCCTGTGTGAGTGCCCCAGGAACTCCTCCCACAGTTCCTCCTGGACAGTTTCAGATCGCTTACACTCAGGAACACCTGTGAGTGCCAAGAATTCTAATAGGCACCAAGATCCCTTATCAGTCCCCAGGTCGGGCTCAGCCCAGGCACAAATCTGTGAAAAGGACTCCTGGAGAACTACAGCAGTTTATTAACCGGCGCAGCCAGAAAGCTCAGCTCAATCAGATGCCTTTTTTTCTTTCTTTTTTTCCAGTGTTATTGAGACATAACTGACATACTTTATAATCAAAGACTCTGATGAACAGAAGTACCATGTAAAACCCACGTGGATTTTAATTCTCAAGAAAAAGTGGCTGTAATAAAATCCAGGAAAACCACCCCAAACACATCAAAATATCTTTGATAATTAAAAAAGTATTGCAGAATCCTGTGTGTCCCGATCATCACACACGTATCTATTTTCAGAGGATTTATATACGACAGTGTGGTCATTACAGAGAGCTCTGGTGGACAAGAAACCTCTGTGGGTTACAAGTGAGGAAAAAGCAGGGACCGTTATTAGGTCTTTGTACTATATATACGGGAAAATTACAGGCTGGAAAAAACCAGGACATACAGCACAGCTGCTGCTCAGCCCATGAAATCCTCACTCACATGATTATCTCCATCTCAAACTGCCCTACTCAATTATAGAGACATATTTATGAAAAGTTAATTGAAGGTATAAGGATTCTACCATATCTGCTTGTATCTATCCACTTAGCCTAGAAATCAAAAAGAATGCCAGTGCAAGCAGTGACCCCATTTCTGATTCCCTGTTATATTAACACACATGCACACACACACACACACACACACTCACACACAAACTCCCCCAAGAATCTGTCTCTCCCAAAGATGAATTCTGTACTCCCAAGGAAAATCCTGAGAAGGAGCTTTGCCCTGGACTTACCATCCTTCCAGCCACCTTTGATCCAAGAGTGCCCGGCAGAGACTGACAAGGAGGAAGTTGAGCACAGGAGGTAGTCTGATGCCCCACGGACTCCTAAATCACTAAGGGAAAGAGATCACAGAACCTGGAGTCAGGAGTTCCTGATTTATATTCTGGCTTTGCCTCTACTGGACGCATGACATAGGGCAGGTTACTTAATTTCTCTGAGCCTCATATTCTTATCTATAAATGAAAAAAATAACTATCATACAGGCTTATGAGATGATTAAATAATAATAATCAGCATTTATTGAATGCTTCCTGCGTGCGGGGATTGTATGTGGTAGCTGGTTTGATCTTTACAGTACTTCTCTGATGTAGATACAGTTACTATCCCCCTTTTACAGATGGGGAAACTGAGGCACAGAGAGGCTAAGTTGCCCAAGATCACTCTACTCGTGCGGGTGAAGGCAGCTTTAGCCCCTGTACTGCGTTACTGCTGGAATCAGATGAGACGATGTACAAGGAGTTGGTGGATACCCTGTTCAGTATTATTTCAAGAGTCTTCCTTAAATAGAGTACTCAGCCTGTGAGCCCGGGCCTGGTGATGCCAGCTGTATCATCTGTATCAGCTGAAAGGCACGGAGCCCCAGAGGCGCTGCTCATGCAAATGTCCAAACCCTGGGGGAGGTAGGGCTCCCTCCACGCGGGTCGGGGAGGGGAGGGGTGGGCCTTTGTTGAGATACCTGTCAGGTGCCAGCTGTTCCTCAGAATCCAGGACAAGACTGGTTCCAGGAATCCCATGACTGATAAGAGAGGGTAGATGTGAACCTGTAAATTATTTTTGTGGTCAGAAAAGCCTATTTTGTCCTCTTAATTCCCTGGACTCCAAACCTACACTAAGGAAAATATCCTGCCCATCCCAGAGCTGTGTCTGTTTGGGATAGAAGGAAGGGAGGAGACAGTGAAATCTCAGCCCTGGGCAGACAGCACAGGAAGGGGCGGGCTCCTTCCCTCCCAATAGTTTGGGAAGGTGGCTTTCTTTCTTCTTTTTGAATTTTATTTTATTTACTTTTTATACAGCTGGTTCTTATTAGTTATCTGTTTTATACATATTAGTGTATATATATGTCAATCCCAATCTCCCAATTCATCCCACCACCACCCACCCAGGGAAGGTGGCTTGGCTGTCCATGTTTTTTATCATAACTCACTATGACCTAATGTGTACAGACACATACACAGGTGAAACAACAGTTTCATAGGACAACACATTATTATTTGGGGAATACTTGGATTTAAAATACTTTTGTCTCCTATTTTATTGTTATTTTCTATTCTTCTATTGTATTTCATTAAAAAAATACTAATCCCAACCTATTAAATTGATTTCCCTCTCCAGTGATGAGTTGCCATCCTCAGGTTGAAAACCCAGGGAATTTCTAAGGGTTAGAAAGTTAGGAATTAGAAGTTCAAAACTCGTCACATAAAGGCCATCCCATTCTGATAAAAAAAATCCAAAGGTACTATGGTCAATGTTTTGTCTGCTGCTGTAAGGACTGACGTTGAAACACCCAGAAACAGTCCCATCCACAGGGTAAGGAGGTCACTGCCTGACTTGGGGCCTTGAAATGCATATCATTTAGTCATACATCTGTCACTTACTCTAGGTTGGGCCTTGGGGTGCGCGCCGTGGATACCGGGAACGTGAGGCACTCAGGTGGCTCATAGCCTGATGTGGAAATTATAGTGCAATACAAATGAAAAGCCACAGTGCAACGGGGTCACTGTAACAGTAGGGCAATATAAGGTCCTCTGGGAGCGCGGAGGGAAGAGGAAGCACCCCGCCCTCTGGGAGAGATGTGGAAGGCATGACAAGGAAGAATTGATTTGTGGAAATGAGTAGAATTTACCAGACAAATAAGCGAGGGTCGGGGAGGGAACCGCAAGAGCTAAGGTTCTGATAGCTCCCAAATCTTTTTCCACCCCACTAGCTTTTTCCTAAAATTTGGCCACGAGGGCCTCGTTCCTTTAGGTAAAATTTTTATCCCTACTTAGTCAAGCCATCTGGGAGAAGCCATCTTTTAAGACATTGCTATCCATTTACACTTCCATCGGATCAAGTTTGAGTTTTATGTTGAGAGCAGGGTTTGATAAGGGGAAGAGGAGAAAGGGAAGAATATGAGGCCATTAAAAGCTTAGGCAGAAAAAGGCTAAGTCAAATGGCACCGGGAGGCATCTCATTCAAACTTTGCTTTGCGTTTGGTTGGGGTCTAATTCTGGGGGACCCCAGTGTTGGTGCATTGTACGTAGCTCTATACAGATGTTCTGTAAATGCTTGTTGAGTGAATGAGTGAAGTGTTAGAGCTCAGAAGAACCTTGTGAACCATCTAGATTTTTCTGAACCTCTCACGTCATACATGCGGCCTTACAGTGTTGTGACTTACACAGCTGGTAATCCTGATTCTTGGTTGGGCATTTCATCCACAAAATAACAACACACTAGTGTAAGAATATGTTAGACTATGTGGAAAAGACAAAGCAGGCAATAAGAACTGCCACCCAGAGCTAAACATGGTTAATGTTCTGATAGAGTTCTTTCCAGTATTTTTTTCTATGCATAAAATCACGTTTTCCAATTAGGTTTATACCTTTTTTTTTTTTTTTGCGGTACGCGGGCCTCTCACTGTTGTGGCCTCTCCCGTTGAGGAGCACAGGCTCCGGACGCGCAAGCTCAGCGGCCATGGCTCACGGGCCCAGCCGTTCCGCTGCATGTGGGGTCTTCCCGGACCGGGGCACGAACCCATGTCTCCTGCATCGGCAGGCGGACTCTCAACCACCGCGCCACCAGGGAAGCCCATATACCATTTTTATAGTTTTGTTTCCTGCTTATTTCGTTTCAGTATATTGTGAGTGTTCCTATGTCACTAAATAGCTTTAAATTCTTGACAAACATAATGTTAATGCTGGCATAGTATTCCATTGTATGATCATACATATTTTTAAGATAATTTCTCTGTTTTTTTTCCTTTTAATTTTTTAAAAAAATTTTATTGGAGTATAGTTGATTTACAATGTTGTGTTAGTTTTAGGTGTACAGCATAGTGAATCAGTTATACGTATACATATATTCACTCTTTTTTAGATTCTTTTCCCATATAGGCCATTACAGAATTTCTCTCTTTTTGGACACTGACACAAAATTTTCAGGGTTTTAAAAACCTTTGTCTATTTATATTTTTATTGTTGTTTTAATGGACATTCTTTGATTTCTAACTAGGCTGAATTTTTCATAAAATTATTCGCCATTTACATTTTTTCTTATTTTTCTATGTCTTTTCCCCATTTTTTCTATTGAGGTGTCAACTCAGATTATAAAGGGAGTTGCAATTTTGTATACTATTTCCTTCAGCTTTGGCCAAGTCAGCAAATGTAGTCATACCACAATGGCTGAATCCTGTTAGTACCGCAAGACTCAGAGACACAAGAGGAGGATACGGGCACTGAATTTGATTCTTCCTTACTCCCTTGTTGCCTGCTTCCACCTTCGCCTTGAAACTGCAGTGCAAGTGCTATGCCTATCATGTTCTATAAATATTGCCAGAGAAAGTCCTCCCACATTCGACATCACTGACCTCTCTCAGGTTGAAATGCTTGAGAGGTGGTATGCTCTAACGTGGGCTTCCAAATCAGACAGACCTGGGTTTAATTCCCAAGGAAGTCTGTCTGTGTTCAGGTTCCTTACTTGTGATGTGAGATGCTGGAGATGGTGTGAGGATTCAGTGAGGCAGGATGGCAAGAGCTCAGCTTCTGGCACACAGAAGGTACTGGAAAAATGCTGACTCCTTTCAGCCCTCACCCCCTTTCAGTTGGGATTTTAGATACAGCCCAGCCTAACCCGTCACTTTAGAGACTGAGGACCCCAGGCCACTTTCAGAGAGCTCAGGACTGGTGATGTGATGCCATGTTGCTTATTCACAGCCAGCCACGCCCAGAAAGGTGGAGTGACTTTTCCTGATCACAGACCCTCTCCCTCTGATCGCCAAGGCTTACGGAGGCTGTGTCTGATAGATTCCACAACATCATCAGCGTCAGTTCTTAAATTAGGCCCCTTCCACATTTTCAGTCACACTGCAGCCTCCTTGCATTTAAGAAGTTCTTCCATTCCCTTCAGGCTCCTTCTAACTCACTCTTTCTCTCCTTGGAGACATATGTTGGAGTTCTCCCCCTAGATTGGAAGCTTCCTGAAGGCAACTGAATTCAAAGCAAACTTGGTGAGGGGGGAAAGTTTAAAAAAAAAAAAAGAGATGGAATCAAGTTCCTATGGACAAGGACAAAAAAACTGCTTGTGAACCAAAAACACAACTGAATGAATGACCTGGTCATGTGACAGAGGATGCCTTGATGTCAGAAGGAACCCCAGCAGTATGGTGTCCACATCGTGAGTTCCTGAGCTCGCTGGAAACGGTGTCATGGTCCTGCCAAATGCCTAGGCCAGGTTTGGGGAACCATTTACTTCTTCCTCTTCCCCTCCTACCTTCACACAGATCTTATCCCCCAGTCCAAGGCCCATTTCCTTTCCTCTACACCACTCCACCTCTAGGAAACCAGCATTCCAACCTGAAAAAGAAGGAAGGAAAAGGTGAAAACTTTTCCTAGTGAGCTTCATGCGTACAGAGAAATGATTTCATGGCCACTTAAGCATCTCTAGAGGGAAAGGAGAAAGGAGGCCTCAGTGTTGGAATCGCTGGGCACTCTGATCACATTCATCTCCAGAGTTGAGGCTGTGCACTGTGTATGTATGTCCTATGGGAGCAACTAAACACACCAACCTGTAACCAATATACATTTACAGGATTAGGAAAAACTACAGGGGATTTTTCTCAGGCAAGTTAGTGAGTGTTTCATAACATGAAAATACGTACTGTGAATCCTTGAATAGAAATATTCATTCGTCAAATATCTTTTGCTCTTAGTGGGACTCTCAGGAATCATAGCATGAATGAATGAGTCACTGAATAGGTGGTGAACAAGCAATGCTTTCCACACTGTGAACAGTAAATATCACTTCATTTGTTTAGGGTGACTGGTCCCTGGGATTGGCTGGCAACCTGGGGTCCTGGCACAGAAATAGCCACATCACTCCGGTAGTTGCCCGCCAGGTTGACCAGCTGCACCTGTCGTTTCTCGGGAGGTCCGAGGCTGCTTCCCCTCTGAATCCCCTCTGATGCTTCCCCAGAGGATCCCCTCTGCAGGGTCTTCTGCTCTTCCTGCTTAAGGAGGTCCCACTTCGCTCACCACAAAAAAGCCACTGCCATCCCCACACATGACCTGCCCAGGGGCTCTCTCCCGAGCCCTCTTGGATATCAAATGGCAAGATCACTACCTAAAAATTATTGGAAATGGCCTGTCCACCAGCAGGGAGGGTTATTGTTTTGACTGATTGTCCAGGGCTGGTAAGCAGGTTATTTCCCAATACTTTTTAGATGGTGATTCCAGAACAAATCATCCATTAGGCCCTACAGGGGAGGAGGAGGCTTGTTCCATCATCTATGGCAGAACTAAGAATCTGAATCCCGTGCATTGCAGGCTTCTGGGTTCTGCTAAGTGTCCTAACGCCGCTGCTCTCAGTCTGCCAAAGCCCACAACAGACCGAGCTCCCTTCTGTATTCAGGTCTCAGTTTCCTAATCAATCTATATATCAGTGAGAAATCTTTGGTGGGGTGACTGCAGCCTCTTTAGGTTCTGCCATATGCCCAGTGTCGTCGACATGACTTTTGTGCACAGCCATCCTCGTGTATCCAACTTCAGGTGAGGTCGCAGTGCTTGGGCAAAACAGACAGCTGCGGGTCAGAGTAACTGAATTTCTCTTTCATCTACTATTTGCTCCTGGGCAAGTCACAAATATGCATCGCATTTTATTCATCTAAAACATCAACTGTGTGCTTTCTACCTCAGTGAATTAAGAGAATTCAATGAAAACAGGTGAATAAAATTTCTCATAAGAGTATAAGAAGCTGGACAAGTGTCAGGTGTTATTACTTTGTTACGTTGTTTACTACTTAGGAACTAGGTAGCCTGCTGAGTCCCTGAAATACAGCTGGTGCTTATCCAATGCTAATTCCCTTCACCTGTCGCTTGAAAGGTAGCCCCTGTTCTTGGCCAGTTGCAGTAGTTCTCAACCTTGGCTGCACGTGGGACTCACCTATGGAGTTTTAAAAAACACCTATGCCTGGGTCTTTCCCACCCCCCCGCCCCCCACCAGCACTGATTTAACTGGTCGTAGGGGAAGGGATGAGATCCAGGTGCTACAGTTTTTAAAACCTCCCTGGGTGATTCTAACGTGCGGCCAAGTTTGGAGACCACTTGAGGCTTGATGCTCAAAATGTGGACGGCGAACCACACCAGCGGCAATGGTATAACCAGGGTGCTTGTTCCATTTAAACAGGATCCACAGGTGATTCGTAGGCATGTTAAAGTTTGCAAAGCACTATACTGGTCTGTTGGGTTGGAGAAATTTTCCAGATGACCATAATCATGTTGCACCTGCTTGACCTTTGGTCTGTTGACTCTCCTGAATGACAATGGACCTGTCAACATTCCTCTGATTTGGAAAACTGCTGAGACGTGAAGTTGGTTTGGGGGCTGCAGGGATTCAGGTCTGCTCTAGGGACTCTGCCAGGTCTCCCAGTCTTCTCCCACGGTGCCCTCGCTCACACAGTCAGTGATTAATACTTTGGACTTCCTAAGAAAGGGAAGATCTGGGCCCATGGGAAGCCTCCCCCTCCTTGAGAGGTTTCCAGTGGAATTACAGGGGTTTCTAAGGCCAGATCAGAAGGTGCCTTAAAGGATCTTAGATCAGGGTCCAGGATTTACCTTCAGAAGGGGAGGAAAAGCATCTATTTGGTTGCCATGGCACACTTCCCTTTTCTCCAAAAGAGATGACAAGAAATCTGAGAACCCTGGGGGTATATGAATATGGGATACTAACATGTTAGCATGTTTAACAGAAGAGTACAGGGAAGCTGCTCAGAGAAAACTGGTGAGTGTTCTATAACGTGGAACTAAGACTTGTGAACGTCCAAATAGAAATATTCATTCTTTCATTTATTTGTCAAATATTCATGCACTGCTTACTTAGAAAATGCAGATGACATGGTCCCTGGTAGCTAAGGAGTTGGTCTTCTTTTGTTGATGATGAGAACTCACTTCCTTTAGGTCTACAGTGCTGTAGAGTGTAAAACCCACAGAGACAAGGACTTTGTCCTCTTCATTGCTGTACTCCAGCACCTAGATCAGTGTCTGATTCACAGTGGGCTCTCAACGGTGTTTGCTGAATGAATGTTAAATGAACAGATGAGGATGGAGGGGTATGGAAATGGCACTTATTATGAACTTACCATAAAACATGTCCAATATGGGTGCTTTGCATATGTCATTCTGTTGAACTCTTACAACGTAGTCTCACATTATGTACAAAGAAATGATTCCATAGAGTTGAGTAGAAATTGCCCAAAGTCACAAAGCTACAGAATGGCACAGCATGAAGCAGGATTTGAACCCACGTCTACTTGTTTCCAAACATCATGTTCCTTCCACTACACCAAGGAACTGGGACTGCTGAATTGGATCGCTTCCTGTTTGTAAGCAGGGCCAACTTACAAAAGGACAAGTGTCTCTAGTTTGAATTCTGGATTTTCACCCACACTTAAGCAGTGTTTAATTTCACAACTGGACTATGTGTGGAACTAAAGTGACTGGTGTGAGTAGAGGGACTAATGCTTAGCACCACCTACTTGGTATTTAATAACTGTTGGGTGGGTGGGTAGAAGGATGGATGGAGAGAAAAGAAAAAAGAATGGAATTACAGATTCATTGCCTACATCGGAAATATATTTCTCCTTGATATCTTTAAAAAATTAAATCAGTTTTTAAAAAAGAATTGAGTGGAAATGTGAAAAATTAAACTGAATCTGTCAGATTCAGGGAACTGTTTGTCATCCCTGCTTAATCCTGCTGAAATATGGGTAAAACAGATTTTTTTTTAACCATGGGACTCTCAGTCCAAAATACATACACAGTATGGGCAGAAACCTCTGGGTTCTCTAAGGCTGATGCTGTCTTCAAACCTATTTAGCACTGGAAAATGTCCCAGTGGTTGCATTTCCAAACCTCAAGAGAGGAAGGCAAAATGAAATTTTGGGAGGCAAGTGAATCCACAGATGGGATGATGTGGGAACACTGGGCAGAGAATCGCAACACACACAGGATTCAGGTATTTCTTCCAACTGCTCACTGCCCAAAGATGGGATTCTCCAAACTCGCACCTGCTGCACTCGGAATATTCAGATGAGGTCAGGCTTATTTTGTTTTGGCTTTGAGACTAAATCCTCGCGTGGAGCCAGTGCTCTCAGAAGATGAGCGCCCAGGCTCACTCTTCAGTTGCACTTCTCCTTAGAGCCCACGTGCCACTGAACTGTTGGATGCGTGTTTGCTCTGCACTTCTCAGTAATAAAACTAGAGCCTGGGGTGAGATGGTGAAAAGACAAGAAGCGCTATGGTAAGAGTGTGGATTGAGTTGATTACAGTTAAATGTTCTCTTCCATACACAGAATTAATACGGAAATAGAGATTTTACAAAATGGCAAATACAGTGTTGATCCAGAAGCTTTTAGACCATTGGAACCTTCTTTTCTCACTCCTCCCACCTGCAAAAGCCCTCGATAATATTCAAGCCCAAATAGGATATCTAGTCATCGTATCCTTGAGGCAAACCTCCTCCCAAAGTTATACATTTCTAAATGGAGATATGAGAGACCAAAAAAGTCACTGTGATAAAAGTATTATAAGGATAATTGTAGTGTAAAGTAGCAAAATAGAAACAAACAAAATCTGTTTCAGAATCACAAGATTTTTCTTTAAAAGCAGCAGCCCTATTGCAGTTTGAGCTTCACTGATTGGCGTGGAGTATTTTTGCATAATTATCAGCTCAGCCTTAGCATCTAAAATGGCTTGTTCCAAAGAATCTGAAAAAGGATATATATACATAATATATATATGTTATATATATTATATATCATATACCTGTACAACTGAATCACTTTGCTGTACACCTGAAACTAACACAACACTGTAAATCAATTCTACTTCAATTTTAAAAAATAAAAATAGGATGTATTGCAAAAAAAAAATAATAATAACTTGTTCCATTAAAAAAGCCAGTCCCCACAAAGTACTGCATCTGTCCAAGGAAGCCTCTGAGGTTCCCTCTTCTGTAGACTGAGTGCGGTTTGATCCAGATAAGCCCTTTCTGTTTGGAAAGACATGTAGGAACATGGCCAGAGCACCATCTTGCCGTGCGATGGGCTGGGCAGGCCAGAGCCACTTCTCAGTGCCCAGAGAGCCTGTTCCAGGAGCGCCCGCCTGCTGCCCGGCGCCCCAAGCCAGGCAGAGCTCTCCTCACCATCTGCCGTGTGCTGGGCAGGGAGACGGGCCAGCAGATACTCCTTCACACGCTCACCTGCCTCTACCTTACCCTGCCCTGGCTCAGCACCCCAAGCCATTCCTTAGCCTGGCCACACACACCCAGCTTCCCTGTGAAGGAACTGAGAGCATTTCCTGAACCCAAAGGAAAGAGTGAATACAACCCATGAACAGCAGCCCCGCACCGTGGTCCAGCAACGCAAGAAGCGTACACTGAGGAGGGAGACCCCGTGGGTCTGAGTCCTTACACTGTCCAGACAGTTGGCAGGTCACTGAGTTGCTCAAGGCTGAGCCCCTTCCTTTGTAAAAGACAGACCACCAACCCCTTGTCCCAGGGTTCCTCTGAAGAGAAAAGAGGGGTGTGTGTAACGTGAACGGCCCACATCTGGTGCTCAGGAAAGGACTATTCTAAAATGTATTGTGTATGTGAAAGTACATTGAAAACTAACTCTCAGGTTAGTTATACGTGGCGTTTGTTGTCATTAGCAGATGTTATCAAAATAAGCACTAGTCAGACATTTCGTAAAGTTCAGTCAAGCAGCAGCAGGTTTCTCTTCCGCTTTTTTTTTTTTTTTTTTTTTTTGCGGTACGCGGGCCTCTCACTGTTGTGGCCTCTCTCGTTGCGGAGCATAGGCTCGGGATGTGCAGGCTCACCGGCCATGGCTCACGGGCCCAGCCGCTCCGTGGCACGTGGGATCTTCCCGGACTGGGGCATGAACCCGTGTCCCCTGCATCGGCAGGCGGACTCCCAACCACGGCGCCACCAGGGAAGCCCTCTCTTCCGCTTTTTAGTGTACGCTATGGGGGAGATGCAACAAAGAGGCCTGTCTGCCATCATTTTACATTTAGAAGGGCTCTCCCAGCTGCAGCCTCCGTCCTTCGCTCTGATTTTCTTTTTCTTTTTTTTGAGGAAGTGCACCAACCTATGGAAAGTCTCGTTAGAAAAGGGGGAGTCTCTCTCTGGCTGCAGGAACGCGGTGGATAATGTGTGGGACTCTTCCCAGGAAGGGGGTTACCAAGGGGTGTCGGCATTTGGGCTACCAGACTGCATTTTCACAGGCTCTCGGGAACAGAACTCTGCTGAGAAAAAATTGGAAAAGGGCATGGCCTCACCCCCATGTCAGTCAAATCCATTTCCCCCCGCAAATCCCATTGCAATAATATTTTTAGTATGAAAAACAGAAAACAAAAAAAAACCCTGGACTCCAGGAACAGCCTCCCTCAGTCAGTCATTTTGGACATTACAAAATGCTACCCAGGGAGATCGTGTTTATATGTTAGAGACAGTTGTAAGGCGGTGGTTCTCAGGGTGTGGACCCAGGACCCACAGCATGAGCATCTCCTGAGACCTAGTCAGACATGCACACTTGTAGGTCCCATCCCAGGCCTGCCGAATTAGGAATTCTGGGTTGGACCCAGCAATCTGGGTTTTTACAAGGCTTCCCTCCAGGTAATGCTGACGCGGGCTCAGATTCAAGAACCACCGGCTTGGGTAATGCGGTTGCCCTATAGTGAATTTCTAGGGAACAAGCATTCATAAGCTCTTGCATACATGTTACTCCTGCAAGAATTAGATCTCGCATTTTCAGATTAGAAAATTGAAATCAGAGAAGTTGTGACCTGCCCAGAATCTCATACCTGATAAGTGGCAGAGCCAGGATTCGGGCCCAGGTCCCTCTGAGGCCCAGATGAAGGGAATGTAATGTAATGGATGAAAGCTTGGGCCCTGGAGCCAGAGTGTCAGGGTTGGAATCCCAGTTGTGTCACTTAAACGCTGTGTGGCTGTGTGCCCAGGCAAGTTGGTTAACCTCTCTGTGCCTCTATTTCCTCATCTCAAACTTCTACTTCATGTGGGTTTTGTGAAGATTCGATAAGATAATTCATGTAAGGTGTTGGAGCAGTATCTGGCATGTAGCAAGCACTCAATAGACGCTATTTTTATTGTTGTTGTTATACTGCTTCTCAATGTGGTGGAGTGGAAAGAACACATAGCAATGACCTCTGGGTCTTTTCCTTGGCCTTGACCAAGGCGATAGCCCCAAAGTGCTA
Organism: Grampus griseus; assembly: GCF_964374135.1. Taxonomy (NCBI): domain Eukaryota; kingdom Metazoa; phylum Chordata; class Mammalia; order Artiodactyla; family Delphinidae; genus Grampus; species Grampus griseus. Next base: position 81,644,875 of record NC_139017.1, read on the forward strand.
ATAAAAACAGTCAACAGCCTCCCTTTCCCTCAAGGCTCTTTTAGAAGCCTCCCAGTCCAGCCCCAAGAGGCCCCAATGTTCACTTGAATCTCATAAAATAGCTGTTCCATTCCCTTGCCTGCCTCTAGCATGGACACATCATGTGCCAACCCCCAGCTATACATAGCCTGGGCCTCATCTGAGGGCAGTGGAAAGTGACAGATTACGAGAGATGAACGTCAGCTCTCCGGTTTCAGGGGAGGACACAAACAGTAGTTGAATTGCTTGACGTGTGGCCAGATGGTATCAGGGACAGTGGGTGAAAAGAGCTGTTTGGCTCTTGGCTTACGTGGAAAGACCAGGGTTGCAGCCAGGGTATTTTTAATGACTGGCCTGAGGGACATTCACTTGGAGCAAAGATCTGTGACATTTTCCCCCAAATTTCTCAGCCCTTGATTTTTTTCAGATTCTTGGCCCTGCAGAAAGTAACCCCCCCCTCAGCTCCCTTTAATAAGTAAACACTCCTTCGTCTCTGCTACCGCATGCCTCCCCAGCTTCCTCTGACCATGAAACAAATCAGTCTTTCTCCTCCAGGAAGACCATTCTTGGGAAGTGGTACAAATGTATCTTTCTTCCTGTCCGTCCTTGGTTTAGGGCTGAGATGTCCCACAAAGGGACTGGACTTGGAGGGACACACATAGACAGAGAGGGCATCTTGCATGTCCTGTCCTCTGAGGCCAAAGGGAACGTGTCCCCTGGCGCTGCTCTGTTAGTATCCCCTTCCCTTCGTGGCAAACTTTTTGACCAAGTGATCCACATCTGCTCTAATGTGTCCTTGCCACCCACTCGTCGGCCACACTCTCACTGCTTTGGCTTCTGTCCCAGCTCCTCGCTAAAGGTCACCCATGTCTTACTATCCTGAAAGGAGAGACCTCACAGTGGTCCCATCTCTGTGACTCCCTGCAACACTTGATCTGACCACCTGCTCTTTCTCAAGCTTCTCATGACTTCGGAGTCACGAGACTGTGTTTCTTGGTCTCCTACTTCTCCCACAGACCTCTCGGCCTCCACACAGCCTCCTTCTCTCACCTCCTACAAGGCGGCCAGTCCTGGACCTGTGGTTTTCTCGTACACTCTCCTCACTCCTTCACCCCTCACTTGCACAGTGCCTTCAGGAGCTCTCCCCCAAGCTCCAGGTTGGTACCTCCAGCTCTTGGCTGGATTTCCATGCCCGTCAACTCATTGCATCTAAATCCAAGCTGAGAAGCTGGCTCGTGGTCCTGGCATGCCCTCCTGACATCTCTGTTTGCCCTTCACTCTGTTCCCTGGCTGGAGACCCTGGAACCATCTTGCCTCCTTCTCTCCTTGGTTCCCCGCAGCTTCTCCAAAGTCATGAAATAGTTACCAGGTCTGAATGATTCTCAACCTCTAACATTACCTCACAAGTTACTGCATGGGCTGCCTTAGCTGGAGACCAGTCTTCTCCCCCTCAGTCTCCCAACCGGTCGCCTGCGATTCTACTCTCCTTTCTATCTGTCTGGTCTACGCCCTTAGATCAACCCTCTCCGAACTCAAATTAGCCATAGTGTTCTTCTACTCAAACATCTCCCAGATCGGAACCGCTAGTCCTCATATTCCAAGTCCTATGTGCCCTTTTTCTAACATGGCTTAAATACACGACGCCTTTCAGCTCCCCTGAGAAGCCCTCTGCTCGAGGACAGAAGCCTCTTCTCTTACACTCACACTGTGCATCTGCCCCTCCAAACCTTCACCTATTTCTGCTGCTTTTTCTTCCTTGGATGTCTTTGCTGCTCTCCTCCGCTTATCCAGACACTCCTCCTGTTTCAAGGTCTAGCTGGTCTCTCCTCTTTCTTCCATTCATTTATTTAATAAACTAATATTTGTGAGCTCTCCTCTGCTCAGGTACTGTACTGGGTGCTGGAGATAGTATATGGAGAAAAGCAGACAGGGACATGGAGCTTACAGGCTCGCATGTGGACAGTTGATAGACAAATGATCGTATAAGTGCACGTGTACTTACAAACTGAGAAAGGGCTGTGAAGGGGAAGCACAGGGCACTATGGACAAGTGTAGAAAGGGCACCCAATTCAGACTGGGAGTCAGGAAACGCCTTTTGAGCAACTGACATTATGTGCAGACTTCAAGGAGAAATAGGAGTTGGCAAAGAGTGGAGGGAAAGATCTTTTAGGAAGAGGGAAGGGCATGCACAGAAGCAGAGCATGTTGAGTGTCTTTGTGTGAATACAACCAGGCATCCCTGTGGGCAGCTGCGGCCCATGTCTTGGTCTAGGACATGGGAGCTGAACGAGGTGATCCTGTGCAAAGACCTCCTGATTCAGGAAAGAATTTGCTGTTTTGAGCAGCCGAAGACGAGTGTGTTAAGTAAGAGGCAGAGTGGCCCCAAATGAGGCTGGAGAGGCAGGCAGGCCAAACCGTGCAGGGCATTGCTGGCTATGTTAGGGATTTTGGATTTCATCTTGAGTGCATAGAAATTAAATCTATACTCCTTATCATAGCTTATGAAGCTCTGTAGGATTTGACCTCCCTGCCCACGAGCTCTCTTGCTCTGTCTCCATAGCCCTTATTTTCTGTCCTAGTCCTTTAACACTTACCAGCTAATTTTTCATTAGCTTCCTCCCTAATGAAATCACAAGGTCCTTGACTCTGGAATGTGTCTTACACTTTTGTTTAGCATGGAACCTTGATCACGGTAGGTCCTCAATTAATAATTATTGTTCTTTTTCCATCCCAATATGTTAGGCTTTGGTATTTCTGAATTAGTACAAGGTTCAGAACCCTATCCAGCTGTCAGAATAGTAAGAAGAAAATATAACACTTATTAAGCACTTACTGCATGCCAAAAACTGTGTCAAGAACTTTACACATTATCTCGTTTAATCTTCTTCAAAACAGCCTTATGAAATAGATATTGGTATTGTCCATATTTTACAGAAGAGTGAGCACTTATGACCAAGTCAGGAATCCAGGTCTCTGATGCCAAGCTGTGTACTCTTAACCACTAGGATTCCTGGGTCATTTATTCATTTAAAGCTGAGATCTATTTCTACCACATCATTACAGAGGTAACAATGGTACAATAAATACCTATACAATGCAAAATTTAAAAAGAGAAAGGACAGGGGGCTTCCTTGGTGGTACAGTGGTTGAGAATCCACCTGCCAATGCAGGGGACACGGGTTCGAGCCCTGGTCCCGGAAGATCCCACATGCCGCGGAGCAGCTAAGCCCGGGTGCCACAACTACTGAGCCTGCACTCTACAGCCCGCGAGCCACAACTACTGAAGCCCGCATGCCTAGAGCCCGTGCTCCACAACAAGAGAAGCCACCACAATGAGAAGCCTGTGAGCCGCAGCAAAGAGTAGTCCCTGCTCGCTGCAACTAGAGAAAGCCCATGCACAACAAAGAAGACCCAACACAGCCAAAAAATAATAAATAAATAAATAAATTTATTAAAAAAAAGAGAAAGGACACACTATGACTATCCACATTTTTACTACTGAGTTATGCATATTATTTAATATAACTTTTTTATATAAAGTTATTTTTGTACTCAAAGGAATCAGCAATGGTCAAAGCAAATCCTAATGTTCTTGGAAAGAATGAGCACTGCACCAATGCCCAGCGGCTGCATGTACCAACTGATGAGACAACCCCATTCTCTAGGATGGACAAGAGGCAAGACCATCCGAGAAGTAACCAACCAACCAACCAACCAACCAAACAGACAAAACCAGCAGGGGAAAGATTATAAGTCAACAGGAGAAAACTGGAGTCCGATCTGAAAAGAGTATTCCAGTTTTCTGGGAATTTAGGAAACATATTGACTCTATCTTTTCTCCTCCTCATGGTTGTAAATTTTAATCACTGTAATTGGTAACAATTTCCTCTTCGCCCTTTGGCTCAAAAGACTCTTAAACTTTTGAAGTACTTGGGCCAGTCCATTCATTCATCCAAAGTATGCTGAGTGTCTCTAAGGAACGATATGAGATACAAAAGAAGCACAAAATGGGCTTTTTCTCCTTAGGGAGGGAAGATGCCCAATACAGAACCCTAGTGATTGCAGAATAAGAGCCAGAGTGCTGTGTCCCTGTAATGGGCTATTGGAATTCACAAAAACGAGGCTGGACTCAAAGATGAGTCTGGAGCTGGGCTTTGCATCCAAGGCCAGGCTGGCAGCAACTGGAGTGAGCCCGGTGGGATTGTGGTGCAAGAGAATGGAAACTATGAGCTGGAGATCTAGGACCAGAGCAAAGGTGGAGATGAAGCCAAGGGGGAGAGGCAGACAGTGTCTGGCCAGCCCCATCAGCCCAGCAGGGGTTCTTGATCCTGGAGAGAATGGTCATGTTAGGAGTCAGCCCAGAAGTTCCCAGTCTTTCGCCACAGCCCTTCTCCCCCATCCATCTCACTGCTCTCTCTTGGGTGGCTGCCAGCCCTGGCCACCCTTGACCTAGGCCCAAGAAGGGTGCTTGCTAGGGCTGATGGAAGTGATGACAGAGCTCAAGTGGGCAGGCTTTGGGCCTAATCGCCGTGGGAGGCGAGAGTGACAGGACGCCGCAGGGATTGTGTGTAAGGGTACCAAGGAGAAGGTGGGCAGGTGTCAGCTAGCACAGGTCCCTGGGCCATCTGTGACTGCCAGCTCTGTCTATCCATCCATGCCTAGGATGATAATTGGCTGTGCTTAAACAGAAAAGCCGAAAAACAGAACTGAGTTTGCCTGAGCTAGCACCTTCCACTCATAAATCTTCAAATGTCACATATAAATACCAATAAGGTAATGAGAAGGGCATGCTTTACAAGCCTAGGAAAGGCACACATTGGCATCTACCTAAGAAACCAATAAAATGTGGTGATGTATGTCTAGGAGAGGTCAGAGTTAAATTCTCTGTTTAATTCTCAGTTAATCTCTAATATTCTTACTATTATTAATATTTCTCTCCTACACTTAAGGTGAAGTGGCCAACAGGGCTAAGCATGGCCCGTGGGTCACAGCTGGAAAATATTATGCCAAGCACTTTTGGATGAACTGACCAGCATTTATAGCAGTTTTCCGGAGTGTGGTACGGGACCTGCTGCGTCGGAATCATGGGGCTTGGTAGTGTGGTTTATGAAAATGTAGACACTTGAGCTCCACCCCAGCTCTATTCTCTACTTTCCGGTGCTGAAGCCCGGGAAGCCCCATTTTAACCAGTGCTCCAGGTGATTCTTATGCACACAGAAGTTTAAGAACCACTGTTAGAGGCTCATGCTTTAGGAGTTGGGAAACTTACTAATATCACAAAGCCATCAGGTCTCATCATCATTAATTTTTAATGATAGAGAGGGAGCATTTAAGTTAAGGTTTTGATAGCACTAACTAGGACAGAGTGGCTTACACTGAAAACCAGAAAACTCATTCAAAAATAACCTTGTCTAATAAATTGAATGCAATAGACTAAAGCCAAGCGACTTCGCAGAAAGACCTGTTGAAGCATTACAGGGACGCTCAAGATGAGTCATAATCTAAACACTGATGATGCCTTTCATCCTGAGCCTTTCCTAGTCTCAGTCAAAATCTAAGAAAGAAGAGAAAACCGCCTGAGGGGTGCGGGTGTCATTTGTTATCTGTGTCGTGTCCACCCCCCCCACCCCCGCCATCACCAGAGGCACTCCACAGAGCAGCTGTCTGCGCTTCCGCCCAATATCCTTAGCCTTAGAGGAACTTAAAACTCTAAAACTTTTAGGGAGTTCCCTGGAAGGCTAGTGGTTAGGACTCAGCACTTTCACTGTCATGGCCCAGGTTCAATCCCTGGTCAGGGAACTAAGATCCTGAAAGCCATGGGAAACAAAACAAAACAAAACAAACAAACAAACAAAAAACTCTAAAACTTTTAGGAAAAAATTAGAAAAAAATTTCAGGATACGGGATTAGGCAAAGAGTTCTTAGACTTAACACCAAAAGCACAATCCGTAAATGGAAAAACTGATAAATATGACTTCATCAAAATTAAAAACTTTTGTTCTGTGAAAGACCCTATTAGGAGGGTGAAAAGATAAGCTACAGAGTGGGAGAAAATATTTGTAAACCACATATCCAACAAAGGACTAATATTTAAAAAGCTCTCAAAACTCAACTACCAAAAGTAATCTATTTGGAAAATAGACAAGAGACGCGAACAGGTTTTTCATGGAAGACAGTTTACTGATGGCAAATAAGTTCATCATCATTAGCCATTAGCGAAATGCATTAAAACTGTAACGAGATATCACCACACATCTATTAGAACAGCTAAAATAAAAATTACTGACAATACCAAATGTTGGTAAGGATGCAGAAAAACTGGATCTCTCATCACTACATGGCTGTTGGGAACGTAAAGTGGTACAGCTACTCAGGAAAACAATCAGCAGTTTCTTTAAAAACTATGCAATTATGATACAACCCAGCAATTTCACTCCTGAGTATTTATCATAAAGAAATTAAGACTAACCTTCACACAAAAAACTGTACATGAATGTTTATAGCAGCTTTATTCATAATAGCCAAAAGCTTGAAACAGCCCAGATGTCCTCCAATGGGTGAATAATTGAAGAAACTGTGGTACCTCCGTACCACGGAAATACTGCTCAGTAATACAAAAGAATGATCTATTAATATACACAAGAATCTGGATGAATCTCCAAAGCAATATGATGAGTAAAAAAAGACCAACACAAAAGGTTACATATTATATGATTCAACTTATATAACATTCTTGAAATGAAAAGAAATGGGGAACAGATTAGTGGTTGCCAAAGGTGAGGGAAGAGATGAAGGTGTGGTTGCCAAGGGTTAGGGAAGGGATGAAGGTGGAAGCAAGTGGATGTGACTATAAAAGGACAACATGAGGGATCCTCTTGGTTACGTTCTGCATCTTTACTATATAAATGCCAATATGCAGTTTTGATATTGTATTATAGTTTTCCAAGACGTTACTTTGGAGCAAACTGGGTAAAATGTATGAGGGATCTCTCTGTATTATTTCTTACAACTGCATGTTAATCTACAATTTTTTTTTTTAATTGTAAATAAAGAAATGTAATATTAGTATTACATGATCTTTTTGGTAGCTTCTCCACTCTATTCTATTTTAAGCTTCCATTCAGCCAGATGGCAGGAATTAGATCTCAGGCAACTGAGGGTCTCCCTACTTCCTTATATCTAAGTTTCAGGGAGCTTAACACGATGTCAGTCTTGTGCTTGGTGTCATCATCTAGGCTGGTGTCCACCCAGAGTAGTTTACAGCCATCTGTCCACCTGACACTGTTGTATCCTCTTCACCTTCGGGGCTATACTTCCACCCAGGTACTCTGATAGTTCTTCTTCTCAACTGGAAGCAGGAAAACTTCAGAGGCTGTCTCTGGTCTTTTTACCAGATACACTCAATGGGCATTCTTACTCCTCAAGCCCACGGGGTGGAGGGACTTGAGGATTATCTTGGGTACTGGGGTCACAGGTCTCCTTTGTCCTAAGGTCCCTCAGCCTATCCGGCATCTTTTGAGACCCCACCGAACCCAAGGTTCATTTGGTAGCTGCGATGGGCTCCAGGCCCCATGTTAGGTATCTGTGGGTATCTAGTACTTTTTGCTTCCTTTCTGATCCTGCTGTCTCCCAATTCAAATGTTATCTACCCTGAGGGCAGAGAAGGGTGTGCGACAAGGTCTTCCAAATCTTATACCTTAGATCTGGTCCTTACACTTTTCTCTCCTTCCTTCTCAGAATTCTACTGAATCATCCTTCTCCTGAGGGCATAAGCATAGAACCCCTACATTGCTGCTTGAACTGGTCACAGAGTAACAGGAAGTATGGAGGAAAATCCTCTTGTCAACATATCAACATAGTATCCCGTGGTATTTTCTACAGTCTTTCTGATCTTGATTCACTTACTCTCCCACTTGTCTCTCCCTTCAGCTTGTGGCCCAAGTCCTGGAACATAAAGATATAGGCTTTGTGATGGTGGATGCCAAGAAAGAAGCCAAGCTTGCCAAGAAACTGGGTAAGTGTGATTTTCTTTGAGATATATCATGAAGAAACAAATGTGTCTTGCAAAAAAAAAAAGTACGGTCATTTTTTCTTGCATGATAACTAGACTATTTTTGAATAGATTTAAAAAGATCCTGCATACCTTAGTCTTGGTTTGGGGAAGAGTCTCACAAAAGTAAATACAGGTCTGAATTAAATAATTTCACATTAGTCATCTAATATATCTTTGTATCAGTACAAGGAAGAGGGTTTCTTCCTGGAGAAATGGACACTAAAGATTCAAACCTTGGGCTTCCCTGGTGGCGGAGTGCTTGAGAGTCTGCCTGCCGATGCAGGGGACACGGGTTCGTGCCCCGGTCCGGGAGGATCCCACATGCCGCGGAGCGGCTGGGCCCGCGAGCCATGGCTGCTGAGCCTGCGCGTCTGGAGCCTGTGCTCCTCAATGGGAGAGGCTACAGCAGTGAGAGGCCCGCGTACCGCAAAAAAAAAAAAAAGATTCAAACCTTTATTTCCAGCTTCTAGATCATGTTAAAAGGCTAGCTTCTCGATGGCGTTGGGAAATATAAGTTAGGAATTTGGAAGTAACATATACACACTACTATAAATAAAATAGATAAACAACAAGGACCTACTGTATAGCACAGGGAACTATACTCAATATTCTGTAATAACCTATATGGGAAAAGAGTCTAAAAAAACCAAATATATATGCATGTATAACTGAGTCACTTTGCTGTACATATGAAACTAACACAACATTGTAAATCAAATATACGTCAATTAAAAAAAAAAAGCCTAACCTCTCTATCTCCCTGACATGGTGATCTCTTTGAGGGAGATCAAATCTCTTTTTCCAACACCTATTATTTCCTGACCTCTTGGCTGAAGCAGCCAACAAAGAATGTCATTAATAGTAGTGACTCTAGGGTCCCAGTGGTTTCTAAATTTAAGTCCAAAGCCCAGCTGGGCATTGTCACCAAGGATGAAAGGGAGGATTTAGATGAGGTATGGTTAAGCAAGCGACTGCACAGTGCAAGTTGTAATCTCTTGTGTCAATATGTCATGGTTAAGTGCAAGTGCACTTCAAGATTCTTACACCTCTAATCCCAAGGAGAGAGAATATAGGTTACTCCGCTGGGTTGAAACACCCCCAGATGTGTATTGCCCATTTCACTTTTTCTGCATGACCAGTGAAGGATGGCTATTAAAAGAGAGCAGGAGGTTATAAAACAGGACCTTTGAAGAAAGGTTAATTGGATTTGGAGTAGTAAGCACAGGATAAAAAAGATTAGTGGTCGGGCTTCCCTGGTGGCGCAGTGGTTGAGAGTCCGCCTGCCGATGCAGGGGACACGGGTTCGTGCCCCGGTCTGGGAAGATCCAACATGCCGCGGAGCGGCTGGGTCCGTGAGCCATGGCTGCTGAGCCTGCGCGTCCGGAGCCTGTGCTCCGCAACGGGAGAGGCCACAACAGTGAGAGGCCCGCGTACCGAAAAAAAAAAAAAAAAAAAAAAAAAAAAAAGATTAGTGGTGGTTCAGTAAATACCTTCAGGCACACGAAAGTGCATTATCTTAGAGAATTTCAAACAACTGTTTTCTATTTTATGTTCAAGAATAGCTTTTTTAAAGAAAGATTTAAATTGTAAGAAACAATATTTAAAAAAAAGAAACAATATTTAGGGTTAGCTACAAGGAAGAACTCATGACTATAAAATAATAATGAATTATTAAGAATGCCTGGGGTATCTCTTTCCCTGGAGATAAATTAAGAAGTTTTTTCCCTTGAGCAGGGGAACAAAGCATGTTCAACTCTTTCCCTAGTCAAAAGCAAGTTGATGAGCTGTCCAGCGCCTCTTGATACCCTAGTCTTCTCCCTTCCCACTGTTTTTTTTTTTTTTTTTTTTGCGGTACGCGGGCCTCTCACTGCTGTGGCCTCTCCCGTTGCGGAGCACAGGCTCCGGACGCGCAGACTCAGTGGCCATGGCTCACAGGCCCAGCCGCTCCGCGGCATGTGAGATCTTCCCGGACCGGGGCACGAACCCGTGTCCCCTGCATCGGCAGGCGGACTCTCAAGCACTGTGCCACCAGGGAAGCCCTCCCTTCCCACTGTTTTAATGAGAAGTTGAATTTGGGAGAATTTCCAGTAAATTTAGTTAGAGGAAAACGCTGGTGTTCCAGAAATCTAAAAATTCACAGAGGACAAGCTGGGTAAATATTCATAAGAATGGACTGGTGGATATCCTCCCCATGGAGGATGTGATGGGGGTTTAAATGTCTAAATGAACCTCTAAATGAAATGGGGCGGGTTCTTTCTGACTATTCGATCCTCGGAGTTTACAGGACAGTTGTATTTTGTGAACCTGCTCCGTGATCTCCATCCCCATTTCCATGTGCCTGAGTTTGGTCTCTGGACTGGTGCAACAACCTCCTAACTGGTTTCACTCAGAGAAAAATCTAACAGCGGGACACTGGCTGAGGTTCCCCATGGCACCCTTTGTGATCAGTCACTGCCTGCTTCAGGGATACCTGGCCCATTGCTCCTTTAGGTTTACAGACGGTGCTCCATGGTGTGCCACGGGTTCTTCAGAAGTGCCCTGGGACACGGTGGGCAGCCTCCCTTTCCTAGAGGTTCTGCAGAAGAGTTCATCTGGAGAAGGCATCCTTCAGCTAATCCGAGAGTTTGAAAGCAATTAATCTAAGGAATTAAGGATGCCATGCCATTGGACTTAAGGCCAGCCTCAGCTATTTAGCATCCCCGGGGGGAAATGCAGTTCTCCAGCAAGCATCTGTGAAAGTACACAGCATTACGCTGAGAGTGATGGAGGGCAGGAAAGAAGATGCAGAACCTGCCCTTGCAGCGTTATCAGCAGACTGGGAAAAGATGTGCAGAATTCAGTTACAATAGAAAAGCAAGCTGTTCATTCTGGCTGCAAACATTTATGGGGAGCCCAGTGTGTCCAGACTCCATTCAAGGCGCTGGGATCCCAAGAGGACAGCAGCCCTACCCTTATAGAGGGCTCGCTGTTATAGCGAATACCTCTAAATGGAGCTGAGAGCAGATCTATAATGGCAAGGGAGATTGGAGCGGCCTTCTCTGGAAAAATGGGTCGTAAGCTGAGACCCAAAGGAGTTGACCGAGATGGGCAAGGGGGTGGTGGTGGTGGTGAAGGTCACTCTAGGCCCAAGGAGAACATCTGTGCAGAGAATCATGTGCTGTGATTTTTCCTTCATGTTCCCTTTCACAGAAGCTCTTGGACAAAAAGCCAAGGGAGTTGCACAGGGATGAGGAGTGCAGTTCTCAAGGGAGCACGGGTCCACCCAAGGGAGGATATAAAGGATAGGGCTGGCACTAGGTTGTGGAAGGGCTTGAATGTCAGGCTAAAAAGCCAGGTAGGCAGTGGGCATGAAAACTTTTTGATAAGAAGAATGGGGTCAGCAATACTTTTGGAAAATTAAAACAGTGGTGGAGTGGAGATTAGATTTTTGGTTCTTGACTAGTTCATTTTGAGTTTCCACTCTGGGAGCCCTTCAGAGGTGTGGCTGCAAGGGAACTGATCCTAGGGTTCATGCTAGTTCCACTGAGCCTGACCCCATGTCACCCAGGGACCCTGAGCCAGACCGTGGCCAATAGGATGGCTCTTCCTACATTGGAATGACTTTATTTGGGGAACTCTTTGTTTCTTTTTCAGGTTTTGATGAAGAAGGAAGTCTGTATGTTCTTAAGGGTGATCGCACAATTGAGTTTGATGGCGAGTTTGCAGCTGATGTCTTGGTGGAGTTTCTCTTGGACGTAAGCATTTATGCACAGTGACCCTGCATGGCGCTGTTTGGGTTCAAATACAGGGGGAAGTAAAAGCCCAAAGTAAGAACAGAGAAGGTGAATAAACTGACCTGGTCTAAGAAAGATATCTCAAGCTTCACAAAAAACTAAAGCATGTCTATATCACGGCAATACGTCTACTGGGAAGCTGGCCCTTCCATCACCTCAGAAACTATTTTTTAGGGTCACAAATTGGGACTGTGTAGTAGTAAGATGTTAATTCTCTTAGCAATTATACACAAACATCCCCAGAATCCCCTTGGCTTTGTTCCAGGGCTTCTGAAGAAAAGTGTAGGAGAGAGAGTTGGATAGTCCCTGGAAGATGGGGTAGGGAAAGGGGTAACAGTCTGCTGAGTGACCCCTCAGGCAGGATGAAAAGAGGCAGGGCTAATGAGACACCCAATATCACACTCCCTCTCAGCCATGGAGGTCCAACACCCTGGGGTCCACGTGCTCAGGCAAACAGAGCAACAAACATTATAAAAATATTCTTCCATAGATAAACTCACACTTTCAATAACAGCTGTGAAGTCAAGTTCTTTTGAACACAGGTGCCTGTGCAGATATAGAACACCCATAATGGTGGTTCCTTATCTACCAGCTGGAATACAGTGGCCTATTGCCTTTTCCCCACTGCCTCAGAAACCCAGAGAGAGGGTCGGAAGTAAGTTGGAGGTTACTTCCTACAAAAAAGTGCGCATAGGCTCTGCTTGGCCCTCTCGCTAACCCATACCTATAAGCCCTCAAAAAAGCTGAGGGAGGCAACAGGATAACTGTGGGCCCCATGGCCCTGCTCTGGCTCTGTCAACCAGGAGGGGGCTTTTAGATGCAAGTACCTTAAAGAAGAAGCAGCGTCATTGACCCACACAAATGGAAGACCAGGACGAGGGCACATTTTAGGCTTGATGAGTCAGGGCTGCAGCTCCGTTTTTCTCTGTAAATCACAGATAATGCTCTTTTCGGCGTGTTGGCTTTGTCCTCAGGCTGACTGTTCTCAAGTTGGTTATAAGATCGCCAGAAGCAGGAGCTGATATATCACATTTCCTCATTCATATCCACTGAGGGGGGGAGGGAAATCCGGCCTCCCGTTGCTCTCTTAAAAGGATAGTAGAACTTTCCCCAGGCCTTCAGGCTTATCTACCCTGGAGATTCATTGGCCAGGATTGGGTCACATGCCATTCCTGAATCAATAACCGGCAAGAGAAATGGAGTTGCCCCCAGACCGATCAGCCTACCCCTTGAGGTAAGGTCAGTTCCTCTAAGAAGAGAACTGTGCTCACGGGGGAAGGTGGGGTGGCCATTGAAGCACCAGGACCTAGTCCACAACTTCCCTCCAAAGCCCTCTATACATGTTCCTGATTTCCCCTCTGGGGAGGGAAAAGTTCTCTTATTTGAACAGCTTTTGTGTCGTGTGTGTGGCATTCCAGCTCATTGAAGACCCCGTGGAGATCATCAACAGCAAACTGGAAGTCCAAGCCTTTGAGCGCATTGAGGACCATATCAAACTCATCGGCTTTTTCAAGAGTGAGGACTCAGAGTGTAAGTTGTCTGTCAGCCCCAGCCTGTCACTCTAAAGGCTCTTTTCCCAACAAGGTGTGTTAGATTATCCAGAAAGAAGATGAGCCATTAGCACATCACGTGCTAGGTAGCATAGAGGGAGAATCTTCCTTGCACCCTATGGAATGGGACAAATGAGCAGAAATTATGCAAAACAGGCAGGGGAGCTGAAAGAACATTAAGGTTGGGTCTTGTTTGCTGACCTTGAAGGGGGCCGAGTATTTGACAGAAGAGAGAAAAGCCCTTCCTCCGCCTTTTCCACCTGCCCACCAACCCCAGATGGGGCAGAGAGTGGGTTGTCTCTCTGACATCGGCAGCTCCTGTGGTCAGCAGTTGGAGAGCTTCTCAGTTACTTGGACAGCATTAGAGGAAAATCTGGGTAGGGATGGGCTTGGGAGCTACAGCACAATGTGGAAGACTGCTGGCCAGCCCCCCTTGACCACCAAGGCTGCCTGCAACGGCACAGCCACGCCCTTTGGTACACTCCCTTGGAAAGCTTTGTGGCCAGCTTTGGGGTGGGCAGAGGAACATATCAGACATCGCCACAACCCACACAGGGGTGATCGGCGTAGCGAGTGGGAGTCAGGAAGAGTCAGGAAGAGAAGGAACCAGGAAGGCCAACTACCTGAGGACACTTTTTTAAACTGCTTTGGCAGCAAGGGCCCTATATGACTTAAGGCTTTTTCTGGTGTCTGAGCCTTGGAGAGAGGGACAGTGTTAGAAGGAGTGGGCATAACTATGAAAGAGAATCTGGTAGCATTCGTACGTGTGGGAGGTGCAAATAAGGGCTGCTCGTGACTATTTCTGGAAACTTCAAAATATTTTGAAATTATTTGTAAAGCCGTTTCTGTACCCCATCGGCCAACTGGCATTCTTAGTCATCTCATCAACAACCCACCTATTTTCTCTCTCTCATGACCCGGCTGTCTTCTCACTTACTACATAAAAGCCTCTATTCACCCTCCTTAAGGGTGTGTTTGTGGGAAGGAGCCTAGCCAGGGAGTTTCAACCAAGTTCTTTAGGTGACTTTATTTCAATGTTCACATTCCTATATAGATGCTGACTACTCCGGGGTGCTTCTCCTGACCCCTTCTACCTTCTCCTCTTTATTTCACTTCCTTCTATTTCCCTTAATCTTTTTCTGCCTTCCCCGACCCCCTCAATTGTTTCTATCCATTTCCATCCTTCTGTTTCTCTCTCTTCCTCCATTAAGCTCAGGATAGCGTATAGGGAGGGAGACGAGGCCAAGATTGGGATAAGAAACACATCTTCCAGGGAATTCCCTGGTGGTTCAGTGATTAGAACTCTGCGCTCTCACTGCCGAGGGCCAGGATTCGATCCCTGGTGTGGGAACTAAGATCCCACAGGCCGCACAGTGTGGCAAAAAACAAAACAAAACACATCTTCCAGTTTATACCTTCCCCCACCCTAAATGAATAACAATAATAGCTCCATTTAACTAACATATATCCTATGCCAGGGCCCATGCAAGGAGCTTTCTGTAGACGCCTTAGTTTCATTCTCACAACTAGCCTGTAAGGCAGTTACCATCATTATCAGCATTTTAATGATGAGGAAATGAAGGAACAGAAGGGTTGAGTGAACTCACCCAGTATCACACAGCTAGCAAATAAATGGTAAAGCCAAGGTTTACACCCCAGACATCTGACTTTAATGCTCATACACTGAACTACTGGGCTGCACTTTCAAGACTTCACAGCTTTGTCGGGTCATGGCACACATGAAATGTGACCATGTTTGTAAGACACATAGTGGTAAACTGGAAGAGATTTACTTGGGCTTAGCAAAAAAAAAAAAATTTACCTTCTTAATATAATAATATACAAAATAATAGGAAAGATATCAAATATTACATTGTATAAAACTTCCAAGTAAAATATTTTTAGATTTTGAATGAAAATCTTGTGCTTGTTTCTAAGAATACAGCTTTTGAAATTAGGTTTTATGCTTGAAATAGCAACATACCGTTCCTGATCAAGGTGTTTTTTTTTTTTTTTTTTTTTTTTGCGGTATGCGGGCCTCTCACTGTTGTGGCCTCTCCCATTGCGGAGCACAGGCTCCAGACGCGCAGGCTCAGTGGCCATGGCTCACGGGCCCAGCCGCTCCGCGGCATGTGGGATCTTCCCAGACCGGGGCACGAACCCGTGTCCCCTGCATCAGCAGGCGGACTCTCAACCACTGCGCCACCAGGGAAGCCCCTGATCAAGGTTTTAAATGATCTCTTTGAATTCTGGATAGTCACCCTTGACCAGAGACTTTGCTGGCACATGTAGATGGTGGCAAATGACAGGACAACATTCACTGCTTTTTCTTTGATTGATGAACCATCTTTTCTTGCCATTGAACAGAATTTAGATAATCTAATCTCTAAATTGTCCTTCAGGAATGTGAGCATTCTTTCCATCTAACAGCTATTACTTTCCTTTTCAATGACAAATGTAGTGTTAATATTTCTTATGATCATTTGAATAGACTTCAAATCCAACTGAGCTCTTTTTTTTTTTTTTTTGCGGTACGTGGGCCTCTCACTGTTGTGGCTTCTCCCGTTGTGGAGCACAGGCTCCGGACGCGCAGGCTCAGCGGCCATGGCTCACGGGCCCAGCCGCTCTGCGGCATGTGGGATCTTCCCGGACAAGGGCACGAGCCCGTGTCCCCTGCATCGGCAGGCGGACTCTCAACCACTGCGTCACCAGGGAAGCCCGGCTCTTTCATATTATATATTTCAAAATAAGAATGAAGCATTTCCTTAGGAATATGCAATTATCGCTCTACTGGTCTTACACTTTTTCTTAAGATTTAAATAATAAAATTACTAGTGAGTCATTTTAACCTCCTTTTTAAGGTTAAATTTTTGCTTTTAAATTGACAAACTTTGTCAGTACACTGTGTATTTCACACGGTCCTTGGAATTTTCAGTTAACTTCATTCAGGATCTCAGCAAGGTCCGGCATGTTTTGAAGCCAATAATTTATCCTTTGAAGAGTTTTTAACATAATTCAGTTTTTTCAATTCACCTCTTAGCCTTTAGTAAAATTCACCTCTTAGTAAAATTCCCCTGGGACAGTTAGACTGCTTTAGTGTGAAACAGCAGAGACAGGTCTTCTGAACCCATTTCTTCACCTAGAGCTAAGAAGAGAAGGGGCTATCAAGATTTGGATGTTACCAGGATCACCTGTTTAATAACAATCTTATATGTGGAATTCAGACCAATAGGTGAAGTTTATATAACAAAGAATTTCTGTGAATAAATACTGCTTGAATATCAAGATTTTCAGAATGAACTTGACAACACAGTCGTTACACCTTCTTGTCATTACAGCCTCACTATCAGTTCTGAAGCCAAAGGCCTACAGTCCTCTTTAATGAATCAATTAATTATATTATGTCCAATTATTATTTTTGAAAGAAATATTTTTAATTTACAAAGACAAACAATAATACATTATGAAAACTCCATCTAGAATTAGATTGGCTAATTGTTAATATTTACAGGCATTAGAAAAAAGAAAGAAGGAAGGTAGGAAGAAAGGATGGTAGGAAGGAAGGGATAAATTGAATAATTCAGAAAATTAAGAAAATCAGTTTTGTCCTCTTTAGGAATACCTAATGCCATATTTTGTTGATAATACTGATTACGATGATTACTAACCTAATAAACAGATAGCAATCATGCATTCCATCGGTGTTAGTAGAAAAATATGAACATTACAGTAAATTAAATCAAAAGAAAAAAATTAAATACTTTAGAGTCTCACAAACCAAAAAACTTCACTGATGATAAACAAACTTGGACTAAAGTAACAATCACACCGAGAAGATCCAGTGGGGAAGACGGGGGAGCAGCCTCTCTCGAGCTGTGATGCTCGCTAGTCTTAGGCACAAAATAATTGTTATTGAAACAGAACATTTATAGAGGGAGCCATTGTTTTCAAATATAATATTAACTACCGTAAATTCTGAATGGCTGTAGAAAACACCTAGAAAGATTTATCACCAAAAAAATTTATGTCTATCAAGCTCCTTGTAACATACCCGTGGCCATCACACACTGGCTGAAAGCATCAGGATGTTCTACTTGGCATTCCCATCTCTCTGTCTGTTTCTTCTTGCCTTTCAAAAGAGGCCAAGGTCAGTGGGTGGGGAAGCTAGGAGTGGATAAGGCACCCAGGGAAGCAGTTGTTGAGAATCCTATACTCCTGCTGTAGTTTGAGGGTGATTGGTCAGGAAAGTTTAATGGAACAGAAGGCATTGGCTTTGCAAACGGTCCCAAGCTTTTCTGTAGAACAAGAACAATGGAGGCAGTGGAGAAACTGGAAGGATTTAAAACATAAGTAGACTGGAATAGGCTTAGCAGAAAAGGCTGCCTAAGAGATTTGGTACCGGATTAGAAAGGACCTGGAAGAACTGGGAGGCTACATCTTCCAGGGAGGTTGGGCATGAAAGTCCATCTCCAGCTTGAGCGTGTAGCTATGGATGCTAGCGTTGAGCGAGCGTGACAAGAACTTCCTAGGGGAACTCAGCTGATGGTTAAGAATGCCAACCTGGGGGAAATGTGGAGCTAAAGGGTCAATACCCAGTACGGAAAACCCGGAGGGATGGGCAAGAAAGGTGAGAAAATGCTAAGACACGTCTGCAATAAGCTGGAGGTTGAAGACTGGATGTTCAGGAGCCCATTCCAGAGGAGAATGAGGAAACAAACAAACAAAAACAGGACACGAGGGCAGGAAAAATCTAGGGAATCACATGAGATCAATAGAGCAGAAGACTAGACCGGGTTTCCTGGAAGACAGCTGTTGTTCGGGCAAGGCTAAAGGCTCAACCGCAGTTTGAAGCACCAACTTGGAGAATTACCTTTCTCTACCCTTCTTCATCTTGAAAGGGATGTAGATTGGCTCCTCAAGTGAAGAAGAGAGATCTCTGGACACAGATCAGGGCCATTCTTTCTATGACGATAGGGGGTCATGGAGGTGGGGAGAGGTTCACCCGGAAGAGGGGGTCTGGGAAGAGGGGACAGAGGATTCTCATGGAGCCCACTGCTGCCTTAGAGAGACGTAAATAAGAGGTACAGCTATAACCACTCCACTTTCTATACTCTCCCACTGTCTCTCTATTCATTCTCCACATCTCTCACCCATCTTCTTCCCCTCCACCTAATCCTCTATCCCAACTCTCAGGTTTTGTGATATATTTTCTTTTTTTTTTGCGGTACGCGGGCCTTTCACCGTTGTGGCCTCTCCCGTTGTGGAGCACAGGCTCCGGACGCGCAGGCTCAGCAGCCATGGCTCACGGGCCCAGCCGCTCCGCGGCATGTGGGATCTTCCCGGACCAGGGCACGAACCCGTGTCCCCTGCATCGGCAGGCGGACTCTCAACCACTGCGCCACCAGGGAAGCCCTATGATATATTTTCTGATGACACAACTACTTTTATGAGGAATGAGTTTGTGTAAACGTGTATCA
Organism: Grampus griseus; assembly: GCF_964374135.1. Classification (NCBI taxonomy): domain Eukaryota; kingdom Metazoa; phylum Chordata; class Mammalia; order Artiodactyla; family Delphinidae; genus Grampus; species Grampus griseus. The sequence continues at coordinate 81,663,745 of NC_139017.1, forward strand.
GTTTGTACAGCTGTTCTTGTAAATTTTTCAACCCCTGTCTCGCCTGTGTTTATTGTGCTTTCCTCCATTCTAGCAGCTATCACTTGCATTGTGGTTCTTTAAGGGCCCATAACCCTCCTTGGCTGTGAGCCTTTGAGATCAGTGTCCTTGTCTTACTCGTCTTGGTGTCCCCTGAGTCAGCATGATTCTTGAAATGTTTTTCATTGAATATTAGAAAATTCTGCCTGCTCCTGGGATTCTAGCTAAAGTTTATGCCTCTGATGATTAAGAGATATGAAATTCCATGAAATGGAAAAAAAGGTAATCTTGTTAAGAATGAATCATACGTTCATTTACTCTCAGGATCATAGACTTTATGCAGAACAACCACCAACACCAACACCAACACCATTACCATCACCCTCACATATCAGACAGGAATACGAATGTCTTTACCAAACAATAACTATCTAGGTGTAGTGAGGCACAGCATGGCCACACTCATGTGGTCTCATGCTTATCTTGACCAGTTTAGATTCAAGTTTGGGGCCAGAATCAAGCAAGGGCTTGGTTAATTTTTTTTTTTTTTTTTGTCTGCATCGTACCTTAGTTGCGGTACACGGGATCTTTGTTGTGTCACTCGGGCTCTTCGTTGTGGTACACGGGCGTCTCTCTAGCTGTGGCGTGCAGGTTTTCTCTTCTCTAGTTGTGGCACGCAGGCTCCAGGGCATGTGGGCTCTGTAGTTGCGGTGTGTGGGTTCCGGAGTGCGTGGGATCTGTAGTTTGGGGCATGAGGTCTCTAGCTGAGGTGTGCGAGCTCAGTAGTTGTGGCGAGTGAGCTTAGTTGCCCTGCGTCATGTGGGATCTTAGTCCCCTGAACAGGGATTGAACCCGTGTCCCCTACATTGCGATGTGGAGTCTTTACCACTGGACCACCAGGGAAGTCCCTGGGCTTGGTTAATTTTAAGTCATCTCTCAGGAGATCAGAATGAAAAAAGAAAATTTAAAAAGAGGGAAAGAAAAACTAGGAGTTACCCAAAGAAGTACTCCTGTTAAGAAGTTTAAAATTCTTCTGTGATGTCATTTTTGATTGAGTTGCTTTGCATACTAAGTGGGTTTTCTTCTTACTCAGTGCTCACTTATACAGCAGTACTCTTTAGCGGGCACACGTAACTAGCAGTGAGTTTGAGTGAAAAAATTTCTTTTGGTTTTTCTCTCCCTTGTCCTCTCTTTGTTTCTTCTGTTTTCTCCTTTCTGTCACCCAATTTCCTAAAACACAGAAAAGTGTGATAAAGAGTTCCTCTTTTGGGTGATAGAATGCCAGTCAGTTCAAATTCCTTGGGGTTTAAAATAGTATCAAATAATTATCTATCTAAATAATGGCTACTAAATAACTATCCAATCAGAATCAATTGGTTTCCCACTTTCTCTACGTTATTTAAAAAGAGAAATTTCTGATGCAGTGTGTATCTTGAAAATGTCTCTCCGTTTTATCTTCTTCCTCTTAGATTACAAGGCTTTTGAAGAGGCAGCTGAACATTTCCAGCCGTACATCAAATTTTTTGCTACTTTCGACAAAGGGGTAAGTACCTATGAAACCCCACTTTAACCGCTTTAAAGATTGAACTTCCCACCACTTTTCTTTTGGCCACATTAACCATCCTCTATCCATTAACACTTTCTCCAGAAGTGTTAGAAATATGGCAGTAAATATGGCAGTGAATAAGAGATGAGTATGAAGATGATTAATTCAGAATCTCTATAAGGGTATTTCTGAAAGCATCCAATAAAGAGAGATGAACCACTCTTTATCACCTTCAACACTAAGAATGGGAAGTGTGTGAGCCCAGAGTGTGCCAGGACACTGGTCACTGCTTCCTTTTTGTTTAGGGCCATCCTCTGCCTTCCTGGGGTTGCATACTTCCCCCTCTACTGGGTCAGGATGGGGGATGAAGTGGAGAGGAGCACTGACCATCTGAAGCCCTGGTGCATCAGAAAGTTACTTTCATCCTCAGGAGAAGCTATTGACGTGCTTGTCTGTAATTCAATGGATCTATATTTTCTGGATGTGGCAAGTTCTTTTTTAAGCCAAAGAACAGCAGAGATAGAGGGATCTTGAATCAATGGGTAATTTATCTGGGGTCTACTAAGGTTGCAGTACTCCATTCTGGCTCCAGTTACTACTAAAATGGCTACTTATTGAGTATTTTCTGTGTGTTGGGCACAATTTGATATATTGCATCTATACTATTTCTAATCCTTTAAACAACTCCACAACAACTCTGAAAAGTAAAATACCCTGTTTCCCAGATGAGAAAAACGATTTAGCAAGGTTAAGTAGTATCCAAGGTCTCCAGCGAATTAGTAGTAGTGCTGAGATCACAATTTAGGACAATCTTTACCTAAAACTCATGCCATTTCTTCTGTACCACACCATTAAGCAGAAAACTCTGTATCTGCCCTTGAGATTCAGGGTGCACACCCACACACCCACATTCATACTCACATCCACACAACACACACAGAACACACATACACAACACCCATATAACCACACACAGTACACACACTCACACAACATACAAGCATAACACATACCTCCTCACACAATCACACTCACACCCACACATATATAACACCCCCAGTGCACATACATTCAAACTTACATCCACGCCCTCCTACACATACGTACCCCAACTAAAGCCCTAAATCACAACGTCTACTAGAACAAATAAATCTAGGACAAACGAAATCCTGATCAAATCCAAGTGGTAAAAGTTGAAAGTAAAAAAGGTAAAAGTTACTCCTACTGAGGAGTAAGGCATTGAAGAACAGTGCTCATGGGCCTTGCTACTTGGAGGAGTTCAAGTTTTCTGTGAAAAACAAGAGGCAGCCTGTAGGTGCTGGAGCAGGGAAGGAGTATGGTGAAAAGAGATTGCATTAAATATATAGACATAACCACTTCTATGGATCTGACCCCACTCTACAAGCCTATAATCCAGACGGGAGCTCTATAATCTAAGTAATGTAATCTAAACTTGAGGAAAGTTTACCCTAATTGTTTGGATTAGAGTTGGGAGAGAGCTTGAACAAGAGTATCAAAGGGAATAATAACTATCATTTATTAAGTACTTTTTATGTGTCAGGCTGTGTGCTAAGAGCTTTACACAGGTTTTCTCATTTAATCCTCTCAACACCCCTGTACAAGAGGGATTAGGATTCTCAGCCTACAGAAGCTGAAACCAAGGCACCGAGAGATGAAGTGAGCTGTGATTTGCTCAGGGTCACACAGTGAGTAGGTTAGGCTGACTTCAAAGTCAACTGCTCTGTACTGCTGCACTCCAGAGAGAGAAACACTACGTGTCAAATGATTAGCTGCCGCCTGGCACGTAGTAAGCACTCAGTAAATGTTAGCCAGTACTATTGCTAAGAAGAGGCAGTCCTCTAAGCCCAGGAGGATGGAGGTTGGGAGGGGATATTAGTAGAGAAGGGGAGGTCCAGAGGAGTCTAAAGGAAATTCATCGCTGGCGTTTGGTTACGATGGGCCAGGAGTGAATAAGGTGGCTTCTGGGTAAGGACTCATCTGAGGAAAGAGAGAGTCAGGTGGGCAAGCCAGGCCAAGCAAGAAAGCCTCAGTTCTTAGAAGGCTGGTCCAATGCTGAGTTCAGGGTAGTGTCTGTTTTTAGGTGTGCCTCCCGGCCCGACCATATGGCTTCATATCTGTGGACCATGAAGAAGGTGAGGTCGGGCTATAATCAAACACTCAGAAGGTTCTTCACTAAAAACTCTGTAAGACACTAAGTCATAAGTGCCCTTGTTCATAGAGACTTGTGGGATTTTAGAACATTTATAAGGAGAGAGCTGCACTCTCTACCTCTATAGAGAACACAGAAGGAAGAGCTGTTTCACTGAGCGGACCGGATCGTGCCCTTTGGGACTTGAGAACTTGCACTCATCAGTGCAGGGTGGGGGAAACGGTGGTGTCCAGAAGCCATGGCTGTCCCCAGTCCAAGCCTCAGTGGTGTCCAGCAGGGGGCGCTAGAGCAGAAGAGGTGGGTGGAAGGACCTGGTTGTGAGACACATCCTAGGGAATCCCAGAGGGACCTGGGGAAGGGGAGGTGCTTTCTAGACGTTTGAAGTCAGGAGAGGCAAGGGCCCGGGAAGCCCTAATACAGTCCCAAAGATGAAAAACTAACTGGCAGAGGTTGAGATGACTAGAGGACCTGGCCACTGTTGACATGAAGGAGAGAAAGACGAGAGAAGACACACCAGTAACTTAAGATCGCAAGTCTCTGCTTCAAGACAGCAAAGATTGTAAAGCTACTGAAAACATTAGGAAATCTAGGAAGAAGAATCTATATATAGGAACATAAGATGGGGTGATGAGCTCTAATCTCTACAAGCTGGGAAGACATTCAACTGGAAGGATCTTTCATTTATTGATTCATTCACTCACTTAGCAAGCATTTATTGAGTGTCTGTTATGTGCCAGGCACTCTTCCAGATGCCAGGGACACAACGTTGAGCAAAACAGATTTCTATCCTTGTAGAATTTAGAGCTCAGTATATGGGATTGGTGGGTAAGGTCCGGGAAAGGAAAAGACGGGAAGACAGAAAGTAAGTAAACAACCCAATAAATATATGATATTAAATGTATTATATGAGTTGGAGAACTGTCAAGAGGACGAGATATCAGGGCCGCTGATGTAGATTTGGGAGTTCAGTAGTTTCCAACCACTGTCCATATTGGTATGCCCCAAGGAGCTTTTAAAAGCAAGGATTCTTGAGTCCCATCTTGGAAATTTGGATTTTTCTAGCATTGCGACCAGGCCCAGAAATATGCACTTTTCTAAAAGCTCCCTGAGAGATTTTACCTGGTACACAGGTTTGGGACCAGCACTGATCTCTGGATCTTGATCCTACATCAAGCCACACAAGGGCCTAACCTCCCTGAAGCAAATGGAGCAAGAGTGAGAGGGCTAAGGATGGTGTCCACTCTGTAGCACCTCACAGCCTGAAAAATGTCAGTTCTAATCATCTCATGCTATCTCCCACTGGCCTGTTCTTTTCTTGGAGTGAACAGTGAGAAGCAAAATCATTTTTTGAACCATATTGGTCCAAAAGAAGCTGTGATTCTCTAAACAAAGTTGATGGGCAAGACAGATGTTGAGAAAACCTAAATTCATTGAGTTGTTTTCATCTGCAACAACCAAAATGGCTTGCTAAGTTGTAGAAAAACATCTGTTATCAAAATTCATACACATGCAAATGTCAAAAAAATTGTACTTTGTAACTTTCTTGTCTTTGGCATACTCTATTCCAACTATTTTTTTTTTTAAGTACAAAAGAATTCATTATACGGACCTCTTGAGTTTTTAATAGTAAAATCCATTCTTACCATCCATGAAACAGGTCTCCTCCCAGAACAGAACCTTGGATATAGTAGACCCCACTAAATATTTATTGAAGGAATGAAAGAATCAATGCCTCAATCAATCAAATCTCCTTCAGTCTTTACCATCCAAGATACAATTCAAAGAATGGAATTCTCTGAGATTCAAAAGGAGGAAAATCTATGGTATTGATGGGGATATAGTGAACAGGTCTCTGGAAAATTTTGCTCAGGGTTCCAAAGACTTAAACTTACGAACATCATAATCCAACTTTACATTCATGGTCTTAACACTACAGACCCTAACATACACACACATAAACACATGCACACTCAAGTGCATAGGTGCGTCTCCACTGCTTACCTCAATGGAGGGCCTGATGAGCTCCTTTTCACCTTCAGGAAGCCTTCGTTCTAGCAGACTGTGCTAGGGATGAACTGATGAGAGCATGTTACAAGAGGTAGAAGGAAACCTCTCACTGTGACATGCGCAGTGTCAAGGCAATATTTAAAGGGACATAAATTCCTTTCTGTACAGTGTCAAGAAGAAGGTAATTTTCAGATGAGAGGAAAGTTGGAATGGAGGCAAATTGTTAGTTGAGAACAATTTGAGAACTCAAATTGTGCCTCAGGTCTGTCATTTGTAAAATAAGTATAATAATAGTTCTTACCTCATACAGTCAAAGTGGGGATTCATAAAGTAATCAACTGAAAACACTGCAGCAGTGCCTGGTACATAATAAGCACTCCATATGTTTGCTATTATTAGTTTTTGCTCATCTGCTCACTTCCTACTTCATATAAACACAGTTTCCTGGTTCCTAGAATATGTAGTACGTGAACTCAGAAAACCAGAATCCAATGTCATTTTCAAGCCCATTCTATGATGGGCCCAGCTTTGTGAAGAACTGTGCGTAAACCCAAACAGTGGTTGTAGAGTTGCTCTTTCCTCCCTTCCTCCAACCACACTCCTCACCCCCACCCCACTGAAGAGGGAAGAAAGTAAGAAAAAAACCCCACACCTTCTTGTCCTTTAAAACCAAATCAGCATGACCATTAAATCTCTTTGACTGCGGCTCTTAACACAGCTTGTTTTCGTTAGCTCTGAGTAGGATGTTGGTATTTCTTTCCCTTAGGTCCTTAAGAAATGTCTTTTGGAATAGAGTGACCTGGATGAATAGCAATTGATGACAAAAGCCATAGGGATACCAGTGTGTGCTCAGAATGGACCTCCTTGTGTAACAGCTTATGTAATACCCAGTTCCTCCTCGTCACCAATTAGTCACGGCTGCCCTGGGCCTCCACGCTGTTGGTTACCACCACAGGGCGTCAGCTCTTAGGCAATTCCTCTTTATTTTCAAGGGAACCACTGTTCATCCCTGTGCTTTCTTGGACCACAGCTTTGAACTAGAAAAGAATGACATTTGGTTTTCTACAGAGCGTTGCACATTCCAGGCCTCTCAAATCATTTCACAAAAGGAGATGAGAGTTCAGCAGCTCTGCAGGCGAACACAGCAACCATTCTGCCCTGACCAGACCGCGTGGCCACGTTAATGAAGAGCGCAGATGGCTCCCAGGCTATGGGCTGGCTCCCCATGCTTTTTATTTGGTACAGCGTGAGCAACTCATCCCAGCTTGCTGGGTACTAACCCAGTGTTAGCACTGAAAGTCTGAATCCTGGGAAACCCCTCCACTCTGGACAAACCAGGATGGTGGGTCACCTTCTGACAGGTAACTAACCAGGCAGTTCCCAGAGCCTGAGAAACCATAAAACAAGCCCAGGACTGAGAGACAACCCTTGGGCCAATGCTTCAACCAAAATAGCAATTAGGGTTTATGAGCTGATCGAGGACAAGTTCCTGAGTTGGCCTCTGATTCTGAGTACCTGTATGCTTTAAATGGTTTCTGTCAATTGCCTGTTCTATCAAAACTGATTCAATTAAATCCATACATCCCAGGACACTGAACATGATCTGTTGACATTTGCTTCCTCCTCCAGCCCCTGGCAAATACAGTAGAGTGGTGGTGATAATGGAATTAAATTTCCCACCTTTCATTCTGACTGCTCTCTGGCCCTGATTGGATCTCATTTGCCAGGGAAGTTTTTTTCTATCTGTCCTTTGATCACAAAAGTAGATCGGTCCAGCCAGATGGACCGATGAGTTAGGTGATGAGTTCCTATCATTTCAATGTTTAAGTAAAAACCATGCATACACTTTCATGTCTTTTGCAGAGAACACACACACTTGTAGCCGGACAACCCATTGCCACTCTAGACTAGTGTTCAAGGAAACTATTGTCTTACTTCTAACTGTTACAGGTTGCAAAGAAATTGTCCTTGAAGATGAATGAGGTTGACTTCTATGAGCCATTTATGGACGAGCCCATTGCCATCCCTGACAAACCCTACACAGAAGAGGAGCTTGTGGAGTTTGTGAAGGAGCACCAAAGGTGTCCCAGATGGCATGCAGGGGTGGGGGCAGGGGGGATCCAAGGCCTGGGAGATGGAGAAAAGCCTCTTAGTCCTACCATTTCAGACCCCCAAGGGCAACACCCTGGAGTTAGTAACCGAGCAGAACTGAACTCAGTAGTGTGGCTTTGTTGGTCATTGATCAGCGGCAGGGATGTTGCTATATTTTCTGAATATGGGTCTACACTTGCAAACAAGGTTAGACCACCTCCCTGCAGTGAGGAAATCACCTCATACAGTAGGATGTAAGTAAATTCTACAATGATAATGATTTAGTGACAGCCTCCTAAAGTACTATGTTAGGTGCTTTTGGAAACTATATTACCGACTCTTCAACATTATGGGGTAATTATTATCATCCTAATTTTACAGATCAAGGAATTGGGCTCAGGGTAGTTGAGTAACTTAGTCAAGGATGAACATTTTATGCCTAGAACTTCTGGGAGGGGAATCGTTGATACCATCAGCTCTAGCATGGATCAGCAAGCTTTTTCTACAAAGGGCCAGATAATAAATATTTCAGGCTCTATGAGCCAGATGGTCTCTGTTGCAAACACTCAATTCTGCCGTTATAGTGTGCAAGCAGTCGCGGGCCATATGTAAACAAATGGGTGTGGCTGTGTCCCAAAGGGAGTTTATTTATAAAAACAGGAGCCATTGGCTGGATTTGACCCACCAGCTGTAGTTTGCTGACCCCAGCTCTTAAGGGAGGGACAATACTGGAACATGGAATATGGTGGTGGTTCACCCTCTCACCCACCCACCCTCCCCTCCACATGCTCACATAGGTTCGTTGAACCTGGAGCATCATGATTCCATCACTCAGTCAGCTTGGTCCCTCCAGGGATGCAGCACCTGGAGGAACAAATATCAACATGTCTAACAGTATTTGTCAACATTCAAAAAGAAATGAAACCATGAGCAAAAGATAGATCCGACCTGCTCCTCCCTAAAGGGCTTTTGATGGATGACCTTGGTGCTAAAACAACTGTAGTTCTTGGCTGTTTCCTCTCCTGGGTCTCCTCATTCTGGGCCTGCTCTGGGTTCTCAGGAGTGGCAGCTGTATGTGAGGAGGGAAATGGCTTCTTGGCCTGGGAGTGAGCTGACTCCGTGCCCTCTGACCTATGATTTGTAATAGATTTTATAATCCTTGGATCAAATGGGCCCATGAAAAGGCTGAGAGCTTTAGGCCCAGCTCTGTGTGTGACACAACAGGGTCAATCTGCTCTGTCTCCTTAGGGGAGACAACAGGTACGTAGACACTCTTGAAAATGGACTAACATCTCATTCTACATTTCACTGTGCTGAGGCTTTGGGTGTCAGCCAAGGTAATCCCTACTCAACAAAGCTCATCTTTTTTTTTTTTTTTTTTTTCAGACCCACTCTACGTCGCTTGCGCCCAGAAGATATGTTTGAAACATGGGTAAGAAAGTGGCAAACTCTTTCTGCTTTGTAGAGATGGGTATATTCCCCAGGAGGAATACCCCTTTGAGTTCCCAAACTCAAACCAAGTCTTATTTGCCTGGAGTGGATGTCTGGATGGTGGAGAATTTGAAATGTGGACAATATCACACTGAGTTACAACCCAGTTCTTCTGGGCTGGCCAGTAGGCAAAATTACTCTATCTCTGAGTTCATTTCCTAGAGTTTCTACTGGCTTTCATTCACTGGCCACCAGAGACCCAAGGTCACATGGTAGAAGGAGCTCAGACCATGAGTTACATACAGACTTGAGCTCAAGGCCACAGTCTGCCACCTAGTAGCTTTGCATCGTAGATCAAGTCACGTGGTCTTTCTGAGCTTTAATTTCTGTATCTAAAATCAGACTTTTTGTAAGTATGAAAGGTGTGAAGAACCCAGACATAGGGGGCACTCCATTCATGCATGGTAGCTGTTTTTGTAAATATCAACTCAAGGCACTGGAAAATGCTGAGTCAGACTGTCCCCTAGGTCTGTGTCACAGACAAGACGTAAGGTGGGTCAAATTGCATTAGAAAGAGGGCCTTGGAGATACACTCCCCCCACCCCACCCCCCAGCTTTATACAAAATTCTGTAAACAGTAACAACCAAAGTCTATGGAGCATTTTTCAAAGCATTTCATGCATCTTTTTACTTGGATCTCTCAACAGTTCTAGAAAGTGATATAGAACAAGTATTATTTTAGCTTCCTGGGGAAACTGACAATCATACAGATTAGATTAATTACTCACGGATACATAACTAATAAGCATTAGATCTTGGGACTTAAATTTAGACCACCTGGGGCCAAATCTCATTTCTCCAGTATACCTCCTAGAGTGGGCCACGTCCCCATAAGGCAACATTCTGGCGGGGAGGGGGCAGAAAGGGATTAACATGGAAGCATATATTTACTCTCTAACTCAGAGTCTAAAGTGACAGATGAACAGAACCGTGGAGTAACTTGACACCCTCTGTTTTACTGGCATGTAACTTCTTTGGATGTCTGAAGGTAGAACAAACATTTCACACCGAAGGCAAATGATCTGGTCCAGAGGAGAGAACTATAGAAGAGCAACACAGCACAATAGAAACATCTTTTCCTAACATTTAAACCTTTCAAAAATTTAACCTTTAGGAGGTCTCATTATTAGATTTAAAAATAACAAAAAGCATATAACAGTGCTTTGAAAATAAGATTCCTTTTTAAATTATTTTTGCTTTTCACCTAAAACAATTTCAGACTTATAAAAAATAGTGCAAAGAATTCCATGATCCCTTTACCCAGATTCCCCAAATGTTAACATTTTACTCCTTTTGCTTTATCACACACTCTCTTGATAGATATACAGATTTTTTCCTGAACTGTCTGAGACTAAGTAGCAGACCCAATTCCTCTTTGCTCCTATATACTTCAGAAGTTGTCTAAAAACAAGAACTTTCTCTTATATAATCATGGTATGCTTATCAAAATCAGGAAATTAATACTAATACAATTCCATGTTTAAATTGACCAGTTGTCACTAATATCCTTTATAGCAAGAGAAAACATTTGTTTTTTCCTGGCCCAGGATCCAATCCTGGATCACAGGCTTATGTTTGGTTGTTATGTTACTTCAGTTGCCTTTAATCTGGAAGAGGTCATTGGTTTTTGTCTTTCATGACACAAGGTACCATTTTAAATCGAGAGTGATTATTACTGTTCCGTTCTGCTATGCCTTTATCTTTACTTCTTCTTCTTACTTTGTTCATTCTTAAGAGATAAGTCTCTAGGCTCCTGGAAGGGAGACACTGCAAAACTAGAACCCTTCTCTCAGGCCTTTCCTCACTGACATAGCAGTATCACATCCCGAACCACCACACCATAGCAGGAGAGGTCCTGTCCCCTCCTTCACAGACACCCCTAATCCTCCACACTGCCCTGAAGAAATGCTCTCTCTCCCATATCGGAGGTAGATGTTCAGAAAGAAAGTTCACTGCCTGGCTTCACTGGAACCCATTCTCTGCTTTCTTTTCACTTAGTAAGATACAGCTGTTGCTATACTATAAGGTAACAGTGATGGCTCACATTATTATATATTCAATTGTTTTCTAGTTGGGAAAGGGCTGCGTATTGAAGTTAACCAGGTAGAGAAAAGGGCAACCAGACTGGTTTACTCCTTTCCAACACCCCATCATGGAATACCCACGTGATTCCCCAGAAGCCCTAGCCAGACCTAGTCAGCCCCTCATCCAAGTCTCCAACTAGGCAGGGAGGGCAAGACAGGCCATCCAGGGTTATCTTCACATCCTGAAAAAGGAGGAGCAGAAATCAGTCTGTCAGAAGGCTCTTTGGGGAACCCCTCTGCCTATCCCCAACCCATCCACATGTGCCCACCCCCAAAGCAGCATCTTCCTGGGCTACTTGGCCATAGCAACTTAAACCCCACATGTAGGGGAAAGTGACCAGCTCATGAACTTTAAAGTCTTTATCTTCAATACCCACTTCCTTAGACATTGCAAGATATTTAAATAAAATAGTAAAACTAGGTAGAGCTAAAGCAACTATTGACTTTCTTCTCTCCCAAACTCTACAGGTTTTTAAAGCAGCAAATCATAGAAAACACATAACTTATTATTCCTAAAAACATTATGCCTAGTAATATTTGCTGTGTGAAAAATCAGACAGCTATTTTTTTTTTTTTTTTTTTTTGCGGTATGCGGGCTTCTCACTGCTGTGGCCTCTCCCGTTGCGGAGCACAGGCTGCGGACACGCAGGCTCAGCGGCCATGGCTCACGGGACCAGCCGCTCCGCGGCATGTGGGATCTTCCCGGACCGGGGCATGAACCCGCGTCCCCTGCATCGGCAGGCGGACTGTCAACCACTGTGCCACCAGGGAAGCCCCAGACAGCTATTTATTTATTTATTTAGAATATTCAAAGAATGTCAAGGTAGAGCAGGGCGGTCCAGACCCAATGCTGACCTGTCCTTCCTCTTTGAGACTCCACCTTCCCACCAGCTCTCCATCCTAGCAAATGGCCAGCCAGGGTCCTTAGCAAAAGCCCACAGAAATGGGAGTCAGCAGTTCTTTCTAAAAGAATCTTCCCTTGGTTGCAATAGGCAAGTAATTCCCAGAGGGGGGCAGAGAGCTCCTCCAGATGAGCCCCTGCACCACTTCACTGCCCCTTAGTTAGGGAGTCTGACAGTTTTAACTGCTTCTTTTTTTCCTTTGCATCTCTTCATTCAACATGAGAGCAAACATTCAACCAAGACTGGAAAGAAACAGAGTTAAATATGAACAATGGTAATTGATTGGTGGGTAATTGATGTTTCATTTCTCCTTGGTATCTCTAATATTTGCTAATTTTCTTCAAGCGGTATGTAAGATTTTTATCACTATATTCTTTTTTTTAAGTCAATAAACATTAAGAAGAACCTATTACATTGTGCTAAGTACGGAGGTTATAAAAATAAGCCTTGCTGTCCTGTCCTTAGGAATTCGAGGTTAAGTAGATGAAACAGTTGCAATAATACAACACCAGCCCAGTATGCTTGCCGCTATGACAAAGGGACATACAAAGTGCTAGGGAATCTAGAGTAAGGTATTCACCAAAGTAACTCCCAAATTTCCACTTCTTTGGGGGATCTGGTGCTCAGCCACTTTGTATAAAAGCCCCTTCTTGGCCTCTTTCAACTTAAGTAAGAGCCACTCACCAGAGTTTGCAACATCTTCTGCAAAGCCCGTGGAGAGACAATAGATTTAAGGAGCCCATTCCGCTGTTGTTCATAATGTCAGGGAGGAAAATCTTTCCTCTACCATCTTAGGTTCATTTCTTACGGCCTACAAATTAACCTGACAAAAGACAGATTGGCAAGAGAGAGAGAGAAAAAAAAAGATTTAATTAGCTATTTATGCATGCGAGTTCACAAACGAGATTCAAGGAGGGGCTTATATACCATCTTAATGGGGAATGGGGGGCGGGTAGGGGCAGAGGAGCACTTCTGGGAGAACGAAATGACTTTTTGGAAAGATACATGGGCCCTTAGGAGATGAGATGGCAGATATGATAGTTTTGTGATAATGTCTATCTGAGAAAAGAAAATTAGAGTGATGACAAGTTCTTTGGGGAGGCTCTACTTTTAGGCAGATAAAAGATTTCAGGAATTCAAATGCCTTCAGCCAAAATAGTTTTTATGCCACAGTGGCTTATTCTGGACCCCTTCAGTGAGAAGGAGCATGGGCTTTGGGGCCAGACAGAACTGGCTTGAATCCCAGTTGTGTCACGTACCATCTCATGCCTTAAGGTAAGTCACTTAATTCTTGAAGCATTGAATAGGAATGAGACTTTGATTTGCGATTTAGAAACAATGTATTTACAAAGTACTGATACAGAGGGTGGCAAATATTATTGTCTCCATTTTCATCATCATTACCATTGTAAGCCATAATGCCTTCCCTCAGAGAGCTTGCCATCTGGTTGAGAAGAGATTTGTGCAATTAAAAAGGTTATTTCTGGGCTTCCCTCGTGGCGCAGTGGTTGAGAGTCTGCCTGCCGATGCAGGGGACACGGGTTCGTGCCCCGGTCCGGGAAGATGACCGCTGAGCCTGCGCGTTTGGAGCCTGTGCTCTGCAACGGGAGAGGCCACAACAGTGAGAGGCCCGCGTATCACAAAAAAAAAAAAAAAAGGTTATTTCCAAGGCAAGGTGATGACTAAATGGGTGATCTGGGCAGCAAAGGCTGTGGGGTTCAGAGAAAGCCCCTGGGGTATTCTCAGGCCCGTGGGTGGTCAGCTCGGCTCTTCCTCCCCCCATGCACGTTGGATTCTCATCGAGTAACCCTGACTTACTGGCTTGTCCGTGGATTCTTGCTCTGTGAGTTTATTACTGAAAATACTGAAAACACCTGGCACTAAGCAGCGCCTGCCTCTTTGCAGGTGTTCAATACAGGTTTGTGGGCTGAATCTTTGAGACCCACAGAGAGAGAGGCTCTTTCTTTGGGTTACGTATGGCTCTCCATCCAGGGACCACCTCAGGCGTGGGGAGTGACAGCTGTATTATAAGCAGCCTCTTAGCAAACGAATATGGATTCTTAATTCTAAAACCAATTTCCAAATGCATTCTAGAAGGGCACACAGAAATGAACAGAATTAACACTGCTTACTTCCAACTGATGGCAGGAGACAGAGACACGGGGCAGCCTAATGAGAACTGATCAAGATATTCTGTCTGGCGATAATAGCAAATGTAAAATAGTGAAACCTCAGACTCCCCTTCTGGTTGCTGTCGGATTTGTGTAATAAACCTGCACTCGTGCACGCGCGCACGCACACACACACGTTATCTGTAAAATTCAATTCCCCAGAGAGTCTGACCATGGCAGTGCCTACTCTCTTGTTTTTAATAATAATATTTTCCATTTAATCTCTCTTAGACTATTTGGAGGTTTTTGTCCATTCCAAACTCAAAGGGGAAAAATTAGCATTTAGATAGGATTGCACCAGCATTAAAATCAATTGAAATGGAAAGAGAGATCATGGGAGGGTTGAGATGCCTGGAGTTTTTTTTTTTTCCCTAGGATGATTCTGATATGACACATTCAGGGCATCCAGTGAATCCCTCTGCTGGTGTCAGTGATAATCATATTCACTTGGGTTTGTCCCCGGTGTCTCGTTCTCACACAACTTCCTCTCCAGGTCTTCTGAGGATCACATTTCCCAAAGAGGGGTCCCTCTAAGCTCTCGCTTCTCCTTCTGCAGGAATAATCAATGCAGAGGAGACACAAGGCACATATATATGGTCCTTTCTGCCCAGGACATAGAAACATGGAATGCCACTTGCTTGTCCATGGATTTGAAATACTCTCTCTAGATTCTTTACCTCGTCCCAGCCTTCACATCCACACACACTTTTACTGTCACACCCTCAACCTTCCCTAACTCCAAATTCCAGACTCTCCCTGTAGCCTCCCACTTTCATGACATGTTTTAGAGGCCTATCCTGCTTTGGCAAGCTTGGGTTCCAGAGCAGAAAGGACCCCAAGGAAACAGCCTGGAGGTCACAGTCAGCAAGGCGTCCCCTACTGACCACACAGGTTCTGCTCCTTCAATAAGAGATGTCTTAACAGGGAAGCACTACACTTGCATATGATCCTCGTGTGACCAAAACAGATTCACATCCTAATTTACTGCATAGAGTCCTGTCCGCTGCCTGTTTGGGGACAGCTTCAGGATCTGTCAGCAGCATTCGGAAGTTTCCACAATCTGGTATATCGCCGATTATATTTGCTGGAGGTGAATTCTTGAGAACACAGACGGACGTGCGCACTCACTGAGCTGTGTCCAGAATGCTTGTTGCCTTCAGAGCTCCTGATAAACCAGACTCACATTCTTCCTCATTTTGCCTTTTACTGCTGCTCTCCTGGACCCACCAGCCCACCGGGGTGAGGCCCCTTTAGTGCTAATGTCTGTGTGCAGTTGGTGTTTCCCTGTCTTGCAAACCCACTGATCAAATTCCACACATTCCTCCCAGGGGCTCATCAGTATTCCTGTCCTGAATGCATGCCCTGCTCGGCTCTTCTGTGCCCCTGCGTCCACCCCCCTCCACCACCTCCCATTTCCATTCCAGTCTCTGAGTCTGTCCTTGGTACCCCTTTACCCAGGAGAGTAACTTTGATTCTTTTCTCCCATAGGAAGATGATTTGAACGGGATCCACATTGTGGCCTTTGCGGAGAGGAGTGATCCAGGTAGGAAGCCCCCTGTCTGCTCCTGTACACCTTAAGCCTGACTGACCTCTCACCTTTGTCAGCCCTCATCCTCTCTTCCGTCACTTCCGGGTTTTCGCACCCGCAAGGTATCGGGCGCCCCCTGGTGGTCGCCTGTTAGGGACGACTCCACCTTCAAATGTGCACACAGCTAACAGAACGTTGAACCTCATTCTGCCTACCTGTCCAACTAGGAAGAAGCACCAAGTACTGAGGTTGAGGATATTAAAACGTCCTAGCTTTAAGGATGTGTGTGTGTGTGTGTGTGTGTGTGTGTGTGTGTGTGTAAACGTCTGTTCACATTTAAAGTTCATTTACCAATGTTGTGACCTAGCCTATGTGAATCACAATCCTACCTTAAAATAACAATCATGTACCCTTTGGTCTGAAAAATATTGTCTGTGCTTAGGAGACTTCATAGAACATATTCCCCCAAATAATCAGAACTGGGCAAAACGAGCAGCTTATTTCTAAAGTACAAAATGACCCTATAAATGGATAGGTAATTTTGTTTTATTTTGGAACTTTTTCCTGGTTTCACTCTTTTTAACACCAGTGGAAGGTGAAGTGCAGGAAAAATTAATTTTGCAGGTGGTAAAATGCCGGGTCCCTTCAGCAGTGCTCTGTGAATAAAGGGTCCCCAAAGGGAGGTGTCAGTGGTGATTCCGAAGTGTGTTTTGGAAGACCTGGGGCAATCCAGAATGTAACCAGAGAAGGCAGGGAACTTCCTTTGGGATGGCTAAGCAGTCAGGCTTTGGACTATGAGGTGCCTGGGCAGGGATTCCCAACCTGATAGTGCCACAAAGCCACCTGGGGCTGACTGAAACAGGACCTTCAGACACCTGTCAGTTCACGGGGCTCTGAGGCAAGTGCTGATGCACCGTGGGGTTGGGAACCACTGTTCCAGGTAAGATACAATTGTGTCGTATTTTCCTAGGACCTCAGCCTCTTATACATTCATAGGGACAGATGAGGAAACAGAGGGTCAGAGAAGTTCAACAAACTGCCCAAGAGGGCACAATGAGCTAGAGGGAGGCCATGAAGGAGGGACAGATTGTCTCATTCATCAATATATACCTGGTTCTCGCCCATGCCTTGGCACATAGAAAGTGCTCAATAAATGCCTGTGGGCAGTTGATTAGATAGGCAGATGACTGACTGAGACTGAGCCCGATTCTTCACTGTCTGACCAGTAGTTTTTTGGGTTTTGTTTTGATTTTTGATAACACACTATCAGCCTCCATAGTTTCTTACAGGCTGAAACCCAAATGTTTTATCACGCAATTTTTAAAATTGAGATATAATCCACATACCATAAGATTCACCTTTTTAAAGTGTGCAATTCAGCAGTTTCAGTACGTTCAGAAAATTGTGCAAACATCACCACTCTCTAATTCCAGAACATTTTCATCACCTCAGAAAAATCCCATACCCATTAGCAGCCTTTCCTATTCCCTTCTCCCCCACCCCCTGGCGACCACTTAATGTACTTTCTGTCGCTATGGATTTGACTGTTCTAGATCTTTTATATAAATGGAACCATGTAATACGTGGCCTTTTGTGCTTGGCATCTTTCACTCAGCATAATGTTTTCAGTATTCATCTGTATGTAGTATGTATCAATAATTCATTCCTTTTTAGGGCCAAATAATATTCCATTGTATGAAAAACAAATTTATGCTGCAAATTATCTGAAAGCTTCCTTCCCCCTTTTTTTTCCATTAATTTTTTTGAATGTCCATTGATATCCCAGTTTTCCTATCATTGACTTGCAGATTTGGAAAAACTCTTCAAGAAAATCTAGCCTGCGTCCAAAAAAAAATATACCAGTATGCTTCCAGCTTTTTTCCACAGATTCTGGCCACCCCTCAGCCCCTGGAGAAGAAAATAGCAAAGAAAGCCAGTTGCCCAAGGTTTACAAGCTATAATCAAACAGAATGGGATCCCCTGGTGTTGTGTGAACAGAGATGAGATCGCCATCCGCAGCAGCCTGCTGGCCAGACTCCAGGGGGCTTCCTCCCCCGCCCTCTCCCCCTCCCCTCCCCCTCCCAGGATTACGGGGAGGCCTGTCTGGCTTTCGGGAACAATGGAACAAAGAGGCCTCCGCGAGGTTGCAGGAACCTGTTTGACCGAGATTGCCGCTGTAATGAATCAGGCTCCAGAAACTACTTCCACCTCCTCCCTGCACAAACACCCCTGGGCCCGAAGCTGCGTCTCGCCCCAAAGGAGCCCAAGCTGGGGCTTGTTACCGGGAAGCTGGAAGAAATGCGCTGGGGGTGGGAGGCGGGGGAGGAGCTCACAGCATCTTTCCTTGGTCGGGGGGCGGGGGCGGGGGCGGGGGGGCGGGGGGCCTGGCCTGCTCAGGGCTGGGAAAGGGAAAGGCTTTTCTGTGAAAGTCCCCGAGTCTGCGACTAGTCAGTCATTACTCTCAGGTCACTGATGTGTAACCGGGCCAGAGGGGCCTGGCTGCAGGACTAGGAATTTCATTCCTACCCAGACAGTACTTCCTCATATACCTTGCTTTTGCTAACAAGCTACATGGGGCCCACCGCGCCAACCAAACCCCTCGCCAAAGAAAACGGGTCATACATCCAGGAAAATAATACAGCTCTCCTTAAAGAGCTCACAGTCTGGAGGAACTGTGCTGTGAGCTTTATGGAGGTGGTCCTATTTGGTCCCTAAAGCCACCCTGTGATATATGCATAATAATTATCATGCCAGCGTCAGATGAGAAAAGTGATTCTTAAGGGTTAAATGACTCGCCCAGATCACTCGATGTATCTAAGCCAAGATTCAAATTCTATCAGGCTTTCTTGACCTCTGAATTCATTCTGATTCTGAGGAAGAAGGTGATGATGGTGGTGACTTACTGTATGCTTAGGTGACAGAGCAACCCCACGTGGGAGGTGCTACTTTTATTTCCACTTTACAACTGATGAAGCTGAGGCCCAGAGCAGCTGACTTGCTGGGAAGCAGTGGAGCGGGAATTAAGCTCAGCGCTGTCTGGCTCCCCAGCCGCACCCTGAACCACAAGGCCCCGCCTTGTGTCTGCCGGCCCTTCGGAGTTACTACCCCTGAGGACGTCTGGGTGACCATTTAGCCCGCCCTCCTTCCTCTCTGCTGTCCTTTACCACCCCCTGCACCTCCAACATTTGAAAGACCCAGAGACGTTCAACGACGCGCTTGAGATCACACGGTTAGAGGCACAGCGGACACAGAAGCTTAGATTTCTGGTTGGCTCCTCTGGTCACTGTCCATCTGACCACACTGCCGTGTCCAGGACTTCCCAGCCAGCTGCAGGCTCTGGGCATGCGCAAAGCCGCTGCAAGGAATGGGGGCGGAGGGAGCCGAGAGCGCACGAGAAAGAAGAGGGAGTGAGGGGAGCGAGCGGAGCCATCTGGAAGCTTGAGCGCCCGATCAATGAAGAAAAGTCAAACTTCCTCCCTACTGATGTTTCCAAATTTGGAATCTACGATTTTTCAGCAGCAGCAATAACAAAGGTCTGAGTGACCCGGGTCTCCCAGGGGCTCTCACAGCGGTTCTGACATTCGCAGCCGAGAGCTTGTGTTCGGGGATTGCAGTGACTGCTCTCCGGCCCCGAGCGTAATCGCTAGGTCTCTTCTGCGGTGAGCTCTCATCCTCGTTGCCCCTGCAGGCGGGCCTGGCTGGGAAGGACATTTCCGGCTCTCTGGTCTTGCCCGGTGCCCTGTGGTGCGGCCCGGCTTCCTCTTTCACAGCCTCCTCTCAGCTCCTGCGCTCAGAATGCCGCCAGAGCTACTGTGTGACAGGTTTGAAAATGAACTAGTCTCCCCGGCCGCCCCCAGATGTGTCTGCATCAGGCTGACATCTTCTTTAGAACAGTCGATGAACGGTTCACAAAGCGGCCTTTCTACGTGAGCGCATGCTGGATGGATATCCTCCAAGGGCACTGGCAATATTAGCACTAACAAGCTGGAAATGCGCGAACCGGCTGCCGTCTGCGCCTGCGGAACACAACCAGTGAGGGGCCCCGAATCAAAGTCTCCAAGCCCTTGTTCCAACCGAGTTTCAACAGCCTCGGTTTCGTTTTTGACACCTGTTGCCTCAGATAGGCAACTGCTTAACTGAGCTTCTAAATTTAAATTTGATTTGTCAAATTTAAAATTCGGTTCTTGCTAAATGTAGTTCCGGCCCTTAAATATCAACACATTTAATCTTCACAGCAGCCCTACTGTACGCAGTAGGTACCGTCGCTATCATCTTCCCCGATATGCGGATAGGGAAACAAAGGCATGGAGAAGTTAAGTAGCGTCCCCAGGTCACGTGACTGATCAGCGGTAGAACTGGGATTCCAGCCCAGGCAGTCCAGCCCCAAGCCCAAGCTCTATGACTACCACCTACGCTCCTCTGTATTGCAAAGCTGTACCGCTGGACTTTTCCACCAATGCTGGGCCCCGAGAGCTAGGAGACAGAGCGGAGAAGGAGGGCTGTAGTAAGGAGTGTCAGGGTGTTCTGATGTCGCAGGTGCCATCTCGGAACCATGGGGCCCACACGATGTCCCCCGGTTCTGAGCGGATGTCTCACTCTAACAGGTGACTGGGCGACTCGCCTTGTCTGGGAGGTGCTCTCAACCTTGTCCTCCCTAGGCTCCCAAAGGGCTCAGCTTCAGATGCCCTGCCGCAGCTTTCCGAGACTTCCACACTTCCTGAGTGGGCCTTTCTGCGAGGGGACCTCGCAGGTGACTGCCCTCCACACCTGTGTGTCCCAGCACCTGGCCCTGGGTCTAATACATGTGGGCCCTCAGAACATACCTGCCCGATGAAAAATGAATCCCTCCCATTAACACTTGAAATGAATTAAATGTTGATGGAGTGGGAAAGAAAGACAGAAAATCTTTGCAGTTCCTTCTGCAAATGCCGCACATGAAAACAGCGGTATCATTATTATCAATGAGCCCCCAAGGTAATAAGGGAGCTGTTTTCTCCATCCTCAGATGATAAGATGGAAGCCCCAGAGAGGTTAAGTGACCTGTGCAGGGTCTTCAAACTCCAGACACAACCTCCAAGCTGCGTGATGCCTGCTTATCTGTTTCGTCTGCTGTAGAAGCAATAGCCACAGGATTGGGCCAAACAGCCCGGCTTCCGAAGCCTAGGCCTGTCTCCAGGGGCGAGACCCCGAGTCCCATAACTGCACATGGTGTGGCGGCAGGGAGGGTCTCTCAGTGCCTTTATGGAATGAGCACCGCCAGTCCCCGAGGTTGGGTCCAGAGGATGGTGTGAGAGCCGGGTGGGCAGCATGCTGAGGGCCTGGGCTGTTACTTTGGGGCCACTGCTTGGTCTGAGACACACGTGTCTCTGCCAGACAGGCCTTGGTTCCTGACATGGCTGCGACTGGCCTGGAACTGGTCCCCCAGGGCTGTGCAGCCTCATTCCCACCAGGCTCTCTCTGCCTGGAAAGGAGGAGAGTATAATCACCGGCTTCCCCTCCCACAGGATGTGATTCCCAGAGGTCTCTGGCTTGCCGTGGGAAACCTGGCCCATCCTGAGCCCTCGACCCCGGGTCGTGGGATCTCAGGGTCCAGGCCTGTGTGGCAGGGACAGAGTCACAGCTTTCACAGCACCGGGCCCCTCTTTAGTTAGCGCCACCTCTGAGATTCCAGGCGCACTCAGGGAAATCGCTGAGACAGCCAACCAAACAGGCTGTAGCTGGGGAGTGTGTGGCTTAGCGGCAGGTTAGAAGGAGGGGAAGGAACCCTGATTACTCCGGGGGAGGGCAGGGGCCGGCCACCAGCCCCCCTCTCCACCCAGGTGTCTCCTCATGCCCCTGCCCTTGCTTCCCTCACATTGAAGCTCTTACACTGGGCACTGGGCTCTCAAACACAAATTCGAGCAAGAAGATGCAGCAGTTTTGGTAGGAATGTGGAGACCACAGGTGGATTGTGGAAACGGCTCTCGACCTGCAGACCAAAGACCTGAGTTAGAATCCTGGCTCTGCCACTTGCTGGCGTGTCGTGCTGGGCAAGTCAGGTACTCTCCCTGTGTCTCAACTTCATCCTCTTTAAAATGGAGATAAAAACATCTTCCTAACCTCCATCAGGACTAGATGTGAAGATTAAATACAAAAGGGCTCAGTAGCCAGTAAATGCTCAAGAAATACTCATAAAGTCAAAGTTGGGCTACATGATCGCAGACTTCCTGCATGTAAAGAACAATGTCCTGTGTTCATAAAGGAAGAAGTTGGGAGATGAACTTCTTGAGAAAAAAGGAGATTTCAGCTGGATGCAAGAAAACGACTCTTGTCTGTCTGGGTTATTGACTCTATAGTGGACCTCTAGGGAGGTCCGAGGGGCTCAGCCCTGGAAACATTCAAGAGAGAAGACAGACAAATGTTCTGGGTGGGGCTATACACCTGCCTGAATCTGTGGGATGTTTGGGAGTCCCTTCTGGCTTTGAAAATGGCTGCTTCTCTAACTAATGACCGCAGAGAATTGTCCTCTAGTTTCAATGGTGAAATAACTGCTAGCCTACAAATTTCAAAATAATATTTCGTCTTTTTTCTTAACCTACCTCTGAAAAAAATTATGGGCTACTCCTTTTGAGAGCTACATGGCCACAATCTTAAAAGGCCTCTTAGCTGGGTATATCACTGATAAAGGAAACAGTCATTAATTTCAAACTCATTCATTCATTCATATAATTGCAACTGTGAGCTGTCTTCTGCTTCACACTGAATTACAAAAGCGAAATGTGGCTTCCTACACCTGCCTTCCTGGTCAAAAAGGGAGGATCCACAGTGGACGGGTCCCTTTTCCAGCTCACCTGTTTTACAAAGAAATAGTTACTGTCCCTAAGAGGAAACTGAACTTCTAACTTAAAATGTTAGCGACTGAATCCCTGCGAGGCCAGTGTGACTGCCTTAATTGCGCTTTCCCAGATGAATGAGAATCCATTCCAACAGGTCTATATTCAAGGCTGGGGAATAATGGGGGGAAAGGTATGGGGCTTGTGAGCCTTGGATCAGGAATATCCAAATTAGCTTAATGACTTTAAAACAAAGTAATTAAACCGTGCTTTAACCACGTACTGAGGCGAGGTACTCATAGTCATACCGCCTGGTACGGCCACCCCTGCAGACTTCAGTCACTGAGTCAGCAACAGGGCCCGGAAGGAATAGCTCCATGATACACCACCTCCTGGTGTAACTGCTTGGGAGTACGTCTTCTCTGACACACGGGGCCGAGACTGTGTCTAGCCGCCCCCTTGTGCCCAGATCATTGCACTTAAGACATATGCATTGAACGAACAGATGAGTGGCCAGGTTCCTTGTATTCAAGCAGAAGATTGTCAGAGCATTTCAGAAGAATAATGGCTAAACCTTACTATGTGCCAGGCACCATCTAAGTACCATAGAGACACTAACACATTTAACTAACAGTCATTCTATGAAATAGGTACTATTATTATCATCCCCGTTTTACAGTTGAGAAACCAAGACATTAAATAACTTGCCCTAAGTCACACTCTAAATGGCAGACCCAGGATTTGGACTGTTTGCCCCAAGTGTCCTTTGTGTTGAAACATCATGCTGGGCTCCCTCCCTAAAGAACAGGTTCTGTTCTGTTCTTGGAAATATTCAGGGATGCAGAAGGATGATGCCCATTATAAAATCCATCATTCTGAACCCCAAAAAGCTGCCCTTGACTCCGGAAGAAACTTCCCCAGCTTTTGTCAACTCAATTATTAATTTATTCTGGGCATGTCTTTTGAGCTTTGCTCCTCCATAGACAGAAAGAACATCCTCCTCACAAAAACTTTTTGTATTCTTGAACATAGGCATTAAGCCACAATTTTGACTTCTCTTGTTTATGTAAAAACTCCAATCCATTTGATTTTTCTTGCAGGACCCAGTTTCTGTTCCTTCAATCTTTCTCTTTTTATCTCCAAACCTGCTCTAAAACATAGAAACGATCCCTGTATGTACATTCTTATTCATAAATCCCGTTATGTGGGTTTTTCCATCAGAAAACCACAGTGCCATCTCGTGTGTTCGGCTTCCGTTCAGATCTCCTCCCTCTACAACCCTGTGCCTAGACAGTTTCTGCCTGCCCTTTATGTGAGTTAGTCTTTTGCCCTTCAAGTTTACTTTCTACCTGAATTCGGGTCTGTGTGGTTGAGTTTCATCCTCTTTGTGAATTTCTGATTTGTCACCTGTGATTCTCCTCTTCCAGAGTACTGGCAACATCACCTTATTTATTGCCATTCATCTCTTCTCGGCTGCTCAAAGCAGTCACTGAAGCTGTTGAGGAGAAGTCCCCTGTTGCAGTCTGTGTATAATGATACTTATACATCCGCAGATAACCCAGGTGGCACCATAGTCCCCGTCCTGTGACACGGCGACACACCCAGAGAAGGAAGATCCGTAGTGTCCAAGTAGCAGCAGCCAGTGGCACTCTGGAGGGATTTGACTTTCTCGGCCACACATCAGGCAGCAGGAAGAGTATCCCTACCTCCACCCCCATCTCCACCCCAACCCCTACAGTAATAGATAATGAGCGCTGAAACACAAGGCCCCATCCATCCCAAGTGTCTGTCATACGATCTAATTTGTCATATAGTTCAGAGCATAGATGGAAAAATCACCTCGGCCACCCTGATCTCTGCTGGAGAGGGCGGCGGGCCATAACGACCCTCTTCTCTACTAGCAGGGTAGCTCTGCCTTCCAGGTAACAAGGCCTGAGGGGGCCGAGTCGGAATCTTTAGTGTGATCTAGCTACAGTTAAAGAGACTACACCCACTCAAAGCGGAGCTCCTAAGAAGAGTGTGCATTTTGCCTAGAATATGTTAACTATGAGGAAGTGCAGAGAAAAACCTTTCCCAAGAGGCCCCAGGTAGCCAAACAAAGGCTAGGGTGCCGGAGAGAGGAGAGGTGTGTTCAACAGAGGCCACAGAGAGGGGCTTAGAATGGCTGGGGCCCCCAACAAAAGAAGGAAGCTTTTACAAAGAAAGAGCGGTGGCCGTACTGAATTTCTAAGTAGTGGGTGAACTAGTTGCTTATACAGAAGGCAAATTTCAGGCCACAAATTCATCTATGCAAGAGATACAACTGTATTTTCTAGAACTGAACCTAGACTTTACCACTGGATGGTGGAAACTGGGTCTGACAATGAATGGTCTCCCCTCCCCCACCCACCGTCCCTCGGGATCCGGCGTCTTGCTGGTTCTCAGGTATGATGTGTGAAGTGTGCATCTGGTCAGAGTTATCATCATCACCTATCCATGCTGGCATCTGCAGAGAAGTCCGTCATTCTGTCTGGACTCTAGCTTTATGCCAGGGTCACCACTGGTCCCCTTCATCCCAACTGCTGGACTTCTTCAGATCTGCCCCCTCCACTAGCCTTGTCCGTGTTCCTCAAAACCACAGAGAACTCGGTGGGGCCTCCTCACACTCTTCTCTGCCCTAGTCTTCCTGCACCAGAGGATTCGCCAAGAGAATCTGAGGTCTTTCCATTTTCATGAGTTTTAGAACAAAGCACGAATCCCCTGTACTCTGGGACTCCCTGAAACTGTGGCGTTTCTCTACATGGGCTCGCTTTCGTGCACATGCACATGTACACACAAACACATACACACAGGCACAGAGCTTATTCTCAGGGACTTGCCAGAGGCTAAACTCTTTGTTTCCACCTGGGAGTGGGGCAGAGACGCTGAGGGTTTAGGCTATCCTTTCTCTTACTAGACATTCTTCCAAAATTTTTGTCTATGGTATAAAGTTCATCTTTCTCATTTATTCAAGATTTAGGCTTTCTGTGCTCTTGAAGCTATGAGTTTGTCCTTTGAGTCTTGTCTCTGCTTCTCTTATGAATCATCCCTCCCCTGGGGGGCAATGAATGCTTCGAATTGAATAAAGGGAAGGCAGAGCATGCAGGGAAATGCTGACGAGGGGAGGGAACCCTATTTACTATCTCAAAGCTTTGAAACCACCTGTCAGTCACAAGCCCACTTAGTCTGAAGGTTGTGGGAACTCCAGGTTGTAGAAAACTAAGGATCCAGGCTAAACATTCTTGCTCCATAGAGCAAATGCTATGGGGAACTCTCAGGGGTAGTATCAATAAATTATCAGTTTTAAGAGATGGCACAGAGCACTGAGGACCAGATAGGAGTTTCTCTGTTCTGGGGTTGCACTTTCTGACACAGGGCTGGTCAATTTTCATATGCAATTTCGCTTTCCGTTACAACCAGACACTTCCCTGGGAAACTTTCAATTTCTTTATTCAAAATGTTTATTGTTTCCTTTGAAGAAGCTGCTTTGTGGCTGGAGTTCTCATCTGACTCATTTTATAGGATAATCCTATAATTGAGGGTATGCACCAAATGGCCTAAGAAACACTTGTGGAGTAACGGCACTCTGCTCTCCACATTAGAAACCATGTATGCACAGGGCTTACTCACCCTCCTTGAATCCCGCTTCAGATGGCTATGAGTTCCTGGAGATCCTGAAGCAGGTTGCTCGGGACAACACGGACAACCCTGACCTGAGCATCGTGTGGATCGACCCAGACGACTTTCCTCTGGTGAGTGGCTCAGACTGGGGCCCCGTCCCTGGCCACCTTCACAGCCTCATGTTTGTGTTTAGTGTGAGACCTGGATGCACGAAGGAGGATGTGAAATAGGAGGGGCACTTGCAGAAGCTCAGTGGCTGTCCCCACCCGCTGTGGGAGATCTTAGCCCCTGGGGCAACATTGAACTTAGGGCCTGGTGCCTACCCGACATGGTTAGACTTATTGTTCTCGCCCCCTAGAGGCCAGAAGTCCTTCTGCAGGGCCCACTCAAGGGTGTTGGGTGAAATTCTTCTGCCAGCAGCTCCATAGCTGCCCTTCACCCCACCACCACACCACCCCTTACTATAACCTCTTTCATTTTCTGGGTGAAGACCATCGCTGTGAGGCAACCTGAGTTACTAAGTAATAAATGGTCAGAGATGAACATTTTGCATAGAGTTAAGAACAACCTCTGCTGGAAATTCCCTGGCAGTCCAGTGGTTAGGACTCTGCACTTCCTCTGCAGGGTGCACGGGTTCAATCCCTGGTGGGGGAACTAAGACCCCGCAAGCCTCGCAGCCAGGAAAAAAAAAAAAACCCTCAGGGAGGGCAGAGACCCTGCCTGTCTCGTTCAGCATGTTCTCCCAGGTCCTTAAAGCCCAAACTCTTGCTGGGTCAGTGATCAATGGCCAGAAAGCCTTGCTTATGCTTTGTTTTAAAGAGAATAAACAGAATTTGTACAATACATGAGCCCAGTGGTAATGATAGTGAGGGTGGCTAATAGACTATCTGCCTAGAGCTATGGTAAATTCTTTCCATGCATCATCTCATCCAATCCTCCAAACAACCCTGTGAAGTACAGACTATTATAATCCCTATCTTTTTTTTTTTTTTTTTGCGGTACGCGGGCCTCTCACTGTTGTGGCCTCTCCCGTTGCGGAGCACAGGCTCCGGACGCCCAGGCTCAGCGGCCATGGCTCACGGACTCACCCGCTCCGCGGTATGTGGGATCTTCCCGGACCGGGGCACGAACCCGTGTCCCCTGCATCGGCAGGCGGACTCTCAACCACTGTGCCACCAGGGAAGCCCTATAATCCCTATCTTACAGGTGAAAAGAATGACAGCTGGAGAGGTTAAAGCTGTAAGTGGTAGATATACTCTTCCAGTCCCCATGAGACCATATATTTGTTTGGGAGACTTTTTTTTCTTTCTTTCTTTCTTTTTTTTTTTGGCTGTGTTGGGTCTTAGTTGCAGCATGCAGGATCTACACTGAGGCATGCGGGATCTTTTCCTTGCAGTGTGTGGGCTTCTCTACAGTTGCGGCACACGATCTTCTTCTCTAGTGGGCTTCTCTCTAGTTGTGGTGTGCAGGTTTTTCTCTCTCTAGTTGTGGCGCACGGGCTCCAGAGCGCGAGGGCTCTGCAGTTTTGCGGCACGCGGGCTCTCTCGTTGAGGCGTGAGAGCTCAGTAGTTGTGGCACGAGGGCCCAGTTGCCCTGCAGCATGTGGGATCTTAGTTCCCCGACCAGGGATTGAACCTGCGCCCTCTGCATTGGAAGGCGGATTCTTCACCACTGGACCCCCAGGGAAGTCCCATGTTTGGGAGACTTTCTACCACTGAATATCTCCATTTTCTTAGCCCCATGGCCCCTTACTTTTTTAGTCCTGCCCTAGTCAGAGATTAGTCCTCATGGAACCCAAGTCTGGATGAATGAAGAAGCCCTCTTCTTACTCGTGTGCCCACTTACAGCACACCACTGCTTTCCCGGGCATCTCACGAGCAGAGTGGTGCAAGGTAAGGGATTTTTAAGTGAGACATTGAGAGAGAGGTGGAGGGAAATGGCTCATTCACCACACATAAACTGTAAAAAGCCACAAGTGACTTGGGAATCAGCTTTGGACTATCTCTGTAATATTCTTCCTTACAGCTGTAGAAGCTTTTATATTACATGCTTTCACAGTTTGTGTTATGACTTTTTTTTTTCGTGTTTATTTAAAGTGCTGAACGCTGGGGCCAAGTCTTCAATTTCCTCAGTGCCCACAGCTGTTTTGGAGACCTGTAACCAATGGTGACCTAATTACTGTGATGGGATGGCAGGTGGGTCCAGCCACAAAAAGTGGCTTTAACAGGGAATGCCTTCTGCCTGCTGTCTAATTTTATTTTTTGTGGATACAGCTTGTTGCCTATTGGGAAAAGACTTTCAAGATTGACCTATTCAAGCCACAGATTGGAGTGGTGAATGTTACAGATGTGAGTATACCTCGTGAAACTTTGCTCGGGTGCCCTCAGCCTGCCCTGGTTTCTGCCATGCAGCCCAGACTATGAGATCACGTATAGGAGCCTGGCCCCATGTGAAATGAGCAGGACCCTTGGCCTTGCCAAAGCTCAGGAGACTTGCCAGTGTGGCCCAATCCTAGTCTGAGCCAGTCCCAGCCTATTGTTCCATGGTTCTCTTCCATGGGCACATTTCCTTGCTTTGGGAGCCAGCCTAACCTGGTTCACTGACTATTTAGAACTTTCCACACAAGTAAACTCTCCTATATTTTCTTCCAAAGCCCAACAAGGTCTCTTTGCACAAGGGAACCCACACCGGGAGTTGTTATTGCTCAATGGGTGATGGGGAAGCTGTGGCCCAGAAGCCCATGGAGACAATCACCATTGTGTGTGTGTGTGTGTGTGTGTGTGTGTGTGTGTATGTTCATGAATATATGGATATATATGATATATAGGATCTATATGAAACTTCTGGTAGGACAGCCATGAAACTACCACCAATGAGACTAGGGATGGGGTCAGGGCAGCCAGAAATACTTTTGCTTTTCACCTGGTATCCTACTGTTCTGTTTTAAAATGTTTTAACTTAAGCAGAATTTTAAATTATTATTATTTATTATTATTATTAATCTTAAAAGTAGTTTACAAAATAAAGAAATGTAGAATTTCCCAGGTGACTGAACATCTACCAACAGGATAAAAGGACATTGCTAACTGGCCATACATACATACAATAGAAAAAAATATCTATATGCAATGGAATACACCTTTCCTTTTAGGTTGCACAAACAGGATACTACACATGCCATTCTGCAGCTAAGCATTTCCATTTAACAGTGTGCACGTATTCCTGACAAGTGTAAGTGACCTGGAGCCCACGCAGCACAGCTGCTTGGAGCCCCCTGGCCTTGCTGACCCTTCGTGCACTCACTCACTCACTCATTCTGTCTCTGGCTGCAGGCTGACAGTGTCTGGATGGAGATTCCAGATGGTGATGACCTGCCCACAGCTGAGGAGCTGGAAGACTGGATTGAGGATGTGCTTTCTGGGAAGATAAACACTGAGGATGATGACGGCGAAGATGAAGAGGATGAAGAGGATGACGACGACGATGATGACAATGACAATTCTGACGAAGAGGATGATGACAGTGATGACGATGAGGACTAGCCCCCAACTCCAGCTGATTTTCATGAAAACAGAAGCACAGCTACCCACCCCCATGCAGACAGCACAAGGTAGCCGCGAGCAGCCCTGGCCCACATCCAGCCAGCTCCTTTCCCTTTTCCAACATCTCTTTTCCCACTTCCTTCTCACCAGGAGATGTGCAACTCAGCAAATGCCTTTCTAAATCCAGCAATCCCACTCAGCAAGAACAGTGGGGGATTTTTCCCATGTCGACGGTCTTGATTGTCATGAAAAAACTCTCGTTCTTTGCCAGATCACCAGTGGCCATGGCAGTGCCCGAATCTGGCAGTCTGGGGAGAGCAATCCCCAAACACCTTGACTCAAATTTACCTGTTGTCTTTGACTATGGCAGTAACAGAATTCACAGCTTGCTAACTCACAAGCGTGGTATGACCTTATAACCAGAGCCCGGGGAAGACACACAATCCACGTAGCCCCCATGCCTACGACGTCAGTTAGGATCCCCCCTAAAGCCAAGAGGATCCCTCTTAGGGAAGACTCAGGCTTGGAAACAAGTTTATAAATCAGCTTCTCTTGCTTCTGTTAAACTTATTTTAAGTGTAGGTCAGACCATTATGAACTCACATCCAAACCTTTGGATGGCTGTTGAGAGGCAGGTCTTGAAAAACATGTGTACTGATGTCACCATCATTTCTAGTATATTAGGATACTGGGATGGGAGGTTGATTTGCTCTCTGAACTTCCCTCTAGGTGACCGTCTCGCATAGACACACAGGGGTTTGTTTTAATTCTTTCTGATGGCTTTAGGTCTCTGATTGGGTCAGCTGGCATCCTAGCCTGAGCTGGGATCCTGATAACCCCCCTCTTTTTTTTGGGGGGGGGGTACGCGGGCCTCTCACTGTTGTGGCCTCTCCCGTTGCGGAGCACAGGCTCTGGACGCGCAGGCTCAGCGGCCATGGCTCACGGGCCCAGCCGCTCCGCGGCATGTGGGATCTTCCCAGACCGGGGCACAAACCTGGCAAAATCGGCAGGCGGACACTCAACCACTGCGCCACCAGGGAAGCCCCCATATCCCCTCTTTTGCTCCTAGTCAGCCTTCCCATTCAGAGTCAAAGTTGGTTTAACCAGAGGGCAATTAACTCTCCATCTATCAGTGCTGCCACAGTTGAACAGAACAATAATAATTAGAGTTCATAATGATACCCCGAGGCACTGAAAAAAATCCCTCAGTGCCTTCCGAACTATCTAAAAGTTATATTGTGCTCGGTAATTTTAGTGTTAAGTGTGCATTATAATGTTCTAATTTATTTTCTCAATCTTTTAACACACGTGTAAGACACTGCAAATTCTTTGAAAATAGGGCAATCCTTTATGGAATAGTAGCTAACTAACTCTGTCATTAAAGTTATATTTTGAAAATACTGAGACTATCTTGAACATCCTCTCCTGAGTTTTTGTTTCTGCTCATTATTTCTGGGCGCCTGTTCTTCCTCTCTATTCTTTCTTCGTTTTCCTTTCTGGCCCCTCTTCCTCTGCCTGCCCTTGAAATGTTAGTCTTCCACAGGATCACTCAGCTCACACATTCTTCCAAGACAGTTTATCATCCGTGCCCATCAGCTAATAACTTCCAAGTCTGAGTCTCTAACCTTGACCTCTCTCCTTAGCTTTAGACTCACTCATTCAACTGCTTCTGGACATCTTGGTTTGGACGTTGCACAAGTGCTTCAGACAACATCACAAAAGCCAAGCTCATTACCTTCTCCCCTAAACGTCTCCTCCTCCTCTTCTTGGAGCCCCAGTTCAAATGATTAATATCACCATCTGTCCAATTGCCTGGGTGGTCCGAAGGGGTCCCCTTCCCCTCTGCTCCCATGGCATTTTGTGTATACCCCAAATCCTGGCACTCGTCATTTAAATGGTAGCACATATTTGTATGTCTGTCCTTTCACTAAAACACAGGCTCCTTGGAGACAAGGAATTTATTTACTGTTGTATCCCCAACACCTAGCACTTTGCTCAGCATGAAGTAGATACTCATTTATTGAACTGATGGGTGAATAACTGTTTGATCAGCACTGTTGGATCACAGTGCTTCCAAGGCCTCCTTAGTTTTATCCCTTCGCCTCACAAAACAAGGCAGACACTTCCCAAGCTGGGCTATGTTGCCATCCAGACAGGCCCAAATAAGTTCCTGGCGAGGTGAGTTTTCAAAGTGATCTTTGAAGCTAACATTTCAAAGAGCCAAGGAATGTGCTCTGTCATGAAGGTGGTCTATTTCCCAGCCCAGGAAAATTCCCTGGTTCTTACAGGCCTGAGTAATATGCATGAAGTTTAAATCATGCTATGCTGCTCCTGTGCTGGAAGCACTGAGTGTTAAACTAGTACTATCTGTAAGTAGTAGTGCTGTTTAGTTATTGGTCTAAAACTTTCTCAGCTGTTATTTATTGAATGTTTGGTATGTGCCCAGTGCACTATGCTAGATGCTTCGCGTGTATTGTCTCGTTTAATCCTTCCAAAGATCTTATGAGATGAGTTTTGTTATTTTCCCCATTTTACAGATGAGGAAACTGAAGGAGGCACAGAGGCCTCGAGTAATTTTCCCAGGGTCACACAAATACTTTAAAGGAGTGTAAATATAACCCCATTTTTATAGCTAAATCAAGGATTTAAACTATATTTAATTCCTTAAATTAAGCAATCAAAGGATTCCATTTCTTTTCTTCAGATGGTGTCCCAAGATGGACTCAAGTGAATTTCTCGTAATCCTTTTCACTGCTTAAGCCAAGATGCCCTTTCCCCTTTCATTCTGGAGGCAAGTAATCGATTATACAGTACTAGAAATGTAGGCTAATTAGAAGTGTGAGATCTGGCCATCCTGCTAGAAAACAAAATAAAACAAAAAATCATTGTGTTATCAAGAATGCACAATCATTTAGATATATTTCTTTAGAACATCATCTCATAGTTGAAATGAGCTTGTCTCTTCTGTAACAAGGTTGTGTACTGTCCAGGCCCTAGTTTATATTGCCCAGGAAGCCCTTTCTGTTAATGATGTCACCAGTCACAGGTCATTATCGAATAGCTTTTGATCAATAATCCCTGCTACACCCAGACACACACATCCCTTGAGTGGGTCCTATGGCCTGTCTTCAAACTTCCCACTCTCACCAGGGCTCCTCAACCCTGCTCAGTGAGCGTCAGAATCATGTCTGAGCTTATTTTAGAAAACACAGACTCCTGTCACCAGCCCAGACTTACTGATATACCGTCTCCAGAGTTGGGGCCTCACCCTCTCCATTTTTTTTTTTTTTTGCGGTACGCGGGCCTCTCACTGTTGTGGCCTCTCCCGTTGCGGAGCACAGGCTCCGGATGCACAGGCTCAGCGGCCATGGCTCACAGGCCCAGCCGCTCCACGGTATGTGGGATCTTCCCGGACCGGGGCACGAACCCGTGTCCCCTGCATCGGCAGGCGGACACTCAACCACTGCGCCACCAGGGAAGCCCGACCCTCTCCATTTTAACAAGAGTCACTGGGGATGGATGCAAGTCAGCACTGACCACTGCTCTTGCCACTCCCCCCAGTCATCTCATCCAGCTACAGCTTCCAACTCTGTCTCTAGCCAGGCCTCTCCTGAGTTCCAAACCCCTCGTTCCAGCCGTCTCCCCTGGACAGCATCACCTGGATGTCCCATAGGCACCTTAGACCAACACAGCTTTGGGGCTTAAGGGGGGAGTGCCCTTAAAAAGTATTGATAGCTCTCTTTTCCTGACTGAGATCTGAACCAACTGAGAAATTAGCTCCAAAAGTCAGCAGTCCAAAATATCGCCCTGATTACAGAGAAGCAGTAATTTGGAGACTAGAGATTAGGAGAATGGGCTTGCCAGCTTCCAGCCTTCAAGTGCAGGTCATCCAGGTGTGCAGAGAGGACCAGTGCTCTCAGCGCTCAAGGATGGAGAGGCAGGAGAAAAGGAGTGGAGCCCTCACACTAACTGCACCCTAAGCACTTCACTCTAAGAAACATGGACAAATGGCTACCGCCCATTAACCAGGTAACTTACGCCATCTCAGGACAGGAACAAGGACTGGACAAAAGGCCAGCAGTGTTTTGGGGAAAGTCCTTCACAGAAGCAGGGGAGTGGGGAAGAGGCATCCCCCTCTGACAACGTCCCAGCCAGAAACCTTAGAGCCATTTTGTTGTCTCCCACTTTCGCATCCAGTAGGGAGCAAGTCCAGTCCTCTTCTCTTCACTCGCTCTTACTGTGTAATTGGGGCTTTACAATCTCTCAGCTGGGTGACCACCAGTTTCTGACTGTACTTCCATCTCCAGCCGTGCACACTGCAATCAAACGATCTTTTGAAAATGAAAAACTGATCATGTCACACACATGCTTAAAATTCTTCAGAGGTTCTCTATTCCCAATAGGTGCTTAAAATTTGTTGTTGTTGTTGTTGTTTTTAAAGATGATGAGGCCAAAGGGCAAGTAATGAATGGAAAGTTTTCTGACGGCCAAACGTGGAGTCTAGACTGTGGGGCATGAGGTTGGGGAGGAACAATGAGGTAGGGCTTGTAAAACTAAAAGTCTTTGAAGAGTCTCTCCTCCACAAGAGGAAAGCGAAGTCTGAGTAGTGTTGACGCTGGGGATATCTGGGCTCAGGGATGAGGAGAGCACTGGCCTAGCTGGGGTGATCCATGCTGCAAGTGTGGAGCGCCATCTTGGAATGATGGCGTCCAAATGCCTCATCTGGATTATAGCACCCAGTTGTTATTGAAGCAGAAGTGGGGTCAGTACCACTGCCAACGAGCTAAGGGGCCAAGACCAGCTTTGTCATGGGGTAAAAACTGATTTCCTTTACAGGACACCGGCGGTCTATGTGAAGTGTCTCTCGTCTA
Source organism: Grampus griseus (assembly GCF_964374135.1). NCBI lineage: Eukaryota > Metazoa > Chordata > Mammalia > Artiodactyla > Delphinidae > Grampus > Grampus griseus. Next base: position 81,698,617 of record NC_139017.1, read on the forward strand.
CCTTACCATCCTCATGTCTCATGACACCTCCCAACCATCTGCCCCTTTGCCCCTCTACCCTTAGAACCTGAATTTGGCCGAAGCTGCGTGGCTGTTTAACACCTCCAAGCCTTGGCTTATGCTGTTCCACCTACTGGAAAGCCTGTCCTTCCCCATCGGTGCCCGCCTGGCAAACTCCTATAGAGAAACACTCTGTGACACTTCCAGTCACGCCCCAGGCAAAAGGACCACCTCCTCTGCTGAGGCCTAGCTGCACCCCGTGGAGGCCTCTTACAGAACCTGCAATGTATTGTACTATTAAGTGTGTGTCTCCCCACCCCCACCCCCGGCCATTAGTCTGAAAGCAACCTTAGGGAAAAGACTTTCGCTGATTCTGTTCTAACCTCAGTGCCTAAACTCGGATTGGTACTTAATCTTTTTTATTTAATTTTTTTTTTTTTTTATACAGCAGGTTCTTATTAGTCATCCACTTTATACACATCAGTGTATACATGTCAATCCCAATCTCCCAATTCATCACACCCACCCCCTGCCGCTTCCCCCCCTTGGTGTCCATAGGTTTGTTCTCTACATCTGTGTCTCAATTTCTGCCCTGCAAATTGGTTCATCTGTACCATTTTTGTAGGTTCCATATATATGTGTTAATATGCGATACTTGTTTTTCTCTTTCTGACTTACTTCACTCTGTATGACAGTCTCTAGATCCATCCACATCTCTACAAATGACCCAATTTCATTCCTTTTTATGGCTGAGTAATATTCCACTGTATATATGTACCACATCTTCTTTATCCATTCGTCTGTCGATGGGCATTTAGGTTGCTTCCATGACCTGGCTATTGTAAATAGTGCTGCAATGAACATTGGGGTGCATGTGTCTTTTTGAATTATGGTTTTCTCTGGGTATATGCCCAGTAGTGGGATTGCTGGGTCATATGGTAATTCTCTTTTTAGTTCTTTAAGGAACCTCCATACTGTTCTCCATAGTGGCTGTATCAATTTACATTCCCACCAACAGTGCAAGAGGGTTCCCTTTTCTCCACACCCTCTCCAGCATTTGTTGTTTGTAGATTTTCTGATGATGCCCATTCTAACTGGTGTGAGGTGATACCTCATTGTAGTTTTGATTTGCATTTCTCTAATAATTAGTGATGTTGAGCAGCTTTTCATGTGCTTCTTGGCCATGTGTACGTCCTCTTTGGAGAAATGTCTATTTAGGTCTTCTGCCCATTTTTTTAATTGGTTGCTTGTTTTTTTAATAATGAGCTGCATGAGCTGCTTCTATATTTTGGAGATTAATCCTTTGCCTGTTGATTCATTTGCAAATATCTTCCCCCATTCTGAGGGTTGTCTTTTTGTCTTGTTTCCTTTGCTGTGCAAAAGCTTTTAAGTTTCATTAGGTCCCATTTGTTTATTTTTGTTTTTATTTCCATTACTCTAGGAGGTGGATCAGAAAAGTTCTTGCTGTGATTTATGTCAAACAGTGTTCTTCCTATGTTTTCCTCTAAGAGTTTCATAGTGTCCAGTCTTACATTTAGGTCTTTAATCCATTTTGAGTTTATTTTTGTGTCTGGTGTTAGGGAGTGTTCTAATTTCATTCTTTTACATGTAGCTGTCCAGTTTTCCCACCACCACTTATTGAAGAGACTGTCTTTTCTCTGTTGTATATCCTTGCCTTCTTTGTCATACATTAGTTGACCATAGGTGCTTGGGTTTATCTCTGGGCTTTCTATCTTGTTCCATTGATCTATATTTCTGTTTTTGTGCCAGTACCATATTGTCTTGATTACTGTAGCTTTGTAGTATAGTCTGAAGTCAGGGAGTCTGATTCCTCCAGCTCTATTTTTTTCCCCTCAAGACTGCTTTGGCTATTTGGGGTCTTTTGTGTCTCCATACAAATTTTAAGATTTTTTGTTCTAGTTCTGTAAAAAATGCCATTGGTAATTTGATAGGGATTGCATTGAATCTGTAGATTGCTTTGGGTAGTATAGTCATTTTCACAGGATTGATTCTGCCAATCCAAGAACATGGTATATCTCTCCATCTGTTGGTATCATCTTTCATTTCTTTCAACAGTGCCTTATAGTTTTCTGCATACAGGTCTTCTGTCTCCCTAGGAAGGTTTATTCCTAGGTATTTTATTCTTTTTGTTGCAATGGTAAATAGGAGTGTTTCCTTAATTTCTCTTTCATATTTTTCATCATTAGTGTATAGGAATGCAAGAGGTTTCTGTGCATTAATTTTGTATCCTGCAGCTTTACCAAATTCATTGATTAGCTCTAGTAGTTTTCTGATGGCATCTTTAGGATTCTCTATGTATAGTATCATGTCATCTGCAAACAGTGACAGTTTTATTTCTTCTTTTCCAATTTGTATTCCTTTTATTTCTTTTTCTTCTCTCATTGCCGTGGCTAGGACTTCCAAAACTATGTTGAACAACAGTGGCAAGAGTGGACATCCTTGTCTTTTTCCTGATCTTAGAGGAAATGCTTTCAGTTTTTCACCATTGAGAATGATGTTTGCTGTGGGTTGTTGTATATGGCCTTTATTATGTTGAGGTAGGTTCCCTCTATGCCCACTTTCTGGAGAGTTTTTATCATAAATAGGTGTTGAATTTTGTCAAAAGCTTTTTCTGCATCTATTGAGATGATCATATGGTTTTTCTTCTTCAGTTTGTTAATATGGCGTATCATATTGATTGATTTGCGTATATTGAAGAATCCTTGCATCCCTGGGATAAATCCCACTGGATCATGGTGTATGATCCTTTTCATGTGCTGTTGGATTCTGTTTGCTAGTATTCTGTTGAGGATTTTTGAATCTATATTCATCAGTGATATTGGTCTGTAATTTTCTTTTTTTGTAGTATCTTTGTCTGCTTTTGCTATCAGGGTGATGGTGGCCTCATAGAATGTGTTTGGGAGTGTTCCTTCCTCTGCAATTTTTTGGAAGAGTTTGAGAAGGATGGGTGCTAGCTCTTCTCTAAATGTGGATAGAATTCACCTGTGAAGCCATCTGGTCTTGGACTTTTGTTTGTTGGAAGATGTTTAATCACAGTTTCAATTTCATTACTTGTGATTGGTCTGTTCATATTTTCTATTTCTTCCTGGTTCAGTCTTGGAAGGTTATACTTTTCTAAGAATTTGTCCTTTTTTTCCAGGTTGTCCTTTTTATTGGCATAGAGTTGCTTGTTGTAGTCTCTTAGGATGCTTTGTATTTCTGCGGTGTCCATTGTAACTTCTCCTATTTCGTTTCTAATTTTATTGATTTGAGTCCTCTCCCTCTTTTTCTTGATGAGTCTGGCTAGTGATTTATCAATTTTGTTTATCTTCTCAAAGAACCAGCTATTAGTTTTATTGATCTTTGCTATTGTTTTCTTTGTTTCTATTTCATTTATTTCTGCTCTGATCTTTATGATTTCTTTCATTCTGTTAACTTAGGGTTTGTTTGTTTTTCTTTCTCTAGTTCCCTTAGGTGTAAGGTTAGAATGTTTATTTGAGATTTTTCTTGTTTCTTGAGGTAGGCTTGTATAGCTATAAACTTCCCTCTTAGAACAGCTTTTGCTGCATCCCATAGGTTTTAGATTGTCGTGTTTTCATTGTCATTTGCCTCTAGGTATTTTTTTTGATTTCCTCTTTGATTTCTTCAGTGATCTCTTGGTTATTTAGTAACGTATTGTTTAGTCTCCATGTGTTTGTGTTTTTTATGTTTTTTTCCCTGTAATTGATTTCTAATCTCATAGCGTTGTGGTCAGAAAAGATGCTTGATATGATTTCAGTTTTCTTAAATTTACTGAAGCTTGATTTGTGACCCAAGATGTGATCTATCCTGGAGAATGTTCCATGCGCACTTCAGAAGAAAGTGTAATCTACTGTTTTTGGATGGAATGTCCTATAAATATCAGTCAAATCTATCTGGTCTATTGTGTCATTTAAAGCCTGTGTTTCCTTATTAATTTTCTGTCTGAATGATCTGTCTATTGGTGTAAGTGAGGTGTTAAAGTCCCCCACTATTATTGTGTTACTGTCAATTCTTTCTTTTATACATGTTAGCATTTGCCCTATGTATTGAGGTGCTCCTATGTTGGGTGCATATATATTTATAATTGTTATATCTTCTTCTTGGATTGATCCCTTGATCATTATGTAGTGTCCTTCTTTGTCTCTTGTAATAGTCTTTATTTTAAAGTCTATTTTATCTGATATGAGTATTGCTACTCCAGCTTTCTTTTGATTCCCATTTGCATGGAATATCTTTTTCCATCCCCTTACCTTCAGTGTGTATGTGTCTCTAGGTCTGAAGTGGGTCTCTTGTAGACAGCATATATATGGGTCTTGTTTCTTTATCCATTCAGCAAGCCTGTGTCTTTTGGTTGGAACATTTAATCCATTCACGTTTAAGGTAATTATCGGTATGTATGTTCCTATGACCATTTTCTTAATTGTTTTGGGGTTTTTTTTGTAGGTCCTTTCCTTCTCTTGTGTTTCCCACTTAGAGAAGTTCCTTTAGCATTTGCTGTAGAGCTGGTTTGGTGGTGCTGAATTCTCTTAGCTTTTGCTTTCTGTAAAGCTTTTGATTTCTCCATCAAATTTGCATAAGATCCTTGCCAGGTAGAGTAATCTTGTTTGTAGTTTCTTCCCTTTCATCACTTTAAGTATTTCATGCCACTCCCTTCTGGCTTGTAGAGTTTCTGCTGAGAAAGCAGCTGTTAACCTTATAAGAGTTCCCTTGTATGTTATTTGTCATTTATCCCTTGCTGCTTTCAATAATTTTTCTTTGTCTTTAATTTTTGCCAGTTTGATTAATATGTGTCTCGGTGTGTTTCTCCTTATGTTTATCCTGTATGGGACTCTCTGCACTTCCTGGACTTGGGTGGCTATTTCCTTTCCCATGTTAGGGAAGTTTTCGACTCTGATTTCTTCAAATATTTTCTCTGGTCCTTTCTCTCTCTCTTCTCCTTCGGAGACCCGTATAATGCGAATGTTATTGCATTTAATATTGTCCCAGAGGTCTCCTAGGCTGGTTCATTTCTTTTCATTCTTTTTTCTTTATTGTGTTCTGCAGCAGTGAATCCCACCATTCTGTCTTCCAAGTCACTTATCCGTTCTTTTGCATCAGTTATTCTGCTATTGATTCCTTGTAGTGTAGTTTTCATTTCAGTTATTGTGTTGTTCATCTCTGTTTGTTTGTTCTTTAGTTCTTCTAGATCTTTGTTAAACATTTCTTGCATCTTCTCAATCTTTGCCTCCATTCTTTTTCTGAGGTCCTGGATCATCTTCACTATCATTATTCTGAATTTTTTTTCTGGAAGGTTGCCTATGTCCACTTCATTTAGTTGTTTTTCTGGGGTTTTATCTTGTTCCTTCATCTTGTACATAGTTGTCTGCCTTTTCATTTTGTCTGTCTTTCTGTGAATGTGGTTTTTGTTTCACAGGCTGCAGGATTGTAGTTCTTCTTGCTTCTCCTGTGTGCCCTCTGGCCAATGAGGTTATCTAAGAGGCTTCTGCAAGTTTCCTGATGGGAGGGACTCGAGGTGGGTAGTTCTGGCTGTTGCTTTGGTGGGCAGAGCTCAGTAAAACTTTAATCTGCTTGTCTGCTGATGGGTGGGGCTGGCTTCCCTCCTTGTTGGTTGTGTGCCCTGAGGCGACCCAGCACTGGAGTCTACCTGGCTCTTTGGTGAGGCTAATGGTGTACTCTGGGAGGGCTCATGCCAAGGAGTACTTCCCAGAACTTCTGCTGTCAGTGTCCTTGACCTCACAGTGAGGCACAGCCACCCCCCAACTCTGCAGGAGACCCTCCAACAATAGCACGTAGGTCTGGTTCAGTCTCCTATGGGGTCACTGCTCTCTCCCCCTGAGTCCTGATGTGCACACTACTTTGTGTGTGCCCTCCAAGATTGGAGTCTCTGTTTCCCCCAGTCCTGTCAAAGTCCTGCAAACAAATCCCACTAGACTTCAAAGTCCTATTCTCTAGGAATTCCTCCTCCCATTGCCAGACCCCCAGATTTGGAAGACTGACATGGGGCTCAGAACCTTCACTCCAGTGGGTGGACTTCTGTGGTATAAATGTTCTCCAGTTTGTGAGTCACCTACCCAGCAGTTATGGGATTTGATTTTATTGTGGTTGCGCCCCTCGTACCATCTCATTGTGGCTTCTCCTTTGTCTTTGGATGTGGGGTATCATTTTGGTGAGTTCCAGTGTCTTCCTGTCAATGATTTTTCAGCAGTTAGTTGTGATTCTGGTGTTCTTGCAAGAGAGAGTGACAGCACGTCCTTCTACTCTGCCATCTTGAACCAATCTCAGTGATCTTGGTACTTAATCTTGTTTGACTAAATATTCTCTAAGCCCCAATGCAAAGCTAATTTAACAGCTATTAGCACCATTAAGAATGTGCTATTGATTCTCGAAAGTCTATCTTATTCCAAGAAGTTTTTGGCAACACGGTGTCATCTGTTCAGGTTTGCTGAGGATAGCCAATTGCTGAAGAAATAGGAAAACTATCTCCTTGGCTCAATAAGAAGGTTTCCAATGGGGGATGTTCTCTTTCCTCAGGTTAGCAAAGTCCCCCAGCAATATAGCCATCATGATGGGAAGCAAAGCAGCATGGGGATGATAGCAGTGGTCCCAGGCCCCATTCTCTGGGCATGGAATGCCCACAGCCACCTAAGTGTCCATGCATTTATTTTAATGCACCTTCAGACCCAAATGGTTGCAAGGTGAATTAAGGACCTTTTTCAAATTAACCTGGTATTTCATTGATCAGAACTCTTTGGAGCAGTGATGACCAGAATTCTTAATGATCACCCTAGTCACTGATGATTAGGTTACACCCAGTAGTTTTAGCATTGAGTGTGCTGCCATGTTCTCATTCATTCATTCACTCATTCCAATATTCATTCAATGGACCCATAAAGCTGGTTACCACATGTGGATCACAGAAGGCAAAACTGAGTGGGTAAGATGGGAGAGTTGAGCAAGGAAACATGTTTAAAGCCCCCGTGTCAGTTCTACAAATGCATCATCATTTTGTCTGAGACATTATGAATTCTCAGAACCGCAGAAACACGTTCAGATGTAAATATAGAAAACACATCCAGAAGGCAAATACAGTTTTGATTTTCCATGTCAGCATTAGCCTGCATAACTAGAAGATGCTGCATGACACCAGTAGGGAATTACCAAGTCTCTCTTGTGCAGGTATACTGCCCATTCCCACACTACTACTGGTGGGTCTTATCTCTTGCACTGGGCAAGCAGGCAGTGGCTGTAGCTGATGCCATCCTGATATCCCTCATTCCACTTCCATAATCTCAGTTTATCATCTGACATTCTCGAAACTCTTCCAAAATTCTATATCTGTATTATGGGTAATGAATGAAAAAGAGAAGTCTTTGGTTTATGTTTGCATACACTTTTAATCTTTTCTCTAGTAGGTTTTGCTTGTGCAGGTGTAAATTGTGCCCATCTTGCCCCAGAGAAACAGAGTTTATCAATAATCTATACAATGAATATCATCAAATCAATTACTTTCTCTGATCCTTATCCATGCAACAGGTAAGAATCTGACTATGTGCTACCAGCATTCAGTAAGATAGCTGAGAGTAGCAGAAGGCAAGCTCCAATATTTCTTTGTCAAATAATCAAGTTCCCTTTAAATAGACCTATCGAAAATAAGTCAATAATTTAAACTGAATTAGCAAGCCATTTGCAAAAACAATCCAACATTCATTCACTCTCCTCACAATTCCAGGGTCTGACATTTTCCTCCCTCCTTACTTGACTCAAAGATCTTTTTTCACTTGCTGATTTACTCAAAAGGCCTGTTTCACCTCCAAGTTTTAGAGCCTAAGGATTTAATTTTCAGTAATCTATTCATTTAAAACATTCTCTTGACCATAAAATGATTGCAACCTGTAGTTTTTCTTACAATGGCAATTCCACTTTCCCGTTCAATCTATCATTACAATTATCTTGGTTTTCAGAGAAACTTGACAGGTTATATTTAAGAAGGTATCAAAATTATTCAAGAGTGAAAGTGTTCCTTAAAAAGTAGAAAACACTTATGGTTACCAAAGGGGAAGGGGGGAGGGATAAATTAGGGGTTTGGGATTAACATATATACACTACTATATATGAAATATATAGATAGCCAACAAGGACCTACTGTATAGCACAGGGCACTATACTCAGTATTATGTAATAACCTATAAGGGAAAATAACCTGAAAAAAAAATAATATGTATAACTGAATCACTTTGCTGTACACCTGAAACTAACACAACATTGTACATCAACTATACCTCAATAAAAAAAAATAAATAAAATAAAACTTTTTAGATTGAAGTAATCACGTGAAAAAAAAGTAACAAAATGTAATTTGGGATTTCAGTTTATTTTCCGAGTTTTACAGTATAAAAAATGTAACATGTAAAATGTTTTACAATTAATTGGAATAGGGGACCCAAAAGAGAACAAAATAACTTGGATGCCAGGTACACTATGCCCCTCATAGACTCTAACATTGTTACTGATGTTGCAATGAAAAGAGGCTTCACTGCATACATCTTATGAATATATGTAAATGTACTTGGGCAGATGGTTGCTGGTAGTGTAATGCATTCATTCAAATGTTTGCAATGTCTCAATAAAGCCCACCACCCAGTTTATGCAGAAGTCACACTCAGACTTTGTCATACATATCTAGTGATTGTGCATTTCGCTAACCAGCAAAACTTCCCCTTCTGGTTACAAAGTGCAGTATTAACTAATAAGGGAGAATGAAAAAGACCCCTGGCCACATCTTTGCACAAACAGTTATGGCCCCATCAGATAGACAGATGGTTTTGTCACTGAAGTTGCTGGGTTGATACTGGATTCTAAATCCAGAAATGTAAAGTCCTTTCAACACAAAAGCGATGGTCAAATAAACTTCCCTTGAGTAAGACCTGGCCCCAGCCTCTCTGGTCTTCTCCCAAGCATCTTTGTTGAGGAAGTGGTCATCACAACATGAGTTAATTCACCACCTCATTGAGCCAGTATCCACCACTGCCCTCATCCTGGCTGGTGTCCTGCACTCTATGCAATAGTTGTCATAAACAACTGCTTGGAAGTCAAGTTTTTTAAACGTGTCATAATTTAGGAGTCCCAGAGGACTTTGCTATTTAGTTAAAGCCTACCGTGAATCCATTATAAAAATAAGGACTTATCAGCAAAGTTTGGATTTTTTTTTAGAATGATGATCAACACTAAGTGAATATTCCATTATTTCTATAACTGAGGGGCGCTGGCCAATGGAAAGCGACCACCACCTCTCTCCACCTGGCCCCTGGAATGGTGATGGTGTATTAACTGTTTAAATTCGCTACAACATGAATTGAACTAGACTTGACACCCGCAGATCAGATGCCCGGGTCCTACTACTAATTCCCTGAGCAAGAGTCTCTGGCCTCAGGCATGAAGCTTTCCCAAGGTGAGGGCTTCTGGGGGTTTAAAAACTCCTAAAGGATGACCTCCTTCAGAATGAAAGCTCATGTGCACAAGGGAAAGCTGAGATAAATACAAGCAAATACAAAACCAGACACTGCACAAATATTTTTATCCAAGTATTATTTCAGTGCCAAAAGAAGTGCCAAAGACACTCAAGATAAAAGCCTGGGAATTGGTCACATTTGTCCCCAAGGCTTAAGAGTGTTTTTATCCCACTAAAACAAGGACAAAACACTGATGTTTTCAAGCTGAGAGACATATCAATTGTAGATTCCTGGTACCATACTGGGAGTAACTTTTCACTGTGCTGCTTCAGGTGTCGGAAACCTGTTGTTGTGTTGGGGAGACTCTAAAACAACCCATTGAAGAGATTTATGTTACAGGCGAAACAAAACAAATTGGGTTATCTAAGTAGAAATGGGACAGGCCTGGTAAGAGGGACACAGAGTACTAAAATCTAATTTTATTCAGTAGTTATACATTCCCTATTTACCCTCTGAAACTGTGTCCTACTCGTTCCTAATAAGCAGCAATGCTGAGAGGTGTGTTATCTTTCCTTTCCTATCCTCTACTGAAAGCAAACAGCAGGAGAGAAGGTAGTTTATGCACAACTAAACCAAAACCTCAAGACATTGGAATAGAGAAAAACGGTGTGCTCAGAGTCCTGTTTTATGTCTAGTGATTAAAACTCTAGAAGGCAAATGTGGGGAAAACAGTGGGATGCAAAGTGCTTGCTGAGAACATGAAGTCAAGGATGGAGGCCAGGGGCTCCAGTCCCAAACCTCCCTAGGCTGGGCTGCAGGCAGTCCCTCTCCCACCCCAACCAGTGGAAGCTGTTGGGGCATAATGTTGACAATGCACCAGGAAGAGGCCTCCTCAGATCAGAGGGAGGCCAGGTCAGCCCCTGCACACTTCCCCAAGGTGCACACCTGCCCAAGCCAGCAGGGTGGGAGTGGAGGGGGCGGGGACAGAAGCAAAGGGTGGCTACCAGAACAATAGCACCTGAGTCCTACAGCAGGTGCAGCGATAGCAGGGCTGGTTTTCCTAAGGGAAGGAGGATCCTCAATTTCCTTCCATCAAAATTCCTGAGAAATCTGCTAGCACGGCAGAGCAGGCTTCCCTGGAGCCACAGCTCCGGTGCAAACCCGAGGTCAAAGAACAGATGTGATTCCACCTCCAACGAACCCCCAATCCCAGCTTTTGATTCAAGGTTAAGTATCCTCAGGTCTCTCCTCCACATCCAGAAAATGCCAGATTATTTAGGTAATACTTCAAGGTAGCGACTGAGGGATTGGAATCAAACATTAGATTTGAAATTTCATTTATTAGCCATGAGACTTAAAGCAAGTTCCTCCCTCTCTGCTCATCCCTTTTCTTACCTGTAAAATTCAGATAACGCCTACCTTAAAGGAATTCACGTTCTAAGACAACGCCTAACATTCGATACCTGATAGATACATCTTATTACCCTTCTCTTCCTTCTTTGACCAAAATATATTTTGTCAAAAATGTGACCCCAAATCTCATTTTCTAGGCATCCACTTGGTTAAAGCTCAGTATGGAGATTTCAATGTAGTGCCTAAGGTACCTTATTCACTACTGCACTGAATACCATTCAAAAACTGTGCTATGGGCTTAAGAATAACTCTTACTTTATTTATAATGGATTATGACCACAAAGTTACATAGCAGTAAATTCACAGTAGTGATTTAGTTTTTGTAAAACAAGACTCGCAAAGCACAAACACTACCCAGAAATACTTACACCACTTTACAACTGCAGGGTCTCTGCTGGACTCTTTGAATATCACGGCACCATTTCTGTGCTGCTTTTGGTAATCAATCTTTTTTTTAAAATGAAGCTCAATTTTTAAGTTATATTGAGAAATCTATGGTAAGGCTTCCGGGGTAGTGAAGTTGGAGCAGTCATTATCATGGAGCTTGAACTTTCTTTCTTTGTTTCTTGCTGTTTTCAGGTCATAAGGTCCTGAAGCAAGACAGTCTAATGGACTTGCCTACAGGACAGCAGGCTCTCCAGAAGACACTGCTGTGCTAAAGCCATTTACTCCTGGGGAGAAGCCAGTGTAACCCAGGGGAAGGAGTAAAGGAGAGGAGGGAGAAGTATCTGGCTTTAGAGTAACCTCCCAGAAGATGGGTGCTGTTAGGGTATCTCTCAAACACAGGGCATACGTAGAAACACATGGACTTTCACACACTCATCTATATAAACACATCCACAAGTTATTTGCTGAGATACACACCCATCTGTTACAGATAACACAGATGTTCAGATGGCTAACATAAACATGCCGTCCATCTGGTAATTACACTCAGAGAAATGCTCACATATATAGAAACACACACCCACAAACAAATGTGCGTCCCAGTGTACGGAGCCTTCCATAGCAGGGTTCACAGAGACGAGAGTAAACAAGGACTTGATTTTGCTGATTTCATTGAGCGGCTGCTACACTCACTCTCCCGGGAAAAAGTAAGGAGGGGCAGGGTCATCAGTTTCTGTCAGCCTAACAGGCTCATGGCTTCCCACAGGGCTACAGCCTTATCTATATACATGCACACCAAAGTGACCAGGAGACACAAGAAAGAGAGTACTCGACTACCACCAACTATGGTGAAGACAGCGGAGCACCTCATGCCCACCCAACACACACCCGGACCGCCACCATCTCCCCACTGCAAAGGAGGTCCGAGCTCTGGCAATGAGCCGCAGCACAGCACACACATACACATATACTGCGGCCACTTTCCTCTATCCATTGGCTGTACAGAATTTGTCCTGTGCGTAGACAGAGGACAGAGAGGAAGGAAGGGAGATGACGACAGCTGGGCAAAAAATGGTCAAGCATTTTCTCCAGGGCTTACTTTAAAAACTTTCGCAAAACCGTTACATGTTTTGACTTAACTGATAATGCAAAGGATGGATCGATCACAAAACCTTAAAATCCCTTCCAGCTCTAAGAATGCAGACTTCAATGTTTAGTTCATGGACGATTAAAAATGGTCATTATCTTCAAAAGTACACACTTAAGAACAGAAACTATCTACTGGTTAAAACATCACCAGGGAAGAGAACAACCTCAGACATATACTCCTCATTAAGTTTTTCTACTCCTTACTGTTTAACGTTCACATTTTAATAACAGGTTGAAAGTTATAGAAAATCTATAAACATTTCAGGCAAACAAAATCTTGTATCCTGTAATGTGAACTTATCTTCTAATTCTACTAGCCCAGGGCACAGTTTACTCCTTTTCAAAAGAAGAGCTTATTGACTGCAAGAACTGAAAAGGACTGTGTTCGATTGTCTGATACAGCTTTTCTGAAAACTTACATTTTTTAAAAAATGCCATTTACATTGTTCCCACTGCACCAGTAACTCAAGCTATTAAGAGTTTGCAAGTGCAAAGCCTTGATACAAAGATCCTGCATTTTATTACGTTGTTCTTTCGAAAAGGACTCAATACAAAGTCAGTGTAAAAAAAATCAATATTCAATTTAAAACAGAAACAATAATTTCACAAAGTCTGACATTCTCCTATGCAAAGACTGGGAGAGAGAGAAAAGAAATTCCTTAATTTAAACCTTTCTTCACCCTGCTGGGAAAGCAGGCACCAAAGCCATGAATCCAACTTAACCCCTTCTGGACTGGTAATTGAAGACAGGGTTGTAAGCACAGTTTCTTAGAATGCTGATGGATAGTGTCATGATTAACCATATGAATATACACGTGTGGTACTTCTGTTGCTGGGTTTCTGACGCAGCAGCCTCTGATACATTTAGTCTGGGACAGTATAACCTTTATGCAGCCAAAGTCTCTTATACATTCACCATCCCTTGCCCAGTCTCCCAAAATATATTCCTGAGAAAGACATCAAAAGGAATGTCCGGCTTGAAGGGACCTAAAGGCAAAAACTAAGAAGAACAAAAGCACCATGGTTACATGGTATGTGTTTTTCATAAACGGAAACCATGTAGTTAAATAGTATGTCTTGGCTTCACACCATACTGACTGGTTTCTCCTTCCCGCTTTTCCAACACATCTTCTTGTTGACCTGAAGGCTGTGGATTCAAAGACGCTGTTTACTTTTTCAGGTACAGGTGTGTGACAAACATCAAAAGCCAATTTTGGTTTAAGACAGTAATAACAAACACTGCACCACGTGTGGAATGCATAAGCCAGAAAGGGTACATGCGAACACATACACAAAGAGCATTTGACAGTGTCATCCTTGGCTATAGCAAGGTGACTGGTTACCCTAAACACTGGGGAAAAGCGAGAGTGAACACTTTGCAAAGGTTTGCTGTGGATACAGGAAGGCAGATGGAGGAACTGAAGGCCGCTGCAGGGCTCTGCCCGTTGGCGCCTCCGCTCGCCCAGCCCGGCTGCTCCCCTGGGCCCAGGCCCAGGCAAGCCCACTGAAACCATCTAAGAAACAGACCAGGCTGGCATCATTCTGGATCGCAAGCTCGGCTCCCTCCTTTCCTTTCCCCAGATGCTGCAGCTTGCCCATTCCCTCTCCTCACTTTACTGCCAACTACGAGTGATTTAGCACCAGGGCCTAAAGGAGCCCCTGCACGGGTGGTAAGGGGCGGAGGTGATGAGCGCACAGTGACGGTGGTCAGAGTCAGGGGCTGGACGCCGCAGTTGTCCATTGGCAGGACAGCTTGCTATAGAGCTTTGTGAGGACGTACCTCCAGGGAAATGGAGGCTCTGAGCTGAACTTGCCAGTCCCTGAGTCACAGCGTGGGTCTCCCCCTGGTGGGTGTGGAGCAGTGGGGGGAGGGGCTCCTGCCGCAGCCTGAAAGGGACATCCTAGCTGGCATGCCCTCCCTGGGACCTCCCTGGGGGGTACTTCACCCTTCCCTACGTAAACAAACAATCCGTGGGGGCTGTGCATGGAGCCCGAGGGCACACGTGAAGAGCCAGGTCCTGGGCGGCTCTGAAGGCTGGGCTCCCTGGCCAGGGCTGCCAGCCAGGTAGGGTGTGGTGTGTTTTGGGAGGGTGGGGGTGGGATGGAGCGGGGTCAGGTAGGCCATCACTGGGTTAGGAAAGAGCTACCTGCTCAAGCTGGTAGGCAAGCAGGTCAAAACCGGGGCAGGTAGATTCTCTCTTTGGGGAAAAAAATAAAATCATTAAGAGCTGTAAACTGACAGTGCACGTTTGTCATTGTGATCTTTCTCTGCAGAACCTAAGGCAACAGAGAACAAAGACGAAGGCAGGCGTTTCGTGAATGGCCCGTGGCTCCCATGGTGCCGGATGTTTACATATACAAACACGTGTGGACATGTCCTGTCTGGTTCCCTGAAACAGGACAAAGACGTGTCCCCAGAGGCCCACGAGTGGGATGGCCAGAAGCCAGGGCAGGGCTGGGTGCTGGACGAAAGGCAGGGACGAGTCGTAAGGCGAGGTTCCCAAGAACCTCCAGCTCCGCTTTGGTTTGCAGCTGTCACAGAAACGCCAGGGAACGGCTTCTCGAGAGACGTCCCATCCCCAAGTCAGATGTCATCAGTCACTTTTTTCCAGGACGGACATCTTCTGCTTCCTTCCAAATAAAGTGCAGATGGTCAAAGGACCCTGGTCTCTCATCTGCCAGTTCAGTCAGCAATGAAGAATAATAAAAACAAAGATGCCCCTCTGGTATACATATATATCTCTCTATATATTCTTTTTTTTTTAATAAAGCCACAAATATAGAACTTTTAAACTGACGTCTCAGACTGTAAGCGAAGGACAAATTTGTGAGACTTGGGGTCTATGAACTCTTCCGAGAGCATGATGAACGGAATTTTCTTCACATTGACTACGAGGCTGAAGTCCAAGCATTTGAGGACAAAAACGAGTCCATCCCGCAGCCCGCTGGTCACGGCCTCATCACTGACGAGCCGCCACTGCATGGCGAGCCAGCGCTCCCGGTCGTACTGCAGCGTGGGACCCGTGCTGAGGTACCGCTCGAGGAAGGCCTGCAAGGACAAGCGGAGATGCTATTAGGGAGGGAGCACCCGCTCCAGGCGGTGCTGCTGGGGGCTGCCTGCTCTCACTCCTGGGAAAACATGTCCTCCCAACAAACCAGGATGGGCCCGCAGATCACACCCAATTCCATCAGGACTGCCCCACGGAGTCCCTGCTGGGGAGGGAAGGCTCCCCTACTTTCTCACTCTCCAACCAGAGGGTGCCAACGGTGGTAAGCAGAGAGGCGAGGAAGGCAGGGTGGCTGGTACCCACGTCTGCCCAGAAGCCGTGGCTGAGGCACCAGCCGCCTCTAAGGGCCTGGGTCCCATGGCCCAGGCTACGGCTTGTACCTGTTCATAGGTCGGCCTCCTCCCATTCCTCGGGGCAAGTGCCAAGCACGGAAAAGCACTCTGGGAACGTGAGCAGAAGAAATACAGGGATATACCTGCACACACAAAAACGCATGCTCTGCCCTTGCTGCTGTGTGCCTCTGGATGAGCCGTTTAACCTCTCTGCGGGTGGAGGAGATGACAGCGCTAACGCACAGGGCTGCTGTGAGGACGAAGTGGTTGACTCTAACCGTCTCACGGTGCAAGGCTGTTTTATGGGGGATGGGGTGTGCGCGTGGCAAGTCCGGGGGATAGCCGGGCCCCACGTCCACCTCCCTCTCTCTCGGCTCTAGCAGGGCTGAGCTCCGTGGGTTCCTCGACATTCCCCTCGACATGTGCTGTTCCTCCTGCTGGATGTCGTCCTTCAGCAAACTCCTCCTGGCCCTTTAAATCTTCTCACACCACTCCCTGAACCTCTCAGACAGGCGAACATGTCCTCCTTTAAGGGCCTCTAATCATGGCATGACTCCCGTGTGACATTTTACTTTCTGAACAATTACTGCCAACTTGCTTGTCTGAGGCCTATACTACACTATACTCTCCTGGAAGGCAGGAACTACTTTTTTTTTTTTTTTTTTTTTTTGCGGTATGCAGGCCTCTCACTGTTGTGGCCTCTCCCGTTGCGGAGCACAGGCTCTGGATGCGCAGGCTCAGCGGCCATGGCTCACGGGCCCAGCCGCTCCGCGGCATGTGGGATCTTCCCGGACCGGGGCACGAACCCGTGTGTCCCCTGCATCGGCAGGCGGACTCTCAATCACTGCGCCACCAGGGGAGCCCAGGAACTATTTTTTAAATTCGGATTTTCCATGTGCCTGGCATATGCCGGGGGGCTCAACAGCGTGTGTGTTACATCAATAAATACATCGATTTAGCTTTGAGAAAGAAGAAGAAAGAATGAACCAGGGATCCAGATAGAAAATATTAGGATAAAACATTCTGGTCCTAAACACAGGTCACAGATGGTTTCTAAGTGGTATCCTCCAACCACACCTCACTGCTGCTGCCAGGTACATTATTTCTCATCTATAAGCATATATTCTAAGGCAGAAGGGAGAGTTGTGCCTCTACCACAACACTCACTCATATAAAAATAACTCCTATGTGGGCAATTCCTGGCGGCCCAATGGTTAGGACTCAGCGCTTTCACTGCTGGGGCCCAGGTTCAATCCCTGATTGGGGAATTAAGACCCTGCAAGCCACGAGGCATGGCCAAAAAAAAAAAAAAAAAATACAACTCTTATGAATCATAAGGAAAAGAAACAGCTCAATAGTTAGATAAATGAAATTAATAAGACAATTTATAAAAGAATAGAAAATTAAGATATGAAAAGATGTTCTATCACGTTAATAGTTCAATATGACTTCAAATAATAAAAATCTATTTCCCTCCTCTTAGATGGGCAATGATCAAAAAGAATGATAACACCCAATGCTGGCAAGGGTAAGGGGGAAATAAACGGTCTCATATCCTAAAGGCAAAAGTGTGAAACAGTAACACCCCTTAGAAGGACAATTTGGCAGGATCTGTACCTTTGATCCAGCTGTTCCTCTACTAGAAATTTATCCTTCAGAAATACTTGCATAAACGTACAAACACATATGTAAAAAAGAGATATTCACTGCAACACTGTTTAGACCAGGGATTGGCAAACTTTTCTTTAAATGTAAATAGTTTTGGTGTTGCAAAGGCACACACTGTCACAACTACTCAACTCTGCTGTAGTAGAGAGAAAGCAGCCGTAGACAATCTGTAAACAAAAGGGTGTAGCTGTGTCCCAATAAAACTCGATTAACAAAAACCACCAACCCCTGGTTTAGACTAATGAAAGATCTTAATCTAAATGTGCCTCAGTAGGCAATCCATTAAACAAACCATGGTATTCAGTGGAATAAGACGCAGCTATTACAGGGAATGAGTCAGATCTGTATAACGGAGATTGCGAAGTACTGACATGGAAATATAGCCAAGAGACAGCTTTAAGTGAAAAAAGCAAGTGTCCAAACTTTACTTATATGGTATGAGATCCCATTTCTGTTTTTCTTTTTTTTATCCATTTCTGCTTTAAAAACACACACCCACAAACACCTGAAAGAATATACCCCTACTCTTTATATCAGTAAGAACTGTCTGGGTTAGGGGAATGAAAACTTCGCTTTGTACATTATACTTTAATGTTCGGATTTTTATACAAAGATTATTAGTTTTAATTCAGAAAAGTATACTTTTTTTAAATGAAAAAGAAAGCAACCAGGAAACTTAAAAAAAAAACCTTGAAAAAGGAAAACCACCACTTCCATTCTATGTGGTACGAGCTATCACTTTGCACATGCAGACATATTGTACTCACTTGTAACCACAGTGTTCAAAGCTTTTTGCATTCTGTTTTTTGTAACTTAATATTCTAACAAAGATTCTTCCATGTTTTAACAGGTGAAATACTGTACTATGTAAGCCACTGTTCTATTTTTAACTCCAGTTTGGAGTTAATACAGATTATTTTGCAAAAATCACGTGCATATATATTCATGAGTATAGCTGACTGTGCTGAGTACTTTTTCTAGGAGAGGGATTAGTGAGTCAAAGAATATGGGAAACATTATGGCTTCTTAATGAATATTTCCATATTGCTTTTCTAAGGATCGTTACTGGTTAGTGACAATGCAACCAGCAGTTGTATATTACAAGGCAATGTATGAACACAGGTCCTTATACTAATAATATCACTACCGTGTGTTATCTGTGTACTATATGCAAGCTCATTTACTTTCTACCTCATGATTTACATGTCATGCTGCCATATTTAATATAATTCTCATACAACAATCCTATCAGGTAGATACTACTATTATCCCCATTTTATAAAAGAGGAAACAAGTGAAGAGTAACTTAGGCCAAGTCACAAACCAATTAGGTGGTGGAGCCAGGATCTGAACCCACTTCTGTTTGAAGAGAGGTCCTTTGCTGAACCCTTCCTCTACTTTGCCTCCTTGGCCACAGCCCCTCTATTAGATGCATGGTTGTTTCTTGTAACAGCCCCAAAAGTGTGCTCATGTCATAATCCCAGAGAGCATTCAGTAAAACTAACCCCCTAAGAGCCAAAATACCAAAGTGATGGCACGTTTTCTATGGTTGATAATAATGGCTATTTATTTGGTCCTTATATTATGACAGACGCTGTTTTAAGCACTTCATAAGAATGGACTCTCTTAGTTCTCATGACAACCCAATGAGGTAGATATTAGTATTATCCCCAATTTACAGACTAGCAAACTGAGGCACAGAGCCATTAGGCTCTTGGCCCAAGGTTTCCCACTAGTCGGTGGAGGTGCCAGGTTAGAGTAAGTCAACTTGGCCCCAGAATCCGCAGAGTAACCTGAACTACTACCTGGACTGTCTCTAAGTGAAAGTCTTTCCTCTGCTTGAATCTAGAGGCCTTCAAAGGCACATTTTAAAAACGACGGTATCAAAACAACATAAAATAAGTGAGAATCATTAATTCTTATTAGTTGGTGCTTTAGAGAAGCCTTTGATTTTATCATTCCCGGTAATACCCTAAAATGGGACTTTCCAAGCTCGGTGACAAGTCGCACCTTTGGGGTCATGCTGTTGGTGATGCAGAAGGCCAGGTGCTGCAGGATGCTCTCCATGCTGTGGTAGTGCTGCTGCCGGGTGGTGCGCAGGTACTTCTGCAGAGCCCGGGCCATGGAGGGGAAGATGGCCTGGGCGGCCTCCCTGGGGTCCATCACCTCCCCTGGGGCTTTCTGCTGCTCCTCAGCCTGGAGACGCTGGATGTGGACGAAGGCCTCCTCCACTGCAACCACCAGCCTGCAGGCGATGAAACGCAGCAGTCAGGACCGTGGTGCAGGGCTTGAGAACAGAGTCACACTGAATGTGGGATGACTCCTCCCAGTCTGCCACCAGCTCACCCAAGGCTCCAGTCCTTAGCTCACACTCCAGATGGTTGGGAGAGGAGGGAAGGGGAAAGGAAGGCAAAGGCAAAAATAATACGTGGAATGGGGGCTCCAGGGTGAGGAGGAAGGAGGCTGGGGGTCGGAGATGACTTCTGTTCTCAATTCTGCCACTAATTTACTTGGGAGACTCAGTTCAGTCCCTTTCATCTTTACAATGAAGGGTTAGATGAAAAGAGTTTTAAGGCCCCTCAGACTCTGGCTACAAAAGGCTCTGCTTGCACTGAGAGGTGGCTGGTGGTGCGGAAGCAGCCTTACAGAGAGCCAGAGCTGTATCCCCGGATCCAGCCGCCCGTACCAGCAGCCCCTGGGAGAAAAGAAGGAAGGGGCGCAGCACACATGATGAAAACCATCTCTGTCCACTTCGGCTAATGTGATCCGATCTTGAAAATCAGCAAGAGCCTGGGGATATAGGGCGGGCCACTCAAAGTGCGGGCTGCCGGCCAGCAGCTTCATCATCAGTTGGGAATTTTAAAGAAATGCAAATTCTTGGGTGGGCCCCACTCTAGACCTTCTGAAAAGTTAAGTATCCGTTGCCGGTAGGGCCCAGAAGCTGAGATCTGTGTTTTAACGAGTCCTCCTGGTGATGCTTTTGAATGCTAAAGTTTGAGAAACACTGGAGTAAGATTCCCTCCAAAGGCCCAAGCAGGTCATGTTTATAAACTGAAATTTCATTCTGGTTAAAAAAAAGTCTTACAGAGAACAGACTGTGAGTTGCCAAGGGGGAGGGGGTTGGGGGAGGGAAGGAGTGGGAGTTTGGGATTAGCAGATGCAAGCTGTTATATACATAAGATGGATAAACAACAAGATCCTACTGTATAGCACAGGGAACTGTATTCAATATCCTGTAATAAACCATAATGGAAAAGAATACGAAAAAGAATGTATGTATATGTATAACTGAGTCATTTTGCTGTATAGTAGAAATGAACACATTGTAAATCGACTACACTTCGATAAAATAAATTTTTGAAAAAGAGTGTTAGTATGCCATTCAAAAGAAAAGTGTGTTACAGGCATGCTAGTGTTGGGGGGTGGGCAGTGTACCTTGCTCTCCGCTTCTTCACCCGCCGTTCATGTTCCGCCTCCTCATAATACAACTCGTTGTGGCTCGAGTCCCTGCGCCGAGCAGCTGCGGCGATCATTGCCCGGGACTGACCAGTGGCGTTATTACTGGGGCCTTTGGGGGAAAGGACGATGGAGGAAGGACAGTTTTAATGCCTTGGGGCAGCGAAACAGAACAGAAAACTAGTCCACAGTCTGTCAGTACCGTCTGCCCATCCCCTGTGAAGCACATACACAAATCCCAAAAGTAACTTCCCAGAAGGGTGAACAGGACCCCTGCTCTGCGTTCAAAATGCTCACAAGAAGAGGGAAATCTCCCAAAACCCCAACTTGATGAGTGGAAATGGAAAAAGAACTCCGAAGGAGATGAAGAATGCTTGACAATTAAAATGCTGGCCAAAAATAGCACAGACCGTGCTGAAGATGTTACTTACCATCTGTTACATAAAGTTCCATTTTGGCCATAAGGGCAGCTGGAACATTCATTTCAGCGACAAGACAATGGGAGAGAATGAGAGGGATGGGGGGAACGGGACAGAGGAAAAAGAGAGTCAATGGCCACGGAGACATTAACCACACACGTGCTGGAGGGTCACGGTAGCCACAACTTTTACAGAAAATACCCATGCTTGGGGTCTTGCAAAATGTCATGTTTATTAATACACATCTAGAACTCCTGGTCTCGTTCCCCTGACCATGGACTGCCTTAACTTTTTAGAAGGACGAGGCAGACTGTACGCTTTCTTACGTAGCATCTACTTAATGGCCTGGCTTGCTAGTGGGATTCTGCACTAGGTTTGTGAAATTTACCAACCCTTTAGGATTCACAAGCGACTGCACATCTCATAGAGCCAAAAACAAAAAAAGGGGGAGGATACTGTCACTAAAACTGACACCGCCTATAAATCACTTGACTTGTTAACAATATGATCCTCTTCTAGGCTTTGCAAAGCTCTTGCCCTGACCCAAGGTACCTGGCAAGAAATGACACCGTGTCCTGTTTCTTGCACTTAACCATCTGATAGCCCGAAACACAGCTCTGATGTCCCCAGCCTGGCCTCCGGCCTCCAGCCACCCACTCAACTCTGGTTCTCAGCCAGGACTGACAAATGCCTGTAAGAATCTCACCAGAGGCCTGAATTATAGACTTAATGGATTGGGGTAGCTGAATCTTCGGTAATTTATCCAAATTTTGAAAAGCAGCCTTTTCCTATGAGCTTTCAATGTAAGATGTTCACAACAGGAGGCAGGAAACCCACATCACTCTTGTTTCATGTAGTTTTCATAAAATCCTCAAATGAATGAGTCTCCCACATATGCAGACGATCAATCAACATTTCTCTAAAAATATCTTTGTCAGGAAAAAAAAAAAAAAAGGAAAGGAAAGAAAGGAAGAAAAGACAAAAGAAAAAGAAAAAAGGAAAAATTGTTCTGAAATGAGAATGTACCATAAAGGCAGACCCTGAGAGGGGCAGAACCAAATGGAACATACAGTTTAATCTAAGTACTGGGTTGGCCAACTGCTCCCTGCACCCACCAGAGACACCACTTCAAGGCACGTACCATCTACGTTGTAGACTTTCAGCCCGGCCATGTGCTTGGCTGCTCGGAATTTGGAGGCTGTTAGGAGGTTGGGGTTATAGATGGTGAAATCTTTATAGTAATTTTCCAGAACCACCAATGCTGCTCGCTGGATACTGAGAAAAGAAGGCAAAATTAATGCAGTTTTTTCCAAGCAGGTTCTATGTGAAAAAAATCCTCTTTTGGAGTCAGGTAAAATAACGGGTCACCAAGGATAACCGCACATAGAAGGCTCCTGGGTTTCACCACATCTTTTGTCTCCAGAACAAGAATTTAAAGATGAAACTCAGGTCCCATCGTTCAGTGGCTTCTGTGCCTTCTCCCAGGCTACATCATTAGCCACATCCCATCTAGCCAATACGCGAGAAAGGAATGTTATACCTTCTAATTTAGATTTGCTTAGGCTACACAGAACGTTCCTCGTTTTCTCAGTTTACGGAAGAGCAAATTGAGGACCCCAAAAAGGTCAAGGACTAACAGATGGCTGCAGAGCTACTGAGTGAAACAACGAAGTGTAGATTCAGGTTTGTCAGGTCCTAGAGCAGCGTTTCTACCTACACCTCATTGCCCCTGATGGAAGGAATGTAGGGTTTTCAGTTTTCTGTAGGTCAAAACAACACCCACAAGGGGCAAAGTGCACTGGAAAAATACTGGCTGCAAACACTAGTTAATCCTGATTCCTACTCTTCATCCCATCCATCCCAGGCCAGCGAGAGCTCCCTCTTTCAGAGGAAACAAGATCCTTTTCCCTGAGCCCCCTGAGGCCTCAGCTGAGACCTCACTCTTTCTCGGTCTACAAGGCCTCCTGCTCCGTGGGTTGCTGTTTCCAGTCCTCCGCAGGGGTGTGTGAAGAGGACTCCACTTGCCAGTGTCCTACGATCTTTAACCTGTCACCAGCTTGGCCCCTCTGAGAGCAGCAGAGGAGCAGAGAAGAGGTAGCAGGGTGGGTGAAGGGGGCACCCATACTCAGTATTGGTCGCAAAAGAACATGCTCTTGGGCACAGATACGGGACACTCACCACTTCAAAGAGTGACCTGTCATAACACAGCCAGGGATTTTACATACCTCATCTCATCTGACCCTCACAATCGTTCAAGGGAAGAAAACCAAGGTTCAAAAATCTATGACCTGCAAACAGGACACATCTACCAAACAGCAGAGCTGGAACTCCAATCTGTTCCTCCTCCCAGATATGTGGCCACTGTAGGACAGTGTACGTATGCACCGACCTCTCCAGGTCTCTTAGATGTTCACCAACCACCAGTCGGCTAAACTCCACATGGTTATTTGGATCTTGCCCTTTATATTTTTCTTCCTGTTTCCCTGCTAAGTAGGTGAGCTTATAAGGATTATTTACAATAGCCTGGGCACCAGGATAGGGCTGCCTTCGATTCCTGGATGACCACACTGCCTTCTACAGCTCACCGAGTGGCTCGGGGTTCTTCACACGAAGACAAGACAGCCGCTAACCCATCAGCTTGACACTCTGCCAACCCAGTCCTCAGCTCCCCTTGCAGCTGTGCCCCCAGAGTTTAACATGGAGTCGAAAAACAATCTAGAAGTCAATCAGCTCATCTCCTTGAGAGCAGAGTCATGGCAATGCTTTCTTACTCATATCCCCGCAGTGCCTCGATCCGTGATCCGCATTCAGTTGGGGCTTAGAATCAACCTAGATATGCACACTCATGCGGGGCTGGGGAAATCTGGGAAGACCAACTTCCAATAACAGAAGTGTAAGATTCCTAAGAGCAAATTCACATTCAAAAGCCCTAGTCATTTAGTCTTCCAGTCGCCCACTCACCACCCTCATATTTAAGAACCTATGTCAGCCAAGCTCTGGGAATGCAAAGATAGGGTGGGAGGAGCTTCTCCTTGCCGGCGTTATGTGGAACAGAAGCTCTGTGACCACGAACTGGAATACGCAGGGGCTGAGGAAGCGCAGAGGGGGGCTTCTAAGCATCTAGGACTTGGGTAGGCATAAGAGCAGCTTCCTGAGGAAGTGAAGTGGCCCTTGAGTTGAGATCTGTGTGTCATAGATCTTTGTGCAGAAGTCCTCTTGGCTTCCACAGACACCCTGCCCGGCGGACCCCGGCTCAGCATGGCCAGCCTCGGCTCTGTCCCTGTGTCCGTGACATTCTCCCACGGGCGGGGCACGTGCTGCTTCTCCACCTCCTGCTCCATCCTGAGGCTGACGGCGGCCTCTGCCTGCTCGCTGATCACACACGAACGCTCCCTCCTACGCACCTCCACCCGCCTGCCCAGGCACTGCTTTTCCAAAGTCTCTGGGCTTCTTGGAGATGAGGAGCCTCTCTACACAGAAGGAGGTCTGTTCATGTGCACAGACTTGCCGCACGCAGGCTACTTCATCCCAGGCTCCTGTGCTGACATGGACACATCTCAAGGGGCCTGGATTCCAGCAGAGAAGTATTTCCCTGATCAAGATTTAAAACTTAAAAAGGCAACTCAGAGGTTATGCTCAGGCCCATCTTCAAAGCAAACCCTCTTGTGGTTGTGGGGTTTGGCTTTTCTGTTCAGCCAGCCCGCAAGGAGGGGCCCAGGGCACCACACTACCTCGGCCGGGGACTGCAAGGCAGAGAGGGAACGGCTGGACCGGAGCCTGGCGGCCCTGTTTCCCAACCTCTCTACCCCCAAAGCCACCATGCTGCCCAGAGAAGGGGTGTCTGTCCACACCCAGCTCTGGCAGGAGCCTTGCTCTCCAAACTGGGCAAGTCCACAGTCAGCATGATGCCAGAGCCCTGGGTGGCCTGGGGAGGGCTCAAGGACTGGACAGGAGCCTCCCCAGGCTCGGGAGCCTTTGCTCAGAAAACCAAACAAGGGGCAGGGCTCGGGTGATGTTTTCTTCCTTCAGCCCCATCTGAACAGAGAGGCACCAGAAAGCCCCAGAATCAGCTGTGGACCTGCCCGCCTCCACACGCTGACAAGCTAACACAGGAGCTAAAAAAAATTAAAAAAAAAAAAAGTTGAGATTTGGATTAAAATCCAATCTGCCTTTCTTCAACTTTTTTTAATTTTTTTGCTGTATTCGGGCCTCTCACTGTCGTGGCCTCTCCCGTTGCGGAGCACAGGCTCCGGACGCGCAGGCTCAGCGGCCATGGCTCACGGGCCCAGCCGCTCCGCGGCATATGGGATCCTCCCGGACCGGGGCACGAACCCGTGTCCCCTGCATCGGCAGGCGGACTCTCAACCACTGTGCCACCGGGGAAGGCCTCTTCACCTTTTGGAAGAGAGCAGACTGTAATATATGACGTAAGTCTTGCGGGTGAGTCAGGGTGATCACCAACCCCAATTAGGTACCGGGCTGTGCTGTGTATGCATCAGAGGGGGGTGTCAGAGCCCTTAGGCGGCCGGGCTGCCTCCTGGCGCCCATGCTGCAGTCACCTTGAGTACTCACAGCCGTTGTCTCTCACTCTTCCCCATGTTCTCTCTCACTACTGCCTACCGAAGTCATCCCTAGCTGCTGTCAACCTCGCTGCCTCAGGCAATGATCCTCTGTTCTTGTACATCTTCAACCTTGGTATAAATAGAGAAAATGGGCTTTGCGGCACCGGAGTGAGGCGCTCTGCTCGGGCTAAGTGATATCCGCTCCAGTACGGCAGTCCGATGTCGATTTCAATCCCAAGTCTAAGGGCTTTCTCATTTCCATTCTGGCTCCTGATTCATGGTCTGGACTGGCTGAGTTTGTTAGATAACTTCAGGATAAAAGAAATCTACAACTACTATATCATTTGGCATCTACTGAGGGGACCCCACCCTGCAGGGCACCCTAGCATCAGCCTAAGTTACGGCTCCACAATGCCAGGATGCAGGAGCACCCCAGTCCTCAGCCAGTGTTGGGGTTCAGAAGCCCCCTGCCTCTGCTCCTTGGCATCTTCCAAATACGGCATCTCACAGGGCCAAAGCAGGGCTGATTTCTTTCAGGAAGCCTTTTCCAACCCTCCGGTCCCCACTGACCTGTCAGGGGAGTCACACGGGCGAGGCTCGCTCTCCAACAAGCCCCGGGAAAGTCCCCCACGCACGGGGACACCTGCGGTGGCTTCCCACGGTGCACGGTACTCGTTGGCTCAACCTGCCCATTTAGGAAACCCCAGTAATTGCCACAGGTATAGGATCAGTTCTGCGCATGTATTTCCTAAAACCATGGAGTTTCAGAGGCAGAGGGGCCTCAGAGATGAACAAAAGCAAACCCTTCAACTAGCCCCAGTCTCCGGACCAGACTGCCTCTGGGGAAGGAGGGAGGCAAGAAAAACTGAGCTGGTGAGACATTTGCTGCCTCTCTTATGACTACCACAGTCATAGACAAAAGACAGTAACCTGACTAAACGATCCTCATGCAGAAACCGCGTATACAGGCAGGCGGAGCCTGATGTCCAGACCGATTGTGGACATGGCCACACCAAAAACCCATGCGAGGAGCACTTTCCCAAGATATGGAACTCTGAGCTCAATAATTACACCCTCCCAGGGAAATGCCCCTTTTCACAGACCACATATATTTGTGGAAAACAGCGCATGCATACGCATAGCTCATAACAGAAATTCACTTGAGACCTGCACATAAAAACACAAGTATAGGAATCCCAGATACGCCTAGAAAAGGACCACATGGATGATGGACTAGCCACGATCAGGACCAGAAGAAGTTGATGCTGTTCCCAGTGGGAAAGTAACCCCCTCAACTCTACTTGGTCCAAACTTGAGCTCGTGGATGAGACAGGGCAGCAATGGATCAGCACAAATATCTGAGGGAATTCAACAGCCACGGCTGAATCTGAAACGCACCCTTGACCATGTTGCCTTACTGGTCTATTTTCTTTTCAGGACAAAGAGGGTGCAATGTGAAATGCTATGTCTAATCAGCTACAAAACATCTTCCAGGGTCAGTGACAACTGTCATACAAAACTGCCATGGCAATGGAGGAGAGGGCTCACCCTCGTGCTACATTTCTAAAACACATTTGGAGAGAAGCACCTCTGAACACAGTTCAAATTTTAGTTCATAAAACTCTGAAAGACATGTCTTTGAAAAATAAATTCTGAAAAACAAAACCAAGCTAATGCCCTACGTATCTGTACCCCCACAGCCTCTCCACTCTCTCTGGCTGTGGGTTTAGGATGCACACTGTAAATGGTGCAGGCTCAGGGCTCAGAGAGCATGACCCTTGACTCTTCCATTTATTCTCTGACCTTGAACGAGTTAACTCATTTCTCCAAAGCTCAGATTCTTCATCTGTAAGATGAGAATATAACAACACAGAAAACCCTGCTATAACACGGTAAGTGGGCTTCAAAAGAGTCAGCTGTATAAATGTATTACTAAAAGGTTAATGAAGTGACTTGGGCCAGCCCGGTGCAGGTAGCTGGTCAGAAAATCTAGTGACAGACTGCAAGACCCAAATATACAGGTTTGGGCTGAGGTCTGAGTCACCCGTGGTAGTTGTCTCATGAGCTTAAATGTTAATAGGGACAATTCCAAATTCAATGACTTTCTGAGACTTCAACAGTTGGCACTGAGGCCAGGAAAAATACTGGAGACTCAGGAGTCCACCCTCTACTTCCTATTTCCCAAGGAGAAGCTGCCTGCCTGGTTTAGGTTTTTGTTAAAGATTAAATGAGGTAATATATTTTAAAGTGTCTGACCCAAAGCAAATGGCTTATGAATGGTAGCACCGTGAGCTTACGCATCTGTGTCTGTTGGGGAGGCCAATCTGTCCCCTATGTGTACCTGTACTGCCCTCCCCACCAAGGGCTACCACGAGGGAACTACTACAGGAAATGAGCCAGGATCATTGCTTTCCTTAGGGACTTAGACCATAAAGTCATGCTACTCTCTGTTTTTATGCAGTATTTGCTGCGAACTCTCAGCCTCCTGAAAAATCAAACCTGTAGCTACCGAGAGGCATCTGTGGTACAAAAAGTAGAAAAAGCACTGCCTTGGAGTCAGAAGGCCTGGATTCCTGCTACTCTGTAAACCATATAAGTTACTTCCCCTTTCTGGGCCCTGTGTCTTGGCTGATGATAGAGAGGGAATACCAACTACTGCATCTGGTTGTCGAGAAGAGCAAATGAAATACTGCCAGTGAAAACATTTATAAACTTACAGGATTATACAAATATAAAATAGTATCACATTACTAACGCGTCTGAGCATTTTGTAGCAAGGGATGGGGTTGGTTGTTGGCTAAGATATTCACAGAGTTCCTGGACATAGAAGCATGACCCAATCTCCACTTATGTATATATATATTTTTTTTAAAAAAAATTAATTTATTTTATTTTTGGCTGCGTTGGGTCTTCGTTGCTGCGCACGGGCTCTTCTCTGGTTGCGGCAAGCAGGGGCTACTCTTCGTTGCGATGTGCAGGCTTCTCACTTGGGTGGCTTCTCTTGTTGCAGAGCATGGGCTCTAGGCGTGCGGGCTTCAGTAGTTGTGGCACACAGGCTCAGTAGTTGTGGCTTGCGGGCTCTACAGCGCAGGCTCAGTAGTTGTGGCGCACGGGCTTGGCTGCCCCGCGGCATGTGGGATCTTCCCGGACCAGGGCTCGAACCCGAGTCCCCTGCATCGGCAGGCGGATTCTTAACCACTGTGCCACCAGGGAAGTCCCTTCACTTATATTAAATCAGAAAATTCTTGAAATGAAGAGAGTTTTAGTGTTCTCCCAAGCATAGACTCAAGAAGCAATCAGAGTCCATCTAGTCCCAACTCGCAATCCAAGCACCAACTCTTTAAAACACCCCAGAAATCATTCAGCCTCTGCTTGAAAAGAAAATATGCTCTCACTTTGTACTGAAATGACCTTATTTTAAGTTCTACCCATTGGTCCACCCACAGCTTCCTTCTGCACCAAGCCCCTCTTTCTTGTGAAAGCCCATCATATACTTGGAGAAAACAACTGTGGACATAAACCTCCTCCCTTTTAACCTTCCTATTTTGCAGATAAGAGCCCCGAGGCCTAAAAAAGTATGTGCACACCACCCCGCCCCCCCATACAGAGTTGTTTATTTCCTATTCATTCACTTTCCTCGGATCCGATTGTGGCTTCTGCAATTAAACTAGCACATGCTATTAAAATCAGAAATATTAAGGCTGTAGGAGCTCACCCAGTCAGAGGCCTCACACTCCGCAGCTTTAAGTTCTCCCAGAGCAGGGAGAAAAGGTGAGATAGGGCCAGGTGGGGAAGCCTCCTTCAGGTTTTAGCCACTTCTTTTCAAATGTTAATTGAGCCCTTGAGCTCTGTCAAGAAAAACAGCTTTCCCACTGTGTGAAAAATGAGCGAGCATTTCCTACATACCCAAGCCCCACATAAACACTAGCTAGCTGCCTTTATTCTGACGGCCCGGGTATGTGCTGACAGGAAAGCTCTGGAGAGACCGTGTGCTGGTCACAGAATGAAATCTGCAAAGGCCCCCCTTCAGGGTTAGTGTTCATTATCCTGCCAGTCAACTAAGGATGCCAACATTCAGAAAGATTCTAATGACCAGCCTTGACCACTCCATCCAAAGGCAAGTAGGAATTAGGAGCACCTGCTAAGTCCTGCTAAGTCCCAAGTGCTGGGATGGATGTGAACGACACCTCAAGGGGCTCAGACTCCCGTCGGTGACAACCACCCAAACAGGGAAGTACAGCTGAGTGACCTGGGGGCCAAGACAGGGCATGTGAGTGGGGGTGGGGAGCTTCAGGTGAAGATCCAAAGTGGAGGCAAAGCTGAGTCTCAAAAGATGAATGATGGTCACACCATGTGGACGACAGCCTATAAAGCCAATTCCAGGCAGAGGAAGCAACGTAGGCAGACACAGGCTGGTGTTCAACAATCCACCTAAATGGTTACAACAAGAGCAATGGGGGTCACAGTGCTGAGTCCTAGGACAGCTCTGAGAACCCTGATGGGGTGGGTTGAAGAGCATCTCCCCAAAATCTGCATCTACCCAGAAACTCAGAATGTGACCTTATTGGTCTTTGCAGATGTAATTACAATTAGTTAGTAAGAGAAGGTCATACTGGTGTCTATATAAGAAGAAAATAGGACACACAGAGAAGGCCGTGTGATGACGGAGCTGAGATTGGAGGGATGCGGCTACAAGCCAAGGAGCCCCAAGGATTGCAGGCAGTGGCCAGAAGCAAGGAGGAGCAAGGGAACACGGCCCTACCAACACCTAGATTTCAGACTTCTTTGCGGTACGCGGGCCTCTCGCTGTTGCGGCCTCTCCCGTTGCGGAGCACAGGCTCCGGACGCGCAGGCTCAGCGGCCATGGCTCACGGGCCCAGCTGCTCCACCGCATGAGGGATCTTCCTGGACCGGGGCACGAACCCGTGTCCCCTGCATTGGCAGGTGGACTCTCAACCACTGCGCCACCAGGGAAGCCTTAGATTTCGGACTTCTAACCTTCAAAACTCAGAAAATTGGTTCAAGTCACTCAGTTTGTGGTCCTTTGCCAGCAGCTGCAGGAAGAGAATACACTTGTATTTAGGGAAAGCAGGATGGAGGCAGGTAGAGGGCAAGGCTGAGCTAAGGTTAGGTGGCCGAGGCACTGCATGAATGGCAAAGGGGAGAGGGTGAGGAGAGAGGACGAGGGAGGGAAAGGTCGGTGGGGGCATGGGGGGTAGCAGAGAGGGTGAGCCAGCTGAGAAGACCCAGAGGACAACGGCCGTAAAGGAGCCGGGGTACCACGGCCACCGCATCTCTTGCTCTTTAAGGCATGCCTACCCAGTAGGTGAATTTTAGGCTGGAACCCAGGTCTTTGAGACAACTTGTAAATGCAGGATCCAAAATGAAAGTTGACTCAGTTTCTTGGGAAAATTCCCACCCTGGGAGAGAGCTTGATGCCCTAGGTTTCACCTGACTGCTACTTCTCCCCAGGAGAGTCAACAAGGGTTACATCTTCCTGAATGTGTGGGCTTCACTGCTCCCTGGACTTGGAGATAAACTGACTTTGTGACCGAGAGTCAGGAGCATTTGCAGTAACATGCGTGTGAGTCCCAGAGACGCACATATAATTAGCCCCTGAACGTTGCTGCCACCTCCTCTGCTGAGAACCGGACACACGAGTGTTCATACCTCCTGGCCCTCCTGTCCTTCAATCAAAATGTTTGTCTCACAGCTGCATTGGGGGCAGTAGCTTACACAAGTCCTGCACAGATAACAGGCAGTGATCACCTGGGAACCTGAGGACAGGGAGTGGCAAAAACTGGAATCGGCTCCTGTTTACTGACAGGTCTGGTTAGGATGCAGGAAGATCTGCGAGGAAGGCAGGATGTTCTGGGACCTTCTCCTGACAGACCGGGGGGCGGGGGGGCACACGTGGCTGCCTGAGATCTTGAGATGCGACGCCCATCCTGAGAGGCGACAGTGGCCAGCGTCCCTGTCCTGCTGGGGAGGCCTTTCTCCAGGCCACATGGATTCTCCAGGGACCCAGGCGTGCCGGCTCCTCAGCTTCAGCGAACAAGTTCTCTGAATCGAGATTCGAAAACTGGCAGGTCTCCCTGGACGAGGCTTTGAACACCAGCTGCAGACAAGCGCTGCAGGGGATCCCCATTGAAAGATAGCAAACTGAGACCAGAAGCCGCATAGTCCTATGGGGGAAGGAGGTGAAATGTGCTGTCTGGCGGGGCACACAGGGAACTTCTCCAGGCCCTTTGCTGTCCCGCTTTAAGTTCCTGCTAAGAAAGTGTAACCTGGGAAACACCCTCTCTAATAAAACAAGCAAAGTCACACTGGGAGGAGACCACGTTGCCAGCACCAGGAGTCTGTGAGCACAGAAGTGGCCAACAGCTACATGCAACGCCCTGGTCCCCCTGGTCGCAGCAACTGAACAACGAGAGGTGTGTCATTCCTCTAGGCTGCAACACGGAGAGACCACTGGGTGGTTCTGAGCGCTCTGACGACACTGATGAGAAAGCCCCCACCTAGGGGATGATCCAGTCATAGCTGGCTGTCCCATAACAGAAAGATGTGGCAGACCCCTTGCACTGGGGGGACCTACGAGATGTGCTTCCCCTCAAGTGGCAGGTTTGGCTACGGCCACATCTGCCCAGAGAGCTCGCAGCCCACTTCCAGGCCAGGGCACGGGCCCCTCCCACAGGATCCAACCTGGGCTGCACCTGCCATGCCTGCAATGGGAAATCGGCCTTCCAAGCTTTAAATCACTGAACTAAATCACACCAGATGAACATCAAAGACAACCATGCTCTGGGTGCCTTGAAAAGCAGATTTAGATCGGGACCAAGAGCAGCCCCAGACCCACCCAAGATGCTCGGCTGGCCTGCTCTTATCCAGCCTCACATCCTCTTGACGCGGGTACCTCTGGCCCTGGGAGGAACCGCAGGCACCCAAATGGAAAGGTCTGGAGGCCAAGGGCAACCAGTCTAGCCAACGGATCTCTGCTCACAGAGACCAAGTGAGGCCAATACGGGGCAGGACAGGGAAAGGGGACCCTGTTCACTTGCCCTCTTGAGTGTTAGTGTACCACACACACTGAACCAAATCACACCCATCAATCCGTGCGGGAGCGTGCAGAAAGCCAGGCAGGCTGAGGGGCGAGTCCTTGGGAAAACAGACCACACACCACTCCAGTGCGCATCCACCACCCGCCCGCCGCCAGGGGCGGGGCTGTGGGGACGGCACCATGGAAACCAGGTTCACGTCCAGGGCTCCGTCCCGTACTCTCCGCCTCGGAGAGAGGGTCTGTGGGCAGACGCCGTGCGAGGGCAGCCTTCCCAGCTGTGGCTGCTGCCAGTAGGCAGCTGAGCAAACACAGGCCCGCAGTGTCCGGCACCTTCCACTCTCATTAAAGCCACTTTTAACAGGGACCACGGGGCCAAACCACAAACGGCAGCTCTGAGCCCGCCTTCGAAATTCTCCCACAGGAGAGCAGAGCCTGAGCAAAACTCTGCACACGCTCCTCTTTAGCTCTTACTCATTTTCATCCTTTGTTTCCTTAGGGAGTGGGGGTGGGGACTGCTAATATCTTTACTGAAAAGCAGCTACGCAAGAAGGCACATTTCCAAAGCTGAGACTGCATGGGAAACCACGATCATAAAAAACATGAACCGAGACCTTTGGCGGTCATTTTAAAACACGCCCTCACTTCGCAGGCGATGGAGCCAGGCCCTCCCGCGACAGTTGGTGCCGGTCTTGAACGTGGGAGGGAGGGGCCCACAGCCCAGCGTGACAGCCAAGCCTGATCAGTGGGGTAATCACCAGCTTTGATATCATTTGACCCAGAATCACAGACGCAAGATTTCCAGTGGAGCTGGATATATCCTGGCGTTACTGGCGTAACCTTAACCTCCCCAGGAGACTCTCCTTTTCTCACTTCTAACTAGGAAACCAAAGTGCCATTGAGAGAAACAAGGCCCCCACTCAAGCTGGGAAGGTGCAGGCCAGAGCTGGAGACAGGACAATAGGAGCTCTGTTTCATGGGGTTAAGCTCCGTTCATTGATCCGTGGTTTCCTGGGGCTTCAGGGTCAAAGGTCACCAGGGTGCCTAACGTTCCTGTCTTAGCTCGGGCTGCCATAACAAAATACCAGAGACTGAGTGGTTTTAACAACAGAAGCGACTTTTCCTACAGTTCTGGAGCCTAGAAGTCCAAGCTCAAGGTCTGGCCAACTCAGTTTCTGCTGAGGACTCTCTCCCTGGCTTGCAGACGGCTGCCTTCTCACTGTGCCCTCACATGGTATTTCCCCAGTGCGTGTGCACCAGGGGAGAGAGCGTGCAGGCAAGCTCTCTGGTGTCTCTCCTTCCAAGGCCACTAATTTTAGAAGATCTATGAACTCCCTTAACCTTAATTACTTCTTTAGAGGTCCTATATCCAAACATCGCCACACTGGGGTTTAGAGCTTCAACCAATGAATTTGGGGTAACATTCCACCTCTGGTTCCCCCCAAATTCATGTCCTTCCTGCAAAACATAATCCCACCAAGTTCTTTGCCATTTTATTACAAAGGTCACCTTTTCTCCATCATCCAATAACATGTTCCTTGTTTCCTCATTTCTAGCTATGAATTTTTCAAGGAACACATTCAGTCTGTATTAGTTCCTTTTCAACACAATGCTACAATCATACATGATCATAAATTTCCACTGTTTGAAAAGCAATCCAAGAATCATTTCTTCTAAAGCATGGGTGGTTCTGTGATCAGTAATCAGAACTTTGATTAAATGGTCCACAGTCAATGCCAATTTGTAAGATACTTTTAGTCTCAATGAATGAAGCATTGAGTTAAAAAACCTGCTGGCTGAATTAGGTACAGTGGAGCTTCAGCAATATGAGTATCTTACAGGATGGGTCACTGTGAATAGACAAGTTTCCCAGAGGACTGAGACGAGAGTTAAATCTGCTTTTGTGGTTTGTGTCCTTGCTGATGACTACCAGCTATCACCCTTCATTGATGTTCATGTACCTCCTTAAGAGCAGCTCTTTCCTTGACTTGAAATATGTTACTTCTGGACTCTTGGAGATCTCAAAGTCAATAATTAAATTTTTTAGAACTATAAGAATATGCAGGCTCTGAGAATGAGGGCCTGAGGTTGTTGTGGGAGCCTGCCACACAGTGAACCCCAATGAACCAATGCTTCCAATATCCCCCCCCCGGTGCAGTCTTTGCCCCTTAAATCTGGGCTGGGGCTCTGACTTGCTCTAAGAAGAGGATGCAGTGCAAGCAGTACTGGGCGAGTTGCAGGCCTAAGCCTTAAAAGAGAGCTTCGAGAGCTCTGCTTGTGTGTTCTTAGGAGTCCTGAGAAGTTGTCTAGCTACACTAATGAAGACACTACTCCCCCAGAGGGAAGGCCCTCTGGGGAAGGAGAGAACCACAGAATACCTTGGACAAGAAAGCAGCGAAATCCCAGCGGATTCACCACATGACTGCACAGGGACCACTGGCCAGACCAGCCAAAGAACCTCCCAGCTGAGCCCAGCCCACAGAACCATGAGAAATGATAATAATGTTGCCCTAACTACTAAGTTTTGGGGTGGTTTTAACAGCCATAGTTAAAAGAGGTCTTCTTTGGCAGGGGCCCCCAACCCCCAGGCCACGGACCAGTAGCGGTCCTTGGCCTGTTAGGAACCGGGCCACACAGCAGGAGGTGAGCAGCGGACGAACGAGCAAAGCTCCATCTGCTGCTCCCCATCGCTCCCCATTGTTCGCATTACCTCCTGACCACCCCCCCCCCCACGACTGCTCACATCCGTGGAAAAATTGTCTTCCATGAAACCGGTCCCTGGTGCCAAAAAGGTTGGGGACCACTATTCTTCAGGACATGTGACAAACAGAAAGTTAAAAATGTTTGACCAGGGGACTTCCCTGGTGGCACAGTGGTTAAGAATCCGCCTGCCAATGCAGGGGACACAGGTTCAAGCCCTGGTATGGGAAGATCCCACATGCCACAGAGCAACTCAGCCCATGCGCCACAACTACTGAGCCTGTGCTCTAGAGCCTGCGCGCCACAACTACTAAGCCCGCGCGCCACAACTACTGAAGCCTGTGTGCCTAGAGTCCGTGCTCCACAAGAGAAGCCACCGCAACAGGAAGCCCCTGCACCGCAACAAAGACTAGCCCCCGCTCGCCGCAACTAGAGAAAGCCTGCGTGCAGCAATGAAGACCCAACGCAGCCAAAAATAAATTAAGAAAAAAAAGTTTGACCAGGCAAAGGCTCAAACCTACTTACTACTGTGGTTATAAGGCAGAGGCTTTGTTTGCTGAGCGACTGAATAAAAGAGCCAATGGAGCTAAGGAACGACCGTAGAGTGGGAGCCAGCCATCTCTGAAAATCCTCTTCACACACTCCTTTCCAGCCCTGAAGCTATGATTTAAATGAGATAGAATAAAGTGTACAAAAATATCTAGCACCCAGCCTGGTTCATGGTAAGCGCTCAAAAATTGCTTACAAGTCCACTCATGCGTTCTTAAAGCAGTGACATGAACATGAACACATCTGTTCAGGGGCACCATGGTGAAACGGTTAAGATCATTCTGGAACCAGCCTGGGCTCAGATCCTGGCTCCCACAATTACAAACTGTGTGGCCATAGACAACCTACATAACTCCTCCAAGCCTCAGTTTCCTCACCTGAAAATGAAGGTAACAGTGCCTACCTCACAGGATTGCTGTGATGATTCAATGAGCTACATACTAAGAGCTTAGAAGGTGCCTGGCACGTGTTAAGGTCTATGTCAGTGTTAACTGGTAAGGTTTCCATTGTTGTTGCTTTGTTCTGCATCTTGGATTCAGTCAGTCAATTACACTGGCTGCTATGCTCCAATATTTACAGGATTTACCTTTAAAGATTTCAAAACTGAGAAATTATTAATGAGGATCATTAAATGTCATTTTAAGTCTCTTTTTTCTTCTGGGTTTCTCCCCAGATACAATCAGATCAAAACCTAGTGCTTGGTGAAATCCTGGAAAAGTTAGCAACTCATTGCGAGAACTTGGCCAAGAAAAGTGACACATGACGTATGTGTGGAGAATTACGAACCCAATGTGCCGAGACCCCAGGATGCTGCGGAGAACACAGGGACGGAGTGTGATGCACAGGAAGGCGCTGGTTCCTTGCGGTCTCAAGCAGGTCCCTGAACCTATGGCTCGGGGCCCTCAATGGTAAAGGGGCGACACCACTACAGCACCTGCCCCCACCCCTGACAGCAGCGAGGAGGGGAAAGGGAGACATCCCTAAGAGCCCTGGTAATCCCTACGGCACTGGGCAAAGGTTAGGATGTATCTTAATCTACTTTGGGGTCTCACTTTGTACAACTGGAACCTCTTACATTTCTGAAAGTTTTCAAATAAGCCCAAACTCCCATTCCTGCCAACAAGCAAGGTCCCTGCAAGTACCTTTTATGAGAGCTAAGGAAAAACGTATTTTAAGACACTAAAGAATAGATATTTTTCTGACTATTCTCAAAAATAGCTCAGTTGACTTTATAAAATCACCTTTGAAAACAAAACAACAAAAGAACTCGCCATCGCTCTGCATCTCAGCCCAGTAGGCTGCTGCTCCGGGGAGGGCCTTACATAACGGGAGAGTAGACTGGCCTGATTCTGGGAGGGTCTGGGGATGACCTGCTCTTCTGATCCCCGGGACCTGCTTTGTGTCTATTCCAATTTTACAAAAGGACTTAGAAGTTCTATTTCCGATCCAGCGACTCTTCCAGCCACCGATGGATTTAGACCAGAATTAGCCCAAGGCTCGGCGGGCGACAGGCCTACGGGGGCCAGCAGGGAGAGGTGGATCCCGAGCCCGTCCCAGATCTCGCAGCCTGGCTGTCGCATGGGTGGCTGGCCCTGCCCGAGGGCTCTGGGAGTAAAGACACCTCTCCTTTCCTGGCCATCTTTCCATCCCACAACCAGGGTCTCCATGTGAGGGGCAAGAGGGGCCTTATGAAGGCAGGAGAGGAGGAAAACAAATGGTCCTGCAGAGGGGCTGGAAGGAAGAGATGGGGCCACCCCCGGGCCGCCTTCCGTCTCCCTGGGGAGCTAGGGTGAGTGGCTTCAGGGACAGCAAGTTAAGGACTACGCAGCTGTTTGGTCACGGTGAGGACAACCCCGAGGGGTCCGCGGCAAACCCTGGGCCACACGGCACTGTGGGCCCTGCGTCTCCTGCCCAGGTCTACCCCTGGCTGGTGCAGCCATATGGTGAGGAACCGGGATGACCCACAATTTTCTGAACATACCGTGGCACACTGCCCTGGGGCTGTTTTGTGTGTCCCCTCCCCACCTCCACCCTGATCCAGCACGCGGAGCAAGCAGTCCTAGAGGGAGGAGGGACACGGGAGCCCACGGAGGGAGTCAGCCCCACTGCCTGGACTACCTAAAGTGGGAAGACTCCCTTCCCTTTTCCACCTCTGCAGGTGGGATTCACACAACTAGAGCTGAGCCAAAACACAAAACCACGGCAGGCCTCGCTACGGGCCAGTGTATTAACTACTTACATTTACTGAGTCCCAAATGTCACTCATCTCTCCGTGACCAGAGCTGGATTTCTCTCCACCCTCCTGACCTTTAGCAAAACCTGTCCAGTCCTGAGATAGATGTGTGGCCGGGCTTTATCTCTGTCACTGCCTGAAGTCCACCCCGTCCTCCTGTGTTCCCGTCGCCCATTCCAAGGCCTGTGTCTGCAACTGTGCACTGCACAGTGTGGCAATGGTCCCCCCGCAAGGAGTTCTGGGATACAGCTTTGGAGGCAGCCACGCTGTGTCTCTGGAGCCCCCAGGTCCGGGCTCTGTACGCAGCAGACGTTTAATACAAGTCTGCTGGTCATTCTCCAATGTAAAATATGGGGAAAGAAAGCTGCCTGAGATGAATAAGCAGCAGAGACTTACCTGCCTTCACAGCCCCTCTGGCATCTCTGCAAAGGACTCAATACATCTGATTTCACTGCGTAGAGCCTGTGAATCAGATGCTGATTCCCTCCAAGGATCGGTCAAAGTGGCACAGGCCTTGAATGCTAAACCACCCAGTCCTCAGGCAGTACATCTGAGCCAGAGGAACGAAAGAAGATTCGTGCCAACACCGAGATGGTTTGGCAGTATCACTGACTCCAAACCGGGGTTGGGCCACCTCCCCGGGCCCCAGCCAAAAATATGACAAAGCCCACTAAGGTGCCCTTGCCATCCTGGCTGCTTTGCAGTATCACAGCAGTAATAGCTACAACCAACAAAGTGCTTACCATACGCCAAGCAGGTTACACGCGTCGACATACATGTTGATGCAGAGGAGGGAGGAGAGCCCTAGGAGAGGACAATGTCACACATCCCAGGTCATTCTCTCATCCGGTAACCATCTGAGTGCCCACCATGTGCTATGCTCTAGGCCAGGCACTGAAGATGCAAAGAAGAGTAAGACACAGCACCTGTCCTCAGGGAGCCCACAGTTTGTGGAAGAAAACACAGAAAAATAGGCCAATGACACCAAGTGAGAGATGCCATAATGGGGGCATTAACTTAGGTCTGGCTTCATGGCATCTAGTGGATCCTGAACAAAGCTAGTCATGTTCTTTTGTATAAATTACTTAAATTCCCTAAACCCCCATCTCTTCATCTGTAATATAGGGATTAATAGTACCCACACCAAAGAGTTCTGTGAAGACAATCTATACAAAGTGCTTACCTCGGGGTAAATAAAAACAAAATAAAATAAATAATGATGATCACTCTTTTAGTTAACCACAAAATAACTGATTTTATGCACAGATTTAAAATATGACATCTTAATGTATTTCTAACTTCTTCTCACGCGCATACATTTTTAAAACACTCAACTCTTCCAAATCTGTACTTTGAGTCTTTCCTGGAGGATCACTAAGGTGACCATGTAAGTTATTGCCCAAACCAGGACACTTCTGAGAGTGGGGAGAAAAGGAATGATTAATAATTCCACTGGGACAATGGGGTAAACCAGATGTACCATTATGAACAAAATGGAACCGCTGATGACTCTATCGTTCATAGGCCAATTTCCGGGGCAAGGTCAGCAGCCGTCACTAAGGCTTCCTTTCTCCATCATTTTTAAGAGCTGCCAACAACTTTGGAAATAGGCCCAACACAACTCCAAGCTGGAAGAGAGCCAGTACCTGTGCCACCCCATGTAAACATCAGGAAAGTCAATGCACACGAACAACCCCACCTCCACCCTGCCATACACACAGACACACACACACACACACACACACACAGCCACACACAGCCACACACACCCCTCCCAAAACCTGAAAAAAAGACTCAGAGCCCGGTCCTGGCTCTTGGCACCTGCCGTCACCCCTCACTTGTTGAAGACTAGCTGTCTTCTAGCAAGACATCTGGGGTCCTTCTGCACCGAGACGATCCCCCTCACCTCAGGTGTCCAAAGCTGTAGAAGCGGGACTCGCCATCAGTGGAGCGGACCACCTGCAGCGTGAACATGGGCTGCAGCTGTCTGAGCTCCAGCAGGACAACGGCCAGGTAGTGGATGAAGAGGAGGGCGTCCACGAGGGAGACGGCGTATTGCACGATGCCCTGGTAATTTCGGTCCCGAGAGTCCAAAATGCGGACCCCGTAAAAAAGCCAATAGGAGACCACGAAGAGGAAGATGAGGACCAGCAAGAGCGCACGGAACACGAGGATCCGCGGCACGTCGGCTCTCTGCTTGCGGAAGAACAGCGCCCAGGTCCCGATGAGCAGAATCAGCAGCTTGAACGCCATGGAGATGAAGAGTCCCTCGCAGATGGTGCCACAAGGCTCCAGCTCCTCCCGCCACAGGATGGGCGGCAGCAGGATGAAGGCGATGGGGGTGAGGAAGACCAGGAGTCCGAGCACCGTGACGACGGTGAGGCCCAGGTAGCGCCTGCAGTCCAGCCCCACGCTGTCCTCCATGTCCTTGCTGATGCGGGCGATGTCCTCCTGCGAGATGCTGTGCTCCGACGTGCCTGTGATGGCCGTGGTGGTCTCCCCCCAGTTGTCATCCTGACAGGGAGAGAACAGTGAGGATGAAGAGCCACATGGCAGGTCACGTGTAAAAGCCACAAAGCCCGCGGGGGCACGGGGGACAGGGAGGGCCCACCTCCTTCAACCAACCCACATGAGCGGGCTTCCTGGGAAATGGAGGCTTAGCCCTTCAAATAGAGGAATTTTTTAACTTTAACAATTTTCATTGAAATTTTTCAAAATGTATTATATATCTACCTTTTCAAACAGAGAAAACATAATTTGACCTGTTTGTGTGTTTGGGTGATTCGTGACTACAACAGTGATTATCATCCACTGTGTTGGCGTCCCTGAGAGGCTCGGGGATAGACAAATCCTGCTGTCAGACTAACGTGTGCGAGCGCACCTACCGCCTAAGGAGAGAACCCTTTGCACTTCCTTCTTGATTCATGGCTGGGCGATAAAGGCTTACTTTAAAGCCCAACCCCTGAGTGGGGAGCATTACTACGCCCTCCAGGAGCTCTGAGGAGGGAAGATCTTGCACAGGAGGGAAACTTACATGGCTACATACATATCAAAAGCCACCCGTAGTTCGTACGCACATTTTGTAAAACTCCATGATGTTTTCCGTAAGTATCAAGCAATCTGACAACATTTCTCGTTGAACAAGCTAAGCAGATGCAAGTATCTCTGGCCAGGAGAGCTCAAACATTCCTCCCTAAACACATGTCCTCATGGCAAACTAAACATCAAGAGCATAAAAATACTGAGATTGGGCTTCCCTGGTGGCGCAGTGGTTGAGAGTCTGCCTGCCGATGCGGGGACGCGGGTTCGTGCCCCGGTCCGGGAAGATCCCACATGCCGCGGAGCGGCTGGACCCATGAGCCATGGCCGCTGAGCCTGCGCGTCCGGAGCCTGTGCTCCGCAACGGGAGAGGCCACAGCAGTGAGAGGCCCGCGTACTGCAAAAAAAAAATCACCAAAAAACAAAAAACTGAGATTACTAAAATGTGTGCCTTTTACTTTCTTACTTTCACTGTCTCACTTTCTCTTGCTTTTTAAAGTCTGAGGTAGTTTGGAGTGATTGTCTCTTCATTTAACATGATCCGGTTGCCAGTGTTTTAAACAATTTCTCTACTTCTCTAGCAACTACGATGTCGTTCCAAAGCAACAACAGACCGAGAAGACAATGAAAAGCCACATTGGGTCCAAAGAGGTTTTTGCCTCAGAAATTTGTGTACGTGACTTAACTCGGAAAAAACAGTCAGCCACGGTGGTAAGTTGGGTGCAATTAATGCGTAAGATACCAATTTAGAAAAATCTAAGTTAATAGCTGAATCAGCAAGATAGAGATCTCACAGCCAAACGATAACCTCAAATCTAGTAACAATCAAAAAAATTAGGATTCATGAAACGTATAAGCTATGACAAGAAATAGTGGTGGCGGCAGGGAGGGTCTCGACCTGCGAACAATAGGTCTTCAACTCGGAAAGTTACAAGTATCAAGTACTATGAGGGAAATTACTGGTTAAGATAACAGCCAGAAGCAACCGCTACTCTCACTGCTGGTAGAAGTTTAAAATGGTACAATCACTCTTGAAAACTGGTCTGGTAGTTTCATATAAATGTAGATTTACACTTAACTGTATGGCCCAGCAATTCTACTCCCAGATTTTTACCCCCAATAAATGAAAACATATGTCCACAAAAAGATTTGAACCAGAATGTTCTTAACATCTTTATTTTCATGCCAAAAACGATGCAACCCAAATGTCTATCCACCGGGAGAATGGATAACAAATTGTGGTATATTCATACACTAGAACACTACTCAGCAAAAATAGAAAAGAATGAATTGCTGAAACAGAGCAAAACATGGATGAATCTCAAAGTTATTATGCTGAGTGAAAAAAAGTCCAAAACAAAAGAATATGATTCCAATTATATTAAATTCTAAAACAGGCAAAACTAATCTACAGTGATAGAAATCAAAGCAGGGCTTGCCTTAGAGGGCAGGGGTTTGGGGGCAGGGATTGACTGGGAAAGCATAAGAGAACTTTCTAGAGTGAAAGAAATATATCTTGATAGGAGTGTGGGTTATATGGGTTTATTCAGCTATTACAACTTTTCAAACTGTACACTTAAGATCTGTTCATTTCTCTGTGCGAATTTACTTCAATTTTGAAAAAGAAAAAAACATAAGCACAAGAAGAAACAGCCACACATTCGAAGATGGACAACTTGCTTTAACATAAGGTGAGTTTACAGATCAGTAAAGTTACCTTGTAACACTCTTCGTGAAGGCAAATATTAGATTCCATGTTTTGTATTGGGCCTGATATTCAGTTGATGAGCAGTGTTGAAATAATGATCACTAGTATTATGGTCATTTTGTTATGTAGCTGATTTAGCTACTCACCCTTTTTCCTGCCAAAGAGTTGCTAACTAAATCCCCTGTCCATTTTAAGAATATGTGCACATCTGTGCCTAAAAAATGAAGATGTCCAACAATCTTCCCAAGACTGAGGTTCTTAGAAGAGAAAGGATCTTAGATCTTCTATCTCAATCCCCTGGATTTTCAATGAAGAAACTGAGGCCCACAAAGGTTGTGAATGCCCAAAGTCAAGTCACACAGCCGCTGAGAAGTACAGCCTCCAGATGCCCACTTCAATGCTTTTCCCTGGTGTAAACACCAACAGCTTCCTAACGTAGCTTCCTAGTGAGCTACAAGATGTAGAGAAGATGACAGACGAAATGCCTTCACAGTGGGCCACCAGCACCTCTGAATTCACATCCAGGAGGAAACTGACCCCTGCAGCACTTAAGGGTGGCCCAGTCTTAGGACTGGCCCCATCCATCCAACCATTCCTCTGGCCCTCTGGCTCTCCATCCCTATGACTGCCCCAGAGCCAAGGCAGGCTGTGCAACAGTAAGGACTAAAGGCATTTACTTACCA
Source organism: Grampus griseus (assembly GCF_964374135.1). NCBI lineage: Eukaryota > Metazoa > Chordata > Mammalia > Artiodactyla > Delphinidae > Grampus > Grampus griseus. Next base: position 81,742,447 of record NC_139017.1, read on the forward strand.
CTGAACAAACCCCACATTCAACCACAACTGCAGCTTTGGCTTCTACGAGCATCTTGCATGCTCTGAGGAATTCCAACTTCAGTCCATATATCTGCTTATAAATGCACATCTGTCTGTACCCATAGGTACACACAGATGCATGCTTATCTATATCTTTACAGCTGTGTGGGCACACATCAGTTTATTTGGGGCTAAGGCTAGACATGCATATACTTCAAGGGGCTGTGCAAACATGTTTCTGAGTATAGCTCAGATGGTTATTCAAATCAAGTAGACTGTGAGACAGCTGGGACCCAGAGAGAAGAACACACACGATATTTTAAAAAAATTAATAGTCCATATTTTAAAATTGGGTGATTTCACAGAAAATCCTAACTTCCAGCTTTTCTTAAATATTGCAAGACCCAGGAACACTTAATTCCTGCATTCCTGTTGCTTCCTTGACAGAGGAAATGCATTCTCCAGGTGCCAGATTCCATCACTCCATGCCACAGCCCTGACACTGACATGCCACACAGATTGCTATTTACTCCCAAGCTAGCCTGATATATTTTTGCCTCTTCTGTGTAACCCAGGGTCTATTTCACTCACCTATGTTTCCCTAGCAGGCATCTAAGTGTACAGCTCCAGGTTTAGTGAGGCTTCGTCTGGGCTGTCCTAACCTCTCAGCTCTTCTTCCCTACATGACTTAGGGTCTCTGGAGAGCGAGTTTCCTTCTCTCTTACACTGTTCTACTTTGGAATGAGTCCCCAGAGCCTGCAGCCTGCAACTTTCCCTTCTCTGCTCTGTCGTCAGCCTTGCTGGCTTCCTTTCAACACCATTCAAAGGAGGTGAACCAATCACACTTCAGAAGAATCCTCAAGCTAGCCAATGGTAGGTCAGGCTGTCCTTAGACCAACAAGAAACCACAGGATATAGACAAACTAATTAACATGCTAGAAAAATAAAGATAAAAACCCAAGAGAACCTATTACAACAAGACTTAGGAAAACATTTACAGAAAAGAGGCTTGATCAAGTACCAGTGTACTTACAGACTGCCTTTGATCCTCACCTGAGCTTCCTCCGTCCGAGTAGAATCATTTGCCAACAAGGGCTCTCCGGTGGGAGCTTGAATGGTGACAGATTTTTCTGACCCTCTGCCATCTTTATTCCGGGGTGATTTGTGCCTCTCTCTATTTCTTTCCCTGAAAAAAAATAATAAAAGATAAATCCGCTAGCACATTTATGCCACGTTAATTAACCCTCATCAAAACATGTTATAGGACTTCCTTGGTGGTGCAGTGGTTAAGAATCCACCCACCAACACAGGGGACACGGGTTCAAGCCCTGGTCCGGGAAGATCCCACATACCGCTGAGCAACTAAGCCCGTGCACCACAACTACTGAGACTACGTGCCACAACTACTGAAGCCCGTGCACCTAGAGCCTGTGCTCTGCAACGAGAAGCCACCGCAATGAAAAGCCTGCGCACTGCAACAAAGTGTACCCCTGCTCGCCGCAAGTAGAGAAAGCCCGTGTGCAACAACGAAGACCCAACGCAGCCAAAAATAAATTAATTAAATTAAAAAAAATATTGTTAAAAAAAACATGTTATAAATTTCATTTTGAATTTAAGAAACTTCTACACACACACACACACACACACACACACACACCCCACCCCCCGGCAAAGAGTAAGCTGATCTTTACTCCCTACTTACTATTTTCTTTCTGCCACTCCAAGACCCAAAAAAAGACTGTCATTTCTTCTCTATCAACAGTGATCATATTTTTTCAAAGCCTAATACTGTGAACTTTAGAATTTCTGTAGCTAAGGCACATTTCATTGTAAAATCACTGACTTGAGTTGATCATAATTCGCCTAAACTTATTTTCTAGGACTTTTTTCTATTGGGACAACACAGCAAAATACTTAAGCTTTGGTCTGTCCAAAAAAATCTGGGACACACTGTCACCCTACACCTTTGGACAAGAAGAGAAGAAAGGAAACCCTAAACCAATACAGAGAATCAGTTACTTCCCATTACTACAAATTCAAAACTAAGTCATTCCCATAGATTCTAGATGAACTTAAAGCACCCACAGAAACAGGCAAAAGTGAGAGCAAATGACCCCAAGAGGTACACACATGGGTGTGTGTGTGTGTGCATGTGTGTACGTTTTCAGGCCCCCTAAGGAAAGCAGGCTGTTGCACCATTTTACCCCAGATGAACTTCCTGGGTGGTCTTCCAGGGTGACAATGAGCGCACCCTGCTGTGGGTCAATGCTGAAATTAGGAATCAACCACTGTGCAAAGCCCAGGGGTCATGACCTGGCCATTAACCACCTATGGAGACTGGCACCCCTACCCCCAACTGTGAAGAGTCAACCCAGGAGCCCCTCCAAAGGAGCCCCTCAGTGGCCAAGAATAAGTTCCCTCAAACTCCGTCCCGCAGGCCGCCCTGACATCAGTCCTCCTTCCTTCACCCACGCGCCCTCCTCCCCAAGGTCTCCCAGGCAGGACAGAAGCGTCGCACACACACACTACAGAGACAGACGGTCACGTTTGGGTTCTGCCCCTACCTGATGTGTGAGCCTGCACACGTTACTGAACCTGCCAATTAAAGAATGTCGCTCACCAGTGGCTCTAAAAGGATGAAGTTGCTAGCCCCTGCTGTTGCTGACCTTCGACACACCCTGAAAGGAGTTCAGGGCAGAGATCAGGAAGGAGGCACTCTGTGCTCTGGGAACACTGGCAGAACAGCCTTTCAGACAGTTAGACATTTTCAGGAGAAAATGTTACGAACCCAATTTCTCCCATCTTCTCACACCTAGAAAAGCACTAAAATCATTAAAGGAGACGTCTGCTCCTCGTGACCAGCAGCAACCTTCTACCAAGATGTGTGCCTGCTTGCATGTACCCCTTTCGTCAAGTCGTATATATGCTGACCTCCCCCACTACCTCTTCAGAGCAGTTCCTCAGAGCCATGTGAGAGGCTGTCTCCCAGGCTTTAGTCTTCAGGAAGCCCCAAATAAAAGTGACCTCACAGCTCTCATGTTGTGTTTTACTTCAGTTGACAAGCCTCTGAAAAACCTCAGTTTCATCATCTATGCAATGGGGATAACGATCTCACCACATAGACACAGGGATGTGAAATAATACACTGTGGCTATTATTACTGCTATTACTATCCACACATGGCAAAGAATGGTGGCTTGACTTGGTGAAGCAGAGTACGTGTTCCTCGGAGACAGATGAAAAAGAAGCTTTTAACACACAATCAAACCCCCTCCCCCTGCACAGCATCCCTCCTATTAACCTACTACTTAGCTAACAAAACCACATGCAGACTTTCTGTGGTCAAACTTCTGCTTTATCAATATCTCCCTAGGATAAGCCCTGGTTAATTCCTTCAAAGGGCAGGGAGGCTTCAGTTGTCCCAGAGACGCTTTCAGTGATACCATCTCTAATCCCTGTAGCGTAATTTATCACTACAATCTATTGTTAAATTAGAGTCCAGAAATAGATGTGTTCTGGTCAACTCTGGTGTTTTGTTTTAACTGGGCAACTAAGGAAACAGCAAAGAGATGTTGTTTGTTTATCCAGGGGTGTGTCTCACTGCCAATCACTCCACTGCCCACCCCGATTTAAAGAGCACTTTACCAAGTGCTTTCTTATGTTAATCTTGTTCAATCCTAACAATGACCCTATGTGGTATTATTGTCTGCATTTTATAAATGAGGAAACGGAGGCTCACAGAGGTTAAGTGACTCCCCAAAGTCACAGCAAGTGGCAGAGCAGGATGTGAACCGACTGCCTCGATTCAGACCCGCTCTGCGGCACTGATTTGAAGAGCAACTGGAAGATTTTGTAGCATAAGTATTCCTTATGCTCATTCCCACACCCCGAACTTGATGAACTTACCAGAGCTATGGAATCTGCCTTTGAAGCTACTGCTAGAAGTCATGACTTGACCCTGACCTTGGAGAACACAAAGCAGTGCACCCAACACTCTGGGCTGCCAAAGACAACCACTTCAAAAGGACTCACTGTGAGAAACAATAAGCAATGGGGGAAAGTTTTCCCATGTGTCTGATCAGTCTTAGCTGTTTAGACTAAGTCTGGAATCACTGTTCCCCAGGACCCCCACCTTGGCCAGGCCAGACCGAGGCACTGCTCCTCTTACTGTGTTTCCACTTTCCCCAACTGCTCTCACATCTATCACTGTCCTGCCATCTGCCAAGTCACGTGCTCCCCTAACCCATCAATCTCTTCACTAGTCCCACGGGTCAAATCCTGTGACAGCACAAATTCCACTGGAAATCAAAATTCTTCCACCGAGTGCCAGTTCCTGCAGGCTGAACACTACCAGGGCCGGAGCGGGTAGGGAACCACCCAGGGCTGGAAACAGTCTCTCAGGGGCCAGCCCTTCCTCGACCCGACCCCAACTGGCCCAGCCTGGCCCTTAAAGGGCCCGACAGTCCCCAAAGGAGACGCGATCTCTACAGTTCCCCTGGTAACATCAGAGGTAAACCAGATAAGAGCCCACGACCTGACAACTCCAGGAAGGTTTCTCATCCTCCAAGCCCAAAACCCTAAACCACTGCTTCTCACACGTGAATGTGCAGACAAGCCACCTGGGGTGCAGATGAAGTACAGATTTACTGGCCCCATCCCCAGAGAAATAGTCTGGAGAGGAGAGACACCAGGAATCCGCCCTTTTCATCAGCACCCCAGGTGATTAGAAGGCAGGTGGTCCAGGAAACTCTGCCCAAGGCTCTCCCACCCAAATGCTCCTGGGGGAGGAGGTTGTTGGAGCGACTACTCAGAAGTTTCCCTGTTTGTAAAATGCCCTGTATACAGCGGGGGCTCGATAATGGGAGCTGTGAGTGCAGCGCTCAGCTACACAATGTTGCAGTGTACAGTGTGGCTTCTATACTAAAACAGCATTAAGTGCATGAGGCTGGGAGCAGGACTCAGGACAGCGTGCATCAGGCCCAGATCTGCCTTTGAAGCTACTGCTAGAAGTCATGACTTGACCCTGATCTTGGAGAACACAAAGCAGTGCACCCAACACTCTGGGCTGCCAAAGACAACCACTTCAAAAGGACTCACTGTGAGAAACAATAAGCAATTGGGGAAAGTTTTCCATTCACTGTCAAGTAAGGGGCTGACAGAAAGCTCACCCTATCAACTCAACGTGGGCTGCATGTCGTGCTGGTCCTTGTCAAGGGAGAAAGACCTGTTGTACAGCTTTTATAAAAATCACTGGTCCTAAATTACTGTCTGAGCCCGGACTACATAGAGAAGTCCAACAAAAAAGGCTGCCTTCCCAGTGCTTTCCAGCATGCAGAGCTATGAGCCCAGTATGGCTGTCGCTTCACTGCATCGGTACCCAAACGTTCATCCCCAGAGCTCCAACTGCCGTGATGTCAAGGACGTGCTAAGTACCCTCCAGGAGAGGGCCCGCCAGTGGTGAAGACCACCAGTCCACGGTGTCTAAGAGAAACAGGAGACAGGGAGTAGGCTACCAAACCACTGAAAGGATTTTTCAAACACACGCGCACTTGGTGTTTCTCCAACTCCACCCGAGTTGTCTGGATCACCTAGGCATCTTTGCTGGGCAGGTGTGCCAGCCACAGGAATCCTCGTATCTTTATCTCTGAGCCTGTCTCCATGCATCATGTGCCCGTATGAGTAAAGATAAGTCAGGAGTCGGGGGCAAGCAGTAACATGCTGGAGGCCTGGGCATGTGTCTGTACCCGCACGTGTGTGAGTGTGTAAATGCTTGTATTCAGGCGATTCCAGAGCTGAGCCCTGGGGGTGCTGCTGTAAAGCCCGTCTCACTCTGACCAGAATCCCCGTCGATTCCTAGACCGTTCCCACTTACAGTCAGCATTTCCTGGGAAGATGATTTTGCCCTCTTTCTGTCGTTTGTCTATTTCTACTTGGGGAAAGCCAGCCCCACCGGTTACTCTTCCCTTTCCTTCTCTACCACCACCCACCACCTGTCCTTTCTCCACCAACTGCGACTGCCGGGGCCTGGCTGCTTCCTCTCGGCACTGCCTCGGGTGCGAGGGCTGGGCACAGGACAAACTGACTTGGAAGCGGCCTCGGAACAAAAGCACAGATCGCCCTACCGCTCAGGCAGCCTCTTGTGGACAATGCATTTTATAGTACATTAGTCACATGGCTTACCCTCCACTCCCTTTCTTCCCTATCAGTTACTCTGCCGCTCTCCACCCAGCACAGCCCAGGGAGGAAAGCACGGCTTCCAGAGGAGGACTAAACGGGGCCTTAAACCTGAGGGTCTCTACCAACCTCATAACTTCAGGCAAATAGTGCTCTCTCTGAGTCTCAATTGTATCACCTGTTGAACGGGGGTCCCACCTCCCACCGTTCTGGGACTGCTGTGAGGATGGGGGATAATGACCAAGGGTCCTAACAGGCACTCTCAAACTGGTCATGAACAGTACTGGCAGCCGCTGTATTGAACTCGGGGAACTGGTACTCCAAAACCCAAAGGTTAGGCGAGGTCGGCTGGAGTCTGTGCCGTTTTCCCAGCAAGTTAACTGGATACCCTCTGGAGATGGCAGGTATCACAAAACCAGACCACTAACCTCTTTGTTAGAAAAGAGTCACTTGTCATCTGCTTAGAACCCAGCCAGTCCTCCAAAGATGATCTCGGTGTCATCAGGAATATCAAGTTTGCTGCCCTTCGTTATTCCCCGCTGACAGTTCTACCAAGATTCCTAAAGAGCAAACAAGCTCCCTCTCCTTTCCTACTCTGCCACTCAAATTCCCAACAAATCCCTGAGCAAAGCAGCCCTCACAGGGACACTCCCGGTGATAGAGACCCTCTGCTGGGTCCAGGGCACCCACCCCGACAAAGGACTCCCGGCACCTACTCTCTATGGATTACAACCTCTGCCCCACAGTCACTATGCCCTAGAGGGCTGCCTGTCAGGGAATCCAACTTTTCTAAAGATGCCAGGAAGTTCACCTATAAATCTTGAATCTCTCACCCCGAGCTCTTCTGAGTAGGCATTCAGCAACACCCTTGGTTAAATTATTAAAGGTCTCAGCTTGTATTATTTGCCAAGTACTTTCCGCAGGGGTCCAAGAAGGCCCTCAGAGTTCTGCCTGCTGTTTTCATTGAAAGTTACAGTCTCCTAAAGTTACCACGAGAGCACTGCAGTATCAATTTCTCGGGGCCCCAAGGGGCCTGAGGAAACAGCAGTGCAGAGCAATGACAGTCGGGACACGAGTCTAGATAAAGGAGGCCAGAGATGGTTCCTCCTCTGAACACTGCAAGGCGTCCCTCTCTACTCACCCCCAAGCACCAAGAGAACCCCAAATTCCCACTCCACTCATCACACTGTAGGATGGGGAAGCTTGGCACACTGACAAGGGAATTGCTTTTTCCAGTTAAGTTCAAAGATTGGACATTTTTACACAGCTGTTTCTAGTATTTTAGAACAAATCTGATATGTTTACCCACTGATTGAAATTTGTGATTAAATGTTTCTCACCAGAGGGTTCCTGACTTTCTCAGGATCTGGGTTCTGGCATGTCACTTTACGCCTCACTCAGCAGCCCTCCTTGCTGTTTCCCATGCTGACTAGAAAGCCTTGCCCGGGCTCCAGCACAAGCTCATTTACCTCTTTCCCCCAGATTGTTATGATTATACGAGCAATACATGAAATTTAGAAAATAAGGAAAGTTAAACACACACACACACACACAACTATAATCCCAATAGTTGCACACCTACAGATAGGCATGGTCAATCTGTTACCATTCATTGTATCATAAGAATATATAACCATTATAGGTACAAAGTTTTGAATCTTGTTTTTTAGTAACATGGCATCATATGTATTTTCTCATGTCATTAAATAATCTTTGAAAGTCCTTCTTTTACACTCATTCCATTTCTACTTTTAATCACAAGATATACACTTGTAAAAGACTGAACAAGTGCAGAAAGATAAAGCACAAATGAAAGTTCCCATCAGTCACCATCCTGTGTGGACCCCTTCCCGGTGGATGACCGCTCTGGGCAGCTCCGACACTATCCTTCCAGACCCCTTTCTGCGTGTGTACATCCGTACATGCTAACAAACGAATAGATCAATTAGATATCCATATCTTACTGCTGTTTTACAAAACAAAATCCTGCTCTGCATTCAGCTGCTTGTATGGGGAACTGCTCAGTCGGGGAAACACCACTATAATCACCATTCCCAGCCATGGCAGGGCTGTGACCACAGGTGGGCCTTTGAGTCTGGTGCTGAAATGCCAAGGCCATTGATAGCATTAATACAGCCACTGGTTAGTGACCTACTATGTGCTGTGTTAAATGCTTCACAAGCATAATCTCATTTAATCCTCTCAACAGCCCTGCTATACCCATTTTACAAAGGAGGGCTCTAAGGAAGAGGCAGCATTGCAATTTCATCAACTGCACTCTTCACCAGTACAGTACCACCTCTTCATTCATTCATTTCCTCGTTTCTCTCCTCACCGTTCTGCAGGTCTGTAATACTGCAGGCCTTATGAATACCAGTGCAGACCTGTTCATTCCTCACAGAGGAGAGGAAATTTGGCCCCATCACCGAGGTCGGAGTTTTCAAAACCCAGGCCTGCGCACTGGGAAGACTAGTCAGAGAGAAATAAATAAGGCACTAGGCCAATCCTGCCACTTCAGTGGATACGCCTCAGGCAAATGCATAATGGATGAGTCAGCAGCTTTGGGTGAGAAGCAACAAATTAACACTTTTTTTATTTTGGAACTTTCACTCGCATCCTTGGTAAAGCTTTGAGAGAACTGTCATCTATGAAAAGTACTTAGAAATGAAAAACATTTCCACTGAAGGGAGAAACTTTAATTTAAAATCAATTGTGAGAACTTAAAAGTCACCAACTGTAATGGTGGCTATAAAATGTAAATTGGTGGTGTAGTTCCTCCCAATGCCCGTTAAATGCTCTTGGACTGAACCTCCGGCGTCCACTGCCCTGCGGGGGGACTGTTTGAAAGTGAGCCCAGGCAGCCTGAGCAACCTGCAAGTTTCCCCCAAAGGAAAAGTGGAACAAGCAGTAGCTTACATACCCTTGTCTGTGAGATTTTTTCGAATGACTAGAATAGTAAGAGTATCCAGAATACGTGGATTCGGTATCCATAGCAACGGAGAGCTTGCTCTTGCTGAAGGAGCAGGTACTGTTTCTCCTTAGAGGTAGAGAATCTCACCTACTGGATTCCTCCTCAGACCTCAAAGGGCCTGGGAATCAAGGACTTACTCTTCGGCAGGAACGAATTCTGGGAAAACAGGAAAAAAAAAGGATATCAACCTTCAAAGCCAAACCCGAGGGGCGAGAAGATAAGTGACAGTAGCAAGCTCCTCTCTGGGGTCTCTATGATGGAACAAGTGAGCAAGGGTGAGGCTCCTGAGTGCTAAGTGCTCCACTCAGGCAGCAGCCAGCTTGCCCAGGTGTCTGGGAGGGGGACGGGTGGGTGCCGGGCAAAGCCCAACCCCCGCCCCACAGCAGCGGGGAAACCGGAGGTGGGAGAGACCTGGCCCTTGGCCATCTCCCAGACACAGCCGGCCTTCCTGGCATCCCAGTCCTAGACACCGTGCCCAGCTCCCACTGCCAGTGTGCTGGTTACAAAACAATACCCAGGGAAGCAGCTTTTCAGGGATTTGCTCAGAGTTTCCGAAACCACTGGGGAAAAAAAAAAAAAAGGTTCTCAATCTCTTTAATCCAGGAATCCAAACTCCTGAGAATTTATCTCAGGGAACTAATCTCCTTTTTTAAACGAAAAACTACTATTAGCACACTGTCTAAAATAGTGAAAAGCAAGAAACACTCTCAATGCCCCCCAAACAGAGGACTAGGTCAGGGAAACATGATTCATTCACCCAAAGAAATATCATAGAGCTGTTTAAAATGATAATTACGAAGAACAGAAATTTGTATGATATAGTGATAAATTTAAAAAGCAGGCTACATACAGCACTGCAGATAGACGCTGAAATCTACATTCCAGTTACAATCACTTACGTAAGGACAAGGATGACAGAACATCAGAAAATGAAAGCAGGTGATTTATTAGCTGCAGGTTCCTGGGTCTTTTCCCACATTTTCATTAAATATTGCTATGCAATAAAAATAAATTGGAAATGTTTCCAAGTACATTCCTGAGCCCCACATGCTAAACCTTTACTTCGAGAGAAAGGAGTTCTGCACCCCTCACCCCGGAGCTGGTCTCCACCCCACAGGGCTCCTCCTTCCAGCGCCCCTGGAAGCTGACACTGCAAACAGAGCCAGGGAGATCAGTGTGAAGAAAAAACAAAGAAGCCGCAGATGCCATACCTCTACCCCCACTGGGAGAAGGCCAAGGCTCCTGAGCAATGAATGACCTGCCAGCCTGGAGGGAATCACCCACAAACCACCACTGGCCAACACAGTCCGAGCCTCAGTACCACCTAGGTTGTTTGCCCTTATCATTCATTCCCTAGGGTCTGTCACCTAGGGCTAGCTAGCCTCCCTTTTCCTGATGTCCTGACTCATTATTTCATGTCTGCTCTCCTGCATGAGCCCAAGGTGAGCAGTGGGGAGACCCGGGGTCTAGCCAGGGCTGCTCACTGTCAAGTACCACCTGGGATAAGTCACCTGCCTTCTTGAGCCTCGATTTCCTCATCTGTCAAATGGGGATAAACCCACTAGCCATGGACTTCACAGGGTTGACCTGGAGATATAAGCTGATACAGTATTAGGAGCTGGCTTCCAATCCCAGGCTTTACTCACCTGTTAGCTATACGACCTCAGTCAAATTATTAAATCTCTCTGAACCCACATCTGTAAAAGGTGAATAAAAGGGCTCATGCGAGAAACAAACAAGCTACAACTGTGACCACTCCCAGCACCGGCTCCGATACGCTGGAGAAGGGGCATTTGGGGTTATCAAGACTCCCGCGACCAGTCCCCAACCTAGAGGCTCTCCTTGTCTCTCTCAGTAAGAGAAAGACACGGAAAGGAGCAAGACAGAGTGGGTGCCCATGCTCGCCTTCCCACCTGAGGCTCACCTGCGGCCAGACAGCGCTGGGCTTGCATCCCAGTGCAGTCCAGGGCTTGCTAACTAGCTGCGTCCCCCTTGGAGCCTCTGGTGTCCTCATCCGTAAAATGGAAATAAGGCAGCCTATTTCGTGGGGTGACTGTAAAGCATCAAATGTGGAAAAAAAAACCCACTGTGGGCATTTTAAAAACATGTTAGTTTTGCTCTTGGACCTTCCCCCACTTTTCTAGAAGACTTTAAGAACAAGCTCATCTTTTTTTTTTTCTCCCTACTCTTCTTCCCAGCATGTTCACTAGCAATTTCAATGAGCTTTCAGCACCTTAGACTCTCACTTCCTTTCTGCTCTGGGCTATGCTGCTTGTTCTTCTCCATACCTGGCAGATGCCAGCCTCAGGAGGTGAGCCAAGATCTCCAGACCTGCCCTGAATGAGCCTCTTTCCCCAAAGGTCCTTCACCCAGCTCTCTGCTGACCTGCAGGTTCCAACACCCGGCTGCCTGGCCCAGAAACCTGACTGCTGTCTTCTACACCCAGAATTGACCATCCACAACGTCTATACTTTTTTCTGCCCTCCAACCCATTAACTCTCGATTCTCTTTTCCATCCCAGCTTCTAGCTATTTCCGGCTAAATGCTGCTGGGGTGTCTCAGAGGCAGGTGGCCCAGGCCCCGAAGACCTGGGCTGATCCTATTCAGGCTCCCCGGCCGTGACACCGAGGGGCAGACACTTACCTCTGTGAGCTTATCTCCCCACCCTCCCACCCCTGCCCCCGACACCTCTGTAAAATGAGGCCATTTAATATGATCTCTTCCTAGGGTTGCTTTTAAGCGTTAAAGGAAGCTCCCAAAATAAAGCCTCTGGCACATGCTAATGCAAATTTCCTTCCCCTACTGCAAGAGGACGTCATCCTTAGTCCTCATTAAAACCTCCAGCCATCCGTTAAGGCAACTCCAGGCATGCCCCTCAAAGGAAATCATGGGCTCCCAAGTGCTGTTTGGGGGAAAGCTTTACCTCCACTCTACCAGCTGCCCTTGTCTGGTTTCTCTCTCACAATTCCTAACTATATTTATCAAAGGGGTGGTTTGCATATGCTGCCATTCCCTCCCTCTTGTCACCCCAATCCTCCATCTTTGATGCTCCATTGAAACAGCGCTAAGTTGGCCAGATTGCCAGGAGCCAAATCCAAAGGTCCCACCCTTGTCCTCCTTCCCCCCAGACCTTCTTAACCCATGTATTCATTCATCTGCCTCCACGTTTAGTGGGGCTATGAGAGACCTGCTAGGCGATGCTAGGTTACAGCAATGACAATGGCACACAGCACACGGCTGCCCTCGCGGAGCTCTCTGCTGTCTGTCCTCCTCCGATTTGATGGTGTTTGTGCTACTCCTCCTCCAACAGTCCTCTCCCTCTCCCCCATCAAGTTATCTTTTAAGACTCAAAACTCACCCATTATTCTCCTTCGTCCATGGATTTACTCTAGGATAAGCTCCATGGAGACAGAAGCTACTGTTTACCTACCCCAGGATACACTGAACATAAGAGGTACCCAACAAATACTTACTGAAAGGATAAATCCCCAATGCACATTTCCTACTCAGATGGCTCTTGCTCCGCTTGGGATTCCCATCACCCCCGCGATGCTCTCCGGTGCCCCGGACTGTTCTTTTCAATTTCCTCCACTGGCGCCATGCAAACATCCTACTGACCCTATAGAGCCAACCCAGCACCATTTTCACAACTCTCTCCCTGCTTCAGCCCACACATTCTACTGTCCCTAAGTGCCCTCTGTCCCCTGTTATCCACCCCTCACTCTCCCAGTTCTCAGGCCACCCACTTCCTCCAGGCTCCACGGACACAGGGCTAGACTATTCCAAAGCCTGCAGGTTTCCTCACAGAATCCAGTCTCTCGAGAGTTCGGGCCCCTTCTGCGTCACGCTGTCTCTACCAGAGCTATCAATTCTTGTCCCAGATCTCAGTGAGGATTAAGAAGCAGCAACCAGAGGCAGACGGACAAAATCCAGAGCGAACTCATCTCAAAAGCCAATGGAAGGGTTTCGACATCCTTAACAGAAAAACACATCCTGAAGCTTATCATTGCAGCAGTACATTTACAAGATAGTTCCCTTGTATGCACAAGAAATTAGCAGAACTCAGATAAGGTCAGAGGGAGGCCTTATCAGGAAGATAATAAAGTAAAGAAAAGGAATCAGGTTCTCTGGGTAATAAAGTGATAGGCTGCTGCACTGGCTTGAATAGGATAGGGTCACATAAAGGTGTAAATGTGGATCCTGGAATCTGGAACTATCTGTCTATCACACTGACCCCTGACATGACCCAGACTGTGCCTGGCTCTGGTTGGACAGCTGCCAGAGTGATCTTTCAAATCACGACGTGGACGTCGCTTCCCTGCTTAAAACCCCTCCACGGTGTTCCGCTGCACTTCAAATAAAACTCAAAATCCTTCACTTGGTCTGCCAGGCCCTGCCTACCTCTCCAGCTGGGCTTTCCTTCTCTACCCGAGGTTCTCTAAGGCACCCGGCTCTCTGCAGCCTCAGTACATCTGCTCTACTCACTCTTCACCCACCTCATTTTGCCCAATTCCTACTCATCCCTCTCAGCTGAAATACAGCTTCTCTCAAGGGCCTTTCCGGTCCTCCGGCCTCACCTGGCCCTTTCCCACCTCCCTGTACTTCTTGATATCCCAACTTCCAATTACACAGGGACTGGCTCCTGCAGAGACAGTAAGCTCCACGAGGGCAGGGGCCTCTTTCATTACTCTCTCTCCAGCTCCTGGAGCACAACAGGCTCTCTGTAAATGTGTGCTGAATGAAGGAAGGGTTTAGGTGGCACATATCGGGACGTGGAGCCCATAGGTTCACTGTGGAAGAAACCTTAGAGGTCGTCTATTTTAAATCCTCGGTTTTACAACCGAAGAAAAAGATGCAGAGATTACATTCCACAGTGACATCCGAACCACCAAGAGTGGAGCTGCTCTGCTGCTTGCACAAGTCTTACTCAGCGGCAAAGGTTATATGCCAGACACAGTAAGAACTGGCATCAGTCTCTGCCTCCCCCTGTCCTCCTGTCATTTATCCCTTCCGGGCTGCAAGCAAACACCAGGATAGGGCTAGAGCTTGTCAAATCACATCTCATGAAGGTCAGAGGGCAGTGTTGAGACAGGTTCAAGAGCACTTTTGACTAAGTGGCAGCATCTTAAATCTGGAATTCCCCAACAAAAATGTCAGAGAACCTCCTTCCCCCCCCCCACCTTTATTAAAAGCAAAGTGGGGATCAGAGGCCTTGAAGAGAATCCGCCCCTAAAGTCACAATCACTCACAAAATATACCAGACTCCTACTTGAAAGGAAAACACAGTGTTCAGAAAATCATATGAGGGAAATAATATGTTATGGTAATGACAGTGGTAAACATAAGCTAACCTTCTCAGAAAAGGAAATTATAAAAATGTCAACAGCTCTGCCTAGAGCTATTAAGTGAACTTGGGTTGGAGGGTAGAAAGTTACCTTGCAAGGGGTACAGAGACACACGCTGAATTTAAAGAGCCATTCTACTCCTTCTGCAGTGGATATACTTCCAAGGGAAGCAACTGTGTTTATATATACTGTGCACATCACTTTGCATATTTGATTTTTATCATATATATAATTCTAAAGGGTTTACACCATTTATTATTTTTATTGTTTTCAAGCTAACATTTTTCTCAAGGTACCTGTTTTTAATTACGTGGCACTCAAGGGGAAAAGGATAATTTAGATAATTTTGTTTAGTCAACTTTTCTTCTACAGGGGACAAGCAATGAGCACAGGTTTTGAAGTTAGATTGTCACTGTTCAAATCCTGGCTCTGCTACTTATCAGCTGTGTGACCTCAGATTAATTACTTAACCCTTCTGTGCCTGTTTCCCTAATTATAACAACAGAATTATGTTTTACTTACCTTATAGGCTCAAGGTGGGTTAAATGAGATCATTCATAATCATTCAGACTAAAGCCTAGCACACGGTAAGCATTATTACTACTTAGTAAAGTTAAATTCCTTCCATTGGAAAGAATACCTTTGTAAGGCACATGACTTATGTATCATTTTCATTAAACTTATGTACTTTTTTTGGTCTATGTGAGTCTACTTTAATGAATCCCATTAGCTATAGTTAACTAATTTATTGATTTCCATTCTTTTCCTTGCAGGCCTTCTTTTACTGTCCCCAGGTTAGAAGTGAGTATCAGAGAAAGCTCTGTGTGTTTTATTGGGTTTATCTGGAGGACCTCAGGGCTGTAAGGGAGGATGGGAAGAAGTATTTTGCTGAACTTGTGGTCTATAAACCATAACACATCATCCAGGCCACTGATGTGGGGATCAGAAGGATTGTGGCATTTGCAACAAACCCAGTGATTCTTTCAACAGTGCTCTTCTAAATGAGTGATTCCAGGCCACTATTCACAAGAAAAGAAAATGTCAACCTCATTTTACCAATGATTTCAACTCACCTTCCCAGAATATCTCCTCTTGGTTCCAGTCATCAATTACCTCTGAAACACCCTTAACAGCTGGGTATAGATTTCCAAAAGCTGTGAATGGTTAATGTGTCTGGAGTTCTGACGATGTATATTTGTTCTCAAGTGACCCCCGCCCCTTGTCCCCTGCCAGATTCTTAAGCTTCGGAAAAGTAATTTCGAAAATACTACCTCCCCTGTAAATTCCATGATGCAGGGTCCAATGACTGCTGTCCAATAAAGCGGTATTCAGAAGGACACCAATGGAGACAGACCTCAGCTGAACATACATGCACCTTTTCATCAGGCTTCAGGTGAGACCAAAGCCACTACTAGAAACATGGTCCAACCCCACGTCCACCTAATCCTGCCTTGTCCACCTTCTGGAAAATGGCACAGCACGATGCCCATACACAGCTAGTCCCCTAGCCACAGCTAGTTCACTTTATAGAGAGAGAAGGACCATAATAATCTAATGGCTCACAGTTAATCGAGTGCTTCATATGTATTAGGAACTGTTTTAAGTCATTTGCATATAATATCTCACTTAATCCTCAGAACACGTCTTATATGGGAGAAAAAATATGAATTTCATGTTACAGTTAAGAAAACCAAGGTGGCAAACCTGGTAAGTGCTGGAGCTGGGCCTTGAACTCTGAGAGTCTAATTCCAGAACCTGTGCTCTTGACTATGGAAACTATATAACAATGCAGCAATTACCAAACTTGTTTATTTACAGGGAGGAGGGGAGGCAACCATCACAAATTGTCCCAAACCACACAGAACCCACAAAGAATTCTGCAATTTCGACTCCTACTCACAGGTTCAGTGTCCCAAGCATTGTGGGCAGTCCAAAAGAAAAGAAATGAATCTGAAATAGTTCTAACTCCAAGGAGCTCACAGCTTAAAGGTAGAACCTGCCTATTAAAATACAATGTGATAAGTGCCCACTCAACCCAAATGCTGCTGAGGTCTGGGATAACAAACAGGGTGTGTGTTGGTGTGTGTTGGGGGCTGGAAGGGAGAATACCTTCCTCACTCAACATTTGTTTATTCTCCAGTGGACCAGGGTGACCTGGCATTGCTTCTTGGTCAGGAAACCTTCCTTTACGGTTTCATCCTTTTGCTCAAGTACACAAGGCAATGAAAATGTGCTGCCTGGCAAGCAGTCCTTACAAACACGCCATTCTCAAAATTCTCCCATTTTACTTACAAATTAAGTTGCAACCAAGTCACACTGCCAACACTGTAACAGTGAAAATTTCACCCTAGCTGTTTCAGTAATTATATTGAGAGACACCAAAGTCTGGGAATGCTAAATGCTTATGGAGAGGTGAAGAGTGTTATTTACTTGAACTGGAGAATAAACAGTTTCCTCCCAGAAATCAAACCCCAACTATATCACATTGATTTAATTCAACTCTAAAAACTCTAATTAGTGGTTACATAAAATGACTAATTACATCTCCCTGGATTCAGACAGTTTCTGCCATCTCACTTAAAGAGCCTAGGAGCTGTGTAATCAAACAACCCACCCACTGGAAGGAGAACGCTAATTAGCATTGTTGATTGGTGACACAAGTTATAATATTTTTCCAGCAACCCTGTAAAATTTATAAACACATCAGTGAAAATGCCAGATTCTTTACAGCTCGCTAGCTTTTGGAATAGATGTCTAAAAATACATGTATTTCCAATCACAGCCCCCCAAAAGGGGTTTAACAAAATGCACGTGCCAGCCACAAAATCATCATAATAAAGAGCTCTAACATCTCTTAACAAGCGGCTAAACGAGCTCACAACACCTTCGCGGGGTGGGCTTTATACCTGGTTTGAAGCTGTGAAAACTGAGCCACAGGTTTCTCGGCTCCAAGTCTCACTAGCTCATCTCCGGGCCGCCAGGCCGCGGCTCCGCCCCACTCCTGCCTCCGCCACCGACGCGTTTAAATTTTTATAAAGCTTCACACTTCCCCGGACACGTTTGCTTGGGGCAGTTTAAAGCCTGCAGGAGGAAATGAGGTCCTGCCCGTGGCGAAGGCTGCCCCGAGGCGGTGAGATTGCCTCCAACCGGGACGCCTCGGGCAGAGACTAGCCGGACGCCTGCTGCTCCACCCCGGCGTTTTTGAAAGTAAACTCCTACCTGCCTGTTGCGCTCTCCGATGCGCAACTGGACTCGCCCCCCGCCCGCCTCCAGGGCCAGCTCCCTTCTGTAAGCGAGGTGGGAACACAGGCCAGCTCTGTGCCGGTTTCTGGCCCAGGGTCGGGCGGGTCCCCGGGCGCGGGCTGTTCCCGGGTCGAGCCCCACGGCGGGGTGGGAACCACGGAGCGCGCCCGGCTCCCGGGGTGCGCAGGGCGGTCCGGCCCCAGCCCCGCAGGGCCGGTGCCTCAGCGCGGGTGCCTGCAGGAACGCTCGGCCACTCCCTGCCGGCCGGGGCGCGCACCCCAAAGTGCAGCCACGGTAGAAGCGAGCGTCCGAGGCGTGGGGAGGAAATGCCCGGACCGAGGAAGTGGGGTGCGCGGGGAGTGCGGCCCCGGGGCGGGAGGGGCGCACCTCGCGGGGATGGGAGAGGAGTGGGGTCCCGGGAAGCACGGCTCGGGCTATGGACCGCGGGAGGGAGGGAGGCTCCCGACCAGAGGCGGGAGAAGGGCAGTGAACCGGGGTCTGAGTCCGGGGTGGGGCTGCGGGAGGAGGACCCAGGGGCTCGCGGGGTCGCGGGTCCGGGTGGGGGCGTCTCCCCGCGGGAGGTCTGCACCCCGCGCCCGCCGCCCCGCCGCGCCCGGCCTGCGGCGGGACTCACCTCCGCGCCGGCCGTGCGGGCTCCGCGGCCCGCGGTCTCGGCTCGCAGCGGCCCCGACTCTGCGGCCTGCACTGGGCTCCTGTAGAGGCAGAGCCCCGCCGCCGCCGCCGCCGCTGCACTGCTGCTTTCCGCTTCCTGTCCCGGCGCCGCCCCGCAGCCCGAGCCCAGCCTTGCGAGCCCGGCGCGGCCGCGAGCCAAGAGCAGCGAGCGCGGCCGGCCCAGCCGAGGGCCCGGCCCACCTGCAGCGCAGGGCGGGGCCCGCCGGCGTCTCCCCCCAACCCCCAGGCTCAACGCGCCCCGGACACACACGCACACACACTCAAACACACACACCGACTCACACACCTATTCAGGCACACTCGTACCCACACAGACCCTAGGGGCTGACCACACACACACTCATCCACACATCACAAACACATGGTCAGGGATTAACCCCCCCAGCACCCCAACATACTTGCACGCTTAAACTTACACACTCATGCACACACAGACTCACAATCATGCACAAAATTCAAGCCTGTCTGCCCCCAATGGAGCCCCAAAACACATTTGCCCAGCAGCCCAGGGACTAACCCTCTACACACACACACTCAAATACACATATTCCAAGAACCAGCCCACAAACGTCCATATATACCCATACCTCAACCCACATACACACTCACACTTAAACTCACATGCAGCTCAGGAAATGACCCCACATATAACCATGCACACCCAGACCCCCATAGGCCCCCAAAGCCGACCCTACCCCTCCTCCTCCCTTTAACAGCATGGTCACTGCCCCCCAACCCCAGTATCCTAGAAGCTACTGGAAGAGCACACCCCTGAAGGCAGGCAGCCCCAGGTTCCAATCCTGATTCAACCAGGTCTGCTTCTAAGTCTTTGTTTCCCCGTCTGAAAAGCAGAGAGGAAGATAAAGCCAGCCTTTGCAGGACAGCGGTGAGGATTATGAAAAGTGGCTGGTGCCCAGTAGACACTGAACAGTTGCCAACTATTCATATGAATATTTACACTCTTCTTCCTTCGTTGTCTTGTGTGGGTGAATAGGGTTAGGGATCCACGTGGAGAGTCGAGTCTGGCTGGGA
This sequence comes from Grampus griseus, assembly GCF_964374135.1. Classification (NCBI taxonomy): domain Eukaryota; kingdom Metazoa; phylum Chordata; class Mammalia; order Artiodactyla; family Delphinidae; genus Grampus; species Grampus griseus. The sequence continues at coordinate 81,761,905 of NC_139017.1, forward strand.
CCCAAAGCAGCTTACATGGCCGCGCTGCCCAGTAGAGGTGGTGTATAATGAAGTAATGTGGGCAGTGGGTGGGGAAACATACCCACGCTGAACTAGCCTTAGTTACGGAACTTTAGCCCCCAAAGCCCTCACTCTTCCCTCACCCCCTCTTCCCCATCCTCCCTAGTCCCCATTCTCTCTCCCATATATATTTCTTGAGGACATTATATGTTCAATGTAGGTGATCTTCATGCAGCCCCATCTGGCCACCAGGCTTACTGCTCACTCTTGGCCGTGTAAGGCGTGTGACCCTCTGCCTCGCCAGCCTCTTACCTGTCTCCTGAGGGCAGCCAGCTTCCTAAGGTTAAAGCCCATTGTCTGTCCACCTGAATCAGTGCTCAGGTGCAGAAATGTAGAGTTTTATAAAAACATGTCTCTTTCATCTTTAAAGTGTAGACCCTTCAAAGTTATAACAGGCCAGGGTTTTCCAATTGTAGTTATGATATTACTGAATAGCTCCCATGAGATCTACAGATCCTCAATGGATTTTCATGAAAAGTGATCTTAGTACCCTTTAGTGTATTATGTCTACCTTACCATGTGGTGCTTTTGTGGGAAAGAGAGGTAGTGCAAAATAAACCCTTTTTTAAGATAATCAATTCCATCTACTTTAAATGCCATCTACTGTTTGTTTTTATCCGACAATCTCAAGTATTCGAGTTTAAAAGATGAGTTGGAAAACTTCTCAGGAACTGAATGATGGTATAACCCGGCTCCCGTTACCTGTCACAAAGTGGGTCAGCCTTAACCTAGGGTTCAGTTAGCAGGCTTACCGAACTCTTGCCTAGACTCTGGCTTAACCTTAATCGGTAAAAAGGGTAATATTGGGGGCTCCATCTGCCACTCCTTGGTCTTATCATTTGTGCCAAAGTCAGTTGGGGAAAGGGGGTACTATGTACTGGGTGCTCTCAAGACAACAGCGTGACTGTAATTCCACAAATTCATGCCTATATCTCTCTCCCTTCCTGCCCATTCTTGCAGATTTCCCAAACCCTGAAATGCTACCCACTAAAGTTCTTCCTGCTACCAAGGTCCAACACAAATGCTGTCTCTATAAAGCCTTCTCCAGTTCTCCCAACGAGAAAACATTTTCTTCTCATTTGAATTCTCTGGATTTTTATGTTCACCTTCTACCGTGTATTGGTTATTTTGTCTCCTCAATAATGTGTAAATGCTAAATCTTTATCTCTTTTCTATCACAGGTCTTTCCACATAGTAGCCATTTTGAAAACTACTTAGCAAATGAATGAATGGCTATAAAATACCACTTGTCCTGGGAAATTAATAATCTAATCAGGAAATAATCTAATTGGAAAGTAATCTAATTGGCAAGTTATGACATGTGCACGTAAAGATAGTTAACAACAAAAGAATATATAAAATGCTAAATGCACTATTGGCACACTTTTTACGAAGTCACTTATCCAGCCTCAAGAATTCTGAATACACCTGAAAAACAGGAGTTAAGTGAGAAAGGCCTCTGATCAACTGAATAGATTGCATAAATTTATGCTTTAAAACAGATAGACTTTGGGACTTCCCTGGTGGTGCAGTGGTTAAGAATCCACCTGCCAATGCAGGGGACAGGGGTTAGAACCCGGGAAGATCCCACATGCCGCGGAGCAACTAAGCCCGTGTGCCACATCTACTGAGCCTTCACTCTAGAGCCCGCGAATCACAACTACTGAGCCCACGTGCCATAGCTACTGAAGCCTGAGCGCCTAGTGCCCATGCTCCACAACAAGAGAAGCCACTGCAATGAGAAGCCCATGCACTGCAATGAAGAGTAGCCCCAGCTCGCTGCAACTAGAGAAAGCCTGCGCGCAGCAATGAAGACCCAATGCGGCCAAAAATAAATAAATAAAAATTTAAAAAATCCAAAACAAATAGACTTTATACATAGGAGAATCTCTCATGCCCTCACTTAAGACACTGTTTACATATAGTTTACAAATATTTCTATAAACTTTGTCGTCTGATTCCTAAGTCCACTGTAGGTTAGAAACACATTAAAAGAGAGCAGGAGGTGACCTCAGGAGATCCCAGGGACCACAAAGGGGGATCATTGCAAAGACTGTTTAACTCCAAAACTCATGCCCTTTCCTTTTACCAGTTACTCCTCTTGGTACATTATCACATCACAGAATACTGATGACCCTGAGTTATAAAAGTTACATGGATATTCTGTGGCTAGTACCCTATTTAAGAAGACAGGGAAGATGTTGGAAAAAAATTAGATTTCCATCCAAAATGTTTGAAATGTTAAGTGCTGGTTCTTTAAAAGTCCATTTTCTGTAAAATCTACATATGTGTAATATCTGCTTATAGGTTAATAATGCCAGTGATGAGGTGCTAAAATATGGGTTATTAGTGCCCACAGGGAGAGTCACACGGGTCTGAATGGTCAAGGTCAACTTGTCCATGAGGACAAGAAAAGAAAAGAAGGAAAAGAGGAAAGAAAGAAGTGGAACGAGCACAGGTGGAGGACAGCGGCTGGAACAGTTACTGGCTTATCTCAAGTACTTGCTTAATCAATATGAGTTGAATAAATGGGTAAATAGTATTTCTGTTTGGAGTCTGGGCAGGGGTGTGGAGAGAACAGTGTCTGAGATAGAGTCAAGGGCAGTGAGCAGAGTGGTTAAGCTCAAGAAAAGGGCTCATGCTGAGACCTAGAGGATTCCAAGTTGAGTGGCTAGGATTAGAAGATGGAGAACTTGGAATCCAATATTAGTATCTGAACTTTTTAAAATGGGCTAGCAATGTGATAAAGTATTCATCCACCAAGCCATTCATTCAAAAACACATACTTAGTACCTACTAGAGGCAGGCAATGTATGAGCTACGGAGAAACAAAAGTAGATAATGTAATATTGATCCGTGATTTGACAAGTTAGTCAACGAATATTTATTGAGCACTTATTTTTTTAAATTAATTAATTAATTTATATTTGGCTACATTGGTTCTTTGTTGCTGCACGTGGGCTTTTCTCTAGTTGCAGCAAGAGGGAGCTACTCTGTTTTGGTGCGCAGGCTTCTCACTGTGGTGGCTTCTCCTGTTGCGGAGCACGGGCTCTACGCGCTCGGGCTTCAGTAGCTGTGGCACGTGGACTCAGTAGTTGTGGTGCATGGGCTTAGTTGCTCCACGGCATGTGGGATCTTCCTGGACCAGGGATCAAACCCGTGTCTCCTCCATTGGCAGGCGGATTCTTAACCGCTGCACCACCAGGGAAGTCCCTGTTGAGCACTTATTAGTGCCAGTCACTATTCTAGGCTCTGGGGGTACATCAAAATAGACAAAAGCTTCTGCCCTCATGGAGTTTATATTCTAGTGAGGGGAGATGGGCAAATGAGCAGCATGTCAGATGGTTTAACAAGTGCTCAGGAGAGAACAAAGCGGGATGGGAGACAGGGGTGGGGCTGGGGTGTGCCCCTCGCTGTCCTGGAGGATGTCTTACTGCAGCTTCAACAGAGCCTCACAGGGGAAGAGGAGAGCGCTGGGACCAGAGCAGCACAGAGAAAGGGGCCAGCTTAGCCTGAAGAAGCGGCGTGGCTTCACCCGGCCATGACCCTGGGAGCAAAACTTGAAGGATGAGTATTTGACAGAGGAAACGGGAGGAAGCATTCTGGGTACAGGCACAGAAGCGTGGCAGAGTACGCCCAGGAAGCCATGTCAGACGGTGTGCCGCGCTGATGCGCTGGAGGAGAGTGGGGGCAGGGTAGCACAGGAGGCCGTGCAGAGCCGCAGGTCTGGAAGTATGAGGCACCAAAATGCCGCTGGTGTCCGGAAGGACAGGAAGGAAGCTCTGAAGCAGCACGGCTCCTCGGGGGCCTGCCAGCAGTTTGGCCTGGGGAGAGCATACGGGAGGAAACAGGTCTGGGATGGGTGGGAGGGGGCAGCACGACCTGGAAAAAGGGGGTAAAGTCCGGAGCTCGCAGGGCTCTATGTGGTGAGCTTAAAAGTGTGAGTTTTGGGCTTCTCTGGTGGCGCAGTGGTTGAGAGTCCGCCTGCCGATGCAGGGGACACGGGTTCGTGCCCCGATGCGGGAAGATCCCACATGCCGCGGAGCGGCCAAGCCCGTGAGCCACGGCCGCTGAGTCTGCGTGTCCGGAGCCTGTGCTCCGCAACGGGAGAGGCCACAACCGTGAGAGGCCCGCGTACCGCAAAAAAAAAAAAAAAGTGTGTGTTTTATCTGGTAGGCAATAGAGAGCCGTCGGAGAGGAATAAGATGAGCTGACTTTGCGGTTTGGAGAGTGGCTTCTTGAGGAAAGAGTGAAGGCAGAGGGACCAAATAGGAGAGACATAGGGAGCCTGAAGTGATGAATGGGCCTGAGTTACTGCAGCCTTTGGAGGCAAGTATCAATCACAGATAGGGAACAGAGAGGAAGAAGAAGTTCAAGGAGAAAAGGGAAGTTCAGTTTTAGGTATGTTGAGTGTATCTTTGGGAGGTGCAGGTGCAAACAATAAGAGGTCACATTTATTGAGCATTTATTATATGCCAGCACTGTTCTGAGTATTTTATAGGTCTTACTCATCCTTCACAGCAACCCATGTTTTAGGTATTATATCATCTATATCCATTTTACAGAGAAGGAAACTGAGGCATAGCAAGGTTAAATAAACGGCAGGAGATCATGCAGCCGCTGACAGGTGGCGCCAGGCTTTGACCCAAGTTTTGCTGACCACAGACTCCCCGCCTTTAATCCATCAGCTGTACGGCTTCTTGGCAGTGTACATTTAGAACTCAGGAGGAGACGGGCTACTGACAATGAATACAGTTTTCAGAGATTACATGTGGTTGACAATGAAGTAGAGAAAAGAGCAAGAGGTGGGTAGAAAACTGCAGAACGTGTGAGGCAGAGAGATATGACAGGGACATGCAGAGGTGACAGGTGTCATAGTTGTTTTGTTTCGAAATAGGAAATCCTGAAGCCTGTTTATAGACCAGGGAGAAGAAATCTTAAATTTCAAAATTTAGGATGGGAGGGGTAACTTGGGGGATGGGTGGAAGGACTAGCCTTGTAGATGTACAGACAGAGGTGAGCCTAATGTGAGCATGGAGAGTCAAGGGCATCTCAGTATTCTCCATGAAGTAGGAAGCAAGAGGCTCTAACAGAGCCTGGGAGGCCAGGAGATGGAGTCCAGAGAGAGGAGGTATATCTGATGGCTTCTCAGGGGCCCTTTGAACATCTGATGCCGCGGGGATGGAAATCACAGAAAATGCACATTCCCCTTTATTTTTGCAAACTATTTGAATGGCCTCACAGACTCAAGGCCTCTAAGGGACCCCAGACATTGTCCTTTCTACAGCCTCTTCCATGTCTAAGAATTGTTATCTTTAATGAGTTGAGTTTGAGGTGAGAGTGGGACGCCCAAATAGATACATGAAAAAGCAGAGGAAATGATGAGACTTTCTATATAACAGCTTTCCTGGGCTCGGGAGTGTAGACTATGGACAAGAAAGCAAATGTGCTCTGTGTAAAGGGGAACCTAAACACGCAGCCATGACCCATGGACCAAGTGCACTAACGCCCCAGTGGGGCCAGGCCCTGGCATCCACGCTGGTCCGCAGGCCTGGGTGGGCAGCTGACTCCCACGCCCAGCGGCTCTCATTACCAGGGGAGCTGGGAGGCAGCGCGATGTCAGGTAGAGCTCAGATCTCAGAAGCAGGATGCTGCCAAGGCTTCAGTCAACCCTTCCTTTTCACTTGTTATCAGTGAAAAGGAGAGAAGCTGGGGCAGAGAACCTGATGGAGACACCAGTCAGAACACATGGCTCTGGGGCTTCTAGGTGTTCCCAAGGTGATTCCACTTGCCTGGGCTGTGCAAAGGATCACACTCAGGGCCAGTCATGGGCAGGGATGGACGGGCTAATAATACCTTCTGGGGACTGGAAGTTTCTTCTTTAATGTTGTTTTTAATCTGGGGAGTCATCATCAGTAATTCATTACCTATTTATAAGAAACACTTGGATAACACCCTGCATACTGCCTTAAGCTAATTACTTGGACTAACACCAGGTGGCATTATTTCCTAAGGGTGAACCAGCCTCTGGCACTCCTGGCCTGGGCTCAGACTCCGGGCTGTGGAGCAGACACAGGTGTGGAAGGAAGGCCTCGGCTTCTGGCCCACAGCCAGATCTACTCACCGCAATTCACCAATAGCGTCCATGGTTGCTGCAGAAGGGGAAGGCCAAGTTCTGGGCATAGAAGGACAGCACCATTAATCCATCTTAGTGATCAGGGTTTGAGTTAATTATACCTTTTTATTTTCTGCGTTTCTAATGCTTTGACGTCTGGGGGCCTTGCTGCCCCAGGAGAGACTGCCCCCCTCAGGGCTAGCTAATTCCTAGACATGGTAAAGACTCACAAGCGATGCTCTTCATAGGCAAACCAACCAATCCAGAACCCATACCCCATCCTTCTCCTCTATCCAACTCTCACATTCTGGACCACTATCCATCTGCCCTAATCACCCCAGGGTCAGGTATGGGACAAGCAGAGACAGGCCCTACACCCCAGAACCTGCTGAAATGATTTAAACCAGAAATGCTTAAGCTTGCTTACCCTGCCTTACTTGTTCCCTCTCACAGGAAAATAAAGGCTCTGGCCCATGTTTTCCTCCCACTCTCCCTGCCTCCTCACTGACCCTGGTGCTTCTCTGTGGCCCTGCCTGGTGTAGTGTACCCCCTCCTCTTGGAATTGCCCTCTCAAAGGCAATTGTCTCCTGATCTGTTGGCCTCATCATATCTGAATAATAATAAAACCTACATTTTAAAACAGGGTTTCTATTGAAGCTGCTCATTTGTGAACCATATAAATGATTAGGCAGAGAGAAGGAATTAATATTTATTCTGTTTTTTATTATATGACAGGCATTGTAATTGTCATTTTTAATCTATTATTTAATAGTATTTTCCTGGTAACACTGTAGTGTAGATTTTTTTTTTTTTACAAAAACTCAAATAGTTTAAGTGCCATTTCCAAGGTCACAGAAGCTAAACCCAGGCTTTCTGGTTTCCAGCCAGACTTTCCCATTGCACTGGTTATAGATAATTAAGACAGATTTCTTCTTGCTGTTACTTTATTCCCTCTTCCCTTCTCTGTTTAATGATCCCTGCTTACCCCATCCTCTACCACTTTTCTTTCCTTCTACTTTTCCATTTATTTATTTATTTATTTATTTATTAGCAACTGTTTATTTTCCATCAACCTATTCCTTCAGACCAGTCTGTGACCTCAGGTCGAGTAGCAGTGAACATGGGAGCTGGAGCAGTCCATTCACTCTGAAATCCCTTCTTGGTCACAGCCTCTTCAGCTGAGGCCTGCTCTTCCTTTTCCATCTCTTCAGGATCCCTGTAGAAGCAGAGATCAGGCATGATCTCCGACGGGTGTTCACGGGAGGTGGTGCCACGCATGTGCAGAACTTCCCAGGCCAGCACCCAGCACATCAGACCCACTGAGTGGGCTCTCTTATTGCTACACAGGATGGCAATGTCCACATAGCACAGAGGAGAGTCTGTGTTACAGGGAGCGATGGTAGACAGGTTAACGTAAGCCTCCTCTGTGAGAGGCTGGTGTCGGCCCTGGGATCAGTAACCACCAGAAGTCTTGGCTCCCCAAAGGCTGCCTGGATCTGGTTAGTGAAGGTTCCAGGAATGGAGCACCCACTATAGGAGTGGCTCCGATGGCAGTAGCAAGCTTCGGCACAACTCGCTGGCCAGAGGATATGACACTGACATCAGCCGGGTTTTCAATGGCAACAATCGTGCAAGCTGCCAACAGGACCTTCTCCCAAGTTCTCTCCAGATTTATGATATAGATGCCATGTAGATTCCTTTTGTAGGTGTGCTGTTCCATTTGGAAGTCGAGGTTGGTGACGCCTAAGTGGGTTCCTGCTGCAAGGAATTTGAGGACATCCTCCTCCTTTATTTGCAGGACATCAAGGGCTTCAGATATTGTGAAAGTTTCCCTTTAAGTTGTTATGGGAATGCAGAACAGCACCATATGGACCCCTGTCTGGGTAGTTCAGAAAGGTCCTACCTTTCCCCTTAAACAAAACAACGTCTTGGCAATGTTATTTGTGTGTGTGTTTCTTAACTAGGTGAAAATCTGAAAGACAAATCATAAATTCCAGGATATAATAAAATTTCTTCTTTTAACTACAAAAACTTTCCGTTCTGAACTTATGTTTATTTTTACATTTTAAATGCAATAATCCAATTTCAAATATGTACTTTGTTTTAAATTCTTTTTAAAACGCCAGGGCCAAGATAGAGGAAAAGCTCTGGATTTATCCTCCCATGTGAAATAACTATAAATTCAGACAAAATATATGAAACAACAGCATTCAAGAAATTGGATCAGGTAACAGAAGACAGTGATCTCTGAGATGCAGGACACCAACTAGGTCATCCCCATGGTGGCCCTAACTTTCTGCCTAAAGAGTTTTTAGGCTGTGGTATAAGGAGGGGGAACCAAGCAGAGCCTAGTGGGCCCCCTGCACTGAACAGGTAGAGCTAATAGGGTTTAAGGAGGCAAAGTAACAGAGATGAGAAAACTGCAGGTAAGGAGAACTCTAGAAAAACACAGAGGCTCCCCTCAAGTACTCAGTTGAGTGCTGTTCAGTGTATGTGTGTGAGGAAAGAACACCCTGAAAGGATAAAAGGGGGCAATACCTAGAGTCACACAGTAAATAGTATCTGTTATGACTAGCCAGGCTGGCAAACCTCCCAATCCATGAAGCACTGGGTAGTGTAATCAGACTGGTCTTGCCTCAGTAGTGGGGCCAAAACACTCTAGATTAAATGCTGCTCTTGTTGGGCCAAATGAAGCTTCAAAGCAAAACCTGAAAGCATCAAACTGTTTCCAAGTACTTTATGTTCCAAACAAAGGTCAAGAACATTTATGAAAAACACAAATATGCAGCATTCAGCAAAGTACAGGAACAGGGATCCTATAAAAATTACCAAACATATAAGGAAGTAGAAGAATGTGGCTTAAAAGGAGGAGGAAAAATCTATCAATTGAAACACCAGAATTGACACAGATGATAGAATGAGTAAAACAAACAAACAAAAACCCCTTTAAAATGGTCATTCAGAAAGCTAGGCGTGGTACAGCCACTGTGGAGAACAGTATGGAGGTTCCTTAAAAAAAAACAAAAATAGAGCTACCATATGATGCAGCAATCCCACTCCTGTGCATATATCCAGAGAAAACCATATTTTGAAAAGATATATGTACCCCAGTGTTCATTGCAGCACTATTTACAATAGCCAGGACATGGAAGCAACCTAAATGTCCATCGATGGAAGAATGGATAAAGAAGATGTGGTATACGTATACATGGAATATTACTCAGCCATAAAAAAGAATGAAATAATGCCATTTTTAGCGACATGGGTGGACCTAGAGATTATCATACTGAGTGAAGTAAGTCAGACAAAGACAAATACCATATGACATTGTTTATATGTGGAATTTAAAAATAATGATACAAATGAACCTATTTATAAAACAGAAATGGAGTCACAGATGAAGAAAAAAACGTACTGTTACCAAGGGGGGAGGGGGGGAGGGATAAAGTGGGAGATTAGGATTGACATATACACATTACTATATATAAAATAGATAACTAATAAGGACCTACTGTATAGCCCAGGGACGTCTTCTCAATACTCTATAATGGCCTATATGGGAATAGAATCTAAAAGCGAGTGAATGTTTGTATAACTGATTCACTTTGCTCTACAGCAGAAACTAACACAGTTTTGTAAATTAACTAATACTCCAATAAAAATTAATTTTAAACAAAGCTGGGGGAAAATTAAACATGATAACCAGAGAAATGGAAGATGAAGTCCAAGTTGAGCTTCTAGAGATGAAAACGATAATGTCTGAAATAAAAAATATACCAGGTAAGATTAGCAAAAGATTAGACATAGTAGGAACAAAGATCAGTGAATTTGAAAATATAGCAAAAGAAACTATCCAAGTTTGTTAACCTCTTCTTATGCAATGTGTAATCCGTTGTTAATCCCATCCAGTGTACTTCTTCATTTTGTACTTTTCATCCTAAAAGTTTGATTTGTGTCTCTTTTATATTGTCCATGTTTCTACTTAAATTTGAAATGAAATAACTATTTTAATGTCCTTGTCAGCTAAATTTAACATCTGTATCAATTCTTTGTCATTTTCAAATGGCTGATTGATTTCTTCCCCATCACTATGGTCATATTTTTATGCTTCTTTGGATGTCTAATAATTTTTTATTGGATACTAGACATTGTGAATTTTTTTGGTGATGGTTAGATAGTTTTGTATTCCTATAAATATTCCTGAGCTTTGCTCTGGGATGCAGCTAAGTTATTTGGAAGTCGTTTGATCCTTTTAGGTCCTCCTTTGAAGACCTGTTATGTGGGACCAGAGTCATGTTTACTCTAGGGCTAATTGCTTCCCAATACTGAGGAAGACATTTCTGAGTACTCTACCCAACACCCCATGGATTATGAGGTGGGAACAGGCACTATTCCTAGTTAGTGTGAGCACCAGGTACTTGTCCCTCTAATCCTTTTGAGTGGTTCTTTCCTCAGTCTCAATACACTCCTCACATTAATACACTCATCAGTATTCTGTAGAAGTCATTAAAGGGACTCTCTGAGAATCTCTGAGGTTCTCTCTCTGTGCAGCTCTCTCCTCTCTGGTACTCTCTACTGGAAACTCTAGCTGCCTTAGTTTCTCTGGACATTCAGAGAAATGTCTCCTTATCTCATGCAGTCTTCTGGGCTTTTCCAGGTTTGCCTTTCCTAACCACAGTAGGATTTCTCCCAAGAGAGTAAGCCTGGGCAATCATAGGTCTCACTTTGTTTGTTCCCCATCTATCAGGGATCACTGTCCTCTGTTGCCTAATGTGAAATGTCTCAAAACCACTGTTTTGTGAATATTGTCCAGTTTAAAAGTGTTAGGCAGGAGGGTAAATCTGGTCACTGTTACTCCATCTTAGTTAAAAGTAGAACCCCTGGATGATTTACATGTAATTTAATTATTGACTTGGTTGGCTTTATATCTACTATGTTGCTCAGGGTTTTCTGTTTGTTTGATTTGTTCTTTTCCATTATTTTCCTTTTCTTGCTCTCATTTGTATTAATTATTTATTCGTGATTTCATTTTATACATTATTAATTCATTCGTTACTTTTTTAAAAGGCTTTTTTTAGAGCAGTTTTAGGTTCACAGGAGAATAAAGAGGAAGGTACAGAGATGTCCCATGTACTCCATGTGTGTACACCATACATGCACAGCTTTCCCTGTTATCAACATCCCCCACCAGAGTGGTCCATTTGTTACAGTTGATGAATCTACAATGACACATCATAATTACCCGAAGTCCATAGTTTACCTTAGGGTTCAGTCGGTGTAAATCTCATGGGTTTGGACAAGTGTATAATGACATGTATCTATTGTTATAATATCATAGAGTATTTTCACTGCCTTAACAATGCTTGGTGCACTGCGTATTCATCCTTCCCCCTCCCCAACCTTGACATCCACTGATCATTTTTCTGTCTATATTTTTGCCTTTTCCAGAATGTTCTATAGTTGGAGTCATACAGATATAACCTTTTCAGATTGGCCTATTTCACTTAGTAATATGCATTTAAGGTTCCTACAGGTCTTTTCATGCTTGATAGCTCATTTCTTATTAGTGTGGAATAATTTTCCATTGTTTGGATGTACCACAGTTTATTTATCCATTCACCTACTGGAGAACATCTTGGTTGCTTCCAAGTTTTAGCAATTATGAATAACGCTGCTATAAACATCTGTGTTCAGGTTTTCGTGTGGATATAAGTTTTTAACTCCTTTGGGTAAATATCTAGGAGCACAATTACTGGATCATATGGTAAGAGTATGTTTAGTTTTGTAAGGAACCACCAAACTGTCTTCCAAAGTGGCTGTACCATTTTCCATTCCCATGAGCAATGTAGGAGAGTTCCTGTTGCTCCACAACCTCACCAGCATTTGGTGTTGTCAGTGTTCTGGATTTTGGCCATTCTTATAGGTGCATGGTGGTATCTCGTTTCAATTTGCATTTCCTTGATGATATATGAGGTAGAGGATCTTCTTATACACTATTTGCCATCTGTATGGCAGTGCTGAAATGTCTTTTAAGGTCTTTGGCCAATTTTCTAACCGGGTTTTTGTTTTCTTATTGTTGACTTTTACTAGTTCTTTGTGTGTATATATATATATATATATATATATATATATATATATATATATATATATATATATATATATTTTATTTTTTTTTGCAGTACGCGGGCCTCTCACTGTTGTGGCCTCTCCCGCTGCGGAGCACAGTCTCTGGACGCGCAGGCTCAGCGGCCATGGCTCACGGGCTTAGCCGCTCCGCGGTATGTGGGATCTTCCCGGACCGGGGCACGAACCCGTGTCCCCTGCATCGGCAGGCGGACTCCCAACCACTGCACCACCAGGGAAGCCCTTGTTAAGCTTTTAGTTTACTTTTTACTTGTTTGTTTAGCAGCCTCATCTTTCTCCCAGGCTCTGCCAAAAGAGAGACACTGTGTGTGTCCCACCTTGCCTTTGAGGGTCTTGTTCCTCCTTGGAATCTGGTTAACTTAGTTGCCTTGTGAACTCAGATCACTCATGGGCTCTATAAAAGTTATAATTTTATAGTTTATCTAGCTTTTACTCATTGTTAGGACGGGAATAACATTCTTTCCAGCTCTCTTCATCCTGAGAGAAAGCCTCATTCTCTTAGCATCGAATTCACTCTTTTTTAAAAAAGTTTTGTTTAATCTTTTTAAATTATTATATTATTTTTTTTTGGCTGTGTTGGGTCTTCCTTGCTGCACGTGGGATTTCTCTAGTTGCAGCGAGCGAGGGCTACTCTTCATTGTGGTGCGTGGGCTTCTCAGTGCGGTGGCTTCTCTTGTTGCAGAGGCTAGGCTCTAGGCACGTGGGCTTCAGTAGTTGTGGCTCACGGGCTCTAGAGCGCAGGCTCAGTAGTTGTGGCGCACGGGCTTAGTTGCTCCATGGCATGTGGGATCTTCCCGGACCAGGGATTGAACCTGTGTCCCCTGCACTGGCAGGCGGATTCTTAACCACTGCACCACCAAGGAAGTCCCTGAATTCACTCTTTTTCTTAATGGCCAGAAGAGGTGAGTCTCCCATTTCACACAAAGGAAACTGAGATCTTGGAGAGGTTATCCTCCTCGACTAGTAGGTGATGATGCTGGGACTCCTCAGCTACCAGAAATCTGTGAGGTCTTCATTGGGATGGAGGGGCAGGATGAGACAGCAGAAAGCTTGGGCACCCTGGGAGGTGAGAGAGCATGAGGAATAGTCGCTGCCCAAGGGGTGAGGGTCCAAATATTCACGCTTCGGTCGGAGGCAAGAATCGAGCTATCAACCCAAACCAAAAAGCCTGGCTGGGTGGCTTTCTGAAACATCACTGGCTAAGAATTGACCCACCCAGTGTAGGGGAAGAGGATTGTGGAGGACAGTGCTGATGCATCCACCACAACTCTGCTTTACACTCAGGATCCAGGACGATGCCTCACACCCCCCCTCCACCGCCTGCCCCCCTGACCTTCACAGCCGTGCTCTCTGCCACTCCCAGCCTACTCCACGCCCCTCCACGATGCAGACACACTAGCCTCCTTGCTGTTTTTCAAACACACTCCTCCCTTTCCTGACATTATTGACTTCTTGAAGGTGTTGCCTGAACCTCTAATGCCCTGTCTGACTCTCACAAAATGCCCTCAGGTCTGCCTTCCAAAGCTGAAGATAGGGGGAAACAACTCTGTGTGTATATGTGTGTGTGTGTGTCCATCCAAGAGAGTGATGAGGGCAACAGTGTGCATTGTGTATGTGAAATGAAAGTAAGGCTCTGGGTGTGACTGGCAGGAGGAGGGCACCCCAGCAAAGGTGAGGGATGGCTCAGAGGGCACTCAGAGGGGAGCAGAGGCAGGCAAAAATGGGCTTGCTCATTTTATCACAATTCTAGAGCAGCCCTGGAGAGATGCATCTCATCCATCAGTGCTAATGTTTTGGTGACGTAAGTGCCTAGCTACAAATGAGACAGAGTTAGTGCAGCAGGGTAACGATGACAGCTCTTGCTGGGGATGCTCTTCCAAGCCAGCTGCATGAAAAGGGACCCAGTGAGGTTGCCCCTGCTGCAGACAGAGGCGCAGACAGGGTAGGCACACCTAGGTGAATGGCTTGAGGGGTCGCGGAAGGTCTAATGCTAGAGTGGATGAAATCCCACGATTAGGGATTCAATACTTCACCATGTCCTCCATACCATGTCTTTTAAAATGCAAATCTAAGAAGGGTGATATGTTTGATTCCTTTGGTTTGGTTTTATGTGAACAGCATGGGCTTTGAATCCATTAGAACTGAGTTCAAATCCTCACCATACCAATGACCAGCGATGAGCACTGCGAACCTTTTGTTTTTAGTCTTTAAGCCTTCTGAGCATTCATTCCCTCATCTGTAAAATGAGGACAATGATACCCACTTACAGGTATGTGAGGATGAAGTGAGATGGTGAACATAAAATGCCTCACACAGCATATCCCACAAGAATCACCCATTCACCCATTCATTCACCAAATATTTATTGAGCACCTACTAAGTGCCAGGCACCCCTCTACATGCCGGGCATTCAACAGTGAACAGGGCGAATTCCCCACCATCATGGAGCTCGCATTGTAGAACAAGGTGATAAAAAAGTAAATAAACAGGTAAATATAAAGTATGTCAGATAGTAAGTGCTCCAGGGAACAACAGAGCAAGGGGGTAGGGAGTATGGGGAAGGGGCATCATTCCAGTTTTATATGGGGTGTTCAAATGCCTCTTCCTTGAAGTGATATTTGAGCAGGCCCTGAAGGAAGTGAGGGTGTGAGTGCCAAAGATATTGGGGAGACAGTTGGTAGAGGAGCAAAGAGTGAACAAAGGTCTGGAGCCGGTGGCAGGCTGGGCAAGTGTGAGGGATGAGGGAGGGCAAGGAGGCCAGGGTGGCCTGAGCAGAGTGTGGACAGGAGCCATGGGAGAGGAAGAGGGGCCGAGGGTGTTATATGTCCTGTAGGACTTGTGGGCCCATGAGAACCACAGCTTCTACCCTGAGATGGAGCCGTGGGAGGGTCATAAGAGAGGGGTGGCCCATGTTCACCCGGGGTGCTGTGTGGAGTGTAGACTGCAGGAAGGGGAAGGTGTAGACACTGGGAGACCGTTCAGGGAGCCATGGTGATGTAAGGAGATGTTGTCTAGGTCCAACTGTGTGGCTGGTGAGAAGAGATCAGATCCTGGATAGAAAGCGGAGGCCACAGGATGTGCTGGTGAATGGAATGTGGTATAAGAGGGACAGCAAGAGGGACTACAAGGTGTTTGACTTGAGCGACTGGAAGGACAGACGTGCCAGTTACTGAAATGAGGAAACTGAAGGTGGTGGGCTACAAGTTGGTTTTGGATGTGTTTGTTGGACACCCAAGAGGAGCTGTCAGCTGACAGATGGATGCATGAGTCTGACATGCAGAGAAGAGGTTAAGACTGGAGGGAGCAGTGGACAGAGGGAGGTAGGGCAGTGTCTCGGGACCATCCCTTCTTTCTCTCCATGTAGGTATGTCTGTAGGGGGGCATAAAGAAGGCACTGGAAGGAGGGCAGGGCTCTGACAGTTCACACCTAGGCCCCACCCCTTCCTAGTATGTGTTTTTTCAGATGATTGTCTGCTTTGAGCTCATCTGTTTGTCCGTGGAGGAGGAGTTGGACCAGATCATCTTAAGGTCTGACACGTCATGGCTCTGTGCGTGGCTCATGGAGACTCAGACTCACTTAGAAGAGGTAACGCAGCAAACCATCCATAACCTGTGTGGGTCCATCTATCAGTTATCTACCTGGGAAGCAGAGGAAAGATCCTGAGGGTTAGAACCCACAGAGGCAGGTGCTAAGGGCGGGGGTGAGAGCCCATCTGGAAGGATGTGGGTGCTACTCTTCAGAGTAGAAGGGGCAAAAGATGGGTTTTGCATTGCTGCCCAGAGCAAGAAAGAGTGGACTGCCCACCCCTGCTCTTCAGGAGCCTGGCCATCCCAGCTGCTGAGTGGCCTGTTCACCTTGCAGCTCAAACCTGAAAGCTCCATGTTCCTAAGAGAATTGACTGCTTTTCCTAAAGGAGGCTGTTTCCCTGCCTGAAAGCACTGATCACACTGCAGCTGCACAATTCGGTACAGGCTTCCAGTTCTACAACTAACTGAAGGAAACAGTTCTTTGGCCTGAAACCCGCCAGTCTGAGATGGGTGGCCCCTCAGAGAGTGTCCTAATGAGGCAGAAACTTCACTTGCTAAGAGAGAAATTAAACCGTGTCGTTAGTATTTCAAGTTATCAAAAGGGAGGCACTTACGGAATAAATTATCATGCAATAAAAAACAAAAGCAGGGCTTCCCTGGTGGCACAGTGGTTGAGAGTCCGCCTGCCGATGCAGGGGACGCGGGTTCGTGCCCCGGTCCGGGAAGATCCCACATGCCGCGGAGCGGCTGAGCCTGCGCGTCCGGAGCCTGTGCTCCGCAACGGGAGAGGCCACAACAGTGAGAGGCCCCCGTACCGCAAAAAACAAAAAAACAAAAGCAGTCAAGTCAAATTAAGCAAGAATATAAGTTAAGCCATGAGTACAGAGCATGCTGGGATTTAAGTAAAAATGGTTGAGAATTACACCCAAAAAGTGGCTCCTTGCCAGGGTCATGCTGGTCAGAGGTGCGGCCCACGGTCAGAGGGTCGACAGAGTCCTAGGTCCACGCCATTCACAGCGGGGAATCGGATGCCACCTCCATTGGTCCAAGGAAGGCAGAGACAAGGACGATCGAAGGCGCTCAAACTCTGGTGTGTGGAAGAATCACTTTTCAAACTGAAGGAGTGCTATGTCCATCCCCAGAGATTCAGTATGTGTGGGATGTGGCCTGGGATTCTGTATCTTAACAAACACCTCAAATGAGTCTGCTTCAAGTGATCCTGTGCCACCCTTGAAGAAGCACTGGTATAGGAGGGGAAGGTCCCACCCAAGGAGGCTGGGGACCAGGGGAGGGTTTCGGTGTTTTAGTAGTGAGTTTTGCTGGCAGTGGAGATGGAAGCCTGGCCCTGGACATACCAGCAAGGCAGCAGTAGGATCAATTGCTAATTGAACCTGTTTGGGCTCATCCCTGGTGGCCAAGTATTGGGTCCATGTAAACAAGACCTACTCTTAGCCCCCAGATGACAGGCAGGGGAGTGGAGAAACTAGGAAGGCTGGTGGAGGATGTCTGTGACTCCACCTGGGATGAATAGGGAAGGGAGAAGAGGACCATTGGCAAACTCTAGGATATGCCAACAAAATGCATGAGGGGCGTGTATATCTATTTGTGTTTCAACCATGGCTGACTTTGATAGGAAAGGACTTTGTTCCCCAAAGATTCATCCACAGGAGAGTTACCACTGGTGCTCCCTGGCTGAGTATAGGAGGACTTGTTTGTAAACAAAGAGTTAAATTTTACAGAGAAGAAAGCCCATCACAGAAGCTTCCTTGTTGATCTAAAATGGGAGAATGCATTCTCAAGGGGTGGGCTTGCATGGCATTTCCCTGCCTCCTGGTGTGGAGGAGAGGGTAGGCTCTCCCATGAGGATGTATAAACTCACCAGCCTGTGGTTATGGATGAGGCCCCATTAGCTGGAGAGACCACCCCATGTAGGCTCATTACCTCCACCTGTGCCAACACAGTACTCTGGAAAAAGTACTAAAGTACTAGAGTACCTGGGCGATGAGACAGGTAAGCAAGTAATAGAGAAAGAGGGTGCAGACGCATCTCAAACCAGGCAGTAAAATTAGTCAACTTTTCAACCTGCAGCTGGAATAGAATCATTCAGCTGAGATCGTAATTTTGTTTCCTGAGGTAGCAATTTATAACCCTAGACAGGTATAAAATAACTATAGAGATAATGAAACACTGGATGCAGAATTCTTTCCAGTGGGTTATATTGTATGGGATTTGTAACAAGTCTTGAAATCATTCTACTGCTTTATATATGCTCTGTCTGCTTTTCTGTTTTTATGATGTTGGAAATGGGTAAGAGAATCTGACACACCACATTTGCAAGACTGATTTATTAATTTGCAGTTCTCATAATTGCTGAGAATAATTTTTCTCTTGTTAAGTCTGCCACGACAGGAGTTTCAATTACCTGGAAGAATCCAATATATTGAATTTGTGATTGTACTTTCAAATGTCTGAGGAAGTGTGATTAATTAAAAAATAAATGAAGTAAATGTTTAAGAAGGATTTAATCTGTTAACCTTAAGTTAATTGACATTAATCAAAGAGCCAGTAGAAACAATTTTTATACTTCTTTTTCATTGCTGGATTTGTACAGACGAAACTGATTTGTAGGCTGAGCTCGAAGGTTTAAGATAAACTAGGCTTTAAGAATTAAAACTTTGATATATTGCATATTAGATTTTGAAAAAAAACCCACAATGAACTGTAATTAGTGTTTTCAAGGTACAGAAGTCTCCTTTCTCCATATGAAGAAAAGAAAAGAAAAAAATTATAGCCACATTCTCATCAGCTCCCTGCAGGATTGCTCCAGCTCTTGCCCCAAGTTGGTTGTTATTCCTCTTATTAATTTCTGCCAACCTTACGAGTCAAAAATGATATTTCATTATTGCTTTAATTTACATTTCTATGACTACAGAGAGGCTGAACATCTTTTCATCTTGAATTGGACATTTATGGTGGTGTCAGAATTTCTGCTGAAGCCTGAAAGCTAAAAACAGTACGTGATACCGTGTGTGGGAATGTAAACTGGTACAGTCACTGTGGAAAACAGCATGGAGGGTCTTCAAAAAATTAAAAATAGAAATACCATATGATCCAGCAATTCCACTTTGGGAAATGTATTCAAAGAAAATGAAAACACTAACTGGAAATGATATATGTGCCCCCAAGTTCATTGCATCATTATTTACAATATCCAAGTTATGGAAACAACCTAAGTGTCCATCAGTGGATGAATGGATATATAAAATATATATTATATAAATTAATATATATTTATGTATATTAATATGTATTATATTATTTAGCCATAAAAAAGAATGAAATATTGCCATTTGCGACACCATGGGTGGAACTTGAAGGCATTATGCTAAGTGAAATAAGTCAGACAAAGACAAATACTACATGATATCACTTATATGTGGAATCCCCTTTCCCCACCCCCCCAAAAAAACCCCAAAGCTCATAAATACAGAGAACAGATCGGTGGGCTGGGCAAAAAGAGTGAAGAAAGTCAAAAGGTACAAACTTCCAGTTATAAAGTAGATAAGTGATGGGGAGGTAATGTACGGCATGGCTACTGTAGTTAATAATACTGTATTGCATATTGACAGTTGCTAAGAGTAAATCTTAAAAGTTCTCATCACAAGAAAAACATTCTCTAACTGTGTATGGCAAAGTCCTAGGACCCACCACTGTGCTCACTCACTAACTGGATGCTGCCCCAGAAGGACACAGCTCATTCCAAAGCCAAGGCCAATCCTGTGGGCACTGCAGCGGGAGGCTGCCCTCCTTTCAACTAAATGGCAAATTCTTTCTTGAGGGGAGATCCAAACAGCACGCCTCCATGGTTGCCATGTCAACCAGTGGGATTAAATTACATTTAACTAGTGATGAAATACCCCCTCCTTCTATCCCTAGGGCAGGCAATGCTGTATTCTACAGGGCTCCACAGAGGGCCTCCAGCAAGACTGAGCCCTAGTTGCCTACAGCAGTAACCAGCTTGATGGCGTTCCCTCACATCTGTTCCCCGCGATCACTTCTCAGGTGATCTGCGTACAAGCCCTGGTCTCAAACTCTGCTGTGGTGGGAACCCAGGCTGAGAGGCTGGCTTACTGCGTCTCTTAGTTCAACAGTGCCCTCTTCTGTTGGTACAATGGAGTTCAGGTTCTTTGATGAATGGTGGTGTGTGTGCCATCATTAGTGGCATGCTTCTGATTCTGTGATACTCTCTGTTTCTAAGGACACTTAAATTCAAATGTTTCTTCCTCCCTTCCTTTCACTATCAAGCCTCTAAGGGATACCTCCTCCTTCCAAATTACCCCCCTCCCCTAAAGTGCTTAAGGCTCACATACTTTCTCTGCTATTGTCATGCTATTACTGTTCTCCTTTTCTATTTCATAAGGCGTTATCATTATTGCTGTACTATATAGTCAATATTACTTAGATTTACTCACATCTTTACTATTTTATTTTCTCATTATTCTTCCCCACATATCAGATATTTCTTCGGGAATAATTTTTCTTCCTTCTAAAGAATCTTCTGGATTTCTTTTTAGTGATGGTCTTTGGTGGTCAACTCCTTCAGTTTTTGTTTGCCTCAAAATTAATTTAGTTAACCTTTGTATTTGAAAAATATTTTTTATTGGTGTAGAATCCTAGTTATTTTTTCTCTCAGCAAATTAAAGATATAATTCCACTATATTCTGTTGTTCATTATTGTCTTTGAGCAGACACATATCTGTTTAATTCTCAATTTTAGAGCCAATTTCTCTTTTCTCTGCTTCAAAGATTTTTTTATCTGCTGTCCTGTAGTCTTTACATGGATTTACTTATTTATTTATTGGCCACGCCGCACAGCATGTGGGATCTTAGTTCCCCAACCAGGGGTCGAACCCGCACTCCCTGCAGTGGAGGCACTGAGTCTTAACCACTGGACCACCAGGGAAGTCCCTGGATTTATTTATAAAATTTATTTTATTTAATAAACATTTAGCCCTTTACTAGGCGTTAGACATTTCTAAGCTCCTTGAATATCAAGGATATCAAGGAATATCCTTTAAATCTCAAAACAACCTTATGAGGTAGGTGTTATTAAATGTCTTTTCATATGAGTAGACTGAGGCCCGGAGAGGTTAGGTAACTTCCCTAAGTTTACACAGCTAGTAAATGGTAGAGCCATGATTTCAACCAATGTAGTCTGAGGGGTCAGGAAGAAGACAGTCTAAAGGAGAATTCAGGTTTTCTAGTATGGTTTGGGAATATGGTGGTGCCTAAAAGAAGGAAAAAGTGTTGTGATGATTAATTTTTTTTTTTTTTTCGGTACGCGGGCCTCTCACTGTTGTGGCCTCTCCCGTTGCGGAGCACAGGCTCCGGACGCGCAGGCTCAGCGGCCATGGCTCACGGGCCCAGCCGCTCTGCGGCACGTGGGATCTTCCCGGACCGGGGCACGAACCCGTGTCCCCTGCATCGGCAGGCGGACTCTCAATCACTGCGCCACCAGGGAAGCCCTGATGATTAATTTTATATATCAACTCTACTGGGTCATAGGGTGCTCAGCTATTTGGTCAAACATTACTCCGAAAACCAAAATCTGTATTAGTTCTCCAGAGAAACAGAAGCAACAGGAGGTATTTATATCTATTTACTATTTATCCATCTATCTATCCCCGCGCCACACACACTCGTTTTTTGTTTTTTTTTTAATTGTAAGGGATTAGCTCACGTGATTATGGAGGCTGAGAAGGCCCGGATCTGCAGTTGTCAAGCTGGAGCCCCAGGAGAGCTAACGGTGTAGCTCCTGTGTGAAGGCCGGCAGTCTTAAAACCCAGGAAGAGCTGCTGTTTCAGTTTGAGTCCGAAGGCAGGAAAACACTGATGTCCCAGTTTGAAGGCAGTGAGGCAGGAGGAAGTGCGGCGATGGGCACGTGCTTGTGGAATTCACCGGTCTTGCCGTGTTCACCAGCACCCTGAAGCAGATGGCTCGATTCGACAGTGGAATGGCCTCTCGAAGACTCAATTATCGTGCCAGCTAGGTGGCGATATGTTGCAGGACTGGGGCATGGTTCTCCAGAAAGCTACATAGGCTCCGAATCATCACCCAATATATGATGCCCTTCCTTGCATTGCCCAGATTCACAGGTCCAGGCATCAAGGGGTGGGAATGGGAGCGTCACCCCTCACGATGACTCCTAGTGACCCACTAGCAAAATTTTTGCTTCCTGTTCCCATGACCTTATGCTCTGCTGGCATAGAGGTCTTCGTTCCAGAGGGAGGAATGCTTGCCCCAGAAGACACAACAATGATTCCATTAAACTGAGAGTTAAGACTTCCGCTCAGTCACTTTGAGCTCCTCATGCCTCTGAATCAACAGGCAGAGAAGGGAGTTACTGTGCTGACTTATGTGACTGAGCCCGACTATCAAAGAGAGATTGGACTGCGACTCCACAAGGGCGGTAAAGAGGAATATGTCGGGACTATGGGAGATTCCTTAGGGTGTTTTAAAATATTACCATGCCCTGTGATTAAGATCAATGGAAAACGACAGCTACCCAATCCAGGCAGGACTATGAATGGCTCAGACCCTTCAGGAACGAAGGTTTGGGTCACCCTACCGTGAAGCAAAAGGAAGATGGGATGAGTGAATGAGTAGTGGAAGAAGATATATATTATATATATTATAATTTGTATTATTATATATATCTATATATAAGATACATAATACATATATTAAGTATTTTTGTTTTCTTCCCTGTCTTATTCCTTTATCATGAATCATAACATGTATTGACTTTATATGATCATATTTAAGTATTGTTAATTTAACATCATAGTATTTAAGCTACAAGATATCAAGAAGAAGAGGAAATGTCACTCAAGGACTTTACTTCCTCTTTTGGGGGAGGAGCTAGTGCATTTTTCAGTTGTACATAGGACAGTTGTCTCATGTGAGGTGGAATTATGACCTTCTTATTGTCTTTATTTGGAAATTACATATGGTTTAAGATGACGTGATAGGTGCCAGGTGGACAAGGGTGGCCTTGTGATGCTTACTTAATTTTACGTGTCAACTTGACGGGGCCATGGGATGCCCAGATATTTGGCCAAATGTTATCCTGGTGTCTCTGTGAAGGTGTTTTTGAAGGAGCTTAACATTTAAACTGATAGATGGAGTAAAGCGGATTGCCCTCCATACCGTGGGTGGGCCTCTTTCAATCAGTTGAAGACCTGAATAGCACAAAAAAAGACTGACCCTCCCCTGAATAAGAGGGGGTTGAAGATGAGGTACAGAGATTCAGAGATGACCACGGTGAATCTGTGTGTCTATTTCTAGTCATAGTTACGAAGCCACCCGTCAAAAACACAAGCCTGAAACTCAGGAGCTTCTGCTGAAGACACAGATTTAGGGGTGGTCAGCACAGTTCTTAGAACAATGTCAGTGTACGTAATTATCCGCGCAAAGCAGGACACTTAGAAGATACAGTTCTTCACGAGAGTTGTTCTCAATGTGTGGGCCAGAGCCTCGCCTCACAAACATCTGAGACGCTAGTTAGAGAAACACGTTCCTAGGTTCCCTCCTGACTGAGTTAAAACCTCAGGTAGAGCCCAGGGATCCTCATTTTCAACAAGCATCTGGATGACTTTCCTGCACACCTAAGTCAGTGAGAAGGCAAGCTGCCTTCCAGGAGAGCTGCGTGCCCGACGGGTAGACAGGTGGCTCCTGACTCGCTAGATGGCGCCAAACCACATGGAATCTCCAGTTCTGCGCTCAGTCGCTCAGCCGGAATATAAAAAGGACTTGTAAAAGGCTCCTCTGGATCCTTTAAAAGAAACTCTGTAAGAGGATTTCTGCCAACCCTTTCCCACAGTGAAGGAATGACAAAGACTAAAACACCTACACTGACACTGTCCATCACCCCGAGGAAGCTCTGCCCCGAAGAGCCTAGAGCGATGGGTAGGGAGCAGGTAGAATCCTCTACTGACTGACTTCCTTGGGCCACACTTGTTCCATCACACAGGTCTAGGAGGTATTGGTGAAAGTCTCCTCAGACCCAGTGAGAGGCACAGCTGTGGAGAGCCAGGGGTCTGCCCCCTCCCACCCGGGTGTCCATATGTCCCCAGCACAGGCCAAGCTTTATGTTTCATGGTCAGACACAAGGGCCTGGGTTGCCCTGCAGAGCCAGGGGCATCTTGTATCCTTTTCCTCAGAAGCAATAGCTCCATCTTGTGTCAGAGGAGGATTAGTGGAGGGAAGAGTAGACCCCGGGGGACCACGGGGTATGCGAAGAGGGAAGACAAGAGTACCACAAGCTGAGAAGAGGGAGCAAACAGGAGAGCTCAGTCAGGAGCCCCTGGGAGAGAGAAGATACACCTGAACAGGGTGACCGAGGAGGGTTTCATGAGGGAGCAGGGTACGAGAGAAGGGGCAGGATTACGGAAAACCGACGAGAGATGATGTTTCCAGCAATGCTAGCAACAGCGGGGAGAGAGCCATTACCCTCCCTGGGCCAAGGGTCCAGTGCAAGGGCAGTGACTGGAATCTAGCGGGAGAGCTGTAGCTGTAGGAGAGAACCAGGACCTGGAGTGCCAGGGCTGGGGAAATGCCCCTACCTTGCCTTCCTTGTGTCTCCTCTGCCTGCTTCCTCCCACCTCTCTTCCTTGGATCTCCGTGGGGGCCTCCCTTTGCCAAGCCCAGTGGGAAGCTAGAGGGCAGAGAGGAGAAGGCAGAACAGGGATCGTGGAAGAACAAGACGAGGCTATCAGCATAAGAGACCAGGACCAGGAAAGACGCCCTTTGGTGTTCAGCCCTTCGCAATTTCAACATGATGCTGGGAGCAGGTGCTGAATTTTGGGAGCCACAGGTGCCTGTGCTTGGCCCTAAAACTTACTCCACGGTAGACACTTGGGGCAGGTTTCTTAATGCCTAACCTGGAACAGCGGGAACGACCATGTGCATCTTCCATGTTTTGTGCAGATTCAAAGAGATAACGTGTGCCTATCACACGAGCCTGGCTGGGGACAGCGTGGGGGAGATGGGGGTACCCAGGGCAAGGGTCTCTCCTCTTGCCATGTCCTCCCTGTATGCGTAGGAATCCAGAGGGTTGGCCAGAGACTTCTATTCCCATGGCTGTGCCTAGTGGCTTAGAACTGAATCAGACTAGCCCTCAGCTTGGCCATTAGGTCCCAGGACAAGTGCAAGGGCTCTCCTGCTGCATTCTCTGGACCAAGGACAGCGCAGGGACCGAGAGGCAGCAGGCCAGCTGCAGGCCTGGTCAGACTGGGCTGGGCCCATTCAGTGGCCCCCAACCCATCCTTTCAACACACAGTCCGGGGACCTGAATTCTACTTTTCTGAGCCGGGGAGCCTTGACGTCTCCACGATCATCTGCGTGGTTGTTCGTCAATCCTCTCCTCGCCCCAGTGCCCTCCCACTCCTCAGTCCTGCCCTTCTCATTCTCAGGGCCCCGGGGAACATCCACAACTCCAGGCGGGCCGGACGGTGCTCCTGGAGCCCAGGGTTGAGCTTGGAGATCTGCTCCGGCAATAAGGCGACGGCAATAAGGCGACCTCCAGGGTCAAAGAAATGACCATTTACCATGACCGGAGTTTGGACTAGATTGGCTCCGAGGCTGGGTAGGGCTTTGAAGGGAGGACTGGGGTCCTTTGGTTCCCCGCACACCCAGATTGGGAGGAAGCCGTGTCCCCCGCAAGGCCCAGCACCAGTCTTGTTTCTACAGCCCGCCCACTTCCCGTCACGTGCACAGTCCGCTCCCTCTGACACACACCGCACGTCCCGCCACGTCCACCGCCAGCGGGAGAGGACCACACCGGACAGCAAGGACTGCGGAGGCAGGGCCGGGCGGGCCTGGGTCTCCCCTGCACAGTAAGCCTGAAATGTGACCCCCATATTGTCTCCAAACGTGGTCATTCAGTTGGTGCTTTTTTGTTAAAAAGCATCAAAGAATAATGTATAAATTGCCCTTTTTTTTTTTTTTTTTGCGGTACGCGGGCCTCTCACTGCTGTGGCCTCTCCCGTTGCGGAGCACAGACTCCGGATGCGCAGGCTCAGCGGCCATGGCCCACGGGCCCAGCCGCTCCACGGCATGTGAGATCCTCCCAGACCGGGGCACGAACCCGTGTCCCCTGCATCGGCAGGCGGACTCTCAACCGCTGCACCACCAGGGAAGCCCTAAATTGCCCTTTTTATGACCCCATTTTGGCATTTATCCATTTCTTAAAAATAGAAGCTTCAAGAAATGGAAGTAGATGGGGTCTTTCTCAGGTTATGAAGGCCTTGCCCCAGAGGGTCACAGAGGATCTGAAACGGAGCAGGTACTTCATAGTACCGGTGAGTTCTAGCGCGCGTCTCCTCCCTCCCCTCTGAGGGAGCCCTGGTCCACCTGTGAAGCAGAGGTGGGGAGGGCCCGTGCCTGGTGGCGGGAGGGGGCAGGTGAGGGGGGCGGGGGTGGGGGCGGGTGAGGGTGTGGGGGGAGGGCGGGGGTGGGAGGAGGGCGGGGGTGGGAGGGGAGGGTGCTGACCAGCCTTCCCTGCTTCCTCCCGGTGGGCAGCTGGCTCTTCCCCAACACAGGGTCTCGGCGGAGGTCCACTCAAGAGGCCGTGCCTCGCAGCCCAGCGTCTCCACTGCCAAAACACACACACACACACACGCGCGCGCGCGCACACACACACGCACACGGACACGCGTGCACACACACACAGACACACACACACACACACTATGCCCAGGGGATGCTGCAGAGAATTCTCTGGACACCAGTTCTGCAGACTGGGAGCAGAGTGGGCATCAGAGCCTCAGGAGTCTCAGAAACACACACCCGGCTAGCAAAAATCACTAACTCTGGACCCTGACCTCCAGAGGGAGAAGACTTGGCAGGCAGAAGGGCCACTGAGGACTACAGATGTGTCAAGGGAGCACAGTGAGGTCAGGCTGCTTATTAACTTGCTAATGGGACAGGCACTGGGATTCCTGGAGAGGGGAGTGGCGATGATAACAGTACAATAGCCAGCATTTACTTCTGGCCAGGAACCGGGCTAAAAGGTTTTACAGACATTACCAGCCACCCCACACTGTGGATATCACTTTTCCCACTCCAGAGATAAGGAAACTGGAGGGCTGACAGAGGTTAGGTAACTTGCTGGCTCACGCAGGAGTAAGGGGTGGAGGATTACAGACTAGATGTTTCATGTCCCCATTCCTGGAAGGGAAGGAGAGAGGGAGGGAGGGAAAAGAGAGTCTAGCAGCAGACCCCAAAGTAGGCCAAAGTGGCTAAGAGGTAGCATTACTGAGAGCCTAAGTCTGAGCTCCCTCCCCGATTTTAAAATCCAATCTCTCTTGAAATTTAAACCGCACACTATTTCTTCTTAGCTGCAAGTCTTCTCTCCCTCCCTTCTTCCTTCCTGCTGCCTTCCCTCCTTCCCTCCTTTTTTGTTCATCTGCCACGTGATGCCATGTACTGTGCTCTGCTCTAGGCCTCTTGGATAATGAAAATGTGCAAGTGCTTTGAGAATCCTGGAGGGAGAGCTCTATCTAGAGGAGGAACCAGGAAGCCTTCCCCAGAGGAGGAGGAATTTTAGTTCAGTCTAGAAGGATTGTTTGGCTTTGGTGTGGGAATCCTTCTGATAGAGAAGTAGAGGTAGGGACTGTAGGCGGAGGGAAGAGCATGTTAGAAAGCCGAACCCAAGAAACTCTCTCCACTAGACTCTACCTGCGATATCCATAAACTAAAGGAAATTCCTCTCTTCTCCAGGTCCCCCAAATTGACAAAGGTTTCTGGCTTTCCAGGAAATGACCTTCTTTACCGTCTGTGAGAATGGGACCCTAGAACTCAGGAACCCAACTTATACTTCCAGTAGGGCTTTGTGGGCATCAGTTTGATGAGTAAAGTCAGGCCTTGCTCCTTAAAAGAGGCTGCTCATACCTAATTCAATGAGGATCATTCTCAAGTGTGACACTCCAGCTAAGGTCTTGGTCGCACAATCCGTTTGCCCAATTATATCCTGGTAAGAACTTGTGCAAGTGACTGCATCACCACGGAAAGTAAGAATTCAGAACTTCTGATTTGCAGTCCAGGGATAATCAGATATCATTTAAAAAAATTAATTAGTTCATTTATTTATTTTTTGGTTGCATTGGATCTTTGTTGCTGCCTGCGGGCTTTCTCTAGTTGCGGCGAGTGGGGGCTACTCTTCGTTGTGGTGCGCAGGCTTCTCACTGCGGTGGCTTCTCTTGTTGCAGAGCGGGGGCTCTAGGTGCGGGGGCTTCAGTAGTCGTGGCACGTGGACTCAGTAGTTGTGGCTCATGGGCTCTAGAGCACAGGATCAGTAGTTGTGGTGCATGGGCTTAGTTGATCAGCGGCATGTGGGATCTTCCTGAACCAGGGCTTGAACCATGTCCCCTGCATTGGCAGGCAGATTCTTAACCACTGCGCCACCAGGGAAGTCCCCAGATACCATTTTTAAATGTTTTACTTTGGTTTAAAAAAGTAGAGTTTACTAAATTATTTGGATTATGGAAAGTTTAGGAAGAAAGTAAAATGACGTTCTTAAATACATGAAAATGATATCAACAGTATTCAAAATGAATAGTCACAAAAATGTTTTTCATTAGTTCATTCAGTTTTATGTCATTAATTCTTGTTCTGCTGGATCTTGGGTTAGTAGTCTGTTTTCATGAAGCTGAAGCTGTCTGTTTCTGAACTAAAAGCAGTCCTGGAAATCTTGCTGTTTTCTGAACGTTGTCTAAGCAGAGCCAGCACAGAATCCTGGACCTGAGAGATTAGTCTTTGAAGCATCAATAGTTCGTAGGATGTGGTACAGTCCATCTCCACAAGGTGGGCTCTAAGACTGTCCTTTGCTGAAGACACAAACGCTGGCCTGTAGCTTATAGAAGAGACTTCAAGCAAGCAACTTGCTTGAAGACAGTGAGACAAAAGCTATCTGTAAATGATGATGGGAGACTGAATATACCAATGGACTAAGGCCAGACTATATATAAAAGTAGAACTCTGACCCACAACCTGCAGCAACCAGCCCAAGAAGCCAACCCGTCCAAGAAGCCAAAGGATAATTCCTGGAGCAATCAGCCCCAAATGGCCAACACTTGATTAAAAACTGACAGCTTCCTGAATTTTTGCCCTAGCTTCCAACTTAGAGCCAACCAGCAAAGCTAAATGTGCCCCCCTAACCAGTCACACAGGATGTGCCATTTCTAGTTGGCCATCTCCAGTTTCTCCAAGTCAACAGCCTCCAATCAGGGCATACTTGAAGCCTTCCCTTTTTTCCCACTACAGAGCTTTCCCACTCCTCTGCCCGCCTTTGAGTTTCTGCCAAGATGCAAGCAATGGTGGCTGACTCCCTTGTTGTAGTAAGCTCAGAAAAAATAGGCTTTGCTTATTTTCATTTGGGTGGTTTTTAAAAAAAACTTCCACAACACAGAAATAATAATGGCTATGGTTATTTTATAATTGACCATTTTCAAATGTGAAAGGTCTGATGAAGTTTTGTTAACATGAAAAATACACTGGTTGAAGAAATTGGGTTGTTTCAATGGCACATAAAATAAAGATAGAAAAATCTTAAGGTTAACATATAATAGTCTGAAGGCCTATTTTTTTCTTAGAATATTAAGTAAAAAGATTCAATAGATAACTAATAAGAACCTGCTGTATATAAAAAAAATATTCAGTAGGTGTAGAGTAGGGCCTAGATATTTGAATTTTTATAAAACTCCAAGAATAAGTCTGATGTGCATCCGGCTTGACATCCACTGGCCTAGAAGATGCTTTATGCAAATAAAAGAAGATTGTGGCCAATTAAACATTTTAATAAGATGCAAAATTATTATGGCTAACAAGATACTGTTGTTTTCTAATATCAGGCAAAGCACCTCCAGGACTCTGACAAGTGTGGGAAAATGCTGCAAAACGACTTCATCAGAGTTTTGATCAGTTATCCTAGAGGGAAAAAAACATTATAACAGCAAGGGTATTGACCATTACCCAGGGACTTCCCACAAAGCATACAATTCCTGGAATATTTATATTAATAACATTTTATCTATCCAAATTTAACCTAGGGTAGAATGAGTATCTTTTCTGATGTGACAACTCTTCCCATGTAACTCTTATAGTGAAAGCACATCAAATAAATCAAATTCTTTCTAATACCTCTCTTTTTATAAGGTAAAAGAACAAATTTTGTGATTTTCCAGGGAACTGGAAAGATAGTTTTAGATGTAAGAGAGATCCTAAAGTTTTATTCTTTCCTATATCTAGGATCTAATTTTGAGTAGGCAAACATTTTTTTAAAAAATGTTGTAAGAGGAAATTTGGACACTTGACTAAGATAGGGTCATGGGTGAAGAGAAATAGAACTTGGTTACCTACTCAATCAAAATGGCAATCACACATTAAAGGATAAACATAGAAGATAACATGGGATGGAAAAGAACCTTAGTTCTTTTGTAAGAGAGGACTCTTTGTTTTGTTTTTTCTTAAATAATAAAGGCCTTAATACAGTCAATATAAAGTTCTGAAAATTATGCTGTTAAGACCCAGAGTTTCTACTACACAGGAAGCTTATGAAGAAGGCAGAGAATAGCCTTTCATGTTATAGTCAAATGCATTCGTTGGTAAACCAAGTAAGCCCATTGGCATTGAATGGACTTTGCTATAATTTTAACATATTTCATTACTTTTTATTCAGATGCAGGTATGTTAAACCAAGGAAAAGAAACTTAACTTTCCAAGCTTTTTTCTTCATTATGCTCTTTCACATTCTGGAGCAAACTGACACTTTAAGACAGCAGTTCTCTCTCAGGGGTCCATGAGGTTGAAATTATTTTAATAATAATGGTAAGATGTTATTTATGTTAACATGAAATGCATTTATCATTGCTATCTTTAAATGAGCCAATTAATAAATATTTGTAAAATTTCTGAATATCAGTTTCTAATATGGGAAATATTGACAGTTCTATAACCCACATATATAAAAGCTCTTTGAGATCTGTGGTAGGCAGCCTCTAGACGATCACTGAGTCAGCCTCCTGGTATTCATAGCTTGTGCAATTGTTTCTCCTTAAGCGTAGGCTGGACTTACTGACTTGCTTCCAATGAATAAAATATGACAGAGTGATGAGATGTTACTTCTGATACCAAGGTTGCAAGAAGACCATGACTTCCTTCTTGGGTGCATTCTCCTGCTCTCTGGCTCACCCTGAGGAAAGTCAGCTGCCACACTGTGATCTTCTCTCTAGAGAAGCCCATGTAGCAAGACACTGAGGAAGGCTTTTGCCCAACAGCCAGTGCGAAACTGAAGACCTCTGCCCACCAGCCCACGAGGAACTGAGTCCTGACAACCACATGAGCGAACTTGGAAGCAGATTCTTGCCCAGTCGAGATTTCACACGAAACTGCAGCCCTGGCCAACAGCTGGACTGCAAACTCATGACAAACCTTGAGCCTTCAGAAAATAGGAAATCTTTCCATAGTCTTACAATGAGCGATAAAGGCCTTTCTGAATTAGAGACAGACAGACAGACAGACACGCCGAGCGCTTATAGCTTTAAATCTGCAACTTCAGCCACAGATAAATACAGAAACAAAAAAAAATTTTAGTTATAAATATACCAAAGAGCTGTTCTTCCCCCACTGTGCACTCAATGATTAATTGATTTTAGATAAAAGGACAAACATAAACAAACAAACAACAACCCTACTGAACTGAATTATCTGTCATCTCTCCCAACAGAGAATAGATGTCTGTCATCCTTCTAGAGAAATCACCCGAATTGTGAGATTATAAAACCAAATTCCTAATCATTCCTACCAACAATGGGAACTAACTCATTGGCCATAACAAAACAAAAACAAAAATCCAGTAGGGAAGAAAAAAAATAAACCAGAGAAGGGGAGGGTTAGCAAAGTTAAATTCTGTTGTCACTTGGAACTCACCTGTGGGTGTCAAGAAGAGACATATCTGAGTTAACCTCCCCATGGAGCGCACTCCTGAGGCAATGCAGTTTACCTGTTTCTGTCAGGTAAATCCATTGGGTGGCTAGGCTAACCTCTGAAACTGTTAAAAAAAATAAAAATTTTTAACAAAAGTAAAATCATGATAATAAACTCATGCCAAAGACTTCATTTAACCCATTTATTAATATGGGAAACAGCAGGGCATTATAACTAGTTCAAAGGAGAAATCAAAGAGGGGATACTTATATAGGCCATCAGGAATATAGAAATAAATTTGCTTAATTATGTGAAACCACTTAGCATCCACAGGGCAGTAATCAAGTGCATCTTCACCAGACACAATTTGCTTTTCCATGGACGAGAATAAAATGTATTATTAATTTCTACAACATACAGAGTTGTGTCACAGCACAAAGACAATGAATAGCAGAGAGATAACCTAGAGGGTGGTCTAGATAGGACACTAGGTCCTCTTCTTTGCCCCTTTCCAAAGCTTTCACAATCTCCCTGATAGAGAACTTTGTGAGCACTGGCTCCACATATGTTGCTTTTTTCATATCTAATTAAAT
This sequence comes from Grampus griseus, assembly GCF_964374135.1. Classification (NCBI taxonomy): domain Eukaryota; kingdom Metazoa; phylum Chordata; class Mammalia; order Artiodactyla; family Delphinidae; genus Grampus; species Grampus griseus. The sequence continues at coordinate 81,794,329 of NC_139017.1, forward strand.
GGGAATCTTTCTCAAATACGGTGCTCCGTCTTTCTCTAAATAGAGTGGATGGCTTTGGTTGTCAAGTCAGTGTTTTAAATTATATTCTGGCAAAAAGAACACATTTTAATTAAACCCATGCAATAACTATATTGTTCAAGGAAAGTTAGGAGACTATAAGAGTTTCTGAATTGAAGGATGAGGGGAGAGGAGTGTCAGGGAGAATTGGGTACCATTTGCTTAACTTCAGGTAGCAAAGCAGAGTCTACTACAGTGAAGGTTAGAGATAGCTTAGGAAGAAAGAGAAAGGGTTTCCTGATGTATCCAATGAAGAAAAAAACCCTACAAACACAAACACACAAAAGCAACATGAACAATACTCCAAACAAGTAGCTCCAATTAAACTTAGCTCATCAAGTTCACTCAATCTAATGTAAGTAATTAATTCTTAATATACTATAATTCACAATTAATAATATAATTAATTCTTCTGCTGCTGAGTTTTCTGTCAGCAGTTTGTTTTCAGAAAGCCATTTGCTTCCAGACTAAAATGAGTCCTGGAAATCCCACCCAGTCCACTGGTGTGGTCTGAAGTGTCAGCTCAGAAGCTTGTCCCTGAGAATCTATTCTTTGAAGTATCAATAGTTCAAAGTCCCTGATGCAATCCTTCCCATGAAGCTCTGAGACTCTTTCTTAGTTGACAAGAGAAACTCTAGTTTATAGCTTATGAGAGAGCCATCAGGCAAGCATAAAAGTAAAGCAAAAATTATTTGTAAATGACGAAGACAGAAAGGCTGAGGTTAATTTATTACATTAACTGATCATATCAGTATATAGAAAAATAAAATCCTCTATTGGGGGACACTTCATATGAGTTTGAGCAGTGATTTCCCCTGAAAGTGAAAACATATTAAGGACAGTGAGTACACTGAAAAGTTTCCAGGAATTTCACATAAAGCATACAATTTAAAAAATTTATATTAATAATAGTTTACCTATTCTAACTTAATTCATGGAAGATTTTTTCATGATTTGGTAATTCTTCTTATGCAGCTCTTACAATAATGTTGAGCTTGTTAAGAAATATGGGCATGTCAACAAACCTAATGATTTCTAACATTGCTCCTTTTATAAGGCAAAATAACAAATTGTTGCCATTTTCCATGGGCCTTTTAGGTTACCTCAACGATAGGTTTAGGTGTAAATAATATTCCGGAAACTTTATTTTATTCTTTCTAAACTTAGGGCTCGATCTTGGGAGGACAAAATTAAAAAGCTTGTCAGAGGAGTTTTAATCCTATCTTAATCACTTGATTAAAATGGGATCATGGGTGATTGAGAAACAATACCAACTTACCAACTTAATCTAATTACAATAAAATATTTTAAAATAAACAGAAGAAAATAATACAATTCTATAGAAACTCAGCCCTTTCACAAGTAAAGAAACTTAAAAAAATAATCAAAAACATCATAAAGTCAACATCGTCACAGAAAATTATTCTGCAAAGACATGGAATCTTTGATTTCTAGGTAGATGACAGAGATGGTAAATAACCTTTCACGTTGTAAACGAGGGCATTAATAAACCAGGGAATCAAGCCCATCACAATTTTAAGAGTTCATAAATTTATTTTCAGACTGAGATGCTTTAAACCAAGGCAAGGGGCTTCCCTGGTGGCGCAGTGGTTAAGAATCCACCTGCCAATGCAGGGGGCACGGGTTTGAGTCCTGATCCGGGAAGATCCCACATGCAGCAGAGCGACTAAGGCTGTGCACCACAACTACTGAGCCTGCACTCTAGAGCCCGCGAGCCACAACTACTGAGCCCACGTGCCACAACTACTGAAGTCCATGCGCCTAGAGGCCATGCTCCACAACAAGGGAAGCCACTGCAATGAGAAGCCCACGCACAGCAGTGAAGAGTAGCCTCTGCTCACCACAACTAGAGAAAGCCCGTGCGCATCAATGAAGACCCAATGCAGCCAAAAATTAATAAATTAAATAAATTAATTTAAAAAACCCAAAAAACATGGCAAATAAAATGTACTTTTCTCAAGTTTTGTCCTTCATTCTTATTCTGACTGTAACAAACTCTTATTTTAGGATGAAACTATTCTTCCTTGAAAATAAAAAATGCATAAAGTTGTTTTTCTTCATCACTATTGTTCTTATATAGTTTTAACCACTTATATTACCATTACTTTTAATCAAAGTAATTAATTTCTGTTTTATAAAGAAAACTGTCCAATAGATGATTGACCTTAGTCGTATACAAGCATTTTAGCAGGCCAGAAAAAGATCTTGAATATACAAAACACAACTTTCTACTGTCACCCAATCCTTTTATACCTTCTTAAAGTGGCAAAAATGTTTATTAAATGACCCCAATATAACCACTCTATAGCATATGAAAATGAAAACAAAAGTAAATAAATAATCAATACTTGTGTCCAGTATTTTCCTTTTATTGTCTTAATTAATATTAGTTCAAGGGATTTCCCTGGTGGCACAGTGGTTAAGAATCCGCCTGCCAATGCAGGAGACACGGGTTGGATCCCTGGTCTGGGAAGATACCACATGCCGCAGAGCAACTAAGCCCATGCACCATAACTACTGAGCCTGCGTTCTAGAGCCCGTGAGCCACAACTATTGAGCCTGCATGCCACAACTACTGAAGCCCGCGTGCTTAGAGCCTGTGCTCCGCAACAAGAGAAGCCACTGAAATGAGAAGCCCGCGCACCGAAACAGAGTAGCCCCCACTCGCCTCAACTAGAGAAAGGCCCATGTGCAGCAATGAAGAACCAATGCAGCCCAAAATTAATATAAAAAAAAATAAATTTATGTAAAAAAATATTAGTTCAAGGTTTTAAGTTTCTTAAAATATTGAAAATTATGTGTAAGCTGATGCATACAACACATAATTTTTGTTGATATAAAAAACTGAGGAAAAAAGTTAAGGTTCTGTTGTCAATTAAGGAGCACTCTGGGGGCAAAGAAAAGATGGGCTTAGGCATAAGCAGCCCAGGAGGGAGACTTCTCTTGCAAAGCAGTTTCCCTGGCTCCCCCAGGAAAGTACACTGGAGCATCTTGGTGATGACGGATGAAATCCTCAAAATATTGTCAAGTGGTAAATGGATGACTCTCACAGAAATTTCAAATGGACATGTACCAAGGATGTTATGTAATTCTTTAATTAATGAGGGAACCAGTAAGATGTTAAAGTCAGTTTGAATCAAGATTTGGCTTACACTAGTTTGTGGTCTCTGTGAGACAGAATTTATTTGCATAGTTATGAAAAGGAATCATTTGCCCTGTTGTGGAAGAAGACATCTGCATCACCATCCATTTCCCACAATTTAACCTCTAATTCTAGAGTTGTGAAACAGCCTCGTCCACCAAAGGCAATCAGAGGTGCACAGTCCGTATACAGTTACACCGTCCCTGACAATCACACTAGGCAAGGCCAGCATTTCACAGAAGGTACTCTACTAATCGCTTTTCTTCACTTTTGAGACTTTCATGCTTTTTTTTCCCTAGGAGCTTTTTGAAGGAGTTAAAAGTATCTCTCTCTCTCTCTCTCTGTGTGTGTGTGTGTGTGTGTGTGTGTGTGTGTGTGTGTGTGTGTGTGTGTGTGTGTGTGTAGTGCAGGCAGGGTGGAGTGGTGGAGGGGAAGTATTAACATATTGGAAATGAGATCACATTCGGACAGTCTTCTATGCCATGCCAAAAAATTTACTCTGTGTACAATGATAAAGTTCTGAAGCACAGAAGTGACATGATCACTTTATATATTTAAAAAAAATCACCCTGGTCTCAGTGGAGGATAGTTTATCAGGCTGGCCCTTGAACCTATGCTTTTTATTTTTTTTTTGACTGCATTGGGTCTTCATCGCTGTGCACGGGCTTTCTCTAGCTGCAGCGAGCGGGAGCTACTCTTCGTTGTGGTGCGCGGACTTCTCATTGCTGTGGCTTCTCTTGTTGCGGAGCCCAAGCTATAGGCGCACGGGCTTCAGTAGTTGTGGCATGCGGGCTCAGTAGTTGTTGCTCGAGGGCTCTAGAGCGCAGACTCAGTAGTTGTGGTGTACAGGCTTGTTGCTTTGCAGCATGTGGGATCTTCCTGGACCAGGGATCGAACCTGTGTCCCCTGCATTGGCAGGCAGATTCTTAACCACTGTGCCACCAGGGAAGTCCCTGGAGTATAGTTTAGAGAAGAAAGAGATGGAAGTGTGAGTCCAGTTAGTAGGTTGGTGTGATGGTCCTGGGGATTAATAGGAAGAGGATGAGATGAGGCGTTTCCCAGGTAAAACGAAGGTAAAACCCACAAGTACTTGGCAAGGTAGATTCAGAAGCCCAGAGACAGGATATGTCCAAGACTACTTAAGGTTTCTTGTAGGTTACTTGTAGCCATTGTTGAGTCTGGGAATACAGGAGTGACAGTAGGTCCCAGAAGAATAAGTTCAGCCTTAGCCACCATGCTGCCTGACTGAAGACCCAGAATCCTTCAATGATAACATCTAATAGAGAGAGGAAAGGGTGGTAGGGATTTAAGGAGAATGATCAGGGCTGGGACGAGGTATCAAAGCCAGAGTGGCTGGGTGGCTGGTGAGGGAGACAGAAGCAGCTGGAAAGTGAATCCTGGCAAAGAGGAAAAGGGGCCGTGAAGCAAGCTGAGAAGCAGTGGTCGTGGACATAAATGATCAGTTCCTTCCTCTGACCCTTTATTCTACCACGTGTGACATTTACTAGCACTTCCTGCGTTTTGGGGGCTATTTGGGGATATGTCTTCCTTAACCAACTGTATTTGCCCCGTGTAGCTCCAGGACCTCACTGAGAACCTCGAACACAGCTGCCATTCAAGACATGTTGAGTAAATTAATGGAAAGAACAAGTAAACAAAGAGGAAACTGGAGAGGAGTGTTGAGCCACAGAGGAGAAACTGGGAAAATGGTCTGCTAGGAAGGGCTTAAGAGAAACGTCAGGCTCACATAGAAAACTGTGTGGGTGGGGCCCAGAAGGTGCCAATAAAGATGGGGTGAACAACTTACGCCACTCTGGTGGCCACGTGCCCAAATGCAGCCCCTTGCGGTCAGCCAGAGCGGTGCTGCCTGCAGCTGGGCCACAAGCCAACGCGTTGCCTTCTGACCACACGTGTAGCGAGCAACCTTGTAGGGAGGCTCCCCTGGAAGGGAACTGGTCTCCTTTTGGATCTCTCGGCATCGCTAGTTGATTGATTGCCCAGAGAAAGCACAGACTCATTATCACCAAGGAAAATATCCAACTCACCAAGACACTTAAGTTCCCACTTCTGATTTCACCCCTCTGAACAAGATGACCACTAGATTCTCTGTCAATGGGCACATTCACTCACCTGCCATTTCCCCTGCCTGCTCTCCTGTTACTGTTTGATGCCTTTCTCACTCTATAGTTATTGGCTGGCACTATAGAACTAGTATGTAAAAGTAGAAGTTTTATATTTTTCAGTTGCCAGCTTTTTACAATGTCACTATTTTTTTTTCTTTTTTTTTTGCAAAAGTTGACTTTTGGTACTTTATCCTTGACTTCTGCCACATTAAAGTCATAGGAGCCAGGGGTAAGCCTCAGGCGTTAAGGGTAATGTGCTCTGCCCTGGATGAGAAAGAACCAACACCCCATCTTATTCTTCTAGCAAAAGTGCAGTAATTTATTAACTTTTTTTTTTTTTTTTTTTTTTTGCGGTACGCGGGCCTCTCACTGTTGTGGCCTCTCCCATTGTGAAGCACAGGCTCCGGACGCGCAGGCTCAGTGGCCATGGCTCATGGGCCCAGCTGCTCCGCGCACATGTGGGATCCTCCTGGACCGGGGCACGAACCCGTGTCCCCTGCATCGGCAGGCGGACTCTCAACCACTGCGCCACCAGGGAAGCCCCTGTATTAACTTTTTAAACATTCTTCAGTTAGCACTCATCGTCCTACTATGGTGGAGAACATAATAAATATTAAAGCAACATTTTCCAAATACCTCAAATCTCATCCCAAATATATCAATAAGATCAAATACTTTAAATTCCTTCCATGTCTTTTGATTACAAGGATCCCTTTAAACTGCCAAACAATTTAGTGGAGCCTCACAAGAATGTCTGAACTTTAATGAACATTCTGATGCTTGAGAGAACATTATGACCAAAAGCTCTTATGAATTCAGTAACTCTGAATTTGCAATTAATTAATCACACTGTTATAGATTGTCACACTATTGGTCCAAAAAAAATCAACCCCCTGGTTTAGTTTCCTGTCACATTGACTCCGGATGGAGTGACCTGCTTGGCCAAGGGGACATCAATAAACTTGACACAGCAATAGCGTGGTAAATGCTTGCCCTCTGGGGTTTGCCTTCTTGGAACCTAGCTGCCATCATGTGAGGAAGCTGGTCTAGCCTCACAAGGGGAGAGAGAGGCCCACCTGTCCCAGCTGAGCTATCAGTCCAGTCACCAGCTGATTGCTAGCTCAATGCAGCCACATGAATGATCCCAGGTAGAACCAGCAGGACAACCCAGGCAACCAACAGAATCATGAGAAATGACAAGATCATTGTTGTTTTAAGCCAGTAAGTTTTGGAGTAGTTTGTTATGCAGCCATAGATAATCTAAATACAATGGTATTTACATAATTTGAAATACACTAGTATGTAAATGAATGAGGTGGTTCATTCATTCATTTAATAAATATTTACCAGAGCCTAGTAAGTACACATTGTCCAGGCTACTCTCAGGGCTGGCTCAGCCTAAGGACTCATGGATACTTGATAATAACCCTGTGGCCCCAGAAAGTCTGAAATCACAGGGAGGGAAGGAAGTCCCAAATTAGGATAATATTCTATAGAGAGTATTTTCAAGGTTAGGAAAAAAAACAAGAACAGCCTCCCCATCTCCACCCCAGGTCTGTAATGCGAGCTGACCCTTTAATTGTGGTGGTTTGATCACTGGTCTGAAAATAAAGACTTAGTTGTGGTTTTGCATCTGCCTGAGCTAATCATTTTTCTTTGCTCTACCCACGATTATTTGCTGTACTATGAGTTCCGTCAAACAGTTTGTCTTTAACAGTGACTAATCTTGTGTTAATGTAGCCCTTTACAGTTTACAAAGTGTTCTTCATTCTACAAAGCACTTTCACATTCATTATCTCATTAAACCTGGGAACAACTCAGGGAAGTTTTTTGTTCCAGGCCCCTTGGAGCAAATGTGCATGTAGAGGGTCAGTGCAAATCTGTCACCACGGTTGGACAAATGGTTTTGAGTGTAGACCTTATGAGTGGTTGGGCATTTTCATAAACTTGTATTAAAGATGAGCTCTCATAAATGATATCATAATACAATCTGAAAGGTGATACTCCTTTATCGATAGCGTTAATGCTTTTTCAATTAGAATTTTAGATTAATTTCTGTTTTGTTCTCTGGAACTTTTAATTAAGACAGAAAAACTTTAACATCTCACATCCTTCACAATATACATTAAAAGTTTGGATTTTTCTCTCTTTGAGGCCCCTGTTCCCCCAGGGATATTTTAGCAAGAAGAATGTGATTCAAAGATTTCCAGATGTTACTTTTCAGATGCGTCTCAGCATGCATTTGTAAACCATCTGGTGGCAGCAGCAGCTGGACTGGCTCCAACTGTAAATGTACATTCAGGTAAATGGGTATTAATAGAAGAAATGGAGCTGATGAGTGGTTTGTCAATTAAGTTTGTGATATTGTTTAATCAGTTGTTGAAATGAGCTCTCGGTAACCAAGACAGGCTTTCAAAATTCTATAGTCGGTTTTCCTTTTTGCTCAAGATGGGTGTTCCTTACGTGGATATTCCAAATCCGTGGTTAGGTCAGAAACTATTTGTGTTTAGTTTTAGAGTTAACTCTGCTCTATTTAAGTGTTCTGAAGCATCCATAGTATTGCTTTTACAAATATGAAAATACCTTTGCATCCCCATGCCCTTTCCAACCAGTGAAAGAAAGGACTGTCTCTGAAATGTGCTGGGGACAAACAGTTAGTGGGTATCTGGGGTGCTGGTAAATGTATATCTTGATCATCTGGCTTCTGAGTCAGGAAACTGCTTAAAGCATAAGTGAGTGGCAACATTCCCTAGTTCCTGGAATGAAAGATTATATTCCCTAGCCATCTGGCTCTGGGACCTTCAACAGGGTAGGATCATCTCATGAATTCAGCTCCATTTTGGGGGAAGTTTTGATGATATGCCAGGGGCTGGGCTGAACTTTTCCTAGCTATAAACTAAGTTTTAACTCTGCAAATTAACAACAGTAACAATAAATAGTAAAAAGTATGAAAATTAATTTAAAACATTTCAGGGAGAATATTCCATCTACATTTAAAAAATTACTTCCAAGCGCCTCAAAAGTAATTGATTTCCTAATTTAAAGATGGTAATAATAGCAAACATTTATTAAGCATTACTGTGAGCTAGGTATTTTGCTACTTGATTTATATAGATAATCTCATTTAATTATCACATTGAACTGATGGAGTTCTCTCATTAATCTTAACTGTATAGAAGAGGAAATCAAGGTGCCGGGTATTAGGAAATTTGCCCAAAGTCATAGATCTTGTAAATGATAGTTGAACTGGGATTGAACTGAACTAGATTGTTCTAAAACCCCACATCCTTAAATATTTAATTATAATGCTACTCAGTTATTGCTATTCATTCATTTATTTGTTCATTCATCCAAGAGAAGCTTTTTGAATACTGGGGAGTCACAGTTTAATAATGTTTAATCTTTCCTCTTAAGAAGTTTACAGTCAATGATGAGACCACAAATGAAAGACAGAATGATATATACAACAGCAGATATATACAAAGTATGCTATGGGAACACCATAAATCAGAATAAGAAAGTCTTCTGAGAGCAAAAGTCACGTATGGAGGAGTATGTGATGGTTATAGAGAGAAGAGGGGAAGGGCATATCAAGAATATTCAGAGGCATGAGACAGCTAGCCATTCCGGAGCCCACCTGGACCCCCTAACCTTACTTCCTGGGTCTGAGAATTTTATTCATCTTTAAATCTTGAAGCAAAATGGAAGGACTTAAACATGAAGGCAGAGATGGAGACAGGCTCAAACTGTATGTTAGAAGAAACTATTTGGAAAGCATCATGGAGAGTGGATTTGAGAGGGGTCAGACCAGAGGCAGGAGAGTCTCTAGATGATCCAGGTCACAAGTGATGAAGGCCTGAATTAAAGCAGTGGCAGTGGGAGGTGATAAAGCGGTGGGATCAGCCAGTCTTGAAGACTAGTTGTATTTGGAGAGAAAGGGCAAGGATTGTGTGGTGAGGGAGGGGTACGCCTAGGAAGAGCCAGTAATTCCTGGTTGGAGCAGCTGTGTGAATGGTGGATGCCCTTCTACAATGCCAGCCTCACAGGGGGAGAAGGAGGAGGCTGGGTGGAAAGGTGGTGAGTTCAATTCTGGTCGTGGTGGTTTTCAATTTGGGTTGGGGCAGTGGATAAGCTAGTATTTCATAAAGTGTTTAGAGCAGTACCTGCTACAGAGTATATAAGGATTTGTTGAATAAAAATTGAGTTCTCTGGTAGACAGTTAGATACCATATATGGTTCTGGAGCTCAAAGAAGAAGTCTGGGCTGGAGACACAGATCTGGCACTCATCAGAATGAAAATGGTAGTGGTCACCATGGGCCTTCCTGAGGGTGTCCAAGGGTGTGTACAGCATGAGCAGAGGAGACTGAGGGGGAACGGACAGAGAGGCATGAGAGGAAACAGGAATAAGTGGTGTTCAGAGGTAAGGCAAGAGGAGACTGCAAGAAAAAGAAAGTAATTAATATTATCAATGACTCACAAAGTCAAGATAAGCTATAGACCAAACATTGTCCATTGGATTTAACTGTATGGACATCAGTGATCATAATGAGAACATTTTGGTGAAGGGAGGTTGGGCAGCAGTAAGGAATGAGTAAAAGGAGACAAACGGATGCAGCTAAGATAACTTCCTCCCAGAGTTAAATGTGGAATGATAGAGAAAAAGGGCAAGATTTGGAGGTAGACATAAGATTGAGGAAGGTTGGTTGGTTTGTGTTTTTAAGATAGAAGAGTCTTTGAGCCTCTTCTTGGCCGAGCAGGGTGAGAGGGAGAGGAGGGACTGATGGAACATGAAGGAAGAAAGAGATGGTCCCAGAGTTCAGAGGAGAGATGAGCTATGGAGGGCAGAGGAGGACCACAGGAAAGGGAGATGGATGCAGACGAGCAAGTGGTAGGGCTGGAGGAGAAACATGTCCACCCAATTCAAAGTCTCTTGCTCACTTCTTATCTCTGTGAAAATATAGATAGTTCGGCACTGTACTATTACCACTCCTTCCTTGCAGGCAATGTCTTCACTTGCTTGTGTTATACAGGGATGGGTCGGTTTACCTCTTCCCTCTCAGGATGAGTCTTTTCTATCTTCTCCTCAGGTGCTTCTTTTTACCTCCCAGCCCTTGGGTGTCCACTGAGGAGTCATCCTTGTTGCTGTTTTGCTATATCTCAACATTCTCTCTGCACAGTGATATCCATGCTTCTAGAGTCACCTGCCACCTGCCAGCTGGTGTCTCTACCCGAATCTCCCCTCCTCAGATCACTTCTCTTCACCAAGCCATTTTATGCACTTATGCACCGCTGCAAGATTGATACATTTCAGGAGTTCTGATCTGGCCCTTTCCTTGATCAGAAACCATTGATGACCAAATCCCAACCAACCCTTCCAACCCTACTTCCTATCACTTGGAGATTCTGCCTGACTCACTCATCAGTACAGGGTTCTTTGTTCCTGACACCCCTGTGACTCTCAACATCCTTGATTTAGGGTATTTTATCATAATAAAGTATTAAAGTCATGAGAGGCAATCAATCTAGCAGGAGAGACTGGATTGCCTCCTTTGAGCTATCTGGAGATAGCATAGATCTAGGAGATGTGGGGCTTGGCTGCAGAGGTAAAGAATGAGGCAATAACGTGGAGCCAAGACCATGGGGATGAAGAGTAGAACAGCAAGGGGGAAGACCCAAGGGGAAAGAGCTCCCCTGCACCCTTGCAAAGTACAGTAAGCCTTACTTCTGACTCAAGGGGGACCGCAAAGCAATGCTTGTTCTGACGTCTGGATCCCTGAGGGTATCCACGGTTGACAACAATTGGCTCCTTTTGTATGTATTTTCCACCACTGTGGGTATCATCAGTAGGGCTAGCCCACCCTCTATTTAAAGTAAATGGCTCACTGTTCCTTGTACACACCACGCCAGACTTTCCTGCTTCTATGTCCTCACTCACGCTGTTTCCTTTGCCAGACACCCTTCACACACTTCTCCACATCTGCCAATCCAGTCTTCAAGAGCTGACTCAGATGCCATCTAATGAATGAATATTCCTATCATCTCCCTAGGGTAGCAATTTCTCCCTTCCCTGAACTTCTCTTTTGGTCAAAGTCACCTAGAGGTCCTTTTTTTTTTTCAGAACCAACGGTTGTTCCTGAAGAACCAGGACTGTTCTTTATTCCTCAGCACTAGAGGAGCAAATGGAACTGGGGAATAGAAAGAGAATAGCCAACTCTCCTCCTCCCCGCCCCTCCTCCCCTTCACCCCCATACCTCGCTAATCACAAAGGAGAGCACTCTACCTTAAAAACATGGAGGTCTGGCTGATCACCATCTTAGCCCTGGAATCAAATTTAGCATCATGATTGGGATTGACATATATATGCTAATGTGTATAAAATAGATAACTAATGAGAAACTGCTGTATAGCACAGGGAACTCTACATAGTGCTCTGTGTGACCTAAATGGGAAGGAAATCCAAAAACGAGGGGATATATGTATATACATGGCTGATTCACTTCACTGTACAGTAGAACTAACACAACATTATAAAACAACTATAACCTAATTAAAAAAAATTAGCATCAAAGGAGACAGAAAGTGTGTGTATGTGGCAGGCAAGCTGGGAGTGGGCGTGGGTGGGAAGTAGTCTGTTCTAGATTTTTAAAAATTTAAGAGACATAACAACCAAGTGCATCTTTGATTGGATACCTATTCCAAAAAAAGTTACAAGATCTATTTTGGAAATAATTTTGGAAAATTTGACATTAAGTCGGTATTAGATGATACTAGGAAATTGTTAATTTGGTTAGTGTATAATGTTAATTTAGTTCTAAAAGAATGACTTCTCTTGGAAATGCATGTTGAAATACTTTGGGATGAAGAGTCACTATCTCTGCAGTAGTTCAGCAAATATATATATATATATATATATATATATACATACATACATACATATACACACATATATAACATAATATATAATATGGCAAAATGCTAACTAGGTGGTAGATTGTTCATTATATTGTTCTTTTCACTCTTCTGTAGATGTAAAATTTTTCATAATAAAAAAAATTAAGTAAAAGAGTAGAGGTAAAAAGTGACACCAGACTTCTTGGCCAGGTAGAGAGAAGAAGCCAGGACTAGGATGGACCGGACTGCACCATCATGCTGAGAGAGAAGTGGCCTCAGGTCTGGGTGCAGAGCTCCTCACTGGAGGTAATGATATTTCTTTCACCTCTATGGTGAGAAGGGAAAATGAAAGAGGATACCTTTATTCTTTTTTTTTTTTTTTTTTTTTTTTTGTGGTACGTGGGCCTCTCACTGTTGTGGCCTCTCCCATTGCGGAGCACAGGCTCCAGATGCGCAGGCTCAGCGGCCATGGCTCACGGGCCCAGCCACTTCGCGGCATGTGGGATCTTCCCGGACCGGGGCACGAAGCCGTGTCCCCTGCATCGGCAGGCGGACTCTCAACCAGTGCGCCGCCAGGGAAGCCCCACCTTTATTCTTTCATTAAAGAAATTCATCTAACATTTGGTAAAAAACCTACTCTGTTCCAAGTACATTCACAGATGCCAATTTATGTAATTCTCACAATAATTTTGTGAGGCAATTTTTGTCCTTATTACTTTCATTTTTATAGATGAGGAAAACAAACCCCAAATTCAGTGATTTTATTTAGATCCCAGAACCAAGACATGGCAGAGCGAGAATGTGACCCCAGTTCTGCAGATTCCAAGTCTTATGTCATTCTAAGATCCTTTCATTGTCTTTTCCTGGGGAATAAAGACCAAAGCCCTCGGGACAGAGCCATTAAGCCCGTGGAGCTTGTCTTGGGTGGATTTGGGGGGAAAACAGAGAGGCCCCTATTTGGGTTAGCCCTAGTATCCTTTGGGTATGATACTTTGCAAACATAGACCATTGGGCCTATCTGAAGGACCACAGTATTTCCTGGTTTCATCCCAACAGCCCCTGAAATTGCGAGTTTGCTAACTGCGGTGTAGAGAAATGTTTGCTGATCCCTTGTCTAGCCATCAGGCTAGCATGTATCACATAGGGACTTCTGTGGTTGCACCCAGGGAGTCCTATTGGTGCTCTCCAAAAGCAGCAAGGAAATCCAGCTGCCTTTGGGAGTAAGGTTCTAATGAAGGAGAGATTTCTGAGTCAAAGCAGACAGTAGACGCTCAACCACATCAAGGAAGAAACAGACACAGGCAGAGGTCGAATTGCAGTACTGGAGAATGCTGACTGATTAGGCAACCGCAGGGCGGGACATTCCGAGCTCCTCCTGGGCTGGAGCAAAGCGGAAGAGTGAGGCTGGAAGGTGAGCTGAAGCAGGCAGGGAGGCACAAATTGTCAGGATCTGTGAACATCTGGGGATACTTAATCGGGAGGAAATGTAGACCTCCCACACAGTAGCACATTTATGAGCTCTGATTATACACTAAGGTACAGAAAAAAATAACAGAAACTAGTGCGCTGGTAAATAATACCCCTCCTTGATGCATAAAACCTGCAGCTTGCTTGAATCTTTCCCTTTCACCACGTTTAAAAGGCAAATGATGCCAAGTGTATCAGCGTGACAGGAAGGGGGCTGAGCTCCTGTTTAACACTGACCGCTGCTGGGAGGCCGTGCCAAGTAGGAGCCTCCTGAGCCACTAAGGGAACTGATGGCCCCAAGATTCCTCTGGGAGACCTGAAAATATGTCACTCAGGCCTTTAAGTCTCAGAACCAGGGCAGGAGTTGGGAGGCAGGGTGGGGCTGGAGGGTAAGGGATGAGGGCCTCACTCACTCACTTATTCACTCACTCACTCATTCACTCATTCATTCATTCATTCGGTATAACGTTAAAAATGTGTGCTCTGGCGTCAGCACATCTGGATTTAAATCCCAGCCCCACAGCTTGAGAGCTCTGTGAACTCCAGCCAGTAACTTAGCCTCTTTAAGGCTTTGGTTTCCTCATCTTACAAAGGGGTCCTGTTAATGAGGAATAAAATGCATGGTAATACGATAATGCCCCCACTGGGCAGGCACACGGTGGGTGATCCATCGATGTATGCTATAATCGTTATTGAGTCTTTCGATAAATACGTAAGGAGCGCTGGACTAGTTTCTGAGGGAACAAAGATGGTGACCTTGGGGGCATAATTTTACCCCCACTTGTGGAATGAGACATTGGCCAAATTTTTCTTGCAGGCTTCGGGTCTCCTTCCCTTCTAGTTCTATTTTTCCCACTTTCCCACGTTTGGAAAACTTAATGGATGTGTTAGGAGAGCCACTGACCGAAACCACGCTCCCTGGCCAGCCCCGATAGTAACCACTTGCATGAATTCTCTTACAACAGGAGTTCCTGGTAAGGAACGTGGAACTAAAAAGCTACCACCAACCAGAAGAATTCAGGGAAGGTCAAAGGAGAGAGGAGACACCAGTGCATGTGTCCTACCAACCTCCCAGAACCTTCCTCGCTGGAATCCATCTTGGCTGAGAGATGTGCGCGCGCCACCAGGAAGGACCCTGAGTTAGAATGATTGGCCAGAGACAACCCGGAAACTAACCCCATCACCATAAAACCCGAGACGGCGAGCCACGTGGCAGAGCAGTCCTCCTGGGTTCCCTTTCCCGCCTGCCCTCTGCCCAGGCGCCCCTTCCCAGTAAAGTCTCCTGCTTTGTCAGCACGTGTGTCTCCTCGGACAATTCATTTCCGAGTGTTAGACAAGAGCCCGCTTTCGGGTCCTGGAAGGGGTCCCCCTTCCTGCAACAGATGGAACAAGGGAGAAAGTGGGCTCTGTGGTCAGAGAGGTGATGAGAAAATGAGAACATTCTAGAATCCTCTCTGTGCCTGGCACACAGTAGGGACTTGGTAGTTGAATAATGTGCCTCCAAATTCTCAGGAGAATGGAAAAGTTAATCCAATTTTCCTGGTGTTTTTAATTAAAATGGAGTCACTCATTTGGAATTCAGGGGTCGCAAACTGGACCAATGGATCAGGTCTGGTGCAGTGATAAGTTTTGTTTGGCAAGTTTTAAAATTGGAAAATTTCACATGAAAACCTGGATTTCTGGCTTCTCCTGGAAAATGTGAAGATCTGCAACCCTGAGCCTGCATTCCCGTGTGGAAAGGGAGTGGGTGGAGGCTGCCACCATTCCAGGGGACCCTCCTGCCCTCTCCCCTGCGGCACCACCACCCCTATCGTATTACAGCCTCCCTCAGCTGGGGCACTACCTGTTTATACACTTTCCAAGTGAGCCACGACTTCATTTGCTCATCTTGGCCACGCTTGAGGTGATCACAGTGAGGAGAGCAGAGCTCAGAGGACTCCAGGTGCAGCCCTTTCTCAACCCGGCGCTCTCCCCCTGCGCTCCTTCCGGTGCTCGGGCTTCCAACTTCCATGACTGACCTTTCTCTTTCCATGCAGATATGTTGGCCCCTTCTCAACACTGCCGACACCGCCCTTTTCTTATGATTACTACCCCTCCAGACAACAAGAAAACGACTGAATGACAATTACTGTGACATCTGATACAAGGGCAATTTCCCTCTGGCTAGCCAACCCCCGGATGGAACATAACTGCACATTCTTTGCATACCTTTGCCGTGACTGAGAGTGATCCTGTAGTGAAGGCTTTGCTGAGAGATCAGGACATTCAAAAGACACAGACCTACTAGAGAATGGACTTGAGGATATGGGGAGGGGGAAGGGTAAACTGGGACGAAGTGAGAGAGTGGCATGGACATATATACACTACCAAACGTAAAATAGCTAGCTAGTGGGAAGCAGCTGCATAGCACAGGGAGATCAGCTCAGTGCTTTGTGACCACCTAGAGGGGTGGGATAGGGAGGGTGGGAGGGAGGGAGACGCAAGAGGGAAGAGATAGGGGAACATATGTAAATGTATAACTGATTCACTTTGTTATAAAGCAGAAACTAACACACCATTGTAAAGCAATTATACTCCAATAAAGATGTTAAAAAAAAAGTGAAGGCACAGGGGGCTCAAACATCATAGAGTACGGTGGCTTTCAAGACCACTTCGTTCTTTTTTTACCTGTGTTCCTTTCATTATACTTTTATTTATTTATTTTTTTACCAAATGAACTCTTACATGGGGCCTGATCAAACCAGAGCTTCACCTGGCAGTACCTTCTTGGATTCCTGGGGGCCCAGAGATCACAGATTGAAAAACACTGGTCTAATCATACTGTCTCTTTTACAAATCAGGAGGCAGAGGCCTGGAGTGGGACAGCGGCCTGTCCAAGCTCACGGAGGGAGGAGCTCGCAGAGTGGATTCAGAGACGCCTCATGCCGGGTCTGGCACGCTTTGCCCCCGGGGCAGCTCCCACAGCAGCAGCACTAACAACTGGACCCCTGCGTGTCACTCCTGCTGAACCGGAGCCTTCACCTTACAGCACTCAAGTGGGGTCTCTGTCTAGCTGAGTGACGGCACTTGGGGAAGTGTCACTGAGTTTCTGAGTTTGGGGTTCGTACAGTCTGGAAGCTGCTGCCTCCAGAGCAGCCAGCCCCCCAGATGGCCCTAGTGATCCTGCGTCCTGGTGTTCACACCCTTGTGCAGTGCCCGCCCACACTCTGCTAGCTTGGCCTTTGGCCCAGTGGAATATGGCAGAAGTGACGGGTGTCACGTCTCAGATTAGGTTAAAAAGACACAGCAGCTGGCATTTCTCTTTCTCTCTCATCACTCACTCTGGGAGGAAGCTCTGTTGAGAGTAGCCCTATGAAGAGTCTCATGGTGAGGAACTGAAGTCCACTGCCCAACGGCCACTGGAGGGCGCTTCAAAGCATGTCCTGCAGCCGTAGTCATGGGTGCCGGGACTGCTGCCCTGGCTGACAGGCAGCTTGACAGAAACCCTACAAGAAAATATGAGCCAGAACCCCCCAGCTCTGCTCCCAGATTCCTGACCCCCAGAAGCTCTGATATAGCCAAAGTCTGTTGTCTTAAGCGGCTGAGTTGTGATGTGATTTGCTGCTCAGCCCTAGATAACCTTTACGCAGAAGCACTGCAGTGATGTGGGGTGATGGGCATCCTTAGGAAGACTTCCAAATCCAGGCAAAAACATAAATGTCTGGCTTCCTATAGCTAAAATTATCCTGACGACGTGGATCAAAGCCAGAATTAGAGTGTTATTTCATTAGATTTAACCAAAAAATATATATTTATGGGATTTGGGAGGAGGTTTAAAAAAAAGAACTACACGTGGAACTAAAGATGGAGGTTTTTTAAAAAACTGAGGTGTATTTCTTATAACAGAAAATTCATCCTTTTTTAAATAAATTTTTATTGGAGTATAGTTGATCTACAATGTTGTGTTAGTTTCAGGTGTACAGCAAAGTGAACCAGTTATACATATACATGTATCCACTCTTTTTTAGATTCTTTTCCCATATAGGCCACTACGGAGTATTGAGTTCCCTGTTCTATACAGTAGGTCCTTATTAGTTATCTATTTTATATATAGTCGTATGTATATGTCAGTCCCAACCTCCCAGTTTATCCCTCCCCCCGACCCCCACCGGTAACCATAAGTTTGTTTTCTACATCTGTGACTCTATTTTGGTTTTGTAAATAATTTCATTTGTATTATTTTTTCAGATTCCACATATAAGCAATATCGTGTGATAAACTTAATCCCTTTAAAGTGTACAATCTTTATTGTCGTTTTTATTGTACTCAGTATGCTGTGCAACCATCACCTTTATCTAACTCTAGAACAATTTCATCGCTCCAAAAATACGACTTATTTGTTCTTCCCATTTCCTGACAACCACTAATCTACTGTCTGTCTCTATGGCTTTGCCGATTCTGGACATTTCATAGAAACGGAATCATGCAGTGTGTCCTTTTTTATTTGGCTTCTTTCACTAAGCATAATGTTTTCAAAGTTCATCATGTTCTATCATATATCAGTACTTCATTCCTTTTTATTGTTGAATAATATTTCATTGTATGGATATACCACATTTTATATACCCATTTATCGGCTGATGGGCATTTAGGCTGTTTCCACTTTCTGGCTACTCTGCATAATGTTGCCATGAATGTGTGTGTGTTTACACATTTTTGCATGAACATATATTTTTAGTTCTTTTGGGTATATACCTAAGAGTGGAATTGTAAGATCATATGGTAACTCTATGTTTAAGTTTTTGAGGGACTGCCAAACTGTTTTCCACAGTGGCTGCACCATTTTACATTCAAGTGGGTATTTTTAACCTAGTAAACAGTCTAATGGCTATACAAAAAGGGAACTTCAAAATATGCATAAAATTGAGACATGTTATGTCTCAATTTTATAGAGAAATTTATTTCATTATATTTGAGTCTCTGCTTCTGACTTTTCATCATTTAGCATGTCATTGGGCATTGCACAGACTCAGGACTAGTGGTTATAGTTGAGACTGCTAGTTGTACCCTGACATCTGTTCTTCCTTCTAAGTAATTGAACCCTTGGTTTTAAGCTGGTACTTCATAAAAGGGAGAATTCTCAGCTTCCTATGCAGATAAGTATATCCATTGACTAAGTTCTGATAAATGAGAGGTAATCAAAAGTTTGGTATGTGACTTCCAAGAAATACCCTCAAAGGGAGGAGATATGTCCCTTTTCCTCTTCCCCTCTTCTGCTAGCTGGAATGCAGATGCAATGGCTGAGCTCAAGCTGACAGTTTTGGACCAGGAGGTGGTGACTCTGCGCTAAGGAAGGCAAAACAAGAAAATAGAAGATGCCTGCGTGCTTGACATGGCAGAACCCTGAACTACTCGTGGATTGACCATCTTCAGACTTTTTAAATGTGAGTTAAAAATAAAGTTTTATCTTATTTAAACTATTGCTATTCAGTGTTTCTGGTTATATACAGCTGAACTTAAACCTGAAAACCCAAGTACTTAAGAGTAGTGATTAAAAGTACAGTCTTTGGAGACTAACAGACCTGAATTCAAATCCTTGAAAGTTTTCTCTTCCTCACTTCCCCGATTCAATCATAGTCCATACCTATAATTTTACCTCTTTACTCTTTCTCAGTTTTTTTCCATCTCCAACATTGCCTCCAAGCCACCATTGTCTTTCTCTTGGACTTCTAAAATAGCCAACAATGGTCATCCATCTCCACTCTTGCCACTCTTCAACGTGTTCTCCATACAGCACTCAGTGTGATCTTCTTAAACTACAATTTAGGTCCTGTCACTTTGCTTAAAACTCATCAATGGCTTTCCATTGATCTTAGGATAAAGACTAAAATCCTCAAAGGCCTTGCGGGTTCTGACCTCTTTCTTCTTCAGGCTCTTCTGGACCCATGCACTTCTCTTTCTGTCCACTTCGGCCTCACTGACCTTCTTTCGATTCCTTGACTAGGTCATGATGAATCCCACCACAAGCTTTGCACATGAGCCTGCTCCTTTCCGGGGTGATGAAGCCAGGGTGATGTGCTGGGGTACTGCCAACAGCACACAGGACAGTAGACAGAGGCTCTGCACTTAGCAGCACTCCAATCCAAAAACAAGCCAGTAAGGGTGGACCCCATGAGATCTCCATGCCCTAGTCTCTTGGGATCCAGGCCAGGCCTGTGCTGGGCCAAGGGAGAGGGTCTACTGATAAAGGTGGTCATGCAGGAGTTCATCCCACCAGGGCCTGGCCTCTACCCCCATGAACAGCACTTGCCCCCCGTGCTGGGGGCCTATTTGAGGGCCATTCTTGTCGCCTCCCCTAATCAAGGTTCATTCAGTCCCAACGTTCGCAGTCTTCCCCTGTGCCTTCCCCTGGATCCTACCAGAAGCAGTAATAAATTACACCAGAGCTCTCTCATCCCTCCGTCTTTCTAGGTCATTTCCTGGAGGGATGAGGGGAAGGCAGGTGATGAGTAGCAGACCTAGAAGACACAGGGGTGCTCTGCTGCTAGGACATAACCAGGAGCCACCTTGCCTTGCCCACCACTGAGCCAGAAGCATCCTCCTGGCCCTGTCAGCATGACTGGAGACATAATTTGCAGACTCCTAGTTAAAAAATTATTAAACATTTCAAGATGGTGACAGCAGAGCTTTGAACCAAGCACAGGGCCCTTTTGAGCACAAGGTTCTGCGAGACTATACAGGTCACACACCCAGGAAGTCAGTTCTGCCTTGCAAATCCTTAATGTTATGACAGCTGCCAAGTGAGACTGCCAGAGAGACTCTGAGTGAGCAGGAGAGTCTCCTGGGCTCATGTTTATGCTTGGGATGACAACAGAAGGAGGAGTGAAGGTGGAGGGTTGGATAGTCATGGGCAAAACTTTGTGGAAGGCAGAGCCTGAGTGTCTGCATGCCCATTTTCCTGCTTGCCCAGGATTGAGCCTGTTAAACGTGTCACCTCCTCATGTCGGTGGCCTGTCCTCATGGACGTCCCCATTTATCATGATGGGGTGGGGAGAACACAAATTCTGCTGCTTGCTGGCTGGGTGAGACTGTAACACCCATGAGATTTCCCTCTTCTGCTTGGATTTTTAATATCTGTGATCTCTCTTTATCCCAGCTGAAATTACTCTTCTCCATATGATCAGGGCTCTGAGAATTCCACACTTAAGGGGCAAACCAAACAACAGGCATATTTATTACCATGGATGGGCTACTGGGTACCTGATCGTGGGACTGGGAATGTTGTATACCCACTCACCCATACACTACTTTCCCCAGCAAACACATAGATCACACACACACACGCACACACACACACACACACACACACACACACACGACTTACCTTTACCCAAGTCTCTTTTGGAGACGGGTTACAAGTCCATTTAAAAAAGTGAGGTCATGCTATGCTCTGAATGTTTATGTCCCCTAAAATTCATATTAGAAACCCTAAACCCCCAAGTGATTGTATTTAGAGGTGGGGCTTTTGGGAGGTGATTAGGTCATGAGGGAGGAGCCCTCATGAACGGGATTAGTGCCCTTACATAAGAGACTCCAGGGAGCTCTCTTGCCCTCTTTCTGCCATGTGAGGAGACAAGATGTCAGTCAGCAACCTGGAAGAAAGCCCAAGGCCTGGACCTGATCTTGGGCCTTGAGCCTCCGGAACTGTGAGAAATAAATATCTCTTGTTTATAAGCCACCCAGTGTGTGGTGTTTTGCTATAGCAGCCTGAATGGGATAATAGAGGTCAGAGGGGGATGTGGGGTATACAGTACTCCTCCTCCCTGGGACACCTCTCTCCTCACTCACTCCCACCAAATCTTTGTGAAATTCTACCATCCCTCCCAAAAAGAAAACTAACAAAATGAAACCAACCAAAAGCTCAACACAGCCTCCCTCACATTCCCCAGTCCAAGGGGTGGCTGTGGCCTTTTCGAAGGAGTCCATATGATTTGGGGTCAGCCCTAAAATGAAACCTGTGTTTGTAGTGAGGGATTGTAATCCTCCAGAAACACTTTGAGAGAACTGAGGATGTGAGAGGGCTATACCCAGGTGGAATATTTACAAGACATCATTTCACCTGGTCCACAATTTTCAAGATATAACAAAAATCAAACAATTATTGGTCACAGCACAATAGTAAAGAAAAGAGGCCCACTAGCTTCCCAAACAAAGATCGTATTCAGCTTCCCGATCACACATGTTGAAATCTCCATTCCCTCATAACACTTGAAGCTGCTTCAGCCCATTATGGGGCCAGGGATCACTCCCTCTGGAGGCTTAGACAAACAGCCAAGTTCCTTAGGTGAGGGTCATCATTGGATTTGTTTCCCTACCAGATGGTTTCCAACCACCTGGATGTCATCCCTCCCACCTCCAGGCCTGCAGCTGGAGTGACCACTCTTGCAGCCAATTTCACTCTGTCTCTTGTGAGCCTCACCCTTGGCAAGTCTTCCCAAGAAAAGTGAAACCTGATGATGGAATTTAAAGTCTTTAGGAATGGGAAATCAAGTTAGGAGGCACATAACAAGTGCTGGGTAACAGGAATGGATGAATGAATGAATGAATGAATGAATCTAACCCATGAGCCAACAACTTCACTAATAAGGGGGAAAAAAAACTGCATTGCAGGGTTTTTCACGTTTGCTCCTCAGCACACCTATTGGAGAATCAGCTGGCGGGTTTGTTAACAGTGCAAATGTCTGGGTCCTACCCCAGACCCACTGGATCAGAATCTTTGGGGGAATTTACTGGATCCGGCATTGCTAGCAAACTCCTCAGGGAATTTCGTGGGTTTGCAGAGTTAGACTAGCAGTGTGCCACAGGCACTGTAGCCTCAAGAATTCTGGACCAAAGACTGTCAGGGAGTTCTGCCATCATGATTCATATCAAGCTGTTCCTTTTTTTGAATAGCGGTCTGTGGAAATATTAACAGATACTCACTTTGGTTTGTGGGCTGAGCTAAACAAAGAAAAGCCTAGAGGAGCCAAAGGACTCATAAAAGTGCATGAAATATGCTACTTTGCATCTCCTCAGTGAAAGAGAGCTCGGCGCCACTATGACCCAGAGAAAAACAGATGATGTTTAACAATGCGTTAAAATGGTGCCTGGTTCCTAGTCATTTCACAGGGGGCCCAGAATTTCACTTCACGCAGACAGCAAGCAGAGTGGGGAAAAAAAGGGGTGCTAGTGGTTCCGGAGCACTCTGATCTCAGAAAAAGACAGAAGGGTTTTCCTTGAACAATTACTCTCTTGCAAATACCAGCTGTCAGATACAGAGCTGACGTCTAGACTCAACAGAATGTCACTATCAGCGGGAAGGTCCGTAAGGAATAAACCCCTGTGATGTTACATAGTTCAGTTGCATTCAGTAGAGCTTGCTTCCCATAATTTACCTTCCTGAATAGAAATTCGTCACTGCTCCACAAAGGGACCGTCTGTAAAGAGTTCCCAGGATCTCAAAGGAGTTTCCATGCTGACCAGTGTACTCACTTTATTCGGAAGCTTCGGGGACGCTAACTACAAGTTCTCACTTGCTAGACAGAAAAAAAGCACTGATTCCTTGACTGCTAGGGAGCAGAATATTGTGGAGTTTCATAAAGGCATGAAGTTTCTACTTAAGACTCTCTCACCTGTTCTTTGCACTGCCAATTAATTCTCCATCACCCCTTCCACTCCTGCACCTCGGCCCTACTCTTTCTTCTCTGGACTTCTCACTTGGGACAAAATTGGGAAATAAGTGAGCTTCGTCTGCAGAGCTCCTGTCTTGCTCCCACTTCCCTGCCTCTCCCCAGGGCTGGAAGCCCTCATCTCTCCCTCCATTTTCGGCCTCCATCCCTAGCAGGGGGGCTGCCCAGAGCCTGAGGCTGGGCCCATCCTGAGAAGCTCACAGCCTCTTCCATACTGCTCTCCACCAGATTTCATGAAGACAGAGGCTAACTGTTAGTGACTGAGGCTGGCTTACAATCCTCCTTACATGGATGACTTCTAAATCACCTGACAGCCCTGGCTGTCTATCTTCATCTCAGCAACTCAACTACTCACACCAACAGGTGATCTTGAAAATGGGGCCAAGTTAAACCAGCCTTCTCCTTTCCTAGGAACATCCTCCTGATTCCACTGTTGCCTACTGGAGACAATGTAAAGCAGGGAGATTTGATCTTTGGACCCTGTCTTCCATATTCTTCTCTTCATACTCCCATCCTCCAAGCTCTTTTTTTATAATTTTTAAATTTAATTTAATTTATTATTTCATACAGCAGGTTCTTATTAGTCATCAATTTTGTACACATCAGTGTATACATGTCAATCCCAATCGCCCAATTCATCACACCCCCCTACCCCCCCCCCCCCCCCGCGGATTTCCCCCCTTGGTGCCCATACGTTTGTTCTCAACATCTGAGTCTCAATTTCTGCCCGGCAAACCGGTTCATCTGTACCATTTTTCTAGGTTCCACATATGTGCGTTAATATACGATATTTGTTTTTCCCCTTCTGACTTACTTCACTCTGTATGACAGTCTCTAGATGCATCCACGTCTCTACAAATGACCCAATTTCATTCATTTTTATGGCTGAGTAATATTCCATAGTATATATGTACCACATCTTCTTTATCCATTTCTCTGTTGATGGGCATTTAGGTTGCTTCCATGACCTGGCTATTGTAAATAGTGCTGCAATGAACATTGGGGTGCATGTGTATTTTTGAATTATGTTTTTCTCTGGGTATATGCCCAGTGGTGGGATTGCTGGATCATATGGTAATTCTATTTTTAGTTTTTTAAGGAACCTCCATACTGTTTCCATAGTGGCTGTATCAGTTTACATTCCCACCAACAGTGCAAGAGGGTTCCCTTTTCCCCACAACCTCTCCAGCATTTGTTGTTTGTAGATTTTCTGATGATGCCCATTCTAACTGGTGTGAGGTGATATCTCATTGTAGTTTTGATTTGCATTTCTCTAATAATTAGTGATGTTGAGCAGCTTTTCATGTGCCTCTTGGCCATCTGTATGTCTTCTTTGGAGAAATGTCTATTTAGGTCTTCTGCCCATTTTGGGATTGGGGTGTTTGTTTTTCTAATATTGAGCTGTATGTGCTTTTTCTATATTTTGGAGATTAATCCTTTGCCTGTTGATTCATTTGCAAATATTTTCTCCCATTCTGAGAGTTGTCTTTTCTTCTTGTTTATAGTTTTGTTGTGCAAAAGCTTTTAAGTTTCATTAGGTCCCATTTGTTTACTTCTGTTTTTATTTCCATTGCTCTAGGAAGTGGGTCCAAAAAGATATTACTGTGATTTATGTCAAAGAGTGTTCTTCCTATATTGTCCTCTAAGAGTTTTATAGTGTCCACTTTTACATTTAGGACTTTAATCCATTTTGAGTTTATTTTTGTGTATGGTGTTAGGGAGTGTTCTAATTTCATTCTTTTACATGTAGCTGTCCAGTTTTCCCAGCACCACTTTCTGAAGAGACTGTCTTTTCTCCATTGTATATCCTTGCCTCCTTTGTCACTGATTAGTTGACCATAGGTGTGTAGGTTTATCTCTGGGCTTTCTATCTTGTTCCATTGATCTATATTTCTGTTTTTGTGCCAGTACCATATTGTCTTGATTACTGTAGCTTTGTAGTATAGTCTGAAGTCAGGGAGTCTGATTCTTCCAGCTCCGTTTTCTTCCCTTAAGATTGCTTTGGCTATTTGGGGCCTTTTGTGTCTCCATACAAATTTTAAGATTCTTTGTTCTAGTTCTGTAAAAAATGCCATTGGTAATTTGATAGGGATTGCATTGAATCTGTAGATTGCTTTGGGTAGTATAGTCATTTTCACAATATTGATCCTTCCTATCCAAGAACATGCTATATATCTCTACATCTGTTTGTGTCATCTTTGATTTCTTTCATCAGTGTCTTATAGTTTTCTGAGTACAGGTCTTTTACCTCCTTAGGTAGGTTTATTCCTAGGTATTTTATTCTTTTTGTTGCAATGGTGAATGAGATTGTTTACTTAATTTCTCTTTCTGATATTTCGTTGTTAGTGTATAGGAATGCAAGAGGTTTCTGTTCATTAATTTTGTATCTTGTGACTACCAAATTAACTGACTACCTCTAGTAGTTTTCTGGTGGCATCTTTAGGATTCTCTATATGTAGTATCATGTCATCTGCAAACAGTGACAGTTTTACTTTTTCTTTTCCAATTTGAATTCCGGGGCTAGGACTTACAAAACTATATTGAATAATAGTGGCAAGAGTGGACATCCTTGTCTTGTTTCTGATCTTAGAGGAAATTCTTTCAGTTTTTCACCATTGAGAATATTTGCTGTGGGTTTGTTGTATATGGTCTTTATTATGTTGAGGTAGGTTCCCTCTATGCCCACTTTCTGGAGAGTTTTTATCATAAATGGGTGTTGAATTTTTTTAAATTAATTAATCAATGTATTTATTTTTGGCTGAGTTGGGTCTTTGTTGCTGTGCACGGACGTTCTCTAGTTGCGGCGAGTGGGGGCTACTGTTCATTTCAGTGTGTGGACTTCTCATTGCGGTGGCTTCTCTTGTTGCAGAGCACAGGTTCTATGCACACAGGCTTCAGTGGTTGTGGCACGCAGGCTTCAGTAGTGGATCGCGGGTTATAGAGTGCAGGCTCAGCAGTTGTGGCACATGGGCTTAGTTGCTCCTCTGCATGTGGGATCTTCCTGGATCAGGGCTCGAACCCATGTTCCCTGCATTCACAGGCAGATTCTTGAACACTGCATCACCAGGGAAGCCCTGGGTGTTGAATTTTATCAAAAGCTTTTTCTGCAGCTATTGAGATTATCATATGGTTTTTATTCTTAAATTTGTTAATAGGGTGTATCACATTGATTGATTTAGGTATAATTGATTCCTTCTAGTGTATTTTTCATTTCAGTTATTGTATTGTTCATCTCTGTTTGGTTTTTTAAAAAGTTCTTCTGGGTGTTTGTTCTTTAATTCCTCTAGATCTTTTTTTATCATAAATTTATTTATTTTTATTTATTTATTTTTGGCTGTGTTGGGTCTTCATTGCTGTGCGTGGGCTTTCTCTAGTTGTGGCGAACGGGGGCTACTCTTCAGTGCACAGGCTTCTTATTGTGGTGGCTTGTCTTGTTGCAGAGCACAGGCTCTAGGCACGTGGGCCTCAGTAGTTGTGGCTCACGGGCTGTAGAGCGCAGGCTCAGTAGTTGTGATGCACAGTCTTATTTGCTCCGCAGATGTGGGATCTTCCCAGACCAGGGCTCAATCCTGTGTCCCCTGCATTGGCAGGGGGAATCTTAACAACTGCACCACCAGGGAAGTCCCTCTTGTAGATCTTTGTAAAACATTTCTTGCATCTTCTTGATCTTTGCCTCCATTCATTTTCCGAGGTCCTGGATCATCTTTACTATCATTATTCCAAATTTTTTTTTCTGGAAGGTTGCCTATCTCCACTTCATTTAGTTGTTTTCCTGGGGTTTTGTCTTGTTCCTTCATCTGGTACATAGTTCTCTGCCTTTTCATTTTGTCTGTCTTTCTGTGAATGTGGTTTTCGTTTCACAGGCTGCAGGATTGCAGTTCTTCTTGCTTCTGCTGTTTGCCCTCTGGTGGATGAGGCTATCTAAGAGGCTTATGCAAGCTTCCTGATGGGAGGGACTGGTGGTGGGTAGAGCTGGGTGTTGCTCTGGTGGGCAGAGCTCAGTAAAACTTTAATCTGCTTGTCTGTTGATGGGTGGGGCTGGGTTCCCTCCCTGTTGGTTGTTTCACCTGAGGTAACGCAGCATGGAAGCTACAGGCTCTTTGGTGGGGCTAATGGCATACTCTGGGAGGGCTCATGCCAAATAGTACTTCCCAGAACTTCTGTTGCCAGTGTCCTTGTCCCTGTGGTGACCCACAGTCACCCCCCATCTCTGACGGAGACCCTTCAACACTAGCAGATAGGTCTGGTTCAGTCTCCTAAGGGGTCACTGCTCCTTCCCCCTGGGTCCTGATGAGCACACCACTCTGTGTGTGCCCTCCAAGAGTGGAGTCTCCGTTTCCCCCAGTCCCATCGAAGTCCTGCAGTCAAATCGCACCAGCCTTCAAAGTCCGATTCTCTGGGGTTCATGCTCCCATTGCTGGACCCCCAGCTTGGGAAGCCTGATGTGGGGCTCAGAACCTTCACTCCAGTAGGTGGACCCTTGTGGTATAAGTGTTCTCCAGTTTGTGAGTCACCCACCCAGCGGTCATGGGATTTGATTTATTTTGATTGTGCCCCTCCTACCATCTCATTGAAGCTTTTCCTTTGTCTTGGATGTGGGGTATCTTTCCTGGTGAGTTCCAGTGTCTTCCTGTTGATGATTGCCTAGCAGTTAGTTGTGATTCTGGTGCTCTCGTAAGAGGGAGTGAGCGCACATACTTCTACTCTGCCATCTTTTTTTTTTTTTCTTGATAAATGTAACAAAAATGTTTAATGATATCTGAAAATATTCACTACATATCAACAAGTGAAAATACAAACTTATTTAATAGCGTAACATGATCCCAGTTTTGTGAAAGATATTTGGGTTTTAATGTTTATTTATGCAAGGAAGACCTCCAGAAAGCCAGCATATGGAGCACAGAGTAAGCCCTTAGTGATATTTGTTGAAAGTATAAATGAATGACCAAATGAATAAGGATATGTTAATAGTGATTTTCTTTGAGTATTGGAATTATGAGTCATTTAAAATTTTCTTCCTTCTACTTGATAGTCCAGACTTTTCATAATATATACATAGTATTTTATTTTATTATTTATTTATTTAACATCTTTATTGGAGTATAATTGCTTTACAATGGTGTGTCAGTTTCTGCTTTATAACAAAGTGAATCAGTCATACATATACACATGTTCCCACATCTCCTCCCTCTTGCATCTGCCTCCCTCCCACCCTCCCCATCCCACACCCCCAGGTGATCACAAAGCACCTAGCTGATCTCCCTGTGCTATGTGGCTGCTTCCCACCAGCTGTCTATTCTACGTTTGGTAGTGTATATATGTCCATGCCACTCTCTCACTTTATCACAGCCTACCCTTCCCCCTCCCCACATCCTCAAGTCTACTCTGCCATCTTGAGCCAATCGCCAGTGTGAATTTAAAATAGTTCTCGTGAGCATTTGCACTTTAATACTTCTCTGTATTTGTAAATGAAAGTTAATTCCTGCTTGCAAAGAGGCAGACATCAGTAGATAGGATGAATAAGTATTTTGAGGTGCAAAGAAACAGGTTGTTCACTGTGACCTTAGAGGCTAGTGGAAAACAGAATAGGGCAATCACAGCACTTATCATACTGTATTGTAATAATCTGTTTACTTGTTTGATGTCTCCTCTTTGATGTAGCACTTGAGGGCAGGGACCATACTTATTTCTCTATATATATCTTTCTATATCTAGACAAATGTCACGTTAAATATTTGTTGAGCAAGTGAATAAATCAATGATTAAAGGAATGGAGGGGGGGGGTGAAATGAGTCTACCAGAGTATGACTAATGTAAATAATAGTCTCATCACCTTGAACTTAATCAAAGTCTTAATGGAGGCTTGCCAAGAAGCAGTAGCTCTTGGAGGTATGAAATGGTGAGCTGCATTCATAAGTGGCAGCAAGACCTTTCTATTCCTGCAGGTCCCTACAGACAAGATGCTAACGCCTCTCAATTTTACACACAGAATATATGGAATAATCATTTGAAGTGGAATGCTTTAACTCTAATGTAAAAATAGTTTGGTAATTTTTTACAGGTAAAAAACCAAATTCCAAATATTAATTTTCCCTGTTTATTGAATATCTGTTATTCAGAATGCCCAAAAAAGTAGCTTTCTACCCACTCCTGGACATAAACCATATGATTTGAACAGGATTTGCCATTTTCTTTTATATTCCACCCCAATGGCCATAGTGATTGTTTCAGAAGTCAGTATCTAACCTAAGCCAGACCAATCATATCACCCCTCTTTCTTGGCCACAACTGTTTATTCAGATCTAGACATGAACCAAGTCTAAGATGAGCCAATGAGAGCCCTTTGCTGGGGTTACTTGGAGAGTCTCAGATCTGTGGGAGTGGAGATATGAGCCTGTGGACTGACCACACTGCCCACGGTGCAGAAGGATATGTTCTCAGCAGAAGAGATGGACACCAACTTGAAGAGAAGCAGAATCAGAGATGGCTTGATGGGTCTCCTTGGGTCCTTCCTGCAGTATATGAAACCTCTGTCTCTGAGAAAATTTGAATAGGTTTCTGTCATCCAAAGAGACCTAATTCACTCAGCTTGTTGCTCCAGACTCGGTAATTTCAGATGAGGTTAATGCTATTCGTGATCTAAAAAGATGATTTTCTTGCATTTTCATGAGTTAATCATTGTCCTCATGCAATCATTAGCATGCAGATGCTAAAACAAGTAGTTCTCCATGTCATTCAACTCCTTGTGAAACCAAACACGAATGACTTATTTTCAAAATTCAGTTTTGTTTGTTTTGAAAAATACAGCTTTATTTTTTGTGTCATTGCAACATTTTATTCTGATGGTTGAGAAATTCACTTTAAAACGTTCAAATGACTCTTGTCTGCATTAAAATATTTCCTAGACTATGTCAGTCAAATCTTGATTTCTGTTTTTTTAATATATTTTTGTCCTCTAGGAATTATTGCAGCTGGCCGTTTCCGCTTAGTTACTTTACAAGAAAAAATGATATTCTTTTTTCTTTTGATTAAAATACATACAGAAACTGTTTGAGCTGTTCCCTTCCTCTCATGGATTTCTTAGATCTGGGCCACACATTTCTGTTTCATTTCAGTGAAAGACAGGAGAAAACAAGAAGTAGTGAAATAAATAATGCTGAGATGCAAAGGACATTATTTTTTTGTTTACCTACAAGATTAATGTCGCTATCAGATATTGAGACTACCAAGAAAGCTAACTCAATCTTAGGCAGAATAATGAAAGAATACAACAAGGAAGATGATTGATAATTTTCTACTTTTCATTTATCAGCTCCATGTACACTATTATGATACGCAATTCAGAATGCTATGTCTGAGGAGTGATATTCACAGATAGTTGATGAAGGGCCAGTATCTAGGAAGTTACAGATCTGAAGTCTGTGACATTTTGAGGAATGGGTGAGAACACAGAGGATGAGCCAGAAAAGAAGATAAACTGTAGGAAAGTGAATACTATGCTCCTGTCCGATGGAAAAGAGTAACTACTTATCAAGGATCTTACAGAGGGGATTCGGGCAGAGTGTGATGATTTAGACTTGTAGAATCCCTTCTGCCTGCTCTTCAGTTGTGGATAGCACAGCATAGAGAAGGGCAAGTAAAGACCAGGGCTTGGACCCTAGCTCCGCCGCATGTTATTTACGTAGTTCTGGGTAAGTTTTTAACCTTGGAGAGTATCTACTTCTTCATATGTTAAAATAGCAATACTAATATTAAACCACTGTGATTTTTGTGACAATTAAATAGGATAAGGCAAGCATCACCCAAATACTCCCAAGTCATTCAGCCTCTGGGTCCTTCACCCTTTCCTTTTGTCCAGGTATAACTTTCAAAAGTTAAAAACAGGTCTCTCATACAGATATAAAATGTACACACATCAAAGACTTATGTAACTCATTGATGAGGGAAGCACCAGAACGGCAAAGTTATTTCAAAGGCGTGTAGTAGAGACAGAAATATTTACAGTCACTTAAAGAAAGACCGATGACTAAGATTGCTTGATTTGTGACAAAACTGGTTAATGATCCAGAGGGCAACAAAACAGTAACCTTTGCGGAGTGTCTTTTCTCTGGTTGGAAATAATTTTCATTTCTATGTGTAGGGGAGGAAAAATTCTTTTCCTCCACCCGTCTTAGATTATCCATCTGAAGCCCTGTAAATGAGACTGGCCAAAGAGAGATTAACAAGAGAAAAACAAACAGACGTTTATTAGGCTGTGAATCGTGCTTACACATGGGAGTACCCAGAGATGAGTAATTCAGAGGGGTGATTAGAACTTGGGTTTATATATCATGTTAGGGTAAAACAAAGGAAAAGGGGTTTGGGGCTTCTGGGTGGTTTGGGGGTCGGGAGGGGAGGAAGCAAGTAATGGGAAGGTGACCAAGAAAAGCATGGTAAGTAAGGGTCATTTCATAAAGTTGTTTTCTACCTCTTCCTGATCTGGTAGGGAGATACTTTTTGCAAACTAAAATTTCCTTTATGAGTGTTAACTTCCTTTACAAAAGGAAAACTTGTGCCCTGCTTTTAGAATTTTTCTTTCATCTGCTGGTTCTCAGTGGTCTATAGCTCAAAATAATCCGTTTGTCAAAGAGACGTACTTTGGAGTAGCATCTTCTACTAGACAAACTTTGTTTTGTGTGTGTGTGTGTGTGTGTCTGTGTGTGTGTGTGTGTGTTTTTAAAGAGACACATTTTCTACATAGATTTTTAAAATATAAATTTATTTATTTATTATTTATTTATTTTTGGCTGTGTTGGGTCTTCGTTGTGGCACACAGGCTTCTCCTTGCGGTGGCTTTTCTTGTTGCAAAGCATGTGCTCTAGGAGCACAGGCTCAGTAGTTGTGGCGCACGGGCTTAGTTGCTCTGCAGAATGTGGGATTTTCCTGGACCAGGGTTCGAACCTGTGTCCCCTGCATTGGCAGGTGGATTCTTAACCACTGCGCCACCAGTGAAATCCCTCTAGACATACTTTGAAGTAGCATCTAGCTCTATGTGTGAACCTGGCCAGATTATGGTGCTCGACTATTAAATCTAACATGAATCTAGGGGTTGCTATGAAGGTATTTTGCAAATGTGGTTAACATCCACAATCAGTTGACTTTGTGACTTTGTACTCCTTATATCAGCCAAAAGTGTTTGCATTGCAGTCAAATAAGAATCATCTTCAGCAAGTTAACCACCACCCTTCCAGATTTGTAAAATACCCTAATCAATAGTAAATCATGGGCCCTGGTGGTTCAGTGGTTAAGAATCCGCCTGCCAATGCAGGGAACATGGGTTTGAGCCCTGGTCCGAGAAGATCCCACATGCCGCAGAGCAACTAAGCCTGTGCACCACAACTACTGAGCCTGTGCTCTAGAGCCCACGAGCCACAACTACTGAGCCCACGTGCCAGAACTACTGAAGCCCACGTGCCTAGAGCCCATGCTCTGCAACAAGAGAAGCCACCAGAGTGAGAAGCCCATGCACCACAACAAAGAGTAGCCCCCACTCGCCCCAACTAGAGAAAGCCCGTGTGCAGGAATGAAGATCCAATGCTGCCAAAAATAAATAAATTAAAATAAATAAATTTTAAAAAAATTATAAATCTTGAGTAAAACACTTACATGCCTCCAGAGGATGAGATAATCCTTGGATGGAGCTGGTGGTGCTTCAGGATGACACTCATAGGACATGCAGTCATCCTATTGCCTATTTCCAAATTGTTGATCTTTTTCTCCTTACTACTTTAATAGACAAACTGTCTCAAGCTCTATCCCACAAAAGTCCAATTCCATTCTCAATTTTCTGAGGATTCCTGGGGTCTTAGATTCTTCTGGTCACTTCGATTTCCTGCCTGTGGTGGGTAGCTCTATGTGTGAAGCTGGCCAGATTATGGTACTTGATTATTCAATTGAACGTGAAACTAGGGGTTGCTCTGCAGGTATTTTGCAGATGTAGTTAACATCCACAATCAGTTGACTTTGTGACTTTATGTCGGTAATGTGAGTGGGTCTGATCCAATCAGATGAAAAGCCTTAAGAACACAACTGAAGTTTCCCCAAGGAAGAAGGAAATCTGCCTCCGTTTCCAGTCTGTTGGTCTGTCCATAGATTGTGGACCTGACAGCTCCCACAATCACATAAGCCAATTTCTTGAAAATTTATTTATATAAATTATATATATATATATGTGTATATATATGTTTCAATTTTCAATATATATTGAATTCTCAATATATATTGAAATATATTTCAATATATGTATTTATATTTCTCTCTCTCTATATATATATGTTTAGCTACTAGTTCTGTTTCCCTCGTCAGCCCTCTTGCTCCCTGTGGCTGCCATCCTCACTCTGCACCAGTTTGCTCAATGCATGGACACTAACAAACTTCACTAATCTAAGGCAGGGTGTGTCAATAACTTTAACAGAAACATTGGGGATAATGGAGGAAAATACAGCAGAGCAGACAACTGGACTACTGGAAATCATTTTTCTTAATGGTCAGCTGTCAGCACAAAAGGATTTCCCACTGATCAGCATTTCCTCGATTCCAACCTGCTACTATGTTGGAACACATTCTTTCCTAAAATCTGTCTTCCTTAGCTGTCTTCTTGGATGCTGGGCCTCTAAACTTCAATCTCTTGCAAATGTCAAAAGAAAACTCACCAAAAAAAAAAAAAAGAAGAAGAAGAAGAAGAAGAAAACTCACAATTGTCAGCATTCCATTACAGAAAGAACATAAATTCCATGGAGGCAGGAAACTGGGGCTGTTTTATCTCCTGATGTAGCCCAAGCACCAAACACAATAACTTGTAGTAAGGCATTCACGACTTGTCCAATGAATTGAGTGAATTAGTGAGTACAAATCATTTTTCTCCCAATGAGTCCCATTCTAGTTTAGCACCAAATGGGCTATTTTGCATAACTAAAGAATCCATGAACAATCTTTGCAGAATAAAATGTCTGCTATGGTTAACAGTAGGTAGGTGTGATGGTCAGTCAGTTTTTACATATCAGTTTATCTTGGCTACAATCCCCAGTGATTCAAACACCAGTGTAGGTGTTGCTGTGAAGGTATTTTGAAGATGTGATTAAGGTGCACAGTCAGTTGATTTTGTAAGGGAGACTATCGCTTAGCTATTCTGGGTGGGCATGACTCAATAATTTAAAAGGTTTAAGAGCAGAACTGAGGCTTCTTTGAAGAAGGTAAAATTCTACCTGTGATAGCAGCTTCAGCCCATGCCCAAGAGTTCCAGCCTGCCCCTCCCGAAGGCATGCATCCTAGATTTCATACTTACCTCATCAGACCCCACAATTGCGTAAGCCAGTTCCTTATAATAAATCTCTTAATATATATTTCCTGCTGGTTGTTTCTCTGGTTGAACCCTGACTGATACAATAGGTTGTAGGGTTGGTGGCCACGGTAATATTCTTTAAGACAATTTTCCCCTTTTTCATGTGTAAAGACCCTGGAATGGTACCTAACATATAATGAGCATTAATTAAATGGTAGCTATCATTTACTATTCTAGAACTCAGAGAAAAACATCTAAATCCAGAATTTATTTGGATTTCACCAGACTTTGAAGTTCTGTTTATTTCTGCCAGAAAAGCTTCCCACATGTAATTGACAAATGGTTAACTAAAGGATAGTCCAAGTCACTGCTATCATTCATTTTCAATGTGACACAGCACAATTTTGGAATACATTTTTTTCTCTGATAAAATATGTTTAGTTAGTAGGATCCCAGAGGAAGTAACCTGTAGAACCACGTAGTGGATATCTATCGCCTTTAATTGCCCTTGTCTTTTAAACTGAACCTCTCCACATTTTGGTGTTTCCCACATTGTGAGTTCTGTCTTCCTAAGGAAGATTTTTCTTTTTCATCCCTGTATTTCCTACCTCCTTGCCAGAGGACAAACATGTGACTGAGATCCCATAGGTCATGGCTGCCCGAGTGAGATGGGGTTTGGAGTGAGTTCCATGAGGTTGGGCGTGGGTACCAGCCTGGACCTGGATAGTGAGGGTGGTGGAAGCTCTCTCATCACAAGTCTGTGGCTGTAGGAATCATTCTTGGAAGTCTGGCCTAGAACCCAATGCTCCAGGCCTCCCAACAATTCTGTGAGTTATCCAGTATCTCGTAATAAACCCCTTGCTATTCAAACTGACAGGAGTGGATTGACTACAAGTAACTTAACACCCTGAATGATACAAATGACTTGGGACATGGAAGATGATTTATACAACTTTGCTGAATTAATTATATATTTCCTATTTAAATTTATTTTAAATTATAAATATAAATTGTGTCCACGGGGGAAAATTTTCTAAAAGTTCAGGTGGGCATGAAGTGAAAAATAAGTCTCCACCACACTTCCCACCCATCTCACAACATCCAGCCTGACTCCAAGGGTCAATAACCACTAGCAATTTTGGGGTTCATTCAGAAAATATTGGTGTATACACACACACACACACACACACACACACACACACACACCCTACATTTTTAAAACTCAAAAGGAGCTTAATATACTCTTCTGTAGCTTGATTATTTTTTTACTTGACAGTATATTTTAGATGTCTTTTTATTTTAAAAAATTAATTAATTTATTTATTTATTCATTTTAGCTGCTCTGGGTCTCCGTTGCTGTGCGCAGGCTCTTCGTTGTGGCATGCGGGCTTCTCTGGTGGCTGCATGCAGGCTCTAGAGCACCCAGCCTCAGTAGTTGTGGTGTGCGGGCTTAGTTGCAGTATGCAGGATCTTATTTCCCCGAACAGAGATCGAACCTGGGACCCCTGCATTGGGAGCATGGAGTCTTAACCACTGGAACACCAGGGAAATCCCTAGATATCTCTTTTTTTGAAATTTTGAATATTATTTTATTTATTTATTTATTTTATACAGCACGTTCTTATTAGTTATCTATTTTATACATATTAGTGTATATACATCAATCCCAATCTCCCAGTTCATCCCACCCCACCCCATCCCCACTTTTCCCCTTTGGTGTCCATATGTTTGTTCTCTACATCTGTGTCCCTATTTCTGCCTTGCAAACTGGTTCATCTGTACCATTTTTCTAGATTCCTAGATGTCTTCTAAAAATCAGTACATATAGATCTATTTCATTATTTAATTTAATTAAATTAATTAATTATTATTATTATTTTTTTGCGGTACGCGGGCCTCTCACTGTTGTGGCCTCTCCCGTTGCAGAGCACAGGCTCTGGACGCGCAGGCTCTGGACGCACAGGCTCAGTGGCCATGGCTCACGGGCCCAGCCGCTCCGTGGCATGTGGGATCTTCCCGGACCGGGGCATGAACCCGTGTCCCCTGCATCGGCAGGCGGACTCTCAACCACTGTGCCACCAGGGAAGCTCTATTTCATTATTTTAATGATTATGTGGTAATCTAGTATATGAATGTCTTACTTTATTTAAACAGGCCTATTGATGGACATTTATGTTGTTATCAACTTCCTGCTCTTCTAATGCTGCTACAACATCTATTATAAGTTGGTACAATGATGTGTCTATGTGCACACACACACAGACACACACACACTTGCACATTTGTGAAAGTTTATCTACAGAATAAATTCCAAAAAGTGGAATCAAAACATCAAAGAGTGTACAAATTTTAAATGTTGATAGATATTGCCAAATTCCCCTCCAAAAATGTTACTGAAATATATTTTACACTCAGCAATTTTCCCTCCAAGCATTAATGAGCTTTAAACTGTAGCAGCTGGATTTTTGTTTGGTTGTTTTTAGAATTTTGCCTCAAACATTGCTTTCTGGGTTTATTTGCCTACTCAAACAAAAGAGCAGAAGCAAGGAGATGAAAATGAGACAGAATGGAAGGGAAGACAGATAGGCTTAGACCCAAGAGCTGAGGAAAGCACAGCCTAAGAAGCAAGGTTCAGGCAAAGAAGCTTGTGTTTGCAACATGAAGACCAGGAAATGGGTTCCTCAGACAAGAAGGCAGTCCACAGGAATGCTTCAAGTCTTCAAATGTAGCGCTGCAGACACAATAGACTTAATTATGTGAAATATATCAGCACATATGATATAGGAGCTACATGAAAGCAACCTACACTTACGTGTCATACCCCAGGATGTAATCCAGTATTCTGTAATGTGAACAAAACAAGCTATGTGTGTTCCATGCCTTTGGTGAGACACCTGAAGCCTGGATTGTATAAAATGCTGTTACTGAACTCAGGTTCGGCTGCTCACCTCTTGAAAGCCAATACTCGTGACACAAGTGTTGGTTGGAAATGAAAGGTTGCCTCATTCAGGAGGCTGGAAACCTGAGGAGAAGGCAGACTCAAGTCCAAGAACCAGCTCTGAAGATTTTGCTTGACTATAAAAGTTTTTAAAGGGAGAAAGGGGAAGTTAATTGCAGTTAATCCTTTGGGGAGGGGTTCAGAAATTTCATTATCTTCCACTGTGTGCAGACTTTCTTCTGACTGGCTGGTGGTGAGATAACAGGGTGGTACTCCAGGATTCTTGTGCTCAGCCTGAAGTTACCATCCTTCACCTGGGTGGTGGCCTTAGTTCTCAAGACTAAAGGTGTTGTTATGTATATCCCTGAGGAGAAACCAGGATCCTGCTTTATTGCTGCACCACACTTTCTTGATTGCTCCCCCTTTGTTTCAGCATTCCCTCACTTTTCTGATTAGCAACTGTTTGCCCTTTGGAACTCAGGGAGGGTCACGGAGGCTGAAAGAAGCCTATTTCCTACAGACAATAAATGAGGGAGAGGGCAGACAGCAGAAGCAAGAAGAACTACAATCCTGCAGCCCGTGGAACAAAAAACACATTCACAGAAACACAGACAAGATAAAAAGGCAGAGGGCTAGGTACCAGATGAAGGAACAAGATAAAACCCCAGAAAAACAACTAAAAGAAGTGGAGAGAGGCAACCGTCCAGAAAAAGAATTCAGAATAATGATAGTGAAGATGATCCAGGACCTCAGAAAAAGAATGGAGACAAAGATAGAGAAGATGCAAGAAATGTTTAACAAAGACCTAGAAGAATTAAAGAACAAACAAACAGAGATGAACAATACAATAACAGAAATGAAAAATACACTAGAAGGAATCAATAGCAGAATAACTGAGGCAGAAAAATGGATAAGTGACCTGAAAGACAGAATGGTGGAATTCACTGCTGCAGAACAGAATAAAGAGAAGAGAATGAAAAGAAATAAAGACAGCCTAAGAGGTCTCTGGGAAAACATTAAATGCAACAACATTGTCATTATAGGGGTCTGAGAAGGAGAAGAGAGAGAGAAAGGACCAGAGAAAATATTTGAAGAAATCAGAGTCGAAAACTTCCCTAACATGGGAAAGGAAATAGCCACCCAAGTCCAGGAAGTGCAGAGAGTCCCATACAGGATAAACATAAGGAGAAACACACCGAGACACATAGTAATCAAATTGGCAAAAATTAAAGACAAAGAAAAATTATTGAAAGCAGCATGGGAAAAATGACAACATACAAGGGAATTCCCATAAGGTTAACAGCTGATTTCTCAGCACAAAGTCTACAAGCCAGAAGGGAGTGGCATGATATACTTAAAGTGATGAAAGGCAAGAACCTACAACCAAGATTACTCTACCCAGCAAGGATCTCATTCAGATTCAATGGAGAAATCAAAAGCTTTACAGACAAGCAAAAGCTAAGAGAATACAGCACCACCAAACCAACTCTACAACAAATGCTAAAGGAACTTCTCTAAGTGGGAAACACAAGAGAAGGAAAGGACCTACAAAAAACACCCCAGAACAATTAAGAAAATGGTCATAGGAACACACATATCGATAATTACCTTAAATGTGAATGGATTAAATGCCCCAACAAAAAGACACAGACTTGCTGAATGGATACAAAAACAAGACCCATATATATGCTGTCTACAAGAGACCCACTTCAGACATAGGGAAATATTCAGACTGAAAGTGAGAGAATGGAAAAAGATATTCCATGCAAAGGGAAAGCAAAAGAAAACTGGAGTAGCAATACTAATATCAGATAAAATAGACTTTAAAATAAAGAATATGGGCTTCCCTGGTGGTGCAGTAGTTGAGAGTCTGCCTGCTGATGCAGGGGACACGGGTTCGTGCCCCGGTTTGGGAAGATCCCACATGCCATGGAGTGGCTAGGCCAGTGAGCCATGTCCGCTAAGCCTGCACGTCCGGAGTCTGTGCTCCACAACGGGAGAGGCCACAACAGTGAGAGGCCCACGTACTGCAAAAAAAAAAAAAAAAAAAAAGAATGTTACAAGAGACAAGGAAGGACACTATATAATGATCAGGGGATCAATCTAAGAAGAAGATATAACAATTAGAGACAAGGAAGGGCACTACATAATGATCAGGGGATCAATCTAAGAAGAAGATATAACAATTATAAACATATATGCACCCAACATAGGAGCACCTCAATACATATGGCAACAGCTAACAGCAATAATAGAGGAAATCGACAGTAACACAATAATAGAGGGGGGTTTTAACATCTCACTTACACCAATGGACAGATAATCCAAAATGAAAATAAATAAGGAAAAAGAAGCTTTAAATGACACAATAGACCAGATAGATTTAATTGATATTTATAGGACATTCCATCCAAAAACAGGAGATTACACTCTCTTCTCAAGTGCGCATGGAACATTCTCCAGGATAGATCACACCTTGGGTCACAAGTCAAGCCTCAGTAAATTTAAGAAAATTGAAATTATATCAAGTATCTTTTCTGACCACAATGCTATGAGATTAGAAATCAACTACAGGGAAAAAAACATAAAAAACACAAATACATGGAGGCTATACAATACATTACTAAATAACAAGAGATCATTGAAGAAATCAAAGAGAAAATCAAAAAATACCTAGAGACAAATGACAATGAAAACACGATGATCCAAAACCTATGGGATGCAGCAAAAGGAGTTCTAAGAGGGAAGTTTATAGCTATACAAGCCTACTTCAAGAAATAAGAAAAATCTCAAATAAACAAACTAACCTTACACCTGAAGGAACTAGAGAAAGAAGAACAAACAAAACCCAAAGTTAGCAGAATGAATGAAATCATAAAGTTCAGAGCAGAAATAAATGAAATAGAAACAAAGAAAACAATAACAAAGATCAATAAAACTAAACCAGGTTCTTTGAGAAGAGAAACAAAATTGATAAACCATTAGCAATACTCATCAAGGAAAAGAGGGAGAGGACTCAAATCAATAAAATTAGAAATGAAAAAGGAGAAGTTACAACAGACACTGCAGAAATACAAAGCATCCTAAGAGACTACTACCAGCAACGCTATGCCAATAAAATGGACAACCTGGAAGAAATGGACAAATTCTTAGAAAGGTATAACCTTCCAAGACTGAACCAGGAAGAAATAGAAAATATGAACAGACCAATCACAAGTAATGAAATTGAAACTGTGATTTAAAACATTGCAACAAACAAAAGTCCAGGACCAGATGGCTTCACAGGTGAATTCTATCAAACATTTAGAGAAGAGCTAACACCCATCCTTCTCAAAGTCTTCCAAAATATTGCAGAGGAAGGAACACGCCCAAACTCATTCTACAAGGCCACCATCACCCTGATACCAAAACTAGACAGAGACACCACAAAAAAATAAAATTACAGACCAATATCACTGATGAATACAGATGCAAAAATCCTCAACAAAATACTAGCAAACAGACTCAAACAACACATTTAAAGGATCATACACCATGATAAAGTGGGATTTATCCCAGGGATGCAAGGATTCTTCAATATACACAAATCAATCAATGTGATACACCATATTAACAAATTGAAGAAGAAAAACCATAAGATCATCTCAATAGATGCAGAAAAGGCTTTTGCCAAAATTCAACACCAATTTATGATAAAAACTCTCCAGAAAGTGGGCATAGAGGGAACCTACCTCAATGTAATAAAGGCCATGTATGACAAACCCACAGCAAATATCATTCTCAATGGTGAAAACCTGAAAGCATTTCCTATAAGATCAGGAACAAGACAAGGATGTCCACTCTCGCCACTATTATTCAACATAGTT
Organism: Grampus griseus; assembly: GCF_964374135.1. Lineage (NCBI taxonomy): Eukaryota > Metazoa > Chordata > Mammalia > Artiodactyla > Delphinidae > Grampus > Grampus griseus. The sequence continues at coordinate 81,835,862 of NC_139017.1, forward strand.
TTGGAAATCCTAGCCATGGCAATCAGAGAAGAAAAAGCAATAAAAGGAATACAAATTGGAAAAGAAGAGGAAAATCTGTCACTGCTTGCAGATGATGTGATACTATACATAGAGAATCCTAAAGATGCCACCAGAAAACTACTAGAGCTAATCAATGAATTTGGTAAAGTTGCAGGATACAAAATTAATGCACAGTAATCTTTTGCATTCCTATATACTAATGATGAAAAATCTGAAAAAGAAATTAAGGAAACTCTCCCATTTACCATTGCAACAAGAAAGAATAAAATACCTTGGAATAAGCCTACCTAGGGAGACAAAATACCTGTTTGCAGAAAACTATATGACACTGATGAAAGAAATGAAAGATGATACCAATAGATGGAGAGATATACCATGTTCCTGGATTGGAAGAATCAATACTGTGAAAATGACTATACTACCCAAAGCAATCTACAGATTCAATGCAGTCCCAATCAAATTACCAACAGCATTTTTTATGGAACTAGAATAAAAAATCTTAAAATGTGTATGGAGACACAAAAGACCCTGAATAGCCAAAGCAGTCTTGAGGGAAAAAAATGGAGCTGGAGGAATCAGACTCCCTGACTTCAGACTATACTACAAAGCTACAGTAATCAAGACAATATGGTACTGGCACAAAACCAGAAATATAGATCAATGGAACAAGATAGAAAGCCCAGAGATAAACCCACGCACCTATGGTCAACTAATCTATGACAAAGGAGGCAAGGACATACAATGGAGAAAAGACGGTCTCTTCAATAAGTGGTTCTGGTAAAACTGGACATCTACATGTAAAAGAATGAAATTAGAACACTCCCTAACGCCATACACAAAAATAAACTCAAAATGGATTAGAGACCTAAATGTAAGACCGGACAGTATAAAACTCTTAGAGGACAATATAGGAAAAACACTCTTTGACATAAATCACAGCAAGATCTTTTTTGATCCACCTCCTAGAGTAATGGAAATAAAAAGAAAAATAAGCAAATAGGACCTAATAAAACGTCTAAGCTTTTTCACAGCAAAGGAAACGTAAGCAAGATGAAAAGGCAACCCTCAGAATGGGAGAAAATATTTGCAAATGAATCAACGGACAAAGGATTAATCTCTGAAATATATAAACAGCTCATGCAGCTCAATATTAAAAAAACAAATAACCCAATCCCAAAATGGGCAGAAGACCTAAATAGACATTTCTCCAAAGAAGACATACAGATGGCCAAGAGGCACATGAAAAGCTGCTCAACATCAATAATTATTAGAGAAATGCAAATCAAAACTACAATGAGGTATCACTTCACACCAGTTAGAATGGGCATCATCAGAAAATATACAAACAACAAATGCTGAAGAGGGTGCAGAGAAAAGGGAACCCTCTTGCACTTTTGGTGGGAATGTAAAGTGATATAGCCAGTATTGAGAACAATAAGTAGGTTCCTTAAAAAACTAAAAATAGAATTACCATATGATCCAGCAATCCCCTACTGGGCATATACCCAGAGAAAACCATAATTGAAAAAGGCACATGCATGCCAATATTCATTGCAGCACTATTTACAATAGCCAGGTCATGGAAGCAACCAAAACACCCATCGACGGATGAATGGATAAAGAAGATGTGGTACATATATACAATGGAATATTACTCAGCCATAAAAGGAATGAAATTGCATCATTTGTTGAGACGTGGATGGATCTAGAGACTGTCATACAGAGTGAAGTAAGTCAGAAAGAGAAAAACAAATATCATATATTAATGCATATATGTGGAACCTAGAAAAATGGTACAAATGAACCGGTTTGCAGGGCAGAAATTGAGACACAGATGTAGAGAACAAATGTATGGACACCAAGGGGGGAAAGCGGTAGGGTGGTGGAGGTTGTGATTTGATGAATTGGGCGATCGGGATTGACACGTATACACTGATGTGTATAAAACTGATGACTAATAAGAACCTGCTGTATGAAAAAATAAATAAAATTAAAAGATTAAAAAAATAAATGAGGAACATGGAAAGGACTTGTACCCTGGAGGACCCCACAGGGTCCTGCTCGGTTTCCGTGCTACCAACCTTCTCACATCACTCATATGTTCAGGTCCACCAGCTAGGGTGTAAAATTAACATTGACAATCAGTGTTTCTCTGTCTCTGGTGCTTTCTACTTTTTAGGAAGACTAACTTTCCTCACAGCCCTTTCAAATAATTCTAACTTCCTCTGGCATTGTCCACATACATTCAGGAGATTAATTCTTTTTTCTACATATGTGGAATCATCTTGGCACCTCTTCTGATTCTCTGGGGGGTTGTGATGGTGTCTCCTCTGGCTGTCAATACCCAAAGAAGCAATTATGCTATTTGATAGTAAAATAAACTCGAATGTGTTACCCCCAAATATGCTACTTTGGCATAAGGATTATTTTGAGCTGAAGGTAATTGAGATGTAGATACAAGAAAAGTGCCTTGCCCTTCCTGTATTTGCCTGAAAGTTGGACATAAATATACAAAGATATCCCTCCTCCTCTCTACCAGGACAAACAAAAGTTAATCACTAGGAACAATTTATCAGCCTGAAGAAGGCACCAGAGGAGGAATCTACATAACAAACTTTATTGATTATCCTTTATCTACCATTGGATCCCCATATATTTACCTACCCACAACTTGCCACCCTTGAAAACCTAAAACATCTTTCCTTTGTCCTGTCTTTTCTCTACAAATTTATTCTTCTTTATTGAGGACACTTTATGACCCTGAATTCTAAGCTACCTATTTGAGTTACTCATCTCTGAATACTCCCATTTGTTACATGCATGATATAGATGCTAATAAACTTGTTTTTCTCTTGTTAATCTGTCTTTTATAAAGAGCCCCAAAGAAGACCCTAAGATGGATAAAGAAAAAAATTTTCCTCCCCTACAGTAGATAAACTTCTGTTTAGTCTTTCCAGAGCACAGAAATCACGTTCAAGAATACCCCCAAAGTTCACATTTAAAAATTTGCAATTTCTCACAGTTTCCTGGGACCGGAAGGTAGGTCTAATGTAGAGGATGGGGGTGCTTTTTCTGGACTCGCCGGCCCAGTGGCCATGGCTCACGGGCCCAGCCGTTCCGTGGCATGTGGGATCTTCCCGGACCGGGGCACGAACCTGTGTCCCCTGCATCGGCGGGCGGACTCCCAACTACTGCGCCACCAGGGAAGCCCGGAGGGTGCTTTTTAATAATTTTGTCATCTCTCAAAGACTCTCAACCTTTCCTAACAGTTAATTTTCAGCATCATCTCCATCATGTCACATAATTACCATTTTTCTCTTGTGGTGAGAACATTAAAACCTACTCTTAGCAATTTTCAAGTATACAATACAGTATCATTAACTACAATCACCATGCTGTATATTAGGTCCCCAGAACTTATTCATCTTATAACTCTAAGTTTGCATCCTTTGACCAACTTTGCCCCATCTCCTCCTCCTTCCTCTGTTCCTGGTAACTACCATTCATATATATATAATCTCCAAGATCTTCTTTATCCATTCATCTATTGATGGACACTTGAGTTGTCTATCTCTTGGCTATTGTGAATAATGCTTCAATGAACATGGGAGTGCAGATATCTCTTTGAGATCCTGTTTTCATTTCCTTTGGATATATACCAAGAAGTGTGAATACTGGATTGTACAGTAGTTCTATTTTTAATTTTTTGAGAAACTTCCATACTGTTTTCCATAATGGCTATACCAGTTTACATTCTCACCAACAGTGCACAAGGGTTCTCTTTTCTCCACATTCTCACCAAAGCTTGTTTTATCTTGGGTCATTCTTTTACATGTGAATATCCAATTTTCCCAGCAGTATTTATTGAAGAGGGTGTCTTTTCTCCATTGAGTATTCTTGGCTCCCTTGTCAAACATTAGTTGACCACATGTGCATGCATTATTTCTGGACTCTCATTTCTGTTCCACTTGTCTATGTGTCTGTTTTTATGCCATGACCACACTGTTTTGATTACTACAGCTTTATAATATAGCTTAAAATCAGGAAGTGTGATGCCTCCAGATTTGTTCTTCTTTCTCAGGATTGCTTTGGCTGTTTGGGGTCTTTTGTGATTCCATATAAATTTTAGGGGGCTTCCCTGGTGGTGCAGTTGTTGAGAGTCCGCCTGCTGATGCAGGGGATGTGGGTTTGTGCTCCGGTCTGGGAATATCCCACATGCCGCAGAGCGGCTGGGCCCGCGAGCCGTGGCCACTGAGCCTGCGAGTCCGGAGCCTGTGCTCCGCAACGGGAGAGACCACAACAGTGAGAGGCCCACGTACCGAAAAAAAAAAAAAAAAATTTAGGTTTTTTTTTTTTTTTCTATATCTGTAAAAGATGATATTGGAATCTTGGTAGGGATTACATTGAATCTATAGATGACTTTGGGTATTATGGACATTTTAACAATATTAATTCTTCTGATGCATGAACATGGGATATCTTTCCATTTGTTTGTGTCTTCTTCAAATCTTTTATTAATGTCTTATAATTTTCAGTGTACAGGTCTTTCACTTCCTTGGTTAAATTTATTCCTAAGTATTTTATTGTTTTTGATGCTATCGTGCTATCGTGTATGGAATTTTAAATTTTCTTTTTCAGATATTTTATTTTTGGTGTATAGAAATGCAATTGGTTTTTTTTAATGTTGATTTTTTTTATCTTGCAACTTTATTGAGTCCATTGATTAAATGTAAGGATTTTTTTGGTGGCATCTTTAGGATTTTCTATATATGAGATCATATCTACAAACAAAGACAATTTTACTTCTTCCTTTCCAACTTGGACACCTTTTTTTTCTTTTCCTTGCCTGATCTGGCTAGGACTTTTAGTATTATGTTCAATGAGAGTGGTGAGAGTGCACATCCACGTCTTGTTCATGATCCTAGGGGAACAGTTTTCAACCTTTCACCATTGAATATAATGTTAACTGTGTGTTTGTCATATATGACCTTTATTATGTTGAGGTATGTTCCCTCCACAGCCAATTTGTTAAGCATTTTTTATTATAAATGCTTGTTGTATTTTGTCAAGGGATTTTTTTGCACCTATTGCGATGATCTCAAGATTTTTATCTTTCATTCTATTAAAGTGGCATATCACATTTATTGATTTTCATAGGTTGAACCATCTTTGCATCCCAAGGGTAATTCCCACTTGATCCTGTTGTGTGATCTTTTAATATGCTGTTGAATTTGGTTAACTAAGTTTTTCTTGAGAATTTTTGCATCTATATTCATCAGGGATATTAGTCTACAGTTTTCTTCTCTTGTAGTATCCTCATTTAGCTTTGGTATCAGGGTAATACTGGCCTCATAAGATGAGTTTAGGAGTGTTCCTTCCTCTTTGAATTTTTGGAACAGTTTGAGAAGAATTGGCATTAATTTATCTCTAAATATTTTGTAGAAATCACTAGTGAAACCATCTTTTCTGTGCGGGATTTTCTGTGTTGGGAGGTTTTGGTTACTGACGCAATGTCCTTACTCATTATTGGTCTGTTCAGATTTCCTATTTCTTCATGATTCAGTCATTGAAGGTTGTGTGTTTCTAGGAATTTAACCCATTTCTTCTAGATTATACAATTTGTTGGCATATAATTGTTCATGATATTCTCTTACGACCCTTTGTATTTCTGTGGTATCAGTTGTAATGTCTCTTCTTTCAACTCTGATTTTATTTATTTGAGTCTCTCTCTCTTTTTTCCTAAAGCAAAGGAAATAAAAGCAAAAATGGGACCTGATTAAATTTAAAGGCTTTTGCACAAAACAAAAAGACAACCTACTGAATGGGAGAACATATTTGCAAATGATATGACTAATAAGGGGTTAATATTAAAAATATATAAACAACTCAACATCAAAAAACCAAACAACCCAATTAAAAAAATGGGCAGAGGGGCTTCCCTGGTGGTGCAGTGGTTGAGAGTCTGCCTGCCGATGCAGGGGACATGGGTTCGCGCCCCGCTCCGGGAGGATACCACATGCTACGGAGTGGCTGGGCCCATGAGCCATGGCCGCTGGGCCTGTGCGTCCGGAGCCTGTGCTCCACAGCGGGAGAGACCACAGTGGTGAGAGGCCCGCGTACTGCAAAAAAAAAAAAAAAAAAAAAAATTGGGCAGGGTGTTCCCTGGCCGTCCAGTGGTTATGACTCCACACTTCCACTGCATGGGACATGCATTTGATCTCTGGTCAGGGAACTAAGATCCTGCAAGCTGCCCAGTGTGGCAAAATAAATAAATAAATAAAATAAAAGGGAAGAAGATCTGTATAGACATTTTTCTGAAGAGGACATTCAGAAGGGCAGCAGCCACATGGAAATATCCTCAACATCATTAATCATCAGAGAAATGCAAATTAAAACTGCAGTGAGATATCACCTCACACCTGTCAGAATGGCTATCACAATAAAGAAAACAAATAACAAATGTTGGTGAGGATGTGGAGAAAAGAGAACCCTCATACACTGCTGGTGGGAATGTAAATTGGTGCAGCCACTGTGGAAAACAGTATGGAGTTTTCTCAAAAAAATGAAAAATAGAACTACCATATGACCCAGGAATTCCACTCCTGGGTATATATCTGAAAAAAGAAAAAGAAAGAAAACACTAATTTGAAAAGGTACATGCACCCCAACATTCACAGCAGCATTATTTACAATTGCCAAGATATGGAAGCAACCTAAGTGTCCATCAACAGATGAATGGATAAAGAAGAAGTGGTATATATATACACAATGGAATATTACTCGGCCATAAAAAGAACAAATTTTTGCCATTTGCAACAGTATGGATGGACTTGGAGGGTATAATGCTAAGTAAAATGTCAGGCAGAGAAAGACAAATACTGTATGATATCACTTATATGTGGAATCTAAAAAATAAGACAAACTAGTGAATATAACAAAAAAGAAACAAACTCACAGAAATAGAAAACAAACTAGTGGTTACTAATGAGAGGAAGGGGGGGAGGAGCAAAAGGGATAGGGGATTAAGAGGCACAAACTATTGTGTATAAAACAAATAAGCTATGAGGATATATTGTACAACCCAGGGAATATAGCCAATATTTTATAATAACTATAAATGGAGTATAACCTTTAAAAATTGTGAATAACTATGTTGTATACCTGAAGCTTATGTAATACTGTACATCAACTATACCTCAATAAAAAAGTCCGCCCACCTCCAAAAGATGCTAAAGAAGTATGTTATACAAAATGTGCAAGAATCATGTTTTTCCTAAACCTAAAAATAACTTTTTGGACAACTTTCTATAAAAAAAGATAGTTAAGATTAGTTTACCTTTCATGAAATTATTCTTTCTTTCTTCTTCATAAATTTTTAAAAATCATAAGGCAATGTAATAAATTTCTATTAAAGAATTGGCTTATGCCAAATTGTGTAATTTAATTTTAATCGTGGATATAATTTAAATAAAGTTTGTTTGCTGAGTTCAATTACTGTAATTGACAACACAAAATTTTATTGACTATGTTGAGTGGTAAAGCTACTCAAATCATAAGCCAAAACCATGAATAAAAATATAACCTAAGACAATTTTATACAAGACTTTGAAAAATCGTTTTCTTACCAAGACACGATCAGATTCCAAACTCAAAATAGACCTAGTATTTATAATATTATTATATACTTATGTTGCATTCTTGGCTTAGAATTTTTCTCTTCCATCTCACAACTCACCTTCAAATATTGTCATATTGGACAGTCAGCCGTATTTGTAAAACAGACAGGAATAATAAATATTAAAATGAGAAAATTGCAAAATTTTCTAATACTTTACAATACAATTCACTTGTGACTTACACAATCTATGGTTTCCATGTTTACAATAGTCAAGCAGCAGGGAGGTAACTAAGCACTTAAAAATTCCTCCTGAAAATGAAGATTTTCCTCTGATTTGCTTTCACACCTGTGGTGCTTACTTGCTCTGATACGCCTGTGGCTGGAAGGGTGAGTCTGTTACAGGTAATTCAGAAGGGAGAGGTCAAGAGTCTACCATCCTTTCCTCTGTGCAGGGAAGGGCTCACCAGTTATCAGTTGCGTCCAAACCTGAGAACGGACTCAAGCAAATGAACATGGTCTGACATCACACTGTCCTATGGGATTGAAAGACCTCTAATGAAACCACTAATTGGGCTGCTCAGTCACAGTTAATCAATCACTGTGAGTATTAGCATCTGGTTATGTCATCAGTTGAAAAAGGTGATTTTTTTTTTCCAATCAAGATATAGTCTGAAATCTGTAGAAACAGTGCTAGGGTTCCATGGAACCCTGTTTGAGAAACCATGCTCTGAGGGTTAAATGGGTTAATAATATGTGCAAAGGTCTCAGAAGATTGTCTGGTGCAGAGTGGTAGCTGCTGCTTCACTGTGAACAAAGGGACTTGCAATCAGGAAGAAGACTGGCATTAACACCAAAAATTATAATATAACAAGGTCATTGCCTTAAGGAAGGCATGTATAGAGTTCTCTGGACACACTGAGAAGCAGCACCTAAGTTTGTTCCAGAGTTAAGAGATGGTTTTACTTAGTAGATGGCATTTGACTCAAATTCAAAGAATGATTAGGTGCTTTCTAGTCAGACATTAGAGGGAGAGGGTTCTCTAGACAGAGGAATCACGTGGGTAATAACTTCATTACACATGTAATGGATAATCACCGGCAAGGGAAAAATAAGAAGGCAATCTATGTATTGTGTTTCTATTTTATCTTCAATTGACACAGGTAATTGTTTCCATAGATACTTTTGCCTTGGTCAGAAATGTTGTAATTTAAAAGTATATGCTAGGGACTTCCCTGGTGGCACAGTGGTTAATAATCCGCCTGCCAAGGCAGGGGACACAGGTTTGATCCCTGGGCCAGCAGAATCCCACATGCCATGGAACAACTAAGCCCACGAGTCACAACTACTGAGCTCACATGCCACAACTACTGAGCTCGCGTGCCTAGAGCCTGTGCTCCACAACAAGAAAAGCCACCAGAAGTGAGAAGCCTGCACACTGCAACAAAGAGTAGCCCCCTCTCGTCGCAACTAGAGAAAGCCTGTGCACAGCAACGAAGGCCCATCGCAACCAAAATGAATAAATAAATAATTGTTTTTAAAAATAAATAAATAAAATAAAATATATGCTGAATTTAACACTTGGATGTGAACTCGACAATTTGTAAAAACCAAATTTTAGTTTACTAATGGCCACAGTCAGAGCAGAAGTGTGTTCTGAGTAACATTTGGTTTAGGGAAAAGACAAATAGGAACACAACTGGTTCATACATCTAGTTCATCCCTGTCCAGACTGAAACTGGCACTCAGTAATTTGTTGGGAAACTCAGGAACATGTATGTGTGTGGAGGCGATGCCCTCTAACAACCTTTCAGGAAATTCGTGATTATGTTACAATGTTCCTATTGAGCTTTCAAAACCACTTTACACTGAACAAACTTGAAGCTGTTTCAAGTGCAACTTGCTGGGATTTGAAAGCAAATCTTAGTTCTTGAGAAGAATGAGAGAGATTTAAGGAGGTGTGGAGAGAATGCTGAACTGGATCCAGAATCTCTTTATAATGTATTTTGAAAAAAAATAATTCAGCATTGTTTTTAAATCATGATTTCTGAAATGAGGAGTAGAAATTGGCAAGTCTTATTGAGATGCAGGTTTGGCCAAAATTGTCCTTCACTCTGAATTGTTTTGGGGTTTTTGTTTTTCCATCTTAAGTGAAATCTCTGCTGCTGCCTTGAGCTTGTGAGCTCTTTGGGTGAGGTTCTTGCTTTAGTTAGAGAACAAGTAAGGAGTCACAGTGAAATTCACACTGGAGAAAGTGGGCCTAAGAGACGTGGACAGAGGGAAGCGTGAGTGTTCCTCTCTTCATTAGCCTGACGCCTGCAGCGGTGGTAGCCAAGGTCCTGTTGTCCATGGTACCACGGTGAGTTCTCATCAGAGCCCCAGGGACAGCATGGCTGTGACAGTCCAGGAGCTTCCGGTACCATCCAAAGGAGGCAGCAACATGGAGCACGGGAGGCGGGACGAGAGACGTTTGGGAATGGTCATTATCTGACTTCCCACAGATTAATCATTTTGTCCAAAGCCCTGAGGACCCCACTGTAAAAAACACTGAACAAGGAAGAGGAGATAGAAGAAGAAAAAGGCAGGAGGGTGGGGTGGGAAAGGACATGGGGTGGGAGAGAAGGATGTCGAGGGAGAGACGGGCTAGGAGAAAGGGCAGGAAAGGGGAAAGGGCAAGAAAGGGACAAGGAATTCTGTCGGGGCAGAGGGCCTCGCTGAGGACCACCATTAGCTCGGAGCATGCTTGCCCCTAGATGGCGCTGTGTGGTTAGCACGTTGGGAAAAATAACTCTTATTCTGTACGTGGTGTGTTTGGGTCAGTTCCCCCACGCAGCCCCCCAAATTAACCCCTAGATGCTGCCCTTTGTCCCTGTGTCCCCTCCCTCCATTCTCTTTGCTCTTTCTCATCTACTGTGTGCTAATCTAGGTGCTTTATGTGTTATCTCCTGGATGCTCAGAAGCAGCCTGTGAGATAGGCAGCGTTATCTATTTTATAGATGAGAACACTGAGACCCAGATATATGAACTTAGAAGCCCAAGGTCTCTCAATCTGTAGGTTCAACAGCTGGAGGCAGGGCTTGATTCCAGATCTGTGGGATGGCAACGTTCATGCACCTGTTGGTGGGGAATCTCAGACTTGTCTCCTCATGGCCATCTCTGTCTGACTCTGAGCCTGGTTGGTGTCCTCTTTATTGCACATTAGGCGGGGGCCAGCCTGTCGGCCATCTGGCCCCTCAGTCAATCAACACTCTTTGTTGGGTGAACACTACGTTGTGTACAGAGCCCTGTCCTGAGCCCGTGGCAGTGAACGGCACAGGTGGCTTCCATGGGAGGGAGGTGGATGCTCTGAGTCATTACTTCTCCCAGAAGGACCCCAAGGTGGGTGCCTGGCTCATTGGTCATCAGAGTTGACACAGCTGAGTGTGAGTAACCAGAAACAGCGAGAGAGGGAGGAAATAAGGGAAGAAACAAAATAATCGAAATCATCGTTGCTTCCTTCTGTTCTGACAATGAAGACATTTTATTTTCCATTTAGAGTTATACCTCTCTAGGCACATGGAAACAACAGGTTAAGGATCCAAGAAATAGGTCTTATTCTCAAATAATTAGTAATTAATTGTAAAAAACTCAAGATAGAAATCACTAGTCAATGTTATTCAGGTGCTAATAAGAATGTTGGAAAAGAAAGCATAACCATTTGATTCCATCTTATAATTTATTTTAAATTGAGGCAGTGAAAAGAAAAAAAAAGAGGGAGAAATAAAAGGGAACCAGAAGCAGAGGAGAGACAAAAGAGAACAGGAAAGAAAATGGAACAAAAAGAGGTGACTGCACGGGTCCCGCTTAGGAAGCCATATCTTTCCTCAGGATCCTTTGGCCTCTATTCTTGTCTGTTTATTCTTTGTATCTCCATGTCTTTGTTCTCTGCACATATTTGAAAGTGAATAGGGAAAGAAAATAGAATTCAAAGGTAGTTTTTCCTCCACGTCTTATTGTTCGAATATTAACTACATGGCCATTTTCACTGCATTGAAAATGATCAGTCAATTATCAATTCAGGCAACAAAATAAAATTCTTGGTCTTAGCCTGGACTAACTGCTTGTTAAAAATTTACAAAGAGGTTGAATGAGTTTGTAGCTGAGTAGGTACAGAAGAAAGGAAAGAGTGTTGTGATGCTGGTGGCGGTAATGACAAGAAGAGCTTTAAAAAATATCTCCTATGTGCCTGCTACTGTAAGAAGCAACTGACAAGTTATAGATGAGAATAAAGTGGAAAGAATTAAGAGAAAAAGCAAACATGAGATGATATACTAGTAATATGATTCCTAACCTGAAAGTTTTTCAGGGCTCATCAAAACCAAAGGCAATCTTGTCTTTCCTGAGAAAAAAAAGAACCACTTCTGTTGCATCTGGTATATTCATCTGTTGTTGGAGAAGGTACAGCCAGGTGTTCAGAGAAATAGCCTTCTTCAGGTCCTTCTGTAAACTGTCTGGCTTTTAGCAATGGTCTTGACTTCGCAGAATAGAACAGTGTGAGAGGCAGGCATCCAAGTGAGTTAGCTTCCAACTTTCAGGATACGGACAGGCAAACATCCTTGAGTCAAGTAGCTGTGAACCATGAACAGGAGGCCCTCAAAATCCATTTGGTTAGAGTGTTAAGATCAAGCAAGAAAGCAGTTAACTTTAAGTGTCAGTGCTATTGCAACCTCAATGAGGTTTTATCTATGGAGTGAAGGATTAGGGGAGACCGAATGTATTGTCATCCGGAGGAAGTATTTATAAACTTGGAAGAGCCTCATGCGAGAGCAGAACAAAGGCTGCCAAGGGGGTTCATAAATTGAGATGGATGGTCTGAAAGTATTTTCCACACATACTGCACATGCACGGTGATATGTACACAGCACGGCCCGAGCTCAGTGTTGAATTGCCCTGCACGAATGCCTATGCTATCTCCTTTATTGGCATGGGGTGGGGTGGAGAGCTTGAATCAGTGTCAGGGTTAGAATTGGGATGGAGAAGAAAGGATGTTCTGAGGATGAGACTGCGTAGTGGGTTGGGATGGGAGGAAAAGGAAGACTGCAAGGAAAGGGGGTGGCAGTGAGGGCAGAAGACCCTTCATGATAGGTCACATGGAGGAGAAGCAAAACCATGAGGTAGGGCTGGGGGAGAAGATATGAGAGGGGATGATACGATGTGGGGAATGACACAGGAAAAAAAAAAAAAAACAAAAAACCGAAAGGGAAAGGCTTCAGTAGGGGGAACAATGGTCTTGACCAGTAAGGCACATGGGCCAAACCTGGCCTGCTGCCAGATTTTGCAAATAAAGTTTTACTGGAACACAACAATCCTCCTTTGTTTATGAATTGTTTATGGTTGTTTTCATGTTGCAGCAACAGCAGATGAGTAGCTATAACGGAGATCTTATAACACTCAAAACCCAAAATATTTACTATCTTGTCCTTTACAGAAAACATTTGCCCAGCCCTAGCCTTGACGATGGAGTCTGCACCCTTCTCTGCCACTCAGATGCTACTGATCTCTGCCAGGATCTATTTGTATCAATGGCAAAGCCTGATTCTATTCTACATGGCATCTATTTGTATTTATTTTGTATATGCTTAAAGCTTTGCTAGATTATTCATGGGAAGGAGAAGGTATGTGATATCTCATAAAAAAATAAGTAGCAGGAACTGCTAAGAGACAGGAGTGTGTGTCCAAGAGGTCTCTAACGCTGTGTCTCCAGAGGATGTCCTTTCATTAACCAGTGGCACATCGCAATGGGTTGAAGTGTGCCCCCCCCAAATTTATATGTTGAAGTCCTAACCTCTAGTACCACAGCATGTGACCTTATTTGAATATAGGGTTGTCGCAGATGCAATCATTTAAGGTTAGGTCACTACAGTGGGTCCCTAATCCAACATGACTTGTGTCCATATAAGAAGGGGAAATCAGGAAATGCACACAGGGAAAATATCATGTGAAGATGCAGGCAGAGATGGGGTGATGCAGCAGAAGCCAAAGGACACCAAAGATTGCCAGCAAACCACTAGAAGCTAGGGGAGAGGCCGCGGACAGATTTTCTCTCCCAACCCTCAGAAGGAAACAACCCTACTAACACCTTGATCTTGTACTTCCAGTCTCCAGAACAGTGAGACAATAAATTTCTGTTGTTTTAGTCATTCAGTGTGTGGTATTTTGTTACAGCAGCCCTAGTAAACTAATACACACATGTACAAAGTTCCCCAAGTAGACTCTCTTTGCTGGCAGTGACCATCTCCCTAGGGGCCAATTTTATTACTAGGGGGACACTTACTTCAGTCCAGAGCTCACAGGAGTCTAGGGGCCTTTCCTTTCTTTCTCTCAAAAAATCCCAACTCAACAGGCAAGCCTTCCAGCACCCGACCTTCAGCCCTGGGATTGCCTGTTTTCAACAATACTTCTTCCTTTGACAAAGACTCCAGAATAGTTACAAGCTTTCTTTTTTATGTCCACACAGTAGGGCAAACCAAAAATGCTTTATTATCTTTCTAACTCAAACTCAGATTTAAGGTTTACTCAAAAGCTGTAAAAATCATTAATGTGCTCTGAAGATGCCATGTCCATTAGCAGTGTGGTTGCCAACAGGAGTGTCCCAGACCCCCAATAGGCCAGGAGTTATAGCCACTGACCTACAAATCTGTATGATCATCAAACTTTGTGTGTTGGCTCAGTTCCGTTTTAAAAGTACTACATTTATAGGACCATCAGGTCACAATAAAATTTTTATCTTCAAATATTAAAAATTAAACTAGTAGTTCACATGTGGGTCCATGGAGTTGTTTGACTTTAAAAGAGAGCTCCCTAGTACTTAAGCAAAACCTCTATTTTAAAGGAATGAGCAGCAATTGTCATTTTAAAAATTATTGATTCCCCCAACACTTCCCTTATTTGTATGTATGATAAACATTCTAAACATAGGTAGCAGACACTCTGTCAGGTACTAGAATAAGAAAGGAACGGGACACACACTGTCTCCAAGGCTCTCAGAGTCTAGTGGGAAAGGCAGATAAGGAAATCAAGGATGGACCCCAGAGAAGCCAGGACTCATGCCAGAAGCCTGTGCATGAGAGAATGGAGGCGGACACCCAACTCAGCATGAAACGGCTAAGACAACACAAGGAGTTGGAACAGGCTTAAGAGTCATGGATGTTTGAAAGGGAGTTATTCTGAGATCAGGGCAAGGGCTTTCCAGAAAGAAGAAAAGAGAGTTAACACTTTGTGAGCACCTGCTATATGCTAGCATCCTGCCAAATATACTCCATACATTTATGTATCACTGTGACCTTCTGAGACAGGTACTGTAATTAAATTTTTTATTGTAGTAAAAAATACGTAACATAATATTTACAATTTTAACCACCTTTAAGGGTACAGTTCAGTGGCATTAAGTACATTCATATTGCTGTACAACCATGCCCACCCTCCAGTTCCAGAACCTGTTTATCTTCCCAAACGGAAACTCTGAACCTATAAAACAATAACTCCCCACACCACTGCCCTCCAGTCCCTGGCAAAAGTAACCACCATGTTACTTTTGGTCTCTATGAACTTGACTACTCTAGGTAATTCATATAAGTGTAATCATACAATACTTGTTCTTTTGTAACTGCCTTATTTCAATTTGCATAATGTCTACAAGGTTCATCCACGTGGTAGCGTGTGTCAGGATTTCATTCCTTTTTAAGGTGAGTTCAATCCCATGGTATATGTATACCATATGTTATTGATCCATTCATCCAACGATAGTTGCTTGGGTTGCTTCCAACTTTCGGTTTTTTGTGAACTATGCTACTATGAACATGGATGTACGCATATCTGTTCAATCCCTGCCTTCAATCCTTTTTGTTTCTACCCAGAAGTGGGAGATGCGCAATCATATGGCAATTCTGGGATTACCTGGGAAAATTTGGACACAGACTTTAAATTTTTTTCAAGAACTGCCATACTGTTTTTCAGAGGAGGCGCTGTTTTACGTTCCCAGCAGCAATGCATCATTTCTCCACATTCTTGCAAATGCTTGTTGTTTTCTGTTTTTTGGATAACGGCTGTCTTAATGGGTGTGAAGTGGAGTCACACTATGGGGAGACAGGTACTCTTCTTATCAGCTCTTTTTTCAGATGAGAAAACAAAAGCTTAGGAATTTGCTTAAGGTCATCTGGCCAATTCGTGGCACATGCAGGTTTTAACCTGAGTCCATCCTACTCTGGCTCTGTGTTCCTAAGCATGATACCAGATTGCCTGGTGTGGAGCTAGAAGAGAACCCAGGAAGCTTGAGCGTGTAAATAAAGGAACGGGTGGGGATGTGTGAATGGAGATGAGGCTCCATTATATGCAGGGGTCAAGTCATAAAGACTTTTGTGTTTTTTCCTGGAAAAAATTTCAGTTCTTATAAACAACTTGGAAACATAAAATGTATATGGTAATCATATTAATCTAAGGATAAAGACAAGGAAACATGATATGAGCCCATTAAAAAAAAAAAACAACAAAAAACCCAAATCGATGTTTCTCAGAAATGTAATCAGAATAGCTGTAGGTTAAGGCCTAATGTAAGGAATAACTTATTTTTCCATCAAAGTACAACTGAAAATAACCAAGAATAATAAGACGTTGGCTTCACATTTTTCCATTTGTACTAAGGATATTTTTGGGGCATCTTATGGAAAGTATAACCTCAAGGGTTAAGGGGCCATTCAACAGGCATCTCAGCAAACTCCTACTGGGAATCTTGTGCTTGTACAAGGAAAAACCCCCAAGCTGTGGTCCTGGACGAAGGACCCGGAAGGAAGAAAAACCCCCACTCCCACCATACACTTTGGGGTTCAGACTGTCCAGGCATGCCCAGACAGAGTGCACCGTGGAGTAGGGGAAGAGAGGGGTGTCTCTGTGAGAGGGACTAGAGCCCTCTGGCCAGAAGTCAGGGTGGTCTGGGGACCCTTGAGCCTGTGGCTGGTGGATTGAGTAGGAGGCATTTGCTATACTAGTAGTACTGCCCGCAATCTAGACCAGCACAGAGGCCAAAACTAACACCCCTCAATAAGGTGGAAACGTTTGGGTATAAGTGGAGAGACAGAGGAATAGCAGCTGAGGGTAAAGGCGTAAGTAAACGGTTATGCAGCGAGGCAGATCTAATACTACCTGTCGTAACAGAGCCTTGGAGCAGGAGATGATGCTATCTTTTAGCTCAATTATACGAGATGCCTGAAAGGGTGAAGCCATGTATCGTTGGGCCCAATCCTGCTTTTGGAACTTGCCAAGATCAAATGGAAGTCTGCAAAGCTGAGTGGCCTTGCCCTGGAAGATATTTTGGTCATATGACATGACAATGAAGTGGATTAACTTCTTTTTTTTTTTTAAAATTCTTTGGAGTCCAGGATTTTCTTTTTTATTTATTTATTTATTTATTTATTTATGGCTGTGTTGGGTCTTCGCTTCTGTGCGAGGGCTTTCTCTAGTTGCGGTGAGTGGGGGTCACTCTTCATCGCGGTACGCGGGCCTCTCACTGTGGCAGCCTCTCTTGTTGCGGAGCACAGGCTCCAGACGCGCAGGCTCAGTAGTTGTGGTGCACGGGCTTAGTTGCTCCGCGGCATGTGGGATCCTCCCAGACCAGGGCTCGAACCTGCGTCCCCTGCATTGGCAGGCAGACTCTCAACCACTGCGCCACCAGGGAAGCCCCGAAGTGGATTAACTTCTAATGAGTGAGTGGTATTCTCGTAATGTGCCAGCACCTTTTCTCCAGTTACATCTACCACAGCATGATGTGACATAACGCTGGTCTTGTCGGTAAGATTGTAACGCCAATGTTGAGCTTCCAGTGTATTGAGAAATTGAGTGAAGCCTCCTATCCTTATCCTGTGCGGGTTCCTCCAAATCTTAGGCATATGAAAAGGACCATGGCCAAAGGCCATGTGTTGTGAAGACTAACTTTACCCCGAGAGAGGTCTCACATCTCCCTTTGGCCTGTGAGCTTCTGGAGAGGCAGGGGTGGGCGTGTGACACTGACCTTAAAAACCTTCTTAGGAGCTACATGGAGAATCAAAGAAGCATAGGACATGCTTTGTAAAGAAGGAGTAAAGAACTTGAGAGGTTTTTAGTCTCTGGAAGAGACTTAAGGAGGACTCCAACGGGGTCTTTAAACCCCCAAACTCTGGAAAATGCTTCTTATCTGTCCTGAGGTGAAAACAAAAAGAAACGGACTTGCTTCACTGCTGGGGGGCTTTCAGTGACTCACAGGAAGAGCTTAGATGGAGGGAAGAGGCAGCTGAGGATAACTGGGTATGGAAAGTGGGAATATAGGGAATAAACTCAGAGCACAGCATCTAATAATGGCAACAGTAGTAGACATCATCTATTAAACACCCAGGCCTGCCTTGTGCTATGCTGTCAACTGTATGCTACTCTGTTATTCTGTGAGTATTTATTAAACACTTGCTATGCTCGACTCAAGGGCTACAATGATGAACAAAAATAGGTATATTTCCACAGTGCTCTGGGTGAGGTGGGGTAGGTTCTCTGGGTGACTTACTGGATGAGTCGGAAATAAATTAAGCACGTAAATGTATCATTACAATGTCCACGAGAATGTATAAATTCCATGAGAGTGTGAAATAAGCACATCTGATAGGCTTTGGGATGTTAGGAAAACTCATTCCTCTCTGTTAGGCTTCCTTATTCTCGTTTCACTGAGGAGGAAACTGAGGCTCAGAGAAGTTAAGTCATTTGCCCAAGAGTACACAGCAATTAATAGGCAGAGCTGAGGTTCCTGTCTATCCAGGTCTGTCTGATCTCAGAAGCTTTTCTCTCAACCTCCTGACTCTAAACTCTCAGTTTGGAGACTGGGGAAAGGATGAATTGATCTATTTTACCCTGGCGTGACCTGAAGGCCTTCCAATCCTTCATAATCTACTTTTCCTGCCCTGTCTTGGAATGGACTGTAAGCCCCCTCCCAAAGTGCCCTCAGACTATCAGTTCTTTCTCCCTCCTACACCTACATGGCCCTGCCAGGAGCCCACAGCCCTTTCGTCAGCCCCTACCAGGCTGCAGTTGAAGCTGAGACCATTACACCTCAAGCCTCTTCGTTCCAGACCTGTTCAGGGCAGACAGCTGTGCTGTCTGTATGAGTGAGTGTCTGCACATGTGTGGAAGGGCTCTTGGGTGTGCATCCTACCTGGGGGTGCTTGCTGATACCTGTGTTCTGGAAAAACATGTAAATGCTTCTGTGCACACATGGAAATGTACATATATGTTCAAGCACGTAATGGTCATCCATGCTGTGACAAGTGTGTTTGTGGCCTGCAGACTAGAGGCCATCCGTCTGTGGGCCTGTGACATAAGGGGTATAGGCAGGCGGTTTGGGAGCCCATTCAAAGCAACGCAGAGTGTTTTCTCTTCTAGGGATTCAGGGCCTGGGTTTGTCCCTGGAGCAGAGGGAAGCTGGATCCTGAGGGGAGAGAAGACTCCACATTTTTTATGTGGGGCTGCAGGCTGTTTCGGGGGTGTGCTAGGAGTGGTGGCTGTGAAATGGAGAAGAGCAGTTGAGGAGAAACCACCCTGGTGGTGTGAGCCATTGCCACTGTGATGCTGCCCTTCCCGGGTCAAGCTGAAGCCCAGGGCACAGCTCTTAGGGCATCCCGGCTGACGACGGGCAGCCCTGATCTGCTGTTCTTGACTTCCCAGCAGTCGGGGCAGTGACTTATTGGATGCTCACCTGTATTATTTACTCCTTGCAGACACCTGTGAGATTTGGGTTGTTGTGTCCATTATATAGATGAGGAAACAGACTCAGAGAGGTTAATTAACTTGCCCAAGGTCACACAAGTCAGTCGGTGGTGGGGCAGGAATTTGAACCCAGGTTTGTTGGACATAAAAGCCTACGAGTCGTCTAAACTCTGTTCCATGAACTCCCCCAAATAGTCCTCCTTCATAGAAGAGCCTGTAGAGGCGAAGTGACCTGTGCAGGGACTCGCAGCTGCTGAGTGACGATCAGGGGATCAGGGACAGCATGAGGACCACTCGCCTCCACCGCCTCTCTTTGGCCCCTTATTTAGTCTGTCACAGGCGGCTCCCGCTTCTGCTCTGGGGAAGGGGAGCTGGGGCACCAGGGTCCAGAGCCTGGCATTGATGCCTCCTCACAGAGAGTCGCCGTCCAGTGGGCTCCAGCAGGCTGGGACCCTGGTGGCCTTGAAGGCTGTCCGGGGACAGGGAAAGATGCTGCTCTTCTCCGGTAAGCCTGTGCTTGGGGAAGGAGGAGGGAGGCAAAGAGGGGCCCAGGACCCTTCCCCTTCTCTGAGAGGGGCCCGTAGGGCCTGGGCTGATGCCCCTCCAGCAGCAGATGGGTTGAGAGGGGCCCAACTGAGAAGCAGAGTCCAACGCCTGCAGGTGAGACGGAGCCTGTGGGAAGGGGGCGGTCTGGGCCTGGGCGGCAGGGTCTAGCAGGGCTGACTGGTGGGCGCCATGCCCTGGGAAATGGACACCCGCAGGCAGCTCGGCTGGTCACCAGAAGCCATTTTCTTTGTTAGCAGGTGCTGTGCTGGAGGCCGGGATGAGCCGTCAGAGCCCAGGAGGCATCTCCCCAGTGTAAAGATACTCCACCGTGCATGGCTGGAGGGACTGCTGGGGGTTAAGTGCAGTGCTGTCCAATAGAAATAGAATGCAGACCACACATTTAGTCTTAAATTTTCTAGCAGCCACATTAAAA
Organism: Grampus griseus; assembly: GCF_964374135.1. Classification (NCBI taxonomy): domain Eukaryota; kingdom Metazoa; phylum Chordata; class Mammalia; order Artiodactyla; family Delphinidae; genus Grampus; species Grampus griseus. The sequence continues at coordinate 81,856,234 of NC_139017.1, forward strand.
AGTGTAAAATGAAACAGGTGAAATTAATTTTAATATTGTGTTTTATTTAAATGGATGTATCCAAAATCTTATAACTGTAACATGTAATCAATAACAGAAATTGTAAATGAGCTATTTTACATTCTGTTTTTGTAGTTTTCAAAATCCAGTGTGTGTTTTTCACTTACAGCACATCAGTGCTCAGACCCTCCAGGGGTCAGTCAGGACCCCCCGGCCTCCACCTTCAGCCACAGATGGACGTTCCCCATCTCGGTCTGGGGAGGCAGCAGACCAGTCCCATGGGCTTTTTTTTTAAAAAAAATTATTTATTTATTTAATTATTTATTTGGCTGCGTTGGGTCTTTGTTGCTGCGCACAGCTTTCTCGAGTTGCAGCGAGCGGGGGCTATTCTTCGTTGCAGTGCGCGGGCTCTAGACGCGCAGACGTCATTAGTTGTGGCGCACGGGCTTAGTTGCTCCGCGGCACGTGGGATCTTCCCGGACCTGGGCTCGAACCCGTGTTCCCTGCATTGGCAGGCAGATTCTTAACCACTGCGCCACTAGGGAAGTTCTCTTTTGGCTTTTTTTACTTTCATCCAACACCCTATGGTCTGGTTACCTTTTGTCCTTCCACTTCAATGCTGCTGACTTTTATTTTCCAGCCAACCTCGTTGTTTTCATTTCTTTTGTTTGAAGTTCCAGAGACATAGTTTTATTTTCAGTGATTTGCTTAATTCACAAACCCACAGCTGGAGCCCAGGGTTTGTTTGTTATGAAACTGCTGCCCTCAGTTTCAGGAAACTACTCCCTCCCCGACTCTCCTCACCCCCAATATTTGCTCCTCTCTGTGACCAAACGGGCTGAGCTTCCTGCTTCCCACGACGCCCTCCAGGCCCCTGGGGGAGGAGAAGGGGAGCCTCGCCTCAAAGACCAAGGGCAAACTGGGGTCTCTTCTTTTCTCCTGACCTAGGTGGGATGGGGCCAGTGTTCTTAGGCTCAGCTATGTGCCTCTCTCCTCACTCTGCAATGTTCTGTCCTGGGTCTCACTGCAGCCCCCAGGGCATTGTGCCCTTTTAAAGTGAGAGGCAGGAGAGTTTAGTCTGGTCTGATCTTTAGGGTGGACTCAAATGAAATATATAGATATTATATTTTTTTATATATTTGTTTATTAATTTATATAGTATATATTTATATTATATATGTATTATATAATATATATTATATAAATATAATTTTTATATATCAGTTTTTATATATTAATATATATCAACTATAATGTTTTAGTTATTTAACTAAAAACATTGTACATGTACTCTATTATATATGGCACTGTAACACTGCATATTACTCATTATATATGTTATAAGAAACATTTTACTATACCAGATTGATACAATATACAAATATTACAGTGCACCTCCAATTTAACTTAAGGGATGTTTCACTATATCTCACTTTTGGCCTTACATTCTCCCTAAAAATTTATTCCCCGTGTAAAAAAATTTTTTTTTTTTTTTTGCAGTACGTGGGCCTCTCACTGTTGTGGCCTCTCCCGTTGCGGAGCACAGGCTCTGGACGCACAGGCTCAGCGGCCATGGCTCACGGGCCCAGCCGCTCCGCGGCATGTGGGATCTTCCTGGACCGGGGCACGAACCCGCGTCCTCTGCATCGGCAGGCGGACTCCCAACCACTGCGCCACCAGGGAAGCCCCGTGTAAAAAATTTTTTATAAATTTTATTTAGCCTCTCAAGCTAGTGTGTATCAGAATCACCTGGAGCATTTGTTAAAACATTCCCGAGCCCCACCCCAGAGATTTTGACTCATAGGTGAGACCCATGACATTGCCTCTAGAATGCTCCCAGGCGATGCTGAAGCTGCAGGTCCTCGGCTGCACTTGAAGTAGCAGTGTTTTAACAAAAGTCCATACTGTGCTTACTACTGCCATGTTCTTCTTTCTAAACACTGTGCAAATATCAACCACCAATCCTCGTGACAGCCCTGTGAGGTAGGGACTCTCATTCTCAGTTTACAGATGGGGTAATTGAGGTGTGAAGAGGCTAACCTACTTGCCCAAGGTCACTCAGCAGAGTACCACAGCCAGGACTCATTCATATTTGTAACCTGTTATGTGTCCCCATAAGAATCCAGGCCTCCCCGATCACGTCCCTGGATGCTTGCCCAGTGACTCTGGAGGGTGAGCAGGAGAGCTATGGGCATCTGTTGCTCTTGCCCCAAAGCTGGCATGAGCTTCCCAAGATCTGGTCATGGCTTGATTTCTCTGGATGTCCCTGCCAGTGGTGTGGCAGGAGCAGGGCAGCAACAGGAAGCAGGTGAGGCAGAGTCTCTGCAGCGTTGACCAGGTGTAGCAGCTGCTTAAACCAGAGATTGTAAATTCATAAGTCTACAGTGGCCAGACTCTAAATGAGAGACTCCAGTGAGATATAAGAAAATACTTTCCTTAAAACCATTCATTCGGGCTTTCCTGGTGGCGCAGTGGTTAAGAATCCACCTGCCGATGCAGGGGACACGGGTTCGAGCTCTGGTCCGGGAAGATCCCACATGCCTCAAAGCAACTAAGTCTGTGCGCCACAACTACTGAGCCTGCGCTCTATAGCCCACAAGCCACAACTACTGAGCCCGAGTCCCACAGCTACTGAAGCCCACGCGCCTAGAGCCCATGTTTGCAAGAAGAGAAGCCACCACAGTGAGAAGCCCATGAGCCACAACTAAAAGAAAGCCCATGCACAGCAACAAGGACCCAACGCAGCCAAAAATAAATAAATTTATATTTAAAAAAAATTGTAAAAAACACAAAAAGAAACCACTCATTCTCTCAGCCTGTTATTTGTTTTTCCACTTTTGGTAGATACATAGATAGAAGAAATATTTCACATTTATTTCAACTCTACTATAGGAGAAACAAAACATAGAAGCCTATTATATAGTGTAGTGAATACTTGCTCTCCTTTTGGAGTAGATCATAATTAGGGAGTGGTGGGGACTAAGACAAACTGGCCTGTCCACAGGGAGTAGCGGCTGCTCACTTCCAACCAATTGTTGCCAAAGGCCAATTTCAAGAGAAGTTGAAATCCAGATTTTTATGGGATATATCTTGATTTTAAAATTTTGGTAAATACATACACAGTTACACACACAAACATACATATACAGGTGATCCTCAGTTTTGGCAGATATCCTATTTATGAACTCTATTTGCTAATATTAATTTGTAATCCCCAAATCAATGCTCTTGGCACTTTTGTGGTCATTTGTGGATATGCACAGAGTGGCAAAGAATTTGAGTCAACCAATAGGAACAATCCCAGCTGAAGCATCAGGTGATGCTTTTTGTCTCCCTGAGACTGCCATGGGAAAAAGCCCAGGCCAGCCTGCTGGATGATGGAGCAAGAATGAATGTAATATATGACCAGATCTACAGGAGGAAAACTATGAAACTCTGATGAAAGAAGTCACAGAAGATCTAAGTAAATGCAGAGATAGTCCATATGTCCATGAAAAGGAAGACTCAATACTGTTAAGATGTTCATTCTTCCCAACATGATCTATAGATTCAATGCAATCCTAATCAAAATCTTAGCAAGTTATTTTGTGGGATATTGGCAAACTGATTCAAAAATTTATATGGGGCTTCCCTGGTGGCACAGTGGTTGAGAGTCCACCTGCCGATGCAGGGGACACGGGTTCGTGCCCCAGTCCGGGAAGATCCCACATGCCGTGGAGCGGCTGGGCCCGTGAGCCGTGGCTGCTGAGCCTGCGCGTCTGGAGCCTGTGCTCCACAATGGGAGAGGCCGCAGCAGTGAGAGGCCCGCGTACCGAAAAAAAAAAAAAATTATATGGAAAACAAAAGCCTCAGAATAGCCAACACAAAACTGAAGGACAACAAAGTTGGAGGACTGACACTACCTGACTTCAAGATTTGCTACAAAGTGACAGAAATCGAGATAGTGTGGTACTGGTGAAACAAAAATAGATCAGTAGAACAGAATAGAAAGCACAGAAATAGACCCACACAGTACAGTCAACTGATCTTTTACAAAGGAACAAAGGCAATTCAAGGAAAAAAGATAGCCTTTTCAATAAATGATGCTGGATCAGGTGGGTATCCACATGCAAAAAGACGCATCAAAACACAGACCTTCCACCTTCCACAAGAATCACTTCAAAATGGATTATAGATGTAAATGTAAAACACAAAAGTATACAACTCCTAAAAAGTAACACAGGAGCAAATCTAGGTGACCTTGGGTTTGGTAATAACTCTAGGTACAACATGAAAAGCACAACCCATGGAAAAAAATGGATAAATTGGACTTCATTCAACTTTCTCTGCAAAAGACGCTGTTAAGAGAATGAAAAGACGAGCTACAAACCAAGCAAAAAGTCTTTAGAAAACACATATCTGATTAAGGACTTTTATACAAATTCTACAAAAAACTCTGAATCAAGCTGTTCTTCAATAGGTGAATGGATAAATAAACTGTGTGTATCTAAACAATTAGCTACTAAAAATGAGCACTAAAAATATTAGCTATCAAGCCATGAAAAGAAATGGAGGAAACTTAAATGCATATTACTAAGTAAAAGAAGTCAATCTGAAAAGGTTACATACTGAGCAATTCCAAGTGTATAACATTCTGGAAAAGGCAAAAGTATAGAGACAGTAAAAAAAAAATTCAGTGGTGACCAGGTGTTTGTGGGGAGGGAGACGAAAAGGCGCGGCACAGGGATTTTTAGGGCGGTGGAAGTATTCTATGTGGTACTATAAGCATGGGTGTTTGTCATAATACGATCGTCAAAAACCGTAAGCTATGGACTTTCGTTATAATGATGTATCAATGTAGGTTTAATGAACGTAACAAATGTACCACTCATGTGGGAGATGTTAATGGTAAGAGAGGTTGGTAGAAGAGGTTGGAGCAGGGAGGTATGTGGGAACTCTGTACTTTACATTCAGTTTTGCTGTGAGCCTAAAAATACTCTAAAATACATTAATTTTTTAAAAATTTATTTATTTTTGTCTGCGTTGGGTCTTCGCTGCTGCGCGCAGGCTTTCTCTAGTTGTGGCGAGCAGGGGCTACTCTTCCTTGCGGTACGCGGGCTTCTCATCGTGATGGCTTCTCTTGGTGCGGATCACGGGCTTCTAGGCACGCGGGCTTCAGTAGTTGTGACACATGGGCTCAGTAGTTGTGGCTCGCGGGCTCTAGGGCGCAGGCTCAGTAGTTGCAGCGCACGGGCTTAGTTGCTCCGCGGCATGTGGGATCTTCCCGGACCGGGGCTCGAACCCATGTCCCCTGCATCGGCAGGCGGATTCTTAACCACTGTGCCACCAGGGAAGCCCCAAAAGCATATTAACTTTTAAAAATTACAAAAGGCTCTCTGACCTTTTTTTCTTTTAATAAAGAGGTCTAGAGAAGGTTGGGTACACCTTTGGCACTCCCTGCCTGTTGCCATGTTGGGACTAGGTGGATGATGAGTTTATCTAGTGAAGCTAGAGATGGTTAACTGGCTGTTTCTGAGCCTGATAGAGCTAAAGATCATTACAGCCAATTCTCTTATTTGCAGTAGTTATGTTCTAGAGAGTCACCATGTACCCTGAAGCAGTGAATACTGAATCATTGTTCTTAGGAGAAGTAGATATACTATATATACCTATATAGTAGGTGAGAGATGGAGGCTGTGCTTTCAGAGGCCTGGGGTTAGCAGGAAGCCTGCCAGGGTTGAGGCAAAGCAGGAAATCAGACCTGAAACCCAAATCTTCCCTTCCCAAAGCAAGATTCTGGGTGGAGCACAAACAGACCATTTCCTTGAATATCATTAGGGCTGTTGCCTAGAATAGCAATGAAAGTAACGCCAACACTCAGCATTTTGATGCTGTAAAACCTCAGCAGGTGGAAGTCAGGGATTGGGGTGCAGGGGAACATGAGGAGGGTGGCCCCCCAGACTTTCTCCTTCCTGCCTTTCCCTCAGAGATCCACCTTCACCCCAGGAGGATAACGGTGTATCCTGGTGAAACCATCGAGGAAGGGCTTACCTCCTACACCTATTTCCATTTCCAGCTCTCCCCCCAATCCAAAGTGCTTCTTATTGTGGAACCTAAACCCATTTTCCTGACAATGGAAATGAGACAATGAGTGCCAGCATCGTGTTCACAGAGATGGAGGGAGATTGGGAGCGGTGAGGACGAGCCAATACTTGAGCTTATTGGCACAAGACTGGTGGAGAGCTGGGGGGAGTGCAGTGGCAGAAACAGGAAAGGTCCCCCCACTCTCCTCCCACCTCACAGCTGAAGGCTGGGTGCATTTAGAACTCCTCAGCTGGAGCCTGAGAAGACCCTTGTACAGGTTTGTATAGCCTCCCTTCCCTCTCCCAACACACACACACACACACACACACACACACACACACACACAGAGCTACACACTCAGTGTAAATATCCTGGGGGCCTGATCAGATAGCCTTTCTCTAAATCCTGGAGGCCAGCCAGGAGTGCTTTCCAAATACGGCCATGTGCGCTGGGGGTTAGCAGGGTGGCAGGTGAGGGAGCAAAGAAGCTTCTTGCTGTATCCCCCAGGCAGACCTTGAATCTCCTCAATATGGAGAGGGCCCCCCTTGGCTCACACAGGACAGATCTGACGATCCCAGGCAGACGCTGCGCTGCTGACCCCGCTGTCGAGAGTAGACCTCAGCCTGCCTGTGGCCTCACTGCGCTCTGAGCGCCCTGCATGTGGGCCGGGCATCGCAGAGAGAGGCAGAGGATCCTGCCTGACATCGCCGCCCTGGCCCGTCAGGGGAGAGTGTCCTGTCAGAGGAGAGTGTCCTGGGGCTCTTCTTTTGTTCTCCCCTCTCCATGCTTCATAGGAGCATCCGCAGGGCTCACAGGTTAAGTCCAGACCTGGGTCCTACACATCCAGGGATTTAGCAGGAGGCATTCCCTAGGGGCCATGGGTTAATGGGAGCCTCTGAAAGGAATGCTTGACAGCTCTTTAAGCCTAGAAGAGCTTCCACCTTGTCACAGAACCTGGAAGGAGCTCAGGCTGGGAGGAGGGAGGACATCTCTCTGGGCTGGTAGAGCCATACCCACCCTGGATGGGGCGCATTCTCCTCGAAAAGGTGAGCTCTTGGCAGAAGGAGGGGAGAAGCAGGGAACCCTGAGATACCTGGGGATTGGGTTCAGATTTCACTTCTAAGGCTCTGGAATGTTTCCAGGTAAGATCTGAGGTGAACAGAGGGCTGAGACCTGGGGCCAGGAAGCAGATCCCTGCTGCTAAGCCCTAGGGCACCAGGTCCTTTAGTCCCAGGTTCATCAACATTCTCACTTTCCTCCCCAAGAACTCATCCTTCTAGCAGACCGACTGAAAATGTATAGAAAGCAGTAGCCCCTCTCTGCAGAGCAATGCACAACACACACACACACACACACACACACACACACACACACATATATTTCATGCAATTTCAGGGAGTTCACAGATCTTATGACTCTCATCCATGGACTTTACTCTGTACCAAGAAAAGTGGCCGAGGATTTCAAAGCCCAAGGCCTGAGGAATGGTGAGGATCTATAGTACCCTGGGCACCGTCTTCACCTGAAGAGCCAGGGCTTGCAGACGTGCCCAGGCCGCAGGGCCATGACCCACACGTACTCATGGCACAACCTTTGCGGGAAGGTGCAGTAGACTCTGGGAGCACAGCAGCCGCTGGCATTTCCCAGCTTCCTTCTCCCTGCCCACCAGTAGCTCCATCCACTCCCCATCCACAGTTCTCACATGTCCTCCTCCACGTAGCAGGTCACCAGTGTGTTGATGACTCCACCAGGGAAGTGCTAGCATGGGAGAGAGGGCAGATCAAGAGTGCGTAGAACAGTCTCTCCGGTCTTGCCCCGTGACTCCCCAGCTCTCGTACGGGGTGCTATTTGAGTGCTGAGCACCATCACACAGCACCCCCCGTGCTTTGGCCCCCCGCTGAATAAAGAGCTCAGCGTCAGCTGTAACGCTCTCCCCTGCCTCCAGCACCTGTGGGAGACTAGAGTTCAAGAAACAGAGGTACTGGGGGCTTCCCTGGTGGCGCAGTGTTTGAGAGTCCGCCTGCTGATGCAGGGGACGTGGGTTTGTGCCCCGGTCCGGGAAGATCCCACATGCCGCGGAGCGGCTGGGCCCGTGAGCCATGGCCGCTGAGCCTGCGCGTCTGGAGCCTGTGCTCCGCAGCGGGAGAGGCCACAGCAATGAGAGGCCCGCGTACCACAAAAAAAAAAAAAAAGAAAAGAAAAGAAACAGAGGTACTTGGGCTCAGCCCAGGTGCACTCACTGGTCTGCTCCTAGTGGAAGGGCTTTGGCAGTGTGGGAACTTCCTCGGTCCCTGGTGGGTAGAAGGCCCCTCCCCCTCATCACTCTCTCATCAGGCTCTGAAAGAAGCCTTCATGGACCAGAATGTGGCAGAGGAGGATGTGCCTGGGAAAGGTTCATCCTGACCCAGCTGCCTCTCACCATCTGCCAAGCATCAGGCTCTTTGCTCTACGCCTTGCCCCATCCAGGAGGGCACTAAGGTTGGCACCCACCCCTGGCCTTTGGTGGTGACAGGTCCTTAGAGCCCCTCAAAGTTCCATACCAGAAGCGAGGCACTAGGATGGGAGAACAGGCTCTCTGGGTAGGGTGACAATGAGGAAGGAACCGTGGAATTTGGGCGGCACAGTGTGACAGAGCTTTACGGGGCCTTAGCAGGAATCCTGAAGGATTCTAGGTGGAGAAACTGAGGCCCAGAGAGGGGAGGGAATGATGGGCAGCGTGTTAGGGCAGTGCTGGAGTTAACCACTGACCTTCCTGAAGCCTCAGAGTCTACTACACTACCAAATGTAAAACCGATAGCTAGTGGGCAGCAGCCGCATAGCACAGGGAGATCAGCTCGGTGCTTTGTGACCATCTAGAGGGATGGGATAGGGAGGGTGGGAGGGAGACGCAAGAGGGAGGAGATATGGGGATATATGTATATGTATAGCCGATTCACTTTGTTATACAGCAGAAACTAACACACCATTGTAAAGCAATTATACTCCAATAAAGATGTTAAAAAAAAAAAGTCTACTACCAACCGGGCCTTTTGTTTTGCAAATGCCACCCTCCTCCCTTACCAGGAGGGGTCTGTCAGCTGCCCCACCTGGCCCTGAACCTCCCTAGGACCTTGTTTTCTCCACCCAGAAGGCCCATCAGCGTGGGCCACTAATTCCTCTCCATCACAAGCTGCAAGCCCCCAGGGAAGTTACACCAGCTCACAGGCAGCTCCCAGAGGGCTGGGGGTGGTAGGCAGGTGAAGACTTCTTTTCTAAAAAGGCAGGTCAGCCGGGGAGTCAGCTGCTCCATCTGTGTCCCGGAGAACGCAGCCCACGGAGGGTGAGGAGTGGCCCTGTGCGCAGCTACAGCTAAGGCTCCTAGTGGAAGGAGCCTGTACCTGTACCAGTGCAGATGGGTGCTGGCCGGAGTTCCACTCAAAGCAAGGGCCTGGCGGGGCAGCCCTGAACCTGGAGGCTTTGTTCCCACCACACCAATGAGCGGGGGCAGCAGTGTGTGTGTGTGTGTGTGTGTGTGTGTGTGTGTGTGTGTGTGTGTGTGTGTTTGTGTGTGGAGGGGGCCCCCAAAGGCTCCTGTCTCCTCAGGTTTCTGAGCTGGTGGGGTACCCGATCTTGGGCAGCGAGGGGCTGGGCCGCAGAGTCAGGCGTGGGTCCACGAGGAGTGCACGGGGTGAGGGAGGTGTGAGCCTAGCACTGCTTAGCAACCAAAAGAGATGGAGAAATAAATACACAAACCACCTTTCTAAACCTCTCCTGCACTGGAGCGGCGCATCCCTGCGACTGACACCCGGGGGGATGCTCTCACAGTCGTTCGTCCACAGCATCCCAGCTCCCAGCCCCGCGCCCTCTCTGCTATCTTGCTCTGAACTTGTTCTGGTTTCCGTTGCAGCAGTAGCTCCCGGAGGGTGGCATCTGGGCCCACGGATCGCCTAGGCCAAGGCTACAGCCATGGGAATGCGTCCTGCCCGGCCCGCCTGCCAGGGAGTGAGGGCAGCCCCTGCCTCCAGAGGCAGCAGCCACTGCCTGGAGCCTGGGCTGAGGGCGACGCAGCCGGGAAGCCAGCGATGCTGGGCTGGGGCCTGTCCTCCCCTCTACCGCAGGTCTCGTGCTGCCGCTTCTGAAGTACCAGGTGATCTCTCGCCTCCCACCCAGGCTGGGGCAGAGGTGGGGGCGGGCTCTTTCTGCACCTGAGCAACTTCCTGGAGGACGGAGATGAGGCAACTCCTAGAGGTCAGCTTGGACTCGCCCACCTGTGCCCCTGCTCCCTGGAAAGGGCTCTGGAGTGGCCCCCGCAAGCATCTCTTTCCCTGCAGGGAACCTCCGGGCAACTCTCTCCCACCCCCCCACCTCATACACACACTTGATGAAGAGGGTCCATCGGGTACAGGGGTGAGAGTGCCTGAAGGGCCGCTGAACATCCTGGGGTCTGGGAGCATTTGGATACACCTCGGGCCAGGATTTTGAGCAACACTGCAAGTTTGGTCATTTAATAATCCTAGTGACTGGGAGGGACAGCTTGTAGGCAAGCAGGTGTGCCTGAACCTAGTGCTTTGCTGGGCACCTGGGGTGAGGTGGTGGGACAGACCCCGTGCTTGTCCTTGGGGAAGCGAGATGAAAGCCTGGCACAGCTCTAGGGCCAGGGCAGGATGAGGTGGGGTGTGTGTGTGTACGTGTGTGCGTGCGTGTGTGTTGCAAAGATAGGTGTGGGAACGGAATTCCTGGGGGGAGGAGGAGACATGGAGGGGCCAGGCCAGCTTAGGGGCAAGCCCCCCGCTAGCGGGACACTCCCCTGTTCACTGTCACCTCCGGAGCAGGGCCCTGTAGACTGCCAGCCCTCTTTGTCACAGTGAGGCCTTAGTGGCCCACCCTCCTGTCCCCCTGAGGAGCCTCACTAGTTAATCACCATCTCTGTAGACAGGAGCCATCTGCTTTTTTCTTTCTTTTTCCTTTTTAAAAATGAGGTATAATTGACATACACATTAGTGCCAGGTATGCAACAGAATGATTCAATATTTGTATATGTTGTAAAATGGGCACCATAATAAATCTTTTTAATATCTGTCAGCTTGCATATTTACAGAGTTATTTTTCTTGCGATGACGACTTTTAAGATTTACCCTCTTAGCATCTTTCAAATGTGCAAATAGTATTATTAACTATAGTCGCCATGCTGTACCTTACATCCTCGTGACTTATTTATTTCAAAAACTATGGAACACTATGTGAATATGCGTGTCATCCGTGCCCAGGCTAATCTTCTCTGTATTGTTCTAATTTTAATTTTTTTTTTTTTTTTGCGGTACGCGGGCCCCTCACTGTTGTGGCCTCTCCCGTTGCGGAGCGCAGGCTCCTGGCTAACGGGCCCAGCCGCTCCGCGGCATGTGGGATCCTCCCGGACCGGGGTACGAACCTGTGTCGCCTGCATCGGCAGGCGGACTCTCAACCACTGCGCCACCAGGGAAGCCCCTAATTTTAATTTTTAATTAATTAATTTTTTTAACGGTACGCGGTCCTCTCACTGTTGTGGCCTCTCCCATTGCGGAGCACAGGCTTTGGACGCACAGGCTCAGCGGCCATGGCTCACGGGCCCAGCCACTCTGCGGCATGTGGGATCTTCCCAGACCGGGGCACAAACCCGCGTCCCCTGCATTGGCAGGCGGACTCTCAACCACTGCGCCACCAGGGAAGCCCTGTATTGTTGTAATTTTAGTATGTGTTCTCTCAGAGTGAGCACAGGAGCCTTCTTAAGGGGCCAGATCTCTTACTGCCCCACCCAGAAAAGTGCCTTCAGAGAAGAGACCCTTTTCTATTGTCGCAAGTTGTCTCTTCAGCCTATCCAGGGACCTCTCCAACACAAGAGTCCTCTCACTGTTGTCTAGAATCCAGCTCTGAACTTCCAGAATGATGGAAATGTTCTATATCTGCACTGCCCCAGGCAGTGGCTGCTAGTCACATGTGACCACCGAGCACTTCAAAGGTGGCTAGTGAAAACTTTTGTTGAATTTTCTTCAATTTAAATGTAGATGTAAGTAGTCACATATGGCTCGTGGCTACCCTATTGGACAGTGTAGGAGGTGATGGAGGGGCCTGTCCACTTAAGGTCATGGAGCCCCAGCATATGGGAGCTGGAGAGGATTCTGACTCCACCCCTTCCTTCTGCAGCGAGGAAGTAAAACCAGGCAGGGCAGGGGAATGCAGAGAATCGGCAGGACACAAGGGGGTGGGCAGGGTCCCCATCCAGGCCCCTGACTCTGCAGAGGGGTGCTGCAGAGAACTCCTGCCTGTGGGAATGCTGCCCTGGAGGAGCCCTGCGGTCCCACCCGATCCCAAGAGGCTGCATTCTAGAGGTGGCCTGGGTCTAGTTAGACCTAGTTCAGTGACTCAGGCTTTTTAATCAAATGAGGGCTGAGCAGCTCCTTTGAAGAGGGGCAGCTTCAGCGTCGTCGGGTAGACGCTGCCATCTCACTCCCTGGCTACACATCCCCTGTAGACAGCCCATGGGGTGGGAGTGGGAGAAGAGACTGCAGCCTGTTGAGTCCCAGGTCTGAGAGCTGGAGGCTAGCTGTGTGCTTGTGCGCGTGACCCCGTTCCTGCGTGAAGCTCTGTACCTGGGATGGCACAACTGAAGCAGGTAAAGCAGGAAGCCCCCAGGACCTGAGTCAGCTGGGCCGGATTCTAAGTCTTGGTTCTTCAGTATTTCACCAGGTGAACTTGAGCAAATGCCTTCCACACTCGGGGCCTCAGTTTCCCCACGTGTAAAGTGGGAATATCGGTCAGATCTCTGGCATTCTACATTTGGAGGTGATGGTGCCTTAGACTGTGTCAATGGCTCCCAGGGCAGGGCAGAGGTGTCTGCAGGGGCTAGGGGGGAGTTTCCCAGTGCACCAAAGGCTGGCTGGCTAGCTCAGCAATGGAGAGCCTGAGCTCGGGGCTGGCTCCCAGGAGCTGGGAGCACCTTTGGGACTCACAGTCTCCTGCCACTACATTAGCCTTGGTCTTTGAGGGACTGGAGTGGGTACAGACCCGGCTCTCTGCAAACTTCCTACGTGCAGCTGTATAGAGAACTCCACAGTGGATGGATGGCGTCAGTCCCTGAAGGACAGAGTCTCTATGCTGCTCAACGCATCCAGTTTGTCATTCTGGGTCACATGATCACGTGGCCATCTCTCCCTCTGTTTCAAACCCTAGTGCACCCATGTGCAATGGGGTTGTGAATATGACATCTTCATTCTTTGCCCTCAAAGCTGGTGCTGGGGGCAGGGCACACATCCAGGGGGAGCTCCAGCCCCCGTGCCCCACACGAGGGCACAAGCACAGGCAGACGGGGCTCCCAGACGGGGCTCCAGCTGGGGGCTAGGGCTGAGGGCAGGGCCTGCCTGGAGGGCAAAGGGCCTCAGAGGGCCAGGGCAAAGTCAGTGCCATTGTTATGCTAATCAGATTTCTTGCAGAGTTTGGGAAGAAGCTGGAGCCCAGGACCTAGAGAGGCCTGGTGAGTGGTGGGACGTCCAGGCTGTGGAGGACCCTGTGCACAGGTCATCGTTCCTGTAGGGGTCCTGGCAGGAATCAGGAGAGTTTCCGACTGCCCAGCACATAACCATTCTCCCTTCACCTTGCCTCACCCCAGCAGCCGTCTGCAGAAACATCCCCTCTTCCCTGCCCATCCACACGAGGCCTCCATCACATTCTGGCCATTCGACTGTGAAACCCACGGCACCCCTCCTGGATGGAGGCGCTGTGCTGGACCCCGGGCAGACAGTGTATCAGGCGTAGCGCTGTCTTCAAGAGCGTAAGTCTGGCAGAACTTCTCATCCTCAACAAGGTATCTAACTTCTCTAAATCCTTTGCGTGTAACAAGGGAATAAGAATATCCCCAGTAAAGGGTAACTGAAAGCATTTGGTGAGAAAATGGAGGTAAAGAACAAACACAGTGATTTGCAAACTTGGCTCCATACTGGAGTCACCTGGGGAGTTTTACACGGCGCAGATGTCCAGGTGCCACTCCCAAAGTTTCTGATTTAATTGGTCTGGGCTGCAGCCTGGGCATCGGAATTTCTACAAACTCCCCAGGGGACATGAACACGCAGCCAAGTTTGAGAACCACCGGTCTAGCATGTCATCTGTGTATAATAACTTATCCCCTTCGAGGGTCCCCACCCACCCTTCTTCTCTGCCGCTGAGGGGACGCACCTGTGATACATTGTCTGCACCAGTGAGCGTGTTGGCTCTGCCTCTGAGGTGGGAGGAGCGGACTCGGAGGCTGGGCACCTGCCTACAGTCCTCGACATACTGGGGGAAGCAACACAGAGAGCCCACTTGACCTTTGAGTGCGCAGTGCCCTCCCGCCCTGGGGGACCCAAGCCGCACGTGTGGAAATTATGTGGGAGGTGAGGAAGCTCCAGATGGCCTCGTTGGGACGTGATGCTGCCTGGGGGGATTTGGGGGCCTGGTACTCCCCCAGCACCTTCAGCTTCGTTGTGGTTTCTCCTCATCTGCGCTCAGCTCCTGGGCCCTTAGGCCCTCCATGAACAGCCGCAGGGAGCTTGTGGGGCCCGAGATGAGGATGCACTGGTGTCCACTACCGTGCAGCACTCCGCATAGAGCCAGGTGAGGCCACAGTCATACAGACAGACAGACAGACAGAGGCTGAGGGAGCACGACCGGGCTGCATAGCTTTCCCAAGTGAGAGTGGTCGCCATGTTGGTGGTCGGCTGCTGCAGCGGCGGGTGGGTAAGGTGTGAGCGGGGGAGGGAACGTGCTGCCCCTCACCTGGCTTAGTGACCCTCCACTGCCTCTCACTAGGGGCCCCCCAACCCCATTCCTCTTATCTCCATGTTCCCCCCCCTTCCCTGGACAGAGCAGGCAGAGAGCACATGTTGGCAGTGTTACCAACCAGGGTTCCTGGCCTCCTTAATCAACAGAATTGTTCAGAGGCCAGACAAGAAATTCAGGCCAGGCTTTACTGGGGCCCCTGCTGCAGCAGGGACAAGTAACAGGTTCCCTTGTTTGCTCGCTCGCTGAGGAGGGGTGAGTTGGATCCTTATGTGAGGTGAGGGCAGGGGTGTGTCGGGGCCGAGGGGTGGCGTAGGTGCTTTGCCCACCCCTTAGGTGGTGTGGTGTGCAGGGAGCACGTGCAGTACCCTGCTTTTGCCCCCAGCTTCTCTTCGTATCTCGTTCAGAATTTGCCCCAAATGCGCATGCATACAGTTATTTTTAGTCCCTTATCGTTTCTTTGTATTTTGTGGCTCAAGGAGATGTTTGTCCAGGTGCAGGCATTGCAGCACCGCAGCGCTGCAGCAAAGGGCCCCAGGTCCCAGCCTGTCTCAGCTGCGCCCTGAGTAGTGGCTGTACTGGGGGTCAGGGCAGGAGGATGGCAGCAGGATTTTTGGAGAGCGGGGACAGTTGAAGATTCCTGACCATTTCATTTTGATTGGCCAGGAGCCAGTCTTGCTGAGGCTCAAGTGATGGAAATTCCCTTGGTAATATTGGGAGTCCCTGCATCCCAGCACAACCTCTCCCCCCAGCAAATGGGAATTCCTATGGGAAAGATCAGAACCTCGTGGAGACACATAACCTCTAAGACCTAGGGACGCCAGCAACAAGGGAAGTTGGGCATGGGTGCAGGGCCAGGCAGAGGGAGGCGAGCGGATGGCAGGGCTGGGACGCCGCCTCATGAAGCATGCAGAACCTACGGTTTCTCCACCTTTCTTACCCCTCCCCCAGCCCACCCAAAGGTGTCTCTGCGATAGTCCAGCCTCACCCAATAAAGTAGCCCCACAGAAACAGAGCAGGCAGGACAGTGAGTAAAATAATGCAAACAAGGTGCAACTGGCCCCACCCTCACACGGGTTTGGGTGGCTTCAGGTGGAGCAGGGACACCGGGTGAGCAGAGGAGGGGCGGAGCCTGTGTGACCGTCCAGGCGGTCAGGGAGTACTGGTGGGTCAGGACCACTTGGGGCTCATCTCCTTACTTGCATTTTCTGCAGAGAAGGAAGCAGCAACGAGGAAGCTTTTGTTCTGGGTCAGCCTAACCAACCTGTTGTTTGTCAGGGTGGGTATGACTCACTCTCATTTGCCCTTCAGGCAATGGTGTCACCAAGAGGTGAAGTCACTTCCTGAACTCGAGCAGCCTCAGTGGAGTAAAGGAGGGACCGGAGCTAGGGCTCCCGGGGCCCGGTCCTAAGTTGATCTCCCCGCCTTCTTCCCCTTCCACGCTGCGAGATGCCTCCCTTGGCCCGTGGCCGCTTTGGGCCCGGTTTTCCAGAGTGCGTGTGCACAGGATGTGGCTCCCCCACGTTCATAGGAGGAGCCCTCTGTACACGCACATGTGGCACAGTGTGAAGGTGTGCACACATCACTTTGTGCAAGTGTAATTGCATGTTTGTAAATTCAGCGCGAAGGTGCATGAGTTAGCACAAGTCCTCCCACCCGGCCCTCCCCTGATGCCTCAGGATCCCACTGGATATTCCCTCTTCTTCCTTGAGGTAAAGGAGGAGGCCCGCCCGCTTCTCCACAAGGCCTGCCTTATCCTGTCTGCTGGCTGCTCATCCCTCCCATAGCCTCCGGGCTCCTGTGCCCTCCAGGATCTCCTTTCCCCAGTTTTCAGTCTCTCTCTTTCCGTTAGCTCTTAACTCCACCTACCAGCACGCTCAGGCATCCACTGGCATTTAGGAACGCCCACCCTTCCCTACCCAGCTTCTCCTGTATCTCTCCCCACCTCTCACCCCACCCCTGACATTCCCTTCCCTGTTGAATTTCTCAGAACAGCCTACATCTGTCACGTCCACTTCCTAACACCAACATCTACCTCTTAGCTGCTCACCCTCTGCTCTCCCTGCTCCTCCTGTAAAAGAGCTCTTCTCAAGACCACCCCTGACTGTGGAACCACCAACTGTGGCCTTTTCTCAACGCTTCCCTTTCTCTTGCCAAACTAGAGACTCCTTTCCGTATTACCTCTGAGATTTCTCGGGACCCTCACCTTCCTCTCCATCCTCACCGTCACCGGCAGTGTTACTCTGATGACCCCTTGTCTCCTGCTCATACCGTATTTCTAAATCCAACAGCTTGGAGCAGGTCTCATCCCTGCTCAAAGCTGACAGCAGCTCCCCCAGGGCTTGCTGTCCTGCATAGAAGCTTAGCCAGGCACTGAAAATCATCTCCGGTTTCCAGCCATGTACTCCCTGTGCTCCCGTGACACTCATCACAGGCTAATGTTTTGTGTCTTACCTGTTAGATTATAAGCTCTGTTGGGACAGGGACTCTGTCTTGTGCGCTGTGTTTATGGCTGTACCCGCAGAGCCAAGCACTGTGCTTGGCACATAAGTGCCCAATATCTGTTGAATCAATGAGCAAGTAAATAAATGAAGGAAGGAAGGAATGAACAAAGTTGACTGTCTCTGTGTGAGAAACGCCATGGGCCTCACAGGGAAAGTCCCCAGGTCACTGGCCCTACATACAAAGATGCAAGTCCTTCAGAATCACCAGCTTGGAGCTTGGAGCTCAGCTAGAAGCAGTAGAGCAGGGTACTGTCAATTCCCAGGCTCCAGAGTAGGGTAGAGTGGACCTCTCACCCCAAGTGTGATCCTTGGAGGGGCAGGGGAGCCCTGGGACAAGGTGACCTGGGGTGACCCCATATATAATCACCATGTCCTGGTTCAAGAAGACTTTGACCTTCTCTGAACTCTAGTGGATGCTGGGTGGTGAATTCTATCCCATTTTCCATGTAGCCGGAGGAGCCCAAGGAATCGTAGTGGCTGTGACTCTCTGGCAGAAGGACATAGGCTCAGGTCTGCTCAAGAGGGGCCCAGGCAGTGGGGCTGAGAGGCAGGCTGTGAGTGGGTGTGGCCAGTGTGGTTGAAGACTTAGGTGCAGGAATGGGATAGTCCTGGAGTTGGGCTCTTGGAAAATGTCTTTCATGGATCAAGGACGGTGATTCTTGAACTTATTCTGTGCTTATACCTCTAAAACTTTTGTCTCAAATGACACATTTAAAAGCAACTGCTAACAGTGGGATGGGGAGAAGATTTTGGGCAGAGTTTTCAATAAGAGGCTGTTGACGGAGGATGAGGATGGACGAGCACAAGTGCCTGGGCTGCGTTTGAGGAGTCAGTCCTGTCGTGGTCTCAGAAGAGCTGGGACGTGGCCTTCTGGGTGGGCCAGGCATTCCTGGACCTTGCCATCTCACCTTGGTGGCCATCTCTAGAAAATGGGTGCCATGTTTCTCCTTTCAGGGCCCGGGGAGCAGAGGCAGAGAGGAAGCAGTTCAAACAGCAGCAGGAGGGCTTACCTGGGTGGGGGTCAGAAACACCCTCAGGCTGGGGAGAGGCCCGGAGGGCCTGGGTGTGACCACAAGCAGCAGAAAGAGAGCTGCTCCCGATGCGGGGCGGGGACCAAGAGGTTGGGTGAACCTGTGTCAGAGGTGACTCTGAAGGCCTGGGGGAGGGTGCTGTCTTAATCCATTTGGGCTGCTGTAAAAATAGTACCATAAACTGGGTGGCTTATCAAAAATAGAAACATTTCTCACAGTTCTGGAGGCTGGAAGGCTGAGGTCAGGGTGCTAGCACGGTTGGTTCCGGTGAGGGCCCTCTTCCGGGTTGCACACTGCGGACTCCCCTTGTCTCCTCTCGTGGTGCGCAGAGGGTGAGAGAGCTCGCTGGGGTCTCTTTTATAGGAACATGAATCCCATTCACGAGGGCTCCCTCCTTGTGCCCTAATCACCTCCCAAGGACCCCACCTCCTACTACCATCACATCGGGGTTAGGATTTACTTAATGGATTTGGGGGAGACAAACACTCAGTCTATAACAGGTGCTGATGCTGGTCTCCCCATAGCACTGGGTCTGTAGGGATGAAAGAGTCTGCTTGAGGGGCTGGGGGGTCTTGGGCTTTGGGGTCTTGCCTGGCTCTACCCTTAGTGCTTAGGGTGGGATTAGGCAGGTTGTACAAGCTCTCTGGGTTTCCATTTTGCAGCAGGGAATGGACGGGGCTTCTTGTTTTAAAACTTCCAAGGAAGCGGGAGACTCAGTGAGACAAGAGGACAAAACAAAAACATTGAAAATGAAGTAAGAATGTGCCGAGACCTTTGATGAACCACTGGTGTAGAAGGAGGTCAAGCTGTGCTGAGCCTGGCCACAGAAGCACCCACCTTAGGTCACACATCCCTCCCACCCGCCAGTGACACTTGGGCTGAGGTGAAGAGCCTCTGACTTGTCCCAGAGCTCCTTCCCACTCAGTGTGCCTCAGGCTTTCCAGCTGTACAATGGGGATTTTCTAGGGTGCTCATGTGCTCCTCAGCAATTCAGTCCAAGACAGTAGAGAAAGAACGGACCTTGCAGGAAAGAAAGTCTTAGGTCCAAGAGAGAAAGAAGACGGGGAGGAAGTGAGGGGCTGAGCATCCAGGTGGTTGATGAGGACGGCAGAGCCTTTGCCGTTGCCCAAGGACAGTCTCTTGGTGAACTGGCTCCACTTAGTACAGAGCCTGGCCACACTCATGCCTCCTTGCTCCTTCTGGCTTTTCCAGACTGAGAGCATTTTCTAGAAGGAGATCCTGGCCCAGGGAGGGGGAAGGAAAAATAGAAGAGGCCTGTACTCCCACAAAGGCAGAGTCCCTAAAGCCACCCACTGCTTCTGCTACTGCTTCCCCCAACCTTAACCCAGGCACCTAAGCCTCATGCTTGCTCCCTGTGGCCTCTGAAGGAGGATTTCCAAGTCTCCACCAGTCAATTGCACCGGCATTAAATAAGCCTCAGCTAAGTGCCTCTTTTTGTCTATGACCTTGATCACTGCAAGGCCATTCACTCAATCATCCATTCCATTATCTCGTGCTGAACACCTACTCTGTGATTGCCCTGTGCTGCATGCTGGAGATATAGATAAAGATGATTACTGCTGCCTTCAGGGAATGCCAGCAGGCCGGGACACAGACAAGATGCAGTGACATCTCTGAGCAGATGAAGTCTGCGCCTCGTGATGCTGGCTGGGGGAGGCAATGCCATGTAGGTCCTATAGGTGGCAGCAGATGCCCATCGCAGCCCACAGGGGCTCCTGGACACCTGGGGGCAGGTAGCCAGCCAGGTGCCAGGGGGTGAAGTGGACCTATGGAACTGGGTGGAGCAGGGAGAGAGGACATCACCTCCAGAGAGTCTGTGTACTTTGTCCTTAGAAGGATGTGTCTGAGCCTAACTCCCAGTTCCTCAGCATCTTGTCCAGACACCTTCCCATCACCTTTGGGAGGCAGAATTAGTGACCTTGGAAACTCACAGCGTACTGCGCTGCTGCTGGGTGAGTGCCAAACATTGTACATACACCCATGTAGGCTTCATAACAACCGTGCAAACTAGCTGTCCTTATCCCCGTTTTATAGACGTGGAGACTGAGGCTCACAGGGATGTAGGTGACTCAGAAGTGATGGAGCAGGGATTCAAAGCAGCTGTGGTTGACTCTGTTTCTATAAAAGCCCCCTGGGTTCTGCTGACAGGAAGCCTGCTTTCAGATGCCTGGAGGAAAATGGCCCCAGCTGTTGTGTGGGGAGCGGCAGGACCCCAGCTCAATTTAACTTTGCAAGAGGCTTTCCCCATCCAGATGGAGATTCCCTCTTTCTTTTCAGCTGCTAGTCCTCCTTTATTTCCACTCTCCTTGCCTTCCCATTCTACTGACCGTCCCACCACTGTGTCCAAGAACATGAGTTCTATTTTCACACCTATCCGTGTGATACGATAGGTGTGAAATGACTTGTCATATTTGGTTTCCTGTTCACAAAATGTTTTTACAATCATGATCTTATTTGATTCTCAGCCTTCCCATGAGGTGGGTAATTTTATTATTCCCGTTTTACAGATGGGGACATGGAGGGCCAGAGAAGGTTTTACCTCAAAGAAGGTGCATTCCCCACTCTTGATTCCAAAGAGCCTCTGCTCTGGAACTTGACTTTTACCAATCTGCTTTCAGAAAATCACTTCCTTCTTCCTTTCCTTTTCCCACCCAGGTCTTTAATCTTCAAAGCCCCTCATCCAGGAAGCTTGCCCCAAGGCCCACAGTCCATACTGGCCTTGCCTCTCCTTGGGCTCCTGCTTCTTCCCCCCTGGGTGCTCACAGCCAGCACTGCATGACCTAATGCTTTGGAGGCAGTACAGTATGGTGGGAAGGAGGGCATAGTGGCTGTGGGGTGGTGCCTGAATCCCAGTGCCTCCCCTTACTTCCTAAGTGATTCTGAGCAGCTGACCTACCCTCCCTGGGCCTCCACTGAGCCCCGCTATAACAATGGGCTTAATGGCAGTGCCTAGCTCAGAGGGTCTCTGTGTGGATCAGATGAGCTGCCCACTGGCCAATAAATGTAATTGCATATGTATAAGGCAATGAAAGCAGCTTGAGAACTGGAATCACTCCCAAAGTGCCTTGTGTGTTGCTCTGCACAGAGCAGTTGGTAAAATTCCCAAAATTGTGTTTGAAAAGCCTGAGAACCCTCTCCACCCTGACCAGTTCCCTGGCCTGACTTCTCCTTTGGAGGAGAACAAGGGAGGAAGGTTTTACCTCCCTCTGCCCTCCCCCGGGACTGGGGCTGCCCTAGGCCTGAGCTCACTGTGCCCTTGTCCTAGCCTCCCAATCCCGCAGTTCTCTCCGGGAACTTGGGGAAGGGGAAGTAGGCTTTGGAAACAACCCATCAGGCATGTGTCCAAACTCAGCCTCTGACTTATGGCCTAAGGTTTGCTGTTCAACCTCCCTGAGCCCTGATAACCCTCATCTGTACAATAGGACTGTTGGTTTGAGATGAGACATGAGAAAAGATGCTGTGAAACCTAAGCATTTACAGGCTTAGCAACTGCTACTGTTATCAAAGCCCACCCTCCTCCCTTAGGTCCTCTGGTCCCACCTGAGCTTTCTAAATGGAAACCCCCTTTCTCCTCATCATTGGGCCCTCTCCCAACCCTGCCCTTCCCCTTCTGAGCCCTAACGAATTGCTTGTTCTCACAGGACTTGGCACAGAACGGATGTTGTCTTTCTCCTCCTTCCTCTTGGCTGCCTTAAGCTTTTCTTTTGCCTTTTCGCTGCTTTTTAGATCTTAACATTTATGATAATCCGCCTTGTAGTACTAATAACAGCTGAGTCCTTACAACATTCCCTGCACTGTGGTAAGGGCTTTCCATGCATTATCTCAGTAAATCTTCAGAGCAACCCTCTGCAGTAAGTCCTGGCATTATTCCTGCTTTAAAAATGAGTAAACTGAGACTTGAGGGGTTACTCGACAAGAGGAAACTTGTCCACGGTTTTGGACCTGGTTAGCGCTGCTCGTGGAGCAGCGCTGCAACCCAGAAATTCCCCAAATCCAACTCTAGTAGCCTCGTCTGCTTCCCTGAGGGAGCTCACCGTGCCCACACCCTTCTAGATACTTCGGCTGTGAGCCCCCTGAGGGCAAGGGCATGTCTTAATTATCTCTGAGATCCACACTGCGCCTAGTGAGGGGTGCCTAATGGGACCCTCATTAGGTAGGGGAATCTCTTTGCCCTCCCTCTGCCTGAGTCGCTGTCTGAAGGCACTGGGGTCTGCGTGCGGGCTGGAGGTGCAGGAGCCCCGGAGCACCAGCAGGCGTCCCCCGTGAGGCATCCTGCCCCAGAAGTTCTATGCCACTCCCCCGTCTGGGGCTGTCTGTCTGGGATTCACTGAAGCCTGTCGCCGTGGAGCCCTTCTTCTCCTTTTGCACACTCCATACGTGGGGAGGTAGTCATTCTTCTATGCGTTGATCTATTATCCTGGGGCAGACGGCAGGGCAGCCAGTAACAAGTCTTACCCACAGTACCTAGCTAGGTGGGGGAAGGGTAACCAGCAGAGGGGCTGGAGGAAGCGGGGCTGTGGGAGAGGAAGGCTGTGCCCAGTGACGCCAGCAGCTGCCCCATCCCAGCCTGGCCCTGGGCTCCCTAGAGGGGGCAGAAGCTGATGAGGAAAAGCACTGCTCAGGGACAAGGTCAAAGCTGAGATGGGCATAGAGCCTAGATTTCCAACCTCCCAGCTCAGACCCCACCCCCATGCCCTCGAAGCTCCAACCTCTGTACTAACCTTGGCTGTGCCTGTGTCTGGCCTCTCCCAGGCTGTGTCTCAGTGTTCCCATCTGGAAGATGTGTGAGTCCTCCTGCTTGTTCCCTGACAGAGCTGGGCCCAGGGGCACGGATGCTGCCTCTCTCCAAGCCTCTATGAGCAGCAGCTGTTTATGGGAAAGTGCACCACAGACTGGCGTGAGAAGCACCTAGTGGAACCTTCTGGAAGTGGGGAGCTGGGGGAAGGGGGGCTGTCCATCCTCAGTTTTCCTAGTATTGGGGGGAGGGATGGGCAGCCCTCGGGGTTTGGGGAGGCTTCTGCAGACAGGGCAGTTTCTGCTTGGCCCTAACTCCTTTTGGGGCCCCATCTCTCTGCCCTTTTCCCTTTTCCCTGTAGCTTTCAACCGGTCTGGGGCAGCTCCTTAGAAACACATTCACTCCCCAAGTCTCAGGAGGGGTGCTATTTATTCAGCCTACTATGCTCTCACTTGGTTTTTCCGTGCTGATTCTTCCCAGGCCCACTTTCAATATTACCATCTCCTCGGGGAAGCAGGTCCTGACTCCGCCTGGAGTTGACTGCTTTCTCCTGTGGGCCCCGCAGCACAGGAATGAGCCCTACTTTGAGAGCACTGACCTCAGTTACTTACGTGCATGGGCATCTGCCTCTCGCCCAGCACAAAGTAGGGGATAATATTTATTAAATGAGTGAATTAGTGAACTGTGATGGACAGTGCAAAGAGCCCTGGACCAGTTGCAGGGGCCTGGGTTCTAGTTCTGGCTCTACCATGGACTTGCTGTGTGATATTGGACCCGTCCCTTCCCCTCTCTGGGCCTTAGTTTCCAAAGAAGTACAATGAGGCAGGAGGCGAGGCAGGCTCTAAGATGCCCTCCAGCTCAGGCCCTCTAACACTCTCAGTTCTATGCCTCCAGGATGGATCTTTCTGCTGGGGGAGGAAGTAGAGTCTCAAAGGGAATGACACGTGCAAAGGGCCTGTGGAGAGGAAGCAGCGTGAGAACAAGGGGCTCAAACAGAGCCAGCATGGCTAAAACAGACTGATGAGAGGGAATGGGAGGAGAGGTGAGACCGAGGAGGCAGGGGATGATGAGAGCAGATGCTTCCTGTGCGCCAGGCCCCATTAGAAGTGCTTACCACATTCAATTCTCATAACAACCTGTGAGGTAGGTACCATTATTGCCTCATTCGTAGATGAGGAGACTGAGATCAGCAGGGTTTAGAAGGTAACTTGCCCAAGGTCAGACTGACAGAAAGTGACGGGAGAGTCGGGCTGTAAATTTAGGCAGTATGACCCAGAGCTCATTCCATAGCTGACTTGAGTGTTGAACCATAACGGCTCTTGAACCCCACATTAAAAAGTCCTATGTTTACCCTAGAACCAATGGGAAGCTTTCGATGGTTTACGCAGGGGATGGTGTAATTAAATGTGTTGTTCAAAGATCACTCTGGCTGCAATGGGACTAGAACACTGTAATGTACCCGTTAGGAAGCCATGGCATTTGAACTCTAGAGTTACAATAGAAGCTTGAACTAGGGTGGGCGCATGTGGTGGAGATGAAGAAGATTGGACTGAACGGAGCATTTATTTAGGAAATAAAATTCACAGGACTGGGGGATTAATTAGATATAAGGAAGTAAAGGAGAGAGAGGTTTCCGGATGCCTGGTGGTACATAGGGTGCAGTAGGAGAGAATGAGGATTCCAGAAGGGAAAGAGGGTTGAGGAGATCATGAGTTCAGGGACCTGTTGAGTGTGGGGCTACTCATGAGACATCCCAGGGGTGATATCAAATGGCAGGTGGATCTATGCATCTGGTGAAGGATTTATGCATTGTTTGCAATTGGTACTTAATGCCATGGGTCTGAATGACATTAGCCAGGGAGAAAATACAGAGCAAGGTCAAAGGCTCCAGATTTAATGGACCAGCAGGGAAAAGAGTCTACACAGGAGACCCAAAGGGAGTAGCCAGAGAAAACCATTAAGTGTCCCTGAAGCCACAGAGGACCGTGTTGAGCAATTGGTCTGTGTGACTCAGGGTAACAAGTGGATGTGCAGCCATGGGTGCTTTTAGCAGGAACTGTTCAGTGAAGCAGAAGGGCAGGAGACCAGGCATGGGCTGAGCCATGATGGGAGGGGGGCAGGCAGCTATTCTGAGAAGCTGGGCTGCAAAGAGGAGGAAAGAAGGGACCAGGGTGCTGGCTGGGTCAACATCTGTGTGGATGGTGGTCCATCCAGGCTGATCCTGGGAAGCTTGGGGTGAAGGAGTTCTGTGAGTCAGGAGCCAAAGTCTTTGCTTAATGGTGTGGTGGGACCTGGAATCCAGTCATGACAGTAGTGAGTGAGTGGAGAGGGTCCAAGGTAAGAAAGCTTCTCCCAATGTCACCTCAGCCTTGAGATGTGAGGGGAATAGATGGTTATCCCTATGACACAGGAGGAAACCAAGACTTAAGAGGTTAAGTTATATATCCTAATTCGAGGGGGCGGGTACCCTGCCCCAGAACCCTGTTTCTCCCTCAGTGAGGCCGTCTGCTGATGGAGAGTCGGTCACGAATCTCAGGAGAGTGATGCTATCTCCTTTCCTACCAGCAGGTCTGACACGATTGTGACCAGTCATGGCCAGTGGGGGAGACTGACCACCCATCCTTCCTCTCCCTCTCCTCTCCCCAAACCCTAGAGCAGGCAGAGCGAGGAGCAGAGAGGGAACAGGTGTGCAGGGGTGGTGGGGAGATGGGGCAGCCTGGGGACTGCATCAGAAGGAGAGTGACACCAGCCACCGTTTACTGAGCACCTACAAAGTGCTGTGAAGTTCTTCGAATAATAATATTTCATCTGGGCAGCCCTATTACGTGGCTACTCTCATTTCCACTGTTCAGACAAGAACATTGAGGCTTTAGGGAGCTTAGAGAAGAATGGGCTGAGGGCTCTGCCTCTTGACTCTGGGACCCCTTCTGTGGCTGTGGTGTCAGAGAAGACTGGCAGACCCAGTGGGACTCAGAGAGAGTGGTGCTGCACTGTGGCGGGCCGTGTGGAGTGATGCCAGCACCAGAAGGGACAGCTTTTTTTTTTTTTCCAAGCACTCCACATGGCTTGTGGGATCTTAGTTCCCCAACCAGGGATCTAACCCATGCCCCCTGCAGTGGAAGCGTGGAGTCCTAACCACTGGACTGCCAGGGAGTTTCCAGTAACAACTTTTTAAAGCTCCACACCCAGAATGGTGCTGCAGGACCCACACATATATTTTGAGTCAAGATTCAGGACTCTGATGTGATAAAGGCAAGTTCTGGTTTGTTTTCCCAAGTTTCTTTTATTTATCTCCTGATTTCTTTTTGTTGTACTTCTTAAGAGATCTCCTTCACTTTGTTTTCCAACACTTTTATTACCTTAAAACATTTTTGCTCTCATATTTTTAACTTCAAAGGCCCTTTCTGAGCCTCTGATGATGTCTATTTTTATTGCACCCACTACTTGCTTTATGGATGCAACAATTTCCTCGTATGTCCCTGGAAGAGATTGATTACAGACGAATTTTTAAAAACGTCATCTCTGCATCCTGCATTGTCTCTTTTGTGTGTGTTTGTTTGCTTTGGTCTCTTCTTCCAAACTGGAGGCTTCCATTAAACTCCTGTGATCCCTCGGCTCTCCTCTCTATTCATGACTGAGAAGTAAGAGGAAGGGCCGAGAAGCTCAGTGTATGTGGACAAGGCTCGTGAACTGGTAGTGTGAAGTACCCCATAGTGGAGGCTCTGAGTTGGCTTTCCCTGGGGCACCCTCCAGTGCCAGTATCTGAAGGTCTTTTTGTTGAGATCTCTATCTCCCATCTGGGGAAAATATACCTTTCCACCTCCTTTCTGGGGACAGAGATTGGGAAGCTGAAAGCACACCAGTCCATATACAGACTAACACACAGCCTCTATTTTTCCAGCCCCTGTCTGTGTTCCCACCCTCACTGTGTTGAGTGCATCTCTACTGGACACGATTGAAGTGTCTCTACTGCAATCTCCAAGAAAGGAATCTTCTGGCCTCTTCCTGGTGGGGTAGCGTGATAGCGTGGCTGTGTCTGCAGGGGAGAGGGCACAAGGGAAGTCTAACTTCTCCGTGACAGATTCTCAGCCGGTGCCCCTGTTTCCAGTCCAGGCTTCATCTCTTCCGGACACATTCCAGTCCCGAGACCTGGTCCTGGGGTGCATCCGTCATGTTCACGCCGCATAACCCTTGCTGGCTCTGCTGGCTAAACCCTCCCTCTAATTTCTATCTTCAAAATCTGGTTGTCATTTTTCATCAGCCATGGTTTCCTCTCCCTGCTCTTCATCCTTGAGGGTTTATACCTTTCTTGTTCCTTTGCTGTCTTTTAAGAGGCTTAGGGAGAGAACAGACATAAATGTGTCGAAAGTGATACTTGGTAACATTTTATGAAGGTAGTATGTTGAAGGAATAGTTGTTAAGACCATATTGGACAGACATTAAAGAAACCACGGGAAAGCAAAACAAAAATGTGGTGAAGATGGGGGCTATCTGTCCTGTCCTAGCGCCCCCAACACCGAAAGGAAGCCCTGCCCCTGACTTCCAGCTCTGAGCCAAGCATGGGACCACGCTGGGCTCTGATGTCTTTTAAAATGGAAGGTAGGGATTGGCAGGAGGCACTAAAGCTGAGAAAGGGCACACTAGCTTTCCCTGGACTCCTGTCCCTCACCTTCTTGAGACCATGCCTGGACCCTGGAAGCTGCAGGTGGAGGGATAAGGAGGTGGGAGCGGGGCAGCACGGAGGGGGCAAGAGCTCCTTGCCTGACGCCTGGTGAAGTTCGAGGGGAGAACTGCTCTGGGGATAGGTGGCTTCACCTTGGTTGTCACCAAAGGAGTGTGGAGATCTGTGAGACAGAGTTAGGCTGACTGCCAGCCCTCCCTCCCAAGACAATTCATTCAGAAAAAAGGTTGGCTCTGCTTAAAAGGGTGTGGGCCAGACAAAGAGAGACTGCCGTGTGTTTGGAGTGAGAATGTGGGAGTCCGACTCTTGACTCTGTAACTTTCCAGCTATGTGACCTGAGGCACACTGCTCAACCTCTCTGAGTCTCAGTTTTCTCTTCTGTACAATGGGCATAATGTGCCCACCTCATACAGTTGTTGTGAGGATGAAATGAGGCAGCCCTGTGCGTGGCATGCAGTAGGCACTCAAAAACTGACATTTAAAATATGAAAAGTGATGTTGGAACGACTCCCTGCGTCCCAACCCCTTCCACTGCTTATATTCTTCCACAGTGGTGTATGGCCAGCCCACTACTACTGTAACAGATTCACCACAAGGGGCGATACCTATGAAGAGAGCCCCCTCCACCTTCCCCCTTCAAGGGATGCCCAGGCCCTCCTGGTTCCTTGCTCCTTGGGCACTATTTGGAGATTCCAGGAAGAAGTGTGTTTGGGTTTGGGCACCTGTAGGTGCCCAGGTCTCTAAGCCTACCCAGAGTAGATCTGGAAAGAGAGATGGGGGTCCCTGGGGCAAATAATGTCTATACCCTTCACAGCCTCCAATCTGCCCTGTACCTTCCCTCCAATCAGGACAGCAGGTCTAGTCAGGCTGGGAGCCACATGAGGCAGAAAGATCCCTTTTGTCCCATGCATATTCCCATGCCTTCCCAAGGGCTCATAACTGCAAAGCCAAGAGTCTTGCAAACAGTAGTCCCAGGCCAAGAAGCATGAGACAGGCAGATCTCCTCCCTTCCAGCTATCTGCTGAAGCAGGGCCTCCACATGGCTAGATCCTGGAGGGCCTTCAGGCTGCAGTGGGAGCTGACAAAGCCTGAAATGTAGCTGGAGGAGGCCACACCACACACAGGGTCACACAGTGGCCTGTGCATGAACACACACATTTCTCCTATTTACCCTCACATGCACTTACCTCTCTCCCATAGACAAGTCTGCTTCTTCTACCAGAAAGCACTTTCCACTCCCCTACCTCTGAAGCAGCACACACACACACACACGCACACACACACACACACACACGCACACGCACACTCCTATCTGCCTAAACTTCTGAAGAAGGGGCAGAAAGGCTAAGAACAGAATTCAGAGACCCACCAGCCTCTTTCTTTCTACCCATAGTCATCATCAGAGAAAGGAGTGGTCCAGAGACTAGGAGAAAGGCTGACTTCACAGAACAGTGTTGAGTTTGTGATTGTTTACCCAGAAGTACAGAGACACACCCCTGGCTGTTTGGGGATGATATGCCCTCTCCAAAATCAACAGCGTCACCCCTGTCGTGACACGCTATGATATGAGCTCAGGGCAGTATG
The DNA here is from genome assembly GCF_964374135.1 of Grampus griseus. NCBI lineage: Eukaryota > Metazoa > Chordata > Mammalia > Artiodactyla > Delphinidae > Grampus > Grampus griseus. Next base: position 81,885,619 of record NC_139017.1, read on the forward strand.
CGTAATTTGAGATCCTGAGGTCAGTTTCAAGGCTAGAGATGGAGGTGGGGCAGGTCGTCACCTTCCCATGCCAGCCTATCTCGTTGCCATAGCAACACAGCTCTGCCTTCATCCCCTGGAGTCCTGGTTTCTGTCATGGGTGGAACACTGTGGCACTTCACTATGTGGTCCTGGGTACCGCATTCCCTCTGGGAAAGAACATTTCCATCCTAGACCAAGCAGGATAGGGGTGGCCTGAGGCTGTCAAGGAGGGCGGGGTTTTCTCATTTGGGGGGAATGTGGGTTTCCTAGGGTTTCCCACTGACAAGCTCTACTCCTTCCTACAGCAATTCCAACTCACGCAGCTATCGGGCCCCTGGAAATGTCCCCATAGGTTGACTGCCCTTTCTTGATCTGCACCACAGCTGACTCTAATAAAAACCCTGCAGTCTCAGAGAAGTGTCACAGTGCAGTGGGGGAGCCAGACTCTGGTGTCAGGAGCCCTGGGAGCGAGTATTAGGATTGCCAGTCATCGGCTGTGTGATTTGAGTTGTTTGTCTTTCTCTGTGCTCAGGATTCTCGCCTATAAAAATAAGGATAACATGCACATCTCCCTGGGTGGTTATAAGAAAGTGGCACATATGTTGCACCCATCCTGGGCTCCGGTACAGGAGGGTGGAAGGCCCAGGCCACCGTTGGTTTCTCTTGCATGTGGAGGGGGGCTTCAGTGCCTTGAGGCTGAGCACTCCAGCAGAGGTCTGACTGTGAGGGTAGGATGATACACAAGCCTCGGTGGACAGGACTGTTTCCGGGGATGGCTGGCACCATCTTCCAGAGCATGATGTCCAATTGGCTGCCAAGTTCCTGGGAAAGGGGAAGGTGTTACCGTGGTCTGCCTTCCTCTGGCCTAGATTGGAACTACTCAAGGTGTGGGCCGTGGTCCATGGCTCTCTGCAAAATACCCCATGGCAGTGAAACAAGCACAGGAGTTCAAAGGACGTCTTCAGAACATTGTTTTGACATTGCTGAAACATCCAAGTGGCATCCAAGTTGGGCTTCTCTTGAGTTATTTTTTAAGATTTCAGTTTGCTAGTGATTCATTTTTTATTGTATTTTTTAAAAAGCATTGATCTGGAATGGATTGGGGGAAAAAACACTATTCCTTCACCACTTAGAGTTTGAGAAGCACTGCACTTGATAACATCAAAGCCATCTTAAGATCAGCTCCAAGTCCAATTGAGGAGAGAAGGGGAAAAACATCAACAGCACTGGTTGCAAAAATTAGCCACAAATAACATGCTGATGAGTTGGCAGCATTTCCATTGGACTGTGAGCTCCTTGGGGCGGGTGGGGGCCATGTTCACTTATTTGTGTTCTTCAGTGTGCTTGTGATGGCGCCTTGCATACAGTAGGGCCTCAGTAAATGCTTGTGAAATACATAAAAGCTAATGAAAAGCTTGTGGTAACAGGATTCAAGAAAGTGGAGCTAAGGCCATTATGTCTCTGCCTACCTGTGATCCAACTCTGGTCTCTGAGAACAATCATTGTCACTCCCCAATAAGCTATGTAAAGACGAAATGAAGAGGAGAAATGATCTAGAGCAGGGTGTCCCCAAACTCTGTGTCCTGGTACTGGTCCGTGGCCTGTTAGGAACCAGGCTGCACAGCAGGAGGTGAGGGGCAAGTGAGCACGCAAAGCTTCACCTGTATTTACAGCCGCTCCCCATCGCTCACATTACAGCCTGAGTTCCGCCTCCCGTCAGATCAGCGGCGGCATTAGATTCTCTTAGGAGCGCGAACCCTACTGTGAACTGCGCATGCGGTGGATCTAGGTTGCGTCTCCTTATGAGAATCTAACACCTGATGATTGGAGGTGGAGCCGAGGCGGTGATACTAACGCTGGGGAGCGGCTGCAAATACAGATTATCATTAGCAGAGAGGTGTGACTGCACAGAGCCCATAATAAATCAATTGCTTGTAGACTCATATCAAAACCCTATCAGCGAGTGGCAAGTGACAGTGAAGCTGCATCTTATGGAGTAGACTGGACATAAGCAACACACTTTGGGTGTCACTGTCTCCCATCACCCTCACATGGGACCATCTAGTTGCAGGAAAAAAATCTCAGGGCCCCCACCGATTCTGCATTATGGTGAGTTGTATAAGTATTTCATTATATATTACAATGTAATAATCATAGATATAAAGTGCACAATAAATGGAATGCGCTTGAATCATCCCGAAATCATCCCCCCCCGCCCCCCCCCCCCCCGCCCCGGTCCGTGGAAAAATTGTCTTCCATGAAACCAGTCCCTGGTGCCAAAAAGATTGAGGACCGCTGATCTAGATCACCTTAAACCCCATCTTCCCCACTCCTGGGAAGTTTCTTCCCTTCCCAATGAGGGTTAACAAGGTCAATCAGGAAGGCACTTCATATACACAGTTGAATAAGTTAACCATAATTTTTGACAGTTACACTGTGCAAGTAGATCTGAGTGGACAGTGACCCCAGCCAGTTGCGCTGGGAGATCAGTGGAAATGAGGCCTGGTGTGAGCGTGTGCTGTAGGGGTGGTGGGGTTGGCTGTGAGCCCTGCTCCCCAGTGCCCTGGCACAAGTTGGAGAAGAGGAGTATGGTACAGTCCAGAGTCCATGAAATTCACCCGGGGGGCCCTTCCAAACCCCTACACTGCCTGGGGCCTTTGATTATGATCTGAAGTTGGATTTCAACTGGAATAAACTCTTAGCATGAGAAATGTAAAGCCTTTCACCCGTGTCTAAGCTGCTTTTATTTCTGTCGTCTGATCTCATTTGCTCGGGTGCCTGGTTTAGCATTAACGTCTGAAGGATGAGTTGCAGCACGTATTCACTCCTCTTTAAAGAGAGAACTCGGAGAAATGTGAACAGGGGGTTTGGGGTGGGAAATGCCCATGCCGGGCCAGGCACTGGGCTTGGCACTGCAATTGTAAAGATGAATAAGCCCGCTCCCTGCCCTGCAGCTCTCACCATCCAGCTTACACCTGTCGCCAAGTGAGGCATGGGTGACCTGCAAGGAGACACTTCCTAGGAGGTGGCGTGTGGCAGAATTCTGAAGGTGAGGATTCTGCCAGGTGGAGCAGGGAAGAAGGACCCCGTAGGCAGGGGCAGGTAACGCACGAGTGGGGACTGGCGAGGTGTACGCAGTTTCTCAGGGATTGGTGACCTGCCCAGGGTTACTCTTCAGTCGGAGACATTGAGTAGCAACCTGTCCACTGGCAGTGCTTCTCAGTGTGGTCTGAAGACCCATAACACAAGAATCACCTGGGGTGCCAGCTAGATATGCAGATTCTAGATCACTCTAGAGGTTGACAACCAGTGCCAAGGGCTCACTCCTGTCCCCAGCCTCACCTCTGACTGACCAGGGGCTGGGTGGCAGACTGAGGCCGCGGACCTGAGAGACGCCCAGAACTTGCACAGAGCAGGGCTCATGATCCTCACACTCTCCTCAGACTGCACCAAAACACTCAGACAACATGTGTGTCCAGCTGCCACGTGATCAGGATAGGGCCCTGAGACTCACGCCTCAGCCTGTGGGACTTGGAACTGCAGTCCTCTTAACCAGAATGTTACCCAGACAGGCTTGATTACCTACAAGTTTGTGGTGAACAAGGAACTGACCAGTTATTTCCCAGCTCCTTCTTGAGAAATTTGACAAGTTAACCTAGAATATCCACAGCTGTGCTGTCCGGTATGGTAACCACTAACCTACCTGTGGCTGTTTAAATAGAATTTTTTTTTTTTTTGCGGTACGCGGGCCTCTCACTGTTGTGGCCTCTCCCGTTGCGGAGCACAGGCTCCGGACACGCAGGCCCAGCGGCCATGGCTCACAGGCCCAGCCGCTCCGCGGTATGTGGGATCTTCCCGGACCAGGGCACGAACCCGTGTCCCCTGCATCGGCAGGCGGACTCTCAACCACTGCGCCACCAGGGAAGCCCCTAAATAGAATATTTTTATCATCACGGACAGTTCTACTGAATATTGCTGAAGAGAAAACAAATTCTATTCTTACATGTGTTACTCAGAAATTTGACATTGGGTCTCTTTTGTGTGCTGGACCAATGTCAGCTCTGAATGAAAGAGCTCAAGGTTTGTGTCAGATACCTGGATAGCCAGTCTACCTGGCTGTTCAGTTTGGTGGGGAAAAGAAATGAAACTGGTTAGTAATCATCATCTGTTCCAGAGGTAACATTGCGAGCTTATGAAAAGATTCTCTTTTCAGCTACTCAGTCATTCTCCAAACATTTGTGGGATACCTGTTATGTCTCAGCACCCTGTCTAGACACTGGGGATGCAACATTGACAGGACAGATGTGGCTCTGATCTTTGGGGAACTTGCAGACTTGTGTGGTCGAGCACAAGGATCACAGATGAAGCATCGAGCAGAATGGCTTCACTTTTCTCTCCCAGGATGTATTCCCACCAACTGCCTGGGATTTTCAATAAAAAGATACAGCAAAATTCTAAAGATCTCAAATCGTGTTTCAGAGTGAGCAATGAACCACTCTACCCCTAAAATGTCCTAGGCTTTCTCTCTGGGGCTCTGAAACACAGCTGGCAAGCCAGAGCCATCTGGACACATTTAGAACAATGGAGGTGAGAGAGAGGCAGCTTGAGAGGACCCCCAAAGGGAGCTCTTGGGGGTCAGCAGGCATAAACAAATGCTGAGTGGCTGGTGAAATGGTTTGGCTGTAGAGGCTAATGCACTGAGGTTCAAAGCTTTGAAGAGACTCTGCGGGGCAATAATAACAAACAACTTTGATTTAATTACGTACCACAAACTTTCTAACTGACTTTGGAGGGTGACAGCGCTTCTGAGATCCAAGTCTGGCAAGAATTTGCCATAGGTGATTTTTTTTAGGTTATTTTACAGACTGACGTTTTCGTGAGACTCAGGAAATAAACAAGCCCTTTGAAATCAAGAATGTGTGTGCGTGTGTGTGTGTGTGTGTGTGTGTGTGTGTGAGACACCGCAATTTTCTAATTTTAAAATAGCATAGTTTGTGCTTGATCATAACGTGTGTCTCAGATCTCAGCTAAATGTCTTTTTGACTGCCACTCATCTGCTCTCAGAAAAGTGTAGGTAAAGCTGTGTTGCAAAGTGTTTTATGAAAAACACAGGGGTCCTTTGGGGAGGTGGAGGGAGCTCTTTTAGTTTATATTTCAGGCAAGTATTTAAAGGACTGAGTGGTGAAGGATGCAATTATTTGTGTTGAGAATGGGCCTACTGTTACCAAAATCTTCAATACTCTTCATGGGCATTTCTTGGGGACTTACTGTGTGCTAGTGCCCATCTGGCCACAGGGGAAATACACAGGGGAGTAAGAAAAACTTGCCTTGGTGTCCACAGCTTGCAGACTCCCAGTAGAGACAGGTCAGGATGAGTAGGTGGGAGAGATTTACCCTCATGGAGGGAATCTGGAAAGGCTTCTAGAAGGGGGGTCTTGGAGCTGGGCCAAGCTGGCATGTACAATTGTCACCTGGCTCATTGCACCATGGAAAGGGCTTCCTCAGACTCCACCAGCTTGTTCAGGCCTATAGGCACCATCTTGTGCACTGGAAATTGTCCCTAAATTGAACTTTGTTTTTTTTTGTTTTTGTTTGTTTTGCAACTTTAAGAATTGAGTTGGGGCAGGTGGAGATTTACAACAAAACTCTAAAATATCATTTGTTTCCAAAATAGATTTGAGAAGTCTTTCTTGGGTGAAGTTTCCATCATTAAAATATATGCTACAGGCCTGAGCTTGGGAAGCAGATACATAGTGGTTATAAGGGCCGTTGGGTCAGAGAGACCTGGGTTTGCATCTGGCTCCACTCCAGTGAGATGGTGAGCAAGTTCCTGAGCCACTTTGAGCCTTAGTTTACTCATCGAGAAAATGGCAGTCAAGATTCCTATCCTATGAAATCCATCTATGGTTAGGATTCAATGAGCTACTTTGGTGAATTTCTCAGTATCCTGTCAGGCATGTAGGAAGTACTTGGTCAATGTTGGCCAAGGTCAGATGACCCCCTGACATCTCAGTTTATCCATTCCTAACTAGCCTATCCTGTCCTGTGGTCACATACAACTTAGAAGCAGCTGTGGGGCGCAAAGGGTTTGGGGTAGGGGGTGGTTGGGGTAAAAGGCTTTTTGGTGGAGTTGTCTTAAGTAAAAGTCTAAAGGGAGCTAATTTGTAGCAGGAAAGTTTTGGCTTATCTTCTCAAACACACCCTCTCTTAGGCAACCCCACTCAATGTAATTGGGCCAGGTTTATATCCTTCCTCTCCACTCCCAAGGAGCCTGTGCTCATCTCAATTTAGCCCTTATCACACAGTGTTGAAATAGCCTGTTTATAGGTTGGTCTTCACTATTTTGAGTATGAGTTCCTTTAAGGACTGGGACTCTGTCTTACTAATTCAGCAGCAAGCCCAAAGCCTGGGATGAAGTTGGCGCTCAATACTTTGTGAATGGATGGATGGCTGAAGGGGCTTCTAATCAGAAACAGAGCTACGATCAGGCACCAATATCTGGATTCTCTTTCAGTTCACTTAAGTGACAGATAGGAGGCAAACTAAAGATATGTACTCAGGATGTTATAAATTACTGTCCTAGAGGAGCTAGTAGCATTTCCTAAAGTGGGCAAATTTGTAAAACCCAGAGAATTGTAAGGTTGAGTGTCAGTTTCTCTCCAGCCTATTGCCCTGGCTCATCCAGATTCTATATTTGGGTGACCAAGAGAAGTTCTCTAAGCTTATGGAGAATGAGTCATCCTACCTGCCTGTCCTCAACGGTTAGACCTGGGGCAGGGAGGAGAGGAGGATGTCTGGGAAAGGTTAGCTCAGCTTGGGTGTTGAACCAAGGAGCAGAAGAATGAAAAACTTCCAGGGTCAGGGAAAGTCATTAATTGATAAGTCTCGAAAGGAAGAAATGCGTTCGTAGCCACGTGTTTACATAAGCTCATGTCAACACTTCCTGCTTCCCCCACTATGGTAGGTGAACTCAACAATGGCTGGTCACTCACTGATTCACCCTGTGTAGTAACCAGTAACCATTATTCATTCATTCACCAAATATAGGGGAATTTCTGTGTGTAGCATAAAAGTACAAAAAGTACCATATTAAGCCACGTAAAGGTATATCCTACTTTACACCTGACCTCAAGGAGCTTATGGTCTAATAATACAGATTGATAGATATACACATAATGGGTATAATAAAAGGTAGAAAATGAAAGTTTAAAAAGAGTCAAAGGGCCATGGGAGTCCAAGAGAGTGGGATATCACCACTGGAAGGCAATATATCAATGGGGTTGAGAAGCTTCAGAAGTAAATAGGTTCAAATCTTGGAATTAATCATTTACTGACTGTGTGACCTACGGTGAAGAACTGAACCTCTCTGGGCCTCTGTTTCTTCCTCTATTGGATTTTTGTGAGGGATGAAGGAGAACATGTGTGTAGAGCCTTAGCACAGAGCCTGATACACAGATGGCTAGTGCTTCTCAACTCAACTCCACAGCCCAGTGACCTGCAGAGCTTTAAAAATCACAGATGTCCAGGTGTGGAAGTCAGAGTTACTTGGTTATAAACATGAAATTTACTCTGGCTAACATTAAGCAAGCAAAAAATGTATCGGAAAGACATAGAATGCTCACAGAATTGATGGAAAACAGAAGATCCCGTCCTCAGAAAGGATGAGACTGGTGGCTCTGGGGGTTCTGTGTGGGCATAATGGGCAGTTAACTTCAGGGGCAATGAATGTTCATTCCAGTTTCCTCCTGGGAGAGTCATCCAAATCCTGGGAGAGTCTGGATGACTTAATTGGTCCCATGCTCATACCTTGGTTAGGGTGATGGTGTGTTGACTTAACACCTCCTCCAATCAGCATGGGGGCATGGGTATAGTTTCCCAGGGGAAAATGAGGTGGTTTCACCTGAACTGATCATGAGTGTTGGGCAAATTAGAGACAACAGTTGTTCATAGCACAGAGCCCCCTCTAGACCTACACAGTGAGCATCTATGGACAGAGCATGGGCAAGTCTACTTTTAAAGAGCCCCACAAATAATTCAGAGATGCACCAAAAGGTGAGATTCACTGAAAACACACTAGAAAAGGGAGGAGTATCATAAGTTCTTAAAAGAGGCAGAGGAGGCAGGTACAGAGTTGAATAACATATATCTCTTCAAAACTTAAACTCCGTTGTGATAGTTGGCATAGGAGGATTATACTGAGTGTGATTCGCCCCTCTTATCTTCTACAGGAGAAGATAAATAATATTCTCATAACACAAGAATATGTGCAAGGTTTTGAGGGAGACTGGACCTTTCCTCCAGATAACTATTTTGGTCTCCATGACAACAGGTGCATCAAGGTCAGTCCACAGCCCCCAGCAAGTGAGTGATCTGAGAAGAAAGGGTGCTACCACTGACCCAGGAGAGGTAGGCTTCTCTGCATTGGGGGTCATCACCGTGCCAGTGGCTCCTCAGATGGCAAAGAGAAAAACTACAAGTCATTCCAGGCAATATTCCACTCACTGTTTTCAAGGCCAGCGTCTTCCACAGGGGGATTGGGCATCTGCCAGGTGACCGGTGGGAGTAACCTGCACTTTCTGAACTTTTCTGTAGTGTTGGGGAGGAAAGATGGAGCAGCAGGCCTGGAAGTCCACCAAGAGATATGGAATCATGGCAATGTGCCTGACCAGCTCTGGGAGGTTGCCCAGACCTGCTGGATGTGAGCTTTAGGATCTTTGAAAGACCAAACTTTGCTCTAGACATTTTGCTCCAGGTCCATTAATCCTGATGACAAGTTCCAAAATTGCAAAGGGATTGCCCTTTGCCAGATCATATGTATCTATAATCTGACATTAACAAACTGAGTTTGACTTTTCTATGTATAATTGGCACCCAAATATAGCTAAAGAAAAAAAAGAAAAGAAAAGAAAAGAAAAAGAGAGAGGATTTTTGGCTTATTCACCAGTTTAAAAATTATACTATGACATTTATTGCTTCCATTACCCAAAAATGTCAGTTTGGGTCAGACTTGTCTCTCTCTTTGCACCGCGTGCCCATCCCCCCACCCCCACCATAAAGTCTTCCCATGCTGATCTAATCAACAGTGAGCTCTTGTGTCTGGAAGTCCCATTGTACTTTCTGTCCACAGCAGGACAGACCCTGGACAGGATTAGATCACAGGAGAAGGGTGCCTTTGGGCACTTGAAGCCTCTCTCTTTATGTGGCCTATAAAAGTTCAGAAAGTGTAGATTATTGTTTTCGGAGATATTTATCTTTTCATTCTTACCTCTCATTGTCCAAAAAGAAGGGTTGATCCCTTATTAGCTGTCCATTAGTTTCCCTCTCAGGATTCCATTTCACTGTAGAAAATTTTAGTTGAGTCTTTAATGTGAATTGATAATTGGTTGCATTTATCTTCCTCGGGATGAAGGAGAACAATGCTTAATCCAAAGAAATTAATCTTCAGTCATGGAGTTTCAGGCTGCATCACTGGTGTGGAAGAATTACTTTGTCTGGGAAGGAATATTAGAATACAGGTTTGGTTACTGTAACAAAGGCCAAGATAGTGGTGACTTAGCCAAAGTAAAGATTTCTTTCTTTTTCACATAAAGTTCAAGCCTGGGCAGCCAGGGCTAATATGGTAGTTCACAGCGTCCAGGACTTAGGATCTTTCCGCCTTATTGCTCTGCCATCCTGAAAATGCATCTCCACCTTGTGGTCCGGGAAGCCTGTCCCAGCTCCAGCCACCACGTCTGTGCTACCACCTCCAGCAGGACCAGGACAGGGGAAGGAAGGGGCTGGCTTTTGCTTTCTAGTGGCACTAAATGGAAGTTGTACAAGTTGCCTATTCTCACCTTTGATTTTCTAGAATCTTGTCAAAGGGCCATACCTAGTTGCAAGAGAGTCTGGGAAATAGAGTCTTCAGTTGGGTAGCCATATGTCCAGGCAACACTCTGTTACCACAGAGGACACAAAGGACAAATATGGGGGTGACAACTTGCAGTCTCTGCCATAGGAGACCTTCCTGCTGCCTTCAGTTTACACTCTTTGAGTAACTGTTTATCCTAACCAAGGCCGGTGTTCCATCTTTATAGGGAGTTTATCATCTCACCTTGAAACATGTCTATCTCCTCTGTGGGCAGTGTCTATGAACGTTTCTACCATCACTCCGCTGCAGAACTGAGGGATCTAGTTGACAATACTTTATTACTTTATTAAGTACTTTATTAAGTAATAAAGGTGCTTTATGACCCTCATTTCCCACTCCTGGATTGGCCACCAAGTCTGTTGCTCCTACTTTAGCATTACACATCTGGCCCCTTCTCTCCCTCTGCACCATCATTGTCTTAGTTCAGGGTTTCAACATTTCATCTCCTTCCCTCTGTTATTAATTTATTCAGTAAGTAATCACTGAGCATCTACTCTGTAGCAAGAAATAATGTAGGTGCTGGAGATAAAATGGTGATCCTTGCCTGTCAGTAGTTCACAGTGTAACAGGGGAGACAAAACCAAACCAAAACAAAACACTCATGTAGCTAGAAGGCGATGCACAAGCTAATGAAACCTATATTTCTTCACCAGGCTACCGACCCACATCATTCTAATGCATTCTCTTCACTGCTCTGGAGTTATATTCCTTAAAAAAAAAAAAAAGCCCTAATGTGTAGTTCTTCTCTATTTAAAGTCAACTCCAATCTGTTCCCTACTCCCTTTTATAATTAATGTAAAGGAGGCAGAGGTGGTACTCAAGAATTCAACAAATAATAAGGCACAAGCGTCCATCAACCAGCAGATAAGGCCATGCCAGTGTGGATCAGTGAACCAGCCCTGCAGGGAAGGGTCCTTCTCCTTTGGCCCAAAACCCACCCCTCCCCCTCCAAGCCCCCATGCGCTCTGGTTGCTCTCAGCTGCTTTCTGTTCTCCTAATATGCCGTGCTCTTCCATGACCCTATATTTTGCCCATGCTCTTCCTTCTAACAGGAATGTTTTTAACTCCTTCGTGGTAAATTTTCTTCCACCTCTCCTTCCTCCTATCTGGATATCGATATTTGACAGTTGATATTTCTTGAATAATTTCTATCTTTCAGGCACTATTTCAAACACTTTATATCATGTAAAAACTTGTTTGAGTCTCAACTATTAATTCTTCCATATAGTTTTCCACTTCAAAGGTAAGTCAAGGCCCAGAGAGGTTAAATAAATTGTCCTTGTCACCCAGCTCAGATGTCATTTTCTCTGTGAAATCTTTCCAGACGTACCTAGGCAGAGTTTGTTGCTTTTTGCTTTGTGTTCCGGTAATACTTTGTATGTCTTTCTGTTATGTATCAATATCTCGTTGTATTGTAACTCATCTGTTTACATACCTCTTTTCCTCAGTAGTAGAGGATAAAATCTCCAGGACCTGGCACAGCACTTGGCATGTGATAGACACTCAGTAAAATCTCTGAATGTTGAAGAAATAAGTAAACCTGTAGTAATTGCCTTCTTACCATACCAAACCACCTTTTAATCAACAACCTCAATAAATCCCTAAAAGTGTCTTTTTTTAAATTTTTCAGTATTTCTTAAGCCAGGATAACTTTACCTGAAAGAAGAGGAGGCAACCACCAATGTAGTATGAATTCAGGAGCTCTGAGAAGACATAAGTCCTTAAAAATAAATTTTTACCTATTAACTACCTAGAACCTTGCTGGCCAGAATAACAACTCTTTGATTTCATGCTTTAACTGCTGTTGAAATACAAATATACCTTAAATAATGACCATCATAAGTGTTAGTATGCAGGCACCCTTTCTGTGGATGATGATTGGTTAGGAAACTGCCGTAGGACTGGTGGGGCTGGACAGGACAGCATTGCAAGTCCACTCTGGGGAAAGGTGCAGAAATGAGGAGTGTGGGCAGGAACAGGCACAACGCTCACCAATCCTGAGCCAAGTGATGGGGGAAAAGTGAGTTCATCAGACTGTCTCCCTTCTGCCTCATACTCTTCCAGGGTCTCAGCCTCTGCCCAGAGGTCTTCATTAAGGCCTTTAGAGCAGGAAAAGAAGAGCCTGCCACTGTCGACTTTCACGTGACCAAGAATCCCAGCATAGCTCTCTTGCTAACTTTGGCAGTCTCTCTCCATTAGTTTGGTTTTTTTAATATTTTATTTATTTATTTATCTATCTATTTATTTATTTATTTTTTGGGGGGGCTGTGTTGGGTCTTAGTTGCAGTATGTGGGATCCTTGTTTAGGCGTGTTGGATCTTTCGTTGTGGCCCACGGGCTCCTCATTGTGGCGTGTGGGCTTCTTTCTAGTTGGGGCATGCGGGTTTTTTCTTCTCTAGTTGTGGTGTGTAGGTTTTCTCTTTTCTAGTTGTGGCGTACAGGCTGCAGGGTGCATGGGCTCTGTAGTTGTGGCACGTGGGCTCTCTAGTTAAGGCACATGAGCTCAGTAGTTGTGGCACGTGGGCTTAGTTGCCCCGTGACATGTGGGATCTTTAGTTCCTTGACCAGGGATGGAACCCGTGTCCCCTATGTTGGAAGGCAGATTCTTTGCCACTGGACCACCAGGGAAGTCCCTCCATTAGTTTTTTAAATATTTTAAATGGGTAGCCAGCAAAGATACTGTATTTACACATAATAAGGTGCACAAGAGATGATCTGGAGTTCTCCTAAGGATCTGAAGCTCCTTCAAGGTGATGTTGAACACCATGCTTGAGAAGATCTCTGTCGCCTCAGAGAATCTGGATACAGTGCCTGGCACATGGTGGCATCAGTCTTGATTCCTTCCAACAAGCCGTGTCCAAGGCCAATCAATAAGATAATGAGAAATGATGTAGGACTGACTCATTTTTTTAACATAACACTATATACTCACACAGACAGACAGACACACACACCCCAGTGTAATTGAAGTCACCATGAAACCACAATTTTGTACTCTCATAATCAACAGAAATCACAAACTCTTTTCATTTTTCTAATCTACATAATGATAATTGTAAATGACTATTCTATCCAGAAGATGTTCCGTGACCAAATTAGGTATTCCCTGATAGTTGAACATTTAGGCTGTTTACATTAAAAAAAAATAATTATCAGGTTTCTTTAAAAAATGTAAACAGAAAGACATTTCACTGCTAAGTACTTCAATTTGCATCTCTAAACAATAAGGACTTTAAAAAATGTCAGTATCAGAATCTCCTAATAAAATTAACACTTATTCCTTAATATTATCTAACATCTGTTCAATATTCAAAATTCCCAATAGTCCTCACTATGTCTTTTTATGATTTATTTGCTCAAACCTAAATCTAAACAAGGTCCATACATTGCATTTCATGGTTACAGCTCTTGAATCCCTTTTTTTTTTTTTTAAACATCTTTATTGGGGTATAATTATTTTACAATGGTGTGTTAGTTTCTGCTTTATAACAAAGTGAATCAGTTATACATATACATATGTTCCCACACCTCTTCCCTCTTGCATCTTCCTCCCTCCCTCCCTCCCTAGCCCACCCCTCCAGGCGGTCACAAAGCACCGAGCTGATATCCCTGTGCTATGAGGCTGCTTCCCACTAGCTATCTACCTTACGTTTTGTAGTGTATATATGTCCATGCCTCTCTCTCACTTTGAATCCCTTTTAACCTAGAATCCTTCCCTCTTTTCCCAATCTTTTCTATTCCATCGACTTGTGGAGGAAACTGCATCAGGCTTCAATTAGAATTTTTACCTTCTGAGTCGCTTCCTGGAAATGTCATTAAACATATTCTCTTAATCTTTGCATTTAAATTAAAATTTGGATCTTAATCACATTTTTGGTAAAAAATACTTCACAGGGGACCATATTTCATATCGCATCCAAATGTACATAATATAAGTGTTCCACCAAAAGTGATGATAAGATTAATTGATCAGTGAGGTTAAGTGATGACAGTCTGATCAGTTCATTTTAAAGTTGTATTTTTTTTCCTTTAGACCAGCAAGTAATCAGTGGGGTGATGTTCTAGCATCCTGCAAATATCCAGTTTCCCTTCAATTTTTGCCGTAATGGTTTTAGCTTCCATAGCTGAATATCACCTAAGTTGAACATCTCACTAGGAGTTGCAAAATGTCAATTTCTATTTTCATCACTTTATGTTTATTCACTGGAAGTTTATTGAGACTTTCTTTTTTTTCTCTAATTTATTAACGGGACTTCTGTAAACAAGAGCTTCCCCTTATTAACTAGGGCTATTTAGTGACCCTGCATTCCAGTTAATATCAGTGTGTAGCAAACCTCCCAGAGAGCGGTGTAAAACAAAAATTTTATTTTGTTTGTGGATTCTGTGGGTGAGGAATTCAGGCAGGTCACAGTCAGGCAGGACACGTCTCTGTTCTGTACTGTCTGAGCCTCAACTGGAAAGACGTGCAGGCTGGGATGACTCAGCAACTGGATGTTTGAATGATCTGGAAGCAACTTCACTCATAAGTTGCTCTTGGGCCAGAATGACTTGAACCCTGAGCTCAGCTGGGACTATTAACCAGAGCTCCTTCATATGGACTATCTGTGTGGCTTGGGCTTCCTCACAGCGTGGTGGACTCAGGGAAATTGAACTCTTTTACTTAGATGATCAGTGCTCCAGAATCAATGTTCCAGCAGACATGGCAGAAGCTGAATTGCCTTTTATGACATATCCTCAGAAATTACAAAGCATCTCTTTCAATACAATCTATTAGTCAAAGCAGTCACAAACTTGCCCAGATTTAAGGGGAGAGGACATAGACATCACCTCTTGATGGGAAGGTGGGATGGTCACATTTTAGAAGAGCACGTGGGATGCAAGATATTGTGGTCATCCTTGGAAAATACAATTTGTCACAACCTAAAATAGAGCTCCAGGCTTCCCTGGTGGCGCAGTGGTTGGGAGTCCGCCTGCCGATGCAGGGGACATGGGTTCGTGCCCTGGTCCGGGAGGATCCCGCGTGCCGCGGAGCGGCTGGGTCCGTGGGCCATGGCCGCTGGGCCTGCGTGTCCGGAGCCCGTGCTCCGCAACGGGAGAGGCCACAACAGTGAGAGGCCCGCGTATCGCAAAAAAAAAAAAAAAAAAAATAGAGCTCCTATAGGAAAAAACACCCCATTTAATTCTACCTACACTATTATCAATATTCAGAGTAAGAAAACAGTGTAGTAGATGTCTTGAATGGTGACAAATTAAGATTTTTTTCTGAGAGGTGAGTGTTAGGCTTTCTCATTTTTAACTATTAAAAAAAATAGTCAATGTGTCTCAATCAATTCTTTTGATACACAGATTGTCCCAACTTTGGCTCACGGGAGCCCCTTCAAGCTGGCTTCTGTGTCTTTTTGATAATTCACCATTAACCTTTGATAGCTTTGTTGCTTTCTGACAAGATGTGTCAGGCTCATACTGTACATTCCCTGCCCCACTCCTGGAATTAGCCATTTCTCCTAGGAACTCCAAGGCCTTTTCATGGAGAATGATATTTAGAAACCAAATCTGGACACTAAGGATGTTCATTTCTACAGGGCTGATGTGGCTTCCAGGGTTTGTTAGTGGACAAAGCAAAGAAAAAGCTTTAGATTCCTTAAAAAAAAAAAAAGCAGTATGTATAGGTGTATCTATAGACGTCTACGTTTATATTAATGTTTATAATTCAAATTTAAATATTATGGAATTTTATCTAACATCTTTGATTTTATACTTTTATGTCTTTTCTCTTATACTATCTTACCATATAAATCTCACACTGTAAAACTATCTCAGAAAACAGAAAATAGCTTCAAAATGCCAAAGCTAATATCCCTTCTAACAATAGGGAATAACTAAAAATAAAGCCTAAGATTTCTTTGCAGATTTTTGTTGCTGTTGTTATGCTTATTTTACTTTTCAGTTTTGTCCTTAGAATAAATCACACTAAACTTGTCTAGTCAATGAACTGTACAGAGTAAATGTATGGCAGATGCATGCTCAAGGTGCACTCGGGTGAATCTTGCCGCCTTCCTGTCCCTTTACCACATTCCCTCCCATCGCATGGTTTACTGTGTTTATTAGACTTCGATTTATGCTTCCAGTACTTCTTTTTACAAATGTAAACAAATATGTATGTTTGTTTATACTCAACTCTTTTTACACAAATAGTAGAATATTATTTGTATTTTTCTGCATCTTGCTTTTTTCACTTAACAGTATATCCTGAAGATCACACCACAAAACTACTAGAATTCTTCCTCATCTTTTCCATGGCTGCATGTACTCCACTGTGTGGGTTTACCATAGTTTATTTAATCAGTCCCCTGGGAATGGAGGTTCAGGTTGATTCAAATCTTTTTATTTCAAATAAGGCCACAGTCAATGACTTTGTGCATGTATTATTTTGTATTACTGTATCTTTAGGATAGATTCCTAGAACTAGAACTGCCAGGTCCAAGGGTCAGTGCATCTGTAATTTTGCTTGACGTTGCCAATTCTCTTCCATAGGGGCTATGTTACTGCTTTCCTAAGAACAAGGAAGGGGATACTGGTTCCCCACAGGCTTGTCATCAGAAGATGTCATCAAACTTTTGGATTTTTTGCCAATTGGATAGGTGAGAAATGGTATCTTGGTGTACTATTATTTAGCACTTCTTTAATTATGAATGTGCTTGAGTAACTTTAATATGCTGAAAGACCATTTTTATTTCCTTTTATGAGTCCTGTCTGTTTATGTCTTTGGCTCATTTTTCTACTGAGCTGTTGATCCTTTTCATTTTCCAATATCTAGGAGTACTGTTTTGCCAAGCAAAAAATTATTTTTCCTTTTGAAATCATTGAATTTATCACTATTTCCTTTTATTGATTCTGGATTTAAGTCATAACTAGAAAGGTTTTCTTCATTTTCAGGTTGTAGGAATCCATGAAATATTTCTACCCATGAACAAGCTTGTCTACTGAAGAATTAGACTTGGGAAATCTCGAAAAGAGCAAATAAGATCCCATCATCTCTTAAATTAGAATTTATTCTGGCAAAAATTTAGAGATTAATGCCACCCAAGACACCAGGACTTAATTATCCAGGTGGGGTGTGGTGAGAATGAACAACGGCCAAAATGGGAAAGATGGTTGATTGATAGTTTGTAAGATAGGGAGAGGGTAGTTATTTACCTTGGGTGTTAGCCTTGTTAAAAACCGATTTTTATTTGTTTATAAGAATGTGAATTTAGGGGCTTCCCTGGTGGCATGGTGGTTGAGAGTCTGCCTGCCAATGCAGGGGACACGGGTTCGAGCCCTGGTCTGGGAGGATCCCACATGCCGCGGAGCAACTGGGCCCGTGAGCCACAACTACCGAGCCTACGCCTCTGGAGCTTGTGCTCCACAACGAGAGGCCGTGACGGTGAGAGGCCCGCGCACCGCGATGAGGAGTGGCCCCCACTCGCCACAACTGGAGAAAGCCCTCGCACAGAAACGAAGACCCAGTACAGCCAAAGATAAATAAATAAATTTAAAAAAAAAAAAAAAGAATATGAGTTTAGGGGACTTCCCTGGAGGTCCAGTCGTTAACACTCTGTGCTTCCAATGCAGGGGGCACGGGTTCAATCCTTGGCTGGGAAACTAAGATCACACATGCCATGTGGCACAACCAAAAAAAAAATTGTGAGTTTAATGAAGAGTAGAGGAGATTTGTTATAAGGATGACAAATACAGTCTTGGCCCTGAGCTTAGTATCGTAGGAGATAGGGATGACTGGGAAACTACCTCTTGTTTGTTTCACATTATTTAATATAAATATAAAATATTACAGTGTAATATACAATCTCATAATATAAAACAAAAGAGTATCAACTATTTGCCCAGCTCTTTATTTTCACATACATTTCACTGTTTTTTAACTTAATTTTAAATCCTTTATTCAAGTGAAATCTTATACAACCCTCAAGCACATAAAATAGATGAAAGTGGGGCTGCTTTAGCAGAAGGGCTGGAAGGTCCTGATCCCCAACCCTTTGGGTCATCTCCTTACCCCAGCATGGAGGCCTAAGGCTCTGCCAAACACAGTCAGAAAACCCAGGTCTAATTGATCCTTTCTACCACCTTACAAAGCTACTGGGTGATCAGTGTACAAAAATGATTCACCTTACCTGCAGCCACTAAATCTTAATTCCTTTCTCAGTTGGCTCCTACGGAGTTCTCCCAGCATTTCCCAGGGCAGCTCTTTATTCCTTCCATCTGGGAAGCAACGATATTCCTTTCCATCTCCCACTGGTCAGACTTGCACAGTGGCTCTTCTTCCGCAGAACTGGCTCTTGATCCTGATTTCCTTGCATTCTGTCTTCTGGAGACCCCAAACAATGGGGCATGGCAGGAAGAGTGAAAGACTTTGAAATGTGCAAAAATAATGACAACTTGTCCTGTCTAGGGCACTCTTCCAAATCACCTCCACCTTTCATTGTCCTTAAGCTTCTTTTAAAACTATGTAAGTTGTAGAATACCGATAGCATTCCACAAATAATTCTTGTCCAAAGAAATTTAAATTGTGTCTCCTGGAGATGCACTCGACTACTGCCCTGTGAATATGGATCAATTTTGAAGTTATTTGTAAATTCATTTCGTATTCTTCATGGTCTATCTATGAGTGCCCTTTTTGAAGTCTCCTTTAATTCTTTTGTTACATCTTATTGGTTCCCTCTTTAATGAATTAAAAACTCTTTGACATGTGTTCATTTCATATTTGTATGAGAATATTTATTTTTAGCTTAAAAAAATGATCGTTTAATGTGCAGTAACTAACGTCTGCCAAGCCCACTATTAAAGTAAGAGAGAGAGCTGTGGAAACCTGCTCTGATGTTCCCAGAAATAGTGAAGAGGGTAGAAGCGAAGTCCTTGTCACTGGAAGGAATCATTTTGGTTTTTTTCCCCCTCTACTCTCACTCTTCTCTTCTCTTGGTCAAAAGTCACTTTCAGTCCCTGTCAGGTCCTCTAGGGGCCTATCTTTCAGTCTTCTAGACCGTCTGTACTTTATCCCTGTCTTTCAACCTTATGTCTAATTAATGTGCAATACATGTGAGATCAGAGAAGCGTGGGCATGTTCAGTGACCATGAAGTTGGCCGTCAGAAGTCCACTTGCCGAGACACTAGAAGTCCCTTGGGACAACCCACACCAAAGGCAGAAAGAAAGAGACACAAAAACATTACCTAGCAAAAAAGCACTAATCTTGGCACTGAAGAGCATTTGAGAGAATAACTCAATGTCTGTCACTCACATCTATCTTCCAGTCCAGCCTCCGTAAGATTAATGTCTGAGTTCCAGGAAGAGCAGAAAAGCTGAAAGTAGAACCAAAACAAACAGTTGGACTTAAAACTCTGTAGGACTTGGGGCAGGAGCAGCACAGCTCACAGAGTTCCACTGGGAAGGGAGAAGGCACAGTCTTCCCCTCCCCTCTCACCATGTACCAGCATTGGTCCTGAAGGTTCCATTGCTTTAGACAGGAGGGCCCAGTGCACTAGCAGCCAGGCCCAGAGCGCATTGTCTGCTGTCCCCAGAGCCACTTGGAAATAATTATGGGGGACTACGGGATCTGAGCTATGTATGTGGATACAATAGGCCAGTGAAATTTGAGTTATTACTATAACTATAACCACTACCCACAGTCTGGTCAGACCTAGAAACATATTTTCAGTTTTTCATTCAACAAAAGTTTTTGTGTTTTTTTTTTGTTTGTTTTTAAGCATTTAGTGATACGTCAGTCACTGAGTACAGACTTACGCTAAACTAAATCTGCTTCCTTGTAACTTATGCCTGGTGATTCTAGCTCAGCTCTGCCCACTACAGCTCCCTTAAATGTTTTTGGTTAAAAAAAAAAAAATCCCTGTAGTCCTTTATTGCAAAGGGACAGACCTAGTTCCAAGTGACTTAAGCAAAATCAGGAATGTACTGCCTCCTGTGACTGGAAGGTCAGAGAGCGTAGGTGGGGGTGACTGACAGCCCGGCCCAGCTGGATGAAGCGTGTCATCAATTTCACCTTTCTGCACCCATCACTCAGTTCAGGTTTTCTCTGTATTGACTTTATTCTCAGGAATGATCCCCATCCTGATGATCAAAACGGCCCTTGGTGGCTCAAGACTTTACAGGGCTCTAAGCACCTTTGATCTCAGGAGGGAGATCTTTCCTTCTAGAATCCCCGCATATTGCTGAATTCTGATTGGTCCTTCTTGATCAGTGCCCACCCCCAACCAGTCAGTGAATCCCCTAGGTAAGGTCCTCTGATTGGCCAACTGGGTCATGTGCCCACCCACACTTCCACAGGGAAGGTAGTACCATGTGATTGACAGGCCCTTTGGAGCTTTGCAAACACTTTTCCTCTGTTCACACCCCTAAATGCACCAAAGGCAGAAAGCAAGAGACATAAAAACATTACCTTGCAAAAAATCATTCATCTTGCTCAGTAGGACTCTGTCCTTGGTGAGCATTGATTCTGGAGCCAAACCACCTTGCCTTAGATTTTAGCTCCACTTTTTATCAGCTATGTGACCTTGGGCAAATTACTCTAGACCTCAATTTTCTCATCTGCAAAACTGGGATAATAATAGTACCTACCTCAGAGTGTTATTGAGAGGATTAACTGAAGTAATATGTATAAAATACTAGTGTCTAGCCCATTGTGTTAGGTGAGTGTTAACTGTTATTATTATTATTATGACCATACCTCCAGGGCCAGCAAAACTTGACCAAGAACATAAACTCCATTTATTTGAAGGAAATCGCAGGAAGAAAAAAAGCAGCCTTGTTCATACTATTATCCAAACCTTTGAATGTGTCTTTCTCAGACTGAACTACTGAATCTACTTTTACCAGGAGAGCTACAAGGAATTCACCACGGTTGCGGATCACTGGATAGGCTATGTTCTGGTCAGAAGGTTGGGATTTTAGACTTCCAACAGGATCCCTTCTCATTAAGTGAAGATGAATGGCATTTTCCACATTTGCCAAAGTATAGATCAGCATTCTAAAAGAACTTGCATGCATCTAGCCCTCATCCTGATTAGTCACGGCACTTAAAAATCTGAGCGAGACAAGTATCCTTTGTGAATTTTACGTTATAACTCTTTCTGTTAGAGGTTAGTACAACTGTGTCGGCTTTGAGAGATATAAACCCAATTAAAGTGTGTCTGGTTTTTTAGAAAGCGGAGGGGGATAAAGCCTCTGAGAGCAGCTTTCTCATTTTCTGCTCTTTACCAAACCACTTGACTTTGTGCCACCTCATTCCTAGCAGCTAAATCTTGGGTCACATGGGGGGTGAGCTACAGTGAGTTTTAAAAAACCTGGCTTGAGTTGGAAAGCAAGCTAATTTGGAAACAGAACCCACACAGACATAGACATATGCATCTACTCATTGCCCATTTCACCAAGGATGCGTTTTGGGAGTTAGGAATTCTTGACAGGGCATTTGAGGTGATCAGCTCTGTGTCCTTGTCCCTTTCTGTTTTCTGCAATAAAACCATGAGCAGTGCTCATATTCAAAAATAGAAAATGAATGAGCTATTTTGGTAACAACCTATAACTAAATACCACTCAGACCTTCAGATGTCAGACCATACCACAAGTCTTCTCCCTGACTTTCCACCAAGGTGTTAACAATAACTATACAATGTTTTTTTTCTCTAGGGGGTTACATTCAGAAACATGTATTTGTCATTTACTGAGCATCTATTGTATGAGCAGCCTTTTTAGATGCTCTGTATCTTCTATCACAATCAGTAATTGACCACATGAGAAAGATGGAGGAGCCCCAACTGTCCCAGCCCCCAGTTTGAATCTTTCCGGCCTGGGCCCCAGACAAGTGGGCAAGTGAGCAAGCCTCCAGGTGACTCTGGTTCCCAGGTTTGAGCCACGACAGCCCATGCTGAGTGGAGCAGAGCTGGGCTGTCTCTTCCCAGGGCAGATGGAAGAGACATGCACAAAATGCACTCACAAAGTGAATTTGTTGTTGTTTTATCCTACTTGGTTTGGGAACGTTTGTTACATCGCCATAGAGAATAAGAAAAATGAGGATAAATATATCTGCTTTACTTATAAAGTTGTGAAGCAGGGAGAAACACTTTGTACATTTTTAAAAAATAAATTTATATATTTATTTATTTATTTATTTATGGTTGAGTTGGGTCTTTGCTGCTGCGTGCGGGCTTTCTCTAGTTGCGGCGAGCGGGAGCTACTCTTCACTGCATTGCGTGGGCTTTTCATTGCAGTGGCTTCTCTTGTTGCAGAGCATGAGCTCTCGGCACGTGGGCTTCAGTAGTTGTGGCACACGGGCTTGGTTTCTCCAAGGCACGTGGGATCTTCCCAGACCAGGGCTTGAATCCGTGTCCCCTGCATTGGCAGGCGGACTCTCAACCACTGCACCACCAGGGAAGCCCCCTGTACATTTTTTAAATTATATTATGCAAACACAAAGAGTTCTTGTAGGAAGATTCAGGTAACACACAAGCATATCTACGTACACGTGAGAGTTTCCAGCTATGTCACATGTCGCAGCGGGATTTCTAGATCTGCTAACCCTGCCTGGAGCTCCTCAGAGGCTCCTGATATACTGAAAAATGAAGAAAGCCCCAAAGATTCCTAAAAATTATGGTCTATTTTAAACATTTTATAAGTAACAAGTCAATATTTTTATTAAAAAATATAACTCCAATATCCACAATATGATCAAAGAATTTATAAAAAGGGAATTCCTAGTGCACTAGAGATAGGCACAGCCTAATGATGAGACACACTTAAGGCTCGCTCTGTCAGTATCTCTGTGACTCTATAAAGTTGTCAGGAAAAAGTATCAGAGGTCTACATTTGAGACCATTGTTAATGTGAGTCCCGGGCAGCTGGGCCAGGCCTGTGATGGGCACTGAGCTGGACCCCTTGGCCTGCTGCTTCCAGTTCTGATGGTCTGATGCTCTGCCCCTGGGTGGCCGTGGTCCCCCCTGGAATTTTGTGTCTGTGGAGCGGCACCTGCTGCTCTCAAGCTCTGGGCTTCCCCAGGCTCCCCTACAGCTGAGAGCTGTCCTCCTTCACTGCTCAGTGTCTAGGGAGCTAAAAAACCTTCCCCCGCTCCACCACCATTTTTCTGGTCTTTCTCCCTTCCCAGCCTTCCTCCTACCAGGCCTCAAAGATTCCTCTCCTAGCCATTGTTTTCTCTCTTCAGCGCCATTTCATCTCTCCCACTGTAAACAGCAACAGCAACGAGAACAATTAATGTTTGTACAGTGAATTGCAGTTTGCAGAGCATTTTCACAGACATCCTTGCAGCTGAGCCTCACATCAAATAAATCATTATTATTATAACGTAGTTACAATGATGATTTCAAGCTTATGTGGGAGGAGCACGGCTCTTAGGGGTGAAGTCACTTGTCTGAGGTCAAATGACCTGTGAGTAGCGGAGCCTGGGTGCAGATACATGTATTCTGAGGCTATTTCCCATCTTCTTTCCATTCTACCAAGTTGGGTCCCCGTGGGTAGACAGTGCGGCACCTCTTCATACACAAGGCGTTATAGCGATAACTTGTGTCATTGTTCACCAGCTTGGGTTTCCTCAATGGGCCTTCATTTTCTCTTTCGTGAAATTTATTTTATTTTATTTTAATTAATTAATTTATTTATTTTTTTGTGGTACGCGGGCCTCTCATTGCTGTGGCCTCTCCCGTTGCGGAGCACAGACTCCGGACGCACAGGCTCAGCGGCCATAGCTCACGGGCCCAGCCGCTCCGCAGCATGTGGGATCTTCCCGGACCGGGGCACGAACCCGTGTCCCCTGCATCGGCAGGCGGACTCTCAACCACTGTGCCACCAGGGAAGCCCATCTCTTCCGTGAAATTAATTTTATATTTACAGAATATGATTATGTAATGGGAACCTTCTAGGAATTATTATATATTTTAAACCTCAGTTTACCCATTAGTCCTTAGTTTTTCTATGGTTAAAATATAATAATACAATGATTACTGTGGGTACAATAATAGTAAACTACAGATTTTTTGTAGTTGGTATTTAACAGTTTTTAAGGTACTGTAACCTACATTTATGTATTTGAATTTCACAACTGCCCAGTAAAGTTAGGTAGGCAGTATGCCTATTTTATAGAATAAGTAACTGAACCTTGGAGAGGTTAAATGCCTGGTCCACGTTCTCTCAACAAATAAAAGTTACCCTGTGATTTGTACTCAAGGTTTTGGCTTGTTCCGTACTTTTTCCAGCACCTCCAGCATGGCGGAACAGGGTGGGAGAGAATATCACTTATTCTGTGTCTAGTGCAGAGTTTCTGAAACTGTATTATGCACAGAACCACCTGGAGAGCTGTTAAAACTCAGATTCTTGGGCCCAACCATCCTGATTCAGTATTTCTGGGATGGGGCCCGAGCATATGCATTTCTAACAAGCTTCCAGGTTCAGTAGGTACCTCCTGTCTGTGGACAATTCTTTGAATAGGACTGAGAGAGGGAAAGTGCTTCAGGCCTCAAACCTTACTTCCATCATCCCTAAAGGGGGTTAATAGTATTACCCACCTCACAGGCTAATAATGAAGTCATGTGTGCAAAAGTACTTTTTAAACTATTAAAGGCTACTAATGCTGTTATCATGATCCACTGCATCTAACGTATAATGCAAAATATACTTGAAAGTTGAAAAATTATATCCAAAACATTCTTACGCAGACCTCAGGGGTGCTATTCACATGATCTTCTATGCCCGTGCCCATAAAATTGTGCAACATGGTGGTGTCGGTTAAACGAGAACCTGCTCCATTCAACTCGCTATTGATGGGGTTTCATTCCAAATTCTATCCACACTAAGAACACCTACCTGTCCAGTGATGAAGAGTGTGTCAACCCAACTGGTTTCCCCTCTGCCCCACGTGGGGAGCACTAACAAGGGATGGGCAGAAAGAGAGGAGAGAAAGGAACCGGGAACCCCCAGTCCTCAACCACTGCTTTTGTGGGCTTCTCTTCTCACAGCAACCTTGGTCAAAGAGCCAGACTGAGGTGCAGGGATTTTCTACCCTTGCTTACTCTAGCACAGGACTTATTGGAGCCTAGAGAGTACCAACAGCAGTCAGCCAGAGGGAGAAGGGGCCAGGGCAGAAAGGCCCTCCAACCACATGTTGGTTCATCAATCTCTGACTGAGAGAAAATCAGGCCCATGAGGATTCATTTATTCCCGAGCTTTGGAGTCAGACAGTGTCAGGTTTAAATCCAGGCTCTGTCACTACTCAGCAGGGTGGATTTATGTGAGTTACTTTGCCTCCTCAAATTGCAGTTTGTTTACTGTAAAAGAAGGTTAATAATATCCCAATGCCCAGTGTGCTCAGTAAATGACAACTGTTATTATTTTTTATTAATATTCACTCAACAAGGATTTACTATACATGTTCTATGTACCAAACATTATACTGGGCACTGGCAATCCAACAATAAATATAACATCATGCCTGTCCTGGAGAAAACTACAGTCCAGTGTGGGAGACAGCAGTTAGCACAACACATGTTACAGGTGCTGTTCTCAGTACACGTTCAGAGTAAGCTACAAGGAAGGGAAATTTACAGAGAGTGGAGGGAGTGTTCTCCCCTGCAAGAGCAGCCTATTAGGGGCAGGACAGGAATAAAGATGCAGACCAGATGTAGAGGATGGACTTGAGGACACAGGGAGGGGGAAGGGTAAGCTAGGTCGAAGTGAGAGAGTGGCATATATGGACATATATATACTACCAAATGTAAAATAGATAGCTAGTGGGAAGCAGCTGCATAGCACAGGGAGATCAGCTCGGTGTTTTGTGACCACCTAGAGGGGTGGGATAGGGAGGGTGGGAGGGAGGGACACGCAAGAGGGAAGAGATATAGGGATATATGTATATGTATATCTGATTCACTTTGTTATACAGCAGAAACTAACACACCATTGTAAAGCAATTATACTCCAATAAAGATGTTAAAAAAAAAACACAAAAAACGTAGCAGCCTACTGAGTTCTCCGCTCTTGCCTTCCATGTACCCTTCCTGCCCTGAGGAGGCAAATTAAGATGTCCACAGTTTCAAGGACAGCCCTGAATAATTGTCCTCGGTCAGTATTCCCTAATTGTCTCTGATCTGTTGCCCAGTTGAGCCCTTGCCGGCCAAAATCGACATCCACTGGGGTGAATTTACACTCTCCACTCAGCATGCTCTGTCTACACAAGGCATTTCATTCAGGTTTGGAAAGTTACAGGCTGACGCAGCTCTGGAGGTTTGTTGGACTTTTTTTTTTTTTTTTTCAGATGTTTCATTTCTTTCCTCTTAGGATCTGTGCCCTAGTTGTTCTGGGAAACTTGTGACCTCTCTGTGTTTTTAATTAGAAGATGTCATTTTTCCATGGCAACCTATCTTGATGTCCTAAATAGAGAATCTGTAAAATCAGTTTCTCTATGAAGGGCCAAACAAATTGGAATGGGAGGCTGCCCAAGGAGGGCCAGTGCCCAGGCCTGGGGGCTCCACCACTAGGAAAGGTCTCCCAAGCAGAGAAACACCACCAGGGACTCCTGCTACAATAGACCTGCACCATCGTGGTCCAGCCAGGACCTCTCAGTTTGGGGTCATAAAACCCAGTTCTTGATAGTTGTGTGGGGGAATTTGCACTTTCCAATTGGCACGGAATCAAAACCATGTCAGCTGTGAGTTATGGTGTTTCCAGGGCCAATAGCCCATAGGTAATAACATGGAAGCCAGAAAAACATTGATGGGAAATCATTGAAACCAACCCAAGCTCCATGGGGGCCGAATTTGAACTGACCTTTTCACAGCAGCATCTCACCTCCTAAAGGGAATGAGCGTCTGCAGGAAATGATGAAGGTACTAGAGATATTATGCACCGCACTTTGCAAGTCAGTGAGGAAACACTAGTTAAACCATTTGGCAAAAATTGATCAGTTTCAAAAAGAGTGCCCCCAATTTTGTAACTGTGGATTTTCTCTCTTTTATTTTTTAAAGCATCATTTCCATTCAATAAGGCAGACATGTTGATAGGCAAAAGTCACCTTGACCATGGAGATTATACTGATGCATTTTAAAATGAAATCATAAAATGATACGGAGAGCCCTTCCTCTACACTTGATCTAGATAGAAGGGAACCATGAGAAACCCTATTCAGTGCACATATTATTGAAAGCTCACTAGTGCCAGGCACCAATAACAACAGCTAACACTTGTTAACTGCTGATTATTTTAAGGAACTGTTCAGGTGCTGTGTATGTATTAAGGACTCATAATAATAATACCAATATCTTTCCCTATTTACTGTTTATCATGTGCCAAGAACTGTTGTAAGTGTCTTCGTGTCGAACTAAATTCATATTCACTATTATTTTCCCAATTTTCAAATCAGGAAACCGAGGTATAGAGTGGTTGGGTGACTTTTCCAAGGTCACAGTCTGGATATGAAACCAGGCAGTCTTGGCTCCAGTGTCTGTCTGTACTTGTCATGGCTATAAATACTCCCTACTTGGTGTAAGAAGGTTTCTGGAATCAAGAAAGGATATTTGACATGCTGAGCTCATTCCCACCTCAGGACCTTGCACTGGCTGTTCCCTCTGCGCAGCCTGCCCTTCCCCACATCTTTGCCTGATGGGCTCCTTCTCATCTTTCAGGGCTCAGCTCATACGTACTTCTTGGAAATGCTTTCCCTGACTCTCAAGTGGAAGCAGACTTCCCCACACCACGCCTCAGTCACTCCATCCCATTTTCTTGTTTTAGTTCCTTCAGAGTGCTTTCCAGGTCCTGAAATCACCCCGTTTCTTTATGTGTTGAGTCTCCCCCTGACTAGGATGTAAGCTCCACGACAGGCAGGACTGCCTCTCAGTCACTTATACATAGAACAGTGCCTGCCGCTGAGCTAGGCCTTCAGTCGCTGTTGAGTACATGGCTGCAGCACACTGGTATTGAATTTTTTCTTGAGCACCAATGATAATGACAGCAGCACTGATTATAATAGCAGCAGCAACAACAATTCTAATAGGTAATGGCAATTAAGTGTTTATTGTGCAGAATGTTTCTTATCAGTTCCTGTGAGGTAGGTACAATTATTGCCTCTATTTTACAGACTAGGAGACTGAGACTTAGAGAGGGTGCGCGATGCTGGTGTCACCACGAGGCTGAGAAATCCTCAGGAACTCATGTATACACCAAACACAAGCCACGTGAAGTTATTGTCAGTGAAGCAAAGGGTGCAGCCAGTCAGCACACACCATGGCAAGTTCCTAAGCCTCCTGGGGTCTCTATTTCCTTCTCAGTTAAAGAGGGAAAGTTGAAGTTTCATAATTAAGAAGTGTCAGGGTCTAGAATTACAGCTTGGTGCAGTGGACAGAAGCTGGGCAGTGGTTCTGGAATACCTGGGTTTGAATTCTAGCTTTGTCCCTGACCAGGTGTGTAAGCTTGGGAAGTCTCTCTAACTCTTTAAGCCTCAGTTTCTCCTCCTGTGAAATGGGATAATAGTCCCAACCTACCTGCCTGGCAGACTTGGTGTACAGAGTTAGTGAAATAGACTATGTGAAAACAACTAGCACTGTGACTAGTGCATGGTCAGTACTCAATAAATATACCTTTTCCTCCTCCATTCCTTTGCTGCAACTCATTCAGTATTTATCTCCCCAAGCCCCCCAACCTGGAACCCCCTGTGATTTCTTGATGTTTGAATTCCATGTCCTCAAACTAAGCCAAATACTCTACAGGTCACCTGTGACCAGATGGCTGTCTTTGACCTCATTAGAGAAAGGATGACTGGAGAGTAAGAGATGGAAGGAAGGAAGGAAGGAAGGAAGGAACCAGGAAAAAGGTTTCAAGGAAGAAAATAGAAACTTTTTTTAAGGGGGAAAAATGTGTGGGAGGAGAGGATATTGCAGGAACCACATAGCAAGAAGAGCCCCGCTGTGGAAAAAAATGGTGTCAGTCAACGGTAAGTCATTGAGGACACGGTGTGTCCTTTGCTCCATTTAGAGAAAGGTGTGCCTGGGAATGAGTGGCATTTACTAACTAAGGGTGCCTGGAGGCTGCCCGCCTCTTGTTCTCTTCCCAAGCCTGGGAACGGATGGCTCCTTCAGAGGGGACGCAGGCCAAGGGTCCAGTGGGGAAGTGGGGCAGCCTCACCTGGCAGGTGAGCCCTGAACCATGGCGCAAGCACAGCCCATCCTGCCCAGCACCGCCCCCGCTGCCCCAGCCACGCTCTGCTGCTTTTCAGCTTCTGAAACATCTCCCAGCCCTATTTCAGGAGACTTTCTTAGGTCATGCAAGTGTGAAGAGAAAAGGTAACATTAGAGGTTGGTGGGCTAATCAATTCTCTTGCTAATTTCACAGGATGGCTGTAACAGAGGTTTAGATGGATATTTAACTTCTTTTTAAGTAGATTTTTGTTTTCTACAGGGAGAGAGATTTGGATAAAACTAAGCCTCCCCATGAAGCAGTGGTCCCTGGTCCCGTCAGGCACAGAGTACTGGGAATTGCTGAGTTTCCACTGAGGCTGGCCATTGAAGGGCGGGGTTGCCCTGGAGGCACAGTGGGGTGGGCTGGTGGGCCTGCCGGTGGCTCAAAGAGGTGAGCATCTTCAGCAGTGAGATGCAGGATGCTGATGTACCACTGGGGTCCTCAGTCTGCATTTCAGCAAGATCCCACCTCAGGTCATCGCTATGCACATTCAGCTAGGGAAGCATTGAACTAACATTCCCGCCTCCCTCAAGGAGTCTTTGAAATTCCAGGCAGATAAGTTCTGGGATGGAAGCAGCCCATCCACAGAGTGACTCTCCTCATATCTGCCCACCACCATTCAATCTCGCTGGGATTTTTCATTATGGAGAATACATCTAATTCTCAGACTGAACTTCCAAAAAAATCTCCCTCTGTCTCTCTCTTTTCACATGCTTGAGACACTCTCACAATTTCCCAATAGATGAAGTTAAAGGGAGGTCAGTAGATTAGTTTAAAAAGAAAGCTT
Source organism: Grampus griseus (assembly GCF_964374135.1). Lineage (NCBI taxonomy): Eukaryota > Metazoa > Chordata > Mammalia > Artiodactyla > Delphinidae > Grampus > Grampus griseus. The sequence continues at coordinate 81,915,574 of NC_139017.1, forward strand.
TGGAATCAGAAGAACTGGGTTTCTGTCTTGGTTCTGTTTTTTTCCCGGCTGTGTGAACCCAAGAAAACTCTTACACTATCGAGCCTTGGTTTTCTTTCTGTGGAATGAGGATAGCAAGAGCACTTACTTCATGAAGCTATAGTGAGGATTAAATTTTTTCTTAGTCTTTTTTAGAAATTTATTTGATTGAAGTATAGTTGATTTACAACGTTGTATTAGCTTCTGCTGTATAACGAAGTGATTCAGTTATACATATATCTTTTTTGTATCCTTTTCCATTATGGTTTATTACAGGATATTGAATATGATTCCCTGTAGGACCTTGTTGTTTATCCATTCTATATATAATAGTTTGCATCTGCTAATCCCAAACTCCCAATCCATCCCTCCCCCACACCCTCTTCCCCACGATTAAATTCTAAAATATGGGAAAGTGCTGTCACAGTGTAAGTGCCCAACAATCGACTGCTATCATTGCCATTATTAAGCAATAATATTGTCATAATTCCTTACTCATTCATCCCAGGAATACATTTTCACTTTAGTACTCTGTTGGTAACTCACTGTGGGTATCTGGAAATCCTACTTAACAAAAAATTAATCTTCTAACAGGGTGCACTATGAAGAGGAATATTTATTTGTAAAACCTGAAGAAACATACCGATGAAATTGTATAGTAGTCCCAGGGGTAAAAGGCTTTAAAAGACTCATTTCAACTCATTTGCATTGTGCCGATTTAGGATTTTATTCCATCTATTTGCAAAAGTGTTGACTTTGTGCCAGTCACTGGGCGAATAAGATATGGTCCTGTCCTCAGGCAGGTCACAGGGTAGTCAGGGAGAGAGACACATGGACGAGGAACTGGAGTCGCTGAGGACATGGGCACTAGTGGAGCATAACAAGCTTGAGGACACAGATGGGAGCAAGGAGGGCCAATGTCAGTCCTGGGGAGGAGGCAGGGAAATAGTGATTCTGCAGAGACTGAATGAAGGTTTCATATTGGACAACTAAAAGGAAGGGAAAGTGTATTTTGGGCAGAGGAAAGAGAGGCATAAAGGGAGGGTGTGTGTCTTACATATTGCTGGTTAGCAGAAATCCTAGCATGAAGAGCTTTAGCGTTCACACACAGGAGTTTACTCTGTAGCCAGCAGGCAGTCAGTCACTGGAGCATTTAAGGAGTGGAGTGTTGAGGTCAGATTTGAGTTTCTGTAGGATCCCTCCAGTGACCATGAAATAGAACAGAAGGGTAGACTAGAGATAGCTATAGCAGAGAACAGAGAAAAAGGGCAGCACTGGGGGATAGTTAGAAGCTAAAATTGGATATGGAAGTGAGAGAAATAAAGGTGGTAAAAATGATTCCCAGAGTGCCAAATAGGTGGAAATATCAGCAAACAGTTGGGTACACGAGTGTGGCAGACACCAGTCTGTGTTTCCATAACAGTCATCCCTACATCCCTTTTTCATCCTGCTAGAACCCCAATTTATTTTACAGGCAGAGATCCTTTGAAATTAGAAAGGTATAGGCCAAACTGCTATGGATGAATTATGACTGTTTTAAACCAGTTGTGTCAGTCTGATTCCCTTTGGCCACTTTGTCAAATTGTGGGCAAGTAACTCATTTATTCTGGCTAATCGAACATAATGAGGGGTTGTCCTGGATGAAAAAAAAGACACACCACCTGGGCAAATAACCCCATATCCAACATGTCTCCTTGCAGCCACCATCTTGTGACATGAGAGAAGAGCATGAGAACAAAGCCAATACACGGAGGATGGTGGAGCAGAGAGTGACACCTGGTCCCTTGTTGCACCTTTGAACACTGGGATCATAGGTAGATACTATATCAGATAGCATCTACTATCTTTGAACTTCTTGTTAAGTAAGATTAAAATGTTCTGCTCTTTTAAGGCCTCTGTTTTATGTAGGATAGGGTATAATGAGGTAATAAGTAGACTTCCAAAGTAATGACTCAAATATGATAGACATTTATTCCTTGCTTTTGAGTGGTTGAAGCTGGATGTTGCAGGTGGGTGGTGGTTGAAGACCCAAGGACACAAACTAATGTGGGCTCTGCTGTTTTCAACGTGTGGCCTCTAGGGTGGCTCTGAGCAAGGAATCACACCTAGTCAAAGGGAGGAAGAGGACAGAGACGCCTGGTGGCGAGGTTTTGTGGGCCAGGCCTATAAACAGCACACATCACTTCCACTCACATTCTATTGGAAATAACAGAGTCACATGGCCACCTCTAACTGCAAGGGAAACTGAGAAATGTCAGCTAACTAGGAAACAGCATACCAGCTTCTATATATGGAAGGATGGATTTTGCCAACAGCTAAGAGTCTCTGCCACACCACGGTACATTGAATTTTACTGTTGTTGTTACTTGCAATTGAAAGAATTCCTAACTGTTCCAATGGATCTGGAGTTTAGAGGAGACCTTGTGGTGGGTTATACAATTTTTCCTTGACTATAGTATCTGTAGGTTTCAAGACATATCATATGTGATAAGTAAGAGCAACAGAGTGGATGACATCACCCAGGAAGAATGTAGAAAGTCAGAAGAGACACAGATATAGAGCCCTTTAGTTGTTCAAGGGACACATCTGATCCAGAAGAATCCCTCCTCACTGCCTGTGAAAGAACAAATCAGACATTTTGGTGGCCTAGAGGGTCTTGCTTTAGGTTGAGTGGACTCGTAGCTCAGATGTAAGAACAAGACTATACAGGGTTGTCCAAGGAATTTTGTTTTGGGGTGCTTCTGGATATTAAATCCAAGTAGGGCTGTCTTTGCCTCTGTTTTCTTTCTATAAGGCACTAAGTTTGATAAACAGCTGAAAAAAGTCTTGAGCAAAATGTGTTCAACTTCCTTCCTTCTCTGATGAAGATATTTTATGTGGACACCTAGCAACCCAGATCCTGAAATAACTCAATGTGAGAAATGCTCCAAGTGCAATTCTGTTCCTTCCCCTCTTCTTTATCCTCACTCCTGAGGCTTCATATTGGGAGACTCTGACTTTTCTGGTTTTAACTATCTAAACCCTCAAGAGAAGAAGAAAGAGATGTTATGAACTGGAAGTTTCCTCCGTCAGAAATCTACCTTGGCATTTGAATTTTCTTGGAAGGGTGTCCTCATTAGGCAGTGGTCTTTGGGGATAACTTTTACCATTTTATGGAGTACTTATTGATGACCCCAGAATCTGAGCTGATACAGCCTGCAGGTCTCGTGGGTTGTGACCTATGCAGCCATGGACAGACTGTCAGATGTCCTCCATCTAACTGTCCTCCAAACACTGTCCCTTCAAAGCTCCCAATCACAGTGGCTAAGCAAAAAGAGAACACTCAGCTGTGACTTGGTCTGGAAATTTGGGGTATAGGCACTAATTAGCTAGAGTTCTATCTATTTATTATTAAAATAAATTCCACAAGGGCAGGAGCCATATTATATATGCATTTCATTATACCACACTCCCACTGTAAAATGAGGATAATAATAACTAGCATACATGGCATTCTTAGTGTAAGCCAGATATCATGCTATGTGTTTTACCAGAGGTATCTCATTTAATCCTCATAAAAACTTTATCAGGTAGGTAGTATTATTATTATCTTTTTCCAGATGAGGAAACCAAGGCTGTAAGAGGTTACATAGTCACTCAAGTATTCAAGTATTTGAATAGACTTGAACTTGAACTCAAGTTCAAGTATTTTGAACTCAAGTGTTCAAAAATGGTTGGGTCAGGATCCAAATCCAGAGGTCTGAGTAAACCTGACCCTAGACCCCCCCCATTAATCCTTGTTGTGAGGATTAGAGACCTAGGTAGAGCACCTTGCTGACACTCAGCAAGTGCTCAATAAATGGCCATTATCGTTATGTCATTGTTTCTACTTTATAAGGCATTGTGTGATGATCTTATAAGATTGCAACGTGGTCTTATATTAGACAAGCTGTTTTGTTTCTTGTGTGACTATGAGGAAACTGTGCAAAGTTGATTCCTTTGTTAGGAAATGTGTGGATCTTGTGACATGGTAACAGCTGAGGTCTTGGTGACAGGCAGTATCTGAGGGTCCTGGCCCAGAGAAATAAAGGTCCCAGCAGTCAACCTCCTGGGGTTCAAAATGTTAAGGATTTTCTTACCGGTAGTATTGATGATCCCTTGGAGAGCAACATTAAATTGAATTTATCATTTATTTTAATAATTTTTCCTTAATAAAGCTACTTTTCCAATAAAAAAAGTAAAAAATGAAAACTTGGAAAATGCAACAAAGTAAAAAGAGGAAAAATCAACATGATTCTACTGCTGAAAGACAGTCCCATTGACATTTTATTCATTTTTTTATTTGTTTGCTTTGTTGATAGCATGAGAGACCCTCAAATTCCCATGCACCTGAGTCATCAAATTTTCTAAATCTGGCCCCTTTGGCTTGGGACAGGAGAAGTCCTGCTATTGGTTGGTTCCCAGTTCTAGAGTCTCAAGGGTGCATTAAGACAGATCCCAGCAAGGCAGCAGCCAGAGGGGCCTCTCTGGATAGGGTGACAGAGGCCTTGATATCTCAGGGAAAAGCACTCAGCTCTGAGCCAGTATTCTACACAAGGGTTGACCCAGTCCAGGAGGAAGTTTTCCTGGGCCCAGTTCCCACCCTCATGGTCACATCATGGTGACGCAACAGGAAGCCGGTGTCCCCAGAGCCCAGGTCTCTCACAGGAAAGTGTTGTCAGAGGTTTCTGCATGGGCAGGCGGTCCATGCATGCTGGGTTCACAGCAGTATTCCCAACCCACAGGATTTGTTCACGGGCTGGAAGGCGGCCTCAGGGCTACACTGTGGCGTTTCCCCAGCCTGGTCCTGATGCTTGCGGTAATGTCTGCAGTGATGCCATAAATCAGCTCTGCTCTGCGCTTTCCCCATATTTCCAAATGGGTTACCCTTTAAGCAGGCAGTGTGAAATACCTCCTTTCAGATGTCATGTATGAAATAATGACTGGCCAGTGAAAATATATTTTGTAGTTGAAAAAAGTAATATTCTGAAGGCTTGGCTATGTTCTTCCTTTGGTTGACATTTTCTGGGCCATGGAGAGGAAGGGAAGTTCTCCTCCTTCATCTGCTCCCTGGATAGAATTTGCTTCTGGGCAAAGGAGATGAATGGCAGCGTTGCGCTATCCTGTTGAAGTCTATTCCCTTTTCTCATGTGATCTCCATGCCAGTGATGAGCTTACCCTTCAAGATTCTCTCCACAATGTTCCCTCAGCTAGAGGGAGGAGCCAAGGAATGGGAGTCCAAACACCTGCATGGCAGCTGCAAGTTTTGCCACACCCACGACTTGTCATGAGGCAAACCAACTTACCTCTCGGGGTCCTGAGCTTCCTCGAATGTTTATTCTCTTAACTGGGCAATTTATTCACTAACATTCTTTACAGCTATCAGTCCAAGAGCAAGTGATGCTCATGATAATGATCCTCGGGCACTGCAAGATCCTTAGTCGCCTTCCACACTCCCTATAATCTCAGGGCTGTATGCATTTTATTATTCAAATTCCTTGAAGGTTGGTAATCCGTGTGCAATACTTATAGAGACTCTAGTAACAAGAATGGTGGAGACCAGAATCAGACATGGAGCATTAACCAAATTCTTTGTCCTTTATGTTGAAGATGAGGTCATGGAATGTGTTACAAGAATACCAGCAGGGCTGAAGTGATACATGCAGGACCATGGGCCTGTCGTGGGCACCCCAGGGAGACTTGCTGTAGGCATAGGGCAATGACTTGAGGCTGTAAAGCCCACTCCACTCTATGAGGTGTCATCCTTTTGCTCCATAGAGTAACACAACTTCCATAGCTCAGAAAGCTTCTTGAGCTTCAGATTGCTCTAGCCAGTTCATCCCTCTGCTGCTGACACTTCCCAGTGGTCCTGTGGCATGGTGTGCCCTTTGAGTTCCAGCTTGCTCTGTGTAATTGCATTCAGCCAGTGCTAAATGTACTTCACAATGTGTCACAAGTGGTTGTATTACAATGAGGCCATATCTTAGCCGGTGGGTGGGCCATGGATCAGCTCAAAACCCAAACTGTACATGAAGATTAATGTGATTTGGGGCATAAACCTACGGCTCAGAACCACTCCTCCATAGACCAAAGGCATGGTTTACAGTATGGTGTTTCCTTCTCACTCTGACAGAATATTAAGTGGGACTTTACCTATTTTTGCAGTTTCACCTGAGGAACCCAAAGAGACAAATAGCTCTTTCTAAAGAAGCTTCTAGACCATGCATGTAGGATTTGTTAAGAGATGGCTCGAAACCAGTTCTATGGCCTTGTCCCATCACCCACCTCCAGCTGGAGCTTGTTTGAGGATGCCAAGGAGTCAAGATTCCTTCAAAGTGGCTCATCAGAGTGTCCTGTGTTTTCCCTACCCTCCTTGTGAGAGTTGGAGGAGGTTTTTTCTTGTCCCTGCTTCAAGCCAGGTCAGGAGGTCCTGCTGCCCCAGTGCTGCTGGGAGAACACAGCAGAGAGGGATGAAAGAGTTCCTGAAGAACATGACTGTATCCCTTGGAATTTGGAAAGCACAGACACCAGGGCCTGAATCTCCTCTGGAAAATACGGAAGGAGAGAGAGTGACTAGAGCTGTTTATGAGAGTCAAAAGAGGACCAAGTCTGCCATTGGGCAGGCTGCTCTTTCCTCAGACACTGTGGAAGACAGTTGGGCTTGAACTGTCATGAGAGAACCCCACCCAGCTGGGGCAAATGAACCCCAGCATGAGCTACCTGGTGGGGCAGGAGCTGCCAGGAGCTGGAGTCTCCCCACAAGAGACTGCATCACCCATAACAGTGTAGCATCTGTGGTCTCCTCAGAGCAGGGCCTTGGAAGAACTCACAATAGAGAGAAAAAGCCACATATGGGCACCAGCCAGGCAGAGGGCACTCACATCTGACTCCAGCAGCTCCGACCCATAAAATAACACTTTGCTCTTTTCCTTTAGTTTTTCCTCTCCTGACTCCAACCATAGAGGAGAAAGAAGCAACAGACAGAGAGCTAGAGAGAAGACAGAGCAAAGCAGAAGGGAAAACAAAGTCCTTGTCTAGGCAGGTCATCAAGCCTGGATAAGGCCTGATGGGGTAGAAAGAAAAAGAATCCTTTGAATTGGATGAGAAGTTGAAGGTTTGGTTTGGTTTAGTTGGGATTGCCCTTTTGCTCCCTAAAAATGAAGAACATTCACACTTGAAATGGACTGAAAAATGTGAGGATCTGCTTACCACATCATCCAGTGCAGGGAGCCTGGCAGAGTAGATTTGAAGGGGAGCAATGAGAGAAAAAGAACTTACTTTCTGAGCCAACTTCTTCAGTAAACTGGTCACATTAACATTTGGAATCAGAATTTGCTTCTGGGAAGTTAGTAGACGTATTTTTCTCTGTTCCTCTTGCTAGGTCAATTAAAAGTCCTGGATATTATGTGAAAACAAACAAACACACAAAACAAGAGTCTGAAAGGTAGAGAGAAGGGACAGACTGGCTAGCGACCTTGGGATCTAAAGAGCAACAAGAGAGGTGAGTTCCAAGGGTTTTCTTTTTGCCTTTCATGTCCTAGACTGTGTGCTGGAGAGGCCAGAAATGTGGAAATGCCAGAGGGTCAGACATAAAAAGCTCCAACAAAGTCTTCTCTCTCTAGCCAGAATACCAGGAAAGAGCAGCCTACCCAGATAAGAAGTTTTTAGACAAAAACTCCTTTACTCCAATCAAACCAAAGGAAAAACTCTTGTCCCCCACCTCCACCAACACAGCCAAGATCAAGTGGTGAGTCTGGACTTCCACCCCCTGTAAGCGGTGATGAGGTGCCCCAATCCACCCCACCTGGTGTCTTAGTGGTGCCAGAGGAGGCTGAATAGGGAGCTGGGACATTCATTCCCACTGGTTACCTTAAAAAATAGGGAAAATCTCAAATAATCCATGTTCCCATATCAAGAATCTAGAAAGTAGAAGAGCAAAATAAACCCAAAGAAAGTGAAAGGAGAAATAATGAAGATAAGAACAGAAATCAATGAAATTGAAAACAAAAACAACAGAAAAAATCAATGAAACGAAGAGCTAGTTTTTTTTTTTTTTTTTTTTTTCCGGTACGCGGGCCTCTCACTGTTGTGGAACACAGGCTCCGGATGCGCAGGCTCAGTGGTCATGGCTCACAGGCCCAGCCGCTCCGTGGCATGTGGGATCTTCCCGGACCGGGGCACAAACCCGTGTCCCCTGCATCGGGAGGCGGACTCTCAACCACTGCGCCACCAGAGAAGCCCAAAGAGCTAGTTTTTTGAAAAGATCAATAAAATTGGCAGACGTTTAGAAGGGCTGACAAAGAAAAAGAGAGAAGACTTAAATTATTATTATCAGGACCAAAACATGGGATATCACTATAGACTGTGCAAACATCAAAATGATAATAAAGGCATGTTACAAACACCTCTTCAGATGTAAGTCTGATAAATTAAGTGAAAGGGATCAATTTTTCAAAGAACACAGACTACTGAGACTCACCTCATATGAAATAGTTAAACTATTAGGGAAATCAAATTCATAACTTAAAATCTTTCAAAGAAGAAATCTCCAACCCCAAATGGTTTCACTAGGGAATTCTATCATATGTTTAAAAAAGAATACCAACTCTACAGACTATCTTATAGAAAATAGAAGGGGGGAAATACTTTCCAATTCATTTTATAAAGTTAGTATTACCATAACACTACAACCAGACATTGAAAGTACAAAAAAAAAGAAAACCACAGACCAACATACCTCATAAATTTAGAAGCAAAATATTAACAAATAGAATTTAGGAATACATAGAAAGAACTATATTCCTTGAGCAAGTGGGGTTTGTTCCACAAATGGAAGGCTCGCTCCTTATTTGAAAATCAATCAACAAAATCCACTTTATTAATAAGGTAGAGAAAAATCACATGATCATCTTAATTGATGAAGAAAAATATTTGACAATACTTAACACCTATTTATGATAAAAACACTGAGAAAACTGGGAATAGAGGAAAACTTCCTCATCTTGAAATTGAGCATTAACCAAAAAATTACAGCTTTCTCTCTAAGAGCAGGAACAAGGCAAGATTGTCTTCTCTCACCTTTTGTACAATATATTGCTGGAAATTCTAACTAGTGCTATAGGCAAGAAAAGGAAATAAAGGCATACAGATCAGAAAGAAAGGAAGAAAACTACCCATTTTTGCAGATGACATGATTGTCTATGTGGAAAATCTTAAGGAATCAACAAAAGAAACCTCCTAGAACCAACGCATGTGTTCACCAAGGTCACAGGCTACAAAATAAATGTATAAAAACTAACTGCATTTCTATATACTAGCAATAAACATGTGGATACTGAAATTTAAAACACCATACCATTTACAACTACTCAAAAAAGTACTTAGGTGCAAATCTAACACCACATGTAGAGAACTTGTATGCAGAAAACTACAAAACATTGATGAAGGAAATCAAAGAAAATCGAAATAAATGGAGAGACATACTATGTTCATGAATTGGAAGACTTAACTTAGTAAAAAGGTCAGTTCTCCCCAAATGGAATTCATATTAAATTCCCTGCCAGACTTTCTGTAGATATATACAAGAGTATTCTAAAATTTGTATGGAAATGCAAAGGAACTGAGAGAGTGAAAACAATTTTTAAGAATAAAATCTGTGGCGTCCATCTCCCCAATTTCATGACTGGCTATATAGCTAGAATAATGAAGATTGTGTAGTATGGTGGAGGGGTAGGCACATAGACCAATAGAAGAGAATAGAGAACCCAGATATAGACTCACACAAATATACCAGACTGATTTTTGATAAGGTTGTAAAAGTAATCTAATAAAGGAAAGATAACCTTTTTAACAATGTTGGAACAATTGGTCATCCAAGGGCAAAATAATGAACCTAGATCTAAGTCTCATACCTTATACAAAAATAAACTCAAAATGGACTATGGGCATAAATGTAAAAGTATAAAACCTTTAGGAAAAAAGAGAAAAATCTTTGTGATATGGGACCAGGCCAAGGTCTTAGACTTGACACCAAAAGTGCAATCCATAAAAGGAAAAGTTGATAAAATTGATTTCATCAAAATTAAAAACTTTGGCTCTGCAAAATACCTTGCTAAGAGAATAAAGAACAAGCTACAAACTGGGAGGAAATATTGTCAAAACACAAATCTAACAAAAGACTAGTATCTAGAATACATAAAGAACTCTGAAAACTCAACAGAAAAAAAAAAAAAAACCCAAACAATCCAATTAGAAAATGGACAAAAGACATATACAGATATTTCAACATCATTAGTCATTAGGAAAATGCATATTAACGCTGCAATGAGTTAGTACTAACATAAAAATGACTAAACTAAAAAATAGCGACAATGTCAAATGATGGCAGGAATCCAGTGAGAAACTGGATCACTCATATATTGCTGGTGAATATGTGAACTGGCACAGTCATTCTGGAAAACAGTTTGGCAGTGTCTTAAAAAGCTAAGCATGTGGCTACCATCATGCAACCCAGTAATTGTACTCTGGGCATTTACTCCATAGAAATGAAAACTTATTTTCACATAATACTTATTTACAAGTCTTCATACAAGTTTTATTTGTATTAAGCAAAAACTGAAAACCACTTAGATATGTTTCAAAATGTACCATGTCCATACCATGGACGACTACTTGGCAACAAAAAAGCATGAATTATGGATATAATTGAGAACGAATTTCTTAATTATATGTTGATATATTGAGAAAACTTTAAAGAAGAGACTGAGTAAAATGGAGACACTAACAAATTTTTTTAAGGAAAGCATTTTCCATCATGAACTCTATTAAGACAATTTCCTGTAAGTACTGTTAAGCCATTCCAAAATTTCCCATGGTTCTTTTTATTTTATTAGAAGTATTTTATTAGGATTAATATTTAAATATTTAATGAAGATTTGATTTGCCAATTGTTCTGATTATCGCTCTGCCATTTTTTTGAGTGCCTTCCACCTGGTGTCAAATTAATAGATGTAGATTTTGTCTGACAGGTTTGATTTTTCCATTAGTTTTTCTCTGGTGACAAATTTTACTCTACAGAGTGTCAGTCAATGTCTGTTTTAGCCTCAGACAGGTAAGGACTTAATAAACGTTAGGTGCTGTTATTATGCATTGTGACAGTATTCTTTACAAATTTGTTTTGAGATATAATTACATTCCATAAAATTTTAATGTGCACATTTCAGTGGTTTTGAGTATATTCATAAGATTTTACAACAATCGCTATTTAATTCTAGAACATTTTATCACCCCCCCCCCCAAAAAAAACCCCTCCATATCTGTTACCAGTCACTCCCCATTTTCCCCTCCCTCCAGTCCCTGGCAACCACTAACCTACTTTTTGTCTCTATGGGTTTCCCTATTCTGGACATTTCATATATGTGAAATCACACAATATGTAGACTTTTGTATCTGGCTTTTTTCACTTAGTATAATGTTTACAAGGTCCATCCATATTGTAACATATATCAATGCTTCTTTCTTTTTTATGGCCGAATAATCAATTGCATGGCTATACCACTTTGTATATCCATTGTATGGATATACTGTTTCGTTTATTCATTCATCAACTGATAGATATTTGCATTGTTTCTGCTTTTTGTCTATTATTAATAATGCTGCTATGAACATTTGTGTACAAGTTTTTGTGTTGACATGTTTTCAGTTCTCCTAGATAGTTACCTAGAAGTAGAATTGCTGGAACGATTCCCACTTTCTCCGCCTACTAGTCAATACTTGTTATTGTCTGTCTTTTTGATTGTAGCTATTCTAGTATCCACTAGGTTGTGAAATGGTATCTCATTGTGGTTTTGATTTGTATTTCCTAATGACTTTGTATTTCCCTAATGACTAATGAGGTTGGGCATCTTTTCATGAGCTTATTGCCCATTTGTACATCTCTTTCAGAGAAGTTTCTATTCAAATTCAATTTTTAATTGAATTCTCTTTATTCTTGAATTATATGTTCTTTATAGATACTGAATACAAATCTCTTAGCACATATATGATTTGCAAATATTTTCCCTCCTCCTCTGAGTTGTCTTTTACTTTCTTGATGGCATCCTTTGAAGTACAAACGTTTTAAATTTTGACAAAATCCAATGTTTTTGTGTGTGTGTTTGTGCTTTGGATATCCTTAAAAACTATTAAATTATCCAAGTCACAAAGATTTACACCTATGCTTTCTTTTATTGTTTTAGCTCTTACATTTAGGTCCATGATCCATTTTCAGTTAATTTTGTATATGGTTTAAGGTAGAGGTTCAACTTCATTCATTGCTTGTGGATATCTAGTTGTCTTAGCACCATTTGTTGAAGATCGTTCTTTACACATTGAATTGTTTGGGCACCCTTGTTGAAAAGCAATTGATGTAAATATAAGAGTTTATTTCTCGACTACCAGTTCTATTCCATCGATCAGGATGTCTATCCTTACGCCAGAATCACACTGTCTTGATTACTGTAGATTTGTAGAAAGTTTTCAGATCAGGAAGCATGATTCTTCAAACTTTGTTCTTCTTTTTTAAGATTGTTTTGGTTATTCTGGGTCCCTTGATTTCCATATAAATTTTAGGCACAACTTGTTAATTTCGTTAAAAAAAAGCAGGGGGAGCCTGGATTTTAATAAGAATGTATTAAATTTCTAAATCAGTTTGGGGGACTATTGCTCTCTTAACAATATTAAATCTTCTGATCCATGAACATGGGATTGACTTATTGATTTAGGTCTTTAATTTCTTTCAATGATGTTTTGTACTTCCTAGTATATAAGTCTTCCACTTTTTCTGTTTCTCTACAAACTGAATAAAAGACTGATGGAATTTATTTTTAGGTAACACATGAGAAATTTTTCTCATATTTGTAAGACAGAATGAGTGAGGTAGAGAGAAAGATGGATGCGGAGGGAGACTGAGAGAGAGGCTAGAGCTATTAACGGTGAATCTCAAGTTCAGTTCTTGAGTGTCTGGCAATGTCAAGGCAAAGTGAGAATATTTAGGCGTCACAAAGGCAGAGTATAAACTTTCAAAGTATCCAGCTGTGGCAGTAAGAGATGGAGTGAGGCAAGGAAGGCCTTTCACACACTTCAAATATACCTCATGGTTGTTCCTCTCAACAGTAACCTCTCAGGGGAACTTTAATATTTCCAAGAACTTTTCCGTTCTGTAATCACCTGAATTCTGTCACTAATAATATAGGATGGGAATGTTTCCCCCAATTCTTCCTGACCTGCCAAGCTGCAAAAGGCCATTGATGCCAAAAGTTCTCATTTAATCAGCAGATACCAGTCCAGGAATGGCCCGCCTTTCACGCCAGTATGCTGTGGCAAAGGCAAGGAAGGCAGGAGTGGCTGGGAACAAAACAGAGCAGGGGCTCTCTTGAGTCTGAAACTGAGTTGTGGGAAAAAATACCGAGAAATCCCCGTGGAAAGAATGAGAAAGAATCCACATAAAAGATTTTGTTGCTTATGACAAACTCCTACTGCTCACATAAAATTTTCTAGAAAATAAGCTAATATTATAAATATGCACTATATATGTGTATACATATGTATACACACCCACACACACACACACACAGACACACACACACACACACCCTGACGTATTGACTAGGCTGCATTTATAGTGTGCTCCTGAGAAGAAAATATTTATTTCAGTCTAAACATCTTTAAATGCACATGGAAAAACAATTTCAGGAATCAAGTTTTCTGAGGTGGTCTCTCAGTCCCTCTCTATTTTATTCAGGATAATTCTACTATCATGAACTAGAGCAGATATTGATATTTAATTTACAGACGTGTTACTCCTCAATTTACCGGAATATTTTTGCCACCACCGTTTTAAGGAGTGGTGCTTCATAAGATGCTTGAGATATTTTATACATATGACATCATTTGTCTTCCCAAGATACCTGGCAGTAGATAAAAAAGAGAGCAGACAAGTTAAGAAACAGGTTTATTCCCCTCATTATACAGATGAGGAAACAGACATGAGGAAGGAAATGGACTTTCAGTCATTCATCAGTTTCTTCATTCATCAGTTATTTACTGAGAGCCATGAGGTATTACGCTCTGCATCTCGATGCTATGGTTACAGTAACTGTCTTGGTCCTTCTTCTCATGGAGTTTTTAGTCTTACAGATTGCTGTTTTCAAAATGCAAGTCTGACCATGCGACATCTTTGCTTAAATTATTTCTAGGGTTTTCCACAGGTTTCAGAATAAAGACTAAAATTCTTATGCTGACTTGCAGTGTTTACGTGGTCTTACCACATATCCAGTAATATTAGCCTCATCTAATGTCTGCCTGCATACCCACCAAAGCTTCAGTGGTTTTGTTGTTTTGAGAGAATGTATTTATTTAATTTCAGTTTTTATTTTTATCAAAGTTTTACAAGTATTTAGTTTAAAGAGTTAATATTTTAATAGTCTTGTTATAAAGAATAACAGCCCCCTTTTTCCAGACTCAATCACTTTTAAGTCTTCAGTCAATTCTTTTGATATTGATTTCCTTATCTCTCGATAACATTCTTGTATTGCTACGTCTCCCCTTTTCAGTGTTAAGCAGTATCTATTGACTTCACACTGAGGGGTATGAGGCTTTAGTTTTACTCCCCCTTCTACCTCCACACACATCCTGTTCCCATCACTACAGACTGTCAGGACTTCTCTTTCTAAATCCAGATTTTACAATCAAAAGCAGACTTTATGTGCTACAAATTATAGCATAAAGTTATATTTATTTGTTCCTCGTTCAGAAACGTCTCAATAGAAGGCTCAGTACAGGGGGAAAAAAAAGACTTTAGTTTAACAGATTTTTTTTTCACTGGAAGGAATCTTAGGGACCATTTCTTCCTCTTTTAACTTCAGAGATATTGATACCTAGGTTCAAGGTCATGTGGAAAATGGATGACAGACAGGGGACCAGCAAGTAGTTCTCCTCACTCCATTTCCAGTGCTCTTTAGCATAATCCACGCTGCTAACAAACTTTTAATTAAGATGAATTTAGGACTGATCTCTGAGTATCAGGAAATTTAAGCTGTTTGCCTAACAGTCAATAAATGTTTTTGTTTCATGTCAGATATTAGATTCTGTTCTCAGCTGGGAACCTGGGGCCTCTGCACATCCCACAGGAGCTGTCAAAGGCTGCTGAACCTCCATATTGCACTTTTCTTTGGTTTTATTCTTCCTTGGAAAAAGAATAAAATCAGTTAGCTTCAGAAATTTGGGGAGAAGACATTGTGTATTCTACACTATGGGGAAAATCATAGCAAATTGAGCCCATCTTTCTTTCATCGCTCTGGGAATATCCAGCTTTGGGGGGAGAAGTAAGTAAACACCTGCATATCTTTATATCCACTTCTGTAATGAAGTCAGAAAACAAACCTGTTGGCAAGAAATGCATCTTTAGGGGTGACTTCTTATCCTTTCATGCACCTCTCCCTTCTCTCTCCACCTCTAGATCAAGTGATAGCTGCTCTGTGTTTGAAATTCTGCTACATCCTGTCTCCTTAAATATCACTGGTCTCAAAATTTTCCACTCTCACTATTGGTTCAAATACTTCATTGCTCAATAAAGGGTGATAAAGAAGAAAGATGAGATTAAACGGTGTACTGAGGGGGAGGAAAGAGACAGGAAATATTATTGATAGGTTAGCATCTAAATGGTCAGGCTACTCAAGATGGCTGCTCTCTTGTTCTCTGTACATCCCCTGCTTGACCAGTCCCTACTTCATTCACATCCTCCTCACCTGACTGACCTTCCCTCTTAATCATAGAGCCTAATCAGTACTTGCCCTCAGCCCCAGCAAATGATTGTTCTAATCTTTAGATCAGAACTATCTCCACTTCAAAGGGGCAGTGAGGGGCATGTTCCTCTGCTGGTTTCCCTGGTAACTGACTGTTGACCTGACTGTCAACTGATAACACACACAGTCCCCCTGTGCCCTGACCCCGCCCTCCGCCATGGAGCAAATCCTGCTGCCATGTCCTGCTTGAGGTCTGCCACGCACAGTGGGGTGTCGCTCCAGAACCTTGCTTCAGACGTGTAAGATCCCACCATCCGTTAAACCATTGATATCTCTGTCCTCTGTCGCTGACTCCAGGCTCTTTCTTCGGTCTTGAGAATGAGCAAGTTCAGGGCTTGCAGGCCTGTGGGGTGTAGCCCAGCAGCACTCAATTTATCTTAGGCCTTTTACTAGTCACTTAGTAAATGCTACTCAATTGAATAATGGTAACAGTCCTGTAAGGTAATAACCATTATTCCGTTTCATAGTTGAGGAAGTGGAGGCTCAAGGAGGTTAAATTGTCCACTGTACTGTCCACTGTTGCACAGTTGTATTAGTCAGGTAGACTTTAGTCAAGTTCTCCTCGACTCCAAAGCCTGTCCTTTTTTTTTTTTCTTTATTGGTTATCCGGGGCTGCTAAACAAATTACCACCAAACTCAATTGGCTTAAAGCAACAAACATGTATTATCTCACAAGGCCTATGAGTCAAGAATCTGGGCGCAGCTTGGCTGGGTGTTTCTGACTCAGGCTCTCTCACAAGGCTGCAATCGAGGTGTCTACTGGGGGCGTCCAGCATCTCCAGCCTCACCCACGTGGCTGTTGGCAGATCTCAGGTTTTCATTGGCTGTTGGCTGGAGACAAACATTTTTTGCCTTGGGGGCCTCTCCATAGGGCAGCTCACAACATGGCAGCTGGCTCCTGCCAAGTTAGTAATTGAGAGTGAGAGAGAACACCCAAGATGGAAGCCACCGTCTTTTCCTAACCTAATCTTGAAGTGATATGCCATCACTTCTGTTGTGTTCTGTTCTGTAGAAGTGAGTCGATAAATCCAACCTACACTCAAGGGGAGGGGGCTACACAAAGATGTGAACATCACAAGGCAGGGGGCCATTGGGGGTCTGGTGGAAATCATCTTTCTGAGCTTGTTTTTATGTTCTAAAATATTCTTTGCTTTACAAAAACTATTTATATTTTAAAAACCCCTTAACTAAAATCAAGCATTCTATCTGCATTTAACATCTCTCGTGAACTTTTTTGTGTGGTAAGTCTTTAGGAAAGAATTTCAGAGAAGTTCTCATGCAACTTTGAAGCAAGCAGTTCAAAGTTAGATTGAAAGATGTAGCTGTGTGTGTATGTATGTGTATATGTTTGTGTGTGTATATATATATCAGTATTAAAATGCTCTTTTCATGTTGGCTACAATATATAAAATATAATAATAAAATAAAAAGAGAGACAAATGACAGGGATAAGTAGCATCTGGTACAATGTCCATTACTTTTATACAAGTCTTACTTTGCAAAGATTTCTATGTGCAATTTGGATGAGAACCAAAAGAAATATCTTAGTGGCCACGTGACCCATGCTATGTGTGCATCTGTCCCCTCTTAAGTAACATTTTATTAGTGTTCAGAATTAGCTAATAATGTTTACCAACTATATAATAGGAACAGAGTCCTTCATTCAGGTGAACACTTGGTAAAACTTTTCTTTAACTCCCGAAGCTTTAGAATTCAATTGACTAGGCTGAAATATCTGAACCTCCTAGGGCCTAACGGGGAAAGGAAGGATGGATAGACAGAAGGCCACTTGCACAGGGCCTTGGGGTCCCAGAGACCTTGTGACAAAGGTCCGCTCTTCTGCTGGGGGTTCTTGGGCAAGTGCTCTTGTCTGAAACAACACGCACCCACCTGATAGGGCAACTGTGAGAAGAGGCAGCATAGTCAGGTGATTTAGGCGCACAGACTGAGAGCCAGACTGGGTTCATTTCCCGGCCCTGCCACTTAACTATGGGAAAGCCAGTAACCTCTCTGCTCAGTTTCTCCATCTGAAAAGTGAGCATGTGATGGCACCTACCTCATTGTACTGTTGGGAGGGTTACATGAGTGAATATGTGCAAAGCTCTTAGAAGAGTACTTGGCACTTGTTAAGTGTTAAGTCAAGGACAAGTGAAGTCATTTGTGTAAAAGCCCTAGCATAGTACTTGGCATAAAGTTAGAAAATTAATAAATTATGCTCAATTTTTAAACCTTTAATTTCTTCATCTGTAAAATGGTGATGTTAATGCCTATCTTATAGAGTTCTTTTTTTTTCTGAGCAGTAGAAAAAATTTTAATTATTTTATTTATTTTTTATTGAAGTATAGTTGATTTACAATGTTGTGTTAGTTTCAGGTGTACAGCACAGTGATTCAGGTATATATCTATGTGTCTATATATCTCTATATATCTCTATATCTATCTATCTATATATCTGATTTTTTCCCATATAGGTTATTACATAATATTGATTATAGTCCCCTGTGCTGTACAGTAGGTTCTTGTTGATTTCTATTTTATATACAGTAGTGTGTATATATTACTCCCAAGTTCCTAATTTATCCCTCTCCCCACACCTTTCCCTTTGGTAACCATAGTTTGTTTTCTATGTCTGTGATTTTCTTTCTGTTTTGAAAATATGTTCATTTGTATCTTTTTTCTTTTTTTTCTTTTTTTTGTGGTACGCGGGCCTCTCACTGTTGTGGCCTCTCCCGTTGTGGAGCACAGGTTCTGGATGCTCCGCGGCATGTGGGATCCTCCCGGACCGGGGCACGAACCCGCGTCCCCTGAATCCGCAGGCGGACTCTCAACAACTGCACCACCAGGGAAGCCCCATTTGTATCATTTTTTTAAAGATTCCATATAAAAGTGATATCATATGATATTTGTCTTTCTCTGTCTGACTTGCTTCACTTAGTATGATAATCTCTAGGTCCATTCATGTTGCTGTAAATGGCATTATTTCATTCTTTCTTATGGCTAAGTAGTAAAGAGTTCTCTTATAGAGTTCCTATGAAAATAAAATAAAATAATATATATAAAGTATCTAATGGTTTGTGACCAAATAAGGACTTTCTAAATGGAAACTATTATGATGATGAATATTCACAAACAATTATAGAGCTACCAATACGTGGGAGCTGGGGATGTCAAATAATTCAGTGAAAAATCTCTCTCAAGTCAGGAGGTAAATATCTCAGCTCTAGGAGAGTGCTGTGCTCTGAGATGACTACAAGATGTTCCTTTTAGCCTGGCTAGTGCTTTCTGGAGTTACTTTGGAGCTGTTATGTGTCCAGGGAACTGTAAGTCTGAGAATGGTTTCCTCTGGTTTCAGCTTGGTATTTTAATCGGCATATTAAGTTTCTTATCTATTTCTCTTTTGTGTTTTTAATAATATCCCTTTGTGGTTGCAGGCTGAGTGCAGAAAGAATGTATTAGAAGGAGCTAGTAGAGATAAATGCCGTCCACACACTGAGAGTTTGTAGCTCTGGGATCACTGGGTTCCAAACACAGGGAGCTGGCTGTCAACCCCGTGAGCTATTTCCAGAGAGCCTCGCTTACAAATCACAGGGTGACGAGGAGGGGAGGCTTGGGGGCACCCAAAGGCCTGCTGAAATTCGTTTGTTCTGCTTTCTCAAGGACTGCCACTGTGCCTTTTTCCCCACTTGAGAACCCCACTCAAGAATGCTTAATGTCTCGGAGCTCTCCTTCAAGGCTGAGAGGGACATTTTGTAGGTAGCACTAGCATGGGTAGAAAAGAATGCATTTCTCAAAAACATAACCCTGTCTATGACCCTGCTAATGATAACCACAAACCAAAGGGAAAGAAAAGCATTTTAAAGCTGTTCTGGGAAGTAGGTTGCTCCCTGACCTCCTCCCCTGAGCCAGAGCTCTGAGTATCAGACTGACGGCAAACATACCACAAAACAAGACAGTGGGAGACACTTCATGACTAATTGGCTTTAAAAACACGGAATAAAGGAAAATATATAAACAACTCTTGAGCTTTGAAAATAAGTACTACTAAGGACCATGGATTGCTCATACAATTCCGTATTTATTAGAAATACCAACCTCCGTGACCATCAATGTCCCACCCTAATGTTAAGTTCATTAGGGGTGTATCATCTCTAATGATAATCTTCAGTTGTATCTGAAATTTTACTTATTTTTTTGATCCCTCTTTCATTTTTCTTACCTGGAGGCTTCAGAGAAGTCTCGTCAGAGTTCACTTGGCAATATTTTGTGGATCTTAAATCAAGTAAATTTCATAAAAGTCCTAACTTTCAGCGCCTTTCAAATGGTATTAGCTTGGCTTTAAACTCCTTAGAGAATTTCAGTGGCAAAAGGATAAGTTCCTGGTATCTGTTATCAACTCCCTGTTTAGGGATTAGTCCTGTGTTTTGGTGTGGGATATAAACATATCCGGATAATTCTCCTGAGCTTCACTTGTTGAGATTTGACATTTGTCCTATCACTTAGTTATGGCTTAGCTCCCAGAGAGCTCTGCTGGCACCTCTGAGACAGCTGCCTGCCCCTCCCCACAGCATACACCCTCAGTCGGGTCCAAATCTTCCCTTTAGCCAAAAAAAAAAAAAAACAAGAAACAAAAACAAAACAAAAAACAAAGCTAATAACAAAATACAGCCTAGAAACCCTTCATCTTGAAAGGCTCTCTCAGCTTTGTGGGGCTTGGAGCTGTTAGCCACAGAGATATCAAAGGATCAGACCTGGGTTATTTTGTCTTGACTTGGTAGGGCTTCCAAATGCCTGCCCTACCCTATCTCCTGGCTACACCCTCTGACCCAACATTTTAGCTTTCCTCACTGTCAGTTTGTCTTACTAGGTCCCAGGAGCATCTTTTTTAAGGAGCATTTGCTACCTCCAATGTTGCTAAAACAGAAGCCGTTGCTCTCTTTAGAACTCCACTGTTGTGTATAGAAGTAGAGGACTGGAATTAGTAAAAAAGACCTGAGTGTGTATGTGTGTCCTCATGTGAGATGTTTCCAACTTGAAAGGATAATTCATGCATGTTATAATCATCATTCTACTACCACAGAGTGTTTTCTCTCTGTGTGAAGTAACCAGCTGGGTGGTATCCAGTAGGGTGCTGGGAATTGGAAAAATTGTTCTTATTTGTAGCATTTGCCAATTTCCTTGTTTTATATACGCCCAGCTTGGTTGATTTCAAGATAGCAAAGTGAAGTCACTGAACAAAGACTTGGGAAGAAATGCACATCACCAGCTCTGCCAGCATTGTGAGTCTGGTCCAGCACAGGGTTGCAGGGAGAAGGCCAGGAAAGGTTTATAGAGCAAGCAGCTCTTGAGCTTGAATCTAGAAAGATGAGGAGGTATTTTCTGAGTGGATACAGACAAAGGGGAAGAAGGCAAGAGGCAAGAATGCCTAGCAAAGGGTGGACAACTTTTGCTGCATACTAAGTGTGTGTGTGTGCACTTGTGTGTGTGGTGGCACCTGTGTGGCAGGGATAGATTGGGGAAAAGACTCCCTCCAGCAAGCCATCTGTGGCTCTAGCAATGAGCCTCCGTCATCTACACAATTCCCGGGATTAAATGTAACATCTATAGTCTCCTCTCAAGACTATGAGTCCAAACCAGACAGAAGATCATCTCCACAAGGACTCCTTTCAAAAAAGAGTAGTTTCAGGGCTTCCCTGGTGGCACAGCGGATGACAGTCCGCCTGCTGATGCAGGGGACACGGGTTGGTGCCCCGGTCCGGGAAGATCCCACATGCCGCGGAGCGGCTGGGCCCGTGAGCCACGGCCGCTGAGCCTGCACGTCCGGAGCCTGTGCTCCGCAACGGGAGAGGCCACAACAGTGAGAGGCCCGCGTACTGAAAAAAAAAAAAAAAAAAAGAGTAGTTTCAAATATTCCTTTGGTTATAATAGTCAGTGTCCTAGTGAAATAGTCATTATTCTCGGAGCCAACGTCAATACATTATTATTACAGAGAATGGCCACACAACAGGGCACAGGCAAGCCAAGGAAAAGGGAATTTCAGACTGAGGAGCGGTTAAAGGTCATACTGTGATTTGGTCTGCATAGGAAATGGAGAAAGTTTAAAAGGGAAGAGTGATGCATTGATTTGCGTCAAAATAAGACCTTTGTGTAACAAGAAATATTTCAGAGTATTCTAATTACCAACTGTCTCCAACACATGAGCTTGCCCTCCAAAAGCTGCATTTCCTCGGTCGCATCCAAGGGCAATTCAGAGTATTGCTTCAAGGCAAGAAGTTTATGATTCCGAACGTGTGTACTGGTAGGTCTCGTCACTCTCGATGAAATCAACAAATATTTATTGAGTGGTATCTTGGC
Source organism: Grampus griseus (assembly GCF_964374135.1). Taxonomy (NCBI): domain Eukaryota; kingdom Metazoa; phylum Chordata; class Mammalia; order Artiodactyla; family Delphinidae; genus Grampus; species Grampus griseus. The sequence goes on from NC_139017.1 coordinate 81,937,803, forward strand.
CCATGATACCAAGTTATCCTTATTCCTGGCACAGCAGTCCAGAGCTCTGAATGCCCTGCTCTCTCTGGCTTTTACAGGAAGAAAAAAGGATGCCTCGAGAGATTTCTCATCAGCTCTTTCCACTTCTGCTTCTTGACCTACTCGGCAGGCTCCAGGGATTAGGGATGCTCAGACATTATTTTTCTGGCTTCTTTCTGTTTCGTGAGGATGGTCTAGTCTAGCTTCTGTGGAATTTAACTATTGTTTGTATAATTTAACTATATTTCAACGTGTAATTTAATAGAACTAGATACAAAATTACTATAAATATAACTGTAACTAATTTAACTATACTTTGTAACATGGACATGTTCTAGAGGCTTTTGGGTAATGGGTTCTTTAAAAATGAACCAGAAAAAGTCACCACAAATCAGGAGCACAAACTGAGTTTCTCCCTTAAGATCTTTTTTAAAAAAAACCCTAATTTCCTTTTTTTTAAACTATGGGAAAAATGCTAATTTTCTTACATAGGAAACGTTAACAATCCAATTACAGTGAATAGTAAAAATAGTTTCCTAGTGGGAGTTATTAAGGATATTGAAATAAACCCCCCTGGTAACACCAAATATCAGTTAAAAGTATATGGATAAATCAGGACAGAGAGGCAGAAATAAGAATTTGGAAGTCATCTATTACCAAAGTCATCATTTTGCTGCCTCTCCTAGTGGCCAGCATGGTTCTTTCTATGTTGTTTAAATAATGTACCAGGATAAACACGAGATTAAGTTTAACACCATCCTGCTGCTGCTGTCAACAGGCAAGCTTTTAAATGCTATTTCCCCTTCAGCTACCAAGTTGTTGCTCAGAAAATATCTGATAGGCAAGAATGGCCATCATAGGACATTCCTTCCCTAGCATAGTGAAGGGTATGGTATTGTAAAGGAAAAAATATATATTATATCAATTTATATTAGGTAAATAAAATTTTAAATTCTACAAAATTGGCTCCAAAGGAGTTTCTGAATGAGTGGAAGGCAGCCCCTACTAGAAGCCCAGGCTCTGAGGGCTGGTCTTTTTATGAGATCATCCTTGTCATGTTGTTTCAATTACGTGAGGCCAAGCACCATCACACAAGCATGAGGATGAAGTCATTCTCTAGACCTCTGAGTTCAGGAGCTGAGCCTCTTCCAGTTCATCTCTCCCCATCTCAATTGTCCTGGAGAAATGGTAGAACCAGGAATTAAGTGAGCTTTCCTTTGGGACACAACACTCAGAGGCGACCACATGGTACAGCTGGATAAGCAGAGTCATCAGAGTGCAGCCTCTTAGTGTTAACTGAGCTGGTGGTCTATTTAACCTCTCTGAACCTCATCGGTAAAATGGAGCTCATAATACTTACCTTACAGATTATTTGAAGATTAAATGAAACAGGGTTAAAGCACCTGGCACAGAGTAGAATTCAGTCAACAATGGTGGCTCTCATCGTACTTCAAAGCTACACTGAATCCTCTCCAGATTGGAGTTTCTTCCTCTTTCCTCCCAGCAACTTTCCCCCCTCTATCCAAAAGGAGAGAAGAGTGGCTGGCATTGGCTCTACTAGCATCACCACGGGCAGGCCAACTACAAATTGAGGGTGAGGCTGAGTGAGAGGAATACACCATGAATGGGGATCAGAGCAACTTTTAGATAGCTCAGAGGAGCTGACTCTTCTGAGGCCTAAGGTCACCTGGTGAGGCAGGAATAGCTGTCAGTGGACAAGAGCTTAGCTCAGTAAAGAGGGGCCATATCTTATGCTCTGAGAGGACAGGCAGCCCCACCACTACCAACAAGATGCAAAAACAGCCTGTAAATTTCTACCACTTGGCTGGGGTGCAGGATGCTTGAGCTGTCCAAAACCACCTATGCTACACACAGTGTACATTGCTGTTTGTACGTCTGCTTGCTTTTGTTTGTTTTCAGTGTCTTAGCAGATTGGCTCTGGGTTCATGCTGCATGTTGTATTTGGCAAGAGGAGGTGTTTTAATATCCTTGCTTGGCTAGAACTATCTCAATGCTGATGAGTTCAGTTATTTTGAATAGGATAAAATATTGCCCCAGGTTTCTACATAATCATAGCATAGAACAGTTCAACTTTAAACTTGAGTTAGCTAACTTAAATACTTGCTAAAATAACCATATCTGGAGCAAGCCCCACAGATTCCTGGAGTTCTGACCAACTCTTGGGCAAACCATGCATGTCAAAACATACTTGATGATTTATCTGAGCTATAATCTGGGAAGCTGAAATTGATAGAGCATCCTTGTCCTTACCCTAACCTTCCTATGTATGTGTCTGTTATCCAGTACCTTAAATGGGTGAGACCAGTGAAGATTTAACAGTTACCTTATTCCAAATGTCTGTGATTTATATTCAGTCCACAAAAGATATATATTCACCCACACAAATGAAGTAAAGCTGAATTTATGCATTCATTCACAAATACTTTATGCCATCCAACTTGTGCCAGACACTTTATAAGCACTGGGGTTACAAATGTGAATGGCCCAATCTCTGCCTGAAAGACTTACAGTCTAGCAGAAGAGGCGGTATTCCAGATACATAGATGATCCAAATAAGGGGAGCGATCAGTTCTGCAGGGATTGGAAATCAGGAAAGACTTCGTGGAAAAAAATGACCTTTGTTTGGAATCAAGACTTCAAATCAAGAAGTCTTTCCTGATTTCCAGTCCCCATAAAACTGACCACTCCCCTCATGAACTCAGGATTATCCTAGCAGATCAATCACACTGTGACAACTTTTCTGGCTTGAATTATCCACATAGACTATTAGAGTGACCCTAAGTTCACTCACTAATTGAAGAGTCACTGCTTTTATAACACGTGTTCATCTCTTCAGTCAGCAAAAGAAACTTTGCTTTGACATTTGACAATCTCAACAGTTTTGGCCAATTCTAGTAAAGATTCATGAGATCAAACTCTATAAACAGAGGCACGTGGGAAAAAGAAATAAGTGAAATTATGCCCTTTATTTATAGCTGTCTTCTCAATAGTGAAAGTTTAAAAGCTGACTTTTAAAAAGATTGGAGCTTAAGATGAGCTACGTGATAACAAAGGCAAGGAGGGAACGGAAGCACTGGAGTCAGTTTCAACTCATTGACAATTAGTGTGACTCCAGATGCACTGTATGTTTGCCCCCAGATGTTTCTCATAACTTTACCTCCAAGTGATGATATCCAAACTTACACTGCTAGACTCCCTTTTCTTTATCATCAGGTTTGATTCTATTTAAAGTATAACTAGCCCCACAGATGTATTTTATACCTTGGTGTAAATAAATCTGCCAGCTTCTTTCTTGACACCAGTAGCACCATGGGTGAAAAAGAGAGTGCTGCTAAGGTGGAAAGAGGGGAAGAAGAGTGAATAAAATGAAGGTTGAGGGCACTCCAAGTTGTTTTACTTGCAATTTGCTAAAGACCAATCCTGGTCACAGTTTAGAAAAAAACAAAAATTCACAGATAAGAATTGGTACCAATACCTGAGATTCTAAAGATTTGTAAGGCAGGTGAGTTTGATGGTTTTGATAATGAAGACTGACAGCCACCCTTATCTCCCAGCCTCAGCTTGTAGTCATACAAGAGTTTCCAATCCAGAACGAATCAGATTGCACTAGGTACCCAATGACATGGCAGGATGTCACCTGCCCCATGGTACTCTGAGAAAACAGCTGCAGTCACAGTTAACTCCTCATCAAGGACATTCAGAGTCATATTTCACTTTTCCTTTTTTTCAGTTTTATTGTAACATGCTCTTCCTTGTTCTTAGATCTGATTGTTGTACACAGCATCTAATTTCTCAGTCCCCACCCACAGGCCAGTGCAGGCCTGTCAGGAAGGGAATGAATCAGTGTCTCAAAGCCCCAGTAAAGTCACTAAAGGAACCTTCCATTCCTACCTAGGCAGGGTATTTGCACCTGTACACATTCATTAGCAAGTACAGATTGAACACTCTCTGTGTAGCACCTGGACCTGCCCTGTGACAGAAATCAGAATGGTATCAGACACAGTTCTGGTTTTGTTGTGCTTATAATTGTACTGGAGAGATAAGTCACAAATGCAGGAAAGGTTGGGTCACAGTAGGAGGTAGTAGGGGCCTAACTCTCTAAAGAAAACAATAGAAGATCAGGGAAAGGAGAGATACCTGTAGGTGGAGTAGTTAAGCTCTATGAGGGCAGGGACTAGGGCTAGTATTCATTGTTGTATCCCCAGGGTCTATAACATAGTGGGTGCTCAATAAATATTTGTTAAATGATTGAGTAGATAGATGGATGAATGGATGGATGGATGGATAAATGATGGATAGATGCTATTGTCAAATACTCCATGAAAGAGGTAGTTTTTGAAGATTGGCTAGATTTTTGATAAAGAGGAGAAGGGAGAGGGAAAATCAGACAAAGTTCCTCTCCTAAAGCCCCCCAGGACATTCAGCAGGATTGAGACGCTGTCAAGATAGAGCAACCATTCAAAAACCCTTGAACAGGCATAAAGGGAACCTACTTCAACATAATAAAGGCCATATATGACAAACCCACAGCAAACATCATTCTCAATGGTGAAAACCTGAAAGCATTTCCTTTAAGATCAGGAACAAGACAAGGATGTTCATTCTCACCTCTATTATTCAACATAGTTTTGGAAGTCATAGCCATGGCAATCAGAGAAGAAAAAGAAATAAAAGGAATACAAATTGGAAAAGAAGTAAAACTGTCACTGTTTGCAGATGACATGATACTATACATAGAGAATCCTAAAGATGCCACCAGAAAACTACTAGAGCTAATCAATGAATTTGGTAAAGTTGCAGGATACAAAATTAATGCACAGAAATCTCTTGCATTCCTATACACTAATGATGAAAAATCTGAAAGAGAAATTAAGGAAACACTACCATCTACCATTGCAACAAAAAGAATAAAATACCTAGGAATAAACCTACTTAGGGAGACAAAAGACCTGTATGCAGAAAACTATAAGACACTGATGAAAGAAATTAAAGATGATACCAACAGATGGAGAGATATACCATGTTCTTGGATTGGAAGAATCAATATTGTGAAAATGACTATACTACCCAAAGCAATCTACAGATTCAATGCAATCCTTATCAAATTACCAATGGCATTTTTTACGGAACTAGAACAAAAAATCTTAAAATTTGTATGGAGACACAAAAGACCCCGAATAGCCAAAGCAGTCTTGAGGGAAAAAAACAGAGCTGGAGGAATCAGACTCCCTGACTTCAGACTATACTACAAAGCTACAGTAATCAAGACAATATGGTAGTGGCACAAAAATAGAAATACAGATCAATGGAACAGGTTAGAAAACCCAGAGATAAACCCATGCACCTATGGTCAACTGATCAATGACAAAGGAGGCAAGGATATACAGTGGAGAAAAGACAGCCTCTTCAATAAGTGGTGCTGGGAAAACTGGACAGCTACATGTAAAAGAATGAAATTAGAACACTCCCTAACACCATACACAAAAATAAACTCAAAATGGATTAGAGACCTAAATGTAAGACCAGGCACCATAAAACTCTTAGAGGAAAACATAGGAAGAACACTCTTTGACATAAATCACAGCAAGATATTTTTTGATCCACCTCCTAGAGTAATGGAAATAAAAATGAAAATAAACAAATGGGACCTAATGAAAGGTCAAAGCTTTTGCACAGCAAAGGAAACCATAAATAAGATGAAAAGACAACCCTCAGAATGGGAGAAAATCATCGGACAAAGGATTAATCTCTGAAACATATAAACAGCTCATGCAGCTCAATATTAAAAAAACAAACTACCCAATCCAAAAATAGGCAGAAGACCTAAATAGACATTTCTCCAAAGAAGACATACAGATGGCCAAGAGGCACATGAAAAGCTGCTCAACATCACTAATTATTAAAGAAATGCAAATCAAAACTACAATGAGGTATCACCTCACACCAGTTAGAATGGGCATCAACAGAAAATCTGCAAACAACAAATGCTGGAGAGGGTGTGGAGAAAAAGGAACCCTCTTGCACTGTTTGTGGGAATGTAAATTGATACAGCCACTATGGAGAACAGTATGGAGGTTCCTTAAAGAACTAAAAATAGAATTACCATATGACCCAGCAATCCCACTCCTGGGCATATACCCAGAGAAAACCATAATTCGAAAAGACACATGCACGCCAATGTTCATTGCAGCACTATTTACAATAGCCAGGTCATGGAAGCAACCTAAATGCCCATCGACAGACAAATGGATAAAGAAGATGTGGTACATATATACAACAGAACATTACTCAGCCATAAAAAGGAACGAAATTGGGTCATTTGTAGAGATGTGGGTGCATCTAGTGACTGTCATACAGAGTGAAGTAAGCCAGAAAGAGAGAAACAAATATCGTATATTAACACATGTATGTGGAAGCTAGAAAATGGTACAGATGAACTGGTTTGCAGAGCAGAAATTGAGACACAGAAGTAGAGAGAAAATGTATGGACACCAAGGGGGGGAAAGCGGCGGGGGATGGGTGTGGGGGTGTGATGAATTGGGAGATTGGGATTGACATGTATACACTGATGTGTATAAAATGGATGACTAATAAGAAAAAAGTTTAAAAAACAAAACCAAAAAAACCCCCAAAACTCTTGGCCAGTTCTGAGTCCTGAGCAATGCCACAACTTCAACATTTTATCACCATCAGTGGGCATTAAGAACAGTGACAGGCTAGAATCCAAAAAGAGAAAGTGTGAGATAGAAAGTGGAAAGGAAGCTTCTTGTTTTAAATACAACCTCAGTGCCACTGGGGGTGCCTCTTCCACCAGCCACTCATCCATCTATGGGGCAGGCTCACAGAAAGCCCAGATTGTCACACCCTGCCTGTGTCCATGTAACACTAAAGGAGCCAGAGCCAACTTGTATCAATTACAAGTTACAACTTGTATCAATTATAATAGTCCTTGTGAAGACAGGGATCCACCAGGTTACAACTTTTCCCATCCTTTTCTGCTGGGCCCTACCATGCTTGGCTTCCAATCTGAACCTTGACTTTCTCCCAAGATGAACCACCTGATTCACATCCAGAGGCTCTTAATACCAAACTGGTTAATACATCCAAGCATTGACAATAGTACCAGACCCATAGCAAGACACATCCTGCTATCTGCTTTTATGGTCTATGGAGGCAGTAACAGGTATTCAAGCTGAAGGCAGCCCCATCCAGCCAGTGCCTGACACATAGTAGGTACTCATCGTATGTTTGTAGAATGAAGGAGTAAGGCAGCTGTGGTCCATAGTGCAGGTCAGCCTTCTGCTAGTCTTTCCCTGCCCTAAACCCTAGTTTAAATGACTGGACTTCTACCATCACTCTATTCTATTGCCAGGGGATTTCTACTTTTCTCTTGTGTATCCAGGACTGAAATCCTGCGCTAGAACACAAGTCTATTATCTGTTTCTTTCCTGAATGACAAGTGTCTGAATTTCTCAAATATTGCTTTCCACAAATTACCTTGGGCTTCCATTGTGCATGGGTCCTCAATACAGTTTCTTGTCTCAGTGCTCTCCTATTCTCATTCCCTCTTCACTTCTTTAATTTCTATTCCTTCTTCAAAGTTCACCTCAACCATCCCCTCCTCTTGGAAGACTACCCAGGTCTGCCTACCCTTATATAATGTATACATTCCTCCCTTAGGTTCCCATGGCCTCCCGGTTGCATCTCTACTTACCACTACCTAGTAAGTTGCACTGCAATCACTGATCCACTCACCTGTGCTCCACGCTCAACTGTGAGCAAATGGAGGGCAGAGAATATGTGTTCATCTTTGTTTCCCCGTCATCTATCACAGTGTCTAGCATAGTATTCAATAAAAATTTGTTAAAAAAAATGAGTGAATGAATGAATGAGTGAAAGACTTCTACCCATCAGCATGGCCTGAGCTGAGACCTGTTTTTGCTCTCCGCCCTGGATGCCAAATGTTACCTCTCACACTGACTATCTCCTTCCCTAAGTCCCTGTGGTTCAAGTACCAGAATCTCTTTCACTTACTCAGAATCCCTCCTACCATGAGTGGTTTGGCTAGTCCTATTATGAATTTTGCACTGCTATGTCCCATGATAGGACACTTTGTTTAACATTGACCATGGTGGAATCACACAGCTGCACATTTCACTTTTATAATTTCAACAATATGCTCTCAGCACTACTTATGGTTTTAGAATTTAATGATACACGTTTTTTATACAGTTTGGCTCCTAACTATATGCCATCTATTTCATTTGGCACAAAGAAACACTCATACGTTCCAACAGCAAAGGGAAAAATGTTAGATTTATTTAAAGATGGCAGACAATGTCTGTACTTTATGGAAAATTTAAGGAATTTTTTTTTTGTCTATAAAAGGATAATTTTTGTCTAGAAAAAATTTTTACCTTACACTCTAATTTTATTGTAGTTTTTTAAAAAATTATCTCTATAGTTTAGTATGTAACTTCAAGACAAGGATTCCTTTTTAAATATAATCATAATACCATCATCACACAAAGAAACCCAAGAATAATTCCTTAATATTATCAAATACCCTTGAATGTCCTATACTTGTTGTATAAATATGTGTGTGTGTATATATATATATATATATATATATATATATATTTGTTTGAGATTTTAATTAGTATCTGAGTAAAGTCCATACTTTGCAATTAGTTAATATCTCTCTTAAATTTCTTTTAATTTGTAGAATCTTTCTCCATTCCTTTTTTTTTTTGATTGTATCTTGTTGGTGTCTTGTTGTTGTAGAAACTACATTGTTTAACGTGTACTTTCCTACAGTCTGGATTTTGCTCATTGCATCTTCATGGTGTTCTTTAACATGTTACCTTATTCCCTATGTATTCTTAAAATTGGTAGTTAGATCTGGAGGCTTGACTAAATTCAGATTTGGTTTTCTTTTCTTTCTTTCTTTCTTTTTTCAGGACCACTTCATAGGAGGTGTTGTGCGTTTCTATCAGGAGGTACAAAATATGGTTGTACCTTTACCTTTTTAATGACGTTAGCAGTCATTGATGATTGCCATCTAGATCCATTATTTCATTGGGTTTTGAAAATTGGTGAAATTCTAATTCCAGTAGTCCTTCTTCATGTATTAAGTACGATACTTCTAAAAGTATCTTTACAATTTTCTAAAAGTATCTTTACAATTTTCAAAAGTTTCACACATATGGTTTCATATAGTGCCATAACCCTTTTTAATATATTAAATTTTAAACATAAATTTAAATATGTATGTATATATTTTAAAACAATTTTTAAAAGTCTCAAAGGCAAAATTTCCCTCACCTAATGTTTATTTATCCTAAGCTACAGTTTGTTTAGGAATCAAGAATAAATACTTGATTGTTTTTTTTTCTATTTTCAGTGGTTCTCTAATATTCTTCAGAGGTGATCAATAAAAAATGAACTCATGGATTTAAGCATATTTGATGAATTTCAATCCACTGTGGTCATTTTTCTTATTGATGCTCAAGTCATTCCCTTTCTACCCAGAGAGAGACTGTTCAATTGGCTCTCTGCCCTTTTGACATGACCCCAGTAGTTGCCAATAGCTACTTTTAACTTTGGTATGACAAACTGCTTCAGACTCATCTTGTGCATTTCCTCCCCCAGACATAGAATCAGCCACTTCTCTAAGAAGGTTTTGTTCCTTTTAGTGGGAAATTGTGTTTAGAAGCAAAATTTAGGCTGTAGAGGTGCTCAATGGCTTTGCTCATTGCCTCTAGGTCTTTTTGGTGAGCTAGAAAAATCATGATTATATAGAGATACCTCCAGTTCAAACTGAAACAGGCTGGGGCTTGGGACCCTTTGCTGCAGTGCTTGTGCCTGGACAAACTTCTCCTTGAACAACAGAATACAAAGAAACTGTAAGAGCAAATTATGAACAATAAGATACAAAAAGGCCAAAACCCAACTGCCACTTCTGAGGTGCCTGGAGCAAAAGCAGGGTACTGGGCAAAATCCCTGCACACAACACCACCAAGGGGGTGGGCAGACCACCTAAGCCATCCCTTTGGCCCAATGCACTGACCCGCCCTTACCCTCACCCTATTTAAGGGACCAGCTCACCATCTTCAGATAGCAAGCAAGGGAACCCGTTACTTCTTTTCACTCCCTCGAGTCCCAGTAAAGCCTTGCCTAAATTTCTTGTCTGGCCTCTTATCAATTTCTATCAATTAAAGAGTCCAAGAACCCAGGTCGATAACAGAACTCAGGATTACAAAGTTCTCACTTATCCTTTACGCTCTTGCCTCTGTATTTCCTTTCTCCCACACCCAAAATCTTATTTTTCAATGACTCCACATTACTATTAATTAGCTTTGTCCCACATTATACAGTCCTAAAATAACAGTAACAATATTACCACAACAGATTTGTTTTTTAATTTACCATTTATTTATTTACTTTGGCCACGCAGTATGTGGGATCTTAGTTTCCTGACCAGGGATCGAACCCATGCCCCCTGCAGTGGAAGCACAGAGTTTAACCACTGGACCACCAGGGAAATCCCCACAATGCATTACTGAAAATAGTTTGAGATGAATTTTTATGTTTTTTGTTTTTTTTCACTTTGGGGTGTATGCTATTAGAAATGTACAGTCAGATTACTGTGCTTTCCAGTCACGTGGAGTACTTCCTAACAACTAGACACGACACTAGATTCATTTGTTTCATTTTACTTTTGTTTTTAGAGATTGTTTTTAAATTTTGGTTTATAATTAAGTAAAATATCTACAAGGTTTCAAAGTCAATTTTACACAAGAAAATAATTTTTAAAAGTCTAGCTTCTCTCGCTCTTCCCTATTCTCTCCCAGTAACCAAAATTTAGAAATTTTATGACTTATTTGTCTGACTTTTATTTATTTACTTTCTTCAACCAAACTATTATTTCTCACTTTTTTTTATTGAATGTATTGAATGAAAGATTCATTAAATTCTATAGTGCTTTACAATTTTCAAAAGTTTCACACATATGGTTTCATATAGTGCCATAGTAACCCTTTTTAATATATTAAATTTTAAACATAAATTTAAAATATAAACGTGTATGTATATGTATGTGTACGTGTATGCGTGTTTGTGTATTCTCCATTCCTGCAAACAACTGAAATATTCTACATACTTTTCTTCACCATACCTTTTGTTACTTAACAGTAAATCTTGGAGATCACACCACTGTAGTATAGTAATGTATGGAGAGATCCCCCATTCCTTTATACAGATGCATAGTGTTCCATTTATAGACACAGAATAGTTTATTCAGTCTCCTAGAGATGGATATTTGGGTGGTTGTAGTCTTTTGCTACTAATAGTACTACAATGGATTGCTTTGTGCAAATATCTTTTCATTGTTTGCAGGTGTATCTTTAGGAAAGATTCCTAGAAGTAGATTGCCAGGATAAAGGGCAAATGCATACATAATTTTACTAGATCTTGCCAAATTCCCCTTCATAGGGACCAACCTTTTGTATCTCCACTGGCAACGAGAGTACCTAATTCCCCGTAGACTCGCCAACAGATTTTGTTGCCAGACGTGGATTTTTGCCAGTCTGATAGATGAGAAATGATATCCCGGTGTGGTTTCTTTTATAATGGGCAGAGTTGAGCATTCCTCCATAACACTTAAGAGCTATTTCCACTTTTTTTGTCCAATAATCTATATCCCTAGACCATTTTTTCTATAGGGTTGCTGGCTTTTTTCTTCTCTGTTTCTATAAATATTTTAATATATATGAGCATTAGCCATTAATCTGTGATGTAAGTTGCAAATATTTTTCCTAGTTTATCTCTTGTCTTTTACTTTACTTATGGTGTATTTTTCCATGTGGAATTTTAAAAAAACTATGTAATCACATTTGTCATTCTTTTCCCTTAATCATATTTAGATTAAGTTTTCACTCCTTTCAGATTATTGAAATAACCATTTTTTTGGTACTTGTATTTGTATGATCCATTTGGAATTTATCCTAGCCAGCAGTGTGAGGGATGCATCCAATTTTATTACTTTCCATGTGATTATTCAATTATCCTAACACCACTTTTTAAAAAATTGATCTTTCTCCCTGCTGATTTGAGATCCTGTCTTTATTGTATACCAAACATCCATATGCAACTGGATCTATTTTTTAAGTTTTTCTTTTGTTTTATTAGTCTGTCTATTCATGCACTAACATAAATCTATTTTAATTGTAAAGGCTTTATAGTATGTTTTAGTATCTAGTATGGCAAGCCCAACTTAATATTCTTTTTCAGGGTTATCCTATCTATTCTTATGTATTTGTTCTTCAACTGAACTTTATAACCAAATTGTCTAGGTCTAAAAAATAACCTGAGAGCATTTTATTGGGATGGCATTACACATATAAATTGACTTAGAGAGAATTGACATCTTTATAAAATTGAGCCTATCCAAGAACGTGGTATATTTCCATTTTTTCAGGCCTACCTTTGTATCATTCAGGAGAGTTTTATAGTTTTTTGACATTCCCTGTTAATTTTCTGCCTAAATATTTTATTTTCTTATTTGTTATTGTAAATGGATTCTCCTCTTCCATTATACCTCTAATTATTTTTTGCTTATATATATAACATAAAGGCTATTGATTTTATGTTATTTTATAACTTGCTACTTTATTAAATTCTTTTATTATTTTAATAGTTTCTCCATTGATTCTTTTAGGTTCTTCAATTATATAATTATGTTTCCTGAAAATAAAGATAGTTTTATTTATTTATTTCTAATTCTTATGTTTTTAATGGCTTTCTCCCTTGTCTAATTACACTGATTAATATCTCCAATGCAATATTAAACAGTTAACTTAGAACCTAACACCAATGTAAGAAATGACTATACTATATTTTAAACAAACTCTGTCTCCAAGAAACAAAACAGTTAAGCTATTGTATCTATGTCAGTCTAAAAGACATTACAAACTACAATCTTTTACATAAGGTGGGAACTTTCAGTAGTGATCAATCCTTCTTCATGGCAAGTGAGAACATGTACCCCTGGACCTCTTCAATCTAAGTAGACCTTAAAGCTTATGGGATCCTTTCTGAATGGAGCCTTAAGAGTCTCATGGGAACTCACTAGAGAAAGTCTGATTCATCCCATGAATAAATGCTCTGATCCTTCCAATCCTTTAACTATTTCTAACATTGATTTTTAAAGTTTTGTTTTATAGTAACATCTTACCCACTCAGACTTAAAGAAAAAAAAATCAGTCTAATGTAATGGAAAACTAGAATGATAAAAAGCTTGCCACATATTTGACGTTGTTCATATGGAGAAGATGGTTGCAACCCAAGTGTCCATCAGTAGATGACTGGATAGCCAAAGTGTGGTATATACTTACAATGGAATATAATTCAGCCTTAAAAAAGGAATGAAGTACTGATACATGCTATAACATGAATGAACCTTGATCGCATTACGTGAAACAAGGCAGACACAAAAGGACAAATACTGTATGATTCCACTTATATGTCATCGTTTAATGGGTACAAAATTTCTGTTAGGAATGATGGAAAATGTTCTGGAAATAGAGAGTGGTGATGGTTGCACAACCTTGTGAATGTTTTTAATGCCACTGAATTATACACTTAAAAATGGTTAAAATGGTAAATTGTGTTTTGTATATTTTACCATGCACTTGAAAAAGAAGTCTATAGGGGCTGTTATGAATGGAATGTGTCCCCCTAAATTCATATGTTGATATCCTAACCAACAATGTGATGGTATTAGTAGGTGGGACCTTTGGGAGGTAATCAGGTCATGAGGATGAAACCTTCATGAATGGGATTCATGCTTTTGTAGGATGAGACAAGACAGCTTGCTTCCTCTCTCTGCTGTTAGCTATGTGAGGATACAGGAGGGCAGCCATCTGTCAATCAAGAAGCAGGCCTTCACCAGACACTGGATCTGCTGGCACCTTGATCTTGGACTTTCAGCCTCTACAATTGTGAGAAATAAACGTGTGCTGTTTAAGCAAAAAAAAAAAAAAAAAAAAAAATGATGGTTGTGACATTTTTCTGGTGTCAGGTATAGCTCCAGAGCCCAGGGGCATGTGGGACTCCAGGTCAGAAAGGTCTTTACTAACTTAGTAGGTCATGGCCTGGGGCTTAAGCACATGCCTTCACCTGTCTCAGAAATCAGGACTCAGCCTCCGAGCTTTGGTTCTTGGTCTGCATATTTTGGACAGACTGGCTTAGTAGTTAAGAGCATCACCTTGGATAAGTCTATATTGAAATACTGGTTCCCATACTTATTAGGTATATGGTTTTCAGAAAATTAACATCAGTTAGGTCACAAGGCACTGGAGTCATTCTTGGGTTTATTATTCAGTAGTTGCAGGTGACTTGCAAAAATGGAGGGAGAAAACCTATTTAGCAATGTCATTTTACATACACTCGGATTCCTTTAATAAATCATACATTCTATATCACTCAGTAATTTCACTTCTCTGATCAAAGGTTAAATGATACCTAATTAGGTATTGAAGTGGGCACTATTATAACAAGATCTAAACCATGTGGCATAAGTTTGGGGACAAAGTAGCATGCAGAAGTCTGATAGCCTCAAGGAGGCCATGGTGACAGCCCGAAGGAAAGTGAGAAAAATGTTATTGAAAGCTGGACAAAAGGGGAACTCATGTTACATATTGGTGGAAATTTGTGGGACACTGTCTTCTGTGGAATGTGGGAGATTGGAAATGTACATAATTGTCATGATTTAGTTAAAACTATTTCTGAGCAGAATGTTGAGGAATTTACCTGGATACATTTAGCTGCATAGCATAAGATACTGATGGAGATTATCTAAAAAAAAGAATTATTAAGTATTCAAGTAGAATTTGGAGAAAATATAAAGGTCTTAGAACAAGTTTTTCAACCAGCAAAATTTTCTCAAAGTTTGAAATGACCTTAAGGCAGAAATCAGAAAAACATATCTCAGGGTAAAGTTGAAGCCAGCAGTATAGCTATAAAACCCTTTGCTAAGAGCTTAGAAATATTGTAGGCAGTGCCTAACAGCCCATTTTAGAAAAATAGCCTTTCCAATACCTCAAGTGTGTGCCTCTCAGATCCTCTCTTGGATGCATAAGAGGGCATCTAAAAATCATCAAGATTCTGTCTCTCAGCAGCCTCTCGAGGAACTCAAGGAAGAGAAAGGATGATTTTGAGATTTGGAGATACAACTTTTGCATAACGGAGTGAAGTATAAATTGATACATAAGAAACACACTAAATTTAAAAAATATATACTATGTTGGCCTGAAAGGAACAAAGACAATGTAAAATAAAAAGAGTCCTTCAGACTCCATAATGCCTATGGACAGGAAACTACTTGGTAAAAATACTCTCTCAAACATGGACTTTTCTCATGGAAATGTAAAGATCACTGAAAAGGTGAAGTCAAAACTCATGGAGTACAACCCGCAGAGAGCAAGATAGCCCTAATCAAGGAGGGGGCAACATATGCTGGCTACATTTCAGAATTGCCATAGACCACTGACTGTTCTCGTTTCCTCTTTTTGAACAGGAGTATCTATTGCAGCTATTCTGTGCCTGTCACACATTATATGTCATGTGTAGGATGGGAGGACATAACTTATCTCTTTAGCTCATAAGTCTTCAAACTGCACATGGACATGATTTAGATGATACAATATTGGATCTTGAGCCTAAGTCTCATGCTGTAATGAGATGGGACCTTAAGGTATATAGGGAAAGGTGAATATTTTGCTCATAGGAAGGATGTAAGAAGGGGAACCGTGGTCATTTGTATTTTCCAAAGATAACCGTAACAATATCTGCCATCCACATGCTCATCTTTAATGTGACCTTGTCATTCCTTACTTGTCACTCTACCAAGAGGTGGAGTCTAATTTCCCTCTCCTTGAATCTAGGTTGAACAAGAGAATGCAGAGGAAATAACACTGCATGACTTTTGAGGCTAAATTAAAAGGTTTTCAACTTCAGTTTTGTCTTTTAGAACACTCGCTCTGCATGCTCCCTCTCAGGATGGTCTCTCTTGGAAACCAGCTCCATGACCTAAGGATCCTAAGCCACATGGAGAGACCATGTGTAGGTCCAACAGCTCCAGCTGAGCCCGACATCAAATCCACAGGCATCTATTATTTGAGTAAGAAAGATTCCAAATGATCCTATCCTGCAGATGTTAGAGTCAACCCCAGTCATTTGAGTCTTCAAGGTTCCAGATAGGAGAGCAGAAACAAGCTATCCTTGCTGCATCTTGTCTGAATTTCTGATCTACAGAATCCATGAGCTTTAAAAAAAGCTGTTTTTTGCCATGAAGTTTGAGGTGGTTTGCTACACATCAGCAGATAACCAAAAATAGTGCCTGAGAGTTGGGATTTTGTACAAGAAAATGATAGCTCATCAAAAATTGATGTGGGATAAGAAAAGAACACCTTTTGACATCCACACAAAAATATCAAGAGAACCTGGAAGAATAGATCCAAATAGAACTGGAACACAGAATATTTGTCCCACTGACACAGAGTATTAAACAGTTCCAAGAGGGGTAGGAACTGGTCATGAAGTTTGAAACCCATTTATATATCATTTGTAGATTATTGCATGTACATAGGCCTTAATTTTACTGTCAAATGTAGAAAGGTTCTTATTGAAGAGTTTTGATTCCATTATTCTTAATTATTTTTGTTATAGTTACATGATTTAAGTCCAAATCAAGACAAAACCAAAAAATCTTTCACAGCGATGAAGAAATAAGATGATCCAGAATTATATTCCCCTGGCAAACAATCTAAAAACTGGAAAAAATATAGGAAATAACTATTTTCAGACATTGGACAATAAACAACACAAGAGTGCAGTCAGTGAGAAAAAGGAAACAAATGGGTAAGTCCTACCAGTGCCTAGGCTTTCTGTCTGGGGGAAATTCCAAGATTGTGGTGCAGGAAGGGGTAAACCTGAAAGACTCCATCAATCTTGTGGGTTTTTTAAAAATATGTAATTGTATTATCTTTTGTTTAAAATTTTCCTTTATTTTTATACAATTTTTAAAGATAGCTTTCCATTTACAGTTACTACAAAATATTGGCTATATTCCCCGGGTTGTACAATACATTCTTGAACCTATCTTACACCCAATATTTTATACCTCCCACTCCCCCAATCTTGCTTTTTTTAAAAGACAAATGTCATAGTTCCAGAAAGCTGAGGCAATAAGAATTTCAAAGATAGAATATCTAAGAGAAGAGAGCGATTCCAAGAAAGAGATCCAGAAATCTGCAGAGGGATTGAGTACTGACTGTACACATGTAGAGTAAATCCAACGAGGTTAAACATGAATAACATCTGAGACAAGGACAATTACTCAAAGTTGTAAGACAATTTCAAGAGCTCTCACAGGGCCAGGAATTGTTCAAATTCTCTTTGGACAAAATGGAGAAATTTTGATGTATAATACGTGGGGCATAAAATACACATTCCAGAAAGGTCGAATCTTAGAATTAGAGCTAAATTAACCCTGCAATGAAGACAACTCCAGACCTGCCTTAAAAGCATTTAAAAACAAACTGCAAGCACTGTTTACAATAACAAAGACATGGAAGCAACCTAAATATCCATCGACAGAGGAATGAACAAAGATGTGGTACATATATACAATGGAATATTACTCAGCTATTAAAAAGAATGAAATAATGCCATTTTCAGCAACATGGATGGACCTAGAGATTGTTATACTGAGTTAAGTAAGTCAGACAGAGAAAGAGAAATATCATATGTTGTTGCTTATATGCGGAATCTAAAAAGAAATGATACAAATGAACTTATTTACAAAACAGAAACAGACTCACAGACTTAGAGAACAAATTTATGGTTACCAGCGGGGAAGAGTGGGGGGAATGGATAGTTAGGGAGTTGGGAATTGACATGTACACACTGCTGTATTTAAAACGGATAACCAAGGACCTACTGTATAGCACAGGGAACTCTGCTCACTATTATGTAACAACGTAAATAGGAAAAGAATTAGAAAAAGAATAGATACATGTATATGTATAACTAAATCACTTTGCTGTACAACTGAAACTATCACAACGTTGTTAATCAACTATACTGCAATATAAAATAAAAAGTTAAAAAATAGTAGCTAATATTTTCCCTGATATTTTCTACTTATTAAAGTTATTTCATTAAAATTATATAATAATGCTTAAATCTACATAAAGACCCATTGGAATATTGCTTATCTTTGTTCCCATATAAAGCTTCAGATCAATTTTTTTCCATGAATAGAGGTGTCCAATAAATGAAGACCCAATGAGGAGAAAAACAAAAACAAAAACAAATTGCAAGAAGATCAAACTTACCTGCAATACCTTAATTGCTTGCCGATAAAAGTTAAACACTCTTTAAATTAATACATCAAAATACAGCATCCAACAAGATAAAATTCACAATGTCTAGCATCTACTCTAATATGGCTAACATACAAAGAAACAAGTTAAGTGACACATAACTAAGACAAAAGTCAGAAGCAGACCAAGAAAAGAACAGTGCTGATGAAAATAGCAGAAAAGGCATTAAAACTACTATTATAAATATACTGTTTTCTGTGGACTGAATTGTGTCACACACCCCCCCACAATTCATATGTTGAAGCCCTAATCCCAAGTGTAACTGTACTTAGAGATAGGGCCTATAAGAAGGTAATTAAGGTTAAATGAGGTCATAAGGGTGAGGCCCTGATAGGATCAGTATCCTTATAAGAAGAGACACCAGATCATGTGCTTTCTCTGTTTCTGCCTCTCTGTCTGTCTATTTCTCTCAGTCTCTCCTCTACCCATGTGAGGACACAATGAGGAAGTTGCCATCTGCGAGCCAAGAAGAGAGCTCTCATCAGGAACCAAATTGACAGGCACCTTGATCTTGGACTTGTCAGCCTCCAGAACTGTGAGAAATAAATTTCTGCTGTTTAAGCCACCCAATCTGGGGTATTTTGATATGGCATCCCATGCAGACTAATACACTCCTCTGCTCAAGAATGTAAAGGAAAGCATCACCATGATGAGAAGATAAAGATATTAAAGAGACTCAGATGAGTTTAAGTTAAAAAAACTATAACTAAAATGAAAAATATATCTATTGACTTGAGAAGATGAAATACTACAGAAGCAAATAGCACTGCAGTTGAAGACATAGCAATAGAAACTATCAGAAATGAAGTGCAGAGAGAAAACAGACTGAGAAGAAGTGATCAGAGCCTCAATGACCCATGGGACAATATCAGTGGTCTAACATATATATAAATGGAGTTCCAAAAGAAGAGGAAAGAGAAAATAGATAATATATTTGAAGAAATATACCAATATTTTCCTAAATTTTACAAAAAATGTGAGTCTACAGATTCAAGAAACCCAACAAATCTCAAGTAGAATAAACATAAAGAAATCACACTATAGCATATAATAATCAAATTACTGAGAACCAGGGATAAAGAGAAAATACTAAAGCCAGCCAAAGGGGGGAAAATAATTATATACAGAGAAACCAACATTTGAATGATAGTAGACTTCTCATCAAAACAAGTAGGACAGAACACAATGGACTGACATACTTAGAATAAAAATTCAAGTATTTAATGCCACTGAACTATACACTTTAAAAATAGTAATTGAGATGGTAAATTTTATGTTATGTGTATTTTACCACAATAAAAAAGAAATACCAAAAAAATTCAATCTAGAATTCTACATTCAGCAAAAATATCTTTCAAAAATGAACATGAAATAGTGCTTTAAAAAAATCTCTGAAATATTATTGCCAGCAGGTGTGTATTATAATCAATTTTTTTTCAAGTTTTTCAGGTAAAAGAAAAACTAATGATAGAGATTTGAATTTTGACCTAGGACTAATGATCACCAGAATACAAAGATAATTTTCTAATTAAAAAAATCTATTTAAAAGATAATAGATGATTTGAAGCAAAATTAATGCTCTATTGTATTGCTTATAACATATGAAGAAATAAAATAGATGACAACAATAGCATAAAGGAAAGAGCTGGAAGGGAAGTATAAGATAGCAAGATCTTTATAATATCAATGAAGAGATATAGTACTATCTAAAGGTAGACTGTGAAAAGTCAAAGATGTTTACTGTAAATGCTAGATCAACCACTAAAATAATGAAACAAAGAAGCATAGATAATAAGCCAATAGTGGAAGTAAACTTGAATCATTAAAAATACTTGATTAATTTTTAAAAAGCAAGAAAAAAAAAGAATAAGGAATTGGTAGGAAAAATAGAAAACAAATATCAAGGTGGTAGATTTAAACCCAACTAAGTAAGTAATTAAGTTACATGTATGGTCCAAGCATTCCAGTTAAAATGCAGAGATTGTCAGATTTGACTAAAAAAAAAAAAAAACGAACCTGAAAAACAAACAACAGCAAAAAAAACCACAGCAGAATCCAGATATATGTTACCTACAAAATACTCATTTGACATAAAAAGATGCTGACAGGAAAAAGTATACTATGCAAACATCAAACAAAAGAAAGTTGAAGTGGATTTAATACTATCAGAAATTTGATTCAGGAAAAGAAATAATACCAGGTATAAAGACGGACATTTCTTTTTAATTTTTTATTTTCAGTACTTTAAATGTACTCATAAAAACATTCTAAAAATATACAATTTTTCCTTTTTAGCAAAGTATAATAAAACATAAAAACCCCCAAAACAGAATACTTGACATTTACAATTCAAAATCAAATTAGCAGAATATTGAATATTTACAAAACAATATCTCTTAACAATATTTATAAAGTTACATGCAATTTTGTAGAATTGACTATAGTGATAATTGTATCAATTTATCAAGAAGACATACTGACTATAGTAATCATTTCACTGTATACAGTTAACTCTTGAACAACATAAGTTTGAACTGTGTAGTCCTCTTACACACAGATTTTTTTCAATAAATATAGTACCTAGATTTTCATTTTATAGATTTTTAAATTAATTAAGTGTGGGGAAAAGTTTGTGTTCAATTAGAGATCACAATATTGTGGAATCAAAAGAACTAGGATTTGAGTCCTGATTCTATCCAAACTGTTTCATCTTCCTGCCCTTAGATGAGTCATTTATCAATTCCTTTGTTTTTGAAGCAAGATATGCAATACTTGGATTTCTGACTGCCTGTGGTTGGTTCTCCCAACCCCCCAAACTGTTCAAGGGTCATCTGTATATGTTTATCAAATCATCATGTTGTACAACTTGAACATATACAATTTTTATTAAAAAATTAATCTAGAACAAAAGAAGACAAACAATACTAAGTATATGCACACCTAATAACAAGGGTGTAAAAATAATGAAACAAAAACTAATAAAACTGAAAGTAGAAATAGATTATAATCTATGAATACAGTTAGAAATCTTAATATTCCTCAGTAATTGATAGAATAAGTAGACACACCAGTTTAATTGACATTTATAGAACACACCACCCAACTAGAGCAGAGTAAACATTTTCAAGTGCACATAAAACATTCATCTAGATCATATTCTGGGCCATAACATAGGTATCAATAAATTCCAGAGGATTGAAACCATACAAAGTATATTCTTTCACTGTAGCAGAATCAAACCAGAATTAATAACAGAAAGTTAGCTGGGAAATCCCCAAATATTGGGAAATTAAAACCACACAGTTAAAAATACACCATGGGTCAAAAACGAAATCACAAGGGAAATTAGAAAATATTTTGAACTGAAATGAAAATGAAAATATAACATAACAAAATTTGTGGAATGCTGCTAAAACAATGCTTAGAGGGAAATTTATAGCATTAAATGATTATATAAGTAAAAAGTTCCAAAATCAATTATCTAAACTTCCACCTGCAAGAAAAATAAAAGCAAATTAAACTTGAAGTAAACCAAAGAAAGAAATAATAAAAATGTGTGGAAACCAATAAAATTTAAGTTGGACAGATAATTAGAGGAAAGGTTATGAAACCAATAGCTGGTTCTCTGAGCACATCAATAAAATTGATAAGCCTGATGTTTATTTAGGTTGACTAACTCATCCTTGGTTTGCCTGGGACTTTCCCAGTGTTAGTGCTGAACATTCCACATTTCAGGATCCCATCAGGCTTGGGTACAACTGGCACAGCTGATCACTTTACTGTACCCAGATTGATCAGGAAGTAGAAAAAAGACACAAATTTATATATCAAGAATGAGAGATATTTTGAGCTGTATAATTGTTGGGAGACGTACCTGGCCTTTTCAGAATGATCAGCAGCACCCCTAGTCGCTACCCACTAGATGCCAGCAGTATCCTACATTTGTGAGCAGCAATGATGTCTCTAGTCATTCCTACATGTCCCCTGGGTGGGCCAAATGGCCCTCACTTGACATCACTGGTCTGATACATATGGGTTAAATGATTAGCAACAGTAGTATCAAGGTAATTCAATGGGAAAAAAATACGCTATTGAATAAATGGTGCTAGAACAATCATATCCTTATAGAAAGAAATGAACCTTCCACTGTATAAAAAATTGACTTTAAATGGGTCATCTACCTAAACATAAGAGCTAAAACTGTAAATCAATCTGTAAGAAAACATAGGAGAAAATCTTTGTGACCCTGGGTGAGCCAGAACTTTTTTGGACAAAGCACAGACAATGCAAAAAAAATAATAAATTGGGCATCAAAAAAAAAAGTCTGCTCTTCAAAGAAATTCCTAAGAAAATGAAAAACAAGCTATAGCCTGAGAGAAAATACCTGCAAAACATAAGTCTAATAAATAACTTGTATTGGAATATATAAAGAACTCTTAAAACCCAATAAAAGAAAAACAACCCAGTGAAATTTGGAAAAAAGATGTCAACAATCACCTTACCAAAGTAGATAGGTAAATGGCAAGTGAAAGACCATGTAAAGATTCTCAACATCATTAGTCATCAGGGAAATTCAAATTAAAACCAAAATGAAGTACAGCTATATAGATACACATCAAAATGGCTAATTTTTTTAGACAAAATAAACTAAAAATATCTGACAATACCAAGTGTTGACAGGTTTGTAGAGCGCCTGGAACTCTCATAAAATGCTGATAGGTGTACAAAATGGTACAGCTTCTTTGGAAAACATTTGGCAGTTTCCTGTGAAGTTAAATATCATTTACCATACAACCCAGCACTTCCACTCCTAGGTATCTTTTCAAGAGAAATGAAAACATGTTCACACAAAGACTTATATGTAAGTATTTATGACAGCTTTATCATAATTGCCAAAAAATGGAAACAACCTAAATGTCCACCACTGGTGAGTGAATGTCCACCACTGGTGAGTGAATTAACAGATTGTGGTAGATCCAAACAATGGAATACTACTTAGTAATAGAAAGAAACAAGCTACTGATACCTACAGTGGCACAGATGAATCTCAAAAGCATTTTGTTGAATATAAAAGTCTAACACAGAAGACTACATCCGATGTACTCGTCCATATGAATGCTAGACTTACGTGAATTCTAGATTTCTGTCATGGTGACAGAAATCAGGTCAGTGTTGCCAGGGGCTAAGGGTGGAGGAGAGAGTTGATTGCAAAGGGGTATGGGGCAACTTTGGGGGATGATGGAACCGTTGGGGATGATGTGATTGTGTACAGCTAGGTACAACTAGGCTCCACAAGGTGACTACAGGAATCAAGGTCCTTGTGCTTAGAGGGGCAGAACAGGTGGCAGCTGCGGCAGTGGCAGCAACAGCAGCTGTAACGACCCTTCATTGAGGGCTTACACTGCCTGGAACAGTGATAAGCCCTTTAGATGCATTATCCCATTCCATCTTCAGAATAACCATTTGGGGTGAATACTATTGCTTCCCATTTTTACACATGAGGGAACTGAGCCCCAGAGTGTTTAAGTGGCATGTCCAAAGTCACTCCACTGGTCAGCAGGTGTGGCTGATCCCCAAGTGTGAGCTCTAAATTATGGACTTATCTTGCCTCCTGCATGGAATGCTGTTTTAATGCTTAATTCTATGTGATTGAGCGGCACAATGATATAGTACCAATATTTTTTATCCCAACATGACCTTTTGCAATATAAGCTTGTATGGCTACGACACACAAATGGTTAGAGTATTTCAGCCTAAATTGAGATTCCTTGAATTAATCCTCCCCTGGCCAACAAAGAAAAGACACTTCCGGTCTTCCTATGTGTTGCAGGCTGTATTCTCTGGAAGCAGCTGCTAAGACAGAAATTCAGGTGCAAATTCTGTGATACCTGTAAAAGGAATGGAGAGAAAGAAGGATTGGGTGAAGGGACCAGTCAAACCACAGTGTAGACCCAACAAAGTCCTGGCAAACCCGGTGGGGCACCCCGGGGTGAACGTTGCCCAGCAGAGTGGTCCACATTGGACAAGAATGGTCATGCCTTTCTCTCCCCACCTCACTCAGTCACTGGCTGAGGGTTGCCCCAGGGAGCATGTGACCTTGAGCAAGGCCACTCTCTGCAGCGGAAGCAGACCCAAGCTGCGGATCACTCAAGGTTGCCTGCTGACTGTATCCTGCGGTGGGGGAGCATCCTTGGAGTGGGCACGTGGGCGTGCACCTCTTAGTCCGTGGCCTGGTGCTGCCCTCAGAATGCTTCCCCATGGCACCGCAGTGTCACTGAGTTACCCCAAGTCCTCTGAAAAGTTTCTCTTTTTAAAATCATTTAACATTATTTCAATGGACATATGGATACTTGAAAAAAGTAAATAAAGTCCAGGAAGTGTTGCCTTAACAAGCTTGACTGAATGATTTTAAACCAAAAACCATCTAACATAATATCAATGTTTTACTTGTAACTAGGTGCTTCTTTTAGCAGTGTCATTCATTTATTCATTTAAAGTGTATGGTACACTTTTATGCACCAGGCACTCTCCTGACTATTGAAGATATGAAAACATAAACAATATGGTAAGATTAAATAAATAATGGAAAAGACGAGCTTCTTATCCTCCATGAGCCTAAAATTTACCATGTGAGGACAACAGGGAATCAAGTAACAGTAGAACAGTGTGCTGCCTGCTTTATGGAGAGCCGGTAGAGAGGGGTTTTCAACATCTGAGCTACGCCCTGAAGATGAACCACTGGAGTTGAATGGTCGGGTGGAAGGACATCCCTGGTGAAACCAGGAACATAGCAAAGTCAGAAGTGTGAGTAGTCCAGTGAGGATTGTGTAGCATAGGATTGGCAGAATAAGGGGAAGGAAGCCTCAAAGGCTGGCTGGGATGGACTGAGAGCAGCCCTGAACACAATGCCAAGGAGGCTGGAGGAATCACATGGAAGCTCAGGACAGACCAAGGCAAATCCATCCTTACGACTGCATAACTCAGTGCATGTGTCTTTCCAGATGGACAGGGTCCTTTCTTTCTTTTTTTTTAAAAAATTATTTATTTATTTATTTATTATCTTTGGCTGCGTTGGGTCTTTGTTGCTGTGCGTGGGGTTTCTCTAGTTGCGGCGAGTGGGGGCTACTCTTCGTTGCAGTGCACGGGCTTCTCATTGTGGTGGCTTCTCTTGTTGTGGAGCACAGGCTCTAGGTGCATGGGCTTCATTAGTTGCAGCACGCAGGCTCAGTAGTTGTGACTCACGGGCTCTAGAGCACAGGCTCAGTAGTTGTGGTACACAGGCTGAGTTGCTCCGTGGCATGTGGGATCTTCCTGCACCAGGGCTCAAACCCATGTCCCCTGCATTGGCAGGCGGATTCTTAACCACTGCACCACCAGGGAAGCCCTGGACAGGGTCCTTTCTTGTCTTTGCTTAGGGCCTTCTGTCCACACAGGTTTCAGGATTCTTGATTTGCTTTCTTTGCCAACTCATCATATTCTTATTCTCCCATGTCATTTACAACTATAGCTTCTAAAAACATGCTCTCCCGTCCCTTAGGCAAGCAAGTTGGGGAGATCAGGCCACATCAGTAACAGCAAGACCTTGAGCTGCTGTCAGTACCACAACAGAAACACCTTACCCTATGGACAGCAGGTGAGTGCGCCCACACCATGGGCAATTCCTCCTCTTTTGACAAGTGCCAAAAAGAAGGGAAAGCATTGGTGTTTTATGTCTTTGATTTCTCTTGCAGTTTCTGCTCCATCTATGTGGCTACTTTCAACAGGACTAGATACAGGTACTTTATTTTGACATGATCCGTTAGAAATCAAAGATAAATCTAACAGATTCACTTAACTCAATCAATTGCTAGAAAAATCCTCTGAATCACACAGCTGATTTACATATGGTAAGTGAAACAGAAATTAGCAAATATTTTCTGAACTTGTAAAATGTTTTTAAGACACTCTGAGGAGTCAGTGTTTAATCCTTTCTCCCACAAATAGGACAAAAGATCTTTGCCATGTTTTCTCTTAAGTAAATATATTTTAAAACTGTGCCTCCACAGTGTTTTAATTTTCTTTTCAGCTGCCACTATGATGGACATAGCAGCTGGAATGAAGGATAACACATCACACCTCAACTTTGAATTTCCTGCCTTTTGTTTTCTTGAATCGTAGCCTTGATGTTGTTTAAATAGTGCTGTGTATATTTAATTTCTTTTTTCTCGTCGTAAAAACCAAACAATTTTTTTAAATCACCCCATCTTTCATGGTGGGTTATAAAAGTGTTCTTGAGCTGAAATTGAACTGGTCTCTTATTTAAACATATAAAGATATATTTAGGCATTTTCATCCACTGTAATTTATTTTAATTGACTGCTTGGGCAGAAATGTATTTGTGCACATTTTATCCATGTCATGTGCTTTGCATTTAAAGATAACACCACTGATAGTGACTGCTAATTGTGTGCACAAATGGTTGGGCAAAGAACATGTATCTTCCAAGGTACATGTACACAAAGTCTGTTCTTTGCTGTTTGCAGACTGTGTCATTTGTGACTCTCCCTCTTCATCTCAGATCCTCCCAAAAGAGACAAAGATATATGGAGTTAGAAGATACTTAGATATTATTTAGCTCAACTACTCAAATGAAGCAGGCACCACCATTCTCTGGCCTCTGCATATAACTTTCAGTGATAAGACATTCAGTTCTTCAGAAAGGTAGCCCATTTCATTGTCATTTATCTCTAAGTATTAAAAAATTATTCCTTTTATTGAGCCAAAGTTTCCCTTCCTCTAACTTCCACCTATTTATAGTGCCCTTTGGACCTACACAGAATATGTACAGGGAAGTCTTCAGGAGACAATTCTTACATCTCCTCTTTTGTCCTCTCCAAATGAAAATTTCTCATGTTTGTTCTCTACATCTACATCTCTATTCCTGTGAGAACCTAGATGGGTGGGATGGAGGGTGGGGGAGGGAGGTCCAAGAGGGAGGGAATATAGGCATACATATAGCTGATTCACTTCATTGTACAGCAGAAACTAACACAACATTGTAAAGCAATTATACTCCAATAAAAATAAAAATAAAGAAAGGCAAAAAAAAAAAAAAAAAAGAAAAATTCTCATTTCCTTCAGCAGTTCCTCACTATCTTGACAACTGCCTCTCAACCCACATCAATTTGTCAACTTTTCTGTTTTGATCAGTTCTTTTTTAATGAAGTATAGTTGATTTACTATATCATATTAGTACCTGAATGTATACAGCATAGTGATTCAATATTTTATAGATCAGGAAAACTAGACAGCTACATGTAAAACAATGAAATTAGACCATTTCCTCACACCATACACAAAAATAAACTCAAAATGAATTAAAGATCTAAACGTGAGACCTGAAACCATAAAACTCTTAGAAAAGAACATAGGCAGAACACTCTTTGACATAAATCATAGCAATATATTTTGCTGTCTCCTCAGGCAAAGGAAACAAAAGCAAACGTAATCAAACAGGACCTAATTAAACTTAAAAGCTTTTGCACAGCAAAGGAAACCATCAACAAAACAAAAAGACAACCTACTAAATGGGAGAAAATATTTGCAAATGACATGACCAGTAAGGGGTTAATATCCAACATATATAAACAGCTCATACAACTCAACAACAAAAAAACAAACAACCCAATTAAAAAATGAATAGAAGAATTGAACAAACATTTTTCCAAAGAAGACGTACAAATGGCCAATAAATGGCACATGAGAAGATACTCAACATAACTAATTATTAGAGAAATGCTGATCAAGCCACAATGAGATATCACTTCACATCTGTCAGAATGGCTATCAACAAAAGTCTACAAATAACAAATGCAAGGATGTGGAGAAAAGTGAACACTTGTACACTATTGATGGGAATGTAAATTGGTGCAGCCACTATGGAAAACAGTATGGAGACTCCTCAAAAAACTAAAAATTGAACTTGCATATGATCCAGCAATTCCACTCCTGGGTATATATCTGAAAAAAATGAAAATGCTGGGGACTTCCCTTGTGGCGCAGTGGTTAAGAATCCACCTTCCAATGCAGGGGACATGGGTTTGAGCCCTGGTCCAGGAAGATCCCATATACCATGGAGCAACTAAGCCTGTGCACCACAACTACTGAGCCCACGTGCCACAACTACTGAAGCTCGCATGCCTAGAGCCCGTGCTCCGCAACAAGAGAAACCACCACAACGAGAAGCTGTGCACTGCAATGAAGAATAGCCCCAGGTCGCTGCAGTGAAAACCCAACACAGCCAAAAATAAGTAAATAAATAAATAAAATTTTTTAAAAAATAGAAAACACTAATTTGAAAAGATACATGCATCCCAATGTTCATAGCAGCATTATTTACAATAGGCAAGATACAGAAGGAACCCAAGTGTCCATCAACAGATGAATGGATAAAGATGAATGGATAATGGATATTATACATATATATAAAATATATATTATATATACTTGTATTTTATACACACACACACACACACACTGGAATATTACTCAGCCATAACAAATAATTAAATTCTGCCATTTGCAACAACATAGATGGACCTGGAGAATATGGGGTCTAGTGAATGAAATAAGTCAGACAGAGAAAGACAAATATTTTATGTATGTTATCACTTATATGTCTCTTGAGTAATTCTTAAAACTCCTCATGTGTCTTGAGGAGTAATACGGATACAGAGGAACATACACGTTCCCCTTTCTTCTTCCTTCCTCTAATACGGCCTTACTAGTGACTTGCCAATTTTGGCAACCAAGTTGCATTCTTGTCTTATAACTAACTTGTACTTCAAAGTTTTTTTTCTTTTCAGAAAAAGCTAAGTCATATCTATTTATCTATTTCATTTAGTATTTGTCCACTATTGGAACTAAAACATAGAACTTTACATTTAAATCTCATCTTGTTTCTTTCTTCCTTTTCATTGTTCCAGAGTTTTTTGTTTTGTTTTGTTTTTTAAGGATTTTAATTAATTTATTTTTTAGCTGCACTGCTTGGCTTGCAGGATCTTAGTTCCCTGGCCAGGGACCAAACTCGTATCCCCCTACCCCCGGTCCCCACTACCCCGCAGTGGAAGCGCACAGTCCCAACCACTGGACCGCCAGGGAATTCCCATTCTGGAGGTTTGTTTGTTTTTTTGCGTGTGTGTGCCATTTCTATCAATAAACATATTAGTTCTCTCTTCAAGCTTATTTTCAGCTGAAAATCTACCAAACATATCCTTCATTTAAGCCATTGATGAAGACATTTCATAGGATGAGGCTCAATATGGGGCTCCTTGACAAGCCATTAAAAACTCCTTCCCATCCCCAAGTTTGTTTCAGTTCATTAAACAACAGCACCCACTTACTGATCCTTCAACCAGCTATCTCTGGCCTCATTTCTGTCTTGTTCAAAAAGATACAATGAAAAACTTTGTTAAATGCCTTACTCAAACTATGCTATGTTTAAACAGTACCTTCTTGACATACAACTTAATAACCCGATCAAGAGTGGATTAGTTGCCCTTCTAAGGCTTCAATAGCAAACTATTCTTATGCTTATAATACCAATTCATGTGTTGCATTGCGACCACTTATTTGTGTATTTTTTTTGGTCCCAATTAGATTGTACGTTCTTTGCTGGCAAGGACTAACTCTTTTTATTCACCATTATATCCCTAATACTTACTGGTGGAGCCTGGAAGGTAATAGGTATTCGATAGGTACTGGTTAAATTAGTGAATAAATGAAGAGTGGCATAATGGAATACAACAAAAGAATCAATTTGGAGGATATGTTGTTGGAGGTGTCTGTGGGTGAGTGTAGTAGATTTGCACATAAGTAGGCTTTATGCACAGGTTTGGAATTTGGGAGAAAGGGTTGGCCTGACAATGTAGATTTTAGAGTAATAGGGACAGCAAGGAAAATTAAAACCAAGACCATGAGTGAGGTTGCTTGGGGAGAGAGAGTTGGATGAGAAGAAAAGGGAAGCAATATGGCATACTGATCAAGAACATGGGGCTCTAAAGTCAAGCTGCCTGACTACTGGACTGAATGTCAATATTATGACATAGTACGAGTGTGTTTCATGTTTGGTAATTGCAATCATTGTTGCTTTTGTTGTGGTCATCCATTTACAATGCTTGGTGTCAGTGTATTTATCTCTTGTAAAAATAAACTACAGTGTGTGTGTGCGAAAAAAAAAAAGTCAAGCTGCCTGAATATAAGTTCTGCCACTTACTTGGGCAAGAAATAACCTCATGGGCTTCATTTTCCTCATCTGTAAGATAGGGATTCAATAATAGGTCTTAATTCATATGCTTAATAAGCGGTAAAAGAATTATCAGAGTGGTGGAAGAGGAACTAAGGAAGAAACCAAAGGAGAAAGAGTTTCTAGAGGAAAGTGCTCATCAGCAATATCAGGAACAGGGTGACCTAGGTATTGGAAGAAGCTTCTTTCAAGTGGTAGCAGGAGAAGCCAGATTTTAGTAGCCGGAGGAAAGCCTGGGAGGTAAGCAAGTGGAAACAGCAAGTACTGGTATTTCTCACAAAGGTTGACTGTGGAGGGAAAGAGAGAGGACAGAGGCTAGACAGGGCAGGAAGTCAAGGAATTTTTTTTTTACTTGTTTTGTAGAATAGGCTTGACTTGCACATGGTCACAGGCTGGGGAGAAGGCAACCAGCTGAAAGAAAAAGAATCTGGAATTACAGAAGAGAAAGAGGATAACTAAGCAAGAATAGGACCCAAGCATAGACAGGAAGTAGGAGGGGCTCAAAAGAAAAAAAGAAGGGCCTCTGTTCCTCACCAGTCTGACCTATTCTTGATGACAAGGGAAGTATGGAACCTACCTTTGCCCAGTAGATGGTTAATAAATGTTGAGACAATTTCCTAGAGTGGGAAGAAAGAAAGAAAGCGGTGTGAACAGATGTTGGTAGATGAGGGGCAGCAAATGATGAGCTCCATATTTTCTGTGATATAGGCAATGATGACATCTTCTGAGAAGGTTAAGTAAGGAGCTTGAGGGGAGCAGTTGAGGGGGAATCCAGAGGGAGCAGACCACGATCAGTGTGAAGATAATTGGTGGAAGCAAGACAGGAGCTTATTATTCAAAATTCAACATGTATTCATTGAGCACCTACTATGTGCCAGGTGCTGTTCTAGGTGCTGAAGATAGAGCAGAGAACAAAACAGACATTTTCCCTGCCTTCCCAAAGCTTACATTTTAGTGGAAGAGTAACTTTGATAGGTTAAGTGTTATGAAAGAAGTTAGAAGGGTGATATGCTAAATATCAACTAGGAGGTGGAAGAGAACACTATTTGGATATAGAGTGGTCAGAAAACCAGCACTTAAAAAGTAACATTTGAGTTAAATCCTGGAGCTGCGGAAAGGGCAGTGATGTTCTGATTAATTGGCTCTCAAAAAAAGAAAAAATAAAAGAAAGCTCTGATTTGTAGTTTTGCTGATTTTCATAGTGTTAATACATCAGAGCCAGTTTCCAGATACCAACATGACATCACTGAATGCAGAGCTGAGAAGAAAGGCACATATCTGGCTCTGGCAAGCCAGAGGAGCCCTTTCCAGTATACCACTAGAAGAATGTTGCAGATGAAAGAACATTTGAAAAGGAACTTCAGCAGGAAGGACTTCAGGATGATTGGGGACAGGAACGAGGGAGAGAGGCATGTGGAAAGCCGGAGAGGTTGGCAAATGCCAGATTTTCCATGTAACGAGTTGGATCTTATTCTAAATGAAATGGAACAAGATCTGATTTACATTTTAAAAGGATCATTGTCATTGTTATGTGGAGAATGAGTTAGAATAGGAACGAGAATAGAAGCAGGGAGCCAGTTAAGAGTTATTGAAGTTGTCCAAGCAGGAATTAGGATGAGAGAAGTGGAAATAAAAGAAGTGGATATATTTGGAAACATATTTTGGAGGCAGAGGGTAGGAGGACTTACTGGTAGATTAGATGTGACAGTTCAGAGAAGGGAACACTCAAACTGATTCTTAGGTTATCATCTTGACCAACTGGGAGGTTTCTGATGCCATTTATTTAGATGTGGAAGAAAGGAGGAAAATATAGATTTGATTTTGGGAAATTAGTTTGAGATACGTAGTAGGTATCCAGGTGAAAAAAGTAAGCATGTGGATATAGAAATCTGGAACTAAGGAGAAAGATTGGGGATAGAGATATAAATTTGCATGTCACCTGCATCAGATGGTAGTTGAACGATGTGACTGGTTGGGATTATGTAGAAAGAGTGTATTGATAGAGAAAAGATTAACTCCTGAGGAACTTAAGCATTTAGTGGTCAGCTAGAAAGGAGAATTCAGCAAAGGAGATCAGAGGCAGTGACCAAGAGAGAAGTAGACCATTGTGCTCTCAGAGAAGCCTGAAGGAGAAAGCATTTCAAGAAGGAGGAAGGAGTCAACAGTGTTGAATGCTGCTGAAAGGTCAAGTAACATGAAGACAGAGAAGTGTCCACAGGATGAAGCAACATGGAGGTCTGGGTGGCCTTGACTAGAGACATTTCAGGGCCTGGTGCTGCAGAATGAATGAGGGCAACACCACTAACTCTGATATGGCAAAGCAGAAGGCTAACTCTGCTCAGCCTGTTCCATCCCAGAGTCAGCCTCTCCTCTGGACAAGTTGGTGCAGCTGTTTGGGGAAGAAAGCAGGAGGCTGACAGTCAGTCTCAGTATCACCCACTAAATAGCTGCATGATTCTAATAAGCCAAGTAACCTCTCTAGACCCTCATGTTCTCATCAGTGAAATTAGATGCTCTGAAATTCTATTTATTCATTTACTCATTCAGCAAATATGTATCAAGCAGCTCTTCCAGGCCAGATCCTGAATAAGAAAAAGACCATGTCCCTGCCCTTGAATAATTGTCTCTAATTTACTGACTTGCATTATGAACTTCTTATGTCTGTATATGTGGCTTACCTCCCCAACAAGATGGTAGCGTCCTTGAAGCTACATTTTTCTCATCTTGGTGTCCTCCACAGGGCCTGATACAATGTCTGGCACATACTGTACACTTAATATCAAGGCCATGATTATGTTACACTATTAAAAATAATATTTATTATTTTCTGATTCATGTACAAATCCTGACTCTGCCGTTTATTATTTGGGCAAATTACTTAACCTGTTTCCTTAGCTGTAAAATGAGATAATAATAGTATCTATATCATAATGTATGATAAAAATTAAAATGAGTGCCTGGAATGGAATAAGCTATTATCATTAATTATATGTGCTCATGGTAGAAAATTCAGAGAAATCAGGATTGATTAAAAAGTAAACTAAATTACTCATGGCTTCACAACTAGAGGTAATTAATACTAATATTTTGATGTATGTCCTCTCTTCTCTTTGCATGATGCAAAGAATTACATGCTGAACTCAAGTGGTTCAAAGAGCAGTTATGCATGAGTGTGCTTTTATTGGAAATATCTTGTAGGACTCTTGATATTATGCCTTCTGTCTTCCCTTCATGCAAAATAGAGTGAAATTATGTTAATTCTACTATGTTTTCAAAAAGGTGTATATTAAAAGCTACCAGTTATTGAGTCTTTGAATCCTAAGCATTTTGTATACATTATCCTACTGACTTATCACTACAATACATTGTAGTAGGTATTATTCCCATGTTATTGAGGAGGAAAATGAGAGTCAGAGAACATGGTATGACTGTTGTTTACCGGTCTTCACTTCTCCTCTCTTTCTGGGCACATGTGAGTAGTTATCTTCTGCCATGTTGACATTAGTTGTGGCCATATCAATTTCGGTCAATGAAGTGTGAGCAGAAGTGATGTGGGTTACTTCTGGATAGGAACATTTAATTCCTTTTTTAAAAGTTTTTTATTTGTTCAAAAAAAATTTTTTTTGGCACGCCATGTGGCATGCAGGATCTTAGTTCCCTGACCAGGGATTGAACCCTGCAGTGGAAGCACAGAGTCTTAACTACTGGACTGCCAGGGAAGTCCCAGAACATCTAATTCCTCATGCTTAACTCTCCACCAATCTTTCCTCTGCCATGGTGATCATGGAAACCAGTATGGATGCGGAGAGTTAAAGCTGAGCCATTGTGAGGAGAACAGCTGTGCTGGAGGGTTGCCAGACCTGTGTCAGACTTTGCCTGAGCAAGAAATAAAGCTTTTTGGTTTGAAGCCACTGAAATTTTGAGATTGTTTGTTACCACTGCATAGCTTGGCCAGTCCTGACTAAGGCAGAGCGCTTAAAAGACTCCCCAAGTTCGCAGAGCTTGTAAGTAGAGCAGCCAGGATTTGGACCCAGATCTGCATAAAGCCCATGTTCAATAGTTTATCTAAGAAGGGTTAGGCGAAGATTTTGTGAGAAATGGAGAGTGAAACTACTATAACAGTTATTGTCATCAGCTTTCTTATTTCACCTTGAATATGGTAATGATAGCATCATCTTTGAAGTTGTATGGCATTTCTCCAGATCTGCACATGTTGGGGAAGAAATAAGCAAAACAGGATAATCTTACCAGTTATGGTGGGATATGTGTTTTCAACATTGTGAGACAATAAGGAAAAGTCACATTACAATTGTGAAGCAAAGAGAGTTTGAAAACAGGAAGCGTCTGAATTAAATCGTGTTAATTAAAAACCTTTACACAGCAAGCAGTTTCAACAATAAATCCTTCAGTGGAAATTCTGGGAGGCCAATCTAACCCTCTTGGGGAGGCAAAGGTGATAAAATTGATAAGTCAAGCAACTGGATAAAAGGTTTTAAAGACAGTAATTGCTGAGTACCTGGCCAGGTTGAGTGGGTGAAAGAGGGTGAAACAGGCAGAACACAAAAAGTCATAGTTTTCAGACGACGCCGATGGTTAAAGCAGTATAAATCCCTATATGATATGAAGAACCATGACAGGCGCTCCCTAACTTGTGGAGAGAGTCCTGCACCACCAGAATCTGATTGCTGGGGTATCATTTCCAAACACTGCAGCAGAAGCCATGTGGTTAGCTTTTGTCAATTTCATCCTTCATGGTGGAAGAAATTAAATTTGAATATAGCTCCTAATTTATTCAAAGAAATTACAGACAGCATCTTCTTAGTGTCTCTAACCCATCAGCACAACCCGACCAAATTAGGCACTTTTTAAAGTCTGAACATTAATCAAAAGGAAAAGGGGGGCTTCCCTGGTGGCTCAGTGGCTAAGAATCCACCTGCCAATGCAGGGGACACGGGTTTGAGCCCTGGTCGGGGAAGATCTCACATGCCGTGGAGCAACTAAGCCCAGTGTGCCACAATCACTGAGCCTGTACTCTAGAGCCCATGAGCCACAACTAGTGAGCCCACGTGCTACAACTACTGAAGTCCGCGTGACTAGAGCCCGTGCTCCACAATAAGAGAAGCCACCGCAATGAGAGGCTTGTGCACCACAATGAAGAGTAGCCCCTCTCGCAGCAACTAGAGAAAGCCCGTGCACAGCAACAAAGACCCAACACAGATAAAAATAAAAAAATTAATTAATTATTTTTAAAAAAGGAAAAGGGATCTCTTTCTTGGGTCAGTATACAAAGAAGGAAATAGTTCCAACTGCCTCTTTCCTTACTCTCTTAGCTCTGATCCCAAGACAGGATGTTATCATGGTCCTTAGGGATGAGTGACAAATGAAGTGCTAATGGATCCCTTGGACTAAATTTCAGATGCATGTGGGTCTTTGCCAAAGCTCTTGTCCAGGGAGAACCAAAGGAAAAGGACTGGGTCTTAGTGCATCATCTGAACAGAATGAATGTAGTATCGACTGCTGTAACCCAGACTGTGACTCGGTTCTGGCAAATTCTAGTGCTCCTCATCAGCTCCACTGATGAGAAAGAGGCCTACTTTTCATGAGGTTGTCTCCACCATGGCTATTACATCAGAATCAGGGGCTTCATTAGTGCTGGCTTGATTGCCTTATCTGATATAAGACTTTTTTTTTTTTTTTTTTTTTTGCGGTACGCGGGCCTCTCACTGTTGTGGCCTCTCCCGTCGCAGAGCACAGGCTCCGGACGCGCAGGCTCAGCGGCCATGGCTCACGGGCCCAGCCGCTCCGCGGCACGCGGGATCCTCCCAGACTGGGGCACGAACCCGTGTCCGCTGCATCGGCAGGCAGACTCAACCACTGCGCCACCAGGGAAGCCCAATATAAGACATTTATATTCAGGAATTAAAGCATTTGTGTGGTCAAGTTATGCAAAGCATTACAAGGCTGTCTGCAATTCCCTGGCATCCTAAACTAACATACTCAAATGCTAAACCTAAACATATTCAAAATAATGTTCACTCCACCCTTTCTCAATGGGAGATAATCATAATATTTCATAAGAAATTCCTCACAATGAAGATGCATTTTTGTCATCTTGATGGAGTCTCCTTCTGTGCAAGTAAAAATATTTTACTCTCTCATTAGCCCTTCATATGCGTGTAAAGAGAGCTCTATGTATCAGAGTTATGTACAGTTCCCTAGCTTGGGGGCCAAAAGCACAGCTTTGGCTTCCAGGGACACAGAGCATAACCCTAATTTGTAGCTTGGTGATGTTCAATCCTCCCCAGCAAAAAAATCACAACTTGTCTGTAGTTGAAGTTCTAATACTTTCCAATCTCAGCACTTCTCTGCTTACTAAAGGAACATCTCAATTTCTGTGCTGGCAGGAATCATAAAGAGAGTCCACACTCATTCAACAAACATTTAGTAAACATCTACTATGGGCTTCCCTGGTGGCGCAGGGGTTACGAATCCGCCTGACAATGCAGGGGACACGGGTTCAATCCCTGGTCTGGGAGGATCCCACATGCTGCAGAGCAACTAAGCCCATGCACCACAACTACTGAAGCCTGCGCACCTAGAGCCCGTGCTCCACAACAAGAGAAGCCACTGCAATGAGAAGCCCGCACACCACAACGAAGAGTAGCCCTGTCACCGCAACTAGAGAAAGCCCGTGCAGCAACGAAGACCCAAAGCAGCAAAATAAAATAAATAAAATTTTAAAAAAATCTACTATGTGCTGGCCTTGTGCTAGATAGTAGGGACCCAAACTCAAGTCATACCTCCTCCCAAATATGTAGTCTGAACTTGGAGTTGGACAGAACCTGGTTGGAATTCTGGCTCTGCTTTTTACTAGCATTGTGACTTTGGGCTAGAAACTTAACCTCCCTAAGAGTCCATCCTCTCATCTATGAGCGTGGACAATAAATGTATACATTTTACAGGGTCTTGTAAATACTGAATGATTGACATAGTGAATTAGAACAGTGCCTGGCTCATAAGACCTTCTATTATTATTCTCATCTTATGGGGAAACTGAGGATGAAAGAGTGAAGAAATTGGCTAGTAGGAGGCAGAGGTAGAAGTTAAACTAG
Organism: Grampus griseus; assembly: GCF_964374135.1. Taxonomy (NCBI): domain Eukaryota; kingdom Metazoa; phylum Chordata; class Mammalia; order Artiodactyla; family Delphinidae; genus Grampus; species Grampus griseus. The sequence continues at coordinate 81,975,683 of NC_139017.1, forward strand.
GTTTTCCTGAAACCATGCTATGTCCTGCTTTTTCCTGAGAAGGATCAGCATCTTACAAGGCATAGATGTCTCCCAAGTTTGCTGTCCACAATGGCTGTTTCATCTTAAGCCTGATTCATAACACATCACCGTTGTAGGATGGCTGTTATAGAAGTCAGGGCTACATACGTCCTTGTTTCCACCCTCTTGGGAAAGAAGATTGACCTTAGATGTCTTTCAGTTAAAAGCAAGAAAAAATGTCTTCTGATATCACTTTGGTCAGAACTGGGTCACATGGCCATTGAAGCCAGTCACTTGGAGATGTCCTTGGAGCTTTGGGGCCCTTGGGATTTTCAGGGCATTTCTTTCCTTCATGACTTACTCACTTAACTTACCTTATTATATTCTTAAAACCTTTAAGCTTGGAGAGACTTAAACATGTTTAACTATCGATGGTTTAAGCTGTGATGATGGATAATTGACTATAACAGAGAAAGATGGTAAAATTGATAGTATAATGTTCCCAAGAAAGCAGGAGGGGATAGGAGCCAAAGCAGAGCTGGAGGGGGGACTGGCCTTAGGTAGGGGGCACTCCTCCTCTATTATAACAGGAGACAAGGAGGGGCAGATGGGTCCCGGGTTAGGCAGGTGACTGACCATTGTTCCTTTCAGCACTCTGAGTGGGGCCACAGTTTCAGCCTCATTTACTTCCACAGAGACAAGTTCTCTGCCATCCAGGATGCTGCTGAGCCCTGCCTGAAGACACTACCAAAAAGTGTGCCCTTACCCAGAGTGCCAGCGTTCCTAGTTGGGCTTTGCCTGTCCGGGTTTGCCATTGGAGAGCATGCTTAAGACGCGTATTTGGTTTCCATTTTGGATAATGCCTTCTTCTCCAGTCACTGCCACCTCACGACAAGCTCTGGCTCTGCTTTGGGCCAGGGGTCCAAGAGGTTTAGGCACAGGCTTGCAGGGTAAGGTAAATGAAGAAAGCTAGGAATACACCCTCCATACTTACTAAAGTTCTTTTAAGGAAAGCTATCTCTCCCAAGATATGTATTAATTACAAAGGGGAAAAACGATAACTTCGCAGTAGAAAAATGGGGTAGACACCTCTTAACCCATTGATCAAGGTTAACAATCAATCACCAGAAATAAGATAAATTGACTTCATGTACTTCCTGATACAATGAACTCAGAAGGGTACATCATTTCTGTGATATTCATGCCAAAAATGCCTACCACAATCTAACCATGAGAAGACATCAGACCAATTCAAATCAAGAGACATTCTAGGGCTTCCCTGGTGGCGCAGTTGTTGAGAGTCCGCCTGCCGATGCAGGGGACGTGGGTTCGTGCCCTGGTCCGGGAAGATCCCACATGCCGTGGAGCGGCTGGGCCCGTGAGCCATGGCCGCTGAGCCTGCGCGTCCGGAGCCTGTGCTCTGCAACGGGAGAGGCCACAACAGTGAGAGGCCCGCGTACCGCCAAAAAAAAAAAAAAAAGAGACATTCTACAAAAAACTGACCAGTAGTCTTCAAAAGAGTTGAGATTGTTCAAATATCCTTCAACGGATTAATGCTTAAATAAACTGGGGTACATCATACCATGGAAAACTCAGCAAGAAGAATGAACAAACAATTGATAAATGCAACAACTTGGATGGCTCTCAAGGGATTTTGCTGAGTGAAAAAAAAACAAACCCATTTTGAGAGGTCACATACTATAAGAGTCTATTTATATGGCATTCTTGAAATGACAAAACTATAGAGATAGAGCACTGATTCATGGTTGCCAGGGTTTAGGGAGTGGGAGAGGAAGGGAGGTAACTGCGGCTCCCTCCTTGGGTACCACAAGGGATCCTTGTGATGGAACTGTCTTTTGGTGGTAGCCACACAAAACCACATGTGATAAAATTGCACAGAACCAAGCACACACACACACACAGATATACACGAGTCCATATAAAAATGGGAAAATCTGAATAAAGTCCATGGATTGTACAATGTCGATTTCCTGGTGTGCTCTAGTCATGCAAGATGCTAATACTGAGGGAAACCAGGTGACGTGTACAGGGATCGCTCAGTATTATTTCTTACAACTGCACGTGAATCTACAATTATCTCAAAATAAGAAGCTTAAAAAGGTATATTAAGGTTGTAAAAGTCAAGGAAAGATGTAGGAGCAGTCCCAGATTCGAGGAACCTAAGGAGTCACGATAACTAAATGCAATATGGGAGCCTGGATTGGCTGCTGAGCCAGAAAAAGGACCAGAGTGGGATAAAGTCTGTAGTTTGGTTCATAGTACTGCATCAATGTTCATTTGTTAGTTTATATCAATGTATGATTGTTATATAAGACAGTAACTTTGGGGGAAGCCAGGTGAAGAAAACTCTCCAGTATTTTTGCAACTTTTTTGATAAATTTAAAATAATTTCAAAATTAAGAAAAAAGACTTTAAAACTTTTGTAAGGAAAAGTTTCTTTTATCCTAACTAATCAGAAATCTGATAACTGTCTTTTAAACATAAGTTGGAAACCTAGGAAATTAGAGTAAGCAAAATAATGAAAAAAGGGAAAACAAAAGGAATACGTAATTTCTTAATATTCTTCCCTGTAGGTTTCTGTGAGTTTAAGACCATTTATAGCACCTGTAATATAAAATCCTAGAGTTTAAATATCACATCGATGCTACTTTTCTATTATAGGGGCCTCTACAATCCACTATTAAATTTGCCTGCTCTAATACTTGTTTCTTAGAGCGATTTTCTCCACTGATGACTGTCCTGTGAGCAAGCCATCTTCTGCTCCCCTCACCTGCCATTTATGGTGGAGACCAGAGCTGGCCTTAGGGCCACTCTGGTTCCAAAGAACCCATCCAGGCTGTCTCTAACATGATCCACCATGACTCAACACGTTTTTCAAGACGATCGGTTGGAATGAGATAGACTTCCTCACACCCATGGTCTCAGTGTCACACTTTCAGGGCCGGGGAACTCAAAAAAGACAACAGCCCACCCAGAAGTGTGCACTCTGCAGGTTTATTCTCCAGGCTCAGCTTCTGCCGTGTTCTTAGGTCAAGCCATCTGAAGAGCCAGGTTTTGCTATGTGTAGATTTTTTTTTGTCTTCCTCTAAATAAGTATTTTTCCAAGCATGGAATTCAGAGGAGAGGTCACTTTTTCTGCATGGGAATCTGTCTGGTTTCTTTTTATGGTCATTTCTATATCCAGAAGGTCCCAGGTCCAGTATGCCATGAGACATTCTAGTGAAGTTCCTCTGAGCATGCATCCCTGTGTTCACTTGTTGTCTTGTCACCTCAAGTCTCATGCAGAGGCCACTCCCTTCCAATTCCTACAGTCTCTGGTTTTTCTGCTCAAGTGGAAAAAGTACACTCCTTTAGTTTCTTCTTTGAGTCCTTATCTGTATAGCTCTGGTCCAAGGCTGGACTGGTCTGGTTTTCATCCATCTGACAGCAGAGGTTATAGCAGGATGGACAGAAGTTTGGACATAGCAGTCTGGGAAAACTTCTCCTATAAACCTGACTTGATACATCTGTCCTGCTGGCAACTGAAGGCGCATCAGGCGTCCAGCTGGCTCCTTGCCTCTTCCAAGAGGCTCAATCCGATGAGGAGTTCCCTAATATTCTTCACTCTGGCGGAAGCAAGTGTCCTGCCCAAGACAGCCCAGTGGGCTGGGCGTACCATGAGCCCTGGGATACCACGAGCAGTGTCCTATCCCGGCAGGAACACAAGGAGAGTAAGACTGGAGGACCAGACTGTGCCAGCCTTTTCTGCTTTCACAATAGCCTCACAAAAACACACAAAATAAAGCCCCCACTTTCATCTGTCTGGTTCTGTTAGATGAACCAACAAAGCAGAAAGCTAAGTTCCCGATGTTCAGGCCCCAAAGTCAATGTTTATTATTATACAAGAGGTCCAGCCTAGAACTTCAGGTACTTCATTTTCAAGCCAAAGTTGTCTGGCACAAACAACTTTAAAGAAAATCTGCCGCTCTACCCAAATCTCACTGGTCTGAAACCCTCTGCCTCTAGAACATTAAGGAAACCCTCTGCACTGATACGTCAGGGTATGTGGCTGGCCTGGGCTTCAACCACGGGGGAAAAGGGGAAATACTTCAGGCTGGGGAAGGAACTGGGTGCTATTTCAGTCCTCCATCAAGGGTCTCTGTCACTTTGGCACTGTTGCTCAGCTGAGCAGGTTCCTAAGCTACCCACAGCGAGTGAGAAGGCTGAACTCACTCCACTGGCAGCCTGTGAGTGCTTCTTGGGGGTCGGCTGATGGCTGTCACATGGATGGACTTAGATCTCCCTCTAAGGGAGATGTGCTCACAGCACACTTCAGCCACAGCCTCAGGTGCATGGCAGCCAGGTGCCAGCCACTGCAGTTCTCGCCCAGCTTCTCACTGTACCTTCTGGTGCCTCCAGAAGGTCCTGGAAGGAGGGGCTCCAGCTGCCACAGGCCATGTTGGCAGGGGCAATCATCTGTGGAACTCTGTGAAATTTTCTTTCTGTTTACTCTTTATGTTTTAGAGGAATTCTGTGGTCCAGACTTGGTTTCAGACTCTGTGCTCTCAGAGTCAGCTCAAGTACAAAGGGGAAAAAAAAGAGAAAGTAGTGGGAAAAATTAGATTCTTGATTTGTGTCCAGATGGTTCTGGACAAAAATAGACTCAGAGATTCTCACTGCAAACTTGCCTCTGGTATGAAGCTTCCCTCCCCTCTTCATTTAAGGTCTTCTTGGTAGAAGAGGGAATGGGGATGGGAAAATACTGGGAACGTTCATTTTTCTTTTTCCCAGCCATGTATTAAAAAGCTGCACAGGTTCTAGTTGAGGACTTTTGTGGAACACCAGGAGTTGCCCTGCACTCAGGGGCCTGGGATGATGGGATTTTTCACCAACTTGGAAGAGCCCCTTGGAGGCCAGCCTGAAGGCAGAATGGGGCTGATGTGCTCTGCGGGTGGCAACAGCGTTTGCTGGACGTGAGGAAGGGCCACACAGCCCTCTCCAGGTTCGGCTTTCAAGGAGCTCAAGTGAAAGGAGAAAGACAGCGCACAGGCCCTGGGCTCTGGGTCCCCCGCCTGCAGGGAGCAGCAAGGTCTCACACCCGCCCAGTCTCCTTCCCTTCAGGGAGATGCTCACGGGAGGCGGATGCACCTGCTGGAGGCCCAGCAGAAAGTGGAGGGCATGCAGGCCTTTTGAGGAGAGCATGTGAGCCTTGAGGTGTCCACCTGTCAGCAACAGGAAACCTGACAGATGTAACGGCTCATCTCAGGACCCATGGGGCATGAGCTTGGCCACAAAGCCAAAGTGACCCCAGGGCCCCACCCTGACCAGATAGAGGTCATGCCCTGTGGTTCTTTCATCCCCTAAATTATTCCCAATCATCCTTTCATGCTCACTGGGAGCCCAGAGTCCATAAGCTGCCACACAGGGTAGGCGGCCTAAGGTCCAGGACCTCCTCCATTGAGGCAGCCCAGTGGCAGTCACTCAGATGCCAATGAAATGAGTACTGGAAGGTGGTAGGTACTTTTTTTAAAATGTAATTTTTTACAGTTGGGTTTTCTTCCTAAGATTTTAACTGCCTTACAGGACAAGCAGAGTGCCAGTAAGTCGGTCTTTGGTTCTGGGTGCCAGGGATGGGCAAGAGAAGAGAGCCAAAGAGATGTCAGATTCAGGGACCAGGCAGATGCCAGAAGCAAGAAGCAGCAGATAGTCCAAAGAAAGCATCCATGTGAAGGTCGGTTGGCAAGGTGAGAGTCAGATCCCGGGCACTGCCACTGTCAGACCCCAAGGCAGACACTGTAGGAGAAGCACAACCCAGAACATCTCCTCAGCCACTGGGACTCAGATGCAGGGACCTCTTTATAGTTTGCCTGGGGCCACATCTGGGGTCAGCCCTGAGGTGTTTTTACAGAGCTTTAGGGTTTGAACTAAGATCTTTCAACTTTCCCAACCCCCTTCACCTGTATTTTAGGCATTTTCTCAGCTTCAAGTCAGCATTTGGGGAAATCTTATTGTATAGGCAATATGTTTGAACAGAGAATAATAATATTTTTCATTTTACTGTGCTTTATACTTAACAAATAACTTTCATATCTCTTCTCTCATGTGGGTTTCAGAATTACCTTGTGAAGCAGAAAGGAAACGACTGGACTCCACAGAACATTAGGTTCCTTGAAGGCAGGGACTATTTTGTTCGTTATTGTAACCTAAGTACTTGCTATGCTGGCTGGTACAGGGTAGATATTTAACTAAATATTTGCTCTATAAATGGATGGGTGGATGAGAGGATGGATGGATGGAATTCGCCTTGACTTTCGAGCTGGATTCAATTCCCAATTCCATTTCCTACCTTGTGGCTTTGTCCAAGTCTCTAAACTTTATTTTCCTCACCTATAAAATAGCAATAATGATATCATTTCTGCTACCACAGTGTCATAGTGATTGGGAATAGAGCCAGGGCTTGAACTAGGATCTCCTGATTCTTGATCCATTGTTTGCTCCATTGCATTATGGTGGAGAGATGGAGGAAACTATTGCATGTTTATCTGTCAGGCTGTGTTTTAGGAACTTTAAAATCCTCATAGCAGCTCTATGGGGTAAGTACTATTATTATTCCCAATTTACAGATGAAGAAACTAAGACTCAGAGAGATTAAGTGACTTGAGGGTTCCACAGTGGAGTTGGGATTCAAACCCAGGTCTGTGTGACTGCAAAACCCAACTTTTCCACCACCTGCCATATTTTCTTTTTAGCTCACACCAAATCCATTGTTAGAGACCTTCCAGCTTCCCCATCCATCCTGGAAACAAGATTGACAATGCCTGCTAGAGACTCCAGTACTGCAGTGGAAGTGGTCATTTATGCATTTGCCACAGTTATAACTATTGACCAATCTATGCAAACAACCCTGCAAAGCTGGAATGTTTTGGCCCAAAACATGGTTGTCCACTACTACTTTCTAGATCATCAAACTGCTCTCTGGTTGCCCAGATTTTTTATTCCAGTCACTCTGAAAAATAGCAGGTAATGTAGCCTTTATGAGACTAGTTCTATGGAACCATTTATGGCCCAAAACAAACTCAAAGTATATGAAGATTTATTGTGGAAGTCACAGAGGAGGAAAATGAAAACAGAGCTTAGCCTAAATCTTTTTATAGCCTTTATATCAGAGTAATTGGTTGAGTTAACTTCCAGCCAGGAAGCAGGCATATGAAGCAACTTAGGATCCAAAACTCTGATACAGAATGTTCCAATATGGGGCACACCTGTGCTTGAGAGAAGGGGCAGGAAAGTGGGGTTGGAGGAGAAAGAAATAGCTTTAATCCTGGAGCAAATGGTAACTCTTAGTGGGTGGGACTTGAATATGTCTATCTCCAAGATGTATTTCTTTATCAGTTAAGGCTCAGCTACAAGTGACTAAGAGCCCAGCCTAAATTAGTTAGTCTAAAGCAAAATGTTAATTTGTAGGTCCACACAACTTATAAGTCTAGAGGCTGGTTGTTATAGACTTAATGTTTGTGTTCTCCCCAGATTCATATGAAACCCTAGCCCTCATTGTAATGGTATTTGGAGGTAGGGCCTTTGGGGCTAATTAGGTTTAGATGAGATCATGAGGGCGGGGTCCTCATGATGAGAACAGTGCCTTTATAAGAGATCAGAGAGCTCTCTCTCTCTCTGCCATGTGAAGCTACAGTAAGAGGCAGCCATATGCAAACCAGGAAGAGAGCTCTCACCAGACCTGACCATGCTGGCACCCTGACCTTGGACTTCTAACCTCCAGAACTGTGAGAAATAAAATTCTGTTGTTTAAGCCACCCAGTCTATGGTATTTTGTTATAGCAGCCTGAGCTGGCAAAGACACAGATCTAACTTCAGGTATGGCTGGCTACAGGTGTTCAGAGCTGTCATTATTACCTTGTTTCTCTCTCCCAGTATCTGAGCTCTCCTTACTCTCTCAAGGCTCCGTTCTCAGAAAAGCTCATGCCCCAGTGAAACTAAATTGGCCGCAGGTTCAAGCTGGAAGGGCAGCCTAGAGGGAGGCCTCTCCTATTCCAGAAATCCCAGCAAGATCCCATTACATCTCACTGGCTCTGATAGGGCCACATTCCTATTCCTGAACCAGGCTCTGTGGCCAGAGAATGTGACACACTGATTTCTTTTGGTTTTGGCCACATGCTTCACACTGATTCTGTGGGCTTAGCCCCACCCGAAGAACACAGAATGAGGTGGGGGTGTGGGTGCTGAAGACACAAAGAGCACATGCCTAACAACAGGTTAATGGAGCCTGGGTGGGGGCCAGGTTAGACCTCTAAAACAAACGTCCAGGACCAAGAAAAGAGTGATCTAGCAAGGGAGCAGATAAATGCCAGCATATAAAAGGCTGCAACTTGTCTCAATAACCTTGTACACTGAGTTTACTATTAAGCTGTGAAATGTTTTATCCCAAATAATAAGTTAAAAGGTAGAGTTTGTTAGGATGAAAGTTCATACCTTATGTGTTTTAAGCTCTGAAACTCAGTTTGTGGGGCTCTGCAAGAGGGTTAGTTTATCCTATAGAAATGTTTTCTAACAATATTCTTACAGATGTGCCTCACTTTTCACTGTTCATTTATTCCTGATAGTGTGGATTATATCTTCAAATATCGGACACTTAAGGAGCATTGGAAAATGCATCTATGATGTGAAAAATCTCCCTTATTTTCTGTATAAGTTTGGGTTGTGGGCTATTGGCCTATTGGCTTTTTGTAAAGTGAGGCCTCGGTAGTATTCTTAAATGCACACACATACGCGCGCACACACACCTCCAAAATCTGTAGACCATATAGGAGTATCTGCAGAAGAATCTTAAAAATTTTTCTCAGCAATCTTTTTCCATATGAGTCCCTCCTTGTAGGACTAAATCTCTTTAAATTCACTTCCCCAAACTGTGTTCCACCCTGGACAACAAATTCCATAAACAAATGGCCCTGCAGTGATTTGACAGCAGAAAGACTCTAGGAGCCAATGGTCTTGGAACCAAAAAACAAAATTCTGTTTCTATATGGTTTCCATTGGATCCAAAGTCAGGCCTCTGTGCATCTCCATGCTACCAATTAGCATAACATTCCAGCAAAGTTAAACAGATCTCACTGGCAACTTCCACCTCACTGGGGGGCGACAAGGACAGATGCCAAAGTAGGCATATATTGTGCATGGAATGTTCTGATTTGCTGATTTGGAAATTTTATTTGAGCTGTTGATAAAAGCTGATATTTAATCAGTACTAGAACTAAAGTTGTGTTTAATAGGAATTTTCTCTGGAACAGGCTGGGAAGTCAGAGGTTTCCTTCATCCAGGGGCACACATGGCAATCTTTTAGAATGCTGTCTTCCAGCTGAAAACTCTAGGATTTATGAATATGATCATGATGTAAACATCTGAACATAGGGCAACAAGGGCAAGGAGGACATATTTTCTGCCTTTATATAATAAGAGACTTTTTCCAGAGTAAAAGGTGGGGGAGGGGCAGATTGCAAAGGACTTACAAGTGCATGTTGGTCCTGTCACCCTCTCAGGAAGGAAGCAGAGAGCATCTTTTCTGGAAAAAAAGACTCACACTCCCTAGTGTGTTTCAAGGGGCACTTGAGCCTCACCCCCAGAAGCATCTCCCGCAGGTACTCTCTGGATGCCAAAGCTCTTTCCATAGAAGTCACATTGCTCAGTTCTTCAACTTCAAAGGCAACCATTCTGGGAAATGCTAGGTTAAATCTTCAAACATGCACCTTAGTGATGCCAGAGCCTTTCCTGAGAGGAGGTATTGATGATATCAGACTTTCATTATGGGAACTATCACATCGAATCCTCCAGCAACTATATGGACAAGCATACTATTATTAACACCATTTTACAGGTGAGGAAACCGACATTTAAAAACAAAATAAGGGGACTGAGAGCAAGATGACAGAGTAGAAGGACGTGGGCTCACTCCCTCCTGCGAGAGCATCAGAATCACAACTGCTGAAGAATCATCGATAGGAAGACACTGGAACTCACCAAAAAATACCCCACATCCAAAGACAAAGGAGAAGCCACAATGAGACGGTAGGAGGGGTGCAATCACAATAAAATCAAATCCCATAACTGCTGGGTAGGTGACTCTCAAACTGGAGAACACATCCCACGGAAGTCCACCCACTGGAGTGAAGGTTCTAAACCCCACGTCAGGCTGCCCAACCTGGAGATCCAGCAACGGGAGGAGGAATTCCTAGAAAATCACACTTTGAAGGCTAGTGGGATTTGATTGCAGGACTTCAACAGGACTGGAGGAAAGAGAGACTCCACTCCTGGAGGGCACACACAAAGTAGTGTGCACATCAGGACCCAGGGGAAAGAGTAGTGACCCCATAGGAGACTGAACCAGACCTACCTGCTAGTGTTGAAGGGTCTTCTGCAGAGGCGAGGGGTGGCTGTGGCTCAACGCGAGGACAAGGAGACTGGCAGCAGAAGTTCTGGGAAGTACTCCTTGGCGTGAGCCCTCCTGGAGTCCTCCATTAACCACACCAAAGAGTGAGGTAGGCTCCAGTGCTGGGTTGCCTCAGGCCAAACAACCAACAGGGAGGGAACCCAGCCCCACCCAATAGCAGACAAGCGGATTAAAGTTTTACTAAGCTCTGTCCACCAGAGCAACACCCAACTCTACCCACTACCAGTCCCTCCCATCAGGAAACTTGCACAAGCCTCTTAGATAGCCTCATCCACCAGAGGGCAGAGAGCAGAAGCAAGAAGAACTACAATCCTGCAGCCTGGGGAACAAAAACCACATTCACAAAAAGATAGACAAAATGAAAAGGCAGAGGACTATGTACGAGATGAAGGAACAAGATAAAACCCCAGAAAAACAACTAAATGAAGTGGAGATAGGCAACCTTCCAGAAAAAGAATTCAGATTAATGATAGTGAAGATGATCCAGGACCTCAGAAAAAGAATGGAGGCAAAGATCGAGAAGATGCAAGAAATGTTTAACAAAGACCGAGAAGAATTAAATAACAAACAGAGATGAACAATACAATAACTGAAATGAAAACTACACTAGAAGGAATCAATAGCAGAATAACTGAGGCAGAAGAACGGATAAGTGACCTGGAAGACAGAATGGTGGAATTCACTGCCATGGAACAGAATAAAGAAAAAAGAATGAAAAGAAATGAAGACAGCCTAAGAGACCTCTGGGACAACATTAAACACACCAACATTCACATTATAGGGGTTCCACAAGGAGAAGAGAGAAGGAAATGACCTTTAGAAAATATTTGAAGAGATTATAGTCAAAAACTTCCTTAACATGGGAAAGGAAATAGCCATCCAAGTACAGGAAGCACAGAGAGTGCCATACAGGATAAACCCTAGGAGAAACAAGCTGAGACACATAGTAAACAAACTGACAAAAATTAAAGACAAAGAAAAATTATTGAAAGCAACAAGGGAAAAATGACAAGTAACATACAAGAGAACTCCCTTAAGGTTAACAGCTGATTTCCCAGCAGAAACTCTAAAAGCCAGAAGGGAGTGGCAGGATATATTTAAAGTGATGAAAGGGAAGAATCTACAACCAAGATTACTCTATCCAGCAAGGATCTCATTCAGATTCGATGGAGAAATCAAAAGATTTACAGACAAGCAAAAGATAAGAGAATTCAGCACCACCAAACCAGCTCTACAACAAATGCTAAAGGAACTTCTCAAAGTGGGAAATACAAGAGAAGAAAACAACCTACAAAAACAAACCCAAAACGATTAAGAAAATGGTTATAGGAACACACATATTGATAATTACCTTAAATGTGAATGGATTAAATGTTCCAACCAAAAGACACAGGCTTGCTGTATGGATACAAAAACAAGACCCATATATATGCTGTCTACAAGAGACCCACTTCAGACCTAGGGACACATACAGACTGAAAGTGAGGGGATGGAAAAAGATATTCCAGGCAAATGGAAATCAAAAGAAAGCTGGAGTAGCAATACTCATATCAGATAAAATAGACTTTAAAATAAAGACTGTTACAAGAGACAAGGAAGGTCACTAAGTAATGATCAAGGGGTCAATCCAAGAAGAAGATATAACAATTATAAATATATATGCATCCAACATAGGAGCACCTCAATACCTAAGGCAAATGCTAACAGCTATAAAAGAGGAAATCGACAGTAACACAATAAGAGTGGGGGACTTTAACACCTCACTTACACCAATGGACAGATCCTCCAGACAGAGAATTAATAAGGAAAACAAGCTTTAAATGACAAAATAGACCAGATAAATTTAATTGATATTTATGGGACATTCCAACTGAAAACAGCATATGACACTTTCTTCTCAAGTGTGCATGGAACATTCTCCAGGATAGATCACATCTTGGGTCACAAATCAAGCCTCAGTAAACTTAAGAAAATTGAAATCATATCAAGCATGTTTTCTGACCACAGTGCTATGAGATTAGAAATAAATTACAGGGAAAAAACATAAAAAACACAAACACATGGAGGCTAAACAAGACATTACTAAATAACCAGGAGATCACTGAAGAAATCAAAGAGGAAATCAAAAAATACCTAGAGACAAATGACATCCATAAGCTATGGGATGCAGCAAAAGCAGTTCTAAGAGGGAAGTTTATAGCTATACAAGCCTACCTCAAGAAACAAGAAAAATCTCAAATAAAGAACCTAATTTTAGGGCTTTCCTGGTGGCGCAGTGGTTGAGAGTCTGCCTGCCAATGCAGGGGACACGGGTTCATGCCCCGGTCCGGGAAGATCCCACATACCATGGAGCGGCTGGGCCCGAGAGCCATGGTGGCTGAGCCTGTGCATCTGAAGCCTGTGCTCCGCAACGGGAGAGGCCACAAACAGTGAGAGGCCCACGTACCACAAAAAAAAAAAAAAAAAAAAAAAAATAGAATTTAATTTTACACCTAGAGCAACTAGAGAAAGAAGAGGAAACCAAACCCAAAGTTAGTAGAAGGAAAGAAATCATAAAGATCAGAGCAGAAATAAATAAAATAGAAACAAAGAAAACAATAGCAAAGATCAATAAAACTAAAAGCTGGTTCTTTGAGAAGATAAACAAAATTGATAAGCTGTTAGCCAGACACATCAAGAAAAGCGGGAAAGGTCCCAAATCAATAAAATTAGAAATGAAAGAGGAGAAGTTACAACAGATGCCGCAGAAATACAAAGCATCCTAAGAGACTACTACAAGCAACTCTATGCCAATAAAATGGACAACCTGGAAGAAATGGACAAATTCTTACAAAGGTATAAAGTTCCAAGACTGAACCAGGATGAAATAGAAAATATGAACAGACCAATCACAAGTAAGGAAATTAAAACTGTGATTAAAAATCTTCCAACAAACAAAAGTCCAGGACCAGATGCCTTCACAGGTGAATTCTATCAAACATTTAGAGAAGAGCTAACATCCATTCTCTCAAACTGTTCCAAAAAATTGCAGAGGAAGGAACACTCCCAAATTCATTCTACAAGGCCACCATCACCCTGATACCAAAATCAGACAGAGATACTACAAAAAAATAAAATTACAGACCAATATCACTGATGAACATAGATGCAAAAGTCCTCAAAAAAATACTAGCAAACAAAATCAAACAATACATTAAAAGGATCAAGTGGGATTTATCCCAGGGATGCAAGGATTCTTCAATATATGCAAATCAATCAATGTGAGACACCATATTAGCAAATTGAAGAATAAAAGCCATATGATCATCTCAATAGATGCAGAAAAAGCTTCTGACAAAATTCAACATGTATTTGTGATAAAAACTCTCCAGAAAGTGGGCATAGAGGGAACTTACCTCAACATAATAAAGGCCATGTATGACAAACCCACAGCAAACATCATTCTCAATGGTGAAAAACTGAAAGCATTTCCTCTAAGATCAGGAACAAGACAAGGATGTCCACCTCGCCACTATTATTCAATATAGTTTTGGAAGTCCTAGCCATGGCAATCAGAGAAGAAAAAGTAATAAAAGGAATACAAATTGGAAAAGAAGAAGTAAATCTGTCACTGTTTGCAAATGACAGGATACTATGCATAGAAAATCCTAAAGATGCCACCAGAAAACTACTAGAGCTAATCAATGAATTTGGTAAAGTTGCAGGATACAAAATTAATGCACAGTAATCTCTTGCATTCCTATACATTAACAATGAAAGATCAGAAATAGAAATTAAGGAAACAATCCAATTCACCATTGTAGCCAAAAGAATAAAATACCTAGGGATAAACCTACCTAAGGAGGTAAAAGACCTGTACTCAGAAAACTATAAGATACTGATGAAAGAAATCAAAGATGGCACCAACAGATGGAGAGATATACCATGTTCTTGGATTGGAAGAATCAATATTGTGAAAATGACTATACTACCCGAAGCAATCTACAGATTCAATGCAATCCCTATCAAATTACCAATGGCATTTTTTACAGAACTAGAACAAAGAATCTTAAAATTTGTATAGAGACACAAAAGGCCCCAAATAGCCAAAGCAATCTTGAGGGAAGAAAACGGAGTTGGAGGAATCAGATTCCCTGACTTCAGACTATACTATAAAGCTACAGTAATCAAGACAATATGGTAGTGGCACAAAAACAGAAATATAGATCAATAGAACAGGATAGAAAGCCCAGAGATAAACCCACTCACCTATGGTCAACTAATCAATGACAAAGGAGGCAAGGATATACAATGGAGAAAAGACAGTCTTTTCAATAAGTGGTGCTGGGAAAACTGGACAGCTACATGTAAAAGAATGAAGTTAGAATACTACCTAACACCATACGCAAAAATAAACTCAAAATGGATTAAAGACCTAAATGTAAGACCGGACAGTATAAAACTCTTAGAGGAAAACATAAGAAGAACACTCTTTGACATAAATCACAGCAAGATCTTTTTTGACCCACCTTCTAGAGTAATGGAAATAAAAAACAAAAATAAACAAATGGGACCTAATGAAAGGTCAAAGCTTTTGCACAGCAAAGGAAACTATAAACAAGACAAAAACACAACCCTCAGATTGTGAGAAAATATTTGCAAACAAATCAACGGACAAAGGATTAATCTCCAAAATATATAAACAGCTCATGCAGCTCAATATTAAAAAAACAAACAACCCAATCCAAAAATGGGAAGAAAACCTAAATAGACATTTCTCCAAAGAAGACATGCAGATGGCCAAAAGGCACATGAAAAGCTGCTCAACATCACTAATTATTAGAAAAGTGCAAATCAAAACTACAATGAGGTACCACCTCACACTGGTTACAATGGGCTTCATCAGAAAATCTACAAACAACAAATGCTGGAGAGGGTGTGGAGAAAAGGGAACTCTCTTGCACTGTTGGTGGGAATGTAAATTGATACAGCCACTATGGAGAACAGTATGTAGGTTTCTCAAAAAACTAAAAATAGAATTACCATATGACCCTGCAATCCCACTATGGGGCATATACCCTGAGAAAACCATAATTCAAAAAGACACATGCACCCCAATGCTCACTGCAGCACTATTTACAATAGCCAGGCCATGGAAGCAACCTAAATGCCCATCGACAGACAAATGGATAAAGAAGTTGTGGTACATATATACAGTGGAATATTACTCAGCCATAAAAAGGAATGAAACTGGGTCATTTGTAGAGATGTATATGGACCTAGAGACTGTCATACAGAGTGAATTAAGTCAGAAAGAGAAAAACAAATATTGTATATTAGCGCATATATGTGGAATCTAGAAAAATAGTACAGATGAACCAGTTTGCAGGGCAGAAATTGAGACACAGATGTAGAGAACAAACGTATGGACACCAAGCTGGGGAAGCGGCTGGGGAAGGGGTGGTGGTGTTGTGATGAATTGGGAGACTGGGATTGACATGTATACACTGATGTGTATAAGATAGATAGCAAATAAGAATCTGCTGTATAAAAAAATAAATTAAAGAAAATTTTAAAAAGTAAGTAAATTAAAAAAAATAAATCAGGAACTTGCCTGGGTCCCTCAAGCTTTTGAGAAGCAAAGGGTTTGGGAAGATAATAGAAAAGTATGAGGACAGGTAAGCTTTACCTGCTTCACAACTGTTGCCAGGGCCAAGTCCCCAGACAAGTCACAGCACAGCTTTCTCTGTTTTCCCAGTAAAAGAATGGGGGCCAGAAGAGGCACAGAGTAGGGTAAGGGGCGGGGGGTACCCAGCAAGTAAAGTACAGCCATGTACACATCTGAGCAAACATGTTCACCATCGTTTTCTCGCCATTATTTTTCTGTAGCAGGTTCCAAGGTGGAGAAGAAAGGCACTGTGTGACTCCCCCTCCTTATCTCCTGTCAACCATGGACATGCTCCCATCCCACTGACTTTTTACCCTTAGGGCCTGGAGGTTGAGAGTAGCAGCACACAGGCAAGAGACTCCCCACCAATCACACAGAATCAGATGCTGGCAAACAGAATTGAGTCCAGAATTAAGAATTATGGTACCTGATACTCCCCCTGGGTCTCCCCTCACCTCTACACTCCTCAAAGACCGTCGTATGTAATATATTTAAGAACACGAATCACCCTCACATATCCTCACTGCCAGGAATTTTTTCTTTCAGTATCTACACTTTGCTTTGTAATCCTAAGCCAGTCTCACCCCAGAAAGCTCTGGTGCACCCTACATGGGACAGATCAGGAAACTGCTGATTTTGCCCTGAGTTCCCTCAGGCAGCTGATCCACCTGGGAAGGTCTGATATGCCAGACTGCAAGGCACTACAGCGTCCCAGGAATCCAGATGCTCCTTATTAAGACATTTCGAGTTTGTGCTGCTAAATTAATTTGTCCAATTATAAGGAGAGAATGAGGCTCTGGTAGCTCTGTTTGTAATTTCCCACACTTCGGGAGATTGAAATTCCCTGCCACAAACTGGAGAGGATCTGAACAGTCTGACTTCTACCTAGTGGGTTTCTGAATCTGGTGGGTCATTCATTGAACAACACTATATTGAGAGCACCGACGGCATACCTGGCCCAGTGATAGCTGCTGGGCCTTCAGAGCTCCCCACAGGGACACACTGGAGACAAAACACAACAGTGGCAAGTGGTCAGTTTGTAGTAGGACAGGCATATCTGCACCACGGGAGGAGAGTGCAGGGTTCAAGGTCACAGTCGCGGCTGACTGCCGATGAAGTGTTGATCGTTATAGAGCGGCTCAGTTTTCTTCTGCATTCGGAGATCCATTTTTAGACTCAGATTCAAAGAGCAGCAGGATAATTCCCGATAAAATGAATCCAGCCACCCATCACTCATCATTGCATCAGGGGAGTCCTGAGCAGGGGTGGAGGCAGGTGTTTCGGGGACCCTGAGTCTGTGCAGTGTGGCCTGGTGGCGGAAGCTATCTCCTCTGCAGGCCTCCCCATGCCGAGGCCTGAGGACTTTGGGGCCAGAGTGCTGGCCAGGTTGCCCAATGCTCCACTTGTTCAATCAGTCACTCGCTCACTCACTCACGTAACCAATATTCATGCTGTGCCTCCTGTTAACCCGATACTGCTCTGGGGCCCGGGCTGAAAAAGGACAAAAATCACTGCCCAATGGAGCTGACAGCCTAGAGCAGCAAATCAGACACCAAATAAGAATAACAAATGCTACTGCTGTGTGCCAGTCCCTGTTCTAAGTGCTTTCATATTTCATCTTCACCACCACCCTGTCTGGTAGGCACTATTGTTAACCACAATTTACAGACAAGGAAAGTGAGGCACAGAGAGGTCAAATAACCTCCCCAAGGTCACCACCAAGAAGTAGAGGAGTCATAGACTTGAAGCTAAGTAATACAGAGCCCATGCTTCCAATGATCACACTCTGTCATAAAATAAATGTTGGTTATATGTTATATTAGGAGGTGATAAGTTCAGTAGGAAAAAAAATCAGGGAAGCAGGATAGGAAGTGCTGGGGTGTATGTGTGGGAGAGGGTGGTTTGTATGTTTAATTACAGTGGTCAGGAGAATCCTCAATATTAAGGGGCCACTTGAGCGAAGACTTGAAGGAAGTGAGGAAGTGTGTTATACAAACATCTGGTGGCGGGGAGAGCATTCCGAGGAGCAGATAGCAAGTGCAAAGGCCCTGGTAGAGGAATAAAGGTTCTGCACCCAATTTCAACCAGGGAGGCTGGGGGCTTTCCACACCACCAAGTAATTCTCTGACACCAGCTTGGGGTCCTACAAGTCAACTCAATTCTGACACCATCTATGCAGAGATAGCCACGGAATCCACAGGTTAAGGGTTCAGTTCTACAAAACTACCCTCCCCCCCAACTTCAGACGCCAATCACAAATCCAGGTTGTCACCTATGCTTCCTCTGACCAACCACCTATAGACAGGAGGTTCCAACGACCCCCTCTTTGGGTTGGATTAATTTTCTAGAGCAGCTCACAAAACTCTGAGAAACATTTTACCTATGGATTACTGGTTTATTATAAAAGCGTATAACTCAGGAACAGCCAGTTAGAAGAGATGCACAGGGCAAGGTATAAAGAAAGGCACCAAGCTTCCATGCCGTCTCCTAGGGCACCACTCTCCCCCATCTCCCCATGTTCACACCTGGAAGCTCTCTGAGCCCATCCTTTTGGGTTTCCAAGGAGGCTTCATTATATAGACATGACATCAAGTCCTTGGCCATTGGAAATTGATTCCTCCAGCTTCTCTCCCCTCTGCAGAGGTCAGGGGGTGGGACTGCAAGTCCCAACTCTCCAGTCATGAGGTTGATTCTCCTGGTAACCAGCTTCCATCCTTAGGTGTGATCCAAAAGTCATCTCATTAACAAAACAGGAGACACCTTTATGGCTTTCATCACAGGCCATTCTAATGGTTTGAGGGGTTCTGTGTCACAAATGGGTCAAGGATCAAATATACATTTCTTATTATAAGTCACAGTGTCACAGGGAGCCTGCCTGGAGTGTGAAGCAGCTGAAGTGGAAGGAGAGAGAAATTAGAAGGAACTGAGACAGAGGTAAGGGGTTGGGAAGTCATACCACGCAGGGCCCTGGAGGGCGTGACGAGGACTTGGGATATTTTCTGAGTGAGATGGGAGCTGTGGCAGCCATTATGCTTTCTGCCAAATATTTCCTGTCTTTTCCCTCTGACCTCAGGATAGGATTGCTCTTCTTTGTCCCTTTGAAGCTATGTGTAGCCACGTGCCTTGCTCAGTCAACAGCATGGGAGCAGAGGTGATGTGGTCACTTTGAAAAAGAAGTACGCTTTATTAGGTTAAGCCACTTCGATTTTGGTGTTGTCTGTTACCTCAGCATAATCTGGCCCAAACTGACTAATACAGATTCCAAGAGGGGGTTTTGGGAAGAGACGTTTTGGCAGGATCATTCTGGCAGCAGCTGGTATTCAGAGACAAGGTTGGAAGCAGAGAAAGCAGTTAAGAGAGTATTGTATCACCTAGGTGAGAGATGCAGTTGATGGTCTATTGATCATCAGTAATATTGGAAATAATGCAAAGTGATCATATTCTAAATATATTAAACTGAACCACTAGGATTTGCTAATGAGTTGGATATTGGGCGGGTGGGGGAGGGAAGAAAGCAGTCGACGATGACCCCAAGGTGTATGGTGTTGGCAACTAGACAGACAAGAAAGCTCTCAATTCTCTAAACCACCCCCTTCATGCAACACACACACCCAGCCCCTGCCCCCCCAACACGTTTCAAAAAACGAACTCTATTTTTCATTTGGCAGGCAAAATGCCTGAAACTTCACCATTTCAAAGAGCCATTCTTCTTGGATAAGCATTGCCCTTTCCAGGCAGCTTATTTCAAAATGAAAATACCCACTAGAGAGGTTCTTTTTTTTTTTTTTTGGCATACAGAGGAGTATATTATTCTTTTTTTTTTAAACATCTTTATTGGAGTATAATTGCTTTACAATGTTGTGTTAGTTTCTGCTTTATAACAAAGTGAATCAGTTATACATATACATATGTTCCCATATCTCTTCCCTCTTGCATCTCCCTCCCTCCCACCCTCCCTATCCCACCCCTCTAGGTGGTCACAAAGCACTGAGCTGATCTCCTTGTGCTATGTGGCTGCTTCCCACTAGCTATCTATTTTACATTTGGTCGTGTATATATGTCCATGCCACTCTCTCACTTTGTCACAGCTTACCCTTCCCCCTCCCCGTGTCCGCAAGTCCATTCTCTAGTAGGTCTGTGTCTTTATTCCCGTCTTACCCCTAGGTTCTTCATGACATTTCTTTGTTTGTTTGTTTGTTTTCTTAGATTCCATATATATGTGTTAGCATATGGTATTTGTTTTTCTCTTTCTGACTTACTTCACTCTGTATGACAGACTCTAGGTCTACCCATCTCACTACAGAAAACTGTAATTCAAAAAGAGTCATGTACCACAATGTTCATTGCAGCTCTATTTACAATAGCCAGGACATGGAATCAACCTAAGTGTCCATCATTGGATGAATGGATAAAGAAGATGTGGCACATATATACAATGGAATATTACTCAGCCATAAAAAGAAATGAAATTGAGTTATTTGTAGAGAGGTTCTTTAATGTGGATTGATTTATTTTAGCAACTCAGAGACACCCTTGAAATCATCTAGTCCAAGCCTCTCATTTCATTTGAAGAAACTGAGGTCCAGAGAGATAAATGATCTTGCCCAAGGTCATGTAGAAAATTAGAATCGAGTTGAGATCCAAAGAGAAGGACTCCTGACTCCTAGGGCATTGTTTTCCCTCCTCCTTCTTGTCCAGCCTGAGTAGGGGGCTCTTGGCTTTGCATGGGCCTTGGAAGGGATGCAGGGAGGAGAGGGGGGAGCCATGTAAAAGAAGCAATGCCTCCTCCACTATTCTGTGTGGACCAGTCCTAAGCAGGACTCAGGAGCATCTTCCTTCAAGTCTGCAAATCCTTCCATCACACTAACCTTGACTTCACTGGTCCTAAGCCAAAGACCAAACCTGAGAAGAGAAATTATTAAAAGGACCTGAAAAGAATACATCCTGTTCAACTTTGTGTGTGAGCGTCTGACACTTGGCAAGCATGCAGCACGTTCAAGTCCCTTCTTCCCTCTGTCTTGTTTGGTGTTTTCCTGCCCTGCCAGCTTTGTGCCACTCTTCTTGCAAAGCATTCTTTGCGCTGCTCTCCATGGGTCAGGCACAGCTAAAAACAGACAGCTCCAACACTCCTCTCCTCTTCATATCCTGGCACATTGCATCCTGGCACACTAACTAGAATCATTTGATTCTGCATTTTTATGTCAGGCTTTAAATTTGCAAAGTGCCTGACTATAATTTTTGTTAGATTTTTATTATTTGTTGTACCTTTTAAAACAGCTATTTGAAACCGTTACCACTGAAACTCTTCTCCGACTTTTGCAAATCTTGGACAATGGCCATTTTTAGTGACTTTTGTCTTAGACCTTCTTTGGTGTCTAGGGAAGCCAAACCACCTTTTTAGGTAGTTAGTGATCAGCAATTTCCTACACGTGGCAGAGTGGCGAGAGGCAACAAAGAGGTACGGACTAGAATCTCCTCTTCTGAGAAGAAAGTAAAGAATAACCTGATGAGAAAAACATTGCAGAAGAGATTCACAGCTTTAGATGCCAAATAGCAACTCTCAGAGCCATTGGCAGCCGAGAGACAGTTTGTAATGTTTATCAGACCCAGTATTGAAAAAACTGTGTAGAATAAAGAGAAATCGTGTTAACTTTTCCTTCTGAAGTTTAAATGAATATCTGTATTATATAAAAGTGCTGAAAAGTACATGAAAGCCTATAAAAATAAGGTTAACTAAGACAGTGTTTCCAATGATTTTGCTTTCATTGGAAAAGAAATATCCCCATAAAAAGGCATAATCTGTGCCTCATGCCTCTGTTGAGTGATCTACAAATACTGCACTTGATGTCCTGGGTAAACTTCCCTTTCTTCCAATGCAAACCAATTTTGCCTTTCCCTGCACATGTGCAAGGACTTTGGAAAGATCGCTACAGCCACACATGGAATGACTTTGTGCGCTGCTTCTGGACACACGGCCTGTTTCATATATTAACTGCATTCTAAATCCCACTAATGACAATGCTGTATGTGCTGTCTTCAGTTACTACCCCATTTATACCTTTATTCCCCCCCAACAGACCCCAGCTGTTATTAAAGAACAGTATTTAAGTCCCATTATAACAAAGATTTTTTCAATAGCAAATGACCCCAAACAATGGCCCATTTCTTGGAATAACTTTACTGAATTCAATTTCTGCCAGGTACTGTGAGTACTCAGATCTGCCAGTGACGCAGAGATGAAAAACGCTGCATACCTGATCTCAGAGGGCTCAATATTTGAAATGACAAGATTCTAACACAGCAAAAGAAGTGTGGTTGCCCCTTGAACTTTATTCCGATGGGACCTAATATAGAATTCCACGTGAGAAAGATGGTTTTATCCTGTAGAGATTTTAGGGTTTTTTTTTTTCTTTTTTTTCATTTCTGTAGCTTTTTGGTCCAGGCCCTGATGGCTCTTAGGTTCTATCACGGGGATTAGAGTCCTTCAGCAGCTGCCGTTCCTCTGTGACAACGTAGACTCATTTCCAAGGGGGCTAAGGAGGCCTTCTCATCACCTTAATCACACCAATCAGGTCTGACAGTATGATATTGGCATTGACACGGCATGACTTAATGAGGATTTAGCTTCACCAAAGGACACATCAGATGCAGAGTTTAAACCAGCTCTTTGCTCCATCCTAAGACCTGGGTAGCAAAGTAGCTCTTTATTTCATTTCAATCCAGAGGGACGACTTCACACATCAGAGCCTTTCTTCTCGGCCCTCTTGTGCAAGTATTTTTCCCCTCATCACAAAATGCTTTCCTTTTTGAAAAAAATGAACTTGCTGCTCCAACCCGCTTGGTATCTGGCTCTAGGTCCAGAGCTTGAGGGTAAATGGTGAGGTTGAAATGTGTTTCTGGATTCTGTGGTTTCAAAGTGGCTACTCTTTCCAAACCGGGGCGGGGGGGCGGCGGGGGGGGGGCTCTGAAAAACTGTCAAGTTGGCGAAGTCTGCGTCTCCCCCCTCTCTCATCCCAGCTTCACATGAGAAGAAGGAAATGTATCTGTGGTTCAAATAATGATCGCTTCACCGAGTACTCTCTCTGTGCCAAAGAACATCCCAAAGTGCCTTCCCTCCGTTGTCTTGTTTAAACCTCCCAGTGTTCCCATGTGCCCACCTTCTCTTCCTCCTCTGAGGAATCTGATGCTCAGAGAGGTTAAGAAACTCACCCAAGGTCACAGAGGTAGTAAGTGGCTGAGGCAGGCTGGACTCCATCCTAGGATAAAGGAAATTTGAAGGCCATAGGCCCAACCCTTATGCCAATACAGTCTTCGATTAAACGTCAATCACATTCTTTATTTTATATAACACAAAGGCAAACTATCCAAAAAAGACAATGAAGAAAATTTCTCAGAAAAATATCTAACCAAGATCTTCCCCGTCCGCCCCTGACATCCTATGAGCCCAGGACTGACTCCCTCCCTGGGGCTGGGACCTGAAGTCCTTGCTGGAGATACTGCATTGCAGGCATACACCTGCTCTGTGGGATCACAGAAGCCTGTCTGTCAGGACAATGCCTTCCCCCTCATGTACTTCCTTCTTAATTAAAATAACATTTTGAAAGTAAAATTATCCCGTGTGTAGAATAAACAGTACAACAAGAGCTGTGATTAACCTGTCAGAGATTGTATAATGTGATGTTAATAGGAAGAAATAAACTCCTGCTGAAGATCAAAGTCAGCTCTGCACATGGGGAACTTTTAAAATTAGAATGCCGATAGATGAATCTCCGTCCTGGAAAAATGAAAAAGCTCTGCAGGTTTGCGGAATGAAGGAGGAAAGACAGCTTGAGGACATTCCACTGCCCAGAGGAGCAGGCAGGCTGGAGAAGAAGAGGTCCGGTCTGCATCCTGGCCCCTCGTTGTCCTGTAGCATCTGGCAGCCCCTCCTTCTCTAACCCTGTGGTGGTCACTCAAACCTCCTTTGGTCTCTTGCACATACTGCTACGATCCATCCAGCTCAGCCC
The DNA here is from genome assembly GCF_964374135.1 of Grampus griseus. NCBI lineage: Eukaryota > Metazoa > Chordata > Mammalia > Artiodactyla > Delphinidae > Grampus > Grampus griseus. The sequence goes on from NC_139017.1 coordinate 81,999,795, forward strand.
ATGACAGGGCATGTGGGGCGTGCATGCGTGGGACACGTCTGCACGGGGCGTGTGTGCATGCGGGTGCGGTGGAGGGGGCGATGCACCCAAGTCTGTGTTGAGCACCTGCTAAACAGAGTCCCTCCTATGCCTTATAGGCGGGCCTCATTTTAATTTACATGTGTGGGTCTTGATAAGTGAAAGAACTGGAATTGTGAACCCAGATCTTTTGGGTTCTAAAGCCCAGGCTTTTTTTGCTCCTCTTGGGGAAAGGTATAAGCTAAGAAAGAAACCGTGGTTACGCGTGTTTCACTTACATCCACAGGAAGGCAAATGAAGAATTGAGAAGCATGTGTGTAAACATGCAGTTAAGTAACAATGAAAAATGGGGCGTCTACTGTGGCAGGCACTGTGGCAGGCGCTGGGGATGGCACGGCCCCTGCCACCACCAAGAGAAGCTTGTTGAGGGAGAGAGAAGGGAGACCAACAGGCAGGCAGGCTTTTGTAATCCAGAGCAGACGCTGCAGAGACACAATCAGAGGGGGTGATGGGGCCACAGGGGAGGACCCTATCCCACACTGGGGAGTCAGGCTGCCTCCAAAGTCATATCTGCGCTGAGGCCTCAGAGACAAGGCAGGGTCAGCCTAGTGAAGGGGACACAGAGCACGGAAAATGTCCCAGGAAGAGGAAAGACCATGTGCAAAGGCCCAGATACCAGAGAAAGCATGATCCATGGATGTCAATACACCTGTCCATGAACAAATGAGAAATTATTTCAGTGGCCTGCACACCCCAGATCCTGTGTTCCTTCAAATGTCCCCTTCACCCAATTTACAAGTCAGCTCTGCCATGTCTTGAGCCAGTTCTGTTGCCCACTGAAATGCAGATACCCCTGAGAGAACCAATGGATTTCAGTCCCTTTCAGCTCAGGGCCAGTGACTATCCCAGGCCATTTCCTGAGAGCAGAATGGAAACCTAAGGGTGATCATTGGTCCCTCAGATGGAGGCAAGTTTTGCCAGGCTCACAGTCTGGCAGAAGTGAAGTCCTGCTGGCACCAAGACCCTTGTCAAAAAGGTGCTACCTGGACTTCCCTGGTGGCACAGTGGTTAAGAATCCACCTGCCAATGCAGGGGACGTGGGTTCGAGCCCTGGTCCGGGAAGATCCCACGTGCCGCAGAGCAACTAAGCCCGTGCGTCACAACTACTGAGCCTGTGTTCTAGAGCCCGCGTGCCACAACTACTGAAGCCCACACTCCTAGAGCCTATGCTCCGCAACAGGAGAAGCCACTGCAATGAGAAACCTGTGCACCACAACGAAGAATAGCCCCCGCTCACCGCAACCAGAGAAAGCCCACGCACAATAACGAAGACCCAAAGCAGCCAAACATAAATAAATAAATTAATTAATTTTTTTTAAAAAAAGGTGCTACCTGCAGGGGTGATGCGTGTCCCCCATCTGCTGCCTCTCAGCATCTCAGCAGGCACACCACCAGTACCGGAAACGGATCCCAGGAACTCCCTGCTGCTCCCAAAATGCTGTTTACTTAACAGGAATACAGCCCGGGACTGAGTGGGGCTAAGGGAGCATGGCCAGGGTCATGGTGGGATTACACTGTTAAGTGAGCCAGCACACCTGAATGGTCTACAGTCTTCTTAGCTTCTACCATGCTGACAAAACATGATTTTAAATACCTAAGTCTTGGTTCTTTAAGAATTTTTCCAAATACTAGTCAGTAAGTTGCAATGCTGAGGGCATGGGTCTTGGAGCCCACAGACTAGGTTAGTTACTTGCTAGTTGTGTGACCTCTGTCTGGTTATTCAAACTCTGAATTTCCATTGATTCATTCAATAATATGCATTTGTTGAGGACCTACTGTACTCCAGGTGTTACGGGTACTAGGAATTGACAGTTCCTAGGATTTTATAGTTTAGTGGGGATGGTAGACTCTTGCCTATTGTATGAATGTAACAAGGATGTGTATATCTACTCTCTTTTGCATTCCCAGTATTCAACCTCCTCCTATTCTTCCAGAGGCATGTGGTTTTCATAGGAGACTTTTGGGATTGTGGCAGCTGGGATGCAAAGAGAAAGAAAGAGTCTATGTTCAGCTTTCCACATCCAGAATAGGATTGTTGAGTTCATAGCAAGACAATCGTTTTGAAAGCCAAGCATTCTCAGAGTCAAAAAAGTGGGGTGGGGGTTGGTCTCTGAATTCCGTAAGCTCCCATTAAAATATCAAGAGCCAGACTTGGAGCTCTTGATCACAGAGTTTCACTATAGGCCTAAGGAGGGGAGAGCCCAGAGTGTAACCTAAGAGGAGGTCTGGCTGAGGAAAGGAGGAGGAAAAAGCACTTCCCTTCAGCCCAGCAGAGGAGAATGGGCAGGGGTAAGACAGGCCAGGCCAGGTGATCATTGGCCAGGGTCCTCATTTTCCCTCAGTCTTGGGCCTGCTCCTAAAGGTGGTGGTGAGTATTACAGAAACGGGTAGGAAAGAAACAGAGAATATTGGAGCAAGTGGCCTATTTCCCTGGGCTCAGGCCTCTGGGAGATGCCCCAGAGTTGGTTTGGTACCAATATGGTAGAGGAATGAGAGTATGGCATTGAGGGAGGGAGTCCTCAGTAGAGACTTTGGGATAATGCCTCTGGCTCCATTCAGCCTGCATGCAATGGGCAGAGACTGCTAGCCCTGACATCCTTCCTGACTTCCAGACTTTCATGCTGCACAGATGCCCCTCAGGGTTCCACAGGTCCCCCCAGATCCTAAACTGAAGATCTCTGCTTCCCAGCCACCCACAGGCTCCATCATTGACACCATCTCCATAGTTGGCACAAACATTTACCTGGTCATGCAAATAAGGAAGCCAGGGGACATCCAGGACACCCCTTTCTCTCCCTCATCCCCTCATCCAACCATTCCCACGTCCTGACACACTTACCCCTGCATTTATTTTGAATGTGTCTCCTCTCTATGCCTAGCTCCCAGTGCCCCGCTCAGGCGTCATCGTTGTTGTTCACTTGGATGTGAACTTTATGTTTCAATCCAAGTAGAGCAGACTGGGAGGAGAGAAATGGAAGACTTTGGAGCATCAGGCTAAGAATGTGTAGCATAAGGTACTGGTGCCATCAGTCCTCAGATCTCACTATCAAGGCGCATATGCTGATGGCCTTTTTCTGCAAGTACCTGGGGGCTTTCTCTGGCTGCAAGAGTGTGTTCAAATGAGTAAAGGAGGCAAACTACTAGTGGTGGGGGACTATTCTCCCCTCCCCCAAAATAGCCTTCAACCAATTTTGAACGGAGGTTGGAGGGTAAATACCCCAGCTCCCTCCCTCCTCATGACAGATGACACTGAGGAACGACCATTTTGCCTGGGAATGACTACAGACCCCGGGGGGCCTCCCTGCACTTGGTCTTACCCTCCATAATCCACAACCTCCTTGACCTCACCTGTGACTCCTCTGGCTTCATCTCCTGCCACTTCGTGCCCCATTAATTCTGAACCGACTGCAGCTTCCTGCACGCACCATGCTGTTTCACACTTGCACGCCTTAGTTCAAGTTTTCCCTCTGTCTGAAATGATGTGCTTCCCAACATGCTTCCCTGGCTCTGACTCATGCCTCAAAGCTTAGCTCATTTACATATATTTAAGCATTTGCTCTGTGCAATACAGAATGCCTCAGAAGTACCTAGAAAGAGCACCCGGTCTTGACTTGGGGGATCAAGGAAAGCACCTCATTAGAAATGTCATCTAAGATTCTGAGAGATGAGTCTCAAAGGAAGTGAAATGGGCATGATGGAGCTTGGGGAGTGATAGTTTTTGAAGCACTGAAAAAGGAATATGGGGTCCAGAGGTGCCAGCACAGCTTATTAAATGAACTGAAAAAAAGTCACTAAGGCTGGAGCTGTAGAAAAGTAAAGGAAGTTGCAATAGGGGAAGATGAAGAGGCACAAGGGGCCAGATGACACAGGGCTTTAAGGAATATGGAATTTATGCTACTGCAATGGACAACAATGAAGAGTCTCTGAAGCTCCAAGTTGGTCAAACGCTCCATCCCCCGAGCTTCCATATCTTCCCTGGGATGTATCGTATCAGTTTACATTTTGCTTCCCCACTGGATAGCAAGTTTCTATATGGCAGGAAACACTTCTTTTTTTTTTGCGGTACGCGGGCGTCTCACTCTTGTGGTCTCTCCCGTTGCGGAGCACAGGCTCCGGACGCGCAGGCTCAGCGGCCATGGCTCATAGGCCCAGCCGCTCCGCGGCATGCGGGATCTTCCCGGACTGGGGCACGAACCCATGTCCCCTGCATCGGCAGGCGGACTCTCAACCACTGCGCCACCAGGGAAGCCAGAAACACTTCTTCTTGATCTTTGTTTCCTTGTACCTAACACAGATCCTGCCCAGGACTGTAATACATGCGTTGAGTTGGACCACTGAGGTGACCTAGAGCCACCCAGCCCAGACTCCTCTACAGGAGCCTTACAAGGAGGGTGTGAGGCTCCTGCCTGTGCCTCAGTATCACAGATCACTAAGTGTCAACATGGTACCACGGGACGGGAAAGAGCAGCCGTGATGCTCTACAGACAGAATTTGATCTTCAGGGGGCCCTGCCCCAGGGGTATCTCTGCAGTGGCCCCAGTAGGAATGCCTGATGCCAGGGCTGGTGGGGGCTGCGGAATGAGGACCTGGGTGCAGACCCTGGAGCAGCAGCAGTATTGTGGGGGCTCCCGAGTAGCACTGAGGACTCGCCCTAGTGGGAGAGAAGGGGAGAGCCTCAGAGCTGTCTGAACACAGCACCCACGAAGACGAGATCTGGGCTGCCCACGTGGTGGCCATAGGGTCATTGGAGGCCCTTGTGCGGACAGAGCTGGACCAGTCTGGGAAGTGGGAGGCTCACAGCTATTTGCATCAGGAGAGCAGAGGAGAGACTCCGATCCACTAGGAGGCTCGCTAGACCCTGTACCTGAGGAGGTCAGTGCCTGTTTCATCTGTCTCAGCCTTCTTTCCAAGTCAAGCTCAACTAAATCACAATTTTATATTTTTACAGGCCTGGTATATATTGTATATTAAATAACTATTTAATGATGGGTGAAGCAGCTTTCTAGAAATTCAGTTCCATGTGACTAGAGGCTGTTTTGTTCACTTGCTAAATCCCCGGCACCTAAAACAGGACTCGCCCATAGAAGGTGCTCAGAAATTACTTTAATATATTTAATTATATAATTATAAGTAATTACACTTATTATGGCTCAAAGAGGATAGATCTTTCTCGCAAGGTCGCACGACCTTCGAGGAGTTAAATCTTCCCAGTTCCAAGCTGGGAGCTTTCCTGGACTGCGGTGCCCCCGCTGGAGAAGAGCCAAACTACTCTGAGCCCAGCTAGGTTCTCGGACTGGTTCCAAGGATGAGATCCTCCAGGCTGCTGCAGGTTGAGTTAAGAACAAAGACTTTGGGTGGAGGTGCAGAGGGTGGAGGGGGAATGGCAACAGGGCCCTTGCTAGTGCTCGTGCCTGTGGTCTAAAACAAGAACCCAGGTAGCACTTGGCACTTAGGGACACTCAAAATGTCAGTGACTGAGGGGCATGTGTGAGAGGTCAGAGTTGAAGTAAGGGTGGAATCATAAAACAAGGAGGGAACACCTGGAAGAAGATGCATGGGAAAGGATGTAAGTCCAGGACTGAGCCATGGGAGGCATGTGCAGTCTGAGGGCAGACGGAGAAATCAGGGAGGTAGATGTTAAGCCAGGACGCAGTCACAGAAGCCTAGAAAGGAAAGTGATGGTGCCAGAGGTCATCGGAGAGGAAGCCGAGGACTGGCAAAGTCTGCTGAACTTGGCTGAGGGAGGAAGAGGCATGGGGGTCGAACAGCAAGAGCACCACAGGCTTGGGTCAAATCTCTGCTCAACCGTTGACTTACGCTGAGCAAGAGACTTACCTCTTAGGTCCTCAGCTTCCTTAGTTACAAACAGATGATACCTACTGATTGGGCCAGAGGAGGCCTTGTCCAGGACCTGAAACTAGGGATGCGCTCAATACATGCTGCCATTATTATGTTGGTGGCGGTGTTATTATTGCAACTGGTGACCTTGAAGGAGAAAATATCAGTTCAGTAGCGGGAATGGAAGGGAAGGGGAAGAAGATGGGAACCAGATTGCAGGAAGTTAAGGGGAACCAAGGAGATGGTGGGTGTCTCACTGACTTTGCTGAGGAATTTGGTAGTGAATGAAGTCGAGAAATCCACTGGTTCGGCAGCAGGAGGGCCAGTGGTTTCTTGAGGAGAGAAAAGCGAGTGAGCGCTCACAAGCAAAAGGAAAGGGACCTGCAGAGATGGGGCAATTGAAGATATCAGAGAGGGAGAAAGGAGATATCAGAGAGAGGCCCCGTGAGTACGCAGGGATGGTCCCCCAGAAGAGAAGCGGGACCCCCCCCCCCCCCGACTGCAGTGTTCTCTGCACCCGGCCTTCCTTCACTCCTTTACCCGCCTTCCCACTTAGGCCGGGGATGGGAGGTCTCTCCCTCAGCCGCTTTCAGAAAGTGTGGCATCAAGAAGACTTGCCTAGAAGTCAAGAGGCCTGAATTCTGGTCCTGACCCCGGCCATCTGCACTTGGCTACGCCCTTGTCCTTCCTGAACCGTGTCCTCCTGCATAAATGACTGATCCTCTCTGTGATTTTGTAACCATGTCGTCTCACTAAGCATTATAAAACATTTCCTCTTCTGAAGCTGTTCTCCACTCTGATTGGAAGAAAGGGGGAAAAAAAATCTTTGAACTGAAGCTATCACTTCCTCCAGCAACTGGGACGATATTTCTGCTTCACACGTGTTGCGAGCAGATCCGGTGATTCCATCAGTACCGGCAGATCGCTGCGGAGCCTCCTGGTGTTGTAAATAGCGTGTGCACTTTGTCCTGGCCTCCTGGAATGAAGCAAGGGAGAGGCGGGAGCTTTGTGCTAGGCTGAGTGTTGCTGTTGACGGCTGCAGGCTTCCGAATCCTCAGAAATAACAACAGTTACTGCGCATGCCCAAATTTGTCCTCCAAGGCAGCAAATGCATCAGCTGCTGGTTATTTTGATACTCCGGAGAAAAAGCTTTCGAGAAAATCTAGTACAGAAAACAGTCTTACCCTCTGTTTGTCTGCACCATTCCTTCTGCCCGCTGCCCTCTCAGCTGTTTTCATTCCTATTAATCCAGGCTTTAAAGTCCTTGTCTCAATGACCCAGGAGGAAGACGTTTCTGTTTCGGCCCTTCGTGAATGTGGAAGAAGCAAGAGAAGAGACACCTGGCTATGTGTCTCTGTGCCAAGGCCGGTCTGACCTGGAACCTGCTGGAAACCAGTCCAGTGTGGATGGGTTGTCTGACAGCCACAAATGGCTCTGACCATTTTTGGATTCAACAAGCATTCACCGAATGCTTACTGTGCACTAGACCTCGGGCTAGGACCACGAGAGATGGTGATAAATGTGGCTGGGATCTAATAATCCAGCCGCCACAAAAACACAAGCTCTCTGATCAGGTACCATGGCCATGTTACAGGGCCTGGCACACAGTAGGCGCCCAATATAATCAATCTTTGGAGTGTGTGTTTGTTATTTACGTGTTATAATTTACTCAAGATCCTAAAAGCTCAGGGACAGAAACAGAGCTATTCAGGGATGGAAAGGAGCACTTATTAAACCAAATGTGCCATCAGAATGTGATCAACAATTTGGGGAGGGGGGTATCCAGGCTTATATCCTGCTTACATCACTTTTAAATTTCCCTCTTACACACTTCATGAAAAAGAACCACAAGTGCCCCAAATCCTTTTATCTTTCCGGGTGATATCACAAGGACACATATAAAAGCTCTGTATTCAACAACCAAAGACTCTGCTATTCTAAAATTTTCAACTTCATCCCTAGATTCTTGGACAGCTATTATGTAAGGCTTAGGGCTGATGCTTTCAAACAAGTTTATAAGTAACATGATTGACGAATGAATTTGTCCTATGGTCTGGAAATTGTTTTGTTTCACTGACGATGATAAATTTCCTAATGGATCACCCTGACTCTGATGTTACTTCTAGAGAAAGGGCCATTCACGGTGGCTCTGGTCACTTACACTCACCTCCAAAGTGTGTTCCTCTACCAGTTTGTATCTCAGCAACTCAAGCGGATGAGGCTTTGCTGGGAAATAACAAGGTCATATCAAACCTAAAACTCCCTTCCAAGTCTGGGGCTTTCTCCTACCTCATCCTTCTCAGAGCATACATAAGTGGGTGAACTTAGGTATGGGAGCAAAGATGAAAACAGAAAGAAGCGGAAAACTCAGCCCAATCTGTGTCAAGTGTCTAAGCAGGGCCTCACCTTGCTCAAGTGCCCTCCACTGGGGGACAAGGGCCACCCTTGGACTTAGAGCAGGAACTCCTGTGCCTCACTAAATCCCGGCACCTGAGAGTGACTTTCACCTTAATTGTGCTGCCATGGCTTCACCCATAAAGGGAGACTCTGCCTCTCCCTCTCTCTGTCTCTCTCCCTACATGCCTTCTTCCCTTGCTGACTCAGGCACAGTGTAGGGGTTCAGCATGCAATTTGCTCAAGGAAGAAGTGAAGGAAAACATCTACAAGCTCAACACCAGAGGAGATGGTGGTATGAAGTTTCAAAGACCCACGAATCCCCCAGAACATTATTACAATTAATGATTCATATTTGGTAGAAATCTGACTTAAGGGGTATTTCTGCCTTGCTAGTATGGGCCATGGGTCAGACAAGTTCTCCCATCAAGGTCTGTATCCATGGAACCCAAGAAATATTGGAGGGCAATCTAGGAGATCCCACCTCACTGAAAGTATGGATGGTGGAGGAAAAGCAGAATTTAGGTAGGGCTTGGGGTGAAGCAGCAGGTTCTCTGCCTAGGTCACTTTAGAGTCACAGAACTCTTGCAAAATTGTTGAGAGCTGCGGACCCTCTACCCAGAAAAGTGCACACATCACACACAGCCAGACAAATTTGCCTCCAATTTCAGAAGGATGGGGGACCGCAGGAAGGAAACTTCTGGAGTCAGGGCCTTAAGTTAATGCTCTGATTCTAGGTGCTGATGCCTAAGTCTTCTGCCCCTCGTCCCTACGCAGGACTTGCCCCTACCCCCAGGGTCTTCTAGCTGGTTCTGGTTCTTGGGGCCACAGTCCTCCCTCGTGTCAGAGAAGCCCCGGCACCTGTATCTCCAGGAGCTCCCCTGGGTGCTGTTTTCTCCCAGGGTGACGGGAGGTGTCCCGGGAGAAGGGGTTTCTGGGCTTTTCTCTCTCGGCTGCCAGGAGCAGCTGAAGCCTAGGGCACGGAGGACGACGCCGGCAGACACTCCCGTGCCCTGCTCCAGTCACTGGCTGCAGGCGACGCGGGAGGGAAAGGCGGGGAGGTGCGGGGTGGGCCGGGCGATTCAGCCCACCCCGAGCTTGTTGGCCCGTTGGCAAGCGAGACCAGCACCCACTCCTGGTGCCCCAGAAAATCCCTGGCCAGCCGGGCTTTGCGCGCAGCCCCTCCAACCCGCGTGCGTTTCCTTTTGACCTCTGGAGGTTTGAACCCCTCCTTGGCTGGGTCGAACCGGCCCTCCCGGGAAAGATCGATCTCTCGTCCCCAGGATCCCCTACTGGCGGGCACCTCCGCCTGGCCAGAGCAGGTGCGGGGCTGGGGCCGGGAAGGGTTGGAGTAGGGGAAAGGATTTGGAGTGGGTGACTCAGGAGTCCGGGAGGAGGGGCTAAGAATTCAAGAAGCCTGTGTTAGAGCAGCTCGGCGCTCCGGCACAGCAGAGAGCGCTGGGAGCCGGAGGGGAGCGCAGCGGTGAGTCAGGCTGCCCCGAGCCCAGCCCGAGAGGGGCGCAGCGCGGGCACGGGCGCGGGCCGGCGTGGCTGGGCTCCTGGGGAGAGTATGCATGGATCCCGGTCTGGCGAGATCTCAGGGCACCCGCCGAGGCTTCCGCGGGCTGAAGTGCGGCCATGAGAGGAGCGTCCCCAGTGGGTGCGGGAGCGCGGGAGCCTCGGCGGGCGGGCGAGTCGTGGGGAGCAGCGCTCTCTCAGGTCGTGGAGTTCCCGATCTCCCGATGGCCCGAAGTCCGGGAGGCAACCCTGGCGCCTGCAGTCGCCGCGCGGCGGTACCGGGGACTAGCTAGACGGAGACAGCGCGCAAGTGAGGGAGAGCGAAAGAGCGTGGCGAGAGGGATGCGCGGGCTGCGAGCGCGCTGGGGCCGCAGGAGTGGTGGTCTGCGCCGCGGAGGGCTAGTGCACGGCGCGCGCGGGGTGGGGTGTGCGCCGAGTCCCGCGCGAGCGCTACGCTGTCCCCAGGTAAGGGGACGAGTTGGGCAGGGGGCTCTGGACCTGGTGCAGGGAATGGAGCAAGGGTCTCTGGGCTCCTCCGCGTGTCGCTGGAGGGCTGGGAGTCTCGAGTGAGGGCCCCAGGGGTTGATAGGGGAAGCCTGCTCGCCAAGGGACCTCCATGGAAGGTCCTGCTACGTGGGTCTCACGCCTCACCTCCAGCTGTCTGCCGCCAGGTGTGGGAGAAGCTGGCATGGAGGGGTGGGGCGGGCAGCGCCTTGGGTCCAAGCGACAAAGACCCAGGGGAGGGAGAGGACTTGGGGTCAAGGAGTGGCATCTTTGAGCCATCGGAAACAAGCAGCTTCATTCTGATTACAACTCTCCTTTCTCTTTCCAAAAAAAACCCCCCAAACCAAAAAACCTCTGAGATTCTCATGGAAGGTGTATTCTGCTTGAACTTTCTCTTCTCTTGTGACTTGAGAGATTAAAAAAGAGCCTGCTTGCTAGGCTGGTTTTTCCAAGTTGTTCCAGGTTGGAAGTTGTAACAGTTTGTAGGATAATTTACGGGTGTTTCATGCATTAAAGTGTATTACTGCAAAGCCTTTGGGCGCTATGGGTATTAAGGAAAACTCAGTGCACGTTCCCAGCTGGAAACCAAAATAGGGCTGTCCTGGGTATCTCTGCCCCCTCTGTCTTCTGAGGCCAACGGAATTCCTGGAGAAAAGGCACTTGATTAATTGTCTTGGTTCCATCCTCTGGGCGCACCCATTGCCAGCCAGCCCCCTGGCTGGCACACGCGCGCACGGCCAGCTGCATTCTTAAATTCAGAAATGGAAGTGGAGGGCCCACCAGTATCTCCTCCCCAGGGTCTTCAAACTCTTGACACTGTCAGTCAAGTCTGCTGGAGGGGACTATTTCTCCCTCTCAGAGCATATAGAAAGGCAGCAGCCATTGGGCCCTGCCAGCTCTTCTTGTGCAGTGTTTACAATTTGCTATCGAATGTCTGAAACTTTCCCCTTCTGAAGAGCTACTGAAGAGAGACTACATTGGATGTGGAAGATGTCTCTTCTGTGGAAGAAGTTGTATGTCAGTCTGGGCAACCCACATGTCAATCCACTATGGGCCATGTTCCCAGAGGTTCAGAGGCAGCTGAGGACTGGGGGTGCAGGGTGAGTGAGAGTGGTCTGGGGGCTGAGACTGGCCCTGCTGGTGTGGACTCGCAGAGGAAATGAACTCTCCTCATACTTGGGTCGTCGAAGGGGTTTGGGGTTAACATCACATGCTGTCAACTCCTCCCCCATACGCTTTTCCCAGTGTTTTTGTGCAGGTGGGACAAAGGGCAGTCTCGAAGAGAAAAATGTTAGGAGGCACCACGAATGGGAAACCAAGGTCTCTGGGGCCCAGGGACACATGTTTTGACACGACTGTAGGAGTACCTCAGAGGATTTTACAGCCAGCTGCTGGTGCCACGCCGTCCCTGGACAGCCATCTTACCCCAGAGCAGCCCAGACCCACTAGAGAACTGGAAAACTGGGTCTACTCAGGGCAGCCTGGCGACTCGTTCCATACCCTTAACCTTTGTCAAGGAGTGAGGTTCCCACCTTCTCCTATCACCCACCACACGTCTCCCCCACCCAGAGGGCCAGAGAGAGCAAGGGATGAGGCTTCACACTCTCCTCTTCCATGGAGAAATCTGCGCGGTGGCCAGGAAGGGGGCCCCCAGCTGCCGACATCAGCAGGGAGGGTAGGGCATGGCAGGGCAAGGCTGGAGCCCGAGGGAAGTTTCTCAACATTACTGAGATTAAACTGATGAGAAAATCGCACAACTTTACTTTTAAATGAGTGCTGAGCACTACTGCTGCACATTCGTGGAGTGCCTTATTTCAGTGGCAACTGCATTGGAGCCGCAGGAAAACTACTCTCTGCTCCCAGCAGGCAGTGGAAAGCTCGCTGAGGACTCATATATAGTCTCTGAGCAGATAACTCATGTCCCCAGAAGGCTTCTCTTTCTTTGACTGGCACCTCTGATCTTGCAAACCATCAGCTACACTGACAGCTCCCAGGCTCAGCCGGTCCTGAGAAATCAACTCTGGGATGGACCAGTTTCACAGAACAGCATATGGTGGCCTCTAGTAAGTAAATGGAGATGAAAGACCCTTCCCCAACCCTTTACTAGGGATCTTGCTTCCTGGCAGTGGGGAGACCGTTAACACCCTAACTCCAAATAGCAGTAAAATCGGGGTGGCCCTGAGGCAGAAATGCAGCTGGAGAGGCTGAGGCTTTGAGGTCATTGACCTTTTGGTTGGTTGTGCACAAGGATGGAATTGTCACCATTTAAGCTGAGATGATAGACCTTGAGCCACAAAATTTAGCCAAGACGAGAATAATGAAAACATACAATAAAAAAGCATCGTAGATTTTTTCATTACTCTTCTATGGGTTACTTTCCATGTTTTGGAGGAGTTTCTATAGGTTACTGGCCTCAATAGGAATCACACTGAAATGATCTCTTGATATCTTTCTCCTGTATTTTGAGGAAACTTCCTGTGGTTTCCTGAATTGTAAGACAGGAGGGAAAGTAGCTTTGTGACCTTGAGCAAGTCACTAAACTTCCCAGCCCTCACTCTCCCAATCTATAGGACAAGGGTAGTGGGTCAACAGTGTTTCTCAATGGGGCTATTGGCATTTGGGGATGATTCTGGGTTGAGAATGACCTATTTATGTAATGCAGGAAGTTTAGTATCCCTACCTCCCCTACTAAAATGACAGAAATGGTGGCAACCCCAAATCCCCTCCCCCCATATATGGCTAAATGCTTATTACAAGGATAATACTGCTCCCGGTTGAGAAGTCCCTTGGCAATTACCAATAAGGGCTTTTCTTTCAGGCCCTATGTTCCGGTCATCTATTATTTAATCATTGAATTGGGGCTTCAGAGGACCAGCCCTGGGCTTCATCCTCCAGGAGCCAGCATATCAGGCTCCAGGAAGCCACTGGCAGGGCTGTGGTCCCGCTGGGCACCATCCTTTGCTTTTGTCAGTGGAGTGTGACTACAAATGACCCACGTGAAAAGAAAACCAGAAAGAGTGGGGAGGAGGGATGGGTGGTATTAGAGCGTGGCAGCTTCTTTCTCTGCCATATGCTATTAAAAACACAGGCAGACTGCCTGCCCCGGGTGTCCACAGCACTGGGAGGAAATCCTTCTCTCCTTTACTAAACGGATCACACTCTGGCACCAGGAGGTCCCTGCTCTGAATGAGAGAACAAGGAAGCAGAACCCTCCCCAGCACGGACAGCACTTCCTACAACATGGGCACATGTTGATATCAAATTAATACAACAGTGCCCAAGCTGTGAGAATCAATGGGAATCAATAATGTGACATTTGATTGAAAAAGCAGGCTAGCAATGCTACGCTGGAGGGACGGTGCTCGTAGCCCTGGGTTTATTCTCACTTATCCTTTCCTCTGCCCCAAGGTCTCACTGGGGGACAAAAAATAGGACCATTTGGTTATTCGTAGTGCAAATGGCTAAAATGAACAATGACTTTGGAGGATATAATTGCTTGCTACTCACCCCCAAGCAGTAGAAGAGAGAAAACTACCAAAGCAGTAGAACTGGCAGAGTTTGAATTTGATTCCTAATGAGGCCCCAAAAAACGGACACTGGAGACTTAAGGAGATTCCCAAATGAGGCTGAGACCGGTCTGATGATGCAATCCGGCAAGTGGGACTAGCAACAAGGCCTTTTGACTTGCCAGGTTTGGCCAGCCTCACACACGGAGCGTCTTTTTATTAGTGGTAGTATGAGTCAGTCAGACAGTCAGGGTTTCCCTGAAAATTCCCCACTGGGGTAAGCAGACGGAGATGTTTTGGCATTGCCCGTGGGGGCCTCTGCAGGTGGAGAGCTCTGCCAGTGGAACGATCTAGCTCCGACGTCAGTGGGAATGAACGGCCCAAGCTTCCCACAGAAGCTATTCCACATCGAGGGCAGTTATAATCCGCTACTACTGGAATCGTCTCCCAATAGCCACAAAGTGTTTGTTGTTTGGTACAGATGGGCTGATTTTCCCATTTCCTTTGGCTGTTCCTTCGGTAGCCAGGGTTGGTGGAATATATCATCTGTCTGCATGCGGCACGCTGTGCCCGAGTGAGCCCAGGGAGGGCCGTTTGCTGGAAGCCATGAGAGCTCAGCCCGGGTTGGGGGAGGGAGGTCCTGTCTCTGCCCCCCATCACTATGGATCTGATGTGTGGTTAAAGTGACTTGCGTTTCTCACTTGTCCAGTCTGGAGAAGTGCCGTCCCATGTCTGGACCTGACCAGGCCCGGCTTGGAGGTCAATCATCTCATCCTTGTCAGTAACCATACGCTGAACTCCCACATTGTATGAGAGACGCTGAGAGAGGCAGGCTCCCTTTGGGTTGTGGTTTCAAAGGAAGGAGCAGTCGTGCTGGGCTCTAACGGCCTGCAGGCGGCTGGACTAGGTGAGCAGGGAGGAAGTTGAGCACCAGGAGACCAGAGATGCAGGAGGGCGTCTCTTGTACCCAATGTTCCTCTTCTGTGAAACAGAGAGAACAGTAGGACCTACTCTGTTGGGCTGTTGTGCACATCAAGTGGGATGATACTGATGGGACACAAGCACAGGCCTGGCGCACAGTTGAGCAGGCACTCAACAAACACGAGTTCCCTTCGCTCATGTTCTCCCTCCGTGGTACTGATCTGAGGGAGTCCTCCCTTTATGCTTTTCACTTCAGATCGGACAACATCATCTTTGCATTTTTTATGCCTCTGTATGTGTAAAGCTTTGCTGCACTAGGAGAAGAAATCTTTCTGGAAGCACTGAAGCTTCTCTAGGAACTTACCCACCTATATTTTGACCTTCTGTAATTAACATTCTCATTTTGATGGAATTTGAAGCAAACATTTCACCTGGCCTCACAATATCTGAGTAAAAGGAAACTCATGGATTTCCTCCTGCAATTTTCTTTCAGAGGCAAACTTCTCCTCAGACTTGTATCTCAGAGATGTTATGTAATGCTCTCTAAATAAGGCATTTCTTGCGAATGGCCATTTGTACTGGCAGCTTTAGGAGTGTTTCAGTTCCTTACCCCGCAGAGCCAACTCCTCCTCCAACAACTTGTTTCCTCAGGATTTTATGTATCTTATCAAGTTTACAAGAGAAGGAAGAGGAGGAGGTGAATTTCTCTATGGCAGCCAGGCGGGCATTTGCGCTCTCCCACCCCAAGGGTCAGTGGCTGGCCAGCTGTTGCTGAATAGCGTATAACCTGTGGTTAAAGGGGGAACAGTCCTCACCCCCGGGGAGGCAGGCTCACTGGACATCAGGTCACTGGACTGATTTTCCTTCTCTCAATTAGCATCTTGATTAATATGCTAACCAGGGGCCTGGGCACTGTGGAGAATCATAATAAATATAAATGACGGTCCTGCCCAAGGAGCTGGCTCTAGAGCGAACATTTAAATGGCTTCAGAGAGGCTCATCAGATAACGTAAATGAGGTAAGGCCATGAGCCAATGGGGCCTGCAGTAAACTAGAGAGGTTATGCCCATCAGAAGGGGACAGGCCGTCTGTTGCTTTGCAGGTTTGTAGGTCTAATGTGGCCAGATCTTCCAACTTTTCCAAAAGAGTCAAAACTTTGAGTTTGAATGTATAGTGTCTTCACTTTTCAAAACATCTGTGCAGACCAAACAAAATCTGTCTGCAGCTTCTTTTGTCTTGTCATCTAGAGAACACACTTGGAGCAATTGAGACCAGTATCAAAATGGAAACTAGTTGAAGAAGTGCGAGCTGTGTGGCTCTCAGAGAGGTCTGAATGGCGCGGTGCTTTCTCCAGAGGCTTCCTGAGGGAGGGGATGTCCTGCGGGCGGGTAGGATTGTATAAAAGCAGCCCTGGCACAAAATAGAACTACGTTCAGAGGCAAGCTTTGCCTCTCGTTGCCTCTATAACCACATTACTTAATCCCTCTAAGCTTCAGTTTCCTCATCTGTAAAAGGGACTCATAATGCTGATCTCGGGGGACGGTTGCAAGGATGACAGGAGGGAGGGCTGGAAAGCCCTTACTTAGCCCAGAGCCTGGAACACTGGCAGTGCCCAGCGAGCCTGAGTCCTGTCTTAATGCTGGGTGGGTGGGGTTTAGCCAGTCCAGAGGGCATTAAAGGGCCAGAGGCACGAAGAAGGGCCCGTCACTGAGCTTTGTGAACAGTTGCTTTTTGAGGACTTGAGCCGCAACTGCTTTTCCTGCCCCAAGAGAAGGACAGAAGGTGTAGGCTATTTTGCTCCCCTCCCCACCTCTTCCTGCTTCTCCCCACTGCCTGAGACCATGTGCCCGCCTGCTCTGTCAGAATGCCACCCTTTAAAAACCTGACCTGGGCCAACAGCAGAAAAACACAACTCGACTCCATAAGAAGGAAAAGTACTCCGGGAGGCTGTATAGACACGCACGGCAAATATTCAAGGAATTCTTAGGAATAAAAAAAAAAAAATTCATAAATCTGGATTTTTGCATGAGGCCATCACAGGAACATGTTTTCTCAATTAGCATACACATTGCTTGGAGTGAAGTCACTGAGTCCGCGGCTCCTCAGGCTGACTTGTGCCGAAGCCACCTGATCTGGACCTCACTTTCCATGATCTAAATCTGATCCAGCCAACCCTGTCCCTGCCCTTAGCTGCCGAAACAAAATCACCCCCAAATCCTAAACCAGGGTGGAGACATACACACCGCACTGCAAAGCAGTCTAATTTCAGATCCTGGGTGTACTCACCCAGACATGAGAAAGACAACACTCTTCTTGATGGTGGAGTGATAGAGTCTCAGCAACCCCTTGCATTGTTCTTTTCCTTGGGCGTTTACTGTTAGATGGTGACTGCACTGCCCCGTCAGATCAGATGTGTCCTTTAGGTTCTGAAGGCAGAGAAAATTGTTTCTTTTGCAAAAGCATGCATCAACTGCTTAAAATATTACTAGCCGGTGCCTGAGATCAGCGATTACGTTTTCTGGATGGTTTCCTGGACTGATTCTTTTCCAAGTGAATGGCTTTGTCAGATATTTGTCATTTCTGAAATATTTGATTAATGATGTCCCCTCATCAGAGGGATGGTCCAGGGCGCATAATTAGCAGCCTGCCTCCAAAGCAAAGATGCCGTCCAGCGTCCAACAAGATCAAGCAGGAAGTTGACCAACATTTCAAATGTTACCCTGCCCTAGAGTAAAGGAAAGAAAAATGGTTTTCAAACTACAGACCCATTAGGGGGATGCGAAATCAAGTAGTACGACTCTCTCTCTTTTTTTTTTAAAGAAAAAAGTAGAGTAACTTTTTAAAAATCAATATGCGTTGCATGGAGAAAGGGAAGGTATTCATAAAACTTTTATTTTAGTTGTATATACATTTACACAATATGTGTGCATACCGGATCACGATGGAAAATGTTATTTTTTCACTGTGAGTCATGGTTAAAAACGTTTAAAAGCTACTGGCATGGACAACAGCGTTGTACAGGAAAGGGCATCGCTCTGAAGCCAGGCAAACTTGGGGTTAAATCCCAGCTCTGGGATTCCTAGTTGTGTGATCTTGGGTAACTTAAGTACTGTAAGGATCAGCGGCCTCATCTGTAAGGTCAGACTAATTGCTTCCTCATAGGGCTGTTGTGTAGATTAAGTGACTAAGATAAAGTGCCTGGTACTGTGCCTGCCACCAAGGAGGCCTCAGGAAGCAAGAGCCACTGGCATCACCTGTCTTCTCCTTCCCCCCCGCCCCCGCCTCCTCTTCCTTCTTTATCTTCTTCTCTGAGACTAATCAACCTCATCAGAACCGTGACTTCCCTAGATGTTTCTATGCTTGAGGTTGGCTGCTTCTCTGGCCAACCCAGCGAAGAAACAACAGCAATCGTATCTCACCTTTGTCCCTACTTTTCTCTACCGTCTTTCCCTATGTCACGTTTGCATAGCCATCTTTCTGTGATTCTGTTCCCCAGACATGATCATGACATTAATTGTCCAAGGGGCCCAAGACATCCCCCTCCCTGTCACTAAGAACCATCAGAGGGGTATCCCAGCCTACCCTGGCCTTGTGACCGGGATGAATGCTTTGGTCCTAATGTGGTGGTATAGTGACTCTGTATGTAGCTTCTGTTCCCACAAATCACATCCTTCCTCCTCAGTATATTTTTGTAAGGGCAACAGGGCTAAGATACCATTAAAATGTTGACATTGTCAAATTCTTAAGAAGTTCCTGCCCAGAGCAGAGAGCCTAACATTTTCTCGTGAGTGAGGCTCCAGGCGGCCCCAATGTGGAGGGTTTCAGTTTCTCTCCTGGTATAAACAGCCTAGAGGCTCCTGGCATGGGTCCTGGAGCTGACAGCTTCAGGTAAACCAAACCCTAATCCTGGCTCCGGTCCTCAACCTGGCCCTAATGTGTCACTGACCCCAGACCACCCCTTTCCAGCTGGAAGTGTGGAAGACGGACCCACACCAGGGGCCACAAAGATGATATGCCCCAGTTTTCCTGAGAGCCTGGCTAACGCAGCCCCTGAAGACAGATCAGGGATGACAAACTGCCGCCTCTTTGTTCAGACGGAAGCTTCACCTTTCTCCCTCCTGTTTCCCGTGCTCGCCTGGGGCTCATTCCAACTCTTTTCTTGTAAAATGCCCTCCCCCTGGGCCCCATTTTCACCACTCAGATTCAAAGAGGATTATTAGTGACATCTCCTCAAATACTGAATTCCTATCCAGACCAAAGGTTTAAAGCTCCTTTCCAGGCAGTTAAGACATCTCTATTTGAGGTTGCAGGGCAGGGGGCCTAAGGGGAGAAGGCAGACGTGGATCTGGTGTAATTTTCATCTCTGTAAGAGTCTCCGTGCTTTTCCACCACTCATCCCACTATTCCCTGTAAAACTAATGTCACCAGGCCAGTTGCACATTTTAAATAACATTTATAGCAGAAGAGACACATTTGTGACATCATACCCAGCCCCTTTCTCCTTAAGCAGGTGGGTTATATTGAGCCAAGCTCCGGGAGCTTGACTGGACCATAAGCAAAGCAGTTAAGAGGCTGTTTAAATCCATCACTGTTGCACCTGGGTTTTTTGTTTTGTTTTGTTTTGTTTTGAAGAAAAAGTGAATGCTGACTTAACATTTTTGTGCCCAAAAGGGGGGGAAGAAAAAGCATATTTCCATCCTTTCTGAAACTTGTAATGACAAATGGAATCAATTGTCCCAGAATATGACATACCACCAAGAATATTTCTTATGCATGAAACGAATTACCTTTCTTTTCATCTGGGTTCAAGGGTATTGTGTCTGTCCTCTCACGGGGAAAGTGTGAACACTTAGAAATGTTTTCATTTTCTTTTTCAGGAGGTCAGACACCAAAGCCTGACTCCAGATTTCATGCCCATGTGTCAGCATCTCTGTATCTTGGAAATGAAAGAAAATATTTAGGGAGTGGGGCTTTTAAGTATTATTTTGATTTTTTCTAAAAAAGAGTGGGACAGAAAGTAGAAGGCTTAATAAAGCAACAAATATGTTTCAAAGATTATTTTTAAAGCACCTTTATGATTAAGGGGAAAGAAAGGAATTTTAAGTTGGCACAGTGTACAGAATGTCCTCCTTCTACCCATTTCCACTTCTTAAATGATTATGGACCTATTGCAGAATTCGGACTGGCAATACTTGTGCTTGGGAAAATTTCACAAACCTGTCTGAAGCTTATTTCTTTTATGGATTGGGAAAGTTGTTATGTAAGAAAGAAAAATGGTTAAGTCAGATATAGGTTATTTATTTCAACTCAGTACTACTGAGAGCTAGGAAACGGGGGATTATTTCTGGCTCAGCTTCTTCCTAGCTGTGTAACTTGGGCAAATCACAGAACCCCTCTGAGCCTCTGTTTCTTAATCAGTAAAATGAGAATAATAATATTGCCCCTGCATTACCACATGGGGCTGCTGCCTTGAATATGGTTGCCAGCTGGGAAGATACCTTGACTGTAGGTATAAGAGGTGAGATGTGAGAGCCCTGGACAAGGACCATGAGACTCCTGGCGCCAGTGCTGGCTCTGCCCTTAGTTGGGTGAGGAACCTTGACAGTCACTTACCCTGCATGAGCCATCCCAGCTCCCATCTGCCCGTCTCAGATGCAGTAGCAGATGTGAAGGCACTTCAAGCCTAGGCAGAAACAAGCTGTTCCCACCATGGTGGGAACGGAGGCCTGTGCCAGGCACTGAGTGGGCCCCTGCGAGACTGAGGCCAAGGGTGCCATGGAAAAAGTATGAACGTGGAATCAGCCTCTCCAGGGCTCCAGGCCCAGGAGTGGCGTTGAAAAACACATGTGATCGAGGGCAAATTACTGCAGCTCTCTGATTTCCAGTTTCCTCAGCTGTGATATGGAACTAGTAGCACTTACTTCTTAGTGCAAAGATTAAACAAGGTGACCCCTGCCAAGTCCTTGGGTTGTCCAAAACCCAGTTTTATAGTGGTCCTTGGTGTTGATCACAAATGAGTGCCCAAGGGGCTCCCCGCTTAGGCAGTGAGCTGGCTGAGGACAGTCCACGGTGGATGAGGTTGCCAGGCCACGATGCCTCGGGGATGAGAAGCTCTCCTAATGTCCCCTCTCTCTCACTGACCCTCTTCTCTGTCTCCTTTGCTGGCTTTTCCTTCTTCTGACCTCTAAATATTGGAGTGCCTGGAGCTCAGTCCAGGGTCCTTTCTTTCCCCCAGGCATTAAAGGTGAGCTACACCTTCTGGACGTCTATTTCCAATCTGGACTCTCCCCTGGGCTCCAGGCTCTTCTCTTCTACTGTCATGGCCACTTGGAGATCTAATGGACATCTCAAGTTGAGAATTTTTGACCCCTGAACTACTTTTCTCCGAGTCTTATTTTAATCTTCCCCATTTTAGACAATGACATCATTATTCCCAGTTGCTCAGACCCCAAATCTAGAAATCATCCTTGACTGGACCTTCCTCATCACCTTTTATATTCAATCCACCAGCAAGTCTCACTGGTTTCCAAATAAGTTCTGAACCCAGTCCCTTCTCAGCATCCCACTACTGCCTCTTAGTCCCAACCACTATCACCTCTCAGCCAGACGACACAGGGACCTCCTCCTGGATTCCCTGCCT
Source organism: Grampus griseus (assembly GCF_964374135.1). NCBI lineage: Eukaryota > Metazoa > Chordata > Mammalia > Artiodactyla > Delphinidae > Grampus > Grampus griseus. Next base: position 82,021,194 of record NC_139017.1, read on the forward strand.
CCACTCTTGTTTCCCACAGCCTTTTAACCCAACAGCAGTCACAATGCCCTTTTAAAAATGTAAATCATGTCATGTTATTTCTTAGCTCTCAACCCTCCAATTACACAGAGAATAAAATCCATACCCTTGCCATGGCCTCATTTCAATGGTTCCTAACCCAGTGGACATTTGGCAACATCATACATTTTTGATTGTCACACGTGGAGGGGGCCGGGGGTGGGGTGATACCAGTATCTAGTTGGTGGAGTCTGGGATGCAGCTAAACATCCTGCAGTGCACAGGACAGCCCTCAACAACGAAGAATTATCTGGCTGAAAATGTCAGCAGGGTGAGGCGGAGAATGCCTTTATGTGATCTGGACCCTGACCCTCCTTCCTGTGTCCTGTATCACTCCTCCAATCGCCTGCTACGTGGCAGCCTCTCTGACATTCTTGCTATATCTTCAACATATCACTCTTGCTACTGACTTAGGCCTTTGTACTTGCTATTTCCTCTGTTGGGGGCACTTCTACCCACAGGTCTTCTTCACATGGTTAGCTTTTGCTCATCGTTTAGGTCTGCTCAGATGTCACCTCTTGAACACCGTAATTTAATGTCTATCCCCACTCGACCAAACCCTGCCATGGTAGGTTCTGTTCCCTTACCCTACTTTCTTTATTTCACAGTACTTAGTCCTATTATTTGTTTTCTTGGTTATTATCCTTCTCCTCCACAGGAATGTAAGAATGGGGACAGGGACTTTGTTTTGTTCACCAAGGGCTGCATCACATATAGGAGCTCAAGAAGTATTTGTTGAATGAATAAATGGTTGGTAAATATGGCACAGACGGGGATTACTACAAAAGGTTAGGAAAGGAGACCATCAGTGGGATCCAGCACGTAGGGGAAGGCTTCCTGGAGGAGGTGTGACATGGGCTGCTTTGCAAGTTTGTGCAGCCCTCACCCCTTCAGCTAAGGTGGCCCCAAATGGAGCAGGGCTGTGGCCTCCTCTGAAGCCTGAATGTACCTGGGGGCACCTCTTGTAGATTAGAGCCAGCTGTGGACTTTAACATTCAATAGGGTGGAGAGCAGAGCTGGAGGGCTCAGGGGTCTAAGATGTGTGACTGAAGAGAGGAGCCAGGAAAGAGAGGCGACTGGGAGAAAAGCAGGAGCAGGAAGGAGTAACCTAGGCTCCAGTTGGTTCAGATCAGGAGCAGAGCTCAGTATGGAGGGAGGGAGGGGTCTGGGACGGAAGAAAAGCCATCTCCAGGGAACATCTCTGGGTAGCTCATCCTGAAGGGCTGATAGTAGTTCCTGGAGAAGGAACTGGGGGTTCTTCTAAGTTTTCCAGGAGCCAAGTGAGACAACTGTGAGTTGGACTTGGGCCATTAGAAAGGCCAGCAAAGGGTAAAATCAGACCTTTCACGTAGCCAGGCAGAGACTGTGTCCTGAATAGACATACTGACCCATATCTAGTTGGTATTACATGAGATAATTATGCAAATGTGGTTCCAGGATAGTCTTGATTTCAAGCACTCTGAGCCATTGCCAAACATTAGTCCTGGGCTTCAGTTTAAAAAAGCAATTCCCATAATGCCACACGTGACAATGTGTAGTCCACGTGCAGCACATGCCAGCTGATGAGTGGGTGCCCCCCACCGCCCCAGGTCAGCCCCCCCGTGCCACCTCACGATAGGATGTAGATGTCCAGTTCTTGAGGAGGGTTGGGTTCACATCACGGATTATTTTTCCAAGGTCTCAGGATCCCAGAGTTTGTAGATCATGGAGCCCCCATGGGAGGGGAATGCCTCGTCCCAGGTACATAGCTCCACTCATCCCAACATCTCCTCCGAGTGACACGTATGGTCAGAGTCTGTGCCCTCACGGCCACCTCAGAACACTTACTCGCAGCTCTGGTTCATTTTGCTGCCTGGATACTTCTGAGGATATCACTATAGGGGATTAGCTGACCAACACCCTATTTTATTAGTCTGTTAATGTAGGTTTAGAGTAATACACCTCAGATGTAGACAGCTTACTCCAACCTACCAAAAATATCATCATGAACATTTACAAGGTCTAAAGAATGATATAATGGTGGTGAAATTCAGATGCGTTACATTACCCCAATGTCTAATTTAGCCCTGACTCAGTCCATAGAAATATGGATTTCCCCACAGATGTAGTCTCATAGCTGCCTGGGCCCCATGTGCCTCATAGAGCTAAGGTGATGACTCTGTCTGTCCCACATTCTTGAAAGCCATAAAACACCCCTGAACTAACCATCTCTTTGCTGCGTCCTCAGAGAGCCGCTGACACTCACTTTGACGTTTTGGTCACAAAACCTGTCTGCCACTTGTCACTGGATCCCCCTTCCATCATTAGGTCTCCTTGGTATATAGAGATTTGATGCTCTCAAACTTCTACTCCATCAAAGGCTGATCTTTGACCCTTCGTTCATACTAAGAAATACATGGCCGACAAAGGCTCAGACAGATGCTTATCCCAGGGGCAAACGCTCTCAGCAGCCATCAAATTCCCTCGGTCAGAAGGCAGTGAACCACTCAGAGGCAACAGAGCAGGCAAAAGGCTAGCCCTGGTCCTTCCTTCCTACTGACTGTGCGACTTTACATATATTATAAAAACTCCCTTTGATTCTCAGTTTCCTAACTGTAACATTGGAATAACAATAATAATAATACCTCCTTTATAAAGCAGTGGTTAAATGAGAGCATATATGTAACAGCACAGTACTTGGCACATAAAAAGCTGTAACGGCAGCTATTTGCTATTAAAATCTTGGAAAGTAAAATTTCAGACATCAGTCAATGACTCATGGAAATATTTTGGAGCTTAAGGTCTTTGTGAAGTGAGAGGGAAAGGGAATGGAGTTTAAAACACTGGGAGGAAATCCCTAGCAGAGGAAGGCAGAAGTTCAACGTCACGGTGTCCCTGTGATTACCATTCAATTGTGGGGTAAGCCTCAGTTAAGTCGTCTGTCAAATGGCAGTAATAATAAGGTTGCTATGATGATTAAATATAATAATGCCTATGGATGGTTAACATAGCACCACGCACGTCAGCCTTGAAAAGTTTAGGGTTCTTGTTGTCATGGTTGTTATCACAACCTGTCTTCCCCATGCCAGGTCTTCTTGCAACTCTTTACTCAGGTCAAGCTTCCATGTAGAAAGTGCAACCTAGCTTCCTAGGCACTATTCCAGGATTTAGGCTGGAGCACCTCTACCCGACCCACAAGGGCCTGTCCCTGTCACAGAGCATTTACAGCCAGCTAAGAATTACTCCCACAGATTTCTGGGATCCACTCCTTGCTGCCTCCATGTGGCTTTGTCATGTGGAAAGGCAATGTCATGCTATGCACAGACAGGGGACAGCTCCTTTCCTTTCTTACAAGGGGTTTGGTGGTAGTCTCACCTCGCTCTCACCTCTCATTCCTGGGATGGTCACAAAAGCGAGGGAACCATGGCCCTTGAAATGAATTTATGCAGCAACAGGTAAAAGGGAGAGGGGCCCAGAACTTAGCTTTTGCCATTGGTCTTGCCAGAAAGTGCTGGACTGGGACAGAAAAGCAATCCCAGAGAGAAGGGTCCTCTAGCTTCCTTGGACTCAAGGAGAAGTAAATTGTAGGTTGCCTGATTTGTGATCAAAGCTACCGAAATTTATAAAATGTTCTGAGGATGTTTCTGCCCATGTGTTCCTGAGTAAACCTATAAAAATGGAGGAATATTTTGGTTCCAACAAAACTGGTGATTAGGACTGACTCCTACTGCCAAGGTGAGGTCTGCCTTAAAGCTAACTATTCAGCAGGTGTCACTGGCTTCTCACTGCACTGTTCTGGGCTTTAGCAGGATATAAGGACGTTTAAGACTTGGACCTGCCCACAAGGGACTTAGGAACTGACCGGCAGTTCTTACTTCATTTTAATTCCAATGAAGCCTTTAGCCTTTTGGGAAAAAGAATCACTGGGATGAATCTAATACCACAGGGCTGGCTGTCAGATGGATTCTTCTATGACCCGGTGGCCTTGGACATGAAAAGGAAATGAAAACATTTCATTATGAGATTTTCTTCCCCCCCTTCCGCATGTTTCCGCCGTCTGCCCCGCCTACCCTCCACACCACACATACACATGCACACACACACACACACACGCACACACATGCACAGGCACTTATAACCAGACGCACATATACACACATACATACACCCACACACCCCACATGAAAGAGTGAAGACATTGCTGAAGCAGCTGCAAACATTCAAAAATTGCGTTACCTTCCTGACTCAAGTATCCATAGAATCTTAGCATTGAAAGAATCATGCGAAATCATTCAGTCTTTATATAGAGATATAGATACAAATTTTGAAAAAGAAGGAAAAAAAGCCAGAAAGGTAGCAGGTGAAGTGCCTTGTCTAAAATCAGGGTCACCAACCAAGCCCAGCTCAGGTCTCAGGTCATTTCTCTTTTTCACTCTTTCATCAGCTATTTCACAAGCACCGATTTTGTGCCAGGAGCCGTGCCAGGCATCCTTGATACAAGGGAGACAAAAACTGTACAGAGTTCCTCCCTCACAAGGCTTACAGACTAGTTGGGAAGACAGTGGCAAGAATCACACAAAGGAATGGGCGGTTTCCACTCTGAGAAGTGCTCCATGTGAGAGATCCACATGCCATTGGAGAGGGGGTCCTAGGGGGGCAGGGATGGTTCCTGGAGGAAGGCATGATTCATTTGAGAGCGGAAAGGTAGGCAGGAGAAGGAGAGATGCTCCCCAGATGAAGGGAAGTCTCCCTTCCTCACCCAGGAAGATATTTCCGACACTGGTGTGCTGAGGCGGGCTCCGACAGGCTCTCACCTGATCCTCCGCGAGCTTCTCTTCCCAACTCCACACTCAGTGAGGTCACACTGGTAGCTTGAAATTAGCCACGGTGGGAGTATTTACACCCCAGAAAGCAGCAGATGCTACAAATCAAGGTCCATCCCACTTTGGAGAACCGCCTTTACCAACACACCATGGGCTCCAACTACGTTCTACCTGCTTCCTGCTGTGGACAGCACAGACCCTGCCCTTTAAGCCAAATGCCTGTCCCCTTCCTGCAGAGACTCTTCCAAGAGCCTATTCCCAGAAAGGCACTGTCAACAAGTGACTGGGGCCTTGGGGCTGTTTATGCCACACCCTGGGCCATCTGGCTTCTAAGAAAGAGCCCGTTCTTGTGGTCTTCGTCAGCCCCTTGCCATCTAATGATATTTATCAACCACCTCTATGAGACACTTGGTCAGGCAGATCTCCGGTCAGGCTTTGACCCCTCAGGAATTCGGGGCCTGGCTGAGGCTGCTAGGCTGACATTGTTCTTCCTTAATATAACTCGGGCTGCTCGGGGCACAAGAACCAGGGGCTGAACGCTCAGCTGAGGGCACGAGAGCAGGACGTGGCACCACTGCTGTTTTTCCCAGTCTGTTTCTAGGCACAGGAAACACCAGGTGAGCACAGGTCAGAGTTCACAATATAGATGATCTGGTCAAGTTTTAAAAACAACTAATTCTACTATCCTTGCACCTTCACTGTCCTCCCAGTTTTCTAAAGGGATCTGCCAAGAGAAAGAGTGAGTGTTGAGTTCTTACAAAGACTGACAGGAAGCAAAGCAGGTGGACATGGCAGAGGTGGTGCTTTACAGTGGAAGTACCTTTGTTTCCAGGGCGTGTGTGCACCTGTGTGTGTGTGTGTGTGTGTGTTTCTGTGTGTCTGCGTGGTGTCTGCTGTGCACACAGAATATGGGCTCTGGATGATGGTGCAGGTGCAGATGAGGCAGTCAGCAGGGCTGTGAGATGGAGAATCTTGGAGGAAAAGACCAGCCATGGGGTCTGGGTGGGAAAAGAAGCTGGACACTCTAGATGATTCCCTCTGATCAGCTCCCAGCTTCCGGATGGGAGCCCGTGATGCTCACACTTGGCTCACCCTGGGGAAGGCACCCGCTGTGCTATGGAAACTCAACCATTTACTAGCTTAACCTCTCATCAGATTTAAAGGTCGGGTGACACCAACCAGCAAGTCTCCCAGCCAGGATTTTCAGTTAGAGCCAGGCATGAGTATGCAGGGAATAATTTAGGGGGTGCTGTGAAGCCACCCAACGTTATCTGCCCATAGCACACTCTGGGCACCACCCCTTAGGTGGACTGTGGGTCTCCTGATGGCTTCCCTTAAAAGCAAAACCCAAATGATCAGGGCAGCATTACTAACACCTACTCCTGAATTAGGTTCTCAGATGATCAAACTGCACACGCAGGCTGGCAGTGGATGCACTGAGGGACAGAGGCTGCCCAAAGGGGATGTGGGGGGAAGACCAGCAGGTGGGCCGCCAGGGTGGTAGGACATGGTGATGCCGCAGCAGTTGCTGTTTGTAGGTGCTCTGTATTTAGAGCACAGAGGAGATGATGAAAGAGAGAGGGTGGCTGGAGGCCACAGATGTGCCAAAGGAGGTTGGCACTGGTGAGCTGCCCACAGTAATGCAGACGAGAGTCGGGTGGATGTGAAGACAGCCGCCAGCTGCTGTGCAGAGAAGCTACATCCCCTTGCTGTTCCTCTGCTGACACTGCCTTGGAGTCCAAGGGTACCTACTGACCCTTCTGGCAATGCGCCATAATTCCAGGGTCCTGACCCAGATCCCGTGAGTTAGTGAGGCAGTCGAGAGGGCAGCCCTGTCCAGCCATCCGTAGAGGGACTGTGGGCGGTCCCCATTCTCCACGGCAGTTGTGCAGGTTGTGTCCTGTATCGGGTATCCGGCCGAGGGGGTGAGTGGGAGCTCTGCTGATGGAAGGGCACCTTCCACTAATTCACACAAAGGCTCCACGGGATCTGGCTGCAGCCTGCCCCTGGGAAGCCCCCCTGGGTCCTGGAACAGAGGCCACGAGAGAGGATGGGAAGCCCAGAGAAGGGGGAAGTTGTGTACCGTGGGGCCAGGGGAGGGGCAGCCTTTGTGGGAGGGAAAGGTGAAGACTGATGCTGCCCGCTTACCATCTCCTAGAGCAGCACAGGGTTATCTGTTTACTCCACCGAAAGCCACACGGTCTGAAGATCAAGGGATGTTTTCTTTATTAACAGTGAAATAACTCACGAGTTTATGTTATCATGTGCATTGTCTAAATATTGTTAAATAAAACATCTTATTGCCAATAATTACCCAAACATTTCAGTGACACGGGACTCCTGCCAGCGGCAGGGATGGGATTCCAGTTCGACAGTGAGAGCCAAGCGTTTACTTTGCCGCACACAGTCACTTGACTGGGGTCTCCTGACTGCGGCTCTCCTCAGTGGAAGCTCTTTATCAGTCCCAGGTGAAGAGAGCTCGGATAAAGTGCGAATTATTCTCTGTGGTCAGATCCCAAAGTATGTGGGTGACAAACACAGCGGCATCGTTTCCTTGAGTGAGTCCTGTTTTCCATATGTGGGAGGAATTCCAGACTTGAGAAGTCTGCATCCAGACTTCATAGATTTTTTTGTTTCTAATTGAGACAACACGACTAACCATAAAGAACAATACCAGCCTGGCTTCTAAGCTCCGAAAGGCTCTGGGTCACAACTTGACCTCCACAGGGATTGGACAGGCTCCAACAGCAACTACTCTCTCTGGTTGTCAAGCCGGACCACAGGCTCCACAAGAGCAACTTTCTGTTGGCTTGTGGAGTGTGGAGACAGAGCAGATGTGTCTGCCTGCTAATGCACTGTGGGATGGAGTTGCTCTCTGGGCTTATTGAAATCAGATGCCCAGCCCTCAGAGCTGCCCTGCAAACACATGGTGGCTCCACGCAAGCGTCATCACATTGGAAAATTACAAGAGCCATGACTCCACCTACTCACCCCCGTGCAAGACTCCATTTTTACCAACTGGGCAAGAGAAAGGCCTTCCCTCCTCCATTACACACTCCGAGGGGCCAGGCCCATGCCAAAATAAAGTACTTCTAGATAGCTAAAGTGGTATGAAAATTTGAGTACCAAAGACAATGCTGCAGGATGTGACCAAAATGTTAACATTGGTTATCTCTGAGTAGTGGGATTGGAATAAAAAGCATGATGGCATATCGGGAATTGTGCATACTTGTTTGAGAAAATTACACTCAATCCCCAAATAATATTCCACTTGTTACAAACAAATCCTGAAGTTATGGGGAAATCTCTTCTCTTAATATGCAATGTCATTTGAGAAAAATACATCTTAAAATGCTAGTTAGTTAATAAACTATTTCAGTTGCTCTAAGATTTAAAAGTTTAATCAAAATTGTATTGACTCTCTTTGAGATTTTCTAGGTTAAAATTACGTAATCTGAGTAAAATATTGTTAGAGTGAGTTTGTTTGTTGGTTGTTTGATTTTTGAGATTTACCTAAGCAAATATATATACTCTGGTTTCCTCCTCTGTACAAAAACCAAACAACTCTACTCATAGAGCTATTACGAGCATTAAGTGAGATAATCCATTTAAAGTATTTACCACAGTAGCTGGCACATGTAAGATATCTGATAAATTTTAGCTATCATTAGCCATATATATATATATATATATATATTTGCAAAATATATATATATATATATATTTGCAAAAAAAAAAAGAAAGAAAGAAATAGGTTGGCAATGAGCAGATATCAACTGTTTTCTTTTTTGAATTTATCTGAGATACATGAGTGTGAAACAAATATCTAGGGCCCAACTCAAGTCTTCCAGCCTCCATCAGGTCTTAGATCTCATCCCAGTTACTCCTATAAATAATGCATAATTTGGTGAGGCAGAAATTTAGGACTGAAAGGAGTCTTAGAGATAATTGGTCCAGACCATTTTACAGATGTAAAATGAGCCCAGATGTGTGATGACTTACCGGATGTCACTAACAAAGACCAGACCAGACCCTAGGCCCCTGACTGTTTCCTGACTGTTTGTGCATCTCTTTTCACTCTGACAGATGGCTTCTTGGTTTCTCTAGTGGTTGATGTGTAAGGATACTGACTCCCCACTGGTGCCCTATACTACTCATAATATCACCCGGCACGTAGCATAGCCCCGGAGGTATAGCAGGTATTTGATAAATGGTTTGCTCAATGCAACTCAACAGCAAGTTTGCAGCCTCTGATATGCCAGGTGTATGCTGGACAGTATAAAGGATAGGAAGCTAAATAAGACAGAGTGACTGCTTTTGAGAAGCTTCCTGAGACTGACCAGGGAAGGCACAGAAGGGGATGAGGGGGAGGGGGGTCTCAGAGCAGGAAGACTTGTTTAATTTCATCTACAGAAAAATGAAGGTCAGAAATTGAATCACGTAATAAACCTCAGTGAGTTAGTTCTCCGGGCTCCTTATCCCAGACAAACTCCAAATCTCAGTATTTCCAAAATTTACATTTACGGCTCTTGACCTCTCTCCTTTACCTCCAGATTTCCATATTAACCGCTTACTTGCACTCTTGTCCAATAGGGATCTCAAATTTACCATGTCCATACCAAACTCTTGATTTTGCCCTTGAAATCTGCTCCTTCCCTGGTGTTCTCTATCGCAGGAAATCACAGCTCCATCCTGCTGGATGCTAAAGCCTTGGAGTCATTCTTGATTCTCCTCTTCCTCACTCCTCCATACCCCCGTCCATTCGGGAATCCTGTTCACTCTGTTCCTTCAGTAGATCCCACTCACGGTGTCTTCCCACTGCCATGACAGCCCTGACCATTACCACCTCCTGCTGGATTGTTACAGGGGCCGCCTCACTGATCTTCCTGCTTCTACTCTTGGTCCCCACTGTGCAAGCTCAGCCAGAGTGCTCCTTTTAGAATATATCAAATCAGGTCACTTTCCTGCCCAAAGCCTTTTAATGGCTTCTTCTCTCCTTCAGAATAAAGTCCGAAGCCCTCACCAAGGTCCATAATGCCCTAAAAGAGCTGTCCCAGTTGCCTCTCAGATCCCATCTTCTGCCACTCTCCCCAGGGATCACTCTGCCCCAGCCGCAGGGGAATGTTTGCTCTCTTCAGCCGAACACGTTCCTGCCTCAGGACCTTTACACTGGCCATCCTCTCTGCCTAGAAGGTTTCTCCCACATTCCTGCATAGCTCTCTGCCACACTTTATTCAGATCTCTGTAAACATCACCTCATCAGAAAGACCTTCCTGTCACAAACTAGCACGTCCCCAATTTGTAATTCCCAAACCCTTATCATGCTGTTTTTTTCTAGCAGTTATCACCAAATGACATTTTGTTGGTTATTTGTCCTTTATTTTCTGTCCATATCCACTAGAATTTAAGGTCCTTTAAAGCAGGGAACTTTTTCACCTTGTCCACTACTGTACCCCCATATCTAAAATAGGGCCTTGGCAGGTAGTAGGTTCTCTACGTATTTGCTAAACAAGTGAATTAACAATATGCTGTCATTCTGTGTTTCAGTTTAGCCGTTTGTGTACTTATCTCATTACTCCAACTAGACCAGTCCTATTCCCCTCTGTAATTCCTGCAATCCCTAGCATGGGGTACCTGCACGGAACTGGTGCTCATCACATGTGTGTTGAATTAAACTGAACAACTGCTAAGCACTACCCACAAATTATGTGACTTAAATCCAGTTCATGTCATCTGTAAGGGGCGCTGTGCCCAGAGGGTTTGTTAATCTTTCTGAGAGATGGTCCCAGTGTTTCTTTATAACTTAGGCAGCAACTCTGGGGAGACAGAGCAGCACAAATGGAGCTTTGTGTGCTGGAGAAAACAGAGGTGCAGTCACAGCAGAGCGAGCGTCCCAAGCCAAGCTCTGGGAAAAGCAACAGAGGCAAATGTGACCAGAGGGCTGACTGGCCCAGAGCCACCAAGGTCAAGGGTCTGTCTTAGAGGGGAAGGGTATACCATACATCCTCCACAGAACCATGTAGACAAACCTTGGTGAGTCAGACACACCAGGATTTTGGCTCCTGTCTGATTCTGCTACACTTCTACAGGACTTGACAACTTTGTTCCTCAACTTGGGAACTGCATCCATTTGTTTGTGGTATGACCCAGGGTCTTTCTGCAGTGTCATCTTCTGGACCCATGCCCCCAAGCCCTGATACAGATGAGGATGTACTATCATGAGGCCCATTCCCAACAACCCGCTCCTTTGGAAGGAATCCAGGTACAAAATTCAAGGCTATACATTGGGCTAGAACATGACACAATGTACTAGGAATCATTTTACAAATTTATCTTAAAAGCAAAGCTACTTGCAGAAAGGGATTTAACTCTGCCTTCAACTGTAACCTCAGGCTCAGATGTTTAAACAGAAATAATTCACAAAATGTGTCACTGTCTGCTTGTATTTTCTCCCAATGGCAATAGAATATTACTCAACTCCCCAATTCACCATCAATTATTTTTAAACTGCTTTGTCTTTTAATAAAAACCCTTTGGGATCTGGAAGACTTGTTTCAAAAGTTGATTAGAAAAGGAAAAACAACTGTACATTTGAAAGCTATATTAAAGTTAAAAAAAGAAACTTTTAATAAGGTAAAGAAACAACATAATAGGCATTTTTGCTTTTACCTTTTTAGTGGATTGGTGCCCATACGTGATCCTTATAATTGGAAACTATGTAAGGAAACCCACCAAAATCAAAGCAAGTGCAAATTTACAAAAAACAAACAGCAGCTGTCCCAGATCATCTAGGGCTCTGGGGCCAGCAGTCTGCTGAGAATTTATCAAGCCCAGTTGAGCAGTTCAGGGCAAAAGACATTAAAAAAAATAAAAGTACAAGCCCACTGGGAATATTAAGAAAAGACTCATCCAAAATTTTAAAAAATGTCCATCCAAGGCTTAAGCCATTACATCAGGCCAAGCAGGACACTCTAAACCAGAGAGGCAAAGAGGCCACTTATGAGAACTGCTCAAGGACAGCATAAAATGTATTCCGGGCTTTCCTTCACACAGCTTGGTTTAGAGGGACAGGACTTCTTTTTTCCTCTCTCTTGAAAATCCCCAAATCACAGTTTTATGGGCTCCATTATACTGTGTTCGAAGCACTGATCAATCCAAGAAATGATTTTCTTTGGATAATTTAAATTAACTAGTCTCAAAGCGAATTTCTTGGTGTACTGATTCAAATTTATGTCACCAAATCTTCAGTAAAAAATGTTTCCATGATCAAATAAGTTTGACCTCAGATAAGTGAATCCTTCTAGAGATTCCCAATGCATACTAGCACATGGAAAGCTCTGATTAAAGAAAGCTGTTTCTAACCCAACAATTCCCAAATGCATTTGACCATGGAACCCCTGTTTTATCAAATCTCTTTTGACATCCCAGGGGTGGGAAACACTGATTTTAGACATTCCTGTGATTTCAAGGCCAAGATCAAGGTCCACTTCCTGTTGAGATCATTCATTCACTTATTAAATGGACATTAATTTGTTGGCTTCTACAAACCAGGCTCTGTCTAGACACCAAGAAGAAAGTGTCAAGGTCCCTGCACTCTTGGTAGCTGTCAGTGTAATGGGAGAGGTAAACATGTGAAAAAATATCAACAATTCCATGCGATTGAGGCTTCTCTGAACCCCGTCTTTGCTAACAGTCCGTACAACACAATTTAGAACCCAAGTTATTCACTAAATATTTCCTGTGCTCTTGTCTCATCTCCTCCCCTACACTGTTTATTACTTGAGGGTTAAGCTTGTGCTTTATGCTTGTCTAGTATTCTCTCTGATACTGAGCATGGAATTGGACACATAGTAGGTCATCCAGGGAATACTACTTGATTGATTAAAGACTAAACTAGATGACCCCTGAGTCCTTTTTAGTTTTGCAGAGTTTCTAAGAGTTTTTCTCAAATATCGGTACAATCCTATGCCTGCAAAATTATGGTGAACCACAAAAGCATTGAATAATTCATTAGCTTTAGTTATCCAGGGGCTGTCTTGATGCCATAGAAGTAACAAAATTAATGGCCCTCCTGGAGCTGGCCCTCCAAATAGGCAAGGAACAGCAAACCAAAGCAATTTACTGTGCTTATAGACATAGCTTAAGTGTTAAATCTTAGTGATTGACCTTGTTATCAGAGAACAGCCAAGTTTCTGATTTTACATGTGGGAATCCTGAGGCTCAGAAGAATGTTCAGCTATTCACCGTAGAATTTAATACAGATTAGGGTTAGCCACAATTGGTAACACTAGGGGAGTTGTTAATTTCTTGCTGGCAATTTCACTGTAAACTCCCTTCATAAATTTCAGATTTGAACTTGGCATTGTCATCTAGATGCACATTTATTTGATTTACGTATGCTGAGTGGTTCCTCATCACACGATCAGTAAGCAGACAGCACCTCAGATACTTTATATATTTGAGAATTGTTCAGAAGCACAGAAACTTAATGTCATAAGTGAATAAGGAAGTGAATGTAGTGGGGATAAGCTACATTGGGTTCTATTATGACAGGGCAAGGTTTCTCAACCTCAACACCATTAACGTTTCAGCCCAGATGATTCTTTATTGTGGCAGGTGGTCCCAAACACTATGGGATGGTAGCAACATCTATGGCCTTTACCTGTGAGATGCCAGTAGCAATTCCCCACTCCACTGTGACACCAGAAATGTCTCCAGATGTTGCCAAATATCTCCTGGGGTGGGGTTTGGGGGTCACAATCACCCTTGCTTGAGAACCACTGACTACAAAAGAACCCCTGGTGATTAAAGTCAGTGCCAGACTTTTTTTTTTTTTTTTTCATTTTGTGGATTATCTGTTAGTATGTGCCCAGAGCATGGAAATCAATGCTTACTGTGCTTTAGAACTAGATAATTCCTTTTTTCTAGCCTGTGTGGCCTGGGACAAATTACCTAACCTCTCAGAGTCTCAGTTCCCTTGTCTGTCTGGGACGTGCAAGTGAGCCACACACTAATAAGCCTCTAGTGTTATTCCTGGAGAGGGGCAGGCATGTGTTCAATGTTCGTGCTACCCTCCTCCCAACCTTCCTACCCCTCTTCCCCCCAGGCCCCTTCCCCCAAGCCTGGGGTGAACACAACCAAATAATATGCCCTACAAATAGCTTGGTGGTTTCTTTACAATTTTTTCCTTCCATAGAACAGGTAATCAGGAGCTGCCATTAAAACCAAACCTTATGTGAGCTTTGGGGGAACAGAACCGCCTAAGTCCACAATAGATGAAGGAGAATCCGAGTTCCCAACTATTTGCATATGTATCCAAGAACTTCCAAGCATAGACAGCGTGTCCACAGACATAGAAACCATCCATCAGTTTCTTATTCTGTGTTCAATGTAGTACAACTGTAGCTTGAGTAAACAAAGAGGCTGCTCACAGACTGAGCATGTCCCCCACCTGCAGCCACCCAAAGTCAAAAAATAAACCTGGTGGCTTAGTCAGCAACACCGACTGCTCCTCTGCAGAATGCAGAAGCCCAGGCTCGGCACCTTGAGGGGAACATGAACACAGAAACAAATCTGGTATCACCTGAAACCTGAAGGGTTTACAGAAAGAACATAAGGAAAGGTTTATGGACCTTATTTTCATTATAAAGGCATCATAATGACATTATGAACCATTTGGAAAATGGGGGAGAAGGGAAGGAGATACCCAAAGTTCTAACACTCAGTACAACTGTTTTCATTTTAGATATTTACTTCCAGGCCTGGTTCCTGTGCGTGTGTGATTTCCCTTGGCTGCAATGATCTCATACATGGTCTTCCCTAACCCGTCCCCCCACTGCCATTCCACACTAGATTATAAGCATTTATCCTTGTTCTTACTGCCTTCACAGTTTTCATATTTAATGACTACACAGAAGTTCTAGAAAAAGATTTTCTGCCGAGTAACTAATGAACTATCCCACTATTGAAGAACCTTGGCTTCTGATTTTGCAATTATAAATAATTGAGGGAAAAAAAGCCATGAGTATAGCTCTTTCCTTCTTAGGATTATTTTTGTGGGATAAAATCTCAAAAGTGGGATTAATAGGTGAAATCTATGGACATTTCTACAGTTTTAAATATACAATTGTCAAACTTTTAAAATATGTTATTCTGATTGTAAAAGCTCTTTGTGGCTCATTGCAAAATATTTAGAAAATACAGAAAAGTATAAAGAATAAAACATGGGACTTCCCTGGTGGTCCAGTGGTTAAAACACCGTGCTTCCATTGCAGGGGGGCACGGGTTCGATCCCTGGTCCGGGAACTAAGATCCCCCATGCCACAAAAAAGAATAAAACACACTCACCCATAATCCTTTAACTTGACTACTGCTAACATTTGCTGTATTTCCCTTCAGTCTTTTTTCCCTGTGTTCATCTTTAATATCTGCATCTATCTAAAATTTGTTTTATTTTAATATTATCCACCTGCTGTTAAAGACTATCTACCTGTCCTCCAGCAGGGCTGTGTTCTAAAGTCAATGTATAAGGGAGCAGTGAAGTGTAGCCAAATTTACCTTCAAAAACCCCTTAGGAAGTCTCCATGCTGAAGTATAACAATGGCTCTCAATAAGTTTAACCAGCTGGTTTTTCCTCCAGTATGGGAACAGACTGCTCTTTCTTCAGTGGAGCACCGGATGTAGCTGGCTTGCAAAGAGGCCATATTGTTTAAAACAGACGAATCTTTCAGACCAAATCTGCCCAGGCTCACAGAAGGAGAGGTGGATGGGAACTGACACTGATGGAAGAATTGTATCTCCACCTCCTGTGCTGGTTTGGTGGGATTACAGAAAGACTCACTCTCACTATTCACATTGTAATTCATTTTCTCTCTTTCTCTCCTTTCCTTCCTTCCTTCTTCCCTCCTTTTCTCCCTCCCTCCTTTTATTTGTTCTAATTGCTGATAATTTACACAAGCTTAATACTCTTATAATGAGAGGCTATGACATTTATTCAGCCTGAATTGAACATGGCTCGTGACAGGGAATTCTACCTCAGCTGGCAGCCGTTTCCCTTTGCTGGATATCGTTGGCAACCTAGCGTTGAGGTAGGACCCGCTTCTCTTCCATTTCTGTGCTTTCGACCCAGTTGTTTCTCCTGGAACGATGGAGGGCATCTCTTCTCCCCTCCCTGTGGAAGCTTTCCTGAATCTGTGACATCGTACTTCAACCATTTTTATTATGGGGTGGTTTCCAGATGCCCCACCCTCCTGGTTTGCCTTTAACGTTTGCCTCACTGAGAAGAGAAGGATCGTGGGTCTTGGGCAGAGCCCGTGGTTTCCCCCTCAGTTCCTTCACTGACTGGCTGAGCAGCAGTAACAGGGGAATGGCAGTGCCACAAACGGAGTGGCGGAAGCACACCTCCAAGACAGCCTCTCTGCAGCTCCAGCCCCAGCAGCTTGCATCTCAGATTTGTGGATGACACCTGGTGAAGCAGCGATGCGAGCCCAATGTGAAATCCAAGTACATCATCATTTATCTGTGTTTGTATTTGGTTAGGGGTTTTATTAATGACAGAGGATTTTTTTTTTTTTTTTTGCGGTACGCGGGCCTGTCACTGTTGTGGCCTCTCCCGTTGCGGAGCACAGGCTCCGGACGCGCAGGCTCAGCGGCCATGGCTCACGGGCCCAGCCGCTCCACGGCATGTGGGATCTTCCCAGACCGGGGCACGAACCCGTGTCCCCTGCATCGGCAGGCAGACTCTCAACCACTGCGCCACCAAGGAAGCCCAATGACAGAGGATTTGATTAAACAAAGTTTACACTATAACCAAGTCCAGCTGGATCTGTGCATCAGTGGGAAGCCCCAATTCCCCTGATGTTGTCCTTTAGTCCTTTTCACTCACAGTTTCTCTTCCAAGGCATTTTCTCTGACTGATAGTTGTGAGGTCACTCAATCACATTTATTTTAAGGGCCGGTCTGGCACACCCAGCATGGCGGCTCTGTGATGAAGGACTTCTGCGTTGAAGTCGCTGTGTACCCTAGGATATGGCCTTACCCTAACCTATGGAGCAAGATCTCTGTGTCGTTCTGCCAAGACAATGCTACCATTGGGTTTGGGCTCAAATTTGGAATTTTTCCAGCAAAAATCATATTCTAATAGACTGTTAACTGAAACATCATCAGAATTATCTTGTACGGTCACCAGAAGACAGATCGGTGAAATCTGGGTTCTTCCGGGGGAGTTGCTAATTATAAATGGCTCTGATTACCTTTTGCTTGGGCTATTTCTCCAGGGAAATCTAGGAATCACGTCTCACCGGCACAGGCTGAAGTGTGTGTCTGTTTGTGACTTGTGCGGGGATTGCTTCCCTCTCACTGGAGCTGAGGCCAAGGCCATCTTCAAAGTCTTCTCTCAATCTGTGTGTCTTTCTTCCATTTCCTTCTTCCTCTGGTTCCCCTCTCCTTGCTTTGCCCTTTGGGTCCCCTCTTCACCTTCTTTCACTTTGCCCACTGCCCTCCGTCATTTTCTTTCCCTCTCTCTCCTCTCTTTTACTGCCCTTGTACTTCCCCCCACTCTCCTCCTCTCTCAAGTGCTTCTTACTATATAGTTCCATCTTTCTCATTCCCTGTCTTCAGTTTCCCTCTATGATGACATCAGATTTCCTAAGGGCAGGGCGAACCCCAGCTCACTGAGTTTGTCCCAGTGCCTGCAGGCATTGGGCTGGTCTGATTCCATCTGTTCAGAACTCATTCATTCATGCCACAAACACTCTTCAAGCTCCAAGCTGATGGGAAATGAGAAAGGCGTTTCTCCCTGTCCCTGACCTGGACCCAGCCCCAGGCTGGCCCCTAAATGAAAGCTGCAGATCCTGCACCAGAGCCAGGGCCATCCTCAGTGCCAGCATTACTCAGATCCCCCATGGTGCCCAGTGGGGACGGGGCCAAGCTGCATAATTCATGGCCAATGTCCGCCCTTCTGGTGTGTCTGCCAAAGTGTCGCAGTCAGCCTGTAGGTGACAGCTATTGCTCACTGGTGAAGAGCCTTCTTATGATTTGCACTCTTCCTGCTCACGCTTATTCTTGAGACGTTAGAAGACAGCAATCCTGTCTCTTTCAAAGAGAGTTTCTGAAGGCTGTAGGCTGGTGGGCTAAAGAAGCTGCCAGATTTTCACCCCAGAGCTTAAAATAAAAACCATTAATCTGCTGCACACAGAGAAGCATGATTCCTAATATTAAACCATTTACTCAGTTCAATGTAATTCAATGTGGCAAATCAGAAGGAAGTGCTTCTCTTCTGCCTAGCGTCCTATCTGTTTTTCATAGCATGAGATTCTCAGTCTTCTTGCAAAAGACCATTTCATTTACTAACAGTGAAAACAACCGTGTCTTCCTTAAAAAAAACAAAACAAACCAACATACACACACACACTCGCACACACAAACCACTGGTGGTAGCTCACTCAACCCCTTCTCTGCCTTTGATTCACTCCTATTATATATATATGAAGTACTCACTGCTGAGAGCCTGGAGCCTGGATGGACAGTTGAACACTGATTGGGTAATTCACACAGTTCTGGGAAATAAAGTCAACAATCCACAGACTGAATCCACTTCTGGATGCTCCTCCACCAAGGACCCTTGACATTCAGTCTCTCTTTATTTCTGTTCAGAGTTGACTGTTTTCCCCCATCCCTCAAACCAAAGTTATAGCTTGGTAATTTCTTGTTTTAGAAAGTGACAAACACAGCAGGCAGAGAAAACACTGTATATTTTGGACTAAAAAATGAAATCATTAGGGTAAGTTTCTATTCCTGGTGACTGGAATTTTACCCTGGTTCTGATTAAGCACAACAAAGATATTATATGTGATGTTTTCCTGTAAACGTATGAGATGGTTTTCTATGGCATGTCCATGAATGGAAATATTTAACAGACTCCACTTGGCCCCATCAGTCTCTGGCTTGGTCTTCACACCCAAAAAGCCAACCAACAGAGAATCACAACCCAGCCCAGAGTGAGTAGTGCCTGTCTTGCTGTGTTTTATTGTTTTTCGGTTTTTTCACAGTCTCACAATTAAGAGTAAATCTTATCCAGAAAATGTATGAGAGTACATGGAATAGACACATTCCCATGTCTATAAATTGCTCAGTAAGAAACAACTGCACATTCTAAGCATCTATCTTCTGTACCTACATTACTGTCAGAATAGTGGGTCCATCCAGAATCTGTTCCTTGGTGGTTAGAGTATTTCAGCGAGGAGGGCATTTCAGTGACTGTGGGCTCCCTCAGGTTGTAAACAAGGAGAGTCTCATGACAGAGAAGTGGAGAAGTCAAGGTATTCTATAGATAGGAGATCACCATTCGATTTTTTTTTTTTTTTTTTGCGGTACACGGGCTTCTCACTGTTGTGGCCACTCCCGTTGCGGAGCACAGGCTCCGGGCGCGCAGGCCCAGTGGCCATGGCTCACGGGCCCAGCCGCTCCGCGGCATGTGGGATCTTCCCGGACCGGGGCACGAACCCGTGTCCCCTGCATCGGCAGGCGGACTCCACCATTCGATTTTTAAAAGCAATTAGGTAAATTCAAGAATAGAAAATATGCAGGATCCCACCTATACGTTATCCATATCACAGAAGCAGAAATTGGCCATCAGTACAAAGCCCAGAGGACAAAGCTGTCGCTCCTTTGAACAGTCAGATTTGTGAGCAGTCTGGAGAACAGTGACGAGGAGTGACCACAGAGCAGCCCTGTGCTCTTGTCCTTCACACATCCACTAAGCACTTGGACTTCCCCACTTCACGCCGAGTGCAAGTTTCCTTATCTGCAAACTGGGGATAATACTGATCTCAGAAGATTTTTAATAAGTATTTAAAAAGATAATCTCTAGAAAGCCCTTAGTAGAGTATCTGGCACGTAATACCCAATAATTGTTATTTATTATTAGTGGTCGTAATTGTATTCACTTCTAACCCATGGTTTATGCTAGTGAAGTACTTATCATATTTTAATGCATCGTATTACACCACATTTAATTTTACACCTAAAATACAGGTAATTCCATCCTTATTGATGCCTCTCAGGCAGCCTAAGGGAGAGGCTTAAGGGGCTCTTCGGGGGACTTCTATCCCACCCCCACCCTTTTGCCCCACAAGCCTAAACTCAAACTTCCAGTGTCTGAACAAGTGGATAAGGAAGAAGCACCCCAGGGAGCTAACCTTCTCCTGGGACACTGGCGGCCCTTCTCTGGCTGGCACAGAGGGGCCAGTAGGGAGCCACACTCGGGCTGGCCTTTAACTCCCAGGGAACTCCCCTCTTTCAAGTGGGAGCCAATCACTGCATGGAGTCCCACTAGTCTGAGGAGTACCTCCTGGAACCTGAGGGGAGGGCTCTGGGAGAGCTTTCCCTCCTGCAGGGGCCTAAACACAAAGTCAGATTGTCTTCAGATTATGAACAAATAGAAAAGCTCAAAGGTGGTCGGCAACAGTGGTGCACTGATCCTCAAACAATGCACAGGCAAATGGAAGAACCGGCCTCATTTTGGAGGACGAGGTACCTAGTTCCTTCTTTACCTTTTGAAGTATATGTGTGTTTATATATAACGTCCTTGAATAGTCATAGATACTCTTCTTTTGAGATAATTTTATCAAATCTAAACTAGCTAATGTCATCTATATTACTGGAAAAACAAAGTTAACAACAATAACAAAACTCAGGAAAAAGAAAGAAAAAAATACAACTTCCAGAATGGGTGCTGGAAAACAGTATGATGGAATACACAGACGGAAAGCAGGAATATTGATTTCTAGACCCAGCTCTGTTCACCACTCAGTTGAGTTATATGGAACATAAACAATTCACTTAACTACTTGGAAGAGACTAAATGACCCCCAGTCTTGACCCTCTTCTGGCTCAGCCTAAGAGGAGGCCTTGAGGAACACTGGTCAGACTTCCCTGCCTGACTCCAAAAAGTTCTTTAATCCTTTAGTAGTGGTGGTGGTGGTGATGCTGGTGATGGTAGTAATGGTGATGGTGGTACTGATAGTGGGGGTGTGGAAATGGTGATGGTAAAATGGTGGAAGTGGTGATGCTGGTGGTGGTGATGGGTGATGATAGGATAGAGGAGGTTGTGGTGGTCATGGCGATGCAGGCAGCCAAGGTGGTGGAAATGACAGTCATGGTGGTGGAGATAGTGGTGGTGGTGGTGACGGTTGAACATAATGCTTCCATGCTCTATGGCTCTGAATAAGAGACTTGTATAAATGCTGCGATAGATTCGAGAAGTAGGCAGAGGGCGGTGGGGCACTTAGGTACTAGGACTTCATGAGCACAAGTGCACAGAGCATCTGGTGCTGGTCTCTGCCTGTAACTACAACATGTGCATTTCGAGGTGCTTCCTCTCTTGGGGACAATGCAAGCAAAACAGAGATGCTTAGGCAGACATATACTGTTCTACTGGCTGTAAATTTGGGGGGGGGGCAGTTGTTGAAAGGTTTTTGCTTGTTTTATGCTTTATTTTTAAATTTTTATTTATTTTTGGTTTTTATCCTTAAAAATGTTTCAGTCTGTATTTTGGGAATAGAGAAATCAGGTCTGCTGAAAGAAAGAAAAGTAGAAGTAATTAAAAAAAAAAAAAGCTGGGGCTGCAAGTCCTGGACACAGACGGGTGGACACAATGCAGGCAAAGAGGAAAGCCCTGCATACACAAAGTGCACCAAATCCGGTTCAGGCAGGGCTTAAAAGGCACCGAGGCCGGGCACGTTCACACAGGAGGGGTAGGTGCCCTGGGACAGAAGGTGAGGGCCAGAGCTGGGCCCAGAGGGAGCTGGGGCAGCCATTCAAGCACCCGCCTTCCTGGGGACAAAGGGTGACACTCTAGACCAGATATGGCGGGATGAGCCCCTGGAAGGCCTTGGAAGGGCAGCTGTGTTTCACAGACAGAGGCCTGGAGCCAGGAACTCGGCTGATTCACAAAGAAAGGAGTGAAATGCTAACAAATGGTTTTCATTATCATCGTGCAGCCTCCACCCTCATTCCCTATGTGTGTGCTCTGCTTTTTTCTCTCTTTGCTTCATCTTTTCATGGGTTGTAACTAAACAATGAGGTGATTGCCATCCCAGTGGATTGCACAACATAACCAGTGGCTGGACTCGAGCATAGCTTTCTCCGAAGAAATTCTGAACTAGAAAAATAAGCAAGCTGGAAATAAGGAGTTTGTTCTGCCCAACACCTGTGTGCTTTTTAGTGCTTGTCATGAAGTCGGAATGAGGGGCTGCTGAGAGCTAAGACACTTGGTTCCTCAGCGGTGCACCTGTCGGCCCAGCAACGGGGCATTCTCCTTCTTAAATAAAACACCACAGCGCCAACATGAAAGGGGGGCTTACCCAGTTATCCAGGAATATAAATTGGGACCACTTGTTATTTACCAATATCGTATGAAATAATGATTTACTTTGAATAAACTGGTGCAGCTGTGGGAAGAGTTTTCAATTCTGTTCAATAAACATTCATTAAGGGCCTAACCTCTGAGACTGCCCCATGGAGAGAAAAACACCCAAGACCTCCAAAAGTTAACGAGCCAGCAGATACCTAAATCTGTCCCAAATCCCTGGCTAACTGAGCATAAATTTGACCATGAAGATACCTCCGTGTTTTATTCTCCTTGTGATCCACTTTCCCTGTTAGGCAGCAATCACCCTAAGCAAAGATGCTATTAACTGTACAGGGCCTGGCAAGTTTTAGTCATAGCTGGAGTAGCTTCCTGCCCCTGACTACGACAAGGCTGAAGAAAATGGATCATTTCAAAAACAAATGTCTTAGTTCGTTACTCAGCATCTTTGTCAGCAAATGACTGCAGATGATCATCCTGCAGCTGCCGACTGACTGTGTTCCACACTTGCTCAGACGGGGCCACTGAGCATGTGCCTGGCCAGCCATTCCAAAATGACTGGAATACAGACAACAACTGTAACACAAACAGGATTTCTTCCTGCCAGAGACAGCCAGACCAGGGCATGGGATGGACAGGAGGCATTGCCTTCTGTTCTGCACCAAGCCTGCAAGTAACCCACTGCCTGATTATAGCTGAATGTCTTTAATGGTATTGATAAGAATAGATAACATTTATGTATCACCAGCTAGGTGCCAGCCACTGGGCTAAATGCTTATTCTGTTTAAGCCTCTCAACAACTCAAGGTAGAAGGTATAATTATTCTGACCTTTGAGAGGAGACACTGAGGCACAGAGAGGTTAAGTCACTTGCTAAAGGTCACACAGCTGATAAGTGGTGGGGCTAAAATGCAACCAGCCCCAGGCCTCAGGGCCTTGTTTGACGTGGCCATCAAGGGAAGTGCAGAGTCACTAGTGACCCTTTCTTTACAGCTCTAACAGCCTATAATTCTGTAAAATAACAACTGAGATTCTAAAATAAATAGTTTTTATTTCTTTGAATCTTAAACATCTAAACTTACCTCTTGAGTGGCTGAGTGTCTGGTTTCTTTCTCTGTGTGTGCGGGGTGGGCGGGGGGTGATGGAGCGGGGAAAACTGTCTGTCTTCATCTTTGGAATTTCTAACTACCCACAATGTTCTGGGTCCCTGGAGACGATGCACTCTGTGGGTTCCTTGTTAGCTCTGGAGTAAATTTCCCCAGTGCAGGGTTTTGCTCTTGTTCATGATGTCACGGTCAAATAAAGCCTAAAAGAAGAAACACTAGAAGTTTGAGAATGTTCTGAAATATAATTGTATGAGAATCAAGTGACTTTAGGAGGACAGCAGGTTTTCATCTCCTCTGACCTTTCCTCCTGGGGTAATGAAGGAGCTAGATGAAACTCTTTAAAGTGAGCTTTAAAATGCCCATCAAATAGCCCCTCATTACAGTTAACCAGTCCACTGACATTCTGACATTCCCCATCAGGCGTATATGACCTGTGTAGTAGGCGCCCACTTGGGGCTGGGATAGTTAAAGGCATACACAGGAAGTAGCTAAAACAGCCCAAAGACCCCTGACAAACACACACAGGGAAATAAATTCTTCATTTCCAGCTCTTATCTAGGTAATCCTCCGGTTACCTAGAATTCACATGTGCTGCATGCCTGGGCAAAGCTGGGCCAAGTTATCTCTTTCATACTTTGAGTCATTTTCTGGGTGTGAAGTCAGCAGACAAGCCAGGAAATGTCAGCACGGAAGAGTGAGGGAGTTGTCACTCCAGGGGGGCTGTGGAGTAGGATGGCATCTGACGTGCCCTTGGGACTCGGTGTCCCCAGGATGTGTTTGGTGCTGGCTACCTGTGAGCCATGTTTCCTTTGATGCAGGGTGGTTGGGTTGCAGCAGTTTTTGCAGTAAGATTGAAGTCCAGCTGCTCAAACAGAAATGGCCTCATCTCATGGACACTTTGAGTAAGGGTGACCTTTTGCTAGGATCTTTACATTCAAGCCCCACAGCTTGTCCCTTATCCCTCTTTAATGGAAGGATGAACTGCCTGCATTTTAAAAGCCCTAGAACACTGTGTATCTGTTTAGCCAGGACTTTTCCCGGGTCTTTTTCAGGGCTATGGATCTTTAGCTTGTCTTAATTTCTGAAGTTACATCTGAATTGCATTACAGACTTATGTGTTGTAATATTGCCTGACCTGTTGCTTGGGAAACGTACCATACACTGAGAGGAAAAGGCGAGCTCAAGAAGAGCTGAGGACATTGAATCCTATAAAGCAAATGGAATAAAGAGCTTGGATCTGAGTTAGCATTCACGGGCAATGTTTTGTTTCCATTCATGTATTCTGTCCCAGGTGGTCATCTCGGTCTACAGTGGGCTGAGGGCCTCAGTAGGCGCTGGTATCGTTGGATGTAAACTTTGATTCCAACCAACCTGAGAGTCCCCCTTTCCCTCAATACCTCTTAGTCCCAAGTATTAGAACAACAGTCAGGAAAGGCCCAATGCGGAACTGAAATGGATCTTTTTCTTGTGGTTTAAGGATCAGCCAGTTGGAAACGAGGAGATGTTTTCTTAGGGTTGCAGAAGGGTTTGAAACTATTGGATTGTTTCTGGCACTCAAACGTACATTATAGATATATCATTAGTATTACTAAGCTGATGGGCTACACTACAAGGACTGTTATTTACTAGCATATTCTTGCAAAAATGTACTGCCCACAACTCTACAATGGAAGGCTGCTGTGTGTTTAGATGCCTTATCTTCTACCACATTCGTGTCATTGTAATTACCCACGTTACAAAAACCTCTCCGTGGTATTGGCATTGCACAGCTCATGCATCCACAGCTCATGAATCCAGTCGGGTAAATACCATGCAAATTGTGGCCTGCCACACACCCCAGAAGGCCACGCACGTTTGTAGCAAATGCTCTTTGATTCTGAAGCTCAGGGTCAACACCATGATGACTTCTTCCTTGAGCTGCCTCTCTGGGAAATGCTAGGAAGAGTTTGTAATTTATCTGGGCATCTCCAAAAGAGCCACAGGACCATTTCTCTTTTAGAGAAAAGTGGCAAGGCACTTTAGAGTTGTCAGCATTGAAACTTTCAAAAAGAACAGTGGTTTTGCTGAACCTTAATGTCTTCCTAAGTCCTTATTGCCAGAGGCTATTTTCCTATTAGATGTGCCAAAACAACTAAACAGTTAAAACACATCAAATGATCTCAAAATGACCCAAACTGAATTTTTCCCCCCCAAAAAAAGCTCCTAGTCAGCAGACCCCACAGTCATATTCCATACGAGAAAACGTCTGGTTAGGCTAAAAATGAGGAAAACACACTTTCAATGTAAAAGATTTCAAATTTTCTTTGTGTATAGGCTCAGAGAAAGAACTAACAGAGGGGAGAATTAAGGGGAACAGTTACAGCAGTGAAAACCACAGCGACAGCACCAAAAGTTATTATTATGCCTTCAGCAACATGTTCTTAATGCCCAGCCTTTCTAGTGAGTTTTCCCAGCCCACAGAACTCCAGCAGGTGGAATCTAGGAGGAAAGAGGCTGCAGTTCACTCCAGCTGCTCTAGCGTTTTTGATGTGGTGTAAACTGCTCTTGGGACTAGCCGTTGTGTCCCAGCACCTGCGAGGAATGAGAGGTCCAAGAAGTCTTTTTGGTCAGGCATCCCCCAGTTTTTGGTACTAAAACTGTCAGCAAATAATCATTGGACTTAATAATAAGCTAACCATAGCTCCAACACCAAAGAACATTTTAAGTGGCATGCCAGGAGTAAAAAGAAAACTTTCCAACTCACAAATGTCAATTATATCTAGACAATTGCCGGGGGTGGGGAGGTGGGAAGGGGAGACAGGGGCAATATCCCCCTGAGAGTCTGCAAGCTATATTCTCATACCTTCTTGTTGCCTATGATGTGACCATACCTGCACTTTATATTTTCTGAGGTATATTAATTTCTTGATAATTTTTCTTAATTGCTAGCTCATCAAAGCCAATGTCAAGTTTCCCATTCCTCCTGTACAGCTGTGATTCTCAGCCCTGGCTTTTGCCTGGGGTCACCTTGGGAGCTTTACAAAACAGTTTGTATTCTGAAATTGACCAAAAGATCATTGAGACCATATGAAAGTGAAGGGGAGGCTGAGACAAGTGTCAACAGAGAGGGCCATACAAACACGCTTAACCTCAGGGGGTCTTCAGAAGATGCGTTAGCTCTAGCTGACTCAGGTCTGGTTGCTCAGGGGTTCTGGGGCGTGGTCTAGACATAATGTGGATCGTGAAATGGAAAGTTATAGTCAAGCAGGCACCCCACAGCAGTAGGCTGACTCTGGGTTATCACTCTCTCTCAGCCCTGGATCCCTCACCCAAGAGAGAGGTTGCAATTGGAAGGGGACCAGAATGGGACCCTCCAAAACAGTGATTCTCAAATTTGGATGTGCGTAAGAATCACCTGCAGAGATTAAAACTCAGATTGCTGGGTTTCACTCAGCATTGCTAGGCCTATGGTAGAGCCTAAGAATTTGCATTTCTAACAAGTTCCAAGATATTGCCAGTACTATGGTAGACCTCACTTTGAGAAATACTGCTTTAAAGCCTGAGACCCAGGACAGGCCAGCATTGTCCTGGTCTAGAAGGGGTACACCAGATTTCAATAGCATTCTTTCGTGCCCTGTAAGAAGGAACAGAACACTGTCCTGAGATTTATTTCCATGCTTTTATAAAAGTGTGAAAACTGTCTAAGTGATTTTACCACCTGAGTTTAAGAATAGATACGCATTTGGGTTGTTTGTTCCTAATATCTTTGCATTAGAAATTGGTAATATTTAAATCGGATTTAACTTCAGAGCCCCCAACCTCCACTAGCATAAGACTAAAATCAATGACAACAATATCTATGAAAATCACTTAGTGTTTCAGGATTCTGGGCCGGAAATTGCTCTCTCCAGTAGTAAACTACCGGTACCTACACTGAACAAGAGAAGGCCAAAGACACAGGATCTCAAGTATAGCAATCAGGCATCTAGATGTGGTTGGCAGGAGACCCTGGCGTGCAAAAGTGGCTTGGCCCAGAGGTTGCAGATATATGGCCAGGGAACCCTTTGTGGTCGGTCTAGAGTTGATCCTCCAAGAAGGCAGGTCTGCCTAGGAGTTGTGGAATGTTTGATTTAGATCGACATTCTCTCTCCTTCTAATCAGCTGGATTGGAGGCCATCCTGCCTTACAGTGGAATATATAGAATATTTTCAAAGAGAGTCACTCCTACTTCCCTAATTGTCCCAAAGATTAAAGTGTAGGCCTTTTGTGTCACATAGGAAGGTACAGTCAGCAGATAGGTCACAGCAGTGAGCTCTGCAAGCTCCTAAGTACCTGCTACTGTATAAGGCCCATCACATACCTTTCTCACCCTCCCCCAAGACTCCCTCTTAAGCCATGTTGGACTTCTGGGGCTCTGTGATGCCTTTCCCTTTTTCCCTGATGCTCTCTTATTCATCCTTAAGAACCCTGCTCAAATGTTCCTTCCTCTATGAACATATGTCTCTGGCTAATCTGGCCAAATAAAACAAACTCCTCCCTCCACTATGTTTTCCATATCATGTCAGATATCTATCATACTTAACATATTGTGCTTTAAATGCTGTTCATGTGTTTGCTTTCCTTACCTCTAGCTTACTTGCTCTTGGAAGTTGAGCTGTGTCTCATTCTTCTTTGCTTCCCTAGCACTTAGCACAGTGGCTGGTGCAGCGCCTCCAAGTTTAGTGTTTAATTAATGAAATAAATAAATTCCAGTGTTTGGACAGGCAGGAAAGCATTCCTTAAGCACTCAGTAAGGATGCAGGCTGGAAACACTAATGCCCATAGAATCACAGGCGATCAGAGCTGGAGGAGACCTTAGCTATCATCCCTGCTGGTTCCTCATTCTACAGAGAAGCCTCAGAGATGTTTAAAGATACTTGGCAACTTACCCACAAATGAGAGCAAAATGGGCCAGGACAGAGCTCTGTAGATTCCAATCTGGTGATCAGTCGGGTTTGTCCAAACACCCAGCTGAAGGGTTTGTGGACCAGATCCTCTTCCCATGAGTGATGCAACAAGACCCTAGAAAACTCACCTCTTGCTGTGGGGAACCTGCTATCCTCCCTCTCCTGTGCTCAATGCAATCCTGAGGGAGCCTGAAAATGGTCTTTGCTACGGAATCTAACTTTTTTTAGGGTGTTTGAGTAAGTGTTCATCTCTAGGCCTGAACCACAGTTGAGTACGTGTAGGTTTTTCTGGTACTTCTAGAGGAAAAATGATATTCTGAGTAAAGTGGGTCAGAAAGAGGAATAGTAACATCTCAGTCCTTAATTTCATAACTTCTAACAGCAGGAAAACCACCCAAGGCCCTTTCTACTTCCTTGTCCTCCAGCTCCTCTGTGTGATCAGGGACTTGGGGGCCATGGTGGCTTCACTGACATTTGCTTCCATAGCACAAGATGAGAGGGGGTGTTGCAGGAAGAAGGGGGGTGGGGGTAGCCCCCCACTGGGAAGAGGCATGATGGGAAAAGGGGTTTGGGAGTTGAAAAGACAATCTAGACAGGAAGGATAAAGATGTCATTCTACAACCTTTTTGGTGGGAGAGCTACCCCACCCTATGACAAGTTCTGCAATAGACATAACCATTCATTCATTCATTCATTCATTCACAAAAAATGTCACGTAACCCTCTAGCTTAAAGCCTTCCACTCCCTTCCCACTGCCCATAGGGTAAAACCATAGTTCCTCCCTACATCTTTCTACCTCTCCAACTCATTTCTTTGGTCTCTTCCCTACATGCTCAGCATCTTTGACTTGTTTCTACCCCAGAGCCTTTGCACTTGCTGTTCCTTCTGCCTGGAATGCTCTCTCCCCCATTCCTTCTCATCCTTCAGATATCAGCTTGAAGGCCACTTCCTTGGAGAACTCTCCACTGAGCACCCTGTCTACAATGGCCCCTCACTACACCCTGCTATCACCCTCTATCCTCATACCCTGCTTACCTGCAGGGCATGTAAAGAATCTGAAGATGTTTATTCACACAAGACTATAAACTCCACAAAAGCAGAGACCTTGTTGATCTTATTCACTGCTGGGTCCCTAGCACCTAGGAGAGTACTTGGCACATAGCAGAAATACGTGCTCAGGAAATGTTGTTGAATGAATGAATGAAACACCCACATACACGAGGTCTATAGAAGTAAAAGAACAGACACCTACCATTGCTTCTAGGAACTACAACCTAAAATTGAATAGAACTTTTGCATCAGCTCATTGCATCAGCTCCCTAGCTCCTGATTCATAAAATGTGACTTTCCTAAAATCTGAACTCTGAGATTGGCATCCTAGTTCTGTAACAGCTCTCTGTTATCTATCAAGTGGTCAGGTTGCCTTCTTTGCCACCATGACTTGTTCTAGATTCTCATCAAAACACCAACATGTTCTCAATCATCAGGACTTTTTCTTCTGAGTAATTTACCTTAGTTATGCTGGTCCAGAGTTGGGTCTACTGTATCTGCGGGTATAATGTACAGAATAATTCCATTTCAATCCTGGATTAGGGGACTGCTAGAGCAGGACTCTGATGTGGGACTAGAAGCACCGACACTGCGTGTAAGATCAGCCATAGACTGTGTCCAGGCAGAAACCAAGAGCTCTGGCACAAGAGTGAGAGGCAGGTGCTGCCGCAGGTCTGTGCAAGTTCAGGCCCCTGGCAATTTTGGTAGCTGAGCTCTGTCTTCTCCTTTGGTCCTGATGCTGGTAAAGTCCCAACACTCAAGAAAACAGGGTTTGGGACATCCCTGGTGGCGCAGTGGTTAAGAATCCACCTGCCAATGCAGGGGACATGGATTCGAGCCCTGGCCCGGGAAGATCCCACATGCCACGGAGCAACTAAGCCCATGCGCCACAACTACTAAGCCTGTGCTCTAGAGCCCACGAGCCACAACTACTGAGCCCACGTGCCACAACTACTGAGCTCGCGTGCCTAGAGCCCGTGCTCCGCAACAAGAGAAGCCACCGCAGTAAGAAGCCCATGCACCACAACAAAGAGTAGCCCCCGCTTGCCACAACTAGAGAAAGCCCGCGCGCAGCAACAAAGACCCAATGCAACCAAAATAAGTAAATTAATTAATTAATTTAAAAAATAAAGAAAGAAAGAAAACAGGGTTTGTTGTGTTGGCCCCTCCCTCCCCTCCTGCTTGGGACACAGCTACCCGTCCACTAGAGAACGTAGTGAAGAGCCGATCTAATGCCAGCTCTCTCCTCCCACAGAGTCCTGGCCCGGGGTCGTGCAGTCCAAGGGGCTGGATGGCATGCTGGACCCAAGCTCAGCTCAGCGTCTGGGCCCAATAACAGCTTTTCTGAAGGAGCAGCTTTCTGTCCTGGCCACACTGAGGTAAGCACCCGAGAGGCATCTGTCTCACCAAGGTTCCTAGCTCTAGAGCTGCCAGGACAACTGGAAATGAGCCCCAGGCTGAGGATGGGGCATCAGTGCCAGCTGTTAATCAGCAGGGACCCGGGTGGCTCCTAGTGACCCAGCACATGTGGCCCTCCTAGCTCATCTGGAGAGGACATCGCCCGTGCTCTCAGGCTGGCCCCATGGCTTCCAAGGACATGGTAAGAGTCTGAGCCACACACCTCTGAAGGCACAGAACACAGGGTCTCAAATAGACAGTGCCAGTCAGACCCTCCACACAGCTCCTGGTCTGTCTGAGCAGGTGATCTTATGAGATTGAAGGTCCCTGATCACTCTTCATGCCCTTGGCCGTGGAGTGGAGGGTGGGGAGAGCTCCAGGTCTGAAGACAGGGGTGAGTTCCACTTCCACCAGGCTTCTGCCTGTGGTCAAGTTATTTACTATTACTGTCTCTGTTTCCTCCTCCTTAAAATGGGAAGAATAAGACCCACCTACTAGGTTTGTTGTGATGGGTAATGAGACAATTAAATTGATCGTGATGTAATTATGATCTCTCCTCATTCATTTTAAGATGTGTCTCTAAGAATTCAGACCAGTAGATTCTGTTTCCATTCCATCCTGGAGTAGAGAATAAATCCACAGGTGCCTGCATCTGCTAGTGCTTTCTGGCTGCATATTTCTATCGTGGGCATTTTAAGTGCTTTTGGATCAAGTCTGCATGATGTCTAGAAACCCGATAAATAAGATATAAAACAATTAAATGTCCAACTATTCCCTGGAATCTGGATTTATGGCTTCAGGACGGTAAAACTCACAACCTGTTGAACAGAATTTTCATTTTGATGTTGGAGGTTGAGTAAACGCAGCCCAGGGCCCATCAATTACAGTCCGCGTGTGGCCTCAGGCCTCTTGCCTCTAGAACAGCTGAGGCTGAGCAATGCCAAACGCCCACGTGCAGAGCCGGCCACTCACTAGCTGCATAACCCCAGGTCGCTGATCCTCTCCAAGGCCCATTTCTCTCCTCTCTAAGGTTCAAGGATTGGACTCGATGAGTGGTTCTCAGAATGTGGTGTCCAAACCAGCAGCATCAGTATCACCTGGGAACTTGTGGGAAATGCAGATTTTCAGGCCCCACCCCAGACCTACTGAATCAGAAACTCTGGGGGTGGGCTCGGCAGTCTGTGGTTTAACAAGTCCTCCAGGTGACTCTAATGCACTGAACCTCTGGCCTTGATCAACTCTGACGTCCCTTCCAGTTCACGCTTCCCCATAATAAATTCAGCTTGGGAGATGCTTGCAGAGGAGCTGGAGTTTATTCTGTCAGTGCCTTTCTGCGCTGCTGCCTCAGGGATTTCTCCCTGGGAAGCTCACTCCATGCAGGCCCCAACACCCAACTGAGTCCCAGGCTGAAGACAGCAGCCAGTTTACGTTGCAAGTGGAGGCCAAGTGTAAAACAAGAAACGATTCCTGACCTGCACTCGTAATGTGGCGAGTGAGATGGAGGAGGAGGCTGGATTTCCTCAGCCACGAGGATTTCCTCTTCTACTAACGCTTAGTGACCCTGGTTCGCTGATCTAATCTCTAGCCTGAGAATCACTAACAGCTCACTCTCGACACTCCTCCCGCGAAGGCAGGAATTCTCTCTCTCCCTCTACAATGCACCTCCAAAGGCACGGTCGCCGGGCCCCCCAGCGCCATCAGCTGTCCTGGCCACAGAGGTGGACCAGTTGTTTAGCTCTGCCCAGCAGCTTCATCACCTATTCAGGTGAGGCCAGAACCTGTGTGAAATCATTCACCTGGTGCAGGAAACTCCTCTTATTATTGGAGTGTGTGAACCACTGGAAAGCCACAGAATGTACCTTTGGCCTGGGAGAGGGTGAAGAAAGCTGGGCGGACCTTGAGTAGATGGATAAAAGGCCCCTGACGGGTCCCTCAACTTTTAGTCATTTATCTTCCATTCTGGTGGGAGCAGAACAAACACAGAACATTCACACGTTAAACAGAACATGTTCCATCATGTGAGCTCCTAACTGCATCTTCCCCAGCTAATCATCCCGCTCACAGGTCTCTGCTTAGTGAAGCCCCAGTGAGGACTGTCATCTCTTCAGAAGAAAGGCTTCAAAGGTTGTTTTAAAAAATAAATAAAACTCCTCCCCTGGTTCACGTCAAGGAGAGAATGTTCTTTTGTAGACAGTGCTTTGTGCTTTCAATTACTAGAATAGAAAACACACTAATTTTTCTTTTCTTTCTTATCCACTCATGACTTTTAAACAAAAGACTTTTTTTTTTTTTAAAGATTATAGGGGCATTCTGTTATGAGTAAGTCGATTAAAAAAAAAAAACCTTTTACTCTAAGACCCCAATGAGAGATATATTTGCAACATTTTAAAATCTCAATGAAACAATAAAACAATCTCTCCACGATGCAAACCTCCACTGTGATCAAATGCCACCAGGTACCACAGGTTATCTGGACAGTGCAATGAGGAGTAGCGCATTAGGCTTTAAGAATTCTGTGTAGTCAGTTGAGTAGAACCAGCAGAGTTCTAGGCAGGGCAGAAAATTTTATACTTGCTTAAACCCAAAGAGTGTCAGAGTTGGAAGACACCTTAAACATCACCACTCAGATGGAGAAATTAAGGGACACAGAAGGAGGAGACTTGTTCACACACTCACTGACTCTTAAGAGGTGGAGCTCCCTGCGAGGGCTAGGTCACGTGCACACGACAAAGATGGACAGGATGCGTTTCTGCCTCCAGGGACTTTACCCTCTAGGTGGGAGGATAAGAGGGGAATACGTTGCCATAAAAGAGCACTAAGAGGTGGATGGACCTAGAGTCTGTCATACAGAGTGAAGTAAGTCAGAAAGAGAAAGACAAATACCGTATGCTAACACATATATATGGAATCTAAGAAAAAAAATGTCATGAAGAACCTAGGGGTAAGACGGGAATAAAGACACAGACCTACTAGAGAATGGACTTGAGGATATGGGGAGGGGGAAGGGTAAGCTGTGACAAAGTGAGAGAGAGGCATGGACATATATACACTACTGAACGTAAGGTAGATAGCTAGTGGGAAGCAGCCGCATAGCACAGGGAGATCAGCTCGGTGCTTTGTGACCACCTAGAGGGGTGGGATAGAGAGGGTGGGAGGGAGGGAGACGCAAGAGGGAACATATGTATATGTATAACTGATTCACTTTGTTATAAAGCAGAAACTAACACACCATTGTAAAGTAATTATACTCCAATAAAGATGTGAAACAAAAAAGAGATATTTTTTATCACTTCATAGCAAAAAATCCATGCTCATCACTATATCGAAATCAAGGTAATTATTAGTTATGCTTCCCGACCTTATTATTTTATACATTAATAAATAAACATATATATTACTATATCTCAATCTTAAAAAAAAAAAGAGCATTAAGGAAATGCTTTTAGAGATGGAGAAGGGAGAGAACTGGTCTCTTTGGAAATAGGAAAAGCTCCCCAGTGGAGGCGGCTATTATGGTGGGTGTTAAAGCCAACAGGAAGGACTCTAACCAGCGGAGGTGGAGAGCAGAAAAGGCACAGGGAGGGACAGAGGGAAGAATGCCTGGCACAAAAGAGTTTGAACCAAGGGCAACAGGGGGGAAGCACTGCCTCTGAGGAATTCTGTTTGCCTGGAATGCAAAATATGTGAAGGGAGTAGAAGGAGAGCAGGGTCTGTCTGCCAGGCTGAGCAACCTAGTGGCATACTAGACAACCACTCACCACTGGATCCTTTGAGCAGGGTGATATGATCAGAGCACTTCTTTAAGAAGTTAAATGGGGCAGCCAAGGATGGTAGGCATTGGGAGAAGACAGATGAGGGTACAGGACATCAGCTGGGAGACTGTTCCATGACCTGAACCGGGAACATAGAGGTGAGAATAGAAACATAGAGGTGAGAATAGAAAGTATAGTTTCAAGAGATACTACTAAAAAAAGAGAAAAGAGTGGCTATATCTATATGTATAACTGATTCACTTTGCTGTACACCTGAAACTAACACAACATTGTAAACCAACTATACGCCAATAAAATTTTTTTAAAATACAAATAATAAAAAAAAGATGCTACTGAAGCAGACAAAAAGGGCTGGATGGAGGTCAAAGAGGAAAGAGAACAGTCCAGTCATGGGTTGAGGCTTGGAGCTGGTGAATGAAGGAATGGTGGCTCCAGTAACAGAAAAAGGAAATGCAGAGAAACATGTTTAGGAGGATGGGGAGAGATGTTCACAAGAGAGAGTAGCTGTGGAACTAATTCATAAATCATCAAGTGGCCCCCAATGGGGCAGCTTCTGTTGAGTAACGAGGAGGAAGGGGAGAATGATGATCCTAGTGAGGATTATGAGAACAAAGATTTTTGTTTTGGATGTCTTGCATTTAAAATGTCAGCATCCATGGGGAGTTGCCCATCAGGAAGCTGGGGATTCAGAATGGGCTTTCAAAAGAGGAGTTGGACCAGAGATCCTGGCATGGGCATCAACTGCACAGAAACTTCAGTTGACTCCTTAGAAGAGGATGAGCTCACCAAAGAGGGGACTCCAGAATGAGGTGGGAACCTCTGGTAATTGGAAATAGGGAGCAGTATGTCCCTTATTACCATCAAAATCCTACATTTTAATCTTTTAGTCATTTCCCTATCCAAATTCTAAGTGTTACTAACATGGATATAAAGGGATGAATTTCCATTTCATTTCTTCTCCCTTCATCTACCTGATGAGAGATAATGTGTACTGAGAGGCAGAAAGAAATGAAACAAGAAAAGGCAAAAGCAAAGGGCTTGAATTAGCTGCCAACTGACTAATCAGCTGGACACTTATCTGCAGGACCATTAGCCAGCACAACCAGTGATGGTCGAAAAGTCAGATGTGTCACTGCTTCCTCTGCATGGCTGACTGGAGAACTGGAGCAAACACAAACATTTTCCCAAGTAACCAGAGAGAGAAGAATTTGGTGGTTTTATTCTTGGTATCTCATCAAAGAGCTGTCTATTTCCAGCTGAATAGAAATACATTACAGAGAAGAATGCATCACTTTAAAACAGATTAGGAACGCAGCACGTGGTCACAGGCACAAAATCCAAAAGAAACCAGGCATCATGGTGGAAAGAAGGCAGATGGTGAGCTGCTCTGGCCATACCCATTCACTCTCTCATTCATTTTCCTTACAGAGTTTGAGGACCTACTACATGCCAGGCACTGCACATGGCCCCCGTAAATTCATATTGCACCGCTTCCAAAGTGCTCTCAGGGAGACAGACATGTGAACGATTATCCACAGCATGCAGAGAGGCCGCAGGGTTATGCACAAACCACCATGGGAGACAAGGGGTGGAGTGACTAGTGCGCAGGTGGATGAGACAGGCTCTGCCCTCTGGGACCTTGCGGCCAGTGGGGAGACAGGCTCAAATATTAGTCTTGAGAAGAAGCCTGACAGAGGTAAACCTACGTGCTAGGAAAAGATATGTATGGAGTGTGCTTTGAGAGTGAAACAGCAGCAATATAACGGAAGAAAAAAAAGTCCTTGACCGCAGGACATTGGAATGACTCAGAATTAAATAGGTGTGTGAGCACGTATTTAATCCTAACAACAACCCTGTGAAATAGTGTTTATTGCCTGCTTTTTATCAATGAGGAAACAAGGGCTCAGGAGGATTAAGTGACTTTCCTCTGCTAACAAGTATCAGGGCTAGGAATCCAAACAAGTTTTCCTAACCCCAGAGGCAGTGCAGAGTTCTTTCCACTACACTGATTTAGTAGGAGAGAACACACACAGACACACACATACACACATACACACACACATACACACACATACACACACACACACACACACACACACACACACACTTCTGAAGTTAAGAACAGGAAGAGACGGCTTTTCGCTGGGGTGATCTGAGCAGACCTCAAGGAGGAAGTGGTACCCATGCCAGGCTGGAAGAGCAGGCAGGGAGCAGAATGACCTGTGGGGAGAGAGAGGGAGAGAGATCAAATTGGAAGTTTAACACCCTCTCTAGGGGATGCCTCTAACCCTACCAGGAAGATCTGGGGAAGCTTTCCAGAGGTGATGGCTGGTACACACGTACAGGTGTGCACAGGAGCTCACCGAAAGTGAGCTCAAGAACAGAGCTAGTCCCACAGCTAGTTGGCCTGGGGGTGGCTGCTGGCGGGGAAGCAGTACAGTGCAGTGCAGAGCCCCATCTGGCACATGCTTAAGAGGGGCTGGCAGTGCCTTGTGGGGACAGATGACTTATGCCATTTGGTCTACTCTCACTTAAGATCAAATAATTTTTAAAAAGACGCACTTAAGAATGAAGGAGAAAGTGGGGGAGGAAGAAAGGATGGAAGGGGAGACTGGCTTAGTAAGGGGTCATGTTTGGATTCTATTTTTGGTCTGGTTTTTGTTTGCAGCTGTAGGCCTGTTAGTTAATTTCTGCGGATCACTTTCCTTGCATATGAAAGAGAGATGATAAATCCTAACCTAACTCACAGACTAATAAGAAACTAGAAGCGAATGCATTTGAAAAAGGCATCACTCACGCCAAGAGAAACCATTATCAGTATCACATTTATAGACGCGAATAGATGGCTGGTGGCTGAATAGACGGACTGGCTAAGATGGTCCCAGAGCTATGTTCACTTTTTTTGCCAAACATGGTGCTTCATGGGTTTTCAGTCACCAGATCTCAGAGCTGACCCGGTGCTACTGTCTGAAGAGGGTGTGTTCAGTGCTGAGGCTTCAAGACAAGTCCCCAGCAGCCCTGCCCACTGCCTTCCCAGGGGAGTCAAGCCGTTGGGCAGGAGACAGCACTGGGAGAGGTGTCAGAATCACTCCCCAGCCATCCTGTTTCACACAGGTGCACACACACCGCCTGCCCATGGCTGCCTCGCTGGCAGGCAGAGAACTCAAAGAATTCTGTAACTAGCACTGCCGAGTTCATACCACACCACTGGGCAGAATTTCAGGGGTTCCGTCCCTTCCTGGGAAAGTGCACCCTGTAGATGGGGTGCCCAGACACCC
The DNA here is from genome assembly GCF_964374135.1 of Grampus griseus. Lineage (NCBI taxonomy): Eukaryota > Metazoa > Chordata > Mammalia > Artiodactyla > Delphinidae > Grampus > Grampus griseus. Next base: position 82,058,950 of record NC_139017.1, read on the forward strand.
AGGTTGTCGGAGCCAGCCCTGTTTAAGCCTGTCATCCCAGTGTAACTGTTGTAGCACCGCCCTTCACTCTCAGAAGCGTCTCAGTTTGAATGGTCAATTCCAGGGTCTCCTTGCTCTTAGCCACCAGGAGAAACCTCCTCATCATCCTCTTGGGAGGTCAACTCCGAGGGACCCAGAAACTGCCCTTGCCCCACACCCAGTGCTCGGTGGAATAATCCTCACTTCTGTTTCATTCCAGGTGCACAGCGTAATGTCCATGTTGTTCTACACTCTGATCACAGCTCTTTGGATCGGCATCCAGGCAGAAGCGCACACCCAGAGCAATGTCCCAGCAGGACACGCCATCCCCCAAGCCCACTGGACTAACCTTCAGCACTCCCTTGACACAGCCCTCCGCAGAGCCCACAGCGGCCCGGCAGCCGCGATAGCCGCCAGGGTGGCAGGGCAGACCCGCAAGATCACCGTGGACCCGGAACTGTTTAAAAAGCGGCGCCTGCGTTCACCCCGCGTGCTGTTTAGCACCCAGCCCCCACCTGCGGCCGCGGACGCTCAGGGTCTGGACTTGGAGGCCGGCGGGGCCGCCCCCTTCAACAGGACTCACAGGAGCAAGCGGTCGTCGTCCCACCCTGTCTTCCACCGCGGGGAGTTCTCGGTGTGCGACAGCGTCAGCGTGTGGGTGGGGGACAAGGCCACCGCCACGGACATCAAGGGCAAGGAGGTGATGGTGTTGGGAGAGGTGAACATCAACAACAGTGTATTCAAACAGTACTTTTTTGAGACCAAGTGCCGGGACCCCAATCCCGTCGACAGCGGATGCCGGGGCATCGACTCGAAGCACTGGAACTCATATTGTACCACGACCCACACCTTCGTCAAGGCGCTGACCATGGATGGCAAGCAGGCCGCCTGGCGGTTCATCCGGATCGACACGGCCTGCGTGTGTGTGCTCAGCAGGAAAGCTGGGAGGAGAGCCTGACCGGCCCGACAGCCCTCAACCTCTCCCAGCTCCCCCCTCCACACTCTCCGGCACCCCTCCCTACCTCAACCTGTAAATTATTTTAAATTATAAGGACTGCATGGTAATTTATAGTTTATACAGTTTTAAAGAACCATTATTTATTAAATTTTTGGAAGCAGCCTGTGTGCCGGCCCTCCAGTCATTTTGCCCAGGGTGACCATCTGCAAGCCTTGGGATGGAGGCTGCAGGGAGAAAGGTACACAGCACCCCCTGGCTTTCCCTCAGACCCACCTGTAACCCTGACTCTCCCATCGCCCCCCAACCAGCCTTGCCACGCTTCAGGGAAGGCTAACCGGGTTCAGGTTAAATTAGCCTAAGCCGGGTGTAATTAGGAAGGGAAGTCTGCTGGATTGCAACTTTGTTCTGCATTCCAGAGCCAAAGCTACCTAATCCTTGGATCATCCACCCCACAGCCCGGATTCCCGAGCCTTGATTGCCTCATTCGGGGAAATGTGTGGAGCCTCGTCAGAAGGCGGATCCCCGCCGCCGGGCACGGGGCTGCCTCTGACCTCAGAGGGGCCCAGGCTGGGTCCTTCAGGGACTCACCAGATAGATAGGAGGAGACTGGCACCAAAGACCCGTAAGCCTGGCTCATTTTTTTAGGGGGAGATCTGCTGTTTGCTGAAAAGCTCCCTGGAAGAGTTGTAACGAAATAATCTCAGGAGGCCTGTCACGGTAGATCTGATTTCATGTTAAGATTGCCTTAGTTCTAATGGCTGGCCCTCAATTTATCCCCCAGTGGCTTCCTGCAGAAAGACTCCATGACCCCAAAAAACACGAAGGCCTCCAACACTCTCGTCACCCATTCACGGCCCCACAGCCACTTCCAATGGCCCCAACGTCGGCCTAGAATCAGAGGAACCAGAGGCCGGCCTGAAACTAACTTTTTAATTCCTAATTGGGTGACTTCCACAAGTGACCAAAGGTGGATGGGGTCATGGGAACTGCAGAGAAGATGGTGTGGGGAGAAAAGACAAAGATGAGTGAGAACCAACACAAATAACCGGGAAAGGGGTGGAGGAGAGGTGGGCCAAGCCAGAAGGGAACACGCCTCTCTGCTCCTCCCTGACAGAGGGCACTAAACAAGAGGGAGAGACAGGGGAGCAGGGGAGGGGTGTGAGGGCAGGGAGCACGAGCAGAAAGAGGAGGAAGATGTGTCATCTTCACCAGCATCAGGATCCCCAGGCTTGCAAGAGATCCAACACCCTGGGTAGTTTCCTTTTTTTGTTTAGTTTTGTTTTTTTTGAAGCCGGGGATGTGCTTATTATCACTGACTGTATCAGGAGTGTCTTAGAGATAGCTGGAGATGACAGGGACTCCAGGGTACAGCCTGGAGCAGGGCTCTACCCATTCTCCAGCTGCTACCTTCCCCGGCAACTTTTATTTGTCTGTATTTTGTTTTGTTTTTTGTATTTTCCACAAAGGCAAAAAACTTTCCCCCTTTAGGGCACTTAGCTGAAATGGAAATTTTGCTTTCCTACCCTTCCCCTTTCCCCCAGGGTAAAATGCCTATCTAGTTTGTGTAACAACAGGCCCCAATTGTCCCTCTGACAAAAAAAGCAAATGGCGGTATTCATTCATCTGTAACTCTCCCTGTCCCACGGCCTGCCGCCCCCAAATCCAATCCAAATAGGGCAAATTAGAAACATAGACAGCTTTGGCACGAGAGACATTTGATTAAGGTAAAAGCGTGACGAAATGGGCCCTGTTTTTCCTATCAAAGCTACTGCAGTTGGAATAAAGATTTACGTACAAAAAACACCAACCAGAACATTCTGTGCTAAGATACTTGTTCAGATAAAGGCTGCAGGGAGGGAGTCGTCCCACTGACCTGTGTCTGTGGCTTTTTCCTGGACTCCAGTGCCAGTGGCCTTGTCCTTCCCGGCCCCTCCGACAGACAGTTCCTGGGGGCCCTTCCTCCGAGGGCTGGACAGGCCTGCTGGGTCCTAGATGTGGGGAGAGAGGGCTGCTGAGGGAGGCATTCAGGAAGCTTCTGCGGGGAAGGGAGGCTATGTTTGTGAACCTCTACAACGTCGTGAAGGGTCTGGAGAACCACCGCCAGCCCTGCAGGACACTGGGGTGACCTGGACCCCACCACCTGCCTAGAGGGAAGGCAGCCTCTAGCCGCTGAGGAAACACCGAAGCTGAGGGTGGGGTAAGAGGAGGTCCTCCCCACCCCCCGAGTCCCCCCACTCCCCACCAACACCATAGCCTGCCCCAAAGGCAACATTTGCTCCAGGCCAAGCTCCGGAGTCCCAGCGTGGGAGCCAAGGTTTTCACACAATGCAAGGGAATATCAGTTTGGCTGGAAAGAGTCGGAAGGATCCAAGAAACCATCCGGAGCTGGGGCCTTCTCTAGCTTGTACCCTGCCCCCAACACAGTGGGGAGCTCTGGCTTCCAGACCCACCCAGGCTGCCCCCCAGAGGCCAGCCAGGTCACCACGGCCCCAGACATTCGAACACATTGAAAAAACAGCTCAAAACTGCCCGCTATATTCTGCTGAAGAGCAGCAGCTGCAAATCCCACAAACTTTTCCTTCACTTGCCTCACTGAGGTCTTCTTACCCGGGGTCCCCAAACACCCAGCTCCCTCTCCCTTCCAGCACGCCCGCCCAAGAGAGGAGTGCAGACCCTGGCTCGTACATAGCCTGACACAGCCCAGCCCTCCTAGCAAGGCCCATGCTAGCCTCAGCTTGAGGCAAGACTCCTCGTTCTGGGAGACAAGAGCAATATGGTGTCTGATTCTAGTGTATATTTCAAGTCTGGCTCTGTGACTTCCCCCTCCCTCAACCACAGCACCCGCCTGCCCTAGATCTGCATTCCATCCTAACGGGAAACCTACCACGGGGATACAGCTGTTCAGCAACAACCAAAGGGCTATTTTCATTCCCATGAAACATAGGAATGCTCCTCCTAAGTCTCACCACTTTTCCCTCAGCGTAATCTGCATTAGGGGCAGAGGGTCCGTCCAGCCCTGGAGCGCAGAGGACAGGGAAGGGCCGGGTGTTCTTGTCCCCTTGGAGAGAGGGGACAGTGAGGCTGGGGAGCAGACCTGAGTGGAAGCGCGTCTATCGAGAGCACAGGGGCCCACGCAGCAGTGACCCCAGTCTTCCTTTCACAGGCCTGCCTGGAGCAGTGGGAGCCCCCAGGGCCCTGGTGCTGAGGAAGCCTCCCACTGTGATGGTCAGAACACTGGGCTTGGCGTCAGCTAGCTTTTAGGCTCAGCTCCCCCATTCCTATCTGCGCAACTTTGGCAAGCTCCTCTTTGACCTCAGTTCCTGCAGCTGTGAAATGAAAATAATCATTCCTAGATCCCAGAGTTGAGAGCATGAAGCAAAACCAACTATTTGAAAGTAAACAGTCATGTTCTATACAAAGGTAAGGCGAAGTAATTTACTCTGCACTTAATAATTTCTCTGTTAATTGTAGGAGAGTGACAATTATGCTAGTACTCACTAAATATATGTTTGTTGGCAGATATATAGATCGGGTAAAGGAAATCTTCTGACTAGTGGACATCATGGAATACAGGTGTGGCACAGCCAGACCCCAAAGGGTAAGATCAAGAACAGCAGCTCTTCAGCCCAGATTCTGCTTGAATCTGGGCTCGGGAAGGCCACCTAGATTCTAGAGGTTCTAGTGTAATGGTTAAGAGCATGGGATTTGGAATCAGACAAGCAAAGTACTTCTGCTTAGGCTGTGTGACCTTAGGCAAGTCGCTTTGCTTCTCTGAGTTTCAATTTTTCATCTGTCAAATGGGGATAATAATAGTAATATACATGTGTGTAGATATATATATATTTACACACCTAAGAAGTATATAATAAATTTTAGTGTTGAAAAGTAGAGGTGGCTGAGAAACCCTGAAAGTTTGTTAGAATGGGGTGGACATCTTTCAACAAGGCAAGGAGGTTCGTGAACAGACAGCTTTACAGATGTATCACAGGTTCCTTTTGTGACAAGCAATGCTGATAGCGACCATCAGCATTTACTAAGAGCTTGCTCTCCACAAGCACGGCACTAAGCAGTTCATGTGGATTAGCTCTGAGCAAGCCTCTGGGTTCTAAAACCAAGACCACCTTAAGGAGAGCACCGGAAGGCTGTGCTTTCTGTTTGCGCGCATCACTGCCACAGAGCTGCTCCCTGGCTCTCTGGGATGTGTTTACTTCCCCAGCCCTTGGCAAGTTTATAAACCACTGTCTTTTTTTTTTTTTTTTTTTAACAGTTTTATTGGAGTATAATTGCTTTACAATGGAGTGTTAGTTTCTGCTTTATAACAAAGTGAATCAGTTATACATATACTTATGTTCCCATATCTCTTCCCTCTTGCGTCTCCCTCCCTCCCACCCTCCCTATCCCACCCCTCTAGGTGGTCACAAAGCACCGAGCTGGTCTCCCTGTGCTATGCGCTGCTTCCCGCTAGCTATCTATTTTACATTTGGTAGTGCATATATGTCCATGCCACTGTCTTTGAGAGTTTCCACGTGTCAAGCACGTGGGCTCTGTTTTGCTCCAATTCACTTGCGTCTGCAACTGGAAAGCTCTGACCTTCTCAAAGTTCACCTGGATTTGTGGAGATGGCTCAGGGGCCCCAGGGCCAAGATGAAGATGGGTGGGCCCTCTCGCAGCAGCAGCCTGAGGAGAATCCCTCCAACCCAGGCCTGTTCCTTAAAATCAAGGAAGTGCTCCATTTGTGCTCCCTCAGCACCTGGCCCAACCTTGCCTGTGGCGGGCATTCAACCAGGGTAATTAAGATGGAAGTTAGCTCCCATCTGTTTCTCCACCACCACCCCATCCCATCTGTGCCCGCCCTGTGTCAGCAGTAAATGGGTTAATGGTCTGAGTTGAAGGCAAGGTCTTTCCTGAAGCCACTGCCTGGGAGTCATCCAAGCAGCTTTCCAAGGTTGGTGTCATGATGAAGAGCACAGACCGCCACAGTCAAACCCTGGCCTCACCACTAGCTGGGCTGGGTGATATCGGATAAGTTACCTTCACTCCCTGCACTTCAGTTTTCTTACATGGAAAATGCGGATGATGATGATAGCACCCACTTTGTTGAGTTGAAAGGCACTTAGTCCAGTGTGTGGCACATAGTAAATTACTGTGTTTAAAACTTAGGTAAATACACTTACAGCTATATATACATCGATGCCCACATATAGCCACAATATACAGATACACACACAAAGAGAGCCCCTGAGAGCTCTGAAGCAGCCAGGACGTGTACATTCCTCACTCACATGCACCCACACACTGACTTAAAAACACAGAGCAACAGACGAATCACTGCAAATAAACCTTCTGGACGATGGCCACAGTGATAAGAAGCAATCAGGTGGAAAGAGTAAACCGGGGAAGACTATCCAAAGGAAACAGCTTCTGAACTGTTTGGAAAAAGAAGTTGAGCAAAATTATTGTTTGTGCTGGGACTTCTTCCAGATCTACAAACAAGGTGAAACCCGAACACGAGGTTGCCCAGCTCTGGATGGGAGAGAAAGAAGAGCCGCCCCTATTCTCTCACCTCATTCTGAACTACAAACTGGCCATGGAACCAGCTTCTCCTACAAACACAGACCTTGGGAAAACTCAGAGAATAACAGTGTGAAATCCCGTGGGTGGACGTAAGGTCCCCGTATGCTGTCCACACAGTCTTTGTATTCAACCAGATGCCGAAGAGCTGGTCAAACAGCTTGTGAATATGGGGCTTCCTCCAGGCTTATCAGCTGGGTTTCCATGACTCAAAATAAGTAAGAAAAAGAGAGGTCCCCAGAGTGGGCACCATGCACTGCTGGCTCCAGGTACGGACTTGGGTTGGAGGCCAGCTCGATGCCCTGGCTGACATTTGGTGCCATGGCTAAGTGCAGTCTCCATCCGGCCTGGCAGCCTCTTTCCCCTTCATCTCGCCCTCACCATTCCTTTCACTTTGACATAATGAAAGTGCAACCTGCACACTGTCTAGAGGTTGCATATGATAATTAGAAACATGTGTCCGAGCTGGCATCCCTTCAAAGGACTCTGGAAATCGGACTTGGGCCGTCTTCTGATTGCAACAGCAATCCCCCGAGCTGGCTCTCCAGCCTTCACATTCTTTCAGCTGCACCTAGCGTTAACTCTTGCCAGTGGAAGACTGCTGCAAGCAGAGCTCATTCCTGAGGTTCTGCAGAGGCTGGCAGTAATGATTCTCAGGTACACAGCAAGGCTCTGGACTTGGCATCTAGGCAGGAACTTTTCAGCGATAATAGCAAGAATCAGCAGGCTTATTTTCCTTTTTGCAGAATTGGCACGTTGATGGGTCACCACCCAGGTGGGAGCCTGGGCCTTCTGGGGCACTGCCTAGACTCTCAAGGAATCCAATGCTGGTTCCTCTCTGATCCAGCAGGGTGATTTTTGCTACAAAAGATACCAAAATATCTTTATCTCACCAGGAAACTCCGGAGGGAAATGCAGAATCAGTGGCACCTCTCCACTATAATCACCCAAGCTGTGTGACTGACAGGAGAGACTGAGGGGACTTATTCAGTTGAGCAGAGACCAACTGCACATCAATGACATACAGGTGTCTTGCTAGGCCCTGAGTAGACAGAGGGTAAGTGGGGCCCCCTGTCCTCCAGGACTCTATGTCTGAGTTGGAGGCTGGATAGAGGATTTTGGTCTTTCTTTCAGCTTTTAGTCTAGATACATCTATAGCCACACACCCACAGCCCATGATAGCAGGCTCAAACACCCCCTGGTATTGGCAGCAATCACCCTGCCCCCTCACCTTGGCCTCTTCTTGCTTATTCCTGACCTCCTCTCACATCCTTACCGAGTTCTAAACCCTTGGCCCCAGGCCCCTGACCCTGATCCTGCCCTGGGTTCTCCAGGGAAGTGCTTCTCAAATTTTAATGTTCACCTGAGTCACCTGGGGATCTAATTCAATATATAAAGGATAGGAGGCTGAGATCCTGAATTTCTAACTAGCCCCCAGGTGATGCCCATGAGCTGCTCTGGGGACCACACTCTTGAGTATCAGGGTCATAGACCACATATGGCCTCCCCTTCGTCTAGACCTCAGTTCTCCATTGGGAACTTTAACCAGACTCATCTCTTTAGTTCTTAGAGTCCAAATTGGCCTTGGGTACAACAGTCCTGGCTCTGCTCCAGCCACTGGGAATCTAACCTCTGTCTTATACTCCTGAGCTGCTGTCCCACAAGGTCAGTGCTGCTGTCCTTCTTTGGTAGGGAGAAGTCAGAAAGGGGCAGACCCAACTAATATCATGTTGGGAAGAATGCGATGGGGGCTACAACCAAGTCTCAAGGAGGTGGAAACTCATCCCAAAGAGAAGCCCGGGGCGGAGGTAGGGTCGCAAGAGTCAGGCCTCGAAGCTGTATTTGGCGTTGAGACAGAAAGAAAGGCACCAGCCACACAGCACCAGGCTCATCCTACTTGTGAAAAAGTTAGTGACGAGCAAAGCACCATAATGGAGGCCTGATGCAGAGTCTTTCCCTCGCAAAATAAATCTGAGCAAGCTTCCTCTCCTCTCTGACCCTCAGTTTCTTTGTTTTCATAACAGAGAGATGAAAGTCATTCTCATCAGCGTCAGACATTGTGGACTGTCCTAAAACTTCCCAGAGGGGCTGTTTTTACTGTACCCGGGACAATTTACATAACACTTGATATAACTCTCAGCAATGGCTGTAAAAATGAAAAATGTCACAGTTAAATGTATAAAACAAGTAGCTCTCACCTGTCTCAGAGTTTGTCTCCCTTCAGCTTTAAGCAGATGAATTTCATAGCCAAACCATGTCAGGAGTCACTTCAAGCATTTGAAAACCTCAAACCAGATCCCTTGGTGGCCATATGTGGAGTTTCCACCTCTGGCTCTCACCGTTAAAGGGCAATATACAGTTTATTCACAGTTTATTATATTTGAAGAATGTCATTTAAAAATAACAACCAGTTCGATTCCTTCTCTCTTTAGTCGGCTCCTTTATGGATCTACAACAGTTGCTGCTGCCATTACAATCTCTTTTATCCATTAAGCAAAAATATCACGATTTTGAGTAAAATATCATGGACACACACAAAAAAGTGAGGCTTTCAATTGCCCTAAGAGAAGCTTTGCTAGGAGCAATTGTGAAGAATTCAAGCTACTTAAAGTTTATCAGAACAGATGGCCACTTAGTTCTCCCTGAATTAATAGTTGCTGGAAGCAACAGAATCAAATGAATGCTGTATGCATATACCAGAAATTGTATATTTAGATAACTCGGTGAAGTTCATTGGTTGGCATCATTCGGTGTCAGAGATTTGCAGTTTTAGGTCGTAAATATAGATTTATCTGGAAAATATTTTGTTTCAGAGATTGAAGTTTGTTTGGTTACTGTTGTTGGTTTTTTGTTTGTTTGTTTTTAAACAACATGATTCTACACAGAACAAGAGCCAGAAGACAAAAATGTGGGCAAAATTCCCTCTAAATCAGTCTTATTCCAGCAGCCTCTGGATTCAGTACAAGCAAGGAGTCCAGCTGGGAAAACTATCCGTTTGGTGTTGATTTTCTGTTTCTGGATTTACCTTTCACTTGGGTCATTTTCCTTATTTTTCTCCACATGTTCCAGGAAGCCTTCCCCCTGTGCCTCCTATTAGACAAGACTCCTTCTCCACTGAGAAATCACACAGGCATAATATTCATGGCTGGGGAAAGTGATGATAGGACAGAGGTCTATAAGCAAGAGGGCCCAACATACATCAAAGGGTTTGGATGACTTCTGGTAACATAACTCAAAATGCTACTCATTGAGAGATTTATTCTACATAGACTTTAATCATGGCTTTATTGGGTTGTGGTTTGTGTGTATTTAGTGAGTTATAGAGGCTTTTAGGAGGAAAAAGCTTTTCAATTTTGTTATTCATTATAAAAGCCTTTGTCCTATGTAAAGCAATAAAGATGTGATGAAAATAGAATACCCAGATCCCAGTGGAATGAGGGGAGAGTGTCAGAAAAAGAAGGGCAATGTTTACATCGGAATCCTAACTGTGCCACTAAATAAAGAGGGCTCTCAGTCTGGTGACATGTGCAGACCATCTGGACTACAGGGTGGATCTGAGTACTGTTTTCTTTAAACAAAGACATTGTGCACAGCTCAGGTAGCAAATAGTGATAGATCCTGGAGAACACACTGAACATCACTGTCCTTGACACACCCACAAAAGCTACATGTTATCTCTGCCCTACACTTCTGCCCCTTATTCACTGGAAAAAAAACAAGCACCCTGTTCCATTAGTCCACATTGGTCCGGACTCCTAATCCACCTGGTTTCTTTTGTTTATTTTTTTATGAATTTATATTTTGGTAGGGGAGAGGCAAGCATAGTAGGGTGTGTAGGGGACTAGTCTATGGAAGCAGAATTCCTGAGTTCAAATCCTGGCTTTCCCACTGACTGGCTGTATTAGCCAGTTCAGGCTGCCATAACAAAATACCATAGACTGGCTTTAACAACAGAAATGTATTTTCTCACAGTTCTGGAGGCTGGGAAGTCCAAGATCAATGTGCCAGCCAAGGGCTCCCTTACTGGCTTGTAGATGACTGCCTTCTTACTGTGTCCTCACATGGTGGGAAAGACAGAAAGAGAGTGGGGTGAAGAAGAGCTCTCATAAGGACACTAATCCTGTTGGGTCAGGGCCCCACCCTTATGACCTCATTTAACTTTAATTGCTTCCTTGAAGGCCCCATTTTGGAATACAGTCACATTGAGGGTGAGGGCTTGAACATATAAATTTTAGGGTACACCATTCAGTCCATAGCATCAGGTTTGTGGCTTTGAGCAAGTTGTCTAAGCTGTTTCTCTGTCTGTAAAACAGACAATTATATAAAATTGATAATTTTATCTACCCCATACCTTTGCAGTAAGCATTCAATATCACCTCTATAAAGTGCTTAGCAGAGTGTCAGTTGTCAAGAGCTAGTTTCACTCACATAGAAGCAAATTCTAGGACTTCATTCCATTAGGGTGACCAAGAAGGATCAGAGATTTGAGATTGTTAGGGAAGAATGGGGAACATGCCAACCAGTTCTGACCCTGACAAGGAGAGGCAGAAAAGGACACAAGAAAGCGAAGTGCTAAGAAAAGAGGATGTGCAGTCCACGGCTGGATGGCCTAGATGCTAGAAAGTTTCTCCTCGTATTAAACTAAAAATCTTTCCCCAACATTTCTACCCATTCACCCAAGTATTGTCCCTAGGAAGTGTTCTCTGGAATAACACATGGAACTGGCCCATGCCCTTTTCCATATGACAAATTTTTGAAAATAGCTATTATGTCCCCCACCTAAGTCTTTTATTTCCCAGGCTAAACATTCCCAGGTCCTTCAATCATCCCTGTATGAAAGGGTTTCCAGCCCCCTTACTATCCTGGTCAACCCTCTCTGGACACACTCTAATTTGTCCATGTTCCTCTTCAAATGTGGTGTCCAGAAGGAAATACAATACTCCAGATGTGGACTGGCCGGCACTAATTACAATAGGACTATTAACTCCTTTGATCCACATAGTATATATCTATCAATGGAGCCTAAAATTACAAAAACTTTTTCAGCTCCCACATCACTCTAGATTTTCCTTTCAAGTTTATGGTAAATTACAACTGCTTAGTTTTTTGTTTTGTCTTGTTGTTTTCTCACTATTATTAGACCAGGACTCCTCCATCTCCCATTTTACCAGTGATTATTTAGCTTAAACACAGGCATGTGGCTTACTGACTAGTGAGACTTAAAGTCTTTGTGGGCAGGAACTATGTCTAACTCATCGTGTTATTTCAGAGCCTAGCACAGTGCCTGGCTCACTGATGTGTTAGCTATACCTTCTACCTGCTGCTCGCCACCATGATGAGAGCCTAAGGAATAAAGACACCAAGAATGCACCAGGCAAAAGCTTGATCTTTACTCCTAATTATAGGTTTGGCCTCCAAATCCCTATAATGTCTCCTACCCTGGCAACCTGAACAGGAGCACCTTTGACCCTAGCAGGACTTCTGTGAACTCAAACAAGCCCATCTGATGGCAAACACAGCAGGGAAGAAAAAGAAAAGGAAAGAGAAAAGAACACAAGAGCAAACTGGAAAGGGGTGAATATAAGAGCATTTGCTCAGTCCAGCTCCATTTATAATTGCATTATTCCTTCCACTAAGAGCCCCACCCCTTCTATTTTGAGCACCCTGTGAGAGGAGGGGGAAGCCTTGAGCTCCCCCTAGAGGCGAGAGCATGAGACTAATAAGAGATGCTCAATAACTTGAATGATCACTGATGTTGGGTTCTATATGAATCTTAATCTCATAATCCAACATACTGACAGATCCTCTCATCTATTAGGAAGGATAAGGCCAACCTGGAGCTTTTAAAGAAACATCAACAAATGTGACCTTAGTCCAGGGAACTCATTGCAAACTCTCTTTGTCTGAGCACTAACTCCTTCACTTGGTTTATTTGCTTGCTCCTATCAGCTTTGGACCCCAGGCAGACTTCCACAGACTTGCGAGTCTTGTACTTGCTTAACTTGGACCTGAGCTTTCTTATTCATAAATTTGTTCATCCAAGTCAAGGGCTGTATAAGAACTGGGATAAGCTGGTGAGAAAAATCAGACATGGGAAAAGAAAAATCACCTTATGGTCTAGTGAAGGAGCAAGATATCCCACAAATAAAAGAAACTGCAACCATGATGAGTGTTACAAGTACAAGTACATGGGACCGTGAGCACAACAGAGGGGTTTGACCTAGTTGGGGAGGAGAAAATCATGTGTGAGGTAAGGGATGAGTGGGATCAACCCGGTGAGGATGAAAGTGAAGAAGTTTCCAGGCGGAGACAATAGCCTTATGCAAAAGGTCTGGTGGAGGAAAGCCCAGAAGGTCCTAGAAGTTGAAAAGAGGCCAGCATGGCTAGGACAGAACACAGAAGAGGGAGGTGGCAGGAAGACGAGGCTATGGAAGAGCTGCTTGGCTTGTCACCATGACCTGATTCCAGATTAAGTCCGATCTACAACCAGGTTTATTTAAACTCGATTGTCAAATAACTCTTAATTCACCTTTTCCATCCTGTCTTCAAGGCTTTCATGAGCTACACTGTCAATGCCTTGAGGAAATCAAAATAAATTATGTGCGTATGATGACCCTGATTGGGTCTATCATGGATCTTAGAGATAGAACTTCAAGCATGAGTAGAGGGTTTTTGTTTGATTTTCTTATTTCACATGGAGTTTTTGAACCTACTGAAAAGCATAAGGAAGCAAGAAGAAGGAGAAACTATGGGTGCTAGAGAATATTTGATGTGGGTGAAAATCAAAGTCCTTCATGAGAAAACACTAGGTGCCTCTCTGATATCTTTCTCTGAATAGTTTCACCATTCCCTAAGGATAACATCATTCAGCTATGTTTTTCATTCGTTCAATGTTTTTCCTTGTTGGTAAGAAATCAGCTGGTGACCATGCAATTTTAAGCCCATTTTCCTTTCATTCCAGGACTATTTAACACTGGCTACAAATCTGTAACCAAGCGGTAACATCCTCTACTTTTATTGTTCTTTCATTTAATCATCATTCTTTCAACAAACACATATTAAGTTTTTACTATGTGCTAGACACTGAGGATAAAAATATGAATAAGACAAGAGTATTTGCCCTCTGAGAGCTCACAGTCAAGTGGGAAAACCAGGCATGATCCAATTAGTTAGTAATGGAATAGATATGAATATGATAAATGGTAATGTGAGGTGAGAGAAAACTCTTAGCTCTGCCTACCAAGGCAAAGGGGAACTTTTACAGGAAAGACATTTGAGCTGAGCCTTGGAGCACACAAGGACAAAAGGAAGTCCCAGGCAGAGAAAATGGCATTTGCAAAGGCAGGGAGGCAAAGGAAAGAGTGGAATAGTGGGTAACCATAGGAAAGTGGTTTGGACAGAGTCCAAGATGTCCATAGGAGTCAGGAGAGAGATGAGGCTGGAAAAGTAGGTAGGAATCACTCATGATGAGTTTTGAACCTTGTTCTCCAGAATTTAGATGTTGTCCCATAGGCAATGGTAAGCCTGTAAAGCTCCGATTTTTACTTTAGAAAGATCACTCGGATAGTCACGTGGAGGATAATTTGTAATCATGAAGAGTCAAAGAGAATTTTAACGCATCTGACACCAATGACTGGTTGGTCCATATACATTTGGTGATTTACATATGGTGCTACCTTGATTTGTTTGACAGAAAATCTAAACCTTAATGACAATCACAGGATCTCTGGAAAGACAGCTGGAGTTGCCTCCATTTTTCCCAAAGTGTGTTCCACAGGACACTAGTCCTATGGGGTGTTAGCAGGTGTTAAGTAGTGGGGAAAATGTCTGCCAATTATATCTAGGTTATTACCCATAGGGAGTAGAGTAGCCTTAAAGGTAAACCAAATGAGATAAAGCAAAGAAAGTGCTTCTGTGTTTCTTCAAGAAGACATCAAAGAAGATATATAGGTATAGGTAACTACAGACACAGATATAACCACTTGCTTTTCTTTTTGTGATGCTTTCCTTGGACTTGTGCTAAAATGGGCTGAAAATGGTACTCTCTGAGCACACAGCTACTAAGAGTAGGAAGAAAGCAGTTTCAGCTTCAGCCAGGCAGCAGGGAGAAACTAATTTGTAATTCAAGAATTGGTTGTACAGCTTTCTAACCCCTGGAAAAGGGGCCAGGTGAGGTAGGTGGTACCAGCCAGGCTGATCAAGGTAAGGAGGAGGTTCAAGGAGCCAGGCTAAGTCATAAAAAGAAGTGGCCAGGGGCAGAGAAGAGCAGACATCCAGGACATGAGTATACAACTATAATGACCACAGGAGAATGCTTGAGTATAAAGATAAAGAACCCGAGTCTGACATCAAGCCTGGGCCTGAAAAGAAGATCAAGTAGGAGATCAGGTCCCAAGTAAATGCAGAGATGGAGTAGGAAGTTGGGATCAAGATGTGAATGAAACAGAAAGCTCTGGGTCTTTCTCCATGTACAGAGATGGGTAGCTCAGAGCATCTTCTTATGAGACCTGGCTGTGCAGTGCCAGAGCATGGGAGTCACCCTGCACTGAAGCATAGCATCTAGGTAGGCAAGGTCATCCATACACAGATAAACTGGGTCCTCCCCCTGGACTAGAAGTTACTGGGTAGGAATCACCTGATCCTTCTTAGTTACTCCAGCATCTCACACACAACTTGGTACAACGGTAGGCGCTCAGTTAAGATTTTCTGAACAAATGGCTGAATAGATTCTCTAAACTAAGCTTCCCTCACATTGCCAACCTTCCTGACCTCTAGGTCCCAAAGGAAGTTCTACCTGGATACGGAATGCCTTTGTAGAGTGATTCTCCTTGTTACAGCCCAATGGAAAGGTGTGAAGACCTTATGCTCGTTGAGATGTCAACTTCCAATCTCAACAGGGAAATGATACCAGGTGGCAAAGCCACCCTAGTGGAACATCAAAACTGACACGTTACCCTCTCCTCTCCCTTTTCCTACTTCATCCCAACACTGGGCTGAACTATCAACACGAGGAAGCTGAGTGAGAAGGAAACACAGGCCCATAGGATGGCTTCCCAACAAGAGAACTTAAATTTTTAATGATAGTATTAACTAAGGCTTATCAATCTGCAATTTTGTTAGACAAATTTAAACTATAGACATGTTATATTATGTTATTTTGAGTTATTTTTGTTTTCCCAGTTTCTATAACCATGAAAGAGTTTTGGCATGATTATCCTCTCACATGAAGGGAGGGGAGGGGTCTTAACGCCTTGAATGGCATATGGGTCCACATGGTGGGGGATCCATTTCAAGAAGAGGCATTTAATTAACAGGCAAAATGCCAGAGCCTAGGAAATCTAACAGTACCCAACTCCTACCAAGCAGAGGATGGCATTTCAGAGTACTTTCCATGGTGCCATCCTTCCCATGGTTTGCATACACAGGGAGGACCAACGGAGCTGCTACATGCAGTTTTGTATTTGCAGGAATGTGAAAAAGATAGAAACCAGGGTCCTTGGCAGTCAAGTTAAAACCAAGTTGATTCGGTTGCACAACAATGTGAATGTGCTTAATGCCACTTAACTGTACACTTAAAATGGTTAAATGGTAATTTTTATGTTATATTTTACCATAATAGCTTTTTTTAAATGAGCAAATAGAATAAAGGTTGGGGGAGGAAGGATGAAAGCAAGTTGATTCTTTATAACCTGCACAGAGGGAGGGGAGCAGTGGCACAGTTGATCCAGAAACATTTTTACTTGGTTTTGGATTGCAATTTAGGAGCCCGTGTGTGACTGATAACATTGCTAGGTATGTTCACCTTATCCATCAACACCATCCAACACAAGAGAAGAGAGTGCTGCAGGGCACTGAGTACTCTGAAAAGAGGACCACGGGCCACCACTGGCCACATGCAATCTGCAGAGCTAATGGACAGGAACTGGGCCACCACTGAGTGGAAAGGCTGGGCTATCTCCGCGCTGCCCACGAGGCTAACTGATGCTCAGCTGAGCTGACCCATTCATTCTCCTCCCCTGACCCACATGTGTGGGCAGGGTCTGGTCAGAGCTGTTCTGGAACACGGTGACAGGCAGAGCCTTCCATATGCTCACACCCAAGGTTTTATCCACAGAAATTCTATTAGTTCCATATCATGGAGGCTGTCCAAGGAACCCTCAGCTCAGGGACACTCCTTGTCCTGCTCAAAGGCAGTGACAAAAGTGACAGCACTTAATGTCTGAAGAGGAATTCACAAGAATAGACTTGCAAAATAGTCCAGCATCAGATGTTGGTGACACTTACTGCCTGATGTCCTCAGTCTAACACTGGTGATAGGACAATCTCAGGTCTGGCTGGGAAGAGGGCTTTTCAGGTTCTCTCTCTTCCCTAACGGTAGTCTCCCTTCCAACTTAACAAACACTAATCAGACAGCGATTATGTAAGATTCTGGGACCACTGGGAGAAATTATACAAGATCCTGTGGCCATGGCACTGCCAGCACTCAGACCTTAGACCTCAGGCTCTGGCTCTCCTAGGAGGGGTGTAGAGCCCAATGGGTACTGGCTCCAAACCAATCCATCAACACATATTCATGCCACTGTCTTATTCATCTTGGGTTCCTACCAGCACAGGTATCCTCCTCTCATCCCTTTGCATCCTTGGAAACCTCATTCCTTGTACTCTTTCCTTGTGGTCTAAGCTAAAGTCTGACACTTCCTGAGGCACCATCCTCCCTACCACCCTCTCCAGGGCTTCTCATTCTGCCACTCCCCGTGTAACCTAGGTTAAGTGGGAGTGGAGAGGGAGTAGCATCGGGCTCCCATCGCTGCTTCCATCTCCTGTAACAGTCTCTCCCCATTTAGGGCTTTGCCACAGTGCTCACTCCTCCTCATGACCACCAACTATGGAAAGAATACAAGCAACCTTAAGATACAGCTCAGAATCGCTGTTCATCCTGCCAGTTTTACCTTCTGATTTCCTCAGATCTGTTCTCTCTCTCCCTGTAACCACTGCCCTGCTGTAGACCCTCAACATCTCTTGCCTGAAATATTGCAGTAGCTTCCTCACTGATGTATCTGTGTCTGGTCTTGTTGCCCTCATACCTGCCCCCCAGGCCTATACTATTTAAAACACAAATGTTACTGTAATACTTCCCAAGTGGTTGTGACCTCATAGATGTAACTAACACTTATTGAGGGCTTTCATGGTGCCAGACCCTGGGCTACGTGCTCTACATGTTACTATTATTGTCCCCATTTAACAGAAGAGGCATCCACAGTTGAGAGAGACTAAATCAAGATCACACAGTCAAGAAGTGTCTTAGATGGAATTCAAAGATCTAACTGTCCAACTCCAGATCCTAAGCACCTAACCCTTGGCCACTGAAGAAGACATCGTTAGCACTCACGAGCATTCCCAGTTCTCTGCTCCCTCCAGGCACAAGGGAGGATTACACTGCTCACCCCCTTAAAAGTTAAGAGTGGTCACCTTACCTGTTTTAGTCAGTGAGAAGTGAAGGGAAGTGACAGGGGTCTTGTTCTGGTGGAAGCATTTAAGCACCAGTATGCAATTATCCGTACTCTTCTCCCATGCTGCAGTGAAAACTCCAAAGCTTTCTGTCGAGATGGTGAAATCATACGAGGGCAGAGCCCTTGTCAGCCTAGGTCCTGAGTGCCCAGGTTGAGCTGAGTCCCCCATCAACCTACAGGGTTGAAGCATGAACAAGAAATAAACCTTTGTTTTATGAAACTTTCAGCCGCTAAGATTTGGTAATACTATAGAAACACACACATACACTCAACACACACACATACACTCACACTCACACACACACACACACAATTTAGCTTGTCTTGATAAATACGAATATACTGCCATGCCTCAGTTACAATAACCAGGCTCTTGTTTTCTTGCAAAAGCCTTCTTATATTCCAGTTTTGTTCACTGCATTTACTAGCTATGCAAACTCAAACAAATCGCCTACCTCTCTGAGTCTCAGTTTCTTAATTTATGAGTGTTGAAGTAGAGCTTAAGTTAAATTTTATTCAACAAACCCTTACAGAGAGTAAGCGCCAGGCACCGTGCTGGGTGCTAGTTGATATGGAAAGCCTTTTCTACATCTGGGTCTGGGTCTGTCCTGACCCACTGTCTAGGACCATCGTCCAGAGCTCACTGCTGGGAGCAAACCTGGGGTCAAGCCCTGGCTCTGCCACTTACTAGAGTGCCCGTGATTACACAGAGTGAGACTGTGGGTGAGTTATGACTCAATCTCTCTGTCTCCATGTCATCATTTAGTAAAGCAAGAACATTTATTCCTACCTACCAGGTCTGTGGGGAGGGGCAAATAAAGTGTGTGTATATAACTCCAAGGATGGATCCACTGGTGATAGAAACATATCTGGTATTAGTCATGGTGTCACCTCTTACTTGCTGTGTGACCTTGAGCATGTTACTTAGACATTTTATGCCTCAACTCCTCCATCTAGAAAGAGAAAATAGTAATGGTACCTCTGCCTCCATTGGGTTTTAGTGAGAACTATTGAATTCTTGACACATGGTAGCACTCAACAAATGTTCATTACTCCAAAGAAAGACACTTTACACATACCAGGCTGTTTATATGTTTTTATGTGTGTGTGATATATACTCTCAAATTTTACAATTATTGATTCAATGGCTATTTCTCCCACCTTGAAGATAGGGACTGGGTCTTTTTCCTCTTCACATCTCCAGTGCCTGGAGAGCAGACTGGTTGAATAACTGTTTGCGGGATGAACTGAATGAATTTATCACATTTTTCTATTATCTTCTTTCTATCTTCCTGAAGAAAACTCAATCTCTTGGCCTTAGAAAGTCACAGGCTTTTCTGGGGAGTGTCTAGTTGTCAAAGAAGCCGCTTCTCACAAATGTTCAATCTGACCTGACAAATGGAGAGAAGGGCTTGGGGCCGGGTGGGAAGGCGTGTGTAAGCTCACCAAATTGCCTCAGTCTCTGGGTCATGTTTTTCTGCAGTCTGAGAGGTTTTGTTTTTTATTTAAAGAAACAAAACAGTTTCCAAGGAAAACTCATTTTGTTATGGTTCAAAACCATTTCATTTGTGATATTATTTCCTCTGCTGAGCTTTCAACTTTCTAAATCCCTCTGAGGCTGGAACAGCTCCAGGGCTGTGAGTGCTCTTGAGGCGGGGGTGGGGGAACGGAGGACGGGGAACGAATCCCTCCTTTGCAGAGCCCACCACTGGCTGCAGAGCCTGGAGATGCAGCTCAGAGAAATAAATCACTATCCTCCAGGTTTCCATTCAGATCCATTCAGCAGCACCCTTGAAAGTGGACCCTTCCATGGCTTTTTAATCATGGAACTTTCCCTGGAGAAAGCGTCGGGTCTGTGGCCAGACACAGCGCAGCTGAGGTCATCAGGGCTGGTGAGGGGAGTGTCTCTGGATGGTTTTGTGGCCAACAGTTGGGGTTGCTTTATCACATCTGAGGGAAACATCAGTGGAATCCCACATAGTGACTATCTGTCCTCACAATTCACGATCACAGAGCACTCCTGATTTTCCTCCAACCCCTCTAATGTGTTGTGCAACTTGAGAGTGGCCAAAGAAAAGATCTTCCTTCATGTGGTGGCTCTGCCCTCGTAACATGTTTAAAGCTGTTCTGCGAGTGACCTGGAGGCTTTTGAGGCTTTTCTTGAGCAAGGAGGAAAATTCAGCCTGGGTCATGGAATTCATGGACGTAAATTCTCCTAAGTAAGAGCCGTCCCTCTCTCCTCTGCACCAGCACAGTGAGGGGCAGGACTGATGGGCCAATGTTTCCCTTACAGCTTGAGAGGTGGTTCAGACCAAGGACAGGATGCTACACTGAGATCAATTTTGGATCAATATAAGGCTGAACTTTCTAGCATAATTTAAAAAAACAACAAAAGAAAAACTGCCTTGAATGGTGTGAGTCTACTGTCACTGGAATTGTTTAAACAGACTAAACACCAGGCAAAAAAGTCATAGAAGAGATTCAAACAAATGAATGTTAACATTAGGTGACCTTAGTCATCCCTTTCAATCCAAAGGTGCTGTGATTGGATTAAAACGTGTTCATTTAACAAACAGTAAGAGCCTGGTATGTGTGCTATGCTCCTTGAGGTCCCAAGAGACATGTAGGAACCAGTGAAGACTCAGTCCTTGTGCTTAGCCTTACTCAGGAAACAAGACACCTGTGTCAGTTAGGATCACCTAGTTACATTAATTCTAGAAACTTAAATCAATCAGTGCTTAAATTCTCATATATGGTACATGTCTTTCATAAGTCATGGAGGTGGGACTCTGCTCCACATCATCTTCAGGGATCCAGGCTGACAGAGGGTTTACTCTGTGGACTGTCACAGGTCACTGCAACAGTAGGAGAAGAAGAGAGTCATGCACTGACTCTTCAGCTTCTGCCTGCTTGTGACACTTGTCAATTCTGCTTTGGATTGGCTAAAGCACGTCACATGGTGTGACTAACAAGAGGTAGGTTAGGTACAATCCTACTGGGCCCACGAGGAGAACCAGAAATACTGACGAGCAGGACTAATGTCTATCATATCACAAAAGCATGCAACAACTGGACAACAATATAAAACAGTATGTAATCAAGACTAAATGAAGATAGTGCTAGATGAAAGATTAATGAATGAATGAATGAGAAATCCATGTCAGTTGGATAATAAGAGAAGATTCTGTGGCAGAAGTAGGACATGAACACAGCATTAAAAGTGAAGAAGTAAGTAAGTATGAGGTAAAGAGAGGAAAACAGCACCTCCAGAAGAGGTGAGAACAGCAGAGAAAATTGGGAAGGGAAGAAAAATTGTCTAAAGCAGCCCTGAAGAATAGTGGAAGATGAAGTTCATGGAGG
The DNA here is from genome assembly GCF_964374135.1 of Grampus griseus. Classification (NCBI taxonomy): domain Eukaryota; kingdom Metazoa; phylum Chordata; class Mammalia; order Artiodactyla; family Delphinidae; genus Grampus; species Grampus griseus. The sequence continues at coordinate 82,080,367 of NC_139017.1, forward strand.
ATTTTGACTGTGGGCTGAGTTTGGAACTAATTTTGATAAGATAATCAACAGGGAATCACTGAATTTCAGTTTAATTATACATGGCATACTTTTGGAGCACCTACTACTGTAATATTGCAGGAGGCATAAATACTAGTAAAATATTTCCTGTCTTCTAGGAGCTGACAAAACCTTAGGAAATAAAAGTTACCCTGTAATACAGGCAGAATCTGTGGTTTCATAGCAGAAACAGAAAGACAAAGTGTAAAGATGGGAAACACACTGTAAATGTAGGTGGAGGTGGCAAGGGAAGAAAGGGAGACAGGTGGCCTGATGTCCTCAGGTGATTAGGAGAATGGCCACACCCTGCAGTGCATCTGTGCTTCCCCAGCCACACCAGGCCCAGTGCAAGAATGAACTGGTATTTCCCACCAAATTCTTCTCAGTTATTTCATGACATCACCAAAGGGGAGTTTACCTGTTCTCTCAAACACAGTCTACCTCAGGCAGGGCCACAGCTCCTTTCCTGCATTAGCTGTTTACAGTGAATGAATTCCAGGGGTTGGCTGACCTGGCATAATAATAGTAATAATAACAACAACATCCAACATTTACAGAAGACTAACAAAATGGATCAGTCAGGCACGTTATTGCCTTTACTCCTTATAACACCAGATGAGAAACCTGAGGTTCAAATATTATGCATCTTCTCCAAGATCACCCGGCTGGGTAAATGTCAGAGCCAAGATTCAAATCCAGATCTTTCATACTCTATAGTATTGCCTTGAGACTAAGGACTACCTCTTATACACCTTTGTAGACCTCATCAGCACAATGCCTGGCACAGAAAAGAAATCAGTGTTTACTGAAAGGGTTAAAGGAATACAAAATCAGACAGTTGAAGTCAGATTCCTGTAGTGGCAAATACATTTTCTTTTTAAGAACAAGGAATGCATGTTAATGAATCAGGAGAAGGGAGGTAGTGAGAAGGGCTCTAAGAAATGTTGACAGTAGGCAGTGGAGGCCAGAAAGAAGAGGTGGGATTGCTGGGACCAGTAGTAAGCAGCATCTTGTATTTTTACAGCCTTTACCATTTCTAAATTGCATCCATTAAATTCCTTCAATCTACTTTATAAATGAGACAACTAAGACTCAAAGGGTCTCAGATAAGGATTATTCACCCCAAAGTCCTCTTTTCACTTTGATAATCAATTCTCATTGTGCAGACAGATGGCTGGGAGCAAATAAATTAAGGTAGCAGGTATATAGTTCATTAACTTAAAGGAAAAAGTCATGGGGAAAGGAAGCAGATAATTTGGGCTCCCTGTTAAAGACTAGATGAGATGCTTGTGCGTACTCAGCAGTCAGGGGGACAGTGTCCTCCAGAATACAGACCAGCAGGCTCTAAGAGAACGACGTGTGTCCAGCCTGAAACCAGGGACTATGGTCCCAACACTTTCTGAAGAAATGAAAGTCATGAGGGGAAAAATCCTGACAGAGGAGGGACAATGGCTGCATAATGTTGCAATCTTTAACAAAATGTAATGGTTATCCATCCAAACCCAACCACCTTTCTGCAACCCCCGTCCTTTAAGCAAGGGACACAGCAGGGAAGACTTCAGGGATAAGAGGGTGAGCCTTATGTCCAATTTCCCCCCCTTTACATAATTTTCCCTATGTCGAAAGCAGTGTCATTAGTGAGGTTCATGAGAATTGGGCAAATAATGGCATAATCCCTTCACATGGGCAATTATTACTGGAAAAAGAAGAGACACATTCTTCATAAACAGTGTTTATCACTTCCTATCATTTTTCCCCCTCTTTTTGGTCCTTGTACCAGAAGTTGAAAAAGTAAAGACACTTTTAAGGTTCCCTTTGGAACACCTGACAAGCAAAGCAGTCCTGGAGCATTCCTTTTGTCCTGTGGCTGGAAAACGGGGTGCCTTGGTTAATTCTTTACATCTAGCATATTGGAATTTGTGTTCACAAATCTGTCTCCTCAACAGTAATAAGAGCGCTCTTGTAATCAGGTAGTACACACTTAGCAGATGTTAGGTCAAAGAAGACAGAGATTCAAAAATGAATCTTGGGGCTTCCCTGGTGGCGCAGTGGTTAAGAGTCCGCCTGCCGATGCAGGGGACACGGGTTCGTGCCCTGGTCCGGGAAGATCCCACATGCCGCGGAGCGGCTGGGCCCGTGAGCCATGGCCACTGGGCCTGCGCGTCTGGAGCCTGTGCTCTGCAACAGGAGAGGCCACAACAGTGAGAGGCCCGTGTACCACAAAAAAAAAAAAAAAAAAAAAGAATCTTGAATGACAATATATAACCACCCATCTGACGAGCATAAATTAACCAGGGTTACCAAATGCAGTTGTCTTAACTATTCTTACTTTCCATTCCTGCTCAACGCCAAGTGGAAGATACACACGTTCTGCTGCCCACAAGTTCATACCAGTTCCTCCATGATACTCCCTTCTAACTTGCCTCCTGAAGAACAGAGGCCAAGTAGAGCAGTTGTGTTAGCTATGGCACTTTGAGATTTATGTAACAGACTTTGGAACCAACCCTCTGTAACTGTGTTTCCTAAGAAGATACCAAATATGAGTTGTTCTACCAAAAAAAAAAAAAAAAATTGCATTGCACTGGCATGTGCGCTAGTGAGCATGTCTTACTTCCATCCTGGCCATGGCCAGAACTGCTCATCTGTTAACTGCTTTACAATTACCACCAACCATTACAATTTACCACCAAGAGGTGGGTAAAACTATTTCCCAATTTGGATTTTAAGCTTCCTGAAGACCTGGGCCCCGTTTTTCAGTTTAGCTACATTATCACTCAGGACCAGGGACACAGAAGCCTTAGTAAATCCACCCAGAAATGAGAGAAGGCAGGAGAAAATCCTCCATGGTGGATACAAAGGGTTTCTGGGGGCCATTCCTTCTTTGCTGTAGAATCGGTCCTCTGTGGCCCCAAATTTTAATATCACAGAAGTTCCGATCATCTTCAAGAAGAAGTTCTGTTCAGGACACGGAGATACAACTGTTCTTTATACAAACATGGACTGTTTTAAAATATTCAATTCAGATGGATTGCTACAGTACTTAAAAAATGGTTCTTCAATTTCAAAAGCAGCTTCAGACAGCCTGTTTAGATTTCCAAAACATGTGTGCCTATAACACTTGGAAACACACTCCAGAGCATGGAAGCCTCTCCAAGAGGTCTGCTGACAAGCTACTCAGAAAACAACCGAAGGAGAAGAATAAAACACTCTCCAAACAAGCACTCCCTTTCTACAAAATGCACACGTGCCTCACTTCTATTTTATTTTTCTCAAAAATGGTTTTATCTCCAAGGCATACTCCCTGCTGTGAAAAGAGACGGGCTCCCAGCAAGCGGGCTGGGGATGTGAAGGTGGGCAGTGGCCTCTTTCATGGCCGTCTTTGCAGGAACCCACAGGCCAGCTCCCACGTGTCCCCATGCATTTCCCTCCAGACAGAAACTCATAAAATGTTTTCCTTCATAGAAAATTCTCCCCAACCCACCAGACCCTGTTCTCAGAATGGCCAACCTCAGAGTCGGCAGGGACCTTAGAGGCCACCTAGCGGGACATTCCTCCCTGTGCAGGAATTTCCTCCCTCACTAGGCCCTCTAGGTCAGGGGGTCGGGGTGAGGGAGCCGTCTCCCCTCTGTGGCGGGGGGAGTCTTCCAATGACAGGCGCTTGCCAACTCAAGGGGCAGTCCAGGCCTCTTATTTATTAATTCTCCACCATATCCCACCCCAGACTGCTTCCCTGTAACTCAAACCATCAGACCTGTGAAGCCTTAAAGGATACATCAAATCCCTCTTTTCCACGGCAGACATTCAAATATGTTAAGACGGTTGTCAGGCCTCCTCCTAGTCTCCCTTTCTTTGGGCTAAATAGTCCCGATTTCCTGAAACTGGCCCGTACCCAATGGGATTGGGGAGCTCTTCCCCATTCAAGCAGCCCCACTGGACATGTTCCTGCTTGAAGATGTCTTACAGTCAGGCAGGGAGCTCTCAGATAGGAATAAAATCCTCTAGATGTGGTCTGTGGAGTATGGATGGCACTGGAACCATTACCCCTCTTATCCTTTGTTCTTTAAAAAAAATGAGACAATCGTAGCATTCTATGGTTTAATCTGTGTGTGTGTGTGTGTGTGTGTGTGTGTGTGTGTGTGTGTGTGTGTTTGCATTAACTGGCTTTTAAGTCACTTTCACCTCATCCTGGACTTCATTGATTTTTTTGAAGTATAGACCTGATCTTGACCTTTACCTCTGAAGTTTTTATCTTCACAGTTTAAAGACTTCATTTAGCCTCTTGAAATCTTCTTGAATCTTGACTTTGTCATCTAACATATCATCTGTTTCTCCCAGCTATAGGAGGAAACTGACTTTTGTATGTTAATCAGAGCCCAGATTTAAAAAAAAAAAAAAAGTATGTAGAGCCCAGGACAGAATATACAACAGTTATCCACATTTATTGAGTGTTTACCATGTGCCAGGCTCTGTTCTAAACACTTCTCATGAGTTAACACATATCATCTTCATAGCAATCTAATAAGTATGATTAGTATCCCCACTTTACTGATGACAAACTGAGGCACAGAGAGGTTAAGTAACTTGCCCAAGGTCACTCAGCTAATAAACGGCAGAGGCAGGATTTGAGGCCAGGTACTGTGGCTTCAGAGCCTGTCGTCTTATCCACTGCTCTGTATTGCCCCGGCTAGAAGACATTAAGAGACTTCTCTCCACTTTGGCATCATTAGTCCAACAATCAATGTGCTTTGGAAATAACTGGGTTAACAACTCATACTCAGACATTTGTGCTCTCATTTAACCTCTTCCCACCCTTTCTTTTCATACAAATATTATAAGGAACTTTGTCAAATGCTTTCTGAAATCAAAATGCACTGCGTCTACAGAATTCTCTTGATCTGCAAGTTCTATAAACCCATCAAAAATGATTTAGTTTGGGATGACTTGTTCTTAAAGAATTTATGTCTGCTCTTGTGCTTGCCTGCTCTCCCTCTGGACCTTTAAGCCAGTCTGGCTCCCCCTACACCACTTACCCCCAGCTATTCCTGGTTCTCACAGAAGGCTCTTCTAGCCTAGTCCAGTCCAGTCTTGCTCCAAAACCCCTCCACTGTCTAGTCTAATCCCATCTTTCATCCTTTCTTCTAACTTAGTGTATCTTCAGGTGTGTTTAATGGAATACTCCTTCTGCCAGATAATAGTTTTTTGGTTTTTGTTTTTGAGTGGTTCTTGAGTTTAAAAAAAATTAAACTAATTCATTTACTGTGGAGCTCTTAATACGCTAATGCACATTGTGAAACTCTAGTTAGAGTGATATTCTATGTAGAATTTCAGATTGGTTGCCCATGGAATCTGTGCTGCACACACAAAGAACAAAAAAGGATATTGGGGCATATTATATAATAGGGTATATTTGGGCACCAATAACTGTTTCCTTGTCTAAATGCTCACACATCACCTGTTTGTTAATGCATTCTAGAATTCTGCCAAGGACACAGAGAAATCTAACCAGTTGGTCAGTGCCAGAATCTATCTTTTTCTATTTTTTAAAAGATATTTATATGTCTCTGTTTTAGTGTGATTCTATATGCATTCTAGGATGAATGTTCTCTGGGCTTGGAAATTTGAACTGAAAGTAACTACTTCTTCTTACCTAAATTGGGTCTCAATTTCCCATTAACTGTATCTATACTTACCTTTGTAGATTGATCATTTTTTCCCACCTTCGAGCCTTACTCAAATGCCACATTCTTAAGGAAACAAAGCCTTTGCTGACCACCTTATTTTAAATTCCAACACCCTCCCAATACTCTCTACTCCCCCTTTCCTGCATTACCTTTCTCAGTAGATCTCAATGCCTTCAAATGTAGTATATAATTTACTTACTTGCTTGGTTTTATGGCCAGGTCTCTACAAGGAGATACTGCTGTATCTCCAGCACCCGTAATAATACCTAGCACAGAGAATATTCCCGATACATATTTGTTGAATGAATAGAATAGGCAGAAGTAGCAATCGCTCAAAAAACATATATTAGGTGCTTTCCATGTGGCAGGCACTGTGTTAGTGACATTCAACTTAAGTACTTTACATGAAACCTCAGTGAAGGACTCTCATTACACTCTCACTGCTTTCTTTGCTTTTCCTTTCACAGCACTTACCACATTTTGTAATTATATATGTATTTGTATAATTATTTAATTTTGTCTTCCCTATTAATCCATAAGGACAAATACCTAGTCTACTTTGTCACTTTTCCTGCCAGTGCCTGGCCCAGAGTAGGAACTTAATAATGAATGAATGAATGAATGCTCATTTCTTCTCCGAGGCTTTGACCTCAAACCCCAGTGTGGAACCCCAGGGCATCAGGTTGGACCATGTGATTCTTTTGCCAGGGCTAAAGGCAACCTGGAGCCTTGGGCCTTTTTTTCCTTTCTTTCTTTTTTTGGCTACACCACGCGGCACGTGGGATCTTAGTCCCCGGACCAGGAATCAAACCTGCGCCCCGTGCAGTGGTAGGTGTGGAGTCTTAACCACTGGACTGCCAGTGAAGCCCTGAGCCTTGGGCCTTTTTACCTTTATGCAAACTGAATCATAACATTTGTACTCTTTCATGACTTTTTAACTCAACATGAAATGTATTTAGTGCATATAGTTGTGGTTCATTCATTTTTACTTTGGTATAGTATTTCATTACATGAATGTACTACAATGTATTCATCCATTCTAGTGTTGATGAACTTTGCATTGTTTCCAGTTTTTGCTGTGGCAAATAAGGTTACAATCCTAATCTCATTCATGGTCCCTGGGGCACCTGTGCAAGTTCTCTAGGAAATATTATATATTGGTGTGAAATTCCTACATCACAGGATATTCACATCTTTATACCAAGGAATGCCAAAGAGTTTTCCAAGGAAGTTGCATCAATTTATACTCCTACTAGCAGTGTCTGAGTGTTACCATTGTTCCACATCCTCAACAATACTTAGTATTGTAAGATTTGTTAATTTTATAAATCTGGGCAATATGAATTGCTGCCTAATTGTGATATTCCTTATGAAGTTGAGCATCTTTGCACATCCGTTAACTAGTGTTGTTTCTTTAATGTGAAATGCTTGTTCGTGTCTTTTGTCCATTTTTTCTAATATTTTGTTTATCTTTTTTATTAATTCATAGGTATGTGTGATATAAACTAGATACTAATTCTTTATTGGTTGATAAGTTGCAACTATTTTCTAACAATTTATGGCTTTTTTTTTACTTTCTTTTGAAAGAAAAAGTTCTTAGTTATAATGCAGTCAAATTGATCAATCTAATTTTTATAAGGTTTGCCCCTTTGAATCTCTTTTAAGAAATCCTTTGCTACTCCCAAAGTCAAAAGACATTTTTCTATATTTTTCCCTAAAAATTGTACAGTTTCTCCCTGAAGTCCTGCATTTGTGTATATAAGATCCAATTATTTTTCCACATAGATAACAGTTGTCTCAAGTGATATCTCTTAAATGGTTCATTTAATTCATTGATCTTCAATGCCAGCTTTTCATATAATTTTTTGTTTTTTAATCAGAAACATATGAGTTTGCCTCTGGGCTCTCTATTCTGTTCTATTCAGGCTATTTTCCTGTCCCTTTACCCAAACTGCTCTGTCTTAATAGCTTGTCTCATAGCTTGAAATAAGACTTGGTCTGGTAGAACAAGTCCTCCTACCTTGCCATTTTTCTTCAGGAATGTATTTGCTATTTATGACCTTTAGTTCATCTGCATTAATTTTAGAAATAGCTATTCAAATTCCTCGAAACCCCTGTTTATAATTTTATTACAACTACATTGAATCTGTGGACTGACTTTTAGGAAAATTAACAACTTTATAACGTTGAGTCTTCTTGTCTGTGACCATGATATGTCTCATGTCAAATAAATATGGACATTTATTTAGGTCTTTCTCAATGTATTTCAATAAATTTTTATACATCTCTACATAAAGATCTTGTATATCTTTTATTAAATCTCTTCCTAGGGGCTGAACATTTTTTGGTGTATGTGGGAAGGGTAATATTATAAATTCTTTTTTGTGGGGAAGAAGGAGAAACTCCTTTCCTGCTCTGAGGATTTCCTTCCATGAGGAGGGAACTTCACCTGTGAAATAATCCTAGCCTGTCTCCACCCCTCACTCACACTGGCCCTGAGAGAGAAGCAACATAATCTGATTAATGGTTTGGAAGGATAAACTTAGCTTTTTTTGCCCAGCCCCTTCTTCTCTTCCTCTTGTGAGCTGCTCTACCTGTGAGAACATGTGGTCTTGGTTAACCTAAGGCATGCATAAAACTTAACAGAAATAACTTGTCCCCTAGAGAAGAGGCCTTTGGAGTTCCTATGCTATAAGTGACTCATTGGATAAGGCTGTCTAATTCTGGAATTCAGGATTATGAATCTCTCCATATACACAGATTTAAGCCATATTTTCCACAATCAACGTTTTTGACAATAGTGTTTCAGCATTTATGTGCCTACTCTTTTTGCCTGGTTCAGAACTCAGGTTGCAAAGAAAGGTGCTATTAATTGGTCTCCCTTAAACTTCAATATGAATGCATTTTCTACCTGGACATTGCCATTGTATAGACACAACAGACATTTACATATTTGGCAAACTTCATAAATTTTTATTAATTTTCCTGCAGATTATATATTTTAGTTTTCTATTTGAGAACATTATCACCTGAAAATAGTTTCACATATTCCTTTCCATAAGTTTCTTTATAATTCTTGTCTTATTTACTGGCTAGGCCCTCTGGTAAAATATTGAACAGAAGTGATGACACAGGAAACTTTAGAGGACCTACCTATAAAATTGTCTGAAGGTAGTGTTTTCTTTTTAGGAAAATCCATTAAAACTTAATTCCTTAGATCATTTCTATGAACATTCATATTTTCTAGGATCAGTTTTGGTAAATTTTCACAACGTTGAATCCAGGACTTTTTCCCACTCACATAAGTTTTCAAATTTTTTTAGCATAGACTCTACTACAAAGCTATAGTAGTCAAGACAATATGGTACTGGCACAAAAATAGAAATATAGATCAATGGAACAGGATAGAAAGCCCAGAGGTAAACCCATGCACATATGGTCACCTTATTTTGGATAAAGGAGTCAAAAATATACAATGGAGAAAAGACAGCCTCTTCAATAAGTGGTGCTGGGAAAACTGGACAGCTACACGTAAAACAATGAAATTAGAACACTCCCTAACACCATACACAAAAATAAACTCAAAATTGATTAAAGACCTAAATATAAGGCCAGACACTCTAAAACTCTTAGAGGAAAACATAGGCAGAACACTCTATGACATAAATCACAGCAAGATCCTTTTTGACCCACCTCCTAGAAAAGTGGAAATAAAACCAAAAATAAACAAATGGGACCTAATGAAACTTCAAAGCTTTTGCACAGCAAAGGAAACCATAAACAAGACGAAAAGACAACCTTCAGAATGGGAGAAAATATTTGCAAATGAAGCAACTGACAAAGGATGAATCTCCAAAATTTACAAGCAGCTCATGCAGCTCAATATCAAAAACAAACAACCTGGGGCTTCTCTGGTGGCGCAGTGGTTGCGAGTCCGCCTGCCGATGCAGGGGACACAGGTTCATGCCCTGGTCCGGGAAGATCCCACATTCTGCGGAGTAGCTGGGCCCGTGAGCCATGGCCGCTGAACCTGTGCGTCCAGAGCCTGTACTCCACAACAGGAGAGGCCACAGCAGTGAGAGGCCTGTGTACCGCAAACAAACAAACAAACAAACAAAAAACCAACCCAATCCAAAAATGGGCAGAAGACCGAGACATTTCTCCAAAGAAGATACACAGATTGCCAACAAACATATGAAAGAGTGCTCAACATCACTAATCATTAGAAAAATGCAAATCAAAACTACAGTGAGGTTTTACCTCACACCAGTCAGAATGGCCATAATCAAAAGATCTACAAACAGTAAATGCTGGAGAGGGTGTGGAGAAAAGGGAACCCTCTTGCACTGTTGGTGGGAATGTAAATTGATACAGCCACTATGGAGAATAGTATGGAGGTTCCTTAACAAACTAAAAATAGAACTACCACACAACCCAGCAATCCCACTACTGGGCATATACCCTGAAAAAAACATAATTCAAAAAGAGTCAAGTACCACAATGTTCATTGCAGCTCTATTTACAATAGCCAGGACATGGAAGCAACCTAAGTGTCCATCCACAGATGAATGGATAAAGAAGATGTGACACATACATACAATGGAATATTACTCAGCCATCAAAAGAAACGAAATTGAGTTATTTGTAGTGAGGTGGATGGACCTAGAGTCTGTCATACAGAGTGAAGTAAGTCAGAAAGACAAAAACAAATACCGTATGCTGACGCATATATATGGAATGTAAAAAAAAAAGTTCTGAAGAACCTAGAGGCAGGTCAGGAACAAATACGCAGATATAGAGAATGGACTTAAGGACACAGGGAGGGGGAAGGGTAAGCTGAGACCAAGTGAGAGAGTGACATGGACTTATATATACTACCAAATGTAAAATAGCTAGCTAGTGGGAAGCAGCTGCATAGCACAGGAAGAGCAGCTCGGTGCTTTGTGACCACCTAAAGGGGTGGGATAGGGAGGGTGGGAGGGAGACCCAAGAGGGAGGAGATATGGGGATATATGTATATGTATAGCTGATTCACTTTGTTATAAAGCAGAAACTAACACACCATTGTAAAGCAATTATACTCCAATAAGGATGTTAAAAAAAATTTTATTAGCATACAGTCTTTCATTATATTCTCTTACCTTTTATGTTATTATTTACATACATCATCTCTCCTTTTCTCTTGATCAATCTTGTCAGAGATTTTTTAATTTTATAATTCTTTCCAGTGACTAAGCTTAGGCTTTATTGGTTTACTATCTTAGTTTCCAATTGCATTAATTTCAGTTCCAATCTTCACTATACATGTGTGTGTGTGTATGTGTATATATTGTATATATATATACAAATATATATGTATATATATATACATATATATATATGTATATATATATACACAAATATATATAAATTGTTTTTCCCCTCAAGGATACAAAGGGTAATAGAATTACAACATCCCATTACTACTCATTTGCTTTATCTCATATTTCATACATACTTGCCTCAGGATAATACTACTACTACTACTACCACCAATTATGATTTTAAAATATATTTGCATATGCTATCATCATTCAAACTGAATTTTTTATGGTCATCCTAAGTATCGACTGTCAAAGGCTATAGCCATTATGTATGATGTACCACCCAGATCCCCCTTCAAGGAAGGACTTGCTGCCCAGCTGCAGGGAGTTGGATTGTAGACAGCCTACAGCTGGATCTACCTCAGCTGCAGAGAGCTACCTTCCTGAAATTATGCCCTTCCTAATGCAGGCTTGACCACATGATTAAGCGAGGTAGGGTACAAAGGCCTGGTCTCTTTAGCCTAATGGCAGACACTCTGAAGGTCAATACTAGCTCCAGAGTTTCCTACCAAGTTGAGCAAGGCTCTGTTGGGCTTGCATGATAGACTTCTTCCTCTGCCCAATTCTGCTTTCTCCCCCTTCCTTTCACAGGTGTTGATTCCTAACAAACACCTTGTACCCCAATCTCTATCTCAATATCTACTTATGCTTCTGAAGAACCCAACCTACAACAGTTAGTATCAGAAATGATCAGAGAAAACAGACAATAAGATGGTATCTTGAAGCTGAATCACTCACTGCTTGTCTGGCAATGAAGATCCCATCATTGATGGTAGGTTTTATACCAACAGTCCCTGGCACAGCTGATAATCCATTTGTTAAAATTTTCAGTTGTGATGAATTGGGAAAATGTACTGAAGAAAGGGAATGTGCTAGCAGGCTAATAATGTATCAGTTGTTTGAGATGTATGGAGAAAATAGTAGCTATAAGATTACAGGATTAGATAGCTGTTGCTAAGCAGCATGAATTTATCTATAGAAGATAAGGAACAGGGTAACAAACACTTGAGAGTCAGTTATAAAAGCCAGAGGGCCTTTTTGGATGCTTACAAAGAAGCTCTCATCTATTCTTATCACTTAATAGTCAGAGCTGCTGAATTTCAAAGATAGTTAAATGCACAGCCAGGTAGGCCTGTTATGACAAAATTAGGGCCTTGTTTAGGAAAATCTGGAACTTGAAACATGGGATAGGGACATCTGAGTCACTGGGCCTAAAGATTTTGACTATTAAGACTCCTCTGAAGCTTCTGAGCTTGCAGATGTAGCCCACTCCTTCTTATTAAGAGTCAGCATGGTTCCCTTACCTTCCTCCGCCCCCTCTTGTTGGAAGAGGGTACAGAGCTCTTATCTGTGCAAAGTAACATGTGTCTCTCTCAGTAGCCACCACATCTCCTCTTCTAGCCATTCACTATTCCTAGAACTAGGGTCAAGCTGCAGCAAAACCCACAGGGTGTGTGCTAGGCCTAGTAAGGGAAGAAGTGGAGCTTCAAGACCTAGCCAGCGTATTCCAGAAGAAGCTTGCTTGGGACTGGCTTCTAAGTGTGACTGAATATAGTCTAGAATAAGTCTAGAATATAGTCTAGAATAAGTCTAGAATATAAAATTGTATAGGAAAAGATTCATTGACTTGCAAGCATTCTACTGAGACACAGGACTTAATATACTGACAAGGACCTAAGGAAATGGTCCACACTCCTTACTAGAAGGGCTTCCAGAAGCATTGAAAAAGCAATAGCTCACACGAAGCAGAGTTGAAATCTAGACTTGCCATGACAGATGGCAGATGAAGAAATTAAAAATCTCAAGAAATCAGGCATGGTGGCATGGATATACTGTGTACAATGAGAAGACCTGCTAGATGATTATGTTCCATTGGAACATAATTTACACACTATTGACAAAGGCCATAGGGGACACACTGGTGAAATAGGCACCAGCATAGCCATAAAGTTCACTGGAGGTTCTCCTCTGTAGGCCAGGGCTGACAGCAAAAGAAGTTGTTATACAACTTAGCTTGCTGATGGCAATGGAGATGATAGGACCCTGATGTAATAGAGGCCAGGTGGCAGCACTTCTGATAATGTCTCTCTAATCATTTAGATTTTTCTCTAGAAGACTCTTCAGGACGAGTTCATGAGGACAATATTCTCTGAGTTCTTGTATGTGTTTATAACAGTTTTTGATATTTTTACTAGAAAGACAGTTTTCCTGGATATAAAATGCTTCCTTCATATTTTCTTTAATATAAAATTAAATGGTACCTAAAATGTTATTCTTTCAGCATAAAGCTTTGCTGTCAAAAAGTCTGATGATACCTCTAATTTTCTTTATAAATCATAGCCTTTTTTGTCCGGATGCCTAAAATATTTTTCTTTAAAGTCCAATAATTGTATTTGTACATGTCTCAGTGTTGGTTATTCTGGGTCAATTTTCTCAATTACACAGCTTACTCTTCTCATATCTACAATTTTTTTCAAAAAAGTTTTCTTGATTTACAGTTTTTATAATAGTATTTGTTTGTGTCCTTGCTTTGGGTTTCTTCTTAAGGGACTGCTATTATTCATATGTTTTATCTTCTTTGTCTAGTTTCAATATTTGTCACTTCATCTGAAATTTTTTCCTCTTTCTATTTTTGAAGATTTTAATTTTTAGACAATTTCAAACTTATAAAAAGTTGTGTGTACTATGCAAAGATTTTTTTTTTCCTGAGCAATTTGGAAATAAGTTGCCAGCCTGATGCTCCCAGCATGCCTAAATTCATTAATCTGTATTTCCTTTTAAAAATAACATTCTTCTATATAACCACAGTACAACCATCAAAATCAGAAAATTAACATTTATACATTAGCTCATTTTGAAATAGTAGATTGTAGTTTTGGTTTTATTTCACACTCTAGTGTGCATTCAGTGCCTACAGGTTTGTTATTCTGTTCTATATTCTATTTTTTCATACAATAACATCCTGTGAGTTTTGACCTTGTTACTTTCTTGTTGCTCACTTTTAAGGTATGGAATTAAACCTCAATGCATTTTTGTTGTTCAGTTTCAGAAGAAGATGTGGTTCAGGGTAGATTTTTTAATTTCACAGAGCTTCCTCTTCTACTATTTTCCATGTTGTGTTAAAAAAAAAATATGGTTAATTGCTCTAAGAGATTTCCTGGATCCACTTGTCTCCTCTACCCTTATCTGAGCCTTCTCTTTCCTTTGTCTCCATTGCCTTTCTCCTGCTCAATTTTGATTCTACTCCCAGCAGTTCCTCCTGAGTGTGGGGCCTGCCTTAGAAGGAAGTCTTGGCAGGTCTGTTTTGAAAGTTCTGCTCCAGCTCCTTCAGACCTTAGCAGGGACGTCTTGAGCTCATTTCTTCTTTTCAGACAGCCACTGATACCATGCTTATCTTGTGGCTGGAGTGGTGGTACTTGTAACTGTACTTCAGGATTCGAGGAAATATTGTTTAGTTTGGTTGCAAATGTTATCCCTGGGCTCTTGGTTTTACTGTCCAGTTTCTCTCTCTGCTCCTTTATGTAGGTATTAAGAAAGATACTAAAACTATGCAGCCATTACTTCCCACAAATCCCCTCCATCCACACATTTTAATGTGTATTATTTCAATATTATTCAGTTCTAAGTAACTTTTAATTTCCTCTTTATCTTTGATCCATGGGTATTTTTTCCCCAAACAAATAATATTCGTTACTGATTTCTGATTTTGTACTCAGATTGTATTCTCTAGGATGCTGATCCTTTTAACATTTTTAAGACTTGCTTTATGTGATCAAACTTTCAAATGTTTCATGTGTGTTTAAAATAAACACTCGGCAGTTCTTAGGTGTACTGTTAATTGTTATGCAAATATTTCATATCCTTACTAATTTTTGTTGGTTTGACTATCAATTACTGAAAAAATATGTATTAAAATCCCCCATTATGATAGTAATTAGACAGATGATAGATGACAAAGATATATGACAGAGAGACAGTTATATAGTTATGTATAGTTATTATATGTATACTAATCTAGTATTGTTTTACCTCCCTGGTAAACTGAACCATTTATAAATTATGACAATATCTTTACCTTGAGCAATGTTTTATCCTTTAAATCTATATTATTTTACTTATCCCCTCTTTCCTTTTTTGGTATTTACCTGTTGTATCTTTCTTTACTCTCTTGTTTTTAACTTTGCTGTGTCCTTAAATTTTGATGTATCTATTGTAAACAGTAGATAACTGGATTTTGCTTTTGTTTTTATTTCCTGAAACCTAACCTTTGACTTTTCACTGGGAAATTTAGTCCATTGATATTTATTGTGAATAATAAAATATTTTTATTCATCTAATTTAAAATCATTACAATTTTTATTCTTTTGTTGGTTACCCTAGAAATTTCAACATGCACAATATAGCTTTTAAAAAGTCTAAAGTTAAGCAGTATTCCTTCCATCCTCCTGAATACAGACCTTAGAACACTGTAATGCTAATCACAAACCCCTCTCCCCATTTACATGTGGTTTTCCCCATGGTTTTAGTTTTATCTTTTTTTAATCCTCAAGATTAGACATTATTATAATTGTTTTATTTAGTTGATGGTTATTTATATTTTCCCACATTTGTCATTTTCTTTGTTCACCATTTCTTCTTGCATCTCAGAGCTTGTTTTTTCATTTATTTTCTTTCTACCTTAAGTATACTCTTTAGAGTTCTTTTAATAACAATTTAGTAGTAAACTCTCAGTTTTTGTGAAACTGTTTAGTCTCATTTTTGACAGATAATTTTGCTAGGGATGGAATTCTAGATTTATAATTAGAAGATATATTTCCATTGTTTTCTCATTGTCATTGCTCCTGTTTAAAAGTCTACTTAAGAACTGCATTCTTTTGCAGACTATTGATCTATCTTTTGGCTGCTTTTATGATCTTCATTTTGTTATTCAACAGTTGACTACTATGTATCTAGGTGTGGATTTCTTTCTATTCATCCTACATGAACTTCCTGAATATAAGAACTGATATATTTTATCAGTGATGGACAATTCTCAGTCATTATCTCTTTGAATATTGCTCCTTACCCTCACCCATTCTCTAATCTTTCCTTGAGGAACTCTGATTAGGATAATGGCATAACTTCTCATGCTAACCTCCATAATTCCCAATACCTGCCCCCCTCCCTTTTATTTTCTCTCGGCTCTCTGTGCATCATTCTGGGTAAGGTCTTCAGTTTATCCTTCAATTCACTAATTTTCTCTTTAGGTGATTCTAAACTGTTCTTTAACTTCTTTAATCCACACATTGAATTTCTAATCTGAACTTGAAATTCTATTTGGTTCCTTTTCAATTCTTTTCAGTCACTCTTTATAATCTTCTTCCTTTTTGTAACATTTTAAATGCCCTCTTTTTTCTTTAAGCTTATTAAAAATAGTTTACATTCTATTTTTGACAATGCCAGTATATTCAAGCTTTGTCCTCTGTTTTGCGGTCCTTGTGTCTTCTGATTCTACCACATGGTGGTTTCTTTGTGTGTGTGTGTGTATTTATAAGTTCATATTCCTTGGAATTTATCTATAGTAATTTTTGAGTTTGAAATTTGAAAAATATTCCCACAGAGGTGATTTTCATTT
Source organism: Grampus griseus (assembly GCF_964374135.1). Taxonomy (NCBI): domain Eukaryota; kingdom Metazoa; phylum Chordata; class Mammalia; order Artiodactyla; family Delphinidae; genus Grampus; species Grampus griseus. Next base: position 82,097,064 of record NC_139017.1, read on the forward strand.
GATTCTTTCAGGGACCTGGGTGGACCACTAATCTTGAGACCTCTTTAGAATAAGTATTTGGCTTGGAGGTTGGTTTTCCAATCTTAGAGTTGTTGTGAATTTTGGTCCCAGATACATGGGAAGGTAAGCTTGGGATAGGAATTTTTGCAGAAGATGTTTGCCTTATTTTCCTCCCCTCAGAATCAAAGCTAAGACATTAAAGTATCCCCACAATTTACCTCTGTGGCATTGTTTTTTCCCCCTAATTTATCACTAAGGATGTTGTCCTTCAGTGATGTTGCTTTGCACAGGAGTCTCAGATCTGACTTGCCTCCTACCTTACATAGGCTCTGTATTCTGCCCAGTTAAAATCTAAGCTCTAGAAAACTAGGGATCCACATATGCCTGTGTACAAATGCTGTCCAGAACTTTCCTGTCATTTCTAGGTTTTGAATATTTCTTTTACTCTCCCACAAACTCAGCAAAGCATTTAAATAAATTATTCAGCAACTTTAGATGTTCTAAACTTGGAGAGTTTCTCCAATCTCTGCCATCTCATGAGAAACAGAAGTCTTCTTTCTTGAATTTCCACAATTATGTTAAATTTTCTTTGTTCTATAGTATTTTTTAGAAAGTTTCCATGGACAATTTTTCTCTTCACCCATTCTCATATAAGGCAGGATCTACATATTCTGAATCTTTGCAAACAACAGGGTGTATGAATTGTCTTTGGCTGTACTCTAACTCCTAGGCTAATGGATGGCTCCTCTCCTCAGGTTATAGCTTAAGGAGAGGTTGATATTCACAGTTCAAGTTGCTACATTTTTTTCCTTTCACTCAAATATCCTGTTTTCCACATTTTTGGTAAGTTGGTAAATGTTTCAAAAGGAGGCTAGGACCCTCATAACTGGCCTCCCTAGTTTGCTGAAAGATTTCAAACATATGGGATCAGATTTGAGAGTAGTGACTGCTTCACCTTGGTCTCTTATAATAATGCATACCAGTTGATGGGGGAAAGAATCAATTCAACTGTCCAAGCTAAGTCTGCAGTCTTGGGAAAATAATCATATAGTACAACCTCCTTCTCCCTCTGCCCTCAGTCCCTGGTCTACTTCTCTCAACATGGAGCCCAGTGTTCAAAACTTCCTTTGCCTTAGGTTTCCTCCCAATGACTATACCTCCCCCTTCCCCTATTGTCCAAGTCCTTGAATTTCTTAGAAGTTTTTCACAACTGCAGAAGTCTCTTGTACAATTGCTGGTTTATGGGACAAGGCAACAGAGAAGCTCTTGAAGACTGGGCATTCTGGACATTGGGTGGGTCAGGATTCCTTTTGCTGTCAGAATTAAGTCCAGTCAGCTCTTCCTCAATCTTCTGAGACAATAAGGCAAATCAAAAATTTCTCATGTGCATTTCAAAATGTTTCTACTATTCAGTGACTGAGTGTATTGCCTTCAGGCCAAAGCAATAATTCCTGCATCAGTCCACCTGGGTAAATAGCATCATAGGCATCCAGAAACCTCATACTGATTAGTACTGTCTGCCAAGCATATGCATTTTAAGAGCCCCACTCAGATTATTAACAAATGAACTTTCCCTTACTAATTAAATGACTATGGAAGCGGCCAGGCAAGGGAGCTCTCAATATTTTAGGCTAAATGACAGAACTGTTGAACAATTTTAGTTTAGCAAAGTTACTCAGGGATGACTGTATAGGTGCCAGTTTTAGAAAAGTCTTCAGTGTTGGGCTAAAGTGCTCTGTCATTGGACCTACTTATTCAAACTTTTGGATGATACAAAGCTAGAAAGAACCTCTAATTTGTAGACTGACAAATTAAGATTCAGTGAAGAAACAAGAACAGTGGCCTGAAACAAACATAAGGGGGAGAGAGAGATTTTTAACTAATAATAAAATTATATGCATTTAGATTAAAATATTTAATTGCTTAATATAATAGTCTAATCCAGGAAAGACCCAATTTGGCAGTGATGCTGAGCAGGGCCCTGTGGGGCTCCCGGGCACAGAGGCCTTTTTGTCCCCCATTTCTTGTAGGCAAGACTTCAGCCTCCATGACCTTCCCTGAGTTCCAAAGGGGAGATTCGAACAGTTGTTAATCAAGGGAAGAGCAGCCACGAAACCACCTGAGGCCAGATTAAAGGGACCAGAGAAGCTCATCAAGATTAGGAGACCCTGGGCTTCCCTGGTGGTGCAGTGGTTAAGAATCTGCCTGCCCTGAATGCAGGGGACGCGGGTTCGAGCCCTGGGCTGGGAAGATCCCACATGCCACGGAGCAACGAAGCCCGTGTGCCACAACTACTGAGCCTGCACTCTAGAGCCCACGAGCCACAACTACTGAAGCCTGCATGACACAACTACTTAAGCCCGTGCGCTTAGAGCCTGTGCCCTGAAACAAGAGAAGCCACCGCAATGAGAAGCCCATGAAGCCCGTGCACCACAATGAAGAGTAGCCCCTGCTCACCACAACTAGAGAAAACTCGCATGCAGCAATGAAGACCTGATGCAGCCAAAAATAAATAAATAAATAAATAAATATTTTTTAAAAGGACATTCTGACCACCTGAGACCCTACACACACCCTAATCTTGTCGACAACCCCAGCCTTTTGAAACTTTGCAGAAGAAGAATGCAAGACCTTACTGCCTTGATCCTTATCACATAACTCTGGCAACTGAGTCCTGACTATATAACCTCTCCCTATTCCCCAAGGAAGAGGGCACAGTTCTTGAGGCGCTAGCCTGCTGTGTTCCCCCTTTGCCTGGCAAAGAAATAAAGCCACTCTCTTTCTCCTCCATAACTCTCTCTGTGTATTTCTGTTTGGCATTGGTGTACAGAGAGCCAAGATTCTGGCAACAGTAGCAGTTTCTGCGGAAAAGTCTTGAGGTTTTAATTTATCAGACACTAAATATTAAGCAATTATGCAACCTGATTTTTAAAAAAACTGTAGTGCTATCAGCCTAGATCCAGACCAAAGGAGATTTTAACCTTCTGGCCTCCACACTATTAGAACCCTCCTATGGTAGTATTCAGGTAACACATTTGGGGAACACTGGAAAATGTGCATATCTTTAGAGAAGAGCAACCTGGATTGTAAAGGATTTAGAAACAGTTACAGGAGAAACAGTTAAACCATGTTTAGAGACTGGAAAAGAGAAGATCTCTCTCTTTAAATATTTAAAGTGATGACAAATGAAAGAAGGAGAGGATTTACTCCTGTTTGCTCTATTTCACAAAACTCAGGCCAATGAAACAAAGTTTTGGGGAGTTAGACTTACTTCAACTTGTAAAAGAATGTCTAATCAATTTCAGATGCATCACAATGGAATGGGCTACCTCAATAAAATAGTGAGCTCTTTATCATTAGAATTATTCAATTCATCCAGAGTCTGGATGAACCTTCTTGAATAATTTGGGGGCGTGAGAGTTGGACAAAGTGACTTCCAATCTTAAGAACGTATGTTTTTAACATTAGTTCCTATTAAGATTTTAATGACTAATATGTACAGTATGATACCATATGACAAAAACAATGACTAATGGCACCACACCAAGCATTATCACAATCATTATCACAAGGTATAATGAGAGATAAAATTTTTGTCTGGGGTAGGGCAAGGAGGGTCTTAGTGCTTTTTCACCTAGGCAGTATCATCATTATATAAGACTGACTTCAGTTACATGCTTGACTGCATCAGTATCTTTGTAAGATATTGGAGAGAGGAAGCAAAGGAAGGGAGGAAATTTTATCCTATGAAGCGTAATCATCAACCTTCACATATATTATTTCAATTAGTCCCTCTGACAACCAAGGGCAGTAGAAAGTATTACACCCATTTTACAAGGAAAGATACTGACACTTAGAGAAGGTAAGAGACCAGGGCTCCACAGCTAGTAAATCAGGATTACAACATAGTGACAAAGATAGAAAAGAAGATAAATGGGCTTTCTTTTTATGGAATCCCAGATCTCTGAGAAGGAAAAAGCTTTAGAGGTTCTTGATTCCAACCACCCAGCAGCTACATGAAATCCTTCTTAGCCTTGAGAAATTAGGTATGTGCACTTGGTCTGAAGGTCAACCTATTAAGAGAAGAATGAAGTTGACTTAAACCCAGTGATTCTAACAGCTCTGCCCTCATCAACCCCCTCCACCTAGTTTAGATCAGCCTCCTCCTTCTGTGGACACCCAGTACAGATTAATGGGTGCCTAGCTCTGGGGGCAGAGACTCCAACAGACTGTGCCCTTGGTAATCTGGTGTTCACCAATGGCTTCTGGAACCTGATGGGGCCCCAGGCCAAATCCTAGTCCTTTCCAGTCCAGACACCCAGGAAGCTCTCTCAGTTCCAAACCGCTCCACAGGCCTGCACCCCAGGGAGAAGGGGTCAATGGGAAAGAATGTATTCCTAACATCCCTGTCATCGATTCCATTCCTTTCTCTGAATTTCCTGATTGGGCTGTGGATGCTTCAAAACTGCCTTAGAAAGAAGGCCCTAAGATGCAATGCTTTCTGCCCTATAACTTCCTCTCATTCCTGCAGCAGTCCTGGGAGCAGTCCAGCCATGGAGCCAGTGCAAGCAAGAAACTCGTGGCCTCCTGGTGTGATTCACTGGCCTCTCATTTCCCAGCTAGTGACACATCCTGGCTCAAAAATCAATTTTTAATCTTCATCGAATCTTTGGAGAAGAGCCCAGAAGAACTGAGTGGCATGAGAAAGACAAAAAAAAATAAAAGGGGAAGGAGAATGAGAGCTATCTGCTCTCCAGTATCCTTCAGGGCAGAGGTCAAGAGCAGGTTGTACTAGTTCTCTAAATTCTAAAACAAGAAGTTCTGAGAGGTCTCCCATGACTGTGCTAGTGCAGCTTTCCTGGCTCCTATCATGCTGTGCATTCTCTATGAAGAATACAAAGTTGTGTAAGGTAGTCTCCCTGCCCATAAGGCTCAAACCTCATGGTAGAGCCTTCTTGAATCCTCCAGACCACGATGGCATCTTTCACCATCATCCCATAGCACCCAACCTCTTCCCATCGAGTTTCACACTGTAAATGGGTCTCTACTTGTGTCCCTCACTACACTAGAAGTTCATGAACTCCAAGAACCAGATTTTAATCATCTTTATAGCCACAGGGCAGCTAGTACAGTGCCTGCCACACAATAAATGCTAAGTGTGAATTGAATGCAGTTTTATCGGAGAGATAAAAGATACGTAGGGATAAATGAAAAGTGCATGCCAGGAAGTATAAATGTGGCATAAAGGGGCAGAACCCCAGGTGATGAATCAGCTCACTTGGCTCTGATCCCAGCTCAGCCATTAATAGCTGTATAAACTTGGACAGGCTGCTTCCTCTGTTTGGAACCTGCCAATACAGGCATCCAAGGTTCCATGTTTGCCAAATTAAGGAGCTGGTAAAAGATTTCTGGAAGTTCTTCCAGAAAGAGGTTCAGAGGTGATGAATCCCTAAGGGATGGGCAGCAAAGGTCTATGTGAACTCATTGTGTTCTGGGAGCCCAAACCTGAACTTCTCCCTCTGGAGGTAAGGCTATCCCCTCAGCCTCAGACTATGTCTTCTAGTTCCTTTGCCATGAGGAACTGACGGGCCTCTGGTGGAGAAAACCTGAACAAAGATTTGCCTCAATGTACTTCTCTCTATACCACACCCTGACATCTTGTTTAAGCAAGAAAGCAGTTTTCTGTTCTCTAAATTCCTGAATATACTTTTCCTGCCATTTTTGAAAATTAGGGCTGGCAATTCTATACCTTAAGCCAATTGTAAGCGGAGAATTGTAGAAGAATTCTCCACAGTTAATGGAAACCCCTGCAACTAGTCAAAGGAAGTAACCAGTGTATACATACTGTCCTGAATCAATCTGACACCCAAAAGAGAAGAGACAGAGGCCCCAAACTGGAATCCACCAGAAAAATACTTTTTAATGACTCCTGGCTCAGGATTTCACTAGTATTCTACAGAGCACAGGGGTTTTGTTTGTTTGTTTTTGTAGTAAATGACAGAACCAGAAACATATTGCTCTTTTTTTTTTAACTTAACATGTATGTATTTTGTGGTACACAACATGTACACTCACCATGTTCTTAAATTAACTGCTTAATAAATTCGACATTGTTCATTCTATAGTATAAGTTCAGCTCTTATCAACTCATCTTCTTGTAGCTTTTATTAAAGTCAACATAAAAGAGTTTGGGGAGATGTTGTTGAGAAACATCTGAAATTGAACCCACGGACATTTGCAGTGAAAACTGGAATGTCAAGAGAAGGAAGCTCAGCAAAACTGCCACTCTTAAATAATTCTTACCTAGGTGAGCCACATATGACATTAGATAGGATATTGAAACTTTTTAAAATGCATTTTGCACCAGGATGGCATTTACAATATAATTGGAAAAGAATGAATTATTGTTACATAAAATGCTAAATGATAATAAAAGCTAAAAATAATATTTAAGTTATCATGAAACAATATTTGATTTATTGCTAAGTGAACATTATTGCCGTAGGATATCAGAAAAGGAATAAAGAAATCAAAACAGAATTAAATAAATGGAGGGATGTCCAATGTTCATGGATAGAAAGACAGTATCATCAATATGTTAGTTCTTCCCAATTTGATCTATAGATTCAATGCAATCCCAATCGAAATCCCAGCAAGTTATTTTATGGATACCAACAAATTTATTCTGAAGCTTATATGGAGAGGCAAAAGACCCAGATTAGCCAATACAATATTGAGAAGAACAACTACCCCAACTTCAGAATTTACAGTAAATTTACAGTATTCAAGACAGTATGGTATTGGTGAAAGGATAAACAAATAGATACAGAGAACCCAGAAACAGACCCACATAAATATAGTCAACTGATCTTTGACAAAGGAGCAAAGATAATACAATGAAGTGAAAATAGTCTCTTCAACAAATGGTGCTGGAACAACTGGACATCCACTTGCAAAAATTGAACATAAATACAGATCTTACACCTTTCACAAAAATTAATTCAAATGGATCATAGACCTTAATGTAAAACACAAAACTATGAAACTCCTAGAAGATAACATAGGAGAAAACCTAGATGACCTTGGCTATGGTGACAACTTAGATACAACACCAAAGACACAATAAAATTAAAAAGTTATGCTTTGCAAAAGACAATATCAACAGAATGATAAGACTAGCCATGGACTGGGAGAAAATATTTACAAAAGACACATCTGATAAAGAACTGTTATCTAAAATATACCAAAAAACTCTTAACATTCGACAATAAGAAAACAACTTGATTAAAAAGTGGGCCAAACACCTTAACAGATACCTCACCAAAGAAGATATACAGATGAAAAAGAAGCATATGAAAAAATGTTCCACATTCATATGTCATCAAAGAAATGCAAGTTAAAACAACAATGAGATACCAGTATGCACCGGTATTAGAATGGCCAAAATCCAGAACACTAACAATACCAAATGCTGGTGAGGATGTGGAGCAACAGGAATTGCTGGTGAGAATGCAACATGGTATATAGCTACTTTGTAAGACTGTTTGGTGGTTTCTTACAAAAGTAAACATACTCTTACCATACAATCCAGCAATCCATGATTCTTGGTATTTGCAAAGGAGTTAAAAACTTATATTCACAAAAAAACCTTCACATGGATGTTTACAGCAGCTTTATTCCTAATGGCCAAAACCTGGAAACAACCAAGATTCCTTCAGTAGGTGAATGGATAAACAAACTGTGGTAAATCCAGTCAATGGAATATTATTCACTACGAAAAAGATATAAGCTATCAAACCATGAATAGACATGGAGGAAACTTAAAGGCATATAACTAAATCAAAGAAGCTGGGACTTCCCTGGTGGCACAGTGGTTAAGAATCCACCTGCCAATGCAGGGACACAGGTTCGATCCCTGGCCCGGGAAGATCCCACGTGCCGCAGAGCAACTAAGCCTGTGCACCACAACTACTGAAGCCCATGTGCCCTAGAGCCTGTGCACCGCAGCTACTGAGCCCACGCGCTGCAACTACTGAGCCCACATGCCACAACTACTGAAGCCCACACACCTAGAGCCCGTGCTCTGCAACAAGATAAGCCACTGCAATGAGAAGCCCGTGCACCACAAAGAAAAGTAGCCCCCGCTCACCACAACTAGAGAAAGCCCGCGCACAGCAATGCAGACCCAATGCAGCCAAAAAATTTAAAAAAAAATTTTTAATAAAATAAAATAAATCAAAGAAGCTAATCTGAAAAGACTACATACTATATGATTTTAACTATATGACATTCTGGAAAAGGTAAAACTATGGAGACAATAAAATGATCCGTGGTTGACAGGGGTGCAGGAGGACAGGGAGAGAAAACAAGGCAGAGCACAAAGGACTTTTAGGGCAGTGAAAATACTGTTTGATATTATAATGATGGATATGTGTCATTATACATTTGTCTAAAACCATAGAATATATAATACCAATAGTGAACTCTAAGGTAAGCTATGGACTTTGAGGGCTTATGACGTGTCAATATAGCTTCATCCTTGGTTTAAAAAAAAAAAAAGTACCATTCTGATGAGTGATGTTGGTATCAGGAGAGGCATGCATGTGTTGGGGTGAAAGGTACATGGACCTTCCTCTCAATTTTTTTGTAAATTTAAAACTGCCCTAAAAAATAAAAGTCTTTAGAGAAAAAAAAAAAAAAAGACCTACTCAATGAACAATGAATAAAAGTTAACTGAATACAATGAAGAATAAGGATAGATAAATTTTAGGGTTGGACAGTGAAAAATATGTATTGCATGAATATGAAGCCAAATACATGCATTATGAGTTGTAGGAAGTTCCTTTTATTTTACATAGTTTTAGGAGATCCAACACCTACTTGCATGCATTCCATGTGATATTCACAATATCCATGTACAACAGTCAAGGTCAATGTTATCCCCCTTTTACAGATGAAAAAACTAAGGCTCAAAATCTAATCCTTCTGACTCCTAATGCAGTGCTGCTCCTTCAAGGGTAAAAGGGCCAAAATAACTGAACAATTTTCTTGATTAACTCTCTAGCCACTATTGAAAACTTTAATACTTAAAGTCAAGAAGACTCACAAACTGTGGCTCAGGAAACCTGGGCAATAATCAGGAGATATGGGTACAAGATATAAAGCACAAATGCTCTGAAATTATAAAACTCTACAAAATGTTAGTGATGGTGATGATTCTCTTTTAGGCACCATTTCCCAACTTTCTGAACCCACACATGGAAATGCCATTTCAGTCCCAACTAGAGCACAGCCAATGAGGCACACCAGGCCTGCTGACTGAGGAGTCAAGACCTGCTAGAATGTCCCCTTCCTCCATCAATTCCTTATATCGCCAGAGGCGCTGTGGAAGGGATGAAATTGCAGCTCTCCCATTTTATGACCTTCATGCTGTAGCTGAAGGATTTTAAATAGCCAGCCCAATCACTCAGGGAGGCTAGGCGTTTTGGGAAGCCTTCTCTTCATGTTTTGTTTGCTTCTGTCACAGTCTCTGTGAAAGTGATGAAGACATGTCCTTCCTGGCAGCTGACTCTGTCAGGTCTGCTCACTTGCCTCAGATCTGAGGCCAGGGGTTGGGAAGGGGGGGCTTAGGGTGGGGAAAAGTGGGCCCAACCTAGGGTGGTTCTTTCCTCAGACCCCTATATATTAAGTATATTGTACAAACCACCGTGACCAAGAGGGGCTCCCTCCAGGGTCAGCGAAATCTAAATTCAAATCCAAGCTCTGCCACTTGCTCATTGTGCAATAGTGAGCAAATTACTTAATTTCTCTAAGCCAAGTTTCCTCTTCTGTAAGAGGAGGAGAATAATAATCCCTACCTCACACCAGCATAGAGCCTTGCACAAAACACTAATTGCTAGCTATTGCTATTACTGTTGCAACAACTAATACCAATTATTATTAAGGGCTTAATATGACAATAAACTGACCAGAGATGAATGAAGTGAAAGATCTAAGAGAGTTTGGATCTAGGATCTATGGGTCAACAGATCAGAGCACTGATTGTCTTCCTTTGTGGAGTGGTTGGGAGAGATTTTTGGTGGGGAGTGGGTAAAGTGCATTCATCTTCTTCTATACATTTATTCACACTAAAAAATGCTAGATCTGATTCACAGAAAGATAGACAAGATGAAAAGGCAGAGGGATATGTACCAGATAAAGGAACAAGATAAAACCCCAGAAAAACAAATAAATGAAGTAGAGATATGCAACCTTCCAGAAAAAAAATTCAGAATAATGATAGTGAAGATGATCCAGGACCTCAGAAAAAGAATGGAGGCAAAGATCGAGAAGATGCAAGAAATGTTTAACAAAGACCTAGAAGAATTAAAGAACAAACAAACAGAGATGAACAACACAATAACTGAAATAAAAAATACACTAGAAGGAATCAATAGCAGAATAACTGAGGCAGAAGAACGGGTAAGTGACCTGGAAGACAGAATGGTGGAATTCACTGTTGTGAAACAGAATAAAGAAAAAAGAATGAAAAGAAATGAAGACAGCCTAAGAGACCTCTGGGACAATATTAAACAAAACAACATTTGCATTATAGGGGTCCCAGAAGGAGAAGAGAGAGAGAAAGGACCAGAGAAAATATCTGAAGAGATTACAGTTGAAACCATCCCTAACATGGGAAAGGAAATAGCCATCCAACTCCAGGAAGCACAGAGAGTCCCATACAGGATAAACCCAAGGAGAAACATGCTGAGACATACAGTAATCAAAGTGGCAAAAATTAAAGAAAAATTATTGAAAGCAACAAGGGAAAAATGACAAATAACATACAAGGGAACTCCCATAAGGTTAGCAGCTGATTTCTTAGCAGAAACTCTACAAGCCAGAAGGGAGTGGCATGACATATTTAAAGTAATGAAGGGGAAGAACCTACAACCAAGATCACTCTACCTGGCAAGAATCTCATTCAGATTCGACAGAGAAATCAAAAGCTTTACAGACAAGCAAAAGATAAGAGAATTCAGCACCACCAAACCAGCTCTACAACAAATGCTAAAGGAACTTCTCTAAGTGGGAAACACAAGAGAAGAAAAGGGCCTACAAAAACAAACCCAAAACAATTAAGAAAATGGTCATAGGAACATATATATCAATAATTACCTTAAACATGAATGGATTAAATCCTCCAACCAAAAGACACAGGCTCACTGAATGGATACAAAAACAAGATCCACATATATGCTGTCTACAAGAGACCCACTTCAGACCTAGGGACACATTCAGACTGAAAGTAGGGGGTGGAAAATGATATTCCATGCAAATGGAAATCAAAACAAAGCTGGAGTAGCAATACTCATATCAGATAAAAATAGACTTTAAAAGGAAGAATGTTACAAGAGACAAGGAAGGACACTAAATAATGATCAAGGGATCAATCCAAGAAGAAAATATAGCAATTATAAATATCTATGCACCCAACATAGGAGCACCTCAATACATAAGGCACCTGCTAACCGCTATAAAAGAGGAAATCGACAGTAACACAATAATAGTGGGGGACTATAACACCTCACTTACACGAATGGACAGATCATCCAAAGTGCAAATAAATAAGGAAACAGAAGCTTTAAATGACACAATAGACCAGATAGATTTCATTGATATTTATAGGACATTCCATCCAAAATAGCAGATTACCCTTTCTTCTGAAGTGCACATGGAACATTCTCCAGGATAGATCACATCTTGGGTCACAAATCAAACCTCAATAAATTTAAGAAAATTGAAATCACATCAAGCATCTTTTCTGACCACAATGCTATGAGATTAGAAATCAATTGCAGGGGAAAAAATCCTAAAAATCGCAAACACATGGAGGCTAAACAATACGTTACTAAAAAAACAAGAGATCACTGAAGAAATCAAAGAGGAAATCAAAAAACACCTAGAGACAAATGACAATGAATACACAATGATCCAAAACCTATGGGATGCAGCAAAAGCAGTTCTAAGAGAGAAGTTTATAGCTATACAAGCCTACCTCAAGAAACAAGAAAAATCTCAAATATACAATCTAACCTTACATCTAAAGGAACTAGAGAAAGAAGAACAAACAAAACCCAAAGTTAGCAGAAGGAAAGAAATCATAAAGATCACAGCAGAAATAAATGAAATAGAAACAAAGAAAACAAGAGCAAAGATCAATAAAATTAAAAGCTGGTTCTTTGAGAAAATAAAATTGTTAAACCATTAACCAGACTCATCAAGAAACAGAGGGAGAGGACTCAAATCAAGCAAATTAGAAATGAAAAAGGAGAAGTTACAACAGACACTGCAGAAATACAAAGCATCCTAAGAGACTACTACAAGCAACTGTATGCCAATAAAATGGACAACCTAGAAGAAATGGACAAATTCTTAGAAAGGTATAACCTTCCAAGACTGAACCAGGAAGAAACAGAAAATATAAACAGGCAAATCACAAACACTGAAATTGAAACGGTGATTAAAAATCTTCCAACAAACAAAAGTCCAGGCCCAGATGGTTTCATGGGTGAATTCTATCAAACATTTAGGGAAGAGCTAACACCCAGCCTTCTCAAACTGTTCCAAAAAATTGAGGAGGAAGGAAGACTGCCAAACTCATTCTATGAGGCCAACATCACCCTGATACCAAAACCAGACAAAGGTACTACAAACAAAAAAAAATTACAGACCAATATCACTGATGAATATAGATGCAGAAATCCTCAACAAAATACTAGCAAACAGAATCAAACAACACATTTAAAGGATCATACACCATGATCAAGTGGGATTTATCTCAGGGATGCAAGGATTCTTCAATATACACAAATCAATCAATGTGATACACCATATTAACAAATTGAAGAATAAAAACCATAAGATCATCTCAAAAGATGCAGAAAAAGCTTTTGCCAAAATTCAACACCCATTTATGATAAAAACTCTCCAGAAAGTGGGCATAGAGGGAACCTGCCTCAACATAATAAAGGCCATAAATGACAAACCCACAGGAAACATCATTCTCAATGGTGAAAAACTGAAAACATTTCCTCTAAGATCAGGAACAAGACAAGGATGTCCACTCTCGCCACTATTATTCAACATAGATTTGGAAGTCCTAGACACAGCAATCAGAGAAGAAAAAGAAATAAAAGGAATACAAATTGGAAAAGAAGAAGTAAATCTGTCACTGCTTGCAGATGACATGATACTATACATAGAGAATCCTAAAGATGCCACCAGAAAACTACTAGAGCTAATCAATGAATTTGGTAAAGTTGCAGGATACAAAATTAATGCACAGAAATCTCTTGCATTCCTATACACTAATGATGAAAAATATGAAAGAGAAATTAAGGAAACTCTCCCATTTACCATTGCAAAAAAAAGAACAAAATACCTAGGAGTAAACTTACCTAGGGAGACAAAAGAGCTCTATGCAGAAAACTATAAGACACTGTTGAAAGAAATTAAAGATGATACCAACAGATGGAGAGATATACCATGTTCTTGGATTGGAATATCAATATTGTGAAAATGACTATACTACCCAAAGCAATCTACAGATTCAATGCAATCCTTATCAAATTACCATTGGCATTTTTTACAGAACTGGAACAAAATATCTTAAAATTTGTATGGAGACACAAAAGACCTCGAATAGCCAAAGCAGTCTTGAGGGAAAAAAACGGAGCTGGAGGAATCAGACTCCCTGACTTCAGCTATACTACAAAGCTACAGTAATCAAGACAATATGGTAGTGGCACAAAAACAGAAATATAGATCAATAGAACAGGATAGAAAGCCCAGAGAAAAACCCACTCACTTATGGTCAACTAATCTATGACAAAGGAGGCAACGATATACAATGGAGAAAAGACAGTCTCTTCAATAAGTGGTTCTGGGGAAACTGGACAGCTAACTGTAAGAGAATGAAATTAGAACACTCCCTAACACCAAAGACAAAAATAAACTCAAAATGGATTAGGGACCTAAATGTAAGACCAGACACTATAAAACTCTTAGAGGACAACATAGGAAGAACACTCTTTGATATAAATCACAGCACGATTTTTTTGATCCACCTCCTAGAGTAATGGAAATAAAAACAAAAATAAACAAATGGAACCTAATGAAACTTAAAACCTTTTGCAAAGCAAATGAAATTACAAACAAGACGAACAGACAACCCTCAGAATGGGAAAAAATATTTGCCAGCGAATCAACAAAGGATTAATCTCCAAAATATATAAACAGCTTATGCAGTCAATATATAAAAAAACAAACAACCCAATCCAAAAATGGGTAGAAGACCTAAATAGACATTTCTCCAAGGAGGACATACAGATGGCCAAGAAGCATGTGAAAAGCTGCTCAACATCACTAATTATTAGAGAAATGCAAATCAAAACTACAATGCAGTATCACCTCATACCAGTTAGAATGGACATCATCAGAAAATCCACAAACAACAAATGCTGGAGAGGGTGTGGAGAAAAGGAAACCCTCTTGCACTGTTGGTGGGAATGAAATTGATACAGCCACTATGGAGAACTGTATGGAGGTTCCTTAAAGAACTAAAAATAGGAATTACCATATGACTCAGCAATCCCACTACTGGGCATATACCCAGAGAAAAACATAATTCAAAAAGACACATGCATGCCAATGTTCATTGCAGCACTACTTACAATAGCCAGGTCATGGAAGCAACCTAAATGCCTGTCGACAGATGAATGGATAAAGAAGATGTGGTACATATATACAATGGAATATTACTCAGCCATAAAAAGAATGAAACTGGGTCATTTGTAGAAATGTATATGGACCTAGAGACTGTCATACAGAGTGAAGTAAGTCAGAAAGAGAAAAACAAATATTGTATATTAATGCATATATGTGGAACCTAGAAAAATGGTACAGATGAACCAGTTTGCAGGGCAGAAATAGAGACACAGATGTAGAGAACAAACGTATGGACACCAAGGGGGGAAAGCAGCGGGGGGGTGTAGGTGGTGGTGTGATGAATTGGGAGATTGGGATTGACATGTATACACTGATGTGTATAAAATGGATGACTAATAAGAACCTGCTGTATAAAAATATAAGTAAAATTAAATTAAAAAAAAATACTAGATCCCACATGCCTCAACTAAGAGCCCGCATGCTGCAACTAAAGATCCTGCATGCTGCAACTAAGACCCAGCACAGCCAAATAAACAAATATTTAAAGAGAAGCAGTATATCTTAAAAAATATATATATATATATGTGTGTGTGTGTGTGTTTGTGTATATATAATATATATATTTATATATATATATATATATTTTTTTTTTTTTTTTTAAGAAAAAGGAGAAAAAGCCTCCTCCCTTCCAGCACCCAGTGTCCACTGGACTTAGCAGGGGTAGAGCCAGGGCCAGCCCCCCGGGAGAAGGTGCAGGAGCAGAAGGCAACGGCACTGGCATTTATGCTCTATGGGGAGGAGGTACCAGTATGCCTGGCACCTAGGTTGGCCCCTCCCTAGGTTGGCTGAGGAATGCAGCCTCATTAGGGTGAAGCTAGAGAAGGAGTTCTGAGCCTGGATCTCTCTGCCCTGGGTCAGTGCCAAGAGGAAAGCTTCCTTCAGCAGCTCCCAGCCCTTCCTCACAGAGCCCACACACAGTGGGGAGGCCCATCTGTATGGGGAGGAGGAAGGTTCACTAAGCACCTCCGGTAGGTAGGAAATTTACCTGTGATATTTATGCCATCCTCACCACCACTGCAGTACTACTAGCTTCATTTTACAGATGATAAAAGTGGGATGCAAAGACCAAGGTTACAGTGCCGGTAAGTGACACATCTGATCCATCACAGATGTGTGACTTTAAAACCCAGTTCTGTCTAAGGTTCTATAGGGCCCAGGTCCAAGAAAGAGCTCATGAATCTTAAAGTCTGGAAAGTTGGATTCTAGCTGCCATTCTGCTGCTAACTAGCTGGGTGACCTTGGGAAGGACTTCCAGGGGCCAGAGATTCCTCATGGATAAAATGAGACAGTGGCCTTCATGGTAGGTTAGGACCTACCACATCCACCTGCATTCTGGGAGTGTGATCCAGTGTGTGCACAGGGCCTAGTGCACAGGGAGAGAACAGTCCTTGCCCAAAATGTGCTGGCCACAGAGGGCAGATCCAAGAGGCACCACTGGCCCCATCATGGCAGCACTTCCTAGCTCTGTCTGCACAACTTGGTTCCCAGGAGCTTCTCTTCATCTTCCCCTTCCTCTCCCATCCTACACATGTGGTCCCACCTGCTGGGATGAATGCCCACTCCCTCTGCTCTATGCCATACATTCAACTACAATCAAGTGGGCAGTGCTGAATTTAATAATGTCCCCAAGGTTACACTAAATCACAGTAATTGCTATTTACTTCCTCTCAGATTCAGTTATTAACAAGCAATTCATGTCCTGAAAGCATGAGAAATCCCCAAATCCTTAAATGTTCTGGGGCTGATAAAGGCATAATCTGGTATTTGGCCTAGAATTGCCTTTCCCTCACCCCCTCCCTAGCCCCAACCCCACCTGCTCATCCACAGAGGGAGCCAAAGGCTTCCTGGAGAGCAATTCCTGCAGAGCCCTGCTCACCCTGAGAACCTCGCAGAGGGCAACTGCAGCCTCTAGTTTTCTCTGCGATGCTCTGAACTAATTCAAAATCTTCACTGGGAGGAGCAAAGGGTTAGGAGTCTGGGGAGAGTGACACACAACTAACTGCTGGCAGTAATTACCTGAGAATTTTCCGCCAGTAACTCATACCTGGTGTGGGAAATGGAGCTAGGAGGTATTCACTGTTCCAACACTGCGAGTAACCCTAGGGGAAAGGCAAGAGAAGGATTCTCTCCAACTGAGGGATTCACCCCAAGTATGTGTTCCTAGGAAGACGGATTTGAACGTTCTAGGTTTACAGGGGCTGTCCCGCAGTGCAGAAGCTAACATAGCCCTGAATCAATGGCATATTTCTGATTTGCATCCTGGCTCCTTCACCAACTAGCTCCTTCACCTCTGGAAAGCTATTCGATCTCTTCCTATGTCTTTGATCTTTTCTGATGCGTAAAATGGAGCTAATCACTTGTCACATAGGGTTTTTGCAAGAATTAAATGAAATAGTGCAAAGGTCTTTTCAAGTAGTAAGTACTATTAGATTATAACTACGATTGTTTGGGGAACTTGTGGTGAGTCCTGCTTCAAAGCCTGTACTCTTTTGTTTGATAAATTTGGCTTAGTTTATATAAAGTTTTCTTAAGTAAATCTGGAGACCAAACAATTTCCTGCTAGAAGAAAACTTGCTTTGTTTAAAAGAGGTGCGACAGCCATATTGGAGAGGCACCGATATTGTTTAAAAGAAATGGATGACACAGAATCCCTCAGAGTCCCCAAAGACTTCAACAATGCTCCTCTGTCTGGGAAGCAGGACTGGGGGCAGGGACCCCCGAGGGGAGAAGGGCTAAGGTTCAGGAGAGTGTGGGTGTACAGAGACCAGGGCTCCTGAACAGAGAGCATCACTCTGAGGCATCTTTCTGGCTAAAGAACAATCGCTGTGACCATGATTGAGGGGTCTGCCACCCTCACACAGTGTCCCTTGGTCACCTGGTCCCTTGCTGCTGCTACTGAATGAAGCAGTGGCCTGGACAGAGCCAGCCAGTCACTTCTTAGGAGGGATGAGGAACACAGGGAGCGACACAAGCTCTTCATTATCCCTTAGCTGCCCTCTCCCATCTTGATGGTCCTCCAAGACCTTGAAGCATATTTAGGTGTAGAGAGGTGATAAGCACGTGACAGCATGGTGGCAGTGGATGGTCATCACTGTTCTACAGCTCACCGTACATGCTTCCTCTTGGACGGCCCTCATCCAGAAAATGGAAACAGGTGGGAAAACAGACAAAAAATATGATGTGAGACTCTGGGGAAGGAATGACCAGGAGGAAGTAAGAGCTGTTCTTTCCCACAAGGACCAACAAGAAATTAGCAAAATAGAACATTCTTGAATGAAAGAAGCAATCAATCTAAGAATCAATTAATTGCAATTATTCCAGCTGGTTTGCTTCAATAGATTGATGCCAGAGGCATCAATGGAGAAGAGCAAAAGGGAGCCAGTGTGGAGGTTCTAGGGATCTATCTGGGCTTGTCTTAGACCCGCTTCAGCCCCAGAACAGGAGTCATAATGCATGAACATTTGAAAAGTCCCACAGTGGAAAACCCCCCAAGAAAAGACCCTGTTGAGCCTTTTGGCTCCAGGGAAACATATGCCAGAATTACTTCCTGCACCACTCCATGTCCAACAAATACACAAATGTGTTTTGTTCTGTGAAACTGGCTCATATAAATGACATGAGCTAACCTTACCACATCCAGAAACGTTTGAAACAACATAAAAATCACAGTTGGCCCTGGACCAACTCTAATCGCTCAGAATGTTTAATCCCAGGCTTTTCACCCGCTTGTGGGTAACGAGGGTATTTGCCAGCAGAAGCCCTCTCCTTGTGACTGAATTCGTCACCCTCCTACCCCCCTGCTCGTGACACCACCTCCCACGGTCCCCCTTCGGGCCTCATAGACTGAAAGCTTCACAAACACTTTTTTACTCTTTCTTTCCATTATTCCTGATCCCAACGACATTATATCCTGCTATTTCTTCCTTTGAAGAACATTTACATTTGCTGTTGGTTTTCATCTATGTGGCTACAACCCCAGCCCAGGCCCTCATCCCCCTGCATCTGTTTTATGGCCCTCCTGCTACCCACGTCTTCCCTCCTACACTGGCTGCAGGACGGGGTCTTTTCTCATGCTATGCTGCCATGTCATGTCAGTGACTCCCATCCCTACCAAGTCTTGTCTTCCCTTAATCACATTGAATTCATGGTAAGGGGGATCTGTTCCATCACCAAAGGGTTGAACTTGAAGCCCTCCATCCCTGCCTGGCGGAGACTTCCCAATGTTTATGGCTAGCTCAAGGTCTACTTCTATTGTGAAGCTTTCCCCACTTCCCCTAGTAATAAAAGTTTTGTGTTACTTTGCTCATTCCTTTAATACTTATCACATCTCATCCTCTAAGCAGTAATTATAAAGCTAAATTATTAGCTATTTATCCATCTTACTCAACCCTCTTCCTTGCAGCTCCCTGCATAGAGCCTTACAGCAGTAAACTCTGGATAACGGTACTCATGCTTACCCCTACTCCTTCTGATCCTCTCTGCCTATTTACATCCTACCTACCCTTCAAGTCTTGCCTCTATTTCTAAACTTCTGCATGGGATTCTGAAGCACAAAGTCCTGCCATATCAATTTCACCTTCTAGGACAAGATTATTCTAGACTAACATATTAGGGAATCTGACCTGGTAATGAACATGACTGCAGCAAAGCAGATGAGCATTTCAAGATAGCTTCACGAACAAGCATAGAGAAACGAGGGGTAGGTACTAGAATTACTAGCTAAATAGTAAAATTACGACAATTATAACTAATTGAACTACCATATCCAAAGGACGTAGGTCTCCACCCTATGCTTAAATTTTCCGACAAATATTTACTGAGCTCCATATTTTTATTAATGGTTTAAATTAAGGTGTACAAGGCATGCTTGATACATAAGTGAGGAATAGCAAATAACAACTGTCCAAATACAGGAATGGGGGTGGGGGAGTCAGCCATGATTTATCAGCAATAGGTTTGAAAAATATCTAAGAGTTTTGACTGATACTAAACTCCATATGTCATAATAAAAGGACAGAAGAAGGAAGAAAGGAAGGGGGTAGGAAAGAAAGAAGAGGGAAGGAGAAAGAAGAGGAAAAAAATAAATGATTTTGGGTGACATAAATAGAAGTTGAGCAGTGCCTTCCAAATCTTCATGGCACATGAGGGAGGCTAATGTGTGATACTTTAGCAAATAGCTCTGTGGTCAAATAAAATTGGGAAACACTGGGTTAGGTAAAGGTAAACAGGACTACTCAGATCCTTTAGTACTCTAATGTGCACTTTGAAATCTCCAAGAGAGAGGATAAATCTGCAGGATTGCCCAAAGATATTTGACTGAAACTAACTGACTTACCACTCCTGACCTCAGAGAATCACGTCCCAGGAGCTAGGATGAATGGAACTCACTTTGGGAAGTATGACTTATAGCAAAGGAATCCAGCTGCCTGGGCTGATCAGAGCCTAATCTAAAGTGTGGCATGCAGCTCTGGGCACCTCAAAGGAAGAGGAAGAGAGTCAGTTGGACAGGATTAGTAACAGCAGTCAGGTTGGCACAAATATTCAAAACCGTAATATCTGAGGAATGTTGGAAAATTTGACATGTTTAGCCTGGGGAAGAGCTGAGATGAGGGGTATGAGATGATAACAGAAGGTTGAGATGATAACAGAAGGTTGAGGGCTTGATAATTGTAATTAAATATGTGAAGAGTTGTCCAATAAGGAAGGAATTAGACTTGTTCGTGTGTGACCTCAAAAGAGAAAACTAGGACCAATGGTTGGAGCCCTCTGGGATCACACAGTTTGCTTTATCCATACTCCTTTTGGCTAAAATTCTGATGCAATATTTATTGACCAGCTAGGAGTACTATATTCAAGAGTTTCTGATTCCCTTGCTTTTCATTCTTTTTTGCCCAACAACAGGAATTGAGTCATGAGGGATCAAACGGGGCACTCAAATCCTACCTGAGGTAGTTTGAAAAGAGTTGAATCCATGAGTGGGTCCCAGCCAAGACCTTGAGGGGAAGCTAAGAGTCAAGCAAAGAACAAAGAGCAACCCCAAGTCCAAGGACAGGAGACAGTAAACAGCAGCCAAGGCCAAGAGTCAGGCCCAGGCAGAAAGAACACTGTAATGGGAACAGGTCAGGGACCTGGTCTGGGATCACTGCTGTAAACAGCAGCTCGTCTGTAGGGAATCAGCATATGAGATATCAGGCTGGCATAAAGATGCTGGATGGCAAGGGGTCTCAAAGAGCCAAGCTGGATAGCAGTAAGGAGTCTTTCTTAGGCTGTCCCAAGTAGATCATCTACCACAGATAATAAGCAGTTAAGTGACACATATAAAACACCAATATTTGAATAAATTCCAAGAGCCTCTTTCATTTATTCTTCTTAGACTAATATTTTAAGAATCTTTCCATTACTTTGAGTTTCTTCAGCACTTGTACTAACTGGTCCAAGCTCCTTGTTTTACAGACGAGAAGACAGAAGCCCAGAGAGGGGCAATGATTTGCAATAGTGACATAACCTGATAGATTATGGAAGGGCAGGGCTTGAACTAAGGTCCTCTGGATTGCCATCCCATTCTTCTCCCTTTGCATCTACCACGGTGCCCAATACAATGATCAACTCCCAGTCTCTGCCCCATAAATGCTGGTTGAAGTAAATTAAGTAGGCATCAGTGTGTCAAGGGCTAATGTTTACTTCTGTGTTTAAGTACTTCTCTACTTACATAATATTAAGTAGGAAGACTAAGGAACACATGTGGCTCCTGCTCTGAATGTAGGCTGATGTCCCTATTTGGTATGGGGGACTGAAGAGCCCCTAACTTTGGCATACTCCTCGTAAGAATGCTGGCCTGAGCTCTAAGTGCTGACCCAAGGAAGACCCTGTGAGCCCAGATACACCACATCAGATTCTGAGGTGATGCTGAAGAAGGGCTCTGGGGAGTCTTTGTCCCAGGCTACCTATAAATAAAGTGTAATTTTAAGTTGAAATATGGGCTATGGGTTTTTCCTTGCCTGGCATTTGAGAACTCCCCCCTGGGCCCCCAGAGTCGTACTGCCAGAAAAGGCCATTAATTCCCACAGTTTGGGGGTAGTGCTGCTTGTCAACCAAGGCTCATAAAATTTCAAACAGAAATCCTTCCAAACCCAGGAAGATCAACCTCGTTGACAAGAAACACATGGGCAGAGCCAACACATGGAATGCATTTTGCTCTGAACAGCTTCTTTTGATGCTGTTTCTAAAGGCTGAGACCACAGCTCTCTGCACCTTCATGGCAAGTGTTTCTTGTTTCTCTAGGCCTTGGCATCTTGTTAGAGCTCCTACTCTCTGGGACTGTTGATTCTCAATACCTTCGTTGTGCTACAGAAGTGGCCTCTGGCCCTTTGGGCATGAACACATTACACACTGTCACTGTTTCAACCAGACTGTTTCCTCCACAACAGACACAGACTCAGAGCTACAAGCATGGGCCCTCAGCTGTAGGGCAGACAGCCTGATATGGAATGCTCATCCTTGCTTGTACTGAGGACCATTTTTCTGCTTGTTGCACTTCCCTTAATAAGCCTGCGATGATTTCTTCATTGGAGTCTCAACAGCACCCTGGCAGTTCCCATCACCCTTATCTATTCTACTAGCTCTCCCCCAGCTGCCATTACTGCTCTCATTACTGAGTAGCATATCCGTGGATAGCCCGTTCCAGGCCCTGGACCACGTCCACCAGTCCCTTCCTCCTCACCCTCAAGCATTCTGTACATCTTTCTCCCAACCTGGAATGCTCTGCCTCCTCCACATCCCCTTTCTTCTATCTCAATCAATTAATCCTCTAGGAAACCTTCCCAAGTTGACCCCTCCTAGCCCAGATCATTGCCTTTCTCCTCTCATTTTTAGCCCTCTAATCTACTAGCCACATTGCAGTGACTTATGTGCAAGTAGATGAAGTTTGGGGGCATGTTATCCACGTTTATCTTCTAAAACTTTCTTCTGTTTCACTGTAGTTAATCAGTGTGTGTGGATGGATAATAGATGAAAGGATGGATAGATGGATGGATGGATGGATAAATGGGTTAAAGAAATAAACAGTGACTTCCACCAAACCCTGGACCTTGTCTAACCCTAAATTCCTATATTTGGTACAAGAATCTTAAGCACAGTACTCATAAAAGTACTAAAGAAAGGTACTTTTCTCTGGTCATGAGGCCAGTCACTTTTTCTATGCTAGGGAACTGCCAACCTCAAGGTCCAAATCATAAAGTCTATTCTGTTCTGAGCAAAGCAATCAGAGGGCCTGGACCTGGGTTACCACCTTCAGTAAAAACAAGGAGACCCCCCTCCTTGACTAACCCCTCTTCTCCCTGAAGTCACCAGCTGCTCTCAGGTACCCACCAATAGCCATCAAAAGCCTCCTGTCTCAGTTAGTTCAAAATATCATAAACTAGGTGGTGTATAAACAACAGAAATTTATTTTTCACAGTTCTGGAGGCTGGGAACTCCAAGATCAAGGCAGCAGCAGATTCAATGTCTGGAGCGAGCCCTCTTCCTAATTCACAGATGGGTGTGTTCTCACTATGTCCTCACACGGTGCAAGGGACTAGGGATTTCTGTGGAATTTCTTTTATAAGGGCACTAATCCCATTCATGAGGGCTCTACTCTCATGACCTAATCATCTCCCAAAGGCCCCACCTCCTAATGAAACCCTAACGGGCCCTATGGGGCTCTGAGGCACAGAGGCTTTTTGTCCCCCATTTCCTGTAGGCAAGACTCCAGCCTCCATGACCTCCCGTGAGTTCCAAAGGGCAGATTCAAACCATTGCAAATCAAGGGAGGAGCAGCCAGGAAACCACCTGAGGCAAGATTAAAGGGACCAGAGAAGCTCATCAAAATTAGGAGACCACCTGAGACCCTGCACACACCCTAATCTTGTCAGCAATCCCACTCTTCTGAAACTCCGCAGAAGAATGTAAGACTGTTACTGCCTTGATCCTTATCACATACCCCTGACCGCAAGACCCGCCTATAAGACCTCCCTATTACCCAAAGAGGGGGGCACAGTTCTTGCGCACTAGCCTGCTGTGTTCCCCCCTTTGCCTGGCAAAGAATAAAGCCACCCTTCCTTTCTCCTCCAAAACTCTGTCTCCGTATCTCATTTCGGCATTGGTACACAGGGAGCCAAGATTTTGGCAGCAAATTTTGGGAGCTCCTCCAGGATCAACTCGTGGGCATGTGGCCGCACAGGGCCCCTCAGCTTGCAGATGCTTGGGGATTTCTCTCCATGCCAGTGTCCCCAGGGAGAGCAGAGGGTTGGAGGATTTCTCTGAAGCCAGGTCACCAGGGTTCCCCTGCCGTGGGCCGTGCCCTGATCACACCCAGCCTGCTGTCTGGACTGCGGAACTCCGAGGTTGCAGTGGAGAATGGGGGACAGGTTGCCCTAGCAGCTGCTAAGGCTTTCCTTGCCTGAGGACACCTTCTTTTTCCCTTGCCTGCATTGCCCGGACTTTCACTTTGAGGAGACATTAACTCTTGGAGGATCAGAAAGAGGTCATTTGGTTCGTCGTGACACACCCGCTAGCAATTTGGTAAGTCCTCCGGAGTGCACACCAGGATATTTTCGACTTTGTCCATTTGGGGTACTTCGGTTCCAATGTGGGGAACTTCAGTTCCAATTTGGGGAACTCTCCCTGTGAAGGGAAATTCCATTTGTAAGGTGCCACTTTAGACAAAGGTCACAGGTCTAGTGGGACTGGGAAGTCACATTTGGGGCATTTTTGCCATTTGGCTTTTGATTTCTGGGCATCTCTTTGCCTTGTGTTTTAATTTGAGTGTTACTCCCAGCTGGTGAGGTTTTGGTTTGGTTTGGTTACTTTGGTTTGAGCACACAGACATCTGGTACTAACTGCTAGAGCTAAAATGGGAGGTGCTTCCTCTAAGGTTCCATCCCCACCTGGGAGCCCCTTGGGAAAAATTTTGAATGACTGGTCGACCTATAGCTATGATCCAAAGACAAAAAGGCCTAAAAGTGGGTCTCTTACAATTAGATCTTTATTGCTACAGGATGGGAAAACGGATGGACAGAGGTTTCCTTATGTCCAGGACTTTCTCCTATAATCAAAAGCCAGGGAAATCAGAAAAACTCTCCTGTCTCAGGGGTGAACCAAGCTTCCCCCACTTCTGCAAGTTTCCTTAATCCTTCAGATTCTTCTGAACATACTAAGACCCCCACCTCCCCAAAGGGACAATCCCTGCTGGAACAACATTTTATCAGCCAGTCTGCCCTTGTTATCAGGGCCAATTTGAGCACTATCTGGTCTAAATTTTAGCTATGAACTATGACCACAGAAAAGGAAAGGTGATTTTTGACAGTGTGGCCACAATATTCTTTGGACTCTGGAGAAAACTGGTTAGATAAAACTTTATTGAAATTGCAAATTCAATTATTTTTGCATGTGTAATTAGAGAAAGCTAGCTTGTTAAAATACTTCTTTTTTTTTTTCAGAATTCTGACCCTGAGGGAACAAGTCCTACTAGGAGAACATGGTTTCTCTCCTGTACCTTGAGACCATGGCTGTCAGGAATACTTATCTTATCTAGACCACCCCTAATTCCTGAGACTTAGGGGGGAAAAAAAAAAAAGAGGAAGAAGGCTTTTAAAATTTTTTCTTATTCCAACTGTTTATAAACTAGTGAGTTTTATACTGTGATATCTGATTCATGACTAAGTTTGGAAAATGAAGCTATGAGATCTCTTGTTGTGTCTGTCTGGATATATGTACGTCTCAGTATATGTCTTTGGATGTTATTGCTGAGGTTAATTTATAAATGAGCTCTATTAAATTGGCTTAAAGAAAAGTGCTTAAAGTAAGCACTTACAAATCAAAAGATTCTAAATACATGAGAAATTAAGCTAAATGAATTTTAGGCTCATGTGAACTGGGAAATATTCAGTATTAAATTAACACCTGGTATTAATGTTTAAGTTCGTTGATCTAATTAATATACATGTCTTCAGAGTCATCAACATTAATACTTTCACTGCACCTAGGTTTCATATGAGTTAAATAAGACCTTATTATATCTGTTGCAAATCTGTCAGCAAGGAAAGTAACTCGATGTGAAGAAACTTTTAAGGAAAGAAAATGCAAATGAGATGAGCTTTTAGATAAACTCTATTAATAATAATTATACTTTAGGAATGTCTATCTAAAATAGATTCTGGTAACTTGAAATTCTAGAGTTGTGCTAAACTAAGTTAAGTGATGGAAGTTTATTGAACAGCTAGGTCATTCCCAAATAAAATAAGATACTGAAACATTAATTACTGAACATTGGCTTCCTTTTACAAAGAAACAAAAGGTATTTAGAACTTTTTTTTTTTTTTTTCGGTACGCGGGCCTCTCACCGCTGTGGCCTCTCCCGTCGCAGAGCACAGGCTCCGGACGCGCAGGCTCAGCGGCCACGGCCCACGGGCCCAGCCGCTCCGCGGCATGCGGGATCCTCCCAGACCGGGGCACGAACCCGCATCCCCTACATCGGCAGGCGGACTCTCAACCACTGCGCCACCAGGGAAGCCCTTAGAACTATTAATGAATATGTTTGGTGCCACGTTCTCTAAAGAAAGCAAATGTTTTTAGAAAATATCACTGGTATTTATGTTCACCAATCTACAGAATGCTGATGTAAAGGACCGTTCATAATTGCTTACTTCTTAGTTTTCACAAGAAATTAAGGTTTTAAGAGCTGAGGATTCCAATTTAAACATGTAATTAAAGCTAACAGAAACAATAAAGGAAACATTTCAGTATACAGTAGGAAAGTAGAATGTATGTTTTCAATAAAGAAGGGATGAGGGATGGAATTGCATTTTACTAAGGGAGAGGGAAGTAGGTCTGACTTACAGCTGGCTGATTCTGAATGGGGAAATAAAGTGATGGATACAAAAAGTAATAGAAAAGTTTGTCAAAGTGGACCCCGAGAAAAGAGTTTTGTGCATGGTTGGGACTGACTAAAATAAATTTAATTGAGTAAATGAATTTTAAAAGTAAGCAGGTGCAAAACTTGGATTTGTTTTTTCTCTCTTAAGAGGACAAGATTTCTTAAAATGTTGAACTGCCTATTATAACAGATTTCAAGTTTCTTTACCTTTTAAGTGATCTGTTCTGTAATTGCCTTTGAAATCTTTTATTGTTACTTCGGCTGAGTGAATAACACTGTTTCACAGTGACCTGTGATTCTATATGACTGAGTGTTCTAAACCCTTTTGATATTTCCTTTTTTTTGACAAAACTTCCCAAATAAAATTATAATGAAGTTTCTTCAACCTCTAGTTAACTTTGGGATGCTTCAAAGGGCCCCTGAAACATCCCAGAAAGAGATATTTAACTATGGTTCATTTGGTATGTTAAATTACATGGGAAGTATTGTCAAGTAATAAATCTTCTTAGGTTATATGGTATGGTAAATTTTTACTAATATAGATATTCTAGAAATTGTATGGAATTCCTAAAGATCTGACATGTCCTGGTAAAATGTTATCAGTCATAATTCTAGTTATTATCTTAAAGTGTTGTATGTCACAGCAGTAACCAAGTTACTTTGTCAATTGCATTGTAAGCAGATTTTAAACATGCCTTCTTAAGTCTTTTGTCATTATAGACACTTATGGTTTTACTCTAATGCCTTTGCAAAAATGCTTCCTCTTCAAGAAGACTTAGAGAAAGGACTTTTGGATTAATACAAGTTTCTGACTTTCAGACCATAATGTTGAACTGGAGATTAGAAACTCTCAGGTTCCCAGCAGCTTTATCAGATGAATTAAGAAGGCTAACTCACTAACAGATCAGATGTCCCAAGACCTGCAACCAGGGGATTAATGCATGCTGGAAAAGACATAATTTAAAGGACTATCTCCAACGTGGACAGAAGGACCCTTATTAGAGAAGACTGCTGACCTCAAACTCACCTTAAAACAATGCTCAAACAAAGGAGAAACTACACTCATACCAGGATGAGAAGAAGACAACATCAGAAGCAGACAGCTTACCCTAGATGCTGGACCTGATTTGTATGATCATTTATAATGTTTTCTTGACTTCTTGGACTTTTACATATAAATCGAATATTTTTCTATCATGGACATGATCCTATGCTAGTTTTAAAAACTCAGTCCAATTGTTGAGTTTGTGGCCAATTACCTGTGTCTAGGTAATTATGGATTACCTTGGTGGATTTCTCCATTCCAAGGCTCTAACTGGATAGCTCTTAGGAAATTTATTTTACAAGAAAGAAGGTTCAGTCCTGTTCAGGCTACTCTTGATATTACTAGATGGGATCCCCTCACCTAGCCAATTAATAATACTTGTTCCGACTCTGGCCATAAGTATTAATTTTCCTCTATTACTCAGGCTCAATCAGGGCAACAAGCAAAATTTCAGCCAAAGAATAAAACCTCCCACAACTATGGAATGGATTTATGTAGTTAACACCAAACTATGCTAATTTAAGTTTAAAGGCTCCTCTATGTTGAGAACAGTTAAATTGTACTAAGGATAATCAGTCTAGTAACATTAGGATATTAGGCTGTGTGCCTTATGGACAGTACCATTATATCATTTCCCTTAAAGATAAGGGTTGATACAGAACAGACTAAGTCAGATGACCTCAGATATACCAGGCTGCACCTAATGGAAGTTCTTGACATATATTCTTATTTATGATTTTACTAATCTGCTAGCTATATATTTGTTTTTTTTACATTGTCTGTTTTACAAAATTGTTGTTTCTTGCATTACCAAATGTGTGACTAAGCCTCTGATAAAATGATGATGTACAGTTCCGTATGAGATCAATGATTGTAATAGTGTAACTCTAGATATGGGAAGAAGCAACAACAGGGAATATTTTCCTGGGCCATAAGAGATTAGTGAGACAGGTGGTCCGGAGACTTTTGGCACTATTAATGAGGCCTAGTCCAATAATAATAGCACATTGAGTGGCTTATCAGTGAAATCTTCACCAGACCACGGAATAAGCATTCCTAGCACCGTGGGATGAAATGGTCATGAAATGTGCCCCCAAACTATGGTCAAATTTATGACCCTGAAGGGGCCCTGCCAACTGAAAATTGGCACTTGCCATCTGCCTCTGCAAGGATTAAGTCAATGGCCACTGTGGCCATTGACCTTCAACACCCGCAGAAAGGAGTTCAGGGTGGAGATCAGGAATGAGGCACTCTGTGCTCTGGGGAAAAACTGGCAGAACAGGCCTTCAGATAGTTAGATACTTTCAGGAGAAGATTTTATGAGCCTAAATTCTTGCATTTTCCCATATCTAGAAAAGCAGTGAAATCATTAATAGTGCCATCTGCTTTAACATTGAGGAGGGGAATGCATTTGAAAGTCAAAATGGAATAACTATGGTAAAACTAGGTGACCACTGTGGATGTGATCTCAGACGCATTCATTCCTGTATTGTTGCAAACTTGAATTTTCTAAGCTATATCAGACTCCACAGGGTTTTAAAAATTCCCCCACCCTCTTCAATGAGATTTTGGCTGAAGATCTGAGAGGATTATGCCTGGATCAAGGTTGAATAAAAGCTTTTACAGCCAGAAAAAGCATTGCAAGTGACAAAAACCCTTCTTAATGACATTCTTAAGAAAACTTTCACCAAGCTATGCTGGAAAAGTCATCTAAAATGGGACAAGGTCTTTACAATTGCTATGTTCAATTGTTAACCGCTATGCATGAGTTTGTGTTCCACAGGTGTCCCCCTTGCCTGAAAGCTCCCTTGCACCCCCTCAAAGCAGGAGACTGGGTGCTACTGAAAGTATGAAAAAGAGCAATGACCTGAGCAGCAGCTTGAAGAAAAATGGAAGGGATCCTACAACATTCTTCTCTAAAATTGGATGGAGTAAAACCGTGGGTACATCACACCAGAGCAAGAAAATTACCAGAGACTGACCAGCCAAGCCTGCCTACAGCCAGCGAGCAGACTCCTGAGAAGCAGGCATTTCACCCTTTGAGAAACTTTGAGTATTTGTTACAACAAGCTGAATGAAAGTTCTGTTTTCTAATCCTTTCTCATACCTTATGCATACACTGATTCTTTCGATAATTCTAACTGCTAGATACGTGGTCAGCTTCCTATTTCTGGGTCTTCAGGATTGCCTTGATGGTTTTTCCCCATACAGGGAACGGTTTGGAAACAACTGTCTCTGAAGTGCCGGTTCCAGACTGAACTTCAGACCTATTCTCCTGAATTCCTAAGGAAATGAGATTTATTTTGTCTACTACAGTTCTAGTTCTCACTCTTCTTATCTCTAACTGGGTCTATTGCACCAAAATGGCAGAACAAGGGATTGAGATCTTAATCATATAAGACTTGGATCCAGGACTTGAAACTCAAATATTTCTAATTTGGTATCTATTCCCCCAAATTTAGGCAGGACTATGCCCCATCTCAGCAAGAAGTAGTTAGAGCGGTCGTCATCCCATTCCCTGAAAGATTTGGAGAAAGATAAAACCGAAATGGGGATTAAAACCAAGTCCCCCTAAAACCGAGTCCCTCTGCCGAGTTTATGATTAACATCTCCATCCAAAATGATTGTTCCCTTTTTCGTCCAACATCTGTTCTCCTCAAGATTGAGGAGTATCAAAGAAAAGGGAGGAATGAAACCGAGCGGGGCCCTATGGGGCTCCCAGGCATGGAGGCCTTTTTGTCCCCCATTTCTTGTAGGCAAGACTCCAGCCTCCATGACCTTCCCTGAGTTCCAAAGGGCAGATTCAAACAGTTGCAAATCAAGGGAGGAGCAGCCAGGAAACCACCTGAGGCAAGATTAAAGGGACCAGAGGAGCTCACCAAGATTAGGAGACCACCTGAGACCCTGCACACACCCTAATCTTGTCAGCAACCCCACTCTTTTTGAAACTCTGCAGAAGAAAGAAGCATGCAAGACTGTTACTGCATTGATCCCTATCACATACCCCTGACCACTGAGCCCTGCCTATAAGACCTCCCTATTCCCCAGGGAGGGAGGCACGGTTCTTGAGGCACTAGCCTGCTGTGTTCCCCGCTTTGCCTGGCAAAGAATAAAGCCACCCTTTCTTTCTCCTCCAAAACTCTGTCTCCGTATCTCATTTCGGCATCCGTGTACAGGGAGCCAAGATTTTGGTAGCACTAATACTGCCTGAAGGTGGGGGACAGTGTCAGAAATTCTACATATGAATTTCCAAGGGACACAAACACTCAAACCATGGCATCTTCCATGATTCATTTTGCCTTTTTTTTTTTTCTGTATATCTAACAGCAACCAAATGTGTTCATTTTAAAGATTTTTCTGTCAGCATTTTTTAAGAATGAAGAAGAGTAGAGGTATGGAGAAGTTAAACATCAGACATAAGCCATCTAACCACAGAAGAGAGCAGAGAATTTTTTAAAAGGAAAAAAAAAGCCCCTGCCCAGAGGGCTTGTGGTGTCGATTAGACACGTGGAGGGAGCGCGACAAGACAGGGCAGGCACTCGGGGAGACAGGTGGCAGCCAAGGATAACTGTCTTTGTTCCTGGCCAGGCCAGCCTGTCACCTGCCACCTTGGAGGCAGCTCAGGGGAAGGCTCCAGAGAGAGATTAGAGAGAGGACAGAGTGGGATGAATTACTTCCAATAATAAGTGGAAATGAAGAATGGCTGAGAGGGGCCCAGACACTTGGCTTCTGACTCCTGTCCTCTCATATTCCTGCGCATGAGAGGGAGACATGAAGAATACCAATGAAGCTGCTCCCCAACCTTCACAAGACTAAGAGGAAAAGGCAGACCTGAGAGCCAAACAGAGGGTGTCTAGGATGTGACACTGGCATTGCTAAATATCATATGTATATATGTAGGAGTGTGTGTATGTGTATGTGTGTGTGTGTATGTGTATTTACTGTTCCAAGGTTAGTTTATTCTTCTAACATATGTTATTGTGCTGAACCCTTGTGTGCAGGTGACATCTTCCAGCCTCACCCATGCCATAACCCTGCAGCATTCTCTATTCATGGATTCCAGGGCTAGAGCCCAAAGACATCTCAGTCCAACACATCTTGTCACATTGAAATAAAAGCAAAATTAAAACCTAGACATCGTGGAATGCCTCATAAACCTCCCCCGACACACAGCCCAGGCTCAGGTTTCCCAGCGTAAAACTGCTGCTCCTAAGACAACCTCTTAATAGGCATGTGGAGTATGTAGGTCAAGAAGGACAGATTTTAATCCTTTTATTACAAGAAATTACATCAGTTCAAGGCATGCTATTGAAGGAGAGTGTCCAGAGCAAAGCTGATGAAAGGTGGCAAAGTCTGTCCAATGTGGGATTCAACCCTGGTTCACCAAGGACGCAGCTGGGACTTGCATCCTGTGTATGCTCCCCTCTGTCCCTGGATCGGCAATCTCATAAACTAAGGAAAAAAGGGGGGGGGGGTCTGTGAGCACTCAGGTCCTGATCCTTGAGTTTACCTGACTACTTCATTCCTTTTTAAGATAGTCACCTCCGTTTACTAAATGGCAACTCGCCCAGTTACACGGCAGTAAATTAAAGTGTTAGTTGGGATTGAGTTTTTGCATTGTTCCCTTTCTTCAGTGATTTCAAAACTTGTGGAGGACGAGTATTTTCGACTGTGCCAGCCAGAGGAAGGGAAAAGAGATTCACAGGGTTTGACAGTTCTGATGAATGAATAGTTGAAACATCACAGGCTGACTCTTCAGGAGCCATGGAGATAGCCAGGACCCAGAGAGAGGCAAAAGCCTTTCTTGGAGAGGAAGGACTCTACCTGGTTGGTAAGAGGGTGACAGCTTTCAGCCCCTTCCAAGCTCCACCTATGGCATAGAGGGTAGGAAGCGCTAAGACAGGGGGAAAGAAAATGGCCTCCCTGTTGGTGCCTGGGTCTTGAGTGCTGACTTCCAGAGCTGAGGCTGGACTTGACACTAGTTGCTGAACTACTGGGGGGAAAACAAGATAGAGGCACCTTGAGCCTGCAGTTCATTTCTTTTCATCCCCCGCTGTGAATGGAGAAAGTTTGGGACAAGCCCTGATGTGTGCAATAAAAGCTGTCTTTCTGGATTTGCAAGTAGATTAATGAGGTTGAGTTTTATAGAAAACATATTTCAAACACATTAGCCACAGGCCAAACATCTCCTTGGAAGAATTTTATTTTTAGAAGAGACTTAAGAGTACTTTCTTTATAGTACCTGATACTAAAATCAATCCCTGTGATTACTTGAAACTCTATTTACTGTAAACCTTCCAGGACAAGAAAGGCTTTGACAAATTCTCACCAGAGTGGGGTTGCATGCTCCACTAATCTCACTCATGAAAACTGGGAGTGGAGAGGGTGGGAAGCAGCCCTGCAGTTACACTCGGCCGTCTCCTGCTTTTCAAGTTGTCTGACAGAAACTGCCAGATCGGAGAACCAAGTTCCTATTTGGATTTGACACAGTCTTGGGCGTGTCACAACTTTTCTAAGTCTCAATTTTCCTATTTATATAAGAAAGAATCGCAAGGATTTCCCTGGTGGCGCAGTGGTTAAGAATCCGCCTGCCAATGCAGGGGACACGGTTTCGAGCCCTGGTCTGGGAAGATCCCACATTCCATGGAGCAACTAAGCCCGTGCGCCACAACTACTGAGCCTGTGCTCTAGAGCCCGCGAGCCACAAGTACTGAGCCCGCGTGCCACAACTACTGAAGATCGTGCACCTAGAGCCCGTGCTCTGCAACAAGAGAAGCCACTGCAATGAGAAGCCCACGCACCGCAACGAAGAGTAGCCCCTGCTCCCTTCAACTAGAGAAAGCCTGCGTGCAGCAATGAGAACCAACACAGCCAAAATAAAAATAATAAATTTTTAAAAATAGAGAAATAAACTGGTACTAACTTGTAGAATCTCTGTGGGGAGAGAAACTTTCATAAAAAAAAAAAAAAAAAGAAAGAATTGCCAAAACCATTTCCTTCCTAGCCCAGGAATTGCTTTCAGAACTATGAAAGCACACCTGAGATTCCCTCAGCTTTGCTAAGGAACATACCTACCGGCACAAATTTGAGTCAAATCATGTCTGGAAGTTTTACATTTAAAGTGGAAACATTTTCAGGATTGCTGTTTCAATCCCTCCAACAAACCTATGAGGCAGGTAACATAGATGAGAGTTTGAGACTTAGAGAGCTTACGTATTTTTCTCAGTCCCAGAGCTATTAGGTGATAAACTGGTACCGTTCATTTATTTCTACTGCAGCAATTCCCCATCACCTTTTCTAGCTGATTTCTGTGACCAGTTGCAGAGAATTTACCTGTCTCAAAAGTCTAGGACTGAATCATAGTTGTAATAGTTGCTACCAACGGAGGCTCTACTATGAGCCATGTATTTGGACAGTTACATTCACTAACTCACAGCAACCCTGCAAGTAGGTGGTATTGTACTCATTTTATAGATCAGTAAGGCTAGAATCATTTAAATATAAATGATGGGGTAACGATTCAGATCTTTGCTGTGCCACCTTCCACTCCACGATTAGGAGAGAAAGAATTCCATCAGGGGACTCTGGAAAGTCTAATGACCTTCCCAATATCACTAGACTCCTGGGGACTTCAACTCAAGGTGCTCTTACCAGGGCCAAGTCTTTAAAACTCACCCAAATCTATATGCTGTTGGCTGTGGAACATCCAGAAGGTATGGTAACTATATCAGTCTACTATGTAAAATTCCTGCCTGAGAGGGAAAACTCACTCATGTTCTGGGGAAATCCAGAATTTATTAACCTTCCACCTCGGACTACAGCACATCATGGCCATTTATGAAAAAGCAATTATTTGTATGTCTACAAAATATATCATCCTCTCCATGAGATTATAATCTCTGGGGGAGCAGAGCCCATAGGTTGTACTTTGTGTCTGCCTGGCCCACAGAGAATGTAAAGCAGATACTCCATAAATACAACCAGCCCAGTGGATAGGCGGGTGGCTAGGCTGAATGACTGGGCTGCAAGAAAGTTTAGGGGAGACTTCAGCCTACCCTGAGACTTCAGATAAAAAATAAAAAAGATAAAAATAAGAAAGTGGGGGGCATGCAACTACATTAAAGAGAGTCCAAGTAAGCAAGGTACAGACCATTTTAAAAGGCCAGAGAATTCAATCCCACACTCAACTCAGAAGGGATAAAGTTAGCACAGTGCAAAACAGTGTAAAAAGTAAACAGTGTAAAAGCAAGAGGATTTTTCCCCTTCAGGAGTCCAGCAAAATTGCAGCACCACAAAATATGTCTTATTCTAAGTAGCAAGTAGCAAGCATGCAGTCCCAGGGGGTGTGACAACCCTGTTATTAAGTCAGGGCTCATAAAATACATACTCCTGTGGGGACTTTTGCCAAAGGTCTCAGAAGTCCATCTGAGCTTTTGCTTCTGGAAGGTTCCCCTCCCAGGAATATATCCATAAATTGATCATTCTAATCATCAGTCACCTCCAGGACAGGGCTTATCATGCGGGGTGGGGGGGTGGTATTAAGAACGTACTTTACATATAGAAGAAAGACCCTTCCCTCCCTAGAGCACCCAGAGAACTAAGAGGGATGGAAGCTTAACCACGAGTTTACATTGTGTTCGATTTTTAAAGAATCCTCAAGTGCAGTAAACACTTCATTCATTACCCATAGGTAACTTCGTTCTTTTACAAACTTTCCACCTCATTTGCCATCACTGGGTGACATCCCCCCATGTCCAAAAATGGTGCAGGGTATCCTAGCACCTAACATTAGTCAGTGAGGATCCAGGGAATGCTTCTGCATTTTAGTATCAGCTAAAGCAAGCATAATACAGTTAAACCTGTTATTCTCCTTCCCTCCCCCATCCCCGCTCTACACACACACACACACACACATGCACGCACCCACGCACGCGCGCGCGCGCACACACACGCATTCCAAAGCTAATTACATGTGATTTGGGGGTTTTTCCAGAGCTAGAGATTATCCACCTCACTGTTTCCCTAGGGTCAACTGCATTGTGACACATTTTACCATCCTGCTTAAAGAAGCAGGTCTGACATCTCATCCTGTGGCTCTTTTAGAAAAGGGAAAACAGCGGGAATTTCACACAACCGGACCTGACCCTCAGCAGCACAAATCTGGGATGTGTTAGGGATGAGAAAACAGCTCCACATCTGCATGGCGACTTCCGTTCTCCGAGCTCCGGATGGACCAGAGACTTCACTGGGGCCTCACTAGTAAACCAGGGTTCCATCCAGCCTGTCAGCCCAGGCCTCCAGGCGACTCCTCCTGACCACAGGAGGCCTCCCTGGCCTTTTGTTCTGCAGGCAGTTTGGACCACATCCCTTCAGCATTTCAGACTCCGCTGTTCCCAGCCCAAATCCGAACTAATAATCCAATCTCCGTCTGTTTCCCTGCTCTGAAAAATTTTAAATGGGAGACGCGCTGCTCTTTATTTCCTGTCTCACTCTCCCCACTGATTTTTAAACAGTTTGGCACTTCCACCCTCAGCAATGGCTGCCCTTCACTGACCCATGGAGCCATAATAAGTGACCGCACAAACTCCAATCGGGGTGCTGAGCTGAACAGCGCGGTCTCCACTCAGAGTGCGGTCTAACCAGTCAAGATGCAATCTACTGCATCCGGAGGTGGATGCATTCTGACCCCTAGGGGGAGAGGGCTCCTCGTGCAACTGGCTCTATTCCCCCCTCTACCTTGTACTTTCTCCTTCCCTTGAGAATTGAGTCTCTGATGTTCTGTGCTAAGGAAAGGACAAGCACAATCCCCTGTTCCCAAAGCTGCTAATCACAAACAGCAGGGAAGATGGAGACGTCGCCCTCCACATTTATGGGAGACAAATGTGCACACACATAGCTCCGCTCTTGTTCCTGGAAGGCAGCGTTCTTTTTTGGCTTGAATTCCCAAAGGAAGTGGCTATTTTGAACCAGCCTGGGGGATATGAAGATAGTTGACCATTCTTGTTGTCCAAAAAGAGAGAATATCCAGAAGGTGAGGGACCGTCTGTGGCTGGTTTAACTACATTCTTTAAGTTTTAGGTCGAAGTTGATTCTCTTCCCATACGATTTCCACAATGTTCCTTTTCTTTATTTTTCCATGAAAAACTATCCTCCTACACTTTCCTATTTGTGACTGTCAAGGTTTTTTTTTGTTTGTTTTGTTTTTTTATCTTTTTTTTAACACCTTTATTGGAGTATAATTGCTTTACAATGGTGTGTTAGTTTCTGCTTTATAACAAAGTGAATCAGTTATACATATACATATGTTCCCATATCTCTTCCCTCTTGCGTCTCCCTCCCTCCCACCCTCCCTATGCCACCCCTCTAGTTGGTCACAAAGCACCGAGCTGATCTCCCTGTGCTATGTGGCTGCTTCCCACTAGCTATCTATTTTACATTTGGCAGTGTATATACGTCCATGTCACTCTCTCACTTCATCCCAGCTTACCCTTCCCCCTCCCCGTGTCCTCAAGTCCATTCTCTAGTAGGTCTGTGTCTTTATTGAGGATAAAAAACACAGAAGCCCCTCCAGGCATGTTATTAGTGCCCAATAAGCTGAAACTTGAAACAAAACTGTAAAATTAAGTTTTTCTCCAACACTCAACACTTCTCCCACCCCCAACAGGCACACACACTTTGCTTGCTTCTCTCACCACCTTGATACCCTCCTGAGGCTTCCTGGAAGCCCTGGGCATGGGACAGTGGCCTGCCCACCCACCCCCATCCTGCAGTTGCCTGAGCTCCAAGTTCACCCCTTCCCCCATCACTTAATCTCTCAAACTCATTCAAAGAGATGTGTTAATGGACGATAATGGAAAATAACAATAACAACACTTTACAAATGTACGGAATAAAATACTGTTCAAAGCACTGAACAGTTTTCAAGGCTTTTACATTAAATCATTTCACTTGATAATGTTTCTTACATTGGCCCATTGGTTAGATAGGACAGAAATTTTCGTCTCCGTTTTATGGAAGAGGTAATTGAGATCCTTAGCGTTTAAATGTCTGGACCAAAGTCACAGCACTGGAAGGATGAGGGTTGGGACTAGATCTTAATGTTCAGGAAACTTGTTCCCATGCTATGGCTGGACGGTTGCTCTTTCAGCCTGTGTGTCTCCTTTTGAAAAAGAACAGCTAAAGTAGGCAATGTCTTAATTGTTTCACGAGGCAGAGACACGCTAGAACCACTGGGGGTACTTGTTCATAGTGCAGATTCCTGGGCACCACCCCAGACCTACTGAATCTGAATCTGAGAGTGGGGACTAGAAATCTATAGTTTAGTTCATTTCTAGAATGATTCTTATACACACTAATGTCTGAGAACCTTTTTTTTTAAGTCAAAGAGCTAGATTTCTAATGGTGAAATTTCAGCCTTTAGAGAAAGGTTAAAGAACTATATGAGAAACTCTTGATGTTGAATGCCATTAATGCTTTCTGAGCACACATCTACTACGCTGTGGTCTGCACATCCCAGAATACCAAGACTCTGCCGAAGTACTGTTCCCCACCTTCCCCTCCACCCCAAGGCTATTCTGCCCCAACCTGGAGCACCCACCGCAATTTGGAGAGGGGGCCATGTCCTGTGCTTTTTTCTGTTTTCTGTCCTCAGTCTCCATGTTCTGTTGTGCTTGATGCTGTTAAGTATAAACTCAGAAAGGAGAAGAAAGAATAAAAGAGTATTAGGAAAACACTCTCGTCTTCCTTCCAAGAACATTTTTCTCCACCATTATGGAAGAATAATACGTTATTATCAAGGATCAAATCCCCATTGTGACTACATTTATGTAAAATTCCAAAACATCTGGATAATTGATTGACCTTTTCTCTTTTCATTTGACTGTGCAGCATTGTGTACAACCAGCCCGTGTGTTCCCCCATGGGAACTGCTGTGGATATAAATCCATCCCTCAGCTCTTTAATTAAAGTTGCAAAAACATCAAGAGGGTCTCACCCTTGTAAACACAAGGAGGCTTTCCAGGAAATAGCTCTGCCTCTTGTGTTAACAGATGTCATGGGGCAGTTGGGTGGGAGAGTGTTGTTTTAAAATTCTCAATCTGCCTTGCAAGAGTTTTTCCCTTAGATGGTTCCTGGATAGCATCACACTTTTCTCTTTTCAACTTTCACATCACCTCATGCAGCTTTTCTGCCCCTCCTCACAGCTGTGGTCTGAACGTCTGTGTCCCCACCCAAGATTCATACATTGAAATCCTATCCCGCAAGATGAATGGGAGGTGATTAGGTCAGGAGACCCCAGAGACAACACTTGCCCCTTCCACCATGTGAAGGCAAAGCAAAAAGTCCACAGTCTGCAATCTGGAAGAGGGCCTTCACCGGAACTCGACCATGCTGGCACCCTGATCTTGGACTTCCATCCTCCAGAACTGTGAAAATGAATTTCTATTGTGTATAAGCTTCCCAGTCCCAGTGCTATTTTGTTATTGCAACCAGAACAGACTAAGACACTCACCCTGAACACTTACCATGTGGACCAGAAATAACCCAAACACCAATTCCTTAGACCTCTGATGGCCATCATCTGCCATGGCTGATTTCCCTGGATTGGGCCACATTCTCATTATTTCCCTCCTGAGAGAGTGAGCAGCTCTGTAGTACCACAATACTGGATGCATCTTCCTGACTTTAAGTATCTGGGTGAAAAGTAGAAAATCTTTTCAGAAAATCATCATGGTAACAAGGTTCCAGACACCAAAACGAATTTTTTTTTTAATCCAGATTCTTTTGGGGTTATTGGTTTCAATGTCTCTTTGCATGCTGCTTTGCCAACAACAAGCAGCCTTCCAGGTAAGTGTTCTTCTGTTCCAAGAAATGATGGCAAAAAGCTACTATAAGGAAGAACTGAGTGCCTTCATCCCAGCAGGGGAGTAAGTCAGAACTAGAGGAGAGCTAGGAGAATACTTCACAGAAGCAGCAGGGTGAGGAGACAATGTACAGGAGGTTGGGGGTCAGAGATTTTGAAATCTTGAAGATAAGCAATTCTGAGTTCAGCCACCATGCAGCAATCAGTCCCAAGATATGGCTGATAAGCAACTAAAGAGAACAGAGATAAAGTTCATTGGAACTGACTCTATCAAGGAATGGAGCTGGGAGGGCAGAGATGCCTCCACCTGGATGCCAAAGTCCCTGGGATAATCAGCACTTACCAACCTGTGCTCAAATCATGGAGAACAGCTAAGATTGTCCACCAGATGTCAAATGATGAAAACAGCAAAGCAGTAAATGAGGCAGTAGGAGAGGGTTGGCCTTCCAAAGAAGTGCTATACTCAGAAGATGGTTGGTCTAGAAGCAGAGGAGATGCAAGGGTTATGGCAGCCAACCTCATGGTTTGGACACCCACTGGGAGAAAAGTGGTGCCTCTGGGATTTCCTCACCCTCCTCCCCATTATTTCCAACCCATCCCACTCCTGTATCCTACCACCCAAGAGATTCTGCTCTCAATCCTTGCCCCTATGCTTCAGGATCCGCCTCTGTGTGCCAGCTACACAAAGACCAGAGCAGCAATCAGTCCAGAGCCCATAGCTCTGTTCAATCAGCATCCAGCAGAAGGTGAGTGGGAACATGAGTGTGACTCCATCCAAGGACAGCACCACAGGGAGGAGACAGGCCCCCAAGTGAATGCACTCTGAACCTCTCACATCTTAGAGCAAAAGTTCAGTAGCAGAGAGTCTGAGAGGTAGAGGAGGGGTGAGTTCAGAGAGAGAAATGGTGCTCATGCAAAGAGAAACCCTTGCACTCACGCTGCTCTTAGGCATGAATGAGCCTCCAAAAGCCCAGGCTGAATGTAGCATGACTGATACCCAATGAGTTGGTATCATGGGAAGCAGAAGAAAGAGCACTGGACTGAGAGTCTGAAAACTGAATTCTAGACCTGACCACCACTAATTTCTGGTGTGACCCTAGGCAGGTCATTTAACATCTTTGGGCATTAGTTTCCTCATATGTAACAGAAAGGGGCTAGGTTGGATGATCTCTAAGGCTTCCTCTAGCTCTGACGTCCAATCACATTTGGCTCAGGGAGGAGGGAGCTGAGGGAAGCACAGAGGCCCTAGATGATAGGGTATTACTGCCAAAGTCACCCTTTCCTCTCCCTCCTGTTCTCTCACTGACATGCCCTTTATTATCTTGTTGTTGTTGATGTAGTGTTTTTCCCACAGAGCTTTGTGGGATTGGACAGCAGAGCACACACAGAGTTCAAAGGAAAGGAGAAGAGAGTGGCAGTAGGAAAGGCAGGTAAGGGCTTCTCTAGGAATTCCCAAGCCACTGCCCTCCAGGGCTGCAGGCTGAGGAGGTGGCCTTCCAGACTGGGACTCTGAGAAGGTGAAGGTCTCTCAACATCCTCACCCCCTCCACACCCTGCAACCTTCTCACCTATGTTCCTGGTTCCAGCACCAGGTCACTCATCATTGTTCTCCATCATATCCTGCTTTCTTTCCAAACTTCTCTGGGAGTCTGGCTTATTCCTGTAAAGATCAAGGAGCTGAGTTGGTAGGATTTGTAAATCACAGTATGCTTCTGGCAACAAATGGACTTTGCTACACAGCAAAACACGGCAAAATTTAGTAATTTAAAGCAACAATCATTTTATTTGCTCCAATTCTGTGGGTCAGCTAGATGGTTCTTCTGATCTGGGATGGCTTGTCTGTGGCTAGATGGTCTAGGATATTATATTTCTGCCCAACAGAAATATAACTAGGATATTATATTTCTGCCCAACAGAAATATAATATAAATCATGTCTATAATTTGAAATTTTCTAGGAGCCACAGTTTAAAGACTTACACAGGTGAAGTTCATTTTAATTATATATTTTAAGTTAACCCAATATAACCAAAGTATTATTATTTCAATATGTAATTAATATAAAAATTATTAATGAAATGGTTTACATTCTTTTATACAAGTCTTCAAAATCCAGTGTGCATTTTAAACTTACAGCACATCTCAATTCATACTAGCCACATTTCAAGTGCTCAAGGGCCACCGTATAGGACAGTGAAGGTCTAGAATGACCTCACTCGTGCACTGGGGTTCTATTGCTGAAAGAAACTCTTCCTCTGTCATGCAGACAAACCTGGGCTGGTCTCCTGGAGGATGAGAGGCTATGTGAAGAGAAGCTCCAGCAATTCCAGCCATTCCAGCCATCCCAACTGACACCTCAGACATGTGAGTGAGGTCTAAACTCCCATTGGCCAAAGCAAGTCACATGACCTAACCCACAGTCAGTGTGGGAGGAACATATCTGAGGGCCTGGTTACCAGGAGATAATTAGGAGGCCACTTCTTCCAAACCCCCAGGCTCCAGGGAGACATCCCACCATCACCACCAGCCTCCTCCTCTTTCCCTAGAAAATTTAAACACAGAGGAAAGCACAAAAAAGCAAAATTAAAATAATTTGTAATCCTTCCTGCCACAAATAACCACAGATAAACTTGTCTCCCACAGATGCTGTTACCTTTCCACCATTTTTTCAATGCATATATACATAGTCATGTTACACTTACAATCAAATTATAATAATACTATTTTCATTTAACAAAACATCCTTAACATATTCCCATGTTATTAAATATTCTTCTAAGATGTGAATTTTAGTGGTTTAGTACCACAATTTATTTAAACACTCCCTTATTGTTAAAGGACTGTTTCCCATTTTTTCATGCTTATAAATAATGAGGAAATGAACCCTCTTAGTTCATACATTTTCCATTCATTCAAGCCAATATGTGAAAAACAGATTCCTAGAAATATAGATTCTGGGTCAAAAAGTATGGCACATGTCAAAGTGTCTGATTAATTGATTCATTCATTCCATCAACAAATAGTTACCAAGCACCTCTAAGGTCCAGACACTCTTAAAGGTGCTAGGGATACAGCAGTGAGCCAAACAGATAAACATTCTCTATTCTCATGGAGGAGCTTACATTCTACTAGTGGGAGGCTTCAATAAGGAAAGAAGTATAGTCTCTACTATGTTAGAGAATAATAAATGCTATGGAGTAAAGTAGATTGGGCATAGAGGATGGGGAGGGCCAGGGTGGGGAGCCAGGCTACAAATATGATTAAGATAGTCAGCAAAGGCCTCCCTTATGTGACATTTGCTCAAAATATATTGTTCAGTTTATTTTTTCAGGGTGTATAAGATGGGGAGGGGGCAGGACACTGGGGCAAAGTACTAAACTGGTGACTAAAAAGGTCAGAGTCCAGTTCAGCTCAATTGTAGGTCTTCCCTGGGCTATTCCATTTGCCTTAATCTGTAAAAAACTGTAGAGTTACAACTAGACCCCAGGTTGTCAAGCTGGGGATCCGTGGGGCTGGAGGCCCATGCTGTGAGTCCCACAGGGATATATACACAGTGGTAACCACATAACTGCGGGGGATAATTACAGTGAAGAAGATATTGTGGGGAGAGGGCAGACAGCAGAAGCAAGAAGAACCACAATCCTGCAGCCTGTGGAACAAAAACCACATTCACAGAAAGATACACAAGATGAAAGGGCAGAGGGCTATGTACCAGATGAAGGAAAAAGATAAAACCCAGAAAAACAACTAAATGAAGCGGAGATACGCAAGCTTCCAGAAAAAGAATTCAGAATAATGATAGTGAAGATGATCCAGGACCTTGGAAAAAGAATGGAGGCAAAGATCGAGAAGATGCAAGAAATGTTTAACAAAGACCTAGAAGAAATAAAGAAAAAACAAACAGATGAACAATAAAATTAATTGAAATGAAAACTACACTAGAAGGAATCAACAGCAGAATAACTGAAGAAGAAGAACAGATAAGTGACCTGGAAGACAGAATGGTGGAATTCACTGCTGAGGAACAGAATAAAGAAAAAAGAATGAAAAGAAATGAAGACAGCCTAAGAGACCTCTGGGACAACATTAAACACAACAACATTTGCATTATACGGGTGCCAGAAGGAGAAGAGATAGAGAAAGGACCAGAGAAAATATCTGAAGAGATTATAGTTGAAAACTTCCCTAACATGGGAAAGGAAATAGCCACCCAAGTCCAGGAAGCACAGAGAGTCCCATACAGGATAAACCAAAGAGAAACACGTCAAGACACATAGTAGGCAAATTGGCAAAATTTAAGACAAATAAAAATTATTGAAAGCATTAAGGGAAAAAAGACAAATAACATACAATGAACTCTCATAAGGTTAACAGCTGATTTCTCAGCAGAAACTCTACAAGCCAGAAGGGAGTGGCATGATATACTTAAAGTGATGAAAGAGAAGAACTTACTACCAAGATTACTCTGCCCTGCAAGGATCTCATTCAGATTCGATGGAGAAATCAAAAGCTTTACAGACAAGCAAAAGCTAAGATAATTCAGCATCACCAAACCAGCTCTACAACAAACGCTTAAGGAACTTCTCTAAGTGGGAAACACAAGAGAAGAAAAGGACCTAAAAAAAAAAACCCAAAACAATTAAGAAAATGGTCATAGGAATATACATAGCAATAATTACTTTAAACGTGAATAGATTAAATGCTCCAAACAAAAGACACAGGCTTGCTGAATGGATACAAAAACAAGACCCATATATATGCTGTCTACAGAGACCCATTTCAGACCTAGGGACACATACAGACTGAAAGTGAGGGGATGGAAAAAGATATTCCATGCAAATGGAAATCAGAAGAAAGCTGGAGTAGCAATACTCATATCAGATAAAATAGACTTTGAAAGAAAGAATGTTACAAGAGACAAGGAAGGACACTACATAATGATCAAGGGGTCAATCCAAGAAGAAGATATAACAATTATAAATATATATGCACCCAACATAGGAGCACCTCAATACATAAGGCAACTGCTAACAGCTATAAAAGAGGAAATCGACAGTAACACAATAAGAGTTGGGGACTTTAACACCTCACTGACACCAATGGACAGATCATCCAAAATGAAAATAAATAAGGAAACAGAAGCTTTAAATGATACAATAGACCAGATAGATTTGATATTTATAGGACATTCCATCCAAAAACAGCAGATTACACTTTCTTCTCAAGTGCGCATGGAATATTCTACAGGATAGATCACATCTTGGGTCACAAATCAAGCCTCAATAAATTTAAGAAAATTGAAATCCTATCAAGCATCTTTTCTG
This sequence comes from Grampus griseus, assembly GCF_964374135.1. Classification (NCBI taxonomy): domain Eukaryota; kingdom Metazoa; phylum Chordata; class Mammalia; order Artiodactyla; family Delphinidae; genus Grampus; species Grampus griseus. The sequence goes on from NC_139017.1 coordinate 82,141,972, forward strand.
ACCACAATGCTATAAGATTAGAAATGAATCACAGGGATAAACACGTAAAAAACACAAACACATGGAGGCTAAGCAATACGTTACTAAATAACCAAGAGATCACTGAAGAAATCAAGGAGGAATTCAAAAAATACCTAGAGACAAATGACAATGAAAACATGATGATCCAGTATCTATGGGATGCAGCAAAAGCAGTTCTAAGAGGGAAGTTTATAGCTATACAAGCCTACCTCAAGAAACAAGAAAAATCTCAAATAAACAATCTAAACTTACATCTAAATGAACTAGAGAAAGAAGAAGAAACAAAACGCAAAGTTAGCAGAAGGAAAGAAATCATAAAGATCAAGCAGAAATAAATGAAATAGAAACAAAGAAAATAATAGCAAACATCAATAAAACTAAAAGCTGTTTTTTGTTTTGTTTTGTTTGCGGTACATGGGCCTCTCACTGTTGTGGCTTCTCCCATTGCGGAGCACAGGCTCCGGATGCAATGCTCAGCGGACATGGCTCACAGGCCTAGCCACTCCGCAGCATGTGGGATCTTCCTGGACCTGGGCACGAACCCATGTCTCCTGCATCGACAGGAGGACTCTCAACCACTGCGCCACCAGGGAAGCCCAAAACTGGTTTTTTGAGAAGATAAACAAAACTGATAAACCATTAGCCACACTCATCAAGAAAAAGAGGAAGAGGACTCAAATCAATAAAATTAGAAATGAAAAAGGAGAAGTTACAACAGACACCGCAGAAATACAAAGCATCCTAAAAGACTACTACAAGCAACTCTATGCCAATAAAATGGACAACCTGGAAGAAATGGACAAATCCATAGAAAGGTATAACCTTCCACGACTGAACCAGGAAGAAATAGAAAATATGAACAGACCAATCACAAGTAATGATATTGAAACTGTGATTTAAAATCTTCCAACAAACAAAAGTCTAGGACCAGATGGCTTCACAGGTGAATTCTATCAAACATTTAGAGAAGACCTAACACCCATCCTTGTCAAACTCTTCCAAAAAACTGAGGGGGAAGGAACATTCCCAAACTCATTCTATGAGGCCACCATCACCCTGATACCAAAACCAGACAAAGATACTACAAAAAAAGAAAATTATAGACCAATATCACTGATGAATATAGATGCAAAAATCCTCAACAAAATACTAGCAAATAGAATCCAACAACACATTAAAAGGATCATACACCATGATCAAGTGGGATTTAATCCCAGGGATGCAAGGATTCTTCAATATATGCAAATCAATCAATTTGATAAACCATATTAACAAATTGAAGAATAAAAACCATATGATCATCTCAATAGATGAAGAAAAAGCTTTTGACAAAATTCAACACCCATTTATGATAAAAACTCTCCAGAAAGTGGGCATGGAGGGAACCTACCTCAACATAATAAAGGCCATAAATGACAAACCCACAGGAAACATCATTCTCAATGGTGAAAAACTGAAAACATTTCCTCTAAGATCAGGAACAAGACAAGGATGCCCACTGTCACCACTATTATTCAATATAGTTTTGGATGTCCTAGACATGGCAATCAGAGAAGAAAAAGAAATAAAAGGAATACAAATTGGAAAAGAAGAGGTAAAACTGTCACTGTCTGCAGATGACATGATACTATATAGAGAGAATCCTAAAGATGCCACCAGAAAACTACTAGAGTTAATCAATGAATTTGGTAAAGTTGCAGGATACAAAATTAATGCACAGAAATCTCTTGCATTCCTATACACTAATGATGAAAAATCTGAAAGAGAAATTAAGGAAACACTCCCACTTACCACTGCAAAAAAAAGAATAAAATACCTAGGAGTAAACCTACCTAGGGAGACAAAAGAGCTGTATGCAGAAAACTATAAGACAATGCTGAAAAAAATTAAAGATGATACCAACAGATGAAGAGATATACCATACTCTTGGCTTAGAAAAATCAATATTGTGAAAATGACTATACTACCCAAAGCAATCTACAGGTTCAGTGCAATCCCTATCAAATTACCAATGGCATTTTTTACAGAACTAGAACAAAAAATCTTAAAATTTGTATGGAGACATAAAAGATCCCGAATAGCCAAAGCAGTCTTGAGGGAAAAAAAAAGGAGCTGGAGGAATCAGACTCCCTGACTTCAGACTATACTACAAAGCTACAGTAATCAAGACAATATGGTACTGGCACAAAAACAGAAACATAGATCAATGGAACAAGATAGAAAGCCCAGAGATAAACCCAGACACCTATGGTCAACTAATCTATGACAAAGGAGGCAAGGATATACAATAGAGAAAAGACAGTCTCTTCAATAATTGGTGCTAGGAAAACTGGACAGCTACCTGTAAAAGAATGAAATTGGAACACTCCCTAACACCAAAGACAAAATAAACTCAAAATGGATTAGAGATCTAAATGTAAGACCGGACACTATAAAACTATTAGAGGAAAACATAGGAAGAACACTCTTTGACATAAATCACAGCAAGATCTTTTCTGACCCACCTCCTAGAGAAATGGAAATAAAAACAAAAATATACAAATGGGACCTAATGAAACTTCAAAGCTTTTGCACAGCAAAGGAAACCATAAACAAGACGAAAAGACAACCCTCAGAATAGGAGAAAATATTTGCAAACAAATCAACAGACAAAGGATTAATCTCCAAAATATATAAACAGCTCATGCAGCTCAATGTTAAAGAAACAAAGAACCCAATCCAAAAATGGGCAGAAGACCTAAATAGACATTTCTCCAAAGAAGACATACAGATGGCCAAGAGGCACATGAAAAGCTACTCAACATCACTAATTATTAGAGAAACAGAAATCAAAACTGCAGTGAGGTTATCACCTCACACCAGTTAGAATGAGCTTCATCAGAAAATCTACAAACAACAAATGCTGGAGAGGGTGTGGAGAAAAGGGAACCCTCTTGCACTGTTGGTGGGAATGTAAATTGATACAGCCACTACAGAGAACAGTAAGGAGGTTCCTTAAAAAACTAAAAATAGAATTACTATATGACCCAGCAATCCCACTACTGGGCATATACCCAGAGAAAAACATAATTCAAAAAGACACATGCACGCCAATGTTCATTGCAGCACTATTTACAATAGCCAGGTCATGGAAGCAACCTAAATGCCCATCGACAGATGAATGGATAAAGAAGATGTGGTACGTATATACAATGGAATATTACTCAGCCGTAAAAAGGAAAGAAATTGGGTCATTTGTTGAGATGTGGATGGATCTAGAGACTGTCATACAGAGTGAAGTAAGTCAGAAAGAGAAAAACAAATATATTAACGCATGTATGTGGAACCTAGAAAAATGGTACAGATGAACTGGTTTGCAGGGCAGAAGTTGAGACACAGATGTAGAGAACCAATATATGGACACCAAGGGGGGAAAGCCGTGGGGGGTTGGGGATGGTGGTATGATGAATTGGGCGATTGGGATTGACATGTATACACTGATGTGTATAAAATTGATGACTAATAAGAACCTACTGTATAAAAAAGTAAATAAGATAAAATTAAAAAAGAGAAAACATTCAAAACATTTCATTTCATATTCAATGGACTGTGAGGTACAGTATTCCAAAATGAATGTATATTTTTAGGATATTGATTAAGGATTTTGTTTGTAACAAAAAAAAAAAAAAGAAAAAAAGAAAAAGATATTGCGGGGCAGTGGGGTCTTTGAGCATTTTCCCCATAGGTCAACTCTCAGTCTCATTGGGGCTGACTCACCTCTTTGGTCAAGTATTTCGTCTGATTGGCCAGAAACCTCCCAGAAGCTACAATCAGTGACTTTTTTTCTCAGAAAGCTCAGGCCATAAATAAAGACCCTCTTCCACCATCATAGCAAAGTGCTTGCAAATATTTAACACTGAGTATATATTTTTGATGAATGCGTGGTAAATTAAATAAACTGAGTTAAGAATAAATAAAGAAAGAAATACCTATATTTGATGAAGGTGAAGAGGACTTTACTATGCACAAAGCAAGCCCATGGAATTGTAGAGGCAGAGTGAGATTAGAAGGATGATAGTAGTCTCATGAAAAGAGAACTTTAGTCTAGTTGTAATTCTACCACTGACTAGATTCATGTTCTTGGATGCTGCACTGATCTCTGGAATTGTCATATTTTTATCTGGACATGGATAACACAAAACAGTATACACCTCTACCTTTGAGAACTGGGTCATAGAGAACACAAAGAAAGACCTTCCTGCGGAAACCATCCTTTGCTGCTACTCACAAAAGCATTCATTGATTCAAGCAACAAATGTATATGATGTGCCTATTATGTGCCAGACATTATTCTAGATGTTGAAAACAACTATTCTGGGTGTCAGAGATAAACAAGAAAGACCAGTCCAGACCTACATTCTATGGTGGCAGGTAAATATATAAATATATGAAAATAACCAGATAGCAACACATACTATAAAGAGAAATGAAGAAAGCGTGATGTAACAGAAAATGACTGAGTGGTCTCTTCAAGTTGGGTAGTCAGGTAAGACCTCTCTGAGGAAGTGACATTTAATTTGAGATCTGAATGACAAGCAGGAGACAGATAGGTAAAAATCAGGGGCAAAAGGGAGATATAGACACCCTTAGGCGTGTTTAAGAAACAGAGAGGACACCAGAGTAGCTGGAGCTTCATGGGTGATGGGAGACTGATGTGAATTGAGGGTCAGGTAAGGAAGCCTTGTAGGAGGTTGAATTTTAATCGAAAAGCCATTGAAGAGCTTTGAGTAGTGATTTGTATCTCTATATCTGATTTGTGTATGGAAAATGGAAAAGGAGTTTGAGGGCAAGAGTAATAAGAAGAGTAGCAAAGAGACTACTGCGGTAATCTTGGTGAGAGATAGAAGGATTAGGGTGGCAGCAGAGAAGAAAGAAGTGGACTGATTTTGTGGTATTTTTCAACAGGATTTCCAATGGATGAGATCTCGGCTTTGGCTAGTGGCTAGATGCTGGGACAATTTACAGAAATGGGAAAGATTATGGAAGTACCAGATTTTGTGGTAAAACTCGAAAGATCTATTTTGATCTCATCAAGTTGGAGAAGACTATCAGATATCCAATGGAGGTGTTGAGTAGACAGCTGGAAATGAGTCCAGAATTTTGATCGTGTTCAGGTTTGCAGGGCACAAGTCTAATTTGGCAGGACATGGATGTGAGTCAGTGTAATCTGTTATTAACTCTTCATTAAGTTGTCAAATGATAAAATGAATGAGTAGTTGTAAGGAGAGTAAAGAACACTAACTCAGCCTCATAAGACCAGAATCATCTGCCGCTAACTGAGCGAGTCGATTCCCCACCTCCAATCTTCATTGTGCTTGTCTGTCAAATAGAGTTAGTGGTGATACCTACCAAGAGGAGTTGTTCTGAGGATCAAAGGAACCAACATTTGCAAAAGTGCCTAGTAGGGTATCCAGCACAACGGAGGCCTCTTTCAGTAAATGGCTGTCTACCCTATTCAATCTGTAAGGCCTTCTAGAAAAAGGCAAAGAAAAATATGGGGATCACTCTCAAAAGGAATCTTCTCCACACCTCACAGATCTTTTTGTTGACAGTGTTGGTAAAGGCAAAATCTACACTCTACAGAGCCCTCACTTGAACCTAAACTTGGCTGCTTCTGGAAAAAAATGGTGATGAATTTCTTGACAGCCACGTTATTTGTCAGCCGATAACATATTTTTTCACACATAATTAGACTTAAACCAAGTAAGTGACAGTAAAAAAAAATGCATTCTACAAATATTATTACTACTTCTGAACATTACTTTAGTTTTCTCTTTCTCCCTCCCTTTCTCGCTCTCCCTCCCTTTCTCTCTCTCTCTCTCTCTCTCTCCTTTTTTTTTTTTTTCCTTAAGAAAGTGCCTACAAGAAACCTATTTTGGGGGCTGACTTGGTTGTTTTCCTGGCTGTCCTCCAGGGAGGTTTGTAGCAAGGGTTGCTAAAGCTGCAGATAGTGGTTTTGTGGGCTATTTGTTGCTGCTTTTAAGAGCCCAGAAAACCTCTCATTCCCATGTGTTCCTAGTTCACAAAGGAGGTGCAGGACTCCTGACCACTAACAACGAGCGCAGAGCCTCTGAAATCAAAGGGTTGGAGAGGGAAGGGGGAAGGTCTATTACTTAATTCCATGGTCATCTGTTCCCTTCTCAGGACAGTGGCAACTCTGCACTGGACCTGCTCCAGGATCCTGGTGGGAAAATCTGTAGATGACTACCACAGCAAACAGCATCCTTGGGGAATGTTCTTGTCATGTTTCTGTCATAAAGGGGCCATCTGCACTCAAGAGGTTTCCACAGAGGACACCAGCCCAGCACGGTGTGTCACAAAGAGGCCACGGGGCACGGGCCTGCTGTGAACCACCCAGGCCTCTGCACAGGAGGTGGGGGCAGGGCTACCGCATGAAGGCCAGCGGCACAGCAGGACTGGACAAGCAGAGACAGTTAACTGGCCAGCTCAAGTGGGTCTTAATTCTGGGTGAATAAATTAAGCCTTGACATGTCACAGATATGGCTGTGCCTGGAAGCACCGGTACCAGCTTCTACTCTGAATTTGTTGGAGAGGATAACCTCCCTGGAGCTTCCGCCTGAATGGAGAGAAGTATCCCTGCACTCTTTAGGAAAAAGTCAAGTTAGGCCAGACAGTGGGCGTCTCCTGGTGGCAGCAAGTGGGCAGGAATCGGCAGGAAGTAAACCATGGTCAAGAGTCATGTGAGCTGCCTCCTGGTAAAGCAGGTCCCTCTCACAGTCCCCTTGCTTTACCAACTTCCTGTCAAGAAGCCAGCCGTACTGCCTGTCCTGTCTGGGTAGTCCTGTGAATGACAGAGGTCCTGACCCAGTCACATGCAGGAAGGAAAGGAATTCCTCCCTCCAGAATTCCTCCCTTACCACCTTTCTGCATACTGTGCTTGACCCTGGACAAGCCTCCCTGGCCTCAGGGAATGTCTGTCAGGCACCAGGGCACAGTGGAAAGGGGGATCTGCATCTCGGGACTGGACCTGACACTGTGCTTCCCTGAACAAACTTCATTCAGTTATTCAACACATATAGACTGAGCTTCGTGAAAGTACCAGAGAGTTCCTAGACGCAGCAATCCAAAGGCAGTCTGCCCTCAGGCTTATGGGGTAATGAAGCACACAGGTAAGTACACCTCTCTGAGCCTCAGATTCCAATCTATGAAGTGTAGGTAACGGCAACAATATGGAAACATCATAAATGACCATCAGCATATGAGCACATCACTAGATTGTGGTATAAATGTGAGAATTCTATAGGGCAGTGAATGGACATGAACTAGAACTGCATTTATCAATATAGATAAGTAAGTGAAAAAAGCAAGTTGAAGGATAGATTAGCAGGATTATTCATATAAAGTTGTAAAATATGCAAAGCAATAATAAATTATGGATACATATCTTTGTAATAAAGTCAAGAAATTATGCATGGGAATGATATGCTAAATTTGGAAAAACAGTTCTCTTTGGGGAGAAAGGGAGAGGGACTAGAAGGCACACTCAGGAGTTTGCCAGAAGAGATGCTCAAGAGTTTTCATTTAACCTGAAATGCTTTACCTTTTCAGGGAGCTAGAGGGTACACAGGTGTCTCTTATATTATTTTTATTTTTGGTATGCCTGAAATATATCGAAATAAAAGTTTAATGCTACATTGAACTTGGAAAGATAATTAGTTTTTTAATCCTTATGATCAGTCAACTGTACAGTAGTATGAATAACCCAAACAACAGATAACCCTAAGCATATCTATTTAGGCCTGGAACATTCCATTTTATTTCTGAGGAAGGGTAGATAAAAGGTTGACTTCCCAATTATTATTGATAATTACTACTATCCACATTTACTGAGTGCTTACTATGTGCCAGGCATATAATACATAGTCACTAAGGATTTTACATGCATTATTACCATTTTAAGTGAAGTTGCTGAAGCTCAGAGAAGTTGCCAACCTCACGTGACCATAAGCAGGGAGTTCATTATTCAAACCCAGGTCCCTTTGCCTGAGTATTCAGCAGGGAGAAGCTGTAACGAGGAAGTAAACTCCTGGGCAACTCAGCACTCTTCCTGATTCAGTGCCTGATGCCAGGCAGGCCCCTCACCTACACCCTGTATCTCAGCTTTCTCTCACTGACTAGAATTTGAGGATAGTAACAAGAGCTTCCACCTTGAATGGACTTTGTAATTGAAAATGGTGGACAAGTAAATGGTGGCTGGATGGTGCATGAATGGGGAATAGATGGTAAATAAATGGATGGTTGCTAGGTGGATGGATAATGGGTTGTGTACTGTGGAAGTGTAGATAGAAGGTGGATGGTGGGTAGAATGAATGGACGGATTCTGGATGGATAGATGACGATTAGGTGATAAATGGGTGGATGATGGGTAAATGACAGATAGCTACATCTTCGAAAATGGATTCGTAGCAGGTGAATGGTGGATGGGTAGATGGTGGAGAGATAGTGGATGGGTGGTAGGTGATGAGTGATGGTAAATGGATGGTTTAATGTATCATGGAGAAAGATGGATAGATGGCAAGTGGATGGTGAATGGATAATGAATGAAGATGGATATTGAACGGATAGTAAATGGATAATGAATGAAGATGGATATTGAATGGATAGTGAATAGGGGATGGAGGGGTAGAAAATGTGCGGATCTCTCTGGGGCCTTGGACTGGATGTCACACAGTTACATTCAGTAAGATTAAATGAAAGTCTCCTGCATTGTCCCCACCTTGGTGCCACTCTTGTAACTCTCATGGTTGCCCCTTTTCTCAGCTTGACTCTCCCTGTTGATATTTCTACCATCAGCTGTGCGAAAGTGAGGTTAAGTTCAAAACTGACTTCTTAATTAGGCCATTACATTCCAGATCTAAAATACTTTTTTGCTTTTTATTATTTATTTACACTTAATTTCATAGATAACACATAAATACATTTTTATGAAAATAAGGCCAAATTCTCCACTAAACACTATACATAAGCCTCAAATGTCAGGCTCATTTCCCCAGAGATAAGAGTTTCCAGTTTGGTGACTATCCCAGTCTTTCTCAAGTCATTCACACAAACCTGTATGTTCCTATACAGTGTGGGGGCATTTATAAAAATTGTATCATGCTATATCCATCAGTCTAGAGCTTGGTTTTTCTTTTATTATCTTTTTACTTTTAGCAAAGTTATACAAGCACATAATTTAGAGTCAGCTAGATCAATCAAGTTTATTAAGTCAAAACAGTGGTCCTCCGCCTCCCTGTCCCATTCTTTCTTCCTACAGGCAACCACTTGCAATTCTTCTGGATGATTCTTTTGGTATTGACTTCCTACCTCTTAATAACATGCTTGCTACTGTTATTTGTTTTTGTTTTAGGAATTATCATTACTTTCGCATGATAGAAGGTGAAATTTGGCTCTCTTTCCTCCTTCTCACCTCATTCTCCTCCATGTATTCTTCCCACCATTTCATTCTCCCAATATACTTACAGCACAATTTTAACTAGATCAGTATTTGGGAAACATGATGGTGACTATTCTGGAATTCACAGCCGAGTTTTGTAGTAAGCTATAGTTAAATCCCTTCCCCACACACCTTTTTGTTTTCTCTGTATTTAATAATTATCTTTTTCCCATTTTCTTTACTTCCTAAGTAACTATGATTAATTCAACAAATTCATGGTCAACTGTTTAAATTTTTTCTCAATATATTCAGATAGTTCAGGTAGTCTGTTGATTACATCTTCTTGAAGAAGCCTCCCCTGGAATCTTCTCACCTGCTTCTGTTCTCCTTGTGTGCCAGATGCCCAGCTCACATCATGGGATCTCCCTCCATAGTAGTCCTAAGAACTCTCTTCATCTCTTTCCTGCATTGGATCTCCTGTGTCTTGTATCTTTTTTCTTCCTCTTGCTTCTCTCTCAATTTAATGGAGCACATTATCTATCCGGCAGCTTCCAGAGAAGGGGTACATGGAAAGTAAATCATTTGATACATTGTTGTCTGAAATGGCTTTATTCTACACTGACCCTTGATTGACAGTTTGGCTAGGTATAGAATTCTAAGTTATAAATCACTAGCTTTGAAATTTTTGAAAGCATTACTCCACTGTATTCTAGTTTCCAGTATTACCACTAAGAAGTGCAAGGCCATCTTGCTTCCTGATCCTTTGTATATGACCAGTGGTGAGGGATCTTCTTTTTGTTTCCAGTTATTGGTGTGCAAAACACCAAGTATTGCATGCACTCCTCTAGGTTTTCCAGCCTTTCTAGCCTTGACTACAGTTAGATCAGGGCCATATGACTAGTTCTGGCCAATGGCCTGAGAGCAGAAGTGACACATGTCACCTCCAGGCTACAAGCCAGTATGCCTCCTCCAACCCTAACCTCCCTTCCCACAACTACCTCAGGAGACCCTCAATCCAGGTGACATAATTAAAAGGTGGAATTGGACCTCCTGAAGTACATCAGGCTTTGCATAAGTGACAAACTTTGGTTTTGTTAAACCACTAAGATTTTTGAGGGTTGTCTGCTGGGGGGGGTTCCAGCATTAATTTCCCTGACAAATATATCAATATTCTGAAATTTCACAGGGATATGCCTTGATGTGATTCTATTTTTAACCATTATACAAGTTAGTAACTGGGTCCTGAAGATGCATAGCCTTCAGTTCTAGGAAATTCTATTTCATTGTTAACTTCCTCACCTTAGTTTTCTCTGGCTTTTTTCTTGAATTCCAATTATTCAGTTATTGAACCTCCTGGATGGGTCCTCCAATTTCATATCTTTTCACTTCTATTTTTCATCTCTGGATTTTTGCTATGCTTTCTGAAAGTTTTCTTCAACTTTATTCCAAGATTTCTATTGAATTTTTAATTTCTGCCATTATATTCTAAACTTTCAAGAGCTCTCTGAACATAAAAGTCCAGACTCTTTTACAAATTTGGCATATCATTCCCATGCATAATTTCTTGCCTTTATTACAAAGATATGTATCCATAATTTATTATTGCTTTGCATATTTTACAACTTTATATGAATAGTCCTACTAATGTATCCTTCTTCAATTTGCTTTTTTCACTTCACTTATTTATCTATATTGATAAGTGTAATTCTAATTCATCCACTTTCACTGCTTTATAGAATTCTCACACTTACACCACAATCTAGTGATGTGCTCATATGCTGATGGTCATCTATGATTTATGATGTTTCCATGTTGTTGCTATTACCCACACTTCATAAACAGGAATCTGAGGCTCAGATTATGGGTGCTTCATTACCCCATAAACCTGAGGGCAGACTGCCTTTGGATTGCTGCGTCTAGGAACTCTTTGGTACTTGCATGAAGCTCAATCTATATCTTTTGAATAACTGAATGAAGTTTGCTCAGAGAAACACGGTGTCAGGTCCAGTCCTGGGATGCAGATCCCCCTTCCATTGTGCCCTGGTGCCTGACAGGCATTCCCTGAGGCCAGGGAGCCTCATCCAGGGTTACGCACAGCGTAGAAATGTGGTAAGGTGAGGAATTCTGAAAGAGGACTTTAAAAAACTCCATCAGTGATGTGTATTTGTGTCTTCCTTTTGTTCTGTCAGTTTTTGCTTTATAAATATAAAAGCTCTGCTATTAACTGAATACTCATTTGTGATTGTTATGTTTTCCTGATAAATTCATTATGAAATCCCCCACATTATATCATTATGAAATGGCTCTCTTTTCTCTATTCATACAACTTGCCTCAGAGTATATTTGCATACCTTTCTTTGTTAAAATATATATTAGAATGTTTGTCTTTTTATTGCAGAATTATAAGAATGCCTTATATATTCCAGGTAGAAGTCCTTTGTCAGATACATGTAAGACAAACATTATCTCCCAGTCTAGGGCCTGACATTTTCATTTTCTTAATGGTAACAAAGAGCAAAAGGTTTTAATGTTTATGAAAAACAATTTTTAAAAATTTTCATCAGGTTTTTTCCTTTGTCCTATCCACAAATTTTTTTGCTTAACCCAACTTTGCAAAGATATTCTCCTATGTTCTCTTCTAGAAGTTTTATAGTTTTAACCTTTACTTTTAGATCTATGATTCATTTCAAGATAATATTTGTATAAGGAATAAGTCAAGTGCTGAGGTTCATTTTTTCAAAATGGGCAACCAATTGTTTCAACATCATTGTTGAGAAGACTGTACTCTTCTCACTGAATTACCTTGGCACATTTGGTGAAAATTAATTGTCCATGTTTCTGTGGGTCTGAACTCTCTATTTTATCCCACTGCTCTACGTGTCTATCCTTACATCAATATTACACTGTTTATTACAGCTTTTTGGTAAGTCTTCAAATCAAATAGTTCAATCCTCTAAATTTCCTCCTCTTTTAAAAAGTATTTTGGCCTAAGTCCTTTTCAATTACATAAAATATTAAAATTAGCTTGTAAAATTTTTAATGAAAAAACACCCTAGAATTTTTGTTAGGATTCCATTATACCTATGGATCAATTTAGAGGGAGAACTGCAATTTTAGCAATATTGAGTCTTCTGATCCTGGAACATGGTTTAGCTCTCAATTTATTTAAGCCTTTTTTAATCTCACTCAAGTATGCTTTGTAGCTTTCATTGTACAAGTCTGGTACACAATTGTTAAATTTATCGCTAAGTATTTTACATTTCTGGACATTATTGTAAGTGGTATTGTTTTTTAATTTTATTTTCCAATTTCATTGCTAATATATAGAACGGCATATATTTTTGTATCTTGACTTTTTAACCCTGTGATCTTGCTAAGCTCACTTATTACTCTTAGCAATTTTTTGGTAAATTCCGTAGGGCTTTTCATGTGCAAGATTATCATTTGTGGTCTCCAGTAAAATGTTGAAAAGAAGTACCGAGGTGTTCTGGTTCAATATGGCAACATAGGAGGCTCCTAAACTAACCTCTTCCCACAGACACACAAATCTACAGCCACATATGGAAAGAAATCCAGAAACTAGCTGAGCAAATCCTACACATCAGGCAAATGAGGGGGAAAAAAGAAACACTGAAATAGGTGGAAGAGACAGAAACAGTCTGTTCATAAACTTCCCCCTTGGTGCAGCAACACACAGGTAGAAGGGAACTCACAACTCTCAGTTTCTCCCTAAGTGAAGGGTTCGGACCCAACATTTAATGTCCCAACTTTTTTTTTCCAATCAGACTGCATCTAGGTGCTGACTGAGACCCTCCCCTGTGGGACACTGACAGGTCTTAGCACACCCTCAACTGCTGGGAGCCACTAAGAACAAAGACAGCAGCTTGGACAACCACAAAAATCTGAGAGTCAACTAGGAGCTATGGCCAGGTTTATTGATGAGGTTTATCTCCTACATGAGACCAGTCTGTCAAGACTGGAAAAGGCAGCTCTTTTATCTAAAACACAGAAACCAACACAGAGAGTCAAGGAAAATGAAGAAATAAGAAATATGTTCCAAACGAAAGAATACATCTCTAGAAACCAATCTTAATGAAATGGAGATAAGTGATTTACCTAATAGAGTTCAAAAGAGAATTCATAAAGATGCTCACCAAAGTCAGGAGAGCAATGAATGAACACAGTGAGAATGTCAAGAAAGAGATAGAAAATATTTTTTTGAAGTACCAAGAAGAAATTATAGAGCTGAAGAATAAGTTAACTGAACTGAAAACTCAATAGAGGGGTTCAACAGCAGACTAGATCAAGCAGGAAATAAAAGATTATCAAACTCAAAGACAGGGCAGTGGAATTCATCCCACCAGAGAAGCAAAAAGAAAAAAGAATGAAAAAGAGTAAAGATACTTAAGAGACTTAAGGGACACCATCAACAGGACCAATATATGCATTATAGGAGTCCTGGGGAAAAAAAGAGACACACAGAAATGGACAGAAGCTTATAAAAAGAAATATGAAAATTTTCCTAACCTGAAGAAAGAAACAGATATTCAGATCTAGGAAACCCAAATACCAAATAAGAAGAACTAAAGAGACACATAAAGACAAAGAAAGAATCTTAAAAGCAGCAAGAGAAAAGCAACATGTTCCATACAAGGGAACCCCCATAAGATTAAGAGCAGATTTCTCAACAGAAACCTTGCAAGGCAGAAGGGAGTGGGTGATATATCAAAGTGGTGAAAGAAAAAACAATGCCAACCAAGAATACTCTACCTTGCAAAGTAATACTTTGGAATTGAAGGAGAGATAAAGAGTTTCCCATACAAAAGCTGAAGGAGTTCATCACCACTAGACCAGCCTTATAAGAAATGTTCAAGGGAGTTCTTCAACTTGAAACAAAAGGATGCTAATTAGTAACATGAAACATATGAAACTGTAAAACTCACTGGAAAAGGTAAATATAGAGTTAAATTCAGAATACGATGATATCATGATGGTTGAGGGTAAATCATTTTCAACTGTAGCATAACAGTGAAAACACAAAAGTATTAAAATAACTATAACTACAATAATTTGTTATAGATATATAATATAAATAGATGAAAATTATAACATCAAAAATGTGAATTTTGGGGATATAAAAATGTAGAGCTTTTGTATGCATTTGAAGTTAAGTTAGCACCTTAAAATGGATAGTTATAAGATGCTTTATGTAAGCTTCATGGTAACCACAAAGCAAAAACCTCCAGTAGATAAACAAAAGGGAAAGAGAAAGGAATTCAAGAATACTACTGTAGAAAATCATCAAAACATAAAGGAAGATAGCATGAGAGGAAGAAAGGAAAAAAGAAACAGGAACTAGGAAACAGCCAGAGAACAATGAACAAAATGGCAAAACTAAGTCCATTTGTATGAATAATTACTTTAAATGTTAATGGACTGAGTTCTCCAGTCAAAAGATACAGAGTGGCTCAGTGGATAAAAAACGAGACCCAACTCTATGTTGCCTACAAGAGACTCATTTCAACTTTAAGGACACACATAGACTGAAAGGGAAAAACATATTCCATGCAAATCGAAACCAAAAGAAAGTAGGGGTAGCTATACTCATATCAAACAAAATAGACTTTAAGCCAAAAACTGTAATAAGAGACATAAAATGATAAAGAGGTCAATTCATCAAGAGGATATAACAATTGTAAATATTTATATGCACCAAACATCAGAGCAAATAAATACATAAAGCAAACATTAACGAGGCAAAGGGAGAGACAGACAGCAATACAATAATAGTAGGGGATTTCAATAATGCACTTTCAACAATAGATAGATGATCCAGATAGAAAATCAATAAGAAAACACTGGAATTAAACTACATGTTAGACCAAATTGACCTAACAGACATACACACAAAACAGGCCATCCAACAGCAGCACAATACATATTCTTTTCAAGCAAAAATGAAACAGTCTCCAGGATAGATCATATGTTAGGCCACAAAAAAGTCTTAATAAATTTAAGATTGAAATTATATGAAACATCTTTTCTGACCACAATGTTATGAAATCAATCACAACAAGAAAAACAGAAAATTCACAGATATGTGGAAATTAAACAACATGCTCCTGAACAACCAATGGGTCATGGAAGAAATCAAAATATATTTTGAAATAAATGAAAATGGAAAACACAAAATACCAAAACGTATGAGTTGTAGCAAAACCAGTTCTAAGAGGACAAGTTATAGCAATAAATGCCTACCTTAAGAAAAAGAAAGATCTCCACAACACTGTAAATCAACTATACTTCAATAAAAACAAAATAAAACAAAACAAGAAAAAAATCTCATATAAACAACTACCCTTACATTTCAAGACTAGAAAAAGAAAAGCAAATTAGGCTCAAAATTAGTAGAAGGAAGAAAATAACAAGAATCAGAGTGTAAATAAATGGCACAGAGACTAAAAAGACAATATAAAAGATCAATGAAACTAAAATCTGGTTTCTTAAAAAGATAAAGAAAATTGACAAACCCTTAGCTGGACTAAGAAAAAAAGAGTAAAGACTCAAATAAAATCAGAATTGAAGTAGGAGATATTACAACTGATAACACAGAAATACTAATGATCGTAAGAAACTCTTATGATAAATTATACACCAACAAATTAGATGACCTAGAATAAATGGATAAATTCCTAGAAACATACAACCTACCAAGACTGAATCAAGAAGAAACAGAAAATCTGAACAGACCAATAACGATTAAGAAGATTGAATCAATAATCAAAAATCTCCCAAAAAACAAAAGTCCAGGATCAGATGGCTTCACTGGTGCACTCTACCAAGAATTTAAAGAAAAATTAATACCAATTCTTCTCAAAACTCTTCCAAAAAATAGAAGAGGAGGAAATACTTCCAAACTCCTTTTATAAGGCCAGCATTACCTTGATACTAAAACAAGACAAGAACACTAAAGATAAGAAAATTAAAGGCAATATCCCTGATGGACATAGATGCAAAAATCTGCAATAAAATATTAGCAAACTAAATTCAAGAGCACATTAAAAGGATCATACATTATAATCAAGTGGGATTTCTTCCAGTGATACAAGGATGGTTCAACACATGCAAATCAATATATGTGATATACCACATTAACAGAATGAAGGATAAAAATCATAGGATCATCTCAATAGATGCAGAAAAAGCATTTGACAAAACTTAATACCCTTTCATTATAAAAACTCACAACAAACTGGGTAAAAAAGCAATGTACCTCAACATAATAAAGGTGACATACAACAAGCCCACAGCTATCATCACACTCAGCAGTGAAAAATTGAAAGCTTTTCCTCTAAGATCAAGATGGCCACTCTTGGGGCTTCCCTGGTGGTGCAGTGGTTGAGAGTCCGCCTGCCGATGCAGGGGACACAGGTTCGTGCCCTTGTCGGTGAAGATCCCACATGCCGCGGAGTGGCTGGGCCCGTGAGCCATGGCCACTGAGCCTGCACGTCTGGAGCCTGTGCTCTGCAATGGGACAGGCCACAACAGTGAGAGGCCCGCGTACCACAAAAAATAATAATAATTTTAAAAATTTTTTTAAAAATAAAATAAAAATAAGATGGCCACTCTTGCCACTTTTTTTTATTCAGTATAGTACTGGAAGTCCTAGACAGTGGAATTAGGCAAGAAGAGGAAATAAAATTCATCAAATCAGAAAGGAAGAAGTAAAACTGTAACTCTTTGCAGATGACACAATATTACATATAGAAAATCCTGAAGATTCCACCAAAAAAAAAAAAGTGTTAGAACTAATAAATAAATTCAGCAAAGTTGTAGGATACAAAATAAATATACCAAAATCAGTTGTTCCCACAGAATGGGAGAAAATATTCTCAAACAATGTGACCAACAAGGGATTAGTTTCCAAAATTTACAAACAGCTCATGTGGCTCAATATCCAAAAAACAAACAACCCAGTCAAAAATGGGCAGAAGATCTAAGTAGACATTTCTCCAAAGAAGATATACAGATGGCTAAGAGGCACATAAAAAGATGCTCAACATCTCTAATTATTAGAGAAATGCAAATCAAAACTACAATGAGATATCACCTCAAACCAGTCAGAATGGCTATCATCAAAAAAAATCTACAAACAATAAATGGTGGAGAGGGTGTGGAGAAAAAGGAACTCTCTTGTACTGTTGGTGGGAATATAAATTGATACAGCCACTATGGAGCACAGTATGGAGGTTCCTTAAAAAACTAAAAATAGAACTACCATATGACCCAGCAATCCCACTACTGGGCATATACCCAGAGAAAAACATGGTTTGAAAGGATACGTGCACCCCAATGTTCATTGCAGCGCTGTTTACAATAGCCAAGACATGGAAACGATCTAAATGTCCATCAAAAGATGAATGGATAAAGAAGATGTGGTACATATATATAATGGAATATTACTCAGCCATTAAATAGAATAAAATAATGCCATTTGCAGCAATATGGATGGACCTGGAGACTATCATACTAAGTGAAGTAAGACAGACAGGAAAAGACAAATATATGATATTGCTTATATGCACAATCTAAAAAAAATGATACAAATGAACTTATTCACAAAACAGAAACGGACTCACAGATTTAGAGAACAAACTTATGGTTACCGGGGGGAAAGGTGGGGGGGAGGGATAGATCGGGAGTTTGGGATTGACATGTACACACCTCTATATTTAAAATGGATAACCAAAGTAGCTTCAGTCAATCACCAGAGGCAAGCAAAGAAGGGAGTTAATGTGCTTGCTAGGGTGATTCATCCTGATCACCAAGGGGAAACTGGAGTACTGCTCCACAATGGAAGTCAATGGAAAACTACAGCAATCCAATCCAAGCAAGACTACTAATGGTCCAGACCCTTTGGGAATGAAAGTTGGAGTCACTTCACCAGTTAAAGAACCAAGACCAACTGAGGTGCTTGCTGAAGGCAAAAGAAACACAGAAGGTATAAGTGGAAGAAGGCAGTTATAAATACCAGCTATAACTATGTGAACAGTTACAAAAACAAAGACTCTAACTGTCATGAGTATTACCTATTTTGTTTTAAATATATGTATCCAAAAAATAAATAAATAAATAAAATGGATAACCAACAAGGACCTACTGTAAAAATAAATAAATAATTAATTTAAAATGTTATATTTAAAGCATTAAAAAAAATCGTTACTACATACCAAGTACTTTTCAAAAAAAAATCAGGTGTTTCTGTACACTAACAACAAATTATTGGAAAAAGAAATGAAGAAAACAATCCAATTTATGACAGCATCAAAAAGAGTAAAACACTTATGAATAAATTTAACCAAGGACGTGAAAGATCTATACACTGAAAACTATAAAACATTGATGATAGAAATTGAAGACGATACAAATAAATAAGAAAATGTACTGTGTTCATGGATTGGAAGAATTAATATTGTTAAAATGTCCATACTACCCAAAGCCATCTACAGGTTCAATGAAATTCCTATAAAAATTCTGATGGCATGTTTCACAGATATAGAAAAAATGCTAAAATTCATATAAAACCACAAAAGATGCCGAAGCACAAAGAAATCTTGAGAAAGAAGAACAAAGCTGGAGGCATCACACCATCTGATTTTAAACTATATTACAAAGCTGCAGTAATCAAAACAGTATTATACTGGCATAAAAACAGATATATAGACCCATAGAACAGAATAGAGACCCCAGAAATAAACCCATGCGTATATGGTTAATTAATTTTCGACAGGAGGACAAAAATATACAGTGGAAAAGGACAGTCTCTTCAAAAAATGATATTGAGAAAACTGGACAGCTGCATGGAAAAGAATGAAATTGGATCCCTATCTTACACCACACACTCAAAAATCAACTCAAAATGGATTAGACTTGAAAGTAAGACCTGAACCTGTAAAGCTCCTAAAAGAAAACATAGGGGATAATCTCCTTGACATAGGTCTTGGGAATGACTTTTTCGGATTTGACACCAAAAGCAAAAGCAACAAAAACAAAAATAAATAAATGGAACAACATGAAACTAAAAGGCTTCTGCACAGCAAAGGAAACCATAAACAAAATGAAAAGGTACCTATGGAATGGGAGAGAAAATATTTGTAAACCACAAATTCAATAAGCGGTTAATATTTCAAAATATACAAGGAACTCATACAACTCAATAGCATAAATAAATAAATAGCCCAATTGAATAACTGAATAGATATATTTCTAAAGAAGACATAAAAATGGCCAGCTGGTACATGAAAAGATGCTCAACATTACTAATCATCAGGGAAATGCAAATCAAAACCACAATGAGATATTACCTTTCAGCTGTTAGGATGGCTATTATCAAAAAGATAAGAGACAACAATTATCAGTGAGGGTGTGGAGAAAAGGGAAACCTTGTACACTGAGGTGGAAATGTAAACTGGTACAACCACTATGGAAACAGTATGAAGGTTCCTCAAGAAATTAAAAATAGAACTACCATAAGACCCAGCAAGTCCATTTCTAGGTATATACACAAAGGAAACAAAATCACTTTCTTGAAGAGATATCTGTGCTCCACGCTTACTGCAGCATTACTCACAATAGCCAAGGTATGGAAACAATCTAAGTGTTCCTCAACAGATGAATGGATAAAGAAACTGTGACATTTGTATAGTTGACCCTTGAACAACTAAGGCGTTAGGGGTGCTGACCCTCTGTGCAGTCAATAATCAGCATATAACTTATCGTTGCCCCTCCATATACCCAGTTCCTCCAATTCTGAGATTCTGCATCTGCAGATTCAACCAACCTTAGATCTTGTAGAACCGTAGTATGTACTATTGAAAAAAATCTGCATATATGTGTAGCCATGCAGTTCAAACCCATGATGTTCAAGTCAAGGGTCAACTGTGTATGTGTGTGTGTGTAATGGAATATTATTCAGCCTTAAAAAAAAAAAGAGGAAAGCCTGCTATCCATGACAACAAGGATAAACCGAGAGGGCATTATGTTAAGTGAAATAAGCCAGACAAAGAAAGACAATAATAATATTGCACAACAATATGTCTGCATGTCTACAGAGAATAGAATGGTGGTTGCCAGGGGCTGGAGAATGGGGGAAAGTGGGAGAGGCTGGCAAATTGGTATAAACTTTCAGTTAATAAGATGAGTAAGGTCTGAGAATCTGATGTATAACACAGTGACTATAATTGATAATATGGTATTGCATAATTGAAATTTGCTAAGAGAGTAAAACTTGTGTTTTCACACACACAAAAAAAGGGCCAATATGTGAGGTGATGAATGTGTTATTAACTTGTTGGTGAAAATTCTTTCACAGTGTATACATATATCAAATCACCATGTTGTACAATTTAAATAATTACAATTTTATTGGTGAATTATACCTCAATGAAGCTGAAAAATATTTGTTGGACATTGTGAATTTTATGTTGCTGAGTATCTCAATTTGTTGCCCTTCATAAAAATAGGATTGTGCTTTACCTTTGTAGGAAGTTAAATTGCAGATGAGCTTAATCCTTTCAGAGCTTGTTTTCCAACTTTCTCTTAGTATGGCTCTAGAGTAATATGCTTATAGAGATATTCTCACCTTACTAATAAAGTGTGACCCTGCAGGAGTCTCTTCTTTGTGCCCTGGGTGATTAATAAGGATGCTATTCTGGCTGATTGGGACACGACTGCCTCCCAGTCCCATGTGAGGTCTAGTAGTTGTTTGGCTTACAGCTTCATAGTCTTTCTTTGCCCACCCTTACGCAACTTCACTCTACACACGTGCAGCTCAGTATTCAGCAAAGACTCAATCAGACACCTATACAGATTTTTGTATCTCCCTTTCTGTTTAGCTCCCTCCATTACAAAACTCTGGCCCACAGGTTCCAGTCACCTCAGCCTCCTTAAACTTAGAACTCTATATCATCATCTAGCAAGACTACTATATTTTGCTTGAGATTCTCCTCCCTATACCTTGATTTAGAGTGTGTCTCCAAGTAGAATGTCACGGCTACCACAGACTTCATCTCATACATATCTCTTCTCTTAGGGATCAAAGGCTCACCCTGCCTGTAGTCTATTGTTGAAAACACTGCTTCAGATACTTGTTCTGTTTTCTGGTCATTTATCATGGGAAGTCAAGTCTGGTCCTTGTTAATTCATCATAACTGGAGCTTAGATATCTTTTAAAGAAATTGAAAGAACAAAAATACAGCATGTTTTATACTCCTTACATATTTGCTATTTTGAGGTCTCTTCATTCTTTCCTGGAGATCTAAATTTCCATCTGGGACCTTTTCCCTTCTGTATGAAGAATTTCTTTCAGAATTTCTTGTAGTCATGTCTACTGACATTGGTTTCTCTCAGCTTTTGTTTATCTGAAAAAGTCTTCACTTTGCCTTCATTTTTGAAGTGTATTTTTGCTGAGTATAGAATTCTGGCTTGACAGGAGTTTTTAAATTATTATTTTAGTACTTTAAAGATGTTATTCCATTATCTTTTATTTCCACTATTCCTGATGTGTTTTATCTTGCTTAGTGATCATTATGCTTCTTAGATCTATATGTGTGTGTGTGTATATATATATATATATATTTTTTTTTTTTTTTTAAATCAAATTTGGGACTACTTGTTTAACATTTTTCTGTCTCATTCTTTCTTACTTCTCTTTCTGGTCTCCAATTACACATGTTAGATCACTTGATATTTTTCCACAGGTTACTGAGGCTCTACTTATTTTTCTTTAATCTTTTCTCTTTCTGTCCTCCAGATTGGATAGTTTATGTTCATCTAAGTTCAATGTAATGACCCTTTCTTCTGCCATTCTCAATCTGCTGTTAAGCTCATCCATTGAATTTTTCATTCCACGTATGGTATTTTTCAGTTCCAGGACTTCCATTTGGTTCTTTTATATAATTTACATTTCTTTGCTGAGATTTCCCATCTTCTCATTCTTTATAATCACATTTCCCTTTAAGTCATTGTGTATATTTATAAGTTCTGCTTTAAAGTTCTTATTTGATAATTTTAACATCTGAGTCATCTCATAGCTGGTTCCTATT
Organism: Grampus griseus; assembly: GCF_964374135.1. Classification (NCBI taxonomy): domain Eukaryota; kingdom Metazoa; phylum Chordata; class Mammalia; order Artiodactyla; family Delphinidae; genus Grampus; species Grampus griseus. Next base: position 82,164,532 of record NC_139017.1, read on the forward strand.
GGCTGATTTTTTATCTTGACTATGAGTCACATTTTCCCATTTCTTGGCATATCTAGTGATTTTTTTTATTGTATAATTATTGTATATGATACCTTTCAGAGTCTCTGGAGACTGTTATTTTCCTCAGAAAGGGGTTAATTTTTCTTCTAGGATACAGATTAGGGCAGCAGCTGAAATATCCACTTAGTTCCTTCAGTCTTCCAGCAGTTCCTTTCTACCTGGTTCCCTGGAGTTTCCCCTCCAGTTGCATAAATTAGTAATTAGCCAAAAACTGGGTAAAGCTTACACACAGAAATTGGGCTCCCCCTTCTGCACCTCTCTCCTTTCCAGGATTCTCTCCCTATCTTTGCAACAATTTTGGCAACCCCAAACTCTGTCCTCTGACACTTTATGGCAGTAATACTGGAGCTTTCTGCATGAGGTCCAGCCATCCTGCACCATGCAGACTAGGTAGAATGCTTGGGTATGAAAACCTTGTTCAGTTGCCCTCTTTCATGGCATGACATCCCTCCAGTTTGCACCATCTTTTGGTCACTCTCCAGTGCCTTTAAATGGTTAATTTTAACATTTTAATTCAGAGTGTATCATTGTTACCCATAGGAGGGTTAATACAATAGAAGCTACTTTACCATTACTAGACGCACACTCCTTTATAACTTCTTTTAAACGACATTAATCAGATTAAACAATATTTTTGTATTGCACACCTGAACAACTTTCCATAAAAAATAATATGTTTGGGCTTTCCTGGTGGCTCAGTGGTTGAGGGTCCGCCTGCCGATGCAGGGGACACAGGTTCGTGCCCCGGTCCGGGAGGATTCCACATGCCGCGGGGCGGCTGGGCCCGTGGGCCATGGCCGATGAGCCTGCGCGTCCAGAGCCTGTGCTCCACAACGGGAAAGGCCACAACAGTGAGAGGCCCGCATACCGCAAAAAAAAATAAAAAATAAATTAAAAAAATAATAATATGTTTCATGATTTTTACATTTGGTTTTATTTTCTAACACACTAGAAAATATTTTTACTGTACAATTTAAGCCCATTTTACCACTTAAGCAGAAGTACCTTTAAAAATAACTTTGCTTTGTATCTGTTTATTCTTTGATCTTTAAATTAAATTTAGCTAGGTATAGGGTCGTTTTGAATTTTCATTTTATTTTTTCCAGGTGTTATGTGTAGCCAACATGTTTCCAGGTTTTTTTTGAGTCAACTAACCTTGAAAACAACTCAATCTTTGTTAAGACTGAGAATTACAATGCTGATATTGTGTAAATGATGAGAAAATATGGCTCTCAGGACTTTGTGGTGAAAAGGGGATTATAATAAGAATAGATGAACAGGAATTACTTTGCAAGCCTCTACACTGTTTCTTTTGTGTGTGTGTGTAAGGGCATGCTCCTTACACCTGGGGAAGAACGGAAAACTGTTCCCACAATCTTGTTCTCTTTCCTCAAGGATAAAACCAACCCACCCTAGCAGCTTCTGCCCCCAGGCAATGACTGCACCAACTAAAATTAGTTCTTGCAAACTCTGTCCCTTAGACCTGAACATTTAACATTCTATGTCCTTCATTTTAATCATACCAAAGTGTCCTTATTAAGGTCCTGACTGAGCACAGTGCTGTACCCAGCAAGTTAAGCACATGGAGTCTCTGTTGTCAAAGCAGAGAACATCATAAAGAAGGAATACAGACAATTCAGCATAAACACTGAATGGTGATTCCTTTCTCTCTGGTCTACTATGCCTACAGGATGCCAAACATCTGGATAGAAGATGCAACATTCAGTCAGGAAGCTCACTGTTCTTCCATATAAGTCTATAGAATAGACTTTTATGCGAATTGTATAAACCTATCAATTAAAATAGTTATGCCAACTTATATTTCCATAATGATTTACAACTGCAGGGTACATATATGTGTAAGTGTATGTGTGTATACAACTTCATTTAATTACCATACCCTTATGTAATAGGCTTAATTATCCAATTTTACAGAGGAGAAAGTTGAGAACCTTTATCAAACATGTATTGATCTTAGAATCTGTGCCAGACACAGGCCCACAAAGGAGAAATAAAACAGTTCCTGCCCTACTGGGAAACCAAGGGAGGAGCTTGGAATTGAACAAACTTGACTTGCCCAAATCATACAACTACTTACTGTCAGATCTGGGACTATGTCCAACTTTTCTGACACCAAGTTCATCACTGCCTTCACAGCTGCCTCCAATAAAGGCCAGATGCATTTACAGAGCAGTGAGTAGAAAGGGGACAGGACAGAGGTGCCACTGGAGTTGGAAGAGTCTTGTTATTAACACTGAGATCAGAAGTGAAGTGTAAGTCATTAAAATTACAATTATGAAGACTAAAACCAGACACTGAAAAATGTTTCTGATGTAACACTGAGTTAAAAAAAATTTTAAAAAGCAGAGCATTAATGGTATGTCTACCCATGTTCACTTGATACACATATGGACAGGTACAGGACAAGACCATGGGCAAATTTAATTTAAACACCTGGATTTTCTTCATGTGGCAGGGTTGTGGCTGAAATTTCCCTGTTTTCTTTCCTTCCTTCTTTTCCCTTTTACTCTATAGTTTTGTTGATGTTGCTAAAATATAAATTATAGGTAGGAAAAAGATAATTTTATGGAAATATTAAAGCTTTTGTAGCCAGATAGACCTGGATTCAAATCCCAGTTTTGCCAAAGACTAGCTGTATGATCTAGGGAGAGTTATTTAACTCCTCTGTGCCTCAGTTTCTTTGCCAAAGGATAATGTTAACCTCGCAGTGTTTTGCTGAGGATTAGTGGTTACGTGTTAGAACACATAATACACACAGAGCAACCACTCAACTTGTAATTATTATTATTATTATTATTCAATGTAAACCAAGATGTGTGTTGAAGAACAGGCAGGCACTGCAGACCTGCTGTGAGGCACAGGTTTGGTCAAGAGTCTGCCGTGGCATCTTTTTTTTAAAATTTTTTTTAATTTTTTTTTTTTTTTTTTTTCGGTATGCGGGCCTCTCACTGCTGTGGCCTCTCCCCCTGCGGAGCACAGGCTCTGGACGCGCAGGCCCAGCGGCCATGGCCCACGGGCCCAGCCGCTCCGCGGCATGTGGGATCCTCCCGGACCGGGGCACGAACCCGCGTCCCCTGCATCGGCAGACGGACTCTCAACCACTGCGCCACCAGGGAAGCCCCTGCCGTGGCATCTTTAACCCAAAGAACAGCAATGTGGAATCATCCTTATCAGCAGCAAAAACACATATTGAGTCAGGTCTTCAAGATACAAACGTGTTAAACATCACCTGTCCTAAAGGTGATGTCCTAAACTATCAATCTCTTTATCTACTCAATAAACATTTATCATACACTTCCTGTAAGTCAGAGACTAAAAGAAGAACTAGTGGTATAAAAGTTAAATGGGACTTAGTTCTTACCATAGTTCACTAGGGGAGGAACAATCATGGAAACAGATAAATACTATATAATGTGGAAAGCATTATCACAAAGCTAGGCATTTTACAGCATAAACAGATAAACACCTAATCCCACTTGGTAAGGGAAGATGAGGGAAGTCTAAGGATTTCTGGAAGCACTGACCTGGAGCTGAACCTTTGAGTATAAGCAGGAGTTAATTAGGAAAAGGGCCTGGGTGAGGCAGTAGTAAAACATTCCAGGCAGACAGGAAGATATACGGAACCGTGTATTAGAGAACAACAAGCAGTTCAATTTTGCCAGAGCACAGAATTGGAAGCAGGGGATGAGACTGAAGGGGAAGGTAGGAACCAGATCATAGTGGGGTTTGTTCACCTTATCCAGAGAGCAGTGAAGGATTTGAAGCCAGGGAGTTAGGAGTCAAGGTAGTCAGCTTAACATTTCAGACAAAAGCTCTAGAGGAAGAGCTGCACCTGCAGAGGAAGGATGTGAATGGGACAGCCTGTTTGCAGTTAGGAGTCTGAACTCTTGGGGTTCAGGAGAAAGATGAGTCTGCACAGAGACAGTGATCATGGGCACAGAGACCAGGGCGAGGGAAATCAGATGGCAAGACAAGTCCTAAAAATCCCAAGAGCCCAGTGAGAAGCAGAAAGGAAGTACTTACTTAAGCTTTGATGAAAATTTTGTTACAGACCCAATCTGGGAAACTTTGTGGAGGAGGTAGGATATGAGCAGTTTTTTAAAGAAAAAGAAGACAGGTAGTGAAGATGGGCAAATCCCAGGGGGAGGGAGTGTAATTAACAAGGCCAAAGAAGCAGTAATATGTAGGTAGTATTCACAGAAATAGACGAGTTGAGAATAAGAACATACGATCTCTATCATGCCCTCTACATGATAAATTCTCATCCCCATCATAGGGACAACATTTGTGAAGGATAGATTGCTTTCTCTCCAAAACCCCTGCTTTTCTGAGATGAAGCATAAAGAGAGGCTACAAGGAGCTCAAGGTGGGAAAAAATTCAGAAATTCTTCTAGACTATAACCCAGAAAAGACAAGACAAGACAGAGTCCCTCCTGATGGCAAGAAAGGTCTGGTGGTCTTGAGGTGACTCCAGGTTGTGACCAAACAAGCTTTCTCATTCCCCACCCCCAGCTCCACTCCTTGCCATCCAGTGGCAGGCAGAAGTGACTGACCGACCAGCTGTGTCAAGGAGAAGAGAAGATAGGGGAGCATGGGGAAAGAAATGTTAAAGTGGCCTAGGGGACAAGGGGGAAGGGGAGAAAGACAGGGTCTGAGGTGAAAGGTTCCCTAGCCAACCTGAATGTCACAGAGGTGCTCAGGGTTAGAATGGGAGCCGGCAAACTTGCTCTGTAAAGGGTCAGAGAGGAAACGGGCTTTCTGGGACATCCGCTCTCTGCCTCAAGTACTCATCTCTGCCATTTAGCACGAGAGTACTCACAGACAGAGCTAGGTATCAGTAAAACTTCGTTTATGGACACTGAGATTTGAATTTCATAAAATGTTCACGTGTCACAAATATTCTTGATTTTTCTCATCCAGTTTAAAGTGTAAAAATCATTCTTAGCTCACATACAAAAACAGGCAGCAGGCTGGGTTTGGTTTGTGGAGTCTGGCTTGCCTTCCCTGGTTTAGAATAAGGGTCTCATCCCAGATAAAGAGCTCGGATGGATCAACTAGCACAGAGAAGCCTCCCTCAAACCTATATTCCTGTACGTTCTGGATGTGATGAGATATAGGGCTGAAACTGAAGGAAAGAACTGTTTTCTATGCTTTTCTAGATTTCATGGGCGCTTCCCTGGCTAGCAATAAGTTGTTTAGTAATGGACTATACCACCCCTTTCCCCATAAGTAAGGATGTAGCAATGGGGTTTTGCATTGCTTTTATATAAATTAAATTTTGAAATACTGCTTCCCACATATCTATAAACCATATCACGGTATTCAAAAAATCCAATAGTAAAACAAAAGCCACACATATTTCGGCTATAATACACTCCTCTGGCTACTAAAAAAGCCAAGTAACACGTGGGGCCATGCTCATGAGCAGCTGGACCTCCCTGTGGCCTCAGCTGCCCATCTGGGAAATGGGCAGAACCTCCTAAGCAGCTTTGAAACTTACTCTTGCCCAGCTGGCTGCTCCAGCTTGGAAGCTTCTCAGATCACCTATAGATGCACAGTGTTTTATTTACCCTCCCAATTCTCAGTCTCTTCCCTTGTTAGGTACTAAATGATCTTTTCTAGTTTCCAAAGATTTATGTGGTCTTGCTTGGAAAATACTGAGAACCCTCCAGCTTTGTCTTTTCTCCTAGAAGCATAGCTGAGGGATAGCTGTGCATCAAAATTAGATGATTAGGAAGACTGACTTACAAGATTCTTGACAAAGAGCCCAGCCATTTTCCTTGGCCTGGGCACAAGGCTTCAGATTTCTTAAAAATAAATCAATATCATATCAAATTCAGACTCTAAAACCACTAAATCCCTCCTCTCTCTCCCAACCCCCAACCCACTGCTCCTAGAATAAAATGATTCATGTTGTTACATTTCCCTTCTTTTCTGTTCCTTGGAAGCATTTATACCTCCTTCTTAGAGAGAATGTTTGGGATGCTTTCATTGACCTCTTCCAAGATCTCTAACTTCCCAGCTACCACCCCAGACTCTTTCTCCTTCTCTGACACTCAGTCTTTTAGAAGTAGGTATAAAAGGGTGGGATCAAAGAAAAGAAGACAAGCCTCAAGAAAATAAGGACGTATGTGGGGAGCTCTTTTTCCTGACACTCCTCCTGCCCTTAGCTGCCCTGATGACCAGGAAAGGAGCCAGCCACTAGATCCACCCAGGACCTAAAAAGTGAGTGAACCACAGAACTCAAACCTGAAAGGACCCTGCCAAAGGGATTTCACAGCACCAACAATGGCAAACTTTGTTGTGTACATTTCCAAGTCAAAGCTCACAGAACCTGCCTGGCTCTCAGTGGAGAGCTGGCCCCTTGCACCGTGTTTGGAGGAAGATGGATGCACCTTTCCCAACGCCAGGGCTCCAGTGAAAACCACTTTCTGCCATGAGGCACCGGGTTGGTTCAGCCGACTTTCCACAAATCTGGTTCTGCAGGAAGCATGGAGCTCTGCTGAAAACACATTCATCCTCTTCTCCCATTTGATTTTTCTTCCACATGCCTTTTGCATTAATGCTGGCATTTTGTTTCCATCTGTTTTCAAGTCTTGGTTAGAAACGTGCAAGTCCAGCTCTAGCTCTCTCCAGGGCTGGGGGTCCTCCGCAGGGTGCAGCTCCAGAGAACAGTCTGTGGGCGATCAGCTGCGTGTCTTATTTCAAACCTAAAAACACTGAGTGAGTGCCTCTTAGGTGCCAAGCATTGTGCTGTCCATCAGGTACTTGCCAGATGCCACATCATACTGCTGCTCAAAATTCAGCACAGACTCCCGTTTCACTTGGAGTAAAAGCTCAAGTCATTACAACAGCCTACAAGACCTAAAACGACCCCCTTCCCACCCCTACCTCTCCGACCTCTTCTTCTATAATTCTCCCTCTTACTCACTCCCCAAAGCTACCTGGGCCTCACTGCTCTCCTGTGACCATGCTGCTTCCTCTGCCTGAGTGCCCTCGCACTGGCTGTTCCCTCCTCTCCACCCGGAATGCCCTTTCCCCACAGTGGCTAACTTCCTCACCTTCTGCAAGTCTTTGCTCAAATATTACTTTTCAACAAGGCTTAAACTGACACTTCTGTTGAAAACGGCACGCCTTCGACAGCATGTCTGATCCCCCTTCCTGCCCTACCCTAAATTTTCTTTTTCTGCAGCACTTATCACCTACTGCTTTGGCCCAGTTCCCTAGAAAACATAGCTTGAAGGAACGCAATTCCAGGGAAGCAGAAATGAGGCAAAAGGAGAGTGAAGCATAGAAGCAGAGAGAGCAAACCTAAGGGAGTATGTTTCCAAAGAACCTCAGTGTTGTAACAAGAGACAGCTCAGTTCCACAGGACATCTTCAGAGGCACTGAACGAAGCTAATGCAACCCCAAACAATCTGCCCAGAGGAGGAGAAAAGAACGTGTCCTTCAGCATCTGTCTCCTGTTAGTAAAAGTCTGCCGCATGGGGGTTAAGTCCCTCATATTTCCAGCTGATGAAAATGTAGGTTAGCACACCTGCTGCTAAGGTCCCTCACCTTAGCAGCAGCAGGGAAGCCCCAGCGTGGAAGGTGGGAGCTAAGAGATGCAGCACAAGCGCCAGGGGAGGAGCTATGGGGCCCACATGTGAGCAGCATGAGGGCAGCGCTCACAGTGGCCTCTCTGCCTGTAGGAGTGGCAGTGGCTGACAGAGCACCAGCGGCTCCAGGACTGAAGGCGCAGACTGAGCTGCTGCCAGGGCTGCTCTAGCCCGGCAGGGTCCGTGTGTGGATCTGGATGTATATAAACTGAGTTCTGTATGATCTTCCAACACAGTATCCATCGCCCCAGCTAGAATATAAGCTCCCTAAAGGCAAGGTCTTTCTTTGTATTCCGTGATGCACCCCAAGAGTCTAGAAAAGGGCCTGGTACATAATAGTCACTCAGCACACTGTTAAAAGAATGAAAGGGCTATGATAATGAATGAGAATACAGATGCTGCCCTCAATGAGCCTTCAGTGCCCAGGAGGACACACTCAAGCAAACAGGCAGGACAGAACACGAGGGCTGCGCTGGCGGCAGGCCAGGCGGCTGCAGGAGCACCTCTCAGAGCTGTGGGCAACCGATCTCTGTCTGAGTCCTGGTGCCTCCGACAGAACAAGGACACTGGTGTAGGAAGTCCAGATCTGGGCTCTAAACCCAACCTCAGCCACTAATGGGCCATAGGATCTTTCAAGAGTTATCTAAATTACAGTAATCACTATTCATCAAGCACTCACTTTCTGCCAGGTTACAGGCAGAGTAATTTACTGTCTTAGTCTGTTCGAGCTGCTGTAACAGAGTCCCATAGACTGGCTGGTTTATAAACAACAGATATTTATTTCTCACAATTCTGGAGGCTGGGAAGCCCAAGATCAAAGTGTCCGCAGAGTCAGTGTCTGGTTAATAGATGGCTATCTTTTTTTTTTTTTTTTTTTTGCGGTACGCGGGCCTCTCACTGTTGTGGCCTCTCCTGTTGTGGAGCACAGGCTCCGGACGCGCAGGCTCAGCGACCATGGCTCACGGGCCCAGCCGCTCCGCGGCACGTGGGATCTTCCCAGACCAGGGCACGAACCCGTGTCCCCTGCATCGGCAGACGGACTCTCAACCACTGCGCCACAAAGGAAGCCCTAGACGGCTATCTTTTCACTGTATCCTCACAAGGCAAAAGGGATGAGGGAGCTCCCCGGGGTCTCTTGCATAAGAGCATTAATCCCATTCATGAGGGGGGAGTCCAAATCATCTCCCAAAGGCCCATGTCATTAGGGGTCAGGATTTAACATATGAATTTGGATGGACACACATATTTAGTCCACAGTATTTACATACATTTCATTTCATTCTGACAACAATTCAGTGAGAGAAATATAATGATTCTCATTTAATAGACAGAAATCTGAACTGAACCCAGCAACATTCAATGAACCTACCCAGTTCTCCTAGCTAAGAAGTGGCAGAGCTAGGATTTGAACTTGAAACTTCCTCTGCCAAAGTCTAAGCTCACAATCACCCCCCTCTAGCACTGTACAGCTAGACCTCAGTGCCCTCTTTGTAAAATGAAAAGATTAGACTATATAATCTTTAAAGTCCTCTCCCATTAAGCTATATACTAAACATGTCAAGGTCAAAGAGAAATGATCCAGCACAGACTTGTGGGAAGTGATTGGATATTGTCCAGGACAAATATACCTACAGTGTACCATGGGCCACCAAGCAGGTCTGAGTCATCAGGAGTCCCCTTCCAGCCCCCAGACTGGTGAGCACATCTCCCTATTCTGTCCATGAGGACACACACAGGAGATCAACCTGGCTAGGGTAGAGGTACCACCTGAGGGATCTTAATGTGAGACCATGAAGATTCACAGAGTGAATTACATACATAAGTTTACATTTTCTAGTAGCCACACTTAAAAAGTAAAAAGAAAGTGGTACAATTAATATTGATAATATATTTTGTTTAACCCAGTGCCTCCAAAATATTATCACTTCAACATGAATCAATATAAAAATTTACTGAGATATTTAACATTCTATTTTTCATACTAAGTCCTTGATATCTGGTGTGTAGTTTACTTAGAGAACATCTCAAAGCAGAAACCACATTTCAAGTTCTCAATAGGAATCAACATAAATCAAGTGCTCACATGTGAATCATGGCTGCTGAATTGGACTGTGCTGACCCATATAAATGCACACACTCATCCCAGAGCAGCACAAATATCAAGGAACTTTATCAAATCCCTGCAGCATCAGGGCCGGCAAAAAAACACAAGTTACAGCCCTGCACCCAGGCATCTAGGTGCAGCACCCTGGACAGGCAGAGGCCCAGGGGGAATGGACGCCAACCTGAATTCATGCACACAGAGTGCAGACAAATGACAGGAAGTCAGCCACTCATGAGGGGAAGAGGACATCTGGCTCGCTGCCCTTTGAAGTTCAGTTCACCTTCTCATATCAAGAGCAGCAGGCCAAGAAAAAATACTGGGGGCCTTAAAGCAACTGAGGCAAGAGGTCAGGGGTCCTTGGTCAATTCCTTGGGAAATGAGTTTCATATGAGATTTGGAAGACGGGGAGAAATTGCGGAAAATTTTTGAAGTTAACAATTTGTGTATTTAAGTGGTGTTAAACCACAGGAGTCTGGAGTCCTAACACGCTAATGAAAGCCTCAGCCTCAGCCTCATTTACACTGAAATGAACTGCTGCTCAAACCCAATCCGCAGAAGTAAAGGATAGCAGGGAAGATACGTGTTTTTCAAAGCCGAAGGACTTGGAGACTGTTGGGGGATTGTGGTTTTTCCAGGAATGGGATGGACTGAAATGGGTTTTTTTTAAAAAAAGAAAGAAAGGAAAATATTTTCATGCTCCCCCACACCAACCAAACACGCAAAGCAGGAAAGGAAGGGCGACTCTTCTGCCACCGGGAGAAGGTGGTTCCCTCCCTGAAGTGGTGCCTCCCAGTGCGGACAGTCCCTGGGCCCCGCCTCCCCAGCCCCTCCCCCATCAGCAGAGAACCATCTGGGTGACACTTCAGAACTACTCTTGGAGAGTGTTTACTTGCTGCATGTGTGAGTTTGAGACTGCAGCCACATGGAAGGCACATGCAGGAAATGCACTGCAATAGTCTTCTGCTTATAATTCTGAGAGAAGGATGGCAGAGTCGAGGACGGGATTGATCAGGTTCCAAATCTATTTCCTGGAGTCAGATTTAAAAGAGAGATGTTAAGGGCAAAATCTCTAACGATGTGGGTACATTGCAACAAGTCCCAAGTTTATTTCTATTGGTATTTGTACAGATTTTTTAAATCCATTGCTTTCTTCTCACATGTACTAGCCCATCCCTGCCAAAGCTTACAGAACTCTGAAAACTGCCTCCTGTAATACATTCTTATCAAATTCAGAAAATCTGATTTTCTAAGAGTTCAGTGACAGGACAGCAGTCCTGTTTTGCTGTAATGCCTTTATCATTTTTTTTATTGTTATTGTTCAGACTTTGTGTTACCATCTGAAAATCTTGTCCATTCTCAGTGATGTTAAACATCCATCCAGTCATAGTTTGGTTACAGATTTCTCCTGGACAACCAAAGCTTACAGTGGGTCTGTTCCCATTCCCTGGCACACCCATGCAAGAAGACGTGTTTAAGACTTGAAGAGTCTCTTTCAAAGCCTCCTGTCTGAGCTGGCCACTCCCCTGGAGCTGCCTCTGAGTCACTGTTCCCCATTGTCTCTCTCAATTAGAATGGGATATTTTATAGCTCTTGCTGGGAAGTAGATTTTCTGGACTCCTTAGCATGGCATTTAAATGCTAGTTACATGCCTCAGGTAGGAAAGCTGTGAGGTAATGAAGAAAAAGAGGTGAGCTGAAAAATGAAGTGTAAGGATGACTCATAGTGATTGTTACTGTCAGCAGAGCACTTCACTGTTTACAAAATGATTCCACATGTGATATCTCATTTAACTTCACCATCACCCCATGAGACAGGAATTTAACCTTCTTTTTACAATGAGGAAACTGAGGCTGGGTTTGCTGACACATCTCACCTAAGGTCACCCATGTAGCCCACGGTGGAGCCAGGAATTGGAGTCACTCTTCAGATAAGAAACCCAGCCCTGCTCTGTCCATCTGTCATGTCCTGTAGACAGCAGCAAACTACCCCAGACAGCAGAGATGTTTTCGTGTAGCCTCACTCAATCAAACTTCGAGTGTATGAGATGTGTTTAACTGCAAATGAACACACCTCTTTTATTTAGCATATTTCTAGGTCTCTTCCCTCATTGCCTTTTCTTATATTTCTTTTTTTTTGTTTAATTTATTTTTGGCTGCATTGGGTCTTCGTTGCTGCGCGCGGGCTTTCTCTAGTTGCGGCGAGCAGGGGCTACTCTTCCTTGCAGTGCACGGGCTTCTCATTGTGGTGGCTTCTCTTGTTGCGGAGCACAGGCTCTACGTGCGTGGGCTTCAGTAGTTGTGGTATGCCGGCTCAGTAGTTGTGGCTCACGGGCTCTAGAGCACAGGCTCAGTAGCTGTGGTGCACGGGCTTAGTTGCTCCGCGGCATGTGGGATCTTCCCAGACCAGGGCTCGAACCCCTGTCCCCTGCATTGGCAGGTGGATTCTTAACCACTGCGCCACCAGGGAGCCCCCTCATTGCCTTTTGATGGTGCTTAGGTAAAACAATTCCAGTGTTCTTCCAAAATGAATATAATGAGAGGAGAACAGTAAAATTTTAACAAATATTTGAGGGTCTCCTGTGTAAGAAAAAACTTGATGCTTACTCAAGAAATATATCATGTTTGAGTAGCAAAGCTATAGGCTACTGAGGATTAGATATCAACATAGGGTACCGAAACAAGAGCTGTCGTCATTGTCAAAGCGGGAGATGCATCTTAGGCTGGGACAGAGCCTGGAGATTTCGTGGGGAAGGAACACGAGCCAGCCCTGGGTGTGGAGTCCTCAACTTCCCTAAAGACGAGTCACCAGGAGTGCTTGTTACAAGTACGGATTCCTGGACTTAATCCTGAATGGGAATTCCAGGGAAAAGCCCTGGTAAACTAAGTATTTAACCTGTGCTCCAGGTGATCCTTATCGTGGGGAAGGCTGGGAGCATGGGAAGCCTGAGTCAGCTCCAGAGGCTGAGACAGTTCAGCTGCGGAGAATTTCTGTGAGCTGTGAGAGGGGAGGGAAAAGGCAGAGAACGTGCTGAAAGGGATTGAGGGAAGTGAGACTTATAAATTAAGACAAATACCAAAAGAAGACTTAACTCCAAAATACGGGCAGGGACAGCAAGAAGTCAGCAGGCTGCAGGACAGATGGAGGGCAGGAAGGCTCCAGGAGAGACGGAATCCTGGCTCACACTTGCTCCTGAGACGGGAGGAGGTGCACACAGTGCATCTGGGGGGAGCCTAACTTCAGGGACATCACTTGCTGAGGCAGCACTCACTTCTGCCTGCAAGCCCATCCTGGGAGCCACAGACCATCCTTGTCCTCCTGTTTTCAGCTGAGGGTCAGGCGGGGCAGCAAAGTGACCTAAGTTGCTAAATAAACACATCTTTGCTCAATACCTGAATTCCTTTTTCTTTTTCACCCAGCTACATCTATGACCAAGCCCTAGGAGACCTCAGGGGAATTCTGTCCCAAAGAAAGCCTTTAGCAGCCATGGTGAAGGTAGAAAGGTTCTCGGTCTAGGGGAAATCTGGGTTCAAAGCCTAGTTTCACAAGGACCTCACAGTGCAAAACCACATCTGTGGTCCTTGATTTCTTCTTCAACTAAATGATAACAACACCTAACATGTATATAGTACTCACTACATGCCCAACATTGTTCTGTATATTTTTATATGTTTTAATCCATTTAATTCTAACCAGGTAAGGAAGGTTCTGTTATTGTCCCAGCTTTACAGATGAGTAAACTGAAGCACAGAGGTTAAATCACTTGCCCAAACAAGTAAATGAAAGAGGCAAGATTTGAACTCAGGCAGTTTGGCTGCAGAAGCTGAGCCCTTAACCACTATCCCTTACCTCCTCTCTAAGAAGGATGATGTCTGGTTAAAACAAAAAGAACAGATGTGTGTATATGTGAATGTGCCCTGTGTTTGGGGGGAGGTAATTGACTTCAGTGAGATGAGAGATTTGTTGCTGAATGGTACCAAAGTAGATGCTAAGACAGAAGATGATTTCTGAGCTAGAGTGGGGTAGGAAGTCATGAAGCAAGACTGATTCCATCCCCCTGATGAGAAAGCCCAGAGGAGTAAAGAAGATCCATATGGGTGGAGACTGGGAGAAAGGGAATTTGGGGTGAAAACGCTTAGCACCCAATGGGTTCATTCATCCAATTCCACAGATGTTCAATGAGTGCCTGGTGTATATCAGGCCCCATTACAGACAAAGGAGGCACAGTAGTGGGTGAGCAGACATCCTCCCTGCCTTCGTGGAGCTTAGAGTCTAGCAGGTGAGATGGACAAAAAAGAAAGCCAACAAATGAATTAAACAATTAGCAAAGTGATGAGCCAGAGGAAAGGAAAATCTGGAGGATAGCAAATGGGTGGCTATTTTAGCCCGGGTGATAGGAATGTCGGTCTGAGGAGGGATCATCTCAGCTAAGTCCTGAAAGAGCTGGGTGGGTGCAAGAAAGTGGCAGGCCAGCATCATTAGAAAAGAGGTAATGAGGAAGAGGTGACAGAGGTGAGGGCGGCAGATGGGCAGCGCCCTCGAGGCCACCAGAAGGAGATGGGAGTGCAGTGCAGTGGAGGGGACATTGCCAGACTCTAAGCAGGAAACAGACAGGATCCAATTTCTGTTTTAGGACAAAACGTCTGACTGACTGTGAGGAGAATGGCTTGCAGGAACCCGGTTAAGAGGGCGTTGCTGTCGTCCAGGCAGGAGTGGGTGGTAGCCCGACAGGTGGTGTCCATGGAGATGAAAAGAAGGAGCGTGATTTGAAATGTATGTTAGAGGCAGAATTGACAGGTGCTCATAACTTTGTTCCCACCACCATCGAAGCAGTAGGATTTAGACCTCCATCGGATAAAGCATAAATCCAGAGGAAGAGGGCAAGAAGGACCACGTACTTCCACAGCGCGTGCCGGTGGGAAGGACAGACGGACACAAAGAGATGCTCTGTCTTGGAATCAGTAGTCCCGAGCTGCTCTCCAGGTACACACGACTCTGAAAGGTGAATGCGAGAGCCGGAATCTCTCAAGCGCTTTCGAACGAACCCAAACTTAGGGCAGTGATCCAAACAGGAACAGTAGGTGTTCTGTGGAGGGCCCAGCACAATCCCCACGCTTGGCACTCACAGTCAGACAGGCAGCGCGGTGACTCATGGTGTTCTGAGACAGGACACTGTGCCGAGCAGCGAACAGACTCACAGAGCTGGGGAGAGGAGATGGTCAAAGGGACAACACAGCTGTCTGAGAGCAGAAACACAGGGCACAAGCACACGGGGGCCCGGAGGGGGAAGGGAACTCGAGTCAGGGAAGTCCAGGTGGCATCTCAGTGTCTGTGTCCATGGACTAATAGCCAGGGACAGGGGCTGCTGGAAATGGAGTAAAACTGCTGATGGACTTCGAATTTTTGGTACTCTGTTCCATTTTTAATAGACTTTTCCTTTTAAGCAAAACCAGTAGTGTCCTAGTAAATTATTCTGCTAGCTTCCTAATCTTACTCCTTTGTTTATTTATTTAGTACAAGGTTATTGACACAATACTCTAGACCAGGGCTTCTCAAACTCTAATGTGCTCATGAATCACCTGGGCATCTGGTTAAAATGCAGATTCTGGTTCAGTAGGCCTGGGGTGTGGCCTGAGATTCTGCATTTTTCATTAGTTCTCTGGTGATGCTGCTGCTGCTGGTCCTTGAATGACACGTTGAATAGGGAGGCTCTAACCCAATAATTCTTTGGTCCATTTCTCACCCCACTTTGACTTTAAAGTAAAATGAGATCATTCACTATTTATTACAGTTCCTACTATAGACAAGACAATTGGTTAAGGGTTGAGAGAGAGAGAAAAATAAATGCGATACAATGTTACCTTTAAGGAAATTACAGTCTGGTTGGGTGGAGAGATGGGTACTAACACATGGGAATTATAATGCATTGCCCCACTTCATCCTCACTACACCCTGAAAGAGGAGTTGTCTCTATCTTACAGAGAAGGAAAACCAAGCTACGAAAAGTTAAGTCGATTTTTCAAGCTCACAGAGCCACTGAAAAGTTGGATTTTGATCTAAATTTGGATCTGTCTGGTCCCAAAGTTCAAATTCTTTCCATCAAGCCATACTGAGAATGTAGATCAATGTATAAATACCCAAAACACTGGGCACTAAGTGATGCATGCAAGACGAGAAGTCCAAACAGCTTGCCAGAGGAGTTCAGCAGGTGGGTGGTAAGTGACAGAGATGTGAAACTATAGTATATTGACTAAATTTGACTGGTTTCCCAGAAAACAGCAGTAATGAGGACCTCATGTTGAAAATGTATTTTTTAATGTTCCAGAAAAGAGACCAGTATCCTTGTTTGTTCATAAATTCTCCTTTTATGGCCTGCAGTTCTAAAGTCCAGGAAGTCACTTGCCCAACCAAAAGCAGTTGGCATCTCACAGCTCCAGATGCCATTCATTAGACATTTGTCTGCAACCACCCAGAATGAGGCCTGCCCATTCCAGGAGCAGTCTTCTATTACAGGTCTTCCTCAGTCTGAACAGAGAGCAGGGCTCAGCCTGGAAACCCAGGATGTAAGCATGCTTATTACCCGGTGCTATTTGGCCACATCTGCACCCCGTCACAGAGAGGTTTTCTTCCATTGCCAACATCACTTGTCAGGGCCTCTGGCGCTAAGTGTTGCCCCTCCCACTTTACCCACACAGATGGCTCCCTCTCAGCTCCTGCCAGCTCCTGCCTGGACTGACCACTAATGAGGAGTCCCTGTGGCAGCATGTCTGGGACTCAGAAATGACTCCGCTTTCTCTGCCGCTGAGTCATTGTTATTGGGACGGATGGGAAGACCAAAACCTATGAAAGCGCGTGTCTCGGTGGTGAGGGCCACTCCCTACACTGCCACACTCAGGGCTCCACCTGAGCCCAGTGTTCCTGGATGGTGGCAAAAAAATGTTCCTTTTCTTATTTGGGACAGAAAGGACAAAGAGAATCAAGACGGTCTGTCATTAAATACCAAAATACTAAAATACCTGGACGTCCGCCCCCCCTACCCAGACCTACGAGAAGGCTTTAGTCACATTCTCTATTTACTCAGCACTAACGTAGGCTTTCTGTTTCCTTCATAGAATGCAGTAAACGGAAACACATTAACTAAGGAGAGGATCCCTGTAAACACTCCCAGACAGGCATCACTTCCCAAACACACAGAGCAGCTTCCTCTCGGGACCTGTCACTGTTGCTGATCTCATTCACTTCTGGGGACAGAAACCACAACAGTTCACAGATGCCAAGGGCAGCTTGTGTAGGGTGTTCCCACAAACTGGGTCACCCTTGGCCCCAAGTATGGGCCTCACAGAGCTGTTCCGTTACAGTCATACACAGCCCCGGGCACCAACAGCGTGTTTTGTCATGAGAGGGACCTGAACACACCAGCATTTCTTTTGCCAGACATCATGGAGACAGTTTTTGGAATCACTGAATCCCCATTTTAGTCCACCAGCTGCTGACTACAGGGGCAGCATTCAGTGTCCAAGGATGACACTTTAATACAAATTGAGCCCCTTCCATAATGAAACGAGCTGGGTTTTAGGGGTGATTTGTTTAAAAGCCACATCATAAATCAGCTGTCCGTTCTTCTTTCTTCCAGGCCTGGAAGGCTCACCTTTGCACTGAATTAGTTGCATCTGAAACCTGACCTCCCAGTCCCAGAGCCTGCTGGAAACATGTGCTCAATGACTTCCAGTCAAGGCGGCAAGAACTTAAATTGTTCCACATTTGTAATAAATGGGCCAGGAATCCATGGGATGACTCCCATTGACCTGGGTGCTCAGCATACTGATCAAATAAAGAGGACAGAGACGGGTTTGCAACGACCGGATGTGGGAGAACATTTACCAACACTGGCAGGCCAAGCCTGGACAACACCAACTCACGTTCTTAAGTACAACCAGAGAGTCTCGGCCTAAAGAAAAGCCCAGAAACATTACATTAATTGCCAATAACAGCTTGGCTGGCTAGGGGGTGGGGATGGAGGTAAGTGGAAGTGAAGAGTGGTGGGAGGGAAGGTGTGCAGGACCACCTGCCATGGAGAGAGGAGGGAGCTGGGCCTCTGGGGCTCCTTCCAGTTTCTTGGTTTCTGATGCTAAAAAGAGAAATCTGATTGCTGGGGAAAAGTAGCTTTGGAGCTCACTGGGACAGGGCCTAGGAGCTGATGCTCTAAGTCGGCCTTGATGAGAAGCTCTGGTGGGCCAGGCATGGGGCTAACCACTGCAGACATGAAGATGAGGAAGACAAGCTCCCTGCTCAAGGAGCTAGGCTTCTGCAGTGGGAGACAAATGTGGAAATAGATTTGATGGTTTAATATGATGAACAGCTACCACAGGCCTGTGCTAGGGATATAATCAGGGACAAGATATACAGCCCAACCGTCCAGATGCCACAGTCTAGCGGGGGAGACAGATATGAAAGCAGTGTGATAGGGAATATGAGGAGGTGCCAAGGGGGCCCACGGGAGGGCCACCCAGACGTGTGTGCTCAGGAACATCTTCCCAGAGGAGAGGGTGTTCAGTCAAAACCCGGAAAGAGCAGGAGTTCACTACACAGGGCTGGGGGGCAAGGAAGGGGCACAGAGGAGGGACATGCACTGCTGTTGCAGTGGGACTGGATATGCAAAATCTCATGTGAGAGGAGGCACAGCACACTTATGAAACTAAGAGGAACACAGTCAGACTGAGTATAAAATGCAGAGGAAAGGGGAGAGAGAAAGCTGGGCAGCAGGCAGGCCTCCACATACAGCACACAACAGGAGCTTAATAGAGGCACGCGGAAGGGCTGTGGTGCACAGAGCAGGAAGCTGTGGAATTTGCTGAGAATGGCTGGAGAAGGCTTTGCCAAAAAAAAAAAAAGTCTCTTAAACAGTGACTAGGCATTTACCAGAAGAAATGAGAAGATTGCTCCAGGCAGAGGAAGCCATGCTGCCCTCTGAAAATTAACCCTATCCTCTCCCCCAATCCTAGGTGGGGCCCAAGATGAACAACACACCATGTACCAAATTCTGTTCTGCAGGCTCACATCAAGGGCAAGGTTATGAAGCCCCAAGCTCCAGAAAAAGTGGGGGAAACTGACAATAAGTAATAGTAACTTACAGAGGCCAGGGTCCTTGAGCACAGGGACCCTCCTGATGAGGAGACACTACATTTCCAAAATCAGAAACATAGCTCAGCCAGCTGGAGAAACTTCAGGGGGAACCAGGGAAATGATCACCTCTTTGGGGAGGTTCCTATAAGAAGTTATCACCCTATTAATTATATAAAAATACACTCAAAACAAGGATCCTCAGAAATGATGCCAATTTAAAAGGCGACACTTACTATGTGCCAGGCACTGTGCTGACGTTCCACAGGCACCATCGCATTTAATCCTCTAATCAGCCCAATGCAATGTAAGTGTTCCCATTACTTTACAGATGAGAAATCTATAGTTAAATATCCGGCCTGTTGGTAAATGGCAGCTGGTGACAGGACTAGAACGCTCCGTGCCACATTCCCCACCACTCTGGCCCACTGCTCCCCACAGACAGGTCACAGCCTCAGTAAACTATGTGCCCCCAACGCCACCAGAGGAAATAACACGGAGGCCAGCAGAAGAAAGATTATTTCACAAATGTGTGTGTACCAAACACACTGCTGTGGGGTTTAGCTGAAGTTAAAGTCTTGTTACCTTCCCAGGCAATGACCGGAAGCCAACTCTTCTCAACTTAGTGAAGCTGAGGCCGCCTCGTCCACAAGGCATCAGGACTGTCTCACATACGAGACCCCTTCACGCACCTTTTCTTGTGTGATGCCCATTTCACAGGTGGGAAATCAAGATGCAGAGCTGCTGAGTACCTTTTCCAGGGTCTCATTGCTATTAAAGTGTTTGAGCCAGGACTCAAACCAGGTTCTATGTGATCTCAGGAACAAAGTCTTTCCATAACACCCACCACAGCAGAGCAGAGCAGAAGGGAACAGTGATGCTCCCTGGAGGAGACACTTCGTCGTAGCCTTCGTCGTAGCCAGGGAAAGAAAGCTAAGGACAGACTATCCAAGACCTCTCACAAAGAGAAAAGTGTACTTTACAAGGACACTGACATATCTGTTCTGCCAAACACAGGTTCTTCTGCAAAAGAAACAAAGAAAAATACAAAGACAGTTATCAGTGCCAAAAGAGAGAGAAAAGGAACATCTACAGATGGATACAATCCTTGCTCTTCCAGCCAAACTCATGGTTACACTTTCTGCTCTCAGACGCCATGGTCAGAAAGGAACTCTTACGCAGAGGATTCTTTATAATATAAGACAACATGCATAAAGTGTAGGGGGGATGAGCCCCAAGGGGCCTGGGGTAGACACGCAAGATAACTAGCTTGGGGAGGGGAGGTCTGCAGAAGAAAGAGCCCATCTGTGTAGACTTGTACTGATGAAAGTTTCATTGTATCTCATGGTCAAACGTCTAGACCCTCAAACTGCCTGTGATCTTGTTTAGCGTGCTGAAAGGCGACGTCAGAGAAACAGCACTGGACAGAAAGGAGACCTGGGTTCAAGTCCTGGTCCTGCTGCCATTTCAGGAAAGTCACAGAAGCTCCTCTGCTCATATTTTGTCTGTAACATGAAGAAATTGGACTAGGTGACCACAGAGATGCAGCCCATCTGAAAGAGTAGCCCACCGAACCAGGACCATGAGAAGGTACTACTAAAGGGGTTGGAGCCTGAAGATGAATTCTGTCCACACCACAGTCTTGCTTAAGACCACCCTGCAGTCCAATCACTAGCCCTGACACTAGGCTCACACAACGCTGAAATTGCCACTCTTGTTATTTCTGCACCCACAAGCTTTCGCCTACACTTTGTCCCTTCCTCCTACCGCCAGCCTCCTAGGCCAACAGGGGTCAGGCACTTGGAGAAGCCAAAAGATGAAGAGCCCCCAACCTCAAAACGAAGATGCCCCCAGAAGGCAGAGAACTCGCCCTAGGTCTGAGACAATCTGTGTAGCCATGGAGAGCAGTGGGATCCAGGTGAACCAGGCCTGTCTCTTACAAGCTGTGTGATCTCAGGGATTTCACTGCTCTGAGCCTGTTTCCTGACATGTCAAATAATGATGATGATAATGTGACCTGATGACAAACAGCCTATCTCAGAGCGTCACTGTGATTATCAAATTACATACAAAACTCTAAGGCTCCATCAATAAGCAGTTGCCATTCCTGGGGCGCACCCATGGGCAATGACCAGGAGTCTAGGAGCAAGGCTGGGGCTACTATATGTGTGAAGCTCAGTACACACTCAGGCAACCCTTTGCCTACAAAATCGTCCCAAATTGCTACATGCTTGGTGAGAGGAAGAGGAATCACTCCCTTCAGGTGGCAAGAAATATGAAGTAGGAACATGGGAGAGGGTCCAGCCACTTGGGCCGGACTTGGGAACCCACCAGTCACCACCCAGAAGTATGAGCCCCCTGAGGCAATAGAGAGGGGGGTTTGAAGAGGTGTCTCTTTCCTGACTGAACCAACTTCCACAGAAAGTAAGAACGGTCCCCAAGAGAAGGCTACAGCTGCCTGGGGCAGGCTCATTTCTTGTGCCACTGCTGGACCCTCAGCACCCAGCACGGAGCTGGCACATTGCGGGCACTGACTAAATATTTGTTAACTGATGAATGATTACAAATGGAGAGGCTGATGGAACAGAAATCCCAGTGAGCAAACTAAGTAGGGGGCTGAGGACCTAATAGGGCTGGATTGGCCTCCAGACTAGGGATGCCCCAGAGGGTGGGGTGACCTGGAGAATTAAGAAAAGCACTTGGAAAAGCCAGACCAGAGAGAGGGGCAGTCTGTGAGTCACCTGTGCTTCAAACCCAGGACCCGTCTGAGGAGGGAGCTGAGGAATGTAAGACCGTGAGTCAGTGGGTTACCCATGCTGCTACCTTCTGAGACACGACCTGACCCCCTGTGGGCCTGCCTCATGTGTGAGGGGACGTGGGCGTGTGTGTGTGAGGCTGTGTGTTTATATTTATACCCACACGCTCAGCAGACACCACCAGCCAAGATGAGTCAAGATTTCTCTCACGTTTTATTTAAGCTATGTCACTGGGCTATAGTGTCAGTGACTCACTGCTTACTTGTCCTCTCCCAGGAGAAATGCCTTCCAAGAGAGGGGAAGCTCGGCATGCCTCATGGTGTGGCAGGGGCCATGCGATCTGCTTACGAGCCAGGTTCTGTCTTCAGGAGCCATGTGTCTCCAGGCTCCCTGTGAGCACCCCGATGAAATCGGGCCCTGGCCCAAGGCTGAGCACTAGTGCTTACCCCAAGCCCCACCAGGGACTTTCCCCGTCCTCCAAAAGCCCTCCTTCATCTGCCCCTCTTCTCCTCCTGCTGTCACCTGCTTCTGCATCAGCTCCTACAGGATAACTACAAAAAAGGCAGCTCCCTCCCTGTCTATTGTAATTGATGATTAGAAAACTCTTGAAGACCCCCAAAGCCTTCCCAATTCCCCTCCCCGACCCTGCTAAAAGAATTTCTAGTAAATCATTCTTCTTGCCACTAAAATCATGCCTGATGTTATTACCAGATTAATCTTCCTCAGATGTAGCTCATTGCTCAAAAACTCCCATCTCATACCAAATTCAGTAAAAATGTCTTCTTCCTAACACTGCAGAGTTTGTTGCCGGCCACATGTAGGGTAAGAGGGAGTAGCTCCTGGCAGCCATGTCTGTACCATGTGGCCCTGGTCACAGCTGAGTGTCCAGGGGTGAGCCCCTGACCTAACCTGGGCCAGTCTGAACCTCTTCCTGGGAAATTCTGAATAGATATGGTCCAAAGCTTCATTCAGTCTCTGTCTAGGCTAAAGGCTTAAACAAGTAAGTTGTAAAGACTCAGGAGTGGTGGGGAGCCATTTTTCCCATAACATGACCAGGAAAGCTTAGAAAGCAGGTCCACAGTGAGGGCAAGATGAGGCTGAAATGCACACAGAAGCAGAGGTGGGAGGAAAATGCATTGCCCAGGTCCCTTATACTTCCCAGTTCCCAGGGCCCAGTACCACCCAAGAAGTACTTTCTCCAGTTTTAATATATAAACATGAAAACTGATGATGAAATAGTTAAATGTCCATTTACAATTGAAAATTTAACTAGAAAAATATTTAGAACACAGCATATACAAAATAATATATTTTAGAAATTTTTTCCACACTCACAAAAAGGAAGGAAGGATAACAGGAAGGAAGAAAGAAAAGAAAAGAAAGCAATTTATAGCAACAGAAATGTTATGTTTTTCATTCTTCTTATAGGTGATTATTATCATAACTAAAAATGATCTTCAAAGGGCTTATTTACAATTACATGCATCACTTGCAAGAGGGAAGCCCTATTTCCAGCAAGAATCACTTAATCTTTATTAAATTTATCTGCCTTTTTTCCCCCATAGTTTCTATCTAAAGAACTCCAAAACATCTCAAAAGAGCATTAATTAAGATTGTTTCAGGCTGGCCCTTAACCAAACATTACCCTATTATTCAAAACAAAGTAATTGAGAGAGTTCCCTGTAATATGAAAGCTTTGGTATGGCCTCAAATACAAGGTTGCTGCCATTTGGATAAATCCTCACTTATATTCACACGTATATATTACTTTACCTTGTTGTAACTTTACAGGCACCATTTGATCTTTATTCTATAGATAGGGTGACTAAGTTACTCAGGGGATAAGTACGACCACACAGTACAAAGCAGAGATAGTTTTAGAAGTCAGGGTATTCTGACTTCTTCTACTCCAGCTGAAGGGAATGGGCTGTGTATCTAAGTGCGGGGAGGGGCCTTTTCTCACCCCTCTAAATCACGCCACTTGGGCAATCGCGTACTAATCTGATGGCTGGTCCTGAGCACATCCACCTCACATGAAGAAGAAAGAAGCTTGCTGGTAAAGCTGATAAGTTGCCTCGAAAGCAACACAAACTACTCAACAAACTCAATCTAATTTTAGTGAGCACTGACTATGAGTCAAGGGTTCTACTTCATTTTATCATCAGAATTTCCTGTATCAGGTAGGCATGAACCACACATGAATAACAGGCTTGAAATATCAGAGAGCCTGGAAATCTGGGCCTTGGGAAGGAGCCAGGGTAACACAGAGTGGAGAGCGATGACAGTACACATCTTCCCACCATGACTCCTCGTAGGAAAGGCAGGAATTGGTAGGTATATTAAGGGACTAACTAGATTTAGTCCTACCTGGAAACCTTAATGTGGCTCATAATTTTTTCTTTAATTGAAATTTACATATTTTTAAAAATTATTAATTGCCTCAGAGTATGAGTGACCCCAAAACTCTTTTACTATATAGACAAATAAGCTCCCAGCCAAGGCGCGAGGATCTATGGAAGAATCCATGGTCTGTCTGTTCCTCTCTCTCTCTCTCTCTGTTTTTGGTTCCCAGATGTGCAACCCTAGAAGGAAAAGGAAGTGGGGGTAGGCAGAGAAGGGAAGGAAAGAAGAAGTGCTTTTATAAGCGCAGTAAGAATAGTTAGCATTATTAAGCACTCACTATAGGCCAGTCAGAGCTAGTGCTTTACAAAGGTTACCTCATATAATCCTCACAAACAGCCTAAAAGGTGGGCATTATCTTCAAACTTCCACAAAGGAGGAAGCTGAGGTCCAGGGTTACTCAGCTAGTAAGTGGCAGAGTCACTAAGTTCAGAGCTTGGGCCCTTTAATCCCCAATTATACTGACTCCGAAGGACCCATCCGGGTATTGGTTCTCAGCTGAGTTATGGCCAAATCACATGGCCCGCATCCATTAGCCAATCTAAAATTCTGACCAGGTACTGGGGAAGTAATACGAGTCACTGTGACTTGGGACAGAGAAAGCCCATCACCACCCCAGACTAAAGGCCCAGGGACTCAGACCCAAGCAACTTTCCTGCCAGCCTTTTGTCAACCACACTCTGGTCAGGCACCAAGCTTGGCAGTCTCTCCTCCAGCCAGGATCCTGGAATCTTGAGCTCTCAGGAAGGTCCCAAAAGGAAAAGGAGCTGTCAACCAGGTGACTGTTCCAAAAGCCCTGGCCTCAAAGTGAATGTGTTCAATCACTCTTGAAAGGTCAGAAACCAAAGAGACAGGGTCCCTCATCCTCCTCTTCCTAGAGGCCCCCAAACGTCCCCAGCAAACAGGAACCACTGCACTGAAGCATCTTGTTTTGATCACGCTGAAAATATCCACTGTCAAGGCCCAGACCCTGTGGAGACTACATGGAGCATTCTCAACTCTGCAGGCAGAACACAGAGTACCGTGTGGAGAGCCCGCCCACTGCACTCGAGGGTACGACGGCCAAGAATGCTTTCACAGTGGTGCTTTGCACCTGATTCCATCTGGAATGCATGGACTTTGTCCCCTTGATCTTTAATATGGCTGCTTGGAGGGGCCAGGATCCCAGTATTTGCAGCTAGTTCTGTCTTCATCCTCCACTGATTCTGCCTCCACCCCAAGTTCTTGAACACAATTTTGCAACTCTGCATTCAGAAGTCCCTCTTCTCTCCCTCTCTTCTCATCCCACTCCTGAGAGTATAGCATGCCTCAACTCCAGACCCTGAACACCCTGCCTCCCCGCCCCCAGGCTGGTCTCACCACCTATGACCTTCCTCCATCATGTCAGGGTGAAGGTAAACTGATTCCTCCTCTTCTCAGAACTGCCTCCACGATGCTTCCTGCCCCCCCAATATGAGGACCAAACATCTAGATGCTTGGAGACAAGCATCTGGTTAACTGGCTGGGGGGGGGGGGTTGGTTTTTTACTTTTCATCCAGATGTTGGTATCGTGTAGACACTGCCTAGAAGTCCTGCAGCCACAGCTAGAAGCTGTGTTTTCTATTATGATTTGGAATTAGTCACAACAACTAGAAGAAGTGAGACATTGTTTGTCTTTTCCAGCACCACGGCCAAGAGCAAGACCTGGGGGCTTAATCTGCTCAAAGAAATTTAGTTGTAGACACACCAGTCTCTTTCTATAAGGGAGAAGAAGGGGGAAAAAAGATAGATAAAAGCAAGATTCTAGAGTCTGCTTACAGTGGGATGAATGGTGGCCCCAGAGATACCAAGTCCTAATCTCCGGAACCTATGATGTTACCTTATTTGGAAAAAGTATCTTTGCAGATGTGAATAAGTTAAGGATCTTGAGATGGAGGTGTCATCTGGATTATCCAGGTGTGCCCCAAGTGCCACCACATGTAACCTTATAAAGGGGAGGTGGAGGGAGGTTTAACACATACAAAAGAGGAAAAGGCCATGTGAAGACAGAAACAGATTGGAAGGATGCAGACACAAGCCAAGGAATGCCAGTAGCCACCAGAAGCTGAAGAGGCAAGAAGCGAGCCTTTGGAGGGAGTGTGGCTGACTTGGTTTTAGACTTCTGGCTTCCAGAACTGTAACAGGATAAATTTCTGTTTCTTTAATCCACCAACTTTGTGGTGATTTGTTATAGCAATCACAGGAGACTAATACACAGCTATTTACAAGAGCCACTGAATACAAGCCTGGAGATGAGGGTGAAAGAAGGGACAAGTGGAACTAATAGGCTGTAAGATTTCTACACATGGGAGGGAGGTTCATTGCTGACTGATGTTTGCATCCATCCAGGGTCCATTCAGATTAAAGAATTACTGCACAGCAGAAGGAGAATGTCTCCTGTGTCTCCAGCAGTAGCATTAGAGAGGGATCTAGGTGAGGCAGGGGCTCTTACCTGGCGTCCTGCCAGTGGGTCGAGGAGTACTTAAGACCTGCTTTGGCTCAGCCAGCCCTCCTCCCTGTGAGCTCCTAAGAGATGGGAGCACAACAAAAAATACCAAGTACAAGACCAATATACCTCTCTAAACATCTAACTGGCTTTGGGTCTAAAAGTCCACTGCAGAGCTTCCTGGTAAGCTGGGATGACACATGTGTCCCAGTCGAATGGCTGAAGGGTCTTACCACTTTCTGGTCAATTGTAGAAGACCAAAGAGATGAGTTCCCACAAACCTGTGTGGGTTGGTAAACTTTCAGCCTATTGTCCTTTAAAGCACACCCACCAGTAAATATGGCTCTATGTCTTGGATTGTGACTAATCTAACTAATAACTCATCCTCCCTGTTGAACACAAAATGGGAAGTAGGAATAGAGCTAAGCTCATCCCTGTCTTACAAATAGGAACAGTTTGGGAACCACAACCTTCCCAAGACTGTTGACTGAAATCTCTATTTTGGGAAGTGGATGATGAGAGTGAATCACATCTTCTGCCCATTTCAGCTTCCTTCTCTCATCTCCACCAAGAGAAAGAGATATTGAGCCAGCTTTCCCTGGGTATCTACCTCGTGTCATGCACTGTTTTAATCACTGGGGATAGAGCATTAACAGGACAGACCAGTGCCTGCCTCCACGAAGGACCATAAATTCCCTCCTAGGCCCTGCTAAGATGTCAAACTCTGAAACACAGTCTAAGGAAGTCCACCCCAAGCTTAGTCCCCTCAGTCACACTTTCCACCCAGTGCCATGCTGGTCTGAGAACCCAAGAACTACAATTCTTGAAAGAACTATGTCTTAAGATTTTTTTTTTTAAAGTGTGAGAATCAAATAAAATTAACTTATTTGAAGAGCATGAAACGCTGTAAAATTACAAGTCATTTTCAATTGTAATCAATAGCCCATTAGGTCAGAGGATCAGAAAATAGTGCTGCTGAGGTCAAAACTCTGTGATCTCATTAACTGCATTTATTTTCATGTCACATCCTGGACTTAAACCCCAAAAAACTGATTAAAACCAACAGAAATCAGCTGACTCCCATCTATCCTTTTTTAGGATTAGCCAATAGCACTAGTTTCCTTTACAGAGAATAGCATGTTATTTTTGAAACGTGAAGAAAGAACAGAAAGAAGACACTTCGCAAGGCCCAGGAAAGTTCAAGTCCATGAATTAGCAAGCCATATATCTAGAAGCGGAGGATGAGGAAAAGGAGAAAGAGGAGGAAGAGGAGGAGGAGGAAGGGGAGGAGGAAGAGGAGGGGGAAAGAAAGAGGAAGAAGAGGAAGGGGAAGAACAAGGAGGAGGAGGAGGAGGCAAATATGCAAATGTTTGCTATGACGTAGAAACAGGAGCCCTGTGAGTGACATTAAAGGAGACTTTTCTCTTTATTTGATAACCATATCCATGAGCAAACACTAAAACTGAAGCTAATGGAAACCAAAACAACTGTTTCAAAATGAAGAAATTTGGGGATTGTCTGATTGTTTAAGGCTGGTAAAAACAAGTTCATTTTGACTAATTCCACGGGAAGTGGCACCAAGCTCTCTTGTTCAGGATCTGTGGTTACCTGTGTGGCACACATCCAGAACCAAAGGTCTTTGTTCTCCTATTGCTTCAGTCCCAGCTCATCACTGACACTCCAGAAGCTTCCCACTAGACCACAACACATTAGGAAGAACAACCATTGTTTGGGTCAAAATGAGTGGAAAGCACACCACAGTAGAAGAAAAACAATAATAGAGAGAAAAAGATAAAAGAAAGAAGAGGAAGTGACAGAGATAAAAACAGAGCAGGAACATGTAATTTGAAGAAGAAAGTGGAAACATACCACTTTAGTTTAGAGGTTTGGTTGAACTGAACGAACTGAAGACAAAGCCCAGTAAAATGTTCCCATCACCCTTGGCTTCAACTGGGTTAATTATGTCCTTACAGAACAGCCTGTCCCAGAGATCACTTTGGCATTTCACAATCATTCATTCATTTACTCACTCATTAGTTCAATAGTTACTTATGAAACACGTGGGGCCCTGAACTTAGTCCTAAGGAGGTAGAAAGGTGAGCATACACCTGAAGCTAGAATCTGGTAGAGGCATGACACATAAATGTAAATGTACAAATACTAGTGTGACCTCTACGTGGAAGAGTAGACCTTGATAGCATGCATTTTTAAAATTAAACTTTTCATTTTATAATATTTTTCGATTTACAGAAAAACTGTGAATAGAGCACAGAGTCCCAACACCACACACCCAAGTTTCCCATTTTTAACATCTTACACTTGTATGGCACATTTGTCACAATTAATGAACCAATATTGGTTAATTATTATTAACAAAAGTCTGTACTTTACTGAGATTTCCTTAGTTTTTAACCTAATGTCTTCTCTGTTCCAGGATCCCATCTAGGATACCACAGTGCGTTTAGTCATCATGTCTCCTTAGGTTCCTTGTGACTGTGACAGGTGATAGCATTCATTTTTAAGGCAACTTTCTTTTTTTTCTTAGACTGTCTCTCCCAACAGGCTTAGTGGACTGGTCATTTCTCTGCCCCTAGATGAAATCTTGAGCTGGTCCCAAAACTTCTTCAGTCTCTCTCAGATAATAAGTCCTATTCAAATACAAAATTATTATGTCCAGTATAGTGTAATAATTGGCCAAAGTTGGGGGGTGCAGGAGTCAGTAGAGGAATAAACAGAGAAGTGAACAGAAGAGCTTGAGGACCCAGGAAAGTAGAGTATCATGGAAGCCAAGAAGGAGAGAATCCTAAGAAAGAAGGGCAATCAGATGCTGCAGAGAGGCCCTGGGAGAGGAGGAGAAGAAGAGGACTTGGCAATCAGTTCACTTGCAACCCTCAAGAAGACAGTTGTATAGAATGGCAAGCGTGGAAGCCACAGGGGCACAGGTTAAAGAGTGATACCAATTTAGACTCCTCTCTTGAGAAGCTGAGTGGTAAATATAAGGAGGAAAAAAAGGTTGACACCTTAAATAGGTAGCAGCAAGTTTGAGAAAAAGCTTTGGGGTTGGGATATACGGTAGTCAGCTTCTAAAATGTTGTCAATGTCCACCCTCCTGACATCCACACCCTTGTTTAATCCCCTCGCCTTGTGTATGAGCTGGACTGGTGATTTACTTCTGACAGACAGAAGACTGGAAAAGTGATGGGATGTCATATCTGAGATCAGGTTATGAGAGACTGTGATTTTGTCTTACTTGCACTCTTTTTTTCTCTGGCTTTTCTCAGTTTGCTCACTCTGATGAAGCAAGCTTCTATGTTATGAGCGGCCCTACAGAGAGGCCCACATGGCAAAGAACTGAGGGCAGCCTCCAGCCAACAGTCAGCAAGGAACTAAGGCCCTAAAACCAACAGCCCCTGAGGAACTGAGTGCTCTGAACAATCACATGAATGCACCTGGAAGCAGGTCCTCCTCTGACTGAGCCTTGATGTGGGCAGGAGCTCCAGCCAACACTTTGCGACCTTTGTGAGACCCTGAAGCAGAGGACTCAGCTAAGCCATGTCCTGGCGCCTGACCTACAGAACACAGTGAAATAAGAAATGTTGTTTTAAGCCACCAAATTTTGGGATAATTTGTTACACGGCAATAGGTAGCTACCACAGGATGCTTATTTTTTAATAAGGGAGGCCTACACATGATTCTAGTTTCAAATTTTATTACCTGAAGACAAAATGAAGATTCTAGGCACCAGACCCAAAGATATTTATTTAGGTACTGGGGATACAGCACTAACTGGACAGCACTCTTTGGAAAAGATGGGGAAGGAAAGGTTGCATTCAGTGAAAAGGAAATACCGAGAGATGCGATTCAGAGATATGGGTCTTGATGTCCCAGAGCAGGCGGATGGGCCAGAATCCATGAACAGGGGGAAGTGGGCCTTGAAGTTCTGACTCCTTTCTCCAAAATAGTCGGGAGGAACAAAAATATGGGGAAAGATACATAGAAATTTTGAGATAAAAAGAAGAAAAACCCTAAATCATCTCTGAAGGAAGGATATGGAGCCATCTATGAAGGCTGAGGAAGTGGAACTATTGTTCAAGGTTTAAAGAGAAGAAGGGATCTGGAAGAAACTGACTCCTTGAGGAAGCTCTGGTGAGTCAGTAAGAATTTTTAAAATAAGAGTAAAAAGACTGAGAGGGCCAGAGAATGACTAGCGAACGCAATTTGGAGGAAAATGAAGGCATACACACTCCTCAGCCTCCCCGCGCTGTGAGCCATCGGGAATGGGAAAACAGAAGCCCCTGTGAGAGCAAGTTGCAGGGGCAGTATCCAGGGGAAAGGCAAGCTTCTGTTGTGATAGGGAAGCAGGAAGAAGGCTTTAGGGGAAGGTGGAGGAGGAGTTTATTCCGATAGAACAAGGGTTCTACTGGGCTCAGTGGAAGACTCCCATAGAGGGGGAGCAGAGGGGTCGTGGGTGGGAGGGGCTGACCTGGGTAGGAAGAGAGGAGGGCAGGCCTGCCACTAGGGGAAGGAGGCAGCGCCCGAGGAGGCCAAAGGTTGAGGATGGGCCAGAAATTCCTGAAAGTAATGGGAGGACAAGCAGATACCAGTTAAGTGGATTGGCCAGCCCCCCAAATCTAGGTTAAATATTGATCCATCATCAACATCAATATCTACCGCTCCTCTAAGATCAGGTCCAAGATGAGGACCAACAGCACGAGCCCCCTAGAGTGATGCCTCTGAAAGCTGGCCTACAGTGAGGTTCAGGCCTCAGGAAAACAGGGGGACGTGGCCATATTAAAAATGATTACAGTCCTATATTTAAACTTAAAAACTGCTCCATCCATTTCATACAGGAATTTGTCTGTGTCTAACTTGGTATAGAGGGAAGATCCCTGGGCTGAGAGCTAGGAGACTTAAGTCCTTGTCCCAGATCCACCCCAACAAGCTATGTGACCTTAAAAAACCATTAACCTCCCTGACACCATTTATAAAGTGAGGGGGCTGAGCCAGATGTTCCCTCAAGTCCCTTCCAGCTCCAACATTCTAAGAGCCTGAAAGCATGCAACCCTAAACCAGGTCTAGGGATCATATGCTTTAGCTCTTGGAAATTTAGCTTCAAAAAAAGAAAGAAAGAATTCCAGCCCTTATCTGTAACCTCCTGCAGACTTCTTATCCATTGATAGAATTCCCTGTGGGAAATGTTTTGAAATAGTAGACATTCCATGAAATGAAATTCTGGGGATTAATCTGTAATAAAGGCTGAAAATTTTCAGAGTGATTTTTTCCCCAAATGTATGAGAAATCTTTATTCAATTGGATGTGGGGCAGATTCTTTTCTGAAGCATCCTGATTGCATTCTCAAGGCAGGGTTTGGTAGAAAAAAGCACTTAGGCCCAGATATCTTGCCACTTACTCATAAAGTTAAGGAAGATACACTGACAGCAATGGGTGAATCATGTATAGGTCATCTCATGTCTAAGATTTTCAACTATCTCCAAGTATTGCCACATGCACAGCCACATATACCTCACTACCAGAACCATGAGACAGATTGTGAAAGAACTTCAGTCACATCAGTGAAGTGAAAGTAGGACTTTCTCCTGACCCCCAGCGTCCCTGAGGAATAGTCTCTCTCACCACCACTTCTCTCATGGGAACTCCTAAGGTCATTTAGTCCCATCTTACGTTTTGGAAACTCAGGATAACCTAATGGAAATGTCCCGACTCATATCCCCAAACTTCACATGAAAGAGAGGGGATGAAAAATATGCCTGGGAACTTCTTTTGATTTCCAAATGCAGGAATTTTGATTACCGTGTCCAGGCACTTAGAGACTCTGTTTACTCTTTCACAATATATTACCAGTAAAAACAAAAACACCTTTTACAATGTTCACTGTATATTTTAAATACTTTATACTTTTTTTTCCCCAATCACTCAAAAAATATATATTGAGCATTGTGCTAAGTGCTAGGAGGAAACTCAACATCTAAGTTGTGAATTAACTACAATGAAACAAAATAAATTCTGTAATAATAGTGGTACTTTAAAAGGAGGATATAATTGATTCTGCCTCAGGGTAGGGAAGTTGAGGAAGGTAAATGATGAGTAAGAGCTAGCCAAGTGACGCATGAGATTTGAAAGATATTTGAGACAAAAGGAACAGGGGGAAGAAAAGAAATGTGAGACTACATGTGGAGTATCTGGAGACCTACTAGTAGCCTAATTGGCTAAGTAAAGGATTCAAAGCTAGAGAACAAAAGGATGGAGAGGTGATGAAGTAGTTTTGGACCAGCTTTTGAAAACTTGTAAAGGAACAGCATTCTGAGGACTTTGGCCTTCATTCTTTAGGCAACAAGGAGACAAAGATGATCATAATCATGACCATGATCAAATCTGTACTTTAGAAAGATAATGCTGATAGCAGTGAAGAGAATGGATCAGGAGGGAGAGAGAAGTCAAGATCTTTCGTAATAGCTAGGAGACGAATGATGAAAGTAAAACATATCACATGTTACTGTCATTCTTTGTTTATGTCCCCTTCCCACCCCAGACACACAGAGACGTTCCTTGTGGACAAGCACTACGTCTTGTTCACTTTTGTATCCCAGCACACAGAAGACTGGCTGACACAGTGCAAGCATACAAAAAACTGCCCTTCATAGGTGAATGAATGAATGCGGACTTAAAGTAGGGCAGCATCAGTGGGGATGTAGAGAAAAGGGCATATTCAAAAAATTGATCTGGGCTAGAGTCTAAAGAATTTTGTCTGAAGAAAATGGAAAAATCCAAAGTTTCCATATTGAGTGACTAATAAGGTCTCTAAGGTCTTTAAAAATATAAGAGGCCGGGCAGGTTGGGCAAGATAAATGGCATTTATCTCAGTTGAGTCAGGAATATGTTGAGTTGGAGGTAACCCAAAGTCCAGTAGACAACTGGACATATGCATCAGGACCTCGGAAGAGTTAATTGGCTGATTTTTACTCATAGTCTTTCATAGAGGCAGGTGAACCAAACTATTCAAAATCTACTTTTTTGAACATGTACTGTAAACTTTATTTCCAAAGAAAAAGTAACCAAGAAAATGAAAACTGTCTTCAAAGATCCCTGACTCACCACTCCTGAAACAAAAGCAAAGATAAGACAATTTTATTGGTCAATTATGTCTCAATAATGCTGGGGAAAAAAACATTAAGTAATTTTTTTTTTTTTTTTTTTTGCGGTACGCAGGCCTCTAACTGTTGTGGCCTCTCCCGTTGCGGAGCACAGGCTCCGGACATGCAGGCTCAGCGGCCATGGCTCACGGGTCCAGCCGCTCTGCAGCACGCGGGATCTTCCCGGACCGGGGCACAAAACCGTGTCCCCTGCATCGGCAGGCGGGCTCTCAACCACTGCACCACCAGGGAAGCCCTAAGTAATTAATTTTTTAAAAAATCAAAGACAAGGGGAGCCAGGAATAATCCTTCACTCTTGGATCTCTGAAGATGTCACTGTCAAGTTCTCATATCTTCAGAATCACAATGGAAAGGTTCCCATGAGCAGCATTAGCTGTCCAAGAGTTAGTTTGATGACTTATTACAAAGCGTTAAAACAATTAATATGTTGACAGAAAATCCTAACATTCTTCCCCTTGCTTTCTTACATGCTGCCACTGAGAATTCTCAGGTAGTAACTGCTTTCTTAGAGCCATGGAACATGATGGGAATCTGAGGCCATATGGTACCTGGAAAGTTCACTGGATAAAGGGTTAGAAGAGCTGGTTTTAGTCCCTTCTGTGCCACCAATTGGCCATGTGACCTTGGGCAAGTCCCTTAACCCTTCTGAATCACAGCTTCCTCATCTGTAAAATGAGGTCAGTTTAGGTTTTCTCCATGTGTGTTTATTTTCTTAAACACTTAGCACTGACCTAGACCTAGATCCCTTAATATGTTAATCATTAGCTCCTTTCTCAATGGACTTTAAGGAGAGCAATAATTAAAGCCTAAATCACCTAGAACAGACTGTTAGAATCAGGCTTTGAGGAGGTTGCTGGTGAGGTACTAAAGGAAAATCTTGTTGGAAACTTGAAGAAAGGCGATCCTTGCATTGTTGTGGTAGAAAGTTTAGCAACACTCTCTCCTGCAGTATTGTAAAAGGTAGAAAAGGTACCTAATGTACTGGGTAACTTAGCTAAGAAGTTTTCCAGCCAGAGTGTTGAAGGTACTACCTGGTTTCCTGTTGCTGTTTATATTAAAATGTTAGAGGAGAGAGATAAGCTAAAGGAAGTACTGTTAAATCAAAAGAAGACAACACTTGCTCGTTTTGAAGATTCTGAGGCTCCCTAGATGGCAAACAATACTAAAAATAAGAAATTGCTCCCAAGCAAAGACCATATCCAAGACACTCTCAGGAAACAATGTTCTAAAGGTAAAGCCAATGGGGTAACTGTAAAATCCTTTGTTAAGACCTCAGAAAGTTAAACAGTAGTTCCTAATTAATGCTCAGAGTACATTCAGTCAGACAAAAGGCCCTCCAAAGAGTTCATTTTTATTTTTGAAAGTGACTTTTCTTTTTTTTTTTTTTTAAGGTTTGCCTCACAGAACATATAAATAAAATAATCGAGGTCCTAAGAAGCTTAAGGGCATTGTCCCTCAGCCATTTCAGCAGAAGCCCAAGTAGAGAAGATTTATCTCAGACTTTTAGGTGTGGGTTTGTCTAATGGAGCAAACCCCAGTGAGATTCACAGAAGGACCACAGAAGTTTTGAGAGACCAGAAATACTGCCAGCTTGACCTGAGAGTGACAGGGACAGTATAAAATGAAAAGAGGCCTCTGATCCTCCAAACTTCTACAAGCAGGAAATTGTCTGAGAAAACAACTCAGCTTCAAACACGATACCTTTCATGAATGAGGAAGGATGACTTGAAAGGTGGACTAAGAACCTAGAGAACAGAGCCAAGAACTATGGAAAGTCGCTTCCGGCAGGAGTAGGACTGAGCCCTAATCAAGGAACTTACAACATTTATCTGGCTGGATTTCAGAATTGCTATGAACCAGTGACTCCTTTGGGCTTCAGTTTCCCCCTGAAGCACAAAGGGGGAAATGTCTATATTGGTTATCCTCTGGTGTGCCACCATTGCATGTTGGATGGGTAGGGGACAGACAACCTGTTTCCTTAGTTCACAGGTCTACAGATTGAGAGGAACTATATTCATGGAGCTATATTTAAGGGACTACACTTAAGAACCTGGATCTGCTTTAGAAGATGAGATTATGAAATTGGGTCTGATGCTGTAATGGCATGAAACTCTCGTGGACCTAGGAAGGGGAGGAGTGTATTTTGTATGTGTAGGGGCTATGAATTATTGAGGGTTAGAAGTAAGACTGTGGTAGCCAGACTCCAAGATGGTCCTGAATGATTCACACTTCCTGGTGTTCACATCCTGTGGCTTCCATGCTGTACAAAAGTTTGTGCAATCAACAGCATATGGCAGAAGGGATAGTAAATGACTTCTGAGATTAGGTTATACTGCAACTTCTGTATTGGGTACTCTCTCTCTTGCTCTCTCTCTCCGATTATTCACTCTGGGGAAATCCAGCTACCGTGTCATGAAAAACCTTATGGAGAGGCCTTTGTGGTGAGGAACAAAAGCCTCCTGCGAACAGTCATATGAGTGACC
This sequence comes from Grampus griseus, assembly GCF_964374135.1. Classification (NCBI taxonomy): domain Eukaryota; kingdom Metazoa; phylum Chordata; class Mammalia; order Artiodactyla; family Delphinidae; genus Grampus; species Grampus griseus. The sequence goes on from NC_139017.1 coordinate 82,200,707, forward strand.
TTGGAAGAAGATCATCCAGCCTCATTTGAACCTCTGGATGACTGCAGCCTTGACCAGTGGTTGACCACAACTCAAAAGAGACTCTGAGCCAACATTACCCAGCTAAGTCATTCCTGGATTCTTGACCCTCGGAAACACTAAGATTATAAAATGCTTGTTCTTTTAAGCTGCTAAGTTTTGGGGTAGTTTGTTACACAATAATAGATAACTTAATAAATAAGATCAATATGTAAAAATATGTTGTATAGGGCTTCCCTGGTGGCACAGTGGTTAAGAATCCGCCTGCCAATGCAGGGGACACGGGTTCGAGCCCTGGTCCTGGAAGATCCCACATGCCACAGAGCAACTAAGCCCATGAGCCACAACTACTGAGCCTGCGCTCTAGAGCCCACGAGCCACAACTACTGAAGCCCACGCACCTAGAGCCCATGTACCTAGAGCCCATGTGCTCTGCAACACAAGAACCTACCGCAATGAGAAGCAAGCGCACTGCAACGAAGAGTAACCCCCGCTTGCTGCAACTAGAGAAAAGCCCATGCACAGCAACAAAGATCCAACACAGCCAAAAATAAAATAAATAAATTTATTTTTTTAATGTTGTATATATAATATATTATAGGAAAAACGGAAAATTAAATTTTAAAATATGATTTACAATGGCATTAAAAACCATAATATACTCCAGGATAAATTTGAAAACATATGTGGAAGAGTTCCACATGAAATATGATTATACATTGCTGAAAGAAAGTAACAAAGATCTAAATAAGTGCAGAGATATACCATGTTCATGGTTGGGAAGACTCAATATTTTTAAGTTGTCAATTTTTCTCAAGTTGATCTATATATCCAACACAATCTCAATCAAAACCCTTGAAGACTTTTTTGTAGAAACTGATAAGCTGATTCTAAAATTTATATGGAAACATAAATACTGTAGCCAAAACATTCTTTAAAAAGAACAAACTTGAAGAACTTACTCTAATTCATTTCAAGATTTATTATAAAGCTACTGTAATCATAACAATGTGGTAGTGACATAAAGACAGACAAACAGATCAATGGAATAGAGTCCAAAAATAGGCCCATACAATATGATCAATTAATATTTTACCAAGGTGCCAAAGCAAATGAATGGGAAAAGGAAAAAAAAATTTTTTAAGTGATGCTGGAAAAACTGCCTATCCATGTCTCAACCCATACATAAAAATTATTTATAGAGGGATCATATGCCTAAGTGTAAAGCTAAAAGTATGAAGCTTTTGGAGGACAACATAGGAGAAGAATCTTTATAATCTTTGGGTAGATAACAGCTTCTTAGTGCCCCGAAAGCAGTAACCATAAAAGACAAAAATTGGTAAATGAATTTCAGCAAAATTTAAAACTTTTGCTTATCAAAAGACCTTATTAAGAGAATGAAAAGTAAGACACAGACTGCAAGAAAATTTCATACTTACATTTGACAAAGGACTTATACAAAGAATATATAAGAATGTATTTTAAACACACTTGCAATTCAAAAATAAAAATGAAATCCACTTTTCTTTAAATGGGCAAGAAATTTGAACAGATACTTGACAAATGGTGTTATATATAAATGGACAACAGATACATGAAAGGATGCTCAACATCACTAATCAAGAGAGAAATAAAATTCAAACCATAATAAGATACCAATACACCCACTGGAATGACTAAAATTTAAAAGAATGTCAATACCAAATATTGGTTAGGATATATAGCAAGTAGAACTTCAGACATTACTGATGGGACATTCATTTTGGACCTAAGTCTGGTAGTTTCTCATAAAGGTAAACATGCACCTCCCCTATGACTCAGCCATTCCACTTCTAGGTACTTCCCCAAGAGAAATGAAAACATACATTCACACAAAGCCTTATACAAGAATGTTTAGAGTGGGATTTCCCTGGTGGTCCAGTTGGTAAGACTCCACACTCCCAATGCAGGGGGCCCAGGTTTGATTCCTGCAGGGAACCAGATCCCACATGCATGCCACAACTAAGAGTGCGCATGCCACAACTAAGGAGTCCACATGCTGCAACTAAAAAAAGATCCTGCGTGCCGCAACTAAGACCTGGCGCAGCCTAAATAATTAATTTAAAAAAATGTTCAGAGCAGCTTTATTCATATTAACCAAAAACTAGAACTAGCCCAAATTTTCATCAACAGGAAAATGGAAAATCAAATTGTGGTATGTTCATTCAACTGAATATCGTTTAGCAATATAAAAGAGAGCTATCGGTACACACAATATACGTGAATCTCAAAAGATATGCTGAGTTAGAGAATCCAGACACGACAGAGTACATATTGTGTTATTTCATTTATATGACATTTTGAACAGGGAAAAGTAATCCATGGTGAAAGAAATCAGCACAATAGAGCAGTGGTTACCTCCAGTCAGGGAGGGGGTAGGGGTTGACTCAGAGAAAAGGGATCCTTCATGGGTAATAGAAATATTCTATACCTTGGTTGTATGGGTGTATACAATTGTCAGAATCCATCTAACTGTACACTTTAAATCTATGCATTTTAGGGTTTATAAATTAAACCTCAGTCAAAAATCTACAAACAATAAATGCTGGAGAGGGTGTGGAGAAAAGGGAACCCTCTTGCACTGTTGGCGGGAATGTAAATTGATACAGCCACTATGGAGAACAGTATGGAGTTTCCTTAAAAAACTAAAAATAGAACTACCATATGAACCAGCAATCCCACTACTGGGCATATACCCTGAGAAAACCATAATTCAAAAGTACACATGCACCCCCGTGTTCATTGCAGCACTATTTACAATAGCCAGGACATGGAAACAACCTAAATGTCCAGTGACACATGAATGGATAAAGAAGATGTGGTACATATAAACAATGGAATATTACTCAGCCATAAAAAGGAACGAAATTGGGTTGTCTGTAGAGATGGGGATGGACCTAGAGTCTGTCATACAGAGTGAAGTAAGCCAGAAAGAGAAAAACAAATATCGTATATTAACGCATATATGTGGAATCTAGAAAAATGGTACAGATGAACCTATCTGTAGGGCAGGAATAGAGACGCAGACGTAGAGAACGGACATGTGGACACAGTGGGGAAGGGGAGGGTGGGACAAACAGGGAGATTAGGTCTGACATAAATACACTACCATGTGTAAGATAGCTAGCTAGCGGGAAAGGAGCTCAGCTCGGTGCTCTGTGATGACCTAGATGGGTGTGTGTGTGGGGGGAGAAGGGGCGGAGGGAGATCCAAGAAGGGGGGGATATAGGTATACATATAGCTGATTCACTTCATTGTACAGCAGAAAGTAACACAACATTGTAAAGCAATTTTACTCCAATAAAAAAAATTAAAAGAAAAAAAGGGGTTTCCCTGGTGGCGCAGTGGTTGAGAGTCTGCCTACCGATGCAGGGGACGCGGGTTCGTGCCCCAGTCCGGGAAGATCCCATATGCCGTGGAGCGGCTGGGCCCGTGAGCCATGGCCGCTGAGCCTGCGCGCTCGGAGCCTGTGCTCCGCAACGGGAGAGGCCACAGCAGTGAGAGGCCCGCGTACAGCAAAAAAAAAAAAAAAAAAAGAAAATTAATTAATTAATTAAACCACAATTTAAAAGGAGGATGTCATTTATAAAACCATTAAAAATATCAGATACGTAGAAATTATTCTAATAAAAAATGTGTAAATCTTTCACAGAGGAAAAAAATACGAATTATCAAGATAAACTGAAGAAAACTTGGCTTGGTTCATGGCTTGGAAGACCCAATACTGTAAAGTTATCAATTCTCTGTAACTTAATCTGTAAATTCAACACAGTTCCAATAAAAATTCCAGTAGAGTTGTTTTGGGGTTTTTTTTGGTGGAACTTCACAAGCTAATTCTAAAATATGTAGGAAAACACAAAGGCCAAGGATAGCCAAGACACTCTTGACAAAGACAAAGAGGGAGAAGCTTTTCCAGACATCAAACTTATTCTAAAACCACAAAAATTAAGAGAGTGGTTTTTGTGCGACGATAGACATACCACTGAACAGAAGAGCAATTTCAGAAATCCATATATGTCACTTGATATGTGATATTTGTGACAAAAGTGGCACTACAGAGAAGTGGAAAAAGTATGATATTTTTAATAAAAGGTATTAAGTTCATTGGATAGCCATACGGAAAAAAAGTCTTATCTGAACTCTTTATCTCACACCATACACAAAAATCAGTTGCAAGAAGAATGCAGCTTTAAATGTTAAAAGGCAAAATAAAGATTCTAGACATTTTATGAATATTTTCATGACTGTGAAGAGGGTATATTTCTTAATTAGGAGGTAAACATGCATCAAAACATAAAGAAAAGTATGAGATTAGATCACTCCCTAACACCATACACAAAAATAAGCTCAAAATGGATTAAAGACCTAAATGTAAGGCCAGAAACTATCAAACTCTTAGAGGAAAACATAGGCAGAACACTCTATGACATAAATCACAGCAAGATCCTTTCTGACCCACCTCCTAGAGTAATGGAAATAAAAACAAAAATAAACAAATGGGACCTAATGAAACTTCAAAGCTTTTGCACAGCAAAGGAAACCATAAACAAGACCAAAAGACAACCCTTAGAATGGGAGAAAGTATTTGCAAATGAAGCAACCGACAAAGGATTAATCTCCAAAATTTACAAGCAGCTCATGCAGCTCAATAACAAGAAAACAAACAACCCAATCCAAAAATGGGCAGAAGACCTAAATAGACATTTCTCCAAAGAAGATATACAGATGGCCAACAAACACATGAAAGAATGCTCAATATCATTAATCATTAGAGAAATGCAAATCAAAACTACAATGAGATATCATCTCACACCAGTCAGAATGGCCATCATCAAAAAATCTAGAAACAATAAATGCTGGAGAGGGTGTGGAGAAAAGGGAACACTCTTGCACTGCTGGTGGGAATGTGAATTGGTTCAGCCACTATGGAGAACAGTATGGAGGTTCCTTAAAAAACTACAAATAGAACTACCATATGACCCAGCAATCCCACTACTGGGCATATACCCTGAGAAAACCAAAATTCAAAAAGAGTCATGTACCAAAATGTTCATTGCAGCTCTATTTACAATAGCCCGGAGATGGAAACAACCTAAGTGCCCGTCATCGGATGAATGGATAAAGAAGATGTGGCACATATATACAATGGAATATTACTCAGCCATAAAAAGAAACAAAATTGAGCTATTTGTAATGAGGTGGATAGACCTAGAGTCTGTCATACAGAGTGAAGTAAGTCAGAAAGAAAAAGACAAATACCGTATGCTAACACATATATATGGAATTTAAGAAAAAAAATGTCATGAAGAACCTAGGGGTAAAGCAGGAATAAAGACGCAGACCTCCTAGAGAACGGACTTGAGGTTATGGGGAGGGGGAAGGGTGAGCTGTGACAGGGCGAGAGAGAGTCATGGGCATATACACACTAACAAACGTAGTAAGGTAGATAGCTAGTGGGAAGCAGCCGCATGGCACAGGGATATTGGCTCGGTGCTTTGTGACAGCCTGGAGAGGTGGGATAGGGAGGGTGGGAGGGAGGGAGACGCAACAGGGAAGACATATGGGAACATATGTTTATGTATGACTGATTCGCTTTGTTATAAAGCAGAAGCTAACACACCATTGTAAAGCAATTATACCCCAATAAAGATGTTAAAAAAAAAAAAACATAAAGAAAAAGATTGATAAAATGGAATACATTAAAATTAAGAACTTCTGTTCACCAAAAGACACAATTAAGAGAACAATGTATATATAGGTAAGTCACAAAATAGAGTAAGGTATTGGCAATTTATGCAACTGACAAAGGGTTTGCATTTAGAAAATATAAAGAATTCCCATAAATCAAAAAGAAAAAAAATACAACCCAATAGATGTATGTGAAACGGATTCGAACAGGCCCTTCACAAAGGATAATACCCAAATGGCCAGTAAGTAGAAGTTGTTTAATCTCATTAGTCATTAAAAAGAAAAAAGAAAGAAAGAAAGAAAGCAAACTAAAACCATAGTGAGATGAGTAGCTCTACATTTCTACAGCCTGGCCAAAATTTTTAAAACTGAAAATAATTACCACTGGTAAGGATTTAGAGCAATGGAATTTCTCATCCACCAGTGGTGATTGCATCAATTGGCACAGTCGCTCTGAAAAATAGCTTGATGTTAAGTATTTAAGAGAGTCATATCCTGGGAATTCCCTGGCTGTCCAGTGGTTAGAATTCCGTGCTTTCACTGCCAAGGGCCTGGGTTCAATACCTGATCCGGGAACTAAGATCCCGCAAGCTGCGGAGTGCAGCCATAAACAGCAACAACAATAACAAAAAAGATACGCATATCCTGTAACCCAAGCATACACATACCCAACAGAAATGCATGCATATGGGCACCAAGAGACATGATCGTGAATGTCCATGGTAACTTTCTTTTTAAGAATCAAAACTGAAGACAAGTCAAAATGTCCATCGACTGTAAAAACGTATAACTAAATTATGGTGTATGTATACAATGTAATACTATACAGCAATGAAATTTATAAACTCCAGGTACACTTAACAATATGAATGAGCCACAGAAACCAGACACAAAAGAAAAATTATTGTGTAGTTCTAGTTAGATAACCTCTAAAAACAACCAAAACTAAACTATAGCATTAGAAGTCAAATAATGATGATTAGCTTTGAGGGAGCGTCTAGTATGGAGACACAGGAACGGGCATGAAGGAGGTGCTGACAGTGTTCTCTTTCTTGATCTGGGTGGGGGTTACACAGTTACGTGCTTTGTTATAATTTATTAAGACATTTATTTTATATATATATATATATTTCTGTATGTGGGTTTTATTTCTTAACCAAAAACAGATAAAAATAAACAAAATAATTAAAGTGCCTGTCATGTACGTAAGCACTTAGAAAATAGTCTTCACTATTAAATAGTATTCACTAAGCACCCCTGAGCACATAAAACAGACTTTCTTCTCCCAAAGGGCTCTCCAAGGAAAATTACAAGCTGTCACAGGCAACTATTGACCTTCCGCTCCCTCTCCCTTTGGGACCAAGGTTATAGATAATAGGAAGGGACCCAGAAGCAGAGTCCTTCATTGCTCCACCAGACCGAGACTAAGAGAGGACTCACAATTATCCTCACATGGCCCTACTTTCTGCTCCACAACTTTGTAAACTGGTGCAACCAATTTGGAGGATAACTTAGCACTGCTAGTAGAGTGGGAGGTGCACATTCCCTGTGACCCACCAATTCCACTTGTAGATATATATCTCAGAGGCACTCCTGCACAGTACACAGGTACAAAGATGTTTAATGTAGCACTATTTGTGATAGCACAAAGAGAAAGAAGGGAAAAACCTGGAACAACCTCAGAATCCATCAACGTAGGCATGGTAGACACATTATGAAGCAATCACACGACGAGCGGTTATTACAATGAATGAACTAGATCCAACTTATTAATATGGATAAATCTCAAAAATATGCAGCTGAGTAAAAAAAAGCAGTTGTAGAAGATATGTACAGTAGGATGCCATTTACGTACATACAAGACCAGGCATGTTGTTTCCAGATGTGTGACAAAATTATGGAGAAGTGACACACTTCAGGAAAGTGGTTACTTATGAGAAGGGAAGGTGATGGGACTTGGGGGAGATGGCTATAGCCAAATCTCTAATATTTTATTTTTTTAAATAAGCATCTGAAACAAATACGATAAAATAGTAACAATTACTTCAATCTGGTAGTGGGTGTATCGAGTGTCTATTACATGATTGTGCTTTCTTGTATTTGAAATATTATCCCACTGAAAAAAAAAAAGAATGTGAATTACTTCTCCTAAAACATTCTCCAGAGCCTCCCTGGTGGCGCAGTGGTTAAGAATCCGCCTGCCAATGCAGGGGACACGGGTTTGAGCCCTGGTCCAGAAAGATCCCACATGCTGCGGAGCGACTAAACCCATGAGCCACAACTACTGAAGCCCACGCACCTAGAGCCCGTGCTCTGCAACAAGAGAAGCCCGCGCACCACAGCCAAGAGTAGCCCCTGCTTGCCGCAACCAGGGAAAGCCCACGCGCAGCAACGAAGACCCAATGCAGGCAAAAATAAATAAATTAATTAATTTTAAAATAATAATAAAATTTAAAAAATTTTTAAAAAATTCTCCAGGCTCCTGCCTCCCTCACAAAGGATAATTTGTCTAATTCTGCCAGATTTTCCTCCTTCTTCAAGACGCAAATGGAAATTTATGCTAAACAAAGGTTGGCAGTAGGGTCACCCATTCTTCTCCAGGCCGTTCCTGACCTTTGTAGACATCCCCCCTCCACCCTGCCCCATGCCCCGAGAAGCTTACCTGTAAGGACAACAGGTCCTTACTGCTTCCAGATTCTGGCTTCTGATTGGGTTTGGCAAATGGGAGGCAGAAGCAGAGATGGCCCAACAGGAAGAAAGAAAGGACCAGGTATTTAAATAAATGGCTTCCTCCCTGTTGGCCTACAGGTTGGAAGTGGATGCATTTCTCTGCTGAAGGCCACATCTCCAGGTGTGGGCCTCTACCAGCTTCCCCTGTGGCTCCTTCTGGGCGCTGCAGCAATCCCTCCTTCCCCTGCTTCTTAAGGCCTGGGGTGGGTCATGGCTCCTTGCTGTCACCAGCCCCAGGTGCTTCAATGTCCAGTCTGGTTTTCCTTCATTCTGCCCGTAACTTTATAAATGGTACCCTCATTAGGCTCTCCTTGATTTCCCCACCTGAACATGCCATCTGTTTCTCACTGGTACCCTGACCTCATGGAGCAGAGGGAAAGTACTGGGAGAGCCTAAGAGATCCGTGAAAGCTGCAGAGATAAAGCTCATACCTGACAAAGCCTTGAAAGAGGAGCAGAGGCTTGTCAGTTAGTAACAGGGTTATGATCAGGTGAGGGGGAGACGAGAGTGCCAAGACTGAGGGAACAGCTTCTACAAATGCTTTTGCATTAGGCTGACCATATGAAATTGCCAATATTAGACCATGTCTTTGACATACAAAAAAATAAAAGGCAATTTCCTGTGGTTCAACCTAATAATAGGATTCAGACTATGATGACCTTAAATGGGAAGGAGGACTACAGGAGCAGGAAGAATCAAAAATAAGCCTGTCCCTACAGTGTGGATGTCAAGAAGGGAGGAGATAACATTAATCTGGAGAGGAGGAAAATCAGCTTTGCAGAGAGGGATAAAATGTGTTTTTCATGTTTTATTTCTATCAAACAGAACCACAGATCTCTCTCTGGTCTCTTTATACCTGGATCTGCAATCTAGTTCTTACAAAAAAGGTAAATGCAGACAGGTTATCTTGAGCCATAGCTCTTAGAGCTAGACAGATGCTTAATATTTTATTGACTCATTTCAAAGATTAAAAAAATAATGAGGCACAGGGGTTAGAGTCTTGCCTGCTACCACACAACTCTGTGATCCTCCAGTTGGATGTCTTGATAATGGAAGACTTCTAGAAGGAATGAGTTTCGGAGGACTCCAGTGATACAATTCTACAGAGAGAAGGTGAAGGTCATTACAGGTAAGAGTCACAGGCTGATAGAGGTGAAGGAATAAAAAGCTGCATGGACAGAGAGGATGCTGAGAGCAAATGAGCTTGGCCGGCAAAGCAAAGAATGCATTTGGTGAATGACTTCCTTTTATTAATCTTATCCTCGGACCCAAATTCATCTTTTCCTAGACTTGTTAAACTGACCAAAGTTATGACAATAAGCCTTGATGACAATAAGCCTTCCCAGATTTGGGAAGAATTAAAATACATATGATATATTTTTCCTGAGATCATTCCCAGGCCCACAGCGCTGCTCGTCAAAACTAATATTTTGGCATTTATTTTTATTTTTTTTTAATTGGAGTAAAATTGCTTTACAATGCTGTGTTACTTTCTGCTGTACAATGAAGTGAATCAGCTGTATGTATGCCTATATCCCCTCCCTCTTGGACCTCCCTCCCCCACTTCTCCCCCCCACCCCATCTAGGTCATCACAGAGCACTGAGCTGAGCTCCCTGTACTTCACAGCAGGTTCCCACTAGCTATCCATTTTACACATGGTCGTGTATTTATGTCAAACCTAATCTCCCTATTTGTCCCACCCTCCCCTTCCCCCGCTGTGTCCGCATGTCCATTCTCTACATCTACATCTCTATTCCTGCCCTACAGATAGGTTCATCTGTACCATTTTTCTAGATTCCACATATATGTGTTAATATACAATATCTGTTTTTCTCTTTCTGGCTGACTTCACTCTGTATGACAGACTCTAGGTCCATCCACATCTCTACAAATGACCCAATTTCATTCCTTTTTATGGCTGGGTAATATTCCATTGATTAGGCCATGTGCTCCACATTAGCCAATTGAAAAAAAAAACAAAAAACTAAGTAATATTTAAAGTTGGAGTTGTTTTGATCTCATAATTTCTCTCCTGACATTTTAACATTTGAGTTAATATATACTCTGGAACCAGATTTTCAGAAGCCTGTGTTCAGAGTGACATCAACCTCCCTGCATCCCATACAGTTTAGTGACCTTAAGTATCTGAGGTGCCAGGATTTACCTGTGGTCCAGCATGTGGTAGTGCCTGGGTCTTTTGAAACACAGCTCAGATCATTATAAACAAGGACTATAGTGGGACTCTGGGCTAAGAGAATAAAGAGTAAGGTGAACTCTCACAGGGGCAGGGGGTGGTGACTAAGTCCTGCAGCAGGTGGGGAACTTGCAGACACACCCACCCTGGTGGACAGCCACAGTCATCTGCATCATTCCCCACCACGAAGAAGGGTGATGCAGATGAAAGTCCTCCAGGAGCACATCACTCATATGCCTCTGTCTGTTGGCTCAACGTAAGTTGGCAGGCCTGTTGTGGTGTTTACAGGACCCATGCTAACAAATAGGTTACTGAGCTACTTATTTCAGAACTAAATCATCAGTCATCATCCCAAACCTAAGCCCTTGGGCAGAACTGGAAAATGACCAAAAGTCAACAAAAAAATCAAATAATTGTCCCCTAAAAGGGAACTTGATGATGACAGTTTTTAATTATCACCCTGAAAATGAGAAAACACAGGTCCAGAGATAGTCAATGCCCCCGGCCTTGCAACTAGTAAGTACAGGGTTGCACTTGATTGCAAGTCTATCACGGACCAGCAATGGCTCCTGGATCTTCCTTCAGTACATAGTCCACTATCTCATGCTGCCTGGAAAGTCCTTCTCCATCCCCTTCTTCTATACAAATCTCTCCTCTCCTTTGTTCAATTGTTTCTGATTAATGACTTTGTATTTTTCTTCTTTAAAGAGATTACATGCATCTTAAAAGTATTTCAGATTGGTATAATTCAGGACATATTTATCGAGGTCTATAAGTGACAGGCCTTGTGCACATATTAAGCACTCGGTCAATATTTATTAAGCTGGACTATATATGGGAGGCACCTCTAGCATCAGCACATTAGGAAAGAGAGAATATGGGGGCATGGTGATGGGAAACATGGCCGTGCTGGTACACTAGTCATGATGTAATTTGGTCTGAAAAGAGAAGTGTGGTGGTGATAGGAATGAAAATCATAGGAAAAAATGTGGAATGCATTTCAGAGTAAAATTGGATGTCAGGAAGAGAAAAAAGAGAGGAATAATAAGAAAATTATATTTTATACTCTTCAAATGTGAGGTACCAATTGGACACATTTGGAGAAGTCCAACAAGCAGGGTGAGATGTGAAGCTGGGGCTCAGGCAGGAGCCAAGGTTAGAGTCTATAGAGAGGGGATGGTTTAAGCTGTGGAGCCAGAGCTTGCCTTGCTGGAAGTTAGCACAGCTCTCTGCTAAAATTCTACCACTGCTTTGGAATGTTTAACCTGGACCAAGGACTGGCAAAGATATTAAAAATAGAAAAAGTGACTAGGACAAGACCAGCAGTCCACACTGGCTACCCCCAGGGGCACAGCCAGCCCTTGCCCTATTTGCTCAGCCAACATTCTTCCCGTGCATCATTGCAAATGCCCAACCTCCTTCAGGAAGCCTTCCTGTTTTGATAAGATGAGAAACACTAGCTTACCTGCCTCGGTTCCTAGATTTGGGCATATCGGTCATCCCCAGGTTTCTATTAGTGGCATACGTCGGCACTTAATAATTATTTTCTGATGATACTGATGGTTGCTCCATCACCCATCTGAACATCTCCCCTCCATTAGTTGCCCATTTTCCCACTGTCACCTCCTTCCTCAGACCCAACTCCCAACACCCTTCCTTCCTCCCCAGCTCCTTGAAGCTCTCTCATCTACCCATACCCCTGATAAATTCCAGCAAAAACTGAGTTTTATAAAACAAAACTTAAAAAACTGATTTATGCTTCAAAGGAGAAATTTTCTTAAAATAGACTTTGGCTTTTTAAATATTCCCCATATGTTAGAACTACTCCCTAAGTGTGGTGAAGATCTCTATTTGATACACCTCTAACTCAGTCTCATTTTAAATATTTGTAAAATTTCCACTAGAACATGCAACAGTGACCAGGGGCAACGATGATCAAAATAGCAGCAAGGAAACTGGATAAAAACAGCAGACCACTAAGGCCACCCAAGTGGGGAAGCCAAACCACAGAGGATCAGGAAACTCCGGGGACAGAGCCCTCTGGGAAAACCTTTGGTTTCCTCTTTTCCAGAATGAAAATATAGTCATATGGTTGTTTATCTTATCATGAAAGGGGTGCCCAGCCCCAATAGCAGAAGGGCAGGGGCTTTGTATGCCCTACCCCAGGGCGCTGCAGTGTACCACAAACAGCTACTGGTATGTTGGGACCCATCATCCATGGTCTTCTAGGTTATCCAAACCTGCAATAACTTCACCAATAACATCCCATTACTGGTACCAGAATAGTGAGGTCCTTAAGAGGATGAACTTGAAATCTGAAATTCTCACGGCCTATGACTTCAGCAGGTCTCCTTGTGTGTGCTTAGCATTTCCGGTTTGATCCATCATACCTTCTGTATAACAGACTAAAATGAGTAATTCAAGCCAGATCAACCATTCCTTGGCTTGGAACTTACAGGAAGATAAGGAGAATTCCCTGCAGAACATATCCCACTACCACAGCTAACAACAGCATCTGGTCTCCTAAGGCAGCCCCTCCAGTAAGAGCCCAGGCCTGACCCCACCACGCCCCATAATGGGAACTTTGCTGACAAATGTTTCTCACCTGAACCCAATCAGTTTACAGGGCATTACACAGAGCTACGAATGTATTCCATATGTGCTCCATCTCTGAAATTCTGAGGCCCCAGCCCCAAATCAAAATCTTATTACTACTATTGTTGTTGTTATTTAACATTTGTTCTTTTTTACAGTGCAAAGTACACTGTAATCATTTCATTAGTGTCTTATCATCTGGAGCCCAGTCCCTGTTCACTGCAGAGACTAGAAATAGAGGTGAGTTGGAAAAATATATTGGCATTCTTGTAGCTTGATATTATTCCCCCACCCAACCCATCCACCCATCCTTGCCATCCAAATGGAGGGATTGGTCAAAGATCCATGTGAGATTTTGTTAAAAGAGCTGACCTCGTGCATGGCAACAATAGTTACTTAGTGCAGCAAAAGCAGAGAGAGCTCTGATCCTTCCAAAGAGTGTGGGAATCTGTGATACTCACACCTTCAGGCCCCAGTGAGGAATGATTATGAGAAGACGCACAGAAAGCTCTCGTTCTCTCTTGTGGAGAATGTTTGCAAGTTGGGGAAAATGATGGTCCGTGAGTCTGCGCCTGCTGGGAGGACAAGGATAATCACCTAGCTGATTTCTGAAGGGCAGTGGCCCATTTACAGCATTATCCCTGTTTCTAAAATTCTAAGCAAATACACCTTCCCCACTCCCACCTCTGCTCTAGCACACTCCGGTCAAGTTCACAGCCCACCAGTGACTTGAGCCTTTCCAATCATTTTGATGGTGACCTAAGCAAAAAGGATGTGGAAGGTGAGTTGTCTGCCTGTAAAATTGTAGGCAACGTCTTTCAGGGCTCAAAGGAGCAGACCCATACTTGGCTGTGAGCCCTCCCCTGGAGCCCCCCCCAGGGGGCTCCCCTGGGGGTCCACATGGGTGGACACACCCATGTCCACCACACATCTTCGGTGTGGCTCAGAATCAACACTTCTGTGAAGGCTGGTGCTCTGGAAGCATGCCTGGGGGGTGCACTGCTTAAATCAAATATTAGCAGCTCTCCTAAAGCACTAAAAAAATGTGAACATATAGCCTTTTCTCAATTTGTAGGCATTTCTTCCATAAATGTCTGTTCCGCCCTTAGTGCCTGTTACCACTTGCCTTTTAGCCAGAGAGAGCATAAGACACAATAAATGAATGAGTAGAAACTATTAATGAGAAAACTCAGAAGCAAACACTCACACATCCTTCAACAGTTTGCTTTCTCCTGGCCTGGGCTGCTCATGTTTGTGGTTTAATATGATCATTTGTTTGCTGGGGAAATTGTTCCTTTCTCCTTTGAGGGAATTCAACAGATCATATTTTATGGCATTCCGAGAAAAGCCTCATGACTCTTAGGCCCCAGCCCCCAACCCCGGTAGGCTCCATGACAAGGCACTGCGGAAGGGGATTTTGAGTCAGCTCTGGTTCCCACCCCTGGGCAATTTCTTTAACTCACCTGACTTCTCCAAGCTTCAGTTTCCACATGAGTAAAAGAGAAATAACAGTAAGCACTTCATGGGGGAACATGCTGAGGACTAAACGTGATCGTGTATGTATCCTGCCTGGCGGGAAGGAGGCACTCGGTACACTTAGTGATTGTTATTCCCAGGACTGATCGAGCAAACATTTTAAATAGACCTAGCTCAATTCCTCACACTTGCGAGATGATCCACAAATGCCCTTCCTTTCACTTTCCTTCCAATCACTCTCCAAATATCCCAGAGGGCTGTTACTCCATAACAGACCTCTGAGCTGCAGGAAGACACATCTGCCCCTGCTTCACACCACTTGGCCTCAAGGCTGTGTGTAAGCTCCTGCCCAGAGCCACCAGCTGACAAGAGCCACCAACAGCCCCCAGAAAGCCCCAGGGATCTGAGGCTCAGGCGAAAATAAAGCCAGAGAGAGAGAGAAGGTATCTGTACACCTACAACCAAAGGGGGTCTCTCCTGCCCAGGCCAAGCCCCGCGGTTTCCCCAAAGTAAAGAGGCCAGAGCTCTCCAGATACAGTCCACCCTGGCCCCAGGGTCACCCTCTCACAGCTTTGCCTGCACCAGGCCCAGGAGTTTTAATCAAATGCAGAAAAAATGTAAATAGTTCTCCTTAAACAAAGAACAAGTCTTCTCCATACGGAAAGAGCTAATCCCTCGTAGAGGCACAGCCTGGTGCTTCATCACAAGGTGTTAATCAGTTGGCAGGAGAATGCTGATGGGAAAGGCTCTTCTTGAAAAGAGAAGAAAAGCTGGCCAAGCCCCAGCCCCCTCCCCAAAGTGGCTCCATTTTTGGCTCCCTTAAGGTGAATCTAATTGTTTAAACAAGATTAAACAAGCATGGAATTTGAGAGGGAGAAGGAAGAAAAAAATTTTTTTAGAAGGGCAAGAGAATTTTTCTTCCCAAAAGATACAAAACAAGTCTAAACCGTAAGAACAGCTTTAGCTCTTAGCAGCTAAAAGATAAACAAATAAATCTTCCAGGCTGAAAGTGTCCAGGCGAAATTAATTTCCTGGGGTCAATGTAATGCAGAGGAATTACAAAGGAACAATGAACCCAGAGTCACCACCTTCACTTTGCTTTAGGAAAAAGAAGCACATAGAAAACTTTCCAGCCCTAATGCATTTCTGCTTAGAACACCAGCACCAGCCACTATAACATAAGAAAACCATGTGCTCTGTTAGACCCCTGAGAGTCTCACAATAGATCCACATAGAAGGATTCAGGGTCAGACTCCTGATTCATACATTCATCAATTTAGTCATCCAACAAATATTCTGTGGACATCTACTCATTGCCAGGTACCATGCTAGGCACTGAAGCTACAACCAGGAGCCAGACAGAAATGGTGCCTTCCTTCAAGAAGCTTGAAGACTCGTGGGGCAGCAGGCTTGTAAACCTGCCATATTAGGTGCTGTGCAAACAGAGAGGAAACATGATTGGTTCTGCCCAAAGGCGTTGAGGTAACAGACTCCGTCAGATGAAAGGTGACATTTGCCGGGACCTAAAGAAGGAGTAGGAGTTCTTTAGGAAGAAGAGAATCAGGAGCTTTTTTTTTTTTTTTAAACATCTTTATTGGAGTACAATTGCTTCACAATGGTGTGTTTCTGCTTTATAACAAAGTGAATCAGCTATACATATACATACGTTCCCATATCTCCTCCCTCTTGCGTCTCCCTCCCACCCTCCCTATCCCCCCCCCCCACCGCCCCGAGGTGGTCACAAAGCTTGAGGACACGGGGAGGGGGAAGGGTAAGCTGGGACAAAGTGAGAGAGTGGCATGGACATATATACACTACCAAATGTAAAATAGATAGTTAGTGGGAAGCAGAAGCTTTTTTTTTTAAATTTAATTTATTTATTTGGCCGCTTTGGGTCTTCATTGCTGCGCGCAGGCTTTCTCTAGCTGTGGCGAGTGGGGGCTACCCTTCATTGAGGTGCACGGGCTTCTCATTGCGGTGGCTTCTCTTGTTGCAGAGCATGGGCTCTAGGCGTGCGGGCTTCAGTAGTTGTGGCTCACGGGCTCAGTAGTTGTGGCTCGCGGGCTCTAGAGCGGAGGCTCAGTAGTTGTGGCGCATGGGCTTAGTTGCTCCCAGACCGGGGATCGAACCCATGTCCCCTGCATTGGCAGGCGATTCTTAACCACTGCACCACCAGGGAAGTCCCCGAAGCAGGAGCTTTTCAAGTGAGGCAGAGAGGTGTCCCTGGGCACTCTATGTGCTGGGGACCTAGCTGGGAAGGAAAGACAGCTGTGTCTTGACTGCCAAAGCTTTACTTACCATTCTCCAGAGCTCCAGGTCTGCCCTGTGGGTATTGGAGCTTCTCAGAAGGCAGAATGACATCATGAAGAGAACACTGGATTAAGAGTCAAGAAACCAAGGAATCTGCCATTTCCTAGCTCTGTGATCTTGGGCAAGGGACTGCCCTGCTCAGGGTCTGTCTCACTTTCTTCCTCTGTCAAATGAGAGAACCGAGCTGAATGACTTTTTTATTCCATGAGAGGCAAGTGAAACAATTTGAGGACAGAAGTGTGGTTTCAAAGCAGACTATGAGGCTGTCTGCTGGGGGAGGCCCCACGTCCTTGGGCTTTTTGCTTAACTGCATCTGGCCATGTACATCGTATACACGTATTCACATGCGTGCACACTCTATCACACCCCTCCGAGCCATCCTCCACTCGCTACCAAAAGGTGATAGGACTGAAATGCTTCTGGGATCCACAGTCCCTGTAGGATAAAGCTAAAAGTCCTCAGCATGGAAGAGAAAGACCTTCATACCTCTGCAGTCTCATATCACAAACTTTATAACTAGGCGTTCAGGCCCTGACCATGCCACTGTCTCCCTGGCCCCAACTCCCCTACTACATCGTGTAACCTCACATATCTGCTCCTTGGCCCGTGGGGCTTTGTCTGCCTGGAATGCCCTTTCCCTCCCCTTGCTCACTTGGCAAACCCCTATTCACCCTTTAAAACTTGCTCTAGAATGACCTTCCTTAGCAAAGCTTGTCCTCATCTCCCATCACCCCTTCTCGTGCATACTTCTCTCCATGCCTGGGACACTGGATGTAGCCACTGACTTCTGTGACTCTCCCCCACAGAAGGTAAATTTCTCGAGAACAAGGACTGTGTCTCAGTGACTCTTGTACCCCAGATCCTAGGACCGTACATGGACACAGACTATCTGCAGCAGATGTTTGTGAAGCTGACCACTTGCATTTTATTAAGTCTTCTGATTGTGACCCCTCAATAGTGTTTTGGGAACCAGGGTCTCGTAGAGCTAAATTAGCTGCCAGAAAAGAACTGTCCAGCATAGACTGGAGGACTGTCATCTCCTTGTAAATTCCCAACTTTCCATGAACTCCACACCAGACTGTGGGAGGACAGGTACAAAGATGGGCTTCTCAAACTTGCCCAGCAATGTCATGTTCATTAAGTTGTAGACTCAGAATTGAAAGGAATCCTAGAAGCCACTGCAAACTTCAACCAGGGCAGAGCATCTCAACACGGCAACCCTGACCATTGCTCATCCAAATTCAGTGGGACTCACCACAGCATGAGGGAGCCTATCCTATTCTTGACTGGTTGTTAGAAAATGCTTCCTCATTTTACCCATATAATCCCAGCGTTCCCTGTGCTCTTGTCTCAATAATGTCTCATTCTAATTAACAGTCTAACAACCAAGAATAGGTGAAGATGCAATTCAAAAATGTCCTGGAATTTCTCAAATATTATTAAAAGTCAAACAATAAACTACAGACAACTTCTCACAATCCTCTTTCCCCATATTTCTCTTTTGACCTTCTACTCAGTTGCAGAGATCCCCAAAACCTTCCCTCTTTTAACCATTTCCAACCAAGTCTGCAAGCAGACAGCAGTCTCTTTCCACAGGGCTCCACCACCACTTGCTCTCTGATTGTACAACTATTGTGGATAATCTTAGCCTTTCTAGCTTTTTTAATTTTCTGTTATTTTCTCCCTTACCTCACTCCCCAGATTCTGCACTACAAAAGAAGGCCCAGGAGCTTCCTTGGTATTGAAAAACGATTTTTTATTCTTTTATTATACCTTGGTGGAAATAGAAGCACCCACATGACACGAAGCCATCACACTTTCCCTACATCGTTTCTTCTCCAGTCTACACAGTCCCCATTTCTTCATCTGACCCTCAAATGGCACAGTTCCCAGAGCTTCACCATTTTTATATTATTCTTGGATAATTCCCATTCTCTTTAAAAAGATGTGTGCATAACTGAACACAATAATTCAAGTGTGGTTTCACAACACAAAGCACTGTAAAACTTTCTATGAGGAAGAAACTTTACTAATGAAGCTGAAGAAGGCATTACTTTTACAACATTTTCTACAAAATGAAAGTACAGCCCAGTTCAAAACCGGACACACTTCCAGAGGTGGCCACTACACTCCGTAGGTGAGGTGTGATGTAAGTGGCATGTGGATGGATGTGTGCCTTCGCGCGTCAAGCCGGGGCTGAGCACTCACGGGCAAGCCCCTGAACGGTGTGATTGGAGGGGCTCTGAGGGCATCCCCACCTCTCCCACCAAATATGTCCCACCACCAGCACACATGTTACTCAAAGGCGTTAAAAGCAGTTGTTAAGACGCAGCTGTGTCACCAGGAAGATGATACCCTCAGAACTTGTTATTTATCAGTGTCTTAGCTCGAGTTGAGATTTTATTGGCTACCGCTAAAGGAAGTACGGAAAGGCGTGGATTTGCCGCAGTGTAAGGTGGTGTACGTCCAGGGGGTGCACGAGGTGAGGCAGGCGTAATGAGAAGAAATAAAGGACACATCTAAAAGGAATGACAGGAACCTCGTAAGGGGACAGCACAGCCCACAGGGAGCACTCAGTGGCCAGGCTTGTAGCTCGCAATGAGAAGCCGCCCGAGGAGGAGCCCTACTTGGCTCGGCCTCCAGGGAAGCACACGGCGAGGGTGCCCTCTAGCGGCAGGAACAAGCGCTCACCGCCCCTCACGTCTGCGTAGAGCCGCACGGATTTCAATGTTCCGTTAGGCTCCACACTAGTTCATTCAACAAATATTGGTTGGATTCCCATTATGTGCTGAACACCACGACAGACACTAGGGAGACGTGTGGCTAAGACATGATCGCTCTCTCAAGAGGGTTTCAGCCTGGTTGAGGAAGTCCCACCAGTCGTGGTAGATGTGTGTGTCAAGGACGGTGGGCGTGCAGAGGCAGAAGTGGTGGGTCAGGAAGGTCTTCCCAAGAGAGGTGACCCTCCAGCCGAGATGTTTGCCGGACAGATAAGTGGGAGACAGGCCTTCCAGACAGAATAGCACAGACTTGAAGTGTTCTCACCCCATCTGGGAGAGAGGGGGAAGATGGGGTCATGGCCAGAGAGCTAGCTGGGGGGGAGTAAATTGGGTCAGATCATGGAGGGTTTGGCCTCCATCCTGAGGGTGAAAGAAGCCACAGAGGCACAAATCTGTTTTACAGATTTAAAAGGATTTCTCTGGCAAAGGGAACAGAAGCTGAACTGCATACAAAAAACCTGAGGGTCTAAATTGAGGATCCAGATGGCAAGGAGGAAGAGATGTGAAGGCAACAGGGTCTCCAGGCCCGGGTTACAGATTGGGTGTGGAGGCTAAAGGAAATAGGGGAATCTAGACTAATTCCTAGCCTCAGGCTTGGGAGGCTAACTTGATAGTGATGTCATTCATCAAACCAGAAATTAAGAGAAGGAGCTGATGAGGAAGAAAGATAATGAGCTCAATTCTGAGCACGTAGGATTGGATGTGCCTGAGGGACAACCAAGAGGAAATTTCTGGGAGGTGACTGTTAGCTGACTATTTAGTCTGGAGCTCTGGGAGCTAATGTGGGGTTATGAGCAATGTCTGGCATTGGAAGAGAAAATGTCTTTTAAGGTGAGTATTCAGTATGAAGAGAGAAAAAAGCTGAGGGCAGGCCCTTAGGGAAAGCTAATTTTTAAGGGGCAGGCAGAAGAACAGCTGCCCCCCACAGAGACTAAGAGGAAAGACTGAGGTGGAAGGAGAACCAGAAACGAACTGAAGCCATAGAAGAGAGCTTCAAGAAGGGTGTGGTCAACCTCCTCCAATGAGTACCAAGACTACAAGCCTTGCAGTAAGTTGAAGAGTATGTGGAGCTGAGAAAAGGAGTGTGGGTTTTACAGACACTCGGCTTTGTGGCCTCTTCGATGTGGATTCTGAAAATACCAGTCTTTCCTTTCTTTCTACCAGTCAGCATCCAGGACTACCCAGGTAAAAAATTTCTTGGGGAATGCAAACCCTTGGTTTGATAACATCCATCACAGGACCGTGATATGAATTCAATAAAAGCATTTATGGAGAGCACCTAGAAATTGCCCAGCACACAGTAGACACTCAAAGCTAGCTCCCTCCTGTACTGTGATAACATAACTAGGAAAGTAAATCCAACAGGATACAGACCTACGTTAGGTCAGCTGGTGTCTAGGCTGACTGGATCACGGCTCCCACCACTGAACGGGGTAACCGAGAGTGGGCCCAGGTCAAGTGGACATAATCTCCACCAAGTGGGCATTGTAGTGCCTCGTGTTCAGCAAGGGGGTCAGAAATTGGATCCTGAGATTTAGATCCACTCTGACCTCAATGACCCATCACAACAGTGGTATGAGGTAGCTATTACCATGATTCCCTGTTGACAGATGAGGACATTGGGCTTCTAAAGAGTATGTAATTCTCCCAGTGCCACACATGCTTTCTTAGGAAACAGTGTCTGTTTTTAAACGAAGTCATCTCCTATGTCCCATCTGAAGACTTAGGCGGACCAGAGAGGAACAGGTACACCCACACCCATTAACTGCACTGGACACCCCGAGCCAAAGCCCAATTTTTTCTCAGCTCTGCAGCTAGTTCGTTATCTTGTGTTTACGAAGCTCCTCTCACTGCTCAAGGCCTCAGTTTCTGCATTTGGAAATGGGATGAAATAGTCCTGCGCCTCCCCCCTCCCTCTAAGGAGTGGCCGTGCTGAGATCATGTCTGACTGTTGGCTTGGGCAGAGGGAAGCCCAGTCCTTCTCCTCACTTCAAGGGGACGTGCACATTCAAAAGTCCAGACCAACGGCATAGCGCCTGCCTGATCACATCACTCATGCCTGAGGCCCAGGACAAATGGGAACTTGGGGGTTTCGACAACGTTCTCCAAAATGAGCAGCAAGTAAATAAAAGCTCAATTCCAATGATAAACCTTCAAAAGGAAAGATGCCAGATCAACTGGCCAAGGCTCAACGAAACTCCAGTGAGGTCTGCGCGTCACCGTGTGAATCTCAGGACCTGAGTTCTTTACTCTGCCGTCATCCCTAACCTTATCCTTTCCTCTGATTTTAATCTGGTCCCAAGTCCAAGTTCTGAACCCAAACAAAGAAGGTGGGGCATCTTTATTGGATATAGTGTAAAGAAATCTCTTTATGGGGTTCCTCTAACATCTCACACCGACGGCTTATCAATGTCATATATTCTCCAACTCTCCCACCAAGTCCTCCTTTCCTTTCACCCACTCTCACTGTCCCTTGCCCTCCTCCTACCCTAGCATCTACACACACACACACACAAACACACATATGCACACACACATATATGTGCACATACATGCATACACACCTCTAGACATTCCAAGCTGTGGAAAGGAGTGAGCCATCCCTAGGCCATCTCAGCACCTCAGCCTGCAGAAGTGACACTCATGTGCCTGGAATGCTCCCTGGTCACCTCTTCACTGAGCCCATCCCTTCCTCCAGTCTACCTGCTCCTGAGAACCCACTTCCTCTCAAAGGTTTTCTTACATTAATCACGTAAGAGCGGTTCCCCTGCTCCACCCTGCCTCAATCTGTATCTTAAAGGTGCTCCCACAAGCTACTTTCTTACCTCAATTATTCACTCACTGCTTTTTCTAACCTCCAAAGTACTCTTAACCTTTATGTGTAATTGACGTGTATTCTCTACTGGCAAGTTATATAACTTCCTGATGCCTTCCCATGGTCATGTGTGTGTCCATGCTTATCTGTCAACGTCGCAGGGAGGGTGAGTTCTCTGTGCAGCACCAGATAGGCATAATAAGGAATTTGTGAAGATGGAAACAGCGATGATCACATTCGACAATTATTCATTGAGCTCCTCCTATTTGCTCATCAGTGTGCTAATTTTGTTGGGATTGGGGTTGGGGTATGAGAAAACCATGAAAAACTATAAAGCACAGGCCTTACAAGAAGAAAATAATATCAGTTCCTCACTTAGCACCATAATTCAGAGTTTAAAAGCTTTCTCAAACATTGGCATTTGATCCCTGTCCCTTTAACATAGCCTGCTGTGATATCACTGTTCCCACTTTACAGTTCAGAGATGTTCATGCCTTGCCAAAGGTCACACAGCACAGAGTGCCAGAACAGGGAATCCTGACCCCGGATCCAGGGTTCAGGGAAGCAGAGGAAACAATAAACCCCCAAACACAAACCTCTAAGGGCAATAGACAAAATTGTAGGTGATGAGTACCAAAAGGATATGTACAGATGACACACATTGAAGGTATCTGAAGAATTAACATGAGGGAAAGTTGGCCACAGTGGAGGGTCTGGGGGCGGACAAGATAAACACCGCCTAGAAGCGGCCTCTAGGGACAGCACTGAGTTGCTTCCCATCAGGCCACATGTCCTCCACTCTGGGACAGAATCACGCTGCCCACGCTGGACGCAGAGAACAGCATTAGCATTCTCCAATAAATCATTTTCTGGGCACAAGTATTAGGAAATAGTCTGACTTTAAATGACATCTACATCCTGAAGGAAACTAAAATTGGCAGCTTCTATTGCCATGACCCATTAGTTCTTCCAACTGGACTCCCCAGGACGGGACGCTTGGCTTCCCTTGCTGATCCAGCCCACGTCCCACCGCTTGGCACTCCCCACAGTCCGGCCGCTCCACACTCACAGAACTTCCATATCGGAACTGAGCCTGCAAGTCCATTTAAATTAAGATACACGTGTGTGCACACATGAGTATGTGTGTATGTGCACCCACGGCCATTCCACCGATCCTCATTCTCCAGGGGTCTAAGATGTTATTTAGGCTAATGTATCTTTCGTTTGCATGAGCCTAAGACTGACCAATGTTTCCTCTGGTCGTGGGGATCTCTGGACAGAGCCATGGACACAGGGACCCAGGGAAGCCAAGCAGCCTGGCATCGGGGGTGGGCACGGCACCTGGAGGTTGGTTCTGGACCTGCAGCAGCCCTGGGGCGCTCAGCAGCAGAGTCTGTACATCTCCCATCTAACTTTCCACCATTAACATGGCTTCACGTCCTTCTGTGCCTTCCTCTCGCCTCTCGCTGAGCAGCTCTCTGATTCCCGAAGCTGAGCTTTCCCCCACCTCACGGCTCCTGCTGTCAGAGCACCTGCTTCTCTCGAATGCAGGCTCGCATTCGGCCAGCCTGGCCGCCCTCCCCTCGCATGTCGTGAATCTGCAGCTTCAGCTCCCGTGGCTATGTCATTCTCTCAGTGTTTTCTGGTTCAGAACAGTTAGAGGGGCATCTCACTTGGTCTGGCTCACCATTTCAAACAACCAAGTCACTGGCAGGCCCATGGGTTAGTCACACTTAGGGTAGATGCCCTGTCCGATCAGGAGCCAGGCTGGCGCACAACTGAAAGCTTTGAGTTGCTCACACTCACCTCGCCTTTCCCCCAAACAGGTGACCGGAAGCCAGGCCCTTTGTATCTCACACCCGGGACTCCCAGCCTCTCAGTCAAATCCCTGCTTCCCACACTGAGCCAGGATTTAAACCCTGGCTTTGCCAACAATGTTTTTCTTTATAAATCTTTATTCTCTGGTGCTTCTGTTTGTCTATTTCCATTGTTTAGTTGACTCATCAACCGACTGCAAAATCCTCAAGGCCAGGGAGGACCTCACCTTTCCTGTGAATGACGAAACACTGAGTATAACATGCCACTCGTGCCAGAGGCGTGAATGAACCATCACATTAATTAATTTACAGAGAAAAAAAGACTGACCTGCTGAGCATCACTGTCTAAAGCAGTTAGCCTGCAGATCCCTGGACAAAGGGCCATGTTCCTCTGCGCAGTTCTGGCTTCAGGGCCCACAGCTCTGCTTCCCCAGGGCCTTCAGGCTGCAGGCGACTAACCCTCAGCTACCCCAGACACCCAGGCCTGGAGGGTCTGAGGAAAAGTCTTCCCTGCCTTTTAGATTATGCTGCTTAGAGCCCACATGGAAAATGAGCCATTTATCTGATTACTGGAACTCAAGCCAAGCCCAGAAAAAAGGGGGTCAGGAGCACATTAAAAAAAAGAATGTCTCGGAAGGGGCTGGAGGGTGGCAAAGAGAAGGCAATCCTAAGAAGTTCTTCAGTTCAATCCACAGCGGGGCCTGTGTTCCAGGCCTGGGCCTGTTGCTACCCTAGCTGTGTGTCCCTAGGCAGTCTAAGCAACTGTGACCTTCACCTCGTTAGTCCTTCCTTCCTCCCAGGGTTACTGGGAAAGTCAAGTGTAATCATAAATATAAGACAGGTGTCATTAGCATCATCACCATCACGAGGCACATAACTGTGCCCAGCGTGGCTCGGAGTCCCTCGGGGTTCTGCCATCCAGGACAGACACACTCACCCAGACACACAGGCCGGAAACACGGACAGTGGGGAGAAATCAAAACAAGATGCAAACACTCATGTGTGTATATATCATGTATCAAATGAAGCTGAGCGGTTGTTTATTTTTCAATGCGGGACTGTTTACAGTGTGGAGCCCATACCCTAAGCACATGATTGACCTGAAATGAAGAGAAGAGAATAATAGTGAACTGCCATCCCAGTTCCACGTTGTTTCATTTCTTCCTCACAGCAGCCTTGATATTACTACCTCCTTTTCTGCAGAGAAGGAAACCAAGTATGTATGCGAGCTGGGACTTGAACTCCAAAGCTGAGACTCGTTCACTCCAAATGGCTTCCCCCTTGAACCTCGGGTTAGGAAGCTTAGAGATGACCCAGGCCAATCACCCTTCAGAGCAGTCATGAAAACCACAGCTGGCTTCTCTGATGGTGGGCAGCTCGCTGGGTCCCGGACCTGGGACCATCAGAAAGGTGGCTGACCACTCGTGCTGTGGAGGGCCAATATTCGCTCCTAGAGAATCTTCCTTGACAGCTTCACAGAAAGGGACACACATCAGTGCCCAGAGAAACCTTAACAACCTAACTGATTTTCACAATTGTCATTCAAATGCCAGGCAGCATGTTCTGTTTTATGAATGTAAAGAACAGAACATCAGTGACATCAATGCTTAAACAAAAGGTACATGGGAAAGGACTAGTGAGCCAGCACTGCAGGACCCAATAGTCTCATGAAAAGCCAAAGGAAGGCTGTTGACTTGTGAATCAGTTTCCATGTCAGGGCCTTGGCAGGAGGGAGCCACCCACACTCACGGACTGGACTTCTGGACCTTCAAAGATCCTAGAGCCCAAGCCCCTGCTCTTCTCCCCATGAAATCAGGGGTCCTGGGGTCAGAAAGGGCGCTTCGTGGCGAGGAAGGCATAAAGTGCGAGTCCAAGAGGATGGTGGAAAAGCCAGACAGAGAAGTTGGTAAGGCGCAGCGGGTAGAACTTCATGCCAGGCCGAAGGGCTCTCGATCCAGATGTGGCCCTGTGTCTGTACGTTCCTGCTGTTTCTAATCAGCAAATCCATTCTTATGGAGCTGGCTTATGTTTGCTCGGTGGACCAGCACCTCATGCTTTTCAAACATGTGGAAAATAGGGAGGAGATATGGGGATATATGTATATGTATATGGGGATATATGTATATATATAGCTGTACACATCACTTTGTTATAAAGCAGAAACTAACACACCGTTGTAAAGCAATTTTACTCCAATAAAGATGTTAAAAAAAAAAACAACATGTGGAAAATAATGAAAATGACTTTACTAACTGCGGTGACTTTGCATCACAGCTTCCCCTGAGAAGACAGGAAACAAGTGGGGGCCCATTCAGGACCAAGCTGCAGGACAGTCATCCCCTCCAAGAACCTGGCAGGCCCGCTCAGGCCCCCAGCCTGCTCCTCTCCAGTGACCCAGGGAGAGGAACTTTCCATCAAAGCAAGGCCTGACTCAACCTCTCCCAAGCAAACCAGACACCAGCCACCGAACTGCCAGCATATTGAGAGGCTTCCAGGAAAGACCCATAAAACCTTTACTGTAAATTCAATAAACTGGATTTCCAACATGGTGGGCTTAGGAAGCCTGGAGCCACACTGCCGCCTTCCACCCCCTCTGCCATCTGCACACACACAGAAGTAAGCGTTCCAGCCCAGACAGAAATGCAGCCCCACCCTCAGCCCCATGCCGGTCCTCCCATTCCCAGGGAGCTTCTACATGCTCTCCCCACACCACCAGCACCACTGGACCAGCTCAGGCCAGGATGCAGAGAAGCCTTGTCCACAGAACCTCCAGACGAACGATGCTTAGCCAACCACAGGGTGTGAAAAACAAGCCCTCCAAGGCCCTTGAGCACCCCAGGGGCTTCAGGGACTCAGCTCCTTGACACTTGTCAGAGCCCATCACCTGCCTTTCTGTGCCCCATACCATTAGTCCCATCAAGGACACCCAGCTACTAAGACCACGAAAAGGAAATATACACACACCACAACATTCAGTCTAGATCCAGAAGACATTTGACTCAGGGTGATGGAGTCACAGCATTTCTCCCTTTCTTGGTCAAAAACCTCAGCCCCTGACCCTGATCCTTGGCTGAAGGCCTCACACTCCGCCCCCAGCACTGACACACATGAATTTCTCCCACACCTTTCACTTTCTTACCCAAGCCCCAGCCTCACTCTGGAGTCCCAGGGCTGAGTCATTCAGGGCATCAAACACGCATCTGTGTGCAAACTGGCCTGTGCTCTGTGTCAAGATACAGAGGCAAAAGCAGGCCTTGAGCTTTCAGTCTGCACTTGGCCCGCTGCTCCAGGGCAAGGTGGGTATCAGGGAAGGTCACGGCAGAGTCTGTGCTGGGAAACGTGGCTGAGTGGACCAGGACGAAGACCTTTGGCAGGGCCTAGGAAGTCTGTGTTTCATCAGAAAATACAGCAAGCACCTCAAAACTCTGGAATGGGAAAGGACTTAGAGGTTACCCAGCTCCACACTTGGCATTGTGCAGGTGAGGAAACTGAGGCACAGGGAGGTGAAGTGCCTTGCCCAAGTTCACACATTCATTCTCTCACACAATCAGTAAGCCAACTACGGGTCAGGTGCAATGCCACAGAAGGCTGGCCTCCTGACTACAGAGCACTCACTCCCCAGCACTTCCTGCATCTGAAATAACAACGGCAGGGGCCCACAGAGCGTCTAGGGCACAAGGTTGTAAGGCACGTCATGGTCTAGCATGAGGACACTGGATTCACAGAAGACTGAGGTCTATGTGGCCCTAGGAAGATGGCCTCCCTTAACTTTATCTCTTCTTTGATGCAATACGTCCAGTAATATCCATATCTATTCCCCACTTCCTCATTTGCTGCAGTGTCAAACGAGATCATATGTAAAACTGTGAATCCCCATAAAAGGGAGGAAGTGAGGAAGAGATAACAAGAGAGTTAGGTTAGCACTGGGAGGCTTGGGCAACCCCAGCGTCCATGAGGAAACTGATGCGAGTTCCAGGTCCCCACTGAGCACCTGGGTGATTCTCCACAGACAAGTATCCTGCCTGGCCCACCCGCTGAACCACTGCTGTCTGAGGCAGTTTCTCAGGGGGCCGAGACTTGCCAGCATGATCCACACCCGACTCCTTCCTAGAGCAGGCCGAAAGTGAAAGGCATACTGTGCATATCCTCCGGGTGATACGGTTTCACACTCCTTCCTGCCTCTTCGCAGGAGGACCTCGGAATCTTCTCTGCAAGGCTGTCTAGAACACTTCCCGCCCCGGCTCAGACACACGGGCTGTGGATATTTTCCACATTTTTTTTAAACTGTTTTTTTGGGAAACTATTTTCCTCCAGCCCTGGACCAAGGACAAACCAATCAGAGCTTGCAGTTGTGAGTCCAGAGTGCAGCCAGACATTTGCGGGGCACCAGCACTGCCTGTACTTTTCCATGAATGGAGGGAGGGGGCCGCAGCAGGGTGGGCTTCCCTGGGAACGCTGCCTGGTGGCCTGGCATCCTGGAGATTTTCCCAGTTGGCTTTGGGGAAGTTACTCCAACCTGATCCAGTCCAGCTGTGGCGGACGCCCTGATGGGTGTGAGCATTCATACTTTCATCCCTGATTTTTTGTTTGTTTATTTATTTATTTCTGGCTGCATTGGGTCTTTGTTGCTGCGTGCGGGCTTTCTCTAGTTGCGGCGAGCGGGGACTACTCTTCATTACAGTGCACGGGCTTCTTATTGCAGTGGCTTCTCTTTGTTGCGGAGCACGGGCTCTAGGCACGCAGGCTTCAGTAGTTGTGGCATGTGGGCTCAGTAGTTGTGGCTCGCGCGCTCAGTAGTTGTGGCTCGCGCAGCCCTGATTTTTAAACAGGAGGTGGTCCTGATTCCCCCAAACCAGCTTCCTCTCCCTGCTGGATCTTCATGGTAGTTCTTCAGCCTGGGTGATTATCTGCACATCTTAAATACCCCAGGCTTTAGGGCTGGTTGGCCCCACCAGTAACCTGTGCTCATACCTCAGGCCAGCCCCAACCTAGCATGAGATGGAGACTGAACTTCTGCCACCAACAAGACAGACTGATGATAGAGGGTTTGGAGGGGACATAGGCTGTATGAAGAAGTGGTTAAACACATGGAATTCGGGGTCTGACATACTCAAGTTCAACTGGCTCTGCCACTTTCTAGATGTTACTTCTTTGGGTTTCAGTTTCCTCACCAGTGAAAGAGCTAATACGACTTGCCTCAGAGAACAGGAGGAGATAGGATAAATAAATTTAAGCAATATATATATAACGTACTTATCGCTGGGCCTGATACAGAATTGGTGATGTACTGCAATTGTGAACAAGAGGGGCAGGCTGAAGCATACGACATACCCACCCTCTCACTCCAGAATTATGATCTAGTGAAAGCAGAGGGGAAGATGAGGATGAGGGAGGCACACAGAACAGCACAGAAGGACAATCTCTCCACTTTAGGAGCTGCACAGGAGAGCTGGGGTTTTGTGGCCAAGGCCTGTGGGGAAGAAGAGGTGTAGTCTCTAGTCTGGCTCTTAGAGAACTCAAAGAAACTGGAGTTTTCAGTGAGCTCATATGTGGTTCAAAAGCAGCCTTCCAATTTGACAACCTAAACCCATGCCCCAGACACGATCCATCTTGCTGCTGGGCTAATCCCCCTGGAACACAATGGGCTTCTTTCTTTCCATCCCCTTACCCCACTCCTCAGGTTCTCCTACTACTGCCGCCAATGCCCATTTCTTCCTGCAAAACCTTGGAACAAAACTATCACTTGACACACTATTTTTCTTAAGTGCTGGCTGGCAGAACAATATGTGTAGGGTAATCATTCCAGTTATGCTAAAATATAAATATTTATCAATGATTAGAAAACTATATGCCAAGGTTACTATATTCCAAGGTTAAGAGTGATTACCTATTGTCTACAAGGGGTGGAATTAGAGGTGATTTTTATTTTCGACTTCATGCTTTTCTGTATTTTCCAAATGAACAATTTTAGGTTTTATAATCATAAAATATGGGACTTTCCTGGTGGCGCAGTGGTTAAGAATCTGTCTGCCAGTGCAGGGGACACGGGTTGGAGCCCTGGACCAGGAAGATCCCACATGCTATGTAGCAACTAGGCCCATGCACCACAACTACTGAGCCTGCACTCTACAGCCCGTGAGCCACAACTACTGAGCCTGCGTGCTGCAACTACTGAAGTCCATGTGCCTAGAGCCTGTGCTCCACAACAAGAGAAGCCACTACAATGAGAAGCCCGCGCACCACAACGAAGAGTAGCCCCTGCTCACTGTAACTAGAGAAAGCCCACACAGCAACAAAGACCCAATGCAGCCAAAACTAAAAATAATACATTTATTTTTTAAAACTCATAAAATATAACTTTTTAAGAAAACAAAGTTCATCACTTGCTTTTTTACATGTACATTAAATCATGCACTCTCCTGCTTAAATCTTTTTGATAGTTTCTCATGCACACAGAATAAAATTCAAACTCCTTTCCCATAGCCTACAAGGCTAGACATGACCCAGACCCTCCACATGCCTCCAGCCCCATCTCCTACCTGTTCTTATCCTCACTCACCAGCTCCAGCCTTGATGGCCTCCTCCTCGGTGAGAATCGCAGCTTCACCACTTACTAGCTGTGTAATCTTAGGCAGCTTACTTAACCTCTCTAATGCCCTAGTTTCCAATTCTGAAAGAAAAAAAAAAAAGACAATAATAGTATCGGTATCTATCGGTATCTAATAGTATCTGTACTTTATTTTGTGTTATTGTCAAATAATGTTCCATTGTATGCATATATCTCATTTTATTTATCCATTCATCAGTTCATGGACATTTGGGTTGTTCCCATTTGGGGAACATTTATATTTAATGTAGCTACTAATAAGGTAGAATTTACACTTACCATTTTGCTATTTGTTTTCTATATGTCTTACGGGTTTTGTTCCTCTATTACTGCATCACTGCCTTCTTTTATGTCAAACAGATATCTTCTAGTGTACCATTTTAATTCCCTTGTTGTTTCCTTTCATTTTTTTAGTTATTTTCTTAGTGGTTGCCTTAGTGGTGGAATATTATAATTAACATCTTAACTAAAACATTCTCATTTAGATTAATACCAACTTAATTTCAATAGTATAAAACTTTGCTCTAATATGGTTTTATTCACTCCCTGCCTCCTTTGTGCTATTACTGTCATATAAATTGTATCTTTATACATTGTAAACCCATCAACACAATTTTATAATTATTGATTTATGCATTTTCTTTTAAATCAGATAAGAACAGAGTTACAAACAAAAATATATTTATACTGCTTTTTATATTTACTTATGTAGTTACCTTTACGAAGTTATTTCTTTATGTGGATTCAAGTTACTGTTGAGTGTCCTTTCATTTCAGCCTGAAGGACTCCCTTTAGAATTTTTTGTAGGGAAGTTCTAGTAATTTTTTTATTAATTTTTTGTTTCTCTTGGAATGCCATAATTTCTCCCTTTTTGAAGGAGGGTCTTGCTCCATATAAAATTCTTGGTTAACACTATGACTCTTTCAGTACTTTGATATGTCGTTTCACTGCCTTCTGGCCTCCACAGTTTCTGACATGATGCCAGCTGTTAATCTTATTGAGGAATACTTGTATATGATAAGTTGTTTCCCTCTTATTTTAATATTCTCTCTTTGTCTTTGACTTTCCACAGTTTGACTATGACGTGTGTAGATATCTTTGAATTTATCCTACTTGGAGCTTGTTGAGTTTCTTGGATGGAGCCCTCTATGTACATCTCATTCCTCAGATATTTCTTTCAAGTTTTGGGTCAGTCTCTTGCCCTAAGTGGTATCACTGCCTCAAGTAGCATGATGTTAAACAACTGCAGCTGATTGTTTTTAACAAATACTCAAGGGACAGAGCTTTCCTCACTAAGTCTACTCTGAGTCAGGCAAATCAAGATAAGTGCTATGAGTGGGACTTTTCCAGGAAGCTGCCAGACTGGTCAAGGGATGACAATTCTCTATTCATTCTTGGAGATGGGGCTTCTGGGGGCACTACAAACCCATTCTGCCCCCTTCAGTGATTGCTAGGCTACTGGTTTTCACAGGTTCCATAGTTCCAAGGTTGTTGGTTTTCAAGTCTACCACAGAGCTGAGGAGAGTGGATGGGAAAAGAGCAAGTTAAAATATCACAAAGCTTGCTGTTTTTGCTAAGATGGCTTCTTAAAATAAACAATCATCTAATTGTTACAAGTCTTTTGTTAATTTCCAGAATTCTGAAAAACTGATTCTGGCATTTCTTTTCCAGTGTTCTAGCTGCTTTTATAGAGAAACTGATTTTCAGAGGTCCTTATTCCACCATTCCAAAATGCCTCCTCCCTTATAATGATTTGAAGGGCATGTCCTGCAGATTCTCTCTGTTAAGAAACAGAGCTTCGTAATATCTCAAAGGCATTGTTTCAAAGCAGCCTCCTTGGGAGCCCAATGTAGAGAAGACCTTATCTCAAACATCACTGTGGACATGGCTTTTGATTAATGGAGTGGATTATAAACTGATACATAAGAGGTCACAAAGTTTTCAAAGGATTATACCAGTTTCAATTGAGAGAGACAGACAATACAAAATGAAGAGGGCTTTGAACCCCCAAACTTCTCTAAGCAGAAGGTAGGCTCAGAAAATCACTCGGCTGTAAACATGAGCTGTTTTACATGTAAAAAGAAGAATGACCCAGAAGGTAAGATCAAAATCCCAAGATCCCAGAGGGGAGAGCCAAGAGTTACCTACAATAATTCCCAGAGAGCAGAACTGAGCCCTAATTATGAAACGAACTTGCAATATGCACTCAAATAGATTTCAGAATTACTAGGGACCAGTGACTGCTATATGCCTCCTATTTTCCTCTTTATGAACCAAAGGGTCTAGAACATACGCCTAACCTACCATTCTATGTTGCCTATGTGGGGAGCGGAAAACATCTCTTTAGTCCACAGTTCTTCAGATTGAGAAGAATATACTCAAGTTGATCCTTAAGGACCTCATCAGAGTAGCCTCATTCACATTTGAACCTGATTTAAATGATGAGATCATGGACTTCAAGCCGACGCTATAATGGGATAAGCCTTGGAAGTCTCAGGGGAGGGGATGAGTATATTTTGTGTATGAGAGTGATTTGAATTGTTGTGGCCAGAGGGTAGACTGTGGCAAGTTGTATTTTTCAAAGATAGTCACAACAGTATCTCCCATCCCACATGCTTTTCTTACAATGCTGTCCTGATATTCTTCCCATTGAGTGGTGGTGTCACGTCCCTTCCCCTTGAACCTAGGTGGACCTTTGTGTCTGCCTCTATCAATACAGTGAGACAGAAGTAACACTGTCATTTTAAAGGTTAAATCATAAAAAGTTCATGCACTGCTGCTTTGCTCTTCAGGGGCACACACTCTAGGAACCCAGCCACCAGGCTATGAGAAAGTCCAAACTATCCCACACGGAAAGGCCATGTGTAGGTTTTCTGTCCAACAGCCCAGTTCAGATCCTAACCAACAGCCAGTATCAACCACAAACTACGTGACTCCTGACATCTCCAGATAATTCTAGATCCCAGCTGTTGAATCACTGCAATCTTCAAGTCTTTCCATCTGAGTCCCCAGATGTTGTGGAGGAGAGACAAGCCATTCCTTCTATGACCTATCCAAATTTCTGACCAACAGAAACCATGAAAGATAACAAAATGATTCTCATTGTTTTAAGCCACTAAACAATGATTTGTTTTACAGCAGTATATAACTGGAACTTATACCTTGACAGTATGGTTTAAAACCCCATGTGTGGACATTTGAGTTATTTCATTGTTTTTGCAATTGTAAGCATTGCTGCTATGAACATTTTTTGTACATTCCCCCAGCACACATCTAAAAGAGTGTCTTTTGGTTATATACTTAGGAGTAGAATTGCTGTTTAAATTTACAAGATAATGCCAAACCATTTTTTCAAAGAGGTTGTACTAAGTTACATTCCACTGACAAGGTATAAGAAATCCTGTTATCTCTCACCTCAGGGCTCTTACACTGGCTAACCCCTCTGCCAGAAATGCTCTTCCCCCAGGCACTGCACAATTCATTCCCTCACTCCCTTCAAATCTTTCTCAAATGTCACTTTCTCAATGAGGTATACCCTGACTTACTCCATTTAAATTTAAATTAACCTCACCAGCCCCACCATCATGCTCAATTATCCTCACCTCTTTCTACATCTCCCTTTCTAGCACACTATACAACTAGTTAATTATTATATTTATTGCTTATTGCCCATCTCCTCCCAGAAGAATGTAAGCCACCACAAGAACTGGCATTTTTGTCTTTTTGTTCACTGCTATGTCCTGAGCACCTAAAAGAGTAACTAGTGCAAAGTAGGGTTGGATTAATTTTTATTGAATAAATGAATGAATGTCTACATCTTTTCCAATGCCCTGTATTAACAGACTTTGTAATTTTTGCCAGTCAGATAAATGTTAACTCATTGTTGTCTTAATTTATTTTTCCTTGATAACTAATGAGACTCAATACCTCTCCACATGTTTCTTAGCCATATAAATTTCCTTTTCTGTAAAACCCCTGTTCATGTCATCTATCCCTTTCCTATTGAGTTGTTCATTCTCCTTTTATTGAATTGCAAGAATTCTGCATGTATAATCTTGATACTGATCCTTTGCAAGTTACATGTATTGCAAATATCTTCTCCCAGTGTACAACTTGTCTTTAAGATGTTTCATAAACATAAATTCTTTATTTTAATATAATCAACGTTACAGTAAATTCTTTTTATGTCTTGTTTAAGAATAAACTATTCTCATGCCAGAACATCAATGCTGGGGGGAGGGGGAGCAGTCCTTTCTAAAACTTGCTTTTTAAATAAAAACTTACGTTATTGACCACAAAGAGTCCTTGCACGAAATTTAACGTATTAAAAAGGACCTCCAGGGACTTCCCTGGTGGCGCAGTGGTTAAGAATCTGCCTGCCAATGCAGGGGACACGGGTTCGAGCCCTGGTCTGGGAAGATCCCACAGCCGCGGAGCAACTGGGCCCGTGCGCCACAGCTGCTGAAGCCTGCGTGCCTAGAGCCCGTGCTCCACAACAAGACAAGCCACCGCAATGAGAAGCTCGTGCACCGCAACGAAGAGTGGCCCCCACTCGCCGCAATTAGAGAAAAGCCCGCACGCAGCAATGAAGACCCAATGCAGCCAAAAATTAATTAATTAATTAATTTTT
This sequence comes from Grampus griseus, assembly GCF_964374135.1. Taxonomy (NCBI): domain Eukaryota; kingdom Metazoa; phylum Chordata; class Mammalia; order Artiodactyla; family Delphinidae; genus Grampus; species Grampus griseus. The sequence continues at coordinate 82,236,407 of NC_139017.1, forward strand.
TTTAAAAAAAGGACCTCCAGGCCCCTTCAGGGAAACAAGCCCACCTACCCCTAGACCCAGGCCCCTCTCTTTCACTCAGCCTCTTCACCTTCTCCCCTCTGGCAACATAATGGGAGACAACACCATCAGTCACCCCTAAGAGCTGCCAGGTGGGCAAGAGGTTGTGGGGAAGTGGAAAAGAGCCCAAGGGAAGGGATTGCAGTTTAGAAATACCAACTGGCAGGAGTAGCCCTCCACCGCCAGAGGACTGGGCAAGTCCCAACAGAGGACTCTAAGGGGCACTTAGAGATGTGAAATGTAGCAAAAGATGATGATAATGATGGGAGGTGGGGGTAATGAACTAAGGAGAGCTCCAGCTAAAGCAGAAACAGCTGCACTTTTTAAAAAAAGAGACACCCTTTCAGATGGGCCCCACTGAGGCAGGGGACAGTAGGGGTAACCTCTGTGCCTCTAAGAGAACCTGCGTTGGTTGATCTGCACATCAGCACAGGTTACTGGAAATGAGTGGACATCAAAGGGCAGAGAGGAAGAAGGGAAGGGGGCTGCTTGAGCCCAAGGCTCTCTGTCCCTAGTGTTCACACCTTGACTTTGTCGTTCACTGATGATAGGCTTCCAGAGGCCTCCTCAGCTTCACAACACAAAGATAAAACTCATTTTTCCTGAATGGAGGAGAAAAGGGGAAATTTCAAAATATAAACACCAGAAGATGCCCCTGTCCACCTTCCTAAGATTAGCTCAGCTATCAGTGTAGGTAACCCGCAGGGATTCTCAGAGTCCCAAGCCCACGACCAGATGAGTCACTAGATCTTATTTCAAGCGTTCAGACTTTGCCTCCAGTGACTATGTGGCTTTGACACTTTCTGTCATCTCTGCTGAGAAGAGAAGCAACAACCAGTCGCCGCTGCCAGAGTCCGGGGCGTGGGTATCTCCTGCCCCGAGCCATCCTCCTCTGCACCCTCCTTCGCCAGCTCCCCAGAGAGACAGCCAGTGCTAAGCACTGGACTGAGAGCCAAAAGAGCCAAATTCCGCTCAAATGGTTTCTCCTCACGCACATAACAAAGGAGTGGTTCCCCTCGTTCTGAGATGAAGCACAAGCCAGGAAACTGCAAGGCCATTGGGTAGAGGAGGGAGTCCAGGTCTGCCCTTTATCCTAAACCACATATCACAGAAAAGTATCAAATGAACCTCTGTGTCTTGCAAAATGGCACAAGGCACCCGGAGGAAGCCCACTGGGCGGAAGCTCAGCTCACATCCCCCAGCCCGGCAGACATCACCAGACCTGTGACCGTGGGAATTCCCCCTCCAGGTTTCCCTGCTGCTCACAAGCCCGTCCTTCTTTCAGGAAATGTAGTCCCCGTGCAGGTAGGCGGCACCAGGACACGGGTGGTTTTAGCCCTGACCGGTAACTCTTCAGGAAAGGGAGCCCCTCGCCCAAATTGTTCACAACGGGCCCAGCCTTCGGGCCGTAGCTCGAGACCCTGCACGCATACAGGTTTACCCAGAGCATCTGAAGCGGTAGCGGGAGGAGGAGAGCGCCAGTCCTGCCTCCAAGGAGCTCCCAGCCTAAGGAAGAAATCATCGTGATGATGCTCCTAATCTGAAGAGCGGTGCAGTCCCTGCTGTCAGGTAAAGAGCCTCCTCCAGAAAGTTCCTTAGCGCAGGGAGGCCCCTGACAAGGAAGACCAGAATAGAGTTACTGCATTTACTTAATAAAAACATAAGCTATCTAGTGAAACTTCAATTTCTGATAAACAAGTAAACTTTTTTTTTTTTTTTTTTTTGCGGTATGCGGGCCTCTCACTGTTGCGGCCTCTCCCGTTGCGGAGCACAGGCTCCGGACGCGCAGGCTCAGCGGCCATGGCTCACGGGCCCAGCCACTCCACGGCATGTGGGATCTTCCCGGACCAGGGCACGAACCCGTGTCCCCTGCATCGGCAGGCGGACTCTCAACCACTGCGCCACCAGGGAAGCCCAAGTAAACTTTTGTTAGTGTATTTCCTGTGCAATATGTGGGACATACTTAAACTTTAAAAAAAAGGATTCCTTCTCTGTCTGAAATTTAAATTTAACTAGATATCGTGTATCTGGCAACTCTAGAACTCAACAAAATCACAAGGCCCAAACCTAAGTCCATATATGCGGCAATGTGTGAGCAGGCAGAAATTTAAAAGTCATAGCGTCAAAATGCTGAGAAGGCAGAAAATAAAGAGTGGCTCAGAGTCAGCAGGGGGCTGCCCGGCAGTGCCCAGGTTATCTGGAATACCTCAGATTCTGACCGCCCCTGCCGGCTGTGTCCCTGTCCCTGGGTCGTGGGCCCGGTGAGATCCAGAAAAACAAGTCCCGCGACTTCGCAGCCAGCTGCGTCCACTCGTCCGCTCGACCAGAGCTGACGCAAAGCACCCTGGGAGCGGGCGGGTCAGGGGCGGGGCCTCGGGGGAGGTGGTGCCAAGATCTAGGGAACGGAGATGGGTGCCGAAGGGACGGTGTGCGCTTTCAAAATGAAGAGTGATGCGAAGTCTTCTTTGTTGCCAGGAGAGACACCTCCGTGAGACCCACGCTGTGAGGGGTACTGGTACACGGGAACTTGAGAGCGGAGAAACTGAAAAACAGGAAACGGCGTGAACCAGAGCTGAAGCCACAAACTCTGAAGGCCTGATCTCCCTGCGAAGTCAACTCAGACGTCAGGGAAGTCGGAGGTTTCATCTTCTAAGAGGGGACCAAGGTGCAACCTTCAGAAAGGCAGTTTTTTTTTTTTAACATCTTTATTGGAGTATAATTGCTTTACAATGGTGTGTTAGTTTCTGCTTTACAACAAAATGAATCAGTTATATATATACATATGTTCCCATATCTCTTCCCTCTTGCGTCTCCCTCGAGAAAGGCAGTTTTTCAGAGACAGTTTTAGCAACCTCAGCTCCCACAGGCCTGAGGCTTGAGAATTGCCAAGGCTACCCAGCTAACAGACTGGAGGCTGAAGTCAGGGGAACTGCCTGGCACTCACCTTGCCGCAGCTCAGGCCTTCCTGTTCCTGGTTTTGGGCACCAGCCTCCAGGTCCTTGGTGTCCTACTGCGAGGAGGGCTGAGAACATCTGAACGTCCCGGAACATCCAGAGTCAGAGCAGCTCTCACCACCACTGAGAGTGACAGCTGGGGCTGCGTGCTTTGAGGAGCTTTGAGAAGAACCTAAGGCAGCCTTAGCAAACACCACTGCTATTATTACTGTTTACCAGGCACTAATTGTATACCAGACAACGTTAAGAACTTTATCCAGTGCCTTCCTTAATACACAACCAACCTGGGAAGTGGTCACCGTTGACTCTGTTTTACAGACGAGGAAGTGACAGCCACAGGCATCTACCAGTCTAGACAGTCAGCACTCAAGGGAGACCAGTGAGACAAAATCTCAGACTTTGGAAATGATCATCGAGGTTAAACCCCTGATTCTTGGGAGAATGGTTATCAGGACAGAAGATGCTAAGGGCAGGCTCCAAGTCCTTGCAGAGCTGCTCTCTGACAGCAGGGGGCGCCAATGTCTCCGAAAAACTACCTGTCGCAGAAAATCTAGACAGGATTGGTGCAGAGGAATACAGATGCCAAAGGGAAGAAGTGCAAAGGATCCTTTGGGCCCCACGGGCCCCAGAAAAGAAACTCAAAACAAAACTGGCCTGTGATGCAGGCAAATCAGTCCCAGATTTAGCTCCCGGCTTATTGAGCCCTCTTATCAGCTTCTCCAGAGCTCAGCCAACGTCCCATGGGGAAAACCAGCCTGGCCTTTGTGGTTTCTCATCTGTCATAGCAGCCCCTCAAGATGGCCACAACCTCTGTGGTTTTTCTTTCCCTCTGTGGAGTCTGCTCTGCTCAGGTCAAGTCCACACCCATGCTCAGAATAGGCAAATGCCCCCAGGGAAGAAAATGAGTGTGGATCAGCTGGCCTAGGAAAGGCTCCTTCTCTAGTTTAGTTCGCCTCCTGCTCATTGCTTCCACTGGTCTCCATTGTTTCAGTACATGACTCTGACAACTTACCCAGTTTTCTTCTTGTTACTGTGTTATTGCAGTGGTAGTGGTGGTGGTCTGTTGCAACTCTCTCTGTCCTACCCAGGAGCGGAAGTCCAGGTTCGCTCTCTAAGCTTCTGCTTCCTCACCTGTGAAATGATGATGATAGTGTAAACATAAAGGGAAAGGAAGGATGTCTATCAGCCAGCACAGTGCCCAGAGCATGGGGGCACTTAGCAAAGTGGGGCCTGTTTTTGGCCACCTGAGGGATTTGCAGGGGAGGCCCTGTGGGTCCTGGTGAAGAGCACTGGCCGTGGAGTCAGTAGGCTCAGATTTGAACCCCAGTTCCCCAACTTGTAAGTTGTGTGACCTTGAATAAATTGCTTAACCTCTCTCAGCCTGAGTTTTCTCCCCAGTCAAATGATGAAAACTAATGTCTGCCTCATAGCCTTGTGAGGATGAAATGGGGTCCTATATATGAAGCCTTTTACTCCATGCCTGACTATTGGTAGGTACTCAGTGGTAACTAGTAGCACATCTTATTTCACTTACTAGATGAAATAAGGGCAGAGAGATTAAGGCATTGTAGTATTTGGAGTGTGCCAAATGGAGGTGATAATGTTTCTTACACTTTATATCCATTGAGCAGTTTTCCCAAGTACTTTGACATTCATCATCTCTTCCTCACCACCACCAGGTAGTCAGCCCTTCCTATCTGTGGGTTCAACCAAACACAAATCAGAAACATTCAGGGGAAAAAATTCTAGAAAGTTCCAAAAGGCAAAATTTGAATTTGCCCCATGGGCAACTATTTACATTGTATTAGTATCATAAGTAGAGATGATATAAAATATAAGGGAGGATGTAGGAGGTTGTATCCAAATACTATGCCATTCTACATAAGGGACTTGAGTATCTTGTATTTTGGTAGATGTGGGTAGTGGGGAGGGGATGGAACGATTCTCCCGTGGACACCAAGAGATGACTGACTGTATGATATATAGAACAGGTATTATCCCCATTTTAAAGATGAGGAAACTAAGGTTCAGTGTGATTAAATGAACTAGCTAATGTCCACCCAACTACTTGGGCAGAACCAGAAAAAGAATTAGTCTTTATACCCCTAGTTCCTGCCTTCATGGGTATAATAATCCTCCCATGAAATGAGCCTCCAAAGGAGAATACAATCCGGTGGTATAAGGTGGACATTAGGCAGGGGTATGAGAGAATATTGGAGAAAGGTGAGCTGTGGGAAAGCTTGTTAGCAGAAACTATGTTTATGTGTTTGATTGAACCACTGCATCCACCATTGCCCAGTGCAGATCGGAGCCCTAAAGAGGACAGATGAAACTCAGAAACCCCGATGAGAGGAAGGCTGGGAGCACAGTTCACATCTCAGGTTGTCTGACAAGGTCAGGTTGTACGTTTTCTCATGTATTCATTCCACAAAAATGTTTTGGACTCTTACCATATAGCAGGTGCTGTGTTAGACATCAGCATACAGTCAGGAACAAAAACATAGTTCCTATCCTCATGGAGCTTGTCACCTGGTGAAGGAGACAAATAATGATCACATAAAACACAAGTAGATATATGTGTATACGTGTACAAATTGAGATAAGTGTTATGATGGGGAAGTACCAGGTGTGTTGAGAGAGCACCTAAGCAGTAAACCTGGCCATGAGTTGGGAAGGGCATGGGAAGGCCAACTCCAGGAGCCGGGCAGGCAGAGAATAGCGTGTGTGAATTCCCCACATGTTAGTGCATGGAACACTCAAGATAAGGGAAGACAGTGAACCAGGCAGCAGAGAGAGTGATGGAGAAGGTGGGCGGAGGGGCCACCAAGAGTGGGACAGGCTGGGTCTGCAGGCTGTGGGATCTGGGTCTTGGTCTAACAAAAGTGTGCAGCCATGACAGCGCTTTAAGCAGAGGGGGAGCTAGAAGAGCACTGAGAAAAGGGAGCAGGGAACGGCCTTTTCAGGGTTCTTTGATCTTAAACAACAGTAACAGTCTGATTTACTTCAGAAAAAAACTAATTTATTGGAAGCAGATATTGTAACATCAAAGGAAAGGCTGAACAACCGAGCCTTGAAAAGGACAGGAACCAAGGAAGTGCCACAGATGCAGGCAGTGGGGACTAAGGGATGGTCACCACCATCAGAACGAATCTGCCCAACTCTCATGGGCTCGGCTTGGCCACAGGACAATACACCTAGACTGGCAGTCTCTCGATAAAACAGCTTCCAGGGAGGGACGAGTGTTCCCCAAAGGAAAATCACCAAAAAATGTGGTGACATTCCCAAAGAAGTGGGAAAGGATTCTGGAAAAGAAAATCAGAGACCTACTACAGATTCTGAAAGAAAGGCAGGAGAATCATTAAGGACAAACTGGATTCCTATGGTTTTGCCCAGGAAACAAACTCAGACAGCATCGTGTCAAGGGTGTGGACCGTATAGGAGGCTTGGGAGATGGGAAATAGAGAAAGGAGCTACCAGATGGCAACTCATATCAGGTCACGTAGCCCTCCCCCAGGCCTCATTCTCTGAGTTATCTCTAGCATTCAGAGAGATAAGGTAACCACTAAACAAATAAGCCACCAAGCATAGTGAGAGGTGGCAGAGGAAACTGAGAAGAAATATATTCATTCTATCAATACTTATGTATAAGCATGTTCCTCTGCCTCTGACAGGCTCCTCTGCTTTGGAGGGTGAAGGAAGAGACAAGCATTACCTATTGATGAGACCCCTGGTGTGCAGGACAAAAGGAAAATATGTCATGACACCTGCTGACAGACCTGCAGGCAGGAAGCACCCAATATGGGCAGAGCCACTTCCCCTGCTACTACAGATCTGTCTGTTAGGATAACATTGTGGTTTCCTTCCTGGACAAGCAAGCTTTGCTCAAAATGTGTAAATTCAACGCATGATTTCTCACAGGAAGAACATTTCAAATGTGGGTTGCAGTATCTTAGGAAGACATTGCAAAAGGCCTAAAGATAAAAATTGCACAAGAGTTGGACACCAGGGCAGGACGGGAAGCCTTGGCTTGCCTTCGTGCTCTTTCGCTTCCTTGGAATAGAGCTCAAGGTTCTTGTGCAGTTTTGAGGCATCGGCCTGACAGTTTCTGAAAGACTTGTTTTTTCCCCTCTTTCACAGACTTCTTCCATCGCATTAGATGAACTTTTTGGTGCAAAAAGAGTGGCAATGATTCCAAGGAAAGGAGCTCAGAGATGAAACCGTGATGTGTAATCTGTCAAATCTTCAAAACGCCACAGCCAAAACCAAGAGATGCCTCTCTTGCAGAAAGGCGGTAGGAGAGACCGTGGCCGCTTCTGACAGCACGTGCGGCTTCCATGTGCCGCCATCCGATGAATTTACAATAAGAGCTTGAGCCACACAGGCTCCTGAAAGAGGAAACTCTTATTACTGATGCACTCTGGTCGTTTCCTTACCGATCTCTCCAGCTCAGATCTCTTTTTCCAATTTAATCCACTTCACACCAGCTCTCAGATTGATCTTTCTATTGAATCACCACTCTGGTGCACCTACCCTCCTAAATCATTCCAAACTCCTTAGCCCAATTTTCCCAAATCTTTATTTCCTTGATGATTCTGTCATATCAATGTACCATCTATATTATTACTTCCTGAATATTGATTAAATTGCCTCATTTCCTTTGCATCACTGTAAGCAATATTATAATTACTGTTTACATATTTTCAATGTACATGAATATAAACACCTAACTTTAAAATGACCATCATGTACCACCAGAAATCATCTTGTGAATCCCCTCGTGGTACCACACTTTGGGAAACATGATTCAAGGCCTGCCCGTGGCTCCCACCAGGCGCCCTTCACGTACCTTGCACTCCGGCCAAAATGGACGGTTCACCTTTCCCTGCACACACTGCCCACGCCCATGTTTGTCCCACCACCCGTCTCTGCCTTTCGAATCACGTTAATCACTTAAAGGCCAGCCCTCCGATGCCCTCCACTGCTGAGGCCTTCCCCGACTCTCCCGGCCTGAAGGCGTCTCGCCTCTCTGAACCCTCACTGCACTTAGAGCACTGGGTACTTCTCACTTAGGACTCAGTGTTGGTCTTGAAATAGGAGGTTTGGGTAGATGCCTTCTCCTCTTTCAGAACATCCGCAGGCTTTCTGAGACCGTAGCTGGTCATTTTACAGAGGGTCTGGCTCAGTTAACACTTATTGAATGAATGTATCCCCCCTCACTATTCAGTCTTCTCTTTGGTAAAACGCAAATCTGACGTCATTCTCCTGCTTCTCACAAAATAAAGTTCCAATAACTTAGCAGACATAAAGAGAAAATGTCCTTCACAATTTGGCCCCAAATGTCATTTTATCCACTCTGCTATCTCCCCGCTCTCCTCCCAGCCACACAGTCAGTCTCTAGCCACACCCAACTCCTTGCTGTCTCTTTGTCTAGTCTCCCTACCAGCAGCCCATGAAACGTACTTCCTCTCTACCAAACTCCAACTCAGTCCTCAAGTGTTAGCTAAAATGGCCTCTCTTCCTTGAAGCCTTTCCTAGCTCTCCTCTGTGTTCCCAAATCATTCTATACATTTTTTTAAACATCTTTATTGGAGTATAATTGCTTTACAATGGTGTGTTAGTTTCTGCTTTATAACAAAGTGAATCAGCTATATGTATACATATATCCCCATATCTCCTCTCTCTTGCGTCTCCCTCCCACCCTCCCTATCCCATCCCTCTAGGTGGTCACAAAGCACTGAACTGATCTCCCTGTGCTATGAGGCTGCTTCCCACTAGCTATCTATTTTACATTTGGTAGTGTATGTATGTCCATGCCACACTTTCAATTCATCCTAGCTTACCCTTTCCTCTCCCCTTTTACTGAAGCACTTGTCAATGATATTAGAGTTTCTCCTTTAAAATACTGTTGTTTCCTTTAGCCCATTAGCTCCCATAAGCAGGTATCTTATTCAATATCCCCAGTGCCTAGCGCAGTGCCTGACACATAGTAGGTACTCAACATTGGTGAATGACCAATGCAAGGGTAAGAATGTAAGCTCTCTAGCCAGACCTCTGGGATTTGAAACCAAACATTGTCACTGTTTATCTTGGGAATGTTACTTAACTCCTCTGTACCTCAGTTTCCTCATTTTTAAAATGGTAATAACTCATACAGTTGTCTTAAGAATTAACTGAGTTAATAACTGTAATGAGCTTAGAATAGAGCTCTACACATTACATGCTCAATAAAATCTGTTATTTACATTATTCCCATCAAAAACTCTGTGACTGGATGGGTCTCATGTAGTTCTTGCGTAGCTAGCTTGAACATGGACTGCCCCATGAATTTTCCATGTTTGTAAATGACAGTAAAGTTTTGCTTCTAAATTCCTAAAAAGTCTTTAGCAGTTGGGTGAAGAAGAAGAAACATGGCCAAATGGGATTCATTATGGATAAAGTGATAATATGAGTGCAGGAAGATGGAAGTATTTCAAGATACACACCTAAGACAATGGGCATTTATGAGTTGAAAGCACCTTGGTGAGAAATCTGGGCACCTGGGATCTGGCCTTACCTTAACCACCAACAAACCACATGACCTCCCTGGACCTCAGTTTCCCCAGCTGTACAATGAGGAGATTAGAATGATTGATCTTTAGGGTCCCTTCCAACTCTTATGTTCTCCTTAAAAGAATCTTAAAAAGCTTTCTAGTTAGTTCCCTCATGTCTTCACCAATTAACATCACTAAACTACCAGATACCATAAAAGTAAACCAAGCGTCATTTGCCTCAAGAGTTCCCCTGTCAACCTTCCTTTAATATTATTTTTAAACTGATTAAGCTTGCATTCCATGTTTAGTGGGAAAACTGTGGTTGTCTATTTATTCAGATATACAGTAAGCCCCTACATACGAACGAGCTCCATTCCGAGAGCACGTTTGTAAGTCCAATTTGTTCATAAGTAAAACGAAGTGAGCCTAGGTACCCAACTAACACAATCGACTATATGGTACTGTACTATAATAGGTTTATAATACTTTTCACACAAATAATACATTAAAAAAACACAAAAGATAAATAAAACATTTTTAATCTTATGGTACAGTACCTTGAAAAGTATAGTAGTACAGTACAACAGCTGGCATACAGGGGCACGTTTGCATCTTTGAAAGTTCGCAACTTGAATGTTCATATGTAAGAGACTTACTGTACCCATATATTTTCTGTTTTCTTTGCTCTTCATTTCTCCTAGCATCTCTGACTGTCCAGCTGGGACCATTTTCCTTCTGCCTGAAATACATTTTTTTTTATTTATTTATTTATTGGCTGCATTGGGTCTTCGTTGCCATGCAACAGCTTTCTCTAGTTGTGGTGAGTGGGAGCTACTCTTCATTACGATGCATGGGCTTCTTATTGCAGTGGCTTCTCTTGTTGTGGAGCACAGGCTCTAGGTGTGCAGGCTTCAGTAGTTGTGGCACGTGGGCTCAGTAGTTGTGGCTCGTGGGCTCAGTAGTTGTGGCTTGCGGGCTCTAGAGTACAGGCTCAGTAGTTATGACGCATGGGCTTAGTTGCTCCGCAGCATGTGGGATCTTCCTGGTCCAGGGCTCGAACCCATGTCCCCTGCCTTCAGGGCTGGCGGACTCTTAACCACTGCACCATCAGGGACGCCCCTGAAATACATTTTGTAGTATTTTCTTTAATGCAGGTCTTTCGGTGGCAAAGACTATTTCTATTGGCCTGAAAATATTTTTGTTTCTTGTAGTCTTGAAGGTTATTTTTGCTGCCTACAAATTCCTAGAATGGCAGTTATTTTTTTCAGGACACTGAAGATATCATTCCACACTCAGAAGGGTGCAAACAAGCAACTTTGTCCTGTCTCACCACGTACCCAGGAAATCTGCTCTGCAGCACTCACCTTTGCCACACCTACATGAACTCTCAGGCAGTTCCCAAAGCTTTCCTGGTCCCTTCCAGTTAATAAGAGTCCCAGTCCAGAATAATTCAAATCTCCAGCTCCTCATTCCATCTAAGACTTCCCCCAGCCCTAGCCTGGGCCTATCTGAGACTAAGAAGCCTGAAGGGAAGAGACTGTGGTAACTCCCATTTCTTTACCCCATCCTCCCCCTCCCCCACTCTCCAGGGTCAAGTACCCAAAGCAAGCAAAAGAAAGAAGGTCTTACTTGACCCCTAGAGGTAGCACATGTCCACATTAGTGGGCTACTTTGCAAGGTCTCTGAAGCCCCCTCAAGGGCTACTTTGCAAGGTCTCTGAAGCCCCTTCCCCATCTTTAGCTCTCTTGATTTGGGTAAGGCCCCTTCCAGCCATGCAATCATGAATATCCCTTAAGCCCCTGGCTTCTAACTGTCCCCACCCCTGCTGGGAACTCCTCTTGCACAAGGTCTCTTTTAGGACATCCCAAGTCCAGGTCTCTCCAAAGGGCCCATGTCTGGTCCACTGGAAACACTTGTGTCATTAGGTCCTGTCATTCTCGTTGTAGCCCTATCATGAGTCAAGGACCAGTTCTTCTGTTCCCCAAACTCCAGGGGACATACATCAAGCCCTCCAGGGGTTTTCTTGAAGCTTCTTACAGCTGACTTGAAGTTGGGGAAGGAAAGCATCCCCTCCCTCACTGCTCTCCTTGGTGGAGTGCGACTGACCCTCTCTTTTCAATCTGTCAATGTACTCTTAGCCTCCTCTTAGCCAAGATGATAAGGGATGCCCTTGGGTGGCAGAACCAGGTTTCATTCCATCTTTTTGCAAGTCCTACATAGTGTGGTGATTATTATTTTGGATGTGTCTGTGAGGAGGTGTCTATGTTCAGATTAACATTTGATTGGTAGACTGAGTAGAGCAGGTTGCCTCCCTAATGTGGGCAGGCCTCGTATAATCAGTTGAAGACCAAAATAGAACAAAAAGTTTGAGTAAGAGGGAACTCCTCCTGCCTGACTTCCTTGAGCTGTGTGGTCTTTTCCTGCCTTCAGACGCCAACTGAAACAATCAGATCTTCTTGGATCTTGGGCCTACCAGCTTTTGGACTGGACCTACACCATTGGCTCTCCGGAGTCTCCAGCCTGAGCACTGCAGATCTTGGGACTTCTCAGCCTCCAAATGACATGCACCAACTCCTTATAATATATATACACATACATCCTGTTGGTTCTCTTTCTCTAGAGAACCCTGCCTATGCAGATAATCTTTCATTTTGCTTTAGAATGTAAGGGTCCTTAAGTACCTATGACTTTGCCCTCAGTATTTTGGGACTTCTGCTGAAACTTAGAAACAAAAAGAAAAGTCACATTAAAATAATACCAGATGATTATTTGGTAAATTTTAATTAATTAATTTCCTAATTCAGATGATTCAAATGAGAATCATCTAGAAGATACAATAAACATTCAGACTTAGAACTTATACCTGAGTTGGTTATGTTCCTCTCCTTCCTCCATCCCCCTATAAAAGTGAAAATTAAAATGAGTATGTTATTCCCTACTCCTAAGGTTGTCCTATGGAAACAATCAATTATCCTTTGAGTTTGCCCCCTTCTCCTGTTTCATAGTCCTCTCTTGCTTCACACATGCCTGCACAAGCACGTATGCACGCCTTCCTCTCACCAGCAAACACCAGAAGCTGAAAAATAATGAGAGGAAGCCATAGCTGCCTGAATGCTGCTGGGAGAACATTGTGAGAGGAGAGCTCAGTAACCTGTAACCATGGAGATAGTTTGTAATTAGCAAACCAAGGCCCTCACCTTCCTTCCTTCTCTAGGTATCCAGACGTGGTTGGTTTAGAAACCCTGAGCCCACAGACTATTTTCCAGTAACAACTGCATAGCAACAGGATTAATATGCTGCAAACCCAGCAGTCAAAACACTGCTCATGTCCTGCTTATCAAAACCAAAATCAACAGTGGGCACATTGGGCTTCTTTTTCCAGCACTAGGGCAGACTTGATATCCTGAACTACCTTCTCCATTGAAACTAAGCACTGGAGAAAATATTTAAGCATCTTTTAAAAAACACATTGCTTAGCTAGCACAAAAGGAAGGGAATCTACAACGGCCAAAATGAAGTGAAAGCAAGAACCCGAGGAAGTAAGCAGCTACCAAGACCAGCTTTGGCCCCGAGTTTCTGTTTCAACAGTTGCAAAGGCTTGGGGTTCATGAAGTAAAGCCTGAGATCCCACTAAGGTAAGGAGTCTATTAGGAGACCCCACCCAAACCTCGTGCCCCCTCCCAAGGGCTACACCTTCAAGGTACGAGTAGATAGGAAAAAACCCCATCATGCAAAAGGCTATGTATTTATTTTGATCATGGTGAGTAGGGGGAAATCTCCCCAGGGAACTTGTAAAGCCAGCCTGTAAATACATTTGTTATCTGAATTAATACTCTGTGGTAGTGCCTTAAGATGATTTGCAGAAGTCAAAGTATACCCTCTCTGGGGGAACAAAACCTCAACTGAGGACTCAAAGAATCTCGACAATTTTCCAAGGAAAATGAGCAGCTTACAGTAAGAAAAGAAAGAAGAAAGAAATCACACAATACACAAGGAGGCGAGACACAAAATTCCAAGCAGCATATTCCACAGCCAGCAAAATCAGATGACAGTTCAAATATTGGGATTAGGAGATACAGAAGACAAAATCTTTCTACAGCTCCACGCTTACCTATTTTCTCCTGTCTCCAGATGTAAATCCCCACCAGCGCTCTGGCTCTCAGCCACCTTCTATTTCTTCCGAGACTCTGCCCTTGCTTTACTTCTTGTTCAACCTTTCTTTCTCCGTAGACACCTTCCTCAAGGACTAAGAACATGTCCAGATCTTTCCCATCAAGGAAGGAAGGAAAGAAAAAAGGAAAACTTGCTTCCCCTTCATCTTGCTCCATCCCTTTAGCTAAGCTTCCTGAAAGAGCAATCATAGTGAGCTCCCCACTCTGCTTTCACTCCTAAACTGCAGTCTGGCTCCAGCACAGCCGCCTCCGCTATTCTGAAATAGCTCTTACACCAGTTGTCAAGGCCCTAAATTACCATAATACCAATTCCAGTGAACTATAATCCACCTATTATTGCTGAGGTATTTGTACAGTGGCCATTGCCTCCTCAGAAGCTCTTTTCTCCCTCGGCCTCTGTGACATCACTTTCCTCTGAGTTTTCTCTTACCTCTCTGGTCATTTCTTCCCAGTCTACTTTGAGTCTACATCTCTGCCCACTTCCTAAATTGCTGTTGTTCTTAAGTTTCTGTTCTCAGCACTTTTCACATTCTCCCTGGCCTTATCATCCATCCTCGTGGCCTAAAACAGCCTTCTATCTCCGGGGCATGCATATAACGGCAATGTAAGAAATCTTTCCAGAGGGTACTCCCACGTGAATAGTTCTAAAAGAATCAATTTTCCAGATCCTCAATTTCCACGTGTATTCCTTCCTAGAATCAATCTGCCTGAGAATATGCCTGTGATCAAGGTGTCTTCCCTCACAAGCTACCTCTCACTCATCTGAAATCCTATTACAGTACATTTCTCCTGAGCTTATATAAAAATCTTTTGGCCAGCAACTTGAAAAATTCCTTAGGTACTGAGACCACTAACAATGACATTAATATAGTGAATGACTATAACATGGGTAGCAAATGCTCTTGTAAGTTAGAAGGGTTCCAACTATGCTTTAAATAAAATTGAAGAAACACTAAAGTTGTCAGCTGATTGATCATTAGAAATAGTTTTTGATTTAAATTTATTTATTTATTTATTTTTTGGCTGTGTTGGGTCTTCGTTTCTGTGCGAGGGCTTTCTCTAATTGTGGCAAGCAAGGGTCACTCTTCATCGCGGTGCGCGGGCCTCTCGCTATCGCGGCCTCTCTTGTTGTGGAGCACAGGCTCCAGACGCGCAGGCTCAGTAATTGTGGCTCATGGGCCCAGTTGCTCTGCAGAATATGGTATCTTCCCAGACCAGGGCTCGAACCCGTGTCCCCTGCATTGGCAGGCAGATTCTCAACCACTGCGCCACCAGGGAAGCCCCTAGAAATAGTTTCTGATGATAGATCAGTATGTGAATTGGGGCATACAATTCAGAAGGGGTTTAAAGAATTGATTAGCATTGCTATAACAACTCCTTCCATCCTCATCTACTTATTTGTCTAAACAAAGTTTCTTAGCATTAATATCAAAGCAATAAAAAATATTAAGGGAATTTATGCTGAGCCCTGTGTTGTTCTAGCAATAAGGAATATTCATTCATGGATACATGAACTAGTAGAAAAAAATCCCAACCCCACCAATCTCACTAACAGATGCATTTCCAGTAATATTTTATGTTTAATGATTGATTATTTATATTGTATTTGTTATTTTAATTAATTGTATACTAAGAATAATTTTAATGATAACTCAGCCTAGAAGAAATTAATTAACACTCAGAGCCTTATGGTCTCAGAAGGAAACATTAATTTCTTTTATTAAACATATAATAATATTTGTTTGAACAAGTATAAAAGAACATTCAAGAAAAATCTTTCACACATAAAAATGCATTGCTTTGGGATTACACTTCATGGAAAAAGTGAAATAAAATACAAGTTTAAGGAGAAGAAAGAAAGACATAAAGCTTTCACCATATTAAAGAGGAGCTTTTTCACGTACTTTTTAAAATAGATGATGCATATATACAAATGTTAAATCATTATGTTGTACATCCAAAATTAATATAATGTTGCATGTCAATTATACCTCAATTTAAAAAATTATTTTGGGGCTTCCCTGGTGGCACAGTGGTTGAGAGTCCACCTGACGATGCAGGGGACACGGGTTCGTGCCCCGGTCCGGGAGGATCCCACATGCCGTGGAGCGGCTGGGCCCATGAGCCATGGCTGCTGAGCCTGCACGTCCGGAGCCTGTGCTCCGCAACAGGAGAGGCCACAACAGTGAGAGGCCCGCATACCGCAAAAAAAAAAAATATTTTGAATTAAGTTTCTCATCAATGAGGAATGTTTAAAAATTGAAGATACCATCATCTACAAGTCTTGATCAAAAATTTCATGTTGTCATTTCAAATATCAAATCTGATTAAAAAAAATGGACGATGGTTGGTAGCCGATCACACTGGTATTTAGTTTCTATTGAATGCATTAAAATGAGGGATGTGACCATTTTCTTTTAAAATGTCAAAATTTGAAATACATCAGAAATGACATCTTTTGCATATACTCAAACTTATAATAAATAATTTTATATGTCAACCACGTGTGAGGGTAAATACTGTACAATTCCATTTATATAATATTGTGTAACAGGAAAAACTAATCTATAGTAAAAAAAAAAATCAAAACAGTAGTTTTCTTTAGGAGAGGTGGGGTCATGGATTGACTGGGAAAAGGTACAAGGGAACTTTTCAGTGGTGATAGTAATGTCCTATGCCTTAATACGGTTTGGAGTTAGAAAGGCAAAAGTATTTGTCAAAAATCATCAAAGGTATGCTTAAAATGTGAACATTTCATTCAGATAAATTTTATCTAAAAAAAGAAAGACTATAAGCAAATATTTGAACTCTAGTTACTGTTATTCATTCTGAAGAGTTTAGGGGTAAAATATATTGTCTAAAATTCATCTGGAAATGCATAAAAAATAAGATAGGCTGACAAATGGACAGATGAAGAGGTAAGTAATGTAACTAAAGTAAAAAAAAAATTTTTTAAGTTCAAACGTTTTTATTCAAACTATTTGTTGTAGTTCCAAAAAACTATGATTTTCACCATAAGGGCTACTTGAAGGCGGCTTTCTATATTCTTTGACGTAAACAGACATTTGCTAAACGGAGATGACAGTTGGTGTGAATTTTAAAATTTTAAATGCAGCTTATTTCTTAAATTAGAATAATATCTGCAATGATACAAACTGAAGATTGAATCTGATAAAGTATAATATTAAATCTGATTTGTTATGAGTAAAAATGCTGGTATATTACATTTTTGGGTGTACTATGCTACTAAAATGCCTTAAGGGTAATTTGAGGATGCAGATGGAATTATATGACTTTTAATAAACTGGAAATAAGTTACGTATGGGTGTGCTTGACTGACATATGCCTTACCGACAGTATGTCACAAAAATAGAAATATACAAAAATGTTATACATCACTAGATATTGATTCTTGTAAATCATGATAAAATTTCTGATTGGAATATTTTTTATAACATCTTTATTGGAGTATGATTGCTTTACAATGGTGTGTTAGTTTCTGCTTTATAACAAAGTGAATCAGCTATAGTAGAATCTAGGTGGTGAGTATATGGTGTTCACTGCTCAATTCTTTCAACTTTTTTGTATGCCTGAAAATATTCATAATAAAATATTGGGGGAAATGTGCAAGGGAGAACATATTTTTTCATAAGTCTTTTAGGGAACATGTGAGCAAAAGTTTGGAGACCACTGGTTTCTATTATCAACATTTGCTGATGAATCTTTAAGTTAAACTTACAGTCCAAACCTCTCCCCAGAATCTCAATCATATTTCCATTTGTCTCCTGGACACATTATCTGGATTTCCCATCACATTTAAAACTCAACAGATCTAAACATGAATTTATTGTCTTCACATGTCAGTTAAAATATCATCAGCTAAAAGTAACAGAATTTAAGTGTCAAACAAAATGAGGGTTATTTTTCCTACATAACAAGAAACCTGGAGATAGGTGCCTGCTGGTGTTGGTTCAGCAGTTCAATGATATCCTGGCTGGCAGGTCTGCAATTCTCTTGGTCTTTCCTCATAGTCACAAAATGTTCTACAGCTCTAGGCATCATGCCTGAGTTCAAGACAGGAAAAGAGGGAAGGAAGAAATGCCAGTGACAATTGAATCTTTTTTTTTTTAAATAAATAAATTTATTTATTTATTTATTATTTTTGGCTGCGTTGGGTCTTCATTGCTGCACACAGGCTTTCTCTAGTCGCGGCGAGCAGGGTCCACCCTTCATTGCAGTGTATGGGCTTCTCATTGTGGTGGTTTTTCTTGTTGTGGAGCACGGGCTCTAGGCTCACGGACTTTAGTGGCTGTGGCGCGTGGGCTCAGTAGTTGTAGCTCGCGGGTTCTAGAGCACAGGCTCAGTAGTTGTGGCACACAGGCTTAGTTGCTCTGCAGCATGTGGGATCTTCCTGGACGAGCGCTCAAACCTGTGTCCCCTGCATTGGCAGGCAGATTCTTAACCACTGCACCACCAGGGAAGTCCCACAACTGAACCATTTACGAAGACAATTTCAGGTTTTCCAGAAACCTCCCAACAGACTTCCACATAAATCCCATTAATCAGAACTGTGTCCTACTACCACCCCTACCTGCAAAGGATACCAGGAAGCAAGTACTTAACCTTCCTAGCCTCTAAATTGGACATAGGATTGGGTGACAGGTGAGCCCACCTACAGTATCTGTAACATTCTCCCCAAAACCTGCTCCATCGTCTATAAGCTCTATCTGTGTTAATGGTTCCATGATCTGCCTGGTTACTCACCCAAGTAAGAAACCCAGGAGTCATCATTCCCTCTGTTTCCCCTCCTATCCCTATATCCAATCTGTCTTGATCTTTCATCAAGCTTTTGAATACCTCTGAAATCTGAGCCTCCTTCCTAAACCCATTGCCACTGTCTTGGTTCAGGTTCTCATTTCTTACCTGAACTGCAATAGTAGTCTCTTAATTAGTCTCAAGCCTTAACTTCAAAGCATCCTCCATGCAGCCCCAATTTGACTAAAAATAGAAGTCTAACCATCTTATGCCCTGCTTTAGCTCCTGTCTCTGGCTTTGCATAATGTCTAGTTTAAAGGCTAACTTCCTTATTTAATTTAATGTAGTCTCCTACTTTCATATAATGATGTACTCTTGAACACGTGTTATCAGTTAGGATGTCCTAGTCCTGTCAAGGGTCAGCTCCCCTAAGACACAACTTTGTTGGAGGGTGGGTGGCTGGGGAAGTCTACACTCAAAATCTATATCTGTTACGTTAGGCAGGCAACCCTCTGTCTCTAATGCATGTGTGCTAAAATTGTAGTGTGAAAGAATAATAGATTTATAATAGGGGTTCTGTTCCCAGAGGGTCGAGAATGTATTTTGTCTTAGAGACATAAAATTCAACAATATATTTAAAGTATCATAGCATTGTTGTTCATTTAGTTCAGAGATTTACTGAACGCCTACCATGTACTGGACACTATTCTTTAGTTCTTTTCTTTTTGGATAGATCAGAGAGGACAATAAGTGTTTGACTGAAACTAAAGATGTGCCTCTTTCTGCATTCCTAATGACTTCCATCTCTGCCTCTATTTCACTATTTGGGGCTTATACTTATTACCAGAATCCACACATTCATTTTTCTGTCTTCTCTTCATTTTCATAAGTTAAAATTCATGAGATATTCAAACAAGTGTCCAAAGACACAGATGGTAAAGACGGCAACATGGTGGAAACTGACTGGTAGAGTACAACACAGTGATAGCTAACCCTTATATTGTACTTACTTACTCTGTGCCAGACACTGTTCTAGGTACTTTACAAATATTAACTCATTAACCTGCACAACTCCACGAGGTATGTACTAGTACCTCCATGTTGCAGATGAGGAAACTGAGGCCCCAGGACAGCTTGGCACTTTTGTGAGCTGACTGAAAGCTGTGCCCTAGCACCTTCTCCACTCACCTCCCTCTGCTCCACTTGGGCTGCTCCCCTTCTCACAGGCCCCCCAGGAGCCCCTGGCTTCTCCAGCCCTGTGCTTTGGCACCTGCGGCCCCGTCTGCTCTTCCCTTCTGCTCAGACTCGTTCAGGACTCGCTCAGGCCCACTGTCCTCAGCAAAGCCTTCCCTGCCCAGTGCCAAGAGGGCAGGCGGTGCTTACCAGAACCTTGCCCCACATCCTCACCTTGCTATAATTTGCTCATAGATCTGTCTCTACCACCAGAGCCAGTTGCAGCAGGCCTGGCTGTCTCCTCGTTGTCGAGTCCCTGAGGCTTGCTACTATCCCTGGCCTATAACGGGCACTTAAAGTTTTACTGAATTAATGCATAGGCTCCCTGGATTTTACACTTTCTTGTCGCCCCCGTACTGCCTGGCACCACATGTTGCAGACACTTAGTCATTCGGAGTGGGAGCCTGGTTTCCCCACCAGACCCCTAACTTAATAAAATAAAGCGAAACAAAACCTTCCCCCCTTTGCTCCCATTTCCACATCACAATAATCCCCGAGGATTTGGATTCCTTTCCAAGCTCTCCCATCAGTCGAATACAGCAGGACCCGGAGTGTCTGACTCCCCTCCAATGGCCAGGCCGAGCAGGATGGGTCGCAGTCTTCTGGGCGCAGGGAAGCCGCATCCCACGCCTTCTTCTCCCAGTTCTTGCCTATTAAGGTAAGAGTTGGAGTCGCGCGGAAGGGACCGAGGGAGGGTCCCCTAGAAGCTGCTTCCGCGGCCTGTGCGCTCGCAAGGCGCTGGGGAATCACAACCTGGGACCGGATGCCCCGGGCCGGGTGTCCCGCGACGGGTACTGCCAGCTTCTGGGCGGCTTTGGGTCCTACTTATCTCTTCTACCCGAGGCCATCTTCCTAGTTTCCATAGCCACCAGGGCCGTGTCCTTATTCTCAACCATCACCGCAGGCCTCAAATGAGTCTTTGCACAGAGCTCTGATTAAATGAGTCTCGGGTCTCCAGTGGACGCTCCTTCCTCGCAGATGCTCCGATAACCACCGCGAGAGGGGTGCCTGCGGGGCTCGTCGCCCGGCCTGGGGAGGGAAGGAGGCGGCCTCTCGTTCCGGAGGTGAGCGGGGTACCTGCTCCTTCTGGCCGCTCGACCCCCACCCAGCGGCGCTCCCACCCATCGCCAGCCTCTTGGCTCGGGGTCCTCCCCGGCCCTCTCTCACACTGTGCCGGCTCCAGCCCCGCCCCCCCGCCCCCCCGCCGGCCCCGCCCAAGGCCCCTCGCGCTCCGCCCCCTCCCCGCCGGCTCCCGGCGCTGCCGGAGCTCCGAGTCCGGGCCTGGGGACTCGGGATCCCGCCGCCGGGGCCGCAGCATGGGGCGCTTCGGCGGGGCCCTGCGGTGCATCAAGTACCTGCTGCTCGGCTTCAACCTGCTCTTCTGGGTGAGACCCGGAGCGGAAAGGGCCGGGCAGGGGAGGGGGCTGGGCGGGGACGCAGGGCAGGGGGCCCCGGGGAGCTGACCGCTGCGGCTTCCGAGCCGGGCTCCTGAAGGCAGGGTGTTCAAAAAGACGGAGGGAAGAAAAAGGCAGACAAAGCGGGCGGGGTGGGGAGGGGGGGAGGGAGGGAAAGATGGAGGGGGAGAGAACCGACAGAGAGAGAGATTGAGCAATGAGAAATGGTGAAAAGGGGGGAGACCCCGTGCGGCTCTTCCCTTTGAGGAACCTCTCTGCCTCGGTTTTCATCTGGAGTCTGGTAACACCAGGTGCGGGGCTACCAGCTTCTCTGCGCACACACCCCCTTCTCGCTCTGTCTTTCCGCTGGAGCAGGGGCCCGCCAGGGCGCCGGGACTGCCAGAGGTGGTGCCCCATCCGGAGTGTGCGGAGACATCACCTGGCTGTGGCGGGCTTGTGTAGGAAATTGGGGGTAGCAGTGGAAGTGGTATTGGTGGGGGTTCAGCCTTTTTCTGGGCATTAGGGGAGGGTACCGCTGGATGGAAGGAGGCGGTGGTGCTCTTCTGTGAGGGAATGGGCGGAAGGGAGGGGCTTGCAAGGGGCAGCAGCACCTCCCCACAAACCCCAGCTCAAAGCCTTTGCTAAATCCTACTGCTCCCAGAGATGATCTCATTCAACTTTGCGTTGAATGAACAACATTCCCAGGATTAGTGGTTCACCGGCTGATAGGGCCATGACCCTTGTCTCCTGTATTACTGGGACAAGATTAGGGCTAGACCATCCCTAGATTCCTGGATATTCTGCCTCAGGCCCTGAAGGACTGGGAGACAAGGTCTGAAAATTGTCTTTGCACATTTCCTCTTGGGCTTCCTCAAGGGAATGTCAGTCACTATAACTGCTCAGACAGACCCTGAAGGAAAATACAGATCTTGCATTGGGTGAAGAAGTTCTTAGAGCTGGGAGGGAGCAGCAAGGGGGCTGGGTGCTTGAAAATAACTAGGATAGAGGAGGTTGCTGTTTGTCTTATCTGCTCTGGGGAGTTTGTTTTCCCGTGACTCCAACTAATTAATTATTGAAGGATGGTCTCTGCTTGTGTCTGCCAACCCATTAGCCCAGATGCCTGGGTGACTCCAGCAATTCCAAGCTCTCAGAGGTCAAGTTGCCATCCTCAGCATCCTGCAGCAGGGGAAGGTGTGAAGGAGGTACCCCATAGACAGCCCTGAATTTTAAAAATACACATGGCTTTTGTACGCTTGGGCATTTACATCCAGCATACTATCGGGAAGGGCATTTCTAAAGGCCCTTTATGTTGTGCTTTTGAATAGCCTGGCTTAATTTCAAAAGCTGTTAATTATAAATGTCATGCTTTAGTGACACTCTTCACTCTCACTGCTTACAAATTCAAAAGAGGTTTTATCGAAGTCTGAGAAGGAATTCTTAGGCTGGGTACAGTGCTTATTTAGTGCCTGATGCTGTGCCAGCCTTTCCAAGATAATAGGCAACATTTATTGAGCATTTTCAGTGTGTCAGGGACAGTGCTATGCACACTGCATTCATTATTAACTTAATCCTCACAACAATCCTGAGGTGCATACTGTTATTATCCCCATTCTTACAAATAAGGAAAAACTGAGGCTCAAATAGGTCCACTTGCCCAAGGTCACACAGCTAATGAGTGGCAGAGGTGGGACTCAGACTCAGCCTTCATGCTCCTAAGCACTGTGGTACATGTAGTTAACCAGTGGTTCTCAAAGTGTGAGTCCTGGGCCAGTAGCATCAGCACCTCCTGGGAACTTGCCAGAGACGCACATTCTCAGCCCCATCACAGGCCTGCTGAATCAGAAATTCTGGAGGAGGGACCCAGCAATCTATTTAAACAAGTCCAGGAAATGCTTATGCTTGCTCAAGTTTGAGAACCACTCTGTTAAAGAATCAATGCACAAGAACTGTAAAAATAACTTATATATGTAAATATAAATAAATATACATAATTTATATTGACAAAAGTATATATATATATAATTTATAAATTAAAAATACTGTTCCCTAAGCTGCTAATCTAGTTGAGGAAATGACCAATGAATATAGAACAACAACAAACAAACAACAACAGCATATAATCAAGTGACAAATTTCACACCTCTGACTCTAAACACAGGAAGGAAGGGAAGTAGGAACAAAGCAATGTTAGAGTGCCTATCATGTATTAGCCGCTGGGGTTAGGCATGACCTTTTATATATCCGACCTAATTAAGGAGTTCCCAGCAATAGTGAGGAGTTGGGACAGTTGTCCCGAAGAAGGGGACGTTTAAGCTGAAGATTGAAGGACTGGTAGGATGGAGGAGGACAAGGGTGAGGGGGGTGACACACCACCCACGGGCAGAGGAACAGAGCAAGGGTGAGTGTGACCACCAGCTGACAAAAGGATCAGGCTCAAGTGCAGAGATCGCAAGCAGAGTGTGCTTGAGCAAATTATCTTTACTTCTAGCCCTGTTTTCTCAGCTGAACAATTGAGGTAAAAGAGTTGCTGAGAGGATTCAAAGGAAATATGTAAAGTATCTGACTTCACCTTCCTGTGAGCCCAGTATGTAGTAAGTGCTCAAATTTTTTTAATTATTACTTTTATTATTAAGTGCCTGGCACATAGAAAGCATTTAATAAAAGTTAGCGCTCTTTCCCCAGAGTCCCTTAGTATCGGGGAATAGTGTATATCTTTGCCAAGTAACTTACAGCTTGTCTTTGCTTTAGGATGACTACACACTGGCTTCTCAGTTTGTACTTGTGGATTTTCCCCACTAGGACTTAGAATACTCTGAGAGCAGGAATCTTTTTCTGTCTTGTTCATGGATATATCTCCAGCGCCTAATAGTACCCAGCTTATAGAAGGCACTCCATAAACATCTGTAGAAAGAATTGATGAATCTACAGGTTAGGGAACTGGATACAAATGGCCTTCCCGATTTGCAAAGGTAATCAATTGTCAACTTTATCTGGAGGACTGAGCCTGTCTCTTCCTGCTCATTCCCTGTCGGTTTGTTCTTTGTACAGATTGGGCCCAGGAGGAGAATATGGGGCCTTCCTCACTCTCATTCCATGGGGAATGGGGACCAGGGACCAGCAGCAGTCACAGACAGCTCTCCCATGTCTATAACTGTACAACCAAAGGGAAAGGGGCGACCTGAAACAGGCTCCTAATTATTTAGAGGAAAGCGATTGTTTGGGATAAATTGTCTAGATGTGTACCTTCACTGTAACTGAGGGAACCTGATTCCAGGAAAGCCCCACCCTAGTTTTTGAAGTTGTTTTTTTTCCTGGTTAGAGGGTTTGTGGGAAGTTTGGGGAAGGGGGAGAGGGCAGGGGACAGTTTTCCTGGAAGGACAGGCATTCGCCATGACTTCAGGCGTTCTATTTACACACTCTTAGATGCTTGCGTGCCTGTCCTTCTGAGGTCTGGGGTCCCCCTGGGTGACAACACTTCCTTTCCTGTCAGGAACTCACCAGAAGGCAGACGCAGAGGCTGGGTGGGGTATGTTTTGTGATCTGCAAATCGATTCGCAACCTCCTTCTGGCAGCTGGGTGAAGTTTCCCTAGGCTGTGCTCCTGGTTTTATAAACATTCAGCTAGAGCCTGCCAGAGCCAGCAGAGCACTCCCCGGCCCAGGGCTGCTGACTGTGCTCACCATTGAATTTTAACAAAACAAAAGTAAAGCCTGGCCCCAAGCCCCACTAAATTAATTTCTCTTTTCATGGCTGATGTCTAACATGAAACCCCTCCCAATATCTGTCATGTCTAAATTCGGACATTACAGTCAGATAGCATGGCATGGTCCCATGCCTTTCACTGCGATCACCTTTTTTTTTTTTCCCCTCCGTTGCATAGTGATATAAATAAAACACCACAATCTACCAAGCCACGTGTGTTGGTTTAAAGAAGAAAGAAAAAAACCTGGGCTCTGTTTATTCCTCGGTTTGTTGTTGTGTACTCGGCGTTTTCCCACCGCTGTGCTGTGTGAGCTGCTCAGGGTCGCCGACCAACAGGAAGCAGGACCGTTCATTGTTGAAAGTCAGATGCCATATATGTATGGCTTGTTTGAAGTTGCTCTCCTTTCCTTCTCACTGTTATTAATGCAGCTCTGGAGTTTCACTTGGTGATGCCTAACAGGTGCTTTTAGGAAAGACCGTGTCTCGTGGGCTTACGAGATGTCTGACTTGTCTACTCCTCTTTCCCAAATTCATTTCAAACTGTAGCTCCAGAGCTACCACCTGTCAGAAAGACTTGTTTAAAAAAATACCCGAAGAAAGTATTCTATGGGTCCACCCGAAAGCTAGACCACCCCAGAAGGCAGATAGGAATTTCCTTGGCCCTGTCGTTGGATAGTCTCCATTTCTGATTCCTGTCAAGGTGGGGAGAGAGCGGCAGCCTCCCCTATTTTGGACCAGAGGGGCCCAGTGGTGCTGGGAGGGGCAGGACTCTATGATAGGAGCCAGCCTGCAGAAGCCAGAGCTATGGTTCCAGGAGTCTGGTAGACCTCGGCCAGGTCTAGGCAGCATGGCAATTCACATCCACGAATTCAAAGCCTGGAAGGTGGATACTGGCATCTCACTTCCTGGGTTTATTCCTGGCCATAGTATTTACTAAACAGGGGTGCTTCGTTAGTAAGCTGTTTAACCTCTTTGAGCCTCCATTTTCTCATCTATATAATGGACATAATCAAGTATCAACATCAGTGTATGACTTTGGTGCAGATAAAAGAGTAAATATATGTAAAGTATTAAGTATGGTACATGAGATAGTAAATATTCAGTAACATAGATATATATTACTGGTAGTCATATTTAAACAGTAGAAAACAAGTGGGAAAGTGGAATCTAGAATCCAAGAGATTCATAAAGGTAAGGAGAAGTAGGAAACAGGTGTCCTAAGTCCAACCAACCAAGCAAAGTGGCAAGAGTCTTGTAGCTTATCAAAGGCCTGAAGTCTTTCCTCTGCAATTAGTCACTCAGCAAGTACGTGCTTACCACCAGCTATGTGCCCAGCACCCTACCAAATGCTGGGCATTCAGAAATGGTTAAGACACAGTCCTTGATCTTGAGGCACTCAGAAGACCTTTATTTGGTGCTCCTTTGTGCCTTTGAGTATAGTTTACTGACTCTTTAATGTCTTTGCTCCTCGGGGCAGGGAGTGTGCTGTGCTGGTATCCTTCTTCTTCCATCTCTCAGCACCTAGAATAGCTTCGGCGGTCACTGGCACAGCTCTGGCTAACAGACCCTAGCGCTGGAGCCGTTTGTTTGTTCCCCGCCCTGCTTCTGTGCTACCAAGGGAAGGCCAGGGGGTAGAAATAGGAAAACCTTTGGTGATCAGTGCCTCTCAAACTTGAACATGAATACAAATCTTGTTCAAATATATATTCTGATTTGGTAGGTCTGCATTTCTAAGAAGCCCCCAGATGCTGTTCATGCTGCTGGTCCAGGGAACACACTTTGAGAAGCACCGGTTTAGATGTGGCCTCAAGAGGTCAAAGATCCACTGGTGGCTCTCATTTCTGAATGGGGCAGGGAGTGCCCTTCCTTTAGGCCTGCTCACCTGGCTTCCTTGTGGCAGTTCTCTTAATTCCATTTACCACTTTACCGTTATTCTTCTAAGAATTTTCTTTTACACTGAGACTTGTTGGTTTCTACAATTACCAGGAGGTCACCTGTCCATTGCCCATTATGTTTCACTGTGTTATTCCAGAATATGTAGTATCTTTGGGTCTCCAATCATGTGTGACAAAAGAGAACATAACTTCCATTCCCCACCTTAACACTGACAGTTAATATCACAACAGGGCTGTTCTCCTAAAGCAAGTGACACTCTACTAACCATCATGTCATGCTTGCAAAGGAATTAAGGAGAAGGAATTGAGAAAGAAGCCCATAAGATGGGGCGACCAGATGGGCTGAGAGCACATGATACAGACGAATAGGGGTTACCTTGGCTTGCTTTTTTCATCCTCTTTGGGTTTAATTAGGGACAAAAATAACATTCATATGATGCTTTGGTTTAAAAATGCTCTTACATACATTATCCCATTTGATCATGAATCACAACAATCCCATGAAGTAATGTAATCCCCGTTTTACAGATGTGAAAGCCGAAAGGCAAGCACAGTATGTCTGGGGTCCAAGAGTTCGGGAGGAGCAAAGCCAAGATTCACACCCTGGTCTTCTGATTTTAAACCCTGTGTTCTTTTCACTGTACACATTTATGAGGGCACATGGAATATAAGGTATAATAAATGCTACTGGCTTAGAAAACGTGAAGTTTATGGCTGGGGAGATTATATCCAGTGTTGGATTGTCTTGATGCATTCCAGAAATGCAGGTGCAAAGAGGTGCATAACGCTCTGGCATGTGGGAGAAAGAAGAGAAAGGCTGAGAACACCCCTGATTGGTTTAAGGCAGAGGAAAAGCAAGATGGGAATTGAGAAAGGGTATGTATCAAGAGACAGTGTTTAAAATTAGTTTCAGGAGCGAGAACTTGAAGAAGAATATTAAGCATTATATAAATGGAAGGTACGTGCTGGCTGCTTCCCCATGCACATTTTGTATATTAGTTTCCTTAATCCTTACAATGACCTTCTGAAATAGCAGCTATTGTCACCCCTAGTTTATATATAAGGAAACAGAGGTACAGAGAGTTTAAGAGCCTTGTCCGAGGCCTCAGAGCTGGCCAGTGGCAGAGTTGGGTTCCTGTGCGTGGCCCCAGAAACTGTCCTCTTAACCACTCCAAGTCTACAGACTGACAAGAAGAGAAGATTGAAGCTGTGATGAGCATGTGAATTCCAGACCTGCACTCTCCAATATGGTGGCTGTGCTACTAACCACATGTGGCTTTTCACACTTAAATTAATCTATATTAAAAGGAATTTAATATTCACCTTCTAAGTTGCACTAGCCACATCTCAAGTGCTCAGTGACCATGGGTGGCTAGTGGCTGCAGTATTGGACAGCACAGACAGAGAACATTTATATTTACATCACTGGAGAAAGTTCTTTTGGATAGCTCTAGCCTAAATATAGTTATTCTTTCTCTCATAAGTCATCTTTTCCTGTTTTTCTCTTATTGGGTCTTATAAAAACTAAAACCAAAGAGAGAGGGGGAACATACTTTCTGGAAAGCAGGACCGACATACCTAGTATAGAGGTTTAGAAACTCAAGGGAATCCCAGCTGTCATGGAAAGAGTGTAGTGCTAAAATAAAAATTAGTAGAGGAAGGCAGCCGAGGACTAAATCATTAGAATCATGGCCATGGTGTTTCCTATCTTGAGTAGGATTAAGTTTTCAGTTTGAATATAACATTAGTGAGTCTACCACCATAATAACAATAAGTGCTGGGCAATCACAGTTCTAAATGGTTCTAAGTATGTAAGGTGAACTCATGTAATCTCTTAAGGAGGCACTATTATTACCCCCACGTTGCAGCTGAGGAAGCTGAAGGTTAGTGAGGTTAAGGGACTTGCCTGAGATCACAGGACTACTAAGTGGCAGAGCCTGATTCAAACCCGGGCTGCCTAGAACCCCCTGATTTTATCTGCTACAACTCCTCGACAACACAGCGTATAATGTGGATTGTTTTTGTTACTATCCTGTCCCAGAGCATCATTATTCAGTCTGAATACTCAGAAGAGGTAAAATGTTCTACAAGAGCAGTTGCGGAATGTTCCAAGGTGTGTGCCAAGCCCTGTCCTCCCCATTGTAATGGTGAAAGAGTCAGCTTATAAACTGGGGCAAAGGAATTAGGCAGGGACAACAGAGCCCCCCAGTGGGGCAGGGATGGGGCCTGGAAGCTGCTGCCACGCATCCAGGAAGCCCACATGGTCTCCCTGTGCTCCCTGTACCCGTCTAGTCCCCTGTAAGTGGCCCAGTGCTGCCTGCCTCTCTGACCCCAAATGATTTCTGGTCAAATTGCTGTTAAGAAAAATTCACTCTAGAATACAAGACTTTCAGGATTCCATTCAAGCTAACTTTTGAATAAACAAAGTGTTTTGGCTTGTTCCAATCTAACCTGAGTTTTACCTGAAGCATTTTTTTCTCCCATTGTCTGTCTGTAACAACTAAAACCAGGTGAAGATCATTATTATTGATTGATATTCAAAAATCCTGTTTATCTGCTCAAGAGTAGTTCTCTCAAACTACCTTGAAAAATATTAGGCTGTAAAATAAATATTGTTTAATGTTCCATCTTTGCTTATGTAAAAGTGCAATATAGTTGAGATGTCATAGACGTCAGGGTAGCCCTCAAAGTCCTGTTTACTCAGAGGGCAAGCCTGGGATAAGAGCCAGCTGGATGCTGCCAGGAGGGAGTTCAGAGATCACAGAAAAGACCATTATTGTCCTCCTGGAGCTCGTCCCCCCGGTCAGGTAAGACAGACACTGGCTTTAAATCACTTTGATAACTTGGTGGATTGGATTTTACTTTAGTTGTATTTGATCTTCATTTGATAGAGCCGTCTGCTCAGTGGAATCATTAGCCAGTAGCCTGTGGCATTTGTTTTTACTGTATGAAGAAAACTATACAGCCATCATCTTTCTCCTAATCCTTACTGATCTCTCCTCTCCTTTTCCCTGTATCTCTTTAGAAGAAGGCATTGTGTACAACCACTGAATAAATACATACACTTTCCATATCTATATTTATCTGCTTTATCATTCAGAGCAAGCTTTTCATCCTGGCTCAGTTTCCTTCCCCGACCTTAGTATCCCCCCAGCACTTTTGTACTACCCCCCCCCCACCCCCCAGCAATGTCAATTGATCCACACAAGTTAACTCTAACAACCTAAACAAACAGCAGAAGGTATAATTAGGACAAATATGTAGCCCAATTATCTTTCTGGAGATGCATAGAACACTCCTGCTCTATCGTGGTTTGAATTGCAGAACCCATCCATTAGTGCAGAGAATTAAGCATTGATTTTTAAAATATATCCTTACCTGAAGGAAGTCTTTCAGGAATTTCTTAGCATAAGCTTGTTCTTATGAAATTGTTGTGAGGAAAATAATAGGGGAAATCAGAAACACTGGCAACTAACCAGTGCGTTTCCAGACTGACACCCATGCATTTCCAACCTAGCAGCCGTCTCATCATATGCTGCCGTAGTCCTGCCTCCCAATTCCACCTCACCGGGTCCTGATGTTGAGGCAAGGGTAGCAAGCTTCCTCAGAGGTGGTTTCACCTGGATGTCATATGGCGTTTGGCTCTTGGATTTCTTCTGACAAAATCCTTGATTTTGAGGAAGTGCCATCTCAATCCTTGCCTTGCTTTCACTGCATAATTGGATGAAAATCTTGGGAGCTGGCTTACCTCTTTGAGAAAATTAGTATCATCTTCTAGAGCAAATGTGCTTCCGACTTTTGCCTGCTAAAAGGATGAAACTCCCACTACCCTTATGGTATCATAATGTGATTTGCAATCAGATCAAGAATTGTGAATGTTCATTACCTGATTCCATCTGGGGTGAGAATTGCCACCAAGAGCAAGTATTAGCTTAAAAGCTTTTAATCACATTTCTAGGATTGAAGTGTCATTTCCCTCTGAGTGACGTCATCCCAAAGAATAGAATTGCAAAAGAGTTGGGTATGTATGTACATGGTATTCACCCTGGAGGGGCAGGAATACAGAATTCATTTTGTTTATTTTTTCATTCAAGTGCATTGTGTGTGTGTGTGTGTGTGTGTGTGTGTGTGTGTGTGTGTGTTGCCATGATTACATTAAGTATTCATATGTCCTGCCTATAAAAGGCATGTATAGATTTATTCTTTGTGTCCATGCCTGATGCATGGCACACATCCCTGCAGGCTTGGAAAACACAGAACTGATACTACCTTCTCTTGTTTTGTTTTGTTTTTCTGTGGGAAAATGTTTTGCTGAGTATATTCAACAGTGTATTCACACAGTGCCATCTGAGATGTCTGCACAGTGTTTCCCAGGTGCAGATGAATTTGAAATCAGTACTTTGGGAAGTATTCCCTTGGAGGGCTGTGAAGGAGTTTGTTCACAATTGCTTCTATCAGCCTGTCTTAGGTCAAGTCGCCATAAAAAAAAAAAAAAAAAAAACTATAGATTGGGTGGCTTAAACAACAGGAATTTATTTCTCACAGTCCTGGAGCCTGGAAAGTCAAGATCAAGGTATCAGCTAATTCAGTTCCTGGTGAAAGCTTTCTTCCTGGCTTGCAGACAGCTGCCTTCTCCCCGTGTCCTACGTGGCAGAAAGCACTCTCTGGTGTCTCTTATGAGGGAATCCCATCTTGGGAGCCCCACCCTCATGACCTCATCTAATCCTAATCACCTCCCAAAGGCCCCACCTTGAAATGCCATCACATTGAGGGTTAGGGCTTCAACGCATGAATTGTGGCAGGGAGCACAATTCAGTCAACAGCACAGCCTAAACTGTACCTTTGTGAAGGCCCTCCATGCATTCATTTAACAGATGTCTGTTGGGAGGTGGCTGTGCAAGGCAGAGGGGTAGGTGCTTGGGACACAGCAATATAAACCCTGTCCCTTCCCTCACATAGCTCAGGACTTAATTTTTCTTTTTTAATTACAGAAATATTTAAACAGAAGTGGTTGTATGAGACATGGAGGAAGACACACACCTGGGCTAGGCTAGGCTTCGCAGAGGAAGTGACATGAGAGCTGACAGCTGTGAGTGGGTGTGAGCCAGGTGGAGGGGAGCAGAGGAGAACTTTGTAAGCTAAGGAAATAGCAAGAGCAGGGTCCCCAAGTGGGAGAAGGAACTGAAACTGTGTGGCTAGAGCTTCTGAGGATAATTAACTGGGTCTCCTATCTAGGGAAAAGCACATGAGCTGCCTGAGAACATCCCTAAGTGATACTTTTTACCCAGAAAGGGAGCTTTCTGGTGGGTTTAGTCATCAGACAGCAGAGTAGCATGTATTCGCTCTTTGTGATCAGGGTGGGCTACCTTCTGCTGGAGGCAAGGGGTGGAGGTGGGGGGAGCTGAGAAGAATGAAGGACCCAGGCCTGGGGAGTGATGTTCACATTTTTGTATCTCAGCACTACCCTCCCTCCAATTTGGTGCCTTCCTAAGAACCATGTTTGTGATTCATGAAAAAAAAAATTTTTAAGTAAAAGAATATGTCCTCAAGATAGAACATTTGATCAGCAATCCCAGGAGAGTGGAAATAAATACAGCACAATATAATTGAAATCCAATAACAAGCTTTGCTTCATGTTAAATGACTTGTTTTCTGGCAGATAAACATTAATTAAAGGAAACTTTTTGTTCATCCACTTTGCTTTAAAAGTTTTCCAGTTGGGTCTGTAGTCCTCTTTTCTGCTGCTTTAGTTTTAGAACACATACAGGCTTTTCCATGGACATATGCTTACAATTTGCAACTTTGTCCTGCAGACTCTCTGGAATATGGTTAGCTACTGAAATGACTAGTCCATGAAAATGCATAATGTAATTGTACCAGGTAATCCCTGATCTAATGTCATCGTCTATTCCTTACATTTCTATCTTCTTTTTCTATTTTACTTCTCTCTTCTTTTTAACTAGTGTACACACTTTTGCCCTCAAAATCCTGTTGCATCACATTCTCTGAGTGCTTAATGCACAATTGGTGCATGGAAGACAAATGGTGATGCAAAGAATGATGACATCTGGGGTCTTCTCAGGGGCTGGTTCTCTGACCTGCATTGTTAGAGTCCCTCTTGGGCCACAGAGGTGGGATCAGTTTCTCCACTAGCCCCTGAGATCCTTTGGAGAAGGAACTGGATCTTCCTTATCTATGAATCCTTGCCTCCTGGCTCACGACAGATGCTCAGCAAATGTTTATTAAATGATTAGCATCAAAGCCCTACTCATGCTGTTGTATGAAAAAGTCCATCCCTGGAAAAACAGTATTTCTAATGGTAATTGTTCCAAAGGCATGGGGATTGGTACTAGTCGCGGATGCGGAGTAGCCCTCGGCAAAGTTCTTTGGTTGGTAGAGCGGATCCATCATGGTCCTCGCCGATCACCGCGTCCAGCCCCTAACATCCCCCCTCTGGCCTTCAACCACTCAGGTCGTTACCTTTGGCTTCTCATCGTGTCTGGCATCAGGCAGCACTCGTGCTGCTCATTGCCCCCATCAGAATGAGGGCTCCCGCCTCCCCTCTCCTCAAGGCCCTGCCATGGACTTTCCACAATGGTAGCAAGCTTAGTACAAGCTGTGAGCCGTGTGCCCTAACTCCTGTTTCAAGCCCCAGACTCTGACCTTCCCCAGATTCCTCTCTCTACCCAGCACAGGGTTCCACGAAAGGCAACGCAGCCCTTACCCACACTGTTCCCTCTGCCTGGCATTCACTCCTCCCTCCAGTCCCTCCCTGCTCCGACACTTCTAGCTCATTCTTCAAGCTGTAAGTCAAAATAGAACACCTTCTGCTGCACGCTGGTCATCACGCTTTGCTCTAATCCCTGGGCAATGAAGCAGGTCCGTGGAGCACACTTCCTGTGTCCTGTGGCATTTATTAGTTTACGGGATTATCTTCCATGTCAGACTTTTCATGTCTTTTTCATCGTTGCTTCCCTAATGCTTAACACGGTACCCAGTCAGGACCATAGTTACCTCCTCCGTGAAAGACAGGGAGGAAGGAGAGCAGATGAGGACGGGCAGAGGCACGAGAAGGAAAGCAACGTGAAGGGGCAGCCTCTCCATCCTTATTTGTTCTCATGTTGGCTGCAGTGTTGAGGTGCAACCAGAGGTACAGTGTTGTATCTGAATGCAAAGGAGGGGCTGAGAATGGGGGCATGGGGTGGGGTTGTGGGGTTGGTCTAGTAGGGTTAAAATTTAGCACTAGAGGCTGCTCAGTGAGACTTCTCTTCCCGGGTATGGGACGCACAGAGCAATGGGCCTTACTGACACCAGACTTGCTCACTTTGCCCCTGACTGGACTGGACTTGGTGTGAATTTTTTTTTTTTTTTTTTTTTTTTTTTTTGCGGTACGCGGGCCTCTCACTGTTGTGGCCTCTCCCATTGCGGAGCACAGGCTCCGGACGCGCAGGCTCAGCGGCCATGGCTCACGGGCCCATCCGCTCCGCGGCACGTGGGATCTTCCCGGACCGGCGTACGAACCCGTGTCCCCTGCATCGGCGGGCGGACTCTCAACCACTGCACCACCAGGGAAGCCCGGTGTGAATTTTTTTCAAGCAATTTCAGGTGTGTGATAGAGCAACCAAGGTCCAGTGAACACAGAGTATTTCAAGAGTCTTGGAAGAACAGCGAGTTACAAAGGACCAAAGGGCTTCATTGTCTCTGTTGATGCCACTTTCCAAATCGGGGATGGCTGTCATCAGGCGCAGCCTCGGGCTTGACCTGACCCCGCCCACAGTTTTCCTGATCCGGCGGCATGCTGGGAGGATTCCCTCCGCAGTGACGACATTCAGCCACACCACAGTTTCCTTGACCCAGGAGGAAAGCCTGGGTTTGGGGTTGGGGGGGTGTGGACGAGCAGGCGCCGAGTTTTTCTCATTTTGCCCCTTGGCTTTAAATTGCAGCCTCTCTTTTAATTTTCCATTATGCATCAAACACATCGGTGCCAAAAATGGACAAATGTATTCCGTCTGGGAGGATGATCCCAGACAGCTATAAATTAGAGCTTGTGGTCAGAGGTGCCAAAAATGTGGCCTCGTGATAGGATGTCCCTGGGACCAGTCACCTCCTCCACAGTCTGCTCGGTGATTACAGGCCTTGGCCTGACGCCTCCATCAACAGATTTTCGCTTCGTACTTGGAAACTCTTTCCACCGAGTTGCTGCAGAGGCGGCGTAGGCAGGGCTGCCTGTGAGGCTTTGCTGGGAACATCTGTCCCAGGGAGCCCCTAGCACTCCAAGGATGGGGCTTTCCCAAGGGCATCAGAAAACAGCAGTGACCTCACAATGACCTCTTCCCTGCACCAGAAACAGCAATGACCTCAAAGCCAATTTCCTCCCAAACTAAAGCACAGCCCAAGAAAACTCTCCCCATTTTTTTCTGGACTGATCAGTTAAACTACCATATCACACTTTTAAACTTACAAGAGTAATACCTGCTTCACGCACAAACCTTAGAAAGTATCGTGAAAAGAGAAAAGTCACCTGTAATTTTACCTGTCAAAGAAAAGTATTGTTAATGTTTTGACATGACTTCTCGGAATATTTTTCCACGCCTTGCTACCCTTTTAAAAAATGCAAAAACCTTTGAAAGCTGGTTGCACCCAGTTCCTTTAGCTGTTCCTCACCTTATCTAATTAGTGCTTTCGTCTAAGTACTGAAAACTTTTAGTTGTTCCACATTAGAGAGTCCAGCTGGTAGACCTCTGCCCCTCCAGTTCCTCCTGCAGCAGTCATGCTGCTCTGCTTAAGAAGCTGGCCATGGAGGGAATGGGCCTTGGGAAGATGGAGAGTGAAGAAAGATAAAGTCCTCATATATATTCAGACAGATAGCCCCGGCCCTTTACAAATAGCCCACAGACAGAAGGATCTTGTATAAACAGGGCTCTGGTCTGACCCTGACTTTGACATCATTTTTCCTTATTAAACCTCTACTTCTCTGACTTGTGTGCTTCTCTCCCTTTTGCTGGCATCTGTGTCTACTCTTCCCTGCTGGGGCGGGGGCAGCCTCTAAACTGTTGGTCTGGGGATGGGTTAGGGGAGCCCAACACTAACTGGATGGGTTGGCAGAACCACGGGGCTCTTTCTACATCTCTGCTCACTTGTGGTGCCTTGAGTCCAGAAGGTGCCAGTGGCCATCTGTTGATTGACACAATGAAATTCGAGATGGGTGTTTGTGGAGAGAGAGGAGCCTGCTGGCGGGCCTTTGTGACAGTCCTGGGAAGGAAAGGCTTCCAGCTCAGGTGCGGAGCCTCACAAAAGTCCTCCGAGTGGCGGAGAGGAAGCGGGCCATGACTCTACCAGCCGCCAGCCTGCCCAGCCGCTGCCTGCGCCGGCCACTCAGCCTCTCCCTGAGCCACGCAGCACACAGACCAGGCTTTTTCAGAAAATTACTTTTTCCTTTCTTGCTTTCCATGGAAACCCAAAATAGCAACCAAAACAACAAAAAAAAAGAAACAAAACAACCCCAGCCAGTTTCCCTCACTGCCTGCAAAACCATCCCCAGGCAGTGCGGCACAGTGACAGTGGCAGCCGGGGGGTTAGGACGGCTTCTAGACGCCTCTGAAACGGCTTTCTAACTGGGCACTGCACACTCAGGAGGTGTGGGCAGGTTCTGAGGTTGGCGTGTTTTCTTCCCATTTAAAAAAGTGGGTTTCCCCCAGTCTTGGAGTTCACCTTGTCTCGGTGACCTCTCACTGTGGTGCTGGTGAGGAAATCCCAAGTGCCCAGCAGGGGACAACAGGGCAGGAACCAAATACCTTCCCGGGGGACTGTTGTGGGAATACCCCTTCTGAGACGCCTCCTGGGCTGTGCTGTGTATGCCCCATAACCGCGGGGCAGCCTGGCAGAATGGGAGAAACTCCGGGCTTGCAATCAGGAAACCCCAGTTTTAATATTGCATCAGGGACCTGGGGTGGGCTGGGGGCTTTGAGCACATCATTCCACTCCTATTATAAGAAACGTGAAGGGGAGACGGGCTGGTTTCTTAGGGACCCCCCTCCAACCCTCAGATTCTGGGCCTCAGGCCTCCCAGGTCCTGCACACACTTTCCCCTCCCTTGTAAATGCGGGCTGTTTGCCTTTCAGCTGGCAGGGTCGGCAGTCATTGCTTTTGGACTGTGGTTTCGGTTTGGAGGCACCATGAAGGATTTCTCGTCGGAGGACAGTTCCCCAGAGTACTTCTACATGGGTGAGTGACTTCAGCTCTCCTCCGCCTTAGCTGGGGCTGCCCCGGCTTCGAGTGGAGCCTGCACCTGGACTTCTGGGACGGGGGATGGAGGGAGAGAAAGGAGGCACACCTGAGCCCCAGATGCCCACCTGGCCCTGGGGTAGGGATGTGTGGTCCAAGCGGAGAGGAGAGGGCCCTACCACCCCTACCCTGCCCACCCCACACGTGGTTCATCCCTCTGCTTCTAAAACCAAGGAAGACCAGGTGGGACTGAACTGTTGTGTTTCTTTCAGCCACTTCAAGAAAAGAAGCCCAGCGTGTAACCACAATTCATTTCCAAAGAATTGGAAAAGCCCCTTTGCCCCCCTGAGTGAAGTGGGCACACCACAAAGTCAGTTATTCACTCATCCATCTGGGGTGACGGGGGACCCCTGCCCAGTCAGGGTCTGGTTCTGTGTATTTGTGATCTTGTATTTTGAATTGTCTAGGAGAGACACATAATTCAAAATGAAGAGAGACATCTCAAGATGTGGAGGGGTCAATCTCAGTCCCTCCATGACTAGGGACTGCAGAGGGGAGAGAGAAGGGGGAGAGGAGGGGGGTGGAGAGAGGAGGGAGGGGCGGAGGGAGGGCTGCCACGGAGAGAGGCCTCAGTGTGGGAGGGGTAGTAGCCGTCTCCCTCCAACTGTGGGAAAGGGGTGAGGAGTTGGAGGCTGACGTAGCCTCCAATTCCGAGACCATGTGATAAGTAGGGGATGAGAAACTAGTGTGTAACCAAGTGCTGACTTAGTGGTATTTGCAGTTGGTGCATCAGGGGTCATTCTAAACTGGTGAGGCAAGAAGGATTTGAGTTAGGTTTGAAAGACCAACCGTAATCGATAGAGAAAAGGAAGAATAGGGACTGCAGAGGTTTGGGGCACACAGTGTGTCTACAGGATAGTGATTAGCAAGCCGAGGCTGGGCAGAGGACTCTTACCAGAATGTAAAGGATATGGGCATGGTAGGAATTAAGATTAGAAAAGTTGGGGAGGGACAGAGGACAAGTATAGGGGGCCTTGAATGTCAGGGCTAGTTAATTTAATAAACAATAGAAGGATGATTTAGGGTTTGGGGGAGGGTACGACCTACACTGCATTTTAAAGAGATTATTGTGGAATGAGAGGGGAGGACAGAAAAAGACAGTGCTAGATTATTGATATAGTCAGGCCTGAAGAAATAAGGGCATAACCCATGGTGGTTGCAGTAGGAATTGTGAAGAAAGGGACAGAAAGACAAGAAACTTTATTAAGCATTATTAAATATTATTATTAAACATCGTTAAACTCAGGGACAGAAGGAATCAAAACAAAAAAGATATCAATGATAGACAGAGTCAAGCCTAGAAGTCACAACTCATGGTTTTCAGATGGAAACCTGAGGTAAGGGAACCTGCTCGGTTAGAGAGAGGGGTGGGTATGTGGAAGGAAAGATGGAAGCCAGTCTGGGGGGCAGCCTCTGTCTGTGTTGCTCCAGAGACAAAGCACTGATAGCAATTTCACAGGTGCAGATTTGGGGCCAACATAAGAAAAGCTTTCTAATGCCTTGATAGATCAAAGAAGCTGAGCAGACTTCTACAGGTCAAAGTGATCCCTCTGATACCTTGGTATTGAACCCAAAATCAGAATGGAGCCTTTACCAATACAGGAGATTCCTGCATTAAATAGGAGAACAAACTAGTTCTATACAGACGTTCCTGATCCTATTTCCTAATGTAAACTAAAGCAACATGAACAGCCCAAGATGCAAGAAATGTCATATATTTATGGACATATCGGTCAGGACGCTTTTAATTGCAAATCACAGAAACGACTCAAACTGTCTAGAGCAAAACAGAAATTTCTTGACTCACGTAACTGAAAAGTCAGGATTAGTTCTCATCACAGGGACACAAGTGATGTGATTGGAATGCAGTCTGTAGCCACCTCTTAGCTCCGCTTTCCTGTGTCCCCAGTTTGGGGCAGGTTCCCCCTAGACGTGATAAAACGTCCACCCACAGCTCCAGGCGCCATCTCCCAGGTAACCTCAGCAACAGTACACGCTTCTTTCATTCCAACTGATCCAACCGAAGTCCTGGGTCGCACTGTCACTGGCAATCTTGGGTCCAGTGCCCGTTCCCACACCAGTCATCGCGGCCAGCTGCTCGGGACGGGCTCGTTGGCTGAAGCCTGGGCTTCACACCTGCCTTGGCGCTGAGGCGAGTCAGCCCTCTCAGACCACAAGGACTGAGAGTGGAGGAGGTTCTTTGTCTAATAGAAAAGAAAAGGAAGTGAACTCTGGGTGGGGAAAACAACAGCCCTCACAGCGGGGCCTGAATCCTTCCTGCTTGTTCTTGGCACCTGGGGCGCGGCGTGGGTCTGCCCACCCTTGGTTCTCCCTCCCCTCTCTAAGTCACCCTTGAGTGTCTGGTGGTGAGAATACTCGCGGTCAGTGCTTGAAGTCCAGAGAAGTGGATTCTCATAGAGTCTTAGCGCTAAACCGAATAAGGAAACTGAGGACCAGGGGTTGAAGCAGAGGAGGAGGGGTGCTGACAGTCAGCCGTGGTTTTCCAGCCCTTCAGGGTGGGGCTCAGCCCGCACCCCAGGTCTGCCAATGCCCAGGCCTGTGCTGTCTCTCTGGAGAGTGCCAACAAGAAAAAGTCCTTGTGAGGTCAGGAACCTTTTCTCCACTTGAAATACTTCTTATAATATAAATAGGAAGAGCAATATACATGTTTACAGAAATGGATGTTTCTTTCCTCAATAAATAATTTTCCAAATAGGAAAGACACCAGTTCCCTAGCAATAAAACAAGAAGAAAAGTACACCAGGATTCCATTTTATGGACTTGCATAGCAAGCAGTGTGAGGTAACAGGACTTTAAAGAAGAAGCAGGCCCAGTTTTTGGAAACTCTCACTTCATGTCACAGGGTACTGTGCACTGCT
This sequence comes from Grampus griseus, assembly GCF_964374135.1. Classification (NCBI taxonomy): domain Eukaryota; kingdom Metazoa; phylum Chordata; class Mammalia; order Artiodactyla; family Delphinidae; genus Grampus; species Grampus griseus. The sequence continues at coordinate 82,276,261 of NC_139017.1, forward strand.
CTGTGTATTTTTCCTTTTCAGAATAGGTTCCAGAGCAATCAGCCCATTACACTCTTATCACCCCATTGTTAAAGAGCCCTGCAGAGTAGGCTTGGCCCATTGAAGCACTCTTAAAGAAATACCACCTCTCCCTGAGAGGGACCTCAGGAAGGCACGTGGTCTAGCTCCCTGCTTCTGGGCACATGACTGCCGCCTCTAGGGGGATGCTTTCCTCTCTGGGACCCTTGGGTCTTTCTCCTTGGTGATGGAGAGAAGGTCCCTTCTTATAATAAAGATCTGGAGGTGACTTCACAGCCAGAGGCCAGTGTGGAGAGGATCCAGCTGTGAGGGGAGCTGGAAATGAGGCCAGGGAGCCAGGGTAGTCAGACTGACTGCACCTGCTGCCTCTTCTCAAGGACTTCTGAGCTCAGGTCGAGACCTGGAGGCTGACCCAGGCTGTCGTGTCCACTGGTTGCTATCGTGGAGAAAGGAGAGCCTGGCAAGAGTGGAGCTGGCAGCAAGAAAGGCTGGGTGACTTGGTGTTTCCCAGACCCTTTCCACATTAGTCTCCTTCAGTGAACTCTTGGGAAAAGGCCCCAGTGTCTTCCAAGTTCCACCAATGTGCCCCTCTGCTTTCCTGTTACAACTTGTCGCTGGGGCTGCCCCTTAGGGGTACAGGCAGCACAGGGGTCTTCTTTCCAGGAGGCAGAGTGAGGAGCGATCCCCTCGGCCCTCAGAAAGCTGGAGCACATGAAGTCATGTCTGTGAGCAGAGGACCGAGGGCGTCATCGGGTTTCTCCATGAAGGGGAAGGGGCTGCCCACACAGACGGCAGCCACTCGCTCTCCGGGATCGCAGGCTGTCTGTGGCTGTCCCTCCCTGTGAATGCAGAGCCGCAGAGCCTGGCTTTGATGGCGGCTGGATGTTCTGTGTAAGGAAAGCATTCCAGCGCTGAGTGCTGAGGGGCTGGCTTGACTCTTTAAAAACTCTGACTCACTCTGCTAATATTTTTTTACTTCTCAATTTTTAGTTGTACCTGAGATTCCTAGTAATTGCAGAACAGACACGTGCCATAGCTTACATTGTTGAGACAATTTCTCCAAAGCATTTTTACAAGAACTTAATAGATAATTATTGCCATATTACACATAACAAAACTGAGGAATAAGAGGACTTACCTAAAGGCGCGGCTGGCAGACCTGGATTTCTAGCTCCCACCAATGTGCTTTGAAGGGAAAACCCAGAAATCATCAATGATAGATCCCTCGGGCACTTTTCTCAAGGAAGAAGGAAAAGAACCCTCCTGCCATTTGTAAATTGCAAAATTCACAGATTTCTAGCTAAGAAAATCACGCTTCTTCTGAGCTCCTTCTGAAAATGCAGCATAAGAGTGAGGGTGTGCACTTTGGAATAGAACCCCGGGTTCAGTTCCAGTTTCCCCCCTCACTAGTCATGCAATCTTCCATAAATTAGTTCTCCGTGTCTCAGATTCCTAATCTGTGAAATATGAATACCATTTCTACATACCTCATAGGGTTGACGTATGAGATGATTTAACCTATGAACGTGGCTTGAGCGCAGTACCTGTTGTGTCATGAGCCCTCAATAAACGTCAGCTGTCAGCCTGCGGGAGGCACAATGATGTGGGAGAGTAAGAGAGGGGAAGATAAAAGAGTCGTTTAGATGCCATATAGTCAGGGCGAGACACCAGCTGGTAGCACTGAGGCTTCCAGGTGGCAGGTTCCTGAGATAATGCCTGCCTAGGGCAAAGGACAGTTGCTGCATAGAGCAGCTGAGGCACTGGGAATGGTGGTGGTTACTCAGTGTTGAATGACTCCATGACTAATGTATGTTCAGCTCCTAGAACAGCACTCAATAACTAACAGCTGCACAGTACCTAGTCCTTACCTTCCCCGTAAACTAAGTCCCATCCAATATTCTAAATACATATATAATTATGTGTGTCCAGGGCAAGCTGGGAGAGAGGGAAAGTTGCACAGAGGCAGAGAAAAATATTTTCAGATGAAAAATGGTCATTAGGAGGGTATGTGAAATCACCTGCAGCTAAAAGCCACCGAAATTGATGAGCGTGTCACTCCCCAGTCCTTAAAAGGGGAGCCATTTAAAAATGAGTTGATGCAGACAACCCTTTAGGATGCCACCGTCTCCTTTCTGCGTTAACTGAAATGATGCTTCTAGCTTCAAAAGAAGGATCGGAAACCAGAGACAAGTGATGGAATTGTCAGGAAATTGGTGGTAGCATGTCACCTGGAGATCACTGGCGTTGCAAGGCCCAGCTACTAATGCTAAAAATGCAATATCAAAGTGTTTTCTCTTTTTCAGCTCAAGGGAAATAGGACTCAGAAAGCATAGGGGATTGAGAAATAGGTCATACACTTGTCACAAAGCTGCCGCGGGAGCGAGAGGGCTCTACAGAAACCATCTTGGAAGTAAAATGTGATTGCCAATTAATGTATTCATTCAACAACTATGTTTTGAGGGCCAGATCAAAAAAAAAAAAACGATAAGGTATGCTTGGAAGCTACAAGTGGCCTTGTGGTGTGCAGAGTATTACAACCAGATTTGGAACTGAAATCAGCAGGCCCAAGAAATTTGCCACGTGTAGAATTTCTTCTGATTTTCCCATCAGCTCCAACCAGCAGTGTTCATTTGGCATTGAACTGAGTCCTGTGGCCACACATGCACACGGAGCTTTGCTGGGGAGAGGCCTCAGGAATCGGAGCCCCTGGGGCAGTTTCAGGGTGTTTGCTGTGAGCTCTGGAATTCTGATAGCCTAAGAATGAAATATTGTACAAATAAGTGAATTTTCTTGGGGAGCTCTTATTTCAGAAGGAAAAGGGGCTGAGTTAGCTTGTTTGCAGTGGGGAGCAGGTCTGTCCTCCTCAGAGCCCGGTGCCGCTGTCCACTGTACCCCAGCCTCCGCAGGATCACCCCTCTCTCCTAGAGTCCACACTCTCAGAAGGCTTTCCCCGCGGTGTACAGCCGCGCCCTCATCTACCTGACTTGGGAGAGCCCAGCCCTCTGGTGGCTTCCTGGATGCTTGTTGGAATGTATCCCCAGCGTGTATCTCTAAGCAAAGAGGGGCAACCGTAGACAGCCAGTCCAGAACTTCAGATTAAGTGTGCTCTCTCTCTATCCTCTCACCCAACAAACACTAACCGAGAATTCTGTCTTGTTCCTAGCATAGTCTATGTAGGGTGAATACGGTTTGTTTAAGGACCTAACATCTATAGAGAGAGACATAGATGAGAACCCACAGAGGTACGACATGGAAAAGAGTAGGCTGGGTCACATCATAGTGAATTCCTATGTGGCTGGAGTGTAGGATGGATAATGTCCCCAGTGGGTCCAGTCTCCAGTGACTCGAAGCAGAATCTGTAGACTGTATCATGTAGCAGTGAAGAGGCAATGAACATTGTAAGTAGGAAATCGGTACAGTAAGGTGGCCCACCCAGGAGACATTCCATGAGGGAACTGCTCCAGTGGGGTGGGAATCGGGGCTCGAGGCTTTGCGTGTCCAGCCTGGAGCCCTCTTGCCACTCTTACCCCCATTAGTAAAATAGAAATGTGTATAATACTTGCCTTACTTAGTGGCACTGTTTTGAGGAGCCAAAGAGATGATGGAAATAAAAGAGCTTTGAAAAATAAAGAAAAATTTTAAAACAATAAGGTATTTCGGCAGTGGGACCAACAATAGTATTATTTTTAATACAGTATCATTTCTCTCATTACCACATCCATTCCCCATGAAATTATTTTTTTTAGAGAAAAGGAAAAGGGAGGAAGTGGCTGAGCCTGCCTATTGGGAAATAAATAAATACCCATCTCAGTACCTCGGAAGAGCAGGGCTTCCCGGACCCTGAAAAGGGCCCTGAGAACAGCCTGGGTGGTGCAGGGAGCAGAGCAGCCCAGCCTGCCGCCTAGTCTGTCGGGGAACAGAGAGGGCTGCCCACAAACAACTGTCAGCACCCAGAGGGGCCCCTGGAGACACCCTGCAGGCCAACCTCAGCATTTCCCCACAGAGGTGGGACGCCAGCTCCCCGCCCTCTCATGGATGGGAGTGGTTCCCAGCTGACTCATATGAATGAAATGCAGAAAATAAAGTTGAGGTGATTGGCATTATTCTAAGCAAGTCGAGTGCCAGGCCCCATATTTTGTTCTAACTTATCTCAGGATCAGAAAAGGAAGTAAAAAACTGGCTTGCTTTTATTTCTCTCAGAACAAGACATTTCTGCCCTTCTCTTTCTCTGTGGAACAGCTGTTCCTGTGGCTTGACTTCAGAACTAAGTGAAACGACCACCCAAGTTAAGGCCGCTGTTATTGTTGGAAAGGCAGGATGGGATAATGGTGTTGAGCTAGCTTTAGGGGCAGATGGGTGTTTTTATCCCAGCTCTATGATCTTGGGCAAGTCACTTAACCTTTGGGGGCCCAGTTCCTCTGTCTAAAAAAATGGAGATAATAATGGTACCTGCTTCATGAAGATTAAATTAATAAATCTGTGCTAGGCGCTTAGAATAGTGCCTGGAGAAAATAAACCCTTAAAATAAATGTAGCTAATATTACATTAATAATAACATTATTTGGTGCATATTACCTTATCACCTCCCCTCACTGGCTATTTTCTTGTAACACTTACCACCTTGCGTGCCTCCAGTGTATATGGTACTGTCTTCTAGAGTTTATCATTCACACAAAACCATATTGTCTCATCGCTGTGCCCTCCGCCCCTCTCCTTGACTAAAAGCTCCCCTCTTCCGTTCCACCGACTCCCTGCTTCTCCATCTGAGCCTGGGCAGATCAACGGCCCCCCTCCCCTTTGTCCCCTTTGTCTGGGACAAAGTGTCCCAGACACTTTGTCCTCAGGGCCTCTCATGAGATGGGGACAGCCACTAATTCCAGAGTGCCACGAGGGCCACGGGCTCCTAGGACGGTCGGGGTTCACGTCCCAGCTCCGGCACGGGCTCCTCATCGCCCCTGGACCCACTGTCGCCAATCTCTGTGCATGGTATTAACGCCCACTTTACAGGGGTGGCGGAGATCTGACAGGTGAAGTGCGTGGCACGTAGGAGGCGCTCGCGGATGACTAAGCGTAAGCTGTGGGACAAAGGCGATTTCCGAGCCTCGCTGGTTGTGTGAGCCTGGGCGGCTCCCTTCACCTCTGTAAGCATGGGCTTTCTTTGTTCCCTGGGGATTACAGCAGCCCCCTACCCCTCATGAAGCTCTCAGCAGGAAGCCTTCCACAAGGGTTCCCTTTATCATATGAACAACTGAAGGCCCTGCGGGGCCAGATAGATGCCTGGGGCAGTGGTGGCAGAGGCTGGGCTGGCAGCACTGGTGCCGGGGAGAGGGCCGATCTGGAGTCGTCAGCCTCTTCTCTGGCCTCTTCCCCCAGGGCTCTACGTGCTGGCTGGAGCGGGGGCCCTGATGATGGCCGTGGGCTTCCTCGGCTGCTGTGGAGCCACGCGGGAGTCCCAGTGCGTTCTCGGATCTGTAAGTGGGGCGAGGTGGGGAGGGGCTTGGCCTGAAGGGAGCTGGACGTTCTCTTTGTCCCTACCTCTGTGGAAAATGTGAAAAAAAAAAACAAAAAATAGGTCATTAGTGTGAAGACGTTTTGGGAGAAAAAGTGCCTCATAATATTTCACAGTGAGTGAGGCAGCTACAAGATTCCCATAGTCAGGGAAGCACTGTTATCGATAAGAAAAGTACTGCTGTTTGAGATCGGTAATTTAAACAAACATACCTCTTGTGGTTTATTTTAAGGCTATTTAGTTTAGTAGCCTCTGGTTTTAAAAAAAAAAATGAAATAATTTCCGTTAACTGCTATACATCCAGTGCCAGTGTGACCTAAGAAAGAAGGGGAGCAGGAAGAAAGTTTTTGTGTTTCTCCATGAGGAGAAATGGCAGTTTTATTAGGCGGCCTCTCCTTACTCATTGCAACCTTTGGTGTTTGAACTGTGGCTGCTTCTCCTGATCTCTCTCTTTTTTTTAAATAAATTTATTGATTGATTGATTGACTTGGGGGTGTGTTGGGTCTTTGTTTCTGCGCACGGGCTTTCTCTAGTTGCGGCGAGCGGGGACCACTCTTCATCACGGTGCGCGGACCTCTCACTATCGTGGCCTCTCTTGTTGCGGAGCACAGGCTCCAGATGCGCAGGCTCAGTAGTTGTGGTGCACGGGCCCAGTTGCTCAGCGGCATGTGGGATCTTCCCAGACCAGGGCTCGAACCCGTGACCCCTGCGTTGGCAAGCAGACTGTCAACCACTGCGCCACCAGGGAAGCCCTTCTCCTGATCTCTTGCCATGTAAGATTTCTAACTCATTCCCTCAGTTCTCTATTCTTTCTCTTTCCCCTGTTGCTGAGCATCTCAGGTCTTGTTTATCACTGAACTTAGTTTAATCAGAGCAGACCCCGAGATTGGAACAGAAATCTGTCCAGAAGGACACCCTTCACCTCCACTTCCACCTCCTCTCGGAAGCCATCCAGACCACGCAGTCTCAAGTCACCCCCTCCCCAAACCCAGTCCCACCAGCCACTCTCTATCTTCTGGTCTTATTTTATATCTTTATAGAATCTCTTTTGTTCATCAAGTAGTCACTGAACATATGGGTGCCGGGTGCTGTTCTAGGTTGTGGGATTTCTATATCACTCTCTGAAATTAACTTACTCTTTTATTGCTTACTCATTTATCATATCCTCCTTTCTCTACTATAAGGTCCCTGAGAGCAGAGGCACTGAGATCTTATCTTATTCACCACTGTATACCCAGTATCAAGGACAGTACCTGGCACAGAGCAAATGCTCAATAAACAATTGCTGAATGAATTAATGAGTGAATGAATGTGTGAACAAACTACGGATGAACTAAGGGGCCAAATGCTTCCTGCTAGATCTCTTCAAACTAATAACCTTGCCTAGTGCTTTTCAAAAGGAACTAGAGTCAAAGAGGTTAAGTAAACTGAAAAGGTATTGAATTAATGAAGTTAGTATTTTCTCTCCTCTACAGTTTTTTACCTGCCTATTGGTGATATTTGCTGCTGAAATAACCACTGGAGTATTTGCTTTTATAGGCAAGGATGTAGTAAGTAAATATTACTTATAATTGTTTTTTAACGATGGTTAAAGTGTTCTCTTTACGGCAAAGGTCATGAGAATATTGGTACCCACAGTGATATTCCAAAGCCAAATAACCCCCACAATAATCGTATATGCAGAACTTTTTAACCTAGGAGTGTGGTGTGGACTTTAGCATATGTGTGTATGTGTGTGCGTGCATATAGGTGCACACGTATTTCTGGGGAGATAGTTCCTAGCTTTCATTAGATATATAGAGGGGCCTATGTTTTTTGTAACAGAAGGATCTCTAATTTAAGATGATCCTGTTTGGAATGTGGGAGGAGTTAGATTGCAGGCATGAGAAAGAAGGATGGGGAAGAACACGCATTCTCATCCCATGTTAGCCTGTCCTTTGTCCTTAGGGTTTGGCCTGGGCAGAGGCCAGGTCATCCTCAAAGACTATAGGCAGCCTCCTGCGTGCCAGTGAAGCCAGTTTAAGATTTTTGCTCAAACTATAGGTGAGCAGAATAGGTTGTCAGGAGAATCCACAGAGGAAGGGGTCTTTTTAAGTGTAAACATGCAGTGGGGAAGAGAGGAGTGAAATGGAAAAGGAGGAAGGATGGAATCTTAAGTTTACTGGATTTTACATAAATTCATGTGCTATCAATATTGTGTTTATGAACTTATTTTAGATTTTAAAAACGGTAAACATGTAGAATAAGTAACGTCACCTCCTCTGGAATTTGTCTAAAGTAGCTGGTTATATTTGTAGGTTAGAGGAATTGGATCTTACGACTTCTTGAGAGCTTATGGATTTGGGGATCACATGCAGTTATACTAGAAAAAACATTCTCTACGTTTTCTATGATATTTGAATGCTGGAACAGTTTTCCTTGGTCGTGAACATCTTTTAAACCATGTCGTGAAAAGACTTGAGTACTTGTACCCAATGGAGTCCCAAGAATGCTTAGGTTTCTACCCTGGCTGTGCACCAGAATCACCTGGCTGGGGCCCAGGAATCTGGGGTTCAGCTGTTGCTGATGTCCATTCAAGGTTGAGAACCTCCACTCTAAGAAATCTTTCTAGTCTATGAAAATTATTCTTGGTTAATCTATCCTTCCATCTTCAGAAGCATATTAGAAACTCCAGAATCTATAATCTGTTCCATATAGGCAAAATTACCCTTAAATCCAGATAAACATATGGAAACGCCATATTTTTGAAGGGTAGGGAAGAGGGGCTTTATTCTTGATGAAAGGGGAACGTTTGAAACTTCTCACTCACGTCCTCTTGTTTTCCTGGTAATTTTTCAGGCTATACGACATGTTCAGACCATGTATGAAGAAGCTTATAACGATTACCTTAGAGACAGGGAAAAGGGAAATGGGACTCTCATCACCTTCCACTCAACAGTAAGTGACTTTACTTCTTCCTTAAAATGGAATCTTCTAAAGATTATACATGAGCCAGGTTCTCTCTAATCACCTAGATTAAAAATAAATTGAGTGAAGCCAGGCAACTGCACTATATGTCTGCCTTCGTGGGAGCCACGGTTTGCATTATGTGTAGAACCTAGAAGAGAAAGAGGCCTAACACAGAGTCGACAGAAGGAAGTCAGGACATGCACCCAAAGGGACAGAAGCGCACACACAAATAAGAACATCGAGAAAGCCGCCCAAGTAAATATCAGGTTCTCTCAAGAGTGGCCTTGTGGGGCTTCCCTGGTGGCGCAGTGGTTGAGAGTCCGCCTGCCGATGCAGGGGACATGGGTTCGTGCCCCGGTCCGGGAAGATCCCACATGCCGCAGAGTGGCTGGGCCCGTGAGCCATGGCCGCTGAGCCTGCGCGTCCGGAGCCTGTGCTCCGCAATGGGAGAGGCCACAACAGTGAGAGGCCCGCGTACTGCAAGAAACAAAAACAAAAACAAAAAAAAACAAAAACAAGAGTGGCCTTATGATGTAACAGAAACAGCTGTGACCTTCAAGACAGAAAAGCTTGTCTCTAGCTGCAGCTGTGCCATGGAACAGCTTTGTGACCTGAAGCAAGTTCCTTGCCTTCCTGATCCTCACTCAGCGCCCTCAGTTGTAAAATGAAGGGGCACATGAGACAGGCACGCTGCTTTTCTCCCGGGACATCCTGTGAGAACGTGCTGTCAGTGCAGTGTTCTCAGCTACAGGCAGTTCATCAAGGAAGGCTCCCCGGGGGAGATGGGCCAGGCCAGTGTCGTCCTGATTTCTCAACCCCTGTCATATGGAGAAGTAGCTATGAACTCCTGGCCAGGTGTTTTAAGGTAGCCCAGTTCTTGTCTGTCACAGGTCTGTCCTGGAAGGTGCCAACCATTTATCCTGTTCAGCTGCAGCTGCCCCAGGGACATCAGACAGCACACAGGTTCCTTTGTCTTTGAAGGGCAGCCATAAGGCAGGACACCTGTTGGCTGGCCAGTATTCAAGCCCCAGTCTTTTAGCCCCTGAGGTTTACTGTGGCCACTTCTCCTGTCCGTCCCAGGCTCTCCTCAGTTAATGAGCCTTTCCTGAAGCTCATAAAACTTTAGCTATTCAGCAAGGCTGAAAGGAAGAATCTAAAGACCTAACTCCTGTCTAAAAACAACAGTTTACACAGGCACTGTCAGCTAGCTTCTTGCCTTGTTTGCATTGCCTTCTATCACCTCCTGTCATAAAACTTGGACAGATTTGGTGAAGTCCTTTCTTGCTTTGCTAGCACGACTATGTGACTCTTCATACTGTCTCCAGAACGGCCACTAGTTGTAGTGTCAGGCCTCAGAGCTGTTTTGCAGCCTCAGCACGCCCAGTCCTTAGCAGTGATACCCGGACTTGTAGCGTCAGCTTCTCCCTCCTTGTGCTAAAAGCTCTTTTCGGACTCTCTAGTTTCAGTGCTGTGGAAAAGAAAGCTCTGAACAGGTCCAGCCGACCTGTCCAAAGGAGCTCCTAGGACACAAGGTAAGCTTCTCTACCAGGTTCCTATCCTGCCTGTGGTGTTAAGATGGTTCTTGCCCTTGGGGTGGAGGGGTGATTCTGGGAGGCCCTCTGCCAGTGGCTTCTAGCCTCAGCTTTATTCTAGGCAGAATAAGTGAAGCAATGATGAGTCCCAGGCTCCTGGTACCCTGGGGAATAATGGTGTGCTGACTTGCCAGTAATGATGCAAATGCAGTGGCATTAATTAAGCTCACCAGGGCCAGAGGTATGCACCCTAAGGACGTTGCCCCGTACCCTTCCAGGGGTGTCATCGCACTGATAAATGCTTCCTTTATTAAGTGCTGCGTGGCAGGCACGATGCCAGGTTCTGGAAACTCTAAGGTGAAAAACACATGGTCCCTGCCTCAGTGGCCTCATAGACTAGTCAAGGGAGCTGATGCTTGACAGAGCACAGTATCTGTACAGAATACAGTGGAGTCAGGAAAGCTTGCAGAGGATGGATCCTTGAGCCAAGTTTTGACAAAGGAAGGTCATTCCAGGCCCAGAAAGCAGCAAGAACAGAAGCATGAAATTCCAGGACTGAAGGAGAATCGGGAGTCCAGAGGGAATGGTGAGGGACATTTTTGAAAAGGCAGGCAATGGCATGGTTTTATACCTGGAAGTTTGGAGAAGCCGTTGCTTTTAGCAGAGGATTAACATAATCCGTTTTGCATTGTTGAAAGAGCACTCAGGCTGCTGGGTATAACTGGTAGAACAGAAGGCTGGAGACCAATGGAGGGAGGCCGCTTAGGTGGCACTTATGTTTTTCCTGGTGAGAGAGGATGAGGAACTAGAGCAAGTCACGTACCGTGGGGAGGGAGAGGAGGCGACAGATACAGAGACGTCCAGGGGTAGAGTCAACAGGCACAGGTGACTGACTGGGTGTGAGTGGGGAGTGAAAGGGAGGAAGCTAAGACTTCAGATGTCTGCTTGGCTACAGAGAAGGAGAGGCTGAGTGTGTAGGAAGGAAAGGAGATAAGTGACAGCACAGGCTTCCTGAGGAGATGAGAGAATAAGATCCAGAGCCAGTAAAGGGGTTGACTTTCAGCAGAGCAGGGCACTTCTTTGGCTTTAATGAGAAGGAAGTAAGAAGCAGTGTGCCTTTCTCATCTGCATGCTCACTGCCTACAGCAGCACCTGCCACCGGATGAATGGAGTGTGTAAGTTTATAGGTGCAGGTGAGGAAGGTTGGAAGAATTTCTACAGCTTGACTCCAATAAGTAAGGGAGCCACTATCTAGAGCAGTGGTTCTCAACTTTTACCAGAATGTATTGTAATTATTTTTGTGAGTCTGTGTCCTTCTCTAAACTGTGAGCTCCCTGAGGGCAAAAGTAACCATGTCTTATTTTCTCCATATCCACCATGCCATTCTGGTGACTAATGCAAGGCAGATGCTCAAGAAATATTTGTTGAATAAATGAATGATGAATGAATGAAGTATGACAGGAGATGTGAGGATAGCAGTAAGAGTTTCATATAGCTTAGGTGGGTATCAGAGAGAGCTGACCATTGACAAGTAAAAGGACCTGGGCAGCCTAAGGACAAAATTGGGTTGAGAGAATACCTCTGTATTTAAGAGGACCAAATAGAAGTTGGAGAAACTAATTGCAATTACAAGTGATCTGTTCTGCCCCCTGTCCAATATTCCTCCATCCGTGAAGGTTCTTTGGACCTACACTGCACAGGTCTCTATGGGACACAGATGAAAGAATAGGGCCACCCAACCCGGCCGCCATAGAAGAGAACAGTCCTCCAACCCCCAACACTTGGCTTTCCTTTGTTAAATTTGAATCTATACAGACTTTATAGCTTCTTACTAGGTGATGCCTACCTTGTATAGTAAATTGGACTAAGTATGTAGAAAGTCTTTTAAACTATAAATGACAATCCAAAAGCAAGGGACTGTTATTTTGGAGATATTTTACTTTTTTTTATTTGCTGAAAGTAAGAAGAGGCCCCAAAGTTTTAATGCCTCAGGTCCCAGAATAGCTTCATCCAGCCAGGTTTCGGGGCTTTGAAGCAGCCATTGGCCTAAATAGGAAAATTCCACAAAAAGGAGAGTATTGTCATTTTTCCCCCCAAAACACTTTTGCTTTAAATTTATCAGAGTGATATCTGGGAGGAACGGTTTAAATAGGAACAGAAGCTGACATGGGTTAACTCTCACAGGATGCTCTGTAGAGAAGGAAAGGATTGGATCAGGGTGATGATTCACACATACCACCAGCTGTTATTCCTGACTTCTTCTTTTCCAAAACAGAATTGCATTGATGAAATTGAGCGCATAATCAGTGTTAAGCTCCAGCTCATCGGAATTGTCGGTATTGGAATCGCAGCCCTCACGGTAAGAAAGTTCCAGAACATACCTTCTTTGACACCTAAGAAGCCTTGAACCTTTGTATCTTGTTTCTCTTCAAGTGTGATATGGCAGTATCTTAGGAGAGATTTTTCGTAAAAGACAAAGATGTTTTTGACAGAATATCTAAGAACAAAGCTAATTAGATACATCAATACTTAGTTCTCTCAAATATGAAACAAATTTCAATGTTAAGCTAATTATGACTTTGAGTTTATCATTGCAATAACTTCCCATTTTAAGGTCACCAAGCTTAAACTAGATGAGTGATTTTTAATTCTGGGTCTCTTCCTTTGTTAGATATTTAAGACAACATAGATTAAACTCTCTCACCTATGATTTGCAGAGGTAGCGCAGTGTAGTGATTAACAGTGCAAACTCTGGCATCACACTGTCTGGATACAACTGCTAACTCCACTACTTACAAACCCTGGGGTCACTGGAAAGTTTCTTAATTTCTCTATGTCTCAATTCCCTCATCTGCAAAATGGGGATTTTAATATATCAACCTCAGAAAATTGTTGTGACAATTAAGTGGAATAATACATATAAAGTATTATTAGGAATTAATTCATATAAAGGGTCTGGAACATAGCACTCAATAAATGCTAGCTCTACATAGAATCTGAGTGTTCCCAAACCCTGGATCCAGGCGAACTATATATGGAAGTGTGAAGCATAGTGCATCCTTGCACCTGTAGGTAGCTCAGTACTTCTAAAGTACAAAAGAAGAGTGTGCAAGAGTTCATAGGGGCAGAAGGCTATGGTAAGTGTAGCAAGAGATGACACTGGAGAGGGTTATGAGGGTCCACATAATTGTGTTCTTTGTGTGACTTTTTGATAGGTTGGGCTTTAGCCTTAAGGTAGAGGGGAGCCACCCAGGTTTGGAAGGACCTGTAGTGCAGTGTGGAGGTAAAGTTGGAGGGAAGTAAGATTGGAGTCAGGTAAGCCCATAAAGAGGTGATTCCCATTGTCTAAGGGCTGAGTGATAATAGCTAATGCTAAGATAATACTTACCCTCTGGCCCTCCTATGTAGATTAATTCATGGCCTAAGCTGAGGCAGGGGCAATGGAATTGTGAGGCAATCAATGAATTGGCAGTTCTCAGGGGACACACAATCATCTTCCCTCCTTTCTGTATTTAGAGCACAGAAGGCTGGGGCAGTGGGTGAAAATACTATGCTGAGGACCTCCCAATCCAGGGTCTTCTCTCAGGGCCTCCCCACCCGCCCTGAGGCTAGCCTGATGGCCAGTCTGCGGCTTCCCAAGGACAATTCTGAGGCAGATGATTTGAAAATGTTCTGCATTAACGGAGGTATCAAATAGACGCTCCCAACAATTCTAGAGTCTCAAGGAATGAGCATTCTAGAAGTGGTCACCCTGACTCATGACAGTGGCAGGATGAGTTTCTTTCTGAGGGGATCCCTTTAGGTACAACGAGGTCTAAGCAGGGGTTGCATCCAACCTTACAACCACGGAAAAGGGGAAGGCCCTGTGTTGGCCATCTTGCCTCAGAAGAAATGCCCAGAGTTTCTTCTTTAATTCTTTTCTTCATAAGGTAAGAGTTTCACAATGTAATCAGTTAACAAAATGTCCATTAGGTGTCTCCCCTGCCACACACTGGTACTGAGTTCTGTCAGCCAGAAGCTTGGAGCCCTGATCCCAGCTATTCCCTTAAGTCTGCCCCTTCCCCTCCAATAACTGATAACACATGCCTTTTTAAATTCAGCATTTACAGATCCTAGTCTAATGTAGGATAGGATTGAGGAGAGAATCAGAGAGATATGGTACTGATTTCTTTGAACAAACATTGAGAGTATTCTATGAACAACGCACCTACAGATAGCATATCATAGGCTCTGCAAAATTAATAGGAGAAGTGATTGAGGACAAGAAGGATTTTTTGGCGTCCTTCTATTCAAACCGTTTAAGCAGCTATTAATTTTGCTAAATATTTGTCTTTTCAAAGAAGCATCCAAGTGGTAGAAGATGTCAGTAGTACCATAGTACAAACACCACAATTTATGCTTTGGTAAAACTATTGAGTTAAATAATAAAGCATCATGTACACTTAAAAATGAACTGGGAATGAAGGGATGCTCCACTTTTTAATATGTGGTCACTGTTGCAAAAATTCAAAGTTTTGCCAGCAATAGAAAACTATTTAGACTGCAAGTGTATTTAAACAACAAGTGGTTACAAACGCATTTTCCAAAATAAAAATATAAATGAGAGAGATTGGTTCAAGATGGTGGAGTAGAAGGACGTGCACTCACTCCCTCTTGCAAGAAAACTGGAATCACAACTAACTGCTGAACAGTCATCAACAGGAAGACACTGGAACTCACCAAAAAAGATACCCCACATCCAAAGACAATGGAGAAGCCACAGTGAGATGGTAGGAGGGGCGCAATCACAGTAAAATCAAATCCCATAACTGCTGGGTGGGTGACTCACAAACTGGAGAATACTTATACCACAGAAGTCCACCCACTGGAGTGAAGGTTCTGAGCCCCACGTCAGGCTTCCCAACCTGGTGGTCTGGCAATGGGAGAAGGAATTCCTAGAGAATCAGACTTTGAATCCTAGCAGGATTTCATTGCAGGACTTTGATAGGACTGGGGTAAACAGAGACTCCACTCTTGGAGGGCACACACAAAGTAGTGTGCACATCAGGACCCAGGGGAAGGAGCAGTGACCCCATAGGAGACTGAACCAGACCTACCTGCTAGTGTTGGAGGGTCTCCTGCAGAGGCAGGGGGTGGCTGTGGCTCACTGTGAGGACAAGGAGACTGGCAGCAGAAGTTCTGGGAAGTACTCCTTGGCATGAGGCCTCCCAGAGTCTGCCATTAGCCCCACCAAAGAGCCAGGTAGGCTCCAGTATTGGGTCGCCTCAGGCCAAACAACCAACAGGGAGGGAACCCAGCCCCACCCATCAGCAGACAAGCAGATTAAAGTTTTACTGAGCTCTGCCCACCAGAGCAACACCAAGCTCTACCTACCACCAGTCCCTCCAATCAGGAAACTTGCACAAGCCTCTTAGATAGCCTCAACCACCAGAGGGCAGACAGCAGAAGCAAGAAGAACTACAATCCTGCAGCCTGTGGAACAAAAACCACATTCACAAAACATACACAAGATGAAAAGGCAGAGGGCTATGTACCAGATGAAGGAACAAGATAAAACCCCAGAAAAACAACAAATGAAGTGGAGATAGGCAACCTTCCAGAAAAAGAATTCAGAATAATGATAGTGAAGATGATGCAGAACCTCAGAAAAAGAATGGAGGCAAAGATCGAGAAGATGCAAGAAATGTTTAACAAAGACCTAGAAGAATTAAAGAACAAACACCTAGAAGGATTAAAGAACAAACAAACAGATGAACAATACAATAACTGAAATGAAAACTGCACTTGAAGGAATCAATAGCAGAATAATTGAGGCAGAAGAACAGATAAGTGACCTGGAAGACGGAATGGTGGAACTCACTGCTGCAGAACAGATAAAGAAAAAAGAATGAAAAGAAATGAAGACAGCCTAAGAGACCTCTGGGACAACATTAAACACAACAACATTCGCATTATAGGGGTCCCAGGAGGAGAAGAGAGAGAGAAAGGACCTGAGAAAATATTTGAAGAGATTATAGTCGAAAAATTCCCTAACATGGGAAAGGAAATAGCCACCCAAGTCCAGGAAGTGCAGAGAGTCCCAGGCAGGATAAACCTGAGGAGAAACATGCCAAGACACATAGCACTCAAACTGATAAAAATTAAAGACAAAGAAAAATTATTGAAAGCAACAAGGGAAAAATGACAAATAACATACAAGGGAACTCCCATAAGGTTAACAGCTGATTTCTTAGCAGAAACTCTACAAGCCAGAAGGGAGTGGCATGACATATTTAAAGTAATGAAGAGGAAGAACCTACAACCAAGATTACTCTACCTGGCAAGAATCTCATTCAAATTCAACGGAGAAATCAAAAGCTTTACAGACAAGCAAAAGCTAAGAGAATTCAGCACCACCAAACCAGCTCTACAACAAATGCTAAAGGAACTTCTCTAAGTGGGAAACACAGGAGAAGAAAAGGACCTAAAAAACAAACCCATAACAATTAAGAAAATGGTAATAGGAACATACATATAGATAATTACCTTAAATGTAAATGGATTAAATGCTCCAACCAAAAGACACAGGCTCACTGTGGATACAAAAACAAGACCCATATATATGCTGTCTACAAGAGACCCACTTCAGACCTAGGGATACATACAGACTGAAAGTGAGGAGATGGAAAAAGATATTCCATGCAAATGGGAACCAAAAGAACGCTGGAGTAACAATACTCATATCAGATGAAATAGACTTTAAAATAAAGAATGTTACAAGAGACAAAGAAGAACACTACATAATGATCAAGGGATCAATCCGAGAAGAAGATATAGCTGTAATAAATATATATGCACCCAACATAGGAGCACCTCAATACATAAGGCAACTGCTGACAGCTATAAAGGAGGAAATCAACAGTAACATGATAATAGTGGGGGACTTTAACACCTCACTTACACCAGTGGACAGATCATCCAGACAGAAAATTAATAAGGAAACAGAAGCTTTAAATGAAACAATAGACCAGATAGATTTCATTGATATTTATAGGACATTCCATCCAAAAACAGCAGCACATAGAACATTCTCCAGGACTGATCACATCTTGGGTCACAAATCAAGCCTTGGTAAATTTAAGAAAATTGAAATCATGTCAAGCATATTTTCTGACCACAACACTATGAGATTAGAAATCAATTACGGGGAAAAAAATGTAAAAAACACAAACACATGGAGGCTAAACATTACATTACTAAATAACCAAGATATGACTGAAGAAATCAACGAGGAAATAAAAAAATACGTAGAGACAAATGACAAGGAAAACACGACCATTCAAAACCTATGGGATGCAGCAAAAGCAGTTCTAAGAGGGAAGTTTATAGCATTACAAGCCTACCTCAAGACACAAGAAAAATCTCAAATAAACAATCTAACCTTACACCTAAAGGAACTAGAGAAAGAAGAACAAACAAAACCCAAAGTTAGTAGAAGGAAAGAAATCATAAAGCTCAGAGCAGAAATAAATGAAAAAGAAATGAAGAAAAAAATAGCAAAGATCAGTAAAACTAAAAGCTGGTTCTTTGAGAAGATAAACAAAATTGATAAACCATTAGCCAGAGTCATCAAGAAAAAGAGGGAGAGGCTCAAATCAATAAAATTAGAAATGAAAAAGGAGAAGTTACAACAGACACCGCCAAAGTACAAAGCATCCTAAGAGACTACTACAAGCAACTCTATGCCAATAAAATGGACAACCTGGAAGAAATGGACAAATTCTTAGAAAGGTGTAACCTTCCAAGACTGAACCAGGAAGAAATAGAAAATATGAACAGACTAATCACAAGTAATGAAATTGAAACTGTGATTAAAAATCTTCCAACAAACAAAAGTCCAGGACAAGATGGCTTCACAGGTGAATTCTATCAAATATTTTGAGAAGAGCTAATACCCATGCTTCTCAAATCCTTCCAAAAAATTGCAGAGGAAGGAACACTCCCAAACTCATTCTATGAGGCCACCATCACCTTGATACCAAAACCAGACAAAGATACTACAAAAAAAGAAAATTCCAGACCCATACCACTGATGAATATAGATGCAAAAATCCTCAATAAAATACTAGCAAACAGAATCAAACAACACATTAAAAGGATCATATACCATGATCAAGTGGGATTTATCCCAGGGATGCAAGGATTCTTCAATATATGCAAATCAATCAATGTGATACACCATCTATTAACAAACTGAAGAATAAAAACAATATGATCATCTCAATAGATGCAGAAAAAGCTTTTGACAAAATTCAACACGGATTTATGATAAAAACTCTCCAGAAAGTGGGCATAGAGGGACGTACCTCAACATAATAAAGGCCATATACAACAAACCTATAGCAAACATCATTCTCAATGGTGAAAAACTGAAAGCATGTCCTCTAAGATCAGGAAAAAAACAAGGATGTCCACTCTCACCACTATTATTCAACATAGTTTTGGAAGTCCTAGCCATGGCAATCAGAGAAGAAAAAGAAATAAAAGGAATTCAAATTGGAAAAGAAGAAGTAAAACTGTCACTGTTTGCAGATGGCACGATACTATACACAGAGAATCTTGAAGGTGCCACCAGAAAATTACTAGAGCTCATCAATGAATTTGGTAAAGTTACAGGATACAAAATTAATGCACAGATATCTCTTGCATTTCTATACACTAATGATGAAAAATCAGAAAGAAATTAAGGAAACACTCCCATTTACCATTGCAACAAAAAGAATAAAATACCTAGGAATAAACCTACCTAGGGAGACAAAAGTCCTGTATGCAGAAGACTATAAGACACTGATGAAAGAAATTAAAGATGATACCAACAGATGGAGAGATATACCATGTTCTTTGATTGGAAAAATCAATATTGTGAAAATGACTATACTACCCAAAGCAATCTACAGATTCAGTTCAATCTCTATCAAACAGAAATATAGATCAATGGAACAGGATAGAAAGCCCAGAGATAAACCCACGCACCTATGGACAACTAATCTATGACAAAGAAGGCAAGGATATACAATGGAGAAAAGACAGTCTCTTCAATAAGTGGTGCTGGGGAAACTGGACAGCTACATGTAAAAGAATGAAATTAGAACACTCCCTAACACCATACACAAAAATAAACTCAAAATGGATTAGAGACCTAAATGTAAGACTGGACACTATCAAACTCTTAGAGGACAACATAGGAAGAACACTGACATAAATCACAGCAAGATCTTTTTTTATCCACCTCTGAGAGTAATGGAAATAAAAACAAAAATAAACAAATGGGACCTAATGAAACTTAAAAGCTTTTGCACAGCAAAGGAAACCATAAACAAGACCAAAAGACAACCCTCAGAATGGGAGAAAATATTTGCAAATGAAGCAACCGACAAAGGATTAATCTCCAAAATTTACAAGCAGCTCATGCAGCTCAATAACAAAAAAACAAACAACCCAATCCAAAAATGGGCAGAAGACCTAAATAGACATTTCTCCAAAGAAGATATACAGACTGCCAACAAACACATGAAAGAATGCTCAACATCACTAATCATTAGAGAAATGCAAATCAAAACTACAATGAGATATCATCTCACACCAGTCAGAATGGCCATCATCAAAAAATCTAGAAACAATAAATGCTGGAGAGGGTGTGGAGAAAAGGGAACACTCTTGCACTGCTGGTGGGAATGTGAATTGGTTCAGCCACCATGGAGAACAGTATGGAGGTTCCTTAAAAAACTACAAATAGAACTACCATATGACCCAGCAATCCCACTACTGGGCATATACCCTGAGAAAACCAAAATTCAAAAAGAGTCATGTACCAAAATGTTCATTGCAGCTCTATTTACAATAGCCCGGAGATGGAAACAACCTAAGTGCCCATCATCGGATGAATGGATACAGAAGATGTGGCACATATATACAATGGAATATTACTCAGCCATAAAAAGAAACAAAATTGAGCTATTTGTAATGAGGTGGATAGACCTAGAGTCTGTCATACAGAGTGAAGTAAGTCAGAAAGAAAAAGACAAATACCGTATGCTAACACATATATATGGAATTTAAGGAAAAAATGTCATGAAGAACCTAGGGGTAAGGCAGGAATAAAGATGCAGACCTCCTAGAGAACAGACTTGAGGTTATGGGGAGGGGGAAGGGTGAGCTGTGACAGGGCGAGAGAGAGTCATGGACATATACACACTAACAAACGTAGTAAGGTCGATAGCTAGTGGGAAGCAGCCGCATGGCACAGGGATATTGGCTCGGTGCTTTGTGACAGCCTGGAGGGGTGGGATAGGGAGGGTGGGAGGGAGGGAGATGCAAGAAGGAAGACATATGGGAACATATGTTTATGTATGACTGATTCACTTTGTTATAAAGCAGAAACTAACACACCATTGTAAAGCAATTATACCCCAATAAAGATGTTAAAAAAAAAAAAAAGAAATTTTCACAGTGAAAAAAAAAATAAACAGATGGGACCTAATGAAACTTAAAAGCTTTTGCACAGCAAAGGAAACTACAAACAAGATTAAAAGACAACCCTCAGAATGGGAGAAAATATTTGCAAACGAATCAATGGACAAAGGATTAATCTCCAAAATATATAAACAGCTCATGCAGCTCAATATTGAAAAAACAAACAACCCAATCCAAAAATGGGCAGAAGACCTAAATAGACATTTCTCCAAAGAAGACATACAGATGGCCAAGAAGCACATGAAAAGCTACTCAACATCACTAATTATTAGAGAAATGCAAATCAAAACTACAATGAGGTATCACCTCACACCAGTTAGAATGGGCATCATCAGAAAATCTACAAACAACAAATGCTGGAGAGGGTGCAGAGAGAAGGGAACCCTCTTGCACTGTTGGTGGGAATGTAAATTGATGCAGCCACTATGGAGAACAATATGGAGTTTCCTTAAAAAACTAAAAATAAAATTAGCATATGACCCAGTGATCCCACTACTGGGCATATACCCAGAGAAAACTTAATTCAAAAAGACATGTGCACCCCAATGTTCATTGCAGCACTATTTACAATAGCCAGAACATGGAAGCAACCTAAATGCCCATTGACAGACGAATGGATAAAGAAGATGTGGTACATATATACAATAGAATATTACTCAGCCATAAAAAGGAATGAAATTGGGTCATTTGTAGAGACATGGATAGTTCTAGAGACTGTCATACAGAGTGAAGTGAGTCAGAAAGAGAAAAACAAATACCGTATACTAACGCATATATGTGGAACCTAGAAAAATGGTACAGATGAACCGGTTTGCAGGGCAGAAATTGAGACACAGATGTAGAGAACAAATGTATGCACACCAAGGGGGGAAAGTGGCGGGGTGGTGGGGTGGTGGTGTGATGAATTGGGAGATTGGGTTTGACATGTATACACTGATGTGTATAAAATGGACGACTAATAAGAACCTGCTGTATAAAAAAAAATAAAATTCAGAATTTCAAAAATATATATATATAAATTAGATCTGGGATTAACCTGAAATATAAAATTCTAAAACCAGTAGTGTATTAGTCTTTTATAATTATTAAGAACTGCCCTATAAGCTAGAAATAGGGTTATTTTCTTAAACCAGAGTCTTGCTATTTTTTAACAATAATAAAATAGGAATGTATTTTAAGCAGTTAACGGAAGTCTTTAACCAGTAGCCATAATTAAGTAGCACATATAAAAGTGCCACTTATATTCAGTAATTATTGCTTATAATTATTTGTCAACATGAGTTAAACATGCAAGCAGTTTGCTGGCCTTTTTTTAAAATCAATTTTCATCGTTTGAAAGTCATTAATAAGTGGTTCCTTCTGTTTCAGATCTTTGGCATGATATTCAGCATGGTCCTTTGCTGTGCGATACGAAATTCACGAGATGTCATATGAAGCTACTTCTACATGAAAGTTGTAATCTAGAGCATACAAATGTCACAGGAGCTGTCTCCTGGCTCATTTTTAATATTCAAAGGACATTAGGATCTAAAATAATTTGCTGTTAATTGTACATTTGCACATGTATGTATGTTTGGCTCATTACTGGTTTACCCCTTGAGTGAATGCCTATGTATGTTGACTGAAGCATATTCATGTGTGATCTGCATGTTTCTGGTATATGCATAATGAAATCTGTTTGCTGGGAATTCCTGATTCTTGTTATGTGAGAGAAACACATATTTAACTCTCAGAAAAAGATCAAAAAGCTTTGATAAACTTTAAAAACTTGGTTATTTAGGAAAAAAATATGATAGTGGGTCAGTTTCTCAGACTCTAGCCATAGGAAGTTAGATATAGAGAATTCAGGGATTTCTAGTTTGTGGAAGCAATAAGCTACAGGAATTGAGAGATCATGGTGCAGTGTTAAAAGTAACTGTGTTTGGGTTAGGTGTAAGGGTTTCCTGGGATTTTTCTTATATACATACTCTCCCCAGAATTCAGGACTAAACACATCTGTAAAACTAAATATAGCTTGGAAAATCTAATTTGACTAAGTCATACTTTCCTAGTATTTAAAAAACAAAACAAAACAAAGAAAACCTTGCTCTGGAAAGAGGTGTCACACAGACAATCACATGCCCTATAAAAGTGAGTGTTTTTAGGACTAGAAAGAAAATCTTTTAACAACTTTTTAAGGAAATATTTTTGTCCTTATATAAAGACATTTAAATATTGCTTTATGACTTTCCTTTTCTGACTCTTCCCTGAACTACTGTAACCCCCCACATACACAAAAGGGCTTTTATCTCCAACTTTTCTGTATTTCTTCAGATGTAAGCATAGAAAGACTAAAGCAAGAGATCTGGCAGTTGCAAATTGTGGGAAAGAGAATTTTTACTGGCACTGTATCTTTGAAATACCTCATAACTTGAGTTTACATATTTTCCTAATTTTTTGGTATTTTTCTTATTTATTCACCTAGAGAATTCTTCTTTATAGATTAAGAACTACAGTTTTTGCCACTTAAAATATACTATATCATGAGCATCCTTAGCCAAACCAAAATAAAGAAAAACATCCTCTCCTAGTTTTGTGCACACAAGAGAGACAAGCTAAGGAAACAAAAATACACACACAACAGAAATATGTTCCTTCTGCGCAGGTCCCCTATAAAAATAAAATGTTTGTGTTCTTTATGGTCTTGACGCTTCATTGTAATCCCAAATTTACAATCTAAATTGACATATACGTCCATTTTTAAATAGCAACGTGGTACATTTAGTAAATCATGGATTTTTAAAAATTACATTTTAAAAGGCCACACAAAAATGAAAGTATGGGGGACTTTTGGAAACCCCCAAGTAAGTTTGTACTCATGTGAGAACACAAGTCTTTGGGTCTACACTAAAGGAGAGTGTGCACTCCGAGAAAGTTCTACAAAACATTTTGCTGAGAACGTGTAACCATTTGAAATAATCTCACTCCCATAGGGAACCACATTTCTCCTGCCATACTTGCTATTGCTACTAACTGTGGAGGAAGATTTCTAGAAAAAAAGTCAGACTGGAAGCAAGCCAAAAATTTAATTGTGCATGGCTACTTTGCTGTGTCTGTAGCTAACAGAAAGACTATTTTAAGAAACTCAATAGATGTTTCTACCCTGGTAGTTGAGAAGTAGAGCTTTTTAAGTAAAGAACAAAAAGCCACCATCTCTCCTGGTGGCTTATTTCACCTGTCTGCCTGAAGACAGGAAACAGGCTTAAGGGCATACTTAGGTTTCTTCCAGCTCAGAATCTTCTGGGATTCAACAAAAGTGAGTTTCATTCTATATCTGAATTAACCTTAAAGAAGTGTAGCTAAAAGTGGAAGAGTAGAGATTTGTTCCATATGTGATTAAAGTGTGACTTTTGGGAGTAATTTTTCTAAAGTATGTGCCATGAGTAAAATTAGAGAATTTCATCTCTGAGTGAGGGAAGAATTACATACATATATATCTTGAATCTACATATGCATCTTGAATATATATCTCTTGAATATATATACATGTATAACTTGAACATATGTATACGTGTGTGTGTATATATATGTATATATGCACACATACATGTATACATATATGTGTACAAATATATACACACACGTATAAAGTTTTGATTATATCTGTTTACCTGAACTAATTTGAGATCAGGCCCAAAGATTTTCTTAAATGTATGGTGCCAAGGCACAGAATTAAAACTTCTTGATGAAATATTTTAAGTTATTTCAAATTAAATTTTCTATGTACCAGAATTTCTTGTTTGATTTATCTTAAAATCCTGTTATATCTTTATACACACTCATTCAACTTATCCAAATGCCTGTCAATCAACCCAAATAATATGGTGAAAAAGGAAAGAGTAGTAACCTTTCTATAGTGTTACTAATAGGAGCTGGGCTTAAAAACAACACACTAACAAAGTTATTGCATATAGTTATGTTTCAATTAATATTGTTTCACCCGAATTACACCTCTTTCCCCCAGAGTAGCTCCTTTGTCATCCATAGTACAACCTGTAAAATTACACACTGATACAGAGGCCAGTGTAACCGCCCGTGCAGTCACCAATGACAGGTGCTCTCCTTTCCCCTGTGAGCAGTGCCAGTAGGTTTGGTGTGGTGAGAATGAGGCTCCTGGAAAGATGGCAATGAAGGAGATAGCATATTTTCCCTTCTGAAGTAAGTTTATCAGAGATTAAAAAGAAGAGACCCCCTCTGTGTCATGGGTAAAATGTGGTTTCCATGGCCCCAAGGGCAGCCCTTGAGTATTTAGGAGGTGCACCCCAGCTTTCCCAGTTCACCGCTCCCATGTAACTACCAGCCCCTGTGATTTCAGCAGCCCCATTTTCCCCACCCCTAGGAGGGAGCACTAATGAACCCTTGAAGCTAGTCACTTAACTACATCATCTTAGTTTGGCCTCATCAAAATCAAATTTGTGTTAAGGTATACTTTAAGACAGACAAATGGTTTCTATTTTCTTTCAACATGACTTTTTTTTTTTCTATAAAATGTAAGGTACTGTATGTAGGTGTCGTTTGAAAGGTAAAAAGACTACAATGCAAAATGTTGTTGTTAATCATTTTGTTGGTTTTCTCATTTTAAAAACAACCACTAAATACATTTCAGGAATCCACTATTCAGATGGCTATCTCCTGGGGACATGGAATACATGAAGAATAGAAGTAATATGTCCTGAATGTTGCAAAGCAAAATCTATGATGATTTCACAAAGTTTTTAGCTAATATACCAGAAACACTCCAAAATTTTGGTGTTGTTTTTGTTTTTGTCCTGTGTAATTTATGATGGTTTTACTTATATTAAATAGAAGAAATTTAAATTAAATTAAAAGATATAACCAACAAAGTGCCTAGCATGCCTGGCACTGATGAATATTATTACCTATTGTTACAATTATTATGTTTATGAGTTTTTGTTAATTATAAATCAAACGTGTAATTGTGTATAACTAAAGATACTTCTGCATGATACCAAATACCTATTTGAACACATTCATTTGCTGAATTAATGAATAGTTTTTTTATATATTTCCCAATTCTATTTTAATTTAAAGACTACATATCAAGAGCCATAGCTACAGTTCCTATAGTTTTCCCTGGGCCTGCTCTGCCTTGTAAGATGCAACCCATTCTAATATTAGAATTGTTTTCTTACTTTGTTTTGGAACTACTATTTTGTACACTTGAAAAAACTCTTTATAAGAATGCTGATATGCTAAGATGAACAAGACAAGTCTCTGTCCCCAAGTAGGTTAGAGTGGAAAAAAGGCAAGTATAATTACCATGAGGTAAGTGCTATGATAATCATTAACCTGGAGTGGATCCATTCAGCCTTGGGAAGGATGGTCAGAGGAAAGAGGTTTCCTGAATTTTGAGGTCACCAAACTGAGTCCTGAAGAACCCATACAAATGAGTCAAGTAAAAAGAAATAGAGGTAGAAAAGAAAAAGGGATTACTGAGGAACAGTATGAAGAAGGCCCTGAAATAGAGAAAGCATGGAAACATTCAAAGAGGGAAGGTCAAGAACTGAGTTGATAAAGGGCCCTGTTAAACTGTACTAAGAAGTTTTAGGTTTGTACAGAGGTCGTTGGGAAATTTTTAAACAAAATCAAATTAATTTGATTAGTTGATTTTAATCAAATTAATTTTTACAAAATCAAATTTCATTCTTTTAAAGATTACTTAGCTTTAGTATAAACAGTGATTGAAGGGCAAAGGCCAGAGTCATGAGGATTTCTAACTAATGAAATGCAAATTCTACCAAGAAGTAGTAGACAGATGCAAGAGAAATTGAGGGAAAGAGGAGCCTAGAGCCATGCCTAGGTTTCTTGGCAGCTGGAAGATAGTGGTGTACAGGAGGAAAAGCAGATTGTACTGAGGATGCAAGTTGGAGATGACTACAGGACATCCAAGAGGATATATAAACAGGCACTGGATACATGACTCTGAAGCTCAGGAAAGAAGTCTAGACTAGAACTGTAGTTGAGGAATCTGCAACATAAAAGTAGTAATGCCCAGATTTGAACAATATAAGCCACCTCTCATATTTAAGATCTCAGTGATAAAGTTTAAAAAATTATAATCTCCTACTCTAGGAAGATAAAAGCCCCAAACAATTCTTTATTCCCCATGCATTTCTTAATCTCAGACTGGAGTGTCTCTTAGCTACCTGCATTCCTTCAATAGCTGCCATCTAAACTGTCTTTTAATGCAAATGAGTGTAATTCCTTAGGACAACCAAGGTTGAATGAATACAAATTGAAGTTTCTCATATGCTCTACATTGAACAGTGTCCACAAGGTCAACAGGACACATAAGATTATCACAACACTAGCCCTTCCTTCACAAAGTTTGTAACCTTCACCCCTACAGCACCAAGCAAAATTACATTCCCAGAAGGAAGTATAGTCCAGAACTATATTACTGTTGCCTGCTAAACACCATAGCATAGATTTTGAGTCATCTTAGAGAAAAAGGGTATAAAGGCACGACAGGAGAAAATGTTGACTTCACCAAGCAAAATTACATTCCCAGAAGGAAGTATAGTCCAGAACTATATTACTGTTGCCTGCTAAACACCATAGCATAGATTTTGCGTCATCTTAGAGAAAAAGGGTATAAAGGCATGACAGGAGAAAATGTTGACTTCAGCCTCATTAGGACTGGTTATAAATGCCATGAGTGTATTACATTGAGACTCCAGATATGTGACCTCCACTGGGCCCTCTAGGGAAGCAGAAAGGTCAGGGAAGATCAGGACTAAAAATTGTCCTGAATATTGGACTATTAGCAAGTCTTTGTTGACCTTATTGAAAACAGTTTCAAGGGAAGATAGGAGTGGAAGTCAAATTGTAATGGGTTAGGAAGAGAATGAGAAGTGAGGCAGTAAATATTTAGTGTAAGGGTCTTGCTCTGGTCTGATTGTTTCTCCCTAAAATTCATATGTTGAAATCCTAATGCCCATTGTGATAGTATTAGGAGGTGGGGCCTTTGGGAAGTGCCTAGGTCATGAGGGTGGAGCCCTCATGAATGGGATTAGTGTTCTTATAAAAAGAAACCCTACAGAGATCCCTTGCCCCTTCCACCAAGTGAGGACACAGTAAGAAGGAGCCAGCTCTGAAGCAGGAAGATCTCTCACCAGAACGTGACCATGCTGGCACCATGACCTTGAACTTCCCAGCCGGAAGAGCTGTGAGAAATAGATTTTTGTCATTTATAAGCTACCCAATCTGTGGTATTTTGCTATAGCAGCCCAAACAGACTAAGACAGGGCTATTTCACAAAGAACCTGGAATAAGAATTCAAGGAGAGGGGTAAATAAATATAAGGTTGCACAGGGTCGAGAGAGAGCTGTTTGCTTTTTTTTTTTTTTTGGATGAGAAACCATTCAAGGATGCTTTATACTGAAGCGAAGGAGTCCATAAAGCAGAAGTAAGAGAAGATAGAAGAGGAAACAGCAAGGTCCTGGAGGAAATGGAGGATGGGATGAGGAGCATCTTTTTAAACTAGTGGAAAAGATGCTGAATCAATCAGTAATTTTCAGTTGAAACAGTATCAGAAACCCAACTCTAGCTTAAGCAGAACAGGAAAGTTATGACTTCTTTAAGGGTTGAAGCTGGCTTCAGATTAGACCTACTGATATCAGAAGGTCTCCCTTTCCTCACTCTCTTGTTCTTCTCTGGGTTGGCTTTATTCTCAGGCTGGCTGTTTCTAGGAGATGCCAAGGATGGCTAGCAGTGGCTCTAGGTTCACATTCTAGCAGCTTAGAAACCCCAACAGGCCAAGCACTCCTCTTTGTCCAACAGTTACAGTTAAAGCCCTGAGACTGACTCCTACTGGAAGAGATTAGGTCATATGTCCACCCCTTAATCCATCAGGCTTGGTTGAGCTTAAGTAGCATGCTTACCTCCATCAGCTCCACTCAAACCATTTGACTTGGAAAAGGATGGGGGGAGAGCCCCCAAAGGAAAATCAAGGTGCAGCTACCAAAAGAAGGGACATAGATGTTAGCCAGGCAAAAATGGTAGGTGAAAGGAGGGTAATAGAAGTAGAGAAAGTGAGACAGAGTTGTGTTAAAAGATAAGTAAGAATTGGTCAAAAGAAATGAGAGAGTAAGGAAGAACCCAACACTGAACATTAGAACTAGAGTGGAAGATACCATGATATAAGAATTTTTATGGCACTTAAACTCAGACTTGCTGCTCAATAAACGGGGGATAGGTAATTTCTTATATAAAAAACAACTTTAAAAAAATTGAGGTATAATTGACATACATTATATTACTTTCAGGTGTACAAAATAATGATTCAATACTTGTAAATATTTCAAAATAATCACCACAATAAGTCCAGGTAACATCTGTCATCACACATAGTTACAGAATTTTTTTCTTCTGATGAGAACTTTTAAGATTTACTCTCTTAGCAACTTTCAACTATGCAACACGGTATTACTAACTACAGTCGCCATGCTGTACCTCGCCATGACTTATTTATTTTATATCTGGAAGTTTTTTCCTTTTGACTCCCTTCATCCATTTCACCTACCTCCCCACCCTTCACCTCCGGCAAGCACCTACCTATTATCTTTTTCTATGGGCTTTTTGGGGGTTTTCTTTCCACATATAAGTGAAATCAAACGGCAATGATTGGCAGTCTTTCTCCATCTGACTTTTTCACTTATAATACACTCGGCGTCCATCCATGTTGCCGAAAATGGCAAGATTTCCTTTTTGTCTGCTGAGCAGTAGTTCATTATATATATCTACCACATCATTAACCATTCATCCATCACTGGACACCTAGGTTGTTTCCAAATCTTGGCTATTGTAAATAGTGCTGCAATGAACTTAGGGGTGCATATATCTTTTCCAGTTAATATTTTCATTTTCTTCAGATAAATATCCAGATGTGGAATTGCTGGATCATATGGTAGCTCTATTTTCCATTTTTTTAAAGGAAACTCCATACAGTTTTCCACAATGGCTCCACCAATTTATAACCCCACCAACAGTGTACAAGATTCCTTTTTCTCCTTGTTATTTGTTGTCTTTTTGATAATAGCTATTCTAACAGGTGTGAGATGATATCTCATTGTGGTTTTTATTTGCATTTCCCTGATGATTAGTGATATTGTAAATCTTTTTGTGTACCTGTTGGCTGTCTGCATGTATTCTTTGGAAAAAATGTCTATTCAGGTCCTCTGCCCATTTTTTAAGTCAGGCTGTTCATTTTTTTTTTTTTCGATGTCAAGTTACATGAGTCTTTGTATATTTGGGATATTAACCCCTTATGGGATATATTGTTTTCAAATACCTTCTCCCATTTAGTAGGTTGCCTTTTTATTTTGTTGATAGTTTCCTTTGCTGTGCAGAAGCTTTTTAGTTTGATGTTTATTTATTTTTGCTTTTGTTTCCATTGTCTGAGGAAACAGATTGAAAAAAAATATTGCTAATACCAGTGTCAAAGAGCATACTGCCTACATTTTCTTCTAGGAGACTTATGGTTTCAGGTCTTACGTTTAAGTCTTTAATCCATTTTGAGGTGATTTTTGTATATGGTGTGAGAAAGCAGTCCAGTTTCATTCTTTTGCATGTAGACATCCAGTTTTCTCAACACCATTTATTGAAGAGACTGTCCTTTCCCCATTGTATAGTCTTGGCTCTTTTGTTTTATAGTAATTGACCATATATGCATGGTTTTATTCTGAGCTCTCTATCCTGTTCAATTGATTTAGTGCCTTTTTTTAATGCCAATACCATACTATTTTGATTACTATAGCTTTGTAATATAGTTTGAAATCAGGACGGATGATGCTCCAGATTTGTTCTTCTTTCTCAGGATTGCTTTGGTTATTTGAGGTCTTTTGTGGTTCTGTACAAATTTTAGAATTGTTTGTTCTAGTTCTGTAAAAAATGGCATTGGAATTTTGATAAAGATTGCTTTGAATCTGTAGATCACTTTGGGTAGTATGGACATTTATTTTAACAATATTAATTCTTCCAATCCATGAGCACAGACTATCTTCCCACTTATTTGTGTCTTCTTCATGTTCTTTCATTAGTTTCTTATAGTTTTCAGTGTACAGGTCTTTACCTCCTATCTTTTTTGATGTAATTGTAAATAGGATAGTTTTGTTAATGTCTCTGTTAGTTTTTTACTAGTATATATAATGCAACTGATTTCTGTACATGATTTTGTATCCTGCAATTAGTTCTCACAGTTTTTTGATGGAGTCTTTAGGGTTTTCTATATATAGTATCATGCAGTAGTGACCATTTTACATTTTCATTTCCAATTTGGATGTCTTTTATCTTTTTCTTGTCTACTTGCTCTGGCTAAGACTTCCAATATATTGGTAAGAGTGGATATTCTTGTCTTGTTCCTCTTCTTAGAGAAAACATTTTCATCGGTATGATGTTAGCTGTGGGCTTGCATATATGGCCTTTATTATGTTGAGGTACATTCCCTCTAAAAGAGAATTTCTATTACTAGCAGCATCCATTTAGTTATGAAAGAACTCTTTATATTTCAAAGTCAAATGAGAAACAAGAGGGACTCTTTTTAAAGAACTGAATCTCAAATTCCTCTGCCAAAAACTGACTTATTAAACTTCAGGTTGAATTAAAGACCAGTTCAGAAGATGTTCCAAAATTTCCATCTTTCTCTTCTCACACAAGCAATAATTCTTCACTTCCCCATCTCTAAGTTCTCTATTCATTCTCCCACTTCTAAACCCAAAGAATACTAATACATTCCAAAATAGCATTTCCATATACCCAAGTTTCTGGATCTAGCTGAGGTAAATTTTTGGTCATGCCAATTCCTAAGCTCTTTTCTAAGGATTCTTTGCCTTGGACAACTCCATTTTCAAAAGTAGTTTAAGATAATTTATATATGCATCTAATCCAAATAGACTGCCTTCAGTGGAAAGAAACAAGTAGTCTCTAATGCACTCACTCTAGGGCTCCATGCTGATACAGGCCACCACACCCATGTCCAGGCCTAGCCTCCTCCCCGAATGTTGAGGAAGCCCATTTAATGAATGTCTTCTGAGTTGGACTGTTTATAAGGGGCCTCACTGAACCCCATAGGCTTTCCACAGCTCAAGTCCTTGGAAAACATTTTTCAGATTCTGTGCAAGTCATGTGTGATTAGTGCCAGTTACGTTTGATTAATCAAAAATCTATATTTGATATACAGTTTTCAGAGGGAATGTTTTAATTCTACAGCTTTAAGTGTCCATATTGTCAAGTGATATGAGAACCCAAAACCCCAGATTAATATTTGGAGATCATGATAACATTGACTTCACATGTTAAGGTAAGAATAATGTGGATTCATGACTTTGCATATAAATGTACAACTATTCTGTCCCCATTGGCAGAGCATGGGTTTGGTACTAAACCATCTACACCACCTTAGCATCCCCCCTTGGACACTGTCAGCCTGCAGGCATTTACAACATGCCCAGATGAATGCAACCAATGACTAGGATATAACAAAGACAACTGGCCCTGCTGACAATTGATTTTCACCCAATGGCAGCAATTTGGATGGAAAGAAATGGAAAAATATAGGATAAGTCATCTTTTATGAGGTCAAGTCTGCAGGACACTAGGTCTGTCTCACTTCACGCAGCTATTGAAACGAAACTCAAATGAAAGAGTACCTAAGGAAGGAAGAGAAAAATAAACCACTCTCTAAGCACATTTACTGGAAAACAGTGTTTAACTATTGAAGGTTTAGGTTAGAATTTAGGATGATTCCTCTCTGTTAGATCCCTTAGCACTCTACCACTATTCCTAAAATCTTTCATAATCATACTAGTTTTTCATGACATCGAAAGCCAAAACAGCATAAGTTGCTGGAAAGTGTCTCAAATTACCTTAAAGACTACAAAGGATTTAGACTTCTACATGTAAAATGATCGTGGCCTCTTTTCTAGGCTTTTGGAGTATAACTTTCATAAGTCAGTAGGCCCACCAGAGTAATTAAATTAAATAGATTAAAATATACTGTTTACTGAGTTTTGGTGAAGTTTTATCTTGTGTATTTGAATGACAGGATAAAGTAGTATATTGCAAATTTCATATATTCCTTACTCTCTCTCTCTATTCCAGCCCCGTTTCAGCCTTTGGAAGTAGGTGTCTCCAGTACGCTGACACCGTTTGTTCCTTCAGCCATTGATCACATTACCCTGTAGCTTTCCCATATTCATTTTCTATGTCAAGACAAACCTCGTGGCCCTCTGTTAAGACAGCCTGATTAACGCTGTCTTTCATTAGTATTTCATGTTCCTGTTCTCCATTTTACCTGCACTCTGCCCTTTCATGTGGAAACCATCCTTCATATGAGCTGGAAATGCTCTTTCACTCACCTTTTCTTCTAAAGCCCTTAAGCTCGCTAATGCATGAATGGGTATGGGTATGGATGAAATAGTACTCAAATGTACACATGGTGTTGTGAAATATATCGATATTTTATTAGTTTTATTCCAGGTAAACACATTTAACCAAATTGCAAATTACATCACAATTGAAGTTAGATAGAAAATCCCACCACATAGGACTTCTGAGGTTTGGTACAGTAGTTTGTTTTGATGGCTTCATGTATACAATCACTATAGTCAGTATTACACTTGCCACACTTACAGCTTATAGCTACAGGGTAGGAGAAATAAGGAGTAACATGGCGTGGGCATCCTGGTATTTCTACAGTCTTGTACATGAAGTCTCTATATGTACAAACATCCTGGGACAGAGCATATTTGGGAAGAAACAGCTTGCCATTGAAGTCCTGAGGAAAGAATTAAAAAAGGAGCATACTGTGATAGGACTTTAGAAAGTATATAGATAATGGAAACAGATAAAAATCAATTCACTTATATTCCTTTGTCACAAACAGGACTGGAGGAGGATTCCTTAGTTCCATTCCCTGGTACTAACTCAACATATCCACACTAAATCCCATAGAGACAAAAGTGACACCCCCTCTTTTACCTTATATCATGAGAACAAGATAAGTTTTAAATAAATTTTGGAAGTAAAACTGTTATAAAATTATCTGTATCCACTGTGCTGAGTAGATACTGTAACCTGTGTACTCTACCTCTACAGAGCCAATAACTGTTAGATTTTGGAAATGAGGTTGTGTTTTATCTCATTTTCTCTCTGGATAGAAATGGACTGAGTCTAGGTTTATCTAATTTTCAGCTAAAAGAAGTGAAATGAACTACATACCCGTGTCATACAATATCCAGCACAGATGGTAGTGTTGATGGTTAGGCAGTAAGCACACTCTTTCCTTTCGACATGCATCATATACTCAGTTGGAATACAAAGAGCCATTGCTTGCCCACATGCAAGGCCAAAAAGCATGGACATCAGGAAGATAGCAGTCATGCTAAATCAAAGATAAAATTAAAGAATCTATTACATGTATCCTTTAGGACATTCAGAAGGGACATTCAGAAAGAGCTATAATGTGTGTGTATGTGTGTGTGTGTGTAAATATATGTATTTATTGAATGCCTTCTTTGTCCTAGGCCCTATATTAGGTGTTTTTACATAGTTAATACTCTCAGTAACCTTTCTTTATGTATTTAGATGTGGCTATGATCCACATACCCCATAGTGACAGAGCTCACATAGTGAAAGTCCTGTTTGCAGGTGCCACTTAGCTCCACTGGGCAGTGAAATGGCAAGCCTGAAACACTATAACAGAAAAGTGGCAGGGACACATATGTCAACTAAGTACAAAATAATTCATTCAATGGAAACAATCAAAATACCTGCCTTTATCATTATAAGAAGTGAGTTAACAGGCTTCAGTAAGGGCTTTCCCAGAAATGTGCTTTTCTAAAAACTTTGATTCAATAACTTAAAAGGCCAACAAACTGGTCATAATAAGAAAAGGCAAAGAAATCAAGGAAGTGCATAATCAAACTTCAGTACCAGCTCAATGCAAACAGTCTTGCATATGATTCTACCCAATGCCTGTCAAGAAAGACAAGGCTAAAGGTCAGCTAAATCTACCACTGGTGTTAAGGGGCTAACCCAGAAATCTAAAAACCCCTCTTCTCAACCCTTAGGATATCCTTTAAGGTTGAAAGAATTAGAGTTGGAAAAATAAAATTATTTTACACAGAAATTGTATGGAATTCATTATCTTAAAAAGATTGTGGAGGCAAAAAATACAGATTGACACAATGAGAGTAATACAATCAAGGATGACAGGTCCACTGTAAGTTAGCCAGGAAAGTAAAATAAGTTTTGGGTGAACGGAAGACAACAGAGGATCCACTGTGCCTCAGGCAGAATACGTATCTCTATAGAGCCTGTCTGATGAAGAGTGTGTTCACTATCAACTGGACTTTGTAATGAGTTGGATAATGTTATGACTTATAATTATTTAAGTTTTGCTACTGAGAGAGGGTAATCAAGTTTCAGACTTTTGGATGTAAGTTGATCACTTCAAAGATTGTACAGTTAGCTAGGCATATTTGGATTTTTTTCCTTCTCAAGTATCATTGTCAGAAAAGAAAATACATATCTTAATGGAGTAGTATTACCTTTGAACACAAACTTGTTTTATTATTCTATTAAATAAATTATAATTCATTAAATGTTGTTATTAAATCATGAAAAATGTATCAAGATTTTTCTCAATTTTTTCCTCAAATCTATCAATTATATCCCAAGAGCATCTTTAAGCTACATACACTGAAACTTTCATTAACTGAAATCTCATAGACTCTGCCTCAGTTAACAAGAATTTTTGTCTTTAATCAGCTTGTAAGAAAAAAATGAAACCACATTCAACAAGCTACCAGGTATTTATTTTAAATGTCAACTTCCAGAGATTAGTGGCCATTCCTACCAGTCTCCTGTTTGGAGAATGAGAATTGCCGATAAATTAGACAAACATATATTGAGCATTTAAAGTAGGCACTGACAGACACAAAATGGATAAGCTATGGTCTTTGACCTCAAGGGCTGACAGTCTAGTGTAGGAGATAACTATGAACACTAATAATAAGAATACATATTGTTTAACTGATAACACCAACTGTTGGTGATGATTTTGAGCAACTAGAACTTTCATATGTTGCTGGTGGGATGGTAAAATGGTACATACAAATAGTTTGAAAATCAGTTTATTTCTTATAAAATTAAACATACACTTAACTGATCACCCAGCAATTCTACTCCTAGATAGCCACTCAAGATAAATAAGAACAAATGTTAACAAAAAATAGGTAGTATTTTAAGTGCTCTGAATGACTTGAAATTATCACTCTGACACCCACAATAATCAAAGATTTTTTTTCCTATATAGACAAGGAAGTGAACTAACCCATTAAGAAGTGTTTTCTGGTGAATACTTTCAAATAAAATTTGCATATTTAAGCATTCCTTGGAGGCTTTTTGGTATTTCAATCATGGAGCAAAGTTATAAGAATTCCTTGCTCATGGAGTCTGGTTTTCTCAGTGCTTCACAAACGTGAGCTCCCTCTATGGTATAGAGCTGGTTCTATTATTTTAGAGCCACAGACTTAGAGGATCCTCTGCAGGATCTTAAAAATATTGACTGAGGGACTTCCCTGGTAGTCCAGGGGTTAAGACTTCACCTTCCAATGCAGTGGGTGCGGGTTCGATCCCTGGTCGGGGAGCTAAGATCCCACATGCCTTGCGGCCAACAGATATAAAACAGAAGAAATATTGTAACAAATTCAATAAAGACTTTAAAAATTGTCCACATCAAAAAAAAAATAGACTGAGTAAATGATATAAAATATTCACCTGTCATGATCATATGGTTCTTGCCCATCTAGCCAGCCAGCTACTGAATTTTTGCCATAGGAAATAATTAACTTCACATATTTTAACTTTTAGCTCTATGTTCTATATAAAATAGATATGTGCTGACCTAGTGGTGAGAATATTGGTCCTGGAGTTAAGGAACAGAATTCTATTTCAAGATCTCCCATGGATCTATGAGAAATCGACTAAAATAGTGAATCTATCTGGGCCTAATTTCCCCATCTGCAAAACAGAAAAAGACAAGTACACCTGATCCTTTTTAAAACTGTAGAAGAAAAAACAGTTTTGGAACTTTTACCCATTGTTGTCATATTCATTATGGACACTTTAGATTGTCTGAAGTTCCTCTTATAAATGTAAAACTCCAAATTAACAAAAAGAAAAATTAAAAGTGCTGAATCAGCAGCAGCAGTAGCTATATAACTTAGTAAAGAAAGTAAGAATTATTCTTTCTCCTTTATTGCAAATAGTAAAACTTCACCCAAAGAATCCTTCTGGGGCTCAATTTCTTCAGCTGTAAAAGAAAAGGCTTAGAACCACAAGATGATCAGGAAGGACTTTTCAGCACAAATAGACTATGATCCTATGTGATAAATTAGTGTCCGGTCCCTGGTCTAAGAGATAGTGACCTAGAATTATGCTTCTAGGTTTTATTGCAATTGTGTGTAACTGAGAAATTAAGAAATTTGTACCTTCATTTTTCCATATACTCCTTCCTAAAATCATAATAAGTATAAAACAATACATGTGAAGCACTTGGAATGCTACAGAAAACTATGTAACTATATAATACTGAGTATATAAATCAGTGTTAGTTAATACCTCCCTAGATGATCTGCCACAGTTTCTCCTTTATTGTCACCTGGATTCTCATCCTCTGTAACTTAATTGCCTCTTTTAAAATCATTCATAAATGATTTATTGAGCACCTAAACAGAGGTGTGATTTTAGGCCCTAAATAATGAGAGATGCCCTTTTCAGTGCCATGACCACTATGTCTACACTTTCAACATTTGTACTTATTCCAAGATTATCCTCTTTCCTTTGCCCCTTACCCAGCCTTTTCTCTCATCTTTTTGTTCTCACTACCTTCATTCTTAAGCACATTTCTCTCTAATCTGCTAATTGCCTTCACCAATCTTTTCTCCCCAAATCCCTTACTGTGCTATGAAAAGAATCAATTGTCCACCCTGTGAACTCCAGGAAGTTCACTAAAGCAATACAGTTTTCTAGAGAGCAAAATGTACTATAAGTCAGGTGTGTGCTTTGGAAACTATCCAAGGGGGGTTAGCTATAACTAAAACAATAAAGAGTAAATTACCTCTGCAGGTACCCAAAACTGAAGTTATTCCCAACTTTTCTCAGAAGTACATTATCATCAAAGATAACCATTAGTAATTGACAGGATTTAATACACAGATTATTTAACTGATTAAAACATTTAAATCAAATGTAAATAGTAAGGGAAGGCCATGAATATCAATCAGCCTTCATTAGGAAATTGACCAATTTTTCCTCTTCTTTCAAGTCAGTAGAATATTTTCTTATCCTTACATATGTAGTTCATTCATCTTCACCTATCACTGAACAATTTTGGAGCAATAACTAGAATTTCTAGAGCCTATCAAAGCAAATTGTCACTCAGCATTTGCCATTTTGAAATAAATGCTAAAATGATGAAAATGAAAATAATTTAGAATAACAACATTTCATTTCACAATGCCTTCTCAGTGTAGACACCTACCTTACTTTGCATTGGGGAGCTGATGCTGTAATGACCCAGACTAGAAGCTCTTGGTTCATTTTATACCCTTCAGGATAATTCCTCTCTGATCTTCTTGTTTATATAATCACGTTTGAATTACCGCTTCCTTATCTAAAAACCATCTATTGAAAATTCATACTGAACCCCAAATAAAATGTGTTTAGACAAACAATTTCACAACATCTTCCTCTGGAAACTCTGACATTATTGCAGCACGAATTTCCTTTTCTCCTATTTCAAAATAAAATTACCCTTGTAAATATATCCTTTATTAATATTTATTAATAAAGGAGAAAAACACAGAAGGATAAAAAACAAATTCAAAACAAAAAACCCTTAAACAGGGCTTCCCTGGTGGCGCAGTGGTTGAGAGTCCGCCTGCCGATGCAGGGGACACGGGTTCGTGCCCCGGTCCAGGAAGATCCCACATGCCACAGAGCGGCTGGGCCTGTGAGCCATGGCCGCTGAGCCTGCGCGTCCGGAGCCTGTGCTCTGCAACGGGAGAGGCCAAAACAGTCAGAGGCCCGCGTAGCACACACAAAAAAAAAAAAAACAAAAAAAAACCCTTAAACATCATCTAAGTAAGTCTTGGGAATGAAAATTTTTGGGGGGCTTGAGTGCCCCAAATTTTACCTAAATGTTCATTTAGAGATATATATAATTATTGCTCATCTATAAAGCAAAGGTAAGTTCTTTATGGTAATCCAGGACAATTGGCATACATCTTGCTGATTAAACCCTCCCCAAAATTAGTTCAAAATATCGTATTTGTTTTTTCTTTGGATTTAAAAAATAATAAGTAAAATTTACATGTGGGAAACAATATCATTTAAGTAAATGGCCAAATATTTTGAGATGTCAAAATGATTGAGTGCAAATCCTGGCTCTGCCATTTACTAGTTATATGACTTTAGCATGCTTGAGCTCTCTTTACTTCCGTTTCTTTACCTATTTAAAGATAATATCAGTTTCTTAAGAACTGCTTTTGCTGCATCCCATAGGTTTTGGGTTGTTGTGCTTTCATTGTCTTTTGTTTCTAGGTATTTTTTGATTTCTTCTTTGATTTCTTCAATGACCTCTTGGTTATTTAGTAGCATATTGTTTAGCCTCCATGTGTTTGTGTTTTTTACGTTTTTTTCCCTGTGATTGATTTCTAATCTCATAGCGTTGTGGTCAGAAAACATGCTTGATACGATTTCAATTTTCTTAAATTTTCTGAGGCTTGATTTGTGACCCAAGATGTGATCTATCCTGAAGAACATTCCATGTGCACTTGAGAAGAAAATGCATTCTGCTGCTTTCAGATGGAATGTCCTATAAATATCAGTTAAGTCTATCTGGTCTAATGTGTCATTTAAGGCTTGTGTTTCCTTATTAATTTTCTGTCTGGATGATCTATCCATTGGTATAAGTAGAGGGTTAAAGTCTCCCACTATTACTGTGTTACTGTCAATTTCCCCTTTTATGGATGTTAGCATTTGCCTTAGGTATTGAGGTGCTCCTATGTTGGGTGTATAAATATTTACTATTGCCATCATCAAAAAATCTGCAAACTATAAATCCTGGAAAGGGTGTGGAGAAAAGGGAACCCTCTTGCACTGTTGGTGGGAATGTTAATTGATACAACCATTATGGAGAACAGTATGGAGGTTCCTTAAAAAACTAAAAATAGAACTACCATATGACCCAGCAATCTCACTACTAGGCATATGCCCAGAGAAAACCATAATTCAGAAAGACACATGGACCCCAATGTTCATTGCAGCACTATTTACAATAGCCAGGACATGGAAGCAACCTAAATATCCATCAACAGAGGAATGGATAAAGAAGATGTGGTACACATAAACAATGGAATATTACTCAGCAAGAAAAAGGAACAAAATTGGGTCATTTGTAGAGACATGGATGGACCTAGAGAGTGTCATACAGAGTGAAATAAGCCAAAAAGAGAAAAACAAATATCATATATTAATGCATATATGTGGAATCTAAAACAATGGTATTGATGATCTTATTTGCAAAGCAGAAATAGAGACACAGATGTAGAGAACAAACATATGGATACCAAGGGGGAAGGGGGTGTGGGATGAATTGGGAGATGGGGATTGACATATATACATTATTGATACTATGTATAAAATAGATAACTAATAAGAACCTACTGTATAGCACAGGGAACTCTACTTGATGCTCTGCGGTGACCTAAATGGGAAGGAAATCCAAAAAAAGTGGATATATGTATACGTATAGCTGATTTACTTTGCTGTACAGTAGAAACTAACACAACATTGTAAAGCAACTATACTCCAATAAAAAAAACTAGCTCACAAATTTTTTTAATTTTTTAGAATTTAAAAAGTGTTAATATTAGTGTTTATGTAAAGCACTTAACACAGTGTCTGGCGTATAATAAGTGCTCAATAAATGGGAGGAAATCTATAATAACTCAACTTTTTTATTTAAAAAATATTTAGTTACAGAACCTAGTACATAGTAGGCAATTATTACATTTGTTGAGTGCATAAATGGCTGAGGGAGTGCATGAATAAATAATTACTGATTTTTTGGTACCAACATACACTTTTCTCCATTCCATAGTTGTAACTCAATTTTACCCCTTTTAACCCATTTGCGTCACTGTAACAAAGGCAATATGCCAAAAGTTCAATGAGAATATCCCATTGCCCTCAGCAAAAAGTCTAAACTCCTTAGTATTATTTACCAAGTCCCTCACAATGTATTTTATCTCTCTAGTTTTATCTTTCACCATCTCCCACCTTCCCCCTACCTTCCCTACCTTTTCTCCACTTCCTATGTTTTTCAGCCACACTGTATGAGTTCCTCAGATTAGTCACATCCTTTCTTGCCTCCAAGTCTTTTCATATGTCATTCCTTCTATCTGAAACATTTGCCTGATCCTTCATTCCATGCCTCATCTTATCCAACTCCTGCTCATTCTTTTTTTTTTAATGGGTTGCTCCTTTTTTATTTAAGATTTATTACTTATTTATTTATTTTTGGCTGCATCGGGTCTTGGTTGTGGCACGCGGGATCTTCGTTGAGGCATGCGGGATTTTTCGCTACAGCGCGTGGGCTTTTTGTTGCAGCGTGCAGGCTTCTCTCTAGTTGTAGTGTGCAGGCTCCAGGGCACGTGAGCTCTGTAGTTGTGGCGCATGGGTTCCAGAGAGCATGGGCTCTGTAGTTTGTGGCACAGCAGGCTCTCTAGTTGAGATGCGCAAGCTCAGTAGTTGTGGCGCACGGGCTTAGTTGCCCCGTGGCATGTGGGATCTTAGCTCCCTGACCAGGGATCAAAGCTGCATCCCCTGCATTGTAAGGCAGATTCTTTACCACTGGACCACCAGGGAAGTCCCTCCTGCTCATTCTTTGCAAAGCCTTCTCTGTTTCCCCAACGTCTTTCTCATGGTTAGTGGTTTTAAGAGAATTAGAGGAAATATATAGAACATCTGGCACATGGTAGATGCTCAATAAATCATAGATATTATAGATTATTGACAATCCCATTAGTATTCACTTATCCTAGTCTATATTATTAATAAAAGTTATTGAAAAAAAAAGAGGCCTGGTATAGCTGAGTCTCCTTGGAGGGGAGATGGGAAGGTCAAGAAAGAATCTAGGATATATACCAGAAAAAGTCATTTTGGAGCCCTCAAATCTTGGGAATGTGAGCTACTGTGTAGTAAGGGAAGAACTATGAAAACAGGGAAAGGAACTTCCCTGGTGGCCCAGTGGTTAAAACTCCATGCTCCCAATGCAGGGGACCCGGGAATGATCCCTGGTCAGGGAACTAGATACCACATGCCACAACTAAAGATCCGCATGCCAGAACAAAGATTCCGCAGGCAGCAACGAAGATCTTGTGTGCTGCAACTAAGACCTAGCATAGCCAAATAAATAATTTTTTTTTAAAGAAAAGAAAACAGGGAAAGTGGAAACGAGGGTGTCAAACTTAACCTGCTTCATGTGATGCTATGTTAAGACAAGAGTATGGTAACTCTGGGAACATTAGATGTTTGTTTCTAATGGAAGTAGTATCTCTGTTGTATGAAGTAGATTCAGGAATTCAGTTTCTAGCAGATTTATACACACGTCTCTGGGAAATATACATACATATAATAGGTAACTGATAAACACTTGG
Organism: Grampus griseus; assembly: GCF_964374135.1. Taxonomy (NCBI): domain Eukaryota; kingdom Metazoa; phylum Chordata; class Mammalia; order Artiodactyla; family Delphinidae; genus Grampus; species Grampus griseus. The sequence goes on from NC_139017.1 coordinate 82,318,566, forward strand.
CCTACTACTAGAAGAACTATGATAAATATCATACATTTGAGTAATAGTTTTCTTTTCAAAAAAACTCTCACATATGTGATCTCATGCTGTTAAAAGAATCCAGGCAGATTGAACTTGCACTTCTGGCCTAGATTTACTCTCCCACATAAAATAACTATAAATAGGACAAAATATATGAAACAAGGTACTACACACACATTGAATATTAGACAGCAAAGGAAAGTGACCCCAGAGAAATGGGATGCAAAACAAGCAAACTATAGCTTACTTCCTGGAGAAAGTTTCTGGCCTACTGGTGTAGGGACGGGTACCAAGGAAGAGGCCAGATGTGTCCCCAAAATGAGGAGATGGACCTGGGAGTTCTTGGAGCTCAAGGCACCTAGAGTACAAAAGAAGAGTACTGGAGAGGAGAGAACTGTGCAGAGAGAAAATTCTAGAGATGTGTAGAGGATCTCTTTGAGTATTCAGCTAAAAACTGATAAACTCATGCCTGATGAGGCTGAGAAAATAAATTTCTGAAATGTTTAAAAGGACAGTCCTGGGACTCACACAGATATAGGAATAGCACATGTTCCAACCAGCAACAGTGAAAACTCTCCTGATTCATGGGAAATTGAGTCATATACTTACAAAGATTTTGCCTCATTTGTGGGGAAAAATTAGCCCCAGACTAAATGTTATTCTGACCCTGCCTAGCAAAACTTAAAAGCAAGATCCCAAAGGATCAACTGTTTACCAATAACAGAACTGAGTCAAATAAGAAAGCTGAATAATATTTATAGAAATACAAAAATATCTGTGGAGAACAAATAGTAGTTACCAGTTGGGAGAGGGAAGGGAGGGAGGGGCAAGATAGGAGAAGGAGATTAAGAGGTACAAACTACTACAATAAAATAAATAAGTTACCAGGATATATTGTACAGCACAGGGAATATAGTCAATATTTAAGAACTTTAAATGGAGTATAATCTATTAAAATATTGAATCACTATGTTATATACCTGAAACTAATATAATATTGTAAATCAACTATACTTCAATTCAAAAAAAGAATACAACAATATCTGGTACCCAAAAAAGTATAATCTACAATATGTGGCATTCAATGAACAAATTACTAGACATGCAAAGAAGCAAGAAAATACAACTCATGATGAAGAAAAAATTAATCAATTGAAACTGACCCAGAAATGATATATATAATAGAATTAGTAGACAAAAGAGATCAGAACATGACATTACCAAATGAACACAATAATTTTCCAGTAACTGATGCCAAAGAAACGGAAATTTGTGAGTTACCTGAGAAAGAATTCAAAATGATTATTTTAAAGAAGCTCAGCAAGATTCAAGGGAACATAGACAGACAACTCAATGAACTCAGGAACACAATATATGAAAAAATAAGAACTTTAACAATGAGATAGAAATCATAAAAAATAAAGAACCAAACAGAAATCCTGGGGCTGAAGACTATGTAATCATATTGAACTCTCAGATATGAGTTAAAAGACAGGTCTGTTGAAAATAACCATAGCTACAATATTTTGTTAATGAATACATGGTATAAAAAGATGTAAATTGGGGCACCAACAACATAAAGTTGGGGGGCAAATAAATGTGTAGAACATTTATGCAAATTAAGTTGTTATCAGCTTAAAAATAGACATAAATATGAGATGTTTATATAAGCCTCACAGTAATCACAAAGGAAAACCTATAATTGATACACAAATGAGAAATAGAAAAGAATCAAAGCATACAACTACAAAAAGTCAGCAATTCACAAAGATGGCAAGAGAGGAAGAAAGAAAAAAAGAACTACAAAACAGTCAGAAAACAATTAACAAAATGATAATAGTAAATTCTTAAATATCAATAATTACTCTAAATGTAAATGGTTTAAATTCTCCAAAAGACACATAGAGTGGCTGAATGGATTAAAAGAAAAGTCTCAATAATATGCCTATAAGAGACTCACTTAAGCTTTAAGGATACTCATAGGCCAAAACTGAAGGATGGAATAAGATATCCCATGCAAATGGAAACCAAAAGAGAGCAGGGACAGCAATATTTATACCATACAAAATAGACTTTAAATCAAAAGCTGTAACAAGAGACAAAGAAGGCCATTAAATAATGATAAAGGGGTCAATTCATCAAGAGGCTATAACAATTATAAATACATATGTATTCAATATTGGAGCACTTAAATATATTAAACAATGATTAACAGATGTGAAGGCAGAAATAAACAGCAATGCAATAACAATAGGGGACTTAAATACCCCACTTTCAATAATGGATAGATTACCCAGACAGAAAATCAACACAAAAATAGTAGACTTGAAATATGCTTTAGGCCACACAGACCTAACAGACATATATGCAACATTAATTCCAATGGCAGCAGAATGTACATTCTTCTTAGGCACACATGGAACATTCTCTAGGATAGATCATATGTTAGGTCACAAAACAAGTCTTAACAAATTTAAGAAGACTGAAATTATATCTAGCAACTTTTCTGACAACAATAGTATGAAAATACAAATCAATAATAGGAAAACTGGGCTTCCCTGGTGGCGCAGTGGTTGAGAGTCCTCCTGCTGATGCAGGGGACGCGGTTTCATGCCCCGGTCCGGGAAGATCCCACGTGCTGCGGAGCGGCTGGGCCCGTGAGCCATGGCCGCTGAGCCTGCGCGTCCAGAGCCTGTGCTCCACAACGGGAGAGGCCACAACAGTGAGAGGTCTGCATACCACAAAATAAATAAATAAATAAATAAATAAAAATAATAGGAAAACTGGAAAATTTACAAATATGTGGAAATTAAAACAATATACTCCTGAACTACCAATGAGTCAAAGAAGAAATGAGAAAATGTCTTGAAACAAATGAAAATAGAAACACAATCTACTAAAACTTATGGGGTGTAGTAAAACCAGTTCTAAGAGGAAAGTTTAGAGTTACAAATGACTACATTAAGAAAAAAGAAAGATATCATAGACAACCTACAATTATGCCTCAAGGAATTATAAAAAGAAGAATAAACTAAGCCCAAAGTTAGCAGAAGGAAGAAAATAATAAAGATTAGAGCAGAAATAAATGAAATTGAGACTAGACAGACTATAGAAACCAATGAAACTGGGTGGAGTATTTTCGAAAACATAAACAAAATGACAAACTTTTAATTAGACTCAGAAAGAAAAAAAGGGAGATAACTCAAATAAAACTATAAAGGAAAAAAGGGACATTACAACTGACAACAGAAATACAAAGTACCATAAGAGACTATAAATAATTACATACCAACAAATTAGATAACCTAGAAGAAATGGATAAATTCCTAGAAACTTACAAGCTACCAAGATTGAATCATGTAGTAATAGAAAATCTGAACAGATCAATAATGAGTAAGGAGATTGAATCATTAATCAAAAATCTCCCAAAAGTAAAAGCCTAGGACCAGATGGCTTTGCTGGTGAATTCCATTTTAAAAAGAATGAATACCAATCCTTTTCAAACTCTTCTCAAATAATTGAAGAGGAAAGAAAACTTCAAAATTCATTTTATGAGGCCAGCATTACACTGCTATTAAGCCATAAAAGGACACTAAAGATAAGAAAACTAGCTATTGTAAATAATGCTACATGGAAGCAACCTAAATGTCCATCAATGGAGGAATGGATAAGGAAGATGTGGTACATATATACAGTGGAATATTAGCCATAAAAAGGAACAAAATTGGGTCATTTGTAGAGCCGTGGATGGACGTAGAGAGTGTCATACAGAGTGAAATAAGTCAAAAAGAGAAAAACAAATATCATATATTAATGCATATATGTGGAATCTAGAAAAATGGTATAGATGATCTTATTTGCAAAGCAGAAATAGAGACACAGACGTAGAGAACAAACGTATGGATACCAAGGGGGGAAGGGGGAGATGGGAGGAATTGGGAGATTGGGATTGACACATATACACTATTGATACTATGTATAAAATAGACAACTAATGAGAACATACTGTATAGCACAGGGAACTCTACTTAATTCACTGTGGTGACCTAAATGGGAAGGAAATCCAAAAAAGAGGGATTTTTATATATACATATATAAAAAATATGTATATACATATGTATGTATATACATATACCTATACGTATATGTATAACTGATTCATTTTGCTGTACAGTAGAAACTAACACAACATTGTAAAGCAACTATACTCCAATAAAAATTAATTACAGGGCTTCGCTGGTGGCGCAGTGGTTGAGAGTCTGCCTGCCAATGCAGGGGACACGGGTTCGTGCCCTGGTCCGGGAAGATCCCACATGCCGTGGAGCAGCTGGGCCCGTGAGCCATGGCCGCTGAGCCTGCGCATCCGGAGCCTGTGCTCCACAGCGGGAGAGGCCACAACAGTGAGAGGCCCGCGTACCACAAAAAACAAAACAAAACAAAACAAAAACAAAAACAAAAATTAATTACAAAGAATTTACTCTGTTACAATGCCAAGAAGCAATCAGGAGAATACCATCACCAATAGGATAAAGCTAATCCAAGTTCTAATGGTCTAATATTCCCCATTAGTAGCTAAATAGTGCAACTTATGCTGAAATTCACATGGAGTTAAGATGGACCTATTAATTTGGAGGAATAATTAAATATGAACAGTCAGGAAAATGTAAATACGGTAGTACTATTTCTTTTTTACCCATCTCAAGTCTCTTTTTAATTTAGAAATACTAAAATGCATTATGCATATTGTGGTTTGTTCTCAAATGACCACATTTAGTATGTTAAGTTTTAGAGCATAGTAGTTTATTTAACACTAATTACAAATTCACTTATTGAATTAAATTTAAATGTTATAGCTTTTGTTATAGAGTTCCAAAGCTGAGAAAATATAAACAATTCAACATCTTTAAAAGAACAAAAAAAAGGAACGAAATAATGCCATTTGCAGCAACATGGATGGACCTAGAGATTGTCATACTGAGTGAAGTTGTCAGACAGAGAAAGACAAATATCATATGCTATCGCTTATATGTGGAATCTAAAAAAATCATACAAATGAACCTATTTACAAAACAGAAATAGAGTCACAGATGTAGAAAACAAACTTATGGTTACCAAGGGGGGAAAGGGGGGAGACGGATAAATTGGGAGATTGGGATTGACATGTACCCACTACTGTATATAAAATAGATAACTAATAAGAACCTACTGTATAGCACAGGGAACTCTACTCAATACTCTGTAATGACATATATGGGAATAGAATCTAAAAAAGAGTGGATATATGTATATGTACAACTGAATTGCTTTTTTTTTTTTTTTTTTTTTTTTTTTTTTTGCGGTACGCAGGCCTCTCACTGTTGTGGCCTCTCCCGCTGCAGAGCACAGGCTCTGGATGCGCAGGCTTAGCAGCCATGGCTCACGGGCGCAGCTGCTCCGCAGCACGTGGGATTTTCCAGGACCAGGGAACGAACCCGTGTCCCCTGCATTGGCAGGCAGACTCTCAACCACTGCGCCACCAGTGAAGCCCCAACTGAATCACTTTGCTGTACAACTGAAACTAACACAACATTGTAAATCAACTATATTTCAATAAAAAAATTAAAAAACAAACAACAAAAACAATGGGATACTACTATGCCTCCATTAGAATGGCTTAATTAAAAAGACTGAACATACCAAGTGCTACTGAAGATGTGGAAGACTAGAACTCTTATACATTGTTGATGGGAATATAAAATGGTGACCACTTTTGAAAATATTTTGAAGTCTCTTAAAAAGTTAAACATAAACATACCATGTGACCTACCCATTCCATTGCTAGCTCTTTTTCCAAGCAAAATAAAAGTGCATGCCAACACAAAAACTTGTATACAGATGTTTTAGCAGCTTTACTTGTAGTATCCAAACCCTGGAAACAACCCAAATGTCCAACAACAAGTGAATGAGTAAACAGTGGTATAACCATATAATAGAATACTACTCAGCAATAACAATGAATGAACTATTGATGTTAGACATAGATGAAACTCAAAATAATTATTCTGGGTAAAGAAGCCAAGCAAAAAAGAGTGCATGCTTTATGACTCCATTTGTATAAAATGTTATGAAATTCAAACTAACCTATGGTACATGAAGTACATCAGTGGTTTCCTGGGGACAAGGGGAGAGACAGAGGATGAGATTATGAAGAATATGAGCAAAATTTTGGTGGATATGGATATGTTCATTATTTTGATATCATGATGGTTTTAAAACTTATTAAATTGAATACTTTAAATATGTGCCATTAATTGTTAATTATATCTCAATAAAGATTTTTATAAAACTAAAAAAAAGACAAGAAAACTATAGGCTAAACTCTTAAATGAACATAGATTCAAAAATTTTAAACAAATGTTAGCAAACCAAATTCAACAACAGATTAAAAGGATCATGTACCACGATCAAGCATAATTTATCCCTGGGATGCAAGGATAGTTCAACGTGAGCAAATAAATCAATGCAATATACCACATTAACAAAATGAATAATAAAAAGCATATGATCATCTCAATAGAAATAGAAAATATATTCAACAAAATTCGATGTCATTTCATGATAAAAAATCTCAACAAGTAAGGTATAGAAGGAAGGTACCTCAACATAATAAAGTCCATATATGATAAGTCCACAGCAAACACCATACTCAGTGGTGAAAAGTTAAAAATCTTCTCCTCCAAGATGAAAGCAAGACATGCAGGCTCACTACTGTCTTAATTCAACATAGTAAGGGAAGTCCTACTCACAGCAATTAGGGAAAAAAAGAAATAAAGGCATCCAAATTGCAAAAGAATAAGTAAAGTGATCTCTGCAGATTACATAATCTTATACACAAAACCCTTAAAGACACCACCAAAAAAAAAAAAAGTTAGACCTAATAAATGAATTCAGTAAAGTTGCAGGATACAAAATCAACATGCAAAAGTGAGTCACATTTCTATACATTAACAATGAACTAACAGAAAGAGAAATTAACAAACCAAACCCATTTAAAATAGCATCAAAAACAATAAAATACTTAGGAAAAATTTAACTAATGAGGTGAAAGACCTGTACACTGCAAACTATAAAAACACTGATGAAGTAAATTGAGGAAGTCACAAATAAATGGAAAGATATGCTGTGTTGATGGACTGGAAGAATTAATATTGTTAAAATGTCTATAATACCCAAAGCAATCTACAGATTCAATGCAAATTCTATCAAAATTCCAATGGCATTTTCCACAAAAATAGAAATAATCCTAAAACTGTATGGAACCACAAAGGACCCTGAATAGCTAAAACAATCTTGAGAAAGAAGAACAAAGCCAAAGGCATCATGTTCCCTGATTTCAAACTACACTGCAAAGCTGTAGTCATAAAAACAGTATGGTATTGGCACAAAAACAGATACACAGATCAATGGAACAGAACAGAGAACCCCAAAATAAACCCGTGCACTTACGGTCAATTAATCTACAACAAAAGAGGCAAAAATATACAATGGAGAAAAGGCAGCCTCTTCAGTAAATGGTGTTGGGAAAAGTGGACAGTTACATGTGAAGAAATGAAACTGGACCCCTATCTTTTTTTTTTTTTTTGTGATACGCGGGCCTCTCACCGTTGTGGCCTCTCCTGTTGTGGAGCACAGCCTCCGGACACGCAGGCTCAGCAGCATTGGCTCATGGGCCCAGCTGCTCCGTGGCATGTGGGATCTTCCTGGACCGGGGCATGAACCCGTGTCCCCTGCATTGTCAGGTGGACTCTCAATCACTGTGCCACCAGCGAAGCCCTGGACCCCTATCTTATACCACTCACAATAATTAACTCAGAATGGATTAAAGCTTAAACATAAGACCTGAAACCATAAAGTTCCTAGAAGAAAACATACAGGAAAATCTCCTTGATTTGTGTCTTGGCAATGGTCTTTTGGATATAACTCCAAAAGCACAGTCAACAGAAGCTAAAAGAAATTAGTGGGACTACATCAAACTAAAAACGCCCCCTGATTTGAAACTATACTGCAAAGTTACAGTCATAAAAAGCAGTATGGTACTGGCACAGAAACAGACATATAGATCAGTGGAACAGAATAGAAAGCCCAGAAACAAATCTACACACATGGTCAATTAATCTACAACAAAGGAGACAAGCATATACAATGGAGAAAAGACATTCTCTTCAATAAGTGATGCTGGGATAACTGGAGTGGTACAGGTAAAAGAATGAGATGAAAACATTTCCTCACATCATACAAAAAAAATAAAGTCAAAATGGATTAAACAGCTAAATGTAAGACCTGAAATCATACAACTCCTGGAAGAAAACTTAGGTAGAACACTCTTTGACATCATGGCAATATATTTTTTTTGATCTGCCTCCAAAAGCAAAAGAAATAAAAGCAAAAATAAACAAATGGAACTTAATTAAACTTAAAAGATTTTGTGCAGCATAGGAAACCATCAGCAAAACAAAAAGATAACTTACTGAATGGGAGAAAATACTTGCAAATGATATGACCCATAAGGGATGATACCCGAAATTTATTTAAAAATTCATACAACTCAATATCAAAAAAACAAACAACCCAATTTAAAAATGGGTAGAACATCTGAATAGATATTTTTCCAAAGAAGACATTCAGATAGCTAACAGGACATGGAAAATGCTTAACATAATTACTCATCAGAGAAATGCAAATCAAACCCACAATGAGATATCACAATATACCTATCAAAATGGCTATCATCAAAGTCTACAAATAAAAAGTGTTGGCAGGGTTGTAGAGAAAAGGGAACCCTAGTACACTGTTGGTGGGGTTGTAAATTGGTACAGCCATTATGGAAAACGGTATGGAGCTTCCTTATAAAACTACCATATGATCCAGCAATTCCACTGATGGGTATATATCCAAAGAAAATGAAAACACTGTTTCAAAAAAATACATGCACCTCAATGTTCATAGCAGCATTATTTACAATAGCCAAGATATGGAAACAGCCTAAGTGCCCATCAAGAGATGAATGTAAAAAGAAGATGTAGTATATATACAATGGAATATTACTCAGTCATAAAAAAGAATGAAATTCTGCCATTTGCAATAATGTGGATGAACCTAGAGAGTATTATCCTTAGTGAAATAAGTGAGACAGAGAAAGACAAAACTCTGTTAGCATTTATATGTAGAATCTAAAAAATAATATAAACAAATGTATACAACAAAAACAGAAATAAACTCACAGATATAGAGAACAGGCTAGTGGTTACCAGTACAGATAGGGAAGAGCAGAGGGGTGATATAATGGTATGGGATTAAGAGACACAAACTACTATGTATAAAATAAATAAGAAACAAGGATATGTTGTACAGCACAGGGAAATATAGTCATTTTTTTGTAATAACTTTAAATGGAGTATAATCTATAAAAATATTGAATCACCATGTTGTACACCTGAATGTAATACAATATTGTAAATCATGTATACTTCAATTAAAATAATAATAATAAATAATAAAATTTTAAAGTCAAACTCATAGAAGCAGAGAGTAGAGTGGTGGCTTCCAGGGACTAAGAGTTGGGGAAAATTGGGAGATGTTGGTCAAAGAGTACAAGATTTTTGTTATAAGGTGAATAAGTCCTGGAGAATCTAATGTACAGTATAGTTAATAATAATTAATCCAGTTTATTATACTGTAATATAGACTTGAAATTTGCTACAAGAGTAAATTTTAGTGTTCTTACCACACACACACACAAATGATAACTATGTAAGGTGGTGGATGTGCTAATTAACTTGACTGTGGTAATCATTTCACAATTTATACATATATTAAATCATCACATTGTACTGCTTCAAAAATCATGTTGTACAGCTTAAATATATATAATTTTTTATCATTTGTACTTCAAGCTGGGGGAAAATGGTAAAAAATAAAATAAAAGAACTCTTATAGTTCAATAGCAAAAAACCAAATAATCCAATTTAAAAATGGACATATGATCTGAATAGACATTTTTCCATAGATGACTTACAGATGGCCAGTAAGTACACAAAAAGGTGCTAAACATCAGGAATCACTAGGAAAATGCAAATCAAAACCACAATAACATATCACCTCATACTTGTAAGAAAAGTTATTATCCAAAAGTCAAGAGATGAAAAATGTTGGCAAGGATGAAGAGAATGGAACCCTTATACACTGTTGTGGGAATGTAAATTGGTACAAGCATTATGGAAAACAGTATGGCAGTTCCTCAAAAAAAAAAAAATTAGAACTACCATATAAGCCAGTAATCCTACTCCTGGTTATATATCCAAAGGAAATGAAATCAGAATCTCAAAGAGGCATCTGTACTCCCATGTTCATGGCAACATTATTCATATAACCAAGACATGGATACAAACTAAGTGCTTATCAACAGATGAATGGATAAAGAAGATGTCTTACATGCGCACACACACACACACACACACACACACACACACTCATACACACACTGGAATATTATTATTCAGGCATAAAATAGAAGAAAATTCTTCCTTCTGCAGCAATATGGATGAACCTAAAGGATGTACTAAGTGAAATAAGCCAAAGACAAATACTGTACGGTATCACTTATATATGGAAGCCAAATAGAAAAAAAAAAAAGGTGATTTCATAGAAACAGAGAATAAAATGTTTATTTCCAGGAGCTGGGTTTAGGGGAAAATAAGGATATGTAGGCCAAAGGATATAAACTTTCAATTACAAGAAGAATAAATTCCAAGGTTCTAATGTGTGTCATGGTGACTATAGTTAATAATAGGGTATTGTAAACTTGAAAGTTTCTGTGAGTAGATACTACGCATTCTCATGACAGACAAAAAAAGAGCTAACTGTATTAGATGATGGATATATTAATTATCTTGATCTTGGTAATTATTCCACAATGTATATGTATATCAAATCATCACGTTGTATACTTTTAACATATACAATTATATTTGTCAATTACTCCTTAATAAATAAAGTTGGAAAAAGGTATTATAACTAAATTTTATATATTCAAGTAGTTAGAGGAAAAACTAAACATGTATAGACATGGAGATATAAAATGTCCAAATTGAACTTCTAAAGATAAAAACAACATTGTTTCTGATGAGAATACACTGAAGTAGGTTGATAGCAGATAAAGCATTACAGTGAAAAAGATTAGTAAAGTTAAATACATAGCAATACAAACTATTCTAAATAAATTACAGAGGTAAAAGGACTGAAAAAAAATGAACACTAAATGATTGAGTTGTGGAACAACTTTGAGATTCCAAATTTATGTGTAACTGTACCCCTGAAGGCAAGGGGCCCAGAAAAAAATACACTATACTAGAAGACTAAACAATAAAAACTATATGATCATCTCAATAAAGGCACACACACACAAAACGTTTGGCAAAATCCAAACTCTATTCCTGACAAAATTATCAGCAAACTGGGGATAGAAGGAAACTTACTTAACTTAATAAAAGGCATCAACAAAAAAACTATGACTAACATCATACTTAATATCAAAAGATAGAATGCTTCACCCTGAAGACAGTGAAAAAGGCAAGAATGTCTGTTCCCATATCTTCTATTTAACACTGCACTGGGGATAAGGTAAGAAACACAAAAAGGCATTGAGACTGGAAAGGAAGGAGTAACATTTTTAGTCACAAAAAACATGATTATATATAAAACCTTACTGAATCTAAAAAAACTAATAGAACTTAATAAACTAATAGAGTTCAGCAAGATTAATATACAAAAATCGGTTGTATTTCTATACATAAACATCAAAATTTTAAAACAATTGTTATTATATTTGCATAACATAAAACTGCTGCTTGAGGGTCTGGCTTCCAACCAGCCTGAATCTAGGTGCTGTGTGAGATGTTCCTGTTTGGGACATGACAGGCCTTTGCACCCCCCAGCCCCCAACTACTAGGAGCAACTAAGAATAAATTAAGCTGCTTGGACACTCAAAAAGGTTTGAGAGACAACCAAAAGCTAGGGCAGGGTTGAACAATAAATCCATCTCCTACATGAAGCCACTCATTACAGACTACGAAAGGTGGCTATTTTATCCAATGCAACCACACATGGAACATTATCCAGGATAAATCATATGTTAGGTCACAAAATAAGTCTTAATAAATTTAAGAAGACTGAAATCATATAAAGCACCTTTTCCAACCAAAATGGTATGAAGCTAGAAATCAATTACAAGAAGAAAACTGTAAAACTCACAAATATGTGTAGATTAAAAACATGCTACTGAATAACCAATTGGTCAAAGAAGAAATCAAGAGAGAAATTAAAAAATTACCTTGAGACAAATGGAACTGGAAATACAACATACCAAATTATATGATGCAGCAAAAGCAGTGCCAAGAGGGAGGTTCATAGCAATAAATGCCTACTTTAAGAAACAAGAAAGATATCAAATAAGCAACATAACTTTATACCACAAGGAACTAGAAAAAGAAAAACAAACTAACCTCAAAGTTAGTAGAAGGAAGTACATAACAAAGATCAGAGCAGAAATAAAAGAAATAGAGACTAAAAATGCAATAGAAAAGTCCGATGAAAATAAGAGCTCAATTTTTGAAAAGATAAACATAATTGTCAAACCCTTAGCTAGACTAACCAAGAAAAAAGAAAACTTAAATAAATAAAATCAGAAAAGAGGAGATATTACAATTGATATCACAGAAATACAAAAGAACATAAGAGATTACCATGAACAATTATAGGCCAAAGAACTAAACATCCTAGACAAAATGGGAAATTCCCATAGAAACATACAACCTAACAACACTGAATTATAAAGAAATAGAAAATCTGAAGAGACCAATCACTAGTAAGGAGATGGAATCAGTAATCAAAAACGCCCCAACAAACAAAAGTGCAGGACATACAATGAAGAAAGGACAGCCTCTTCAATAAATGGTGTTCGGAAAACTAGACAGTCACATGCAAAAGAATGAAACTAGACCATTATCTTACACCGTACACAAAAATTAATTCAAAATGGATTAAAGACTTGGATGTAAGACCTGAAACCATAAAAGTCCTAGAAGAAAACACAGGCAGCATATTCTTTGACATTGGTCTTAGCTATATCTTTCTGGATATGTCTCCTCAGGCAAGAAAAACAAAAGCAAAAATAAACAAACAGGACTACGTCAAACTAAAAAGCTTCTTCACAGAAAAGGAAACCATCAACAAAACTAAAAGACAACCTACCAAATGGGAGAAGATATTTGTAAATCATATATCCGATAAGGGGTTAATATTCAAAAAGTATAAAGAACTCATACAACTCAACATCAAAAAAACCCCACCTCAATTAAAATATAAGCAGAGAACCTGAATAGACATTTTTCCATACAGATAGCCAACAGACACATGAAAAGATGCTCAGCATCACTAATTAATAGGTAAATGCAAATCAAAACCACTATGAGATATCACCTCACACCCATCAGAATGGTTATTATCAAAAAGAGAAAAAAATAACAAGTGTTGGAGAGTATGTGGAGAAAACAGAACTGTCATACACTTAGTAGAAAGGTAAATTGGTGCAGTCACTATGAAAAACAATATGGCGATTCCTCAAAAAATTAAGAATAAAACTATATGATCCATCTATTTTATTCCTAGATATTTGTCTGAAGAGTACGAAAATACTAATTCAAAAAGATATAAGCACCCCTATGTTCATGGCAGCATTATTCAGAAAAGGTAGGATATGGAAATAACCTAAGTGCCCATCAGCGGATGAATAAATAAAGAAGGTGTGGTATATATATAAAATGGAATACTACTCAGTCATAAAAAGATGAAATCTTGCCATTTGCAATAACATGGATGTACCTTGAGGGTATTATGCTAAGTGAAATAAGTCAGGTGGAGAAAGACAAATAACATATGATTTCAATCATATGTGGAATACTTTTAAAAATCAAAATAAACAAAACAAAACAAACAAACACATAGATTCAGAGCACAGATTGGTGGCTACCAGAGGAGAAAGAGGATTGGAGGCAGGGCAAAATGGGTAAAGGGGGTCAGCTGCATGGTGACAGATAGAAACTAGACTCTTGGTGGTGAGCACGCTGTTGTGTATTCAGAAGCCGAATCATAATGTTGTACACATGAAACACACAATGTTATAAACCAATGTTACCTCAATAAAAATAATTATTCTATGTGAAAAAGCCAGACCAAAAAAAGTACATGCCATATGATTCTGTTTATATAAAATTCTAGAAAATACAAGTTAATCATTAGAGCAAAAGCCAATTAGTGACTAACTGGGGATGGGGAAATGCGAGGAAGAGCAGGAGAGAAGGATTACAAAGGGGCAGAGGAAATTTTTAGGGGTGATGAATATGTTCATTATCTTGATTGTGATGATTTCATAGGATATACATATGTCAAAACCTATCAAATTATACTCTTTAAACTTATGCACCGTTATGGTTTGAATAGAGTACCCCCAAAATTCATACATTGAAGTCCCAACCCCAAGTAACTCAGAATGTAATCTTATTTGGGAGATAGGGCATTGCAGATGAAATTAGTTAAGATGGAGTAGGTTAGGCCCCTGAAACAATATGATTGGTATCCTTATAAAAAGGGGAAATTTGGATACAGACACATGAGCAGGGAGAATGCCATGTGACGATTGGAGTTCCTTGCCACAAGGAACTAGCAGAAACTAGGAGACAGGCCTACAACAGATCCTTTCCCAGCACTCTCAGAGTAGCATGACCCTACCCTACCAATATCTTATCTTGGACTTCCCGCCTCTATAACTCTGAGACAATACATTTCTGATGTTTAAGCCATTCAGTTGTGGTACTATTTTATAACAGCCCTAGGAAACTAATACATGCAGTTAATTGTATGTCAATCATACCCCCAACAAAGCTGTTTTTAAAAATTCAGTAGATAGAAACGACCTGTGCCTTATCTGGATTCAGGTTGTACTACTCTTTCACTAATCTGTGCCTTATCTGGATTCATGTTGTACCACTCTTTCACTCTTCCTTTTACTATGTTCTTTTGAACATTCTAAACTTTTCTTGCAGCAGGGCTTTGCATTTGCTGTTTGTTCATTATGAAGAGCTCTTTCACCATATCTCCAAATGGCTTCCTCATTATCTCAGCTTAAAAATTATTTCCTCAGAAAAGTCTTCCTTGACAACTAAATCTAGTGTCTCACACTGCCCCCATCACTTTTTACCCCATTATCTCGTACTTCCTTCATAGCATTTATAACTTTCTGATATTGTATTATTTGTTTACACACTTTTCTCTGTTTCTCCCTTTCCAAAGAGAATGTAAACACCATAAATGGAGGGGCTCATCTGTCATCACTATATCCTCAGACTTCAAACCAGCCTACTGTATATACTATGTTAAATAAATATTTATTGAACACATAAATAAGTGAACATATAGAGCTAATCTCAGAGTGTATAATTCAATACATAGAGAGGTTATTAACTGCTTCAATGTTCTATAAATAGTTACAGTAAAAGCCAGGCTAAAATCCAAGTTTCCTAATATCCTTTTCATGACATTAAAATTTTAACTCACTTTCAAAGGTAAAAAGAGCCATCCACAATCTCCAATTAACTAAGCAGAGGAATGACATTGGAATATGGATCAGATTTACTAATACTTTCCCCTCCTCAAAGAGTGTACTTTTCTAGCTTGCAACATGCTCTAGTTCCATAAAATTCTAAAATCCTATGCAACAGATATTTTTTTAAACATCAGTTTATTCATCTGAACTCTGAGTTATCTATAAGAATCAAATTGCAATAGTCTGCAATTTGAAACAAAATCTATTTGTTTATTAAACTCCTTTTAACCCTCTTTTCTTAAACAATACAGATAACTGAGAGCAAGAAGAGCTGGACCTAATGGGCGTATTGATAATTTTATTATCTTGAAGCTCCAAAGAGACAATTTTGATTTAATATGTATAAAAAATATGTCAATTTGCTGCTTTCTTTTGGTAACCAGTTAAAGCCCCTAATATGACAGATTTATATGAATTTATGCAAGCTTGTCCCATCCATTTCAAAACATTTTTAAAATTAAGGTCATATATAAATGTTAATAGGAATTGCTAACATTTTCTGTAATAAAATTTATAGTGTTATAAAGTAGGATCAATACCAAGGTTTTTTTCCTATATATCAAAACTTATTTTTCTAACCCTTAGTATAATATCTTTCACTCTATTTTTGTTACTTTATATAACCTCTTGGTAATTAGATATTATTTCCCTGGCTAAATAATATGAGCAGTATTAACTGTACTCACAATAACACAGTATTGTTATATGCGAAAATCAATAAAAGATCATTAGCAAATTAATCTGTGGTAGCTAAGGGATAATAAACTAATAATATAGTTAATTTCCTTCACTACACATGTGTAAAAAACAACTGAAGTGAAAGAAGCTAGACACAAAAAATCATGTATTGTATGATACCACTTATTTGAAATACACAGGTGAATTCATAGAGACAGAAAGCAGACTGGTGGTTACCAGGAGCTGGCGGAGTAGAAAATGGGGAATAACAACTTAGAGGGTAAAGGGTATCCTTTTGGGGTGATGAAATTATTTTGAACCAGGTAAAGGTAGTGCTTGCACAACACTGTGAATGTATTAAATGCCACAGAACTGTTCATTTTGAAAGGTTTATTTTCATTATGTGAATTTCACATATTAACTTTAAAAAAGACAACTGACAGCTTAATGCAAAAATATTAACAATACATTGTGGTGTTTGTAATACATGTAGAAGTATATTGTATGTCAAGAACAGAATAAAGGACAGGAATGGGGAATGGAAATGTATTTCTGTAAGGTTTTTTTTTTTTTTTTTTTTTTTTGTGGTACACGGGCCTCCCACTGTTGTGGCCTCTCCCGTTGCAGAGCACAGGCTCCAGACACGCAGGCTCAGCAGCCATGGTTCATGGGCCTAGCCGCTCCACGGCATGTGGGATCTTCCCGGACTGGGGCACGAACCCACGTCCCCTGCATTGGCAGGCAGACTCTCAACCACTGTGCCACCAGGGAAGCCCTCTGTAAGGTTTTTATACCATATGTAAAGTGCTATAATATTATTAGAAGGTAAACTATGATAAGTTAAAGATGTATATTGAAAATCCTAGAGCAACCACCAAAAAATAAAATATAGCTAAAAAGGCAATAGTTCAAAAGAATAAGAAGACACAGACTGGGAGAAAATATTTACAAAAGATATATCAGATAAACCATTGTTATCTGAAATAGTCAAAGAATATTACAACTCAATGATAAGAAAACTAACAACCTGATTTAAAAATGGACTTGAGCAGACATCCCACCAGAGAAGACATATAGATGGCAAATCAGCATATGAAAAGATGTTCCACATTATATGTCACCAGGGAATCGCAAATTAAAAAAAAAGATACCACTACACACCTATTAGAATGGCCAAAATCCAGAACACTGACAATACCAAATGCTGGCAAGAATGTGGAGCAACAGGAGCTCTCATTAATTGCTGGTGTGAATACAAATGATACAGCCACTTTAGAAGATAGATTGGCAGTTTATTACAAAACTACATGACTCTTATTATAAGATCCAGCAATCATGCTCATCGGTATTAACCCAAAGGAGTTAAAAGCTTGTGTCCATACAGAAATTTCCACATGGATGTTTATAGAAGCTTAATCCATGATTGCCAAAACTTGGAAGCAACCAAGATGGCCTTCAAGCGGTGAAAGGATAAACAAATCGTGGTACATTCAGACAATGGAAAATTATTCAGCACTTAAAGAGAAATGATCTACCAAGCCATGAAAAGTTACGGAGGAGCCTTAAATGCATATTACTAAGTAAAAGAAGGCAATCTGAAAAGGCTACGTACTGTCTGATTCCAACTAAATGACATTCTGGAAAAGGCAAAACTATGGAGACATTAAAAAGAACAGTGGTTACCAGGGGTTGGGGGAGGGAGGGATGAATGGGCAAAGCACAGAGGATTTGTAGGGTAGTGATAATATTCTGTACGATATGATAATGTTGGGTACATGTCATTATACATTTGTCAAAACCCATAGAATGTAGAACACCAAGAGTAAACCCTAATGTAAACTATGAACTTTGGATGGCAATAATGAATTGATAAAGCTTCATCAGTTGTAACAAATGTACCACTCTGATACAGGATGTTAACTGAGGGGGAGATTAAGCATGCGTGGGACCATGTGCATATGGGAAATCTCTGTATTTTCCATTCAGTTTTTTTTTTTTTTTTTTTTTTTTGCGGTACACAGGCCTCTCACTGTTGTGGCCTCTCCCGTTGCGGAGCACAGGCTCCGGACACGCAGGCTCAGCGGCCATGGCTCACGGGCCTAGCCGCTCCGTGGCATGTGGGATCTTTGCAGACCAGGGCACGAACCCGTGTCCCCTGCATCGGCAGGCAGACTCTCAACCACTGCGCCACCAAGGAAGCCCTCCATTCAGTTTTACTTTGAACCTAAAACTACTCTAAAAAATAAAGTTTGTTACTTTTTAAAAAGCCAATGATGAAAATAAAATGGAATCATGACAACACTAAAATTCCAAAAGAAAATACAGGCTTACCTCATTTTACTGTGCTTCACTTAATTGCACTTCACAGCGTATTTTTTACAAATTGAAGGTTTGTGGCAACCCTGTGTCAAGCAAATCCATCAGTACCATTTTTCCAACAGCATTATTTTTAAATTAAAGTGTATACATTATTTTTTAGACATAATGCTATTGCAAACTTAATAGGCTATAGCAGAATGTAAACATAACTTTTATATGCATAGGGAAACCAAAAAATTTGTGTGACTCACTTTGTTTTGATACCTTATTTACTGCAGTGCTCTGCAACTGAACCTTGAATATCTCCAAAGTATGCCTGTAGAAACAGAGAAAACAAGGAACAAAGAACAGATGGAATAGAAAATAAATGGCAAGATGGTAAAATTAAACCCAAGTGCATCAATAATTATATTAAACGTAAATGGTTTAACTAATTCAAAAGATACATGCACCCCAATGTTCATAGCAGCACTATTTACAATAGTCAAGACATGGAAGCAATCCAAGTGCCCATCAACAGACGATTGTGTGTGTGGGTATATATATATACAGTGAATATTATTCAGCTATAGTAAAGAAATATTGCCATTTGTAGCAACATGGATGGACCTAGAGAATATTATATTAGTGAAGTCAGAGAAACACAAAAATGATATCCCTTGTGGAATCTAAAAAATAATACAAATGAATCTATATACAAAACAGAAACAGTCTCACAGACAAAGAAAACAAACTTATGGCTATCAAAGAGGAGAGGGGAGGGAGGGAGGGACAAATTACGTGTATGGGATTAACAGATACAAACTACTATATGTAAAATAGATAAGCAATAAGGATTTACTGTATAGCACAGGGGATTATATCCAATAGCTTACAATTACTTATAATGGAATATAACCTACAAAAAAACTGAATCACTATGCTGTACACCTGTAACAGCATATTATTGTAAGTCAATAATATTCAATTAAAATACTGTAAATCAACCATACTTCAATTAAAGATATATATGTAAATGGTTAATCATTCAAATTATAAAGCAAAGATGATCAGATTTGATTAAAAAATCAAGACTGACTGTATTCTGTCTACATGTAACCCAGTTTACATATAGAAATACAGACAGATAAAGACAAAAGAGTGGAAAAAGATAAAATATGAAAACATTAATTAGAAGAAAGCTGTAGTGGCTATATGAATATCAAAGTAAACTTCAGAGCAATGAATATTCTATGAATAAAAAGGAACACTTTACAATGATGAAGGGGTGAAGTCATCAAGAACAAAAAAGCAATCCTAAAAGTGTATGCACATAAAAACAAACTTAAAAGTATACGAAACAAACACGGACAGACTTAAAAGGAGAAATCAATAATCTATAATTATAGTTGAAAATTTCAACACCTTTCTCTCAGTAATTGAAATACTACATATTTCAAGAAGCTCAAGAAGAAATAGTAACTTTAAATAGCCATATATTTATCAAATAAATTTATTTCATAATTAAATATATTACTTCAAAGAAAACTTCATTCCCAGATTATTTCACTGGTAAATTCTCTCAAACATTTAAGAAAGATATAATACCAATTTAACACAAAGTCTTTCCAAAAGTTGAGAGAACACTCCTCAGTTAATGTTATAAGGCCAGCATAACCTTGATGGCAAACCAGGCAAAAACACTACAGACTAAGAAAACTAGAGACAAACATCTCTCAAAAAATGTCGAGATGCAAAAATTCTTCACAAGAATTTTAGCAAATCAAGTCCAATAATATATAAAAAGGATAATATGTCATGACCAAATGGGGTTTATCCCATGAATGCGAAGTTGGTTTAACACTGGAAAATCAATTAATGTAATTCACCACGTCAACAGACTAAAAATGAAATACCATATGTTCATCTCAAAATATGCAGAAAAAGCTTGAGAAAAATCAGCATTCATTCATGATAAAAATTTCCAGCAAATTAGTAATACAATGAACTTCTTCAACCTGATAAAAGACATCTAACATCATACTTAAGGTGAAATAATTGGGAAAAAGGCAAGGATGTCCACTCTCACCATTTGTATACAATGTTATATTAGAAATACTAGCCTGTGTAACAAGGCGATAAAAAGGGGAAAAAAGCATAGAGATTGAAGAAGTAAAAATGTGTTTATCTACAGATGACATGATCATCTATACAGAAAATTGTAAGGAATCTACAAAAATGTTACTGGAACTAGTAAATGCTACTGGAACTAGTAAGCAGGTTTATCAAGGTTGTAGGAATCAAGTTCATTAGACAAAAATTTCCACCTCCCTAGGCATCATTATCTTCCTTCTGCCACAAGGTTCCTGGAGTGTCAGACTATGTTACACTCATGCCCTCTTTCTGGGTCCTGGGCACCACAGATGGTTACTGCTAGGTGGCCATCCTTGGGTTCATCTACTTGTTTGGTCTGCCAGCTAGCCTGCCTTGACTTCCATGTACCAAATACCATTCCCTGAGTCCTACAAAGCAAATGCAGACCTTAGCGAGGCAAAGAACACTCAATCAGTAGAGCTGGCACCAAAATACCAATGCTCCATGCCAACATGGTCTTTCATTGACTGTGACCACCTATTACTGACCAGAGCTGCCTTGGGTGGCCCTCACGTGTCCAGTTGTAGGAACTGCAGCCTCCAAGTTAACTTCTGTTTTCAAAGGACCTGGGATAGGCAGGTGCATAATAATAATGGCTATTGCAGGCATCAGCCTGGCAATATGGGCTCTTTTGACATTTCAGCTACTCCCAGGACAGGAAGGAGGCTTCTGAGGATGGAGAGAGTCCATGGGGCCAGTTTAGAGCTAGGGAACATCTAGAGTACAAGTCCTCCTTTTTCCTTGTCCCTGTTGAATTCACCTTCATGTAATGAGTCAAATTCATTAAAACCCACTGAACGCCCACCTATCAAGGGCATTCATAACATTGATTTTATTAATAAAAATGAGAGATAATTATTAGCACTTGCTTTGTGCTAGATACACATCAAAATGTCTGTTAACTCATCTTTTTCTATTTATAATTATCACCATTTTACACACCAGAAAACTGAGCCACAGAGAGGTTATTCAGAACCTGAATGGCAGAGCAAGGACTCCAAACTTAGTCAGCCAAACAAACGCCATACTTTTAATATACACATCATATCACCTGTGGTAGGTAGGCCT
Source organism: Grampus griseus (assembly GCF_964374135.1). Classification (NCBI taxonomy): domain Eukaryota; kingdom Metazoa; phylum Chordata; class Mammalia; order Artiodactyla; family Delphinidae; genus Grampus; species Grampus griseus. The sequence continues at coordinate 82,340,482 of NC_139017.1, forward strand.
GAAGAATTAGTTTTGACTTAATTAAACATGATAATCCAATAAACTATATTTGCGATTTAGCTAATAAACAGATTGTACAAAAATCTCAGATACTATTAAAAGAGCTAGAAAACTTTTTTTTCCACATCTTTATTGGAGTATAATTGCTTTAAAATGTCATGTTAGTTTCTGCTGTACAACAAAGTGAATCAACTATATGTATACATATATCCCCATATTCCCTCCCTCGTGAGCCTCCCTCCTACACTTCCTATCCCACCCCTCTAGGTCATCACAAAACATCAAGTTGATCTCCCTGTGCTATGCAGCTGCTTCCCACTAGCCATCCATTTTACATTTGGTAGTGTATATATGTCAATGTTACTCTCTCACTTCATCCCAGCTTCCCCTTCCCCCATTGTGTCCCCAAGTCCGTTTTCTACGTCTGCATCTTTATTCCTGCCCTGCCACTAGGTTCATCAGTACCTTTCTTTAGATTCCATATATATGCATTAGCATACGGTATTTGTTTTTCTCTTTCTGACTTACTTCACTCTGTATGACAGACTCTAGGTCCATCCACCTCACTAAAAATAACTCAATTTCATTCCATTTTATGGCTAATATTCCATTGTATATATGTGCATATCTTCTTTATCCATTCATGTGTTGATGGACATTTAGGTTGCTTCCATCTTCTGGCTATTGTAAATAGTGCTGCAGTGCACATTGGGATGCATGTATCTTTTGGAATTATGGTTTTCTCCGGGTATATGCCCAGGAGTGGGATTGCTGGGTCATATGGTAGTTGTATTTTTAGTTTTTTAAGGAACCTCCATACTGCTTTCCATAGTGGCTGTATCAATTTACATTCCCACCAGCAGTACAGGAGGGTTCCCCTTTCTCCACACCCTCTCCAGCATTTATTGTTTCTAGATTTTTTGATAATGGCCGTTCTGACTGGTGTGAGGTGATACCTCATGGTAGATTTGATTTGCATTTCTCTAGTGATTAGTGATGTTGAGCATCTTTTCATGTGTTTGTTGGCAATCTGTATGTCTTCTTTGGAGAAATGTCTATTTAGGTCTGCCCATTTTTGGATTGAGTTGTTTGTTTTTTGATATTGAGCTGCAAGAGCTGCTTGTATATTTGGAGATTAATCCTTTCTCAGTTGCTTCATTTGCAACTATTTTCTCCCATTCTGAGGGTTGTCTTTTTGTCTTGTTTATGGTTTCCTTTGCTGTGCAGAAGCTTTGAAGTTTCATTAGGTCACATTTGTTTATTCTTGTTTTTATTTCCATTACTCTAGGAGGTGGGTAAAAAAGGATCTTGCTGTGATTTATGTCAAAGAGTGTTCTGCCTATGTTTTCCTCTAAGAGTTTTATAGTGTCCGGCCTTACATTTAGGTCTTTAATCCATTTTGAGTTTATTTTTGTGTATGATGTTAGGAGGCGTTATAATTTCATTCTTTTACATGTAGCTGTCCAGTTTCCCCAGCACCACTTAATTGAGGAGGCTGTCTTTTCTCCATTGTATATTCTTGCCTCTTTTGTCAAAGAAAAAGTGACCATATGTGCATGGGTTTATCTCCAGGCTTTCTATCCTGTTCCATTGATCTATATTTCTGTTTTTGTACCAGTACCATACTGTCTTGATTACTATATCTTTGTAGTATAGTCTGAAGTCAGGGAGCCTGATTCCTCCATCTCCATTTCTCTTTCTCAAGATTGCTTTGGCTATTCAAGGTCTTTTGTGTTTCCATACAAATTATAAAATTTCTTGTTCTAGTTCTGTGAAAAATGCCATTGGTAATTTGATAAGGATTTCATTGAATCTGTAAATTGCTTCGGGTAATATAGTCATTTTCACAATGTTGATTCTTCCAATCCAAGAACAGAGTATATCTCTCCATCTGTTTGTATTGTCTTTGATTTCTTTAATCAGTGTCCTACAGTTTTCTGCATACAGGTCTTTTGCCTCCTTAGGTAGGTTTATGCCTAGGTATTTTATTCTTTTTGTTGCAATGGTAAATGGGAGTGTTTCCTTAATTTCTCTTTCTGATTTTTCATTGTTAGTGTATAGGAATGCAAGAGATTTCTGTTCATTAATTTTGTATCCTGCTGCTTTGCTGAATTCATTGCTTAGCTCTATTAGTTTTCTGGTGGCATCTTTAGGATTTTCTATGTATGGTATCATGTCATCTGCAAACAGTGGCAGTTTTACTTCTTCTTTTCCAATTTGGATTCCTTTTATTTCTTTTTCTTCTCTGATTGCAGTGGCTAAAACTTCCAAAAGTATGTTGAATAAGAGTGGTGAGAGTAGGCACTCTTGTCTTCTTCCTGATCTTACAGGAAATGCTTTCAGTTAGTCACCATTGAGAATGATGTTGGCTGCAGGTTTGTCATATATGGCTTTTATTATGTTGAGGTAGGTTCCCTCTATACCCACTTTCTGGAGAGTTTTTATCATAATGGGTGTTAAAATTTGTCAAAAGCTTTTTCTGCCTCTATTGAGATGATCATATGGTTTTTATCCTTCAATTTGTTAATATGTGAGCTAGAAAACTTTTAATGTAATAGTTGTTAACTTAGTGTACGTTGAGAGAGGATTTGGCACTATGAACAATATTGTTGACAAAAAGGAATTTTCTACCTATTGAGACTAGGTCATCCAATGACTGTCAATTTACTGGGAAAATCATTTTAAAAAATGGATGCATTTTCCTTTGACAAATCATAGTTCAGACATGGGCTTCTTTTAACTACAGACATCCTCATCAAGCAAATAACACAGCAATTATTTTTAAATTAAAAATAATTTGGAAATTATTAGAATAATTAGAGGATCTGCACTACAGGCTTATCACTTTGGGTTTTTTAAGGTTTTGTTTGTTTGTTTCCTTGCTTCTTGGCCGCACTGTGCAGCATGTGGGATCTTATTAGTTCCCCGACCATGGATTGAACCTGTGCCCCCTGCAGTGGAAGCATGGAGTCTTAAACCACTGGATCACCAGGGAAGTCTGGGAATGTCTATTAAAATTTTAAATATACATCTCCATAGGCCCATGAATTCCAAGTTAATAATTTATTCTATAGAAATAAAAGCACTAACATTAGCATTGTTCATAGTGCATAAAACTGGAAACAAAGAGAAATCCCATTACATCCGTTAAGATAGAGCAGATTATGCCAACAATAACAAACAACCCCAAACTCACAGGGGCTTAACACCACAAAGTCTTATTACTTATTCACACTACATGACCATGATGTGCTTAATCAGAGAACTTTATTCCATGTAATTTTCACTCACAGCCCTAGGATGACAGAGGTTTCATCATTTGTAACATCACAAATTGCTGCAGCAGGAGGAAGAGTGTAACAGAGGGTCTCATGTTATTAACCAAATACTCTGGCATGGAAGTAATTAACGTACATCACTTCTACCTAAAATCGATTGGCCAGAACTTATCATATAGCCTTACCGAAGTGAGAGGGGAAGTATAATTTTCTCATGTGTCTGGAAGGAGAGAAGAACTGGATACAGCTGATCATAAAAGTCTCTACCATACTCTAGTAGATAAATAGCTGAATTATGGTACATTCATAAAATGTCACACAGCAATTTAAAAGAATGAATTGGAAGTATACCATGTTTTAGAGAGATCTCCATGAGATAATGAACGAGTAAAGCAAGAATCCAAAAAGTATATATTATCTCATTTTTGTAAACTAACCATGATCGGAGAACCCTGTATGCATCACGCATATGTAAAAATATAAGTAAATACATTATATTTATATCTATCTGTCATGGAGAAAAATAGGGTTCTTGCCAAGGGTTACTACCTAGGAGAGGAGGATTTGGTGGAGGGGGACCCTGATATATGTAGACAGAGGAAGAGAGAGGGTGAAAAAGAAAGCAAAAGGAAAAAATTAGGGCACTAAGAATTTGTATGATTATATTTATGCATTGATGTAAGTTATGTATATGAATATAGAAACTAAGTCATTTTTAATTTTTTCCTTATAATTTTGATTGCTTTTATAGGCCTCAAAACACTGATCTGTTGAAATTAAATGAACTTTTCACTTGCCCCCAGCTCTAAACTCTATGATTTCGTAATTTAAATAAGTCTTATCTGTCTCTATTTGTCATTTCCTATTTCTAACCCACAGTTGACCTGCTACTGATTAAAGTTCTTGATGTACTACTACAGCCTGTGGACTATTAATTATACTGAGTTATACTGAATTCAGCTTGCCTGAAATTATGAATAATTTATTTCTAACCTTTATATCAACCGAAGCAACTTGCTCTTTGACGTCATTAATTTACATTTACATGAAGCAGGAGACATTTTATTACTGCTAAAGTGATAAAGTTATGGATATTTTTCTTAGGACAGGTATTAGGTCTAATCTAAAAGTCTATAACTTAAACTATCAGTCTAAGAAATTTTCCCGTCTCTCATCTGGACTATTTTAATATCTTCAATAACCTCACCTGTTCTGATTTACATCTAATGATCTTTCTAAAACAAAAGTCTTTTTCAAGTGAAAGGATGGATGATAAAGTTGGGAAACCATATACTTTATATCCTTTTGTAAAGTTTTAATTTTAAAATACCATATTTTAAGTAATAAAGTCTTATTTTCCTTGCTTAAACTCTATTTCATTTTCCATACCAAAAAAGTACAAGCTTTGCAACATAATATACAACATTCTATATGAAGAGACCATGGTCTGGTTCTACTAATTATTCTTCATTTCAACCTTTATTTTGCTATTTCTTCTGCTTTGATTTCCTCTTATCCTTCTTATACACCTGTAGAATTCCTATTTATGTTCAAAATCCATCTCTTCCTGAAGGCCTTCTCTGAAGTCGACATGAAATTATCATTTATGTCTCTGTATATTTCATACTTGTATACTGTTGAATTACTTATAAGTGACTCATTTGTTTACACATTTATATTTGCTACTAGACTGCAAGTCATTGAGAGTATCATTTATCATATTGATACCCCCAAATCCAACTATTTATTCTATACTTTCAGGTATTGCCACTCAGAATGATACGATACAGAATATTCCTTTCTTGAATCACTTTGTTCTCTAGGCTTCCATGATCCTTTACACTTCACTTGTCTCCCTTATTAGTGTTTACAGCAACCTCTCTATTGCTTGACAATGTTTCAGTATCCCAAGGCTCAGTACTAACTCCTTTCCCTTCTGTAACTACACACTCACTACCTGTAAAGAGAGTGCATTCAATCCTGTGCTTTAAACGGCATGTTTATGCCAATGATTAGTAAATACTGACCCTTCTGGAAAGCTCCAGATTCATTTGTCCAATGACCTTCTCAACATCTCCACTTAGATATCTAAGCTATCTCAAATATTACATAGCCCAAAACAGAACTTGAAAACCCAACCTTACACATTTTCTTTCTTTCACCTCATCCTTACCTCCAGCCAATCTGTCAGTAGTCAGCACATCTGTTTGGTTCCACTATCAAAATATATCCAAAATATAACCCCTGAGCCCCACACCCTTGCTCAGTCTAGTGTGGCTAACATATGCTCTTTTTACAGCCCAAATTTGGCTGAGGCTCCCTCAGCCCATGCTTCTGCTGAAGCGTATGTCCTGTAGACACACTGAAGTACTCATTTTTGCTTCAGACAAAGCTTACAAATCATTCAGTTAAGATCCAGAACCTGCAACCTATTTCTAAAAAACAGTAATTCATGTAAAAGCAAAGCTACCATAGGCTATAATGACTCACCAAGTGAAAATTCCTATGGGGCTATGATCCAGAACAGGACCACCAAAGCCACATCAGAGTTTCAATATTAGTATGTTATTTAGCTCCCCCAAATTCCACTCTATTTTTTAAACCTTTTTTAAAAAATTAGTTTATTTTATTTATTTTTGGCTCTGTTGGGTCTTTGTTGCTGTGCGCAGACTTTCTCTATTTGCGGCGAGCAGGGGCTACTCTTTGCGGTGCACAGGCTTCTCGTTGCGGTGGCTTCTCTTGTTGCAGAGCACGGGCTCTAGGCACGCAGGCTTTAGTAGTTATGGCTCGCGGGCTCTAGAGCGCAGGCTCAGGAGTTGTGGCGCACGGGCTTTGTTGCTCCGCGGCATGTGGGATCTTCCCGGACCAGGGCTCGAACTCGTGTCCCCTGCATTGGCAGGTGGATTCTTAACCACTGCGCCGCCAGAGAAGCCCCAAATTCTAATCTATTTTTTTCTCAAAGTATCCAGCCTATTTAATCAAATTACTGGGATTTGATAACGCTCTACTGAATTTATCCCCTCATTAGAGGAGCTTTCATCTGCAGGGCAAAGCCTGCTCTGTAAAACATACAGCATGGAGCAGATCACATGCCTCCTGCAAGAAGCTTCATGATGAAAAGAGTAGAGAAGGCTGGGTCCCCTATGCCCAATTTTCCTAAACTCATGGATCATACTGTCACCCCTTCAAAGAGTGACTAAAGGGCAGGAAATATTTCCTAACAACCTAAAACTGGGTTATGACAAAAAGCTTCTTCTTATAATAATATCTAAGCTGCACTCAGTTTAAATTATTATGCTTAAAAAAGGTATTAATCATTATGTAATTAGCCTATACAATTTTCATAATAATTAAATTATAAATTTTCCAATTGTTCATTAATGCTAGTTAAAATTATTTTTATGATATTTTTTGTGAGGTTTTTTTTTTTTTTTTTTTTTTTGATGAGGTTACCACAAATGAGTGCACTGATCCCTAAACTTAGAATGATAAATTATTTTTCTTACTCTGGTGTTTTTCAGGAGTTGCCTCAAAGTAAAAACAATAGCATTAGTCTTAAGTTTTATTCTGGATTTGGTTGTCAAAACTGACTCTCCAAATCTCAAAACAGAAGACACAAATATAGGCTACTATAACAATATAGGAAATTTTAGGAAATTTTATGGAAATTTTATGTTTTTCTAATTTCCAATATTTGATCTTATTTTTATTTTTTAAATTAATTTTTATTGGAGTATAGTTGCTTTACAATGTTGTATTAATTTCTGATCTTATTTTTAAATCATGTATTAAACATTTTGATTCTGAAGTCTTACTATAAGAATCATCAGTATGGTATATGTAAGTTTTTCTTAAATATATATTAAATTTTTATTTAATCAATTCAACAAATACTGAGTACCTACAATGGGTCAGGCATTGTTCTAAGTACTCAGGATGCATCAATAAACAAAGCAGACAAAAATCCCTGTCTTTGTGAAGTTTACATTCTAGTGAGTGAAGACAATGAATAATAAACATACTAAGTGAGGTATATAGTGTGTTAGAAGATTATATGTGCCATGGGGAGAAAAAGAGTAGTGTAAGGGGAATCAGAAGTACTGGAGAGAGGGGAAAGTTTCCGAGAAAGAAGCATGCCCAGCATGCTCAAAAACAGCAAGAAGCAGTCTTTCAAAACTTAAGAGCCTAACTCATCTTTTTAAATTAAAAGCAAGGAAGAACAATATTTGAAAATTTAAAGAGTGCAAACTAATTGTGACAGACTGGCTAGTTGTTGACCTGACCCCCTTCCCTGATCTCCTGAGACATAACTAGAAATGGATCACAGTCTCTCTTGAAATTAGGTGTGGCCATGTGATTTGGTTCCAGAAAGTAGAATGTGGGTGGAAGTGATGTACATCTATTTCAGACCTGGGTCATTAAAAACTTCCCACATGGATCCTCCATGGTATTTCCCCCTTTGCAACAACCTTGGAAGCAAGTTGTTGAAGATGGCAGAGCTAGAAGTTGGAAGGAGCCAGCGTTCCTAAATCACCACCTGGAGAAATGCTGCTTACTAAATAGTAGCATTTAAGTGAGAAGTTGATGATTAGCCAGAGAAGCTAGTGTTAACTAATATACAAGTCTTGTTTTATTTTAAAATGTTTGAAAATATATAGTAGCTTCAAATGTGAAATATCATGTCATCAAGACTAATAATCCTCCAAAGAAAATACTTGCTCAGGAGACTAATTATAAAGTTCCAATTAAAGTTTCTAGATCAAAAGCTAGAAATCCTAAGACTATATCCAGTTTTCAGAGTACAGTTACAGGCACACAAATTGAAGGAGGAACATAATTTCCATAATGTTATATAGCATTTCCATTTTTTCCTGGGTAGTCTTTCCTACAAACACATTTCCCCACCATAAGGAAATTAAAATTCTACTATACCAAAATTGTTATAGACAACTATAAGACTATTTTTATCCATTTGCCAATTGTTTTTATAAAGTTCATTCACTCCCTTACTTTATTAGATGAGTCTTTCATACCTACTCTTCTCTTCACAACTTGCAACACTTTCCCCTCCACCTTCATTCTCAGTGGATGATCTTAATTCTCACTTCACTTAAGAAAATTGAAGCTATGAAACCAGAAGTTCTACAAACTCCCATCCACCATCATGTTGTGATATATATGTTTCCTTTTCCCTTGTTACTATGGTAGAATTGTCTATTCTCCTAGCTAAGGCCCAGCACTTTAATCTTCCACCAGATTCCATTCCTCTTGCCTATTTATTACAGGACATTCTACTTAAAAAAAAAAAATCTTCTTTCTCTTCGGCATCATCATTTCCCATCATCCTGAATCTTTCCTTAATTATGTAAACTTGCTATTAATTCTTACATCTTTTAAAAAAGAATCTTCTCTTGACCCACTTCCATTTCAAGTAGCTATTTCATTTATCTTCTTCCCTTTTAAGGTATAACTTCTTAGTTTTCTTACTCTTAATGAAGATAGCTGTCTCCACTTTTTTCCTTCCATTCTTTCCTTAACCACTCCCTCCAATCGAACTCCACTTCACTGAAACTGCCATTGTTAAGATCACCAAAGTCCTCCCCATTAATAACACATTAATCAATTTTATCTCTGAGCAGTATTTAACACAATTTATCACTCCCTTCTTCTTTGAAATACCTTCTTGCTAGACTTCAGTATTACCCTTGCTAAATCTTTTATGGTTCCTTCTCATCTCTGATCTCTTCTCTTTTCTAGGTACAGTCACTCTCATAATTGTACATGTTCTCAACCACTCTGATAGCTTTAAATATGCTGTTGACTCCCAAATTTATATCACTCTCCTGGATCTGTCTCTAAGCCTACTTACCATCTCTGTTTGGATGTCTAATATACATTTTAGACCAAATATGTCCAAAATTACATTGCTCAGGCCAAAAATATTGACATTATCCTTGGCCTTTTCTTTTTTTTTTTTATCACATCCCACATCTAATCTTAAAAATAGATCCAGAAGTTGACCTCTTTACTCCTCTACTGCTCTCAGCTTTGTTCACACCACTACCATCTCTCATATGTATTATTAAAATAACCTGTTTTCCTGTTTTAACCTTTTGTCCTCTTTTTAAAATCTGTTCTCAATATAGCAGTCAGAAAGATCCTTATTTTAAAACATGAGTCAGATCACAGTTTTCTTTGCTCAGAAATATCTGCTAATTTCACATCTTATTCAGAGTAAAAGCCAAAGTTCTTACAGTAGCCTATAAGCATTACATAATCTGCCCACCCAAACTCCCTATCCTGTTAAATACCAGGCCTTTTCTCCTTATACTCTTCTTTTGCTCATTATCCTCTACCCACACTGGCCTCCTTGCTGTTTCCCAGATACACTAAGCACACCTCCACCTCTGGGCCTTTATACTTTTTGTTCCTTTTATCGGGAATGTTCTCCTCAAGATAGCCACAGGCTTACTAGTTATTCATCAGATCTTCAAATGTCATTGCACTGAGGGCCACTCTACATAAAATTTCAACCCTCTTCAATACTCCCTAATACTCTTACCTGTTTTATTTCTCCTTAGCAATTATCATTAACTAATATACTATGTGTTTTGCTTATATAGTTTATTTATTGTCTATTTTCCCCATTAAAATGTAAGCTCTAGAAGAAGAGAGGGCTTATTTTTGTCTCATTCATTCTTATATCCCCAGTATCTAGAACTGTGCTTAATTCTTAGCAGATATTCAATAAATATTTGCCGATTGAATGTTGAATAAATGAAGTATTTTAGGTAGTCATACTGGTGGAGGCTTTTTTCCCACAACTTAAAGCCATTTGTCAATTTTATAAATAGATAAATCAAAGCTGCTTCAGAACTGTGAAACTTAAATGCCCTCAAGATTTTAAAAATAAATAATATTAGCAAAATTATAATAATTAGCTGTTCAGATGACCTCACAGAATCAATGAGAAGTATTTTCATCTAAAATATTTTAATAGTAAAGAATAAATAGTAAATCTCAGTGTTCCTAGTGTTCAACGGACAACTTTACAGGTGTGAAAACTTAGCCAAAACAGCTTTCATGAATACAAGAAAAGGTAAAACCAAAATATAATCATCTAATTATCTGAATAGAATTACAAGTTTTTAAGTAACATGTGGTTATCTCCCATTTAGGCCAAAATATTAAAATAAAAAGAAACAAATTATTTATGAAAATATCAAAAAAGTCTCAATTTCAGAAAATGTTTGGCTCTGTAGAAAATAAGAATAAAAAAATTAAGTATAAATTTGCTGTTATTTAGGCTCCTTAATCACACTGATTTTCTGAAATTAAACAAATAGCTTTCCTGCTTCCTTTAGTTTTTGTTTCCTATCCATTTTAGCAATTATAGCCCAAGGGTCCTCCTGCATTTTCCTCATAGCTCCGAGCTTCCGCGTACATCCAGTGGTTGTTAGAGATGAAGGAGTCTGAATAGGAAATAAATAAAATCATAATATGTTTAACTAAAAAAAAAAAAGAAAGAATTAAATCCAGCTTTTGAAATTTGCTTTCTGAAATAAAATTTTAAAACTACCTTTTTTGGTGTTCTGACACAAAATTGAGAAATTGGTGGATTCTTCTTCTTGTATAGTTTTTTCAATGTCTCTTCCTCTGAAACCATGCTCTTAAAGAGAAATATAAAAATATAATTTGGAGGCTGCCACCATTAATATTATATTATTAAATTTTTGTCTACATCCCACATATGAGAAGGAGATGGAAGAGTACAAGGAGGGAGAATAAAAGAGGAGAGAGGGGAAAGGAAAAGAAGAGGAAAAAAATGAAAAAGACTGAAGAAAGAAGACAATGACAAAATAAATCTTCAATCTGTCAAACAAGGACCTAGATTTTGATTCTATTAACTATATATCTAAAAGGTTATGTGGAATACAAGATGTGTATGAATATTTTTCTACTGATTTCTATTTCTATTTCAGAGTCTTCATACTATCACTTTCCCCACCCCTTCTCCCAACCTACTTATTTAAATACACTTAGGCCTTATAATAAGCATTCATAATCCTATAAAAATTATAAATGTTGTCAATTATCAATTTATGAATATTTTCCCAAATAATAATAGCTAACACTTATTCAGTATTTTCTTTATGTCAGGCACTACTTTAAGCACTTTGCATATTTTAATTAGTTTTAATCCTCACAACATTTTTATGACACACAAATACTATTATTATCCCCATTTTAAAGGTGAAGAACTGAGACACACAAATATTAAGTAACTTGCCCAAGACTATACAGCTAGTAAGAGGTGGAGCCAGGATTCAAATCCAGGTAGGCTGGCTCCAGAATCCATTTCCTTAATGAATATGCTACATAAATTTAGTCAGGTAAGCAATCAGTTCACATTATCTTTTCCTGCTCATTAAAGTCACACTTAACACAAATTTCAGAAGCTTCATGGATGAAAATATTCAGCCATTTTCATGAATTCTAAGATTTCAGCAGAATTCACTTAGTCACAAAGAGTTGACCTTTCAGATACACTCAAATCAGTATGCACCAACGGACCAACTTAGAAAAGATAAATTATCTTAAAAATCATATCGTAAACTATCATTAAAATTTTGCTTACTGTATGGTAACTGTATGTTCACTAATGGCTGCCTATATAAAAAGAATAAATTAACCTAATTTAAAACAACAAAAACTTGTCTGTCCTTATAACTCTGTTGCATTCATCTTTTATGTGCTTATTGGGCACTTGTATATCTCCTTTGGAGAAATGTCTGGTCAAGTCCTTTGCCCATTTTTCAACTGGCTTGTTTTTGTCATTGAGTTACGGGAGTTCCTTATGTATTCTGGATATTAATCTCTTGTCAGATATATGATTTGCAAATATTTTCTCCCAATCTTTAACCTTTTCACTTTCTTAATAGAGTCCTTTGATGCATTTAAGTCCTTAATTTTGATGAAGTCCAATTTACCTATTTTTTTCTCTTTTTTGCCTGTGCTTTGGTGTCATGATATCCATGAAGTCCTTGCCATTCAATGTCATGAAGATTTTCCCAATGTTCTTCTAAGAGTTTCATAGTTTTAGTCCTTACGATTAGGTCTTTGATTCATTCTGAGTCAGTTTTTGTATATGGTGTAAGGTAAGAGTCCAACTTCATTTTCTTGCATGTGGACATCCAGTTTTCCTAGTACCATTTGTTGAAAAAACTGTCCTTTCCCCACTGAATGATCTTGGCACTCTTGTCAAAACTCAACTGATTATATATGTGAAGATTTATTTCTGGGCTCTGTTTTTTATTACATCGGTATATATATTTGTCTTTATGCCGGTACTATACTATTTCAATTACTAGCTTTGTAATAAGTTTCAAAGTCAAGAACTGTGAGTCCTCCAATGTTGTCTTTCTTTTTCAAGATTGCTTTAGCTATCTGGGGCCCCTTGCAAATCTGTATAAATGTATCGAATTTTCCATTTCTGCCAAAAAAGCTGTTGGAAATTTAATAGGGAACATGTTAAATATGTACACTGTTTTTGGTAGTATTGACATCTTAACAATGTTAACTCTTCCTATCCATGAACACAGAATTATTTTTCTTTATTTTTAAGTCTTTCAGCAATGTTTTGTAATTTTCAGTGTATGAGTATTTTACTTTCTTGGCTAGATTTGTTCTTAAGTATTTAATTCTTTTTAATGGTATAGTAAATAAAATTGTTTTCTTAATTTCCTTTTTGGATTATTCATTGTTGGAGTATAGAAACATAACTGATTTTCATATGTTGATCTTATACCTTTCAACAGTGCTGAATTTATCTATTAGGTCTAGAAGCTTTCTTGTTTAGGCTTTGTGATTTTCCATGTATAGATATGATCATGTCGCCTGCAAATTAGAGGCAGTTTTACCTCTTTTTTACATTTGCATGCCTTTTGTTTTTTGTATTTGTCTAATAGTTAAAAGCCATGGCTAGAACTTCCAGTACAATGCTGACTAACATTGGTGAAAGTGGGCATCCTTGTTTTATTCTTAATCTTAGGGGGAAAGCTTTCAGTCTTTCACCATTGAGTATGATGTTAGCTTTGGTTTTCATTCATACCCTTTATCATGTTGAGGAATTTTCCCTCTGTCCTAGCTTTATGAATTTTTATAATGTCAATTGAGACGATCATTTGCAATATTTTTTCCTTTGTTCTATTAATGTGGTGTATTATATTGATTTTCTTATATTGAACCACTCTGGCATTTCTTGGATAAGTCTCATTGGTCATGGTAAATGATCCATTTACTATGCTGCTGGATTTGATTTGCTAATATTTTGTTGAGGATTTTTGCATCTACGTTCAGAAAGAATAATGGTCTACAATTTTCCTTTCTTGTGATGTCTTCATCTGGCTTTGGTATCAAGGTAATGCTGGCCTTATTGAATGAGTTACAAAGTGTTCTCCCTTCAATTTTCTGGAAAACTTTGAGAAGGATTGGTGTTAAGTCTTTAAATATTTGGTAGAATCCATCGATAAAGCTATCTGGTCGAGGACTTTTCTTTGTTGGGAGTTTTGGATTACTAACTCAGCTCTGATAAGGTTTTCTGTTTCTTCTTGAGCAGATTTAGGTAATTTGTGTATTTCAAGTAGTTTTTCTATTTGTATATTTCTTCTAGGTTATCTAATTTGTTGGCATATAATTATTCACAGTATTATTTATCTCTAAAATGTTGGTAATAACATCTCCAATTATATTTCTGACTTTAGGTATTTGCTTTTGTCAGTCTAGCTAAAGGTTTGCCAATTTAATTGATCTTTTCAAAGAAACAAATTTTGGCTTCATTGATTTTCTGCTGTTTCCTTTTCTCTAATTTGTTTATCTCCACTCTAACCTTATTATTTCCTTCCTCTGTCAGCTTTGGGTTTAGTTTGATCTTCTTTTTCTAGTTCCTTAAGGTATAAAGTTAGTTTATTGATTTCTTTCTTTTTCAATGTAGGAATTTACAGCTATTACATTTCCCTTAGAGCACTGTTTTTTCTGTCTTACGTAAGTTTTGGTGTATTGTGTTTTTCATTTTCATACATCTCTAAGTCAAATTTCCCTTGTGATTTCTTCTCTGATCCATTGGTTGGTTAGAAGTGTGTTAATTTCCACAAGTTTGTGAATTTTCTAATTTTCTTTCTCTTATTGATTTCTAACTTCATCTCTTTGCATTAGCTTTACTTCATATATTTTAAGGGTTTGTTATTAGATGTGTAAATGATTAAAACTCTCATAACTTCCCACTGTATTGAATCTTTTATTAATATATAATGTCCTTATTTGTTTCTTGTACTTTTTGATTTAAAGTCTATTTTGTCAGATATTAGTATAGCCATCCCACCTCCTTTTTGGTTACTATTTGCACATCTTTTTCCATCCTTTCACATTTAACCAATTTAAAGCTAACATGAGTCTCTTTTTGTTTACTAGAGTGTATAATCTGTTTACATTTAAGTAACTACTGATAAGGAGAGACTAACTTTTGCCTTTTTTGATATTCATTTTCTATATGCTTTATAGGTGTTTTGTTTGTTTGTTTTTGGTCACTCATTTCCTCCATTACTCTCTTCTTTTGTGTTTAGGTGACTTTTTTGGTAGTAAAATGTTTTGATTCCCTTCCCATTTTCTTTTGTGTGTATTCTATAGATCATTTTTGTGTTTACCATGGGGATTACATTTAATGACCAAACATTATAGTAACCTAATTTGAATTTATACCAACTTCACTTCAATAGCCTACACAAACTGCTCTTATACAGCTCCATTCTCCTTCTGTTACTGATGTCAAAAATTACATCTTTATATATTGTGTGCCCAACAACATAGATTAATTAAGCATTTGTCTTTTAAATTATGTAGAGGATAAAAAGTGAAGTTAGAAACCAAAATTACAATCATTTCAGCTTTTATAATTTCCAATGTATTTAACTTTATCAGAGATCTTTTCTTTGTCTAGCATACTTTCATTTCAACCTGAACAACTCCCTTCAGCATTTCTTGAAGAGAAGGTCTAGTGACAACTCCCTCAGCTTTTGTTTATCTGGGAATGTCTTAATTTCACTACATTTTTGAAGGACAGTTTTGCTAAATAGCAAATGCTTAGCTGACAATGTTTGTCTTTCAGCCCTTTGAATATGTAAACCTACTGACTTCTGGTTCCAAGGTTTCTAATGAGAAATCAGCTGATAATCTTATTGAGGGTAACATATATGATGAGTTGATTCTCTCTTGCTGCTTTCAAGATTCTCTCTGTCTTTTGAATGAACTTATGTTTATCAGGTGGGGAGGATGGAGGGAAGGGATAGTTAGGGAGTTTCCTATTGACATGTACATACTGCTATACTTAAAAAGGATAACCAACAAGAACCTACTGTATAGCACAGGGGAACAAATATATTATGTATTAAAAAAAAGATTCTCTCTGTCTTTCAACAGTTTGATTATAATGTGTTTTGATGTGAGTCTATTTGAATCTATCCACTTAGAATTCATTGAGGCTCTTGGATTTGTAGATTCATTTACTTCATCAAAATCTGAAAAGTTTTCAGCCATTTCTTCAAACATTCTTTCTTCCCATTTCTCTCTTCTCTTTCTGGGACTCCCACAATTCATATATTGATTTTTTGATGGTGTCCCACAAGTTTCTGAGGCTCTGTTCACTTTTCTTCATTCCTTTTTTTCTGTGCTTATACTCAATAGTTTATTGTCCTATCTTCAAGTTTACCAATTCTTTCTTTTGCTTACTTATATCTGCTTTTGAATCCCTCTAATACACTTTTCATTTCAATTACTGTACTGTCAATTCCAAGATTTCTTCTTGGTTCCTTTTATAATTTCTATCTCTTTATTGCTATTCTCATTTTATTCATACATTTTTCTGTTTTTGTCTATGTCTTCCTTTAGCTCTTTGAACATCTTTAAGATGGTTGTTTTTAAAGTCTTTGTCTAGTAAGTCCAATATCTGAGCTTCCTCTGGACATTTTCTGTTGATTTGTTTTGTTCCTTTGATAGGCTATACTTTCCTTTTCTTCATATGCCTTGTGATTTTGTTGTTGTTGTTGTTGAAAACTAGCCACTTTAATCTTATAATTTGATACATCTGCAAATCAGATTCTTCCCCTTCCCCAGGGTTTACTGTTTATTTATTTAGATTTGTTTTGCTTTTTGTTTTACTATTAAAAGTGTCTCTGTGCATTGGATAAGCCTGTGGTGAAAATTTGAGATCTTCCTGGTTTTTTTTCTGAGCCTGTGTCTTTCCCTGGGCATGGCTTTCTAAATGCCCTGTAAATGTGATTGATTTTGAATGTTCTAATGCTTGAACATCTGGCTCTCCAAAGAGGGAAAAAAAGAGAGAGATAAAAGTGCAGTTTGTTCTTCTGGAAGACAAATCTTCTGGAAGACACTTCAGCCAGTGAGGTTCGAAACAATGGCAGCCAGACTCTGTACCTGTACCTCAGTGATCAGAATCAGCAGTCAGAACACTGAACCTTGATCTTCGGAGGACAAGGTCCTTATTGTTCACCCTGGTTCCAGCAAGACATGAGCATGGCCCTACCACATGGTTATAGGTTGAGTGATAGGTAGCCATTACCACTTTTAAGGCTGAAATTGACCAAAATTAACCATAACTTACCAGCCAAGTTTCCCTCTGGAAGTTGCAAGCATTCAAATAGTCTTTAGAGTTCCAAAATAAATTACTTCAGACAGTTTCTACCAGTACCATTGTTGTCTAGGTGGAGAAATGGGTTCCTGGCACTTCCTACTCCACTATCTTCTCTAAGGTCATTCTAGACAATACATTTTTAAATCTTACTTTTTATAATAATTTGAATGTTCACCAAAATTTAAATGCAACAGCTAAGAAAATTACAAAAATAACTAACTTCAAGTGATAATTATAACAAATAAAGCCCACTATGAAATATCTTTAGACTAGTTTAAACTGTAAAAAATAAAATAAAAATAAATAAAATACTGTAGTATGTTTATTGTGTTACAAAGTTGTGATGCTCCTTTTAAAAATGAAATGAAATCATGAATCATTCTGAATCTCAGATAAGCTAAGAAACTAGCCTAAATTCACACTACTAGAAAAACAGTATGAATTCTAGTCCTGGAATATCTAATTCCATAGCTCATGCTCTTTCTAATAATTCTCATTACATTCTTTTAATATCTGGACTTCAGTTTGAACTGGCAGTTATTATGTACCATGACATACATAGGCTATGGAGCTAGACTGTTGGTGTTCAAATTTTGGCTCCATGCCTTATTAGTTATGTGACCTTAGGCAATGTAACAGTGTGACTCAGTTTCCTCATCTGTAAAATGAGAATAACAATCCTGTCTCTACTTCTAAAGCATGAGATTGTTTCAAGAAATAACTGAAGTAATCTGTGTAAAGTCTTTACAATAGTGCCTGGTTCACATTTTAATCATTAAAATGCTAATCATTATCTACAAAACAAAGAGATACTAGAGTAGGGATTTTCTATAAGTTAATTTCAATAATTACAATTTTAAGACTTCAGCTACTCATTATTCCAGAACAAATGAAAGTAGAGGATCCCAAAACAGTATAAAAGCTTGAAGGATCTCATAGCTATGAGTTGGAATAATGAAACAAATGACTTTAGCTGGAATTTTGTAATTAAGAATCTTTGGTAAATTGCTCCATTTCGTGTAATAAGGTTTATCTGATTTTAAATCAAATGAGTATAAGTTTAATTATTCTCAATAAATCATTATTATGCCTTAAGAAAATACTGATACGTGTTAATATACTCATAGTAGGGAGTAATTGATGATACAAACTGCTAGGGGAACTATCCTCCTTAAACATGTCATCTTTAACACATTAACCCATTAAGAATCATAGAAATGTAATAGTTTTCAACCAATACCTTGATATAAATTTCAACCAATAAGTGGTATAAAATAAAAGAACATGTATAATATGCAAAATCAAGAGGGGTCTTGAATAACAAATTTGGCTGCAGCAAGATTAAAGATATTCACCTAGCCTTTCTTTAAAAAAAAAAAAAGGAAAAGAAATAACACTCTTCTGGAAAACAAGAGGGTTAGTCCTCTCATATGACAACTATGTTATACCAAGTATTTCAAAATGTCATTGTTTTCTGAAGTTTATGGTGATTTTTTTAACCCTAATTTCTTTAAAATGCTGCAAAAGTAGAGGGTTCTGTGTTATAGTAGAGTTCTACTTTTTTTCAGTATTGCAATATAGATACTATGCATATATATTATACATATACATCAAGAAATAATATAGAAATATAATAATGTAAACAAATAATAAATGCTGATTATTTGTAATAAGTTTACCAAAAGATCAGTAGTTTCTGAACTATCTGAATTAATATCAAAATCGAAGACCATTTTTCTCTTTTTACTACTTTCTTCAGTGGGTACATTCTTGTTTTCTCTTTGCTGAATTTTTAGTTTCGTTGGTGTCTTCACAGTATATGCCTATTCAAAAAGAAAAACAATACGTTATCCCATCAAATAAAACATATATTACTAATAAACGCAAGTTGAGGTTTTAGCAATCAATAATAACTCTCCATTATTATTGACATGTATATGAAGTAGAAATTTTGGATAAGAATTTAATTCAGAAGTTTTTGAAAAAAATCATGGGGGAGAGAGAAGGAGAAAGAGAGGGAGGGGCAGAGAAAGAGAGAGAAAAGAGGCACTCCAGCTTCATCAGTCAACAATCTTAAGAGAGACTTTAATTTTTCTAACAATGATTAAGACCCAAGACCTGAAATCTTTTCTCACTCCATAGAAATACTTACTGATTTATTTGACAAAAAGTTTGCTTATGTTTTGTTGACAAAGTAATTCCATTAGTCAATGTTTAGTATTCCATATTACCCTGTAATATGTAATATGTAAGTTTTATAATTTTTAAAAAGTATCTTTAAAAAGTAAGGGCACTCATATCTGCAAAAATGGCAGAATAAGGAGCTCCAAAAATATGCTCTTCCACAAAGCAACAAAAATGCTGGTAAAGGTGGTCAGAATCAGCTTGTTTAGAACTATGGAAATTAGCAAAAAGCTTGCAACAACCTGGAGAGTTTTTTGTTGTTGTTAATGGCTGAACTTCTGTAAGAAGAGCAAAATTAGCAGTATCTTAACTTTTCCTCATCTCATCCCCTGCTCTCTAGCTCTGTGGTACCCTTAAAAAGTAACAGCCCACATTCCTGGTCCAGCCTGGCAGCCACTGGACACAGCAAAACAGAACTGGGAGCTCTTTCAAAGTTTTATTCCCAAAAAGTTGTCATTATTTGACCTGCCTAGTGGTTCTCTGGATGATTTCATTTACAGGACTGTTGGTATTTGATCCAACTCAGAGCTCACTCAGTTAAAAAAAAAAAAAAAACTTTCTCCTTGATGTGTGTAGGGTAGGGAATAATATTTGTCAAAAACAATTAAAGACAAGTGTTTTAACTTTGCAGCTCCCTGAGGCAATGATTAACAGCTGGGTGAATGACAGACTAACCAAAAACCTTAAAAGGACAGCTAGGAAATAAGATGTCCATAAGGGGCTTTGAAAAACTCTGAAATATTCCTGGAAGTACAGAAAGCCATGCTCACAGACAGGGCTGTAAGCACAGGAAAGACATGAGAAGGCCCTAAGCTCTTACCTGTGGCTCATCTTGAAGGTCTGCAAAAGCAGAAACTGAAGGCTAAGGCAGAGTTTTCTACTGTCTGACTGAGTGTTGAAAGCATGCCTTAACACTAACTTAATAGTCCTTTGGCAAAGACTGTGAAATTTATTGATCCAGGTATTTAAGGAAATCTCTATTAAAACATTAGCTGAACATTAAGCTAACCAGTAGAGACTTTAGTGGCACTCAAAGAATACAAACTTTACAGAATTAATTTAGAAAAGTCACTAAACAAACAATAAAAACTATGACAAGCAGAAACAACAAACCTTGAGGAGAAGGGAGAATCTGATTTCCAGATTTGTCACTTACATTATTTTTAATGTTCAGATTTCAAGAGAAAATTATAAGCTGTGCAAATAAGAAATAATGGCCCATACATGTGTGAGGAAGCAATCAACAGAAACTATCCCTAAGGAAACCTAGTTACTGGACTTCCTAGACAAAGACTTTAAACCAACTATTTTAAACATGTTCAAAGTGAACATATTATAGTAATCTTATAGTCTTATTATAGTAAGAGATAAGAAAAACCATGTCCAAAGAACTAAAGGAAAGTATAAAGACAACGTCAAACCAAATGGAACATCAATAGATGGATAGAAATTATTTTTAAAAGCACCAAATAGAAATTCTGGAGTTGAAAAGTACAATAACTGAAATAAAAAATCACTAAAGAGGCTCAACCTCAGATTTGAGCAGGTAGAGGAAAGAATCCATGAACCTGAAGATAGTTCAACTGATATTATCCAATCTGAGTAACAGAAAGAAGAAAAAAGAAAAATGAAAAGAGCCTCAGAGACTTGTGGGGCACCATCAACCATACCAACATACACATAATGGGAATGAGAGTGGAGGGAATTCCCTGGTGGTCCAATGGTTAGGACTCTGTGCTTCCAGTGCAAGTGGCCTGGGTTCAATCCCTGGTTGGGGAACTAACATCCTGCAAGCCACATGGCACAGCCCCCCAAAAAATAAATATAAAAATAAAAAAAGAATGAGAGCAGAGAAAGGGCAGAAATAATATTTGAAAAAATGACTGAAAACCTCCCAAATTTGATGTAAACATTAATCTATACATCCAAGAAGCTCAACAAGCTCCAAGGAAGATAAAATCAAAGAGATCCACACCTAGACACATCATAACCAAAATGTCAAAAAACAAAGAGAAACTTGAAAGTAGCAAGAGACACGGGACTCACCATATACAAGGTATCTTCAATAATATTAATGGCTGGTTTCTCATGAGAAACCAGGGAGTCCATAAAAGATTGACATATCCAAATGCTAAAAGGAACCATTACCAAATAATTCTATATCCAGCAAAACTGTCCTTCAAAAATGAAGGAGAAATTAAGATATTCCTAGATAAACAAAAATTGAGAGAATTTGTCACAAGCAGACCTTCCCCACAAGAAATACTAAAGGCAGTCCTTCAGGCTGAAATGAAAGAACACAAGACTCAAATTCATATGAAGAAATAAAGAGCACCAGAAAAGGACACTGCATAGGTAATCATAAAAGATAGTATAAATATATTTTTGTTTGTAACTCTGTTTTTCCTATCTGATTTTAGACACAGATATATAAAGCAATAATACTGTATCGATGGGCTTAAAATGTATAAATATGTGACTTATGTGACAATGATAGCACAAAAGAGAAAGAGGGAACAAAGATATATTGGGGCAAAGTTTTTATATACCATTGAAATTACACTGACATTAATTCAAACTAAATTTAAGTTAAGGTGTTAACTGTACTTTTCAGCTAATCACTAAGAAAATTTATTCCGAAAGTATAGTAAAAACCAAAAGGATTAAAGTGTTATACTAGGTAATACCTATTTATCACAAAATAAGACAGTAATGGAAAGGTACAGGAATAAAAAGACATAAGACATATAGAAAACAAAGAACAAAATGGTGGACCTAAGTTCTACATTATTAGTAATTACATTAAATGTAAGTCGATTAAACATTCCAATCAAAATGCAGAGATTGTTCGAATGAATGATGGAAAAAATCATGATCCAACTATATCATGTCCACAAAAGACACAATTTAGATTCCATAACATGAATAGGTTGGCAGTAAAAGGGTGATAAAAGATATACCATGCAAATAGTAAACAAAAAGAGTTAATATCAGATAAAATATACTTAAAAAAAAAGATTAGTAGTGACAAAAGGAACATTTTATAAAGGTAAAAGAATCAATCCATCAAGAAAAGATAATTGGTATGAAGTATACATGCAGCTAACAATATAGCCCCCAACACATGAACCAAAAATTGGGAAAATTAGATTATTCAACAGTAATAGTAGGAGACTTCCATACCCCCACTTTCAATAATGAAAAGAACAACCAGACATAAGATCAGCAAGGAAATATAATACTTGAACAACACTATGAACCAGCTAGATGGATACTTAGCAGAATCACAAATTTGGAAATACAATGCATTCCTAAATAACCAATGGGTCAAAAAATAAATCACAAGGGAAATTAGAAAGTACTTTGAGATAATGAAAAGGAAAATACAACAGACTTATGGGATACAGTGAAATCAGTGCTTAGAGAGAATTTTATAGCTATAAATGTCTACATTAAAAATTATGATGAAGACATGACAATTAAATACAGTATGGTACCCTGAGTTGGATCCTGGAAGAGAAAGAGGACATTAACGGAAAAACTGTGAAATCCAAATCAAGTCTGAAGTCTAGTTAATAGTAATGTACCAATGAATGATTCTTAGTTTTGACAAATGTACATGGTAATGTAAGATGTTAACAATGGTGAAAACTGTGTGAGGAATATAAAGGGATTCTCTGTATTATGTTTGTAACTTTTCCATAGATCTAAAATTAATTGCAAAATAGAACTTCATTTGAAATAAAAAGGTCACCACACCACCAGAATAGCCAAAATAAAAAGATGAAAAATACCATGTGGTGACAAGGATGCGCAGCAATCAGAACTCTCATTCACTGGTAGCCAGAATGTACAATAATTTGGTACAATAAATTGGTACAATAATTTTTTTAAAAACATGATTGGCAGTGTGATACAATAAGAAATATATATATATATATTTGGTCTTTGTCCTTGGTTCCTGACACAACTTCTAAAACCCTTGTAATTTCCTGAGTGACAGGGTTGACAGGAGGCATCTTTTGGTATAATATTTGGTCTTTGTCCCCAGTGATGTTGATAGGAGAGTTTTTTGTTATTCATAATGAGCTCCTTTCAACTTACCTGAGTTTATGCTAATGAAATAACTGGTGGTAGGGGGTGCTTCAGGATGATAGCTTCAGGATGGTGGCTGGTTGCCAGGAAGACCAAGGCATGATTAGAAGTTTGGAACCTTTCACCCCACCCCCTGAACTCCTAGGAGGGGAGATGGGTTAAAGACTGAGTTAATCACCAATGGCCGATGATTTAACAAATCATGCCATGTAATGAAACCTCCATAAAACCCCTAAACAATGAGGTTCAGAGAGCTTCCAGGTTGGTAGACACATGGAGGTGTTGGGAGGGTAGCACTCCTGGAGAGGCATGGAAGCTTCTGTGCCCCTTTCCCCATACCTTGTGCCCTATGCATTTTTTCTATTTGGCTGTTCCTAAATTGTGTCCTTTATAAAAACTGTTAATAGCAAGTAAAGTAATTTCCTGAGTTCTGTGAGTCATTCTAGCAAATTATTAAACCTGAGAAGGGGGTTGTGGGAACCGTCAATTTATAGCCAGTTGGTCAGTAGTACAAGTGGCAAGCCAGGACGGTGTCTGAAATGGAAGCCTTGTGGGACTGAGCCCTTAACTTGTGGGGTCTACATTAACTACATTAACTACAGTGTCAGAAGTGAATCAAATTGCAGGACGCCTAGTTGATGTCTGGAGAACTGGAGAATTGGCTGGCGTGAGAAAAGATACACACACATTTTGTATCAGAGTAAAAACAGCTCAGGCTGTATCTGTTAACATGGAATGTATTATGCATAACCCTGTAACCCAGCAATTTCACTTCTATGGACATACCCAACCAAGATGTGTACATGTCAAGCAATACATTTTTATAGCAATGCTATTCATAAAAGTCCACTCTGGAAGCTAACCAAATGTCCATTAACATTACAAGGGATAAATAAGCTGTGGTACAGTCACACCATGAAATACCAAATAAAAATAAAGCAACTTCAAGCAACAATGTGGATGAATCTCATAAACATAATGTTAAGTGGAAAATGTCAAAACAAAAAGAATATGATTCTAATTACAGAAAATGCAAAAACAGGTACATCTAATACTAGAATTTGGGACAGCAGTTGGACTTGGAGGAAGGGCTAGTGACTGGAAGGGGAAACAATCAACTATTCTGAAGTGATAGTAATAGTCTCTTTTAATCTGAGTGCTAGTAGTAAGGTTAAGTTTGGTTTGTAAAGATTCATCAAGTTGTATAATTATGATCTGTGCATTTTCTTGCATATATTTCAATAAAAATCTTTTTTAAGTAAGGTCATTCTTCAACAGAGATCATTTCATATTTTGAATAACAGAATAGTAAATACAACAAAATAATTTTATATAAAAGGCTTGCTAAAAAAGAAACTATTCTTTTTTTAAAAATACGATAAAAATAAAATAAAAACAATATATCTTTTTTTAAAAAGCCTCGCTAAGCTATGTACTTTACTAATTTTCATAAATTCCACGAGGTGCATAATATTGTATATATAACAGGATATGAGTGTAACTCTTTCTTTTGCTCTGGAATTGTCAACTAAAGCACAAAGCTGGGGGAAAGTGCCAGTAACACATACTCTAAAGAAAGCTACCTATAATTAAGGCCAGCTCCTTCTCTAAGGGTTATTAAAAGGTGGTAGAACAGGCCCAACAATCACCAAATACCTCTCTTATTCCCAGTTATTTTAAGGAAACTGGGAGGTTAAAGCACAAAACTTCCACTTAGGGGGTAAAGACAGGTTGAAATACTCTGCCCCGCGACTCCCAAGACAAGTGAGGATATAACTTTAAAAAGCAGCCTTATAAGAAGGGGACACTGGCATCTCATTCCCTAAGTGGATATAAACCTAAGCAGAAAATTTGTTTATCTGTCTTTGTGTCTCCCTGAGCAAAGTAAAAAGAAATTAGAGAGAGACAGATGGCAGAGAGCGGGAAAGGGGGAGTCAGAAGTAGAGCATTATGCACCACCATTTAGCATTGAAAGGTTGAATGAATTCCCCATGGATTAAGTGGACATGTCGAAGATAGCTAGCAATGAGCCATCTTGTTAGTGGCACCTGCTCCACAGGGCTGACTGCTAAGTAAAAGACTCCAGCAGCAAGATGATGAGGAGTAAACAGCAAAGGGAGGTAACTGAGGTCATACTGGAAAATGCAAGTCAAAACCAGATTTTGTACATCAGGGTCCTATGCACTGGTGAATACCAGAAAGTGATAAAATTTGCCCAAGATGTCATTAAGTTGTGAACAGTGATAGATTAAAAAAAATGAAACCATTTCGTGCTGGTATAACAAATAATTGAAACTTTAAAGAAAATGGTTTCATGTCTATGTGTGTGATACCAGATATATGGTATGTGATAACAGAGACTTCTTTTTTATTAAAAAAAATTACTACTTTCTTAGAAATTTTAGCAACAAACCTTTGGTAATGGTGTAGATAAAGTATTTTTGGCAGATGTCCACAGACAGTCTCTTTTATCTTTTGATTTGCCGTGATCAGCTGATGGGAAGTTTCCAGATTTATTTTGTGAAGGAGCTGCTTTAGAATCAAGTTTCCAACAACTAGTTTCAGGTGTTTCCAATAAAGATGTCCGTGTTTTCTATATTGAACAACAAAAATGAATAAAGTCATCATTAAATGTCATTTTAATTAAAGTACAACAACTAGAAGAAATATCACTGAAATAAACTAGAATTTACCCCCAAATTTAGTATTGATTAGATAACTTTGAATAAATTTCACTTATCTTCTTTGTCACTTTATTTTGCCATTTAAGATGAAAGTGGTATCTGCCCCCTTTGTCTTCACAGAGCTGCTATGAAAACAAGTAAGACATCTCAACTCCCTATTTGACCAAAAGTTGAAAATTCTCCAGAGAAAAATCTCTATTCCTGGTGGCAAAAAAATCTTAATCTGAGGTTCATTCCAACAGCCTAACAGCCAAAGGGCATTCTCTTTTATGCTTTCATATTTTCTCTATCAACTATAAAAATATCAGCTTTTCCTATCCACCAGCTTCATTCCCCTCCAAAAAAAAGAAATAGAGAAGAAAAATTATGAAAGTAAAGAACTAGAGAAATTTTCAGGAAAATTTTCAGGGCAAGATAAAGGTAGCTGATTAGAAGGCACAAACTACTATGTATAAAATAAATAAGCTACAAGGATATATTGTACAGCACAGAGAATATACCCAATATTTTATAATAACTATAAATGGAGTATAACCTTTAAAATTTGTGAATCTCTATGTTGTATACCTGAAACTTATATAATACTGTAAGGAAACTATACCTCAATTAAAAAATAAAATATAAATTTTTAAAAAGGAGCTAAATGAGGTAATTTGAAGGTTTCTTGCCCAGTTCTAGTGATCTCACTTCATTATCCTTTTTCCAATAGGTATGAATTTTGGCAGCATTTTTTCCACAGAGTTGCATTTCTATATCTTTTTCCATAAATATTTCTATATCATAGCTGATAACACAATTTTGATGAAAGCAAATTTTCTTCCGCTCTCTGGACTCATCAGGAGTCATCCTCAAAATCTCCAAAATGTAACTGCTTTCATGGACAAATTTTTCTTACCCAAAAGGACTGAGAATAGCAACTACACCACCCTGTGGTCATATCTTGGAATCTAACATTTCCCTAGTAGCCTAAAAGAAAATGCACCAGCATTCTAGACTACTGAAATAACCCTCTTTGTAATACATCATGAAAATGTATATACTTTCCTACAAGTTACATTCTTTTCTGAATATTACATTTCCAATGATGAATATATACAGAACATTCATGATTTTCTCTGTTGTTCTTTTTAAACAAACATTTATTCGGTATTTCCTATGTGCCAAGCACTATTTTATTTTATTATTTTTTTAATACATCTTTATTGGAGTATAAAGTATACCAGCTTTACAATGGTGTATTAGTTTCTGCTTTATAACAAAGTGAATCAGTTATACATATACATATGTTCCCATATCTCTTCCCTCTTGCATCTCCCTCCCTCCCACCCTCCCTATCCCACCCCTCCAGGCGGTCACAAAGCACCGAGCTGATCTTCCTGCCAAGCACTATTTTAAATGCTTCACAAAGCATTAAATGAGATAATAATCTCATTTAATCTTCATAACAACTTTAGGAAAAAGGTACTATTATTATCCCTAGGTGATAAAACTGAAGCATGAAGAAATTACATTCCCAACCTCAGAAATGTTTGATGAACCTAATGATTATTATATATAAGGCTTGTGATACTTCAATATTGTTGGAATAAAGCATAGCACACAAAAGTCTATTTAAATCTTTTCATTTCATCATTTTCTCATTATTTGCAATATATATATATCTAGACACCCAGATAAAATATAGGGAATTATCTAATCTACTTGATAACATACATAAATAATAGACATATGTTACTGGAATTATACATGAATCAAAACAACTCTATAAGAATATGTGATATATACTTTCATAATATGAACACATTCTATATTTAGAAATAAATATTGGAGTTTAACCAATTTATCATCTTCATCAGACACTTCGCTTAGACTATATCTAATCCTCCTGGCTAATTTTAATATAACAATAATTTCTCCAAATATAATGTTTTCAAATATCTATCACAGTGTCCGGACATATGAAGCACCTAATATTCACTCACAGGTGCAATATTTCTTTCTTTCTTCTCTTTGAACCCAAATGTAACAAAATTATATCACTGTCTATACAAAAAAACTGAACATTGTTGTTTGGTATAGACAAACAACATACTCTTATGTTAAACAAACATATACAAACAATATACAAACAAACAAGACAAACAATATACTCTGTTACTTTCAGTTTATAGTTAAAGCAACTTCTGTGGGGACTTAGGAGACTACATCACTGTGTATAAGGAATATTTAATCATTTTAACTAAAATTTGCAATAAAACTCTTCTGTAATAATTCTATATTACCAACTGGATTAGAAGCTGAATATAACCTCCCTTTCTCATACCTGATGCTCCCTTCTATGTACAGGGAACATTCTTAACTTCTCTCTGCTTTCTTAGAGAAACAGCAATGACTTAATGGGATTGTTGAATATGAAAGGAGTAACAGGGGACATATAGTTCAGCCCCTTCCTTACTCCTCCTCTTGGGTACCAGAAGAAGCACACATTCTACTCTATGCCATACATTTTACAAGAGCAGGCCATTCAAGTAGGTACACTTGTCCCAGTCTAGCTCTACCTGTGATAGAGTAGATAAACTTGTTTAATTTAGGATTTCAGGATTAAGAAATCCTGTTGCCTTCAAATATAAGCCACACTGTCCAATGTTATTTGTCAATAATAAAGATATTATGTTGATTTTCACTGCCTTTCTCAGTTGGCTTAGACTTAAGAGAGCAAGATGTCATTTATTTAGCCCTCTCAAACCTCAAAATTAAACACAATCTAAACATGAGCTTTAGAATTTTTAATTGAAATATTTTCCCCCAATGTTGGAAATTTCTCAAGAAACACAGAAGTACCTAACTAATTTAATGCTATAATAAAAACTATAAAAGAATAAAATCTCTAAATTTCCAAATGACAAATGCTTTGAAATTTTTTAGCTAATGCTTTTGAATTAATAAATAGAAAGAAATAATTTTGGAAATGAAGTTGTGTGATATATATATATATTTAATTTTTATTGGGGTATAGTTGATTTACAATGTTGTATTAGTTTCAGGGGTACAGCAAAGTGAATCTGTTATACATATACATATATCCAGTCTTTTTTAGATTCTTTTCCCATATCGGCCATTACAGAGTATTGAATAGAGTTCCCTGTGCTATATACCATAGGTCCTTATTAGTTATGTATTTTTATATAGCAGTGGGTATATGTCAATCCCAATCTTCCAATTTATCCCTCCCTCACCCTTTACCCCCTAGTAACCATAAGTTTATTTTCTACATCTGTAACTCTATTTCTGTTTTGTAGATAAGTTCATTTGTAGATTCCACATATAAGCAATATCATATGATATTTGTCTTTCTCTGTCTGACTTAACTTCACTTAGAATGATAATCTCTAGGCCCATCCATGTTCCAGCAAATGGCATTATTTTGTTCTTTTTAATGGCTGAGTAATATTCCATTGTATATATGTACCACATCTTCTGTGTGATATATTTTTGATGTTATTTTCCCATTTATGAACAAAAAGATTTACTAAGTAGATGTTAGAAAGTGAAATGGTTATAAAGAAATCTATGAGAGTTATATAAAACTCTTACCTTGTCTTTTTTTTCTTTGAGAGTAACTGTGTTTTCTTTTGCCTCTCTTTTGAGGTTTGCCTATTAAAAATGAATATCAAGTACATACAATGTAGTCATTACTATTATAAAAAATTACTGTTCCTATTATCAAATCTTTCCTAAGAAGTATTAACAAAGAATACTGCCTTCTAAATCTTATAAAATAATGAAAAGAAAAAAGAAAAACAAATTAGTTCCTTTCTACAAAGGTATGTTATTCGATTTTGATTATCTTTTTTAAAAATTCTGATCTGTCAGTAGTTATCTGTGGACTCATTAAGTCCTTTAAAACACTGAATCTCAGCTTTCTCATTTGTAAAATGAAGTGGATGGATCAGCTTATAAAGTAAGGGTATATACAAGTAGCTAACTGTAAAGAGCTGCAAAGAGATCCAAAATATTGTGAGCCTTTAGAGGCAGAATTCCCTTTTTCTCTGTGTATGGAGAAAAGCAATTCAGTTGGACACTGAATAATCAATTTTCAACTTGAGATAAACAGGTATGAGAGAGAAAAAGAAAGTACAAAAAGAGTACAAAATACTTACAAAATAATACATCATTTCTCTAGTACTCCAGGAAACAATACATTTTGCTGGAGATTAGGGCATGTGTATTCAGTGGGAAAAAAAGAAAAATTAACCCTGGCCTAGAGAAAAGAATATGTGCAATGCCTTTAATATGACAATCATCTGGAAAACAGAATGGTTACAGCTCCAAGGAGCCTTAAAGGTCTCAGAGAAGAAAAAGTTTCAATAAGCACAACTTTAGGCAAACTCGCCTTGCCTGCCCATGATGCCTATGCCAATACCTGCATTCACTGAATGTCTGTGTACACCATGGTATCTCTCCTAAAGTGCTGCTCCTAACCAGAGAACACACTTCACCATGAAAGAAGCTGGCAATAAGCTGATGTAACAGTAGTCACTGCTCTTATTATGTATCCTATCAACTACCAATAGTTGATCTTCAGTTATCACAACTGGGGTCTACTCTATGGGGATGAAATGCTGTCTTCTAGGATAAAGTATACCCTCTAAACTGGCTAAATTACACTGCTTCTCAGAATACATATCTTGGCTTCTAGAGGATGGAAGGGAGAAAGCACCTCCCAAAACTGCACTTTCTCTACAACTCTGACTTTTGCTACTCCGGAGATCTTAGTACAGTCTGTTCTAATACAACATGGGTTTCCAAGGTGTGAATTAGCTCATATACAAAGGTGTATCTTTGCTAGTGTCTAATTAATCATGAGTTCCCTAAGACCAAAGTGATGGGCAGTCCACTAAGGTACCTATTTAATCTGAGTAACTAAAAAATGCGTGTAATATGGTCTGGCAAAGAGAGGATTGACTTGAGGCACAGGAGTAGAATATGATAGCCCTGTGCCCAAATTTCAGACCTGAATAAATTTACAAACCTAGAACCCTCTAAATTAAACAAAAGCTTGGTACTATTGTGGAAGGATTTTGCAATAATATCACAAATTCATACTGAATCCTTCCTACTACCATGTGCACTGAGAGAAATACTAAGACTTATGGGTAATTGGACATTGACTATTAGCTAACACCAATTCTTGTAACCCATAATGTTATTATTTTTTCACTAGTTTGAGCGCAGGTGTACTGGGGTCAAGTGATAAATAGCACTTAATCCAAGTCCACCTCATGGTGAGCCCATGGAACCATAAACCTATCCTGTGGTCATTTCTTTAGATCCTGAATATACAGCTGAACAGATAAACTCAATAAGTGGCAAAATCCCCATATTGGTTCTGACTACAGAGTGAGAGATTTTTATATTTGGAAGGACCAATTGGAAGACTTTAGAACTCTCCTTCCATATCAAGAATGTAAACAAATATACAAAATATCACATCTCACTAGGCAGAGATTAAGGCACCATCAAGAGATGAAAGATATAGGAAAGGTGATTTAGTACAGTCTCACAAAGCCAACCTATTTTAAGTGGAAGCTAACACTGTCATTCGGCAACAATTTCTTCATACCAACTGGTATGTAAAATAGGTCAAAATCGGGATTGGCATATTGACTAGGATCAAAATTGAAAACTAAAAAAAAGTTTCATACAAAACATGAGCTCAACTTAAATAATGGAATTGTGATTACAGAACAGAATATGTGTTTTTATTAATCCTGATAATGTAAAATAATTAAACATAAAAATTGTATATGCAAAAGAATAGGCAGTAGGAGAAGTGTTAGATATACTGTTTAAAAATATAAAGGTAATGAGTAAAATAATTTAAAAAACTATATACACGTCCCAAATCAACCAAAAATACACACACATAAAATTTAGAGAAAAAGACAATAAAATAAATATTAATATGCAATGTAAAATAAAATGGCAAAAGCATGATTAAAATATATATCATATTGATAAGGGTTAATATCCAGAATATGTAAGGAACTCACACAACTCAACCAAAAAAAACCAAATAATTTTTAAATGGGCAAAGGACATGAATAGACGATTCTCCAAAGAGGATATACAAATGGCCAACAAGCGTATGAAAAGATGCCCAACATCACTAATTATAAGAGAAATGCAAATCAAAACTACAATGAGCTATCACTCACACTCCTTAGGAGGATGACCACTATCAAAATAATAGAAAATAAGTGTTGGCAAGGATGCAGAGAAATCGGAACCCTTGCACACTATTGGCAGAAATGTAAAATGGTACAGTTGCTACAGAAGACTGTTTGGTGGTTCCTCAAAAATTAATAATAGAATTACCATATGATCCAGGAATCCCACTTTTGGGTATATATCCAAAAGAATTCACAGCAGGATCTCCAAGAGACATTTGCACACCCATGTTCATTAATTACAACATTAATCACAATAGCCAAGAGGTGGAAGCAACCTAAATGTCCATCACAGATGAATGGATATTCATCCATGTGGTATATACATGCAATGGAATATCAGACTGCCTTAAAAAAAAAAAAGGAAATTCTGTCACATGCTACAAATGGATGAACCCTGAAGACATTATGCTAATTGAAATAATCCAGTTACAGAAAGACAAATACTGCATGGTTCTACTCATATGAAGTATCAAAGGTAGTTAAAATCATAGAAACAGAAAAAAGGTGGTTGGAAGGGGAATTAGTGTTTAATGGATTTAGACTTCCAGTTTTGCAAGATTAAAAAGTTCTAGAGATCTATTGTACAACAATATGTATATGCTTAAAACTATTAAACTGTATACACTTAAAAAGTGTTAAGATGGATGGTAAATTTAATGATACATATTTTTACCATGATTAAAAAAAGTAAAACTATAACCATTCTATCTTATGAATATCAATATGAAGGTACTAAGTAAAAATATTAGCAAACAGAATCCAGCATCACATTAAAAATACTTCATGACCAAATGGAGTTCATTCCAGAAATGCAAGAATAATTTAAAAATATGAATCGTATCAATAAATACTATTGGAAAAAATAAGCTACTAAAGAAAAAGAGACTCTCAGATTAGAGACTCCACCAGGGTTAATAAGAAATGGACAAAAACATATAAGACAAACAAGTCCAAAAAGAAAGTTAGGATCACAACATAAATATCAGGCAAAGCTGGCTTCAAAGCAAAAAGGACAAAGATGAAAGATACAGTTTCCAAGGAGCAATTAATTAGTATAAACTTTTACACAATGAATAGTATTCATCAAAACATGTAAAGCAAAACTGGTCGAGAACTCACAAAGAAGAGAAATATAACAGTAATAAACCCTTAACTCCTTCTTTCAGCTCATGATTGATCAAACAGAAAAAATACATAACAAAGTTAAAGTAGATGTCAAAAAAAAACTGATACAGTAGATCAAACTGTTTGGTAAAGGTGGAAGAGTGAAGGCAGATTATAAAATCTTCCTCTCCCTACACTAACAAAAAAGTATAAAGGGAGGGAGGAAAAGTAAGTAGTCAAGAACCGGCAAAAATGAATTCAACGACAGAAACATACCATACCAGGTCATAATCTCTGATTCTAGTGAAGGTTCAGCATGAAAGATACAGAGTACAGCTGTGCTGATTTGACTCAATGTGTCTCCTAACCTAATCACTACTTACATGGTATTGGTGAAAGTGAACACATATAATAATGAGAAGAATTGTCACTAATATACCTGAATTTGCAAGAAGAAATCTGAGGGGATAAGCAGGCAGTCCAAGAAAAAGAAGCCTAGGAAATGCATGAAAAATGACTAAATCTTTTTTTTTTTGTTTTTTGTTTTTTGCGGTACACGGGCCTCTCACTGTTGTGGCCTCTCCCGTTGCGGAGCACAGGCTCCGGACGCGCAGGCTCAGTGGCCATGGCTCACGGGCCCAGCCGCTCCGCGGCATGTGGGATCCTCCCGGACCGGGGCACGAACCCGTGCCCACTGCATCGGCAGGCGGACTCTCAACCACTGCGCCACCAGGGAAGCCCCAAAAATGACTAAATCTTATCATTTTGGTCTCTCTAGTCTGGACAAAAAAGCATAACAACCATACCCGTATAGAATTAATTATCCTTGCCAATAAATAGAACATATTAGAAATAAAGTCAAAAGACAAAATGTAAAAAAGAAGAAAAGATTCCCCTGAAGGAGCAGAAAACATAAAAAATATGACATTCACTGAAAAACCACGTGAATTTTGTCCTTATCCCTGGGTCCACCTCTCATCACCTTGTAAGTGAGGTATACCAAATCATGATATTCTTATCTTTTCCCTCATAAAATTTGGTGCATGAGGAAATACAGCTTGGAAGAGAGATTGGAAAAATGGCAAAAATGAATAACCATAGCTTATCCTGTTGGATAGACACATGGGCTCCAGGGCTTCAGCTTGAGTTGGTTAAAAGATGTGAAGCCTGGGCTTCCCTGTGGCGCAGTGGTTGAGAGTCCACCTGCCGATGCAGGGGACACAGGTTCATGCCCCAGTACGGGAAGATCCCACATGCCGCGGAGCGGCTGAGCCCGTGAGCCATGGCCGCTGAGCCTGCACGTCCGGAGCCTGTGCTCTGCAATGGGAGAGGCCACAACAGTGAGAGGCCCGTGTACCGCAAAAAAAAAAAAAAAAAAAAAGATGTGAAGCCTAAGGAAAAAATCATCACAAAAAAACTACAGACCAATCTTTGTTATGAATCTAGGTGCAAAAATTGCTCAACAAAATACTAGCAAACCAAATCTAGCAGAATACAAAGAAGATTATATGTCATGACAAAGTAGGATTTCTCCCAAGAATTGAAATTGAATTTCATCAAATTAAAGACTTTGTGCTACAAATGATACCATCAAGAAACTGAAAAGACAATTCAAAGAATGGGAGAAACTGTTTAAAGATCTTATATCAGATAAGGGACTTGTATCTAGAATATATGAAGAACTCTTAAAACTCAACACTAAAAAAATAAGTAACCTAATTTAAAATATGCAAAGTATCTGAATAGATATTTCTCCAAAAAAGATATACAAATGGCCAATAGCACGTGAAAAGATGATCAAAATCATTAGGCATTAAAGAAATACAAATCA
Source organism: Grampus griseus (assembly GCF_964374135.1). NCBI lineage: Eukaryota > Metazoa > Chordata > Mammalia > Artiodactyla > Delphinidae > Grampus > Grampus griseus. The sequence continues at coordinate 82,375,593 of NC_139017.1, forward strand.
AAACAAAAATGATATACCATGCCACACCCACCTGGATGATTATATCAAAAAAAGACAACAAGTATTGGTGAGGTTGTGGAAAAACTGAGACCTTCATGCACTACTAGTGGGAATCCAAAATGGTACAGTTGGTTTAGAGAACAGTTGGGCAGTATCTTAAAATATAGAGACACCATATTACCCAGCAATTCTACTTCTACATATATAATCAAGAGAAATGAAAACATATATCCTCACAAAACTTGTACACAAATATTCTTAACAGCATTATTCTTAATAGTCAAAATGGAAACAACCGAAATTTCCATCAATTGATAAATGGATAAATAAAACAGTATACCCATATAACAAAATATTATTCAGCAATAAAAAGGAATGAAGTACTGATATATGCTAGGACATGGTTGGACCTTGAAGACATTATGCTCAGTGAAACAAGACCATATATTACATGATTTCATTTAAGTGAAATATCCAGAAAAGGTAAATCTTATAGAAATAGAAAGTAGATCATTGATTGACTAGAGCTAGTGAATTTGTTGATGGGAGCCAAGGGGCAGGTATAATTGCTGCTGGGGGGTTGATACATATATTCTAAAACTACGTAGCAGTGATGGTTGCACAACTCTCAGTAACTGTCAATATATGTAAAAACCACTGAGTTGTACACTTTAAATGGATGATTATATAGTACATAAATTATATGTCAGTGAAACTGTTTTTAAAAACTTTCGGAGCTGAGCAAGGAAACAGACAAAGTTGGGGACTTTAACACCCCTCTTTCAGCTACTGATAGAATTACTAGGCAGAAAGTCAGCAAAAATATATAAAACCTGAACAACACAACTAACTAATTAGGTTTAATTGACATTTATAGTACACTCCGCCAACAATAGCATAACATACATTTGTTTCAAGCACCTATAGATCATTCACCAAGACAGACCATATTCTGGGCCATAAAGCGAACCTCAACAAATTTAAAAGAATAAAACTGCTATGGACTAAATGTTTGTACCCCCCCAAAATTCATATATCAAGGCCTTAACACCCAGTGTGGAATGGTGTTTGGAGGTAGGGCCTTTAAGAAGTAATTGGGTTTGGAAGAGGTCATAGAGGTGAAGCCCTCACGATGGGACTGGTACTCATAAAGAGTTGAAGAGACCAGCATTCTCTTTCAGCCATGTGAGGACATAGCAAGAAAGTAACTGTCTTCAAGCCAGGAAATGGGCCCTGACCAGAACTTTACCACGCTGGCACTCTGATCTCAGACTTACAGCTTCCAGAACTGTGAGAAATAATATTTGTTGTTTAAGCCATTCAATCTATGGTATTTTTGTTATAGTATCACGCAGACAAATACAGAACTCATAAAGATTGTATTCTCTAACCATAATGGAATCAAACTAGAAATCAGTAACAGAGAGACAACAGGAAAATCTTTGAACACATGAAAATTTGAAAACAAACTTCTAAATAATCAATGGGTCAAAGAAGAAGTCTCAAAGAAAAATAAAATTATAAGAACTGAATGGGGAGAGGGGGAAGATGGCGAAGAGTAAGACGCGGAGATCACCTTCCTCCCCACAGATACATCAAAAATACATCTACACGTGGAACAACTCCTAGAGAACACCTACTGAACGCTGGCAGAAGACCTCAGACCTCCCAATGGCAAGAAACCCCCCATGTACCTGGGTAGGGCAAAAGAAAAAAGAATAAACAGAGACAAAAGAATAGGGATGGGACGGGACCTGCACCAGTGGGAGGGAGCTGTGAAGGAGGAAAGGTTTCCACACACTAGGAAGCCCCTTCGCGGGTGGAGACTGCGGGTGGCGGAGGGGGGAAGTCTTTGGTGCCGCGGAGGAGAGCACAGCTACAGGGGTATGGAGGGCAAAGGGGAGAGATTCCCGCACAGAGGATCGGTGCCAACTGGCACTCACCAGACCGAGAGGCTTGTCTGCTCACCCGCCGGGGAGGGCAGGGCTGGGAGCTGAGGCTCGGGATTCGGTTGGATCGCAGGCAGAGGACTAGCGGCGAGAACACAGCCTGAAGGGGTTAGTGCACCACAGCTAGCCGGGAGGGAGTCCGGGGAAAAGTCCGGACCTGCCGAAGAGGCAAGAGACTTTTTCTTGCCTTTTTGTTTCCTGGTGCGCGAGGAGAGGGGATTCAGAGCGCTGCTTAAAGGAGCTCCAGAGAAGGGCGCGAGCCGCAGCTATCAGCGCGGACCCCAGAGACAGGCATGGGATGCTAAGGCTGCTGCTGCAGCCACCAAGAAGCCTGTGTGCAAGCACAGGTCACTATCTACACCTCCCCTCCCGGGAGCCTGTGCAGCCCGCCACTGCCAGGGTCCCGGGATTCAGGGACTACTTTCCCGGGAGAACGCACGGTGGGCGCCTCAGGCTGGTGCAACGTCCTGCCGGCCTCTGCCACCGCAGGCTCGCCGCGCACTCCGTGCCCCTCCCTCCTCCCAGCCTGAGTGAGCCAGGGTCCCCGAATCAGCTGCTCCTTTAACCCCGTCCTGTCTGAGCGAAGAACAGATGCCCTCAGGCAACCTACACGCAACCTACACCACATCCCAAGCTGAACCCCGGGAGCTGTGCGAACACAGAAGAGAAAGGGAAATTTCTCCCAGCTGCCTCAGGAGCAGCGGATTAAATCTCCACAATTAACTTGATGTACCCTGCATCGGTGGAATACCTGAATGGACAACGAATCATCCCAAATTGAGGAGGTGGACTTTGACAGCAAGATATATTATTTGTTCCCCTTTTCCTCTTTTTGTGAGTGTATATGTGTATGCTTCAGTGTGAGATTTTGTATAGCTTTGCTTTCACCATTTGTCCTAGGGTTCTGTTCGTCCGTTTTCTTTTTTTACTTAAAAATTTTTTTCCTTAATAATTATTTTTTATTTTAATAACTTTATTTTATTTTATCCTCTTTCTTTCTTTCTACTTTTTCTCCCTTTTATTCTAAGCCGTGTGGATGAAAGGCTCTTGGTGCTGCAGCCAGGAGTCAGTGCTGTGCCTCTGAAGTGGGAGAGCCAACTTCAGGACACTGGTCCACAAGAGACCTCCCAGCTCCATGTAATATCAAACGGTGAAAATCTCCCAGAGATCTCCATCTCAACACCAACACCCAGCTTCACTCAACGACCAGCAACCTACAGTGCTGGACACCCTATGCCAAACAACTAGCAAGACAGGAACACAACCCCACCCATTAGCAGAGAGGCTGCCTAAAATCATAATAAGTCCACAGACACCCCAAAACACACCACCAGACGTGGACCTGCCCACCAGAAAGACAAGATCCAGCCTCATCCACCAGAACACAGACACTAGTCCCCTCCACCAGGAAGCCTACACAACCCACTGAACCAACTTTAGCCACTGGGGACAGACATCAAAAACAACGGGAACTACGAATCTGCAGCCTGCAAAAGGAGACCCCAAACACAGTAAGATAAGCAAAATGAGAAGACAGAAAAACACACAGCAGATAAAGGAGCAAGATAAAAACCCATCAGACCTAACAAATGAAGAGGAAATAGGCAGTCTACCTGAAAAAGAATTCAGAATAATGATAGTAAAGATGATCCAAGATCTTGGAAATACAATAGAGAAAATGCAAGAAACATTTAACAAGGACCTAGAAGAACTAAAGAGGAAACAAGCAATGATGAACAACAAAATAAATGAAATTAAAAATACTCTAGAAGGGATCAATAGCAGAATAACTGAGACAGAAGAATGGATAAGTGACCTGGAAGATAAAATAGTGGAAATAACTACTGCAGAGCAGAATAAAGAAAAAAGAATGAAAAGAAAAGAGGACAGTCTCAGAGACTTCTGGGACAACATTAAATGCAACAACATTCGAATTATAGGGGTTCTAGAAGAAGAAGAGAAAAAGAAAGGGACTGAGAAAGTATTTGAAGAGATTATAGTTGAAAACTTCCCTAACATAGAAAAGGAAATAGTTAATCAAGTCCAGGAAGCACAGAGAGTCCCACACAGGATAAATCCAAGGAGAAACACGCCAAGACACATATTAATCAAATTGTCAAAAATTAAATACAAAGAAAACATATTAAAAGCAGCAAGAGAAAAACAACAAATAACACACAAGGGAATTCCCATAAGGTTAACAGCTGATCTTTCAGCAGAAACTCTGCAAGCCAAAAGGGACTGGCAGGACATATTTAAAGTGATGAAGGAGAAAAACCTATAACCAAGATTACTCTACCCAGCAAGGATCTCATTCACATTTGATGGAGAAATTAAAACATTTACAGACAAGCAAAAGCTGAGAGAGTTCACCACCACCAAACCAGCTTTACAACAAATGCTAAAGGAACTTCTCTAGGCAAGAAACACAAGAGAAGGAAAAGACCTACAATAACAAACCCAAAACAATTAAGAAAATGGGAATAGTAACATACATATCGATAATTACCTTAAATGTAAATGGATTAAATGCTCCCACCAAAAGACACAGATTGGCTGAATAGATACAAAAACAAGACCCATATATATGCTGTCTACAAGAGACCCACTTCAGACCTAGGGACACATACACACTGAAAGTGAGGGGATGGAAAAAGATATTCCATGCAAATGGAAACCAAAAGAAAGCTGGAGTAGCAATTCTCATATCAGACAAAACAGACTTTAAAATAAAGACTATTAGAAGGGACAAAGAAAGACACTACATAATGATCAAGGGATCGATCCAAGAAGAAGATATAACAATTGTAAATATTTCTGCACGCAACATAGGAGCACCTCAATACATAAGGCAAATACTAACAGCCATAAAAGGGGAAATCGACAGTAACACATTCATAGTAGGGGACTTTAACACCCCACTTTCACCAATGGACAGATCATCCAAAACGAAAATAAATAAGGAAACACGAACTTTAAATGATACATTAAACAAGATAGACTTAATTGATACTTACAGAACATTCCATCCAAAACCAACAGAATACACATTTTTCTCAAGTGCTCATGGAACATTCTCCAGGATAGATCATATCTTGGGTCACAAATCAAGCCTTGGTAAATTTAAGAAAATTGAAATTGTATCAAGTATCTTTTCCGACCACAAGGCTATGAGACTAGATATCAATTACAGGAAAAGATCTGTAAAAAACACAGACACATGGTGGCTAAACAATACAATACTTAATAACGAAGTGATCACTGAAGAAATCAAAGAGGAAATAAAAAAATACCTAGAAACAAATGACAATGGAGACACGATGATCCAAAACCTATGGGATGCAGCAAAAGCAGTTCTAAGAGGGAAGTTTATAGCAATACAATCGTACCTTAAGAAACAGGAAACATCTTGAATAAACAACCTAACCTTGCACCTAACGCAATTAGAGAAAGAAGAACAAAAAACCCCAAAGTTAGCAGAAGGAAAGAAATCATAAAGATCAGATCAGAAATAAATGAAAAAGAAATGAAGGAAACGATAGCAAAGATCAATAAACTAAAAACTGGTTCTTCGAGAAGATAAACAAAATAGATAAACCATTAGCCAGACTCATCAAGAAAAAAAGGGAGAAGACTCAAATCAATAGAATTAAAAATGAAAAAGAAGTAACAACTGACACTGCAGAAATACAAAGATCATGAGAGATTACTACAAGCAACTCTATGCCAATAAAATGGACAACCTGGAAGAAATGGACAAATCTTAGAAATGCACAACCTGCCAAGACTGAATCAGGAAGAAATAGAAAATATGAACAGACAAATCACAAGCACTGAAATTGAAACTGTGATAAAAAATCTTCCAACAAACAAAAGCCCAGGACCAGATGGCTTCATGGGTGAATTCTACCAAACACTTAGAGACGAGCTAACACCTGTCCTTCTCAAACTCTTCCAAAATATAGCAGAGGGAGGAACACTCCCAAACTCATTCTACGAGGACACCATCACCCTGATACCAAAACCAGACAAGGATGTCACAAAGAAAGAAAACTACAGGCCAATATCACTGATGAACTAGATGCAAAAATTCTCGACAAAATATTAACAAACAGAATCCAACAGCACATTAAAAGGGTCATACACCATGATTAAGTGGGGTTTATTCCAGGAATTCAAGGATTCTTCAATATATGCAAATCAATCAATGTGATAAACCATATTAACAAATTAAAGGAGAAAAACCATATGATCAACTCAATAGATGCAGAGAAAGCTTTCGACAAAATTCAACACCCATTTTTGATAAAAACCCTGCAGAAAGTAGGCATAGAGGGAACTTTCCTCAACATAATAAAGGCCACATATGACAAACCCACAGGCAACATCATCCTCAATGGTGAAAAAGTGAAAGCATTTCCACTAAGATCAGGAACAAGACAAGGTTGCCCACTCTCACCACTCTTATTCAACATAGTTTTGGAAGTTTTAACCACAGCAATCAGATAAGAAAAGGAAATAAAGGGAATCCAAATCGGAAAAGAAGAAGTAAAGCTGTCACTGTTTACAGATGACATGATACTATACATAGAGAATCCTAAAGATGCTACCAGACAACTACTAGAGCTAATCAATGAATTTGGTAAAGTAGCAGGATACAAAATTACTGCACAGAAATCTCTGGCATTCCTATACACTCATGATGAAAAATCTGAAAGTGAAATCAAGAAAACACTCCCATTTACCACTGCAACAAAAAGAATATAATATCTAGGAATAAGCCTACCTAAGGAGACAAAAGACCTGTATGCAGAAAATTATAAGACACTGATGAAAGAAATTAAAGATGATACAAATAGATGGAGAGATATATCGTGTTCTTGGATTGGAAGAATCAAAATTGTGAAAATGACTCTACTACCCAAAGCAATCTACAGATTCAATGCAATCCCTATCAAACTACCACTGGCATTTTTCACAGAACTAGAACAAAAAATTTCACAATTTGTATGGAAACAGAAAAGACCCCGAATAGCCAAAGCAATCTTGAGAACCAGAAATGGATCTGGAGGAATCAGGCTCCCTGACTTCAGACTATACTATAAAGCTACAGTAATCAAGACACTATGGTACTGGCACAAAAACAGAAATATAGATCAATGGAACAGGATACAAAGCCCAGAGATAAACCCACAAACATATGGTCACCTGATCTTTGATAAAGGAGGCAGGAATGTACAGTGGAGAAAGGACAGCCTCTTCGATAAGTGGTCCTGGGAAAACTGGACAGGTACATGTAAAGTATGAAATTAGAACACTCCCTAACACCATACACAAAAATTAGCTTAGAATGGATTAAAGACATAAATGTAAGGCCAGAAACTATCAAACTCTTAGAGGAAAACATAGGCAGAACACTCTATGACATAAATCACAGCAAGATCCTTTTTGACCCACCTCTTAGAGAAATGGAAATAAAAACAAAAATAAACAAATGGGGCCTAATGAAACTTCAAAGCTTTTGCACAGCAAAGGAAACCATAAACAAGACCAAAAGACAACCCCCAGAATGGGAGAAAATATTTGCAAATGAAGCAACTGACAAAGGATTAATCTCCAAAATTTACAAGCAGCTCAATAACAAAAAACCAAACAACCCAATCCAAAAATGGGCAGAAGACCTAAATAGACATTTCTCCAAAGAAGATATACAGATTGCCAACAAACACATGAAAGAATGCTCATCATCATTAATCATTAGAGAAATGCAAATCAAAACTACAATGAGATATCATCTCACACCAGTCAGAATGGCCATCATCAAAAAATCTAGAACCAATAAATGCTGGAGAGGGTGTGGACAAAAGGGAACCCTCTTGCACTGCTGGTGGGAATGTGAATTGGTACAGCCACTATGGAGAACAGTATGGAGGTTCCTTAAAAAACTACAAACAGAACTACCATATGACCCAGCAATCCCACTACTGGGCATATACCCTGAGAAAACCATAATTCAAAAAGAGTCATGTACCAAAATGTTCATTGCAGCTGTATTTACAATAGCCAGAAGATGGAAGCAACCTAAGTGTCCATCATCGGATGAATGGATAAAGAAGATGTGGCACATATATACAATGGAATATTACTCAGCCATAAAAAGAAACGAAATTGAGTTATTTGTAGTGAGGTGGATGGACCTAGAGTCTTTCATACAGAGTGAAGTAACTCAGAAACAGAAAGGCAAATACCGTATGCTAACACATATATATGGAATCTAAGAAAAAAAAATGTCATGAAGAACCTAGGGGTAAGACGGGAATAAAGACACAGACCTACTAGAGAAGGGACTTGAGGATATAGGGAGGGAGGAGGGTAAGCTGTGACAAAGTGAGAGAGTGGCATGGACATATATACACTACCAAACATAAAATAGATAGCTAGTGGGAAGCAGCCGCATAGCACAGGGAGATCAGCTGGGTGCTTTGTGACCACCTAGAAGGGTGGGATAGGGAGGGTGGGAAGGAGGGAGATGCAAGAGGCAAGAGATACGGCAACATATGTATATGTATAACTGATTCACTTTGTTATAAAGCAGAAACTAACACACCATTGTAAAGCAATTATACTCCAATAAAGATGTAAAAAAAGTCTTTAGAGACATGAAAAGTAGGGCTAACCTTTTATTTCAAAAGTCTAGTAAAGAAGTAAAAAAAAAACTGTATGAACACAAAACACAACATATCAAAACATACGGGACACAGCTAAAGCAGTACTGAGAGAGAAATTTATAGTACTAAATGCTTATATTAGGAAAAAGGGGAGAGTGATTTCAGCAAAATGGCAGAATAGGCGTTTTTACCGTCCTCCCCATCAAGAACACAGATTTTGACTATAATCCATAGATGAGAATACCTCTGTGGAAGTTCTGGAGTCCAAAAGAGAACTTCCAGCACACCATTAGAGCAAAAAAAAAAAAAAAAAAAAAAAAAAAAAAAAAAAAAAAACCCAGATTCAACACACTGAAGAAGATAAGAAGAATGGTTTCATTTTACCCACATCACCCCCTCTCCCAAGACAGTACAGCACAGTTCCCAGAGAGAACCTGTTAAGTCAGCAATTTTTCCCATGGGGAAAAGTGAGACCAGGAAAGTAAGCACCTAGCTTCCCCAACTATGCAAAACACTGCCAAATATTTGCAAACCATATATGTGATAAAGGGTTAATGTCAAAAACATATAAAGAACTCATACAATTCAATAGCCAAAAGCCAAACGATCCAATTTAAAAATTGGCACAGGACCTGAGTAGACATATTTCCAAAGAAGATATATAAATGGCCAACAAGTAAATGAAAAGGTATTCAACATCACTAATCATCAGGGAACTGCAAATCCAAAGTACTATTAGATATATAACCTCATGTTTGTTGGAATGGCTATTATCAAATAAAACAAGGGATACATGCTGGCATGGATGCAGAGAAAAAGAAGAACCCTTGTGCACTACAGATGGGAAAGTAAATTGGTTCAGCCCCTACAGAAAACAGTATAAAGATTCTTCAAAAAATTAAAAATAGAACTGCCATACAAGTCAGAAATTCTACTTCTAAGACTACATCCAAAGGAAATGAAATTATTATGTTGAAGAGGTATTTGCACCCCCATGTAGCATTATTCACAACATCCAATACATGGAAACAACCTGAGTGTCCATAGACGAAGAATGGATAGAGACAGTGCAGTATATATATACAATGGAGTATTATTCAGGTGTAAAAAGAAGGAAATCCTTTCATTTGTAACAACATGGTTAGACCTTGAGAGCATTATGCTAACTGAAATCGACAGAGAAAGACAAATACTATATGATATCACTTACATGTGGAATCTTAAAAAACAAACAAAACACAACTAAATTCACAGAGAAGAGGATTAGATTTATGGTTACAAGATGCAGGGTTTGGGGAGATGGGGAACTGGATGAAGGTGGTCAAAAGGCACTAACATCCAGTTATAAGACAAGTACTAGGGATGTAATGTATAACATGATGACTATCATTAACACTACTGTATGGTACATTTGAAAGTTGCTAAGAGAGTAAATCCTAAGAGTTCTCATCACAAGGAAAAAACCTTTTTTTTCTTTGTCTTTCTTTTTCTTAATCTATATGAGATGATGGATGTTAACTAAACTTATTGTGGTTATCATTTTACAATGTATGTAAGGCAAATCATGCTGTACACCTTAACTTATACAGTGCTGTCAATTATATCTCAATAAAATTGGAAAAAGAACCTAGAAGAAAGAACATTAGGAGTGGTTTAATACAAGGAAGTATTATTCCTCTTTTACTAAAACAGTAGGATAAAGGTAAATATGTATGCTACAATCGCAGGTGAAGTAAAAGCCACTTAGTCATTTCTTTGACAAACATTTGTCGAAAACAGAAAATTTTCAAAGCACTATGCTCAAATAAAGGAAAGACAAAGATAAATAGACATAACCCCAGCCCTTGAGGAACTTGAAATATAATGGGGCACAGAGTGACATAACTATTTTAATATAAGAGCAAAATACTATGAGAATACTTATATACAGTCAGCTCACCTTTGCAAGATAAAAGATATGTGAAGTTTTCCATAGGTGGAGAAAGGAAGAAAGAAATTAAATGCAGGAAACAAAGTGAACAAATGCACAGAGGTTTGAAATTGAAATTGCATGTTACCTAGGCACGTTGCAGAGTGATTAGGGAGGAGGATTTGGAATTATGAAAAATAAACCTAGATTTGAATTCTAAGCCATTCTATTTTTTTTATTATGTGATCCTGAATAAATAAGCTAACCTCTATAAAAATGGAGATAACAATAAGTATTGTTTATAGAACTGCTATAAAGATTAAATTATATATAAGTAGTATACTCAGCACAGTGAGCTGTCATATAGAAAGAAAAAAAAAGTATTTGTCATTTTAAAGTGTGAGTCAATTCACTTTGTAAATTCCAAAACACTATACAAATATAAGGCATTATTTTTTTTCTGAAACATGATCAATAGCTAAAAAACACATCCAAATACATAAGTACTTTATAATATATGAAATAATATTTCTCAAATATTTATATCTGAAAGCTCACCTACTCTTAAAGTATACTTATATTTCTATGTCTTTAATATTTAAACAAGGGACTATACTAAATACTTCTGAAATAAAAGCTAATGGGGAAAATTATATTTTTAATCCTTACTCAAATTTATCCTATTATTTTCTAATATAACATGTTTATAAAAACTTAAGTTACACCTAAAACTTAAAATTAGTTACTTTATCTATAATGCCACAAAACCTACTTTTTCTTCTCTTTCTATTTCAAGTTGTTTCTTAGCAGAACAAAGTTCATTTTTGAGATTGGATAGTTCAGTCTCCTAAAGAAAAAGGAACATGAAGCTTATAAGTGCATCCATATATTTCTTAAGACAATAAAAATTCAAACTAGTGTTTCAAAACACTATTCTCTTTCTATTTCAAGTTGTTTCTTAGCAGAACAAAGTTCATTTTTGAGATTGGATAGTTCAGTCTCCTAAAGAAAAAGGAACATGAAGCTTATAAGTGCATCCATATATTTCTTAAGACAATAAAAATTCAAACTAGTGTTTCAAAACCAATTTAGTTTTATAGAGAAATAAATTCACTCATGAAATATATACACTTTTAAAACCCTACTGATATGAAGGCTCCTAGTTGAATATAACTAAAGATTTAATTTAGACAACTTTTGTATAGTTTGCTCTAAAGAAATGTTTAACACTATGTATATCTCTCCTTCTCATTCTCTCCCAATCTATCTCACTCCTCCTTTCCCAACCTCAATCAGAGCTCAAAACTTATTCGTAACTGGAGTTTATAACTTTTCATTTGAAAAACAGAGTTCGTTTTACCAAAAAAATGATTAGAAAACCACCTACCTATAAGATCTATAACATCCCTTTCAGATTTATGATTATTTGATTCTACAGTTCAAAATTATGGTTTTATTTATTATTCTTTACTACCAGCCATGCTGACATGAAAATTGGCTTCTACTGCTATTTGTTCTCACCAAAGATGCTTTCAATGATGACTGTTCTTGTTCTTTGCTCTTATAAAGTCCTAATTCTGAGTCTCTTTCTTCAACAATTTTATCATATTGGTGCTATGTTAAAAAGAGAAACCATTTTAAGTATATTAGAAGCCCAAAAGATTACATTTTAATACGACTGGTATCCTTATGCATTTAATATTTATAAAAAATGATGTTTATGAATTCAGTAATACATATCTGAGCTATTTTTTAATTTTTTCAACTACATTTTTAAATTCTAACAATAAAAACAATGAAACATAGATAACTGTCTTAGAAATAATCCAAGAGCAAGAAATAATTTTTTAAATTAGAGACACTGAATTTCATAATTTATAAAAAGTCTAGAAACACAGGACCTCTTCGAAAAACGGCTGATTCCAGATCTTGTGCAGGGAATACAAAATGAGTCTTGAACATTTTGTCATAACAGAAAGCAAGAAAGCTGTCACAGATTATTAGGGTCAAATCAAAGGGACCTGCCAACCAGTTCGAAGAGGCTCCCACTGGCCAAAGTTGGGACAATTTAAGTGTCAACAAGGATCAAAACTGTACTGGATTAAGACATACCAAATATGCTTAAATCTATGAGTTCACAATATTACTTAAAATATTTTTTTAAATCCTCATTGGTTACTTCATAATAATATCCTAGCAACAACTTATAAAGATTAATTGATAGGTATAGCCCACTTCCTCTCCAAATCTTGAAGAGTATAGGGCTTAATTCCCTAAGAGAATGATTACTTTCAAACAACAATAAAAAATAGAGCACACTCACAAACACAACAAACATTGTCTTTCATCTATTTATTATTGTTTAGCCTAGTATGTGTTAGACACAGGTAGAAGATAAAAATATTATATTTATAGTTATATTATATTTATTTAAATACATATCCTGGGTATGTATTTAAATAACTACAAGGTGGGAAAGTCTATAAGAGACTACTATGAAAATTGAGGAAAAGAGTGATTACATTTATCCATCAAGACAATAAGGAGAGACCTCCTCAAGGAAGTGACCCCCAGGCTCAGCTTCATGTGGTTAAGACTTCAATTTGGAGAAATGAGAGATCAAGAGTATTCCAGCTATAATTAGTCATTGTTGCATAGACAATAATTTTCTCTGACAAATCAGAATGCTATATTTTATCATTTTTATGCATAAATATGGCTCCAATTAATAATTTTCATTACACAACAGGAAAAAAATTACCTTATGCTTTTCCATAAGTGCTACCATTTCAGCTATTTTATGTTGACATCGTATATCAATTTCTTTCTGTAATTTTACTGCTTCATCAGCTATTACTTTTGCTTTCTCAACCTATCAAATAAATTTAAAGTTTTTTAAAATTAATGCACAAAAAACAAATTTAACTTAAATGTTAAATTTAAGTTAAAATACAGAAATCAAACACCAGGAAATTAGGAAAGCCAAGTAGAAAATACATTATTGTTTTGGTTTATTTTAGTTAGGGTCTTCTACTAAGTGAATGACAGTATAACACTGTAAAGATCATTTAATCTTTTCAAAATGATTATATACTACCCAATACTCAAATACTTAGAATAACAATGATACTTTTAGCTTCTATTAAAAAAGCTAATTAATTATCCCTAGTATAAATTTATTAAATCTTCTAAAGAATCATAATGTTAAAAGTAAGAATTATTACTTTTCTCTTAAAATGCAAACATACAAATATAGGGTTTTAGTATAACAACTTCTCAAACATATTTAGTTTTTCCTACCTCTCCCAAAAGATTTTCTTCTGATAGCTTTTTGTCCTCAATTTCTTTCTGATAGCTGTCAGTCATTTCTTTAAATTTTTGTTTGGCACCTTCTAGTTCTAATTCTAATTTATTGACCTTTGAATAAAGAAAACAGCATGAACATTAATAAATTCTGTGGATTACTTGAAAATATTCTGTATTCATTTTGTGGTTTTGTGACTCTTAAAAGATGATTTATTCATAGATATTATAGTTGGATCATTTTACTTACAGTTTTCATATGGTGAGATGTGCTTTATTTTTCACAATATCTATCTTTTTCCCTAAAATGCATATTTAGTCTTGACAAGTAATATTTTAAAAGCAGCCATATTTTTATTTTTAATGAATTTTTCAACAATATTTATTTAGTCTCAGTTTGCTGTTTTATTACAATAAGTAACTATTCCATTTGGACAGAACACACATGCGATTCAAGGAAAAAGCATTTTTTTCAAAAAAAAAGCTTTACTGAGGTATAACATATGCAAAAAAACTACACATAGTTAATGTATACAGTGAGATGAGATTGGACAAATGCATACACCCATGAAATCATCGCCAAAATCAAGGTAATAGACATATCCATCATCTTCAAAAGTTTCCTTCTGTCCCGTTTTTTTTGTCATAAGAACACTTACATGAGACTACTCTCTTAACAAATTTTTTTAAATTTTGTGCATATTTATTCCTTCTAATAGATAGTGTTCAGGTTCTTTTTAATTGATGCCTATTTCTCCCTATCCTCCTAACCCTGATACATTTTTTAAATGTTTTTATTGTGGTAAAAGTCACATGATATAAAACATACTATTTTAACCATATTTAACTGTACGGTTCAATGGCACTAAGTACATTCACATTGTTGTGCAACTCTCACCATCATCCATCTCCCGAATATTTCACCTTCCTAAACTGAAACTCTGTGCCCTTTAAACATTAACTCCCCATTCTCGCTCCCCACTCCCTCTACCCCCCAGCCCCTGGCATCTACCAATGTACTTTCTGACTCTATGAATTTGACTATTCTAGGCACCTCGTATAAGTGGAATCAAACAGTACTTGTCTGCACGTAATGTATACTGGAATGTATTTTTAAGGCTAACAATATATGTCCTGCAAACAGAATGTACCTTCTTTTTTTCCCCCCTGTGCTATACAGGAGGTACTGACCAGCCAAATACGTCATACATAGTAGTGTACATACATCAGTCCCAATCTCCCAATCCATCTCACCCCTCTCTTAGTGTCCATACACTTGCTCTCTACAATTGTGTCTCTATTTCTGCTTTGCAAATAGGTTCATTTGCACCATTTTTCTATATTGCATATACATGTGGTAATATACAACATTTGTGTTTCTCTTTCTAACTTACTTCACTCTGTATGACAGTTTCTAGGTCCATCCACGTCTCTGCGAATGGCACAACTTCATTCCTTTTTATGGCTAATAGTCCATTGTACCACATCTTCTTTATACATTCCTCTGTTAATGGACACTTAGGTTGCTTCCACGTCCTGGCTATTGTAAATAGTGCTGCAATGCACACTGGGGTGCATGCATCTTTTGGAATTATGGTTTTCTCAGGGTATATGACCAGTAGTGTGATTGCTGGGTCATATGGTAGTTGTATTTTTAGTTTTTTAAGGAACCTCCATACTGTTCTCCATAGTGGCTGTATCAATTTACATTCCAACCAACGGTGTAAAAGGGTTCCCTTTTCTCCACACCCTCTTCAGCATTTATTGTTTGTAGATTTTTTGATGATGGACATTCTGAACAGTGTGAGGTGATACCTCATGGTGGTTTTGATTTGCATTTCTCTAATAATTAGTGATGTTGAGCAGCTTTTCATGGGCCTCTTGGCCATCTGTATGTTTTCGTTGGAGAAAAGCCTATTTAGGTCTTCTGCCCACTTTTGATTGGGTTGTTTGTCTGGATATTGAGCTGCATAAGCTATTTGTATATTTTGGAGATGAATCCCTTGTCAGTTGCTTCATTTGCAAATATTTTCTCCCATTCTGAGGGTTGCCTTTTGGTCTTGTTTATGGTTTCCTTTGCTGTGCAAAAGCTTTTAAGTTTAAATGGGTCCCATTTGTTTATTTTTGTTTTAATTTTCATTATTCTAGAAGGTGTATCCAAAAAGATCTTGCTGTGATTTATGTCAAAGAGTGTTCTGCCTATGTTTTCCTCTAAGAGTTTTATAGTGTCTGGCCTTACATTTAGGTCTTTAATCCCTTTTGAGTTTATTTTTGTGTATGGTGTTAGGAAGTGTTCCAATTTCATTGTTTTACATGTAGCTGTCCAGTTTTCCCAGCACCACTTATTGAAGAGGCTGTCTTTTCTCCATTGTATATTCTTGCCTCCTTTTTCATAGATTAGTTGACCACAGGTGTGTGGGTTTATCTCTGGGCTTTCTATCCTGTTCCATTTATCTATATTACTGTTTTTGTGCCAGTACCATACTGTCTTGATTACTGTAGTTTTGTAGTGTAGTCTGAAGTCAGGGAGTCTGATTCCTCCAGCTCCAGTTTTCTTTCTCAAGATTGCATCGGCTATTCGGGGTCCTTTGTTTCCATATAAATTGTAAAAATTTTTGTTCTATTTCTGTGAAAAATGCCATTGGTAATTTGATAGGGATTGCATTGAATCTGTAGACTGCTTTAAGTAAACAATATAGAATTGTTGACTACAGGCACTATGTAGTACAGCAGATCTCTAGAACTACTTTATCTTGCATAACTGAAACCTAAGCAAATTGAAGAACAACTCCCCATTTCCCCCTCCCTCCTAGTCCCTGGTATTTACTTTTCTAATTTCTGCTTCTATGTGTTTGACTATTTTAGGTATCATGCAGTATTTGTTCTTCAGTGACTGGCTTTTGTTGCTGAATTGTAAATATTCTTTACATATTCTGGATATTAGATCATTACCAAATAATGATTTGCAAATATTTTTTCCAATTTTTTGGCTTGTCTTTTCACTCCCTTGATAGTGTCCTTTCAACCTTTGATAGTGTCCCCTTGAACATTATCAATAGAGTGAAAAGATTCATTGCAATCTCTACCCAAATTCCAACTGCCTTTTGTCGGAACAAATTGATCCTAAAGTTTACAAGGAATTCCCAGGGACCCTGGATAGCCAAAACAATCTTGAAAAAGAACAACGTTGGAGGACACATAATCCCCAATTTTAAAACTCACTACAAAGCTACAATAATCAAAACAGCGTGGTACTGACATAAGGTAAACATATGGATCAATGGAATAGAATAGGAAGTCCAGAAATAAAGCCATACAACTATGGTCAACTTAGAATGACAAGACAATTCAATGGAGAAAGAATAGCTTCTAACAATAAGAATGACAAAAGAATTCAATGGAGAAAGAACAGTTTCTAACAAATGTTGTTAAGACAAATAATAAGCACATGGAAAAGAATGAAGTTGGACTCTTACCTCATATCACATTACAAAAATAACTCAAAATAGATTAAACATCTAAATGTAATAGCTAAAACCAAAAACTCTTAGAAGAAAATAGGAGTTAAAATGCATGACAATAGATTTGGCAATGGATCCTTAGATATGACACTAAAAACACAAGCAACTAAAGAAAAACAGTTAAAATGGATTCCATTAAAAAGCACACTCAGTATTACTGAGATTAATTTTCTATAAAGAATCAACACCTTCAGTTTCTATTTTTTCCATATATTTTGTACAAATATTTACTAATATAATAATTATCAAAAGAAAGAGGACCTTAGGACTTCCCTGGTGGTCCAATGTTAAGAATCCGCCTACCAGTGCAGTGGATGTGGGTTCGATCCCTGGTCAGAGAACTAAGATCCCACATGCCTCAGGGCGACTAAGCCTGTGCACTGCAACTATTGAGCACAAAGGCCACAACTGGAGAGCCCACATACTGCAACTACAGAGCCCACGTGCTCTAGAGCCTGCGCACCACAATAGATCCTGTGTGCCACAGCTGAGTCCTGATGCAGCCAAAAATAAAATAAATAAATAAATAAATAAATATTTTAAAAAAGAGGACCTTTAATTAGCACTCACTCTCCAGAATCACTTATGGCATTAGGACTGAATTAGAATTGAGGAGGGGGTAGAGGACAGTGACAGGAATTGGGGAAGGGAGGCATGGGTAACTTAATAATGAAACAGACTGTATTCTGTACCCATGAAAGAACCACTAACTTTATTTTTCTTAATATTTATTTATTTGGCTGTGCCGGGTCTTAGTTGCAGCATGTGGGATCTTCATTGCTGCATGCGGGATCTTTTAGTTGAGGCGTGAGGAACCTTTAGTTGTGGCACATGGGTCCTTTAGTTGCAGCATGCAGGATCTTTAGTTGTAGCATGCAAACTTAGTTGTGGCATGTGGGATCTAGTTTCCTGACTAGGGATCAAACCCAGCCCCCCTACATTGGGAGCACAGAGTTTTAGTCACTGGACCATCAGGGAAGTCCCACAATCACCAACTTTAAAACACAGAATATTATAAATGTTGATAAAGGCTTCTGAATGCCTCTGTTCATTAGTTTCCCCTTCTGCTCCCTGAAGTGTAACAAAGATTCTTAATTTAATATTCATGAGTCCCTTCCCCTTTTTTATAGCTTTACTGCATAATGATATATCAGTATTTCAGAGTTTTTTGTTTCAGACTCTATATAAATGTTTTCTTAGTATGTATATTTTTCTGTCTTGCATTTTCACTCAGCAGTAGGTTTTACATATTTATGTGTGTATAGTTCCTTCATTTTCTCTGCAGAGTAGTGTTCCATTGTATGAATATACCATGGTTTATTTATGTACTCAACTGTTCACAGACACTGAATTGTATTCAACTTGGAGATAATACACACGATAATGGTGTGACTGTTCTCAAAAACATTGTCTCCTGGTACAAATGTATAAATTTCTCTATATCCAGACCTGAAATTGCAGATTGCATGTTCAACTTTACAAGATAACAACATTGTTTTCCAAAGTACATGTACCAATTTAAACTCCCAGCAACAGTGTGTGAATACGTATATCAATTTGGAGAGAACCAGCATTTTCACATAAATGGTAGATTGTTAAAATTACATTTTCTAATAGCTTGTTGCAGATGTTTAAGACTAGTAATTTTTTCTGTGTAATGATTATATATCTATCAACCTTACTAAACGACTCAATACTTTATTAACTCATCTGGAGATTCTTATAGATTTTTTACAAATGCAACTCCAATCTAAAACCATCTGAGTCTGAAGTTTGTTTGTTGAAAGATTTTAAACTGCTGATCCAATCTCCTTAATAGGACTATTCAGGTTAATTATTCGTTTTGAGATTGTTTTGGTTAATCGACTTCACTTCATATTTTTTGTATCTTTCAAATATATTGGCATAACAATGTTCATAGTAAAGGTATTAACTTCAGACCTTCATTAAAAAAACACGTTATAATTTCTAGATTAATAGAATTGTGGTTAGAGGACATATTCTGTATGATTTCAAGCCTTTGAATTCTGTGGCCCTATACATGATCATTTTTGTTAACTATCTGAGTGTTCTTGAAAAATATGTTTCCTTCAGTTTTTCATCTAAAAATGTCCTTATTTCTCCAACATAGAAGAGAGACACGTTGTGGACATAATTCAAGGTTGATCTGTTCTCTGTACTTGAGAATATTGTTTCACTGATTTCTAACTTCCACTGTTGCTTGCTGAGATGTCCACGGTAAATCTCTTGTCATTCTTTCATTGGTGATCTCTCATTTCTCTCTAGCTACTTTTAAGACCGATGTGTGTCTAACATTCTGTAGTTTTACTATACTAAGTCTAGTTCTGGATTTATTCTAATTTTTCCTTCTAGGTATCCATCAGTCTTCCTATATCTATGAATTCGTGTATTTCATCAATTCTAAACATTCTTAGTATTTATTGCCTCTCCCCAATTCACTCTATTCTTTCCTTCTTCCTGGGCAATACAAAACCCTTATAAAAACAAATTCATTACAATATGTGACAATAATAAGAGTATGATAGCATATAAGTTAGACATGAGAGAGAAAGGAGATTATGTATTCTGAAGCTAAAATGTACCAGTAAAAAGGACAAAAATTATGAACTCCAGCTGTATGTTGTTCATAAGAGACACATCTAAAACAAAGATATAGAAAGCACAATAGTAAATAGGTTGTTAAAAATACCATGCTTAACACAACATTGTAAATCAACTATACTCCAACAAAAATTTTAAATAAATAAATAAATTAAACCCTGTAAACACTAAGAAGAAAACTGGTATAGTTATAACAATAAAAAAGAAGAATTATTCTCTAAGGCAAGAAAACACTATTACATAGATAAAGTGAGTGTCTTTAAAGTGGAAAAAAGTTCTATTATGTATAGAATATACAGAATATATATAGAATATATATTAAGTATACACATTAAGTTCCACATTGTATAAAAAAAATTACATATATTATAGTATGTACCTAATAACGTGGTATTAAAAGAAAAATTGACAGAACTTCAAGGAAGAATAGAAATCCACAATCATCAAGTGAGATTTTTTAACACATCAATCTCATTCAAGTAATAAAACACGAAGAAAAAAGAAGTAAAGATATAGAATCAATAAATATGCAGCAGTTTAAAGAATATGACTATAATCTTGACCAAATGGAACACTTCACCCAACAACTGTAGAATACACATTATTTTCAGGTATATGGGTGTGTTTATAAAAAGTAACCCTATATTGGTCCATCAAGCAAATGTCAATAAATTCCAAAGTACTGAAGTCATACCAGAGTGTGTTCTCTAATTACAGTGTGCTTAGGATAGAAATCAATTCCAAAAACATAACATGCCATTAAGCTCAGAAACTGAGAAATATAGGAAGGTATTGAATGAAACAATACTAATTTAATATATATTTAAACCTACGAGACACAACTACAACAAGCTTAGAAGGAAATATATTGCCTTAAAATGTGTACACTGGAAAGACTGAAAATTAATTATCAAAGAATTAATATCAAATTGGAAAAAGAACATAATGAAAAAACAATAAAAGGAGGAGAAAATAATAAAGAACATAAATTAATGAAACAAAAACAAGCACCCTACAGAGAAGATCAAAAAATCCAAAACTGTGTTTTTTTTAAACTTCCAAAATTGATAAATGCCTGGTAAGACTGATCAAGAATAACAAAAGGCATAAATAACCAACATCAGGATTGAAAAAAGGACAATACTATAGATGCTACAATTTTCAAAATATAGAAAATGTAGATTAACAGGGCAAAATCCCCCCAAAATATTATTTACTAAAATTGAAAGAAATAGTAGGATACAAAATGAACATACAGATATCTGTTGCATGTCTAAACACTAACAACGAACAAGCAGAAAGAAAAATTTTTTTAAAATCCCATTTAAAATTGCAAAAGAAAAAGAATAAAATACCTAAGAATAATCTAAATAAAGAGGTAAAGACCTGTACTCAGAAAACTATAAGACACAGATGAAAGAAAGTGAAGGCGCCACAAAAAAGAATGGGAAAATATACTAAGCTCAGGGATTGGAAGAATTAATACTGTTAAAATGACCATACTACCTAAGGCAATCTACAGATTCAGTGCAATCTCTATCAAAATACCAATGGCATTTTTCACCAAACTACAACAAATAATTTTAAAATTTGTATGGAAACATGAAAGATCCCAGATAGCTAAAATAATCTTGAGAAAGAACAGCAAAGCAGGAGGTATCACACTCCCTGACTTCAACACTGTACTACAAAGCGACAGTAATCAAAGGAGCTGGCACAAAAACAGACACATAGATCAATGGAACAGAATAGAGAGTCCAGAAATAAACCTATGCTTATATGGTCAATTAATCTACAACAAAAGAAGAACACACAATGAGGAAAAGACAGCCTCTTCATAAATTGTGTCAAGAAAACTGGACAGCTACATGCAAAAGAATCAAATTGGACTACTTTCTCACACCATATACAAAAATAAAATAGATTAAAGACTTAAATGCAAGACCTGAAACCATAAACCTCCTAGGAGAAAACATAGGCGGTATGCTCTTTGACATTGATCTTATCAATATTTTTTTTTGGATATGTCTTCTTAGGCAAGGGTAACAAAAGCAAAAATTAAACAAATGGGAATCAAAATAAAAACTTTTGCATAGAGAAGGAAACTATCAACAAAATGAAAAAGCACTCTACTGAATGGGAAAAAATATTTCTAACAATATATCTGATAAGGGATTAACATCCAAAATATACAAAGAACTCATACAACTCAACATCAAAATAAACAAGCAATTCGATTAAAAAAGGGGCAGAAGACCTGAATAGACATTTTTCCAAAACAGACATGCAGATGGCCAACAGGCAGATGAAAAGATGCTTAACATCACTAACCATCAGGGAAATGCAAATCAAAACCACAATGAGGTGGGGAGGAGTCAAGATGGCAGAGTAGGAGGACATGGAATTCACCTCTCCCAACAAATACATCCACAAATGGAACAATTCTCACAGAGCACCTTCTAAACACTAGCAGAGGACCTTGGACACCTAAAAGGACAAGAAAGATTCCTGCATAACTCAGTAGGATGAAAGAAAGGAAAAAAAGAGGAAGTGGGATGGGATCAGTGCCCCTGGTGGGGAGCTGAAGAAGAGGAGAGGTTCCTGCACCCAGGGAAGCCCCCTCACCAGGGGGAAGATCAGCTGGGACAGAAGGGGAACTTCAGGGGCTCGAAGGAGAGTACAGCAACCAGTCTGTGGCAGGCAGGACAGAGTGAGACCTACACAGATGGTCCATGCCACAGCCCTGCACGCCTCAGCCTGAGACATGTGTCTGCCACTGCAGGCGGGGGCTGGGTGCTGGAACATGGAGTTTGGAGAGCAGACCCAGGGAGAGGTCTGTTGTTGGCTGCGAGGAGACAGCCTGAAGGGACGGGAGTGAGGAGCTGCGCAACTGGGAACATTCGTGGAAGAAGCCTGGGGCACCATCGAAGCGAAGCATCATTGTTGAATGGCACATGAAGGGCGGGGCTGTCATTGCAGCCTCTTTCCCCACGTGCTGGCCCTTGCCTCCATGGGCATTACGAGGAGCTCCCTCCTGAGCAGACTTGCATGCCCTGGTCACCACCTCAGCTCCCCCCAACCTGTCTGGGTGGGCTCACATACCCAAATCACTGCCCCAGCCCCCTCTCGCCAGGGCAGGCTCATGTACTCTGGGGCAACCTCAGAAGCAGGCACCGGTGGGTGACCCACACGCAGATGTGGAGCTGAAACCAAAGCTGAGCCCCAGGGGTTGTGTGACTAAGGAAGAAGAGCTGAAATCTCTCCTTGAGGCTGTGCGAACCACAGATTTACACCCCTGCTGCCAGCTTTGTAAATTCAGCACCTGTGGAACATTTGAAAGGACAATGAGTGCTCCCGAAGATGAGACAGGTCTAGCTTTAGCAAGTGGAGGGTTTGTGGGCACATACACTCAGGAGTTAGGCTAGGCCACAGTCTGAGCAGCCTCCATAGCTCCAACAGTGGGTCCAGGTGCACGATTACTGCAGTCCTTGGACCTGACTTCAGTAGGTCTGTGGTGGTGGCCTGGTGAAAACAATGCCAAAGAGACACCAGGGCCAATCAATTGCTGGCATACCCACAGTTAAGGTGGGTCATGAGCACTGACAACAAAAATGTAATTTGTGAGCCCACACAATGGGTAAAAGGTGACACAACAGAGCACGCTCACAGGTGAACAGTTTCAGAGGAGTAATATTTAGCGGCATCTCTCCCAGTGGGAATGCTCCAATCCTGCCTACCTAGCACTGCAGATCAGAAATACAGCTCCAAAACAGATCTGGGGGCCTCTACTCCAAGAACTAGGGAGCAAACCCTGTCCCTGACAGGGCTGTGACAATCACAGAGCAAAGGGGAGGCCTCACTCAATATCTAGTGCAGGCTCTGGTCACTACAACCTCCTATCAAGGGGATAACGGCCAGCATACACTGGGAAACAGGTGGCAGACATCCATACTAAAAAACAGCCCCCAAACCAAAAAATATTAAACACACAGAGACTACACAAGGACGTTCCCACATAAAAATAGCCCTCCAACACAGTGTGAGGTTCTGGCGTCGGGAGGAAGAGCCACCCGAGCATTTGGCTTTGAAGGCCAGTGGGTCTTGAGTGTGGGAGCCCAACAGAGCTGAGGGATACAGAGACTGCATTCTTAGAGGGCACACACAGGGTCTCATATGCACGGGGACCCAGCACAAAGCAGTATCTCCATAGGAACCTGGGCTAGACCTACCTAGGGGTCTTGGGAGGTCTCCTGGGGAGGCACGGGTTGGCTGTAGCTCACTGTGGAAGCAAGGACACTGGTTGTGGAGACCTCAGGGAATATTGATAAGCATAAGCACTCCTGGAGTTTCCAATTTCAGCACCAAGACCCAGCCCCACAAACAGCATGCAGGTTCCAGCACTGGAACATCTCAGGCCAAACAACCAGCAGGATAGGAATACAACCCTACCCATCAGTAGACAGGCTGCCTAAAGGAGTACTGAGCTCACAGCCACCTCATACCGCTTGACACAGTCCTGCCCACCAGACGGACAAGACCCATCTCCACCCACCAGAGGGCAGGCACCAGTCCCTCCCACCAGGAAACCTCCACAAGGCCCCAGACCAAACTCTTCCACCAAGGAGCAGATACCAGAAGCAAGAGGAACTATGATCCTGCAGCCTGCGGAAAGGAGACCACAAACACAGAAAGTTAGACATAATGAGATGACAGAGAAATATGTTTCAGATGAAGGAAAAAGATAAAAACCCACAAGAACAACTAAATGAAGAGGACATAGGCAACCTACCCAAAAAAGAATTCAGAGTAACAATACTAAAGATGATCCAAAATCTCAGAAAAAGAATGGTGGCACAGACCGAGAAGATACAAGAAATGTTTAACAAACAGCTACAAGATTTAAAGAACAGATATGAACAATACAACAAATGAAATGAAAAATACACTAGAAGGAATCAATAGCAGAATAACTGAGGCAGAAGAATGAACAAGTGAGCTGGAATATAGAATGGTGGAAATCACTGCCACAGAACAGAATAAAGAAGAAAAGAGTTAAAAGAAATGAGGACAGTCTCAGAGACCTCTGGGACAACAATAAATGTACCAAAATTTGCATTATATGGGTCCCAGAAGGAGAAGAGAAAGAGAAAGGGCCTGAGAAAATATTTGAAGAAATTATAGTCAAAAATTTCCCTAATATTAGAAAGGAAACACTCACTTAAGGCCAGGAAGCACAGAGAGTCCCATACAGGATAAACCCAAGGAGGAACATGCCAAAACACATATTAATCAGACAGAAAAAAATTAAATACCAAGAAAAAAATATTAAAAGCAACAAGGAAAAAGTGACAAATAATATACAAGGGAAAACCCATAAGGCTATCAGTTGATTTTTCAGCAGAAACTCTGTAGGCCAGAAGGGAGTGGCAGAATATATTTAAAGTGATGAAAGGGAAAGACCTACAACCAAGAATACTTTACCCAACAAGGCTCTCATTAAGATTCCAGGGAGAAATCAGAAGCTTTACAGATAAGCAAAAGCTAAGAGAATTCAGCAGTACCAAACCAGCCTTACAAAAAATGCTAAAAGAACTTTGCTAGGTGGGGGGAAAAAAAGAGGCCACAACTAGAAACAAGAAAATCACAAATGGGAAAAGTCACTGGTAAAGGCAAACATACAGTAAAAGTAAAAATTCATCAACATACAAACATATCAAAACCAGCAACCGTGAGGAGAGTACAAAAGCAGGAAATGGGAAATGCATTTGAAATTAAGATACCAGCAACTTATAACAACCTTGTATATATAAAGATTGCTATATCAAAACCTCATGGGAACTGCAAACAAAAAACAATAGAATCACACACAAAGAAGGAAAAGCAACCCAAACATAACACTAAAAGATAGTCATTAAATCAAAAGAGAAGAGAACAAAAGAAGAAGGGAAGAAAAATCACCTACAAAAACAAATCCAAAACAATTAAGAAAATGGCAATAAGAACATACATACCGATAACTACCTTAATTGTAAATAGATTAAATGCTCCAATCAAAAGAGGCAGACTGGCTGAAAGAATTTTTTAAAAGACCCATATATATGCTAGAAGAGACCCACTTCAGATCTATGGACACATACAGACTGAAAGTGAGTAGATGGAAAAAGGTATTCCATAAAAATGGAAATCAAAAGAAATCTGGAGTAGCAACACTCATATCAGACAAAATAGATTCTAAAATAATGACTATTATAAGAGAAAAAGAAGGACACTACATAATGACCAAGAGATAAATCCAAGAAGATACAACAATTGTAAATATTTATGCACCCAACATAGGAGCACCTCAATACATAAGGCAAATGCTGACAGCCATAAGAGGGGAAATCGACAGTAACACAATGATAGTAGGGGACTTTAACACCCCACTTTCACCAATGGAGAGATCATCCAAAATGAAAATGAATAAGGCAACACAAGCTTTAAATGATACATTAAACAAGATGGACTTAATTGATATTTATATGACATTCCACCTAAAAACAACAGAATACACTTTCTTCTCAAGTGCTCATGGAACAATTCTGCAATATAGATCATATCTTGGGTCACAAATCAGGCCTTGGAAAATTTAAGAAAATTGAAATAATATCAAGTATCTTTTCCGACCACAAGGCTATGAGACTAGATATCAATTACAGGAAAAAATCTATAAAAAATACAAACACATGGAGGATAAACAATACAGTACTAAATAACCAAGAGATCACTGAAGAAATCAAAGAGGAAATCAAAAAATACCTAGAAACAAATGACAATGAAAACACGACGACCCAAAACCTATGGGATGCAGCAAAAGCAGTTCTAAGAGGGAAGTTTATAGCAATACAATCCTACCTCAAGAAACAAGAAACATCTCAAATAAAACCTAACCTTACACCTAAAGCAATTAGAGAAAGAAGAAAGAAAAAACCCAAAGTTAGCAGAAGGAAAGAAATCGTAAAGATCAGATCAGAAATAAATGAAAAAGAAATGAAGCAAACAATAGATAAGATCAATAAAACTAAAAGCTGGTTCTTTGAGAAGATAAAATTGAGAAACCATTACCAGACTCACCAAGAGAAACAGGGAGAAGACTCAAATCAACAGAATAAGAAATGAAAAAGGAGAAGTAACAACTGACACTGCAGAAATACAAAGGATCATGAGAGATTACTACAAGCAACAATATGCCAATAAAATGGACAACCTGTAAGAAATGGACATATTCTTAGAAAAGCACAACCTTCTGAGACTGAACAGGAAGAAATAAAAAATATAAACAGACCAATCACAAGGACTGAAATTGAGATTGTGATTAAAAATCTTCCAAAAAAGAGAAGCCCAGGACCAGATGGTTTCACAGGCGAATTCTATCAAACATTTATAGAAGAGCTAACACCTATCCTTCTCAAACTCTTCCAAAATATAGCAGAGGGAGGAACACTCCCAAACTCATTCTATAAAGCCACCATCACCCTGATACCAAAACCAGACAAAGATGTCACAAAAAAAGAAAACTACAGGCCAAGTTCACTGATGACCATAGATGCCAAAATCCTCAACAAAATACTAGCAAACAGAATCCAACAAAACTTAAAATGACCATACACCATGATCAACTAGGGTTTATCCCAAGAATGCAAAGATTCCTCAATATATGCAAATCAATGTGATACACCACATTAACAAATTGAAGGATAAAAACCATATGATAATCTCAATAGATGCAGAAAAAGCTTTTGACAAAATTCAGCACCAATTTATGCCAGAAAGTAGGCATAAAGGGACCCTACATCAACATAATAAAGGTCATATATGACAAACCCACAGCCAACATGGTTCTCAATGGTGAAAAACTGAAACCATTTCCTCAAATATCAGGAAGAAGACAAGGTTGCACACTCTTGCCACTATTATTCAATATAGTTTTGGAAGTTTTAGCCACAGCAATCAGATAAGAAAAAGAAATAAAAGGAATACAAATTGGAAAAGAAGAAGTGAAACTGTCACTGTTTGCAGATCACATGATACTGTACATAGGGAATCCTAAAGATGCTACCTGAAAACTACTAGAGCTAATCAATGAATTTGGTAGAGTAGAAAGATACAAAATTACTTCACAGAAATCTCTTGCATTCCTTTACACCAATGATGAAAAGTCTGAAAGAGAAATTAAGGAAACACTGACATTTACCATTGCAACAAAAAAAATAAAATACCTAGGCATAAACCTACCTAAGGAGGCAAAAGACCTGTATGTAGAAAACTACATGACACTGATGAAAGAAATTCAAGATGATACCAACAGATGGAGAGATATATTATGTTCTTGGATTAGAAGAATCAGCATTGTGAAAATGACTATACTACCCAAAGCAATTTACAGATTCAGTGCAATCCCTATCAAACTACCAATGGCATTTTTCACAGAACTAGAAGAAAAAATTGCACAATTTGTATGGAAACACAAAAGACCCCGAATAGCCAAACAATGTTGAGAAAGAAAAATGGAGCTGGAGGACTCAGGCTCCCAGATTTCAGAATATACTACAAAGCTACAGTAATGAAGACAATACGGTATGGGCACAAAAATAGAAATACAGATCAATGGAACAGGAGAGAAAGCCCAGAGACAAACCCATGCACATATGGTCAACTTATATTTGATAAAGGAGGCAAGAGTATACAATGGAGAAAAGACAGCCTCTTCAATAAGTGGTGCTGGGACAACTGGACAGCTACATGTAAAAGAATGAAATTAGAACCCTTCCTAACACCTTACGCAAAATTAAACTCAAAATGGATTAAAGACCTAAATGTAAGGGCAGACAGTATAAAACTCTTAGAGGAAAACATAGGCAGAATACTCTATGACATAAATCACAGCAAGATCCATTTTGACCCACCTCCTAGAGAAATGGAAATAAAAACAAATGGGACCTAATGAAACTTAAAAGATTTTGCACAGCAAAGGAAACCATAAATATACACAAAAAGACAACACTCAGAATGGGAGAAAATATTTGCAAATGAAGCAACTGACAAAGGATTAATCTCAAAAATATACAAGCACCTCATGCAGCTCAATATCAAAAAAGCAAATAATCCAATCCAAAAATGGGCAGAAGACCTAAATAGACATTTCTCCAAAGGAGATATACAGATGGCCAACAAACACATGAAAAGATGCTCAACATCACTAATCATTAGAGAAATGTAAATCAAAACTACAATAAGGTATCACCTCACACCGGTCAGAATCACCATCATCAAAAAATCTACAAACAATAAATGCTGGAGAGGGTGTGAAGAAAAAGGCACCCTCTTGCACTGTTGGTAGGAATGTAAATTGATACAGCCACTATGGAGAACAGTATGGAGGTTCCTTAAAAAACTAAAAATACAACTACCATATGACCCAGCAATCCCACTACTGGGCATATACCCTGAGAAAACCATAATTCAAAAAGAGTCATGTATCACAATGTTCATTGCAGCAATATTTACAATAGCCAGGACGTGGAAGCAACCTACGTGTCCATCAACAGATGAATGGATAAAGAAGATGTGGCACATATATACAGTGGAATATTACTCAGCCATAACAAGAAATGAAATTGTCCCAGAGTCTGTCATACAGAGTGAAGTAAATCAGAAAGAGAAAAATAAATACCGTATGCTAACACATAGATATGGAATCTAAAAAACAAAATGGTTCTGATGAAATAGGGGCAGGACAGGAAAAAGGACACAGACGTAGAGAATGGACTTGACAACACGTGGAGGGGGAAGGGTAAGCTGCGACGAAGTGACAGAGTAGCATTGACACATGTACACTACCAAATATAAAACAGATAGCTAGTGGGAAGCAGCTGCATGGCAGAGGAAGATCAGTTCGGTGTTTTGCAACCACCTAGAGGTGTGGGATAACAGGGAGACACATGAGTAAGAGGTTATGGGGATATACGTATGCATATAGCTGACTCACTTTGTTATACAGCAGAAACTAACACAACACTGTAAAGCAATTATACTCCAATAAAGATGTTAAAAAATGATAAAAAATTAAAGACTGTTACAAGGGATAAGGAAGAACACTACACAATGATCAAGGGAACAATACAAGAAGATATAACAATTGTAAAAATATACGCACCCAACATAGGAGCACCTCAATATATAATGCAAATGCTAACAACCATAAAAGGGGAAATTGACAGTAACACAATAAAAGTGGGGGACTTTAACACCCCACTTATACCAATGGACAGATCATCCAGATAGAAAATCAATAAGGAACCACAGGCCTTAAATGACACATTAGACCATTCGGACTTAACTGATATTTATAAAACATTCGATCCAAAAGCACCAGAATACACTTTCTTCTCAAATGCACACAAAATGTTCTCTAGGATAGATCACATCTTGGACCACAAATCAAGCCTCGGTAAATTTAAGACAATGGAAATCATATCAAGCATCTTCGCCAACCACAACGCTCTGAAATTAGAAATAAATTACAGGAGGGGTTTCCCTGGTGGTGCAGTGGTTAAGAATCCACCTGCCAGTGCAGGGGACATGGGTTTGAGCCCTGGTCCGGGAAGATCCCACATGCTGCAGAGCAACTAAGCCCGTGCACCACAACTACAGAAGCCTGTGCTCTAGAGTCCACGTACCACAACTACTGAGCCTGCACACCTAGAGCCTGTGCTCTGCAACAAACAGAAGCCACCACAATGAGAAGCCCACGCACTGCAACAGAGTAGACCCCGCTCACTGAACCTAAAAGAAAGCCTGTGAGCAGCAACGAGAACCCAAAGCAGCCAAAAATAAAATAAGTAAATAAATAAATAAATAAATTTATTAAATATAAAAATAAAAGAAAGAAATTACAGGAAAAAACTGTAAAAAACACAAACACGAGGAGGCTAAACAATATGTTACTAAACAACCAATGGATCACTGAAGAAATCAAAGAGGAAATCAAAAAATACCTAGAGAAAAATGACAATGAAACATGACAATCTAAAATCTATGGGACACAGTAAAAGCAGTCCCAAGAGGAAAGTTTACAGCAATACAATATTACCTTAGGAAACAAGAAAAATATCAAATAACTTAACCTTACACTTAAAGCAACTAGAGAAAGAAAAACAAACAAAGCCCAAAGTTAGTAGAAGGAAAAAACTCATAAAGATCAGAGCAGAAATAAATGAAATAGAGACAAAGAAAACAAGATCAATGAAATTAAAAGCTGGTTCCTTGAAAAGATAAACAAAATTGATAAACCTTTAGGCAGACTCATCAAGAAAAAAAGGGAAAGGGCTCAAATCAATAAAATTAGGACATTACTACAAGCAACTACACACCAATAAAATGGACAACCTAGAAGAAATGGACAAATTCTTAGAAGGGTACAATCTCCCAAGACTGAACCAGGAAGAAATAGAAAACATGAACAGACCAATCACAAGTACTGAAATTGCAACTGTGATTTTAAAATTTCCAACAAACGAAAGTCCAGAACCAGATGGCTTCACAGGCAAACTGTATCAAACATTTAGAGAAGAGTTAACACCTATTCTTCTGAAACTCTTCCAAAAAATTGCAGAGAAAGAAACACTCCTAAGCTCATTTTATGAGGCCACCAACACCCTGATACCAAAACCAGACAAAGATACCACAATAAAAGAAAATTACACATGGATGAACAGAGACACAAAAATCCTCAACAAAATACTAGCAAACCGAATCCAACAAACAATACGTTAAAAGTAGCATACACCATGATCAAGTGGGATTTATCCCAGGGATGCAGGAGTTTTTAATATATGCAAATCAGTGGGACACACCACATTAACAAACTGAAGAATAAAAACCATACGATCATCTCAGTAGATGCAGGAAAAGCTTTTGACAAAATTCAACACCCATTTATGATAAAAGCTCTCCAGAAAGTTGGCATAGAGGGAACCTACCTCAACATAATAAAGGCCATATATGACAAACCCACAGAAACCCTTATTCTCAGTGGTGAAAAACTGAAAGCAGTGTATATATGTCCATGCCACTCTCTCACTTTGTCACAGCTTACCATTCCCCCTCCCCATACCCTCAAGTCCATTCTCTAGTAGGTCATAGCTAGTGGGAAGCAGCCACATAGCACAGGGAGATCAGCTCGGTGCTTTGTGACCACCTAGAGTGGTGGGATAGGGAGGGTGGGAGGGAGGGAGACACAAGAGGGAAGAGAGATGGGAACATATGTATATGTATAACTGATTCACTTTGTTATAAAGCAGAAACTAACACACCACTGTAAAACAATTATACTCCAATAAAGATGTAAAAAAAAAAAACAAAAACTGAAAGCATTTCCTCTAAGATCAGGAACAAGACAAGGATGTCCACTCTTGCCACTTTTATCCAACATAGTTTTGGAAATCCTAGCCATGGAAAACAGAGAAGAAAAAGAAATAAAGGGAATCCATATTGCAAAGGAAAAAGTAAAACTGTCACTGTTTGCAGATGCCATGATACCATACACAGAAAATCTTAAAGATGCCACCAGAAAACTACTAGAGCTCATCAATGAATTTGGCAAAGTTGCAGGATACTAAATTAATACACAGAAATGTTGCATTCCTATACAAATAAATTAATACACAGAAATGTTGCATTCCTATACACTGACAACAAAAGATCAGAAAAAGAAACTGAGGAAACAATCCCATTTACCATCGCATCAAAAAGAATACAATACCTAGGAATAAACCTATCTAAGGAGGCAAAAGACCTGTACTCTGAAAGCTATAAGATGCTGATGAAAGAAATCAAAGATAACACAAACAGATGGAGAAATATACCATATGCTTGTATTGGAAGAATCAATGTTGTCAAAATGACTATACTACCCAAGTCAATCTATAGACTCAATGCAACCCCAGCAAATTACCAATGGCCTTTTTTACAGAAATAGAACAAAAAAAAATTTTAATTCGTATGGAAACATAAAAGACCCCAAATAGTCGAAGCAATCTTGAGAAAGAAAAATGGAGCTGGAGGAATCAGACACCCTGACTTCAGACAATACAAAGCTACAATAATCAAAACAGTATAATATTGGCACAAAAACAAAAATATAGCTCAATGCAACAGAATAGAAAGTCCAGAGATAAACTCACGCACCTATGGTGAACTGATCTATGACAAAGGAGGCAAGAATATACAATGGAGAAAAGACAGCCTCTTCAATAACCAGTGCTGGGAAAACTGGACAGCTTTATGAGAAAGAATGAAATTAGAACACTCCCTAACACCATACACAAAAATATACTAAAACTGGATTAAAGACCTAAATGTAAGGCCGGATACTATAAAACTCTTAGAGGAAAACATAGGCAGAACACTCTCTGACATAATTGTAGCAATATCTTTTTGGATCCACCTCCTAGAGTAACTAAAATAAAACAAAAATAAACAAATGGGACCTAACTAAACTTAAAAGCTTTTGCACAGCAAAGGAAGCCATAAACAAAATGGAAAGACAACCAAAAAAACAAGAAAAAATATTTGCAAGCAAAGTGACTGACAAGGGATTAATCTCCAAAATATACAAACAGCTCACACAGCCCAATATTAAAAAAACAAACAATCCAATCAAAAACTGGGCAGAAGATCTAAACAGACATTTCTCCAAAGAAGACATACAGATGGCCAAAAGCACATGAAAAGATGGTCAACATCACTTATTACTAGAGAAATGCAAATCAAAACTACCACGAGGTATCACCCCTCACCTGTCAGAATGACTATCCTCAAAGACAACAAATAACAAGCATTGATGAGGATGTGGAGGAAAGGGAACCCTCATGCACTGTCAGTAGAAATGTAAATTGGTACAGCCACTGTGGAAAACAGTATGGAAATTCCTCAGAAAATTAAAAAAGAACACTACCCTATGATGCAGCAATTCCATTTCTGGGTGCTTTTCTGAGGAAAGCAAAAACACTAATTTGAAATATATATGTACCCCTATGTTCCTTGTAGCATTATTTACAATAGTCAAGATATAGAAGCAACCTAAATGTCCATCAACAGATGAACCAATAAAATTTCAACCATTCTTGTAGGTAGGGCCCACTTTCATAGGTGTGAGACCTATGTAGTCATACAATGCTCTCTGATTAGTTTCCAGCCTATTTTGAATTTTTTAAGAATATTTGAACTAGGTGCCCCACCTTTTCATTTTGCACTGAGCCCTACATATTATGTGGCTAGTCCTGCTTAGGGGTGTAGTGATATTCCATTGTGATTTTATTTTTATTTCTGTAACTAATAGTGTTAAATATTTCTTCATGAGCTAATCAGTCATTAGTATATTTCCTTTGTGAAGTGTCTATTCAAGTCTTTTGCCCACTTTTTAATTTTTATTATGATAAAATACCCATAACATAAAATTTGCCATCTTAACCTTTCTAAACCATACAGTTCATTTACATGGTTATGCAACCAATCCCCAGAACTCTTTATCTCATAAAACTGAAACTCTATACCCATTAAATAATTCCCCACTACCCCCCTCGCACAGTCCCTGGCAACCACCACTCTCTAGCCCATAAATTTGACAACCCTAGGTACCTCACATAAGTAGAATAATATTTGTCTTTTTGTGACTGGCTTCTTTCACTTAGCTTATGCCCTCAAGGTTTATTCATGCCGTAGCATATATCAGAATTTCCTTCTTTCTTAAGGCTGGGTAAAATTTCATTCTATGTATATACCACATATTGTTTGTCACTCATTAGTCAATGAATGTTGAGTTGCTTCTACCTTTCAGCTATTGTGAATAATGCTGCTAAAAACACGGGTGTATACATATTTCTTTCAGACCCTACTTTCAATTCTTTAGGTATATGCACAGAGATGGAATTACCAGATCATATGTTAATTCAATTTTTAATTTTTGAGTAACCACCAGACTGCTTTCCATAGCAATGGTACCATTTGACATCCCACCAACAGTGTACAAGGATTCCAATTTCTCTACAATTTCACAAATATGTCTTATGTTCTTTTTTTTTTTTAATAGTACCCATCCTAATGGATGTGAGGTGGCATCTTATTGTGGTTTTGATTTGCATTTTCCTAATGATTAGTGATGTTGAAGATCTTTTCATGTACCTATATACCATTTATACATCTTCTGTGGAGAAATATTTATTCAAGTCCTTTGCCCATTTCCAATCCAGGTTGTTTGTAGTTGTCTTTTGCCAATTTTGAATTGGAATATTTGTATTTTAGTGTTGAGTTTTAAGAGTTCTTTATATATTCTGGATATATGTTATTTGTCAAACAAATATTTTTGTCAGTATTTTCGTCTTCTTTGTACTTTGCCTGTTTTCTTTTTTTTTTTTTTTTCCCGGTACGCGGGCCTCTCACTGTTTGTGGCCTCTCCGGACGCGCAGGCTCAGTGGCCATGGCTCACGGGCCTAGCCGCTCTGCGGCATGTGGGATCTTCCCGGACCGGGGCACGAACCCATGTCCCCTGCATCGGCAGGCGGACTCTCAACCACTGCGCCACCAGGGAAGCCCGCCTATCTTCTTAATGATACCTTTTGATATGCAGATCTTTCAGATTTTGATGAAGTCTAATTTATCATATTTTTATGAATATTGCTAGTTCACTTACTAGTACACTAGTGACTTTGTAGAAACCTTAGAATTTTCAGTGTAGACCATCACATCGCTTAAGAAGAAACAGTTTTACATATTGTTTTACAATCTATATAACTTTATTCCTTTTTCTTGCCTTAATGTACTAGCTAGAACCTCCAATACAATGTTGAATGGGGTAGTAAGAGCAGACACTGTTCTTGATACTAAAGAGAAAGTATTCAGTCTTTCATCATTAAG
Organism: Grampus griseus; assembly: GCF_964374135.1. Taxonomy (NCBI): domain Eukaryota; kingdom Metazoa; phylum Chordata; class Mammalia; order Artiodactyla; family Delphinidae; genus Grampus; species Grampus griseus. The sequence goes on from NC_139017.1 coordinate 82,411,519, forward strand.
TATGATGCTAGCTCTAGGTATTTTGTAGGTATTCTGTATTAGACTGATAAAGTCTCCTTTTATACCTAGTTTTGTTGAAATTTTTTTATCAAGAATGAGTGGGGAATTTTGTCAAATGTTTCTCTGCAATCATTGAGCTGATTATATTTTTCTATTTAATCACTTGATACAGTAAATTACACTGATAGTTTCAAATTTTAAACCTAACTTAAGTTTCAAAAACCCCCACTTCTTCAATGTAATATGGTTTTAATATATTGCTAGATTATATTTACTGGTATTTTTTTAAGGGTTTTATGTCTCTATAAAGGATACTGGTCTGTAATTTTTTTTCTTGTAATATCTTTATCAGGATTTTGTATCAAAAAACTAGTTGGGAATTGTTTCCCCTCTTCTATTTTTTGAAAGAATTTGTAGAACACTGGCATTATTTCTTCCTGAAGTGTGTGTTAGAATTCACCTGAGAACTTCCAGATCAGGATTTTCTCAAGGAAATTTTTTTTTGAATTTTATTTAATTTGTTTTTATACAGCAGGTTCTTATTAGTTATCTATTTTATACATATTGGTGCATATATGTCAATCCCAATCTCTCAATTCATCCAACCACACCCCCACACACACTTCCCCCCTTGGTGTCCATACGTTTGTTCTCTACATCTGTGTCTCTATTTCTGCCCTGCAAACCGGTTCATCTGTACCATTTTTCTAGATTCCACAAATATGCGTTAATATATGATATTTGTTTTTCTCTGACTTGCTTCACTCTGTATGACAGTCTTTAGGTCCAACCACATCTCTACAAATGACCCAATTGAGTTCCTTTTTATGGATAAGTAATATTCCATTGCATATACGTACCACATCTTCTTTATCCATTCGTCTGTCAATGGGCACTTAGGTTGCTTCCATGACCTGGTTATTGTAAATAGTGCTGCAATGAACACTGGGGTGCATGTGTCTTTCTGAATTATGGTTTTCTCTGGGTATATGCCCAGTAGTGGGATTGCTGGATCACATGGTAATTCTATTTTTAGTTTTTCTAGGAACTTCCATACTGTTCTCCATAGTGGCTATATCAATTTACATTCCAACCAACAATGTAAGAGGGTTCCCTTTTCTTCACACCCTCTCCAGCATTTGTTTGTAGATTTTTTTGATGATGGCCATTCTGACCGGTGTGAGGTGATACCTCATGGTAGGTTTGATTTGCATTTCTCTAATAATTAGTGATGTTGAGCATCTTTTCATGTGCTTTGGGCCATCTGTATGTCTTCTTTGGAGAAATGTCTGTTTAGATCTTCTGCTCATTTTTTAATTGGGTTGTTTGTTTTTTTGATATTGAGCTGCATGAACTGTTTATATATTTTGGAGATTAATCCTTTGTCTGTTGATTCGTTTGCAAGTATTTTCTCCCATTCTGGGGGCTGTCTTTTTGTCTTGTTTATAGTTTCCTTTGCTGTGCAAAAGCTTTTAAGTTTCATTAGGTCCCATTTGTTTATTTTTGCTTTTATTTCCATTACTCTAGGAGGTGGGTCAAAAAGGATCTTGATGTGATTTATGTCATAGAGTGTTCTGCCTGTTTTCCTCTAAGCGTTTTATAGTGTCCAGTCTTACATTTAGGTCTTTAATCCATTTTGAGTTTACTTTTGTGTATGGTGTTAGGGAGTGTTCTCATTTCATTCTTTTACATGTAGCTGTCCAGTTTTCCCAGCACCACTTACTGAAGAGACTGTCTTTTCCCCATTGTATATCCTTGACTCCTTTGTCATAGATTAGTTGACATAGGTGTGTGGGTTTATCTCTGGGCTTTCTATCCTGTTCCATTGATCTATATTTCTGTTTTTGTGTCAGTACTACATTGTCTTGATTACTATAGCTTGGTAGTATAGTCAGAAGTCAGGGTGTCTGATTCCTCCAACTCCATTTTTCTTTCTCAAGATTGCTTTGGTTATTCAGGGTCTTTTGTGTCTCCATACAAATTTTAAGATTTTTTTCTTCTAGTTCTGTGAAAAATGCCATTGGTAGTTTGATAGGAATTGCACTGAATCTGTAGATTGCTTTGGGTAGCATAGTCATTTTCACAATATTGATCCTTCCAATCCAAGAACATGGTATATCTCTTCTCTAGGAGATTTTTGATGACAAATTCAATTTCCCTGATATATGGCTCTTCAGATGTACTGTTTCATCTTGTGTCAGTTTTTAGGAAGTTAGGTTTTCCAAGAAATTTGCCCATATATACAATGGAATATTACTCGGCCATAAAAAGGAATGAAATTGGGTCATTTGCAAAGACATGGATGGACCTACAGACTGTCATACAGAGTGAAGTAAGTCAGAAAGAGAAAAACAAATATCGTACAAACGTATATATGTGGAATCTAGAAAAAATGGTACAGATGAACTGGTTTGCAAGGCTGAAACAGAGACACAGATGTAGAGAACAAACGTATGGACAGCAAGGGGGAAAAGCGGGGGTGGGGGTGGTGGTGGTGGTGGGAAGAATTGGGAGATACATATATACACTAATATGTATAAAATCGATAACTAATAAGAACCTGCTGTATAAAAAAGTTAAATTTAATTAAATTTTAAAAAAATAAATTTGCCCATTTCATCTAAGTTTCAAATTTATTGATATAATGTTGTCCATGACATTCCTTTGTTATCCTTTTAATATTTACAGTATCTATATGGTAATGCCCTATTTTATTCCTGCCTTCAGTGAATTTTACTCTCTCTCCTTTTGTAATCAACCCTGCTAGGGGCTTATCAATTTTATTAATATTTTCAAAGAATCAACTTTTGATTTCATTAATTTTTGTCTTTGTCTCTCTTATTTCTTTGATCTCTCTTTTCATTTTTATTATTTCCTTTGGTCTACTTTCCATGGGTTTCATTTGCTCACCTCTTTTCAGTATCTGGGTGAAAACCTAGGTCATTTCTCCTTTTCTAAAATAAACATTATTTATAAATTTCCCTACAAGAACTGCTTTAGTTGCATCCCACAAATTTTGGCATATTGTATTTCTATGATCGTTCCATTTAAAATAATTTCTAATTTTCCTTGTGATTTCTTCTTTGGCCCATGAGTTACTTACTAGTATAATGCTTAATTTCCAAATATTTAGGCTTTTCCAGATATCCTATGGTTACTTATTTGTAATTTAATTCTGTTGTAGTGAGAGAATATACTCTATAAGACTTTAAAATTTTTAAATGTATGGTCCAGCATATGGTCTATCTTGGTAAACAACCTATGTGCACTTCAAAAGAATTTACAGTTGTAGCTATAATGTTCTACAAATGTCAATTAAGTCAAGGTAGTTAATAATGTTGTTCAAATTTTGTATATTCTTACCTATTTTCTTCTAGTTGCATCAATTGCTGAAAGAGGGCTATTACAACCCCCAAATATAATAATGAAATTATCTATTTCTCATTTTAGTTTTTTATGTTTTTACTTCACGTATATTGAAGCTCTGCTATTAAGAACAAATACATTCATGACTGTTATATCTTCCTGATGAACTGATACCTTTATCATTATCAAATGCCCCTTAGGATCTCTGATAATACTCCTTGTATTTCAATCTATTATATGTGTTATAAAAATTGTTATTCCAGCTTTTCTATGCTTACTGTTTGTATAGCATATGACATATCTTTTTCCATATTTTTACTTCAACTTCCTTTTATCTTTATATTTAATAAAGTGTGTCTCTTGCAGGGAGCATATAGTGTGGCCTTGACTTTTTTATCCAGATTAACAATTCCAAGGCTCCACCCCAAACCTACTCAAGTTCAATTTTCAATGTATGGGTAAGGAATATGAAGACATATATATACACACACGTACATATATTCTAAGCTGCTTAGATGATTTTAACATAGATAAACCAAAGATGTGCACTCTACTACAACTAAAAGGATTGATCCCCACAATCTCAAAAGATAATGATTGAAAATAATTGCTACAATATAAATAAAGGGCTTAAAATTCCTAAATTCTCATCTATGTGTTAGTATTTTTAAAACAAAAATAAGGATTCCAAATACCTTTATCTCATAAACATTCAGTTGCTTGCTTTCTGCTGTACTTTTTTTTTTTAAGGCCTTATTCTGTTAAAAGATAAAAATAAAGGATTATGTTTAATATCAAAGTGATTCAAACTTGCACTGTTACTGACTTAGACTAAAATTACTAAAGTAAAGGAAAGCATTATTCTCTAAAACTGTAGTGAAAACATAGGTTGTTTTTTTTTTTTTAAATAGTTTTATTTTGAGAATCAGTACATACCTCCTGCTGGAGTTCTTCAATAACCTTGCTTTTATTTTCAACTTGTTTCCTTAAATTGTTACACTAAAAAATCAAGAGAAATTTAAAATATTTTATTCAATATTCCAGTCAAAATAATTTCAAACTAACAAAAATATTAGCATAGAGATCACTTCAAAAATCATGTCGTTAAATAATTCCATTAATGTCAAAAATTATGTGAACAAGTACAAATTTTAATAGATTATCTCAGTACAAATTTGAAATTCTTAAAATGTCTTAATCTACTTAAAGAACACATGAATTCAATTACTTTAAGGGAAAAGTACCTTTTACTGAATCCCATACAGAGGGCTGAATTATATAATTAATTGGATTTTGGAAAGCCAGCCAGAGGAATAACTATAATTTGTCTTCTTTCTTATTCATTATTCCCCATTTATCATTTATGAAATCTCTTTTACTTATTATATTTGGGGAAGGGGAATAATATAATACTCTATCTCCTCTATAATACTCTATCTCCTCCTAAATACATTCTAATTCCTCTTACAGAAATACCATCTAAATCATTTTTTTAATATCTCACTTTGAGGGACTATTTCACCTGGCTACACATGTAGAATTGGATTAAGAGGTACTAGCCCAAAAATATATGGAGCACCATAAATGCAGCACAGATTTCTAAAGGGTCCTAAAACATTACAGATATATAAGCTGTTCTAATTTCCATCAAAGTAGAAAGAAAGTCCAACGGGAAAAATATTTTAATATCCACAATTAGCACAAAATGCTGTGTTAAATATCTTTCTTGAAATACTCATATGTAGTCATAGTCAGCAACTATTCTGAAACTGAATAAGGTATGATACTGGGGTTTACAAGTGATTTATTTAATCTAAATTTTACTGTGCACCATCCCCCTCAATGGTCTATTTCAGAAAACTCAAAAGAAAACTGAAGAAGAAAAGCCATAGAAAAGTGAGAAACATTTTACTGATTATCATGCCAATTGGCAGGTATAAACATATTAGGTGAAACTATTTGTGTATACAATTTTTATTTATTAAAAAAATCAAAGACTTCCATTTTTGACAGAAAAATCACCTAGATACTCTGAACAACTTTCCTGATAAAAATAATTTGAAAGTAAATATCTAAAAAATAAGGAATCTGCCTACTTGAAATTACAACTTTAAAGTGTCGTAATAGTAGGTTTGAGGCTAGCATCAAAGGCAGCACTTGGCCTACGGGTATCTGCTGAACATACCTAGGGTCAAAGAGATAGGAGATAAAACTCAGAGCTCACTAAAGGTAGAGAATCCAATAAGAGAACCCTGCATAAAGTCACAAACTCAAAGGACTACCTACTCAGTGAAAGTGTAAACAAGAAATAAATCTGCCACACAGAAGGGTACAGTAAGGAAACTTGTCTGTCTTGACCCTGGCACTGAGTGAATGTTATGAAAACTGTCCTGAAAATTTGTAGCCATGAGGTGGCCTTATATTGGATTGGGGAGGGGAGCGGGGCAGTCATTTATAGCTGGATTCATACTATCTCTATAATCTCAAAAAACTTCAAATGGAGAATTTACTTTAAAACGGGCTCCTCGTTAGTAGTGTCCCCAAGAAAATCTTTCTGGGAGGATACCAATTTCAACACAAGCCTCAAAGAATTACCACAGGTAAAAAACCAAGGAATCAGAAAACATAAATAAGGCTCAAAGAATAAAAAGTCAGCAGAAAGAACAAAGAGCAAAATCAGACCTGAAGAAGACTTCAGATATTGATATTATCAGACAAAGAATATCATATTAAAATATATTAAATATTTTTTAAAATTAAAGACTTGAAACTATGAAAAAGAAATGAGAGACCATAAACAACAATTGAGCAGATTTTTAAAAGAACTAATTAAAACTTCAGTAATGAAAAATATAATTAAAATTTAAAACTCAATAGACAGGAAAATAGGTTACTTCTTGGCCTTACCACATGAATGCTGAACACATTTTAAAAATATCAGTTTGAAGTATCACCAGATTATTAACTTTGCCCAAAAAAGCACATGTTTTATGCATTTCTCTGTTCTTCAGACCATCAAAACTTATTCCCTTGAGAGTTAATATTGATGATCATATTTTTCTGCTACTCAGTTTTTCCTAAAAACTATCTTTATAACTGACACTACTACATATTATAAAAACCATCTTTATAACTGTAATTATGACAGTTAAAAAAATATGTATATTTTACTAAAAGGATAATGACATCAGATCTATCAACTTTGCCATTTTGACTGGACCATCTCACTGTCCCTTATTTCTGAATAAACTAATGAAAATTAAAGTAACTTAAGTTTTCAATCCTTTTAAATTTAAATAATATCCAAATTTAGGACTAATTAATATATTTGGTGGAATACCCAGAAATTCTTGAAAAGATTTTAAAGTATTACAGTTATTTTTAAGTCAAATAATTCATGTACAAAAAATCAAAGAATTTTATTCACCAGAATTCTAGGTAGAAGAAAATAGTGTTAATTATTAGAGGTCGGAACTTCAGAAAGTGAACTATGCTTTCCGAAAGACTACTCACTGACTCACTATACAGAAAGTCAAGTTTAAGACAAGTGTGTGGTGAAGGGCAGAGAAGGGAAAAGTGAATTGGTATTGCCAGCCAGGCAGTAAAAACATTTCACATAAAGAAAGCAGAAATTTTTCTGCAGCTCCCTTGATTATAAGAATTGGAGAGATATCTAAGAATGATTTTTAAAAGCATCTTGCCACTCTAAAGATATCCACAACAAATGCAGCTGCTAAGAGAATGAAATTTGGGGAAAGAGAAGAGATAGCTGAAGATCAGTTTAATGAAGCTTTCTTTGGTCTTTGAAGCATTATGCAAAAACTCCTTATCCCAGAGCCTCTTCAAAGAAACCTGTAGTAAAAATCCTATACTATTTCTCGGGGAGGGGAAAGGGTAAGCTGGGACAAAGTGAGAGAGTGGCATGGACTTATATATACTACCAAATGTAAAATAGATAGCTAGTAGGAAGCAGCCGCATAGCACAGGGCAATCAGCTCAGTGCTTTGTGACCACCTAGAGAGGTGGGATAGGGAGGGTGGGAGGGAGACACAAGAGGGAGGAGATATGGGGATATATGTATATGTATAGCTGATTCACTTTGTTATAAAGCAGAAACTAACACACCATTGTAAAGCAATTATACTCCAATAAAGATGTTAAAAAAAAATCCTATACTATTCCTGAAAGCCTTCAAAGTGGAATTGAGATTTCTTTGTACAGGACAATGTAAAGGTTGGCCCTAAAGAATCTAGCCATACATATTTTGTTACAAAGTCTCTATTCCTAAATATTTTTCACATTTGATAATACCTTGTTTTCTAATATCTTCATTTGTTTATCTTTTTTTACGACTTCACATTCAATGCTTCGAGCCTAAAAAACATTATTTGACATCAGATTTTTAAAAAATGTTAACAGAATTTCTATTTTCTGAGTATCTTTTAGACATGGAATTATAAAGCTTAGTCTTATATTTCTACAAAAACATTTATCAGCTCTCCCAGTTTAGTTCAGTAACCTTTTTTAAAAAAGAAATTCTTTTTGTGTCTATATGTCAATGTTCATTATTCTTATCTTAGCATTAATATCACTTTACAATATTTTATTAGCTTTCCCAGTTTATACTGAATTTTTTTAAACTATATATAAATGTTTATAATTTGTTAAATATGTTCTTCACAAACTTTTGTTAAACTGAACTTTGTAACAATCCAATGATATAGAAAAGTAGGTATTATTATCCCCACTTTAGAGATGAGGAAACAAAGGCTCAGATAAACTACGTATGAAATAATAAATGTCTGAACTAACGTAGTGAATTGGGATAAGAGAAGAGTGTAATGAATTTCAATGTCAGCCAAAATATCCAAGAAATATTTGTATTTTAAATTCTTTCCAGAAAACTGTTTCAACAGGTAAATTGAAATCCAACCATGGAAAGCTGAAACATGCTATCAACTTGTCTTGCATTTCGTTGTTGTTTTTTTTTTCCTTAACTCATCATTAATATTTTCTACTTTGGTAAAATAAATTTACGTTCTTAGTGGAAGATTTTTATTTTACATTAAACATGAAATTCATGTTTTTCCCTACACCAACAAAATTAGTGTTTTGAAGCAGCCCTCTGATACAAATTTTAAAGTAGTGAATTACATACCAAGTCTTTAGGAGATTAAATTCATTTTTTTCGGGTTGAATTTAACAAATAAATATGAAACTCAAAGAAAAAATAGCTTTTTGAGAAAAATATACGATATAGTCTAAAGAATGTTAGAGAGGCAGCTCTACCACTTCTTAGTCATGTAGCTTGTCAAGTTTTTACCCTTTGAAGGCCTGACTTCCTAATTCATAAAATGAGAACAAAAATGACTTCCAGTTTAAGATAACATACATAATCTAGAATGTTCCTGGTTCATTGCAAGCCCTTAAAAATATAGTTCATCTCATCCTTAGACTATTCCAATAGTCTTAGAGCTCTCCAACGTATAAATAAAATTATGACACTTCTCAGGTGAAAACTCTTCAATAACCTCAAACTCCTAAATATAGCTATGTGGCCTTAAATGATCTACCCTCATTTTCCCCCACCCTCATTTTTCCCCATCTTCATCTCTCCACTCGCATGTCCTCGCCTCTCAGCTTTCCCTCCTCTCTCCACTCTCACCACTATCTTAAACTCTACCTTTCAGCCAAGATAAACTTTGTCTAGTTGCTTAAATATGATGGGCTCTCTCATACTTCATATACAATGTGTGTATGTGTATGTGTGTGTGTGTGTGTGTGTGTGTGTGTGTGTGTGTGTTTAACTTGGAATACTCTTCTTTTCCCTGATATACTTGTGCCCACACCTCTGCCTTCCACTAATTCCTATTAATCAGAGGTTTCAAAATGAATGTTGCTTCTTCCAGGAAGCTTGTCCTGACTCAAGTTTAGATAGATGCCCTTTCCATGGGCTCCAACAGCAATTACATAGAAGACCTATGTTTTGGTCTGGCCAGCATCCTTTCCTGGAAAGACTCTTTCAGTGTAAATTTCACAGTAATCCTGCTTAGTTCATAAAGCTTGATGGGGACTGATATGTCTCCAAGGATGGCAATGCAGCTCAGGCTTGGACAGATTACTCTATCCCCTAACTGCAATGAATGGCTCAGGTATAAGTGAGCTAAACTAGGCCAGAGTCCTCTCTAAGATTTTTTTCAGAGCTTTCAAGACTATTTTTTATAGCCTTCCAATTTATTCCAGTGCCTTTCACCTCTCCCTATTCCATTTTCAAAAATTAAAAATGTTACTTGCCTAATGAAAAAACTTAATTGGATACTATTGTCCACCAAAACAAATTAAAAACAAACTTAGCACCCAGAACAGTGCCTGGCACATCGTAGGTAGTCAGTAATATTTGTGGAATGAATGAAAAAACACAGTCAAGGCTTTCACAATCTAGGTTGATCAGCACAATCTATTTTGGCACCCTTTTCTCCCTCTATGTATGTTATATACTATAATCATGTCACATACTTTATACTATTCCACTTTTGTGAATAATCTTCCCTAAAAGCCTTCTTCCTATCTCAACTCTTTGAAATCATTTCCACCAATGCACAACACAAATTTATTAATCAATTTATCAGTATATTTCATATTACTAAAGTATGAGCCTTTTATTTAGCCTAAAATATAAATCAACATTTATAAATGCTCACTATTTAAAGAAATTTAGAATCATGCCACTATTTCTTCTAGATATAAACCACATAAGCAAAATAACCCAACGTGGCCCCTATTTTTAAGGTCAATAGCCTACAACAGTCCTTGGCCCACTAATTATTTATACAATAGTATACTTTTTCTTGACACGTGGTATTGCTTTTATGATTTAAAATTTTGTGATAGAATCTTTTATTAAATACAACATACCTTTTCTTCACTCTTGTCCAATTTATATTTAACTTCATCTCCTTTCTGTTTTAGTTCTTCTTTCACAGATTCCAGTTCATTCCTTAAAGAAATAGAAGAGTGATACTGTAATAAAATCTATATTTTCATTTTATTCCCTTTCTGGAATTCCTAAAACGGTCGACTATTTAATTTTTTGTTGGTTTATATTTTCATTTTGTTTGATAATTTTTCATGCGTTAATGTCAATAAGCACAATTCTACTCCTACATTTAAATTAATTTATACATTTATTTTGAAATTACTTAGATCTTTATAGCCATTTTTCCATAAAAAAAGAAACTCCTAGATAGGAAAACTTATTTCTTATTTAAGTCAAGATTTCACTTTACTGTTTTCTTAGTCATAAATTAGTCATCATTCTAAGACATAGTCGTAATGTTGTACAGATAAATTAGGGACATATATACCAGTGATTTTAAAGAAGAACTACATGACTGAGATATTTGCGTATACCTGTATCCTTATATATGTACAGAGTATCTCTGGAAACATACACAAGAAACCATGATACCTCTGGAGAGGGAAACTGGATATCAGGAAGACAAAAGGCAAGCAAAACAGGTTTCTTTCCCCATGTCCTTTTGTCCTTTTGATTTTTACACCACATGCATGTATTATCCTTTCAAACTTTTTTCAATTTAAAATCTGTCTGTTGCATATGAAAACAAGGGTGTTTTGTCTCAGAAGGATACTTAAAGCTCTTTCTTTCTTTCTTTCTTTCTTTTTTTTTTTTTTTTTTTTTTGTGGTACGTGGGCCTCTCACTATTGTGGCCTCTCCTGTTGCAGAACACAGGCTCCGGACGCACAGGCTCAGCGGCCATGGCTCACGGGCCCAGCCGCTCCGCGGCATGTGGGATCTTCCCAGACCGGGGCACGAACCTGTGTCCCCTGCATCGGCAGGTGGACTCTCAACCACTGCGCCACCAGGGAAGCCCTAAAGCTATTTCTAATTGTAGACTCTCTTGTTACTACAACTGATATGTTACTGGGTCTAATGTAAATGCATGGAATAGTATTCAATCACGTGGAATAACTTGGCCTTGTAAGAACTGAATCTAGGATGTTTACTCTTCAACTGAGTTTAAAATTTTTAATTGGCATATTCTTACTTTTCCTAAATATATTTTTATTTACAGTTCTGTAAGTCCATAGAGTAGGCAGATGTACAAAAAGATATTATCCAAACAACTTAAATTCTCTTAAATTAAAAGCAGCCTTTCCCTAAAAAATATCTTCACTTTTTATCCCCAAAATGTACAGTGGCTTAATTACAGATTTAGTCTATAAATAACAGTTACTTCTGAAGAAGAAAAGTAAGCATAAAGGACAAAAGTAATCTTTAGAAGCATAGTAAAAGATGACTTTCCAAATATGGAAAATAGTAACAGTTAAGTGCCAGGCACTGTGCTCAGCACTTTATTCACATTTCCTCATGTAATCCCCAGACAGTCCTATGAGGGAGATATATTAGGTCTAAGGAAATATCAAATAATTTACAATTGCTAAGTTTTAATGACCACATTCTTTAATCAAACAAGTCAAAACTTAATACATCAGAATGTGAGTACAAACAAGAGCCCCCTAATATTTGGAAAGCATCTAAATTACTAATGGATTAAAAGGAAACTTAAAATACAAAAACAGATTATTTAGAAAATAATAAACATGAAAACACTGCATATCAAAAAGCAGGTCACAGATCTACAGTAGTGTTAGAAAGTAAATTGATACCTTGAAATGTTTTTCAGTATTTGAAAAAGAGAAAGATAAACCAAATATCAATATATTGATTTTTAAATATATCAATTTTTAAAGTAACTAAAGAAAATATTAATATTTGATTGCAGGCAGGAAAAAGATTTGTAAGTAAAAAAGCAATGGGAAAAAATTTCAAAAGGAAAGAATTCGATTTAATACAAAATTCTTTAAAAAAACTTCTGTATAACAAAAAAATTACCCAAAGTGAAAGGAAAACAACAGGTTAGGGGAAATATGTGCTTTAAATAAAATAACATAAAGGATTAATATGTTTTTTAAAGCTTAAATGAGTAAGAAAATAATCAAGATATCAAAATATTAGTGGGCAACAGGCATAAGCAATTTACAGAGAAGAAACTCTAGCAAACACACACGAAAAATTCCAAAGCTTACCCAAAACATGAAAATTATAAATAATATAAAATTTATAAAATTATAAATCATAAGAACTATGAGTTGTTTCTACCTGTTATATTATCAAATAAATTAATGATAATACCCAAAAGTAATTAAAACATTTGGAACCAGCATTTTCATAAAATATTGGTTGTATTGCATGGTTTACAACTGATAAAACCTATTAGAAACCATTGGTCTATAAAAAGTAATTGAAATAATTATTCCTATGACTCAATAAATTCACACTGGAAATTTATCCTATAAGAAAAAAATCTCTATGTCCCAAAATGTTTACTACAGTATTCTTTATGATAGTGAAAAACTGGAAAATGTAAATATCCAAATTAAAATATTGTTATATCCACTTGACTGACTGGCATACAAGCATTAAAATAGATGATTGTGAAAACAACTAGAAACATAGATAATGCTTAAAGTAATATTAAATTTTTTAAATACCTCTTCTAAATTTTCTGGCATATGACTAGTATACTTTCTTAAATAAATATTAAATATTAGAAAGTTTATGATAATTTAAAATTAATTTCTACATCTAATATCACTATTTCAAGCTAAGTATAAAATAGACATTATTACAATTTTATTTTTAAGCAGGATTGCAAAGCAATGATTTAAGTCTAATTTTTTATTTTATACTATATTCAACATAAGATTAATGTAAATTAACTACAACAAGTTAATAGAAAAGAAATACTATTTTGGGCCAGTCAAAAAAGGCCAATGCATTAGTCTTGCCTCAATTGTGTTTCTGTCTCTTCCAGATTTTCTATTTGTTTCAACATCCTTTCTTCTTCCTTTTTGCTGTTCTAAAGAAATAATCAGTGCGGTTTATATTAATTATTTTGTTTCAACAAAACTAAAATTGAAATTAATACTCAAGACCTTTATCTGTCTTAAAATTCATTTAGTTATATATAAAGCAAGAGAATGGGTTATTTAACTTATACAGTTCCACACTAGTTTTCCAGCCTTACTCTATTCCCCTAATAATCTCTATATTAGTAGCTAAAAAACTAGTCTTACTTGCTGTTTCCCAGTGATACTTTGAGACTTGTGTCCTTTGTTCGTATTGTTATGGCTTCAAGGAATGCTTTTCCACTCATTGCTACCGACTGAACTGATAATTATTCATGTTTTTAAGGTAAAAATCAATGCTGTATTCTCTCTGAAGCCTTCTCTTTCTCTTTCCCCAAGGCAGAAGTGATCCTGTGAACTATGATAACACTTTGTCCCCCAAACAATACATATGATATACTATTTTAAGCTATTTGAGCATTTATTTTTTTATTGAGTCATAAACTAAAGAGGAATATTTTATTCATCATTGTATGCATATTATTACTACCTCAGTATGCATATTTTTCTTCTAAAACAAAGTATTTCGAAGAAAAAGATAATCAGATAATCTAAAATAATCAGACTTTTAAAGCTGGAAGAAACTTTAGAGGTAATCTATTCTAACCCCTTAACTTTACAGTAAGAAAACTAAGTCACTGGGACTTTCTTTTTCAACTCACATTAATATCTTCTTGCTGTTTCTTTAATTCTAGGGCCATATCCCTTGTTTCTTGTGCTAGGTCTTTGTTTTCCAGTGAAAGCCTTTTGCAGCTTGCAGTTAGTTCAGTATTCTTAAGCCTGTTTTTTAAAAAACATGTCATACCAAAATATTTACATATAAAATTATATGATGTGGAATTTTATCCAAAATAATCTTAGGGGAAAGAAAGGAAGGGCTGGGGCTACAAATGAAATAAGATTGGCCATTAGTTAAAAATTTTTGAAGCTTGGTGATAGGTATATGCTGGTTCATTACAATATTCCCTCTTAACGTTGTATATATTTGAAAATTTTCTATAGTAAGTTTTTCAAGATGTTACATATTTCCTTGCATATTCTCCATACCACTTCCCCGTTTATCTTTCACAAATTTTGAAAAGTATTTATCTTTTCAAATAATATTTTCTTTCTAGTAGACTGTCTCTTAGAAACTGTTTCAAATTTCTGATGATTTAATAGCACATGAGACATTAACTATTTTTAATTAAAATATTTTCATTAAAATAAATAAAACTTTGTGCACATGCACAACACTTAAACTGCTCTTACAAGGTTTCAAATATTCTACATTGGAAGAGAGATTACTGCTGTTACTGGTTGCAGCCAGGATCAATTTTAAATGAGGGAAGGGGAGTGTGTGGCTGGCTCTATGGAATGATTTCAGAAGCACCTTTTATCTACTACTTACTGATACTGGAAACTCATCAAAGAGTTTTAATTAAAAAATGAAAAGTTGAAAAAGCAAATATACCAAGGATAACACAAATTTATATTAATCAGTTCATTCATTAAAAGGAATTTTGGTTAATAGATGAATATTACCCAGAGCCCCTACAAAAGTACTGTTGAAAAGGTACCAGAAAGCTGAGAATGGGAGTTGAAAGAGAAGTGACAAGATGCTGAGTAAATTACTTATTTCTCATTTTTATCTAGAGTTGAGAAGCAACCAGAAAGCAAAAATCATGCTCACCACTAGATTGCCTGCTTCAGTTTAGTTCTCCCTGAGTAACAACACAACAATCATTTCCTCCCACTTTCTCTAGAAATTAAATTTACTAAGTAGGTGAAACAACTAAATATTATGTTTGGACAATGTGAGAAATGAATTTATATTTTGTCAGTTCATCAATACAAACCTATGTAGTAATTTAGTAAAACAATCAAAATAACTAGTTACAACTACAAATGATTATTTTTATGAGGAGCTAAATAATCTCCAAGAAAAGAACATATCGCTCTTCTAATGCAGTTCTCAAGTTTGTGATATATACTCTTCTTATGTCAATAATACGTACCTCCTTTAACAATGAAATTGACACATTATTTTGATCTTTAATCAGAAATAAAACACAACTTTAAGCCTATTCAAAAAAGTATTACACATAATTTACTAATTTAGTATTACCTACTTCGGAAAGTAGTTAATACTTTACAGTATTACAGAAAGCTTAGGAATTGAATACATAAGCTACTTTATAGATAGAAAACATACTTCTCATTTTCAAGCTCAGTTTTCAGCTCTTTAACCTGTTTTGAATAATGCTGTTCACTTGTTGCAATGGCAGTTAACTGTATTTCCAAATCATGTACTTTTTTCTGGAAAATAAACATGTATTATCACAGCAAATGTTTTTACAGTTTTCTCACTTAAAAAGTATGGTCACTCCATGTAAGCAAGTTATATCTTTGGCAAAAATATGTCAAATTTTTAAAATTTAAATTGATTCAATGCCATAGTCATTATAATTTTAAAACAATGAGCAATGACAAATGCAATACTATAAGTAAATTCCATCTTGATATTCTGAAGCTCAACCAGTAAAATTATATTTACATATTATAAAATACTATTGTCAATTTTATACTACCAAGTAATTAATTTCAATTAAAATGTCACATTTTTAAGAAGAAATGCATTAATGAAATCAGGCAGTACTTGAAAAACTAAGCTGTTCTTACTATATTAGAAAGACAATTACAATGTAATACTGTAATAGACTGAAAACATACTTTTTAAAAATAAAAGACATTCTAAAATTATAACATGAGCACTATAAAAACTACTGTAAGCTAAGAACTTAATAAAGGCTAAAATTTAAATGTATCAATTAAGAAATACTCAAGACATCAAGAAATGTAATTGTTATAAGCCATGGCATTATGTATACTATTGGTATCTAAAATGTTGACCTTTCTCTTCCTCATTATAATATGCAGGTTCTCTAAATGTGCTTTAAATCAATTGTTAGCATACTAAATGTAGCAGGAACGCATCTTCCAGAGGAATTTTGTGAAGCAATCTTGCACAAATCTAACAGCCACACCATAATCTACAATGTAAATCTGTATCCTACTAACAAAACACTTGAAAAAAAAATGTATCCTTTTTAAACAAACCTCTCTGGTTTTGAGAAGCCCTGTTAGTTCTTGTTCTGCTCCTTTTAATTCTTCAGCAATCTTCTCAAATTGTTTCTTCTCATCTAAAAGCTTTTGGTTTTCTGCCTATTTAAGGACATTAACAAATCATGACAATCAAAGCACACACACATTCAAGATAATCAAGCTGCTCAAACAGAGTTGTGAAGAGAATTATGAATTTCTCTTTGGCTCAAATTTTTAAAAAAGAGAAAACAAGTCATTAAGTAAATTCCCAAACTAAATATGATAACAGAGGATTTAATGGGCAGAGCCCTGGAATTTTTTATTAAAAAAAAATAAGTCATACAGGTCACTGAATTCAAACCTCACCTTATGCATAAATCACTTTAATTTATTAGCACTTATTACTTAACTCACTATTCTATCAACCCAGTTTGTACTTACATTTTACTAAAATGCTCTTCCTGTAACTTTCATGCAATGGTCATTGTTCTGTGTTCCTTAATCACAAAGTCTAATTCCTCTTTTCACATGATAGCTGAGAAATATTTGAAGAGCTATCATCACTCCTGAACTTTTCTCTTAGCTACCCTAAAATTTCTAATTATTTTTATTATATATTCCTATGGAATGGTTTTATATTGCCTCATTCCTTCAGGATGGGCTCACTTTGTCAACATACCATTCTAAATGAGGTGTCAAGAATTTAATTCAATGTTCTAGACAACCATGGGTCAGCAAACTACAGCTCACAGATCAAACCCAGCCACTGCCTGTTTTTAATAATTCTTTACCATAATATAGCCAACCTAGTTGTTTATATATTATCTATGCCTGTCTTGCCCTGTAACAGCAAAGTTGAATAGCTGCAGCAGAGACCATATGGCCCGCAAAGCCTAAAAACTTACTATTGGCCTTTCACATAAAAATTTTGTCAACCCCTGCTCTAGACAAGTCCTATACAACAAAACTTTCTGCAACAATAGGAACATTTTCCATCCTGTCCAATATGGTAGCTATTAGTCCTTCAAATGTGGGCCACTGGAGCTTAGAAACTGACTTGTTAATTTGATTTATTTTAATTAATTTAAATATAACACATTTGGCCAGTGGCTACCATACTGGTTAGCATAGCTCTAGCTACTGAGTAAAACAAACTATAATCTAACCATTAACTCTTTAGTTATGAGTGCTTAATTTCTATTACTTCTTCCTGTTATCCAACAGAGCATAAGATTATGAATTCAATTTTTATTTTGTTTACTTAAGCATGAGATTATAATAATTTTATTAAAGCCTTGCCAATAAGAGGTCTGAGATTAAAAACTATAAAATCCACTAATTGCAGTTATAGATTTTGAATTTTACCTATAAGCAATGTAGAGCTATTGAAAGTTTTGATATAGCAATATAACATGATCATATTTGTGATTTAAAAAAGATAACTATAGAAATAGTACATAGGAAGACCCAATTATAATCAGGTATATATCTATACATATATAGATATGTACAAATATCTACAAATATAAAGACTCAAAGATATGCCATGTAAACAATAAACATAAGAAAACTAATGGCCATAATAATATCAGTTAAAACAGACTTCAAAATGAGACAGTATTATCAGAGATAAAGACAGGCATTCAATCATGACCAAAGAGTCAATTCAGCTGGAAGAGATAATAGTTATATATAAATGTAAAACCTTTAACTGAAATTCAAAATACACAAGGCAAACATTGACAGAATTAGAGAGAAACAGACAATTACAAAATCAAAGTAAGGGATTTTAATACCCATCTTTCAGTACACAATAGAACTGGACAAAAATCAATCAAAACCAAAAGAGTTTTCACAATACCATCAACCAACTGTACCTAATTGACATTTATAGAACGTTCCACCTAACAATAGCAGAGGAAATATTCTTTTCAAGTGCACATGGAGCATTCACTCAGATATACGAGATCATGATTTCTAAAACAAACCATAACAAATTTAAGTAATAAAGTATATTATTTGACCATAATGGAATTAAGCTAGAAATGAATAACAGAAATGTAACAGCAAAATCTCCAAATACACAGAAAATAAATAACAGACTTATAAATAACCCCAGGGTCAAAGAATAAATCTCAAGAGAAATCAGAAAATAAATGAAAATGAAAATACAACATATCAAAATTTGTGGGCTAAAGCTAAAGAGGTGATTAGAGGAAATTTATAATATTAAATGTTTACATTAGAAAAGTCTCAAAAGAGCAATCTAAGTTTCCACCTTAAAAACATAGAAAAAGAGCAAATACACACAAAGCAAACAGAAGGAAGGAATAAAGAGAAGAAATCAGTGAGATTGAAAATCAAAAACCAACAGAGAAAATCAATGAAATAGAAAGCTGGTTATTTGAAAAGATTGATAAAGTAATAAAACTCTATCAAGACTGACAAAGAAAACAAGACCACAAGACAACCCTCAGAATGGAAGAAAATATTTGCAAATAAAGCAACCGACAAAGGATTAATCTCCAAAATTTACAAGCAGCTCATGCAGCTAAATAACAAAAAACCAATAAACCCAATCCAAAAATGGGCAGAAGACCTAAACAGACATTTCTCCAAAGAAGTTATATAGATTGCCAACAAACACATGAAAGAATGCTCAACATCATTAATCATTAGAGAAATGCAAATCAAAACTACAATGAGATATCATCTCACACTGGTCAGAATGGCCATCATCAAAAAATCTAGAAATAATAAATGCTGGAGAGCGTGTGGAGAAAAGGGAACACTCTTGCACTGTTGGTGGGAATGCAAGTTGATACAGCCACTATGGAGAACAGTATGGAGGTTCCTTAAAAAACTAAAAATAGAATTACCATACGACCCAGCAATCCCACTACTGGGCATATACCCTGAGAAAACCATAATTCAAAAAGAGTCATGTACCAAAATGTTCATTGCAGCTCCATTTACAATAACCAGGAGATAGAAGCAACCTAAGTGTCCATCATTGGATGAATGGATAAAGAAGATGTGGCACATATATACAATGGAATATTACTCAGCCATAAAAAGAAATGAAATTGAGTTATTTGTAGTGAGGTGGATGGACCTAGAGTCTGTCATAGAGTGAAGTAAGTCAGAAAGAGAAAAACAAATACCGTATGCTAACACATATATATGGAATGTAAGAAAAAAAAATAGGTCATGAAGAACCTGGGGTAAGATGGGAATAACGACACAGACCTACTAAAGAATGGACTTAAGGATATGGGGAGGGGGAAGGGTAAGCTGTGACAAAGTGAGAGAGTGGCATGGACATATATACACTACCAAACATAAAATAGATAGCTAGTGGGAAGCAGCTGCATGGCACAGGGAGATCAGCTCGGTGGTTTGTGACCACCTAGAGGGGTGGGATAGGAAGGGTGAGAGGGAGAGAGATGCAAGAGGGAAGAGATATGGGAACATATGTATATGTATAACTGATTCACTTTGTTATAAAGCAGAAACTAACACACCATTGTAAAGCAATCATACTCCAATAAAGATGTTAAAAATAAAATGACTGACAAAGAAAAAAGAAGACATAAATCACCAATATCAGCAATGAAAATAAGAGTAACACTACAGACTCCAAAGACATTAAAAAAATAATTGCAGGGAGTGCTACAAACAACTCCATGCACAGACAGTCGACAAAGTTAATGAAATGGGTTAATTCCTTAAAAACCACAAACTACCAAAATCACCCAAGATAAAGCAAGTAACTTGAATAATTCTATAGAAAAAATAAATAAAATTCATAGTTAAAAATCTTGCCAAAAAGCAATCTCTAGGTCCACATGATTTCTCTGGAGAATTCTACCAAACATTTAAAAAAGAAATAATACTAATTCTATATAATCTCTTCCAGAAAATGGAAATGAAAGAAATGATTCCCAACTCATTTTATGAGGCCAGCATTAGCCTGGTTCCAAAACCAGTGAAAGACAGTCCAAGAAAACTATAGGCCAATAACTCTCATGAACACGAAAACAAAAATCCTCAACTAAATATTAACAAAAAAATTCAACAATACAGAAAAAGAATAATACAGGCATATCTCAGAGATATTGTGGGTTCATTACAGAATACTGCAATAAAGCAAATATCACAATAAAGCAAGGCACAGGAACTTTCTGTGCACATAAAAGTTATGTTTACACTATTCTTGGTTTATTAAGTGTTCAATAGCATTATGTCTAAAAACAACAATGTACATACTTTAATTTAAAAATACTTCGGAACTTCCCTGATGGAGCAGTGGTTAAGAATCCACCTGCCAAAGCAGGCGACATGGGTTCAAGCCCTGGTCCGGGAACATCCCACATGCCACGGAGCAACTAAGCCCGTATGCCACAACTACTGAGCCTGTGCTCTAGAGCTCATGAGCCACAACTACTGAGCCCACTTGCCACAACTACAGAAATCCACACACCTAGAGCCCATGCTCTGCCACAAGAGAAGTCACCTCAATGAGAAGCCCGTGCACCACAACAAAGAGTAGCCCCACTCGCTGCAACTAGAGAAAGCCCGTGCACAGCAATGAAGACGCAATGCAGCCAAAAAGAAATAAATAAATAAAGTTTTTTAAAAATACTTCATTGCTAAATAAACCCAGACACCTACGGTCAATTAACCTTTGACTAAGGAGGCAAAAATATACAATGGGAAAAGTCTCTTCAGCAAGTGGTGTTGGGAATGTTGGACAGCTGCATGTAAATCAGTGAAGTTAGTATGCTAACACATATATATGGAATTTATGAAAAAAATATATCATGAAGAACGTAGGGGTAAGACAGAAATAAAGACACAGACCTACTAGAGAATGGACTTGAGGATATGGGGAGGGGGAAGGGCAAGCTGTGACAAAGTGAGAGAGTGGCATGGACATATATACACTACCAAACGTAAAATAGATAGCTAGTGGGAAGCAGCCGCATAGCACAGGGAGATAGCTCGGTGCTTTGTGACCACCTAGAGGGGTGGGATAGGGAGGGTGGGAGGGAGGGAGACGCAAGAGGGAAGAGATATGGGAACATAGGTATATGTATAACTGATTCACTTTGTTATAAAGCAGAAACTAACACACCATTGTAAAGAAATTATACTCCAATAAAGATGTTAAAAAAATAAAAAAGAATACACCCTCTCACCACACTCAAAAATAAACTCAAAATGGCTTAAAGACTTAAACATAAGACATGACACCACAAAACTCCTATAACAGATCACAGGCAAAACATTCTCTGACATAAATCATACCAATTTTTTCTTAGGTCAGTCTCCCAAGGCAATAGAAATGAAAACAAAAATAAATAAGTGGGACCTAATCAAACTTACAAGCTTTTGCACAGCAAAGGAAACCATAAACAAAACAAAAAGACAACCTACAGAATTGGAAAAAATAATTGCAAACGATGTGACCAACAAGGGCTTAATTTCCAAAATATACAAACAGCTCATACAACAACAATAAAGAAACAAACAACCCAATCGAAAAATGGGCAGAAGACCTAAAGAGACATTTCTCCAAAGAAGATATACAGATGGCCAATAGACACATGAAAAGATGATCAACATCGCTAATTATTAGAGAAATGCAAATCAAAGCTATAATGAGGTACCACCTCACGCCAGTCAGAATGGCATCATTAAAAAGTCTACAGATAACAAATGCTGGAGACAGTGTGGAGAAAAGGGAGCCCTCCTACACTGTTGGTGGGAATATAAGTTGGTGCAGCCACTGTGGAGAACAGTATGGAGGTTTTCTCAGAAAACTAAAAATAGAATTACCATAGGATCCAGCAAGCCCACTCCTGGGCATCTATCCAGACAAAACTATAATTCAAAAAGATATATGTACCCCTATGTTCATAGCAGCATTATTCACAATAGCCAAGACATGGAAACAACCTAAATGTCCATCGACAGATAGATGGATAAAGAAGATGTGGTATATATATACAATGGAATACTACTCAGGCATAAAACCAAACAAAATAATGCCATTTGCAGCAACATGGATGAACCTAGAGATTACCATACAAAGTGAAGTAAGTCAGAAAGAGAAAGACAAATACCATGTGATATCACTTATATATGGAATCTAAAATATGACACCAATGAACCTACCTAAGAAACAAAAACGGAGTCATGGTTATAGAGAATAGACTGGTGGTTGCCAGGGGTAGGTGGGTGGGAGAGGGAAAAAAAATACTTCATTGCTAAAAAAATGCTAACCATCATTACATTATTTGTAATCTTTCTGCACTAGTAACAAAGATCACTGATCACAGATCACTGTAACAAATATAATAATAATGAAAAAGTTTGAAATACCATGAGAATTACCAAAAAGTGACACCAAGACACAGAGTGAGCAAATGCTGTTGGAAAAATAGTGCCAATATACTTGCTTGAGGCAGCATTGCCACAAACCTTCAATTTACAGAAAATGCAATTATCTGCAGTGAAGTGCAATAAAACGAAGTATGCCTATACACCACACCAAGTGAGATTTTTCCCAGGAATACAAGGCTGGTTCAATGTTTGGAAATTAATCAATGTAAAACACCATATTAATAGTCTAAAGAAGAAAAACCACATGATCATATCAAATGACACGTAAAAATAATTTGACAAAATTCAACACAGATTCATAGTAAAAATTCTCAACAAACTAGGAATACATGGGAAAGTCAACAAAAAACCTATAATTAACATTATAGTTAATAGTTAAACACTAAATGTTTTTCCCTTAAGATCAGGACATCAAAGATGTACACAATCATCACTCCTATTCAATATCACATTGGAAGTATGGAAGAATAAAAAAATACACAAAATAATTCATCTTTAATAAATAAATAAATATTTTGTGGAAAAGGTTGGGGGTGTGGCCAAGATGGCACAGTAGGAAGACCTTGTGCTCACCTCCCCCTATCAGCATACCAGAATTAAACTATTTACACAGAAACTGTTGATGAGAAAGACCAGAAGACTAGAGAAAAGTTCTTCTACAACTAAAGAAATAAAAAAGGAACCACAATGAGATGGGTAGGAGGGGCAGATATGTGGTATAGTCAAGACCCATACCCCCAGGGTGGGCAACCCACAAACAGAAGAATAATTGAAATTGCAGAGATTCTCCCCAAAGAGCACGGAGTCCAAGTCCCACACTGGGCTCCCAGGCTAGGGTCCCTGCACCAGAAGATGAGTCCCCAAAACACCTGCCTTTGAAGGCCAGTGGGATTTACTTTCAGGAGAGCCAAACGGCTATGGGAAATCGAGATTCCACTTTTAAAGAGTGCACACAAAATCTCACATGCTCTGGGACCCAGGGAAAGAAACAGTAATTTGAAAGGAGCCTGCATCAGACCCACCTGCTGACACCAGAGAGCCTCCTAGAGAGGCATGAGGCAAGTGGAGCCCACCCTGGGAACACAGACACTGGCAGCAGCCAATTTTTGGAGCTCGTTCTACTACGAGGACACTTGTGCTGGCAAGCAACATTCTGGAATTCTCCCCCTCTAGCTTATTAGTGCCAAGACCCAGTCTGCCTCAACAGCCTGAAGACTCTAATACTGGGAACCTCAAGCCAAGCAACTAGCCAGATACAGCCCCACCCACCAACAGGTCAACTTCCTTAAGAGCCCCAAAGCCCACAGCCAACCCAAGACATGGTCCTATCCACGAGAAGGCAAAGGACTCGGCCCCACACATCAGTGCACCAGCAGCAGCCCTGGAACCACCAGGGCCCTACAATCAGAGATCTCAGGAACCAGCTCTACCCACCAGTGAGCCAGCACAAACACGAGGACCCAGCCTCACCCACCAGTTGGTGAGCACAAACCCCAGGATCCCTTGGGCTCCCACCCTTCCCACCAGTGGGTGAACAACAGGCACAGGACCACTGCAGCCACACAGCCTGCCTTGTCAAAAAACAGTCCACGTACCAGGAGGCTGGCACCAGTCTCAGGACCCCCAGGCCCTGAACCTGCCCACCTGCAGGCCAATACCAGTTCTGAGATGCCTTGGACCCCCTCAGCCAGCCATCCAATTATCCAGCCCCACCAACCTTCAGGCTGACAACAGCTCTGGGATACCCCGGACCCCAGAGCCAGTAGTGTCAGGAATCAGCCATGCCCACCAGCAGGCCGATACTAGATGCAAGACCCCAGCAATACAACTACTCATCCCAGAACCCAGCTCTGCCCACCCATAGGTCAGCACTAGCCCTAGGATCTCCTGAGGCTCCACAGCCAGCCACCTT
Source organism: Grampus griseus (assembly GCF_964374135.1). Taxonomy (NCBI): domain Eukaryota; kingdom Metazoa; phylum Chordata; class Mammalia; order Artiodactyla; family Delphinidae; genus Grampus; species Grampus griseus. The sequence continues at coordinate 82,436,279 of NC_139017.1, forward strand.
GTGACCCAGCCCCACCCATCAGTGGGCAGCAGCCTCCACACAAGGCAGGGCCTGGCAACCAACTGGACCGGGGCCACCCACACCTGTAAGACCACCCAAAGTAGGCAGCCCACCACAACAGAAGGAAAAACATGGCCCACATAGGGGGCACCCCTAAAGCATATAGTTCTGATGACCAGAGGAAAATATGTGGCTGGGACACATAGGATGTCTCCTATAAAGGGCCACATCTCAAAGGTCAGGAAATATAACCAACCTTCTAAATACATAGAAATAAAAACAGCAAATTAGGCAAAATGAGGCAACAGAGGAATATGTTCTAAATGTAGGAACAACAAAGTGAAGTGGAGATAAGAATCTACCCAAAAGAGTTCAGGGTAATGATTGAAAAATGCTCAAAGAACATGGGAGAAAATTGGATGAACAGGGGGGAAGTTAGAAGTTTTTAACAAAAAGTTAGAAAATATAAAGAAGACCCAAACAGAGATGAAGAATACAATAACTGAAATTTTAAAAATACACTAGAAGAAATCAACAGTAGATTAGACAATACAGAGGAATGGATCAGTGAGCTGGAAGACAGAGTAGTGAAAATTACTGAAGATGAACAGAAAAAAGAATAAGAAGAAATGAGGACAGTTTAAGAGACTTCCATGACAACATCAAGAGTATTAACATCTGCATTATAGAGGGCCCAGAAGAACAGAGAGAGAAAAGGCCAGAGGACATATTTGAAGACATAATAGCAGAAAACTTCCCTAACCTGGGAAAGGAAACAGACATCAAGGTTCAGAAAGAACAAAGAGTCCCAAACAGGGCCACACCAAGACACACTGTAACTTAAATAGCAAAAATTAAAGATAAAGAGAGAATATTAACAGCAGCAATGGAAAAGAAGTTATGCACATGAGAACTCCCAAAAGGCTATCAGCTGACTTTTCTGCAGAAACTCCACAGCCCAGAAGGGAGTGGCATGATATATTTAAACTGGTGAAAGGGAAAAACTTAACAACCAAGAATACTCTACCTGGCAAGGCTTTCACTCAGATTTGATAAAGAGATCAAAAGTTTTACAGAAAAGAAAAGCTAAAAGAGTTCAGCACCACCAAACCAGCTCATGTACAAAGCTAGTAGAAAGGTTAAAAGACAAAAGTAATAAAATCAACTTTATCTGCCATAAGTAGTTAAGGGATACACAAAACAAAAAGATGAAAAGTATGATGTCAAAAATAGTAATCATGGAGAGAAGGGAGTAAAAATGCAGGGTTGTTAAAATGCATTTGAATTTAAGACATTAAAAACTTAATCAGATAGATAGATAGATAGATAGACTGCTGTATATAAACCTCATAGTAACCACAAGTCAAAAATCTATTATAGATACATACACACAAAATAGAAACGAACCCAAACATAACACTAAAGATAGCCATCAAATCATAAAGGAAGAGAGCAAAAAAGAACTACAAAAACAACTCAAGGAGGGGACCAAGATGGTGGAGTAGGAGGATATGGAACTTACCTTTCCCCACAAATACGTTAAAAATACATCTATACATGGAACAATTCTCATGGAAAACTGGAAACTGACAGAGGAACTCCTATACAACCAGGGATGCAAGAATGATTCCCATGTAATCAGGTAGGACAGGAAGAAAAGCATCAAGTTGGGACCTGTGCCCCTGGGAGGGGACTAAGAAGAAAAGGGAAATTGCATGGGGGGACACTCACTGTGGGGAGTAAGTGGGTTGAGCCACAGACTGGGTATCCCAGTCCTGAGGTATTACATAGAGGAGACAAGCCCCTTTGGCTATTTGGAGAACTGCTGGGACAGAGAGAAAGGCTGGAGGTGTCTAGACTCTACTTGTGAGGAGTGAGTGGGTGCTGGCTTGCCACCAGGCAGGGCAGGGAGAGGTCTGCCCTAGAGGCTAGCACCTTGAGCACTCCCCAGTCCAAGCTGAGTGAACACCTTGGCCCCACTCACTCCATGCAACATCTTGGCACTGGATCTAGGAAAGCCAGGTCCTGGGAAAAGACTCGATCTAGGAATGCAGAGGCGGCCCAAGAGCCTGGGGTGTGGTCCAGGTAGGGTGGCGGCAGCCATTGTTGGTGCTTCCTCAAACAGTGCCACAGAAGTAGCCCAGGCTTCTGATGGCAGCACAGCCACTTCAATTCCTGCAACCATAATGTCACTATCTCCAGTGTCAATCAAGGTAATTCTCCGGCCCTGCCCACTCCATGCCATAACCTTGCACTAGATCTGGGACAATGACAACAGGGGAAAAGACGTGACCTTGGGCTGAGTGAGTGGAGCCACAGACACATATGCAGGTAGCGGACTGGACCTCTGTTAGCCCACGAGCCCCACTTTCTATACAGCATTCCCCTCCTTTGGGGCAAAGGATCCAGCACGAGGAGAAGGAAAAAATACACACTTAAGGGAACACAGCCAGCTCTATCCCAACCCTCAGGGCATCCACTCCTGCAACTTAGGAACTGAAAGGGTGGGGATTGCCACTGAGCAGAGAAGAAGTCACACCTCACACCCTGTGCAGGCTTTAGCTCCTCAAACACCAGCCACATACCCTATCAAGGTGATAGTGGCCGGCACACCCTGGGGAAAGATGTGACTGGTCTCCACACCAAATCCAGCCCTTACACTAAAAACACTGGGCACATGCGGTCTACACAGGAATGCTCCCACATAAAAACACCCCTTCAAGACCACAGTAGATAACTGTTTCACCTAAATTCATAGAGACAGAAAAAGTTAAGTAAAATGAAAAGGCAGAGGAACAACTCATAATTGAAAGAGCAAGAGAAATCCCCTGAAAAATAATGAAACAGAGATAATCAGTACAACACACAAGTTCAAAACGTTGGTAATGAAAACACTAAATTAAGAAAGAGAATAGATCTAAACATTTTAACAAGGAACTAGAAATTATACAGAAGATCTAATCAAAAATAGAACATTCAATTTCTGATAAAAAGCACTCTAGAGGTAATGACTCACAGACTAAATGACACAAAAGAATTCATAAGTGATCTGGAAGGTGGAAAAATGTAAATCACCCAATCAGAATGGCAGACAAAGATAAATGAAAATTAATGGTGAAAGCAACATACAAGGTCTATGGGATAATATAAAACACGTCAACTTCCACATTATAGGGGTCCCAGAAGGGAGAAGAGAGAGAGAAAAAGGCCGAAAATGTACTTGATGAAATTACAGCTGAAAACTTCCCTAACCTAAAGAAGGAAACAGATATTCAGGTACAGGAAGCACAGACAGTCCCAAACAAGATAAACCCAAACAGACACACACCAAGATATGTCATAATTAAAACAGCAAAAGTTAAAGAGAGAATTCTAAAGGCAGCAAGAGAAAAAGAGAGTCACGTATAAAGGAACCCGCATAAGGCTATCAGCCGATTTTTCTACACTAACATTGCAGACCAAAAGGGACTGGCATGATATATTCAAAGTCATGAAAAGGAAAAACCTGCAAACTAGGATACTCTACTCAGCAAGACTATCATTTACAATAGAAGAGAGAAAGAATTTCACAGACAAGCGAAACTAGAAGAATTCAGCAATACTAAACCTATCCTAAAAGAAATGTTGAAGGAACTTCTCTAAATGAAAAAGAAGTAAGAATCTACAGGAAAGGGAAAATCCCAAGAGGAAAGGCAGATAAATAACAAGGATTGAAGATCACTTAAATGAGCTAGTACACATATTAAAAAACAAACAACAATTGTAAAAGCAACTATAACTACAATAAATAATAAAGGGATAAGCATGAAAATGTAAAATAGGACATCAAAATCACAAAATTGGGGGGAGGGGAGTAAAAAAATGTAGATCTTTTAGAATGTGCTTGAACTTAAATAACTATCAGTTTAAAGCAATAGATATGATTATGGTCAACATAGATGAACCCCATGGTAACCACAAATCGAAAACCTACAATAGATACACACACACACAAAAAAAAGAGAGAGAAACATAAGAATATTACAAAAGAAAATCATCAAACCACAGTGGGAAAAACAAAAAGAAGAAATAAAAAAGAAGAACTACAAAAACAACTGGAAAACAAGGAAAAAAATAACAATAAGTACATGCATATAAATAATTACACTCAATTTTAATAGACTAAATACTCCCATCAAAATATATGGTGGGTGATTGGACTAAAAAAAACAAGAGCCTTCAATATGCTAACTACAAGAGATTCACTTCAGAGTGAAATACACAGACTGAAAGTAAGCAGACGGAAAAAGATTTCATGCAAACAGAAACAAGAAAGTGGGGGTAGCAATACTCATATCAGACCAAATATGTTTTAAAACAAAGGCTATAACAAAAGATAAAGAAGAGCATCATACAATGATAAAGGTATCAATACAAGAAGAGGATTTTACACTCACTAACATATACGCACCCAATACAGGAGCACTAAACATTTAAATACTAACATACATAAAGGGGGAAACTGAAAACAATACAATGATAATAGGAGATTTTAACACTCGACTGACATCAATGGACAGATCATCCAGACAGAAAATCAATAAGGCAACAGAGGTCCTATATGACACAATAGACCAGTTGGACTTAATTGCTATGTACAGGATGCTACATCCCCAAAAAAGCAGAATACACATTCTTTTCAAGTTGACATAGAACATTCTCCAGGATAGATCACATACTACATCACAAAACAAGCCTCAACAAATTTAGGAGGACAGAAATTTTATCAAGCATCTTTTCCAATAATTGTATGAAACTAGAAATCAACTACAGAAAGAAAAATGGGAAAAGAACAACCATGTGGCAACTGAACAACATGCTACTAAAAAAAAAATGGGTCACCAATGAAATCAAAGGGAAAATCAAAATACCTTGAGGAAAATGAAAACACAACGTTCCAAAATCTATAGGATGCAGCAAAAGCAGTTCTAAGAGAGAGGTTTATAGTGATACAGGCCTTCCTCAAGAAACAAAGAAAATCAAAACAACCTAGCCTATCACCTAAAAGAATTAGAAGAAGAAAAACAAAGACAAAAGTCAGCAGACGGAAGGAAACAATAAAGATCAGAGAGGAAATAAATAAGAGACCAAAAAAAAAGAAAATATCAATAAAAACAAGAGCTGATTTTTTGACAAAATTGATAAACCTTCAGCGAGACTCACCAAGAAGATAAAAAAGAGGACCCAAACAAACAACATAAGAAATGAAAGAGGAAAAATAACAGCCAATACCACAGAGATACAAAAAGTCATGAGAATATTATCAGCAATTATATGCCAATAAACTGAAGAACCTAGAAGAAATGGACACATTCCTAGAAACATACAGCCTGCCAGGACTGAGTCAAGAAGAAACAGACAATTGAAACAGACTGCTAACTAAAAGCGAAATTGAATCTGTAATAAAACTCCCAGCAAACAAAAGTCCAGAACAGGATAAATTCACAGGATAATTCTACTAAACATATAGAGAAGAGCTAAGACCTATCCTTCTCAAACTATTCCCCCAAACTGAAGAGGAAACACTCCCAAATTCGTTCCACAGGGCCACTGTTACCCTGATACCAAAATCAGACAAAGACACTACAAAAAGAGAAAATATATTTTATGAATATATATGTAAAAATCCTCAACAAAATATTAGCAAACCAAATTCAACAATACATAAAAAGATCATGCACTATGATCAAGTTGGATTTATTCCAGGGCCACAAGGCTGGTTCAACATATGCAAGTCAATCAATGTGATACACCACATTAACGGAAGGAAAGACAAAAAACCCCATGATCATTCCAACAGATGCAGAAAAAAATGTTTAACAAAATTCATCATCCATTCGCAATAAAAGCTCTCATCAAAGTTGGTACAGAGTAAACATATCTCAATATAATAAAGGCCATTTATGAAAAACCCACAGCCAAAGTAATATTCAACAGTGAAAAGCTGAAAGACTTCCCACCAAATTCAGGAACTAGACAAGAATGCTCACTCTCACCACATCTATTTAACATAGTATTGAAAGTTCTACTCACAGCAATCAGACAAGAAGGAAAAACAAGTATCAAAATTGGAAGGAAAGGGGTACAACTGTTACTGTTTGCAGATTACATGATACTCTATACAAAGTATCCTAAAGCCTCCACCCAAAAACTATTAGAACTAAGAGATGAATTCAACAAGATTGTAGAATACAAGATTAAGCTGTACTAAAGATGCTACCAAAAAACTACTTGAGCTCATCAATGAATTTGGTGAAGTTGCAGGACACAAAATTAATACACAGAAATCTGTTGCATTTCTATACACTAATAATAAAATATCAAAAAGAGAGAGCAAAAAAAAATCCCATTTAAAATTTCATCAGAAAAATAAAATACCTAAGAATAACCTTAAACAACGAGGTGAAAACTCTGCAAACTATAAAACACTGATGAAGGAAATAGGAGATGATTCAAAGAAATGGAAAGATATCTTGTGCTCTTGGATTGGAATAATTAATATTATTAATATGGCCATACCACCCAAAGCAATCTACAAATTTAATGCAATCCCTATCAAAATATCCATGACATTTTTCACAGAACTAGGACAAATAATCCTAAAATACATATAGAACCACAAAAGACCATGAGTTGCCAAAGCAATCCTAAAAAATAAAACAACAAAGCTGGAGGTATAATCCTCAGAGACTTCAGACTATACTACAAAGCTGCAGTAATCAAGGCAGTATGGTACTGGTACAAAACCAGACACAAAGATGAATAGAACAAAATAGAACCCAGAAATAAATCCGCACACCTATTGTCAATTAATCTACGACAAAGGGGGCAAGAATGTACAATGGAGAAAAGACAGTCTCTTTGGTGCTGGGAAAACTGGACAGCTACATGTAAAAGAATGAAATCAAAACATTCTCTAACACCATATATAAAAATAACACAAAATGGATTAAAAACCTAAATGTAAGACTGGAAACCATAAAACTCCTAGAGGAAAACATAGGCAGAACACTCTTTAACATAAATCATAGCAATATCTTCTTGGATCAGTCTCCTAAGGCAAAAGAAATAAAAGCAAAAATAAATAATGGGACCCTATTAAACTTAAAAGCTTTTGCACAGTAAAGGAAACCATCGACAAAACAAAAAGACAACCTACAAAATAGGAGAAAATATTCGCAAATGATATGACTGACAAGGAGGTTTTTTTTGTTTGTTTGTTTGTGGTACGCGGGCCTCTCACTGCTGTGGCCTCTCCTGTTGCAGAGCACAGGCTCCGGACGCGCAGGCTCAGCAGACATGGATCATGGACCCAGCCACTCTGCGGCATGTGGGATCCTCCCGGACCGGGGCACAAACCCATGTCCCCTGCATCAGCAGGTGGATTCTCAACCACTGCACCACCAGGGAAGCCCAGACAAGGAGTTTTAATATTTAAAATACAAAAACAGCTCATACAACTCAATATCAAAAACAACCAATCCAATCAGAAAATGGACAGAAGACTTGTAGAGATATTTTTCCAAAGAAGATACACAAATGGCAAACAGGCACATAAAAAGATGCTCAACGTCACTAATTATTAGAGAAATGCAAATCAAAACCACAATTAAATATCACCTCACACCTCTGAGAATGGCTATCATCAAAAGTCTACATATAACAAACATTGGAGAGGATGTGGAGAAAAGGGAACCCTGGTACACTGTTGGTGGGAATGTAAATTGGTTCAGCCACTATGGAAAACAGTATAGAGATTCCTTTAAAAAACTTAGAACAGAATTACCATATGATGAAGCAATTCCACTCCTGGGCACATATCCAAAAAACCTAAAACACTAACTCAAAAAGATATACGCACCCCACTGTTCACAGAAGCACTATTTACAACAGCCAAGACACAGAAACATGGAAGCTACCCAACAGATAGTCATCAACAGATGACTGGATTAAGATGTATACACACACACACACACACACACACACACACAAAATGGAATATTGCTCAGCCATAAGAATGAATGAAATACTGCCATTTGCAGCAACATGGACGGACCTAGAGAATATTATGCTTAGTAAAATAAGTCAGAGAGAGAAATACAAATACAAATACATTATATCACATGTGGAATCTAAAAAATAATACAAATGAATGTATATGCAAAACAGAAACAGAATCACAGATGTAGAAAACAAACTTGTAGTTACCAAAGGGGAGAGGGAAGTGGGGAGGAGCAAATTAGGGATATGCGGTTAACAAATACAAACTACTTATAAATAAAATAGATATGCAACAAGAATATACTGTATAGAACACAGAATTACACCCAATACCTTTTGATAACCTATAATGGAATATAATCTGCAAAAAACCGAATCACTATGCTATACACCTGAAAATAACACAATATTGTAAATCAACTATAGTTCAAGAAAAAAAAGAGGAAGAAAGAAAGCTCTGACAGGTCTTACAAAACAATAAACCTGTCTAACTTTGAAAAATACAACAAAACCAATTTTAAAACGGCAATAAGAACATACCTATCAATAATTACTTTAAAAGAAATGGACTGGGGCTTCCCTGGTGGTGCAGTGGTTGAGAGTCTGCCTTCCGATGCAGGGGACACAGGTTCGTGCCCCGGTCCAGGAGGATCCCACGTGCCGCGAAGCGGCTGGGCCCGTGAGCCATGGCCGCTGAGCCTGCGCGTCCGGAGCCTGTGCTCCGCAACGGGAGAGGTCACAACAGTGAGAGGCCCGTGTACCACAAAAAAAAAAAAAAGGACTAATGGACTAAATTCTCCCAACAAAAGACACAGAGTGACTGAATGGACAAAAAAACAAGATGCATATATATGCTGCTTACAAGAGACTCACTTCAGATCTAAAGACATAGACTAAAAGTGAGGGCATGGAAAAAGGTATTCCATGCAAATGTAAATCAAAAGAAAGCCAGGGTAACAATACTTATATCAGACAAAGTAAAACAAAGACTGTTACAAGAGACAAAGAAGTCCATTACATAATGATTAAGGGATTAATCAAAAGGACGATATAATAATTATAAATATATATGCACCCAACATATAGAAGTACCTAAATACATAATGCAAACATTAACAGACATAAAGGGAGTAATTGACAGCAACACAATAATAGCAGGGAACTTTAACATCCCACTTACACCAATAGACAGATTATCCAGACAGAAAATCAATAAAGCACTGGCCTTAAATGACACATTACACCAAAAGGACTCAATATATCTATACAGAACATTCCATCCAAAAGCAGCAGAATAGACATTCTTTTCAAGTATACATGGAACCTTTTCCAGGATAGACCACATGCTAGGCCACAAAAAAAATCAGTAAATTTAAGAAAATTCAATTCATGTCAAGCATCTTTTCTGACCACAACACTATGAGACTAGAAATCAACTACAAAGAAAAAAACTACAAGGGAAAAAACTCCCAAACATGTGAAGGCTAAACAATATGCTACTAAACAACGAATGGATCACTGAAGGAATCAAAGAATAAATCAGAAAATACATGGTGACAAATGAAAATGAAAACACAACAATCCAAAATCTAAGCAATGCAGCAAAAGCAGTTCTAAGAGGGAGGTTTATAGTGATACAAGTCTACCTCTCAGGAAACAAGAAAAATCTCAAATAAATAGCTTAATCTTACACCCAAAGGAAGTAGAAAAAGAACACACAAAACCCAAAGTCAGTGGAAGGAAGAAAATCATAAAAATCAGAACTAAATTTTTAAAAAGAGAGACTAAGAAAACAATAGAAAAGATCAACAAAACTAAGAGCTGGTTATTTGAAAAAATAGACAAAATTGATAAACCTTAGTAAGAGACTCATCAAGAGAAAAACAGGGCCCAAATCAATAAAACCAGAAATAAAAAAGGATAAATAGAACCAACACCACAGAAATACAAAGGATCATGAGAGATTACTATGAACAATTTTACACCAATAAAATGGACAGCCTAGAAGAAAAGGACAAATTCCTAGAATTGTACAATTTTCCAAGACTGAACCAGGAAGACATAGAAAGAATAAACAGACCAATTACCAGTAATGAAATTGAATCAGTAATTTAAAAAATTTCCAACAAACAAAAGTCCAGGACCAGATGGCTTCATAGGTGAATTCTACCAAACATTTAAAGGAGAATTAACACCTATCCTTCTCAAACTATTCCAAAAAACTGCAGAGGTAGGAACTCTTCCAAACTAATCCTGCCAGGCCAGTATTATCCTATTAGCAAAACCAGTCAAAGATATCACAAAAACAAAAGATTACAGCCCAATATCATTGATGAACATAGATACAAAAATCCTCAACAAAATATTAGGAAACCAAATTCAACAATACATTAAAAGGATCATACACCATGATCAAGTGGGGTTTATTCCAGGGATGCAAGGATGGCTCAATATCTGCAAATTAATGTGATACACCACATTAACCAGATGAAGAATAAAAATTATTTGATCATCTCAATAGATGTGGAAAAAGTTTTTGACAAAATTCAATATCCATTTATGCTAAAAACTCTCCAGAAAGTGAGTATAGAGGGAATATATCTCAACATAATAAAGGTCATATATGACAAGCCCACAGCTAACATCATACTCAACAGTCAAAAGTACTTCCTTTAAAATCAGGAACAAGACAATGATGCCAACACTTGCCACTTCTACCTAACAAAGAATTGGAAATTCTAGCCACATCTATCATACAAGAAAAAGAAATAAAAGGAATCCAAATCAGAAAGGAAGAAGTAAAATTGTCACTGTTTGCATATGACATGATACTGTAAACAGAAAATCCTAAAGACGCCACCAAAAAACTACTAGAACTCATCCATGAATTTGGTAAAGTTACAGGACACAAAATTAATACACAGAAATCTGCTGCAGTTCTATATACTAACAACAAACTAACAGAAAGAGAAATTAAGAAAGCAATCCCATTTACAATCACATCAAGGAGAATAAAATACCTATGAATAACTCTAAGTAAGGAAGTAAAAATCTCTACCTGGAAAACTATAAGACACTGATGAAAGAAATTGAAAACAAACAAAAAAAAGATGAAAAGGTATACCATATTCATGGACTCAAAGAATTAATGTCATTAAAACAACCACAATACCCAAGGCAATCTACAAATTCAATGCATTCCCTATCAAAATAACAATGGCATTTTTCACCATACTACAATAATTCTAAAATTTGTATGGAAACACAAAAGACCTCAGATTTCCAAAATGATCTTGAGAAAGAACAAAGCAGGAGGTATTATGATACCTGATTTCAAACTCTACCACAAAGCTACAGTCATCAAAACAGTATGGTACTGGCACCAAAACAGACACATAGATCAATGGAACAGAACAGAGGGCGCAGAACTAAGCCCATGCTTATATAATCAATTAACCTACAACAAAAGAGCAAGAAATACAATGGGGAAAAGACAGCCTCTTTAATAAATGGTATTGGGAACACTGGACAGCTACATGCAAAGGAATCAAACTGGACTACTCTCTCACGCCATGCATAAAAATAAATTCAAAATGGATTGAAGACTTAAATGCAAGACCTGAAACCATAAAATTCCTAGGAGAAAACATAGGCAGTACACTATTTGACATCAGTGTTAGCAATATCTTTTTTGGATATGTTTCCTCAGGCAAGGGAAACAAAAGCAAAATAAACAAATTGGACTATATCAAACTAAAAAACTTTTTCATAGAAAAGGAAACTATCAAAAAAATGAAAAGGCCACCTACTGAATGGGAGAAAATATTTGCAAATGATACATCCAAAAGGGGTTAATATCCACAATATACAAAGAAACAAAGAACTCATACAACTCAACATCAAAAAAAACCCAAACAAGCTCATTATAAAACAGGACAAGGTAAAGGATCTGAAGAGAGATTTTTCCAAAGACATAAAGATGTCCAACCGGCACATGAAAAGATGCTCATCACCACTAATCAGGGAAAGGCAAATCAAAACCACAATGAGATACTACCTCCCATCTGTCAGACTGGCTATTATCAAAAGATAAGAGATAACAAGTGTTGGTGAGGATGTGGAACAAAGGGAACCCTCATGCATTGTTGGTGGGATTAGCATTATTTACAATAGCTAAGATATGGAAGCAACATAAATGCCCATCAATTGATGAACAGATAAAGAATATGTGAGAAAGATAGATAGATAACAGCCATAAAAAAAATGAAATCTTTTCATCTGCAACAACATAGGTGGACCCAGAGGGTATTATGTTGAAATAAGTTGTACAGAGAAAGGCAAATACTGTATGATTTCACTTATATGTGAAATCTAAAAAACAAAACAAATGAACAGACACAACAAAACAGAAACAGAGTTATAGATACAGTGAAAAAACAGGTGGTTGCCAGAGGGGAGAGAGGTGAGGGTAGGAAAGAAATGGACAAAGGAGACTAAGAGGTACAAACTTCCAGTTGCAAAATAAATGAGTCACAGGTATGAAATGTACAGTGTGGGGAATATAGTCAATACCTATGTAATATATTTGTATGGTGACATACTGTAACTAGACTTATCACAGTGAACGTTTCAAAATGTACAGAAATATCAAATCACTGGTGTGCAACAGGAACTAATATACTGTTTTAGGTCAATTATACTTCAAAACAAACAAACAAAGTCATAAAACAGAGATGAGATTTATGGTTATGGGGGTGGGGAAAATAAGGGAGGACAAGGAGTTGGATGAAGGCTGCCAAAAGGCACAAACTTCCAGTTGTAAGATAAACAGTACTAGGGATGTAACGTACAATGTGATATAATTCACACTGCTGTATGTTATTTATGAAAGTTGTTAAGACAGTAAATCTTAAGAGTTCTCATCACAAGGAAAATTTTTTTTCTATTTCTTTAATTTTGTATCTATATGAGATGATGGATGTAGACTTATTGTAATGTATGTAAATCAAATCATTATGCTGTAGACGTTAAACTTATACAGTGCTGTATGACAATTATATCTCAAGAAAACTGGAAGAAAAAATAAAATACAATTAGATTCAAAAAATAAATACATTAAAAAAATTATACACAAAAGAATAATAAAGCTGGAGGAATCACACTACCCAAATCTAAGACTCACTATAAAGCTACAGTAAGCAAAACACTGGTGAATGGATAGACCACAAAAATCAATGAAACAGAAATAGTCCAGAAGTAGACCCACACAAATATGGTCAATTGATTTTTTTTTTATAAATGTGCAAGAGTAACTCAATAGAAAAAGGAGAGTCTTGGGAATTCCCTGGTGGTCCAGTGGTTAGGACTCCGCACTTTCACTGCCGAGAGCTCAGGTTCAATCCCTGGTCGAGGAACTTAGATCCCGTAAGCCGCTTGGTGCAGCCAAAAACATAAATACATACATACACACATACATATATAAAGAAAAAGAGAGTCTTTTCAACAAATGGTATTATCAGTACCCTACATCAATCCAAAGTATTTAAATCTTAAATATCTCTCAAAGTAGTATCTCATTACTACCATCATCTCCCAGCCTAAGTTCTCTTCTCTGGCTCCTGTGATTGTCTGTCTATTCTGAACTGTTCTCTTAATATATTGTGTTCTCCGTACTGCAAACCAAATGAGCTCTTCAAATTGCAAATCTGACCAAGTCACTCCCTGCTGAAATTCTTTAGAGCTTCTCATTCCTCTTAGGATAAACATAAAATTCTGTTGATATGATTTTAAAGGGCCATGAATTAACAGGCTCCTACTACCTCTCTAGCCTCATTTTGCACCACACTCTTTCTTTCACTCCATGTTGTATTCACCATTCTCCTTCCTATCAAATGACCTTTGCACATATTTTCTCTACCTGATAAGCACTTCCCTTCCTTCTCTGGATTTCAGTTCAATCTTTACTTTTTCAAAAAATGTCTCCTAAACTCTCTACATAGTTCAAATCCCTTTATCACACTGTAAACTAATCCTTTATTGCCCTTGACACCATTGTATTATTACCTTTGAATGGCTGCTTGTATTTAAGTATGATTATTTCATGACTAGCTCCATGAAAACAGGATATGCATCCATTTGCTCCCCAGTGCATCCCCAGAGTATACCATAAAAGGAACTCAACAAATGTTTGTTAAATGAATAAATGTATCTTATTCATCCTTCACAACCACCCTATGAGATATGTACAATTATTTCCCCCATTTCATAAAATGGAAAAACCAAGGCATCAAGAATTTAGGTAAATTGCTCTAGGTCATACAGCTAAGAAGTAAAAAGCTGGATACCATCAAAGCATTATGATTCTAAGGACCAAGATATTAATTATGCTCTAACGGCTATTCAAATAAAACAAAACCTAAACCAATCCTTGTCCATGTAGGAGTGTAAAAATAATACTTTAGTATTAATTCATTCAACAAATATTTATAAAGTGCTTACAAAGTGTCAGTTACTGTGCTAAGTACTGAGGTTACAGGGCAAACAGGACAAAGGTTCTTAGCCCTTATTGGAGCATTCCACTATTTATTTATTGACCACCTACTATGTGCCAACTACTGTGCTAAGTAAAGGAGACTCTAAAGGGTGAATAAAGCTTTAAATAATTATACCAAAAATAAATTAAATTTCATTTGTGATACGTGCTATAAAGGAAAAATTCAGGGTGCTAGAGGAACAAGCTACACAGAGACCTAAACTAGCTAGGAATGTCAAGAGAGATTTCTAAAGAATTGATATTTAAGCTGAGACCTGAAGTATAAGTTTACATTATCAAATTTGAAAGAAATGTAAATATTATTATTTGCAAGAATTTGTGCAAAAGCAATTCACTGAAGAAAGGATAAGCATTTGGAAATAGTGCTTCCCAAGAGATGGAAGAATTAGGAGTTGCAAAATCAGGTAGAGATGTGATTGGTTAAACCCAAAATCAAAGACCTGTAATGATAAACAATATTGTCTTTTATAAGCAAAGTTTGGCAAACTACAGCCTCTAAGACAAAATCAGCCCACAACCTTCTTTTGTAGGCCCTTGAACTAAGAATGGTTCTTGCATTTTTATAAGATTGTTAAAAATAAAAGAAAAAAAAATGGAAGGGGAGGAGAAAATTAACATTCTGTATATAGCCACAAAGCCTAAAATATTTACTATCTAGTCCTTTACAAAAAAAGTTTACCAACCCATGCTCTACACACTATAATCAAGTAAAACATAATGAAGCCTATCCTAACAAATTCATTAAATATGATTCTATTTGAATACTAAACGTAGGTACTGAATAGATATCATACATATCTTTCTCAAAATTGCAGCTTTGTGGCTCAAAGTTATCAAACGCACACCAAATTTACAATCATCTACAGAATAGGCATATTTGATCTCACTTAAACGTACTGTCAACACATGCTTAAGTAATATAAACACCTACACCGACAGTTATCAAATATACCATAAAAATTGATAGAGATAAGAAATGTGGCTTCACTAAAACCAAATGTAGTTTTTTTTATATTTTAGTTGAAAAACTACCATAAGACATCTATAGGATGAGAGTCTAAGTCACTGGATTTAATACTATTTTGAAAAATAATTGCTACATGTTAATAAGAGAAACCATACACTTACCAAGATTTTTTTCAATTCTTCAAGTTCTACTTCTTTGTTATTTTTAAGCTTAGTCATCTCTTCTAAAAAATCAAAAGAATATAAATGCGTTAAAAGCTGGATTTAAAAAAATGGGAAAGGAGAGACAAGAAAACAAAAAAAAGATTCCATTTTTAAAAGACATTCTTTCATAGTTGTACCATTCAAATAGCCTCCAATCTGATTTCTCCACTTCTATTCCTCACTACCAACACTCCCCACCCAACATCAAATTTACCTTCCATACAGAAGTGACAATGATCCTTTAAAAATGTAAACAAGATCATGTCATTCCTCTAATTAAAATCTTTCAGTGGTGTTCCTTTGCCAGCAGAATAAAATCAAAATTCCTTTCCTTGGCCCTACCTGATTTGGTCCTTATTACCCCATACTCACTTCATTCCCCGTTCCATATTTCTTCTTACACTTAGTCACAAAGGTTTTCATTCACTCACATGTATTAACCAAGCTCCTTCACACCTCAGGGCATTTCTACATGCTTTTCCTCCTGAATGAAAAGCTCTCTCCAACTCACATGCTTTCCCTTAACTAAATCTCACTTACTTAGGTCTCAGTTTAAGGCCATCCTTGATCACCAAATCTAGATTAGGCCTTATTATTTTCTTATATTTTGTCATTTTCATTCATTTCATTCCTTCATAGCACTTATCACAATTTGTAATTAAATATTTATTTGTAATTATTCATTTTATGTGTCTCCGAGTGCAAAATCTCATGAGAACAAAGACCATGTCTGTTATGTTCCTAATCAATATCCAAAGCTAAATGAGAAACATCTAAGTCTAAGTTCTATAGTTATTGTGTATCTAATAACCAAAGAAGAAGCAATAGAAAAAACTAGAAGGAGAATCTATTATACAACCAGAGTGAAAATAAATGTGGGCACAGAGATAGAAAACTGACCACAGGAGTAAAACCTGTTTAGAGCTATATTAGACTGAACTGAAGATGGGAGACACATGAAGAAGCAAAGAAAACTGTACCAAGTAAAGAAACACATAAAAAATTATTTGACAAAGATTCTGAATTTACAGTTGTCTTTAACTTGCTTGGTATGCACTACCTCATTCTTTAAATGAACAATGAAGAAACAAAGAGTTTGAATTTAGGCAATTAGATGGCTCTTAAATCTGCAACACAGAATAGTCAGATTTGTATTTTTAAAGGAACACTCTAGCATAAATGCAGAGAATGAACAAAAGGTAGACAAGACTGGAAACAAAAAGATTGATTCTAAAGATACTGCAATTAGTTCTGGTCAGAGATGTCTGGTTCCAAGCTAATGTCAAGATATAAGGGGTAGAGTAGGCTGTATCTGAGAAGTGCACAGAATAACAGTGGTCTTAGGATAGGTCAATGATTGTAACTCCTGAGGGGACAGTGGAGGCATACACTAATCAAGATGTAATCCTACGAAAATATCATTAAGGAAGAATGCAAAGTGTAGCCAGGAAACAATGCAGTAAGAATGAGGGCTACTGCAGTAAGAAAGAAGGTTATGAATAAAGGCCAAAGCAAATAGAAGCCTAGTAAACACAAAAAGAGATGACAAAGATGAGGACAAATGAGGGTAATATGAAGCATGGTTTATGATAATGTCCCAGATACAATTTGTGTTCCATTATGTTACTCACATGCATCCCTCTCCTAGGCTAAGAGAATGTGCTTGAAACTCTAAAAACCAGGAAAGAGGAAATGAGGACTTGAACTGTTCTAGGTCTGTGGAGACGAAGAAAAGGGGGAAGATTCAAAAGATACTTAAGCATTAAAAACCCTTAAATTAGTTAGATTTTAAGAGCTAGATATTAAGAGTTAGAGACAACAGCATTAGATAACCAATTAGAAGTGAAAGGTAAGGGAGAAAGAAGATTTTTTGGTTTTGAGAACTATACTATCAACCAAAGAAGGAAATAAACTAATGTTGAGTACTTACATCATTGTTAATGATACTCTCCTAAACATAATACTTTGCACACTCCATCATTCTCTACAACTATCCAAATCCTCTCTGTATCTTAAACTCTACTTTGTTTTTTAAATCTACCTATTCTATAAAGCCTTTTCCAACTCTGCAGTCCACACTGATACCTTTGGCTTCCTCTTGTTAACAGCATTAACACATTTCCATCAATAAGAAATCTGTAAGCATTCACTCCAAATATATAAATATTTATACAATACAAATACATATTTATATTTTATAAATTTATATAAAATACATATATTATTCATTATAAAACATATATAAAGCATTAAAAATAAATAGAAGTTCTAATACTTCCTTCCCTAATCCTAAATAGAAGTCTCTCTCACTCCTTTAATTTTTGAAACATGGTTCTAATGATTTTATGAATTCAAACTTTCTCCTACAATAATTAGAGATTTCTCAAGAACATGGTATTTCACTTCTTGTATATGTTTCCAACTAAGATAGTGCTAAGAAACACACATAGAACTATTTCACAGTCCTGGAATTCCTTATCCAAACTTCTCATAATATATTGCTCTACTAAGAGAAAAATCACATTATGCATTCGATCTTTCAATATGACAATAACAGCCACTTACATTCAATATCAGATTTAATTATCCCATAGTCTACAACATTCATTGACCAATTCTAAAGAACATAGGTATATGCAGTGATTTAAGACAGTATGTTATGCTTTAAAGGAAGATTTAAAAAATGGGTGAAATATGCATTCACAATCATTCTAATGTAAAATAATACTAAAATTATTATTTACCATTGGATAGTACAATTTTGGATGTTCAAAACAGTCTAGTCTGTAATGGAAAAGTAAGCTTTGCAAAAGGAAAAGCATAAATTGGGTTTCAAAATTCAATCAAACATCCTAACAGGCACTACTGCTTACAATTATTTTAATTATATAAGTATTCAAAGTTAATAATAAAGATTATAGAAAGTTATAGAGATTTCCAGAAAAATGCCTGCCAATCCATGAATTATCTTAATTTATAAAATAATTCTTTTCACCAAAATTGGAAAAAAATGTTTATATATGTTTATAATTCTCCACAATTATAAATATGAAGCTTTATAAATATGAAGCATAGACTTATTAAAATTAGCTAACTAAATGGTCATAAATTCACAAAATAACTACAAACTTCTCTCTCTTTTAGCCATGAAAGTTGAGTATTAACAACACCACATGATAAAATAGGGTCACATTTTCCTGAAAATAGTTCATAGTCCAACATGGCTAATAAATGAAATTTCAAAATTCAATCAAAATATAAGACATTTCCCACTAAGAATTATTATTACGGCCTCTGAATCCTAAATTAAGAAAAAGAAGACTACAGGACGAAGACATTCCACCTGTGGGCAGCAGCTTCAGGCCATGCTCCAGAGTTCCAGGCTACCCTACATATTTCAGACTTGCCTAGCCAGCCGCTAAAACCTTGAGAATGCATCAAGCGCACGTTTATAACACTCTATGGAAGGAATCTGATCTTCCCATATGCAGAGCCTAAAAACCCACGGCAACTGTCTAGAAGGAGAACAAGGGGTAAAAGGCAGTTTCAGGCACAAGCCCCTTAGATATCCTCATCCACCAATGGGCAGAGAGCAGAAGCAAGAAGAACTACAATCCTGCAGCCTGGGGAATGAAAACCACATTCACAGAAAGATAAACAAAATGAAAAGGCAGAGGGCTATGTACCAGATGAAGAAACAAGATAAAACCCCAGAAAAACAACTAAATGAAGAGGAGATAGGCAACCTTCCAGAAAAAGAATTCAGAATAATGATAGTGAAGATGATCCAGGACCCCAGAAAAAGAATGGAGGCAAAGATTGAGAAGATGCAAGAAATATTTAACAAAGACCTAAAAGAATTAAAGAACAAACAGAGATGAACAGTACAATAACTGAAATGAAAACTACACTAGAAGGAATCAATAGAAGAATAACTGAGGCAGAAAACGGATAAGTGACCTGGAAGACAGAATGGTGGAACTCACTGCTGTAGAACAGAATAAAGAAAACAGAATGAAAAGAAATGAAGAGAGCCTAAGAGACCTCTGGGACAATATTAAATGCAACAACATTCGCATTATAGGGGTGCCAGAATGAGAAGAGAGAGAGAAAGGACCCAAGAAAATATTTGAAGAGATTATAGTCAAAAAATTCCCTAACATGGGAAAGGAAATAGCCACGCAAGTCCAGGAAGCGCAGAGAGTCCCATACAGGATAAACCCACGGAGAAACACACCGAGACACATTGTAATCAAATTGGCAAAAATTAAAAACAAAGAAAAATTATTGAAAGCAGCAAGGGAAAAATGACAAATAATATACAAGGGAATTCCCATAAGGTTAACAGCTGATTTCTCAGCAAAAACTCTACAAGCCAGAAGGGAGTGGCATGACACACTTAAAGAGATGAAAGGGAAGAACCTACAACCAAGATTACTCTACCTGGCAAGGATCTCATTCAGATTGTATGGAGAAATCAAAAGCTTTACAGACAAACAAAAGCTAAGAGAATTCAGCACCACCAAACCAGCTGTACAAGAAATGCTAAAGGAACTTCGCTAAGAGGGAAACACAAGAGAAGAAAAGGGCCGACAAACACAAACCCAAAACAATTAAGAATATGGTCATAGGAACATACATATCGATAATTACCTTAAACATGAATGGATTAAATGCTCCAAACAAAAGACACAAGCTTGCTGAATGGACACAAAAACAAGACCCATATATGTGCTGTCTACAAGAGACCCACTTTAGGCCTAGGGACACATACAGACTGAAAGTGAGTGGATAGAAAAGATATTCCATGCAAATGGAAATCAGAAGAAAGCTGGAGTAACAATACTCATGTCAGATAAAATAGACTTTAAAATAAAGAATGTTACAAGAAGAAAGGAAGGACACTACATAATGATCAAGGGATGAATGCAAGAAGAAGATATAACAATTATAAATATATATGCACCCAACATAGGAGCACCTCAATACATAAGGCAACTGCTACCAACTATAAAGGAGGAAATCGACAGTAACACAATAATATTGGGGGGCTGTAAACCTCACTTACACCAATGGACAGATCATCCAAACAGAAAATTAATAAGGAAACACAAGCTTTAAATGACACAATAGACCAAATAGATTTAATTGATATTTATAGGACATTCCATCCAAAAACAGCAGATTACACCTTCTTCTTAAGTGCACATGGAATATTCTCCAGGATAGATCACATCTTGGGTCACAAATCAAGCCACAGTAAATTTAAGAAAATTGAAATCATATCAAGCATGTTTTCTGCCCACAACGCTATGAGATTAGAAGTGAATTACAAGGAAAAAACGTAAAAAACACAAATTCATAGAGGCTAAATACGTTACTAAATAACCAAGAAATCACTGAAAAAATCAAAGAGGAAATCAAAAAATACCTAGAGACAAATGACAATGAAAATACGATGATCCAAAACCTATGGGATGCAGCAAAAGCAGTTCTAAGAGGGAAGTTTATACCAATACAATCCTACCTCAAGATACAAGAAAAATCTCAAATAAACAATTTAACCTTACACCTAAAGGAACTAAAGAAAGAAGAACAAACAAAACCAAAAGTTAGCAGAAGGAAAGAAATCATAAAGATCACAGCAGAAATAAATGAAATAGAAACAAAGAAAACAATAGCAAAGATCAATAAAACTAAAAGCTGGTCCTTTGAGGAGATAAACAAAAGTGATAAACCATTAGCCAGACTCATCAAGAAAAAGAGGGAGAGGACTTAAATCAATAAAATTAGAAATGAAAAAGGAGAAGTAACAACAGACACCACAGAAATACAAAGCATCCTAAGAGACTACTACAAGTAACTCTAGCCACTAAAATGGAAAATCTGGAAGAAATGGACAAATTCTTAGAGAGGTATAACCGTCCAAGATTGAACCAGGAAGAAACAGAAAATAATATGAACAGACCAATCACAAGTAATGAAAATGAAACTGTGATTAAACGTCTTCCAACAAACAAAAGTCCAGGACCAGAGAGCTTCAGAGGTGAATTCTATCAAACATTTAGAGAAGAGCTAACACCTATCCTTCTCAAACTCTTCCAAGAAATTGCAGAGGAAGGAACACTCTGAAACTCATTCTATGAGGTCACCATCACCCTGATACCAAAACCAGACAAAGATACTACAAAAAAAAAAAATTACAGGCCAATATCATTGATGAACATAGATGCAAAAATCCTCAACAAAATACTAGCAAACAGAATCCAACAACACATGAAAAGGATCATACACCATGATCAAGTGGGATTTATCCCAAAGATGCAAGGATTCTTCAATATATGCAAATCAATCAATGTGATACACCATATTAACAAATTGAAGAATAAAAACCATATGATCATCTCAATAGATGCAGAAAAAGCTTTTGGCAAAATTCAACACCCATTTATGATAAAAACTCTCTAGAAAGTGGGCATAGAGGGAACCTACCTCAACATAATAAAGGCCATATATGACAAACGCAAAGCAAACACCATTCTCAATGGTGAAAAACTGAAAGCATTTCCTCTAAGACCAGGAACAAGACAAGGATGTCCACTCTCACCACTATTATTAAACATAGTTTTGGAAGTCCTAGCCATGGCAATCAGAGAAAAAAAGAAATAAAAGGAATATGAATAGGAAATGAAGAAGTGAAACTGTCACTGTTTGCAGTTGACATGATACTATACATAGAGAATCCTAAAGATGCCACCAGAAAACTACTAGAGGTAATCAATGAATTTGGTAAAGCTGCAGGATATAAAATTAATGCACAGAAATCTCTTGCATTCCTATATACTAATGATG
Organism: Grampus griseus; assembly: GCF_964374135.1. Lineage (NCBI taxonomy): Eukaryota > Metazoa > Chordata > Mammalia > Artiodactyla > Delphinidae > Grampus > Grampus griseus. The sequence goes on from NC_139017.1 coordinate 82,458,894, forward strand.
AAAAATCTGAAAGAGAAATTAAGGAAACACTGCCATTTACCTTTGCAACAAAAAGAAAATACCTAGGAATAAACCTACCTAGGGAGACAAAAGACCTGTATGCAGAAAACTATAAGACACTGACGAAAGAAATTACAGATGATACCAACAGATGGAGAGATATACCATGTTCTTGAATTGGAAGAATCAGTATTGTGAAAATGACTATACTACCCAAAGCAATCTACAGATTCAATGCAATCCCTATCAAAATACCAATGGCATTTTTTACAGAATTACAACAAAAAATCTTAAAATTTGTATGGAGACACAGAAGACTCCGAATAGCCAAAGCAGTCTTGAGGGAGAAATACAGAGCTGGAGGAATCAGACTCCCTGACTTCAAAGCTACAGTAATCAAGACAATATGGTACTGGCACAAAAACAGAAATATAGATCAATGGAACAAGATAGAAAGCCCAGAGGTAAACCCATGCACCTATCGTCAACTAATCTATGACAAAGGAGGCAAGGATATACAGTGGAGAAAAGACAGTTTCTTCAATAAGTGGTGCTGGGAAAACTGGACAGCTACATGTAAAAGAATGAAATTAGAACACTCCCTAACACCATACACAAAAATAAACTCAAAATAAATTAGAGACCTAAATGTAAGACCGGACACTATAAAACGCTTAGAGGAAAACATAGGAAGAACACTCTTTGACATAAATCACAGCAAGATATTTTTTGATCCACCTCCTAGAGTAATGGAAATAAAAACAAATATAAACAAATGGAACAGCGACTGCACAGGTGCAAGTGGAGAGCCTTCGGCTTGGCGCAGGAGCAGACGTGGTTCTGTGGCTCGTCAGTCTTACTCAGGGTTTTGGTCCCATCACTCCAGTGAATGGGTCTTCTCAATGTCACCACTGGGATGTGGCACTCCTGCTGCTGATGGAGTTGGAAAATTCCGTAAGACAAGGCCCAGTGACATTTCACATGGCATAGGAGGAAAAAACTTGGACAGGCAATGGACTGAAAGAACATGACTACGGAAGCACCCAGCTCCAAAAGTCCCAGCCTGCCACTATAGAATGGCCATGTGGATAAAAGGCTATTGGCGCTGCAGCCAGGAGTCACTGCTATGCCTCTTAGGTGGGAGAGCCAACTTCAGGACACTGGTCCACAAGAGACCTCCCAGCTCCATGTAATATCAAACGGTGAAAATCTCCCAGAGATCTCCATCTCAACACCAACACCCAGCTTCACTCAACGACCAGCAACCTACAGTGCTGGAAAACCTATGCCAAACAACTAGTAAGACAGGAACACAACCCCACCCATTAGCAGAGAGGCTGCCTAAAATCATAATAAGGCTACAGACACCCCAAAACACACCACCAGATGTGCACCTGCCCACCAGAAAGACAAGATCCAGCCTCATCCACCAGAACACAGGCACTAGTCCCCTCCACCAGGAAGCCTACACAACCCACTGAACCAACTTTAGCCACTGGGGACAGACATCAAAAACAACGGGAACCACGAATCTGCAGTCTGCAAAAGGAGACCCCAAACACAGTAAGATAAGCAAAATGAAAAACACACAGCAGATGAAGGAGCAAGATAAAAACCCACCAGACCTAACAAATGAAGAGGAAATAGGCAGTCTACCTGAAAAAGAATTCAGAATAATGATAGTAAAGATGATCCAAGATCTTGGAAATACAATAGAGAAAATGCAAGAAACATTTAACAAGGACCTAGAAGAACTAAAGAGGAAACAAGCAATGATGAACAACAAAATAAATGAAATTAAAAATACTCTAGAAGGGATCAATAGCAGAATAACTGAGGCAGAAGAATGGATAAGTGACCTGGAAGATAAAGTAGTGGAAATAACTATTGCAGAGCAGAATAAAGAAAAAAGAATGAAAAGAGCTGAGGACAGTCTCAGAGACCTCTGGGACAACATTAAATGCACCAACATTCGAATTATAGGGGTTCCAGAAGAAGAAGAGAAAAAGAAAGGGACTGAGAAAATATTTGAAGAGATTATAGTTGAAAACTTCCCTAATATGGGAAAGGAAATAGTTAATCAAGTCCAAGAAGCACAGAGAGTCCGATACAGGATAAATCCAAGGAGAAATACGCCAAGACACATATTAATCAAATTGTCAAAAATTAAATACAAAGAAAGCATATTAAAAGTAGCAAGGGAAAAACAACAAATAACACACAAGGGAATCCCCATAAGGTTCACAGCTGATCTCTCAGCAGAAACTCTGCAAGCCAGAAGGGACTGGCAGGACATACTGAAAGTGATGAAGGAGAAAAACCTACAACCAAGATTACTCTACCCAGCAAGGATCTCATTCACATTTGATGGAGAAATTAAAACCTTTACAGACAAGCAAAAGCTGAGAGAGTTCACCACCACCAAACCAGCTTTACAACAAATGCTAAAGGAACTTCTCTAGACAAGAAACACAAGAGAAGGAAAAGACCTATAATAACGAACCCAAAACAATTAAGAAAATGAGAATAGGAACATACATATCGATAATTACCTTAAATGTAAATGGACTAAATGCTCTCACCAAAAGACACAGATTGGCTGAATGGATACAAAAACAAGACCCATATATATGCTGTCTACAAGAGACCCACTTCAGACCTAGAGACACATACACACTGAAGGTAAGGGGATGGAAAAAGATATTCCATGAAAATGGAAACCAAAAGAAAGCTGGAGTAGCAATTCTCATATCAGACAAAATAGACTTTAAAATAAAGACTATTACAAGAGACAAAGAAGGACACTACATAATGACCAAGGGATTGATCCAAGAAGAAGATATAACAATTGTAAATATTTATGCACCCAACATAGGAGCACCTCAATACATAAGGCAAATACTAACAGCCATAAAAGGGGAAATCGACAGTAACGCATTCATAGTAGGGGACTTTAACACCGCAATTTCACCAATGGACAGATCATCCAAAACGAAAATAAATAAGGAAACACAAGCTTTAAATGATACATTAAACAAGATGGACTTAATTGATATGTATACGAAACTCCATTCAAAAACAACAGAATACACATTTTTCTCAAGTGCTCATGGAACATTCTCCAGGATAGATCATATCTTGGGTCACAAATCAAGCCTTGGTAAATTTAAGAAAATTGAAATTGTATCAAGTATCTTTTCGGACCACAGCGCTATGAAACTAGACATCAATTACAGGAAAAGATCTGTAAAAAATACAAACACATGGAGGCTAAACAATACACTCTTAATAATGAAGTGACCACTGAAGAAATCAAAGAGGAAATTAAAAAATACCTAGAAACAAATGACAATGGAGGCGGAGGGGAAGATGGCAGAAGAGTAAGATGCAGAGATCACCTTCCTCCCCACAGATACACCAGAAATACATCTACACGTGAAGCAACTCCTACTGAACACCTACTGAACGCTGGCAGAAGACCTCAGACCTCCCAAAATGCAAGAAACTCCCCACGTACCTGGGTAGGGCAAAAGAAAAAACAGAGACAAAAGGATAGGGACGGCACCTGCACCAGTGGGAGGGAGCTGTGAAGGAGGAAAGGTTTCCACACACTAGGAAGCCCCTTCACGGGCGGAGACTGCGGGAGGCAGAGGGGGGAGCTTCGAAGTCGCGAAGGAGAGCACAGCAACAGGGGTGCGGAGGGCAAACCGGGGAGATTCCCACACAGAAGATCGCTGCCAACCGGCACTCACCAGCCCAAGAGGCTTCTCTGCTCACCCGCCGGGGCGGGCCGGGCTGAGAGCTGAGGCTCGGGCTTTGGTCGGAGCGTAGCGAGAGGACTGGGGTTGGCTGCGTGAACACAGCCTGAAGGGGTTAGTGCACCACGGCTACCCGGGAGGGAGTCCGGGAAAAGGTCTGGAGCTGCCGAAGAGGCAAGAGACTTTTTCTTCCCTCTTTGTTTCCTGGTGCGCGAGGAGAGGGGTTTAAGAGCGCTGCTTAAAGGAACTCCAGAGACAGGCGCGAGCCGAGGCTAAAAGCACGGACCCCAGAGACAGGCGCGAGCCACGGCTAAAAGCGCGGACTCCAGAGACGGGCGCGAGTCGCGGCTAAAAGCACGGACCCCAGAGACGGGCGGGAGACGCTAAGGCTGCTGCTGCCGCCACCAAGGGGCCTGTGTGCGAGCACAGGTCACTATCCACACCCCTCTTCCGGGGAGCCTCTGCAGCCCCCCACTGCCAGGTTCCCGGAATCCAGGGATAACTCTCCCGGGAGAACGCACAGGGGGCCTCAGGCTGGTGCAACGTCACGCAGGCCTCTGCCGCCGCAGGCTCGCCCCGCACGCCGTGCCCCTCCCTATCCCCGGCATGAGTGCGCCAGAGCCCCCCAATCAGCGGCTCCTTTAACACCGTCCTCTCTGAGCAAAAAACAGACGCCCTCCAGCGACCTACACGCAGAGGCGGGGCCAAATCCAAAGTTGAGCCCCTGTGAGCTGTGAGAACAAAGAAGAGAAAGGGAAATCTCTCCCAGCAGCCTCAGAAGCAGCGGATTAAAGCTCCACAATCAACGTGATGTACCCTGCATCTGTGGAATACATGAATAGACAATGAATCATCTTAAATTGAGGAGGCGGACTTCGAGAGCAAGATTTATGATTTTTTCCCCTTTTGCTATTTTTGTGAGTGTGTATGTATATGCTTCTGTGTGAGATTTTGTCTGTATAGCTTTGCTTCCACCATGTGTCCTAGGGTTCTATCCCTTTTTTAAAAAATCTTTTTTCTTAATAATTAATTTTAATAACTTTATTATACTTTACCCTTTCTTTCTTTCTTTCTTTCTTTCTTTCTTTCCCTCCTTCCTTCCTTCCTTGCTTCCCGCCTTTAGACAACAAATCATCCCAAATTGAGGAGGTGGACTTTAAGAGCAAGATTTATGATTTTTTCCCCTTTACCTCTTTTTGTGAGGGTGTATGTGTATGCTTCTGTGTAAGATTTTGTCTGTATAGCTTTGCTTCCACCATTTGTCCTAAGGTTCTATCAGTCCCTTTTTTTTTCTAAATAATTATTTTTTAATTTAATAACTTTACTATACTTTATTTTATTTTACTGTATCTTCTTTCTTTCTTTTTTTTCTTCCTTCCCTCCTTCCTTCCTTCCTGCCTCCCTCCCTCCTTTCTTTCCTTCTTTTCTTTTCTTTCTTTCTTCCTTTGTTCCTTCCTTCCTTCCCTCCTTTCTTTCCTACTTCTACTAATTCTTTCTCTCTACTTTTTCTTACTTTTACTCTGAGCCATGTAGATGAAAGGCTCTTGGTGCTACAGCCAGGAGTCAGTGCTGTGCCTCTGAAGTGGGAGAGCCAACTTCAGGACACTGGTCCACAAGAGACCTCCCAGCTCCACATAATACCAAACGACGAAAATCTCCCAGAGACCTCCATCTCAACACCAGCACCCAGCTTCACTCAACGACCAGCAACCTACAGTGCTGGAAAACCTATGCCAACAAATAGCAAAACAGGAACACAACCCCACCCATTAGCAGAGAGGCTGCCTAAAATCATAATAAGGCTACAGACACCCCAAAACACACCACCAGATGTGCACCTGCCCACCAGAAAGACAAGATCAGGCTCATCCACCAGAACACAGGCACTAGTCCCCTCCACCAGGAAGCCTACACAACCCACTGAACCAACTTTAGCCACTGGGGACAGACATCAAAAACAACGGGAACTACAAACCTGCAGCCTGCAAAAAGGAGACCCCAAACACAATAAGATAAGCAAAATGAGAAGACAGAAAAACACACAGCAGATGAAGGAGCAAGATAAAAACCCACCAGACCTAACAAATGAAGAGGAAATAGGCAGTCTACCTGAAAAAGAATTCAGAATAATGATAGTAAAGATGATCCAAGATCTTGGAAATAGAATAGAAAAGATGCAAGAAACATTTAACAAGGACCTAGAAGAACTAAAGATGAAACAAACAATGATGAACAACACAATAAATGAAATGAAAAAGACTCTAGATGGGATCAATAGCAGAATAACAGAGGCAGAAGAATGGATAAGTGACCTGGAAGATAAAATAGTGGAAATAACTACTGCAGAGCAGAATAAAGAAAAAAGAATGAAAAGAGCTGAAGACAGTCTCAGAGACCTCTGGGACAACATTAAACGCACCGACATTCGAATTATAGGGGTTCCAGAAGAAGAAGAGAAAAAGAAAGGGACTGAGAAAATATTTGAAGAGATTATAGTTGAAAACTTCCCTAATATGGGAAAGGAAATAGTTAATCAAGTCCAGGAAGCACAGAGAGTCCGATACAGGATAAATCCAAGGAGAAATACGCCAAGACACATATTAATCAAACTGTCAAAAATTAAATACAAAGAAAGCATATTAAAAGTAGCAAGGGAAAAACAACAAATAACACACAAGGGAATCCCCATAAGGTTCACAGCTGATCTCTCAGCAGAAACTCTGCAAGCCAGAAGGGACTGGCAGGACATACTGAAAGTGATGAAGGAGAAAAACCTACAACCAAGATTACTCTACCCAGCAAGGATCTCATTCACATTTGATGGAGAAATTAAAACCTTTACAGACAAGCAAAAGCTGAGAGAGTTCACCACCACCAAACCAGCTTTACAACAAATGCTAAAGGAACTTCTCTAGACAAGAAACACAAGAGAAGGAAAAGACCTATAATAACGAACCCAAAACAATTAAGAAAATGAGAATAGGAACATACATATCGATAATTACCTTAAATGTAAATGGACTAAATGCTCTCACCAAAAGACACAGATTGGCTGAATGGATACAAAAACAAGACCCATATATATGCTGTCTACAAGAGACCCACTTCAGACCTAGAGACACATACACACTGAAGGTAAGGGGATGGAAAAAGATATTCCATGAAAATGGAAACCAAAAGAAAGCTGGAGTAGCAATTCTCATATCAGACAAAATAGACTTTAAAATAAAGACTATTACAAGAGACAAAGAAGGACACTACATAATGACCAAGGGATTGATCCAAGAAGAAGATATAACAATTGTAAATATTTATGCACCCAACATAGGAGCACCTCAATACATAAGGCAAATACTAACAGCCATAAAAGGGAAAATCGACAGTAACGCATTCATAGTAGGGGACTTTAACACCGCAATTTCACCAATGGACAGATCATCCAAAACGAAAATAAATAAGGAAACACAAGCTTTAAATGATACATTAAACAAGATGGACTTAATTGATATGTATACGAAACTCCATTCAAAAACAACAGAATACACATTTTTCTCAAGTGCTCATGGAACATTCTCCAGGATAGATCATATCTTGGGTCACAAATCAAGCCTTGGTAAATTTAAGAAAATTGAAATTGTATCAAGTATCTTTTCCAACCACAACACCATGAGACGAGATATCAATTACAGGAGGAGATCTCTAAAAAATACAAACACATGGAGGCTAAACAATACGTTACTTAATAACGAAGTGACCACTGAAGAAATCAAAGAGGAAATTAAAAAATACCTAGAAACAAATGACAATGGAGACACCATGACCCAAAACCTATGGGATGCAGCAAAAGCAGTTCTAAGAGGGAAGTTTATAGCAATACAAGCCCACCTTAAGAAACAGGAAACATCTCGAATATACAACCTAACCTTGCACCTAAAGCAATTAGAGAAAGAAGAACAAAAAACCCCAAAGTTAGCAGAAGGAAAGAAATCATAAAAATCAGATCAGAAATAAATGAAAAAGAAATGACGGAAACAATAGCAAAGATCAATAAAACTAAAAGCTGGTTCTTCGAGAAGATAAACAAAATAGATAAACCATTAGCCAGACTCATCAAGAACAAAAGGGAGAAGACTCAAATCAATAGAATTAGAAATGAAAAAAGAGAAGTAACGACTGACACTGCAGAAATAAAAAAGATCATGAGAGATTATTACAAGCAACTCTGTGCCAATAAAATGGACAACCTGGAAGAAATGGACAAATTCTTAGAAATGCACAATCTGCCAAGACTGAAACAGGAAGAAATAGAAAATATGAACAGACCAATTACAAGCACTGAAATTGAAACTGTGATTTAAAATCTTCCAACAAACAAAAGCCCAGGACCAGATGGCTTCACGGGCGAATTCTATCAAACATTTAGAGAAGAGCTAACACCTATCCTTCTCAAACTCTTCCAAAATATAGCAGAGGGAGGAACACTCCCAAATTCCTTCTACGAGGCAACAAACACCTTGATACCAAAACCAGACAAAGATGTCACAAAGAAAGGAAACTACAGGCCAATATCACTGATGAACATAGATGCAAAAATCCTCAACAAAATAGTAGCAAACAGAATCCAACAGCACATTAAAAGGATCATACACCATGATCAAGTGGAGTTTATTCCAGGAATGCAAGGATTCTTCAATATACGCAAAACTATCAATGTGATAAACCATATTAACAAATTGAAGGAAAAAAACCATATGATCATCTCAATAGATGCAGAGAAAGCCTTTGACAAAATTCAACACCCATTTATGATAAAAACTCTTCAGAAAGTAGTCACAGAGGGAACTTTCCTCAACATAATAAAGGCCATATATGAGAAGCCCACAGCCAACATCATCCTCAATGGTGAAAAAGTGAAAGCATTTCCACTAAGATCAGGAACAAGACAAGGCTGCCTACTCTCACCACTCTTATTCAACATAGTTTTCGAAGTTTTAGCCACAGCAATCAGAGAAGAAAAGGAAATAAAAGGTATCCAAATCGGAAAAGAAGAAGTAAAGCTGTCAGTGTTTGCAGATGACATGGTACTATACATAGAGAATCCTAAAGATGCAACCAGAAAACTACTAGAGCTAATCAATGAATTTGGTAAAGTAGCAGGATACAAAATTACTGCACAGATATCTCTGGCATTCCTATACACTAATGATGAAAAATCTGAAAGTGAAATCAAGAAAACACTCCCATTTACCACTGCAACAAAAAGAAAAAAATATCTACGAATAAACCTACCTAAGGAGACAAAAGACCTGTATGCAGAAAATTATAAGACACTGATGAAAGAAATTAAAGATGATACAAATATATGGAGAGATATACCGTGGTCTTCGATTAGAAGAATAACATTGTGAAAATGACTCTACTACCCAAAGCAATCTATAGATTCAATGCAATCCCTATCAAACTACCACTGGCATTTTTCAAAGAACTAGAACAAAAAATTTCACAATTTGTATGGAAACACAAAAGACCCCGAATAGCCAAAGCAATCTTGAGAACGAAAAACGGAGCTGGAGGAATCAGGCTCCCTGACTTCAGACTATACTACAAAGCTACAGTAATCAAGACAGTATGGTACTGGCACAAAAACAGAAAGAGAGATCAATGGAACAGGATAGAAAGCCCAGAGATAAACCCACACAAATATGGTCATCTTATCTTTGATAAAGGAGGCAGGAATGTACAGTGGAGAGAGGACAGCCTCTTCGATTAGTGGTCCTGGGAAAACTGGACAGGTACATGTAAAAGTATGAGATTAGATCACTCCCTAACACCATGCACAAAAATAAGCTCAAAATGGATTAAAGACATAAATGTGACCCCAGAAACTATCAAACTCTTAGAGGAAAACATAGGCAGAACACTCTATGACATAAATCACAGCAAGATCCTTTTTGACCCACCTCCTAGAGAAATGGAAATAAAAACAAAAATAAAGAAATGGGACTTAATGAAACTTCAAAGCTTTTGCGCAGCAAAGGAAAACATAAACAAGACCAAAAGACAACCCTCAGAATGAGAGAAAATATTTCAAATGAAGCAACTGACAAAGGATTAATCTCCAAAATTTATAAGCAGCTCATGCAGCTCAATAACAAAAAAACAAACAACCCAATCCAAAAATGTGCAGAGCTAAATAGACATTTCTCTGAAGAAGATATACAGACTGCCAACAAACACATGAAAGAATGCTCAACTTCATTAATCATTAGAGAAATGCACATCAAAACTGCAATGAGATACCATCTCACACCAGTCAGAACGGCCATCATCAAAAAATCTCGAAACAATAAATGCTGGAGAGGGTGTCGAGAAAAGGAAACACTCTTGCACTGCTGGTGGGAATGTGAATTGTTACAGCCACTATGGAGAACAGTATGGAGGTTCCTTAAAAAGCTACAAACAGAACTACCATATGACCCAACAATCCCACTACTGGGCATATACCCTGAGAAAACCATAATTCAAAAAGAGTCATGTACCAAAATGTTCATTGCAGCTCTATTTACAATAGCCCAGTGATGGAAACAACCTAATTGTCCATCATCGGATGAATGGATAAAGAAGATGTGGCACATATATACAATGGAATATTACTCAGCCATAAAAAGAAACGAAATTGAGTTATTTGTAATGAGGCGGATGGACCTAGAGTCTGTCATACAGAGTGAAGTAAGTCAGAAAGAGAAAGACATATACCGTATGCTAACACATATATATGGAATTTAAGAAAAAAAAAATGTCATGAAGAACCTAGGGGTAAGACAGGAATAAAGACACAGACCTACTGGAGAATGGACTTGAGGATATGGGGAGGGGGAAGGGTGAGCTGTGACAGGGCGAGAGAGAGGCATGGACATATATACACTACCAAACGTAAAATAGATAGCTAGTGGGAAGCAGCTGCATGGCACAGGGAGATCGGCTCCGTGCTTTGTGACCGCCTGGAGGGGTGGGATAGGGAGGGTGGGAGGGAGGGAGACGCAAGAGGCAAGAGATATGGCAACATATGTATATGTATAAGTGGTTCACTTTGTTATAAAGCAGAAACTCACACACCATTGTAAAGCAATTATATTCCAATAAAGATGTAAAATACTAATAAAAAAATAAAATAAACAAATGGAACCTAATGAAACTTAAAAGCTTTTGCACAGCAAAGGAAACCATGAACAAGATGAAAAGACTACCCTCAGAGTGGGAGAAAATATTTGCAAACAAATCAGCAGACAAAGGATTAATCTCCAAAACATATAAACATCTCATGCAGCTCAATATTAAAAAAAAAAAAAACCCAATCAAAAAATGGGAAGACGACCTAAATAGACATTTCTCCAAAGAAGACATACAGATGGCCAAGGAGCACATGAAAAGCTGCTCAACATCACTAATTATTAGAGAAATGCAAATCAAAACTACAGTGAGGTATCACCTCACACCAGTTAGAATGGGCATCATCAGAAAACCTAAAAACAGCAATTGCTGGAGAGGGTGTGGAGAAAAGGGAACCTTCTTGCACTGTTGGTGGGAATGTAAATTGATGCAGCCACTATGGAGAACAGTATGGAGGTTCCTTAAAAAACTAAAAATAGAATTACCATCTGACCCAGCAATCCCACTACTGGCCATATACCCAGAGAAAACCATAATTCAAAAAGACACACGCACCCCAATGTTCATTGCAGCACTATTTACAATAGCCAGAACACGGAAGCAACCTAAATGCCCATTGACAGACGAATGGATAAAGAAGATGTGGTACATATATACAATGGAATATTACTCAGCCATAAAAAGGAACGAAATTGGGTCATTTGTTGAGATGTGGATGGATCTAGAGCCTGTCATACAAAGTGAAGTCAGAAAGAGAAAAGAAATATCGTATATTAACGCATATATGTGGAACCTAGAAAAATGGTACAGATGAACCGGTTTGCAGGGCAGAAATTGAGACACAGATATAGAGAACAAATGTATGCACACCAAGGGGGGAAAGCAGCGGGGGGTGGGGGTGGTGGCGGGATGAACTGGCAGACTGGGATTGACATGTATACACTGATGTGGATAAAGTTGATGACTAATCAGAACCTGGTGTATAAAAAAAATTATATATATATATATATATATATATATATATATAGTGAGAAAAATAAAAAAGACTACAAAACATCTGTTAGGCTCCTTACAATTCTAGGTATGTATGAACTGCATAATGAAACTGAAAAGTCTTTCTTAAGATTTAAATTTTCTATCTTTGAAAAATCAAATTAATAGTTATCAAATAATCACTATTGGTAAATCATGGAGGAGAAACTATATTTTATTCTGAAATAATGTTGATGGTTTTATAATTGGTTAATATTATCATGTACATATGTTATTCTCTAAAACTTACCCAGATCACTTGATTTCTTCTGAAGCTCGATGGTAAGTACTTTCAATTGATCTTCACTTCTTTCCAACCTTGTAAAATATATTAGTTCATAATGTAAAATATTCTTTTAGTCAGAATACATCTAGTAACTGAAACTGGTGCAATTTAGCAACAGTATATCTTATCATAGATTCACTCATTCAATTATTACACATTTCTTGACAACCTACTTTGTGTCAGATAGTGTAACATTTCAAAACAAGATATTACTATTATACATACATAGTTGTGTATTAATTACATCTACATAAAACCTCAAACTTATTGTCATGATTTAGCTCTTAGCTATTGATGATAATCAAATTAATGCATCCTAGAACTTTGAAAGAGATTGAGTACATAACTACTATTATACTGAATTCTGCCTTAGGAACAATATATGAGAATTACACAATTCACTTAACTCCACTGGCTTTCCATTTCCTCATCCATAAAACTGAGTTAATTGGAACAGATGACATCCAAAGTCACTTAAAATTTGAAAATCACCTGGATAGGTCAATCAAGAATATACAAGATTAGCTGAGCTAGAATATCTAGTTTTCCTTCCTTCACTATACACAAGCAGTAGAGAAGAAACTCTACTAGGCCCAGGTCATGACTTCAGAGAGAAGCTTATTCCTCTCTTTCATCTTCCAGACTTAATTAACCCTTATACTAACGGGACAAAAATAATTACCTAGGCCTCATAACACAACTTCATATAAACATTTCCTTAATACAAAGTACTGGAAAACAGATGAAGTTTTTAACTCAAGTTTTAGAAAAACTATTTAGATGAAACGCAGATGAATATTTTATATATACCTAACCATGTTCATTAATCCATTGATTTATTAAAAATGTTTGAGTACCTACTCTGTACCAGGTTAGTTGCTAAATTTATAAATCACAAAGAAGGTTACAGACCCCAGTAAAAACAAAACAACAACCTAGGAAGTTATTTCTATTTAATAACCCACAGTTAATTAAATATGTGATATCACTGCATCAGCCCTTATGAGCTTGTCTATATTGCTTAACTCTATGAAAAGCATGCATGGGAACTATCCTAGAGAATACCTGCTATCTTTTCCTGGGATACCTGCCTACCCAATACAAACTCTTAAAATGTGTTCCCACTTTATATATAAAAAAGAGACTTGGTTATAGTTGTTATAGGAATTACAAGCCAGTTGTCAATGAATAGAAAATGGCACTGAATATTAGAAGTAAATTGCTTTTATTCAGCTAAATAAGAAGTATTTTTACCTTTGCTGTTCTGTTGTCAATAATTCTTTCAAGTTGCAGGTAGTAGTTTTAAGTTCAGTAACCACAAATGAATGGGCAGCTTTAGCTTCATTAAATTCTTCCATTTGCGCTTCTTTTTCTCTAGTGAGCTGATATATTTTTTTTGTTGCTATTTGTAAATCTTCCTCTAAAGCCTTTTGAGTACTCTAAATGAAATAAAGTACAAAAAAAACCCCTATGAACCAAGGGCCTTAAGAAAAAAGGCTGAATTCATCTGCTTTCTGTAATTCACTGCCTCTCCCTCCCTCTCTCCTTATCCCTTCACCCCTCCTCTACTCCACCCTGGCCAATCTGGAGTGCCGCACCCACTACTCTTATTTCAATTCACCATTCCTCCAAAGCCCACCTATACTCCCAATCCCTCCATGGAGTCTTCCTAACCAATCCAGCCCATAATGTTCTTTCAATTCTTAGAAATATTGTAGAATTTTTGCCTGAATCATGTTGGTACCTAGCATAGTCTTGTATTTGTTATATTTTTGATGTGTTTTTATCAAATGTCTCTAAACTATAAGCATTTGTAGACAGAGATTGTATCTTCTCTGTTTGAAGCTTCAGGTCCTTGTACATAGTATTAGCATTCAGTAAATATTTGTTGACTGACTGATGGTGTGAGAATTATCACACATTAATCAGTTTTTAAATCATACCACACTTCTTTGCAAAGACATTTTAATATCTTCTAGTTCTGATGTCAAATGATCCTTCTTCTCATTTGATTCTTTTAAGCTTTCATTCTGTAATTCTAAAAAAGAAAGTTGTAGATAGGTAATACTTAATAAAAAATACATACCAAGAAAACAAATTATTTGTAACAATTACTTTTTCCTCTATTACATACTCCAAAATGAGAGAGAATTATGCATATACAGATGCACTGATATCATCACCTTTTACTGACCTTTCAAGATTGTTATTGCCCAAGGACTCAAAGGTGAATATATAGGGACATTTTGTGCTACATTTTTTAGTACTAGCTAAGCATTAGAAACAACCTAAATATCCAAAAGGAGACATTAAATTATGGTGATACAATGGTATATCATGTAGCCAGCCACTGTAAATGATGATATAGATGTTTATTTATTTATTACTAATTTGAATATTCATAAAAATCATAGAATAAAAAGGGCAACTTAAAAACAGTATTTATATAAATAGTACATGTGAAAGGAAAGAATACACATAAAAATCTCAAAAGTAATTTGTCTCCTAATGGTGAAATTATTCATGATTTTCATTATTCCCGATCTTGATTTTTATATTTTTCTAAATAATTGCATTTACTTATTTAAATATTATGAAAAAAAGCTACTGACTCCACTTGATAGCTAAATATTTACTAAATCCTAAGTGCCAGGTGCTAGTTTATATGCTTTGCACATATGCAGTCACTTTTCAACCTCATAAAAAACACTAAGGGAAAACAGTTCATGCCCATCTCTGGGTTCAAATTATTCTATTTCCTTTTACTAGCTACCTACACTTGGGCATGATACTTAGTCAATCTCTCTCTACTTTTCCCACATGTAAAATGATAGTTATTCATATCTTGAAGAGTTCCTGTTAGGATTACACACGATAACGCAACTTAAAACATCTAACCACAGTGTTTTCTAGCATATAGTCAACAAATGTTAAATACTATTATGATGATGGTAATGATGGTATAGTGTATACAGAAAATGGACCTTAAAATTCAAGGTATTTACAGTACAACTGGACAGGCAGACAAATAATCAAAGATAAGTGCTGATGGGTAGTCACTAGAAATTCTGGGAATATATCAATACATAGAGGGGACACCAAAGCTTAATAGGACCAGTAACGGTTAGAGGTAAGGGGAGACAGACATAGAGAGGGAAAGTTCCAGAAAATGACAGCTGGGTTGAAACATTTGAAAGCCAGTAACAATTAACAAGAGTAATGGGAATTGGGAGAAAATCACAAGAGATGTGAAAGAGCATATACAAAGGCAAAAATGGAAGAGACAGG
Source organism: Grampus griseus (assembly GCF_964374135.1). Lineage (NCBI taxonomy): Eukaryota > Metazoa > Chordata > Mammalia > Artiodactyla > Delphinidae > Grampus > Grampus griseus. The sequence continues at coordinate 82,474,428 of NC_139017.1, forward strand.
ATGACACATTCTGAAATCTAAAGGAAATATATTTCAATAGCATGAAACTTAAAGTATGAGGGAGAAATCATAGCAGATATGATTGGAAAAATAATGACAAAATCATAACAGGATTCACATAACTTGCTCAGAGGTGTACGCTTCCTAAGTCATGAAAAACAATGAAGGATGTTAAACAACAGAATAATGTTCCAGGTTTATATTTTTTTTTTAATTCCAATCTCAAAATCTGTGTAGAAATGAAGGGGCTAGTGCTCCAACTCTCAGAAAAAAATAGGAAAAGTAGATCTGGAAAGGGGGCAATGATAACTAAAGGTTGTCTATTATCATACTATTTATAATGGTCTGTCAGTAAGTGTCTCCTCTGAGAAATCATAATCACAAACTAGTACTTAGGCATGTGTGGGAACAGAATATATGCTGCTTGAATATCCTAAAAAGCTCCAAGCCAAAACTTAGTTTGAAGTTCCCCTAAGTTCCCCCAGGATTCCAGAAGCTGCAAATGTAAATTTCCTCTGTAAAAATATACTTCCAGTTCAGGCCTTAAAGAATTTCCACAGCTGAAATTACATGACCTCACAATCAAAATTCACAAGAGTAAACAAAGCACTACGAGCAAAGTCAGTAGAATGAACAATAGACAGACTTTGACCTGACTGTGAGATTTCAGTTGTTAGAATTACTGGCTGTAGAATTTAAAAAATAAGTATTATATCATTTTTAAAAACTAAAAGAAGGAACTTCCCTGTCAGTCCAGTGGTTAAGACTCCATGCTTCTAATGCAGGGGGCACGGGTTTGATCCCTGGTCGGGGAACTAAGATCCCACATGCCGTGCGGTGCAGACAAAAATTAAAAAAAAACAAAAGTACTAAAACAAATAAGGGGACTTCCCTGGTGGCGCAGTGGTTGAGAGTCCGCCTGCCGATGCAGGGGACACGGGTTCGTGCCCCGGTCCGGGAAGATCCCACACGCCATGGAGCGGCTGGGCCTGTGAGCCATGGCCACTGAGCCTGCACGTCCGGAGCCTGTGCTCCACAACGGGAGAGGCCACAACAGTGAGAGGCCCGCGAACCGCAAAAATAAATAAATAAATAAAGAAAAGAAAAGAAAAGAAATAAGGAAGATGTCCTAAAACTATCTAGAAATGACATATAAAATTGAAACTGACAATTTCACTGGGGTAATAGTGAGATATGTCATTCAAACAAACATTCCTCTAAAAAGGAATAAAAATTCAGGATCAAATATTAAGAACATTAAAATCACTAAACTCCCAACAAAATAATAAGAAATTACCAGGCACAAAGTGAAGGGAAAATAGAAACTTAGAGAAGTAAGATAAGTACAAAACCTGCTTTTGCCTCAGGGGAATTTGCAGGTCCTGGCAAAGCTGGACTTTTGATTTGAAATTATGATGAAATGAGAAAAAGAAATATGAAAATCCAAAGACTATATAAGGTAAGAAGCCCAAGAATTAAACCTTTGTACAATAAGATAGAACACTCATTATATGTGGAGGGAGCAAAAGTAAACAAACTCTCAAGCAAATCTACAGCACAGGTTCACATCACCTGAGTGGTCCAGTTAATCCCAAGCCATGAAACGGACTTAAGGTGGGTAGAGCCACCATGCACATGGTAAAAGTAAATAGGAATCCTCCAAAGAGGAAGTTAAATTACTTACATACTAGGCAAGGCTTACAATACTTACAAATTTTTTCAAGAAAAATAATAAACATGTAGTCAAAGACAACAAGGCACCCAATAAAACAAGGCTAAATAAATAAAACAAAATCTGGACTAAAATATATCAGAAACAAAAGACAGTATGAGGCCCACAAACATTTAAGATAAAGAATTATCAGAAAGAAACTATAAAATAGCTATTCTTAGTATATTTAAAGAATAAAAACCTTGAAAATAATAAGAAACAGAAAATTATATAAAGTAGAATAGCAGATTTAAAAAATAAGTAAGAATAACATCTTAAACATCTTAATAACTGAAAATAAAATTGGAAGAGTTCATAGTGGGTGAGAAACAAATGAAGAGAGAATTAGTGAATGACAAGATAGGTGAAAAGAAATCGTCAAGAATAAGGCACAGAAAAGCAAAACTGTGAAAAGATGGAAAAGAAATTAAGAGTCACAGAAGATAGAGAAAATTAACATGATTTTTATTCAAAGTTCCAGAATGAGAGGAAACAGAGAATAGAGCAAATATAATGTTTGAAGGAAAGCAATAATAAAGGACATTAATTTACAGATTCAAGAAGCTGTAAAATTAGATTAAGCATATATCTTAACATATCATACTGAAAATGCTAAAATATCAAAGGCAAAGAAAATCTAAAAAGCCACAATAGAGGGAAAAGATAACTTATATTCAAAGGTTCAACAGTTAGGTTGAAAAATGACACAAAGGAAGCCAAAAGAAAGCAAGATGCTACCTTCAGTGTTCTAAAACATATAGTTTTAACATATAGTGTGCCAACTAGAAATACATATCAAACAAAAAAATCCTTTCCAGATGAGAATGGATAAACAAACGTTCAGACAAAATCATCACAAGAATATGCTCACTAAAGCATATTCTAAGTATTACTCTTCAAGGTGGAAAGAATATGATCCAAACAAAAGATCTGAGAATTAAGAGGAGGGATCAAAATCAAAATGGCAGAGTAGGAGGACACGAAACTCACCTCCCCACGAGGAACACATCAAAAATACATTTATACGTGGAACAATTCTCACTGAAAACTAACTGAAGAATGTCAGAAAAACTCTTGTACATCCAAGGCTGTAAGAAAGATCCACATGGAATCCAGTAGAAAGGAAAGAGAAGCAATCAGATCGGGACCTGTGCCCCTGTGAAGAGACACGGAAGAGGAGGGGAATCCTCCTTGGGGAGAGAGCAGTTCAAACCACGTATTGGGCACCTCAGCTCTCAGGTCCAAAAGTGGGAAGACAAGTCCCCTAAGCTGGTTAGAAAACCAGTGAGACTAACAAGGGGGCTGTAAGAAACCTAAACTCAACTTGTGAAGAACTGCAACACTTGCTTACTCCTGAAACAAGGCAGAGAAAGCAAACTGAAACTGCACTGTACTCTGTCCCATTTCCCACAACTTCCACAGTGTGCTACCCAGCCTGAGCCAAGTGCCTGCTCAGGCTTTGCTTGCTTTGCCCGCAACTCCACACTAGGTAAAGGGCTGCTGTGGCTGACCAGAGTGCTCAATTGTGAGGCACTATGCCAGCCCAAACACAAAACAGCATCTGAATAGGGAGGGGCATCCATTATCAGCACTTAAAGCAACAGTACATCAGAAGCGGTCCCAGGCTCTGACTACAGCTGACACCACCACAGCCTGCACCCAGACCCACACAGAGCACCCACACCAGCCCTGCCTACTCTGCAGTCCAACTCCAAACTAGGGTGAGGGTTGCAAAGGCATTTTAGTCCCATCTGAATGGGGCAGGGACAGCTATTAATGGTGCTTACAGATGCAGCACATAAGCAGTCCAGACTTTGACTGTGACCAGGGATGCCACAGACCATACCCAGACCCACGCCGAGCACCTGCACTGGCCCCTCTTGCTCCAGCACTGCTCTGCATGGGGTAAGGGTGCCAGTGCTGGGAGGGAAGAGCACACACTTAGAAGGAACAAAGACAGATCAGACCAAACCCTTAGGCTTTCTCCTTGAGCAACTTGAGACCTGACCCTGCCCCCAGTAGGGTGGTGTTGACCACTTAGAAAAGAAACCCCAGCTCACAACTGGCTCTGGCTCTAGTCCCTCCATCTCCAGCCCAACCTCTTACCAAGGTGATAGCTGCCAGCACATGCTGGGAAAAAACACGACTCACATCAGATCCCACTCTCCCACCACAACCAATGGGCACACTCAGACTCTCCCATACAATAATACCCCTTCAGGACCTCAATGGGTAACTTTTTCACCTAATTTCATCAAAACAGAGAAAGTTAAGCAAAATGAGAAGACAGATGAATTTCTTTCAATCAACAGAACAAGAGAAAAACCCTAAAAACAACTGATGAAACTAATAAATAATTTACCAAATAAAGAGTTTAAACCATTAGTAATAAGAATGCTACCTGAATTAGAGAAAAGAACAGATGAACACAGTGAGAATTTTAACAAGAAACAAGAATATATAAAAAAGAAACAGTAAGAACTAAATAATACAATAATTAAATGAAAAACACACTACAGGGAATTAACAAGTGACTAAGTGATATAGAAGAATGCATAAATGATCTGAAAGATAGAAAAATGTAAATCGCCCAATCAGCAAAAATATTTTCCAGCAAAAATGCCAAAAAAGTCCTAAAAATAACATTAATCAAACAATATGTAAAATTGAATAAAATAACATAAAAATAATAATAAAAGTAGATTCATAACCGGGGATAAAAAGTTAATATTAGAAAATTAGGTTTAACATTAGAAAATAATCACTAATAAATTAAAGGAAAAAAACATATGACAATCTCAATATATGCCAAAAAAAAGCACATTTGATAAGTCAATATCCATTATAAAACTCTTTGACAGTAATTCTCTTCCAGAAAGCAGGGATGCAATAATAAATAACTGCATTCCCCATAATTAGCTTTGTGCCTGACACAGAATAGAAAGGAGGTTAATAAAAGTTGAACAGATGAAAGAATGAGTAATTGTTTGAAAGTGGTAATATACATCCAAAAGAAAGTTTCCAACTGCCTTCCAACTGCATTATACATGGAATGTAGGACAATGTGCCGCTTCCATTCAAAAGGATAGCAGAGGAAGTAGAGACTTCAAATTTGTTAAAGCCAGAAGGTAAAGAAAACTTTCATTAATAGGTTTTGAGGGAAAAAAATTTTTATATGCTACGTAAGAAGAGCAAGGGTTTCAAAGACAAAGTTTGGAAAGTAGAGGAACAATAGGAGGTTAAGACAGGGAGAAAAGCCAACATTGATAAGAGAATGAAAAAAGGTAATGGGTTTTAACCAAGGATGACTGATATGTGGCCTCATGAAAAAACCCAAACCCTCTCCAAACAGCATCCTATTTCAAAGTATAGTACTCTTAATACACAGAAAGAAAATAATCAAAATTTTCTCCCCTTAAATTTATTTCTTAAATCTCTGATCACTGATACTCTTTAGCAGGCAACAAGTATTGGCAAGAGACAAAAATTAGGTAATAGCAAGAAAATATTAAAAATTAGCTGATCATAATTCATTTAAATGGATAGTTCCAGGCAGAATGAAGTAGTCTGTAACAGAACAACTCTCATGCTGAAAATAACTAGAAAACACGAAACAAACCAAAACAGAAAGGACAAAAGAGGCTAAGATTCCTAAGAAAGAACTCCTGATAACTGAACTGACAAAGTGCAGCTGACATCTGCTGATTCTGGGTATGAGCAAGAGGTCTAAATGCTGCCTTGGTCCCAGCAGAGGGCCACTGCCAGGGGATAAAAAAAAGAGCATAGTTTTATTGGGTCTCAAAGAGCTGAAGAAACAAAACTGAAGACTCAAAAAACCTCATAAACTTGACTATTTCCCTTCATTCAGCTCAGCCTCTAATTGCATTATAGTAATTAGCCCACCACACTCCCAATTTCTCCCTAGCAAACAGAAGACAATATCTCCAGAGCCTCTAACTTTTCTTATAACAATGTATGGAATTCAATCAAAAAATTACTGGGCACACCAAAAGATAAGGACAAATCACCAAAAAGTAAGACTGTAAAGGAATAGAAAGTAGAATGGGCTGAGGGGAGGAAGGAAGGGGAGTTACTGGTTAATGCGTACAGAGTTTCAGTTTTGCAACATGAAAAGAGTTGCAAGAGTTCTGGAGATAAATACTAGTGATGACTACATAACAGTGTGAATGTATCTACACCACTGAGCTGTACACTTAAAAATGATTAAGATGGTAAGTTTTATGTTATATGTATTTTATCACATTTTTTAAAAAGAAACAGACCAACAGGTAAGCCAGATATTGAAATAAAAAGAAAATAGCTATAAAATATCAATGATTAATATATTCAAAAAGGATGAAATGTCATTTTTAAAAGAGGAGAATTAACCGGAAAATTGGAATCTTAAGAAAAATAATTGAGTGGAAATTTAGAAGGAAAAAATATGATTAAAGTTAAGAATTCAGTAAATGAGTTTAAAACCAAATTAGACACAGCAGAAGGCAGGGTTAGGTAACAGGTCAATAGAAGATCTCTAAGTTGAAACAAAGAGAAAAACAAATGGAAGATACATACATATGGGAAACAATGAAAAGTAACTTAAATGAATATATTTCAGTGGTTATGAGTCTGCAGAATCACATTGTATTAGTTATTTATTACCAATAAGTTGTTTCCAGTTTATATAAGATTAAACATTCATTCATCCTAACACGTATTAAACTCCTATTATATATACATAGCAATATGCTGGGCACTAGAGTGACAAAGATATTTAGTGAGACAGAGTGCCTGCCCTCAAGACACTCATGGTCACAGGAGACACACAAGTAATGCTTAAGCCACTCTTAACAATAAGGAGTTCACTAGAATTTAGCCAGTAAATTTGGAGAGGAGGTAGGAGGTTCATTTTGGACAGAGTAAGTAGCCAAAAGCATGATGGTGAGATAGGAAGAACATAAAAGGTAAGGAAGTTAAACAATTTCAGTATATCTGGAGTATAGGATATAGTAGTGACCGTAAGATGAAAGGAGCAGGCATAGGTTAGCAGGAACTAGATAATTATTTGCCACATTTTTAAGAGAAAGGTGAAAAATGTCACAAGACCTCTATGATGTTCTGAAAGGGACATAGTATTTCACAAAGTGTATGCCTTTCAAGTGCCTTACTAGTTGAACAAGTTTGAAAAATACTCAATAATAATATAGTCTAAACATTACATGACACTAAAGATCCTTCATAATCTGATCCAAACATTTTTTTTCCAGTCTCATTTACCTGAGTTCTTTAAGATACAGACACACCAATCAGTGTTTCAAATATACCCTAATTTTCACACTTCCATGACTTGCACAAGCCATTTCTTCTGCCTACACTCCCTCCTCCAATTCATTGTCTAGTGAACTTTTAATCATTTAAGGTTTAGTTTAACTAACAATTTTTTCTAAATGTCTTGCTCCCAGAATAATTAATAATTCCCTCCATAGTGCTCCCAGAGTATTCATTTATTTATAAGATGTTTGAGTGCCTAATATATGCCAGGCACTTGGAATGCATCAATGAACAAAAAAAGACAAAGATCCTTGTTTTCATGGAGCACCTTATTGAAACTCTGAAGAAGGTGACAGTATGAAAAGGGATAAGAGGAGCACATATACTTTGAAAAATCTTAAGTGACTATTATTCCCTCCTCCAACTGTTCCAACCTAGGTGGAGAATTACAGCATTAGAAAGCATTACAAAAAAATTGTAATGAAAGCTAAATTTAAAACATAACAAGAGGAATACATAAGACATTCTTATATTTTCTTATATAAATTCTTACTTGTCTTTTCCTCTAATTGATTAACTTTATCTCTGGACTCCTCTAGCAGAAATGTTAACTCTTTCATTTTATTTTCTTTCTCAGTACTTTGGATCAATAGCAGTGATACCTAAAATGAAATATTTAAATAATACATTATAGATATGAAAAATTAGATATGACACCTTAGCATTTATCATTATCTGTGATTTTTTTATGTACTTGCTTATATGCTTTTCAGCTGTCTGTGCCTGGCATTTAGTTATGTGCCTGTACGATAAACATTTATTGGATGAAGGAATGAACAAACTAATACAATATACCCAATATTACAGTATGCATTTTAAGTTATCACTTAGAAGATTATATATTGAAATCTACTCGTTCATTTATTCCATAAATATTATTGAGCACCTAATCTGTTCCAGAAACCCTAATACGCACTGAATATACAGAGATGATGGAACTCACCTTCAAGAAACTCACAGCCTAGACCAGGAAACAAACAACTATACTTGAATATTATTAGTAATAGGACAAAAATGTTATAGGAATCAAGAAAAGAACACCTAAATCAGTCCTGGGGGAGGTAATCAAAAATTAATCCTTCTCAGAGAACTGAACTGAGTCTTGATAGACAAGTACAAATTAATCAGGCTGCAGGGGAAATGAACATTCTAGACTTGTATGAGAACACAAAGGATCAAGAGATCATGCTTCTATTCAGAGAACTGAAAATATTCAGATGGCTAGAATACAGAGTGCATGTAAAGAAAAGGTGAAAGATAAACTCATAAAGATAGATTGAAGACTTGCAGATTCAACATGGCAGAAAGACCTCTATGCCCTATTTTCATCTTCAAATCACCCAAAAAATAACCAGGAAAACAACAAAGGTGGACTTCATCTTCCATGAAACCACGAGATTTGTATAATCCAAACCATAACATGTCAAAAAGGAAAGCAGTTAGAAGGAACAGAAAAGGATTTAGTATAGAAAAGCAAGGTCAAAACTAAGAGTCTAGGGGCTTCCCTGGTGGCGCAGTGGTTAAGAATCTGCCTGCCAATGCAGAGGACAAAGGTTCGAGCCCTGGTCCGGGAAGATCCCACATGTCGCGAAGCAACTAAGCCCGTGTGCCACAGCTACAGAGCCTGCGCTGTAGAGCCTATGAGCCACAACTACTGAGCCCACGTGCCACAACTACTGAAGCCCGCGCACCTAGAGCCCATGCTCCAAAACAAGAGAAGCCACCGCAATGAGAAGCCTGTGCACTGCAACAAAGAGTTGCCCCCGCTCACCGCAACTAGAGAAAGCCCGTGCGCAGCAATGAAGACCCAACGCAGCCAAATAAATAAATAAATAAAAATAAATTAAAAAAAAAAAACTAAGAGTCTACACAGGGAAGATTACAAATGAGAAGATAATTCAATCCCAAAGAAACAGAATGTTTCAAGAATTAGAAGCAACAGACACTGTGAAAGGTAGGTATGAAACAGGAGACTAAGTCTAAGGAGACTGGAAGTCTGCAAAGAGTAGTAAGACCTCCCTAGGCCCTCTTATCCCTCCTTCCCTGGACTCTACTCCCTGAAAGCCAATGTAGTCAGAGAACTAACCTACTCCATCTTTATAAGAGACACTGGTATGATCAAACTGAAAAAAAGAATCTCTAAACCTGGGTATTCCAGGCACAGGAAGGGGTGGAGACAAAGGATATAATTGAGAGTCAGCATATGGAATGATGAGACTCAGCTTGTCCTTCCTACCCTGCCAACTCAGCCCCAAAATGCCATCAGCAAAGTTTACATTCCCAGGCAGGAATTTGGAGAACTCCAGAAAAAAAAAAAGCCTTACAAATAATGACATTTAGGAGTCCCCAACAAAAACACTAGCTGGCCACAGCATAATTTTACAGGGAACCCCCCAAATCTGTAAGCTCTGCTCATGTACCCAGGATTCCAACAAGCTTCTTAGCACTTTATTCTATTTTTGTGTTCTGTAATAATAAGCACAATTTTAAATTTTAAGAAGACCTTCTTCTTTCAGAAATCTGGTTTAAAAAATACAGTTAAAATACAGAAAAAATTGTTAACTCTTTCAAAAGATCAAAGTATAACACATAAATCAGAATTCTATCATTTAACCAGAACTTAAAGAAACTCTAAGAATCTTCTCTGTACTTTCAATTAACGTTTGCCATTATTGTTCAAGTAGATATCCTTATTATCTATAATTACAAGGTATCTGTGGCAAGTCAGATAAAAACTCAGGAAAAATAGGGGGAAGTAGAGAGATGAGGATTCCTTTCTATATTTCATTTTCCATTCTGGATTCAGAAGGCTTGAAACTGTTAAAGTTGGCATAATAATCATCTGAAATCAACATTCTTGTGACTGCAAAAGAACACAGACTCATCATTTTCAAGTCTCGCACTATGTGTCATTAATAGAAAGAAGCAAAAGAATGTTTTAGTTCCCCTTCATTGGTGTCATAAATAGTGTATTTCAAAATAAACTGCAAAATGTGGGTCGAGTGGTCAATCATCATCATCTTTATATTTTATGAGGTTTCTGTCTGAACAAAACTCACAAAATAATATATTTTTACAGCAATGTCCTAAAACCCACTAATATAAATATTGTAGATTCACTGATTTTAAAAAAGGACTAGCATTTAGTATGTATAAATTTGAGTCAATGGAAATTAAGGCAAATGGAAAATATATTTAAATATGTATAATATTAAAATTCTCTCAGAAATTTATCAAGCAGGCAGCAAGTACAAATTTCTCTTGAAATTTTAAGTATCTCATGAATTAGCAAGTATAAAGAATACAGAAAGTTGATTTTTAAAAGGCACCTGTTTTTCCTTGTTATTTACTTCCTTCTTGTATTGTTCATCAAGATGTTGGATTTTTTCATAATCTTCCTTTACTTTAAAAATAAAACAAATACACTTTAATATCTTCACATAATTGTATAACAAACAAAATTTTAAGTTTCTGATATTTTATTTCACTTCCTTATTTATCTAGATATTAAACCCCAAAGGTTTCTAACAAGTTAAAACTGCTATTTTCTTGCTGCTAACTTTCTGTTTAGTAAAATAAAGAATTTAAATAATATCAAAGTTACAATAACTTTTAAAAATTCTATCATTCTTATAATAGCAGATATATAAAAGTTTTTTCTTTATAACACACTAGTCTGAAATAACAGATTTTAAATGTGTATGTATATTATTATTTTAACATGCAACTTGACCAAGAAATGTAAAAATAAGACCAAATCACACTTCAAATCACCAAATCACACCATTATACAAACCATAATTTGATTTCAGGGAAAATGTAGCTTTTGAAGCCAAAAGGGTATTTTTAACATATACCAATTTCCTGCCACATTCCACAAGATTTTGAGGGGCTTATAAAACCATATACAATACAGAAATTTTCAATAGTTTAGGCATCAAGCTAAAGGTATGAAAACATTAGCAGAATCTAATAAACAGCAAAAGAGTAATATAAAAAATAAGGATTCCTACCCTTAAAATGGATTTCCAGTCTGGAATTCTCAGCTTGCACACGAAGTTCCTCAAAAGCTATTATCATTTTCTGAAATACATTTAACTTTTAAGAATCATACTTAGACTTTTTAAATAGCTTTCCTCAAACAATGAAAATAATAAATTTGTATCATCTGATCATTATACTTAAAACTATACAACTTTGAATAATGAAAATTCTATAACTTTTAACAATTAAATAATTTACTAAAATATTAAGAGTGCTTATTAAGGTAGCTTCCCAGGTATTTGAAGGCACTGAAGACAGGTTATATATCACTGAACAGCAAAAAAGCAATTGTTGGTACTCTAGTCATTTACTTAATAGCCCATATCAAAATCTGTAATTTTCTATTGATTTTTGCTTATGTATTTCTGTCTTCACTAAAGTGTAACCTCTGTGAGGTCTCTCCCCATAAGAGTTCAAATTATACTTCCATTACCTGGCAGCATGAGTTCATTCACATTCAACAAATCCTGATTTGTAAAATTGGATGAATTCATTTATTCATTTAATAAATAGTTACTGAGTGTCAATTATGTGCCAGGCACTGTTTTAAGCACTTAGGATATAAGACAAAGTCCTTACCCTATTGGAACTAACTTATATTTCAGTGTAAGAAAGAATATATACACACACAAATACACATACACACATACACACACACACGTGTATATCAAATAAATATCATGTAGTTTTAAGTGCTCTTCAGAAAAGTTAGACAAGGTGAGGAGATAGAGGATAATTGAACAGAAAGACATTTTAGGTAAAGTAGTAAAGGGGATAATAAAAAAAGCAGAATGAAGCTTATGAGTTTGCATAAGATCTTGGATACAGAAGTTCTAGATAGAAGGAACAAATTCAAAGAAGCAAGATCAGAAAGAGCTTAGCAAGTTTGAGAAACAAAAAAGGAACAACTATAGAAGAGAAGCAAAGTGGAAAATGATAGGGGATGGGGTAAAAAAGGTAAACAGGCAACAGACAGATTGATAATACTGGCATGTTTTTCAAATTAATGGTTAAGTGTCACAATGTGCTAGTCTCTGACACAGAGTTAATATCTAATAAATTAAGTTAAATGGTGTCACTAACATGTAAATTCAAAAAATATTAAAAAACAGAACATTAATACTCATGGTATATATAGAACCCTGGGAATTTTATTGGATATAATCATATATCAAAAGATAAATAATAATCCCTTTAGCAAGAACAATTGTTCATATCTTTGTAGCTATCACTCTAATTTGCTTAGAAATGCCTCTGTTTAAAATATTCAAATTTTCAATACCACTTACCTCAATGTTACTATTTAGGTCCACATAAACTTGCCTAGTTTCTTCCCGCTCATATTCATCTATTATAAATATAAAATTTTCAAAAGTAAATTTTAAAACAATTACAATTCCAATAAGATAATACTCAAATGTCTCCAGTAAACATTAAAATATTTAAAAATCTGTGTTAGTAAAGGGCACTGGTATATCTTTTGACTCTTTTAAAGTAGTATCAAAAGCAACTTCATAGTAAGGTATGGTCATACTTCATGACATCAATCTCAAAAGCTAGGTGCTGTTCAATTATCTCTAATTTCCTTTTATAGAATTACTACTATTCATTAATTTATTCAAACTTTGTAAAATATATTTACAGTTTTAGACTTTACAATAAGTAGGGATTTAACCACTAGTCTATGAAGTATTTTTCCTTTGTATATTTAAGATTCTTGAAGTACATGTGAAAGGCAAAGCTCACTCTTGTTTCTGCTCTATCTCTGAAGAGGCAGGAAAGAAGATAAATCTCAAGACCGGAGGAACAAGTTAAGAATAGGTGAAGCCCCAAGAACAAATCTCCTGTAAATCCTCTATAGTATTTTTTAGGGTTTTCTTTTTTGATTTTTTTTTAACCTGAGCAATGATTCCCTCTAACTATATATTCAAGCCTTGAGTAAAGTCAGTAAAACTTAGAGTTGATAGGTGGTGCTGTAGAGAATTAAGGCACGAGGCAGGAAAACAAATGCAGCTGTCCCATCATCATTCCCCCAGGTAAGGCCAAGCAACACAGAAACCACATTAGACTAAAGGGAGGGTATTGGTCCTATATTCTCAGTAACAAGCTGCAAAACAAGAGAACGGCAGCTACGATAGACTCAAATGTCAATGAAGAGCCAAATGAACTGACTTTAGAAGAATACAAGTATCCTAAATGCCTCAAAAATACTGGAGAGAGCTCTAGACTTATCACAGCACATGGAACAGGAGCCAAACCACTTTTATTTGAATATTAAAGGGCTGGAAAATTTAAAGAAATAGAGACAGAACACATCAGCATTTCAACAGAAAGATGGTTCATCCTTCTCACTCCATCTATTCACTGTCTCATATTCACTAACAAACACATTTAGCAACAAACCTTCTCTATTCCACAGAAATTATTTGCACCAAAGAACTGCATTCTATTGCCAACACCTCCAATCTTCCCGTTACCACTACCACCAGTACTTCCAAAATACCCTCCAGTCATTCTTCCAATAGGCAAGTACTGAAAAGCAAATAAATAAAACTACAAAAAAGAAAATAAATTGGTATAGATGTACTTTACAGTTGTCAGGAGCAAGTTGCTACAGGTGGCATAGAGAAGGGACTTTCGTAGCAGAGTGTTCTAATATACTGACGTAATACTGTAACAGTATAAGCCTACCTTTTTGGTTTTCCTGGTATCTATCTATCTATCTATCTATCTATCTATCTATCTATCTAAACTCCCTGGTTTTCCTGGTATCTATCTATCTATCTATCTAAACTCCCCACCCCCACCTCCTCCCTTCCCTCTCTCTCCCCTCTCCCTCCTCTCTCTCTCTCTCTCTCTCTCTCTCATACATATACACACACACACACACACACACACACACACACACACACACTTACTTTGCCCTAATTTGGCCAACTAGATCGTGCTGCATTCATCATCTTAAATAAGAAATGATTCAACCAAAAGCAAAGAAAATGTCTACGAGTTTCAAAAGCCCAGTGTTGGGATTAGGGGAAAGATTCAAGATATAAACAAGTAATAGATTTTCAGAATATATAAGTCAGAACAAAGCTTCCATCCTCTAGACCTAAGAAATATTTACCAGTTTGTAAGGAAGAAGCCTTTAAAAGGGGAAACTGAGAGAGCTTATTAGATTCTGGCAGGTACTTAAGAAAGGGTTCACAAATACCATATGCTAACACATATATACGGAATCTAAGAAAAAAAAAATGTCATGAAGAACCTAGGGGTAAGACAGGAATAAAGACACAGACCTACTAGAGAATGGACTTGAGGATATGGGGAGGGGGAAGGGTAAGCTGTGACAAAGCCAGAGAATGGCATGGACATATATACACTACCAAACGTAAAATAGATAGCCAGTGGGAAGGAGCCGCATAGCACAGGGAGATCAGCTGGGTGCTTTGTGACCACCTAGAGGGGTGGGATAGGGAGGGTGGGAGGGAGGGAGATGCAAGAGGGAAGAGATATGGGAACATATGTGTATGTATAACTGATTCACTTTGTTATAAAGCAGAAACTAACACACCATTGTAAAGCAATTATACTCCAATAAAGATGTAAAAAAAAAAAAAGAAAGGGTTCTGTAGCCCTCTACCCTCACCAAGCTAAGCTTCAGGGTTGGGGAACACAGAAATCCCAGAGAGTTAGGGCCAACTAAGAGTAGAGTGGGGCTGTGCTTTTTTTTTCTTCAGTATAACTCTAGGAAGATGACAAAACCTGAGAAGAAATGCCTGTGAAATATATATAGACAGGTAAGGCCTTAAACAGCTTCACAATTTCCCTTGTTCCAACACGTTGTGCAACTGAGCATGGTGGGATAAAGCACAGAGAACCAGCATACCTGAATAGGCCCTGAGGACTGGTATGAAGAGCAGCTCACCAACTATCTATGTGGACAAATAACTGAATACCAACCGAAATGATGAAAAGTCTCAGAGGATAGATGACTGAGAAACAAACGTCCCTCTCTACCACATGGTACTATATGGGCACCCCCAAATTTACATACAATCCCAGGGAAAGAAGAAAAATTCCCAAATTTACTGAGATAATTTCTTCCACACTAGCAGAATGAAGGCTTTAAGATATAAAGATATAAAAAAGATATAAAAATATAAAAAATATAAAGATATAAAACATCTTAAGAATTTTTAACATTTTAAGACATAAAAATCTTGTGCATACTTGAGTTTGCTGACTAAAATCACTCAGAATCATATATTCTACAAAATTTATCAGAGTACGAGAAAACCACACAGAAGGGACAGAAAAGAGATTCAGCTACCATAAGTAGAGCCATGCAAGGTGAAAACATTAGAAATTGCTCAGTGACCTGCTGTACAATTATAAATATAAAAAGAGGATTCAACCACTATACTAGGACCAAGCTCAGTTTATCACCTAGTTTGTTTATTTAGTCTAGATAGTTCTTGCTTTTTTCAATGATGTATATGGTTAGAAAACCTACACGAGGCCTATGAAAAAATACTGTCAAACAAAGAAAAGGGAACATGAAAGATGTTAAAAGGAACAGCCTATCTCTGAAAACGAACTCTAGAGAATTCAGATGAAAATTTCAGAAAACTATTTGGTATTCTCAACAGAACCAAGAAAATATGGTCTCAGTGAAAGAGGAAGATACAGTCATAAAGAAAGAACAGGCCATGTTAGAAATTCAAGAAATAGGGTGAATTAAATAGAAAAAATAAATAAGGAGGAAAGGAGCAATGGCTTAGATAATGAGCGACTCAAAGGAACTAGAGATTAGAGGCAGGACAGGAAAGAACTGATACTTCAGAAGTCAAATTGTTTCCTAATACAGGAAACAAACATAAATTGAGGAGGTGGGGGAACAAATATTAAAACAATTAGAGAAACGAAGAACAAAGGGCCAACAAACAAATAATAAGTATACCCAAACAGAAATCAGAATAAGTGACCAAAGATATCATAAGGCTTTCCTGGTCTAAAGAAATAGACTGGTGCATATAGATCCAAATGGTTGCACTGACAAAACTGTAAACCATAAGGATCAAGAAAATGCCAGAGTCCTGGCAAGGGGGAAAATATATGCATAAATACATATACTATATATTTAGGTAGAAATCTAGGTATAGATAAATGGAACTGTGATTATCCCCATTTCACAGATAACAAAAGTGTGACACAGAAAAATTATGGTATTTGCTAGGATCCCAAAATAATAAGTGGTGGTACGTGATTAAAACACAGGTCTGCCTAATGAAAACCAGTAGGGATAAATGCAAAGAATGTTATTTGGATCCAAAAACCTAAATGCACTTGCAAAGAATGAAGTAAAAAAAAAAAAGTGAAAGATTTTAATGACTAGTGAAGTCACTAAAGCCTATAATACAATGTGACTATCAAATAAGCTGACTTTAGAGTTCATTAATGACACCTACAATTAGACAAGAAATAGTCCTTTACACAGGTCAAGTTACACATTAGATTACCTAATACAGATCTGGACTCCTAAATATAACAACAATATTCAAACAGATCAACCAAAATAACAAAAGTACAAAGAATCTTGAAACATCTAGGCTGAAGAAGACAAGATTCAGAAAGGACAAGTAACCACCTTTAAAAATCTAAAGAGATGAAAAAGTGCTTAGACTTTTTCTGTATGCCTTAAGGAGAAGAAATACAGTAAGAAGAGAGAAACTACAAAGAGATTTCAATATAAGAGATTTCAACAGGGAATTCCCTGGAGGTCCACACTTTCACTGCAGGGGGCCCAGGTTCCACCCCTGGTGGGGAACTAAGATCCCGCAAGCTGCGTGGTGTGGCCAAAAAAACAAAAAGAGAGAGAGAGAGAGATTTCAACATAAAAATAAGAGCTGTGCTTAAATGACAGCCTCAGGGTTAGTGGGTTTCCAAAACTGAATATGTTCAATCACAGGAAAGAGACTACCACTTGGTAGTCACAAAGGAAATTATTAATTTCCTATAAAAGAATTAAAGCAATGGATATGTAAATAGACCAAAAAGCTTTAAAGTCCTTTTCAACACTAAGTAATTTAGATTAAGGGATAAGGCTACAGAAAAAAAAAAAATGTATGCAGTACTTCGAATGGCAGGCTAAAGAATTCCAATGTACTTAATGTGAGCAATAGACAGCCATTTAAAGGTTTGTTTTTTTTTAAGGTACATCTAAGAACAAATTTATTCTTTACTTATTCATTCATGAATTTATTTATTGCCTGCTATCTTCACAGACACTGTGCAAAGTGTTGAATATACTGAGTCAAATAAGACATGATCCCTTGCCTGCAAGCTTACAGTGAGATGTAGTAGGTACTCAATATTTGTTGAAGGAATTCATAAATACATGGTAAAGGTATACTAAGGGTACTAAGTAAAAGAAGAGGAGCATCTAAGTCAGAGTGAAAAACTAGGGAATATTTCCCAAGGGTGGTAATAATTACTCTGAGTTTTGAAGGACAAATATGAATTAACAAGATGAAAAAGGAAGGAGGATCAGCCAATAAACATATGCAAAAACTCAGAAGTATAATCTGTTTAGGGGTTAACAAGTAGTTCTCCATGAGCTTGTGTATGTGGGACATGTGAAAAGATTTGGCAAGGTGAAGGGAAGTGGCAAACACCATGCTATCCTGAAAATTATGGAAAGCCACTGAAAAAATTAGACAGTGACATTATTTGATCTGTATTTTGAAAAAGCATCCAGGACTCTGTTTTATGGTAATGACTAAATAATTCAGACCAACCTTCCTCCTAAAGATAAAAATCTGGAGGAATTTTTTGAATTATTGAAAGAATCAAAGATCTAAAAAGATAATGATGAATCATCAGGCCAAGAACAGGTTGAGGATTATAACTCAGAAAACCTAAACCAACTTCCAGTGTCAGTCAAGATGGAATAAGCCCACTATAGCCTTTCTCTCCCATTGATTACAACTAAAAACTCTGGATGAAATCCATAAAGTAACTACTTGAGGAATCTGAAAAGTAAGCAAAAGCAGGTAGATTGGGAAGAAAAGTAAAATCTTGAAGAAATGACTCATGTGAAGGCGAGTTTCCTGTTTGTTTAGTTTTTTTCCTACCTTCTCTCCTAGCATTACTAAAGTGTAAGGGCCCAGCAGAACTATAAAAGCAAAAGGAAATCCCTTTTTTTTTTTTTTCTCTTCCAGCCCTGCCCCAAAGGTGGCTCCAGTAGTGGAGCTACAGCAGCCATGGCAGCAAGGACATATGAAACCCCAGGAGAAACTCCATGTCTCTCACCAAAGGACAGGAGGACGGGACCCCTGTAAGGCTGAGGGTGAAGGGGCAATGCTAGAGAGAGCTGGAGAAGGTGATTCCCTAATTATTTGTATGACTTGGCACAAGTCCCATAGGGAAAAGGGAGGATGTGCATGTACAAGATAGACCCAAGGCAAATATAGCAAGTCCCTCTGAAATCACTATCCAAGTCCCAGAACTAATCTAATCTTGAGTGGAGCGTACATGAAACAGACGCAGAGTAACATGGCAAAAGCTTTGAAAACTGAACTGATAATGGAACCCCAGCACACAAAAGGTAAGATAGAACTTGTGATCTAAACTTGAGTTGCATATCTGCTAAAATACAAACAAACAAACAAACATTTTCCAGGGGATTTTTAACAGGACCCAGAATCTCACAACATGTCCAGGATATAATCTAAAACTTCTCAGCATTCAGAGAACTAGGAAAATGTCACATCATTCTAAGTCTCAAGCAAGCAATCAAAAATAATGAAGTACACAATGAAATAAACAATAAGAACTAGAATCTACAAAACAACAAACCACAGAAACAGATCCCAAGGGATTCCAGATATTGGCATTGCTGGACAAAAAATTTAATAAAACTAAGCTTACTATGCTCATGGAGACAAAAAAAAAAAACGAGCTTAAAAATTTCTGCAAGGAATTTGAAACTCTAAAAAGTAACATTACAGATATTTTTTAAAGAACAGAACCAGAGAATACAAGAACAGAAATTAAGGCCTAACAGATGAATTTAAAAACAGTTTAGAAACAGCTAAATAGAGAACTGGTGAACTGGAACAAAGCAGAAGAAATTATCCTGAAGGGAGCACAATAAGAAAAGAAGATGAAAGATACAAAAAAGGTAAGAAATATGGAAGGAACAGCACAGTGACCTCACTGTTATGACTTGAAAAGTTTCAACAGGCTCTCATCTAAGGGATTTTGCATTTGCTGTTTCCTCTGCCCGAAATATTCATTCCCAAAATAGCTACATGATACATTCCCTCATTTATTCAGGTCTCTAATCAGATACCACTTAATCAGAAAAAAACTTCCCCAAATACCCTATCCCAAAATATTCTCTTTTGAAGCAGTTGTCATCACCCAACATGTATTTTATTTATTCATTTATGATATGTGTCCCTTTACAAGAGTGCATACTCCATAATAGCAGAAATTTTGTCTGTTTACCACTGTTTTCCCTTAGCATCTAGAACATTTCATGGCACATAGTAGGCACTTTTTAAAATGTTGAATGAATAAATAAAAGACAGAGAAAATCACAATAGCAAAAATAAAGGCTTACGGCAAAAATACAGATGGAGTTTACAGTAAATATAAGGCAAATATTAAGAATTTTTAGGGCAAGAATATATAATGGAGAAAAGACAGTCTGTTCAATAAGTGGTGTTTGGAAAACTGGACAGCAACATGTAAATGAATGAAATTAGAACATTCCCTAATACACAAAAATAAACTCAAAATGGATTAAAGACCTAAATGTAAGGCCACAGACTACAAAACTCTTAGAGGAAAACATAGGCAGAACACTGACATAAATCACAGCAAGATCTTTTTTGATCCACCTCCTAGAGTAATGAAAATAAAAACAAAAATAAACAAATGGGACCTAATTAAACTTAAAAGCTTTTGCATAGCAAAGGAAACCATAAACAAAACAAAAAGACAACCCTCAGAATGGGAGAAAATATTTACGAATGAAGCAACCAACAAGAAATTAATCTCCAAAATATACAAACAGCTCATGCAACTCAATATCAAAAAAGCAAACAACCCAGTCAAAAAATGGGTGGAAGACCTAAAAAGCCTTTTCTCCAAAGAAGACATACACATGGCTAAAAAGCACGTGAAAAGAAGCGCAACATCACTAATTAAGAGAAATGCAAATCAAAACTACCATGAGGTACATTCATTCAACAAGTGATATGCTCAGGGCCAGGGATCCAGCAGTGAATAAACAGACAACAATTTTAATCTCATAGAGCTTACATTCCATTGCGGGAGGAGGTAAGATAAACATCTCAAAAAAGTAAAATCTAGAGTTTGTCAGATAGTGATTGACTGCCCAGGAGTGAAACAATTCAGGGAAAAAGGACTTGAAGTGTCAGTAGGGGTTGGGGTCATCAATGTACAATACAGTGGCTAGGCTAGAACCTAGGGGAAGATGGTATTTGAATAAAGACCTGATGGAGGTGAGGGAGCAGCACATGATGATGTTGGGGAGGGGTGGGAGCATCCCAGGCAGAGGGACCAGCAGGGACAAAGAACTTGAAGTGGGAGTAGGTCTGGAGAGTCTGAGGTGGCCAGAGCGGAGTCAATGAGGAGGAGAGAAGCAAGAGATGAGGATGGAAGAGTAGGCAGGGGCAGACATGAAAGGCCTTGTGGACCACTGTCAGGACTTTGACTTTTCCATTGAGTGTGATGGGAAACTGCTGGAGAATTAGGAGCACAGCAACAGTACAATCAGACTTAGGCTTAACAGTATTATCTAGACCACCAATGCCCCAAAGGTGAGCAACAGACCTTTGGAAATGTGGCTGATGAGATGGAGGGACTGATTTTTCATTTTATTTCATTTTAATTAAATTTAAAACTCATTTCTTGATTCAGTGATTGGAAAACTTATAAGTGTGTTTGGAACAACTTGGGTATGTGAATCTATTTTTTTCAACTGTGCATTTATGAGTTTTAAATATAGATCAGGTATTTCCAATAAAAATTTTACCATCTGAGGGTTTCCCTGGCGGTGCAGTGGTTGAGAATCTGCCTGCCAATGCAGGGTACATGGGTTCAAGCCCTGGTCTGGGAAGATCCCACATGCCACAGAGCAACTAGGCCCGTGAGCCACAACTACTGAGCCTGCGCGTCTGGAGCCCATGCTCTGCAACAAGAGAGGCCGCGATAGTGAGAGGCCCGCGCACCGTGATGAAGAGTGGCCCCCACTTGCCACAACTAGAGAAAGCCCTCGCACAGAAATGAAGACCTAACACAGTCAAAAATAAATAAATTAATTAATTAATTATAGTATCTTTAAAAAAAAAACAAAAATTTTACCATCTGAAAGAAAAAAAAAAACAACCTACCATGAGGTATCACTTCACACTGGTCAGAATGGCCATCAACAAAAAATCTACAAACAGTAAATGCTGGAGAGGGTGTGCAGAAAAAGGAACCCTCCTACATTGTTGGTGGGAATGTAAATTGGTACAGCCACTATGGAAAACAGTATAGAGGTTCTTTACAAAACTAAAAACAGAGCTACCATATGATCCACCACTCCTGGGCATATATCCAGAGAAAACCATAATTCAAAAAGATACATGCACCCCAATGTTCACAGCAGCACTATTTACAATAGCCAGGACATGGAAGTAACCTAAATGTCTATCCGCAGAAGAATGGATAAAGAAAATGTGGTATATATATACAACAGAATATTACTCAGCCAGAAAAAAGAATGAACTAATGCCATTTGCAGCAACATGGATGGACCTAGAGATTATCATACTGAGTGAAGTAAGTCAAACAGAGAAAGACAAATATCGTATGATATTGCTTATATGTGGAATCTAAAAAAAGGTACAAATCAACTTATCTACAAAACAGAAATAGAGTTACAGATGTAGAAAACAAACTTATGGTTACCAGGAGGTAAGATGGGAGGAAGGGATAAAATGGGACATTGGAACTGACATATACAGACTACTATATATAAAATAGATAACTAATAAGGACCTGCTACATAGCACAGGGAACTGTACTCAATATTCTGTAATGGCCTATATGGGAAAAGAATCTAAAAAAGAGTGGATATATGTATATGTATGTGTAACTGATTCACTTTGCTGTATACCTGAAACTAACACAACATTGTAAATCAAATATACTCCAATAAAAATTTAAAAAATAATAATAATCATAATAATAATAAAATAAATAAAAGATGTTTTAGGAAAAAAAGAATCTACATGTCACATCAAGATATACTCTTTAGGGGAATTCTGTGGTGGTCCAGTGGTTAGGACTCTGTGCTTTCACTGCCAAGGGCACAGGTTCAATCCCTGGCTAGAGAACTAAGATCCTGCAAGCCATGTGGCATCGCCATAAATAAATAAATAAATAAATAAATAAATAAATAAACAAACAAACAAATATGAGGAAAAAAGATATACTCTTTAGTTCACTTAAGAGATCACCTAAAAATGTTTAAAAGGTTCTTCAAACCTCTCCCACCATCTGATATCTGACTTAGCTTAAAACTAAATGGAAGAAAGAACTAGCAGCCTTGCCTCTCTAGCCCAGGTTACTTTCTACAGTGCAGTCCATATACTATCTCTCTACCCCATCCATATACTTTTCACCACTTTTTATATTTAGACAGAAAAGTTAATCTTGCAAGTTGAATAAACAGGGTATCATGGAAGAGCTGATAGTGGTGCAGTACATTCTGGAAGGTATATATAGTTGCAAAAGCAAAGTACTTTAGGCAGAGACCAAGAATAAAATAACTAGCAATACTGCATACTAGAAATAATAATAACGGCTAACATTTATTGAGCACTTTGCACTGTTTAAGCATTTTATATTTATTAACTACTTTAATTCTCAAAACAACACTGAGGAACTTTACTAACTAATAAACAGAGGGTCAGACATTACATAAATTATTCAAATTATTCAAGGTCAAGCAGATAACAACTGAAAGTTTGAATTTGAGCACAGGGCTATCTATCTCTTCAGTCCAAGCTCTTAAGCTGTGTGGTATCAATTAAAATTTGAAAAATAGAGGCTATCCTGAAAAAGCAGGTAGACAGTATTTCCCAACAGATTCTTGGCAGAAACAAACAAACAACAAAGTAGACCTAATGGCAGATTAATGACAAAGACAAAAACAATTATTTTTGAAAATCAGATTATGTTTTTCATCAAAATGAAAAAAATTCCTACTTTACAATTAACATCAAAATATGCATAAAATAAAAACATGCACTTTCACATACATACTACAACCTTAATAGAATGTTTTAAAATAATGTTTCTTTAGAAGAAATTTGAGAATTCTATTTATAAATAAATACTACACTGCTATTCTTAAGCACTGTGCTTTCAGCATAGCCCTCCATCAGTATTTTCTATTATGAACATGGCTATATATCATTCTTGATTCAATTTCCGGTTGTTCCAAACAGAAGAGAAGGTTAGTCTCAAGACCACACTTTAATTGAAATGAGAATTAACCATAAATGCCAAGTAAATATATATCTTTTAAAATATATTATCTTTCAAAAAGCTTGAAGAACTTTTCAAAGCTCAAAGAACTGAGAATCTAGTTACTACTTATATAAAGAAATGGTATGAGACACATATAACTTGTTCAAATAAAAAATGGCTCCTGGGACTTCCCTGGTGGTCCAGTGGTTAAGAATCCACCTTCCAATGCAGGGGACATGGGTTCGATCCCTGGTCAGGAAACTAGGATCCCACATGCCACAGGGCAACTAAGGCCGTGCCACAACTACTGAGACTGCATGCTCTAGAGCCCACGCAACACAACTAGAGGGCCCACATGCCGCAACTACTGAGGCTGCACACTCTGGAGCCTATGTGCCGCAACTAGACAGCCCATGCACCACAACTACCTAGCCCGCGTGCTCTGGAGCCCGTGCGCCACAAGTAGAGAGAAGCCCGCGTGCTGCAACAAAAAGACCCCACGTGCTGCAACAAAAATACCCCACATGCTGCAATGAAAAGACCCCACATGCAACAACCAAAAGACCTTGCATGCTGCAGTGAAGATCCCATGTGCCACAACTAAGACACAACGCAGCCAAATAAATAAATAAATAAATAAATATTTTTTAAAAATTTTTAATTGGTTCCAAAAACTGAAAAGACAATTTGTTTCCCTCTCCACCCCCCACCATTAAAGTAATAACAATAAATTGATAAAATCATATAAAATGAGAAAGATATTTACATTTCTTTGTCTTTTCAGCAGATCTGGCACAAGTTTCTTTGAGTAGATTACATAAATGCCTTGTAGCATTATTCCTGAAACAGAGGAAAGAGTTTGCATAAGTGTAATGTATCTCAAAGCAAAATCATATATAAAAGTTATGAAACATTACTGTTACAATTTTAAAGAAATTCTTAAAACATCATAATATTTAATATATATCACATATCGTTCATAAGTGACTATAAAGGAAAAATTGTACTATTAGCAAAGATGATTTAATAACTGCCTCCTTTTAAAGTGAAAAGCTCCTTAAAAGTTTCTACCCAAGTAGCTTTCAATAACCTTTTAGTAAACAGTTCCAGATTCAGCTAAGAAATAAAATGAGAAGAGAGGATTGGGATTTTCATTACTAATTACCCCAGAAATATTCTAGCTATCTTACCTTCAAAACATAAAATAAGTAATTTTCTGAAGAGTCATTAATTATGTGAATAAGACCTCTGATCATCTCACAGATGCAGAAAAAGCTTTTGACAAAATTCAAAATCCATCTATGATAAAAATTTTCAACAGAGTGGGTACAGAGGGAACCTACATCAACATAATAAAAGCCATATATAACAAGTCCACAGCTAACATCATACTCAACCCTGAAAAGCTGAAAGTTTGTCCTGTAAGATCAGGAACAAGACAAGGATGCCCATTCTTGCCACTGATATTCAACATAGTATTGGAAGTCCTAGCCACAGCAATAGACAAGAAAATAAAAGGCACTTGAATCAGAAAGAACAAAGTAAAACTGTCACGATTTGCAGATGACATGCTATTATATATAGAAAACCCTAAAGCCTCCACCGAAAAACTGTTAGAACTAATAAACAAATTCAGTAAAGTTACAGGATACAAAACCAACATACAAAAATCAGTTGTATTTCTGTACACTAATAATGAACTATCAGAAGAGAAATTAAGAATATAATTCCATTTACAATTGCATCAAAAAGAATAACACGCTTAGGAATACATTTAACCAAGGAGGTAAAAGACCTGCACACTGAAAACTATAACACACTGATGAAAGAAATTGAAGAAGACACAAATAAATGGAAAAATCTTCTGTGTCCATGAATTAGAAGAATTAATATTGTTAAAATGTCCACACTACCTAAATGGAGTCTGGTACCAATTCCAAAATTGGAAGGGGGTTCCTCACACCAACAAGCAATTCTGGGCACCACAGCTGAGTGTCCTACAATTCAATTCTGACACCATCTACCTGGAGATAGCATCAGACTTCATAAGTTAAGGGTTCAGTCCTATAAGACTGCTACCCTCCCCTTATCCCACCAACTTCAGATGCTTGTTGCAAGCCCAGGTTGTTACCTGTGGTTCTGTCCCACTGGCTATAAATCAGAGGTTCCCATGACCTCCTCCTTGGCTTCTATTAATTTGCTAGAATGACTCAGAGAACAGAGAAACAATTTACTTACTAGAGTACTGGTTTATCATAAAAGGATATAACTCAGGAACAGCCAAGTGGGAAAGATGCACAGGGCAAGGTATGAGGAAAGGGTGAGAATCTTTCATCCTCTCTCCGAGCTCATCATTCTCCCCAAATCTCCACATGTTCACCAACCAGGAACCTCTTGAACCCTGACCTCTCAGGTTTTTACAGAGGCTTCATTAGATAGGCATGACTGATTAAATCTTTAGCCATTGGCAACTGATTCAACCTCCAGGTCCTTGCCTGTCCCCAGAGGTTGGAAGTTCCAATCCTCTAACCATGTGGTTGGCTCTCCAGGCAACCGGCCCCTATCTTTAGGTGGGGTCCAAAAGTCACCTCATTAGCATAACAAGACACCTTTTCACTCTCAACATTTAGGAAATTCCAAGGGTTTGAAGAGTTGTGAGTCAGGAAAGATGGATGAAAACTAAATATATACGTGAAATATATTTTGGTCATCTGAATGACCAAATATATATATATATTTTCTTATAAATCACAATACCACACTACTGAAAGCAATCTACAAATTCAATGCAATCCCACTCAAATTTCCAATGGCATTTTTCACAGAAACAGAACAAACAATACTAAAATTTGTATGGCATCACCAAAAATGCCAATTAGCCAAAGTAATCTTGAGAAAGGAGACCAAAGCTGGAGGCATCACACTTCCTGATTTGAAACTACATTATAAAGCTATAGTAATCAAAATGGTATGGTACTGGCATAAAACCAGACACATAAATCAATAGAACAGAATAGACAGCCCAGAAATAAACCCACAGATATACAGTCAATTAATTCATGACGAAGAAACCAAAAACATACAGAATGAGGAAAGGACAGTCTCTTCAATACATGGTGTTGGGGAAACTAGACAGCCACATGCAAAAGAACAAAACTGGACCACTACCTTACACCATACACAAAAATAAAGTCAAAAGGGATCAAAGACTTGAACCTAAGATCTGAAATCATAAAACTCCTAGAAGAAAACATAGGCAGTAAGCTCCTTGACATAGGTGATGATTTTCTGGATTTAACACCAAAAGCAAAGGTAACAAAAGGAAAAATAAACAAGTGGGCTACATAAAATTTAAAAGCTTCTGCACAGCAAAGGAAACCATAAACAAAATTAAAAGGCAACCTACTAAATGAGAGAAAATATTTGCAAATCATATATCTGATAAGAGGTTAATATCCAAAGTATATAAAGAAGTCATGCAACTCAATAGCAAAAAACAATCTAATTTTAATGTGGGAAGAGGATCTGGACAGAGATTTTTCCAGAGAAGACATACAGATGGTCAACAGGTACATGAAAAGGTGCCCAACATCACTAACCTCCAGGGAAATGCAAATCAAAATCACAATGAGATATTACCTCACACCTATTAGAATGACTATTATTAAAAAGATGAGATAACAAGTGTTGGTGAGGATGTGGAGAAAAGGGAACCCTTGTGCACTACTGGTGGGAATATAAATTGGTTCAGCCACTATGAAAAACAGTTTGGTGGCTCCTCAAAAAATTAAAAATAAAACCATATGATCTAGCAATTCTACTTCTTGGGATTTATCCAAAGGAAACAAGAATACTAACTTGAAAAGGCATATGCATCCCCATGTTCAATGCAGCATTATTTACAACAGTCAAGACATGGAAACAACCTAACTATCAATGGATAAATAAAGTGTGGAATATATATACACCCATAAAAATGAAGGAAATCCTGTCATTTACAACATTATGAATGGAACTTGAGAGCATTATGCTATATGAAATAACTCAGACAAAGAAAGACAAATACCATATGGTCTCATTTATATGTGAAATCTTAAAAAAAAAAATTAAAAACTTATAGATACAGACAACAGATTGATGGTTGCCAGAGACAGAGGTGGGAGGTGGGCAAAATGAGTGAAGGGAGTTAAAAGGTACAAACTTCCAGTCATAAAATAAATCCCGGGGATGTAATATACCACATGATGAATATAGTTAGTAATATTGTATATTTGAAAGTTGCTAAGAGAGTAGATCTTGAGGGTTCTTGTCAAAACAAAAAATCTACAATTATATGTGGTAATGGATATTAACTAGACTTATTGCGGTGATAATTTTGCAATATATACATATATCAATCATTACATTATACACTTAAAAATAATATAATGTTATATGTCAATTATATCTCAACCAAAAAAAATTTTAAAGGTCAATATAATGCAGTCGTATCTTCCAAATCTCATTAAATGGTATTGAAAGTTAAAAAAAAAAGACCTCTGGGTGTCTTGAAGTTGCTAACATATACACCAGTTTAAATTTTCCAATGTATAATTTTTCTGCAGAAATGAATTGTTACAGATTAACATTTTATAATAATTTTTAAGTCTAAATATTAGTTTAATGAAGAGCAAAAGCTGTAATATTACATAAAGTACATCCTTTAACATTTTCAATAATCTAATAAATGAAAAGGTTAAGAAGTCACTGAAATCAAAGGTGGCTTTGTTTTCTTTTCAAAGCCTGTGACTATTCTCTACCACAAATCAGTAGTTCTCAAAGTATGATCCTTGCACCAGCAGCATCCACATCACTTGTTAGAAGTACAAATTCTTAAGTTTACTCCACTGAATCAGAAACTCTGTCAGGGGAGGAGAGGCCAACAACATGTGTTTTAAGAAGCTCTGCGGGTAATTCTGAAGCTTGCTAAAGTTTAAGAACCACTGTTCTAGACAGAGGAACTTTTTATTGTTACTGATTTTGTAAAATCAAAACAAGTAACTACAAACCTAATTCTTGGACTTCCCTGGTGGCACAGTGGTTAAGAATCTGCTTGCCAATGCAGGTAACACGGGTTGGCGCCCTGGTCCGGGAAGATCCCACATGCTGTGGAGCAACTAAGCCTGTGTGCCACAACTACTGAGCCTGCGCTCTAGAACCCGCAAGCCACAACTACTGAAGCCCATGCGCCTAGAGCCCATGCTCTGCAACAAGAGAAGCCACCGCAATGAGAAGCCCGCACACCGCAACAAAGAGTAGCCCCCCGCTCACCACAACTAGAGAAAGCCCGCGCGCAGCAACGAAGACCCAACACAGCCAAAATTAAATAAATAAAATAAATTAATTAATTTAAAAAAAAAGGATGATACTAAAGTTTTAAGCCAAAGTTAATGGAAGAATGATTGGGCCACTGGCAAAAACAGGAATTTGACAGTGAGAATTAGCTTGGAACTAAGTTGAGCCCTCTTCTGCAAGGGTTTCACCTAAAACAATAGTCAAACAAAAAGGTATACAATATACATAGGCAGTTGTAGATATAAGATTATCAGGTACCTTTATCAACACTAAGTAATGGCTTCCCTGCCTGTCATTTTAAAAAGTGAGAAGTTACTAGTCAGTGACCACAGTTTGCCAAATGCAAGAATGTAAAATAGGTATGTCTTCCTTTTCTCCACAGCACCCAGATAGAATTCTATACATCAATTAATATTATACAACAGAAAGAGCACATTCAATTTTTGGAAATTATTTTAATAATTAGTTTGGAATGAAAAATAAATTTGTAAAGAACAAATTCATTAAATTATTACTTACTCTTTTATTAAATCTTTATTTTCTTGAATTCCTTCTTCTAATTTCAAACTTACTTTTTCATTTTCAAACTAATTTATAAGACAAAAGAACAGTTCATCACATTTTACTTAGCAAAATAAACATGAGTATATTCATTAAGCAGCATTTCTTTGCTAACATGCTATGATGGTCAATAAGAATTATTTTCTTTGAACACAAAGAAGAACTTTTTTTGTCACACTTATGGATATCCTATAAGAATATGGGTCTCACTTTCATCAGTCTAAAATTAGGTTTGCTGAATTATCTCCAAAATGTATCCAACAATATTTTAATGTGATATTATCTTCCCTAAACATTTTGAAATGATGTTTTATCTTTCTCCTAACCCAATGTTGCATTTTCTCAAAATTTTTCTTTCACCATGCCATAAAATTGAAGAGAAACAGTTTCAAATTTAAAGTTTTATCTACAATGTCATTTTCTAATATAATAAAAAAAGACATATCAAACAAAACATCATCAGTAACGGGAACCAATAAAAATTAAAATTCTATAATTAGAATCATTAAATCAATCTCTATCTAAAGTAAATTACTATTTCCCTAGTCATTTGCATTAAGTTTCATGCAGCCTGTCTTCTGCTCATCCTAAAGTTGAAATGCAACTAATATTAATGAAACTTCAAAAAACACCATTCTTAAAATCCACATCACAGAAACAAGATAAACCCAACTTACTCTGAAATAATACTCTAGTTTTAATAGTATTATAAGATTTACTATACTATATTTTCAATTACAAATTTCATTATACCTGTAGTTCTTGAATGGCTTTCCGCTGTGCTTCAATTATTTTTCTATTTTCTTGCAACTTGTTTTCTTTCTGCTTCAGTTCAGATTCTACACTCACTTTCCACTTCTTGATCTTGTCAGTCTCCTTATACAGTTTTGAATATAGTCTGCTCATTGGTTCTGAATTCTATTATAAAATAGGTTTTCAATGACTGTTAATAGTTCAAAATTTTAGTATAACCAAACTACAGCTGCCTATTGAAAATATCCATGAGTATCTTAATAGTTGAGACCAAATCTCTCCTCAATTTATGCCCTAATACCATGCTGAAAGCTATATTAACTTTTTTCTAACTACTAAGGCAATATTAGCTACTTTACTAAGGTTACTGGTCACCTGACTAAGTTATTCCTTGATGAATAAAATCAAATAACTTCAAAATGTGCCTAAGCCAGAAGTTAGAAATCTTTAAGTCAATGAGAGAATCTGGCTGCTTAAAAGCTAAAATAAATCACTCTACATGAAATGTGTCAATTTTAGCAATGGTCTTGAAATATTTTGGTTATACAAACAGCTTAAGGATTAGCCAAAGGATATGAAGTTTAAGGTACAATGACAAGAAAAATAATAGTGAACACAAGATCTTTCATTTAGCCTGAGGTTTTATTTGGATTTTATTTGGATTTCCTGCATCATCCCTTTCCACATTATAAGGTAAATGTCAAAGGTTTGCTTTTATTTTTTTAATCACGCTACTTTCTCCTTGCTGATAGCTCTGTTATCAAAATATATGAATAAATTCCATATTTCTAAATTTGTGATACCATAATCCCAGCAACAACCAGATAGCACTTTACCAGGCCATGGAATTTCTCTTTGCTTTAAAGACATCTATGTGCCATAAGAAAGAATGATTTTTATAACTAAAATCAGAAGTACAGTATATCCTACAAATTCCTTAGACAGTAAACCAGCCAAACAATCATACCTATTAATTCAAGAATTGTTTGTAAAATACTGGCTTAATTCTCAACCTTTTCACACATTGCATTCATCTCCCCTTTCCTATTCTTGATTTTTATGGTTTAAAGTTAAATTGCCCCGTAAGAATTCATGCTTTCATAACTCAGGAAAATACAGAGGCCTAGTGTTTCAGCAAATTCAAAAGAAAAGCAAAGTGGCAAAAAGGTTTTAAAGAATATAACTTAAAACCTTAACTAAATATTAATCCTTTTGAAGCTTCAAAAGAAAGATAAATACAAGTAATAATAAATGATACTCCAATTACAAGAAATTTAATATAGACAGGAAATCTTCTGACCTCAAAATCAGAGTCTTTTAGTCCCTCCTGGTAATGACAACTGTCAGAATTATCAACCTAAAAAATGAATAAATTTTTCCTATGAGAAAATACTCCTGATGATAGTTTCCAAATAGCAGCAATTAAATACTGAAGACTAGTAATCCAACAACTAAAGACTTTTTTTTCTTTTTCAAGCAAGCAATTCAATATCTAAACAGGTTATATCTATATACACTATACTTAACTGACCTGTTCAAGCATGGGCAAAAAGTCAACTTTTTGTAAAGCAGGATCTGCAAGATAAAAGACAACTGGAATTAAATATGCCAACATCCTGTTTTATATATTAAGTATTATATCTAGCTTTAATGTCAAGGCTATCAATATAATACTCTTATTTGATATCTAGCAATGTGTATTTTAAAAATGCTTCTATGTATGGTGATACATTGCTTTTCTAGTCTCCTACCTGAATCAATGTTTTTCCCATTTTTGGAGAAATTAGTCATTGCAAATGGAAAACCAAAATCATCTTCAACACATTTGTTGAAACCCTAGAAACACAAAGAAGTTCTTAAACACACTGTCTCATACCACTCTAATAACTAGCAGTGTAATATGTAATTACATATACAGTATACATCTGCTTAAAAAAGTGACTATAATTGTAAATCCTTTAATGTATACATAGTGTTAAATATATCAAACGATTTTGCCCTGTAAACAAAGCAAAATTTTTTGATTTTCACTTATAAGAGAAAGCTAAACTAAAATTACATGATACATGCTTTGTAAGTACTCAGTAATAATTTTAGTGATTTTAATTAGTAGCTTAGAATATTGGCTTTCTTCAATTTCATTATGATCTTTCCCCTGGTAGAATTGAGAATTTTCTTCACTGAATAGCATTTTAATATTATACTCTTTGGCTATAGAGACATAAGAATTTTTCTACAACATAGAAAATTAAAATATTCATTGCTTCATCCTATTTCCAACATAAAGTTCCACATAAGAAATTTATTTTTTTAAAGAGAAAGATAGATCAATGGAAGAGGATAGAAAGCCCAGAGATAAACCCACGCACATATGGACACCTTATCTTTGAAAAAGGTGGCAGGAATGTACAGTGTAGAAAGGACAGCCTCTTCAATAAGTAGTGCTGGGAAAACTGGACAGATACATGTAAAAGTATGAGATTAGATCACTCCCTAACACCATACACAAAAATAAGCTCAAAATGGATTAAAGACCTAAATGTAAGGCCAGAAACTATCAAACTCTTAGAGGAAAACATAGGCAGAACACTCTATGACATAAATCACAGCAAGATCCTTTCTGACCCACCTCCT
Organism: Grampus griseus; assembly: GCF_964374135.1. Lineage (NCBI taxonomy): Eukaryota > Metazoa > Chordata > Mammalia > Artiodactyla > Delphinidae > Grampus > Grampus griseus. Next base: position 82,507,348 of record NC_139017.1, read on the forward strand.
AGAATAATGGAAATAAAAACAAAAATAAACAAATGGGATCTAATGAAACTTCAAAGCTTTTGCACAGCAAAGGAAACCATAAACAAGACCAAAGGACAACCCTCAGAATGGGAGAAAATATTTGCAAATGAAGCAACCGACAAAGGATTAATCTCCAAAATTTACAAGCAGCTCATGCAGCTCAATAACAAAAAAACAAACAACCCAATCCAAAAATGGGCAGAAGACCTAAATAGACATTTCTCCAAAGAAGATATACAGACTGCCAACAAACACATGAAAGAATGCTCAACATCATTAATCATTAGAGAAATGCAAATCAAAACTACCATGAGATATCATCTCACCCCAGTCAGAATGGCCATCATCAAAAAATCTAGAAACAATAAATGCTGGAGAGGGTGTGGAAAAAAGGGAACCCTCTTGCACTGCTGTGAATAGGTTCAGCCACTATGGAGAACAGTATGGAGGTTCCTTAAAAAACTACAAATAGAACTACCATACGAGCCAGCAATCCCACTACTGGGCATATACCCTGAGAAAACCAAAATTCAAAAAGAGTCATGTACCAAAATGTTCATTGCAGCTCTATTTACAACAGCCCAGAGATGGAAACAACCTAAGTGCCCATCATCGGATGAATGGATAAAGAAGACGTGGCACATATATACAATGGAATATTACTCAGCCATAAAAAGAAACGAAATTGAGCTATTTGTAATGAGGTGGATAGACCTAGAGTCTGTCATACAGAGTGAAGTAAGTCAGAAAGAAAAAGACAAATACCGTATACTAACACATATATATGGAATTTAAGAAAAAAAATGTCATGAAGAACCTATGGGTAAGACAGGAATAAAGACACAGACCTACTGGAGAACAGACTTGAGGATATGGGGAGGGGGAAGGGTGAGCTGTGACAGGGCAAGAGAGAGTCATGGACATATACACACTAACAAACGTAAGGTAGATAGCTAGTGGGAAGCAGCCGCATAGCACGGGGAGATCAGCTCAGTGCTTTGTGACCGCCTGGAGGGGTGGGATAGGGAGGGTGGGAGGGAGGGAGACGCAAGAGGGAAGAGATATGGGAACATATGTATATGTATAACTGATTCACTTTGTTATAAAGCAGAAACTAACACACCATTGTAAAGCAATTATACCCCAATAAAGATGTTAAAAAAAATTATTTTTTTAATTTTTTTTTTTTTTTTTGCCACACTGTGCATAATGTGGGTTCTTAGTTCCCTGACCAGGGACTGAACGCATGCCCCCTGCAGTGAAAGTGCGGAGTCAACCACTGGACTGGCCAGGGAAGTCCCCACATGAGAAATTTAAATAAATTACTAAAAAAAGCTCTATTCCTCCTTTCCTACAAGAACCTACTACACGTACGAACTTCCCGTTTATCCTGTCAACCCAGAAGCTCAGAGTCAAATTTTAACCTCAAACACTGATTTTTACCAGTATGTCAACATATTTGTCCAAATTTTCTTAATTTTCCTTGATCCTAATATTCTTCTAATTTATATTTTACTATTTCATTGTATATGTTCATAAGTTGCTTTAAATCATTTAAAGAAAGAGGATTAAAGTAAGCAGGTTCCATTATGTATGCAGAATTCCAAAGCCCCAGTAATTATTTCTTTAAATGAATGATGCCTAAACACATTAAGTGTGCTCATTATTCATTCAAAGAAATGCTATGCAAAATTCTTGGGTAAATCAGAACATATTTACTGAAAAAAATTATATCACCAGTAAGAAAGTTCACGTTGCCTCATTTACCTAATGAATAAATGCAAATTTACCTTGAAGAAATCAGAATCTCCTCCCAAAGTCTGAGGTTTCACTGCAGATACTTGACTGCTACTTAATCTCGGTGGTACAAACAATTTAAAGGGCTTCTGCTTTTCCATTTTCTCTTCCAGTCGTAATTATCTATTGCTCAAGATGGGGGAGAAAGTGTTTTACATTGTTTCATTAATGCACTACTTATTCTATAATAAATGGGTATATAAAGGAATGCGTGAAACATTTGCTACCATGGAAGCCTACGGTGTCCCTTACTGCCGTGGTGTTCAAAGCAGAAACATCCCCTATTTGTCCCCACCATCCCCCCACCACCAATGGCCACGCTGGCGACGTCCATGGATAATAGAGAAACTCAAACTAGGCATCATCGCCGGGACTGCCTGAAAAGAAGCCCGTTACCTCCACCAGCCCTGTTAAATTGCATCACCTCGCCGGGAAGAACTAGTTGAGGTGCTTAGACGACTACGGAGAAGGCGCCACAAGGCGCCGGGGGCTGCCTGCGTGTGGGAGGGCCAGTAACAAAACGTCGCCCAGCTCTGGGTTCAATCATCAGGGAGGGAACTCAGCACACCTGCCCTTACCTTTAAAAAACTAGCGGGAAACCGCGGGCTCGGTGCTCACGCGAACCGCCACCTGCTGTCTATTAGGGCAGCAGAAAGAACCAACACGAACTTCTGCCTCCGAACCTCGGAAAAGGCGGGATATCGCGCCAGCCGAGCGGCCAGGAGGGAGGGGCAGGGCGGTTGGAGGTTTAACGGCTAAATAACGGTCGGCGACCTCCGTTGACCCGGGGCGCAAGACCTACATCTCGCGAGATTTCCCTTTACCTTAGTAGCAATTCTTCCCTGGATACTCTTTCTCCTTAGAATTGGCCTTCTTTAAGCTTCTCCTATTGTTAAAGAATGTGAGGAAAACTATCAGGTGCTGTGATAGAATGGAGCTGAGAGTGAAAAATCTATTTCTGTCCTCTAAGAAGAGCTCACAGTCTTAGGGAAGAAACAAGTGCAAACATAATTATAACCCCCTGTAATCATTTAATGGTAGTAATTTTCTAAGGGTTGTTGGGACCCTTAGAAAGGGACAGTGGCCTTTACAGTGGCTTGGGAGTCAGGAGAGAGCTTCACGGATGTGGTACACTTTTGTTACTACTTCCGTAGAAAACAGAAGGGTGAATAGAGCGTTGGCTAGATAGTGAATGCGGGAAGGGGTGTTCCCGGCTGAGGGACGGTAGGCAAAGGCGCTGGAGTCGTGAGAGAGATAAGTCCAAGAGTGACTGAGGGGGCTTCCCTGGTGGCGCAGTGGTTGAGAGTCCGCCTGCCGACCAGTTCGTGCCCCGGTCCGGGAAGATCCCACGTGCCGCGGAGCGGCTGGGCCCGTGAGCCATGGCCGCTGAGCCTGCGCATCTGGAGCCTGTGCTCCGCAACGGGAGAGGCCACAACAATGAGAGGCCCGTGTACCGCAAAAAATAAAAGTAAATAAAAAGAGTGAGTGGGTCCAGGCAGTGCGGTGTAGGTGTGTGAGGACGCAAATGGGAAAATGATGAAACTGGAGACTTAGCAGATGTGACGGCCTCTCGAAGGCTTTTGGATTTTAGCCTTTATGGATGGGAATCTTGAGGAAGTTTGAGCGGAAAAGGGGGCATGATCAAGTTCAGAAGAAAATTTGTAGTATGAAAAATGGTTTAGATTTATGAGACTGGAGTTAGGGAGACAGTTTTAATAGCCTAGGTGAGTAAGGTATGAGACCTGAGCTATGACAGTGCCAGTAAAGATGAAGAAAATGTGTCAAATGTAAAAGATATTTAGGAAGGAAAATTAATAGGATTTGATGGCTTTTTTAAAGTGAGCAGCAAAAGAGAGAAGTCTAAGATGACTGCCTGGTTTCAGACTTGGGCTACTAGACACAATAAATATTGTGGGTGCTAGGTACCTAGGTTTGAGAAATAAGACAATGAGTTCTGTTTTCAACATATTGACTTTGTTTTCTAACTTTCTCCATGTACTACAATATAATTCATGCTTTTCCAAAGGACTTTAGTAATATTTTTAAGCAACTCGTTTTGTATAAATTTAACCTACAAGACGGAACAGTTTCTGATAAAATTACATTTTGAGCTAGAAAGGATGATCCAGTGTAAGGCTTTCATTTTACATGAAACAGTCTAGATACCCTAAAAAAGATAAAATACTCCCTTCAAGAGATGATACCAAGAATAAATGCACAAGATAACCCCTGGGGGGAATAATTGATACATTTAATTAATATATTTTATAAGTTGAGGGTATAAATTCAATATTCCAATTTTTTTAAGTTTTACAACAGTGAAATATTCAACTATGGTCTTTTTTCTGTATTGAAAACAAAATGCTATTCCTAGTATTAAATTAACTTAAAAATCACAGTATTTTATTTAATCAGATCCAGTCTTTCAAAACAATTGTGCTTCCATAGAATTTCTCACTTTCATGTATTTCACATGAAAAATTGTTAACATTAATCTTGTTCTTACAAGGATTAAAATATTTGTGGTAAGATTTCAGGTTTTAAGAACTTTATTTTTTCTGCAAAAGGTGTTGGCAAAAATGTCAAAATATTGTCTACCAGAATGAGCATTAAATTGTGCTGAATTTCCCAATGTATGTTAAAATATTTTGTCATTTTAATTTTTTCAGTATCTTGCCATGACAAAATTTTTAATTGGGGCTTATGAAAGATCTCTTTTTTAAAGACATTAAGGGACTTCCCAGGCGGTCCAGTGGTTAAGACTTCACCTTCCAATGCAGGGGGTGCAGGTTTGATCACCGGTCGGGGAGCTAAGATCCCACATGCCTCGGGGCCAAAAAACCAAAAAGAAATAAAACACAAGCAATATTGTAACAATTTGTAACAAACTCAATAAAGACTTTAAAAATGGTCCACATCAAAAAAAAATCTTAAAAAAAAAGACATTAAGGAAAAGTAAGAATTGAACGAAGCTTTGTTCCTCTTTAATAATTTATAAAATGCTATAACAGAAATAAGTTTAAAATGTTAGTTCCTTATCCATCAATCTAGCCTTAAAGAGGTTCACAACTGCTTTTATTCTGATTACAACTGTTTCCACTAAATAATCTCTTTTATGTCTTCAAATAATATATATATTTTCATTCAATTTTCTACTAAATGAAAAAAAGGAGAGTTTCTTCAGGTAAGAACTCTATTTAGTACTACTCCTTTCTGAACGAACCACGCAGTAACAATAACCATTGCTTCTTTGGGGACGAATCTTAAAAAGAATACTAGATGTCCCTCTAGTGGTGGTCCTAAATTCCACAAAATTTGATGAGCCCTTGATGATGTCCATTTTATGGCGATATATTCTATTCGTAACAGCAATTCTGTTCATGTTTTTCAAATCAGTATCCTGTGATCATAGCGTAAACAATCTAGATTTAGGAAGTTTAAGACAAACCACAACATTCTAAAATTTCATCAAAATGAATACAAATTCCGTTTCTCAGAGAGTAAACTAGCCAATTTGGAGTCCTTTGTTTTCCAAATGCTAAGTATTTCTGAATAGTTGTGATTCAGTGTTCTCAGTTCAGTGAGCCTCCCAATGAGATGAGCAAAATGCTGTAGGTCTTCTGGATGATAAATTTTTGAATATTTGTACAAAATTTGTAAAACTGGTTCTTGTAAATTTTCCACATGTTGCTTATTTGTAATGCATGGACGATCTGAAAAACATTATCACATATATCTTAATGAATATTGGAAAATGGTAGAAGATAATGAATTAATTTAAAACAATACAGTTTTAAATAATAAAAATTGCAAATATTTACTGAACCTTTAATATATGCCAGATTTTATGCCAGGTAACTTGCTTCTATGCAATGTTTTATTTAATCTTCATAATACCCTATGAAGAGTATCTCTTAATGATCAGACAGCATTCACTCATCCAGTCATTGTGCTGGAGATACAGCAGTGAACAGAGACTAAATTTCCTGCCCTCATTGAGCTTATTTTTTGGGTCTGGGAGGAGTAGGGGAGGAAAGAGACATATACACATTTTTTAAATAAAAATATATGACAACAATAAGCGAGAGTACGGGATAAGAATTGGGGGGGAGGGGCATTAGCTATTTTTAAAAGGGTGATCAGAGATAAGATGACATTTAGCAGAGATCCAGGATGGTGAAGAGGGAGCCATGAAACCATCTAGGAAAGAGCTTTCCAAGCAGAAGATTTGTCAAGTACAGTAGAAGCTGTGGAAGGAGTCTGCTTGAAATTTACAGGCAACATATGTATCAAAGGCAGTGTGGCTGTGGTGGTGTGAGCAAAAGGAATAGTAATAGACACTGATAGAAAGAACTTTGGCTTTAAACTGTGTAAAATAGAAAGCCATTACAGGGTTATGAGCAGAGGAATGACATAATCTGGCTTATGTTGTCAAAGAATCACTCTGGCTGCTGTATAAAGAATAGACCCTAGGGAGGCAAGGGCAAAAACAGGAAAGTGAGTTAGTAGTTTTATTAGGATGGCAGGGACAGAGACAGTAAGAAGTGGTTGAGTTCTGGATCTATTTTGAGGCTATAGTCAACAAGACTTGTTGCATATTTGATAATGGGCATAAGAGAAAAAGAAGTGAAGGATGACTTCAAGAATTTTGGCTTATACAACTTGAAGTATGGAGATGCCATTTAGTAGAGATGGAGGAAGAATATAGGAGAATCAGGGGGCAATCAGGAGTTCACATTCAGACATGTTAAATTTTATATGCCTACTAAACATCCAAATTGAAATCTTGAGTAGGCTATTTAATGGAGCTTAGGGTAGCAGTCCAGGTTGGTATATAATTTGGGAGTTGTCAGCCTCTAGATGGCATTTAAAGCCATGAGATAAGATGAAATTTCAAAGGAAGTGCACATAGGAAAAAAGAGAACTGAGTCCTGGGACATTTTAACATTTATCAGTGTGGGAGATGAGGGGGAATTAACAAAGGAGACGGAAAGAGCAGCAACTGAGGAGGAAAACCAAGAGAGTGAAATGTCCTGGAAATCAAGTGGAAAAAAATCATGTCAAGAAGGAGGGAGTGATCAACTGAAGCCAAATGTTAAGTGTTCTAAGAAAGAGGGAGTGATCTGCTCTGTCAAATGTAGCTCACGGGTCAAGTAAGATGAAGACTAAGAATTGACCACTGTAATCTGCAATGCCAAATTACTGAAGATTTTGATAAGTTATGGTGGAAGGGAAAGGAGGGGACCAAATCTGACTGTACTGGGTTCAGAAGTAAATGAGAAGAGAGAAATGGAGGCAGGAGTATAGACAACTCTTAAATTTTTTTTTTTTTTTTTTTTTTTTTTGCTATAATGTAGAACAGAGAAATAGGAGAATAGCTGAAAGGGGATTTGAGGTAAGGGCAGACACTATAAAACTCTTAGAGGAAAACATAGGCAGAACACTCTACGACATAAATCACAGCAAGATCCTTTTTGACCCACCTCCTAGAGAAATGGAAATAAAAACAAAAATAAACAAATGGGACCTAATGAAACTTCAAAGTTTTGCACAGCAAAGGAAACCATAAACATGATGAAAAGACAACCCTTAGAATGGCAGAAAATATTTGCAAACGAAGCAACTGACAAAGGATTAATCTCAAAAATATACAAGCAGCTCATGCAGCTCAATATCAAAAAAACAAACAACCCAATCCAAAAATGGGCAGAAGACCTAAATAGACATTTCTCCAAAGAAGATATACAGATTGCCAACAAACACGTGAAAGGATGCTCAACATCACTAATCATTAGAGAAATGTGAATCAAAACTACAACGAGGGCCTTCCCTGGTGGCGCAGTGGTTGGGAGTCCGCCTGCTGATGCAGGGGACACGGGTTCGTGCCCCGGTCCGGGAAGATCCCACATGCCGCGGAGCGGCTGGGCCCATGAGCCATGGCCGCTGAGCCTGCGCGTCCGGAGCCTGTGCTCCACAATGGGAGAGGCCACAACAGTGAGAGGCCTGCATACCACAAAAAAAAAAAAAAAAAACTATAATGAGGTGTCACCTCACACTAGTCAGAATGGCCATCATCAAAAATCTACAAACAACAAATGCTGGAAAGGGTGTGAAGAAAAGGGAACCCTCTTGCATTTTTGGTGGGAATGTAAATTGATACAGCCACTATGGAGAACAGTATGGAGGTTCCTTTAAAAAATAAAAATAGAACTACCATACGACCCAGCAATCCCACTACTGGACATATACCCTGAGAAAACCATAATTCAAAAAGAGTCATGTACCACAATGTTCATTGCAGCAATATTTACAATAGCCAGGACATGGAAGCAACCTAAATGTCCATCAACAGATGAATGGTTAAAGAAGATGTGGCACATATATACAATGGAATATTACTCAACCATAAAAAGAAACGAAATTGAGTTATTGGTAGTGAGGTGGATGGACCTAGACTCTGTCATACAGAGTAAAGTAAGTCAGAAAGAGAAAAACAAATACCGTATGCTAACACATATATATGGAAACTAAAAAATAAGTGGTTCTGAAGAACCTAGGAGCAGGACAGGAATAAAGACACAGACGTAGAGAACAGACTTGAGGACACAAGGAGGGGGAAGGGTAAGCTGGGACAAAGTGAGAGAGTGGCATGGACATATATACACTACCAAATGTAAAATAAGATAGCTAGTGGGAAGCAGCCACATAGCACAGGGAGATCAGCTGGGTGCCTTGTGACCTCCTAGAGGGGTGGGATAGGGAGGGTGGGAGGGAGATGCAAGAGGGACGGGATATGGGGATATATGTATATGTATACGTATGGTGCAACAAGAAAACTAGCTCTGCAAAAGAATGTGATTTGTGACAAATGTGAAGGCCAAGGTGGTAAGAAAGGAGCAGTGGAGTGCTGTCCCAATTGCTGAGGTACTGGAATGCAAATAAGAATTCATCAGATAGGACCTGGAATGGTTCAGCAAATTCAGTCTGTCTGCATGGAGTTCCAGGGCCATGGGGAGCGGATCAGTCCTAAAGATAGATGTAAAAGCTGCAATGGAAGGAAGATAGTTCAAGAGAAGAAAATTCTAGAAGTTCATATTGACAAAGCCATGAAAGATGGCCAGAAGATAACATCCCATGGTGAAGGAGACCAAGAACCAGGACTGGAGCCAGGAGATATTATCATCATTTTAGATCAGAAGAATCATGCTGTTTTTACACGACGAGGAGAAGACCTTTTCATGTGTATGGACATACAGCTGGTTGAGGCATTGTGTGGCTTCCAAAACCCAATATCTACTCTTGACAACCGAACCATAGTCATCACTTCTCATCCAGGTCAGATTGTCAAGCATGGAGATATCAAGTGTGTGCTAAATGAAGGCATGCCAATTTATCGTAGACCATATGAAAAGGGTCGCCTAATCATTGAATTTAAGGTAAACTTTCCTGAGAATGGCTTTCTCTCCCCGGATAAACTCTCTTTGCTGGAAAAACTCCTACCTGAGAGGAAGGAAGTAGACGAGACTGATGAAATGGACCAGGTAGAACTAGTGGACTTTGATCCAAATCAGGAAAGACAGTGCCATTACAATGGAGACGCATATGAGGATGATGAACATCATCCTCGGGGTGGTGTTCAGTGTCAGACCTCCTAATGGGGCCAGTGAATAACACTCACTGCTGGCATTTTATTTGCAGTAGTGATTGAGTGAAAGACTATAATCATAATATGCTCACTACTTGCTATTTTTTGTTTTAATATTCAACTATAGTAGTGTTTTAAAAGTTAAATGAAGAATAAACTCAAATATAAAAAAGAAAAAAAAACTTTGTTATAAAGCAGAAACTAACACACCATTGTAAAGCAATTATACTCCAATAAAGATGTTTTTTAAAAAAAAAAGGCATTTTTTAAGATGCAAGAAATTACAGCATGTTTGTAAGCTGAAGGGAATGCCCTTATAGAGAAGGCTATTTTGATGGAAATTGGTACATTTGGAATCAATGAGTAATAAAATAATCACAATCTTCATGATTTCATTGCCAAACTTAATCCAAATTTTTACTGCTAAATAGTTTTTTACCTGAAAAAAACACTGTTGTGGCTGCAAGCAGAGCATATTCAGTATTAGTAATGCTAAGCTCACTCATTCTTCTACAGAAGTAATACAGTGTAGTAATAAATTCTTCAGAAATACCTAAAAAGATTAATATCAAATGTATTTTCATCAGAACACAGTGCAGACTCATATTGCCATTATCATATTTTCTCAAAGCAGTACAAGAAAATGAAACATGTCTGACAAATTTTTTCCATCCAATACAATATTTTGTATTATATATAATATTACCAGTCAGCATAGCAGAAGGACAATCTTCATTGCAAAATGTTTCCATAGGATAAATAGCACTTCTATCACCACTTTGATCATGACAATTCAGTGAATGATCTGAATGATCTGATATTTTCATAGTACCTAGTTAAGGGAAAAAATATAAAGTCTGATTTTTTTAAATCTTTATTCAGATAGTAAAGTCAATCTCTCTAACGTCTGTTAAACAGGAAACATTCCCAACAAATGTTATCTTTATAATTTTTATTACTGAAACATGAATCTAGAATAATAGTTCACACTTTATATAAACATTATATAGAAGACCCTCCAAAAATGCGTTTTCTATGATACTATATAAGAAGAATGGTTTTCTTTAAGAGAAAAACAAAAGCTAGAACAATGAATTGGAAAACTATAAACCACTATTATGAAGTACTTATTTGTACACCAACTAGTACAATAAAAATATAATAAAAAATAGCTCAATGTTATATAATCTGTTGCTAAATTTAATAGTAACTATTAACATTAAGATTGAGTTAGTTGACCTTTTTTGCTTTCAGAAGTTGATGAAAGATATTCTTTTTGACTGTAAATTTGGGCCACATAAAGGAACATCACTTCAGTTTTTGATCCCTTCTGTAATGCAGTCTGATCCTCATTGGTCAAATTTTCAAATCCTTTATGAAAAGATCACATAACTGTTTGAAATAAATAATGAAAAGATAATTTTCAGGTATAGGATTTAACTTTTTTTTTTTTTTTTTTGAGGTATGCAGGCCTCTCACTGTTGTGGCTTCTCCCGTTGCGGAGCACAGGCTCCGGACGCGCAGGCTCAGCGGCCATGGCTCCCGGGCCCAGTCGCCCCACGGCATGTGGGATCTTCCTGGACCGGGGCATGAACCTGTGTCCCCTGCATCGGCAGGCGGACTCTTAACCACTGTGCCACCAGGGAAGCCCAGGATTCAACATTTTTATATTATTTACTTATGACACGAATCTTAACTGGTCCCTTAGAATAATTATGATTCCACATGGTACTATTTGGGGGCACTTTCATCAAAACCAGATAATAATAATTTCCTATGGCAAGAGCAAATTAAACATAGTTGGTTTAGCCTTGAAGAATTTATTTTCACAGAGAGTTACCTGTGCATGTAACTAGATAGCTAAGTTTTGGCCAACAGTGGCTTCACCTTTTTTTTTTTTTTTTTTTTGGTATGGTACAGGGAATTTTGTTTCATGTTTTATCTAAAAAACAAAAACAATTTATTTCCCAAAATAAAAATAAAATAAAACATACAATCAATCATAGTTTGTCTTAACTCTAAGTCTTTGAATTCACTTGAATAATATTTTAAAATATTTATATTTTCATCCAACTGATTGATTAAAGCAAACAAAGTAAACATGTTTTTAAATTTAGAAGCAGTTTTGGTAGAAAAATAGAGGGTTTTGTTTTCTTAAAATGCCACCTTCCTTTAAAGCAAGGAACTTTTTTAAAATTACGTATTAAATTACTTTAATTTTTTCCAAAGATAAAGTGATTACCTGGGAGTCTCTTGGTGAAATCCATTAACCTCTGTATATGTAGGACAACTGTCTCTGAGAGTCGCAAGAAGATCAGTTCAGGATTTGCATATCCCTGCAGCTAAGCAACAAAAAGAAATAAGATTAATAATTTTTTTCTTTCAAATAACTTTAAATTTTAAACTTTTCTGATTATGCTGTTATTTTCTAACATAAGTAATTACAAATTATTTCTTGCTAGTAATGAACACATACAAATCTTTCTGTTTCTTCTAATGGAATTGTATATTTTTGATGAGCGGCCACAATGTTGTTAATGAGCTGATGTTCCTCTTGAGTTAGTTCCATGCTCTCCTGAATCTGTAAGAAAATATAGGGGGAAAACTGTAATGCATACCTATTAAATAAGACATCATCATTAAAGAAACAAGAAATTTTTTAAGGAGAGCCTTGCCACTTTTCCAGATCTAGTGGTAGGTGACACAAGCTTGTTGTTTACCCCTTCCTCTTCCACTTTGATGTTAGAGTAAAAATTATTCTTCTGCTTAAAGTTCTTTCGAAGTCTCTTTGATCTGCATTGGATTTCTGTGAGCAAACCTGTGATATTACAAAATTCACATAAAATATTTTTGGTACAACAAATAACATTATAGGATTTGATGAAAATTGTCTTACATTGTACACATATGTGATCATGAACTTGCCTTTTCACAAAAAACCTTTCTTTTTTGGTAAGCATGTACAACAGCAGTTAAATTTACTACATTACTTACTTCTTTTCCTTCCACAACTTCCTATCTACTTAAAACTACACAGTCATCCTAGACTTAAATTAAAAATTAATTTTGCATCTCCAAATTATAAATTTAGACCTTTTTATGTTAGAGAAATTTCCACATTAATTATATCTTGGAAGCAACAGAATGTTAATTGGTACATTGAAGGGAAACCACTAATTTTAAATTGTGCTTTTTGTAGTTGAATTATATAACTTTAGGTTAAGTAATATAAAAATACAAGGACTTCCAATTAAGAAGAAAATATGATTATTACCAAAGTTAGAGCAATATAGTATAGAACAGATTTTATGGAAATAATTACCTAGATTGGTAACTGGCTATCCTAATTTAGCAGTTGCTGGAGAAATAGCTTAAATCCAGACAAATATGTTATGTTCAAATATGTTCAAAATAACTTGAAGAACGTAAGTTCCTAGTAAGGTAAGAAAAACTAAAATCCCCCTAAAAAAAAAACCACAATGGCACTTACATTCTTCCAACATTCCTACTGCCTTACACTTTTTTAGTCTGCACTCTTGACATTTTCTACGCATGTACATGTCCATTTCACAGTGACCACCATTCTTGCAACTATATACTGCATTTTTGGTGATGCTACGTCGAAAAAACCCTAATAACAAAGGAGAGTTTTTAAAATTTTACTATTAGGTATTTTTAGTTACTTGTTTTTAACCTTCATAGTAAAAGTAATCAAGTTAACTAAATTATTTCAATAAAATGTTTTTTCCCTCAGTAAGAAGGTTTGGTTTAATATACATTTATCTGGATAATTGTTTTAATCCTCTCCTATTTGATATATCTTATTCCATGGTTGTTCCTGTCAATAATCTATCTGGAAATTAAACTAAATAACCCCAACACATTAAAACAACTCTCTGTTTTCTATGGTTATAATATACCATCTAAAAGCATTTTTAAACTATATTTTACAGAATATCAAGATTCCATGACACATCTCTCAAGGTTCCCTAGAAGGAATATGTGCTCATGTAAAATAAAACTATAAGGAAACCTCTCTTTTTCTCGCCCCACATTTCTACCTCAACTCATAAAGGAAGAGATAATTCTTCCAAACTTACTCCTCTGTCCTTCCTTTTTAGCACTTCCCCAGATGAGAACATATTGCTAATTTATTTAGTCCAAGACGTTGAATGGGCCGTTTTGTGTGTGTGTGTGTGTGTGTGTGTGTGTGTGTGTGTGTGTGTGTGCATGCTGGGGAGAGGTGTGGAGATTCTACATTTTCCTAAATCCATGCATAGCAGTCTCTTCCCATTTCCTGTTTCATTTCCCATTCCTGTGCAACAATCCCTGCTATCTTCCTCTTATTCCATTCCAAGCAGTGAAGTTGATAAAGTTAGTCAATACCCCAATTAGAAGCCTGCCATACTCTTTCTGTAGACACGCTTGAGAGTGGGAGTTTCATGACTTAGATTCAGCAAAGGGAATAGAAAGCTCAGCTTAGGTTTCAGAACTATGCCTCATTCTTCAACTTAGTTTTAACAGCAAGGCCCTGCATTTTAAGAGTAAGCAAATACTGGCCCAGCTAGTCTACTCATAAAGCTGGTACCTCCTTTCCCTTAGTCTTCGTTTGGCTATTCTTTGTGTGGGGTGAGTGTGAGATTCTGACAATAAGACTTCACCTTGAACTTCTAGACACGTTTACCTAGTCCTGTATTGATCTAATCATTTCCAGGTTCTGCCCCAATATTTCATTTGTGAATTTAAAAAATGCAGAAGTGTTTCAAAACCTCAAAACTTCATCAAGGACTATTTTACTCCTTACTCCATGCCAATATCAATGATGATCTTCAGTGGTAGACCTCCCATTGGTTTTCAAAAAAGCATTCCTGGGACTTCCCTGGTGGTCCAGTGGTAAAGAATCCGCCTTCCAATGCAGGGGATGCGGGTTCGATCCCTGGTTGGGAACTAAGATCCCACATGCCGCGGGGCAACTAAGCCCACTCGCCTCAACTAGAGAGGCCGCGTGCCTCGAACTCCAGGGTCCACGTGCTCTGGAGCCCAAGCACCACAACTAGAGAGAGAAAACCTGCACGCCACAACTAGAGAGAAGCCCATGCACCACAACAAATAGCCCGCACAACACACCAAAGTCCTGCATGCCGCAGTGGAGATCTCACGTGCCACAACTAAGACCCCACACAGCCAAAAATTTAAAAATAAAATAAAATAAATAAATATTTTTTAAAAAGCATTTCCAACAAATAGATAGAATCGTAGAAGTCATTTAATTGAAATTTCTTCTTAATTCACGAATTATACCAGCCATATGAGATGTAATAGTTAACATTCAGACCTTTTTAAAAGACATTTTTTATTCCAACGTCAAATTCACCTAGGAACATGCAAAGTTTCTGCCACAAAAATATTTTGAATTTTATATTTAAATATAAAAGTTTTCATCAAAATTAAAAAGAAAATGAAATCAAAACTTCGTTAAATTCCATTTTCACATCTTTGATCCCACAGATTGATCACTTTAAACATATCAATGGCTCTCCTTGATTTTATGTTTCACATTTTAAAGAGAGTACTCCTACATGCTTAAAATTTCATGACTCTTCAGTGAACACTAGGATTAAAGTTTTAACTTTATCCTTACCTTTGCAACCTTCACAAGTAAGTGCATTGTAATGATATCCTGATGCTTTATCACCACAAACTACACAGAGTTCTTCCTGTCCCTTAATACGAATGGAAGAATGAGTTATTCTGGACCTTTTTATTCCAGGGTAACCATCTTCAGCATCGTGGGCAACCACGTAAGTGGATTTATTTAATTCACAGGAAAGAAGTCCATACTCTCCACCACTGAACTGTGGGTCCAAGCTACAAGTGTTGAAATGACTTTGTAAAGATTGGGACTGTAGAGCTGGAGGAAACTGGACAGTAGAATACTTGCAATAAGGTGATTCTTGAAAATCAATGTCGTACAGCTGATAATTGATTTGTTCTGGCAAAATATCTAGTTTTTTTAACGGACACACACACACAAAAAAAAATGGTGAAAGTCAAGTTATTTTTCAAATTTCAAAGAGTTTTACAATCAAAGAACAGAGTTAATTCAACATGTCCAATACATCCCAGGGACTTGCTGTCCAGCATGAGAGGCAGACAGTAAACTGAATTGCAATGCATGGTAAATGCTGCCACCCCAGAAGTATGCAGAGGTTGCTCAGGAGCTGGGAGAAAGGGTTGTTAATGGCTTACATACCAATGCAGTCTATTTCCTTAAGTAGAAATGAGTATTTCCCGGAGTTTGAAATGAAAGCTTTTCCCCAGCTTCTGTATTTTCTTTGTTGTGAATAAAATTGTTTTCAGTGCAATCAGATCAGTAAAGAGATGAATTAATAAATTATCCCACCCCCCCACCAAAGAAATCAAACTAAAATACAATTATACCAGTTATCTGGTTATTTCAAGCAAAAAATAAATTCTTTAAACTCCCCATTTAATATACCTTAACACTCTCCTTCGCCATTTGTAGACCTGATTTAAATTACTAGTTTCTTTTCTGTTTTATTGTCTAGCAATTCAATTATCTGGTGATAAACTTACCTACCCCGGAGGGTGACTGTAAGAATGAAATAAAATGTGAAATGCAAAAGCATGTATAAAATACAAAATGATACTTAATGGGTATCTTTATTGTTATTATCAGAAGCTACCAAACACCAACTTACTTTCTGTTTTCAGGAGGATTACTGAAATCAATCCAGAAAATTGGCTCCAAAGAGACCCAGGAATACTTAGTTCCTCTATGTTTGTATCTAGTAATATTTGTACTTTTCCTGGTGCTGAATCACAGTATGATTAGACTTACTCTTACCCTCAAAATTCTACCCCCAAGATTGGTAAACAGTATAATTTCTATTAATTCACATAAATTATTTGCAATCTGATAGCATCCAATCCAATGCAAAGTGTTGAATAAATACCAATAACAGCCTGATATAAGAAGAAAAGTTATCAGTAAAAACAATGTAACTTTCATTTAAAGAAGAGGGCCCTTCATGGCTGAGTATCAAAAGACTGCAGAATACTGGCTGATGTTCCATTGGCATGGAAATCAGAGTTCAAAGTATAATATAAAAGAAAACTGCATTTAAAATTCAATTCATATTATAATCTTGGTCTTTTTGGAGAAAAATCCTATTGTCTCTTGCACTCTGTTTTCTATTTCTTTCCCTTTGATAAAAATCTTATATTAAGATTAAAGTTTCAGGAACATTGAATAACTACTCTGAACTACATATTCTAAATTGCATGTGAACTAGCTTCAGCTAACCCCTAAAAATAACTTATAATTTGCATGCTAATTCTATTTTTAAAAATTGAATACAATTTTAGACTACTGTGCTTTTTCTTCTTTACATTTGATTCTGGCTTACAGCATTTTGGTATTTCTGATTTTTGAAAGTAATTATATTCTCTGGTAGGGAGTAATTGAAAGTCTTTGGTTCATTTGTTAATTTCTTTAAAAAAAAAACCCTCTAGGGACTTCCCTGATGGCGCAGTGGTTAAGAATCCGCCTGCCAATGCAGGGCACATGGGTTCGAGCCCTGGTCCAGGAAGATCCCACATGCCGCGGAGCAACTAAGCCCGTGTGCCACAACTACTGAGTCTGCACGCCTAGAGCCCGTGATCTGCAACAAAGAGAAGCCACCGTAATGAGAAGCCTGTGCACCGCAATGAAGAGTAGCCCCCGCTCGCCGCAACTAGAGAAAGCCGGCGCGCAGTAATGAAGACCCAAAGCAGCCAACAATAAATAATAAATAAATAAATATTTTTTTAAAAACCCTCTAATTAACCATAATTCCCGCCAAATAAAAAGTTTTATTAAATATTATACTGTAGTTTTTTATTACACACCGTAGTACTGCACTGGTTCAGCAAGACAATACCCATCAGATGCAGTGACGTAAGAATTGGCCATTCTCTGGTCCAATTTTCACTTCTTCATTAGTAGATGCTAAAATAGAACCTGAAGGAAACAAAAATTTTGTAGACTTTTTGAAAGTATGATTATCAAATCAGTATGATTTTATAAAAGTATAATACTGTTTTTGAAAAATAAAGAATTTAGCAGACTTTATACAAGACATTTATATTTACACTTTAACTGGAAGAATATTGATTTTTCATATCTCTACATACCAGATTATTTAATTCAGACAACATCTTATTGCTCAGTTCTTTAAAATAACTTAAATCTTGGTAATAATCATTATGGCTCTTGAAAGGGTACCAAGCTTTGGAGTTAGACTTCATACACTGCATTTACCACTTATTTATGGGTCATTTTTACACCTCCCTGAACCTTAGTTTCCTCATTTGTAGAAGCGAAAGAATGAAACACACCTAGCCAAGTTATGGGAGAGTTTAATTAATGTGTTTAAAATCCAGTACAGTTCTTGACTTAATAACCGAGTTGTATAATTATTATTCTAATAGTTGCGCTAGATCTCAGTGTTCTCAATTTAGGTGAATTAGGAAGAAAAATTACACTTTTTCATGAAGGAAATTAAAGAATAGGAAAAGAATGGCTTTCGTAGCACTTTATTTAATCTTCTAAGTTCTTTGTAAATATTTTTCATAGCACTGTGATATGCTAAGCATTAAAACATTAATTTTGGTTCTGCGTGACCAATGAAAATAGTTTTTTGATTACTGAAAAAGTGTTTTATTTTTAATAGTAAAGACTAAAAATCATAAGCTATTATGAGGGAAAATTATTCAAAATCTAGGACGATCCCTTATGGGAAAAAAACCTATTTTTGTTATTTCCTAGGTAGGAACTCCAAAAAGAATGCATCTTTGAATAGACTTAAACAGGAAATCACAGTTAAAGAAATTGGAAATTATTAAAAGAAAATAAAGGTCACTCTAGAGTCCATGATATTTTATAGCTTTATCCTGTCTATTCGAAGGTAAAGACTGTTTTCACCTTTTAAAAGAACCGAAAAAGAAGAAAATGGGTTTTGAAACATACCAAAAGATATATATGACAAACTTCTGAGATTATATTGAAAAATCTTTTACTTAGATTTATTTCTCATGTGATGAGGTCATGGCAAAGGTTTCTACATTCGTGAAGATGATTAAAATAGTAGTATCTCTGAAATTTGTCTCCTGTATTATTTAATAGGCTCTAGGTTCCTTTAAAAGTACTTAAATCTCCCACTCTCTGACAGTCATGTAGAAGTGCTGAATGGAACAGATGAAGCAAAAGTGGTGCCCCCAAATAAGTGCACTTTCAAAATGAAGTTTTCCTTGAAAAGTAAGGACTAAAATCAATAGGATCAGTATTACAACAGGTTAATCGGCTCTCCATATGAAGAGAATTCTAAGTGCTATCGGTTTAATTTGTGCCATACTCTTTAGTAATAATCCTGTTTAGTTTTTTCCAAACTTCTCTTTTGAGTCTCGATTTGATTTTAGAAAATCCCAAATGAATGTGAAAACTTGAAGTTGTTACTCACCCTTCCTTTAAAATTCCTGCTTTTAGCATTAGGCTTCATATAATATTAAATAAATATCTGAAAATTAAAAAGTATTTGGTATTCCTTTTTTTTGCTGAGCAAGATTTCATCTAAGAAATAATATAGAATAAATTAGAGGTAGCACATTAAAACAAAACCGGTAATATCCTGGCAAATACATACAGAAGTATCTTATAACAATGCTGCTGTCAGGGTTCATATCATAAATAACAATGTTCTCAAACCAAGTCCTTCCAATACTGATAAATAAATGCCCCAAAATATTGTCTAAAGCAGAAATGTCTTTATCAGTTTATGGACTACAGGCATACCTCAGAGATACTGCGGGATTGGTTCCAGACCACCAAAATTAAGCAAATATCACAATAAAGCAAGTCACATACATTTTTTTATTTCCCAGTGCATATTAAAAGTTATGTTTATTTTATCCTGTAGTCTACTAAACATGCAATAGCATTATGTCTTTTTAAAAAATACCTTGTTAAAAATACTTTATTGCTAAAAAAAGTAATCATTATCTGAGCCTTTAGCAAGTCATAATCTTTTTGCTGGTGGAGGGTCTTGCCTCAGTGTTGTCGGCTGCTGACTGATCAGGGTGGTGGCTGCTGAAGTTGAAGTTATGAAACTATGAAGTTTCCCTCATCAATTGACTCTTCCTTTCATGAACAATTTCTCTGTAGCATGCACTGCTGTTTCATAGCAGTTTACCCACAGTAGAACTTCTTTCAAAATTGAAATCAGTCTTTCAAACCCTGCCTGTGCTTTATCAACTAAGTTTATTTACTATTCTAAATCCTTTGTTGTCATTTCAACAACCTTCATAGCATCTTCACCAGGGATAGATTCCATCTCAAGAAACCACTTTCTTTTCTCATCCATAAGAAGCAACTCCTCATCCATTCACATTTCATCATGAGATTGCAGCGATTCAGTCACATATTCACGCTTGACTTCTAATTCTAATTCTCTTGCTATTTTCACCACAGCTGCAGTTACTTCCTCCACTGAAGTCTTGAACCCCTCAAAGTCATCTATAAGGGTTGGGATCAACTTCCGAACTCCTGTTAATGTTGATATTTTTACCTCTTCCTAGGAATCACGAATGTTCTTTTTTTTTTAAGGTGTGTGTGTGTTTTTTTTTGTTTTTGGCCTCAACGCATAGCATGTGGGATCTTTGTTCCCCAAGTAGGGATCGAACCTGTGCCCCCTGCAGTGGAAGAGTGGAGTTTTAACCACTGGACAGCTAGGGAAATCCCTGAATGTTCTTAATGGCATCTAAAATGGTGAATCCTTACCAGAAGATTTTCAAGTTACTTGGTCCAGATCCATCAGAGGAATCACTAGCTGCAGCAGCTATAGCCTTACAAAATATATTTCTTAAATAATAAGACTTGAAAGTCAAAAGCCATGGGCTGTAGAATGGATGTTGTGTTAGCATGCATAAAAACAACATTAAACTTACTATACATCTCCATTAGAACTCTTGGGTGACCAGGTGCATTGTCAATGAGCGGTAATATTCTAAAAAGAATCTTTTTTTCTGAGCAGTACGTTTCAACAGTGGATTTAAAATATTCAGTAAACCATGTTGTAAACAGATGTGCTGTCATCCAGACTTTGTTTTTCCATTTATAGAGCACAGGCAGAGTAGACTTAGCATAATTCTTTAGGGCCCTAGGATTTTCAGAATAGTAACTGAACATTGGCTACAACTTCTAGTCACC
The DNA here is from genome assembly GCF_964374135.1 of Grampus griseus. Taxonomy (NCBI): domain Eukaryota; kingdom Metazoa; phylum Chordata; class Mammalia; order Artiodactyla; family Delphinidae; genus Grampus; species Grampus griseus. The sequence goes on from NC_139017.1 coordinate 82,528,077, forward strand.
AGCTGTATTAGCCCCTAACAGGAGAGTCAGCCTTTCCTTTGAAGCTTTGAAGCCAGGCATTGACTTCTCCTCTCTAGCTATGGAAGTCCTAGATGGCATTTTCTTCCAGTGTAAGGTTATTTCATCTACATTTGTTGTTTAGTGTAGCCACCTTCATTCATTACTTAGGTATGTCTTCTGGATAACACGCTGCAGCTTCTTCATCAGCACTTGCTGCCTCACCTTGCACTTTTACGTTATGGAGATGGCTTCTTTCCTTAAACATCATTAACCCACCTCTGCTAGCTTCAAACTTTTCTCCTGAAGCTTCCTCATCAATCTCAGCCTTCATAAAATTGAAGAGAGTTAGGGCCTTGCTCTGGATTAGGCTTTGGCTTGAAGGAATGTTGTGGTTGGTTTGATCTTCCATCCAGACCACTAAAACTTTCTCCATATCAGCAATAGGGTTGTTCCACTTTCTTATCATTTGTGTGTTCACTGGGGAATCACCTTTAATTTCCTTCAAGAACGTTTCCTTTGCACTCACAGCTTGGCTAACTGCTTGGCATAAGAGGCCTAGCTTTTGACCTATCACAGCTTTTAACATGCCTTCCTCACTATGCATAATCATTTCTAGCTTTTGATTTGAAGTGAGAGACATGAGACTCTTCCTTTCACTTGAGCACTTAGAGGTCATTGTAGGGTTATTCAGTGGCCTAATTTCAATATAGTTGTGCCTCAGAGGATAGCGAGGCCTAAGGAGAAGGGGAGAGATGGGAACCAGGCAGTTAGTGGAGCAGTCAGAACACGCAGCATTTATCGATTAAGTTCACTTTATATGGGTGTGAGTTCATGGTGCCCCAAAACAATTACAATGGTAACATCAGAAATCAATGATCACAGATTACCATAACAAATATAATAATAATGAAAACGTTTGAAATATTAAGAAAATTACCAAAATGTGACACAGAGACACAAAGTGAGCTAACTGCTTTTGGAAAAAATGGTGCCACTAGACTTGCTCAGTGTAGGGTCACCACAAAACTTCAATTGGTAAAAAAACCCAGTATCTGCAAAGCGCAGCAAAGCAAAGTGCAGTAAAATGAGGTATGCTTGTAGTTATAATCCAGGGCATATATGGGACACAAACATAAATAGGCCATTGATTAAAATATGCCTTTTAAAATATGAAATATTTCTCTCCTTTATATGCTTATAGTAATAGTTGCATTATTTTCTACATAAAATGTTCACTAATTAAATTTTTCTTCAGACTTCTAAATGTCTAACAGAAGTATTATAATATGTATGCATGGTAAAACAAAATTTTCAGAAATAATATGCTTATAAAATTAGTTTAAAAACAAATTATTAATAACATAGAGAGAGGTATGTAATCAAAAACTTCCTATCCTATTAAAGTAAAGAGAAAAATTACCGTGGTCTTGGAATGATTCTGTTTCATTACCTTCCTAGTAAATATTTATTTAAAGAGAAAATAACTTAGTTAAGAGAGGAGATTTTGTCAAGAGGATCAATTTGGCCTGCGTAAAGTCTATGTTTTTCTTTAACAAATATAACTTTATCAAAAACCATATTTTTCACAGATTATGATAGCTATTTTACTGAAAAGATGTGTAATTGCACAAATGGATTTGCGTCTCCTCTGCTTTAACCATGAATTGTTCTTGGTAACTCTTCATGTCTAAAACCTTAACAGGAAAAACATATTGATTACTGAGAACTATATCTATATGTTAAAGAATTTCACAGTTTTCACATTTTTACTCTTGCAATATATGTCATTTGAATCATGAATAATGCATTGCTTATTGACATAATTGAAAAGTATATTGTTTTGCAAAAAAAAATTTTTAGTTTTCATAGTAGTATCTACTAAAAAATGAGTGATAGTGCTATATAATACATAATTATAAAAAGGTTTTTTATGGTAGTGCTTCTTTGAGCCAGAATTCTCTGAGCTTATTGGAACCAGAAAAAATGAAAAGAATATATTTGAATAATAACACAAATTAAGGCTTCTTGATTCCTCCATAATTATCTGTCCTTTAACTTTTGAATACAGGGAGGACTTTACACTGTGAAGTCTTCTCATGCTTTTATTATACAGCTTTATCAAGATGTAATTTACATAACATCATATTCATTCTCTTAAATTCACTGTACAGTTCAGTGGTTTTTAGAATATTCAGAGTGTGCAGCTATTACCATCATCTAATTCCAGAGCATTTTTGTCACCCCAAAATGATCCCCCCATACCTGTAAGCATGGCACCTCATCCCCTCCTCCCCCAATCCCTGACAACCACTAAGCAACTTTCTGTTTTTATGGATACGCCTATTCTACACATTTCTTATAAATCTAATCATATAATCCATACATAGTTTTATATGAAAAAAGTAATTAATATGTTAAGTACTTTTCACAGCATAAGACAGAAAGAAAATAGATTAAGTATTCAGAAAATTCATGACTATGAAAGTAATATTTTAGATACTTCAGAAGTATAGAAATATTTGTGTGTCTATTTCCACAATCTGACGTAATTTTCATAATTATACCATCATAAAATTTTCAACAAAAGTATAATTCCCTGAATATCTCTTTATCAGAATTTATTTCAAGTGGTTTGAATTTACATATTACCTATTGCTTCAAAAAATAAAATATTTTATCAATAAGTTCTTGATTTAAAAATGAGTTTAATTTTTAAAATATAACAATAAACATTACTGTGAAGTGACTTATCACATCAAATGTCAAGTCCAACCATAGTCTAAAATTATCTTGTCATTCTTTAGGAAAGAACCAAATTATTGTGTAATCTACTTAATTAAATTTCTTATTTTCAAGGGGAAAATGCTTTTTATAGCTTGACTATCATAGTAACTACAATTGTCTTACCTTGCAAAAATTAAGTTAATGTTAGTGGAAACTAAAGATCTCAAAAAATACCCTCTAATTTATTAATACCTTACAGTTTAATAATGAAGTGAGTTGTCAACAAAATTAGCATTCATATTTAATTTAGACAGTATAAAATACATTTTTCTTATTTTAGAGAGAACAAAATACTCACAGTTCAATGATATTACTAGAGATTGTCCTTTTCCTCACAGAATGAGTATAGATAGATTTAGCAATGACTTTAACTTTCCATCTGGAGCAACTGAGCCTTTTCTCTATTTATCAAGGAGTGGAAATAAGGGCACTCTGCATACATTTAGGCTCTAGACACTCTGCAGAGCAATGCTTCAGCTCTGTCTCAGAGACAAACTTCCCACACAATCCTCTCGGGTCAAAGCAAGGGCAGTTACAAGCTGACATAAATCAAATAATAACCAGATCATCAGGGATAGAAGCCTTTGGGACCTTCAGGTCACACTCTCCCAGAGTTCCTTATTGTTTATTTAATACATACTTTGTTTTCATGATTGAATTTGACATTCTTCCATTCTGATTACAAAACATTGGGTCTCTACAAACTACCAAGTAATATATACAGGAAGGAAAAAAACCCTTCATTAAATTCAAACTCCACTAATACAGGTGCTATAACAATTCAACTTGAAGTTTATCTTTTCATTACCCATAAAAAAGGGAATTTGTTAAACCAATTAGTAATGTGTAATAATTCATAGATTGCTGCAATGTTAGATGTATACAAATCATCTAATCCAACTCTCTCAAGTTTTTGGCTAAGAAAAACTTCAACACAAATAGATACTACTCCTTGTTCAAGTTCTCATAGCTAGTTAGTAGCAGAGATGAAACTCAATGAAAATCCAAGCAGTTGAACAGGATATATAAATAATTTCATTATGACTTTTTTAATGTCACATAAATAAAGTCTGTTAGATAATACCAGGCTCAGAGTCTTATTCCTTTAAGGCATTTCTACAGAGGCAAGTTTACAAATGCATTTTCTACCACTAAACCCCATTCTCCTGGTTACACCATCTCTGACCTGATGACTGACTTTTCTTATCTGACACTATGCTCTTGTCTCAGTCCTGCCCAGTTCCACTTGCATGTAAACATGGCATAGCCTCAGTATGCACCTCTACCTTTCCTGGCATCTGATCTTGTCCACCTCCAGTTTCTGACTTCAAACTATAATACTGATGATGAATTCTTCAAGGGTCTTCATCTACTACAGAGCAGAATTCATGATAAAATCTGCAAGTCATGTCACATGGAGTTTTGTTTACTTTTTAAATAAGAGGCTCTGTTATCTGTGAATTTTAATTGGTTAACCAAAGAATAACAGTCATGCCATTATAATTCATTTGTGTTGATTCTAAAATATTCCAAAAATAGACTCCAGATTATGTCTTAAAAGAGGTACTCTCTACTAGCAACCTTACACTGAAAAATAGCAAAACAACTACATGAAAGAAAAAAATAGCAAAACAAACATATAGTACTTGATATCTTTTAAAAGCAATGTTTAACTTCTAAATATTTATCTGGAACATTTGTTTCTTAAGAGAACATATTTTTTAAAGAACTTTAATCCTTTCACTATTAGTATTCAAACATCAGGGATAATGTATACAATTTTATTGCTTAGATAATTCCCAATTTTAACCTCTGTTTATAAGCAGAATTATTAGCTTCTGTATTTAAAAAATACAATTTCGAATGCTCAATGATTCAAACTTTTCACTTATTCATATCATCTTGACCACACATACCCTCAGTTCCATCCCAATTATATCTGAGATACTACAATTCATTGACAATCAGCTTCCTTGTTTAGTTTTACAAAAAATGATTTGGGAATTCCCTGGCAGTCTAGTGGTTAGAATTTGACGCTTTCACTGTGGTGATCCAGGTTCAATTCCTGGTCGGGAACTAAGATCCTGCAAGCTGTGTGGCCGCAGACAAAAAAAAACAACAAAAAAAGATTCATCCAGAACTTTACAGCTACAAATTTTTACATGTACTTCCCTGGTTTATAATAATACTCTAGACTTACTGTGGCATTAGCATAGTGCTCATTCCAAGGTACTTAAAGATATGTGCAAATATATCTTGATATTTTAAAATAAGGAAAGCAGATTTATATTTTTCAAATTTTACACAGGCTACTGGCAACCGAGCATTCTACTTGTAATCACATGGTTCACTGATATCCCTTAATATGCATAAATGAGGAAATTTCTTGAAATTTATTCTTTTTATACTGTCACTCAATACACAGGTGGCCTATATTTATAGATACATGCCATTTAAAATAAATATTATCATTACATTATCAGTAACAAATAATCTAAAGAGTTACAAATCTAACCCACTTGTTTGCTGTATAATTAGGAGCATCATTAGGGAAGGCTCTATGAGAAAGTGACATCCAAGACAAGACCTAAAGGATGACAAAAAGCCAGCCACAGGAAGAGCTGAGGGATGAATGTTTTAGAAGGAACAACACACTGCTCTGTGTTGGCTTGTGTAACACCAAAAGAAGGTCAGTGTAGTGAATGGTGACAGAAGACAGGAATAGAACAGGATGAGACTGGAGAGAAAATAAAACCAGGTTGTAAGAGCCTTAGAGAGAAGTCCGAATTTTATTCTGGGTATAACAGGAAATCATTAAAGGATTTTAAGCAGAAAAGACACATAATCTGAAGTATATTTTTTGTTTTGCTTTATTTTGTTGTTTTGTTTTTAATTGACATTTTTATTGAGACAATTGTAGATTACCTTGCAGTTTTAAGAAATAATACGGAGAGATCATGTGCTTAATCTAGTTTCCCCCAATGGTAACATTTTGCAAAATTGTGGTACAATATCAAAACCAGTATATGGACATTGATAAAAACCACCTTATTCAGAGTTCCCCAATTTTACCTCTGCTTATTTATGTATGTGAATTAAATTCTGTACAATTTTATCACTTGTAGGTTCATGTAGCCATCACAGAGTCAAGATACTGAATAGTTCCCATATCACAATCCCTCGTGTCACCCTGTTTTAACCACACTCACTTCCTTCTTCCCTCTCCCCATTCCTAACCTCTGGCAACCACTAATATGTCCTCCATTTCTAAAAATTTGCCTTTTCAAAATGTTATACAATTGATCATACATTGTGTAACCTTTTATTCCTCAGCATAATTCCCTGGAGGTTAATCCAAGTTGTTGTGTAGATCAAAAAACCACTCATTTTCATTGTTGAGTAGTAGTCTATGGTTCTGGGCGTACCACAGTTTAAATATTAAATACCTTTGGAAGGGCACATGGGTTAATTCCATTTTCTGCTACTGCACATAAAGTTGCTATGAACACTCATGTACAGATTTATGTGTGAACATAAGTTTTCATTTCTCTGGAGTAAATGCCCAAAAGTATAATTTCTAGTTTTATGATAATTGTGTATTTTATAAGAAACTGCAAAACTTTTCACAAATAACTGTATAATTTTATATTTCTACTAGGAATGTATGAGTGAACCAATTTCTCTCCATCTCTTCCAGAATTTGATATTGTTACTATTTTTAATTTTAGCCTTTCTGATAGATGGGTAGTGATATCTTGTGGTTTTCATTTGTGTTTCCCTCATGGCTAATCATACTGAACATCTTTTTTTAATATTTATTTATTTTATTTATTTATTTTCCTTTTTTTTTTTTGGCTGCTTCGGGTCTTAGTTGTGGCATACGGGATCTTTGTTGAGGCATACAGGATCTTTTCGTTACGGCATGTGGTCTCTTCGTTGCAGCGCTCAGGTTTCTCTCTAGTTGCGGCACTCAGTCTTTTCTGTAGTCGTGGCACGTGGGCTCTGTAGTTTGCGGCATTTGGGCTCTCTTGTTGAGGCACACAAGCTCAGTGGTTGTGGCACGTGGGCTTACTTGCCCCACGGCATGTGGGATCTTAGTTTCCCAACCAGGGATCGAACCTGCATCCCTTGCATTGGAAGGTGGATTCTTTACCACTGGACCACCAGGGAGGTCTCCTGAACATCTTTTCACATTTTTTTTTTTTTTTTGCCATCTGTATATCCTCTTTGGGGAAGTGTCTGTTCATGTCTTCTCCCCATTTTCTAATAGAATTGTTTATCTTCTTATTGTTGAGTTTTGAGGGTTGTTTATATATTTTAGATACAAGTCTTTTGTTGCATATGTGGTTTGCAAACATTTCTCCTAATCTGTAGTGTGTCTTTGCATCCTCTTTACAGGGTCTTTTGCAGAGCAAAAGTTTTTTTGGCCTTTGTTTTGTTTTGTTTTGTTTTGTTTATTTAACATCTTTACTGGAGTATAATTGCTTTACATTGTTGTGTTAGTTTCTATTGCACAGCAAAATGAATCAGCTATACATATACATATATCCCCATATCCCCTCCCTCTTGCGTCTCCCTCCCACCCTCCCTATCCCACCCCTCTAGGTTGTCACAAAGCACCGAGATGATCTCCCTGTGCTATGTGGCTGCTTCCCACTAGCTATCTATTTTACATTTGTCTGTGTGTATATGTCCATGCCACTCTCTCACTTCGTTCCTGCTTACCCTTCCCCCTCCCCGTGTCTTCAAGTCCATTCTCTAATTCTGCGTCTTTATTCCTGTCCTGTCCCTAGGATCTTCAGAACCATTTTTTTTTTAAATTCCATATATATGTGTTAGCATATGGTATTTGTTTTTCTCTTTCTGACTTACTTCACTCTGTGTGACAGTCTCTAGGTCCATCCACCTCACTACAAATAACTCAATTTCGTTTCTTTTTATGGCTGAGTAATATTCCATTGTATATATGTGCCACATCTTCTTTATCCATTCATCTGTCAATGGACACTTAGGTTGCTTCCATGCCCTGGCTATTGTAAATATTGCTGCAGTGAACATTGTGGTACATGACCCTTTTTGAATTATGGTTTTCTCAGGGTATATGCCCAGTAGTGGGATTGCTGGGTCATATGGTAGTTCTATTTTTACTTTTTCAGGGAACCTCCATACTGTTCTCCATAGTGGCTGTATCAATTTACATTCCCACCAATAATGCAAGAGGGTTCCCTTTTCTTCACCCCATCTCCAGCATTTGTTGTTTGTAGATTTTTGATGATGGCCATTCTGACCAGTGTGAGGTGATACCTCATTGTAGCTTTGATTTGCATTTCTCTAAGAATCAGTGATGTTGAGCATCCTTTCATGTGTTTGTTGGCAGTCTGTATATCTTCTTCGGAGAAATGTCTATTTAGGTCTTCTGCCCATTTTTGGATTGGGTTGTTTGTTTCTTTGATATTGAGCTGCATGAGCTGCTTGTATGTTTTGGAGATTAATCCTTTGTCAGTTGCTTCATTTGCAAATATTTTCTGCCGTTCTGAGGGGGTTTTTTTCATCATGTTTATGGTTTCCTTTGCTGCGCAAAAGCTTTGAAGTTTCATTAGGTCCCATTTATTTATTTTTGTTTTTATTTCCATTTCTTTAGGAGGTGGGTCAAAAAGGATCTTGTGATTTATGTCAAAAAGTGTTCCTCCTATGTTTTCCCCTAAAATTCTATAGTGTCTGGCTTTACATTTAAGCCTTTCCTTTAATCCATTTTGAGTTTATTTTTGTGTGTGGTGTTAGGAAGTGTTCTAATTTCATTCTTTTACATGTAACTGTCCAGTTTTGCAGAGCAAAAGTTTTTAATTTTGATGAAGGATGATTTATCAATTTATCCTTTTACAGATTGTACTTATAGTGTTAAGTCTAAGAACTCTTCACCTAGCTCTAGATCCCGAAGATTTTCTTCTATATAGTTTTCTAAAAGTTTCATATTTTAAGTTTTACATTTAAGTCTAGGATTCATTGTTAGTTAATATTTTTATAAGATGTGAAGTTTAAGTTAAGGTTTTGTTTTGTTTTGTTTTTGTCTATGGATGTTCAATTGCTCCAGCACTGTTTGTTGAAAAAGTGATCCTTCCTCTGTTGAATTGCTTTTGCACCTTGTCAAAATTCAGTTGGGCATACCTGTGTGGGTATATTTTTGGGTTCTCTATTCTGTCAATTGATTTATGTGTCTACCTCTCCACCACTACCATGCCACACCATTTTGACTGCTGTAGCTAACTAGAAAGACTTAATGCTTAGTGGAAGGATCTTCCCACTTTCTCCTTTTTTGTCAAGATTGTCTTAGTTATTCTAGGACCTGTGCTTTTTCATATAAATTTCAAAATAAGCTTGTCTATTTCTACCAAAAAAAATTGCTGGGATTTTTATAAGAATTGTATTAAACTTATTGATCAGTTTGAAGAGAATTGACATCTTTACTATGTTGAATCTTCCAACCCATGAGCATGGTATATCTCTTCATTTATTTAGGTGGTCTTTGATTTATTTCAGCATACAAACCCTGTACATGTTTTGCTAAGTAAATACCTAAGTACTTCATTTTCTTTGGAGTGATTTTAAATGGTATTGTTTTTCATTTTAGTTACTTCATTGTTGGTTTATAGAAATATAACTGCATTTTTCTGTTGATCTTGTATCTTGCAACCTTGCTGAACTTACTTATTAGCTCTAAAGTGATTTTTCTATTCCTTGGAATTTTCTATGTAGACAATCACGTCATCTGCAAGTAGAAATAGTTTTATTTCTTCCTTTCCCAACTGTACGCCTTTTATTTCTATTTCTTCATTTATTAAAATGTCTAGAACTTCCAGTACTATGTTTAGTAAGAGTGGTGAAAGCAGACATCCTTACCCTTGTTCCAATCTTAGGGAGAAAGCATTCAGTTTTTCATCATTAAGTGTGATGTTAGCTAAGATTTTTATAGATGCTCTTTATCAAGTGGAGGTAATTCTCTATTCCTAACTAAACTACTATATGCGTGAATTTTATTTTCATATAATTCTGATGCTACATGGGAGGAGAGCAGGAAAATAAATGAGGTAGCCAGTAAGGTGACTATCACAGTACTCCAGGTGAGAGATGATGGTAGCCTAGACTAAGATGATGGTAGTGATGTGGACTAGGAGATAAGAGGGAAGATTCAAGATATATTTTGCTGTATAATCTGTAGGACTTGCTAATGGATTGGACAGTTAGTCAGAAATTGCATTTGGCTACAAACAGCAGAAAACCCTACTATAATGACTTAAGTAGAGGCCTTCTTCCCCCATACAAAAATAAGTCTGAGAGTTAGCAGTTCTATTGATGTCACCAATGTCTCAAGATCCTTCTATTCTTTGCTCCTTCATCATTAACATATGACTTTGAACCATATGGTCACAAATGGATGTTGTACTTCTAGGTACCACAGATGAGTTCCAGTAAGAAGGACAGAATTGCAAAAATTTTCCTTTAGTGAGACTTTATTCAGAAAGTTAAGCACTTCCAGAAACATCCATCTATATCTCCTTGATTAAAACTATGTCACTGGCCACTCAGCTTGCAAGGGAGGCTAGGAAATGAATATTTTATTTTCCAGTCTCTAAAGTAGAGAAAAGCAGGGAGAAGTTTACTGCAATGGGCGCTAAGTGAGCCAACCCAGAGCACCTGCCACATTAGGGATGATGGAGAATAAGGAATAATGGATTACTCCCATGTTTCTGGTTGACAGATTATATTACAGTTTGCTAGGATGTGTAAGAGCGGAATAGATATGGATTTTTAAGGGAAAGCGATAGTTCAACTTTGGACATGGTGAGATTAAAATGTCTGTGAAGTATCTAGAATGTCAAGCAAAGAATTAGATACATGAGGCTGGAATTTAGAGAAGTCAAGGCTGGAGGTAATAATCTGGAAGTTTTCAAGAAATTGATAGCATTTAAAGCTGTTGAACTATATAAGATCACCTAAGAAGAAAAAAAGTAGTTGGACACAGCCTTGAGGAACTCCAATATTTAAGTATTGCTTTGGGAAAAGTGAACTCACAAAATAGATTGAGTAGCTAAAAAGGTAAGAGAGAAACAAAGAAAGAGGCATCAAGGAAATAAAGGGAGATATGTGTTTCATGGAGAAGGTATTCTATAGTGTAGAATGCTACTGAGAGAAGCTAAATATGATAAAGAAAAAAATTTTTCCACTGAATTTAGCAGCATGAACGTAATTGATGATTGAATTAATTAAAACTGATTTCAGAGTCAAGAAACAAAAAATCCATTTTAACCCCAAATAGGAATCTGCTATTTTTCCCACACAACAAAAAGCCTGGATGTAAGCAGCTAAAAGCATTAGGGAGCCAACTGTCAGAGCCTGCTGATTTGTGCTTCCCTTGGACTGTCCCTCATGGCTGGAAAGTGGGTGTCATTGTTCTGGACTCATGTACAAGACAGAGGGAAAAGAAAGCAAAGGTGTGGTGCCAGCAACATATGCCCCTTTATCAAGAGTAGAAGAACTTTCCCTTCCCTCGGAATTATTTTGCATCTCATTAGTCAGAACTGTGTAACACAGCCATCCTGAACTGCAAGGGAAACTCTGGGAAGGTGAGAATTTAAGTTTTCTAGCCTCTACAGTGAAAATGGACAAAAGAAAGAGGGATTGAGAATGGATGGTTTAAGCAATCAAAAGTGCCTGCCATGATGACCTCGACAATAACAGTTTTAATGGTGTGGTGAGACTGAAACCAGATTACAGGGGACTGAAGAGTGAATGGGAGGTGAGGTAGTAAAATGCAATGAATAGAAACATTTTCTATTCATTTGGCCAGAAGTTTAGCTGTGAAGAGGAGCAGAGAAGTAGGATGGTATCTAGATTGGGTTATAAGGTCCAGGGATATTTTTTGTTTTATTTTATTGTCGTTGTTTTTAATATGAAGTAGTAGGCTATGTTTGTAAGATGATAAGAATGATCATTGTGAGGAGGGGCGAGACTAGTGATGCAGGGAGGAAAGAGAATGAAAAGGAAGACTCCAAAAAACTCATGCCCATAGGTTCTAACCTGCTTGTGATCTTCCCTTCCTGATCACCTGGACTTTAGACTCACCTAGCCAGCCTCCACAATTGCATCAACTTATTCCCTGTAATAAATGCCTTAAAATCCCTGGTTCTGCTTCTAGGATTGAATCCTGATGTGGAATTTGATTCTCAAAAAAGTCCTTGAAAAGGCAATAAAATTGTGCACTAGTTTCTATGAAAGAAGAGAGGAGGTACACTTGACCTGAGGAAGCAAGTGAAGACTTCTGGAGTGATATTTCACTTAACCTGAGTCTTGAAGAGTTATTAAAAATTAATAAGGCAAGGAAGGAGTGGAAGCAGCAATGAGCTAGTGAGCCAGCCCCCTGGAAAACAAACAAACAAACTTGATTTGTAGAATTCAGTAATTTCCCTGGTGTATATACTCCTAGCACGGCCAATTTTAAGCTCTCAACATGATGTCACATGAACACAGAGTTAGAAAGAGATGCACACAATTGGCTTTCATAAGTTAGTATGAGCCCACACCACTAAGTAGAAGGTATAGGGTGGAAACAGCATGTACAATCAAAACGTAAACACCAAACTTCTTTCTTGTACAAGACTCTTTATCATGGAGAAAAGATCCAGTGGGCCACCTTCTCCACCAGTTGTCATAGCAGTAAAAGAACAATGCTCAGAAGCATAACTGCATTTTTTTGGCAACATACCAACGATGAGCACCAAAATGATTAATTCAACTAAGGAACTTCTAGACATTGTCCTATAAAAGCAGATAATATTATTTGCCTGAGGTCAATGACAACTAAAGGCAGAGGTGTGATCAAACACTAGGCAGCCTAGAGTGAATGCTCTTTCCACTACAGAATTCTTCACTACCACATCCTACTATAAAGACTAAACCTGGAGTCCAGAATATCTAACACCTGGAAAATCCTCACACTCCCATTAGTCTGGAATCAAATTTTTAAGAATCACTGTGGTAAGATGGAAATGTCCACTTGGTTTTGAAGGAATTTAAAAGCCAGTCTTTAAGCCATACATCTATGATTTTTGACAGGGTGCCAATACCATTCAATGGTGATAGAATAGTCTCTTCAAAAAATAGTGCTGGGACATCTCAATATCCACCTGCAAAAGTATGAAGCTGCACCCCTACCTCACACCATATCAAAAAATTAACTCAAAATGGGCCCATAACCTAAATATCGAGAGTTAAACCATAAAACTCTTACAAGAAAACATAGGAGTAAATTGTCATGATCTTGGATTTAAAAATGGTTTCTTAGATATGACACCAAAATATGCGTAACAAAAGAAATATAGATAAATTGGACTTCACCAGAATTAAAGACTTTTGTGCATCAAAGAAAATTACCAAGAAGGTGAAAAGAAAATCTATGGAATAGTAGAAAACATATTCCAAATCATATATCTGTCAATGGTCTAGTATCCAGAATATATAAAGAACTCTTACAAATCAATAATAAAAAGAAAAAATTCAATAAAAAAATGGGCAAAGGACTTGATTAGACATTTCCCCAAAGAAGATGTACAAATGGCCAGCAAACACATGAAAGGATACTGAACTTCATCAATCACCATGGAAATGCAAATCAAAACCATAATGAGGTACCTCATCACAACCCCTAGGGTAGCTATAATAATTTTTTTAAAAAACAGAAAATAAGCGTTGGCAAGCAGGTGGAGAAACCAGAACCCTCCTACATTGCTGATGGGAACGTAAAATGATTCAGTGTGGTGGAAAATCATTTGGTGATTCCTCAAAAAGTTAAACATAGCATTACTACACGACCAAGTAATTCTACTCCTAAGTACATAGCCAAAAGAATTGAATACTCAAATAAATACACGCTCATATCATCACTATTCATTTGAGCCAAAAATGTAAACAATGGGGGCTTCCCTGGTGGCGCAGTGGTTGAGACTCCGCCTGCCGATGCAGGGGACACGGGTTCGTGCCCCGGTCCAGGAAGATCCCACATGCCGCAGAGTGGCTAGGCCCGTGAGCCATGGCCGCTGAGCCTGCGTGTCCGGAGCCTGTGCTCCGCAACGGGCGAGAGCACAACAGTGAGAGGCCCGCGTAGCGGGGAAAAAAAAAAAGTAAACAATGTAAATGTCCATCAATAGTTGAATGGATAAATAAATTGTGGTGTAAACATGCAATGAGGACTTCCCTGGTGGTCCAGTAGTTAAGACTCTGCACTTCCACTGCAGGGGGCACGGGTTCCATCCCTGGTTGGGGAAGTTCTGCATGCTGCCTGGTGCGCAAAATAAACAAACAAACAAATTAATAAATAATTAAAAATAAACGTGCAAATGAAATATTAAGCCATAAAAAGAAATGAAATACTGATATATGCTACAACATAGATGAACCTCAAAAACATTATTAAGCGAATGAAAGTAAACCCAAAAGGTCACATATTGTATGTTTCCATTTGTATGAAATATCCAGAATAGGTAAATCCATGGAGACAGAACACACATTGGTAGTTGCCAGCAGCTGGGGGTGGGGTGAATGGGAAGTAACAGTTTAATGGTCATGGGCTTTCCTCTTGGGGTGAGGAAAATGATTTGGAACTAAATAGAGGTGGTAGCTGCACAGCACTGAATGTACTAAATACAACTGGAATGTTCACTTTAAAATGGGTAATTTTATGTTACATGAACCTCACCTCACATGAACCACACCTCACCTTGTTTAATAACAAGAAAGGCCTGGCTCTATAGTTGAGGTTCATACTGAGCAAACAGAAAGGCTGTCTCTTAAAGTTGCACTGATTTTCATTTTATGGTAAGATCAAGTAAATTCCATTTTGTGGTTTTGGAGCTGTTTCACTGGATTTGAAAACTAAACTAGACGTGGCTTTCAATTCTAAACAAAACAGTAAGAAATAAAGTTACATGGTAGGTGGTTTGGTTGTTTTTTTGTCCTCAAGTGTTTTAAAACATTTTTGAGGTTTTTAATAGTAAAAGGAAATCAGATTTAGTACAGCTGGATCATTTCTACATAATTGGCTTTCATTCTTGATCTGGTTTTGAACTGTTTACCCCACTTTAGTATTTAACCATTATCAGCTTCATTAATGAAACAGAAACCACCTCCTCTAATCATTTATAAAAATGCTTGTCAAACAAAATTTAAACAAAGAACAGGATCCGGGCAAAGTAACATCTCTTTAAAAGCTACTGCAACTAATTATAGGAGTGTTCCAAGTTATTTTGTTGTTGTTTTCCATTTATTATGAAAGAATCTTAAGACCTACAGCATTTCTCTTGGCAAAGTTATCTGAATTCTTTTATACAAGAGTAATTATTTTAACAATACTTTTCACTGATATGAAAAGCAGAGTTTTCAGCTGCTTATTTATGTCTATAAGCTATAAAAATCAGATTCCTATTTAATCAAACCACCTTTAGAGACATCATTTTCTAGTCTACTTAGTTTTCAGTTGATTGAGTAAAAAAGAGCGTGGGAGACAGTTTAAAACATATTTCTTAGTTTATGATATGCTTATGAGATTGCACAAGCAAAATTATCAGTTTGTATATCCAAAAACAAAATTAGATTTAAATATTCAATTCCAAAAGACTGTTCTACTGGAATTTAATGAGAATGCCACAAAGTTTTAAGTGATTTATAGTTAAATATGCTCCACTCTTGTAATCATTTCTCCTCAAGTCTTCATATTTTGTAGAGTTGAGAATGTTAGAAAAATAAGGCAAAAAAAATAGAATGCTAATTCAAAATATAAGGGATAATGATGAGATGCAAGCTTTATATATATAAATGATGCTATTGGCTGATCATCAATTGAGCATGTTGTTTGAGCTTCTTTTCTAGTTCACTTTGCTGACTAAGGGGGTCAGTCTGTAGCTATAGAGCAGGAAAGGTTCTTAGGGTGATACAGTCAATGATCTTTTTTCATTACTATTCTGTTAGACTATTGGTCTGTGGCAATCTTCTTCACTATTGTGTTCCCAGTGCCCATCACAGGGCTTGGCTCATAATAAATGCTCAATAAGTATTTCTTGATTGAATAAACAAATACATGCATGAAGAATGAATGCCTGCTATGCTAACCAGCCTAGTTAACTATCCAGGGAGTGAAAGTAAAGATGCAATAAAGTAACGGCTCTGGCATTCAAGAAAGTCAAAATACTCAATTAAGGACTTCATTATCTTATAGCTCCTGTTTTGAATTCAAGATTTATTTATGCTCATTTTGTGGGAGGAAAACTGAGCAATAGCAGTTGACACTTTGTTTATGAATCTATTAGTGCTTTATCTCCCTGGGCTATAATTGTTTTTATTCATATTTATCCTAATGAATTAATCATGTGTACCTTATAAGCAGAGACCACGTTTATTTTTATTTCCCCAGTGCTTAATACAGTCACTTGCACATAAGAGATAATCAATAAATGCTTGTTGAACCCAAAGTTGACACTTTCTCTAAAATATTTTCTTCTTCATTTTTATTTTGTTCCTAGTATATTAATGTAGTACAGACCTTTCAGAATACGGAATCTGTAGATAATGGCAGGGACATTTCTATCTATTTATAATTTATACTTAATATATTTAAAAAAATCTTATTGATTAGCACTGGTTTATGAAGAAACAGCTCCAAAAATATATGGCTTCTAATTAACAGTAAATAATAATTTATGAAATTTCTTCACTCAGCTTTTGCAGAATATTATACATTTTAAAATATCATTTTAATAAAATAACCAATGAAAAATTAAATCTTATAACAATCTCAATTTCAAGGGTGGGAAATTTTTCTAAAGTATTCTAGTTACAACTTTCCTATCTAGAGAATTTTCAAAATAATACTGCTCAATATTTTCCCATAATACTAGTGAAAATCTGCAGGGGAAAAGTATTATTTTTTCTCCAAAGTGGCAAAGGTATAGGACCACCTGTTAAGGGTTCTTATTTTGAGAAAAAAAGAAGTCACCTGGTTTAAATAGCCAGGTGAATCTCCTTTGTGTGAATTAAAAAGCTGAATAATATCAGAGAGAATTTGAGAGTCACCATTTACCATACTGACACGCTTTACCTGGAAATTTAACCATTGGTTTTAGACTGTCAGATATTTTGTGTAAATGCACCTTAAAATGTAGAATTAAATATTCTAAGACTTCTTTTCATTCTACTTCCCCTTTTCCTTAATCAATATCATATTTGGCATAATGTTACAGAAATGCACATGATTTGTGCAGGCCTTTTTTTGGGGGGGGTGCGCCTTATCAGACTGTTTTATTTAATGGGGCATTGACAGATCAGCTCAGGCTCTAATTGTTAGGATAAAATATTAGTCACATTTTTTATGCAGTGTTTATGAATACTTGGCACCTCCTTTTATATTAATGCCAGAGTTAGAATGGATATTTTTAAAATTATCTATGGAGGAGGACAGTTGCTCTTCCTTGCTTTTTTTTTAACTAAATCAAGTAATTCTTTGTTAGCAGCTCTTCTGAGTCCTGCCGGAATGAATTTGTATCATTTTGACAAGATGCAGAAGTGGCGCTAATAGTTATTAAAAGCATTAAAACATTAACCTTTAGCAACCTCATTTTTCACTTGCTACCCTCGTTTAAGAATTTTATCAAATTGAAGTTAAACACTAAAAATTAGAGAGAACAACTAATCTATACTTTTCAGCCTAGAAAGAATAAATGTGACAGAAAGTAAAAGCATTGGAAGAGACAGCGTAAATTGTTGTTTTAGTGTTAATTAATATAATTTTAGTTATCTACGACTGGTGAAACTGAAGTGTCGGAGAGGGAATTGTTCAAGAAACAATTATCATTATAATAATCATTTAATCTTCAGAATTTCAAGATTACAGATTTGATAGTATCAGGACTCGGTTTATTAAACATTACATGAGAGACTTCCCTGGTGGCACAGTGGTTAAGAATCCGCCTGCCAATGCAGGAGACACAGGTTCGAGCCCTGGTCTGGGAAGATCCCACATGCCGCAGGGCAACTAAGCCCGTGCGCCACAACTACTGAGCCTGTGCTCTAGAGCCTGCAACCACAACTACTGAGTCCATGTGCCACAACTACTGAAGTCTGCGCCCCTGGAGACCGTGCTCCGCAACAAGAGAAGCCACTGCAATGAGAAGCCCATGCACCACAACAAAGAGCAGCCCCCGCTGGCCGCAACTAGAGAAAGCCTGTGTGCAGCAACGAAGACGCAACACAGCCAAAAATAAATAAATACATTTATTAAAAAATTTTTTTTAATTTAAAAATAATCATTACATGAGCACTCTAGATTAAAGAATTTTCAGAGAATTCCCTGATGGTCCCGTAGTTAGGACTCTGAGCTCTCACTGCTGAGGACACGGGTTCAATCCCTGCTCAGGGAACTAAGGTCCCGCAAGCCGCGCAGCCAAAAAATAATAATAATAAAATAAAATAAAGAATTTTCAGATCAGAATATTTTAGCCCCTCTAATCACAAATTTAATTGAATTCAATTTACAGCACACCTCAATAGGAAGTTCTTAACAAATATTAACGACTGCCCCAAATCTCTTGTCACCTGACTATAAACTAAGCACTTCACTGGCTCCTAAGGCAGAGCAAAGATAAATAAAACATAATTCCTTTATACATAGGGAGTAGGACATGTATATAAGTAACTACTACACAGGGTAGAACATGATAAGTGCTAAGCAGACAAAGAACTGTGAGGACACAGCAGAGGAAGAAATAATTAGCATAGCCCACAATAAGCATTTGTAGATGAAATTTATCATTCTTTCTAGCCACCTGGTACCTGAAACTTTTCACTGTTTGGAAAAGTTCCTCTCCTTATGATTCTTGGCAAGGCAGAGCCCAGATTTCACTATGGAAGCTAAAAATGTGGCATCCTCCCTTGCAGCTAGAACATGACTTAGGCTCAATTGACCAGATATCACTGTCCCCCACACCAACTATTCCCAATAGCAAAGACTGCAAAGAACTCTCTGTGGGGGGCTTTCCTGGCGGCACAGTGGTTAAGAATCTGCCTGCCAATGTAGGAGACACGGGTTCGAGCCCTGGGCCGGGAAGATCCCATATACCACGGAGCAGCTAAGCCCGTGCGCCACAACTACTGAGCCTGCTCTCTAGAGCCCGTGAGCCACAACTACTGAGCCCGTGAGCCTAGAGCCTGTGCTCCACAACAAGAGAAGCCACCTCAATGAGAAACCCACGCACCGCCACGAAGAGTAGCCCCTGCTCACCGCAACTAGAGAAAGCATGCGAGCAGCAACAAAGACCCCGCACAGCCAGAAAGAAAGAGAGAGAAAGACAGAAAGAAAGAGAGAGAAAGAAAAGTACCTGGAGCAACTACAGTAGAGATATTTGAGAACTCTCTGCAGAGCAAACTGAAGCATCTAGTGATAAAGATGGTAGTTGTAATGTTCTCACTACACAAGTTCTTCAGCATGATTTTGAACATTGTTCCTGGTTGCACAATGGTGAACCTGATTTTCCAGTCTTCCTAGTGGATCTTTAGGCAACACAATATCCTTAAAATAAATGATTCTCCATTCAGATCGACTAGAATTTTATTCTATAGCTAGCATGTAAGAATGTTGGTGGACACAGCACTTAATAAATGGTAGCATGCTTTTCTTGTGTCATATTTCTATCTGCTGACCCAGTCCAGGATGTTAAACAGGACCTTCTAGTATATGTAATGCAATGGTCCTCAAGTCCGCCTAACCATCAGAATCAAACTGAGGAGCTTTCAAATTCAAGCTAATGGAACTTGATCAGGAGAACCTGATGGCATCATTCATTCGTTCCACAATATTTATTGAACACCTACTATTTTTCAGGCACTCTGCAGGTGCTAGGGATCAATGATAGCAAGAACAAACATTATCTCAACTCTAGTGGAAATTACTGTCTTGTGGGGAAACAAAGTAATCTCATATGATGAGATTTCATCAGATGTTTCTCACTGATGAAACATCACTATAAATAAAATAAATGTGTGAAAGAACATAATTTTATGATAGTATATAATAAAAGAACCTAACCAAAACTGAGAGATTTCAGACAGCTTCCCAGATGAAAGATTGAGTTGAGATCTGGAGAATTAAAGGCATTTGATTTAGGCCTTGAAGGATCTCAGGCAAATATGCAAGAATGAAAGTGTCAGATCAGTGATTAGATTAGATGCCATATATCCTGGAACTTTGAGAGAGTTGGAGAACAAGAGACCTCTTTTTATTTTTTATTCTTTGATGGTTCTTTTTTGTTGTTATTATTGAGAAATATTGACATACAACATTTTCAGTTTTAGGTATACAACATAATGATCCGATACATGTATATATTGTGAAATGATCACCAAACTAAGTCCAGTCAACACCCATTACCACACATAATTACAATTTTTTCCCTTGTGATTAGATCCCTCAAGATCTACTCTCCTAGCAACCTTCAAATATACAATAGAGTACTATTAACTACAGTTATCATGCTGTCATTACATCTGCAAGACTCATTTATTTTATTTGCTGGAAGTTTACCGTTTATCCACATTTACCCATTTCACTCATACCCCAGCAGTGTCTAAACTAGGATTCCAGGATCCCTAGAAATGCATGAAAACAGCCTTACATCATTGAAGGATTTTTTGAGAAGTCAATTTCAAGAACCTCAAGAAGCCTTTTTCACGATTGATCTGTGTAAGAATGAGCTTATGTTCATAATAATAATTATCCTACTTTACAAAAGAAGTACATATTCCTAATCCAACCCAAACATTAGCACGATACTTTCCACTGGGTTATATTTCCAGAGCATCAAACAAGAGCATAAATGAAAATGCTAGTTTGGGAGAAATCTCCTTTAACAATAAATCAGCCCCACAGGGCTTCCTATCTTGCTTAGTAAGACTTAGCATTAGATATTGGATATTTTGGCCCACATTAGGATATTCTGAATTCAGAACAGATGAATCAGTATAAATTAGTGAGGATTTTTCTTTTCAATATAAATAGAATACATATTTAATATATGTTATATATTTATGTATAGTATATATAAATGGAATATTTGGGAGACTCCCAAATTTTTTGAGATACAGTGACTGAAACCTATAGATAAATGATGTGCTTTATTCAATTAAGTATTAAAACCAAATTTGTCAAATCATATAATTAAATATTCCTGTTAGTTAATTCTCATCTTATAAATGTTTACTAGTTCCTACCTAATTTTATCAAAAAATAAGTGTATTCAGATACAGAGAACAAACTAGTGGTTACCAGTGGGGAGAGGGGGGAGGGGCAAGGTAGGTAGGGGTGAGGGAGTGGTAGGTAAACACTCCTGGGTGTAAGGTAGGCTACAAGGATGTATCGTTCAACACAGGGAATATAGCCAATATTTTGTAATAACTGTAAATGGAGTATAACCTTTAAACATTTTATAAAAAATTAAAAATTCATAAAAGTCATAAAAAAGTGTATTTATATTTATGGTGAAAAATCACAAACAGCCACTTCAGTTTTAGTCAGAAACTGGGTGAGGTAGAATCCAGGGCCTAAGCATTTTAAAGCCTAGTTATTCAGAAGAGGGGGGCTTCCGGGAAGATGGAGGAAGAGTAAGATGCGAAGATCACCTTCCTCCCCACAGATACACCAAAAATACATCTACACGTGGAACAACTCCTACAGAACACCTACTGAACGCTGGCAGAAGACCTCAGACCTCCCAAAAGGCAAGAAACCCCCCACATACCTGGATAGGGCAAAAGAAAAAAGAATAACGAGAGACAAAAGGATAGGGACCTGCACCAGTGGGAGGGAGCTGTGAAGGAGGAAAGGTTTCCACACACTAGGAAGCTCCTTCGCGGGCGGAGACTGCGGGTGGTGCAGGGGAAAAGCTTCGGAGCTGCGGAGGAGAGCACAGCAACAGGGGTGCAGAGGACAAAGTGGAGAGATTCCCGCACAGAGGATCAGGGCCGACCGGCACTCACCAGCCCGAGAGGCTTGTCTGCTCACCCACTGGGGCGGGCGGGGCTGGGAGTTGAGGCTCGGGCTTCGGTCGGAGCGCAGGGAGAGGACTGAGGTTGGCGGCGTGAGCACAGCCTGCAGGGGGTTAGTGCGCCACGGCTAGCTGGGAGGGAGTCCGGGGAAAAGTCTGTACCTGCCGAAGAGGCAAGAGACTTTTTCTTACCTCTTTGTTTCCTGGTGCGCGAGGAGAGGGGATTCAGAGCGCTGCTTAAAGGAGCTCCAGAGACGGGCGCGAGCCGCGGCTAAAAGCGCGGACCCCAGAGACGGGCATGAGACGCTAAGGCTGCTGCTGCCGCCACCAAGAAGCCTGTGTGCGAGCACAGGTGACTCTCCACATCCCCCTTCCGGGGAGCCTGTGCAGCCCGCCACTGCTGGGGTCCCGGGATCCAGGGATAACTTCCCCGGCAGAACGCACAGCGCGCGTCAGGTTGCTGCAACGTCACGCCGGCCTCTGCCGCTGCAGGCCGGCCCCGCGCTCCGTGCCCCTCCCTCCCCCCCACCTGAGTGAGCCAGAGCCTCTGCTCCGAATCAGCGGCTCCTTTAACCCCATCCTGTCTGAGCGAAGAACAGAGACCCTCCGGCGACCTACACGCAGAGGCGGGGCCAAATCCGAAGCTGAGCCCCTGGGAGCTGTGAAAACAAAGAAGAGAAAGGGAAATCTCTTCCAGCAGCCTCAGAAGCAGCGGATTAAAGCTCCACAATCAACTTGATGTACGCTGCATCTGTGGAATACATGAATAGACAACGAATCATCCCAAATTGAGGACGTGGACTTTGAGAGCAAGATTTATGATTTTTTCCCCTTTTCCTATTTTTGTGACTGTGTATGTGTATGCTTCTGTGTGAGATTTTGTCTGTATAGCTTTGCTTCCACCATTTGTCCTAGGGTTCTATCCTTCCTTTTTTTAATTTTTTTCTTAATAATTATTTTTGATTTTAATAAATTTATTTTATTTTACTTTATCTTCTTCCTTCCTTCCTTTCTTTCTTTCTTTCTTTCTTTCTTTCTTTCTTTCTTTCTTGCCTTCCTTCCTTCCCTCCTTTAGACAACAAATCATCCCAAATTGAGGAGGTGGACGTTGAGAGCAAGATTTATGATTTTTTTCCCCTTTTCCTCTTTTTGTGAGTGTGTATGTGTATGCTTCTGTGTGAGATTACGTCTGTATAGCTTTGCTTCCACCATTTGTCCTAGGGTTCTATCCATCCTTTTTTTTTTTCCTTAATAATTATTTATTTATTTTAATAACGTTATTATATTTTATTTTATTTAACTTTATCTTTTTTCTTTCTTTATTTTTCTCCTTCCTTGCTTCCCTCCTTCCTTCCTTCCTCCCTCCCTCGCTCCCTCCCTGCCTCCTTTGTTTGTTTCTTTCTTTCTTTCTTTTTTCTACTTCTACTAATTCTTTCTTTCTACTTTTTCTCACTTTTATTCTGAGCCATGTGCATGAAAGGCTCTTGGTGCTGCAGTCAGGGGTCAGTGCTGTGCCTCTGAGGAGGGAGAGCCAACTTCAGAACACTGGTCCACAAGAGACCTCCCAGCTCCACATAATATCAAATGACGAAAATCTCCCAGAGATCTCCATCTCAACACCAGCACCCAGCATCACTCAATGACCAGCAAGCTACAGTGCTGGACATCCTATGCCAAACAACTAGCAAGACAGGAACACAACCCCACCTATTAGCAGAGAGGCTGCCTAAAATCATAATAACTCCACAGAAACCCCAAAACACACCACCAGATGTGGACCTGCCCACCAGAAAGACAAGATCCAGCCTCATCCACCAGAACACAGGCACTAGTCCCCTCCACCAGGAAGCCTAAACAACCCACTGAACTAAGTTTAGCCACTGGGGACAGACACGGAAAACAATGGGAACTACGAACCTGCAGCCTGCAAAAAGGAGATCCCCAAACACAGTAAGATAAGCAAAATGAGAAGACAGAAAAACACACAGCAGATGAAGGAGCAAGATAAAAACCCACCAGACCTAACAAATGAAGAGAAAATAGGCAGTCTACCTGAAAAAGAATTCAGAATAATTATAGTAAAGGGGATCCAAAATCTTGGAAATAGAATGGACAAAATGCAAGAAACATTTAACAAGGACCTAGAAGAACTAAAGATGAAATAAACAACGATGAACAACACAATAAATGAAATTAAAAATACTCTAGATGGGATCAGTAGCAGAATAACTGAGGCAGAAGAACGGATAAGTGACCTGGAAGATAAAATAGTGGAAATAACTACTGCAGAGCAGAATAAAGAAAAAAGAATGAAAAGAACTGAGGACAGTCTCAGAGACCTCTGGGACAACATTAAACGGACCAACATTCAAATTATAGGGGTTCCAGAAGAAGAAGAGAAAAAGAAAGGGACTGAGAAAATATTTGAAGAGATTATAGTTGAAAACTTCCCTAATATGGGAGAGGAAATAGTTAATCCAGTCCAGGAAGCACACAGAGTCCCATACAGGATAAACCCAAGGAGAAATATGCCAAGACACATATTAATCAAACTGTCAAAAATTAAATACAAAGAAAACATATAAAAGCAGCAAGGGAAAAACAAAAAATAACACACAAGGGAATCCCCATAACGTTAACAGCTGATCTTTCAGCAGAAACTCTGCAAGCCAGAAGGGACTGGCAGGACATATTTAAAGTGATGAAGTAGAAAAACCTACAACCAAGATTACTCTACCCAGCAAGGATCTCATTCACATTTGATGGAGAAATTAAAACCTTTACAGACAAGCAAAAGCTGAGAGAGTTCACCACCACCAAACCAGCTTTACCACAACTGCTAAAGGAACTTCTCTAGGCAAGAAACACAAGAGAAGGAAAAGACATACAATAACGAACCCAAAACAATTAAGAAAATGGGAATAGGAACATACATATTGATAATTACCTTATATGTAAATGGACTAAATGCTTCCACCAAAAGACACAGATTGGCTGAATGGATACAAAAACAAGACCCATATATATGCTGTCTACAAGAGACCCACTTCAGACCTAGAGACACATACACACTGAAAGTAAGGGGATGGAAAAAGATATTCCATGCAAATGAAAACCAAAAGAAAGCTGGAGTAGCAATTCTCATATCAGACAAAATAGACTTTAAAATAAAGACTATTACAAGAGACAAAGAAGAACACTACATAATGATCAAGGGATCGATCCAAGAAGAAGATATAACAATTGTAAATATTTATGCACCCAACAGAGGAGCACCTCAATACATAAGGCAAATACTAACAGCCATAAAAGGGGAAATCGACAGTAACACATTCATAGTAGGGGACTTTAACACCCCACTTTAACCAATGGACAGATCATCCAAAATGAAAATAAATAAGGAAACTCAAGCTTTAAATGATACATTAAACAAGATGGACTTAATTGATATTTATAGGACATTCCATCCAAAACCAACAGAATACACATTTTTCTCAACTGCTAATGGAACATTCTCCAGGATAGATCATATCTGGATCACAAGTCAAGCCTTGGTAAATTTAAGAAGATTGAAATTGTTTCAAGTATCTTTTCCAACCACAAGGCTATGAGACTAGATATCAATTACAGGAAAAGATCTGTAAAAAATACAAACACATGGAGGCTAAACAATACAATAATTAATAATGAAGTGATCACTGAAGAAATCAAAGAGGAAATAAAAAAATACCTAGAAACAAATGACAATGGAGAAATGACAACCCAAAATCTATGGGATGCAGCAAAAGCAGTTCTAAGAGCGAAGTTTATAGCAATACATTCCTACCTTAAGAAACAGGTAACACCTCGAATAAACAACCTAACCTTGCACCTAAAGCAATTAGAGAAAGAAGAACAAAAAACCTCCAAAGTTAACAGAAGGAAAGAAATCAGAAATATCAGATCAGAAATAAATGAAAAAGAAATGAAGGAAACAATAGCAAAGATCAATAAAACTAAAAGCTGGTTCTTTGAGAAGATAAACAAAATAGATAACCCATTAGCCAGACTCATCAAGAAAAAAAGGGAGAAGACTCAAATCAATAGAATTAGAAATGAAAAAGGAGAAGTAACAACTGACACTGCAGAAATACAAAAGATCATGAGAGATTACTACAAGCAACTCTGTGCCAATAAAATGGACAACCTGGAAGAAATGGACAAATTCTTAGAAATGCACAACCTGCCAAGACTGAAACAGGAAGAAATAGAAAATATGAACAGACCAATCACAAGCACTGAAATTGAAACTGTGATAAAAAATCTTCCAACAAACAAAAGCCCAGGACCAGATGGCTTCACAGGTGAATTCTATCAAACATTTAGAGAAGAGCTAACACTTATCCTTCTCAAACTCTTCCAAAATATAGCAGAGGGAGGAACACTCCCAAACTCATTCTACAAGGCCACCATCACCTTAATACCAAAACCAGACAAGGATGTCACAAAGAAAGAAAACTACAGGCCAATATCACTGATGAACATAGATGCAAAAATCCTCAACAAAATAGTAGCAAACAGAATCCAACAGCACATTAAAAGGATCATACACCATGATCAAGTGGGGTTTATTCCAGGAATGCAAGAATTCTTCAATATATGCAAATCAACCAATGTGATAAACCATATTAACAAACTAAAGGAGAAAAACCATATGATCAACTCAATAGATGCAGAGAAAGCTTTCGACAAAATTCAACACCCATTTATGATAAAAACCCTGCAGAAAGTAGGCATAGAGGGAACTTTCCTCAACATAGTAAAGGCCACATATGACAAACCCACAGCAAACATCATCCTCAATGGTGAAAAAGTGAAAGCATTTCCACTAAGATCAGGAAGAAGACAAGGTTGCCCACTCTCACCACTCTTATTCAACATAGTTTTGGAAGTGTTAGCCACAGTAATCAGAGAAGAAAAGGAAATAAAAGGAACCCAAATCGGAAAAGAAGAAGTAAAGCTGTCATTATTTGCAGAAGACATGATACTATACATAGAGAATCCTAAAGATGCAACCAGAAAACTACGAGAGCTAATCAATGAATTTGGTAAGGTAGTAGGATACAAAATTACTGCACAGAAATCTCTGGCATTCCTATACACTCATGATGAAAAATCTGAAGGTGAAATCAAGAAAACACTCCCATTTACCATTGCAACAAAAAGAATAAAATATCTAGAAATAATCCTACCTAAGGAGACAAAAGACGTGTATGCAGAAAATTATAAGACACTGATGAAAGAAATTAAAGATGATACAAATAGATGGAGATATATACCATTTTCTTGGATTGGAAGAATCAACATTGTGAAAATGACTCTACTACCCAAAGCAATCTACAGATTCAATGCAATCCCTATTAAACTACCACTGGTATTTTTCACAGAGCTAGAACAAAAAATTTCACAATTTGTATGGAAACACAAAAGACCCCGAATAGCCAAAGCAATCTTGAGAACGAAAAACAGACCTGGAGGAATCAGGCTCCCTGACTTCAGACTATACTACAAAGCTACAGTAATCAAGACAGTATGGTACTGGCACAAAAACAGAAAGATAGATCAGTGGAACAGGATAGAAAGCCCAGAGATAAACCCACGCACATATGGTCATCTCATCTTTGATAAAGGAGACAGGAATGTACAGTGGAGAAAGGACAGTCTCTTCAATAAGTGGTGCTGGGAAAACTGGACAGGTACATGTAAAAGTATGAGATTAGATCACTCCCTAACACCATACACAAAAATAAGCTCAAAATGGATTAAAGACCTAAACGTAAGGCCACAAACTATCAAACTCTTAGAGGAAAACATAGGCAGAACACTCTATGACATAAATCACAGCAAGATCCTTTTTGACCCACCTCCCAGAGAAATGGAAATAAAAACAAAAATAAACAAATGGGACCTAATGAAACTTCAAAGCTTTTGCACAGCAAAGGAAACCATAAACAAGACCAAAAGACAACCCCCAGAATGGGAGAAAATATTTGCAAATGAAGCAACTGACAAAGGATTAATCTCCAAAATTTACAAGCAGCTCATGCAGCTCAATAACAAAAAACCAAACAACCAAATCCAAAAATGGGCAGAAGACCTAAATAGACATTTCTCCAAAGAAGATATAGAGACTGCCAACAAACACATGAAAGAATGCTCAACTTCATTAATCATTAGAGAAATGCAAATCAAAACTACAATGAGATGTCATCTCACACCAGTCAGAATGGCCATCATGAAAAAAATCTCGAAACAATAAATGCTGGAGAGGGTGTAGAGAAAAGGGAACACTCTTGCACTGCTTGTGGGAATGTGAATTGGTACAGCCACTATGGGTATGGGTAAGACAGGAATAAAGCCACAAACCTACTAGAGAATGGACTTGAGGATATGGGGAGGGGGAAAGGTAAGCTGTGACAAAGTGAGAGAGAGGCATGGACATATATACACTACCAAACATAAGGTAGATAGCTAGTGGGAAGCAGTGGCATAGCACAGAGAGATCAGCTCGGTGCTTTATGACCACCTAGAGGGGTGGGATAGGGAGGGTGGGAGGGAGGGAGATGCAAGAGGGAAGAGATATGGGAACATATGTATATGTATAACTGATTCACTTTGTTATAAAGCAGATACTAACACACCATTGTAAAGCAATTATACCCCAATAAAGATGTTAAAAAAAATCTAGAAACAATAAATGCTGGAGAGGGTGTGGAGAAAAGGGAACCCTCTTGCACTGCTGGTGGGAATGTAAATTGATACAGCCACTGTGGAGAACAGTATGGAGGTTCCTTAAAAAACTACAAATAGAACTACCATATGACCCAGCAATCCCACTACTGGGCATATACCCTGAGAAAACCAAAATTCAAAAAGAGTCATGTACCAAAATGTTCATTGCAGCTCTATTTACAATAACCAGGAGATGGAAACAACCTAAGTGCCCATCTTCGGATGAATGGATAAAGAAGATGTGGCACATATATACAATGGAATATTACTCAGCCATAAAAAGAAACGAAATTGAGCTATTTGTAATGAGGTGGATAGACCTAGAGTCTGTCATACAGAGTGAAGTAAGTCAGAAAGAGAAAGACAAATACCGTATGCTAACACATATATATGGAATTTAAGAAAAGAAATGTCATGAAGAACCTAGGGGTAAGACAGGAATAAAGACACAGACCTACTAGAGAATGGACTTGAGGATATGGGGAGGGGGAAGGGTAAGCTGTGACAAAGCGAGAGAGAGGCATGGACATATATACACTACCAAACGTAAGGTAGATAGCTAGTGGGAAGCAGCCGCATAGCACAGGGAGATCAGCTTGGTGCTTTGTGACCACGCGGAGGGGTGGGATAGGGAGGGAGGGAGGGAGGGAGACGCAAGAGGGAGGAGATATGGGAACATATGTATATGTATAACTGATTCACTTTGTTATAAAGCAGAAACTAACACACCATTGTAAAGCAATTATACTGCAATAAAGATGTAAAAAAAATAAAAAATCACAAACAAGTTAAAAACAGTAAGTAGGTTGATATTTTTTTCAAAATTCTTGTAAAGAATATACTAACACAAATGTATAAGGAAAGGGTTGTGCTCATCTTTAAGTGAGAGTGAGCAGTGACCATAGTTTTATTTGGCAAGCACTCTATTTAAAAATTTTTTTAATCTGAATGATTTAGGTAGGATTGTGGGGGAGGCATACTCTCTTGAATTCTTCACCACAGAGCCTTCCAGTCCCTATTATTAGCACTTAGCTCAGTTAACTCATTTACTATTCTTGTATGGCCCCTCTTGGGCTTTGAGTTTACAACTCCTATAGAGGTATAGTATGTGTTTGGAATAAGGCTAGGAGGTAGTTGTTGAGAGTCAATTCTCCAAGGGTCTCTAACATTTATGCACATCTTGCAACTAATGTACTTTTCCCCTTTATTCATAGTATCTTTTCAAAGGTGTTTGACTAGAAAACAATCTTTAAGGATAAGATAGTGTCTCCCTCCAGACCAAAAGGGAGGCATGCTTACTACCCTTTGTAAAAGATTCATGTTCCGTAAGCTCCAGTTTCTCCTATATCAACCCACTACATGTGCAGGTGTCATCCTGCCCCCTTTACATCACTTTGTGGGAAGTTAAGATGGGGAAACAACATGAAAGTCCTGATGCTCTGGCTACTGTTATTGCAGATAGTAATAAACTGCCCTTCACCTCTGATCCAGGAATTTTGAGCATGGTTCCCTCTATCTAGTCTTTTAGGTGGTTCTTTCCCCAGCCACGGGCAGTTTCCTAATATTCTTGTGCTAATCAGTACTTGGCTGAAGAATTTAGGATGACACTTTGCAGATCCAGGCCTGGGACTAGGGTAAGGCAAGAGAGGTGCCCAGGAACAAAATTTAAGGAGGCCTTCACTCTCAGGCTCAAGCAAAAACCTAAGAATAAGTACCTCCTTGAAGTCTGTGGTCTGGACTTCTCTCTTGCCTCACCCTAGTCCCAGTCATGTCCACATCTCCAGAGTACTCTTTCATTTCTCTCTCTCTCTCTCCCTCTCTCAGGCTTTTTTTTTTTTCTCTCCACTATTCTACCCTCAGAACTCTGGGATGTTGTGAAGAGTAAATGTTCTAATAACTGTAAATGTTTATTACATGCTTAAAACATAAAATGTGCTCAATAAATGTTTATTATTGTTGTGACTATTATTACAAAGATATTTTTGTGCTTTTTGGTGGATATATTTGGGTTTTGTTGCTACTTACTTTCTAACAAAGATGTTCCATTAAATCAAATTCACCAAAGAATTCCTATAACACTTTTTAAAGGGAAAAGAAGATGTCTAATGATATCTGAGAAATGTTCACATTGTTTAGAAATTCAACATTTATTAAAAGCATATACAAACTTATAAGTGGAAAAGCTGAAACTTTGGCATCAGTCCAGCGGAGGAAGTCAACTACATAATCACTACTACCCCATTTGGGAGTAACAAAGCTAAAGTTACAACCTGCCAGTACTCCCCACACATACACATACCACTCACAAGTAGAAAAAAAGAAAAGAAAAATAAAGCAAGCATGCCTACTTAATCCAGCTTTCCAATACATCAAAAATTAAAGCCACTATCTTCTTGGGAATTGTGGTTTCTATTGTGTATGAAATTTAAAAACCTAATGTATCACCAGCTTTGCTCCACTTGCTATTTTAAGACACCTGTCTTCTAGCAAAATTCATTCATATTTATGGATGTCCTAAAGAATGTATTACATATGATAACAGACAGGACCAGTCAAAGACTATCTGGAATCCATGTTGTTTTGCCCCTCCTGTCCCACTAAAAGCAGTAATCTCTACTAGGTTCTCTCTACTGCATGGTTCTGCCTCTATCAAGCACCACTGCCCCCTCAGTTGCATATCAGTCCATCCACCAAGTACCACCCCCCATGCCCACTGCCTTCTTCTTCAGCTGGGACTCATTACAGATTCCCAAAGACCTCACTCTCTTCCACTGCTAGTACTACAATTTGTCTCTAAGAAGTTGAACCATGCCACAGAAAATTGTAAAATCATGGAGACTGTGCCACCACAAAAGTATAATTTCTAATTTTAGTCAGACCCCTAACACCACTCATTTATCTTTAAACATTGGTACCTCTCCTTCTATGAGAGATTGCAAATCTCCTACGATAGATTGCAAAAATGACACACATTCTTTCCCTTCCAGAAAGAAGTAGAGTCTGTTTCTCCATCCCTTGAATGTGGGCTGGCCACATGATTTGCTTTGACCAGTGAGACACTGTAGTATACATGAATAAGCAGAGGTGAAAAAAAAACTTGCACATTTGGGCTTGTAATGATCTTGTTATCCCATAGCCACATGAACAAGCCATGGCTAGCCTACTAAAAGATGAGACACATGACCAATCACTCCAGCTGACAGCTGGCCTACCACCAGATATGTGAGTGAACATATCCAGGACCAGCTAGCCTCCTGCCAACCAACAAATCACAAACCAGAATCAGCTAAGCCTGACCCAAACCAGAAGGACTACCCAGAAGACTCATGAACAAAATAAATGATTATTGTTTTAAGCCACTAAGTTCTGGGGTAGTTTTTTATGCAGCAATAAATAAATGATATACCCTCTGATTCACTTCAGTAATTACTTTATTCCAAACCCTTGCACCATTTAATAACCACCCCTACTACCATTCTCAGCACCTGATTTTACCTCCTTCTTTAATGAGAAAAACGAACATACTTAACTCCCACCCTGCCCTAACACCACACTACAGTGTAGTGGTAAAGAGTACTGATTCTGAAATCAGACTCCCAACTCTTACCTTGGCTCTGGAACACATAAGCAGTATGACCTAGAGAAAATTACATGTTCCTTCTCTGTTAAAGTAGGGGTAGTGATAATACCTACCTCATAAGGTTGTTGTGAGAATTATGAATAAAGCCTTAAGATCATTTCACTGCACATAGTGAATGTTCTAGAAATATAAGTTACTATTATTTTTATTGTGACTAGCCAGTGATCCAGAACTTGTTTGTTAACAGCTTTATTCACATATTTATTTATTCATATGCCATAAAATTCATGTATTTACAGTGTACATGTCAATGGTTTTTAGTATATTCACAGAGTACTGCAACCATCACCACAATCTAATTTTAGAGCACTCTCATCACCCCAAAACAAAGCTTGATTTTTGAGGCCTGAAAAACTAAGGTGGCTCTGATCCAAATCCTTAAGGAAGGGCCAAGAGTCCAACAGGGAAGACCAAATACTGATGACAGTCCAATGAGTAGGAGCAGAACTGTAAACAAGAAGTGAAGCCAAGAATCAGAGTCAGATAGAAATAGGGTTGGAGAGGAAACGAGGTTTAATACTTAGACACAAACAGCACCAGACTGTCTCCAGCTAACATTATCACGTATGCCAGACGGACTTAAAGGTGTAGCATTAGGTGAAGCTTCTCACTCCCCACAGTCAGACCTACCCTGTGAAGGCTGACAAAGCCAGGATTGCCCCAGATTTCTGCCCTCTAAAAAGGTCCTAACAAATCCT
The DNA here is from genome assembly GCF_964374135.1 of Grampus griseus. Lineage (NCBI taxonomy): Eukaryota > Metazoa > Chordata > Mammalia > Artiodactyla > Delphinidae > Grampus > Grampus griseus. The sequence goes on from NC_139017.1 coordinate 82,561,049, forward strand.
GGTAAGCTTTAGTCAAGGTTCCTTGGGTTACAAGTACAACCTTCAAATTCTCCCCAAGTTCTCCAGAATTGAGGTGATCACCTTTACCTTTAATGTCCAGCTAACATAGCCTAAGCCCCCATCCTATGTGACCTCAGGGAGTTCTGTCCACTCCCTAAGTATTTCTAAGATTCCTTGGGAAATGCTTACATGTTCCACAAATATATTATTGTTTCTTGCCATCTCTTACTTCAGTCTACTTCCCTGTGTTTCTCACAAGATCTCTTCATGCTATCTCAAAATCATTTCAACATCCTACCAGGATTATCTCGCTAAAGCTTTGCCCCAAGTGTAGACTTAAGCACCTACCTAAAATCCCTAAGTACAGCTAACCTGAGGCTTTAGTATTTATAAACTTAACTGCTGGCTCAAATATAAAAGGGACTACAACACGAGGAAAGATGATCATTTAAACCAAAATTTTAATTATCATTGCCCTAGAATCTACTGGCAATACTTTATCCCTGAGGGTTCTCTACCAGTGAGCTCTCTCCTTATCCTCCAGCTGGTCATGGTGTTGTAGAATGGCAGCTCTCCTCCCAAAATCAGGAGTCACTTTAGCATTATCTTTTCCTTTCCAAGCCATGGGCTTTCGCTCTCTTTCTCAGACCCAGCCAGAGAAAAAGCTGGCCTCTAGGTAGGGGCCACATTTTCTCCTCAAGGATGACTGATAGTGGGAACAAGCACTGAATTCAGGAAAGATCTCCTATTTCCCACCATGCAAAGTATGATATGGACCCTGGCTCCAGGAAGCCAATCCATAATAGTTGACAGCGCAGTTTCCAAAGTCTGACTCACTCAGCCTTAACTAGGCCCATGTGTGGTGCACTATCCTATTTCGACACTTCATGTAAGATCCAGTCCAGTTCCTTTTCACACTTTCCTCCAGGTTATAGTGAAAAGAATTTCAGACCTTCATGCTCCTCTTGTGGACTATCCTCCCAATCTATTATAAGCAAATATTTATACCAAAAACATGCACACTCCTAAAGAAAAATAGTAATTATATTCTGTCACAGAGCAGCCTAAGACTGGAAATATGAAGAATACTATTAACTCTAGGCAGTCAGTTTTATTAAAAATGCAATATATGTGCAAAAGATGCACATAATTCATTCAGACCCTGCCAGGAGTATATATAATATACAGTATATGCATCTTATTACCTTTCTAAAGTATTACATTTTCTGAATCTCAGAACACATCATGTCCCAAGGTTTTGAATAAGGAATTATGGACCTGTGTAATCAAAAGCTGACTTAGGGAAAGTGGTCAATATCTGGAAAGAAACGTTTGAGCTAGATAGATAATACTAAAGCTCTCTGATGCATAAGACATTGTTTGCAGGAAATCTAACCTATATGGTAATTGTGAGGATTAAATAACTTTACTGTAAAGTCCTTAGAACAGTGACAGACACAGAGTAAGCACTTAACATCAGTATTGCTGTCAATACTGATAGCAATTCTGGATACAATCCTTTCCATAGACCAGGTGTTAGAGACGGTTATGGTACCATAGAACTAGTATACCTTCTAATGTAAACGTTGGCCTCCCAGGTTAGGAAAAAGGGGGGAGGACAGGATCTAGGCCTCCTGAGGCACAGCATAGAATGGTAATCGGAAAAAAATTCCACAGGATAGCATAATAAGAAGTAGAATTCAATAGAGTCGATTACATACTTTTGTGGCTTTCTAATGGACCTAAAATGTCGTCTTCCAGATTTCAGTACGAACAGATTGTATGAGTGTAACAAAAAGAGAATTAGAGAATTCCACTAGATTGTCTCTCCTAAGGGCCACTGCCTGTTGTGTATACTTAGCACCTCTCCTTTGCGTAATGTAAATGTTCTGTGGGACTGTGGTTCAAATCGTGTGGGAAAGTGGAGGAGAGCACTAATTGCTTGGAATTGTGGTTTTAGTAAAAGAATATATTAAAACATTGTTTGCAAACTCTGCAATTGTGGGATAGGTGGGCCAGCAGTATTATCTATAGGAGGTGTGGTAGGCAGATTTTCTTCCAGAATCTGCTGGGAATACAAAGGTAAAAAGCCCAGTTCTCCTCCTGCACCCCCTTCTCTGACCTCTCACTGCTGTGACACTCTTGCCCCTTTCACCATGTTCCTAATCATGTCATTACCTTCAATTACTTATAAGAGTATGAACTCTTTCTCCCATTAGAATGTAAACGCCCTATTCACTTTGTTATACAGCAAAAACTAACACTCCATTGTAAAGCAATTATACTCCAATAAAGATGTTTAAAAAGAAAAGAATATAAACTCCCTAAGGGCCAAGACCTGTGTCATTCTCTGCTGTATTCCCAGACACTAAACACTGCCTGAAACAAGACTCTCCAAAAGTATTTACAGTATTAAAGTAATTAATGAAAAAGAACAAAGTTTGACACACAAGCTTGACAAGGTAAACTCATAAACCAATATAACAGCACAAGTCATTGCTGTTCTGGTTAAATTTATTTTCAATTAATAATTGAATTAAAACAGAAAAAAAAAAGGTAAGCAGAAAATAATGACTCCATCTCACATGTATTAAGATGGCTATTAAAAAAACAACCAGAAAATAGCAAGTGTCTACAAGGATGTGAAGAAATTGGGACCCTTGTGCACTGCTGGTGAAAATGTAAAATGGCACAGCCACTGTGGAAAACACTATGGTCATTCCTCAAAAATTTAAAAATAGAATTACCAGATGCCCCAGCAATTCCACTTCTGGGTATACACTCGAAAAAATTGAAAAGAGGGATTCAAACAGATAGTTATACATGTGTTCATAACAGCATTATTCACATCAGCCTAAAGGTGGAAGCAACCCAAGGGTCCATCAATAGATGAATAGATGAACAGAACGTTGTGTGAAACTTGAGGACATTATGCCAAGTGAAATAAGCCATCACATTATATGATTCCACTTGTATGGGGTAACTAAAGTAGTCAAATTCATAGAGACAGAAGGTAGAATAGTGGCTGCCTAGGGCTGGGAGGAAGGCAGAATAGGGGAAGTCTAATGGGTGCAGAGTTTCAGTTTTGCAAGATGAAAAGAGTTTTGGAGATGAATGGTAGCGATGACTGCACAACAACCTGAAGTACTTACTACTATTGAATGGTTAAGATGATACATTTTATGCATATTTTACCAATATTAAAAAAATTTAAAAAAAAAAACGGTTACAATAACAATCCACATCAATCAAAACCAGTAGGGAAAGGAGAAACTCGGACTAGCCCAGCTTTAACACAACTCGACCACCAGGCTGTGGAAACGGGAAACCAAGGGCGGGGCAAGGGCAGGCTTCCAGGGCGGTGCCCTGGGCGAGACTCCAGGAAAGCCGCCGGTTGAAGCGGGTCACCGGCCGCCTAGGCTGCCACTGCGCAAGCGCATATCGCGGCTACCACCGAGGCGCCTTTTAAACGTACCCGGAAGTGACGTCTGTAAAGCTGAGATCGGCTCAGGGAGATCTGAACTCTTCGCACAGGTGAGCGGTTCTGCGACTGTCGTCCTGGGGCCGCTATGAGCTGCACCATCGAGAAGATTCTGACAGACGCTAAGACTCTACTGGAGAGGCTGCGGGAGCACGATGCAGCCGCCGAGTCGCTAGTGGATCAATCAGCGGCGCTGCACCGGCGGGTGGCCGCTATGCGGGAGGCGGGGACAGCGCTTCCGGACCAGGTCAGGCAGAGGGTAGGGGTCCGTGCCCTCGGGTTCCGGGCACTTGAGGGGTGGAGGGTGAGGTAGAGTGGGCACTCGGCCTGGAATTTTGTCCTGGCCCAAGAGGGCGGTGGTGAGAACGTTCTGCGGGGTCGGGGCTGAGGATGCTGCCCTGAAGCTCTGCCTCCTGCCTATTAAGTTGCATCTGCGGCTGTTCTCTTTAATGCGCGATTAGTCTGTCTCTGTTTGTCCAGTATCAAGAGGATGCATCCGATATAAAGGACATGTCCAAATACAAACCTCACATTCTGCTGTCCCAAGAGAATACACAGATTAGAGACTTGCAGCAGGAAAACAGAGGTTGGTCAGGCCTTTTTGTGTAGTTATGATTTTTTCATATGCAGTAATATTTCATAAGTTCTTGCAAAACTGTTCACAAAAGCGCACATTCTGTATGTATTTCCAAGTCAGAGAGGGGCATTGGTGGTTCAGTGGTAGAATTCTCGCTTCCCAAGTCAGTACTTTTAACAGGAAAGTTAGCCTGTGCTCGCCCAGTATCAGTAAAGTTTGTTACATTACCCTTTTCAAGGTCTTACTGATTTTTTATTTAAAGGCAGCTTATCAAAGAGGTGCTTAGTAGAGTTGAATTATTGCATGGCTTATTAGGTGTCCCAACATGGAGGCTTGCATAACAAGAGAATATCCTCAAGGACTTAAAATTTAATGTTTAAATATTAATTGAAATAAACATTAAAGCTAAGATTGAAGGTTTTTTTATGTTCCTTGTGCAAGGTGGAAGAGGTAAATCGTATCCTCGGGTGTATATTCTTGGGCTTGATGAATACATTATTAATGATAGTAGTATGAATAGTTATTTGTATATCAGTTTACAGAGGGCTTTCACGTGTATCATGCCATTACATTCTCACATCTTCATTTTGAGGTAGACAAGGTTTTTATTATTACAAGGCAGATAAGCAATAGGCTCAGAGAGGTTAAATGATTTGCTTAAGAGTCGTAATCTAGTGACTCACAGAACTAAACTTAAACTCATGTCTTCTGAGGCCACATCCCATGTTGTTTCTACCAGATTATGCTGCCACTGCCTAGAAAGATATTTTTCACATAGACCATAACTGTTGAGTTCTGTGGACTTAAACACTAATTTACAACTTTGGATTCATAATGTTACATGAAGTGTCATAAAATTCCAACTGTTTGAGTTTGGCTTTAGGACGTACCTCTCAGACATCACTGCCAAGTTATTTTATTTTTTTGATAGAGCTATGGGTTTCCTTGGAGGAACACCAGGATGCTTTGGAACTCATCATGAGCAAATACCGGAAACAGATGTTACAGTTAATGGTTGCTAAAAAAGCAGTGGATGCTGAACCAGTCCTGAAAGCTCACCAGTCTCACTCTGCAGTAAGAAACTTTGATGAATACGTTCTAAATGAATTGAAATCTTGAAATTGTTTTAGATTGTGTGTTTGCTTTTGAAGAAAAGTAAGCTTGTTTTCCTTTCATGTTTATCACATTTGCTGTAGGTTTTACTATAGCTTTGTAAAGATATGAATAGAAAGAAGGGGGTAAAGGGCTGCTCAGGGCCTTTTATTTGAGTAAGACTAAAGTTCCTCCCCCCTTCACCAAGATCTCTTTTCAAGATGTTAATGAATGCTTAGTTAGCTCTTCCACCAAACAGAATGCCAGTTAGTGTTGAAGGTGCTCAGTAAATACTTGGGTAGTTATTGTACATTTCACTGGTCTGTAAGCTCCTTGGTTGTAAGGAGCATGAATTCATCTTTTATCCCTAACATAGTACTTGGCACATAGCAGGGGGTCAGTAAACTTTTATTAAACTGAACTACATAGCATCATACTATGTTGTTAGGAGAGAGAAGTATGGTTTAAAAAAATAAAAGACATGGCATAGTTTCTATACTTTGGTTGCTTATGATTTAATTTGGGAGACTGAGTACTTGTTCTTAAGTTTGTAGAGTGCTTCAGAGTTGTCATTGTACATTCACAGGTACTATATCATTTAATCCTAGATTAATAGATTGACACCTCACTATTTACTGCAGTGGAATTTATGGAAGATAAGTTTCATCTTAGATCCCACTTGAAGCATTTTAATGACTTCAGTTAACTAAAGTCATAGGGCACAGGGATATTTTAAATATGTGAATGGCTTACATCTGGACAAGATAATAATCTGTGGTCCAGAGGAGAAAACTTGATCCTTGAAGGAGACAGAATTTAGCTTTTATGAAAAACTTGCTAAGAGATATGTCCAATGATAGAATAAGATACTTTGGAATATGGTAAGCTTCCTGCCAATAAAAGTATTCAAATTTAAGTTAAACAGCCATTTAGAGATAGTGTCCAGTGTCCAATGGGTGGTTAGACTAGAACTGATCTTTTGAAAACAAATTATCTGTGAATATCACAAGATAACTTTATTATGGCTTTACCTCTGAGGACTTAGATTGTAGTGAAACTCCTTTGTAACCTCTGTACCACAGATTAAATGAACTTTTAACATCATAATGCACATGTTTTCATGAACTTCCTGTCTGTAAAAAAGATGACTTTTTCACCTTTTTATTCTTAATATCCTCACAGGAAATTGAGAGTCAGATCGACAGAATCTGTGAAATGGGAGAAGTGATGAGGAAAGCAGTTCAAATGGATGATGATCAATTTTGTAAGATTCAGGAAAAACTAGCACAATTAGAGGTAAGATTGTTGATACTTTAGGTTCACAATATTTTACGGAGATTTCAGACTCTGGAAGATACGCCATCACTGTATTATCACTGTTATGTACTGATGTTTCCTTTGTGGTCTGATTTAAAATTAAAATACATCCTCCATACCCTTTTCAAGAAAGGAAATGTAATCAGCAGCAAACAATGAAAATGCCAACTGTGTATTAGCTAGAAATTGAGATATCATATTGAGAGGGTAGAGAGAGTGGAAGGGACAGATTACATGTGAGCTAAGGTGCCTCATCTGCCATAAAAAGAACTCAAATAGGCAATGTCTAAACTTCATGATCAGGAAATAGCAGTACCGGGCATATTATGTAGAATTATGGAAGTAAATACCAAAAGAAATAGATAAAAATATTAAAAGTGGTTGCCTTTGGGAAACAAAGTCAAGGGACTGCAGTCTATTTTATAAGTCTTATAGTCTTGATTTTTTTTAAATTAATTTTTATTGGATAGTCTTGATTTTTTTTAAAAGCTATTTTCTGTAATATTTTGATTAAAAATGGGAGTAATTTACAAAGAAAGGCCTGGGGTGTTAGTGTGCCCATAAAATTGTTAAGGAAAAGCATTACAATAGATCAGCGGTCCCCAACTTTTTTGGCACCAGGGACTAGTTTCGTAGAAGACAATTTTTCCACAGACTGGGGGTGGGGATGGGGGGATGGTTCAGGCAGTAATGTGAGCGATAGGGAGTGGCAGATGAAGCTTCGCTTGCTCACCTGCCACTCACCTCCTGCTGTGCGGCCCGGTTCCTAACAGGCCGTGGACCAGAAGCCATCAGAGGCCCGGGGGTTGGGGACCCCTGCAATAGATGATTTGAATGTTCCTTATTACAAGATGCTGTCATGGGCCCTTTGAGAAATACTAGAGAGAAAAAGACAGGGTCCCTGCTCAGAGTCTAATGAAAGGAATAAGACTAGTAGTATTTTGGTATGAAATGGTATATAAATGCTAGGAGAGAGATACAGAGTATTGAGGGAAGCACTTTATATGGTACAAGGTTTAATGACCATGGGCTCTAACTCTCAGTGAAACCTGAAAATGCTGTGGCTTCCCAGAATTTCCTGCAGAGAGAATAAGGATGAAGAGTGCAAACTGCCCTACCTGGAAATCAAAGGGAGTGGCAAGGTCCCAATTAGGAGCTAGGAGTTAGGTAAAATGATAGAATGATCTTGTCTACGCCGTCCCTAATTTATCTCACTTATGGAAACAGCCTAAGGAAATGTGGGACAAATTTTACTTAATATTTTAAGTGGAAAAAACAGGGGCATTGGATTGAGACCCCAGCAATACCACATCTAAGTTGTCTAAGTTTGGACAAGTTTTTGGACTTTTGTGGGCCAGTGTCCTCATCTCAAAGAGAACACGGATGTAGGCAATGGTACTTACCCTACCTATTGTGTGAGATAATAGATGTAAGACACGCGTGTGATACCTGGCTGTGTGCCCAGTGATTCTTTTCCCCCTTTCCTTCCTTTCTCCAAAACCGTAGGACGTCTAGGAGAGAAGATTGAGCAGAGTGAAATTATTATTAGGAATTTGAAAGATAGAAGAAACAATACTAAAACTTGTGGGAACTATAAAGAGTTTGACAAGCAGTGAATTCCTCAAGTGGAGAGGGACCTTGTTTTTTTCTGTGTAGTCCTAACACGTGGCATGTGGAAATTACTCAGTAAATGTTTTTTAAATGAATAAATAAGTAGAATTTTAGGAAATTCTCAGTTCTTTTGTTTCCTTAAAACTTTTAAAATTAAAATAATATGCTTTCTGTTTCAGGCCCAAAACAATGTGTTCTGATGCAATTTGACAGTCAAAATACCTGAAATGACCATATACTTTTTTTTTCCAGCTTGAAAATAAGGAACTTCGAGAATTATTGTCCATCAGTAGTGAGTCTCTTCGGGTCAGGAAGGAAAACTCAATGGACACTGCTTCCCAAGCTATCAAATAATTCAACTTCTGAATGACGGCTAGAGATTGTTTATCGAGGAAGGAAGTTATTATCTCTCTATTCGAGTATTGTCCATTCAGTGTCTTGCCTCAGACTTGATTTAACATTGATTAAATGTATCAAGTGGCAGTTTAGAATTCGCAGTCAAAAGTGGCTGTCCACGAAACAGTTTTGGGGTATGTTAGTGAAAATACTCACTAAAATACACTGAGTTTCACCATTCCTTTCTCTAAGAGACTACTTTTAATTTTCATTTCTGGGACCTCAATTTATATGAACTGTTTTCAGTTCATTTTTGTTCTTTCATATCTCTGAAACTTAGAGCATTTTATTATAAACCAGCAATTTTATTTTATATAGGATTATAAATTGCAATTCTTAAAAATTTTAAAAAGAGATTAGCTTTTTCAATATATTTGGCATAAACCTGGATTTGTTTCCATTTGAGAAAAATAATACAATTCCACAGAAGTAGATTGGCAGATTCTCTAATTTGTAATGTCATTCACCTTTTTTGATGTTTTAAGTCTCTCTGGTGCTAAGAGTTGGCACTTTATGGCCTGGTGTCTTTACTCTTAATTTGAGAGAACCTATTGCTAGTCCCTGGGAAACATACTTGAAAATAAGTCAACTGTTTTTTTACTAGTGGTAGGATAATCATCGTATTGTTCAAAGAATGCTGAAAAATTTGTCCTGTGTGTGTTTACACACACATGTGCTCTTAGTTCAGATGCTAAAAGTAACTTTTATTTATTCTATTAGATGTTAGTAGTCAATTTTTCAATTTTGTCCTACTAGGAAATCTTCAGCTTGGGTAGTTTACCCAGTGTGAAGAAGATATAATTGGTTTATTCACATCATAGTTCTTAGGTACTACATTCTACAGTTTATATATAACTTTCATTTACAATTAAGAACCATCACTTACTTGGATGTCTTTCATTACTAGTACTAGTAGTTGGCTTTCTTTCTAGATGCATTTTTCACAGGAAGCAAAGTTGTATCACTTAATGAGAGTTTATTACATTCATAGAAGCTGTGTTGAGATTCAAATGCTAAGTGGTCAGCTAGGCCCACTCATCATTTCATTCCCCCATCTCAGTTTACTCACATTTCAAACTTATAAATTACTTCATGTAATACTATCAATTTAGGTTTGCCCCAAAATAATTGAAATAATGAATGCTAAACCTGTCAATATTTCCCAGTAACCGAAAGCACTATACTGCATGGGAGAGACACATCATTAGAAAGAGTTTTTTGTTAGTGCTTTGTGTGGTGTAACCTTTTTTTTGTACAGCCGTAAAGAATTAACTCCAAATAAAACAACAGAATTTCTCCATGATATCCTAAGAGCATCTGATCCCAGTAATACCAAAGGACTTTGCCTAAAATGGTAGGCTGTAATGAATCGGTATATGTCATTTTTGAATTTGTCAAATTTCTATTCAGAATCCTGCGAACAATTTCCACCCGAAGTGTGGACGTTTTTATCTCATTTCCTAAGAGTATGTAAACTTTTAGTCTAGCCATTTGCCTTGCAGTATATGTCCTAAGTGCCACTCTGTTCCACAGTTCCATTCAGGAGGCAGGTACCCTATACCATTGGTCAGCTGCCATGGCCAGTTTTCAGTGAAAATGATAAGGTAATCAAATGGCCCATTAAACTATAACATGGTGTCTGCTTTATGTTCCTTTAGAGTTGTTTGTAAAGTTCTTTACATCTCAGATATCAGGATAAATCTAAATGTTAACTTTTCCCCCTGGTAAATCAAAAGCTTGAAGCATGAGCCTCAAGAATTCTCAGCACCCTATATAATGTGAATTCTAGCTGGTGTTAATACTATGAAAATAGTGTGTAATTAGAAAATTGAAGGGGAGAAGGAATGTTCTTGACTTTGGTCTGAATGGGTATGAAAGTTTATTTTGCAGTGGATGATGGAACTTGACTGATGTGCAAAATTTTAGTAAAAACTTATCTTTTCTAATAAAAATCTCATTTTGAGAATATCAGCTAATTTTACTCAGTAATGAGTCTAATTATAGGAAGTGCAAGGGTTTATTTTTCACTTATATAGCAACCTATCAGGTACACAGCGTTTTTCATAAATACTCTCTAATTATCACATTGTAGTTCAGATAACTATAAATAGTTGTTTCTGAAAGGTTTTAGAGGTTTCCTCATGGTTAGAAATCATAAGTTACATGATTACAAGTCAAAGTATAAAATTAAAACTGTTTGGAAGTATCTTGGAAAAATGCGTAAATATTATTGATACCTACCTTTATTACCTTATATTAATACCTTATGCATAATTTGATTCAAACATTGAAGATCTATTTCAGTGTTCCTCAAAATGTGGTTCACTGACCTACTACAATAGAAGTTTGGGGATGGAATCTAGGAATTTGTATTTTAATAATCATCCCAGATAACTTCTAAGGACACTAGTTTGAGACTGTCTAGTTTACTATGTTAGGCACTTGATTTGGAGTTATGAATTTTAAAAAGCAGGGGGGAGGCGTTGACAGTGTTTTTGAAGAAAAATCTGGTAGAAGAGGCAAACAATGTGATAAATCCAATATAAGGATGTATAAAGTACAGAGGAGGGACTATTTACAACTTGAGAATCCAATAGAGACAAAATGAGTAGAACTAGAAAGCTTAGTGCTTTCTAGTTATTATATAATCTCCATTTCAACTGTACCTCATTTTACAGATACTCAGGCACGAGGAGGTTATTATTCCAAACTGAAACCAAGATTCAAACCCAGACTTAAACATATTCTTAACCATTAAGTTAAGATTCCTTTAAATGCCAAATACTATTCAGAGTTCAAGTGGTTCTTGAGAGGAAAATCTATTTTATTAATGGTGCAAAAGATACACCACAGCCCATATATTAGAAAATTTCATGAATTTAATAAATGGAGTCTTAAGGAATGAGACATAATTGTCATCTGTTTTTTAGAGTGGTTTAGCTGAGAGTATGTGCGTGCAACTGAAAAGAGCAATGCTTAGAGCTTCCCTGGTGGCGCAGTGGTTGAGAGTCCGCCTGCCAATGCAGGGGACACAGGTTCGTGCCCCGGTCCGGGAAGATCCCACATGCTGCGGAGCGGCTAGGCTCGTGAGCCATGGCCGCTGAGCCTGCACATCCGGAGCCTGTGCTCCACAATGGAAGAGGCCACAACAGTGAGAGGCCCGCGTACCACAAAAAAAAAAAAAAAAAAGAACAATGCTTAATCAGTGCTTAACAATCCTTACTGTTGATACATACAGGAAAGGGTGCAGTTCTGTCTTTCAAATCTGTCTCCTTAGCATGTTGTTTTTCAGCCTTCACGCAATTTTCTTGTTGCAAGAAGGTTGCTGCTCTGCCAGAAGTCATGTCCATGTTTGAAGGCAGAAAAAAAAAGGGAAATGTCGTATGCCAGCTATATGTATTCTCTTTTATGAGGAAAAGCAACGCTTTCCCAGAAATCCAGACAGACTTCCCTTTGTCATTTGCCTGACCTGTTACATGGTCACTTCTAGTAGCAAAGGAGGCTGGGGACATAGCTGCCACAAATAAAATCAGTATTCTATTAGCAAAGAGGAAACAGTATTGGTAAAGCAGCTAACAATGTCTGACACAAGTCCTCTTACACTGAATAGATTTTAACAAGTGTAAGCATTAGCCAAAGGAGTGTGTTGGTGTTGAGTGGCCAAGGAATGGGCTGCGGAAGACATCTGACATTTCTTTTTAGGCTGCCCATTATCCTAACTCCTATACTATAGTTAGGGAACCCATCACCTAATGAGGCAGAGCCTTCCTCCGTCCTAAAAAATTTGAAAGTGTCAGATGTTTTCCCAGCCACTTTGCAGCCAGTGAAGATACCTCTGCCTTAAAAGTTAGTGATACAAAGAAGCAGGGAACTATGCTGAATTCTTTGAATAAAGGCAGTGACTACAACACTGGCTACTACATCCACCTCCACAGAAGGAGCAGCAAGTGGCTGTACTGACAACATTCAGTATCCAGTGTCAGCAAAGTCAATGGTGTAAGCTGCAGTGTCTCTGCCCCAGTGGACACAGTGGGGTCTTCACTGAAGCAATTATCTGAAGTGATTATAGAGGTTGTATAGCCTCTAATTCTGGTTTTCTGGCTATCCAGAGATCCTGAGGATTACCTGAGAATTATTAGCTTTTAATAAAATCACTTTTTGTTAAAATTAACCTGAATTGACTATAATTAAGAACGCTGACTGATAAAATAAGCATAGTTTAAAAAGCAACAATGCAAATATAAATTTTGTCAACACATTATGCATAATTTTGCCCTTATGTTTTAATGTAATTTTTGACATAAAAAGATGTGACATGCAAATTATCAAGCATAATAATTCATCACCTAATTTAAAAAATAGAACATTACCCATATGTTACATTTATTTATTTGTGCTCCTCTCCTGTCTCTACCCCTCTGCTCCCTCTTTTTAATAGTTTTATCACATGAGAAAAGACCTAAAATATGTGTATAACACTAAAGTGACATTTTTTAGTTTTGCTCCTTTTTGAGCTCTATGAAAGTGGTATTAGACTGTATAGTAGTCTATGGGGATTTGATTTTTTTCACTCTTCATTATGTTTCTAAGATTCATTGTGTTGTATATAGTTGTCATTCATTTTCATTGATGTACTAGATTTCATCATGTGACTACAGTATATTGTTAAGAGATACATACATATAAAATAATAAAATTATACATTTTTTTAAAAATCCTTGCTAATATCTGACTCCTAATTTTTAATTCTTCCTCCATCTACCTCATTGATATTAGACACGTTTCACTATAAGCAGTTGTATTTCATATTCCGCAGTTATTTCACTTGCAGTTGTCTCATGGCAACTTTCAAAGTGAATTAAGGACTATTATCCACTAATATTCATAGTGGAAAGCAGATGATGCTTTTTCTTTTGTCACTCTCCAAGAATGCTTAAGAGAAAGTGGAACCTTCAGAGCTTCAATGAACTACAATTCACTCAACATTTCGTCTAGCCTCCTAGAAATGGATTTCTGTATGTTATTGATCCTAAGATTCATTTTTATTTCATACTTTAATGTCTCTGAAATTGAGATATGTCTTATACATGTAGGGGTTGTCATCTAGTTGATTCTAAGCATAAGAAAATTGGTTTGCATTCCTGGTGGTGTGACTGGATAAAGTCAAGTTCTTGATATTTCAGTCAACAAACTAAGGACAATTTGAGAAAGGAATGGGGGTTTAGCTGTTTTCTGTGAACTTTCCATTAGCACTTACTGTAAAATCAGGAGTGCCAGCATAAGAATTTGGAGTATGGCTGTATTCATTTTCTATTGCTATGTAACAAATCACCACAAATTTAGCAGTTTAAAGCAACACCTATTTAATATCTTACAGTTCTGTAAGTCACAGGTCCATGCAGGGCTCAGCTGGGTTTTCTCAGGATCTCACAAGGCTGAAGTCAAGGTATCATCCGAGGCTAGCATCTTGTCTAAGGCTCTGGGCCCTCTCCCATACTCACGTGGTTGTTGGCAAAATTCATTTCCTTGCTGGTGTAGAACTCACAGGAGATCATCTCTGACTTCCCTTGCGTTCTACCTCTAGACTCCCTTTTAAGAGCTCATCTGGGGACTTCCCTGGTGGTCCAATGGTTAAGACTCTGTGCTCCCAATGCAGGGGTCACAGGTTCGATCCCTGGTCGGGGAGCTAGGATCCCACATGCTGCCGGTATGGCCAAGATAAAGTCTCCAGCCACTGAGGGGGAAGAAAAAGAGAAAAAGAGAGAGAGAGAGACAGAGACAGTGACAGAGAGACAGAGAGAGAGAGAGAGAGAGAGAGAGAGCTCACCTGATTAGGTTAGGCCCACACAGAATAAGCTCCCTCTTGATTAACCCAACTGATTAGCTATCTTAATTATATCTGCAATGATCCCTTTTGTCATTGATGAGATATAAGTGATATCCTCTAAGATCTACAAGCCCAGCCCATGCTCAAGAGGAAGGAATTATACACAGCAAGTGTACCAGGTGATAGGAATCTTGGTGATCATCTTAAAATTCTGCCTACCACAGTGGCTTTTGGCAGCTTGGAATAAAATCCTGGAGACAACAATGAAACACTCAGGAAATTCTGCATTACCAGTATTCTTGGTGGCCCAAGAATACTTCTGTGTGGAAAAACCTGCACATCTATGAGACAAGAGATTTATTAGCAAGATCCACCAATGCATGCTAAAATAAGTGGACTAAAGTTCAAACAGAAAAAGGATATTTGCATAGTCTCTGTATCAGTTTCCCAGAGTTGCCATAACAAATTACCACAAACTGGATGGCTTAAAACAACAGAAATCTATTCTCTCACAGTTCTGGAGGCTGGAGGTCTGAAATCATGGTGTTGGCAGGTCGGTTCTTTCTGGAGGGTCTGAGGAAGAATGTGTTCCATGCCCCTTTTCTAGCTTCTGGCAACTCCTGGCATTCCTTGACTTCCATATGCATCATTGCAATCTCTGCCTTCTCAGTCTTCACATGGCGTTCTCCTTATATGTCTCTGTGTCCAAATTTCCCTCTTCTAAGGACACTGATTGTTGGATTAGGGTTTACCCTAGTCCAGTATGACCTCATTTCAACTTGATTATATCTGCAAAGATCCTATTTTCAAATAAGGCCACATTCTGAGGTTCTGGGTAGACATGAATTTTGACAGGACACTGTTCAATCAAGTATGGTCTCAAAGTATCTCCACCACAATATTTAATTATTATAAAGGGAAAAACAGTAATTTTACCATGAAGAATCCTGGCAGACAACACTGACCAATTGATTAGGTAAACATCACTAATAATACTTTTCAACATCATATAAGCCCTGATACAATGCAATGACAAGGATACATAACCTCTGTAACATTCTTCCAAATAATGCATAACCTCAATCTAATCAAGAGAAACATCAGACAAAACTGAATTAAGGGAGGTTTACAAAATAACTGACCAATATTTTCCAAAGCATCTAGGTCATGAAAGACAAGGAAAAGCTGAGGAACTGTCATAGGATAGAGGAAACTAAGGAGACATAGTATTAAATGTAGGATGGGATCCTGGATTTGATTCTAGGAGAGAAAATGGATATTAGAGAAAAAACTGGTGAAACTCGAATTAATTTTGTAGTTAATATTATTGGGTCAAGGTTGATTTCCTACTTTTGAAAATTGTTCTATGGTGAGGTAAGATTAACATAATAGAAAACTGGGTGAAGGGTTTATGGGAACTTTCTGTGCTGTATTTCTAATTCTTTTGTAAGCCTAAAATTATCTCAGAACAAATATGCATTCCCCTGATTACTAATGAGGCTGAGCATAATTTCAAATGTTTATTTGCCTATACAGAGATTTTTTTAATATAGACATTCAAGTCTTTCCTCCATTTTCCTTTTCTTTGATTTTTTTCTTATCGATTGATATGTATTAATTTACTATACATTCATGATAATACATTGTCAGTTTTATATGTTGCAAATATATATTCTCCTAGTCTGTTGGTTTTTTATTTTTTTATGGTGCCTCTTGATGTATGGCATTTTCAAAATATGTTCAGGGACTTCCCTGGTGGCGCAGTGGTTAAGAATCCGCCTGCCAATGCAGGGGACAATGGTTCGAGTCTTGGTCTGGGAAGATCCCACATGCCACGGAGCAACTAAGCCCATGCACCACAACTACTGAGCCTGCGCTCTAGAACCCACGAGCCACAACTTCTGAGCCTGCACACCTAGAGCCCGTGCTCTGCAACAAGAGAAGCCACTGCAATGAGAAGCCCATGCACTGCAACGAAGAGCACCCCCCAATCGCCACAACTAGAGAAAGCCCGCACGCAGCAACAAAGACCCAACACAGCCATAAATAAATTTTATAAAAAATAAAAACATGTTCAAATTTATTACTAAAAAGAAAGAGATTCAGAAGAGTTGGACTAGTAAAGAAGTTTTAGGAATACCTCAACTAATTTACTTTGCTTTTTTTTTTGCTTTATATACACACAAGTGTGACATAATTTTAAAAAACTAGGTCTAAATTAGTTTAAAAGGGCCCTTTTAATAAATATAAAATTCTAAGTAATAAAAGTATTATGTCATAGTGTGTTGGTTTTTTTTTTTTTGGCTGCACCAGCACGGCTTGCAGAATCTTAATTCCCCAACCAGTGATGGAACCCATGCCCCCTGCAATGGAAGCACGGACTCCTAACCACTGGATCGCCAAGGAACTCCCTATGTCACAGTGAAAATGGCAACATTTTCTTCTTGCTGGTACATAAATAATGATGTATCACACAGTCAATACTGTCTTAGATTTAATTAAATAAGTATAACTCATTCATTCAATGAACATTTATTAAGTACTTACTGTTATCTTAGCCACTATCCTAGGTTTAGAGGATACAATGATGAACCAGAGAACTGAAGCTTACATTATTGTTCAGGAAGTAGGGCAATGAAAAATTAAATTCATAAATGTGTTAATTTTGGATAACAATACATATTATAAAGACAATAAAACAAGCTAATATTGTTATGGAGAGCAATGGTAACAGTGAGTACTTTTACTTTAGAAAAGATCTTTGTGAGGTGGTAACATTTGGGCTGAAATCTGAGTGATAAGAAAGTGCCAAATCTCTGATGATTTGGGGAAAGAGCATTCCAGGCAGAGGCAAGAGTAAAGGCAAGGATTCTGAAGTAGGAAAAAATTTGCAATGTTGGTGGCAGTGGATTGAAACACAGTGAACCAGGGGTTAGACTTAGCAGAGACTAGGTCATTTAGGGCCTTGTACTATAGATCATTGTAAAAGAGTTTGGACTTTATTCTAAATACAATTGGTTTTATTTTTAATTAAGTTTGAAATAGGTTTTGCTCCATGCTTCTCTCTGGCTGATTCCCAGAGCCAAAATGTTATGGTGATTACTTTTAGTGCAGCAGCTTAGCATGTCCACCTAATTCTTCCGTTCAGTGCAATGTTGACATTTTAAAGGGAAGCATTATAGGGCTTACCTGGCGGCGCAGTGGTTAAGAATCCACCTCCCATTGCAGGAGACATGGGTTCGAGCCCTGGTGTGGGAAGGTCCCACATGCCGCGGAGCAACTAAACCCGTGCACCACAACTACTGAGCCTGTGTTCTAGAGCCCGCGAGCCACAACTACTGAGCCTGTGTGCCTACAGCCCATGCTCTGCGACAAGAGAAGCCACCGCAATGAGAAGCCTGCATACCACAATGAAGAGTAGCCCCCCACTCGCCACAACTACAGAAAAGCCCGCGTGCAACAACGAAGACCCAATGCAGCCAAAAATAAATAAATAAATTCATTTTTTTAAAAAAGGGAAGCATTATATAAAGCTTCTGCCTTATTTTTATTTAAATTCTAATATTTTATTACATAATTGTTATTCTTACATATTATTCTCATTTAAACAATCATTTTAACTGTTTGGGGGCTTGCTAATGAATAAAAAGTTTTGGATTGTGGGGTTCTAGGGTTAAATCTTATTTACATTCTTTTGGAAGTAATATTCTTTATGAAAGTTTTTGCTCTAACTTGTGTTTTCCTGTTCTGATATCTTGAATGTGGATTCCTTTACCACCCACTATTACCATAATTTTATAAAGGAAGTTCTCATTAACTTCCCTAACTAGGAAAGACATAATGTCAGAATAAAAACGGTGCTTAAAGACTTCCCTGGCGGTCCAATGGTTAGTATTCCGTGCTTCCACTGCAGGAAGCACAGGTTCGATCCCTGGTCCAGGAACTAAGATCCTGCATGCCATATGGCATGGCCAAAAAAAAGAAAAAAACAAAACAGTCCTTAAATCTTGAATCAATTTAGCCTTACTTAAAAGAAGTCTCTACATTGATCTAATTTTTCTCATTTCACAGACAACTGACAAAAATCTCATCCATTGCTGCTCAAGAAAACCTTATAAATGCATAAAGGATGCTTACTTTTTTAAAAATTTATTTTATTTATTTTGGCTGCGTTGGGTCTTCGTTGCTGTGCACGGGCTTTCTCCAGTTGCAGCAAGCGGGGGCTACTCTTCCTTGCGGTATGCAGGCTTCTCACTGCGGTGGCTTCTCTCATGGAGCACGCGCTCTAGGAGCGTGGGCTTCAGTAGTTGTGGCTCGCGGGCTCTAGAGCACAGGCTCAGCAGTTGTGGTGCACGGGCTTAGTTGCTCCGCGGCATGTGGGATCTTCCCGGCCGAGGGCTCAAATCCGTGTCCCCTGCATTGGCAGGCGGATTCTTAACCACTGCGCCACCAGGGAAGCCCAGAATGCTTGCTTTTGATTCTCAAATAGACTCCAGAGAAATGTGCTTATTGATAATGGTAGAGGAAAAAAAACCCACAACTATAATCAATCTCATTGTCTATGTTTCTCGAAAGAAAAATTAGTATGATAACCAAAAATATATGCAACTTTTAAATTCTGATTATTATTCCTTAATGGAGTAAATATCTTCCCCAAATCCATGATTACCCTATTGTTATAGGAAATGGTTTCCCAAGTGACTTCATAAGCTTCTGCTTTAATTAACTTCAGTTTAAAAAATAAACATAAAAATATAACTACATTTTGGGGTATTTTTAATTTGACTTCAAAATTACTCTGAAAAAATATTATTGCCTTAAAATGTGATCTCCTAAGAATGAAACCTACCTCTACCTAAAAATGAAACCTATGAGTGGTAATTGTAGAAAGACTAAATCATTTAAACTAGTGATTTAAATCAATGATTTAAGACAAAATCATTTAAACTAGTGAATTACTCCATCTTTTACTTTAATGCATTGGAAGCTAAAATGTATGCTTCTGGATTGATACACATTTGCATTTTGTGTTAAGTGTAATTCGATACTAATGGACCAAGGAGGAATTTAAAGGCAATTGAGACATAGAATGAGGATGATAAAACAGTTACATGGTTTAAGAAGGTCTTCAGAAGCTATGTATGATGGTAGAAATTGAGACTTTATTCTTATTAATAGGACTTGTATTTATAGAATTTAGTGAGACTATTACTTTTTACATTTCCCATTGCTGTGATATTTGAGAATGTGTGCTCTTAGACCTAATTCTACTTTTAGCCCAGCTTCACATGACCTTATTTCTAGTGCAAGAGCCCAGGGCAGTTTCTCTGTAACACTAGATTAGAATATCCAAACGAGATCTATTGCTGGGGAGGAGAAATCTTAATTTAAGATTTGGACAGAGGAAACAAAACAGCTAGGTTGACATATTTACATTCCATACTTCCCAACAGAACACTCCACTTTCTAACAACTTCTTACATTGTTGTTCAGTGCTATTCATTCAACAAGCTTTTGAGGGTTGTCTATGCCAGGCACTGTCAGGAAAGAGCGATGCAAAGATGAATGTCACAGGCCCTGTCCTAAAGAATCACTAGCTAGTATAAACTAATAATTACAATAGAGTGAGCTATGAAAGCGCTGAAAATGAAGCAAATATCTGTGCCTGGGAAAGCGTGGGAAGGCATCAAAAAGAAGAGGCAGCTTGGAGGTGGTATGGGATTAGACCAATAGCAACAAAGGTGGAAAGAAAAATCTTTGAACATCAGAAAATACTACCTCCTCTTATAATTCAAGATGATTTGCTCAGAAATGAGCTGTGCACCTTTCCTTCATTGCAGTTATTTCAATGTGTATGTTCAGATTTTGGTTTTGTGATTATTGAATGATGCTAGACTGAAAGTTCCTTGAGGACAGAACCATGACCGTTTATCTTTACTATAGTACACACCCCTGTGACGACGCATACAAGATGCCAGACAAATAAGTGTTGAAGGGGAAAATAAAGTGGTGGGAGAGTTCTCAGGAGCGTTGACTGGTCATTTTTTATCCAATATTGTCAAGTGAGAGAGCCACAGAATCTGTGAAAGAGCATTCCTCTCACCAGAGGGGACTGCTCTATCGTTTGGCAAGGTATAATTCATTGAACTTTTCTGGGGCCAGAATTAACCATTTTCCTCCTTCCCTCTTTCCCTGTGGGATGAGTCATCCATTTGCCCTGATTTCAACCTTTTGGTTACTGATTCACCCCTCTGATTACCTGATACACTATGTAGATCTTCTGTTAACTAAAAAGGTCAGTTGAAGGAGTTTGTTTTTTAATGATTATGCTACCTTGCTCACTCTTGTCTGTCTGTTGCAAGCAACATAGTTTGTGGGAAACAAAGTTCTCACGTACGGCATTCAAATTACCTTGCTTAAAGCCTAACTCTATATTAAATAAAAGTCCAGTCTAAGGTAGCGGACAAGAGAAAGAAGGCTTGCACGGTGAATAAAGAAGAACTGGGGTTTGAGGAACTTCCGGATTATCGCTGAGAAAAGAGAAATCCTTTATATTACATTCCTGATATGCCCTCCTAATTGTTCGTCTTCAAGGTTTACCCTGGTCTCGGGGCCTAAAACATTCAGGTTTGCAAAGATCAGAGACGCCGAAAGTCACCCGCCACCCCGCCCCGTGCGTCCCAGCGGAGTCAGCAAACACAGAGATTGCTTCCTGCAGCTCACGGAGGAGGGGAACTAAGGGAACGTAGACACCACTTCGGTTGTGGTTAAGCGCAGCGAACTGGCCGGCGTCACTCAGCCCTCGTGCGCAGGCGTACTAAGGGTACGCTCCCCCCTTCCTGTGCACGCGCTCGAAGCCCGCAACTCTCGCGAGAGAAGCGAGATTTAGTCCTACGTACCGGGCCGTGCTGCTTATGGCGGCGCTGGAGAGGGGGCGCTGAGCTGTTGGGGTGAGTACGACCTCAGGGTCCAACTAGGGGTAGCAAAAAGCCACGTTAAGGGCGGATGAGAGGACCAAGACAAACGGGAGAGACTTCTGAGGCAGGGTGGGCACTCCTAGAGCTCCGGGTAGAGACGATCTCACCCTGAGTCCCTGCCCCGGGCTTTTCCACCCGGCTCCCGTTCAACTGTCTAGGCCTCACATCAGGCTGCAGAGCAGAAGCGAAGAGTCTAGGCCAGGCGGTCGCGCGTTGTGGTGGTGGTGGTGACTAAAGTGGGGGGAGGGAGCGAAAATGGAGGCTCCGACCGCAGCCAAGATGGAGGCAGGGGTGCGGGGCTCGGGCGCGGAGGCTGCTGGGAGTTGTAGTCTGGCTGCTTCTTCCTCTGCGGCTTGGTGGGGGGAACGAGAACTACAAGTCCCGGCGGGCGGGGCGAGGGAGTGGTGGCGCGGTCCTTTGTGTGAGACTGGAAGAGCTGGAGGCATAGGAGAGGGGCCTATCCTGACTCTGAACCCTGTGGTATCTTGGCCATCACCTGCTTGGATCTGACTACGAGTACCAGCGCGCAGTGCGGCAATGGCGCTTCCTTTGTGTATGGACTGAGACGCCGCTCCATCTAACTGCTTAGAGACACCACCTTTCCTCGGCACATCTGGCACGGTAGTGCGGCCGAATTGTCATCCTTACTTCCATTCACCTAGAGCTGTTTATCTTGGGTCTCAACACCCAACCTTCCCGTCTAGTCCTCCCCTTCGGCTTCTTGAGGAAGAGAACCAGCCCCTAAACTTAGGCACATGGCTCTCACCCTTCTAATCCTGGTGTTAGGGCGAAGTCGGTGAGAACTCAGTGGAGTTCTCCTTACTCCCCCTCTGGTTCTTATGGTGTAAGAGCCCGGCCCATATTGTGCAATGAAAGGCATGGCTTCGTCATTCTGTGTAGAATTAGTTTTTCAGAGCCCTGGTCGTAGACACTTTAGAGGTTCTTACCATCCGCTGTATCATAAGTAGGAACTCTTAGTGCTACGGTTCTTTTTGCTTTAAGGTTTTCCTTTAGAAACACCCAGTAGCTCCTCTCTTGCCTGACAAGTGAGGCAGGGAACCCTCTCTAAAAACAGCCTTCAATCCGCAAATACAAAAGCTGAACGTTGTTTGAGGTAATTTCCTTGTTTTGCACCTAAAATGAGCGCAAGAATGTGGTCCTCTTAAACAGTTGGTAGACAGGGTGGAGGAGGGAGGACGCCCAAAGGCACTGTGGTAGTTAAATCTTTAAATCCTTACTGTGGGAGACTTAGCTTTTTATCAGGATGGTATGAAATGGCAGCTCTTGACCAGAGCTACCAATCTATAAAATGTAGGTACCAAATTATAGCCCGCTAATATAAGTTGTTCTGTATCAAAACGCTGAGTAATTTTCGAGTCTATAGAAGGAAGCATTTTAAATACTACGTTGAGGGGCAGTATAATACCTTTGTGCCCTTTTGGTAGTAACCAATATTGGGTATTCTTGGTTTGGGTAAGGAGGGGGGTTATATACTTGAATAGGCATATGCCTGAGTCATAAAATCTTGATAAATTTTCAACCTTGTTTTTTTTTTTTTTCCTTTTAGCCATAGGCCCGAAATAAAAGAGATGGTAGTGGTTTGAGTGATTTTGCAGCTGCTCTGGATGTTTACCATCGAGATGAGTATTTATAGCAGCTGAGTTGAAAAGTAAAGCATTTGAGGCACAGAAGATAGGTTTTCTTTTTTTGTAAATAAGTTCTGACTTAACAAGTATGACCTTTAGAGTATGGTTGAAAATTCTGGTAAATTCCTGCAAATAAAAAATGAGAATGTGGAAGCTGACATGTAGTTCTGCTTTATCCTACTCCTGTTTTCCCTTCTCTCCATCTAAAGACACACAATGCAGGGCCATTACAACATTTAAAAAAAATTTTTCTTTTAAATTGTGGTAAAATATACATAACGGAATTTACTGTTTTAACCTTTTTTTTTTAAGTGTACAGTTCAGTAGCATTAAGTTCATTCACATTGTTGTGAGGCCCATACTTTTGACAAAGTAGTTTAAACATGGAAATGCTGTGTGCGCAGATTTTTAAGGAGTTGAATTTGAGGACTGCATTACAAAATAAAATCTTGAGATCTTGTTAAATAAATACGAGGCGTTGGTTTGCCTTCTTAGTTTAGTCTTTTCAAAAATCAAAGGGGGACTACTTTGAGATTTTTGACCCAGACTGTCTTATGGAGAGCTGTAACTTGTAGGATTTTTCATGATAAAGAATTACAGCTAGAAGAATTACAACTGTATTTTTTAAGATTTAATAGCTGGAATGTCTTCAGTGGTGAAATTGCTGTGGTGGGGGTGACTTGTTTTCTTGAATCCCATCATTTCTTGCTGTTAAATGCTTTCTGCCAAATCAAGATTTTTAAAAATTCCTTTGTCTTGGTATTAGAATGTTTTCTGCTTGCATGTGTGAGTACCTAGTTAAAAAAAATAATTCAAAACTTTTTTCCAGTTCAAATATACTGTCAAGCCAGAGGAATTCTTAGAGATGTTTCTGTTGTGCTACATTTTTTATTAGGGGTATTAAACTGAATATTGTGTATTGGAAGATTATTTTTTGAGCATTTGTCCTTTTATGCTGAGGTATAATATTAATGTGTAGTTGAAAATAATTGATCGGGAGTTTATTCGCGTTGAACCTGTAGGCTATCCATTGGTTTGCAGCTGCAGCCAATATATAACCAGTTAGTTGTTTGCATTTCTGCTAAACATTGGATTTCCAGGGATGTTAAAAACATGTCAGTTACCTGTGGGAACTGATGACATTTGGATTTGGTTAAGTAAGATACTTAATTAAAATTAGTTTCACCTTTCTTTCAAGTTAATATGATTACTAGAAAATTTTAAATTACATATGTGGCTTGCACAGTATTTCTGTTGGATGGTGCTGGTCTACACTATTCTTTGATTTTTGTGTCTGGAGCATTTCTTCAGCTTCTTTCCACACTGGCATTTGTCCTATTTCAAAGTATTAGTATATGTAAAAGAAGTTAAGTGATGGGTGGGTGTATAATTTTAAATATCTAGTAACAGCACAATTGTTATTACTAAAGGAAACATAGAAAAAGATGGTTGCAGCAATTTGATTTTCTTTTATTTCCGCTCAACGTGTTGATGACTTAAATTGTTTTAAGGTGGTTAATTATCTGAACTTTTATCATTTTCCTTAGATCCCAAAGTAAAACTGAATTAAAACCTGTTAGGCACTTCAGTTATGCAGGTTAGAGAAAAATGTGATATACTTAAACTTGTCTTGGGTTAATTCATCAAGAAATACCAACTGGGGAGTTAAGGCAAGAATGAGTGTTAGTCATATAAATCAACAGTAGAGAACCTTTTCAGTTCCGTGCTGCCTATTTGGGTCTTTGCTCTTATTCTCAAAGAAAGTACTCTGAAGAAGTAGGTTAGGTGGAGGGACTTTTATAGACTGGTTTAGCATTTCTTTAACATTCTTCCCAAGTGAATGCTGTACAGAATTTGAGTATAATTTGTCAAAATGATAAACTGGGTTATGTGGTAACATTTTAGATGGATTAATGTCATATAAATGTATTAGTTCAACGTGTATTAGTTTAGTGCCTGCTCTGTGCCCGGCTTCAGCTAAGCCTTTGCGGTAAAGCAGCGAAGTGGAGGAGACAGTAAATAACAAAACAGGTGATGATAGTTTTAAGGCAGGTAAAATAGGGCATGACTGTTTGGATTATCAGATCAAGTAAAGGAAAATTAACTTCTAAAACAGCATGACATAATTGATAATTAACTAATGGTGGTAGTGTTCCCATACAGAGCAAAGGGAAAAGGAGTTGATTACTTAGTAATCAGGGAGACTCTCAGATCCACATTTAAATTGTTCCTTAGTTTTATTAGTACTCTGTATTTCATGTGACTTAAGAAGCGTCTAGCTTTGGGGGCGGGGGGGGGAGGTTGTAGTGGGTACACTTTGGTTCAGAGGATTAAAGCGAAAGAATTGGTCAGTACCACCCGTGAATGTTAATAATCTTAGCATGAGTGGATAACAAATTTATTAAAATGCCCAATGGGTATCTTTTAAAAGAAGAGGTTATTTCTTGATTGGATAATTAAGACTTTATACAGTTCACCAAACAAAATTTTTTAAAGTTGGTGGAACTGTGTACCAACTTGAATTGTGTCTTTTGCTGTTATAGATTAACTCTTTTTGCTGTATTAGTTTGTGCTGTGGTAAGTTTAGCAGTACCTGGTTAAGTGCTATCAGGGGTTGTGATAAAGAAATAAACTTGAATTTGTCTCTCAGAAATCTGAAATATAATTGAAGGAACAAGGTACATAAACATGTAAGTAAAGTGCAGAAATGATTTGGTACCAAAAAGCATGATGCCAGCAGTGGGAGTTACTGTAATAAATCTGTGCTGGAATGGTCGAGAAAGGCTTTTTTTGTCACATTGAAGATGATAAAATGTATTCTTTGTGGAAAGACCTGTATACACAAAGACTAGAATTCAGGAATCTCCCAAGAGTTGCGTTTAAGAATTAGGGAGGAAAATGCACCTATCTAGAAGAACTGGAGAGCAGAAGAAGGTAAAGATGTAAAGGTAGAAGAGACACACCTTGAATGGTGGTGGTTAAACGCTGGCTGCAGTCAGAAACATCTTGGGGGCAGGGTGGGAAAGAAAATACACCAATGCCTAGGACCTAACCCCAGTTAAATTAGAATCTCAAGGTGGGATCCAGGCTTTGATTTCCCCTCCCCCCAAGTCCCAGGTGGGTTGGATTTGCAGCCAGGCTTAAGAACTTCCCATTTACAGTGCTGGAAAAATCGCTGAGGATTTTGGACAAGGAGATGAGATGAATGAGATGAAATTGGAATTTTAGATAAATCAGTCTGGTAGTGTTATGTGGCAGAATATGGAAAGGGTTGACACTGGAAGTTAGCAGATGTGTCAGACCCCTGGACTAAAATATGATGTCATTTAGGGCAAAAGATGAATACACAAGGTATCTTGAAATATTGATAAGACTTGCAACATTGGGTGTGTAGGTGGAGAGGGAGGAATCAAAGATCATTACAGAAGTGGCCCTATGTCAGGCCAGTTCAGTTACTCTTTGAGTGGGGACTGGGCATGTGTATGTCTTAAAGCTTCCCAAGTGATTTGAGAATCATTGCTCTAAGAAGTATCTAGTCTGGGTAATAGAATGATGCAAATAAAATTGAAAGATTTGACAAATGTAACATTTGATATTTGAAGTTACTGTATAAAGTCATGGAATGTTAGGTATACCCAATAGCCACAGATCAGCTGTTACTGAGTTTTCATTTTGCATAGGAGAAACTGAAACTCAGGGAGATTAAATAATTTGTTTGTGACATTTTACTGGTAAGTATCAGTGTGATTAATATTGAGCTCTCCTACTCTGTTTCACCAGGTCTGACCTCTCACCTTATAGTCATTATTTCTCATCTTAAAATATACTATCCACCTGTCAGCATATCTAAAACCAAATCCACCTTTTCTTTTCCCCATATGTCATTTTAGTTAACAGCACCATTTTAGCTAACATTTGAGGCACTGCAAAATAATAATTTTTTACAGCTAATACAAAGCACAATTCTGTGATTTTATTTATGCATATATTACACTTCTCTTCCCCTTCTCATCTTAATTGTTTCTCTTCTATAGACATTCCTCATCTGTTTATGGCAACAGCTCTAATGAGATGTCTGTTTCCTTCACTAAGTGATCCTTCATAGGATTTCAGGATTTCATACCCTTTCATCAAGAACTAAGGCTCTCTGTTTCCTGTTATATCAAGTTGAAACACTTCATAATCTGGCTCTACTGCATCTGTCACACCATATATCTCATTTCACTTTAACCCAGCCCTCTGTTCTAGCCAGGCTAGCCTATTGATTCCTCTGAAACAAGCCACACTTGCTGTGACAGTCTCATGCAATAAAGCTCCCTTGATGTCAGGCATAGAAAATCCTATACATGGTCTCTGCTCTCAAGGGACTTAGGATTTAGTTGTATACTCTGGTTTGATTTATGTGATATTTTATGCCTAGAATACTCAGCTGTTTTCTTTTTCTCAAAAATCTGCCCATTTCTCCAAATTAAGCTGAAATATTCTACCTCTTAACTAAAAGCCTTCTCTGACCATGTTGCTTTGATGTACAGATGGTGATGCATAAACAATAAATAGTATTTCTAGAATAGTATGTGATGTAGTAGATACCCAGATATTAGTTGAGCAAATTAATTTTGGACATTTTGTCCTATATTCTAGTTTTCCCTCCATGTATAAATAACTCTTCTCAACAAGGGTGTAAAGTCCCTGATGGCAGGAAATTCTTTTATGTTTTCCACAGTACCTAACACAGTGCTAGGTAGTTACAAAACACATACTAAATAGAATATTATGTTATGTAACTTCGAATTTATTTGTGGGGGAGTGTCAATAAGGACTGAATAATTTCAGGTTTTGAGTGTACAGTACCAAAGGAGGTATCCATTAGCACTTGGGAGATTGCTTAAATGACATTGAGTGTGTGTGCTTCCAAGTTTTCTGCCTTGCTTGATTCTAAGTTAATGAAATGAGTTTGTCCCTCTAGCTACCCTCTGTCCTTGATTCTTTTATGTAAGTTATACTTAATGTCTTCATTCTTATCTCTAGTATGAAGTGTAACAGAACAGACTTTACCACCTGAAACTGCTGCTTCAAGTTCAGATCAGGCAAGGAACAAACCTCGAAACAACCAACAAGACCAAAGAAGAGTACACTTAAGTTGAAGACACAACACTTGATCTGAAACAAGAAGTTTGTGCCTACTCAACAGCTTTGAAAGAGCACTTCCCAACGCTGCTAGTAGTCTTTGTTTTCTTCAGTGCTGTACTGTGAGATTGCCTGGTGCAGCAGCAGTTGTATTCTTTATTAGCTTGATAGGTCATTTTCTCTCGCACGCGCGCTCTCTCTCTCTTTTCTTTTCTTTTTTTTTTTTTAACACTAGCAACTTTCATCCTTTGAAACGTGTGCTGAAAAAGAAGAATCAGCAAATACTACTGAAAGTGCAATATTTGATTATCACTGCGAGGTAGGTTTATCGTTTCCTATTGGCAAGAATCAGTTTATAATTCTAGATTTCCTAATTATTTGGTTAAATTTAAAATCTTAATCTGTTTGCTTCTAAAGGTATTCTGAAAACAGTTTATATTATCAACTATTAGTCTGAAAATATCAACACTAGATTATTTTAACTTGTTGTCTTTTGTTAGATGACAATATTTATGCCCAAATCTGGGATTTTCCACCCCAGATTATATTTATTAATACATGCAGGTCTCTTGATTTATTGGTCTCTTAGAAAGAAAAACTCCCTCTGTACTATTAAGAAGTTAGGGTTTCAGTTAGGAGTGCCCTTTGTAGTCTTTGAGGTAACCTTGGGTAAAGAAAGCCTACAGAGAAGGGACATTTGAAGGTGAGTTGTACTTTGTTAAGAGGGAGAACAGTTTTTGGTAGAGGTATAGAGGTAACGGAATGAGCAGATTTGGGGAGATCTGAAAGCACGTGGTATATGTTGAGTAGTCTGTTATGAAAGGAGTAGAGAATACAGTTTTGTGGGTCAGAGAGAATAACTGGAAAGGGAGGCTTGCTGGAGGCAGGTTCTACAGGGCCCACTCTACTTGCCTTTATTTTTCAGGAAAGTTGTCAGCTGTTTATAAGCAAGGGCTTAATGGATTTTGTATTTCAAACCTGAGATAGTTTATTGCTTCAGGTTTTAAAGTTACATATTCATAAATGTATCTTTGAAAGACAAATGGTGCTACTTTTAAGGAATAGGCTGAGGATTGGAAGACCTGTTAGGAGCAATGGAAAGAGTGGAAGGAAGATAAAAGCTAGGGTAAAGGCAGAGAAAGAGGTAGACACTAGGTGTTTTAATGGTAGAAGTAATGGGACTGGTGACTAGTTGAATGGGAAGTTGGGGCTGGAGGGAATTGATTTAGTCTATCCAGTTGTCCAAGTTAGAAATCTTTGTTCATAGGAATGGGGAAGTTCAGGTAGGAATTTGTGGAAATCTATTTTATTAGTAATCTGAAGTTGAGAAAATATTCTAGTATGGAATGTTAAACAGTGGTTGTTTGGGGGAGGTAAGATTGTGAAGGGCAATTGTTCCTTTTTAATCTTTAGTTTCTAGAGTTTCTAAAATCAGCAGAAATAAAGACTTGGAATTCAGAAAGGAGTCTTCACTTTATAGGTAATAAAGGAAGAAGTGCCAAAGAAGAGAATGTTGAAAGAAATAGGTAGTCCAGGTAGGAATGCCAAGGAAGAGAATTTCAAGAACTGGGTGGTAATCCTTTTGTAAAACGCTTCATTGATCAAATGAGGAGAATGGAAACAGACCACTCCTAGGTTGTTGTCTTATAAAAGCTTCATCACCATTTCAAGAAGTAGTGGGCCTTTATCTCCAGTTTATTTAAAGGTTAAGGACCTGGCTGTGGTAATGACCTTACTGTGGACCAGAATTATTCCTTAATTTAAAACTACCATTAACACCAATTTGTTTAAATTATCCATGAACAGACATATAATTACTCAGTATTAAGGGTTTTTTTGGTTTTGTTTTGTTTTTTAAGCATTGACTAATTTAATCCTCACATCCACAGTGGCATTGGTACTTTTGTTTTTAATTAATTTATTTATTTTTGCTGTGTTGGGTCTTCGTTTCTGTGCGAGGGCTTTCTCTAGTTGTGGCAAGCAGGGGCCACTCTTCATCACAGTGTGCGGGCCTCTCACTGTCGCGACCTCTCTTGTTGCGGAGCACAGGCTCCAGACGCGCAGGCTCAGTAGTTGTGGTTCACGGGCCTAGTTGCTCCGCTTCATGTGGGATCCTCCCAGACCAGGGCTCGAACCCATGTCCCCTGCATTAGCAGGCAGATTCTCAACCACTGTGTCACCAGGGAAGCCCAAGGTTATTGTATTATTTGCTTTTTTTGTTTGTTTCTTCCTACCTCCTCATCTGATTTTTTAAAAAATAATTTTAGACTGGTACCACTTGTGCTGGGTTAGATAAAATAATGGGCATTGAAATTGTACAGCTCTATCGTTACTATTCAGAAGGGTAAAAGATTAGATGCTACAGCTTTCATTGCATTGACATGAATTGTAAAGATGGATTTAAAGTAGAAGTGCTTTTTGTTTAGCCTGATCTTTGTATTCTGAGTGCTAGTTTACTACAGGAACATCCCGCCCCGGGGTGCCGGGGTGGTGGAGATGGGGGGAAGCAAAGCTGTAAGGAAACAAGACAGGGTGACTAGGGGAGGGCTATTGACAACCTGTCCTAGAGGATCCCAGTTTAGTCATTGAACTTCTCAGGAAGCCTAAGCTCAAAAGCCGCTCCCTGCTCCTTCTGGCATCAGCTGAGCCATTGGCATTATTGGCACTGCCCACAGTGGCATCGCAGACCATTGTGAGAGAAAGCCATCATCTGCTACGTGAACATTTTTAATGCGTAAATGCATGCATAGCTGTCAAAAGTTGAGTTATATAAGGGCTTCCCTGGTGGCGCAGTGGTTGAGAGTCCGCCTGCCGATGCGGGGGACACGGGTTCGTGCCCCAGTCCAGGAAGATCCCACATGCCGCGGAGCGGCTGGGCCCGTGAGCCATGGCCGCTGAGCCTGCACGTCCGGAGCCTGTGCTCTGCAACGGGAGAAGCCACAAGAGTGAGAAGCCCGCGTACTGCAAAGAAAAAAAAAAAATTATATAGATTAATTCACATATTTACAAACATAAATAACAATTGGGTTATTGACAGTAAAACGTGTTCTGATTGTACAGTTGTGAATTATTCCATTTAAAATGAGTGCAGCTAAGGAAACAGATTTGGTAATGCAGTAGAACCGCAGATTTTGTTTTTATTTATTTTTTTACTTTAATTTTTATTGGAGCATAGTTGCTTTACAATGTTATGTTTCTTGCTGTACAGCAAAGTGAATCAGTCGCACATATACATATATCCACCCTTTTTTAGATTTCCTTTCCATTTATGTCACCACAGAGCATTGAGTAGAGTTCCCTGTGCCATACAGTAGGTAGGTACTCATTAGTTATCTATTTTATACATAGTAGTGTATATATGTCAGTCTCAGTCTTCCAATTCATCCCACCCTGCCCCTTCCCTCCTTGGTAACTATAAGTTTGTTCTCTACATCTGAGAACCACAGGTTTTAAAAGAACCTTTGTAAAAAACAGTAAAAGTAGTACATAATTAGGAATGAATAAAAATATTGAGGAGTGGGATTGGCCTTAAAAAATATCAATGAATAAGGCTTATAAGAAGTTTGTCATGTAAAGATAGACATGGATTGTTTTGATGAGTATTTTGATCAAAGACAGTTTAAGGTGACAAGAAGGAAAGCAAAGCTAGGAACATTAAAAGAAAACTAAAGCCTCAGGTGAATGAGAAGATAACAGGGTAACTTGGCTAGGGGTGTGGAGACCTATGATCAGGAACTGTAAATGTCTTGGTTGATTTTCAAAGTCAGGTGTGCGAACTTTGGAGCCTGCTATCCATCCCTAGCAAAAATCCAGGAGCAAACAAATAAAAAATAAGATCTTTCAATAAGGAGATTTGACAGAGAGTATCTCTTGATAACATAGTGGTCAGTATGGAATATAGATTGGATTATAAGCATTAAAAGGCTTTGACTAATGGACTGATTTTCAGAGCGGTCTCCATATGTGTGCTGCCAGATTCTATTCTTGCTCTACTTTTAAAAAAGATTTAGTGGTAAGTAGTTATGTGTGTGCTCTGTACTAAGCACCATTCCAGGCTTTTTGTATGAAGTAACCCTAACCGTCCCCACAACCCTGTGAGGTGGGTATTAAGGAAGGACATAGAATGCTTAAAAGACAGATTACAAAGGCTAATGATTTAAAATTATCCCTCTAAATTGGAATTCCAGGTTAACTAAGAAATTTAAAAGCATTAGATTAGTTTTTTCTTTAGTAACAAATGATCAGTTATACAAGTACTAAAAGGAGAAAATATGATTTTACTAATTTATTAAGGAGTAATAGAGTTTTTGTTGTTGTTGTTGTTTTTAAAGTTACTCAAACTTTACAGAATCAAGAAACATAATCACTCAGTGCTTTCTATATATTGGTCAGGGTACAGTAAGAATAGTAGTGAAATGTACATCAGTGAATAATAACTTGAAACATATCCAGAAGACAGCAGTTAGTCTGAAAAACAGTTGCATTCCGAAAACTGAAAGGAGCAAAGGAAGTTAAGGGGAAGTATGTTTAGATTAAGAAAACAGTCATTTTCTGAAACTGTCATACAGTGAAATAGGTTGCCTTTTCTAAACTAATTCCTTTTCAGTGGGAGCCAAGCAGACTAGGTTAGGAAAAAAGGGCGGGGGGGGGGGGGGGAAACAGCTCAGAGATGTTGCAAGAAGAAATTACAGAGCACAGAATTTTGATTTTTTTCCCCACCTCCCAAGGGAATTTGGAAATCACTTAGGCCATCATTTTACATCTGCAGAAACAATCCCAGAGAAGTTTTAAAAAGTATGAGAAGCAAGACTAAAAGCCAGTCTTTTGATTCTAGTTCTGTGTTCTTTAGGGAACTTTAGTTGATTTCTTGAATTAGAAGTGAAGTTTAAATTTGACCTGTGATTCTTTTCCATTTCTCCTTTTAAAAAAAAAATCATTGTTAATAATTTTTAAAAAATTTTTTGGGCCATGTTTGGGTCTTCATTGCTGCGTGTGAGCTTTCTCTAGTTACAGCGAGCGGCAAGCAGGGGCTCCTCTTTGTTGCAGTGCGCGGGCTTCTCAATGTGATGGCTTCTCGATGTGATGGCTTCTCATTGCGGAGCATGGGCTCTAGGCCCGAGGGCTCGGTAGTTGCGGCTCGCGGGCTTAGTTGCTCCGTGGCATGTGGGAATCTTCTCGGACTAGAGATCGAACCCATGACCCTTGCACTGGCAGGCAGATTCTTAAGCACTGCGCCACCAGGGAAGTCCCGTTAATGACTTTCCTATTTAAAAACAAATACATAGAAAAGAGTAGAAAGTCTAAACTTGGTGTTGGGGGTATTCGTCTGCTGTGTTCACTACTATACATGTAGAACCTAGAACAGTGCTGATGCATTGTAGGCATTCGAGTTCTGGTTTAGCGTATAAAGCAGTGGTTAAGAATGTGAGCCATGGAGTGAGTACTGAGTTCTGTTCCCATTTATCAATTTTAGCTCTGTGCACTTAGAACACCATCTAAGTGTTACATTGTCTGGGAGTATTGAAGTAGACTTTCCTGGTCTTTCCTTTTTAAAATACAGTTGAAATTATATTATAGAAATATTTTTGTCATTATATAAATGACTATGAAACTTTAGATCGTTTCCGGGAATTTGTTATTAAAACATTTTAATGAACACATTTGTGCATAAAGCCTTGTCCACATTTCACATTTCCCCATGATAAGTTTCCTGCAGTGGAATTATTAAGGAAAGCACCTCCACATTTTGGTACATGTGGTTAAACTGTGTTTCAGAAAGATTGCACCAGTTTGCCACCATGAAAATATATTAGCATGTTGTTCTTAACCTACTTTCTCAATTTTTTAAATCTATCTTCGATAATCTGATAAATGAATAATTTGTTTTATCTAAATTTTTGCTTGCTAGAATTGAAGTTCATATGTTTTGTGTTTAATGAATGATCTTTTAAGACTTATTTGTCTTAATGTCTTTCCATAATTCAGCAAATGAGTGCTTACTATGTGCCAAGCACTGTCTAACACTAGGGATTTATCTTTGAACAAAAAGCCCCTGCTCTCATAGAGCTTATATTCTGGTAGTTTAATTCTTACTGATTTGCTTAAATTCTTTAATGATACACTCATATATTTACATTTGCGTTTGTTCTCTTTAGGTTTGAGTATAAAAGCTTTTACTTTTTATGTAATCAAATATTGATCCTTTCCCTTGGCGTCTTTTTCTATTGACTTTAAACCTAGAAAGTCCCCCCTTCCAAAAACTTTATAAATGCGTACATTTTTATTTAATATTTGTTAAGGCATTTAACACAGTTCATCTAGAATATATTTTTTGTATACTGTGAGATGAGCAACTAAATTGATTTTCCCCCTATTTAAAAAAAAGCCAAGTAACATTTACATACTGATCCACCACCACCCCCCTTTTTTGATGTTGTCTTTAGTTAATTTTTTATAAACAGGCATCTGTTGTTGAGCTGTCTACTTTTTCCATTGGATTTCTCTTTTTACGTAATTGTTTGGTGGTTTTGTTTGTTTTGTTTTTTAAGGAACATCACTTTTGTTTAATGGTGCTTCTTTAAAGTTTTGATGGTGCTGGTTTTAAAAAAATTTAGCTGAACTATTAGGAATTCTTTTAGGAAGAATTTTTAAATTCTTAAAAAAATTTAGCTGAACTATTAGGAATTCTTTTAGGAATTCTTATCTAAAGTTGCTTGAGTGATATATGGGTTTCCCTTTTTAAAAAGTAGCCCTCAAATTAGATAAAGCCTAGAGAAAAATACTTAAGTCAGGAAAGGTGCTAGGAGAAAGGAGAGGTTCTGGTTCAATTCTGTTTTGATGTGCACATCTAAAGGTGAGATGAGATGAGCAATATAGCCTAAATTCCAGTACGCTTGTTGGGGAATAGTTTAGTCTTAGAAAGAAATGATAGCTCTAATCCCTTCTCATTCTGGTTCATTTTCCCTTAGGGTGAGAAAAACGTGAGTCTTACCTCTTACCTTCAGCTAGGACTACTAGGACTGGAGACTTGAGAATGTGGTTTTTGTAGCTTCCTGGCCTATGTATTACAGATCGTATCATTGTGTTCTTACTTGTATGGCGGTAAGAACTAGTCTAAACATGAAAAAAGCACAGCTTGAAAGTCATGGTCTAAGTCAGTGATGGTGGAATAGTGGTCTTCAAATTAATTTGATCATACTGTTTAACAAGAAGAGCATGTATGTCAATATGTACGTGTATATATTTATAAATCGTGTGATTATACTGCTCCATTTGCATTGTGAAGCAGTGGTACAAATAGGACAAAGGTGAAATAAGCAGTATTGTGAAAATAGTGTACCTGTTAACAGTGTAGAAACTTTTCAACCCCACTAGAAATATATATATCTGGATGCTTAGTTTATAAGTGTTTAATTTAAAAACTTTATACTATCATGAATTAATATCTGAGGGACAGTATGCATTTTATGTTTTATTGATACTGGTATAAGTCTGTATCATAGTCTTGATCTTAATGTTTTGTCAGACTTGTCAGATCTCATTAGATGGTCATTTATTTCATAATGTGGAGGTACAAGAACTAATACTAGGATTAGAAGTGCTGGCTCCCAATTCTCTGCCTTTGCTTGCTTTATTAGCATTATCTTCTAAGATTCTTCTGTGGGAATCTTTTTCAACAGTTTGTCTATTTGTGAGGACAGTTTAGTTAAACTAGATAGCTAAATATGTACACTTAATTGGAGAGATGTAAACTTTAATATGCTGAAAGTAAATGAACGAGGGCTTCATTGTCAATCTCTTGTGAGGTTCTCCACTCTTTCCTCAGAGTACTTAAGTAATGTATGACATGTGATACGACCTGACATATCAACTCAGCAAGGCCTCTTCTATAAATACATAATAACCATTTGTAAAAGCTAGTTTTTATCTCTGGCCAAATATATATATTCTAATTCAGATATTTTCTTCCTACACCCCATTAGATTATCCTGTGTGTACCCTACTTGAGGGAGACAAGTGATTGAGAATATTGGATTCTGTGTAAAGTTGTGGGACATTGAGAAGAAGTTGGTCTCAGTTGTCTTGCTGTAGCAACCACCAGAGTCCTTATGGCATTTTTAAAATTGTAAATGTTATGGATTAGGGGTTAAGTAAGTGCTTTAAAAAATACATTTCAGTTTGACCGTTTAGTGTTAATGCTATAATTTATTTTGTTGCTAGAAATCTGATTAAATGAATTATATTTTGCTAAAGTAACTTAGTGATAAATGTAAAGATATACAGGTTGACTGTCAAATGTGTGTTAAATTGTTATTGATCATAGTTGTAAACATTGTGCTATGTTATCACAGCTGTTTGAGATGGAGAACGTTTTTACTGTGTCATCAGATCCTCATCCCCCTCCTACAGCCCCTCCTTCACTTTCTTTACCTTTATCTTCATCTTCTACCTCATCTGGGACTAAAAAACAAAAGAGGACCCCCACGTATCAGAGATCTGTAAGTCAGGGAAGCAGTCATCCCAGCTTTTTTCTTTGTGTTAAGAGCATGACTCAGAAGGGCCACTCAGTTTGATTGAAATACCCTGCAAACTCACTTTCTAACTTGCCTAAGTATTTCCTTCACCTTGAATCTTGAAAGGTAAGTTTAGTAGTTTAGGCCTTGCTACTCAAAGTGTGTCCAAGAATCAGAAGTATTGGTATCACCTTGGGAGCTTGTTAGAAGTGGAGAATCTCAAAGCCCTGCCGCTGAATCAGATTTTGTATTTTAACCAGATCACTGGGTAACTTCAGTTTGAGAAGCCCTAGTTTCGAGTCAGTATTGTAGAGGTAGACCTTCTTGGTTCAACTCCTCTGTCATTTGACTTTGGCAAGTCATTTAATCTCAATGTCTGTTTCGTCATTGGTAAAATTGGGACAATATTCCTCATGGGCTTTTGTAAAAATTAAATGAGTTAGTACACATCCGACACAAAAGAGTGTCTAGCATGAATGAATTAGAACTTAACCACCTACAGATGTGATGGCTTTGATTTGCATGATTTGGCTATCCCACCCAGTGTTTACTTAAAACTTGGGTTTATCTTTTTAGAATTTCAGTCATCTTTTTTTCCTGATGAAAAATTTTTTTACTTGCCCAACATCAAACTTAAATGAAAATGTTTATAGGTCAAATTTTCAATGAAAGGGTCTAAAACTAGGTATAAAGATGTGGATATGTTGCTATCGTAAATCAATTATAGACCTAACCTTTCCTAGGGATTTTGTCCTATTTCATGCTTCACTTAAATAATATGAAATATCCAATGCGATAGACAGTATCTGATGATTAAATAGGTCCCAGTGCATTGCATTTAAATAAATAGCCCTTCTGTTTACTAAAAAATGTTTTATTTTGCTTTATCTGACCATAGAAACAAATGACAGTATTTAGAGATTTCACTGTCTGAAAACAGGTGAAAAGATTTCTTTAATTGTACCTGTGAAGTGATTGAAGATTTTTAGGATTGAAGAGCTTTTGTTGTCTTGGAGTTCTTAGAAAACTCTTGCTTTCTAACTCATTATTTTGAGTTGTCTTCCATTAAAGGACCTGAGCATGCATGTATTTTCTAGTTTGAAATAAGTATTGCATGGAAAGTTTCTTTTATTGTTTTAATCTCTACTAACTTAAATAATTGCCTTCAAGATGCACGGCTTACCAAATAGCATCAAGGTTTCTATTTACATTTCAAAATAAGTATTAATAAATTTAATGAAATGTCCTGGTAGCTTGGGTTTCCATCTCTTGAATAGCAGTTACCTTTGTTCTGATACTGTTGTTTTAGTAATTTAAAGTTAATGTAAAGGCAGCTTTTCCTTATATAGTTACTTTATCTTAATATTTAAACTCCAGAAATTCTATTTGTTTGGTAAGTGAAAATTCTACCATGAATTGGGGCAGTCCCCCAAAATAATTTGAATTACTTCCTCTGAAATGTTTTATTAGCTAAATTAACATTTCAGTAATAAAAACACATAATCTTCCCTTTATTTGTTGTTTTACCTTTATTTGCCTTTTTATGTTAAAAATTCAGTGATTTGTTTTTTTTTTAACATCTTTATTGGGGTATAATTGCTTTACAATGGTGTGTTAGTTTCTGCTTTATAACAAAGTGAATCAGTTATACGAAAATTCAGTGATTTGTTAATCAGACTTATAGTAAGCTATGGAGGTAATATACAGATCTATATGTATTGAGTTCTTTCTCTTTTTAAAACAGATGAGCTTTGATCCAAATCTTCTCCACAACAATGGGCATAATGGGTACCCCAATGGTACTTCAGCAGCACTGCGTGAAACTGGGGTTATTGAAAAACTGCTAACCTCTTATGGATTTATTCAGTGTTCAGAACGTCAAGCTAGACTTTTCTTCCACTGTTCACAGTATAATGGCAACCTGCAGGACTTAAAAGTAGGAGGTAATCTGTTGGTTCTCCTTTTTATAAAACTAATCACAAATTTATCTTGCATATCAACTTACTCATGACAGTGTTATGCTTTTGGCCTTTTAATTGTACCAATTACTGAAGTTTGTTTATATAAATTAGCAGAATCCTGATTTTTGTTGTGGTGATAGTCTTTTTGAGGGATGAAAGAGTAATTGATTAAAGATATCTTTGAATATTTTTTAAATAGACACTTGGTATATTTAATTGTTATTCCCCCAATAATGACTGTTTGGCTATATATTGGATTTTATGCCAGTGAAAATATTAAACTTTATAATGTTAGTTTTAATTATTTTGCCAGGTACTAGTTTGAGTAGTACCTGAAAGAAATAACTCTTACCATGTCACCACTTGGACTATGTGGAAATTCATTTTGGCTGACAACATAGAAATTACTTTCACATGTGAAAATGTGTGGCTTATTAAAGGACTGAAGTTACAAGGTCTCAGTGTGTGTTTTTTTAAAATATCTTTGAGAAAAAAGAACAATAGTTACATGAATATTTGGCATACCAAATACTCTAAACTGTACAAGAGTGTTATTTTGGTTAATCCTCATTTTACAGATGAAGAAACTCAGGGTATAGAGGGATTTTGGGGGTGAGGGGGGAAGCTTGCCAAATCTCATCATTACATTGCATCAGCTGTAGTATGTGTAGGTGCCATGAAAACTAAGATATGGCTAGCTTAGTCTAAAGCAGTGGTTCTGAAACATTAGTGTGTATCAGAATTACCTACAAGGCTTGTTAAAATGCAGATTACTGTACATGATGCCCAGAATTTGTTTTGGAGTGGGTCTGGAGTAGGGCCTGGGAATTTGCATTTCTGCTACACTCCAGGTGATGCTGCTGCTGATGCAGGGACCACACTTTAAGAATCACCAGTCTAAGGAAACTCAAATGCCTCATTAAGTTTAGCTTGAAAGTGAGATACCATTTGGCCAAAATTAGTCCACCAAACACAACACTCTCTTTGTTTTAGATGATGTTGAATTTGAAGTATCATCTGACCGGCGGACTGGGAAGCCCATTGCTGTTAAACTGGTGAAGATAAAACAAGAAATCCTCCCTGAAGAACGAATTAATGGACAAGTTAGTGACTTAGATGCTTTATGTTTTCTTAGGGCCCTGCATTTGCATATCTTTCACATTAGAAAAGGAAGATTCTCCCCATCTCCTCAGTTTGCACGCAAGAGAGCTATAGTATATAAAAGTTACTATTTTAAAATTATATCAGAAGCACTGGCATTTCTTGACCTGAAATAAAAATTTGGTCAAGACTCAATTTGGGTTTTTACATATAACCCTAAGTCTATACTTACAGTCAGCTTATGTACTGTAAGTTTGAAACTTGGCAGCATGACATCCTCTTGTGGATCATATCAAAATGTATCCCTTTGTATAGTATAGAGGATATTAAAATTCAGTTTATATTGCACAGTGCTGCTCCTGAAATGATTAGCAATGGAAATTTTTTTTTTTTTGACTGGTAGGTTGTGTGCGCTGTTCCTCACAACTTAGAGAGTAAATCTCCAGCTGCCCCGGGTCAGAGTCCAACAGGGAGTGTATGCTACGAACGTAATGGGGTAAACTTGTGTATTTTTCTTAAACCTTTGCCTGATCCACCATGTGATCTATAAGCGTACTTTAAAATTCAAAATAGAAAACGTAAGCTGCAGTTGATAAAAATCAGTTTAAAATTTGGTTTTGAAGAGGCTTCGAGTGCAGCATTATCAAAAAATCTAAAAAGAAAAAAATCCATAGGACTTCCAAGTGTCTTAGCTTGCCCAAGTGTGACCTTAGTTAGAACATTAAGGTAAAATGCTTCTTTTACTCGCTTTTTTTGGGGGTTGTGGGAGGGGATCTTTTTTCTGGTTCCTTTTAAGCACTAACTCAGCTTTTTTGTTTGGAATGCCTTATATAAAAATTGTTTTTTTTGAAATGTAACTACAGCCTCTGGGCAAATGCTTCCACGTGTGTAAGCTTTTTGAAGTTGGATTGCTGCTCAGCTGTGGACTCGCAGAAGTCATCAGCACCTTGGAGGGGAAGTGTGTTTATGTGAATAAACTATGTGCTTGTCAAAAGGCATTTAATTTTAAGAAATTTGGCTTTAAATGCCAGTTTAAGAAGTATTTAACAAAGTAAATCACAGTATACACTGAACATGCATCCTGCCAGTATAGTAATAATACCTTATTAATTCACAGGAAGTGTTTTATCTGACTTACACCCCTGAAGATGTTGAAGGGAATGTTCAGCTGGAAACTGGAGATAAAATAAACTTTGTAATTGATAACAATAAACAGTAAGTTCTTTTTTCCCACCTAAGTGGTTTGTTTTTTTGTTTTTGTTTTTTTTTTCCTTTTACAATAAGAAATTTGAAGCAAGTCGAAAACCTAACTTGTAAATCTGGATAATTTTCATGATCTTTTAAATTTTTATTCATCAGCTAAGCATTTGAGCGTCAATTCTATGACAGGCACTATGCAGGGTGTCAGAGATAGGAGGATAATTAAAACATGGTCAGAACTTTCAAGGAACTATTCTAGAGATCAGTGAAGGTTTTGCCATAGCAGCAGTGCTTGAGGTGCGCTTTAAGACGAGGAAGTCACTAGGGAGATGAGAAAAACATTCTGGATAGAGGAAGTACCATGGGGGAAGAGGCCAAAAGTTGGAGTTGATTTAATTGACTGGATCATGGAAAGATGAAGTTTGAACTTTATTCATTCGTCACAGGTGTCTTTGAAGGATTTTAAATGGGGAAGTGTGATTGGTTTCTATTGTTGGAAGTGGTGGAAACGGTAGACTTTTGGAGAGTAGGGATGCTATAGACTAGAGGCAGAGTTATGAAAATTAATATGAAAGATGAGGGTGTAGTATAGACAGGCCAGGGGCGTTTGGGTATAAAAGTCAAGTCACGTTGAGAAGATAAAATCACCAAATTTTATAACTTTTTAGATAGGGTTGTGTATTAGAACTAAGGGAAAGGGAGTCCCAAATGCTATTTTTTTTTGGCTTGGGCTACTGGGCAGATGATGATCATTAACTGGACTAAGGAGGTACAGCAGAAAATATTAAGGATGGGAGAAGAATTGTGCTTATTTTGGCATTTTGAATTTGAGGTGTCTTTGGGGGAAGATATTAAATATGTAGTTGCGTATATAGATCTGAACAAGCTAGTTATGGAGATAGAGCTGTTGAATTCATTGGCATAAGCAGTTAAGGAAAGTGTAGTTAAGAAAGCCCAGGGATGATTATTTTTATTTTGGAGTGGGAGAAACAGATACAAGTACAGAAGGAAGTTAAAAACAGGAGAAAGTGCTGGGAATGGACTTTGAATGGCAGTACAGAAAGAAAAGTCCCAAGAGTGTGCAGAATTATTAGCCTTGAACCTTACCTCTTGTAAGACTAGAAGGAATTGGATTGAGTTGTAGATTGATATTAGTAGTGCTAGTCTGAGGCCTCAATTTAATGTCAAGTTAGGAAACTTGGGAATAGGGCTTGAGTTAGAGGTGGATGGGGAACCAGTGAAAGGGCTTTATTTAATCTTAATAAGTTCTTGAATGTGCTAAGAACTTGTACTAAATATTTTATGTACAGTTGTTAATTCTCAGAACAGCCTCATCTGGTAAGTTTCTTCATCTGTAAAA
The DNA here is from genome assembly GCF_964374135.1 of Grampus griseus. Classification (NCBI taxonomy): domain Eukaryota; kingdom Metazoa; phylum Chordata; class Mammalia; order Artiodactyla; family Delphinidae; genus Grampus; species Grampus griseus. The sequence goes on from NC_139017.1 coordinate 82,603,235, forward strand.
TGAGGTATGTTCTCATAAAGTAACTTGCCTAAAGTCATACAGCTTTTAAATTGACGTTTGAATCCCAATCTGGCTCTAAATAAAGCCTTTTCATTGTAGTAAGTTGCAAGAGCAAATAGGATTTTTCCAGTGTCTTTGTTAGTCTGTTAAATTTTTGAAATAAAAAAAGCACAATTGGGTGACAATTTGTCCATGAAGAATTAAGGGAAGTAATTAGTTGGTCTGCAGATCTTATAAACAACACCAACAAATACTGTTGCATCTTACACTGTGTGTGCCATCTTTAAAACGAAATCTGATTTACATTGTTGCTGCAGCAACATGTGATGTCTGTTTTCAATGGAGGTGAACATCACTCTTTTTTTAAAAATTAAATTTATTTATTTATTTATGGCTGTGTTGGGTCTTCGTTGCAGTGGCGGGCTTCTCATTGTGGTGGCTTCTCGCTGCAGAGCACAGGCTCTAGGCTCGCGGGCTTCAGTAGTTGCAGCACATGGGCTTAGTTGCTCCATGGCATGTGGGATCTTCCCGGACCAGGGCTCGAACCCCTGTCCCCTGCATTGGCAGGCGGATTCTTAACCACTGCGCCACCAGGGAAGTCCTGAACTTTTCTAAAGCATAGCAGATATCTCCTATAATCACTGCATTTACTCATGTTTCTTTTATGACTGTTTAATCAGAAATAATTGATGGGATAGCTAGTAAATTCAGTATTCATTGCAAACTATCTCTTATTTATCTCTTTATCCCCTGTACCTTTGTTTGCAGTACGTAATACCTACTTAGTGTTTGTTCACGTAATGGCCTTTCTAAAACTTTAGCATTCCCCATCTGGTTGCAACCAATTTGTGGCCTTATTTCAGCAGTCTGAGAGAAACAATGCCATATATGTGTGCCCAATTTAAAAGGCTAGGGAGTTTGCGCAGAAGTCCTTTGCACGTGAAGCCATATGAAAAGGATTATGTATTATAAAACCTTATATTAATGATACAGAATTCCTGAGGCCTCAGAAAACTAGTTTGTTTCTCTAAACTCATCATGTCTAACCAAGCCAATGCATTTTTCACCCCTCTTTGGTCCCCACCGTCCCCACCCGATTCTTTTGTTCTAGTACTGGTGCTGTAAGTGCTCGTAATATTATGCTGTTGAAAAAGAAACAAGCTCGCTGTCAGGGAGTAGTTTGTGCCATGAAGGTAAGTGTCGATCAGATTTGAGAAACTTTAGTTTTTTCTTTGACCGCTTTAAATAAGTCTTTCAAACCCGAGCCTTTTGTTTTTCCTCTTTATATTTCCTTTAAAAATATTTAATTGTTAATGTCAGAAGTAATCTTTTAAAATTCCTTGGTTACTAATTATGTTCTTTAAAATGGGCCATTTAATTGATATTAATATTAGACTTTATCAAGTAATATTGTTTCCACTGGAGTATAATTTTGTGAAAAGGCTTATTGATTGTAAATTGTAATCATAAATATGTGCACTGAATAGTACATAATATTCCTGCTGTTTCTTCATATTTGTTTGGCTTTAGGATGCGTTTGGTTTTATTGAAAGAGGTGATATTGTAAAGGAGATATTCTTTCACTATAGTGAATTTAAGGGTGACTTAGAAACCTTGCAGCCTGGAGATGACGTGGAATTCACAATCAAGGACAGAAATGTAAGATAAGATAGTTGAATAACTTGATCTTTGGCCTTCTTTTAAGATAAGTAGTGAGTTAAAATTTTAGGAAACACTTAAAGTGACATGGTTCCCCTCGCCCTCTCCACTCCCTTCTGATTTAGGGTAAAGAAGTTGCAACAGATGTCAGACTATTGCCTCAAGGAACAGTCATTTTTGAAGATATCAGCATTGAACATTTTGAAGGAACTGTAACCAAAGTTATCCCAAAAGTACCCAGTAAAACCCAGGTAAATAGTGTTTTTTCAGAAGAGTCATCTTACACCTCATCAGTAATAGAATAATACGGTATGGTATACAGAAGTTTTATTACTTTCAATTAATGTAATTTTGTGACAGTGGAGCAGTTAAGTATTTTATGTGTGTAATTAAACTATATGAGAAACCATTGGTACATCCATGAATATGTTTTTCTTTCTTTTTTTTTAAACTGGGTGATATGGAGAAGGGGGCAAAAAAAATACTGGTTAGATTGGGGAAAAAATTCATGTGTGCATGCGTGCATCCCAGTTTGGTTTTTTTTCCTGTTGTTGGTGGGTGGGGGTGGGGTGGGGTGAAGAGATGAGACCAGTGGTGTCATTGCTAAGGAAATGTAGAACATAAAAGACTGAAATTCTTTTCCTTAAATAAAATCTCTCAGTATCAGAGTGCAGGATCTTAACTGCAGTATCATGATTTTATGGTTGTGTCATGTGACCATAGAACACAAACCTTTCAAATTGGACTTATGTTATCAACACCTTTTTTTTCTTTAGGGAGCTATCTGTTATAAAATGGGTTTGCTGTGTGTTCTTCTTGTTTGACTTAGAACTAGGAAGGGTGAGAAATCTCCAGCTAAAATAGTTTTTCCTTTTCATCAGAATGACCCATTGCCAGGACGCATCAAAGTTGATTTTGTGATTCCTAAAGAACTTCCCTTTGGAGACAAAGATACGAAATCCAAGGTGACCCTGCTGGAAGGCGACCATGTTAGGTTTAATATTTCAACAGACCGTCGTGACAAATTAGAACGAGCAACCAACATAGAAGTTCTGTCAAATACATTTCAGTTCACTAATGAAGCTAGAGAAATGGTAAGTGTTGGGTATTATTAGATACGTACCCAGTCTTGGAGGCGGCAGGGCAATGTTACAGTCAAGTTTGTAATATGGTATTCAAAATTCTTTGAGTTTTGACAGTATTGGGCAATTACCTTATTAAGGTGATTGAGAACACAGACACTTGAGTCAATCTGGGTTTGACACTTAGCTCTGCCAGTTACCTTGAAATAGATGAGAGAAAATTGTAGAATTAAAATCTGGAGAGGATGGGCTTCCCTGGTGGTGCAGTGGTTGAGAGTCCGCCTGCCGATGCAGCGGACAGGGGTTCGTGCCCCGGTCTGGGAGAATCCCACATGCCGCAGATCAGCTAGGCCTGTGAGCCATGGCCGCTGAGCCTGCACGTCCGGAGCCTGTGCTCCGCAATGGGAGAGGCCACAACAGTGAGAGGCCCGCGTACCGCAAAAAAAAAAAAAAATCTGGAGAGGATGATTTCTAAGGTCTTTTGAGAGTCAGTGATTCTCTGGCCCTTAAATATGAAGACTGAGAAGATTTAAGTTCATCGTTGTAGAAAGTAGATCTTTCCAGACTGTTCATAAAATGTTTAGTAAACAGTAGGTTAAACAAAGTAGGTTTTGTTTCTTTCGTTTTTACAGCAGGACTTTGCAAATTCTTCTTAGTGAATATATGTCTGGAAATGATATACGCCAGAATTGTTGCTGAAACATATTTTACAAGTTCCGTTTTCGTGAATTAATTTTATCAGATGTAATTTACATTTGCTTCTGTTTGGAGTCATAACATCTACAGTATATCTCAGTGTTGTCAGTAGAACTGGATACATTCAATGAAAATTTAAGTTTCTTGAAACTTTTTAACTGTTAGGAGAACTGATCTTGTTTGACACTTGCAATGTGCTTTAAACTTTAATGCCTGTTTAGTTTCTTAGATCTACTTTGCTTTACACTATGGAGTACATTGTTGAATAGCTTGCTTACCATCAGGATATAGCAAGGATTAAATGTCAGAGTATTGTTTAGGCTATATTCAAAACTGATTATAGAATAATCATCTCGGGCTTCCCTGGTGGCGCAATGGTTGAGAGTTTGCCTGCCGATGCAGGGGACACGGGTTCGTGCCCCAGTCCGGGAAGATCCCACATGCCGCGGAGCGGCTGGGCCCGTGAGCCATGGCCGCTGAGCCTGCACGTCCAGAGCCTGTGCTCCGCAACGGGAGAGGCTACAACAGTGAGAGGCCCGCGTACCGCAAAAAAAAAAATAATAATAATCATCTCTGTAATATGTAAATATGTAAGTCATTGGTGGGTGATAATTGTATTTTAGTAAGTATTTGAGTACTTGCCGTGTGCCAGTTACTCTGGATATAATGCCCTTACAGAGCTGATAATTTAGTATGAAGGAAAAAAACATGAGGATAGAACTTCATTTATTTTATTTTTCAAACCTAAATCTTAAGTCCTCCTGTGCCTAAACTCAGAAATTTTTGCAGTAGAGATTAGAGAGTTGCCTTTAGTTGACTTCTGGGGTATTTGGAGTATTGTTCTGTAGATTTTTAATTTCTGGAAGTTACAGTGTCATAAAGCTTGGACATTATTTGGAATCCTGGTTTTTGCCACTTACTAGCTGTGTGCTTTGGGAAAATTACTTAACCTCTTTCAACCTCAGTTTCCTCTTCTTGTAAAACAATATTTTTCACAGAATTGAAAATTAAATGGAGTATGTTGTATGCATTTACTTCAAAAATGATAATTTTTCTAGTGCGTGTTGGCCAAGAAGTAGCATCTGGGGAGTCTCAGGCAATTGCTTAGAAATTAATTTACTTTATTGAAATCAATGAGTTTGTATTTAAGTGGAAAAATTAAAATGTGATCACAAAATTTGGCTGTTTAATACAGAGAATTCCTAATGAATTTAACTTGATGATACTTCCAATCTTGAATGTTGTTGTCTTGACAATCTGCACAGCCAGTAAAAGTATTGTTTTGGTTTCAGGGTGTAATTGCTGCCATGAGAGATGGTTTTGGTTTCATCAAATGTGTGGATCGTGATGCTCGTATGTTCTTCCACTTCAGTGAAATTCTGGATGGGAACCAGTTCCATATTGCAGATGAAGTAGAGTTTACTGTGGTTCCTGTGAGTAGTTTTTGAGAAAAGTATGGGAGGTTTTCTTGATCCTTCCTTTTTTGGTTTTAAAGTTACTTTTGTTTATCATTTGTAGGATATGCTCTCTGCCCAAAGAAATCATGCTATTAGGATTAAAAAACTTCCCAAGGGCACGGTTTCGTTCCACTCCCATTCAGATCATCGTTTTCTGGGCACCGTAGAAAAAGAAGCCACTTTTTCCAATCCTAAAACCACTAGCCCAAATAAAGGCAAAGAAAAGGTAAGTTTTAATCAAAATGATTTTTGCAGTTCTGTATTCCTCATCTGCTTAAAGGCAACCACTGTCCACACAATAATGGAGTATTGTCTCTTTCAGAATTCCCTGTAATATTAACAGTGAACTAACCTAAAGCAGGGTTTTTAATCTCATCAATATTAACATTTTAGGGGGCTACCCTGGTGGCACAGTGGTTGAGAGTCTGCCTGCCGATGCAGGGGACACAAGTTCGTGCCCCGGTCCGGGAGGATCCCACATGCCACGGAGCGACTGGGCCCGTGAGCCATGGCCGCTAAGCCTGTGCGTCCAGAGCCTGTGCTCTGCAACGGGAGAGGCCACAGCAGTGGGAGGCCCGCGTACCGCAAAAAAAAAAAAAAAAAAATTAACATTTTGAGCTGGATAATTCTTTGAGTGGGAGGGGGTGGGGAGCTGTTCTTTGCATTTGGGGATGTTTAGCAGCATCCCTGGCCCACTAGAGGTCAGTATCTCTCCTTCTTCCCATGTACAACAGCCAGACATGTCTCCAGAATCTGCCAAATGTCCCCTGATCACCCCCAGTTTAGCATCACTCATCTAAAATGATAGTACTTGTCATCCAAGCAATTTAAAACTTCGAAATTTTGGTAGACTCAGTTCACACATTTGAACTCCATTTATTGAAAAATCCACTAAATCCGTAAATATGAAGCTATCCCTAAGATGACCTCTGCTCTTAAGTAAATAACAAGAATTGTATAGAAACAGGTGATTCAAACAATATTAAATATTGCTATAAAAGGTCAATGAGAAAGCTTTGGCAAAAATTCTAAACTGGCAGGATCTGGGATGGTTTCACTAAGTCATTGACATTTAATAGGTGGAGATAAATGAGGAAAGGATATTCCTCACTGAATAGAGGTACAGATGAGAAAAATTCAGGGTTTCTTTATAAAACACTAATTAGTTTGACAGGAAGATAGGGCTTCTTTTTGGGGTGGGGGTGATTGTTGATTGGCCGTGAACACTATAGAATAGGCATATTGTCAGTAAGCGTTCCCTCCTCAACATTAAAATTAGGTTAAGACTTTAAGACCAAATTAGGCAGACTGAGTCAACCCTGGGTTAAAAGGCAAGACCATCTATTATTCATACGAAAAATACATATTTTAGAGAACCCTAGGTAGGAAATTTCTACAGCTGTACCAGTGCTTTGGCTCAGGAGTCTGTAATAATTGCAGTTGTGCTTATATTGTTTTTTTGGTGGTGGTTCTTGATTCTTTTCATTGTTTTCTGACTATTTCTTTAGGAGGCTGAGGATGGTATTATTGCTTATGATGACTGTGGGGTGAAATTGACTATTGCTTTTCAAGCCAAGGATGTGGAAGGATCTAATTCTCCTCAGATAGGAGACAAGGCAAGATAATTCTGTTTATTTGAGAGAGGGGGGAGGGTTAAAGGTTATCATCTTCATCATAAATCCTGAAAAATGGTTTCTTTAAGTTTTATCAAGTTTTGCTAACATTCTTTTGTGCTTACAAGCTTAATATATGAACATCTTCCTATTTAAAAGCAGCTTATTCAATAAGAACAGGGTCTAGCAAGCTTTTTGTTAAAGCTTTTTGAGGAGTTAGTATTTAAGCATTAGATATGTCAAAAGCAATTACTTATATAAAATTAATAAAATTGGTAAGAAAGTTAAAACAGTCACTGAAGCATTATCAAAATAAAACCACGCCAAAGGTTTTTATATTGCTGTTCATTTTTGTCATACTTAATATGTCTGGTTTTCTAGTTGACGTCCTTTAGAGAAATTAAGAATCTATAAGGAATACACACTGGAGAGCAAAACTTGATCCTTGTGAAAAGTGGAATGAGAAGTAGAAGTGATAGTTCTGGTGAATATCTGTTCCATCAGAGTATTTATAAAAAGGATATTTAGAGTGGAAAGCAAGGTCTGGGGGAGTTGTCATTTCCACTTGGTGTGAAATGACATGATATTAATGAGCATCGTTATTTTTCACAGGTTGAATTTAGTATTAGTGACAAACAGAGGCCTGGACAGCAGATTGCAACTTGTGTGCGACTCCTAGGTCGTAATTCCAACTCCAAGAGGCTCTTGGGTTATGTGGCAACTTTGAAGGATAATTTTGGATTTATTGAAACAGCCAATCATGATAAGGAAATCTTTTTCCATTACAGGTGAGGAATGCCTTTTAGGAACTTAGAGCTTACAATCCATAATCCATTCTTTGGTTTTGGAGTCAAAAACATTAGTATTGGGTAGTTATGTATTTTTTAATCTCAAATTTCATATTGGTGAAATTTTGGCAATATATAAAGTTAACCGTCTACCTCTGTATAGAAAACATGTGGTCAAAAGTTAGAGAAAGACCTGTACCTGCTTTGAACATTGGATAGGAGCCTTTCTGCTTCAGTAAAAGAATACAGTTTTGGGCTTCCCTGGTGGCGCAGTGGTTGAGAGTCCGCCTGCCGATGCAGGGGACACGGGTTCGTGCCCCGGTCTGGGAAGATCCCACATGCCGCAGAGCGGCTGGGCCCGTGAGCCATGGCCGCTGAGCCTGCGCGTCCGGAGCCTGTGCTCTGCAACGCAAGAGGCCACAACAGTGAGAGGCCCGCGTACCGCAAAAAAAAAAAAAAAAAAAAATTCTTTAAAAGATACAGTTTTATGTGTTGCTACCAGAGAGTTGTATATTTCATTTGGTGTTACAGTATAGTTGTTAAGAGCATGGGCTCTTAGAACCGTACAGTTCCAGTTTGAATCCAGGCTCTGCTACTTAGTACCTGTGTAAGTTTTATCAAATGAAAATAACCTCCTGTCATCTTAGTTTCATTATCTTGAAGCTGAGGATAATGGTACCTCTTCATAGGATGTTTCTGAAGATTACATGAGTCAGTGCTTAAAACAGTATCCAGCTTAAGTAAGCACACCATGAATATTATAATAGAAGAAATAAAGGGTACTTGCTACTGTTGATGTTTGTGGTAAATACTTTTGCAAATGTCATTTCCTTTCCCTCCCCTGCAGTGAGTTCTCTGGTGATGTTGATAGCCTGGAACTGGGGGACATGGTCGAGTACAGCTTGTCCAAAGGAAAAGGCAACAAAGTCAGTGCAGAAAAAGTGAACAAAACACACTCAGGTAATGAATTGTGACTTCTGATTATTAGGCCTATGTTTTGGGTAGGGAGGGTGAGGGGTGGGGTAGGAGAGGGAGAGAAAAGCCTACTGTTCTAGATCAGTGTTTCTCCAGGTATGATCCCCAGATCCAGCAGCATCACCTGGCTACTTGTTAGAAATACAAGTTGTCTGACCCCACCCCAGACCTACCAAAACTTTGGAGATGGGCAGTCTGTTTTAACAAATCCTTCAGGTGGTTCTGATGAACACTGAAGTTTGAGAACCATTTTTCTAGATTTTCTAGGTCATTTGCTTTGAGTTTATTATCAGTTCAATATCTCTTTTTAAAAATAACCCCAAGATAATAAATCTCCATGGGATTGGGGGAGGAGGCATTCCTCTAGAAGACGATTTTGGAGAAGAATGAGTTTAAATGTGAAGAATAATGGCAACTTAAGGAAATCGTTGCTATTTAGGATCTTTGACTTTTAAAAGGCCTACAACTTACTTTTTTGGCTTTCGTGTAAACTCACCAAATAATACTTTTTCTTGGTGTTGTTCTAGAGAAATGGGAGCTAAGAACATTCATTCAGTTTAATAAATGTTTTAGAAACTGGGGGTACAGCAGTGAAGAAATAAATAAGACAGATTGGCAAAAAAGATGAGTGAAATATCGGATATAGTACGTTCAGAAAGATACTAAGATAAAATAAATTGGGGAAGTATATAAGTATTGGGGTTAGCAATACTTGTAGAGACCAAGGAAGGCCTCACTAAAAAGGTGATATTTGGTCATGTGGAAAAGGTGAGAGAGCAAGACATGTTTAAATATGTATACTTATTAAGTCTTTAAACATCTTTATTTTAATAGTAGTTTAGAAGTATTGCATTTCAGGACTGGCAGGCAGCCAGCCAACCCTCTGTTAACGTTTGTTCTGTTAATGTTCGCTTTTTTTTTTGGTCCTATGCAATAGAGTTTAAATAAAATTGTTGAGGGAGAGGTATACATGCTTTTGTTTTGTAGTGAATGGCATTACTGAGGAAGCTGATCCCACCATCTACTCTGGTAAAGTCATTCGCCCCTTGAGGAGTGTCGATCCAACACAGACTGAGTACCAAGGAATGATTGAGATCATGGACGAAGGTAAGAACATCTCTATCAGATTGTTTTGAAATTTGCCTTACCTTCAGATGAGTGCGTCGAAGATTTTAAAATATGGTAGGGTGGCAGTTATTTTCAAATTCCTTAAAAACTGAATCAAGGAAAAGTGATTTTATTCCCACAATACTTGGTTTTTATTTTTTTATATCCCTTGGAAATGAGATCAGCCTGGGTTTATGTTGTGAACAAATGACTGCTGTGGAGCATATGGCTGATATGTGAGCTACTAACGGTGAGTTATACTGAAATAGACTGAGAACAAAATCTCACACTAAAAATATGCATTTAATGTTTGATAATCAGACATTCAAGTTGGCTGGGTTTAGTACAACTTTGCAGTTTTCCTCTGTTATTCACTGGTTATTTACATCAGTATTAACAAAATTTCCTAGTAACTGTTCAATTCTATAAACATTTTTGCCTCCTGTAAAAGTTTACTGTATCTGTTACTTAATAGCCAGGGTTCCATGGGGATCCTACTACTTTTCTCTAGGTCAAGGCCCCCTACATTTTCATTTCCTGCCTTTTTCTCCCCATCTTTGACAACTCCCTGAGTCCTGGTGTCATCCCTTACCCCAAACAATTAATGCCAGAAAGACCAACTTTGTGCATAAAATAAGTTTGCAGTAGAAGTGTTAGTAGGGAACACTGGATGATTAATACAGCAGAATTACCATAATGATGGGGTTGATGAGAGGATTTGAAATTCTAACCAAAGACGATAGCTTGGCTCACAAAGGGAATAAATCTTGTGTCATCTAGGAGTCATAGGAGAACATAAAGTGGGGAAGAGAAGGTCATTTGAGAGAAGGAAGTGAGCCTTGATGAACATGTTCCTTTACTACATGAGGTTCTTAGAAATTTCTGTTTTTAATAGAATCAGTACCCTAATACACACATCTCCAAATATGAATTGACTTTGTAGCAAGTCAGTCTTAAACTAATGCCATGGTGACACCATATCCTTAAAAGGGCCACGAGGGTATGGGCAACTAACTTAAACTCGTGAGGTAATATCAAAGTGCCCCATTTCCTCCTCTGTATCATGCACCCTTTTATTTACTTTTGCATTCCCACCCCCCAATCCACTTAATTCTTCAACACTGGCTATTTGATAGTCTAAAAGCAAGGTTTTGTGGAAAAGGAAACTTCCCTGAAATCTCTAAGCCTAGAGTTTTCTGCGACTAGAAAGGTCACTTTTCCCCACTTGGTGGTGAGAACAGCTCTTTTATTTAGGAATACAGCTAACCCAATATAAGACCATGGGTTTTAGAGCCGGACAGACCTAGATCTGAATACCAGCTCTTCTACTTCTAGCTATACAACCTAAGTCAAATTAATTAAATCTTTACTAGCTTAGTTTCTTCGGGGTTTTTTTTTGTTTGTTTTTTGTTTTTTTTTTTTTTTTAATTTATTTTTGGCTGCTTTGGGTCTTCATTGCTGCATGCGGGCTTTCTCTAGAGGAGGCAAGCGGGGGCTACTCTTCATTCGGTGCACGAGCTTCTCATAGTGGTGGCTTCTGTTTGAGGAGCATGGGCTCTAGGCACGTGGGCTTCAGTAGTTGCGGCTCATGGGCTCTAGAGCGCAGGCTCAGTAGTTGTGGCACATGGGCTTAGTTGTTCCATGGCATGTGGAATCTTCCCGGACCAGGGCTTGAACTCGTGTCCCCTACATTGGCAGGTGGATTCTTAACCACTGTGCCACCAGGGAAGCCCCAGTTTCTTCATTTTTAAAATGAGGATAATATCTTCAACCTCAGAATATTCTATAAAGATTAAATATGCATCAGTATAAGTGTTTAATAAATAGTGGTTACTGCTAGTACCACTAAGTCAGACTAGCTGTCTTTAGTATTTCTGCATGACTTGATCTATTGGAAATCTCAAAGTTTTTAGTTCCCGTAACTTTGAGAAGAAAATCTTCACTTACCCCCTATAATCATCAAGAGAACGGTTAAAAGCATTCCCAGTTTTGAAGCTTCGTCTTCCATCTAATGTTTTTCCCCTCTTTTCCACCTTTGTTGATTCAGTGAATTCACCATCCAGGGGAACTGATAGGCATCTGGATGGACTCTTTGGCCTGGTTTTTATCCATAGCCTGCACTGACCTCCAGCCAACTTTTTACTCTGGGGCAGAGCTCAGCAAATAAGATAGCTTGTTTTTATAAATAAAGTTTTGTTGAAACACAACCAAGACTGTTTACATACTGTCTTTGATTGCTTTCTCACTGCAACAGCAAAGTTGAGTCATCATGACAGAGACAGGATCCTACAAGACTAAAATATTTACTATCTAGCCCTTTAAGAAAAAGTGTGATGGGCCCTGATCTAGAAGAAAGGTAACTGTAGGTTTGAGGGAGCCACAATCAGAACAAAGAAAGGAAGTGGAATGCCAAGAAATGATTTATCTATTTTGCGTTTTTGCCTATGCCTGGCTTGTTTAATGCCCAGTCGGGTATGGATCAGAAATGTTTTTGACTGGCTCATATTGTGAACTTGGGAAGAAGATAATCCAGTGGATCATGTTAGCAACCCATAGAGCTTTAAAAGCTGAAAGGTAATAAGATTGTGAGTGCTAGTGTTATTTTTTTTTTTCCCCCATAAATGTGGTTTAAAACTCTTCATTAGCTAGTAAGGTGATAATGAGTTACAAGTTCTCATTTGTTTTTGTGGTAGTATTTAGCTTTCAGGATTTTATTGGAGCTTTAAAGTAGAATTTCTTAGGTATAAAAAAAATCTTCCTAGTGAATATATTTTTAGCAAATTAAAAATTCATTAGGACCATCAGCAGAGGGCTGTCGTGAAATATTAGCTTTTAGACTTTGTACCTGTTTCTCCTTACAGGGGATATGAAAGGTGAGGTCTATCCATTTGGCATAGTTGGGATGGCCAACAAAGGGGATTGCCTACAGAAAGGGGAGAGCGTCAAGTTCCAGTTGTGTGTCTTGGGCCAAAATGCACAGACTATGGCCTACAACATCACACCCCTGCGTAGGGCCACAGTGGAGTGTGTGAAAGATCAGGTAAGTGGTTATATCTCTTGATCTGAATTTGATCCTTTTATGAGTTGGTAACCAAATAGTAACCAAAACCTTGAAACTTTTTCAGCCCAGGGGGAACCATCAACATTCATTTGGTTTTTATTTCCACTTTACCCCCCTTTTCAGTGATTTGAAGTAGCTTATTAAAAACACAGAGAAAACCACATGGAAAGAAAAAACGGCAATAGTAGCAAAAGGAAAGTAAGAATAGTATTAATAGCTAACACAATGGGGAAAATAAGTTTGGAGTGAGATTTCCAGGATAGAAAGACTATAATGTTTTTCATACTTGAGCTTAGAGCTTCTTTTACAGACCACCCAAAGAAAGAAACCATGTGTAGAAGTGTTCATAAAATAAACTTCTGGCAAACAAAACTATTCCTGGTACTTAAATCTCAAGGAAATCTCTCTGAGTCCTCAGAGAGGACATTTTTTGGTATCAGTACAGTGACTAACATTTTGTATGGCTGTTTCTAATAATACCATAACCCAGCTTAATAATTTTGGAAGGTATCAAAACAATGCATATGTTCAAGTAACAGCTTCCTAATGATTTTGCTTAATTCAAAAGCGTAGTTCATACAATATATGTAGGCACAAGGTAACCTTTCTTTGTTTCTCAGGCTATGATAGAGTGGATGGCAGTGGTTTCAAAGATACATTTCTTCCCTGACAAGTTTTGCAGACCCATATGCTGTTGTTATAGCCCAGGCAGCGAGCATCAGCACTGACACCACATTTTATAAACCCCCCTAGCTAGGGGCAAATTGTGCTTCATTCAAAGTGAGTTTCTTTTCCCTGCTGTGTGGTATGTCTTTTTTATGCTGTCTTTTTAAAATTTCAGTTTGGCTTCATTAACTATGAAGTAGGAGATAGCAAGAAGCTCTTTTTCCATGTGAAAGAAGTTCAGGATGGCATTGAGCTACAGGCAGGAGATGAGGTGGAATTCTCAGTGATTTTTAATCAGCGCACTGGCAAGTGCAGTGCTTGTAATGTTTGGCGAGTCTGGTGAGTTCTTTGTTGTTGTTGATTAGTAACCTCCCTGGACTGTCTCTTTCGTAATCTCTGCTTTATCATATTTTTTCACTTTTCCATCACTGCTTTTTTTTTAATCCTCTTCTGCCACTTTCTGGTTATTTCTTCATTGTCTAAATTTTGTAGTTTAGCATTTCTGGCACTATGTTTTTGTTTTGTTTTAATAACAAAATAGCATGAGAGGAGCTGGAAGTCTCTGGAAATATTTCTTCATATTTTCCTTTTCTAATGTTTTTCCATACCTGCTACATTGTTTTCTGTGTCTGTGGAACTGGTTTTCTGGTTGCAGACCAGTCTCGGGATGACCCTCACCCAAATGATTCTTCCAGCTCCTAAGCAGTAATAAACATTGAGTTCAGAATAAAAACATAAACTTGTCTGCCCTGTCTTGCTAGTTAATTAGTTGGCTAGGTGAGGCAAGAGTCTCCCCTCATTAAAACTGAGTCATTTGGGTAGTTAGGTAGAAGACACACTACTCTGCATGTACTTTTCTTCCCATCAAGTGTTGCTTCTTCTCACCTATTGACTTTGTTACAGCGAGGGCCCCAAGGCTGTTGCAGCTCCACGACCTGATAGGTTGGTCAATCGCTTGAAGAACATCACCCTGGATGATGCCAGTGCTCCTCGCCTAATGGTTCTTCGTCAGCCAAGGGGACCAGATAACTCAATGGTATGAGGGCATACAAGGTTTTGGGCGGATGGGGGCAACTGATAGACCAGCATACTACTTGAGAACCTATTTTAGCAGAACTCAAAGAGCTTACTTTTTACCAAGGTGCTTCAGTATTGCTGTCATAACTAGTTAGCATCCCTGCACATTGGTTCAGCCCCTAACGTAATGGTTGCTTACAGTAAGAGGAACATTTCTTGGTGTTCCTGATACTTTGAACATAGTTTAGGAAGGCTTACTATAGATTTCCTCCTCTGCAAAAGAATTGGTGGTGATTGAGAGTAATGCTTTGGTAGTCCCTTTTGGAATTGTGAATGTACAATGATTGTCATACACCCAGGTCATTAACTGCAATTTTATTTCCTCACAGGGATTTGGTGCCGAAAGAAAGATCCGTCAAGCTGGTGTCATTGACTAACCACATCCACAAAGCACATCATTAATCCACTATGATCAAGTTGGGGGGATTCTGGTGAAGGGTTCTGAATATCTCCCTCTTCATCCCTCCCAAAATCTGGAATACTTATTCTATTGAGCTGTTACACCAGTTTTAACACCTTCCTCGTGTTATGTTTAAAAAAATAAATAAATTTAAGAAAACCATTTTAAAATTATGCACAGTTGCAGCCTGGAAAACTTAAGGTGGCGCCTTATAGAATCAATTTTAGGAGCTTTATTTGGTGCATTTAACGCAACTGGTAATTGCAAAATCCACTTCTGCCTGTGTAAGTGAAAAATATAGACTGTTACCTTGTTGGCCCTATGAAATTCTGCACTTGATACTTAGTATATATACTCTACCTTCATTACTTTTGGCAAGATGTTCTGCCTTAGCACTCAGTTGCATTCTTTTTCCTTTTCTTTTCTGTTCATTATGCTTTAATTCTGAGGACCATATGATGGTAGAATATATTAAAAATTACAAAAATTTGTATAGGCAAACCAGTTCTTTAAGTTGATGGCCAAATGTTAAAATGTTATTTTTCATATCATTTATAATCTTATCACAGTCCACTTAATGAAGTTTGGTTAGATTTCAGTGAAAATTATCTTCCAGGGTAGTTCCCCCCCCACCCCCGGATGGGGGTTGTAACTTTACCACAATTAGTATATATGGTGCAGAATTTCATGCAAATGAGGTGTGCCAGCAGTGTGATAATTTAAACGTATTTAAAGAAAAACAAAAGGATGAATGCACAAACTTGCTGCTGCTTAGATCACTGCAGCTTCTAGGACCCAGTTTCTTTTACTGATTTCAAAACAAAACAAAAACAAACAAAAAATAATAAAAAAGTTGTGCCTGAAATGAATCTTGTTTTTTTTATAAGTAGCCGCCTGGTTCCTGTGTCCTGTAAAAAGTACAGGCACTTGACCCTTGGTGTAGCTTCTGTTCGGCTTTATATCATGGGAAAGGATTGGTCTGATTTCTTGGCCCTCAACTTGAATTGGCCACGTACAGGGTCCCTGGCCAGTGGACTGAAGGCTTTGTCTAAGATGACAAGGGTCAGCTCAGGGGATGTGGGGGAGGGTGTTTTATCTTCCCCGTTGTCGTTTGAGGTTTTGATCTTCTCTGGGTAAAGAGGCCATTTATCTTTGTAAACACGTTAACACTTTTGCTTTCTCCAGTTTTCTGTTAATGGCGAAAGAATGGAAGCGAATAAAGTTTTACTGATTTTTGAGACACTAGCACCTAGCGCTTTCATTATTAAAACGTCCTGTATGGGAGGGGCGGGTCTGGGTGCGGCCTGCCGCGTGACTCCTGGGTCGGAGGCCCACGTGGCCGGGGCGGGGACTCCGGCGCCTGGGGCGCCGACTGATTGCGTAGCGGGTGGGGCCGGAAGTGCCGCTCCCTGGTGGGGGCTGTTCATGGCGGTTCCGGGGTCTCCAACAATTTTCCCGGTTGTGGTCCAAATCTGTCCGAAGCGGAGGCAGTGGAGCTTGAGGTAAGGCTCTGGCGTGTGTAGCGTTCGACTTTGGAGCATGCTGACGACTCCTTGTTGCCAGGAATCGAGCGGAATCTACGAGCTGGAGACAAAGGCCCTGGGCGGGGGGTCCTTCGTTTTGAGCCCTACGGGGGAGCTCTTTGGAGACAGGCGGGATAGAGAGAAGGGGAGACGGTCTGGAGGCCGCCCCCCAGAGCTCAGAAGATTTAAAGGAGTAGGAAGGGGGGTTTTCTTTACCTTAGGCTGAGGGCGGGGCCCAAGGGCTACTGAAAAATAGACGAGGGTGGGGGTAGCTAGAAGACTAGTCCAGAATTCTGAGATCCACGGTAACCTGCAAGTGTTTTTGCACTCCTGAATCACTTTGAGAACCAAGTGGCGATGAACGTGTACGGAACCAATACATTTCAGACTCTGGTTTTAGTTACTGTTGATTACAGAAAGCTTTGAAGTACTGTAGATGTGGTTCGACAGTTAACCCTAATTGCTGCTTTCCCACAGGTTCTTGCTGGTGTGAAATGACTGAGTACAAACTGGTGGTGGTTGGAGCAGGTGGTGTTGGGAAAAGCGCACTGACAATCCAGCTGATCCAGAACCACTTTGTAGATGAATATGATCCCACCATAGAGGTGAGGCCCAGAGGCAGTCCGCTGACCATACCTCTCTCTTTCGGTTTACTCTTAACCCATTCCCTTTCCCATACCTTTCACCTATTCCTTAGTTAAAGGAATAATCAGGAGAGAAAATAAAAGTTATTTGGGGCACTGTGTTCAGTAATACAGTAAGTAAAGCTTTACCTGTTTTTGGAGAAGAGTTCACTTTTATTAGCTACTGATGATTTTCTAAAAAGTTTACAGTTTTTAACAGTTTTGAAAACGGTTACAAACTCAGTGTTGAACTCATTTAGTTTCTCCACATATGACAGCTCCGTTAAAAAGAAACACAGGTCATAGAATACCTGAATGATAGCAGGATGGAGATAAAGGATTCAGAGATCTGAGTGTTTCTTAGCCACTTGAAGCAGCTGAGACTGTGGGTTGGGGAAGAAAGAGCGTAAGATTTTGAGTCACTGTGCCTAGGAATACAGTCCCTGTTTGCAGTTAGTTATATGATAGTGAGCAAATCACTTTTCTCATCTATTAAATTACCATAAACCTGTCTTGCCTGACACCCAGGGGATGTTGTGAAAAATCAAATATGTTAAATTTTTGTGGATGCTAACACACTGTGTAATTATCACTTATTTAAAGTTTCTGTTGTTTTTGTGGGAGTTCATGTTATAGATTGGCTTCAGTAAATGTCATCTAAAGTCCTTTAAGTAAAGAGTTTGTAATCTTATTCCGTTTAGAAACGTCTAACTCTAGAGATTATTTTAATCCACATGCTGGTCTTCGTACCACCCAGCCATTGAGTGTTTAATGCAAGCTAACTCTAATATAGCCATTATTAAAAATTAGTCATTAGTCCTTGGCAAAGTTTTATTTTAGGCTTACCAGCTTTAGTATTAATGGTTAGAACATTTTATTATTTTTCAGAGTTTTATTTGTTTTATTTGTTTGTGAAGTAATATACATAAGGTATATAAATCTTACATCTATAGCTCAGTGGCTTTAAATTTGTGTACACTTATGTAACCGCCGCATAGATAAAAATATAGACTATTTCCAATGCCCAAGAGAGTTCTTTCATGCCCCTTTCTAGTCAGTAACCCCCCCTATCCTGCCAGGAAATGACCACTTCTCTGACTTATATTATCATAAATTAGTTTGACTAAAACCTATCTTTATCATTTTAATTTTGCTTATTTCCTCAGAACACTCATACATTTGACCCTATCTCATGCTTTAAGGAAATTTGGACAATGTGAATTCTATGTTAATTTGAAAGTATATTACAGTCCCGCAATGGCGTGAGTTACAGAGGCGCTGTTCAATGCAAATGGGCTGGCAAACTATGTTACATACTGTTTCTGGAGCCAGATCTTTACTAAGTGTGATGAGGTTATTTTCTTTGAACTGAAGTCCCAGAACATAAATATTAAAATACAAGTAAAATTTTTGCCTTAGAGTCAAATTGAAATTTTTTTTTAATATGATCTATGCATGTCTGTCTTCCCAAGGAATTAATTAACTATACCACGTTTGGAACCTTTAGGAATTTGATTCAGGAATATTCCCCAGGGGTACAGTCTGTCATGATGAGAAAAATATTTTGATATTATAACCTTGTCTGAAATAAAAGGTATTTGTGTATTTAATCATAAACACAAAAGATAGTGCATCCTGGACCAAGTTATAATTGGTGGAGGTATGTTTAGAATTGTAAATGGACAATAAACAACTCAAAGAAGAAGTACAGTTCATACTTCAATGAATGTGATCTCTAGTCTAAGTGCGGTAGAACTGTCTTTTCAATTACCATGTTTTCTTCATCTTTTCCGGGAACAGAGTGACCACATTTTCCTTTCTATAGGCATATAGCATTTGGGGCTTTTTTCCTAGGGTGACATTAAGTACTTTCTGTTTGTGATTATATATCAGCAGTTTGAGGGACAAACCAAAGAGACAGAATTGGACTTGGTTAGGAGCTTATTTAACCTTAGCAATAGCATTGCATTCCCTGTGATTTTTAATAAAAATGGAATCTCCCTCTCTCCCTGCCCCCCTCCCCACCCCAGGATTCTTACCGAAAACAGGTGGTTATAGATGGTGAAACCTGTCTGTTGGACATACTGGATACAGCTGGACAAGAGGAGTACAGTGCCATGAGAGACCAATACATGAGGACAGGCGAAGGCTTCCTTTGTGTATTTGCCATCAATAATAGCAAATCATTTGCAGATATTAACCTCTACAGGTACTAGGAGCATTGTTTTTTCTGAAAGGATGATCTTTAAGTATGTTCTGAAGTTTTGGGGTGAGAATGAGGATACCACACTAGGGAAGATGCAATTTTTTCATTATGAAAAGAATTGCTTTTAGGTTGTGACATTGAGAATCTGGGGTTATTACTGAAAGTTAATACTGGAGTTTATTTTATATAAGCTACTATGTCTAGAATGCCTGATAATACATAAATGAAGCTTGCTTGCTAATGGGAGTGATTCAGAACTAGAGGTGTTATGAGAGATCACAGAGAGGAAAACACCTCTGAGAAACATTCTTCAGTAAGTAATAGAGAAGATAGTGGGAAGAAACAAATGGGGGGAGGGGAGTTAGATAAAGATGAAAGCAAGGCAAAGGGGGGTTAGATAAAGATGGTCTTTCTCCACAGAACCTTAAAGTTTCAAAGCTCAGTTGGACCATAAAAGTTCTAATACAACATTCTTATTTTACAGAAACAAAGTTCAGAAGGTGGTTTGTTAGGTTTTCATAGTCATGATTATTATTCATAGCAGAGCCAGGACCAAAAACTCAGGGCTCCTTTTTCTTAGCTCTGTGTTCTTTAGGCAGAATAATATAATGGTTAAGAATACAGACTCTGCCTGGGTTGAAACTTGGCTCCATCATCTCTTAGCCATGGAACTTTGGGGCAAACTACTAAATCGCTGGGCCTCAGTTTCCTTATCTATAATGTGGAGATGGTAGTACCTACCAAGAGTTGCTCTGAAAATTAAACGAGTTAATAAATATGTGAATCACTCAGAGCAGTGTTTAGCATGGAGTAAATGCTACACAAGCGTTCTGCCTGTAGCCTGAGTCTTGGCATATGCTCCATCCATATGACGATGTCGACTCTCAGAAACAAACTAGTCTAAAACTGGTTTTCTTCCCCTAAACCTGCTCTACTTTCCATTTTCTCTCTGCAGTTAATAGCAGCACTTAATAAAAAGCTTAGCACTTGGCAAGCACCAAAAAACTATTTGCTGAATTTTTAGAAATCGTTTTTCTCCTTAGGTTGTCTTATATTATCCCTTCACATAGGTTACTGCCATCACACCAAAGCTCAGTTCTGCAGATAGCCAGTGAAATGCATTTCAAGTACATGACTTTGTATGTAATCCCAGGGTAGAGTCTAGAGCAGTGCTGTGCAGTATGGTAGCCACAAACCATATGTGGTTTAAATTTAAATTCGTTAAAATTGGGCTTCCCTGGTGGTGCAGTGGTTGAGAGTCTGCCTCCCAGTGCAGGGGACATGGGTTCAAGCCCTGATTCGGGAAGATCCCACAGGCCGTGGAGCAGCTAAATCTGTGCGCCACAACTACTGAGCCTGTGTGCCACAACTACTGAAGCCTGTGCACCCAGAGCCTGTGCTCCACAACAAGAGAAGCCACTGCAATGAGAAGCCTGCACAGCACAACAAAGAGTAGCCCCTGCTCGCCACAGCAACAAAGAGAAAAGCCTGTGCAGAGCAACGAAGACCCAACACAGCCAAAAATACATAAATTTATTTTAAAATAAATAAGTTTATTTTAAAATAAATAAATAAATTCATTAAAATTAAACAACTTAAAAATCAGTTCGTCAGCCCCATTAGCAACTGACTTTTCAGGTGTTCAGTAGCTTCATATGACTAGCATATAGTTGGACAGTGCAGCTAGAGAACATTTCCATCACCATAATAAGTCCTATTGGACAGGGTTGATCAAGAGAATCTGGAACAGTAGTTTCCAAACTGCTGTGTGGTATGTCTTACTTGTCATTGAAGAGAGAACTGTCAGTTGGGAGTTCCAAATCCTTTAGTCTCCTGTTAATAAGAGCAGTTCTGGTGTTTCCTATTTTATGTCTTGGACTTCCAGCTATAATTTGTTTGAAGAAAATGTTTGGACACCACCCATCTAGAGAAGTGGATAGACTGTCTTTCATTAAATACTGTCACTCTCAAGGGAGCTTCAAAAAGTTATTTGGAGGCAGTAAGATTTACTTTTTATACTTCAGACCTTAACCTAGAGTGTGATTTCTAGTTGCTATTTAACTCCAGAGCCAAGCTTTTTGGAGAATCAAGGAGCCTAACAGGGACATGTGTCAAGATAGAAGGTGAACTGGTACTTGGCTTCCCTGCGGCTGCTGCCTCAAGTCTACACCAGTCTTCTTAGTATGTAAGGCCTTTTATAAGTAGAAAAACAGTGAAACTCAGTATAGAAGCTAATAGGGCTAGGTGAAATCTGCTAGATTTTCTTTTTTGCCCTAGCTGTTTATTCCTTCCTAAACGTTTATTCTTCTGTTATGATAACATATTCCCTTTTTTAGGGAACAGATTAAGCGTGTAAAAGACTCAGATGATGTACCTATGGTGCTAGTAGGAAACAAGTGTGATTTGCCAACAAGGACAGTTGACACAAAACAAGCCCATGAACTGGCCAAGAGTTATGGGATTCCATTCATTGAAACCTCAGCCAAGACCAGACAGGTATAGTACAGCTTTTAGCATCTGGCAAGGGTTTATTTAAGGCAGAAAAGTTTGATTGACTGACTCTTCACTAGAGACATGATCCACGTTCTTTGCTGTTTTGGATTTTTTTAATACTGTTCTATTTTTTTAATCTTCAGTTTAAACCCAAAATGAATTTATTAATATTCAAGTGTGGTTTCTTTTTTACTCATGCAAGTTAACATGCACAAATATTTCTAAAATGAAGACCCTTGATTAAAGATACTTAAAACATTTGTCCTTCATCTATCAACACCAGCTACTATTTAAGGCATAGGCCCTCCTGAATGGAATCTTTAGATCTGGTAGTTCTGTATGTCCCATGTTATCCATTTTCCTTTACTTAAATGTTATCTTTGCAGAAAGTGCTATTGTATATCATCCTGCTAATGTGACTCAATAGGAATGCTGAATCAGCCTATTTTATCAGCTAATAATTTAATAATTGCAATTTTAAATCCACATAAAGAAGTACAAATGAGAGAGAACTTACAACTTGGGTTGTGTCTGTTAAGCTGTCTTTATCATTTTCTCTCTTTTATAGGGTGTTGAAGATGCCTTTTACACACTGGTAAGAGAAATACGTCAGTACCGAATGAAAAAACTCAACAGCAGTGATGATGGGACTCAAGGTTGTATGGGATTGCCATGTGTAGTGATGTAACAAGGTGAGCATGTGGTCTCTTGACAGAATTATAAACATTATTTAGGTAATTTGGAGGAGTGTTGCTATTATCTTTTCTGTGTTGCTATTTAACAGTTTCTGCTCACTTACAGCTATAAAATAAAGAACTTTCCTTATGGCACCCTTTCTGAGAGTACCACAGCCTAAACTGTGTTTAAAACATTTAATTATTTTACAGACTATTAAATTTTCAATAATATTAGAAATTAGAAGACATTGTTTATGAAATGTATTACCAGGAGCTTGAAGGATCACTACATGATGATGACATGGTGTGTATTCTTTTCTCATAGATACTTTTAAAGTTCTAGCATCAGAAAAGAGCCACCGTCAAGGTAGGACGGGTTTGGAAATGAATGTATTATCATTTATGTTGATTTTGTAACCTTGTCTTTCTAATACTCTCTATGTACCATTTATACAGACTCCATCTTTATTTCAGCTGCACTGACACCTTGGTCCTGACTTCCCTGGAGGAGAAGTATTGCTGTTGCTATCTTCAGTCTCACAAAGAAGCTCCTGCGATTTCCCCAACTCTCAGTAGATCAGTATAATATTCTCTATTTGAGAAGTTCTCAGAGTAACTACCTCCTCACTTGGTTGTCTGACCAGAGAAATGAACCTCTTGTTACTCCCAGTATTTCTCCACCCTGGGTTCTCCCCGAGCACACACAAACCAACCTCCACCACCCCAGGTTTTTCATCTGAAAAGCAATTAATGCTCTGAAACAGAGAACCAAACTGTAGAAACATGAAATTCTGTAGAAAACAATGTCTTGAGCTCTGAAGTAGCAACTGCTGGTGATTTTTTTTTCCTTTTTACTGTTGAACTTGGAACTATGTTGGTTTTTGGAGAAATGTCATAAATTACTGTTTTGCTGAGAATATAGTTAATGTTGCTGTTTGGTTTGTTTGTAATGTTATCAGCTATATTCTATAAACTGGCATCTGCTCTGTATTCAGAAATACAAAAGTGAATACTGACTTTTTTGAGTCTATCCTCGTCTTCTCGACTTTCTTGTAATTAAATCTGACTTTCACAATGAAGTGCCTTTTTCCTGGAAGTGGTTTGTAGACTTCCTTTACAATACTTCAGTGGAATAGATGTCTTAGAAACTGTTATACATGAAAATGATTGTGCGAGATATGTCTGTGACCCGTCTAGCTTTGAGGGAAAGATATACCAATATGATAGCAGATGCCATTTCTTACATGTATGAAGTTGATTTTCTAGAGACCTGTTTTGGTGCTCTCCCAAGAGAAAGGTGAGACTATAAATGATTAGGGATAATTTTGCTTACTTTTTACCTAATCTCCACTTTTTTTTTGTTTTGGTAGTTTACTACCTGCAAAATGTATATAATTTGTTTCTTCTAGCTTACTGATAATCTAATGTTCAGTGAACTTCCATTCATATTTAAATTTGGGTCATATCAGAAAGTCTATATTTGCAGGTGTTCAAAATTATAAAATTAGATGCAGGTTTATTTAATAGCTGTGATCAATGATTCTCAAGCCTCAAATATGTTAATAGACAAATTTTCACTGCATATCATGGTAATTATTCATGTATATAGTTGCCCTCGGTCCCCTTCTCACCCCATCCCCTGTCCTTCACCCTATAGCAGTGGCTTGATTATTTCAGTTGAGTAAAGCGTGGTGCTAATAGCCAGGGTCACAGTTTCAAAACTTCAGTGAGCCAGTTAGCATCACAGAGAGAGAAATTCTTCCACATTTCCTCATTGCACCATTAATTCCAGCTAGTAGTTTTGCCAGATGCACGTGGTTAGGCCTGCAAGGAGAGAAGAGGTCAGTTAGCACAAATTCTTAACCATGACTGGAAAAACTTGTTATCCTGAGAAGGGTCAGCTTAGAAGTCTTTATAAATAAAGGATCTAGACTCTGTTTTTAGCTACATGGAAACCAAATTAAGCCAATATTTTTTCTCATGTTTTTGAGAATGAGGATACCTCAGATCAAAATTTTTAAATTTTTCTTTATTCATAATGTTCTTTGAGGGTTTAAAACGGGATGTTGATTAATTAGTCTGGGCATACCAGATAAGCTGATGAGTTTGTTCTTGTTCTGAACAAGAAGTAGCCTTTGGATTGGAATTGCTGTTTGAGAAGGGAATAGAGAATATAATTAATAGTTATGAGGATTTGGAGGCTTGGCTTTTCCATTTGCAGATAATATCCTGATAATTCTAATGAGTAATAGACTTGGATAACTTTTGATGAAAGAATACTTCCAAAACGACCACTTCCTGTTCTCGTCTTCTAATGTGTAAATACTTACTGAGGTCCTCTTCTAATACGAATTTTCATTTATTAAGCAAATTTCACATTGCCTTGAAATGAATTCGGAAGAGAAGAAAAAACATAATGTACCCAGAGAATGAAAAACCCAGAGAGTTGTGCTCCTTCGTGTTAATTCTGAGAGCTTTCACAGTCCACGCCGGTAAACAGAAACTCTGCCACTTTGCTTCTGCTCCTCTTGGAGCATTGCTCTCATTTTCTTGAGGATAGATGGAGACTTGTCACCTCAGTTGTCATTGTCTTCCTCTTCTTCTTTTGTCTATGTGACTGACTGTGTGATTCTTATGAATGTCAAATTGGGGGGAAAACAACTCATTTTAGGCTCTTGTGCCCATTACCCTTGTATGTTTGTATCTTTTAGTTTTCTCAAGTATGTTCTAAGCACAGTAGTATCTAAATGGGGCCAAAATTCAGACTTGAAAATGTTCTTTTAATAGCTTCTTAAAGAGTTACACTTGGTATGAATTTTGGCACAGTAGAGTGACAAACTGACAGTTAAAACGCTGAATAACTTCAGTTAGTGTGGTATCAGATAGTTTTTAGAATATGTTTGTAATTGCTGAAAACAATTACAGTTTACCTCAAAATCTGGAAGTCTCTTTCCCCAAGTTAAGTGCCTGGCCAGCTGTCATAAATTACATATTACTTTATGTCTGTTTGTTTCTTAAAGGTTGTACATTCGAGATTGTGAAAATAAGGTGTTCTGTGTGAAGGCTACCATGCCTGTGTGTAAATGAATCTGTTGAGTGCTGTATTTGCTCCAACAGCTTACTATAGAATGCTACTTGGTCATATCGTACTTATTACAGTTTTCACTTCAGGAGTGTAATAGGTAAAATTATCCTCAATCTGTATTGTAGTGGGCCCCATGTTTAGTCTTTCATCATCCTTTAAACTGCTGTGAATTTTTTGTCTTGACTTGAAAGCAAGAATAGAGAAACACTTTAAAGAGATAGTCTGGTTTTTTTCCATTCCAGAATTTGTGAGCATAGTCATGTTTTGCTTTACATTTACAGTCATGAACTCTTAAGCTGGCAGCTACAACCAAGAACCAAAAAAGGGTGCATTCTGCTTCTTGTAATTCATCTCTGCTAATAAATTATAAGAAGCAAGGATAATTAAATTAGAGAAAGTATTTAATTTGGGTGGTTTCTATAAACAAGAGACTATAATTCTTGTACATTATTTTTCATCTTTGCTGTTTCTTTAAGAAACCTAATGTGCCACGAAATTATTTTAAGGTGTTTCTTATAAGAATTGTTTTTAAAGTGTTCTTGTTATCAGAGTAATTGTAGATATATTTCAAAATATAACTGGTAATTTTTAAAGGCCTGAGTACTGACCTAAGAAGCAATTGTATGAATTCTCTGGAGGCAAGGGAGGATCTCAATGGAAGTTGTATGACTTTTATATTTCTGTGCCATTAAATAGAGGTAAAAAATGTCAATTGTGCAGTTCTGCTGTTTAAACAGGAACTATTGGCCTCCTTGGCCCTAAATGAAAGGGCTGATATTTTAAGTTGACTATTTTATTGTAAATTAATCCATTCTAATTTTTAAAACTTTGGTTGAATATTTTTCTTGTTAAATGTTTGAAAAATAAAAACTGGAAGTTCTTTGCTTAGTCATAATTGCTTTTACCACTGATTGCCTTTATTGAAAGTTAATATTTAATTCAGACGTTTGGATGTGACATTTGGACAATATTGGAAGATCTGAGTTCCTCATTTTGTCTCAGCATAAAATATGTCAGAGCCTGCTTTATTATGTCGGGGTGATTCAAAGCTGTATGGCAGATTCTCACACATTAACATGAAGTGCTAAAAACTACCATTGGATCTTTTGGTCTATTTTTGTACTACTCTACAGTCTACCAGTCTTGGTGTAGGTTTGAGAGCGAAAGTCTAGGAGCCAGAGAACATGAGCTCCAACTATAATTTTACTACTCTAGCCAATAGTTTCCCCATTTTGCAAAATAGGGAAGTTGAAATAAGATATCTCAGATTTCCCAATCCTAATTAAGGAGATATAAAAGAATGATTTCAAACCTAGGCTTTTTCTTTTTTTATTTTTATAATTATTTATTTATTTATTTTTGGCTGCATTGGGTCTTCGTTGCTGCGTGCGGGCCTTTCTCTAGTTGCAGCGAGCAGGGGCTACTCTTCGTTGTGGTGCGCGGGTTTCTCATTGCGGTGGCTTCTCTTGTTGCAGAGCACGGGCTCTAGGCGCGCGGGCTTCGGTAGTTGTGGCTCACGGGCTCTAGAGCGCAGGCTCAGTAGTTGTGGCGCACGGGCTTAGTTGCTCCGCAGCGAGTGGTATCTTCCCGGACCAGGGCTCGAACCCTTGTCCCCCTGCATTGGCAGGCGGATTCTTAACCACTGCGCCACCAGGGAAGCCCAAACCTAGGCTTTTTCAGTCAACACTGGAATAGTGTGATTATGAGGACCTTGATTCATTCTACCAAAGACATCAATTTTTTTTTTCACTTTTTTCTTAAAAAAGGCAGAAATGTGGATCATTAGTATTTGACTGAATTAAGCTTAAGGAAACCATATTTAAGCAACAGGATACTGTTTCTAGCTACTAGATGAGTGTAAATATTTTAGATTGTAAAATGTACATGAAAAACAGAATTATGGACTGGTGTATCTAAAACAGATTTCCTCCTAAGTCGGTCACCTATGCCTCACATCAGATCTTTTGTTCTTCTAATATTTGACACCCTGATAACTGAGAAAGAGGAAAGGAGGAAAGGATATTATCTTACTGATGATAGCTGCTGTTCCACTTGGCAAGATGAAGCTATAGAAAGACAAACAATGGAAAGGTAGCTAAGGAAACTTGTTTATTTGGAATATGAGGGGACCTCCTATGCATCTCTGTGCTATTAAGGTTTCTCTTCTCAGAACAAGCAATTCTCAAGGTCATTAAGAGGCCAACAGAGTCGCATGAGTTGTTTGATATCCATAAATACATGTAAAGGGGCCAAGAGTTTGTGCTAGTGATCATTTTGCAAAACCACTTAGGACACATTTCAGATTATGTCCAGCTCCATGACTTGAGAGCACAGAGAAGCAGTGTCCAGTATGCAAAGGAGGGAAGGGTATGGTTTGTAATGCTTTCAGTAAAACCCTGGGCAATGAAATGTGGTCCTATACCTTAATAAAAGAAAACTGGAACTCTAGGAACATCCGAAATACAGATAATAAATACCCTTTGCAGTGCCAAAAGGAACATCAAAGGTTCAGATTCAGGAACTGGGAGTAAACCTAGTGAATTAATCATTCTTATCTGGAGACATTGTATTCATGACTGACTTTGCGCTTGCACCAAAATAGTCTGCTTATTAACCTATAGTGGGGAGGGGGGAGATGTTCTTTTTCAACTTAATGTTTAATCTCTTCTTAAAACTAGTGTAAATACAGATTGCCATCAATTTTTAGGCACCGTATAAAGAGAACAAGGCGTAGTGCCTGCAATATTGGGGGTTAAAGTGATATTAAATGTTTCTAAAGATAGAGGCAGCTACATGCCTAACCAGGGAGTATGTGGTTGGAACTGAGCAGTTGCCTACTAGAGCCTTCAGATGCAGTAGGCTGAAATATTATCCAGGCTAGGAAAAGCAATCTTCTAGAATGGCTACTGTGGAAATAATAAAATTGGCACTATTGACACTTGCTGGAGGAGCTTGAGATGTGTGAATTTTGTATGATATTTGTCTGAAGGAAAACTGCACACTATTTTAAACATCTTAGTGTAAATCAATTCTCCACATGTACAATTGAGACCCAACATTAAAAAAAATGTTTTTATTCATTGGAATGAAGTTTAAATACATCTTGAAAATTAGATCAAGAAATCTCATAAGTTTATGCTTGTTTTGCCTGTGAATTTGAGGAGTTTGACGTATGATATTAAAGCCTAGCAAGGCACATGAACTGAAGTTACCAAGGCCTGTCGCCCCATCGTTCTATAGCTGGTGTGACATTTCCTCTCAGAGAAACACATTTGGATTCCACTAGGAGGCATAGTCACATGCCCTAACAGAATGTTTTTGTTTCGTTGGCTCAGTACGTTTTCCTTACGACTTTCCTTCCTAACCCATGTAGCAGGTTTTTATTGAACCTACTATGTGCCTAAATGCTGTGCTGCTCTGGGCATACAGCAGTGAGCCACATAGGCTGGCTCCTCATTCGTCTTTTATATTGCATTGAGGAGAGATCTCGAAAACAAAAATTTCTTAGTTGCAATTTGGTGATTGTTTCAAAGGAGAAGGATGTTGTTTACTGAGGCATAACTTGCTTAGCCTCACTCTTCCAGTTGTCGCCCTCATGACACTGCCCAGGGTCACCTCCTACCCAATTTTTCGGTGAATAATCAAGGCTACCCAAGATGCACAGAGCCTGTCTCATGCCTCATTGCCAGTTGGGTCTCTCCTTTTCAAGTCAAGGCTCTCATAAAAGGAAACTGTATATTGCTTCACAATTTCAAAGTGCTCTTACATAAATCTCGTTTAACCCTCCACAAAAGCCATGTAAAAGAGGAATGGTCTACATTTTACTGATGTGAATCCTGTAAAATTAGATGGGTTTATTCCAGGTTTGAACCTAGGTCTGCTGACTTCAGATACTGTGCTCTTTTTGGTTCACTAGTGCAATTGACCCTTGAACAACACGGGTTTGAAGTGGGCAGGTACACTTTTAAGCAGATGTTTTTTCAACAGTAAATACTACAGTACTACACTCTTAGGTTGGTTGAATCCAGGGATACAGAGGAATCGCGAATACTGAGGGCTGACTGTAAATTATAGGCGGGTTGTCGACTTCATGGAGAGTAGGCGCCCCTAAGGCCTGCATTGTTCAAGGGCCAACTGTAGCTTTCAAACCATGCTGCTCAAAGCCCTTGGAGTATGGTAAAGGAGATTTCCGGGAAAGCCTGAGTGGTCAGGGCTCTGCTCGTCTTCCCTTGTCCTTCAACCCAGGCTCCACTTTCAACTGTTTGGGGGTGGGGTTATTTTGGCATATTATCCAGATATTTTATTTTTATAATCTTAAATATCAAGAATGACAATTTTTAATTCAACTACCTGAAGTTTTGTATGAATTGACCTTGTGTTTCAAGTAGTCAATTTTATTAATTTTATAAGAGTAGTAACAGAACCTGGTTTTAAAAAAATTGAAAAAAATTGGAAACCACACATAGAATTACTTAACATTTACACAAAGTTAATCACTTTAAACTTCTCTTGTTCTTCTGTCATCTTTTGTGGTGATTTTTATGCACAGGGTCACATGATGTGTGTGTGTGTGTGTGTGTGTGTGTAAGATTGAATCATCTAGATATACAGTGTTCTGTACCTTACTCATTTCACTTAACATAAATTCCACACCTTTTCTAAGCCAGCATATTTACAACAACATCTTTCTTTTGAAAACTATATAGTACTGTAATTTATATAACCTTTTCTCTGCTGACAAACACATGGGCTGTTTTTTATTTGATGGTTGATTGTTTTGTCATATCAAATATCATTATATTCAACATATATTTGCCAGTATATGCATAGAGCAAATTCCCACAAAATAGTTGGGTTTACACTTGATGCATTTTTAATTTTTTTTAATTTTTAATTTTTTTTTTTACTTGACTGTGCCGGGTCTTAGTTGCAGCATGCTTGTGGTATGCGGGATATATATATATATATTTTTTTTTAGTTGCAGTATGCGAGATCTAGTTCCCTGAACTTGGGAGTGCAGAGTCTCAACCACTGGACCACCAGGGAAGTCCCCAATACATTTTTTATTTTAATACATATGGCCTTAATTGTCTTCCAGATACTGTTTTATCAATAGATTCCTTCCAACAGTGCATGAGAAGATGTTTTATCCCAGACCCTAGGCAACCCTGGGATATATCAAAATTTCAAACTCTTACCAGATTAATAGGTAAACTGTGATATTTTTGTCTACTGTCCAATTTGCATATCTTTAACTATAAGCACTTTCATTTGTTTTTCATTTTAGGCTTCCACTCAAGATTTAGTTTGAAGATTCCATAAGTAAAAGTTTAAACACCCCTTGACCTCGATCTACTCCTACAACCATCTGTCAAGCTGGGAATCACTATGCTGCATCCTCATGTCTAGTCCAGAACCCAATACTCTAGGCACAATCACGGTCATTGCACAACTAAGCAAGAGTGAGGCCGTAAATGACACCATGGTTAAGAGTCCCGACACAGGAGCCATAATTCCTGGGCTTAAATCCCATCTCTACCACTTAAACAACTGTGAGACCTTGGGCAAGTCAGTCTCTGTACCTGAATTTCTTCAACTGTAAAATGGAGGTAATAATAGTTCCTCAAAAGACTGTTGTGAAAATTAAAAGAATTAATATATGTTAAACAACAACAACCTTGGAACAGTGTTGAGCACTGTTAATTATTGCACAGACCCCACGGCATGGCTCCCTCTCTCTCCTGACAGAATGCAGTATACTTTTGATGTTTAGATTGCTTTGTTAAGAGCAAATTGCTGAATTTTAGTTCCATGCAAGAGGCAGGAAACAAAGTCAGTTTGTCTCACGGAAAAGGATGAGTCTTACGAAGTTGACTTCTTTATTTTTAGGCATGTATGGGAAATTATGACTGACAGGGAAATGAAGCTAAATACAGTAAAATACCATAAGATTTCAGAATTTGATTATATTCCAAACTAAAACTCATTTCTTAGGTTTAAGGTAACTTTTAGATACCTCTAGCAGGGTGACAAAAATAGTCCATAGTTGCTGCTGGCAAAAGGACTGTATTCCAAACCAGAGGTTGTAATGAACTCAGAACTGCTGCCACTGAAGCAATGTTACAAAGGGTTAAGCTCATCCTGAAAGTTTACTACTGGTAGCCCCAAGCCCCATAGAACGCTTTGGCATCTAAACCATGAGTGACTGTGAGGGCATGGAGGAGGGTGGGGTGAAGAGCAGGTTGGAAAGGGCTGGGCCCTCCCAGCAGGTTTCACAGCAGGGACAGAAACCTGCTATAGTAGAATAGAAGAAGGGCTTTCTGGACAAAAAAGCCAGGCAGCAGTGATTGCCTGTGCACAGCTCATTCCTGTTAAGTGTCTGTCATCTCCTTCCTGTAGAGCCTCAGGTTACAGGTATCTCTAACTTGATAAAATACAATAAGTCTCCACTTTAAAAAATAGTTTGTAAATTTGTTATTTGGAACTCTGAATGTTTTCCATTGGAATAATGTTCTAAATGATGGGAAGCATCTGGGTAAGCTCCAACCAAGGTAGTCCATAATTTGGATGAAATATTCACATTAACAATTTTTAAAAGACATAGAAAATAATGATTTTAGAAAATAATGATTTTCTTTTGCCAAAAACTAAAGCAAAAATAGAATTAAATGAGACTAGTTTATATACTGATGCTTGAAGAAAAACGAAGTTAAATTACAGAAAAAGAATGAGTAGGTAGACTTGTCCCACTTACAGACTTGTCCCATTTAACTTCTGGACATTTTTCCTTAAGGGCTGTAGATGACAATAGGACCAGAATATGTTTTGTTTTGCTTTAAATTCAGTTTTTTAATGACAAAAATAATACTTGTTCATGGTAGAAAATGCAAACAAGAAAAAAGAAAAAAGTAAAATATTGCCATCATTCCACTGCCCAGACAGAACGCTGGTATAGGTTGTCCAGGCTGTTTTCAACGTCTATATTGATACATAAATTAAATGCCTTTCTTTTTTTTTTTAATGAAAACAAGATTATACTATGTATACATCCTTGTAAAATGCTTTTTCACTTAATAAAAATCTTTGAATGTTTTCCAGGTTAATATATATTCATCTACTCATCATGTTAATGACTGAATGGTATTTTATATTATGGTTGTACCGTACTTTAATCAGTCTTCTATTGCAGTTGTTCCTACTTTTAAAAACATATTTATTTGGCTGTTTTTAGTCTTTGTTGCAGCACGCGGGCTCTTCATTGCGGCACTCGGGCTTCTCTCTACCTGTGGCGTGCAGGCTCCAGAGCTCATGGGCTCAGTAGTTGCAACGCTCAGGCTTAGTTGCCCCACTACATGTGGGATTTTAGTTCCCCAACCAGGGATCAAACCCACCTCCTCTGCATTGGAAGGTGGATTCTTAACCACTGGACCACCAGGGAAGTCCCTGTTCCTACTTTTTGAATCTTATAAGTTTGGCTACAATTAACATTATTGAAACATATCTTTGAGCACTTGTATAATTTTCTTAAGATGAAGTCATAAATATTAAATGGTTTTATCAATGGATAAGCATATTTTTAAAGGTTTTTGATAAATATTTTGCCAAATTTCCTTCCAGAAAGGCTAAAATCTTACACTTTCACCGACCACATGAGTGTTTGTTTCCCCATATATTAAACATTGAGTATTATCAAGAAACTGGTTCTTTTTTATAATCAAATTCACTTCAAATTGTGTGGGAAAACAAAAAGAAACTGTAAATTAAAAAAAAAATGGAGTGTTACAATATATGCAGTTTTAGAAACTCTTCATAGTATAATCAATCATATTTTCTTACCTGTATCAGGTGGAATTCCCCAAAAGACAGCAGTTTCTTAATATCTTTTCATTTTTAATTTGATGGTAAAGCCTTGAAATTTGTTTGCACTTTTCCCCACTACTTACACCTACCAACATTTGTCTGGACATTTCTACCTGCTAACAACTTTATAATCCTTAATTTACTTACTCGGTGAATCAGGAATATTAAAACTTATACAGGCCTTGACTACCCCAAACACTACCCCCACATCTCAGAGTGTCTCTGTCTGCATTCTTCTCCCCTCCTCCACTCCAGACTCAGCGATAAAGCACCTCTCCTCTCTTCCAGGTTCTTCCTCCACCTGGGTCTTGCTTCCACCTCCTCGCATGTCCTCCAAGAGTGGAAACTTGTTCTGACCTGTAGTTTCCACTCTCTTTATATGTTTACTTTCCTCCATCTACTTGTTTCTGTCCCTAGAATTCTGTAAATCTGCTCCTTTGACCCTAGTTCCCTCTAGTTATCATTCTATTTTTTCTCCTTCCACTCTCTGCCAATGTCATTAGGAAAGAAGAGTCTCCACCTTCCTCAGTTCCCATCCACTTTTCAACTCACAACCATCAAGCCTCCTCTACTCTCATGGCTCCTCTAAAGCTTCTCAAACAGGGGCTTCCCTGGCAGTCCAATGGTTAAGACTCCATGCTTCCATTGCAGGGGGTGTGGGTTCAATCCCTGGTCAGGAAACTAAGATGCCACGTGGTGTGGCAAAAATAAATCAATAAATACAGAGGTGGGAGAAGAGGCCCTTGAACAGCTTCCAGTTTCCACACCTTTTCATCTGCAACCTTGAAGCCATGCTCAGTACCCCCCTTACCATCCCACAGTCAATGATTGACCATGATGAGGGTATAGAGTTGGATCAATTCTGCTCAGTCCTGAATTCCTATAATGGCAGTCTTTTTTTTTTTTTTTTTTAATGGCAGTCTTTTTGGGGAGCTCCCCATTGGCCTGGCCAAGACTTTTTCAGACTACAATCTGAGGCTCTTCAGTCCCAACCATACTGAACTAATTGCAGTTCCACAGGTGGGTCATGAATTCTTGAAAAGAGTGCATTTATGAAAAAGGGTTTGGACTGTAAAATGGGTGGGTATATAAAAAATGTTTGAGGGGGCATCAGTGGGATAAGACCATGAAGTAGCGAGAGGAACTTTGTTTTCTCTGTAGTGCTCTATGGTGATAGGGAAATTTATTCAAGAAGTTTGGCCATTTGTATGGATAAAGTCTTTCATGATCCAGTAGAGACTTGTGTGAGGTATCTAAAAATCTATACTACTAATCTAAACAGTTCTGAGAAGTGATCTACTCCTGTCCTCCATTATAGGATTGCTGAAAACCATCTCTCGTCACTAGAAATAACCTTGTCTTGTTTTCTTCATAACACCCATTACTACCTGAAATTATTGTGTATTGCCCATTAGAATATAAGCAGAGGCCTTGTCTTGTTCACTAAATGGCATTGCTCAGGACAGTGTCTGGTTAGGTTTTCAAAAGTTGAGGCCACACAACTAGTAAGAGGAGGAAACAGAATTAGAACCGAGGTCTAGTTCACCTTAACCACGTAAACTTGGTCTTGTTAAGTGCCCAAGAAATATTTGTTGAAACAATGAATGAAGAGTTAGTGAATGTTTTTGAACTGAGACTATAATGATCAAAGTTGTGTTTCAAGAAGATTTAGCCTGGCAGTATTTTGCAATATGGATTGGTGACAGGGAAAATAATTAGAATCTATTGCAATCATCTGAATTTGAAATAACTCATGACTTATCAGTTAGAATTACATTGGTTGCTAGTAGCTAAAAAACCCAGACTAATCAGTGGATAAAACAAATTTATTTTCTCATATATTAAGAAGTCTGGAGGTGGGCAGTCCAGCGCTACTGTGGTGGCTTAAGGATACCATCAGGAACCCAGGCCCTTTCTTTCTGCTCAGGCATTCTTCACATGTGGCTTTTGTCCTGCTTGTCACTTGTGTTACAACAATTGTTGATTTGCACTCAACCTACCCAGATATTTTCTTATTCCAGGCAGGAATAAGAAGAAGGGCAAAAGGCAAAACATATGCCAGCTGAGTTGGCCTCTTTTAAAAGAGCTCTTCCAGACATCCCGCCCAGCAATTCTGCTTCTATCCCATTGGGCAGACTGTGTCACATGGCCACTCTCACTGCAAAGAGTATAGCAAATATAGTTTTTTGGCTGAGCACATCGGTTAACACTTGTCAACATTAGTTAACTTTTGTTAATAAGAAAAAAGAGAAAATGATATTTGAATAGACAACTAGGGTATCTGTCACAAATAGAATGGGGAAAGTGGAGGGTAACATATAAAGGTTAAGAGTCATTTGAAGGAGAAGCTGATTTGGGGGGGAGATGTTTGGTTTGTATATATCCATTTGTAGATACCATTGGGAAATCCAGATGGAAATGTCACAAAAAAGAGTTCAAAAGGAACAAAAAATATTTTCGTTGAGAAACAACTTTGTAATGTGT
Source organism: Grampus griseus (assembly GCF_964374135.1). Lineage (NCBI taxonomy): Eukaryota > Metazoa > Chordata > Mammalia > Artiodactyla > Delphinidae > Grampus > Grampus griseus. The sequence continues at coordinate 82,638,767 of NC_139017.1, forward strand.
TTCTAAGGTTGTTGATTGAAAGGAGAGGATGGCCATAAAGCTAAGCCGTAAAATGTTCTCTTTGCAGACAAAGAGGCTTGTCCCAACTTTCAGTAGAAAATAGTAGTTAAAAGATCGTTCAGTCCATGCCCACAATTCTGTTCCAAATCTGAAGTTCCACACTGATGCTACTATCTTTAATATATGCTGTTACAGTTCATAAATTCTGCTGAGTCTAGCTAAGTACTTTATTTACCTAACAGTAATTATCACAGACAGGTGTACCTTGGAGATATTGCAGGTTTGGTTCCAGACCACCACAAGATAGTGAGTATCACATAAAGCAAGTCACACAACCTTTTTTGTTTCCCAGTGCATATAAAAGTTATGTTTACATTATCCTGTGGTCTATTAAGTGTGCAGTAGCATTATATCTAAATAACAATGTACATATCTTAATTTTAAAATACTTTATTGTTAAAAAATGCTAACCATCATCTGAGCCTTCAGAGAGTCTTAATCTTCTTGCTGGTGGAGGGTCTTGCCTCAATGTTGATGGCTGGTGACGGATCAGGGTGGTGGTTGCTGAAGGCTGGGATGGCTGTGGCAATTTCTTAAAATAAGACAACAGTGAAGTTTGCTACCTCAATTGACTCTTCCTTTCATGAACGATTTCTCTGTAGCATGCACCGCTGTTTGATAGCATTTTACACACAGTAGGACTTCTTTCAAAATTGGAGTCAATCCTCTCAAACCCTGCCACTGATTTATCAACTAAGTTTATGTAATATTCTAAATTCTTTGCTGTCATTTCAACGACCTTCACAAAATTTTCACCAGCAGTAGATTCCAGCTCAAGAAATCACCTTCTGGGAATTCCCCGGTGGTCCAGTGGTTAGGACTCGACACTTTCACTGCCAGGGCCCAGGTTTGATCCCTGGTCGGGAAACTAAGATTCCGCAAGCTGTGTGGAGTGGCCAAAAAAAGAAAGAAAGAAAATAGAAACCACCTTCTTTGCTCATCCATAAGAAGAAACTCATCCATTCAAGTTGTATCATGAGATTATTCAGTCACATCTTTAGGCTGCACTTCTAATTCTAGTTCTCTTGCTATTTCCACCACATCTGCAGTTACTTCCTCCACTGAAGTCTTGAACCCCTCAAAGTCATCCATGAGAGTTGGAATCAACTTCTTCCAACTCCTGTTAATGTTGATATTTTGACCTCTTCCCATGAATCACGCATGTTCTTAATGGCATCTCGAATGGTGAATACTTTCCAGAAGGTTTTCAATTTACTTCGCCCAGATCCATCAGAGGAATCACTATCTATGGCAACTGTAGCCTTAAGAAATTTATTTCTTAAAGAATAATACTTGAAAGTCAAAATTACTCCTTGATCCTTGGGCTGCAGAATGGATATTGTATTAGCAGGCATGAAAATGACATAAATCTTGTTGTACATCTCTATCAGACCTCTTGGGTGACCAGGTGCTTTGTCAATTGAGCAATAATATTTTGAAAAGAATTTCTTTTTTCTGAGTGGTACGTCTCAATAGAGGGTTTAAAATATTCAGTAAATCATGTTGAAACAGATATGCTGTCATCCAAGCTTTGTTTTTCCATTTATAGAGCACAGGCAGAGTAGATTTAGCTTAATTCTTAAGGGCCTTAGGATTTTTAGAATGCTAAATGAGCATTGGTTTCAACTTCAAGTCACCAGCTGAATTAACCCCTAAGAAGAGAGTCAGCCTGTCCTTTGAATCTTTGAAGCCAGGCATGACTTCTCCTCTCTAGCTATGAAAGTCCTAGATGGCACCTTCTTCCAATGTAAGGATGCTTCATCTACATTGAAAATCCATTGTTTAGTGGAGCCGCCTTCATTCATTACTTACATACATCATCTGGATAACTTGCTGCAGCTTCTTCATCAGCACTTGCTGCCTCACCTTGCACTTTTACATTATGGAGATGGCTTCTTTCCTTAACCCTCAAGAACCAGCCTCTGCTAGCTTCAAACTTTTCTTCTGCAGCTTCCTCATCAATCTCAGCCTCTGTAGAATTGAAGAGAGTTAGGGCCTTGCTCTGGATTAGGCTTTGGCTTGAAGGAATGTTGTGGCTGGTTTGATCTTCTCTCCAAACCACTGAAACTTTCTCCATATCATCAGTGAAACTGATTTTCTTTCTTATCAATCATTCGTGTGTTCACTGGAGAAGCACCTTTAATTTCCTTCAAGAACTTTTCCTTTGTATTCACAGTTTGGCTGTTTGGTGCAAGAGGCCTGGCTTTTGGCCTATCTTGGCTTTCAACATGCCTTCTTCACGATGCTTAATCGTTGCTAGTTTTTGATTTAAAGTGAAAGACATGAGGCTCTTCCTTTCACTCGGACACTTTGAGGCCATTGTAGGGTTATTCAATGGCCTAATTTCAATATAACTGTGTCTCAGAGAATAGGGTGGCCCAAGGAGAAGTGGGGAGACAGGAACCAGTCAGTGGAGCAGTCAGAACACATACAACATTATCGATTAAGTTCACTGTTTTATATGGGCATGCGTTCGTGGTGCCCCAAAACAATTATAATGGTAACATCAAAGATCACAGATCACAAATCACCATAACAAATATAATAATAATGAAAAAGTTTGAAATATTGTGAGAATTACCAAAATGTGACAGAGACACAGTGTAAGCAAATGCTGTTGGAAAAACGGTGACAGTAGACTTGCTCCTTGCAGGGTTGCCACGAACCTTCAATTTGTAAAAAACACAATATCTGCAAAGTGTGTTAAAGTTAAGCACAATAAAATCGAGGTCTTCCTGTATTTTGCTGTAACCAAGACTCTGTGTTACTGTGGAAGGAGCATGAGATCTTGGTCCAGAGAGACTTGGCTTTGCATTAACAATCAGAATGACTTTGGGTAAGGCACGTCTCTCCCCAGGGCCCCAGTTTTCTAATTTGGGAAGCAAGGGTAAGGTGCTCCTTGCCTTATAGCATTGTAAGCAGGATAAAATAGATAATATTTGGAAAGTGCTTTGTGTACTATAAAATGTTATGCATGAGAAATATATTCTTTTTGTAACAATATATAGAGTAAGGGTCCCTGAGCACTCTAGATGGCAGTTGTGCTTCCACAAGATTTGAAGTAAATTTATGACTTAATTCATTAAATAACTTCTGTCAGGTGAATTTCTGCCAAGTCAGGAATATTTCTTAAGGGGTGTGTGTGTGTGTGTGTGTGTGTGTGTGTGTGTGTGTGTGTGTGTGTGTGTGTGTGTGTGTGTGTGTGTGTGTGTGTGTGTGTTGAGAGTTTGATGAATGTACCAGCATATTCCCCGACCACAGAAAGCTGTTCTCAGGACTGAAATCCTGAGGACCTTGACTTTCCAGAAGGCTGGACGATTTCATTGTGTTTCGCTAGGGTGGAAAATAGTCATCAGTGGTCCAGTCATACAAGAAAACTACACTTGAAGAGAATCCAATCCATAGGAAGATTTAGAGAGTACTGAAATGCGATTTCTGGCCTACCACAGATATCTTGTCTAAAATCCCAGGGTAAACACTGAAGGCTTCACCTGTTTTTCACAGTCAATGCCTAAAGCTATAAATAGGTCTAAAGCTCATCTGTCTCCTTTTAGCAGAGAAGGGTCAAATTACAGGGGCAAAGCAAAATAATAAAATGAATATCAGCGTGTTTTATACTGTCAGTCAGTCATCCCCACAGTCTCCTGTCTCCTCCTTTCTACTGTGCTATCCTAGAATCAAGGATCCCAGCACAATGCCTCTGTTGAAACTTCCAGGTAGGTGTGCAAAAGTGTTTGTAGAGTTCACTGCTTTTAATATGCAATCAATCCTTTAACTATCATGTCAGCTCGGGAATCCTTTATTTAAGGTTCATAGTAATTTTAACAGTACATTTCAGGAAAAGACAAGACAAGGTTTCCAAGGGGATTTTGGTTTTTAGTTTTAGGAGGGAGGTAATCTTCTAAAACTGTATCATGTAGTAGCATCCTTGATGATCCCAGTAGAAAACTGTGTAAGATATTTATTATCTACGCTGCTAGTCTAAACAAAACCTGTGCTGCCACACTTGGGAGAAGGGTCCTATAAAATGTCTTTAGCTATACCATTAGCTGAAAATCATGAGAATAATGGCAATATTAATATTAATCTGTGTATTCTGATGGTTCACAATCCAGGTTTGTACACAGAGTAATTTTCAAAATAATAATTTGTCTTTTTCATTATAAAATAATACATTTCATGTGAAATAAAAAGAGACATTTCACTGAAAAATAAGAGTAATAAACACTCATTTAGAGAAACTGAGAAATTTAGAAAAGTAGTTATAAAAAAAAAAACCACAATCCTCATCATCCAAAGATAACTTTTAACATGTTAGTGTTTTTCTTTCAAACTATTTTCTTTGAAAATTTAAAGAATTTTTTTTAAAAAACCACAGTTGAGATTATATTATACATGTGACTTTGTATCCTGCCCTTTTTCTGGCTTCACATTATAACTTAATCAGTTACCATGGCACTCCAAACTCTTCCTAAACATCATTTTAAATGGCTGTATAATATTCCAATTTTCTTAACCAATCCCTTAAGTTCCTTATGATTTTTTTAAGTATAAATGTGCTCTGACAATAATATTTGTACCTAAAGCTTTTTCCATGTTTAAGGATTATTTCAGTAGAATAGATTCTCAGAAATGGCTGTTTGGTAGGTGTTAATTGTTTACCAAATAATCTGTTTTCGCTTACCTGCAATCAGCATTGTATGAGAGTTTCCATCCCTCTTGATCAGGTTTTTAAAAATCACATTTTACAAAGAGTGCCTTTTTAAAATTATAAACATAAATTTAAAGAGACAAATTAGAAAGGAAAAGAAAACGAAGAGCTATATAATAACTATATTCCCAGGGTTTTCTATTGGCAGCAAATTGTAGAAAAATGGAAGAATGAGCTTTAATAACACATCCCACCACACCCCTTTCTTATACCAACCTACCTATTTCTATTCCAAAGCATTGATTAGTAGCCACATATATTTTATCTTGTTCTATTTTATTTCATACAGCTGAAGAAAAACGTGAGTATTTTGGGCTATTTTTCCTGCCATTTGCCAAAGTATCAATTTCTAAAAGATACTATTCTTTAATTCAGAAGCATGTCTATTTTTCAGCAGTGTTTATTAATGATACCATTAAAAGCCAACAAAGATTTATAATGACCATAGATCTCCCATAGCATAGCAAATGCACTCATGAATCTTCCTGCCTCCAAAAATCCCTTTTTTAAAGAAACATCAGAGGACATTCATTTGCTATTCTGACATAAAATAATCTTCTCCTTTAGACATTAGTTAAGGGGATCTACTGAGTCCTGCCCTAGTAAACCCTCCTCCAATGCAAAAAATTCCATGGTGAATTTTTGTGACCAGATAAAGTGAAACCCATTTTCGATAAAATTGTAACTTTTTATGTATGTTCCCCTCCATCTCAAATCAGACTTGTCCTTTGATGGACTGATAGTACTCCTGGTGCCTCTGAGTTCCTCTATGAGATGCCGTGTGGCAGATGAAAGATCTACAACCTGTCTTTCCTACACATTAATAAAGCACTGCTGAGAAATAAGCATGTTTTTCTGGGTCTGTTGGGTGAAGCAGCAAGCATGATATTTCTTTTCTCAAGAGTTTTGCACTTCCTATGTTAATAATAATAATCCCCAACTTTGCATAGTACTGTGTAGTTTTTAAAGTATTTCTTGTTCAATCTTTACAACAATTCTCTGAAGTTGACATTATTATTATTAATATTCCTCTTTTATGATGATGAACACTGAGGCTCCTAGTGACTATATGGCTTTCCCAAGGCCACCCAGCTGTCACAGACACTTCTTCTCACTCCTAGTCCAGTGTTCTTTCTGCTTCACCACTCTACTTCTTGTTTCTATTCTCTTATCTATTCTCTGTCTAAATGTGGATGTCCTAACCTCAAGACATTGCCACTCAGATGCTCCATTATCTCAAACATGCTCAAAAAAGAACTCAGCAATTATCTATACAAACCTCAGGGAGTCATCTGTACTTTACTCCATGAATTAGGTTGTCACCAAATCTTATCTACTCACCTTTTGAAATGTCAGTTTCACTCTTTCCTCTCCCTAATCACCACCACTCCCTGAAGTATTTTTGAAAGGCAAAGCTCTTGAATTAGGAATCAAATTTCAGCTGTGGTTACATGAAGCCAAAACAACTGGTTGATTCAGTGGAAGGAAATATCAACCATATAATTTTTGGTGATAATGTAAGCTACTTCTTGAGAGTAGAGTTTCTACTTTTCAACTGTCTATAGTGACTTAGCTACAACCTAGAAAAAACAATGTTTAAAAACGTGAAACCAATAGATGTGTGCAGTCCCACATAATGGATGCTTGTTCTGGAAGAGCCAGATCCCAAGCAAGTAGGATTTGGTTCCTGGGACTCCATTTCCATACTTTCCCTCCTGAGACCTCCAAGAGCATTGCCACAGACCCATCATGACAAGCCACTCGCATAGTCATCTTCATTCTCCTCCTCATCATCATCAGAGCCCACTGGCCTATTTCCATTTGCTCCCCATGGTACATGAAGCCTCTTCTAATTTCTGCTTGTCATTCATCCTTTAGGTGCATATGCTTGCCTGTGATGCTCAGGGAGGAATGATACTATTTCTGGGGAACAGTTGGCTGTGGGGTGGGGAGGCATTCTCAGGTCATCAAATGTATCTACTTAGTGTTTTGTTCGTTCCTTCATGGATCTTGGTGCTTGCCAAAAAACTAGGGATAGCATCCAAAGATGCTTGTCAGTTTCAGGAAGTGCTTGAGCTCAATGAGACAAATAGATGCATGAAGTTCAGCCAACATATTGGGCTTCTCTGTTACTCTGCTGTGACAAGCCAGGTTTGAAAACTGGCTGACCTGACTGTTAGCGTTGGTGAAGTTATGAGTCAATTACTCTCATTTCCAATGTATGCTTCAGCCTATACTAAGCCATACCATGTATCGTTTCCTTAATAACCCAAACCTAACCCCAAATACCAAATAACAGTCTGAGCAATGCTACCAAATTATGTCATTCAGTTTAATCTGGTGTTTTATTTTCCTTTAAAAAATTGCTCTCAAAAAGCATTTTCACATACATTATCTCGATGTCACAACAGCCTTGTAAGTGAGGTTTGTAGGTATTAGTATTCCCACTTTATACATAAGGAAACTGAAACAGGAGAAGGTGAAGGAGTTGGTAAGTACAGAACAGTGCTTGAATACAGTACACTTACCTAAATTGTAATTGAAAATGTGTCATTTTGGAGACTTGTATAGACATTGAAGGGGCAGCAGGAGTGAGGGGATCTATCTCTCTGCATGCAGTTTGCTTTGTCATCACATGAAGAATGTTTGTCTCCTGCTGTTGCTCCAAATATCCAGCTGTTTGCCATTCTCATTATTTGCTACCTGCTCTTTTCTGGAAATACCAAGAGACTTTTAGAAGTATTGGAGGTTATAACTACTCAGATGGAAACAGCTGGGTGTCTGGAAAACACAATAGAACTTAACAGAAAAGCAGATATTTGATGGCCATCACCACCCTATATGATAAAACTGGTTGTCTTGTATTCTAAGGATCTTGGGGTTGTTCATTGCCAGGCTAAAAGGTCATCCTTCCACCCATTTTAAGAATGGAAAAATTAAGGCAAGTAAAAGTAAAATGGGCTGTCCAAAGGTCACTCATTATGGAAGGCCACATATCCACAAGAAATGGGACTCCCAACACTAGGCAGTAAATATTAGCGATTCCCTTCCCGCCCCCAACACCAGCACATCACCAAGTCATCAGGGTTTGAAAAAAATGAGGTTGTGATGTGTGACAGAAACACAATATCTGTCTTATGAGGAAGAAAGGCCCTAAAGTACACATTTATTTCTCAGAACGGTTTAGATCACTTATTCTGTTCAGGAAGAAGAACGCCAAGGACCAACAACCCTATCCGCATCTTTAAAACCGTCAGAAAAATTCCACCAACCTGATAGGAAGGACTATGCTGCATGGTTACTATGAAATCAAACTTAGCCCCGCCAGAAACAGGTGATCTTGGGTTAAGTGCTAGTCCTGCAAGAGCCCAATCCCATCTTTAGGACCCTCTAAAGTGTGCTGTAAGAATCTGACCCGTGATTCTGAGAATGGATTTCCAAGCTACCCACACAGAAACCCACTAAAGAGAGAATAGGCATGAAGTGCCATCATGTTCCTGGCACACTGGGCGGAGAGCAGGGGAGCCATGTGCCCAGGGCAGTCCTTAGCACTGTGCCTTCTGTGTAGCAGAAACTCTCGGATGACTTCTGAGAAAGTGCTTGAACACTAACACGTGAAAACGCCTTTTAGGTATTGATGATGCAACACGGAGCTTTGCTGAAAAAGTGTTTGCCTCTGAAGTCAAAGATGAGGGAGGCCATCATGAGATCTCCCCTTTTGATGTGGATGAGATCTGTCCAATTTTGCACGATGAGATGTGCAAACACCTATTCCAGCTGGAGGCTCTGTCCACCCCCACAGGAGGCAGGAGGTAAGTGGTGTAAGTGGAATGTTCATTACGTTGGGACACAAGGAAGGGGAAATGTCAGGGCAGATAGTTCACTCTGAATGATGATTCAACTTGGAGGAAAAACTCTGTCAGAGTTAAACCCACACCCCCCCAAACACACACACTGAATACACTAGGGCGAAGCAACGAGGACCAAAAAAGAAGAAAACAGTGGCCTTCCTACCTTCATCCAACCTGCCTTTAGTTGAACCATTCCTGTTCACCCAAGCAAGAGGACATGATCTACCACGTGATTGTTCCAAACCAAAGTGGCTGATGGCTGCTGAGCACACGCTCAGTTTCCACACTATACAGAAACTGGAACTCAAGGGCCTCATCTTTGGACTCTGTACTTAGTCAACCTTAGTGTCGTGCTGCCTGATAGGAATCCTGCCCTTCAGCCAGTCTGGCCTCCTCCAGGCCTCAGGGATACAGCTCTCCGTTTCTGCCCTCAGGCGCTGCCCATCCTATGCCTGTGATGTGTAATTACTACTGCCTCCCCTGAACAGATCCCTCTCCACAAAGTCTGTTTATTTTCCCTTCTTTGAACTACTCTAGTACTCACTACCTGTCACTATGTGCCACAGTTTAGTTCTCAAACCTGTTATTGACCACTTACTTGGACCCCCCCTCCTCAAAACACTCCCCTCCCCCAACCAGCTTCATGGGGAGGTCATTCTGCAGTCCTTCCCTTGGTTTTATTTCTTTAAGGAAATAACAGCAATCCACCTTCTTTGGCATCCCCCATAGGACCTAACACAGGGCATGGGTCAAGGTAGAAACGGAATAAATACATGTTGATTTGAGGAAGTAATGTTGATTAAGCAACTTACAAGTTCCAGGTAGTGTGCTAAGCATTTTATAAACATTAAATCTCACAGAAATCCTGAATGGTAGACATCATTACACCACTTTTTTAGAGAGAGATACAGAAGCTCACAGAATTTAAGGGACACGCACCAAATGACACAGGTACTAACTGACATAGCCTGTGCTTACTGCAGCACCCAGACTTCCTGTTCTGCTGGGAGTGGGCCTCCTGTGCAGGACAGTGTCATGCTGAGAGTCTTCTAGTACATTCCCCAAGACCCACTCTTCCAAGGTATACGAGGACGAAGGGAACACTCTAACATGATACCCCTTTCCATAAGGTTGGATCCTGTTTCTGACACCCAGCCCACATTTAATTTTCACTCTTTTTCTCAAAATGAAATTGTATAGTGGAACATCAACTTATCACAATGAAACTCGCAATGAAGATAAAGTTAACTCTTTTTATTTTTCAATTTCAAACCGAGAAAAAAGCGTTCCTTTGGACAGAGGACCATTAGTTTGTCCGTTCCACAAAGTGAAACATCTTCCACCAAATTGTCCCACATTGATGAATACATTTCTTCGTCTCCCACCTACGAGACCGTGCCTGATTTTCAGAGAGTGCAGATCACAGGCGATTATTCCTCTGGGGTGAGTTGCTTCTTGCCCCTCACATGTAGCTGCTAGAAAGATACTCAGCTTGATTGTTTCAGCTTCTTTCCTTCCTCCCCTTCCTTTTGAAGACGGTGTTAGCTCACCTGTCCTTTGCTATACTTCATTATCACATTTCAATACCAATATGCTACAACTTTTAAAAAAAATTTATTGATGATTGATATACAATGTTGTGTTAACTTCTACTGTACAGCAAATTGATTCAGTTTTATATATATATATATATATATATTCTTTTCCATTATGGTTTATCACAGGGTACTGAATATAGCTCCCTGTGCTATACAGTAGGACCTTGTTGTTTACGATATGCTATGACATATTTCTGTTTTGCTTTTATCATGTCACATAATTTCTCCTCCTTTATCTCATTTGCTTGCACATGCGAATACGCAGTAGAATGTGATGTGTGTGTTACAGAATACAGTGGACAGATTCTGGCAAAAGAACCAAAGAGAGTAGCAACTGAACTAGTCTCACTGAGGGCATCATAAAGCAGGAAAGGGAGCCTCAGGGAGGCCCGGGGGGCAGAGTGGGGAGGGGCTCTTGGGGAAAGATGGACCCAGAGCAGACCTAGAATGGAGAGAAGGGCTGCAGGTAGCATTAACCAATCAAAGAAAACAGATCAGGAGAAAGAGAGAGAAAAGAGGAAAGAAGAGTGGAGAGGAAAGAAGATGAGAGAGGACTTCGCTGGCAGCGCAGTGATTAAGAGTCTGCCTGCCAATGCAGGGGACATGGGTTCGATCCCTGGTCCGGGAAGATCCCACATGCCCTGGAGCAACTAAGCCCGTGCGCCACAACTACTGAGCCTGCGCTCTAGAGCCCGCAAGCCACAACTACTGAGCCCACGTGCCACAACAACTGAGGCCCGCGTGCCTAGAGCCTGTGCTCTGCAACAAAGAGAAGCTACTGCAATGAGAAGCCCATGCACCACAACGAAGAGTAGCCCCTGCTTGCCACAACTAGAGAAAGCCCGTGCGCAGCAACGAAGACCCAACGCAGCCAAAAGTAAATAAATAAATTTATTTTTTAAAAAAAGAAGAAGAAGATGAGAGAGAGGTCAGAACATTCTAATGCAGCTGCTGTTTTTCGACCAACTGTCCTTTCCAATTTCATAGCAGATGCTTACACAGTAGATTATTGCTTGGAACAGATTCTGGTATGCCACAGGGATAGTAAACTCAAGTTGCAAACAACTTGACCTGCTTGTCCTACCCAGAACAGTTGGTCAATAAATAAACCTCTGCCACACGGACTTGCAAAATCAGCATCATATTGGTGAAATTGCTGTTTAGCCATTGGTCTATGCTCCAAATATAGTTTTAATGACTGGTCCTAAACCCTCTTCTCATGTAACTGACCCACTTAGGGTCAGTTCCAAGATATTTAAAAATGACAGAGCAATGAAATGGACACTATTCTTGTTTATTCGTTTTCTGCATGGTAACATGTGTGCTCTACAAATGGCAGGGATTTTAGATGCTAAATAACTGAAACAAAATGTTTAATAGCAACATGGCAAACAAAGTTTGGAGAAGGCCAGAGTTCAAAAAAACCACAAATATTAAAACTTGATCCCTATGTGCTTGGTGGAAATGAAAACAGGAATAAAAAGAAAGAAGATGAGAGGAAGGACAAGGCTCACAGAAGTCAGGGATTAGCTTCTCCTCCTATAAAAGCTGGAGGGCACCTGAAATCTTGGTCTGGAGTCTTTTTTTTTCTTTCTTTCTTTTTTCTTTTTTTTAACATCTTTATTGGAGTATAATTTCTTTGAAGAACCAAGTATGTGGCTACACCGGGTAGCTGAAGGTGGCTGAGCTGCTGAGCTACACTCCACCTAGTTGTGGCCTGTACCTGAATCAGTCTTTGCCCTTATAACTGAACAGAGAAGTAAAGGGGGAATTAGGGCTAAGTTCCCAAGGCCATTCATCCCAGGTAAACAACAAATTCATTGTAATCAGTCCTTATTGAGCACATACTCTGTGCCAGGCACTGTGTGCTAAGTGCTGAGGACGAGAAGGTGGATAAGATCCAGCTCTTGTCCTCAAGGAGCTTTAGGTGGCTGGCCCATTAGGTAGCAAAGGAACAAGCGTGCTATTGGAAGCAGACCCCCAGACCTAGCACCTGTGCCAGACTCTCTTGGTCAAGGTCAACAAGTCATTAAAAAGAGTTCAACTGTTCAGGATTAATATCTGGACTTCAAACCATTGGGAACAAGCTTGCATTGGTCCCAGAAAGTCTTTGGGTTCTGATGATGAGCATGCAATGATTTAGAGTTATAACTGTGGGCATGTCAAGCCCAGCCAGGAGTTGGGGATGGGGTCAGGGAAATAGGCCAGTTTTTTTTTTTTTACGGTTCGCGGGCCTCTCACTGCCGTGGCCTCTCCCGCTGCGGAGCACAGGCTCCGGTCGCGCAGGCTCAGCGGCCATGGCTCATGGGCCCAGCCGCTCTGCGGCATGTGGGATCTTCCCGGACCGGGGCACGAACCCGCATCCCCTGCATCGGCAGGCGGACTCTCAACCACTGCGCCACCAGGGAAGCCCAAAAATAGGTCAGTTTTAGGAAATTTCCAGCAGTTCTAAGAAAATTTTACTCTATAATCTGTTTTTAGTCCCAGATAAAATCCTGTTCAAAACCATCCCAAAGAATGACTTCTCACAGGATGATATTCTGATCCGTCTCTAGCTACAGAAAGCAGTGCATGGGCGACAGGGTTTGAGGGAAGTGTGACACTTTATTCCTTCCCCAATATTTTCCACACTGACCAGCAGGTGATCTGAGTTCTCATATTACACCAACATTGTCTTTCAGTTGAGATGTTGTCTTCAGAAGCCTATACTTAAAATGTTCTTTTGCTACCTGGAGAAAGTATTGTCCATGTTAGAATGGGTCCTTTTAATCATATTTGTTAGATAATCACTGCTATCTAGCAAAAACCAAAAACAAATATGGGACTGTAAGGAAAGACTCATAGGACAGACACGTTTGGGCAGGAATGGAAGAGCGATTAAAACTTCAGGGCCTGCTCCTTGAGGGAGACCCAGGGCCCAAGTTGAGTGAGAAGTAGGAGCGGCTCAGCAGGGGCTGTGACACCCAGGAGAGCTGGGAGGTGCCAATGACAAGCTTTCCCCACTTCTCCAGTTTTCACAGGAGCTACTGTGAAATTTTCTTGGTAGGTTACGGTTGAAGATTTCGAAATGGTTTGCAAAGGTCTTTATCGGGCATTGTGTATACGGGAGAAATATATGCAGAAGTCATTTCAGAGGTTTCCAAAAACCCCTTCCCAGTACTTGAGGAACATTGAGGGTGAGGCTTCGGTAGCAAATGAGAGCTTCTATCCAGGTAAGTAATTTTCTTATATAATGTCTGGAATATAGCTTTAGGTTTAACTACTAACTGTTAAAAGTGCCCCATGATTATAAGTAACCCAGTTTTAAGATATCATAGTCATCTTTGGCTCCGTTCTCTCTCCCGCCCAAGTGCCCAATCACTTGATTCAGTCTGTACAATATCTCTCAGAACCTCCTCTCTTCACCATTCCTCAAGCTCTAATTTAGGTGCATATTTCTCTTTGTCCAGATCATTGCAATAGCTTCCTAACTACTCTGTTAAATTCTAATCTCACTTCCTTTCAGTTCATCCTCACTTTGGTACCAGTTATTATAAAACAGATCTGAGCACATCCTTCTCCTGACAAAAACCTTTAACTACGCCCCCTACAAAGTTAAGTCCAGTCTTGAGCCTGGCATTCAAGGCCTACCACCATCTAGCCTTCTAACTATGTTTTATTTATCTGTTATTTATTTATTTTTGGACTTGCACACTCAATCTATTTATAAACTTACCTCCTTTACTCCACCTTTGAACTCTTTGTCCTGGTTGGAAGCATATCCTGTTGTCCATTTAGTTCAGCACATTCCTGCCCCTGTACTGTTGCCATGCCATTCCCTGTGCTGCATTGCCCTTCCTTTCACTTTTTTACTATATGTCCAAATGTCCAGATCCAGTCTCATCCTTCAAGGTACAGCTCGACCATTATCATTTCCTTCCTTCCTCTGACCTCTGTACAAAAGTAAACTACAGGTTTTGACTTTCCATAGCACTTTATTTACATATCTCATTTTTACTTTCTTTCTTATATAGTACATATTTTTAAACAATCATATTTTAATAATTTCTATTGTATAACTGTATCATAATTTATTTAATCAATTCCTATATTTAGGCGTTTAGATTTCTGACTTTTAAAAGTTTATCTCCAGGGCTTCCCTGGTGGCGCAGTGGTTGAGAGTCCGCCTGCCGATGCGGGGGACACGGGTTCGTGCCCCGGTCCGGGAAGATCCCACATGCCGCGGAGTGGCTGGGCCCGTGAGCCATGGCCGCTGGGCCTACGCGTTCAGAGCCTGTGCTCCACAATGGGAGAGGCCACGGCAGTGAGAGGCCTGCGTACCACAAAAAAAAAAAAAAAAAAAAAAAGTTTATTTCCAACAAGGTTACAATAAACATCTTTATTAAGACATCTTTGTACAATTGCTCTATTATCTTTAGGATTAGACTTCTAGAATTGAAATTCAGGGGAGGCAGCTATTTAAGGTTTTTGAACTATCAACTTGTTATGTTGTTAAAAATTTCCAGTTCTAGAGCTTCTTCTCTTTAATTCCTTTTAATATTAAAATCATAGTAAACATGTTCCAGTTTGGTAACTCATAACATTGGTTTGTTCATCTTCTATAGTATTGACATTTAGGATGACTTGCCTTTGTTTCTCCTAAATTATACTTTATCTCTCTAGTATATTTAAGAGTAGGGACTCGAAAGTTTATACTTGACATAGCAATGTACTGTCTCACTTCTTTCGTATTCCTTATCTCAGTTTTGGATAGAAAATGTGCCAACATTTTCTTTTTTCTTTTTTTTTTTCTTTTGGTCATCAAAATTTATACAGCAGGTTCTTTTTTTGAAATATATATATATGTTTCTTAGTAAATTTATTTATTTATTTATTTTTGGCTGCGTTGGGTCTTCGCTGCCGCACGTGGGCTTTCTCTAGCTGTGGAGAGCGGAGGCTCCTCTTCCTCGCGGTGCGCGGGCTTCTCACTGTGGTGGCTTCACTTTGTTGCGGAGCACGGACTCTAGGCACGCGGGCTTCAGTAGTTGTGATACTCGGGCTCAGTAGCTGTGGCTCGCGGGCTCTAGGGCACAGGCTCAGCAGTTGCGGTGCCCGGGCTTAGTTGCTCCGCGGCATGTGGGATCCTCCCGGACCAGGGCTCAAACCCATGTTCCCTCTATTGGCAGGCGGATTCTTAACCACTGCGCCACCGGGGAAGCCCTATACAGCAGATTCTTATTAGTTAACCATTTAATACATATTAGTGTATATATGTCAATCCCAATCTCCCAATTCATCACACCACCCCCCTAAAACCTAAAACTGCTCAAAAAAATTGTCTGTTAAAAAATAACCACTCTAAATTAAGACTGATAGAGAAGCTTGGTTTAAATAAGGAAAAGGCCCAAACTCTACATTTTAACGGTAGTTTTACTTTTATTTCTACGCAGTTATCTCAAATGTTAATAAAATGCTCTTAACAGGAAGATTTTAACAATTTTAATGAATAACGAAAATGGTTTGTAAGAAGTATTGCAATTATATAAACAGAAATTCTGAAGAACTTGAAAATCATTCTTACACTAGATAAAATGTTATTGTTATTTTATACTACTAATTTAGTCACCTTTGGGAAATAATGTAAAAATAAACTTTAGCTTAGCTCTGGATAATTACAACTTATGACATACAGAATTCCATACAAATGAGATCTTACAGTATTTAACTTTGGTTATTTTTATGTGGTCATTCATTCTATGTGCTGATATATTATTGTGTGTTTTATTGAAAAAGTCTTTACCCCTCCCATGAAGAAGAGAGAAGACCCCTTCCGAACAGATAACCTCCCGGAAAACCTCGGTTATCACCTCAAAATGAAGGACGGTGTGGTTTACATCTATCCTAATGAAGAAGCAGCCAGCAAAGAGGAGCCTAAGCCACTTCCTTACCCAAATCTGGACACCTTCTTAGATGATATGAATTTTTTACTTGCTTTAATTGCTCAAGGACCTGTGTAAGTGTTAAGACCTAAACTACTGCTACTATTACTACTACTAACAGTAAGACTACGTATTAATTAATTGCTTACAAGGTTCAAACACTATGTTAAAACCTTCATGTGCATTGTTTCTTTTTCTCCTCACAATCGTTCTATGAGGTGGGTATTTTTATAACTCCCGATTTACACGCTGAGACTTTGACGAGTTAAGTGATTTGCCCAAAGTCACACAGGTGGCTGAGACAGGCTTTGAGCCCCAATCCTCCCTCATTATTATTTATGTACAATTTTGATGAAAAGATTAAGTCCTTGGAGCCCAATACTTTTCAAGTTAGATTAATGCAGAGTAAGCCAGTTCCATTTGGAAACAAACATAATAGTTTTCTACAGGTTATAAGGGTCCTGATGGTTTTGAAATTGTGACTGTTTTCCTTAGATGTCTGGAATTTTTTACAATCATGATTTAATTTTCACAGTAAGACCTATACCCACCGGCGCCTGAAGTTCCTCTCCTCCAAGTTCCAGGTCCATCAGATGCTCAATGAGATGGATGAGTTGAAGGAGCTGAAGAGCAACCCCCACCGGGATTTTTACAACTGCAGGAAGGTAAACATATTCGGTGCTCAGGGGTCATTCCTGGACAAAAACATTAATCCACTTATTTCTTGAACAGGACAAGAAAGATACTGTTTTTCTGATTCATGTAAGATTTCTGCAGGTTCAGTAGAACTTCATGAAAGGAGATAGATGATGTCTAAAAGATTAAAATGCCTTTTCTACTGTTTTCTGCATAGAAAGGTTTATCACATTATTGCCATAAAAAATTATAGTTATCATCAACAACAAAAATAATAAAAACGAATAGAACCTCAAAAACCACTATTCTAGGATTTGAAAGGTCTTCACTCTAGTCCTCTTTCTTCTACTTCCTGACTGTAAGACATTGGGGAGGAAGTGATTAAATATTTGAGTTTCAGTTTCCTCATTTGTAAAACTGGGAAATATATCTGCTCAATCTAGCTCATAAGAGGATTGTGAATAGCAAATGGAAAACTAATCAACTAGAAACACTTCCAAGATGTGTTCTGACCACTTAAATGATTGCAAGGAAGTGGGAGTAGGAAATATATGAGCAGAGGTTTGGGACCAATCCCTGGCTCAGCCACCTGTATAACCTTGGGCAAATTACTTAATCTATCAAAACTTCCGCTTACAAAATTGTACTCATAAAAGTACCTAACTCATAAGTGCCATCGCTGTGCCATGGCTTCATCATTTCAACCTTTCTCCCTTTGGGGCTGAAAGCTGTAGCAGCTGCTTCACTTCCAGCTGTGTCTCATGGGTGGAGAATTGTCCCTAAGACTTTTGTGTGGATCAAATGTAGGAAGTAAATTTGATGCACAGATATCCAGGAGAAGCAGGCAATATTACTGTATCCAGCCTAAACTTTCACATCCTCACAAGGGCACAAAAAGGTGCTATGGGTTCATTCTTTGCTCGGCCACCTCCACCAGCTGCCAGGTCACACCCCTATCATATACTCCTTTCTCCCATCACAGTGGGATTGGCAGGCACCACAGAGAAGCATAACTCAAGCTGATTGTTGGTTTTTCTTTGTCTGAATGTACACACAGGTTGATACCCATATCCATGCAGCCGCTTGCATGAACCAGAAACATCTACTTCGCTTTATTAAGAAATCTTACCAAGTTGATGCTGACAGAGTGGTCTATAGCACCAAGGAGAAAAATCTGACCCTAAAGGAACTTTTTGCTAAATTAAAAATGCATCCCTACGACCTGACTGTCGATTCTCTGGATGTTCATGCTGTAGGTTGAAAAGATAATGTCAGTTTCATCTAATTCTCAGAACCCCACACACCTTTCCCCTACAAACTCTCCCTTCTCAGAGCCCGCTAAACTACGTGGGCTTACCATGCTAACTGAAAGAACCCATGGACAACTTTGAGGTTCTCTCATTGTCAGCTGTATTGGATTCCATTCTTGGAGCCCAAGCCCTTCTCCTGTTTTGTTTTTTGTTTTTTTAAATAAATTTATTTTATTTATTTTATTCTTGGCTGTGTTGGGTCTTCGTTGCTGTGCATGGGCTTTCTCTAGTTGTGGTGAGCTAGGTCTGCTCTTCATTGGGGTGTGCATGCTTCTCATTGTGGTGGCTTCTCTTGTTGTGGAGACGGGCTCTAGGCACGGGCTTTAGTAGTTGCAGCACGCGGGCTCAGTAGTTGTGGCTCATGGGCTCTAGAGCACAGGCTCAGTAGTTGTGGCGCACTGGCTTAGTTGCTCTGCGCCAAGCCCTTCTCCTGTTACCAGGCCACTGTTCCTTGTGGCCATTCCCTAACTCTCTGTGTTCAGGCAGCTCTGATAAAGATATACTTGTGCTCCTGTTTCCTGATGCAGGGACGTCAGACTTTCCAGCGTTTTGATAAGTTCAATGACAAATACAATCCTGTAGGAGCAAGTGAGCTACGGGACCTCTACCTGAAGACAGACAATTACATTAATGGGGAATATTTTGCCACTATCATCAAGGTGAGGAGAAATCAACCAGATCTATGGTACCTGGCCTGGTTCTTGAGGAGGGGGAAGAAGAGAGGGAGGGAAGGAAGGAGAAAAGAGGGAAGGAAGGAAGGAGGGAAGA
Organism: Grampus griseus; assembly: GCF_964374135.1. Classification (NCBI taxonomy): domain Eukaryota; kingdom Metazoa; phylum Chordata; class Mammalia; order Artiodactyla; family Delphinidae; genus Grampus; species Grampus griseus. The sequence continues at coordinate 82,657,619 of NC_139017.1, forward strand.
AGAAAGGGAGGGAGGGAAGAAGGAGAGAGGGAAAAAAGGAAAGAGAAAAGAGGGAAGGAAGGAAGGAAAGGAGGGAGGGAGGGAGGGAGGGAGCGTGCTATCCCTGGGGTCAGGCAATACACAAATGAATGTGATAATTTCTTCTGAAACATTCACTGTAATGATTTTCAAAGACCTTGATTCCTAGGACAGAGACCCTAAGGGTGTGGATTTGGGATTAAGGACCTGGCTCTTCCAGGCTTTTGGAGTTGTAAGTTCAGGAAGAATTAGGATCAGAATCCATCCTGATCTTCATGACACCTGAACATTAGGAGGCAGGAATGACAGGTGCAGTTGGGAGATGTGTGTTTGGAGATATAGGGGGCATATGAAAACTGAATTTCTTTTGCAGCGGTGCCTTGGGATTTCATCGTCTTTAGTCTGACTGTTTTTCTCTCTAGACTCCATTACATCCTATCAGTCTTTTAGCCCGACTAACTCCCCCTCACCTCTCAGGCTCCTTACATCTTAACCTTGATAGTTTTCCTCTGACTGCCTTTCACATTTCCTCTGTTCTTCTTAGTACCCATCTCCTCTCCCTAGACCCCACAGGTTTAGACCCCTGAGGGACCCGTGGGAATTCCTGGCTTTGGACTCCTCTCTTGGCTTTGCAGGAGGTAGGTGCAGACTTGGTGGACGCCAAGTACCAGCACACTGAGCCCCGCCTGTCTATCTACGGCCGCAGTCCTGATGAGTGGAGCAAACTCTCCACCTGGTTCGTCCGAAACCACATCTACTGCCCCAACATGACATGGATGATCCAGGTCCCCAGGATCTAGTACGTACCCACCCACTGGAAACCCTGAAGCCTGCCTTCCTCCCACCTGCCTCACCTCCTCCACACCAACAAGGAATGTGCAGCACATCTGGACAGAAATAAGCTTTGTTAAACAGCAGTCAGTACTGGGGCCCGGGTGCCTGATTTTGTCCCTTCTGGGTTTAGCACTCTTGATGACAGACAGGAGTTAGGAAGATCATTTCAGTTCAGTTTTCTAACCAGGTTTTTTGGTTTTGTTTTGTAAAACAGGGGACTTTATGCAGATCACAAAATAACTTCTTGAGAATGATTAAGACTTAAGATAAGAACTATATACATTTTACTATACATTTTCTTTCTCTTGGTCTTCCTCTCTGTGTCCAGTTCACTCTTTCCCATGCGCATCTGTACTGGGGTGTACCTTTCTTGTATCAGAACCTCTACCACTGTCTGTCGATTGTCTCATCTACAAGTGCTCAAGTTCTCTATGATTAATGAGTATTTATCAATGGTATTATCACCTGCTAATTACTCATTGCCCTCAGGGATGTTCATATCATTGATCTTTTATCTAACTTAAGTGTTTATATATTGTCTAGCCACCTACCTCCATGCTGTGTGTGCCCTGTGACAATGCAAGAGTTTTATCCTGTCTCTTTAGCCAAAAATAAAAGTAGCTTTTTGACTGGAGTAAAACATCCTGTCTAATATCATTAAGGAAGAGATATTAAAGCATTAGAGTGTGGTGGTTAGAAGCATGGGCCCTGGCTCTGGACTGGCTATGCTTGAATCCTGGCTCTACCACTTACTAGCTGTGTGACCTTGGCAAGTTGTGTGACCTCTCTGTGCCTTAGTTTCATCATCTTTAAAATGGGGTCATAATGGTACCTAATTTATTGTGTTTTATGAGGATTAAATTAGCTAATACTTCTGGCCACTTAAAAGAGTGGATGGCATATATTGTGTGCTATATAAGAATTTGTTAGATTGCCCCCTGGCCACAGCATATCATAGGTGTTCTTGATAACTGTTTCACGCTCACGATACCACACATGTAAAAATCATTGAAACTTTCATGACAGAGTTCCCATACTCTTCATTTTCTATCTGGACTTAGCTGTGAACGTTTAGTTTTCTTACCACAGAGGATTTGTAGAAGATATAGGGGCATGTGGTCCAACAAGAAATTTATACCTCCTATGCCAAACCCAAACTGAATCCTTCATTATGGGTAACCAAGAAGAATGTACCAGAGTGGACCTAGGATGGAGACACTAGGTCTTCTCCTGAACATGGCATTTAGTCCTTTGCTTGCCTTTGGTCCTTTGCTTTGAACTATTAGTCCAAAAAATCTTTTCCTCCTAAATTCTCTTCATTCCTGCCTCTAGTGATGTGTTCCGATCTAAGAATTTCCTTCCACACTTCGGAAAGATGCTGGAGAATATTTTCATGCCAGTGTTTGAGGCCACCATCAACCCCCAGGCTCACCCAGACCTCAGTGTCTTCCTCAAGCATGTAAGCATGGCCCTGCAAGCCTTCCTACGGCTGCACATGAACCAGCCCGCCTACCTAACCATGATTAATTCTTGATGCTTATCTCTGACATTTGGTCCTTGCCTTTGGAAGCTGAAAGTTTGTCTGAGGGCCGGGACCCTGCCTTCGGACTGAACCCATTACGTGGCTCACTCTTCCTGACAGATTACTGGCTTCGACAGTGTGGATGATGAGTCCAAACACAGCGGCCACATGTTCTCCTCCAAGAGCCCTAAGCCCCAGGAGTGGACCATGGAAAAGAATCCATCTTACACTTACTATGCCTACTATATGTACGCAAACATCACGGTGCTCAACAGCCTGAGAAAGTAAGTAGATGAGAACTGGAGCTAGAAGGAGAATCTATTTAGCACACCTCTTTCCTCATACATTGGCACCCTAGGTGGTTGAGGGCCTACGCTGCTGGGATGCTGCCAGCTGGCCCAGAGCAGAAATTTCTTTCCCTTGTCTTTTTCTTCGGTTTCTTTATTTATTTAGGGGCAGGAATGGACAGTTTGGAGCCTTGAGTAACTTTCACAGTTCCTTTTCTTTGGAAGTTTAGGAATTTACACTAATCACTGTGCAATTTACTATAAAATTCCATACATTTTACCTTTCTTGATATATCTGGGTAAGGAATAAATAGAGGACTATCATAATGGGGTTTTCTGGAAATGTTTCCCCGCTGAAGTGTGAGTAGGAGAAACAACGACATGGTGATATTGGTAAAAGTTGGGTGGAAACTGAAGATGTTTCTGTTCAGGTAATCAAAACTTTCCTCCATACCCTCATATCCTATGTTGTCTCTTTTTTCAAAAAGCCTGTGTTTGGGAAGAATTAAGATTATGATTTGGAATTGTCAGTTTTGCTGAATACTTTGGATACCCCACTCCCTTTCAGAGTGTTCTGGTGTTTCCTACCAGATTTTCTTATAAATCACTCTATGCCCAGCACTGTTGCCAGGTCCCAGTCAGTCACCTGTGATTGCTATAGTAGCTCCGTTTCCCTAGGGAACGAGGCATGAATACGTTTCTGTTCCGACCTCACTGTGGGGAAGCTGGAGCTCTCACCCATCTCATGACAGCATTCATGACAGCAGATAATATCTCTCATGGCCTGAATTTAAAAAAGGTGAGTTGGAAGCTCTCTTCTCAATATTAACTTTTATACTGGAGCTAGAGGAACAGCATTTTTTCCCCTTATCATTCTGTCACAAGTCATTATCAACACTGGAATCAAATTAAAGTAGAGCAAAAAAGATTTTTGAGATTATTTAGTGCATCTCATTTTACAGAGGCCCAGAGAAGTAAAGGAAGTTGCTCAAGATTACCTAGATAGTTGGTGGCAGGGAGGAGTTAATGCAGATCGCCTGACTTGCATTTTAGAACTCTGACAAGGGATAAATCAGAGGCAGCTTGGCTTACCTGAAACTGGTTTTCACCAGATTTCATGTTATAGCATGTTTTAAAATGCCTCTGGTGTGAGTCAGAACTTTCTTGTAGGGAAAAAAAATGTTTCAAGGTGAAGTCTTTTGCCTAACTAACTAGACAATTAAAACACAAACAGCTGGGTTTGACTCAATGCTTCTGAAAATTGATCCCAAATAAATTTCTTCTAAATAGTATTTACATTTAAAAGCTATTATTCTTCTTTACAAGGGGATTTAAAGAATAGGTGATAATTTTGTTGAAAGGTAAAACTTGAGGTAACCAGGAAGTTTTAACTTTTCTAGTTTGTATCCCTTTCTCAACATTAAAAAAATTTTTTTTCACTCTTCCTTTACAGAGTCCTGTGTTACAGTATTTGTTTTTCTTAGCCCAGATTCCCATCGCTATGTCGCCATTAAGTAACAACAGCTTATTTCTAGAATATGCCAAAAATCCGTTTTTAGATTTCTTCCAGAAAGGGCTAATGATCTCACTGTCTACAGATGACCCGATGCAATTCCACTTCACCAAGGTACACATATGGAATTTTGAGTAATACAAGTATATTTTTGCTGAAATGTTGTTTACCACCCAGAATTTTAAAGTCAAATCAAGATATTTCATTATTCTTTTTGTGCAGGATGTGGGTTATTTCTTTTAATGCATTCCTTTTTCTTCCTTTCTTCCTTTTTTTTTTTTGGCCTCATTTAAATAAATAACCCAAGGAGCCCCTAATGGAAGAATATGCCATTGCTGCACAAGTCTTCAAGCTGAGTACCTGTGATATGTGTGAAGTGGCAAGAAACAGTGTTCTGCAATGTGGAATTTCTCATGAGGTAGACCTGCCCTTGACTGGCTCTCCTTCTGAGTTTAGAATTTGGCAACTTGAATATTGAAAAATTAGTTGGGGAAACATGTTGAAAAATTATTTCACAAATCATGTGCAATTACTATGGACAGGGACTAGAAAAAACTATTCTGTCTCTCTGGCCATGCTTTTTGGGCAAGGGAAATAAAATATAATTGATTTCTCAGCAGACCGTGCACATTGAGGTACTGGATGAGTGCTTTTAATGGTTTATTGTTTTCCTCTTGCCCGTAGCTAACCTAAGGAAGGAATCTTGGTGGAGGATGTAATTATTGTCTATATCAGGGTAAAAAGGGACAACAATCATTCTGTTTCCTTTTCTCTTATAGGAGAAAGTAAAGTTTCTGGGTGATAATTACCTTGAAGAAGGTCCTACTGGAAATGACATCCGAAAGACAAATGTGGCCCAAATCCGCATGGCCTATCGCTACGAAACCTGGTGTTATGAACTTAATTTAATTGCTGAAGGCATTAAATCAGGAGAATAAAACAAATAAACCAAATAATGATATGGGTGAGATTTTCATTGTAGAGTGTGAATAACAATAGTTACCAGTTATTGAATCCCTACTACAAGCCAAAGATTGTATTAGATATTGTTCCATTGACATTATTTCATTTAATGTTTTGCACAACTTTATAGGTATTATTACCTCCATTTTGGGGAAGATGAGTAAACTGAGGTTGGTGAAGTTAATAACCTGCACAATTGTACAACACAGGGAATATAGCCAATTTTTTATAATAACTGTAAATGGAATATAACCTTTAAAAATTATGAATCACTATGCTGTACACCTGTAACATATAGTAGTGTACATCAACTATACCTTAATTAAAAAAAGAAATGATCTTTGATAAAAAAAATAAGCTGCACAAGGATGCACCTAGTGAGAGGTAGCAATGGGGACCTGGGTTTTTCTGACTCTTGAGTGTCCATGACTTCCAGGCAAAACGGTTATTAAGGCAGGGCAAAAATACAAGCAAATGATGGGACTTCCCTTGTGGTCCAGTGGTTAAGACTGCACTCCCAATGCAGGGGGCCCAGGTGCAATCTCTGGTCAAGGAACTAGATCCTGCATGCCACAACTAAAATATCCTGTTTGCCGCAACTAAGACCCGGCGCAGCCAAATAAATAAATAAATATTTAAAAAAACAAAAACAAAAACAAGCAAATGATTTGATATAGGGAGAATGTAGGCTTTTGGTTTATAGAATGAAACTTGCTATAGGCACTTAGACTTCTGAAAAGTCCTTTTGACAGGATACATCTGAAGGGTGGCTTTCTTAGACAAAAACAGGTGTACCCCAAGATAGAAAATCTGTAATTATGAATTATTATACTCATGGAGAATTTATCTTATGAAAGGATTCTTAGTTTTAAGGATATAATTGACAATAAAGTTATAGTCAGCTGTAGTGGTACGTTTTAAACGATTTCACTTACCAAAATAAGATACACGTGTAACTTTTTAGAAACATTCCTGTTACTCAAGGTCAGGTGGAATTCAATCCAATTAGCCAGACCATACTTCTATACATATACAGTTGTGTTGCCACCTAGTGGTTGGGCTGATACTTCGTTCCACTTATTCAATAAACAATTACTGATCAAACATCTAAAGTACCAGGTACTATTCTAGGCAGCAAAGATATAAAGAATAAGATTTCACTTCTACTCTCAAGTTATTCACAGCAAGAAGTTATAGCATGAGTGGATACAAAAGTGAAACAGAGCATTTTGTGAAACATCCCAGAAAGTAATGACGTTTCAAATGGAAAAAAAAATTAAAAGCAAATTCCTGCATGCTTCCACATTCTGTACAGGTAGCCATAAGCATAGGCATGATCCCAGCAGCATGTTTGTACTAGCCCTGGTGTTAGAATGCTCTCCCTGGTTTCTGAAGTTGAAGTTCTGTTTGCTGAGTATTTGTAAGTCCCTTGGAAAACCTGATTTTATTTTACCTTGGCCTCTTTGTCATCAAAATAATATAAGTTGCCAAATTAAACTTTCTATTCTCAGATTTTAAAAGGCATGAACTACCATTATGTATATCTCCATCTTACCCATGAGAGGGCAGTAGAATACATACATGTTAATTCATTTATTACATCCATGCAGATTTGGTTTCCAATTTGGTACTTGGAATTCGATTTGCTCATTTTGTCATATAGTCTCCTGGAATTCAAAGTTTGAACTTTGAAATAAATTTGAAATTCCAAAGCCACACTATTCTAGCCCCAAATTTTATCTTAAACAATTGTTTGGGAAGTTTTCTAAATACATAAGGAATTTTTTGGTGGTGAGCAGGAGTCCATAAAGATCAGTGTTCAAAATTTACTACAAATTTATTTCCTCACTGAGACATGATTAAAAATATGTCTTGTCAAAAAAATATGTCTTGTCATTCCTCTTTTTCTCCCCCCCCCCATCACAGAAGAGACTTCCTGTTTCATTGTCCACGGTTCATGGTTTCACAGTGGTTTGGGATATGCAGCTTTTATTGCTTTGACTACGTTGGCTTGTGACAGTCATCTGTGATGTGTAATACTGCTCTTTCTGGCCGTCTTCTATTTTGGTACCTCTATGCGAACAGATATGGGGAGTTTGATCACCAAATCCAAGAGGTTCTGGTGGGGGTGGGGTGAGGTAGGGTGGAGTCGGGCGGGCAGAGGCAGGGTGGGGTGGTTAGCAAGTGCCTGGGAAACAGGCTCAAATCATCCTTGACTCGCAGCCTTAGTGAAACTGGGCTGCTGCTCGCAGTAGGCACTGCGCCATACACATACCTGAGTATGAGTGTGTTGCAGGCGTAGCGCTTAAGCATGTGTGTCACAACAGGGCGTGGGAGCCGACCTCAGGCACTGGGAGTATCAAAGGCAACCCTGCTCTGGGATTTCACGCCTCAGGTGTCCGGAGCGTCATTTGCATCTGTGTATGTTTCAAGTAGGCGCTGTACTGCAATTGCCGGAGAAATGTTTGTTTCCTCCTTGAGCTCAGCCCGAGAAATGGTGCTGCTCTTTCACTGGAGACACCAGGCCTACTGAGCCCGGTGGCAGGAGACAATTCTATGGTTTCTTTGAGTGAGGTGCCATTTGGATTCCTTGATTAGGCTTTCTCTCACGGGTGGTTGTGAGGAGTCAACCTTCGTGTAAAGTTCTGGTCCTTCGCCGTGGGGCCTGTCGGACGGCAGGCACGGCAACGGCGAAGGAGCTTTGGCTAGAGGCCCTCGGCTGGACGACAGTGGCGCCGGTAGCCTGCCTCCTGGGGCCGCACCCTTTCGGCGCCCAAGGTCCTGGGCAAGATTCTGGCCTCTACGCCGAACTCCAGAGGGGGCGGTTCCCCTCTGGACGGTCCCCGGGCGGTGCCGGGGGCGGGCCCGACCGTGAGGGGTGGGAACAGGAACCAATAAGAACAGGACTTTGCCGGGGCGGGGCCTGCGGCCGGGCCTGTGGGGGCGGGACGGAGCCCACCCAGAGTGGGAGCGAGCCGACTGGGCGCTTCTGCGCGGAGGACGAGAGCCTCGGAGCCCAGCCGCGGAGGCGGCGTCGAGGACGAGAGCAAGTAGGGGTAGGGAGACCCGGGCGGGGTGTGAGGCAGGGGCTTCGGACCCTCGCGGCGGAGGGTGTCGCAGAGCGGGGCCACGGAGCGTCGGGCGCCGTCCGGCCGCTGCGCGGGAGCGGGCTGGCGGAGGTGTCGGCGCCGCCCACGCTCTCTCGGCACCTCCACGGCCTGGAGGGACGCCCGAGCGTGCAGCCAGGCGCCCAGCGGACGCCGCGCGTTGGGAGCCCGCTCTTCGGCCTCGGAGGTTGTGGCGGAGCCTGGCTGAGGGTCTCCTCGCCGCTCCCTTCGGGGCGCGGGGACCGCCGTCCAGGTGACGCTCGGGGACGCTCGACAGTCCTGGGGTAGAGGCAGGGAGCGCCCCGCATCCAGGAAGAAACATGGGGCTCTCTCCAGGATTAGCCACGGCGCTTGAACGTCGACAGGCTGAGACGACGGACTTTACATTTTTGCTTTTTTGTGCTTTGATTCTTAACAGAATCTGACGAGCACAGTAGTGAAAGTTGTCAAGTAGGATTTTGATTTAAAAATCTGGCATTGGAACATCTAAGAGCTTCTAACTAGTATGGCAGAAGATGATCAGAATATGAGTCAGGGGCTGGAGCCTCGGCCAGGACCCACATACCAGATGTGATGCCTCGGTCAAGTAGACTTTTCTGGGCCTACGTTTCCTTAGCTGTAAAATCGAGATGCTCATGCGTGCCTGGGGGTATTCTGAGGGTCAAATGAGATGCGTGAGAGTATTCCATAAGTGTTAGGTATTGCATATTCTGTAAAACAACTACTAAGTGCCAGGCACATAGTAGGCACGTTGTAAACATTTACCCTAAAGCTAGTGATTCACCTACAGTGTTTTAGATCAAGTCCTACACCTTCGTTTACTGTGTAAATAAATTGCTTAAGCTCATTTTCCACAAATCACCATTGTTGGAAATGTGGTCCATTTTTAACTGATTAATGAATTTTTCTAGAATAGCATATATTATCGATACACTGTTACTGATCGTTTACCAAGAAGTTTGGTAGCAATCAGTCTATGTCTTTGCTTTAGATAAATAGTTGTCGTTTAAGTTACCTGGTAAAGTAAGCTGGGAGTATTGTTTCAAATCAGACTTGTATTTGCTTTTGTAAGATTTAAGTCCTCCAAAACAAAATTAATATATAGCCGCATTTTGGGGGTACAGCCTTTATTATAGACATGTGCATTATTTTCTGTGGGTATGTGTGTGAGGTGTTGTGTTGGGAGAGCAGAAATGAAAAAAGAGTAGTAGTTTGCAACCAGCAGACTTTGACTAGGGATACTTATAGGCGTGTTCTGAAGTCGTTTCCCAGGCAGAAACCAGGAAATGTAGTAATTGTGTCTCTTGGCTTTTCATTAGTTTTTTTGTGTTGAGTGTGGCAATAGACTTTTAAAATAATGCAAATATAAAGGAAGAATATTAGTTTTTCTGATGCGACAATAAGCACTTTTCTAAAGCTGAAAATTATGTTTTAATGATCTGTAGTAAGTCTTACATTATAGACAAGAATTTTAGACCACTGGATACCAAGATCAAATTAAATGGAGGAGTAGAGAGAAAGTTTCTAGTGAATGTAATTTTTGTGTTGCTTTAACAGTTTTACATGTTTCAACAGTTCAGTGCAAGATGGATGCTTTGAAACACCAGTTTCAAACATGTACTCCATATATAAATTTTGCTATGATTTATAATTTGTTGATCTTGGAGGACTGAAGCCTTATATTCACGTTATTTATTGAGCACCTAATACATTCCAAGGCACAGTTTTAGCACTTATATTCATGTATGGGCAGGATATAATTCCTTCCATCTAGGAGATTACACTTTACCAAGTGGGCTAACATAAGCTGTTTTTAAAACTGATGTTAACAATAACATCAACCAGCATTTACTGGGACCTTCTTTGGGCCAGGCAGTGCTCTAAATTCTTTACATGCATTATCTTATTTAATCCTTACAACAGCATCTTGAGGGGTGTTATTATTATGATCTCCTCATTGAGAAACAAAAAGGTTGAATAACTTTCCCATATCAAACAGCCTAGGTGCCAGAGCTAGGTAGGACTCAAACCAGACAGTTGGGCTCCAGAAATCCTGATCTTAACCTCTTCATTATATTGAGTGTAAAATTCTGTGAGTGAGATACAAATGAAATCCAACAAGCATTTAAAAGAAAGTTCTGTAAAGAACTTCTTCAAAAAGAAGGAAAGAAAGAGAGAGAGAAAGAAACTGGTATTGCAAGGAGTAGATGAAGGCATATCCAAGCTACAATTATACTTTATATATAGGAGAATTTTTTTTCCTGGTGAATGATGTGGGATTCTTTTCGTTTCTAAGCCCTCAGTCACTCAGTTACTACAATTATGGCATTATCTTAATACTATAAGAGGTGATTATTTTTTAATAAGTTTAAAATGTTTGTTCTCAGACCATAAGTTAAAGTTAGATTCAAGAAAAGAAAATGTTTCCCTGCCTTCAAGATGCTTATAAGTAGACATGTAAATAAGTCCCTACAATTTCAGTGTGATAAGAGTTATAACAGAGATATAGTTATAGAGTTAATGGGACCGTTGATGAGGGAAGATAATTCTGTATATGGTAGGGAGGAGGATTAGTGAGAAGATACCATATTTGAATTTGGCTTTAAAGGATGAATAGGAGTTTGCTGAGTTGGGGAAGGGAACAGAAGATATGGATGAAAACGAGGAATATTATGTGAAAGTATATGGTATGTTTGAGGAATGTGTTGTAGTCCATATTGTCACTAAAAGTCAGAGTGTATAGAGATGAGGGGTTGGGCTAAAGAAGGTGGTGCCTGGAAATAAGCTGAAAAAATTAAAATTGCAGAGCTTGGTTGCCAATCACTTTAGGATCGCTGAAATTTCTAGAAATAAGGTAAGTGTGGGATTTCAGTGCCTATCATTTGAAATAATGAAGATTTGCCCAGTTTGGCATAATCTTTCACTTTAGAATATGGTGTTAAAGGTAGTTTTAATACTTTGAAGTACAGGATATACTATAAAACAACATACAGATTTATGCAAGTAAAAAGTTATGACTCAGAGAAAGAGAAAAAAGAAGTCTGTGGTGCCATTTGGTGAAGAGCCTGTTTATCTTGCTGAGGACTTTGGACTTGATTCTAAAGACAGTGGAGAGCCAGGGAAGGACTTTAAGTAATTAGGAAAGATAACATGGTGGTGGTATGGTATAGCAGCTGGATTGGATGGAGAGGCAAAAGGTAGAGAGATAAGTTAGGAGGCTGTTGCTATTGAAATAGCCCAGATAAGAGTGGATAAGGGCCTGGAGTAGGAAAATAGTAATAGAGATGAAGAGGAGAGGACAGATGGTATTACAAGGCTTAAAAAGTGATTGGCTTTGAAGGTGAACAGAAAAGTAAAAACTTAGTTTCTCAGCTTGGGAAACTGGATAGAGGAACTTGATTTAATTTTTAATGTGAGGGGAAGATAATTGTTTCAGTTTTGAACATGGTGAGTTAGAAGTGTCTATGGAGCATTCAGACAGAGGTGTCAAGAGAGGATCCAGAGCCCAGAAGAGAGGCTGAGATTGGGGATTCAGATTTCGGAGTTAGCCAGTAAGTGGAAATTGAAGCTGTAAGAGCAGATGAAATTGTTTGGGGGGAAGACAAGGAATTAGAAGAGAAGAGGGCCAAGGATAAATTATTTGCTTTGTATGAATAGAAGGGATTCATTTATACTAATTTTCTTATTAATTGTGATTATAAAGAAATTAAATGGGTTTTAATTGAAGATTAAACAGCTTTTACATCCAAATGAATCCTGTTCTTTTAAAATTTCACTGGGAGTCACTCATTTATTCCCAAAGTGTATTGCCCAAACTATTACTGGAGTACCTCTTTGTGAAAAAAAAAATACTTTATAGCAAATTCACAGCCAATCAAGAAAGTAGATCTTCTGGCTTTATTATAGAATTCTTTTTCCTCCTCTGTACTTTCTAGTTCCATGCTTATAATAGATGGGCCCCAACTTAAGATGGTTCCGCTTCTGATTTTTCGACTTTACAATGGTGCAAAATTGGTACGTACTCAGTAGAAACTGTACTTCGAATTTTGAATTTTGATCTTTTCCTGGGATAGCAGTATGCGGTGTGATGCTCTCTCCTAATGCTGGGCAGAGACAAGGAGTCAACCTCTCAGTCAGCCACATGATTATTGATACAAGGATAAACAGCCGATACACTTATAACCATTCCGTACCCATAGGACCATTCTGTTTTTCACTTTCAGTACAGTATTCAATAAATTACATGAGATAGTCAACACTTTATTTTACAATGGGCTTTTATCAGATCTTCCTCAACTTACCATGGGGTTACATTCTGAAAAACCCATAATGTGAAAATATCATAAGTTGAAAATGCATTTAGTACATCTGACCTACCAAACATTGTAGCTTAGCCTAGCCTATCTTAAATGTGCTCAGAACACTTATATTAGCCCACAGTTAGGCAAAATCATCTAACACAAAGCCTATTTTATAATACAGTGTATTATCTCATATAATTTATTGAATACTGTACTGTATATGGAAAACAGAATGGTTGTATGTACAGAATGGTTGTAAGTGTATCGCATTTTCACCCTCATGATCGTGTGGCTTACTGGGAGCTGCGGCTCTCTGCTGCTGCCCAACATGGTGAGTATCATACTGCATATCACTAGCCCAGGAAAAGATGAAAATTCAAAATACAGTTTCTACTGAATGCGTATTACTTTGGTACCATCATAAAGTCAGAAAATTTTAACTGGAGCCATCATAAGTTGGGGACTGTTTGTAGAGCCTGTTTACCTTGAATCAAAGGTAAGAAAGCATATGACTCTTCCCTCACTTGGTTGTTAGCTCTTAGAAGTCAGAGATAGTGCTTTAAAAAAAAAGCCTCCCATATATTTAGATTATCAATAAATGGTTGATTCATCTTGATAACCAACTTATTCAGTCTTGGCTCCAAATGGCTTAGCCATTTCCAAAATTCATTTTCATCTTCAAAGGGTGAAGACTTGTCACCACTGAGGAGATTCAAAAGAAAGTGTTACAGCTTTGAAGGCATTTTCAAACAAGCAGTTTCAAAAATATTTTCCTAGTTTGTAGTATCATTAAAATAAGTGTATGATCTTCTAAGGCAGGGAGTGGAAAACTTTTTCTCTGAAGGGCTAGATAGTAAATATTTTAGACTTTGTGAGCCATACAGCCTATCATAACTACCCAATTCTGCCAAAAAAGAGCCATAGACAATACTTAAATGAATGAGTATGGATTGAGGTCCAGTTAAAGTTTATTTATGGACATTGAACTTTGGATTTCATAGCATTTTCACATGTCACAAAATGTAGTTATTTGATTATTTTTTCAACCATTTGAAAATGTAAAATTCTCAGAGGCCAAAAACAGATGTTGGGTCACATTTGACCCACAGGTAGACCATAGTCTGCTGACCCTGTTCTAAGGGGTGTTCTTTGAAGTACTTGGATTTGTTTAGTTTTTATAAAATGGTTCTTCAAAGTTATACCTCCTGCTTCCAAATTCTAGTACATTTCTTAAAACATCTGAAAAATTTTCATTCATACTCTATTTCTCATATAGAGTAATTAGAATACATTCCCTTCATTAGTTTGGAACCCGAGATACAGAGAAATAGATTAAATTGTACAGTGTCAGAATCAAAAATATGTTTGAAATGGGCTTCCCTGGTGGCACAGTGGTTGAGAGTCCACCTGCCGATGCAGGGGACATGGGTTCGTGCCCTGGTCCGGGAGGATCCCACATGCCGCGGAGCGGCTGGGCCCGTGAGCCATGGCCGCTGAGCCTGTGCGTCCGGAGCCTGTGCTCTGCAGCGGGAGAGGCCACAACAGTGAGAGGCCCGCATACCGCAAAAAAAAAAAAAAAAAAATATATGTTTGAAAATATTTTTCAACATTCAGTATTGCTTACTGAACCAGTTAAACAGCAATCTTTTTGCCTCAGCGAAAGTGGGAACATTGAAAGCTAGGTGGAATAAAAGACCAAAACTGGAAGGAGTGTCCTGCACTGGTTCCCAGAGGGCTGGGCAGGATGGAATCTTTTATCTTTTTCCTCTTTGAATTGTGTGAATAATTTTTATCCTAAGGAAAAGGAAACATGAAGTTTTTCTTCACTTCAGGGGCATTATAGCAGGTTATAAGATTGAAGGATTAAATAATGGTGAGATAAGAGGAAGAAATTTAAAGGACTTAACTTTTTCACATCGAGCCATCCCAGATGTTTCTCTTGCACCTTATATGTTTGAGGAGGAAATTTATGATACTTTTTTGCTTATAGATCTTAGCCTGGTTAGCAGCCTGAAAACATAATTTTAACATTCAGTTCAGGCAGTATTAATCCATTTATATTAGTTATAAGTAATATTTAATGCTCTATTTCTTTAAGTTAGATTTCTGACTTTCATGGTTTTCATAACAGAGATAAATGTTTACAACAGGGGGCATGGAGGACAATTATTAGTTTTTCTTCGAAGTTTAAATTCATAGAAGTGGCATATTTGTGGATTTTTTTCTGTGTGGTTGTTAATATATAGGACAGATGGAGGTGTGTGTGAGATTTGTTCTTGGTGCTACTTAAAAGATATGTGCTTTTTTTCTTTCTCTCCTTTTTTCCATTCGAATTAAAAAAACAAAAAACTCTGGCTGTCTAGGATGTTTTCGAGTTGGTTACTTAGCAATATGAAGCATAATTTTGTATTTAAATATTTATCTGTATTCTTTGATACTCTGATTAAATAAGAGTCTGTTAAGGCTGATGATGTTAGGGCCTGCTGGGAGGAAATGACACAGCCTGCTTTACAACAGTATTTACTGCAAAATCACCTTTTCCCTGGTTCCTACTTAAACTGTAAGGGGTAACATGGAACAGAAGAGCAGCATTATGTGAATTAGAGTGATGGTCAGTTTGGTGATGACTGTAATGCAATGGTTATTGCACAGTTAATTTATATTAACATAATTCAAAGTTGAGCAGAATGGTTGGTAAAAATGGTGAGATGCTATCTAACTAGGTTTTATTTTTTAACTTTAAATGCATTCTTCAAGTGTGATGTTTTTAAGAGTTCAGTGATAATTGTTATTTAAAAAGAAACTAGATCAATATACCCTTTAAATGTACTGTTTAATTATTAGGAGAAGAGAGCATGTAGTAAAAAAAATACAGAGCCATGTTCAATAGCTGCATCTAGAAGTACAAAAATGTTGAGGAAATGGTGACTTGAGAAAAAGTGTAAGACTTTAATGAAGATTATTTTAAAAATGGGTTTATCAAATGTGCAAAACCTGACTAAAGTGACATATATTTGTATTAATGTTGCAAATGAAAGTTAAAATCTTTAAAATTGAAAAGATTCTTGGAAACAGCATACTGGACTTTTCGATAAGCCTTTTAAAATATTTTCAAAGAGGACTTCCCTGGTGCTGCAGTGATTAAGAATCCGCCTGCCAATGCAGGGGACACGGGTTCAGTCTCTGGTCTGGGAAGATCCCACATGCCGCGGAGCAACTAAGCCCGTGCGCCACAACTACTGAGCCTGTGCTCAAGAGCCCACGAGCCGCAACTACTGAAGCCCGTGCGCCTAGAGCCCAGGCTCTGCAACAAGAGAAGCCACTGCAATGAGAAGCCCGTGCACTGCAACGAAGAGTAGCCCCCGCTCGCTGCAACTAGAGAAAGCCCGCACGCAGCAACGAAGACCCAAAGCAGCCAAAAATAAATAAAATTTAAATATATATATATTTTTTCAAAGAAAGAAAAGAATATAAAATTATCTCAGTTTCCCTTTTATTTAAGGACCATTCCTGAGAAAGATGAATTATTGTTTTATTTTGTTGCATATCAGTGGCATAAGAGAAAAATGGCTACATATTTCTTGAAAAAAGTATTTGTCTAGAATGCATGGGTGTTATGTTTATGATGTTTGGTGATTAGTAAGTGGAAAATTGAAAATTGCACCTCTTCGTGTTGACATACCTCTATTCTGTATCATTATGGGACATTTCAACAGTGCTTATAAGGTGGCTACCGTTTGATGCAGACTTCACAGTCCAAATTGTTGGGATCACTGACTTAAGTTTGTCACATATGGTAGCAAGGTAATTAATAAGGAAGATTTTCTTGTGTTGTTTAAATTTAGCTCCAACTGTATGGTCATATTTATAGAAAAGGAATTGTTGATCCTCGTAAGTTAAACTGGGAAAAATTTTTGAAGTAATTGTAAGTAGTGGAATAGCAAATATGATTAGAAAACATAGAGGAGTTATTTTAAACATTGTTTGAAGCTACTGATAATAGTGCTTTTTTCCCCCCAAAGGTCCACACTTATGTTTTATTGAGTATTTCCTCAAAGCACCCTTCCAACACTCAAGCAGAGGTAGGGAGGGAGGGAGAGTGACAGAGACAGAGAGACGGACACAGACAGAGACAGAGAGACAGACAGAGACAGAGATGGACATATAGACAGTAGTCAAAACAGCACAACTTACAGTGCAGGCATCCTCCTGCTTTCTTCTGAAAGTCCAGGGCAGCCGGACTACTGGTCTCCTTGAAGCTTTCCCTCCAGCAGAAGCAGTAGGCTGGGCATGAATGAGCACACTGCCCAGCAGGTCATTGCTGGGCTCTCTTTCTGTCCCATTTGTTCTAAGGGCTTAGAGTGCTCTTTGGAATCACTGTTTTACGTATACAAAAAGCTTTGGTAATTGCTGAAAACCCTCTGAATCTCTTGGGTGTATTGAAAAATATTGAAAGTTATTAATTATTATAAAGGAGACTTGCTGAGTAGCCAAGTTTTAAAAATGTTTTGTTCAGAGCTAATCATACCCATTTACTATGTCACCGCAGAGTTTGATAATTGTTAAGAGGTAAGGAGCTAAGCAGATTGTGCAAATCTGGAATTTTTCCAGTTGAAAAACATTCTCGTTTGGCAGGTGTTTTCCAGTATTTTTGAATAGCAAAATTTGCATATTTAACTGATATTTTTGGCAACCTAGTGAGCTAAATTTGAAGCTGTATGTCTAAGGGTTCCAAAACATTGTTATGGCAAGTAATACTTGGACTCTTTTACTCTTTCAAACATGTTGCTACATCTGGAAGAGAGCATTATCATTAAAGAAAATTTGAACAAAATAAAATGTAGAGATATTGTAAAATCTCATTTCTCTGTCTCCAAACTTTCAATTATTATTTTCCTGAGGGGAAGTTTAAAACATTAAAGAAAAACATTTAGCTAAAAGATCCATTTGCCCTGCATCAATAACTGCGTTCAATATGGATTCCAAGAAGAAAATGACTTCTTACAGCTTAGTTCTTAATTTACTCTGAAGTGATTATGAATGATATTGCTAACCATCATTTTGTATTAAGACCAAAGAATTTCCATTACTAAGTAGAATGCGTATGGTACTATTTTTACCATTCACAGCAACTTATTGTCTCATCTAGGGTTTTCAACCCTGACCCAATATAAAGCAAAAGAGTGCAAGACTCTAGTGAACCTAATAAGTACATAACATTGTCCTTGTGTGTTCCAGACTGGAATTAATTTATGAACAGGAAAGGTCACTCATTGCATTACACTGACTCTTTTCTAATTTTAATATTTATATTATGTATTAATTTTAGAATTTTAAATGTATTTAAATAATGACCAAATATTTGATGTTAACTTTATGTTTTACTTTATCATATGTAGTAAGGTTAATTACTGTTTTGTGAAACTTCTGTTTCAGTTGTGTGTGTGTGTGTGTGTACTGTGAATCAAATGTATTTCTTACCGTGGGTTTTGGTCAGAAGGGTTTAGGAAGCATTGGCCTACAGTGCAAGAGAAAGAGGATTTGATTCGATAGGTGAATCTTTTCTCCCACTAAGCAGGCTTAAGACTCCTAGGGATTGTGTGTGTGTGTGTGTGTGTGTGTGTGTGTGTGTGTATTCTAAAAAACCATACCAACCTGTACTACTGCTGCTACTGCTCTTAAATGATCCCTCTTTGAGTCTCCATTCGTCCTGCAAACAATTATGATTGCTCACTCTGTCTCCTTCCCTATTAACCTTATGTGTGCCTACTTTCCTTGTGTTTATTGCTTCCCTCGAACCCAGTTTCTCCCCACAAACGTGCCTTTCCTTTACCCAGTGCCGTAGACTTCAGATTTGCTCTCCTCATATCACTAGGTTCCTTTGCTCCACTGATCTCTGTTGTGCACAAGAAGCAAGGCATTCCCCCTGCTGGAGATAATTACTAGTTTTCCTATCTTTGGCTCCAGTTTACTTTGTTCACTCTTGTGCCCAGCTTTAGGAGACAGATGAAGAATCACGTAGGTAGGCCAGACCCTCTATGAATCATGTTTCCAACTTCAATTGAGTGTACTTCCATTAATCTATTAATTACCCAGCTCATTGTTGAGCAGCTCTTAAAAATTTTGTCCTCAAGTAGATGGGCTTTTTCTCTAAATCTTAATAAGGCTATTGTAATTTTCAAAGATTAAGGTTACATGGTATGAGCAAGCTTAACTGATTTGGTCTGGGTCTTAAGCATACACAAATCTTCTCATCTTTTTTCCAGTTCCATAAGAACTGTCATACTTCTCAGACTCCTAACACCTCTTCCTTCCATGGGACCTAACTTTCCCCTCTCTCTTCCACGTATTTATTATATCCTTCATTATTTTTTTGCTGCAGTTTTAAAATATATATAGGGTTTTTTCCCAACCTTAAAGCATTGTATTTAAAATTGATTCCCCTTTTTGATCTTCTTCTTATTATTGACTTTAAAATAAATGTATTCATACTTGATCCATTTTCTCACTAATTTTCTCCCTAAGCTTTAGCTGTTATCTGCCCTCACTGTCCTTTTTTTTTTTTTAATTATTATTATTATTTTTTTGGCCGCACCTTGCGGCACGTGGGATCTTAGTTCCCCGACCAGGGATTGAACCCATACCCCCTGCAATGGAAGCGAGGAGTCCTGCCTAACCATTGGACCACCAGGGAAGTCCCTGTCCTCACTGTCTTTTGACACTATTTATTTAATGCCCTGTTACCAAATACAAGGACCCTTTCTCGGTCCTTATTCTCCTTACCTCTTTCTTTTCTTCTTAGGACATTTTCCTTCCATGATTATTTGTGATCCACATTATCCTGGTTCTGTTACCTCTCAATAGTCTTTTTTCCACTCTGATTCTCCCTTTTCTTGCCATCTATAGTTCCTAATCATGATTAATGTTCTCAAAAGTTTAATCCCTAATTCTTTGCCTTTTAAAAACTTTCTGCTTATGTATGTATATGTATGTAACTATGTATTCTTGCTTTTTTCTCCATGATGTCTCTTTTAAACCTTTACTCCCCTTAAACCTTTGGCTTTTCTATCTCTCACTTTACTCTCAGCAAATAATTGCATATATTATTTCAAAGAGAAAATAGAAGCCATTAGAGGGCAAGTTAATCAACATACAGACCCCAAGCCTACAAAGGTACCTGCATCTGTGTCTTTCTTTCCTCATTACCTTCTGTTCCAGTGGAAGAGCTGTCCCTCTTTCTGTCAAATGCTAATCCCTCCAGTTCCATTTGAAGGCAATGCCTTCTCGCCCACGTGGCATTTGCTGTCTACCATTGTTTCTTCTGTCTCCTCTACTGACTCTTTTCCACCAGTGTTTAAAACAAGCTTAGTTCTTTTCTATCTTTAAAAAAAAAAAAAAAAAAAGCTTTCCTGGGCCACATGTTCCTGTCCAGCTACTACTCTGATGTCCACTTGCCTACCTGGATAAACTCCTTGAAAGTGGTGTCTGCAGTTGCTGTTTCCATTTGTTATTTCTCATCCACTTCTCAATTCACTATGCTCTTCCTTCCTTCCACTGAATCTGCTCTTGCCCAGGTCCTAATGACCAATAGACACTCAAGTCTTTACTTTATTTGACTTTTGACAGTGCACTGTTGACCATTCTTTTCTGTTTGAAAGGTTCTCTTCCATTGGCTCCCATGATTCCACATACTCCTGGTATTTTCTCCTTTCTTTTTTTTTTTTTTTTTTTTGCGGTACGCGGGCCTCTCACTGTGGGGGCCTCTCCCGCTGCGGAGCACAGGCTCCGGACGCGCAGCCTCAGCGGCCATGGCTCATGGGCCCAGCTGCTCTGAGGCATGTGGGATCTTCCCGGACCGGGGCACGAACCCGCGTCCCCTGCATCGGCAGGCGGACTCTTAACCACTGCGCCACCAGGGAGGCCCTCTCCTTTCTTTTAACTACTTTCATGACTTAAATGACCATCTATGATAGAAGAAGACTGACCCAGAATGTCCTAGAACTGACCTGTTTTAGATTAGTAATGTTTTCGGAGTTTATAAAGCTTATCCCTGACAGAGCATAGTGATCTATAAAAGTCAATTTGAAAATGAAGTATGTTTATTTAGTAATACTGTAAAGGATTTGTGATATGGTATGGTAAGAAATAAATTTTATTTTAAAAAACTTAACTACTGTTCTTTCTGTTTTAATTCCCACAATATGTTATATGAAGTGGGTGCTTAGAAAGTATTGCATGAATCCTTTAAAAAGTATATTATATTTTATGAAACAAGTGCTATAAAAGCAATTTATGTTTATTTTTTAAAATTAGGTAAGCCAAAAGAAAACAGCCATAGTTCTAATACCCAGAGATAAGATAATCACTGTTAACATTTTGGTGTTATATACATATTCACTTTTTTATTCATATAGTGTTTTTTTTTTTTTTTTTTGGCTTTGCTGTGTGGCTTATGGAATCTTAGTTCCCCAACCAGGGATTGAACCTGCACCTGAGGCAGTGAAAGCATGGAGTCTAACCACTGGATCGCCAAGGAATTCCCTCATATAGATTTTAAAATTAACTTATACTATACAGTGCTTTATAACATTCTTCATTTACTATGAACATGTATGACTTCATAATGTTCCATTGTATGGATTTACCATAATACATTTAAGTCCCCTATTGGAAATTTAAGTTATTTTAAATTTTACAGTATTCTAAATCTACTCTTGTGTGTATGTGTGTGTGTGTGTGTGTGTGTGTGTATCTTTGTGAATTTGTTCACTTATTTCCTTAGGATAAATTATTGGAAGTGATGTTTCTGCATCATCATATATGTTTTTTAAAAAGCATTTATTAGGGCCTTATTTAATATAGAAAGATATGAAGAATGCAATTTATTTTTTTAACATCTTTATCAGAGATGTTAACATCTTTAACATCTTTATAATTGCTTTACAATGGTGTGTTAGTTTCTGCTGTATAACAAAGTGAATCAGCTATACATAAACATATATCCCCATGTCTCCTCCCTCTTGTGTCTCCCTACCACCCTCCCTATCCCACCCCTCTAGGTGGACACAAAGCACCTAGCTGATCTCCCTGTGCTATGTGGCTGCTTCCCACTAGC
This sequence comes from Grampus griseus, assembly GCF_964374135.1. Classification (NCBI taxonomy): domain Eukaryota; kingdom Metazoa; phylum Chordata; class Mammalia; order Artiodactyla; family Delphinidae; genus Grampus; species Grampus griseus. The sequence goes on from NC_139017.1 coordinate 82,679,279, forward strand.
TATTTCACATTTGATAGAGTATATATGTCCATGCCACTCTCTCACTTTGTCCCAGCTTCCCCTTCCCCTTGTCCTCAAGTCCATTCTCTGCGTCTGCATCTTTATTCCTGTCTTGCCCCTACGTTCTTCAGAACCTTTTTTTTTTTTTTTTTTTAGTTTCCATATATATGTGTTAGCATACAGTATTTGTTTTTCTCTTTCTGACTTACTTCACTCTGTATGACAGTCTCTAGGTCCATCCACCTCACTACAAATAACTCAATTTCGTTTCTTTTTATGGCTGAGTAATATTCCATTGTATATATGTGCCACATCTTCTTTATCCATTCATCTGTTGATGGACATTTAGGTTGCTTTCATGTCCTGGCTATTGTAAATAGAGCTGCAGTGAGCATTGTGGTACATGACTCTTTTTGAATTATGGTTTTCTCAGGGTATATGCCCAGTAGTGGGATTGCTGTGTTGTATGGTAGTTCTATTTTTAGTTTTTTAAGGAACCTCCATAATGTTCTCAATAGTGGCTGTATCAGTTTATATTCCCACCAGCAGTGCAAGAGGGTTCCCTTTTCTCCACACCCTCTCCAGCATTTATTGTTTCTAGATTTTTTGATGATGGCCATTCTGACCGGTGTGAGGTGGTACCTGATTGTAGTTTTGATTTGCATTTCTCTAATGATTAGTGATGTTGAGCATCCTTTCATGTGTTTGTTGGCAATCTGTATATCTTCTTTGGAGAAATGTCTATTTAGGTCTTCTGCCCATTTTTGGATTGGGTTGTTTGTTTTTTTGATGTTGAGCTGCATGGGCTGCCTGTATATTTTGAAGATTAATCCTTTGTCAGTTGCTTCGTTTGCAAATACTTTCTCCCATGAAGATTGCAATTTAAAAGACCCGTTATTTGACTGTTCAGATAGATTGTGTTTTAACATTAAAAACAACAACAACAAATACATAAGGTCAAGCATTGTAAGAAGTTATAAAATGAAGAGTAAAAAACTTGCTCCCCTACTCCCAAGTCCTTCTCACTGATCACACTGTAGACAATTTCTTCCATATCCACCATAATTCAGTAAGCAGGGCTTATAAGATTCAGTCTTGTAATAACAAAAAATATGGTCTGATTGTATAAAAAGTACCAACGTGAAGATAATGAAACTTTTATTGACACAACTGACCATATACTGAACTGAGAATGTCCAAATGATCATAAGATGATCACTTCCTAACCACCTTCTTTCTCTGCTTTGAGGAAGACAAGAGATCTATCCCGCCCACCCCCATTTCAGAAAAGGGGACTACAGAGGGTAGAAGTCAGTTGTGTAATATCCAAACTCACATTATTGCAAGATATGTGTGTGGGTGTGTGTGTGTAAATATATGTGTATCCTTTTTTAAAAGTCTATAGAAAAGGAACCATAATTGAGAAATATTTTCCCCACTTTTATTTTGGACATCTTTCCATATCTGCACACAAGTCTCTACCTTATTCTTTTAATACAGGCATAGTATTCAATCAGGATGTCCTACGTAATTGAGCAGTTTATGTATTACACATAGACATCCAGGTGAGGGGCTGAAATTCAGCCCAAGGTCCACTTGTCAATACTCTATGCCTGTCTGCCCCTTCCCACAAGGATCCTCTTCTCACCCTGCTCTGCCTCTGACAACCCACACCAGGCCACCCATCAGGCTGGCTACGCCCTCATCCTTCTCCAACACTAACATCTCACAGAGGCTGCCCCTCTGTGGAGTTGCCCTCTTTACCCTGTGTGGGTCCTGACGGTCCACACTCGCAGCCCTCCTACAAAGATGCTTTCCTTACTCCTGCTCTGGTGCTTTGATAACCTGCCCTGCTGTTGTGGCTCCTTAGCATCAGGAATGGGTGTCTCCCTCACTCTGTTCCACCCAATGGCTTTCAGCTGAATTGTTCAGGAAGAGAGGGGAAGAGCTGGTAGTAATTTTTTATCTTAGTAATAACTTTGTGTCTGTATGATATTGTTGGGCCTGAGGGTTAGTATATTGCAGAACTAATACTTTTATGTGTTTTAAATGGTAATTTGAGGGATAGGAGATATGTTTAATATCTGTGTGAATGCAGTTTTACTTTTTGTTGCTTTTATATTGTAAAGTGAGATAAGATACCCAGTGGATGTATAATTTTGGGATGTGATTTGAAAACTTGAGAAATCTGTCTTCTGGCTTTTTTAAAAGCTTTAGTATAAAATGGGAAGTTACATTGTACAATGGATATGAATGTATATTTTTAGGAGAGCCTGTTATGTCTCAGTTTTAAACCTTGAAAAGTACATCTTATACAGCATTAAAAAGAAAAGCAGGGTACAATTACATATACACTATAATTGCAACTATATAAAAATATCTTATGGGAGACTTCCCTGGTGGCGCAGGGGTTAAGAATCCGCCTGCCAATGCAGGGGACATGGGTTCAAGCCCTGGTCCGGGAAGATCCCACGTGCCGCGGAGCAACTAAGCCCGTGCGCCACAACTACTGAGCCTGCGCTCTAGAGCCCGCGAGCCACAACTACTGAGCCCATGTGCCTACAACTAGTGAAGCCCGCGTGCCTAGAGCCCGTGCTTCGCAAAAGCCACTGCAGTGAGAAGCCCGTGCACCGCAACAAAGAGTAGCCCCCACTCGCCACAACTAGAGAAAGCCCGCGCACAGCAAAGAAGACCCAATGCAGCCAAAAATAAATACATAAAATAAATAAATTAAAAATATATCTTATGAAATAAACAGGAAGGAAATATACCAAAATATACCGGTGATTATGCTGGATGTGGTAGGCTTATAGATATTTTCCCCCTGTTTTCTGTATTTTCAAAATTTCTAAAAAGTAGCAGTATGACTGTATGACTTTTAAAATCCCTTTTTGAAAAATTGCTTCTTTTTAGTTTCTTTTTAGTTTTTGGAAATTTGTTTCAACCTTTGTACACTCAAGGAAGTAAGAATTTTGCTGCTTTTATTTTCCAATGTCTTGCTAAGAACTTAGCCAAACTTGAGCTTGTGATATAAAAACTAGGTTATTTTAAGTTTATTTGAAGTATTTACAAAGCTGAAAAGTTCTAATTTGGGACAGTTATTTCTTATATTAGAGCGGTTTTTTTTAAAGGATAAATAGATCAAAAAGATTAAGATAAAACTTCATTTAGAAGATATACAGATGGCCAACAAGCCCATGAAAAGATGCTTAATATCACTAATCATCAAGGGAAATGCAGATCAAAACCACAATAAGATATCACCTCGTATCTGTTAGCATGGCTGTTATCAAAAAGATAAGAAATAACAGGTGTTGGCGAAGATGTGGAAAAAAGGGAACCCTTGTGCAATGTTGGTAATAATGTAAATTGGTGCAGCCACTATGGAAAATAGTATGGAGGTTCCTCAAAAAATTAAAAATAAAACCACCATAGGATGTAGCAATTCCACTTCTGGGTATTACCTGAAGAAAATGAAAACACTTAATTCGAAAAGATATCTGCACCCCCATGTTCATTGCAGCATTGTTTGCAATAGCCAATATATGGAAACAACCAAAGTATTCATTGATAGATGAATGGATGAAGAAGATGTGGTATATATATACAATGGAATATTAGTCATAAAAAAGAATGAAATTCTGCCATTTGCAACATGGATAGACCTTGAGGCATTGTGCTAAGTGAAATAAGTCAGACAGAGAAAGACAAATAGTACATGATCTCACTTATATGTGGAAACTAACAAACAAATAAGCAAGACCCAAGTTCATAGATACAGAGAACAGATTGGTGGTTACGAGAGGGGGATGGTGGGGATGGTGGGCAAAATGGGTGAAGGGGTCAAAAGGTACATACAAACTTCTAGGTATAAAACAAATAAGTGATGGGGAGGTAATGTACAGCATGGCAACTATAGTTAATAATGCTGTATTGCATATTTGAAAGTTGCTAAGAGAGTAGATCTGAAAAGTCCTCATCACAAGAAAAAAATTTTTTATTTTGTAACTATGTATGTTGATGAATGTTAACTAGACTTATTGTGGTGATCTTTTCACACTGATAGAAAATAGCAAGTCATTGTGTTGTGCATCTGAAACTAATGCAATGTTACATGTCAATTATACCTCAATAGAAGAAGATAAACCTCATTTAATTATGCAGATAGTTATTAACATTGCATTAATGTAGTGAGATTCTAAAGTTTCATGTTATTAAAGTTATTTTTATATGTAATTTTCCACATTGTTTCATTTTGTAAAACTTCCTCTTCTACTGAAACATTTATTTGACTGTGGTACCTAAGCAGTCTTTAAAATTTAGCTCTGAGCCAGCTCTTTTTTCCCCTCAGTCAGGAGCTAGTACTAGTCCCTTCTCCGTCCTAATTCAGGATACATGTTAAAGCACTCTGAGTGGTTATCTTGAGGTGGGCAGGAAGTATCTCCCCCTTTTCCCTTAGGAGGCAGAGAAACATAGACCACCTAGTTTCTTTAAGGAAATCCTCTCTGTTGTCCTTGTAATCCTTACAATTAAAGAATTGAAATTCTTCTCACATCATCTTGACAAGGGTAGTGAACCAGGTTTTGACCACCCCACTTTATAAGCCTTGTCCTTCTCTTCAGAGTAGGGAAGTGTTTGACTCCTTTTGTTTTGATTTTGGCCTTTGAGCCCCCTGCAGAAACTCAGAGAGGACAGGAAAAGTTGCATTTGACATCCTGTTATATTAGCTGATGTTATTGTTATGTCTACCCACAAAAATAAGTAATATGTAGTGGTTAAATGCACAAGCTTTGGAGTAAAGCGGAACTAAGTTTGTGTTACCTTGGGTAGCCTACGTAACCAGTTCAGTCTCAGCATCCTCATCCACAAAATGGAGGTAATACTGACTATCAGAGCTGTGAAAATTAAATGTAATAATCTAGGTAGGTACTAAACACAGTGGTTGGCACATGTAAGCACTTAATAAATTAATAATTATTGACATTTAAAATATCACATTTCTATACAAACATATCTCTTCTGTACCTCCTGGATTTTTCGTTTACATTTTACTTGCTGAAAATATTCAAATAGTGGAAATTAGGTTCTACTCTCAGATCAGAAACATGTAAGAACTGAATTAGACTGAGAGGACTGCCGTGAACATCAGCCATGCAATTAGATAACATTAAATACTTGCCTGTTAAATTATAGCCTTATTTATGGGAGAGGAACAGGGGTGTGGATAATGAACCATATCATTAGATTATTTAGAAAATAAATATTTTTAAATATTATAAATAATTTTTTTAAATAAAATTATTTAGGAAATTTTTTAAGCTTTGAGCTTATATATTTTCCAGGTTTTCAAAGTATCTTTATAAATTTATTTTTCTTAGGTAAATTTAGTTGAATATCTTTAAAACACTGGTATTGGTAAAACCTTATAGGCTAACTGCATTATGCTAAGTTTTTTATTCAGTTTAGTTGTTATTTTTCAGTTCAAGGATGTGATTTAATCCATGTACTAATTAGCATATATGTTATAACAGTGGTTCTACTACAAGAAAATTCGTTTTTCTATGAATCCTGGAAGCTGGTTTGGGAGGTTCTTTTCCAACCTTATTTAAGGCCTATTTCCTCAGTGGCCCTTGCAACCTTTTAGGACCAGTACATTTCTGGATATGGCATAATTTGCAGTAACCATACCTAGGTTGTCTCTAAACTAGATTACTAACTGGAACATTAGATTAAGGTCCAGCTGCAACAGAAATATAGTTACTGTTGTGATTTCTAGCCTCCTTGATATTTAGACTGAGGAAGTTTTCCCAGATCACATTCTTCTTTTCTTCTGCCTGTAGTGCATATCTCCCCTTCTGTAGGCTTCCTTTACTTTTCCCTGTCCTTCAGGAAAGCCTAAGGACCATCCAGATGTAAATGACCTCTGTGGGCATGTACTTTTACACTTTTCAAAAAATATCAGTAGTTATTGGTGACTATAGTTAATAGTTAACAATATTGTTGTAGGAGAGTAGATCTTAAATGTTCTCACTAAAAAAAGAAAAATAGTTGTGTGAGGTGACAAATGTATTAACCAAACTTATTGTGCTGATCATTTCACAGGGTGTGTGTGTGTGTGTGTATATATATATATTAATATATGTATGTATCAAATCATCATTTTAAACTTACACATCATACCTTAAACTTACACAGTGTTATATGTCAATTATATCTCAATAAAGCTGAGGGGGAAATAGTTATTGCTTCTTCTGACTAGTTCTCTTAAGTCTCAAAGGGAAGAGTTGTTTACATTTTCTATTCATAGGATTTTGGGCCACCTGGTTATTTTAGCAGACACCTGAATATCCTCAGCTTCCTTTGTAAAATGGTGAACATTAAAGTTAATGCAGTTGGAATATCTTACTCTATACTTATGGTCTGCTGGGGGTGCACAAGACGATTTATTAGGATGTGAAAAGAGCATTAGAGTTATTTATATTTGTTTTCACCTCAAAAAGTAATAAGTTAAAGAAAAAAGGTAATAAGGTATATTTAATATACAGATTGACACTGGTGCCTCCAGTCTTACCAGATTTCATCTAAGGCATTAATCCCAAGGGGAGGGTGTTCATTCCCCAGCAAAAAAGAATTGGCAGTGACATCCTCACTGGTCTTTTAGCTATTGTTCTCTTTTAGTTATTGCAACACATAATAGTCATATGTGTCCAGTTTATATATGTCCAAGTAGGTGGATTTAGAAATTATGTTTTAAATGATAGAATCATTACAGTCCTTGAAAATAAGATGAGCATTGGCATGAAAATATTTTGTATCTCACAATAGTTCTCTACTTTGTTACGGACAAGTAGTTTTAAAAGTTGCCAATCTTAAAATGTCACACAATTTTCCTTTACTGTAAGAAACGTTCCAAAATTGTTGGTTTTCTGGGATTAGTGGTTATTGGCAAAAAAAAATTAAATATAATTAAATATAATTGTTCCTTAAAGGTAAAAGTTAATAATGAGAGAGAAATCAATTGTTTTTCTAAAGAAATTCATGATTTGGAGAGGGAATTTGGTAACTGGGAATGTTTCCATTGCTATTTGTTATTGCCCAAAACAAAGTATGCGTGTCATCTATAAAACTCTCCTATCTGCACACTTAGCACTCTTGGAAACAATTTTCTAGTCTGTTTTAAGATCTTTCAAAGTAGTTTCAGGGGATTTTTAATCAGTTTGTTAAAAATGTAAATAGTGTAATACTGTCCAATTAGTTTGCGAGTATAGTTGACAGACATTGGAGAAGATGGAGGTATACTAATCAAATTTCAACAAAAACTCTTGCTTAATTGGTGAATGGAATTTACCAGTGAGTATTTTGATTCAGTCAATGAAGCTCTTCTTTCATTGGCTCTATCTATTGTGTAAGTTATCTTTTTCAGTTACTATGGCCCTTGATGTTAGTCAGCTCAGGCTGCCATAACAAAGTACCACAGACTGAGCGGCTTAAACAACAGAAATTTACTTTCTCACACTTTTGGAGGCTAGAGGTCTGAGATTAAGGTTTAGCACAGTTGGTTTCTTCTGAGGCCTCTCTCCTTGGCTTTATAGGTGGCTGTCTTTTCCCTGTGTCTTCACATAGTCTTCCCTCTTATCTGTCTGTGTCCACATTTCCTTTACTTATAAAGGCAACAGTCATATTGGATTAAGGCCCACCCTAGTGACTTCATTTTAACCTAATTACCTTTTTAAAGCCTCCTTATCCAAATAGTCGTATTCTGAGGTACTAGGGGTTAGGATGTCAGCATATGAATTTGGACATAATTCAGCTGATAGCACCCTTAGAACCAAGTATTGAAATAAACTGAATTTAGAACTAGATCTTTGAATTACTGTTTCAAGGAAAAAACATCATGTTTAATCACATTGCTTTTACTTAAAATATTTGTAATTAATCATATTTTAGTGAAAGTGAAATGGTCATTTTACCTTCCTCTTACATATTTAATTTTTAAGGAAAGTAATAAAATGATTTTTAAAATATCTCTTAACTTTTTTATTTTTGCATGCTTTATAATATGCATGATGTTACTATAGTTGTATGTTTATAACTTATAAATATACATAAATCATTCTTTTATGTTCATAGGAGTTTAGAACCAAAATTTGAAGACCCCTGACTTAGATATTGCCCCCTTTTAAAATGTCTTTCTATCATGAAGGTAATATGTTACATGATATTAATAATAACATGGGTTTTAGAGTTCAAATTATACTTTCCCCACTTATGATAACATATATGACCTTAAAAAGTTATCTAATCTTGCTAAGCCTCAGTTTCTTCTTCTAGAAAATAAAGATGTCTTCCTCTGAGGATTGTTGTAAAGGTTAAATGAGATTATGCATGTAGTGCCTGGCAAATAAGAAATGTACAAAAAAGTCATTGTGGTGCTTATAATTATTTAAGTAAGTTGTTTTGGTATTACTCATTTATCTTTAAAGTATTCTAAGATGTTTTCCTATTCTACAAATGGAGCAACTTCACATCACTAGAGGCCCATAAAGTAATAGGCATTGCTAATTTTCATAAACCTTTCCTTATTATGTATTCTTATAGTCAGGATTTAGTCATTCATTTAACGAGTATTTACTGAAGGGTTACTATCTGGTGCATAGTCTTCTAGGTGGTGGGGATACAGTAGTGAAAAAGCTTATGTTCCAATAGGGGAGACAAACAATAAGTAAACAAATAAATAATAGAATTTCAGGTAAACGATAAGCCCTATGGAGAAAATATAGCATGGTGAAGGCATAGAGAAATATGTGAGGAAAGAAGCCTTATTTGAGATAAGATGAACAGGGAAGGTGAAAAGTGAGTACAAATCGAAAAATGAGAGAGGGAGAAATGATGGTGTCGTGGATTAATGTGGTAGCAGTGAAGATGGTAAATGGTTGGAGTTAGAGATATGTTTGAAAGTGGAACCAATAAGAATTACCATTTGTCCTAGTAAGTTTGGGCTACTGTAACAAAAATACCATAGAGTGGGTGGCTTGAACAACAAAAATTTAATTCTCACAATTCTGGAGTTTGGGAAATCCAAGATCAAGGTACTGTCCAATCCAGTTCCTGGTGAGGGTCCTCTTCATGGTTTTTAGATGGCCATCTTCTCATTGTAACCTCCCAGAATGGAGAGAGATCATCTTTATCGTATCTCTTTTTATAAGGCACTAATCTTATTCGTGAGGGCTTCACCCTCATAACCTAATTACCTCCCAAAGTCTTACCTTCAGATACCGTCACATTGGCAGTTAGGGCCTTCAACATATGAATTTCGGGGGAACATAGACATTCAGTCCATAACACCATTGGTTTAGTTACAAGGATAACTCCTAAGGTCACACAGCTGTGGCAAATAAAACCTCCAGTAGTACCCAGTAGAATCAGTGGGCAGCAAGGAAGAGGACTTGTAGTCATTTGGAAGTTTTTTTGAACAATGTGGGTAACCAACTGGATAATAAAATCACAAAGTTAGTATTATTCTAAGTCTTTGGCTTGTGCCTCAAAATTCTGAATATAATCTGCATTAAATCAACTATCATTTTTTATTCTTTCATTTTAGAAAAACCTCAAAAATTTCTGTGATGGATGTCTCAACAGAGTTGGTAGAATTGTTAAAATTCAATTTTTTTTTGAAGAATTGTCTTTCTTACTTTGCAATTAGGCACAATAACTGCTTGAGATGTTTATGTTGTCTATTCTTAGTAATATTAGGGTTTAAGTTTCTTTGCTATTTTGGGAATCATTTTTAGTTACCTATAAGGCTGTTTCCTCTGATAGGAGTGAGATAAAAGGCTGATATCCTGTATGTGCTTGCTTTGAAGATTTGTTATTCAAGGAAAAGTCAGCAAAATGGTAAAAGTTTTGAAAGGCAGAAGCCAGTCTGACATTTACTTTTTTTCCCTCTGTTTCTTTGTTCCTTTATCATTTGCTTTAAAATAGTTTTAGCTAAATTTAATGATGTATTTTAGGCAAGATTTCTTCCAGTGACTTTTATTAAAAATTTATCTCAAGGCTTTACAAATTAAATGCTATATTAATATTTTAATTAAATATACTTAATAGAAATTTCAAAAAGCAAATACCATGAGCAGTTCAAATTCCTACCCATCTTCCTGAGTAGATATTATTATGTTCAATTTTTCTCTGACGCATGTCTTAGCATCTTCTGCTGTAACAAGTACAGGAGTGACATTCTGAGATTTAGGTTCACTTTAGGTCTTTTAAGACAGCATTGCAGAAGCATTTACTCCTCTTGGCTATTAATGCTATCTCTCTTTTCATTTTCATTCCTGAGTTTCCTTTTTTTTCTAAATATACCCAGCAAGAATTACTCCAGAATATTAAGATTCTTAAGGTCATGGAATGGTGTAAAGAAGTATTTGTTGTAAGGAGAATTCAAAATTGGGGAACAATTACAGAACAGTATTAAATGTAATGGGAGCACACAGAGAGAGTCATTAACTCTGGGTAAAGGGCTAAGGAAGATCTCACAGAAAAACTTTGAACTGGTCTTGAAAGTGCATTGTATGTTCATGAAGCAATTAATAGGAGCTATCATTTACTGAGCAGTTACTGAAAGCCAGGAACTGTCTTAAACATTTTATTTATATCATCTCATTTAATCCCCATAACAACCTTACAGAATAAATAAATACCTGTGTCTTTTGGGGCAGAGAGTGCTAAGACATATATGAGTTTCTTAACCTCTTTGTGCCTTGTTTCCTCATCTGCAAAATGAGGCTAACAATACTATTTACCTCATGGATTGTAACAAGAATTAGATGAGTTAATATTGGTAAAGTGAGTAGAACTATGCCTGGCTCATAGTAAGTGCTCAATATCTATTACCTATAATCATCATGATCATTCTATGGGTAAGGAAGTAGGCTTAGAAGGATTAGGTAATTTGACTAAGGATACACAGCCAAGAAACAAGTCTGGTGGTATTTGAACTCTGTGTAACTCATGATTTTCTAGCTTTAAACCACTAGTAGATGCAAAGTATTCAATGTTGTTAGCATGTAGCATGTGAGCAAAGGCAAGTGGCAGGAGTCAAAGCTGGAATCAAAGGGTGAAAGACCTCATATGTCATGTTAAGGAGTTTGGACTTTATCTTGTCACTGGTAGTACACCATGAAATATTTACAGGATTAATTTTATCATTTAAACCAGAAAGTATTTTAGAGCAACATCATGATCATTTTTATGCATTATAAAAACACAGATGTGTATGTACCTATGACATTTTTTTAAAGATTTAAAACTCTTCATGATTTCCTTGTTCCAATTTTTTCATTCATATTTGTTGGCCATATATTTATTTGTTTTGCCATTTTGTTAGTATTTAATATCACCACAAATAGTAGCAAGGGTCAAATGTTTAAAATATATTTGTGGAGAAAAAAAACTTAATATTGAGGAAATTATGCCCACTAATTTAACTTATTTCTGCAAAGTAGTGTTGGTCGGGAGAGATATTATTCAATTTTGATAGCAGAACCTTGCTCTGTTCTTGAGAGTGCATGGTTCTTTGAGGGTATGTTTTGCTAATCACCTTCGTAGATTATGGAGTACCAGTAAAAGATTTTAACTGGTTTGTTGCTTGATCATATGTAAGTTTTAAAAATAGCACTCTGACAACAATATTGGAGGCAGGTTGATACTGGAGGAAGGTATGCCATAGAGGAGGCTACATTACAGTAGATCTAGGAGAAGTATGATACGGCATAAATTAAGGTTTTTGTAATGGTAATAGAAATGAAGAGAGACATTCAGGAGGTTAGATTGGTGAGAATGTGTACTGACACCCATACATATACAATATTTAAATAAGTTGTGGCAGTAATGTCATAGGCATTATTGGGCACTTTGTACAAGACACTTTATATATTATTTCATTTGATCCTTCCAATAACTCTGCTGGTGAATCTTATTCCCTTGTTATAGATTAAGGCTGGATTGATCAAGAGTATGAGGCTACACCACACAGTAAATTGTAGAAAATTTAAATTTAAATCCAGTTGTCTGCCTCCAAAGCCTGCCTTCTTTGTACCATGCGCCATGATGCCTCCCTTATAAATTAAATATTGTAGCCTCCACCTACGTTTTATTACATACCTATTTCTATGGTTTATTTCATTGATTGCTGAGTTAAAAGTTGTTTATTCTGTTCACCTAGGAATAACTTTCCTGCATTGAGAGAATATTCTTGGCTCTTTGCCTCATGTTTTTTTTTTTTTAAAAAACATTTTTATTGGAGTATAACTCCCTCACTCTTAAAAAGAGATTTTGAAAAGATTTTTAATAAGGAAGCACAATGTAAAAGGAACATATTTTCTCTCCAGGACATTTCTTTGCACACTTAACCTCATAGTAGTAATCACTAACAACAAATTGAATTATAGTACATAGGTCCAGAAACTGGCTTTAATAAAAAGTCAAAGGCTGTCTGTTATTAAAATATCTGGATGTGTTTTATTCTTCTCTGACAGCAGTTGCCTATTGTGATAATTTATGGTTTTGTATATTTTTACAGTGACTTACTTTGTTCTGTGTTGATACGTAAAAGCCTTTGGGTTTCTGAAAAGTTTCAGAGCATGAAGGTGATCTAGCAGTAGACTGTTCTCTTTACAAATTGGTATCCTAATATCCTTTCTCTAAACTTGTGCTTTATACTGAAGTGGACTTTAATGTCTCTAGAGCAGAGACTTTACAAAATTTTTTGACCACACCCCACCATAATAAATACATTTGCAGTCTGTCTATTACACATCTGAAATAAACATCTCTGAAGCAATACTTTCCCTTATTTACATACAGTGTATTCTGACTTTTTCTATTTCACACTATTCTTTTTCGTTAAAAACATTTTATGACTTCCTCTTCTAGTTAGGGTTAGAAAGACTTGAAAAACATTTGCTCCCGTAGTAGCAAGAAAATCCTGGACAAAATAAAGATCATATATTTCTCTGGGGCTTGTGCATAGCAGTGGACAGAAGGAAACTTTCATGAACTGAATTCCAAAATGAATGTGTTTATAAGTGAGTGGAAAGCCACAGCAACTTTCATACCTGGGGACAAGCACATGGTCTGGATACAAGTAGCCCTGACATAGATGGTGAGGCTTTATAGAGGCAGGGGGATATCTGCCAAGCCTTAGTTAACAGTATGGACTCTTGGAATTGAAATGTGGATTGGAATTTGGAAGAATCCCAAATGTGAAAACAAACGAGCTGGCCCAAGAATTATCTGCTGTGTCCCCCATCTTCAGATTTCTACTAAGAAAGCAGCATTGCAGGAGGGTGTGGGAAGAGCAAAGAAATAGTGCAGTCTCATGTATTTGTGCAGTGATGCTCTGCCAGAGTTGAGTCCAAAGGTGAACCAAAAATACCTGAAACTGGGCCTCCCTGGTGGCGCAGTGGTTGAGAATCTGCCTGCCAATGCAGGGGACACGGGTTCGAGCCCTGGTCTGGGAAGATCCCACATGCCGCGGAGCAACTAAGCCCGTGCGCCACAGCTGCTGAGCCTGCGTGACTGGAGCCTGTGCTCCGCAACAAGAGAAGGCCGCGACAGTGAGAGGCCCGCGCACCGCGATGAAGAGTGGCCCCCGCTCGCCACAACTAGAGAAAGCCCTCGCACAGAAACGAAGACCCAACACAGCCAAAAATAAATAAATAAATAAATTTATTTTTAAAAAAAATAGCTGGGGGTAATTTTGATAGAAAACACCAATTAAAGATCTAAGAAGCTCTACAGACTTCAAGCAAGATAAATATAACTAAAACCACACTTAGGCTTATTGTAGTCAAATTGCTGAAAAGTGAAGATAAAGAGTAAATGGTAAAAGCAACTAGAGAAAAAAAGCTGCATTATGTACAGAGGAACTAACATAAGAATGGCTGCAAACTTCTCATTCTATAGAAACAATGCAAACTGCAAGTCAGAAGAATCATAACCTTAAACTAATTAAAGAAGAATACTATCAACCTAGAATTCTATATCCAGCAGAATTATCCTTCAAAAATGAAGGTGAGGGACTTCCCCTGTGGTCCAGCGGTAAAGAATCTGCCTTCCAATGCAGGGGATGTGGGTTGGATCCCTGGTCGGGGAACTAAGATCCCACATGCCGCGGGGCAACTAAGCCTGCATGCCACAACTACTGAGCCCGCACGCCTCAACTAGGGAGCTCATGTGCCACAAACTACAAAGCTTATGTGCTCTGGAGCCCACGTGCCACAACTAGAGAGAAGCCTGCGTGCTGCAGTGAAAGATCCTGCATGCGGCAACTAAGACCTGATGCAGCCAATAAATCAATAAATAGAATTTTAAAAAATGAAGGTGAAATAAAGTGATTTTAAATTAATGAAAGAGGAGGAAATTTGTTTGCCACAGATCTGCACTACAAGAAATATTAAAGAATGTACACAGAGATCAGTGAATAGTCAGAATTTATAGATGAGGAAACTGAAATCCCGAAAGGCAAAGTGATTTCCTGAGGTCACACAGCTAATAAATTGCAGGGTTAGGACTGAACTCCATTTCTTCTGATTTCAATAAACTCTTTGTTTGGGTTACAGTATAACATATTTAGTGGGAAAAGCAAATGACATTGGAGTAATCACATTCAGGTCTGAATCTCAACTCCTCCAGCTGTTGGAACCTTGGACTATTGAGAAAATCTCTCATCTCCATTTTTCAGGTAAAGAATATGCACAGAGAGATTATATCTACTTTATACAGTTGAGAGGAGGATTATAATGTTTGTTAAAGGACCTTGTACACTGAAGGCATAAAATGAATCTTAATTCTCTTCCCCTCTTTCTACTACGATGCCTTTTTGAAAAATCAGTACAGCGTGTTTTTTTTTTTTTTTGAGGGGGAGTCATCTTTTCGAGAGATTTTATCTTTAGTCTTATCTCTTTCCTGAAATAAATCACTCTTATGACACCAATAGTGATTCTTTTTCCACTTGGCTATGTTCCTTCTAGTATCTGAATAGCTGGAATCCCTTTGGCACCCATTTTCTTCAGATAGCAACAGTCATTCTGACACTACACCTGAAACTGGCATTTTAAAAAATAGGCATCTATGCCCAAGCCTCCTCTTTTCTTAGGACAAAGGAATAGCTGGGAGCTTAAGGTAAATCTGCAGTGAATAGTATAGTATTCTTGGGGGCTAAATGCATTTATGAGGAAGAAATATCAGATTATTTAGATGTTCCAGGATACGGTTGTATGACAACTTGTTTTACATTTCCTGATCAAAATCTGCTGTTCAGAGAAAGGTAATACTGGTCCTACAGAATTTAGGCTTGAATACAAAGAGTGATTTTTGTTTAGAATAATTAACGTATCTTACTCAGCATACATTCACTGTTTCCAAAAGGTCTGAAATTCATTACAAATATATGGGTCTGAAATTCATGACAACTATGGACCCTTGTTAAGTCCAAAGCTTCCTTTGCATTTAAGCAGTAAGCCTTATGTGAAAATTGAATAGAAGACTATTTTAGTGAAAGTTAGTCATATTGTCCCCAGAGTGAAATTCACTGTGTTTGGATTTTGTTTAATAACAAGTTTATTAACACTATTTAATTAAATGATTGTCACTTCATTATTAAGGATACAGAAGACCAGTGACACCTGCTTTGAGGGGCACTAACTTCAACAAAGGAGACCTTTTGTTTTTAAATTTGACATTGGCAGTGTTTTCCCTTAAAGCATTCAGATTCAGGAAATTAAATCCTGATGGCTTCTTCTTTTTCTGGCCTGGCAAACAATTGGAGAGCTCAGTATCTCTGGCTCTGGCAGAGGAAGAACAGGTTGAAATGAACTGAACTGTCAAGTTTTTAGTAGTAGCTATGATATAGAAGAAAACCTTGGGCTTTGGTAATTCATTTATATTCTCTGAGCATAAGTATCCTCACCTATAAAAATGTATACAATAATATAATAATCAAGGTTGTTATGAGGAGGAAAGGAGATAGATTAACTGAAACTGCTTTGTAACTAGAAATACTATGCAAATTAATATTGAAGTAAATGACGTGTTTTAAATCTGTTTTAAAAGGATGATTTTTCTCATTCAAATTAAGAGCAAAAATGCATAGGATTTTCAGAGTGTACTAGATATTTTACCTTTCATCTTTTTTTTCACATTTAAAAACTAACTTCACTGAGTTCTAATTTCAAACGGTAAAATGCAGCCATTTTAAGTGTATGGTCCATTAGTTTCAACAAATGTATACACCTATGTAACTACCATCCCAATCAAGATATATAAACTTTTCTTCATTCCATAAAGTTCCCTCATACTTCTCTGTGGTTAGTTCTTACCTTCCTGGCCCTAGGCGACCACTGATCTGCTTTCTTTCATAATAGATTAGTTTTGCCTGTTCTTGAATTTCATATAAATGGAATCATACTGTATGTACTGTCGTTTCTGCATAATGTTTCTGAAAGACATCAAGTTATTGTACATATCATTAGTTCTTTTTAATTGATGAGTAATGTCCTATTGTATGACTATATCACAATTTGTTTATGCATTCACTTTTTTTTTTTTTTTGGTACGCGGGCCTCTCACTGTTGTGGCCTCTCCTGTTGCGGAGCACAGGCTCCGGACGCGCAGGCCCAGCGGCCATGGCTCACGGGCCCAGCCGCTCTGCGGCATGTGAGATCTTCCCGGACCAGGGTACGAACCCGTGTCCCTTGCATCGGCAGGCGGACTCTCAACCACTGCGCCACCAGGGAAGCCCTGCATTCACTTCTTGATGACCTTTTGGTTGTTTCTAGTTTGGGGCTAGCATGAATAAAGCTGCTGTGAATATGCATGTAAAAGTATTTGTGTGAACATTATTTTCCTTTCATATGAAATGCCTAAGTGAGATTGTTACCTACCAGGGTTCTTGGACTCTTTAATCAATAGAAGTTGATGAGAGGCCAGATGAGAAATTCAGGCAAGGCTTTAATGGGATTCATGCTGCAGCTCGAGGGAACGAAAACAAGTTATAGGTTCCCTTGCTTGCACCCTGAGGCCGAGGGCGAGCTGGTCCCTTAAATGGGGTGAGGATAGGGGCGGACCCATGCATTATGCTGGAGGGGTGTCTTAGGTGGTCTGCCCACCCGCTTGGTGGTGCAATGTGTAGGGGTCATGCCCAGTACCCTGCTTTTGCTCCCAACACCTCAGAAATGGCAGTTACGTTTTTAGTCTTTTTGTATCTTGTTGTTCATAATTTGCCCCAACTGCACATACACAGTTATTTTTAGTTCCTTATAGTTTCTTTGTATTCTGTTGCTCAAGGAGACATTTGTCCAGGTGTAAGGACTGCCGCAAAGGGTCCCAGGCCCCAGGCCCCAACCTGTCTCAAAATTGCTATCTCATATGGCAATCATATGTTTAATTTTATAAGAAACTGCCAAACTATTTTCCAAAGTGGTTGTACCATATTATACCAGCAGTGTTTGAAAGTTCCATGAGCTCCAATACTTAGTATTCTTTTTAATTTTAGCCATTCTAGTGGGTGTGCAGTGGTATCTTGTGTTTTTATTTGCGTGTTTTTCGTAACTAATGATAGTGTGCATCTTTCAGGTGTTTTGTTGTACTTATCGGCTACTCCTAAAATCTTTCGGAAAGTGTCTATTCAAAACTGATGCACATTTTAATTGTGTAACTTTTCATTCAGTTGTTATAGCTCTTTATATGCAATATATTATGGATTTAAGTCCTTGTCAGATATATGTATTGTGTATAATTTCTCCCTGTCTGTGGCTTGCCATTTAATTTTAAAAACATCTTTAGAAGAGCAGAAGATCTTAATTTTGATGAAGTCCATTTTAGCAATATTTTGCCTTTATGGTTAGTACTTTTTGTGTCCTTAAAAGTCTTTTCCCTCCCTAAAGTTACAAAGATTTTTTTTCTTCTAAAAGGTTTATAGTTTTAGCTCTTAAGTTTAGGTTTATGATGCAGTGATCCCCCTTATCCATGGTCTTAATTTCTGTGGTTTCAGTTACACACAATCATAGTCCAAAAATATTAATGGAAAATTCCAGAAATAAACAATTTATAATTTTTAAATTGCATGCTGTTCTGAGTAGCATGATGAAATCTCCTGCCGTCTTGCTCTGTCCTTCAAGGGACATGAACAATCCCTTTGTCCAAAGAATCCACACTGTTTACGCTACCCCCCCATTATAGGAAGAAACAGTATACAGAGTGTTTGGTATTGTCAGCAGTTTCAGCACCCATTGGGAGTCTTGGAATGTATCCCTCATGGATAAGGAGGGGACACCTGTCCATTTCAAGTTAATTTTTGTACCTGGTGTGGGTAAGGGTCGAGGTTCATTTTTTCCATATGGATATCCATTTATCTCAGTGCCGCTAACTGAAAAGATTATTCTTTTCCCAGTTTTGTGGAAATCAGTTGTCTATATACAAGTGGGTCTGTTTCTGGACTCTGTGCTGTTCTATTGGTCCATTTGTCTCTGCTTTCACTAATACACATTGTCTTGATTACCATAGCTTTATAATGCCTGAAATCCACTTTATTATTTTTCAAAATTATTTAGGCTATTCTAGGTCGTTTGAATTTCCATATAAATTTGAGAATCAACTTGTCAATTTCTACAACAAAGCCTGTTATGAATATGATTAGGATTGTGTTGAGTCTACAGATCAATTTTGAGAGAATTAGATATAACAAAATCAAATCTTTTAGTTCATTAACGTGATATGTCTTTGTTTAATTCTTTAATTTTTTCTATCTTGTAGTTTTCAGTGTATAGGTCTTGTACTCCTAAGTATTTCCTGTTTTTCATGTTACTGTAAATGTTATTTTAAATTTCATTATCCAGTATTCTCAGTATCTATAAGTACAATTAATTCTTAAATATTGACCATGTACCCTGAGACCTTGCTAAATTCGTTCATGAGTTCTGTTAGCTTGTAATTGTAGATTTCTTGGGATTGGCTAAAATATACAATCATGTTGTTTACCCAAAAAACCTTTCACTTCTTTTCCAATCTGAATGCCTTTTATTTAATTTTTCTTGCCTTATGGCATTGATTATGACTTCTCATACAGTGATGAATAAAAGTGGGAAAAGATGACATCCTTACCTTTTTCCCAATCTTAAGGGAAAGGTGTTCAGTCTTTTACCACTTAGTATGCTATTACCAGTAGTTTTTTTCATAGATGCTCTTTATGAGATTGTGGAAATTTAGTTACTCATTTTCTGAAGGGTTCTTTTTTTTTTTTTTTACTATTGTGAATGGGTATGAGTTTTTTCTTTTTTTTTAAGAAGATGTTGGGGGTAGGAGTTTATTTATTTATTTATTTTTGCTGTGTTGGGTCTTCGTTTCTGTGCGAGGGCTTTCTCTAGTTGTGGCAAGCGGGGGCCACTCTTCATCACGGTGCGCGGGCCTCTCACTATCGCGGCCTCTCTTGTTGCGGAGCACAGGCTCCAGATGCGCAGGCTCAGTAGTTGTGGCTCACGGGCCTAGTTGCTCCACGACATGTGGGATCCTCCCAGACCAGGGCTCGAACCCGTGTCCCCTGCATTAGCAGGCAGATTCCCAACCACTGCGCCACCAGGGAAGCCCAGGTATGAGTTTTTTCAAATGCTTTTTCTTCATCTATTTGTTTTTATTGAGGTATAATTGATTTACAATATTATATTAATTTCAGGTATGAAGCATAGTGATTCAAAATTTTTATACATTGTATTCCATTTATACTTATAAAATATTGCCTATATTCCCTGTATTGTGTACGATATATTCTTGCACCTTATTTATTTTATACATAGTAGCTTGTACCACTTAATCCCCTACTTCTGTCTTGTTCCTCCTGCCCTTCCTCTCCCCACTCTGTATCTGAGAGTCTGTTTCTTTTCTTTTTTTTGATATTCACTAGTTTCTTTTGTTTTTTAGATTCCACATATAAGTGATAACATACAGCATTTGTCTTTCTCTGACTTACTTCACTGAGCATAATACCCTCCAGGTTCATCCATTTTGTTGCAAATGGCAAAATTTTATTCTTTTTTATGACTGAGTAGTATTCCATTCTCTCTCTCTCTCTCTCTCTCTCTCTCTCTATATATATATATATATATATCTCCTCTTTATCCATTCATCTGTTGATGGACAATTAGGTTGCTTCCATATCTTGGCAATTGTAAATAACACTGCTATGAACATTGGGGTGTTTATATCTTTTCAAATTAGTGTTTTCATTTTTTCCAGATATATACCCAGGAGTGGAATTGCTGGATCATATGGTAGTTCTGTTTTTAGTTTTTTGAGGATCTCCATACTGTTTTTCACAGTGGCTGTACCAATTTACATTCCCACCAACAGTGTACAAGGGTTCCCTTTTCTCCACATCCTCGCCGATATTTGTTATTTGCGGTATTTTTGAGGATAGCCATTCTAGCAGGTGTGAGGTGTGATATCTCTTTGTGGTTTTGATTTGCATCTCTCTGATGATTAACGATGTTGAACACCTTACCATGTGCCTGGTGGCCATCTGTATGTCTTGTTTGGAAAAATGTCTATTCAGGTCTTCTGCCCATTTTTTAATTGCATTGTTTGTTCTTTTGATGTTGAGTTGTATCAGCTGTTTATATATTTTGGATATTATCCTCTTATGGGTCATTTCATTTGCAGATGTTTTCTCCCATTCACTATGCTGTCTTTTCATTTTTTGTTTTGTTAATTGTTAAGGTTTTAAGCTTAATTAGGTCCCATTTGATTATTTTTGCTTTTTTTCCTTTTCCTTTTCCTTAGGAGACAAATCCAAAAAAATATTGCCATGATTTATGTCACAGAGCATTCTGCCTATGTTTTGTTCTGGGAATTTTATGATTTCTGTTCTTATATTTAGGTTTTTTGAATTTATTTTTGTATGTAGTATTAGAGAATTTCTAATTTCATTCTTTTACATGTAGCTATCCAGTTTTCCCTGCACCACTTATTGAAGAGACTGACTTTTCTCCCTTGTGTATTCTTATCACCTTTGTTGCAGATTAATTAACCACAGATGTGTGGGTTTATTTCTAGCTCTCCATTCTGTTCTATTGAAGTATGTGTCTGTTTTTATGCCAGTACCATACTGTTTTGATTGCCATAGCTTTGAAGTGTAGTCTGAAGTCAAGGGACATGGTACCTCCAGCCCTGTTCTTATTTCTCAATTGTTTTGACTATTTGCCGGCTTTTGTGTTTCCATACGAATTTTAAAATTTTTTGTTCTGGTTCTGTGAAAAGGTCATTGGTAATTTGATAGGGATTGCATTGAATCTGTAGATTGCCTTGGATAGTATGGTCATTTTAACAATAATAATGCTTTCAGGGCTTCCCTGGTGGCACAGTGGTTAAGAATCTACTTGCCAATGCAGGGGACACAGGTTGGAGCCCTGGTCCGGGAAGATCCTACATGCTGCAGAGCCACTAAGCCTGTGTACCACAACTACTGAGCCTGAGCTCTAGAGCCCACAAGCCACAACTACTAAGCCCGTGTGCTACAGCTTCTGAAGTCCATGTGCCTAGAGCCCATGCTCCACAACTAGAGAAGCCACCGCAATGAGAAGCTTGTGCACTGAAACGAAGAGTAGCCCCCGCTCACCACAACTAGAGAAAGCCCTCATGCAGCAACAAAGACCCAATGCAGCCAAAAATAAATAAATAAAATAAAATAAATAAATTTAAAAAGTAATAATAATAATGCTTTCAACCCATGAACACAATATATCTTTCCATCCGTTTCATCTTCAGTTTCTTTCATCAGTGTCTTACCGTTTTCCAAGTAGAGGTCTTTACCTCCTTAGGTAGGTTGATTCCTAGGTATTTTATTCTTTTTGATGTGATGTAAATGGGATTGTTTCCTTAATTTCTTTGATAGTTTGTTGTTAGTGTATAGAAATGCAACAGGTTTCTGTACATTAATTCTGTACCCTGTAACTTTTTTAAAAAATTTATTTTTGGCTGTGTTCGGTCTTCAAGGCATCCTTGTCTTTTTCCTCATCTTAGAGGAAATGCTTTCAGCTTTTCACCATTGAGGATGATGTTAGCTGTGGGCTTATCATATGTGGCCTTAATTATGTTGAGGCATGTTCCCTCCATATCCACTTACTGGAGAGTCGTTTTGATAAATGGGCATTAAATTTTGTCAGAAGCTTTTCTGTATCTACTGAGATGATCATACGGTTTTTATTCTTCAATTTGTTAATGTGATGTATCACATAGATTGATTTTCAGATATTGAACCATCCTTGCATCCCTGGGATGAATTCCACTTGATCTTGGTGTATGATCCTTTTAATGGATTGTTGGATTCCATTTGCTAATATTTCGTTGAGGATTTTTGCATCTATGTTCATCAGTGATATTGGCCTATAATTTTCATTTTTTGTGATATCTTTGTCTGGTTTTGGTATCAGGGTGATGCTGGCCTCATAGAATTAGTTCAGAAGTTTTCCTTCTGCAATTTTTGGAAATAGTGTGAGAAGGATAGGTGTTAACTCTTCTCTAAATATTGGTAGAATATACCTGTGAAGTCATCTGGTTCTGTACTTTTGTTTGTTGGTAGTTTTTTTTTTTTTTTTAAATCACTGATTCAGTTTCATTACTGGTGTTTGGTCTGTTCATATTTTCTATTTTTTCCTAGTTCTGTTTTGGGAGACTGTATATTTCTAGGAATTTATTTCTTCCGGGTTGTCCATTTTATTGGTGTAGTTGTTTGTAGTAGTCTTTTATGATCCTTTGTATTTCTTTGCCGGCAGTTGTAACTTCTTTTCCATTTCTGACTTTATTGATTTGGGCCTTCTCTCTTCTTTTCTTGATGAGTCTGGTTAAAGGTTTATCAATTTTATTTATCTTTCCAAAGAACCAGCTCTTAATTTCACTGATCTTTTCTATTGTTTTGTTTTGTTTTTAGTCTCTATTTCATTTATTTCTGCTTTGGTCTTTATTATTTCTTTCCTTCTGCTAACTTTGGGTTTTTTTCTTTTTCTGGTTTCTTTAGGTGTAAAGTTAGGTTGTTTCTTTGACATTTTTCTTGTTTCTTGAGGTAAGCTTTTACTGTTATAAATTTCCCTCTTAGGACTGCCTTTGTTGGGTCCCATAGCATTTGTGTTGTTGTTTTCATTCATCTCTAGGTGATTTTTGGTTTCTTCCTTGATTCCTTCAGTGATCCATTGGTTGTTTAGCATATTGTTTAGCCTTCACGTGTTGGTGTTTTTGCAGTTCTTTGCTTTTAGTTCATTTCTAGTCTCATAGCATTGTGGTAAGAAAAGATGCTTGATATAATTTCAGTTTTCTTAAATTTACCATGGCTTGTTTTGTGGCCTAGCATATTATCTACCCTGGAGAATGTCCTATGTGCACTTAAAAAGAATGTGTATTCTGCTGGTTTTGGACAGAATATTCTATATGTATCTATTAAGTCCACTTGGTCTAATGTGTGATTTAAAGCTGGTGTTTCCTTATTGATTTTCTCTCTGGATGATCTATCTATGGAGGTAAGTGGGGTATTAAAGTCCCCTACTATTTTTGTGCTACTGTCAATTTCTCCCTTTATGTATGTTAATATTTGCTTTATGTATATAGGTGCTCCTATGTTGGGTGCCTATATATTTACAGTTGTTATATCTTCTTGGATTGATCTCTTCATCATTATGTAATATCCTTCTTTGTCTCTTTTAACAGTCTTCATTTTAAAGTCTGTTTTGTCTGATGTAAGTATTGCTATCCTGGCTTTCTTTTGATTTCCATTTACATGGAATAACTTTTTCTTCCCCTCACTTTCAGTCTGTGTATTTTTAGATCTGAAGTGAGTCTCTTGTTGGCAGCATGTATACACATATTGTTTTTGTATGCATTTAGCCACTCTGTGTCTTGACTGGAGATTTAGTTCATTTATATTTAAAGTAATTACTGATATACGTGTACTTACTGTCTCAATCATTTTGGGGTTGTTTTGGTATTTCTTTTTTGTTCCTTTGTTCTTTTTTTTGTTCTCCTCTCTTGTGATTTGATAACTATCTTTAGTGTTATGTTTGGATTCCTTTCTCTTTTGTATGTGTGTTATTTATTATAGGTTTTTCTTTTGTGGTTATCATGAAGTTTATGCATATATATAAAACATACATATATATGATTATTTTAAGTTGCTGATTTCTTCAGTTCAAACACATTTTAACAACTCTGCATTTGTACTCCTCTCCCCTCATGATTACTGTTTTTGACATCTATTTACTTTGTATATCCCTTAACTGCTTATTGTAGCTATAGAAGAATTTATTACTTTTGTCTTTTCACCTTCCTACCAGTTTTGTATATGACCTTTACTGTATATTTGCCTTTATCTATGAGCTTTTTCCTTTTGTAGTTTTCATGTTTCTAGTTGTGGGCTTTTCTGTTTCACATAGAGAAGTCCCTTTAACATTTCTTGTAAAGCCTGTTTGGTGATGCTGAACTCTTTTAGCTTTTGCTTCTCTGTAAAAATTTGATATCTCTATCAAATTTGAATGAGAGCCTTGCTGGGCAGAGTATTTTAAGTTGTAGGTTTTCCTCTTTCATCATTTTAAACATATCAGGCACTCCCTTCTGGCCTCAGAGTTTCTGCTGATAGTCTTATGGGAGTTCCCTTGTATGTAACTTGTTGCTTTTCACTTGCTGCTTTTAATAGTCTCTCTTTATCTTTAATTTTTGTCATTTTAATAACAATGTGTATTGGTGTGAATCCTCTTTGGGTTGATCCTGTTTGGGGCTCTCTGTGCTTCCTGGACTTGGATTTCTGTGTCCTTTCCCAGGTTAGGGAAGTTTTCAGCTATTATGTCTTCAGAAATGTTCTCTGCCCCTTTTTCTCTCTCTTCTCCTTCTGCGACCCCTATAATGCAAATGTTAGTACGCTTCATGTTGTGTCAGAGGTTTCTTAAACTCTTCTCACTTCTTTTAATTCTTTTTCCTTCTTTCTGTTCAGCTTCATTGATTTCCACTATTCTGTCTTCCAGCTCACTCATCCGTTCCTCTGTATCATTTGGTCTGCTGTTAATTTCTTCTAGTATATTTTTCATTTCAGTTATTATATTCTTTAACTCTGGTTGTTCTTTATATTTTCTAACTCTTTGTTTAAAACTTCTGAGTTCTTTGATCATCTTTATAATCATTACCTGGAACTCTTTCTTAAGTAGATTGTCTTTCTCCACTTCACATAGTTCTTCTGGGTTTTTTTCTTGGTCCTTTGGAATATATCCCACTGTCACCTCATTTTGCCTAACTTGCTGTTTTTGTTTCTGTGTACATGGTAGGTTGGTTATGCTTCCAACCTTGGAAAAGTATCCGTTTGTAGGAGACATCCTATGCATCCCAGAAACACACTCCCCTCTGGTCACCAGAGCTGGGGGTGCCCCTTAATTGAGCTGTGTAGATCCTTCTCTTATGGTGGGCTGACTACTGTGGACAGTCTGGTAGAAATGGCTGGCCCCCAGCCTGGTTAGTTGCCAGGCCCTGCCTTGTGAGGAGGCTGCCAGCTGCTTTTTGGCAGGACTGGGTCATGAGTTGGCTGGCTGAAGAACCCCACATGGCCCTGGGGCTAGTGCTGGCTCACTGGTGGGTGGAGTTGGGGTCTAGGAGATCCCAGGGTTGGTATCCACCCACCACTGAGTTAAGCCAGATCTTTGGGTTAGTGCCAGCCCACTAGTAGGCAGAGCTGGGTCCTGGGTTCTGGCTGTGGAGCACACGTGTCCCAGAGCTGGTGTTGGACTACTGGTGGGTGTGGCCTGTTCCTGACACAGCTGACTGTGGGGTCCAGGGTGTCCCAAAGCTTGTGTTGGCCTGCTGGTGGGCAAGGCTGATTCCCAGATTGTCCCAGGGCTGTTAATGGCCTGCTGCTGAGGGGGCTGGGTCCTGCCATGGCAGGCTGTGGGGCTGTAGTCCTGGGGGCTGGTGTCTGCCCACTGGTGGGTGAGGCTGGTCCGGAGGCTAGTGCATTCTTGCTGGTGGGTGGGGCTGGGGCTCAGGAGATTCTGGGACTGGTGCCTGTTCATTGGTGGGCAGAGCTGGGTTCTGGGTTGTCTGGCTGCAGGACCCTGAGGGTCCTGGATCTGGTGTGTGGGGCCAGGTCTTGGATCCTCTGGTGGACAGAGCTGTGTCCAAGGGCGGCTGTGAGTTCAGGGGGTCTTAAGGCAGATTGTCTGCTGGAGGGTGGAACTGTGTCACTGCCTAGTTAGTTGCTTGGCCTGAGGTGTCCCAGTACTGGTGCCTAAATGTTCGTAAACGGGGGTCCTGAGGCTAATAAGCTAGAGGGAGGATTCCAAAATGGCACTTGCCAGCACCAGTGTCCACGTGGTAGAACAAGCCCCCAAAATGGCTGCCACCAGTGTCTGTGTCCCCAGGGTGAGCTGTAGTTGCCTCTTGCCTCTCCAGGAGACTCTCCAAGATCAGCAGGTTGTTCTGACCCAGGCTCCTTTCAAATTAATGCTTCTGCCCTGGGTCCTGGAGTGTGTGAAATTTTGTGTGCACCCTTTAAGAATAGAGTTTCTATTTCCCACAGCCCTCTGACTCTCTCCAGAGTAAGTCCCGCTGGCCTTCAAAGCCAAATGTTTTGGGGGCTCATCTTCCTGGTGCAGGACCCCCAGACTGGGGAGCCTAATGTGGGGTTCAGACCCTTTGCTCCTTGGAGAGAACCCCTGCAGTTGTAATTATTCTCCCATTTATGGGTCACCCACCCAGGATTATGGGTCTTGACTATACTGCATCTCTGCCCCTCCTACGTGTCTTCTTGTTGTTCCTTATATCTTTAGTTGTAGAATATATTTTCTGGTAGATTTCAATCTTTTTCAGCAATATTTGTTCTGTAAATAATTATAATTTTGGTGTGCCTGTGAGAGGAGGTGAGCACAGGGTCCTTCTACTCTGTCATCTTGGGATACTTTTTCTGCATCTATTAAGATAATCATATAGAGGTTTTTTCATTTATTTATTTATTTATTATTTATTTATTTAGTTTTGCGGTACATGGGCCTGTCACTGTTGTTGCCTCTCCCATTGCGGAGCACAGGCTCCGGACACGCAGGCTCAGCGGCCATGGCTCATGGGCCCAGCCGCTCCGCAGCATGTGGGATCTTCCCGGACCAGGGCACAAACCTGTGTCCCCTGCATTGGCAGGCGGACTCCCAACCACTGTGCCACCAGGGAAGCCCTATTTATTTTTAATTGATGTATATTTGATTTACAACACTGTTAGTTTCAGGTATACAGCAAAGTGATTTGGTTATGCATATATATATGCATATATCTATACCCTTTTTTCAATTCTTTTCCATTATAGGTTATTACAAGATACTGAATACAGTTCCCTGTGCTATACGGTAAATCCTTGTTGTTTATCTATTTTTACATATGGTAATGTGCATCTATTAATCCCATACTCCCTCCCAATTTATCCCTCCTCCCACTTCCCCTTTGGTAACCATGTGTTTTCTATGTCTGTGAGTGTTTCTGTTTTGTAAATAAGTTCATTTATACTATTTTTTTAGATTCACATATAAGCAATACCATATGATATTTGTCTTTCTCTATCTGACTTACTTCACTTAGTATGATAATCTCTAGGTCCATCCATGTTGCTGCAAATGGCAGTATTTCATTCTTTTTGATGACTGAGTAGTATGCCAGTGTGTATATGTGTGTGTGTGTGTGTGTGTGTGTGCATACCCACACTACATCTTTTTTATCCATTCATCTGTTAATGGACATGTAGGTTGCTTCCATGTCTTGGCTATTATAAATAGTGCCACTATGAACATAGGGGTGCATGTATCCTTTTGAATTAGTTTTCATCTTTTCCAGATATATGCCCAGGAATGGGATAAGGTTTTAAGGAACCTCCATAGTGTTTTCTATAGAGGCTGCACCAACTTACATTTCCACTGACAGTGTACAAGGGTTCCCTTTTCTCCACACTCTTCATTTATTATTTGTAGACTTTTTGATGATGGCCATTTTGACCAGTGTGAGGGTTTTTTTTTTTTCTTTATGTCATAAATGTGATGGCTTTACATGTTAAAGCAACCCTTGCATTCTGTTATAAAGTATACTTAATCACTGCATAGTATCCTTTTTGTATTTATTTATGCAAATTTTTGGCTAATACTTTTAAAGTATTTTTACATTTATTTTCATGAGTTATATTGTTCGGTGTTTTTCTTCTCTTGTAAAGTCTTTGTCTGGTTTTCTAACAGGGTAATGCTGGCCTCATAAAATGAATTGGAAAGTGTTTCTTCTTCCTCTGTTTTCTGAGAGAGTTTGTGTAAGGTTGACATTGTCTCTTTACATGTTTAATGAAATTCACCAGTCTCTAGACCTGGAATTTTCTTTATGGGAAGGTTTTTAACTAAAATTTAAAATTAATTTTTAAGTAAATATAGAGATATTCAGAATTCCTATATCTTCTTTTTTTGTTTTTGTTTTTGGTTACTTTAAAAATTTAATGGTAAATCTTATGGGCTTTTTTTGTTTTATCATCCCACCCTACTCAAATTTGTACATGAAGCCATTCCAGACAAAAACTTAAAGTACTTTAAGCTATATTATCAGCACTACACATTTCCAGTAATAGTCTGAATTCAAATCATGGTGAAAACAAGCTGGCTAGTTTAGCCCAGGGAAAACAGAAATCATGCTTAAGAAGGAAGACTTAGACTAAGATCTGAAACACCATCATTTGAAGGGGTTATTTTTTCCATTGCTAGAAGTCCAGTTTTCTAATAAAGACCAAAAGACAGTTTCTTTTTGATGCAGTGTTTGCTACATTAAATGTTAATTTCTGTTGTAATCTTCCCACTCACTCACATACTAGGGTAGTATTTGATGAGGTTGACAGTTCTCAAACTGATCTAATGTAGATGCCGTGTGTTCTTTGGAAGGGGTCCCTGTCTGTATGATGATGATATTAATATCACCTAGCATGCACTGAGTGTTTTCTATGTGCCAGGCACTGATCTAAGTATCAATAGTTGAAATGTATCAGCTTATGAATTGGCACATTCATGGAGGGAGAGAGAGGTTAAGGAACCTTACTAAGATTACACAGAAAGTAAAAGCTGCAGCCAAGGCTTACATCAGTTTTGGTACTTTGCTTCTTTCAAGAAATTTGTCCCTTTAGTTGTCAAATTTACTAGCATAAATTTATTCATAATAGTCCTTTATATCCTTTAATGTGGGATCTGCAGTGATGCCCCCTTTTTCATTCCCGATATTGCTAACTTATGCTTTCCTCTCTTTTTTATTTGTTCAGTCTACCTAGAGGTTTATCAATTTACTGATCTTTTTAAATAACTTTTTTTGTTTTATTGGTATTTTTCCATTGTTCATCTGTTGCTGTTTCATCAGTATTCACTCTTTATTATTTCCTTTCTCCTACTTGCTTTGCGCTTAAGTTATTCGTTTTTTCTTCTTAAGGGAGAACCTTAAATCATTTATTTTTCAATTCTTAGGTGGAATAATGACACTCAAATTTCACTACATGGTTTAGAAAAATGTAACTTTGAAAAGAATGGTACATTTTGTTCAAGATTGGCTGTAAAGTAACTTAAACAAATGTTAAGCTAGAGTGTTTAACCTGGAGAGAAAATTAAAATATAACTTGAGAGAGGAACCAAGATGGCAGCGTAGAAGGACATGCTCTCACTCCCTCTTGCTAGAACACCAGAATCACAACTAGCTGCTGGACAACCATTGACCGGAAGACACTGGAACTCACCAAAAAAGACACCCCACATCCAAAGACAAAGGAGAAGCCACAGTGAGATGGTAGAAGGGGTGCAATTATAGTAAAATCAAATCCCATAACTGCTGGGTGGGTGACTCACAGACTGGAGAACACTTATACCACAGAAGTTCACCCACTGGAGTGAAGGTTCTAAGCCCCAGGTCAGGTTCCCAACCTGGGGATCCGGCAATGGGAGGAGGAGTTCCTAGAGAATCAGACTTTGAAGGCTAGTGGGACTCGACTGCAGGACTTTGACAGGACTGGGGGAAACAGAGACTCCACTCTTGGAGGGCACACACAAAGTAGTGTGTGCATCGGGACCCAGGCGAAGGAGCAGTGACCCCAGGGAAGACTGAACCAGACCTACCTGCTAGTGTTGGAGGGTCTCCTGCAGAGGCAGGCGGTGGCTGTGGCTCACCATGGGGACAAGGACACTGGCAGCAGAAGTTCTGGGAAGTACTCCTTGACGTGAGCCCTCCCAGAGTCCACCACTAGCCCCACCAAAGAGCCCAGGTAGGCTCCAGTGTTGGGTTGCCTCAGGCCAGACAACCAACAGGGAGGGAACCCAGCCCCACCCATCAGCAGTCAAGTGGATTAAAGTTTTGCTGAGCTCTGCCCACCAGAGCAACACCCAACTCCACCCACTACCAGTCCCTCCCATCAGGAAACTTGCACAAGCCTCTTAGATAGCCTCATCCACCAGAGGGCAGACAGCAGAAGCAAGAACTACAATCCTGCAGCCTGTGGAACAAAAACCACATTCCCAGAAAGACAGAAAAGATGAAAAGGCAGAGGGCTATGTACCAGATGAAGGAACAAGATAAAACTCCAGAAAAACAACTAAATGAAGTGGATATAGGCAACCTTCCAGAAAAAGAATTCAGAATAATGATAGTTAAGATGATCCAGGACCTTGGAAAAAGAATGGAGGCAAGGATCAAGAAAATGCAAGAAATGTTTAATAAAGACCTAGAAGAATTAAAGAACAAACAGAGGTGAACAATACAATAACTGGAATGAAAATTACACTAGAAGGAATCAATAGCAGAATAACTGAGGTAAAAGAACAGATAAGTAACCTGGAAGACAGAATGATGGAATTCACTGCCGTGGAACAGAATAAAGAAAAAAGAATGAAAAGAAATGAAGACAGTCTAGGAGACCTCTGGGACAACATTAAACGCAACAACATTCGCATTATAGGGGTCCCAGAAGGAGACGAGAGAGAGAAAGGACCCAAGAAAATATTTGAAAAGATTATAGTCGAAAACTTTCCTAACATGGGAAAGGAAATAGCCACCCAAGTCCAGGAAGTGCAGAGAGTCCCATACAGGATAAACCCATGGAGAAACACGCCAAGACACATTGTAATCAGACTGGCAATAATTAAAGACAAAGAAAAATTATTGAAAGCAGCAAGGGAAAAAATGACAAATAACATAAAAGGGAACTCCCATAAGGTTAACAGCTGATTTCTCAGCAGAAACTCTACAAGCCAGAAGGGAGTGGCATGATATATTTGAAGTGATGAAAGGGAAGAACCTACAACCAAGATTACTCTACCCAGCAAGGATCTCATTCAGATTCGATGGAGAAATCAAAAGCTTTACAGACAAGCAAAAGCTAAGAGAATTCAGCACCACCAAACCAGCTCTACAGCAAATGCTAAAGGAACTTCTCTAAGTGGTAAACACAAGAGAAGAAAAGGACCTACAAAAGCAAACCCAAAACAACTAAGAAAATGGTCATAGGAACATACATATTGATAATTACCTTAAACGTGAATGGATTAAATGCTCCAACCAAAAGGCACAGGCTTGCTGAATGCATACAGAAACAAGACCCATCTATATGCTGGCTACAAGAGACCCACTTCAGACCTATGGACACATACAGACTGAAAGTGAGGGGATGGAAAAAGATACTCCATGCAAATGGAAATCAAAAGAAAGCTGGAGTAGCAATACTCATATCAGATAAAATAGACTTTAAAATAAAGAATGTTACAAGAGACAAGGAAGGACACTACATAATGATCAAGGGATCAATCCAAGAAGAAGATATAACAATTATAAATATATATGCACCCAACATAGGAGCACCTCAATACATAAGGCAACTGCTAACAGCTCTAAAAGAGGAAATTGACAGTAACACAATAATAGTTGGGGACTTTAACACGTCACTTACACCAATGGACAGATCATCCAAACAGAAAATTAATAAGGAAACAGAAGCTTTAAATGACACAATAGACCAGATAGATTTCATTGATATTTATAGGACATTCCATCCAAAAACAGCAGATTACACTTTCTTCTCAAGTGCGCAAGGAACATTCTCCAGGATAGATCACATCTTGGGTCACAAATCAAGCCACAGTAAATTTTAAAAAATTGAAATCATATCAAGCATCTTTTCTGACCACAATGCTATGAGATTAGAAATAAATTACAGGGAAAAAAAACGTAAAAAACACAAACACATGGAGGCTAAACAATACGTTACTAAATAACCAAGAGATCACTGAAGAAATCAAAGAGGACATCAAAAAATACCTAGAGATAAATGACAATGAAAACACGATGACCCAAAATCTATGGGATGCAGCAAAAGCAGCTCTAAGAGGGAAGTTTATAGCTATACAGGCCTACCTCAAGAAACAAGAAATACCTCAAATAAACAATCTAACCTTACACCTAAAGGAACTAGAGAAAGAAGAACAAACAAAACCCGAAGTTAGCAGAAGGAAAGAAATCATAAAGATCAGAGCAGAAATAAATGATATAGAAACAAAGAAAACAATAGCAAAGATCAATAAAACTAAAAGCTGGTTCTTTGAGAAGATAAACAAAATTGATAAACCATTAGCCAGACTCATGAAGAAAAAGAGGGAGAGGACTCAAATCAATAAAAGTAGAAGTGAAGAAAGAGAAGTTACAACAGACACCGCAGAAATACAAAGCATCCTAAGAGACTACTACAAGCAACTCTATGCCAATAAAATGGACAACCTGGAAGAAATGGACAAATTCTTAGAAAGGTATAACCTTCCAAGACTGAACCAGGAAGAAATAGAAAATATGAACAGACCAATCACAAGTAATGAAATTGAAACTGTGATTAAAAATCTTCCAGTAAACAAAAGTCCAGGACCAGATGGCTTCACAGGTGAATTCTATCAGACATTTAGAGAAGAGCTAACACCCATCCTTCTGAAACTCTTGCAAAAAATTGCAGAGGAAGGAACACTCCTAGACTCATTCTATGAGGCCACCATCACCCTGATACCAAAACCAGAGAAAGATACTACAAAAAAAAGAAAATCACAGACCAATATCACTGATGAATATAGACGGAAAAATCCTCAACAAAATACTAGCAAACAGAATCCAACAACACATTAAAAGTATCATACACCATGATCAAGTGGGATTTATCCCAGAGATGCAAGGATTCTTCAATATACGTAAGTTAGTGTGATACACCATATTAACAAATTGAAGAAGAAAAACCATAAGATCATCTCAATAGATGCAGAAAAAGCTTTTGACAAAATTCGACGCCCATTTATGATAAGACTCTCCAGAAAGTGGGCATAGAGGGAACCTACCTCAACATAGTTAAGGCCATATAGGACAAACCCACAGCAAACATCATTCTCAATGGTGAAAAACTGAAAGCATTTCCTCTAAGATCAGGAACAAGACAAGGATGTCTACTCTCACCACTATTATTCAACATAGTTTTGGAAGTCCTAGCCACGGCAATCAGAGAAGAAAAAGAAATAAAAGGAATACAAATTGTAAAAGAAGAAGTAAATCTGTCACTGTTTTCAGATGACATGATACTATACACTGAGAATTCTAAAGATGCCACCAGAAAACTACTAGAGGTAATCAATGAATTTGGTAAAGTTACAGGATACAACATTAATGCACAAAAATCTCTTGCACTGCTATACACTAATGATGAAATATCTGAAAGAGCAATTAAGGAAACACTCCCATTTACCATTGCAACAAAAAGAATAAAATACCTAGGAATAAACCTAACTAGGGAGACAAAAGTCGTGTATGCAGAAGACTATAAGACATTGATGAAAGAAATTAAAAATGATACCAACAGATGGAGAGATATACCATGTTCTTGGTTTGGAAGAATCAATATTGTGAAAATGACTATACTACCCAAAGCAATCTACAGAGTCAGTGCAATCCCTATCAAATTACCAATGGCATATTTTACGGAACTAGAACAAAAAAATTTTAAAATTTGTATGGAGACACAAAAGACCCTGAATAGCCAAAGCAGTCTTGAGGGAAAAAAACGGAGCTGGAGGAATCAGACTCCGTGACTTCAGACTATACTACAAAGCTACAGTAATCAAGACAGTATGGTACTAGCACAATAACAGAAATATAGATCAATGGAACAAGATAGAAAGCCTAGAGATAAACCCATACACCTATGGTCAACTAATCTATGACTAAAGAGGCAAGGATATACAATGGAGAAAAGACAGTCTCTTCAATAAGTGCTGCTGGGAAAACTGGACAGCTACATGTAAAAGAATGAAATTAGAACATTCCCTACACCATAGACAAAAATAAACTCAAAATGGATTAGAGAGCTAAATGTAAGACTGGACACTATAAAACTCTTAGAGGAAAACATAGGAAGAACACTCTTTGATATAAAGCACAGCAAGATCTTTTTTGATCCACCTCCTAGAGTAATGGAAATAAAAACAGAAAGAAACAAATGGGACATAATGAAACTTCAAAGCTTTTGCACAGCAAAGGAAACCATAAACAAGACGGAAAGGCAGCCCTCATAGTGGGAGAAAGTATTTACAAGCATTTGCAAACAAATCAACAAAGGATTAATCTCCAGAATATATAAACAGCTCAATATTAAAAAAACAAATAACTCAGTTCAAAAATGGGCAGAAGAGACATTTCTCCAAAGAAGACATACAGATGGCCAAGGAGCACATGAAAAGCTGCTCAGCATCACTAATTATTAGAGAAATGCAAATCAAAACTCAATGAGGTATCTATCACCTCACACCAGTTAAAATGGGCATCAGCAGAAAGTCTACAAACAACAAATGCTGGAGAGGGTGTGGAGAAAAGGGAACCCTCTTGCACTGTTAGTGGTAATGTAAATTGATACACCCACTATGGAGAACAGTATGGAGGTTCCTTAAAAAACGAAAAATAGAATTACCGTATGATCCAGCAATCCCGCTACTGTGCATATACCCAGAGAAAACCATAATTCAGAAAGACACATGCACCCCAATGTTCATTGCAGCAGTATTTACAATAGCCAGGTCATGGAAGCAACTTAAATGCCCATCGACAGATGAATGGATAAAGAAGTTGTGGTAAATGTGTACAGTGGAATATTACTCAGGCATAAAAAGGAACAAAATTGGGTCATTTGTAGACACGTGGATGGATCTAGAGACTGTCATACAGAGTGCAGTAAGTCAGAAAGAGAAAAACAAATATCGTATATTATTGCATACATATGGAACTTAGAAAAATGGTACCAATGAACCAGCTTGCAGGGCAGAAATTGAGACACAGATGTAGAGAACAAACGTATGGACAGACCAAGGGGGGAAAGCGGCGAGGTGGTGGTGGTGGTGGTGTGATGAATTGGGCGATTGGGATTGACAATTGCTGATGTGCATAAAATTGATGACTAATAAGGACCTGCTATATAAAAGAATAAATAAATTTAAAAAATAGATAAAATATAACTTGAAACTTAACAGGGTAAAAGGTGTTCCAATTTAAAACACCAAGAAATAGCATCATCATTCATTGTTTTTAAGCTTTTTCTTCCTTTTGTAATATAAACATTTATTTCCAAATATTTTGGGATTTTCGTTTTGGTTTAGAACTGATTTCTAATTCATTTCCATAGTGGGTTAGAAAACATCCTCAGAATGATTTCAATCCTTTTAAATTTATCATGTCTTATTTTATAGCCCAATGTATGGTCTATTGGTAAATGTTCCATGTATCGCTCTGATATTTGCATTTAAAATGATATTGCACAATATATAGATGAATGGTAAAACTCATGCTGATAATTTAAATTAAAAATTTTTTCCCATAAAACATTAAATAGTAAATTTAAAATGCCATGATAAGCTGAAAAGAAGACTGCAGAAAAAGGAAAAGCTTCATATGTACCTTTAAAGCACTTTGAACAAGGGGCCTCATGTTTTCAATTTGCCCTGGGACCCACAAATTATGTCCCTGGCCCTAAGTGCAGGTCTGCTGTTAACAAATTCACAACAGTTTTGTTTAACTGAAAATGTTTTTATTTCACCTTCATCTTGAAGGATATGTCTAGAATTCTAGATTTCACAGATTTTTTTTTCCCCTTAGCACTTCAATTTTTATTTATTTTTTTTGCTGTTCTGGACAGCTTGTGGGATCTTAGTTCCCCAACCAGGGATTGAACCCGGGCCCACAGCAGTGAAAGCACCGAGTCCTAACCACTGGACCACCAAGGAATTCTCTAAATATTTTCCATTGTTTTCTGACTTACCTTGTTGTTCTTATATGTAATGTATATTCTTTCCTTTGGCTCTTAAGAATTTTCTCTTTATCACCAGTTTTCAGCAACTTGATTATGGTTTGCCTTGGTAAGGCTTTCCTTATATTTATCCTGTTTGGAATTTGTTGAGCCCCATGTATCTATGTGTTAA
Source organism: Grampus griseus (assembly GCF_964374135.1). Classification (NCBI taxonomy): domain Eukaryota; kingdom Metazoa; phylum Chordata; class Mammalia; order Artiodactyla; family Delphinidae; genus Grampus; species Grampus griseus. The sequence continues at coordinate 82,715,824 of NC_139017.1, forward strand.
GAGTTTTCATCCAATTTAGAAAAATTTCAGCTATTATTTCTTGAAATATTTGTTCCCTGCCTCCCAACCCCTCACTTCTGGGATTCCCATTTATATGTAAGGTAAACCACTTGATATTGTCCCAGTGAGACTTTTGTTTTACTCTTTTCTTCTCTCTGTGCTTCAGTTTTTGTGTTAGTTTTTGACAGTTTTTATTACTACTTATTCAACTTCACTGATCATTTCCTCTGCAGCATCTAAAATCTGCTGTTCAAACAAAACAGCGAAGTTTTCTTTTCATATGGGGTATTTTTAAGCTCCAGAAGTTACCTTTGTTTTCTTTTTTATATCTTCTATTTCTATACTCATTATGTTCATATTTTGTTTTAAGTTTATGAATATATTTAAAATATCTGAATTGAAGTCTTTCTCTGCCAACTGTATCGTGTCTGTCATTTTTGCTTCAGTTTCTGTTAACTGATTTTTCTCCTGATTATGGGTCTCATTTTCAAGCTTCTTTGCATGTTTAGTAATTTTGATTGGATGCTAGACATTGTAAATGTTACATTGTGGTGTGTCTGGATTTTGATGTGTTCATGTAAAAAATATTGACTTTTGTTTCTGTGGTTATTTAAATTACTTATGAATCAACTTGATCCTTCTGAAAAGTTTTTTTTTGTGGTGGTTTTAAAGTAGCCTTCACTCTAGGGCTAGTTTAGTCCCACTGGCAAGCCGTGACCTCCTCCTGTTTCTACTGAATTACCCAGGTGTTTGGCAAGGCCTCCCTTGTGAAGATCATTGGAAGTTGAACATTTCCCAGACCTTTGTTAACTCTGGGTGTTAGTCAGATTTACAGGGTTCCATTAGCTCTTCTTTCCCAGTAATATGTTGTCTAGCCTCGTGCAGTGTTACCTCATACCTTACCAGCTTAGTATTCAGCCCAAGACTCAAGTAGATCCTATGTAGATTTCTGGAGCTTCTCTTCTGTGTTGCTCCCTCCTTTCTGATACTGTACCCTGAAGATTGTATTTGCCTCTGCCCCTCCACACTCTGGTCTCTTTATCCTTAACTCAGCATGGTTACCATGTTCTATGCTGTTTTCTGAAAAGAGCCTCCTGGGTGAAAGCTGGGCCATCTTGGTGCCCACTTCATTTGTTTTCCTTCTTTCAGGGATCACAGTCCTTTGCTGTTATTCAATATCTAAAAGCATTTATTTTACATATAAGTCCAGTTTTATAGTTTTTTTATGTTGGGAAGGCAAGTCTAGTCCAATTTTTCTGTCATACCAGAAACGAGAGTCTTCTCGGTCCCTTTCATCTGTTTTCTTTCTAATTGAGGTAAAATTCACATAACAAAAATTAACCATTTAAAAGTATATCCTTTCATCAGTTTTTAAGTCAACTTTTAGAATGTTCTAAATTCTTCCTATTTGTCCAGATTATACTTAATCAAATAAAATATTTTAAAGGATTTGGAGTGAGAAACTTTCCTTATATAGACTTGAGTCAGTAAAATAGAACGTTAATATTCTCTTTCTTAAAGGGAATTTCACTTACCTGAATGGATTTAGATTGGTTTCTTTTAAAAGGCTAAGAACACAGAATCCTGTATGTGTTAGGTTATACTATAAATTACATCTTAAACTGATAAACTGTAGTTGCTGTTTATCTTGGATGAAAGTAAATACTCAGAAAAGCAATAGAAAACAAGTTTAAGTCCCCTCATACGAACCTTCAAGTTGCGAACTTTCAAAGATGCGAATGTGTGTTCACATGTCCAGTCACATAAGTTAGTTCACGTGTCTGGTGTACATTGTCACGTGCATGCATCCTCTACAAGAGGTTGTGCTTTTGTGTACTTTACAGTACTGTATAGAGTACAGTAGTACAGTATCTTTATTTCAAGCCCAGGATGTCCGGAAGCAAGTGTAAAAGCAGTGGTGATCTAGCTGGTACTGCTAAAAAGACCAGGAACTGGAGGCCCAGAGAAAGGACAAAGAGAGACAAGAGGAGGAAGAAGTAACTGAAGAACCAAAGAGATTCATGATGCAGGAAATGGCAAGGGGATTTTCTTTATTTGAGGAGGCACTGTTAGTTTTTGAGGCACAGGACCCGAACATAGAACAGTACACAAAGGTTGAAGCAGCCGTTCAGAATGCAATCCGGTGCTACCATGTCATCTATGACAAGAAAAAAAGGGCTACTACCCAGACATCACTGGATTGTTTTTTCAAGAGGGTAGATAGAATTGAATCCAGCAAGGAACCAGAACCTGTGCCACCATCATCAGGTGTGAGTGAACTTGCAGTTTGCCTTCTGTCTCCTGTTGCTGACGATCCTTCACCGCTAGCATCTCCCACCTCCTATCCTTCCTCTAGTCAGTAACTCTTCCTTGCCTGTTCACTAGATGCCAGCCCCTGTATGCCAGCTGTTGTACTGTACTACTGTACTTTTCAAGGTACTGTACTGTAAGATTAAAAATGTTTATTTTTTGTTTTTGTTTGTTTTTTATGCATTATTTGTATGAAAAGTATTATAAACCTATTACAGTACTATATAGCCAATTGTGTTAATCCGGTACCTAGGCTAATTTTGCTGGACTTACGAACAAATCGTACTTAACAAATGTGCTCTCAGAACGGAACTCATTTGTATATGGAGGACTTACTGTAAAAACAAAAGGACATGATTAAGAATCACCTCTTTGGGAACAAAGAGTAGGAAAAAATAATTGATTAGTAGCCTTTGCTCCAAGCATTCTGTTTTATTATACTTTTAAAATCATGCTTAGTTTTTCACATTTACACTTCTTTTGCCCACCCGAGGAACTGAGTTGCTGGTTTCTTCTCTTGAGGTTGCCCATTGTGGTTATCGTGAGCTGTAGCTTCTCTTCGTGTGAGTCCTGCCTGACTTAATAGTTTTTAATAGTTGGAGAAGCTTTGGACTCATTTTGTAGTATTAAGAGAAGAAACAAAATTTTAAAAATTATTGAAGCTGTTATATTTTCTCAATCTGTGTTTCTGTGAGAACTGTTGAAGCAAGGCTCAGAAAGCAGTGTCTAGGGGCAAATATGTGAATAAGTTGGCTTTAGGGAGCTTTCAAAAGATGAAGCTTGGAGAGATCTAGGACTTGAACACTGGGCCAGCACATAGGGATTAGAATGTCTACTGATAGTGGAGGTCAAGGCAAGAAACTAGAGGTGAAGGATGGGATATAAAAAATCTTGCAGGCTAGGAGAGCCATAGGGGAGGAGGTGCTGGGTAGCAAAGTGACTCAATTTAATTAGACTAAAAGGACAGTTAGATGTGAGATGCCTGTAAGGAAAAAACAGGCAACTCTTGGTTTGGTGATTCTTATTTTTTGGATAGAACAGAATCACAACTTATGTATAAGAATAGGCAAGCCACATTATAAAGAGTTTAATTTGGCAAAAATTGGAGCTGTGCAATCATGTATAAAGACAGATTATAATATCAATATAGGCATTGATCTAATTAGAATGCATTAAAACTTTTTGGTTTTGAAATAATTTGTCATTTTTTAAAAGCTGCAATGTATTAATACATAGTTAGGAGAAAATAGCATTTCTCTTCATAATACCTACCTAGATTTAAGGAGTGTCATGTTGCTATGCTACTCTCTTGCCACTGAAACACCATGAATACACATCACTTATATTTGTATGTGAATTCCATAGATTAAGCCATTTGTTGCCAGTTCTTTTCAAGTTAAACTTTTTTTTTTTTTTAGCCCAAGCAATTTTCATCTTTTTCTTCTCAGTTTCACGCCTTCATACTTAAAACACATTAACAAGGGAAGAGTAATGAAAGAGTTTGGGACTGCCAAAAACCTTGACTAGGTTCCCAGGAGAGAGAAAAATACTCCTATCTTGTCTGTAGTGAAGAAAACCTGAGTCTAAAGACACCTTAAAATCCTTAGGAATTCTCTGTAAACATCAGAAACTAGTATAAAGGATTTTCAGAGTTTTAATAATGAGCAGTAGAAGCTGATTGGATGTTCAAATTCTATGCATTAGTCTTTTGTGAAGAGTTCTGCCCAACAGCTTTTATATTTTGGGTGCTTTGTTTTGTTTTTTTCCACTCATGAGTTCAATTTCTTAAGGTTTTTTAGAATGATTTTCTTTGCATAAGACCCTCATCAAAGTTTATTTGCTAGCAAACCTGGTTTTCCTACAAACTTGAAGAAATAATTGAAAGTTGATGGTAGTCCTGACTAGCAGTTGCTCTGCCTAGAATAAATTGTGTGTGTGTGTGGTGTGTGTATCAGTTTTGGTCAGCTACACTGACAGAGCTGGGCCAAGACATTTTCCTGCCTGTTAATCAAGGACACACAGACAAAGCTCAAGGAAGGATGACCCCTGTCTCAGGAAGTATCGAATCAGTTGCTATTTTTAAACAGTATACAGTAGAACTTGAGATCAGGTCTTTACTCAGTTGACAGGAAAAGTTCTCTGCCAAATTTTGCATTTGAGGAAACAGTTAATGGGCCTAAATGAGTGAAGCCTCTATGTGAAAGGAAGGGATGTGACTGTAAGTATTTTTGCTGATTTGGGTCAAGTGTGTGGTGGCAGAGATGTGGAAAATTCAGTCAGTGACAAAATAGGTTATTACATGTCAAAGTAACTGATAGTTAATGGCACCTTGGATTGTCTTTAGTGACAGTGGTGTGTATGGAATTCTGTGTTGCTAATAGTAAAGTTGAAATAAGGGTATGTGATGAGCTAATATTATCTCAATGTAGCACTGGAGAAGGAAATCAACTATTGGTGTGTTTCCAGACTAACTGGCTCTTCCTCTGGATTTTGATGTGTTCATGTAAAAAATATTGACTTTTGTTTCTGTGGTTATTTAAATTACTTATGAATCATAAACTTTTTGGTTATTTGGATATTTTGGTTATTTGAGATGTATTTCTGTATGCTTTTTATAATAGTCTGTTGGTCCTTGTTTCATTAACAGAAGGTTTTGTAAAGAATTGATTTATCACAAAATAATATTGTATACTACTATGTGTAATCTCTTATAAAACCTCATTCTACTTAACTTTAGGAAATTAAATATGCAGAATGTTAAAGCAGACAATTTGAGAAATACCATTAAGTAATATTTTCTCTGTAATATTATACCACCCTCTTAGGAATGCCTTTATGAGGTTGAATTGCTTAATGGATGACAGGTACATCTTTACATATGAAATGTTAGCGACTTATTTAGGGATAGGTGGGCAGTGTTTTAGTGGAGTTTAAATTAGGAAATTATAAAACTGTGTTAACATATTCATTTCATTTTAATAGGATTATTCAAGATAAAGTTGTAGCCATTTTCAACAAGGATTGATGATCAGAATTTTTCTTTTTAAAACATTTTCAAGTTAAAGATGAAAGGAAAATGCTGGAATTGTTTGGATTCTAACTGACAGGATAAAGAATATAGTATTTCACAGTTACTTGTAATGGAACCTCAGTAAAATTCATCACTTGTCATGCACCCAACTGGGAACATGGATGTTGGTTTTTCTCGTTCTGCTGTTCATACACTGTCAAGAAGCCACTGCAGAAACATCAAACAAAAAATTTCTCAGTGGGAAGGAAGAACTAATGGTAAATCTAATCCAGATAAGTGCGATCCAAAGGACTTTGGAGTGAGATATAATAACTGTAATCAAGAGATTCTTCTTAAGAGAAATCCTGTTGCTGAGGGAAAGAGCAAAAACCTGGATGTCACCAACTCTCAAAATGTTGATCAGGGTATTAATGAAGATGCCAAAAGCCACAATCGAAGTGAGGATGAAAGTGAGAGACGTGAGTATGATGATACACACTTCTTTAAAAATGAATCAGGATCCAACTGGGTATGTTCTCGGGCCAAACAAACTGAAAGCTGGAAAGAAGTTTTGGATCCAGAGACTTCATTACCTCCAGGAAATTTCTATACCTCACAGATATTGTGGAAGAAAATAGAAGCACTTCCCCCAGATAAAGTCTTAAATTTAGCTTTAGAACATTGTGACTCTTCAGAAAAAGAACTGAATTTCAGAGGTCTGGATAGTTCATATGGAGTAACGAAGAGCTTAGAAAACATTTACTCTGAACCTGAGGGACAAGAGTGTGGACCTTCTATAAATCCTTTGCCAAAACCTCGTAGGACATTCAGATATTTATCTGAATCTGGTGATATGCCATACAAAGAAAGAAACTGTGACAGAAAATACTGTGAAAATAATTCTTGTACAGAGCCCTCTTTAGCCTCTTCTCAGGAACCTGAACCAAAGAACTATGGCAGAAAAATCAGAGGGAGATCTAAAAGGTATGTTTTTATTTGAAAGGTAATGATTTTAAGTATTTTCCTTATAGAACTATTGAGCTTCTGTTTCCTTTTCAAACCAATTTCCATTTCCATGTGTGGGTTACACGTATAATTTGATTATACAGATGTTGATTAACCCAAGGGGAAAATACATATAAGCGAAACAGTAGGAGTATAGGTAATATCCAGGACAATCTACTGACATAAGTACTGTAGAAAAACTTCCATTTTATATCTTTAAAAATGTATAGGGGACTTCCCTGGCGGTCCAGTGATTAAGACTCCGCGCTTCCAATGCAAGGGATATGGGTTCGATCCCTGGTTGGGGAACTAAGATACCACCTGTCATGCGGTGCGGCCAAAAAAGAAAAGAACAATGTATAGGGAAGCAAGTACCTTCTTCTACTTCATTTAGGACATGCTGGCATTAGCCTCACTTTTTATTACAGAGTGAATTTAATAAAGTACCCAAAGAAGAACATGAATGTAATTGGCTAAAAGCCTCCAGTTTTCTCATGGTGCGTATTAGGGCATCAGCCTAATTTATTATTCTTAGGTATCTGATAAAACACCTTTGTAATTTTGTACACTAAGTCCTTTTCTTATCAATTTGTGTCTATCATACCAATATAAAGAATACTAGAGTTTTACAAGATACAACTTTAAAATGTATCTCCTTTCTTAAGGAAATCCTTTGAATTTGAGGACATTCAGCACTTTCGAAATCAGAACTCACGGAAGATTCGTGAAGAACTTAGAAGAAATTCTGGCTCAGCACTTTATTACACACAGTCTGAGGACAATATCTATGAGGATATCATATGTAGGTGTCCACAAACTTTGCAATTAAATTTAGTGAGTATGTAGTTGGTGGAGCCCTTAACTAGAGTATGTTATTTTCTTTTACAATCAAGCATGTCTTGCTCTAGATTTTCCTTTCTAATATTGAAACCTTTGTTGTATAAATTCCGTAATTCTCTAATGGATTTTACAACTAGTTTATTGGACTGTTCAGTTCAGAAGTAGATGTGTGTAGTATGGTATTTTGAGAATTCTTTGAGGTTGGTTGGACGCCTGAGTGGTTTGTGAGCTTAAAGTACCATTGATTTTGAGACCTACATCCCTACAGCAATGTAGAGTAGAAAGCTGAACATATTTAGTCAGTTTTTGCTTTCTTTTCCTTTTAAGTGTAGTCAGTGTGTTCCCATTTAATTATGTTCCTCTAAACTTTTTTTTTCATTATTTTTCAAGATCCCATCAAAGAAAATCCATATGAAGATATTCCAGTGCAGCCTTTGCCCATGTGGAGGTCTCTTTCAACATGGAAGCTACCACCCCCTAAAATTGCTTTCAAAGCACACAAGGTATAACCAGAGAAATAAGAAAATATTAGAATCTTATTTATGATCCTACAAAAAGGTTAAAATGGTTTAACTAGGGCCAAAACTAAGAGGCACTGAAATGTTGGTTTATTGTTCTTTGTTTTATTTTGGGGGGAGCAGCACAAAACTTTTTTTTTGGTTTTGGGGAGGGGTTTTTGTTTGTTTTTTTAGCGCTTGAGAAGACTTGAATACAAACACCTTTAGACAGACCATAAACCTTTTAGTTCACTATAGTTACCACAGCACTGTAATAGTCTCACATCAACCTGTGGCCTAAATTGCCTGTCTGGTCCCTGCAAGCACTCACCAGCCCTGAAAGCAAAGGCTGCCTTGAGTTAATGAGGACTCTGAGCTATTGTTTTCTGGAAATTTGATTACACTGTTGTAGAAGAACTTGGATTAGAAACCCAAGAAACTTCTTTACAAACAGTGAAAAAGAAATTACGGTGTCCTCATTTTAGATGATTTTAAAGGAAAGATAAATATTTTGGGGGGATAGCTTTGACTTTGAGAACACAGGCATTACCTAGATGATCTTACCTTAGCAGTACCTCTTCTGTTTTAGCTTCCTCCCAAACCTCAGTTACTTCACCGGAAGACTATGGAACCGAAGAACTCACAAGTTTATTTATGGTCAAAGCTCACAAAGGATACCACATTGCCTGTCACTTTAACTGAATGGAAGCTTTTCCGAGCTGGAGAAGTTGCAAACAGGAAAAGGAAAAATCTTCCAAGGGTAAGAACTCCAGCACTTTGATTCTTCAACTCTTACTTCAGCATTTCCACAAATGCGAATAAATAAACTTTAGACTGAAACGAATAATAGGTTAGAACTGACCTACTGGAATTAGAAGATTTGGAAAGCAGCCTTAAGCTAAGTTTTTGCTCATGCAAGAAAAATGCATGAATGGCTTTTGCCAAGGTTTTTGTGTGTGTGTGTGGATTTGGAAAATTGATTTTAGATGGAGGGCTTCGCTCTAGTTACCTTAGTTCTCATTAAAATCAGCTGCCGGTGTGAAGGAAGCCCTAGAACCTCATGTAAAAGGACCTTCTAGTAAGCTGGCATCAGTGTTGTTCTCACTTATTTGTATAACAGCCAAAGTTAATTCAGTTTTGTGCCTGAGTTTACAAATTTTCAGTAATGACAAAGTATATGCCAAAAATGTCCACTCAAAGGAAGGAAAAAAGAAATTTTACTATTACTTGGGAAAAGAAATTTTTGCCAATTATATTAAATAAATGACTTCTCTCTCAAGGGAGAAAAGGCAATAAGTCTGTAAATCATCTCAGTGACAGCCACTGAACCAAAATAAAGAAATTTGGATTATTTGTAATATATATATTTTTAAGAGAGACATTTAAGAAATTACATGAAAATATTTAAAAACTGTTTATGTTATTTTGTTCTGTAATTCAGAATGTTTTCAGGATTACTATGCAGAAATAAAATCATTTAAATAGTATTCCTGTCTTTAATCCCATCTGAATTAGTTATATTCATTTAGCACATGATTTCTGTACCTGATTTTAACACTGAACAAAAGTCATAGCTGTTTCTTGGTGTAGTAACTGCTGATTGGTTCCTTGGGAAATATTCTGTTCCACAGTTACTTTAATTCTTCTGATCCATTTCCTGCCCCTCCCTCTTTAATATGTGAAGTGTTAAAGACACAGAGTTTTTTTTAAAGCACTAAACTGATCTCTCTGGAAAAAAAAATCTTTAGGTGTTTATTCTCCTGTGTATGGTGAGGACTACTTAAAAATCAGAGGTTTAAAGAATTTCCAGGATGTATGTATATATAATGCATAACAATCACTTTCCTGTACACCAGGAACTAACACCGCATTGTAAATCAACTATACTTCCAAAAAAAAAAAAAAAAGAATTGCTGGCACAACAAAGCAGCCTCCCACATGTTCCAGAAACAGCAGATCATGCGTTCACAGGGGCTAGAACACAAACACATAAGGAATTGTATTTAAGATGTGGTTCTTGGAATAGCATTAACAAATATTTAGAAATTATGGATTGTGGAATTTAATGAGACCCAAGGATATTTGCAGTGCTTTTGATTTCATGCCTCAGTATTTTATGTACTGTGGATCCCTTGAGTACTCAAAGCCTGTTCTCTTTCTGATTATAGGTGAGATGATCCAACTTTTCCTGTTTGGATATTTTCCCAAAGGTTTTCTTAAGAAATGGGGAAGAGAAAAATGGTGATGAATTCTTGATTGTCAGGCAGGAGCAGACTGTTAGCATTTCTACCTGTGACCCTCCTTGGATTAAATCCTTTTAGGATGTTTCATTTGCAATACAAATTTTGGTTTTGGACTATCTTCGGGAACAACATTCCATGAGGAAAGCAGTTTTCACTTATTTCCTCTTTGATGACTAGAGCTATCTCTGGAAGGGAAACTGGTTTCATAGTTTGAAAGTAACTGATCTAGTCCATATGCCTCTTCCCTACCCTTCCTTTCTTTCTCTGCTGTGGCAATCTGTGTGGGATTGTTTGCTAGAGTAGATTTCCTAATGTTTTATATTGTTTGTGTCAAGTGTGTACAGCAATATGGTTTCCATCATTTCTTAGGAAAACTATTCTACGGTATTTCCTATAACTAGAAGGTAATTATAGGCTCCTAGCTCATAATCAAAATTTAAATTTTATTACTTTATCTCATATTTCTAGAATAGATAGTTCCCTTTTCTTTATAACATTTGAGTATACTTTTAAGTATACTTTTCAAATACACATTAATAATTCTACTATTTTGGGTCCTTATGTATCCAAAATACATGTTTACTCTCATACATCTTTCCTATAGCCCCTAGCAATACCTTTTTATGTTGGATTCTCTTATTTTCTTTAATAATGCTAATATTTAAGAATATTGGTAACTTTTCACTTGAATTATAGCTATGAAAATCTTTAAAAGAATAAACTCATCCAAAAATGTGGGAATAATCTGCATATTGGAAGCACATGTTTCTCACATGTTATTTTTCTTGCAGTGGACTGATTCACTGCCTATGGATTGCCAGGATTGCTAGAGAAACAAGGACAAAGGAAAAAACAAGAACATTTTTCTCAAGCAACTTTGTTGGTTATCATATTATATAATGTTCCTAACAACTGTAATTCTGGGCATTAAATATGTTAGATCAATATTGATAGTTAAGAAAAAGTTTGGAATTTTAAGAAAAATATACATAGAAAAACTAATCAATTTCTCCTTTTAAAAGTGGCTGTTGATCAGCTTTAATTCTTTTCTCTTTTTTAAGCCCAGTCTGTCTGTCTGTCTCTTTTATACACACTTCCCAGAAGCAAAGAAAGAATTTTAATGAATAATGCATATTAAATGGAACATTGTTTTGTACTTGGACATATTTGAGAATCTCCTATTTTTATGACATGTTTCCAAAATAAATTATAATATTAGTGCTCCCAGTAGCAAAGGAGTATTCCTTTTGACTAAAGCTTTCTAAGCGTGATTATCCTCTCTTTGCAAAAATTCCTGGGAGCAGACATAACTGTGCCTCACCCTGCCTTACAAGTGAGTAAATATCCCACTTCCTACTCTGGGCTCGCAAAAACTTGAGTCCATTGGTAAGGCTTGGTCAATATATGGAGTGCAGTAGCCAGATTTCCTGCATGTTGTGACATGGAATGACAAGCAATCTCTCTAAGAACCTGTGCTAAACTTCCTCTGGAAAGGAAATATCCTTTCCCACTTCTCTTACCCATGTTAAATGGAATATGTATTAGAATAGCATATCATCTTACTAAAGATAATTTTAGATTCAAAATTGAAAAATGTAAAGGTTTTTATTTATAAAATGGATCTTTCTCTGAACGAGAATCACTAATAAGTTAACATCAAGCTGCAAAACTTGTTGGTGTTTGTTTTAGCTTGTACTTTTCTGGTCTTTTTTCAGCTTGTATTGAAAATAGATGATATATTTGAATCTAAGAGAGGGAAGAAGAGGGTAAAGTTACACCCTTACACTGGAAAAGATGTACCTCCCTCTAAAGGTAAGAATTGTTCCAACTGTCCATAGCTATTAGCATATGAGGGGCAAATCATTAAATAATTTAATGTTTGATGTGAATTATAATTTTTGGTTTACTTTCCTGTCTATCCCACTTAAACATAAAACTTCTTTAGGCTAAGGGATTATTTCTTGTTCTTCCTCAAATCCCTTTTGTTTAGTTCTGTACCAAGTAATAACTATTGGATGAATAAGTAAATAAATTAAAAAATAGTTATAAACCAATGAGACTAATTTTCATGGACAGGTTGCATCCTTATTATGTAGTACTACTTTGATTTACAGTCTTTTGTCAGTATAGACTCTCTCAGTGTCGAAATGAAAATATTAAGTATATATATACTGAATGTATGTGGTGTTCAACCTATAGTCATCTAATAAGTTCAGTAGTTTTATTCCTCAGATGCCTAGATAAAACTTAGATTGTCTTAAGAAACTTTCAACATCTATAGTGAATTATTATTGTAGAATCTTCTTTACAACTTTAACTTGGTTGTCTGGCAAAGGATGTGTAGAGTTTAGCAATTTTTGTCTGTGAGATTCATAAGTGAGAAGCAACAGCCAAGTCATACCAGAAAAGAATATTTCATATTTTTGCAGACTTCCAAAGACAGAAATTTCTTCATTTTCATTGAAAATCTCTTCTTCATTCTAACAATTACTATGTGAAAATAAACTTCCCTGTTCAATAATTCAAGACTCTTTCTTCTTACTTTGTGATGATTAAAATCATCTCATCACCATTTTAAATGTGAGTTTTCATATTTGCAAAAGCAATTATTACAACATTTCAGCCTTCTCTTCTGTAGAAGAAATACTTCTGGTTATTGTTAATAATAATAGCTACCATTTACTGAATGAAGTAATAGTTTCTTTATGTACTTTATCTGGTGTATAACGTATGACCACACTGGGAGGTAGGGACTGTCCTAATTTTACAGAGGAAGAAGCTGAGCCAGAGGAGGAAGCATCAATTTGAATCAAGGAACATGATACCACAAAGTCTTCTTCTTCTCTATTATGATTGTTTTTCTAAATAACGGCATGTAGCAAATATTATTGTTTTATAGATAAGGAAATAAATTGTAAATTGCAAATTTTGTGAAATATCAAGACACTGGAACCAGGACAAATTCTTAGAAAACATTATCATTTTCCCGTATTAACAGCACTCTATTGATAACTGTATTCACCAGATATGCCACCCTAGGTAGATGATCACCAATCTCTTATTTTATTTGAATGCTTTATGGATTAGGAACATTTTAGTAAATTTGGCTCGAAGAAAAGTTTTTGAAGAGCCAAATCCTTTTTTTCACTGTATCATTATTGAAAAGAAAAAATTCAAGAGCATAAACTGCCAACTTCTAACACATACACACACAAAAAGGAGGAGTCCCTACAGATTTTTCTTTTGCGTGGCTCAAAGGAAATATGCATTTACTCAGTCTCTGTGGCCAACTCCTTCAGTGGACCCGAGGAATTTCTCTCATGCCTGAGGATCTCCTGGCTCAGTAGTCACAGTTCTCAGATTTTTGTTTACCTCCTTAAGCTTTTGTCTGTATATCAGCAATGCCTCATAGAACCAGATGATTGTATTTACCTGCTCTGCCAGTACATGCTAGGTTTTACCGAATCTGTTGCAACCTAAACAGTTCTTAACTCTCAGTTATCAGGTATCACAAAATGATTTATTGTCCTTCTTCAAAATTATAATTTTGTGTGTTGAAGTCACATTTTAAAAAGGGACAACCTAGTACTTTTTTGATCCCTACAGATTCTCAACAGATTTTCCTATTGGCTTATAAACCCCTTAACCTTCATTCAGTGTCTTGGAATGCAGATCGTCAAAACCCATAGATGTGAATATATTAAAGCCATTTAAATGAGCTTTTGTAAGGTCTTTTCCAGGTAAATTACCTTTCCTCCCTTCCCTCTTTCTTTTTTTTTTTGTCTTTCCAAACACTTCATGGGCTCCCAAGAGGTGCTTGGTGCTAAGGATACAAATAGGACTCAGGAGCTCACAGTGTTTGTTCTTTCATACTGAACAATATTTTATAGCCCCAGTATACTTTTTGTCATTGTAGTTAGTTTGAAGTTATAAAACCTGTACAGTACACAATATTTAAATACCTGCTTTTTCTGTAACATGTCTTGTGTACCTTTCCCACATATCTAATGAAGAGACAGTATTTGTTTTTATGTTCTCTTCTTCCTTATTACAAAATTAAAATGAGCACAGCAAGAAATTACAATAATATAAAATAACATAAAACGGAAAGCCAAAGTTTCCCAAACCTCCTCCTACTAATCCCAGAAAATCTTATGCACATGCAAATATTTTTTCTCCCCAAATACTTTTATACTATTCAGACTTTGTATATCTTGCTGTTTTAAAAAAATATATAATTAATATACTTTGGAGCTCTTTTGGTATCAACACATAGAGATCCACATAGCTGTACTGTATTTCTTGGTATAGATGTAAAAGAATTTTATTTAGCTGGTAGACATTTTGGCTGTTTCTAACATTTTATTTAACCTGTGGATAATTAAGTTTTATAAATAGGTAGATATATAGATATAGATTTTTTCTTCAAACAATGCTGTAATATATATTTTTTGTTTATATATTTTTTTGTATGTTGGTAAGAATACATCTGTAGAATAAGTTCCTAGCAGTGTACTTAATCAAAGAACACATACTTTAAAGAACACATAAATTAAAATTTTTATAACTGCTGACAAATTGTCTCACAAATAGATTTTAACAACTTAAAAAAAAACAGCTTTGGGCTTCCCTGGTGGCGCAGTGGTTGAGAGTCCGCCTGCCGATGCAGGGGACACGGGTTCGTGGCCTGGTCCGGGAAGATCCCACATTGCTGCGGGGCGGCTGGACCCGTGAGCCGTGGCCACTGGGCCTGTGCATCCAGAGCCTGTGCTCTGCAACAGGAGAGGCCACAACAGTGAGAGGTCCGCGTACTGCAAAAAAAAAAAAAAACAGCTTTATATTTCTATGAAGAGCTTTTGAAAATGGTTTTTTCCTCGTAATCTTCATTAATACTGTGTTTTATTAGAGCTTTTTATTTTTTGCCAGTATCATGGTTGAAAAGTGTATCTTACTTATTGTTTTAAGTTATTAAATTTATTTTATTAATTATGAATTTGAACAGTTATGTTTATCAATAGTTATCAATCTTTTTCTATAAATTGTCTTTTCCTACTCTTTTATTCATTTTTTTTGTTGTGCTGTGTTTTTACTTATTCATTTGTAACAGCTATTTAAATATTAAGAAACTTAGCCTTGCGTCTGCAACGTGGATTTCAAATATTCCCCCAGTTTATTTACCTTTTGAATTTACTAATGATTTTTTATTAGATTAGAAATTTTACATTTTTATACAATCAAACTTCCGTACAGTTTTCATTTGTGACTCCTAGTCCTTGTTTTTCCTGATATATTAAAATTTTTTCCCTTTCTTTTTATTTTAAAATTTTGCTTTAACTTTTCAGACTTAATTTAGAAATTTTTCGTTCACCTGTTCACGATGTTTTGTTTTGTGTTTTGGTTGTTCTCTTTCTTTCTTTTTTTTTTTTTTTTTGTAAATTGACAATGTGCCTAGTATTGTACAGAACATTCCCTTCTAGAAACAGGCTAAAAGTATCTTAGCCTCAAGATACTTAAAATCCAATTGTGGAAAATAAGAGCAGTTCAAAGCTGTTTGAGTACTATAAGAATTCAGAGTAAAGTTCAGTTTAGTTTGGCATTAGAGGTGGCTTAGAGGCATCATAAAGGCATCATAAATATTACTTCATAAACTTACTTGGTAATCTTTCTTAGCCTCACATTTTCCTGTTAATCTAAATTCACAGTTTGTTCCGTATTGAGATTTTTGTTTAGCCAGGTTGGTGTTTTACCTTTGATACCTTATTTGGGAATATAAAGACAATGATATGAAGGTAGAAATAAAATCCACTCTGATCAAGGCTTTCTAAAACTAGTCTGAACTGCTGTTAATTTCTAGAATTAGGGATGAGAGGGGAACTGAGGAGGGAGGTGGGTATGGGAAGAAGATGGAATGGAATAGTTTCTTCTCTGAGCCTTTTATTCTTTTTTGCACCTGTCCTGCCCTGATACAGCTAAGTGGTTTGGAGAAAGGCTCAGCCTCCTTAATTATTCCTTACTCCAAGTAAGTCCCCAGGTCCGTGGAGCTTTTACATTGTTTTTGTCCTCATGTTCTGCCTGTTCTTGTTGGACAGTACAAATGGAAACTCTTTCTTTTCAGGTGAAACCTGTGGGTACGAAAGTGATGCCGAGTATCTGCCAAAGAGTGAGTGAGTCAGTGGGGCTGCTCCCTTTCGCGTGATGATCCTGGTTGTAGGTGGAGTGGCACCTGCCTTTGTGATTAAGCATGTTTTTTCTATACGAAGTTTCACTTTGTCGGTGATTTCTTCATTATAAGAACCTGTTGAGATTTGGGGAACTAAACAGTACACTGTCAGATGTTTGACAGCATTAAAGGTCTCCCATGGTAGAGTGAGGCAGACCAGTGTAGTTCTTAAGATGGAATGTCCTTCCATCTTAAGAGGGGAGCGGCAGAGCTGCACGTTCAGACATATGTGCAGCAGCCAAAACAGAGTATGTGAGTCATTCTCTGAGGCAAATACTTTGCATTAAATATCTGATTTTTTCATAGTCATTCATTTGAGTATCTTAGATATCTCTGACATTGGGACAGGAAACACTGATCTGTTTCTTATTCATAGGTATTTATATTCTAAATTATTGTGCCATTTACTTTCTGTTAGAATATAGAAGATGCTGTGCTTTTTTGGCTGTATTTGTTCAAGCAGTCATAGTGCTCTGTATCCTTCATCTAATGGATTTTCACAGCAAATTATTTAATTTCTGTTTAACTGAAGCATGGAAAAAATAGGAGACCTGAATTATCAAAGCTGAGTACAGGGCAGTTCCAGGTCTGATACTCTGATCTTATGATAAATAATCATGTGCTCCTACCAGTAGCCTAAATTGCTTCAGGTGTTTGATTCTGTAGGCTGACTGAAGGTGAAACTTAAGTCATCATCAGGTTCAGCTTGGATGTGTAAAGATGATTAATTTTGTTCTGTTGCTACTGAGAAACAGGCCCTAAAATTTTCTTGACTTGAACTGAGCCCTTTGGAGTTTGGAGCAAGGAAGGTTTGCCTAGAGCACTAAATGTACCGGATAATTTTGGAGAGGCACTCCAAAACTATTTTTTAAGTGTTCTTAATATTTTGATCTACCTTGTAACTTCTTTGGGGGCAGAATGCATCATATCTCAAAAGAAAAGCGAAACAGTTAGTGGATGAGTCTTTCCATCATTGGCTCAGAATGACACATAAGCAAATCTCTGGGATGCTTAGACTATTTCTTCTGCAAGTACTGCATGTCCCCTAGTGGAGACTACCCCAAATTATTCAGAATTTAGAGATAAATGAGAATAAAGGATAAATGGTATCCACTTTTCGGTGGGATTGCTCATACTGTTTACATAGTATGCTTCTATGAATTCTTTCTTTTGAGAAATAGTCTGCTAATGGATACCTTCTTACATGTCATTTTTCTCTCTTGCATTTAGCACCATTTATTGATATAAGTATATGTCCATTATTAGTAATATATGCCAAGGAGAAAAGGGAAAAGAACATTTCTTTAATGTGAGGATAGTTTTTGTTTTAACTTGATCAAACTTGTCTCTTTAGGAACTTACCTTCTATAGGACTCAGTTCTTTTATCAGATCTTTTCCCCCACCTAAGATTTCATGGTCCCCAAAATGACATCTTTTGTCAGGCCAGTGCTTTTACCTGACATTTTCTGTGTATCCTGGCGTCATGCCATGAAAGATGGGATGGCACAGAGTATGTGTTGGGACATACATAGGTATCAGTTGGGACACAGAACATCGGTCCCACTGCAGGGCCCCCAGGTGCTTGTGAGAATCTGCACTTGTCCTCCAAGTGTGTCATAGCCCTAACAAGTATGTCTGGGTGGCAGACATTGGTTAGTCAACATTCATTAGCAACGACTGAGTGAAGATTAGTCCTGCGTGGGTCATGACCTCTGGATGCTAGAGGGAAGATAGGGCTATAAAGGAAAACAAGACTCCGTAATCTCATCGCAGGTCGCTACAAGCGCATAGCGCAACTGCAGCAACCTTCCAAGAGGAATCCTCACTACCAGACCTTAGAGCGGGATCTAATTGAATTACAGGAGCAGCAGCTGTTTGAACTTTTTGTGGTGGTGTCTCTACAGAAGAAGCCATCAGAAATAAGCTACATTCCCCAGGTCATACAACAATTCCCTAGCAAGGTAAGTGCATGGAGGCTATGAGGCATCCAGGAACGTTTCTGTGTCTCTGTGTATTTATTCCCTCTCTTCTTGTTTACTATTGTCTCAGTTAGCTTTTACTAATACTGTACTTCTTGTAGGATCCGGTGCACTCTAATGATACCTCGTGTCAGGCATGGGCTGCAACCAAGGGGGAATTAAAGCTCGTTATTCAAGTTGGGCTTTTATCTTTTGCTCTGCTATTTACTAAGTGACCTTTAGCAAGTTACAGAGCCTCAGTTTTCTCATCCTTAATGAGGGGAGTGATAAATGTGGCAGAGTAGGGTAGCAGTTCAGAGCATGGACTGGGAGCCAGCTATCTGCATTTGCCACTTATTAGCTCTGTGACTTGGACCAGTTGAACTGCTCTGTGCCTCATTTTCTTCATTGGTCAAAGGGGGATA
This sequence comes from Grampus griseus, assembly GCF_964374135.1. Classification (NCBI taxonomy): domain Eukaryota; kingdom Metazoa; phylum Chordata; class Mammalia; order Artiodactyla; family Delphinidae; genus Grampus; species Grampus griseus. Next base: position 82,734,333 of record NC_139017.1, read on the forward strand.
ATCTTCATAGTGTCTACCCCCTTGGAGTTGTGGTGAGGATTAAATGAGCTAATTATAATTAATATAAGGCACTTAGAACAGTGTCTAGCATACAGTAAGCACTATGTAATGTTATTCCCTATTAGTGAGGATTTAATGAGATAATGTATGTAACGTGCTTAATCCAGTTCCTTGCACATAGTAACACTTGATAAATGGTAACTGTTATTAACGGTATTATTTCATTTACCTTTTTCACAAAATAATTCATTCATTTATTTAATCAATATTTCATAAATACCTACTATTTGCCAAGATTAGGTGCTGGGAGAGCACAGAGCTTACCTCACAGAGCTTACAAAATAGACCCCAAATGTGGCTCTGAGCTTTGTGGCAGTAAATACAAAGAGCATAATCGTTACATCAGGGCTTAACAAACTGATGGCCTCTGAGCATATTTAGCCCACAGATATGTTTTTTGGGTTTGCACAGTAATAAAATAATAAAAGTTTTGTTGTCAATTTTTTGTTTAAAAGTCATATTTCACATAAAAATCTGTATTTCTGCTTTCTCCTGAGAAACTAGAAAGACTGCCAACATTCAGCCTACATTCCTAAGTGGCATGAATTGGCTGAAGCTGAGTAAGAGCAGGACTGACTTCATGGGCATGTGACCAGTGCAGTTACACAAGGCCCCTCACTTACAAGGGCCCTGCACCCTGCTCCGCAGTCACCGTTGAAGTTCTTAATAATTTTATTTTTTTATTTTTATTTTATTTTATTTTTTACGGTATGCGGGCCTCTCACTGTTGTGGCCTCTCCCGTTGCGGAACACAGGCTCCAGACGTGCAGGCTCAGCGGCCATGGCTCACGGGCCCAGCCGCTCCGCGGCATGTGGAATCTTCCCAGACCGGGGCACAAACCCGCGTCCCCTGCATCGGCAGGCGGACTCTCAACCACTGCGCCACCAGGGAAGCCCCAATAATTTTATATTTGAATTTGTGTTTTGTAAGTGAGGAGTGAGATCTGATGAGACAGTGGGGCACGTGCCAAGGTCTTAAAGCCTTGGCTCATGTATGCTGTCACCTCTCCAGGATGGGTTCTCCAGTTGTCCTCACTCCTACCCCTTGGTTCCCCAGGCCCCGTCTGGCTTCCCCCTTTCAATCCTCACTCAGTGACTGCTGCCACCCTCTGCACGGGCATGGAGGGGGTCAGGATCAGGCAAGCATTAACGCCGAAGTGTCTTAAGCAACACATGGTAGATCCTTCCCTACCCTGGGCATTGCCCCTGTGTTCAGTGGGTGGCCTGGGGGGGCAAGCCTTTTCACCACCCCCAATCCAAGTACTGAGCACGTCCCCATGTGGAGGCTACAACCCCTTGAGGGTCGCCTAGCTGCTGTGGGTTCGAGTAGTGGGCCCATGGGAAGGGAAGTCCTTGGCTCAACTGTCCCACCCCTAGTCAGGACTCAGAGTTTTAGTCCTGCAGCTGGCCCGAGGGGAAACCCAGCAGCTGGTGGGCCACTTGGGCACCAGATTGCAGGCCAGGGTCCCTGGGCACCTGTGAGAGTCTGCACTTGTCTCCAGGATCCTCGTGCCTGAGGGAGCATGCCATTAAGCAGAAAATCAAAAACCCCATTGCAGGCTGAGAAAGAAACCACAGAAGAAAGTAACAAGTTTTATATTTCATTTTACATTGTTTTTTCCTGCTTTTTGAACAAGGGGCTCACAGTTTTTCATCTTGCACTGTGCTCTGCAAATTATGTAGCTGGCCTTGGGAAGGAGTAATCCCTTTAAACAGGGACATTTACTCACCCTCCAGCTTACTACTTGGACCACTGCTCTCATTATCTGCTCAGGAACTTTAGGACTTCGGGTTTAAACCCTGAGTTTCATGTTTCACTAGAAAAGCTAGTGAAGGGCTTCCCTGGTGGTGCAGCGGTTAAGAATCCTCCTACCAATGCAGGGGACACAGGTTCGAGCCCTGGTCCTGGAAGATCCCACATGCTGCGGAGCAACTAAGCCCGTGCCCCACAACTACTGAGCCTGTGCTCTAGAGCCCTCGAGCCACAACTACTGAAACCCGCACGCCTAGAGCCCATACGCCACAACAAGAGAAGCCACCGCAATGAGAAGCCTGCACACCGCAACAAAGAGTAGCCCCCGCTCGCCGCAACTAGGGAAAGCCCATGAGCAGCAACGAAGACCCAACACAGCCAAAAAATAAATAAATAAAAATAAGAAAAGCTAATGAAGCACAACTGAACTGAAATCTGAGACATTTCCTGCATGGGTTCTCATTTTTTAAGAAAGTCCTCACCAACATTCCTGCTGTAAATAAATCAATGTTTAATTTCTTATAAAATTCCTCAGTGTGGCCTGAGAGCACAGCGTCACTGCACTCTTTAGTAACACAGTACCGTAAGAGTCTAAAATAGATAGTCGAGGAATCAAATTTCCCATAAAGAGAAGCTTAATTTTTTTCTCTGTTGTTCATCAGTCTTACATTTGCAAAGAGAAATCTTGAGGTTGAACCTGTTTTCAGCACAGCCTGAATTATGGGTTTGGAACCAGATGAGGACCCAGTTGACTCTGACAGTAATTCAAGGATGTCTCTAAGCAAGTTACTTGGCGTTATTGTGCATTAGGCATCTATAAGTCTGGGAGGGAAAGAGCTGCCTGAGCCCCTCTTGATTCTGATGTGGAAAACCTTGAATGAAGATGATTGTGAATCATTTAACAGTATAAAAACAATAGAATATGACACAACTAAAATTTTGTTAGAGTGCTTTTCCATTTCTTAAGGGCTTAATCTCTAAGTGACCCAGAATGGCTGCATGTTTTGTTTTAGAAATTAAAGGATAGGTCATTGGTATTAGTTACATGAAGGCAATATGGTAATTAGACTTATCTGCTTGTTTTTATACTAATTTTAAAATGTCTTTTGGTTTAACTAAATTTAGACTGTCCTTTAAAGTACAATACCAGACTTGCACAAAAGGTCTTCCATGCTAAAATCTTACAGGAAGTTGCAAACCCATAATTAGGTAGCAAAGATTATATGCTAAGGAAAATGATTATATATATGGGGTGGATTCTAAAAATAGTATCTTTTCTAAGTAACGTTCACCTGCCTTTTCAAAACATCTTGGATTATTGATCAGAGAGTGTCTTGAGCTAACTAGGTTTTTGCTATCAGTATATTGTAGAATAGATTTTCATTTATTTTATGTCCCATGATTCATAAAAATATTCTCACTAGTATGTTAATTCTGAATTAAGATTCTTCCTCTAGCTAAGAAACTGTTTTCAATCATTTCTCTTACATCAGATTATAGGATGTCCATAAGTACCCTCTCTATGTAAAACAGAATTCTTTTTCCTTAGAAACTCAGTTCTCAGTATGTTTCCAGTGACTACCAGTCTTGGCCTTCCTGTTTTATTAAATAGCACAGAACCACTCTGAGACACCTACCTAGACTTATCAGAGACTCTTTTCCTAAGACCAGGCTGAGTTTATTTATATACTCCGCTCACACAGAATATTAGTCACTTACAGTGTTATTTTTTTTCAGGGTGATCATGGCTGTAAGCAATCCAGAGACATTGAAGACAGGCTCAAAGTTATCCCAAAATTTTGTTTTCCTGATTCAAAGGACTGGGTGCCAACCTCAGAACTCAAGAGGTAAATAGACTGCTTTATCTGATTTCTATTTGTTGGACGAGCAAAAGTAGAACGAGAATCTTTGAGAAACAGAGTCAGCAGTGAAGCTCTGTGGACTCTGTGGCAGATCAAGGATGCAGTGGGAGGAAAGGAAGAAACAATTAGGACATTTCCTATGTGGGGCTCAAAAAAGAAAAACAGTGTCAAAGGGAAAACAAGTTTGAGAGTCTCTTCAATTTGCCAATTCTGCAGGAAAAAAAGTTCCACTTTACATATAATCAGAAATGCCACCAAGTGGACAGAAAAGGAAAAAAAGACTTTAACTTAGGGACTGAGAAACAGAGATAAAACATGGCAATGTCTGCATCTTGTTATCTCCTTCAAGTTGTTAGAAGAAGCCATAGCCCAGATTGTATGTTCCCTGTCGAACTTGTACGAAGAGGGGGCTGTAGTTTGGAAGGTGTAAGTATATTGAGAAGGGAATTATAAGAAATTGCTTCCCAGTATCTAGAGGAAATTACTATTTTCAATTAATAAGCCATATATAATATAATAAAATTATATCCTGCTTATAAATAGATAAGTGCTTTGTTCAAAACTGTAATTATTGAATCATGTATTTAGGCTGAAAAGCGTGATTATGTGAACCATATCACATGCCAGTGACCTGCTGGAAGACAGCCTCAGCTGTTGCCTAAGTAGCTCTGCCCTTCCACCCCACGTTGCCTCCAGACTCTGCTCCTGTCTCTCCTAACCAGTTTAGCCTGATCGGCGCTCTCATCTCTGAGCCATCAACCCTGAAGCCTTTGTGCTGTCAGTTGTACTAATTGCATAGGCGGCTTCTTTCTTATTGGCCTGGCTGCTCCATGGTTGGCTTTCCCCAAGAGTTATGTGTGTTTATTCTAGAATGTCTGAAAAATACAGAGGAGTAAATAAAAAGCAGAAATTAAAAATCACTGGCATTCTAGTTACTCAGAGATAAGCACTGTAAATGTTTTGAGATGTTCCCTTCCAATCTTTATTCGTGGCCAAATATAGACATATGTATATGTTGTTCAGATTTGAATTTCTTTTGATTGTTAATGAATTTATTTCTTGGGCATCTCTAGGTCTTCATTTTGTAAATTATCTATGCATATTTTTTGCCAGTGTTTCTAATGAGATGGTAATTTTCCTAATAATTTTTATGTATTAAGGATATAAACTTTTCCCTATCACAGTTCCATATGACCTCTCAGAACTAAATAGAAGAATTTGGAAGGGAAGATAGCTTATCAGAATTCTTTATAGTTTACCTATATATTTGACTAAACTGGACATTCAGCAGAAGGAAAATAGGCTTGATTAATAGCTGGACTAAATAAATAAGAAAGTAAAAGGAGGCAGCGGCATCAACAGCTCATCACATGCTATTCTCTCACTCCAGTACAAAGCAAGATATTCTCAAGGGCTGGACATTCTCCCTCAGGAGGAATGTGACTTGCAATAAATACAATATTGCTGCCTCCTCTTACATCACAAAATGACTGCTGTTGGACTCTAATTTTTAATTGCTTGTTCCGAGGAATGTCATAAGCAGTTGTTTGGATCTCAAACTATTGACTGTTTTTTTCAGTGAAACGTTCTCCTTTGTCTTAACTGGTGAAGATGGGAGCCGGTGGTTTGGTTACTGTAAGAAGCTCTTGGTAAGTCCCAGACTTGTGCTACAGGCAGCTTTGGTAGAGGAACAAAAGAGTCAGACTAGGAACTTCAGAAACACGATCTCTAGATGAGTTTGGGGGCTACTCAGTGATCTGTGTATTATAAAGAAGCTAGTTAAGCTTCATATTTTTATTTTCTTTATTTTTTTGGCTGCGGTGGGTCTTAGTTGCAGCACGCAGGATCTTAGTTGCGACACACAGGATCTTAGTTGTGGCATGCGGGCTTTTCTCTAGTTGTGGCACATGGGTTTCTCTCTAGTTGTAGCGTGCGGGTTTTCTCTCTCTAGTTGTGGCTCACGGGCTCCGGAGCGTGTGGGCTCTGTAGTTTGCGGCACGCAGGCTCTCTAGTTGAGACACATGAGCTCAGTAGTTGTGGCTCACGGGCTTAGTTGCCCTGTGGCATGTGGGATCTTAGTTCCCTGAGCAGGGATTGAACCCGAGTCCCCTGCACTGGAAGGAGGATTCTTTACCACTGGACCACCAGGGAAGTCCCGAAGCTATGTTAGCTTTAAACAGTAAGAGCAAGGTGGAGGTTAGCCACAGAGTGTTCCATAATAGAAACGGTATGGAGTTATTTTATTTATTTGTTTGTTTGTAATAGATGAAGAAAGCACTGACATTGTAGCTGAAGTCAGTCTGGTTATATTTGAGGAATGGAGTACAGTGAGCCAATCGAGGGAGCTCTGAGTTACTTCTTGCTTATATGCCATCACTAAACTGGAATAAATCATGCTATCATTTTTTTTTTTTTTAGCATTTTCTCATCTTTCAGTGTTCATTGCGAATGAGAGCTTTGGTTCCTACTCTATACTAAGGAGTATTAAGAGGTATTAATAGTCCAAATTAGTAAAGACTCGTGCTGTTTAATTTTTGCTTTGTTGTTTTTTTTTTTTTTTAGCCAGAAGGCAAAGGAAAGCGACTCCCTGAGGTATACTGCATGGTCAGTCGCCTAGGCTGCTTCAACCTTTTTTCAAAGGTGAGTGGAGAATGGGCCCTATGAAAAGTGTTGTCCTTTCTGAGCTCTGAGTGAGTTTTTGTTTCTGATGACTTCACCAGGCAATGTTAAGTGGCATAGACTTTAACATAGTACTTTAGAAAGGGTTTCCCATTAGTAGATTAGAGCTACGGGTTTGAAGGCTTAAATTTAGACCTCTAATCCAGATGATGTTGCCCCGTCATCCTCATTTTGGTTCGCTAAACCTCCCAGCTTAAAGCAAAACATTGCCTGAAGTTTATCTTGTCTCATGTCTTTCCCAGACACCAAACTGCAGGGTATTATTGTGTCACCTTCTTTGCCCCTGCCTTAGTGATATAAAAAGGGGCTTCTCTTCTAAAATTAAGTTGATTTATTTTAGTAACTTTTCTTGGAGATTTAAAGGTACCTCTAAGAGAAATGATGCCTTTAATGAACTTTTATTCGTTGCAGAAGCTTATCTGTCTTGAAATCTGTTGGTATTATTTTCAAGTTTGTGCACCCAGTTTGGCAGTTCCTTCAATAGGATTCTTTTATGTTTTTGAACTGAGTCCCTAATTAAAAAAAAATCTTTTGTGTGTATGTAGATTCTAGATGAAGTAGAAAAGAGAAGAGAAATGTCTCCAGCTTTGGTTTACCCATTTATGCGAAGTGTCATGGAAGCTCCTTTCCCAGCTCCTGGACGCACCATCACAGTAAAGAGCTACCTCCCTGGGGCTGGAGATGGGGTAAGTTAGTTCATTTTGAAAAGGTTTGATAGCTGCCAAAAAGCAGGCCTTACACTAGTAGGCCTTACCTGATAGAAACCTTACAGGGTAGTTTTCTCTTTTTCATGAACTGCACAGAATATGTTTTGGTCACCAAAGCACTGGAGAAACATCCAGTTGATCTGTGAGATAGTTGATCCTAGACCCAGGAACCAGAGGTTTTCTATCATTTGTAGATTGAGCCCCTGCATAATATCTATTTCAGTGTGATAAATGAAGATTATACATACTATTGTCCAGTGGGATGAAAGATTTCACCAGAAATTTACAGCCCAAAAGTAAGGTATTAAGTCTTGGCATTAGCGTAGGCAGCTTCACAAACTCTGTAGCAGACCCTCTCTCTTGAATTTAACCTGTAAAAGAATGACAGGATCCATTAGTATTGTCATTAGGGATTGTTTTCCCACCTCAGCCTCCCCTGATTCAAATTTTGCATTTCAGTCAATTGAACTGTGCCGACCACTGGACTCACGATTGGAACATGTTGATTTTGAATGTCTCTTTAAGTGCCTGAGTGTGTGCCATCTCATTCGGGTCTGTGCCTCTCTCCTTTTGGAGCGGAGGATAATCTTTGTTGCCAACAGCCTAAGGTGAGAAATAAGTAAAATGTGTCACTTCAGCCTGTTGTTTTACTTGTGCTTACTATTTTAAAATTTGGGCATATTAGAAAACACTTAGGTAGGATCTCAGTTACCTAATGCTATAGTGACATGGATAATCCAAAAGCTATTTGCATTCGGCGATAACAGTGACTTTTGGGGGTTGCAATTAATTTACCTTCAAAATGTGTTTTGTTAAAACTGTTGTTAAAAATTGGAATTGCTTTTCTAAGTACACACTAGCTTTTAGCAATATAAATTGTGGGAAACAGCTAGATTGAGATTAAAGATATTCAGTAAATTAAGTTAAAATTTAAATAAAATGTTAAAATTTAATGAGTAATCACAGAATTGTTAATCTATGATCACTAACTGGCATCACTTTTGTAATTCTGTAACGTAATGTCTGAAATGCCCTCCATTGTTGTTCTTTATATGACACCGTTTGCTTTCTCCTCTGGCTAGCACCCTGTCAAAATGTGGCCATGCTGTGGTTGCCACACTGTATCCATTCACCTGGCAGCATACCTACATCCCAGTCCTGCCAGCATCTATGATCGACATTGTGTGCTCACCTACTCCTTTCCTTATTGGAATCCTGTCTTGCTCCTTACCACAGCTCCAGGACCTACCCATTGAAGAGGTGAGATGGGAGAAATAGTACCTGTGGAAAAGACTGGGGCACTGGCAAATGAAAACAAGTGATCTTTAACAGTGGTGGATATGTCATTAATTAATAATAATATATAATTATGATTGTTAATACATTATGCTATCATATTTTTGTATCTGTTTATGAAAATGAGAAAAATTCTGTAGTACACATGAATCTGAAGTTGTATCTTATTTGCAGTATTGAACCATGGGCTAATTCTTGTGTTATTCTGAATAGGTCTTTTTTTTTAAAAACATCTTTATTGGAGTATAATTGCTTTACAATGGTGTGTTAGTTTCTGCTTTATAACAAACTGAATCAGCTATACATACACATATATCCCCATATCTCCTCCCTCTTGCATCTGCCTCCCACCCTCTCTATCCCACCGCTCTAGGTGGTCACAAAGCACCGAGCTGATCTCCCTGTGCTATGCGGCTGCTTCCCTCTGTCTATTTTACATTTGGTAGTGTGTGTATGTCCATCATGCCACTCTCTCACTTCGTCCCAGCTTCCCCTTCCCCCTCGCCATGTCCTCAAGTCCATTCTCTACATCTTCATCTTTATTCCTCTCCTGCCCCTAGGTTCTTCATAACCTTTTTTTTTTTTAGATTCCATATATATGTGTTAGCATATGGTATTTGTTTTTCTCTTTCTGACTTACTTCACTCTGTATGACAGAGTCTGGGTCCATCCACCTCACTACAAATAACTCAATTTCGTTTCTTTTTATGGCTGAGTAATATTCCATTGTATATATGTGCCACATCTTCTTTATCCATTCATCTGTTGATGGACACTTAGGTTGCTTCCATGTCCTGGCTATTGTAAATAGAGCTGCAGTGAGCATTGTGGTACATGACTCTTTTTGAATTATGGTTTTCTCAGGGTATATGCCCAGTAGTGGGATTGCTGGGTCGTATGGTAGTTCTATTTTTAGTTTTTTAAGGAACCTCCATACTGTTCTCCATAGTGGCTGTATCAATTTACATTCCCACCAGCAGTGCAAGAGGGTTCCCTTTTCTCCACACCCTCTCCAGCATTTACTGTTTGTAGATTTTTTGATGGTGGCCATTCTGACTAGTGTGAGGTGATACCTCATTGTAGTTTTGATTTGCATTTCTCTAATGATTAGTGATGTTGAGCATTCTTTCATGGGTTTGTTGGCAATCTGTATATCTTCTTTGGAGAAATGTCTATTAAGGTCTTCTGCCCATTTTTGGATTGGGTTGTTTGTTTTTTTGTTATTGAGCTGCATGAGCTGCTTGTAAATTTTGGAGATTAATCCTTTGTCAGTTGCTTCATTTGCAAATATTTTCTCCCATTCTGAGGGTTGCCTTTTCATCTTGTTTATGGTTTCCTTTGCTGTGCAAAAGCTTTGAAGTTTCATTACGTCCCATTTGTTTATTCTTGTTTTTATTTCCACTTCTCTAGGAAGTGGGTCAAAAAGGATCTTGCTGTGATTTATGTCATAGAGTGTTCTGCCTATGTTTTCCTCTAAGAGTTTGATAGTGTCTGGCCTTACATTTAGGTCTTTAATCCATTTTGAGTTTATTTTTGTGTATGGTGTTAGGGAGTGTTCTTATTTCATTCTTTTACATGTAGCTGTCCAGTTTTCCCAGCACCACTTATTGAAGAGGCTGTCTTTTCTCCATTGTATAGACGAATAGGTCTTTTTAAAAAAATCATACACAGAAACTACTCTAGGTTAATTTAATAAATTGTTTCAGATATAAAACACGTATAGATAAATGCCCAAACAAAATGTATGGCTCAGCTAATTATCACATAGTGAATGCTTATGTAACCAACATTGGAATAGAATAGAAATATTATGGCAATGGAAACAGAAGTCCCCATCATGCCTTTTTTTTTTTTTTTTTTTTTTTTTTTTTGCGGTACGCGGGCCTCTCACTGTTGTGGCCTCTCCCTTTGTGGAGCACAGGCTCCGGACGCGCAGGCTCAGCGGCTACGGCTCATGGGCCCAGCCGCTCTGCGGCATGTGGGATCTTCCCAGACCGGGCCACGAACCCATGTCCCGTGCATCGACAGGCGGACTCTCAACCACTGCGCCACCAGGGAAGCCCCCCATCATGCCTTTTTAATTTAATTTTTTTAATTATTATTATTTTTTAAATTTTTTGGCCATGCCGCGTGTCATGTGGGATCTTAGTTCCCCCACCAGGGATCAAACCCGCACCTCCAGCATTTGAAGCGCGGAGTCTTAACCACTGGACTGCCAGGGAAGTCCCCCATCATGCTTTCTTCTAATCACTGTTCCCTTCCCCACCCCTTGCAAAAGGTAACCATTATGTTGACTTTCGTGGTGCTCATTTTCTTTTGTGTTTATAGCTTAACATCCTAGGCATGTATACCTAAACAATGTAATTCAGGTTTGCCTGGTTTTAAGCTTGAAATAAATGAACTCATACAGTATGTTTTTTCTTTCTTTCTTTCTTTCTTTTCTTTTTTCAGTCTGGCTTCTTTGGAGCAACATTATGTCTTTTTTTTTTTGGCTGCATTGGGTCTTCGTTGCTGCGTGTGGGCTTTCCCTAGTTGCGGCGAGCGGGGCTACTTTTTGTTGTGGTGTGCAGGCTTCTCATTGCAGTGGCTTCTCTTGTTGTGGAGCACGGGCTCTAGGCAAGTGGACTTCAGTAGTTGTGGCACGTGGGCTCAGTAGTTGTGGCTCGTGGACTTTAGAGCGCAGGCTCAGTAGTTGCAGGACGTGGGCTTAGTTGCTCCGTGGCATGTGGGATCTTCCCTGACCAGGGCTCAAACCCGTTTCCCCTGCATTGACAGACGGATTCTTAACCACTGCACCACCGGGGAAGTCCCCAACATTATGTCTTTAAGATTCATCCATGTTGATGGGTTTAACAACAGTAGTTTGATTATTCTAATTGTGTATAGTATTCCATTGTGTGAATGTGCCACAATTTTCTTATCCATTCTACAGTTGATTGACATCTGAGTTGTTTCCAGTTTGGAGTTATTATTAATAATGCTGCTATGAATATTCTTGTTCATGACCCTTGGTACATATGTACATATGTGCATGCAGTTTTATGGACATATACTTGGAAATGGAATTGCTGGGTCATAGAGTAAACCTTCAACTTTAGTAGGTAAAGTCAAGCTTTTCCAAAGTAGCTGTGCCGAGTTAAACTTCCTCCAGCACTGTTCCTGTTGCTCCACATCCTTGACAGCCCTTGTTGTCATCAGTTTGTGTAATTTAGCCTATCTGATGGGTATGTAGTTGTACTCACTGTGGTTTAATTGGCATTCCTTGATTATGGTTGAGGGTGAGCATCTTTCTATATGTTTATTGGCCATTTGAATGTCATTTTTTGTCATCTTTTGTAAAATTCATAGGCTATATCCTTATACTGAATTGTTTACCCTCACTGATTTGTAAGAAGCGTTTTTATAGCTCTGGATACGAGCCCCTTTGTAGCTTACCTTTTCATTCTCCAAAATGGTGTTTTTTAAATACAGTGGTGTTCTTAATTTTAATGTGGTCAGAATTATCAATTTTTTTATGGTTAGTGTTTTTATGTGTGTGTGTGTGTGTGTGTGAACTGCTTAAGTTTTTCTTTGTATTAACTTGATGGACATAGCCTCCTATATTATCTCTTGGAAGATTTATTATTATGCCTTTAATTTTTGTTTCTGAAGTCGGGGGCTTGATTTTTTTTTATATATAATAGGAGGTAGGGGGAGTTCCCTGGCAGTCCAGTGGTTAGGACTCCCTGCTTTCACTGCTGTGGGCGTGGGTTCAATCCCTGGTCAGGGAACTAAGATCCTGCAAGCCACACAGTGTGGCCAAAAAGAAAAAATGGAGGTAGGGGTCGTTTCATTTTTTTCATATGGATAGCCAACTATCCCACTACCACTTATTGAAATAGCTCTTCTTCCCTATTACACTGATGGGTTAAGCTTTTTTTCTCCCCCAGTTTTATTGAGATATGATTGACGTATAACATTGTATTAGTTTGAGATGTACAGCATAATGATAGTATATGATATATGCATATATTTCAAAATAATTACACAGTAAGTTTAGTTAATATCCATCACCTCACATAGTTAGAAATTTTTTTTCTTGTTATGAGAACTTTTAAGATAGACTCTTAGCAACTTTCAAATATACAGTGTAGTATTATTAAATGTAGTCACCATGCTGTACATTACATATCCAGAACTTATTTATCTTATAACTGGAAATTTTTGCCTTTTGACCCCCTTCACCCATTTCATCCATCCCCCACCCCCATGTCTGGCAACCACCAATCTGTTCTCTGTATCTTTGAATTCATTTGTTTTAGATTCCACATGTAAGTGGTATCTGTCTTTCTCTGCCTGACTTATTTCACTTAGCATCCATGTTGTCACCAATGGCAGGATTTTCTTCTTTATATGGCTGAATAATATTCCATTGTGTGTTTGTGTGTGTTTGTGTGTGTGTGTTTGTGTGTGTGTGTATGCATACACACATACCACATCTTCATCTAGTCATCTGTTGATGGACATTTAGGTTGTTTCCATTGTCATGTCTTTTGTAAGTAATGCTGCAGTGAACATGGGGGTACAGCTATTTCTTCAAAATAGTGATCTTATTTCCTTTGGTTTCATGTCCAGAAGTGGGATTGCTGAATCATGTGCTGATTCTATTTTTAATTTTTTGACGAACCTCCTTACTGTTTCCATAGTGGCTGAACCAATTTACATTCCCATAAAGAGTGCACAATAGTTCCCTTTTCTCCACATTCTTGCCAGTATTTGTTATCTTTTGTCTTTTGTTGCTAGCCATTCTAACAGGTGATGATATCTCATTGTGGTTTTGATTTGCATTTCCCTGATGTGGAATACCTTTTCATGTGCTTGTTAGTCGTTTGTATGTCTTCTTTGGAATAATGTCTATTCAGTTCCTCTGCCTATTTTTTAATTGGATTGTTTGGGGTTTTTTTTGCTTTTGAGTTGTATGAGTTCTTTATATATTTTGGGTAGTAACCCCTTATCCAATATATGATTTGCAAATGTTTTCTCCCATTCTTTACATTTCCTTTATATTTTATTGATGGTTTCCTTTGCTGTGCAGAAGCTTTTTAATTTGATGTAATCCTACTTGCTTATTTTTGCTTTTGTTGCCTTTGCTTTTGGTGTCAAATCCAAAAAATCATTGCCAAGACCAAGGTAAAGATGCTACCCCCTGTGTTTTCTTCTAGGAGTTTTATGATTTCAGGTCTTATGTTTAAGTCATTAATCCATTTTGAGTTGATTTTTGTGTATGGTGTAAGATTGGGTTCCAATTTTATTTTTTGGCATGCAGCTATCTAATTTTCCCAACACCATTTATTGAAGAGATTGTCCTTTCCCCATTTTATATTCTTGGCTCCTTTGTCATCAGTTAATTGACTGGGACTTCCCTGGTGGTCCAGTGGTGAAGACTGTGCGCTGCCAATGCAGAGGGCCCGGGTTCGACCCCTGTCAGGGAACTAGATCCCTCATGCCACAACTAAAGATCCCATGTGATGCAACTAAGACCCAGTGCAGCCAAATTAATAAATTAATTAATTAAAAAAAAATTAATAAAAAAAGTTAATTGACTCTGTGTGGGGTTTATTTATGGACCCTCTATTCTGTTCCATTGAGCCATGTGTCTGTTTTATGCCAGTACCATACTGTTTTGATTACTATAGCTTTGTAATATAGTTTGAAATCAGGAGGTATGATGGTCTCTACCTTTATTCTTCTTTCTCAAGATCATTTTGGCTATTTGGAGTCTTTTGTGGTTCCATGGAAATTTTACAATTGTTTGTTCTCTTTCTGTGAAAATTGCCTTTGGAATTTTGGTAGGGATTGCACTGACTCTGTAGATTGCTTTGGGTAATTTAGACATTTTAACAATATTAATTCTTCCAGTCCATGAGCATGGAATATCTTTCCATTTATTTGTGTATTGTTCAGTTTCTCTCATCAGTGTCTTATAGTTTTCAGCACAAATATCTTTTACCTCGTTTAAATTTATTCCTAGGTATTTTATTCTTTGTGGTGCAATTGAAAATGGGGTTGTTTTCTTAATTTATTTTTCAGACACTTCATTGTTAGTGTATAGAAACACTTCTGATTTTTGTATTAACCTATTTTTTTAACTTGTTATAATGGAAAATCTTAAACATATGTAAAAGTAAACAAGAGAGTAAAATAAATCCAATCACCCTTCTTAACTACTTACAAAGTTTTGGCCAATCATACTTCTACCTCTCTCCCATAATATTTTGAAGTATATCCTGACATAATTTCATAGTTCTAAATATTGCAATATGAATTTCTATAAGGTCATTTTTAGCATAATCACAATACCATTATCACACCTAAAAAATTTAATAACAGTTCCTCAATATCAGAAAAATTCAGTATTCAGCTCTCTTATTATTTCATAAATTTTTAATAGTTTGAATTAAGTTCCAAATAAAGTCCATGCAGTGCATTTGGTTGGTGTGGTTTTTTTAGGCTCTTTTAATCTCTAGGTGTGCTGCCATCATTTTTTTTTAACTTGAAATTCTTTTTACTTGTGTTGATGAGTTAACTTTTAAATGGGCTGACACTTTAAGTTAGTGTATAATAATATTGAATCACTTTATACACCTGAAACTAATATAATATTTAAGTCAATTATACTTCAATTTTTAAAAAAAGAAAGGAAACAAAACAAATAAACCTTTAAGTTTATTTAAAACTATTCCCCTTTGCATGAAAGAATCAAAACACACTCTTCCTGATCTAGCAGTGTCTAATGTATTTCTCTGTGAATGTCTCTGGTTTAACTTGTCTGGCTCCTTTATTCCGTAGGTGCTGATAGTTGATCTCTGTGCAGACAAGTTCTTACAGGAGGTGAGTGACAAAGGAGGTGATTATGTAATGTTTGGGTATAATTGGCCAGAAAATATGTGAAAGTACTTAGAGAAGGTGACTCAGGCAAGACTTACAGTTCCTACACATACTTGACTTGACACTGCGGCCAATCATACAAGATTGACCTGAAAAATTTGATTTGGGTTCATAGCTCACTGTCCCAACTTAGGGAAGGAGGAAACAGATTAACTGCCATTCTCAAAAGAGGTAACCCTCCCTTCAAGTCTTATGGGTTGATGTATAGGTCTCTAATTTAATTAAATTTAACAAGCATTCAGCACCAATTATTTCTAGATATTCTGTTAGCCAGTCAGAAACTAAAGATGAGTAAGATACTCAGTTTGATCTCTCAGGCCTTATAGTTTAAAGGGGAGGGGAGAGGGAGCAGACATAGCCATAAAGTTTTAGAAATGGTGTAATAGAAACTTATACAAGATACAGTAGGGGCAGAAAGGAAGTGTCACTTATTCTAGATAGTGAAGTGGAGAGGAGAGTTAGTAAAGCCTTAGAGCAGCCCTCTGTATGTAACCTGTATATAGTTTTGTGAGCACTGAGGGCAGGGTGAAAAGAATGTTTCCCAAGACTGTCTTTTTTCAGAATCAGTCAGCTCGTCACATGTGAAGCACCATTTATTTGGGGATGATCTTTGTAATATAGCATAAGACTTGGAGATGAGAAACATTTTGTGGGAAAGTGCCAGAAAATTTTATAAGGCATATTATTTATTTTTCTTAAATGTAATGAAGATGTATGCACCATAAGTTTTGTGGATTCTGCTCAATGTAGGGAAGGAAGCTTGAGACTGACTCTTCAGCCATAATATATACAAAGCTACCTGTGGACTTTGAGGGACTTAAATAAGGCATGTTTGAGACTTTCTCTCTCAAAGCTCATGAAAATCTCAATTTCTTCTCTTAAGGTATCTGATGAGGATGAAATTCTACCACCTAAACTCCAGGCTGCCCTGATACAAATTTTGGAAGAACGAAATGAAATTTTGGCTCAGGAGCAGAATTTTTTACAAGGTATGAGACAAGTGGTCTGAGGATTTAAGGTCAAGGCAGTAAATACCACATGCCCAGCACCCTGCCAAAGCATATGCAATAGCAGTATGAGATTGCCTGTGCCTTCGTAAGCTTATAGTCAGCTTTCTTGCTCACCCTCAGCTGTGCCAAGTCCCCTTCTATTTCAGGACTTTTGCACTTGCTCAGTTCCATGTATGGAATGCTATTCCCCTAGATATCCACAGGGCTCCTGCTCTTTGTTCTTGCAGGCCCATGCTCAAATGTCACTTTCTTAGTGAGGCCTTTTCTGACTGTGCTGTTTAAAATTGTTCCTGTTCCCTTAGCATGTCCTATCCTCCTCCCTGACCTTATTTTTCTCCATGGCTTTCATCACCATCTGATGTGCTAAAATGTAAGTTCCATGAGAGCAGTGACCATCTATTTGTTTTCTATTTCCAGTACTTTAAACAGCATTCAGTAAATAGGTATTCAATAAGTATTTGTTGAATAAAAGGATGAATAATATTTTATGGGTGGCTTACTCTGTGCCAGGCATTGTTTTAAGCACTTAGCATACATCTTATTTCATCCTTGTAATATCTTTATGAAGCAGGTGTTATGATTTAATCCCCATTCTACAGGGGAGAACACTAAGGCTGTTTACCAATGGGGAACATTAGAGAAGGGGAAGGTTTAGAGGACTAACTAAAAGTTCAGTTTTTAATATTAAGTTTGAGATACCTATTGGACATCCAATACCTGGCAGACTTTCAGCTGGAGATATCAAGTAGGCATTTATATACGTGAAGTTGAGATTCAGAGGAAAGATTTGGGCTAGAGACATACATTTAAAAGTTGCTATTTTAAAGCTGTGGGAACAGATGAAATAGCCCAATAGAGTAAGTATAGAGAGAAAATTAAAAAGATTTAAGGATTGAGCCCTGGTTGGGGATGATGTGCTTAGATTTCCAACTTTTGGTAGTTGGGAAGAGGAGAAGGATCCAGCAAAGGAGACTAAAAGGAGCAGCTAGTGAAGTAGGTGAAAAACCAGGAGTATGTGATATTGTAGAAACTGAGTGAAGAAAGTATTCCATGAAGGAAAGAGTAAGCAGTTATGTTTTTTTGTTTTTATTTTTATTGGAGTATAGTTGCTTTACAATATTGTGTTAGTTTGTACAGTACAGCAAAGTGAATCAGGTATATGTATACATATAGCCCCTCTCTTTTGGATTTCCTTCTCATTTATGTCACCACAGAGCACTGAGTAGTTTGCTGTGCTATACAGTAGGTTCTCATCAGTTATCTGTTTTATACATGGTATCAATAGTGTATATATGTCAACCCCAATCTCCCTAACCCTAAAAGAAATAAAAAACAAGCTATAAACTAGATGAAGGCATTTTCAACAAATATAACTAACAAAGGAATAGTATCTAGAATTTAGTTTTTAAAATTCTTACAGTTTAAAAGTAAAAAGATGAACAACCCAAGAGGAAAATGGGGGAAAGATATGAACAGTCATTTCATAGAGGAGGAAACATGAAAGGCCAATAAATATATGAAAAGATATACAACCCCATCAAAATCAGGGAAATGTAAATTAAAACCACAGTGAGATACCATTTTATACCCACCATATTGGCAAAAATTTAAAAGTCTGACAGTATCAGGTGTTGATGAGAATGTGTAAGTTACTTCAACCCCTTTGGAAAAACAATTTGGCATCATCTAGTAACATTAAAGGTGTACATATCCTGCAACCCAACAATTCCATTTTAGATATATACACAGAGAAACTCTTGTACATTATAACTAGGAAACAAGTACAATAATTTTTATAGTGTTATTGTATGTGATAGCAAAAACTGAAACAACCTAGATGTCCACTGACAGGAGAATATAGCATTTAAAAAAAAGAAGCTTAAAAACACACATTTTGAAGATCTGGCGTGCCGCAACTAAGACCCAACACAGCCAAATAAATAAATAAATAAATATTTTTAAAAAAACACGTTGAATTAAAACAGTAAGTTGCAGAAGAATATAATGTTTTATATAATGTTCAAAGACATACAAAACCTAACAGTATGTTGTTGGTGTTGGATGTGTATGGTAAGACTGTAATGTAAAGCAAATGATACACACAAAATTACAAAAAATGGTCACCCTCTTATTGCAAAGTAGGGGAAGAACACCACTGAGAGAGCATCACACAGGGAACTTCAGAGATACACGTGATGTTCTATTCTAAGCTTTGTGGTGGGCACTTGTGTGGTCATCTCACTCCTGATCTTAAGAAATATTCATACATATTACAAGAATCTATAAAGTTATTCATTAAAACAGAAACAAAGAATGGAAGATAAGTTATAGAAAAACATAATTTTTTAAAGAAAGGGAATTAGGTGTAAGAAAGTAGGTACAACAGGTATAAACAGCTCTTCCAAGAAATCTTTTGCTGCGAACTGGAGGAGAGATGGGACAGTAACTGGAGGCGATGGGAGAGTGGGGCAAAAGCGTTAATGATAAAGCAGTGATGGATTCTCAGCTGCAGAAAGAAAGAGATGAGAAGGAAGTCTGTTGAACAAAATATAACAAAAATCTAGATTAGAATAAAAATGTAGGGACTTCCCTGGTGGTCCAGTGGTTAAGATTCTGCTTTCCAATGCAGGGGACATGGGTTCGATCCCTGATTGGGGAACTAAAATCCCACATGCTATGGGGCAACTAAGCCCACATGCCAGAACTAGAGAAAAGCCCACACGCTACAGCTAAGACCTGATGCAGCCAAATAATAAAAATGAAATTAAAAAAAAAAGAATAAAAATGTTAATGTCGGAAGAGAGCTCAGAAATTGCCTAATCAGCCACCTCATTATACAGATATGGAAAGAGAGGCCATGAGAGGTAAAGCAAGTTGCCCACTATTATACAGCTGCTTCATGGTAGAAGTCTGATTAAACCTGGGTCCCAGATCCCCAGTCAGCCCATGGGAAAGAGCAAGAGACATTGTGAGGAAAAGAATACTATTTTGATATGGGAGGAAAAGGAGGAGTCTAAGTTGAACCTGAGGTTTCAGCCTGGAACCTGGAAGGCAACACATTGTGCTATATTATAGTGGTTAAGAATCACTTGACTTGGGAGCCCTGCAGCTTCTCCATGGTACTGGATGAGGGGACCCTGGAGAATGTCTTTGATTTGAGCCTCAGTTTCCTCAGCTGTAAAAGGGAAATAATAGACTTACCTCACTGGATTATTTTAAAATTTGTAAAAGCACTCAATACATTATTATTTATTATGGAATAATCGTGATGCAATATGAAATGAGAAAGTTGAGAGAGAAACTGATTTGGTGGAGAAATATAATGAATTTGGTTTTTGGCATGTATTGTTTATTTGATTTGTAGTCTACCAATTTCCCAAAAGGACCTGAGATGGTGACTTTTTTTTTTTTTTTTTGGCTTGCCGGGCAGCTTGCAACATCTTAGTTCCCTGACCAGGGATCAAACCCATGCCCTCAGCAGTGAGAGCACAGAGTACTAACCACTGGGCCTCCAGGGAATTCCCTAGATGGTGACTTTTAGACAAATGGAATGTAAGTGCTAATGGGACAGCCAAATGATGATCACCTATAGGTAGCCTGAAAATGTAGAAAGTGAATTTTGGTGAAATATCAGGACTGGAGATCTGAGGTTGAGAATTATTGACAAAGAAAGCCAGCTCTCTCTGCATATACCAGTTAGCTCTTTAAGGAAAGGAATGTTGAAGAGAAGGGGTCCAAAGACCATGCCTAGGAAGAAGAAGAAGAGGCAAGAGCAAAACCAATGTTTTTGGTCCTAAAGGCAGGAGAGGAATCAGGAAATCAGGAGAGCATAAAGTTGTGGGAGACAAGAGGAATGAGGAGGAGGTCAGCACAAATACAGCATAGAGTTTAAAGGAGGATAAAAATAGAAAAGGAGATTAAATTTGGCTGGTTCTCACTGGTGGCCTTTGAAAGAGCCATTACAGTGAAATCACAGACGTGCAGACCACAGTATGCGTGGGAAGAACATGAAGGTAAGGATATAAGCCATTTGCTTTTTTTCAGGTCATGAAGAGTACAAGAAAGCTAAGAATGAGGATTCCTACATTTATTCTCTGTCCTTTAATCTATGATCCCCTAGGCGTCACTTTTATAACTGGAGCCAGTGTCCCTATAAACACAAAACTTAGGGGATTTTTTTCCCTCCTTCTTTCTTTTTTCGTTCATTTTGCAGAAGATGTGACACTCAACTCTCTGGTGTCCGAAGCATTTGTCAGGTTTTTTGTTGAACTGGTGGGACATTATTCTTTGAGCATGACTGTCACTGAGCATGGGGAGCGTGTATTCCAAAGGGAGCCATTCCGTAAATCCCACACCTCCCGAAGTGTACGCCACTTCCTGGATCTCTTCATGGAAACTCAGATGTTTGCAGGATTCATCCAGGACCGAGAGCTTCGGAAAAGTGGGGTGAAAGGTCAGTTTCATCATAAAGTTCTCCCTCTGTATTTAGTGAGTACTTGAAAGATTTGAAAATAATATATAAAAAAATAGCATAAAGCTACAAGGGCTCACTATGAGTTGTTTATTATGGGAAACATTTATTTTGTGATATTGTTTTAGCTACAGAAGTACATTGGTAGTGAGTACAGAGTTTTATTCAATTGATTTTCAGTCTTAAATGTATGGCAGTTTCATCAACATGAGTTTTTCTTGTAGGTTTGTTTGAGGTCCGGGCCCTCCAGTATTTGGAAACAATTCCTGAGTCTGAGCCCAGTGGAGTGAATAGAATTTTGCGGACTCTTGGTAAGTTGCTGTGTTTTCCTGTTAGATAAATATAGTTAAAAAAAAAAAAAAAACTTTTGCGGTAAGCATGCCTCATCACAAAAGCTTTATCATCACATCAACAATATAACCTCAAGGAGGGTGACCAGAAACCATGACCCTATTTCCAAAGTGTTTTGGAGAAAGACAAAAGTCTTTCTCAGAGGTTAGGATTCTCCATCAGAGTCGTCCATGGGGCTGTTTTCCTCAGATGAAGCTCCCTCATGATATAAGAATTCTGCATATCATGATTATTAATCTTTTCTAGGCCACATCCCTGGAAGAATCTTATTAAAATCTGTACCTTTTCCCAGAAAAATATACTTGGAGCATACAAACAAATTATGCATATAATTTTAGGGTGTTAATGGACCCCCTTGAAGCCCATCCATATGCTCCAGGTTAAAAATACCTGGTTCAGAGGGCATCTGAGGCAAAAGAGGATTTCCTGCAAGTCTCTAATTTTACTCTTCACAAGGAAACACAGTTGTTTATGATTTTTCAATTATATTTAACTTTTAATTATCCAGTATGATGTAGGAGAACAGTGGTGTGGTAGCCCCAAACAATGAAGAACCTGTATTCTATGGTATTTATATTGGTCTTTGAAATATATGCCCCCCTAATTAAAATTAGCCCCTAATTAGCTGAGAGACCATGGACAATCATGTCTAGGGCTATTATTTCATCTTTATACCATGGTGTTAGATTAGATCAGTGGTTCTCAGCTCTGATTACAATATTATAATCTCTGGGGAATTTAAATGAAAATCCAGGGAATTTCCTGGCGTTCCAGTGGTTAGGACTTCACGCTTCCAATGCAGGGGCATGGGTTCGATCCCTGGTCAGGGAACTAAGGTCCTGCAAGCTGTGTGGTGCGGCAAGAAAAAGAAAAAACAAAAAGAAAATCCACCCCACACCCCACACCAGGCTCCACAAAATCTGTGGGGAGCAGGACAGCTGATTTTAACCTACAGTCAGGTTTGAAAACCATGGGATTAGATGATGTCTCAGTTCTCTTCTACCTCTACAATTAGAAATGTGGGGATTTTGTGTGTGTGTGTTTGGTTTGGTTTGGTTTGGGGTTTTTTGGTGGTTAAACACATCAACTGGACTTCCCTGGTGGCGCAGTGGTTGAGAGTCCGCCTGCCGATGCAGGGGAGGCGGGTTCGTGCCCCAGTCTGGGAGGATCCCACATGCCGCAGAGCGGCTGGGCCCGTGAGCCATGGCCGCTGAGCCTGTGCGTCCGGAGCCTGTGCTCTGCAGTGGGAGAGGCCACAACGGTGAGAGGCCCGCGTATCGCAAAAAAACAAAACAAAACAAAACAAACCATCAACTGATAGCTTGAGATGGCAGCTTACTTCTGGGCTGTTCTGAATGACTAGGTTTAATCCCTTGCCTCAAATAATGTATAATAAATAAAAATGAACTAATGAGAGTTCACTCTACTTTTTTCCTTTAGGAAGTAAAATGAAATTTCTTCAGAAGAAATGAAATCTTTGATTGACAGCCTCCATCCTAAATAGAACAGAAAGTGACAAACTGTTTTTCCAAGAGTCAAGATGCCCTGAAGTATTCTACAAAGTCTTGAAAGTTGAAAGGTTACAGAGCGGGCCAGGTTCTCAGAGGAGGATTCTCCTGTTGCTGCTGTAGTAATCACTGGAGAATTGTTGGGAGTAGTCTGGAACCAATGCTCCCTTTTTTCTGCCACCAGATTTTTTTTAAGTGGCCTTTCTTTTTGATTCTTGAGCTCATTCTTTGTGTTTTGAGCTTAGTCTATGAAGGCATTTGTCTTTTACAAGAAAGAGATGGTGTTGCATTTTAAAAACAGCTCATAGATGAGCACAATGAGAAAAGTGCTGCATTTAAGGTACTACGGAGGCATGACAGAAGTAGAGGACTAGCCCTTCACACATAATTCTCATCACTGAAATACCATGGCAGCTTTAAACCTATGGGCTGTTTGAGCTGAGCTAAGGACTATACTCTTTTTTTTTTTTTTTTTTTTTTTGGTCTAATGCCCTGTCTAGGGGAATCTCACTTATGTGGAAGCCCTATGTATTATCACTGTTATTGAGTATCTTATAAAAATAGACATTTTATAGCGCCTCCTCCACATTGTGTGGCACTTGGGTAGCTTGTCCCACGCATGTCAGCATTAAACTTTGGGGAATTATAGCTAATGGGGGACTTCCCTGGCAGTCCAGTGGTTAAGACTCCATGCTTCCACTGCAGGGGCACAGGTTTGATCCCTGGTCCGAGAACTAAGATCCCCCATGCAGATTCCACATGCCGCATGGCATGGCCAAAAACAAGAAAAGAAAAAAATATATACCTAACAGGAAAATGTCCTTTAAGGGCATGAGAACTACCTTCTTTTTTAGTGTCCACCATGTGCCATGAATGGTACATGTATGTATGTCATCTTGTTTAGTCTTTAAATCAACTTTATGAGATATTTGCATCTGCATTTTACTAATGAGGAAAATGGAATTCAGAGTTTAAATAACTTTAAACTGAAGCTAGGACTATTAGTTTATGAACACATAGAAAGTTGGTTATTCCTACAGATGGAAATTTGAACTCTGTGGGACTATAGTTATTGAAAAAGCTTTTTTTTTGTTTTTGTTTTTTAAGCTGAAGTGTACCAGAGTCAACTTGCAGCTCTGAGAATAAGGGACTTCAAACTATAGGTGTCTAGATGAGACTTTTTTTGGTTCCTCTAGAAATGTTGGACTTTTTGCTCTAGTTAAATTGGACTCAGAATATGGACATTTCCTGGGCACACACCACATAATCACTCCAACCCATAATATCTAAAGTAGTAGTAGTGGTATGAAAGAGGAATTTGTCAGCATTGGTGTAACGCTAATTGATAAATGTTACAGCAAGTGTCAGTTTGTTTTCTTCAACTCCTGCTGATGGCTTTAACTGGCATAAAAAATATTTATTCAAACTTAAAGCATTATAAGTTGTGTTATGATACAACTTATTAACTTGTGCAGTATTGTCATTACAACCCATTCAGGTGTGCATGAATGGATCTGAATCAGACACCATTTAAGATGGGTGCTGTATAATTCAATTCCTATAGATGTGGGCCAAGAAAATAGAACTAAGCCTATGTTAAAAAAAAAAAAAGTTTATTAAGCAGCTTACCTCAGTGGGGCTTTTACCAGACATGTCCCCATTTGGTCTCCTCTAACACTCCCACCCTGAGGGAACAATTAGTAACTGGGAATTGAGTGTTTATAAAACGGGGGTATAAGGTGTTACTGTGGTGGATCCCAGACATCCCTCTGTGAGGAGACCTTTTCTTCAGGGATGGGAGTCTTATCCCTGCGATCTGAAGCTGCTTCCTTTTCTTCAGTCTGTTTTATTATTTGTTTGTAAAGTATTACAAATTCTGGACACACTTGTAAAATAATCGCTGAAAATTTGTATAAAATGTTTACAGATCTTTTAATGAATAAACACAAAAAATTCAATGGATCTTCTGGAGAATTTGAAATAAAATTGTTTAAGCTGTAAAGATATTTTACTTCACTTAAATCTATAGCTAACACATTCATCTAATGGTAGGTAAAAGATAATCGATCCAAGACTAACCAAGCTTTAATTACAGTGGCCAACATTTCCAGGCTCTTGGCAAAGTCGGGGTCTAGATTTGCACACCGGGCACGGTATATATAGTCCGACTACCTTATTTGGTCTTTCCCTGCTTAGTCAAAAGGAACTGGAAGCCAGGGACCAGAGACTGGGCACCAGCAGTAGCAGGAGTGGTCGGAGGCAATGAGAAACTATGCTATTACCAGAAGTTCTAAGGGCAAAATGATTGGATTTTATACACGCCCTGAATGCGAAATCACAGTCTTTTTAAAAGATGGGATTAGCGGGCGGTTATCTCGCGCTGGGGGCGAGATCAGGTTCGTTTTGTTACGCAGAGTCTAAAGCTTCGCAATTTTAATTGGAGACTAGCGCCCACTTCCAGAATCTGTAAAAGAACTGCACTTAGTGCAAAGACCCTCGGGGCGCTGAGAACGAAGAATGATGGGGATACAGCAAGGAAGTGCAAAGAGAGAAGTTTAACGGAAGAAGGTGGAAGGTTAGGAGAGTAAAGCCGAGGTGGGAAACCAGTATCTTGCTCCCCGCCAAATCCTGCAGCCAGTTCCCTCCAAAAGTTTTAAAGGATTCCCCAACCAAATATCAGCGTCCTGGAGGAAACCGAAAGTCCCAACTCCTCTCCACTTTGCTGCCAGTCGGAGGCAAAACGGTAGAGCACGTGGGGACAGGAAGTTGAGATGTACCGCTGACTAGGGGAAACCACGACGTGACGTCAATTCCGACCAAAACAAAATGGTCGGGCAGTTTCTAGCGAGCGCGCCATCAGAATTAACTTAGCAGGCGCCAAAGCTGATGCACAGGCGACGTCATTACGTTAGCGTAGGGCGCAGGAGTATTTAAGTGAACCTGAGCCAGCGCGGAGTCGGAAAACTTCGGCGAACCTAAGAATGGCGGGTACGGGTTTGGTGGCCGGAGAGGTTGTGGTGGATGCGCTGCCGTATTTTGACCAAGGTTATGAAGCGCCTGGTGTGCGGGAAGCGGTAAGTTCGGGGTGTCTGTGTAACTGACTCAGCGCTCGCTGGCCCTTAGTGCTGGAAGAATCGCTTAACAATTTGCTGCCCCTACCCTGGCCTCTGTTCTCGTTCTTAGGCTGCGGCATTGGTGGAGGAGGAAACACGCAGATACCGACCTACCAAGAACTACCTGAGCTACCTGACAGCCCCGGATTATTCCGCTTTTGAAGTAAGTGTGATGTTTTGAGCCTAGCGTATGAACCAGGATCCTGTGAATCCTTATTTTGGATCGAGAGGCTTCGCCACGTAGAAGTGAATTTTAAATTCCAGCTTTAACTGTTACTTGCTTAGCTACTACTTACCCTGTTGTATAGGTATTGTCAGTCAGTTGAAAACAGCTACACAGATAAGCCTTCCCCGGGGTTCTTATTCTGAGAGCCACGGAAGGACTTTCTGGGGCTCCGCGAACTGACCTAACAGCAAAATTTAGTGTTAACGTTTTTCCGAGATAGGTTTATTGCGTAAATTCTCAAAGGAATCCTCTTCTCTCTAATTAAGGACTACTGTAAAACAAGTGATCTAGGGTTTTTTAATATATTTACAAAAGCCTAATTACCTAAGCCTCTGAGAACCAGTGGAGGGCGGCCTTTGTATCAAAAGTCTTAAAATATTTACTGGGTGGACGTGAATGACTGTAGAGGTAAATCATATCTAAGTGAACCATATCAAACCATTTAGCTATTTAGCCCAGAAGTGCACCCAAAATACTATTTAGGGTCTAATTAGCTGAATGAAATGTAAAATATCATTTCTAAGTTAATGGATTCTGTTAGGCATTTTAGTACATACATGTTCCGTTTTTTCCCCCATTACAGTTAACCATTTATTTATGAAAGAATTCTGTTATTAAAACGCAGGATTTCCTATTGAAGTAACATGAAAAAAAATATTGGTTAAGTTTTAAGTAGGAGAGAGATGTTCCTATGGCATGCTGTTTTCCCATGCTTTTTGTAAATGATGTTGCCCAAATATAGATGTTATCACATTAAGAACTAAGGACAGTAATGGGTACTTATTAGCTTGATTTCTGAAAGTTTTAGATAACTGCATTCAGTCACAAACTTTTAAATACTTGAGCCAGTTTTCTTTTTACCTCTTTTAGATACAGCCTGTGTTTCCTGTCTTTATAATTAGTATACTGATTAGTTAACGCTTTCTAATAGTAGAAGCTAATAGTGTACTGGGTTCACTGTCTCAGTCCTAAAAACAGCTCTGTGAACTATATAACTGTATGTTTATTATCCCAATTTTTTAGATGGGAAAACTGCAGGTTAGGCTAACTAATTTGCCCAAGACCTTAAGCACTCCTCAAACTGCGTTTGAACTGCTCTTTCATTAATTCATTTAACAGCTATTTCTGAAAATCGATTCTATTCGAGTTATTGGGGAACAGGAGTTTAAATTCTAGAGTGTGGAGACAGATAAATCAGAAAATATCAGATTATTGATAAAGCTATACAGAGAATTAAAGTAATGATGTGATACAGAGTGACTGGGTGACTGCTTTAGATAGGATGGCTGAGGAAGGCCTGTCTAAGCTGAGAATGAGAATGCTCTATGAGCAGGGATCTTGTTTGTCTTCTTCAGCACTGTATTTTCATCACCTAAAACAGTGTTTGGCACACGATAGGAACCCAGATATTTATCACTGAATGTATGAAGAGTGCCTAAGGCAGTTTAATGAATGCTTAATGTGTGCAATTCATGCCTGGAGTTCTTCTTATGACTTAGCCCTGTGAGAATTGGCTCATTCGTTGAAGAGAGTTTAGTTAAAATTCCAGATCTGTTGCTTACTAGCCATGTGATGTTACGTGGCGGAAGATTGGCTTGTACTATATTTTTGTAGTTTCTGTCTTACCTAATTGTTAGTTTTTACTCTGTCACTGTGCATAGCCTTCTAGCTAGAATGCCTTAGTTTCTGCAGGAAACTAAGTAACCACATTTTCTTAGAGTTGTGTGAAACTCAGCAATAGTCCAAAAAAAAGTCTTTCTCCAATGAAGACATGCTTAATGCACAATTTTTAAGCAAGGAATGTGACCTCTGGAAGGTCTTTTTTGCCTACTCTTTAGTCTAAATGGAATAAGATGGTGACCAAAACACTGGACTTAAAGAGGTAGAGCTATACCACATTTTTTTAAAAATAGTAAAATTGTTAGAGCAAACAGCAGAACCAGGTCCTTTTGTCCCTTCCCCTGTTACTCCTTTGCAAAGAGTAAAGTGAAAAGAGCAGCCAGGATCAAAAAGAAAGTATAGGTTTAGGCTCATAGCGCTAAAGCAAATTATTTTATGTCCCACGTCCTCTTCTCTCTTCCCATGCCCCCAGTGAATACTTAGATCCATAGTTCTCAACACTGGCTTGACTTTACAATCAACTGGTGAGTTGAAAGCAAAAGTTATAATCACGTCCTGTAGTGGGGGAGAGGAGTGATAATGTGAATTGTATTGGAATTGTTTTCGAAACTCCCATTTGATTCTAAATGTGTGCTGGACTGAGAACCACTGATTTAGGATTAATCCTTTTCTCTGAGGGCCCCTTTACATATGAAGTGTGTGTGTGCCTGTGCACTTCTCCAGATTCTAGAGAGCACTGACTGCAGAGAAGACCTGGGGGGAAGGGAAATGATCTGTTAATAATGGATAGTAATACAGTTTGTTGATATGATTTTGGAAATAATTCTTTCTTCAATTTACACATCAGACCGACATAATGAGAAATGAATTTGAAAGATTGGCTGCTCGACAACCAATTGAATTGCTCAGTATGAAACGGTAAGTCCTATTTCTGGGTTCAGCTGGCCTCAAATCATTGTTTAATTTTAATTTATTAGTAAAACTGCTGTAGCCATGTTAAAATAAATGTGGAAGAGAAAAAATTCTTGTCTGTTTTTATGCATTTATGTTTTTTCATGTAATAGTTATAATAGTGGTTCATATAATCTTGTGTTAATGTTCAAAAATATTCTTTGCACCTTTATTTAAAAATGCAAACTATTTTAAAATCCAATAACAGGGGAATGGTAAATTGTAACTAAGTTCATGTTTAAGAATTCCCGAGGAAAGGTTCCTGGTTAGACATGTAGTGCTTCGCTCTTACACAGGCAACATTAGTAAACTCAGAGTACCTGCATAGTTTGACTTTGGTTCTACTGTCTCCCTTCCCATACCACTTTACTACAAAACTGTTTCAGGAAAAAAACCAAAACACCCTTTTGTTACTTTCACTAAATTGGAGAATTGGGTTGCTTAACATCTGAGGTCCCCTTCAGCTCTAAGAAAACTATGAAATTATGAGAACCAGTAACTAATCTGGCAGAGCAGAGAGGGCCACATGAACAATAGGGTTATCCTCTCAGCATATGTACAGATTAAAAGAGGGATTTTAGTCTATAGAACCGAAGGACCAGATTTTTTCTTTTCTTGTGCTCCATTTCCTATCTGGCTTGAATGATAAAGGCAGGAAAACTCCTAGGACTCCTCAGTTCTGTTTCCAGGTGCTTCTGCTCTAAAGATGTTCATGATAGTAACTCCTTCATAACAGTATATTTTGAACCCATAAGTAGGTCATGATCCTTTAAGCAGTAGATTGTGCAGTAAGTTTAGTAAGACACCACAGCACTTTTTTAAGGAAGTAGGATAGAAAATATCAGAATGCATTGCATGTAAAAGTAAGTTTTGTTTTGTGAAACTTCTGTTCAGCTGTGTGTATTTGTGGACTGGATCACAGTGTAAAATATTTCTTACTGTGGGTTATGATTAGAAGTTCCCAAAATGCTGCATGTGTAAAGCTTGTTTTTTGGGGGTTTTTTTTGTTTTTAAACAAAATGGTTTATCACTTCTTAATCCCAGTTGCATATCCCTCAATTTTTCATAGGAATGATTTGGAGTTTTTACAATACCTATTAAAAATAACAAAATGGAAATTAGAAGTTAGTTTGTAGTAACTGAGTAATGAGCTGAGATTTATGAAGAGTGTATGTTGCTGGCTATGTTGGTAGTGTTGAAGGACTGGGTATTATGAATACAGAGAAAAGGCTGAATTCAAAATGTAAAAATTATTATACCCCTTTGCCATTTTTTCTCTAGAGGGGTGTAGGTACGTGGGTGGGATGGTGGATGGATGTAGGTGCATATTTTTTTCTATCCTTTTTTCCCTTGATGTATTACAAACATCTTAATGTTTTAACTATTCTTTAATAACATTTAATAGCTAATATAACAGTACGTTATATGAATGCACAGTGTAGCTTATTGAATTGTTCATTAAAGTGAACAATTTTTTGTTACTGTGTATAATGATGCTAAATCTTATTTGTAAATTGATTGTTTCTTAGGATAAATAGATTTCTTATTATTGCAAGGTCTGCATCTTATCTTCAGTCTTCTGTAGTTTTTACAGTGTGCCTAGACCCATGAGGCATTCTGTTGGGAGGAGAAAGAAAGGTTTGGAGGAATATGTGGTTTTATTTCATTGTTGTTTAATTTCAGATATGAACTTCCAGCCCCTTCCTCGGGTCAGAAAAATGACATTACTGCGTGGCAAGAATGCGTAAACAATTCTATGGCCCAGTTAGAGCATCAAGCGGTTCGAATTGAGAATCTGGAACTAATGTCACAGCATGGATGCAATGCCTGGAAAGTGTATAATGAGTAAGAAGCCTTTTTTGTTTCTTTTAAACCCATGCCACCTTTAGTCTTGTTGTTTTTTTTTTAACATCTTTATTGGAGTATAATTGCTTTACAATGGTGTGTTAGTTTCTGCTTTATAACAAAGTGAATCCGTTATACATAATACATATGTTCCCATATCTCTTCCCTCTTGTGTCTCCCTCCCTCCCACCCTCCCTGTCCCACCCCTCTAGGTGGTCACAAATCACCGAGCTGATCTCCCTGTGCTGTGCAGCTGCTTCCCATTAGCTATCTATTTTACGTTTGGTAGTGTATATATGTCCATGCCACTCTCTCACTTTATCACAGCTTACCCTTCCCCATGCCCATATCCTCAAGTCCATTCTCTAGTAGGTCTGTGTCTTTATTCCCGTCTTACCCCTGGGTCCTTCATGACCTTTTTTTTTTTTTCTTAGATTCCATATATATGTGTTAGCATACGGTATTTGTTT
Source organism: Grampus griseus (assembly GCF_964374135.1). NCBI lineage: Eukaryota > Metazoa > Chordata > Mammalia > Artiodactyla > Delphinidae > Grampus > Grampus griseus. The sequence goes on from NC_139017.1 coordinate 82,765,182, forward strand.
TTCTCTTTCTGACTTACTTCACTCTGTATGACAGACTCTGCGTCCATACACCTCACTACAAATAACTCAATTTCGTTTCTTTTTATGGCTGAGTAATATTCCATTGTATATATGTGCCACATCTTCTTTATCCATTCATCTGATGATGGACACTGAGGTTGCTTCCATGTCCTGGCTATTGTAAATAGAGCTGCAGTGAACATTTTGGTACATGACTCTTTTTGAATTATGGTTTTCTCAGGGTATATGCCCAGTAGTGGGTCACATGTGCTGCTTAAAATTCAGGGCAAAGCATCTTGGGTGTTTTTAAACTACGTTGATCCTCGGGACCCACAGTCTCATCATGTCTCGCACAGAGGACGGCAGAGGGTACGGGCGGTGGCTTGGCTGGTTGGCGATCTCCCAACAGCTGGATCTCCAGCAATGTGAAGCTTTTGTTTGGGTTTTCCCCCTCCTTTTAGTTTTGCTTAATTTTTAAATTTTTTGTCTTCCTTTCCTCCCCTTTTTTTTTTAAATTTAAACAATTAAGACTTCAGAAGAACAGGAAGCTATGCTGTGGACAGGCACCAATTTCTTTAAAGAAACTCAATATGGACAAAGCATATGTATAAATTTCATTTTTATAAGAGGTTAGGGAGCTATTTTGTTTTTGTCCTTTATTTTTCCCGTCTTCTTTCTTTTACCCATCTCTTAGTTCTGCTTATAACACCTCACTTCCCCAGAGAAGGCCTGCCCCTCCATGGAGAATTTGGGGATTTCTTCTGGAATCCAGAAGGAGGCCTCTGTGCTGCCTCCCCACCAGGTTCAGGAACTGCTGGACTCCCTGGTGGCCTGCTCCTGGCTGGCCCTTGGGCCTTGGAGATGATAGAGGCCAAGAACCACCTGAAAGGGGAGGACCAGGGCTTGGCCAGGAGAACTTGAGAAAGAAGATCTGTATTTTGGGTTTGTCCTCTTTAAGCAGTTGGAAGCCCAGGGCCACACCAGGACTTAAGAGGGAATCCATTCCTTCTACTGCCCTTTAAAACCAGGAATTCTGAGGTGGGGAGGGACAGAGGGTGATCATCTCATACTGCCTGGCGTTTGAACGGCCAGCCCACCCCAGCTCTATAAGCCTACCTTTCTGTTAGTGATCTTCTTCCCAGAGGATGATTCCCAGAAAAAACTGTGTGCCAAACCTCTGCCTGGGACACAGGTGGGTCTTCGGCGGGCATCTGTCACTCCTGTGAGCTCAGCACCCATCACCTCCTGCATCATCGTCTTCCCAGATGTACCCGCCAGATGTCTAGGTCGTCAGACACTGCCTGAGTCCCCAAGACCCAGTTGTGACCATTGCCATAAGAACAGGGTGTCCTGAACCGGCTGCCACTGTTGTCTCCTCACAGTGAGGGATGTGCCCTGTGTGCTGGCCCCCTGGTGTCACATATGGTGACAGTGTCGACCATCATCTCCCTCACTGCAGGGACTTAACTGTTAGGGGCTACCCTCAGTGTAAATGTGTCTGATGGGAAAGGATGGACCTGGCTGACGGGGTGGACCATGGCCATTAGGTGCCTGTGGGCTTGTTGGCTGTGACCCTGTGATCCCACCCCCAGTGTCTGTCTGTAGCCTTTCCTCCGCTCTCCAACGACTCTTGCAACCTCCCTACTCCTGGGCCTCTGAAGTGGGGTGTCCTCTCCCCTTGCCAGGAGAAGGAGAGCTGTTCCTGTTGCCCCTCACCTGGCTTCTAACCCCATTACAGCAAAGCAAGGAAGGGAAAAGGAATTCTTCTTTTGTGTTTAGTTGTTTTTGTTTGTTTTCTCTAAACCAGCATAGGATGGATAGGGGAGATGTTGGAGGGCATTTAAGTTGGTATGTGACCAAGGAGGGCTTCCCCCCCAGAGCCACAGCCCTTCGGCCCTGGGAGTTTAGGAGAGACCAGCACAGCATCAGCCCAGACTTGCAAACTCAGCAATGTGTTTGCTCACATTCTTTCCACCTTTTCTCAAGTCCTCTTCCTTCTCCAGGGCAGATGGCTAGCTGTGCTTAGCAGGATCCAGCAGGGCAGCAGGAGGTGACCAGGCCCATCCCTCCCCTCCCTCAGCTGAAATTCTTTGTCATCATCTGTCTCTTGTCTCTTCCCTCTGACTTCTCAGACGACCTAGAGTCTTCTCTGAGCTGCAGCTGGGAGAGCACATCCCCTAACTGCAGTGCGCACCCCTTCTCTGCCCCACCTCCCTGCCTTCCCTCAGGGCAGCTGTCTGTCTGTCCATGAGCACGTGGGAAAAACAGTCCCCGGACTTGGCGCCCTCACCTGTCCCTCGCCACAGCCCACACTCTGAAGTCCTAGTGAGGGTTCAAGCCTAACAGGTTATTTACCTTTTGCTTATCCTACCCTTCCGCCCTCCCCAGGTCTCTTAGCTCTGACTAAGGTCTTGGAACTGTAGGTCACAGGTGGCTATACCTTTCGGGTGAGGTGGGCAGCCTCCACGTACCCTTGTCTTGCAGGACTCCTAGCCCGTCCTTGCTTGGTGGCAGGACCTCCTTCCCTAGCTCCTGAGGCCCAGCTTGTTAGCCCCAAGTGCCTGTCTCTCTTCTCCCTCCCCTGTTCTCCACTTCATCCACCTCGGACACCCAGCAGCCGGGTGGAAGTCAGCCCGAAGTCAAGGCTGGCTCTGCCCAGTCGGCAGACTAGCCTCAGTTAGGCCCAGGTAGCCGTCCTCTCCCTTAGCCACTCTTCACCTCTTCCCACTGGAGTCAGCCTTGTCATCTCTTCCTGCCTTTTACCTGGGTCTCGGGCCTGGCAGCCGCCCTGGGGAGCATCATCTTAGCACCACCAATTTGTTAGTCCTGTCCAAGTTCTAGGAGTTTCCAACCCTTAAAATAGCAGTCAGTTATTCTTGTCTCCTGGGATCTGTGAAAAGGATAGCCTTTGGAGGGAGGATCTGGGCCTCAGCCCTACAGATCTGAGCTCCGTTCCCCCTCAGTGAGAGAAATCAGCAAGACAGATCATAGTGCCTTATTCCATTGCCCTCCCCGCCCGACTGCCTGGCTCAGTTGGCAGTACAAGGCTTCTTTCTCCCTCTCGGTGTTCATCTGCCACTTAAACTCTCACCCCCCGCCCACAGATAGCCTCGTGGGAGGATGAACGCCCCGGTCTTTGCCCCATCCTTTCCTAAGAGCTGCAGCCAGGCACGTGACCCCCAGCCATCACAGGGCGCTCACTAGCAGCTTCTGCTGAGGCCAGGACTGTGCTGCAGACAGGTGCACTCTCGGCCACCTCCTCCCCAGCAGGTCCCGCCTCTTACCTCCAGCCGGGAGGATGCAGTCTTTTCCTTGGAGACCAGCTCCGTATGACCCCCTCCTGGGCACCGGGACTAAGGTTGTAGGCCTTAGCACCCTCTCATCCCAGAGGCACTGGGACAAGAGAATGGAATTCTCTCCTCTCACCCCCGTGTGGTTCGTGCCCCCATGGCTGCCTTTCTGAGGGAGTGTATTAAATGTTTACTTAAGAAATACCGTGTTTACAGCTGGAGGAGAAACGTGCCCCATGCTGGGTGGAGATTTGACTCTCTGGATGGCGCCTGGCTCCTTTATGGCACTGCCACTGGTGATCCCAGAGCAAATGAAGGCAGGGGACCAGGGCCCAGGCCCTGCATCCCCTCTGCCCCCGACCCTGCAGTGCTAAGACCACTCACCAGTCTTGTTTTTTTAATGTGGGAAGTAGAGTAGGAGAAGTGGGATAAAAATAGTATAGCTGGACTTTCACTTGGGGTCATGTCCTAGAACTACAACCCATATGAAAGGCTTTGAGACCCATCTCAAAGTTTAAGGGGATGTAAACGTAACACATTTGTTGTGTAATATTGCAATAATGAGTTCTGAGGTCTGATTTACAAATCACAGCTTGGTAGAGTGTAATCCTTAATGTGGGGGATTGCTTATACAGTTAGCTCTCATTATTGCCTGTTGTGCTTTATAAAGTGGCCTTTGATACTGAATTAACAAATACTGAACCATTTCTCCTAGGAGAAATATGTACATATGTATATATACACATCTCAGACAGATTATAGTCTTAAATCCTTTAAAACAGCTCATCCTGGCAGATTCTATATTTTCTTTATTTTATAAAAGAAAAGATAAAGTTCAGAAGTGTTAAGTAACTTGCCAGAATTGGAAATCAAACTCTATCCTTTGGTCATGCCTGCATGAGACCCGAAACAAGAAGGTGGAGTATCTCCTTGTTCCAGTGCAGCTGGAAATGTACGTGCCCAGGAACTAAAATTTTTTGCTGCTCTGAGTATGTCCATGAATGATCACAAAACAGTGCAGGTATTGATTTTGGGGTTACACATAAATTTGAGTGAGTAGGCAAATTCACATATACAGAATCTGCAAATGATGAGAATTGACTGTAAGTAGAGAATTAACACCAGAAACAAAAGTGCCACTAGCTCCTGTTTCTGTTCCATATAACTAGCTTTAGCTTTAGGTTTTGTTATCTATTTAGGGTTCAGTTTCCAACTTGTAAAACTCAGTGGTTAGATGATCTCCATGGCTCCTTTGAGCCCTAAAATCCTGAGTCTCTTTTAAGGAAAAAAGGCCATTGAACTACACAACTGTGCATAAAACTATTTGTTAGAGTATGATTCCTGAAATAGTAAAGCAAAAATCACAAAATAATAAATACCTTTTCTCAGGTTTTCAGAATCATGTTTAAATGTCTATTGGCCACATAAGGATCTTTGGGCAAAATCCAGAATTTAAGAAACTGCAGAACAAACAATTCAGTTTCTATTGTGAATATGTTGCAAGGAGAATAAAGGGAAAATGGGGTTGGGATGATTAAGAAATTTGAGAACAAATCAATTCTCAAAATGTGTATTTCACAAAGTGGAAAAATGTGATCTTTGTCCTCAGGAAGCTTTATCTAGTTGAGGAGGCAAGGTATTCTAGGCCAGATAACTAGTAGTTCATTTTTGGCAGTATGGAGGCAAGTGCTGCATTGTGTGTTGTGGTCCATAAACTACAGAGATCCAAAGAAAGGGACGTTAAGGATTAGGACCATTATAAAAGAGTGAGATTAGGGAATGGGGGTGGGGGTTATTAAAGTATAGTTGATTTTTGTGTTAGTTTGAGGTATACAGCATAGTGATTTAGTATTTTTGCAGATTATACTGTAGGTTATTACAAGATAACGGGTATAATTCCCTGTGCTATACAGTATATCCTTGTTGCTTATCTATTTTATATATAGTAGTTTGTATCTGTTAATCCCATACCCATAATTTGTCCCTACTCCCCTTCTCTCTCACCTTTGCTAACCACAAGTTTGTTTTCTATATCTGTGAGTCTGTTTCTGTTTTGCATGAATTTTCATTATTTTTTAGATTCCGCATATAAGTGACATCGTACAATATTTGTCTCTGTCCAATTTGTTTATGTCACTAAGCATAATGTTCTCTAGGGCCATCCACATTGCTGCATATGGCAGTATTTCTTTTTTATGACTGAGTAATATTCCATTGTATGTGTGTATATATGCACCATATCTTAATACAGTCATCTGTTGATGGACATTTGGGTTGCTTCCATGTCTTGGCTATTGTAAATAGTGCTGCTGTGAACATTGGGGTGCGTGTATCTTTTCGAATTAAGAGTTTTCATTTTTTCCAGATATATAGCCAGGAGTGGAATTGCTGTATCATGTGGTAGTTCTATTTTTAGTTTTTTTTTTAGGACCCTCCATACTATTTTCCATAGTAGCTGCACCAATTTACATTTCCACCAACAGTGTACAGGGGTTCCAGAAAAGGGTGAGATTTGGATGTTTAAAGGAGAGTGAGAACATTCCAGGAATGGAGGAGAACATAGGTGAGGGGATGGGGGGTGGGGAGGAGGCATTAAATTGAAGAGAGCATTGCTTTCATCTTGCCTAGAAACCTTTAATAATTTTCCCTTACCTACAAGGTAAGGTCCAGGCTATTTAACATGATATTCAAAGCAAAAGGCTATACCTTGGTTGTAGACTTTCACTCCAGCCAAACTAGTCCTCTCCTTGGTGATTATCATAAACTCTGCCTCCGAACCTTTACTCAGGCCTTATCTCCACCTGGGATACCTTTAACTATTCTACCCGAATTCAACTTGTTGAAGGCCCAACTTTAATCTGTTTCCTTTTCTTCCCTGATTAAAATTCTGCCTCTGGTACTCTCTCTCTCTTCTGAGTAACTATACAAATTATTATGCACATCACTTGTTGTACACTTAATTACATAACACTTTATAGTGTTGGTCATTCTGCACATATTTTGTCTCCTCCAAACCCAATGGATGCTTCTCCAGAGGAGCTGTACTATATTTTCTTTCTCCGTGATAGGATTTGAGGGTGTCAAATATGCTAGGCAGAAAGCTCTAAGTAGGTCTTGGTGCCGAACTTCTTTAAAAAAAATAGTATTTCATTAATAAGGAGAGAATTCTGTACTTGAAACTGAAGGGAAACCTTCAAGTTCAGCCCCTAATTTTACAAATAAACAGACTTAGCCCAAGTGATGTCAGGTGACTCGTCAAAGGAAACATAGCTATTTAGGGCAGAGCTGGGACTAGAAGCCAAGTCTTCTGACTCCCATAATGCAGTGTGATCAGTTTCAGCATTCAGAGTACTTGAGGAGAGACCTGTGTACTTAAGAGGGAGGCTGGAAGAAGGGAGAAGACCACAAACTGGGCTTTCAGGAAGAGGTGGTTCAAAAGAAAGCTCCCTATTAATGGTTGGAGGTCAGGAATAGAGTACTAAGCTTTATTGTCCTCAGCATGGAATGAGTGTCAAAGTCAGGGAAATTGGGATGAGCTAAAGGAAAGCTGGAGAGGCACCACTTTTTGAAGACCAGATCTCTAGAGAATTGGAGTTAGTTATAGGAAATCAGTCAGTGGAGATAGGAGAATAACTCAGAAGGGCAGCAGGAAATTTGAGTCACAAAAGCCGGGAAACAATACTGGATCTAGAGCAAGAGCATAGTAGGGCCAATGTGGTTGAAATGGACTCTACTGCCTTAAGAGGAAATTGATATGGTATGTAAATTATATCTCCGTAAAGCTGTTATTTAGGAAAAGATAGATTTTGAACTTTACCCTTGAATCACTTCTCTAATGATAATAATCACATGGAACTCTGTATGGCTCAACTTCTTCCCTCTGCTCATTAGAGCTGACTTGGACTGGAATCTGAATCTATAGCCTTCCACAACAGTTTTTTTCTTCTTTCTAGCTAGCAGTAGATGGGAGAGTGACAAGATAAATGTAGGTAAAGAAATAAAGAGATAAAAGGGAGTGTAAATGAGTGCACTCATCAGATACTTCCCATCTTGTCTATGAAAAGACAATAACAGTTTAAGACGTGATATAAGTACACAAAATCAGAATATCAGTAAATGGTTTGGGCTCAAGGGTTTAAAAGACCTGAAGTAGAATTCACCGCTGACACTTAACCATGTTACCTTGACCAACTTACTTTATCTTTCTTAGTGTCCTAACATGTGAAATAGGGATAATCATACCTACCTCAAAGAATTCTTATGAGAATTAAATTAGTTTTATAGAGTGTCTAACATGGTGTTTGGCACAGAGAGCTCAATTAATACTATTTTTAGCAGAAAAACTTGACCTTGTATCAACTAGATAGTACACTTTTAGTTGGTACTATGTGATTTTAATGTACATTAATCTGATTTTCTTTTTCTTTTTTAGAAATCTAGTTCATATGATTGAACATGCACAGAAAGAGCTCCAGAAGTTAAGGTAAATTGTTTTTCTTCTTATTTTATAATAAAGTTGAGGTGAATCTTAATAAACAGAATGAGAAGAAAAAGGAACCATTGGACTATAGTCATATGAGAGTAAATAATTGATGATCCACTGTGTCCAGTGTCTAGTGTTGGGTTTGCCCTACCTGAGTAGAGGAGAAATAGACCTGAGGTCTGAAAACATCTCTACCAGGTCATTTGCAGTTTGCAAGTCTGCAGACATTGAAAAGGTACTTTTAGAAGGGGAAAATTTGTAGAATAACATGTATAATCTGATTTATGTTAAAAACACAAGCAAACAAAACACCCTAATCTATACATGCACATACATATACAGGAAAGAATCTGGAAAGACACTCACCAAAAACTGAACAGAAGTTATCAGGGAGAAGGAGAAGCACATGGGAGGAGGGACTTTGGATTTTTATTCTGTCTGTGTGCATGCTTGTGTGTGTGTATTTAATTCTTCACCATGAGCATGTTTTATGAAATTTGTAATTGAAAAATAATGAGAAGAAAGTTAAAAAAAAAGTAAGTTATTTCCTGGAATTAGTCTATGACTATATATGTGTATATATATACACATACATATATCTGTTCTTCTCAAAGTATTAAAAATGTATTAGTTATAGATTTTTCTGCTGATTTTAGTCTTATTTTAGAATGTAGGTGGGTTGTATAAATAATTTTTTTTACAGGAAACATATTCAAGACTTAAACTGGCAGCGAAAGAACATGCAGCTCACAGCTGGATCTAAATTAAGAGAAATGGAGTCAACGTGAGTATCCACAATCCCATCACCTTTTAAATTGCTTAGCACATTTTAAGATCAAGATTCAACAATATAATTCAAACAGTATTCAAATGGGGTGCCACAGGTGTCACAGAAATGCTGTTTTCTGAATCCCACTCTTCACCGCCTCTTCCTCTTTCTGAAGTATGGGCTCGGAAGGAAATGAGAGTTAGAAACAAAAACTGAACCACTGCTAATTTATTCTGATCTTAGAGCACCCTGTTTTCTGCCCAGTACTTCTGCTCTGAATAGGATTTTACCTATATTCTCCTTTTAGAAGGAAAAAAGTCTATCTTTTAACTCTTGCAGGAGGGAGATTCCATACTTTCTTGATAATTTTATGTGTCTCAGGGGTTTTTTCCCTTTGTTTATATATATATATATATATATATTTTTTTTTTTCCCTGTACGCTGGCCTCTCACTGTTGTGGCCTCTCCCGTTGCGGAGCACAGACTCCGGACGCGCAGGCTCACTGGCCATGGCTCACAGGCCCAGCCGCTCTGCGGCATGTGGGATCTTCCCGGACCGGGGCACGAACCTGTGTCCCCTGCATTGGCAGGCGGACTCTCAACCACTGCGCCACCAGGGAAGCCCCATATATATATTTTTTAATGTTGTTCTTCATGTATTCAAATAAGTTTGTACAAATCTCTGAATATAGTCATGTTTTTTTATCATTTCTTTTCATTTTTGATTTGCTCTTTCCCTAACCTCCCTGCCTCCATCACCCACATCATTGTCCTTGTTCCACCTTCCCCTCATCCTCTAAGTACCCCATGTTATCAGTCTATTATGCATCTTTCCACACTGTTCTTCAAACTAATATAATCTTCTACATGTACATGTGTGTTTCTTTTCATTTGTCCTAGAGATTTTTTTCTGGGGGAAGGGGAAGATTCCTTGAATCTATGGAATTTTATCTTAGCAGTTGTAGGAATTTCTTCATCATTTTTCTTTATTGCCTCTGCCCTATTTTCTCTCCTTTTTTGTTAATCCAATTAAATACCAACTTCACTCTTTCATATCTCTTCAGCTCTTTCTAATTTGTTCTTTTCTAAATTAAACTTTTTATTTTGAGATAACTGTAGGTTCACATGCAATTTTAAGAAGTAATACAGAGGTCCTATACGCCCTTTACTCACTTTCCCGCCTAATTACACCTCAGTTTTTGAAAATGTAAAGCTAAAAGTGAAGGTTAGTGTTTTGACCCTGGCTGAAAATATATATACTATAAAAATCTTATAAGGGAAAGTTCACATTAAGTAATTTCCCCCCCTTTATTCTTTTCTAGTTGGGTATCCCTGGTCAGTAAGAATTATGAGATTGAAAGGACTATTGTACAATTAGAAAATGAACTCTTTCAAATGAAGCAGCAACATGGAGAGGCAAACAAAGAAAACATACGGCAAGACTTCTGAAAAAGACTAATCTGGTGGGTAGAAAGGAAGGCATGTTGGGCTTTCACAGAAGATCAAACATCTGAACTGTGAAAAACAACAGCATCTTACGGAAATCATCAGTGGTTAAATGTTTAGAAAGCATAGAATGTGGACTGTTATATTCTGTTTGTACATTTCAGCAAAATAAAAAATTTCAACATGGTGGCTTGTTTTGTCTTGTGTTTTTGCCATTTAAAAAAAGAACTTTAGACTTTCAAAATAAGTATGACTTTATAATAATGTTCGTAGAATTAATTTTGAGTCACCAGGATCATATTTTGTACCCAAGAGATCTTTATTGAAAGTTTTCAACATGTACAAGAAGTTGGAAACTTTTGATTTATAAGTATTTCAAATAAAGAGGTAGTTGGACTGACTTGGTGGTCCAGTAGTTAAGACTCCGTGCTTCCGATGCAGGGAACACGGGTTCGATCCCTGGTTGGGGAAGTTTGCATGCTGCTCAGTGCGGCCAAAATAAAATGAAAGAGGTAGTTCTAAATGACTTCTTAATTACCAGACAAGACTAAAGAAATACAATGACTCCATATATGTCATCTGTGATGATGATCATCGTCATAAGTAACACATAAAGCTTAGTATGTGCTGAGCACTGTTCCAAGCACTTTAGGTAGATGAACTAAACTTACATGAATAGAAAAATAATTGAATCCTCACAAAAACCTATGGAATTACATACTGTTGTTCCCATACACAAACTGTAACGGGTGCTGATTAATTTGTCGAAGTTTTATTAGCTAGAAAGCATCATCCAAATTTTGAACCCAGTAGTCTAGCACCATGGTTATGCTCTTACCCTTCTACTTGTAAAGAATGAAAAAGTAAAAAGATTCCTGCCCAATTCAGAAAAAAATATTTGCATTATATCAAATAAGTCATAGTCTTACTGTACAGAGAGACCTTTTACAAATCACTGAGAGGTGAACTCTCACCAGAAAAAAAAGATGTTTAACATTAAGAATACAAATTAAACCTAGAACTTTTTAAACCTATTATGTTGGTAATGGTCAGTGCCTTTTTTTTTCCAAGTATAATTGACAATATTATGGGTCAGTGGTTTTGAAGGTACATGTATAGGAAAAACAGGTTACAGAATAATTTGTATAATGTAACCTCATTTACGGTTTTTTAAAAATCATCTTAAAATTTCTGTGTATTGCACTCATAACTTCTCTGTACAGTAAGTATGGAGTTTCATATGTGAGCTATCAAATATTTCATATTATTATAAGTTCATACCATCTATCAGTTCAGTTTTACTCATCTTTTGAATAGCAGTATTTATATAATTTATTGAATATTTTCATATGTTGCTCTTTTTAAAATAAAAATGATGGAAATGGTTATATGAGATATGCTGGAACTGGCAAATCTTTAGCCTCAGTCGGAAGCTCATTGGTCTTGAGCTGTTGACTGCTTAATTACGGAGGACAATAAATTAGAGAAACGTATGAAGTACTTACGAAACGTCAAAAAAGGTATAGTGATGAAGTTTAAAAATCTTTAAAGGTTTAGAATCGGTATCCAAAACACATCACAGCGAGGGGCTCCACACTTCCACTGCAGGGGGCCCAGGTTCGACCCCTGGTCGGGCAACTAAGATCCCCATAAGTTGTGCAGCACGCAGCACACAGCACAGCCAAACAAAGTGCATCACAATGGTCTAAACCTAAACCCTAGGGAAAGTTCAGTAGCATGTTAAAACTGTTGAGGATAATGCTTGCTACATATTTCTTTATGACGAGTTGGGGGGAAAAGGAATTACATTTTAATTTCCTCTTAACAGATTTTTTTAAATTTTAAGATGAGGTGATAATACACTTTGCAAAGTTAGCCACCCTCAAGGGGAAAAACACTAGTGTGATTTAGGATTTTTCTATGTTCTAGCTTTCTGTAAACAACATCCTTCTCCCACCCTCCCCATTTATCTAACTTTTCTAAATTTATTTAGGAATTTATATACAAAAGTGACTTTCTCTTATATGGGCAAATACCTGAAAGGTTATATACTAAGTATTTTTAAGTAGCTAAAGATCTATGAATGGCTTCAAGGGTTCTGTGAACTGCTTCACATCCTGTGTAATGCTTTATATGTGTGTATGCAATTTTAATAGAGTGTAATTTACATCAGGTTGAACTTGATGTATGCAAGAAAGATCCCTCCCCGGGTAGACATGACTGTTCTTTCAAATCAAGTTCCAATCCTCCTGTGTCCCTTCTCTCCCTTCTCCCCAGATTCAACCTCAGCTGAACTGCATCCTTTTGAATAAGAAGCCCATCGTTTCCAGTTTTCATCTGCACTGCCAAAACTGAATGGTTGGATGGAAAACGTGGTCTTTGGCGAGGTGAAAAGAGGATATGAATGTTGTGGAAGCCATGGAGTGTTTTGGGTCCATGAATAATAGCAATACCGGCAGGAAGATCACTATTGCTGACTGTGGACAGCTAAAAAGTTTGAGGGAATTCCCTGGTAGTCCAATGGTTAGGACTCCATGCTTTCACTGCAAGGGCACAGGTTCAGTCCCTGGTCGGGGAACTAAGATCCTGCAAAATTTTTGACTCGTGTTTGATCTTAACTACCAGCTGATTTCTTCCGTAGCTCAGGAGAGCACCCCTCCACCCCCATCTACTCACAACCTCCTATAACCTTTGTGCTCTTACTGCAGTTCTTTGGGTTCCATGTTTTCCTTATCACAAGTCTAGCTGGATTGCAGAGTTAAGTTTATGATTAATGATATAACAACAACAAAGCCCATTCTGCAAGATCTGGGGGAAAGGAGACCTGCTACATAGAAAAAATCAATCAAAATATCTTCAGGCTCCTCAACATAAACTCTGGAAGCTAGAAATAAGACAATGGAGGGACTTCCCTGGTGGCGCAGTGGTTAAGAATCAGCCTGTCAATGCAGGGGACACAGGTTCGAGTCCTGGTCTGAGAAGATCCCACATGCCGCGGAGCAACTAAGCCCATGCGCCACAACTACTGAGCCTGTGCTCTACAGCCCGCAAGCCACAACTACTGAGCACACACACCCTAGAGCCCATGCTCCGCAACAAGAGAAGCCACCACAATGAGAAGCCCGTGCACAGCAACAGAGAGTAGCCCCTGCTCACTGCAACTAGAGAAAGCCCGCATGCAGCAATGAAGACCCAACACAGCCCAAAATAAATTAAAAAAAAAAAAAAGCCGATGGAGCAGTGCCTTCAGAATTACGAAAAATTTCCAACCTGGGACACTGTGTATAGTCAAGTTAACAGTTAAGTGTGGGGATACAATAAAGACATTTTTAGTCAAGTGAGATCTTGAAAACATTTACTTCCTGAGCATCTTAAGGAGCTACTGGAGGATGTGCTCTTCTGACCCAACACAGGGAAAAGGTAAAGGGACTCTTCCAAAGAGGTTGGTGAAAGAGGATCCCAGGATTATATCTGTACACTCAATAGAGGGCAGCCATTTCAGGTTGGAATAGTATGACTCAAGAGACTAACATTTTGAGAGCTCTCATCACAAGGGTGCCCACTACAATGACGCCATCCTTATACCCTGAGGAGCAGGATGCCCAGGTGAGCTGGCCCACATTTCTGACCTACACTTGGCTTGCTCTCTGTCCTGTTGAAGTTCCTGTTCTCCCCTCCTTGACCTGCTGGAAGTGTTCTGCTATATCCTACTTCTGGAGGGCTTAGAAGTAGAAAATTCATAGGAGTTCATCTCCTGAACATATTCTGCCAAAGGTGCAGCCCCTAGCCTATATTCCAGCTTTGCCAGAAAGCCCAAAAATGCTGATGAGTCTTTCGTCTCCCAGGATTCACTTATAGCCTTGTTGCCTAACTTCCCCAGAAGAGGCTCTTGTAGCTGTTGGGGAAGCTAAAGCCAGACCATGACCCAGAGATTGTTCAGCTTATTTTCTCCCAGGGGTCTTTATCCAACCCACTGAAATATTGCCTTCTGCTCTAGACCGAATATTTGTGCCTTCCGCCAAATTCATATGTTGAAACCTAATCTCCAGTGTGGTGGTATTTGAGGATGGGGCCTTTGAGGTGTGATTAGGTCATGAGGATGGAGCCCTCAGGAATGGTATTAGTAACCTTATAAAAGTGACCCCAAAGAGCTCCCTCCCACCTCCTGCCATATGAGGACACAGTGAGAAGATTGCTGTCTATGAACCAGGAAGTAGGCTGTCACAAGACACCAAATCTGCTAATACCTTAATCTCGGATTTCCTACCTTCAGAACTGTGAGAAATCATTGTTTGTTGTTTAATCCACACAGTCTATGGTATTTCTGTTATAGCAGCCCAAATGGACTAAGATACCTTCTCTTTACATAGCTAGGTTATGCTTCTCAGTTTTTATGTTAATTACCTTTCACGTTAATTACCTTTCAGTTTTTATGTTAATTACCTTTCACATGTAGCTAACTGTGGTAGGCTGAATAATGGCCCCCAAAGATGTCCTAATCCCTGGCACCTATAAGTGTGTTACTTTCCTTGGCAAAAGGAATTTTGCAAATGGATTAAGTTAAGGTTCTTGAAATGGGGAGATTATCCTGGATTATCTGGGTGGCCCAGTGTAATCACAAGCGTCCGTAGGGAAGTAGGAGATCAGAGAGGAGAGAGGATGCTAAACTGCTGGATTTGAAGATGAAGGAAAGGGACTATGAGCTAAGGAATGTACAGAGCTTCTTGAAACTGGAAAAGAAAAGGAAACAAACTGCCCCTAGAATGTTCTCCCAGAGAAACACAGCCTTATAGATCAGTTTTAGACTTCTAACCTCCAGAATGATAAAATAATAAATTTGTTTTGCTTTAAGCTACTGTTTGCAGTAATTTGCTACAGCAGCAATAGGAAATTAATAAATAATAAAAATAACTGATTAAAATGGTAAAAAAATGGTTATCATAGGCAATTCAGAAAATGCAGGCAAAAAAGAAGAAAATGAAAATTATTCATAAACCCACCACTCAAAGATAGCCACTCTATGTATTAGAAGGTGCTATTTTAATTTAATGCCAGAAGAGCACATGGTCACAGATAGAAACCCCAAATTTCATTTAATTACAATACATAAAATCAAAAATGAATAAGATAAACTAATGGGATACCTTGTAAACATTTATGAATGGATGTATATATTTTACCCTATTTTCTACCCTAAGGACTAACATTTATTACATTATATCCTCTTTGTTTCCTCCATCCTTAGAATGTACTTCTGTATATTGGAACTCTATTTGCAAGTGACAGAAAGCTAACTAAAACTATCTTAAGCAGTAAAAGGGTCTTTATTGGCTCATTTAACTGGTGAGGACAGAGGTGGAGCTGACTTCAGGGTCAGCTAAATGCAGGGATTCTATGTCATCCTAATTGTTTTTCATCTTTTTCCTCTCTCCTTTTCTGGCCTTATTCTCTCCTTCTACAGATAGGCTTCCTCTGTACAAGGCAGCTACAGACTTACACCATCCCCCTTCAGCAATCTCAGAGGAAAGCAAGTGTATCAGTATATATAATTCTAGAGAAGAGTTCCAATTGACCACGTTTGGATTCCATGTTCAATCCTTGGACTCAGCGGTATGGCCAGGGATTTGGGGTAGTACAATTGGCCAGGCTGTGGTCATATACGTGTGGTCTTGTGGTAGGGTGCTATAGTTGGCAGTTGTTTGGATTGGAGTGATATTTCCTCAAAGTAAGATGGGGATGGTGCTTCCACCGTCAGGAGAGAAAGAAGTTGAGTAAACAAAAATAATCTGTTACACTTTGAATCTTCCCTAGCTTAAAAGATAACCCCTTGGGCTTCCCTGGTGGCGCAGTGGTTGAGAATCTGCCTGCTAATGCAGGGGACACGGGTTCGAGCCCTGGTCTGGGAGGATCCCACATGCCGCGGAGCAACTAGGCCCGTGAGCCACAACTACTGAGCCTGTGCGTCTGGAGCCTGTGCTCCGCAACAAGAGAGGCCGCGATAGTGAGAGGCCCGTGCACTGCAATGAAGAGTGGCCCCTGCTTGCCACAACTAGAGAAAGCCCTGGCACAGAAACGAAGACCCAACACAGCAAAAATAAATTAATTAATTAATAAACTCCTATCCCCAACATCTTCTTTTAAAAAAAAAAAAAAGATAACCCCTTTAACTTAGCTGCCCACTATGATAAAGTTTTCACCCACCTACTCCCCATGTTGTTTTTCTTTTCTTTTTTCATTTTTTCTTTTCTTTCTTTTCTTTTTTTTTTTTTTTTTTGGCTGTGTTGGGTCTTAGTTGCAGCACGTGGGATCTTCATTGAGGCATGCAGGATCTTTCATTGTGGTGCGCGGGCTTCTCTCTGGTTGTGGTGTGTGGGTTTTCTCTCGTTGTGGCGTGCAGGTTCCGGAGCACGTGGGCTCTGTAGTTTGTGGGCTCTTTTGCTGAGGTGCGTGAGCTCAGTAGTTGTGGTGCAGGGGCTTAGTTGACCCACCAGCTTAGTTGACCCACCGCATGTGGGATCTTAGTTCCCCAATCAGGAATCGAACCTGCGTCCCCTGCATTGGAAGGTGGATTCTTTACCACTGAACCACTAGGGAAGTACCGATGTTTTTCTTCATCAAGAAAAATGTAATAGATGTATTGATTATATAATTTTAGTAGTGGAGAAATTTTTTTTTTTTTGGCTGTACCAAGCGGCCTGCTGGATGTTTCCCCCACCAGGGATTGAACCTGGGCCTCTGCAGTGAAAGTGCTGAGTCCTAACCACTAGGCTACCAGGGAACTCCCAGCAGTGGAAAATTTGCGATGTTTTTACTGGTCTATTATATACTTTGGGCTGGGAAATAGCCATAAAAGTCAACAGCTCGTAACCTTGCTGTAGTGATTTGTTGAGAGATGACAGATAAGAAATTTGTTATTAACAGTAGGTCAGTATTTGAAGTTTTAAATAACTGTCTTTTAAATATATTATACAAATTCAAGATTCCCCTATAATATCTATCTGACTTGATTGGATTCGTATGTCTTTTGAGAGGGAAGAGGGTAAACTCAGCTTACTCTCTCAGTGACTTACTGTAGCTGAGACTACAACTTGTCCTTCTGGTATGTTATCCCCTCCTATAATAGAAGTTTTAGCTGGGCACATGGTTGCTCAACTAAAAACTAATTTCCCAGTTTCCCATCCAATCATGTGCATATGCCACGTGACTAGGTTGTGTTCAATGAGATAGGAACTGAAGTGATGTCTGCAACTTGCAAGTCATGCCCTTTTTTTTTTTTTAAGTATAGTTGACTTGCAATCTCATGTTAGTTTCAGGTGTACAGCACAGTGATATATATATATATATATATTCTTTTTCAGATTCTTTTCCCATATAAGTTATTACAAAATGTTGAATATAGTTCCCTGTGTTATACAATAGGTCCTAGTTGGTGCAAGTCATGCTCTTAATTTCCACATTTTACCAACCAAGAATCTTACACCTGGACAGTGATGACTTATCTAACTTCATAGCATAAATTACTGTTAAGCTACATTAGAAGAAAGGGTGGTATACAAATGAGGAAAAAGGAGAATTCTGTGCTGATATGATGTGAACAATATGCTTAGTACTTATTTTACTTAAATGGTTAAATAGTCTGTGCACAGTAGCAGGAAATTTCCATTTTAATTAGATTTGGATACAACGTGGCAATACATATTCATTAAAATGGGATTTTACTGTACAGTAAAAACCACTATCATCAACTGCAATGTTTTGAGTTACCTTCAGTTATACTTTGGTTTTCCCAAAGCTGATTTTGCACCATCATTTAAAAAATTAATTTCAAGAGAATGTCAAACCAATTGAAGAGAAAAGAAAGAAGTATGCTAGTAATATTAATTTATATACAGTTTGCTACAGATAAAAATGCCATTAAAATCGGCATCAGCATTTTGTTACAACCAAATTTTGTTCATGTGAATATATAATCTCACTCTGCAGAACCTAGAAATAAAATGGATGGTACTCCAAATGTCCCATTATATCTCAGTAAGTGAAAAGAAATACAGGAGGAGGGGTGTTAATACCCTCATATAAAATTTTCTCTCTCTAGATCTTAAAAATTTTTGGTCTGGTAATTTGGGTATGGAGTTTAAGGTTACATAATTCAGGACAGTAAAAAGCTCAGCTTCACAAAGTTAATGTGATCCCTATCTAACTACCCATGACATTTTTCACAGAACTAGAACAAATAATCCAAAAATTTACATGGAACCATAAAAGACCCAGAATTGCCAGAGCAATCCCGAGGGGGGTGGGGAAAGGAGGCATAACTTTCCCAGACTTCAGACAATACTGCAAAGCTACAGTAATCAAAACAGTGTGGTATTGGTACAAAACCAGGCATATGGATCAATGGAACAGAATGGAGAGCCCAGAAATAAACCCACACACCTACAGTCAATTAATCTTAGACAAAGGAGGCAATAATATAAAATGGAGAAAAGACAGTCTCTTCAGCAAGTGGTGCTGGGAAAGTTGGGCAGCTGCATGTAAATCAATGAAGTTAGAACACACCCTCACACCATGCACAAAAATAAACTCAAAATGGCTTAAAGACTTAAACATAGGACATGACACCGTAAAACTCCTAGAAGAAGGCATAGGCAAAACATTCTCTGACATAAATCATACCAATGTTTTCTTTTTTTTTAATGTATGTAGTATGTTGTAACATGACCTTATTTTTTTAAAATATTTATTTATTTATTTGGCTGTGCTGGGTCTTAATTGCAGCATGCGGGATCTTTGCTGCCATCTGTGGGATCCTCATTGTGGTGTGTGGGATCTTTAGTTGCAGCATGAGAACTCTTGGTTGCGGCATGCAAACTCTTAGTTGCGGCATGTGGGATCTACTTCCCTGACCAGGGATCGAACCCAGGCCCCCTGCATTGGGAGTCGTAGCCACTGGACCACCAGGAAAGTCCCCTAGTGTTTTCTTAGGTCAGTGTCCCAAGGCAATAGGAAAAGAAAAAAAAAATGGGACCTAATCAAACTTATAGGCTTTTGCACAGCAAAGGAAACCATAAAAAAAAAAAAGGAGAAAAAGAAACACGAAAAGACAACCTACAGAATGGGAGAAAACATTTGCAAATGATGCTATAGACAAGGGCTTAATCTCCAGAATATACAAACAGCTCATACAACTCAACAACAAAAAAACAAACAACCCAATCGAAAAATAGGCAGAAGACCTTAATAGACATTTCTCCAAAGAAGACCTACAGATGGCCAGTAGGCACATGAAAAGCTGCTCAACATCACTAATTATTAGAGAAATGAAAATCAAAACTACAATGAAGTACCACCTCACACCAGGCAGAATGGCCATCATTAAAAAGTCTACAAATAACAAATGCTGGAGAGGGTGTGAAGAAAAGGAAACCCTCCTACACTGTTGGTGGGAGTGTAAGTTGGTACAGTCACTATGGAAAACAGTATGGTGGTTCCTCAGAAAACTAAAAATAGGTTTACCATATGATCCAGCAATCCCACTCCTGGAATATACCTGGACAAAACTATAATTCAAAAAGATACATGCACCCCTATGTTAATAGCAGCACTACTCACAATAGCCAAAACATGGAAACAACCTGAATGTCCATCGACAGATGAGTGGATAAAGAAGATGCAGTACATATATACAATGGAATACTACTCAGCCATAAAAAAGAACGAAATAATGCCATTTGCAGCAACATGGATGCAACTAGAGATTATCATACTAAGTGAAGTAAATCAGAAAGAGAAAGACAAATAGCATGTGATATCACTTATATGTGGAATCTAAAATATGGCACAAATGAACCTATCTACAAAACAGAAACACTCTCATAGACATAGAGAACAGACTTGTAGTTGCCAAGGGGGAGGGGGGAGGGAGAGGGATGGACTGGGAGTTTGGGTTGGTAGATGCAAACTATTACATTTAGAATGGATAAACAAGGTCCTAAAGTATAGCACAGGGAACTATATTCAATATCCTGTGATAAACCATAATGGAAAAGAATATGAAAAAAGAATGTCTGTATGTGTATAACTGAGTCACTGTATAGCAGAGATTAGCACAACATTGTGAATCAACTATACTTCAATTAAAAAGAGAAAAAAAAACACCTCAGCTTCATTCTCCCTCAGTCTTTCTTTTATCCTCCATACTATGCAATCAAATTCTTTCAAAGGAAAGAAGTGTGTACAGCTTAGGAAATAACTTTCTTAAATTGAATTCTGTTAATGACCATATATGTTAGGCTTTTGCTTATAGCTGTAATTAAATCTTTATTTATTTATTTGGTTGCACTGGGTCTTAGTTGCAGCAGGCAGGCTTCTTAGTAGCGGCATGTGGGCTCCTTAGTTGTGGCATGTGAACTCTTAGTTGCAGCATGCATGTGGGATCTAGTTCCCCGACCAGGGATCGAACCCTGGCCGCCTGCATTGGGAGCACGGAGTCTTAACCACTGAGCCACCAGGGAAGTCCCGCTATAATTAAATCTTAACCACTCACTAAAATTGGTCCTAAGAAAATCTATCTAGCCACACGTAAATATTCCTTGCCTTATTTTGTCTTTTACTTTTCACTAAGTGTGAAGGTCTTTCCTTCAATTCACATTCTGTTATGCTCTCTTAGTTTAAGAGAGAAACTGCTTATTTCTTGTAGTATTCTTTTCTGACCATAGAGGGCACAAGGTCATAAAAAGTTAAGTAAATTACCTATGCAGCAATTCGTAATACCTGTCTGCTCTCCATTTCGTGACTTGAGAAAACGAAGATAATTAATTTACTCTGATGTTTCACATATTGAAGGATCCTTCTGTTTTTTTCAGAGGTTAAATTTAATTTCAAGTAGACTTCACTTTCAGTGTTAAAACTATGAAGGGCACCCAACTCACTGGATTATCATCTTGTCCTGCTAAACAAATTCATACTTTGTAGATCTGCAGAGAAACAGAGCTCTACTTTATATAGAACAGCAATCACTTTGCCACATTTAATCTCAATTTCTAACAAAAAGTAAACAACAGTGGATATTGAGGCACTCCACTTATTACAGCTCTTTTGCATTATTTTGTTCTATATAAAAATGCAGTGATTTAAAAAATGCAGTGATAGTATTCCAATAGCACAGGAGAAACAGATTAGAAAATTAGAAAACAGACTAACATAAAACAATGAAAATTGTAGCATAACTAAATAAAACTTCATCATGGGTAATAATACAAATTCCCAGTATTATTCTGAGTTCACTGAATTTAATCAATTATAAAAAGGGATTTTAAAGAGGAATGAGATATCTTTATATATCAGAGCCTTCATGTGGCATAAGAGAGTATAATAAAATGAGCACATTTTTTAATGTTAATACCAACTAATCAATTGTAATTGGCATAATTACTACTTTGCTATTTTCTCCTAGTATTCATTATTTCTGAATACATAATTACAGCACAGGATATAATTTATTCTTTGGCAATATGTCAATTGCAGACCCAGCATTTTCAATGGATGTTTCCCTTTACTGAATTTGTATGTATTATAAAGAGTGCAATGTAAGCCTATTTACTTCAGGGTTAAACATTTGATAATTTCAGTGAGCACTGAGTGTTACTTATTTCTAAACTATATCTATTAATCTTGTTAAGAAAAGGACATTTTGAAAAACAAGGCATCATAAGGACAAAATAGTGGCCGTAGCCTATCAGCAATATGGATGGCCAATCTCTCCATCCCTTTTCCATACCACTTCCTTCCCTCAAAAGCTGTCAGACCTGGAATTCCCTGGTGGTCCAGTGGTTAGGAATCTGTTCTTTCACTGCTGTGGGCCCAGGGTTCAATCCCTGGTCGGGGAACTAAGATCTCACAAGCTGTGTGGGGTGGCCAAAAAAAAAAAAAAAAGCTGCCAGACCAGTCATTGTCTTAGCAAGATATTTTTCACAGGCACTTTGATGCTGTGGACACTTTGAGGCAACCATTGTAACAATGGTAACCACTTTACCACCAATTTTAGGATGGTAATATTTTGTTACCCATTTTTATTCCAAGTTTTAAATTTCTGAACTTTGTTCAAGGTGTTTTCAAGACAGTAATGTGCTTCGCTGAGAGCCATCTGGTAGTATAATTGTTGGTGATTTTTTTTTTAAGTAGTGCTAAGTGCAAAATATATAAAAGTAAGATATTTTGGACAACTGAAAAAAAAAAATCAGACGGTGTCATGATTCTTCGTGACCTGAAACAGCACTCTGTAAAATCTTCAGCTATGGACCACCTCTGCAGAACACCTGTGACTTGCAAGTATATTACTATACAAGACACCCAGCAATGTGCTCCATTAGCCTGCCAAGCCACAGTTACCACCAGCTCAGTATTTCCTTTTGATTGGTATTCATTATTTATGCTTAGCTGTTTGTAGCTGTACTCTCTTCACAAACTGAAGTGATGTATATTGCAAAAAAAAGTTATGTGATCTTAGATATTACAGGTTTTATAAAAGGTAGATCTTGGTGTTCTAAACTACAAATGTCAACATTATTGAGGAAAACTGCTCAAACCAAAATCTGAGTTCATAAATTTTCTTCAGTTAAGTTGTTAAGTAGAATAGATGAAGAGTTGAGTGAAAATATTATTGTCTTGGGTGTTGCAATTTGGTTCACCAGGAAAAAAAATCCGAGGCGGAAATTAGCATGCAAAAAGTTTCTTAGGGAAGTGTTCTTGGGATCAACACCTGTGGAGGAGGGAGAGAAGAAGGAGTGGGCCAGAGGGGAAGCTGAACTGTGATACAGTTGCAAGAAAGGCCTGGATCAATCCCTACTGGGAACTCTGGAACTGGGATGACACTTTTCAGCTTTTCTGAACTGGGATGGCTTGGCTGGGCCTTTGTAAATACTGTTGAAGGTAGGCTGCTCCTGGTGAGGTAGCATGACATTGGACAAGGTGGCTGTCTTCAGCCCAAGGCAAGTTCCAGAGAAGGACTTAGCTGAGAGTTGCCAGCTGTCTACTCTCCCAGAAGCTAGAGTGCTTCAGACCTGAGGAGGGTGATTTAGGCAGCACACCGCAGCATCCACAACACTGAAATTGGCAGTGGGTTAAAGTATAATATAGCAGTAAACATTTTGTGGGGTAAAATTAGCTGAGATCGATCAAATTACCTATGTCCTGTACTTTAAATATATCCCAACCCTGACCAAGAATCTATAATAGCTCTCTGCTCACTCCAGGTCAATTCTAAACCCCATTCTCTGGTTTGTAAGAATCACCATAATCTGACCTTGCGCTACCTAGTAAAACCCTACTTCCCATGAATTCCCAACTGAGATCTTCAAGTTCAGTCAAGCAAGTGGACTCACATCTTTATTTCTCTCCATGCTTCTCCTCTTCTCTACCTAAATCCAGCCCAATTCCACTCTCTTTTTCCATTAAACATTTATGTACATATTATCTTACTCTCGTCTCCGAATTTGCATCCCACAGGCTATACCACAAAATTCACCCCTTAATTATAAATAAATGATCTTCATCTCCAGTGTTGTTTTAGTATGTGGTGGGGAGGGGGAGGAGGCCAGGGTCCCCAGTAGATTGAAAGCTCCTCCAGAGCAGGGTTTCTGCCTTGCATTTTCTCATACCATCTCTTGTGTTAGTGGGTGTATGATAGACACTGAATAGATTCAGAGGTTTAGAGACAAAAGAGACTTCAGGGACCACTTAGTCCAGCTTAATTTTACAGATGACTTAACAGAGGCTCAGAAAGATTAAGTTGTAATCCTCCTCTGAACTCCCACACTACTTTGTTTGTACCTTTTTTATGGTATTTGTTGCTTTCTGTTTTTTGTTAATTATCTTCCTACCTGTTTTACAGGTCTTTATCTGTTATTTTCAGAGGCTACTTCTCTTCTGCCGCTCATTGCTTACATGCTGGTATTCCTTAAAGCTCTGTTCGGTTGTTTTACCTGGGGTTTCTAGTCCCATAAGCTTCAATTACCACCAATAATCTGGATGACTCAATAATCTGTATCGTTGGCCTGACTCTCTCCCCAGCAGGTTTTTTTTCTTTGGCCCTGCCGCGCAGCTTGTGGGATCTTAGTTCCCCGACCAAGGATTGAACGCAGGCCCCAGCAGTGAAAGTGCTGAGTCCTAACCACTGGACCACCAGGGAATTCCCTCTCCCCAGCAGTCTTTAGACAACTCCACCTAGATATTTTTCAAGGGAGGTGTTTGATACCTCTCTAATCCTTATATCCAACTGACCACCCAATCCTATTCATTTACTTTGGGCATGTCATACTAATCCTGATCTCTTCCATATTCACTGCCACTTGTCATGAATTCAGGTCCTCCTTATCTCTGAATGATAGGAATAGCTTCTTCCCTGTTCTCCTTGTAACCATCTTTTCCTACTACTCACCCTCAAAGCTGCTACCAAAGTAATCTTCCTCCCAAAGTTAAACTAATAAGTCATTACTTTCTTTAAAATTCTTTATTGGCTCTTTGTTACCTATAATTAAAAGCTAAACTTTTTACCATGGCATTACAAAGCTTTTCAGAGAGAGGCAGATAGTAAGCCCAGTGGTTAAGTCAGACTTCCAGGAGTAAATTTTGATTGTCACCTATAGCTATGTGACCTCAGGCAAGTTTATTTATTCCTTGTGTCTGTTTCCCATGTGAAAAATACGCACAATTGAACCTGTCTGAGAGAGCTGTTGTAAGGAATACGTGAATTAACACACGTAAAGTGTATAGAATGCATAGAACACTACATGGCACATATTAAGTTCTGCTACAGTTTCTAAATTTAAGACAAGTTAATATTTTATGGCTCATCTGCCAATTGATTATCTGAATGCAATTCTTAAGCCGTAGTGAAATTTTCATAATTCTCCAAACCTATCATGACATACCCTTTCATTATTTTGTCCCTTTTCATATGCTTTGTCCTCTCCGTAGAATACCTTCCCCAGTTTGCTGCTGATGAATTTATGTTCATGCTTTAAGGGGCAGGTAAGGGTCATGGCCTCCTGGCAACCTTCCCTTATACCCTTCTCCATGTGACAGTTATGTTCTTCTGTGTCTGTTCTCTAAGTTGTAGACATACTTTTATATTTACTTATCACACATTATGTTAGAACTACTTGTTTACTTGTCAGTCCTCCTAGCCAGGATATGAGCCCCTAGAGGCCATGTCTTTTTTTTTTTTTTTTTTTGACCACGCCACGAGGCTTGCAGGATCTCAGTTCCCCGACCAGGGATTGGACCCAGCCACAGCAGTGAAAACCTGGAATCCTAATCACTAGGTCACCAGGGAACTCCCAACCATGTCTTAATTTTTGTTTCCCTGATGCCTAGTAGAGCATCTAATGCATATTGGGCATTCAAGAGTTATTTATTAAAATGAAATATATTTTTAATGGAATAAAATTTTAAAATGTTTTTGGCTAGGAAGACTAAAATAGATTATAAGTATACCAGTTCTTCACAAAATCAATTTGTAATTTCAGTGTAGCTCCAAACCCAGATACTAATTGGTTTGTGTTTATTTGCTTATTTGGTTAGGATTTCATGAAATGATAAGTTTATCTAGAAGAATAAATGTTTGAGAAGAGCCAGGTATCATCTGACAAAGATGAATAACAGGTGGCTAGTCATACCAAATAACCAGATAATAAATCCTATTATAAAGCTATAGTAATTTAAGCATATTGGTACTGATGCAGAAAGGGACCTAAATTGGATTAAAGGAAGATACTGAAAGTAGAAAAAATAGACTGAAATCCATGTAAAATTTAGTATGCATTAACATATTTTATTCAAATCAGTGGGGAAAGATAGATTACTCAAAATTTTAAGGCCATTTTGAAAAAAATGTATACATATCAAATTTCTTCTTTATTCTTTGTATAACCATAAATTCTAGATAAATTAAAAATTATAATGTAAAGAATAAAAGCACTAGAAGAAAGTATAGGTGATTTTTAAGAAATTATTGAAGTGTAATTGACCTACAACACTATGTTAGTTCCAGCTGCACAACATAGTGTTTTGATATTTCTATACTTTACAAAATGATCACCACTATGGGTGAATTATTTTAACTTCTTGGAGTGATGAATGCTTTGTTAAACGGCACATCTAAAAACCCACAAGCCATAAAGGTAAATAGTAATAAATCAAACTACTTAAAAACTTGGGGTGTTACAAACCAAAGTTACACTTATACTAGCTTTTAGGCAAATAATTGTTTTTTTTTTAAATGTCTCTTAAGGGACTTCGCTGGTGGCACAGTGGTTTAGAATCCACCTACCAGTGCAGGGGACACAGGTTCAAGCCCTGGTCCAGGAAGATCCCATATGCCACAGAACAACTAAGCCCATGCGCCACAACTACTGAGCCTGAGCTCTAGAGCCCACAAGCCACAACTACTGAGCCACGTGCCACAACTACTGAAGCCCACGTGCCTAGAGCCCGTGCTCCTCAACAAGAGAAGCCCACGTGCCGCAATGAGAAGCCCGCACACTGCAAGGAAGAGTAGCCCCCGCTCGCAGCAACTAGAGAATGCCCGCGCGCAGCAACAAAGACCCAATGCAGCCAAAAATAAATAAATAAATAAATTTATTTTTTTTAAGTCTCTTAAATCATGTAGAAAACAAAAAGTGAAGTTACAAACCAAAGTTACAATGATAACTAGCTTTTATAATTGCTCATGTATTTACTTTTACTGAGAACTTTCTTTCTCATACAGCTTCAAATTACTGTCTACTCTCCATTCATTTCAACCTGCGGGACCCCCTCTGGCATTTCTTATAGTAGGTCTAGTGATAACAAACTCCCTCAGTATTTTTTGTTTGTTTGTTAAATCTGAAAGTGTTTTAACTTCTCCCTCACATTTGAAGGACAGTTTTGCCAGGTATGTGATTCTTGGTTTACAGTTTGTTTCTTTTGGCACTTTGAATATATTGGCCCATTGCCTTCTGATCTCCAAAGTTTCTGATGAGAAATCTGCTAATAGTCTTATTGAGGACCCTTTGGGACAAGTCACTTCTTTTTGCTGCTTTCAACATTCGTTCTTTGGCTTTATCTTTTGGTGGTTTGATTATAATTGTACTTTGGTGTGGGTCTCTTTGAGATCATTGTATTGGGATTCATTGAGCTTTTTGGATGTTTATATTTATGTCTTTCAAATTTGAGAAGTTTGGGGCCATTATTTCTTCAAATAATATCTCTGCCTTCTTTTCTCTCTTCTTGGATTCCTACAATGTTTATATTGGTCCATTTGCTGTTGTCACCTAGGTCCCTTAGATTCTGTTCAGTTTTCTTCTTTTTCTTTCTATTCCTCAGACATCACAATTTCCATTATCCTATCTTCAAATTCATTGATTCTTTCCTCTGCCTGGTCAAATATGCTATTGAATTCCTCTAGTGAATGTTTCATTTAATTTATTGTAACTTTTGGCTTCAGAATTTCTTTTTGGTTTCATTTCATACTTTGTATCTCCTTGGACATCTTTCAGACAGTTATTTTAAAGTCTTTGTCTAATAGGTCTGCCATTTTGTCCTTCTCAGGGACACTTTCTGTTGATTTCTTTCTTTCTTTTCAGTGGGCCATACTTTACTGTTTCTTTATATGTTTTGTGATTTTTTGTTGAAAACTGAACTTTTGAAACTAGTAATATGGGAACTCTAGAAATCAGAGTCTCCTTCTTCCCCAGGGTTTGCTGTTTTTTGCTTTTGTTTTTATTTTTGATTATTTTAGATATCTCTGCTAGGAATAAACCTGAAGTGTAAACTTAGGGTCTTCTCAAGTCTTTTCTGAGCCTGCACCTTCCCCTCAGCATGCACAATGACTTTGTATATGTGGTTGCTTTGGAATATCCTAGTCCTTAAATGTTCTAGTCTGGCTCCCAAAAGTGAAACAAGAGAAAAACAAAGAGTAAGGGAAAAAAGCATCAGTCCTTTAAATACCTTGGAAGTCATTTCAGGCAGAGCTGGAGAGGCTTGTAACAATGTGGGGCAGGGCGTAACAATTGCTGCCCATATCTATGTCTGAACTTCCATGATCAGAAGCAGCAATCATCAATCAGAACACAGATCCCCAGTATTTAGAGGACAAGATCCTTATTGCCTGCCTTGGCCCACAAGCTCCACACGTTGCTCCTGAAACACCTGCACAGCTGCCTACTATGGGACTAGGATATGGGGGATAACTAGCTGCTACTGAGCTAAGAGCTTAAATTGACCAAAATTAACCACAATTTACTATCCAAGCCTTCCCCTGGAAGTTGTGAGACTTCCTATAGATGCCAGAGTTCCAAAATAGCTACGCCAGACAGATTTTGCCAGTGCAATTGTTGTGTAGGTAGGGAGACAGATTTCACTATCTTCCCAGAATCCTCCTTCCAATGCATCACTTTTTATCCTATTAAATTGGTCAATATAGGGAATTCCCTGGCAGTCCATTGGTTAGGACTCTGCGTTTTCACTGCTGAGTGCCCAGGTTCAATCCCTGGTTGGGCAACTAAGATCCCACAAGCCGTGTGGTGTAGTCAAAAAAAAAAAAATTGGTCAGTATAAAAGTAATTGATAATACTCAGTGTTGCAGATGATTTGGGGGAAAAGGAACTTTCATAATGTTGAGGGCAAGGTTGGAACAAAACGTATTATAAATTGTTATCACCTATTTTTTTTTTTGTCTGTATTGGGTCTTCACTGCTGCTTGTGAGCTTTATCTAGTTGCGGCGAGCAGGGGCTACTCTTCGATGTGGTACACGGGCTTCTCATTGTGGTGGCTTCTCTTGTTGCAGAGCACAGGCTCTAGGCACTTGGGCTTCAGCAGCTGTGGCATGTGGACTCAGTAGCTGTGGCTTGAGGGCTCTAGAGCACAGGCTCAGTAGTGGTGGCACACGGGCTTAGTTGCTCCGAGGCATGTAGGATCTTCCTGGACCAGGGCTTGAACCCGTGTCCCCTGCACTGGCAGGTGGATTCTTAACCACTGCACCACCAGGGAAGTCCCATTATAGCTGTTTAAGAAGGAAATTTGATAATACCTATAATTTTTTTCTGAATGCATATACTCTTTGATCCAAGAATGAACTCTACAGTTTTATTTGCAAAAGGACCCAAAAATACATGTAGAATAGTATTCACAGAAGTATTGTTTGTAGTAGTGAAAAACCATCCTAAGTGTGTGTTAATGGAGAACTGATTAAGTAATTTATGGAACATTCATACTATTAAATCTATTACAACTCTTAAAAATAATGAACACGCAAAACTGGACATCTTTTTTTTTCGGCCATGCCGCATGGCTTGTGGGATCTTAGTTCCCTGACTAGGGATTGAACCCAGGCCTTCGGCAGTGAAAGCACAGAGTCCTAACCACTGGACCACCAGGGAATTCCCAAAACTTGACTTTTGACGAATACTGGACAGTTATTTTATAGGCTACCCCACAATTGGGACAATTATCCCACAATTATCTGATGTTTTCCTGTAATTATTGAGGTTCTACATTATTGGGAAGGCTACTACAAGGTGATGTACCCTTCTTAGTGCATCATATCAGGGGTACAACATGATGTTTCTGTATTACTGGTGACGTTAACCTTGATCACTTGGTATCTGCCAGGATTCTCCACTATAAAGTATTTGTTTTATAAGAGGATAAAAACCTTAGTGATGAACCAAAAATGTCTTGGAATCACTTATGAATATATTGGGGAATACCTATATGTAATGTGAACATAAAATTATAACTTAGATATAGTATAATTTGTATGCTGTGGCTTTTATGAGCTGGTTCTTTCAGAACCTAGACACTAACATTATAAAAACATGGGTCTAGGGCTTCCCTGGTGGCGCAGTGGTTGAGAGTCTGCCTGCCAATGCCTTGGACATGGGTTCAAGCCCTGGCCTGGGAGAATCCCATAAGCCACAGAGCAGCTGGGCCCGTTCGCTACAGCTGCTGGGCCTGTGCTCTGGAGCCCGCAATCTGCAACTACTGAGCCCATGTGCTACAATTACTGAAGCCCACATGCCTAGAGCCCATGCTCTGCTACGGGAGAGGCCACTGCAATGAGAAACCCGCGCATCGCAGCAAAGAGTGACCCCCACTTGCCACAACTAGAGAAAGCCCACGCAGCAGTGAAGACCCAATGCAGCCAAAAATAAATAAATAAAATAAATAAATTTATTAAAAAAAAAAAAAGGTCGTGCCCTGCCCCCTTCCCTCCTGTCTCAAAACCACACCGCAGATGGGACTTGAACCCACAATCTTCCCACTGAAACCGCACAGTTAAGTCTCAGGACTTACTGAAGTTCAGGTCCTTTATAAAAAATATACATATGCACAGTTTTAAAGGATGGTAATGATTCTTTTATCATTGTGGTGGGTTGTATTTTCTGAATTCTTAAAGAGCCTTTCAAAATTTGGACTATCCGGTAATCACACAATAAATGATTAACATATGTTAATAATAATTATATATTATTTATCCAAACACTTTAAATAAATTATATTTCAAAAGAAAGGTGTTTGGGATGAAATACAAGTAAAGACACTAGTGTCCCCCCAAAATAGAGGGACTTCCTTGGTGGTGCAGTGGCTAAGAATCTGCCTGCCAATGCAGGGGACACAGGTTTGAGCCCTGGTCCAAGAAGATCCCACATGCCGTGGAGCAACTAAGCCTGTGAGCCGCAACTACTGTGCCTATACTCTAGAGCCAGCGAGCCACAACTACTGAGCCCATGTGCCACAACTACTGAAGCCCGCATGCCTGGAGCCTGTGCTCCGCAACAAGAGAAGCCACTGCAATGAAAAATGTCCGTGTACCGCAATGAAGAGTAGCCCCTGCTGGCCGCAACTAGAGAAAGCCTGCACGCAGCAATGAAGACCCAATGCAGCCAAAAATAAATAAATTAAATAAATAAATTTATTTTTAAAAAATGAAAAAAAAAAGACTTTAAAGAAAATTCAGGCAAAATCTCAGGCTGGTATTTGGGGGATTTTAGCATCCTTTTGTGTGTATTGTTTAGTTTTCCTTTGGAGGAAGGTTGAAATTTCTTTTCCTTCTCAGAGAGTTAGTGGTCAAATCAGGCCGTCAAGGAGGATCATGTGTATTCACACACTTTGGGAGCCAAACCTAGGGTGCCTACATATTCCAAAAGTGTCTATGTTAAAACTCATCAAATAGTCCACTTTAAATATGTGCATTTATTGCATGTGAATTATACCTCTTTTTGCATGTGAATTATACCTCTTTTTTTTTTTTTTTTCATGCTGCTACCTATCAAAGGTCTAGAAAAATAGAGTTAACAGGGGCAGGATTACTTTTGACCAGGGTGATAATACTGCTTTAAGAAAGCACTTGGCCTCTGTCTTGTTCTTGGTATAACCTTTGTCCAGTCATTTCAGTAGCTATCAGAAGAACTACTAGAACCAACGATCACTAAACAAATTCAAGTAAAAACTGAATTTATCCAAATTTCAAGGAAGAATTATTTGTTGAGCCAGGTAGAATGATAAAGTCATTTAAAAGGAAAGAAAAACAAATTGGCGTAGACTTCCCAAAACAGCAAAATTGAATGCCAGAAAACACAAAAGCGATACGTACAATATACTCAAGTAAAGAAAGCCAGAGATTATTTTTTATTCAGCCAAACTGTTCTTCACACATAAAGGTTACAGATGAACAGTTTTAAGTCAGCAAGAACCCAAAAGACATTGATTATATAAACCTTTCTTGAGGAAACTGCTCAAGAACTAACCGCAGGCAGCAGAGAACGTGGGCAAACTTTAGCTAAAGGGCTGGCAGTGAGAGTCAATTAAGATATAAAACAAATAAGCAAAAATAAGGGTACAGATAAGAAAAATAAACGTGTGATTGAGGGTGACACGATGTTACAGGCTCTGACAGTGTAGGAAAACTAGAACTATCAGAAAATGGGAGCAGAGAAACAATTTGGAAGTAAAATAAGTTTTGAAAAACTTCACCTGTAAGAGCTCAGAATCAAAAGGTATCATTTAAGGGTGACAAATCAAGTAGGAATAGGATAAGCGTGTTTAATGGCACAAAAGTATGCCCTGAGTCATGTAACGTTACTGATTGAAATTGGATGAAGAGGAGGAGGTGAGAGAGGAGGAAGAAGATACAGGCTCACGTTGTGCATGGCAGGGAAGTAATAAATATTGCTTAAACAAAAAGAGGGAAAAGATAGTATATAAAGGTCTAATTATAAAGGTAACCTTGAGAAAAATGAAACAGCATTTTAAATAGCAGAACTACAGTAACAAAAAATGTAGAGAAGACAAAAAAAGAATTAAACTTCTGGTTATTGAGTATAACAGACCTACAGAAAAATACATAAAATATACAGAATAACCAATCACTATAAAGCACACACTCCTTAAACACTTCCCATGTCGGGGAAATGCAACATTACTAGCATTCCTTCCTGATCATAATCTCTTTCCCACACAGATAACCACTATCCTGACTTTTATGGTAATTACATGCTTTTTTCCACAGGAATACCTCATTTTATTGCACTTCACTTTATTGTGGTTCATTGATATTGCGCTTTTTACAAAGTGAAGGTTTGTGGCAACCCTGTGTCGAGCAAGTTCATCAGCCCCATTTTTTTCCTCCTCATTTTATTTATTTAAAATTTTTTCTTCCAGCTTTATTGAGATATAATTGATATACAGCACTGCATAAATTTAAGGTGTGCAGCATAATGAGTTGATTTACCTACATCATGAAATGATTACCACTGTGAGTTTAGTGAACATTCATCATCTCATATAGATACAGAATTGAAGAAATAGATAAAATGTTTTTTCCTTGTGAAAACTCAAGATTTATTCTCTTAACAACTTTTACATATAACATACAGCAGTGTTAATTTATCATGTCATACATTACATCCCTAGTACTTGTTTATCTTCTAACTGGAAGTTTGTACCTTTTGACTGCCTTCATCCAATTCCCCCTCCCCCAACCTCTGGTAACCACACATCTGATCTCTTTTTCTGAGTTTGCTTGTTTCTGAAGTATAATTGACCTACAACACTATGTTAGTTCCTGTAACACAACATAGTGATTTGACATTTCTATATGTTTCAAAATGATCACCTGTTACAATACGTCACCATGCAAAGATATTACATAATTATTGACTATATTCCCCCCATTGTACATTTTATACCCATGACTTGTTTATTTTTTTAACTGGAAGTTTGTATTTCTTAATCTCCCTCACTTATTTCTCTCTTCTCCTCATCCCCTTCCCCTCTGGCAACCACTTGTTTGTTTTCTGTATCTATGTTTCTGTTTTGTTACATTTGTTCATTTGTTTTGTTTTCTTAGATTCCACATATAAGTGGAGTCATATGGTATTTGTCTTTGTCTGACTTATTTCAGTTAGCATAATACCCACTATGTCCATGTTGTTGCAAATACCTCAGCCCCATTTTTCCAAAAGCATTTGCCCACTTTGTGTCTCTGTATCACATTTTGGCAATTCTCACAATATTTCAAACTTTTTCACTATTATTATGTTTGTTATGGTGATCTGTGATCAGTGATCATTCATGTTACAACTATGACTCACAGAAGGCACAGATGATAGTTAGCATTTTTTAGCAATAAAGTATTTTTTAATTAAGTTATATACATTTTTTTTAGACATAATGCTATTGCACACTTAATAGACTACAGTATAGTGTAAACATAACTTTTATATAACTGGGAAACCAAAAAAATTCATGTGACTCGCTTTATTGTGATATTTAATTTATTGTGGTGGTCTGGAACTAAAACTGCAATATCTCTGACGTATGCCTGTATATATATTTTATATATACATAAAATATATATGTAGTTTTACACTCTATGTAGACATTCCTAGTTTTGCCTGATTTGGTACTTTATATAAATAGAATCTTACTATATTTATCCTTTCATATCTTGCTTCTTTTATTTAAAAATGTGTTTCAACATTCATTCATTATGTTACATGTATCTTTAGTTTGTGCATCTTCTTGGAAGGATGGTATTCTATCGTCTGAACATAACAACAACTTACTAATCATGATTCTGCTCATAGATATTTGCATTGTGTACAATGGATGTGTTGTGGTACCTCACTTAGGTTTTTATTTGCATTTCATTGATTACTAACCACATTAAGCACTTATTCATATGTTTGTTAATGTCCTTATTTGTGAATTGCCTGTTCAGGGCTTTTTGCCCATATTTTTGCAGTGTGTTGCCTTTTTTTTCTTACTGATTTTTTTTTTTTTTTTTTTTTTTGCGGTCCGCAGGCCTCTCACTATTGTGGCCTCTCCCGTTGCAGAGCACAGGCTCCGGATGCACAGGCTCAGCGGCCATGGCTCCCGGGCCCAGCCGCTCCGCGGCATGTGGGATCTTCCCGGACCGGGGCACCAACCCATGTCCCCTGCATCGGCAGGTGGACTCTCAACCACTGTGCCACCAGGGAAGCCCTCTTACTGATTTTTAAGGTACCTTTATATAGTTAGGTTATAAACCTCTTGTGGATTATATGTGTTGTAACTATATATGTCTTGTCTTTCTACTCTATTTATGGTGTTTTTGGATGAACAAAATTCTTACATTTCATGTAGACCAATTTATAATATTTTTCCTTTATAAGTTATATTTTTAAAACTATATTAAGGTATCTTTCTCTTTCCTGAGGTCATAAAGATATTATATTCTTCGATATTATCTCCTAAAAGTTTTATAGTTTTGTTTTTCATGGTAGATCTGTAACTCTTGTGGGGTTGATTTTTGTGAATGACACTAGTTACTTTAAAAGGTGAGAATAAGGATCTGGGCCGAAAACAAGGAAAAAATTTGAAAGTCTACATACAGCGCCGTTAGCCCCACCAGGCCCCTTCTCCACCTGGGTGTAGCTACAACAACTTCTCCAGACAGATGACAAGGGAAAGTCTTCAGAATTAGGCACACCAAACACACTAGAGGGCAGGGGTTGGCCTTGGGGCTAAAAATGGGGGGAATAAGTGAAAGTTTGGTGCCTTTTCCAGCTCTGGCCCCTGAACTCAGGCAGCCAGGCATATATTCTCTGGGAGATTGGAGAGTTCTTCTTCAAAGAAATTGAACGGCCTCAGGAAAAATACCTACAGATAAAAACAATTCTGGATACTCACTACATAGGATCCTCCTAATCACCTTACATTGTAGCCCACTGTGTAACAAACTGCTCCAAAACTTAGTGGCTTAAAACAGCAAACATTTATTATCTCACAGCTTCTAAGTTAAGAATCATGGCTTAGCTGAGTACCTCTGGCTCAAGGTCTCTTGTGGGATTGCAGGCAAGCTGTCAGCCAGGGCTGCAGTTTCATCTGAAGATTCGACTGAA
Organism: Grampus griseus; assembly: GCF_964374135.1. NCBI lineage: Eukaryota > Metazoa > Chordata > Mammalia > Artiodactyla > Delphinidae > Grampus > Grampus griseus. The sequence goes on from NC_139017.1 coordinate 82,800,595, forward strand.
GTGAGATCCACTTCCAAGCACATTTATGTGGTTGGTGGACTCTTGCCAAGTGGGCCTCTCCATGGAGCTGGCTCAAGACATGACAGCTGTCTTCTCCCTGGGCAAGCAATACAAGAAAGACGCTATTGTCTACAATACCCAAGAGGGAAGCCTCAGCCTATTTATAAACTCATCTCAGAAGTGACATCCCATCACTTCAGTCATATTTTGTTGGCTTGAAATGAGTCAGGAAGTCCAGCGAACATTCAAAGGGAGAGGATTGCACAAAGGCATTGCAAATGTAGGGGTCCTCAAGACCACCCTCAGGTTTGATAACTTCCTAGGAATCACAGTAGTCACTAAAAGTGGTCATATTCTTGGTTACGGTTTATTATAGTGAAAGGATACAGATCAAAATCACCCAAGGGAAGAGGAACATAAGGCAGTGGCCAGGAGAGTTTAAGTGCAGAACATCCAGTCTTCCTCTCCCCAAGGAGTCGTGCAGATAGTGCTTACTTCTTACAGCAACGCTATGTGACAATACACATGTAACACTGCCAACTGGGGAAGCTTACCCCAGCCTTGGTGTCCAGAATTTGTACAAGGGCTCAGTCACGTAGACATGATTGACTACCTGCCTGACTAACCTTAGTCTGTAGCTCCTCTGGAGGTTGAGCTGTTACTGCATGGTCCAGAGCCACCACCATAAATCACATTGTTAGCTTAGACTACCTCACATGGCCCTAGGCCTCCAGGTAAATAAGATACCCTTATCAGGCAGAATATTCCAAGGGCTTAGAACTGACCTCCCAGGAACTGAGGGCAGAGACCAGGCTCTCTTTGGAATAATCCTTCACTGCGAAGGCATGACTACTGGGAGCTGAGGGTCACTAGGGGCCATTTTAGAGCCTGCCTACCACACCCACCATCTACAGAACTTCCCCCATCTGAGTTCCTGATCAGTTTTTAAGTACCTCACTCTTAAATGTGATTGGATTACCACCCATTTAAGAAAAGTCTACAGTGTAAGAGAGAGGGCTAAACAGACCATGAAGAAAGAAGGAACTTAGAGGAAACAGACAATTTAGGGAATTACACTAAACTAAACTAAATTAAACTATAAAACCAACCAACCAACTAACCAACAAAATAAAAGAAACCCTGCAATATTACTAGAGAGATAAAATATTGCATCTGATGCCAAAAACTCGGCCTCTGTGCACAGGTGCCAAATCAAATCTCGGAGACAGGGTTTTGGGTGAAGTAGAAAAGAATAGCTTTATTGCTTTGCCAGGCGAAGGGGAACACAGCAGGTTCCTGTCCTCATAAACTGTTGTGTCGCAACCTGGGAGGATTTGGTGAGGAGTTGTATAGCAATAGTACCGGGGTGGGCTTGCTGACAAGATTAGGGTGTGTACCAGGCCTGCACTCCTTTAATCTGGTCTCAGATAATCTCTTGATGAGCTTCTCTGGTTCCTTTAATCTGGCCTCAGGTGGTCTTCTCTGGTAGGAAGAATGCTGACAACTTCCATTTGTTGGGATTTAGTTCTATAAAGAGCTCAAAGGTATTATGTGTATCTCTTGAGGTGGAACCAGGACCCTGCCCCAAGGCTGCACTATTGTTTCTTGGCTGCTCCTCCCTTGTCTCTGCATCCCCTCCCTTCCCTGATCAGCAACTGTTCGAATCTGCCCTTTGGAACTCAGGGAAGGTCATGGAGGCTGGAGTCTGTTTCCTACAAACAAGGAATGGGGACACGGAAAGGCTTCCGTGCCCAGGAACCCCACAGGGTCCTGCTCGATTTCACACCCATAAGACAAAACAAGATAATGTGGAAAAGATAACAAGGAAGAGCATCCGTGGGTTAAAACATGGTAAATGACCTAAAATTTAAAAACATAATATAATTGTGTGAGATCGAGGAAGGGAAATGTATGTGTTTTGGTGTGTGTTGAAGGGAGTGGGATATAACTAAGTCTTCATTGTCCAAATTCGGTAGTAAATCAGGGATGGATTCGAGTTTTGTAGGGCCAGAGGAACATATGATTCGAGGGATGGTCTTTAAGAAAAGTAATACAAAGTTATGTGTTTGAAGTTAAGAATGGGGTCTTGTAAAGGACCTGTGAAAGTGAGGGACTCTGAAACACAAGCTGTGTTATTTTCACAAAAAATCTCCCTCTATGGTCAATGGAAAGCATCTAAAATTGGAAAATCAAGAAATAAGAGTTTAGGGAATTCCTTGGCAGTCCAGTGGTTAGGATTCCACGCTTTCACTGCCAAGGGGCTGGGTTGGGGAAATAAGATAATGCAAGCCTCACAGCGTGGCCCCCCACCCCCCCAAAAAAAAGAATTTCTAAAAAAAAAAAAAGAAAGGAGAGTTTAAAAACTTTATTTAGAAATACAAGATAAGTACCAAAAGAAAAATCTGAAAGAGCTAAATGTTTGGGGCTGTGGAAATCGGAGTAGAGTGTGATGGGGCAAGGAATTACTATTTTTTATAATAATAATTATATTTTATATTAAAACCGTGAATACTATGTGGCTTTTTGCCCCATTCAGGGCCCCTCTCCTGTTTATTTATTCATTCATTCATTCCCTTTTAACTCCATTGCCCAGTCCCAGCTCCCTTTCTTTCCCATTCTAATGTGTTTAATGGCATCTTTTGACCAATATGGTGAAATAGATAGGCTACTGGCTCCTCCCTTTGAGATTAACCTTCGAGAAACTATAGGTTTCCAGGAAATAACAAGCAAACCATAAGAACCCCCTGAGCAGATTAAAGGGTTTTTTTTTTTATATATATAAATTTATTTATTTATTTATTTATTGGCTGTGTTGGGTCTTCGTTTCTGTGCGAGGGCTTTCTCTAGTTGCGGCGAGCCGGGGCTACTCTTCATCGCGGTGTGCGGGCCTCTCACTGTCGCGGCCTCTCTTGTTGCAGAGCACAGGCTCCAGATGCGCAGGCTCAGTACTTGTGGCTCATGGGCCCAGTTGCTCCACAGCATGTGGGATCTTCCCAGGCTCGAACCCCTGTCCCCTGCATTGGCAGGCAGATTCTCAACCACTGAGCCACCAGGGAAGCCCTAAAAGGTTGTTTTGAAATAGTATGTGTGTGTGTTGGGGGGATCTAGGTGGTAGTGCTGGTGCATCCTAGAACAGAGAGTGTTGTCTTGGCTCTAAGAGGGTAATTTGGAGAAAAACAACTTACATTCCTCTTGCCTGTCCATCCCCTTGGCATTGGAACAATCATTGACAACCTTTATTTCAGAAATCTCTACTGTCCAGTATTTCCGGTCCAGGGATGAATTTATCGCAGTACAAAACCCTGCTGGAGTGAAGAGTTAGGAAAGCAGTGGGGGTGGGCTAGCCATGGGCACTACTCCTGCTCTCTTACTCTCCAAACCACCATGGTTGGTAGATGACAATCCAGGGAGTACTTCCTCCTAGTGGTTCTTCTCCCACAGGGTTTGACAGTGAAGTCCAAATGCTGAATTGCTGCTTAGAGCAAGGGGAGGTGGTGTGCTTCACTAGTTTTGTAGCACCTAGGACTCCTCCCCTTCTCTCTACTTAAATTTCTCTGGGTTGACAAAGACTAGGGTCTGGCTTTCCAACCTTTCCCAATAGGCAGTGCCCAAAAGACTGGCCATCACACCCAGGGAAACATGCACTCGTGGGTTAAAATAAAGAGAGTAGAACTAGCCAAAAAGGAAGAAAAAGTAGGGGAGGAAATCACATCTATCTAAGGAAGCAGAGAAATTAGAACAGATGATAAATAATTTAAATAATAATTATTAAAAGTACATCTTTCTATTTGTATTTGTTCTTAAAAAATGTCTACAGCTTTTTAGTATGAGTTATTTTTAGTTAACAAAGATGGAAAATCATGTTTTGTAATACTTCTCATTTCATTTTCTTTTTTATTGTGGTAAAACTAAACCCATAAAATTTACCATCTTCACCGTTTTAAAATGTACAGTATCATTCAGTTTCTTATGATTTTTACTTAAAAACATGTTTTTAAGAACCATCCATGTTGCTAGCTATATAACTAGTCTGTTGCTACCAACTTTTGCATGGATCTCCATGTGAGTACCCCCTCTCCCAGGCAGGGAAACCCAGACAGCCTCCAGTTATTCATGATCACAAATAACATTGCAGTGAATATCCTTATATATTTCCTTGCATAGGCCCATGGGAGAATTTGAGATATATATCCAGGAGGGAAACTGTTGGACATAGAGGACAGTTACTTTTAGTTTGACTAATCTGAGCAAACGTGCTTTCCACAAGGGTGCACCAGGCTACATTCCCCACTAGCAGGGCATGAAGGTTCCCAGTTAATACAGTAACTAAAATGACATATCAGTTTTGTTCCAAATTAAATGTGTCCGATTATCAATGAATCTGAGCATTTCTTCATATGCTTGGTAGCCTTTTGAGTTTCTTCTTCTCTAAATTATCTCTTCATATCCTTTGTTCATTCTTCTGTAGGGGTTGCTGATTTTTTTTCCCTGTTAATATACCAGAGTTTACTTGTATTCTAGATATTAATCCCTTATTGAATTTAGATTGCAAATATCTCATTCAGTCATTTGTTAAACTTTGTCTATAGTGGGTTTCTTTGAACAAAAATGTTTACTTAAGAAATATACTTACTTTGAAGTAATTTTGAACTCACAGAAAAATATATTTCAAGTTATATAACAAGAATAGTACAGAGAACTTTCATTTGAGCATATGATGCATGACTCTCCTGAATAGTTTGGTGTGTGATTCCTACAAACAGGTTGTTCTCCTATATAACTACATTACAATCATCAAAATCAGGAAATTAACACTATGTAAACCTCAGACCCCATTCAAGTTTTACCAATTGCCCCAATAATATACTTTATAACAAAATAATCCAACTCAAGAGCATACATTACCAATAGAAGGGAATTTCCTCAACCTAATAAAGGACATTTATAAAAGTCTGAGATCTAGCATCATACTCAATTGTAAAGACTGAAAGCTTTTCCCTCTAAGATCAGGAACAAGTCAAGGATAGTTGTTTTTGTCACTTCAACCTTGTACTGGAAGTTCCAGACAAAGAAATTAGGCAAGAAGAAGAAATAAGATCATCCAGATTGGAAAGGAAGAAGTAAAACTATCCGTATTTGCAGATGACATGATCTTATACATAGACAATCCTAAAGTATCCACAGAAAAACTATTAGAGCTAATAAACGAATTCAGTAAAGTTTCAGGATACAAGATCAATACACAAAAATCAGTTGTGTTTCTATATATTAGCAACAAACAACCTGATAAGAAAATAATTTCATTTATAATACCATCCAAAAGGATAAAATTCCTAGGAATAAATTTAACCAAAGAGGTGAAAGGCTAAACTACAGAACACTGCACAAAATAATCTCTTCTGCAGTCCCTTTTCCTCTTCCCTGCCTTATTTTCTTTGTAGCTCTTAGAACAATCATGAATTATATATTTTAAATAATCTGGGGTCTGGCTTCCCATGTTAGCATGTAAATTCCACGAGAGCAAGGATTTTTGTCTTTTTTATTTATTGCTAGAACAGTGCCTAGCACAGAATAAGCAGAAGATATAAATGGTCACAAGTTAGTTAAACTTGCAACGTTCCACCATTTTATAAAGATAACATGTTCTTGTATTACTTGTCAATAAATATTAATTTTAGGAAAAGGAAGGCATAGTTGTGTAATGAGGGCTTAAGAAACTGATGTCTTAAAAAAACATACTGTTTGCTTTACAGTAAGTTAAAAGGAGCTGACTAGAGAACTGCTGAATAGCAGGGAAAGTGAACTTGAAGTTGGGTAACATGAATCTGCACAGAACCAGGTCTAAAAGGAACCATGTAACTGGTAACCATGGACCTGTGGTAGTGATTGCCTTCTGAAGTAGAAACTATCATTTAATTAAGGATTCTTAGAATTAATGGCAGATATTCTAAGCAAGTATTTAAGGATATAAAAGGAATAATACATAAAATACATTCATAATACTGAAACATTAGAAATGACCTAGTACCTTTTAAGGGGAGTGGTCAAGAGTTAGAGAAGCTTTTTTAAAATAATTAATTAATTAATTAATTTTTGGCTACATTGGATCTTCGTTGCTGCACGCGGGCTTTCTCTAGCTGCAGTGAGCGGGGGGCTACTCTTTGTTGCGGCGTGGGCTTCTCATTTCTCATTGCGGTGGCTTCTCTCGTTGCGGAGCATGGGCTCTAGGTGTGCAGGCCCAGTAGTTGTGGTGCACGGGCTTAGTTGCTCTGCAGCATGTAGGACCTTCCCTGGCCAGGGCTCAAACCCTTATCCCCTGCATCAGCAGGTGGATTCTTAACCACTGCGCCACCAGGGAAGTCCCAGAGAAGCTTTTTATTGAAGCCCTAGAATTCAGCATCATAGAGCATGAAAGAGATTACACATTTGCCTGGGAGACTTGGAATAAAGGCATTCACAAGGATCCATTTTTCCACTTTGACAACAAAAACAACATTTATATGGCTTCTATATAATATTTACCTTTTTTCAGTTTTTAAAAAAATTTCAAACCTATAGAAAACTTAAAAGAATAGCACAATGAACATTTTTCACCTAGATTCACCAGTTGCTAACATTCTGTCACACTTGCCTTATTTTTAAATTTTTAATCTATTTATTATTTTTTAAACTGTTTATTACTTCATTTATTATTGCTAAACCTTTTGGAAGTAAGTTGCGGATATTATATTACTTTACCCCTAAGTAAATGGGGTAAAGCATGCTTGTCCTGAGAAGAAGGATATTCTCCTACCACTACATTACTTTTATCACATCTAGGAAAATCAACAATAATGTCTAATCATCTAATATTAGGTTCATATTTAAATGTTCCCAATTGTCTGCAAAATGTCTTTTATATAGTTGCTTTTTTTTTCAAGGTTCACAATTTACATTTGGTGTAACGTCTCTTTACTCTTTAAAATTTTTAAAACAGTTCTGGCTTTTTAAAAATGTTTAATTAGGCTGTTTTAAGAGTCTGGGGCAGTTTTCTGGTAGAATGTTCCACATTCAGGATTTCTTTCTTTTAATATTTATTTAATTTTATTTATTTGGCTGTGCCGGGTCTTAGTTGCGGCATGTGGGATCTAGTTTCCCGACCAGGGATGGAACCCGTCCCCCTGCATTGGGAGCGCAGAGTCTTAACCAGTAGACCACCAGGAAAGTCCCAGGATTTCTTTCTTTTGTTTCTCCATTAGTGCAATAAATGAAATATTTTAGCAAAAATACATGTTGTACCCTTTTTTGTATAAAATCAGAAGGCACATAATGTTAGGTTACCCAATTATTGTGATGTTAAGTGTGATCTCTGGTGTTATGAACTGAACTGTGTCCCACCAAAATTCATAAGTTAAAGCCCTAACCCCCAAACTGATGGTATTTGAAGATGAAGCCTTTGGGAGATAATTACGTTTAGATAAGATCATGAAGATGAAGTCCTTATTGTGGGATTAGTGTCCTAAAAAAAAGAAACACCAAAGAGTTTGCCTCTCTCTCTCTCTCTCTCTCTCTGTCATGTGAGGATACAGCAAGCAGGTGACCATCTGCAAATCAGGAAAAGAGCTCTCACCAGGAACCAAATTGGCCAGGACCTTGATCTTGACTTCCCAGCCTCCAGAACTGTGAAGATAAATTCCTGTTATTTAAGCCACCCAATCTATGGTATTTTGTTATAGCAGCCCGAGCTGACTAATACAACTTGGTAGAGGTGGTGACCAGTCTTTCCACTTAACATGTATATCTCCTTGTAATCATTAAGTAATCTGAGGGGTGGGTGATACTTTGAGACCCTGTGAATATCTTGTTTACCATTAACCTTTCATAATAATTTTAGCATAAATTAATAGTTCTTGCCTGAATCAGATTTTAATTCGAGGTTGCAAAATGGTGGTTTTCCCAATTCTATCATTCCTTTTATATGTATTAGCTGGCATTCTTCTATAATACAAGCTTACCCTTTCCCCCTTTATCTAGTCTCTTTAAACTCTTACTTTTTGTCCTTCCAAAGCAGACCCTGACACAGAAACCTGGTTGTGGGTAGTTTATTTGGGAGATGATACCAGAGGAAATGGGGAAATTTAGACAGGGCAAGGAGGAAAAGCCAGTAAACGGTTTATCAATGAACAGTTCTGCTGTGGATAATTGGTGCTCAGTCCCATTGAGAAACAATGTTTGAATTCCTTAGAATTGTGCTGCTAATCCCAACACCTGTTAGTTAAGAGCTGCCCTGGATGTATTAACTATCCCCCCATTCCTAACCCTCTGCACTTTCCCATTGCCTCCCTCAGCAGCCATACACTCTAAGTGGTTCCTGAGAAAGACCTCAGGCAGAGCAGAAAGGTGGGCATCTGTCAGAATGATGGGAACTGTGGATAGAAAAGAATTCAAGTGGGTTGAGGGTAATGTGGAAAAAGGCATCAACAGCATCTGCTACTCTCCCTCTCTCTCATGTCACTGTGAACTTGTGGAATTAAAAAAAAAAATCCCAGCATGTTATAATCCTTTACCATCGTTATGCTGTTTGATTCCCATATTGTCTCGAATTTGGACAGTGGGAGACCCTTCACATTGGCTCCTTTGTCCTTTTGTTTCCAATAGTCTTTGAACAGTTCCTTGCTTTCTGGCACAGCCAAACACTGCAGGCTTACCTTGTTCTTTCTCTGCCCCAGAGCTGGTTTCTGCCATTTCTTTAAGGAGTTCTGATTCTTTATAGTGGAGAATAATATTTAGAAATTGTTCTGGGCTGTTATTGCTTCTAGCCCTTTTCAGTGGACAAAGCTAGGAAATGCACTTAAAAATAAAACAAAACAAAAACCAAACATCACAAGGTCTTTCCTTACTTTCCCCCATTCCATATTTTATTTTCCTTCCCCCACAGAGAAAACCCTGGTCTCAATATCAATTATTTGCTCTTCCTTATATTATGCACAAGAGTTTCAGAGTTGCAACACCAATATCACTACCAACAACAAATCTTCTAAGTAGAATTTTAAGATTTCATTTTAGTTGTTTGTCTTCAAATCATACCCCACTAAATGTGTACAGTGAGAAACCTGTACTCAAAATTATTTGAATTATTTTTTTCTCTGAGGTTATATCATTTTATAAAGTATTTTTTTAAGCATTTAAAAATTTATTTATTTAGTTTTGGCTGCGTTGGGTCTTTGTTGCTGCACATGGGCTTTCTCTAGTTGCGGTGAGCAGGGGCTGCTCTTTGTTGCGGTGCACATGCTTCTTATTGTGGTGGCTTCTCTTGTTGCAGAGCACGGGCTCTAGGTGCGTGGGCTTCAGTAGTCGTGGCACATGGGCTTAGTTGCTCTGCGGCATGTGGGATCTTCCCGGACCAGGGATCGAACACGTGTCCCCTGCGTTGGCACACGGATTCTTAACCACTGTGCCACCAGGGAAGTCCCTGAGGTTATATCATTTTATATACAATTAAGTTTATTTGTTTTTCTTTTTAAAATTTTATTGAAGTATAGTTGATTTACAATGTTGTGTTTAATTTCTTCTGTACAGCAAAGTGACTCAGTTATACATATATATATATATATATATTCTTTTTCATATCCTTTTCTATTATGGTTTATCACAGGATACTGAATATAGTTCCCTGTGCTATACTGTAGGACCTGTTGTTTATCCATCCTATATGTAATAGTTTGCATCTGCTAATCCCAAACTCATAGTCCTTCTGGGGTTGGGGAGGGAAGGACTGGAAATTTGTTTTTCTTTTTATTCAAATTTGAGGTTTGATTTTAAAATTCACAGAATGGAACACTATGTAGCCATTAAAAAGAAAAAGATCTCTGGGTATTAATGAGGAGTGAAATTGTAAGCCACAAAATAATATATATGGTGTGCTGAGTTTTGTATAATAAAAAAGGAGAAATACAAATATGTACACATTTTTTCCAAAAAAACCCAACACTCACATACAGTAAGAAGAAACCAGTTCGTTAGCAGTCCTGTTCTGCTTTCTTGCTAATGGATGCTGTGCCTCAAATATTTTATACATTCCAAACAGGAAGGAGGATAAGGAATAAGAAGCAGCAGACTTCCACTTAACTCTCATTAGCCTGAAATGAGTCACATGGTCACACTTAGCAACAAGAGGGTCTGGGAGCACAAGCCTCTATGGTAGATTAAGGTAAGCAAAAAAGGGTTTGAAATGAAGGCTGAATGAGCCTATGTATTGTATCTGCCACTCCTTACCTTTTAGATTTTAAAATATGTAAAAGTGAAACTGAGGATGGTCATTAGTTATATCCATTAAACTAACTTCCTTGTCTAGTAAATAGTAAACTGTAATCTGTCTTCACTGATCAAGCTTGCAAAACTGCGTGCCCTTCAAGCTTCACGTAGCTTAGACAATGTATCACAAGACTCCCTTCACCACCCCCTTATAGATAGCATCTCTGACGTGTCTTAAGATGTGTGCTCAAACTGTTTTTCAGGAACTGAGTCAACTCTTGTCCACATCAAGCCGGTTGAGACCATGGACCCATTAACCAGGCCTGCTTGACTGTTCCATAGGTGACCTATTGAGTCAGAGGGCCAAAAATTCTACCCTTAGATCATGCTAACACCGCCATTTTCTGAACATACATCCTACAAAGGAGCATGAAGCCCAGTTGCACCTGTGCAGAGCAACACTTACCTCACTTCCTCTTTTCTTACCTCCAGTCACCTTGCCCTGCACCTCTGACCACTCTATGCCCTTTATCCATAAATATTCAAAACCCCTCGCCTTTGGGAGAGCTGGATTTGAGATTTGCTCTCCTTGTCTCCTTGCTTGGCTGTCTCATGAATAAACACTATCTCTGCTGCAAACCTTGGCATCTATGGGGCAAGTGAACCTGGTTTGGTAACAAAAGGACAAGAGTCTAAAGAACTAGCAATAGCATTTTTCAAAATTGTTAAAGTCGTTGTAATAAAATCAGCCTATTTGTGAAGCAGAAGCCAGGTAAAAAGAAAATTTAGTGAACTGTATTATACTACAAAATGGATATCTATTAAAATTATTGTGCCATGTGTCTCTACATCTTTCACAAATCAACATCTATTTCTCTAGCTAGGTAGCTATCTATCTGATCTGTGCTTCAATTTACTTCAATTTACATCTACTAATATCTGAACTCAATTAGATCTGTTTTCCCCCTGCAGCATGGCAAAATCATATGGTATGTAAATAGGGTGACTGTTTGCTCTGGTTTTCCTAGGACAATTGCAGCATAATTACTAACAGCATCCCCTTTCATTCTCAAGCATTTTGGTTTAGATGATAAGTTATATGGTTTCCATTATACATAAAGAACAAGTGCATATGAATTGGTCCAAGTGGAGCTGTTAGTAATGACCTGGAAAGGGTCGGCAAATAGTCTGCTTTCTAGAAATGATTAAATCATATTTACATTTCATGTGAAGCCCACTAGGATTTCCCTCGTGCTAATACAAAAGACCAGGAGGCATCCTTCAGTTCCTTATAGCCATAGACAAAGTCAAAATTTTTGTAGACTGGGAAATCCCAGTTCTTCCTGTTACCAGGCCAAGTTCCTTTGCCTGACACACAGCAAGCCAAACACTGCGATTGGAAATAAGGAAAAGATGAGGTAAAGTTTCACACAGGCGAAACTAAGCTACATGCTTCTTCATTGGACACATTTTTATTTATTTTAAAAATTTATTTGTATTTATTTATTTATGGCTGTCTTGGGTCTTTGGTGCTGTGCACAGGCTTTCTCTAGTTGTGGCGAGCAGGGGCTACACTTTGTTGTGGTGCACGGGCTTCTCATTGCTGTGGCTTCTCTTGTTGTGGAGCATGGGCTGTAGGCGTTTGAGCTTCAGTAGTTGTGGCACATGGGCTCAGTAGTGGTGGCTCATGGGCTCTAGTGCACAGGCTCAGTAGTTGTGGCGCACGGGCTTAGCTGCTCCGCGGCATGTGGGATCTTCCCGGATCAGGGCTTGAACCCGTGTCCCCTGTATTGGCAGGTGGATTCTTAACCACTGCGCCACCAGGGAAGCCTGGACACATTTTAAGAAAATGGTGGCATTAGCCATGTGCTGAGGGTGGAGTTTTTGGCCCTCTGATGTCAAAAGGTCATCATCAATTGGACACTTGTGCGTGTCCAGTTGGAGGGTCCATGGTCCCAGCAAGTCTTAACTAGCTCGAAATGAACAACAGCTGACTAAGTTCCTGAAAAACAACTTGGGCAAACATCTTAAGAGTCGTGACATTGTTTAGGCTACATGACGCTTGGAGGATATGCAAGTTTTTGTAAAAACAAAGCGAGCTTGATCAGTGAAAGCAGGTTACAGTTTATTATTTTTAAGCAAGTTATAGTTTAATGGATCTGATGGTTACTCTCGGTTTCACCCTCTTTTTCTTTCCTTCTCATTCAACTTTGATACTGCTTTCTTTTGTTCTTGTTAAGAATAGCTGACAGAATTTCCAGCAACTTAGGCATAGTTGCGGGTAGGACTTGGTAGTGGAGGGCAGTGAATGAGCTTTCAATAATATAGACATAAAAAAAAGGGAAATTGTAGGACTCCCATAAATTTGGAAGGCATTGCACCAATCTCTTTTACTGAACTCTACTCCAAGGCACAAATTAATTTATTGTACTCATGAATTGTATATACTATCTAACAACTCTACAACAAATGTTCTCATATCTTTGGGTGCTTGCCCAATTATTTCCTTAGAAATCCCTCTTCTATTTATTTTCTAAAATTAAACAAATATACATACTATTTTTTAATACAGAATGACAATGTGTTATACCACTTAACTTACAGTACATGGGAATATATATATTTTTTCACATCTACAACACTGAATAATATTTTCTTGAACCATCTGATCTGTGACAAATAATGTCACTTTTTATTTGTATAGTTTTTTTGATTACCAGTGCACCTTTGACATTTTCATGCACTTAATATGCATTTATTTTTATTCTCATATGATTGGTTGGTCATGCTTTTTGTTTATTCTATATTGAATGCTTTTATCTTTTTGATTTTTTTGGGGGGTGGTGGTGGTTCAGTAGCTTTCTTTTTTATTTTAGACATCTTTTTTATAGTATTCTTTTCCATTATGGTTTATCCCAGGATATTAAATATAGTCCCCTGTGCTACTTAGTAGGACCTTTATTCTTGATTTTTAAAAGAGTTCTTTCTATACTAGTGTAACTAGTATGATCTGCTCCACAAATTCAAGGTACAAATGTGGTCAAGTACATCCATTAATTTTCAAGGCGTGCCACATGCCCTATTAGAAGAAAGTCTAGTTTTCTCCACTGTGGTTTTCCCTCGTCTCCACTGATTGTCCAAGAATACTGAGTGGGGCTTACTCAGCCCAAATGGCACCTCTTTTAATAGCCAAATACAGAGAGAACTAGAACTTGTGTCTACTCAGTCCTCCTTTGCCACTGAGTCTTTGCACATCCACATAAATTCTCCTTAACTTCAGATCTTGGTGAGCATAAAGGGTTTTTGGTCTCCTCTTCCCTATGGGTACCAGGCTTCTAAGGCAAACTGATTCACGTCCTCCTCAGTGACCCACTAGGTAAAACTAAGGTGAGGCAGCTGCTAATTGGAAAGAAACACACACACACACACACACACACCAAAAAGTTTTTTTTTTAATTTAATTAATTTATTTATGGCTGTGTTGGGTCTTTGCTGCTGCACGCAAGCTTTCTCTAGTTGCGGCGAGTGAGGGCTACTCTTTGTTGCGGTGCGCGGGCTTCTCATTGCGGTGGCTTCTCTTGTTGTGGAGCACAGCCTCCAGGTGCGTGGGCTTCAGGAGTTGCAGCACCCGGGCTCAGTAGTTGTGGCACATGGGCTTAGCTGCTCTGCGGCATGTGGGATCTTCCCGGACCAGGGCTCGAACCTGTTTCCCCTGCACTGGCAGGCGGATTCTTAACCACTGCGCCACCAGGGAAGTCCAACACACCAAAAAGTTTTGTTAGAATCTTCTTGCAGGACAGTGGGTGCCTTCACCAATTACATTTGCATAACTAAGACAGCCTTCATAGAACAAAGAATATCAACTTCATCTGATTAAAATTTTAAAAATAAACAATAAAAAAAACTGTTAAGAGATACGATCTTAACCCTTTATCATATATGTTGTGTACATATTTTTCCATTTGTGAATTGCTTTTTAGCCTTGAATATCTTTTTTTGTTTTTTTTAAGGGAGGGGGGCTATACCTGTTTTAAATTTTTTATGTAGTCAAAGGTACGGCCTCAACTTTTATTTCTTAAATCTTCATCAAGATTCAAAAGACATTTCTCATACCAAATTTATAAAAGACATTTACCCAAACTTCCTTTTGGTACTTTAATGTTTTCATTCTCTCACATTTCTAATTTTCATCTCTCCACAGTTATTTGGCAAAGGAGTGAGGTAACGACCTAATTTTCTTTTTGCTGTGTATGACCAGCCAGTTGCACAAACATCACTTATTAAGACCTAACTCTTCTCCATGATTTGAACTGTCCCTTTATCATATGTGGGCACTTCCCACAGCAATTATTTCAAAAATTCCCTATCAGCCACTTTTCCATCACTCTCAGCAGACAACTCTTCACAAATAATTGAGTCTGTCAAGAATTCCAACTTTTGCTGAAACTCCATTCTTCATATGAACATAGACCATTTTCTACCTCTAGAACAAGGCTCAGCAAACATTTCTGTAAAGGGGCAGATAGTAAATATTTTAGACTTTGAAGGCCAAGAGGCAAACTCAAGGATATTACATGAGTTTTTATATAAAAGGTCTACTAACGAGAAGAATGATTTTTTTTTTTTTTAGGAATAACATTAATTAATTGGGGGCTCTGATCAGTTGTTCATCCATTAAAATCATTCTTACCTTCTGGGACCATGCAAAAGCAGGCCAGATTTGGCCCCTGACCTTTCACATCTTCCTTCTGTCCATTAACTTGAGAAAAATTGCCCCAGACCATCCCACCTATCCACCAAGGCCATTTCCGGATCCCAATTCTTCCCTGCTTTTTCAGTGACATTAGCCATCAATCTACTTAGCAATTCTATTCCAATTCAAAATGGTCCAATCCCTGGACCATTCCTTTCAGTGACTAATTTGTATATTTACATAATAAAAGACAACCTTTTTAAGGCCAAATAAAATATAAAAGTAATTAAAAATAGGTAGGCAGCACTTTCTATTGACCATAGTATATTTACAACTAAGGGAAGTTAGTTGTAACTAACTTCCTCTAGTAAACCCACACATTTCTATGACAAGTATAATACAAAATAACAAAAAAAATTTTTAAATCATTTGTAGTTAGTTTTAGAATACAGACAATTTTTTGTCCATCAGCCTTGGTTTCCTATTTCCATTCTCTCTTCCTTATTATTAACTTATGGCTATCTTTCCTAAGGATACATTGTCTGGAGAATGGTGATTCATAACACGATAATGTGCTAGGTAGTTAGAAAAAGCCAACCTTTAACAAATAAAACACCATATATACAAAAATACGTACTACGATGGAGTCTTTATTATGTTAACATTGTATTGACTTTATGCGAAAGTGCTCCAAGGCTATAATCTAGGAGACCTGTGCTTAAATCCTGATGCTAAAACTAACCCAGGATTCATTTTTCTCAACTATCTAACAGACCACTGCTAATTTCCACTTTTAATTTTACCTTTAAATTTTTTGGGGAAATAACCTTAAGTATGTTAAAGAGTTATAAGCACAGCAGAAAAATGTTGTTTTCTTTTCCTGGCTCATTTGAGAGCAAACAGAGATGCCCCATCATTCTCAAACATTTTCAAGTATTTCCTACAAATGAGGATATTCTCCTAAGTAGCCACAGCACAACTATCAAGACCATACATCACTACTACTTCAGACCCATTTAAGTTTTACCAATCGATCCAGAAATGTCCTTTGTATCAAAACAAATTTATCATTTTAACCATTTAAAAATATACAGCTCAGTGGCATGAATACATTCACATTTTGTGCAACCATCGCCACCATCTGTCTCCAGAACTTTTCCATCTTTCCAAAATGAAACTTCATACCCATGAAGCAATAATTCTCCATTTTTTTCCTTCCCACACCACGGCAACCACCATTCTGCTTTCTGTCTCTGTGAATCTGACTATTCTAGGTACTTCACATAAGTGGAATCATACAATATTTGTCTTTTTGTGTTTGGCTTTTTTCACTTAGCATAATGTCTTCAAGTTCCATCCATGTTGTTGCATGTGTCAGAGTTTCCTTTCTTCTTAAGGCTAAATAATATTCCATGGTATGTATATACCACATTTTGTTTATACATTCATTTATCAGGGGACATGAGTTGTTTCCAACTTTTAGGTATTGTGAATAATGCTGCTATGAACATTGATGTACAAATATCTGTTCAAGTTCCTGCTTTCAGTTCTTTTGGGTGTATACCCAGAAGTGGTAGTGCTGGATCACATGGTAATTCTAAGTTTTTGAGGAAGTGCCATATTGTTTTCCAGAGTGGCTGCACCTTTTCACATTCCCATCAGCAAAGCACAAGGGTTCCAATTTCTCTACATAAAAGCCAACACTTGTTTTCTTTTTTTCTTCTTTTCTTTTGATAATAGCCATCCTAATGTATGTGAAGTGGTATCTCATTGTGGTTTTGATTTGCATTTTGTCAGTCTTTTTAATCTCCTTCAATCTGGAATAGTTCCTCAGTCTCTCCTTGATGTTTGTGACCTTGATAGTTTTTCTTTTGGCCCTTCAAGTGAATAGTGGCTCAAGCAGAAGTTTAATTATCACTCCCATAAATTCCGAAACCAATGGTCCTGATCAGTAGATAGTGATTCAAGATTCCATGCTTCTTCCATATTGCAGCTTTGCCATCTTCTTAATGTGGTTTCCAAATGACCTTGAAATTCTGAAGATTGGAGACATGCTATTTTGTAGAATATCTCTCAGTTTGTGTTTATCTGATGTTTCCTCATGACTAGATGCAGGTTATACAATTTTAGCAGGAATGTAAAAGAATTATGTTCTGTGTTCTCATGCCATCCTAATATAGTTTTGATTTGTCTCATTACTGGTGGCTTAAATTCAATTTGTGACTAAGGCAGTGTCTGCTACTCTTCTCCACTAAAAAGTTACTCCTTTTTTCTTTGTAATTAATAAATATTTTGTAATATTTTGACACTACGTTAAGTATATAAATGAGATACTAAATTATGCAAATATGTAAACTTTGAGGATATGTTAATAAAATTTCCTCAACAAAGTTTCGATTTATTTCTTTCTTTTCATCAGTTTGGATTCATGGTTTCCTATTTTATTCAGTGGGTTATAATCTGTTCCTATCATTACTTATTTTGATACTCAAATTGTTCCAGATTTGGCTACTCAAAACTTATTAAAGCTGGCTTTTCTTACCTTTTAATGTGTTACCATCATTTTATGAAGACTTCCTTACCTGCAACAATAAAATATTCCCAGCTCATCTTCTGTAGGCTTGGAATCAGCCATTTCACCAAAGGGCTCTAGTTCTTTTTAAAAGAGAAGGGTATTTAAGAGCTAGGATCTGGGTGCTAGGTGTATTATTATTATTATTTTTAGCAGACTTCAGGTTTTACTGCCAAAAATTACAAAAACAAAAAATTTCTGCTTTTTAAAACCTGTGAAGTTTTAGAATTGTAAATGAGGGGCTGTGAATCTGTAACATCTACTTTAATTTTATTTTTTTAATTTAATTTTTTTACTGAAGTATTGTTGATGTACAATATGTGCTAGGTGTATTTGTTGCTATTGGGGTATTGTTGCTCCCAAGCCTCTCAGTGGAGAGACCTAAGGAATATATGTTCTATGTACACACATATACGTAAATATGTAAAGGGTGGCAGAATATGCCACCCCAAAATGTGCTAATATGGCCTAAGGATTATTTTGAACAAAATGTTCTTAAAAAACAGCAGGTGCAGGAAGGGTGTTCTGACTTCCCCTTTTCTACCTGAAAGCAGGAGATGAAACCCCCATGTAAAAGATGTATTCCTTATACCAGGAGGAATGACACATTCTTATCACCAGAGATAGGGAGTCCATGCTGAGAAAATTGTATACAACAGACCTTGTTAAAATAACTCTTAACTTCCTTTAGTCTCCCCATATATTTAAGTTACTCTTCCACAATTGCCTCTCTTTGTTCAACTTAATATATAAGCCCTTAGGTTTCGTCATTGCTTTGGGTCATTTCCTTATGAGGGCTCCCAAGTCACGTAAAACTTATATTACATAAATCTGTATGCTTTACTCCTCTTAATGTTTTTTTAAAAAATATTTATTTACTTATTTATTTAGGCTGCCCCAGGTCTTCGTTGCGGCATGCAGGATCTTCAGTTGCGGCATGTGTACTTCTTAGTTGTGGCATGCAGACTCAGTTGCAGCATGTGGACTCTTAGTTGTGGCATGCATGTGGGATCTAGTTCCCCGACCAGGGACTGAAGCCAGGCCCCCTGAATTGGGAGCGTGGAGTCTTACCCACTAGACCACCAGGGAAGTCCCTTAATCTGTCTTATGTCAACTTAATTCTCAGGCCCAGCCAGAGACCTTAAGAGGGTAGAGGTAAAATTTTTCCTTCCATTATATATACATACATATACAATTATACATTTCTCTCATTTATGTATTTATATCTGTAACTATCTCTATATATTGACACCCATGAGGACACATATATACCACAATTCCAACCCAGCATTGCAGAGTTTGTTCTAGTTTTCTCTTTCCATATTTGTAACTGAGGAGGATGTCCCCACCCCACCAAGGCTCTGACACATTACGATGGGTTCCATTCCTGCACCGATGCCCTTCTTAACCCTCTTGGGCTACTCTATGCTGGGCTAACCCCTGCCCATGCAAAGCTGTTCTCCCATTGGATGTCTTCCTGACCCTGCTCAGAGTCTAAAACCCTACACTGGGCCTTCCTGCTACACAGATGCCTTCCCCATCCATCGTGGGCTCTGATGCCAGGGCCAGGCCATCCCCCTGTGCTGGCCACTCTCCTCACCCTGTGCTGGCTCTGATGTCCCATGCTGGGTGTCCCCACTCTTCTCTGGCTTTGACTGTCTGTGCTGGGTGATAATCCCCTGCATGGACACACTCTTCACCCTGCTTGTTCACCAAACTCCTGATGGCCCAACCTCCCATGTAGAAGCCTCTCTCTTCATCCTGCAGAGGCTGACCCCTCTCCCCAGAGGGAAACCCTCCTTAGTCTCTGACTCTGCCCTTGAGCACAGCTGCTCTCTCTCTCAGGCACAAATACCCGCATTGTTGATCCCGCTTAATGGCTTCTGGGCAGGATCGCTGGGGAAGGGAAAAGAAACGGGTAAGAAGAAGAGCTCAGTGACTGTTTTTCATATTTATCAGTTATAATAGACAATGCTGATTGCCTTCACAATAACTCTTCTTTCCACCATCTTTTGTTACTTGCAGCCAAAAGAATTCTAACTGCCCAACTAACCTTACTGATGCCCCTCTCAGCATACAGCCTTGCTTCTTTCTCAGAGGCTACACAGGCTTTTCCTACTCTTCTATCCACATCCCCTAAGGCACAACACTACCTACATCTCCACAGTACTCTATCTTCTTTCCCATAATTTCCAGGCAGTGATATTCTTTCTCTTATTCCAAGGCTAATTTACCCATCATGTTTCTATATACTATTTTCTCCCAGATTCTTAGGGAGTCTGCTTTGGTAAAAGTTTCCTTTATTTCCTTATTTTCAAATTCTGGATTATTATTAGTTCTTTTCTTTAAGCAGAAAAATGGCCAAGTCTCTTCCTTCTTATAAACAAAGATAAACCTTCCTCTGATCAGAAAACATTTAATATGTACATTTTTTTTGATCCAATATAATTCTGCTTCTAAAAATCACTTATTGGGACTTCCCTGGTGGTCCAGTGGTTAAGACTCCACACTCCCAATGCAGGGGGCCTAGGTCAGATCCCTGGTTGGGGAACTAAGATCCCACATACTGCAACTAAGCCTGTGTGTCGCAACTAGAGAAGCCTGCAGAGCCAAAATAAATAAATTCATTAAAAAAATCACTTATTAATTTATTGAATATTTATGAGCACCCATGTGCCAGGTACCATGAATAAAATGATAAGCAGAAACAGATATCATCCCTGATTTCATGGAGCTTAATGAGACAAATATCAATCAGATAATCACACTAATGAATGCATTATTGCAAATTGAGACCTTAATGATAAAATGAAATATTATGTACTCATATTTGTTGGTCCCTATTCCACTCTTTCCATGCATTAATTTAATCATAAATAATGTATTATACGTACTATAATATGTATATAGTTTTATTATGCCCACCACTATTATGCCCACTTGCAGAAATGAAACTGAGTCAGAGAGAGGTTAAGTAACTTGTCCAAGGTCATACAGCCAATAAGTGATAGAGTTGGAATTGAAACCCAAATTGTCTGGCCCCTGCTCTTAACCATTATGCTATACTGGTCCTTACAAGTAGCTATGAAGAGGGATCTTTTTTTTTTTTTGATTTAAAAAAAATTATTTATTTATTGTTTCTGGCTGCATTGGGTCTTTGTCGCTGTGCACGGGCTTTCTCTAGTTGCGGCGAGCAGGGGCTACTCTTCGTTGCAGTGCGCGGGCTTCTCGTTGTGGTGGCTTCTTGTTGCAGAGCACGGGCTCTAGGCACGCGGGCTTCAGTAGTTGTGGCACGTGGGCTCAGTAGTTGTGGCTCGTGGGCTCTAGAGTGCAGGTTCAGTAGTTGTGGCACACAGGCTTAGTTGCTCCGTGGCATGTGGGATCTTCCCAGATCAGGGCTCGAACCCATGTCCCCTGCACTGGCAGGTGGATTCTCAACCACTGCACCACCAGGGAAGCCCGAGGAATCATTTTTTAGTTTTACTTTATTTTATTTTTTATTTTTCGCTGCCTTGAGTCTTCGTTGCTGCTCACAGGCCTTCTCTAGTTGGGGTGAGCAGGGGCTACTCTTCGTTGCGGTGCATGGGCTTCTCACTGTGGTGGCTTCTCTTGTTGCAGAGCACGGGCTCTAGAGCACAGGCTCAGTAGTTATGGCACATGGGCTTAGTTGCTCCGCAGCATGTGGGATCTTCCCAGACCAGGGCTCTAACCCGTGTCCCCTGCATTGGCAGGCAGATTCTTAACCACTGTGCCACCAGGGAAGTCCCAGAAAGAGGGATCAATGAGGATATCCAACAAAGAAAACTGATCTAGACAGGAGCTTTCTGAGGAAGTACTGCTTGAGCTCAGACCTCAAGTTTGAGTAGGCATTAACTCTGCAAAGTGGGTGGTGGTGGCAGTAGGAGAAGCAATCATTTCACCTAGAGGGCAGAATGTGCGAAGGCCCTGAGGCAAGAGGGAGCATGGCACAGTGAAGAAATTGAAAGGCCAATGTAGCCAGAATGTAGAAAGCAAGGGAAAAGTGGGACATTATATGGCTAGAGAGGTAGTCTAGGCCAGATGAAATGGGGCCTTATTGGCCCTTAGGGATTTTGTTTTTCATCCTAAGAGTAAGAGAAAGCCATGAAGATAAGGATTGGGGAAGCAGGGATCAGTTTTCTTTGAAAAGATTACTCAACTCCAGTTTAGACAGTGAATTATAGGGGAGTCACAGTACATGTGGAGATGAGGCTTGTGATATCTTGAGGGTGGTAAGCTGACTTAGGGTGGTGACAGTGGAAATGGAGGGATGTGGAGAAATATTTAGAAAGTCAAATTGATAGGACTGGGTAGAAGATTAGATATGAGTGGTGAGAAGTTGTAGGTTTTAAGGACGACCCCCTCCTGTATGTAATCTGTCAATAAAATCAGTTAATGTATCTTCTAAATATCTTTCTTTCTAGATTAAAACACCATTTATTGAGATAGGGAATGTGGAAGAAGATGAGGAGGTTTGGGGAAAAGATTACTGAGTCTTGGACGTGCTGACTTTGCAGTGCCTTTGAGACATTCACGTGGAGATATTAACTGACCTGGGCTAAAGTCATACACTTGGCAGTTATTATATGGATGGCAAATGAAGCTGAAGCATGGATAAGTTTGCCTAGGGGAAGAAAATTGATTGAAAAGAGAAGGGGGTCTAGAGCTGATATTTCAGAAAGCCCAACACTGAATAAGTCTGAGTACAGCAAAGTGCTAACTTTGTAGGCCTGTATTGATCAAACCCTGCACATTCCAAAGAAAGGCTTGTTTTTAGAACTGTTCTTGATTGACTCCTGGAAGATGATAACCTCTGAGCCCTTGGAATACTCTGCCTGTAAGAATGGTTTGCATGCCTGAGGCCTTGGGCCACACTGTATCACTTTGACTGAATAGTTTAAGCTATCAATGTGATTTATGCTGATCATCTGTTTTAGTATGCCTGAGGCCTTGGACCATGATGTATCAGTTTGGAATTTGAGCAGCTGAGGTCAGTTATGTGGGTGATCCATGCCTATGTGACAGACCTTCCCCCAAAATAAAAACCCTGTAAACCAAGGCTTGGGTGAACTTCCATTTGGCAACACTGCACAAAGGTGTTGTCACACATCATTGCTGGGAGAATTAGTGCCTGTGCAACTCCACTGGGAGGAGACACCTGGAACCTTGTGCCTGTTTTCTTCTGGAATTTTCTCCATGGACCTTTTACCTTTGCTGATTTTAATCTGTATCATTTCACTGTAATACACCATAACCATGAGCATACCAACTTTTCTGAGTCCTATGAATTCTTCTAGTCTGTTTTTGGGGACCCTGACACAGTATGTAAAAGAAAAACAGCAGTCCAAGAAGTAGGAAGAAAACCACCAGAGTATGGTGTCATGAAAGCCATGGAAGTAAGTGATTCCAGAAGGGGGAATTGTCAAAGGTGTGAAATCCCATGGAGAAAACAAGTAAGGTTAGGAATAAAATATGTCTACTGGATTTAAAAAACATGGAGGTCCTTGATGACCTTAGCAAGAGCTGTTTTAGTAGAGTGATGGAAATGGGAAGCCAGGCCAGAGTAGATTGAGGAATAAGTGGGATGTGAGGAAACAGAGAACTTTAGACAGAGAAACAAATTTGAAAAAAAAGATTGCAGGTTAATTTATCTTTATTTATAGTAGCAAAATACATCAAACATAATCTAGTTATTTAATAACCTAATAAGAACCCTTTGAATTTATATATTAAAAATTTTTACAATGGGTATACTTGTTGAATCAGCAATTCTATCTTTAGAAATAGTCATAAAAAATAACTATAGACATGCAAAGTATTATTCATCACAATGCTTATCACAGTATTGTTTATAATAGCAAAAAGTTGAAAACAACCTTATTGTGTAAGAACAGACAGCTAATATATTACAGTACACTCACATTATGAAGTCTGTTTATTGTCTAAATTGGAATGTATCTTACTGGTTGCAAGAATTAGAGATAATGTGTGTGAAATCACTTTGTAAACTGTAAACTGCTGTTCAAATGTCCTGTTTATTACTGGGATTAACAATGTGCCCCCAGAAGGCCTTAGAAACATAGAAAAGCCAAAGAGCTAGCAATTAGACTCAGAACTCTGCCATTTGTCCCTCTTTTCTTGGTACTAGTGATTCTCAAACTCAGACAACTTGGCACCTGGAAGTCAAAGGGCGCTTTGCACAACATCATGAAATGCTGAGAAGTGAACTTTATTTTTTCTAAGATCTTGTTTTTAATTATCTTAAGCCTTATGATCACAAAATCTACAAATTTGTGCTGATGGTGTATCTCCCCTACTTTGTCTAATGAGTTTGCAAAGACACCATTACCAATCACATATATACAGGAGTTTTATAGTTTCATGTCATTTTGAATAGCTGTTTAAAGACAATCCTGAATTATAACTCAGTCTCACTCAGATAGTAAAGGAATTAAAAGCAAAGTTTAACTTGCTATTATATCTTGTCACACTGACTTTTAAAAGCCTCTGACCTTATAGATCATTTATAAAATGTGTGAAGTGTTAAATATTCTTTGACATTTTACATAAACCACACTAAAATGCCTTTCGTTAAGTAAAAGGCAATATTTTACTTATTTATTTTTATTTATTTTTCTCTTTCCTTTTTGGACGCACTGCGTGGCTTGTGGAATCTTAGTTCCCAGACCAGGGACTGAACCTGGGCCCTCGGCAATGAGAGCGTGGAATCCTAACCACTGGACTGCCAGGGAATTCCCAAAAGGCAACATTTTGGATACAGGGAATTTTGGATTGGCATAGTTAAGACCAAAAAGATAAAATGGATATTTCTACCTTGTCTTCAGCCCTTTAAAGCCTAATGAACACAAACTGAAATGCAGGTGAGTCTTGCTCAATTGTATGAGACAACAAAGTGATTTTCCCAGTATGTAAATATTATACTCAAATAATCAGTTCTATAAATCTAAATTAAAACCAATATCCCATAGGTTTTGAGATGGCATTCACCATCTTTGTGAAAAGTTCGATATTACCAATCAAGTCTGATTATATCTTTAGAAGAGGGAAACAGTGACAGTACTTGCTGAACTGGAATTCCTATCAAAATTCAAAAAGCTCATCATATTAATTTAACCACAGCCAATCTTATTTAAATCAGGACTATCCAAAAAAAATTCTGTCAGCCACTCATGATCTGAATTCTGGTATGAGATCAATTTAAATATGTTACACATAAAAGAAGTTGAGACATTTCTGTTTTGTAAGAAAATAAGGCAGTGGGCCAACTATTACTCATTAGAAGCTTTGAGATAAGCTATCAAGTCTGCCCTTTCTGTCTTCTTAATGCTAGCGCAGATCATTTTTTTCCAGGGATGTACTTCTTAGGATTCTCCAAATACATTTCTCCCCAGGTGATGCCCTTGTTCTTGTTGGCATCAGTGTAAGAGAATCCCAGGGGCCTGACCTGTCTTCCAGCCAGGACCATTTATTATGCTTGCCTTACTTTTCCATGGTGTGGCACTGGGCATATTTCTGGACAAAAATCTTGCCCTTCTCAACATCACCCATTTTAATTTTGGTTTTTTGACATGTGCTTTAGGAAGGTCCTTGCTCTGAAGTTGGACTTCCTGCTAAGTGCAAGGATATGCTAATCCAAGGTACATGTGCTTATGTACCTGTGTTCAGAGAAGTGAACTTTAAATCACAAGATGTCCCCTTTATATCCCCTGGCCTTACCCACTCATGATTGCTAATATGGCACATTAACAGAAATTCCCCAAATCTTTTTTTTTTTGGCTGTGCCACGTGGCTTGTAGGATCTTAATTTTCTGACCAGGGACTGAACCTGAGCCTTTGGCAGTGAAAGCGTGGAGTCTTAACCACTGGAATTCCCCAGAAATGCCCCAGATCTTAACCGCAGCTCAGCATTCCTCTGCTGGTCCTCATGACCTCTTCCATTCCCGCTGATGGCCGTAGTTGCTCTGTCCAAGAGTGGCAGAACCAGCCATTGCAAACCTTCACCCTATTCATGGGCTACTCTGCCTCACTGTTGCCAACCTGCTGTGCTCTCACCATTGCTCACCTAGCTATGTCATTCCCAGTGCTCTTTCTCTTTTCTGGACAATTGTAAAGTTCTTTTCACTTCTGGTTACCAGCAATATCAGGGCAGTTTTCTCCACAGCAGAGCTTCTAGGCATCTACTGATAGCTCTCCTTTATTTCAGAACTGTGTTTTTCTTATAATGTTTGGGCAAGCCGGTCGGGGTAAAAGATAGCCTAGGTTAGGGGAATGGCTGGATCCTTACACTTGCTGCTCAGTTCAGCCCACAGAATGGTTTCTCGTCTTGAGATTTTTCTCTGAGGTATCTTTGTTTCTCCCTCCAGTTCTGCTCCCTTCATGAACCTTTAGGTCTGTCTACTTTTACATTCATTTCATGTTTACCATGCGCCAGGTACAGTTAGCACTTTACAAATATTTAATTGTCAGCCTTGAAGTAGATCATACTAGTAACAAAAGCCCTTTTACAAATGAGGAAACTGAGGCAAGCGAAGTGAGTTACCCCAAATCACACAGCTAGTAGGTGGTGGAACGAGGCTTCAAACTAGGCATTCTGGCTCCAGCACAGACTCAACCTCCATGCAATACAGTCTCTCCATCAGACAGGTTTATCCATATCATACATCAGTCTTATGATTTCACAATTTCTCCTGCAAGAATTCTGGGTTTCCATTGCAAATTGAGAATGTAGCTGATTCAATGTCCCCAAGTACTCCATGACAATTTAATTCCAGGCACTGCATTCTCAGAGCACACAGTAAATTATATTGGTGGGGGGACAGTTTGCTCTCTATAAAATTATATCGTTTTCAAAAACAACACTTTTGGGCTTCCCTGGTGGTGCAGTGGTTAAGAATCCGCCTGCCAATGCAGAGGACACGGGTTCGAGCCCTGGTCCGGGAAGACCCCACTTGCTGCAGAGCAACTAAGCCTGTGCGCCAAAACTACTAAGCCTGTGCTCTAGAGCATGTGAGCCCCAACTACTGATCCCATGTGCCACAACTACTGAAGCCCACGCGCCTAGAGCCCATGCTCCACAAGAGAAGCCACTGCAATGAGAAGACCGTGCACCACAGCGAAGAGTAGCCCCCGCTCACCGCAACTTGAGAAAACCTGCATGCAGCAATGAAGACCCAATGCTGCCAAAAATAAATAAGTAAATAAATAAAAATTTTTAAAAAGTGTTTAAAAAACAAGAAATTTTATACTAGATTTTTATAGTATTTATTTATTTTTTGGCTGTGCTGCGCGGCATGTGCCGAACCCATGCTCCCTGTAATGGAAACATGAAATCCTAACCACCGGACCATCAGGGAATTCCCTTGTACTAGATTTTAATAAAGGCAAGTCGTAGCAGGCATCAAAAGCTTAAGAAAAATGCAAGGAAACAAAGACTTTGGTTGAGAAATTTGGTCCACTAATTTGTTTTTTTGAAGTGAATTTGGAGAAAAGTCTTTATTTGCTCTTTATTATATATACACCTTATTTTTCACCACCTGTACAGATACCACCCTGGTTCAATCCACCATTATTCCTCGGCTGAAATATTATTGTATTAGCAACCTAACTGGTCTTCCTTCTTCCACTCTGACCCCCTACAAGTGAGTTCTACAGTAAACAGCCACAGTGACTCTTTTCACAACTTTGGGTCTTTGATCAAAACTCATCCAAGATTTCCTATCTCACTCAGCATCTTAAAACTGGAATATGAGTATTCGGGTACTACAGTGGAGGAAATTTTTCCAAAGGGTACACAAGGATAGTTTTAAGAGATTTAATTTTATATTAATTCATATATATATATACACATATGTATACATGCATTTTTTAATGCAGTGCTTATGTCAATAAAAATGAAAAATGGAATTGATACAGGACTTTCTCTCTTCCTAGTAATGTTATATACATCCATGCCTACACAAACTAAAAAAAAACTATGTCATCTCATTAAAAGACAGTCCCAATTAACATTTTACTTTTCATGTTTAATATTTATTTAATGAAATAGAACATTTTTGATCATGTACTTTTAAACTGGATGACGATGTTTGTTAAACTACTTGTTTACCTTTCCATTGGATAGATTTAAAAGTAATGTGACAATTAAAAAATGTTGGTATTGCAAAATGTCAGAAATGGCACTCTTTGCAACTATTTACACTCCTGATGAAAAATGTTAAGAATCAACTTATGATGTTCGAGGGAGAAAATAGTTTTTCTAAGTTCTTTTCCCGGGCACAGAAGTTTAAAAAGTTGGGAAGGCCATTTCTGTATATGACCTGGCTCCTTTACGATTATGTCATATTCTACTACTCTTTCCCCCTTCAAGCCACTCCAGCCACACAGACTCTTTGCTGTTCCACTTACAAGCCGACTGTGCCTCAGGCCCTTTGTACTTACCGTTTGTTCCTCTGCCTGGAACACTCTTCCGCAAGAGAACCACAAGCTTGTTCACCTGTCAGGCGAGGCCTTCCCCAATCATCTCTAATCTCTTTTACTCTGCTTTTTTTTCTTCATAGCATTTATCACTCCCTGCATATATTTATGTCACTCTTCCTCCAGACTGCAAACTCCTTGAAAGTAAGGATCTCCTTTGTTCTTTGCTGTAATCCTAGCATCTCTAAAACACTACCTGACTCATAGTAAGAGGTCACTATTTTTGAACGAATAAATGAAAAATGTTTCGAGGTGGTTTAAGGACTTTTACCAGCTCAAGAATAACGGTTTCTTGGGAACACTGTCAGAAGAGGAAAGCACTTCACAATCCTAACATTAAAACAGCCGTAGTACTTGTTTCTCAATAAAGACCCTTCCTGAAAGCTTCTATTACCGACACTGTTAAGGCATTTGCAACCCAACTCCCGCCAGGGCACTAAGTGAGACTCTCAGGACATAATACTGGTTAGATCGTGACTCCCCAAACTGACGCACATCAGAATCAGCCAAAGCGCTTTCAACATTCATGAGCTCACCCCCACTTCCTGATGTAGGTCTGGGGTGTGGTCCTGGAACAGCTCTGCTTTGAAAAAGCTTCTCAGTTGATTGGTTTTCTGAAGCGTAGCAACGTCAGAAAATCAATCACCTTAAGAAGCTAAAAATAGCTGCTAAAATAGCTGTTTTTCCTCATTGGGTCTTTTCAGCCTATTTCTGGTACGCCACCAGTTAAAAACAAAAATCCTCACTTTACTGCTCCCCTGAGACACAACCATCCAAAGGAACGCGGCCAGTTAAAGCACAGCGACCCAGGAGGTCGGCACCTCGGAGCCAGGAGGCCAAGGCGTCTGACCCCGCACCGAGTGAGGTTTCGGCGGAGACGCGCCCGCCTCTGGGGACCTCGCCGCCAGAGAGACACTCCGGCCTTCCACCCTTGCCCGCTCTTCCCCGCACCATCGCCGCGGCTGAGCTCTTAACCACCCAGACCAAAGGTAGTTCAGCGTCAAGAGCCTCTGACTCTAAACCCTCACTGCGAGCCGAACTGCAACGGGGCGGACTCCATGCGCCGGCCACGGAGGTCAGGAAAGGCGGCCAGAACGTCTGCGCGCCCGCGCCCCAAGTTCCCGCCTCCCTCCGGAGGACGTCCGTGCGTACGTGCGCGCGCCGCGCCCGCCCTCTTGCAACAGCGCGACGCGAGGGTGGGGGCGCCGCGTGCGCGCGCGTTCTCGTTCCTTCGTTCGCTTGCCTGCTCGCTCTCGGCGGCCGCTCTCGTTGCGGCTGCGGCTGGGGCTGGGGGCGGCGGCGGCTGCGGCGGCGGCGGGCGGCGCGGGGCGGTCCGGCGGGTTCAAAGAGGAAAACATGGCGGAAAACAAAGGCGGTGGCGAGGCTGAGAGCGGCGGCGGGGGCAGCAGCAGCGCGCCGGTAACTGCCGGGGCCGCCGGGCCCGCGGCGCAGGAGGCGGAGCCGCCTCTCGCCGCGGTGTTGGTGGAGGAGGAGGAGGAGGAAGGCGGCAGGGCCGGCGCGGAGAGCGGCGCGGCCGGGCCCGACGACGGGGGGGTGGCCGCGGCCTCCTCGGGCTCGGCCCCGGCTGCCTCAGCCCCTGCAGCCTCAGTGGGCCCTGGAATTCCCGGGGGGGCGGTATCGACGCCGGCCCCAGCTCCGGCTTCAGCTCCTGCTCCGGGTCCCTCGGCGGGGCCGCCTCCTGGTCCGCCAGCCTCGCTCCTGGACACCTGCGCCGTGTGTCAGCAGAGCCTGCAGAGCCGGCGTGAGGCGGAGCCCAAGCTGCTGCCCTGTCTTCACTCTTTCTGCCTGCGCTGTCTGCCGGAGCCCGAGCGCCAACTCAACGTGCCCATCCCGGGGGGCAGCAACGGCGACATCCAGCAAGGTGAGCGGGAGGCCCGGCCCGAGGTCTGGGCCGAAGGGGATTTGCGGTGCCGAGGAGGATCTGGGGACGGAGGTGTTCGGGCCCGGGGCTGCTCGGACCGGCGGAATCCTAAGGGGTCTGAGGTGAAAGACACGGCTCCTGGGACAGTTTCCCGAGAAGCTGGATCTCCAGAGATACGGGGAGGGTGAAGGGAGGGGTGCCGGCTGCGAGAGGCTGGGGGAGGGGACACCGGCTGCAGGGGAGGTTCGCGATGTGCGGATACGGGCCGGGAAGGGGTGGACTCTGGTCGAGCGCAGGTTCGGGAGCCGGTGGAACGGACTGTGAGAGAAGAGGGGGTCTGGGAATCCGCTTGTGAGAAGCATTTTGGAGGAAAGGCCTAGGCGCGAGAGGTGTTGAGGTGTAGTAGTTCAGAGATAAAGGCAGTAAGGATGAATTACCTTAGAGGGAGAGGATTTGATCTGTTCAAAGCTAGGGGAAAGAAGGACTAGGGAGGTTAAAGGGCATTAGAGAATTTGGGGCTACGAGAAGCCGTCTAGTAGAGAGTAATTTTAGGATGACATTGAGAAGGAGGAACTCTGGAAGCAAAATAGCTGTGAGGGGCCTGCATGGATAGGGAAAAATCTTAAGGTTTAGGGGTGAAGGAGAAATGAACTTTGAAGGGAATTGGGGGTTAGGGAGAGCTGGGCATGAATTTCAGTTCCTTGTACATTAATGAACACGTAGTGTTTCGGATACTGTGCTAGAATTGGATAAAATACTCAATGAGGAGCTCATTCACAGTCCAACATAGGGGAAACAAACATATAAGGTACAGCAGTGGAGGTGGGTCCTTGGTACAGTGGTTGTGGCACAATCAAGAGAAGGTCAAGGAAACTTCACTGAAAAGGAAACCCTTGAGTAGGTTTCTTGAAGGGTGAGTAGCTCCCTGGGTTGGAGAGTTTTCAGGGCACAGGGCACCTTACACATCCCTGGAGCTAAGCGATGTGTAAGGTGATTGGTGGAGATTAGGTTGGTTTGATGGGCTGAATAGGTAGGGGGTCTGCAGTGCCTTATCTGAAACCCTTGAGACCAGGTGTGTTTTAGACATCAGAATAGGTTAGAAATTTTTCTTTTTCCTGGTAAGGTCTCTAACACTACTGCGGGGTCTGGGTTAACAACTCATTATCAAATATTAATGTTTCTGCAGTGAAGTGTGTGAATATCATTCTAATGGGATAGACCAATAACCTCCTGCAATTCAGAGTGGGTTTTGTTGCAGAATTATGAAAGAACTTTAAAATTTCAAAGCTTTTGAATTTTGGAACTTCAGGTACGGAAGGGATTGTGGACTTGTACTAAAGGGTTTGGGATTCATCCTGTAGAATGTACCCTGTACAGTGTAGATAGATTAAAGGGAGTCCCTAACAGATTTTTGTATCAGGAAGATAAAAGGATCACATTTATGATCTAGAAAGATCACTTGGGGGCACATTGAAGGGTAAGGGAAGAAAAGATCCAAGGCAGGGCCAGGTAGGAGAATCCTGGCAGTAATCTAGGGGAGAAGTTAGCATTTGGAGTAGGTAGTAAAGGACTGATATAAGGTGTTAAAGAAGGAAGTGTTTTGGTATGGGGGAAAGGTATGGACTTTGGGAGAAACATTTGAGTTTGGATGCCTACTTTGTCACTTCCTACTTGCTACTTGGACAGATTAATTTTACAAGGACAAAATTACCTACCTCATACAGTTATTGATAGAATGAAGTATGTTAAGTGACTAGTACATGCTAGTTATTAGTGAAATGGCAGCTAGTTTATTATTAGTGGTAACTAATCGTTAAGTAGCTGTGGGAATGGATATGAGAGGCCAATTGAGACGAGTGAGAGAGACACACATGTCTAGGCCAAGTTCCAGGTTTCTTGTTTGGTGGGTGGCAGTGTCATTAACGCAAATAAAAGAATTCAGGCACAGAAGCAGGTGTGTGTGGGGTGGAGGGAGGATATAGTTATTTCAGTTTTGGGTTTGAAGTATTATTGAGATCTGCAGGTAAGAATGTTAAGAGTAACGGTTTGATTGATGGAGAAGATTCTAAATCATAATGGGTATGTAGAGGGTGGATAATGGGTGTATAACTAACTGCTCATGGCCTCACTGAGTGTAGTAAGACATGTAGGATTCAGTGTTCTTGTGGGAACCTGGATTAGGTGAGAGATTTAGAGTAAACACAAGATGAAAATTGTGTTTGATTGATGTGGCTGAGGGACTGAGGTTATGAAATTAGCTCTGTTACTTATGCAGGAGAGAGAATAATAGTGTGTAAATTCCCTCTTCATTTCTCCATCTTTTGTTTTTGAACTAGGAGAAATAAGTAGATGGGACTAAATACTGTCAATCTTAAGGCAGTGTTGCTTTCTAACTGGTATCTAAAACAAATTAAGTCTGGAAGCCATCATGTTTTTAGGCAGGGAGTCTAGAAAGTAACTTAGTATCAACTCCTGTATGTATCCTTTGCTTTGCTGTTTAAAAAAATGGAACATGCTGTTCTGGAAGTAACACTGGATTTGGAGTCAGGGGACATAGTTCTGCCCCTTAATTGTTTCCTGGTTCCCTCAGTTTCATGTTTCTGTCCTTCAGCTTCTTTATCTCTACATGTAGCTAATAGTCCTTCACTTATATCTCACTAAATCGTATTAAATAATGAAAGTGAAAATGCTTTTATAAACTGTGAAATGCTTTGCAAATGTAAGGTATTATTGAACAACCTGTGATTCCATTTCTGGTCTGGGTATCCATGGTTGGTAGTTTAGTTCACCATCTTAAGTGGTCCCGAAACAATGACATTACCCTCCCTTCTAATGGACTTTTTTTCTGTTTCTCTAACACACCAGAGTTATTCAAACCTTTTAGCTGTTCCCTTCAGATCGATGATTCTCCAAGTGTGGTTTCTGGACTAGCAGCATCAGCATCATTTGCAATCTTGTTAGGAATGCAAATTCTTGGGCCCCACTCAAGACCTTCAAACCAGAAATCATTTTTAGTAAGTCCTCCAGGTGATTTTGATGCACACTAAGTTTGAGAACCACTATTCTTTTTTTATATATATAAAATTTATTTATTTATTTATGTATTTATGGCTGTGTTGTGTCTTCGTGGCTGCATGCGGTCTTTCTCTAGTGGCGGCGAGCGGGGGCTACTCTTCGTTGCGGTGCACGGGCTTCTCATTATGGTGGCTTCTCTTGTTGCAGAGGACGGGCTCTAGGCATGCGGGCTTCAGTAGTTGCGGCACGTGGGCTCAGTTCTGGCATGTGGGCTCTAGAGTGCAGACTCAGTTGTGTCACAGGGGCTTAGTTGCTCTGTGGCATGTGGGACCTTCCCGGACCAGGGCTCAAACCCATGTCCCCTACATTGGCAGGCAGATTCTTAACCACTGCGCCACCAGGGAAACCCCAAGAGAACCACTGTTCTTAAGAGAAGGGCTCCTCACTTCAAATGTTGCCTCTGCAGAAAGACCTTCTCTTGATCACTGTTTTTTTTTTTTTTTTTAAGGGCTTTATTTTTAAAGAGCAGTTTAGATTTACAGCAAAATTAAATGGAAGATATGGAGATTTCCCATATATCCCTTCTCCCCAGACCTACATAGCTTCTCCCATTATCAACATCCCTCATTAGTGTGGTACATTTTTTAGAGTTGATGGCCCTACATCATAATCACCCAGAGTCCACAGTTTATGTTAGGGTTCACTATTAGTGTTGCACAATCTAAGGGTTTGAACAAATGTATAATGACATGTTTTCATCATTATAATATTATACATAGTATTTTCACTGCCCTGAAAATTCTGTGTCTGGCTGCTCCTTTTAAGGTACAGCTGGCTCTCTGTATCTGATGGGGGTTTTGGAACCAATCCCCTGAGATTGCTGAGGGACAATTGTAGTCCTCCAGGTCACTCTTTGACATATTATCTTTATTTCTTCATAGGACAGCTAAAGTCCAGAATGTTTACTTGTTTTTGTTTACTCATTTGTTCCTTGTTTCCCACTAGAATATTGTAGAGTGAATGTTCAATAAATAACTTTTGGATGAATAAGAATCATCTGGAGAGCTTTTTAAAACACCATTTTGGGAGTTTCAGAGACTGTTTCAATTGACTTGGGGATGACACTAGGATTTGAATTTTTAACAAGTATCATGTGATTCTGAGTCTGGAACCTGCCACACTTTGAGAGACATGGATTTAAATATTTTGAGGAGAAAGACTGATTTATGTGCTGTTGGAATATTTGGAAAAGGAAAATCAAAATAGATAATTTAGTTAATATTTGTTGAATCTCAATTGTGAGCTTTTTAAAGTGCTTTTGTGACTTTTATTTTTTATTTTTTTAGGTTTATTTCAGGTTCAGTCAGAATAGCTATCAGTAGTGGGTATGTACAATCTATAATGTATCAGTAAAAACACAAATATGTATTGATGCATCTGAACAACCTCTCAAATGAACTCTTGAAGGAGGTGAGACTTTTGTAGTAAGGCATAGACAGCATGGTGATGTGGATGATTATCTGGATTGGGAATAACTTGCATTGGGTTCTGCTGTTAATATGCTGTGTAGCCTTGGGCAAGTCACCTAGACAGCCTCTCCAGGTTTGCAATATGAAGTTGAGTTCCTATCCAGTAAAATTCTGTGTGATTCTGTTATTGTCTTTTATGCTAACTTTTTATATCTACATAAGTTTAATATTCTCATCTTTTGTGGGGAATAATCAACGTGGAAAAATGATTCTGTTTATGAATCTTCAACTTTTTGTGAAAAGTCTGAGATGGCAACAGTCATGTGGTAAGTGGGAGGGAATAACTCTGGGTATAGTGTGAAGAGCACCTCCTCACAGTGGTCCTGTTTTATCACTGAGCATGGTGAGCCACTCAGGGCAATCTTCTGTTTGAGCTCTTGGAAGTTCTTGTCCCAGGAGTACATGTAACATTTAGCAGTTTGCTAGTTCTGGGTGTGGCTTATCTGTTTCGGGATTTTTTTA
Organism: Grampus griseus; assembly: GCF_964374135.1. NCBI lineage: Eukaryota > Metazoa > Chordata > Mammalia > Artiodactyla > Delphinidae > Grampus > Grampus griseus. Next base: position 82,835,493 of record NC_139017.1, read on the forward strand.
GGTCCTACTTTCTCTAATGCTCTGTTTGACATAAACATGTTTGAGTTTTTGAATGATAACATAGTCATCAGCAATCAGTCATTAAAGACATATCAAAGAAAAACACTTTTTAATATCTTACGGCATTGTGGTTGGTGAAATGCACACAATTCAGGAGTCAGACTGCCTGCATTCATTTTTGAGCTCCTTTATTTACTACTAGAATGACTGTGGATATGTTACTTAACATCCATAAATTGAGAGTAATAATAATAATAATACCTATTTCATAGTGTTAATTGTGCGGATTAAATGAGTTAATACATTGTAAATTGCTTCATAGAGTGCCTGGCGCCTGGTAAGCCCCCAATAAATTGTACTGCTGTTGCCTTTGTGATTACCTCTATCTCACAGTAAGCAGAAAAGAAGAGGCAGGAAGGCAAATTGTTGGTGTTTTTCTAGGTTTTTCTGACATCTAATGAAGTACAGCACACCAAAGTAATTTGTATTCCAAACCTCTCTTCAGCTGCCTAAAACTTACAGTGTAAAAACTTGTAAACTAATGTTCTAAATCCTAAGTTTTTACAAGGTTTAATATCTGTACACCAAAAATTTCAGTTAGGGGAATCTAACTGCTTTTCATTTCCTTATATATACTCCTCTTAGCAGACACTAAATGAGAATAGTACCTTAAAGTAGATGCTCAAAGTTGGTCCATGAAACTCTGAGTTAGGGGATAGGGGGATTGTCTCTGATACCCTTTCAGGTGTTGGCAGAGTTGAAACTGTTTTCATTATAACACTGATTCATTATTTGCCTTATTCACTGTTCTGACATTTGTATAAATAATACAAAAGCAATGATGGGTAAGACTGCTTGGCTCCTTAGCAGGAATTAAGATAGTGCCTCCAAAGCACTCTAAAAGTTATTGTAACTTTACCATCACATACTTAGAGTAAAACCACCGCCACCAACAAAAATTATGTTAGTTTTACTTTTATGTCCTTGATGAAGCAATGAAACTTGTTTTTAAAATATATTTTTTTAAATATTTATTTTATTTTGGCTGCACCGGGTCTTAGCTGTGGCGTATGGACTTCTTAGTTGTGGCATGCGGACTTCTTAGTTGTGGCGTGCGGGATCTAGTTCCCCGACCAGGGATTGAACCTGGGCCCCACGCATTGGGAATGGAGTCTTACCCACTGGACCACCAGGGACGTCCCTATTTTAAAAACCTTTATCCTTAATATTCTGTGTGATGAAATGGGGTAATGCATAAAGTGCTTCTGCTGCAGACTGAAGTGCAATAAGAAAAGTACTTGTGCAGTTGTTTGAATTCCAAGTTGAATTAGCTGCTTTTTTTCTTGGAAAATAATTTTTACTTGAAAGAATGAGTAACAAACTGTGGTTTTCAAGAATGGATATTTGGCAGATATTTTCTTTAAAATGAATGAATTGAGCCTTGTCACTTCAAGAGAAACAACTGATGTTGTTATATGTTGCCAGTGATAAAAATTGAGCTTTTAAATGAAAATTAGGATTTTTGGGAAACTTGTATATGCCACCATGAGCTTGACAGCTTCTCAATATTTAAAGGCTTTTCTGATGAGATTGGTAGTGATATTAACACTTTTTTTTTTGATATTGTGCAATGAAATGTCAACATTTGGAAGATCTACATAGTGAACCAGTATTTGCCAAATGACCAGTGCATCATGTTACAAAATCAGGCGTAGGAAAAAGATTCAAAGTGCAAAATAGACCAATAGATTTTCATGTAAGGGCGTAGTAAAAGTTCATCACTATAGTTTGAAATTTCACATTGCAACTGATGTTTAAGAAATAAATAAAAACACTTTAAATTTTTTGAATGTATCAAAGAAGAATATCCACAGATTGTCTGAAAAGACTGTTAAAATACTCTTCCCTTTTCTTAAGTACATGGTTATATGAGGCCAAGTTTTCTTTATAGTCTTCAAACAAAACAATCTCTCACAACAGATTAAATGCAAAAGCGTATATACAGACATCTTCTATTAAACTAAACATTAAAGAGATTTAAAAGTGAAATCAGTGCCACTTTTTACTAAAAAATTTTTTTGGTTTTGGAAATTAGTTATTTCTGTTAAAAATGTTATTTAAACATGCAATGTGTTTATTTTTATTTATTATTATTTAATGTGTTTATTTTTAAATGAATTAATAAAATATTTAATTTTAATGAAACATTATTAATTTGCTATTAATTATTTATTACAATTTTAAATATTTTAAAATCTTCAGTTTTTATTTCTAATACTGTACACATGGATGGATAAAACCCATCCGAACAAATGCTTTTTAGGTCCTTGATGATTAAAAATGTAAGAGGGATTCTGAGACCAAAAAGTTTGAGACCTGCTTCTGCGGTACGCGGGCCTCTCACTGCTGTGGCCTCTCCTGTTGCAGAGCACAGGCTCTGGACGCGCAGGCTCAGCGGCCATGGCTCACGGGCCCAGCCGCTCCGCAGCATGTGGGATCTTCCCGGACTGGGGCACGAACCCCTGTCCCCTGCATTGGCAGGTGGACTCTCAACCACTGCGCCACCAGGGAAGCCCAGAGATCTGCTTCTTTAAAGGGACTATAACCAAGTAATAATGTAAAGTCATTAGGAAGAGTGTCAGACCATGGAATAGTAGAAGGTGGCAGATTCGTGCATTTATAGTCCTTCATTTTGGGGTACCCATCACAGTTCATAAAGAGCTTGCCCCAAATGTGAATGTAAAGAGGAAAAAAGTACTTAATAACTAAAATTGACCTTTTGTAAATAGCGTGCTGTAGATCTGCTGATTTTTTTTTTTCATATTTATTACTGGTTGACTGAGTTCTATCATTTTATTTTCCAGAGGACAAGTTCTGAGGTTGGGATCATGGTGTTGGATACATTAATCTGTGTCTCCTCTATGGCCACAAATTGTACCTTCATCCTTAGCCAGCTTCCAGAATGGACATTGGTCTCAAGGGAAAGTGGGAAAAAACAAGGATGAATGAACATAAATGCATCATTTTTAGAAAAATATTTAAATTCTATGCCTTTATGATACGTAAATAGCATGAATTACTTGGTTCTAGGGAAAAATACTTTTTGAATGCTTGTTACGTGCGATTTATGTTGTTGCTTCTGTGAATTACTTGTCCACATGTCTTCTATTTTTTTTAGTTTGCTAACGTTTTTTTGTTTTGATTTACAAGAATTCTTGGTAAGTTCTACATACTGATCCTTTGTTGGTTATGTAAATTGAAGATTTGTTCTTAGCCTACTATGGCTTAGTGTGGTAGCCAGCCTCTGAGGTGGCCACAGTGTTCTTCTCTTCTGGTATTCACACCCTTCTTTAGTCTCTTCTCACAGTGACTCAGGGCTTGTTTGGGTGACCAAGAGAGTATAGCAGAATTAACAGTGACTTCTGAGGCTTCATTAAAGGTATACAGCTTTTTCCTTACTCTTTGGATTCCTTGTTCTAGGCGAAAACAACTATCACTCTTGCAGTTCTGTAAAGAACTGGGGTCTGTTAACATCCAGCACCAACTTCCCAGCCATGGGAATGAGCCACTTTGGAGGTGGATATTCCAGCATGGTCAGGCTTTCAGATGACTGCAGTCCTGGCTGACATCTGACTGCAGCCTCATTAGAGGCTCAGAGAGAACCACTTGCCATATCACTCCCAGATTCCTGACTCAAAGAAACTGAAAGATAAGGAATTATTGTTTTACCCCATTAAGTTTTGGGGTAATTTGTTACACAGCAATAAACTAATACACTTGACTTTTCCCTTTACTCTTTAGAGAGCTGTCTTTTGATATATGAGAGGTTTTTTAAAAATCAGTTTTCCCCCCATTTTTCTGCCTTTATTGCTTATTATAAAGCTATAGTAAACTTTGTTATTCGTTAAGGTAATTTCATCCCCCTCCACATATACCTTGTTCATCTTAAAGATTATCTTGACTGATCTTGGCTTTTAGCTCTTAAACATATTAGAATCATGTTGTGAAAGTTCATTTTAAAAACTTGTCAGCATTTTTGTTGGAATTGCTTTGAATATATAGATTAATTTGGGAGAAAATGCTATCTTTACAATATGGTATCTGCCTGTTCAGAAACATTGCATGCCTTTCCATTTGCTTAAATCTTTTATTTTTGAATATTATATAGCTTTTTTCCTAGAAAAGTCTTGTACGTCTTTTATGAGTTATTCTGATATATTTTATACTTTGTTTTTACTATAAATGGCTTCCCTTAAATTACATTTAGCTGTGTTTGCTTTGTTTTCTTGTTTTTCATTTTACTTTTTATTTTTTAAATATCTGAAGTGTACTTATTTCATATTTATATTTGATAATTCCATTATCTAAAGTTCTTGAGGTCCTATTTTACTATTACTTGCTTCTGCCTATTCCTGATTATTGTAGATGGTGTTCTCCAGTGTTTTATAGTTTTGGAGTTTGAGTGTGTTTACTAGGGCTTTAACTATGAACACTGCCAGACCTGATTTTTGGAAACAAGCCTCCAAAGAGTATTTTGTCCTTGCTTCTGTCAGGTACCACCAGTGAAAAGTCACTGATGTTAATTTTTAGTTTGGTGTTTCTTAGAACTGGCAGATGTTGATTTAGAGTTTACCTTATAGGCTAACCTGTATTTGAAACTTCTCAGGAGAAAATTTTTTCCCTCACTCTGAAACCAGGGAGTGACAGTTTTTTTTTTCCTATGCTAATTGTCTGATTTATTTATTTTTTAAGTTTTACTATTATTATTTGCTTATGCACCCTTCTAACTGAGGGTGTAATCTTTCAAGCCTGCCTTATGAGGAGAGTCTTGCTTCTAATTATTTTACACAGGCTTCCCCATTCTTTGTTTACTCCCTTGTTTGTACATACTAAGAAAGAATCGTTAAGAGTAAAATTTCGGAGCCTTTGCATTTTTGAAGTTCTTTATTTTATTCTTCTATTTAAATGGTAGTTTGACTGGTTATGGAATTCCAGGTTCAAATTTGTTTTTCTTCAGAACTTTGAAGGTATCTTCTCCCTTGTTTTAAAGTAGTCAGTGTTGCTCATGCTAGTCTGATTTTTTGCTCCCTTGTACAACCCCAATTGGGTTTTATTTACCTCTTCTTGGAAACTTTTAATATTTCTTCATCCTTTTCTAGAATATAGTGATTGTTTCTATTTTTTTTCCTTTATCGTTTTTAAAAGTTCACTGTGCTTTTTCTGTTAGTCTTCTACTCTTCATTTATAGTAAGAAAAAGTTTAAACTTAAAAATTTTTTTCGTAAGGACCCTCTCTCTTCATGCCCTTCCCCTTCAGGCCCCCCTTTCTCTCACTCTTTTTGGAACTGTTTCTATTTGAATGTTGTAGCTACTGGGTTCATACTCTCTCCTACGTTTTCTCTTATGCTTTCCTTCTCTTTGTTTTCTTTCTTTTTTTTTTTCTGGCCTCACCGCGCTGCTTGTGGAATCTTAGTTCCCTGACCAGGGATGGAACCGGGGCGCTCGGCAGTGAAAGTGCCAAGTCTTAACCACTGGACCAACAGGGAATTCCCCTTCTCTTTACTTTCTTATTCAACTGACATTCTGAAAGATCACCTTGACTTTATTTTCTTTCTTCCCTTTCTCTTTTTTTTAAAAAAAATATTGGTTTATTTATTTGGTTGTGTTGAGTCTTAGTTGCAGCATGCGAACTCTTACTTGCAGCATGCCTGTGGGATCTAGTTCCCTGACCAGGGATCGAACCCAGGCCTCCTGCATTGGGAGCACGGAGTCTTAACCACTGTGCCACTAGGGAAGTCCTTGACTTTATTTTCTAACTTTGTTTTTTTCTTTTTATCCTTATCTCTTCTTGTCTCAAAGGCTTCCTTAAACAGTGGATAATCTTTGGTTCTTTTCCTATTTGAGTGAGGCAATAAAATTCTAATTGGAAGTTCTGTGCTTGTTAATTGTTGGACCTTACTTTAGATCGGGGTTGGCAAAATACTGCCCATGGGCCAAATCTAGCCTGCTGCCTGGTTGTTGTTGTTGTCGTCGTTTTTCAGTATCTTTATTGGGGTATAATTGCTTTACAGTGTTGTGTTACTTTCCGCTGTGTAATAAAGTGAATCAGTTATATGCATACGTATATCCCCATATCCCCCCACCATGCGTCTCCCTCCCACCCTCCCTATCCCACCCCTCTAGGTGGTCGCAAAGCACCTAGCTGATCTCCCTGTGTGATGCTGCTGCTTCCCACTAGCTATCTGTTTTACATTTGGTAGTGTAGGTATGTCAGCGTTACTTTCTCACTTCGTCCCAGCTTTACCCTTCCCCCTCCCTGTGGCCTCAAGTCTATTCTCTGCATCTGCATCTGCATGTTTATTCCTGTCCTACCCCTAGGTTCATCAGAACCATTTTTTTTTAGATTCCATATATATGTGTTAGGATACTCTATTTGTTTTGCTCTTTGTCATACTTCATTCTGTGTGACAGACTCTAGGCCCATACACCTCACTACAGATAACTCAATTTCGTTTCTTTTTAGGGCTGAGTAATATTCCATTGTATATATGTGTCACATCTTTTTTATCTATACCACTGTCGAAGGACACTTAAGTTGCTTCCGTGTCCTGGCTATTGTAAATAGTGCTGCAGTGAACATTGTGGTACATGACTTTTTAAAAAACTTTTTTAAATTTTTTATTTTTGACCATGTTGGGTCTTCGTTTCAGTGCGAGGGCTTTCTCTAGTTGCAGTGAGCGGGGGCCACTCTTCATTGCAGTGCGTGGGCCTCTCACTGTCACGGCCTCTCTTGTTGCGGAGCACAGGCTCCAGACGCGCAGGCTCAGTGGTTGCTCCGCGGCATGTGGGATATTCCCAGACCAGGGCTCGAACCCGTGTCCTCTGTATTGGCAGGCAGATTCTCAACCACTGCGCCACCAGGGAAGCCCTACATGATTCTTTTTGAATTATGGTTTTCTCACGGTATATGCCCAGTAGTGGGATTGTTGGGTCATAATGGTAGTTCTATTTTTACTTTCTAAAAAAATTTATTTATTTATTTATTTATTTATGGCTGAGTTGGGTCTTTGTTGCTGCGTGTGGGCTTTCTCTAGTTGCAGCAGCGGGGGCTACTCTTCTTTGAGGTGCATGGGCTTCTCATTGTGGTGACTTCTCGTTGAGGAACACAGGCTCTAGGCTTGTGGGCTTCGGTAGTTGAGGCTCAGGCTCTAGAGTGCAGGCTCAGTGGTTGTGGCACATGGGCTTAGTTGCTCCGCGGCATGTGGGATCTTCCCAGACCAGGGCTTGAAACCGTGTCCCCTGCATTGGCAGGCGGATTCTTAAGTGCTAAGCCACCAGGGAAGCCCTTATTTTTGGTTTTTTAAGGAACCTCCATACTGTTCTCCATTGTGGCTATATCAGTTTACATTCCCACCAACAATGAAAGAGGGTTCCTTTTTCTCCACACCCTCTCCAGCATTTATTGTTTGTAGAGTTTTTGATGATGGCCATTCTGACCGGTGTGAGGTGATACCTCACTGTAGTTTTGATTTGCATTTCTCTAATGATTAGTGATGTTGAGCATCTTTTTATGTTTGTTGGCAATCTGTATATCTTTGGAGAAATGGCTATTTAGTTCTTCTGCCCATTTTTGGATTGGGTTGTTTGTTTTTTTTGATATTGAGCTGCATGAGGTGCTTGTATATTTTGGAGATTAATCCTTTCTCAGTTGCTTCGTTTGCAAATATTTTCTCCCATTCTGAGGGTTGCCTTTTCATCTGTTTTTACGGTTTCCTTTGCTGTGCAAAAGCTTTTACGTTTCATTAGGTCCGATTTGTTTATTTTTGTTTTTATTTCCATTTCTCTAGGAGGTGGGTCAAAAAGGATTTTGCTGTGATTTATGTCATAGAGTGTTCTGCCTATGTTTTCCTCTAAGTTTTATAACCTTACATTTAGGTCATTAATCCATTTTCAGTATTTTTATGTCTGGTGTTAGGTAGTGTTCTAATTTCATTCCTTTATATGTAGCTGTCCAGTTTTCCCAGCACCACCCATTGAAGAGGTTGTCTTTTCGCAATTGTATACTCTTGCCTCCTTTATCAAAGATAAGGTGACCATATGTGCGTGGGTTTATCTCGGCTTTCTATCCTGTTCCATTGATCTATATTTCTGTTTTTGTGCCAGTACCATACTGTCTTGATTACTGTAGCTTTGTAGTATAGTCTGAAGTCAGGGAGCCTGATTCCTCCGGCTCCATTTTTCATTCTCAAGATTGCTTTGGCTATTCGGGGTCTTTTGTGTTTTACACCACCTTCCTGCTGCCTGGTTTTATATGACTCGTGGGCTAGGAATGATTTTTACATTTTTAAATCATTGAACAAAAATCAAAAGAAGAATACTTTGTGATGTGAAAATTTTATGAAATTCAGATTTGTTTTCATGTTAAATTTTTGGGACACATTTAAGGCCGTTTGTTTATGTATTGTGTATGACTGCTTTCATGCTACAGTGGCAAAATGAGTAGTTGTGACAAAGACTGTATGTGGTATTTATTGCTTTGTAATGACTTTTGGTGCACTACAAATTGCAGTGAAATAGTTATAACTTGATAGGCATATGTATAAGTATAGCATGACATTTACAAAAATATTTGTTACCAGTGCATACTTACCTTTTCAAACAAGAAAAGAGAAATGTGGATTTCAGATGTTACACTTTTAAGACACAGTGGAATGTGGGTTATTTTCCTTTAATGGCAAAGTGTTTATTATGCACTTTTACCATATAGCTTTGCTAAATAACATGTGTGGGCAATACCAGACTAAGTATGGGACATGATATTCCCAATTCACAGGAAAGCAGTGGACAGAGAAATTAGGAAATTTAGAATGAAATATTTCATCGTGGCAGAATTTCTTAAAAATAAAAAAATGAAACCACGGTTTTTTACTTTGAAATATGGTTCAGAAGTAGCATTAGTCATGGCTGAAATTCACAGCTTTCGCTCTTAATGTTGGTTGGCAGGTGATGGTCTCCCTTCTCATGTGCATACAATGTGACTGATTTTGGCTCTTAGGCTTTTGGCTGTAATCCAGGCTGCTTTAACTTTGATCCAATTTTCTTTCTCTGTTTTCCATTCCCTACTTTGTTGTATGGTTTCAAGGTGGGGTATCTGAATTAGTAATGGCAGGAGAGAATTAGATAAGAGTAGGTTTATTTGAATCTGACTAGACTTCATGTTCCTTACCTGTAGAATAATATCAGCTTCAGTTTAAATTTTTTTTACATTTTTTTAATTTGCTTATAAAATTTTTCTCAGGTAATATTATTCTCTTTTGTTTTTTAAACAAATGAACTGAGGCAGAGAGGTAAAATTTTACCTAAATGTGGCTCTCCCGTGTGGAGAGAGTAGACCAGCCTCAGATAAATGCCTTCAGGGGCACCTAGTAGTAAGGCTTACGGGAGTATCAAAGCTCGCCTTACGTAAAAGGAGTAAAATTTAAACTTTAAAAATACTCCTTCCTGATCAGATGATACCAGACTGCCAGTTTTCTACCTTTGCCCTTATTTGGATCTGATTAGTTACTTTATCTGAGTTGGATATAATTAATTTATAATTAGTTAGAAGTCATAGTTTTAAAAGCTTAACTATTTATGTAAACTTTTTCCTTTAGAGTGTTTCAGTAAGTGATATTGTAATATTTTAATAAGAATTAAGCATCATTAGAAGATGGTTGTTCAGAGACACTAGTCTGCCATCTTCTCGGTCTGCTGGCTTCCCAAATAAAGTCGTATTTCTTGCCTCAAAAATAAATAAATAAAAAAAAAGAATTAAACATCATTAGAATGACTAGTATTTTTACTAGTAAGGGAAGAAGGTAAGAGAATTGTCTAGTCAAATTTGGTAAAGTGATTGAAATGCTGAAAAATGGTGATTAGCAAGTTCACAAAAGTCTGTTTAACTGATGGTATAGGTGCCTTCAGAATTTTACTAATTCTGTACCAAACCCATATTATAATATACTTCTGTAATTTACCTACCTGTTCTTCTCACTTCTAAAAACACTCAAGTTTTTACATGTTCAAAATGGAATTAGGTGAATGGTTCTCAGTTGATGTGTCATAGCAGCATGTTACACTTGAGCACTTCACAGGTGTACTGCCAGATTCTGAACAGTGTGAAATTAATTTTTGTTACAGTGGCACATTTGATGTCTGTTTGATCTAACTGTTGAGTCCAGTGTGTCGTTTAACGTGACATAAAACATGACACAACTTGCTTAATCCTTGCAGAAGCTTGGGAAAAGACAATCTCATGCCAAAGAAAAGTTGTATGAAAATTTTGTCTTTTCAGTAGAGAGCATGGTCAAGGTAGTAAACAGATTTGCTCATACAGAGTAGTTTTGTGATGGGAGACTAAAATATTGGTTTATTTTTAATGATGTGTGCAGTTTTTAAAGTAAACGTGCTATTGAAATATACATAAATGGAAGTATAAAAATCAAAAGCATATAGTTCAGTAAATACGCATAAACTCATTTGTAAGTCTAGCAACCAGAATGAGAAAGTACGTTATTAGCACCCTATAAGCCTGTACTCTTTGTGTCCCCTTCCTGTTACTACCTATGAACCTAACTTCTAACACCATGGGTTAATATGCCTGTGTTAAAATTTTATTTAAATAGAACTAAACAGTATGTACTAGTTTGTGACTGACTGCTTTTGCTCAGCATTGTGAGATTATTCACATTGCTTATGATGGTAGTTTGTTCATTGCCTTCACAGCATTCATTGTATAAATATACTAAAATTTATTCATCCACTCAAATGTTGGTGATCATTTGAGTTTATAGTTTTTTACTATTATGAATGTGTTCATTTAACATGTCTTTTGGGGGAACATATGCACACATTCTGTTGATTACGTATCTTAGCGTGGACTTGCCGAGTCATAAGTTGCACATGAGTTCAGCTTTACTAGATATTGCCAAACAGTTTTCTTAAGTGGTTATATCAATTTACACTTCTGCCAGTAGTGTTTGAGATTAATTGCTTTATATTCTTACTAAGACATAACATTATCTGTCTTTGACATTTTAGCTGTTCTGATGGGCGTGCAGTGTAGTAGGATAGCATTGCAGTTTAATTTGCACTTCCCTGGTAAACTGTAAAATCGAGCACACTTTTTTATGTTTATCGGCCTTTGGATATCTTTTATTGTGATATGCTTGTTCAAGTTGTGCCCATACTTTTTTTCTTATGGGTTGTCTGCCTTTTCCCAGATGCTTTTGTGGAATTCTTTATATATTCCAAGCATGAGTCCTTTGTCAGATATACATCCTGTTCTGTGGCTTGCCTATTTAATTGTATTTTTAAAACTTGAATTTATTTTAGCTTTTGAATAAGTAGTACTTTCACATGGCTCAAACGTTTAAAAAGTATACAGAGCTAAATAGTGAGAAGCCTTCTTTCCACTCCTTGTCCTCATCCAGTTCCTATCTCCCCCAATACATAACATGTGTTAATAATCTATTTGTCCTCCCAGTACATCCAGATGATTTTTGACAGGAGTGCCAAATCCATTTAGTGGGGGAAAGAATAGTTTCTTCAACAAATGATGTTGGAACAACTGGATTTTCCACATGCAAAAGAATAAAGTTGGACCCCTGCCTCCCACCATATTAAAAAAATGAACTCAAAATGGATCAACAACCTAAATATAAAAGCTAAATGCATAAAACTCTCAAAAGAAAACATAGAGATAAATTTTCATGACTTTGGATTTGGTAGTGGATTCTTAATATAACACCAAAAGCATGAGCAACAAAAGAAAAAGTTGATAAACTGGACTTAATCAAAATTAAAATTTTGTACATCAAAGGACATTATCAAGAAGATGAAAAAACAACCTACAAGAATAGGAGACTCAGATAAGAATCTAGTACCTGGAATATATAAAGAATGCTTACAACATAATTTAGACAAAATTCAATTAAATAATGAGCAAAAGATCTGAATAGACAATTCTCCAAAGAAGACATGTGGCCAATAAACACATGAAAAGATGCTCAAGATCATTAGTCATTAGAGATGTAAATCAAAATCATGAGATACCACTTCACATCTACTAGGGTGTGTCTAATAAAGAAATCAAAGTGTTGGCAAGGATATGGAGAAATTAGAACTCTTGTATATTGCTGGTGGGAATGTAAGGTGGTGCTGCCACTTTGGAAGACAGTTTGGCAGTGATGGTTAGATGGTTATATAACTTTGTGAATGTAGTTCAATGCTGTAGAATTGGATACCTGAAAATGGTTAAAATGGCAAATTTTATGTATATGTATTTTTACCACAATAAAAAAGTACTTTAAAAAACTTTGTTTTTCCTTCCAGAGATTTAGAAACTATATAGACTCAATTCTCAGTATTTGTGAATTCTGTATTTTAGAATTTATCTACTCACTAAAATTTATTTGTAACCCCCAAATCAGTAATTGTGGCACTTTCTCATTTGTGACACGTGCAAAGTGGCAAAAAATTCCAGTTGTTCCATGCATGTGTTCCAAGCTTAGGGAGAACATGGTAATATTCTGCCTTCTTTTCAGCTTTCATGCTGGAAACTCTGGTCCTTCTTGTGGTCTGTTTTGTGCCATGCTTTCCTCATTTTTGTGCTTTTTTGTTTGGTGATTTCACTGCTTAAAATGGCCCCCAAGCATAGAGGGGAAGTGCTCTTGAGGATTTTTTTTTTTTTTTATCTGCACTCCACATCCCCGGCTTGTGGGATCTTAGTTCCCCGACCAGGGATTGAACCTGGGCCCTGACGGTGAAAGCACAGAGTCCTAACCACTGGACTGCCAGGGAATTCCCTGTCTAGTGTTTTTAAGTGCAAGAAGACTGTGTGCTTTATTGAGAAAATACATGTTAGATAAGTTTTTTTCAGAGATTTATAGTATTATTGGAGTTATAGTGCTTTTGGCTTGAATTCAGTGTTAATGAACCAACATTATATTGGGTTGGCCAAAAAGTTCCTTTGGTTTTAAACTAAAAGTAAAAGACACATTTGGGACTTCCCTGGTGGCGCAGTAGTTAAGACTCCGTGCTCCAAATGCAGGGGCCGGGTTCAATCCCTGGTCAGGGAACTAGATCCCACATGCATGCTGCAACTAAGAGTTTGCATGCCACAACTAAGGAGCCTGTGAGCCACAACTAAGGAGCCCACCTGCTGCAACTAAGACCCGGCGCAGCCAAATAAATAAATATATTTTTAAAAGGCACATTTTTCATTTTCATCAAGAACTTTATTGAACAACATATTCATCATTTTGTTCCACTACCTTCTGCCATTTTTCAGGCAACTTCATAATTCTGTGTTCCCAAAACTTCTTAATCTTTTTGAGCAAAGAACTGTTCCAGATGCCTTTTACAGTCTTCCAGGGAATTGAAATTTTTTCCATTAAGACAATTTTTAAAGACTGAAATAAATGGAAGTTCAAAGATGCAATGTCTTGTGAATATGGCAGATGAATCGGAACTTCCCAGCCAAGCTGTAACAGTTTTTGCCTGGTCATCAAAGAAACATGCAGTCTTGCGTCATCCTGATGGTAGATTATGCGTTTTCTGTTGACGAATTCCGGATGCTTTTCGTCGAGTGCTGCCTTCAGTTGGTTTAATTGGGAGCAGTACTTGTTGGAATTAATCGTGTGGTTTTCCGGAAGGAGCTCATAATAGAGGACCCTCTTCCAATCCCACCATATACACAACATCACCTTCTTTGGATGAAGACCGGCCTTTGGTGTGGTTTGTGGTGGTTCATTTCATTTGCCTCACGATCTCTTCCATTCCACATTATTGTGCAGTATCCACTTTTCATTGCCCATCACAATTTGTTTTAAAAATGGAAAGTTTTTGTTACGTTTCAGTAGAGAATTGCATGCAGAAATACAGTCATTTAGGTTTTTTTCGCTTAACTTATGTGGAACCCAAACATCAAAGCGATTAACATAACCAAGCTGGTGCAAATGATTTTCAACGCTTGATTTGGATATTTTGAGTATGTCGGCTGTCTCCCGCGTGGTATAGTGTTGAGTTTCTCAGTGTCTTGATTTGATCGCTATCAACTTCAACTGGTCTACCCGACCGTGGAGCATCATCCAGCGAGAAATCTCCAGCATGAAACTTCGCAAACCACTTTTGACATATTCAGTCAGTCACAGCACCTTCTCTATACACTGCACAAATCTTTTTTTGCATTTCAGTTGCGTTTTTACCTTTCTTGAAATAATAAAGCATAATAGGCCAAATATGTTGCTTTTTTCTTACATCTTCAATATTAAAATGGCTACACAAAAATGCACCAATTTTTTTTTTTTTTTTTTTTTTTACGGTACGCAGGACTCTCACTGTTGTGGCCTCTCCCGTTGTGGAGCACAGGCTCCGGACGCTCAGGCTCAGCGGCCATGGCTCACGGGCCCGGCCGCTCCGCGGCATGTGGGATCTTCCCGGACCGGGGCACGAACTCATGTCCCCTGCATCGGCAGGCGGGCTCTCAACCACTGCGCCACCATGGAAGCCCAAAATGCACCAATTTTGATAAGTTTTTTTAAAATGCATGCTGATATGACGGCTGTCACAGTACAGTCTAACAAAACTGTTTCGAATGAAGTGAAAAACGACTAAGTACTACTAGAGCCATCGTATGGAAAAACCGAACGAACATTTTGGCAAACCCAATATATTAACTAAAGTGTATTAAACAGAAATACACATAAAACAAGGTAGTGTATTGATTGGTTGTTTTAAATGTTCTGACCAGAGTCTCGCAGGAACCTAACCCTATGTTTCTCCTAGTGATGGTTTAGTATCCACTAATTCCTTTTTGTAGCAACTTTATAAAACAACTGCTGTGAATAATGAGACCTGACCCTATGTAAATAGAAATAAAAATCACACTGCTGTGTTTAAAATGGATAACCAAAAAGGACCTACTGTATAGCACAGGGAACTTGCTCAATATTATGTGGCAGCCTGGATGGGAGGGGAGTTTGGGGGAGAATGGATATGTGTATATGTATGGTTGAGTCCCTTTGCTGTGCACCTGAAACTATCACAACATTGTTAATTGGCTATACTCCAATATAAAATAAAAAGTTAAAAAGAAAAAAAACCCCAAAATCATTTTTCTGTTCTATGTAAATGGAAACATTAAAATTTTTCATTTATTTTTATTTATTTATTTATTCATTTATTTTTTGCAATACGCGGGCCTCTCACTGTCGTGGCCTCTCCCGTTGCGGAGCACAGGCTCCGGACGCGCAGGTTCAGCGGCCATGGCTCACGGGCCCAGCTGTTCGGTGGCATGTGGGACCCTCCTGGACTGGGGCACGAACCCGTGTCCCCTGCATTGGTAGGCGGACTCTCAACCACTGCGCCACCAGAGAAGCCCCTCATTTATTTATTTTTTAAAAAAGATTTATTCATTTTGGCTGGGACGGGTCTTAGTTGAGGCACACGGGATCTTCGTTGCAGCATGTTTAGTTGTGGCATCCATGTGGGATCTACTTCCCCGACCAGGGATCGAACCCAGGCCCACTGCGTCAGGAGTGCGGAGTCTTAATCCACTGGACCAGCAGGGAGGTCCCCAATTTTTTCATTTAAAATTGTATCTTGGAGATATTTTATTTTTTGTTCTGAAATCTATAGTATTTGCATGAAACCTGTTCTTTTATGTACTTTAAATGATCTCTAGTTTATTTATAACATCTAATACAATGTAAATGCTATGTAAATAGTTGCCAGCACGTGGCAAATTAAAGTTTTGCTTTTTGGAATTTTCTGGAAGTTTTTTCTTTGTGAATGTTTTTTATCCATGGTTGGTTGAATCTGCAGATGAGGAACCCGCTGATACGGAGGGGTGATTGTAATTCATACATTTGAAGTGTACAGCTCAATAATGGTTTTTAGTGTATTCAGAGTTGTGTAACCATCACCTCAATTTTAGAACATTTTTATCACCCTAAAAAGAAACCCTGTACCCATTAATGGTCACTCCCCATTTACCCATAATACCCACTCCCAGATCTAGACAACCACTGTTCTACTTTTGTGTCTATAGATCTGCCTGTTCTGCACATTTCATATAAATGTGATCATGGAGTATATAGTCTTTTGTGACTGGCTGCTGCTTTTTTTTTTTTTTTTCTTTAAATTTGGCTGCGTCCCTTGACTTACAGGATCTTAGTTCCACAACCAGGGATCAAACCCAGGGCCCCGGCAGTGAGAGTGCCAAGTCCTAACCACTGGACTGCCGGGGAATCCCTGTAACTTCTTTTATTTGGCACAAAGCTTTCAAGGTTCATACATGCTGTAGCAGTGTTAGCACGTTATTCTTTTTTAAAAAAATATCAATCTATCTGTCTATCTAATCTATCTAAGCTGGATCTTTTAGTTTTAGTTACGGCATGTGGGATCTCTAGTTGTGGCGTATTGGATCTAGTTCCCTGACCAGGGCCCCCTGCATTGGGAACGTGGCGTCTTAGCCACTGGACCACCAGGGAAGTCCCACATTATTCTTTTTAGGCTTGAATAATACTCCATTTTATGGCTGTCCTATGTTTTGTTTATTTATCGGTTGATGGACATTTGAGTTCCTTCCCCTTTTTGGACTATTATGAATAATGTTGCTGTGAACATTTTTGTACAAGTTTTTGCATGAACATATGTTTTAACTTTTCCTTTTTTCTTAAAAAAAAATTTATTTATTTGGTAGCCCCAGGTGTTAGTTGCGGCAGGCGGGCTCCTTAGTTGTGGCTCGCAGGATCCTTCGTTGTAGCATGCAAACTCTTAGTTGCAGCGTGCATGTGGGATCTAGTTCCCTGATCAGGGATTGAACCTGGGCCTTCTGCATTGGGAGCTTGGAGTCCTGTCCACTGTGCTACCAGGGAAGTCCCTGTTTTAACTTTTCTTTTTTTATTTTAAAGGTTAACAGATTTTCTTTTTTTTTTTTGGCCGCATTGGGTCTTTGTTGCTGTGGGTGAGCTTTCTCTAGTTGTGGCGAGTGGGTGGCTACTCTTCGTTGTGGTGCGCAGGCCGGGCTTCTCATCGAGGTGGCTTCTCTTGTTGTGGAGCACGGGCTCTAGGCGCTCAGGCTTCAGTAGTTTTGGCTTGTGGGCTCTAGAGCGCAGGCTCAGTAGTTGTGGCTCACAGGCTTAGTTGCTCCACGGCATGTGGGATCTTCCCGGACCAGGGATCGAACACTTGTCCCTTGAATTGGCTGGCGGATTCTTAACCACTGTGCCACCAGGAAATTCTCAACTTTTCTTGTATATATATTTAGGAGTGGAATTTTGGGGTTATATTGTAACTCTATACTTAATCTTTTGAGGAACTGCCTGTTTTCCAATGTGTCTAATATTTTGCAGTATCTCATTAGCAATGTTTATGAAGGTTCCATTTTTTTCCCCATAATCTTCCTAACAGTTGTTATTCTGTCTTTTTTATTAGAGGCATCCCAGTGGGTGTGAGGTGGTGTCTCATCATGGTTTTGATGTGCATTTTCCTGATGGCTAATAATGTTGAGCATCTTCTCAAGTGCTTATTTACTGTATTAGTATATCTTCTTTGAGGAAATGTCTGTTCCGACTTTTGCCCATTATTTAATTGGATTATTTGATGTTATTAGGTTGTCAGAGTTCTTTATATATTCTGGATAGTAAACCCTTATATCTGACTTGAACGTATCTTCTGTCTTTCATTTTTTCGATGATATCATTTGCCACACAATTTTTTTTAACATCTTGTTATTTTTTTATTGTAGAAAAAGATGTAACAAAATTTGCCACTTTATCCATTATTAAGTGTACATCTTTTTGGCATGAATTGCATTCATAGTGTTGACAGCACAAAAACTTCTGTGCTGAAGTCCAATTTAATATTTTTTTCCTCTGCTTTTATGTTTGATGTTGTATCTAAAATACCATTTCCTAACCCAAGATCATGAAAATGTACTTTTTTTTTAAAAAGAACTTTACAGTTTTATCTCTTACTTTTGGATCCATGATGCATTTGAATAATTTTTGTATGTAAAACTTGTGTGTGAGGTAAAGATCCAGCTTCAGTTTTTTTTAATGTGCTTATTCATTGTCCCTGTACCATTTTTTTTTTAATTAGTTTATTTTTTTGGCCACATGTCAAGGCTTGTGGGATCTCAGTTCCCCGACCAGGGATTGAACCTGGGCCACAGCAGTGAAAGCCAAGCATTCTAACCATTAGGCCATCAGGAAACACTTGTCCCAGTACCATTTATTGAAAGGACTATTCTTTCCCTGTTGAATTGTCTTAGCACCCATAGAAGTGAATTTTTGTTTTGGGACTCTCAATTCCATTGCATTCATCTACAGTTGGCCCCCCATATCTGCAGCTTTCACATCTATGGATTCAACCAACTGCAGGTAGAAAATATTTGGAAAAAAATTTTCAGAAAGTTGCAAAGAGCAAAACCATCCTGGCAACTAGTTACATAGCATTTACATTATTAGGTATTATAAGAAATTGAAAGATGATTTAAAGTATATGGAAGGATGTGTGTAGGTTATATTCAAATATTATTTCATTTTATAAAAGGAACTTGAGCATCTGCGGATTTTGGTATCCATGAGGGTCCTGGAACCAATCCCCCATGAATACTGGGGATGACTGTTTTTGTGCATCCTTATGCCTGAACCAAATTGTGTTGTTCATTGTAGTTTTGTAGTAAGATTTGAAATTGGTAGTAAGTCTGTATCTTTGTTCTTTTTCAAGATTATTTTAGCCCTTCTATTCTAGGTCCCTTGACTTTCCATATACATTTGGAAAGTCAAATACTGGCCTGTTGATTTCTACAAAAAAGTCATCTGGGATTTTGATAGAAATTGTGTTGAATTTGTAAGCCAGTTTTGAGGAGTTTTGCCATCTTAATATTAAGTTTTTTGATTCATGAATCTGGGACATCTTTACATTTACAGGCATACCTTGCTTTGTTGTGCTTTGCAGATACTGCGTTTTTTACAGATTGAAGTTTTGTGGTAACCCTGCATCAAGCAAGTCAGTCAGCACCATTTTTCCAACAGCATTTGCACACTTCATGTATCTGTCATATTTTGGTAATTTTTGCAGTATTTCAAACCCTCCACCAGCAAAGAGATTACGACTTGCTGAAGGCTCAGATGATGGTTAGCATTTTCAGCAGTAAAGTATTTTTAAAGTAAGGTATGTGCATGTACATTTTTTTAAATATGTAATGCTGTTGCACACTTAATAGACTACAGTATAGCATAAACATAACTTTTATATGCACCTGGAAACCAAAAAATTTGTGTGACTTGCTTTATTGTGATACTCACTTTATTGTGATGGTCTGGAACCAAACCCACAATATCTCGAGGTATGCCTGTATTTAGGTCTTCTGTAATTTCTTTCAACAGTATGTTATAGTTTTCAGAATACAGGTTTTATGCTTTAAGAAATTTATTTTTAAGTACAGTTTACCCTTGAACATTATGGGGTTTGGGGTGCCAATCCTCTGAGCAGGCAAAAATCTGTATATAACTTACAGTCGACCCTCCGTATAAGCAGTTTGTTTCTTCCATATCCACGGTTCTGCATCTGTAGATTCAGCCAACCATGAATTGTGTGGTACTGTAGTATTTACTACTGGAAAAAAATCCATGGGCTTCCCTGGTGATGCAGTGGTTAAGAATCCGCCTGCCAATGCAGGGACACGGGTTCGATCCCTGGTCCAGGAAGATCCCACATGCCACAGAGCAACTAAACCCGTGCTCCACAACTACTGAGCCTGTGCTCTAGAGCCCATGAGCCACAACTACAGAAGCCCACGCGCCTAGAGCCCGTGCTCCTCAACAAGAGAAGCCATTGCAATGAGAAGCCCGCACACTGCAACGAAGAGTAGCCCTCGCTCGCCACAACTAGAGAAAAAGCTCGTGTACAGCAACAAAGACCCAATGCAGCCAAAAATTATTTTAAAAACAATTTTTTTAAAAAAGCCATGTATAAGTGTTGTTCAGACCCATGCAGTTCAGGGTCAACTGTACTGTGTTCTTTCTAATGCTCTTGCAAGTGAAATTGTCTTAATTTCGTTTTTTAAAAATTGTCTGTTACTTCATGTTCCTTAGTCATTCACTGCATAAAAATATTGAGTTTTGTACATTGGTCTTTCATTCTTCAACAGATTCTGGGGATTAGGAAGTACTGTAATTAGTATAGCCATTATCTTTCTTATGGTTGCTGTTTGTATCTTTTCTTACCCTTCTACTTTGAGCCTATTTATGTATTTGAATCTAAATTGTATCTTTTGGAAACTGTGTGTAGTTGGGTCTTATTTTTGTTTTTAATCCGGCCTAACAATCACTGTCTTTTGGTTGGATTGTTTAATCCATTTACACTTAATGTTACTGTTGATATACTTGGATTTATGCCTGCCATTTTGCTTTTTCTCATATCCTTTGTTCTTCCATTTTTCCATTTCTGACTTCTTTTGTGATACTAATCTCCCCCACCTCCAGGGCTGCCAGTTGGTTTATTTGTTTAGTGACTGGATGGGATCATTTTAGAGAAGTCAACTTTATTTTCCACTACAGTGTGAAGCCTCTGCTATCTCTTGTCAGAGAGCTTAATCTTGGGCATGTGTAGTCACCCTGGGATATCATGATTTTAGGTAGGCTCTTTGTTTATTTTCTTGATCTGTTAAGCTCTCTACCTCTCTTGATGTCATACCAAGCTGTTAGGCTCTGCTAATCGTGATCTGGTTGCTCTGTTGTTTCTTTCTTTTTTTCCTTTAATAAATTTATTTGTTTATTTATTTTTGGCTGCGTTGGGTTTTGTTGCTGCCCGCAGGCTTTCTCTAGTTGCGGCTAATCTTCATTGTGGTGTGTGGGCTTCTCATTGTGGTGGGTTCTCTTGTTGCAGAGCATAGGCTCTAGGTGCATGGGCTTCAGGAGTTGTGGCGCGTGGGCTCAGTATTTGTGGCTCATGGGCTTAGTTGCTCCATGGCTTGTGGGATCTTTCCAGACCGGGGATTGAGGCCATTTCCCCTGAATTGGCAGGCAGATTCTTAACCACTGCACCACCACAGAAGTCCTTCTCTGTTGTTTCTGACAGTGCCTTTGGGCATAACTTTTTCCATAGTCTGTTAAAATGAAATTCAGACCCCTTTCCAAGGTAGTTTTTGAGGTTGTCTTTGAGGTTTGTTATGACCCTAGGTGGGCTCCTTATTAGGTTCCTTGTGTCCCTGATAAACAGTTGGCCTGTGGTTTAGCTTATTTTTCTCATGAACGTATCAACTTCCTCTTATTTTTTTTCAACTTTTAAATGTATATTTTATTTCTACATCAATTTTTTTAACATCTTTATTGGAGTATAATTGCTTTACAATGGTGTGTTAGTTTCTGCTGTTTAAAATAGTGAATCAGCTGTACATATACATATATCCCCATATCTCCTCCCTCTTGCATCTCCCTCCCACCCTTCCTATCCCACCCCTCTAGGTGGACACAAAGCACTGAGCTGATCTCCTTGTGCTATGTGGCTGCTTCCCACTAGCTGTCTGTTTTACATTTGGTAGTGTATATATGTCCATGCCACTCTCTCACTTCGTCCCAGCTTACCCTGCCCCCTCCCCGGTCCTCAAGTCCATTCTCTTCATCTGCGTCTTTAATCCTGTCCTGTCCCTAGGTTCTTGAGAACCTTTTTTTGTTTTTTAGATTCCATATATATGTGTTAGCATACAGCATTTGTTTTTCTCTTTCTGACTTCACTCTGTATGGCAAACTCTAGGTCCATCCACCTCACTACACATAACTCAATTTTGTTTCTTTTTATGGCTGAGTAATATTTCATTGTATATGTGAAATATATACATCATCTTTATCCATTATACACATCATCTTTATCCATTCATCTGTTGATGGACACTTAGCTTGCTTCCATGTCCTGGCAATTGTAAATACAGCTGCAGTGAACATTGTGGTACATGACTCTTTGAATTATGGTTTTCTCAGAGTATATGCCCAGTAGTGGGATTGCTGGGTCGTATGGTAGTTCCGTTCTGTTTTTTAAGGAACCTCCATAGTGTTCTCGATAGTGGCTGTACCAATTCATATTCCCACCAACAGAGCAAGGGGGTTCGCTTTTCTCTACACCTTCTCCAGCATTTACTGTTTGTAGATTTTTTGATGATGGCCATTCTGACTGGTGTGAGGTGATACCTCATTGTAGTTTTGATTTGCATTTCTGTAATGATTAGTGATGGTGAGCATCCTTTCATGTGTTTGTTCGCAATCCTTATATCTTCTTTGGAGAAATGTCTATTTAGGTCTTCTGCCCATTTTTGGATTAGGTTTTTGTTTTTTTGTTTTTTGGTATTGAGCTGCATGAGCTACTTGTAAACTTTGGAGATTAATCTTTTGTCAGTTGCTTCATTTGCAAATATTTTCTTTCATTCTGAGGGTTGTCTTTTCGTCTTTTTTATGGATTCTTTTGCTGTGCAAAAGTTTTTAAGTTTCATTAGGTCCCATTTGTTTAATTTTGATTTTGTTTCCATTTCTCTAGGAGGTGGGTCAAAAAGGATCTTGCTGTGATTTATGTCAGAGTGTTCTGCTTATGTTATCCTCTTAAGAGTTTTATAGTGTCTGGCCTTACATTTAGGTCTTTAATCAATTTTGAGTTTATTTTTGTGTATGGTGTTAGGGAGTGTTCTAATTTCATTCTTTTACATGTAGCTGTCCAGTTTTACTAGCACCACTTACTGAAGAGGCTGTCTTTTCTCCATTGTATATTCTTGCCTCCTTTCTCAAAGGTAAGGTGACCATGTGTGCGTGGGTTTATCTCTGGGCTTTCTATCCTGTTCCATTGATCTGTATTTCTGTTGTTGTGTCAGTACCATACTGTCTTGATTACTGTAGCTTTGTAGTAGTCTGAAGTCTGGGAGCCTGATTCCTTCAGCTCCGTTTGTCTTTCTCAAGATTGCTTTTGCTATTCAGGGTCTTTTGTGTTTCCATAAAAATTGTGCAACTTTTTGTTCTAGTTCTGTGAAAAATGCCATTGGTAGTTTGATAAGGATTACACTGAATCTGTAGATAGGTTTGGGTAGTATAGTTATTTTCACAGTGTTAATTCTTCCAATCTAAGAACATGGTATATCTCTCCATCTGTTTGTGTCATCTTTGATTTCTTTCATCAGTGTCTTATAGTTTTCTGCCTACAGGTCTCTTGTTTCCGTAGGTAGGTTTGTTCCTAGGTATTTTATTCTTTTCGTTGCAGTGGTAAATGGAAGTGTTTCCTTAATTTCTCTTTCAGAGTTTTCATCATTAGTTCAGCTTCCTCTTAGTTGCTTGCCACCAAAAGTTTTTTTCAGGAAGTGCTCTTAGGTTTGAACTTTTGCATATTCTATTCCAAGTAAAGTCAGTTCTTCATTTGCAAATATTCTCAGAGGAACTTCAGAGCTTTTTGTTCTTATAGTCTACCTCTTCCCCTGTGTAAATTCTCTGAGTCACTGCTCTGGAGCTGTAGGTGGGGCCAGTGCCTCATTTCTTTGGGTGACTTCCCTACTGTATGAGCAGGATACTAGGTGAAGTACAGTTGTCTCTTGTCTTATTGGCTTGCCTCTCTTAGGCATGGGGCCTCTGCATTACAAGCAGGTGAGCCAGTTGCCAGAGTATTTTAGTCCTACTGTGCCTTGGATAGAATTGTGCCTTATATATTGGGGCTGCGTGGAGAAAGGGAACTCCTGACCCTTGGTTGTACTGCCTTGAATTTAGCATTTGTAGTCCAGAGCTGTGCAGGTTGAGAAATGCTGATGGCCTGCCCCTTTTGGGGAAGGTATTGTAGGCCTTGACTTGGAGCCTGTGGGAAAGGTCTTTTTGGTCGTATCTACCTGGAGTGTTGCTTTCATCGTGTTGAGTTGGTGGGGAGGTGGGGAGTGGGTTGTGGCTTCAGTGCCACGGATTTGTTGTTTTATCTACCAAGATCTAGTAGCTTTTCTTAAGTAAATCTTTCTTTCTTTTTTTAAACCGTATGCTCTTAGGACAATTTCCAGAGATTTTAAATGGTTATTATTATTATTTTTTGGCGGTACGTGGGCCTCTCACTGTTGTGGCCTCACCTGTTGCAGAGCACAGGCTCTGGTCACGCAGGCTCAGCGGCCATGGCTCACGGGCCCAGCCGCTCCACGGCATGTGGGATCCTCCTGGACCGGGGCACGAACCTGTGTCCCCTGCATCGGCAGGTGGACTCTCAACCACTGCGCTACCAGGGAAGCCCTAAATGGTTATTTTTTTAAAAATCATTTTTCCCAATTATGGTTATTTCCCCAGGAAGGCATCTGCAGAGCTCTTCCCACTACCTTTTCAAAAATTGTTCCTGTCCTGATTTTTAAGAAAATTAATATCTTCATGGTGTGTCTTTTCCTGTCTTTTTGCTTTCAGTGTGCTTATGTCTTTTGTTTGAAGTGATTTCTTTTAGAGAATATATTGTTGGATCATGTTTTAAACTTACCCATTCTGCCAGTCTTTGTCTTTTAATTTGTGTATTTAGACCATTTACGTTTTAAGGCACTTATCGATATGCTAGGGATTAAATCTCTTATTTTTTTGTTTGATTCCTGGTTTTTTCTTGCCTTCAAGTGGGTTACCTAAACTTTTTTTTTAAGATTCCATCTTTGTGTTGTGTTCGTATAGTTTTGTATAGTGCTTGAGTAGTGTCTTAGTGGTTGTTCTAAATATTGTAATGCTCATTTTTAACTTAGAGTCTATTTATATTGATGACTTACCATTTGGAGCTGAGTACAGAAACTTTACTTCTATTTAGATCGTTTTATCCTTCCTAGTTGTAAAATAGGGTTGTCTTTAAATATTTCCTCTACATATAGCACCTTGTGAGATAATGTTATAATTGTAACATCGGCTATCATATTACATTTAAGGCACTCATGAGAAGTATTATGTTTACCCTCATTCTTAGCCATTCCAGTGTTCTTTTCTGAAAATCGAAGTTCCTTCTGTTAACAAGTCTTCTCTGTTTAGCAAACTTCCTTTAATCATATGTTAAGGGTAGGTTTGCCAGTGACAAATTTTTGTAGTTTGCTTCGTGAGAATGCGTTTTTAATTCTCTTTCACTCCTGAAGAATACTTATTATTGCGTACAGGATTTGTGGTTGCATTCTTTTGTTTTAGCTTTTGAACAACACTGTAGAAGTTCCTTCTGTCCTTCACTGAGAAATCCACTGCCGTTTGAATTTGATGTTCCCCTGTAATGCAATCACTGGCTGCTTTCAAGGTTTTTTCTTTGCCTGTAAGCTTTCAGAACTTAATGATGGGTCTTGGTATGGATTTCTTTGGATTTATCCTGTTTGGAATTTTTAAGGATTTTCATTCTGTAGGTTTATGTCTTGGCAAATTTGGGATATTTGCAGCCATTATTTGTTGAAATACTTTTTAAGTTCCACTCCTCTCCTGGGATGCCAGTGATATGAATGTTAGCTGTTTTCTTATTGTCCCATAGGTCCTTGAGACTGTTGAATTTTTTTTTGTCTATTTTGGGTAAATTATATTGATTTGGTCTGAAGTTCAGTGATTTTATTCTCTGTCATTTTCGCTTTACTATTGAGGCTGTTTATCAAGGTTTGGTTATTGTATTTTTTAGTTATATCATTACCATTTGGCTTTTTAACTTCTGTTTCTTTGGTATGTTTTTTTAAAATTTGTTTCAAGAGAATTTGTAATTGCTTTTTGAAGCCCTTTTATGTTGATATCTTTAAATGCTTTGTCATATAGTTCTAACATCTGATTCTGTTGATACATCAGTTGTCTTTTCTGATTTAAATTAGATATTTCTCGTTGTTAGTTTGACTGATTTTTTAGTGTACTGTGATGTTTTGGATATTATGTTCTGATACTTGAGGTCATATTTAATCTTTTTAAGCAAGTAGTCTTCCTGTGGAAGGACATGATGATTAAATGGATGTGTATGTTCAGCTTCTCACTGAGCCCTACTGTCACCATTCCAGCAGAAGTGGAGTGCTAACTTTCACTGCCTTGTTGCAAATGGATGAGGTGAAATTTCAGTTCCCAAAAATGAGATATGAACTCATACAACTTTGTTGCCATGTCTGCTCAGTTCCACTCAGCCCCACTGACACAAGGGAAATAGGAAGCATAGGGCTGACTCACACCACCTTTTTGTTGCAGGGTAAGGGTGGAATCTCATCTACCCCCCTGAGACTTTAGCCTGGCAGAGACTGGAAGTAGAGTGATGACTTGCCTCACCTTCCACTGTCTTATTCCTTCTTGTTATTGCCAAGTGGGGGTGGAAGTTCAGCTCCCTGTTACTGCCCTCTGACATGGAGGGTAAGAGTTATTTTTAGTAGTTTAGGTAAGAAAAAATAATCTGCTTCAACTAAAATGTCGTTTGTTTAAGATCATGACAGTGGAGATAATGAGGATTTTTTCCCTTTTTTTCAGCTTTATTGAGGCATATTTGACAAAATTGTAAGATATTTAAAATGTACATCATAATGATTTGATGTACATATATATCGTGAAAGGATTCCTCCCCGTCTATTCAGTAATAACACATCCATCACCTCATGTTTTTATATTTATAGGTGAGAATATTTAAGTTCTACTCTCTAAGGAAATTTCAATTATATAATACAGTGTTAGCAACTATAGTCACCATGTTGTACATTAGATTTTCAGTTCTTATTCATCTTAGAGCAGAGAATTTGTATCCTTTTACCAACCTCTCTCTCTTCCTGTATTCTTCACCCTGGGCTCTGACAACCACTTTTCTACTGTTTGTTTCTTTGAGCTTGACTTACAATTTTTTTTTTTTTTTTTTAGCTTCCATATATAAGTGATACCATGTAGTATTTGTCTTTGTCTGGCTTATTTCACTTACGTTTATCCATGTTGTAACAAATGGCAGCATTTCCTTCTTTCTCATGGCTGAATACTGTTCCATTTTGTGTGTGTGTGTGTGTGTATGTGTGAGTGAGACTGTTTGTATGCATGTATGTATGTATGTATACACACATGCCACATTTTCTTTAGCCATTTATCTGATGATGGACATTTAGGTTTCCCTATCTTGGCTATTGTGAATAATGCTTCTGTGAACATGGGAGTGCGGGTTTCTCTTTGATATCCTGTTTTCTTTTTTCTTTTTCTTTTTTCTTTTTTTTTGGATATATACCCGGACGTGGGATTGCTGGAT
The DNA here is from genome assembly GCF_964374135.1 of Grampus griseus. Taxonomy (NCBI): domain Eukaryota; kingdom Metazoa; phylum Chordata; class Mammalia; order Artiodactyla; family Delphinidae; genus Grampus; species Grampus griseus. Next base: position 82,862,732 of record NC_139017.1, read on the forward strand.
CATATGGTAGTTCTGTTTCTAATTTTTTGAGAAATCTCCATACTGTTTTTCATAATGGCTGTGCCAGTTTACATTCCCACCGTCAGTGCACAGGGGTTTGCTTTTCTCCACATCCTCACCAACACTTTTCTGTCTTTTTGATGAAAGCCATTAAAACTATTGCCAAGACTGATGTCAAGGAACTTATTACCCCCTATGTTTTGAGTTTTATAGTTTCTGGTTTTAAATTTATATCTTTAATTCACTTTGAGTTGATTTTTGTGTATGGTGTAAGACAGGGGTCCAGTTTCATTCTTTTGCATGTGGCAATCCAGTTTTCCCAACACTATTTGTTGAAGTGGATATACTGAGAATTTCTTTAGGTCCTGACATTTTACACTTTATAGGTGTGAAATTATAGAATCATGACTCATTGAATTCTAGCTTCAATTGCTGTTCTGTGCAAGGCAGTGTTAGATGATTTCTGATCTCAGGGTATCATATTTGGGTTTAGGAGACTTGAATAAGTGCTTAATTTTTAACAATTGAAGGGATGATCAATATAATTTATTATTTATTTACTTATTTTTATTCTTATTTATTTTTTGGCTGCATCACGTGGCTTGTGGGATTTTAGTTCCCCCACCAGTGATCAAACCCTGGGCCCTCAGCAGTGAGAGAGCTCGGAGTCCTAACCACTGGCCCACCAGGGAATTCCCGATATAATTTATTTTTGCAAATGGGAAAATTTACAGGTCAGAAAGTCGTGGTCAAGGGTATTTGGCTATAATATTTTCCCACCATTTTGTCTTTTATAATTATTTTGAAATACTAGAATGTGGACATGATTAGAATTTTGAACAAGATAAATGGTTATATAATGGTAACTCATTTAAATCCATAAATTACTAACATATTAAATACTTACTATATCATTTTTACCAGGAAATGTAAAAATACATATCAGCTAAGAAGCTAATAAGAGTACAGGAAGTCTTGTCAGGTAGGCCATTACTTCAGAATAAAACATTATATTATCATCATGCAGTCTCACTCAAGCACAGTTTTAACACAACTGCCTTTTTCTTGAATGACCCACATGCATTTCAGATTTACCATATTTAAAATTGAACTTGTCTCAAAAATTATTGAATCTCCTCTTGTAAGCCCTTTCTTCTTATTCTTATTCCTAAGCAAGAAACTTGGGAATGATCCTTGTCTCCTCTTCTATTACATCTCTGTTCTCCAGTCTAATTTTCTGGGGATATAGTGTCTGTGATGTCTTGTTCATCTTATGTCTTTTTTTTTTTTTTTTTTTTTTTTTGCGGTATGCGGGCCTCTCACTGTTGTGGCCTTTCCCGTTGCGGAGCACAGGCTCCGGACAAACAGGCTCAGCGGCCACGGCTCACGGGCCCAGCCGCTCCGTGGCATGTGGGATCTTCCCGGACCGGGGCACGAACCTGTGTCCCCTGCATTGGCAGGCGGACTCTCAACCACTGTGCCACCAGGGAAGCCCCATCTTATGTCTTTGATAACATGGCCTCTTAAAACAAATTATGAATTTTCTTCTCTTTTATTTTTAACATCTTCATTGGAGTATAATTGTTTTACAGTGTTGTGTTAGTTTCTGCTTTATAACAAAGTGAATCAGCTATATGCATATGTATATCCCCATATACCCTCCCTCTTGCACCTCCCTCCCACCCTCCTTATCCCACCCCTCTAGATGATCGCAAAGCACTGAGCTGATCTCCCTGTGCAATGCAGGTGCTTCCCACTAGCTATCTGTTTTACATTTGGTAGTGTATATATGTCAGTGTTACTCTCTTACTTCATCCCACCTTCCCCTTCCCCTTCCCCACGTCCTCAAGTCCATTCTATACAACTGTGTCTTTATTCTTGTCCTGCCCCTAGGTTCATCACAACCTTTTTTTTTTTTTTTTTAAGATTCCGTATATATGTGTTACAATATGGTATTTGTTTCTCTCTTTCTGACTTACTTCACTGTGTATGACAGACTCTACTGGGTCCTCTCACCTCACTACAGATAACTCAATTTCGTTTCTTTTTATGGCTGAGTAATATTCCATTTTATATATGTGCCACATCTTCTTTATTCATTCATCTGCTGATGGACACTTAAGTTGTTTCCAAGTACTGGTTATTGTAAATAGTGCTGCAGTGAACATTGTGGTACATGATTCTTTTTGAATTATGGTTTTCTCAGGGTATATGCCCAGTAGTGGAATTGCTGGGTTGTATGGTAGTTCTATTTTTAGTTTTTTAAGGAACCTCCATACTGTTCTTCATAGTGGCTGTACCAATTTACATTCCCACCAGCAGTGCAAGAGGATTCCCTTTTCTCCACACCCTCTCCAGCATTGTTTGTAGATTTTTTGATGATGGCCATTCTGACCAGTGTGAGGTGATACCTTATTGTAGTTTGGATTTACGTTTCTCTGATGATTAGTGAGGTTGAGCATGTTTTCATGTGTTTGTTGGCCATCTGTATGTCTTCTTTGGAGAAATATCTATTTAGGTCTTCTGCCCATTTTTGGATTGGGTTGTTTGTTGTTTTGATATTGAGCTGCATGAGCTGCTTGAGGATTTTGCAGATTAATCCTTTCTTAGTTGCTAGGTTTGCAAGTATTTTCTCCCATTTTCATGTTTTTCATGGTTTCCTTTGCTGTGTAAAAGCTTTTAAGTTTCATTAGGTCCATTTGTTTAATTTTGATTTTGATTCCATTTCTCTAGGAGGTGGGTCAGAAAGGATCTTGCTGTGATTTATGTCATAGAGTGTTCTGCTTACGTTTTCGTCTAAGAGTTTTATACTGTCTGGCCTTACATTTAGGTCTTTAATCCACTTTGAGTTTATTTTTGTGTATGGTGTTAGGGAGTGTTCTAATTTCATTCTTTTACATGTAGCTGTCCAGTTTTCCCAGCACCACTTATTGAAGAGACTATCTTTTCTCCATTGTATACTCCTGCCTCCTTTATCAAAAGTAAGGTGACCATATGTGCATGGGTTTATCTCTGGGCTTTCTATCCTGTTCCATTGATTTATATTACTGTTTTGTGCCAGTACCATACTGTCTTGATTACTGTAGCTTTGTAGTATAGTTTGATGTCAGGGAGCCTGATTCCTCCAGCTCTGTGTGTCTTTCTCAAGACTGTTTTGGCTATTCGGGGCGTTTTGTGTTTCCATACAAACTGTGCAAATTTTTGTTCTAGTTCTGTGAAAAATGCCATTGGTAGTTTGATTGGATTGCATTGTATCTGTAGATTGTTTTGGGTAATATACTCATTTTCACAATGTTGATTCTTCCAATCCAAGAACATAGTATATCTCTCCATCTGTTTGTATCAACTTAAATTTCTTTCATCAGTGTCTTATAGTTTTTGCATACAGGTTTTTTGTCTACTTAGATAGGTTTATTCCTAGGTATTTTATTCTTTTTGTTGCAGTTGTAAATGGGAGTGTTTCCTTCATTTCTGTTTCAGATTTTTCATCATTAGTGTATAGCAATGCAAGAGATTTCTGTGCATTCATTTTGTATCCTACAACTTTACCAAATTCATTGATTAGTTGTAGTAGATTTCTGGTAGCATTTTTAGGATTCTCTATGTATAGTATCATGTCATCTGCAAACAGTGACAATTTTACATCTTTTTTTCTGATTTGGATTCCTTTTATTTCTTTTTGTCCTCTGATTGATGTGGCTAGAACTTCCAAAACTATGTTGAATAATAGTGGCGAGAGTGGGCCACGTTGTCTTGTTCCTGATCTTAGAAGAAATGGTTTCAGTTTTTCACCATTGAGAACGACGTTGGCTGTGGGTTTCTCATATATGGCCTTTATTATGTTGAGGTAGGCTCTTTCTATGCCTACTTTCTGGAGAGTTTTTATCATAAATGGGTGTTGAATTTTGTTGAAAACTTTTTTTGCATCTATTGAGATTATCATATGTTTTTATCCTTCCATTTGTTAATATGCTGTATCACATTGATATGCATATATTGAAGAACCTTTGCATTCCTGGGATAAACCCCACTTGATCATGGTGTATGATCCTTTTAATGTGCTGTTGGATTCTGTTTTCTAGTATTTTGTTGAGAATTTTTGCATCTGTGTTCATCAGAGATATTGGCTTGTAGTCTTCGTTTTTTGTGACATCTTTGGTTTTGGTATCAGGGTGATGGTGGCTTTATAAAATGAGTTTGGGAGTGTTGCCCCCTTTGCTATATTTTTCAAGAGTTTGAGAAGGATAGGTGTTAGCTCTTCTCTAAATGTTTGATAGAATTTGCCTGTGAAGCCATCTGGTCCTGGGCTTTTGTTTGTTGGAAGATTTTTTTTTTTTGGTCGTATGTGGGCCTCTCACTGGTGCAGCCTCTCCCGCTGTGGAGCACAGTCTCCGTACGCACAGGCCCAGCGGCCATGGCTCACGGGCCCTGCCACTCCGCGGCATGTGGCATCTTCCCAGACCGGGGCACGAACCCGTGTCCCCTGCATCGGCAGGTGGACTCTCAACCACTGCGCCACCAGGGAAGCCCTTATGAATGTTTCTATCTGTTTTTGAGTTGTCTTTATAATAAATCAGTAATAGTAAGTTAAGCACTTTGCTGAGTTCTGAGTCATTTTGTATGTAATTGAACCTAAAGAGGGGATTGTGGAAACCCTTTGAATTTCATCACTGGTTGGTCAGAAGTACTGGTGTCAACCTAGGACTTGTGACTGGCATCTGTAGTAGGGGCAGTCTTGTGAGACAGCCCTTCTTTTGTGGAGTTTAATGCTACCTGCAGGTAGTTAGGGTCGGAACTGAATTGAATTGTTAGACACCCAGTTGGTGTCAGAGAGTTGGAGAAGTGGTGTTAGAAAAGATACCAGGTATTTGATGTCAGGAGGTAAAAAACCTCTCAGAACTCTTTGAAAAATGTAAACTACTGCTTAGCTTGTGGGCCATACAGAAACAGACTGGGCTTGATTTGGCCCATGGGCCTTAGTATTAGTGCCCATCTTTGGACTAATACATGATCTGTCCTTGAGAATGTTTGATTTGTGCTTTAGTAGAATTTGTATTGTACTGTCTTTGTGTGGATTGTTTGTTGATCAGTTACATCAAGTTGGTTACAGTGTTGTTCAAGGCTTTTATATTTTACTAAGATAGTTGCTTTTATCAGTTTCTGAGAAATGAGTATTGCAATCTCCATCTGACATTGTTGAATTGTCCATTTCTCCTTTTATTCTGTTAGGTTTTTTTGGTTTTGTTTTGTTTTGGTTTTTTTTAGCTGCAGCTGTGCGGCATGTGGGATATTAGTTCCCCAACCGGAGATCAAACCTGTGCTTCCTGCACTGGAAGCTCGGAGCCCTACCCACTGGACTACCAGGGAATTCCCGCATTCTATTAGTTTTGCTTCATGTATTTTTTAGGTGCGTATACACGTATAATTGTTAGATATTTCTGATGTATTGGTCCTTTAGCATATAAAATGTTTATCTTTGAGTTGAGTAATACGTTTTATCTGAGAGTCTTTTTCCTGATGCTAATATAACCACTCCACCTCTCTTACGGTTATTATCTTCATGGTATATCTTTTTCCTTTTTTTCCCTTTCATCCTGTTGTGTCTCTGGGTTTGAACGTTTAAGATGCCACATAGTTGTGTTTTACCCAGTCTAATTTCTGCCTTTTTATTGGAGTGCTTAGTCCATTTATATTTAATGTAAGTAATGATATGGTTGGATTTAGGTTGTTTGTTTTCCATCTTTGTCATGTCAGTTTTTGGTTCCTTTTACTAAATCTTTTGTGTTCACCAGTATTTTCAATGTTCTATAAGTTTTTCTCTCATTTTGTTTCTACTTTGTTTTTGTTTTAGCTCTAGCAATTATATGTCTAATTTATTACATGCCACTTCAAGGTAATACTGTATTAATTTTGTTAAAACGTAGCAACTTTGCTATAGATCCATTCCTCTTCTTCGTAACTATTGTCATATTATTTCGTTTGTATGTTTAAAAACTATCAGTACATTGTTCTGATTATTGCTTTAAACAATCTTATGGTTGTTTTTTTTTTACAGAAATTAAGAGGAAAAAATAGTCTTTTGTGTTTTCCATGTTTACCATTTCTAATGCTCCTCATTTCCATCCTGTCGATTCAGGTTATAGTCTGATTTCAGTTCTTTCCAGCCTGAATGGGCTTCATTTAGTATTTTTTGTTGTACACATATGCTAGCGACATTCTATTAATTTTTGTTTATCTGAGGATTTCTTTATTTTGCTTTCATATTGAAGAATATTTTTGATTTATATAGAATTCTTGGTTTTACAGTCTTTCAGTTACTTTAAATATGTCATTTCATTGTTTTCTGGTCTGCATTGTTTCTGATGAAAAGTCAGATGTCAGTATTGTTTCTCTGTGTGTGATGAATTGTTTTTCTCTTGCTGCTTTCAAGATTTTCTTTGAAAATCTTTGCCTTTCAGCAGTTTGAGTATGATAAATCAAGGTTTGATTCTCTGTTTTATTATGTTTGAGAATTCTTCCACCTTTTGACTCTGCAGATTAATGTATTTCATCAAGTTTGGGATGTTTTTGGCCCATTATTTCCTCAAGCGTTTTTCCTACTCCTTACTTTCATCTCCTGGGACTTCCACTACATTTATGTTGGGATTCTTGATCTTGTCTCCCTGGTCTCTGAGAAGCCGTTTCCTTTTTTTTTGGTCTTTTCCCTCTTTTAAGGATTGGATACTTTCATCTATCTACAGGCTCACTCAAGTCTGTAATTTTTCTAACAGTTTTTAAAAAATATATTTATTTATTTCGCTGTGCTGGGTCTTAGTTGTGGCACATGGGATCTTTGTTGCCACGTGCAGGATCTTTAGTTGCGGCATGCAAACTCTTAGTTGAGGCATGCATGTGGTACCTAGTTCCTTGACCAGGGATCGAACCCGGGCTCCCTGCATTGGGAGTGCGGAATCTTAGCCATCGGACCACCAGGGAAGTCGCTCAGGTCTACTATTGAGCATAGCTGTATGATGAAATTTTTATTTTGGATGTTGTACTTTTCATCTTATGGATTGTTATTATAGTTCCTAGTTCTCTCTTGAGACTTCCTGTATGTTGAGTACTGCCATTGTATTTTACTTAGTACCTTTATGCTTAGCTGCTTTGAAATCTTTGTCTTCTAACTCCAATGTCTGGACTCAGTTGATTAGTTGACTGATTCCCCACCCCAATCCCCCTACCATCAGGTTCAGTCACACTTTTCTGTTTCTTTGTATGTTTTGTCAATTAGATTATATTATATTGTAGCAACTATGAATTCTGCTTTATTTTTCTGTGGGTTGTTGGTATTTTTTAGTAACTTGCTTAAAGTATGGAGTCTGTACAGCTTATAGCCACTGATGTCTCTTTTCAGTATTTTTACTTTAATTGTTTAGCCTGGCTTGCTACGGTTCCCTTCTGTATCTGCATAGCTTGGTGTTCAGCCAGTGCTTTGGGTGGAAGTTGTGGTCAGATACCTTGAGCCTATCAGCCTCACACCACTGATGATCCATCTCTGTTTAGTTTAGGAAAGACACTAAAAGTTGCAGCCAGTTTTTAGTCTCACTTGGCCTTTCATTTTTGCTGGGCTTTCTTGGGTGTCCCTTTTAGTTAGCCAGCTATGTGTGGAGAGTTTGTCTTAGTTCTTCTGTGACTCTCTCATTTTAAGTGTCTTATATTAATTTTCTGAATGGGCTGCTGCCACAGTATAGGGAAGCTATTCTTTCCTAACTTGGATACCCACTTTTAGCTGGCAAATGTTCTGCTCACATTTGCCCTCCTAACCTAATTGATCCTGCTTCATGTGGCAGCAAAGCTGCTATTTTGCTTTGTTTTTTTTTAAATTGAAGTATAGTTGATTTACAGTGTTACATTAGTTTCAGGTGTACAACAGAGTGAATAAATATTTTTATAGATTGTACTCCATTCAAAGTTATTATATAAAGAAAAACGAAGAAAAAACCAAAAATGTTGTTATAAAATATTGGCTGTTTTCTCTGTGCTGTACAATATCTTCTTGTAGCTTATTTATTATATACAGAGTAGTTTGTGCCTCCTAATCACCTACCTTTATCTTGCCCCGCCTCCTTCACTCTCCCTACTGATATGTTTTCCATACTGTGAGTCTGTTTCTGTTTTGTTATATCCATTCATTGTTTTATTTTTTAGATTCAGCATGTTAAGTGATAACATACAGTATTTGTCTTTCTCTGTTTGACTTATTTCACTAAGCACAATACATTCCAGGTCCATCCATGTTGTTGTAAATGGCAGGATTTCATTCTTTTTTCTTTTAATGGCTGAATAGTATTCCATTGTGTGTATGTGTGTGTGTGTGTGTGTGTATATATACACATATATATTCCAGTTCTTCTTTATCTGTTCATCCATTGATGGACACTTAGGTTGCTTCCATATCCTGGCCATTGTAAATAATGCTGCCATGAACATTGGAGTGCATGTATCTTTTCAAATTAGTGTTTTCATTTTCTTCAGATATATTCCCAGGAGTAGAATTGCTGGATCATATAGTAGTTCTATTTTTAGTTTTTTGAGGAACTTCCATACTGTTTTCCAAAGTGGCTGCAGCAATTTACATTCCCACTAACAGTGTAGGAGGGTTCCCTTTTCTCCACATTCTCACCAACATTTGTTGTGGTCCTTTTGATAATAGCCATTCTGACAGATGTGAGGTGATACCTCATCGTGGTTTTGATATGCATTTCTCTCATGATTAGTGATGTTGAGCATCTTTTCATGTGCCTGTCAGCCATCTGTATATCTTGTTTGGAAAAATGTCTATTCAGGTCTTCTGCCAATTTTTTAAATTGGGTTTTTTTCCTTTGATATTGAGTTACATGAGCTGTGTATATATTTTGGATATTAACCCCTTATCGGTCATATCATTTACAAATATTTTCTCCCATTCAGTAGGTTGTCTTTTTGTTTTGTTGGTGGTTTCCTTTGCTGGGCAAAAGCTTTTAAGTTTAATTAGGTCCCATTTGTTTATTTTTGGTTTTGTTTCCTTTGCCTTAGGAGACAGATCCAAAAAATATTGCTACCATTTATGTTAAAGAGTGTTCTGTGTTTTGTTTTAGTTTTATTGTGTCTGGTCTTACACTTAGGTCTTTAATGCATTTTGAGTTTATTTTTGTATATGGTATGGGAACAAAGCTGCTGTTTTTAGGATCATCCTCAGGCAAGAAAGCCAGTGCCTTCCACTGTTTTTACCAGAAACTCTAGCAGTTTTTTGTAGAATAAGCACTGCATTTTGTCTCATAATCGTTTCCCCATGCTTTGAAATAGGTTGGTTCTTTGTTTGTGTGTGACATGTGTGACAGTTTTGTCAAGTTTTTAGGCGAGGATTCGCTTTTTGTGTGTGTGTGTGTGGTACGCGGGCCTCTCACTGTTGTGGCCTCTCCCTTTGCGGAGCACAGGCTCCGGTCGTGCAGGTTCAGTGGCCATGGCTCACGGCCCCAGCCGCTCCGCGGCATGTGAGATCTTCCCGGACCGGGGCACGAACCCACGTCCCCTGCATCAGCAGGCAGACTCTCAACCACTGCGCCACTAGGGAAGCTCGCTCTTTTTTTTTTTTTTGGCTGCGTTGGGTCTTTGTCGCTGTGCACGGGCTTTCTCTAGTTACGGCAAGAGGAGTACTCTTCGTTGTGGTGTGTGCGCTTTTCATTGTGGTGGCTTCTCGTTGCAGAGCACAGGCTCTAGGCGTGCGGGTTTCAGTAGTTGTGGCACACGGGCTCTAGAGAGCAGGCTCAGTAATTACGGCGCACAGACTTAGTTGCTCCACAGCATGTGAGATCTTCCTGGACCAGGGATTGAACCCGTGTCCCTTGCATTGGCAGGCGGATTCTTAACCACTGTGCCACCAGGGAAGTCCTGAGGATTCACTTTTCATTCTTCCATTAGTGGAAGTTGGCTAGCTGTCAATTTTTTTTTAATTTTATTTTCTCAAAAATTGAAAAAGTTTTATTCTTTAAAAAAAAAATAAGTCATATCTCAGGTATATTTTCTAGGCATGAATTGTCCAGTACCGTTGCCATTAGTTACTTGTGGTTATTTAAATTTTAGCTAACTAAAATTAAATTAAAACTATTTTGTTAGTTACGCTGAGCACCTTTTGAAGTGCTCAGTGGCCACTTGTTATATTGGCTGCTGCACTGGACAGTGCAGATATAGCACATTTCCATTATTATAGAAAGTTCTGTTACACAGTGATGCTGTAAAATCTTTGAGACAAATTGTAACTAATAATAATAGCTACCATTTTCTGAGTACTTACTGTGTGTTGGAGTTTACATTTATTAATCCATGTGCTCTTCCAACACCCCTTGAGATAGGTACTATTATGATCATTATTTTACAAATGGGAAACCTAGACTCCAAGGTTAACAAGGTTACCCAAAGTCACACAGTGCAGAAGGGGATGGGCTTGGAATTTAATCCTAATTAGTCTGGTTCCAGAGTTTGGGGCATTATTTTGTTGTATTGCCTTTTTGATGAGTCGTGCTTGTTAGTTTCTGACTTGAAAAGTTTTTTAATGTTTTGCTATTTTTTAATGCTATTTGATGGTTTAGGGGAAATGATTCTTTTCATATGTAAATTGTTTGCTTCTATTCCTTAGAGTTTTTATTATCTGAATTTTATCATATGCCACTTTAGCATCTACTTATATAACCGTATGTTTTTCTCCTTTAGTTGTTTTAATATTATTTTGTTAATATCTTTGCTGTTGAATAATCCTTGAATTCCTATATGAAGTTTAGTAATCTGCCTGGTAATCTGTCAGAAGAATATTATGATCAACTTATATTTTATTCAATATTTTAATCAATATGTTAGAATAGTCTGCCATTTTCTTTTGCATTGTTTTTGCCAACTTTTAATGTTAAAGTAATGTTGGATTTTATAAAATGAATTGGGATTTTTCCTTTTTTCACTTTTTCTAGATTAGCTTAAATAATAATGGAATGCTGGTCTGTTATTTAAACATTACTCTTCTGTAAAACCATCTTGATTTGGAAATTTAAAAAATGGTGTGTGGCTTGCAGGATCTCAGTTCCCTGATCAGGGATTGAACCTGGGCCATGGCAGTGAAAGCCCAGAATTCTAACCACTAGGCCACCAGGGAATTCCCATTATTTATCTGTTTTATATATAGTAATGTTAATATGTTAATCCCAAACTCCTAATTTACCCCCCCCATCCCCTTTGGTAACCATAAGTTTGTTTTCTATGTCTGTGAGTCTATTTCTATTTTGTAAATAAGTTTGTATCATTGTTTTAGATTCCACATATAAGTGATATCATATATTTGTCTTTGTCTCACTTCACTTAATATAATCTCTAGGTCCATCTCTGTTGCTGCAAAAGGCATTATTTCATTATTTATGGCTGAATAATATTCCATTGTATATATATACTACATCTTCTTTATCCATTCATCTGTTGATAGACATTTAGGTTGAAAGATAGGATAGATTTAATGTCTTTGAGTATTAGCTGTTTCTGCTACACTGTTTTCTGGAGAGCTTGTAATTTTAGTTTGTATTTCCAACTGGAATCCATTTTTTTGGGGGGTTTTGTGTATGTGACCATTTCATTTATTTTTACTTTGTAAACATTTTTATTGGGTCATAATCAAGATGTGGACTGTACAAATCAGTACAGTCTGAATTGGAAGTTTTTTTCTTGTTTGTTTTTGGTAACTAAATACAAGATTAAATTTTGTCAGTATTCTACACTAATATTAAAACGTATGTTTTTATTCCAGAATGTATTGTGTTATTTACTCTCTTGTTTTTTTTTTTAAATCCCATTCAAAAGTGTACTGAAAAGTTTCATTATACTTTTATCTTTGTCATGGTCTCCATTCATTTTAATGCTTTTAAATTTATTACTTAGTTGTTTTTGTTTCTTAATTTCTGGGTTTTTTTTTTTCAATCTATTTTTGTATCGTTTTCCCTTGGTCATAATTAATGGTATTCTGTTTTTATTACATTAAACATTCATTTTATATTTATACGCTAATTCTATGTCTGTAATCTCTGCTGTTTGTTTTCCCCCCTGTAGTTTGTAATTTCAGTTGGTTTGTTTATTCATGTGTCTGTTTTCTTTGCTTTCACTGCTTTAAAGATGGCATTCCATTAACAACTTCTGGCTTCTGTAGTTTCTAATGAAAGGTGTGCTGTCATCGTTATCTTTGTTCCTTTGTATGTAATGTGTCTTTTCCCCTACTCTGCTGTTAGGGTTTACTCTTTATTATTAGTTTTTAGCAATTGATTTTATAATGTGCTTTGGTGGGGATTGTTCTTTGTTTTGTTTTTTTTTTTTGGCCACACCATGCTGCATGTGGGATCTAAGTTCCCTGAACAGGGTTCGAACCCACACCCCCTGCACTGGAAGCGCCGAGTCTTAACCACTGGACTGCTGGGGAATTCCTGGTATGGTTTTATTTAGAGGTATAATCCTCAGAGATTATTAAATTTTGGGTTCTTTTTGTTAAAGTTGGAGAAAATTTGGCCATTTTCTCTTAAAAAATATTTTCTGATCTTTTTTTATATCCTCTCTGGAATTCCAGTTACACATATATTAAACCACTTGATAATGTTTCACAGGTAGTGGGCGTATGTGTTTTTTTCCCCCGCTCATTTGTTCATCTTCATGCTTCGTTTTGTCCATCTCCCTTCAGTTCTGCTAGGTTTTTCTTACATATTTGAAGCAGTCTTGTTAGGTGCACATATGGTTATAATTATATCTTCCTTAAATTGACATTTTTATAATTATAAAATGTTCAATTTGTGTCTAGTAACTTTTTTCTTGAAAAATATTTTATCTGATATTAGTATAGCTACTCCAGCTCTTGCATAGTAACAGTTTCCATGACATGTTTTTTGCATCTTTTTTTCTTTCATCCTGTTTATGTCTTTGATCTCTAAAGTGTGTCTCTTGTAAGCAGCATATATTTAATCTTTTTTTTCTTTTTGGTATCTAGTGTGACAGTCTTACCTTTTGATTGGAGTGCTTAATTCATTCTCATTTACTATCATTATTTATATCAAATCTGTGTTAGTTGTTTTGCTATTTTCTGTGTAATGTATTTTTTTGTTCCTTGGTTCTCCCTTATTTCCTTTCTTTTATATTATATAGATACTTCATAGTGTTCCATTTTAATTCCTTTGTTAGTGATTGCTCTAGAGATTCCAGTATGTCTCTTAGTTTATCACTGTCTACTTTAGATTACTACTAACTTGATTTCAGTAAAATATAGAAACTTTCTCCAGTATGGCTGCTTTACCTTTTCCTTCCTTTGTGCTACTGTTGTTACATATGTTCCATTTATATGCTATAAACCCAGCAGTACTGTTATAGTTTATACACTTTTATGGTTTTTAAAGAAGAGAAGAAAGAAAAAAATACATGGTCTTTCCTATTAACCTGTATATATTAACATTTTTGGTACTCTAATTTCTTTGGGGGTTTGGGTTATGGTTTGGTGTTATGTCCTGGTGCTAGCCAGTGTGACTCCATTTCCTCTCTCCTCCTTTGTGCTATTATTGTTTTATGCAACTTTAAAAAAATCAGTTAAGGGAAGAGAACAAATAAATTTATATTCTTTAATACATTTACCAGCATAGTTAACCTTACCTGTGCTGTTTATTTCTATAGGCATTTGAGTTACTGTCTGAGGATACTTTCTTTCAACCTGAGGATCTTTTAAGGCAGGTCAACTTGAAATGAATTCTCTCAGCCCATGATTATATGAGGATTTCTTTATTTCATTTTCATTTTTGTAGGTTAGTTTTGATGAATATAGAATTCTTGGTTGGTAAGTTTTTCTTTTACCACTTTGAAATATGTCATCCCATTGCTTTCTGGCCTCTTGTTTCTGCGAAATCTACTGTTAATCTTACTGTCGTTCCGTTGTACATCAGGAGTCACTTTTTTCTTCTTTCAAAAATTTCTTTGACTTCAGTAGTTTAACTGTAACTATGTGTATCTTTAAAAAATAAGTTCATGTTCATTAATTGTTACAAGAAAAGGCACAAAGGCCAAATATTTTCCTCCCTTTGTATTTTGCTGAGTGATAATTTGTTATAAAATAAAGTTATAAAATATTTTCCATTTTGGTAGTTTAAAATTTTTTTCACTTAAGAATTTCCTGTTTGAGCCAGAGTATCATTTCTTATTTAGGAATCATTTCAGTTCTTTTGTGGGGTGGGGAGGTCATATTTTTATTTATTTATTTATTTTTAGAGTTATTGGATTATGTCCATATATATAGTCAGTAAAACCTTTTACTATTTTTTTATCATGGCCAGGTCACATGATTAAAGTTTTATGGACATAGGAAAACAAAAATACTTTATTATTTTTATGTTAAAAGATTCCATTCATGGATTCAGCTTTGTATCAAGTACCTTTTGGGATGCATAAATTTTCATATTTTAGAGAGGAAAGATGGTACTTAACCTTTCAGCAAGGTCTGTGGTAGTATCTTTGTAATGAAATACCTTAATATTTTGCAGCAGTATTTACACTTAGTAGGGACATAAAGATATAGTTTCATGCCAGTCAGGTCAGGTCTTTTTCCCTAAATGTGTTTTGAAACTAAACTTTCATCAAAATTTTCTGGATTTCAGAATTTGGATAAGGAAATATGAGTTCGAGAGCCACTGAATTTTATGTTTTACCATTAGGTTTGTGTATATTCAGATATTTTTACTTTTTGTTTGTGGCTGCCATCTTGTTTGTTGCATAAAAGTTTATGACAGTTTATGGATTGTATACTTCACTGTTAAATAAAATTCCTCCTTGTTCTATTTAATGCTTTTTGAGGTCAAATTAGACTTATCTAATGCTATACTGTTTTTCCTCTTTTTTTTGGTTCTACCTTCTTCCACCCACCCCCATTTGCTGATATTTATTTGTTTATCCTTTTCTCTTTAAACCTTTCTTTTGTTTTAGGTATGTTTCTTAATTTGATTAATTTGCTTCTTAGAAGTTACCTTTTGTTTTTTTCTTTCAGGTCTTCTGTTTTTATAAATGAAAATCACGTTTATTTAATTTTAGCAGAGCTCTTTTTTTTGTGCTTGCAATGTATATTCTAATTGCATTTCTCTTGAGTAAGCTTTTTTTTTTCTAGTCAAGTTCTCTTTTGTTTCTTCCACTAGTTCTGCCTCAGTAGGAGCCAGTCAGCTGGTTCTGATTGTTCACCTTGGTCTCCCTCAAGTTACTGAACCTCCTCAAATGGAATATACTTATTCTTTGCCTGTTCATGAGTATGGCTCCCTTTACAGGGTCAATTTTGTGGGGGATGGTTTTATTGGTCAGTGGTGAACTAGTAGACCATGAAAGACATGATAAACTTTGTTTCAGCTGCCCTTTAATGAATATATTTTCAAATTAATTACCTTATTCCAAGAGTAGCGGAGCCTTACTGTTTCCCTGCTCAGCTTGTACAGCTGGGGTTGGAACAGTCCTCACTGAGGATCCAGGGACTGACTGACTGATTGAGCCTATCGGTGCAAAATTCAGATGGCCTCCTAAAGGAGGCAATGAATAAGTAGATGCGGTGAACCAGGCAGCCATGGAATCCTGGCTCTTCATAGTGAAGGCTCCAGGTTCCACTAGGACTTTTCAGTTCCATGCCTCCTTCCCCCATGAAAAGAGAGTAAAGAAAATCTAGGTGCATGCAAGTAAGCACATGTATGTATACACAGATTGAAGCCCTCTCTCCTGTGAGCTGTATCCACAAAGAAGACTCAGAATTCCTGTAGTTTGGGATTTGAATACTTGAATTCAAGAACTGTCTAGAAGTTAGTAAAAAATCATTCATTCAAACTAGATGTTCAGTACTTTTTCTGTAAAGGACCAGGTGTTTTATATTTTATGCTTTGCAGTACAAATACTATCTCTATAGCTTTCTCTTTCTTTCTTCTTTTCCTTTAGAAGTATAAAAATCATTCTTTTTTTTTTTTTTTTTGCGGTACGCGGGCCTCTCACTGTTGTGGCCTCTCCCGTTGCGGAGCACAGGCTCCGGACGCCCAGGCTCAGCGGCCATGGCTCACGGGCCCAGCCGCTCCACGGCATGTGGGATCTTCCCGGACCGGAGCACGAACCTGTGTCCCCTGCATCGGCAGGCGGACTCCCAACCACTGCGCCACCAGGGAAATCCAAAAATCATTCTTAATAAGTTATTGGCTGAACTGTTTATTATTTTTTAAACTGTGCTTTTTCGTAGCTAGCAGGCTGTAACTTGCCCACATTACCAATTTAAAAGTATGTTATTTTTTACACAAGTTTCTGTTAATATTGAAAAAACTTCGGCAACCTTATTTCAAACAGTGCTGAGTACTGGAATTAGATTGCTATATTTGGTAATGAATTTACTCATAATTTTCTGAGTATGTTAGGTTTTTGAATTTTAATTTAAAGATCTATCTTTAAGAATTAGGAAGCTTGGGCTTCCCCGGTGGCTCAGTGGTTGAGAGTCCGCCTGCCGATGCAGGGGACACGGGTTCGTGCCCCGGTCCGGGAAGATCCCACATGTCACGGAGCAGCTGGGCCCGTGAGCCATGGCCGCTGAGCCTGCACATCTGGAGCCTGTGCTCCGTAACGGGAGAGGCCACAACAGTGAGAGGCCCGTGTACCGCAAAAAAAGAAAAAAAGGAAGCTTAAAGAATACCAAGAAGCTTTATGATAACATCCATGCTTAATTACTGTATTTCCTAAATATATTTTGTTTGTTTGATAATCAGTGTTAGGTCTTATATGATCATTTGTGCATGTAAGTGGCCATATGTAACTATGACTTCAGCTTAAGCCAGTTCTATATTTAGTGGTAAAAACAATTTTTTTTTTGGCTTTTCGAGTTTTTGTTTTATTGTGCTCAGCCTGCATATGTGTTATAAATATTCTTTTGTACATGACAGGTGTTCAGTTTTTTGCATAATTGATTTACAGTATTACATTAATTTCAGGTGTACGACAGTGATTCGATATTTTTATACATTACAAACTGATCACCACAGTGGTGAAACTGACTTGTGCAGACTTACTGGATACGTACTACTAATAATTTAAATACACATTCTGTATGGTATTAGTTTGTAGGGTTAAGCCAATTTGATTATAAATTAATTTATTTTCTGTATTATATCTCCAATTTTTTCCTGTATAAAGCAGTATACTACTTTATTTTGCCTCTCCATTCTTTTCCCTCTCTTTATTGACACCTTATTTTGTAAGAATGGGCAACATATTTAACGTTCCATATTTCTAGCTCCCCTGTATTCATATACAAATCTTTGTGCTGCTACCTCCACTGTTACAACAGAATTTCTGTAGAAAAGATCAGTGACTTGTTGCTTCAGAATCTAGTTATTTTTTGCCTTCCTCCTTAGCAAATATGTACTTCTTCCTAGGTGCCTACTATTGTGTGCACACAGGGAAGGAATAGAGATGAACGGGAGATAGGTGCAAGGTGAAGGGAGGAATTAGCATTGGGAATGGTTATACCTTTCAAACTTGGGGCTCTTGACACTACCCACTAATCTTATTCACTCCAGCCTCTTTTTCCTGTTCCCTGAATTATTCAATTCAGACTTTCAACAGTCAACTCACAAGACTCACCCTCATCACTTGATCTGGCCTCCCACTTAGGTAATTAGAGGCCATAGGTGTAAATTCCCTTCCACTCCCTTCTCCACCTGAAAAACATGTCTGTATTTTTTCATTCATAATTACTTTCGAAGGGAAAGGAGGGGAATTGATGATTGAAGATTTGAACTAACTACACGGTATGGGAAAGAAAACTAGGGCTGAATAAAAAGATTGTTAGGTTATGCCAAGAGTCAGCTGATATTTAAGAATATTTTGTGATTCTAAAAGTAAATTGCTACAGGCACGACAGGATCATGAGTGGTTAATGGAAAAAGTAGTTGACCCTTGTTTGATTCTCATTTATTTCAGCTACATGTATGTGTTTCATGTAAAATGTACTTACTGTGATTTGCAGTTGAAAATGTTTGGAATTTGTCTCCTAAATCTGAGACCTCCTTTTCTTTTGCTTAACCCATAAATATTGGTGTACAAAGGGGTATTGTCCTTGATCCTGTTCTCCCTTCACTAATCATAACTGCACTTCAGATTTGAAATACTTATATGCTGGTGGTTCACACTCTTCAGTTCTAGAACTATGCTAAACAGTCTGTCCGAAACTTATTCATTACGTTCTGGCTAAAATTACTTTTCCCTCATTTTGAGTAATTGTGTAATTATCCATGAATTACCCATGCCAGAAACTTGCAAATCATCTGGAATTTCAAATTTCTTCCCTTGCTGTAACTGTTACCTCTCCATCTTCACATATTCATTCATTAAGTAAATCAGTTCTGCCTCTAATTTATCATCTACGTTTCTCTTATGATTGCCTTAGTTTGGTCTCTTGTTTTGTTACTAATAGACCAGTCTTTTAATTAGAGGGCGAGTTTAGCATAGGTTTTAAGAGCATTGGCTGTAGGTTCAGACATTTAAGTTTCAGACCTTGGTCTCCTCTCCCCTCCATTTACATTGTCATATAGCTTGAGAACATTATCTAATCTCTCTGAACCTCAATTTTTTCACCTTTGAAGTGAGGATAGTAATTGAACCTACTTTACAAAGCTGTTAGGAGGACTGAATGAACTAATAAATATACATTTCCCAGTAAATACTACCTGATCTTACAGTGAAACCTTGTACTAATGCAAATATAGATATAATTTGATTATTTCTTGTCCCCAACACAGCCTTTGTTTTCAAACGGGCAGGTTAAAATTCTTACTGGGATAAGGGCAGAAGTACAAGGTAGAGCAAAGTTGGGCTGGAAAACATCTGACAAGGATTGTGGGGTGGCAGAGAGTTCCTGTGTCCCCAGTGTCTCCTGAGCCAATTTATGTGAATCAGACTGGAAAAAAAGGTGCCAACTAATAGAGATGCCTGGAATTTCTGAAATTTGACTCTCCAGTTTGTGTGATTGAATTTCAAGGCCTTTCCTTATTTTGTTAAGGCAAGGTTTTTACCTTATTTTAATTGACATAATTTTAATCATATCTCAATTTTCCCTTCATATTGTAATTAGAATGATTTTTAAAGCTGAAGTTTAATTATAATAGAACAGATTATTATATTTTTCTATTTTAATTTAATTTTTAATCTCTTTTATATATTTACTTTTAGGCCATGCATTTAGATATCAATATGTTTTATTGATGCCTTTGCTAATTAATTTTTGCATCTTCTAAGTATTTTTCCATGTTCTTAAATATCAGGTTGAACTGTATAAAATTACCATATTTGCAGGTCACAAATGGTCAAATACTGGCAGTTTTATATGGTTCAGTCTAATGCTTCATTCTTACAGCAATGAATAAGTACTGTTATATGTCTGATAATTTGATTTGCTTATATTCTTGAATAATAGCTTAATCAGGATACAGATTGCTGGTTGACTGTTATTTTCTCTAACAGCTTTGAAGATAAACATTCCTGTTATCTTTTGACAGTTTTTTTTTTTTACTGATGAGGTCAGCTGTAAGTCTGATTTTCTTCTATTACTAGTAGTTATTAAGAGTTTTTTTCGGGAGTTCCCTGGTAGCCTGGGGGTTAGGATTCTAGGCTTTTCACTGCCATGACCTGAGTTCAATCCCTGGTCAGGGAACTGAGGTCCTGCAAGCCACATGGATGGCCAAAAAAAAAAAAAAAACCAAAGTTCTTCATTTTTGCTATGTTTATGTGCGCACATTTATTTTTATTTACCCTGCTCAGGACTTGGATTGCAATCTGAGTGTTCATTTCTTTAGTTCTGAAATTTCCAATTATTATCTCTTTAGCATCTGTACTTCAGTTCCTTCATGAACTTTTAGAACTTCTATTTTACACATGCTGGAGTTTCTCATTCAGTCCCCCTCCCTTTTTTTTTCAGTATCCAAAATGTATTTATTGGGATGGTTTCCCATTCATCTTGATTCAGGGTGATTTTAATGCTGCTTCTGTCTGAAGGAGCATCCTTCTGTAAGCCTTGCTTTTTCCTCCTGTAGGCTGGCAGAATATAGTAGAGCAGCCAATACAAAAAGTGTTTGTGCATTGCTAAAGACAGTGGTGATTTTATAACATCTTGAACATTTCACATCCATGAAATAGGAATTGGGGCTCTGCACCAGGTGCTTCTTCTTATGTTTCTTCTTCTTTTCTGGAGAGGATGAAGGAGATCCTTTGTGAGAGGCTTGTTCTTGTGGGGAGGTTGTCACAGCCAGAAAGCCTCATTCAGTTCTTTAGCTTGCTTTTCATCTTTTGTGGTTTCTATCTCTCCTTATCTCTGTTGAATTCTATGTGATTTCTTCATATCTATCTTCTACCTTGATAATTTTTTTACAGTTATCACTTATTATTTAGCTTGTGTTGTGAGTTTATTCAGTAATTTTATTTTCTTGATTCTTTTTCAGATCTACCCATTTTCATAGATCCCATTTGTCACTTTGTGAAAATTTTACACATATTTGAAGTCTTTATCAGACTGATATGTCTTCTGTGGATTAGGTTTCTACTTCTTGGTGTATTGTATTTGTTGACTGTAATAGTACTGAAATTTCTTCATGTGCATTGTAGTCTTATTTATGAGCTTATCTTCAGTGGGAGCTCCACTTGTGCCTTGGGTTGGGAGGAGTTCTAATGAGATGGTTTTGTGTTTGTAAGGGTCCAGACAAGCTTCTTTTTGTTGTTGTTGAATGAATATGTGAATTTACTTATCTAAAGAGGAATCTCAGGAAAACAAGTAGCTGTTAGGCAAAAATAATGACTTCTGCTTCGTGGACATTTTGTTTGGAGTTCTGAGTTGATTAAAAAGGAGATTTTAAATAAGAACTTGAACTTAGGATAGAGAACAGAGGAGAAACGTTGAGTTCAGCCTTGGGAAAGATGACTAGTATGATGGACTGGTTTCCTTGGGTTCCTTCTGGTTCATAATAGATTTACTTCCAATTTTCCATTCAGTGTTTCTGAAATCTCAGAAAAACTGGTGCCAGGACACGAAGGTTCAGGGCTGGAGATTGCATCACTACGTGAACCCTAAGTCATCCGGCATTGGATAGATTACCAGTTATTATAAAAGAATATAGCTCAGGAACAGCCAGATGGAAGAGATGCATAGGGCAAGGTATGTGGGAAGAGGTGTGGAGCTTCCATGCTCACTGAGCATGTCACTCTTCCTGAATATCCCCAAGTTCACCAACCTGGAAGCTACTCCTAGACAAGCTTCTTATTAGTTTCTTGACTTGGCCTTTCTATGTACTGTGCAGATAGTACACACGTTAGTTATGTATCTATGCAGGAAGCTTGTTTGTGTTCAGACTTCTTGTGGATGACTCCACGGCTGGCAAGGATTTTAGGTTTCAGAGTACTTAAAGCCTGCCCTGTGGCTTTATTGAGGGAGTTCAGTTTCAACTTTTAACCTTTGTCTTCCTATTCCCAACGGTGGTAACAATAACCCCTGTGGCCCACTTGCATCACTGCCTTACCACTTAGGCTTTGAGTGCCCTTTTGGTTTCTGGCACTTCCAATTTTGACTTCTTGGTTGTAGACTCAGTTATATATTTTTAGACCTTTAATTTGTTATATGTTAGCCATTTCTGTGTTTGAGTTGGGGGTCAGGTGGTCTTAGATTTGCTTAGTGATCCATCTTGAATGGAAGTCCACCAATTTAATGAAGCTAAATTCCAGTTAACAACACTGTGGAGATAAACTAGTTTGTAGACTTGTCTATTTTAGCCTTTAAGCACCCCCCCACCAAAGATTATACATTTTAGTAAATTGACACTTAAAAGAAATTAATCTAATAGGTATGAATGGGTCTCTCAGAACATTGAAGTAATGAAATCAGTTCTAGGGACGTTATGCGTAAAACTTGGTCAGTAGGGGCTTCCCTGGTGGCGCAGTGGTTGAGAATCTGCCTGCCAATGCAGGGGACACGGGTTCGTGCCCTGGTCTGGGAAGATCTCACATGCCACGGAGCAACTAGGCCCGTGAGCCACAGCTACTGAGCCTGCGCATCTGGAGCCTGTGCTCCGCAACAAGAGAGGCCGTGACAGTGAGAGGCCCGCGCACCGCTATGAAGAGTGGCCCCCGCTCGCCGCAACTAGAGAAAGCCCACGCACAGAAACGAAGACCCAACACAGCCCAAAATACAAGTTAAAAAAAAAAAACCTTGGTCGGTAGCTTTGGCTCTGAAGTTTGGGTTTCAGTTTTGTATAGTAATGAAAACTCAACATGACAACTAGTACTGAGTGATTGAGTCAGGAGCACGCTCATCTGATCACTAATTACAAGGGCATTGTTACTCATAAACTCGAATGGAAAATGACTCACCTTTTCAACACAAACATTTATATAATTTAAAAATTTATTTATAAATATAGAAGTAAATAGCAGAAAGATCCCTAAAGAAGCTTCAACTCTTTGTTTTGGTGGTAAGACACCTTGGCTGCTGGGTAATCTGACAGAAGTAAGTAGTCAGCATAGGAATGGGTTTGGCTGATGGTCTGCAGACTTAAATTTTCCTGTGTCTCATTGGGGGTTCTTTCATGCCTTAGATTTCTGAATTCCAAGCTTCTCTGAAAACCTTTATGGCAAATAAGAGTCTTTCTCAAATGTATCCCTCTATTCTTCCTGTACTTTGGGTTGTGTTTCTTCTGCAATGTTTAGGTATCCTTTTGCCATCTACATTTTTTGAAAAAGATAAAAAGTCGTAAACTGTGATGTCAGCTTGCCAGGTAGAAGTAGAAATTGTAAGAATCTGAGAATCAGCTTATTGAGTTCAAAAAACAAAACCTGGTATGACTTACATCAAATCATACATAAAAGTATAATGGATACTTTTATATATTGAATGTTTCTTGCTCAGAACAGAATGTCTCTTCAGAGATATTCCTTCAGAGTTATTCCTTCATTAAGATGTTACAAATTTCTTAAGAACTTTCTCAATATTTTACATATATATATAATTATATATACATATAGTTATATATACATATAATTGTCTATCTATAGACTCCTTTTTTTTCCATTTGTGAACTTCGCACCTGCTCTTCTTGGTTTGCATGCTGTTTCTTCCTTTCCTAGTTTTGTTGGGGGTCCCCAAGACCATCCTCAGGTTCAGTGATTTGCTGGAAGGACTCACAGAATTAAGAAAAGCTTATACTCATGGTTGATTTTATTGCAGTGAAAGGATACAGATTAAAATTAGCAAAGAGAAAAGGTGCATGGTGTAAAATCCAGGAGAAAGCAGATGCAAGCATCCAGCTGTCTCCTTTCAGTGGAGTTGCACAGGGAGAGTCTTAATTCTCCCAGTTACAATGTATGACAATATGCAGGAGGAGTATTGCCAACCAGGGAAGCTCACATGAACCTCTGTGTCTGGGTTTTTCTAAAAATAAATTTACTTATTTATTTGATTTTTGGCTGCGTTGGTTGGGTCTTCGTTGCTGCGCTTGGGCTTTTCTCTAGTTGTGGCGAGTGGCGACTATTCATCGTTGCGGTGTGCGGGCTTTTCATTGCGGTGGCTTCTCTCGTTACGGAGCACGGGCTCTAGGCGCGCAGGCTCAGTAGTTGTGGCACACGGTCTTAGTTGCTCCCTGGCATGTGGGATTGTGCCAGACCAGGGGTCGAACCCGTGTCCCCTGCATTGGCAGTTGGATTCTTAACCACTACGCCACCAGGGAAGCCCTTGTCTGGGGTTTTTATTGGAGACTCAGTCATATAGGGATGCAGCATCCACAGAACTGATAACACCTACTTGGACTCCAGCCGATCCCACAGGTCAAACTGAATACAGATGGCCCAAGGCCTCAGGCAAACAGAAATGCTTTTATCAGGCATATATTCCAAGAGTTCGAAGGCCATCTCCCATATGCCCATCAAGGGCTAGTGTTGAAGGCCTTCCTTAGGAATGTGTGGGGTTTAATGAACCCAGGCCAACCAAGCATACTCTTTCTTGCACACTAGTGAATGCATGTTGATTCTTCAAGACCATGTATAAATGTCACCTCTTCAGTGAAAACTTACCTTATTCACTGTAAGAAGTTAGTTGCTTGTGTATTTTTGCTCCTAAATTACTTATCCTCATCTCCTCTGTAGTTAATGCTGTAGGTTTCCAGGATTTTAAAAAATATTTATTCATTCATTCATTCATTCATTGGCTGCATCGGGTCTTAGTTGTGGCATGCAGGATCTTTCATTGTGGTGCGCAGACTTCTCTCTAGTTGTGGCGCATGGGCTCTATAGTTGTGGTGTGCAGGCTCGGTAGTTGAGGCACACGGGCTTAGTTGCCCCATGGCACGTGGGATCTTAGTTTCCCAACTAGGGATTGAACCTGCTTCCCCTGCATTGGAAGGCAGATTCTTAACCACTGGCCCACGAGGGAAGTCACTCTACAATGGTTTTTAATTCATGCCATCTTAGATGTAAAAATATTTATATTCATTTTCCCCTTTCTCCTGACCATACTGTTTCTTCCTTTGATTCAAAAAAGTGTTTTTATGCATTTCCTTTGAGCAGGATCTTTGTATGCATTTCGTGTTATAAAAACAATATTTTGTTTTCATATGTAATGGTAAATTTGAGTTTGTTTTACCAATATATGTATGTCTGCTGAGGGACTGATATTCCTGCTTTTAGCATGACATTTTGTTTTCATTTTCCATTACAATTACTATATAAGTTACTGTAGTTTGTATATGTACAACTCTTTGCAGTCAAATGCTCTACCACTGAGCTATACCTCCTATATGTACAACTCTTGGACTGTTTATATCCTTGTCTTTGTATGCTGCTTCCTATAGTTGTGCGTGGTATAAACTATAAAAATCATATACTAGTCTTGAACCCTTTTTTTTTAATATACTGCAGTTTTATTTCAGTCACACAAACGAAGTTAGTATATAGGAAATTTAAATGAAACAGTATGGTAAAAATAGCTGAGAACCAAAAAATCTAAAAAGGAAGTACACCTAAAGGATGAGAATTCAATATGCACTAGTGTTTCATCTATAGTTTTGATTGACACTTGATGCTTGCAGATTTCAAAACTTTGAGATCATGATGACTATTCTGAAGAGATTTCAGCACCAGCACTAAGATTTTGTACATTCAGTTGGTTTGCAGTTGACTTGTTAGCCATTTACATAGTGTATAGTACAGATTTGTCACAGGTCAGATCACAGTGTTGAAGGAAAGAAGTACCTTCCTGTAATTAGAAAGGATCCCCTGAACTGCACTCACCTTAAGACATCCAGTATACAGAAGCATGAAAACCATCATAACAATGTGGCTCCAGGGAAGATAGTTTTGATAAGGAAAATAGCCTAAGCTTCTGTTTCCCATTTTAATTACTGAAATCTCTAACAGTGACAGAACTGTCACATAGGACAGTAACTGTATACAGTAATTCAATCAAACTTCTTGGAAAGAACACATTTAGCAATCTGGGATAATGCAGAATGACAAGAAGTATAACGTGATTCAACACTGGTTCTTTTTGTCATTTTACACAGATATCATGTTTGTTAGTTTTTTTAATGACAGGATTTTTTAAATTTTTGGCCGTGCAGCACGGCATGCAGGGAACTGATCTCAATTCCCCAACCAGGATCAAACCTATTCCCCCTGCAGTGGAAGCCAGAGTCTTAGCCACTGGACCACCAGGGAAGTCCTGACATGTTATTATTAGACCAAAGCACAAAACGTTTAGTGCATAAACCAGTTTCTATTTTAAGATCTAGCATTTTTATTGTAGTCTTTTATCTTAGTTTGTACCACTTTTACCCAGTACTCTATCCTACTGTAGATTGTTTAACTTGATGAACAAAATCAAAAGTGATTTCTGACCAGATTTATGGGGGACATAAACATTTATATCATCTAAGTGTTTGCATAACCAAGAGTGCAATAATAAATATGAAAATGCCTATTTCATTTAGAAAATAAGCTTGCTGCATCTTTTTTTTGAATTTTATTTTATTTTCTTATACAGAAGGTTCTTATTAGTTATCCATTTTATACATGTTAGTGTATACATGTCAATCCCAATCTCCCAATTCATCACCGCCCACCCCCCACCCCGCCACTTTACCCCTTGGTGTCCATATATTTGTTCTCTACATCTGTGTCTCTATTTCTGCCCTGCAAACCAGTTCATCTGTACCATTTTTTCTAGGTTCCACATATATGCTTTAATATACGATATTTGTTTTTCTCTTTCTGAGTTAACTTCATTCTGTATGACCTCTAGATACATCCACGTCCCTACAAATGACCCCAAATTTCGTTCCTTTTTATGGCTGAGTAATATTGTATTGTGTATATGTACCACATCTTCTTTATCCATTTGTCTGTCGATGGGCATTTAGGTTGCTTCCATGACCTGGCTGTTGTAAATAGTGCTGCAGTGAATATTGGGGTACATGTGTCTTTTTGAATTATGGTTTTCTCTGGGTATATGCCCAGTAGTGGGATTGCTGGGTCATATGGTAATTCTATTTTTAGTTTTTTAAGGAACCTCCATACTGTTCTCCATAGTGTCTGTATCAATTTACATTCCCACCAACAGTGCAAGAGGGTTCCCTTTTCTCCACACCCTCTCCAGCATTTGTTGTTTTTAGATTTTCTGACGATGCCCATTCTAACGTGTGAAGTGATACCTCATTGTAGTTTTGATTTGCATTTCTCTAATAGTTAGTGATTTTGAGCAGCTTTTCATGTGCTTCTTGGCCATCTGTCTGTCTTCTTTGGAGAGTTGTCTATTGAGGTTTTCTGCCCATTTTTTTTTTTTTTTGCGGTATGCGGGCCTCTCACTGTTGCAACCTCTCCCGTTGCGGAGCACAGGCTCCAGACGCACAGGCTCAGCGGCCATGGCTCATGGGCATAGCCGCTCCGCGGCATGTGGGATCTTCCCAGATCGGGGCAGGAACCCGGGTCCCCTGCATCGGCAGGCAGACTCTCAACCACTGTGCCACCAGGGAAGCCCCCTCTGCCCATTTTTTGATTGGGTTGTTTGTTTTTTTAATATTGACCTGCATGAGCTGTTTATATATTTGGGAGACTAATCCTTTGTCCATTGATTCGTTTGCAAATGTTTGCTCCCATTCTGAGGGTTGTCTTTTTGTCTTGTTTTTATTTCTTTTGTTTTGCAAAAGCTTTTAAGTTTCATTAGGTCCCATTTGTTTATTTTTGTTTTTATTTCCATTTCTCTAGGAGGTGGATCAAAAAATATCTTGTTTTGATTTATGTCAAAGAGTGTTCTTCCTATGTTTTCCTCTAAGAGTTTTATAGTGTCCAGTCTTACATTTAGATCTCTAATTCATTTTGAGTTTGTTTTTGTGTATGGTGTTAGGGAGTGTTCTAATTTCATTCTTTTACATGTAGCTTTCCAGTTTTCCCAGCACCACTTATTGGAGAGACTGTCTTTTCTTGTGTATCCTTGCTTCCTTTGTCATAGATTAGTTGACCATAGGTGCATGGGTTTATCTGTGGGTTTTCTGTCCTGTTCCACTGATCTATATTTCTGTTTTTGTGCCAGTACCATACTGTATTGATTACTGTAGCTTTGTAGTATAGTCTGAAGTCAGGGAGTCTGATTCCTCCAGTTCCGTTTTTATTCCCTCAAGACTGCTTTGTCTATTCGGGGTCTTTTGTGTCTCCATACAAATTTTAAGATGTTTTGTTCTAGTTCTGTAAAAAGTGCCATTGGTAATTTAATAGGGATTTCATTGAATCTGTAGAATGCTTTGGGTAGTATAGTCATTTTCACGATATTGATTCTTCCAATCCAAGAACATGGCATATCTCTCCATCTGTTTGTATGATCTTTAATTTCTTTCATCAGTGTCTTATAGTTTTCTGCATACAGGTCTTTTGTCTCCTTAGGTAGGTTTATGCCTAGGTATTTTATTCTTTTTGTTGCAGTGGTAAATGGGAGTGTTTCCTTAAGTTCTCTTTCAGATTTTTCATCATTAGTGTATAACAATGCAAGAGTTTTCTGTGCATTTATTTTGTATCCTACAACTTTACCAAATTCATTGATTTAGCTCTAGTAGTTTTCTGGTGGCATCTTTAGGATTCTCTATGTATAGTATCATGTCATCTGCAAAGAGTAACAATTTTACTTCTTCTTTTCCAATTTGGATTCCTTTTATTTCTTTTTCTTCTCTGATTGCCGTGGCTAAAACTTCCAAAGTTATGTTGAATAATAGTGGCAAGAGTGGGCAATCTTGTCTTTTCCTGATCTTAGAAGAAATGGCTTCAGTTTTTCACCATTGAGAATGATGTTGGCTGTGTGTGTCATATATGGCCTTTATTATGTTGAGGTAAGTTCCCTCTCTGCCTACTTTCTGGAGGGTTTTTATCATAAATGGGTGTTGAATTTTGTCGAAAGCTTTTTGTGCATCTATTGAGATGATCATATGGTTTTTATTCTCCAGTTTGTTAATATGGTGTATCACATTGATATGCATATATTGAAGAATCCTTGCATCCCTGGTATAAATCTCACTTGATCATGGTGTATGATCCTTTTAATGCGTTGTTGGATTCTGTTTGCTAGTATTTTGTTGAGGATTTTTGCATCTATATTCATCAGTGATATGGTTTGTAATTTTATTTTTTTGTAGTATCTTTGTCTGGTTTTGGTATCAGGATGATGGTGACCTCATAGAATGAGTTTGGGAGTGTTCCTCCCTCTGCAATTTTTTGGAAGAGTTTGAGAAGGGATGGGTGTTAGCTCTTCTCTAAATGTTTGATAGAATTCACCTGTGAAGCCATCTGGTCTGGACTTTTGTTTGTTGGAAGATTTCTAATCACAGTTTCAATTTCATTACTTGTGATTGGTCTGTTCATAGTTTCTATTTCTTCCTGGTTCAGTCTTGGAAGGTTATACCTTTCTAAGAATTAGTCCATTTCTTCCAGGTTGTCCATTTTACTGGCATAGAGTGGCTTGCCGTAGTCTCTTAGGATGCTTTTTATTTCTGTGGTGTCTCTTGTAACTTTTCCTTTCTGATTTTATTGATTTTATTTGAGTCCTCTCCCTCTTTTTCTAGATGAGCCTGGCTAATGGTTTATTGATTTTGTTTACCTTCTCAAAGAACCAGCTTTTAGTTTTATTGATCTTTGCTATTGTTTTCTTTGTTTCTATTTCATTTATTTCTGCTGTGATCTTTATGATTTCTTTCCTTCTGCTAACTTTGGGTTTTGTTTGTTCTTCTTTCTGTAGTTCCTTTAGGTGTAAGATTAGATTGTTTTGAGGTATTTCTTGTTTCTTGAGGTAGGCTTGTATAGCTATAATCTTCCCTTAGAAGTGCTTTTGCTGCATCCCATAGGTTTTGGATCGTCGTGTTTTCATTGTCATTTGTCTCTAGGTATTTTTTTATGTCCTCTTTGATTTCTTCAGTGATCTCTTGGTTATTTAGTAACATATTGTTTATACTCCATGTGTTTGTGTTTTTTACGTTTTTTTCCCTGTAATTGATTTCTCATCTCATAGCATTGTGGTCAGAAAAGATGCTTGATATGGTTTCAATTTTCTTTAATTTATTGTGGCTTGATTTGTGACCCAGGATGTGATCTATCCTGGAGAATGTTCCGTGCGCACTTGAGAACAAAGTGTAATCTGCTGTTTTGGAATGTCCTATAAATATCAATTAAATCTATCTGGTCTGTCGGGTCATTTAAAGCTTCTGTTTCCTTATTTATTTTCATTTTGGATGATCTGTCCGTTGGTGTAAGTGAGGTATTAAAGTCCCCCATTATTATTGTGTTACTGTCGATTTCCTTTTATAGCTGTTAGAAGTTGCCTTATGTATTGAGGTGCTCCTATGTTGGGAGCGTATATATTTATAATTGTTATATCTTCTTCTTGGATTGATCCCTTGATAATTATGTAGTGTCTTTCATTGTCTCTTGTAACATTCTTTATTTTAAAGTCTCTTTTATTTGATATGAGAATTGCTACTTCAGCTTTCCTTTGATTTCCATTTGCATGGAATATCTTTTTCCATCCCCTCACTTTCGGTCTGAATGTGTCCCTGGGTCTGAAGTGGGTCTCTTGTAGACAGCATATATATGGGTCTTGTTTTTGTGTCCATTCAGCAAGCCTGTGTCTTTTGGTTGGAGCATTTAATCCATTCACATTAAAGGTAGTTATCGATATGTATGTTCCTATTACCATTTTTTTAATTGTTATGGGTTTGCTTTTGTAGGTCCTTTTCTACTCTTGTGTTTCCCACTTAGAGAAGTTCCTTTAGCATTTGTTGTAGAGTTGGTTTAGTGGTGTTGAATTCTCTTAGCTTTTGCTTGTCTCTAAAGCTTTTGATTACTCCATGGAATCTAAATGAGATCCTTGCCGGGTAGAGTAGTCTTGGTTGTAGGTTCTTCCCTTTCATCACTTTAAGTATGTCATTCCACTCCCTTCTGGCTTGTAGAGTTTCTGCTGAGAAATCAGCTGTTAACCTCATGGGAGTTCCCTTGTATGTTATTTGTCATTTTTCCCTTGTTGCTTTCAATAATTTGTCTTTAATTTTTATCAATTTGATTACTATGTGTCTCGGCATGTTTCTCCTTGGGTTTATCCTGCCTGGGACTCTCTGCGCTTCCTGGACTTGGGTGGCTATTTCCTTTCCCATTTTAGGGAAGTTTTCGACTATAATCTCTTGAAATATTTTCTCAGGTCCTTTCTCTCTCTCTTCTCCTTCTGGGACCCCTATGATGCGAATGTTGTTGCATTTAATGTTGTCCCCAAGGTCTCTTAGGATGTCTTCATTTCTTTTCATTCTTTTCTCTTTATTCTGTTCCTCAGCAGTGAATTCCACCATTCTGTCTTCCAGGTCACTTATCTGTTCTTCTGCCTCATTTATTCTGCTGTTGATTCCTTCTAGTGTTTTTTTCATTTTAGTTATTGTTCATCTCTGTTTTCTGTTCTTTAATTCTTCTAGATCTTTGTTAAACATTTCTTGCATCTTCTTGATCTTTGTCTCCATTCTTTTTCTGAGGTCCTGGTTCATCTTCACTATCGTTATTCTGAATTCTTTTTCTGGAAGGCTGCCTATCTCCGTTTAGTTGTTTTTCTGGGGTTTTATCTTGTTCCTTCATGTGGTACATAGCCCTCTGCCTTTTCATCTTGTCTGTCTTTCTGTGAATGTGGTTTTTGTTCCGCAGGCTGCAGGATTGTAGTTTTTCTTGCTTCTACTGTCTGTCCTCTGGATGCTTGCTGCATCTTTAATGTCTCTACTAGTGGATGACAATGAGTAGTTGATAGAAAAAAAAGAACTATATACTTGAATTATGGTAGCGCATCCATCAAGGTTAATCTAGAAATGAAGTTTCTATAGAAACAGGAACTGTTTTAACAAGGAAAAAAAGTTCCCTCATTCAAACCTCTTTGAAGTGGTAATGGCTGCAAACCTGCAGCATTTAGAAAACTATGCTGTCAACAAGCTGTGTCTTACGAACCTACATTAAGAAATCCAGAAAGCAGATGAAAGTGGATTCTTCAAAATTTTAGTAAAACTACTGATAACCAAAGATTTCAAAGGAAATATAGCACATAACTCAAGCATAAATCAAGGTGGAGAGCATGGAGAATTTTTGATTTCCTAAATTTTCAAACATTTTATCATTGCACATACAGGAATTCTCCCGTATTTTAATTTTAGAAGTTTCAAAGAAAATGGAGTGGATTACATACACAAATGTGAATGCCCACACAAACACGCGCAGACACACACACACACACACACACACACACACACACACACACACACACACACACACACACACAGTGTAAGTAGAGTATATAGTTCCTTCTTCCCACCACCTAAGTCTCACTACCACTTAGCTGTACCTCCTGTATGCACAGCTCTTTGGACTGTTTATAGCCTTGTCTTTGTATGGTGCTTCCTATAGTTGTGCATAGTATAAACTGTAAAAATTATATCCTAGTCTTGAACCCTTTCTTAAAAGCAAGGATTGAGTCATGCTGTGTTCTCAATTTTATGGCTGACATATAGTAGTCAGTTTGTTGTGTTGACTGTGATGCTATTTTACAGTTAAGTTTAACTTCCATATGTTAACCTCAGCAGGTTTATTCATTCTGATAGATGCTAGAACACTAGCAGGTTACGTCACAGATGATCTCTCTTCCCACATTAGCATGAATTCAAGTAGTTCTGAACAAAGTCAGAATTTATAAGTTGATAGATTGTGTATTTCTATTTCTGCTGTAACAGAATTGCCATAAACTTTTGTCTTAAAACAACATACATTTTATTTTCTTATTGTTCTTGAAGGCTGAAGTGTGAAATCAGTTTTACTGTGTTAGAGTCAAAGTGTTGGCAGGTCTTGTTCATTCTGGAGGCTCTGAGGAGAGAATCCATTTTCTTTTTCTTTTTCTTTTTTTCCAGCTTATAGTAGCCACCTGCATTCCTTGGCTGTGTCTCTGTTTCCAAAGCACATTATTCTAATCTCTGCTTTCATTGTCAATTGCCTTCTCCTCTTCTGTAGTCTAATCTTCTTCTGCCTCCATCTTGTTAGATCACTTGTGATGACATTTATGGCCTATCAAATAATCCAGGACAGCATACCCATCTCAAGATCCTTAATTTCATCCCCCTCACAGAATCTCCTTTGCTGTATAAAGTGACACAGGTTTTCCAAGCATTACGACCTAGGTATCTTTGGGGGCCGTTATTACAACCACATAGTGTAATAACGAAGCACCTTAAAGTTTTTTTGCATATTAATGCTTATTTTCTCTTCCTAAATAAGGTATCATTTTTCCCCAATGTAATAACTTAGTGGAATAACTTATTTTACTCAGCTCTTAATGCTCATTTCTTTGTTCTTGTCTATGATATATGAATGAGTAGTTCCCATGTAGGCATCGTGTACAATCTCCTTATTTTTTCTGAAGAATATTTCTTAATGTTGTTGTTTTGTGTTGTAGTTGGTGTAATACGGTGCCCAGTATGCCGCCAAGAATGCAGACAGATAGACCTTGTGGATAATTATTTTGTGAAAGATACATCTGAAGCTCCTAGCAGTTCTGATGAGAAATCAGAACAGGTATGCTTCTCAATTTTTCTTTATATTCCTATCTTGATATGAAAATATGAATTATAAGAAAACATGCTTGAATTGTTACATAATTTAGGGTAGTTATGCCTTAGTTTCATCTTTCAAATTGAAAATGAAGGATATCTTTATTCTACACCCTCAGACCTGGTTAAATGAGATTAAAAGTCATTACTTAAAGATTCAAATCTTGTATAGATTTTGTATTCTGAGACTTTTTTTTACCTACCTGAATGTTTGATCTGGAAGGGAAAGGATTTTGTTGAAGAGAAATGGATAACAAAATAATTTTATTCTAGGTACAGTGAATTAGTATATTTGAGAGCAAGTTAGAAAGTTTTCACCTTTTTGTTTTGTGGATCTATATTTTGTAAATTTAATGTAGCTTAGTATTTATTTCCTCCTTTAGGTATGTACTAGTTGTGAAGACAATGCAAGTGCAGTTGGCTTTTGTGTAGAATGTGGAGAGTGGCTATGTAAGACATGTATTGAAGCACATCAAAGAGTAAAATTCACTAAAGATCACTTGATCAGGAAGAAAGAAGATGTCTCAGGTAAGATAGAAGCAGTTTTAATGATTACTATTAATCTCCCTCTTTTGCCCCTATAGCATTTCTACTTATCTTTATAAGCTTTTGATACCAATATCAGTAAGAATTTAGAAAGTTAGACAAAAATTTTGTTTAGTTTAAAAATATGTGTTTTATTTTACTGCAGAGTCTGTTGGAGCATCTGGTCAGCGCCCTGTTTTCTGCCCTGTACACAAACAAGAACAGTTGAAACTTTTCTGTGAAACATGTGATAGGCTGACATGTAGAGACTGTCAGCTATTGGAACACAAAGAACATAGGTACAAAAGTCATAATTGCTTATCAAGAAATATTATAAAAAGTTCTTGTAAAATTATTTTTCCTAAAGCAAGTATTCTATAATTTTGTTAGCATTTTAAAATTATCAGTTTTGTGTTTTATGTCTTAGAGCAAGATGTATTTTTGATAAATTATTTAATGGTTTCCATATTCATACCTAATTGTTTTATGGATATTTGTTGAAAATGTATCAGTACATGGATTTGGGTTGCAAGAATGGAGTTATACTATTTCTTTGTATGCAACGCCTCTGGTTCAAATACACTTTTTTTCAAGTGTTCTATGGGATTTAGGCTCTGGACTGTTGTCTTAAAAGGTAATATTTCCATGAGTGTGGCTAAGTGATACCCATTTTAACATCAAAGCATAAATATACTGCTTTCATATTGGATATACAGTTTGTAGAAAAACTAGGGATTTATAAGCATCTAAGTAGCATAATTAATAATTCATTAATACATAGCTTTGTCTTTCAACCTTCTTTTACCCTCAGGATACAATAGTATTCACTTATCACCAGCCTGTTACATCTGAACTGTTCTGGAAAGTACTGAAATTTCTAGTCAGGTGTTAAGTTTGATTAACCACACTTAAATATTTGTTTTTTAACTCTAGGATGTCTTAGAGCTTTTAGTTCATTAGAGCCATTGGAATTTTTTGGAATCCTCTAAAAGAAAGGGATACATTAATTCTGTTCACTAACAAGTATTGCATCTGTAGTTTGTGCCAGGCAGTTTTCCTAATGGTGCATGTTTGTTTAATTCACACCAACCACCCATGCAGTGTTGGTACTGATATCCTGACTGTTTTAAAGGTGAGCGAGAGTTCTTACAGAAAGCTTTAGTAAT
Organism: Grampus griseus; assembly: GCF_964374135.1. Lineage (NCBI taxonomy): Eukaryota > Metazoa > Chordata > Mammalia > Artiodactyla > Delphinidae > Grampus > Grampus griseus. The sequence continues at coordinate 82,897,632 of NC_139017.1, forward strand.
CTGTACAAGGTGTCCCCATAAGTGGTAGAGCCAGGATTTGAACTCCAGATCTATTTTAGCCCATATGCTCATTTTCTCCCATGTGGTATTCAGAATATAGAATACAGTGTATGGAATCTTTCAAACTTGACCTCATAGGGGTAATGCTCTTTTTTCTTTTCCAAGGCACCTCTTACTGTTTTACAGAACATTTGTGTAGAAATGCTACTTTAAACTTTTGTATCCTTTGTTACAAAATGTCTCATCTTGCTTATGAATTGGCTAATGTTTTGCTTGAGGTAACTAATCTTGTGAATGCCTTCACCTGAGGTCCAAATCTTACCCTTGTCTTGTAATCTCAGTAAGACATTAAATTACTTTCTCACAGCTGCAGTCAGATCTTTGAGCATTTAGATTTCTTATGGCTTTTTACATTGATGGTGCGAAACAGAAAGAATAGGAACATGGCATCCTTTATTCTGTGAACAAATAGCTTCAGCCACTCCTCTCAAAGTTTAACCATGTTCCATTCTTCCCTTTCCTTCACCACTTTCCTTTACTACTCATAGCCAACTCCTAATTATCTCTTGAATGTTCTTCCCTTTTCTTTCGTTTTTTCACCCTGTGATTTTCCTGGATAGACTATGGCAGAACCAATGGCACTGGACTTAAAAGCCTAGGTTCCTGTTACTACAACACATTTACAACTAGTCTCCCTGTTTTGAGTTTTATATTGTCAAATTCATTCTGTCCACATTGCTGCCAGTATCATTTGGCTAACATGTAGTTAAGCCCCACCCACCCCACCCCCTTTAAACACACTCTTCAAAGATACCCCATAGTCAAAGTTTAAAGTGCTCATTATTGAGTCTTACCAGATTCTTTTCTTTATCATCTGTACAAAAGTTAGGAAACAGTCCACAAGACCACCCTCTCTTCTAATACCAGCTGCAGAGTTCAGTAAAAACCCAAACATAGGAGATAACAGCATGCAGTCCACCTCATTAATATGATTTGTTATTACTTATACCTTCTTCAGTTAGAGTGGTGGCCTTGTAAACAGGATGCTTTCTGTTCACCTTGGAACCACCATCCATAAGCCAAGCAGCTTTGTTAGCTAATAGACTTTATAGAGCACCACCTATGTGATCATAGCATTCAGCAGCTCCTCTGGTGGTTCAGAAGTTATATTTAGAGGAAAAGAGGCCAGCTACCTGCTCATAAATACAATAAATACTTCTTTGCATCCTCCTGGTCGCATGTTCCTGCACAGACCATCTCTGTTTATGTGGAACGCTTCTGGGCCTTGCCTTCGTCATTAGAGTGTTCCCCTGTCACCCAAGACATTATGAGTATTTCAGGTTTCATGGTTATTTTGTGTCCTTCAGTCATAGAGTCAGTCTCAGTGCTGAATGGCAAGCTAGTAATTTTCTCTTAAATGACATAAATTTTACCATGGTATCCAGAACTTCTCTGGTCCAAAATCCTGGTGGGTCGCTTCTGAGTGGCACTGAGAGGTTTTTGCCATAAGTTTCAATCTGCGTAGGTACGTGTTGCTGACACTTCCAAAATCATGTCCGAGTGTGGATCACAGGGGCCCAAAAGCATCATGAGAAAGACTGCTTTTTGCAGTTCAGACAATGGCTGCCTTTGTTCAGGCCCCCGTTCAAATATGACCTTCTTTTGGGTAGTTGTATAGATTGGTGCTGGTAATATTCCCAGATATGGAGGGTGTGTTCTTTAAAATTCAAATATACCAACCAAATGTTGGCTTCTTGTTTAGTTCTAGGGGTAGGTGGCAGAAGCAGTTTTTTTTTTCACCTTTGGAATGTCATGGGTGGCTCCTGCCTAGGTTATTCCTAAGAATTTCACCAGTTTGGACAGGTCCTTGGACCTTCGCTATATTTAGCAACAGCTTCTCTTGGTCATGTGTGTCGCCATTGCATCTGAGTCAGTCTTACCTTCATCTTTAGTTTCTGATATTATCATGAAATTAATATAGTATATTTTTACACTCAGGACCTGCATCAAGTCTAAATCTCTTCTAAACAAATCATACCAGTAAGCTGGTGAATTGAAATAACCCTGTGGCAGTATAGTAAACATCAATTAGGGTCCTTCCACATCAAGGAAAATTGCTGTTTGGCTCTTTTTCAGAGTTAGAAAAAAAATTTGCATGTTCAGTCACTGAGTGCCACTCTTTTTTAGTCTGCTGTATATATTTTTTGTATTGTTGAAACCGTATCAAGGACTGCTGATGCTATGGTGGCACTACTTTATTAAAACTTTAATAGTCTGCTGTTACTCTTGATGAAACATTTACTTTTTTTCTTGATGAAACTACACATGGTTATTGTACAAAGAATTCATTGATACTAGCACTCCAGCTTCTAATTTGTCATTAAAGTTGTAATCTCATTTTATCCATCAGGTATCCTATACTGTCTCAGGTCTACAACTTCTGTGGACTTGGACAGTTTTGTTTTTTTAAAAAAATATTTATGTATGTATGTATTTTGCTGTGCCAGGTCTTAGTTGTGGCACGTGGGATCTTCAAGTTGCGACATGCGGGATCTTTAGTAGCGGCATGCAAACTCTTAGTTGCGGCATGTGGGATCTAGTTCCTTACCCAGGGATCGAACCCGGGCCCCCTGCATTGGGAGCGTGGAGTCTTAGCCACCGGACCACCAGGGAAGTCCCTGGACTTGGACAGTTTTAGTGGTTTCCATGTACCATGTCTAATCAAGACTCGCCTGAATGTGAACCTGTATGTCTTCTGTTTTACAGTACCAGTCAGACATAATATCCATTCCAGTTACATAGTCACATAAAGGAGAGATGTAACTACTTCACATAAAGTCTGTTCATATATTCCAACTTTCATCACCTTAATCCTATCAACCATTCCTCTCCTCCCAATCTAACCTTAGGTCCCATTGGGTCTTCAGCAGGTTTTAGAATCATAGCACATTGGGCCCCCATGTCAGGGAGTCCCGGAACTGTCTCTTATCCACCCCCTGGCTATTTTACCCACACAAGTGCATATTGCCTTGTGTTTTCCAGCTGGGGTTGAGCCAGAAAACCCTGGCCTCTCCTTCAGTTTTCAGGTTGATTGATCCATGGAATCGTTGCTCCAGGCAGTACAAGGTCAGGTTTCTCATTGTCATCTTTGCCTTCCAGCTTTTAAAATTTCTTCATACTGGGGTAAATACAACAGTTGTTTAATGCCCTTTAATGTTGGGGACCAGCAGTGGCTCCCATTGGTCCACCCAACCTCCCAAGAGTGCTACGTTAAGACCTTTGTTTCAACACCATCATTGTCTGCTTTATTCACTACCTTCCCCCCCTCCCTTTTTTTTGTTTGTTATTTTTGTTTTTGTTTTTTATGGTACGTGGGCCTCTCACTGTTGTGGCCTCTCCCGTTGCGGAGCACAGGCTCTGGACACACAGGCTCAGCAGCCATGGCTCACGGGCCCAGCCACTCCGTGGCATGTGGGATCTTCCCAGACCGGGGCACGAATCCGTGTCCCCTGCATCGGCAGGCGTCCTCTCAACCACAGCGCCACCAGGGAAGCCCCCCGCCCCTTCCCTTTTTAACAACCACCTGAAGATTTCCATCCTGCTGGGATAAATCCCTTGACTCTCCCCTTTGTCTTTCCCTATTTTCTCATGAATCACTAGTTTTCTTAATATCTGTAAGGCCCATAAAGCTGAGACAAATCTAATAAGGCTTCTCAGATTATTGCTAGGTTTTGCAGCAGTAAAATTACATGGGGGTGCCCATGTACAAGGGTCCCCCTTAATCACATTATTTACCTTGATCTTAGTAGGAGGCATACTCAGTAGATGAACATCCTGCTCTGCGTAATGCTAATCTGGCGTGGCTTGCGTGTGAGAAGCATATCAGCCAATTCTTCTGGGGAGTTCTATTTGGCATTTATAGGAGAAGGACAATCGCCTGTCTGAGGGTAAAAAAAACCTCACAGGGGCTTTTATCTAGTCCACCAAGCTAGCTGTCCCCTCAGGAATCACCTGCTGTGTATCTAGGTTATGTATAGCCATCTGTGATTCCATAGTGAGCTGTGGGTCCTCCATCAGCTCAAACATTGCTGTTCTATTCTGCAGCATTCAAAATCAACAATACTACCTCTATGTAATCAGTCACTCTTACAATATTTTAGTAAAGGTTTTTTTCAGGAAGCATACAATGTCAATCCACAAAATGAGATAATTCCTTAGCATTGTAAACTCTCGTTTCATTAGTTTCTTGATTTTGTCTTTCCTCAACCCGGACTACTTTGTGACTGAGGTCATAGAGGTGCTGTCTATTTTCCCAGCATAATTTTCCCCTTTGGAATGGCCCTGAGGCTAGTGGCTGTAGCTCAGACTGGCTGAAATCTAAACTTTGCCCAGTGTCAGGATCTGTCCCAATACACTCTTTATTTTACAGATAACAATAACCAAGGAATTGTTTCATTACCTTGTTTCTTATTAGTTTGCATTTCCTTGTTTATCCAGGGAGTCAACTCCTAGGGAGTTGGAGCTACAGTTTCTAAATTCTTTCTGTTGATAACTTTTACCTCTAATAACTGCAGCTGTAGTTCCATACCATGAGTGACTAGTCATCCAGGAATCAAAGGTTCATAACCCTTGTCATCTTTTCCTTCCTCTTCCCAACCAGAAGTTTCAATGAGTCAGGATGGTTCTAGTGAATCTCACTTTTGAGGCCAACTATGAAGTTAGGGAACAATTCACAGGTCCTCCCTCACTTCTGACACCCAGTTGCAGAATTTGGGGGTCCCCAAAACCATTTGCGCTTCCTTTTTTTTTTTTTTAATTTATCTTATTCATTCTCACTTCTGACACCAGTTGCAAGTTCAGGATTTCTTAAGACTACCCTCAGATTCAGTAATTTCTTAGAACTCACTGAAAGATGTATACTGACAGTTAACATTTATTACAGTGAAAGGATACAGATTAAAATCATCCAATGGAAAGACACAGAGCAGAGTAGTCTAGGAGAGTTCTAAATGTGGAACTTCCATTTGTGTCTTCTCAGTAGAATTCTTTTTTTTTTGTTTAATCTTTATTTATTCATCCATTTATTTTGGCTGCGCTGAGTCCCAGCTGTGGTGCATGGGATCTTCAGTTGTGGCATGCCAACCCTTAGCTGCGGCATGCGTGCAGGGTCTAGTTCCCTGACCAGGGATCGAACCCGGGACTCCAGTGCTGGGAGCAGGGAGTCCCACCCACTGGACCACCAGGGAAGCCCCCTCAGTGGAATTCTTAATGTAGTTAACTCCTCCTAGCAATAATGTGTGACAGCATGAAGAGAATATTGCCAACCATCAAGGCTTGCATGAGCCTTTGTGTCCAGAATTTTTTTTGGAACTCTGTCATGTAGATGTAGTTCACTGGCCACATGATTGACTGGTTTCCAGCCCCTCCTGAGGTTGAGCTGACTGTGTGACCTGAAGACTCTACCAGAAATCATATCATTAGCATATGGCCTAAGGCCTCAAGTGAACAAAGATACTTTTGTCAGACAGTACATTTCAAGGGCTTAGAGACACCCTCCCAGCTGCTGAGGGCAAAGGCCAGACTTCTCTTTGGGCAAGGTTAAATTCTTTAGTACACAATCTGTTATCTCCCATTTGCACTCTTACAGTAGGTAACCCCCTGTTTTAAACTTCTCTGCCTTTACAAATGCTATTTCTTAACAGTACACTGTCAGGAGAACTATTTCTAAAAGCCAGTTTACTTCTGTGTCTTGTCTTCCCTAACACTATGGTTCCATCTTACCCACCCCGTTTCCCTGTCTGGACTTCAGGCCTTTTAGGGCTAGTTCTTTAAGGGACTTAGCTTCTCACATGCTTATTGATCAAGTCGGGTTTCCCACCTCTTCTTGAGTCACTCATGCAATTATGATAATATGTATTTTCTTAGAAAATCCCACCAGTTAGTAGAGGTTTTAAAAACATACTTGTGGGCTTCCCTGATGGTGCAGTGGTTAAGAATCCACCTGCTATTGCAGGGGACACGGGTTCAAACCCTGGTCTGGGAAGATCCCACATGCTGCGGAGCAGCTAAGTCCGTGCGCCACAACTACTGAGCCTGCGCTCTAGGGCCCACGAGCCATAACCACTGAGCACGCGTGCCGCAACTACTGAAGCCCATGCCCCTAGAGCCTGTGCTCCACAACAAGAGAAGCCACCACAATGAGAAGCCCACGCACCACAACAAAGAGTAGCCCCTGCTCGCTGCAATTAGAGAAAACCCACGCACAGCAACGAAGACCCAACGCAGCCAAAAATAAATAAATAAAATAAATAATTTTTTTAAAAAGCCATTAAGAAAAGTTTAAAAATAAAAAAAAGAAAAACATACTTGCTTAGAAATAGACCATAAAGATTTTACAAAAATCTGTGTTTTCTATCTCATTCTTGTTTATAATGTTGAATAGCTGAGTTTGTTTCCTTTTTTTTTGCGTTACTCGGGCCTCTCACTGTTGTGGCCTCTCTCGTTGCGGGGCAACAGACTCCGGACGCGCAGGCTCAACGGCCATAGCTCACGGGCGCAGCTGCTCCGCGGCATGTGGGATCTTCCTGGACCGGGGCACGAACCCGTGTCCCCTGCATCGGCAGGCGGACTCTCAACCACTGCGCCACCAGGGAAGCCCTCCTTATTTTTTTTTTTTGCAGTACACGGGCCTCTCACTGGCCTCTCACTGTTGTGGCCTCTCCCGTTGCGGAGCACAGGCTCCGGACGCACAGGCTCAGCGGCCATGGCTCACAGGCTTAGCTGCTCCATGGCATGTGGGATCTTCCCGGACCGGGGCACGAACCCGTGTCCCCTGCATCGGCAGGTGGACTCTCAACCACTGCGCCACCAAGGAAACCCTATTTCCTTATTCTTTATTAGCCTAGCCATAGATTTGAGTCTCTTGTTGGTCATTTTATTTTATTTTTTAAAGATTTTTTTGTTGTGGACCATTTTTAAAGTCATTACTGAATTTGTTGCAATATTGCTCTGTTTTATATTTTGGTTTTTTGGCTGCGAGGCATGTGGGATCTTAGCTCCCTGACCAGGGATCAAACCTGCACCCCATACATTGAAAGGTGAATTCTTAACCACTGGACCTAGGGAAGTCCCTATTGGTCATTTCAGTGATCCAGTTTTTGAAATTGTTTATTCTTTTTTTAAGTATTCTAACTCTCACAGTTCTCTTTTATTTTTTTTTTATTTTATTTATTTATTTTTTGCTGTACGTTGGCCTCTCACTGCTGTGGCCTCTCCCGCTGCGGAGCACAGGCTCCAGACGCGCAGGCTCAGTGGCCATGGCTCACAGGCTCCGCGGCATGTGGGATCCTCCTGGACCGGGGCACGAACCCGTGTCCCCTGCATCAGCAGGCGGACTCTCAACCACTGCGCCACCAGGGAAGCCCTCTCTTTTATTTTTATTCTTTGCTTAGCTTAATTTCATTGTACTTCTTTTAGGTTCTTATGCTGAATCTTGACTTTATCAAAAAGATGTGAATTTTTCATTTATTTATTTATTTATCTATCTATCTATCTATCTATTGCTGCATCGGGTCTCATTGCTGCGCGCGGGCTTTCTCTAGTTGCGGTGAGTGGGGGCTACTCTTCGTTGCGGTGTGTGGGCTTCTTATTGCAGTGGCTTCTCTTGTTGCAGAGCGCAGGCTCTAGGCGCACAGGCTTCAATAGTTGTGGCACGTGGGCTCAGTAGTTGTGGCTCACAGGCTTTAGAGCACAGGCTCAGTAGTTGTGGCACACGGGCTTAGGTGCTCCGCAGCATGTGGGATCTTCCCGGACCAGGGCTCAAACCTATGTCCGCTGCATTGGCAGGAGGATTCTTAACCACTGAGCCACCAGGGAAGCCTGTGAATTTTTCTTTGATTAAAATTTAGCCTCATTCCAGAATCATTATTGACTTACCTCCTCTATATAAGAATTTTGGGTCCCCTGCCACCCACCCACCCTTTTAAAGGTGATTGTTGCATAGTATAGTGATACAGATAATGAACTTTGGTGTGTGTGTGTGCGAGTGTGTATCTTCAAATGAATAATATGTAGTACCTTCCTTATAAGATGGCTGTGAGGATTGAGTTGAGAATTGTACCTGTAAAGTGCTTAAGACAGTAAGGGCTCAATAATAGTCTGTTACATTTCATTTATTTATGGCCATGCTGGGGGGCTTGTGGGAATTCCCTGACCAGGGGTTGAACCTGGACCCTCAGCAGTGAAAGCCCTGAGTCCTAACTACTGGACCACCAGGGAATTCCCTATTTTTTTTTGTTTTAAAAAAAACACTTTATTGAGATCTTTGGTTTTCTTTATGGCCTCATAAATTGTTTTCAAAAAGGAAAACATCTGTAGAACTTTATGAAATTTTGTACCTCAAAGCACTTCATGATTTCTAGCTAAACCAAGGCATTATCCCTCCTCCTTCTAGTAATTGTCTTCACAGTACATGAATAAAAAATGTATAGACTTATAAAGGACAAGAATGAGAGAAGAGACACCAATGGAGGTTTCAGTTAATTTTTCAAAACCAGGGAAATGGATTGAATATTTGTTGGATCTGATGATTTACCTAGTAGAGTTGAGCCATCTACAACCCAAGGGAATGCAAATGAGATATAAAGGAAGCTACTTGATTTATTTCCTAGAAACCTATGGTGGCTCGGGATCTAGAGGTGATAGGTATCACAAAAGTTGGGCTTATTCTCTGGATAAGTAGAATCAGAGGCCCTGGACTTGGGGATATTAGGTCTAGATTGAGGGTGAGGATGAGGTACTTGGCTGAAATTGGGGAGATTAAAGGATCAATCTGCACACTAAACTGTGAGACATTCACTTACCTCGACTTGCTTCCAGATTGCCAGTAGTGAACTTTTCCATTTCACTATTCTTCCCTACTCTGCTGTCTGGAATTAGAGGCTTTGTCACTCTGGAGAAAGTGAATAATTAGAAGAGGCCTCCTAATGTTGCCATTTGGGGTTCATTTCTGATGAAAAAGATGGCCTTACAGTGAACCCCATCAGTTCATAAGTTCTGCTCTCTCTCTCACACATGATTCTGAGCAGTTTTAAAGTATATTTAGGGACTTCCTTGGTCATCCAGTGGCTAAGACTCCCCATTCCCAGTGCAGCGGGCCTGGGTTTGATCCCTGTTCAGGAAACTAGATCCCACATGCCTCAACTAAGAGTTTGCATGTCGAAACGAAGATCCCGTGTGCCGCAACTAAGACCCATTGCAGCCAAATAAATAAGTAAATACTGACATATTAAAGTATATTTAAATATAAAAGGATATGAATGGATGGAAGGATCATCTGACATTTGATGAGAGCCACTGTCATATGCCATCCATTGTGGGATAGTTGAGAATTCTCAACTTCTCTCTCTTGTCTGGCTTCAAATATAGAGACTGTAAAATCTAAGTATTTCCTTTCTCAGCATTCCTGGCATTAGGGTACCTCTGATCCACAGTTTATGCCCCCAAAATAGAAACAGAATTCTGTTTAGAGGTTGATTTTCAGAAAGTTTTTACCTTCCTGACAAAAGGGACAGATGTTGCTGGTGTCATCCATCTTCCTCCTTTTTCCTTCCTTGAATTTGGATGTGATGCCCGGAATTCTGACACCATTATATACTCATGAGGATAAAGCCAAGATCATCTCAGTGATTCTAACTTCGATGTTGTTAAACTAACACCATCAACTGCCTACATTTGGTCTTGTTATGTGAGCCACTATTAGTCCCTACAGCTGTACATGTTTCTGATTGACACAGCTGCCCTCATGAAAGGACATAACATAATACAAGGGCAAAAGGAAGTGCGAAATAAAAATTATGATGTTCTGAAAAATGGCAAGCTATTGGTCACAAATTAAGGATAGAATCTCCACAAAAGAAGTAATTAAAGGGACTTCCCCAGAGGTCAAGCGGTTAAGACTCCATGCTTCTGCTTCTACTTAAGGGGGTGCAGGTCTGATCCCTGGTCAGGTTTGATACCTGTTCAGGGAGCTAAGATCCCACATGCCGAGCAATGTGGCACCCCCCCCCAAAAAGTTAAAATAAGAAGGAGCTCTTGGAAGTATGATAGGTGAAAAAAATCAATAGGTTTGGTAGATAAATTCTATTTAGTCTCCTAGAAAATAAAACAAAAAGAAGATTTTAAAAAGGTTTAAAAATTACAAGAGATCAACTGCCAGCTAGTACAAATTATAGAAAAAGAAATGAAAGAAATTATCAAATAAATAATACAAGAAATTCTCCTACGAACCTAGAATTGCCAATCTGAAATGACCCATTTAATGCCCAGTATGCTGACAGTAAAAGGCTTCTATCAAAGCTGTGTATCATCATCATAAGATGACGATATGCTATGGGTTAAAATGAAGATCAACAGAGTTTCCAAAGAATCAAAGTAGGTAACCTGCAATGAAATGGAAATCTAAATATGATCTTTAAAAATAGCAATACTAGGAGGTAGAAGATGGTGGAACTGTAACTTCAAAAGTTGAGGGGGGTGATAAAAAAAATTAAAATAAAAAGTTGTGGGGTGAGAGGGAAAGATTTTCAACCTAGAATTCTACATCTAAACTTAATCAGTGTGAGAGTAAGATGTAAACATTTTTCAGCATGTAAGGATTCAGAAACTGCCTCCCATACACCTCTTTCTGGAGAACTATTAGAGAATGTGATCCACAGAAATGTTAATAAGCCAAGAAAGTGAATGGGAATGCCCAGATGACAGCTGTGCAGGAGCTAGTTTAGACTGAAGCATGAGGACTAAGGACCCCATTAAGGATGTCTCCAGGAAAAAATGGAACCACTTCTATTAAATTTGTTATATTAGGTCATTTGAAAAATAATATTGACAAGTTTTTGACATACCTGATGGAACATGAGAAACATTAGGAATCAATACATTGAGAATTAAGTCAATATTCCAAAAGAAAAAAAGTTCAAGAAAAGAAATTACTCTTATTATACTCCTTGGCTCATCGTTGGACAGCGTTTACAATCATTTATTAATTCAACAAATAGTTGCATGCTTATTGAGTGCCAGGCATGGTATATTTCTGTGAACAAAGTAAAGTCACTGTCCCCAAAGACTTAATTTTTCATGGTAGAGTCAAACAAATAGTGAATATATCAGGTGGTAATTGTCATAGAGAAAAATAAAGCTGGGAATTTGGAACAGAGCATGTGAGCATGCAGGTTTGTAGGTTTTTATTTTAAATTAGGGTGGTTTCAAAAAGCTTCAGAGATGAAGTGGGATTTGAGTAGAGACTGAAGGAAGAATGGGAGCAGGCCTTGCTTAAATTTGGCAGTGAGGAGCATGCTTCAGGTAGAGAGAAAGCAAGTGCAAAGGGCCAGAGATAGTAGCATATTTGACATCTTTGAGTAACTGTATGGTCTGAGTGCAGTTAACAAGGGGAAGATTGCTATCAGATGAGTTTAGGGGCAGGAAGGGCCAAATTATTTAGTGATTTGTAGGTTATGGTAAGAATGTTGCTTTTTACTCTGAGTCAGATGCTCAAGCTTTTGAGCGGTGGAATAATTTGACTGATTGTTTTAAAAAGGATCGCACTAGCTCTAGTGAGAGATTAAAGGAGCAAGGACAGAATCACAAGATTAAGTTAGGAGGTTGTTCTTAATAATTTTGGCAAGAAATAATGGTGGTTTAGACTAACACTAGAGATATAAATATATAATCCAGTTCTAAATATATTTTGAACTTGATGCCTGAAAAAGATAATGTGGATTTGCTGATATATGGGTTGTATGAGATACCAATAACACCAAGAGTTTTGGCTTTCAGTTTATCAAGAATAATGGAAGATTAGGATTGAATTTACTGAGGTATGGAAGACTGTGGGAAGACATTGTTTGTTAGGTGTATTTAGGGAGTTGATAGTTAAGTTTTGGCCATATTAAATTTGAGATCTTGTAGTAATATAAACACTGACTATTTTATGATAAAATCAGATTGGGCTTGATAGAAGTAGGGAGGATGGTGGTATGTGTTGAATTCTTAACTGTGTTTAATTGATAAAGCTATATAATAAAGGCCTATCATTTTGGAAGGCATCCCATAGACCTTCTGCCCCCATCATCACAGATTGGAGAAGGTCCTCACACTCAGTGTACCTTCTCAGAACTTCTCTGTTCCCTTCACTCTGTCATCATGAGGCAAGATGTAACATATACATTTGGAGTGAGTTTGCGTCTCCCGAAATGAGGGTCATGACTAAACCTTCGCATTCTAAGACCACACAATTCTGACTCTTCTATCCTCATCTGGAGTGAAGATGTGGTTGACTTGCTAGAACTAGAATTTCTTCTCCATTAACAGATTAAAAGAGAAAGCCCTAGGCCCCACCCCGGTTTACCACCAATATTTGCAATTTCTCCATTATTATCTGCTTTAAATCTGCTAGGACTAATATTATTATGTTCTTTATCCCTGTTTGTCATCCAAGAAAAGCCCCACACTCCCAGGTCTCTCCTCATCTGCCATGCTTTAATTCCCATAAGGCTCCCACGTGGCAGTTTCTGCTACTTTGTTCTCTGTGATTCATGGTTTGTCATCAGCAGGATTTCTATATCCTCAACCTCTTTTTTGATCCCTTTCTGTACCTCCTTTGCTATAATGGAAACAGGGCTCTAGGACATTGCTCCCTCTGCAGTCCTTTTAACTGGTGGCTGTTTTTTTTTTTGCGGTACGCGGGCCTGTCACTGTTGTGGCCTCTCCCGTTGCGGAGCACAGGCTCCGGACGCGCAGGCTAAGCGGCCATGGCTAACGGGCCCAGCTGCTCTGCGGCATGTGGGATCTTCCCGGACCGGGGCACGAACCCGTGTCCCCTGAATCGGCGGGCGGACTCTCAACCACTGCGCCACCAGGGAAGCCCCATGGCTGTTTTTTCTTTGACATCCCTTGTATTACTAGGCCTGGAGATGTGAGGTAGGTCTTCTCTTTGCTATTTTTTAGACCATTCTTCCTCCTTCCTCCCTGAAAAATCTCTAAATGTAGTGCTATCATTCTTGTCCCTCATTGATACTGTCACATAAAACCCTCGGGTCATTCCACTTTATCTCTTACAGATTTTAGTTCCTAACTCAGTGGCAATCTGTGGTATTCTATTATTGTCTTAATTCCTGGCAATTTTAATATACTTAGATTTGATCCTTCTGACACTCTGGTCTTTGCTTTTTGAACTCCTTTCTAAGGTTTATGCCCTCTACATTGCCACTCACACCTGAGACCATATACTAGACCTTGGCATTTCCAATAGTTATGTTCAGTTTTAAGCATTCCTCTTCGTAAACACATATCCCATCATTCTAGCTCATTCTGCTCAGTACCAGACTTCAGTTATTCACCATACAGTGACTTATTTTAATCCATTGAATGTACTACCCTTTCACTTTACCTCATTTCTTTATGTTCCCACTTAACCCATTTTCAGTTTAATTTAATGGCTGATCATTTTCACTCCCTTGCTTTTAGCCTTGACTCCCATATCCCACTTGGTTGAACTCCCTTGGCAAAACCACCATCCTGACTAAACTCAACTTCCATCATGCTTCGCTTATGCAGTGGAATATCACAGGAGAAAAAACACATAATGACACCAGCTGGTCTCACTCTCAGTTCATGACCACTTAACCTCAGATAGACCCTAATGTTGCCTGGCAATCGTGCTGTGCATTCACACCTTTTCTGTCTTAAATGTCCAACTTTCACCCTCTATTCTCACTCCCAAATATTCGTATTGCTTCCTACTTTATTGAGAAAAATGAAACAATCAAAAGAGTACTTGTGCAGACTCCCTCTACCACATTTACTTTTCTGCAAACACTTGTACCCACATTTCTACATTTCTGTCTTATCTTAATTAAACTCTCTTCCTCTATAAAGCCATTTGCTCCAATTAATACACACTTAGATTCCATCTCATTTTATGTAGCTGGGGACATTGCTTCAGCAGTTTGGCCTTTTCTCTGCCGGTTTCAGTTTTTTCAGTCTCTAGCAGTCACTCCCATCAGTATTTCAATATTCTGCTATTTTTTCTTCCATCTTTAAAATGAAGGAAAACAAAAGACTTTCTCTTTAACCTACTTTCCCTGCTAACAACGGCCCCTGTTGCTCCTTGCAGCAAAACTTTTTGAAAGTATTGCTTGTAATCATGGTCTCCATTTTCTCCTGTCCCATTCTCTTAATATACATATTTGACTATCATCATTCTCCCAGCAGTGTTCTTTTCAAGGTCACAAATAACCATTGCATTACTAAACCTAGAGGTCATTTCTGTCATCATCTTATATATTAGCAACATTTGACATGGCTGATCATTCCCTTAATACGTTTCATTTACTTCGCTACCAGGAGACCACATTCTTTCAGTTTTCCTTTTACCACGCTGATTACTTCTTCTCAGTCTCATTTGCTCATTTTTCTGGATTCCTAATTTTGAATGTGCCAGGCCTTACTCCATGATATACAACTACAGTCTTATGGCTTTAAATACCATCCATATGCTGGTGATGTTCAAATTCCTATTTCTGGCTTAGTACTGTCTCCTGAACTTTCAGATTTGTCTGTTCTACAGACTGTAACATCTCTACGTGAGTGTCTGCTTTCTCATATAATACAGTAAACCCTTTAACAGCACGGGTTTGAATTGTGTGGGTCCACTTATATGTGGATTCTTTTCACTAAATACATACTACAGTGCTACACAATCCAAGGTTGGTTGAATCCGCAGATGTGGAATCATGGATGAGAAGGTCAACTGAAAAGTCATACTTGGATTTTTGACTGCATGGTCAGTTGGGATCTCTAACCTCTGCATTGTTCACGGGTCAACTGTTTATCCAAAATTGAACTGATACCTTCTCCCAACCTTTTTCACTGGCAGCCTTGCCCCATCTCAATTTGTTGCAATTGCATTTTTTTTGTTGCGTAGGCCAGAAATCTTGGCATCATCCTTGACTCCACTGTTTTCTCATACCCAAACCCAAACATATCAGAACATCTTTTTGGCTCCACCTTTAAAATATATCCCCAAATCCCACAACTTCTACTACCTCATTGCTGTTAGCTCCATTGCTACTAGCCTGGTCTCAGCCACCATCATTTCTTGTATGGATTACTACAGTAGTCTCCTAAATCATCCCCATGCTTCTAATATTATCCCTCATCAGTTTACTAGAGACTCAGTTTACTAGAGATTTACTTTGAGATTCACTAGAGTGAATCTCAAATCAGACTGTGTCACTTCCCTGCCCAAAAGTAGTGGTTCTCTTGTTCAATAAAAGTCAGATTCCTTATAGAGGCCTATATACACGCATTTCATCTGTTACTATTCTTACCTCTCACTCTGCTACAGCTACACTGGCTTTCTTACTGATTCTAAAACATGCCAGAGATGCTATTACCTGCCTATTTTCTCTAACTAGAGCTTTCTTGCTCCACCTGTTTGCATAGCTAGCTTTCATATATCCATCAAGTCTCTGTTTAAATGTAACTTTGCCAGTGAGATCTACTCTGATCACTGTATTTAAAATTGCAATTTGCCCCTTCACTCCTAATCTGCCTTACCCTGCTCTGTATTTTTTTATATAGAGCACTTATCACCTTCTAAACATATTCTATAGTTTATAGCTTGTTTTTATTTTTTGTGTTCTTCCCATTAGAATGTAAGCTTCGTGAGAGAAGGTGTCTTTGTTTTATTCACGAAGTCCCAGGAGCCTATAACAGTATTTGACACAAATTTATACATTTCATCTGTTGAATAAATATTTGTTAATATATATAGAGGAAAAAAAGAGGTGCTGCCTGGATATAGGAATTATCAATTATATGTTGTGTATTTTTATTGCATAAGTAGTTGAGGGCTCCTTGCTCTCTCTTTTAATTGGAAGCTCTTGCTCTTTTAATTGGAATGTTTAATCCTGTTACATTTAATGTATTTAGTGATAAGGTTAGGTTTAACTTTTTGTTTTTTATTTTCTCTTGTGTTTTGTTCTGTTGTTTCTTTCCTGCCATCTTTTAAGTTAAAACTTCTTTGGTATTTCATTTTATATCTACTTTTGGCTTTTTAAGGTGTACCTCTTTATTATTTTCAGTGATTGCTCTAGGGCTAATGATACGCAGCTTTAACTTAAAGCCTACTTAAAATATTGTACTATTTCTCACTTCACAAATAATCTTACAAAAGAATAATTCCGTTTATCAAATCCTCATCCTTTGTACTAATGCTGTATCATTTATTCATAAATGCATTATAAACCCTACCTTCCAGAGTTTTTTTAAATGTTTAGACTCTTAAGGAAATTATGAGGAGAGAAAATAAAAGCCCAGTCTTTTATATTTACCCATTTATTACTATTACTGTTTCTCTACGTCTTTTATCATGTTCCTTTGTCCTGAAGAATATTCTTCAGCATTTCTTGTTTTGTAGGTCTGTTGGCAATGAATACTCTTAGCTTCCATTCATTGGAACATCCTCAGTTTGGAGGGATATTTGCACTATTTATAGAATTCTGGATTGACAGTTTCTTCTTTCAACATGTAAAAGCTGTCATTACTTTGTATTCCGGCCATCTTTGTTTTTAATTATATCATTCATACTGTTCTTGCCTGAATGTTGTTTGACAGTTCTCTGGCTGCTTTCAAGATTTTCTTTGGTCTTCACCATTTGAACCATGATGTATTTAGGTATGTATTTCATTCTGTTCATCCTGTGTGTGTTTCACTGAACTTCTTGTACCTATAAGTTTATGGTTTTCATCAAATTTGGAAAGTTGGCCATTTAAAAAAAATTTTCTCTCCACATTCTTACTGTCTTCTGGGACACCAGTTACACGTATGTTAGACCCTTGATTTTGTCACACAGGTCCCTGAGGCTTTGTTCATTTTCCTTCAGTCTATTCTCTCCCTTCTTCAGATTTTATAACTTTTCATTTGTCTTCATTTTCACTCACCCTTTCTTCAGTCATCTCCCATTTGCTACCAGACCCATGCAGTGAGTTATTTCATTTCAATTATTATACTTTTCTAGAATTTCCATTTTTTAAAATACTTTCTGTTTCTCTGCTGGGATTTATTATCAGTTCATTCATTAAGAACCTGTTTTCAGTTAAATTTTAAATAAATATCCAGTAGCCCATTTGAGATCTTTGCTAAATATAGCATTTGGACTGTCTTGGTGACAGTGCCTATTGAATATGTTTTTCTTTACTCTGAGTCATACTTTCCTGTTTCTTGGAATACCTAGTGATTTTTAATTGAGATTTAGACATTGTGGATGATATATTATAGAAACTCTGAATTGTTTTATCTTCCTCTTCAGACTGTTGATTGTTGTTCTAGCAGGCAGTTTAAATTACTGGCTGATCACCTTGATCTTGTGTAAGCTTGGTTTTATCCTTTGTTAGGAAGGATCTGTGGAAAGCCAAGGTATTTCCCAAGCCCCTCTCAACTTCTATAATCTATTTCTTGGAAGATCTTGTGAAGGCTTGATTTTAGGCTTTGTTAGGACAGGATAGGCCTAGGATAGAAATTATTCCAAGTATAGTCCTTTCATTTAATGTGTAGGCTTTCTGATTTCTCATGTAGATGCCTGGGGAGTTGAACAAAATCAATTCCTCCTCTGGCTCAGCTGGAATTCTGTCTCCCACAACTGCTTGACCTCTAGTTTCTGTCTTACAATGTCAGCTTTATAGCAGCTGCTCTCTGTTAATCCTTGCATAATCTCATCCTGTGTACGTATAGCCCAGATGTTTGCTAAGGACTTGGGAGGAAGGAGGAATTCACTTTTCCTTCTCCCTTCACCCCCACTCTCCAACCTCACCCCACATGGCTCCTTCCATTCTAGTGCCTTGCTCCATGGATTCCAATGGCTCAGGTTGTCCCAAGCCCTAATTTCTGCCTCCTCAGCTCAGAGAGACTTCTGTGTTCTGCTTGGTCTCCAGCCCTCTGTGCTGTTATCATGTAATTGTCTACAGACAGACAAGTGCTCTCTAAGGAACTGCAGAATTTTTCTGCATGTAGTCCAATGATTGAATATAGTTGTACCATGTATTTCTGTCTTATTTTATAGTTTTTGGTGGCAGGGCTAGTCTGGTGCCAGTTATTCTGTCATGGTTAATGGTGGAAGTCACTTTTGTTCCACCTTAATATTTTTTAATCCCTGATTGCAGTTTTCTGTATAGTTAGAGAAGGGTGTTTGTAGATTGTTTTTGAGGATCAGTATGGTTTAAGAGAGTGTGGTTGCTTAGAATCTAATATCAGACATTTTTGTTAAAGAGTAACAGAAGTATAGTTTATGGTGACAGTCACTTGACTGGAACTATATAAGTGAAATTTCTCTAAAATATTTTCCTAAAGAAATACCTTTTCTTGGAATTAGGCTTTTAAATTAAAAAAAATGGATGGACGTTTTGTGATCAGGAAGTTGTTTGTTTGTTTGTTTTGCAATACGCGGGCCTCTCACTGTTGTGGCCTCTCCCCTTGCAGAGCACAGGCTCCAGACGTGCAGGCCCAGCGGCCATGGCTCACGGATCCAGCCGCTCCGCGGCATGTGGGATCTTCCCGGACCGGGTCACGAACCCGTGTTCCCTGCATCAGCAGGTGGACTTTCAACCACTGCACCACCAGGGAAGCCTGATCAGGAAGTTTTGAGGAGCAGGCATCAATTGGCAGAGTGGAGAAAGTGGGGACAGGGTGGGTAGGGTCCACAACGTCACCCCCTCTTCGCTCTTGATGGGGGGAAGGGGTGAGGCAAAGGAACTCCAATCATGCTGTATCCAGATGCATGTGAGGGCTTTGCGGGGTAACCCTCCCTGCATGTTTTATCTCATAACCCTCCATGCATGCTTTATCTGAGTCTCCACCCCCAGAATCTCCAGCTTTTGAAAGTGGCCTGGATAAAGAAGTTGTTGTACTCTTAAAGAAGGGTATGGAATAATATTTCCCATGCCAAAGTGAAAATTAAGCATGAGACCAGATTGATGGACCCAAACCGCAAGCCACTACATTCTTTGGGAGGGAATATCTCAGGGGTAAGGCAGGGTTTTCCACATCTTGTCTCTCATAACCCCTTCTTGGGATAGGGTGCTGAGAAGTGTCCCAAGCAGTGGGTTGTGTGATGATAGGTGAAAGGGGTGGTTGAAGGAACAGCTGCAGACCTGCTGCTTCTAAGCTCACTCCTACCCCATTCTGGGCCAATACAATTTTATTTATTTGCTCCCTCGGATGACTGTACCTTGTGTCCCACTTTCTCCAGTATGCCAGCTGCACTAGCTGTTTGCGGATGACGTATCTTGTGCATTTAACTTTTTTTTCCATAATATAAATATTCTAGTTTTGTATTTTTGTGTATTTTAATCTAAGGCCCTCATTCCTGCACTGTGTTCTTAGGAGGTATGTGAGCAGTCTCAGGGATAAGTTGGCAGCAGCTCCGGGTCTGCACAGCAGGAATACTTTTTATTACTGTATCACCAGAGAGAACAACTGTTTGGAGTGTATAGCCTATTGAGCTACCTCATTTTTGCCAATTAGAGCTGGATTTTCTGCCATAGTGTCCTCTTGAAACTCCTCCATCTTAAGTGTTTCATGGGAGACTGGGTTTTAACTGGGTTGCCCCATGACTTGGTCTCCTTCTACTGAAAGATTGGAAATTGGTCTGAACAGGAAAAGGTGGTGCAGAGAGGTTAGGAGAGGCTGGGCCAGGTAAAAGGCACAGAGAGGGGAAGCCAAGATTAGGCGAAGCCGTCTGTATGTGTGATAAAGGGCTCCTGTTCCAGACCTCTAATCCCAGGGCACAGGACTCGCTTTACATACTAGATCCATCCTTCACTGGATTAGGCTAGGCCTATATGCACAACAGGGTATAAGTGTGTGTTTTTGTAAAAAAAAAAATGTGAGTTGGTAAGGATAGGTTTTAAGAACGATGGCTCTGTACTCATCTTGGGCTGCCCAGGTATGGATATATGAAGCAAGGACAAGATCCTTAACCTTTAACAATTCTGGACCTTTCCTCCTTGGCTTCCAGAGAGACCATCAGCAATGACTTCTTTGTGGTTACCAGAGCCAGTGTCCTGCCCTGCTGCAGCAGTTACTAGTGTCATGGTAGCTAAAGGAGAGTGGGTGTTGTTTACATGCTGTGAGATAACTGCAAACCCACCTCACTGTTGTAACGGGGCAAATGCAGTAGAACTCATTGGGTGATGTACGTCTGATCCTGGGTTCTTGTCTCCACCAATTGCTGCCCCCCTCTAGTTATTGTATTTGGGTTTCATAGGACTTCACAAGTAGCTGATTTGGTGATTGCTAGGTGGCCTAGTTTGTGTAAATATAATGTGTTGATCTTTTCCATGTTCTTTTGGGGTTTTATTGTTTACAAACTTCTTTTTATATTGAGAAAAATAGCCAAAGCATCTTTGACAAAAGGTTCTGCACCACGCAGAAAGATCTGAAACATAAGCTTGGGGACCTCTCTTCTTGAAGTGGGGGGTGGGTCTTGAACCACACTTTCTTTTGTGTTCCCCTTCTCCTATTTCGAACACGAGATTCTGTCCTAAACACTAGATTCCTACCCCCTCCTCTATTTCCCCGTCATGCCCCTCCTCCCCCCACAAACAGCCCATACACCATACATTTAATTTGTGTAGTATCTGCAGTTAAACGATTTGTGCACAAATCCTGAAGTAAGAACTCTCCATCCCTTGTTCCTAGTCTCTTGAATCATGACCATTCCTTGATGTGATTCATGCCAAACAGACTGTTGTCTTTGGATGGATTAAAACCTACTTTAATCTCTAATCCTAGGGTAGAGAGAAACAATGAGGGAGCCTTCCGTGTAGAAAGTGGTGTCGGGAGACCACAAAAGGAAAGCTGAATGTATATCCATGTCACTCAGGAACTTTTATACAGGTGAAAGAAACATGTAAAGTGGCCACAAGATTGTTTAATAGGAGACGGATGAATGTAATTCCATGTTTACTTCTAGAAACCAAAGCTTTGTGTGAAATCTTGAATTTATGGGGAGGGAAGGAGGGTAGAAAAGCGCGTGCATGTCTGTTCTTTCCCTCATCCCTTCTCCACATTCCTGAACTGCAGGAGACTGAGCCCGCTTGAGCTTTGGTGACTCCATCTGGGGAGTGTTCTATTTGATGGTTCATTTTGCTGTGCCAGGTACTTCCTTTCCCATTTGCTATCATTTTGTAACATACATGCTGATCCTTTCCCCTTCCCCTTCTTTTCCCTGGGAAAATTCAATGAATAAAGACTTACTGGTACTGGGGGAAAAAAAAATGGGAGGACAAATGAATGGATAGATTAGGTTTAGAGAATATATTCGCAATCCTATATGTATATTAGAACTACCTATGGAGCTTTAAAAAACAGATGCCTTAGTCTGGCTCTAGACTGGTTAAATAAGAATCTTAAATTACATCCTGGGTATCAGAAATTTTTTTACAGTATATTAGTAATACTGGTAAATCATCCCAGGTGGTTTTTGTTATTCAGTGGAGATTGAGAACAACTACTTCAGAAGAACTTTTGCCAAACTGGGTTTTTAGTTTTGCTGTAAATTCTCCTAAAGTTCAAAAAAGCCTTTCAGATGTGATCCAACTAGCTAGTAGAAATGACATACAAATTCATATCTACTATCAGTCTTCTCAGGAAGGGCTATGGCAACAAATCAAGATTTCCTATCCAAACATATTGTTTTCATGAGATGCATTTATTGTCAGAGAAAAAGCAGCTTGTTTATTGAACTTAAGTTCAGTATTCATTCAGCTCATTTGTTCAGTAGGTATTTGAGTGCTCACCACGTACCAGGTACCATGCTAGGTGATGACTGTACAATAATACAAAAACTGAGACTGTCCTTGCTGTTTTGGGAGTCTTACAGTCTTTATGAGACTTGAGACTGAGTATATGGTTCAATAGTAGTTCATTTCAGCAGTTACCTCCAAAAATAGTTAATTCATTTTGGGTTTGCTGGAAAAAACCTTGTTAATTTTAATATCATAGTTTGTGGATCTATCAAACTATCTGAGGAATGCATAGGCTCAGTGAGTCAGTCATCTGGCAGAATGATTGCTTATGACTAGAAAAAGAATTGGGTATGGCTAAGAGAGATTGAAAAAGAGGAATATCGGGAGAGAAGATTTGAGAAAGAAACATTCAGAGTCATCAGTTATCCATTTGGCAAAGGTACAGATAGGTTGAGATGTATGTTGGTAAAAATGTTGTTAATTGGTAAAATTATTACAAAAGTAAAAAAAGTATTGGTTGATCACTTTTCTTTGCAGCAATGCAAACCTGCCTCTCATCATTTATGGTTCATCTCTGATCTCTGTATGGCTAGTTCTTATCTTTGAGATCTTAAAATAAATGTCACTCTTAATGAACCTTTTTCTCTATACCCAATCTAGAATTTTTAACCATCTATATCCTTTCTGTCACATCAGTCTATTTAAGTTTTGGTTTTCTGATTAATTAGAATGTAAGGAAATGAAGGAGGGGACCCTATTTTGTCTTGTTTACTGTGGTGTTTCTACCCTTTGAATGCTTAGGGCAAATAGAAGAATTCATTGACTGGATACTTTTAAAAAGTCTTAAAAAAATCACAAGGTGTATATATACATATATATATATGTATATATACACACAGAAAAGTATCTAAAAGTACGGTTTAAAGAATAACTAAAATATCTTTAAAAATCTGGATTTTTGTTAGGTATTTCTTTTAGTTCTGTGAGAAAAAACTGCTGAGATGCTAATGGCACCATCATCTGAAAAAGTTTGGGAACCTCTTGACTATAGTTAATTCATTTTTTATTGATAGTAATTTGGGTTGTTTCTAGTTTTGGCTAGTATAAAAAATAAAAACATTCCTTCCCGTCTCCTGGGACACACGTGCGTTTGTTTCTCTAGGGTATGTATTTTGGATAGGAATTTTGTGGTTATATTTATTTTTTAACATAGATTCAGATTCTCTGTGGTTCAGGTTTTCTGTTTCTTCTATCAGTTTTGCAAAGTTATTTTTCTATAAATTAGTCCATTTTGCCTAAAATTTCAAATTTCTTGATACCAGGTTTTATTAATATCTTTTTTTAAAATTTATTTTATTTATTTATTTTTGTCTCTGTTGGATCTTCGTTGCTGCGTGAGGGCTTTCTCTAGTTGCGGCGAGCAGGGGCTACTCTTCGTTGAGGTGCGCAGGCTTCTCACTGCGGAGCACAGGCTCTAGGCGTGTGGGCTTCAGTAGTTACAGCACGCAGGCTCAGTAGTTGTGGTCCTTATTAGTTATCTATTTTATATATAGTAGTGTGTATATGTCAGTCCCAATCTCCCAATTTATCCCTCCTCTCCCTTACCCCCTGGTAATCATAAGTTTGTTTACTACACCTGTGACTTTATTTCTGTTGTGTAAATAAGTTCATTTGCACCATTTTTTTAA
The DNA here is from genome assembly GCF_964374135.1 of Grampus griseus. Taxonomy (NCBI): domain Eukaryota; kingdom Metazoa; phylum Chordata; class Mammalia; order Artiodactyla; family Delphinidae; genus Grampus; species Grampus griseus. The sequence continues at coordinate 82,921,123 of NC_139017.1, forward strand.
GATTCCACATATAAGCGATTTCATATGATATTTGTCTTTGTCTGACTTACTCAGTATGACAATCTCTAGGTCCATCCATATTGCTGCAAATGGCATGATTTTGTTATTTTTTATGGCTGAGTAATATTCCATTGTGTATATATATCTCTATATATCTATATCTATCTATCTATCTATCTATCTATCTATATATATATATACACACATACACCACATCTTCTTTATCCATTCTTCTGTTGATGGACATTTAAGTTACTTTCATGTCCTGGCTGCTGTAAATAGTGCTGCAGTGAACATTAGGGTGCGTGTATCTTTTTGAATTATGGTTTTGTCCAGATATGTGCCCAGGAGTGGGATTGCTAGATTACATGGTTGCTCTATTTTTAACTTTTTGCGGAACCTCCATATTGTTCTCCATAGTGGCTGTACCAATTTATTATACATTCCCACCAATAGTGTAGGAGGGTTCCCTTTTCTCCACACCCTCTCCAGCATTTATTGTTTGTAGATTTTTTGATGATGGTCATTCTGACTGGTGTGAAGTGATACTTCATTGTAGTTTTGATTTGCATTTCTCTGATAGTGATGTTGAGCATCTTTTCATTGTGCTTTTTAGGCATCTGTATATCTTCTTTGGAGCAGTGTCTGTTTAGATCATCTGCACATTTTTGGATTGGGTTGTTTGTTTTTTTTGATACTGAGCTGCATGAGTTGTTTGTATATTTTGGAGATTAATCCCTTGTCAGTTACTTTGTTTGCAAATATTTTCTCCCATTATGAGGGTTGTCTTTTTGTTTTGTTTACAGTTTCCTTTGCTGTGAAACAGCTTTTAAGTTTATTTTCTCCATTCTTTTTTTTTTAATTAATTAATTAATATTTGGCTGCCTTGTGTCTTTGTTGCTGCGTGTGGTCTTTCTCTAGTTGTGGCAAGCAGGGGCTAATCTTCGTTTTGGTGCACGGGCTTCTCATTGCGGTGGCTTCTCTTGTTGTGGAGCATGGGCTCTAGGCCCACGGGCTTCAGTAGTTGCAGCACGTGGGCTCAGTAGTTGTGGCTCGCAGGCCCTATAGAGTGCAAGCTGAGTAGTTGTGGTGCACGGGCTTAGTTGCTCCGCGGCATGTGGGATCTTCTCAAACCAGGGATACAACCCGTGTCGCCTGCATTGGCAGGTGGATTCTTAACCACTGTGCCACCAGGGAAGTCCCTATTTTCTCCCTTCTTGAGATGAATGCTTGGCTTACTAAATTTCATCCCTTTTCCTAATAAATGTTAATTTCCTATTAAGTACTGCCATAGTCCTATCTTAACAGTTTGTTACATGGAATTTTGACAGTTTAATTCAAAAATATTTTCTAGTTTCCATTATAATTTCTTCTTTGAACAGTGGATTGGTTATAGAATAGTTTTTTGTTTAACTTCCAAACACATGCAAAACTTATCTTCCCCCCCCCTTTGAGTTTTAATTTATTTACATTGTGGTTAGAGTATGTGGCTTGTATTATTTCAGTCTTTTGAAATTTGTTAACACTTTATGGGCTAGTTCACCCACCCATTGGTAAACTATGACCTATAGACCAAATCCAATCATGCTACCATGGCTTCTCTCTTTACTGTGAAGGCAGAGGAACAGATGAGCAGTTGTGATAGAGGCCTTAGAGTCTGTAAACTTAAAAATAAGTACTGTCTGGACCTTTACACGAAAAGTTTGCTGACCTCTGGCCTAGTATAAAATTGCTTTCTTTGAAGGTTCTGTGTGTATTTGAAAAGAATGTATATTGTACTTCAGGTGGTGTTCTACACTCAAGTATAGTCCTCAAGTATGTTGTGTTCTATCTATAGCCTCAGTAAAAGAACAAAAGTTTATTCTTTTACTAAGAGATGTGTTAAAATTTCCAGTTATGATTCTCAATTTCTTAAATTCTTCTTGTTTTATCACTGTTTGCTCTCTATACATTTAAGCTATGTTGTCAGGAACATACTTAAAATGATTTTACTGGTGAATTGAGCCATTTGAGTTGACCTGTCTCTTATGTTAGCCTTGAATTTTGTCTTGTTTGCCAGCTTTCTTTTGGTTAGTGAATTGCATGGTATACCTTTTTCCTTTCATTTTTACTTTCTGCTTTGCTGTTATCCTTATGTTCTTGATTGCTTATGAACAAATATGGTTGGATTTTTCAAAATTAAGCCTAAGAATCTTTATCCTTTAGCTGACTTAGTGACTTAAATGTAATGTAAGTACAGTTGACCATTGAACAACATGGGTTTGAACTGCATAGGTCCGCTTATGCGTGGATATTTTCAATAGTAAATACTACAGTACTGCACAATCTGGTTGGTTGAATCCCTGCATGCAGAGGTACCCTGAATTGGGAGTGCTGACTGTAAGTTATATGCAGATTAACCCCTGCATTGTTCAAAGATCAACTGTACTTATAGTTTCATTTAAATCTACCATTTCATCATTTCTTATTTTCCTTCCCACTTTATTTTTCCTTTTTCTGTCTTCTTTTGGATTGGCTAAGTATTTTTCATAATTCCATTCCCCCCATTTTACTAGCTCCAAAGTTATTTATACTGTTTTTTTCTCTTAATTGTTACTTATCAAAGTCTGTACTTAATATGATCACCCACTGCCTAATAATTTCAGACCACTTTAAAACTTCGTTCCCCACCAAAAAACTACTAGAGCCCATCAATGAGTTCAGTAAAGTTGCAGGGTACAAAATTAATATCAGAAATCTGTTGCATTTCTCTACACTAACGATGAACTATCAGAAAGGGAAATAATGGAAACAATCCCATTTATAATCGCATTAAAAAGAATAAAATATTTAGAAATAAGCCTACTAAGGAGATAAAAGGCCCCTGCTATAAGGCAGCAGTCCCCAACCTTTTTGGCACCAGGGACCAGTTTTGTGGTAGACAATTTTCCTCGAACCTGGGCCGGGGGTGGGTTTGGGGATGATTCAAGCCCATTACATTTATTGTGCACTTTATTTCTATTATTATTACATTGTAATATATGATGAAGTAATTATACAACTCACCATAATGCAGAATCAGTGGGAGCTCTGAGCTTGTTTTCCTGCAACTAGATGGTCCCATATGGGGGTGATGGGAGACAGTGACACCCGAAGTGTATTGCTTATGTCCAGTCTACCCTTTAAGATGCAACTTGCCACTTGCCACTCACTGATAGGGTTTTGATATGAGTCTGCAAGCAATTGATTTACTATGGCCTCTGTGCAGTCACACCTCTCTGCTAATGATAATCTGTATTTGTAGCCACTCCCGAGTGCTAGCATCACCACCTCAGCCCCACCTTTGATCATCAGGCATTAGATTCTCAAAAGGAGCGGGCAGCCTACATCCCTCACGTGTGTAGTTCACAGTAGGGTTCGTACTCCTGTGAGAATCTAATGCTGCTGCTGATCTGTCAGGAGGTGGAGCTCAGGTGGTAATGTGAGCCATGGGGAGCAGATGTAAATACAGATGAAGCTTTGCTCACTGCCTGCCACTCACCTCCTGCTGTGCGGCCCAGTTGGGGACTGACCCCTGCTATAAGGCACTGGTGAAAGAAATTGAAGAGGATACAAACAGGTGGAAAGGTATACTGTGTTCATGGATTGGAAGAGTCAGTATTGTTAAAATGACCATACTTCCCAAGGTACTCTAGAGATTCAGTGTGACCCCTATCAAAATACCAAAGATAATTTCCACAGAGTTAACTCAAACAAATAATTTTTAAAATTGTAGGGAAACACAAAAGACCTTGAATAGCCAAAACAATCTTGAGAAAGAACAGAGCTGGAGGTATCACACTCCCTGACTGCAGAGTGTACTACAAAGCTATAGTAATCAAAGCAGCACAAAAACGGACACAGATCAATGGAACAGAATGACGAGCCCAGAAATCAACCCACACACTTATGGTCAGTTAATACGACAAAGCAGGCAAGAATATACAGTGGAGAAAAGACAGTCTCTTTAGTAAGTGGTGCTGGGAAAACTGGACAGCTACATGTAAAGGAATGAAATTAGAACATTCTGTAACACCATGTACAAAAATAAACTCAAAATGGATTAAAGACCTAAATGTAAGACCAAAAACCATAGAACTCCTAGAACAAAACATAGGCAGAACACTCTTTGTTGTAAACTGTAGCAGTATTTCTTTGGGTCTGTCTCCTAAGGCAGAGGAAACAAAAGCAAAAATAAACAAATGGGACCTAATTAAATTTAAAAGCTTTTACACAGCGAAGGAAACCATCAACAAAACAAAAGGACAACCTCTTGAATGGAAGAAAATATTTGCAAGTGATATGACCAATAAGGGGTTAATGTCCAAAATATATAAACAGCTCATACCACTCAACATCAAAAAAAAAAAAGAAAAAGCAGCCTGATTAAAAAATGGGCAGAAGACCTGAATAGACATTTTTCCAAAGAGGACATACAGATGACCAACGGGCACATGAAAAGATTCTCAACGTCGTTAATCATTAGAGAAATGCAAATCAAGACCATGATAAGGTATCACCTCGCACCTGTCAGAATGGCTATTATCAAAAAGACCACAAATAATAAATGTTGGTGAGCATGTGGAGAAAAGGGAGCCCTCTTAACACTGTTAGTGGACATGTAAATTGCTGCAGCCACTTTGGAAAACAGTGTGGAGATTCCTCAAAAAAACTAAAAATAGAACTACCATATGATAACAGCAGTTCTACTTCTGGGAATATATCTGAAGAAAATGGAAACACTAATTTGGAAAGATACATGCACCCCAGCATTCATAGCAGCATTATTTACAATTGCTAGAGATATGGAAGCAACCTAAGTGTCCATCAACAGATGAATGGAAAAAGAGGATATAATGTGTGTGTGTGTGTGTGTGTGTACACACACACACACACACACACAGAGGAGTATTACTCAGCCATAAAAAAGAATGAAATTTTGTGATTTTCAACAATGTGGATAGACTTGGAGGGTATTATGCTAAGTGAAGTAGGTCAAACAGAGAAAGACAAAAATACTGTATGATATCACTTATATGTGGAATCTAAAAATTAAAACAGACCAGTGAATATTTACGAAAAAGAAACAGACTCACAGGTATAGAGAACAAACTAGTGATTATCAGTGAGAAGAGGGAAGTGGGGAGAGGTAATTAGGCATAGGGGATTAAGAGGTACAAACTACTAGGTATATAAGAAATAAGCTACAAGGATATGTTGTACAACACAGGGAGTATAACCAATATTTTATAATAACTAAATGGAATATAACCTTTGAAAATTGTGAATCACTGTGTTGTACACCTGAAACAAAATATTGTACATCAACTGTACCTCAGTTAAAAAATTTTTTAAAACTTTATTCCTCTCTCTCCTTTACTCTCCTTGTAATTATAATGTATTTTAATTTTCTGTTTTCTTACCCCTGTTGAATACACTATTACTGATTTTATATAGTGTTTTAGATTTACTTCACTTTTTTTTACTCTTTAAAATTGTTTTTTAATTGAAGTATAGTTGATGTACAATATTGTGTAAGTTAAAGGTGTACAATATAGTGTTTCACAGATTTATTTCACTTTTTTCCCCGCTTTCTGTTTTTTTCCTTCCACCTTCTCAGACTTCTACCTTGATTCATCTTCCTTGCCTGAAGTTTATTATTTTTAGAATCTTCACTAAACGTCCCCTGGCAGTGAATTTTGTTTTAGTTTGTCTAAAAACATCTCCATTTTGCTTTCATTTTTTGAAATACATTTTTGCTTTTTATAGCATTTTATGTATAGGTTGTCAATTATTTTTTGTTGTTATTAGCACATTGGTTGTACAAGTACATTGCCTTTTTGCCCTTAAGAGTTCAGCAAACATTCTACCTGTTATTCTTTTGAAGGTAACCTGTCTTCATTTTTTGACTGCTTTTTAGGATTACCTCTTTTGATTTGGTTTTCTCAATCTTTGGACTGTCTTTCAATCAGTAATCTCACCAAGTAATGCATCTGTTGTGTTCTTGTCTTTCCTTCTGGAACTCTAACATCTGTATGTTAGACTCCCTTATACCATTCATGTCTCTTAACTTACGTATTTCCCTTTTTTTTTTTTAGCTCTAAATGTAAAACAGGCGTTTTCTTTTGAACAGTCTCAGTTTATGAATATTCTCTTTAGTTATGTTAAGCTTCCATTAAAATCCATTCATTACACTTAAAAAAATTTAAATCTGTTACTCCCCCTTTAAAAAAATTATATTTTGAGATATGAGATTTTTTTGTTTTGTTTTGAGATTCACAGGGAGTTGCCCAAAAAAGTTAGAAGTCCTCTGTATTCTTTACCCCCATTTAAAAATAGTTGTAGCTTGTGTTTCATTCCTTAAATATAGTAAGTAGAGATATTTTGCTTTTGTTAGTGGGTCTTTTCTTTCTCTTTGTTTTTCTGTTGCTCAAGGTGCTTTGTTTCTTTATATATATATGGCTATTTTAAACTATGAACTTCTCATTTTCCTTGAAAATTATTTATGCACGTACTTTGTCTAGAATTATGATGCTTTCTTCAGTAAAGGTTTGAATTTCCTTTTGCCAGTGCATACAAGCACTGCCAGGTTGGGACCATTAAATATCCAGAATGAAGTTGTTTCAGACAACCAGATGATGTGCACTTTGTCTAAAAATCCACATCGGGTGCTTTGTGACGGCTACTTCTAAGGGTTCTTCCCTCTCCTCTTCCACAGCATTATTGTAACTTTCTTTTAGTCCTGTAGAATTGGTAGAGGAGCAGGTTACTCTTATTACATCCTTACATTAAGCTTATAGCTCCTTTAGATCTCTGCCTTACGGTGGCATAGTTATGTGAAACCATCATCATAATCAAAATAATGAACATATTTATCATCCCCAAAAGTTTCACCTTCATATATGAAAGCTGTTTTTGCTGTGTAACCAATTCTAGGCTGACAGTTTTCTTTCAGTACTTTAAAGATGTTGCTGTACTCTATCGTGGCTTGCATTGTTTCCATTGAGAAGTCTACTGTTCTGTCTTTATTCCTCTGTTCTAATGTATCTTTTTCCCTCTAGGAACTTAAAAATTTTTTTTTCTTTATTATTGGCTTTAAGCAGTTTGGAAATAATATACCATTGTGTAATTTTTTTAATGTTTCCTGTGCTTGGAGGATGTTGAGCTTCTTAGATCTATATAGGTTTTATAGTTTTCATGAAATTTGGGAAATTTTACTCCATTGTTATAATTTCTTCCAATATTTTTTCCCTGTTCCCTCTCCCTTCCCATTTGGGGATGCCACTCATACATATATTAGTGTTATTACAGTTGTCCTAAAACTCACTGTTCCTCTTTTGTCCCCTCCCCCAGTTTTTTTCTCTGTTTGATTTCAGATGGGATTAATAGCAGATTAGATGTTACAGAAGAAAATATTAGTGAATTTGAAGAAAGGCAGCAATATAAAGTAGCAGCCTGTTCTACTAATGAAGTCTTAAGTAACTGAAACATCAGTTGATGTCACTGTGTTCCTTTTGAGATTTAATTAAAGTTGGCTTTTGTTTCTTGTTCTATTTATGTGAGAATCCTGATATCTTCCTGAAGCTTTCTTGAGATTTCTACCCTTTTGGTTCTCATCATGGTTGCTCAGAGTGTGTGCTCTCTGCAGCTCTTGCTGAACTTTTATGGCATAATCATCTCCCTTTCATATATTGTCTTGAATGAGGAACATAGATAGCCTCATTTAAAAATTCTCAAAAACACTCTTATGAGGTCTTTATATACATTGTAGGCTTTTTGTTGTTGTTGAAGGATTGAAGTTTTTTATTTTAACAGTGCAAATCATTTAAAATTATTGCCAAAAATAGTAATAACTGGCTTTAAGCTCTTACTGTGCTTTAGTGAGCAAAGTACTATGTTGATTAAGTGCTTTGTGTTGTTTTGATCAATTTAATTTTTGGAGTAGTCCTGTAAGATAAATGCGATGAATATTACACATTTTTCTGAAGAACTGAGACACAGAAAGTTGTCCAAGTCATCTATTACTGTGCAGACAATAATAGTACCTAGTCATTAAGTCTTTCTAAAGATTTAATGAGAGAATCCATGTCAGATACTTCACAAAGTGCCTGAAAACAGAGTAAGTTCTCAAAACAGGCTAATTGTTGTCATTTCTAGATTGATAAATACTGAAATAAAATATGATGTTCCGAATTTTTTAAGAGTAATCTTGACGATAGAGTAGGTGGGTATATTGACAAATTGGCTATAAATGGATGCTCTTTGCAAGTGGATGATAGGTTCAGTGGGGTTGAATCTGTAGTTTATTATATGCTTGAAATTTTATGTAATTCGTATTTATGAAATTTTATGGAATAACTGAATTAAGAAAGAAACTGAGTCAGAATTACTACATATCAGCTTTAAAAAATGTTTCCCTAGATAGTCAATTTGGATACAAACTAAGATAATATATTTCCCTAGAAGTGCCAGAGTAAAATCTTATCAATTGTTAAACACTCTGACAGTTACTAAGAATAATACTGTAATTACTTGGCAAATAGAGTAGCATCCTTGTACAACTCAGAACCTAATAAGACTCTAAATGTGCATTTAAAAGTTACAGTTTGCAGTTAATAGCTAAGTGATTTTCAACCTGAAAAAAAAAATCCTTTTATTCATTTCCCATACTTATGAGAGCCCTCTCTTCAAAAACTTCTTAGCAAACTGCATTAAATAATAATTTATTTCTCAATAAATTACACACACACACACACACACACACACACATATATAAGCATGATTCTCTCCAAAACATGATAATCAGTGGTATGTATATTATCCTGGGTTTCTATAATTCTAGCCAGAAGCACAGAAAGTCTTACTTATAAGGCCCATCATAAGTAAATCATGGGCGTGCATAATTTTTACCTAGACATTTTGAAATACTGAAAATAGCTCAGTGTGGCTAAGACTTCCATGTTAAGAATCACTGCTTCATATGCAGGATTAAAATCTAAGAAATTCCTTGATATATTTACATCTTAACAAATTTATGCTTAATCCATTTATTGGTTATTCTTTCCCCCCATTTCTGAAGTATTTCAACTATTACTTTGATCAGTTCAAAAAAGAAAATTCAGTGTTAGTTTATTCTTTTAGCTAAGAGAATCAGAAGTAGCTTGTAGCCAAAACTACTTCCATATTGTTCTTTTGTTTTTTAAGCTCTAGTTAGTATCTTTCTTCTAATAATACAGTTGAAGTTTATTCAAGTGAAAAGAAACAAGCCTGATTGTCACAGTTTTATCAATCTCTTGATGGTTCACTATTATTTATTATCTGAGTCCAACTTCAGCAAAATGTACAGTGCTCTTTAACATTTGTACCTCCCTGTCTCTTCCAGCTTTGTCTTCTTTTCCTTAGCCCTGAAAATGACAGGTGGCCTCAGAACTGTGTACTTTTGTACATTCAGATTTTTTCCCCCAGTGAAAGCTCTTACCTTCCTCCCAAGTTTGTTTACCTAGAAAGCTCTTACTCATTCTTTAACATCCAGTGCAGATGTCAACTCCTGTATGAGGGGAGGAAAGGACAGACACATAATTTCACCTAGGTGTATCATGGTGTGTTTGCTTGCTACTTGTTCATATGAATACAACAAGACATTTCTAGAAACAGGATTCTGAAACATTTATTTTGAGTTGAGAAAAGAAATAAAATTGTGCAGGGTTAAATTTTGTGAGTTATGATACTAGTTGAACTTTCTGCCAAATGCCTTCTTATTTGCAGACATAATTAAACTCTGGGTCAGAAGATCTTTTCTTCCTCACAATGTAAAGCTTATGTCAAAAGGGTTAGCATGGTAATCTCATATTCCTGCTTCATCTGTACAGATTTAAACAAAGTATTTCATTTTGGACACAGAGAAATTATGGTATAGGAAATAAATAAAATGTTGTTCCTTCAGTGTTTCTTCAATGAAGGAATAGTCTTTGCTCACCTGTGTAACAGCAGAACCTCTTTTAAAAGCCTTTTAAATTAAAATACTCACATGCTTTTGTGCTGTTTAATTAATATATCATACAAGTTATAATGTGCTAGACTTTACATTGTAGACAGTTTTTTTTTTGCTTTAAAAATATTCTTAAAAACATAAAATGATTTGTTTTGTTATGTGTATTTTACTACAATAAAAAATTCTTAGTACACAAAATAAAATCCTCATTAGCCAGCTGTTCTCTATAACAGCAATCCCCCTGTTGCTCTAAACTTTGCCTTCTAATTCTCTCAATTTTTCTTTTACTTCTTGATCCCCTCCATTTAGCAGACTTTCCTTTTGTTAACAACTTCGTAGCCTTTCCTCCTATATTTACCTTAACTGAGACCTTCACTGAAGGCCCAAACATCTAGATGCTTATAGCCTTCCTCTTCATCTCAATTTCTGCTTTTACTTTAATGATTTGTGTCCACATAGACAATTATAACTTTGTCAGTACCTTGAACTTCTCATTTCCGGTGATCTTTTCTTGACTCTGCCTTAGCTAGGCATTCAGTTTTTAGGTTATACCATGGATGTTACTTTATATGGCTCCAGTTAAACTTTCAAATCACCAAAGATGCTGATCTCTGTGACAGAGTCCATTGTTCAAGTTTGTTTATTCAGCTATACCAATTAGTACCATAGCCTGATAGCTCATCTGAGCTACTGTCTTAGAGTTCTAGCTAGTCTTCCCCATCTCTCTTCTTCAGATCTTTTATATTTCTGTCTGATGATTTTCCTGGAATGTAAGTCTGATTATTACATCTTGGTTGGAATTCTTCAAGGGTTTCCTATTACTGAAAAACAAAAATCCAAAAATTAGCATGGTATACCCAGCTCTTCACAGTCTGGTTCTGGATTTTATTATTGTCTCACATTCTGATCTTTGCACGGCTTTCTCTAGGTATGTTGAAGTATTTGTTGTTCTCCACATATGCCTCTGCAGTTAGCATAGGATAATTCTGTTCTGACTTCTCTGTGAAGCATTCCTTGGTGTTGAGGCAGATTTAGACACTGTGTTCTTTTTTTTTAATACATCTTTATTGGCGTATAATTGCTTTACAGTGTTGTGTTAGTTTCTGCTGTACAACAAAGTGAATCAGCTATATGTATACATATATCTGCATATCCCCTGCCTCTTGAGCCTCCCTCCCAACCTCCCTATCCCACCCCTCTAGGTTGTCACAAAGCGCCAAGCTGATCTCCCTGTGTTATGTGGCTGCTTCCCACTAGCTATCTGTTTTACATTTGGTAGTGTATATATGTCCATGCCACTCTCTCACTTCGTTCCAGCTTACCCTTCCCCGTCTCTGTGTCCTCAAGTCCCTTCTCTACGTTTGCATCTTTATTCCTCTCCTGCCCCTAGGATCATCAGTATCGTTTTTCTAGATTCCATATATATGCGTTAGCATACGGTATTTGTTTTTCTCTTTCTGACTTACTTCACTCTGTATGACAGACTCTGGGTCCATCCACCTCACTACAAATAACTCAGTTTCATTCCTTTTTATGGCTGAGTAATATTCCATTGTATATATGTGCCACATCTTCTTTATCCATTCATCTGTTGATGGACACTTAGGTTACTTCCATGTCCTGACTATTGTAAATAGGGCTGTAATGAACATTGTGGTACATGGCTCTTTTTGAATTATGGTTTTCTCAGGGTATATGCCCAGTAGTGGGATTGCTGGGTCATATGGTAGTTCTGTTTTTGTTGTTTAAGGAATCTCCATACTGTTCTCCATAGTGGCTGTATCCATTTACACTCCCACCAACAGTGCAGGAGGGTTCCCTTTTCTCCACACCCTCTCCAGCATTTATCATTTGTAAATTTTTTGGTGATGGCCATTCTGACCTGTGTGAGGTGATACCTCATTGTGGTGTTAATTTGCATTTCTCTAATGATTAGTGATGTTAAGCATCTTTTCATGTGTTTGTTGGCAATCTGTATGTCTTCCTTGGAGAAATGTCTATTTAGGTCTTCTGCCCATTTTTGGATTGGGTTGTTTGTTTTTTTGATACTGAGATGCATGAGCTGCTTATATATTCTGGAGATTAATCCTTTGTCAGTTGCTTCATTTGAAAATATTTTATTCTATTCTGAGGGTTGTTTTTTCATCTTGTTTATGGTTTCCTTTGCTGTGCAAAAGCTCTGAAGTTTCATTAGATCCCATTTGTTTATTTTTGTTTTTATGTCCATTTCTCTAGGAGGTGGGTCAAAAAGGATCTTGCTGTGATTTATGTCATAGAGTGTTCTGCCTATGTTTTCCTTTAAGAGTTTTATAATGTCTGGTCTTAAATTTAGGTCTTTAATCCATTTTGGGTTTATTTTTGTGTATGGTGTTAGGGAATGTTCTAATTTCAGTCTTTTACATGTAGCTGTCCAGTTTTCCCAGCACCACTTATTGAAGAGACTGTCTTTTCTCCATTGTATACTCCTGCCTCCTTTATCAAAAGTAAGGTGACCATATGTGCATGGGTTTATCTCTGGGCTTTCTATCCTGTTCCATTGATCTATATTTCTGTTTTTGTGCCAGTACCATACTGTCTTGATTACTGTAGCTTTGTAGTATAGTCTGAAGTCAGGGAGCCTGATTTCTCCAGCTCTGTTTTTCTTTCTCAAGATTGCTTTTGCTCTTCGGGGTCTTTTGTGTTTTCATACAAATTGTAAAAAATTTTTGTTCTAGTTCTGTGAAAAATGCCATTGCTAATTTGATAGGGATCACATTGAATCTGTAGGTTGTTTTGGGTGTATAGTCATGGTATATCTCTCCATCTCTTTGTATTGTCTTTGATTTCTTTCATCATAGACACTGTGTTCTTATTGCAGACTATGTACGCCTCCAGTATAGCTCATTTCACAGTGTAGTATCATTTCATATTTGTGCCTATTTATTATGAAAATATAAACAATAATGGATTTTATTTTACCCATGTATCCCTAGCGTATAGAAGAAGCCCTAAAATACTTGTTGACTTAATGAGCAATTTACACAGAGGTAACAAAACTAGCAAAGAAAACCATTCTGCCTTCCTAGCAAACAAAGAACTGTAGTCTTGTACTGTCTAATTTTCACTATTATAATATTAGCAAATCTTAACATATACCACTTTGTTGACAAAGTTAAAATAAAACTCTGGTGTTGGTCATATTTTTAATTGATATAACCCTTTTGGAAAAGTTTGACAATATTTACAGTCTAGAACTGAAAAATTATTTCAAGGGTGATTGCAACAACAAGATAAAGAATAAAGTCAAATGCAGAGTTGCACATACATTGTGACTGAAAAGACTAAGGAACTAGATATTACAATAGTAGCAGTGATTTTATGTTGTTGGAACTGTGGGTGGTTTTCCCACCTTTGAAAGTATTTTGTATAATGTGGTTGTATTTTATGATTTAAAATGTATACAGCTTACACCAGTATTTAGGTTTTTATAAAAATGCAATCCTGAATCAAAACTCTAATTTAAGAGCACTTGAACAGTTTTGAGTAATTTTTTTTTCTTAATAGTGCCTTCACAGTGTCAGGTTAAGAGGGAAAGGGGATTGGTAGTTAAAAGTTGCTGGTAACATAGAGGGTGTGTGGCCAGCATAGAGTGTTGATCATTTAAGTAAGGTTTCAAGATTGACTCATGCAGCAGTTTTTCATTTGCAAATCGTAAATTTTCCCTTTTAAATGTAATTTTTGTTTTTGTTTTAAAGGTATCAATTTTTAGAAGAAGCTTTTCAAAACCAGAAAGGTGCAATTGAGAATCTACTGGCTAAGCTTCTTGAGAAGAAGAATTATGTTCATTTTGCAGCTACTCAGGTGCAGAATAGGTAAGTATGTTTCCTTAAAACTATAATTTCAGTTTAAGGATTATTAAACACGATGGGTCCAGTTTAAATTGTTTTCCTTCTATATTATATTAAGCATATATAGAAAACATTGTTTTGGAGGGGTAAATGGTATGTTTGAGTTTGGATTATGATAATTGTTAATTAAAGAGAATTTAATTGCTTCAAATTTTGAATACTCTTTTAGGATACATCTTTGACTATTTTATAATTAATATGGCTCTAGTCTTTGTCAGCCTTAGTTAAATGTAGAAAAACCAATTAATGTGTAGAGAGTTGAATTATAAAATTTTAACTGGAGACTGTGGAAGACAGGAGAGAGTATGAACGGTGGTGGACAAATTAATTTTCCATCTGTAAAACAAGCATTAAAAACAGTACTTATCTTAGTGGTATTATTATGAGAACACAGTTTCTGGCATATAGTAAACGCTCAAATTGTAGCTGTTGTTATTTTTATCAATAACACTGTCAGTTTTTAAAAATCCTATTTTCGTTCATTTCTCAATAAACTAAATTTATTGATAAAGCAAGGGGGACTGGGACTTCCCTGGCTGTCCAGTGGTTAAGACTGCATGCTTCCACTTCAGGGGGCACGGGTTCAATCCCTGGTTGGGGAACTAAGATCCTTCATGCCACAAAGTGGGACTAAGTTCCATAGTGAGTAGGTTAAGAAGATTAGGACTCTTAAAGGAATCCTTAAAGACAAACACTTGGAGCTGGCATAATTAAAACCCATATGTTCCTAGAGGTATGAATAGGGTTGATATGTGTTTATTCTTCAGATTCACAAATATTGAGACTTTTAGAATACTAAAATTAATTTATGATGATTTAAAATGACACATAATAAATACTCAAAAAGTATTGAAGATGAATGAATAGTACATTGTATATTATTGATACATTATAAAATAGTACATTAGATATTAGTAAGAATTTATAACTTTCATCTTAAAAAGTGATACCAAAGGAAAATAAAGGCTCCTCAGAGGTTGTAGATAATATAAATATATAGATATTCAGTAGTCATGGTTAGTTCTCGTGGATATGTCAGGATGTTTTTTATATTGCTGATATATTATAGATGATATTGGAGAGGATAACTGTCTTCTCATAAATTACAGATGGATGTCCTTTCCAGAGAAAGGATAGTGAGATAATTCATATGGCAATCCCATATTTTTATATGTATATTTTGTGTATATGTTCCTGAATCTGTGTAGAGAAGTGAAGTTTACAAGATTGCGTAGGGTTGGGGAGACTATTTCATCTCCAGAAAGCTTAAAAAAAAAAAAGTATTAAAGTAATAAAATGTCTATACTTCTGTTAGATTCTTCGATGACCTTTCTCCATTTTTTAATGTACATTCATTTTTTTTGCTGCCTTCACAATTGAGCATATATTTAAGCATGCTTAAATTCAGGGGAGTTTGCTTTCAGCATGCGTAATGGTTTCAACCTTTGGCTGAATCGTTTTAAGGTTATGTGTTCTTACCACTAGTGATCAGCATTCTCATTTTTAAAAATGTCTTCCACTCATTTTAATAAGATAAGGACAAAATTGAATAAAATTTTTAAATCAGTGCCTGAAGTACAAAGGAGAGAAAACTACATTTTTGACCCGGTGTATTCAAGTTATTCAAATTTGAATTTGGTAAATGAAAGGCAGTTTTAGCAGTTGAAAGTGTCAGTTATAGTTTGTACAGAAGTAGAATATATAAAAGTTTAAAGTTACCATCTTATGATTGTTTGTTAACATTTTATGTATTTATATTAGTAGAATTCTTCTCTTCCTATTTTATAAATGGCAAGGTATTGGCTATTTCATATTTACAACCAAAACTTTCATAACTACATGGGAGCTTATACCTGTTTCTAAAACATCTAACAGCTGTTTTTTAAAAAGGAATGAAAATGTTTTATTCCCTTAACCGTATACAGTAGGAAATCATTTTGAGAAGAACCTATGGAAGGGGTATATCTGAATTCACATTTGAAGTAGTTTTAGTGAAACTAAATGCGTCTAAGCTTCCTCTTGTTTCAAAAGATAATAGTAGTATTGGTTGCAACATTTTTTTTTGCACATTGGTTCTGTTTAATCTTAATGCTTCTCAAGAACAATGTGCCATACTTGACACTAACCAACAATCACTGATGTCAGTTGTTTATCACATTCACGTCATAGAAACTAAAGGAGATTGCCATCTAGATTAATAAACTGTCCTTTATGAACTTAATTTAAAATTAATAAATATTTAATCCATTCTTTGTCTACATACATAACTTGTTTGGACCAAATTGAGTGGTCAGGTCTGCCAAAACATAAGTTGTACATTTGACAAAGGTTTAATTTTAGTTACTCGGTTAAGTGCCCAGTTGGATGAATTTCTGTAACAGTTGGTAATTCAGAGACATAGGATAAGTCTATAACCTAATGATGCATTTCTCTTATTCAGGATAAAAGAAGTAAATGAGACTAACAAACGAGTAGAACAGGAAATTAAAGTGGCCATTTTCACCCTTATCAATGAAATTAATAAGAAAGGAAAATCTCTGTTACAGCAGCTAGAGGTATGGTTCAAAGCCAAAATAAAACAAAAACTGCTTCTCTTGCTCTTTAGCTGTTTTTTAATGTTTATTGAAAGCTCTTTTAGATTGGTTGGGGGTGGGTATGAAAGTAAAGTCAATTAAAAAAATTTTTTTGTGTGTTTTTTGTTGGAAAATAGGCCTTTTTCAAGTTAGTTACTTTGCAGCCCAATTTAACACTTTAGAGGTATCGGTTAGGAGATAGTGTTGTTCTCTTAGGAATGAAAGAATTATTACTAAAATGTGATATAAATGAAGACAAAGCTGACCTGCCACATTCCCTCTTCTCCTCCCCACAAGATAGGTCCTCAATTTAACTTTTACATATGAATGTATATTGGGAGTCTTACTGACTCATGTGTGTTCTTCACTTTATTTTTTAAATGTTCCATAGTTTTGCTAAAAATGCTGCTCATTTTGAAACTTAAACTTTAAATTTACTCATAATTTTGTTATATTAGGTCTTTGTGTTGTATATTGAGAGTAATATGTGAATGTAAATTTCTAGATGAGAATCCAATCAATTTGTGAAATCTAAATTAAGTTCTAGTCAAAGACTCTACTGACCATAGTTGGCTGGTTCTCAAAATTTTGTGCTTTTAAGTTGGCTTAGATGATACCGGGTTATGTTTAAAGCACCATTGAATAGTAACAATTTAAATTACATGAATATTTGATTATTTAACTTTTAATTACTATTAACCTCAAATTTTTCATAGTAGATTTTTTTCTGTTCCATTCCTTCATAGAAAATTGTTGAAATACTAGACACAGTTACATATAAATAAAATAAATGTCAACAGAGAATTATTTCTGAATTTCTGTCTTTTGAAATACATCTTGCCGTTGAGACACAATTGTGAAATTAAAAATACTCTCACACATATTGTTAAATTTTGAGGTCTCTTGCGACTGTTGTATATCCAGCTGAGTTGCAGTTAACCCTAATAGATTTTTGTTTTCAGAAGGACCTTGTAAATGGAGAGCGTGAGCAAGCAATTATTTTTGATACCTCTTAACTTACAGTAAATACATTTTAATTATAAGTCTAAAGTAATGTTCTGAAACCATTTCAAGAACTTTTGAATTAAAAAGATACCTCTTAATGCTAAAATATACACGAATACCTACTGATAAAGCTGCCACATATTTCTAACATACTAATGATTTAAGCAGTAGATGTTTTCTAGCGCACTGTGTTTCTAAACTTTGTAAGATAGAGGTTTTCCTATAAGCTTTATAAAAGGGATGATTTCCAGGGAAGTTGTAAATGAAACTTCTGTCATTTGAATCTTTTTATCCATTGATTTACATTATAAAATGAGTAACTTATTTCCTTAGGGAAAAAATTGTTCAGTAAACCCAGTTGAGTCATTTTTGTAAGAAAGTGGTTAAGAACGAAGAGGCAAGTTGTACAGTATGCTGAATGTCAAAGGACATAGGACATCACCTGTCCCTTCTGGGAATTTTTGTTCCCAGAAAGCAGTTTATTTTTCCTTTGCAGCACTTTCCTCAAATTGGTCTTTCCTTCCACCCTCACTTACTCCCTTGTTCTTTATGAACTTTTGTCATGTAAGAAGCTTCCCTAGTTCTACTCTTAGAGCTTTGGAATTCATCTTTCTCCTTTTGCCTTACATGTTGAAAATAAGAGATTTTAACTTCAGCCTCATGCCATGCACCACAAAATTTTCTTTGGCCTGAGAAGTGTGTTAAGATTACATAAAATTATTTCTAAAGGTCAGCTCATATGTCATAGGCTCTATATATTAGATTAGCCTAATAAACACTGTTTTTAACAAAGGCTCTTCATCTTCTGAAGGAAAGGGGAGATATCACTAACATTAATTTCTGTATGTGGAATGTCTATTTTGGACTATAGAACTAAGTTTTGGTCCCACTTTTGTTAGTGACTTTTTCCTTGATCATAGACTCATTAAATAATGAGGAGCTTATTAAGTTATCCCATTTTAAAAAAGAAATACAGGTATTGTGTTCACTGGCAATAGAAATTATGAGTTGATTTTTTTATACAGAATTCTAAAGTGAACCTCTTGTTCTGTTTCAGAATGTTACAAAAGAAAGACAGATGAAGTTACTACAGCAACAGAATGACATCACAGGCCTTTCCCGGCAGGTGAAGCATGTTATGAACTTTACAAACTGGGCAATTGCTAGTGGTAGCAGCACGGCACTACTGTACAGCAAGCGACTGGTGAGACACATAGTATCTTATTTTTCTTTAAATTGACTTTATTAAGATATTATTTACATTCAGTGAACTGCATCTGTTTAAAGTATAGATTTTGAATTTTAGTAAAAGTTATCACCATCACCTCAAAATACAGAAAATTTCCGTCACCCACAAAAGTTTTCTTATTTTTCTCTATCCCTGGCCTTAGGCAACCATTAGTCTCATTTCTCTCATTTTCTAGAATTTCATATAGATGGAATCATACAGTAAGTCTTGAGTCAATCATAGGTTTTGGAGATACCTAGTAGTATAATGTAGTTTATCACCAGAAATGGCAGAAATTCAAGCATGTGCCTTCGATTGCTAATATCGTTTTTTAAACACTGATACTATCTCATCTGAGGTGGACACTGTGGGGCTACATGAGCTTTCATGTCTTTATCTTGTATGTTTTCTCAAGTGATATTTAATTTTAAGACTAATATGAATTTTTTCCCTTTTAGATTACTTTTCAATTGCGCCATATTTTGAAAGCACGGTGTGATCCTGTCCCTGCTGCTAATGGAGCAATACGTTTCCATTGTGATCCCACCTTCTGGGCAAAGAACGTAGTCAATTTAGGTGAGAAATAATTCGTTTTATGGCTATAACTTGGAACACTGAATTAGGAGGAGAAAGCATCTACAGCAAGTTTTAGATACTTAAAGTTTTTAAACTTCATTCTAACATGTAAACTTTTTGGAAAATATGTTCTTCATTGGAAACTTACTTCAGCTATGTTCATTACATCTTTAAGTATGTATAATTATAAATTACTTTAAGAATGTTGAGGGTCTCCTCTGTATAGTTTTTAAAATTATGTATCATTTCTAACTTTTTCCCCACATCTTTTAAAATTGGTATTGAGTGTTACATATCAGAAACTTACCAAATGGGTCTTTAGTCTTTGGAAGCATTTCTTACATGCTTAGTAGCTTATGTATTAATTGTACAAAATTGCCCACTTGAGGAGGACCTCCATCCAGTATGCTGATGTGTCCGAATGCCATGTTCTGAGGAATGTTTGAAAGATAAGAGTAGCTCTTTTCACATGGAAGACAAATGGACTTTGCTTTTGTTACTCCACAGTGTGGACCTAAGGGCCTTAGGTGAAAGTTACAGATAGACATACAAAACCAGCTCAATTTAAAGTAAAACAAAACCCCCCAAAACTAACCAACAATTAGAGCTGTCTACAGATTGATTAAACTCATTTTCAAAATAGTCAAGTCCTCACCATTGGAAGCTGTAAAAGCAGAGGTGGGTAGCCTTTTGTAAAAAAATGTAATCTTTGTGTATATTCGTTTGGCTATACCTTTAGATCAGGCATCGGCAAACTATTTTTGTGTGACGTGGTACCTAAGTTTGGTTTTTACATTTTAAAGGGTTGTAAAAGCAAACAAGTAAAAAACAAAGAGTATACGACAGATTTTATGTGGCCTGCAAAGCCTAAAGTATCTGGCTTATTACAGGAAAAAGGTTTGCCAACTCTACCTTAGATCAAACCTTAGTAAAATTTGCCTTCTATCGCTAGAAAGTACCTGGCTCTGTAAAAAGGAAGGAGAATTTGTCATCTCCAAGGGTATAAGTAGTTTAAAACATTCAACATTTCCACAGAAGACAGTTTTGTAGCAATATAGTACTCTGCCCTGCACATTTTGACAATCCAAAGGCAGGTGGAATCAGTATTAGCGATCTTGAGTATCCTTGAATCTTCTCAGGCTCGAGATGATTTAGACTGCCTAGATGGGCCTCCTCTAATACTGTCTCTTTCAGCTCTTTAATTTTCTGAACATCTGTGTCAAAAATAAGGGCAGATAATATATTATTCTGAGTAATCAAAAGTCAATTAATTGGCTTTGGACTATATTAGGTTTCTGATCTTCATCATCTTGAAACGTAGCTCCCATCCCTTCTGTGCTGTTGGAAACTTTGAGTGGTGATAGTTGTCAGAGGAAAGAGGAAAATATAATGATTAACCCACAAAGTAGGTGTTAGTTGATTACATGCAAATTATTCTCATTTTTTAAATCCTTCAGGTAATCTAGTAATAGAGAGTAAACCAGCTCCTGGTTATACTCCTAATGTTGTAGTTGGGCAAGTTCCGCCAGGGACAAACCACATTAGTAAAACCCCTGGACAGATTAACTTAGCACAGCTTCGACTCCAGCACATGCAACAACAAGTGTATGCACAGAAACATCAGCAGTTGCAACAGATGAGGATGCAGCAGCCACCTGCACCTGTACCAACAACAACAGCAACAACACAGCAGCACCCTAGACAAGCAGCCCCTCAGATGTTACAACAACAGGCGAGTATTATTATATCATTGCACTATTGATATAAATTATGAAGACCTTGAGGCTACACTCTGTCCTATATAGATGAGTTACACATTTCAAAGTTACTGATGGGGACAGAGGTCAAAGATCAGTTTAAACATTTGCCTTGGGTATGGCAGGGATGTGGGGGAGGTGTGAGGAAGGACAAGAAGTAAATACTTATGATGGGAAACAAAATTAACTCACTAGTACTGTGGAGGTATACACGTTTTTATCCCTCTATACCAGATCTTTTTTGTTTAAACATGTGGTTTTGGACCAAAGAGCCATGTTGTTTCCTCCTAAGATCTGACACGTTCTTTAGGCTTTTGTTCAAATCATTCCCATCCCTGTATCTTTCCTGCTGTCTCCCATCCAAATCAAAACTATTAATCTGTGGTTGATTAAGTTAATGCTGATAGGCTTTAAAACACACATATACTGAGAGAAGGAGATTGGGGTAAGAGATGAGGAAAATGACTTACACTTTTTACTTTATGCCCTTCTATCCTGACAAAAGTATTCTTATCATAACGTTTTATAATTGAAAGATAAATTTATAAATATTATTACATAAATGGCAATTTCTGCCTTTTGCAGCCTCCAAGATTGATCAGTGTGCAAGCAATGCAAAGAGGCAACATGAACTGTGGAGCTTTCCAAGCCCATCAGATGAGATTGGCTCAGAATGCTGCCCGAATACCAGGGATACCCAGGCACAGTGGCCCTCAGTATTCCATGATGCAGCCACACCTCCAAAGACAAGTATGCCTAGAGTTCCATTTGTAAGAATCATATAATTTTAAAACTAAAAGACAACAGTTTTCTTAATCAGTTGTGGGGTGGAGGGAGGGGTGGTCATTGATACGTTTGAGAATTTGATTAATGCTGTGTATCTTCTTGTCCCAGAAAAATACACGTACAATTTTTATTAAATTCTTTTTTCACATCTTCATTAGATCATTGCTTTACAATGTTGTGTTAGTTTCTGCTGTACAACACAGTGAATCAGCTATATGTATACATATATCTCCATATCCTGTCCTCTTGAGCCTCCCTCCCACCCTCCCTATCCCACAGTGGTCACAAAGTGGTCCCCTAAGTGGTCACAAAGCACTGAGCTGATCTCCCTGTGCTATGCGGCTGCTTCCCACTAGCCATTCATTTTGCATTTGGTAGTGTATATATGTCAGTGCTACTCTCTCACTTCATCACAGCTTCCCCCCCCAACCCTGCCGTGTCCTCAAGTCCATTCTCTATATCTGCATCTTTATTCCTGCCCTGCCACTAGGTTCGTCAGTACTGTTTTTTTAGATTCCATGTGTATGCGTTAGCATATGCTATTTGTTTTTCTCTTTCTGACTTACTTCACTCTGTACAACAGACTCATACAGACTTCATCCACCTCACTACAAATAACTCAATTTTGTTCCTTTTTATGGCTGAGTAATATTCCATTGTATGTGTGTGTCACATCTTCTTTATCTGTTCATCTGTCGATGGACATTTAGTTTGCTTCCATGTCCTTGCTGTTGTAAATAGTGCTGCAGTGAACATTGTGGTACATGACTCTTTTTCAATTATGGTTTTCTCAGGGTATATGCCCAGTAGTTGGATTGCTGGATCATATGGTAGTTCTATTTTTCGGTTTTTTGTTTGTTTGTTTGTTTTTTTAATTAATTTATTTTTGTTGTGTTGGGTCTTCGTTTCTGTGCAAGGGCTTTCTCTAGTTGCGGCAAGCGGGGGCCACTCTTCATCGCGGTGCGCGGGCCTCTCACCATCGCGGCCTCTCCCATTGCAGAGCACAGGCTCCAGACGCGCAGGCTCAGTAGTTGTGGCTCACGGGCCCAGCCACTCCGCGGCACACGGGATCCCCCCAGACCAGGGTTCGAACCCATGTGCCCTGCACTAGCAGGCAGACTCTCAACCACTGCGCCACCAGGGAAGCCCTATTTTTCATTTTTTAAGGAACCTCCATACTCTTCTCCATAGTGGCTATATCTATTTACATTCCCGTCAGCAGTACAGGAGGGTTCCCTTTTCTCCACATCCTCTCCAGCATTTATTGTTTGTAGATTTTTTTTTTTTTTTTTTTTTGCAGTACGCGGGCCTCTCACTGTTGTGGCCTCTCCCGTTGCAGAGCACAGGCTCTGGACGCGCAGGCTTAGCGGCCATGGCTCATGGGCCCAGCCGCTCCGCGGCATGTGGGATCTTCCCAGACTGGGGCACGAACCCGTGTCCCCTGCATCGGCAGGCGGACTCTCAACCACTGCGCCACCAGGGAAGCCCTGTAGATTTTTTGATGATGGCCATTCTGACCAGTGTGAGGTGATACCTCATTGTGGTTTTGATTTGCATTTCTCTAATGATTAGTGATGTTGAGCATCTTTTCATGTGTTTGTTGGAAATCCGTATGTCTTCTTTGGAGAAATGTCTAATTTTTTATTAAATTTTAAGAGTTTCTTTGATGTCATTAAACCCATTGTATACTTTGGGTTGAGAATCTCTGACCTAGTCCAACCAATTCATTTAGAGAAGTGCAAAACAAAGGAGCTTGTTATGTACCCACAATCATAAGAGACAATGGTAGAATTAAGATTAAAACTTTAATTTCCTAAAATTGTTCCTCTGCTCTTTTAATGTGACATTTTGACTTTTTTTTTTCTCTTCACTCAGTATTGTTCCTTTTAGGATGGATATACCTACTCTTAAAAATAAGTGTGTTTAGAGGCATGTTTTCTGATCTTTGCTTGAATAGTAGATTATATTTGTATAGGAGGTATGATTATAAATATGAGGCTACTTTTGCACAGGATTTCTAGTTATATAAAAACTAAAGGTCATTTTATAATTGTCAGAGTGATGTTTCTCAAAGCATGATTTAAAGACCATCAGAATGACTGGGGCACCATGTCTGAAATAGATTCTGAACCATATCCACTGAATCAAAATTTCCAGGAGGGGAGTACTCATAAATGTGTGAACTTTTACTGACTCAGATCGATCTGCATACTGAAGTCCTAGATTAGCGATCCTTCAATTTTTTGGCCCAGTTACCTCCAGAAAGACTTTTGAAAAATACACACTCCCTCACATTTGAAGGTTGACATTTAAAACTTCCATTACAAGTTTAAGTTTAAATAGTTGCAAAGGACATACTGTTTAGCATATTGTGTTGTATAAATATTGACATTGTAAAGTAAAACCCTTACATTATTCTTCTAAGTGGATCCACTGGAGTCCCAAATACAGAGGCAAGTTCTTTTTTCAAAGTCAAAATTATATACTCCCTTTTCCCCATGGACTTGAATTTCTGTTCTACTTTTACAGAATTTTATCTTAATATATTTAAGATACATATTTAAGATAGTCACAAGTTTGATAGACTTGTGAATCAGTTTGTTGCAATTTTCTGCTGAAAAGATGTCTGTTGCAATTTGAAAATTCTTAAATTTCCAGTTTATAATGCAGTTATTAAACTTTAAAACTTTTTCTTTAGACCAAATTTTCATTACAATTATTCCTATACAGTTGTTTAAATATATTTACATGGTTTAAGATTATTAGGAAACAAAAATAAAATTCTTTTAGATATACATTTCTTATTAGATACATGGAGCCTTTCCCCTTCCTTCACGTATGCCTGTTTGTATGTCTGTTACCTTGTACTGTTAGAGTAAGTCAGAATTCAACGCCGATTTTTATTACTAGTTTTTTTGTGTTATTGTTTTCATGTGATGCTCAGGAAACTTGTTCACAAAAATTGGTATCTGGGAATTCAAAACGATTTTTAAAATCTTTTTTTTATCAGTTGACAACTTCTTCAGGTCTTTCTTTGTTTTTGTTGATCACCAAGTATCAGAACCCACTCAACGATTACCCAGGTTTCAGAGCCAGGCACTTTGTCAGCAACTTGACACCTTTATTTTCAACTGTACCTTTGTCTGTCTCTTCAGGAGATTTTTTGTTTGTTTTGTTTTTCACCCTGGGGCAATATGCTAGATAAGATTGGGCATGAGTTAAAGATGTGTTGTTTTGTATTTTATTTTTGGAGGAGAAGGGCAGTTGTGAAAGAAGTAGTTGGAAAAAAGAACTCACAGACCATGGCACATTCTTAGGTAAATTTGGTTTTCTTCAGGAAAAAAGTATATATGAAGGTCGACTATCTAGACTTTAATTTCCTTAAAAGTATTCACATACCCATGTACCCCTTAGTGTACTTGGAAAGCCTTCAAGTATTACCAGGGGAGAGGTACACCGTTTGGAAAGGTGCAGAAGCTACATAATTGGATTAACCAACCATCTCAGAACATTGTCCTTAGACTTTCGGGCTCCTACAGAAGTCACTGGATGTTAGAATTTTAAGTTTTTAAATACTTCAGATGATTTGTATGTGTATAGTAATTTATTTCCCAAAGATTTTAGTCTGTGTACTGTCTTAAATGATCCTCATAACACTCCTCATAAAGGCAGGTATCCATTTTCATTCATCATTATCCACATTTCTAAATTACCAAGATTGTGATTTGGCCTAAAGTCACATAGTATTAAGAGTCAGGAATTGATACCACGTTTCCATTTGTAAATTCATTGTTCTTTCTACCATATCAGTTACATAATACACAATTATACAATTAATTATTTTTATTTTAAAAAAGACGGAAGTGTCAAAGTGAAATATAGGCACAACAGTGGCTTTCCTGGTCTGATGTTTGAAAACTATGGGCTTCCAGATCATCTATTTATATATATCTTTGTTATGAAGTAAAATCATATCACCAGTCTGACAGGGTACAGTTATTGGCAAGTCTGTTTTTTTTCTAAATACTACACAAAAATGAGTAGAAAAATGATAAGTTTGAATTTTTTTTTTCCTGCATAAGTTTGAGAGGGCCTACTTCTTTGTCTCTCAGCCACAGGTATCAAACTCTGAACTTGTGTATCCTTCCTAAACTGAAACTTGTTGTCAAGGTATTGTTCATATTTGGATATCCTGGCAGATCAAGTAATGATAACATCTTTTTTCCTAACAGCACTCAAACCCAGGGCATGCTGGACCCTTTCCTGTTGTGTCGGTGCACAACAACCCAGTCAATCCAACCAGCCCTACTACAGCTACTATGGCAAATGCAAATCGAGGTCCCACCAGCCCATCTGTTACAGCAATAGAACTAATTCCTTCAGTTACCAATCCAGAAAACCTTCCGTCGCTGCCAGATATTCCACCCATACAGGTTTGTATTTGAGTGAGAGATTTAAAACCTTGTGTTAATTAGGGACTTAGAGTATATATTTCTGGTTGTTTTTGTTTTTTTTAATTCAGGAGCAGTATTCTTTTTGAAATTTCCAAAAAGTAGAGTATAAATAATTTGAATTTTAAAAAGTTATGTGTGCTAAAACTAACACTCCTCAGTATTTTAAAGCTACAGAGTGTCAGCTTTGCTGATCTGTCTGCCAGCAGGCAAACTTTGTGTTAAATGAAGCACTTCTGATGAAGGTTTAGATCCAGAGAGGAGACCCAGTACCAAAATACAGTTAAATTTTTGTCAGTCTTCTGTTAGGTACAAAAGGGATAGTCAACCCCCGGTGCAAACAGGTTGGACTGAGAAAGGAAGAGATTGGAAGGTCTAGATATTAGGCATGTGGCGGGGGGGTGGGGAGGGGGGGTGTATACTGAGAGAGGAAGTAATAATGAGGAGTAGAAGATGAATGGGAAGGGCCTCTGAGCTGTCTTGTCCCTTTCACCTGTAACGTTTTCCTGAAGAAAAATATCATTCAGTGCCCTCTGAAATTTCATAAATTCGTTTGAATTAGAAGCATTTTATTTTTAAATGTAAATATAAAACTTGAAGGTTGTACTGGGTCATTTCAAGCATTGTATGAGTTATTCAGAGTCAGGGGTCACCATGGGAGCAAGGAGCAGTGAAATTACTAAGACACTAGGACCCGTGACTCTCTACTCTTCGTTGCGGTGCGCAGGCTTCTCACTGCGGTGGCTTCTCTTGTTGCGGAGCATGGGCTCTAGGTTCGCGGGCTTCAGTAGTTGGTGGCGTGCGTGGGCTTCAGTAGTCGTGGCGCACGGGCTTACTTGCTCTGTGGTATGTGGGATCTTCCCGGACCAGGGATTGAACACGTGTCCCCTGCATTGGCAGGCGGATTCTTAACCACTGTGCCACCAGGGAAGCCCCTGTAGTGGTGTTGAGAGTACTAGACTACTATATAGAATGGAAAATTTTGGAATATATCAATAAGAAGTAAAATTTATAAGTTGTACGCTTATAATTTATAAACTTTCAGTTTAATGCTTGAAATCATCTCATATGATATATAATATCCCTATTTCATGGAAGAGAGTAAGAATGGTTAGTGACTTTCTCAGTGTCACCCAGTAAATGGGTAAGTTGGAATTCAAAGCCCAGCTCCTGATTACTGAACTGAGAAAGTCCAGTTCTCTCCCCACTTCTGTCCATAGAGATAGCAAGGAGGTGGTTTGAGTCATAGGCCTGGAAAGGTAGAGTATTAAGGGCCTTTGGGCAACCAGAGAGAGGTAGGTACAGTATTAAAGGAGTCATTTAAGTTTTACTAAGCACTCCATGCTAAAGTGCCTGGGCATTGAAGATAAAAAGAAACAAGACTTTGTTCCAATTTTTAGGAAACTTTCAAAGGGAAAAGAAAGGTTGCTCATGTCAAACTTAACATAATCTGCTAGGGCCACTGTCACAGAGAGCAGATAGAGGAAGGATGGATGCTCCACATCTTTGAAAAGCTGGACATCATAAGGGAAATGGGTCATTATTAGATCTTCCTTGTCATCTTTTCCCAGGAGAACTTTGAAATCAAAACAAGAGGCTCCAGAATATATCCCCTCCCATCTTTAGTTAAAGTGGGGTAGAAGGAGCAGAATCCATACCTTCTCTTGTGAACCTTCTCTTCCTTGCAGACATAATGCCTAACCTTATTTTTATTTACTGATTTATTAAAGTATTGACTCCTTTAAAAAACTGAGATATAATTCACGTACCATAAAATCCAACTTTAAAAAATGTACATACAATTCAGTCAGTGGTTCTTAGTATATTCACAACATGGTGCAACTATCACCACTGACTAATTCCAGAACATTTTCATCACCCCGAAAGAAACTACCCATTTGCAGTCCACTCTCCATTCCCCTCTTTCCCAGCCCTTGGAAATCACAGATTTACTTTGTTTTTATGGATTTGCCTATTCTGGACATTTTGTATGAATGGAATGATGCAATATGTGGTCTTTTGTGTCTGGCTTCTTTATCTTAGCATAATGTTTATCAGGTCTAAACACGTTGAAGCATGTATCAGTACTTAATTCCTTCTTATGGCTGAATATTCCATTCTGTGAATATACCACATTTGTTCCTCCATCCATCAGTTGATGGACATTTGGGTTTCCACTTCTTGGCTATTAGGAATAATGCTATGAACTTTTGTGTGTAAGTTTTTGTGAACTTGTAGGTTACCAGTTCTCTATGTAAATTTCTAGGAGTGGAATTTCAGGGTCATATTGTATGTTTAAGTTTTTGAGGAACTGCCAAACTCTTTTCCACAGTGGGTGCACCATGTTACATTCCCACCAACAGTGTCAGTGTATGAGGATTTCAATTTTTCCACATCCTTGCCAACGCTCGTTATTGTCACCTGCTTTTAAGAGCAATTAGAGGTGGGTACCACAAAAGTACAACCACAGTAAGAAGTAGTTAACCATATTAATCAAAAATAGAAAGGGAAGCAAACCTATCGTCTCTTGAAGATTCATCTACTTTTTTTCCTATCCTGTAGTTTCCGTGGTATAGTGAAAAGAAAAGAATCCTGGGGGAGGTTACACAGGAAGCAGACAAAGTAGCATTAACTATGCAACGCAGACAGGAAGTAAATACAAAGCAATTTCAGGTATTTGTTGATATATCTTAATACTGATCATTACAGCTATCCAGTATAGAGTAGAAGTTGATTTAAAGAGAATTCTCTCAACTTGAATTATTTTTTATTTCACTCTACTATCCATCTCCAGTGGAGTTATAATATGTGGTAGTAATTTTGACCTTTAGGGGATACATGACGAACCTAAATACTTTTTCAGTAGCTAAATGAATATTAGAATCTGTTCAGATTAGATTATAATTAATAGATGTAGTATTCTAATGATATATTAAATTCTTTGTAAACCATTTTCCGTATTTGGAAAATATGTACTTAATTTATCTGTATACTATACTGGATAATATGAAGTCTTGGGAAAACCATGTGTGTCTTTCAGATATTCACATGTAAATTTAAATGTTATAGAATACCCATTTCTGTACTGTGTTCCCAGTACTGGCTGTCTTCCATCTTTACCAATATGATAGGTAAAAATCATGTTTGGTTATTTCATTTACATTTCTTTTTTTCATGTGGTTTGTTATCTTTTCTCAGGTTCATTGATTATTTGAATTTTTTTGTGGATTGTCTTTTTCCTTTGAATTCATAGAAGTTATTTATATAACACTTACCTATTCCATGCAGTTATTTAAGGATGCTTAAAAAACATTGGTTTAATGAATATGTGAATTAATATTTTTCCCGTTAGACTTGTAACTTTATATATAGTGACTCTTCATCCATGTCTGGTGAAATATCGAGGTAAATCAGCTAGCATTTCCATGTTGGTGCTGTAGTGGCATCAGGGAAGCCCTTTTATGTACTTGGCGGTTTGCTTCTTCCTAATCTTTCCACTCTTGTAGCCTTAGTGTTGTCTCTCTGGCCAGAGATATAAATCGCAGGTGGGAGAGTATAAAAGGAGTGGGAGTGGGAGTAGAAGTAGGTAACTTGCGACTTTCATGTCTGTTTTGAATCATCCTCTCCTCCTTTATGTTTAGGTGAGATATAGCGCAAATTTTATCTGTGGCCCATGTTAGGAACTGCCCCTCTTCACAAATCCTCTAGTTAACTCTAGTTGCAGCTAGAGATTTTCCTGTAGTTACAGCTTACAAGTGGATCCTTGGCCAGTAGCTCTGACCACTGAGCTGGCGCAACTCCTAATATCTCTTAATTGTCCCTCTAGCTAGCCCACGGCAAACTCTCACCTTTAGCCTTTTATGTCTTTGAGATGAGGTTTTTAAAGGGCTTTTCTGCGGAAGGCCTATTTACCTTTTTTTAAATTGAGGTATAATTGACATGTAACATATTAATTTCAGTTGTTCAACGTAGTAATTTGATATTTGCATACATTGCAAAATGATTATCACAATAATTCTAGTTAACATCAGTCACCACACATAGTGTAAAAATTTTGTGTGTATGAGATGAGGGCTTTGAAGATTTTTCTCTCTTAACAACTTTCAGATATACAGTAGAGTATTACTTATAGTCACCATGCTGTACATTACCTCCTTATGATTTATTTTATAACTAGAAGTTTGTACCTTTCGATTCCTTTCACCCATTTCACCCACCTACCAACTCTGGCAACCACAGATCTATCTCTGTATTTACAAGCTTGATTCTATGTTTGTTTGTTTGTTTTTAAATTCCACATATAACTGAGATCATGTGGTATTTGTCTTTCTCTGTCTGACTTATCTCACTTAGCTTAATGCCTTCAGGTCCATCCATATTGTCACAAATGACAAGATTTCCTTTTTTTTATGGCTAATATTCCATTGTGTATATAGATATAGCACATATTCTTTATTCATTCAGCTGTAGCTTTATCTGTTCATCTGTTGATGGACACTTAGGTTGCTTCCATAACTTTGTTATTATAAATAATGTTGCAGTGAACATGGGGGTGCATATATGTTTCAAATTTGTGTTTTGGGGGACTTCCCTGGCGGTCCAGTGGTTAAGACTCTGTACTTCCACTGCAGGGGGCATGGGATTGACCTTTGGTCTGGGAACTAAGATCTTGCATGCCATGCAGTGCAGCCAAAAACATAAATAAAAATTTTTTTTTAAATTAGTGTTTTTGTTTCTTTTTTTTTTTTCCTTCATATAAATACCCGGGAGTGGAATTGCTGGATCATATGACAGTTCTATTTTTAATTTTTTAAGAAATTTCTATACTGTTTTCCATAGTGGATGTACCAATTTACATTACCACTACAGTGCACAAGGTTCCTTTTTCTCTACATCCTTACCAACACCTGTTATCTCTTGTCTTTTTAATAGCCATTCTAACTGGGGTGAGGTGATAGCTTGTCGTGGTTTTGATTTTCATTTCCCTGATGATTAGTGATGTTGTGCACCTTTGCATGTAACTGCTGGTCATCTCTATGTCTTCTTTGGAAAAATGTCTATTTAGATTCTCTGCCCTTTTTTTTTTTTTTTGGCTGTGTTGGGTCTTAGTTGTGGCACACGGGATCTTTCGTTGTGGCACAGGTTCTTTGTTGTGGTGTGTGGGCTTCTCTCTAGTTGTGGCTTGTGGGTTTTCTCTCTCTAGTTGTGGCCTGCAGGCTCCAGGGCACGTGGGCTCTGTGCTTGTGATGCAAAGGGTCCAGAGTGCGAGGGCTCTGTAGTTTGCAGCGTGCCCGGTCTCTCGTTGAGGTGCATGAGCTCAGTGGTTGTGTTGCGCGGGCTTAGTTGCTCCGCGACATGTGGGATCTTAGTTCCCCGACCGGGGATTGAACCTGCGTCCCCTGCAGTGGAAGGTGGTTTCTCTACCACTGGACCACCAGGGAAGTCCCTCTGCCCAATTTTTAATTGGGTTGTTTGCGGGTTTTTTGTTTTGTTTTTTTGGCTGTGCCTTGCAGCATGCAGGATCTTAGTTCCCCAGCCAGGGGTTGAATCCCCACCCTCTGCAGTGGAAGCACGGAGTCTTAACCGCTGGACTCCAGGGAAGTCCCTGAATTGTTTGATTTTTTGCTATTGAGTTGTATGAGTTCTTTATGTATTTTGGATATTAACCCTTTATCAGATATATGATTTGTGAATATTTTCTCTCATTCAGTAAGTTTCATTTTGTTGATGGTTTCCTTTGCTGTGCAAAAGCTCTTTAGTTTGATGTAGTTCCACTTGTTTATTTTTGCTTTTGGAATCAGATCCAAAAGATGATTCCCAAGATCAGCGTCCAGGAGCTTACTGCCTATGTTTTCTTCTAGAAGTTTTATGGTTTCAGGTCTTATATTTCAGTTCTTTAATCCATTTTGAGTTGATTTCTGTGTATGTGTAAGATAGTAGTCTGATTCCATTCTTTTGCATGTGGCTGTCCAGTTTTCCAACTGTCCAACATTGTTTATTGAAGAGACTGTCCTTTCCCCTTTGTATATTCTTGGCTTCTTTGTCTTAAATTAACTGACCATATAGGTGTAGGTTTATTTCTGGCCTTTTTATTTTGTTCCATTGATCTGCATGTCTGGTTTTATGCCGACACCATACTGTTTTGATTACTGTAGTTTTGTAATATAGTTTCATATCCTGGCCTGTGATGCTTCCAGCTTTCTTCTTTCTCAAGATTTCTTTGGCTGTTTGGGTTTTTTTGTGGTTCCACAGAAATTATAGGATTGTTCTATTTCTGTGAAAAATGCCATTGGAATTTTGATAGGGATTGCATTGAATCTGTAGATTGCTTTGGGTATTGTGGACATTTTAACAATATTAATTTTTCTAATCCATGAGCCCAGAGTATCCTTACATGTATCTTCTTCAGTTTCTTTTATCAGTGTTTTACAGTTTTCAGTGTAGATATCTTTGACCTCCTTGGTTAAATTTATTTCTGGTTTATGCTTTTTCATATGATTTTAAATGGAATTGTTTTCTTTTTTTCTTTCTCTTTTTCTGTGTGTGTGTGTATGATGCGCTTTATTTGGCCACACCGCATGGCTTGCAGAATCTCATTTCCCTGACCAGGGGTTGAACCTGGGCCTGGTAGTGAAAGCCTGGCATCCTAACCACTAGACCACCAGGGAACTGTCCTGGGATTGTTTTCTTAATTTCTCTTTCTGATAGTTCATTATTAATATATAGAAATGCAGTAGATTTTCATATATTGATTTTGTGTCTTGCAACTTTACTGAATTCATTTATTCTTACAGTTTTTTGGTGGAGTCTTTAGGATTTTCTATATATAATATCATGTCATCTGCAAATAGTGACAGTTTGATTTCTTTCTTTCCAATTTGGATTCCTTTTATTTCTTTTTCTTGTCTAATTCTCTGGCTAGGACTTCCAGTACTATGTTGAATAAAAGTGGTGAGAGTGGGCATCCTTGTCTTGTTCCTGATCTTACAGGAGAAGCTTTCACTTCTTCAGCTTTTCACTGTTAGGTGTCATGTTAGCTGTGGGCTTATCATAAATGGCCCTTATTATATTGAGGTACATTCCCTCTGTACCCACTTTGCTGATAGGGTCAACTTATATTGATGAAAACTATTTACTTTAGGAGAGTCCTCCCTTGCCTGTAATGTGTTGTGAGCTGCTTTATTCTGATCATTTTTATATCAATCCAGCCCTACCTTGGTTTGTATCTATAGTTTTCTTCAAAGTTTCTGCTTTGATGCCATTCTTTCCTGTTTTATAGCCTTGAAAATCAGTGTGATTTTGAGAGGAGAGTGAGAAGTAAATGTATATGTTCAGTTTTCTGTTTTTTAAAAAATATATATTTATTTATTTAATTTTTGGCTGCATTGGGTCTTAGTTGGGGCATGTGGGATCTTCCGTTGTGGTTCGCGGACTTCCCTCTAGTTGTGGTGCTTGGGCTCCAGACTGCACTGGCTCAGTAGTTGCGGCATGCAGGCTCTCTAGTTGTGGCATGCAGGCTCCAGAGCTCATGGGCTCTGTAGTCACGGTGAGCAGGCTTAGTTGCCACACGCCATGTGGGATCTTAGTTCCCCAACCAGGTATCGAACTGGCGTCCTCTGTATTGCAAGACGAATTCTTAACCATTGGACCACTCGGGAAGTCCCGCAGTTTTCTGTTTTGAATGAGAAGTAGATTTCCCTAAAAAGTAATCTTGCCTCTAGTAGAAGATTAAAAGAGGCAGGTGTGGGTAAAAGTAGATCAGTAAGCAAGAAGATTAGCAGTTAAGTAAGAATAGTTTAACTATCTCTGATATGGAATAGTGTAATATTTTTCTTAAGGTAATTTTCATAATTAAGTAGTGTTTGTTACTATTTCTTACATAAATATTTTCTCATTTCATCATCACAGTTCTTCATTGTGGGTGGGATGTTTAAAAACAGGGGACTGATATTCAAATTGGGAACCAGCTCGCAGTCACAGTGCGAGCTCCTCTGGCTTTAACCTTCTGCATATAAAGTGCGAAAAGGGCTCAGTTTTCCTGTTGACTGCCGGCTTTTTTGTGTGTAATAAGGGAACTTATATCCCAGGCTAAAGGCTTTCTGTTGAGTATACAGACTTTTCAAAGCACTGAAGTTAGGTACTGACATTATTCGATACCTGTTTAGTTGAATGATTCTGGCAGGACCATGGATATTGATACTAGGGGCAGGATGCTGAAAACAGGATCCTGCATCAACCTTGAAAAAAGGCAAAAATGTAAGACTGTCAGAAGTATTTTCATAGTAAAACACAAAGGATTTAGTGGGTTATTGGGTTTTGTCTTGAGCTCCCAATCATTTATTGAAGCATATTAATTATAGCTATATTCACATAAACTATATACTATTTGGGTCCTCGAGGAAGCATAAGGAAGGAACAATTAAGCCAAGTTTGATATAAGGTAATCTGCTTATTAGTAAACTGTGAGCATAAATGATTATACTAATGAAATTAGTAACTTCTCCTCTGCTTTAATCAAAGCAAATTTATCTTTTTGTTCTTTTTCTTTAGTTGGAAGATGCTGGTTCAAGTAGTTTAGATAATCTACTAAGTAGATACATCTCAGGCAGTCACCTACCCCCACAACCCACAAGCACCATGAATCCCTCCCCAGGACCCTCTGCCCTATCTCCAGGATCATCAGGTAAAGTCAACTGAGGTACCGTCTCATTTCTTTAACACCTTAAAAAAGTATCTCTCGGTATATGTATTAGGGTTCTCCAGAGAAATAGCACCAATAGGAGAGGGGTGTGTGTGGAGAGAGAGAGAGAGAGAGAGAGAGAGAGGTGACAGAGGTTAAGGAATTAATTGGTCCACTTGATTGTTAGGTCTGGCAAGTCTGAAACCTGCAGGGCAGTTAGCAGGGTGGAGACAAAGGGAAGAATTGGTGCTAGTCTTGAATCGAGGCAAAATTCCTTCTTGCTCTGGGGACCTCAGTCTTTTCTCTTAAGGTCTTCAACTAATTAGAGGCCCACCCTCGTTATGTTTTACTCAGAGTCTACTGATTTAAGTGTCAGTGACATCTAAAAAATACCATTGCAGCAGCATCTGGATTGGTGTTTGGCCAAACAACTGAGTACCATATTCTAGCCAAGTTGAGACATAAACTTAACCATTGCAGTAACATTTTTTTTTCCTGATCTAATTATTTTTCTTTCAATACTGTGGACAAGCTTCAGCGAACTGAAATAATAATATATATCTGTAGTGTACACTGTTCAGAACTCTAATGTACCCCTCCCTCAACCCCCAGTTATATTCATGTTTTTTGCTGGATTTGTAGATGAATTTAATTTCTGTGTCTTCTATTTTACAATACATGTTGTCATTTGAAGAATTCTTTGGTTTAAATCCAAGTTTAAAACACTTTGTTAAATAATGAAAAAATTGAAAATTTGTTTAAAAAGCAAGAATTGAGGAAGGGCAAGTGAACTTTCAATTTGCAGTTAAAAACTTAAAATTTACTGGAAACTATTAAAATGTGACTAATCAGGTCCTGAGCTATAGATCTCTTCCAAAATCCCAGTTTTATTAACGCTATTACATGAATGAGTGATTAAAGCATCTCCAAATAGATTGACAGTGCAGAAGTGGTTATGGGATATATTCATGGTTTCTTACTGAAACATACCACCTCATTATTTCTACAGTAAGAGTAGTTCAGCTCTAAATGTGGGTTTTTCATGAGATGTATCATTAATACATTTTTTGCATCGTATTATTTTTGAGGTTTAATATAAGTATTCCAGGACTTTTAAAAGGAAGAATAATTAATAGGAATCTAGGTAGGATATTTACCAAATGCGTGGGACGGCAAATAGCTTTCTCTTGATACGGTAGTTTCCATTGATTGAATATTGGTGCTCTGAGAGGATTCTGAGAATGGTATCTGGGCTCAGCTGAGAGAAACTGATTGATAGCTGCCAACAATAACACATGAAATCCTTGACTTTGAGACTAAGACAAGGGCTGATTTCCAGGAATTGCTGAATTGCCTTATAATGATACTTGAATTCTGTAATTAGTAGGTAGAATTCTGAATTTTCTTACCTGCATAGTTATTCATTGTGACTTATTATTTTTCAGGTTTATCCAATTCTCACACACCTGTGAGACCCCCTAGTACTTCTAGTACTGGTAGTCGAGGCAGGTGAGTATTTACATTATTAATAGCTTTATTTTTTCTTTTTATCAAGAAAAATTTCAAATACGTATTCTAAAAAGTAGACTATTATAATGAACTCCCGTAAACTTTTCACCCATCTTCAACAATGATCAAGTTATGACCAGTCTTATTTCTTCTATACTCCTACCCATTCCCCCCGTTCTAAATTATTTTGAGATAAATCTCAGACATTTTATCATTTTACTTGTGGTTGTTTCAGTATATATCACTATATGTATCACTTCAGTGTATATATATACACTTTTAAGTATGTATCACTTTAAGGATTTAAAAGTTTTATAACTATGGAACCATTATCACACCTAAAAAAAAATTTACTAGCTAACTCTCTAACATCAGTAGAGCTCTAGTTAATGTTCAGATTTCCCAGATTTTCTCATAAATGCTTTTTTTTTTTAAATTGTTTCTTCGACTCAGATTCAGATAGGCGCTATACATTGCCATCAACCCATATGTCAAGGTCAAACTCAGTGTATTTGTTGAAGAAATGTATTGTTTGTCTTACCGAGTTTTCCTCATTTCCCCATCTTGTCATTTAAATACACTACCTTCTGTTTTTTTCTCTATATTGGTATTTAGATCGGGAGGTTTGATTAGATTCAGGTTTGATTTGAGGGAAAGAGGTAGGGAGAATACTTCATTGTGGTGATGTGTACTTCTTTCAGGGTCACAAAATGTCTGGTCGCTTTTGTTGATTCTTTTGTGATAGCACCCATTAATGATCATTGCCTTAGCTCTTTTTTTTTTTTTTTACTAGTTTAAAAATATTTTAATTATTGTATCATACCTTCTTTGTATATTAGTTTAGAATACTTCTGTAAAGAGAAATTTTCTGCCATCAGCTATTTGATTATGGGAATGGCAGAATAAATTGATTCTTTCTCTTTATTTACCTATTTTTATAATAATGAGTTGATTCCCAGCTCCCTCCAACAGTGACCAATGAATGTTATTAACTTTATGGGCTTATATATTTAAACATATTTTATATGTTCTAAAATTATAATTGTTATTTTTATTGATGCTTAAATTGTTCCATATTTGTCCTATCAGAACTTTTCCAAGTTGGCTTCATAGTTCTTCTGCTATAACCCCAGTAGTTGTTGAAAGCATTCTTGTTTCCTGTCCTGATGTTCCTGGTTCATCTTGTACATTTCTTGCCTCAGGCCTGAAATCAGAAATTTCTCTAGGAAATCCTGGTCATGTTAGTGGGGAAATGGTGCTTCAAGACAATCTTCTGGGTACTAGGGGCACTCACTGCTACTGAATTGTTCATGGTTTCTTATGCCTTTTTGGTGGACAGAGAGCTAAGAAATGGTAGTGTGGGGGATTTCCCTGGTGGTCCAGTGGTAAAGAATCTGCCTTACAATGCAGGGGACGCGGGTTTGATCCCTGGTCAGGGAACTAAGATCCCACATGCCGTGGGGCAACTAAGCCTGCGTGCCGCAACTACTGAGTTCGTGTGCTTCAACTAGAGAGCCTGTGTGCTGCAAACTACAGAGCCCACGTGTCCTGAAGCCTGTGCGCCCCAACTAGGGAGAAGCCTGTGCACTGCAACGAAGAGCCTGCTCGCCACAACGAAAGATCCCGTGTACCGCAGCTAACACTCAAGGAAGCCAAAAATAAATTAAATAAATAATAAATAAATAAATGTTTTAAAAAAATAAAAGAGTTAAGAAAAAGAAATGGTAGTGTGGAAAGAGTGTGTGTGTGTGTTAAAGGTAAATGTAATAAATGTCGACTGATTTTTATTCTTTAGTTTGAATAATTTAGTGCAATGTAAGAAAGATTTTATTTCAGATATATGAATGTTCTGTATTTGTATATATATGTGTGTATGCATTTGGTTCTATATTATATACTTGCTTGGCTTTTAAATTATACTTTCAATAATCAGTAGTTTTAAAGAAAAGTACAAATTGAGTGAAAAAGGTTTTCATTTTCGACAGTAATACAGTCTTAGTTATTCACTTCTCTTACCAGTGGTTTTGCTTTGTGGACTAGATAGAACCAATTAGTCATGTACCTGTCCTCTTAGGCTGTTATCCCATTAATTCAGATAAGGACTCAAAAGCTGAAACAGTGATTCCTTTGAGGACACTTCATGAACCACTGTTATTGAGGTTTCCTTCAGATGTTTGGGGGTAGAGAAGAATTTAAACGTCTTATATATAGAGAGAGAAACAATCACTATACTAATAGCCTAGACAAATGATTGTTTACTAGATTCCTTAAATGATGTAGTGTAAGTGCCTCAGACCATAAAATGTATTTTTCAGGTCTTCTGAAAGTTTGACCTACGTTTTTTAAAAATTTGAAGCCAAGTTTATAATACACTCCTTTTAATTGCTTTATGAAGTATCCTTATCTGCTATAAAGTTAATAAATTGTTTTCAGTTTAATGAACATTTCATATAACTTAACAAGCTTTTCATATAATTGTTTTTATGTACACCATACAGTCAAACATATGTGACCTTTATTTGTTGTTTTTGTTAGCTGTGGGTCGTCAGGAAGAACTGCTGAGAAGACAAGTCTTAGTTTCAAGTCTGATCAAGTGAAGGTCAAGCAAGAACCTGGCACTGAAGATGAAATATGTAGCTTTTCAGGAGCTGTGAAACAGGAAAAGACAGAGGATGGCAGGAGGAGTGCCTGCATGGTAAGTTCCCAGTGGAATCTGTCAGGAATTTAAGGAGGTCACTTCACTGATTCTTCCATCTCTGCATGTATTAGTCTGGTTAGTGGTCCTGTGGACCTGTATTCATTTTTGAATTTTTATACGTGGTATAACCCAGATATCTCTTTTTCTAACTGACTTTTTTCATCTAAGTGTCAACTGTAATTGATGAGAAAAGACTTACTTGTATTAAGGACTCATTTCAACTTTTAGTTTGTAATCGGTCATTATTTTTGCCATGATTCTAAATTGGGTTCTAGCTTGTTCTAAATTTATTAATAATTTCAATAGTCACATTCAGTCTCAAGCTGGAAAAATCCTTGGCTATTTTCCCTGGACCAGTGAGCTCAGGATTACGACCGCTGACATGAAAGAAGTTTAATGCTCACAGAGTTTTGTGATGAGAAGATTGCCTTTGGCTTATGAATTATTAACCATTTTAGAATTCCTCAGCTAGAACATTTTATAAAATTTATAGTATAGAATGAAGGAAGGCCCAAGTCCCTCCTTATTTAGAAATTTTGATCTTGGTTTTTTCTTCCTACCTACACTTATGTCTCATTTTCTACGTGGTTGGCACATAGAAATTTCAACTATGTAGATTTAGAGAGTACTGTTATCTCTTCACTCAGAACTTGGTTTGGAAAGTACCCCCAAAAAACAGTGCAAAATGGTGG
Source organism: Grampus griseus (assembly GCF_964374135.1). Lineage (NCBI taxonomy): Eukaryota > Metazoa > Chordata > Mammalia > Artiodactyla > Delphinidae > Grampus > Grampus griseus. Next base: position 82,960,974 of record NC_139017.1, read on the forward strand.
TGAAAGATTTTACATTGTCACAATCTTCCTATATTAGTAGAATGATAAGTGGGCAGAAGAATATTTCAAAACGCTTTTCAAAAGCTATGTGACAATAAGGACCTACTGTGTAGTACAGTGAACTATATTCAATATCTTGTAATAAGCTATAATGGAAAAGAATCTGAAAAAAAAGTGTGTGTGTGTGTGTATATATACACACATATATATATAACTGAATCAATTTGCTGTACACCTGTAACTAACAACATTGTGAATTAACTATACTTCAATTAAAAGAAACGGTTAAAAAAGCCAATATAAAGGGGAAGAAAAAGCTATGAGACAGATTGTTGAGTGAAAAATAGTGTATCATAGTCAGCTCTCTACAGGAAAAGTATAACCCTATGCTCACTTCCCAATCAATGTGCTTAACAGTTTAATTAATTCCTTTATTATCCAAGTGAACCAATATTACAGAGACTGCTCCCTAAAATCATACATTAACATGCCTGAATAACTTCGGGGTTATTTTCATTCTTTTATGTTACTAATATGATTTCAAATAATTTTATAATAAATAATAGTAAATTCCAAAATAATTTTAAGTTATGTCAGTATATCATGTTGTATATACATGTTGACAAAACTTTAAACACACAGAGACACACATGCATGCACGCACACACTACGAACAGTATGGATTAAATGTTTCTTCAAGAATTTGTCCTTGCTTTGTTTTAGTTGAGCAGTCCTGAGAGTAGCTTGACACCACCTCTTTCAACTAGCCTGCATCTAGAGAGTGAGTTGGACGCATTAGCAGGCCTGGAAAACCACGTGAAAACTGAACCTACAGATGTGAATGAAAGCTGCAAACAGTCAGGGCTCAACAGCCTTGTTAATGGAAAGTCCCCAGTTCGAAGTCTCATGCACAGGTCGACAAGGATTGGAGGAGATGGCAGCAGCAAAGATGATGACCCAAATGAAGATTGGTGTGCCGTTTGCCAAAATGGAGGGGATCTCTTGTGCTGTGAAAAATGTCCAAAGGTCTTTCATCTAACTTGTCATGTTCCAACACTTCTTAGCTTTCCAAGGTACAAGTGAAATAACTGATTTTTTGTTGTTTATTTTTATAAGCTAAAGAAGTAACAAAATTATTCAGGGCAGATAGCCTTCTTAATGACTGCCTATTACTCCATTACCTTCTAGAGAAATTAACAGCTGAATGAAGAAATGTGCAAGATCTAAGTTGTGCATTAATGTTAAAAAAAATAGACTATTTCTTGGCCTTCAATTTATACTTAATATAAGCAAATTAGATAAACCTGTAAATTATGAGGTGCAAGAGACTAGGGTATTGAGAAACTTAGTTGATTTCCTCTTGAAGATAATTTTTTAATCTATTGCCATCAATTTTAATAGGGTCTATAATAATGGCTTTATTTATGAATAGTATTCAGTTTGAGGCAACTCTATTGGATCTTACCAAAAACTTACTTTTCTAATGTTTGAAAGCTCTTGAAAGGCACTTTAAAGAAAAAAAAACAAGTACTTTGTAAAAATACCTTTAATGTCTTGAATTTTTTGAGGAATAGCTTCATCTTGACCACTGGAAGCTGTTAGTTGGTAGTGCCTACCTGAAGCACAGTGTGCAGATTTCTCAGCTTTCTCAACTTTTCCTATTTGGAATGTCTTTTAGTCATTAACTTTGGAACGGACAGTTACTGAATTCGTTATTTAGAAGAGAAGATGGTACGGTAAAGATAAAGATTGGGGCAACATATGAGCATTGTCCTCAGACTATATGACCCCCTTGGCGGCTAAGTCTGATTTCAAGCATTAAAACATTCATTGATGAACATCCAGTGCAAGCTGATGATTCCAGCCAATACAGCAGAACAAATGTGCTGGGCTGGGTTACGATACCTGTAGTCTGGTCGTAATTCTGTAGTGAACTAACTTAATTAGCTTGGACGGTTCACTGATTTTCAGGGATTAGTTTCTGCATCTACGAGTAGTAGAGTTTGGATTAGAAGAGCTATTTTTGTTCCCTTCCATTTAACATATTTATTATGTTCGTGGTATTTTGTCTCCAGTTGATTTCAGAGACCTTAAAATAGTAGAATCATACTTATTTCTTTAAGCCTTCCTTCTTCCCCTACCCTAACCCCCTGGTTTTTTAAGTGAAAGTAAACCAGTGTCCTTGGGAAAACCCAGCTTCTTTCTGCCTATAGATGAAAGATTCACATTTTTTCTCAGATTCCTGAGAAGTAATGATTTTAGTTGATTAATGCTACCCTTTCTGAAAAATTCAGCCTTTAGTATTAGAAAAGTAGTGGATATATGAACAGTGCCAGAATATTTTTCTGAAGCATTGTAATTCTTACCTAAATCTTAGAAGGTGTAGTCCTTTGCCACAGATGTATTAAGGACCTTCTTTTTCTTTACTCTTTTAGAAAAAAACATTGGCATTTTGGTCTTAAAATTAAGGCTTTTCATATTTTTGTTTCCGTTGGATAGTAACATCTGCTGGAACGTTAGAATTTTGCCACTGAAAGCTTTCTCTCAAAGGCAGATGCTTTGGAAGGAATTGAAACTGTTGACACAGTTTTAGTATAATCCCTAGACTTAGAATATATATATGATGAGGAAGAGAAAGGGGAGAATGCATTTGAAGTAATCAAATTGGAGTTTATGGTTTGATAGAAATCCTGATACAAAAAACTATTGACTGAGCAGATTTAAAAGACTGGCCATGAAAAAGTAATTGTTATATTTTTGGCATCTTTAATACATGCCAAAACAGTACGAGATACCCGAGGGACTGTATCGTGTACTCCTTTCTTCTTCATGCATATGAGGTCACTGTCATGGTCATACTGGGGTATTGAGAATTGGTCTTATGCTGCAAGTGCTGATCATCAGCTTTGTGCTATGAAGAGACAGACCCCTTTTGAATAGAGATAGTGGGGTTATATTGCTTTCCAGAAGGTAATCAGTTGAAGAATGGAAACATTTGGGGAAGCTTTTATCACATAACTTCACTTTATGAGATGTGGCAAAAATAGTACCTCTCTTTTCCACAAAAACTGGAAAGGAAAGAAAACAAAGAAACTGGAGACTTCCTCTAGGGAACTAGCTTCCTTAGAGTGGGTTTTGTTATAATTACATGGACTAATTGCCTATTTCCTTCTTTAGTGGGGACTGGATATGCACATTTTGCAGAGATATTGGAAAACCAGAAGTTGAATATGATTGTGATAATTTGCAACATAGTAAGAAGGGGAAAACTGCACAGGGGTTAAGCCCCGTGGACCAAAGGGTAAGTGTCAGATAAATTGATTTATTATTAGGGATTCTGTAGTTGTGTGGCTATACATCTTTTTTTTTTTTCTTCAGTGTAATATACATATAACCTGATAAATTTTCATTTTTTAATCTCATTATCTGATAGTATGTTCATAATTTCTGAAATCTTTGTCTGTAGCCCTCAGCCCTAGGCTCTTAGATCTAGCTTCCTCATACTTAACATTTCCCAGCGAAAATCTTGATTTCTAATCCTCTCCTTCAAAAAGCAAAAGCAGGGGACTTCTCTGGTGGTGCAGTGGTTAAGAATCCACCTGCCAGTGCAGGGGACACGGGTTGAAGCCCTGGTCCGGGAAGATCCCACATGCTGTGGAGCAGCTAAGCCTGTGTGCCACAACTACTGAACCTGCACTCTAGAGCCTGAGAGCGACAACTACTGAAGTCCACGTGCCTAGAGCCCTTGCTCTGCAACAAAGACATGCCACCCCAATGAGAAGCCTGTGCACCGCAGCAAAGAGTAGCCCCTGCTCGCCACAACTAGAGAAAGCCCCCGCACAGTAACAAAAACCCAATGCGGACAAAAATAAATAAATAAATTTATTTATTTATTTATTTATTTATTTTTAAAAAGCAAAAGCAAGAAAATAACGACATAAAAAACTGCATCCTTCTCTCAGTAATTCCCATCATCAAATGGTACCACCGGTCATCTCTGTTGCTCAAGCCAGCAATCTGTTAGAAGAATCAGGAATGACTATAATACCATTTTCTCACTTCCCCCAACCATTACCTTCTGAGACAGCCATCATAGTTTTTCATCTGCACTATTGTAATATCTCTTTGCTGAACTCCCTGATTCTACATTTGCCCCCTTACAGTCCATTTTCTATGCAGTACATAGTGTTCTTTTTTAAATATGTAAACAAGTCTATCACTTCCTTGCTTAAAATCTTCTAATAGCATCCCATCATATTAAGAATGAAATCCAAAATCCTCTCATCATTTCACTCAGATTTCTTTTGATCTGGTCTATAGTCTGATCTCCAAAGACAAAATATCTTTCACGTAGTTCTGTGGTCCTTACAGTTACGTTTGGCTTTGATCTAATGTATAAACTTGCAAAATCCATCTTCCACTATCTTTGAGGAGAAGGTATGTGTTTAGAGTATACAAACGGATATTAAAAAGTTTAAGCATATAAACACTATAAATGTAAAATGCATATCAATTTACTTCTGATTGTACAATGAAATTCTAGAATTGGACTGAGAAGACACAGACAGTTTTTATTTAATTTTGAGCCTGAGCAGAATCCTTTCAAGAAAGGGAATAGCATGTATCTTGCCTGCCTCAGGGAATTAAAATGAGTAGCAACAATCATAAATTGTTGTACAAAATGCTGTATGTTGCTTTAATGACTCTTTTCTATTTGTATAAATAGTTAAGAGGTAATAGTAGGTAAATTACCTGAGTTATCAGATGAGAACAAAGGCACTCTGTCTTTGATAAGTTCATTTAAAGTAGGACAGAAGATAGTCATAGTCTCAAACCTAAATAGAAAACAAGGTAGTTTTCTTTGGGTGTATATTTAGTTGGATAGCTAGTATGTAGGAGGCTTATCTTCAGTTTGTTGTAATAATGCTTTGTACTGATAAAGTTCTTATTCTTAAGAATATCTTTTTAGAGGGAAAACATTTCATGGGTTTTCCTTTCTTTTCTTGGGCCAGAAGTGTGAACGTCTTCTGCTTTACCTCTATTGCCATGAATTAAGTATTGAATTCCAGGAGCCAGTTCCTGCTTCGGTGAGTTGTTTACCTTAGTACCTTCCTGTTGAAGAAGTTTTAGTATAATACTTAAGGGTATGGGCTCTGGCCTTAGACTGCTAATGGTAAAACTCAGGCTTGAAGAATCTCCTCAACCAAGGTGCTCAAATTCTCTTTTCTAACACTGTTTCTTCCCTCATTGGGTTATTTCAAGGATTCTTCTGTACAATAACCTGTGTAAAATATGTTAGCATAGTACCTGATAAAATTTCTGAGTAATAAGAAGTACTTGTGATGTTATTAGGGCTAAATGGCTATGAGATTCACTTGATAAAATTGCAGTTTGTTTTTAAAGACCGTTGCTGTGATAAAAACTTAATGAATTTAATTTCCACTTCTTTTATTGGGTTGGCCAAAAAGTTCGTTTGGGTTTTTCCATAAGCTGTTGCTTTTAAAATGGACATAAAGGATACAGGTACAGGTATAATGGAAAGAGTCTTTAACTAGGAATCAGAAGACTTAACTTTTCCTAGTTCTGCCGTTAACCAGCCTTATAACTGGGGAAATTACATAATTTTCTGCCTCTACTTTTTTTTTTTTTTTTTTTTTGCGGTACGCGGGCCCCTCACTGTTGTGGCCTCTCCCGTTGCGGAGCACAGGCTCTGGACGTGCAGGCTTAGTGGCCATGGCTCACGGGCCCAGCCGCTCTGCGGCATGTGGGATCTTCCCGGACTGGGGCACGAATCCGTGTCCCCTGCATCGGCAGGTGGACTCTCAACCACTGCGCCACCAGGGAAGCCCTGCCTCTACTTTTTTAACTGTACAGTGGGAATATTGAACTAAATTATTTCTAAGGTTCCAGTTCTATGATTGATTCTAGGATCTATATCTTAGGGAGAAAATAACTCTATATAAGTATTAATTTGAACAAAAGTGTAAAGTTGAACCTTGCACACTGGTTCTGCTTCATAAGCCCTCTTTTATGAACATTCAAGATTAAGAGAAGACTGTGGGAAAATTTGCAAGCCAATGCCCTTTGTTTATCTTACAGGAGATTTTTGTAAGGAGTAAAGTCTCTAAAATTCCATAGTAAAAGGAGTATCAGGGATGCTCAGTGCCTTATAAATGGTATAAGAATATGCAACATATATTTACTTGCCGTCAGTTGTTGAATTAAGATAATATTGGATACCAGGCCTGTTACAGAGCATTGAATAGTAATTTGTTTACTGGGTAGGCTCCGGAATGGATTTTAAAGTACAAAAGGTCTAGATACAAGGAAGATGTTTTGTTCAGATAGTAATCATCTGATACCAGGAAGTCTGTCTGTTCTTCAAGTTTAGGGACTTTACAGTAGAAGATTACTTTCCAGTGTTTTCTTTTCATGAACTATTTAAATAGTTTCTCCATGTTCAGTTATTTTGCAAGGATACAAATTTTTGGCCAAGAGTTGCAGCCAGAACTCCCAAGTATAATCCTAAATGATTAATAAAAATTTATCTTGTGTTACTACAGTCTTTTCCCCTCTATTGCTATGTCCAGAGTTCTCTGTGATACAAGGTTTTATCCTCTAAAAGATACCCTATTCTAATAATAACAATACATTTTGTAATCTTTTTCCCTTTTTTAAAAAAAACAGGAGTCATACAATTCTGATGGGCTAGATTTGTCCTTAACACTAGTGGTTGGCTACCCTTGCTGATTGCTTTTTTTCCAAATTTTCTTATTAAAGATGGAACTTTGGGTCCTTCACTAACCATGGACACTGCCACATATTCTGAATATGATTTGATTTTCATGATGTGCATGTGACAGAAGATTTAAAGTACAATTCATTATACTCAAAATTTGCATGCAGCTGGCTCGATCAACAGATGTTTTTCTCTAAAATTAATATGCTTTGCATTTTCAAATTAAACACTTTGGCATTTTTTGAGAATCCTTATCTATCCTTATTTGTTTCTTTAGATACCAAACTACTATAAAATTATAAAGAAACCTATGGATTTATCCACCGTGAAAAAGAAGCTTCAGAAAAAACATTCCCAACACTACCAAATCCCAGATGACTTTGTGGCTGATGTTCGTTTGATCTTCAAGAACTGTGAAAGGTTTAATGAAGTATGTTAGCTTCCAAACTATAGAGTCTTGGATTAGTAGTTTTTGTTTGTTTGCTTACTTGGTTATTGGATTTTGTTTTTCCTGCCAAGAGATTTTTCTGAGTTGATTTCTAAAATTTATTCTGCTTCAGTTCTGTCAAAAGTAAAATTTGATTGCATCCACAGCTCCAAAGAAGAAAGTTTACTGTGTATAATTTGAAGTATATACTTAAATATAATGTATTAAATTAAGAATATTATTGGATATCCCTTTCTGTACATGTTGAGAGTTGAGATAAGTATAGAAGATAGTCTGTAGTTAAGTATATTTTGTGGGAAATGATTACAGACAAGCCTACATTTGGGGTACATTTAGGAAAGGCATTTGTACCAGTGTCCTTAGATTTTGTTATTGACCATATAAATATAGAACCTTAAAACTATAAACTCACGTGGCTCATCTTGAATAGTAGCCCAGAGTGTATAATTTTGAGTTATCTGATCTCAGTGTGACTTTCATTAACTTTGGTTATGTATTATTTTGAGAATAAAGATGAGCTATCCATACCTTTAGAAGAAATCTGATAGATATTTACCTCCTTCAAGGAAATTTTTGTTATCTTTGGGAAGCTCAAGTCTCTTATTGTTCAGGAATATTTTCATTATTGTAAGAGAAGAAAATGGATGAGACTCCACAAAATCTTCAAAAAGATTACTACTAAAATCTTTATTGCTGATAAAATTTGGGTGCCATATGAATGTTATTAAAAAATCAAATTGAATCATTTAACGTGTACTCATAGTTTCCCCTGGAAGCATCTAGGTGACTTTTTAAAATAAAAAATTTTTTCTTATTAGGTGACAAGTTCTGGTCACCTTTATAGCAATGTGCCACAGGGAATATAGTAAAACCTCACTCACTTGAAGGTAAATTAATACAGTCCCAAGTTTCTTGTGTTATTTTCTAATTCAGTTAGATTATTTTCAAATAAGTATACTTTCATGAACCATAGCTAACATTTGCCAGGAAGAAGACTCATTTTATCTGCTTTAATAATAGTTAACTAAATTATGATTAACAAATTGCCATACAGATAGAATTCTGACTTCGTGGTTGTTGAAAGTTTGGTAGTTTTTTAAAAAATATTTCTTATATCATTTTTTTCACAAATATTTTTCTCTTAAATATATTGATGTATTCAAACCAACTCCTACTCAGGTTGACCTCACTAATTCAGAATTTGAGACAATTTTGCAGTAGCTTTAGTAATAGCTTTGTTAAGAAAGGGGGTCCATGTTCTGTATAATTTTAGAAAGCACTTGATCTGGTCATAGCAATTTGTTCCTCCTAGTATGGCTGACTTTCGTCGCCAATCCTATGCAGTCTTATAACTTTAGAAAGGATTATAATTTCCCTTTTTTTTTTTGACTCTGGTATCCTTTTTAGATGATGAAAGTTGTTCAAGTTTATGCAGAAACACAAGAGATTAATTTGAAGGTAAGCTTTTCAGACCATGCAAACTTGGTGAAGGAATATGCATTACCAATAGGTGAATATTCCTATCTTTTGCTTGCAGGCTGATTCAGAAGTAGCTCAGGCAGGGAAAGCAGTTGCATTGTACTTTGAAGATAAACTCACAGAGATCTACTCAGACAGGACCTTCGCACCTTTGCCAGAGTTTGAGCAGGAAGAGGATGATGGTGAGGTAACTGAGGACTCTGATGAAGACTTTATACAGCCCCGCAGAAAACGCCTAAAGTCAGATGAGAGACCAGTACATATAAAGTAAAATGACATGAACTTAAATCAATTGTTTAAAAAAAGAAAAGAATGAAAAACTTTTATTTAAGTGTTGCTGGAATATCCTGCCTACAGTGGGCACCTCCTTGAAGAAGCTGATAGCTTTTACACAGTATTAGATTGAAATAATGGACAGAAAACACATTCTTGTCAAGAAAGGGGGGAAGGACTCTATTTGCAACTTTAAAAGTAAAAACAAAAGCGAAAGTAAAATGATTTGAAGACTTCTGTTACCACAGAGAATGGTTCTGATTTTTAGAATGGGCAGATGTTGATGATCACTTGGTATTGATTGGTGCAGATACTGAGTGTTCAAGTACTTAAGGGTCATGTCACTGGTTAAATTGTCTCTTTGGAGTAGAGTGCACAATTATTAAACCCACTTTTATGCCTCCCCCTCCACACATATACATACTGGCTTATTTTCTAGTTAAAAATCAAAGTTGCTCAGATTCCACTTTGATGTCAGTGCAGATGTGCATTGCATCATGCTGTTATATTTTCTCTCATTTTGATGCTGTTGGGCCTTAGTTTTATATTGATTTAAAGAACTCAACAATAGTTTATTTTCTGTTCATACTTAAGAGCCTAGGAAACATGACCATTGATCATCATTTAATCAACTTTAATGTTCTACTGAAATAAATATGGTAACCTTTCAGTAGCAGATCATTTACAGTAGTCATTTCCAGAAGACACTTCCACAGAATTGCACTTCCAAATCAAATCATCTGATCATAGTTATTCCCGTGAAAGGTAGAATGTTTGTTTGAAAATTAATCTAGTTTTCTGTACATTTAAAATTTGATTGCGAAGGTGACAGCTGGCTCTTATCCAGTCTTCCTTCATATCAGTTTTCTGATAGACCACTATTGGCAAACAGTAATCTGTCAACTACCAAATGTGTAAAATTTTCTGTATTTCACTTTGTCTTATTTGTAAATAGTGAACTAAAACTTCTGGCAGATCAGCAACATTTGCTGAGCCTGTTTTTTAAGCTAATATGTATTCTTACTAATGTTCCTATCAAGAATGGATTTGTAATATATGCTGTCTATTTCTAATGTTCACATTCATATTTTGAGGTTCTATCTTATTTTAATAGAGAACAGACTTCTCAGAAAATCTTCAGAAGCAGCTTATTATTAAAATATCAAAATATTGAAATAAACCCGGTGGGGTTAGAGTACTCATCCGTCCACCAAGTGGGACATTTGCATGGACTGGGGGCTTAAAGGACGTAGAAGAGACCTGTAAGTATATCCTGAAAATGAGCCAATCAATCCCCACTTGAATGGTTACTGGAGTAAACCCACCTTTACTACTCTGATTTTAGCACCCGAGGCAGATAAACCACCTTGGCTCTGTTTCATTTTTCTTCTCTTCATTTGTGATGCTCAGATCCAAGATGCGTGTTCTAGACTGTGTACAGGCTTCTCTTTTGTTGAGTTAAAAATTTTAGTCCTACTTTTGTATGGACATGTTAGAATGTAAAGTGACCAAAATAGAAGACTTTCCATTAGATACTTTTCAGACATCAGCAGATTTGTGGCAAATCATTTGCCCTTTTAAAAATTCAGCTTGAACAGTTCAGACAGTAGACTACTCAGAAAAAATTATTTGACATAATTGTCTAAGAGGTAAATATTTTTTAGTGCGTATTGAATCAAATAAAGTGCTCTAAAGAAGTTATTATACAAATTTCTTTGGGTTGTTTTTCTTTTCTTAACAAGTGGTGGGGGTAAAAATGAATATGATTCAAGCCTTCTGATGGTATATTGGTTTTATTATTGCTACTGACTTCATTCTGTGGCTTTCTTTTAGCTTCTTTTTCAGTTTCTTTATAAGTTAAACTTCAAAACATATACCAAACTTTTATCATTTTCAAATTTTAAGTTCTTTAAGAACAGGTTTCTTATAAAAAGGAGAAAATTGTTTTAAAATGCCTTTATGTGTGCATTTTCCTCTTTCCCACAACATTCATGATTTCAGTTTATCAGGAGACTTACCGAAGGGCACATTTTTGGAAAGTGATGAGTAACAGTATAACTTCATTTTGCCAAGCCACTGAGTTCTAATATTTTATGCTTGCTCTTCATATGAATACTTTTCACGAGTCTTAGATAATAGGTTCTACCAACGGGGGCAGAAACAAAAATTTTAAGTAAATATTTATTTCTTGATATTTGGGGCCTTAAAAGGTAATGTGTTTCATTCAAAACATTTCCATGTTAGATGGCGTTTTTGTTTTCTTTTAATTTAAGATTAGTTCTTAAAAAGCTACTTATTGCCAGCATTTAACAGGCTTCATTTCTCTTAACAGAAGGTAGTTCATACGGCTGAGGAATTACTATTAAATTATATAGCTAGCAACAAACCACGTTTAAGTGAAGGTATTCACTTTAGATTTCATTAAAGCTTTTTTCTTGCACATTTATCATTGTGTTTCTAAGCTGATTTGTTCAGCACTAATATGACTGTAAAAAAATATAAAAATTTAAATTGGTATTCAGATATATTACATGTTTTCCTACTCATTTATGTTTTAAAAAGACAAATATTGATCCCTGAAGGTGTTTGTTTTGATACTCCCTTACATTTGTATTCTTTGTTAAAAGGCAGTATTTTTGATTTGTAGATGTTAAATGTTTCCTTAAAAGCTTGCAAACTTTCACCACACTTCATTTTTCATTTTCACTAAGAACAAAGTGTTCCTCAGTCTGTTCCTCTGGCTTAAATTTGTCTTTTTGTAGCACTGAGTGAAGGAATTGCTTTGCAACGTGAAGTATGTATGTGTTCCAAAGTATGGTTAAATTGTAGGTCATGCGCTATATTGAAACATCAAATCATTACCACAGAGAAAGGTTAAGGCATTGAATCCACTGTTGAAATTATTCTTTTTGGAATCAACAAGGTACTTTCTGACTTCTATTCTTATATAAGGGAATTTTAAATAAATTTTAAAGTTAGTTAATTCTAATTTTTTGTTATAACACTTCGAGATTTTTAGTTAATCCAAAGAAATAATGCTTTTAAATACAAGCAAAAGGTTTATGGTGTGCAAATTATAGATTTACCAATTACCTCAGCAGGTATCCTGCCATGTAACTATTAGTGATTAGTTTTAATAAGCCAGTAGACTTAGGTTTTCTGACTATGCTCCTGGGTTGTGGCCTACCATACATTATTAAACAGTCTCTTAGTAGTCAAAATGGGAGTAAATGCTGTGGCCCCCTCTCTCTTGGCCTTTTAAAGTCCTTTACCCATGCTCACTCACATACAACACATGAAGTATAAAAACCTCATTTCTTGAGGTCAGCACTGCTTATTTGCATACTTAACTTTGGATCAGTGAGTAGTTTTATAAAATCCAACCTCCCCAACTTCCCTAATTAAAACAATCAAGTTCTTAATTCATACCATGAATTCTTATACCATCTATATTAATAATCTGCTGGAGGTGATCCAAGGTTTAGTGTATTGCAGCTTGATCATATACCAGACCTGGATGTTTTATTTCTCTCACAGTTATCTCCTCCTTGATAAAGCAATAACACTGCTTTAAGTCTGTTGCCTAATAGCATGTCATAATCCTCTCCTGGATGGTGATTTTATAGGAAAGTTTGTATGCATATCACCCAGTCTATCTTTTAAAAATTAAGGAATTAAATGTATGCTGGAGCTAATGACAATATATTGTGGCATTTTATTTTAAAAATTGGGGAAAGTTGCATATTTTTTTAAAAGTAGGCATTTGAGTAAAAGAATTGAAGGTACTTTTTTAAGAAAAAAATTTATATGCCACAGTTTACATAGACCTTTCAGATTTCAACATGTACTCTTGGATATAATGGTTTGTTTTATTTGGTCAAAATGCATGTATAGCATTTCTTCCATTTAGTTCCTTGTGTTTGCCTTCGTGGTCTTTTATATATTTTTTATTGTATCTGAGAAACAAAATTATCTTTGAAAATAAGTCAATTTGGATATATTTGTTATGATCAAACTACAAAATGTACAAAATTAAGTTTAGCCCTTTTCTAGAAAGCAAGTGATCTTTAAAATTAAAAATACTGTTCTTTTAAATTCACCAAATTTGTATGTGGGAAGGCACTGAAATGATTTTGTAAGTGCCACTGCAGTACTCCCTTTCAAGTGTGGCCTAAATTTCAATCTTAAGAACGAAATGCATGTCTGCTCCTGGTCTGAAAAATGTAGGTATTAACTATGTTTTAAATCACAGTGAAACATGTATATAAGCCTATAACAAAAAGATTTGTGCAATCTGAAAGCCTGTTGATTTTCTATGTAGACATACCTACACACGAAAGGGTTAAATTCACATCCTTACTAGTTCCTTGCTTCCAGTATTTCAACTCTTCTCCCCTCATTATTATTATTACTAATATTACAATTACTATTATTTTTGCACATAGTTAACTACCCGTCAATATGATTCTGAAAGAAAAAGTGCTGTTTCTGTGGTATTGTATTCTCTAAATCATCATATTTAATTTTTTTAAACAAGGTTGCAGTTTCTAATTGTTCCGTTCCTGTGTTTTTTGCTGGTGTGTAATAAAAGCAAGATTTTCTTTTCATGGTTATTTAATACATTAGCTACCTGTAAATATTTCTTGTTATAATGCTCTGGAATGTGTTGTAGAAGTTGTATTAGATTAGTTTAAAGCTTTGTTTGAAAGCCACATTGTTTTGGTTATTTCTATTAAATTAGAAAATTGAAAAATTTTTCAAATGAATTTCTTTTTTTTTCTTCCTCTTTGAGTTGAGACTTAATCATTTAAATTTATTTTTAAAATTTATACTCTGTGCAGGGCACTGGAGATATTGTCATGAACAAGATAAAATACAGTCCCTTTCCTCACGTGTTTAGACTCTGTTGGAGAATGATGAGTGCTATGGTAGGGATTAACACATAGGAAAGGATCTAACCCCAAATTTTGTTGGTCAGGGAAGCAATCTCTCTCACTCATAAAAGATAGGACCAGGTAAAAGAGAAAAGGAAAAAAGAATAAATATACAGAAGCCTAAAAATGAAAGAGAACATCTGTGTATTCCAGGACCTGAAAAGTTCAGTTTGGCTGGAATAGAGTCTGGAATAGAATGTAAGTTGGAGTAGTAAAATACTAAGCTGGAGAAATGAGCAGGGTCCTTTTCAAGCAGAGGGGTTTGAAAGTCATGTTAAAGGGCTTTCACTGAGGGCAACAAGGAGCCCCTGAAGAAGATTAAGCACGATGGGACTTGGTGAGTTGATATAATCAGGTGTGCCTTTTTGAAAGATCATTTTAATTATGAAGAATGAGTTATGAGGAGATTGGTAGTGGAGAGACAATTGTAGGCTCTGAGTAATCTAGGTGAGCAGTAAACTAGCTGTCTGGCAGTGGAGATGGAAAATAGCAGTCAAATTTTAGAGATTTAAAAAGTGAAATAGACCAATAACTGAGGCCACGCAGTTGCCTACGGCGTATTTTATGTGGTACCTATTAAAATAGTAAAGGGGGAGAAAAGAAAAGGGGGTTTGTTGAGTTTAAGGTACCTCTGGAAAATTAAGGTGCAGGTAGGTGTCCATAGTTCTGGTGCTTACAAAAAATCCTTGGGCTGCAGATAGAACCTGTAAGATACATCAGGAATCATGTCTGTTTTATTCATCACTGAATGCCTAGCACACGGTAGGCATGCTAGCACACAGTAGGCATTCAGTAAACAAATGTCAGAGTTGAGTCACTTGCATAATAGTTGGTAACTGAAACAATGTAAGCGTATGGTATTGCCTAGGAAATTTATACAATAAGGGTAGAATACTTAATGATAGCAGAGGCAACAACATTTAAGGATTAGGAAAAAAGACTCCACAAGTACACTATGGATTAGTCATGGAAGAAAGCCAGGAGAGCTATAATGGAAGACAAAAGAAAAAGGTGGCAAGAAGGGGTATGAAGTATCAGTGATAAAATGTTGGAGCAAGAGATGAAGTAATGCTAAAGTGGCTATTGAATTTAGGAATGCAGAAGCCATAGATGACCTTGGTAAGACCTGCTCCAGTTTGAGCAGCAACAAGAGTTCAGTGGGTTAGATTAATGACTGAGTGTAGACTGTTCTTTCAAAAAATATGACTTTGGTTTTTCTTTAGGTTATACAGAGCTTATGGCCATGAATAATCAAGTAAAATATCAGAATGAAACTTCCAAATTATCATCTTTCTAGATGCATTTCGTGTAGTGGAAAAAGCATGGATTTTGGCCATTGGGGAGACTTTGGTTTAAACCTTTTGAAGTGATAGATTTACTGATCTGTGTGAACCCAGAGTTTTACTTTATTTGTGTTGTGAAATGGAGATAGTCATATTGCAGCTCATGGAATTGCTATGGACACAAGATCCTTTGTAGCCACAGGGTTGACACATAGTAAGTTCTCAACAAGCATATAGCTTCCTGTTTCTTCTTCCTGCTATTGGGATGAAAAGGGGGAAGGTTAGAAATGTAATTTCTCCCTTTTTACTGATGAAACAAGAAGAGACTTCAGTACAGGACCCCAAGGCTTTTAAATCTATCCTTAACTCTTAAGTAGTTAAACTTGTCCTTCACTAATTTGATTGGTCCTTAGACTTCTAGATCTCAGCATATACCCATATTTTGCTCTAGATTTTTAGGAAATAAAAAATGCAAAAAATGAATTGGTAGGATACAGTACCTAATGCCAGGTTTTGTCTCAAGCTTCCCCTTTTCATATTACTTGGGCTCAGGTGGTGGTAAATATATCACTGTTCTTTCATTTACAAATATGTTACTGTTGTTGATTTGGAAAGGCAATACATAGGGACATCAGTTTCTGACAGTATGGCAGACTGCATGCCCTGAGGAACTCTGATGGTTCAAACATCTGAAATGCTGGGTAAGATTCACTTAAAAACAAACAAAAACCTTCTTTAAAAGCATTGCTGAGTCAGGAAAGAAGAAAGATGCTCAAAGCTCCACCCTATCACCTGTAGCATTTTTGCCAAAAGTATTTGACCTGAATCTAAACATGTGAAATAGACAAAAGTGGAATATAGGACATTTACAGAGATGCCTGATGTGAATTATTAAAGTAACTGCTGTGTAAAACAGGTATGGAGACTATTCTAGATCAAACAGTGACATGAAATGCATGAACTGTGATTTGATCTTGAATTAAATAATCCCCGCCATTAAAGACATTTTAGGCACAGCTGTGGAAATTTGTATATGAACTCTTAAATGATATGGAATGTTTAATTTCCTTAGGTGTGATAATGGATTTGTGCTTATATTGGAAATCTTAGGAGACGGCATGCTGTAATATGTAGGGATGAAATATTTTATTATTGTAAATGGTTAGGCAAAATGTGTGTGTGTATGATAATACAAATGTGGCGGAATAACAACTGCTGAAATCAGTTAAGGGTAGATGGATGCATATTGTTTCAAACTTCTGGAGACTTGAAATTTTTCAAAATAAATTAATTTGGGGTGGGAGGGACAAAAAGCATGAATCTAGAGAAGTAAGCATTAAAGAAGACAACTGCTCCAGGTGTCCTGAGGACTTTGGAATGAGCCAAACTTTAAAATGGTGACAAAGCATAGGGCCTACACAAGTGTGAAGTCTGAGTGAGATACTCTTCCAAAACCTGGGACCTCAAAATATGATATACTCAGTGAAGGAATGAAGCAGGATAGCCTACGTCAGAGAGAGAACTGGGTGGAGGGAAGACAAAAAATCTTCCCTGAGAATTTGAACCCACAAGCCAACACAGACTCATACTTTTCTCTTTTTTTTTGCGGTACACGGGCCTCTCACTGTTGTGGCCTCTCCCATCGTGGAGCACAGGCTTCGGATGCGCAGGCTCAGCGGCCATGGCTCACGGGCCTAACCGCTCCGCAGCATGTGGAATCTCCTCTGACCGGGGCATGAACCTGTGTCTCCTGCATCGGCAGGCGGACTCTCAACCACTGCGCCGCCAAGGAAGCCCCAGACTCATACTTTTATGGAGTCAGAAAAATTAAAGTTGTTTCAGGTTAGAAGTGGTTTCAGACACTAACAGATTTAATGTTAATACTCTCTTACAGAAAGCACTTTAGACCCAATCTCAAATAATTTTCATAGGTAGTGTTTTAATAGTCTTGGACTCATATTCAGAGTCACAAAAATGGGAAATTATTTTTTAAAAATCAGGAGAAACAGTAGGTTTTGACCTCTAATGATGGCAGATATTGAAATTATTGGATGAGTGTGTTCAAAGACATTTTTAAAAACATATCTAAAATTTGGATGGCATTGTATATTTTGGTTATGTTAGTGGTACAAAAAAATGGTGTATCCTTCAATACTTAATGGCTTAGATTCATTGAAATACAATACAGGGAAAAGAAGAGAACATCAACAAATTGAGAAGGAACAAGAGTATTAAAAATGGTGGAGGTGGGGGATAACAAGAGCGCATGAGAAGGAAAATAATCAGTAAGACTGAAACAGTAAAACATTTGGACACAAAAAACAACAGAT
The DNA here is from genome assembly GCF_964374135.1 of Grampus griseus. Lineage (NCBI taxonomy): Eukaryota > Metazoa > Chordata > Mammalia > Artiodactyla > Delphinidae > Grampus > Grampus griseus. Next base: position 82,978,460 of record NC_139017.1, read on the forward strand.
AAAAGGCCAAGATGCAATTATACAGAATGCAGTGCATTACAGAGACAGAGGGTGTGAAGGAGAGGTTAAAGGACATCCAGAACATGTGGAGAAGGTCAGTGAACATCTAATAGTGTATGAGAAGGAGGTGATAGAATGGTTATGGATAACATTTGAAGGTATTTTGGCTGAGAATTTAAAAATTTGATTAAAGTCAAACATCCTCAAATTTGTGGAGTCTGGGAAATAAGTCAATAGCTAGATCTACTGAGCTAAGTTCTGGAAGATAAAGTCTAGAACCTACAAAAGTGAGAAGTCAGAGCAATACCCTTATGAAGCAAACCACCAAAATAGAGGGCCTTAAAAGAGCAAGAGAAGACCTTACCTAGAAGTAACAGTAATTAGTCCTTACAGGTGCTTAAGAACAACAGTAAAAACCAGAAGACAGTGGAATAATATTTTAGATACTGAGAGGAAGCTGTTAGCCTAGAATTCTGTACCCAACAAAACTATCAAGAGAAAAGGGAAGGACGTTTTAGCTAAAAAGAGCTTACTACCAATATATCTTCATTAAATGAATGTCTTAAGTGTTTACTCGAAGAAAAGCAGAAAGAAGATCTAAGACACAAGAAGGAATAATGAGCAAAGAAAATGGTTAATGAGGGTAAAGTAAACTTTATAAAACAATATTGATGTCAATTTTTGCAAGTTAAAAGAAGAACTGAATGATTGACAGCATGAGGAACTCCACTTCCTCGCTCCCTGGAAACTGGCGAAAAAAAACCCTGTTTTTAAAATATTTATTTCATTTCTGGCTGTGTCTGGTCTTAGTTGTGGCACACAGGATCTTTCATTGTGGTGCACAGGCTCCAGAGCACGAGGGTTCTGTAGTGGTGTGTGGGCTTCATGACGTATGGGCTCTGTAGTTGCAGCATGCAGGCTCTCTAGCTCAGTAGCTGTGGCCTGTGGGCTTAGTTGCCCTGCAGCATGTGGGATCTTAGTTCCCGACCAGGGATCAAACCCACATCCCCTGCATTGGAAGACAGATTCTTAACCACTGGACCAGGCAAGTCCCCAAAAATTATTAACAAAATAAAACACATAAAACCTCTGAAGATGGTCCTATGTGTGAACAGCAGGTGAAGAAACATCTCTTCAAGAAAACCTATGAAAATTCTGTTGGAATGTTTAGAATCTATAATAGTTGAACCAAGACCCCCACCCCTTTGTCAGCTCTGTGACATATCAGCTCTTTGCTGCAGTGAAAAACACAGGCTTCCTCTCCCTCAGCTCCCAATTGGAAGGCTCTCTACCTGGGAAAAGCAGGATATCAGTCTTTCTCATCCTGCCCCCAGCTACCTGTTGCTGAGGTTAAGTCTTGAGTGTGGCTGAGAAGTGGGAGCTCCCTTCTTCTATTCAGTCTGCACTCAGAGAATGGAGGCTCCACCTTGAGTGTGGCATGCTTAGAATACTGGGACACTGATCACCTCTGCCCTGGCTCCTGAAGTGGTGGTTCCATGCCAGGAGAGACAAGCTGAGGCCTCAGGCTGCATTCCCACTTCCACCACTGAGCTTCTGGAGTAGGGGTGTCACTCCGAAGTTTGACATTGTTCAAGCTGTGCATGGACTAGAGATTGGACTGTGCTTGGCTTAGAGATTTTACCTTGGAGAAGCAGTTTATGAAACCAATATCTCCTAATCTCTGCTGAAAGAAGACTTGATTTGCAACAGAGCATCAATAACTTCAAACGTGAGAGCACAACACTAGAGGTTGTAGCAAAAAGCAACTGAGAATAAATTCAAAATACAGTCTAAACTGTAGGTAAACTAGTTTGCAGGAGAAAACCATGGAATTAGGCAGCTTGAAGGAGCCATCGTGAGATAAGTTTCAAACATCTCTATGCCTTTAAAGGAGACAGAATATGATTGGATTTGTTTATAGAGCATTTTATGCCCCACAACATTGTTGAGAACAATACAGCAGCTGGCAGTTATGGGAGTTTAACAGCTGGGCATGGTCAAAGAAACAAGGGGAGCCCTACCAAACCCCAAGGAAAATGTGATTATATCCAAATCTGTGCCTTCTTGAGGAGAAACATCAAAAGCTTAATGCTGGGAGAGGGGAGGGAGTACATTTCACTAAAAATGTAGCCAGTCACTAAACAAATAACAATCCCTGGGGATGAGGGAGGGGAAGGACCCATTGCTACAATATATTATCTAAAATCTTCTGTCCCTGACAAATAATAATTATGCAAAGAAATAGGAAAGTATAACTCATACACTGGAAATAAAGCAGGCAACAGAAACTGCCTGTGAGAGTGACAAGGTGTTGGATTTATAAGAGACACTTGAAAGTAGAACTCAAGGAAACCATGGTTAAAAAGCAAACGAAAATATGATGACCATGTCACATCGAATGGAGAATATCAATAAGGAGACATATATTAAAAAGAACCAAATGGAAATTCTGGAGTTGCAAAGTACAATTTTAAAAATTCACTAGAGAGGCTCCACAGTATACTTGAACTGCAAGAAGAAAGAATAGATGAACTTGAAGATGGATCAATAGAGATAAAAAGAAATGAAGAAAAATGAATACAGCTTCAGAGAAATATGGAATACCATAAAAGCACACCAGCATATGCAGAATGGGAATACCAGAAGGAGAGGAGAGAAAGAAGTAAAAATATTCAAAGAAAGTTCTCCAAGTACTGCAAAACAATAACTTTATACATCCAGGAACTTTAGTGAACCCCAAGTATGATAAACAAAGAAATCCTCAGACACATCAAATTTAAAAGTGCTGAAAGTTAGGGCTTCCCTGGTGGCGCAGCGGTTGAGAGTCTGCCTGTCAATGCAGGGGACACGGGTTTGTGTCCGGGAAGATCCCACATGCCGCGGAGCGGCTGGGCCTGTGAGCCATGGCCGCTGAGCCTGCGTGTTCTGAGCCTGCGTGTCCAGAGCCTGTGCTCCGTAACGGGAGAGGCCGCAACAGTGAGAGGCCCACATACTGCAAAAGCGAAAAAAAAAAAAAAAAAAACCCTGAAGGTTAAAGACAATATTTTGAAAGCAGCAAGAGAAAAACAACTATTTTCAAGGGAGCAAGGTTAACAATTGACTTCAACAGTAACAGTGGAGGCCAGAAGGCCATGGGTAACATATTCAAAATGCTCAAAGGAAGAAAATGTCAACCAAGAATGCTATATCCAGCAAAGGTGTCTTTCATAAATAAAGGTGAAATAAAGACTTTCTCAGATAAAACAAGATTTGAGAGAATTTGTTGCTAGCAGACTTGCCTTACAAGAAATACTTAAAAAGGAGTAAAGGTTGAAAGCAAATGACACCATGTGGTAATTTGAATCCATATCAGTAAAGATAATTATATAAGGTATGATTCTCTAATTATAGAAGACAGCATAAATGTATATTTTCCTTCTCTTAATTGTTATAAAAAGCAGCTGTATAAAAGAATATGTATATGTCATTGGGCCCATACTGAAATGTAAGGCATGTGTATTGTACTTGCTAGTAACAAGATAAGGGAGGTGGGTAGGAATTGTATTAGCATAAGGAAATTACTATACAGTTGAACGACATGGGGTTAGGGGCACTGACCCTTCGTGCATTTGAAAATCCATGTATAACATTATAGTTGGCCCTCCATATCTGCAGCTCTGCATCCGTGGATTCAACCAACTGTGGATTGTGTAGTACTATAGTATGTGTTTATTGAAAAAATTCCATGTGTAAATGGAATGCAGTTCAAACCCATGTTGTCAACATTTAAGTAGGTTAAATAATTATAATAGTATTGTTGGGTTTGTAACATTAATGGAATTTTATGTATAATATTACAAAAAGGAGGAAACAGGAATAGAGCTATATAAGAGTAATGTTCCTATATGGAATTAGCTTAGGAAATCTGTAGCTGATCATAAGATGTATATGGTAAAGCCCAGAAAATCTTTTAAAAACCCTCAAACCCTCAAAAAGTACAGTGAAAATTCATTAAAGACATTAAAATACTACTTTGGAAAATATTCATTTAAAGCAAAAGAAAGCATTAAAGGAGGAATAGAAGAACAAAAAAAGACAGACATAGAAAGCAAAAAGTAAAATTTTAGGCATTAATCCAATGATATTAATAACAGTAAATGTGACTGGATTAAGCAATCCAGTCAAATGACTGACAGTGTCAGACTGGATAAAATAATTATATACTGTCTACAGGAGATACACTTTAGATTCAAAGATAGATTGAAATAATAGAAGGGAATAATAAGTGTCCTGCAAACAGCAACCATAAGAAAGCTGCAGTGGCTATACTTTGAGAGATAATAGACTTTAGAACAAAAAATGGTATGAGGGACATTTTATAAAGTAATAAGTGTCAGACCACACCAGACCACACAATTCTATATATACCTATTAACAGCACAAAAATACAAGAAAGCAAAAAACTGACACATGAAGGGAGAAATAGACAATACAACAGTAATGGTTGAAGATTTCAATATCCCACTTTCAATAATGGGTGGAACAACTAGACAAGACCAACAATGAAACAAGACCAACAACACTGTAAACCAACTGATCTAACAGATATCTGTAAAATACTACTCTTTACAGACAACAGAATATACATCCTTCTCAAGTGCACCTGAATGTTCTGCAGGAGAGATCATGTGCTAAGCTATAAACCAAACCTCAATACGTTTAAGAGGATAGAAGTAATGCAAAATGTTTTTCATCAACAATGGAATGAAATCAGAAATCAATAGAAAAAATTTGAGAAAAATTACAAATATGTTGTGTTTAATTGGGTTATTAAACACAACACTCCTAAATAACCAGTGGATCAAAGTAGATCAGGGGAAATCAGGAAATACTTTGAGATGAATAAAAATGACAATAAAATATAACAACTTATGAAATTCACCTAACATTGCTTAGAGGGAAATTTATAGCTATAAATGCCTGTGTTAAGAAAAAGAATTTGAATCAATAGCCTAACCTTCCACCTTAAGACACTGAAAAAAGAGCAAACTAAACCTAAAGCAAGCAGAAGGAAGGAAATAAAGACCAGAGCTGAAATTAATTAAATACACAATATAAAAACAATAGAGAAAAATCAATAAAACCGAAAGCTAATTCTTTGGAAAGATCAACAGAATTGACAAACTTTTAGCTAGATTAACCAAGAAAAAAAAGATTCTAATTACTAGAATCCAATGAAAGATGGGACATTACCACTGATTTTTTTTTTGTCTTTTTTTATTGAAGTATAGTTGATTTACAATATTGTGTTAGTTTCAGGTGTACAGCATAGCTATTCAGTTTCATATACATTTCATATATGTGTGTGTGTGTGTGTGTGTGTATATATATATTCTTCAGATTCTCTTTACTTATAGGTTATTACAAAATACTGAGTATAGTTCCCTGTGTTATACAGTAGGTCCTTGTTGGTTATCTATTTTATATGTAGTAGTATGTATATGTTTCGCTCCTACCACTGATCTTATTAGAAACAAAAGGATTGTGGGACGTCCCTGGCACTCTAGCTGTTAAGACTCTGCACTTCTACTGCAGGGGACACGAGTTTAATCCCTGGTCAGGGAACTAAGATCCTGCATATTGTGTGGGATCTTAGTTCCCCCCCAACAAAAAAAAGGATTATAAGAATACAGTGAATGATTGTATGACCACAAATTAGATAACCTAGATGAAAAGGATAAATTAGTAGAAAAACTACTGAAACTGACTAAAGAAAAGAATAGACAAGCGGAATAGACTTCTAACAAGTGAACAGTTTGAAGTAGTAATTTTAAACACAAAAAAACTACTCACAAAGGAAAGCCCAGCTCAGTTGGCTTCACTGCTGAATTTAAAGAAGAATTTATATGAAATTTTCACAAAATAGTCCCAAAAATAGAAGATAAGGGAACACTTCCCAACCAATTTTATGAGACATTACCCTGATACCAAAACCAAACATCCTAAGACTACAGACCAATATCTCCTGTGAGGGATGTACAGATCAACAAAATACTAGCTAACTGAATGAAGCAACATAAAGAATTATACGCCATGACCAAGTAGGATTTATCTGAGGGATGCAAAGTTAGTTAAACATCTGAAAGTCAACATAATATCAATCATATAAATACAATAAAAAACAAATTACATCTTTTTTTCTTCCATCTCAGTAGATGGAAGAAAAGCACTTGACAGAATCCAACACACTTTCATGCTACAAAAAATGTTCAACAAACTGGGAATAGAAAGGAGCTTTCTCAGCCTGATTAAGGGTATCTGTGAAAAATCCACAGCTCATACTATGCTTAGTGGTAAAAGACTGAGTGCTTTCTCTCAAACATTAGGAAAAAGACATGGATATCTGCTCTTACTACTATTCAGCATTGTACTAGAGTCTCTAGCCAGGGCAGTTAGGCAAGAAAAAGAAATAAAAGGCATGCAAATTGGAAAAGATGAAGTAAAAGTATCTCCATTCAGAGATGACATGATTTTATATATGGAAAATCCTAGGGAATCCACTAAAAATCTACTAGAACTAAAGATTATGTTCAACAAGGTCACAGGATAAAAGATCAGTATATAAAAATCCATTGTGTTTCTACACGTTTTCAATAAATGATCTGAAAATAAAACAGTTTCATTTACAATAGCATCAAAAAAGAATAAAATACTAAGGAATTAAATTTAACCAAATAAGTGCAAAACTTTTATTCTGAAAAGTATAAAACATCAAAGATCTAAGTACTTAGAAAAACATCTCATTCATGGATCGGAAGACTTAACATTGTTAACATGGCAATACTTAAACTGATACACAGATGTGGTGTAATCCCTATCAAAATCCAAGATGAGTTCTCTGTAGAAATTGACAAGGTAATTCTGAAGTTCATACGGAATTGCAAGGGACCAGAATAGCTAAAACAATCTTGAAGGAGAATGAAAGAGGTTTCACACTTCCCATTTCAACACTTATTCCACGGACTTACCTGGTGGTCCAGTGGTTAAGAATCCACACTTCCAACGCAGGGGGTGCGGGTTCAGCCCCTGATCGGGGAACTCAGATCCCACATGCCATGCAGCATGGCCAAAAAATTAACAAAACAGAACAAAAACTTATTACAAAGTAATGAGAATACATTATAGTATGGGCACAAAGACAGAAATAGATCATTGGAATAGAACTGTAAGTCCAGAAATAAACCTGTAAATCTCTTGTCAACTGATTTGTTAACAAGAGTGCCAAGACAATTCAATGGGGGAAAGAATAGTCTTTTCAACAAATGTCAGTGGTTCAGCCGGATAGCCATGTGCAAAAGACTGTAATTGGACCCTTACCTCGTAACAAACAAAAATTAAAAGGTATCGAAGAGGTAAACAAAAGAACTAAACTATAAAAGTTTTAGAAGACGACATAGGGGAAAATCTTCATTACCTTGTGTTTGGCAAAGAATTCTTAGACATGACACCAAAAGCACAGCAACAGCAAAAGGATAAATTTGACTTAATCAAATTTAATTTTAATTTAAAAATCAAAAAAATTTTGGTCATTGGATACCAACCATCAAGAAAGTAAAAACCCACAGAATGGGCGAAAATATTTGCAATCATATATCTGAAAAGGGACTTGTATCCAGAATTCATAAAGATCTCTTAAAATTCAGTAATAAAAAGGCAAATAACCCAATTAAGAAATGGGTAAAGGATCTGAACAGATATTTCTCCAAAGAAGGTATACAATGGCCGGTAAGCACATGAAAAGAGGCTCAACATCATCAGTCCTCAGGGAAATGCAAAGCAAAACCCCTAGGATGGCTAGAAGTTAAAAAGTCAGGTGATAAGAAGTGTGAGTGAGCATGTGGAGAAATCAGAGCCCTCATACACCACTAATAAGACCATAAAGTGGTGCAGCTGCTTTTGAAAACAATCTAGCACTTATTCAAACTATTAAGCATAGCTTTACCATATGATCAAGCAATTCCACTCCTAGTGTATAACAGAAATGAAAACATATTTTCACACAAACACTTGTACACCAATGTTTATAGCAGCATTATTCCTAATAGCCAAAAGGTGGAAATATCCAACTATCCATCAATGACTAATGTATAAACAATAAGTGGTATGTTTATACAGGGAAACCTATAGAGACAGAAAATAGATTAGTGGTTGCTTAGGGGTAGGGATTGATAGCTAAAGTGTATGGAGTTTCTTTTGGAGGTGATGAAAATGTTCTAAAATTGATTGTAGTAATGATTGTTCCTATCTGTGAAAATAGTAAAAACCATTGAATTGTACACTTTAAATGGGTGAATAGTGTCATATTTGAAATATCTTAATAAATATTGAAAAAATGAAGCCCCCTCATAAGAAATAAGAAATAAAATACTGAACAAAAGTAGCATATAAGGGATTTCCCTGGTGGCGCAGTTGTTAAGAATCCACCTGCCAGTGTAGGGGGCACGGGTTCGAGCCCTGGTCCGGTAAGATCCCACACGCCGCAGAGCAACTAAGCCCGTGAGGCCACAACTACTGAGCCTGCACTCTAGAGCCCACGAGCCACAACTACTGAACCCACGTGCCACGACTACTGAAGCACATGCACCTAGAGCCCATGCTCCACAACAAGAGGAGCCACCACAATGAGAACCCTGTGCACTGCAACGAAGAGTAGCTCTCGCTCACCACAATTAGAGAAGGCCCGCCTGCAGCAACAAAGACCCAAATACAGCCAAAAATAAATAATTATTTTTAAAAAGTAGTGTATAAGCAGGAAAGAGAAACTGAAAATGAGAGCATTTTAAGAGCTTTGAATTATTTGACAGTATAGTCAAGATGCTGTTAGACCTTAAGTTAAATATGCATACTAATAACCTTTTAAAAATAATAAAAAGAGTGTGTAATATACATACAAGGAAAAGGGAAAGAGGGAAGATCTAAAATCAGGTAAGGAGGGAAGGGGGGAAATAAACAGGATGAATAGAAAGCACAAAATATTATAGAAGTAAATCCAAATATTAATAATCAGTAAATATAAACAAGCCAAACTGCCTAGTAAAATGGAGCTTTGTCAAACTACATTTAAAAATTTATACACTTACCGCTCTTGCCTTCTAAGATGACCCACACTCTGTGGAGTGTTTCTCTCTAAATAAATACATTTCTTACCTTAAAAAAAAAATACACTTAATGTTTACAAGGGATGTACCTGAAACAAGCATACAGAAATATAAATTTCAATGAGGATTTATAGAACACAGTATCTAATAATGGGAAAGTATACATTTCTTTTGAATGGGTTAAACTAATGTATGGTAATGGAAATTATATCAGTGATTTCTTCTGGTGGGGGGAGTAGATTTACTGATAAAGGTCATAACATTTTTGGTAATGAAAATGTTTTATATCTTGGTTGGGGTGGTGGTTACAAAAATGTGTAAATTTGTAAAAATTCATCTAACTATATACTTTTAAGTGGATGCATTTTATTTTATGTAAATTATCTCATTTTAAAAGAATACTTTTTAGTTTATTTTGCTTTCCTAACTGTTCCACTAAAGAAGTCATTATATCCAAGCTAACTCATGGTCTTGAAGTACTGTTCCCACTAAAATTAATCAGACTTTCTGTTAAATGACTGATTCTAATTTTGGTGTGAAAAATGTATAAGCCTGGAGCATCTTATCACGCAAGAGAACGAAAGAAGCTAACCACTACTATTGTCATATCAAAAGGACTCAGGAGGCAATATGAAGAGATTTCCACTTTCTAAAAATGATAAAAACTTGAATTTCAAAAAGAATAATTGCAATTGCTTGAAGCCCATAAATACATTTATATTTGTGAATTCATAACAATATAAAAATCGGTCACCTTTAGAAGATGATAGAAACCAATTCATTACCTTGAAAAATGGTAAATATGTGGAGAGAATCAAATACTATATCTTGTCTTTCCTCTATGGACTGTATCTCTGAGTAACCAAGTAATAGATGAGGGAAGCATTCCTTTATAAAATTATTTCAGCTAATGAATGGAAATCAAATTACAGAATCAAAATATTTTTCATCCCTCAGTGAATTAGTGGATCTGTGCAATGAGCAAGCCATGGTGGTGGGGAGAAAAGCATTATATGCTTTCTGATGAAAGAACACGAACAACCCAACCTACAGTTCTTGCCAAAGGAATCAAACCTGAATCTGACGAGACCTCTGGATCCAACTGCCAATTTGTAGAAATTACAGAGCACAGAAGAACATGGTGAATTGCACCATGACTATGCAGACAGCAAAATCCAGAATGTGTGGAACTCTGGGTAAAATGCCCTTGTTCTTCAGCAGATATATTGTGAGGAAAAGGGATGGAAACTGAAATTTGTGCATTAAAAGGGGTTTAAAGGGCTTCCCTGGTGGCGCAGTGGTTGAGAGTCCGCCTGCCGATTCAGGGGACACGGGTTCGTGCCCCGGTCCGGGAAGATCCCACATGCCGCGGAGCGGCTGGGTCCGTGAGCCATGGCCGCTGAGCCTGCGCGGCCGGAGCCTGTGCTCCGCAACGGGAGAGGCCACAACAGGGAGAGGCCCACGTACCGCCGAAAAACAAAAAAAGGGTTTAAAAAACCTGCCAGTTAAAAAAAAATGGGAAGGCTAAATTACATTGTTTCAAGATGCATTCTTGGGCCATTAAAAACTTGATTCTTATAACTTAGGATGGTGGTTTATTTATCTATCTATTTATTTATTTATTTAGCTAGCCGTGGGCAGTGATAGTGAGATGGCATATGGAGGGACTTTTGGGGTGGCTATTTATTGTTCCAATTAGTAGTTACAAGGGTGTTGCTGACCTTATCAAAATTTGCTAAACTAAAAAAAAATAAAAATTCACTAGAAGTATACCTTTGTGTGATTTTTCTATTTCGGTTTTATTTTACAATTAGAAAGTTAAAATTAATTTTAAAAATAGATATTACAGACAACATTCTGCCAATAAGTTATAAATTTTAGATAAAATTTCTAGACATAAAAACTGATACAGATTCTTACAACTTTTAAAGAAAGTGGTTCTATAATTTAAAATCTTTCATTAAAGAAAATTCCAAAGGCAAGTTACTTTATAAACTAATTCTAATCATATGAAGAAGAAATAATTTATTTTATCCAATTCCTTCCAAAGAACAGTAAGAAACGGATTACTCACCAATTTATTTTCTATTCACTTTCTTCTTCCAAGATAAGAAAACCTGACTGAAGGAGTGTGTTGCATAACCCATTTCTTTCAACACACATTTTTTTGTTGTCTCCATATATTCATAGACTTTTCATATTATCCATTTAGCTGACCTCATCATCCAGTGCCTCAATACAGTTCCATTCCCATTCCTCTACTTTCCATATGTATCTTTCCTTTCTCTCAAGTCAGACCAGACTAAGTGAGTCAGTATGTGACTATTCCTGTGCTAATTTGTATAAGAGATCAGCTAATTGGTGAGCCTCAAGTGTCCTACATATCTGTTTTGGGTAAGGATGTACAGACTGGAGTTCCAAAACTGCCTGTCATGCCTGGAAGACTCTTAATTCTTTTTCATTCCACCCTATCTACTGCTACCTGCATTTAAATAAACAGCAGAGTCTGGTCTTTGAAGATGAATTTCCGCCTCTTGACATTTTCTATTCCTGGGCATCTGTAGTCTTTATTACTCTGGCTATCTAATCTCTTCAGCCTGTCCACTAAACTTCTCTTCAACTGGCCCCCATCAGGAGGTTTTCATGGAGGTCTTAAGCCATAAATTTCCTGGAGGAATGTTTCCGTTGATCAGGAGGCCAAAATGTTTTCAGAGATGTGCTTGAAGCTTGAAGGGTAAAGGAGAAGGCAAGGTAAGTGAGAGGGTGGATTTCGTGGAATAGAAATAATAGCCAGGGATTTGGTAGAGGCAAGAGGAGAGGGTCCTCCAAAACCAGGCTGTGATATACTTTATGAGAGATTCCTCATTCTTGTAGGAGTTTGGCCACCCCCATGATGCTACTGAAGGTTATAGTAGAATCTGGTTGGTTGGTGATGGATATTCCAATGATGAATCTATAGTACCTGGTAGGAGAATTCATAGTAGTGCTCAGAGAACTGCTGTCATCTCTTCTCCTGAAATCATAAAGGGAACCTGAGCTCCTGAGTGATTTCAGAGAGATGAAATATCCTATAGGTAGTGAGGGTGAATATTCAGTTTGAGGATGACAGACGCCTTCCTGGGTCTGAGGCTGCAACAGTAGCCAGCCCACATGCTAAAGTATGGATAGTAGCGGGACCTCTGCTACTGCTTTGATATTGAAGATTTGTTTCACTTGAAGAGGCTGCTGAACCTAAAAAATTGGTGCCCTGCTCTTCATCCTTCTCCAAATCTAAGAGGTGGAGACATCATCCTTGGTTCATCTGGGAAAGCCTTTAGTGATAATACCTGGTTGCCTGTCAAGAATAGCCCTCACATCTGGTTAAACAAGCTACTGCCAATGCTGCAGAGTTTGTGATCCTTTCAGGGGCTTGAAAATTTGGAATTATTCTGGCATAAAACCTTGAAGGGACTGGTAAGGCAGGAAATCAGATTTGAGAAGAATGAAAGTTTGAAATAGCTGTAGTGGAGAGTGAAATAGCTATAGCTCGGGCATTGATGAGGTACTACTTGAGGTTGGTGACCATGAACTTGTAAGTTGGTAGCAATCTGATTTTTTTGTGAGACTTTATGTAAGACGCAATTTAATGATTAGAGTTTAGGCTTTTGAGCCAGAGAAGCCTGGACTGTGTGACGTTTATGGGTTACTTAATGTCTCTGAGCCTCATCTCTACAATCCTTTTCTCATAGGATCGTTGGAAGAAGTAAATGAGTTATTATGTGAGAAGCACTTAGGAGAGTGCCTGATATACAGTAAGTCGTTAACAGATGTTAGTGTCAGGTCTTTACTTTCTCTAACATTGCTCAACTGGCTGAGGGCAGCAGAGGGACAGCAGAATTATCCAGGGTTAGGATTTTGCCTGACTGGTGCATAAAAGGACAGAAGGCAAAGGAGTTTAGCATGTTGACTGAAATTAATGATGCGATGAACCACAGATTAAGATGAACCATAAATCAAGAGAGAGGTAATGACAAAGAGAGTCACAGAAGTAGAAAACAAAGTTATGGTTACCAGGGGGGACAAAGGGAGGAGGGATAAATTGGGAGATTGGGATTAATATATACACACCACTATATATAAAATAGCTGATAAGGACCCACTGTATAGCGCAGGGAACTCAATATTCTATAATGGCCTATATGGGAAAAGAATCTAAAAAAGAATAGATACATGTATATGTATAACTGATTCACTTTGCTGTACACCTGAAACTAACACAACATTGTAAATTGTAAATACTCCAATAAAAATTATTTTTTAAAAAGAAGTAATGAGAGGAAGAGGTGATGGATAAGGAGAACACTACCTGGATGGGCAGGATATTTTAACGATGTTGAAGATCTGTTATAGCTGGGGTAGCTGAATAGACAAGCTGGGAGGATGGAAGATTGTGGTCAGATAATAGGACCCTTGAGTTAGTGATTTTTCAAGGTGAAGAAAATTGGAATGATAATATCCCCACTCTGAACATAGGAGAGGTAGAAAGAGAGGAGAAGAGGTCAGGTGGCAAGAAGCCAGTGATTGGATGGCACATCCTCCTGGACAGTGAAGTCCTCCAAGGCTATGGTGGCAAGAACGGGGTTGGAGAGGAAGAAAGTGCCAGGGTTTCAATCCTGCATGGAACTTGGTGTGTGAGAGTCCACCCTGGAGTGTCTCCACAGGGCCACATATTGTCATTATCCGTTATTAAAATCCAAAGGCCTCTAGAAGGTAACAATAGCCAACATTTACTGAATGCTTTGTGCTAGGCATTGTTTTAAGCAGTCCAGTGGTTAGGACTCACTGCCGAGGGCCCAGATCCCACATGCCGTGGAGCAACTAAGCCCGTGTGCCACAACTACTGAGCCTGTGCTCTAGAGCCCGTGAGCCACAACTACTGAGCCCACGTGTCACAACTACTGAAGCCCGCATGCCTAGAGCCTGTGCTCCACAAGAGAAGCCACTGCAATTAGAAGCCTGCACACCACAATGAAGAGTAGCCCCCACTCGCTGCAACTAGAGAAAGCCCGTGCGCAGCAACGAAGACACAACACAGCCAAAAATAAATGAGTAAATTTGTTTAAAAATAAATAAATAAAGTAAAAAATGACATAGCCATAGAACGTGACATAAACTGGTTAGAACAGATTAGGCCCAAGATGGCAGAAGATTTGACTTCCAGTGGACCTTGGGCCTCATTACACGGCTTATTCTAATACATTAGCATCTAAATGACTCACCTACGGGCACCCTGATAGTTCTCAGGCTGACCATAAAAGGCCCAAGAGTGGGCTGTGGCCCAATTCGTGGAAATCCCTGCCCCTTCTCCAAAATAGTTGAAATAATCCTCCCACTTCTTAGCCTATGAAATTACGCAGCCCGTAAAAACTAACCACCCCATATTTCAAGGCCACTCTTGCCTTTTGAGATGGACCGCATTCTGTGTACGGAATGTGTTATCTCTCTCAATAAATTCACTTCTTACCTATCACTTTGCCTCTTGCTAAACTCCTTCTGTGCTGGGACATAAAGAACCTGAGCTTCATTAAGTCCTGAGACCAGGTGTGCAGTCTCAATTAAAAGACAATGAGTTCGAGTTCCAGCCCAGGGGTTCAAGTCCCAATCTGAGTTCCGACTGGTTTTGAATCCCATCTGAGTTGTGTGGTTTCAGTTCTAGCTCTCAACTATTTTCCCTTTTGGTGAGACATCTTCAGAAGTGTAATCTAATACTTAAGAGTGTGGGTTCAGAGCCAGATTACAGGGTTGAACCCTAGTTCTGTGGCAAGTTACTTATTTCTCTACCTGTTGCCGAACCCAAGTCTGTGTGCCTGATGCACACTGAGGCCAAGCAAACCAAAACGTTGGAGTTTGGAGAATAGAAATATCTACTGCAGGGCCCAGCAAGGAGAACAGGTGGCTCATGCTCAAAAGACCCAAACTTCCTGATGGCTTTCAGGGAAGGGTTTTTGGGTGAGGGCTTCAGGGGGTATGACTTTCTTTTCATTGGTTGGTGGTGAAGTAACAGGGTGATAGTGCAGGAATCTCAATCAACCTTTGGTTCCAGCCAGTCTGGGGTCTACACGTTTGTGCTCAGCCTGACCTCCACCTGGGTGGGGGTCTTAGTTCCTGCAGAACAATTCAAAATATATGTATCAGATTGTTAATGTATATCCCTAGGACTCTGTTTTATCACTGAACTATTTGTTTGACTGCTTTTCCTTTGTTTCTGTATCCCCTTACTTCCCTAATTAGCACCTGCTTGAATCTACTCTTTGGAACTCAGGCTTAGGAGACTAAAGCCTTTTTCTACAAATAAGAAATGGGGGGGGGGGGATTTCCCTGGTGGTCCAGTGGCTAAGACTCCGCACTCCCAAAGCAGGGGGCCTTGTTCTATCCCTGGTTGGGGAACTAGATCCCACATGCATGCTGCAACTAAGAGTCTGCATGCTGCAACCAAGAAGGCCACATGCCATAACTAAAACATGCCATGATGAAGATTCCACAGGCAACAACTAAGACCTGGCGCATCCTAAATAAATAAATATTAAAAAGAAGAAGAAGAAGAAGAAGAAACAGGGGACACAGAGGGGCTTTTGTACCCAGGAGGGCCCTGCAGCCTCCTGCTCATTTCATGCCTCAGCCTCCTCATCTGTAAAATAGGAATAATGGTAAGAGTACCTGCCTCACAGGGTCCTTATGAGAATTTCATGAGTAAAGACAGTGCTGGCACATAGGAATCACTCAGAAACTGTTTCATGCCATTCTTAGATAAATTGTACTCATTTTGTACTCTCAGTTGTAGAGATGTCCCTAAAGGCTATTTCTTTTCAAATAAAGTACATATTACAATAACTAGGGGTTAAGGGTCTTGTGTGGATGGGAGTTTCTCAGCACTGCGTATGCCCGGCATGCCCTGGGGCTGCAGCCGCCCTCCAGATTGAACTGGCTCAGCCAGCCCCACGGGGTGGGGGTGGGGGTTCACCCAGGCCCTCTTGACCAAGGGTGGCACTCAGGGTCCCTCTGAGGGGTGGGCCTGGAAGAGTGTTACCAAACCAAACTTGGGTCCACTCACCTGTCCTGGGCTTTGTTTGTTGGAAGATTTTTAATCACAGTTTCAATTTCATTATTTGTTATTGGTCTGTTTATATTTTCTATTTCTTCCTGGTTCAATCTTGGAAGGTTGTACTTTTCTAAGAATTTGTCCATTTCTTCCAGGTTGTCCATTTTATTGGCATATAGTTGCTTGTAGTAATCTCTCATGATCCTTTGTATTTCTGCAGTGTCAGTTGTTACTTTTCCTTTTCTAATTCTGTTGATTTTCATCTTCTCCCTTTTTTTCTTGATGAGTCTGACTAATGGTTTATCAATTTTGTTTATCTTCTCAAAGAACCAGCTTTTAGTTTTATTGATCTTTGCTATTGTTTCCTTCATTTCTTTTTCATTTATTTCTGATCTGATCTTTATGATTTCTTTTATTCTACTAACATTGGGGGGTTTTTTTGTTCTTCCTTCTCTAATCACTTTAGGTGTAAGGTTAGGTGGTTGATTTGAGTTGTTTCTGTTTCTTGAGGTAGGATTGTATTGCTATAAACTTCCCTCTTAGAACTGCTTTTGCTGCACCCCATAGGTTTTTGGTCATCGTGTTTTCATTGTCATTTGTTTCTAGGTATTTTTTGATTTCCTCTTTGATTTCTTCCGTGATCTCTTGGTTATTTAGTAGCATATTGTTTAGCCTTCATGTGTTTGTATGTATTTTTTCAGTTTTTTTCCTGTAATTGATACTGAGTCTCATAGCCTTGTGATCAGAAAAGATATTTGATATGATTTCAATTTTCTTAAATTTACCAAGGCTTGATTTGTGACCCAAGATATGGTCTATCCTGGAGAATGTTCCATGAGCACTTGAGAAGAAAGTGTATTCTGTTGTTTTTGGATGGAATGTCCTATAAATATCAATTAAGTCCGTCTTGTCTAAAGTATCATTTAAAGCTTGTGTTTCCTTATCTATTTTCATTTTGGATGATCTGTCCATTGGTGAAAGTGGGGTGTTAAAGTCCCCTACTATGATTGTATTACTGTCGATTTCCCCTTTTATGGCTGTTAGCATTTGCCTTATGTATTGAGCTACTCCTATGTTGGGTTCATAAATATTTACAATTGTTATATCTTCTTCTTGGATTGATCCCTTCATCATTATGTAGTCTCCGTCTTTGTCTCTTGTAATAGTCTTTATTTTAAAGTCTGTTTTGTCTGGTATGAGCATTGCTACTCCAGCTTTCTTTTGATTTCCGTTTGCATGGAATATCTTTTTCCATACACTCATTTTTAGCCTGTAAGTGTCCCTAGGTCTGAAGTGGGTCTCTTGTAGACAGCATATATACGGGTCTTGTTTTTGTATCCATTTAGCCAGTCTATCTCTTTTGGTTGGAGCATTTAATCCATTTACATTTAAGGTAATTATCAATATGTATGTTCCTATTACCATTTTCTTAATTGTTCTCGGTTTGTTATTGTAGGTCTTTTCCTTCTCTTGTGTTTCCTGCATAGAGAAGTTCCTTCAGCATTTGTTGTAAAACTTATTTGGTGGGTTGAATTCTCTTAGCTTTTGCTTGTCTGTAAAGATTTTAATTTCTCCTTCGAATCTGAATGAGATCCTTGCTGAGTAGGGTAATCTTGGTTGTAGGTTTTCCCCTTTCATCACTTTAAATATGTCCTGCCACTCTCTTCTCACTTGCAGAGTTTCTGCTGAAAGATCAGCTGTTAATCTTATTGGCATTCCCTTGTATGTTAGTTTTTGCTTTTCCCTTGCTGCTTTTAATATTTTTTCTTTGTATTTAATTTTTGATAGTTTGATTAATATGTGTCTAGGCGTGTTTCCCCTTGGATTTATCCTGTACGGGACTCTCTGTGCTTCCTGGAGTTGATTGACTATTTCTTTCCCCATGTTAGGGAAGTTTTCAACTATAACTCTTCATATATTTTCTCAGACACTCTTTTTCTTCCAGGACCCCTTTAATTCGAATGTTGGTGCATTTAATGTTGTCCCAGAGGTCTCTGAGACTGTCCTCCATTCTTTTCATTCTTTTTTGTTTATTCTGCTCCCTGGCACTTATTTCCACCATTTTATCTTCCAGCTAACTTATCTGTTCTTCTGCCTCAGTTAGTCTGCCATTGATTCCTTCTAGAGTATTTTTAATTCCAGTTATTGTGTTGTTCACACTGTTCGTTTGCTCTTTAGTTCTTCTAGATCCTTGTTAAATGTTTCTTGTATTTTCTCCATTCTGTTTCTGAGATTTTGGATCATCTTTACTATCATTACTCTGAAATCTTTTCAGGTAGGTTGCGTATTTTGTCTTCATTTATTTGGTCTTGTAGGTTTTTACCTTGCTCCTTCCTCTGTAACATATTTTTGTTGTTGTTGTTGTTGTTGTTGTTTTAATGGGTGGTGCTGTATTCCTGTCTTACTGGTTGTTTGGCCTGAGACGTCCAGCACTGGAGTTTGCAGGCAGTTGGATAGAGTCGGGTCTTGGTGCTGAGATGAGGACCTCCGGGAGGTCTCACTCTGATTAATATTTCCTGGTGTCTGAGGTTCTCTGTTAATCCAGTGGTTTGGACTCAGAGCTCCCACCACAGGAGCTCGGGTCCGAACTCTGGCCTGGGAACCAAGGCCCTGCAAGCCAGTTGCTGGGGGTTCCTCCTGTCATCTTAGGTGTCCGTGGTCCCCCACCGGTGCCTGTTAGTTGCCCTAGTTGTGCGGAGACATGAATTTCACGTCCTCCTAGTCTGCCATCTTGACCCTTATAACCTTTGTCCTTTACTTCCTCACTTCCTCTCCCTCTCTGTTCTGTAAAAGAAACTGGCATCCAGACCCCGATAAGATGGTACTCTGGGAAATTAGTCTGCCATCTTCTTGGTCACCCAGCTTTCTGAATAAAGTTGCTCTTCCTTGCCTCAACACCCCATCTCCCTATTATTGGTCTGTCCTGAGGTGAGCAGACCGAGCTTGGATTCAGTAACATACTGACACTGGATTTTGGTCAAGGAAAGTGCTGCATTTATTGCAGGGCACCAATCAAGGAGTCCTGGGCACTTAGTGCTCAAAATACCCTCCCTGGAGGAGTTGAGGAAGATGGCGGAAGAGTAAGACGTGGAGATCACCTTCCTCCACACAGATACATCAGCAATACATCTACACGTGGAACAACGCCTACAGAACACCCACTGAATGCTGGCAGAAGACCTCAGACCTCCCCAAAGGCAAGAAACTCCCCACGTACCTGGGTAGGGCAAAAGAAAAAAGAAAGAACAGAGACAAAAGAATAAGGACGGGACCTGCACCAGTGGGAGGGAGCTGTGAAGGAGGAAAGGTTTCCACACACTCGGAAACCCCTTCACGGGTGGAGACTGTGGGTGGCGGAGGGGGGAAGCTTCGGAGCCACGGAGGAGAGCACAGCAACACGGGTGCGGAGGGCAAAGCGGAGAGATTCCCGCACAGAGGATCGGGGCCGACCGGCACTCAATAGCCCGAGAGGCTTGTCTGCTCACCCGCCGGGGCAGGCGGGGCTGGGAGCTGAGGCTCGGGCTTCGGTCTGATTGCAGGGAGAGGACTGGGGTTGGCGGCGTGAACACAGCCTGAAGGGGTTAGTGCGCCGCGGCTAGCCGGGAGGGAGTCCAGGAAAAAGTCTGAACCTGCCGAAGAGGCAAGAGACTTTTTCTTCCCTCTTTGTTTCCTGGTGCGCGAGGAGAGGGGATTCAGAGCGCTGCTTAAAGGAGCTCCAGAGACGGGCGCGAGCCGCGGCTAAAAGCGCGGACCCCAGAGACGGGCATGGGACGCTAAGGCTGCTGCTGCAGCCACCAAGAAGCCTGTGTGCAAGCACAGGTTACTATCCACACCTCCCCTCCTGGGAGCCTGTGCAACCCGCCACTGCCAGGGTCCCGTGATCCAGGGACAACTTCCCCGGGAGAACACATGGCGTGCCTCAGGCTGGTGCAATGTCACGCTGGCCTCTGCCGCCGCAGGCCCGCCCTGCATCCGTAACCCTCCCTCCCCACCAGCCTGAGTGAGCCAGAGCCCCCAAATCAGCTGCTCCTTTAACCCCGTCCTGTCTGAGCAAAGAACAGACGCCCTCAGGAGACCTACACGCAGAGGCGGGGCCAACCAAAGCTGAACCCTGGGAACTGTACGAACAAAGAAGGGAAAGGGAAATTTCTCCCAGCAGCCTCAGGAGCAGCGGATTAAATCTCCACAATCAACTTGATGTACCCTGCATCTGTGGAATACCTGAATAGACAACGAATCATCCCAAATTGAGGAGGTGGACTTTGACAGCAAGATATATTATTTTTTCCCCTTTTCCTATTTTTGTGAGTGTGTATGTATATGCTTCTGTGTGAGATTTTGTCTGTATAGCTTTGCTTTCACCATTTGTCCTAGGGTTCTGTCCATCCGTTTTGTTTTGTTTACTTTTTTAAAAAATTTTTTCTTAATAATTATTTTTTATTTTAATTATTTTATTTTATTTTATCTTACTTTATTTTACTTCTTCCTTTCTTTCTTTCTTTCTTTCTCTTTCTTTCTTTCTTTCTTTCTTTCTTTCTTTCTTTCTTTCTTTCTTTCTTTCTTTCTTTCTTTCTTTCTTTCTTTCTTTCTTTCTTTCTTTCTTTCTTTCTTTCTTTCTTTCTTTCTTTCTTTCTTTCTTTCTTTCCTTTCTTTCTACTTTTTCTCACTTTTATTCTGAGCCGTGTGGATGAAAGGCTCTTGGGGCTCCAGCCAGGAGTCAGTGTTGTGCCTCTGAGGTGGGAGAGCCAACTTCAGGACACTGGTCCACAAGAGACCTCCCAGCTCCACGTAATATCAAATGGCGAAAATCTCCTAGAGATCTCCATCTCAACACCAGCACCCAGCTTCACTCAACGACCAGCAAGCTACAGTGCTGGACATCTTATGCCAAACAACTAGCAAGATAGGAACACAACCCCACCCATTAGCAGAGAGGCTGCCTAAAATCATAATAAGTCCACAGACACCCCAAAACACACCACCAGACATGGACCTGCCCACCAGAAAGACAAGATCCAGCTTCATCCACTGGAACACAGGCACTAGTCCCCTCCACCAGGAAGCCTACACAACCCACTGAACCAACCTTAGCCACTGGGGACAGACACCAAAAACAACGGCAACTACAAACCTGCAGCCTGCAAAAAGGAGACCCCAAACACAGTAAGATAAGCAAAATGAGAAGACAGAAAAACACACAGCAGATGAAGGAGCAAAGTAAAAATCCACCAGCCCTAACAAATGAAGAGGAACTAGGCAGTCTACCTGAAAAAGAATTCAGAATAATGATAGTAAAGATGATCCAAAATATTGGAAATAGAATAGAGAAAATGCAAGAAACGTTTAACAAGGACCTAGAAGAACTAAAGAGGAAACAAACAATGATGAACAACACAATCAATGAAATTAAAAATTCTCGGGGCTTCCCTGGTGGCGCAGTGGTTGAGAGTCCACCTGCCGATGCAGGGGACACGGGTTCATGCCCTGGTCCAGAAAGATCCCACATGCCGCGGAGCGGCTGGGCCCGTGAGCCATGGCCGCTGAGCCTTCGCGTCCGGAGGCTGTGCTCCGAGATGGGAGAGGCCACAACAGTGAGAGGCCCGCGTAATGCAAAAAAAAAAAAATTCTCTAGAAGGGATCAATAGCAGAATAACTGAGGTGGAAGAACGGATAAGTGACCTGGAAGATAAAATAGTGGAAATAACTACTGCAGAGCAGAATAAAGAAAAAAGAATGAAAAGAACTGAGGACTGTCTCAGAGACCTCTGGGACAACATTAAATGCACCAACATTCGAATTATAGGGGTTCCAGAAGAAGAAGAGAAAAAGAAAGGGACTGAGAAAATATTTGAAGAAATTATAGTTGAAAACTTCCCTAATATGGGAAAGGAAATAGTTAATCAAGTCCAGGAAGCACAGAGAGTCCCATACAGGATAAATCCAAGCAGAAACACACCAAGACACATATTAATCAAACTATCAAAAATTAAATACAAAGAAAACATATTAAAAGCAGCAAGGGAAAAACAACAAATAACATACAAGGGAATCCCCATAAGGTTAACAGCTGATCTTTCAGCAGAAACTCTGCAAGCCAGAAGGGAGTGGCAGGACATAGTTAAAGTGATGAAGGAGAAAAACTCTACCCAGCAAGGATCTTATTCAGATTTGAGAGAGAAATCAAAATACCCTCCCTGATGGGTTTCAGGAAAGCATTTTTAAAGGCCAGGTGAAGGAGGGGTGTCCCAGGGCATGTGATCAGCTTGTACACACTTCTGATTGGTTGATGGTGAGGTAACAGGGCAGGGGTTAACAATATCAATCCTCAGACTCCTGTAGGTCTGGGGTCTACAGTGTTCATGGTCACCAAGTGGTTAATTTCCTCCATTTGGTGGGGGTTTTTGCATCTGTAAAACAACTCAGGAAATGTGTGTCAGATATTATCTAGGTACTTCAGAGAGGAGCTAAAGCAGAGGATATGGGGGAGGAGTCTGTCCCGGGAAGGCCCTGTAGGGTTCTGCTGGGTTACAAGAGGAGAAGACGGGCAGCATCCATCAGCTTCCTGGCCTTCGAGTGAGGAAGCAAGTCTGAAGGCTCCTGGCTGTGTAACCTCAGACCTGGGTCACCTCACAAGCCAGAGATCCCTTATGTGTAAGGAACACAGTGGGCAGAGTCTTACCTAGTTCATAGGAAGGTCCTGAGGACAAAGAGAGAGGAAGCTATATGAAGATTCTGAGACCAGAAATTAAAAGTTCAGCATGGTGTGATCTCAGCTGTGGCCTTTCAACCCCGCTGGCTTCCCTGGCTGCCTGGGGCTCCCAAGAGAGAATGGGCTGTGAGCTGGGGCTCTGATGTGCAGAGAGCCCTGGGGACAAAGCGGGAGGTGGGGAGGATGTTCTGGGCTCCTGCAAACCAGTGACACCCAAGGTCTGGGAGGCTTCTGGCCTTGCCCAGGGCAAGCTTCCTGGAGAATGTGGAATGAGCCTGGGAGCTAAGGTGTCTGCCCCACAGAGAAAGACGCCGCTGCCCCCAGGGGAGGCCAGAGGTGTGAGGCTGGAAGTTGTTGAGACAAGTTAGCAGCTCGCTGCTTCAGGAGAGCTGGGCCCCAGGCGCTGAGATCAGGAACGCTGCTGTGGTCTGCAGCACCTCCGGAATGCAGCCCCACAAATCCCTGCTCAGCCTGGAGGGAACACTCAGTGCCCAGCCCACGAGGGGGGCCACCCCCTTAGGGCAGTCAGGCATGGCCTGGGGGACGCAGAACGTGCCCCTTAGGAGCTCCTGGGAATCTTGCCTAGGGCCTGACACCCTGGGGATTGGCCAGTGGCCCCAAGGCTCCCAGCTTCCTCCTCAAAAGCCCACCTCCCTCCCGAGTTTAAGAGACACAAGTCAGGTACAGGTGCCGGAAAACACTTTCTTGAGAACAAAAAGAACCAAAGCAACTTGGACAAAGAGGACTTTGGAAGCCGTTAGGGAAACATGGAGCTGGTGCTTGATGAAAGGCACTATGTAAATGCCGCACATTGGAGTGATTATCCTTGTCAGAAAAACATAAACGAGCAAAATGTTTTTGAAAGCCACCTGATTTAAGTCTTTGAATCATACTCATATGCGCCAGCAAAATGCAAATGCCATTGGTTCTTGGAATCTGTGTCCTTTCCTTTACTTGTGAGACTATTATTATGAAAGGCTTCCAGAGTCTGCCCACTTCCTTTAGTAAAAAGACACCTTTTGTAATTAATCTGACTACAATGGATTACCCTCAGGTGTGGCATCTGGGAGACATGAAAGAAGCTCAGAGCTCCCCCAGAGGAATTGAGGATTGAGAGATGGGGGTGGGGATTAATAGAAAGAGTAAATGGCAGCAAACTATTATATATAGGATGGATAAACAATAAGGTTCTACTGTATCCTATGATAAACCATAATGGAAAAGAATATGAAAAAGAATGCATATATATGTATAACCGAATCACTGTTCTGTACACCTGAAACTAACACAACAGTGTAAATCAACTATGTTCCAATAAAATAAATTTATAAAAGAGTAAATGGCAGACATGCGGGCAGCACCTGGAATATGTCCACAGCCACCAGTGGTCGCCTGCCACTTGTGCTGCACAGGGACACCTCCTGTGGGTCTGACCTTTCAGATATTAGTTCTCATAAGTAACCATCAGATCAAACCACCCAGTGCTGGGCATGGAAAATCTGGCTCCCAAGAAGGGGTTTATGGGCCATGATGAGGAGACGGACGGGGCAGAGCTCAGAAGTGGCTTTGGTGAGAAGCTCTGTGCTCTGGCTTTACCAATAAGTGGAAATGTTACCGAATTGGTTGACTGGACCCACACCGGGGCCCTAGTCCAGGCCAAGACCCCCTGTCTCAGCCAGGGAGGTCCTTTTTCCAGTTAGATTTGCCCAGCCAATAACAAAACCAATGCTGAGACTGGAATAGCACAAGCTTTATTCAAGGGCCAAAGAATGGAGAAGTGGGAAACTAGTTCACAAATTGACTTCTCAACCCAATTTGGGCAGAGACATCAAGTATATAGGATGGTCAAGGTAAAAGGGAGGGAATTAGAAAGAGGGTGAATATTCATGACTAATCTGAGAACAGGGGTGTGGTTTGGACCCCAGTTTGATGCAGCTCTCCTTTTCAGTCCTTGTATGGGCCTTTCTGGTTGTCATGGCAACTGTCAACACTCTTGGCGCTGGTGGGTGTGTCATGTAGCACGTTAATGGATTACAGTGAGCATATAATGAGACTCAAGGTCTACTGAAAGTCAAATCTTCCACCATTTTGGGCCTAGCTGGTTCTAACTGGTTCTTGTTTCTCTTTGCATCTTCCTTCTGAAACTTAGATAAGAGTAATAGTTTCCATTCGAGGGTGGGGTAGGGGAATGATTCAGGGCAATAGCCTTGGTGAGAAAGGAGGGAAAGGGACAGGACACACACGCTATATAATGAAGAAGGGGTATAGTTGTTGGGATGCAATAAAGACTGGCTGGAACCAAGGTGGCTTCGACAATAGCCTGCATTGACTTTTAGCTCATTATACCTTCATTGTAATACCAAAAATCACTCCCCCTTATGCCATGACAGTTCCAAGAAGGAACATTAAAAGGCCAAAAAGTGGGCAGTGGCCCATTTGCTGGGAAATCCCCACCCTACCCCGAAATAGCAAGAATATCCCTCCCACTCCTTAGCTTATGAAATCATTAAACCCATAAAAACCTTCCACCCCACCACACGGGGCCTGCTCTCACTTTCTGAGATGACCACATTCTACCTCTATGGAACGTGTTTTCTCTAAATAAACTTGCTTTCCCTTTACTCTAGCTTTTGTTCTTGAATTGTTTCCTTCGGGAAGCCAAGGACCCTCCCTTGGCGGTCTGTCCTAAGGACTCCTGCAGGTCCTAGTATGTGACATTTCCCTCTCCTGCAACATTGGTAACAGAAACACACTCTGTTTACCCCAACACAGCCCAGAGCACTTTCTCCCCAGCGGTGGGCTTTTGCCTTCCTGACAACCACTATCCAGAATGACAGAGCTTCATGCTGCCTCCTCAGAGATTACAGCCAGGCTGGTGCTGAAAGCTCGGCCTCTCTGCACCGGGTGCAGAATTGAATCTTGGAAACAGAGTTTTGGGTGAAGTAGAAGAGGATAGGTTTATTGCTTTGACAGGCAAAGGGGACACAGCGGGCTCGTGCTTCGAAAAACTATGTGTCCCAACTCAGGAGGATTTGATGAGGAGTTTTATAGCAATACTTCAAGGGTGGGGTTGCTGACAAGACGAGGGTGTGTGCAGGGTCTCAGGTGGTTGGTCTCCTAACCTTGATGAGCTTCTCTGGTCCCTTTAATCTTGCCTCAGGTGGTTTCCTGGATGCTCCTCTCTTGACTAGCAACTGTTTGAATCCGCCCTTTGGAACTCAGGGAAGGTCGTGGAGGCTAGAGAGTCTTACCTACAAGAAAGGGGGGACAAAAAGAGGCTTCCTTGCGCAGGAGCCTACAGCTCCCCCTGCCCGGTTCCAAGGCTACCTCCTCAGTTTACAGTTCAGGAACCGGGGTTAATGTGGTGCCCAGGATCGCTCAGGTGCAGGCAGGATGAGGACCAGAACCCGCACCTCCAGATGCCAGTCTGGAGAGCGTGACACCGCACTGCTCCATTTCTACACCCGCTCTCGCCCCCTTGCTGTGGGGAAAGGGTCTGGTACTCTCGTCCGTGCTCACCCAGGTGTAAATGTCTATCTGACAGAAAATGTCAAAGAGAAGGTGTGCGTTGGGCACAGCAAGTGGGTAAGCAAAGGATTGGGGGAGGCAAAGGTCAGGGATTGGAGATGGAGAGCCCAAGTTCAGGTGCTGTTTACTAGCCAGGGGTGTCTTTCCAACAACAGTAATAATGATCTCTGCAAATCTGTTTGCGAATTTTTAAAGAGGGAAACAAAAGATTTGTGAAGTCTAAATGAGGTGTTCTGGGGAATTCCCTGGCAGTCTAGTGGTTAGGACTCTGCGCTTTCACTGCCAAGGGCGCTGGTTCAATGTTTGGGGAACTAAGATCCCACAAACCTTATGGTCTGGCCAAAAAAAGAAAAAAAAGAAGAAAAAAAGAACTTAGTAAATGAGATATTTCTGAAGAGCACTTTAAAAGTTAGACAGGTATGCAAATACAAGATATAAAGAGGGCTTCCCTGGTGGCGCAGTGGTTGAGTCCACCTGCGGATGCAGGGGACGCGGGTTCGTGCCCCGGTCCGGGAAGATCCCACATGCCGCGGAGCGGCTGGGCCCGTGAGCCATGGCCGCTGAGCCTGCGCATCCGGAGCCTGTGCTCCGCAACGGGAGAGGCCACAACAGTGAGAGGCCCGCGTACCAAAAAAAAAAAAAAAATATATATATATATATATATATATATATATATATATAAAGGGATTATCTTATCAGGAACAGCCAAAAAGCATGATTCTTCTGGGCCAGAAAACTCTCTGGGCAAGGGACCATCACAAAACATCATCAACATCATGATTATTATTTTAACTATTATCTGTGAGGGACTGCCACAGGGGATGTAAAATGGTTTCAGTCTAAAAAATACCTGGGTAAACGTAAGATTTTTGAAGCAATGTGGCTGTGTGGCCGTGGGAGCCGTCTGTATCCTCATGACAACTCCGGGCCTCCTCAGCGAAGCCTGGAGTCGGCTTCCTTCTTCTGAAGAGCACTGGCGCCCTCTAGTGGACACTTCTGAGAGAACTACCACAGTGCCGCAGAGGCTCAATGGCTCGGAGGCCGCTAGGGGCGCTGCAGATAGGCCGCACTGCTGGAGCCCAGGGAGGGGCTCCCAGACATTTGGACAGATGTTAGCGACAGGCGGTTAGGTTTTTCTGTCTGTTAATGTGCTTAGAATGGGGTCTACAGGTTTATAAATACAGGAAAAGCTTACAGGTTCGGTCCTGATCATTTAAAACATGCCATAATCTCTGATTAATTATCAAGGCACAAGCTCCTGTTTGTTCCAGGAGTAGCAAAAGCATTTGCTAAACAAATTAAACCTATAATTCCTTCACACCCAGCTGTCTTTCTGCTCTTAAAGTCCCTGAATGCCTTGAGAGGGAGTTTGGAAGAAGCAAGTGGAGAGGGAAGGAAGGGCATGGAGGACAGGGAGCCCCTCACCTCCTACCATCGCTCACTGGATGTCCAGGGTGGGCTCTGGGCACTGGTAGGAGGCGGGGGCCTGGAGGCCATCACAGGGAGGATCAGGCATCATGTCCCTCCTGCAGGACAGGTGACTTATGAGCTTCAGGCAGAGCTGTGGTCCCTACTGCAGGCCGAATCCCCTGGGTGCAGCCAGGGGAAGGGTCTCTTTGGGGGAAGCACTGGCCTGTCTCTGACGTATGGAGGCTCCTGGCACTCACAGAATCTTTCTCTTGATCTGCTCCCCTGGCTCCTCCAGCAAGAAAGGAGATGCCGAGGAGGTCTCTGGGGGTCAGAATCCAGGAATCCTGTCTTGTACAAGCGCCTCACCCAGTAACCCATCCTCTGCCTCCAGCCCTTTATCCTTTCACCTGAGCCACCCACTAAGAGCTTTGACCCCCCTTCCTGCACAGTAGGCCTTGATGGTCCAGAAAACCAGAGCTCAAGGCTGTGGCATCCAAAAATTTGTTCCCTTTTCCTCGGGTGAAGAAAGAGCTGGATCATTCCTTCCTGCCGCTAGAGTGGGCTGAATCCTCAGGCATTCAGGAAAAGAAGTGAAAACAAGGCAGCTGATTTCCAAATTAAACCAGAGTGAAATTCATACTAAGCTATACTATTAATAATTTTAAAAAGCTTTTATTGGGCCTCCCTGGTGGTGCAGTGGTTAGGAGTCCGCCTGCCAATGCAGGGGTCACGGGTTCAAGCCCTGGTCCAGGAAGATTCCACATGCCACAGAGCAACTAAGCCCGCGCGCCACAACTACTGAGCCTGCGCTCTAGAGCCTGTGAGCCACAACTACTGAAGCCTGTGCGCCTAGAGCCCGTGCTCCGCAACAAGAGAAGCCACTGCAATGAGAAACTCGCACACCGCAACGAAGAGTAGTTCCCACTCGAAGCATCTAGAGAAAGCCCGCGCGCAGCAACGAAGACCCGACGCAGCCAAAAATAAATTAAATTTTTAAAAAAGGTTTTATTTATTGAGTGTCTACTATACACTGGGCACTTCAAATTCAATATTTCTAATCCTTACAACAACCCAGCAAGTAAGTTTTATTTTCTCTATTTTCTACGTGAGAAAATTGAGAATCAGGGAGGTTAAATGCCGTGCCACAAGCCACACAGCTATAGATAATCAAGCTAGGCAGGTTATGCTTCGGTAATAAATAACCCCCACATTCCAGTGGCTATGTTAAGCCGGTAGTGGTTTATTTCTCACAGACATCAAGTCCATCGCTCTCCTCTGCACTGTCCTGGCTCTGAGGTCCAGACTGGTGGAGCTGCTAGCCTCGGGGCATCGCTGGGTGCTGGGTCAGAGGCTAGAGGGCTCTGGAGGGTCCCTGCTGGCAGGCAGGGCACAGCTCCCTGGCCCAACAAGTGACTCAGCCCCCCCCCCCCCCAATTGCAGTCTACATGTGCTCAGGAGTCAGAGGCCTGAACTGCTGGGCAGCAGCCTTAGGGACAGGGAGCGGTCCCTGCCTATGCCTCCTTTCCCCTCTGGGGCTCACTCTGTCTCTCTGTCTCCCCGCCTTCCTTCTCCTGTCCCTCTGCTTCTCTCTGCATCCTAACACTGCTCATAATTTTCTCGTGGGTTAGCCAAGAAATAAAAACAAGTTCTCAGGGTGTACACAATTTATTCCAAAAGTCATTAAATACAACTGACAATGGTACACTTGATAGAATTTGTCACTGACTGAAAATTCACAGGACAACAAATCTACTTGGCCAAGTTTATAGAATTTGATTAGAAAAAATGGTCACAAAAGAAAATTCACAATTGCAGATGCTCTAATGGGTAGAATATATGGATCAGAAGTTGATGATGAATCAACTTTTTTTAAAAAATAAATTTATTTATTTTATTTGTTTATTTTTGGCTGCATTGTGTCTTCGTTGCTGCTCATGGGCTTTCTCTAGTTGTGGCGAGCGGGAGCTACTCTTCATTGCGGTGCGTGGGCTTCTCATTGTGGTGGCTTCTCTTGCTGTGGAGCACAGGCTCTAGGCATGCGGGCTTGAGTAGTTGTGGCACACGGGCTCAGTAGTTGTGGCTCGCGGGCTCTAGAGCGCAGGCTCAGTAGTTGTCGGGCACGGGCTTAGTTGCTCCGCGGCATGTGGGATCTTCCTGGACCAGGGCTCGAACCTATGTCCCCTGCATTGGCAGGCGGATTCTTAACCACTGCGTCACGAGGGAAGCCTGATGAATCAACTTTGATGTAAAATGTAAGTGGGAAAGAATTGTTGCCAATGAATTTCAAGACTGTAAAAATGAAAAATGGAAAAACTTGGAAAACATTTAACTGCACAATAGGGAAAATGCATTAATTAAATTGGATTAAAGGAGTTTGCTCTGAAAAATGCTTGCTCAGTGAAAATGCATCAACATTTCCATCTTCTGTGACCTCTGTGGCCAGGTCAGTGACTTCCTGGCTCACAGCCCCTGGTGGCCTCTGTGAATGTCACCGACCCTCTTTGGTCTTATTTACATGTAGAACTCCAGTTCCAAGTATTGAACCTGGAACTCCACCTCTTTGCACACAATCTCTTAATTTGCCGCTGCTCCATTCACTATATCACTCCCCTTGTACAGATCACTTTCCCTCCCTACATGCTTCCGTTCCCGTGGGCCCGTCTCCAGCTCACTTCTCTTCTATGTGCTCTCCCTAGGCAATTTCAAACCATCTCATATATTTACTGCTACTTTGTGCTGATGACTGCAGAATTGACATCCTTAACTGTAACAGTCAGGCTTCTTAGCTTTAAACAACAAAAAGACTGATTAGCTTGAGCAGAAAAAGGCAATTTACTAGAAAGATACTAAATTTCTCAAGAATTGACCAGAAAGCTGAGATTAGGCTTAGAAAATAAGCAGGAATCAGAGGTCAGAACCTCTGACCCCACCAGGGTCACA
Source organism: Grampus griseus (assembly GCF_964374135.1). Classification (NCBI taxonomy): domain Eukaryota; kingdom Metazoa; phylum Chordata; class Mammalia; order Artiodactyla; family Delphinidae; genus Grampus; species Grampus griseus. The sequence continues at coordinate 83,009,262 of NC_139017.1, forward strand.
ACACTAGGGTGGTCAGGTTAGGACCTGCTGTCCCCTCAGGCTGCTGGCACTACTGCCCCTGGACATGGGGAGCACCACTGAGTTACCTGAGGGGGTTCTAACTGCCCTGCCTCTTTGTGTCACTTGCCCAGAGTTGGGCTACACTTAGGCGACCTGCCCACGCTCTGGCTATCAGGGTGAGGGGGGAATTGGCATCTGGTTTGTTGGGGGGAGGTGCCCTCCCTCTCACCACGATCCGTGCTGCGGCAGATTCTGCAAACATAGGAAGTGGAATCAGGGCCACAGAGCCCACAAAGCCTAAAAGTAGTTACCAGCTGGTCCTTTACATAAAAGGTGTGTGGACTAGAGGGAAGCCCGCATGCTGCAATGAAGCCCCAATGCAGCCATAAATAAACAAATAAATATTAAAAAAAAAAAAAAAGTGTGCGGACCTCTGCTTTAGAGGTTGAACAGTCACAGACTTGAAGTTGGACCGGTCACGAGAATTTTCAGGTCAGGCTTGTGTTGTCTTTGGCCTTCTGTCTATTTGCTTCTGGTTAGTTGCAGGTACAAGTACCAACGTCCACCTCTCTTGTCTAGACATAGATTTTTAAGTCGGAAAGCTCTGGCCATTTGCCTACTGACCTTCGTGCTCAATTCATTCCTAAGCCCATGCCCTGTTTAATGGCAGTTATCTCGAGGCCATCGGAAACACCTGGTTTGTAGGGGAAATCAATGCCCCTACGTTCTGGGCCATTGGGTGGTTCTCTTGTCTTGGAGAGAGATCTCGAAGGGAGATGCTTGAGAAAAGTTAGGGCCATGTCCCAGACCTGTTTCCTGCTACAAGGCTATCTCTTAATTTAGAAATGCTTCACTTCAGTGACTTGAATCAGTGAGCTTTGTTTTTGACTCACAAAAGCCCCACATTCTCAGACTCTCAGGCAACTTCAAGCACAGGCTGCAGGCAGAGTTGTACTGCCTTCCACCCGTCACTGCAAACTGCCTAGGTTTCCCCTAGATTATTCTAAAAGGGACAAAGAGTACCCCAAATATGCCAATATTCTGATTTTTTCCCTCAACGATTTCTTCTGAACCACAGGCTGGGTTCACACCTCCCAATGTGTTGTAGGTGACAATTTGACCAAACGTCTTGCCGTGGCATAACAAACATCCCCGGTTTTCCAGCATGCCATGATCCTTTCCTGCCATCTGCTAAATCAGTGCCATGCTTTTAGGTTCCCACATCTAAACAACATAGGATACAGATTTTTCTGGGTGTAAGAGAGACCCCAAACAACAGTGACTAAGATAGAAGTGATCCATTTCTCATGTCACTGTCTAAAGGCAGGCAGTCTAGGGCTGGTACGGCAGCTCTGCTTTAAGAGGTTGTCTAGAGACCTAAACTCTATCTTGTTGCTCCACCCTGCCTCGGGTGTTGCTCCCCAGTCCATTTTTCATGCCAGAGGGTGGAGGGAGTGAACATGGCAGCCTCCCTGTCCCCTTTAAAAGACACACCCTTGGGCTTCCCTGGTGGCGCAGTGGTTAAGAATTGCCTGCCAGTGAAGGAGACATGGGTTCGATCCCTGGCCCGGGAAGATCCCACATGCCACGGAGCAACTAAGCCCGCATGCCACAACTACTGAGCCTGCGCGCCTAGAGCCCGTGCTCTGCAACAAAGAGAAGCCACCATAATGAGAAGCCCATGCACCTCAACAAAGAGTAGCCTCAGCTCACTGCAACTAGAGAAAGCCTGCATGCAGCAATGAAGACCCAACGCAGCCAAAAATAAATAAATTTATTTAAAAATAAATAAATAGATAAAAGACACACCTTGAAAATGGCTTACCTCTCTTCTTTCTTCACACATCTCACTGGCCACGAGCTAGTCATATAACCACACAGAGCCGAAAGGAGGATGAAAATGCAGTCTTGGGGCTTCCCTGGTGGCGCAGTGGTTGAGAATTCGCCTGCTAATGCAGGGGACACGGGTTCGAGCCCTGGTCTGGGAAGATCCCACATGCCGCGGAGCAACTAGGCCCGTGAGCCACAACTACTGAGCCTGCACGTCTGGAGCCTGTGGTCTGCAACAAGAGAGGCCACGACAGTAAGAGGCCTGCGCATGGCAATGAAGAATGGCCCCCGCTGTCCGCAACTGGAGAAAGCCCTCACACAGAAATGAAGACCCAACACAGCCAAAAATAAATAAATTTATAAAAAAAAAAAAAAAAGAAAATGCAGTTTTCATTAGAGAGAACAGAGAGAGTTGATGTCGGTAGGCAACGTAATCAATTAGTCCCCACCAAATCAGGTCAGACCCTTGATTACCACTCCAGCCCTGCAGTCTGTTGTAACTACCATGATTATCCTGCTTTTGGCAGTTAAGTGCTTGAAATCAACTCCTTCTACTCTGGTATCTTTCCTTTTCCATTAACATCAAGGATCCCATTTCAACTGCATCCAATTGCATCATTGATTTATGGAAATCAGTCATGAAATTGCTTTTTGGAGATGCTGGTGCTCTACTCACCAATGTCTTTTTGTCTTCTGGGCCCTCCTGAGGATAGAATAGATGTATGGGCAAGTCACACATGATACATCTTCTATAGCATTTCTATATCCCTAAGCTTTTGCATTCTTTCCTCCATTATTCCATGGAGTTTCATTTTGCACAAGGCAGTGTTGAATCCAGGTTTCAAATCAACAATTGACGTGGCCGTAGGACCACTCACAGTGGCTGGAGCTGGAACGCTGGTTCCTGATTTCTGGTGAGCGTACTCCTGATTAAATAATGATGTAAAATGATGCACTCGTGGCAAACACTGGGATGCAGCACCCGCTCCCCTCTTAGGAATGAAGGACTTACTTCCTCAGCTGCTGGGAGTGTTGCCGGCAGTGGGCCCTCAGCTGGCAGCCCACTTAAGGCTGAACAAAACAGCACTGCCCTGGGTCACGTCCCCTTCCTGGAGCAGCCACAGCCAAGGTCAAAGTCGGACCCTTGGCCCCAGCTTGAACAATTCCAAATGGCCATCCCAGCTCCCAAGCTTGCAATGGGGCTGGCTAAAGCTTTGGCTGGCAGTGCACCCAGCTCAACCTCTCTGCCCAGCTTTGCTTCTGTCCCTTCTTTCCACAGGCATGGTCCCCGGAGCACTTCCTAATAAAAGCTCTACATGCTCATCTCCATCTGATTCTGCTTCTCCGAAATTCTTTGGATGATGAAGATTTAACTTTAAGTACAGTTGAGCCTTGAACAGCCCAGGGGTAAGGGGCCTGACCCTCTGCATAGTTGAAAATCCCAGTAGAATTTATGGTTGGCCCTCCATATAGACAGTTCCTTCTTATAAACTGTGGATTCAACCCACCACTAACTTGTAGCACTGTGGTATTTACTGTTGAAAAAAATCTGCATGTAAGTGGACCCATGCAGTTCAAATCCCTGTTATTCAAGGGTCAACTGTAATTACGCCCCATCCCTCTGCCCCCTACTTCCAGACCATGCTAGAGTCTGACGCTAGTCATAGACCGATAAACAATGAGCGATGGAGCGGGGAAGGGCATGAGTAGAATTGGCTTCCTTCTGCGAGGAAATGTGTGAAGGGAATTACAGCATCTTCAAACTAGGCATCAGTCAGGGAGGGAATGTCAGCAAGGGAGACCTGGTAGAGGTTCAATGCTCAGTGTTCTACGAGTCCAACAGATTTCCCCAAATATCTTTATTATAATTTTGGGGGGGGGTCACAATCTTTCCTGAAAAATGCCCTAGTCTTTCCATAACATACCTATAGGGGGTTAGTCAATTCAGTAGATGCTGAAGTTTGTCAGTGCTGGTCTGTGCTTGGTTTCCAGCTGTGTTAGCCTTAAAGGAGTGCAGATGATAAGACACACAGTAGTAGACGGTCTTTGGATTGACAGTTTAGAGATTTAAGCTTGTCACTTTTTTTTTTTAAACAGTGTGATGGGAACTGAAGCCTAGTGAACCACCAACTGATAGATGAACAAGTATGTTCCAATGTGTTAGTAAATCTTAATGTTACCCGTGCAAACGTGGCAGGTGAACTGTAACATGAACCTTCTGAAGAAAATGTCTCAAAAGAGTAATTGATGGTGGACCATCTGCTCCTGGGATAGGGTTTCTGTGGCCCTCTCAAATTCCATCACCTAGGTAGCTGCCAGTCAAACATTTGTGGAGGCTCCTACAAGAATAGGATGTGATGTCTAAAGTCCATGCCATGTGGAAATTGGTTTTGATTTATTTTTAATGATCTTAGACATCCAGTAGGGGCATTGGAGACCTCTAAGAAGACTGAAAACAACCTAAGACTAGCAATAGGTTCTTCCTGCAATCAGATCATAGCAATTTACTGAAAAAATAAAATCCCCCAAATTTAGTAACATTTGTGTTCAGGGAAACCCCTGAACCCCTGTAACCCTCTGGGTTACAGTCTAAAGATCTATATTGCCAGCTCTTCCTATAACAGGAATAGAGATGTTCTGAAAAGTTCACATGAAGAAAAATCACAGTTAACCTTGCACTTGATTTCCTCAGAGTGCCACAAAATTCTCCTCTGAATGTACACTGGACTGAAACACTTGTTAAAGTTGCATCAATTGTGTTCACGGTCAGAGGCTCTGGTCAGAAAAGTGTGTCTGCTAATCCTGCTTTTTTAGCCATGAAATGATTTTCTTTTCATACACTATTGAAAGCCCCAAGTTTAATAAAGTCAAAGGCATAAAAATGTTAGAAATGGGTAGAGCTGCTTTTCATGATTCAAGGGAGGAAGTTTGAGAGCAAAGCATGGAGAGCTAGGAGAGGCTGCACTGCTGCATCAGGGATGTAAGTGGGGAATGGGCCAACCTTTTAGTTACACTTCTCCTTCCTGCATTAGAAGGAAGAGTCTTTTTAGTTCATGCCTCTTTTCTAATTTTTTTCAGCTTTGCACTGAGATTGGAGAATAAGAGATAAAAATGTGAACAAGGAATAAGAAAGTTGGAGTTTAAATGAGCTATTTTACTTCAGTTTAAGAAATTAGAACATATCAGATACAGACTTCAAGAGGAAAAGTATTAGCAGAGACAGGAGGGACATTTCATAATAAGATCAACTCACTAAAAACGTAACTGCTGTAGATGCTTCTGTGCCTAATAACAAAATACATGAAGCATAAACCTCAACAATTGATAAAACCACTAGAAAACAATAAAAAAATCAGTAAAGATACAAATGATCTGAATACTATCAACCACTTGGACTTAACTGATATTACAACACTACACCTTACAGTTGCGGAATGCACATTCTTTTCAAATGAGCACAGAATGTTCACCAAGATAGAAAATATGAGGCCAAAAAACAAGTCTCAGTAAGTGAAAAATAATTGAAATCATATAGAGTATGTTCTCTGACCACCATGTAATTATATTAGAAATCAATAATACGATATTTAGGAAAACTCAAGATATGAGGTAAGCTACATGCTTCTAAACTACATATCACTAAAGAAACCGAGTGAGGTTAGAAAATACTTTAACTGAAGTAACAGAAATGTAACATATCAAAATTTGCGGCATGCAGCTAAAGCAGGGCTTAGAGGGAAAGTTATAGGTTTATATGATTACAATAGAAAGAAGGTCTAAAAAGAGTTATAGGTATAGTCCTATCCTCATTAATTTATTAAATCAATTAATATCAAGCACTTAATTGGGTATATAGAACTAAGCAGAACAGACATGGTTCCTTACTTCCTGATGGCCACAGTCTTATGAGACAGACAAATGATAAATAAGCAAACACAGATAAAGATTAAAATTATGATAAATGCTGTGAAGGGAAAGAATGGAGGGCTATGCGGGGAGGTGACCTAAATTAGACTGGAACTTAAAAGAAAGTTTCTTTGAGAAATTAACATTTAAGTTCAGCAGGACTTGGGAATTCCCTGGTGGTCCTGTTGTTAAGACTCTGTGCTTCCACTGCCGTGGGCCAGGGTTCAATCCCTGGTCAGGGAAGTAAGATCCTGAAAGCTGATCTTTGTTGTGGCCAAAAAAAAAAGTTCAGCAGGACTTGAGTAAAAAGCAGGAGATAGTCAAGCTTCGAATGAGGGGAATGTTCCTGGTAGAAGGAGCTGTGTATGGAACAGGCAGCTGGATATATTGCTCAGGGGCTCAGAGGAGGATCCATAAACCAACTCAACAGTCAGGGTTCTGGATTGCAAGTGTAGGTAAGAATTATATGAAACGTTAATCTATTTTCCATTCATTTTCCTATCTTCTGCTTCGGGTACCCAAATGGATGGTTTCTCTTCTCTAGCCCACCCCACGTACAAGCAAAGACTCAAAGATGCAGCAGAGTTAAGGGCCAGACAAAAATGTCTGGTGAGTGCATGCAGAGTGAGGTTTTCTGCCCTCAAAGACTAGTTAGGACCAGGGTTGGAGGAAGGGTAATCAGAAGGTGAAAAATCAACTTCGATGGGAGAGGAGGGAGCAGAGGGACCAAAGATCTTTGTTAGAGAAAGATTTTGTCTTGTCTTGTAACCTAGCGAGACCCTCTGGGGCCTTCCCGAGACAGACCCCTCTCCCCATATCCTCTGCTTTAGCTCTTCTCTGAAGTACGTAAATGATAGTATCTGATGCACATTTCCTGAATTGCTTTGCAGGCGCTAGGACCCTGCACCAAATGGAAGAAATGAACACATTCCCTCTGGAATCTGGCTGGAACCAGGAAATATCTGCAACAACTTATCACCTTTTTAATTTACCTCACCATCAACTAATCAGAGAATTGTGGACGAGCTTATCATATACCCTGCAACTCCCCTCTCTTGCCTTGCCTTTAAAAATGCTTTGCTGAAACCCACTGGGGAGTTCAAGCTTTTTGAGCACTAGTTGTCCAAGACTCCTTGTCTGGTGCCTTACAATAAACACTACACTTTCCTTCACCACAACCTGGTGTCAGTAGGTTGGCTTTACTGTGCACAGGCGAGCAGTAAACCCAAGTTTGGTTTGGTAACAATTTTGACACCCAGTATGGGACCGCAGTCCAGAGGGGACATCTTGCCTGTGGCACATTGGCCCATGGCTGCTGGTGGCTCCCAGGTCCTGTCTAGCAGCTGCCTGGACAACTTTGTCTCAAGGATAGCCCTGAGTGCTTGCTGCCAACTGGCTGTCATTGACCTATGGTGCTTTTGATTTTTGTGGTAAAGGAAACAAGGCACTGGATTTGGCTGGTTGAGTTGTCTTTGGTAAGTAACGGAGCTCCTGTGTGATGACACCAGGGTATTCTTCCCTATTGCGTTAGCTTTGCCGATGACAGAGCATTGGTTGGGATTTTCACTTTTGGACTAAGGCTTGGTTATTTGGCTTCATCTTTGTTGGGGCATTGGTTGGAAATCTCCCTTTCTGGGGCTAGGGAACTGTGACCCTGAGAGACCATTTTGCATTGCATTGGTTTGTTTTCTTGGTATTTGACAACACCGGCTATGAATAATTAAGTATGGGTAATCACAGCTCTGTTCCAGCTTGTAATTCCCCTAGGATGTATTTTGCAAAAGTGGGAGATCTTCAGCTATGCTCCCATAAAAGAAAAATAATTTTTTAATTGTAACTCTGTTTGACCTCAGTACTCCCTGAGATCTGAAGAACAATGGGCCCTAATGGCTCTGCTATAGTATCAAAGTGAGCCTTTTGTAATTGGTTTGACTTTTATCTTGGGTGTATGTGTAAATGATATGTATTATTTGTTATTTGTTTAAACTGAATTGGATTTTTGGAAACTGGGGGAAAAATAATCCCTGAAAATAGCCATGATGGCTGGTTTTTGCATATACAGTTAGAGGAAGCTTGTTTTCTGGGAGGAACTTGCATTTCCTTCCCCATGCCTTTAAAATGTTCTGCCTGGGCTCTCAGGAACTGATCTGATCTTCCGTAGCCCCTGAGACTGAGAAAAAAAGGAGTCCTTTGAAAACTCCAGTGGAAAAACTGAGATCTCTGGTTCTGTCTTTATTTAAAAATTAACTTGTAAATGAACTCTGTTTAACTGGTCTAGAAGTAAGCACTTACAAGTTAAATACTTCTAAATATAAAAGCAACTGGCTAGAACCAATTAAGTTCACGTGATCTAGGAAATATTCAATATTAAATTAATATCTGATATTAAAGCTAGCTTAAACTTGTTGGTTTAATCAATACAGACATGTCTTACTTTTATTGTACCTAGGTTTCCTGAAGGCCGGTAAGTTCATGTTACTTCTGTTAGAGTTTGTCAGAAAAAAATTAACTTGGTATGCTTTTCATAAGTTATAAAAGTAAATGAGATAAGAGTTTTCAGGTGAACTCTTTTAGGAATAATTATGTTTTGGGTATGTCTATCTAAAATACTTTCTCCAGACATTTGGTAACTTGAGTTTTGCTAAGTTAAATGATGGGACTTCATTGAATATCTAGGTCTTTTCAAATAGAGGTTATGGAATATGTTCATAAGTTCTAGTCAGGAAATGCTAGTATGACAGAAAGTTCACAATTTCTTGCTTCTTGGTGTTTGCTAGAGATTAAGGCTTTTATGGGTTAAAAATTATAATAAATGTAATTAAAGCTACTAAAAATAAGGGAAACATTTCAGTATGCCTGGAAGGTAAGATGTGTGTTTTTAGTAAAAGAAAGTGTGAAAAATGAAGTTACATTTTTGTCAAAGGAAAAAAAGGATAATTTGTATCCTAGAGGTTGCTGTTTCTGGATGGAAAGATAAGGGAAAAACTAATATGGATACAGAAAATTATGGAAGGTTTGAAAAAAAGAGAGCAAGCCCTGAAAAATGAGTTTTATGCGTGGTCAAGCTGGGATCAGATTAAATAAATCAGGTAAATGGATTTAAAAAAAAAATCAAAACTAGGCAGCTGCAGGACTAGATTTGGTTTCTTTCTGTTAAAAGAACAAAGGTTTCTTGGAATGCTGCTTTTTATAACATTGTGCGAATTTCCTTGCTTTTAAGTAATCTGTATTTGCTTTTGAAGTCTTTTGTCACTTTGGTTAAGTGAATAAATATTCACAATGACCTATGATCCTATTTGACCAAGTATTTTGAAACTCAGATATTTGACACACATCCTATCAAATTCTAATTAAATTTCTTTTGACCTCCAGCTAAGTTTGGGACGCTTCAGAGCGTCCCTAAGGCATCTCAGAGAGAAATAGTAAACAAGGATTATTTGACATGTTAAATTACACAGGAAGCATTGTTAAGTGAGTTATAAACCTCCTCAGATTATACTGTATGGGTAAATGTTTTTAATATAGACATTCTAGAAATTATTTAAAGTTTCTGAAATTTGGACATGTCCTGCTATGTTGTCAGTCATAATTCTAGTTGTTATCTTAAAATATATGTCACAGCAAGTTGGTCAAGCTTCTTGTCAAAAACATTGTAATCAGATTTTTTGTTTGTTTGTTTTTTTTTTCGGTACGCGGGCCTCCCACTGCTGTAGCCTCTCCCGCTGCGGAGCACAGGCTCCGGACGCGCAGGCTCAGCGGTCATGGCTCACGGGCCCAGCCGCTCCGCGGCATGTGGGATCTTCCCACATTGGGGCACGAACCCGTGTCCCCTGAATCGGCAGGCGGACTCTCAGCCACTGTGCCACCAGGGAAGCCCTGTAATCAGATTTTTAACCTTGCCTTTTTAAGTCTTTTGTCATTCATAGACAGTTAAGCTGATGCTTTGCAAAAATGCTTATCTTCAAGAAGGTTCATTGAAAGGACTTTGACAAGCACGGGTTTCTGATAACTTTCAGATCATACTGCTGAAGTGGGTAAGAAATTTAAAAAGTCTAATGGAAACTGATTTCATAAAACTGTTAGCAAAAAGGATTAATTACATGGGATTGGGTAAACTGATCAATGTGGTTATAACTTTTTGGTTTTGTCTGAAATATTACTGGCTTTTAATCTGTGTTTCAGATGTAGGGAGACTTCCCCCTTAAGCGAATTATTATTTGTAGCAACTTGGTAAATTATACCTCTGTATGTAGAATTAAACATTTGTCTTTTCTCTCTACCTGATCCCTCTCCAGAAACTGGAAACTCTTAGGTTCCCAGCAGCTTTATCAGGTAAGTAAGGCCACCTCCTAACAGGTGCAAGATCTCGGAGAGGAATTCACCCAAATCTGTAAGGCGAAATCTGTGACAAGCCCTTGGTGTGGTTTTCTTGGCCTTGAAGGGCCGTTTAAGAGTTCAGTCTGAGATTTCTTATGAAAAGTTCCACCACAGCCAGTTTAAAAGAGCCTATGTATCAATTAACCAGACTTATTTTGCAAACAAGTTAGTCCTAACTTGGCCATATTGGTAAAAATGAGGGCAATTTCAGAGAGAAAAAGATTGTTTCAATGGACATTACACTCTGGTTTTGTTAATAGTTGTCATGTGGAATCTGAATCTATGTCAATGAACTTTCATACTCAGTTACATGAAAATCTATTATCTTGCACGTTGAGTAGATCTTTTACTCATGAATGACTTTTTAGCAGCATGAATTGGCCACTTGGAAAATATTGGTTTTGTGAATTGTGCAGATTTTCTAAATGTTGGTACATTTCATTTTACAGTATCAAAAAATCATGTTCATTCCATTACAACCAATTTCATTTGATAGCTTCCTGATACTTAAGACTTTTCTAACACAAGGTTGAGGAAATAAGTTTGCCAAAATTCTAATTTGCTTGAGAGTGAAAATTTTGTCAGACTACAAATTCTGTTTTCATTGAAAGGACAGTTTCACTTGTTCATTTTCAAAAATTTGTCTTCCGTCTACTCAATTCTGAATAATTATGGCTTGTCAATCAGTCAGTCTTTCAAATAAAAATGATTCCATGAAAAAGTGGCTAGTTCAGCTTGCAACTCAATAACCACACAAGTGCTTTGCCTGGAGACAACCTTCTCACTTCAGGAAGCAGCAGAAGTGCTTTTTGGATACTTCCCATTTTGACAAATAGAATTTTAAGAAGTGTGTATTTCAGGGTCAAGATTTAATTACTTCTTACTCTTTCAAACAAGATATTCCTTTAATTTGATTTTTTTTTTTTTTTTCGGTACTCGGGCCTCTCACTGCTGTGGTCTCTCCCGTTGCGTAGCACAGGCTCCGGACGCGCAGGCTCAGCGGCCATGGCTCACGGGCCCAGCCGCTCCGCGGCATGCGGGATCTTCCCGGACCGGGGCATGAACCCATATCCCCTGCATCGGCAGGCGGACTCTCAACCACTGCGCCACCAGGGCAGCCCTAATTTGATTTTTTAATTGAAGTATAGGTAACTTACAATATTGTTAGTTTCAGGTGTACAGCAAAGTGATTCAGTTACATATATTTTCAGATTTTCCATTACAGGTTATCATTACAAGATAGTAACTATAGTTCCCTGTGTTACACAGTAAATCCTTGTTGCTTTTCTATTTTATGTATAGTAGTATGTACCTGTTAACTCCATACTCCTAATTTATCTCTCCTCCTCCTCCCTTTCTCCCTTTGGTAACCATAAGTTTGTTTTCTATCTGTGAGTTTGTTTTGTATATAGATTCATTTGTATTATTTTTTTAGATTCCACATATAAGTAATATCATATATTTGTCTTTCTATGACTTACTCCACTTAGTATGATATTCTCTAGGTCCATCCATGTTGCTGCAAATGGCAGCATTTCATTCTTTTTTATGGTAGAGTAATATTCCTTTGTATATATACCACATCTTCTTAAACCAATTTTCTGTTGATGGGCATTTGGGTTGTTTCCATGTCTTGGCTGTTGTAAATAGTGCTGCTTTAAACATTGGGGTGCATGTATCTTTTGGAATTAGGGTTTCTTTTCTGGATACATGCCCAGGAGTGGGATTGCTGGATCATGTGGTAGCTCTATTTTTAGTTTAAGAAAACTCAATACTGTTTTCCATAGTGGCTGCATCAATTTACACTCCCCCCAACAGTGTAGGAAGGTTTCCTTTTCTCCATAACCTCTCCAGCGTTTTTTACTTGTAGACTTACTAATGATAGCCATTCTGATTAGTGTGAGGTAATACCTTGCTGTAGTTTTGATTTGCATTTCTCTAATAGAGATGTTGAGCATCTTTTCATGTGCCTGTTGGCCATCTGTATGTCTTCTTTGGAGAAGTGTATATTTAGGTCTTCTGCCCATTTTTTGATTGGATTGGTTTTTTGTTGTTGTTTTTGAGTTGTATGAACTGTTTGTATATTTTGGAAATTAATCCCTTGTCATTTGCATCATTTGCAAATATTTCCTCCCAGTCTGTAGGTTGTCTTTTCATTTTGTTGATGGTTTCCTTTGCTGTGCAAAAGTTTCTAAGTTTGATTAGGTCCCCATTTTTTTTTTAAAGTGGGCCAATTTTATTTATTTATTTTTGGCCACACTGTGCAGCTTGTGGGATTTTAGTTCCCCAGCCAGGGATGAAACCCAGGTCCTCAGCAGTGAGAGCACAGAGTCCTAACCACTGGACCACCAGAGAATTCCCTCCAGTTGTTTATTTTTGCTTTTATTTCTTTTGCCTTGGGAGACTGATCTAAGAAAATATTGCTACAATTTATGTCTGAATGTTTTGCCTATGTTTTGCTTATGTTCCCTTCTAGGAGTTTAATGGTGTCACATCTTATATTTAGCTCTTTAAACCATTTTGAGTTTAGTTTTGTATGTGGTGTGAGGAGTGTTCTAATTTCATTTCTTTACATGTAGCTGTCCAGCTTTCCCAACAGCACTTGAAGAGATTGTCTTTTCTCTACTATATATCTACTATATATTCTTGCCTTCTTTGTCAAAGATTAATTGACCATAGGTGTATGAGTTTATTTCTAGGCTCTCTGTTCTGTTCCATTGATCTATTTCTCTGTTTTTGTGCCAATACCACTCTGTTTTGATTACTGTAGCTTTGTATTATTGTCTGAGGTCTGGGATGGCTATGCTTCCAGCTTTCTTCTTTTTCCTTAGGATTGCTTTAGTAGTTTTGGGTCTTGTGATTACAAACAAATTTTAGGATTATTTGTTCCAGTTCTGTGAAACATGTCACAGGTATTTTGACAGGGATGCCATTAAATCTATAGATTGCTTTGGGTAGTATGGCTATTTTAACAATATTAATTCTTCCAATCCAAGAGGATGGCATATCTTTCCTTGTCTTTGAATCATGTTCATTTTCCTTTATCAGTTTTTTGTAGTTTTCAGTATAGGTCTTTCACCTCCTTAATTAAGTTTAGTCCTAATTTTTTTTGGACTGATTTTAAACAGCATTGTTTTTTTTTGTTTTTGTTTTTTACTTTCTCTTTCTGATACTTCATCGTTACTGTAAGGAAATGCAACAGATTTCTGTGTATTAATCTTGTATCCTGATACCTTGATGAATTTATTATTTCTAATAGTTTTTGTGTGGAATCTTTAGGGTTCTCTCTATTAGAGTATCATGTCATTTGCAAATAGTGACAGTTTTACCTCTTCCCTTCCAATTTAGATACCTTTTATTTCTTATCTTTTGTGGCTAGGACTTCCAATACTATGTTTAATAGAAGTGGTGAGAGTGGGAGTCCTTGTCTTGTTCCAGATTTTAGTGGGAAGGCTTTTGGCTTTTCACCATTGAGTATTACGTTGGCTGTGGGTTTGTCGTGAATGGTTTATTATGTTGATATATGTTCCCTTTATGCCCACTGTGGTAAGAGTTATTATGAATGGATGTTGAATTTTGTCAGAAGCTTTTTCTGTACCTATTTAGATGATCATGTGTTTTTTGTCTTTTCATTTGTTAATGTGGTGTATCACATTGATTAATTTGTGTATGCTGAACCATCCTTGTGACCCTGGGATGAATCCAACTTGGTCATGGTGTATGATCTTTTTTATGTGTTGTTAGATTTGGTTTGCTAATATTTTGTTGAGGATTTTTGCTTCTGTATTCAAAGATATTGGCCTTTAATTTTCTTTTTTGGCAATGTCTTGTCTGGTTTTGGTATCAGGGTGATGGTGGCTTCATAGAATGACTTTGAGAATGTTTCCTCCTCTTCAATCTTTTGGAAAAGCTTGGAAGAGTTTGAGAAGGACAGGTATAAGTTTTTCTTTGTAAGTTTGGTAGAATTCCCCAATGAATCCCTCTGGTCCTGGACTTTTGTTTGCAGAGGTCTTTGTTGTTGTTGTTTTGTTTTGTTTTAAATTACAGATTCTATTTCACTTCTAGTGATTGGTTTGTTTGAGTTATTTCTTCTTGATTCAGTTTTGGCAGGCTGTATGTTTCTAGAAACTTGTCCATTTCTAAATTGTTCAGTTTGTTGACATATAATTGTTTATAATATTCTCTCATGATTTTTTGAATGTCTGCGGTATCAGTTGTTTCTTCTCTTTTATTTCTTATTTTGTTTATATGGGTCCTCCCTCTTTTCTTCTTGGTGAGCCTGGCCAGAGGTTTGTCAATTTTTTTCCCCTTTCAAAGACCAGCTCTTGGTTTTATTGATTTTTTGATTTTATTGTTTTTTAATTTCTATTTCCTCTCTGATCTTTATTATTTCTTTCCTTCTGCTGACTTTAGGTTTTGTTTCTTCTTTTTCTAATTCTTTTAGGTGGTAAGTTAGGTTGTTTGAGATTTTTCTTGTTTTTTTGAGGAAAGCCTGTATTGCTGTGCAATTCCCTCTAAGGACTGCTTCTGCTGCATTTCATAGATTTTGTATGGTTATGTTTTCATTGTCATTTGTCTCAAAGTATTCTTAAATTTCCTCTTTGATTTAATCGTTGATCCATTGGGTTTTTAGTAGCATGTTGTTTAGTCTCCATGTAATTGTTTTTTCTCGTTTCTCTTTTTGTGGTTGATTTCTAGTTTCACACTGTTGTGGTCAGAAAAGATGCTTGAAATAACTTCTATCCTCTTAAATTTGTTGATGCTTGTTTTGTGTCCTATTTTGTGGTCTATCCTAGAGAATGTTCCATGTGAACTTGAAAAGAATGTGTATTCTGTTTTCTTCTTTGGAAAATATGTCAATTAAGTCTAACTGTTATATTGTATCATTTAGGATCTCTGTTGCCTTATCTTCTGTCTGGAAGATCTGTTCACTGATGTCAGTGAGGTGTTGGAGTCTCCTACTATTATTATATTCCCAATTTCTCCCTTTATTTCTATTAATTTTTTTTATATACTTAGGTGCTCCTGTATTGGGTACATATATGTTAATGAGTATAATAGCCTCTTCTTGTGTTGATCCTTTTATCATTATATAGTGTCCTTTATCTTTCTTTATGGCCTTTGTTTTAAAGTCTATTTTGTCTGATACAAGTATTACTAACCCTGCTTTCTTGTCATTTCCATTTGCATGAAATATCTTTTTCCATCCCCTCACTTTCAATCTATGAGTATCCTTTGCCTACAAGTTGGTCTCTTGTAGGCAGCATATTGTAGCCTCTTGTTTTGTTACCCAATCTGCCACCCTGTCTTTTGACTGGAGCATTTAGTCCATTGACATTTAAGGTAATTATTGATAGATATGTATTTATTGCCATTTTAAACCTTGTTTTCCAGTTGATTGTGTTTCTTTGTTCCTTTTCTTTTCATTTTTCCTTTTGTGGTTTGATGGTTTTCTTTTGTATTATGCTTGTGTTTTCTTTCTTTTTGTGAATCTATTTTGTGCTTTTGACTTGTGGTTACCCTGTTTTTCAAATATGTTAACCCATTACTATATGTACTTGCTTTAGACTGGTAGTCATGTAGGCTCAAACACATTCTAAAAAGAAAAATCTACATTTTCTTACTTCCCCCCAACATTTTATGATTTTGGTGTCCTCTTTTACATCTTCATGTTTATCCTTTTGTTGTTCATTAGTTATCACTTTAACAAAAAAAAAATTTTTTTTTTTAATCTGAGTACTGGGTTAAGTGATTTACTTTCCAGATGTGATTTCTGTTTCCTATAGATTCTTGCTTCTTTTCTATTTAGAGAAGATCTTTCAATATTTCTTTTCAGATAGGTTTAGTATTGCTGTATTTTTATAGTTTTTGTGTATCTGAGAAATTCTTTATCTCTCCTTCCATTCTAAATGATAATCTTGCTGGGTAGAGTATCCTAGGTTGCAGGTTTTTCCTTTCAGGACTTTGAATATACTTTGCCACTCCCTTCTGGCCTGCAACGTTTCTGTAGAGAAATCAGCTCATAGCTTTATGGGAGTTCCCTTGTAATTAACTCTTTGTTTTTCTCTTGCTGCCTTTAGAATCCTCTCTTTAATTTTTGCCATTTTAGTTATAATGTCTTGGTGTAGGTCAGTTTGGGTTCACTTGTTTGGGACCCTCTGTGCTTCCTGTACCTGGATCTCTCTTTTCTCCTTTAGGTTTGGAAAGTTTTCAGCCATAATTTCTGCTTTCTTTCTTTCTTTTTTCTTTTTTGGCCATACCACCGTGCAGCTTGTGGGATCTCAGTTCCCCAATAAGGGAATGAACCCAGGCTGCAGCAGTGAAACCCCAGGATCCTTACCACTACACCACCAGGGAACTCCCCATAATTTCTTCAGATACATTTTCAAATCGTCTTTTCTCTTTCTTCTCCTTCTGGTATGCCTATTATGCATAGATTGGCACACTTTATAGTACCCCGTAGGTCTCATACGTTGCTTTCATTTTTTTTTTTCATTTGTCTTTCTGTCTGCTATTCTGATTGGGTGATTTCCATTATTCTATGTTCCAGATCATTCATTCATTCTTCTGCATTATTCAGTTTGCTGTTTATTGCCTTTTTTTTTTTTGGCTGCATGGCTTGTAGGATCTTAGTTCCCTGACCAAGGATCAAACCTGTGCCCCCTACAGTGTAAGCATGGAGTTCTAACCACTGGACCACCAGGAAATTCCCTGCTGTCTATTGCCTTTAGCTCAGCTTTTGTCTCAGCAAATGGGTTTTCTAATTTTAATTGGCTCTTCTTTATAGTTTCTAGTTCCTTTTTACAGTGATCTACATTTCTATTGATAGCCTTTTTTAATTCCTTCTGTATTTTTTTAATTTTTTAATTTTTTTAATTTTTTATTTATTTATTTATTTATTTTGCGGTACGCGAGCCTCTCACTGTTGTGGCCTCTCCCATTGCGGAGCAATGGCTCCGGACACTCAGGCTCAGCAGCCATGGCTCATGGCCGCAGCCGCTCCGCGGCATGTGGGATCTTCCCGGACCGGGGCACGAACCCGTGTCCCCTGCGTCGGCAGGTGGACTCTCAACCACTGCGCCACCAGGGAAGCCCCCTTCTGTATTTTTATTACCTCCTTTTTGAACTTGGGGTCCAGTAGACTGGAGAGGTCTGTTTCATTGTTTGTTCTTTCAGGGGAATTCTCTTGATCTTTTTTTTTTTTTTTGGCGGTACGTGGGCCTCTCACTGTTGTGGCCTCTCCCGTTGCGGAGCACAGGCTCCGGACATGCAGGCTCAGCGGCCATGGCTCACGGGTCCAGCCGCTCTGTGGCATGTGGGATCTTCCCGGACCGGGGCACAAACCTGTGTCCCCTGCATCGGCAGGTGGACTCTCAACCACTGTGCCACCAGGGAAGCCCCTCTTGATCTTTTAATTGAGAGTGATTCCTCTGCTTCTTCATTTTACTTGTATTTCTCAGGCTCTATGAATTCAGGAGAAACAATTATCTACTGTGGTCTTGAAAGGCTGATTTTATGTGGGAGCATCCCTGTGTAGTCTCCATGAGTCTAATATTTTCGGTGTGAAGGCTGTTTTTATTATGGATGCCTGCCATGTCTTTCCTCAGTGTGCACTGGCCATTATCCCCTTGATAGGGTGCTGTGGTGCTGTGGTGACCAATGCCTACACTGGATGTTGAGTGGGGCCTCCTCTTTGCTCTGTGGTTGTCACAGCCCTGTCAGGGACAGGGTCCGCTCCCTAGTTGTTGGGGTAGAAACCCCCGATCTGTTCCTGAGCTGCACTGTGAGGTAGGTGGGACTGGAGCACTTCCACTGGGAGAGGAGCCACTGAGTATTCCTCCTCAGGAGCTGTCCACTGGGAAGTGTGCTCTGGTGTCACCTGTCACCTGTTGGGTGGACTGAAAGTACACAGTTGTTGGCACTGCCCTCAGCCTCACCTCAACCATGGGATGCAGACAGTCAACCTGTGTGTCCCTCAGGTGCTGTGTTCAAAGCCACCAGTGCAGATCCATTGGCACAGATCCGTTAGAGTCAGGCATCTTCAGTGTGCATCTTTCACCCTGAAGTGAGTCTATTGTAGGCAACATATTGTAGGTTCTTGTTTTTTTAACCCAATCTGCCACTCCATGGTCTTTTGATCGGAGTATTTCTTTTTTTTTTAAAATAAATTTATTTATGTATTTATTTATTTTGGGCTGTGTTGGGTCTTCATTGCTGTGTGCGGGCTTTTTCTAGTTGTGGCGAGCAGGGGCTACTCTTCGTTGTGGTGTGCGGGCTTCTCATTGCAGTGGCTTGTCTTTGTTGCAGAGCATGGGCTCTAGGTGTGCGGGCTTCAGTAGCTGTAGCATGTGGGCTCAGTAATTGTGGTTCATGGGTTCTAGAGCGCAGGCTCAGTAGTTGTGGCTCCCAGGCTTAGCTGATCCATGGCATGTGGGATCTTCCCAGACCAGGGCTCGAACCCGTGTCCCCTGCATTGGCAGGTGGATTCTCAACCACCAGGGAAGTCCCAGAGTATTTCATCCATTGACATTTAAAGTAATTATTGATAGGTATGTACTTATTACCATTTTAAACCTTGTTTTCCAGTTGACTTTGTAGTTTTTCTGTGTTCAGTATTTCTTTTTTCTTTTCCTTTTGTGGTTTGATGGTTTTCTTTTGAAGTATGTTTGATTCCTTTCTTTTTTGTTTTTGTGAATCTATTGTATGCTTTTGATTCGTGGTTACCCTGGTTTTCAAGTATGTTGATTCATTACTATATGTACTTGCTTTAGACTGATAGTCATACAAGTTCAGACGGATTCTAAAAGATCTACATATTTTTACTCCCCTCCCCCATATTTTGTGATTTTATTGTCTTATTTTACATCTTCATGTTTATCACTTTACTGTTAATTAGAATTATAATCACTTTTACAAAAATTTTTTGATTGTTTCTTAATCTATGTCCTGGCTTATTTTAGTGATCTTCAATCCTTATATATGTTTCCCTTTCCTATTTTAATTTTCTCTCTCCTATAGATTCTTGCTTTTTTTTCTATTTAGAGAAAAACTTTCAGTTTCTTTTTTTTTTTTTAGTGTATTTTTCAGGGTAAGTTTAGTATTGCTGAATTCTTTTGGTTTCTGCATGTCTGAGAAATTCTCTCTCTCTCCTTCTTCTAAATAACAATCTTGCTTGACAGAGTATCCTAGGTTGCAGGTTTTTCCCTTTCAGGACTTTGAATATATCATCCCACTCCCTTCTGGCCTGCAATGTTCCTTCAGAGAAATTATCTGATAGCCTTATGTGGTTCCCTTGTACGTGACTCTTTGTTTTTCCCTTGCTGCCTTTAGAATCTTATCTTTAATTCTTTACATCTTAATTATATGTCTTAGTGTGGGTCTGTTTGGGTTCATCTTGTTTGGTACCTCTGTGCTTCCTGTACCTGGATATCTATTTCCTTCTCCAGGTTTGGGAAGTTTTCAGTCATAATTTCTTCAAATACATTTTTGGTCTCTTCTTTTCTCTTTTCTCCTACTGGAACCCCTATTATGCATAGGTAGGCATGCTTTATATTATCCCATAGATCTCGTGTGTTCCTTTCTCTTTTTTTTTATTTGTCTTTCTGTTTGCTCTCCCAGTGGGGTGATTTCTATTATTCTACTTTCCAGATCACTTATTTTTCTGTGTCATTTATTCTGCTATTCATTGCTTCTAGATTGGTTCATCTTTATAATTTCTAGTTCCTTATTACAGTGATCTGCATTTCTATCGATAAAGTCTTCTTAATTCCTTTAGCATTTCCATTACCTCCTTTTTGAACTCAGGTTCTGGTAGACTGGTGAGGTCTGTTTCATTATTTGCTCTTTTAGGGGATTTATTTTGTATTTTTAATTGGGAATAGTTACTCTGCTTTTTCATTTTAGTTAACTTTCTGCATCTATGAATTTAGGAGAGAGTGACATCTACTATGGTCTTGAAGGGGTGTTTTTAGGGGAGTGTCCCTGTGTAGACTATAAGTCCAATATCTTTGGTGTGAAGACTGGTTTTAGTATGGATTCTAGCCATGTCTTTCCCCAGAGTGTGCTGGCCATTGTCCCCTTGACAGGGATTGTGATTGGTGTTGGGGTGTTCAGAGCCTGCACTTGATGTCGGGCAGGGCCTTTTCCTTGTGCTATGGTTATCACCACCCTGTCAGGGGTGGGGTCTGATCTTCAGTTGTTGGAGTAGAAGTCCTGATGGTTGAGTTTTATCAGACTTTGTTGCACTGGAGTGTGTGCCCTGCCCCAAAGCTGGTGACTGCTGAATCAAGTGATGCCCACGTGGTCATAGTAAACCTCTGTGCTGCCCATGCAGGTGTCTGCAGTTCTGTCCCAAAGCAGCCCAAGTCGTGTGCCTTTCTCCCTTGTGTTCAACCCAGACCTTGTGCTAGGCTGTGGTGTGGAATAGGCAGGGGCTGGGGGCCAGGGTGCTGTGGTTGCAGGAATTGAAGTGGCTGTGCTGCTGCCTGGGACCTGGGCTGCCTCTGTGCCAGATCTCTCCCAGAACCTGTATGCACCAGTTTTGGCTCCAAGATGTGGTGTAGAGTGGATGGAGCTATAGCACTCCCCCAGGGGAATGAACCACTGAGTACTCCTGCCCAGGGCCTGCCTGCCTGAGCCTCAGTGCCCAGCTGCTGTGCAGATCTGTCGTGCCACCCAGTGCATGCACCAAAGCAGCCCACTATGGCTGGAATTCCCCTGCCCCGCGCACTTTGACAATGAGCTCCATGGCTGCCCCTGCTGCGTGAGCACTGACAGCTGGCTCCGTGGGTCCCCCTTGACCACACTCCAGGCCCTCCAGGCTGTCTATGCACAGCTAGATCAAGTCCCCTCCCAGGAACCGTCTGCCTAAGATTCAGTGCTTGGCTGCTGTGCGTATATGTGGCACCGCCTGGTGCATGTGTTGACAGTGTCTTCCCAGTTTGATCTGCTGCCCCTGTGTGTGCACTGACTATGGTCTCTGTGGTTTGGACTGAATCACACCCTGGCACATCCCAGTCTGTCTCTGAGCAGCTAGACCGAATCTCTGCCCTGATCTTGTGCTAGGCTGCAGTGTGGAGGGAGTGGTCTGAGGTATTCACCCCTTTGGATTGGGAAGTATGGCAGGGTGGCAGCCACCAGTGCACTGATTGTTAACAAGCCAGCACTTGCGCACTCCTGATGAGTAGAGTCTAGGCCCTCTATCTGGCCCAGTGGATTTCCCAGCAGGCAAGGGGGTTCCCAGGGTGAAGTTCTGCCCATGTGAACCTTCTTTCCTTTACAGATCCCTCCCAGGGGTGCCAGTCCCATTCTGGCTCCTTTTCCCCCTCATCCTACCTGGTTATGTGGATATCCTTCTTGCAGCTTTGGTTTGAGAGGATATCTTCTGTCGGTTTCCAGTTGGTTTTCAGTGAAAATTGTTCCCCATGTAGATGTATTTTTGATGTGTTTGTAGGGGGAGGTGAGCTCTTTGTCTTCTTACTCCACCATCTTGACCCCTGTCCCTCTCCATTGTATATACTTACCTCTTTTTTCATAGATTAATTGACCACAGGTGTGTGGGTTTGTTCATGTGCTCTGTATTCTGTTCCATTGATCTATATGTTTTTTGTGCCAATACCATGATTTTTTTTAACATCTTTATTGGAGTATAATTGCTTTACAATGGTGTGTTAGTTTCTGCTTTATAACCAAGTGAATCAGTTATACATATACATATGTTCCCATATCTCTTCCCTCTTGCATCTCCCTCCCTCCCACCCTCCCTATCCCACCCCTCTAGGTGGTCACAAAGCACCCAGCTGATCTCCCTGTGCTATGCAGCTGCTTCCCACTAGCTATCTATTTTATGTTTGGTAGTGTATACATGTCCATGCCACTCTCTCGCTTTGTCACAGCTTACCCTTCCCCCTCCCCATATCCTCAAGTCCATTCTCTAGTGGGTCTGTGTCTTTACTCCCGTCTTACCCCTAGGTTCTTCATGACCTTTTTTTTTTTCTCTTAGATTCCATATATATGTGTTAGCATACGGTATTTGTTTTTCTCTTTCTGACTTACTTCATTCTATATGACAGACCCTAGGTCCATCCACCTCACTACAGATAGCTCAGTTTCATTTCTTTTTATGGCTGAGTAATATTCCATTGTATATATGTGTCACATCTTCTATATCCATTCATCTGTTGATGGACACTTAGGTTGCTTCCATGTCCTGGCTATTGTAAATAGAGCTGCAGTGAACATTTTGGTACGTGACTCTTTTTGAATCATGGTTTTCTCAGGGTATATGCCCAGTAGTAGGATTGCTGGGTCGTATGGTAGTTCTATTTTTAGTTTTTTAAGGAACCTCCATACTGTTCTCTATAGTGGCTGTATCACTTTACAATCCCACCAACAGTGAAAGAGGGTTCCGCTTTTCTCCACACCCTCTCCAGCATTTATTGTTTGTAGATTTTTTGATGATGGCCATTCTGACTGGTGTGAGGTGATACCTCATTGTACTTTTGATTTGCATTTCTCTAATGATTAGTGATGTTGAGCATCCTTTCATGTGTTTGTTGGCAATCTGTATACCTTCTTTGGAGAAATGTCTATTTAGGTCTTCTGCCCATTTTTGGATTGGGTTGTTTGGTTTTTTTTTTTTTTTTTTTTGTGGTACGCGGGCCTCTCACTGTTGTGGCCTCTCCTGCTGCGGAGAACAGGCTCCGGACACGTAGGCTCAGTGGCCATGGCTCATGGGCGCAGCTGCTCCACAGCATGTGGGATCTTCCCAGACCGGGGCACGAACCCGTGTCCCCTGCATCAGCAGGTGGACCCTCAACCACTGCGCCACCAGGGAAGCCTGGGTTGTTTGCTTTTTGTTATTGAGTGGCATGAGCTGCTTTTATATTTTGGAGATTAATCCTTTGTCAGTTGCTTCATTTGCAAATATTTTCTCTGATTCTGAGGGTTGTCTTTTGGTCTTGTTTATGGTTTCCTTTGCTGTGCAAAAGTTTTTAAGTTTCACTAGGTTCCATTTGTTTATTTTTGTTTTTATTTCCATTTCTCTAGGAGGTAGGTCAAAAAGGATCTTGCTGTGATTTATGTCATAGAGTGTTCTGCCTATGTTTTCCTCTAAGAGTTTGATAGTTTCTGGCCTTACATTTAGGTCTTTAATCCATTTTGAGCTTATTTTTGTGTATGGTGTTAGGGAGTGTTCTAATCTCATACTTTTACATGTAGCTGTCCAGTTTTCCCAGCACCACTTATTGAAGAGGCTGTCTTTTCTCCACTGTATATTCTTGCCTCCTTTATCAAAGATAAGGTGACCATATGTGCGTGGGTTTATCTCTGGGCTTTCTATCCTGCTCCATTGATCTATATTTCTGATTTTGTGCCAGTACCATACTGTCTTGATTACTGTAGCTTTGTAGTATAGTCTGAAGTCAGGGAGCTTGATTCCTCCAGCTCCATTTTTCGTTCTCAAGCTTATTTTGGCTATTTGGGGTCTTTTGTGTTTCCATACAAATTGTGAAATTTTTTGTTCTAGTTCTGTGAAAAATGCCAGTGGTAGTTTGATAAGGATTGCATTGAATCTGTAGATTGCTTTGGGTAGTAGAGTCATTTTCACAATGTTGATTCTTCCAATACAAGAATATGGTATATCTCTCCATCTATTTGTATCATCTTTAATTTCTTTCATCAGTGTTTTATAATTTTCTGCATACAGTTCTTTTGTCTCCTTAGGTAGGTTTATTCCTAGATATTTTATTCTTTTTGTTGCAGTGGTAAATGGGAGTGTTTTCTTGATTTCACTTTCAGATTTTCATCATGAGTGTATAGGAATGCCAGAGATTTCTGTGCAGTAATTTTGTATCCTGCTACTTTACCAAATTCATTGATTAGCTCTGGTAGTTGTCTGGTAGCATCTTTAGGATTCTCTATGTATAGTATCATGTCATCTGCAAACAGGGACAGCTTTACTTCTTCTTTTCCAATTTGGATTCCTTGATGTTTTGATTACTGTAGCTTTGTAGTATGGTCTGAAGTCTGGAAGGGTTATGCCTCCAGCTTTGTTCTTTTTCCTCAGGATTGCTTTGGCAATTCTGGGTCTTTTATGGTTCCATATAAATTTTAGGATTATTTGTTCTAGTTCTGTGAAAAATGTCATGGCTAATTTGATAGGGGTTGCATTAAATCTGTAGATTGCTTTGGTAGTATGGCCATTTTAACAATATTAATTCTTCCAATCCAAGAGCATGGGATATCTTTCTATGTCTTTGAATCATCCTCAATTTCCTTTACCATTTTTTTTAATAGTTTTTAGCATATAGGTCTTCCATCTCTTTGGTTAAGTTTACTCCTAAGTATTTTATTCAAAAAGGATATTCTTAAGTGAATCTGGCTTTGTTTTTTTCTGTGAGGGCATGATGGTAAAGACAATGCTCCTACTGCAGTTTGGTGCCATTGCCTTGATTTGTGCCAAGGCACTGGCTGTTTCAATCATTGCTTATGTATCATTGAAAATGTAACACCATGAAAAAGACAAATAATATCTCTAATTTTTTGAAAATAACTTTTACCTTGAAGACCTCCTGAAATTGTCTCAGCAAATTTCAGGTGTCTAGGGACCACACCTCAAAACCACTGATATCTGGTAACTAGAAAGCCTTGATCCCTGACCAAGGTGGGACAGAACAGAGCCAGTTGGAAACTTTCATCTGAGTAGGGTGATGGGCAGGCCACCATCAGAATGGAAACCAATTCTGGCTTATTTAAGAGGAAAAGTGATTTACTGAATAGATATTGGGTAGCTCACAGAATCAGCAGGAGGCCTTCAGAGCCAGGCTTGTAAATTGGGCAGAAAGAATCAAAAGAAGGCTCAATGTCCAGAACCTGGTCCAACATATCACCAGCAGGCAGGTGAGGGGAAGATACTGTTATTGCCACTGCAGCTGCTATTGACATAGCACGTTGCATCTTGTATCCTGGTACTCCAGAGCTGGCCTGGGAGGCTGCTGCCACAGTGTCATCCTCACTTTTGTCACCTGGAAAGATCTGGACTGAGTCCCTGAATGAACCTCTGATTGGCTGAGCCTGGGTCACTGGCCTCAGCCCTAGCTACTCAGTAAGCTGGGGAAGACTTATTACCTGACATCTCCAGCTTCTCTGGAAGATTGCAGCTCTGCTTCTTCCCAAGACTTATAAGAAGGGGAATTCTCCATGAATAGAAAGGAGTTTGGATGCTACAAAGCAGCTGAAAAGTGACAAACACTCAGCCTATTTCAGCTGGAGTCAGAGAATGGGAGTAATCAGTAAGTGTTAACCATTGAAGACACGGTGGCAAAGACATTTCCTAGGAATAGAACATTTTAAAAAATTGAGGTATAGTTGATTTACCATATTATATAAGCTTCAGGTGTCAACATAGTGATTCACAATTTTTAAAGATTATACTCCATTTATAAAATATAGGCTATATTCTCTGTGCTGTAGAGTATATTCTTGTAGCTTATTTATTTTATGCATAGTAGTTTGTACCTCTTAATCCCCTACCCCTAGCTTGCCTCTCCTCCCCTCTCCTCACTGGTAGCCACTAATTTGTTCTCTGTATCTGAGTACATTTTTTTGTTATATTCACTGGTTTGTTTTACTTTTTAGATTCCACATATAAGTGATATCATACAGCAGTTGTCTTTCTGACTTATTTCAGTAACCACAATACCCTCCAAGTCAATCCATGTTGTTGCAAATGGCAAATTTTCTTTTTTATGGCTGAGTAGTATTCCATTGTGTATACACACACACCCACACACCCACACCAACTGTTTACCCATTCATCTATGGATGGACACTTAGGTTGCCTCCTTATCTTGGCTATCATTAAATAATGTTTTTATGAACATTGGGGTGCATATATCTTTTTGAATTAATGTTTTTGTTTTCCTCAGATATATATCCAGATACAGAATTGCTGGATCATATGGTAGTTCCATTTTTAGTTTTGTGAGGAACCTCCACACTGTTTTCCCACAGTATCTGTACCAATTTATATCCCCACCAGTGTACAAGGGTTCCCTTTTCTCCATATCCTCACCAACAGTTGCTTTTTGTGGTCTTTTTGATGATAGCCATTCTGACAAGTGTGAGGTGATCTCATTGTGGTTTTGATTTGCATTTCTATGATTAATGATGTTGAGCGTCTTTTCATGGACTTGTTGGCTGTCTGTATGTCTTCTTTGGACAAATTGGGTTGAGGTTTTTTTCGGTATTGAGTTGAATGACTTGATATATTTTGGATATTGATGCCTTCTAGGTCATATCATTTGCAAGTATTTTCTCCCATTCAGTAGGTTATATTTTCATTTTGTCAATGGATTGCTTTGTAAACTTTTAAGTTTAATCAGGTCCCATTTGTATATTTTTGCTTTTGTTTCCTTTGCCTTAGGAGACAGATCCAAAGAAATATATCTGCAATATATGACAAAGAGTGTTCTACCTATGTTTTGTTCTAGGAGTTTTATGCTTTTGGTATACATTTAAGTCTTTAATCCATTTTGAGTTTTTTCTTATATGGTGTGAGAAAATGTTCTAATTTCATTCTTTCACATGTAGCTGTCCAGTTTTCCCAGCACCACTTATTGAACAGACTGTCTTTCCTCCATTGTATATTCTTGCCTCCTTTGTTGCAGATTGACCATAAGTGCATGGGTTTGTTTTGGGCTCTCTATTCTGTTCCATTGATCTATGTGTCTGTTTTTGTGCCAGTACCATATCATTTTGATTATTGAAGCTTTATAGTATAATCTGAAGTCAGGGAGCATGATTCCTCCAGCTCTGTTCTTCTTTCTCAAGATTGTTTTGACTATTCGGGGTCTTTTGTGTTTCCATACAAAATTTAAAATTTATTCTAGTTCTGTGAAAAATACCATTGTTATTTTGATAGGGATTGCATTCAATCTGTAGATTGCCTTGGGTAATATGGTTATTTTAACAATAATAATTATTCCAGCCCAAGAGCATGGTATATCTTTCCATCTGTTTGGGTCATCTTCAATTTCTCTCAGTGTCTTAGTTTTCTGAGTACAGATCTTTTACCTCCTTAGGTAAGTTTATTCCTAGGTATTTTATTCTTTTTGATGTAATTGTAAATGTGATTGTTTCTTTAATTTCTCTTTCTGACAGTTTGTTGTTAGTGTATAGAGATGCAGGTTTCTGTATATCAGTCTTGTATCCTGCAACTTTTACCAAATTTGTTGATGAGTTTTAGTAGTTTTTTGGTTGCATTTTTAGGATTTTCTATGTATAATACCATATTATCTGCAAACAGTGACAGTTTTACTTCTTCTTTTCCATTTTGGATTCCTTTTATTTCTTTTTCTTGTCTGATTTCTGTGGCTAGAACTTCCATTAATATGTTGAATAGAAGTGGTGAGAATGAGCAGTCTCATCTTGTTCCTGATATTAGAGGAAATGCTTTCAGTTTTTCACCATTGAGCATGATGTTAGCTGTGGGCTTATCATATATGGCCTTTATTTGAAGTATGTTTCATCTATACCCACTTTCTGGAGAGTTTTTATAATAAATCGTTGTTGAATTTTGTCAAAAGCTTTTTCTGCAACTATTGAGATGATCATATCATTTTTATTCTTCAGTTTGTTAGTGTGGTATATCACATTGACTGATTTGCAGATATTGAAGCACACTTGCATACCTGGGATAAATCCCACTTGATCAGAGTGTATGATCCTTTCAATGTATTGTTGAAATTGACTTGCTAGTATTTTGTTGAGGATTTTTGCATCTATGTTTAGGTACATTGGCCTGTACTTTTCTCTGTGATGTCTTTGTCTGGTTTTGGTATCAGAGTGATGCTGGCCTCATTGAATGAGTTTGGAAGCATTCCTTCCTCTGCAATTTTTTGGAATAGTTTGAGAAGGATAGGTGTTAACTCTTTAGGTATTTGGTAGAATTCACCTATGAAGCCATCTGGTCCTGGACTTGTTTGTTGGGAGTTTTAAATAAAATACTGATTCAGTTTCATTCATTTCATTACTGGTACTTGGTCTGTTCATATTTTCTATTTCTTACTGGTTCATTCTTGAAAGATTGTACATTTCTATGAATTTGTCCATTTCTTCTAGGTTGTCCATTTTATTGGCATATAGTTGTTTGTAGTAGTTCCTTATGATCCTTTGTATTTCTGTGGAGTCAGTTGTAACTTCTTTTTCATTTCTGACTTTTATTGATTTGGGCCTTTTTTCCTTGATGAGTCTGGCTAAAGTTTTTTCAATTTTGTTTATCAATTTTGTTTCTTTTCAAAGAACAAACTCTTAGTTTCATTTATCTTTTTAATTTTTTTAGTCTCTCTTTCATTTATTGCTACTCTGATCTTTATGATTTCTTTCCTTCTACTAACTTTGGGTTTTGTTTGTTCTTTTTCTAGCTCCTTTAGGTGTAGGGTTAGGTTGTTTGAGATTTTCCTTGTTTCCTTAGGTAAGGTTGTATCACTATAAACCTCCCTCTTAGGACTGCTTTTGCTGCATCCCATAGGATTTGGATCATTGTGTTTTCACTTTCATTTGTCTCCATGTACATTTTGATTTCCTCTTTGATTTCTTCAGTGATCCAGTTGTTGTTTAGTAGCATATTGTTTGGCTTCCATGTGTTGATTTTTTTTTTGTTTTTGCAGTTTTTCTTGTAGTTGTTGTTTAGTCTCATAGCGTTGTGGTTGGGAAAGATGCTTGATATGATTTCAGTGTTCTTAAATTTACTGATGTTTGTTCTGTGGCCTTGCATGTAGAATTCTTGGAGAATGTTCCACATGCACTTGAAAGCAATGTTTATTCTGCTGGTTTTGGATGAAATGTTCTCTATATCTCTCTTAAGTCCATTTAGTCTAATGTGTCATTTAAGACCTGTGTTTCCTTATTGATTTTCTCTGGATGACCTGTCCACTGATGTAAACAGGGTGTTAAAGCCCCCTGCTATTATTGTGTTACTGTCAATTTCTCCCCTTTATGTCTTTTTTGTTCTTTTGGCCGTGCCACATGGCATGTGGGATCTTAGTTCCCCAACCAGGGACCCACACCCCCTGCAGTGGAAACACCAAGTCCTAACCACTGGACCACCAGGGAAGTCCCTCTCCTTTATGTCTTTTTCAAAAAAATAAGTTTATTTATTTATTTATTTTTGGCTGCATTGGATCTTCGTTGCTGCATGTGGGCTTTCTCTAGTTGCAGCGAGTGGGGGCTGCTTTTCATTGTGGTGCACAGCCTTCTCATTGCAGGCTTCTCTTGTTGAGGACCATGGGCTCTAGCTGCATGGGCTTCAGTAGTTGTGGCACACAGGCTCAGTAGTTGTGATTCACAGGCTAAGAGCACAAACCCAGTAGTTGTGGTGCAGGGGCTTAGTTGCTCTGCAGCATGTGGGATCTTCCCAGACCAGGGCTCAAACTCATGTCCCCAGCATTGGCAGGTGGATTCTTAACCACTGTGCCACCAGGGAAGTCCCTCCCCTTTATGTTTTTTTTTTTTTTTGCGTCACGTGGGCCTCTCACTGCTGTGGCATCTCCCACTGCGGAGCACAGGCTCTGGACACGCAGGCTCAGCGGCCATGGCTCACGGGCCCAGCTGCTCCGCGGCATGTGGGTTCCTCCCGGACCGGGGCATGAACCCGTGACCCCTGCATCGGCAGGAGGACTCTCAACCACTGAGCCACCAGGGAAGCTCCCTTTATGTTTTAATATTTGCTTTAGGTACTTGTGTGCCCCTATGTTGGGTGCATGCATATATATTTACAATTGTTATCTTCCTGGATTGATCCCTTGATCATTATGTAGTGTCCTTGTCTCTTGTAACAATATTTTAAAGTCTGTTGTCTGAAATATGTATTGCTACCCCAGCTTTGATTTCCATTTGCATGGAATATCTTTTTCCATCTTCTCACTTTCAGTCTGTGTGTGTCTTTAGATCTGAAGAGAGTCTCTTGCTGGCAGCTTATATACAGATCTTGGTTTTGTATCCACTCAGCCACTGTATATGTTTTGACTGGAGCATTTAGTCCATTTACATTTAAAGTAATTATTGATATGTATGTTTTTATTGCCATTTTGTTAATTGTTTTGGGGTTGTTTTTGTAGGCTTTTTGTTCCTTTCTTCTTTTGTTCTCTTGTGATTTGATAACCATATTTAATGTTATGTTTGGATTCCTTTCTCTTTTATGTGTTTATCTATTATAGATTTTTGGTTTGTGGTTACCATGAGTTTATATATATGTATACATATATGATTTAAGTTGCCAATCTCTTAATTTCAAACACATTTTCATTTTAACACTGCATTTTTACTCTCATATTAGTTTTTGACATGTTTTACAACTAATTGTTTTGTGCATCTCTTAACTGTTTGAGATATAGATGATTTTACTACTATGTGGATATAGATGATTTTACTACTTTTGTCTTTTAATCTTCCTACTAGCTTTGTGCTTGGATGACTTACTACCTTTACTTTATATTTGCCTTTACCAGTGAGCTTTTTCCTTTTGTAATTTTCATGTTTCTAGTTGTGGCTTTTTTTTGCTTAGAGAAATCCATTTAACTTTTCTTCTAAAGCTGGTCTGGTGGTGCTGAACTCTTTTAGCTTTTGTTTGTCTGTAGAACTTTTGATCTCTCCATCAAATCTGAATGAGAGCATTGCCAGGTAGAGTATTCTTGGTTGTAAGTTTTTCACTTTCATCATTTTAATATATTGTGCCACAAGGAAGAGAGCATTGAGTGAGACAAGAAAAGGGGCCTGGAATATTCCTTGAGTCCTCCCAGAACCTAAAGGCCGAGTGGAAAATGAACCTACCAAGACAACTGAGAAGGAGTAGCAAGAAGGGGAGCATAAGAGTGTTGTGTTTCAGAAGCCAAGAGAGAAGCATGCTTTGAGAAGGATGGCATGGTTTCAGGTATTGAATCCTTCCCAGAGGCCCAGAAAGCTGAAGCCTGAGAAATGTCCATCGATGAATTATAAAATGTCTCAAATCTGCTCTTTTCCTCTTCCTCCCTTCTGTTGCACTGGAATGTGAGTTATTGCTACCTCTCAAAGTCTGGGAGATGGGATGTCATTTATTATTCACCAGATGTACTTATTCCAGAAAAAAAAGGATGTGGGTACCATTTGGTCATTGTTCTCTAAGCACTAAGAAATCCCTTCTGCACCCAGTGCCCAGGCTGAGTCTCTTAGTGACAGGAAGCCTGACAGACAGCATATGGGAGCTACAGAAAGATCTCTCTTCCTTAGCACATTTGTGAAGAGTTGTAATCCATTTGACAACACTTTATGGAGCATTGCACTGCCTGTGCTTACTAAGCTCTGTCTTAATAATTGGGTATTTCAGAGAAGACAATAGTACATGAGATAGAAGACAGACATGAACTTAAAAGCACATAAAAAGTGAAATAAAGAGGCACAAATGATTATAGTCCCACCTCCTCTCTGTACTTATTTCAGTTCTCTAGGATATGGTCCCTGGTGCCCCTCAGGCCTCTCTGCATGGGTTCCTACTGAGCCCACCCTCACCATGCTACCCTGGACCTGCCCAACACCCACTAGGTTTCAGTGAGGCATCAGTTCTTCCATGAAGACTCTGACTCACAAGTCTACTTAGTAATCTTCCTGTAACATCTTGACTTCTCTAGCTTATCACTTATGTGCCTGTTTGCTGATCTTCCTGACTAAATGGAAAATCTTAAATGTAGGACCTTGTTTATCTTGTTTACCAGTTCAGGTCTTTCTAACAATTTCATCCCCAGCACCCAGAACGTAGTAGGTGCTCTATGAATATTTATGGAATGAATAAGTGAATCAATGACAGTGAATAAATTGGGAGCCTGTAAGTACTGACAAGACTCAGTGCAGAGGGATAACCAGAGCTGTGTGGAGAAGCCAGAAGGACTTGTTGAAAGGTGACGTTCTGTGCAGGCTTATGGAGGCAGATGGACCCAGATTAGCAGGGGCCAGAGATGCCACATTAGAGTGTTGATACCTTCTGAGTGAGATGGGGAAGGATTTGCATTGCTGGAGGGAGTTATCTATTTTGGGTAGTAACTAAGAGTTTTCTAAGTATTCTAGATGTTTCTGGGAGAGCATGCTCCTTCCAAGCCTATGCCATAGTGTGCTGTGATAAACGTAGGAGCAGAATAAGCCCTTATCCTAGTCTGCCATAGTGCCTGTGTTAAGACTGCAGCCCTGCGTGGCAGTGGTGGTGGCTGGAGTGGGGTGCAGGTGCCTTACAAGTAGGGCCCAGCTCCCTTGGTAGAAGGGCTCTGCGATGCGAGGGATCCAGCCAACCATTGGCCATGTGACAGGAGCACCATCTGTACCCTGGGGCGCCTCGATTTTGCAGCTGCCACAGCCTACTCAGGCAGATTTGACACGAGCTTAGCAAACAGCTTTTCCAGGAGGTTCGTAAATTTCCAATCTGCTGTGCTACGTTTTTCCCCTACAACTGCCACCAACCAAATGTTAATTTGGATCCAAGACCTGAAGGGCAATCAGCAAATGTATGGGCTCATCACAGAATTGGAAAGGAGATTGGGGCTCAGGTGGCCCTCTGAATGGACCATTCCCAGAAAAAAAAAAATGTCATTGTCAAATCTTTACTAGTATGTCTGTCTTTACACACAGATGTATGCCTCAGATACTACATGAAAATTGAATTTGTTATTTTCAACTTAATTTTAGCACCAAGTTAATGCAGTCTTTAATGTTATTAAGGAATTCTGCGCTGAGTATTCCATTTGCAAAGTAAATAAATGACCCTCAATTTGTCTTTTGTATAAATTGTATATATATGTGGATATATTTATATTTGTGCTTGTATCTTCTGTGTACCTATGTTGAGGATCATACCTCTTTTGAAAAATGCAGAAAACGTTGGCTCCATACTAGCTTTAATAGTTCCATACTTAATTTACAAGGCTGGAGAAAAGGTTGAGTTATAGACACAATTAGTTGGAACTAAGATTGTCTTCATTGTTATCCATACAACTTCATCCACACAAAAGACATAAATGCAGAATTGTACAGCATGCTGTGATAAATACATTACAGCTTGGAGCTGCATTTCAAATACAGCTTTTTAAATGTCTTACTACCCAGGGAGGTTAAACGTATTTATGAATTGAAGAACTAGGGGTCTTTGTTGTATTCCTGAACACAATCTAATTATAGAAAAGACAAGTTTATAAATATACAATAGAAATTTTCCGGGATGATCGTAGTGTCCCCAGTTCCTGCTCTGCTTGACTGCAACAACCATTCCTCCTCACATGTCCATACTAGTTAACAAGCAACTCCTGCTGGAATTAGTTTTTCAAATGATGTTGAATAACTTTAGAAGCCAGAGTAGTAATACCTTAGAAAAACTAAATACCCAAACTCACATAACTGTGTGGAGGTGGAGAGATCAGTTAATTTGATTGTGATTCTCCCTCAGATTCTCTAGAGCCCAATCTATAGTTGTGAGCCAAGAGAAAAGTGAGTGTAATTTGAGGTTCTTGGAAGAATTTGTACATGTGCATATTTTTTCTTTAGGATTCATTTCCATACTGGTGCTCCTGGTGGTCCCATGGACGTGCCTCTAATGGTAGAAGTTCCTTTAACTGTAGAAGGGTCCTCTAGTTCAGCAGCTTATGGCAGGGACCGTGTCTAACCTTGTATCCTCAGCACTCAGTGCAGGGCATGGCACAGTGCAGGCTGCTTATTGAACAAATGAAAGAGCAAATGACCAAATGAAGACTAGTTTAGGCTTGACAGTGCAATACAGTACTCTATAAGGAGGGAGAGGCAATGGGCATATACATTCTGTTCACTTAACATGAAGATTGCATTAGTAGTTGGTCTTTTTGCATACCCCTGGCAGAAAGGGGCAAAGGTACTTGAATCAGGCAGGATCAATCATTAATTTTTCTTGGCCCGATTGTGCACAGTTTTGGAAAGGTGCTTGCCTTTTCCCTCTTGAGTTGCTAAATGGAAAGGTGTGACTTCAGGGTGGCTATCCTCACTGGTTTCCTGAAGAAGGCAGTGGGTAGTAGGTAAAAATACAGCTCCTCAACCAAATGAAGGATGTAGAGCTGATGGTGGAGAGATGAACCTGGACCTGTCACTGGAGCTTTGGATCCAGCTGTTCTTAGGGTCATTATGCTTCAGGATGAACTGGTTAGGTGGTCCAACAAGCTTTTGATTAAGCTATTTAAACTGAGTTTCTGTCACTTGCAATCAATAAGTTTTGGATACTTTGCATTTTCTGATTAATAATGAACATACATTGCTTTTATAAAAAAAGAAAAAACAAAAGTGAACACACACATACCTACCGACCCACACTTAGGTCAAGGGCTCCATTTCTGATTTCTGAGACAAGCAAGTGAGCTCAGGGGTCATCCTCACTGAGCTTCATTACCCAGCTGTGTAAAATCCAGTTTGGGGAGTGGGCAAGAATCAGATTATTGCTGCTGAATGCCATTATACCTTTGTAGAGAAGTAGTGGTCAATCTTCAGTAAAATCCAAATTTAACAAAGCCAGCGTAAAACACACCAGGAAGCTATCAAATAGAATCTTCTTCCATTGGATGGGAAATCTTCCTGAGTCTATGGCCTTAGTAAACTTTACCTTTGGAATCCTTTTACTCTAGACAGTGCTCATCTTTTTGTTTTCTTAGTGGAGTCTTGAGGAGCTGAAGTTTTAAATTTGATCAAGTCCAATTTATTAATTTTTTATGACTAGTGCCTTTTGTTTCCTAACAAATCTTTGCTTACACTAAGGTCAAGAAAAATTTTCTTCTGTGGTTATCTTTAGACATTTCATTGTTTAAAAGTTTACATTTAGGCCTGTGATCCAGTTCAAGTTAATTTTTTTTTTTTTTGGTATGGTGTGATGAAGAGTCAATGTTCATTTTCCCTTCCATATGTATATCCATTTGTTCCAGCACCACTTGTTGAAAAGACTGTCCTTTCCCCATCGAATCACCTTGCCAAGTTGGCTGAAATTCTATTTCTAGATCCTGTTATATTCTAATCATTCTGTGTCTACCCTAATGTCAGTAGCACATTTTCTTGATCACTGTGAGTCTTGAAATTGGGTAGCTCATGTCCTCCAACTTTGTTCCTTTTTCAAAACTTCTTTGGCTCTTATAGGCTCTTTGCATTTGTATATAAATTTTGGAATCAATTTGTCAATTTCTACCAAAAAGCTTACTTAAAATTCAGATTGTGTTGAATCTATAGATCAATTTGAGAAGATGTGGCACCTCAAGAATATTCTGATCCACAGACATGGTAATTCTCTTTATTTAGATCTTTAATTTCTCCCAGCAATGTTTTATAGTTCAGTGTACAGATAAATTTCAGTGTAAATTTTGCTAATTTTATCCATTTGTATCTTATACTCTTGATACTGTTGTAAATGGCATTTTAAGATGCCAATTTCCAGTTGTTCATTGCTATTTATAGAAATAATTGATTTTCAAATATTTATTATATCCTGTGACACTGCTAAACTCATTAGTTCTGGAAACTTTTTGGTAGATGCCTTAGGATTTTCCATGTACATGAACATGTCATCTGTAAGTAAAAGTAATTTTATTTCTTCCTTTCTAATCTATATACTTCAATTATTTTTCTTTTATTGCACTGGTTTGGAATTCCAGTACAATGTTGAATAGAAAAGAATGGATCTTTGTCTTGTTCCTGATATTTGAAAGGAAGCATTCAGTCTTTCACCCTTGAGTATGATGTTAGCTGTAGGTTTTTCATAGATGTTCTTTATCAGGTTGGGGAAGTTTTCTTCTATTCCCAGCTTGTTGAGTGTGCTTTTTGTTTTTTTAAATCATGGATGGTTGTTGAATTCTGCCAAATGCTCTCTTCGTATCTATTGAGATGATCATATGAGTTTTTTAATTCTAACATGGTAAATTACATTGTTTGCTTTTTGAATATGAAACCAATTTTGCATTCCTGGGATAAGTTCCGCTTGGTTGCAGTGTATTATCCTTTCAAAAAATTGTTTAATTAGATTTGTTAATATTTTGTTGAGAATTTTTACCTTTATATTCATGAGGGATATTAATCTATAGTTTAATTTTGTCTTTTCCTGTTTTTCAACATCAAGGTAACGTTTGGCCTCATAAAATGAGATGGCAATTGAGTTTTCCTCTTTTCTTCTGGAAGAGTTTGTGTAGATTTGGCATTATTTCCTCCTTAAATGCTTGAAAGAATTCTCCATTTGACCTAGACTTCTCATTTTGGGAAGGATTTTAATTAGGGGTTACTTTTCTTTGATATAGATATTTTCCTATTTTTCTTGTGTCATTTTTGTCTTATCTCTTTAAAGTTTTCCATTTCAACTGAGTGGTCAAATTAATTGGCACATAGTTGTTCATAATATTCTCTTATTTTTTTAAAAGTCTGTGGGATCTGTAGTGATCTTTCATGATCTTGGTAATTCTCTCTGGAGTTGGATTAGAGTGAATGATGTGGAAAAACAGGAAGTAGGAAGTGGTGAGCACAGGATGAGAATGCTTGCAATTACAAGCATGGAGGGGTGCGGTTATTGGTAATGACAAGGAATATAGCCATGCGAGTGGGTGGCTGAGGTTTGGCAGGACAAGGTCATTGCAGGAGAGGTGTCAAGGAGCTGAGAGGCCAGGGTATTGGAAGGATAATGATGGGAGGAGTGGTGGAGAGAAAGACAGTGAGCCCAGTACTGAACTCTTCAAGGAATGA
The DNA here is from genome assembly GCF_964374135.1 of Grampus griseus. Lineage (NCBI taxonomy): Eukaryota > Metazoa > Chordata > Mammalia > Artiodactyla > Delphinidae > Grampus > Grampus griseus. Next base: position 83,046,123 of record NC_139017.1, read on the forward strand.
AGGGAGTGAGTATGAGGAGCCCCTGGGTAGTTTATTCAGGCATGAGAGGAAAAGGTGCTGGGGGCTTTGGGGAGGAGGTGGAGAAAATGGCCATAATGAATGAGGAGAACTCCTCCCCCTCCCCTAAACCCAGTGGGAAGGTTTCAGGGGAGGCCGTATCCTGAAGGGAGAGCCGGGTATCCACCGTGGCAGGAGGGTGACCCAGCTGCTCAGAGAAGAGGGAGAGGATCTGGGGTTATTGGCTGAGGGCAGCTGGAGTGGCAGAGGATACAGGGGAAGATTTAGGGAAGCCTGAGGGAAGGGAATGTAAGAACCACAGGAACATGAGGGTCTGGGTGTTTACAGGTGAGCTGGGGTCAGCTTTGTATGGTGATCAATACAAAGAGGGATGGTGAATTGCTGGAATATTGCTGGGCACTGTTGAGACTGAGTAGGACCCTCTGGGCCCTCCTGGGCATAAAAGCCTTTCCATGTCCCCCATTTCTTGTTTGTAGGAAAAAAGTCTTTCAGCCCCCTAGACCTTCCCTTATTTCCAAAGGGCAGATTCAAATAGTTACTAATTAGGAGAGTGAAGGAACACAGGAAGAAACAATAGTGCAGTGATGGGGCAGGGTCCTGGTTCCTCCTCAGGGATGTGCAGAAAAATTTTCTTCATATCTCTGAGTTCTTTTACAGGAATGAAGGCCCCCATCAGGTAGAGGATGGTAATTTCAGGCTGAGCACTAGCACGTGGACCTAAGGCTCTTTGGACCAAGAAGGCTGATGATTGAGATTCCTGGACCACCACTCTGTTACCTCAACACCAACCAATCAGAGGAAGGTCACACACCCTGCAGCCCTCACCCCAAATTTTGCCTATAAAAACGTCTTCCCTGAAACCCATTAACGGAGTTTGGGTCTTTTGAGCATGAACCACCCATACCCCTTGCTTGGCCCTTGCAATAAGCCTTTCTCTACTCCAAACTCCGACGTTTCCATGTGTTTGGCCTCACTCTGCCTTGGGCACATGAACTTGGGTTCAACAACACTGTGATGGAGAGCCTTTGAGTGCTGAGGGGAGCTCTTGGGCCTGCGTGTTGGTGGGGTTAATTAACATTTGAGTTCTAGGCACTGTGGTAGGAAAGATTTTTCCTTCATCTCCACATTTGTTTCAGCCTTTAGCAGATTAATGAACTGAAGCTGTGGTTGATTTTCTGAAGTCCATGGTCCAGGGCCCACTGAAGACCCCCAACCACCTGAGACTGGCCCAGGGCTTCATCGCTGCGCTCTGTGGCACATGGGGCCTTCCACTGCCTTGGCTGTGGAAAGCCCCTAATGCCTAGCTCTCAGGCCCGTCTCTCCCAGCTTTTAGATATTCCAACATTTCTTTCTGTTACAAGTTTTATAGAGGTATGGTCTACTGTTGGCATTTCATTTGCTTTACTATTCTCCTACTCCTCTCAGGAAGGCTCAGTGAGTTTCTAACAGTTTAACCTGTATCCTAAGTGCTCTATTTTATTCTCTAACTATCTAGGGTTTGCAGTGCCTGCTGGTGTTAAATGCTGTCTTTTTTTCTTTTTCTTTGCTTTCTGTCAGACATTTAAAAAAGATAGTTATCTTCATTTGTCTTTGAAATCTCCTAGAGAGAAAGATAGGAAATTAATGTGGTCCAAGTGTGCTTAAATCATGTAATCTTTGATTACACAAATCATGACCATGCTCACCTTTCTGTTAGATCATCCCAGCCAGGAGAGTCTGCCATCAGGCCAGCATCCAATGCTAGGCCTGATCTCTGTCATTAGCATGTCTCACTCTCCTCTAGTTCCCATAAATAATTCTGTAAGTCAATATGTGCATTCCCTCAGGACACAGGCCCCATCTCATCTCCTCCCCAAGTGATTGCATCATCCTGAAACTCAAGTGTTTTATGTGAATTCCTGGCATTCCTCCCTTAAACTGGTCCAGATTTCCCTAGCTCTTTGGTCCAGTGGTCCCAGTCTACAAGATGGTTCCCCCAATTGTCCTCACTACAGAGTGCCCACTACACAGGGCACTTCTCAAGAGTTTCCCAGGTCCCAGCTACTTCTGGCGAAGCCTTTCCAGTCTTCTCTCTCATCTTATCTCTTCTGTTAGATTTCACTGAGTGCCAGCCACACTTTCTGACCTAGTAACATGTAGAAATCCCTGCTCCCCGCCTCCCTGCCCCATTTCCATCATTCTCTTTATGTCAGTCCATCTGATCTTCTGAGATTCCAGATTTTCTTCAAAGTATTAGTGAGCAAAGGCGTGCTACCTAACCCACACAGAAGCCAAAGTTTGAGAAAAGAAAGAGCTTTATTGCGAGGTCGACTGACAAGGAGATGGGAGGCAAGGCTCTCGAATCTGTCTCCTGGATCCGGGCCCGGGGTTAGATTTAAGGGGTTAGAGGAATTTCAAGCTTGGATGCCGATGGGCTAGTCTTGAATTAGTCCCTAGGAGCTACTCAGGCTGCTGGAAGCCAGATTTTCCTTGTGGAAGGACTTCTTAAAGATCTCCAGTTCTATTCTTTGAGTTCCCTAGATTGAAGATTCTTGGTTCAAAGATCATCCTGGAGACCTGGGTTCCCTCTTGCATATGCACAGTGCTGTTTTCTGTAAAATAAGTCCAGGTTTGATTAATCAACAACCTATTTAAGAAGGCAAAACCAGTTTAAGTTGGTCAATGTTTTATGTGTTTTTTCAAAAGGAAATCTGTCTCTTTTTATAGTTTAATTAGCCTTTATTTTCATTTTCAATCTTCCACTGCCCTGAGTGTGAGAACGAGGCATGTTTTTTAAACCACTCTTCTTCTTCCTTGACTTCTTGAGAAAATCTGACTCCTAAAGTCAGAAGATTCCATGCACAGGCCTTTTATGTTGGCTTCTTCTTCTTTTTTTTTTTTTTTTAATATTTCTTCCTTCCTTCCTTCCTCCCTTCCTCCCTCCCTTCCTTCCTTCTGCACCGGGTCTTAGTTGCGGCATGCAGGATCTTTAGTTATGGCATGTGGGATCTTTCTTTTTAGTTGTGGCATGTGGATTCTTAGTTGCGGCATGTGGACTCTTAGTTGCGGCATGTGGACTCATTTGCGCATGCATGCAGGATCTAGTTCCCTGACCCGGGATCAAACATGGGCTCCCTGCATTGGGAGCACGGAGTCTTACCCATTGGACCACCAGGGAAGTCCCTTATGCTGCCTTCTTATTCTTTGGTTTTGTAATAATTTCATTGAACTGTTTTTCTGTCTAACCCAAGAAGATGCTATATTGTCTTTAAAATAAGGTCCCTCATTCTTCTTGGTTCCTTCATTAATAAACTCTGTCACTCATAGGTGAAGCCATTGTTGGAGTTTATGTCAACAAATCAGAGCCAGCTTGAGACCCCACTGAGCCTTTTGAGCCTGAGGTGATGCTCCAGGAAGTTAAATTTGGTGTTCACAATCTAATCTCTTGGCACTGAGAGTAATTGAAACAGTCTAAGAGGAGAACTGAATGCAGGGCAGCTCATCTTGTCCTTGCTTGTCTATGACTGGTACAGTAATTTAAAACTGGAACCACACTGATGCTCTTTTTTTTTTTTTTTTTTTAGCATTTATCAGAGTTTAATTCCTTTTATCTTTTTTTTTTTTTGGCTGTGTTGGATCTTCATTGCTGCACGTGGGCTTTGTCTAGTTGTGGCGAGTGGCGGCCACTCTTCGTTGTGGTACGTGGGCTTCTCATTGCAGTGGCCTCTCTTGTTGTGGAGCACGGGCTCTAGGTGCATGGGCTTTAGTAGCTGTGGTATGTGGGCTCAGTAGTTGTGGCTCACGGGCTCTAGAGTGCAGGCTCAGTAGTTGTGGCCCACAGGCTTAGTTGCTCCACGGCATGTGGGATCTTCCCGGACCAGGGCCCGAACCCACGTCCCCTGCATTGGCAGGCAGATTCTTAACCACTGTGCCACCAGGGAAGTCCCCACACTGATGCTCTTCGATGACATGAAACAGCCATGTCAGTGCACGTGGGGAAATGAGGATTCCCAGGTCATGTGTCTTCGGTATAAACTGGCACGGCCACTCTGAAGAGCAAAGTTGCAGTACTTAGTGAAATTAAATGTTCCACTTGTCCTTCAACACAGTAATTGCTCTCCAGAGAAATTCTCATGTAAGGAAACATTAAAGCATTGTTTCTGGAGGGGAGTTGGAAGCAATCAAGACTCCTCCATTAAGAGATCACTAAGCCAATTGCAGCCTAAGAAATATGATACTGCAGCTAAACTGCTACAAACTAAAACTAGATGATTATAATGCAACATAGATGACTCTTTAAAACATAGTGTTGAATGAAGAAAGAAACTGTTACTGTCTATGCAAATTAAAATCATATACATAAACTCACTTCATATTTTACAAGGATATTTATAATTCCAAGGATATATATCAAATACTTTAGAAAAAGTTTGTAATGGGGGGGATGGGAGTGAGAGTGAAAATTAGGGATTGTATTAAGCATATTTTTTTATTCTGATGTTTTGATATCTGGGGTCTTGCTGACCCTAGGACTAGCTAATTCCTAGAGAGAGCAAACAAAGTACCAGCCAGTGCAGGGAGTGTACCTTTCATATGCAAATCAACCAATCTGAGCCCAAATTCTAAACCACCCCCTTTTTCAGGTTCCCATAGGGCTCTTACACACAGGGCCACTGTCTACCTGCCCTAATCACCCCAGGGCCAGTTACCAGACTACAAGAGACAGCCCTCAAACCCGAGTCTGCAGAAATTATTCAAACTAGCCAGTCCTAAGCCTGCTCACCCAGCCTTGCCTCGCCTTCCCATGAAAACCACAATAATGGCTCTTGCCCACCTTGTCCTCTTGCTCCCTTTGCCTGCTGACTTACTCTGGTTCTTCCTGTATGGCCCTGCATGGCATGGCATGCAGGGATCTGTTTTTAGGGATCTGTGAGTACAAAAACTTCTTGCTTCATGATAGTTATTTTTGTGTCTGTGTATCTTACCATGACCAATTAAAATAAATCTAAGGTAAATTTTAAAATAGGGATGAATTTTTTAATAATAGCAGGGAGGGGTCTTACTTTGACCATTGTGAAATGGGTCATGTAAAAGAAAATTCTTCCTATGTACTCTTTTTTTTTTTGCGGTACGCGGGCCTCTCACTGTTGTGGCCTCTCCCGTTGCGGAGCACAGGCTCCGGATGCGCAGGCTCAGCGGCCATGGCTCACGGGCCAGCCGCTCTGCGGCATGTGGGATCTTCCTGGACTGGGGCACAAACCCGTGTCCCCTGCATCGGCAGGTGGACTCTCAACCACTGCACCACCAGGGAAGTCCCCTATGTACTCTTTTATTCTCACATTACACTCAATACTTCATTTCTGGACATCAAATTTGTGGGGCTTTCTCCCACACCAAGCATTCTCAGATTCTCTGGCCACCAGCTGGGTGTACTGCAATTCAATTCAGTTACGACACTATCTACCTGGAGGTAATGTCAGATCCCACAGATTATGGCTCAGTCCTACAAGACTGCTCCTCCCTGCCCACCTCTCCAACTTCATATGCCAGTTGTAAGTCCAGGTTATTATCTGTGCTTCTGACTGGCTATAAATTGGAGGTTTCTACAACCCCCTCCTCAGGTTCAATTAATTTGCTAGAGCAGCTCACAGAACTCAGGAAAACATTTTACTTATTAGATTACCCGTTTAGTATAAAAGAATATAATTCAAGTACAGCCAGACAGAAGAGATGCATAGGGCAAGGTGTGGGGGAAAGGGTGATGGAAGCTCTTTGGGCATTCCACTCTCCCAGTACCTCCTTGTTTATCAACTGGGAAGCTCTCTGAGTCTGGTCCTTTTGGATTTTTATGGAGGTTTCATTACATAGGTATGGTTGATTAAATCATTGGCCTTTAGTGGTTAACACAACATCCCGTCCCTATACCTTCCCTAGAGGGGGACAGGGTGAAACTACCAACCTTCTAATCACAAGGTTGGTTTCCCTGGCAACCAGCCCCAAAGTTAGGGTCTTTCCAAAAGTCACCTTATTAACATAAACTCAGGTGGTAGAAAGAGGCTTATTAACAAAAGACAACTCTATCACTCGTCACTTAGGAGATTCGAAGGGTTTTAGGAGCTCTGTGCCAGGAAAGGGGAGAACATATACACAGAGAGTGAGAGAGAGAGAGAGAGAGAGAGAGAGAGAAGTATTTCTTATTGTAAATCCCAATATCACAGGTCACGGACTAAGAAGTATAATTAACCCAAACATCTGCACCTAAGAAACAAAAGGGGACACCACCACCAAAGGAACCTCCCAAGAAACAATACCCTGGCCTGCCCCCACATGCCGATTCTAACTCTGTTCTCTGCAATGTGCTTGTCCTCATACATTGATGCAGGCTGCCCAGAATTCACTGGACAAACCAGTGGTTCCAGCTACGTTCTCAGAACACTAGGGTTCGGTTAAGCAAATCCAACAAGTTCATTTACTGCAGGTCTTCTCAGAGTCTTTGGTACGTTGTGTATCTCCAGGAAGGCCACATAATATGAAGCATTTCTGAAACATGCTTTCTGAGTAGGCTTTATTTTTGTGTAAATCTGGCGTTCTGTAAATGATAGTTGGGGACTACTGTGCTGAATGAAGGTAAGCTGGGACATGAAATGAGCAAGAAGATCTTGGCTCACACAGGAGGGACTTCAGGAATTCATTTGGCCACTCAATTTTCATTAAGGGAGGTGTTGTAAATGATACAACTCAAGACACATATGGAGAACTGAATGCGGGACCTTGGTCTTCTATCGTGTAGGATAGCATTCTACGACACAGTGATATTTCTCTAAATGCTTAAGTAAGCATTGTAAAAATTGTGTTAACTACACTCTGTTAACTCTAGCATATGATCTGTAGCATTACATTTTATGGTTTATGGACAAAAGTTCCTGATTTTTTAAATACAATAAACATAAGCTGGTTAGCTTATATGGTTGGAAGTTAGCCTGTTTTTATACAAATTTCCCAAACTATAAGCTCTATCAGAGTTTAATATTTACCTTTTTGACACTTTTCTGTTTGTTATATATCTACTGATATTGATCCCCAAATCATATTTTAAAGGTTAACTCTCTATTTTTCTTCATTTCTATCTGCTTGGGGTAATCCTAAAGGACAAAAAGACTTAAATTGAAATATGAGTCCTATCTATAGCAATAACTCTCTGTTATCTTAAATTTGGGGGAAAGAAGAAATAATGAGGAAAATCTTATATAAGTATCATGAGGATTAATGGAGTTAATATATGTAAATTGCTTGGAACATTGCTTATCATAAAGTAAACACTATATATATATGTTTGTTAAATAACTGAAGTAAAAAATTTAAAAAGCAAGTTAGACATTGGTGAAGTGATGATAATTTCTTATCTACTCTCCAATAAATACAAGTTCCACAGAGGACTCTGAGAGAATAAGTAGTTTTCTGCTTTTTATAGTAAAGAAAGAAGTAAGAGTCTTTTAATGCTGACTATTCTTTTTCAACCAAGGAAAAAGCTCCCCCAAATCTCAAAGCTTTAAATAAAACTAGTTTCTTTGAACAAGACTTGTTATTTCTTGGACAGAAAAACCAAATGGTTTTCATTACTCACCAACAGAGTAAACCACATGATTTGAGGGTATAAATGTTGCCTATTAGTAGTGAGTTGCCGGCCGGCTCTCTTATTTTGAAGGTGTTGGTTCAACCAGCTTTACAAACCACATTTTCTTCCAAAGAACCTACATTTTCTTCACTTATCAGAACTGACATTAGGTGTAGAGCTTCTGGAATTTATCAAATCTTGTGAGCTACATTTTAAACTACTCTCTACAGTGAATTCTAGTTGAATATGATATGTTCATGGCATAACTAGTAATTGAGGAGGAAGAAAATTTCAGGGATCATTTTCGTACAAACATAAAGATTTGTGGGATTTGAAGAACTGGACTGGGAATATAAAAATCATAATGTCAATCAGATTTTTTGCCATCACCTGGGAACATTATTTGTCATTGTAAGACTTTTGATGGCAAGTTTTCGTAAATCGATGTAGGGAGATCTGGAGGCAAGGTTTGATGAATATTTTGTTCTGTAACCAAAAAAGGCATTCTTAAACCACCAATTCTTTCTGTGAGAGAAAAGTTCTGCTCTACCAAAGAGAACATATTTCAGAGAGAATAATTTAGGGATTCTGGGGACCTCAGAAACCATCAAAAGAGGCAAAACAGAGTTGTATAGTGGTCACAAACCCCTCCCTGCCTTGGAGAGAAAACAGCAAATGCATTTTATAAAGAAAATTAATTTTAATAGGTCAAGTTTTACTTCAGTGGATCTTGCTTAATTTTTCATGTTTAATGTTTTATGGAGTTAGTCCTGCAAAAATCCCTTTTGATGTGCATAATATTTCCAAAGCCTTTAAGGAGAGCAATGTCTTCTGACCCACGGATCTAGGCCCAGTATTCTATTTCTCAAATGTTACTAAATGTGCTTTGTAATTTAAAGGAGTTTATTGAACTTGGAAAATTTGACAGGAGATAAGAAGATAAAGAATTTAGTAGCTCTTCTTGAACATGAATGAAATATGGCCTTAAAAATGGGATTCTCAATCTTTTTGGAGATGGTACACAAAATTGATTGATTTTATATCTCTGTCTCATGCCTTGACACTTAAATCCTTCATAGAAATGCTCTATGATATTTTTTCAAGTTTATTTTATTTGGATAGCACCCTGATAAAATATTTTTTTTAATTTTTCATTGCAATTGTTGAATATATTCTGAGTAGTTTCCAGAATTAAACCTGTGTATGACTGGACTACTTAAACCAGTGCTTTCCCTACTTATATGCATTGGGGATCTCAGATTTCTTCAAGCCCTAGCACTTTCAATTGTGGGTATTCTGCCCCTTCATTAGCAAAACTATCTCAACTTGAACTTCAAGTGAAGAGCTGTTCTGTCTGAACATTTCAGCTATACCAGAGTCTTTCCCTTTTTCTCTAAAATCCTGCAGTGCTATTTGGATTTTTAACAGCAACAATAAATTTGTATTATTTTGTTAATCCCTAAAAAGTAAGATTTGTGGTATTCCCTTGATTCTAAGATGCTCTGATCATTTAATGGAAACTTTTTGGGAACTGTACTTCTCAAATATGAGCTATCTCTCAATTTCAAAAAGTAACTTTGTGGGAAATAAAGCACGGCTTCTAAGAAATTACAGTGTATGTACTGACATGGAAAAATGTCTGAGATATATTTTTAAGTGAAAGAAGCAAGTTGCAGAGCAATATGTTAGCTAGTATAACAAATAGGCCCCTAATGTACAAAGTAGAAGTATATTTCTTGTTCACATAACAATCCGGAGCAGGTGAACAGATTCTTGGGGTGACTCTCCTCCAAGCAGTTATGCAGAGCTCAGTCTGAAGAAATTGCATTGTCTTCAACATGTGGCTGTCTCCATCCCAACCAGCTAGAAGCATGTATGTATAGGAGTTTTCCATGGCGTGGCCTAGAAGAAGTGCATATCACTTCTGCTCATGTTCCATTGGCTAGACTGAGTCATATGACCACATCTAACTGCAAGGCAGGCTGGAGAATGTATCCCAGATGTGTTCTCAGGAGGAAGAGAAGAACACGAATTTTACTCTAGCAATCTCTTGCGTGTGTATATACGTATATATGTCTTACCTTCGTTAAAAATGCAGAAATGTTAGCTGTGTTAGTCAGGGTTTCCTAGAGAAACAGAACCAATAGGAGAGCTCTAGCTCTATCTCGACTCTCCTGGGAGTCAAAAATCACTGCTGGTTGAGAACCCCTGACTTAACCCCTATGAATTTCAATTTCCTCATTTGTAGATCAGGGATAATAATACTTTTCTGGTATAGTAGGTAAGGAAAGCAACATTAGCTTTTATAATAAACAATCCCCAAATCTCAGTGGCTTAGCACAGTAAAAGTTTATTTTTTGCCTGTGTTCTACCAGTGTGAATATTTGTGGTTTGATAGCTTTCTTTGTGGAAAAATTCAGGGGCTGGGTTCCTTCCATTTTGTGAACCACTTTGTGTGCCCTCCTCTATCTTGGTCTTTGGAATCCTCTCCATTCAGCTGAGAGATGGAAAAAGAGACAGGGTATAGCAAGTGCAGGATTATTTTGGCCCAGGCCTGAAAGTAGCACGTATTTTTCCAACTTCCACTCCATTTGCCAGGACTTGGTCACTGGGAGACACCTGACAGTATCAGCATAAAGGTTTGGATAATTTGTCTATTGTATGTCTGAGTGTCTCATGTTTCTCTCAGTGGATGGAACAAAAGAAGTGACATTGACATTGACATTAGAATTTCTCTAGAAGAATGAAGGATTTCATTCCAACAGCCATTTGAAGTTTCCTCCAGGTGTTTCTGTGAGTCTCCAGGGACAACTCACAGGTAGTCAGGAAGAGTGTCCTCGAGTTCTTTTGCTTGATCTTCTCATGGGCTTGGGAGCCCATGGTGCAGAAGCCCTCGAGGGAGGTTGCTGGCTTCTGCTGCTGCTGGTGACCCTTGTGAGACCAGGTCTTTTGCCTTGAGGGTCACCACTGTAGCTGCTCCCTGCAGCTTTACAGCCCCTGCCAGACCCCCCTGGTATGTTGTGGTTACAGAAACAGGGGCAATGACCCCTCTCTCCCAGCTTGGCTGTGCTTGGCTGCCACAGTCTCAGTTGTGCCCAGAATTTCACCAGAACTTTCGTTAAAGCTGGTCCTTTGGCTTTCTGTCCTAACCCCTCTCTCCATAGGCGATCAGATCTCCAGCACAATTAGCCTGCAGTGTTGGCAGGAGCTGGCCAAGGTAAGGAGACTGTGGCAGGGACAGAAAGTGCCCCTTTCCTTCATTTTCTCTGCTACCCTACTACCTCTGGCCCTTCAAAACTCCTCCCACCATCAGCCCATGCAAATAGATGCCACAGGGGTCACCAGCCCACCATTTCTGCAACCTGGGTTGGCTCAGCCAGGACGGCTGTGTATTTATTAGATTTATGTGTATATTAGATTTAGCAACATCCTTCCTGAGATTCCCAGAGTGCACTCAAAAAGGATGATGCTGCCATAAGGAGCATCTAAATGAAGTGGAAGACATGACAAGGTAAGAAGGCGGTGTCTATTGTCTGCCCAGTGACACAGACTTACTGCTGATTTAGCTCACGGGAACTTTAGGGCTCTTCGAGCTTAATAATACTTTGGTTACAGCATATGAGGCACATGTGATAAATCATATGCTATTCACAATTAAAGCTGTGGTTTTCTAAAATAAATCACCACCAGCAGCGATCCCAGGGAAATTAAACCAGCCACCTCATTTGCCTGCGCATTCACCCGTCCTCCGATGTAGAATGGGTACTTAGCTCAGTCGCCTAATTAGGTTAACACATGTTTTTAATGAACTTGGCTTCTATTACCTGTGGTAAAGATCATACCTGAGATTTATAAAACTCAAATAGAAAATTTGGGGTTTGGCTTTGTGTTGATTCAAATCTATTTAGCAGACTGTAAATTTAGTCATTTGGTAAGAAGGATGAATGCAATAAGTTACTCTCCTGCTCTCACCCAGGCTGGTTTCTTTAGACCCTGGAGTTGGATGTCCCTACATTTTAATTGAGTTGGCTAGTTTCCAGGCCACTGTGATAAATAGGATAACATTTCAGAGTATTACTGTGACTGAGGAGATACTGTTTCTTGATGCCTAAGAGTAGGAGTGATTTTTTTTCTTTTAATAGGGAAAAGAGTTTGACAGGAATGTGTGCATGAATGAGTGAGGGAGAACGTGTGTGTGCATGTGAGTATGTGTATGTGTGAGTCTGTGTCTGCACATATGTGAAAGTGAGTTGAATGTGTATGTCTATCTGTGTGCCTGTGTGTGTGTGAGTGCTCGTATATGTGTGCACAGTGGTGTGTGAATGTGTATATACATGTAAAAACATATGCATATTTGTGTGAATGTGTGTAAGACCTTGCATGAGAGAAAGAGAATAAATGCTTAGAGAACTTAAAACAAATCAAAGAGCTGACTGGCCTCAGCTGGATCCATCAATGCTCCTTTCGGAATCCCCACAATCAAAGGCTTTGTCTTTTCTCTCACATGCCTTTGACTCGGCTCATTTTCTTGGAAGGAGAATGGAGTCTGCTTGATCTCAGAGTGCTCCTAGGTATGTGTTACTCTCAGGGCTCTTTAACAGATAGGAAACAAGTGGCTTTCCCCGCCCCCCCCATTGATTAGTCTGGTTTCACATCAGTCTTTACACTAAACCCTGCATCCTTCATCCCTAGAATAAACAAACAAACAAAACTGGTTTCCACTACCTCTGTGTCTGGTCAATCCTGACACCAAGAAAGTTTAGAAGAAAAGAAGGAAGTGAAAAAGGGACTAACATTTCCTGAGTATTCATTATTTGACAGGCATCAAGTTAGCCACTTTATAGGTGAAAAAATGAGGCCGCATGAAGTTAAGTACCTTAAATACCTGAGATTAAAATCCAGACTATATCCTTTCCACTAACCACATTGCCTTGCAACACCTTGGGGGAGACTCAGGGATTTTTTAGTTTGTGCCCCAAAATCTTGGCCAACACTTTGGTTAGATCAAATGGAGCTCAAATGATCATAAAGCTCTTCCAAAAAAATAATAATAAGGGAAGGAGAGAACTTTAAAAAAGCAAGCTCACAGACTCTTCCTCTGCAAAAACTGTGAAAAACCGGAAAAAACTACAATAACAAAACAACTCACCCATACCAAATAAGCAATGATGTGGTTACAAATTCATGCCACAAACTTAAAAATTAGATGGCCAAAGAAAGAAATGGAAGATTCTGGTGCAGCTCAGTGAGTCAGAGTTGTTACTGGGGAAAGAATGGGAGTCAACAGAATCCTGAGAGTTGTCTGATCCCCTCTCAGTCTGTACAAAAGTGGTCTGAGGGAGTGAAGAGGAAAAGCACAAAGTGTCACAGAAAGAGTGGAGGAGACACACAAGCCTAAGAGAACAAGGAAGAGAGGAGTCAGAACAATCATAACCACACACACACTAGTTATTCCTGCAACAAATAGGAACTTAGCATTCTTGAAGACAAAAAAGAAAATAAATGAGACAAGATGCTTAGGGGATCAGGAAGCCAGTCAGAAGAGCACAGGGACTGAGGGCAAAGTTCCTTTCCTGGTGTGGGAACTATTGACACAGACCTGACCTCACAGACACCTTCCCCTCTCCTCATCTGGCTTCTCACTTGGGAGGGGAGGTGGAAAGGGATTCTCAGGTAGATAGGCGAGTGAAGTGGGGAAGTGAACGATTTGGGGCTGACATTGAAGCGCAAGCTCTGGGACTCCCCCCACAAGTGACAGCCTACCCTTGCTGGGTGGAGCAGAGCCTGGGAACAGATTTTTAATAACAACAACAAAAAAAGAAGTTAAGAGTCGAGATTTGTTAACAGGATAACAAAAGTTTTTCCTAAAGGCCAAGCATTCATGTATCACAGACTTAATTTTTGTCCCATTCAGGTGCCATCTGTTCTATTATATATTTAATATTTTCTTTAAATCAACTTACTTTTTTAACCTAAGAAATTTATTTTAAAAGGAAACTTTATGTTGCCTCAGTAAGTTGAAAACCAATATAACTTGGCAAAGTAGAATAAAATAAAATAATGAAAATAAATTAACATGATTAAATTCTAGCTTTACCTTGTTGCCTCTTAAAGGTGCCGAACCTTAAGAGATACTCTCTCTTTGTTAAAAGGAAGAGTGGATATGTTTGGAAACATGTTGAAAATATACTAGTATTGAATTGAGACTTTCTTCTTGATTTAAATAGAACTAAAAGAGAATAAAAAGGAAATAACTTTCCACTATGTGATTCAGTATTATTTAATTCTAGCTCCATGTACCAATTGGGAAAAGGTGACAGAAAGGACAAGGCTTGATATAACAATAAATGCAAAACAAAAAGACTGGGAGAGCAAAGCAATTAGAGGAACAATATTTGATAGTACCCATAAACTCTCTCTCTCTCTCTCTCTTTTTTTTTTTTTTTTTTGCAGAGTACTTGAGGTTAAAATCCATCAACCAAGTGACAAAATTAGGAGTTGAGGGGATGTGGTAAAAAAATCTTATGGTACACATTTTACCACTTAAAAATGTAACTAAGACTAAATAATCTTGGGATTTTTTTGAAATAGCTAGAGTCAATCAAGACATTCTAAAAATGAAATACATAATTGAGAAACTTTAATTCTTAAACTTTCCCTCTTTTTTTTCTTAACTATAGGGAGATTTTTTTTCAGTTACCTACTGTTGTATAACAAACTATCTCAAAACTTAGTGGCTTAAAACACAACAATCATGTGTTTGATCACAATTTGGCAATTTGGGCAGAGCTCAGAGTAGGGACAGTTTATCTCTACTACACCTGGTGTCAACTGGGGCTGGAGGAGTCACTTCCAAGATGGCTCCCTCATTTGGCTGGCAAAGTTGATGTTGGCTGTTGGCTGGGAGTTCACTTGTGGCTGTTGGCCAGGGGCCTCAGTCTTCCTTCTTGTTGGCCTTGCTGTGTAGCTGCTTGGGCTTCCTTGCAGCACGGTGGCTGGATTCCAAGAAGAAGGAAGTAGAAGCTGCTAGTTCTCTTAAAGGCTAGGCTCAGAATTGGAACAGCATCACTTCCAAAGTATTCTATTGGTCAAAGCAGTCACAGGCCAAGCTCAGATTCATGGCCATGGAGAAGTAGTGGGAGGAGTGACAAAGAAATTGTGACCATTTGCCACTGTATCTTTCACTACATATTTCTTGTGGTAGGGGATTTCCATTTTCACTTCAATTTCTTTTTCACGTTAACTTAAAAAATATTAAATTTGATACTTTTACAAAAATGAACATATAGACTATATATATTACACCATTTTTGAAAAATCATTTACATCTATCTATCTACCCTTCTATCTGAATACATGCACAAAGAGATGTAGAGAATAATGTTTAACAATTTTAATGATACTTATATCTAAATAATAGTATTTAGGATGATTAAAACATTTTTTCTTTTGTGTACAGTCTGATTTTGTTTAAATTTCTTATATGTATTATTTTTTGTTTTCTTTTTGTTTTTTAAAGACTATTTTTCAGAGCAGTTTTAGGCAGGTTCCCAGCAAAGTTGAGAGGAAGGTACAGAGATTTTTATAAAACCATAAAGTCGTTATCTTAATAAAACCTAGAAGGAAGCAAGTTGTTAGAAAATAAATTTGCCCCTAGTCACATAGGCAAGACTCACAATGTCAGTGAGTTGCAGGTGTCCTTGTGGACCACTGAGTGCCACTTTATTGTGTAGAAGAAGAAAATGAGGTTCAGAAAGTGACTTGCTCAGGCTCACATGTCTAACATTCAGGCAGGTATGTGGTAGGCTAACTGAGTGACCGTTATTGAGTTTGTGTCACATCCTTTTCCAAAATGTGAAGGAGTGAATTGACCTGGATTTTATCTAATATGAATCTATGCATTCGGATGTAACACATGGAGCCATAAACATGTTGTGTTTGAGATAAGAACAGGGGAAGAATTCAGTTACCAGCTTGATTTCTGGGCATCTTTGCAAAAACTTAGAAAGGATTTCTATTTAAGTTCCTTTTCTGGAGGTCCCCCTAATGCATGACCCATTCAGAGAGGTGGTCTACCTGTGACCTGAAAATCTCTGTGACACACAAAAGGACATTCCCAGGGTGAAGAACTTAAAAGTCCCTTTGAAAATGGAAGGCACTGAGGTGAGAGGTCTGGCCAGACACTGCTGTCGGTCCAGACAAAGGGAAAGCACATTTCAGGGACATCGCTGAAGGAGAGCAGTGTATCCATCCGGCTCCATGTTGCAAATTGTCGCTGCTCTTCCTTCTTCTGTCATTGAATGAATCGCTTCTTGGGTTTTGCTGATAATTTCTGCAAATTAGTGGAAAACAGAATGTCTGGGGCTCCCCCTGAGGCTGGTTGTAGGGAGGACGATGATGAACTCCCACCCTCTCGGGTCTCTTACTTGCTGGGGCTCCCAAGGAGGCCCTTCCTTGCCCAACAGGATTTGGTCTCCCAGGCCTGGTCCAGCCTGCCCTTGCCTTTGCGGTGCCACGCCTGTCTCCACATGTGTGGTCTTGGTCAGCTCTGCTCTTTACTGAGGGGCGCGATGCTGAGTTCATTTACGCTAAATCTCCCCTGACATTCTGCTGAAGTTACTATTTCCCAGCATCCAGCAGCTCTCTGGTGACCTTAATGGGAAGGGAGTCAACCTTCAGCAAATCTCTTCTTGAGGAGAGAGGAACAGGACCATGAAACTGCCAACAAATAAAGACCCAGCAAATGAATGCAGCGAGGATGGAAACCGGCTGTTTTGTCCAATTGCATCAAGAAATAAAAACGTCCGTGAATTCATCTTGTCCGATTTGGTTGCCGTTCCTTTTAGAGGACATTTCCCTGGAAAGGCTAATTCTCCTGCTTTCATTCTTGCTTCTTTCTGCCACCACAAGAGGGATTGAGAGGTCTGGCTCTGTAATCTTTCCATCTCTCCCAGCTTCCTCCAATGAATGGCAGAGATTACTTCAGGAGCTAATATGCTGTCTTTGGAAAAGTCCTGCCTCATTCAGAACATGTTTGAGAAGGCTGACAAGGAAACATGATTAGCAGGGGTATTGTATAGTTCAGGAAACAACCCATCCTTTCAACAACTAACATTCCAGACACTTTAACTGAGCATATTTTATGTACCAGGTATTGTATTCGGCACAGGGCAGGGATCCCACAGCTCCAAAGAGGGCAGGGAGGTGTGGAGGGCTTACGGCATTGGGGGAATTATAAGTAGCTCTGAATAGCTAGAAGAAGGCTGCATATGATTTTTAAAATTGTTTTCCAAGATGAAAAAGACAAAAACATTTTTCCTCATGGAGTTCCCATTTTGATGAAAAGGACAGAGAAGGAAACAACCTTTATGTTCTTTAATAAAAGTAGGTGTGCGATGCTTTGGGAGCTGAGAAGAAAGAAGGACTGAATTAAATCAGCTGTGGTGGGGAGCTGGGGTTTGGGGGGAGGGCAGGGAGGATGTCAGAGGCCAGAGAGGGTTTCAGAGCACAGAGGAAAACTGAACTGAGTGTAGATGGGTGAGTAGATTTTTCTCAAGAAAACAATGGCTGAGGGAACTCTAGACAGTGGAAGCAAGACATGCAAATACTGAAATGTATGAGGAAACGTGGCTGTGGGGAGATCGCAGATGTAATGCAATGGTTCTGAACAGCCAGTATGTAGACTGTGGCTCCCAAAAGATCTCGTGTGTCATGGGGCAGTAAGAGCCTTGGCTCTGGGGTCAGCACTGAGTTCACACCTGATCCAACAGTGGGGTAGCTGAATGATCTTGGGCAAGTCTCTGGGTCTTAGTTTCATCCTTTAGAAAACGGTGACAATAATGTCCACGTCACAGATGTTGTAAGAAGTAAATGGATGCTTTAAAGTATGGGCACGTGCTAACCCCAAAGTATGGCTTCCCCTCCCCCACTTCTCTTCCCTGGTTGTGCAGGGCACAGGTGACCCCTGAGGAAGGGCTAGGCTGGGGGCAGGCTTCCCCCCAGGGTCAGGCTGGGTCCAGGGCTGGGGCTGCAGGGAAGAGTCCAGGGGAGCAGAAAGGCAGTCGGACTGACCTTCCACCTGGGGCTTCGGGGGCTATGGATAGATCAACACCCACGGCCAATCCCAGCAACGATATCTCAGAGTTCCCCATGCTTATTTACTCTGGTGATATTCAGGGAACCCAGAGGGGAAGCTGCCAGCTCTTTAAGGCAATGCCACATTTTGAGGGGCACAGACTCTTCTGGAAGTCCCCCCAGACACAGGCACGCTCACACCAAAGCCTGCAGACAATTTCAGGGCGTTTGCAGACCCCTCTGAGGGACATCCTAGCCCCCAGGTAGCCTCTGATGATTTCACAAGCAGGGGAAGAACCGTCCCCCGGAGAGGCAGGCGTATTTCCCGACAGGACGACGCCTTCGCGGGTCGCAAATGCCCTTCCAGTCTCGCATTTCCCTGGACTCGGTCACCCGAGCGGGAGACGCAGCCAGAGCGCACCCGTTTCCCCGGCTTCTCATGCTGCCACCACTTCGCGTCTTTATTCGGTTTTCTGAGTGGCAGCAGTACACATTAGGTCATTGCAAGTGATTTCACTTGTGCGCGGCAAGTGATGGCAGGAAGCCGCTAAGCCGCCGCAGCCCCACGCGGGTGTCCGCGGGCCATCGGTCCATAGCAGCTCCAGGACCTGACCTCGCTTCATGGGGTCAGGCGCTGCGCTGGAAGGAGTTTTAATTAGAACACCGAAGTGCGTTTGTCTTCTAAAGCCCATCAGGGATAAAATATTAAAAGGGCAAATGCTCTTTTCCAAGAGAATGAGTTTTTCTGCCAGTGTATTTTATTGGAATAATCCCGACGAAATGAAAGGAACACCCAAGTTCCTGCCAGAGGAAGCCGATGAAAGGAAAGGTAACTTTGTCATTCCTGCTATCCTTGATTCATTCTGAGTATATGCCAGCCATATTCTACATCTATTGGATTATTTAACCCTCCTGATGACCCTACCAGGACCCGTCTTACAAGTGGGGAGTCTGAGGCTCAGAGAGATTTGCCCAAGGTCACACAGCCAGGAAATGGCAGAGGTGGAATTTAAACCAGGGCCACCTAATTATAAAGCATATCATCTTTTTCTTTTTAACCATTTTAAACTGTAATCCTTTTCCCTCAAGGTAACAAATAGACATAGTCTAAAAGATCAGAAATGTCAACCAGGCTCATAACAAAAAAAATCTATCTTCTGCTGGGTGCCTCACCTCCATTCCCATTCCAGGTGACATCCACTGTATTGGTCAGGGTTCTCCAGAAAGACGGTACAAAGAGGGTGTGTCTACAGAGAGAAAGAGATTTATTTTTGGGAATTGGCTCATGCCATTATGGAGGCTGGCAATTCCAAAATCTGCAGGGTAGGTGGCTGTGCTGGAAAGCCAGAGAAGAAGAGATGATGCAGTTCAAGTTTGAAGGCTGTCTGCTGGCAGAATTTCTTGTTTTGGGGAAGTCAGTCTCTGTTCTAGGAAGACCTTCAACTGATTGGATGAAGCCTACCCACATCATGGAAGGTAACCTGCTTTACTCAAAGTCCACTGATTTAAATGTTAATCTCATCCAAAAAGACCCTCATAGAAATAATCTTTGACGAAATATCTGAGTCAACGATATCCGATAGTTAATTTTATGTTGATACATAAAGTTAACTATCACAACCACTTTCAACTCTATTAGATGTTTAATCTGATACTTAACTTCCATATTTCTTAAAAACATACTTTTATTGCTCTTTCTTTTTGCTTCTGCTTTAAATATTGCCTGTTGACTTTTTACCAATACACCTGTAGACTTAGCTCTCTCATGCTCCTCCTCAGAAGTCCTATCCCTGCATCATCCTCGCAACACTGTCAAACCACCCTTCAAATCAAGAGTCAGAGTTTACATTCTTATGATTATTAGTCACAGATGAATCACATGGGTACTCCATTACATTTCCTCTCTCATTCATCTTTTTGCTCATTTCTGGAGTTAAAAATCACCTTGTGTTTAGTTTGCTTAGTTTACTACTTAGTACCCATCACTGATTAATCCCCGCACTGTCAGAACTGAGAATTCTCTCAGTAAACGACCTGTGTTGAAGATCCTATCCATTCCTCCCTCCCGTTCTTTTCTCCCTTCCTTCCTTCCATGTGCTGCTCATCTCTGGATTGGTTTTTCTCTGCACAGCTGTGACCCTGAAAATTCCCAGCACCACATCCTGGGAAGTCCCTCCTTTCTGTGTGTTCATTCCCTACTTCCTGGAAGATGGAAATATTTTCTTCTTTCTTGATTTTTCTCTATTTTGGTGGAGCTCATTTTCTAGTAGTTTCCTGAGAAAAGGTACATGGAAGTGCATTTTTTTCAGAACTTGCATGTCTGAAAATGTCCTTCTTCTGCCCCCATACTTTACTGATAACTTGAATAGGCATAGAATTCTATATTGAAAATAATTTTTGTTCAGAATGTTTTATTTATTTATTTATTGGCCACACTGCTCTGTGTGTAGGATCTTAGTTCCCAGACCAGGGATCAAACCTGCCGCCTGCTGCAGTGGAAGCCTGGAGTCTTAACCACTGGACAGCCAGGGAAGTCCCTTGTTTAGAATTTTAAAATCTGTGTTCCATTGTCTTCTAGCTACCAGTGTTGCTATTGAGAAGTCATTGCTGTTCTGATTCCTGATCAGCTTTGGAAATTTGTATGTGATCTCTTTTCCAATTTCCCCTTTCTAGAAGATTAGGATATTTTCTTTACCCTTGGAGCCCTGAAACTCCATGGTTATGAACTTTGGTGTGGGCTTTGTTTTTCATTCATTACACACTTGAGGGGCCCTTTCAGACTGGAGGCCTATGTTCCTCTGTCCTGTGAAATTTTCATGTATTGTTCCTTTGGTAATTTCTGCCCCTTTATCTTCTTTGCTTTCTCTTTCTGGAATGTCTGTTATTCAAATGTTGATCCTCCTTGATGGATTCTCTCATTTTATTTTTCCTTTTCCATTTATTTATTCTTTTGATTCTAACTTTCTAGAAAATGTCCTCAATTTTATCTTTCAATATTCCTATTGAGTTTACATTTTTTTAAATCATATTTTTGCCTTCCAAGAGCTCTTTATTATTTTCTGAATATTTATTTTTTTACTGTCTCTTATTCTCAAATTCAGGGATGCAATTATTTTACTCTGAGATAGAGTAAATTTTAGAGTATAGATTTTAGAATGTCTTCTGTTCCCTTTACTGTCTCTTCTTCTTCCAAGTTTCTTTTATCTGCTGGTTTGTTTTGCTCTCTTTTTACATTATAGGTATTCCCCAAATGTCAGGTAATCCTTGATTGCCCATTTTTAAGACACTAAGGCATCATCCGTGTTTTAAGGCACTACAATACAAAACTCTGTGTACATACTAGGGGCTTGTTGTCCAGGGGGCTTTGCTGTGCAGTGGTGGTCAGATGGGGCCAGGCTGCTTTGTTGGAGGTCTTTCCAAAGTCAGTACCGGTAGGCATTTCCTCTTGAGCTGGTTAGTTTCCCTGGAGAGGAAGTCTTACCTGAGGAATATAAGCCTGCTTCTGGCATTCTGGAGCAGAGTAGGGGAAGAGGGCTGGGGCTTACAGTATGCTGGCTTTCACACAATCCCTGTTTTCATTAGAGAGGCTAACAGCCATCATCAGTTGGACCCAGTATCCTCAAGTTTGGAGTCTGACTGGTTCACCTTACCAGAGGGTAAATCCCCAGCCTTCTGCTGGAGTGGGTAGGGAGTAATTGTCTTCTTGGCAAGGCAAGGGAAAGGATAGGTGGGTCTAGTTGCTTCTTTCAGTCTTGTAATCACTTGTCCTTTTCCAGCCCCACTGGAACTGGGGAGACTTCAATTCTTGAGCCTTCTAGGGATCTGCAATACACATAGGCTTGTTTCATCTTAACTTCCTCTCTCTCTCTCTGCTGGCTCTGTTCCTGGTTACCTCTGGTCGACCTGCTCTTCAGCTTTGGAAATTTTATAGACATTTTAATATCTGCTGAATTTTGTCCCCTATAATCTTAGTTTCTGTAGGTTTTTTTTTTTTTTTAATACTATCTTAGTGGACTTTTGGTGGGAAACAGAGATGAAGGTATGGGTTCTAGTTGCTACGTTTAACCAGAAGTTCCCCACAGCAGCCACTCTTCACTCCTGGGTTTAGAAGAGGCTGATGGGGAAAATGTCTCCTGGTTGTAGAACTTGAGCCCATCTTATCCCCACGCTAAACAACACTGCTCTGTTTCACAATACGTGTGAGATTTGCTGTATTAACTAATCTTTTAGCAATGCTCTTTGTGGCTCGCTTTCTGGAGAGGTTCAAGAAGTCAGATTTTAAGCACCAGGTAGAGCACCCTTAATGGAACAGGAGTCATTTGGCCACGTTGGCTGTAAAGTGAATCCCTTTCCCCATTATTCTGTTGCCAGCTGGCTTGGCTCACCAAACATGTGGTTAAACAGCTAAAGTGGCTGGTCCGTTGTAAGTGGCCAGCAGTCGGCCCTCTAGGACTTCTTGGCAGGTCTCAGAACTAGCATGTTTCTTTGGTCGCAGGGGAAATCCAGGTTTTAGCTTGGCCGAGTACAACTTTATCCCTGAGAGTGTAACATCATCTTGGATACCTGTCTAAATACTGCTCTCTTTCTCTGCTTGTTGTCTGACAGGCTTCCCATTTTTTAAGGTCCAGATGAAATGTCAACTCTTCTACAGCACACTTCCTCTAGCCCTCATCCCCATGTCCGCAGGGGTTTTTTATGGAGCATTAGGACAACCTTTCCTATAGGATTCATTCACTCATTCATCAGTTGCTCCCTCTTGTTGAGCAGTGAGCTCATTGAGGCCAGACATTCTGTCTTCCCTTTACCCCAGTGCTTATCAGGGCGCCTGACTCGTGCACTGTGGCCGTCAACGTGTATTTGTTGACTGACTGAGAGAACGCTCCTCTATCAGCAGAGCCTGTGTGTCCTTTTGCCAGGAATGGTGAGGCATTTCTGTTGATCTGCCTTTTGGCTCCACACTGTAACCTCTAGAGGCAACTCAAGGTTTTCCATGGCAACACCCCCTCCCTCAACCCACCTGCCAGGAGAAGGGGCTTGGGTATGAGTCAAGAACAAAATAGAATACCAAGACACAATTAGTCTCTGCACTGGGGGTGCACTCGGAAGGAAGGATAGGAGACTGGGGTCCACACTTTTGGTTTTCTCCTTGGATCCTCCTCCCAGCAGGGAACATGCCCTGCTCCCCTGCTGCTGGTTTGATGACACGGGCCTGGGGCTCCCTGGCTCTCCTTGTTCTGGTCCCTCTTGTGATCAGCAGTGGTGGGTTGTGATCTGCAAACATCCTATGCTCAAAGGAGGTCATCGGCCCAAAGGAGGTCATCAGCCCCATGTATCTACTCCAGTTGGAATATTCCTTTATTTCAAGGCATCAGTACTGGAAAACAGATGATTGCTTTGCTTTAGCATTTGGGTTTACCTCTAATGAGGCATGCCTGTGTACAGGATCGTAATGGACTCTTTGCCATTATGTTGGAAGAGGCTGTCTTTTCAAAGGGGCCCTGTAGAAGATGTTTCAAGGGGCCCAGCTGTTACTGCAAAGGGATATTTCTGGTAAAGATTAACAAAGAATATCTTCAAAGAAATGGGATCAACCTCCTCCTTTACCTAGAACATTTAAAAAAATAGGCCACTAACAATCCAAATCATGGTGAATGGATAAACACAATGTGGTATACCCGTATAACACATCACTTCTTAGCAATAAGGAGGAACCACCACCGATACATGCAACAACATGCACGGATCTCAAAAACTCTATGCTGAGTGAAAGGAGCCAGGAACAAAAGACTATATGGTGTACGATTCTATTCATGTGAAATTTCTACAAAAGGCAAATCTGTGAAGACAGAAAGTAGATGAGTGTTTGCCCAGGGCTAGAGGTGGGAGTGGGCACTGATTTCACACGGCACAACATTTCTATTTGAAGTAAGGAAACTGTCCTAAAACTGGATTGTGGTGATGGTTATGCAGCTATATAAATTAACTAAAAATTGTTAAACTGTATACCTTTAATGGGGAATTATATGATATGGAATTTATGTCTCAATGAAGCTGCTAAGTGTGAGAAAAAATGAAGCCAGACAAAAAAAATCACTGAAAAGCTCTTTTGCCAACTTAGGAAATGGATGGAAAAGAATAGTAGGGATTCCACAGCTCTCTGCTGATTTAGATTTGAGGTGTGCATCAGGCTTAAAATCTTTTTTCCTTTTCATTTAACTACTCTGTCTTCTTGCCCTTGGAGAGGAGGAAATGGCACAGAATCCTCCTTCTGCTAAAGACAGTGGAAGCAGGAAAGCAAAGCGAGAGGAACATGTTGGGCTCCCCTGAGCTGCCTCACCCCCATGTAACCTCTTCCACTCTCGGGCCCGGCAGTGTCTTCAGCTCCTCTTTTAGCTGTGACTTTAGTCATCCGAGCACCGAGCACAAAGACCTAAATTATCAGCGCAAGCAAGTTCAACCTACACACTTCAGCTCCAGTCTCTTAAAGACCCTTGTGCTTCCTTGAGAGACAGTCCTGAAGGGGCAGCCCTGAACCAGGACATGAGATGGGGGCCTGGCCAGCCTGAGGAAGTGCTTTGCTCGCCAGTTGCTGCTGTGACTGTGCGGGTCAAGGAAGTCCAGATCACTGAGAAAAAGTCAGGCCCACCAGGATGGAGAAGGGAATAGAAATAAAGGAAGAGTAGAATAGAAAACCTCCTCATGACAATAGCTCGCATCTCTCTGTACTTTTTTATACTTTGCAGACCTCTTTCACATTATCTTACTTAACCCTCACAAACTCTAGGCAAGATTGCCATTAATATCCCCAGGAAACTGAGGGAAAGAAGTAAGAGAATCAGTGACAGAGCTGGGGACTCAAAGTCAGTCCTTTTGACAAGTACCATATGATATCAAGTATATGTGGAATCTAAAATATGACACAAATGAACTTATCTACAAAACAGAAACAGACTCACAGACATACAGAATAGGCTTCTGGTTGCCAAGGAGGAGAAGGGGTGGGCGAGGGATGGATTGAGAGTTTGGGATTAGCAGATGGAAACATGTACAGAATGGATAAGCAACAAGGTCCTACTGTGTAGCCCCAGGAACTAAACTCAATATCCTGTGATAAACCATAATGAAAAAGAATATGTAAATGAATATATATAACTGAATCACTTTGCTACATAACAGAAATTATCACAACGTTGTAAATACATATCTAAGTGTGTGTATATGTATAGATTGATCTATCTGTATCTATCTATTGATCTATCATATATATGTGTGTATTAGGCCTTGTTTTAAGCCTCTTACATTGAGTCTTCCCTACTACTCTGTGAAGCTGGTACAGATGAGGAAACTGAGGCACAGAGAGATTACTTTGCCTAAGGTCACACAGTGCCCAAGTGGCAGAGCTGTGATTTGAACCTACACCCTACAGTGTGCTTTTCATGACACCATGCTGCCGGCCTCCAGACCCGCCATGTTGGTGAGTTTTGGATTTGATTTCTGGGTACAGACTGCGCTCAAATCCTGGCTCTCATCACTCCAGCCTGTCATGCCTGCATTGCCTTCATCTGCAAGGACTTCGCTTCCTGCTATCATAGCAGCTCTCCTACAGTCAGTCTCCTAAACGCTTAGCAGTTTGTCTCACTCCCAGGCTTGGCTTCTGTTTCTGCTGCTGCCAGGATCATCGTACGGTCCCAGGAGGAACTGGAAATGCATGTGGATTTTACAAGCCTATGGATTTTTGAAGAGAGATGAGTGTTGATTTACTAGCTTCTCTGCGTGTTGAAATGGTCTTCTGAAAACTTTTACGGATATATTTACATGGAAGTGTCCCAACTAAAGAATGTACTGTAAAGAAATTTGCTGCCAATATTGTTTCGTTGCAAAGTGACATTGAATCAGGTCTGAGTAAATATTGATGATTTCTTTTGAAATGTGACAGACTCATGACATGGTAATTAATTTTACTGTAGGCCGAATTCAGAATGACTTCAGTGATATATGAGTAGGTGTGTAAAATGTTTATAGGGCTTTCAAAAGTAAGCCCAAGGCTTAAATGAAACCTTAACCAGACAACCGAGGAAGAATAAAATTGCAATTCTAATTTTGCTGGTAGAATTTCTGTGAGAAGCAAGGCGTTTTAGTGATTGATATTCATTGCAGAGAATCAGCACATCATGTATTTTATGTACTGTTAGACTAGTTGGAAACTTCAAATACACTTACTTTTCAAGAAATGCATGCATTGAGCAATGGTTAAAAAAGAAAGGCTAAGTTTAGAAAATTGTCTTTGGTTTACGGCAAAAGCTGCAAGGAACACATATTTCATAGTTCTGTGCAGTAGGCTAAAGGGCAGTGGCTCCACCGAGGCCTCCAATTTTGGGTGTTTCTTTTTCTCACCCCACATTGAATCTGTCAGAAAATCCTGCATTTTCTGCCTTAAAAAGGTATCCAGAATCTGGCTACTTCTTACCACCTCCACCTCTCATTACCACACGTCCAAGCCCCATCATCTCTCACCTGGGTTACTGTAACATCCCCCTCCCTGGTGTCCCCCCTTCCTCACGGAATCCATGACCGACCTGGCAGCAGCATGATCGGGTTAGAGCGTAAGTGAGTTCACGTCACTCCTCTGTCTCCACTGGCTTCCGGTCTCACTCAGACTATAAGCCAAATAAGTTCAGAGCCTACCGGCCCTGCTGGATACGGCTCCTTCCTTGCTTCCTGTTGTACTTCCCCCTGCTCACTCCTCCCTGTCACAGGCACCCTCCTGTCTCAGGTCTGCAGCTTTGGTCCCTCTATCTGGTGAACTCTTCTTCCTGTATCCTCTTGGCTGCATCCTCTCCTCCTCCAGGTTTTGTGCAGGTCGCCTTCCCAGTGAAACCTCACGTGACCACCCTTTTAACATGTGCAACCCGCCCCCACCCCGCCAAACTCCCCGTCCCCCTTGTCTGCTTTACTCTGTACTTTAGCACTTATCACTATCTGACGTTATACATTTTAGTTATTTATTTTATCTAGAATGTAAGCTCCATGAGGTCAGGAATTTGGGTCTGTTTTGTTCACTATTGTATACTCCATATCTACAGTAATGCCAGGTATATCGTAGGCATAAGAGAAAACACATAACTTATGGAATGGATGGATGGATGGATGGATGGATGGAAAGGAATTTTCATCACTGCTGTGTAAGGGATAGGGGTTCTGAAAAAGGAGCAAATGCTTAGTGAATGTTCTAGAAAGGACCATTGAAGGGGTGTGGAGACCTCTGGAATCTCAGTGTATGAGCTGCTGAATAATGGGTCAGTGGTTAGACTATTTCTATGGAATAAGAGCAAATGTAGCAGCACCAAATGAACTAGCTAGAAAGGATGTTATAAAGCTGATTCTAGAATCGGGGATGCAAGTGTAGAGAGAATAAAACTATACATCTTACACCTTACCTGAGTAACATGCAATCTAATAGCTTTCTAAGTACAGAGCCCAGTTTCTTGTGCAGCCCACAGAATGGTAAGAGGGCCTGTGCACGCTCGGGACTCGATATTTCTAAGGAGATTAGTTTCTACAATGGAAACAGAAGAATTCAAAACCATAAATTAATGTACTCTTTTGCAGTGTACAAAGTACTGTTGAAAAATATCAATAAAATTGCTCACTGATTGAGCAATTATATAATCTTACACAATAATATGTATATTTATTGAGAAATTACCCTGTGCTAAGTGCTTTACTTCTAGCATCTCTCTTGATCCTTACAGGTTATTATAATTATACCCAAGAGTGTATTCACTCAACAACATTTATGGGGCACCTCCTATGCCAGGCACCATCCTAGGCACCGAGGCTGCGAAACTGTATTTGTTCTGCCTCAAGGAACCTGCAGTCCTGTGAAGGAGACAAATGCAAAAACATGAACTATTGCAGCCAATGGTGGTATGTGTTGTGGAGCAGGATGAGGCATAACGACATCACAAGACCTGTGGGAAAAAGGAACAGTAGCTTAAAAAATCTCATTACCCCTTCCTCAATATGTATGGTTGTTTGTTAATTTCCTTTTTTGTCTTATGAATGGACTCTTCCAGGGAAGTCAATTAATCTATAACCACTATTTTTATTTACAATGCCCAGAAATTGGATTAGTGGCTGTCCTGTGGCTAAGGGTGAGGGAGAGCTGATGGAAAACCTTGCGCATCTCTTCCTTTCCCTTCTAGAGGCTTTCCAAAGAAGTCTTTGTTACCATGATGCAAGGTTTGAGGTCTCTTTATAGGTGACCTGACTCAGAGGGGGATCAAAACCCCACAAACCTACCCACAGACATGGACTCCAATGGCACCTAAATCTAGGAGGACATGGCCCTGGTAGCCCAGAGTGGGGACTGGACAGCTCAGGAAGGGCAAAATGTTCTATAGGGGATACAGGAAGAAAATATTGGAATGTTTGCATATATCTTAACTAAAAATAAGAGTCAAGCTTTAATTTCATTTACCACACAGAGTGATCCATACATGCTTGTTTGGTCTGTATGTCTGTTGGTCCCATGTCACACAGAACGTAAGGGGTCTCCTGAGGCACACTGAGTGTCACATGTACACATGTGCATGAACACACACACAGGCTGATGGTTGTATCTTCCTTCACTCCTCTGCTTTCAGAGTATTATAATATCCTCTTTTGCGCTCCTTGTGAGGATATACAGATTGCACTGTTTTGTTTTAATTAAATGAACCCTCACAAAATGGAGGAGTAGCTTAAGAACCCTGCAAAGAAAGAAAGAGTGTGTTGAAGATAACACAAATCCAAGTCAACAACAAGAAAATGGCACTGTCCCTAATCTGATATATGCTTACTATCAGATATATTATGAAGTGAGAAACAAAGACCATCTAATCAGATCAGACAATAAGTTGGCAAAAACAAATTTAGAAATTATCAAGAGGACAGTGCCTTTTTCTCCACTGGTGTTTACGGTAAGCCACACTCTAAGTATATATTAAGCCTTGAGATATTAGCAAATGATAGAGGTACACTTACCTATAACTTATAGATAAATAAATATAGTACTTATATTAGGTACATGTACAAATATTTTTACTGCTGAAGTTGTGTGATTGAAAAAAATTGAAGGCCACTGTATTAGGGAACTAGGCTTGCTTTAAGAAATCCTGGCCCTTTAAGATAACGTTCTCTGTCACGTGGGCAGAAGCAGATGACTGGTCTGCGTGGACCCGAGATCAAGGACTTGTTGCTTATTTACTTACAAGCTGCATTTTTAAACAAGCTATCTGCATGCTGGTATTCCGTGAAGAAGCTCCCTGTGTGCTGTGAGCCTTTGGAAAAATAATTCCATATTTTATAACAAATAACCATTGAAAACTGTACAGTAATGGGAAATACTGAAGTGTAGTTTTATATAATTTTGTCTTCATCTTGTGAGATTTAATTTATATTTTTAAAGTCTCCTCTCTCCTATATGTGTTATTTTTGTTTGTATCTTTTCTTAGTCTGACAATGATTTTTCTTTCTGGGGAAGAAAATTTACATAACCGCTCCATATGTAAAACAGTGTTGCTTGGTGAGTCATGGTCACAAAAAGTTCCTTTGGAACATGTGACTGAATCTCTGCCTCAGCCAATTTTTTTTTTTTTTCCCATGGCCTTCTTTGACACTCTAAGCCCAGAAGCTCCCCACTCGCCTGGCCCCTGCTCTATGAAGGCCACATCAGGTGTTACTGGCTTTCCCAGCTGCCTCCTGGCCCTCGAGGGTGAGAACAAACCTCTGGGGACAGGGCAAGAGGTCACCCTTTGAGCCATCCCTGGACCTCGTGAAGCAGGTGCCACTTAATTCTAGGAGTTGGAAGGGAGAGATGCACCAGTCTCCTGCCTCAGCCCCGGAATCCTGATCAGGGTGTGATGCGTTGCTACCAGTCTGCTCAAGAAGCATCTTTCCATGGGAGGTGGGGAGTTCAGTGGTGAGTCACTCAAATTAGTCTCTGCTGTTTGGGCACGTTACTTAGGATTAAGTATTGTCAGTTTGTTTATTTATAAGTTGTTTGTTTATTTATAAGTATTGTCAGTTTATTGACATTGTATGTCAGTTTTCTCATCTTTAAAATGGGAATAATAATGCCTATTTCATGGACTTGTGAAAGATGAAATGAGAATGCATATAATGCATTTAGCCTGACGGATATAAGTTGTTAAAAATGTGCGTTACTGTCATCATTATCACGTATTATATAACCAGACTCAGTCTCCAGCTGAATAAGTGGTAGTGGGGGGAACTTCGTGACTGAAGTAGAATTAAACTCTGACCATACCTATTTAGAGGGGTGACCATCTCTCACCCTGAAAATAATAGGATAACAGGATTTCATACTATTTCTCCCACTTAAAACAACCTAAATATAGTCTATAAAAATAGGCTTTGGGAGCAGATAGACTTGGATTCAGATACCAGCTCTGCCACTTACATGATCTTGGGCAAGTCACTTAGCCTCTGTGACAATCTGTACAGGGTTTTCATACAGTGATACTGAGTTTGAGAACATGATGTAAGCATGACATCCAGAAGACCGTCTGGCACTTAGTGGGATCCTCATATATTGTCCCTCTTCCCTTTCTTAATAGCCATTAAATAAATCAAGTAATAAATACCTATACTATGAAAAATGAGGATATCTTTATTGTTCAGTGTCTTGAGGCCCATTGTGATACTGTGATATAAGAAGAAATATACATTTGGTTTTTGTCCCTGGTAGAGTGTTTCCTTGGGTTCTGTGAGCCATTATAGCAAATTATCGAATCCCAGGAGGGGGGTTGTGGGAAGCCCTGATCTGTAGCCAAGTTGGGCAGAAGTGTGGGTAACCTGGGGACACACTTCTTGCAACTGGCATCTGAAGTGGAGAATAGTCTTGTGGGACTGAGCCCTTAACCTGCGGGGTCTGCACTAACTCCGGTGGTTAATATCAGAACTGAGTTAAATTGCAGGGCACCCAGTTGGTATCTGCAGAAAATTGGAGAATTGCCGGGTGTGAAAAACCCTCACATTTGGTGTTGGAAGTATTGTGAGTAGAGAAACAGTTTTCATTTACCCGTTAGGAATCTCCAATCAGATGGAGACACTTGTAGACATTGATAGAAGAATAAGCATTTACTGAACCCTACTATGTGCCATGCACTGGTTAGGCATTTTGTAATTTCATGTATTCTTTAAAACTCTGTGAGGAACATGTTAATAACACAACTTTATGGATGAGAGAACTGAAGTTTAGAGAATTTAAGACCTTATCCCAAGTCAATCTGGTGGTGAAAGTCCACGCTGTTCCTACCTCCTGCTTCCCTGCATTGCTCCAGATCTCTGGACCAACAGCTACTACATCTCTAAAGGAGAACACCCCCCTAGTTACAGGCATTGGTGGTTAAACCAGAACCAGCATGATAAAGTGGTCGTTTGGAACTCTACAAGCCTAGAGGACACCTCATGTCAGCGGCATAACCCTGGGGGCCTTGGGTAAGAAGAATATGCCTAAATTTCCCCAGCCCCCAATCACAATAACTTCCAAGACACAGTCACCCAGCCAAAGCTTCTATCTAGCTCTCTTATTACCAACCCAGTGATGACCCTGTCTATTTGATCCTTTAGTGGTGGAATTTGGGGCCAGTTCTCTTACTAGGGCACAGAATCTTGCTGTCAGGACCAGAGACAGCAGTTCTCTGGGATTTCATTGACGAAGTTCAGTTGGTAATCCAGGACAGACTTTGCCAAGAAGAAAGATGGAGAGAGAAACTTCTGTAATGACCTCTGGCTATTAAATTTGACCACCCGCTGAAATCAATATCCCCTCAAGTTAATCCCAGACGGCCTAAATCAGTTACAGTCAACTACAGTTTACGTCACACAGCAGCCACTGGGAGGTACAGAGAAGCAGGGTGCGGGGAAGGTAATGAGCACAGGCCCACATCAGGACCCAAGGAGATCATTTCTACACTCCTGGGACTGTTGCAGGATGAAATTCCCAGCCTTCTTTTTAAAAATGAAAATACCCTTTTCTTCTGATTTTAAAATAATGCATGCATATTACGATTGTTTTTGTTTTAAAATCAGACAATAAGAAATGTTTAAAAAAACAAAAATTTAAAAAAGCAAATGAAAATCTCACCCTTACTCCTGCCAACTAGTAATAACATTCTGTAAATCCTTCCACACATTTTTTTTGTTCGTATACTTCTAGCCTCCCCCTCCAATAATTGTTTTAAAAATAGGACTGTATTGTGATTTTATTTTATCACTTCTAACATATCATAAGTATCCACCCAAAGAATACAGATCTCTGTTGCTGTTTTAATGGATTTATGATATCCATTATAGAGATGTACTATAATTTGCTTAGCTATTCCTCTCTTAAATGGTTTCCAGTACCATGATGATAAATAAAGCTGCAACAAACACACTGGTACATCTTTGGTAAATATTTTATGTTGTGTTCAGGTCATTAACCCTGAACTGAAAATTCCACAAGACTTCAGGAACCTCAACCTTACTTATGTGCACTCCCTTGATAAATTATGGCTAAAACATTCATTCACTCATTCATTCATTCAACAAACATTTATTGGGTGAACATGTTCCAGACACAGGCCTATGCTCTGTGGATATGCAGTGAGTAAAACAGACAAAAATCTCTGCCTTCAGAAAGCTCGCATTTAGAGGGATGAAATTAATGATAAACATAATAAATGATCTTGTGTAACAAGGTGGCAAGTGTTAAAGAGAAAAATAAGCAAGAAAAGGGGAATTTCTTCTACAGTCCTTCAGCATTTATTCTCTCTATCATCGTGCTATTCAGTTTAATTCAATAAACATCTGTCGAACCCCTACGTTATGTTCTAGGTTACTGTTCTAGGTATTGGGAATGGGGCATGTAGAGCTGAATGAAGTATGAGTCCTAATGTAGAGAAGCTCACAATTATTTTCTTCCTTGTGACTTAACCATTTCATCTGTGTGTGTTTTGTCTTCACAACTAGATTAGAAAACCCTCAAGGGCAAGAGTCTGTGTTTTATACTTCTCTTGAGTTCTCCTGAGCTTTTAGCATAATGTTTCTTTTTAACAGAATTAATGGTTAATAAGTGCTTGTTATGTACTGTACTTGTGAAATAGAAATGGCGTTGGTCAGTTCAAACTGATATAGCTCCTGTGAGAAGGAGTATAAAGAGCTTTTTAATTTTTATTTCAAATTATTCTGATGCCATTAATGATATATAGAAGGCAAAACACATAGTAGACTTAGAGAAGATAGTAGAGCCCAGAATCAAATCGAAAATATTTTTCCATTTTTAGTATAAACCGTGTTTTCCAGAAAACACACACACACACACACACACAAATAAATTGGGGGAAAAAAAAAAAGAAATGGTGCTGGTGGTTTTGAGAGATGACAAACTGGGTTCTGATGAACCAAGAAAGATTCAGGGTGAAAAAAAGGCACTGATTAACATCCAAGGTTAATGAGAAAGCTACCTATTTAGATCATGATGTTGGCATTAAAAAAAAAAAAACTTGCTCTAAATCATGCATTAATTAAGTATAGTAATATAGATATGTTAATGTTAAATACAGTAATTTTAGCTCTATTGTGCAAAGCTGGTTGAATAAGTAATACCATTTTTGAAAGAAAAACAAACCAAGCAGAGACACGTGCTGGGATTTCACCTGGCTCTGCGTGGCTTGTTTAAACTGCCCCCCACATCGGACTAATGCACACCAAACCCTGCCTGAAGGGGGCGCTCTAACACTCACTTGCAGTTCAAGGCCTTCGCTCTATAAAGTCCCTCAGTTCTTCCAACAGACCCTTGTTTTGTGCTCTTTCCCACTTCCTGGCTATCTTCTGGCTGTTTCATCTCTCATTAAAAAAAAGAAAAAAAAACCCTGCCATACAAAGTAGGTAACTCTGAAAGTATGAAGTGCTGCAGGATAAGACAGGCTTTATATCTATCATGATGGAATGCCTAATATTTGTCAGGGATTGTATCCTGCCAGCTACATATATTATTTCTAATTCTCAAAGCAACCTTGCAAAAGGAGCAATATTGTCCCCAAAAGGACTCTGAGGTTGAGAGAGGTCACAGTGTAAGTATGCACACTGCTTTCTGTAGCTGCCTTCATTTGTCTGTTTGCTTATTATTAGTACCATCATATTATTGTCATAGTTGATGTCATTCTGGCAGAAGTAGTATAATTTTAAAATATTTCTCTTTAAATTTAACACTCATTTCTCCCCCATGGCTTCTCTCAACAAAGACTCTGCCCATCCAGGCTTGGAGGGTTTCAGTGAGGACCTGTAGGCGCTTTCTGGTATTTTCTGGCCTAGCCCTTTGAGCTGAGTAAGACCTGGAACAGGTGAAGCTCCCACAAGGCAGATCCCAGCTGCCTGCAGGACCAGGCAGGGCTTTTGACTCAATTCTCATCCTTTAAAAACATTTTTTTCCTAGCTTTATTGAGATTAATTGACATGTAACATTATGTAAGTTTAAGGCATACAATGTGATGATTTATTACACATATATATTGTGAAATGATTACCACAGTAAGGTTAGTTAACACCTTCATCATTTCACATAATTATCTTTTTGTGTGTGTGTGTGGTGAGAACATTTAAGATCTACTCTCTTAGCAACTTTCAAGTGTATAATAAAACAGTATTGTTATCTCTAATCACAATGTTGTGCATTAGATCTCCAGAACTTATTCATCTCATAATTGGAAGTTTATACCCTTTGACCAATATCTCCCCATTTCCCCCAACTCCCAGCCCCTGGCAACGACCATTCTACTCTCTCTCTCTATGAGTTTGGATTTTTTAGATTCCACATATAAGTGAGATCATACAATATTTGTCTTTCTCTGTCTTATTTCACTTAACATAATGTCCTCAAGTTCCATACATGGTGGCACAAATGGCAGGATTGCCTTCTTTGTTGTTGAGCCATCCTTTCTGATTGCATTTCTCCTGGCACATCCCAGATGGAGAGTGATATAAAGCCCCCATCTGAAGAGTGATATAAAAACCTCAGAATGAAATGGACCTTTTCCCAGTGTTCACCACAGCACTTGGGGCCCAGTAGGTACATAATGATTTTTGAGTGGACAAATGACACTATTTACAGAAGTGTCTTACTAACTTTTGAAGCCTTTCTCACAGAATACAAACATAAATTTCAGAGTGGCTATTGTCTGGACTAACATGGAAAACTATGAAGACAAAATTATTGAGTCAAATCAGCAATGTGGCTGACTGTGCCGAACTGAGGCCTAATCTAGCGGAGAATTCCTTTAAAAAATTAGCAAAAAGTTATTCTATTTAGTATAAAAACTTCTGCCATTTCCCTAGAGTCAATCGTGCCATCAGGGAGAAGTCAACCCTATATTTTTGACCTCTGTGATTCTATTATCAAATCCTTCTTTCTTAAAAAAATTTTAAAATTATGTAATACATATGTAATATAAAAATAGTAGAAAATACTGACAAGTATGAAGAAGAATTGTACATCACTAATAATTCCACCACCCATAAATAATCACAACTAACATTTTGGTGTATTTCCTTCTCCCATTTTCCCATGCATGTAATGTATATGCATTACAACAATGAAAACACACACAAAGTTTTGCATCCTGCTTTTTTCACTTATAATAATACAGTATTTCCCCATATCATTAAATATCCTTAAAATCTTGACTTTAGTGGATGTAGAATATTTTATTGTATTTTTTTATTTTATCGCATAATTTATTATGGACTTCGTCAGGCATCGTTCTGGCTCTTTGACTGTATAAAGGCCCCACAATGGATAGCTTAGTGTGTAGTTACTGTACACACCCATGGTTACTTCCTTTTGATCTTCTTCTCATTTTTAAACTCCACACTCAGCTACTTCTAAGGCAATAATTTTTAACTAGTGAGACATGGCCCCTCGGATGGGATGGCCAAGAGCAGGATACATATAATTTGAAAAGCCTTACTTGAAATTTCCATTGCATTATTTTTTTATTAAGATATTTAACTGTTTGGAAATTATATAGCAAAATGTCGGATTTTATTTTTCTAATGGGGGGATGGGTTAAAAATGCACATTCATTCAAAAAATACTTATTGAACACTTACTGCATGTGAGGCCCTGTGCTAGACCCTGGGGATCGAGCCATGACGAAGACAGACAGGCTGAGAATACATACTACGGTTTGCATAGAACACTTTTAAAGCCTCTAATGGCCTGTACAGATCATTTTTTTTTTCTTTGTCAATGTTGTTTGGAGCAAATCAGATTTGTGCTGAGATTAAAAGGGACTCTATATGTTCAGTGCCTGGCAGAGTGCCTGGAATACAGTAAGTAGGTCTTCAGTAACTGCAACTGCCCTCCACCTTCCCATCCCCTCCAAACAAAGGTTTCATTCATGCTGGTGGTTGTGTTGAGTCTCACGACTCACTCTGAGACCCAGCATGCAGGGGATGGCTGCTGGCCAGAACTCTTCTCTACAAACATAGAATCTTGATATCATCAACACCAGACTCTTTCTAAGCTAAAACCAATATGACTTGGTTTGAAGGGTCAGTAATTTATAGACTTTGGGGTTCAATACTATCCTGTGATCCTGGGTGGTCGGGCTTCTGTGAAATGTTCTCTTTGAAATCATAATGGAAATGTGGGGGTCATTCAGTGTTACCTTTGCATTTTACATCACTATTAACTCTCCCTTTAAACCTCAGAGTTGCTGATGCTCAGTTTCCCAAGATCATTTCTTGCCTTGGGAACAACTTCTCATAACCTTGAAAGAGATTTGGCCATTTGGGGGAAGATGGAAAGGTGATGTGATGGAAAAGGAGGATGTAAACTGTCCTCCTTTGATAGGCCAACTCTCCCCACTCCCCACAGAACTCAGGGGAGAAATACAAGATTATTGGGGAGAGTCAAGTTCTCATTGTGAATTTTTTTCTTTTCCTTCAGCATACAACCCATACATTTTCTCAAAAGGAATCTTGTCTCTTATGTACATTGTTTTTCAGTGTGGGTCTGCTGCAAACACAGCTGGAGCTGGATAGCCAGGCACCCCTGCAGAAGTTCACCCAGAAGGTTAGTGGCTTATTTTGTGAAAGTTCTAGTTGGTCCTGGTGACCCATAACTTCTTGAAGATATTGTCCTTAGAGACTGAAAGTTAAAAAAATCATTTTCTGGCCTCGATGAAGTGAACCAAAGACATATGTTTAGAGAGGCTGTTGAACTCAGAGCTGGGTTATAAGTAAGGAAAAATGTTATCTACCTCTTCTTACCTCCTCTGTTACCCTTGGTATTCTAGATATATTTGTTTCTCTTTCTTCAGGGCATTTAAAATTTAAAAAAAAGTCTTTTTGAAATCCCATGATAATACCATGTTTCCTAAAGTAAATCTAACCTAGCATGAAGAAATTATTAACAAAGTTTCTTTTATCCACATTAAAGAGTATTTGAAACATTGATCTTCTGACCACCCTTGATAAATCACGGCCATCTGGTAAGTCTCCAAGGTGGACTTACTACTAGTTGAATACATGATATACTTTGTACTTCAATAGAGCAAGTTCGGACAGACACAGAGCTGTAATGGAAAATGAAGCAGAGGGATTTATATGCCTAATTAAAGTAGCAAACTCTCAAAACCAGACCCATAAATTGACTTGTAGAGTTCTGATTGCTGGAAGAGTTGCAAATAAAAGCAGTTTGAGGTGAGAGATCATTTTTCTGGAAGTAGGTGAGCCCAGTGATTTAAAAATTGAAAGCTTTTACTCTTAGTAATTTCACTTACAATGAGAGTGTAAATTTTATCTGAATTATAACTATATATAAATCTGATTTATGAAAATCTGTCAAAAGAATCCTAGACTCTAAGAATCAGTGGCAGATATAGCTTGAGAATCATAGGATTATTTAGCTAATAAACTCTAAAGTATATAAGACGTAGAATTTAAAATTTGTTGTGTTTGGATAAAGTTATATGTAAATAAAAAAAGGAATCTGGAAAAATAGTGGACCTCAAACAAGAGTAACAATTTGCATTCACTGGTGTCATCCACACAAGGCCATAATACATTTGTTTTCTCTTTCATTTTGTGGTTCTGAAAATATTTTTCTGATTGATAGCTGGTTATCATGTCCTGTGTTGCTCCATTTTATTATCATGTGAGGCCTTTCAAAGGATAAAAGTGCTTTTTAATCACATCGGTAACATAAACCATAATGACATATTTTTTTCCTTCACAAATGCGTAAAGACTGTGAGTACCTTACTATCCTGTGAGCTCCTTTCGGACAGAACCATGCCATTCTGCCCTGGGTACCCAGCTCCGAGTTCAGTGTGTGGCTCCGTAAACATGAGTTCACCCTCCTACACTGTTGGTGGGAATGTAAGTTAGTGCAACCACTATGGAGAAGACTATGGAAGTTCCTCAAAGAACTAAAAATAAGAGTTGCTGTATAATCCAGCAATCCTTCTGCTGGGCATCTATCCAGACAAAACTATAATGCAAAAAGATACACAGATCCCTACATTCATAGCAGCACTACTCACAATAGCCAAGACACGGAAACAATGTAAATGTCCATCGACAGATGAATGGATAAAGAAGACGTGGTACATATATACAATGGAATATTAGCCGTAAAAAGAATGAAATAATGCCATTTGCAGCAACATGGATGGACCCTGGAGATTATCATACTAAGTGAAGTAAGTCAGACAGAGAAAGAAAATATCATATGATATCCCTTATATGTGGAATCTAAAATATTACACAAATAAACTTATCTATGAAAACCGAAACAGACTCACAAACACAGAGAACAGAGCTGTGGTTGCCAAGGGGGATGAAGTGGGCCTTTGGGGTTGGCAGATGCAAGCTATTATATATAGGATGAATAAACAACAAGGTCCTAATGTATAGCACAGGGAACTATATTCAATATCTTGTGATAAACCATAATGGAAAAGAATATAAAAAAGAATGTATATATATGTGTAACTGAATCACTTTGCTGTACAGCAGAAATTAACACATTGTAAATCAACTATACTTCAATAAAAAATAAAATAAAATAAAAACACGAGTTCACATGAATTAAGGGAACCAGAACATCCTGGGCATTCCTTGGTCATCCCTGAGCCTGAGGAAAGCAATCGATTGGGTTGTCCTGTCAGGTGGGAAGTATCAGAAACTGTGCTGGGGACAGTTGTGGAATTTGGAGGTTTCGGATCTTCAGTACCACAAGGGCCTTGTTTTTTGTAAAGTGAGAAAGAGATTTGGAAACAGAGAACCTGAATAGACAAAAATGTAGAACACAGGAAAAATTCCTAGACAGTCGATAAACTTGGTAGCAGAAAAGAAATGTGATCCTTCCCATACAGCAGAAAGTCTTCAGCTGGTCTCCTTCAAGGTTGAGCAACTCCCTGACTGCCGGAGGGAAGAAGGATAACTGGGGGGAGCTAATGGGCTCCCTATTATCAGCTGTAAACTAAACACGTATTTGCTTCCATAAATATTTGGCACGTAGTAAGCAGGGAATAATGATCGGGTCCAAATTACTCATCTGTTCCTCTGTAAGTGGCAAAGTTAGCATCAGCTGATGCAGTCAGTGAGAGTCAGGTCTGATACAATCAGCAGGGGACACACCCTTGGTGACTGCAACAAAAAGTTCAAGGTGGCTTGTTTGGGATGAAAAGAATCCACTTGAGGTTGTCTTCTTGCCCTTCAGCACTGTCCCCTCTGTAGTTAGCCCTCAGACCAGCTCCCAGCCCTGCCACCTGCAGCTCTTTAAACAGCCCTCCTCCTCCGCAGGACCTCATAGCTACCTCTCATCACCCTGGCAATTGCAATGAGAACCCATGAATCACTTGCCGGGGTATGCCACAGCCTTTACCAGAGCGCCCTGGACAACCCCACTTTCTTTTTCTCGAATATTCCAGTCTGTCCTGTTAATACACTAGTTCCATACTCTAGACAGACTTGGATTTGAATTTGCAAGACAAGTTGAAGAAGATAACGAAGCTCTTTAAGACTCAACATCCTCATCTCTAAAATGTGGGGTGACCACACATCATGGGTTTGCCTAGGATGCAGGACTTTTAGTGTCAAAACCAAGAATGTCCCAAACAAACCAGGATGAGTTGGTCATCTTACTAAAACAGGAATAATAACACCTCATTTCTTGTGTAGATGAAATGTACTATTGTTTGCAGAGTATCTGTCAGGAGTAAGTATTCAATACATGCCAGCCTCTTACCTTCCTTAATCAATTAAAAGTATTTGTGAAATAAGGGTTTGTGGAATACCTGCGAGGTACCCCTCTAGGCACCAGGGGGCTGTGATCAAGTGAGGTCTGAAACACAATTTCTATCTTCAAGGTGCTCACAATCAGGTTGGAGATATAACATTAATGCATATGAAATTGATATTTTATTTACTTATGCTCTGTTCCTTTCCCAAAAAAGACTGGAGGAAGCTCAGAATAAATGATACAGATACATGAAAATAAGAGTTGAAGGACGACAGCCACATAATTAGAGAGACAGTGGTGGAACAATTATACTAGAAACCCAAGGGTAAGGAAAGCTATTCCGACTGAATCCAAAACAGCCAGGAACAAAACAAGAATAACACAGAGCAGACTGAATTAAACAGTAAATTATATGGTATTAGTTTCAGAAGTTCAAGGTAGTGGTCTAAAAGTTCAAGGTGGAGTACAGTGATGATTTCCCTCAAACCAGCTGCAGTGATTATGGGCAGGATGCCCCCTGCATGCCTCCGTTTCCTCTCAAAAACAGGGAGAATGCTTCTCGTGACAAGACATCAACTATCGATAATGCATGTGTGTTTCCAAACTCTCCCCTTCTCCTGCCCACTAGGGAGGCTGTGTTGCCCAAGTTTCTCCCAGGGCACAGGAAAAAGAGCAAAGGCCTGGGGGCAGAGTTTAGAAGAAATTTTTTCTCAAGAATTTAGGAGAAGAGAGAAGAGAGGGAAGGCTGTGGTGGGTGAGGGAAATAGATGAAAGGATTTTTAGGAAGTGTTGTCCAGAGTCATATATTCCCTTTACGGTGCTTGAGTAACTTTGGAAATTTCTTTTTAGCTGGCAGACTGTCTTTCTTTGATCCCAGCCCCACTCTGAGACATGAGCTGATGGGTGAATGAAGGAGAAGGCACTTTGCAAAGGCCACGTTTGAAGCTGGATCTGAATCCTCTCCTAGCAGCTCAGACCCTCTGCTTTTGCTCTTCAGTCAAAAAGGAAAAATGCAAAAGACTTGGACAATTGGGATTCTGGCTCATTGGTTTCATAGTTGTACATCTTTGGACAAGTTACTTACCCTGTCAAATAC
The DNA here is from genome assembly GCF_964374135.1 of Grampus griseus. Taxonomy (NCBI): domain Eukaryota; kingdom Metazoa; phylum Chordata; class Mammalia; order Artiodactyla; family Delphinidae; genus Grampus; species Grampus griseus. The sequence continues at coordinate 83,087,201 of NC_139017.1, forward strand.
TCAAATTCCTCATCTGTAAAATGGATTATTTGAAGAGAAATAAGATAATGTATTTGCATATAAAGCCCTTAGCACAGTGCCAGGCCCTCAGTAAATGTCAGCTCCCTTCTTTCCTTCCCCTTTTGCAATCCCATCTTTTTATGATAAGAATTGACAGTAGGTGGAAAATTCATTCCTCCTGGACCAGCCCTATGCAAAGCTGAAAGTCCCATGTCTCTCTCCTACCTAACTCTTCATCCAGTTACTCCCCATACCTCCCAGGTACACCCACCTAGGAGTCTACTTATCCAGAGATCTGCCTTTCCTGTGTCTGTCCCTTGGGTTTGCAATTGCTCCTTCAGGGCAGTGACCACAGCTTTCTGACTTGATGGGTAGCGTAGAGCACAATATCAGACAGATGCTGTAACAGAACAAACCCTTCTATTGCTCTGCCATTGTTTTACAACTCTCATCTTTCCTCTACTTCATTCCCATGGTCTGGATCTAACACCTAGAATGGCTCCAGTTCTGAAGCTTAACACCCAACTTACTTTCTGATAACAGCATCCCACCCTTACAGCTCATTCACTCCCTTAACACACACTTTCAACCCCAGTGTGACCTCTGGTTCCAGAACTGCTCATTTGGCCCCCAACTCTTTTCTCCCTTTGACTCTACTTCTTTTCTTACCATGATCCATCACTTCAGTTGTTCTCTCACCATTTCCCTTTACCTTCGTACCCCATGGTTGTCCATCTACTCCAGAACAGTCAGCCCTGGATCAATCCAGCCACTTACACTCAGACCAATGAGCTCTGCTAAGGAAAATCGCATCACCATACAAATTCACACTTTCCAACCTCCCAGGGCTCAGTGCTGCTGGAAATCTTCCATGTATCTTAGTGTTTCTCTCATCTCCTTAGCAACTACTCCATATTCCACTTTTTTTCCTTAAATCTACCCTTCCATCTTCCTCTGCCTCCTCAATGACCTTGTCCCTTAGTTCTATGGTGGGAACGGAGGGCTTCTTTCAAGGTCTTCCTTGCACCCCTTAGCTGCTGAGAGATTTCAGCCTGGACCATCCTTTTCCTCTTCCTAATTCCCTCAGTGGAAGATGATCTCACTCCATCAATCATCCCAGATTTCTTTATTAAATTTCAGATTGTTCCACTCGATTGGCCCTGTTCCTTCAGTGTGTAAATTTGCTCACTTTTTTCTCCTCAAAAAAATTCCTGTCACCACATTACTTACCCTTATCCCCAGTTATTGTATTATGGGTCAGGAGTAAAAATGTTAGCAAGTGAATATCCACAGACTCTTCCCTTAATCCATCCCCTAATGAGAGTTCTGTCATTGCCATCTTGGCCTTTCCTCTCCCTCCTTCCGCAGGGGAAGGATTGTCTTTGTCTTTCCTTCTGTTGCAGAATCTGGGCAATGAGGTAAGAGGGGACTAGAAGGAACTCAGAGTAGCTGAGTGGATCTGCATGGTAAACAGCTGTGCCAAAGATGAGGAGGAAGATAAGAGAACTTGCCTGAGTGGGATTTCCATAAGTATTTTAGGGGAAGAGATGGAGGTTTTAAAAAATTTAGACTCTTAGGTACCACAGTAGACTCACTGAACCAGAATATGCCTTTTTTTCTTCATGATATGGATTTAACAAGATTCCCTAGGTAATCTGTACATTAAGGTTTGAGAAGCACACACAAATTAACTAAAAACAGACCATAGGTATAAATATGAAAACCTAAGAATATCAAACTTCTAGAAGAAAATATAGGGGAAACACTTATGACCTTGGGTTGGGCAAAGAGTTCTTAGGTATAACAAAAAACAGAGCAAACAAAAAACTATGATCCATAAAAAGAAAAAAATAGATAAATTGAACTTCACCAATATTAAAAACTTTTTTACACTTCCAAAGACATGGTTAAGAAAATGGAAAGACAAGCCACAGATTGGGAGAAAATATTTGCAAGTAACATATCTGATAAGAGACTTGTATCCAGAATATATAGAAAACTCTCAAAACTCAACAATAAAAACAATCCAAATTAAAAATGGGCAAAAGATTTGAATATACATTTCATTAAAGAAGATACATGAATGGCTAATAAGTGCATGAGAGCAAACTCAACATCATTAGTCGTCATGGAAATGCAAATTAAACAACAATGAGATACCACTACATACCCTCTAGAAGAGCTATAAGCAAAACAATTGAAAAGACCAAGTTTCATGCCAGTGGGAATATAAAATGGCATAGCCACTGGAAAATAGTTTGGCAAATTCTTCAAAGGTTACATATAAACTTAAGATAGAGTCCAGAAATTACACTCCTAGGATTTAACTCAAGACAAACAAAAGTGTGTATCTACACAAAGATATGTATATGATAATAGCTCATAGACGCATTATACATAATAGCCGAAAACTTGAAACAGTTCAGTTGTTTATGAAGGCAGGAATGCATGAGCGGCAGTGACTCTAGAGGTCACTGTCATCAGTAGCCAATCAGGACAGGTGCACAGGTGCTTAGCACTTTCCAGCATGCCTTTGCTTCCTCCTCTCCATGTCCAGCACATGTCCCCAACTGCTAGCCCTACTGACCAATAGTGGCCCCAGGCCCACCACAAGACACTTGACTGGACCCATGGAAGCACCAAAGCTTCCCCTAGACCTACCCACGAGGCTCCCTTCTTAAGTGGTTGGACGTGTCTGGCTTCTCAGATTGATTGAGTGACTCTTCTCCTGATCAGCCAATATCACTTTCAGGCCTTTACTTCCCCAGCTCCTTGCACAACTGTGCAAGGTCTTATTCCTATAATAAGTCCTTCGTCCCATAACACCAGTCACTCTCTTCCCCTGACTGAACACTGTTATTGGTGCCAAAAGTGGTTCCAGGGGAACAGAACCTTAAGGATAGGAATATGGAATTGGTTGACTGATCTGACTAGATTTAAAGGCTTAAAGCCTCTGTTGCTAATGGTAAAGTGGACACTGGTAGTCCACGGCATTTGAGTGGCAAACTTACATGACCACCTGTAATCACCTGCAATCAAGCTCCTAGGAAAAACAAGGCATTGAGTATTAAGTGGCTCCTTCCACAGAAGATTAAAGTGCAAATAAAAATTGTAAAGAAGTTGGTTGCTCTTAAGTACACTGGAGAGCTTGGGTAAAGAAAATGATGAGCTCAATGCTCTATATGCCCAGATCCAAGTGATAAACCAGAAAGCCCTGAAAGACACTTTGTCTTCTGTGGGTTCAAGGCCAAGATTTCTGAAATCCAAACCCAAGGTCTAATCTTGAAGGTGGCTGAATTACAAGGCAAAAAGTATTTACATCAGTGAACGTACTGAAAACCATTGAATCGTATGCTTTAAAGGGGTGGATCACACAGTATGTGAATTATTGGGTTGGCCAAATAGTTCATTCGTTTTTTTCCTTACGATGGCTCTAGAGGTAATTCGCTGTCTTTAACTTCGTTGAAAAGTTTTGTTAGATTGTATTGTGACAGCTGTCACATCAGCGTGCATTTAAAAAAAGACATCAAAATTGGTGAATTTTTGTGTAGCCAGTTTAATATTGAAGATGGAAGAAAAAAAGCAGCGTTTTCAGCATATTATGCTTTAGTATTTCAAGAAAGGTAAAAATGCAACCGAAACACAAGAAAAAAAAGATTTTTGCAGTGTATAGAGAAGGTGCTGTGACTGATTGAACGTGTCAAAAGTGGTTTGTGAAGTTTCGTGCTGGAGATTTCTCACTGGATGGTGCTCCACACTCAGGTAGACCAGTTGAAGTTGATAGCGATCAAATCGAGACATTAATTGAGAACAATCAATGTTATACCTCACAGGAGACAGCCGACATACTCAAAATATTCAAATCAAGCGTTGAAAATCATTTGCACCAGCTTGGTTATGTTCATTGCTTTGAAGTTTGGGTTCCACATAAGTTAAGCAAAAAAACCCTTCTTGACTGTATTTCCGCATGTGATTCTCTACTTAGACATAATGCAAATGTTCAGTTTTTAAATGTAATTGTGACGGGCAATAAAAAGTGGATACTGTACAACAATGTGGAACAGAAGAGATCATGGAGCAAGTGAAATGAACCGTCACCAACCATACTAAAGGCCGGTCCTCATCCAAAGAATGTGATGTTGTGTATATGGTGGGATTGGAAGAGAGTCCTCTATTATGAGCTCTTTCTGGAAAACCAAACAATTAATTCCAACAAGTACTGCTCCCAGTTAGACCAACTGCAAGTGGCACTTGATGAAAAGCATCCGGAATTAGTCAACAGAAAATGCATAATCTTCCATCAGGATAACACAAGACCGCATGTTTCTTTGATGACCAGGCAAAAACTGTTACAGCTTGGCTGGGAAGTTCTGATTCATCCGCCGTATTCATCAGACATTGCAACTTTAGATTCCCATTTATTTCGGTCTTTACAAAATTCTCTTAATGGAAAAAATTTCAATTCCCTGGAAGACTGTAAAAGGCACCTGGAACAGTTCTTTGCTCAAAAAGATAAAAAGTTTTGGGAAGATGGAATTATGAAGTTGCCTGGAAAATGGCAAAAGGTAGTGGAACAAAAGGGTGAATATGTTGCTCAGTAAAGTTCTTGGTGAAAATGAAAAATGTGTCTTTTATTTTTACTTAAAAACCGAAGGCAATTTTTGGTCAATCCAATACATCTTTCAAAAGCTATTACCAAAAACCCCCACAAAATTTACAATCTTGCAAGTTTTTCTGTTAAAGTTAGGGCATTGATTGGGAAGAGAAGGATTCTGAAAATTGGGAGGGGGACACATGGGCAGTTTCTGATGAACTTGAGGACTTCAGACTTTAAATTCTGCCAAGCCTCCTGTGTCAGTAGAAGCAATCCTTTCTTTCCCTGTCTGAGGAGGTCAGCCTCCCAATCTCAGACCCCATAATGATCTCTCCTAAAGTGGGTGACTTGCAAGGGACTGTTGATTTCCCTTAGGACCTACCCCTACCCTAGACCCTTTCCCTGTACCTCTACAGTCACTGATGATCTCATGCAAGCTCATGGCTTTAAGTGCCATCTCTATGCTGATGACTCAAATTTATAGCTTCAGTTCAGACCTCTCTCCTGAACTCCAGACTCATATATTCAATTGCTTTCTTTAAATCTCTGCTTGGATGCCTAACAGGCATCTCAAAATTAACTTGTCACAAGGGAGACCTTTTAGTTTCCCTCCCCCATCTTGCTCCTCCATGGCTAAAATTCTTGGTGTCGTTCCTTCCCTCTTCTCTTTCTCTTACACCCACATCTAATACATTAGTCAATCCTTCAAAAATAGCTCCATTAGTTACTACTTCTCGTGGTCGCCGCTGCCATCACCTGGCCTGAGACATTTTTTTTATCATCTGTCACCTGTGTTTTTGGAGTGGCCTCCTAGCTGGTCTCTTGCTTCTAGCTCTGCCCTCTTTCAGTCTATTTCCAACACAGTAGCCGCGGTGATCCTGTCAAAATGCAAGTCATATAGCATTACTCCTCTGCTCAAAACCATGTAACAGCTTCCCAGTTCCCTCAGGGTAAAAGTTAGAGTTGTTACAATGGTCTACAGGACCCTAGATGATCTGCCCTCCCCTACCACCTCACTGCACCCAGCCACACTGGCTGTTTCAGGGGTTCTTGAATGTGCTGGGTTTACTTCACCCCAGGACCTCTGCTCAGAATGCTCGCCCCCCAGATAACCATGCCCCTTGGGTCTCAGGGTTTCTCAGCACTTTCCCAGTGAGGCCTTCCCTGGCCACCATATTTAAACTCTCAAACTCTCTCCACTCTTCATGTTCCTATCACCTCTCCTGTTCATGTCTCTTCCTATTACTTACCACTCTCCCACATACTACATATGGGCGGGGATTTTCATCCCCCCGCCACTGCTATATCCCCAGTGTCTAACACTATGGCTGGCACATAGTAGGCTCTTGAGAAAAAACTGTAGAGCGATGCATATATCCAGAGAAAACTCTAATTCGAAAAGATACATGCAGCCCAGTGTTCATAGCAGCGCTATTTACAATAGCCAAGACATGGAAGCAACCTAAATGTCTTTTCCTATAATGGAAAAGAATCTGAAAAAGAATAGATTTATATATATATATATATATATATATACACGTGTATATAACTGAATCTGAAAAAGAATAGATTTATATATATATATATATACACGTGTATATAACTGAATCACTTTTCTGTACACCTGAAACTAACACAACATTGTAACTCAACTATACTTCAATTAAAAAATAAAGGGAAAAATCAATATAAAATCTAAATAAATAAATAAATAAAAACTCGGAGGATGAAAGAATGCAAATAATTGACATGGGGTGTATAGTAGATACTCAGTTATGTTAGTTGTCACTATTTACCTGATTATTTCAATTACAGAGTCAGGAGGTATTCTAGACTATTTCTTCCTTTCCTTCCGCCCACTCCCATATCTAAATAGTCACAAAATTCTGTAGCGTCTACCTTAGCCTCAGCCCTCATCATTTCTCACCTGGATTATTGTAATAGGCTCCAGACTGAATCCTGCCCTTTTCCCCTCTTTCTTTTCTCTTTTGCTAGACATTGCTGCTCGAGTTTCAAAATCACAAATCTGATCATGTCAGTCCCCTGGTTAAAATTCTTCAGTGGCTCCCCCGCCCTGTCAGAGTTTACGCTTTTTCACTTAGTACACAAATCCTTTCGTAACCCAGCCCTCTGACCCCCTTTCTGGCCTCTTCTCCTGAGATTCTTCTTCACACCTTTCGCTTCAATCCAACAGGGCCACTCAGTTTCCCATAGAGCAATGTTCTTTTACACCTTCTTGCTTCTGTATATGCTGCCTGCTGCCTGAAATGACTTTCTTTTTCCTCTGTCTCTTTTTAAACTCTAGCGAATCCTACTCATCTTTCACATCTCATCTCAAGCATGACAGACTCCAGAAATTCTTCCTGGACTTCTCAGTCTGATTTAGGTAGCACTTTTCTGTACATTGCCCGTCACGGCACTACAGTCCTGCAGTGGAACTGGTAGTGTGCTGGTTTGCCTTCCCCCCTAGTGAATACAAACCTGGAGGGTAGGAGAGGCGTCACACTATACTTAACACCTCCATGTCTAGCACAGAAATGAGGGGGCTGGAAGTGTTTGCTGAAATCATGATGGTTGTAAGGTTAAGACTCTGCTAGCTTCCTGAGGCTGCCTTGCCTAGAAACAGAGAGGCAGGCTGGAAGCCAGGAAGCAAGATATTCATACAAGGGACATTTAGAGTTGGTCTGCTCTTGGGGTTAGAGAGTAACCACTTCAGAGAGAATAGGGAATGGGCCAGGCTCTATAAAACAGCAATGGTAGGAAAAGCACTTTGTATTTTGCACACTTGATTTGAAGAATGTTTCTGACATTTTCTTTGTGGCATTTCCTTTGTATTATCCCTTAGTATGTAACAAAGTCTAATGGAAAATTCCAGTCTGCCTTAGCTGTTCTAAAATAATCCATGAAAAACAATTTGGGTCCATGATTGAGCCGTAGTATTAAAGGTGCAGCCGTTCCCCTCTTGGTGATGGCAGCAAGAATGTCTTCCAAACAGAAGAATTTTAATTGATCTATCACTTTGGAGGGCTTAAGGCTTCCCTCTCTGCTTTCACCAAAGGGAAGGTAAAATTTGCAGCACACAGTCCTCCCCACCTATGGATATTCTTTCCTGAGCTGAAAACCTGAAGCTTCAGAGTTTTCTTTTAGGAAAGAGGCTTTCCCCCTTCACAGAGACTTAATAAATACTTGGAATGAGGACGTTTTCTGATTGGTTGTCCAGACATAAAGAGGCATTCTGATTGGTCGGTGCCAAGGTGGATGGAGTGGGTGAAGGGTAGGAGGGTGGTGATGGAAAGGCGCTGAAAGCCCCCTCTGCTCAGAGCGAGTACAAAGGCGCAACTGATGGTGAGCACATAAACATATGACTCAACAGTGAGAATTTCATTCTTTTCAAATAAGCTGTTGTAAGAAAGGGGCAAATATTTAAGCAACAGTTGGAGTGTTTGCAATTGCAACTCCCACTGATGAATTTAAGATGGTAAAAGGGCGACAGGGGACATTGGCTCACAACAGAGCGTTAAGGCTGTGGTAATAGAAAGCAATCTGTTCAAGGCGAGGTCTTGGAGGGCAGAGAAAACAAAAATAAAACCAAGCAAGCGAAAAGGGTAAATAATGGAGAGGCAATAACAACCACCTTATAATCACTGAGAAAATACCGACATTAATAAATCTTGAAAGGCAGATACGGATGCTGAAGTTGAGGGGCCGGACTCTCTCAGAACCCCGGTGACGCTGGAAAAAGTGAAGGTGTTAGAGGAGGGGTAAAAGTAATAAAAATAAGTTAGAAAAACTATGCAGATACTAACCTGCTCTTGTTTTACGTGGGTATAGAGCACATCTGTATACTTCCCTTCCTTTAAAACTGTCAGCCATTCTTATAAATCTTCATCTTCATGTAGCTAGGAGAGAGTGATTTTAGACTCACAAAATTTTAGTGCTGGGGCTTAGAGACAATCTCTTCCAGCCCCCATCATTTTACACATGAGGATCCTGAAGTCTAGGGAGGGGACGCGATTTGTGCAGGATCACACTCTCAGACAACTTACCTGACTTCCCTTCCGGTGTACTTTCTGTGACGTCAGGAGTTTCCAAGTGTTTAAAGTAAAAAGACGCCCCCCACCTTTTTTTTTTTTTTTTTTTTTTTTGCGGTACGCGGGCCTTTCACTGCTGTGGCCTCTCCCGTTGTGGAGCACAGGCTCCGGACGCGCAGGCTCAGCGGCCATGGCTCACGGACCCAGCCGCTCCGCGGCATGTGGGATCCTCCCGGACCGGGGCACGAACCCATGTCTCCTGCATCGGCAGGCGGACACTCAACCACTGTGCCACCAGGGAAGCCCAAGACCCCCTTTTTTAATGTCAAACATGTTGAACACTCTTACATGACCAAAGCTGTGCTTTTAGTATCTACTGATTATAAATTTTATATGCAGTCATGATAAAAAGCAACCATGAATTCAGCAAAGCTTATAAAGTATCTTGTATTACTCATGTACATTTGAAAATGCAGAATATATCTATGAGTGAATGATCCATGATAGTTTCAGTCTCTAGGCCGCTTGGTGCTCAAAAGGACCATAACCCTGAGGCCTCCCAGGGCTGGCAGCTTCCAGGTTGGGAACAGGGTCCTGCACCAGGATGAGCTGGCTATTTCCAAACCCAGCATGAAAAGAAATACTTCCATTCTCTTAAGAATAAAGAAGGTATCAAGTGAAATCAAGTACCTTAATTTGAAAAGAATTTCATAAGGACTTTGGGTAATTTCAGACCACAGAAGAAGAGAGTCCTATTCTGTGAGCCTGGCCCAGGGCTCATCACCAGATGAGCAGAGCAGAGGCGCAGGGGCTGCCCTTCTATCTTCATGGGTAGGAAGGAAATCCATCCCACAGTGGGAGAAACTCAGAGTGTTACAACAGTCCTGGGAGTTGGAGGAGGGTTGGAGCGGTGGGAAGACTGAGGGGTGCAGTGCTCCCCAGATGGGAGACTGCTGAGTTTGGCAATCTGTGGATCACACAGGTGGGGGTACTCCCAGGAGAGCCCTGGGTCAGTTACCACTTACTGAACACCTACTCTGTGCTAGGCACTCTGCTAGCTGCTTCACACGCACCATTTCATTTAATAATCGCACTTCAAGGCAGAGGCTATTCTAACCCCCACTGTATGGTTGAGGAAAGAAAGGCTTAGAGAGGCTTTGTAATTTGCCTAAGATCTTGGGGCTGGAATTGGAACCCTGCCAGCTTGATTCCAAAGTGTCTGTTCCTAGCCACAACCTTAGCCAGCAAGAAGGTAGTGAGCTGTTGTGAGATTCAATTGAGATAACCCATGTAAAGTGTGTCTGAGCTTATAAAAAAGGCTTATTACATGGTGATGATGATTATCAATATTTTCAACATTTTTATGTTGGAAATGCAAATAACATTAAAAGGATGAAAACACTGGGGTGCTGTAAGAAAATCAAGAGTGTGAAACCTTCCAAGATGGGATCTTAAAAAAAAATGAATTGTGCCCTTGGGTAAGAGAGGGAAACCAGACTGTGGACCCAGAGGAATGGCCAGGGTACACAGGACTGATGTGGATGGACATGGATACCTCCCAGGGGTGACGAGGCTGCCTCCACCAGGATGACAAGAATTACCACCAATGCAGGGGCGAGTCCTGAGACAGGCAGAATGTGGTGCGGGACCCTGTGTGGAGAAGTGTGTGATGGGGAGGCAAGCTCTTGGAATTTGATTGGTCGGGTTCAGAGACAAGAATATTTCATCACATTTACTCTTATTATTACCCATTTCCTTGTGTCCAGGTGGGTATGAGGGGGACATTTGCTAGCAATGACATTGTAATAGGTCAATGGTCAAAATGACATCCGAGTAGAAAAACCTAGATATGGTCAGGATCCAGAAAAGTTGAGTGTCAGTGGTAGGAAGAGTCTGAATAAGTGTTAAATTTAGCTAATCCACTTATTTAATCAGAAGTGGTCCTTTGGAACAGTTATTCAAAGTCTCCTTTGAAAACATGGAGCACTTCAAAAGAGTTCTGCCATGGTACGTAAGAAAGAAGGCATGGTTTGATAGCTTACATTTTCAAAAATTATCAGTTTCATTTTAGAGGATTAAAATTGTATATGTGTAGCAAAAATAACTTTCTTTAAAATTTCAAGCAGAGCTTTGAAAACCTCACACTCAATTGAGTTTATTCATTCTCTAGGGAGAAAAATTCTTTTGCAGAGAATGATTTAATTCATGAAACGGGCTCTTACTGTCCCTGTTAGAGGATAAGATTTTCTACTTAATTTGAGCAAATGATTGAACAAGTTTTGTGGAATTTGGCAAATTTTCCTCTAGAAATTGTCATTTTTTTCCTTTTGTTAACTGAAAACGGAGAGGTGTATATGACAATAGCCACCAAAGAAAATGCATTGTTTGTAGTGATTGGTTAATTTGAGGAGACTCAGATGGTATATTATCCCAGAAATTGCTCAAAAATGAGACTGCTGTATCCTGAAAAGCCTGATGAGATCAGAAACACAGCATTTTGAAGGTCTTTTTTGGTGCACTGTGCCCAAGGTTTATTGTGAGAAGGAGGAAATATGTTAACACATCAGTATTTTCAGGTGACACCAACACTAATTGTCTAGAGAATGACAAGACTCAGCATATCATATAAAGAGACTGGCCCTCTGATGGCAAGACTCCCAAGCAGAAATGTATCATAATAGGGACAAATGGGTGTTAATAACATAAATAGTCTGGGACAGGCGCTCCATGATAAATAGGGCTATTAAACAAAGCCTGATCAGGATGTCAGACTGGTGAGGACAGAAAATGTTGCTAATTCTTCTACATCATACCAAAGAAGGAAAGCTGGCCCGAGGAGAAGTTTGCTGTGGAACAAAAATACTGTGTGTTTCTCTCATAAGCTAAGATTCTCAGACTGCACCAGTCTGGGGTCTACTTTGCAGAACAACAGCTTTCCCCATGACTCAAGCTGTCTTCAGCCATGAGGTCACTGCTGGCATCCATGGTTCTGCGTCCCCTGGGAGGCCTGGTTGGTGTCCCACACAAGGAACCCCACACCTGTCAGCTCCAGTGAGACACTCCTATTCTCTCAAAGAATCCTAACAGACATTGGGATCATTATCTGTGATGATTAATTTTATGTATCAACTTGACTGGGTCATGGGGTGCACAGATATTTGATCAAACATTAGTTCTAGGTGTTTCTGTGAGGCTGTTTTTGGATAAGAGTAACACTTGAATCAGTAGAATAAATAAACCAGACTGCCTTCCCTAATGTGGGTGGGCCTCATCCAACCAGTTGAAGGACTGAATTAAGAAAAAAAAAAGGCTGCCCTCCTACACTGTTGGTGAGAATGTAAGTTGGTGCAGCCACTATGGAGAACAGTATGGAGGTTCCTTAAAAAACTAAAAGTAGAGCTACCACATGACCCAGCAATCCCACTCCTGGGCATATACCTGGAGAAAACCATAATTTGAAAAGATACATGTACCCCAGTTTTCACTGCAGCACTACTTTCGATAGCCAGGACATGGAAGCAAACTAAATGTCCATTGACAGAGGAATGGATAAAGATGTGGTACATGTATACAATGGAATATCACTCAGCCATAAAAAAGAACAAAATAATGCCATTTGCAGCAACATGGATGGACCTAGAGATTGTCATACTGAGTGAAGTAAGTCAGACGGAGAAAGACAAATATATGATATCGCTTATGTGGAATCTAAAAAAATGGTACAAATGAACCTATTTACAAAACAGAAATAGAGTCACAGATGTAGAAAACAAACTTATGGTAAACAAGGGGGAAAGGGGGGGAGAGATAAAATGGGAGGTTGGGATTGACATATACACACTACTATATATAAAATAGATAACTAATAAGAACCTACTGTATAGCACAGGGAACTCTACGCAGTACTCTGTAATGACCTATATGGGAAAGGAATCTAAAAAAGAGTGGATATATGTATATGTATGACTGATTCACTTTGCTGTACAGCAGAAACTAACAACACTGTAAATCAACTATACTCCAAAAAAAATTAATTTTAAAAAAAGGCTGATCCTCTACTGACTAAGAGAATTCTTCCTGCCAGACTGCCTTTGAACTGAGACATCAACTTTTTCTTGAACTGAAACATCAACTTTTCCTGGGTCTTGAGCCTGTGACTTTCAGATTGGAAATTAAACCATTGGTTTCCCTGGGTTTCCAGCTTGCCAACTTACTCTGCAGTTCTTGGGACTTGCAGCCTCCATAATCACATTCCTTATAATAAATCTCTTTCCATATATATATTTACATAGGCACTGTATTGATTCTGTTTCTCTGGAGAGCTCTGAGTAATACACTGTCCATCATCTAATTCCCTCCTTCTCTGGTTTGGGGAGTTTCCCAGTGAATTAGTCAGAGTCCTCCAGAGAAACAGAACCATATATATATAAATGGCTCATGTGATTATAGAGGCTGAGAAGTCCCACAATTTGTGGTCTGTAAGCTGGAGACCCAGGAGAGCTGGTGGCGTAATTCAGTCTGAATCTGAAAGCCTAAGAACAAAGATGCACAGATTCCAACCCAGGTCTGATGATCTGAGGGAGAGCTAGGAGTGCTGAGGGCAGAAGACTGATGTCCCAGCTCAAGCAATCCGGCAGGGAGGACTGAATTCTTCTTTCCTCTCCCTTTTTGTTCTATTCAGGCCATCAGTGGATTGGACGATGTCTACCCATGCTGGGGAGGGCAAGTTGCTTTACTGAGTTCACTGACTCAAATGCTACTTTCATCCAGAAACATCCTGACAGACACATTCAGAAAAAATGTTTAGCCAAATATCTGGGCATTTTGTGATCCAGTCAAGTTGACACATAAAATTAACCATCACACCCAGTGGGTATCTTCTTGGTGGGAGGTAATGCTCCATTTCCTGCTACAGAAAGCCAAGAGTTAGGTGGTCCCTCTCCCTGCACCTTGGCTGCAGGATGCAGGCACGTGACCTGTGCTGGCCCAATCAGATGTTCCTGCCTGGGACTTTGCATCTGAAGAGGGTGAGCTAAGAGGAAGTGTCAGTTAGATCTCACTTCCGGTTGTGGCAGAGAGTGGCTGATAAAGATGGTCATCTTGTTTCTCCAAACATGCTGATTTTCTTCTCATTTTCTGAGCCTGGTTCTCCCATCACCAGTGGCTTCTGAAGGTCCTCTGTATCTTTCCAATAAATGTTGTTTTCAACTGAAGAGCTAAAGTCAAGCTCTGTTCCTTGTAACCACAAACTCTGACTGGTATAGAGGTGAGGCCCATCTTTCAGGCTGGACACTTGGAATCAAGACACCCCTATTCCTGTTTTGTGTCATGTGTAAACTTACAGGCAGATGGCTCTGGCTGCCACTGAGCGAGTCAGCCACAAGAGGAGTGCCGAAGCCAAAGGGCATAATCACATCCATGACAGTGACCAAGTATCAAACCTTTCCCATGTGCCAGCCACTGTGCCATGAGCTTCTCTTACATTATCTCAACTGATTATCACTACAGTCATCTGTGGTTGGCAGCATTATTATCCCCATTCTTCAAATGAGGAACCTGTAACAGAAAGATTAAGGAATTGGCCTAAGTTTGTACTGTCCTAAGTGGCAGAGCTGGAATTCATGCTCAGGACTATTGGTGCGTCCAGATGTGTAACTAGCATGGTAGGTGTAGTGAGACTCTGTGAGTCCTCTTTGGAAGGATTGAAGGAGGCGTGTAGAGAGGCAGGAGGTAGGGAATCAGCCAGGAAGAATAAGGGCCCAGCATGTTGATAAGGGCCACCTAAGCGTCTGCTTTGGTGTTTCTTGGCCACCGTATTCAGGCAGCAGAACTCATCCTCACTCATTTAAACAGAAGGGGATTTGTTGCAGGGTGTTGTTTAGTTTGTAGAATTTCCAGAATTGGCTCAAATCATGCTTGATTGCTACAAATTCATGGATCATGCAGACAGGGGAAATGATTAAGCAGAATTCCAGACTGTTCTAGAGGAAACCCACTGTTGCCATTGCTGACCACCCAGAGGCTATGATGCTAAAGATAGAATCATCTTCCCAGCCACTCCATAAAAGCTAATCCCTCTGCTGCCACCCTTGCTGGATGGTCCAACCTCTCATGGCACAAGGCCACTGACCCAATTGCTCAACTTCGCCTTCCAGGTCTCATGTGGGTGTCTTGGCTTGGTGGACCTAGGTCACGTGGGGAACGCTGGTGGCAAAGAATCTGCAAAATGTAGCTTTTAGCTTTTCAGCATGTTTAGTTCAGGAAGGCACTTTAGAAGGGGGTTGGAGTGGACGCTGAATGCCGAATCAATGGTATTGTCCTGCCTCAGCTTCATTGCTCTCTGTACACATGTGTGGTGGAGAATGTGTGTGAGGTCCTGATACTCCAAGTTGATACCATACAACTTCACATCTGGAAAGGAATCTGGGGTTTTCAGGTCCTAGGGGTTCCTGAAGGGGTGTTAGGGGACTGCCACAGTGATCAAGGAGGGGGCTGGGTGAGGGGCAGGGCCAACACATTTTACAACAGCTCAGCTCTGATATGTTTCAGATTCTGTGCTAAAAATATATAAACAAAATAAAAGAGGTTGCAAATCACTGGCTAATCTAACTTTTTCATTTTTACTGATGAGAAAACAGGGACTCAGAGATGCAAATGCCTTGTCCACAGTCAGAACTAGCAGAGGGTAAAACGGAGGCCAAAACTAGAACTGTTCCTTTCTCTACTGCACCATGATATCTGAAAGTGTGTTCATTCAAAATTGTATCATTGCCTGAGATGCACGACATTCTGGGTTTAGCACAAGTGGTGATATGACCTGATTTCAACTTCAACATCACTGCCCCAGAGAAGTCTGCCTGGATCCACCAGGCCAAGCCAGTTCTTTCTGTCATATGCATTCTTGGAGCCTATACTTTTCCCTTGTAGCACTTAGCACAATTATAATGAAGAATTTAATCACTGTATTGCTTAGTATCTATCTCCCTTATTAGAATGTAAGTTCCAGGAAGTAAGGACTTTGTTGGTCTTGTTCACGGCTATATCCCCAGAATATGACAACTTCCAATGGACAACCCAAACACTAAAAAAGACTGGAAATCAGGGCAGCTAGGTCTAAGCCCTGCCTCAGTCTTCCCCAGGGGGAGAGACCAGTGTTTGCTGCTCATGAACGTAGACTGCAGAGTGAGACAATCTGAGTTCAGCCCTGAGCTGCGTCTCTGTCTCCTCATCTGTTAAATGAGCCTAATAATTCCACTCTCCTTTACTGTTGTTAGGAGGACAGGAGAGAATGACTAAAATTTGGGCCTGAAATTGGATACACATTTCCCATGGCTAGACAAACTATGGTAGGAATTATAGTCCATGCCTTGCTATTCTGAAGCCTATGGAAAGAATATCCTAGAATGTGAGGACTGAAACTGTTCCTGAGATCCTTGGGATTTAGCTTCCTGTATTTATAGGACCTTCATTTCTGATTGAAAAAAATGATAAATGTAAATTATAGAAAAAAATAGAAAATATAGATAATTATAAGGAAGAAAATTTAAAAATCACCTCATGATCTAATATTTTGGCATACATCATCCCAACCTTTTTTATGTTCATATTTATATATCATAATTTATACTGCTTGTAATCTGCATATTTTCATTTTAAATACTTTAAGACCATTTTCATATTTTAAATGTTCTTATATAATACAATTTTTTTCAGATATTCATTTTTAATTATTTATTTATTTTTAGCTGTTTTGGGTCTTCATTTCTGTGCAAGGGCTTTCTCCAGTTGCGGTAAGTGGGGGCCACTCTTCATCACGGTGCACGGGCCTCTCACTATCATGGCCTCTCTTGTTGCGGAGCACAGGCTCCAGACGCGCAGGCTCAGTAGTTGTGGCTCACAGGCCTAGTTGTTCCGTGGCATGTGGGATCTTCCCAGACCAGGGCTCGAACCCGTGTCCCCTGCATTGGCAGGCAGCTTCTCAACCACTGCGCCACCAGGGAAGCCCCCATTTTTTCTTTTTTTAAATTTTGATTTGAGACCTTTTCTTTTCTAATGTAAGCGTTTAATGGTATAAACGTCCCTCTTGGCACTGCTTTAGATGCATCCCACAAATTTTGACATGTGATATTTTATTTTTCATTAAGTTATATGTATTTTTATTTCCTTTTTTGGGACATTTTAATTTTGCTAACTAGCCTTTTTAATTATGAAGTTAATTTATTCATATGGTAAAACAATCCAAACTTTATGAGTTTTCAATAAAAAGAAAGTCCTTCTCTCATTCCACACATACCCCAGTTCCTTTCATTAAGGTACACATAGTGAACAGTAACTTTGCGCACCTGACAGAAACTTTCCACTTACACACATGTTTGTGTGCATGTGTGTGTGAGATAATATGTTTCATGTTTTATCTTTTATTGGACAAATAGGAGCACACAACACACACTTGTGCACCTTACATATGTAGTAGATTGATTACCAAAATGGTCCCAATTATTCCCCACCTTCTCATATTTCTTGCAATATAACTTTGAAGCTACTCCCATAAGAGAGGGAGAATAATGTAAATCAATGAAGTTAGAAAACGCCCTCACACCTTACACAAAAATAAACTCAAATGGCTTAAAGGACTTAAATATAAGACGTGACACCATAAAAATCCTAGAAGAGAACATAGGCAAAACATTCCCTGACATAAATTGTAGCAATGTTTTCTTATGTTTCCCAAGGCAAAAGAAATAAAAGCAAAAATAAACAAATGGGACTTAATCAAACTTACGAGCTTTTGCACAGCAAAGGAAACCACCAACAAAACAAAAAGAGAACCAATGGAATGGGAGAAAATATTTGCAAACAATGCAACCAACAAGGGCTTAATTCCCAAAATATACAAACAGCTCATACAACTCAATATAAAAAAAATAAACAATCAAAAAATCGGCAGAAAACCTAAATAGACTTTTTTCAAAGAAGACATACAGATGGCCAAAAGGCACATGAAAAGATACTCAGCATTGCTAATTATTAGAGAAAGGCAAAACAAAACCACAATGCAAATCAAAACCTCACACCAGTCAGAATGACCATCATCAGAAAGCTTACAAATAATAAATGCTAGAGAGGGTGTGGAGAAAAGGAAACCCTCCTACCCTGTTGGTGGGAGTGTAAATTGGTACAGCCACTATGGAGAACAGTATGGAGGCTCCTCAAAAAACTAAAAATAGAGTGATCATATGACCCAGCAATCCCACTCCTGGGCATGTATGTGGAAAAAATGAAAACTCTAATTTGAAAAGATACATGCACCCCAATGTTCATAGTAGCACTATTTACAATAGCCAAGACATGGAAACAACCTAAGTGTCCATTGACAGATGAATGGATAAAGAAGATGTGGTATATATGTACAATGGAACATTACTCAGCCATAAAAAAAGAATGAAATAATGCCATTTGCAGCAACATGGATGGACCTAGAGATTATTTTACTAAGTGAAGTAAACTAGACAGAGAAAGACAAATATCATATAATATCACTTATATGTGGCATCTAAAAAAAATAATACAGATGAACTCATTTGCAAAACAGAAATAGATTCACAGCCATAGAAAACAAATTGATGGTTACCAAAGGGGAAAGGAGGGGAGGAGGGATAAATTAGGAGTTTAGGATTAACAGATACACACTATTATATATAAAATAGGTAAACAACAAGGACCTACTGTATAGCACAGGGAACTATATTCAATATCTTGTAATAACCTGTAGTGGAAAATAATCTGAAAAAGAATATATATATAAAACACTGAATCACTTTGCTATACATCTGAAACTAACACAACATTGTAAATCAACTATACCAAAAAAAAAATAGAATTAATAAAAAAGAGGGGGAATACTTCCTTACCCCTTGAATTTGGGGTCACTTTGGCCAACAGGATGTGATGGAAGTTATGGTATACAAGTTCTCACTCTAAGTCTCAAGAAGCCTTGCATGCTTCCACTTCCTCTTTTGGAATTCTTCCACATGAACAAACCTGGACTAACCTGTTGGAAGATAAAAGTCCATGTGGAGGTTAATTGTCCCAGCCAAGTCAGTTCTAAACCAGTCTACACTGGCTGACCTCCAAACATGTGAGAGCCTGCTGAAGATCAGCAGAGCTGTCTACCCAACCCACATCTGACTACAGAGTCAACCAAAGGTCAACCAACAATGAAAGATGCTTATTGCTTTAAGCCCCTGAGTTTTGGAGCAGTTTGTTATGTGGAAATAGCTAACAGATACAGTGATGTTTTCATATCAGTACATTGAATAAATTAACATGTGTAAAGCATTTAGAACAGTGCCCAGCCCACAGTAAGCTTTCAAACATGTTAGCTCTAATTATTATTACATACAAATAATGCCTGCAAAGTATTCCATTGTATGATGTACTGTTATTTATTCAAAGAGTCTTCATTTGTTGAATATTTATATTGTTTCCATTTTGTTTCTACTGTAAAGAATGCTGCAATCGTCCTAGTATATAAATTTTTTTTTCGGTCTATTAATGGGAAAGAATTCTTAAAAATGTAATTGCTGGCTGAAAGTATATGTACACTTTAAAAAACAACGGATAATAAAAATTTGTCTTCCAAAGTTACTCAATTCGTTTCCACCAACATTGTATGAAACGACTGTTTCTTCTCAGCCATCCCCAGACCCAATGTTATTTTAATGACTGCATAATAGTCTATCATAATATGTGCCCTAGTTTATTTAACCAGTCTTCACTGTTGAACATTTAGGTTGTTTCCTTTTTCCCCACATTATAAACAAGACTGTGGAGAACATTCCAGCAGATAAATCTTTTCACACATTCATGATTATTTCCTAACAATAAATTCCTAGAAGAATTTTTGAGTCACAGGATTTACACATTTTTAAAGGATTTTGAATATATAATACCAAATTATTCCTCAGAAAAATTATACCAGATTATACTCAAATGCAGCATTTACAAAAACCTTTATTATGGAAAATTTTAGAAATATACAAAAGAATAGAGAACATTACGACACCCCCAGATAGCCATCACTCAGGTTCAATAATGATCAACTTAATGGCCAATCTATTTCATCTACAACCTATTTCATCCCAGTTTGGCTAGATTATTTTGAATCAGATCCAGAGGGGATGTTTTTAAAACTTTCACTTAAGCAGGTGAGGATTTGGAAGACCGATGAAAGTCTCCCTCTTCAGAGGGGATCCTGGTGGGAATCTCTTGTGACCACAGCCCAGGCCTGTAGCCAGGGGATGGCCTCACTGAGGGGCACAGGGAAACGGGGGAGCCCTGGTGCATTGCGCTTATCCCCTGCCCTGTGGGAGCCAATGATCCTACAGTAAGTGACTAGCCAGCCCATTTCTGAGGGTGTCCAGTGTTTTTACTGAGTCTCTGTGTTCCCCAGCTGCACGTCATTCACCATTTGAATAAAGCAGAGGTAGATAATGTAATCCATCCATGGTTTACGTAAGATCAAATATTATGAGTCGCGTTTACAGTGACTGCAGCTGAGTAGGAGGCTCTTCCTTGGCCTCTGCTGACATTTTCCAGGCTGATTGAATTTTGAAATACTAGTTGGTTACATTGCATCAAATACAAGTCACACAATCTTGGGACAGAAATACAAGCAATTTCCTTTAATAAGAAGTTACGGTAATGGCTCAGTGTCTTCCCAACTCTCAGGGCATGTTATTACAGGACTGTACCATGAAGCAAACTGCACTATCGCTGAGATGTTGCTCTGAGGGGAAAGAAACATAACTTGAAGATGCATGTCAGTCAATTTGCAGATAAAGAGCAGCAGGAGACCTGTGTTCTAGACCAGAATAGTAAGTGGAAGGAAGGTGAATACTCAACATTGATTTCAAAATGTCAGATTCAAAGCACCCTCAAAAGTTCACTGCAATGATTCCCAAGCTACTGTAATTGCTCTAGAGGTCATCCAGCCTCGCTTTAAATAATCCACATGATAATGCTTGTGTCATCAGAATGCAAAGGAAAGGCCACAGGCTTTGAGGCAAACAGAACCAGGTTTGAATCAAACTCCCCCATGTACTTGCTGATCTGGGGCAGCTTCTGAGAGCGGGGAAGGCAAGCACAATGTACGTTCTAAGGACAGGGGAGGGCGGGGAGGGGCCTCCAATTGCCGGGGTCCAGCCTGCAGGTGAAACCAGCGGTCACGTCTTCTTAAAGACTACCCCCAACAATCGGAAAGAGGTCAGAGGTCTTCCTAGAGGAAGTGGCATCTCAGCTGGAGTCAGAGAGCCAGTGGGCGTCAGCCAGCCGACCTGAGGGTAGGTGAATAGGAGATCAGCATTTGTGGGTGGGAGGATTCCAGACAGAGGGAATAGCCTCCAAAGGTTTGGAGAAAGGAATGAGAAGCACACTCTGGTAATTAAAGTCGTCAAGTGCAGCTGGAGTGCGGTGTGCCAGGAGAGGGACAGGGTGACGCTGAGGAGGTAGCAGGAGTCAATCTTGAAGGGACATCCAAGGTAAATTCAGGAAACAGTAGAGTTTCAAGCTTGACAGCGACAGGATCAGAAGGCTGAGATCTCTGATCTCAGCTGCCGCGCAGAATAGATTGGAGGGGGTGATCCATTAGGAGACGGTTGTGACAGTGAGGTGGTCTGGACCAGGGCAGTGGCCGGGGGATGGCGAACCATGGACGGCGCCCAGAGCTATTTCACAGGTAAACAACTGGATCTGGTGATTGTGGGATATGGTAGGTCAAGGGAAGAGGGAGGGACCCAGGGTGGTCTCCTGGCTTCTGCCTTGGCCTCTGGTGGGTGGTGGTGCTAGTCCCAGAGATAGGCGATGGTCACAGGGGTGGCATGGGGAAAGATGGGGAGTTTGTGCTGAGTTTGAGGCCAAAGAAGTTCTCTGGGCAATTGTGTAAATACACTGGGGACTGAGAAGCATGACAGAGCTCGGTTGTGAGCTGTCAACGCATGGAGGGTCACTGAAGCCACACGAGCAGAGATGATCTCCAGGAAGAGCACTTAGTCCATGAAGAGAAAAAAAAAAAAATCTCCTCATTGATGAAACGGCCAAGGTCTCATGTAAAGTGCCGAGCCTGGCCCTGGATGGGGTGGCAGGCGATGGCAGGGCCCCCTCTTTGTCTCCCTGTGGTGTGACGGGGCAGCCTTGTTCCACCCCGGTGCCATTTTCACAGTCTTACGTGATCTCCCTCTTCTTGGCTGTCTCCTTGGTTTAATACCAGCTATGAATATCCCAAGTCCGCCCCCCTCCCTACCCATGTTCCAGAAAATGAAAATGGACCACTTGATACGCAAGCCCTGACCTCAATCCTATAGTGATCAGATTTTTCCCAACCAAACGGGGTTCCAGTAAGAGACCGCAGCTGCCTGCTACTCCGCGAATGGATCTTAAAGCTGTGGTTTGCTTCATGATATACAGGAGAGAAATCTGGTCAGGAAACTCCAGAAAATCGTTTCTCGGCCATCTGTCTTCCCCTGAATGGCAGCCAGAGATCGCTCACCAAGTCGTGTGTATGGCAGCTCCGCAGCTCAGTTGGAAAGGAACCGCAGCCAAGGTGCCAGGGTGCGCGTGCTCCGTGTTCGGTGACGGCAGCTGGCTGGCAGGCTGCTCCCGGGGTCAGCAGGACCAGATTATGCAAGGACAGGAAAATTAGCTCCCCAAGTCATCCCAACAAAATTAATTTGGTTGTTGCAATTAACTTTCCATCTGCTGGAATGTGGTTATGCTGCAGTGACAGCCAAGCCCTGAGTCCGGGTAATGGCAGGCCCGCTGGTGCTAGCTTTTCCACTTAGTACTAGTTTGAGAGGAAACGTGAACTGAATAGACTTTGCTGGAGAAGCCTCAGAGAGAGTCTCCCATGCCTAGCTGCCCTGAGGGCCTCACAGCAGATGTTAACTCTTCTTCCTTGGAGGCTATTGAAAGTGGGCTGACTCAGTGGAAAGCCCGAATCCATGAACTGTGCTTTCCAGCAGAGCAAAGGGAGAGAAAGAACAAAGAGGTGGTGCTCTCCAGGAGCGGCAAATTTTGTATCCATAAGAAGAACCCTTTCGGACTTCCTTCTCACCACTCTCCCCTCCCCACCATCCAGGCTGCAGCATCTCTGACTCTATTCTGGGCATAGTGTACCCCTTCGATTTAGAGCCACAGGGAGAAGGCCGGCGTCCTACTCTTTCGTTTATTAAACTGAATCATTTTTTATTATGCGTATCAAGGGGCAATTTTGGCTGAGCTAGAACTTAGTCATTGCATGTTATTGTCTCCCTCTATCTATTTGCACCCATTCCTATGCATGGGGTGTAGACTTTGTAGTTGGGCAAGGAAGGAGGCGGGGGTTTTAGAGATCTGTCTTCCAGCTGCCCCCTTGGCCTGGGGTTGACCTCTACAGGGATAAGGATTTGAAACTGATGGAGTTATTTTCATGGAAGACTCTGTAAGATTCTGGGCACAAACTGGGATGCTTAGGACCCAGGTGACAAAGTGTGGCCTGGGAGAGGAAAGCGGCCATTCTCCTTCTGCTGCAAAGAACCCAGCGCCATGCTGAGGATGGTGGTCTTGGAAAGCTTCTTCTAACAGCTTAACGGGTGAGTGGAAGCCAGAGAAAGAGATCACGCAGGGCAGCCCCAAGTGGTTGCTGCAGCTGGTAGCCTGGCCTGCGGCCCAACAAGAGCGTCTCCTAGAATTTACCAAGTGCCTCTCGAAAGGAGCTAAGTTCTGCATGGGCAAGTGAAGGCCTTGCTCAGGATCA
Organism: Grampus griseus; assembly: GCF_964374135.1. Taxonomy (NCBI): domain Eukaryota; kingdom Metazoa; phylum Chordata; class Mammalia; order Artiodactyla; family Delphinidae; genus Grampus; species Grampus griseus. The sequence continues at coordinate 83,110,617 of NC_139017.1, forward strand.
TTGTATTTGGGGCATAAACAAATATACTCCCAAACTGGGAGGCTCTGGATCACTTGGGAGAATTTGTGTAGGCAGAGTGTTAGCATCACTCTTTCTTGCCACATCCCTGGCTCCAGCTAAACTTAGCGATGACTGTCCAGGACCTACTCTGGAAGAGCAAGAGGCATTTCCTCCAATCACTCAGATGAGGGATTTCTTAACCAAGGCCAGGACCCAGAGCATGCTGCCTCTATGGGAGGTCCCAGGGGATGGGAAGGAGGTGGGAGTAGAGAGGCTGGTACTGGGGGTGGGGTCAGTCGGGGGCAGGAAGAAAGAAGAGGTAGGAAGAAATGGTCTCAGGTGGTTACTTTGAGCACCCAGTGTTGCCACGGACAGAATTTCATTTTCTTTACAGCAGAGCAAATTGACATGGACAATTATGTGATCTTCTAAGGAGAAATCAGCAAAGCCAGAAAATCTATCTCTAGGAAGTGTTTCTTTTATTCTGGAATTTCAATAGGGTGAGAGTTAACACAGCAAGTTCTAGCTTAGGAACCAAAACATTCTAAATTTTTAAAAAGGCCTAAGACCAACAACTCCAAGATACCCTAACACCCATTTAACTGCAACTCCCTAAATGTGGTCCAAATGCCAACCTGTATAAAAAGCTCTTGGAGTGCTGGTTAAAAATGAAATTCCTTAGTCCCAAACCACTAAATCAGATTCCCTTGGAAAGAGCCCGGGATTCTATTTTTTGGACAAGTACCCAGGAAATTACTATGCACATTAAAATTTAAGAACACTTTGTTTTTACCCTCTGTCCAATATAGTAGCTACTTACCACTTGTGACTATTTAAATTAATTAAAATTAAATAAAAATTTAAAATTCACTTTCTCAGTCATCCTAGCCATATTTCAAGTGTGCAATAACCCCATGTGACTAGTGGCTACTATACTGGACAGCGCAGAACATTTCCATCATCACAGAAAGTTCTATTGGACAGAGCTGGCTGTAAGGAAGACTGTAAATAATGAGTTAGACGATTATAAATGTTTTCATGTTAACATGTGAAGTTTAATCATTTTTTTCTATAAAAATGCTGTTTCCTCCAAAACAGTGAACTTTGCATTGGTTAATATTGATCTGTGAGGATATCGCTGTCCCTGTGGGTCACCTCTTTTCTGCCTTTTGGCTGGGCCATACACAGCCTCTGCAGGAGTTAGATAGGTATAGCCAAATACACTAGCCTAATACAATTCTGGGTGGGTATAGTCTCACAGCCACCACTTGGTGGGACAATGGAGTCTGTGCAAAGCCAGAGTCTCCCATGGCTCTGGGCCGATGCAAACGTGGGCCAGTGCGCATGGCTGGCCAAGTCAACCGTGGTTGGACTTTGGCCCCAACTTGCCTTCTCAGCCAGGCACCTTTGCACAGTGTACAACCTATAAAACCGTATGCAGTGGCCCTGAGTGGGGAGGAGCGTTTGTTGAAGTTGCAGATTTTTTAATTCAAAAAATACACAGCTTTAGTGTCCTATTTTTTTTATTGTTCCAACATATTTATGAATTAAGGACATGTTTAGTATAAACCTCTGTAGAGTTTTTTTTTTTTTTTTTTTTTTTTCCGGTACGCGGGCCTCTCACTGTTGTGGCCTCTCCTGTTGAGGAGCACAGGCTCTGGACACGCAGGCTCAGCGGCCATGGCTCACGGGCCCAGCCGCTCTGCGGCACGTGGGATCTTCCTGGACCGGGGTACGAACCCGTGTCCCCTGCATCGGCAGGTGGACTCTCAACCACTGCGCCACCAGGGAAGCCCTAGTGTCTTATTTTAAAACACCTCTTAAGACTGGACCCCATGCTGGGCACCGGGGACCCAACAGCCAAAGAGAGAAGGTCACTGCCCTCAAGTTGTTTGCAGTTAAGCTGGGAAGGGGCTCAGAGCTAAACAGCACTTCCAGTGCAGCATGTTGCAGTGCAGTGGTGGAGGGATCTCTTTCGTCCAGGGAGATTAACCACCTTGGAGGGGACAGGGAGGTCCTCCTGGATGCCTAAGATGATACAGAAGGAAGACTAGAGCCAAGTGAATGGGATGAGGGAAGGCAGCGTGAGCAGAGGGAACTGCAAGATCGAAGGTGAGGGGAGAAGCAGCACGGTGCTTGGGGAGCTACGCATCTGAGCTGCTGTTGCTGGAGCTGAAAGTATGAACCAAAGAACTGGAGAGGAGGAGGGAGAGTCAGGCAGAGGCTGGGGCGGGAGCCACAAGTCTGGGCTTTATCCTGCTTCAAAGGGGTGTCATGGGAAGGCTCTCAGCTGCTCAGATTGTCAAAGATCGACTGCTTTGCAAAACATATCAGAAGTTATATTCATAGGCTGCATTTTATTTTGTCTAATTGCATTTGATCCTTACAACACCCACTAGAAAATCAAGATAGACATTGTTTACTATTTTACAGAGTGGAGAGTAAGGCTCAGAAAGGCAGCATCATTTGCCCGAGGGTTACACGACCCCACGTCAAGCATTAAGATTTTTTTAAAAAATGATTTTAACTTTGTTATTTCCTAATTATAAAAGCAGTATGTGATCACAAGAAAATATAGGAAACTATATAAAAATATGAAGAAAATAAAAACTCACCCATAAATCCACATTTACTATTACCAATTTACTGCATTAACTTTCAGTCACGGACGCGCGTGCACGTGCACACACACACACACACACACAATACTCTTTATGCCACAAATATAAATTCTATATCTATATATAACATATATAGATATTATAATCCTATGTATGTTATACATACTATTTTAATACATTGGGATTTTGTATCCTGCTTTTTTCACTTTACAGCTTTCCATGAGCAATTTTACATGTCTGTAGTGTTTGGAAGTAAGATTTTCAATGGCCACATGTATTGACAATTTCTTTAATTAGTTCCTTGTTTTGGGACATTTGTAGGTTGTTTCTGAGCTTTTGTTAATATAAATGTGGTTTAAAGAACAATACTATTACCTTTGGAAAAATTTCTTTAAAAAAATTACTGTGTCTGGGCTTCCCTGGTGGCGCAGTGGTTGAGAGTCCGCCTGCCGATGCAGGGGACATGGGTTCGTGCCCCAGTCCGGGAAGATCCCACATGCCACGGAGCAGCTGGGCCCGTGAGCCATGGCCGCTGAACCTGCGTGTCCGGAGCCTGTGCTACGCAACGGGAGAGGCCACAACAGTGACAGGCCCGCGTACCGCAAAAAAAAAAAAAAAAAAAAAAAAAAAAAAAAATTACTGTGTCAAAAAGTATGAACTACTTTAAAGCTCATGATACATGTTGCCAAACTGCCCTGCAGAAAGGTTGGACCAATTTACTCCCCTGCCAGCTGGGTGTGACAATGTCCTCTTTACCAACGAGTTGCCGGACTACAGGCTCTGGTCATAGTTCACTTCCCATGACCCTTGTTGTGAGGCTCCAGAAGGAGAGGACAAGGGAACCAGCACAGGGAAACACACATGCATAGGGTCTGCCATCTAGGCAGAGGGTTGCCAGAGCAACCCCAGGAAGTGGGGATGGGGAGGTGATGGTGAAGACAACCACACCTGGTCAGACTCTAACAGGGCACGCTTGGCACGTGGCGAGAGGACAGGAGACACCCGCCTTTCCTTTCAGCAGACCACACGGGTTAGCCCTTCTGTCCAGCATGTTCCCAAAGTCAGCATTCCTTAGTGCTTGGTGTTTCATGAGGGGGCGTTTAAAACTTCAGATGAACATGGGAGAGAGAGATTTCTGTTCAGAGCTGGAGAAGAGCTCTTGTTAACCAAATGAGTCCCATGAAATGCAATCCATCCTTCTGATTCTCAATCCAATTTAAAGTGATTTTACTAGATTTGAGGGTGTGTTCGATCACTGCATCTTAACTTGGAATGAAGTGAAAACCATGGTTACCAAGGGAAAGGAAAAAGGGCTTGCACTCAAACGTGGAGAAGACCATCCCAGGCCTCCCAAACCACCCTGTGGGTTCGGATCTGATCTGTCTGCCCCAAAGCAAAAGGACTGTGCACCAGTAAAAACGCCATCATGTGGCTCCCTGTCACTGCTGTAGTTCCCTGGAGGAACTGCAAGCCAGAGAGCACATACATGTCCCTCCAGGGTTGCCAGAAGGACTAAAGGACAAAGTGAGCCTTGGTGAGGTCCCAAGGCCCTTGAAGTTGCAAGGAGCTGGGAAGTGGTCGCTCTAGAAGGTGGGGTGAGAGGGGTGGCTGTGGGGTGGCATGGGTCATCTCAGAGGTGTTGGAGGACAGAAAGGAAGCAGTCAGATATCACGGGGATTGCAGGATAAGGACCTGAGGCCCCCTTGTCTGCCTCCCAACGGCCACTTCTTTTTCTTTGCTCTCTCTCTTTTTCTTTTTCCTCCCGTCTCCAGTTTCCTCTATTTAGTCATCTTTCACGTGGCCCCCAAAGAGCCACCTCAGTCCCCAAGTCAGCCTGAGCTTTCAGCTTCAGGACTCTCCGTCAATCTGACAGCACTCTCTGTGTCTCTCAGATCAAATCACTGAAGTAGAGAAGCTGAATGGTCCGGAACAGCTATGGATGGTCTCTGCCTCTGGGTCAAGGGACCACCCTGGTCCCTCAGTCACAGATAGTCATTATGGGGGACAGGTGGGTCACGTGGCATAGAGGACTGCAGGCTGGAGGTAGAGCTGCCATGGTCAATTACAGAATGTTTCAAGTGGAAATAGAATTGCAGTTCCTCTTTTAAGACAGGCTCACACTGCCCATGAGACCAAACAAGGGGAAGGAAGAGACAGAGGTCAAGGGTCATCTGGGCACAGAGGTAAGGTTCACAGGAGCAGAAAGAGCTTTGGGCTTGGAGTCAGAGGACCTGGGTCCAAATCCTGACTGATTTGCCTGGGAGTTGGTCTGGGACCAGATATTATACCTGTCACAGTCTCAGTTCCTCATCTGGGAAAGGTAGATCCTGCTGCCCTCCCAGAGAGGGCTTGAGGATAAACTGGTATCATATACATGAAAGTGAATTTTCAGTTGTACATCATAACCTCTACTGTAGCCCCCTTATAGTAGAATTAGTGGCTCTTAATGGCTGTGATCTTTCTGGGCTCTCTAGAGAATCAGAGCAAGGCATGTAGGACTCGTTCTAGATTAAAGCAGTTCTCAAAATTCACTGTCACATGACCCTTTTACACTCTTAAAAATGACTGAGGACCCCAAAGAGTTATTAATATGGGTAATAGTTATTATTCTCAAAGTTAAAACTAAGGATTAAAAAATATGTACTTAGTAATTCATTGTAAGAAAATAACCCATTAAATGTTAATATAAATTCATATTTTTATTTTAAATGGTGATATTTTCCAAACCAAAAAATATCAAGTGAGATGAGTGGCACCCTTTTACATTTTTGCAGCCCTCTTTAGTATCTGGCTTATTGCATTCAATCTGTTGGGATACGTTGTTTTGGTTGAAATATATGAAGAAAATCTGGTCTCCATACATGTATAGTTGGAAAAGGGAGGAGTATTTTAATAGCCTTTTCAGATTATTATGGATGTTCTTTGATGTCACACCCACTCAACAAGCAGCAGTTATTTAAAGATAAGTTGCAACATGGAATCTGAAAACCAATGAGTTTTTCGTTCTTTGTTACATTAAAATCCATTGGTCTGTCTTGCACTATGAATGGATCTTTTACCAAGCATGGTTTTGCCGCATCATGAATTGGTCACTTGGAAAATATTGGTTCAAAGAGTTATGCAGATCACCTAAATGTTGACACATTTCCTTAGATGATATCCAAAATATCCCATTCATTAATTTGACCAGTCTCATCAGAAAAGTCTTAGAACTGGGGGAAGCTGTCAAGCTTACAGGTGTGGATGCAAAGTTTTCCAAAAATTAAAAATTTTTGTTTAAAAGCTCAAATTCCACCATGGGCAACATATACTGTCAGTTGATATCTTTGACGTGACAGGCTCACTTTGTTCATTTTAGAAAGTTTCTGCCAAACACCCTATTCTGAATAACCACATTGTGTCTATCAGTGCTTCTTTGAAGTAAAAATGGTGTTTCACTTTTTTAAAAAGGCTAGTTCAGCTCACAACTCAAACCCATTACACAGTGCTTGTCTTCAAACACTTTTCTTCATCCATCATACTTTGGAATACAGCAGAACTGCTTTTATGCATAATTCTCAGTTTGTCACACAGAATATGGAAATACATGAACTCAGGGTCAAGATTAATAAACTGAGTAATTTTTACCGCTTCATCAAAAACATTCTTTAGTGAGACTGGCCATTGTTTTCCTGCACGTGTGTGACAGTGCAGAACACAATGACTGCTAGGACATCGTGTTGCCTTGACTCATGGGGAGGGGCCAGCAGTTTCACCCACAGCCTCTTTTCTCTATCAGTACACCTGACCACAGTGACACAAGTAAATGACATCTCGGTATGATTATGAAAATACTTTTGGGGCTTCCCTGGTGGCGCAGTGGTTGAGAGTCCGCCTGCCGATGCAGGGGACACGGGTTCGTGCCCCGGTCCGGGAGGATCCCACATGCCGCAGAGCGGCTGGGCCCGTGAGCCATGGCCGCTGAGCCTGCGCGTCCGGAGCCTGTGCTCCGCAACGGGAGAGGCCACAGCAGTGAGAGGCCCGCGTACCGCAAAAAAAAAAAAAAAAAAAAAAAAAAGGAAAATAGTTTTGACTTCAAAGACCTTCTGAAAAGGTCTCAGAAACCCTCAGCGGGTCCATAACCTATATTTTAAGAACCACTGTTCTCGAGCTTTGGGGTTGAAAGAAATGACACATTCCTTTATTTCCTTAATAAAATTAACTCTGGCTCAAGGAAGTCCACTGCTCCTAATGTTCTGGGATTCTTTCCTCCTCTCCTGGGTCAGACCCTGGCACAGAAAATAGGCGAAGGCCTTGGTCCCTCCTGGTTGATGCTGACCCCGCTCCTTGCCCAGGCCCTCTGGGTGCCTGCAGTGGTGAGTGGCTCTGCTGGTAGCCCCACCACCCCAGGGCCATGCTCAGCAGTGGGGTCTTCCTGAGACCCTCTTGGCTCCGGCACTGGTGCCCTGCCCGACCCTTGTCCCAAGATCTTGCCTCCTCAAGATGTGTGCTCTGCATTGGCTCAGGTCCCTATCACTACGGAACCTGCCACTCTGCCTGTCTTCCTAGTTCCTAAGTCTCCAACCAGGCTTTCCTGGATCAGGTTTTCCCTTTTCAGTCCCTGAATTCTGAAGCCTTCAAAACCCTTCTCTTTTCCAATAGTCTGGGTTAATTCACTCAGTGGACCTAAACCAGAAGTCCGTGGCCCTCAGACTGTGCATGAATTTGACTACAAATGTTTCTAGTTTTTAAAAAATTTGAATAAAGTGCCAATATTTAAAAATCAGGATATTCACAGACAATTATGATATCTGTCTTCTCCTGAAGCCTTAGATGGTCTGGCAACATTAGGCCTGCATTTTCACACGGCAACTGTTGGCTGAAGGTGAGAAGAATGCACCGTTCATTTTGTCAAAGACCCTACTGCTCCCTCTTGTCTCCCAGCAGCCTTCTTTACTCATTCACTTACCTGCCCGACTTCGTTAACATTTGAGTTTGTCATCCCTGTCCAGCCCTTTGAAGGACAAAGACTTTTGAGGGTATATCTTCTCTTACCTGGCAAACCATATGCAAATTTGTTTTTTAGTCATCTTTCTATGGCCAAGAAGACAGAGCTAAGCCTGTCTGACAAAATTTTATGAAAGATGACTATGTTGTCTTAAGCCCAGTTTAAAAGTGGAGCTTCTCTATTTGAAGTTTGTAGCAGTTTCAGAGTATTGTCTGCTCAGGAGCCCTTGAGCTTCCTTCACACAATCCATGGTGTTCCACAGAGCACCACTGAACAACCACAGATCTAGCCCATGCAAAGCTCATAAGAGGAAACACGGAGACCTTGATTGAGCCCAGCTAAAGAAAGGGTGTTAGGTATCAGTAGCTGACACTGCACTGTTGAGGAAGACTCCAGCTTGGTGGTTGTAGAACAAGGGTTGGAAATCATCATTGACTTCAGGGGTCTGCCTTGCCAGCTGTGTGCCCAGGTAGATCACCGAACCCTGTCTGAGCATGTCGAATTTAAAGCCTCCTCAACACAAATTGTCACTCACAGTGTAAGTCATTTTTGTTATTCAGCTGGGACTGGGGGGAACAATTTTGACCAGCTCCTCTCTGGGTGGAAGCAGGCCCTGTCTGGGTGGTGTGTACTAAGTTCATTGTCTTGGTGAAACCACAGGGCATCTCTGGCCATCAGCCCCTGCTGTGGTCTGTGCCTGGGTTAAGGTCAGAGCTCAAGTCTGACTTAAGCCATGAGCTGAGGCAGCTTTGGGAAATTGGGGAGCGGGGCAGTCATTCAAACTCAGTATCACTGTTGCTTTTCTCTCTTCTTTTGTATAAAAAGATCAATCTCATGTCTAATTCATTGGAAAATTCTCCACTTCTCTGTGTGTGTTTTTGATAAAAATAGAAGTCTCTGAGGACTGCAGGCTCCTGCTGAACTTTATGAGCAACTTCTCAAAGCTAGGTCACCAGGATCTTCTAATCTTTCCTTGAGTGAATTAAGCATCAGCAGGATGCTAGCTTTCCAGGTGACTGGTTCACGTAAAAGACTTCTAGGATTGGAGGCAGGAAGTTTTAAGGTCATTTAATCAATTTGCACAAAAAACACAACAGAGTGGACAAGTTGGCAGGAAGTTGGTCTCATAGACTCCCATTTCCATTTCTCTCCTTTCTTCCTTCTCTCCTTCCTTTCTCCTTTCCTTCTTCCTTCCTTCCTCCCTCCCTCCCTTCCTTCCTTCCTCCCTTCCTCCCTTCCTTCCTCTCTTCCTTCCTTCCTCCCTCCCTTCCTCCCTCCCTTCCTTCCTTCCTTCCTTCCTTCACCTCCTTCCTTCTCCCCTTCCTTTCTCCTTTCCATCCTTCCTTCCTCTCTCCATTCCTTCCTCCCTCCCTCCCTCCCTTCCTTCCTTCCTCCCTTCCTTCCTTCCTTCCTTCTTTCCTTCCTTCCTTCCTTCCTCCCCTCCTTCCTTCTTCCCTCCCATCCTCTGCCCCTTTTCTAGTCCCAGCCATCACCATCTCTGCAACAGACTCCAAACTCACCTCCCTGCCTGCAGACTTGTCCTCTTCCAAGACAGGGAGTGCTTTCCAGAGGACAAATATGATTGTATTTCCTCCCTGCATAAACCTTCATTGCTTCTCTGGTTTAAAAACTTCTATGGTGTTAGAAGTCAGGATAGATGTTACGTTTGAGGAGGAGAACGGAGCCGATGATAGAGAAGGGCATGAGGGAGGCTTCTAGGGGGCCAGAGATAGTCTGTTTCTTACCTTGGGTGGTGGTCACATGGATAGTCATATTGTGATAATTTATTGAGCTGTGCCGTGATGACGTGGGCACTTTTCTGTACGCGTGTTATACTCCTATAGAAATTTTTAGGGTTCAGTGTTTAATATCACCCTCCTGTGCTTTCCCAGGTGAGGGTGAGGAATGGCTGTGAATGCTGGGGAAGGGGACTTCTGGGATTCCTTAAGAGGGTCACTGAATCTTGTGGCAGCTTTGAAGCTGGAGTATCAGAATAATGAGCTAATTTCAACGACTGTGGGTGTGACAGACTTGTAGACTGTCTGATGAGTGGGGTCACGGAACTGCAGAGTTCTGGGATAATGATGATTCAGAGAAGCCTCGAGAATCCTTTACAAATGGTTATGGTTTGGGGCTGAGCAGGAAGAATTAATCCTGGCCCAATTCCCATCCAAGAAAGGATTTGTTTCAGATGGAGTTTGATTAGGCACGGGCTTGGTGTTGCTTTTAGCAGAGGTGTGAGGGTGCTCCACAGAAATGCTTTCCTGAAGTTTGTGATCAGGGCTCCAAGGGGACAGGAGGCCACAGGACCTGGGAAAGATACCAGGCCTTCCTCAGAGGTAGGCTGCAAAACTCTCCCTGAGAAGTGTCCCTTACAGTGGACCAATAAATGGGCCCTGGAGGAAGGCTGGGGGTGCTTCCCTCCCATTGGCCCCTTGGCAGAGCTGAGGAGTGTGGCAGCCATGGGTCTCGGGGTAAAGAAAGAATTGGTGTGTGGTGAGTGGTGGGGGACAGGCAGAGGGGGGGCTCCCCCCGATCCTGCAACTGAGTCACCAACTTGCTGAGCTTCTACAATCATTGGACATATTGTTCATTGCATTTTTAAAAACCTACTCTTCCTGGGCCTGTGTCTGCCTCCACCTAGCACTTTGTCTATTACATTGACATTTGCCTTCTCCTGTCTTGGCCTCTTTGCTGACCATAATGGCAGAAGTCGCCCTTTATGATGTCCTACTCATCCCCAGCACAGCATCTGGCACCTTGCAGGTGCCCAGTGAGCATCTGTGGAACAGTCAGAGGTGTGTGGGTCATCGGAGGGAGAGCTTGCTTACGCTCTGCAACCCCCCTGAGGGGTGGGACCTACCATCTCTTGAAAAACCGCGGCTCAGAGTTCATTTGAAGCACATCACTCATAAGGGGTAGAACTGTGATTCAAACCTTGGCCGGTCTGTCACCGAACCCCTTGCTCTGAATCTCTGTGCAGTGCTGACCCCCATCTACACTAGCCTAGTTATTCCCCCTTCAGCAACCCTATGACTTGCCGACTTTTTTTTGTTTGTTTGTTTGTGGTACGCGGGCCTCTCGCTGTTGTGGCCTCTCCTGTTGTGGAGCACAGGCTCCAGAAGCGCAGGCTCAGCGGCCATGGCTCACGGGCCTTAGCCGCTCTGTGGCATGTGGGATCTTCCAGGACTGGGGCACGAACCCGTGTCCCCTGCCTCGGCAGGCGGACTCTCAACCACTGTGCCACCAGGGGAGCCCTCGACTTTTTATTCAGGGTAACTCAACCCTCTCATCAATGCATCCCACATAACCCAAAGATTGGGTTCCCCAACAAAAGTGTACAAGTCCCCCTGAGACCTAGCCCTTACCTACAGCTCTGGTCCCATCTCTAGCCACATGGCGTCCTGAACTTCATGCATTAATCATACGGAAATACTCCAGTTGCTTGCATATATCATGCTTCCTTGATGGGTTCCTTTTTCTAGGATACTTCTTTCCCATCTCTATTGGGTGGGAAATTATAAATAGATATAGACAGATATATAGGCATTTCTATCATCTCACATAGTAAGAAATTCTGGGGGCGAGGGTGCTGCCGGTGCAGGGCCTCCAGCTCCTCTGCTCTGTGCTCTCTGCATTGGCTTCATTCTCAGGCTGGTAACAAGATGGTGGTTCCACATCTCACTTCCAGACACATCAGAGTCATGCATAAGAAGATGGACTGTTTGTTCGTGGGTCTGCCTCCCTGAGCCCCCAGCACATCACCAGCCTGGCTCACTGGTCAGGCCTGACCACAGACTCACCCTAAACCAAGGGGAATGGTGTTGATGAGATTAGTTTAAACTCATCAGGATATACCCCCTGGGGCTGGGGATTGGGTTGTGCTAGGGTGAGGTGTGTTCTTTAAAGAGTGGAACTCTGTCTGCAAGGGAGGTCTCAGGATTGGAGTGGATCCTCAAAGGTATCCAGCTCAGCATTTCTAAGGAAGGCTCCTCCTGGCTAGCATTTTAGCCTCCTCCCAACTCTAATTCTCCACCAGCCTTTTCCCCCACAGCCAAAATCCTCAGCCTCGCCCCGTGCCCTTCTGCACAGTGGCCCTCTCTGTGGGCCTGGCCTCTCTGCCCCGCCTGGCCGCATCTGCTTGCTTTCTTCGCACGTGCCTTGCTAACTCGCTGGCACCGTGCTCTTCCTACCCGGAACACTGTGCCTTCTTTCTAGCCAGTCTGTGTGCATCTTGTCTGGGAGTGACAGCCTTCCCCCCAGACCCCGCCCCCCGCCCCTGCCCCACCACACAGGGACACACGCCTCATCTCTTTGATCTCCACAGTCCCCCCCCCCCCGCACCCCGCCACCTCATCTCTTTGATCTCCACAGTCTCCCCCTCCCCTCCCCCCCACGCCACCTCATCTCTTTGATCTCCACAGTCCCCCCCACCTGCCACCCCGGGAGAGTAGGCAGTCAATTAATGCTTCTAACTAATTAGCCAGTTTGTCCTCAGCCTGGCCTCTTGCCCTTGCCCTCGCCCCTCTGTCTGCAGTGATGGCAGCCGCCTCTAGAAAGGCACAGCTTCAACATTTAGGGCCAGAAAATCCTAGGAACAATGGCTCTTTGGGGCTAGGGTGTTATGTCTCCAGAAATAATTTAAGCTCTATGGTGAACAAACCACCTGTCACACTGCTAGGATACAGCTGAAGGAAACTGGAAACTGTAGAGCACCTACTATGTGCCATGTCCTGGTTCCCCGCCTCAGATGTTTGTCCCTTTCAGCTGTGCACTTGCCAGAGCTGCCTCCTCTGCCTTCCTTCTTCGGCAGCTCTCTGGAAGGTTCCACATACCCTGCACAACTCAGCTCAGATAGCACCCGTGGTGAAGCTTCGCTTGATCCCCCAGAAACAGTCCCTTCTCCTCCTTCTCTGTCGTCCTTACACTCTGTGCAAACTCTGCATGGCCCCAGCGCAGTATAGAGAGTTCACTGCTCACCTGCCCGCCTCTCTACTGTGTGTGAGCTACGTAAGGCCAGGAACCAAATTTTTCTGGATTTTTGCATCCTCTGAGGACAGATTCATGCTTGTCAGGTAATAATAAATAAATCCCTGTTAATTAAATTAAATTAATAGTTGCTTAGGTCAGTAGAAAGCAAGATTCTGAAAAAGTGAACAGGAACTTAATAAATACAATGACTTTTTTTTAAACATCTTTATTGGAGTATAATTGCTTTACAATGTTGTGTTGGTTTCTACTTTATAACAAAGTGAACCAGCTATACATATACATATATCCCCATATCTCCTCCCTCTTGTGTCTCCCTCCCAGCCTCCCTATCCCACCGCTCTAGGTGGGCACAAAGCACCGAGCTGATCTCCCTGTGCTATGTGGCTGCTTCCCACTAGCTATCTATTTTACATTTGGTAGTGTATGTATGTCCATGACACTCTCTCACTTAGTCCCAGCTTACCCTTCCCCATCCCCGTGTCCTCAGGTCCATTCTCTATATCTGCATCTTTATTCCTGTCCTGCCTCTAAGTTCTTCAGAACCTTTTTTTTTTTTTTTAGATTCCATATATGTGCTTTAGCATACGGTATTTGTTTTTCTCTTTCTGACTTACCTCACTCTGTATGACAGACTCTAGGTCCACCCACCTCACTACCAATAACTCAATTTCATTTCGTTTTATGGCTGAGTAATATTCCATTGTATATATGTGCCACATCTTCTTTATCCATTCATCTGTGGATGGGCACTTAGGTTGCTTCCATGTCCTGGTAGAGCAACACAATGACTCTTAAATGTGTATTTTCTTTAATATGGTTCATGGTTAGGGAAAGAACAAGAAAAATGGAAGGAGAAAGAAGAGCAGTGTTGAGAAGGCCTCTCTCCTTCTTTAGGTGAGCTTCCTAAGAGCAAGAACAATTTTATATCCCGTGGCCCAGCCCAGAGCCTGGAATATAGAAGATGATGCATAAGTATTTGATGAATAGACGAGCAGGAGATGGGTCAGGCTGTGCTTTGGGGTTGGACGCTGAGCGCTGGCTGGGGTAGGGCATGAGGAACCTGGAATCTGGGATGGGACAGGGAAGCCCCCAGGAGGGAATAATCAACTTTGCCTATTTTGCCCAGGGCCTCAGACTTATGGTTGATCGATCAGCTCCTCTCTCTCTCTTCAACCTCCCCTCACCTCCTGCTCTTTACCCCTGGCTGTAGCAGCTACATGGTCCCATTTAAGACTCTAAACTGAGGCCTCAGGTCAAGGGCATGAAACCAGACTTGTCCTTCATGCACATGTGCCAGACCCCTGGCAGAGGATACGTGGAGGTCCAAGGGCTATGTGTTTGTGTACTAAATAAAGCTATAAACCAATGAAAAAAACTGATCAATAAAATATATTCTAGCCTCCTACTTTGGCAAATATATCTTCAAAACAACAAAATGAAAAAATATATAAAGCTATAATTTTTATATGACTGAAATTTAACCAAATGTCATAAATGACTGACTTGAATTATTGTTGCGCACATCTCAGACAGTGATATTGGGGTAAGTAATAAAAGCACACATAATTAATAAATTAGTACATCTTTATTTCATAAATTGTATTTTCACGTTTTCGTTTCAACAAAGTCACTAATTGTATTGTTATACAATCAAGATAGTCACATCAAGTATGTTCTATTGATGGTGATAATTTGGATTTAAAAAATGTGGTCCTGGGCTTCCCTGGTGACGCAGTGCTTGAGAATCCGCCTGCCAATGCAGGGGACATGGGTTCGAGCCCTGGTCTGGGAAGAACCCACATGCCATGGAGCAACTAAGCCCGTGCGCCACAACTACTGAGGCTGCGCTCTAGAGCCTGCGAGCTACAACTACTGAAGCCCATGCGCCTAGAGCCCGTGCTCCACAACAAGAGAAGCCACTGCAATGAGAAGCCCATGCACCTCAAAGAAGAGTAGCCCCAGCTCGCCTCAACTAGAGAAAACCCGCACGCAGCAACGAAGACCCAACGGAGCCAAAAATAATACATAAATAAAATAAATAAATTTATAAATAAATAAATAAAATTAAAAATGTGGCCCTATTCAAAGTTTTCAAAATCTCAGCATATTTCCATCATAAAGTGTAGATCAAACTAAATGTAAATTATTTGAATATACAATTTTCATATAGGTTTTCAAAAAAGTAATAATTCTTTTACTCTATTTTACTGTATTTGTATAATACAAATTATAATTAATGAATATAAAACATTTAGCCAAAATTATCTAAATTAAGCTAAAAAAATACTATGCCTATAATTCTAATATGTGATAGTCGTGCAGCTGCCAGTGTAAAAAAAACAATATCATTCTTTATGTACATTATGTCCAGACCAGTGGCTCTCAACAGGGGGTGATTTTGCTCCCCATGAGCATTTGGTAATGTCTGAAGACATCTTTGGTTGACCCAACTTGCTACTGGTATCTAGTGGGTAGAGGCCAGAGCTGCTGCTAAACATCCTGCAATGTGTACATTGCAACAAAGAATTAACCCTGGTTGAGAAGCCCTGGTTACACACACACACACACACACACACACACACACACACGCACGCATGAGAGTAATATGAACTGGTTAATATTGCAGAATGTCCCTTAGCTGCGATGTACAATTGTTGTGAATACTACACTAATTATGGGTAACTCCAGAATCCCAAATTGGAACACGAAGAGAAGCGAGAAAATGGACATGCGACACAGATTGCATTATGGAAGCATCTATTGCATTCTTGCTGTGCGAGAGGAAGGATTTGACATTTTAATTAATTTGTCTTTTCTTTGATCCTAGTGCTTCTGCCAGTCAATCACCTCCCCCTTCCCCAGCTAACACACATTCTGAAATAATGTCCTTCTCCAACATCAGAAGCAACAACCCACAGATCCTGGTGTTCAGGCATAATCACCTTTTGTTTCAAGGACATAGAAAAGAGATGTGGAGAAGCGCTGTCCTGAGGCCTGAATGGTGTCATTTCAAGTGAGGGTGTTTGAGGTTATGGGTCACGCACTACCAGAGTCTAGCAGCAGATCCCTAGCGACAGAGGTGCCCACGCTTTCCTTCATAAATATAGTTTCTGCGTGCTTGTGACATGGGGGAGGGGTTCTAAAGCATGAGGCCCAGGGAAGTGGCCTGGAGACACCAAGTCCCGTTATCACCCTTGGGTTCTGAGCCAGAACATGGGCAAGCTGAGAGGCTGTTAATATCAGATCATTAGCATTTCCCAACTCTTTTGCAGAACAGCATGCTGTTTGGCTGCCAAAATATTAGGACTGAAAGCAGCTGACAAAAATGTTTAGTGAAGAAGTGAGCCTGCTTGGAGAAGCCAGAGGGAAAATTCCTCTGGGACTGTGACCCGAGAAGGAACCTGGCTCTCAGGTCCTCTTTTGGAAGGCTTCACTCATTCAGTGGGGGCTTCACTGCCCCCCGCCCACAGGGCTCCTTCGAAGAGGTGTGCTCTGGGGCCAGTGCTTATTCCAGGTCCTTTCTGGGCGATGGCTCTGAGGAAGATGACTGCCCTACAGAAAGTCTAATAGTAAATTTATTCTCAGCACATGTTTAATGAATTTGGAAAATAAAGAGATGTAGACATAAAAATTCCCCTCCACAGAAACTCAGCTAATGTTTCTAAAGAGACAGGTCCAAGGGGGCATCAGATGACAGTCACCTGTGTAGGTAAGGGTCAAGAGGCAGAAAGGACACGTGCCTTTACTAATGCTTCGTCCTTGCATCCACCCATGTGTCCCTTCACAGTCTACCAGGGAATCCTCCCTGCAGCCTCCACACAGGTTCCAGGCAGCCTTCCTGTTTCTACTTTAGACTTTGAAAGTTAGAGCAACTTGCTTGGGGAGGCACAGCCAGTAGGTGGCAGAACCGAGAGTGAGACAGGGTCTTTTGGCTCTAAGAACCATGCTCTTGCCAGTGACATCAGTGCTTTGGTCTGTGGACCAGGCAGTTTCAGTTATTGTAAGGTACTCAGGAATCCAAAGTACAGTAAGTACCACTGGTAGCCTCAGTTAATAGATATAAAACCACTATCATGGAAAAAGTCCCCAGAGTTTTTGACACTGATACAGATTCTACAGAAGAGTGGGAACCGTTACCTCACCCCACACTGTGTCAAAGACCTCCTGGCAGAGATGTGACATGCTTTATCACTAGGGACACTGGGCACAAAAATTCCTAGGAGCGGGGGAGAGCTAGGATTGTGGCGCAAATGTTTGGTTTGTGTTTTGTGGCGCACAATGGACTTATAATTCAGATAGAGAACCCTACACATAGGACATAGTAGGTGCTCAGTTTTTATCAGATGACCAAGTGACTGGCTGAATCCGAGAAGAGAAACAGATACCAAATGCCAAAGGAAAACCAGCCTCCTGATGGTGATTAGAGTGGGGCAATCAGCAAGCAAATCCCCTCACCTGTTAGGGGAAAAGGGATGGAAACAAACAGCAAAAGTATTTAGCACATTGTTTAAGCGGTTGCTTTTGGAATAATAACACAACAGTGCAGTCTCATCAGAGGTTCTAATGGGAGCGGAAAAGAAATACTCAAGGCCAATTCCCTTTCTGTTCCTGTTATTAGTAGCACATTTTTAAAGCACCGAGTAGGGTGTTAAGTCCTCTTCTATTACTATGAGTTCATTCATTCATTTATTCAACACGACAAGTGTTCGGAGTGCCTGTTGTATGCCAGGCGTTGATCTGGTGTCAGGGATGTAACAGGGAACAAGATAGACAAAAGACTGCCCTGGAGACTGGCCAGCATGGTGGGGTAGAAAGGCCCTGCACTCACCTCCACTTACGGGCACACCAAACCCGCAACTATCTGCAGAGCAAGCACGATGGAAAAGATTAGAACCTGCCAGAAAAGATCTTCTACAACTGGAGATATAAAGAAGGAACCAAAATGAGATGGATAGGAGGGGCAGACTATATTGACTCACAATATAGACAAGTCCCATCCCTGTCCCGGGTGTGCGACCCACAGACAGTAGAATAATTACAATTGCAGAGCTTCTCCCCAAGGAATGAGAGGTCTGAGCCCCACGTCAGTCTCCCCAGCACGGGGGTCCTGTACCAGGAAGATGAGCCCCAAGAATGTTTGGCTTTGGAGACCAGCGGGGCTTACTTTCAAGAGACCCAGACTCTGTGGGGAACCTGGACGCCACTCTTAAAAGGGCCACACAAAATCTCACATGCTCCAGGACCCTGGTCCAAAGCAGCAATTTGAAAAGAGCTTGGGTCAGATCCACCTGCTGATCCTAGAGAGTCTCCCAGAGAGGCAGGAGGCAACTGCAGCTCATCCTGGGGACACAGACACTGGCGGCAGCCATTCTTGGGAGCTCCTTCTACCACAGCAGACACTGGTGCTGGTAAGCTCATTAGCACCAAGACCTGGCCCCTTCCAACAGCCTGTAGGCACCAGAGCTAGGCCAAGCAACTAACCAGTGCTAGGACGCCTCAGGCCAAGCAACTGTGGGGACACAACCCTGCCCATCAGCTGCCTTAAGACTCCCTGAGCCCACAGCTGCCTCTGGACATGGCCCTAGAAACAACTCTGCCCACCAGAGAGCTCAGGACCCAGCTCCACCCACCAGTGGGCAGGCACCAGCCCCAGAATCCCCTGAGCCCTCTGCTCTGCCTGCCAGGAAGCCTGCTCTGGCCTCTGAAACAGCCTCACCCACCAGGGATCAGACACCAGACCCAAGAAAACCACGGTCCCATAGTTTGCATATGCAGCTTGCCTACTAGCAGGCCAGACCCTGCCCTGGGACAAGCTGGGCTCTGGCCCTGCCCACTAGCAGGCCAACACAAGCTTTGGAATACCCTGGATCCCATACCCAACTGTATCAGGAACTGGCCCCCTGCCACCAGTGATCCGACACTAGCTCTGGGACCCTTGGATCCTACAACAAGACTCCATCCAGGTCCTGGCTCTGCCCACCAGTAGGCCAGCATTTAACCCCAGGACCTGGGTTCATCCACCAGTGAGTAGGCAACAGCACTAGAGTTTTCTGACCCTGACTCTGCCCACCAATGAGCCAGCACTAGCCCCGGTGCCCTCTGGGTTTCCACAGTCAGGGGTCCTGTGACCAGCCCTGCCAGCTAGCGGGCAGCAGCCTCCACATAAGGCAGGGCCTGGTAACCAACTGGACCAGGGGCCAACCAAGCATACCAGACCACCCATATAGTTGGTCCGCCGCAACAGAAGGACCCATGCAGCCCTCATAGCAGGAACCCCTAGAGCATAGGAAGTCTCCTACAAAAGGCCACTTTTCCAAGGTTGGGAAATAGAACCAACCTACCAGATACATAAAAATACAAACGGTAACTTAGGCAAAATGGGGTGACAGAGGAACATGTTCCAGACAAAGGGACAAGATAAAACCCTAGAAGAAGAACTAAGTGAAGCAGAGATAGGCAATCTACCCAAGAAAGCGTTCAAGGTAGTGATTGTAAAGATGATCAAAGAACTAGGGAGAAGAATGGACACACAGAGCGAGAAGTTAGAAGTTTTTAACAAAGAGAAAATATAAGGAATAACCAAACAGAGATGAATAATACAATAACTGAAATGAAAAATACACTGGAAGGAATTAACAGTAGACTAAATGACAGAGGAATGGATCAGTGAGCTAGAACAGAGTAGTAGAAATCACTGACGCTGAACAGAAAAAAGAATGAAAAGAAATGAGTACAGTCTGAGACAGCATCAGGGACACTAGTCTTCCTATTATAGGGATCCCAGAGGAGAAGAGAGAGAGAAAGGGTCTGAGAGAACATAGTTGAAGACATAATAGTTGAAAACTTCCTTAACCTGGTAAAGGAAGCAAACATCCAAGTCTGAGAAGTGCTGAGAGTCCCATACAGGAATAACCCAAAGAGGAACACACCAAGACACATTGTAATTAAAATGATAAAAAGTAAAGATAAAGAGAGAATATTAAAAGCAGCAAGGGAAAAGACACAAATGGTGTACAGGGGAACTCCCAGAACTATCAGCTGACTGCAGGCCAGAAGGGAGTGGCAGGATATATTTAAAGTGATGAAAGGGGAATACCTACAGCCAAGAATACTCTACCCAGCAAGGCTCTTATTCAGATTTGATGGAGAGGTCAAAAACTTTAGGGACAAGCAAAAGCTAAAAGAGTTCAGCACCACCAAACCAGCTTTGCAAGAAATGTTAAAAGAACTTCTCTAAGCAAAAAAGAAAATGTCAAACTAGACACATGAAAATTACAAAATGAAAAAGCTCATCAACAAAGGCAAACATACGCTATGGGTACAAAGTCATCCACATGCAAAGCTAGCAGGAAGGTTAAAAGACAAAAGTCGTGGGCTTCCCTGGAGGCGCAGTGGTTGAGAGTCCGCCTGCCGATGCAGGGGACGCGGGTTCGTGCCCCGGTCTGGGAAGATCCCACATGTCGCAGAGCGGCTGGGCCCGTGGGCCATGGCCGCTGAGCCTGCACGTCTGGAGCCTGTGCTCCGCAATGGGAGAGGCCACAGCAGTGAGAGGCCCGCGTACAGAAAAAAAAAAAAAAAAAAAAGACAAAAGTCGTAAAATCACCTATACCCACAATAAGCAGTTAAGTGATACACAAAACAATTCAATGTAAATTATGATATCAAAAACAGTAATTATGAGGGAAGGAGAGTACAAATGCAGGGCTGTTAAAATGCATTTGAAACTAAGAGATCAGCACCTTAAAACAATCATATCCATTTACATATTGCTATATAAAAACCTCACGTTAACCACAAAGAAAAAACCTATAATAGATGCACACACACAAAAAGAAAAAGGAATCCAAACATAACACTAAAGATAACCATCAAATCACAAGAGAAGAGAGCAAAAGAAGTAGTAAGGAACAAAAAAGACCTACAAAGGCTCTGCCTTTAAGGAGTATACATTCTAGACAACAAAGAAATGAAAAGATAAACTACACAGTATATCAGATGGTGATAAGAGCTATAGAGACGATGAGGCAGGGGAAGGGGACATGGGGGAAAACCTGCCATTTTAAACAGGATGCTCAGGGAAAGCCTCATTGAGAAAGTGATATTTGAGCAAAGCCTGAGGATATAAAGGAGCAAGCCAGGCAGATATCTGTGGGAGGAGCACGCCTGGTATGTTCTAGAAGCAGCCACAAGAGCATTGTGGAGAGCAGAGTAAGCAAGGTGAGGCTGGAGGAGGAATCAGGAGCCCAGGTTACACAGGACCATGTAGGCTATTGAAGGGACCTGGGCTTTCACCCTGCGTAACATGATCTGACTTGTATTTTAGCAGGTTTCCCTGGCTAATACGGGAAGCAAGGCCATGGGGTGAAAGTGAGGGGCAGGGAGAGGTGTCGGAGGTATGAGAAGAGACATTCCTTCCAAGTCTGTTATACGCATTAACTGAGATGACACAGCAAGGGGCCTGACACAGAGGAGATGCTTATAAATATTAGTGCCTTTCCCTCGAACAGAAAGGAATTCTTCTACTGTCTTTGTGATTGTTGTTCATAAAAATACGTGTTCTTTAATCACATATATTGTTTTTATTATTATAATAATATGTCGTGGTCAATATAGAAAATTATAGAAAATGCAAAAAATAGAAAGAAAAAATTACTTATAATCTTTCCTCAAAGAAAACAGCTATTAACAGTTTAATGTATATCCTTTTAGCCCCCTTTCCTATGAATATTTATTGTATATATACTTTCTTGTATGCGGCTTTTTCCACTTCTCATTATATTTCACTATCTTTTCATGCCATTTAGTAGGGTCCAAAAATATCATTTTTTTTTGGCCACACCATGCAGCTTGAGGGATCTTAGTTCCCTGACCAGGGATCGAAGCCATGGCCCCTGCTGTGGAGCACAGAGTCTCAACCACTGGACCACCATGGAATTCCCCCAAAATATGATTTTTATTGAATATATGGCATTCCATCATGTGCTTGTTCTACCATTTATCTTAAAACTTCCCTATTTTGGACATTACAGTTAATACCAATTTTTTACATTTATAACTAACACTGCAATGGACATCTTTGCAGAAAAACCTTTATGTTCTGGTAAGTTCTTTAGAGTAAGCTCTTAGCAATGGAATTATTGCATCAAAGAGTAGGAATATTTAAAGTCTCTCGGTATGTACTGACAAACTTCCAGAAAGGTTACACTAATTTACATTACTTCCAGCAACATATGGAAGTGCCCTGGCGTGATCATTTTTAAAACCTTTGCCAAGTTGGTATTGATTTATTGTTTTACTCTACATTTCCTCGATGAATATGAAGTCAAACATCTTTTCATATGTTTACTTCCTTTGCATTACTCTGGAATGCCTCTGTGCAGGGGAATTTGGTTTGAAGAAAAGTCTCTCGGTGGAAATACTTTTGAAGCTGCTGGAGTGGTCTGGGCTGATCCCTGGGTGAGGACCCCAAATCCAAGAGCTAGCATTTGGGACACAATCCTCCAGCCCCTTCCTGCCCCTAGGTGGCATCTCCCTATCAGGGTGATTTTATCAGTTGCTGCAAGATTCATTCCAAATCCTAGGAGACTCAAAAAGTCCTTTTTAATATTCCACAAAGAGAGAATTTCATCCCATCCACGACCTGGCAAACAGGAGCTATCACAGGAGCGGAGATGAATCTACAAATAAGGTGGTGTCCTTGTCTCATTTCCCTCCTGGTGTAGCATTGGAGACGCGACTTGGTTTTTAAAATTAAATACTCTTCTCACCCAGTGGAAGGAAACTGAAACCACTGCATTGTTAGTGCTGGGTTTTGTTTTGTTTTTTTTAAATGCTTCTCCCCCAAATATCTTTAGCACTCATTTTATCTGGTTGAAGTCCAGCTTGTCCTCTTTTGTTCTGAGCCCCAGAGACCCTCTGAACAGAAGCTTTAGCCAAAAAGGAAGATACCCTGGCAAATTTTTAGGGAATAGAAAAATTCCCTTTTCAAGCAGTTTATTTTGTTGGAGACAGCTTCACTCTCTGTCTTTATACACCCACACACACACACTCACACCCACACACACACACACACCCCACCACCACCACCACCATCACTACCACTACATCTGTCCCCTCCACACTCATACCACATCACGTGCACCACACCACGCACTTGACTGACACAACACACATGACATCACACTACACACCACACTGCACATGAACACACACCCACACACACAAACATACACACCACTGCCGTAACTACTGCCACATAATAGCCCCCTCCACACACATACACATCCCTTCTCCCTCCATAATTCCTCCCAGCCAGTCCCCCACCCTTGAGATTTTAAAAACAAATGTGGTTCCGTGATATGAACCAAATGTGAAGATGAAAGGGATGTGCGCTGCCCAGCTTGTGTTTCATTTTGCTCCCTGCTTGTGAGGAGGGCAGGGAAGGGGCACAGCATGCTCTAGCCAGGGCTCTGGGATGGCTCAGAGGATTAATGAGAAATTAGTGAGTCATTTGTGAGGCAATAACTTTAGTCCAGAGCAACCCTTGGGTGGAGACCGTCTCCCTACTTGCTCGTCAATATGGCTCATGCCATCTGGAATAAATCGAGTCTAGGGCAGATGGTCGGGTCAAGACGATAAGAACCTTGAAGCATCCACCTTTCTAATTTTCCTCCAACTTTCCTCATTTCAAGATAAAGAAATTTTAAAAAGAAAGTCTCAGAGGTATAAAGGAGTTACAACCATATAGCTCTGCTAATTAGAAAGAGCAAATCTAGTCAGCTTTGACGATCAGATTTACGGATTATCCATGGTCACGTTTTTCATGCCTCAGCAGTTCCTCCATCCCCATCCCTCCTTCAGAGTTACTCCCCTCTTCCACTTAACCAGAATATTCTTAGAGACCATGGGCTACTTTTAATATCTGCCTTGGAAAAACATCATTCAGAAAACAATCTGCTGCAAACTATCCCAGCTGAGCAGTCCAGAGCCCTAGGTAAATGATTTCCTGAAGATCCATGTGTTGGGATTACCCACACCACTGCTCTGTCCTTCCCAGCAGTTTGGGTGATTGAAAATTATTCCCTCTTGACTAGAGGTGTCAAGGTTGAGCCACTTATGTTGAGTAAACTATTTCAACCATTAAAAAATTTCCAGGGACTTCCCTGGTAGTCCAGTGGTTAAAAGACTCCACGCTTTCACTGCGAGGGGTGTGGATTTGATCCCTGGTCAGTGAACTAAGATCCTGCGTGCCACACGGTGCAGCCTAAAAAAAATAAGTTCCAAATGGCAGTAGATGTGGTAGTTCTGGATTCAAATGTAAGACTATTTGAATCCTAACTATACTGGACCCTAGACCATGAACCTAATGGATAATAATAGGATTTACTTCGTAGGGTAGGTGGAGAGGATTAAATGAAGGGGTGCACAGTGCCTGGTACACAGCAAGCCTGCAATAAATCATAGCTAGTAATATTACGAATGTGCTCTAAACTTCTGCAGCCAAAATATCTAATAGATGGGCATGTAATGGTCGAGATTGTCTTGCCCTTATGATGCCCCAGAAGGAACATAATGGAAAGGAAGAAGGAGGGGAGACTTTAGCTGCACGTTTTCAAAAAGATGAACTGTCATTTCTTGGTTGTAGTGAGAGACCAGTGGGATGCACCGGTGCTTTACTCTACCTGTTCCCAGTGTCAGTGGCATGGGGTCATCACAGCGAGTGACCATGTGGGAGTCATCGATGCCCTTCCCATAGTTCCCCTAATAAGACTTTCTTTGTCCATTTCAGCTGGTTCACCTGTTTGGAAAGAGGCCTCCCTTCTGCCCTATACTGAATTGGTAAGTCATTATTATAAAAATAATACCTGATATTACCAATCATTCTCTCTTTCAATAGTGAATTATTATTATGTACTTGGATAAAAAGGCCTGTGCTGTTATAATTTGTAAAGGTCAGATTAAACAGAACAATAAAACTTGAATAATGACATCTTGTATTTCCATGTGCAAGTACATGGTACGTCAGCAGGCTGCTCCCTGACCTCCTTTGGCCAAGAAATCCTGGCATTGTGCCTTTTCTTCTAATTGGAACCCTAAGTTTTCGAGACACATGGCCCTTCGGAAAGCTCTGTGCAGTGCATTTTCAGGCTTGGAAACAGCTACACCAGCCAGACCTGGGAAGCAGGAGGGGCTGTTTCTCTGCAAACATGTGTCCCTGACCCCAAAGAGGCAGCTTCTTTATTATGGCCATTTATTATTTACAAAGCACTGCAGGTGTACACAGCATTTTATGAGACACAAAGACAAGGTCCCTGCCCCATGAACTGAAAGGTTTTATCCAGCATTTCATCTGTCTGAGCTGAGCTGTGGGAGCACAAAGCAAGTAGGTCTGAAAAGCTGAGTGCGGTGTCTCAGATGTTAGGGTAGAAGGAAGGATTTCTGACGAGGAATTGTAGATGGAGAAAGTCAGGTGCGTGCAGCTCAAAGCACCATTTCAGGATCCAGAAGCGTTTTAGCGATGTCCTGTGTTTCAGCCCCTGGAAGAGGAATTCTGCCTGTGTGCCTTGGAGCACTTGGAGCAGTGCCTTTCAGTCAGTTGAAAGACTACAGAGACAAATGTCTGTGGGTCCCTAGAGCCTCTTCTACCAGCCCATACCTCCCCATCCCCTACTCTCCTGCAAGTTGTCTTGTTTTCCTGTTTTATTTTTTGGGAGTGATTAGGACAGGGAGGAACATAAGTCAGCTTTTTTTACAAAGCGTATCATTATTAATTCACTGTGTATCTTTAAGCAGATTCATTTTCCTCCTCTAGAATGGTAAATTTCGGGGTATTTGGACCCCTAGTCTTCAGCTACCCACTGCCACTGGTCAATTACTTTTCTTCTGTCTGCATCTGTCTCAGTCAGCCCAGCCCTAATAGCATGTGGCCATCACCTGCCTGCATCATCTTTCCATCCACCCAGCAGACACACGTGTGGAACAGGCTGTAGCCTGAAAAGCTGAGCAAAACCCCGTCCCTGCCCCCGGAAGCCATAGAATAACAGGATCGAGGATGTGAAAAAGCAGTGAGGTTGGGCCACAGCTGCCCTCTCCTGTGGGAGGAGACAGAGGGTTTGCTATGCGAGCGCACGTTCCTTCAGAGCTTTTAATCATTCATTTGGAGACAGTCCTGGGTTCCCACCCTCTAGAACAAGGACTCAAATCCTAGGAAGGCTCAGAGATGTAGACTTGCCCTGGGCTTGGGAGAAACTGATCACGTCCTCGGCGTGGGCTTCTTCCTGCTCAGAGCTCAGGGCTTAGTCCAATACCAGGCAAGTTTTGCAGCCAGAAACAGATATAAATTTGGCTGAGCGGCAATAGCGAAAGCAGAATAGATTCTGTAATGTGCCGAGTATGCACCAGATGGCTCTGCTTCCTATCAGCCCTGTAAGGCTGGTGAACAAAGCCCACTGCCCTCCGTCACCACCAGCATCACTGTCATCACCATCACCGTCATCATCAAATTTTATTAAAAGCCCTCTGGTACGTGGCGCTCTGTGGAGCACTCCACGTCTGGATGTTTAGCTGATAATATTTCCTGCCTCCCTCCCCTCTTGTCCTCCATCAGCCTCCACGTCCCCGTGGTGTTTGTGGTCTGGGTTACCATTTCCTCCACAGTCCTCCTCTCTCCCCTTGCCTCTCCACTTCCCACCACCACTGGTACCCTCTTCTTTCTTCATATTCCCTTCCACTTACCGAGCTGCTGTCTCTCAAAGTACGGACCTCACACCTCCTGCATCAGAATCAAGTGGGGAGTGTGTGCAGGTTTCTGGGACCCCTCCCATGCTAATTCAGAGGACCTGATGGTGTTCCATGGTCAACCGCATTTTAATAAGTTTCCTGTGTGATTCTCCCACACCAGAGTTTAAGAAACGCTGCCCTACACTCTCTCTTTCCAACAAGAGCCATATACTTAGTCTTCTAGCTTCCCAGAACAGAAGCCGGCTCTAGAAGGGACACCAGCAATCGTGTGCCTGAGCTGGCCTGGACCTCATGGCAAAAGCAACATTTTCAGGAAATTTTTAAGCTGCTTGTTAAACCCATGGCGGGGGGCATATTTACACTGTAAAAAATCATCAAACACTATGAATCAAGTGCCCCCCACCCCCGCTTTTGAGACTCAGTTTACCAGCACACCACTGGACCCTGAGTTATCCTCCAGCCCAGTACTATGATTTGCAGATGTGAACTCTAAGCACCAGAGGTATAAAGGGATCAAGGTCTTCTGACAAGTGAGGATGGAATCAATTAGAATCGAAGCCTCTTAGTCTTTGTTCTGGTGCACATGAGATCCCTATTCCTTTTGCATAATGACTTTGCCTCTGTTTGGAGGTCGGTTGGTATGGATTCCTACATAGAGTTCCCACGAGTGTTTATCGCTCTGTGAGTTGGTTGGGGTTCTATGATTGCAAGCCACAGATTCCAGCTTCTAAGCAGAAGAGAAATCCAACTGAAGAGTCTCACTGAGTTCACAGAATTGAAAGGAAGGCTAGAAAGGCAGGCTTGCAGAAGGACCAAGCGAGGGCAGCTCAGGATTCCACGGAGCAGGGACTGATAGACAGTCTCCTGAGGGAGAAGTTGCCTGATTGAACCAACTCCAACCTCTTCTTTGCAGCCTTGCTTCACTTGCCTCAACATACAAAGTCCTTGAAGAGTATCTGATTGCCCTTGGGCCTCATGCCCACCTCTTAGCCCACGGCTGGACAGGTCACCTTGATTGACATTCCCAAGACTGCACACAATGGGTGAGATAATTCTTCCAAAGAAACCAGGTGCTATTGCAATGAGAAGAGGAAACTGGTCCTGGGTAGCCAGAACCCCAGTTGCCCTCTAGGCACTTCAACCAGACCATGAGTTCCGGGAAGCTTGGCTCACGACCTCCCTCTTGCCACTGACACCCAGAGTGGCACCTTATGCCCTGGGCACACCCTGCCCTTGGGTTGGTGCTGGGATTGGGAAACCTGACTTGAAGATTCTAACGCTTAAGCGATGTGCACGGTCACCTTCTCTTCACCCCCTGTGCCCTCTCTTCTTGTATCGATGATTATCTAAACGCTAATGGGATTCCCAAACTGTGTCTTCAGACCTACAGTCTGGGTTTCCCATTGGACATACCCACTTGGAAGCATTTTTCAGCTTTCCCTCCATTCCTGATGCCACTGCATGGGTTTAGGTCTGCATCATTTTCACTTACCTTTTGCACCAGCCTCTGGTCTCTTTCTTCATCCTCATTTTCTGTCCTACCCAATCCACCCACTACATTGCACCAGTTTACTTCTTAAAAACAATCAGGGCTTATCAACTCCCATCTTTAAATGACACCCAGCGAGTCCTTTTTCTTCAAAATAAAATCCATACTCCCTACCCGCCATACAAGGCTTTTCATGGTCTGATTTTAACCTCTCAGCCCATCTACTCTTTGCTGCTGATACACAACCTTCACTTCCCTATATGGAACTCTCAGCAGACATGCCAAGCCTTCCACTCCTGTGCCTTTTCACATGCCTTTTCTCTAGGTGCAGTGCCTCTCCTCAGATTCTTTTCCCATAAATCTCTTACTCGTACTTTAGGACCCAGAGGACAAGACAGAAAATGTGAGCAGAAGGATAAAGCATCGGATGGGTAGGAGAGGTGGAGATCACCTTGGTGAAGTTTTTGCTCACCTGCCCAGTCAGATTTTACTTTTCTGTCCTCTTTGTTTCCACAACTCTTTGTTCATACAGTTTATAAAAACACTCCCTTTTAATGTATGCATTTACATGCATTTTTTTCACCTCATCATGGACATTCATAAATTTTTTTTTTTTTTTTTTTTTTTTTTTGCCACCCAAGACCTTTCATATTCTTCCTCTGTTTGGGGAATTCTCAGTTTTATGAATCTTCACATCCCATCGTGGAAGGCACATATTCACTTTGCCAGCTTCCCTTGCAGCTAAGGCACAGCATGTGACCTGGATGACCAACAGCACGTGTCCGTCCAGGACCCTGAATCAGAAGCTAGTGCTGCAAAGCAGCGAGCACCAGACGGAATGCAATCTGGCCAATGTGGCCTGTATCTACCACAGTCTCAGAGGTAGTGGCAGAAGATCCTGAGGAGAGCATCTGAGGTCCTGCATCAGCAATGTCACCAGTTCAGGCTACATGTCTGTGTCAACAGGGGGACCAGTAGTGTCTCCTCTAGATAGTTCTGCAAAGTGTTTTGGGTGTGATTCCTAGCTGCATAGTTTCCCAGAGATTTTGTGATCTAACTAATATTCTTCAATAAATTCATTTTCTGCTTAAAGTAGCCAGATTTGGTTTCTGATTTTTGCTGCTAGGAATTTTGACCTTTTTGTCTGAAAAACCTTCAAGAGCAGGGACCACTGCTTGTTTATTTCTTTATTCCCTGCACAGTGCCTGGCACCAAGTAGCTTCTGTACACATGTTTGTTGAATGAACAGCTCAATTGTCTCCGGGGAGGTTACTTATCCACAGTGCTTGGTTTTAATAGCTCCAGGCTGGAGTTTCAAAGCTGAACATAATGTTTATGTTACTTGTCTCAGAAATCTGGTTCCTACAATCTATTTCAAGGAGCTCAGAACTGCTCAAAGACAAATGTTGGACAATCTATTACATTACTTTAACTTTTATGTAGAATTCCCTTTTTGGTTGACTCTTCCATAAAGTTCCATAAAGTCTTGGAATTTCATTTGATTTCACTTTTTGAATTCCACTGTGTTCCTGCATTCTCCTTTTTGTTTCTTCCCCACACAGATTAATAGGAAGATTAAATAAATTTCACTGCCCAAAACGTGAAACCATTTTTCAGAGACAGTGCAGGCCACCTGTATGCCATCTTCTTACAAGGCCCTGGAAACTATTTCTTTCTGTTGGAGGTTGCCAGGTCAGTGGCAGAGCAGAATACTGGAGGCCTTTGACTTCATAAGGCATTTGGGAGAGTCTGACTTTATTTCCTCAAGGACAAGATAGAAAATGTGGGATGAATGATAATGCATTAGGGGCATGGTTGAGGTAGAGATGGCTAGCTGGCCACCAAGTTCCCACCTCCCCCTCTTCGTTGGAAGAGGTGTGGAGCTGGCCCCTGTTTGCTCAGCTATACTGCATTTCCCACCTTCCGTGCTGGCAGGTGCCCGCTGTATCTAGGTTCTCCCGACTGGCACCTGAGCAGAAGTGATGCCTGCCACTTCCAGGCCCGGCCCTTAAGCCTCTCTTATTTGCTCCTCCAAGCTCTTCCCCTTCCTGCTGGCTGGAGGGATGACCAACTGAGCAAAAGCAACCATGTGCTGAAGACGGAAGAACTGCCTTCAGCCTGGCTCCCTGACTGACGGTGGGAGGATGGCTTCTCACCTAAGTGGGGCCTCTCCAGACAGTTATGTGAGAGAGAAAGATACTTGTACGTCTGTTAAGCCTCTGAATTGTTGTGGGATCTCTTAATACTGAACTCACTTTCCTCTAATGCACTGCATTAGCTAGTTTAACAGCCAAGTCCCAAGAATAGTGACCAATGCATCAACATGAACTTGGAAAGAGAACACCAGAGACAGGCCACAAGGGTTCTGTCTTAGACGCTGACACAGGTTATTTTAAGCAATAATTCAGACAAAGCAGTGGAAATCATACTTATCAGATTTAAAGATGACACAATACTGGGAGGGATAGCTGCTCAAATTCAAAAAGACCTCAAGAAGCTAAAAATAACAGGTGATATTTTCTAAGCACTTAATGCAAACCAGGCTCTGGGTTAAATGCTTTCCATAAATGATCTTGCCTGATGCTTATTATAACCCTATGATGTAGGAATATTATCTCCCTTTTCAAGATGGGAAAACAGAAACTTTGAGAGATTAAGTACAGAGCTGGTAAATGAGAGCACTGGGGTTTGAACTTGGACTCTGTGGTCCTAACCACTATCCTGAGGTCCTAGCCACTACCTGACTTAAGTCCACGTTCATCTGGGACAGTCCTGGTTATGCCTGCTGTCTCAATGTGATTATTAATAGCCATCATAGTACCACTTTCGCTCTCAAAAATTTCCTGATTCAGATGATAAATTATAGGGTCCCCTTAGTGATTCTTGCCCAGTCTGAAACTGACAAGATAAGATTAAGGAGAAATCAATGTAGAGCTCCAAACATCCAATGTGGAAAATTCAATGAATTTTTTTCTTGTTAACATTATACTGAACCAATACTATGATGAGACTGTCAAAATGACACTGGAAACTTCATGTCATTATTCATAGGTGTGAGGAGTCCAGAACAAGGTACAGGATGGTTCTGTTGTACTTGGTGCTGGAGAGGCCATATCTAGACTGTTGAGATCTCTTCAAGGAGCCGTATGTTCAGAGGGACAAGCACAAATTGGAGCACAGCCAGAGGATGATGTGCTAGTGCAATATCAGGAGACTAAATCCTAGGAGGACTGGGGGAGGGCACAGGGAATGCTTTGCCTGGAGTCAAGCAGACTTTAGGGACATGTGAGCTGTCCTCATATATCCCAATGGCTGCCATGTTGGGGAGGGATCAGGCTGATGCCAGCGACTCCAGATGGCAGATCCAGGACTAGGTGGAATGACAAGAAAACAGATTCCAGCTCAATTACAGGAAGAGCTTTCTAACAATCTGAGCTGTCTGAATACAAGCCTGCTTTGCAAAGGATGGAGCAGCCGGTCCCTGATGTATTCAAGCCAAGGCAGGCTAGACCCCATACCTTGGGAGGGGGTTGAACAAGGTGACCTCTGTGTTTCTTTCTCAAATTCTGTGATTCCAACAACAGAAATAGAAACAGACTGGTGACACCAACAGGGCACAGAATTCATTCAGAGTGTGAGTAGAAGAACCAATCACAGCCTGGATTTTTTTTTTTTTTAAAAGACAAGTAGACAGTGCCCTAAATCTGTGCTTTGAGTGGTCCATGGTCCCTAAACAGCTCTGAGTTAATAGACCTGCTAAGGCAAGTTGGGGGCTTGAATGAAGCTAGTCAGGGATGATTCTGTAAGTGGGACCAGGAGTTGGGGATTGTGTCTTAGGCAGATAGAAGAGCTCCTGAGTCTGCAGGGCCCAGGGGAGCTGAGGGAGGGATGTCTGACCAGCCTTTGAGTAGGAATAGGGGAGACAGAAGTAGAACCAGCCTTTCCAGTTACCAGAGTAGAGAGAGCTGAGTGCTTCCAGGGCCTGCCCTGTGCCTGTCCCCAGGTTTCTTACCCAGAACAAAGAAACTTCTTCATTCACTCAAAACAAAGTGTGAGGTGCTATGCTGAGGCCTCCAGAGAGGGTGGTGATAAGGCAGAATTTGAAATTAGCATGTTCCTTAGTTGCAAGTAGCAACAACAAATAATCAAACCCTCAACCTGGTTTAAATACAAGGGGAATTTATTGGTCTGTGTAACTGACAAGTCTAAAGGTAGCTCTAGTTTCAGGCAATGCTTGATCCAGGGGCTCAAATAATGTGACCAGGACTTTGTTTTTTTCTCTCCATTTCCTAGTTCTGCTTGTCTCCATTGTTGGCCAGACTCACCCACCCTAAGCCTCACCCGCATCCGTCCTGGGTGGCTTCCAGTATCCCAGGAGTTTATGTGAACAGTAGGGGAGAAAGGACAGGGTGCATCCTTTCCAGGGGGGAGCCCTGAGGTTCACTCTGATTGGTCCTGCCTAAGTCACATGTCACCCCTGAGCCAATCACTGTGACAGGGAGAATGGAGGTAGGGGATGCTGGTTAATTTAAGCTCCACAACTGGAGCTGGGCATTGGTGTCAATCTCACACAAAGCACATGGCTGAAATGGGGAGGAAGGACATTTCCCAAAGGAAATATGATAAGCTGTCTCTTAGAGGAGAGTGAATAAATACTAGGCTGCAAACAGATGCCCAGCAGGTATGGTCCCTGATCTCAATGAACCTCTATAGGAACATCAGGTAATTGTGAATCCAAGGTAGTAGTCCCCTGTTGCAGAGGAAATCTTGGTTGCCAGCAGAGCAGAGACATACCCAGGCAGGGAGTGAGGTGGTTAGGGAAGTCTCCCTGGAAGAAGTGACATTTGCACTGAGACCAGAAGCATGAATGGGCTTTAATCAGGCGATAAGAGGGAAAGATTTTTCTAGGTAGAGGCACAGGCATGACCTAAGCCAGTAGGTGAGAGAACCTGATGAGCCCTGGGACTGAAAGAAATTCCGCGTGGCAGGAGCAGGGAATGATGGGAGGCAGGTGCCCCACACACTGTCGAGAAGGGGAGGGTGAGGATAAATCGATGGGTGGGAGCCTTGTTTGTTCATAAGGTGGTAGCCAGCGACAGCAGTGGAGGCTGAGTACCCTGCATTGGGGGACAGTCCTGGCTTGTCCTCGCCCAGAACCCTGAGGGAAGAGGCCACAACATGGGTAAGTGTGGGTGAGGAGGGCAGAAACCCAGGGCTGCCCAAATCTCACCCAGGACTCTGGGTTGCCCCAACCTAAATGTCACAGTTTTGTCCAAAACTGGCTTGAGAGTAAATAAATGTTCTATTAAAGTATAGATTGAGGTAGGCACTGTATTGATATTTTTCACTGGATCTTGAAGTATAAGACAGGATGCTTTAGAGCAAAGGTTCTTATCCCAGGCTGTACATTAGGATTTCCCAGGGAGAAGCTTTAGAAATGGTCTAATAGTGACTGGGGTCCTATGAGGACAGGGCCCATGCCCTGCAGATGCCCTTGGCGGCCGCTGCCTTGTTGCTGGGGAGACAGTATACCTCAGTGGTGAGTGTGGGCCGTGGAGTCAGACAGCCCTGTGTTCCGATCTCAGCACTTCCTTTTACTGTGTGATGGCTGGTAAGTTTCCTCCTCTGTAAAATGTTGGTTAATGATCATATCTACCTTGTGGGATCTTCATAAAGGTTAAATAAAATTATGTTTATATATTTCCTAGAATGTAATACCCCCCAAATGGAAAATACTATTATTACTGTGTTAGAGATGATTTCATCTTTACATACATTTAAATGACATTCATTCATTCATTCTGGCAACATTTACTGAGAATTCCCTAAATCCCAGGCACTGGGACTATAGTAATGAACAAAACAGACAAAAATCCCTACCCTCATGGATCTTACCTTCTAGACAGGGAGGTGGACAATAGACAAACACAAACATATATACAATTTCAGAAAGTGTTAAATGGTCTGAGGACAAGAAAATAGAATAAGGGGGAGAAGAGGAGGTATAGGGGGATGTTTTAAATGGGGGTGGTCAGGAAAAGCCCCCGGCTCTGTTAAAAGACCCAAATGATGGGAGGAGGACCATGTGGGAAGCATTTGAGGCAGGAGGAACAGCTAACGCAAAGGGCAGGAATGGGTTCTGTGTATTCAAGCAAGAGCAAGACAGCTCCTGTGGCTAGAGCAGCATCAGTCAGGTGGGTGGTGGGATAAGTGTGGGCAGGTAGGCAGAGGTCAGAACCTGAAATGCGGATGTTGTGCTAAGATGTGATGGAGGGTTTGCAGAGATTAGTAATAGCTCTTGCCTACACTTTATAAGGACCACTCTGGCTGCTACAGGGAAAAGTGACTGGGAGGTGTAGTCCAGGTGAGTATTAAAGGATGTGCATGCCTTTGTTCTATTCTTGGGGTGGTAGGCAACCTCTAAGATGCCTTCAGTGATCCCTGCATCCTGGTATTCACATCCCTCTGTAATCCCGTCCCCTTGAGTGTGAGCTGGACATAATGACTCTCTTCCATAATATGGCAAAAATGATGAGATGTCACTTCTAAGATTAAGGTATAAAAAGACTGCGACTTCTATCATGCTCACACTCTTGCTGGCTTGTTTGTTGTGAGCTCCAAGTGGCAAGGATCTGATACCTTCCGCGAAGATTCTGTGAGGACCTGCCAACAGCCACCTGAGTGATCTTGGAAGTGGGTCCTTTTCCAACTGAGCCTTGGGATGACTGTAGCACCGGCTGACACCTTCAATGCAACCTTGTGACAGACCCTAAACCAGAGGGACCCAACCAAGCCACACTTGGATTCCTGACCCACAGCAACTGTGAGAAATAAACATTGGTTGTATTAAGTTGCTAAGTTCGGGGGTGATTTGTTACACAGCTACTGATAACTAATACCCTTGGTATGAGTTAGTAAAATATCAACCCAGTGTAGCCAATCAGAAGCGTGAGAGTTACAAAAGAATCATGGTGACTTCTTCTCTCAGCTGTGTCACAGCTCACTCACCTCCCTCAGACCTTTAGTCAGATGTGGTCTTCTCACTGAGGACCTTCTCAAGCACCTTTAGAAAATGGTACCTCCACCTCCACACTGTCCTGCTTTCTTGTCACCATCTGACACACTATACATTCCCCTGGCTTCTTTTGTTTATTACCTGTCTTTCCCCCACCCCACCAGCTCTAAAGTGTAGGTTCCACATGAGCAGGGGTTTTCGACTGTTTGAATCACCACTGTATTGCCAGTGCCTAGAAGTACATATCATGCCTGTAACGTACCAGGTGCTCCAAAATATCTGTTTCCACATTTACTGCTGTGCCTGAGCAGCAAACGTAGGAACAAAAGGAACGACTAGAGTTGGCTGGAGACTCTAGTATTCTGTTCATCAGAACTCCGCTTGACAAAAACAAAGAGCAATAATTAAAGCAGACCACAGGGTCTGGGAGGCAGTGAGAATTCCAGAACATAGAACATGAGCAGCAAGACAGGGTGGGCAAACGGTGAGGAATGAAAGGGAAGTCTGGAGGAGCAAGATTTGTGGGCAGAGCTCACCACGCTGAACAAAGCTCTCTTTTGTTGCGTGTCAGCCTGGCACCTTGGGCTCCCATGCCACTTCCACTGTGGCGGAATGTAATCGGTCCCAAGAGTTACTCTGCCGGCTGAGTGTGTACGTCAGGTTACGGCATCTAGTGCAGCTCTGAACTGTCTACTATGCTCTGTGGTATTTGTACATTATGTAAGCTCTCTTTCTCCCAAAGTGGTGTTAGGGGAGAGGAAAAAGGAGTTAGATGGGGAAAGTGATGCATGTCCCAGTGGAGAGTCTATTAGGGCGCAGAGTTTCAGATTCTTAGTCTTTGGTCTTTAGACTGAACATTGTTGGCTTCCGTTTGGGGGAATGATCATACGGAATTTTCTCCCTTCACAATCCCAGTAAACTTTTCTTTAGGTTCCTTAGAACCCTAATTTCCCCATCCCATGGCATCTGTTTCAGGATAGGCTGCTGCCAGCCTATACAGTATGTAAATTCTAAAAGGATACCCCTTCTGTGTGGACGCACTCCACCAGCATATGGCTTAGTGGAAAGCTGCCGCTTTTGTGCAAAAAAAAAAAAAAGGCATCCCTTCCTGCAGGACTGGAATTCAGCCCTATTTGCCTCCTTGGCTGGGCACCTTGGCACAGTGTATAAACTCACATCCATACGCAGTAGCTCAGTCTTCAAGTTCTTTCCTGCCCTCATCTGTAAACGTGAAATGCTTAAAGAGTAAAACCCTAAACCATCTGAAGTCAAAGGGGGATGTTGAATGGGATTGCTCAAGAAGTGACCTAGAATCTACATTTCTTTCCAATGGGGGAAGCTCAGATTCCGTCCGGAAGCAATTCTTGATACCAAGAATTCCAGTTCCCAGCCCAGTCCACCACAGAGGCAGCGGAGCAGAGGCAAGCAGATGTTGATGGTGGAGCAGAAGGGCACATTGCAAGTAGAGAAAGGAGCCATTTGTGGGTTATAAATAAGTGACCGTAGGCACTTTGCAGAACACATTGGAAAAGGCAGCCTTCCTAGATGTCAACTGATACGGTCTTTGTTATTTAAAATCTGAACTTTGAGAGATTCCAGATATGGAGATGGAGATTTCTCTGCAATTAATAACAAGAGCCTTGATACAAGAAACAATCCCCTGAACCTAGACCGGTATGAGTCAAGAATTAGGTGGAATAGAAGAAGCACAGCAGCTAGACCTGGATACTACAAAATCAGCAGACTTCTCAGTTCCTTAGGAAGGAGTGAAAGTCAACATCAGAACCCAGCTGCAGTTTTCCCAAGTTAACAGTACAGTACATTTTAGATGCTTCTCATTACAGAATGTGAGACTCAGCCATTCTCGATTAACCTTGGTTTTGTCTTTATTGAAGTCTAAATTAAAGAACACTTCCAGGTATTTTCATAGATGGAATCTGCCTGGGAGAAGAGCCGCACCTAACCACTGCTGACAGGATCCTGGCGTCCAGAGCGGACAGGGCAGGGAACACAGCCTCTCTCAGGG
Organism: Grampus griseus; assembly: GCF_964374135.1. NCBI lineage: Eukaryota > Metazoa > Chordata > Mammalia > Artiodactyla > Delphinidae > Grampus > Grampus griseus. Next base: position 83,147,487 of record NC_139017.1, read on the forward strand.
GATGCTGCCTTAGCCAGCCCTCGCCTGGTCCAGAAGGGCTGCACATTGAAATCCCATAATGTATGACTGCTGGCCAGGCTGGCTTTCATGTAGTCATCTGTGTGACAAAGTTTCCACTAAGCTGCCTTTGTGTACATCACCTCATGGCATCAGTAACCCAGCACATTCCAGTGCGGGCCTTGCAGCTACTCCAGGGCGATCCCTGGGAGCTCCATCCTTGCCACGAGCCAGCTCCCCGAGGAGGGTCTGTCTTTGCCTGTCTCAACCCTCTGGTAGCTGTGGGGGTTAGGATGGGAAGAAGGCAGAGACTAATAAAATTTAAGTAAGAACTATTTTGTGGGCTTCCCTGGTGGCGCAGTGGTTAAGAATCCTCCTGCCAATGCAGGGGACACAGGTTCGAGCCCTGGTCTGGGAAGATCCCACATGCCGCGGAACAACTAAGCCTGTGCCACAACTACTGAGCCTGCGCTCTAGAGTCCACGAGCCACAACTGCTGAGCCTGCATGCCACAACTACTGAAGCCTGCGTCCCTAGAGCCCATGCTCCACAACAAGAGAAGCCACCGCGATGAGAAGCCTGCGCACTGCAACTAGAGAAAATCCCGCACAGCAACGAAGACCCAACGCAGCCAAAAATAAAAAAAAGAACTATTTTGTTTCAAGAATGAAATAATGCCATTTGCAGCAACATGGATGGACCTAGAGATTATCATAGTAAGTGAAGGAAGCCAGAAAGAGAAAGACAAGTACCATAGGATATCACTTATATGTGGAACCTAAAATATGACACAGCTAAACTTACTTACAAAACAGAAACAGACTCACAGACATAGAAAACAAACTTGTGGTTACCAAAGGGGAAAGGGGGTGGGGGAGGGATAAATTAGGAGTTTGGGATTAGCAGATACAAACTACTATGTATAAAATAGATAAACAACAAGGTCCTACTGTATAGCACAGGGAACTATATTCAATACCTTGTAATAAACCATGGTCGAAAAGAATATGAAAAACAGTATGTATTATATATGTGTATAACTGACTCACTTTGCTATACATCAGAAACTAACACAGCATTGTAAGTCAACTACACTTCAATTGAGAAAATAAAAAAGAACAAATAGAAATAGTTTGTTTGTAGGAAGGGAGAAGGCAGAACCAATGTATTGATACAGGCCAAAATTTTACTGGTAACATTTGTCTCTCTTCTCACCCTCCTTTCAAGGCCTTGCCCCTACCTCCTCTAGTTGGCCGCGAATTCTCCCTTTCACCTGCACAGATTACCTTTTGACAACTCAGAACTCCTGGCCTTGGCCTGTTTACCATCATAGGGTTCTATGCCTTCAAACTATTCTTTATCTCCGTTCCATTTTCTTACGCTAGGTGTGGGGAAAGCAATCTGATTAAACTCCAGAACGTTCACCACTGATTGGTGAGATTTTAATTAATCATAAGCAATCTTTCCCTGCCAGCAGCATGAAGGGCTTTTGTGACAGCTGTGGTGACACTTTTACACTTTGTACAATGCCGGATATGACATTGCTGCATTATTTTGAAGTTTTTTTTGGTGTATTGTTGAAAATAATCCTTTTTTTTTTTTTGCGGTACGCAGGCCTCTCACCACTGTGGCCTCTCCCGTTGCGGAGCACAGGCTCCGGACGCGCAGGCCCAGTGGCCATGGCTCACGGGCCCAGCCGCTCTGCGGCATGTGGGATCCTCCCGGACTGGGGCACGAACTCGTGTCCCCTGCATCGGCAGGCGGACTCTCAACCACTGCACCACCAGGGAAGCCCAAAAATAATCCTTTTTAAGACTACAACTGCAGCTTGCTTCTCACCACTCCTTCCCTTCCTCTCTCCTCTTCTTCCTATTTCTGAATGTTCCTTTTCTGAACTAAATTACTCCATGTAGATTTTTCTTTTGACCTTTGTTCTCCCAGAGAAGGGATCACTGTCATTTTTGACTTCCAAAGGCTACTGGGATTTGATTCTGGGACCAATTACTGCCTCCCCACCCCTGCATTTTTTGCTTGTTTCAAATGACTGAACAGCTCAGCCCTAGTTTTCTGTCTCTTTCTTTTTAAAAAAACTTTAAAAAATTGTGTAGAAAATGCATAACATAAAATTTATCATCTCAACCCTTCAAAAATATACAGTTCAGTAGTGTCAACTATATTCACGTTGTTGTGCAACAGCTCTCTAGAACCTTTTCATCTTGTAACATTGAAACTCTGTATTCACTTAACTCCCCACCCTCCCCCTCCAGCCCCTGCAACTCTCATTCTACTTTCTGTTTGTTTGACCACTTTAAGATACCTCGTGTAAGTGGAATCATACAGTAATTGTCTTTCTGTGACAAAATACTAACACTTTCACTTTGTATAATGTCCTCAAGGACATTACCCTTGAGAACATAACAGTGTAATGTGACATTACAGGGACATTCCATCCATGTTGTAACATGTGTCAGAATTTCTTTCCTTTTTAAGGCTGAATAATATTCCGTTGTATATACACACAACATTTTCTTTATCCATTCATCTGTCACTGGACATTCGGGGTGTTTCTACCCTTTAGCTCTTGTGAATAATGCTGCAGTGAACAAGGGTGTGTGATCTGGTTCTCTCTTATACTATAAGTACATTAAAAACAGCCAGAAAGCAAAACAGAACTGAAAGGATAAAGCTCCACTTTGCCACAATGGCAAAAAGAAAAAAAAAAAAAATCTGCTGCCTACTTTGTCGCTCACTCTGGAAGCTGCTTGCTAGTATGAACTTTATTTTGCATAAGATTATCTATTAACTCAAAGCTTTCACCTCTATTGAAAGCTCCACTTTAAAGTTTGACATTTTTTTTTTTTTAGCCCTTCAGAAGTTTTTATTATCGGAAAGTACTCAGAAATGTCTCCATTCTTCTGCGATCTCTAGAATACCTTATTCTAGTACAAGGGTATCCTATAATTCACTCTGATATGCCAGCGAATGTTAAGCAGTCTCCCTACCTAGCTTTAGCTTTTAAAACCAATATACCTTTACTTAGTAGAGTTGAAAGTAGGTATTGAGAAGGTATTTGTGGGCAGAAATCCTCCTTTAAATTGATAATTCCCAACCCTTTCTCCAGTAGGGCACACAAGCAAGAAAATCTCCCCGAACCAATGTCAGGGTGATGATGAGGTCATGCCTGCTTGCTTTAACATCACCTCTCTCCCGCTCAAGAAAGCATAAAATACAAGTGAATGCAATGGATGTTGTTATAGGGATAGCCTTGGATTTTCTCTGGTTTATTTTTTTAAGGGTAAATCATTTGCAAACTCCAGTATTTTAACTATTAGTAAAACAGATCATTTGCAAGGCACCTTATGAGTGAGTCACCACACCAGTATGAACACGTTGTGGTTGAGAACTTTTGCCTTAAATGATGATGCTTGGCTTATTCTGCATACTATATATTCAGCCTTGGAAGGGATAATGAGGCGTGTGCTTGTGGTTCCCTCATTCTTTCCCTCCAACTGGGAAAAGGCAGAGGAATATGAATGGAGCAGAGCAAAAAGTTCCTTGAGGATGCAGGGGTCTTGAACTTACTGTCAGGCTCTCTGCAACATCAGTTATTTTGGGAGCCCTGAATGACAAGCCCCAAGTATTTGAGCTGAGATAATTTAGTTCCTGGGGATCCTGGAACAGTTTGGATAGTAGAGTTTAGTGGTTAAAACATCCATATTGGAGGCAGAAAAATGTGGCTTCAAGTCCAAGCTCCGCAACTTTCTAGTTTTGTGAACTTAGGTGAGTTATTTAACCAATCTGATCCTCAATTTTCTCATCTGCAAAATGGGTTTAAAAACAGTCTATTTGATATGTATTTATGTAATTAAATTAGGTACAATCGTATGTAGAGCCAAAAAAGAAATTACATTGCAATATCTATAGGATGTTAGTATTTATTTATGTGCAGCAAATTATATATTTCTAAGTTACATATATGTATTTAAAAAGCAAAGAAAACTGTAGGCGATACTAAGAAAATGATAATATTGATTTTATCTAGGATATTTTATTGAGATTTTTGCCCTAGACGTGTCTCTGAAGTTTAAACTGTTACTATAATTATGTATTCAGGTATAAGCTATATAATTAAAATAAATGTTTCTTTAAAATTACAACGTAAAAAAAAAAACCCAGTGTATTTGAGGACATCTGATGTCTTCATCTGTCTAGAATCCCTTCTTTACCCACTTCTTTCCTGTAGGTAATCCATGCCCTGGGGTTCAAGTGGGGTTGGGCCTCACCCACTTCATCCTCCCAGTCACAGGGAAGGCATGTGACCCAGGTCTGTCCACTCAGAGAATTTCATCCCTCGGCCACAGAGTTTGATTCACAGAGTAGCATGTGACTTAAGCTGGTCAACCAGATTTTTCTGGTGGGGTTAGTGAGAAAGATAGATTTTTTTTTCTGCTGGAGCTGCTAACTGTGAAGGTGGAGTATGGTATGTGGTCGGCAAACTATCCTACTATGTGGGAATATGCTGTCCAAAGAGTGTAGCCAAGTAGAAAGAGCAGAGGTTAAAAAAGAGAGAGCCCTAATGAAACAGTTTAATTTCTGGTTCCAACTATTTCTGAAAGCAGCCCTCAGTTTCCTAGTTATCTGAGTCAGTAAATTCCCTTTTGTGTTTAAACTCGTCTGAGTTGGGTTTCTTTTCTTTTTTTTTTTTTTTTTCAACTTCTCTCAATTTTTTTTTTTTAACATCTTTATTGGAGTATAATTGCTTTACAATGGTATGTTAGTTTCAGCTTCACAACAAAATGAATCAGTTATATATATACATATATTCCCATATCTCTTCCCGCTTGCGTCTCCCTCCCTCCCACCCTCCCTATCCCACCCCTCCAGGCGGTCACACAGCACCGAGCTGATCTCCCTGTGCTATGCGGGTGATTCCCACTAGCTATCTACCTTACGTTTGGTAGTGTATATATGTCCATGCCTCTTTATCGCTTTGTCACCATTTACCCTTCCCCCTCCCCATAGCCTCAAGTCCATTCTCTAGTAAGTCTGTGTCTTTATTCCTGTTTCACCCCTAGGTTTTTCATGACATTTTTTTTTTTAAATTCCATATATATGTGTTAGCATACGGTATTTGTCTCTCTCTTTCTGACTTACTTCACTCTGTATGACGGACTCTAGGTCTATCCACCTCATTACAAATAGCTCAATTTTGTCTCTTTTTATGGCTGAGTAATATTCCATTGTATATATGTGCCACATCTTCTTTATCCATTCATCCGATGATGGACACTTAGGTTGTTTCCATCTCTGGGCTATTGTAAATAGAGCTGCAATGAACATTTTGGTACATGACTCTTTTTGAATTATGGTTTTCTCGGGGTATATGCCCAGTAGTGGGATTGCTGGGTCATATGGTAGTTCTATTTGTAGCTTTTTAAGGAACCTCCATACTGTTCTCCACAGTGGCTGTATCAATTCACATTCCCACCAACAGTGTAAGAGGGTTCCCTTTTCTCCACACCCTCTCCAGCATTTATTGTTTCTAGTTTTTTTGATGATCATCAACTTCTCTCAATTTTACAGTGGTGGTTTGCCCTGAGACCTCAATTCGTTGATAAGAAAATCCAAAAAGTTGTTGATTTTTAATTTGTTCAGATTTTTTCTTGTAAGAGTAGGAGTGACTTTCAAGCTCAGAGCTGAAACTAAAGTCCATACATAGTAATTATATCTATGGTTTCTTCTAAATTTTATGTTAGAACTTGCTTATTTAGGCCTAATGTGAATGACCATAGGTTTGCCTGGTTATATTAGTTGTAAATAAGTTAAAGCCTGTAACTTATTTTAGCATCCCTTTTCAATTTTAAACATTTCTCAGTTTGGTTGCAAATCATATTGTTCCATTTGTTGTAACACCCTTGGGAATAATTAGACTTCTCTGACAAAGGCCAGTTGTGTTTGGCCCCTGTACCCATCCAGCTTAGTTATTGGAAAACCATGTACTACTTTTTCCTTTCTTTCCTTCCTTAGTATCTCTCCTCTTTCAGCATTTGTGTTCATTTTTTTTTTTTTCATAGAGACTCCTATTGAGGTAATAGAATATGTTCTACCCTGACAGTTAAGATCCTGTGTGGCCACATAGCTTAAATGTCAGTTCCAAGATGAGTTGGGTTTCTGACATCCATCACCAGAAGTCTTGACCAGTACACTACTTGAAGGGTGTTGTGGGAATAATGTCTGTAAAGGGATTTAAGGCTGGGTCATGGCATCCCATCTTCCTCGCCCAGAACAAGGCGAGGCAGCCTGGGCCTCAGTCATCAGCCCTCAGGCCTGTGGAAGCCAAAGGGTGTTCCTCCTTCTGTGTGAACACGGCAGGGCAGAGCCCACAGACTCTTTTCCCCTCTCGCTTTGCTTTGTGCATGTGACTCCAGAAACAGTTGTTCTGGAGGGAAAAGTAACACTAAGTATAACTCTTTGAATGAACTTCTGAGCATTTGTTTCTCTAGCTCAGTAACAACTATGGCCTTCGCATACCTGTACTGGGTTGATTTGTTTGTAAGTTTTACTTGATTTTTACATTAAACTCCATTTATGGAACTATAGAATGTTAGAGCTGGGGGGTACCCTGCAGGAGGAAATGTCTGGACTGGATACCCCCTGTAAACAGAACAAGAAGCATTGGGTTGAAGCAGCCCCTTCCTCCAGCCAACTGGCCAAGGCAAGCCTACATCTAGTCTCCTGATCCCCAGTTCTCTGAAAGGATCCTGCCCTCAAAACTGAGCTGGGCCTCTTCTCAGCCACACATCCAGCCCTGTCTTCCCTCTCACAGAGCGCCCATCTGGTGTTGCAACCCCTCGGGGTCTGCTTCACTCACAGGTAAGGTGGGGTGCGGCCCAGGCCCAGGGGTTCTGAGCAGGGCGAAGTCCCCACCTGCTCCTGCAGTGAACTCTCCTCCGCCTCCCGGCTCCTCCAATCTCTCCCGCTCTGTCCTTTCTCCCCACAGTTCACTAGCTCAAGCCCTTGCCACCCGCCCTTGACTCCCGTGCTCTCTCCCTCTCTCCTTTTTTTTCTCCCTCTCCCACTCTTCCCCCCTTCTCTCTACCAGCCCCCTCCTTCTTATCCTGTCTGGTTGGCCCATTATTCCTGGAAGGTTAAGTCCCAGATATGGAGGTTACTGTTCTAAAGTCAGAATTTCCCAAAAAGCGATCCAATGACCAACAATTCCAAAAACTGTTAATATGGACTTCATGTGTTCAAAAGATTTCTGTGGACAAATAAAGAGTTACCAAATTTAACGGTAAGAATTTAAATTCAAACTTGGCTGTGTAAGAACTGTTGTATGATCTGGGTTTTTTTTTGTTTTTTTTTTTTTTTGCGGTACGCGGGCCTCTCACTGTTGTGGCCTCTCCCGTTTCGGAGCACAGGCTCTGGACGCGCAGGCTCAGCGGCCATGGCTCACGGGCCCAGCCGCTCCGCGGCATGTGGGATCTTCCCGGAACAGGGCACGAAGCCGTGTCCCCTGCATCGGCAGGCGGACTGTCAACCACTGCGCCACCAGGGAAGCCCATGACCTCATTTTCTTAAAATCAGTTTGACACAACCTGAGCCTCCAACCCACCAGGCTAATGGAAAACTCGCCTCCTGATCCCACCCGCCCCCTCCAGGATTATGACAATGTCCTGGGGTTTGACACAGGGCAGGACCCTTGAGGCTCAGCGTGGCGTGGCATCACCAAAGGGCTCCTGGTGCAGGGCCCATGGCCACGTGATGGGGTGGCGCCACTGCACCTATGCCAGGCTTGGGCACAGGGAGCTTAGCTGAGGCTGGAGCCTCAGTGCCCGGAGTCCGGCTTCCCCACAGGCCCCCATCAGGTCCTGACAGCTCCCATCAGGCCTCGTGCCAGCTTCTCCCAGAAGCCCCCAACCTCTGCTTGCCTTTCATCTTAAAGAATTTCTAGCACTTCTCTCTGCTTTTGCCTCCCCACCCAATTCTCCACCAGGCAAAAGCACTTGCCTTTGAACTATTACATATAGAATGGGTAAACAAAAAATTCCTACTGTGTAGCACAGGGAGCTATATTCAATACCTGTGATAAACCATAATGGAGAAGAATATGAAAAAGAATATATATATATATATATAAAATTCAGTCACTTTGCTGTACAGCAGAAATTAACACAACATTGTAAACGAACTATACTTCAATAAAATAAAATTTTTAAAAAAGCACTTACAAACGTAAGGTAGATAGCTAGTGGGAAGCAGCCGCATAGCACAGGTATATCAGCTCTGTGCTTTGTGACCGCCTGGAGGGGTGGGATAGGGAGGGTGGGAGGGAGGGAGACGCAAGAGGGAAGAGATATGGGAACATATGTATATGTATAACTGATTCACTTTGTTATAAAGCAGAAACTAACACACCATTGTAAAGCAATTATACCCCAATAAAGATGTTAAAAAAAAAAAAAAAAAAAAAGCACTTGCCTTTGTCTTCCCCTCTGGGAGAATCTAGGAAATTTCTCCCAAAGGCAGGAAAGGGTGTATCAGCAAGTGGCTACTGAGATCCTACAGAACGGATCTCCCCTCCATTGACAGGGAACAAAAGGCTGGTTACTTTCTCAGGGAGATCGGGTTGGTGGAGGAAAAGTAGAGTGAGAACAAAATGCAAAATATTATCTCAGTTAATTGCCCTGTCATGAAGAGAGACTGGTCACTTCCCAGAGAACCTCTCAGGAGGCAGATGGACAACCTCTCCTATGTGCATTTGACCTGGGACCCTCTTCTCTGCCCAGAATCTCAAGGACTAGTCCATAGAACATGCCTCAGGAAATTCTGCATTAGGAGTTAGCTGTTCACAGTTCCTAACTCTGGCCTTTGCCTGCCAGCAGTTCATGACATTATCAGGTGGACACATGAAAGGACAGAGAGACACTGAAGTGCAGTGGCAATGCACTGGCTGAGGGTTCAAGTCCTGGCTCTGCCACTTTCATGCTCTCTCTGAAGCTCAGCTTTCCCATCTGTAAAATGGGATTAGTAATAATACCGACCTAGTGAGACGGGGTGAAGATCGAATGACGTCATGTACATGAAGTATCCAGAATAGCTTCTGGAAGGTAGCCGATAGTCAAAGTGTCCTTGTAAGCACTGTTGTCCGACAGCCTGAATCTGAGAGGTCTGTGAGCAGCGGAGTGACCCATCCCAGTGGGCTTGGGAGAGGTCTACCTGGCAGAGCTGAGGAGTATGAAAGGGGGGCCAGAGCTGGAAGTCAGGAGAGCAGCTGGAGGAAGAATGAGGGAGAAGGGGGAGCAGCATCCCTTCCCAGCACAGCTCCTCAGTGTGGTGCCTTTTCCACAATTTGAAGAAGTATGTTAACAAGGCTGCTCTTAAGACTATGATAAAAACAACAACAACAGCAACAGAGACCTTGGAATGCATGCAAGACTGAAACACTGGCCCATCAACTTGGAGCACAGGCCCCGGTCCCCATGTCTATCCTGCTGTTTAGAACATGGCTTCACCACTGTGAGAAGGCCACTGTGACCTGTAGGTGAGCATGTAAAAGGATCTGAATTCAGGCAGCGTCAGGAGAAATGGGGGAGAAGGGAGAGCTGCCCCTGATCACACAGAATGAGCCTCCCCATCCACCACGGCGGGCGGGGTGTGCCACGGGCCTGGCCTCCTCCAGCTGGGCTTCGCGGGCAGGAACTGGACTGAGGTGTGGTTCAAGGCTGGTGTTCAGGGGGATGGGTGCCTGATTCATTTCGGTATCCCTTTCACTTAGCACAGGGCATGGCCCTTCTGTAGCTCCTTGGTGAGAGGGTACTAAAAGGAGAGAAGCACCCCGTTCTTCCTCATGGCTGCAGGGCTGGCAGGCAGGGCTCGGACAGGACAGAACAGGACGTGGGCACTTGCAAGACATGGCTCCCACTGTCCCCTTCACCCACTGCACAGCTGGCTAAGAAGCCCAGGCAGGGGCGAGGACACTGAGCAAGGTGCAGGGGCAGCTCCTGCCTTCCTCCCGCCCTCCCCTCTCTCCCCGCATTCTGTCTCTTCGATTTCTTTGCAGCCCAGATTAACAGTTGTCAGTATGAAGGGACTCTCGCTCCCAACACAAAGCCATTTTCACAGGCACAGCTGATGCTGTGCTTGGCCTCCTCCTAACGCTGCTTCAGGGGCAAAGTGATTTCGGCTGCGTGTTAGGGACAGGCTGTGGAGCAGTAACGGCACATTAATTTTGAGCGTGTGCAGAGGTACAAGTGGCGCCTCTGAACGTAGATGTTTTATTCATATAGAATTAAGGCTGTGACAGCTTCCACCCACCATTAGTCTTCATCCACTTTGGATTGTGGAGCAATGCAGGGTTGTCTTCAACAGCTTGGCTCCCGTGACAGGATCTATGAGATATAGGGCTCCGCATGGTGGGAAGGATGCCTCAGAATCGTCAGATCATAGACTGAGAAGGGGCCTTCGATATGGTCTAATCCCAGAGACTTGTTTTAGGGTGTGGCTGACCCTGAAGGCCAAAGAGGTAAAGGGACTTGGGAAAGGACACAGGGTTTGTGCCAGAGCAAGGAGAGCCTAGGGCTTCTGTATCCCACCTGCACAGAATCCCTTCCGAGGACCTGGATGGTCTAGAACTCTTTGCCTTGAGCCATGCCTGCCGAGGGGACAGGACCCCAGTAAGTCAGCTCCACCTTGGGCTGGGCTGTCTTGAGTTTCCAGGAATCTGGGTCCAGGTAACTCAACTGCTCTGCAGCATCTTGGTACAGTCCTGTCCATAGGGCCCTACTCACTGGAGGGCAGGACTACGTCTGTCCACTAACCCTGCTCTTTCTTCACCACCCCCTTCCATCTTCTCTACCTTTAAGAAAGCACACAGGGCTTCCCTGGGCGCAGTGGTTGGGAGTCCGCCTGCCGATGCAGGGGACACGGGTTCGTGCCCCGGTCCGGGAAGATCCCACATGCCGCGGAGCGGCTGGGCCCGTGAGCCATGGCCGCTGAGCCTGCGCGTCTGGAGCCTGTGCTCCGCAACGGGAGAGGCCACAACAGTGAGAGGCTCGCGTACCGCAAAAAAAGAAAAAAAAAAAAGAAAAGAAAGCACACAGCACTATGGAGAGCAGCGTGGAGGTTCCTCAAAAAACTAAAAATAGAACTACCATACGACCCAGCAATCCCGCTCCTGGACATATATCCAGAAAAGACAAAAACTCTAATTCGAAAAGATACACTCACCCCGATGTTCACAGCAGCACTGTTTACAATAGCGAAAACATGGAAGCAACCTAAATGGCCATCGACAGATGAATGGATAAAGAAGATGTGGTACATAAATATATACAATGGATTTTTACTCAGCCATAAAAAAGAATGAAATAATGCCATTTGCAGCAACATGGATGGCCCTAGAGATTGTAATACTGAGTGAAGTAAGTCAGAGAAAGACAAATATCATATGATATCACTTATATGTGAAATCTAAAAAAATGATACAAATGAACTTATTTACAAAACAGAAATAGACTCACAGAGTTAGAAAACAAACTTATGGTTACCAAAGTGGAAAGAGATGGGGGAGGGATAAATTAGGAGTTTGGGATTAACAGATACACACCATTATATATAAAATAGATAAACAGCAAGGACCTACTGTATAGCACAGGGAACTATACTCAATATCTTGTAATAACCTATAATGGAAAAGAATCTGAAAAAGATTATATATATATATAACTGAATTATTTTTCTGTACACCTGAAACATTGTAAATCAACTATATTTCAATTAAAATAAAAGAAAAGAAAAAGAAAGCACACAGTTCTACCCCCAGTGGGCTGGACTGGGGCCCTGCCTCAGAGGCTTTCCCACTTAGAACTGGAGGGACCCTCAGAGCTCACCCAGTTCAGTGTCCCAGGAAGAAACTGGGGCCAGAGAGACCAGACTAAGGCCATACCTCTGAGGAGAAGCTGGCTGAGGTCAGAACCTAGGACTCTTTTTTTTTTTTTTTTTTTTTTTTGCGGTACGCGGGTCTCTCACTGTTGTGGCCTCTCCCGTTGCGGAGCACAGGCTCCGGACGCACAGGCTCAGCGGCCATGGCTCACGGGTCCAGCTGCTCTGCGGCATGTGGGATCTTCCCGGACCGGGGCACGAACCCGCGTCCCCTGCATTGGCAGGTGGACTCTCAACCACTGCGCCACCAGGGAAGCCCAAAACCTAGGACTCTTGATCCCAGTCTTAGTGCCCTTCCCTCCCAACCCACGACTCGGGAGTGAAGACCCAGTATACTCTAAGTGGGGTTCCTCCAAGTGGAGCCTAAAGACCAATTGGCTTCAGAATCATCCCGGAAGCTTGCTTAAAATGCAGCTTTCTGAAGCTACCCCAGACCGACTAGATCAGAATCAGTGGGGCGGGGACCAGGAATCTCCTTCTGATGCACCGCATTCTTTGAGAGCCACTGAAGGCGGATGTTACAATCGGTTTTGAAGGGTGTTGCAAATAACTGGTTACTAATAATACTTAAAGCACTCAATTTGGCGGCGTTATTTCCTTTTTGAACGGAACAGATACAATAGCATGGCTCTCACACACTTGCATAATGATTAGCTTCCTTGACCAGCAGAGAAAGTTATGGAGCTCCAGATACCGCACAGGGGAGGCACGTGCCTTAGAGGCTGCGTTTTTCCACACCACGTGACCAGACCCTTTATTTGTGTTTGGGCCTCCCCTAAAAGGATATCTGGGGGCACAGACGAGTGCACCAGCTTTGGAGAGAGGCAGAGCTAGGTTCGAATCCAAGCTCTACCGTTCACCAGTTGTCCATCAGACCCCCTGACTTCTGTCAGTTTCCTCCTATGCAAATTGGGAATAGTAGTTCCTACCCCCAAGCGTTGCTGTGAAGATTAAACTAAAACATCCTCATGTATGTGTATTGGAACAAAATGCAGGCATGGGATGCACAGCTCCCCGCAGCCTGTAGCAGGGTCTCTGGGCATTGTCCCGCTACATCTGGCTTATTCCCCTTACCCATTCAGAGGAGAAAGACCCTTGTGCTGGGATTCTTGAAGAACTGTACTCTGCAGGGGCTGTGCTGGTGTTGAGTAAGGCTCAACAAACGGGAGAGGCAGTATAACCCCAGCCATGGCTATCTTTCCCCCTCTCGCCTTCCCTCTGTGGCTTTCTGGGACCATGGTTGAAGCTGGGGGTCCTTGCCCTTCTCCTCTTCCATCCCGGAAGTTTTTGCCTAGCCCTGAATCCACTTTGGTGAGAACAGGGGTGGGCAGGGCATCTGGTGGGAGGCTGGCTTTGGAAGCATTAAAAGACACACCCCTGGCTCTTGAGATGCTTCCAGCAAAGGAGAGAAGGGATGCTAAGCCTAATCATTTCTTGCATCTTTGCTTTAATGCAATTCCACTTCACTCTCTGGTTCATTGCCCACTCCTGTCTGACAAGGAGACAGCAAAGGAGCGGCATGCTTGAGGATTCTGGTGAGCTGGCAAGTCTGACTCCCACACAAACTCTCCCCCATCCCTGCCTCTGCCCACACCTTACTCCAGAGTGTGCTCACCTCCTGATCTAAGCCGCTTAATGGGCTTCTCTGTTGCAGTTTAAACGTATCGACAGGCGAGCGTCCACCAATAACGACATGCGGTATGAAACTAATTTTCTTATTCCTTGCACATTGGCTTCATTAAGGCCGTTAGTACATTTGACATCTCGAGAGGAAACAACCTTTTTCTCAGCGTGTCACCTTCTCATAAATAATGGGTGGAGGCCTCCTGGGGGCCACCGTTCCTACTAATATACTCCCCAGTTTCACTCACTGCCCAACGAAGAAACATTCTAAGCAAGTGGAGAAATGGAATTAACAAGAGATCTCCATACTGGATCTATACTCCTCAGAGCAATTGAGAAGAGAGAGGTGACCGTGGCTCTGCGTGGACCAAGAGCTTCGGGAGTGGCCTGGTCAGATGAGAGCCCCAGCTTTGATTTCTGATGGCAGACCCCAGAGAGGAGTTTTATAAACAGTGGCTGCTCCTCCAACCTTGCAGACAGCACGTCCAAGGCCCTCTCTCCACCTGTCGGCAAAGAAGCTCATTAGCGCTTCGGAGGCTCACATCAAATGTGGCTCTCCTTCAAATTTGTAGGAATCAGGTTGCTTTAATTAGCCATGCCTTGGGGGCAGGGTCCTTAGGGCATGGACAATTTTTAAAACTGCAGTTTATCTGGACAGGACAGGATGGCTGTGGAAGGCCTGTGAGTTGATTAAAACAATTTGGGTGGTGGGAGCAATGTTGGGATAGTGTTAAAGAAGAGCTGGGTTTCTAAGCTGTCTTAGTTCGTTCATTATTTAATCCCTTGGATGCACATAGACTCAGAGGTAGAGGCAACCCAGAGCTACACTTGGTAACCTCAGGGGGCTGGACTTGGATGAAAATCTTACAAGTGACCTGTGCTTCAGCGGGAGAGAGGCCCATCCTTCTTCCAGGCTGCACGGAGGCTTCACAGGGACTTAGACTGGACTGTGCCTTTTCTGTCGGCATTTCCCTTTCCCCAAACCCACTGTGCCTGAGTTGGCCCAGCCACGCCCCGCATATTCCAGGGGAGCCGAAGCTCCCCCATCATCACCCCCACCTCCTCTATGACGTCTCACAGATGCCCCCTGGAAAACTCTGGTTTTTTGTCCTCTGCTGCCTCCATCAAGTCCCAGCTGCCCGACTCTAGGAAGTGGCCCTGACTGTGCCTCAAGCTTCTAAGTCAGTGTTAGCTATCTCTCCTCTGTGTTTCCTTGACACCCTGGGCTCACTTTTAGTGGCTATATTTTACAAACACTTACATAGCACTTGCTAGGCACTTTTAGGAATATTTACTCATTGAATCTTCGTAACAACCGAGAAGGTGTTTACTAATATGATGCCTCTTTTATAGATCAGAAAACAAAAGACACAGAAAGACAGCAATTTGCTCAAGGTCACCCAGCACGTAAGTGGCAGGGCTAGAATTCAAATGCAATCTGGTCGCAGAATTTGGGCTCTTAACCACTCTGTGAAACTACGTGCCACCAGATGCCTTGTAGAACAGTCCATTTACAAGTCCTTTCTCCCTCACCCACCTGTGAATTCTGTGAGAGCTGGAATTCACTGCCAGGTACACAGTAGATGTTCCAAAAGCTTTGGGGAATAATATGCCCTGTGTACATACAGTCCTGCCTTGAGTCAAGCGGGAGCATATATCAGCCAGTAGTTTCTCCTGGTGCCAAGAAGGGGGCTCCAAAAACAGAGATAACGCTCCCTGCCCGTAAAGGACATGTGCTGGTTTTAACTGCTCATTCCCATCAGCACGTTGATTTCCTTTGGGGAAATTACCTGTTTCCTGCTGGGTATAGGATTGACAGGATTGTGAATGGAGGTGACCTGTCCTCCCCCAGCCAGGGAAGGCAAGGACCCCAAGTTAGCCCAGCTGGACTCTATTTTCCTGGACTTTGAATTTGGAGTAGAGTGGCACGTGAACAGAAACACCAGTGGATGGCAGGGTTGCCTGTTCCCTCTTGCCTTGTCTGAGCCCCATCTGGATGTTTGCACTCCGCGTCTGCCTTCCTCTCCCTGCCCGGTCATCACCTCTGCCCCCTGACCTTAGCTTACTTTGCACTGAGTCTATTTGGCCTGGCTAGGCCTGACACCTTGGATTCCAATGAACTTGCACTGCTTTTTTCTATACAACTATCCTATCTGTACACTTGCTGTGGGTCACGCTGCTGCCACCTGGCCTGTTCTTGCTCTGGACCTTCTGTACCCAGCATCCTGTTCAGGCCCTCCCTGTGCTCTCCTCCAGCTAAAGTTTCCTGCTGTATTCTCTGAGCTTCAGGGTACCACCCTGGGGGTGGGGTGGGGAGCAGAGGCCCAGCGAGAGGCTGAGTGGGAAATCTATTGGTGCCACTTTTATCTGTCTTATATATTCAAGTTCTACTTAAGATTGCAGTAAAAAAAAAAAAAAAAGCTCCTCTACTTCAAAAAAAAAAGTTTGAAAACCATTATCTTAGATCTTTCTGAAGCTATCATTTTATTTCTGTATATCGCTCTAGCGTTTAAGCTTTTAGTTTGCTCAGAACTCAGCCATTCATTTGATATCTACTTAGTTCATACTCTGTGCCAGGCACTGTGCTGGGTGCTTGGGAAGCCAGGTGAGGAAACACAGCCTCTGTCCTCAAAACACTCATGAGCTAAAGTAATGCCCCTCAAATCTGATGTTCACACAAGTCACCTGGGGTCTTTCAAAATGCAGATTTTGATTCTGTAGATCTGAGTTAGGGTCTGAGATTCTGCCTTTCTAACAAGCTCTCCGATGATGGAATCAGGAGCCCAGTGCTCCGGCATGCCCTCTGGGATGCCTTTAAAAATCCTAATGTGTAGGCCATGATGAAATCAGCATCTGCAATTTTTAAATATTCTTAGTGATTCTAATACGTAGCTAAGTGGTTCGTAAACCACTGATCTGTAGGGAAAGACAGACTGTATTAATTTCCTATATCTGCTGTAACAAACTTCCACAAACTTAGTTATTTAAAGCAACACAAATTTCTTTTCTTACAGTCCTGGAGGTCAGGAATTTAAAATGGGTCTCACTAAATCAATCTCACTAAAATCAAGGTGTTGGTAGGTATTCCTTTCTGGAGACTTTAAGGGAGAACTTGTTTTCTTGTCTTTTCCAGCTTCTTCAGGCTGCCGCGTTCCTTGGCACGTGGCTCCTCCCATCAGCTCTGATGTAGTCTTTCTCACCTTGTATCACTCAGACTCTCCTGCCTTTCTCTCTGATTTATAAGGACCCTTGTGATTATATTCAACCCATGCAGATAATCCAGAATAAAATCGTCCCAGCTCAAGGCCAACTGTCAGTAATACAGCATAATTTATGAACAAATTCTGGGGACTAGGAAACGGACATCTTTGGGGGAGACGTTATTCTGCCTACTGCGCAGACACTGAATAACGTGAAGTAGTGCAGTGTGGTTCCGCCTTGAGGGAGATGTGCACGGGTGGGGTGGTCCCTACTCAACCCTGGAAAAGGAAGAGGAGAAGGAGGCAGGAAGGACTTTCTGGAGGAAAGTACTACAGTTGACTCAGACTGGCTCTTGAGAGCTGACTGACAAATTTCCAGGAATGTTACCCAAAGCAACCACTGGTAGCTTGAAATCAGCCATGGGAGGAATATTTACACCATAGAAACTGGAAAATGCTACACATCAGGTGTCTTTTTTTCCCTCTTTTCCAGAGAGCCAGTTGTTAAACATTTACCAGCACACTACTGAGGAGGTACCCAGAGTCTTAAAAGAATAGACGTCAGCCAGCCAGGTGCATAAGACACTTGCCTTTGAAGTATATCTGCTCTCATCAAATATAGTACAAGCTCCCACTGGACAAGTCCCAAATTTCAAAGCCTCTAGAGCAGGGCTTCTCCAACCTTAATACGCCCACAAATTACCTGGGAATCTTGTTAGATCTAATTTAGGAGGTCTGGGGTGGGGCCTGAGATTCTGCTTTTCTAACAAACTCCCAGGAGATGTCCATAATGCTGGTCCCAAAACACACTTTGAGTAGCAGGACTCCAGAGCAGTGCTCTCCAAAAGTGATCACAAAACAATCCATTCAGGTCCAAAGAAGATGATCCTGGGATTTCTATTTCTCCTATTTTATTTACCAAAGATGTCAGTGATTACCATTATTTTGTGTACATTGGGGAAAAAAATTTTAATTTATTTTTAAAAGTCAAAGTATAGTTGATGTACAATGTTGTGTTAGTGAAAAATTTTTTTAAAGCTACCAATTAAACTATGACATGCTATCAGTTGTATGATGCATCCTAATTTCGGAGGTATTAAAATGTGAAAAAAATGTGTCTTTGAATCAATAAAATGCAGTGTTTGTATTTTATATTTAAAAAAAATAAGATACCACACTTAGCGTTATTTAATACTTTAATGACACCGGAGCCCTTACTTGGCCTACATGTTGAATGGTTCTGAACTGTGAATGGTCCAGAGACTCAGAAGCAAAAGTGGGGGCCAGAGGGGTTAATGTGGTGTTGTTTGTCAATGCACTTTTTTTTTGTTTTTCCATAACCTTTAGTTTTTATGGAGTTAGAGATTATGTCACCTAATTTTAGCTAAAAGAGCTCTCATAAAATAGACAAATGGTTTAAAAGAATTCCTGTGGTTAGAAGTTAACACCGATAATAGAAGCCTGAATGAGCAATAAGAAAGAGGCAGAACTGACATTTCTGCTCCCAAAATGCATTCTGCATCTGCCACATTCCACAGTAAAACAATGATGATCTAATCAGATCTGACAAGACATTGGCAAAAAAAAAAAAAAAAAAAAGGAAAGAAAGAAAGAAATGATCAGAAACACTTTTGAAATGTGGATTCACATTCATTTTTATTAGAGATGAATGTCACCCTTGGGACCTTGAGGTGTGTGTTAGTTATGGTGGTGCATGTGTATAATTCATGCATACTAGGAAGAGCAGGTCTGCTCATTGCAGGAACCCAGGGACCCTTGCTGATGGAGCTGCCACCAGCGCAAGCTCTCCAGAGGCTTTCACACCAGCAGTTAAGTGCTCTGGTATGAAAGTGTCACATGTTTCTTTGGTTTCCAACTCACTGACCCAAACCAACCATGTGAGCCCAAACACAAGGAGAGCCGGAAGCACCATCCTGGCAAACAACAAGACTAATGACTGCCCTGACTCCTGATTTGTTTTTCTTCACCTGTTGTGCTGTCTCCTGCCCATCTGGGGTCATGATCTTTTCAAAAAACAGATAAATCTGGACGCTCTATGCCAGAGAAAGCTGCCCAGATAAGCCTGTTTTGCTCAGAAAAAAATCCTGCCTGGGCTTTGAAAGGCATTTGAGTATGAAGATGTCTAATGTTTGGAGAAATTGCAAAGCTTCTGAACAGATGATACAGTCAAGCCATAAAGAAAAACCTACAAGACCTTGAAAACTTGCCTCTCTCCCAAGTCAGCCCTGTTCTGTGCTGGAAAATGATTGCATTCCCGCTTAGTTTTATGCCAGGAACTGAGCTAAGGAGATCTTTTCTCACCCTTCCCTTCCTGGCTTCAGTGGCATGAAGAGTAAATGAAGTTGGTCAATACGGCATTGAAGAATGGATTTAATCAGTGGAGAGGATCATGCCAAGGAGAATCTGGAAGCAAGAAAAAAAATCCCAGTGCAGATCATCTGTTCAAAGAGAATCCAGTTACAAGGAAATGTTTTCCACCTACAAAGATTTTATATATATATATATATTCTGATCTTTAAGAGCACCAGGTGGTAAAATAAGCATCACTGGAGAAATAACTTCTTGGTGACTCCATAGGAATGTGTCAGAGCTGAATCTTACAGGAAGCAAACTTCATTCACATTTAGTACTAAATAGATGAGTGGGAAACAAAAGGGAGTGTTTAATTAGGATGTAATTATTCATCCATAGTGGGATCCCAGCACCACTGTGTTCATTAGAGGAACATCATGTCTTCATTAGCAATTGGAGTTGTGTCCCAATTTTACCTGCCTGGGGGCCAGCGATGTTTGGAAGAAGCAGCAGCTGCTCCTTAGGGAGGAGATAGCATGATGGATAAGGAAAAGTGGCTCTTGTAGCATTTACTGTGAGCCTGGAGTCTGGCAGCCTTGCGAGCAGGTGAACAAGGGAGGCTCTGCTGTGAGGAGTTGTGTTGTGCCAAGAGTATGGCCAGTTTGGCCTATCGAATTAGTACCGAACCTGGGATTCAAAGACATCTATCTAAATATAAGACTTCTGAAGGACCTAGCAGTCTCTTCTGAAAACTCCTCATAATACCCATGATATACCCATGACATCACAGAACTAGAACAAATAATCCTAAAATTTATTTGGACCCAGAATTGTCAAAAGACCCAGAATTGCCAAAGCAATCAAGTGGGAAAAGAATAAAGTGGGAGGCATAACCCTCCCAGACTTCAGACTATACTACAAAGCTACAGGAATCAAAACACTGTGGTATTGGCACAAAAACAGACATACAGATCAATGGAACAGAATAGAGAGCCCAGAAATAAAGCCACATACCTATGGACAATTAATCTTTGACAAAGGAGGCAAGGATATACAATGGGAAAAAAACAGTCTCTTCAGCAAGTGATGTTAGGAAATTTGGACAGCCACATGTAAATCAATGAAGCTAGAACACACCCTCATACCATACACAAAAATAAATTCAAAATGGCTTAAAGATTGAAATATAATACAAGACACCATAAAACTTCTAGAAGAGAACACAGGCAAAACATTCTCTTACATAAATTGTACAAATGTTTTCTTAGGTCAGTCTCCTAAGGCAATAGAAATAAAAGTAAAAATAAACAAATGGGACCTATTCAAACTTATAAGCTTTTGCACAGCAAAGGAAACCATAAGCAAAATGAAAAGACAACCTGAGGAATAGGAGAAAATATTTGCAAGTGATGCAATCAACAAGGTCTTAATTTCCAAAATACGCAAACAGCTCCCACAATTCAATAACAACAACAGCAAAAACAAACAACCCAATTGAAAAATGGGCAGCAGACTTAAATACACATTTCTCCAAAGAAGACATACAGATGGCCAGTAGGCACATGAAAAGATGCTCATTATTATGACTTATTAGAGAAATGCAAATCAAAAGAACAATGAGGTACCACCGCACACCATTCAGAATAGCCATCCTTAAAAAGTCTAAAGATAATAAATGCTGGAGAGGGTGTGGAAAAAAAGGAACCCTCTTACATTGTTGGTGGGAATGTAAATCAGTGCAGCCACTATGGAAGACAGTATGGAGGTTCCTCAAAAAACTAAAAATAGAGCTGCCATAAGATCCATCAATCCTACTCCTAGGCGTATACCCAGACAAAACTATCATTGGAAAAGATACCCCTATGTTCATAGCAGCAACTATTTACAATAGCCAAGACATGGAAACAACCTAAACGTCCACCAATAGATTATTGTATAAGAAGATGTAGTGTGTATATATATATATATATATATATATATATATATATATATATATATACACATATATATATATATACATATATATAATGGAATATTACTCAGCCATTAAAAATAATAAAATAATGCCATTTGCAGCAACATGGATGAACCTAGAGATGATCATACTAAGCAAAGTAGGTCAGAAAGAGAAGGACAAATACCATATGATATCACTTACATGTGGAATCTAAAACATGACAAAAATGAACATATCTATGAAACAAAAGCAGACTCACAGGCATAGAGAACAGACTTGTGGTTGTGGAGGGGGCTGGGGGGCTGAGTGAGGGATAGATTGGGAGATGCAAATTATTACATAGAGGATGGATAAACAGCAAGGTCCTGCTGTATAGCACAGGGAACTATATTCAATATCCTGTGATAAACCATAATGGAAAAGAATATGAAAAGAATATATGTATGTATA
Source organism: Grampus griseus (assembly GCF_964374135.1). NCBI lineage: Eukaryota > Metazoa > Chordata > Mammalia > Artiodactyla > Delphinidae > Grampus > Grampus griseus. The sequence goes on from NC_139017.1 coordinate 83,168,970, forward strand.
ACTGAGTCATTTTGCTGTAGAGCAGAAAGTAATACAACATTGTAAATCAACTATACTTCAGTAAAATTTTTTTTTTTAAACATCTTTATTGGGGTATAATTGCTTTACAATGGTGTGTTAGTTTCTGCTTTATAACAAAGTGAATCAGTTATACATATACATATGTTCCCATATCTCTTCCCTCTTGCGTCTCCCTCCCTCCCACCCTCCCTATCCCACCCCTCCAGGCTGTCACAAAGCACCGAGCCAATATCCCTGTGCCATGTGGCTGCTTCCCACTAGCTATCTACCTTACTACATTTGTTAGTGTAGTAACACTAACACAGCTCACCCTTCCCCCTCCCCATATCCTCAAGTCCGTTCTCCAGTAGGTCTGCATCTTTATTCCTGTCTTACCCCTAGGTTCTTCATGACATTTTTTTTTCTTAAATTCCATATATATGTGTTAGCATACGGTATTTGTCTTTTTCTTTCTACTTCAGTAAAATTTGAAAAAATCAAAGTCTTCCTGGAAACACCCCAGACCAGGTTACGTGCCTTGCTGCTGTGCCTGCCACGTCCTTGTACCTATTATAGTGCTGCTGTTATAATAGCATAATTGTGTAAGCATGATTGCTTACTTGTTCTCTGCCTACTGGACTATGAACTCTCCGAGAATGGAGACTGCATCCTATTCAGTGCCATCCCCTGGGATGTGACACACGACACATACTTGATATATTTGATGGAAAGGATGGGTGGATGGGGTGACTCATTTCAAGTCCTCAACTGAAAACCCTTTTGAAATGCTGTGGAGGGCTGGGCTGTGTATGCTTTATTTAGAGCAGGAATCCTTAATCCGGAGTCTTTGTACCCCATGGGAGGGCGTGCGGTTCATGCATGGGAGGGGTGGGTAAGTTTGAAAAAATTGAATACGATATTTATGTGCATGTTCATTTTTCTGGAGAAGGTGCCCAGAGCTTTTTATCAGTTTTTCAAAGTGATACATGACCACAAAAAAGCATGAGAAATTCATGTGCTTATGTAATCTTTGGCCTTGACCCTCATGGAGGAGGAGGGATGGGAGCGAGTTCTGGCTTTGTTGGGCAGCACCAGACATCTGCTGGAGATACTGAGTGGTAGACAGTCACTGGCAGGCCCTGAGCCTCTGCAGATCATGTGTCACTCTGCCCAGTGTTTCCTTAACACAGTGAGATAAACACATGTCTGAATTTGAGTTGCAATCTTAGAGTTTTACCATTTTGGATTTTAGAAGGCCACGGGCAGCAGAAGAGACCTTAGAAAATGGCAATCCCAAAGAGAAGTGATCAGAGATGTTGGACCCAAGGGAGATGGAAAGGTTGCCTTTTGATACATGAAGAATTGCTGTGTGTGGGAGGCTCTGGAAAATAGAACTGGGATCAACAGGTGAATGTGGCAGAAAGTCCATTTCTGCCCTTACAGAGGAAGAAACTTCTCCCAATTAATATTGCTTAAAAATGGAACAGTCTGTCTTCACAGGTAGTGAGTTCCTTATCACTAGAGAAATTCAAGCAAAGGCTGAAGGAACAAATATCAGGGATATAATGGGAGGAGGTATTGCTTCTAAGGCTCTGAGTTTTCTTTTCATTCTCTGCTTCTCAAGTAATTCCGTTCATTTTGAAAGACATTTCACTTTTCTTAATTTGATTCCTGTAAGAGATTCTCTTTCACCAGCCTCACCCACAGTCTCTAAGCTTTTGTCTTCAAGTTGAAGTCAAGAGCTTGTGCCGGCAAGCTAACTCTAAATAAACTGATGAGATTCTGAGCAAATTCTCTCTGGAAAATGTACTGAAATATATTCTTCTAAACAATGAAACAGATAAGCAAAATAGCTTTTATTCTGACGTACTGTTTTCTTGAACACCCTAGAAGCAACCACTCTTGAAGATGGAGCTGTTGGAGCCAAAGGCTCTGAAATTAATAGAATGCAATTTCCTGTCATTTCTGATAAATTTCTGGCCTTTCTATGCATATGAAAGTCATAGGGATGAGCAGAAGCAAAACTAGTAGCCAGGAGGTTATTTTGACAAGCTTCTTCCAGCCATCCCCCTATTGTCTTTTCATGATCACAGCCTTTTGTTTTGCACTGAATAACAATAAAATAAAAAATGAGAACAAGTGAGAGAGAAGACCAACGACGCAATGTTCAGCCAACAATGCAAACAGAATAAAAATGTTCTTCGATTTTAGACAAAGATAGAAGAATTTGGTTAAGGGCAAAAAAAAAAAAGTGAAACTTTATAAAAAGCGGGTATTGGGAATACTATAACTTTTCTGAGCCACACAGAGATTCATCAGGAATGTTCTTTTCAGTTCTAATACATCCCAAGGCATTGCGGACAAACAACTCCAGTTCAGTTCTTATTTCTTGGGGGCTCTGTTTGGCTAAGTTCCTCTCTCAGACTTGGAGCCCAACCCCCTAAGTCTGCAGGATCCTGACCTTTTCTGATCTTGCTTCAAGCATCATGATTTTGAACTTGTCTTTACACTTGCTTTTCACTATTCCTGGGAATCTGATCCCCACAGGCAACTCACTGAGATCACCCTAACTGGAAAGCAGCTCTACCCCACTCCCAATGGCCAGACACCATCAGTAACATCACCATTTTCATTTCCATCATAACACTTCTCATTTTCTGACATTATCTTGTATATTTATTTATGCACTTGTATATTATCTGTCTTCCTCATTTGAAATATAATCTTCATAAAATCCATGCCTGTCCGGTTTGCAGCATATTCCCAGCACCAGGAATCCAATATCACATACATCTCCCTGGACCCAGACCTAGGGTCGGTGCCCTCACTCCTCTTTGCCACTTTCAGATGATTTTCTCTCTTTCCTTCCTAGAACTCCTCAGCTGCTTAGGAGCACAGGTTGTCATGTCATACCACCAAGTATCTTCCCTTTTTGTAATTATCTACTGTCCCTCCTAAAGACTCCTCCATTCACTGACTAGTTTATCACCTGCTTTACTTGCTCTCTCTACGTGTCATGATTCCTGGTGACTTCCACAGCCATATCAAAGTCCCTGGCCTTTCAGTTTCTCGGTTTGCTCACTGCCCCAGCCCTGCTCTCCTCCTTAGCCACTTGCTCCCATTCATCTTTACCTACAATGTCACTCTGACTTGATCACCCCTCACTCTCCATTCCCCAGCTCATGCCTGCCTTCCTCCTTATGTAGTTTAGATTCCCACATCCATTTGTAGCATCACCACCTGGCATCATTGTAATAAACTCTCTTGCCCTGTCTCATTCTTGGTATTTGCCTGGCAAAATCCCAACCCTGATTAAATCCAACTCTGCCTACCCCTCACCTGCAATCATGGCTGAAAAAAAAAACCCCACACACCCATATTGATTTGTCTCATTTTAAATTCATGACCGCAAACCTCAAGTGGGCCCTCAGTGCTGCTAGGCAGTGCTCCTACATTCGTCTAGTTGATTCACGCTCATATGCTCCAAGGGGACTTTTTCATACTTTCTCCATCTCCTCAAACCCCCTATACCCATGATGCCATCCTCACTCTCAGCTGATGACCTAGCATCACTGAAAGAATAGAAATTCCCACAGCTGTATCCATCTACCCACCTGCACGGTGAATGCATGAAGTCCACCTCCCTCCTGTTACCAGGAATGAAGTGTACATGCTGCCATCAAAGGCTAAGCCCTCTCTCTCAGTACTGGACCTCTCCCACTCAAGGTCATCGCTTCTGCACAGACTCCTCTTTTTGCTGCATCATCACTTTCCCCTCCCTCCTTGGTCATACTTATCAGCATACAAATGTGCTGTAATATCTCTCATCTTAAAAATAAAGGTATCCCTTGACACCACAATCTCCTTCAGCAGCTGCCTCCTTTCTCTGTGCCCCTTTATAGCAAAACTCCTTGAAAAACTTGACCATTCTTGTAATTTCCACAACTTCACCAACTACTCTCTCTTGCATGCTCCCCAATCATGTTTTTCTCCCAAACACTCCACCCATAGAGTGATTGTCAAGGTCCCCACTAGTCTTAGCTTTAAAGGTTGCTACTTTAAAAATGCCATGGACTGCATGACTTAAAAGAAAACATTCATTTCTCAAAGTTCCAGAGGCTAGGAAGTCCAAGATTGAGGTGCTGGATGATTCAGTTCCTGGTGAAGGCTCTCTTCCTGGCTTGTAGACTGTGGCTTTCTTGCTGTATCCTCATATGGTGGAGAGAGAGAAAGAGAGAGAGAGTGAGCACAAGCTCTGGTCTTTTTTTTTTATAAGGGCACTGATCTCATCTCAGGGGCCCCACCCCCATGACCTCATCTTAACCTAAGCGCTTACTTCTGGAAGTCCATGGGAGATGACTTAGCATTGGCAAAAAATACTTGTATAATGTGGAAGATCCTGTGGGAAATGCTGGGACCTCCACTGCAATCATTGAGTGCAGTGTGTGTGGGCAGGTCTGCAAAGTTTGACAAGGAGAGCAAAAAGTGATGCAAGAGAAGCTTTCCTGAAGAAGAGTGTGTGAGGGGCACGATATGACTGAAAGGATTTAGGCAGGGTCCCTAAGCCAGGAGAACACCTTGAGCAAGAACACTGAGGCCACAGACTAGACTGGAAGCCTTTCTCTCTCTTTATGTGTGAGACCTCACTGAACTAATGATCCACAGCTTCTCCTGGCCCATGCTAAGACAAACTTCTCAACATCAAACTCCAAGGTCCACTCTAATGAAGCTCTGACCTGTTTACAAAGCATTTTACAAACTGCCTGGTATTTCTTTAATGTTGCCCTCTGTTCTCTGCAGCCTCAATGCTTCCCTGTTGCATTTAACTTAAAATCACTCAGGACGAGGAGCAGGTAGCCCCTTTGGGCCTTGGATCTAAGCTGTTTTCTCCAATTCAGCTTTACCTCTGATAAAGTAGATATTTGATCTCTTTCTGATTTCCATGTCTGCTTCTGATTTAAAATCTGCAGATTTGACTTATTGGCCCCTCAGAAACCACAGAAGCAGTTCAAAGTGTGACCCCTTCTGGAAGTCTTCCCTGACTCCCAGTGGACTCAGTGGCTCCCTCTGGCTTCTGCTGCTCTTTGCACACACTTGCCAAGGGGCTTAAGACATTGTCTTGTGGCAAGCTCTTGTAGCACCCAGACTGTGTCTTCTCCTTGTCTGTTCCCCGAGCTCTCAGCTCAGAACAGATGCCCATAACCATCCCTTAAATCCATGAGTGGAAGAGACAGCACAACTTCTGAGACAGGAGCAGTACGAAGGCTCTGGCAAAGCCCTTAGCCCAGTTTGTAGTGATCACATGAGACCTATCCCAGAGGATGGCTATCGTACTATGCCAAAGGGGTATCTCTGTTCCCAAGACTCCGAGGCACACTCCCCAAATGCCCAAGCTTAAAACAATTTTCTGGGGCTCAGGCCTTGTCTTTGGAAAATGTAGATTGTTTTTCCCCATGTCCCCATCCCCACCCTACATTAATGACTACGAGATTTTTCTCTAGGTCATTCCATCGGGTCACCAACTTTGGCTAAAAAGCCATTAAAAACCAACCACTTTATGTGGCACATATATACAATGGAATATTGCTCAGCCATAAAAAGAAACGAAATTGAGCTATTTGTAATGAGGTGGATAGACCTAGAGTCTGTCATACAGAGTGAAGTAAGTCAGAAAGAGAAAGACAAATACTGTATGCTAACACATATATGGAATCTAAGAAGAAAAAAAATGTCATGAAGAACCTAGGGGTAAGACAGGAATAAAGACACAGACCTACTGGAGAACGGACTTGAGGATATGGGGAGGGGGAAGGGTGAGCTGTGACAGGGTGAGAGAGAGTCATGGACATATACACACTAACAAATGTAGTAAGGTAGATAGCTAGTGGGAAGGAGCCGCATGGCACGGGGATATTGGCTCGGTGCTTTGTGACCGCCTGGAGGGGTGGGATAGGGAGGGTGGGAGGGAGGGAGACGCAAGAGGGAAGAGATATGGGAACATATGTATATGTATAACTGATTCACTTTGTTATAAAGCAGAAACTAACACACCATTGTAAAGCAATTATATCCCAATAAAGATGTTAAAAAAAAAAAAAAAAAAACCAACCACTTTGAGGACTTCCCTGGTGGTGCAGTGGTTAAGAATCTGCCTGCCAGTGCAGGGGACATGGGTTCGATCCCTGGTCCGAGAAGATCCCACATACCGTGGAGCAACTAAGCCCATGTGCCCCAACTACTGAGCCTGCGCTCTAGAGCCCGCGAGCCACAACTACTGAGCCCGTGCACCACAACTACTGAAGCCCACGTGCCCTAGAGCCCACACGCTGCAACTATTATTGAAGCCTGCACGCACGCTCTAGGCCTCGCGTGCCACAACTACTAAGCTTGTGTGCTGCAACTACAGAAGCTCGCGCCCCTGGAGCCCGTGCTCCTCAACAAGAGAAGCCACCTCAGTGAGAAGTCCACGCACCTCAACAAAGAGTAGCCCCTGCTCGCCGCAACTAGAGAAAGCCCGAACACAGTCAAAAAAAAAAAACCCAAAAAACCAACCACTTTGGATCCTAATTGAAACAAGGCAACTATAAAAAGACATTTTTTCAGACCACAGGGTAATTTGAATATGGACTGGGTAATATTATAGAATTATTATTTTGTTAGTTTTATTAAGTATGTATAATATATATGGTTTTTATTAGTTAGAAGCATATGCAGAAGAATTGGTTGACGAGTGAAATGATATAAAATCTGTAATTTGCTTTAAAATACTTTAGGAAAGTAAAGGGATGGGGGAAGAGATGAAACAAGATTGGGAGGATGCTGATGACTTTTCAAGCTAGGGGATAGGTATGTAGAATTTCATATTACTCTCTTACATATGTTTGAACTTTTCTATTAAAAAAAAAAAAAAAGGTCAACATCTTGGTTCTTCCCTCTCAAGGCTGCAAACTAACAAAATACCCCTCAGGTTCCAGAGGGTCATGGAGTGCCCTGAGCATTTTTTGTCTGAATGCATTTGTTTCTGTGTATCAGTTCAAGAACACATAGATCTATTAGTATCTCAGCTTCATTAATAACCCTCAGGTTCAACTTAAAAAAATAAAAAAAGAGCTGGCAATGATATCAAGCTTAAAAGAATGATAAGTTAATTCTGCAAAGGTCAAGGGATTAGAAAAGCCCAAAGGGGGACAGCCCCTGACCTAGGGTGTGACATTCATCACAGTGAGAGAATTTTCCTCCCACCAAAATAGCTACACGAACTAGAGTGGATGAAAGCAGAAGCTCGAGGCCATGGGCTTGCTGACTGTGAGAAGAACTTGCACCCTGGGGGCCTAGCACCAGAGCCTGGACCACCCAGCAGCAGGAGTAATTAAGCTAGGAAAGGTCACCCATTCATAATTTATGTCAAATGGCTCGATTTAACCAGCAGCCCCCTCCTCCACTAGTGCCCACCTCAGTGTTGAGGCAGAGGGGCCATCTGAAGATTTCCAGGCCCGCAAAGACCCTGCCTGTCTTATCTGGGGGCAGAGCACTCCTGCTGGACCTGAGGACAAACTGGGGCCGGGGCAGGGGCGGGGCATGACTGTCCCCATGTGGTTAAGGTGTTCAGTTGGGGGCCTAGGATAGGGGACTTTACCAAGGCCATCCCCTTGTACTTGAGGTCACTCAGTAATCACTTACCAAGTCCGAATCATCATTATTATTAATAAGTGTTTACTGTATGCTGAGTGTTTTTCAGGTATTACCACATTCGATCCTCCGGACAACTCAACAGGTGGTCATATTAGCCCCTTTTACAGATGACAAAAAGGAGGTTAAGTTGGGGGGGTGGGGTTTTATATACATTAAATGAATAGGATCCCCAGTATATATAATGATCTCTGCCTAACTCCAAGGCCCATGCTCTTAGCCTCTGCTGGGTCTTGCCCAATGACAGTTGTCTTGGGCTGAAAATGAAGGTCATCCAACTCTCTTGGTGACAGTTTACTGTGGTCCTATTTCATGTTTTGATCAGAGAGGTCAGTGTAGCGTGACCAGCTCATCTGAAGATTGGCAGTGGCTGGAAGGAAAGGAAGCTTTCTGATCAGCCCCAAACTCTCTCATCTTGCTCAATCCACATAGCCCTACTCACACCACAACCACTCCGTAAAGGCAAGTTGCGAACATTCACAAGTGTTTGTGACACTTGCCCTGGGGCCCAGCCTGCTTTGTGTTGACCCCATCCCTGCTGGCCTCTGACATTCTGGGTCTGCAGCAGGGATCTCAGCTCCTGCCCCTGGTTCTGGTAGCCTTTCGCTTTGACCTCTATGCTATTGCACAAGCAACCAATGAGCTGCTGCTGCAGAGCTTACAGTGAATGTCAGGACTCCCTCGTTCCAACCATTTAGTTGGTGAGCCCTGAGAACCCAGCCCTACTGGCTCAACCTCACCGGGCCAGGACCCCAGTGAGGCACTGGTGACATGCACCTGCTCTTTCTGGCTTGAGTGTGGTGACTCTGATCATAGGCTCTGCTTTGGGAATCTAACTACCCAAAGCTTTTTATATGATCTAAAATTCCTTCCTTAGTTGTTCTTGAGGTTCTTTTTCAAACTGCCAACCTGTCATTGCACCCTGAGAAGACCCAAGGAAGAGAATTCTGTCTTCACTTGGGTGGGACCACTAAGGGATGGAGCAGCTCCTCCCGGAAGCAGAAGGTGGCAGCAGAAATCTGCAACAGCTCTCAGGTGAAACTGAGCAGAAGCAATGAGGCTCCTGGTCCAAGAAGAGGATTTCCAGGGTGTGGAGCCAGTCAGGCAGCACCTGCCCTGAGCTACATCTCTAGAGGCACCTAGCATTGGATCCTGGGAGATCAGAGAAGGAAGGGAAAGGTCTCCTCTGATGGTTGCCCCTGGCTCTGGTCCAGGTGACTGAGGTTCTGAGAAGGTCTCAAAGCTTTACCTGGCAGATCTTCAAAGCAGTTATTCTCACTGTGCAGCCGATTTTAGGAATTTCAGGTTGAGGACACGCCCCTCTCCCATCCTGTGGTCCACAAACCTATCCTTTGCCTTCAAACACTTCATGGCTATTCCCTTCTTGGCAAGAAAGAATCAATCAAATTAAAAACAACTCCCCTCATCACTACCACCAATGTTGAAACTCTTATCTCAGTTAATCCATCTGATTAAAATTGATTGAGCACCTACTAGGCAACAGACCCTAAGCGAGGACTGAGAAAACCAAAGTGAACAAAACAGATGCAGAACTTGCCCTCACCCGGCTGATGGTCTGGTCCTTATCTGGTCTAGGAGACAGATAATTAGGTAAGTCGTTCCCATGAAGTCTGAGGGCAGTTAAGGCAGCAGATATATAGGGTCTATAAAGGGTTCTCGGGGTCTAACCCAGATAGGAAGATGGGACCGTCCCCTCCTCCCAAAGCAGATCCTCAAAATGAGGAAAGGCTCAACGTTTGTGTCTCTGGGCCGTGTGGGGGAATGCAGAGGCAGTCAGAGCTGAGGGAGGTGCATGGGAATTGCTTTCTCGGCCAGGGAACTGTCTGAGCAGGGTTTGAGGGTAGCCAGAGGGAACTGAGGAAAGCAGAGCCCAAATTCCGCTCACAAACCCCACGGCAGCCTCCAGGCCAATCAAGACGCCTTTCAGGGAGAGCAACTGACTTCCTTTTGTTATACTGTTTGGCTCTAACAATTTAACGCAATGAATAGTGGAAAGCCCCCCGCCACCCTCCCTGCCACCTTCCACCCCAGATGAGCACAGCTGTGAGGAAAGCGATTGGTTTTTGGCAGTTTTCACGTGCAAGAATCATGAACAATTGGATATGAGACAAGCCAGGCTGTTGGCGCCTCCTGTAGGGGCTAGAGGCACTTACCTCACTCTCTGTGGCTTCCCCGAGCTATGGCGCTGTGGCCTGTCTGCCACCCCAATGCCTGCTGTATCTGGAAGTCTCCTCTGCATCCAGATCCCACTTCAGCCACCTCCTGTCCCTGATTCCTCCTCCTTAAGCCCTAGGCTTAACCGTTTCCTCCTCCTGCCTTGTTTCTTCCTCTCTGCCCACCGCCCCACGTCCCCGCTGCCCCCACGGTGCTAGGCTTGGGCTCCATCAGCCACTGTTGGTTTCCGCTGGCTGGGGCAGTTGGGGGCTCTCCAGCCCTCCCCCCACCCACTGTGAAGAAGCCCACTCAGGAACTGAGGCCTCAGTGGGCTCTGGGCCTCCCCTCCATGATTTTCTCAGCACTTTCAAACCTTGTCCCACTCCATCCTACAAAGACTGCTGAGATTTCCTAAAAGCTCAGTAGCCTCCCAGAGGGAGAGTAAGTCAGAGAAGCTGTCAGGTGCTTTCAGGAGCAGGGCTGAAAAACCCCCCTGGCGGCGTGTGTCTGACTGTGGCCCGTGTGTGTATGTCCCTGTGGCACGGGAGGTGCGTGTGCGCAGGGGAAAGAATTGGTCAGAATGAAGCAAAGCATGTTCCCGTCAGCATGTTCCCATGTTAGCTGCTGTCCTTACCAGCAGCCTGGACCACCCAGGTGAACAAAAATGCATCACCTGGGGCTTCCCTGGTGGCGCAGTGGTTGAGAGTCCGCCTGCCAATGCAGGGTACATGGGTTCGTGCCCCGGTCTGGGAAGATCCCACATGCCGCGGAGCGGCTAGGTCCGTGAGCCATGGCCGCTGAGCCTGCGCGTCCAGAGCCTGTGCTCCGCAACGGGAGAGGCCACAACAGTGAGAGGCCCGCGTACAGCAAAAAAAAAAAAAAAAAAAAAAGCATCACCTGGCTTCAGCACTGGGCCATCTCCACACTGCTGGGGCAAATCCCCCAATTTCCAAGGTGCTGGACAGGGTCCTGGGGGGCAAATAGCTGTCAGGTTGCTCCCCCAGGCTACAGGGCTCCTCCCTTTTTAACTTTACAGATGTTCTCATCCGAGGCCAGCCTCCACCTCCCCTTCATCCAATGCCCTTTGTTCTCTGCTCCCCTCCCAGTTCCAAGGGCACTTTGCTAATTTGGAAGGCCTGAGAGTCCCACCCTGGGCCCTCTCTTCTCCCACAGCCAGCTCAGCAGTTAGAGGGAGAGATGGGAGGAGAACGTGTGTGCAGGGGTAAGAAAGAGCAGAGATGGTAGAAAGGGAGGGAGGTGAGTGGGAGGTGGGGTGTGTACTCCGAATTCCCCTTAGCAGCGCTCATTGCACAGTAATGACTTGGTGTTATCATCAGAAACGTTTGCTCGAAAACAGTGAGCTGTGCCAGCAGACACACACTTGCTTCCCAGAAATGGCTTGATACCTGGAAAAATGAGCAATTTCTTCTCATGAAGAAACTTTTCAGGACCCAGACTCTGGTGTGGTCACAGAGGACTTTGGAGCTGGTTCCTCCCCCCAGCTTCCTGTAGCTTCATCATAAGCTCTCTGAGGGCAGGGTTTGGGTCTTCCTCAGCTGGCCTCCTGACTGGCTGGAACAAACTGGGCTCTTTGTAAAAATCCAGCCAAGTGAGATTGAGCTTCCTAGAGGTGAATCTGGGAATGCGTGAAGGCTGGTGGTTCTCTCTCCCACCTGTCCCTCACCTATGCTCCAGTCAAGAAAAGCTGCTCACTTCCCCTTCACATGGAGGGCTTATTTTTGCCTGAAAGCCTTACCCCAGGCTGTTCCTGCAGCCTGGAAGGAAGGTGTTCCCCCATTCCTTCCAGTCTCGCCTGCCTAAAAAACTCAAAACTCTACTCCCCCAGGAAGCCTTCCCTGATTTGGCCCATTTAATTGTATTCTGGGATTCTTCTGGCACTCACATCCTTGCTTTGCACTGCATTACATTCACATATGTACCTGTCTTCAGAGCAGTAGTCACTCACTGAATGTGGATTAGGTGTGAGGCACTGAGGAGATGAAGATGATGAGATCCAGACCCCAGCTCAAGGAGCTCATAGCCTAGTTAACCAAGTTAATGGTGTGCTGTTGCAAAACTCTGTGAAAAAAAAGTGAGCATTGGGCTGACGAGAAAGGGGACATCTTGAGACAGCTTTGGAAGTCAGGGAAGGGGCTGTTCTGAGTGCTTCATGTATGTCAACTCATTTAAACCTCTTGGTAAACTGACGAGAGAGGTACTGCTATTATCGTCTCCATTTTATGAAGAGGAAAACTGAAGCACAGATAGGTTTAGCAACTTGCCCAAGGTCACACAGCTACTACGGCAGATCTAAGATTTGAACCCAGACAGCCTGGCTCCAAAGCCCACAGTCTTTACCTCTGTACCCCTCTATGTCCTATAGGAACCAGCTGGGTGACGAGGAAAAGAGGAAAGGTGTTCAAGGCAGAGGGACAAGCAATTGCAAAGTTCCAGAATCTAGAGGGGCCATGGGTAAAGGAGAGAGGATGTGCGGGAACAGTCAGCCAAAGCAGGAGGTTGGGTGGGGTGGAAGGATGAGAGACAGGGATTATCACCCTGTGACCGCAGCACAGGCAGCCTCCAGGGATACCCGGAGTGTCTGGAGAGGAGGCTACATAAGTGGACGGAGGCCATGTCTGGAAGGGACTTGTATGCGATGCTAGAGAGTGTCAACCTCATCCTGAAGGCCCCGGGAAGTCTGTGAAGGGTTTCAAGTGAGAGGATGACATAATTACAGTATCCCGTAAGGTGACTTCCATGATCCAGAAGAGGAAGTTTGAGTGTCTAAGCTGGGACAGTGACAGTGGTGCGGAGAACAGGGCTTAGATCATTTTAAAGATAAAAACAAGAGGGTTTGGTGACAGGCCGAATATGGGTAGAAAAGGAAGAGGCAAGAATCAAGGTTTTGGGTTTAGTTTGGTTTGGTTACGTCCTCCTTTAAGGAGGTACGGCAGGTTTGTGAAGGAAAATATGAATTCTACCTTGAACATATTAGATTCAGGAGGTCTGGGGTGAAAGTGTTCAGAAGAGGAATTTAGAAATGCATGTGTAGGACCAAGGAGAGACTGATGAGTCAGAGCAGAATTGGGAGTCCTTAGGAGCTAGGTTCTGGAGTGAGACTGCCTGGGTTCAAGTGCTGGTTCCATCACTCGATACCTATAAACTGCAGATAATAACAGGGTTGTTGTAGGAATTAAATGATGTAATCCATGTTAAGCAAGCAACATAGACCCTGAAACACAATAAGTCTTAATAAGTGTTTAGTACTATTACTATTCGTATTATTTAGTATTTAAAGCCCTAGGAGTAGATGAGATCAGTGGAGAGAATGTGCAGAGACAGAAGAAGGGACGAGAGTTGAACCCTGGAGAAAATGGAAGGGCTGGGAGGAGTCAGAGGAGAGAGTGAGAGAATCAGGAGAAAAGAGCGATCCAGAGAGAGTCATGTCACAGGAGCGAATTTCACAGTCGATGTGGGCATGGGCAACTCTGCAGCAAAGAGGTCGGAGAACTCATCTTAAACCAATTTCATGTGTGGTCTCTCTCTGCAACCGATTATGCGCACTCCCCCAGGACAAAGGCCGTATGCTTAGGACTCTGCACACTGTGTGTGATGGAGGGCTAGTGCTTATGGGAAACAACACAGGTCTGTTCTTATGTGCCTGGTCCAGAACTGGGACTTAGTAGCACCTCAATAAATGCTGAATGAATGAATGACGTAAAAAGACAGGCTCAGGTTCTGGCTCTGTCACTTGCTAGCTGTGATCCCAAGTCAGTTATTTTTAGCCTCTCTTGAGACCTCACCAGTAAAAGGAGGATAATAATATTCACTTCCTAGGGCTGTTGCAAGTATGAAATGAGACAACATACGTGAGACCGTTGTATAAACTGTTCCACTTTACAAACGTACAGGAGTAGTAATGAAGGTGGGGGCTGAGCCAATAAAACCACTCACTGTACCTCTAGCAAACAGCAGACACATAGATGATGCTTGGGGGCTGGGATGGAAAAAGATTTTTATCCTACTGAATGGATGGAGGCTAAAATTTAGGGAACAAATTTGTTCTCTCCAGGGGTTCCAGCCCTTCATTGCACAGGGGGCAGTAGGCCCCTGACCCAATGCACACTCTGTTGATTCTTCCTGCTTGGGTTCTGTTGAAATCCAGTATTAAGACTTCCTAGTTTTGACAGGGCCTTTTTTGGATTTGTGACTTTAATTAGTTTTGGCTTTTTTTTTTTTTTTTTTTTGCAGTATGTGGGCCTCTCACTCTTGTGGCCTCTCCCGTTGCGGAGCACAGGCTCCGGACGTGCAGGCTCAGTGGCCACGGCCCATGGGCCCAGCCGCTCCGCAGCATGCGGGACCCTCCCGGACCGGGGCACGAACCCGTGTCCCCTGCATCGGCAGGCGGACTCCCAACCACTGCGCCACCAGGGAAGCCCAGTTTTGGCATTTTATCCGGTTTCTTTTCATTAGTGGAACAGCCAGAGTCCTGAGACTACAAACTCCCTCCAGGCTCCTTGGGGATAATTCCAGTCCTTGGGGTCCTGGTCGTACAAGAATCTTGGCTTGGACCTTTCCTGGAAGCTGTGCTATGACCACAGGACACAACCCAGCTGTAGCAGAGACTCCCTAAGCTGTCCTCTGAGGAGCCCTATCTCTGTCGAGTGAAGCAGCCAAGCATGTCCTGAGCCATGAAGCTGTCTGGTCCCAGCCCTGTGTTTCATCAATGACACTGTCTTTTCTTAAGACCAGCAACTGGGTCCAAGGGGTAATTGGATGGCTAAGGTCAGAGGGCCAAGACCTTTGCAAAGAGACACAGGAGTGAATCTTTCAGTACTCTGTAATTTCTTTCCAAATACTTTTTATTTATTATGAAGTCAATTTGAAAATATTATAACCTTTTTTTGTAAAAGAAAAAAGTTATTCATACCCTCACCATCCTCCCCAGTAGAAGGAAGAGACACTCACCAGGGATCAGAAGGCTTAGATTCCAGTTATCTGCTACATCCTAGCTTGTATGACCAGGGACCAGTCACTTAACTTCCTCATTTACCAAATGGACTACTAGCACCCACCCATTCTGCCTCTTAGGGTTGTTATAAAACTAAATGAGGCAGATTTGCTCTTGGCAATCTTCAGGGTATGGTTAACCTTTAGACGATGCTCCTGCTGGCTTTCCCTCTATGATCTGAGAGAAGGAAGAAAGGGATAGGAACTGTCATTTGTTTGAACACCTGCCATGAGTCAGCCATAATATAGTAAGCATTTAACTCCAGGTACTTAATCCTTGTACACTATAAAGCAGGCCTTATATGTCCCAATTTACAGATGAAAAGTTGAGGTTCAGAGAGCTAAGTGCCTCAAGTGATACAGCTACTAAGTGACAGAGCCAGGATTTGAACACAGGTCTGTCTGACTCCAAAACCGATGCTCTTTCTTCTATCCAAGGTCAGTGTGAAGAAGGGAACAATTGGCTTCCTTCCCAGCCCTTCCCCTCCAATATCCTTCTCACTTCTCAAGTAATGCAGAGAAAGCCCTGGACCCAACATTGTTAGGTCCATGTCTAAAACTGTTTTAGGGAGGATGTTGCCTTCTGACCTTGAACCTGTATCTGCTTTTCTGGTCCCCAGCCTGCTTTAGCCCACAAAGCCAGGCTGGAAGCAGCAAACTCTGTCCAGTCTTCCCAAGTCTGATCTGGAACTCTGTATGCTTGAGCAGAAAGCACAACAGAAATGGGGCCTCTGAAATGGGGAAGAAATGAGACAGGGGCAAATATACCCTCGGCTCAGGAGGTTTGAATTGTCAAGGACCTTTCCTAGAATAAAAGCAAGACTGGACTCTCAAAAATACCTGGGCATCGACTCAGGGCTCTGCAATGTCTTCTGCATCTTTCAGGCAAGGAGGAATTCCTGAAAACTCTTATAATGGCTTGGAAGGGCATGGTTTGCAGAAGTCACCCAGCTTTGGCTAGAGTTGCTATGTTGGTGTGAGGTTGGGGGCATAGGGTGATATCTGCTGGAAACACCAATAAAGCTGTTTTGGCAGAAACCCCATGTGGATTCCATAGAAGAGCGTGTTCCAAAAAATGGGATAAAGTTACTCCCACTCCCCAATTCAGGACGTCAACTGAATTCTCCACCAGCAGTAGAACAGGTTCAGCTGATGTCTGTTTTCTTTAAGTTAAAAACCTTCGCAGAAAGTGGCCAGATGCCTCAGTAAGCAGAAAATGGGAGAGGTGGAGAGAGGCGATCAGTGGTCCTCAAGGTTGGGTCACAGTCCCCTTGGCTCCAATCTGCTCGGCAAAGCAGTGGGTCTGCTTGTGTCTATTTCTCTGTATCTCTCCCTGAGCGTCAGACAATCCACCTATGAATATCAGACTGATTCCTTCACATCTCTGCTGGGGGTTTGGAGGGGAGGAGGGAATGGGGAAAGGGTTCCCTATTTAGAAATTGCATTGAGATGGAAAGACAATATGACACATCGGCTCATGTCAAAAGAGCTCATTCTTCCCGCCTACAGCATTAGCAATTTCCTACTGAGGTTTAATTTCTTTTTTGAAATTATTATTTTGTTTTAATTTATTTTATTTTTCGTATAACTCAACAGGACATTGCTGCTCAGAACAGGTTGGGAAGCTTCCAAGGGCAGTCAGGCCACTGCCTAAGAGACTTGGGGTGGGGGGCGAAGGGGAAGTGTACTTTGGCTATTTCTGATCAGAGGACGGACAGCAAAGCAGCGAGAGGCTGCTGGTTTTTGCCTCAGGTCTCTTCTCCTTCTTCCTCTCGCCTCACCCCCAACCCCCTCTCCTGCTTCTGAGCAGTCTGGCCTCGGGGGCTCCAGGCTCAGGATGCTCCAGCCATGACTGTACAGGAGATGAGGGTAATGAGGGAGGAGAAGCCCAAAGTGGGTCTGAACATCTGTGACACACTCTTTTCTTGAGAGCCAGAAAAACCTGCTCCTCACTCCCTCCTTCCTTTCCCTGCTCAGCTTCCTCCTTTCCCCTCCTGTAAAATCCTAGAGTGTGGTTGCTGGACGGAGACTCAAAGAGCTCCTTATCCCACTTCATTGTCTTGCCAATAAGAAAACCTAGGCCCTGGCAGGGGAGGTGACTACAGGGGAGGGGCTGGTTTGGTGCACCAGTCGTGGAACCCAGCCTCCTGTGCCTTTGTTTGCCTATGCCATGCTGGCTGTTTCCACCCCTCCTTCTCTTCCCCACCCCTAAATAAAACTCAGAATGGTCTTCCTGTGAGAGGTAGCATTGAGGGGCAACAATTTCACTTCTTCCCTCTCCTTCCCTCCCCAGGTCTGAGTAGGACGGACCCTGGGAGCCTGAATTTGGTCTCTTCACATGGGAAGAAGCATAGATGTGTTTTGGGAGTGGGCTTGTAAGGGAAAGGGGTTCTAGAGAGGAAAGGGTCCCATCTTTACATGAGGATATTTTTTCTGCTTTGTGTCTGGTTATGTGACCACAAGTATCAGCAATTAACTGTGGAGGAGAGGGCAGGAAAATGACTACTAAGGCAAAGCTTTGTTCTTAATGTAAGAAAAACCACCTTTCTCTTTTATCTCTCTTTCTGAATGAGTGTCCCTTTATACATCCCTTTACATGCATGCCAGTTCTGTCTCTCTCTGCTCTCTGAATCTATCTCTTCTATTTGTCTCTTTGTATGTCTCTCTCCTTCTCTGCCTCTCCAGGTGTCTCTGTCTCTTATCTCTATCTCGGTCTCTGTCTCTCTTGTTTCTCTCTCTCATTCACAGGCACACAGTCACTTGCACAATCCAGATTCAATGGTTATTGACTGGGGAGCCCCAGCCCCTTTCCGCAGCCCTGTCAGAGCAGAACCTTTTTCTCCCCGTTAGGATGAGAAATGCCAGGTCCGGAGCTGCTGCCGGGGCACCAGAGACGCTGCAGAACCGCCTGCCGAGTGTGGAGGCAGAATCCTGGAACAATGAGAAATTATCTGTTAATTCTCAGTTCCTACCACCTGCTCTGCTCCGAACAGGCTCCTTTGCCTTCAGTTTAGATGCAAATTCCCCCACTCGTTGTAAAGCAAAATATTGATTTCCCTGCATCAGGGGCCTGGGCCCTTGGAACAGACCTGTGTTTTTTCATTTTCTGCAAAGGCAACACAAGGCGCTTTGTTCTGCAAATTTCCCCGGGAATTTGAGAGGGGGAGGGAGAAATCGCCGCGGAGTGAGAGTTGCCATAAACATGGGCAGAGAGCGGTTCTTCTCCATTTGTTGTTTTACATAAACACAAACCAACCCCCTCGGAAACTGCTAATGAGCGTGTGACAAGGGGCCTCTGAGCTCCAGTCTCTCCCAGCTACTGAGCTCTGCATCGGGTGGTGGAGGGAAAAGTGATGGGGCCTCTGGGCCCCTCAGGTGAGTTCTAAGAGCACTGGGAGGAGAATGGGGACTCCACAGCCTCACCAGTTCTTGGAACAGCAGCTGAGCACCTCCCACAGGAAGGCAGCCTGGATTGCATTGTGTGGCTGGGATCATGCCTACTCAGTCCCTCCTGCCTGAGTTCCTAGCCCTCCCCTGTCGCAAGTTCCTGAAGTCAGGGTGGAAGCTTCGAACCCACCGCAATTGCCCGCCCCACCCCCCATCCCTAACGGGGTGCCCACGCGACGGTCGCACCAACTGGGCCTTCAGCACCACGGACAGAGCTAGGAAGCACATGGGGGAGAGGAAAAACCGCCCAGTTAGGCCACGGTCCTCTTAGGCCTTGGCTTGACCCTCTGTACCCAGGGCATGCCCAGGGCAGTCAAGTGTCGGCTAGCGCGGCTGGTGCAGATGGAGCACGATGGACACCGCCAGGAGCTGGGGCTCCGAATCTCCTGCCTCCGGAACGCGAGTCACCTCCCGAGCCACTTCCAATTAGCGTGTTAATTAGGAGGAAAGACCCTCCTCCTCCATCCGCCACCCAGGTACACACCAGCCCCGTGGCTTCCAGAGGCTCCAGCTAAAGTTTCCTTCCCAGCTCCGGGAAGGCAAAGGGACCTGAGCCTGGGGTTTCAGGTGAACCGCACAGAGGAAGAGGCCCACCCGCCGACCAGCTGATGACGCAAGACTTTTGTGACAGGGCCCCCTCTGGGCCGCGACCCGGTGGCTCTCCACAGACATCCAGGCTGAGTGAGGCGCCTAGGAGCCCCTCAGTCAATCTGCTCCTGGACCTCACGCCACGATTCCTGGAGGGAATTGTTCTGCCCTATCTAGCCTCAATCCTCCCGTTTAGTTTTCGGTCTTCCTGGACCTTGTTACGCTTAATAGCAAGCGTAACATCAGTGGTGTTGCACGGATGCGGAGAGATGGGTCTGGCGGGAACTGAGAGCCCTCTTGAAACACCCCCCATTCCGATTCGCCAGAAACTTTCCCTTCCCGTTGCCATGGAGAGAGACGGCCGCTGCCTCCCGTCGCCATAGCAACGTGCGGGTACCGCGGACCTCAGGATTGCGGGGCTCAGAAAGTCTTTTTGCAGTTCGCATCGCCCCACAGTCTTACGGTTTTCTGTCTTCGAAGCTGCGACTTGGGCCAAGTCTGACTAATTTCTCCCATCAGGAACCTTGGCCAAGGTCCTCCCACCCCCAGCGGGGTCATCCTTCTTTCTGTAATAGGTTTGTCTATTTCGTTTCCGCTTGTGTGGCATGTGGCAATTTACCAAGTGTTTTCACAAACACTATCTTTATATCCCCAGTCAACCCGTGAAACACTCGTAATTATTATACCCCTTATAGAGAGAGGAAAAATTGAGGCTCAGAGAGGCCCAAGGTCACACCAGGCCGTGAATGTGGAGCCAGATCCCAGGCTCTTTTCCGAGTGTTGCACCCTCCAGGATGCAGAACAACCTGGCTCCCCCGCCTTGAACCGCCCGGACTCAGACTGGTCGCTGAGTGTAGAGGGGGCGGCCGTGAGGCGCCAGACTTGCCAGCTGCTGCGGGATGCCACGTGAGGGGCGGAGACCCTGCGGGGAAGTGATTAAAAGCCGAACGGAGCCCGAGGGGGCCGCTGCGGGGAGGGTCTTTTTGGGGACGCCTTGCCCCGCCCCAGTCCGGCCGCGGCGCGGTTTCGGGCGGCTGCTTGGAGGACTGGGGTATCC
Source organism: Grampus griseus (assembly GCF_964374135.1). NCBI lineage: Eukaryota > Metazoa > Chordata > Mammalia > Artiodactyla > Delphinidae > Grampus > Grampus griseus. Next base: position 83,188,936 of record NC_139017.1, read on the forward strand.
AGGGCATGAGCGGGGTGTGGGAAACCGGGGAGCCTCGGTGCCAGGCGGCGCTCGCGGTCCTGGCCTCGCTGTGCCGGGCTCGGCCGCCCCCTCTCGGGCTGGACGTGGAGACTTGTCGGAGCTTCGAGCTAGAGCCCCCAGAGCGGAGTCCGAGCGCTGCCGACGCAGGTAACAGAAAAGCCGAGGCCCCCTCCCTTCCTGGATTCTCGCCCTGGCTGTCCCCGCTCCCCAAAGCCCCAACCCCGGGAACCCCGGAACCTAGATGGAGAACTCCGGCGCAGGATTCTGGATTCGGATCCAGCCTCGGCCAGTGCCCTGGCCCATCGCCTGCAGGGCAAGCAGAGAGACGTGAAGGGGACCCGGGAGGGAGAGAATCCCACTGCCCCCTCCTGTGTGACTCTGCGGGACCCCCGCGGAAAGCCGGGCTCCCGGGACGCGGCGCCCCAAGGAGCCTCAGTTTCCCTCCTGTCTCTCTGCTCGCTCTGCGGGCGATCTGCCAGTGGAGGGGTCTATAGAGCGAGCAGGAGACCAGGGACATCCCGGCTGAGGAAGTAACTCGTCTCTTCGGGGGTGTCGACGTCCCTGGGTGCGTCTGTCGGTCTGTCCGTTAGTTTATCTGTTCTCTCGGGGAACGTGGCCCGAGCCCCCTGGGTCTCTCAGGGAGAAACTTGGATCTGCGGCTGGCACGAGGTCTTTGTGTCCGGGTGTCTCCGGCTGCGAGTGGCTTTCTGCGTCTCCGCTGGGGGGCGGGGGGCGGGGTGGGGGAGGGTGTCTCAGCACCCTACCCCCTACCCCCCGCCCCTATAACTTGCTCCCTCGGTCTCTCTCTGACTCACTCGGACTCGGGGCCGGTGCGCGACTGAGCCGGTGCCTCTTGCCGACTTTGCCAAGCGGGCGCCTCCTGCCCGAACGGTGCGGACCCGGCGCCGGACGCAGTCCCAGGCGGCCGCCGAGCCCAGGCGGGAGCCCGCGCCGGTCGAGCTCGCCGGAGCCGGTGAGTCTGGAGCCCGAGCCCCGCAGGGCCCGGGCCCGGCGCACAGCTGCGGTGTCTCCCGGGAGTCGCGACAGCGGGAATGGCGTGTCGCGCCCTGGCGGCCGGAGCCGCGGGTGGGTGGGCAGCTTGGCGGCCGGCCGGTGGCGGGTATTTACCTGCTTCACCGGCGCCGCGCGGCCGCGCTCTCCCGCTACAGCCGGGCTTCTTTGTCCGGATCCCGACGTCTGGAGGGTCCTGGGCGGAAGGGAGTACCGGGTCGCGTTCCCTCTGCGCGGGGAGAGGCTGGGAGCAGTGCGAAGCCTCGAGAGAATGCGGAGTGGGGGTGGGGAGATCCTGCAGGGACCAAGGCGCCGGGGTTCCTTTGGCTCCGCAGACTGCACCCCTCCTTGTACCCCGGCCCTGACCCCAGTGGCACTGGGCCTAGAGATACGCTGGGGTCGCCCCGCGGCTGCGCACCACCCGCGCGGGAAAACGAGGAGGGGGCCTCGAGAGGCGGGAATTTCGTCTCCACACGCTTCTCCTGGGACCGGAAGCCGCGGTTCTTGGAGGGAGGTACAGGTGGGGTAAGCTCCCCAGAGGCCGCAGGTTCCAGGGCCCTGTTTTCACTTGAGGTTAGAGATCGGAGATACAGATAGGTCCTAGGTTAGGAACAGTGCCGCTGGGGGATGGGGGAGAGAGAAGAGGGTGGTGGGCCAGGGGAGGCTTGTGTGCGTGAGGTGGAGCTCTGTCCAGCATCGGGGCGCGTGGAGCCCACCTCGGCCCTGTGTAGGTTGTAGGGGGCGCTGCTCCCTCTCTCTCTCTCTCCCCGGCCCTGGCAATGTTTAATCAATGGGTCGATTACTGCAGCAGAAGGGACTGAGGTTAGACATGCAGAAGAACTTTTAGAGGGTGGTACAGTGATGGAGGTTGAAGAGGTTGATTCTTCTTGAAGAATCTCTGAGCAAATTAGGCCCAGCAAGTATTATCAGACTTTGGTTCTCCGTGCCCTCACCATCTACACCACCCAGCTCCCTATATCCAACAGACACACAATTTTCCCCAAGTCAGGGTGTCTCTTCCTTCCTGCCTCCCCAGCTCCTTCCATCCTTTCCTCCAGTGATCCATCTCCAGTGGGGCCCTTAATGCTGGTTCTGACCCCTCCGATCCTAAAGGGGCTAATTCAAGGTGAGAACTCACCTGTCGAGTTCCGTCGGGTATGGAGGCTCTTTCTCCTGTCTGTTTAGGGCAGAAATGCTAAGAGTGGGGGGGGGGGCGGCTGGCATATGTGTGTAGCACATCCTGATACAGGGAGGCACTGGTGTTCTGACTCCAGAGGGACACCCCATAGTCTGGAATGACAGGTACCTGGGTGGCCAGGCTGCGGGTGAGAGAAGGCTGAGGGGTGAGAGCCAGCAGGCCCAGATGAATCAGTATGCCTTTCCTGCAGGCTGCTTCAGAAAGCGAGGTTGAGTTGTCAGCCTTGGGGAACTTTAACTTTGGCTGCTGAATCACAAGTCTCAGTAAGCCCTGGGGCCAAGCTGGGGCGGGGGAGGGCTGAAAGGGATGGGGAAGGCCGAAGGACACCCTTGATCAAAGCAGAAGAAAGAAAATGGTTGAGTGTGGCTTTGGGATCTTGGGGGTTTAGGGGAGCATGGCGTCTGGGGAGATGCTGTGGTATTCGGGACCAGGGCCCGCAGGTATCACATCTCGCAGCCTACTCCCTGCATCCCAGAGCCACTGTCTGGGTCCAGATTCTCCAGTCAGAGAAACGCTGCATCTTTTCATTTGCAGTTGTATGAAAAATGCAAGTGGCAAGAGCATGCCCAGTTCCCTTTACCATTGTATGTTTTCCCCTGCCTTCACTCCTTCTCTAAGTCTCTAGCTCATGGGATTTCTAGTAACACCCTGAGATTCAACAACAGAGATTCAGACTCTGTTATCATTTACTGGGACACTCCTATATGCTAACGTCTGTGCTAGGAACTGCACAGGAAATCTCAATCAGACCCTGACTGGGAAACATCTCTACACAAACTGTCCAAGCTGAAAGCAAGTCCCATCTTTTTTTTATTAAAAAAAAAACTCTAAAGGTAAAGGGTCTGCCCTCCTTCTTAATATCCACCCCCACAACCCCACCCCAGGGGAAACTGGCAGGCAGTTCGTCACCTTTCTTTATGTCATTTGCCTTATGGAGGTGAATAAACTTTTTCCATGAGCCAAGTTGCAGAGAGTTAAGTGTGGGTAGCATGGGTTCTGCGTTGTATGGTTCTCAAGGTAGTGAGCAGAAGTACAGAGTTGTTCCAGAAAATGCAGGAATCTGTTGAGAGAGCCTGAGCTGCCCTGCCCCTCCCAGACTGGTAGGCAGGAATGGTTATTCTCCGGCTTACCTATGGCCATGAGATGCATGTGATGTTTGTTCACTTTTCTAATGACTATGGAGATGTTCTGTGATTCAGCCACCTGGCTTTAAAGTTGGCCTTTTGCAGCACAGGTATTTTTCCTGCTTGTGATGCCAAATTAAATGCACAGCATTTCATCAGAATACAAAAGTCCTGTTTCTATAACTGAGTGAGTCACTCCCTCACTCCTTGATGGAAGGAAGGAATTCTGCAGATTTCGCCTTCTTTGGGGAAAGGTGCAATCCACAATCCTTTAGAACCCATGGTGATGCTATTCGGACACTACGGTGTGTCTTGGGCTTTACAATTCTAGAACCAGGGTCCAGTATCTAGGGGTTGTAGAGCCCTTGGATGTACAGGTCTAGAAGTTCTCTTCTCTCTGTGTGGAAACTTCAAGAGTGGGGATGGTAGATCCAGAATGCTGCATCCCTCCAAGCTCTGTACAAAAGATGTGTTCTCTTCTAACTGTCCTAATGTTACTCTGTCCTCCCTGTCCATAGAGTTGGGATATGATGTATGACTGAAAATAAGGAGGAGTAAGACTGAGGCATGTGGATCAGGCCAGGTTTCCTTGGTCTCTGTAGGGCTGTCTGGAGCGGGGCACAGCAGGCTAAGAGAAAGTCCTGACCCAGCTAAGTGGCACCCCTGCTGGTCCAGCTTAGGAAAAGAAGCCTCTAAAAATGGAAGGACTCAGCCACACTTGAACTGAAGGCAGAGGGGCTGAAAGTAGAAGTGAGCAGGGCATCCAGCCCTGAATGCTCCAGGTGTCTGACACTACCTCATCCCTCCCTTCTCTCTGTGCGGGGCGCTGAACTGTTTTTCTCGCTCCACCCAGGCAGAGGACCCAGGCAGACCTCTCTTCTCACTAGTTGCAGGTATAAACAGGGAGAGGGGAGTAGAGGGAAAAGAATGAAGCTTTCTGTCTGCCTCTCCCCCCATCACCCCAGGCTTGATTGCCCCATTCAGAGGGGCTGCATGCCCTGACCAATCAGGCAGAAAGGCACAGTTATACCATCTGCCAAAATACTAATAATTGCTAAATTAACGCCAATGCTCTGTTAGCTCTAACACTCCACATTAGTCTCTGATTTATCCCTGAATCCCCTAATGATGGTGGAAACAGGCTCCCGGTCATAAAGCTTGGTGCGGCCGTAATTAACCCAGCATTGTCTCTCCTCATCACAGCTTTTCCAAGAGCATTAATTCCTTCTCTGTCTGGACTCTGCTAATTATCCCCATTGGTAGTTCGGCCTGGATCTCGGAAAGGAAGCCAAGGCTTTCTGCTCCCCCCCCCCCAACCCTACATTTTAATTATACTACGTTCTCCTAATACATTTACAAGCCACAGCAGAGCTTATTATTAATGGAGAACGTCTGTGAGCCTCAGAACAGAATAGCCGCTGTTGCCCCAACACATACACACACGCTCAGGTATTTCTCAGGTACATCTCTGAATGGGACTTTTCCAGGGGCCATTGGTTATTTGCCTGGTGGCTGTAGTGTCTGCATCTTCCAGGGAAGGAGAAAGAAATGGAGGATGGGGAGGCTGGTCATAATCCTAGTCCCCGGGGCTCTGCCCCGGTTCAGAGGGTCAGGCCAAAAAGTAGATTATGCAACCCACCCTCTCCTGATTATAGTGAAGAAATACCTCTCTAGCTTCTCTGCCCAGGCTTCTCCTCTGTAGTTCTTCAGCTCAGCCTTCAGACCCCTCAAGGGCCTGGCTCAGGAACCTGGGCTTTGGCATCAGAAAGTCCGGGTTCAAATACCAGCTCTTCCACTTAACTGAGGTACACTTGAACAAGTTATTTTGTTAACATCTCTAAACGTAGTTAATTTATCTTTGAGAGGTGAATTTCTTAGGGAGGATGTGAAGGTTAAATGAGATCACTGAGGGCCACAGTGCTTACCATGTAGAAATAAATAACAAATACTATTACTAGTATTAGCAGTAATGTTTCTGCCCAGAGTCTTTTCCCTTCCCAGACTACCCGCTGCTCCTTCCAGGCTTTAGGGCCTCTGAGTTTCTTGCTGGTTGGTCTCTGGGTTGTGCTGGTCTATCTCTCCATCTGTGTCTGAATGGCAGCTCCTTGGCCAAGGCAGCTCCTGCTCTGCAGAGCCTGGCATTGCCCGTTTCCGAGGGTCCATCAGCAGCCCCAGACCCTGAAGCCAGCCTTCTCCAGCTTTGAGGGGAGCAGGGAAAATGGTCCTTTCTTTTCACTTCCTCTCCCCAGTTTATCTTTTCAATTACAATCTGTTAGCGAGAATGTCTGTTACTATTACAAAATGGATCTTCCTGACATGGAGGCCCATTAGAAAAATGGAAACAATAGCAAGCGATGAGGACTGCTGATAAATCCTAACACTGTGGGTGGAGAGAAGAGGAGGGGGCACCGGGGCACCAGGGCTCTGTCTCTGGAGAAAGAAGTGTCATTGGGGTGATAAGAAAGCCCTGGGTTGCTAATTAATAGCTTGCCATTTTCCAGAAAGAGAGGGAGGCCATGAGCCATCACCCCTGTCAGACAATCTCACTTAAGGTGACAAGCAGGTCCTGCCTTGATGGCATTCAGGGGACCTTAACTTCCCAGGAAAGAAGGAGCCTGAGGTCTCTCAGGTGCTTTGCCCTCTGGTCCTGGGTCCCCTTCCCTGCCTCAGATGGCCAAGCTTTGGGTCCCTCCTGTACCCAGTAAACTATTATCCTCCACCAGACAAACAAACAACAGACAAACACAAACAAAACAAAACAGGAAGAAGTAATAGCAGCTTACTTTTTGGGAGCATTCACCATATATTGGGCACTGTGCTCAAAGCCTTAGTTTATTTAATATTCACAATGATTCTGTGAAGTAGGGATAATTAGAATCCCCATTAAATAAAAGAGGAGACCAATGTTTGGAGAAGTTAAGTAACTTGCTCAAGGTCACGCAATTAGAAATGTGGGCGGGTGTGCTCTGTGGTCATTCTGGCACTGGTGCTCAGCTGAGATGTCTGCCTGGTGTCTGAGCACCCAGTGATGCCCACTTCCCCAGCCCAGGCCAGAAGCCACGTGCCCTGCACAGCGCCAGGTCACTGGGTGTGTTTCTGAAGCCGAATTCCACAGCTATTCGCTCTCCCAGAGGCTGCTGGGTGACTGGCCAACAGGGTTTCCCAAACCAGGGACCCATGGAATACTGGTCTCCTCTGATACCTCCATGAAGATGTTTTGCACCTAATACTGAGTAATGGACTTCTTTCCCCCAGTTTCCAAGAAGACTTTGCAAAAGCGGAGCATGTTCTCGGTTGAACATTTTTCTTCCATGAATTTCTTCTCATTGCTTTGGAGCTTGCTCCTGTTCACCAGCTGGCTGGTGACAGTAATGACAAAACAACTGAACAAGTAGCAAGCAAATGAGTGTTGACAGAAAAACTTGGAGATGTGAGATCTTTGATATATTATGTATTATGCCTTGAGATACAGAGACACCTAGCTATATATGAAATAGTTATATTATTTCTACTAGTAAGGCGGTTCCTAGTTTGTAATGATAAAGTTAAAGCTACCTCTGTTTATTAGTGTTCATGGTTTGCACGTGTTCTGCCCACTAAACAAATTTCAGAACTAGGAGATGTCCAAAATCATATTGGGCAGAGCTAGATAATTCTAATAAAAATAGCAAATATTTATGATATGGCTTACTACATTCTAGGCACTGTCCTGAGCAATTTTGATGCACTTGATCTCGTTTAAATCTCACGATGACCCTATGAGGTAGATACTATTACTGTACCCATTTTACAGATGAGGAAACAGAGGCTGGGAGAGATTAAAACCAGTAGAGATGGACATTGAATGAGCCCAGTCTGACTTTAGAGCAGTGCTTCTTTCTCTCCAGCCTGAAGGGGAAATAAAGAAGGAAAAAGGCAGGGAGGAAGAATACAAATAAATATGAAGAGCACTGGGTCAGGACTCAACAGGTGGCTGGATTGCCCGTCAAAATTCTATCTGCCTCATAAGGTTGAGGTTCAAACAAGACATGAGTGGAAAGAAGGCTTTGAAGGCTGCTATGCACCTGTGATTTACTAGAGGGCAACACATCCTGGTGGGCTGGTCCCAGCAGGCCTAGGGTAGGAAGGCACATATCTTAGGTCATCTGGGCCTTTGGACAGCCCTTGGGCCATTATGTACCTTCAGCCAGGCTACACGGGCTGGCTGAGTTCAAGGCCACATGTAGTGATTTTAAAGGGGCTAAATCCTATACAATCATACCCATCCTGGCCTAATTCTGGTCTTACCAGCCTTGCTCACCACCTTGTTCCCCTGTGTGGGTGAACCCACTCAGCATCAGGACCTAATTCTCCTTGCACTGCCTGCCTGCGAGATATCCCGGAAGAAGATCCTCCAGGCAGAGGAAGGGCCTCCTGGTCTTACATAACCAGTATCGAGCGCGGGGTGCCAATTCCCAATAATCCATACCTCTGCCTTCCCTAATCACATCTCCGAGGGAATAACAGCCAGGGCGGGGGTCACGTGGAGACGCATTCAAAATAGCAACCACACGGAGGAAAAATTGATTCCTCCACCTCTCTTTTCATTTATGAATTCAGTTTTTTTGTCAGGCTGAACATTTAAATGCACTCTCCGCTCTCTGGATTTCCCCCATTCTCCCCCTTTCTCATTAAAATTCTAATTATTACCAGAGCAAGCAAGATGTATGATCAAAGGAAAGCAAAACCCTAGAAATACCTTTTGTTTTAAGGTGACCCATATTGCAGAGACTGCACCCGGAACAGCTGTAACAGAGAACAGATGTGGAGGGCCCAGAGATGGCCAGATGCTTAGAATAAGGGCACCCATACCTGTGGTAGCGTTCCTGGTGAACCCCAAGGGGATCCAGGCCTAAAACACAGTCTTCAAACCATTTAGATCATGAACTCATAACAGCAAAAATTATTTTGATTTAATACCTCCAATATGTGTTTTTTGTTCCCACGTTCTATACACACGTACAGAGGGGGTATTGTAGAGCTGAAGTGTCTGGGTTGTATCTCAGTCCAAACACTTACCAGCTGTGTGACCCTGAGCAATCTAGTTAACCCTCTGTGCCTCAGTTTTCTCATCTGCAAAGTGAGGATAATAATCTTTACGTATTTCACTGGAGAGTATTAAATGAGTGAATACATAAAAAGCGCTCTGTACCTTGGACATAGTAATGTTCAATAACTTGACTAAATCCAACAATAAAATGGTATCATTCCTATTACTGTCAACCTGTGTATTACAATTTTGCTTTCTTATTTTTAAGATAATAAATAAAAATAAATATTTATTTATTATAATAAATAAATATTAAGCAATCTGATATTTTTTCTCTTGTGCTCCCAGGATGCATGCACACCATAATTGCAGATCTTCAGTCTAGAAGTTAAATAGGAGTCAGTTTTCCTGGTCCCTGGCGGTCTCTGGTGGACTAACCTCAGTTCCTATATTGGGGAAAGACTCTGCTGTCTCCATGCAGGGACCTGGGGGCTGGAGTAGGTTGCTAAGGACTTGAGGATCCTGTGCTCTCATCCCTTATTCCTGAAGGTGGTAGCTGGTCAAGGCCAGTACCCTCCAACCAGGGAGCTGGGAGGCAGTGCTAACTCCCCAGAGAGGGTGGCTGATGTTCTGGCCTCCTTCTCAGGTGCCTTTGGATGGCGGACAGCTTTCACGGGGGCCCATGTGCCGTGAGAGTACTCTTGATCCCCCAAAGAGGGACTGGGCATCTCTATACTCCCAGTCTAGCTTAGCACCTGGAACATGGCAAGTGCTCAGTAAATGTTGGCTGAGAGATAATGACAGCTGTTTTATGTGCCATTGATTGACTCATTCATTCTCATGTGTCAGTTTCTATGCTGAGCCCTGAGTCAGACAAATATAAAAAACACAGGGCTATAGTAGCCTATAGTTTAATCAGGGACAAAGAGTCTGGGACAGTGGAATGAGCCCCAGGCTGGGCAGTGGACATCTGGACCCTGGTCCAGGCTCTGTGTCTGACCTGTGACCCCAGGCAAGTCCCTTCTCTGGACCACTGCTCCCATCTGCAAAAGCACAGCCTCACTTGTAGGGTCATTTCTCATCTTAAATCCCAAGCTTCTTAAGGCATGGGGACAGGATAATCCAGAGACTACAAACTCACAGGCCTGCAGGGGCCAGGCAGGTAACAGGGAGAGCAGCTGGTGAGCATGCAGCCTTCCGAAGGGCATCGCCAGTTCCCACCATGCGGGAGCATAGGTCCAGTTAGCAAGTCCTCAGGCCTTTTCCAGAGAAGCCAGAAATCTGGTGTGATGATGATGATAGTGATGACGGAATTGCTCAATGTTTCAATCATCATGTAAGCCAGGCGAGCCTCCTCTGCTGGCTTGTCTACAAGTGACCTTTGTGCAAACCCATCATTGGTTCAAGGCCTCTGACATCTCAGAGTAAGAAGAGGCCTTGGGCTCAAAGTTTCATTCCTAAAGATGGGGTGGGAAGCCTGCTTACGAATTTCTCCCAGAGGGAGGCATCCTTCACAGTTCTCCTGGGGTATTGGGCATCCTACTGGGGGCAGAGGTGGGCTGGGTGTGGGACAGTGAATGCCTGCCTCTGAACGAATCGCGACATTCAGTTTTACAGCAAAGCTCTCACATAGCCACAGGAATGGGGGGAAAGGACAGCTATCGGAATCATCTGTATTTAGCTTTGAAGTCAACTGTGTGGATCAGATTCCGACTTAATACAAGTATTTATTGAGCCTACTGTGTGCAGAGTTCCGGGAGTACGGCAGAAGCATTAGACCTAATCCCCCTCCTCGAGGAGATTATGCCCCATCTCATTCACTTCAAGTCAACCTACTAACTATACATCAGCTCCTGCTGTGGGCTTGGCAGGCGCCGGGTAAGGGAAGGGAATGAGGGTCCCCGAGGCCCCACAGCCTGTGGAGGAAGAGAGCTGTCTGCAAAACCAACCCTGCTGTAAATCTGGCCATAGTAACAGCTCTAATAGAAATTCAAACAGCATCCAAATGTGACTGCTTCACGAATTTGCACATTTGCTTAGGCTGCTATTTAAATTACGTTCCCTTCCCCATACACGTGCCCACGGGGAGGGGAGGCAACCCAGGTGCTCCCCAAGCTGGCGGTGGGGGGAGGGGCAAAGCTGGAGAAATCAGACTGAGGTGAACCCGAGGCTGCAGATATTTCACAAGGTGGATACGGAGCATCAGCCCTACAACCATCCCTCCTCTACCTGGGCAGCCTTCTCATGACCACTCTTCTCTCTTCTTCCGTCTCTGTCCCTTCTGTGTGGCCCCTCTTTGAACACCCTTCCCTGCTTCTCCCCTCCTGTGTCTGTCCCTGTCGCTCCCCGCCTGGCTGAGGGCAGGCACCTCTGTCAGCCTCCTCACAGTGGTAGTTATTGTGTGTGGCGTGGCCCTGGTGGCAGTTTTTCTCTTTCTCTTTTGGAAGCTGTGCTGGATGCCCTGGAGGAACAAGGAGGCCTCCAGCCCCTCCTCTGCTAACCCCTCCCCGGAGGCCCTCCAGAGCCCCAGCTCCAGAGGCAACATGGCGGACAAGCTGAAAGACCCCAACACCCTGGGCTTCCTAGAGGCAGCCGTGAAGATCAGCCACACGTCCCCAGATATCCCTGCCGAGGTGCAGAGGTCGGTCAAAGAGCACATCATGCGTCACACACGGCTGCAGCGACAGACCACAGAGCCAGCGTCATCCACCAGGTGAGGGGTGGACCCCTCCCTTCCCTACCTCCACATTCCTGGATCCAATACATTAATGAGATTCCAGCCTGTGAGGATCAGAGACCAGAAATAATCATGTGCATATTCTGGTTGGAGAATATGTCCGATGATGTGCTCCTTGGTGGGTGGTCAACTCGGAGGTGGGCGCCAGGAGAGGGGAACCTTTGAGGTGGGGTGCTGTGCAGGTGGTAAGCCCTGGGATGTGTGTGGGTGCGAGGTGTTGGCTTATCCGGAGGGAAGGAAAGACTTCAGGCTGAGGGAAGAGAATATGCAAAGGCGCAGAGGCAGAGAAGTTCATGATGTGTCTATGTCAATACAGCCTCCTAGATGGAGGCTGCAGTGCGTGGGAGATAAAGCAAGAGATTCCTAACACTTTGAGAATGAGGATAGCTTTTGACAGCGTTCCCCGTATGACAGCAATTGTATACATGGCATTCTTTAACTGAAAAAACAAAATGACAACAAAAAACAACCACCACATAATGACAAAAACCTACTCCAAATTCAGAAACACTTTTCAATGATGTGGTACGTGCAGGTATAAGGCATTGTATTTGTTAAAAACTTGGGGCAATGCAAGAGGGAAGAGATATGGGAACATATGTATATGTATAACTGATTCACTTTGTTATAAAGCAGAAACTAACACACCGTTGTAAAGCAATTATACCCCAATAAAGATGTTAAAAAAAAAACAAAAAAAAACTTGGGGCTCTTGTGGATTCCTGGGTCCAGGCCCCCAGGGGACCAGCCAAAGGGAAGCAGGCCTGGTCTTCAGATTGAAAGCCAGAAATGATGAAAGTGCTGGGTCACGTTTACAGTGTTTGTTGTTTGACCTCAGGCAAGTTGCTCACCTTTCCTGAGCCTCACTTTTCCCAACTGTAAAATAGGGCTAATGACTCTCATAAGGGTATCCATGAGGAGCCAGTGAAAGAATCCATGTGATAATAAGAGCTTAGTATAGGGCTTCCCTGGTGGCACAGTGGTTGAGAGTCCACCTGCCGATGCAGGGGACACGGGTTCGTGCCCCGGTCCGGGAGGATCCCACATGCCGCGGAGCGGCTGGGCCCATGAGCCATGGCCGCTGAGCTTGCGCGTCCGGAGCCTGTGCTCCGCAACGGGAGAGGCCACAACAGTGAGAGGCCCGCGTACCGGGGGGGAAGAGCTTAGTATATGCCTGGCCCTGTTCTAAGCACTTCATTGTATTTATTCATTTCACCCCCACAGCATCCTATGCAATTACTACTTTTATTATCCTCATTTTATAACACAGAGAGGTTAAATAACTTGCCCCAGATCATACAGCTAGAATGTGGCAGAGCCGAAATGAACCTATGCAGTCTGACTCCAAAGCACAATAAATGTTAACTATGGTGGTGGGGATGGTAGTGGTGGGGATGAAGGAATGCCACGTGGAGGGTGGGAAAGGATGGTCCTTCTCAGTCGGGGAGTTTATGGTTTAATGGGGGAACCAGAGTCATGCCTACCAGGAAAGAAACCTAGAAAGCAGATAGCAGAAAAGCAGGAAAAATGATAATGATCACAATGGCTAACACTTACTGAAGCTTGTTATGTACCAGGCTCCATTCCAACTACTTTTCATATACTAAGTCACGCACACCGAGTGTGTGCAGAGGGAAAGGGGGTCAACTGGCAGGAGGAAAAGGGGGCCTCACAAGGGGTAGGATGAGCCAGGGCCCCGAGCCATGCCTGCCGGCATTCCCCCACTCCTTCCCCCACCTCACTCTCTCACCCCCTCCTGCCCTCCGCCAGGCACACGTCCTTCAAGCGCCACCTGCCACGGCAGATGCACGTCTCCAGCGTGGACTACGGCAATGAGCTGCCCCCTGCGGCGGAGCAGCCCACCAGCATTGGCCGCATCAAGCCCGAGCTCTACAAGCAGAAGTCAGTGGAGGGGGACGACGCCAAAACCGAGGCCAAGACCTGTGGGAAGATCAACTTCAGCCTGCGCTACGACTACGAGAACGAGACCTTGATCGTGCGCATCCTGAAGGCCTTCGACCTCCCCGCCAAGGACTTCTGTGGCAGCTCTGACCCTTACGTCAAGATCTACCTCTTGCCTGATCGCAAATGCAAGCTGCAGACACGGGTGCACCGCAAGACCCTGAACCCCACCTTCGATGAGAACTTTCACTTCCCCGTGCCCTATGAGGAGCTGGCTGACCGCAAGCTGCATCTCAGTGTCTTCGACTTTGACCGCTTCTCCCGCCATGACATGATCGGGGAGGTCATCCTGGACAACCTCTTTGAGGCCTCTGACCTGTCCCAGGAAACCTCCATCTGGAAGGACATCCAGTACGCAACCAGTGTGAGTACCGCCCTGCTCCCTGGGCTTCTTGAGGACTTGCAGTCCTGGATTTGACTGGGATGTGTCCCGCATCCTCCTCACCCCTAGAGACGAATGGGCCTCTGCCCTTCAGGGTACGAAGGGGACTCTGACTAATAGCCCAGCCCACTCTGGGGAAGTCCTTGCCCTGGGGCCCACGTTGTGGGGGTGGGGGGGGCAGGGAGCAGAGCCCCCATGTGGGTGGGAAGGGAAGGGAACATATCTATGGCTTCTGATCGCATGTTCTGAAGTGGTTCTCTCTACCTGCCAGGCCTCAGGTCTACCACCTATAAAATGATATATGTCTTTAATCATGGGTAAGGATCGGGCCAGGCCCGTAGCCTGACTCAGACAGCAGTGCGAGCCAAGGGCCTCGGTGTGTGCTGGAAGCCCGGCACGAGCAATCAGGAACAGGCTGTATTAATTGGGATAAACCAGGTTATGCCGTAGCCACAAACCATCCTAGGATTTGGTAGCTTAACGTAGCCAAAGTTTAGTTCTCATTCATGTTACATGTGCTTTGCAGCTTGGCCGTTCTTCCTTGTTACTTAGGGACCCAAGTCAACAGAGGCTCCGTTTTGACCTGTGCCCCTATAGTTACCACCTGAGGAGGAAGAAGATGTGGCAAATCATGTGCTCGTTCTTAAAGCCTCCATGCAGAAGTGGCACATGTCACTTTCACTCATATTTCATTAGCCAAAGCAAGACACATGCAACTCCTACTATCAAGGGGGCCGGGCAAAGCAATCCTACCACGTGTCCAGAAGGGGGACTGGAAGTACTTAACGACAGCACTAGTGACTACCATGCAGCAGAGCCCCTGCTCTTAGGCCCTGCCTGCCTGGGCCAGTCCGGGAGTTGGAGCGGGGCGGGGGGCGGGGCTTGAAGGGAGACCTGGCTAATCCACACATGCGGGAAGGGGATGCTTGCCTGTTCATGATCAACTGGAATTAACCATGACGGTGTCAAGGAGCTGGGGCTCAAGTTGGCTTTTAAGAGGGAGGACAGGTTTGGCACAGAGAGTTAAGAGGGCATCTCCAGAGCCCTTTGGTCCAGTGTAGACAGTGTTCTCCAGTCCCTTGGTTGGCTGTTGAGGAAGCTGTGTAATTGCATCCCACAGATGTAGGTGGCATGCCTCTCTCTAAGCCCAGCCAGACAGCTGAGAGCCCTGCAGGGGTGTTGCCACCAAACACCAATGGCCTTGTGTCTCGTGTCTTGAACTCTAACTGATTGAGTGTCTCCTGGGATATTTCTTGCACTATTTCCCTGAGTGCAGACCCTCCCTTTGGACAATCAATACTCAATATCTATGGGCTGAACTTGTAAGGAGAGAGGCTGGGAGAATCAGCCCCACTCTGGTGGGAAAAGGATAAGAATCGATTTGTTCAAAGAGAGAAAGCTTGGTGGGCTCCGTTTCTGCTCCAGAGAAGGTCTCTGGGACAGCCCATTCTCCTAGCTGCTGCTGACTTTGACCAGCCCTGTCCGATGTCTCACTGCCTCCCCTACTTTTGCTCTCCCGAAATGTCATCCGCAAGAACAGCACAAGCAGCGGGGCCGGCAGACAGGGCGGGCAGACGGGGCGGGCTGGAACAGCAGCTGTGTGCCCGCCTGAAGCCCAAGAGCTCCGCTTTATAAATCACTCTGAAGTTTACATCTGGTGCAGCTCTTCCCTTGTGGGCTCGTAAGGCAGCAGCTTCATTATCGTGACTATACGGGTAGAGAAAAGCGGCTCAGTCCCCCCCATACTGAGGCTGAGGCCCAAGTGCTCAGAGAGAGGTAGGTGTGAGGGCCAGGGGCTGTGGGAAGCAAGGCTCAACTCAGCCCTCTGAAGAGCCTCCCTTCTCCTCTCCAGAGGCCTCCCTTTCCTGTAACTTGAGCTCCAGGCACGATGAAAGCCCTAGTCCTGGAGCGTGCGGTCCGTGCCCAAGGGTGCCCCTCCCCTGAATGCTAACTTCCTACATCCTAGAATTCCGTGGCTGTCCCTGCACTCATCCCACACCCCTTCCTCAGCCCAGCTTCAGAAAAAGGCAGGTCGTCCAAAAGGAGCTGGACAAATCATTGCCACCCTCATCATCCTCAGTCAGTACCACTCTAATCCTCCATCTCTTTCTAAGCAGGACTGTGCCAGGAACTCGGGAGCAAGGGGGGCTGGGACAGAAGACAGCCTCTTTGAGCCGCGGAACTTTAATGCAGTAGCTAGTGATGCAAAGTAGCAAATACTGTGAGGCTGTAAGATCTGAGAGTTAGGACAGCCAGGGAAGGTTTCCTGGGTGGGGAAGGAGAATTCAGGTGGGTAGGGAGGGACTGGTATATATAACTTGATAGTCAAAAGCAGGAGGAGTCTGGGCCCAGGAGTTTCTGGAGCAGAAGATCGGGTCATTTGCTCACACTCTCTGTCTTGCTCGCAGTTTGTCTGCACTGAATGTTCTGCGTGGTGAGGCCCCTGGGGCCCTCCCATCCACAGCCTCTCCAGCAGGCCAGCTCTCAGGGGTGGGCTCTTTATCCTGGGGGGTGAGGAATCAGACAAAGGAAAGGAAAAGGTAATAAAAGGCTGGTGCTTTTACCTGGGCTTACTCTAAAATTGGAATTATTTTGAGGCCAGAGAGGCCCAAGCCCTAGTAACGGGCAATGATTGAGCACTCAGTGTACGTGAAATCCTGCAGCCAGCATCGTGGGGCGCGGTGCACATGAGCACAGCCGGCTCCCATCTTTCCTGCATGCCAGATTCCTGCCAGATTTCATTCCTAGAGCTGCATTTTGGCCCCCAGCTCCTCCGGCCTGCAGGCTTGTCGCTGAACACGTCCAGCATTTCTGCCTCTTGCCTTTGCTCCCAAGGTTTTCTCTGGCAGACAGGCTTTTCCCCCACCTCTCTGCGTGGCCCAAACCAATCCACCTTTCAAAGCTTCCCTGAAGCCCTTCCGCTCTCACAGCAATCACTCCTCTGGATTTATTTTCTGGGTCCCTCATTTATACACTGAGTCATCTTATGCCTTGCAGAGTCCCCAGTGGCTCAGGAATGGCTTGTGTCCCACATTTGACTGTCTCTTGTATTCTCCCTCAGGGCTGAGTGTGTCATTTTATGCAAACGTAAGAACTCAGCAGTTCTTGTTGAATGACAGATGGCTTAGTTAATTCAAACAAAACTATGTGTTGGTGCACAAGGAAAGGATTATTAAAGAAGAAATGGAATTTGGGTGCAGTTAACCTGGGAAGGCTTCCTGGAGGAGAAAGTCAAGTAGTATTTTGAAAGTGAGTAGAGCCAGGCGTGGTGGGGAGAGACCTGGGCTGTGCATTCCTACAGAGAGATGGTTTGGGTAGATGGTTTATGTCTGGAGTAGCAAAGAGATTAACCAGCCTGGACTGAAGTAGAGGGTCAGGGACCCACAGTCTGGACTGAAGTGGAAGGTCAGTGACCAAGAGTCTGGGTAGAAGGAGAGGCCCTGTGAGAAGTGGGTTCGGGAGGCTGCTCTGATGTCACAGGAGTCCATGAATGCTGCTGCCCTGGTACTCCTCACACTTGTATGGGAGAATCAGGTGCGGCCCTGGCAGGTGGAACCAGACAGGTTCCTTGTTTTGGCCCCCGCCCCAGTGCCCAAGGTGGTCTGAAGTAGCAAAGCCTGGAGCATTTGTGCTGTTTTCTTACAACTACTGAACATGGAGCTTCAAGGCTCGTGAAGGGGAGGTGTTCATCTGGGGAGGCTGGCCCTTCGTTAATTGCAAATCTTCAGCCCCAAGGGCCGCTCCCCCCAGCATCCCCAGGTTGTTCTGGATGGAAGCCTAGGCTGTCATGGAGCTAACATACACCCCACCAGAGGGTGAGCAACAGGCAAACAAGATGTGCTAGCACAGTCAGAGGTCTCTGCTGTTCCCTGGAATCCAGAAGCTCAGGCATGGGCAGGTCTGCCACTGAGGCTTCCACCTCCTGCCTGGCTTGACTAAGGTCCTCTGCTGGTCTCCTGGGCATTCCCCGTGGTCTGTCATTTTCTCTCCACACACAACTTCGATTGGCTGAAATCATTCTGTTCTTCCCTTCCCCCCTCTCCAGCCCCCAGTCTCATTATTTCTATATGAAGCTGTAGATTTATCATTAAAATAGAGCCGCCATCACCAGGGTTTGGTAACATCTCTGTATTCTTGTAGTTATTGTTACAGAGGCCTCAGACCCCAGTGCACACAGGTATTCCTGTTGCCATCCCAGCTCCTTCATGGAGGCTGTCATTGGGGCCATAAACATGTGTTGTGCTTGGTGGCATTGATGGACTCGGCCAACTTCCTGCCTTACCAGGTCCCCACCAGGTCAGAATGAGTGTGTGTGTGTGTGTGTGTACAGGTATGTGTGTGTTTTGGGGGTGATGGAGTACTCTGTATAATTCCAGGGAGCCTGGACTCGGAGTCTGCAGAGAGGAGGGGGGGCCTTATGTGGTAGAACAGTCTCTTTTCTAGCCTGGGAACGAGCAGAGTTGTGTACAAAGAGCTCAGGCTTTGATACCAGACAAACCTGTGTTGCATTCTAGCTTCTGCGCTTTCTAGCTTTGAGACCTTGGGGACATTGTCTAAACCATGCCTCAGTTTCTACATCAGTAAAATGGGGATAATGATGGCACATACCTCATAGCGGTATTCTATGTAGTAAATGAAATAAAATGCACAAGATGCCTAGGGCAGCACTGTCACAGCGCAGCCTCCTGAGCCCCATTCTTACAGTGCCTTTCCTTCTAACTCGGCCTGTGGGTCACTATTTGTACCACTCCCAGGCCTGATCCCCCACTTTTTTCCAGATCACCTATTCCGACAGGTTGTTGGTTGTTATTATTCCTGTTTTATTTATTTCTCTCTTTTACTTCTTGTCCTATCATGTGTTCTCTGTGTGACCTTGGAAAAGTGATTTGCCCTCTCTGAGCTGTGGTTTCCTCAGAAACTAGTTTCCAAGTTGTGAGATTCTGAGATTCTCAGCTTCCCCTATAGAGAAGTGGTTGGCTCTCTTGCTTTCAGAGCAGGGATACCCAGTCGCTGGAAGTGTGGTCTCCCTAGTAGAGGCCTAAACCCCAGGCTGACAGGCCACAGGGCAGAACTTCCAGACACACCCTCCTCCTTTCAGTGTCAGTGAGAATCAGTCCTCTCTTTAAGCCCCTTGGAAATGTCCTCCGGGGAGTTCCTGCCACAAGCAAGTCCCCACCAGCAAGCTTCCTTCCTCCTTTTCCCATGAGGCACAGTCCTGCATACAGGCTCAGCGCCCTCCCCACCTTTCAGGCCCCCCATTTACTGGTTATTAATACGCAGGTTATTATTTGAGCTCCTACTGGGAGCCAAGAGCACAACCAACTTTATCCCATTTCATCCTCACCATAAGCCTTATTATTGTGCCCTGTATGTAAGTAAAGAAACGAAGGTTCCAGGTTCAGTGACATCCAGTGTCACCCAGACAGAAGGTGCTAGAGAGCCAAGACTCAAGTCCAGGTCTTCAACAGAGCCCACATCCTTGCATGGCTAGAGGGGAGTGAGTGTGATTACATTGCTCCTTGGACAGAAGACAGACCCTGAAACTGTGCAGCTCGTCAGGGGACCCAGAAGAGTGACTGGTTGGATTTTCTCTTTGTGGCCTGGATCATTCCTCTCGTTTCAGGGGGCAGCTTTTGTGCTGACACTTGGATTCCGTTACCATCTCCCCAGTGTTCTTCCTGCGGCACTGAGTTTGACATTCATTCCTCTTTCATTCAACAAACATTATTGAGTGTCAGCTATGTGCTCTCAGTTTGATCACTGAGCATGTGTTGGATACAGAAGCTGGGCCGGGCTGTGGAAAGGATGGCAAAGAAAAAGCCCCACCTCTGACCAAGCTACTGGGAAGTGTGGAGCATGCCCAGTGACCCCCAAACCCCTCAACCCCCTTGCACACAGGGCACATACTTGGGGACAGAGCAATTCAGGAAGCTCACAACCAAATCATGCAAGCCACTGCACTGCAAGCCATGTGCAGAAGTGTTGAGGCGAGATGGAGAAAAGAAATCAGAGCCAGATGAGACTGGTCTGGGAAAGCTGCTAGAAAAGGAAAGTTTTAGGCCAGGCTTTGATGGCAGTGAAGGAAGAGAGTGTTGAAAGAGGGAGGGGAGTGTGTTTCTCTATTTTCTTTGGATTGGGGGAAGGATCTAGAAAGAACTTCTCTCGAAGACAATGGGTTTCTTTGCTTTGTGCAGTAACTACTTGTGGTGTAATTACCGTGTACCAGGCACCAGGCTAGCACAGGGGATACCATAACTTCAACTCAGTCCAGTCCTCAAAGCCTCACAGTCCTATGGGGAGTCAGGAAAGCACCTCCACCATCCCAGGGGACACACAGGTCCCAGCATGCTGATGGAAGGCTGGCCTCCTGGAATGAAACTGCCTTCCTTGCCAGAAAAGAGTTACATTCTTTTCTCACACCCACATACTCAAGTCTAGTGTGATCCAAGGGTAGCTTACAAGAGGCCTTTTCGAGTAGAACCAAAGAATCGGCACAATTGATTCGCTATGACTCAGTCAGTCACCTGGGATGAAGCCTCCCAGACGCTCACTGACCAGCAGCTTGATGCAATGCCGTCAAAGTACCCACCTTGGATCTTAGGATCCCAGTTCTATCCTGGCTAGGAGCCGGGCAGGAGAAGGAGGGAAGCATCATGAACCTTCATCCACTCAACATGTCTTCAGTGATCTCTTCAAGAACTTATTCGGGTCCAAGAACACTGGGTATTGAAGGACAAATATAGTCCTTGCTTTTAAGGAGCTTACAGTTGGGTGGAGCTTTCGGAGCAAGTAAAAATGTAATCCAAAGGACACAGTTATTTAAGTTGCACGAAATGGGAGAAGGGGAAAATAGAGGTCATTGCTGAAGCTGGTAGAGTAAGGGAGTGGAATGGGAGATGCAGATGGCAGAAGGAGAATTTGAGAACAAGAACTGAGTTTGGGGAACACCCAGAGTCAAGAAGAAGAAGGACAGGGGCCAGAAAAGGGTACCAAGCAGGGGGAGATCCGAGAGAAAAGAAGAGAACTGAGGAAGGCAAAGGAGGGATAGTTCGGGAACTAGGCAACCAGAAGTGATGTGTTCCAGCATCTGTGGGGTACCAAGCACCGTCTTAGACACTGCGGATGCAGTGGTAAATGAAGCTTACAGTCGTGTGGGGGAGACCATGAGGGTGTGAGATAAATAGTGTGGCTGAGGGTGGTAAGTGGCCTGGAGAAAGTAAAGCCGGGAAGCAGCGGGGTGGGAGGGGGGTGGTATTGGGGTTGGGAGGGTGGCTAGAGGAGAGGATTGCAGGGTAAAACAGGGTAGGCAGGGAGACATCCCCAAGAGGAGGCCATCTGAGTAGGCCTGAAAGGCAAGAGGGAGAGAACCATGCATATATCTGGAAGAAGAGAGGTCCAGGTGAGAGAATGGTAAATGGAAAGACACTGAGGTGGGAGGATGCCTGGCTTGTTCAAAGAACCGTAAGGGTCCAGTGTGGCTGAAGCAGAAATGGGACTGGGGAGGAGAGAGAATAAAAGATGAAGTGGGAGAGGTAAAGGGGCAGGAAAGGTTCATGGTGTTCCACAGTCAAAAGTTTAAAAGCACCACTAGAGTTGATGGGTTGGGAACAGACTCTACAACAAGGGCAAAGACAGGGAAGTCCGTTGGGAGGCTATTGCCTTGAAAAAGAGACAATGGTGGCTTGGACAAGGATGGGGGGTAGAAATGTAAGATGTGCTTCATTCTGGATGTATTTTGAAAGTAGAACTAGCAGTATTTGTTGACAGATTGGGTGCACGGTCTAGGGTGTAGAGAAAGAAAAATCAAGGTTGTCGGCCTGAGTAACTCAGGAGGGAGTCGCCATTGACTGAGCTGGGGAATGCTGGAGGAAGAACCCATATGGAGAGGAAAGTCAAGAGCTCGGGTTTGAACATGTTGTAGTTGAGATACCGTCGGGACATCCAACTGGAGATGTTGGATAGAAACTTGGATACAGAGTGTGGAATCCAGGGATTTCCCTGGTGGTCCAGTGGTTAAGAATCTGCACTTCCACTGCAGAGGGCACGGGTTTGATCATCCCTGGTCGGGGAACTAAGATCCCGTATGCTGCGTGGCCAGAAAAAGAGTGTAGAGTCCAAAAGAGAAGCCTCGGCTAACCAACTGAATTTAGGGGATGTCAGCATATAGATGGTGTCAAAAGCCATGAGACTAGTTGAGATCCCACATTTAGAGAAAAGACCTAAGACTGAGCTTTGGGACACTCTAATGTTTAGATGTGGGGACCACGAGGAAGTAAAAGAGACTGATAACACCCAGCCAGTGAAATAGGAGGAAAACCAGGAAAGTACAGTGTCCTAGGAAACAAGGACAGTGTGTCCAGGACGAGAGAGGGAAGGATCAAGTGTATCAGACGCTGCAATGGATCAAGTAAGGTGCAGACTGAGACGTGACCACTTCGTTCAACGTCAGCCTTGCCACGAGCTGTTTGGTGGAGCCCTGTTGGAGATGAGGTCATTTGCGGAATATTGGGACATGGGTTGTATCATTTGGGGGGAACTCTTTTTTTATCATTTATGTATCATTTAGGGAGACAAGATTTCAAGGCCTAGGAAGGCTGGCTTTGCAGTGTGCCAGCAGGCTAGCTCCATGTATGGGCCATACTTGGGGAAAAGGTGGGGTGGGGATGGGGGAAAGTGGGTGAGCAGCCCCAGTTCACGCAGAGCAGATCAGGCCAAGACAGCACGTTGCATCAGGAATTTGCAGCAAGTCTAGGTATCCCTAGAATTCTGCCTTGAATTCCCGAGTGTCTGGACTCTTGCAAGCAGAACCAAGCCAGGATAGAAGCAGAGAGAGAGAACCTTCTAAAAGAGATCAGATCAGGGTCACATGGAAGCCCCAGGAGGTGTGAAAGAAGCAAGGCTGGGCCCGGGCTGCCCGCCAAACCCATGAAGACTGTTCCCCAAGCCCTCCAGCCGGAGCTGCTCTGAACCATGTATGAAGCCGGCCAGCCCTGCCCACTCTCTGAGCGGCCTGGCCCCCCGCGAGCCCTGGCTGTGCCCTCCCGGCAGCCTGACCCCACTGCCCGGGTCAGAAGCCCTGGGTCACTCCAGGGCTGCAGGCCTCTCTTGTTTACTTTCTGCTCAGCTGGAGCTCCTTGTCTCTGCTAATGTTCATTTACCCACACACTCCCCAGGGCCTGGCCTCCTTATACTCATTATTCTCTGGAATGCTGAGCTCTCCTGCACCCACACCCTCAGGCTGGGGGAAGGTCAACAGTGTCCAGTCCCTGCCCCCACGCAGTTTATTCCTTCAGCTCCTGCCAGTGCAGAGGGCAGCTGGCTGGGCTCTTTCCTCTGCTCTCCTCCCTGAAGAGAGGAGGAGGGGAAGGGCCTGGTTGGTTGCCTCCCGCAAGGATGCCATGTGATGTTAGGGATGTCGAAGCCAGGAGCAGCTTTTCCTGCTCCAGAATAAGACCTGCAGCCCCGCCCTCCAAGCTCATGTCCTGTAATGACCAGGAGGAAGTTGGAAGGGGGTGCGCCAGGGGTCCCTCCATGCTTCAAGCTCAGGTACTGAGAACGTGACTCAACCCGCTAGGCTCCAGGTTCTGCAGCCAATGTGACCTTGACTTTTCTGGGAAATACTCAAAGGGCCAAGGCTCCTCTAGCAAAGGGTTGCTGAAAATCTATCAAGAACCCAGAAAGGGGGAGGGGCGGGGTGTAGGGTCCGAGCTCCGTTCCACAGGCAGTGTGTCTGTTCAGGAGAGAAAGGGGATAGAATCCCAGAATGACAACACGGTCCCTGCACCACAGGGGAAAGCTCCAGACCTGCAGGTTGTCCCTTCAGCAGAGGTGACAGATGTGCACCTTCCACACCCTCTCACTTGGGCCAAGTGTGGCCAGTAGCCGTTCTTGGGTACATGGGGTTAAAGGTTTCCCATGCAGGGCTGGAAAACATAGTTCATCGTTCCACGCAGGGCTCTGACCCGGCTGTAAATAACGGCTCCACTGGCTTCTTTTAAGTTGTTTCTAAAATCAGCCTTTCACAATAGGTCCTTCCCTGCAGCTTCGGAAGAAGTGGCCTTAAGAGACTGCCAGAGGCTCAGAACAGTGGAGACAGTTCCCTTCTCACCCTTGATAAATTCCTAGCTTCCGGACAGCCCCACTGCCCACTCTGGCCAGCTGCCTGCAGAACCCAGTTCCCACTGGCAACCAGACCGCAGCCCTGTTCTGCCTCCCTCCTCTGCCAGCAGCTTGCCATAGCTCCGAGCTGGCTGGGCCAGCCAGCACTGCCCTGCCCCGGCCCCACGTGCCCTTCATTAGTATGCTGTGCATCTCAATGGTATAAATATCCAATCTTTCCCTTACAAGAGAATGAACGGGAAATCAGTAGGCAACAGGCTCACGCATCAACAAAAATCTGTTCCTCAACACTGGTGCATTTCATGCTCCCCCCACCTTGCCGTGCAGAGCACGCACTTGTCTTACGGCTTCTACCACCTGATGACTCACAGGGACGTTTTTCTCCTGGAGAGAGATTATTTGGTCACAAGGGAAGCAACAGCCAGACATCCCTTCTGGACGCTAACAAGGACATTCAAACTGCAGGATTCATTTGGGAGGAAGGGATTGCAATGGGTTCCCTACATCAGCAGCAATCCAGAGAGACTGGGGCCACTGGGTATAACTACGACCAGAATGGCAACTGACTTGGAAGAACTGGGGCAGTTCCTGAGGGGTTTCTAATTTCTGCGGATCCCGGTGTTCCGACTCTGCTTTCTCGTGGACTCGGGGAAGGTCAGAGCTGGAAAGGGCCTCGGAGATGATCTGGCCCAACGTCCTCCTGCCACAGATGAGCAAGTTAAGACCAGAGAAATTGCACAACTTGTCTGGGGTGGCTCAGTGAGTCTGTGTGAATCTGGACCCCAACCCCGGTCTCATGAGACCCAGCCCCGTGCTCTTCCGACTGACTTCCTTGCCTCTAGGCTTTTATAGGGAATTCTCTTGGCCTGGTTATTTTACTCCCTCCTTCCTCCCTTCCCTTCCCAGGCCTCTGCCCACTCCCTGGCTTCATTCTGTGCCTGTGAACCTCTCTATCCTGTAGGGAAGAGGGCCAAGACTTGGAGTCCAAGGCATGAGGTGTCAAAGGGCACAGAGCAAAGACGACATTCTCTCTGTCGCAATTAGTCTCTTCCACGCAAGAGACGTCTAGTCTCTACTGGGAGTGGAAATAGGCAAACCAACAGGCAACGCCAGCAAGGAAACCAAGGAGGGAAGAGAAACTACGTATCAAAGTGCCTCGGACCCTAAGCCAACGAACCCCCACCTCCAGGCCTCCCACTGCGCACACATATTTACTCCTTGGAGGAGGAAGGAGACAGAGCTAGCTGTAGAGTCTGGGTCAGCCTTGTCCAAGTGCTAGCGTATTTTAATGATGTTTCCATGTCAGCAACAATGAAGAAAGATGTGGCCTCTTCAGCAGGCAGCTCCCATCCCCACCCCACTCCCTTGCCAACCCCGTGCCCAACTGGTCCTCATTCATCCTCATCAGTCGTCCCCTGTAGCCACGTTTTCTTTGCAGGTCTGAAATGACACCTACTCATTCTCCATGAATGTTTAATGCCTTCCTCTCTGGACAAAGTCTCTGAGACCTTGAGGGTTTCTCTAGGGCTGCAGCGAAACTTGGGATGGAGGGTTTTCCATGGAATCCACTTGGCCTTGGGAATTCGAGTGGGGGAGACAGCCCCTGGGATGGGAGGGGCTGGGGCAAGATGTTTAAACCCTCACCCCTCTCTGGCCAGTGCAGGCTGGCATTGCCCTCGATCTTGATGGCCGAGAAGTACCAATGATTGCTTCAGAAGACTGCCTGTCTTCCTGCTAATGGTCTGGACTTGGCAAGGTTTGGATTTCAGGGAGGGCGCCAACATCCTTGACATTGGGACCAGTTTCTCCAGGAGCTGTTTTCTATTGTGATAAGAAATCGTGTGTCTGAGCACGTACGTGGTGGGAAGGAGTTGAGGTGAGATGGGAACCGATCAGAGAACAAGATTGAGATCGCCGTCTGTGCACACAATTCCGACTGCAGGCATGAGCGGGGCATCAGCTGGGGCCTCTCTCCCTCCACGTGCCAGGCTCTGTGCACTTACCTTTAACCCTCACTACCACCCTGCAGAGCGGGTACTGTTGTGATCCACTGCTCACAAAGCCAGTGGGAAGCAGAGCCCGGAGTCACACCGGGTGCGTGGGCTCCACTGTATGTGCCCCTAACTCTCTCTGCTGCCTCAAGAGCTGGCTCGGGGGGCTGTCCCCGAGAGCCACCTCTTCCTAGGATGGATGGGGACAGCAGATGTTCTCCGGGTCCCTCTCTGGTGCTAATTGTCTGTCTCTTCTGAAGGGTCCCCTTCTCAGCCTTTTCTTTCACTGACCCAGTCACGGGATGCAAGCCCAGCTCCACTCCACCCCAAGCAACACAAAGGGAGTAGCAGAGCTCGATTGGAGGTTTGTTCTCGTGGGAATCGGGTATCTATGCCCCTCTGCCCAGTGAACAGCCTCGAGCGGCAGGGGAGGCTGCGGGAGGCACCTGCTCCCAGAGGTTCTTGCTGCCCTGCCTCCCATAGAATGCCTGCTCCCCTCAGCCTAATGGCTCCTCTCCACCTTCTCCAGGCTCTCTGCCTCAATCACAAACAAACTGTGCCCCTCTTTAAATTGCCCTGGGAAATTTTGTTCTTGCCAGTCCTTAAGCCGGGGCTCAGTTCCAGCCCCATCTGCAAACATTCAGAACCCAAGAAGGTATTCAACTGAATGACGGGCCCTCTTCCCCAGGAGCGGTGGAACCCTGAGACTCTTATATTGCCTTTGCTGGCTCCACTCTCCATAGAAGGCAATTGTGGTTTCACATAGCATTTGTTTTCTCTTTTTACCTAATAACTGCTGTGGCCACTGGCATTCCTTGAGCCCACAAAGGGGCATGTAGGGCCGTCCCTGTATATGCAGGAGAGGCCCCTCTTTAGGGGGACAGGTGAAATTGCTACCTGAGATAGGAAGGGGGACCCACTTTCCAACTCAGCTCTCCCAGTTCTGCCAGTAGGCTGAGAATGAAACAGCCCCGCCCACCAAAATGAGGCCTAAGTGGGAGGCCCCAGGTGGTAGGATTGGATGAGGTTTCAGCCAGGAAGGATACAGGCTGTTAGGAGACCACAGATGAATGTCCGGAAAAGAGAGGGTGCCACTCCCCAGAAATGGGCAGAGGGCTTCCGGGGAGGGGCCTGTGAAGCTGTCCCAGCCCTTTGGGCCTGGAGCCCAGTGGTGAAAGGCTTCGAAGGCGCCCTGTCTGTGTGCCGTTGTGTTTTCTGTGGTTACTTCTTTGGTTCACCTTCAGCATTTGGAGTGCTTTTTCACATTGCAGGGCTATTTCAGGGAGGCCGTGGGGACCAGGAGTAGACCAGGTATGGGTGTCCACTTGGGTTGGAGCTTTAAACAGAGTGCAGAAGGTGCTAGGGCAGAGAGAACTGAAGAGAAAACCCCAAAGGGAAGATGGGGCAGCTCAGGGTCGGGGGAGAAGGGAGGTACCGCTTCAGCCCTTCCCCCCCCCCACCCCCGAGGCTAGCCTCCTCCAGAGCCCTTGTGGGGAGGGATGGCGGGCGGGGTTCTCCCAGCCCAGCCCTAGAACAGCACTGGCATGCAACTCCTTCCCCGCGGGGCTGATTCCACTTTTGGAGAGCCTTCAGTTGACTCACAACCCTGTAGTGACACATTGGACCATGTGCTTGGAACAGTCCAGCTTCCAGAGAGAGAAAAACAGCTCTGGTGGTGTGTCATGAAAACACAATAAGCACGTCCCTTCTTAAGGAGTTGGGGACAGGCTGGCTTTGTGACTGGCGGCACCTGCTTGAAAATGCTTTAAGGGGGAAAACATGGGACCAAACTTTCTTCTTGCTTCTGGGCTGTTTTGGTAGGCCTGGGGAGAAAAAGGGGCCATGGAAAAAAGGCAGGCAGCGAGGGCCTTTGTAATTCCAATTCCCTGACAGGGGTTTTTTTTGTTTTGTTTTGGTTTGGTTTGGTTTGGTTTTAGTAAATCCTATCCAAGGCTGGGCAGATGCCCAGCTCACTTTCGGGAGTGACTGCACCCTAAGGAAAACTATTCCCCCAGCCCAATTTGGGCAATGTTTACCAGAGAAACTCTGGTTGAGCAACTATTCCTCTTGCGTGAGAAAGGAAGGGAGGACTCAGCAGGGTCCCCTGACCACCTTGGGTCTGGCCAGCTGGAGGCAGCCTGGGCCTCCCTGGGCCAGACCTCGGGCAGCCCTGTACGCACGCGCGTGTACACACACACACCTGCACGCACGCTCCCTCCATCAGACACTGGGGACCCAGCAAGAGGCTTCTTCCCATTCAATCTTGCTTAATTGGCTCTCTGGGACTCCAGTCCCCCAGAGAGAGACACCTTTTGGTTGCCCCGAGAAACTGCATTTGGAAAAGAAGAATTTCAGGAAGACCTTGCGTCCTGAAGATTATGCAGCTTGTGACATACCCATATGGGTGACGATAGTAAGCCCACAACTGCTTCCACAGGCTGTCCCCCACATGTTGAGAAGGGAGGATAAGGATTATCTCTTCACTCTTGGGGAAGCTGAGGCACTGATAAGGGAGCAGGACTGTTCAAGGCCACACGGCCAACTCTGGTCTGTCAGTCAGGATCCAAGAGGCCTCCGCAAGGCATTAGGCAAACACAGTGCCATCCCCCAAGAACCTGCTGGTCAGCAGGACTGGGAGTCAGGAGACCAGAGCGAGAATCCTGCCTCTGCTGTGTGGCCTTAGACAAATCACATCACCTCTCTGTTTCCTCATTAGAAAAATGTGGGAAATAACCTGTATTTCACAAGGTTGAGGTGAAATGCCAATGAGAAGGGGCCTCCAGAGGTTCTTGCCGCAGTTGATTGTTCCCGGGACTAACAACAATAACACCTAATGTGTTTATAAAGCATGTTCCAAGTACGTTATCTCATTTAACACTCTCAGCACAGTAAGAAATCAGCATTTCAATTTTGTAGATGAGGCAAACTGAGGAGATTCTCTGGAGTCAAGTTTTAAAGCAATAGAACAGAGAACCAAAAGTGAGATCATTTTCTTTAAAAGCTGTAAGACTGTAATATATTTTATCCTTCCTTGCCTCAAGGCAAAGCCTTATATTCTTGTTTTAGATATTCTGGAAAATACAGAAAGCCACAAAAAAAGAAATGCAACGCACCGTAAGCCCATTATCCCAAGATAACCTCCATTAACATTTTGATGAAATCCAGAATCTTCCTCTTAGAAAAATCACCTGAAGGTAGTGAGGGGCAGGAATGCGCTGGAGACCGAGAGAGGGTTGAAGCATTGTCTAGGTTAGGCCTGGAAGTTCCTGGGATTAAGCGATTCTGGAAGAATGCTAGCATGAAGGGAAGGATGCGGTGTGGAGAACAGGAGGGGGAGACTTAGGTGAGCAGGGCCGAGGCTCAGAGGTGGGGTTGTGAAGACCAGGCTCAGGAACCTGGGCCCCCCAGGCCTGCCTTCTCACCATGGACCATGGCCATTGCTCATCTTTATCAGTGAACCCCTGAGTTCCTAGGGATGTGAGGAGTGGTCTCCTCTTCCCAGCTGAATGAGGTTGGGACATCCTGGAAGACCCTCTGGGGAGCCCTACAGCCTCACAGTGAATGCTTGACCTTCTTCTGGGGCCCAGGGGTGGCCCTGGGGATATTACCTCACCCTCTTCAGCCAGCTGGCTTCCTAGTGGGCAGAGCCCCAGGGACAGCCTCCAGGTATGGGCAGTGTGGTGTGGTACAGCTCTAACCCCACCACGGCAGCATTTGGGCCACTCTGAGAAACCCATCAGCAACTCTGGGTATCTTCCCAACATGCAGGACTGGATCGCAGCCGACCAGACCCTCCTCACCAATCCCTGGGTCCAGACCGCTCATGGGGCACGTGCCCCAAGGGCCCGGACCCCATCTTGCTATTAATAACAATATTACAAGTCCACCTGGCCCTTACATAGCATTATTGAATTTACAGGACCCTTTTACACACATTGCCTCATTCGGTCCTCAGCAAGTCTTCGCAGGGACATTCTAATTCTGCAGATAGAGAAAATTAAGCTGAGGCAAGACAGAGTGAATTGTCTGAAGGCTGCACAGCAAGTACTAAAAACTTTCATTTATTTGTGTCTGTCGCTTTGTGTTGCTCTAAAAAGGATTTAGCTAGCTCACAAGACCTATAATATGATTACAAATAAACTTCAGACAACATACAAATGTGGCAAAAGAATAAATGAAAGAAAGTCAAATGGAGTCCAGAGAGGCCACCACCCAGCACGTGTGCCCCACCATCCGAACGCTGTACGGAGCAGACTCACACTTGCCTGGAAGCATTCCAGCAGCTTGTGAGAGGGAAGCCTAGTCCCAGGGTTCTGTGTCCATGAAATAAGTATAAACCAGATGCTTGGGGAAAACAAAGCTACCCCCTGCTCCTGGGACCAGAGGGAATAATGAACAACATCACGGGGCCAGTTCAGAGCCTGGTCTTTGAACTCCAAAACGTTATGAACACCTCTAAGCTTCAGTTTCTTCAAAGGGGGTGGAGGTAATCATAAGACCTAGTTCATGAATTTGCTATGACATGTAAATGAGGTTCTTAAAGACACAGACCTACTAGAGAATGGACTTGAGGATATGGGGAGGGAGAAAGGTAAGCTGGGACGAAGTGAGAGCGTGGCATGGACGTATATACACTACCAAACGTAAAATAGATAGCTAGTGGGAAGCAGCCGCATAGCACGGGGAGATCAGCTCAGTGCTTTGTGACCACCTAGAGGGGTGGGATAGGGAGAGTGGGAGGGAGGGAGACGGAAGAGGGAAGAGATGTGGGGATATATGGATATGTGTAGCTGATTCACTTTGTTATAAAGCAGAAACTAACACATCATTGTCAAGCAATTATACTCCAATAAAGATGTTAAAAAAAAAAGATTTATAAGAACAAGTAACTGAGATAACAGACGTAAAGCACTGACACACACTGCTTCACCAGGGCTCCAGAAGCATTAGAGGAAACCAGAACACTGGCTAGTGAGGGTAGCGGATATGACCCCCGAGGACAACCTTTCAGAAAACCAAGCTGGTTTGGCACGGTGGTTGAGCGGGTGGCCCTGTGGTCCGGCTGCGTGGGTTTGAGCCACATCTCCCTCCTGTTTAGCAAAGTGGGCTGGTTAATATCTTTGTGAATATCTCTGTGCTTGCGTCCTCATCTGTAAAATATGGCCAAGAGTAACCCCTAATCTATAAACACAGAGCTCTTAGCCACTTGCCCAGCACACCACGTGTGCTTGATGAGTGTGAGCTACGAGTGGGACCTTGAAGGCTCTTCCCTTGTAATCATCCTCACCGTGGTGGAGGTTAGCAGTCTCTGGAGTCCAGGGCTCTCGACTTTCCACTGCTGCCCCTCGGGGTCTTGTTTATTTGCATGTCCTCTGTAGCCCTTAACCCTGGCCTTCACCTGTAGGTGCTCAATTCATACATGTGGAATGAAACTGGAAAGTGAAAGAAGGGGATTCCAAAGTGGTTTAGGGGTTAAAAAACTCCATCTAGCGTCAACTGGGCCGCCCAGGCTTTCAAAACCTCTGTTTTCTGATCTGTAAAACGAGGAGGGATCTTTGTAATATCCAAAGACCCTTGAGCTCTTATACTGATTATCACAGAGAGGTCTTTGCTCTCAAACTGCTAATTGCGGTAGTTGCAGAAGGTGCTTGGCTGGGAATTCTATAAAGAGACCCACTTCCCACCCTAGTCTCTAAGAAGGGCGTGGGCCAAAACAGAGTGGCGGGTGCTCTGCAGAGCCGTGGGGTGTGTGGTTGGCGGTGAACGCAGGTCCCGGAATCTGTGATTTCGCATTGCCTGGCCTGGCAGGAAGGGGCCCGGATCAGCCTGAGAAAGGCCTACCTCCTTGAGGACAGGTGGCCTCACTGCTGCAGACAGGAGATGGTGCTGTCTGGCGTGAGAGCAGAGGCAGGTGGAGGTGGGGTGAGAGGAGGAGCTGAGAGAGGATGGCAAGGAAAGCCGGGCTGCAACTTGCGTAAGGAGCCTGAGAGGTGGGCCTGAGAGATGGGGGTGTCCAGGGAGCAGCAGGCCCCCGGTCAGCAGCAGTCGCCACAACAGGAGTAGCGGGAACCCTGGGGATGCCCAGCATGAGGGGCTGAGGCTGGGCCGGGCCAGGAGTACGGCTGTGGGGTATGGCCTTGCCTTAATGCCAGGCTGGCCTCTTCCTGAACCTGGGGGCTGTCCAGGCTCATTCAGTGCCAAGAGGCAGTCCCTCCGGGAGAGGGAAGGAAGGATTTGAAAGAACGTCCGCTCTGGAGCTCAGGCAGCACTAGCCGTGGCTCTGGTACCGGGCAGTCAGGAACACTGATTGCACGAAACCTCTCTTCCCCACCCCCGGGGCCGCCTCCCAGCCTGAGCCTCACTCTTTGTTTCTGCCACTCTGCACTTGGTGCCTGGAAGAGAGGAAATAACCATTAGTGTCACCTGCTCCCCAGTGGGAGACATTAGCTGGCTCTGGCAGAGCATGTGGCCTATAATTTTTGGAGGAGTTACAATAACGGAGCTAATTTGGTGTTTCATCATCATGCTTCTGGGTGAGCAGAGGGGGAAGGGAGGCCCTGGGCCTGGTGCAGAGCAATCTCCCGGCACAGAGCTCTGTACTTCCTTGGGCAGCTTTAGGGGTCCTGGAGCCACGCTCCCTCCTCCCTTGCCCTCCTCTTCCACCAGCAGCTTCTCCTTCCAGAGGTGGATTGGAGACTCCTGAGGCCAAGCCCAGCCCGAAGCAGCGCCACAGCAGGACAGAGCAGGAAGGGGCCTGGGCGTTTGAGGAAGTGTATGAAGAGCCTGTGCTGCACTAGACACCCCGTGCGAGCGGTTTAAGTGCACACATTCATTCATCTTCACGGTTAAGCCCATTTTACAGATGAGAAGGTGAGGTCATCTGGTACAACGCTTTCATTTTACAGCTGAGGAAACCGCAGCTCAGGGAGGCCCCATGACGCACCCTAGATCACTCGGCCAACCATCAGCAGAGCTGGGATTTGAACCTAGGCCTCCTGGCTCTAAGTTCAATGTTACCCCTAAGTTTATCCTGTTGCTGGGGACACCTGAGCTGGTGCCTGGAGCCCAAGAAGACCCACAGGTGTCCTTCCCTAACCCCACTTATTGAAGATGCTTCTGGGTGGGGAAGCCCAGGGCTGGGAGGAAAGAATGAGGCAGGCTGCTAGCCAGCACAGCTTCCCATGGGCCTTGAAGTCAGGAGCTGTGGCCTCTGAAACCCAGGCCAGAAGATGTCCTCGTTCCCACCCTCTACCCAGGGATGTGCCCAGGGCAGCTGCCCCTCTTCCTCTTCCTGACTCAGATGTCCACAGAGCACACCTGGCCCCTCAGCCCACCAGGTGGGCTTTGGATAGCACATCCATTGGGTGCAGGGCCACCGCCTGCCCCAATATGGCAGGAGAATGATTGTATGCTCGCTGCATGTAAATCTTGATTTTTCTACTAGCAGCTGGCAAAGTCTTCCCTGTGGTTTCCTCCTATGCCTCCAAATCAGGGGCTTAGAGCAGCTGCCCAATAGGAAACCACCTTGAGGATGGCTCGTTGTCAGAGAGGGTTAGACAAGTTCAATGGCGTTCACGGTTATGCAGCTGGAATGGAGTAGAGTAGGGATTTGAACCCTGGGTTCTGCCCCAAACCCCATGCATCCCCCACTGGGGCTGTTTTGTAGCAGAACTGTGATGCCCTCCCCTCTGGTTGGATGAAGAGCCGAGACCTCAGCTTCCCACCAACCCCCCAGCTGAGAGTTCTTTGTTGATGACTACTGTGGGTCTGGATGAGGGCCACTGAAATGCCTGGAAACTTGAGAAGCCCAAGGACACTGGACTTCCCAGCTTTGGAGAAGGGAAGGCAGTCAAAACGGATACTGTCTTCAAGACTGTGAAGGCATAATGTCTGCGTTTTGATGAAACAGCAGGTGGGAACTAGGAGGGAAGGGTGTAAGTAACCTGGGAGGCACTGGGTTGCACGTCAAGGAGAACTTCCTGAGTTCCAGGATGATGGAACACTGCGAAAGGTGTGAGTGAGATGTCTTTAAAAAAGGCCTCATTTGTTGAGTTTAATGTGGTCCTGCTTGGAAGCTAGGCTTGGATGAGTTGACCAGTCACTCGTGGTCTCTTGCTGCCTAGTGGCATGTGGAGCTGTCTTGCTCTGATCCACGAAGATCCCACCCCAAGGGAGTGAATCCCAAGATATGATGCTTGCAACTCTCCCAGGAGGCCCACAGGGCCTGCAGACCATCCCCTCGCCCCACCTTAAGACCTGAGGAAGCCGGAAAACAAAAGTGAGGAAAATAACTCCAACTCTGCAGGACACAGAGGGAAACACTTTACCTGCCCAAAATTTCTTCATGAAGGGTTTCCTCCTCCCAGACCTGGTGTCTGCACCCCAGAGAAGTTCAGGTGGGAAGATCCGTGTAGAGAGAGCACAGGGTCCTTCCACTGCTGGCCTGGCTTCCTCCTCTCCCAATCTTCTTGCATAAGGCAGTGTCCACTGGAGCAACTGAGCACTGGGTGAGATGATGACATATAGGTGCATTTCATGAGGAACGGCTGACTGAGGATGCCGGCACTGGCTGGTTGAAGTGAGCAGGAGATGGGTCCCCTCACATCACACACTGGTCCCCTTTCAAGAGGAAGCAGACTGGGGCAGCCAGAGAGAAGCAATGACTCTGAGTCTCAGAGCCTTCCTCTTTAGGGCTTCTTGCTTCCAGAATACTGAAAAATTTTGCTTTCAAAACCCAGAGGGACTTCCCTGGTGGTGCAGTGGTTAAGAATCCCCCTGCCAATGCAGGGCACACGGGTTCAAGCCCTGGTCCGGGAAGATCTCACATGCCACGGAGCAGCTGGGCCCATGCACCACAACTACAGAGCCTGTGCTCTAGAGCCTGTGAGCCACAACTACGGAGGCCACATGCCACAACTACTGAAGCCCGTGCGCCTAGAGCCCGTGCTCCTCAACAAGAGAAGCTACCGAGATGAGAAGTCCGCACACTGCAACACAGTAGCCCCTGCTCGCTGCAACTAGAGAAAGCCTGCACGCAGCAACAACGACCCAACGCAGCCAAAAATAAACAAA
Source organism: Grampus griseus (assembly GCF_964374135.1). Lineage (NCBI taxonomy): Eukaryota > Metazoa > Chordata > Mammalia > Artiodactyla > Delphinidae > Grampus > Grampus griseus. The sequence goes on from NC_139017.1 coordinate 83,223,582, forward strand.
TAAATTTATTAAAGAAAAAAAAAACCCGCACGTGTCCTTAGCCCACCTGATCCTCAATAACCAGGAGCAGAAGGTAGGTGGAGTGGAGCACAGTTCCAGAGGAGGCTGGGTGGCATGAAGGAGGAGAACAAGGCCTCAGAGTCAGCAGACGGGAGTCCAGATCCAGACCTGGTCGATCACTCTGAGACCCTAGGTGATTACTTAACTTCTGTGATCCTCAGTATGGCAATAATTGTGGGTTCCTGCCAGGAATGTTGTATGAACGAAATGAATTAAGTACAGTATGATAAGTACCCAGCATGGTCTCTACAAACAAGCAGATGCTTCATATCTGTCAGTCCCCTTGTCTCTTGACTTTGGCTTTGATCACGAAAATAAGGAGACAAAGTGGAAGCAACGTCAAAATCCCGGCCAGAGTGTGCGTGGTCAATTGGTTCTTCTAACTCCGCAAGGCAATGGTTCTCAGCCCCTAAGACTTCCCTACAGGGCTTGTTAATATATGGAGTGCCAGGTCCCACCCCCTGTGAGGGTGGGCCCAATAATTTGCATTTCTGGCAAGTTCCAAGTTCTGCTGCTGTGTCAGACCTTTCTAGAGCGCCATCCAGTTTTCTTAAACCACCTAGATTTGGGTGAGGCCCCTTCTTGCTAAAACTCAGCTCTGCGGAGTGCCTGAGGCGCGTAGGGAAGAAGTGGAGGGTGACGGTGAGCAAGCGCTCCAGGTGGGTCAGCGTGGCTTTGATCCATCGGAACTTTGCACCTAAAAAAGGAGAAGAGGCCCTTCTATGATCCTAACTTTTGCTTGGCAACACTGATATTGAAGGACTTTCGTCATACTCCACGTCACAGAGGCTCTAATAGGGTCTTGTCCAGGGCAGCCTCGGAATCTCCTCGTTGGCCTTACGTTACAAACCGAGCATATAGAAGAATCACCTGGGAAGCCTGTCAATCACTCGCACACGTAGGTCCCACCCTCAGAGATCCTGACTCTGTAGACCTGGGGCGCAGCTCAAGAGTCAAGTCCCCACCTCCCCAAGTGAGTCCAACTCAGGAGACCTCCAGACCACACCCTGAGCAACAACTTATGAGGCTCCACCCCAAGCTGTCACCCACATGGACACTGCCGGACAGACCCAAGGCCGAGGTTATGCAAGGGCCCACACCCGTCCTTTTCACCGCCTTCTAACCAGGTGCACCTCATGAAGCTGAGTTGCTCATTCATTCAACAAATATTGGTGAGCCTGTGTTATTTATTTACCAGGCACTGTGCTCAGTCCCGGGAATATCGTGGTGAGTAAAATACGGGACAGGGACCAGGGTACGGTAAGCCAGGCACCGAGAGGGCAGAATGTATGGAAGCATTCGCTCTTGGAGGCATGCGTGAGTGAAGCTAAGAGTGAGGGCCTCCACCGCCTTTGCTTTTGCAGCCTGGGCACTTTGGTTTACTCTGCCCTAGTCCTGGACCTGGTAAAACAGATCCAGTCCCTGTCCTTTGGGAACACACAGTCTAGAGCAGGGGCTGTGGCTTTGGAGGAAGCGGCCTGAAGGATGAGAGGACACCTGCCATGTGAAGAGTTGTGAAAAGAATGATCAAGCAGAGGGAGATGAATGTGCAAAGTCCCGGGGGCACAGTTGAGGAGCTGAAAGAGCCTGAGGGGCTAATGCGTAGTGAGGAGGGCTGAGGCAGGGGGAGGGGGAAGCGTTGGGCCCTGATCACGTAGGGCCCTGTAGGTCTTGGGAAGGGTTTTTGGCTTTTATTCTACCACAGGGGGAAGCCACTGGAGGGTTTCAAACAGAGGAGTGACGTGGTCCATCTTACAGTTTTGGAAGTGCTTTCTGGCTGCTGTACGGAAAGTGGGGCAGGAGAACAAAGGGAAGCAGCGGGCCTGTTAGGAGGCTGTGGCATGTGAGCAAATGAGAGGGGATTTTGCCCTCTGTGTGGCACTGGAGGTGGAGAGAGGTGGGTAGACTCAAGATTGAATTGAGAAAGAATTGACAGGGCTTGGTATTGAACTAAATGCAAAGGAGCAAGGCGGGCAGGCATCAATGACGAGGTCTTGTTTCTGCCTGGAGAAACTGGATGGATGGAGGGCCCATTTCCTGAGTTGGAGAAAACGAGAGGAAAATGTAAACAGAAGCAGCTCAGAGTTCACCCTGAGCATCTGAGAAGTTTGAATTTCTGTGAGATGTCCAGGATGGGATGTCATGTTGGACATACGAGGCTGGAGTCTAGAGGAGAGGTCGGTGAAGACGCCATAAATTCGGGGGTCACGAGCATGGAGATGGGTGTTAACGTTGTGGGTGAGTGAGGAGAGAATGAGCATTTAGAACCCACTGCTTAGCGGTAGGGATGGGAAGAGGATCCAGCAGGAACTGGAAGGTAGCTGCAGAGGTGGGAGGAGAACTAAACGAAGAGAATGCTTTAAGAGCAGCATAGGCAACCCCATGAAAGGCTGCAAAGAGGGTCTTCGGAGAACAGCCTCATCACAGCAAGACCCAGAGGTCTGGAGCATCTGGAGACAGGTGAAAACCTAAACCTTCAGGTCAGCAAAGATATGAAGAAGCTAAAGCCCCCATCACTGGTGGTTCAAGCACGTGCCCTCGTCTGGCACCAAAGCCCTGCCTGTTGGCATCCCCGGGGCCCTTGTTTGCAGAAATGTTCCTCCGCTGTCCCAGGAGACTTGCCCCACTGGGACCAGGGCAGCTTCCCTCCTGCTGAGAGCCCCGTGGCCACAGCCCTGCTCGGGCAGAGAGCAGATCACTCACCGCTGAGCTGCCCGCCCTTTCCGGGGGAAACTGACACAGTTGTTTGACAGCCACGCAGCAGGACGACTTGAGGCAAGAAATGAAGACAGATTCTCATCATTAAGTTCATTAACGTGCCATTAACTCCTCTCTGTCATTAGTGAAGATGCCCGTGGATGGACCAGAGAGGAGATGAAGCCCTCGACCCTGGCCCCTCACAGAGAGAAGCACCCGTGGTGCACACTTTTCCACTTGAGCAGGCATTGCCTCCATCTCTTCTAGAACTTCCCCAAACTCTGCTCTGCTCAGACTCCTTCCAGCCCCTCATAGCTCCTCTCCCTCTCTACCCACTTTTTTTTTTAAGTCATTAGGAAGAGATCTGTACCTCCCAGTGTGTGATTCTGACTCATGGATATTTGCCCAAAAGTAATGGTGCGTGTGAAATGCTAAACCTCTTTTCAAGGGCAGGTTCACGAAGGAGAGGCTGTGAAAAAGTTTCCTAAATAAAACCATCCGTTTCCCTGAAGATGTTCAGAGAGAGAAACATTTGTCTCCCACTGATGTGCTGTAGTGTCTCAAGGGGTCCCCCGGGACCAAACCCCACCGCGAGGGTCTCCCTCACCTCCCCGCTCCCTGTGAGCTGGAGGGCCTCCTTCTCCATGGGCCGGGCCGGGTCCCAGGCTTTCAGTGTCCACAACACAGGCTGCAGCCGGAGTGTATGGAGTTCGTTTAAGGCGCCTCCATTCCGCTAGATCATTTATTGATAACGCTGCAATGCCCTTGGGGCAGAAAACACTTGAGAGAAAAAGCAGGCATGGAAGTCAGAAGAAATAGAAGCTGCCCCAGCTCCCAGCACAGCAAACACAGCCCACCCTTCTACCCCGGCCACACCCAGCGCTGGGCATTCTCCCCAGCCCTGCAAGCCCAGGCCCGAGGGGGAGCAGGGAACAGCCCGGGGCTCACAGCCGGAGCCCTCTTCTGGCACCCGGGGAGAAGCACCCCCCCCTCCGCTCCCCTCCCCCAGCAGAGAGTTGATTCAGCCATGCGGGCATGGGGCAGCCGGGGTGCCAGTCTCTGCCCTCCTCCACTGCATCCCCTTCGGCCAGTGGGTCACCAGATCCTGCTGATTTCTTCCCAGATGTGCCTTGCCGGGCTTCAAGGCGTTTGTAACTCCTGTCCCCTAGGCCATTAGACCCAGGGGCCATGGGAGACACCCCAAGTCAGACCAGAGGAGTGAGAGGAGGTGACCCAAGAGGAGGGAACAGGACAGCTGGGCTGGAAAGAGGAGTGTTGTCCAGGACAGTCAGAGGGAGGGAGAGGTTATTTCAGGCAGTGGAAAGAACAGGGTGAAGACACGAAGGTACAAAAGAACCTGGAGGGTTTGGGAGGGGCAGTTATAGAGAGGCAAGATGCTCTAGTGCCTGAAACTGGGGGCTCTCGAGCCTGGCTGCCTGGGGTCACATCCCAGCTCTGCCATGGAGTAGCTGTGGGCTGGGCCAGAGGCACAGCCTCACTGCACATCAGGGTCCCCGTGGAGAAAATGCAGATAACCGTAGGCTTCTGTGAAATTTATACGGCTCGGTACATATGAGCACTTAGGACAAGACAGCCCATAATAGGGCACCTGGACCAGAATGGTTGGCAAGAAAGGCAAGGGCCAAATCATGAAGAATCCTGAGTGCCCCATGATGCTGTGGGTAAGGGGTTTTCAAGCTGACTCCTGGAAGCTCCAGGGAGGGGCTGAAGGTAGGAGCTCTGGGTGCTTTGTCTCTAAGCCACTTTTCATCCGTTGTATATATTTGGACTTCTAACAATGTTTCATTTGAAGAAGGGTTTTCCAGTTACAAAACAGGTATGGAATGGGGAGCCACTGAAGGATTCTGAGCAGGAGAACGACCCCCTGTTTATAGCAAGGAGGATAGATCAGAGGGGTCGGAGGGAGGGAGTCAGAAAGCTGGGAGGTCCAGGCAAGAGTTGGTGCAGGTCAGAGCTAAGGCAGTGCAGGCGGGAGGGGAAGAGAGGGCCTCGGAGTCTGCGGACCCTTAGGTGGCAGAACAGCATGGCGGGGTAACTGACTGGGTGTGGAGGCTGCAGGAGGGCAAGGAAGCTGGGATCCTTCTGGCATCCACTCTTCCCCCGGCCATTCATTTTCTGCAAGCCTGCTGAGGTCCTGCTTTTCAGAGGGGAGAAAATGCAAACATCTTTCAGGGCCTCTGAAACCTGGGCCTGTCTCCCTAACCCGGGGCTCCCCAGCACAGCGCCTGTCAGCCACTCCCGTGGTGGTCCTCACTGTTCCCTCCTGGCAGGCCACCTCCCCACCCCCTCAGGTCAGACCGGCTTCCCGACCCCTCTGTCTAAACTGCCCCACCCCCACCCCGCCATTCGCTACCCTCTGTCCCAGCCCTGGTTCACCCAGCACCTTTGGATACTCTCTTGCTTACTTTATTTTTGTCTCCCTCCTCCAGAATATAAGATCCTGGAGGGCTGGGACTCCGTCTGTCTCACCACTACTGTCTCCCCGTATTTGGGAACCTTTAGCAAGCGGGTGACGAATGAATGACACACGTGAAGATAGTCTCTGGCGTGGCGGTCTGGGTGGAGGGTGGTGCGGTGGGCTGAGAGGGAAATGGGGCAGAAGATACCTGCAGGGTCAAGGGCAAGCTGCTAGGTGTGGGCCCTGAGGCAGACACGGTGGGCCCTGCCCCGTTCACAGCCTTGTCTGGGCTCCTGTTGCCCACCCTGCGTCCACGTTGCCCTCTAGCCACGTGGGACCTCCGCGCCTGCCCCCTGTGTCTTTATGCACCCGCTGACCCCCTGCCTGGAATGTGCTTGCTTGTTTCTTCTGCCGTCAGCTCCTTTCACTCACCTCACCGGATCCTACCAAGCATCACCCCCTCTGGGAAGCCTACCCTGAAATCCCTCTTAGAGTTTATTCTTCCCTCCTCTACCTCTTACATCTGTCCACACTTCTCTTACAGTGCTCACTGATCAAGCCAGATACCATTGCTTACCCACGTGCCTTTCTCTCCTCTGCCCCTGCACCAAGACTGTGAACTCTTGATAACAATAGTCATTATAGTTATAATAATTATAATAGCAGCTAATGCTTCCTGAGCGCTTACTCTGTGCCAGGCGCTATGCTAAGCGCTTTACACAAATTACCTCATTTAATCTTAACAGTCCTAAGAGGTAGATACTGTTATTAGCCCCATTTCACAGATTAGAAAACCAAGACAGTGAGAGGATTAAAGTAAGCCGCACTCCTCATAAATGTCAGAGCTGGAACCTGGACCCAGATCGGCCTGACCCCAAATCCATAGGTTCAACCATTCCTTCATCAAGCCAGTATTTCCTGAGCTCTTACTGTGAATCAGGCCCTGGGCTAGACGTGGGAGTTGATGATGAGTAACACCAAACCCTATCCCTGCTCCCAAAGAACCCACCATCTAATGAGGACACAGCATTCATCATATAACCCCACAATCAAGGTAAAGGTTACGGTCGTGGTGTGGGCTCTGAAGAGGTCTGGGGGGGGCTGTGGGAGCAGTCCCGGCATCCAGCCTCCACATCTGATTCACCTCTAACCCCGCTTCCAAGCCCCAGGCCTACACAGAGGCTCACTGGCCATTTCTTTACCCATTGGAGGCAAACTTGCTTCCACCCCATCTCTCTTCCAGCCCCCCAGCCCCAGGGTAACTTAACAGCACTTTCTGCCTAGAGCTTCAGAGATCCTTTTACTCTCCTGTGGCTTTTCTGAAAGTGTAGCGGATGCTTCTCTGCTGTTGATGGGAAATTCAGGCAAGCCACTTAATGATTAAGAGACTAGAAGTGTTCTCTAAGAGATGGGGAAGCATCGTTCTTGTTTCGCTCAGCCTGGATTCCCAAGAGGGATGCTGAGACATTGACGCTGCTCATTGCCTATGTAGGAGGAGGAAGGCTAGCCCTGGAGAAGAACAAAAAACACTTGGGGGGCATTAGGAACGGAAGGAATGAGTGTCTTTGAATTTCAAAACAAAGTTGCTAGATACCTTGAGGCGGGTAATAAACCGATACCAGTTAAGCATCCTTGGGCCATCTCAATTGATGATGCCTGACAATGGATTTTCCAGTTTGAATGCTTGGTTTTTATGGCTGGCAGGGACCTTAAGGCTACAACATCTAGTGCAACGCCCTCATTTTTGCAGACCGAAGCCCAGAGATGTGAAATGATGAGCCCGACATCTCTGGGCTAGTGAGTGGTGGAGGGACTAACGCCTCCACAAGCAGTGACTTGTGGTTCACTGCTCTTTCCGGGACAGTCCACGGATAGGAATTTTTTTTCTATGCCTACGGCTGTGTGAGTGCATCAAGGAGAGAGAAGTGCTTTAATGAGCTGTTGCAGATGGGCAGCTGGGGACAGCAAGGGCAGTGTGGTGCAATAGATGGGCCTTTACAAATCTTCCTGCCCAGACGCCTGGATACTGCAGCCAGGGGAGAGTGCTACCATAACGGGCGACAACGTAGCTGGACAGGCTGTATGCACGTAAGGACAGACTGCTCCAGGAGCCGACATCCTGGCTGAAGGCCTACCCCCTGCAAGCATTAGCCAAGACGCTTACCAGCTGCTACTGGGCTCAGACCCACGCTGTCAGCCCCTGGGTTAGCAGTCGAGAGGGGCAACTTGGATTCTGCTGCTTTCTGGACAGCAGTGACCTCCCCAGCACCAGGGAGCTCATTACCAGCCAGGGGCCCTATGGCGGCCTCCCCTGACAGAGGGTGAAGATGAAAGCAATAAGACGCTGGCTGTTCTGCGGCCCCTGGTCACCCCTGGTTTTATTAAAGCCAAAGTCGCAAACATCCCTAATGAGGATAAAAGGCTGGCAAGGTGCACAGAATCTGGAACTGAAACCCCCTGAGAAAGGGGGTGGTGCTGAGAGAACCCAGGAAGGCCGCCCATAGGGTCAAGCTGGGCCTGGCTTTGCAGAGAGGAAGGTGGCGACCAGGAGATGCTGACTCTGTTTGCTCAGCTCCATCTATTTACTCGAAAGTAACCCATTTATTTTCCTTTATCAAATAACCCGTCCTCTGCTGCCTACGTGTGCAGGGGAATTACACTCCCCTTGATCCACGGAGCCAAGAGCAGCTATCTTGGCATCAGGTCCAGCGAGGCCCAGTCACCCACAGCAGAAGGTCCTGGACTGGGCTTCGGGCCCCCCGGCCCCAGTTTCCTCTCTGCGTCCAAGTCGTAGGGGGATATTGGCTCACTCCCTTTGCCTGTCCGGGCCCAACGATGGAGGGTGGAGCTCACTATTCAGTGCAGGGACCAGGATGGGGGTGGGGGTTCCAAACCTGGCTGCAGACTCAGCACCACGAGTGCCCCCCAGCTGCCACAGTTCTACCACAAAAGGAGGGGGCCCGCTGGGTCGGTGCTCTCCCTAGAGGGAGCCATCCTTGAGGGCAGCCCATAGCACCCCCGATGATTCCGTTCACCCCGAGGGATCTCCCACATCCCCAGGCAAGTCTTCCGAGCTCACAAACCAATCAGCTCAGACTCCTGCGACAAGACAGCCTTCGAAGCCTCCAGAGTAGCCGTGTGGGGAAAGGGTGACAGCAGCCTTTTGTTCACCCCCCTCACAGGGGGGCCCTAGGAGCTTCCAGATTCCTCACCAGGGCCCTAACGTTATCCGGGCGTGTGTGTAGCTCCTCTTATACTATCGGGCACCCCTGAAGCCCAGCAGGTGTAAAGCAAAGCCCCTGCCCCTAAGGGGCCTCCAGTCCCTGGACGGCATGGGAGGGCCCAGCTGCAGCGAGGCAGGGACTCCGTAACACCTGTGAGCAGCTCAGGGACAGAAAGTGCTGCAGGGGTGTAGGGGAGATATGCTCTGTGTGGGCTGGACCCTGGACGAGGAACCCTGTGAGGGGCATGGCCCTGGGCCCTACAAGAGGCATGGGATTGTCCAAGCAAAGATAAGAGGAGGAGGCATTTTGGCCAAAGGGACCAAAGATATACCAGCCAGCTGGAGTAGAGGGTTGGCATAGAGGAACAGAGAGAAATAATCAGGTGAGGAGGGAAGACAGGACCCGGTTGCTGAGGGTTCGGAATGCAAGCTGGGAAGATGGGCCTTGATTCCAGGAGCCGAACAAGGGGAGCCACTGAGAGCGTGCGAGCAGCCGCGCTGGCCTAGGAAAGGCTTAACTTCACCAAATAGTCATTTCCTCCTGTGTGCAGTAGGGATACTAAGATCACCTACCTCACGGGGCTGTGGTGCGACTCGACGGAGATAATTTAGTAAAGGATTTGGCGCCTGGTACGCATGCAATAACCTTGGTTCTTATTCCTGTTATTGCGTCTGAAAGGGTTTCTCTGAGTCTGGGCAGGATTGGAGAGTTACAAGGAAATAAAGGGAGCTGGGGGCCTCCTTGTACCTCGGTGCCCCCACCAGAGATGAAACATTCAGCCAGGTGCACTGCTGACCCGACCCCTGCTGCGTGAGGGGACAGTCATACACCCACAGCACCTGTCATGGGCCACTTCCTGTGTCTCCCTGAGGGAGAGGGAGATCCTGGTGCCTTCTTTTAATTGGTTACACCCCACTAAACATGGTGCCTCTAGCAGGTTCTCGGCAAATACAAACAGAAGAACAGGTGAAGTTGTGGTCTAAGGTCTAGAGGAGCCAGGGTTACCTTGAGGTGCTCCCTAGGTGGGCTGGGAGGGCGTTGCTCTCCTAAGGGTCGGAGTCCAGCTGTGTCTCCCACCAGCCACGCAAGCCTGGTCAGGACTTTACACCCAGGTTTAAACACTGAATTCTTCTCTGTGAGATGGAGGGAATAATGCCAATGCACCCTGCCTTGCACAGTGGCTGTGAGCCTCAGAGGTGGAGCTGCCCGTCACAGAAGAGCTTCGGGGGGCACAGGAGCTCGTGGGTGATGGTCTTGGCTCTTGTGCTGGGGTGGGGGGGGTGGGGGTAGCTCTCTCTACGCTGTGTCCAGCTCTGCCCCAGCCAGACACCACCCTTCCACCCCTCACATCCACCCCCAATACCCCCGCCCCCTCCACCTCTTCACCCAGGGAGCCGGGAGGATTCACCTGCTACTCCTGGGATTTGATTCACCAGTGGGTTAAAAAAGGACAAATCCTGGGCTAGGGAAAGGGTGGGTATCAGTGCCACCTAGGGGAGAGCATTGAGACCACAGGCTCTGGAAGGGGTGGTGGGTTATTCTCCAGGTGAGGCCAAGTATCAGGGGTCTCTTGGAGTCCCCAGTAGAGGGTGTTTCTCTGTGAGGAGAAGGGACAAGAAACTTGGAGCCACCCTTGACTGCGCTCTTTCTCAAAAGTCACCTCCTCCAGGAGGCCTCCCCGGCTACCCTGTCTAAAATTTCAACAACTATAGCCTCACCCATGAGCATTTCATATCCTGTTTCCCTGCCTTATTTTTTTCTCCTTGATCCTTTTTACCAACTTACTTACCATCTTTCTTGTCCTTTGTCCTATTAAAATGTAAGCTCCGTTAGAGCAGCGATTTTTGTCTATTTTGTTCTTTTCCATATCTCCAGTTCCCAGAGCAACACCTGGCACATAGCAGGTGCTCAATTACTACTTGTTGACTGACTGAATGAGTGAACAAATGGATATCTGCATCTGAAATCAGAGCCAGCCCAAACCCCGACCTCCTCTTCTTCTACCCTGGGTCTGGGAGATTTAAGAGGGGAAACACCTCCATGTCTTGGAGCCCCACGTCAGCCTCAGAGCCCGAGGGAGAGGTTTTGCAGTGACAGCACCCTCCTCCACCAGGCGTGGCACAGGAAGAGAAGGCAGTCCAGCGGGGTGCTGTTTAATTCAACAGCTGGACACGCTTACCATCTTTGACATTTTCCTATTCCCTGTTGCTCAGAAACTTCCTAGGATTGGGATCCCTGGTCATGACGATTCTAGGGGCAGGAGAGGCAGCAGAGCGTGTGCTCCATGCTGGGCTCACTTCTGAAGCATGACCACATTTAAGGACAAAGCGGATCCAAGCCCTGGCACAAACTTGGAATGACGCGTGTACGTCTTCTTGGTCAGCACATATCCTGGGCAGGTCCTGATTCCCTGTGCTTCCACACTGAAGCCTGGAAGTTGGAGGGCTAGATGTGTTTCAGGAGAGGCAAGGAAGCTGCCAAAGCAGAGGGACTCACAAAGAATGACTGAGCTGAGAGCTAGAACCAGATATGTGGGGAGAGGGGACCCCTGATGGCCAGAGCGGGTCTTGTACAGAATACTGTCATGATCCCAGGCCAGGCAGGGTGGGGAGTCAAGGGGTCCAGTGACTGAGAAGGGTAAGTTGGAGAATAGGGCTGGGCCCCAAAAGGCCTGGTGGTCTGGAGGCTGCAGCCAAAGGGCAGAGGTAGGGCAGGTGAGGCCAAAGCAGGAGGGGGAGGACAAGGACCAGAGTCTGATCAGAGCTCAGAAGGAATACTGAAGGGGACAGATTCTGCTGAAGACCCAGCGTTGTTATCATTGCCTTTTATACCCAGTTACTCTCAGCGTAGAGGCCAGAACGTCAGGCCTTAAAGACATAGCGCTCTCCCTCAGAGAGCCTTCTCCTGGGCTCCGGAGCAGCCCTGCAGCTGCACTGGAGCTGCGTGCCCCTCATCTGCCCTCTTGTCTGCTTCTTTGCAGGAAAGCGTGGATTTGGGAGAGATCATGTTCTCCCTCTGCTACCTGCCCACAGCAGGCAGGCTCACCCTCACTGTGATCAAATGTCGGAACCTCAAGGCGATGGACATCACAGGCTACTCAGGTACCTCTCCTACCCGAGTGCTGGCCAAGTGGCCTGCCAGCAGCCTAGATATTAGGATGTGGAGAGATGTTCAGAGAGAAGGGGGAAGAATTGTCAGTATTCTTCGAACAGGAGCACAGCCCTGCAGGCAAATGGTCTGGCTTTGAATTCCAGTTCTGCCCCTTCCTTGTGGTGTAATGCTTTGGTTTCCTGATCTGGAAAAAAAAAAAAAAAAAAACTTACACAGGTTGCTTTAAGCATAAACGAGTTAATTCAAGTAAATGCTTAGAAATGTGCCAGATACATAATAAGCAGTCAGTAGATATTGGCTATTACTATCATTCTTTCTCTTTGAGGATGGAGAGAATAAGAAGCAAATAAATAGCTGAAAAAATTAAGGAACATCTTTCTAGTTTGTGTGAGGCCTCAGGACTTCCAAGGGTTATGTCAAGTTTGAGTGTCTTAAGTGTTTGTAGGTCCAACGCAGCGATGGCAGCCCTGCAGACCGAGTCAAAGGAACAGAGGCGCTGAAAAGCAAAGTGCACTTGTATCTGAGGCTTTCCTGCAGGGCTCTGGGCCTCTGTCTCAGCACCAGGAGAGCTGCTAGGTACAGCAGGAGAAAGAAGTCCTGTTCTAGTAACCGAGGAGATGCTGGTTTGGACGCAGCCTCAGAGCCTGCAGGCTGGACCCGGCGTCAGAGGTTTGATCCTTTTCCACGATTCTGCAAGTCATTGTCAGAGAAGGTTTTTGAGTTTTGATATAACAGAGGAGTCCCAGGAGCCTCCTTCCCCGTGTCGGCTCAAGTTAGCCCAAGGGATGGGGTAGAGCATCCTGGAGAGCAGGCACGTAGAACCGCCTGGGCTGCACTTAGTAGCAAATGCAGGGAAAGGCTTGGTTTGTTTCCCTAGACCCCTACCCAAGAGGCTCTTCTGGAGATCCCAGTTAGCGATATAAATCCACTCCACAGGTGCCTCTGAACTTGGCTGGCAGTATATGGAAGAGGTTTCCTTTTACTCATTAATTATTTCCTTAGTGTAATCACAGTTGCCATAAAGAAGTGACCGGTCTAGCTGAAAACATCTGGGCCCAGGCCCAACCTAGTGCATTTGGAAGAAGATGAGATATTAGGCCTTGAAATATGAGGTTTCAGGGAAGGGTGGTCAAGAAACGCTGAAGTAAGGTGTATCTGTGGTGGCTTTGAATCCCTCAGAGCCTCTGCTCCCAGCCCGCACTGTCTCTCGGCAACACTCATACCTTCCAGGCCAAAAGCTGCCCCAGATAGCTCCTGACCCAATGCCTCTAGCACCTGCCCTGACGCCTCTCCTTCCACTGAAGCTACCACCACACATCAGGATGTGGTGAGGAGCTTAACGAACCTCTTCCGACACGTGCAAAGCTCTTAGGCAGAGCAAGCTGGCTTCCTCCAAAAATACAACCAACGTAGATTGCATTTTAATATCAAAATAAGTGTGTGCAGGGACAGAAATTCACTGAGGACGCTCAAGACTGCTGAAGGAAATAGGATTTTGCTACCCAAGTCCCCACACTATCTTCTCTGGTGTAATTAAATTGATGTGCTAGAGAGAGAGCTTACAGCGAAGCCGCCAAGGCAATCGTAAAGGCTGTTCCACATCAGAGGGTTGGGGGTGAGAGACTTTTCTCACGCTAAGTTCTAACCTCCCTCTCATGATTGCCTCTCTTTTCTACCTGGGTTTGGAATCTGGTATTAAATCTCAGCTTGATTCAGGGGTTCTCTTTTTGCTAGGGATTTCTATTTTGTTCATTGAGGTAAGCAAGTGTCTGGGACAGTTCATGGAACACACTAAGCATTGAATAAGTATGTATTGAAGGATGAATGAATGAATGAATTTATAGGCTAAAGAACTTTGTGGGGACACACCTGCCAGGGGCTTCTCAAACTAGATCTCCTGTTTTGGAGGGTAAGTTTGAGGTTGCCTTCAGCCCGGACTGCTTTGATGTTGGACTAAACTAGGGAGTGGATGTTCTTGATTTATATGACTTTGACCTCTAAAACCAAGGATCTTCCTATTCTCCTCGATCTAAACTAGTCATGAATCAATTCTTTAAACCTATCCACTAGAACCATGACAATAAAAAATAATACAAAATAATAATAAGGATCAGTATACCCCAAAGGGATGGTGAGTGAGTGAACACACCCATCTCTGCCACATCTGGTCCTACTGCTTTGAGTCTAATGGTTACAAATGTAAACTTTGGAGTCAGAGCTAAGTTGAAATCTTAGGCAAGTTTCTTAATCTCTCAAACCTCAATTTCCCTATGTAGAAGAGGGGGATGATGAATATTTTATAGGGTTGACATGAAGTTTAACTGACATGATATGTGTAAATCTCTTAGCGTGGTGCCTGACACATACTGCATGCTGAATTATGATGGCCCTCATGACAAGGAGGCTGAAACACACGGCTGGTCGTTGTGCCCCCTCCCTCAGCTGCATAAACATCATTGGCTGCAGGAGAGGAAAGGGCCTCAGAGGTCGTCTGGAGCCAGCATTCCATTAGAAGCACAGGCTTCTGCCCTAGAGCAAAAACCCTAAGGAAGAGTCCTCTCTCTGCTTAGCCTCTTGTTGATGGTGAGAGTATGGGTTCCTTCAAGGGAAACACCCACTGAATTTTATAAATTAGATACGCCTCATACGAGTGAATAGAGGTGGGGAAGGAAGCTGAGAATCTCCCAGCTAGTCATCAGGCATTTGCCTAGTGGCCCGTGGGACAGGTGGCTCTGTCACATCTTTCCAAGCCTGGCGACATGGAGGTTTGCTCCGCTGTGGGTGTGTATGGAAATAGGTATGGCAGGGGATGAGGCAGGACTTGGGCAGCCTCAAGCCTGAAGACGCTTTCCAAGGCAATGTTCACACTTCAGGAGCATAGAGGTTGCCAAGTTAACAACAGGCCTCGGAGGTAGCTACCCCACCCATCTGCTTGGACCTCAACACGGTCCGGGGCGTATCCATAGGGAATGGAGCCTGCGGACACGAGAAAGCTATCTCACAGCAGTTCTAGGAACTCCTCCTTCCTTTTTACTGAACGTCCTCCTGAGAGAGAACCCTTGCAAATGGGTCGTCAGAGACAGCAGGGTGATTAAACACCTCATGGTCTCCCCAGGTACCCCATAAACCCAAGTGCCCCCACGGCTAAGGCACAGCTGCTGCTGTCACGTTGGTGAGTCCGTAGCACATGTGGGCATCTACAGAACTGCCTTTAAGGCTTGAGTTTCTGATCCCATGTCACAGGTCTCTGTAGCTTCCCCAAAGCTGTGCACCTCTTCCGCCACCTGAACAATTTCCCAGGGAGCATGAGCGCCTCGTTGGGTAATTGGGTGCCCAGGAGATAGAGTCATACGCCTGTGAATGAGGAGCTGGGAGCGGCTGCTTGGTCCGCACCTCCTGACAGAGTCACAGGAGCCCTGGCTTCTGGGCAAGCAGGTGTCTCAGCACATCGGTGTCTCAAAAGCTGTTATTACCTGTGTGTTGCCCTCCCGTTTCTTGAGTTGTGCAGCATAAATAACAGTTATGACGGTGACTGAGACACCAGAGCGATGAGATACAATCGGTGTCACTTCACTTGGATGAGTAGAAAATTTCAGGGTAGGAAGCTGACCATGAAATACCCATTCAGAAAACTAAAGAAGGGACAAGGATGGGAGGCGCGTGGGAGGTCAGTAAAAAGACATCTCCTCGAGGGCTGGATCCAAGATCCCACTGAGAGATGAAATGGCAGCCGGCCACCCTGAGTCCCAGGAGGCTGCCTCCCTCAGTCCCCCGGCCACGGCACCCTCCTCCTCCACTGCCCAGAGTGGGCACAAACAGCTTCCGGGGAGGCAGAGAGCAGGGCTCCTACCCACTCCCTGATGCCAGATGGAAATGAGCTTGATGGGACAATGAGACCCATAATCCTGTCCTCAGGTAGGGAGGACCAGACAAGCATCGTGACTGTCGCTGTTCATTTACTCTGTCTCATTGCTACTCCTTGGGTGTCATCGATTCTATTTTTACCCACTTTATGCTTTGGTTAATAATGCTGACAAGACCCCCCAGAGAAAAGCCTGCAAGTAGGTGAAGGGAACAGAGTGCCTTTGTTTAGCTTCCCCACCCTTTGGAGCCGGCCAGCCAACCATAGAGTTGAGATTTAGTGAACTGCATACCCACGGGCAAGTATCCTGTCTGATGTGGGGCCAGCTTCCCCATTAGTGGAAGTCCGTTAAGCACTCTGCTAAGAAGCCTGAGGTCACCAAAGACTCTGTGTTTATTAAGCGCAGAGCATCTGCAGAGACAGGTGTGCTACCTAAATACAAGGTGGTTTAATTATTTTAACAACCCACTGATACCATCTGAGAATAACAGTAGGTCTGGGGCTTCCATCCTTCTGCTGCACAGGATGTTTAAGGACATCTGTTTAACAGGCTCCCTTCCCTTCTCACTGCCCCCATTGGCACAGATCCATACGTCAAAGTGTCCCTGCTTTGTGACGGGCGGAGACTGAAGAAGAAGAAAACCACCATAAAGAAGAACACCCTCAACCCCGTCTACAACGAGGCCATCATCTTTGACATTCCCCCGGAGAATATGGATCAAGTCAGTCTGCTCATCTCGGTCATGGATTATGATAGGTAGGTACAGGTCCCTGAGGGCCACGATTCCCTGCCCCTCGTCCCCACCTCAGTGCAGCACAGGGCTCTCGGACCTTGGACCTTGTGGTTCATGGCTCAGACACTCATTGGTCTCAAATCTGGCCCCACCCAAGGAGGGTACAGGAGTTTGAGGAAAAGCATGGCTTCCCCGCCAAAGTAGAAGCTCAAGCTTCACTTCCCAATGGGCTCATTTCCATCAGGGGCTGCCCCACCCATCAATTTCCCTGAATTCACCCCCGACTATTCCCATTCCTCCATCTGGCATCTGTCCTTTAGAATCCCGCCCACCCCCCTCCCCCCATCCTCTCCATTTCCACTGCTGCTACCACTCCCACTTGGGGATGTCTGTGCAGCCCTCCTAGCTGACCCCTGCCTCCATCACTTCCTGCCTCAACCCAGCCAACATACCAAGGCACACCTTCCTAAAAGACCACTTTGTTCCTGGGCCTGCCCCTCTCAAGAACCATCAGTAGCTCCTGCTGTCTGGACAAGCTCTTCCCCTGGACTCTCGAGACCTTCCAGATCTGGACCCAGCACATCCATCCAACTTGATTTCCCACCTTGTATGTGTTTCTTCTCCACCACTTTCCAAATCCTGCCTCCCCGTCAAGGCTCGCTCAAACACATTCTCCAACTACGTCAGCCACTGTGACTCCTTCTCTCCAGGTGTCACTTTCACTGAAGGAGAAAAAAAACATGCAGTAAAGCCTCAATCCAGGATCTTTAGCACAAGTTCCCAGACATAGTAGATGCTGGGTGAACAAATATGAGTGATGATTGATGTTCTTACTGAGCGAATAAATCACATCACAGCCGCTAGGTATGGAGAAATGGTACTCAGAGCAGGTTGATTTATTTCCCAATAGCGCTAATGTCTCAAGTGCTCGCTGAGTCAAATAAAGGAAGAGACTTAAACTCTCCCACTCCCCAGAGTCAGGCCATCTGCCCACCATTCCTGAGATTCCAAACAAGTTGAGAACCTTTTGCTCATCTGTCTGTGTCCAATGTCCACCCAGGGAGGCTGGGCAGTATTTTACCGTCGCTGGCACCCTGAGGGCCTGCCAAGCATCTGTTTACAGAGCTCAGTATTCTGAGTTAGACCTGGGGGGCTGAGACCGAGACCGCGGGACTTCCCTTTCTGAGAGCATGTCTGGTCACCGATGCCAGGCCCTTTGTTTCTCCCTTAGAGTGGGCCACAACGAGATCATAGGAGTCTGTCGTGTGGGGATCAGTGCCGAAGGCCTGGGCAGGGACCACTGGAACGAGATGCTGGCATACCCGCGGAAGCCCATCGCACACTGGCACTCCTTGGTGGAGGTAAAGAAATCCTTCAGAGAGGTGGGTGAGGTCACGCTTGGCCCTTGGCATGTTTGCTGCATGGCAGCGTGGGCTGGAGAATGGCAGTTGGCTGCCGTGAGACCTCGCCTTTGTGGGTCCTTGGGGGGCACTGGTGGGGGGGGGCATACATGCTTCTCACCCAGGGTGTAACAGGCAGAAAGGAAACGGGGAAGATGGTGGGAAACTGCTTGACAAAAAGCCTTTGATGTTGAGTATATTGAAAGTGACACTGAGTTCAAAACAGAAAAGAAAAACTTGGAGGAAGCCTTCCCGGCAGCTCACTGTGCCAGGTCCGGAATGCTTCCACGAAGTCCCTGAGCCAAGTCAGTCCTTTCAGAGAGAGCCCCAAGAGGGTGAGATCAGAACTTGGCAAGAAATTCTACCCCTGTCGAAGCAGTAAGTTCCCTGAGGCTCTAGCCAGACAGTCCTGGGGCAGTTCTCGCCACGTGGATGGAGCTGGCCAGAGAGAGGATCCTACCCTCGTGAACGTTGCTTCTCCCCGTTGTTGGAGAAGAGAGTGTGGCTTCAAGGTGGCCCAGTTTCCAGCCGGATCCTAACAGAGACGTAATGGACACAGCACTGCCTGGGAGTCCCGAGACTTGGGCTCCAGCCCTGGACCTTTCCAACTTGCAGCATAATCTTGAGCTAGTTATTGGTCTCTCAGCTGCAAAGAAAATGTTCCTTCCAGTGACACAAGCCTGCCCCACCTCCACCAAACAGCACCAATTTAAGATCCTGCCGTTCATCACCTTTGTGGTCCTCTGGCCGGCTTTTTCTTAAATGGTTTGGGACATGGGGGTAGCCGAGCAAGTTTTAAACCTCATCTTATTACTTCCACCCATATCCTAGAAAGCCGGGTGATCATTCACTCATTTTAATAGGTTTCCAGCCAGGGAGTCTAGAGAGTTGTATAAAAATTGGAAAATCTACTAATAAAAAAATAAGCCACATGGCCCCTCAGCTTAAAAGCAGCGTAACCCCTTCCCCGTGTTCTATGACACAGAAAAGGTGTGGGCAGCAAACCCAGAGGATCCGCCGTCTCCTCTTCCCTCTCAGGGTGGTCAAGCCTGCTGGCCAGCAGCGCGAGGCTTCACATCTCTGTCTGGTGTTTGCCTTGGTTTTACCACAGCTGTGGAGCTTTAATGAGTGAGGCCAGTCCCTCAGCTCCTGGGCTCCCCTTTCTTCCAGAAGGCCCTCTCTGCAGGGTGTGGGTGAGGTACACACAACCAGCCTGCACCTACACAGGAGGCAGCCAGTGGGCATCCAGCACCTCACCGACTGCAGGGCTGATTCAGTCTAGAGAGGGGGTGTGGCACCCCTCCTTTTAAAATCCTTTGCAGATATTTAAGGATAGAATAAGTATACTAAAACGTTCAGGATGGCGTGGGGCAGGGGCAAGGAATGGGAGCTGAGAGGCCTCTGATGGGCTGCAGGGCCTCAGGCACCTCACTGCCCCACCTGGTCTTCAGTTTCCTGGTTGGTAAAATGAGGGGGGTGGGCTCCTCCCATCTCAGCTTTTCTAGGAAACTCTGGCCCAAAATGACAGGACAACAGGTGGCAGGTGAGCCCACAACTTGCATCGCCTTTCTGACCTTGAAGCTGCAATAATCCATTGCTGTTACCTGGTTAGTCTGGCCACACAGACTGGAGTAACCAGCCAACAGTGGCTGGAGATGGGGCTGAGGTGCAGGGTAGCACAGAGGGGCTGGGGCTCAGCCCCAGCATCGCTCTCCATGACGAATACCACCTAATTAAGCCCAATAATTGATTTCAAGTCCTGTTGCTTTGAGAACTCCAACTCACTGGTCCAGACTACAAAAGAAAGATAAAGTAGAACCAAGTCCTTGAAAATGAATATTTGATAAGACAGAAAAGGGAAAGTAACAGTATATGGAAAACGGAAAGAGAATAAATTGATTCATATCCTTTGGGTTTACTTTTTTCTTCACCTCGCACACCAAGTTCCCGAGACTTTCCCTTCCCCCACTCCCTGGCCTTCCATTTTCTGCTCAGCTGATCATTTCTCTGTGTGAAGAAGCTGAAAATGACATTCATCTTGGCGACTTAGGATTTCTTCAGTACAAATTTGTAAAAATGTGTACCTGCACTTTTTAGCATCCACAGTTTAAGTACCTGTATAGAGATGCATCTAAAAACCACTAGGGTAACATTAAATACACCCTCTTTGTGTTCATGTGATGCATTGTACTTGAACATTTATCATCTCAATCATCCTTAGAGCTCCTGCCTTCTTTTTGGTCCTGTTCTGGACACTGAGCAAGAACCTTGCTCTTGGAGCTTGTTTCTCCCATTTGTATAATACATACAAAACTCTTATTCTCCCCCTCCTGGGAAGATAAGTGGCATCATATCTAGAAAGCACTATATTTATATTCTACCTTTCTTAGAGGAGTTTCAAGTGCTGTGATCATTTCTTTTTTTTTTTTTTTCGTTTTCCTCTCACTGTTGTGGCCTCTCCCGTTGCGGAGCACAGGCTCCGGACGCGCAGGCTCAGCGGCCATGGCTCACGGGCCCAGCCGCTCCGCGGCACGTGGGATCTTCCCGGACCGGGGCATGAACCCGTGTCCCCTGCATCGGCAGGCGGACTCTCAACCACTGCGCCACCAGGGAAGCCCTCATTTCTTTTTTATTAACGAGAACAGAGGGCACCATAGTGGCTTGTTTGTTTGGAGTTTTAAAATTAGGTTGAAGGAACAATTTAACTGAAAAGGTATTTTTCCCTGCTGGGGTTTTTTCATGAATAAAAATTGATTAAGCCACAGTGAGCATCCTTCCCCAGCAGAGGCTGTGGCCTCTTTCCTCTCAGCACTCCTGCCCAATGCTACGTGCTGTCGCTGTCACCACACACACAGCCCACGTTGACCAGCGATCTTCTCCAAGGCGGTTTACTATGAAGGGTCAAATTCAGATCATCTGCCAGAGATTTTATATCTCTGTTGGAATGTCACACATTTCAGAACAATAAAAGATCTCACTGGACCACAGCCGCCCTTGAATAATCATCCTCATTGGTGTCCCGGAGACCAATTCATGCTATTTCAGAGCCACCGTGATAAGCCTGCAGGAACCATTCATCTTCCCGTTGTCCAGGAACCCCATCTCCTCCCTCTGTTTATCTTCACAGGAAAAATCAGGGGCTGGCAGGGGAGCCAGTGTGCCTTCTTCATGTGTCCTGGATAAACAATTATGCTCCGTGTGACTTCTCTTTGAGCTATTATATAAAGGAAGAAAGATGTACTCTGTGTAGCCCTTTCTTTTTCTCCTCCTCTGAGCTGGCCTATCAGTCGGGTTGTTTAAGAGGCATGCTTACCCAGGGGAGAAGCCAGTAATTACAATGTACCTTTCACCGACATTAAAGGTTGTAACAGAAAAAGCAGAAGCTCTAAAATGAAGATCTGTTAAATGAAAGCATTAGTAATCATCTTATGTCACCTTCTGGTTAAGAAACACTTGAGTCAGAAGTCACAGTGGGCTCAAAAACCAGGCATTTATTTATGTAAAATATTTCACCAGGGAAACCCTCGGTTGTGATTTCACTCACGTGGATGCTGCAATCAGAGAGACTGCCACCGGAGTTAGGAGTAAGTACCTGGTATGGCACCAAAGAGGTTAGGTTTCTTATTCCATTGTGTGTCTCCTTCTTCTCCTGATGTGGCCAGGTGCAAAGGTGGCCACAGGATGGAGCGGAGGGAACACTGAGTGTGGACGGAGTTAGGAGACCTGGCCTCAGATCCTGGCTCTGCTCCTAACGAGCTGTGCGTTGACTCCTCTGTGTCTTGGTTTTCTTATCTGCAAGAACAAAAGAGCTAGCCTCGATGATCCCCCAGGCCTGCCTCCGGGTTTCGCATGCTAAGATTGCTCAGGCCCAGGTCACGCTATGGTGGTCATCAATACCTGCCTGTCCAGCCTTTGATTACTTGTAAAGATCTTCAGGTTGGCCTGCCCAGTGGGTACTAAGGGACCATGAAGGACCGAGCCTGGGGACAGGTGACAGAGGCTTTCCTAAGAGCCAGGAACATGAAAGCAATCAGCAGGTCTGGGTCTCTCCTCTGCGTTGTGGGTTCCCACAGGAGATGCTGGAAGGGATGGTCTAATCCTTAAGTGGCTTGGCTCTGTCTAGAAAGGGCTGTGTTGTGAGGTGTGGGGTGGAGAAGGGACCACGTCCTTCCCCATCCTACCCCTACACATAACACAGAGGTGTAGTCCACTTCTCCTCAGCCCCATCCCTCCACATGGAGACCCCAAAAACCCATGAGAAGCAAAACGGGCTGCACTTCAGGTTCAGAAAGGCCATCTCACCCACGTACCTAACTTCTCTCCCTGGAGCCTTGTCCCGCAGGCACCTAGGAGAGTATGGCATCTCCTCTGCTCACAGAAAGGATGGAGTGAGCAGTGGACACTGACTTGCTTTGAAGTTATACAGTCACCAGACGGCTCTGGAATATTCACAGGGTCAGATCCTTGTCCAGAAAACATGGCTCCAGCTCTGCCTGGCTTTTCAATGTAGAGAAGGGTTCGATGGTCCAAGCGTGGGTCATCCACCCTCAGCCCTCTCCTCACTCCATTACACCTCATTACATCACCATCTTCACAGAGGGGTTAGAGTCGGGCTGAGGGGGTGGCAGCCTGTGAGACAGGAGAGGGAGGAAAAGAAAGGTGGAGGCACCCGAAAGGGCAGGGGGCTGCCATCTCCTCCCACCTCTTCACAAGTTGAGTGTGAAGTTCCCCCCGGGAAGCACTCAGACTGAAGAGGAGAGCCCAGCGCTGAAGCGAGATCAGGGCTTTAGCTGTACGAACAGCTCCCAGACAAACTGCTAAGAATTCATGATTGCAGGATCTTGGCCGTAAGGGCATACTCTGCAGACGGCCTCTTTCGCTGCTAACAAAATCCGATTTTCAGCGTGAAAAATGGCTGAAGCATTCAGAAATGGTCCAGTCATAGCACCTCATTAACTAACACACATGCACGCACGTGCACGCACGCACGTACGTGCACACACACACACCTGCACGCATGCATTCCACACGCTAGAGAAAGCTTTCATTATCTCTGCAGCAGGTCTTTTCTAAAAATCAGGCCTTCCAAACTAGAAGCTCGAAAGCTGGTCTCCTTACGTCTTTGCATGGCTAACAGCAAAATTCACGAAAGCTTATGAAAAGCCGGGAAAAGGTGAATTCAGTGCATGGGCCGGATGAGCTTCAAAAGTTGAAATATACATTCCCTTGGCAACGGGTAAGTGGCTTTTTCTCCTCTCCCCAGTGGCAGGGCCGAGCCGCCAGCTTCGACAGCGAGAGCTCGTGCCCGTCTCCGAGACCACCTCCGACACCCTGAGCTGCACGCGGGCCGGGCCACACCAACGAGACTCAGCAGGGTTCTTTTTGCACTTGTTCAACCGTCTAAACACAGTGTTGTGCAGCAGCGGCGGTAGGGGCAGTGCCTCTCACTCCAGAGTCTTAGCTGCCCCGTGTAGGTCAAGGCCGAGACAATTGTCGTGTGGTCAGATCTGTCTTAGTCTTTTCTGTCTCCCAAGGTGATGTTTTTCTGGTTCTTTCACTTTTTATGGATCTGTTGTCAGGAAGAAAAGAAGAGAAAAAAAAAAAAAAAAAGAGGGGAGAGCCCTGACATTTGTTCTATTAAATACAGTGTAACATAGTCGTCTTTGAGGGGGAGGTGGTTTGAGTTTCTGAAATTTTGTGTCTCCACTGAACTCCCTAACCCCGGAGGAGAGGGAAGTGGGAGACGGGCAATGGCTACTTTGTTAAGTGGGCTTCAGCGAAGAGCCTTTACAAAGGCTACTGCTTACGACTCTTAGAAGCTCTTTGCTGATGTGACATAAACCGAGATGTGGACTCCTGGCCCCATGTTGAAATTGGGAGCATTCCGAGCTATCTGTGAACCTTCAGCTGGTCGTGCAGGGCTCCTCTCTCCCAGTCCTCGTGAATTGAACATGTCTTGATTCCTCATGGGAACTGAGTCACTTCCTTTAGGAATAATTCTGTTGAAACGAACATGCCCTATGTTTTCTGACGCGCCACAGCTAATGACCATATTTGTTTGAAAACAAGATCTTTGTTCTCAAAAATAACCTTCTTGTAAAAAAAAAAAAAAAAAAGGAAGCACATATGTTCTGGAATGATTTCTGCGTTATACCTAGCTTTATAGTTCCATGAAGTATCAAGCAACTGTTTAAAATGCCTAAAGAGATCAAAGAAAAAACTACATACAATGTTCTTTTCTGAATGGGAAGTTTTGAAATCCAAGGAATAGGTGTAGTCTTTTTATGAACAGTACCTTCTTGATTGAAACCAAGTCAGCTTAAGTCTATTTCAGCCCCCTAGATGCTAGGACAATGTTCATCTTAAACTTTAGTTCTATAGATGATAAAGGACTTTAGTGTTTGTTTCAGTGGTAGTGAAGGATTTTTTTTTTTTTTTCTTTAGATCTCTACCGTAGGTCAAATTCAGTTTAGGAAAAAAGAATGTTTGAACTATTCTGTATTGTAATCGTCCATTTCTGTTGAGTTAATAGTGGCCTTCCCACCAACCCCCTAGAACTAGATTGATTTGCTCCATCTCAGTCTGTATAGCCCTGGTAGATGTGTGGGTGGGTTTTCACTTCAGTTTGTGGCTGTGAAATGCCAATTTCCAGAGCTGTGCGTGTGACTGCTGCTGAAGTCTGCTGAAGAAGCGCTTCCTTCAACAATGGCAGGTCAAGAACGTAAAAACTGTTCACACACCTTGTGTCTCGCTCTTTACATATGTCACATGCTTTAGGAGCAGCGATTCAATAAAGTAACCCTTGTTTTAAGCCAAGTTATCAGGTTTCTGTGCTGATATAACTTTGGGTAGTGTCTCCTAAGTCCTAAAAATGACCAGATTGGGCAGGAGGTAACAGGATATCGTGGCAAAAGAAGTTTGCATCTTAAAACAATGGAGATAAACTGAGAATTCACCCTGTACTGAGCTTTAGGCTAGGGGCTAATGTGTCATTGGTGTAAAGATAAGTCTTGTGACTGACAGGCCTTCCCAGTCAAGTGGCCTTGCGGCTGGATGTTCTCTTGAGAGAAGAAGAAACTCAAGGTCATGACAAGACTTCCAACAGGCCATGAACGTCATTCTGTTTCTTGACTCTAGAATGATCCCATCGAGATGGCCATCTCAATCATTGGGCAGGTGCTGGGGGTCCTGTAACTATGAAGGGGGCATTGACTTTCCAGCCTCATAGGGAGCCCAGAAATTAGTGCGAGGGGTTCCTTCCAGAAGTGAGCTTGAAACACATGTCCAGCTGTCGTCTTCAAACCTGTAGGCAGATGGGGAGGACTGAGAAGGGAATAGGATCAGTGCGAATCATGGAAGAGTCACTGCTCTGAGGCATTCCTTTTATGTCCAAGCAGCCACCTCACACGAGTGAGCCTCCCAGTGGCTGTGAAAAATCATTTCCTGAGCAGATTATGGTTAGCCTCCACACCACCCTGACCGACTGCTACCAGTCCCACTACGGCAGTTTTAGTAAACATCTACAGGCTGGGGAGCCCACGCCAGGGAGGCTCTCAGCTCCTGGACCCCCGCCTCCAGCATCCTCAGGGGAGACTAGTCCTCAACCCAAAGCATGAATGGAACCTGAATTTCTGCCCATTTCGTTGTCTACCCTGATCTCTCTCCCTCAAAGATGAGCATAAAATGGTTACAAGTTGCGGAATAAAATGAAATACAAGGTCGATTCATTTGTCAGCTTCCTCTGCCACGAGTAACCTCTTTCTTGGGTTGGTGACATGGGCTTCGCTGAAGTCATGATAACCAGGGCCTTTTGTACATCGATGTTTTTCTGAAAGTGCAAAGTTCCCTTTATGGAGCAGTGTTTCTAGGCTGAAGAATGCTTCTCCCCTCCCCTTCCCTCCCCTTACACTCAGGATGCAATTAATTGCATCGTCATTTAAAAAAGTATGCTGTTAGTTACTGCTTTGTGTCGTCCCACCCTTGTCACAGCCTGGAGTTTTTATTCAATTAAATCTCCTCTTGCCTGTTTCTCTTATCATCGTACATTCCTGAGGTTTAGCAGTCAGCACACACACAGGACACTGGAAAGCTTTTCTTTTTAATCTGTGTTTCACATAGATAACCACTTCCCTTCAATCAAGGTACAGTGGAAGGGCTTGTTCATATTTTATTCTGCCCAAGGAATACCTGTGTACCCCGGAAGGCTGGAATCCACCTGTTTTGTCAGGTTTGTAGCTCACAGGGCATTTGGTACACGGGGCTCTGCTGTTTTCTCAGCTGTTGAGCTCAACAAGCAGCCGCTCCAGATGCTGAAGCTTCTCTAGGGAAGGGGTCACACACTCATACTGGGAAAGTGCAATGCTTTCGCCTACCGCGAGAGGAATCCTGCTAATTCTCATAAAACGCAACTTGAGAAAATCCTGTTGCAGACTCGAAAATTAAAAGAAAAACAAAAACAAAAACATTCTAACTTAATAGAATGTCCTCTGTGCTCACCCCCAGCTTTTAATTAATTTAGAAAGCAACCCATAGAGTAGAGAGTGGAAGGTACTAGCTCTTCCTGCACATCTGCATCTGAATTACTGGCACTCCACAGTGAGAAGACACCAAGGGAGCCAAACTGCTGAGACAAGCACTCTGCTGCCCAAAGATGCAGCTTCCTCTTGCTTCTGACTTCCCATCAGGTCACCCACCAGCCACCAGGATCTGCCGCTGTGCTAGTCACATCTACAGCAGATCAGCCATCAGGGTAAATGCGTCTGGCTGGCTGGACTGGGTTATACAGCAGTAACAACATTCAGATTTCAGCGACTGAAAACAACAAAGGCTTATTTCTTATTCATGCTATATGTTCATCACAGGTCGGCAAGGCGGGGCTCTGCTCATCGGATTGATTCAGGGGAACTCAGGATGACAGAGCAGCCAACATCTCAGACATTGCCAGTTGCCACGCCCGAGGGTAAGAGCACTCGGAAGGGTCTCATCCCGGCCTCAGTGCTCTGGCCCAGAAGGAATATATGTCACTTTCCTTCACAGTTCATTGCCCAGAACTACTCATGTGGCCTCCAAAACATAAGGGGTTCAAGCTCCCAGAGGAAGAAGAAGTAGAAATATTTGGTCATCAGGACTTGGTAGGACCACAGTGAACTTCACAGACCCGTAAAGGGTGACAGCCACTGAAGGGCTGATTCCGAGAAACCAATAAAGGGAAACTGTGGTCTATTCATTTTTGAATGAAATCAAGGACTGTACGTCGAGTCACACGGCTATATATTGGGCCACACACCTGTGCTAGCCTCAGGCTTGAATCTTGCCCACAAAAAGCTTTTTAGTCTAGTAACTTGGTAACATAAGTAACTCTAGTCCAAGGTAGAAAGTGGTAAATGCAGGAAGGGAGGTGAAATAAAAGGCTACAGAAGTCCAAGAAAGAATACCACAGCTCTGCAGATGGAGTGACAGCTCGAGGAAGAAGGGGCCCCTGATCTAGACCTTTTAAGGATGGGTAGGCGTTGGGGATGTGGAAGTTGTGAGGAGGGGGCACATTCCAGGCTGAGGGGTCCATACACGTGAAGACCCAGAGCTGAGGAATTCCGAGGGCTGCCAAGCCACCTGCATCCAGGGGAGACAAAGGAGCCCCCTGAACCACTGCCCCCTTGCTTGCACTGCTCTTCCCAGACAGAATGCTGGACTTCTGCCCGAGAAGCGCTCCTTTCCCCTACCCTGGTCCCTGCGTACTTCTTGTCAGCTGCCTCCACTGGGAAACAGACTTGCTGCCCACCCCCCATTGGAGGCTAGGCTTCTGCTCCCAAAAGGGCTGATCACCTGGAACTTCAAAACTTGCCTGCATCTGAGACTTAGCCCAGCTGCCACACCTCATCCACTTACCCAGTCTTACCTCCTCAGGCTATTTCTCAGCGACAAGCCACTCGGGACTTTATGATTTGTCCTGTCCTGCTCTGCTCCTCTTTGAAGTAAGCTCTATCCTCATGTCTGATC
Organism: Grampus griseus; assembly: GCF_964374135.1. Lineage (NCBI taxonomy): Eukaryota > Metazoa > Chordata > Mammalia > Artiodactyla > Delphinidae > Grampus > Grampus griseus. Next base: position 83,251,085 of record NC_139017.1, read on the forward strand.
TTCTAGCTCAGGGAACGGGACTGGCTTCTCCCCGGCTTTCCTCTGGCTGGGTCACAGCTGCACCCCCCGCACAGCTGTGGCAAGCCCATTGGGAGAGACTGGAGACCAAGAGACCAGCAGGCAGTTGCAGTGGTCCAGTCGAGAATGGACCAAGGGCTGGGCTAGCACAGGCAGTGCACAGGGAAACAAGGGCACATGCACAGGATGTGGTGATCACAGGTGGAAAACACCACAGAGCTGACAGCTGAGCAAATCTGGAAGAAGGGAGAGGGAAACGGGATGCAAAGCTGTTGGCTTTACACTCGAGGCACCAGAAGAATGATGGTGCCTTCCGAGGGAACCAGAAACTCAGCAGAACAAGAAAAAAACTGATGAGTCCAGTTCGGGCCCAGCTGAGTTTGAGATGCTGGAAGGATGTCCAGCAGGCAGCTGCAGTCCAACATGCTACTTGCCTGAGAGGTCAGGCATGAGATGTTAATTTATAGAAAGCTTACACACCAAAACGAGATGTGAAGACAGGAGGCTGACGCTGCCACGCCAATACAAGGAGAGTCTCAAAGAGATGTTCTTCAGGACCTATAAACATTGAGAGGTCAAGGAGAACAGAAGTGATGTGAATAATAATGGAGGTGTCCCCAAGTGAAGCTAATCGATGAAAATGCTAATGAACAGAAACATCAATCGAGGGCTTCATAAAATACTTCTTCATAACAAGTTAATCCAAAGTGCTTAAACGTAACTTGACTCACTAGTCTATTTTCACCCACATTTGCAGGGACCCACCTCTTTTTTTGCCACTTCAGCTATGCTCTTGCCTTTTTTTTTTAATTGTAGTAAAATATACATATCATAAAATTTACCATTTTAATCATCTTTAAGTGTACAGCTCAGTGACTTTAAATATATTCACATTTTTGTGCAACTATCGCTGCCATCCATCCACAGAACTTTTTTCATCTTGCAAAACTGAAATTCTACACCCATTATTTAGCAGCCCCACCACTCCCTCCCTCCAGCTGCTGGCAGCCATAATTCCGTTTTCTGTCTGTAAATTTGACTACTCTAGGTACCTCATGAGAGTGGAATCATATGATGTTTATTCTTTTTTATTTTATTTATTTTTTGGCTGCACCACACAGCTTGCACAATCTTAGTTCCCTGACCAGGGATTGAACCTGTGCCCCCTGCAGTAGAAGTGTGGGACCCTAACCACTGGACTGCCAGGGAATTCCCATGACGTTTATTCTTCATCCTGGATTATTTCGCTTAGCATAATGTCCTGAAGGTTCATCCATGTTATAATACGTGTCAGAATTTCCTTCCTTTTTAAGGCTGAGTAATAGTCCATTATATGTATGTACCATATTTCGCTTTCTATTCATCCACAGTGGACATTTCACCTTCTGGCTATTGGAATAATGCTGCTATGAACGTAGGTGCACAAGTGTCTCTTCGTGTCCTTGATTTGATTTCCATTTTGAGGGGGCATATACCCAGAAGTGGAATTGCAGTATCATGGTAATTCCATTTTTAATACTTTGAGGAACCATCATACTATTTTCCATAGCAGCTGCACCATTTTACATTCCCACAAGCAGTGTACAAAGATTCTAATTTCTCTATATCCTCACCAATAATTGTTATTGTTTGATTTTTTGATGGTAGGCATCCTGATAGGTATGAAGTGGTATCTTGTTGTGGTTTTGATTTGCATTTTCCTAATGATTAGTAACACTGAGTATCTTTTCATGTGCTTATTGGCCCTCTGTATATCTTCATTGGAAAAATGTCTATTCCAGTCCTTTGCTTATTTTTGAATTTTTGCTGTGGCCCTTATTAAGTTTTAAGAGTTCTTTATGTATTCTAGATATTAACCCCTTATCAGATTTATGATTTGCAAATATTGTCTCCCATTTTGTGGGCTGCCATTTTACTCTGTTGATCATGTCCTTTGATGAACAAAAGTTTTTAATTTTGATGTCATCCAACTTTTCTAGTTTTTCTTTTGTTACCTGTGCTTTTAGTGTCATACTCAAGAAATCATTGCCAAATCCAATACCATGATGATTTCCCCCAGTGTTTTCTTCTAAGAGTTTTATAGTTTTACCTCTCATACTTAGGTCTTTGATCCATTTTCAGTTAAATTTTGTATAGGCTGTGAGGTAAGGGTTCAAATTCATTCTTTTATCATGTGGATATCCAGTTTTTTCCTACATCATTTGTTGCCAAGACTGTCTTTTCCCCATTGAATGATCTTGGCACCCGTGTTGAAAATCATTTGACAATATATGTGTGGATTTATTTCTGGGCTCTCTATTCTGTTTCATTGGTCTATAGGTCTGTCTTTATGTGAGTACCACACTGCTTTGATTACTATAGCTTTGTAGTAAGTTTTGAAATCAGGCAGTGTAAATTCTCCAACTGTGTCCTTTTTCAAAATTATTTTTGGCTCTTTGGGGTCCCTTGAGATTCCATATGAATTTTAGGATGAATCTATTTCCAAAAAAAAAAAAAAATCATTGGGACTTTGATGGGGATTACATTGAATCTGTAGATTGCTTTGGGTAGTATAGGTAGAGATCCAACTCTTAAGGACACTGTGATTACCCACAAATGCCATTTGCTGACAATCTGTCCACAAATTCATCGTTACCTCTGGGGTTCCTACTTCTAAACACATGTTGTGATCCTTGGTGCAGGACCAAGTCATGGAGTTCAAACCAGCTAACTAGACCTTTTACACTAAACTCAACTCTTGCCAAGTTTCTGTAGAAGTCACCTCTCACAACTGCAAATGTCCTGGCACAACTCCCAACCTGCTGACCAAACTCAACCCTATAGCCCAGTTTCTCTTTCCTGCCCACTCAGTTCCAGAACACTCAAGAACTTCAGTTGGACTCATTCCCATGAATGAAGAAGGCTCATCTGCTTCTGCATGCACATAGGTATTCACTCAACAAACATGTGTTGAGCAGCTAGTATATATCAGGTAACATGCTAGGGCTGAGGGCACACAAATTAATAATAACTAATGAACACAAAACATTTCCTATATGCCAGACACTGTTTTAAGTTCTTTACATCCATTATATCACTTAATTCTTCGTCTAGCCCTAAGAGGTTAAGAAACTTGCCCAAGGTCACACAGCTGAACCCAGATATCTAAATCCCAGAGCTCACATGCTTAAGCATGATGCCAAGCTGTCTTCTAACAAAACATAGCTCTTCAAGGAGCTCACAATTCAGAGGAGGAGATAGACACAAAAATAGAACATTATTCTACAATATGGTAAGGGCAATGCTAGAGATATACTAGAGACTTAAGGCATCCTAGAGAAGGATTTCCTACCCCAGCCATCTATGCATATCCCCTTCATGGCGCATCCCAAATGTACCCTCTGAGAGCCCAGCCTCATCCCTTCCTGGAGACAGCCCTACAACGACCTCTTTGTGAACCCTCAGTCACACATACTAACTTGATTCCCTACATCAGTTACTCCTCTAGGAACAGCTAAAGACTTGGGGAGTCTGCCCATCACGCCCAGCCCCAGCCAGCCAGCCCATAAATGTGTTCTATGTTGGACAATACAAGGAAGAGTGAAGGCAGTAATTCAGCAGCTCTACTGGAAAGCAGTGTTGAGCACAGTCAAGGGCTTATCACTCTACCATGTGCCGCTCCGAACAAAGCCTGTGCCATTAGCCGGGATGAAAAGGGAAACTGATGATGAGCTGCCATGGGAGAGGACAGACAGAAGAATTCAGAGGGTTCAGAGGAAGCCTGGAAACTCAGGAATGCACACAGGCTAGCTCTGCCTTCTTGTATCTCTTTCCTTTCAGAACCAGAGTGGTGAGTCTCCTCCTACAGGGATCTCAGCCGAGGACGAGTAACTCACGGTAAATTAGTCCTGGGGGTAGGAGTGGGGAGGTATGTGACTCTTTTCCCCAGGTGGCTCTTTTTTCTGCACAGATTGGGGAAGTTTGGTGACACATCAGGAATTATCCAGAGAGACACAGAGCGCCAACGTGGGCAGGAGCCTCAGGCATACTGAGACATGTAGCAGTTCTTTTCTCTGTGGCTTCACCTTGCAATCTGTGCCTGAGTCAGGTTTGTGAGGCCCCTTCAGTCTGGAGCAATAAGGAATGAAAACTCGTGGCTAGAAATTCTCAGTGTTTTTGGAAACGTGAGTCCCTGAGATGACAGAGGACTTGCTAATCATGGCAGAAAGGGCTATGGCCCTTTATACCATGGTCTTTCATCTCCCTGGAGAAATTACTGACAATGACACACTGTAGTTAAAATGGATTGTGAAATCAAAGGGCCAGACGAGCTTCAGACACTGTCATCCTTCAATTACCAGGAACTTTCTTTCCCAAATGATCCAAATATATGTGACTTGCTATGCAGAGAAGTTCTTCCTGTAACCCCTGGTCTCGAACCTGGAGCTGCCCTTATGCTCCCAGGGGCTCTCTCCCTGGCAATGAAGCAGGGGGTAGAACTATATTCTCCAGTCTTTCAATCCCAGCAGCTACCTGTTTCCTGCCAGATTTGCCTTGTGAGGGTGGATTCAACTCTCTGACCCCAGTATATCTGGAAAACTCAAGAACCTAGAACCAGAAGATGTGGGTTAAGTCCTGCCTTCTCAAGCTTCTCCAGGCTACCCTGGGCGGATCACGTAACCTCTCTGAGCCTCATTTCCTTCATCTGTAAAACAGGGGTGTAGTTGCTTTGATGGCAGTGGTCAGGCTCCACCTCGATCTGCATCCTGAGAGCTTACTGCAGCACAGCGGCCTGGACCCTCTCCTTTTCCCTTGAAGACCTGTCACTTTCACAACTGAGTAACCTGAGAACAAAGGGGATAAGCCAATGTACTGCTCTTAAGCTTGGAGAGGGTGGGAGGGAGCAGGGAGGGGGAATGTAAGGAATAAATCAAGTGGCTATGTAATTAATTTAGAATAACTTAAGCACTGAACGTTGAAAATTTCAGAAACAAAAGTGGTGACCTTTAGTTAATGTGTCAGTCAATACCTCACTCATTGCAGCTGTCTTTTTAAATGTCAAATCTCTCACAATCCCTTTTCCTTGCAGCTGGAAGGCTCGTGCTAACAACCACCACCAATTCTGGTTGATAGCCAGTAGGTCAGCACGGGCACATAATTTCAGAAGTGGGAGGTCCTAGAGGCTGCAGGAACAGTAGACAATGCCTGTCACCCCCAGAGAGCTGGGCACCGCAGCCGTTTCCCCAGGGTCCCCCACTGATCCATTCTCCTGGCCCTTCACCCATCCGTGGCCGTCAACCCCCAAAAGCACACAGGGTGTCCACACCAAGAGAAGACAGTGTGTTGTCATGTCCATCCTCCATTTGTGCCTCCTCAAACTTCTCAGAACTTGAAAGTTTTCAAGAGAAAACCTCAGCTGAACTCCAGGGAGAGAGAAAGCCAAGAGCCGGTTGCTCCAGAGAACTCCAGGCTCAGGAATTTCCATTCCGAGCTGATTGGCCCTCGGTTCGGTCCTCTATAAATACCGGATACAGCTTCAGAAGCAAACCAGGGAGGACGAGCCAGCTGGGTTTTCACTTTGGGGAGAAAAACGTGAAGCCAAGTGGCACGGATCAGTTTTCATCCCCAACCCCACGCCTGCCCCCGCAGTGAGCTTCCCCACATTCAGCCACGGCCGAGCGGCCAGTCTCCTCGACCTCACCGGCCGCCGCCGAGGTGCAAGGAGGAGGGGCAACTCAAACCCAAGCGGAAAACCAGCTGGTGTTCAACCAATTTGGAAGTTGAAGTGGCCTAGGCGGACGAGAAAGTTCCAGCAAGTCCAGCTCATTTAGCAGAGTGCAGTTTCTGGCTCGAGGAGCAGAGGAGGGCCATGGTGTTCTAGACTGCCTGGGGAGCAGGGCATGGGAAGCCAGCACGGGGCAAGCGGTTAACAGCTCAGCCTTGGCCAAGCCCAGTTGCACAGGGAGGACACGGTGACATGTCAGAGGAGGGGCTCCCCTCCTACTGCCCTGTTGCAGCCCGCTTGTGCGAGAGTCCATGCCAGCCCCTCAGGGAAGCCAAACGCACAGGTGCTCCACCGCCCAAGTGTACCCCACTTAGAGCAGAGCCAAAGCTCGTGAACACTCGCCTCCACTGTCTCCTCGCCAGTACGCAGAGCCAATGGCTTGTTAAAGCAAGTGTTCCCACTCCATCTCTGTGGCTCCTGGATGGAGTGCCTCCTGCACCATCAGCTCTCCCTCCTTGAGGTTCTCCCCTTACCTGACTCTGGTCTCCTTCATAGGATCCTGTTTTGCATCCATCCCAACTCTTATACCAACATCCCTAGAAGGGAGAAGGCCCCCAGGCCCAGTGCTTGGCATCTCTCCACCTCTCCACCCTCTCCCTGGACAATTTCACCCACCGCCAACTCCACGTCACCTACCACCTCCGTGCCGATGCTGGTCCACATCCCAGAGCCCATGACCGTTGGAGCACCAGACCCAAACTGCCACCTGCCACAGACAAGGCCCTCCTGCTGCAGCATAAACCCAGGATTTCCCAAAGCAAACTTCTCCCTCGGCTGTCTGTGAACTTCAGCATTATACTGCTGGTTTGATCCTCGACTCCCAGCTCTCCCCACATCAGTGAACACGATCGGACCCTTTTTCTTGTCCAGCTCCCCCTGCTGCCCTGCATGTCCAGGCGCCCCATCATGGTGGGCCTGCAAGAGAGGAAGCACCTACGGCCAGAAGCTAGAGGACACACGAGCCTAGACCAGAGTCAAGTACCCAGATTCAGAACACAAGCGTGTGGTTCAGGAAACAGTTTCTAGAAAACCAAGCGTCATGGTAATACGGATGGTCTCCAGCAGTGGCTCTCAAACTTTACTGTGCATTCGAACCACCTGGAAACCTTGCTAAAAATGTAAATCATTATCACAGGGATTCTGATGCACCAGACCTGGGGTGGAGCCTAGGAATCTGTATTCCAACAAGCTGGCGGATGATCCTGATGCTGGTAAAGTCCGAGCCCGTGCACGGAGGACCGTTTGGTCCCAGAATTAGAGACTGGCTTTACCTGGCGTGGGACAGCTGTTCCTAATCAAGAAGACCCTGACCCAGACCCACCTCATAGGGTGATTGTGCTCTGAATTCCTGAATTCCACACAGTGGGCAGTCACAGAGGGCCGCATTCATGGGAAATCTTGGGGTGGGATTATGCCCCCCACCACGTATCTGTCTGGCAGCCCCAAGGGCAGCACACTGTCAACCTGAACAGGAAGGAGTGTTAGCAGCAAAAGTACCCACTCTGGAAACTCTGCCCAGTGCCCCCACCACCAATATTGCAATTCAGTCCCAAGTACAGCAGGGCAAGCCATCTGCTTCCTATTCCACACCCTTGCTCTGTCACCACAGAGCAAAAGCAGAGACAGAGAGGTTGATCATGACTGAGAGCATCTGCTCTAAATCAGGCTGACCACAGGCTGGGCACGGACACAGGAGGTGGTGGCAGAGTGCCATCCAGAGCCCCTCCGTCCACCCTACTTCCTAACCCAATCTTTGCCTTCTGAGAGTCAACAAGCATTGCCTAGGCTCCAAGGGACAGGTACAGGAGAATTTTAGGAAGTAGACTCTATGTGATCAGGGATTGATTGGAGCATACGTTAAAAGATAAGGTGGAATATTTCAAAAAGAGTCATGTAGCACAATGTTCACTGCTGGTCTATTTACAATAGCCAGGACATGGAAGCAACCTAAGTGTCCATCATAGGATGAATGGATAAAGAAGATGTGGCACATATATACAGTGGAATATTACTCAGCCATAAAAAGAAACGAAACTGAGTTATTTGTAGTGAGGTGGATGGACCTAGAGTCTGTCACACAGAGTGGAGTAAGTCAGAAAGACAAAAACAAATACCGTGTGCTAACACATATATATGGAATCTAAAAAAAACAAAAGGTTCTGAAGAACCTAGGGGCAGGGCAGTAATAAAGATGCAGATGTAGAGAATGGACCTGAGGACACAGGGAGGGGGAAGGGTAAGCTGGGACGAAGTGAGAGAGTGGCATGGACATATATACACTACCAAAGGTAAAATAGATAGCTAGTGGGAAGCAGCCACATAGCACAGGGAGATCAGCTCGGTGCTTTGTGACCACCTAGAAGGGTGGGATAGGGAGGGTGGGAGGGAGACGCAAGAGGGAGGAGATATGGGGATATATGTATACGTATAGCTGATTCACTTTGTTATACAGCAGAAACTAACACAACAACGTAAATCAATTATACTCCAGTGACGATGTTAAAAAAAAAAGGTAAGGTGGAGGCCTAGGATCGCTAGTCCCACCCGCTGATCCCATGCATTGAGCCTGAGGATAGAAGGTCAACAGAGCCCCAGTTTTTCTGCCCATGAGAAAATGTCTTGAGATGCCCCCCAAGCTCCCAACCTCCTGCTGGAGAACTCCATGTGGATGACTGTAGGCCCCTCAAACTCTGTATCCCACTCTCTGCTGACTCCTCCCTTGGAGTCTGCCCCCTCCCTTGGTTAATGCACCACTGATGGTCTCATCCCCAGGCCCAGGGCCTCTGAATCACCTTCTTTCTTTTCCTCCCTCTCCTCTGCCCCACTCCCTCACAGGTCCTGTCCATTGCACCCACAGACTGTCTCCCACCTATCCCTGCCTTTTGGAAAGCACAGCCCTGCCTAAGCTCAGTCCCCCGACTTTGGCCCAGGAGACTGTGGGCATTTACTAAGGGGTCTGCAGATCTCTGCTCTTTGACCTCTCTCGATGCCCTTGGTCCCCAACCCGGCACTTTCAGATTATCTATGGATCTTCAATATTTAAAGGAACTACTAGAAACTGTACATTTACCTCAATACAGCCTCACAAATGTTAATAAACAGAATTTGTTAAATGGCCCAAATCAAACTGTGAGATCTATGGAGGTAAATTAAGGAAAGGGGTTTCCTCGTGGTGAAATGTTGGGAGCAAACCCACCTTCACACAGTCCCAGTTAGCTATCTCTCTGAAACAAAGATCTGATGTCACGTCTCTTTGGCCACCCGCTCCCATTCCTTCAGACTCCCTACCGGAGCATTCAAGTCCAGTGCCATGTTCCCCTCTCTCCACACAGGCTGCGTTTCCCAAACAACTATGGATCTCCACTTCGCCATGACTTTGCTAATGCTGTTCCCTCATCCTGGAGTGTTCTTCCCTTCCTCCTTCGCCTTGAAACCTTTTTTTTTTTTTTTTGTGGTACGCGGGCCTCTCACTGTCGTGGCCTCTCCCGTTGCGGAGCACAGGCTCCGGACGCGCAGGCTCAGTGGCCATGGCTCACGGGCCCAGCCGCTCCACGGCATGTGGGATCTTCCCAGACCAGGGCACGAACCCACATCCCCTGCATCGGCAGGCGGACTCTCAACCACTGCGCCACCAGGGAAGCCCCTTTGAAACCTTTTTTGTCCTTCATGTTGTTGCTCAAATGTCCTTCCTCCGCCATCCCTGAGTTCTGCACCTCCCAGGTCAAAATTAACAGCTTCTTTTTCTCTGTGCCTCTAAGTCCAACTTTTGTATCTCCTTCCTAGAATACGTTTCATTCTGATGTATGTCATAGTTAGGGTCTTCCCATCAGAGTAGAGCCTGCTTGAGAGCTGATGTCCCCACTGCACCTTGCATAGTAGATGCTTGATAAACGTCTGTTGGCTAAGCTGGCATGTGAATGAATGAGTAGATAACCTCTCCTACACACTAGAATCAACGTCATCACCATGACTCAGAATTATCCTACACCATCCACAGAACACAGGATAATTTCTGGGAGAAACGGGCTAAAGAGAATACATCTGTGGAAGGTTCTCTAAGTATCCCCACTGCCCCGTGGTCCAGAATGGCCACTGAGGACCACATGGCCACTACCTTCCAACAATACTAATACTAATGCTAGCAGCTGTTATCGGTTAAATAGTTCTGATGTGCCAGTCACCATGCCAGTTTCTTTACCTGCATTACCTGATTAATTCTGACATCAATACAGGGAGGTAGGTACAATTAGTATTATCTCATTATACAGATGAGGAAACAAGTAAGAGATGTCAAGTCACTTGTCTAAGGCCAAGGGGAAGAGCTGAGAATAAAACCTGGAAAAGTCTGACCCTAACTACTCTGTCCTGCTTCTAGCGGGCGGGGGCACCGTCACAGCCTGCACCCCTGAGTCATCAGCATGGACAACAGGTTTGTCTCTTGCCGGGGAGGCTGTGAGCTCCACAAGGCAAATTGGGCCCAAGCCATGAAGGACAGGCCACTGGCTGCTTGCCCAAAGTGCTGGCTCCTCCACAGGTCCCCAAACACCGCCCAGGAAGCATCTTCTTTTCTGCCCTAGAAACCTGGACCCGTGCCACCGAGTGTCACCAGACAAAGCGCTGCTCCTGTCCCACGCCAGCCTTCTTTCCTCTGCAAAGTGGTACCTGGAATCTATGCCTCTGATGATAGATGCTTTCAATACTTTGGCCATTCCCACTAAGAGGCTTTGAATATAAACTGGGCCAGCAGGAAAAGGTAATTAGGCAACACCTTCCTGATGAGACGGGAGGATCAGCAGGTGTAAGATCAGGGATCTGAGTCCTGGTGTGCATTTAATTAAGCATCGCTGTTCTGTTTACACATTGGATGGCAAAGCTTGAAAAGATCCCAACCAACCTCTTTCCTCATAATTTCAGGCAGAGGTAGAGGAAGGAGGCCAAGGGTGCCAAAAAAAAAAATCAACGAAACAAAACCAAAACACAAGACAGAACACCCAGAGTCTCAAACCTTCTTCTTCTACATGCTCAGTCCTTGATTATGAAAAAGAATAACCAAAAGGCAACAGAGAAAACCCCGGGGAGACAGCGCTCTCCACAACCCCAGGGCACACAAAAGGGTTGTAGGAAGGGGAGGGAATGCTTCAAATCAGTAAGGCCAAAGCTGGGAGTCTTTCCATTTAAATTCTAACAAGGGGAGTGTTCAGAGATAACAAAGGCCATGGTGTTTAATTAAGGGTATAAATGGTAGAAATGTGAGACAGGAGCTTTATGAACTGTTAATGAGGGGGATGGGAAACCTCTAAAAATAAACCAGGGCAAGTTGAAAGGGTAATTAGGGGTGCAAAAATAAACAGAGGGTGTCAATTTGAGAGAAGTTCCCTGCAAGGCTCCTCCAACCCATCCTCAGTAGGTAGGGCAGGCCAAAGAGAGGGCCCCCAAGGGGTCAGGGCCAGCAGCAAGGGCCCAAGTGTCCTCTTATCTTGCCTTGTCTCCTTCCTAGACTTTCTTTTCTTTTTTTTTTTTTACTTATTAGGATTTTATTAAAACATATAATAAATATGCATTGAAAGGTTTTATAATGAGCACTTTCAAAAACAGAATTCATGAGATCACAAACATCATGGTGAAAATATAATTTTAGTAGAAAGTAGCTATTGGAAAAAACGATATAATAAGCCAACTTTGATAAGAATGATAATGAGCTCTCCCACCCTGCCCTGCCCCGTTCCAACCAACTGGAGACACACACACACACACACACACACACACACACACCACCATGTGAGGCAGGCTGTGCCTTATTTAACAGGGAGTCCTCAAAGCTCAAAGGGACCTGAGCAAATATTAGGAGATGAAAGACCTTAAGGGCTAAGTGATAAAAATCAATCTGGTTCCTGCCTTTGAGCTGATGGCCAGGAATTCTGTCTGCTTGCGGGTGCATAGACACAAATACACACTTGCTAAACACACACACACACACACACACACACACACACACACACACACACACAGACACACACACACACACACACACACACACCAGTCGGGAGAGTTCCCGTCCAGGCCAGTAGCTTGCAAATAGAGAGGGGTGGTTGCTTACCCAGGAGGTGTGTTTGAGCCTCCGGCCTCCCACCTCCGCAGTATCTCTCCCTCCCCCATCAGATCACAGCCACATTCGGAAGCGTTCTGGGGTCCAGTAGGTTTAGGAAATTCTTTCCATAATATGCTCCTTGGGGAGATGCACATTAACACATCTAACGCTCTGAGAAGTGTGGTAAAGAAATCTCTATGTTTATTCAACTCAGCATTTCCCAAACTAACCCTCTGTCCAAAAAATACCATTTACCATCTCCCCCCACCACCCACCCCCAACTAGTAAAATTTGGGGGCATTAAACACATCTCAGAGGGACTGGGAATTGACCTTGGGAGGGATAGGTTTGTCATTTTTGTGTGTGTGTGGGATCTTATTTCCCCGACCAGGGAGCCAACCCGTGCCCCCTGCAGTGGGAGCACACAGTCTTATCCACTGGCCCGCCAGGGAAGTCCCAGGGAGGGATAACTCTGGAGCACAAGTCCCTCCCTGCTGCGATGATGGGGCATCAGTGGTCTTCCTTAAAGGCTCTGGAGACCAGCAGGCTCGTCATGGGGATCATGACGCCCCTCATTTCATTTACTCCCTTGACAAGTTCTCTGCAAATAGCAGGCGATGCTGGTTCTTAGAGTTACAAAGTGGTGTCCACCTCAAGGGGAGAATGATGCCCCCAGATTCCCACCCAGAGCAAATAGCTTGGCTCCGTGGATCCCTACCTGTTCCTATCGGGGGATTAAAAATGGATCAGTCAGAAGACAGGGCCCATCGCTGCTATTGCTATAGGCAGTGTGACCTGGGCAAAGTGATTCAACCCTCATTATCACCTTTCCTTAGTTGTAAAAATAGGTTAATAATAATGGCTACTTCACAGAGTTATTTAGACGGGAAAGTAAAATCATATACACCAGGACTTAGTGTCTTTTAAAGCATGTAAAGTATTTAAAATGATCAAAAAAGCAACATTTTCTGTTTCCCTCTATACCTTCCTTAGGTGATTTCATCTACTCTCAGGGTCTTGATTCCATGGAAATGTGGATGGGCCCCAAAACCATATCTCCACCCAGATCTCTCTCCTGAACTCTAGATTTCTGCTACAGTTTGGGATTTAAAGTAAGCAGAAGTCCAATGAACTCCAATGACAGAAAATAAAACACTGCCAGATATGAGAGGATCTGGAATTGAAATCAGGAGAAACCCATTAGGAACAGAAGCAGCAATTCTGTCTCCCCACCCTCCAGGGTCTGCTCTGCTATCATCTCACACCCCATCACCTTCCTCTGCCTACATATTAACCCCCAAGTGCATAGGACCCAACTCCAGAGCCCACTCCAAATGGCAATAGATTCCATGAATCCTTGTGCAAGTGTTGGAAGAAAGAGTCTGCTTGGATGATTCTATCCACTCAATCCAGACAACAGAAGTCATAGGATTGGATGCCCGGGGTTAGGTGTCCATCACGGGTCCAAGAGCTGTGACACGATAGAGGGAGGCAATCATGCAATAGATAGAGTTGCCCCTCTAGCATCACTGGACAGGACAAGTAATAAAGGCCTGTCAATTTCATTCTTCTGCTTCCCTGCCTGGCACACAGAACTTTTCCCTCTTCAAACATTTCCAAAGACACTCTCACCTAACTTGATCACATTTACAGCTACAAATCATACACCTCCCCAACAGAAACACCAGGAAGTCACAGTCACATTCTGCTCCTCATCCAGAGTTGGTGAGTATCCTAAGGCCATCTCAAAGATTGCTTGCTTGCCCCAGAGGCCACAACATTCAGTCTCTGTCTATTCCTCTTCTATTTCTGTGAGATCCTGTCCAAATATGACTGCTCGCTTTCTTGCAATCTGTGAGCTAAATGGTAAATGCAACCTCTGCCATTCCCCTGATATCCAACAATGGAGGAAAAAACAGGAGGACAGCAGGGGGGAAAATCATTCACTTTGACAAATAGAGGAAAGAAAGAAATCTCTAGGACAAGAATCATACAGTGGCTCCTGGTCCAAGCATATATCAGATCCCAAAGCAACAGGGAACCCCTAGCTGGCACAGAAAGGCCAATGTCCTTGGGAGGCTGCCTATCCTTCACAGCCCAAATGAATCCTGAGGACCAGGTCCACAAATCTGTTGTTTAGAACCCAGGATTAGCTTCTTCAATCTGACTGTCCTTCCCTTAATGGCTGATGCCACATGGTACAGAAGGGATGTAGCTGAAAAACCCTTGGTTCGTCTTTCCTAACCTGTCTTTCCTTATCCAAATTCCAACTCTGACTGTGAGACTTGCCTCTCGGTGGGAGGGTTCTTCTTGGGGAAGGCAGAGTGAGAAATACCTAGGAGGAGCTTGTGGGGTGTGTCATCTTCTCCAGCAACCCTTTCTCCTCCCAAATAATTGTTTCCCCGTGGCCTGAACATCCATCTTTGTCTATCAGAGTTTTTAACTTTGGCACTAGAAACTCAATGAGACAGAAAATTAGGACCAGACCAAACTTTGGCAGGGCCCACTGGTTTTTGGACTTGGTTCTAAGTAATCAGACAGCTCCAGCTACAGGCAAAATGGGCTTCCTGCACCAGAATTACATAATCACCCTGTTTTTCTTATTTGCTCATAGACAGGTATTCTGGACAGAAACTTGTCTCTTTGCTGTTGGCCCTTATCTAAGGTTTCAAGCAATAAGTAATCTACTTCATTATCCTTACATTCAGGCCTCAAGCCTCCCAAAGTTTCACCTTTGGTGTGCCTATGGTCTGGGTCTCAAGGGATAGCAGGTGACAACTTAATTAGTGTTTTTCCACCAAAAATCACAGACTGCAAACTTCCTATCCTATAATGAAAGTTTTTTATTATGTCTCATTCCAATGATACCATAGCTGGTCTCAAGTCTTAAGGCTCTAGCACTTGAAATCCCACTCCTGGTACCAATTTCCATCCTAATTACAACTTTTCTGGTTGCACACTTTTAAAAGAACTAAAGTAAAAAATTTTGAATATGTTTATGTAACACTTAAACATATATATGTATATATACGTGTGTATGTATGTGTGCGTACATGTATGTGTGGATATATATGAGTGTGTATGTGTGTGTATATATCCATATATATATATATATATATATATATAGAGAGAGAGAGAGAGAGAGAGAGAGAGAGAGAGAGAGATTAAGGGATAGAAAGAACAAGGACAGCCAGGCTCAAGGAAACTGGAAGTAAAAATTAGAAAATAAACCAGACATCTTCTCTTTCTCTGTCTCTGTCTTTCTCTCTCAGAAGTGGTGACGTGGTCACCCAGTTGTTCATCAGTCTGTGTCTATTCCATCCTCCTGTCTTTTCAGGCCTTTCAGGAAGACAATGGGGGACCAACTTGCTGCCCTCTCAGCCACATACTTATGGCCCCAGTGACTGCTACCACAGCCCCTGATTCTATAAGACCTTCCAACACCCATGTCCCTTAATGACTGGCAGTATTCAGTGGCTTCGTTGAAACTCTCCAGAGACGGAATCTAATTGGTATCACTCATTTGTTTGAGCCAGACCACACACAAACAGTTGCTGGTCAGCCAGTGTCTGCCATCAGTTCTATGTGGAGCCAGCATGGGCAGTCACGTAAGAACAATGTACTCTGTAATTCTGTCCCTTCCTGCAGTTATGAGCAGCCAAGCATCATGAAATAAATATCAGAATAGCCAAATACTATGTCTGTTTCTACATGGACTCCCTAAGCCCTGAAAATGAGTCACAGCCCAAACTGAAATTATCATCTTTCTCTATGGCCACCCTTCTCCTTCCATGATCTTGAGCTGAGTAAATGACACCACCATCCATACAGTTCGTCAAACTGGAAATAAGGGCGTTACCCTTCACTATCTCTTCTACTCCAAGCCTCATATCTAATTAAACATCAAATTTTATTGATTTTTACCTCCCAAATATCTCTTGAATCCATCTACTTCTTTTCAACCCTCCAGCATTAGCTTAGAGAATGCTACTGTAATCTCTTAACTAGTTTATCCCTGTAGCCTTTTAACTGATCTTCCCCATTCAGTCTTCCCTCTTTCCAAAATATTCCTCATGTGGCTTTTAGACATATCTGAGTGTCACTCTTAAAACCTTTCAGTAGTGCCTCAATGTTCCAACCCCCCCGCACCCCATAATCTAGTTCTGCCTGTCTCTTCAGCCTTACCTCTGGACTTCACTCTTAGAGCCATACTGAACAACTTACAGTCCCCAGAGGCCTCCGTCTTCCAGTCTCTCTTTTGGCTCAGCTTTGCTCATGCCCCACACCTCTTCCAGGAGGTCTTCTCGGAGGTCTCTTAGTCTAGGGTAGATGTGTTTTCTGTGCACTCCCATACGGGACTTAGTATTACCATAGTTCTTATCTCTCTGAATTGTAAGCATCTGTTTTCTTGTCTGTCCATAACACAAGACTTTAAGTTCCTAATGCAGGGACTGTGTCTTATTGATCACGGTACTTGGCACATACTCAATACAGGTGTGTTGAATAAAAGAGACAGCTTAGCTATTGCTGTATATATACCTCCCACCTCCTAGAGACGCTTCTTGGTTATTACAATGACTGCTAACTTTCATGCAGCGTCTTATATTTTGTAAAGGATATTCACAAGTTGTGTCTCATCGGATAATCCCAGCACCCCCTCCCACGCCCCCAGCCCTGGCACAATGCCAAGAAAGAAGGACGGGAGGAATGTTACTCTTATTTACCTAAGAAGGATATATGATTCAAATATACTAAGTGACTTGCCTGATGGCAAGTGGTTAGGGAAGGTTCCTACTGGAGAAATCCATAAGTGACAGCTGGGGAGCAGGTGCCAAACTCTGGTAGCAGAGAAAGCACATGAATGAGCATGTTCTAAAGAAAACTATGCTGGGACTTCCCCGGTGGCACAGTGGTTAAGAATCCTGCCAATGCAGGGGACGCAGGTTTGAGCCCTGGTCCGGGAAGATCCCACATGCCATAGAGCAACTAAGCCCATGCGCCACAACTACTGAGCCTGCGCTCTAGAGCCTGCGAGCCACAACTGCAGAGCCCACGTGCCACAGCTACTGAAGCCCACGTCCCTAGAGCCTGTGCTCCGCGACAAGAGAAGCCACTGCAATGAGAAGCCCGCGCACCGCATCAAAGAGAAAGCCCATGAGCAGCAACGAAGACCCAACTCAGTCAAAAATTTAAAATAATTAATTTTAAAAAATAAAAATAAAAAAATAAAGAAAACTATGCTCTGAGGAGTGAGATTTGAGACCCCAACTCAGAAGACACTGTATTTGTTAAGAAGGCAATGACGGACCTATTCCAAGAGCTTACAACTGCTGCTTGGACACAAGGGAGAGGGCAACCTTGTGTTCTAACCATTAGAGTGGATATTATGGTCCTTAAGCGATGATTTGTCATGTTCTCTAATGGCAGCACACATGGCTAGGCTGAGCAAGGATTAGATACAGCACAACAAGCCCAATAAGTGGCTAAAAGTCATGGACCAGGGGAAAGTTAGGTACAGGGTGACCTGATTTTCTAGAGAACAACATGACAGGGTAGACCGAGCAGACGCAGGATCAGGGAGGATGACAGAATACAAAACAGGCAAGGCAGCAGCCACCTATGAGGGATGAGGTCTGCTCGTCTCACACAGCGCTGTCCCAACTGCATTCCAAGCACCATTCAGAGCCTCCATTCTTGACGAGCAGTAAAAGCACTGTGTGTGTGTGTGTGTGTGTGTGTGTGTATGTTTTGTGTTTTAGTGCCAGGACATCAGAGCACTTTAGCGACAACAACAACAAAAAATGCTTTACACATAGGGAAAAAAACTCAGGCAGAAAAAGACCTGGCTCCATTAAACAAGATTATATCCGGAAAATCCAAACCGTTGATAGATCCACAGTGACAGACGCACATCTCCATTTGTCTTACCAGCTGTACAGAAAGGAAAAAGAAAATGGTGACACCAAAAACAAAGAGCTACCAACAAATAGCTTTGCCTCTGAACAGATCACAGGCAGTCAGGAGTCCCTTCACTGGCACCAGTTCCTGATGGCTGTATTAAAGCTCCCAAATGCTGACACAGTGGTTCTAGCGGCGAAACGGGTGTTTGCACAGTTGATCTCACCAAGAGTAAATTTGAGGTCTGTGTTTCTGGGTTCCACTGCTGAAATGCATTATGGGATGGCCTAGTATGGAAAAAACCATTTCATCCAGGAGAAGATAAACCAAGGATTTTCCCGGAAGTTTAGGACCACAACTTCTAATGGGAAGTGATTTCTTCCAATTGCCTTGTAGAATTACAGAATTTGCAGCTGTTCCAAACTTTTCAGCCGGTCTTCCAGTTCTCCCTGCCTCTTTGCTAGCTCCCTACAGTTGTACTGCTAACTTGGGCTCAGCCCAGCCCCAAAGCCAAGAACATAAAATTGACCTGTGACATGAGTAATCAAAAGAGCCTTAGTTCCCCATTTCTCCATCCCCAATCTAGTGGGGATTAGTTTGAGAATGAAAGACCTGGGGTGGAAAAACGAGCTCCCGCATCGTCCCCAGTGTCACTTTCTTATTAGTCTTACCCAGGCTGCTACCTATCCTTCACATCCAACTTGCAAGCTCTGTTGGGTCTATCTGTGAGATCTCTATCTTTATTCCCATCTCTACCCCAACCCTACCACGCTACTCTAAGCCACCATCACCTCTCTCCTCTTTTGGGATGACTGCCAAGGCCTCCTGATTGGTCTCTTTGCTTCCACTCTTGTCCCCTGCAATCCATTCTCCACACAACAGCCAAATTCTTTTCTTTGTAACTTTTAATATGCATTTCCCCCCAATTTTTTTGAGGTATAGTTGGTTTACAATGTTTCAGGTATACAGCAAAGTGATTCAGAGATATATATATATTCTGTTTCAGATTCTCTTCCATCATAGGTTATTACAAGATATTGAATATAGTTCCCTGTGCTATATGGTAGGACCTTTTTAACATATTTTATATATAGTAGTCTGTATCTGTTAATCCCAAATCCCTAATTTGTCCCTGCCCCCTTCCCCTTTGATAACCATAAATTTGTTTTCTATGTCTGTGAGTCTGTTTTGTAAATAAGTTCCTTTGTATCAGTTCTTTAGATTCCACATTTAAGTTATATCATATGCATTTTTTAAAAGATACCTAAGTAGAGGGGCTTCCCTGGCGGCTCAGTTGTTGGGAGTCTGCCTGCCAGTGCAGGGGATGCAGGTTTGAGCCCTGGTCTGGGAGGATCCCACATGCCGCGGAGCAACAAAGCCTGTGCGCCACAA
The DNA here is from genome assembly GCF_964374135.1 of Grampus griseus. Classification (NCBI taxonomy): domain Eukaryota; kingdom Metazoa; phylum Chordata; class Mammalia; order Artiodactyla; family Delphinidae; genus Grampus; species Grampus griseus. Next base: position 83,270,245 of record NC_139017.1, read on the forward strand.
CTACTGAGCCCGTGCGCCGCAACTACTGAGCCCGCACACCACAACTACTGAAGCCCGCGCGCCTAAAGCCTGTGCTCTGCAACAAGAGAAGCCACCACAATGAGAAGCCCACTTACCACAACGAAGAGTAGCCCTCACTCGCCGCAACTAGAGAAAGCCCGCGCAGTAATGAAGACCCAATGCAGTCAAAAATAAATAAATTAAATAAATTTTTTTAAAATTCTAAAAAAAAAAGATACCTAAGTAGAGAACATAGTATAATGAAGCCCCAGTTTTCTGTTGTTTTGTGTGAGTTTGTGTGTGTGTGTGTAATATGTGAAAGCAAACCTTAGATATCATGGCGTATCACCCATAAACACCTGTGTATGATGCGTCTCAAACTAATACAGAATTTCTTTTAAGAATCCTGCTATTATCCCACCTAACAAAACTAACAATAATTAATTAATATCATCTGACACCAAGTCTGTATTCAAATTTCCTAGGTTGCCTCAAAGATCTCTTTTCACAATCTGTTTAGATAAGGATTCAAAGCAGGTCTATACATTGTGTTTCATTATGTCTTTAAGGTTCTTTTCTTCTATAATAGTTCCCTCTCCTTCTTTCTTTCTGTGTCATTGATTGATCTGTTTAAAATATAAATCAGATCAGGTCATTTCCTGCTCAAAACCCTCCAACAACTTCCCCACGCAGTTAGAACAAATCCAAAACCCTCACCAAGCCCACGGTCCTGCATGATGCAGTCCCTGCCCACCTCTCCAATGTACTCTCATCACTTGTTCCATTCAATCCAGTCTGTGGCCTTCCTTGATCACACCGTACCTGTTCCCCCCGGGATTCTGTTCCTGCTGTTCCCACTGCCTGAAATGCTTTATCCTCCCTCACCCCCGACACAGCAGCAGAACTGGCTGATCTTGGCAGAACTGGTTCCTTGTCTTTCAGGTCACAGCTCAGGTTGCCGCGTCCTCCAAGATAGATGCCTTCCCAGATCACATTTTCTAAATTAGCTCTTCTTCCCCTCAGGCCACCCTCTGTCACATCATCCCATTTCCATTTCTTCATGCAGCTTATTAAAATCTGAAATTATCTTCTCTTTGTTTACCTGTGTAATAGGACATTGAAATGGAAGTTTCCACCAAAACACCAAGGAACAATAGATGTGAAATTTCAAAGCTAGATAACCGTATACAAAACCTACAAAGAAAATGGTCAAGAATGTTTCCATGATTGTTGGTCCCCTCAGCCAGTTCACATATATAAAAAGAGAGGTAAGAAAATGAAGAAGGAGGGATTTATAGAGGATTTTTTTGGAAGGAGTTGTCGCTGTCCTGAGAGAGCCAACTCCTTCACCCAAGCCTGGAGAGAGGGCATTAGAAGACCACTTGGAGGGCTTACTGTGTGTTCTCTCAGGTTGGCAAGAGAGGAGGAGAGTTAGATATTGGACTTGTGCCCAACTCCCCTCGAGAAAACCAAAGTGGTCAGCCTGGGAAAACAGGATGGAGGGTGCTGTACTGGGTTCAGTCTGTGCTTCCAGAGCCTGTTGGAATATGAGATGCTTGAGTATTTCCTTTGGACCAATGTGAACATGTGAGAAAAATCAGAGAAGGTTTGTCTTGGGTTCTTCCGCCCAGTGAGGCCCCCAGAGGATGCAGTAATCCCCAGCAGCAAGAAACTGGAAGAGAAGACCAGGTTTCTAGGGACCAAGGAAGAAAAGCAAATAACCCCTCACAATAAAGATGCATCTACCTAGGCCAAAGAAACTGCAGTGACTGTAATCTCCAAAGAAAGGGTCAGCTTTAAACATCTGCCTGACCCAAAGAACACAGAATCTCCCAATCTAGTAAGAACTGCCCCATCCCCTTAACACACACTCCCTCTCCCTCTCACATACACAGTCTCCACCCTGAAAGGAGCAAAATACTGGCCAGGAAGAGGTGAGAAGGTGAGGTGGGGAAGATGATGTAATAAGAGAAAGCAGAAGCTGGCCACATCCCTCCTTTTTCCTAGAGTCAAGAAGCCAGCTTTGGATGAAATTGGAGCATTTAATCATTATCTTGCACCAGACATTCTGGTTTCCAGATTGAGGCTGTTTTTACAACTTAAAGTGACCAAAGGATTGTCTACAACCCAGGTGTGAGCAGACCAGTCCTCAGATCTGCCCACATTTACACTGCAGAAAAGATCACCACCACTGAATTTATTTTGCTCCTATAAGTCACGCATTTAACGTGCCCACTTGTTACATGTCTCCCTCCGCTGGCGTTTAAACCTCACAAGACTGTGGACTTTGTCATCCTAACATTGGATCTCCAGTTGGAGATACAGCTACCACCACTGTCACAGTGGCCACCTGAAAGGCTGACAAAAGCCTGTCTTGCTTGCATAAATAAGTCCCCTTCCCAGCAGAATGGTGCCCAGGTGATGACCACAGCCAGACATCTGGGCTGAACTAATCCCAGACTCACCTCTCTGGTGCTTGTTACTTACTCCAGCTTCCCCTCAGGGTCTTTACTATTTAGAAACCCTGCTATTTCATTAGGGGTCTCAGACTGAATGTCTGCCTGCTATATCAGTAAAGGTGTCCACTCATTCTGTAGGGCTAGAAAGGCCACATTCTCCGCCCACAGCTGGGTCAGCTGCCAGGTGCTAGTTTCAACTAGTAAAGGCCCTCCACTCTGACCCGCCCTGCTGTGAGTAAACCCAAGCCTCCGAGAGCCCTGAAATACCTCCTTCACTTTACAGAAGAAGAACTTGGACCTGGCACTTGACTTGCCCAAGGTCATAGCTGGTCAGAGGCACAGCTGGAATCAGATCCCAGACCCTCATCCACTCTTTTTGTTTGTTTCCTCGATTAATTTATTACTTGATCTTCTGACTTAGAGCTCACACTGCAGTTGGTGAATAAGAACTTTTTTAAAAATTATATTTTATTGACGTATAGTTGATTTACAAAGTGTTAATTTCTGATGTGCAGTAAAATGATTCAGTTATACATATAGATGCATTCTTTTTCATATTCTTTTCCCTTATGACTTATCACAGGATATTGAATATAGTTCCCTATGCTATACAGTAGGACCTTGTTGTTTATCCCCCGTCCACTCTTTCCATCACACCACACACCTTCAAATCTTCATCTCTACTCAATCCCCAAATCACCTACTATTCTACCCAAACTGAGCTTTCCTTATCCCCATGTCATGGAAGCCTTTCCACATCTTCTACCTCAGCTGCACCTCCTTCACTTGACTCCCAAGTCACACCTTCCCCAGGAAGCCTGCTCCTTCCTGCTAGTCTGATACCTGACCCATCCTTTCTCCTCAGGTCCCATTTGGAAGTTTTTTTCTATGCGGAATGTTGAAATCAAAAGGGGCCTTAATGACTGAGTTTACTGCCCCATCTTCCTGCCCTCCTACCTCACAGATGAGGAAACTAAAGCCTGAAGGGCTGAAATGACCCACCTGAGATCATACTGCTGGTTGTGGCCATTTGAAGAAGGAGGCACTGCATACACACACATCTTCAGACCCTCTTGGCCTTACCACTCTCTCTTTATGCAGTAGTCGGGCCTCTGTGGGCTAGGACCACCTGCATGCTGTTAAGCCTGGCAGTCACTACTGCTTGCTCCCCAGCCAGGACTTCTCAGCTACAAGGAGGGGAAACTAAAAGAGCTGGGGAGTCAACACTTGGCCAGTTGGTAGAGGGACAAACCTCTGACCAGAGAGGGATGGGAACCCATGGAGAAATGCTTTCTCTTTCTTTCCTTCAGACAGGCGTTCTCAGACAGTCCCACACAATCAGGCAACCAGGAAGTAGCCCACCTGATAACGCATCTTTGAATTAGCTCTCTCCGTCCCTGCTTCATGCCCTCTGATTCCCACTCATGCTCTCTTGTTCCCACTAGCCGATAAAATCTCACATTTAAGGCTTTGTCTCGGGCTCTTCTTTCCGGCGATCCCAGGCTCAGACAGAGACAGGAAAGGTGACCCCAAGGAAAGGTGACTCAGAGACAGGAAAGGTGACTCGCCTGGCTGCACAAGTGGGTTCCATGAGAGGGCACTGATCTTGGTTAATTCACCGATCTCCATGTCTTGTCCTCAGCCTTCTCGGCTCAGAAATTTGATTTTTCCATAATCAAATAGAGGATCTCTCCCAGGGGAAGCTTATGTCACCCAACCTCACCAGGATAGAATACCCACCAATTTAATTACCATACAAAACACAACTGTCAAACAGGCCAGAGACTGAAGTGAACCTAACCAGTGCCTCTTCTCTCCGTGGATGAGAAACATGAGAGGCCACATGACCAGAAAGTCCTTAGTGAGCAGTGAGTCCCTAGCAGTTCTAGGAGATCCCATCACCTTGGGGCATATCACTCAGCTAAGTAGCTTGAGGACCTCTCAAGACATCAGAAGTAGCCTTGTCCAGAAGATCTTAGCAGTTAGTCTACTTGGGCAAGAGCTCCTTTCCCTAAACAGTGCTTAGATTGGCACCATCGATAATTGCTTCTGTTACATTCCTGTTTCTATGCATCTGTATCGTTATTATTGTTATGATGAAGATGGTGAAGTCAGTGTTTTGAAAAATAATTGATGTGCTTTTCTCTTTTGCCTTTCAGAGGTTATGACTTTCCCTTTACTTAGCCCCAAGCATCATGTGCCTGGAGAGATTAAATTGTTGCAGAAGAACGCAAAAAGAAATAAAGAATTAATATTCTGCTATGGACATTTAAAATGAGGTTTCTCAGCAAGACACTAATCTTTCGATCCAGGCTATTATCTTGAAAGAGTTAGAATTGCCAATTGGCTAAAATGACAGACTCGGAGGCATAAGAGCTGTATTCAGATCCAGGTTCTACCATTTGCCAGTTGTGTGACGTTAAGAAAGTTACTGAATTTCTCTATGACTCGGTCTCCTTATCTGTAAAATGGGAGTAATTATGGTACCTTCCTCAGAAGTTTGTTATAAGAATTTAACAAGCTAATACACATAAAGCACACATTCAACAAACTGGATTCCTTTTAGATAACAAACTCTGAAATACATGGAAGTAGTTAGAAAGTGTCTGGAATACAATGAGTATTCAATAAACATAGGGTATCACTTTCAAAATTCCTTTATCTTCCCCTTTAGTGTATCAGGAACCAGCTCTTAGAGTGCCAGTGAAGCTGTGAAGCTCTCTCTATGGTAGATGAGGGACATGACATAGAGAAAGTGATGAAAACCTTTCCTTTCAGTCCTGAGGGATTATGGGGAGAGGAGGTGAGAAAGTGAGAAAGAAAGGAGATAACTTCCCCCCTCTCATCACACACACATACCGCCACACATAGACACACATCACACACTACACACACACACACACACACACACACACACACACACCCCACTGTTGGGACTGACCTTCTCAGACACCCAGAAAGTGAAAAGCACTAAGGACATAAAGACCTCATGAGTCAAAGCATAGACAATGAGGACCGAGTAGCCATGTCAGGCAGAATGAGGGTCTAGAAAAGACTATGAACAGACCACCAGTGTAGGGGAGCCAGGTGAGGGACATGATGGAAACTCAGAGGAACCTCCTCCCAGCCAGGAACGCTTAGGGAGGCTGAGTTAGCCAGGGAGTAATGTAGGGCTCTGCCTAGGCTAAGAGGGACCAAATCACAAATCCCTCTAGCTGCCGGCTTTAGCAGAGCGAACAGTGACCAGGACCAGGGACAGAGATAGAGCCCTGGAGACTCAGGAAGCAGGGACACCACCACATGATTCCAAGGGGGCAGTAGGGTGGGGGTGAGTGGACAAAAGGCTCCAGAAACTGGGAGACTGAGCATTTTCATAGAGAGATTCTTCCCCAGAGGTATTGTTTACATTGTTGCCTGGATTGAACTGAATCTACACTTTTCTCCCAGCTACACAAAGGCTGGAGACAAAATAAAGATTCCAATTCCCTCTGGATGTCCAAGATATGGTATACGTCTCATGACCCTAATCCAGTATTCATTGTCAGTATTGTTATTTAGTGGATGCTATTGTCCGTGGAGCCCCGCTTCTGTGGGAACTGCCGTCCACATCCACAGGGCGGACAAACGAAACATCTTCCCATAAAGAGGTCCTGCTCCCCCTCCCCCCACCCCCAATTCCAACCTCATGGATAACTGGTCCAGGATGGACACCGGGCTCAAGCTGGCTCAATCTGGGTCAATTGCAATTTCTGCCTTGGGATTTGGAGATTTTGATCTGAGGAAGATGAGTGAGCTGTTAGTTGCTGGAAATCATGGTAGATTTCCAGAGCAGTGACTCCCAAAGTACGTGGTGAGCCTCAAACCTTCCCAAAATGCAAGGCCTTCCTTCTATTCTTCTGTGCAAATGACATTTCTATATAATGCCATACATTTTATATATAATGAGTGACTATTTTCTAATACTCTACTGAATGGGTCATTGTGGATCACTAAAATGTAGGGTCCACAAACTAAAGTGACTGTTATAAAAGAGAACTCTAAATTGATGTTCTGCTGAGGAAGCTGTCTGCCGGGCCAAGTTGGCAATGAGGAGATGCTCTCACAGCACAGGCGCACAGAGAGATGGAATTCCTGGCATGTGGGATAATGACACTTCATTGTCAGTGCCTCATCAGTGTTATTTAGAATTGACTGTGGGTTTTGATAGCTTAATTATATTGATCATTAATTATAAATTGCATACATTATAAATTACCGTAGATTTGGCTTGTTGATTGTTTAGCGTTATAAATATCAGTTTAGTTTATTGTGGTTGTTGTGTAGTGATCTTTTAGACCTATCATTTTTCAATAATTAGGCCTTAAAACTATGCACTATAATTCGATTAACATTGTCATGCCCCTATATATGCATATGCATGCATTTTTCCCCCCTGCAATTTTATTAGTGCAGTAATCATTCATGTAATACTTTTATCCTCTTGAAATTGGGAATAATTGAAAGGTTTCATGGTTTTTCTCCTCTTCAGTGAGTCACAGTGGAGGAAGAACCACAAATATCTGACGTTAAGCCCCTGGAGCTGCCCTTTTTCTTACCTCTTCAGGAACCTCATGAGTCAACTCCTCTTTTGATTCCATGAATGTATGTAGTAAGTTCTCCTTTTGACTTAAACTGGCTTGAGTTGGTTTTGGTTACTTTTATCCAAAAAACCTTAATTAAGAAAGTCATCATATTTTAGATAAGGACACACGTATTAGTGAATTCACAATCATTCCTCCTCCCTCTACATTCTAAGGAAAATTCCTCTACCTTTTTTTAGGGTATGGGTGGAATGGAGAAGGTAAAAACCAATCAGATTTATGTTACAAGAGGCATGGCACCAGAAAAAAAAAAAAAAGAGAGAGAGAGATTCAGAAGACAAGAGGAAGGGGGTTGGAAAAGAGAAGAATTAAGGAGAAGCCAGATGGGTTGGAAGATTCTGGAAGGAGAGTGAGAAGAGCTTTGCCAAGAACAGCTGCCATAATGAGTGGGGAGATAGGAGGATTTTTAGGAAGTTTTGCTGTGCGCAGAGACCACCCAAAAGTGGCCAGCGGTATTCAGGTTTGAGCCTGACCAATCCCCTTCAGTGTACACAGATTTTTCTTAAAACAGGTGCAATGATTAGAACCTCATCACTGGATTACTATCCACTAAGTTACAGTCACATTTTAATCCTATTTCCCTGGGATTCCTCCCATAACACCCTGAGTGGAGTTTAGGGTGTTCCCAAATTCTTCATTCCCACATTATAGACAACCTCTTGGTTTATTCCCACAGACATACAATCATATCCACTGATAAGGGATTCTTTTTTCTCTTTCCAGTCCTCTTCCCTCCAGAACAATTCAATCCAAAGCCATTAGATGGGCCAGAAAAATTGGGCATCTGCCCTAGAGGAGGCGAAGTAGTGGTGTCTCAGAGTGGGATGTCAGAGCCTAACTGAGGTGAAGTTGTCTACACTGGGTAGGAAGTGGGCGTCCAGTGCAGAGTATAAGGGCCTGAGTGGGGTGAGGAGAACATCTGCAAGGGAGGGTGAGTAACACAGGATAATGGAGCCTGATCAGGGTAAGGAAGGAGGTGTCCATGCAGGAGAGAGTGTCAGAGTCCAAGAGGGTGAGGATGGCAAGCATGTGGGGTATGACCCAGTACAGGGTGTCAAAACCTGAGCAGGATAAAGGACGCTTTTGCATAAGAAGGTGACCTGGGGCAGAGTGTTCGAGCTGAGAAGAGTGAGAAGGATATTCACATAGGGATGGGGCCATCCCAGCAAGAGTATTTGAGCTTGAGAGGAATGAGGAGGGTTTGGATATAGGGGGTGGCCCAGTGTGCAGTTTGGGAGCCCAGGAAGGCTGAAGAGGGCATCCACACGGGGGGCAGTTGCAGTGACTCAGCACCAGTATCAGAGCCCAGAAAGGGTGAGGAAGGGATACTTGCTGTGGAGGGGGAAGCAACAGGAGACTGGCTACATATAAGGAAATTGACCAAATAAGCAACTTAATATTAAGCATAATGGAGCTAGGTTTCTTACTATTGGAGGTGGAAAGGGAGAAAACTAGAGTAAACACTGTGGTTTGAGAATTGAAATGGGGGTATTGGTGTGAATTCATGGTTTTCAATATAAATAGAGAAATAAATACATATGTAAATTTGTGTACACACACACACACACACGTGCATGTGAGCTCATATGTGTATTTTCCAGCCCTGTGTCCTGAGAGAACAGTGACACCACCAGTGTAATGAGCACCTGTAGCACCCAGATGGTAACTTCTAAATACCACTCTCAAGTGAGAGAACTAGAGCTTCTTAGAGCAACAGCTAATTCCATGATCTCTTAGTCTCCCTGGGCTGCCATAACAAAATATCACACACTGGGTGGCTTAAACAACAGAAGTGTATTTTCTTACAGTTCTGGAGGCTAGAAGTCCAAGATCAGGGTGCAGCTGTTTCGGTTCCTGGTGAAGTCTTTTTTCTTGATTTGCAGAAGGCTGTCTTCTCACTGTGTCCTCACATGGCACACACAGAGAAAGGAAGCTCTCTGGTGTCTCTTCTCGTAAGAACACTGATCATATCAGATCAAGACCCCACTTTGATGATCTCATTTAACCTTAATTACTTCCTCATAGACCCTATCTCCAAATATAGTCACTTTCAGGCTTAGGCCTTCAACATATGAATTTGGGGACACAATTCTATCCATAGCACAGAACTGGAACAGGGAAACTATAAGTTGAGCCTAGAACATCTTGTTTTTCCAAAAAGTAAGGAAGTGCTCAAGGAATGATGGAGATGTGCCCCAAAAAGTTAGAGAAGTCAGTTTAAAGGGGATCACAATGACAAAATCTGGGGGAAAATATCATCATTGTAACACATTATAACCCTTTGAATAACATAGAAAACAATGAGTCACTACTGATATAAAAATAAATTGACAGTTTGATAAGGAAGAAGATATTTACATAGTCTCTGTGTACCTCCTCACAAAAGATTAGTTACAAAAGTAATAAAGAATAACTGTATAGTGGAGAGGACTGGTAAACATCACCTTAAATTAAGTGATCAAAGTTAATGCCATCAGCAGTGGAACAAATAGAACTCCTGTGCCACCTGGTAAGATGCAATGAAAATAAAGAACATCACTCCTGTGTTATATGTACCAAAGGTTCATAACCTAAATACAATCATGAAGAAACAGCAGACAAACCCAGTTGAAGAACGGTCTACAAAACAACGGGCCTGAGATCTTCAAAAGTGCTAAGATCATGAAAATCAAGGAAAGATTGAGGAAAGTCTTCCAGATTAAAAAGAGACTAAAGAGACATGACAAATAACACAACATGTGAGCCTCAGTTGAATCCTTTTCCTCTAATAAACACTAATGGAACAATCGGTGAAACTGGAATAGGGTCTAAGAATTAGATGGTAGTAATGTATCTGCCTGCATTTCTCTGTTTTGAAGGTTACGTCTTGGTTATGTGGGAGAATATTCTTTTTTGTAGGAAATACGCAGTAAAGGATTTGAGGGTAATGAGGTACCATGTTGGCAACTTCCTCTCAAATGAATCAGAAAAAAAGTTTGTCAAACTTTGCTTGCAAATCTCCTGTAAGTGTGAAATTGTTTCAAAATAAAAAAGAAAATTTTAAAAAAGAACCCGGGAACCGTAACATGACACATGTGTACTCCACGCCCTGCGTCACCACTTTTCTCCCTCCGTTCAGCAACCACCTTACTCCCTCCTCAAGGGAGAGTCGTGACTGACTTCCTCCACCCCCGCACAACAGCCCGGCAACTTACCTTCCTTCCCATCCATCCTCGCTGCCTTCGCTCTGGGTCAGTGAAAGTGACCTCCCTCCCCCATCCAGGCCAGCCCTGCCGCTTCCACCTCAGGTCCCACTTCTCTTTCCTCCTCCCCCTCAAAAACATCATTCCATCAGGCAGTCCTCAGCCCTTCATCTTCAGCCTCCTCTCCATACTGCTTCTGTCCCTTCAACAACAAACCGTGCTTATGCATCTTCCACTGCTATATTTTTCAAAGCCCTCTCCCTTCCTCCATGATTACTACTTCAGACCTTCGGCATTTTCCTCAAGCCCGCTGTTTCATCAAGGATTCTTAATTTTAGGTAGCAGAACCCACCCTAGTAGTTAACTAGAAAAAAATATTATCAGATATGATTAGGTAACTCATACTATCTTGGGAGCACCGGAAAGTCAGATCCAAAGGTGTGTGACGTCGAAACAACTCCTGTGAGCCTCTATTACCAGCCCCCTCCTTCACTTCACGACAAAACTTTTGGCGAAACAGGTCTACCTTGACTGCCTCTACTGCTTTCCTCCCCTTGACCCTCTGCCCTCACATTCCACTGAAATTATCTTTGCCCAAATCTCCTGCAACATCCTAGTTGCTAAGTACGTGGACTCTTTTCCATTCTTATCCTGCCTGAAACCTTTCCAGCATCTGAGGCTGCTGTCTTGCCAGATACTTTCTCCTCACTTGATCTCCCTAATCCCTCCACCCCCCTCACCTACCACTGGTTTTCCTCCCACCTCTATGGCTGGTGCTTCTTATTCTCCTCCACAGGTTCTACTTACTCACCCAGCTCATAAGTGCTGGTGTTCCTCAGACTCACTCTGTCACTTTTTTCTCCTGTCACTGTGTCATTCTTCCTGGGTGCACCCCCTTCCTAGGTGCACGTCCACTTCACTGGCTTCAACTCCTACCCACATGCCGTTGGCACCTAAGTCTTTGTCTCTAGCTCAGATTGTCCTGAGTTTCTGACCCATGTATGTTATCCAGTTGACACCCAACACTTCCACCAAGATGGCCCCTGAAAAAGTTGGTGTCAATGCTACAAGTGAAAGAAAATCCAAAATGCTTTAAATGGAAAGGAAATTAATTGGAACAGCCATAATGCATGTGTGTTATTTTAAGCTGCTAAGTTTTTGGTAATTTCTTACTCATCATTAGAAAACCAATACAGGGATTCTCTGGTGGCACAGTGGTTGAGAGTCTGCCTGCCGATTCAGGGGACACGGGTTCGTGCCCCGGTCCGGGAAGATCCCACATGCCGCAGAGCGGCTGGGCCCGTGAGCCATGGCTGCTGAGCCTGCGCGTCTGGAGCCTGTGCTCCGCAACGGGAGCGGCCACAACAGTGAGAGGCCTGCGTACTGCAAAAAAAAAAAATAGAAAACCAATACAGCCTCTCTGAGGCAGGCAGATTATTCTGCAAGAAAGCTAAGCCATGCAAGTGGAATAACTCACAATTCAGATCCCTGAGAGAGGCCAGGACTGTTCATCTAATGAAGGTGCCACCACGTGGAAACATGAAACCAATGAGAAGGAAAACTTTCCCCTCCCTCCCCCACCCCCACCGACCCCTGTCTCAATAGGAAAAAGAGTGGAAAGAGAGAGAACTGTTAGGAGGCTACAACCATAGTCCAGGCAAGAGATGATGGTGGCCAGGATGGGGAGAATTATATGGATCTGAGACATATTTGGAAAATATGTAAATTGCTAGAATTGCTAATTGCCTGGTTACAGAAGATGAGAGAGAGGAGAATCGGGATGACTTCTAGGTTTCTGGCTTGAACAGCTGGGGCCACTAACCAAGTAGGAAATGCTGGAAGAGGGACAGTTTGAGGGAAAAAGTGGAAATCTAAGAGTTTCATTCTGGACATGTTAAGTTTGAGTGCCTGTGAGGCATCCAAGTAGAGACGTCAATTAGAGGGCTGGGTATGCCAGTCTGGAACTCAGAAGAGAAGTCGGGACTGGAGATATAAATGTATGAGTCATCAGCATAAAGATGTTATTTAAAGCCACGGAAAGGGATAGAACCACCAGGGGAGGGAATGTAGAATCCTGCCCTTCCAGTCTCTCCTCTGTCCTGCCCTCATACTCGTCTTTCTAAAATGCAAATCGGATTTTGTTGTTCTGCTTAAAATTATGCATTGGCAGTCAAAGGGGTTTTTTTTCGTTTCAATTTTACGAAAAGGTTGTTTAAACTGTAAAAGGAAAGTTATATTAACACGTTGTACGTTGACCTACTTTCACAAAAGAAATTATATAGCACTGATGAAAAGCCAGTCCAATATTTGGAAAGTGGAGGAGAAACAGAGAACCGGAAGAAGCTATAATGAAGGCAAGCAACTAATTAAATTACAGCAAATGTGTCACTTTTTTTTTTTTTTGAAGATGTTGGGGGTAGGAGTTTATTGATTAATTTATTTATTTTTGCTGTGTTGGGTCTTCATTTCTGTGCGAGGGCTTTCTCCAGTTGTGGCAAGTGGGGGCCCCTCTTCATCACGGTGCACGGGCCTCTCACTATCGTGGCCTCTCTTGTTGAGGAGCACAGGCTCCAGACGCGCAGGCTCAGTAGTTGTGGCTCACGGGCCTAGTTGCTCCGCGGCATGTGGGATCCTCCCAGACCAGGGCTCGAATCCGTGTCCCCTGCATTAGCAGGCAGATTCTCAAACACTGCGCCACCAGGGAAGCCCAAATGTGTCACTTTTAATGTTATTTTCTCAGAGTAACTATGATCATTTATATAGCCAGCCAAAGATTTTAATTGCTTAAAAAACTACTCGCTAGTTGTGTGACCTTGTAAACTGCTTTAACCTCTCTATGTCTCCTTTTGCTTTTTCTATCAGGCGGGAATAATGATGCTTGCACAACTTTGCTGGAAATGTTGCTGAGAGGGCCAAGTGAGATCACGGAAATAAAAACACTGAAAAGTTTACAGAAGGAAGAGGAGGTCATAAGCTCCTCAAGTTCAAGGACTGTGACATATTATATTTGTATTCTCCCTGCCTAGCAGAGTGCCTAGAGTTCATCACAGGATTACTATCAGAAAAGAAAAAACTGCATCGAGGGCTCCCTATTGCCTTCAGAATAAATCTCAGTTGGGTTCTCTTAGAACAGAATTGAAGATTGAGGCTTGGGTGCAGATAGTTTATAAAATTGTCCAGAAAGAAGGAATGAGGGAGCAGGAAGAAAGAGAAAAAAGGAACAAACCAATGTGTGCTATGATAGGGACATCACTGCTGAAGCCTACGGGACTCAGTTCTGCAGAGATCCCTGAGATGCTTACTGGGTCGCTCCCAGAATTATTCACCTAAAAGACAGGAGGCTAGAACACTTATCCACCTGGGCTCTAGCCCCTCCACTGCATGAGGTTGTCCCGAAGTGTATTCACCACCCATCCCTCCCCAAGTGGAGCAGCTCCTGTGGCCTCAGAAATACTCAGAGGCAGCAGGTGGAGCGGGCCTGGGTGGAACCTATCAGGGAGCCGTGAACCTGAGCTTGCACAGAACTGATAGGAATAGAGTAGGATAATGAAATAGTCAGTTTAGAAATCCCACTAGGGGATTGAGGACAGGAAGGGAATTTTAAGGAAGTTTGGGAGACTGTTGTAAGCTAATGACGACTCAAGAAAAGAATCCAGTAACCTAGCAACAATCTACACTACCTTGAAGGAAGGCCAGGTGCATCCAAGTGCCGGACACACTCAAGCCACAAACCCTGAGAGTTAAAACACAAGACAATAGATATGGGGTCTGAATCTTGTTACATGAAGTCAGGGAATTCATAGTCCCTGAAGAGCAGCATTTCTGCGCATAGCCAAGACAGAAATGGGAAAGAAACTAGGTGAAAGGGGACATTATAGGGAAACCTGAGATGAATTACCATATTTTAGTATATGTTACCACCCTTTTGCTAATATACATATGATTTAAATAGTCCCATGATCGTCTGAGTTAAACCACATAGGGCCAAAGGAGGAATTGATGATGTAAGCCTTGACGTCTGCCCAAGAATGAGGAAGAAGGTGGTCTTCTCCCCTCCCCACTTCTTCTTTGATTATAAAAATGTAGCGCTCTTTGTTCTCAGGGCTGCTGCACTCGCTTGCCAGCCCACTTGTATCTCTCCTAAGCGTCCCATGCTAATAAACTCTCTGCCTGCCACTTTGCCTCTTGCTGAATTCTTTCTGTGCTGAGGCAAAAGGACCTGAGCTTCAGTAAGTCCTGACGTCAGTAAGTCCTGAGCAGTTTCAATTGAAAGACAGTGGGTTCAAGTCCCCTCCTAATTCAGGGATTGTGAGTTCAAGTCCCAATCTGAGGTACAGGTGGGTTTAAGTCCCACCCAAGAAGGAGTTTTGTTTCAGAACCACCCACCCCTGCAGCAACTGAAATCAGAAGTGGCCCAAGGGGACGTGATGCAAGGCACCAAACGCTGTCTGCTACAAGATCCAAAACCTTTCCCCTGACATCGGTCCTCCGAGTTTTCCTGCCATCGGACTCTGGGGGCTCTTTTGTGCTTCACAACTTTGCCTGCCTCCCTGTGCCCCAGCTGATTGGACAGTGAACAGACACCCATCCTGTCTTAGTCAACTCAGGCTCTTATAGCAAAGTACCATAGAATGGGTGGCTTGAAAAATAAAAATGTATTTCTCATACTTCTTGAAGCTAGGAAGTCCAAGATCAAGGTACCAGCTGACTCAGTTCCTAATGAGATCTCTCTGCCTGGCTTTCAGATGGCCACCTTTTCACTATATCCTCACATAGGAGAGAGAGAGGTTATTTTCCCTGGGATTCCCCAAAACCACTACACCCTCAGTTCCATGGCTCTCAGACCCCTCCTACCCTTAGATGGTCCCACAGGGGAGTCAGTCCTCATCCCGGGGATTGGTCTGCCCTTCGTGTTTTGTTGGATGGCAGACTAAGCTACTTAGCTTTAACTCAAGAATATCCTTTTTGATACCTCTTCTACATGTGATGGAATTTTTGGTCTCTTCCAGAACCTTCTTCCAAATCTCCGCACTCACTCTGGGCACCTTGAGCTGTTCTGCTTGTAAACTCTGCAGCTGCCCATGTTGGCACTTGTGGACTGTGCCCTGATCCCTGGACACCAGGAAAAGAAGGCCGAACCACACCCACAGATATTTTCTCCCCTCGTTTTGGGGTGTCCTACACAGACCTGAGGGTCACAGCACCATCATCACTTGCTTGGAAAACTTCAGTAGCCCCCTAACTGGTCTCCCTCCAAACTGCCCTCCACACCATCACTAGAGTGACCTTGCTAAGTACAGATCTGACCTCCCTGCTCCTTTTCTGGAGATGCTTCCAAGTCTCTTCATGGCCCCAGAATCAAGTCCACACTCTGACAAAGTCTACAAGACCATTCATGATATTGCTTTGACTCAGCTCTCCTGACATCAGCTTTCAACCAGAGACTACTAGGCTGTCCAAGTTCTGTCTCACCTGTGGACCTTGACATGTGCTGTTTACTCCATCTGGGAAGTTCGCCTCCCCTGCCTCTGCCCCCACCTCACCCCACCCTGCACCCCAGGCCTGCCTCACTCCTGCCCACCTTCAGGTGTCAGCTTGAATACCACCTCTTCGAGAGCATATGCTTCAAGCTCCCACTTTTCACACTCAATTGAATTTTGCTTGTTTGTCCATCTGTACTGTTAAAACCTTGAAGGCAGAAACAAGGTCCTGAATCTTTACCGCCGACTACAGTTCCTGGCTCATAGCACTTGCTCAATGAACATTTCGGATTGAATGAATCAATGAACAGAGGCCCCTCACTGCTCTCCTCCGGGCGTCTGTGGCTCTGGTCTCTGGAAGGCCTGCCTCCTCGGCCCTGGCCTGTTCCTGCCACACGCAGCTGCCTGTAGAGCGCTGACTTAGTACATAGACAGATGGGTGCTAAGGTGAGCTCAGCTCTCGTGTGACCTCTGCTGCCCTGGGCCACTATCACAGCTGTCCCATTAGCTGCCATGTGATGTGGCGGACCAGCATCACCATCACCAGCTTAGGTCTGGCCCTGTAATCCAGGCAACAGGTCCCTCCAAATCTCCAAGTGGCAGGGGACTACCTACCATCTTGTCATCCTCTCTGCCTGCATCATCAGAGCTGTGGTGTCGGACGACCACTGAGTATGGACTCTCCTTTTCCTGGCCAGTCTTTGCCGGGCTGTAGAGCCACATTTCTGATGGCAGTTGAAGCAGTTCTTTACCAAAGGCATCCGAGCCTGGGAAGACCCCAAGCACGGGGGTTGCATCCGTTTTGCTTCCATCTCCTTGTACGGGTTCAGTGCGGGGTTTGAGAGCTGAGGTCCAGACTCTCACAGCCCAGGATGGATCCTACCCCTGCCACTTGCTGGTGGAATGACCCTAGCCAAGTCATCCCTGGATTTTGTCCTTTATGCCTGTGCCATTCACAAGACAACCTTGAGGTAATGCTCAATCTTCAGTTCTAACTCCAGATCCTTCCACAGCTGAGCAACATAGCCCTCGCCACCTGCCCGCTGAGATCCTTGCTTTCCATCTATTGTATTCTAATGCTACAATCTCTACATTTCCTAAACAACAACAAATATGATTCCTTCCAGGGGAAGAGAAGGCCCACCCCTAGCCTCCAAGAGTTAATCCCACCTAAATCTTAAGCCCCACACTTCCGGAGGCTGCCAATATACCAGGCGCCCATAATGGGTGCTCCCTCCACCCCGATTTTCTAAGTCTGCTGGGCAACAAGAGCCATTAAATCCAGAAACTAATTTGTAAGGAAAACAAAGAAGAGTAATCGTCTCTCTGTAGGATTCCAGTGGAAGTTCCCCCTGGACTGGTGCTCTGTAAAGAACAGAGAAGGGCACCTGAAGAGAAACGCCTATTAACGTTCAAAAGCCCCCTAGTGGAATGGAAGTTGACCTGCTGGAAAATGGAAATCTGCCCCGGCCCACGGGAGCCCGCCCTCGGAATAACATTATTTATCCTGCAAACGGAGTCGCTTAAGAGGAAGAAGCAATCTCAGGGCCGTTCCTGCAGCTCAGGGGCACCCGGCAGAGCCGTCCCCAGGACGAGTGTCTGGGTGCTTTGGAGCTGTGCTATTTGGAAAATAAGAAAAGGAAAAATAAAGTGGGGAACTGGGAGGGGGAGAGAAAGCCGGAAAAGCTGAAAAGCGTCAGCGGCGGGAAGAGGGGGCAGTCTGGGAGTCTTTGCGGGGTCCCTGCAGGGACAGCCAACCTTGCCGGCAGGGAAACACGGCTTTGGTCTTCTGTTGCTCATGGCTGGGGGCCGGAGACTCGGAGATGTGCAGAGAGAGATTCACCTTGAGTCATGCCATGAGTCAGAGGCAGGAGGCAGAAATAGATCTTACGACCCGCTGTTCCTTGTCACAGACATCTTGGAGGATCTTTAACCAGGACTCCTGAGTGGGGATGAATTTGGCTGCTTCTTGCAGCCAGGTTGGTGCATTGGATGAGATGCCTGTCCTCTCTCATGCCAAAGGCAAGTGATTTAAAGTCAAGAAGGACCAGGAGCTTCAAACAGACGTCCGTGGCCAAAGCTGCATTTCCCCTCACGTCAGGTACACCTGTTTACCGTCACGGCCAGGGGTGACTCATCTGCTTTCTGTTTCTCCTTCACCTCTACCACCTGCTCACTTCCACACACCACACACGCCAAGTCTTCTAGGACCCCCAGCTCTCACTGGAAGCTTGTGCACTCAGAATGCCTTCCTTGATTAGTTCCACCCAATTTTTATCTTTTCTCTTGCTTGTATTCTCACAGGGCTTGTGACAGAAAGTGTGGATGGCCTACCCAACAGCCAGGGCCCCCCCAGTTGCCCTTCATCAGAACTCAGATTTGGTTCTAATACTCACCCTCCCCAGGTACTCAAGGAAGGTGTTCCTTCCCCAGCCCCTTCATGTTTTGAACTCATCATGTGAGGACATTATTGTTTTTAAAATGTGAGTTTTATTATTTTTCAGGTATGTTGAAGCCAATAGATCAGGAGTCAATTGCCACCAATAATTACAGCTTCCAAGAGGAGGGAGCATGCCACACCACACCGGGGCAGGGGGTGAGAGATGGGGTGATACATAGTGAAGCACTGGGGCAAATCTGGAGGGAGAAGGAGCTGGGGGAAATGTGGGCAAGAGAGTTTACTGCAGTTTCTACAGGCAGAACAAGTGAGGTAGGGTAAGCAGGCTTAGGATTGGCTAGGTGAATAATTTCTGTCTCTGGGGCATTGGGTATGTTCCTATTTGCCTGGTACCTGACCCTGGGATGATTAGGGCAGGTGGCCCAGAGAGTGAGAGCCCTGTGAGAGCCTGATAAAGAAGGTGGTTGAGGTATGAGATATGGGATCTGGATCGGTTGGTTTGCATATGAAAGGAGGCCAGCAGTTTACTATCTCTAGGAAATTAGCCAGCCCTGGGAGGGGCAGTTTCTCTCCGGTCAGCAAAAGTCCAAGAGGTCAGTACATCAAAAATACAAAAAATGGAAGGGCGTGATTATACAGTTAGACTTGAATCTGTGGCAGACATCTTGTGAGCAGAGGAAGAAGCCAGCCGGATCCCAGAGAAGCCACTTCAAGCCCCCTGACCTTGTTGAACTACTGAGTTAAGCAACCCTGAATTGCCTTGTTCTGATGTTCTCATTATGGGAGATAAATCCCTTACTGCTTCAACCACTTTGATTGAGCTATCATGTTACTTGCAGCCGAAAGCATCCTAACTCATATGGCATTTAAGCCATCACTTTACCGTAAAGGTAAAAATTCTAACTCCAACTGTTTTGTTACACTAGAATTGTTTTTTAAAGAATGAGTTGCTTGAAATAACATCATTTCCAAGTTGCAGGAAGTCTAGATGAAGTCATAATTACCTATTACATTTGTTTAGAGTTTTATATATTACAGCCTCTCAGTAGCTGCTTACCCTCCCCAGAGTCAAACAGGGAGTGAAAAATAAATGTTCTGAATCCAGCTGGAAAAGGAAGGAGGTATCTTTTCCCTCTTCTGATTCCCAGATCTTCTTGTGTGATGTTTCCTCTCAGAGAGAGGTTTGGACTTTAGGTAGGTGGTTGGTTGGAGGGGGAGACTTGATTAGGAAGGGGCGAAGGCAGTGAAATTCGATTGCCATTTGACCGCAGGATCAAATAAGTATAATGGGAGAAATGTTATCTTAGAAGGGAGAAAACAAGCTTCCCAGAGTCAGCCTGACTGCTGTCCAGATATGTGCCCTCTGCCAATCACATCACATTTCTAGGCGTGGGTTTCCTCAATGACAAAATGAAGGATTTGGACTAAGTTATTCCTGGTCACTTCAAACTCCAAAAATGCCATGATTCTAAGTACAGATAGATCATCTCAACTCTCTGTTAAAATGCCAGTCACATACCACCAAGTTCTCTATCAGAGACCAAGACTATTCCGTGAATTGAAAGAATTGGTTGTAAGTGTTTCTGTCTGGCAGGGCCCTCTACCCAGATAAGGAAATAACTTATCAGTGGTGTTATTAAGACTACTGTTATGGGCTGAATTGTGTCCCTCTCCCCAGCCCAGAGCACCTCAGAATGTAACCTTACTTGAAAGTAAGGTCCTTGCAGATGTGATTAGTTAAGATGAGATTGTATTGAAGAAGGGTATAAGCCCTTAGTCCAATGACTGGTGTCTGCATAAGAAGAGGAGAGAGAGACCCACAGAGGGAACACTGTATGGAGACACAGAGACACACAGGAAGAAGACAGCCAGTGACAACAGAGGCAGAGTCTGGAGCAATGCGTCTACCGGCCAAGGATCTCCGGCAAACACTAGAAGCTAGAAAGGGGCAAGGAAGGATTCCCCCCTACAGGTTTCAGAGGGAGCGTAGCCCTGATGATACCTCAATTTCAGACTTCTAGCCTCCAGAACTGTGAGATAATAAATTTCTGTTGCTTGAAGCCACGCAGTTGGTGGCACCTTGTTTTGACAGCCCTAGAAACTAATGCAATTACCAATAGCAACTATTTATTGAATGCTTACCGCATACCAAGAGCTGTGCTCTATGTGCAGAATCTCTTTTAATCTTCTCCACAGCTTTGTGAAGCTGATGCTATATTTAATCCATGTTTTACAGGTGGAGACTATAAGGTTTTAGGAGTTAAGTACGCAGACGCAATCATTAGGTAAATGGTGCGTTTGGAGCTTTGAGGATCCTTTGTTGTAGGATCTTAAGTGTTAGGGATTTTATATATCCGAGGCCTCTTGTGAATAACAAGCTTCTATACTACTTGAATTGTTTTGCCTGTGTATGTTTGTCCGACCAAGTCGTAGAGTAAAGCACCTCAAAGTGAACATGTCCAAAATGATACTCATTGTCTTCCCCTCCAAACTTCTCCTTCAATGTCCCACTAAAACATCTCCTTCCCACGCTTCCCCAGTCTTAGTGGGGGCTCTGTGCTCAGGCCAAAGTCCTGAGTCATCCTCAATTCTTCCACTCATCCCCAATAAAGGAACCTCCAGCAAGTCCTGTCCCCACTCGTCTCACTGTCCCCACCGCCCACCACCCCAGTCCTAACCACCAACATCCCCGCTCTGAGCTCACCACTCTGGCCTAACTAGTCTCCCTACTAGTAGCTTCCATTCCTGCTCTCCTGGAGTCCACTCTCCACAAAATGGCCTTTCACAGTTTAAAACAAATCAGATCATATTACTCTTCTGATTAAAACCCTCCAAAGCCTTCTCATTCCACCTAGAATAAAATCCAACTCACGGGCTTCCCTGGTGGCGCAGTGGTTGAGAGTCCGCCTGCTGATGCAGGGGACACGGGTTCGTGCCCCGGTCCGGGAAGATCCCACATGCCGCAGAGTGGCTGGGCCCGTGAACCATGGCCGCTGAGCCTGCATGTCCGGAGCCTGTGCTCCGCAATGAGAGAGACCACAACAGTGAGAGGCCCGCGTATCGCAAAAAAAAAAAAAAAAAAAAAATCCAACTCTTTCTGTGGTCTGCGAGGCTCAGATGATCCGGCCTTTGGCCCCTCTGTAGCGCCAACAATTATCACATTTCTAGCTGTGCTGCTCGTTTTTGTGGTCCTCAAATATTCCTTGGCTTTGTTGTTTTCTTCACCTAAAATGCTCTCCCCGGGCTTCAGTTGACTGCTTGCTTCCTTCTCATTATTCAGGCCCCAGAGACTTCCCTGACCTTGTATTTAAAATTGTCTCTTTGCCCAATCCCACTTCATCCCATTACCCTGTTTTATTTCCTTTAGTCTCTGAAAATTAACATATGTATTTATTTTTCATTAACTTTCTTTCTTGTTTTCGTCTCTCTTCATTAGAATTTAAACTCCATGGGACCAGGGACCTCATCTACTCAGGTTCACTATCTTATTCCAATGCCTTGAATGTGTCTAGGTGCTTCATAAATGCTGCACGACTGCATGAATGAAATGCTAAGGTTCTCAAAGTATGATATGTGCTTCTGGTGACTCTCTTATGTCTTTTGCTGATCCCAGTTCAGTTTTGTGGCCCAAGTATTACTGAACCAAACTTGGGTCTGCTCACCCATGCGCAGTAAAGCCAATCTACTGAGGCTGCAGTTGCGGTGAAGGAAAGTGCAGCATTTATTATAAAGGCGCCAATACAAGGAGGATGGGTTGCTCGTGCTCTAAAATCCTGAACTGCCTGATGGGTTTCAGCAAAGCATTTTTAAAGGCCAGGTGAGGGAAGGGCATCCCAGGGTATGTGATCAGCCTGTGCACAGTTCTCTGATTGGTTGATGGTGAGGTAACAGGGCAGAGTCACAGGGTTAACATTAGCAACCTTTAGGCTTCAGTAGGCCTGGGGGCTATGTGCTCATGGACATCAAGCAGTTAATTTCTTCCATTTGGTGGGGGTTTTAGCATCTGTAAAACAACTCAGGAAATGTGCATCAAACACTATTATCTAGGTACTTAGAGGAGCTAAAGCAGAGGATATGGGGGAGGGGTCTGTCCTGAGAAGGCCCCATAAGGTCCTGCTGGTTTACAAAAGCAGGTGTCCACCAAATGCTTGCTGGTTGGATGAGCAGAGAAACTTTTCTTCCAGAATTTCTGATCTCAAGTAATAGAGCATTCTCTGGGTGGTACCAGGATTTCACATTCAGAAACCCATCACTCAGTGTGCCTAGATACGACTCAGAAAATTGTCCTCAATTTTTTCCCTAGAGGAAGTCTCTGTTCAGTGAGACAGATTCATCCTCCACACACAGAGAGGCTTGACCTGCCCCAAACTTGGGACATTGCTGTTCTAACTAGGCTCACATATGTAAATATTTTCTGGATTTTTAATTACTTCCAACACAGAGGACACATCATTTGGAGGCCCTTGCCAGTCATTCTGCATCTCTTACCCTCCAAACTGCTTGGAGAAATGAGTTTTTCCATCATGGGGGACATAGAAGAAAACTAAGGACTTTTTTTTTTTAATTAAGTCCATATTTGGTGCTCTTCTCAGGTACATTGCATCTGTTTGTAACAAATGGAAGTGGAAATTGATTTCTCCATTCCCCTTAGTACTCTGTATTTGCTGGCTCGCTGACTTTAAAGCCCCTCGCAAAGCTGTTCTGAACCCCAAATCTACTGTGTGGAGGTGGGGTAGTGGTGGAGGGGTGGCCAGGTCCAGCAGCTAGAACTGTGGCAGCAAGTTCCCTGAGACCCTTGAAAAGTCTGCAGGAAGCAGAGTCTGATGAGGGAAACTCTGAGCTTTAGATGACGAGTCCTGGGCAGTTGCTGCTCTTCCGAGAACACGAGATCACACAGGACAGGAAGTCTCCAGTACAGCTGTTTGTATCCTGTCCCTGCCCCCTGTCACCATATTCATCCATTCCCATTCCAGCCTAATGACTCCAGGCCAGGAAGGAGGAAGAAGAAAATGATTTAAAGCAAGTTAAGTAGGCTTGGCATTAGCCTCAAAGAAGGAAGCAGCTGTGTCTATTTTGGGCAATATCATTTCTCAACAAAATTATCCAAATCCCTCTACCTTTTGCAAAAGGTCTTGGGAAACCAAGCTGACTAAGCAATGTATTTTGGTTAAGGCTCTTCTGGTTGCAAATAACAAATACCCATTTGAGCTAGCTTAAATAAAATAGGAAAATGGATAGTATGGGTACAAGAGGATCTCACAGAACCGAGGACCAGGGAGTGGATGTGGGTCTCAGAACACATCTAAAGTAGGAGCTGGAAAGTCCACGGGAAACTAATTGGCCATTTTCTGTTTTTCTTTTACTTTAGGGTCACATAGACACTCATCTCTGCTTCTCTCTGTACCTCTGTTTGATTCTTCTCTGTCTCTGTAGACTGTTTTTTTCTGCTTCTCTCTACCTGAGAGCCATCATTCAACTCTCAAGTTTATAAGTTCTCAGTTCAAGCCACACGCAGGAACTCACTGTCCATGAATCACAGCTCCAGGTTCTCAGGAGAAAGAGTCTGATTAGCTCAGCCGAGTCGAGTACTCAATCCTGATCCAACCCAATGTCAGCCAAGGGGACATAAACTAACACATACTGGGAAACCATCCCACAAGTGGACGGGTCCCCTGAGGGCTAGGCAGCGATCCCCCAAATACCTATGCTGTATTATTACCCTGCAGGGACAGAGAGCCACTTTTTCATTGTTGTCATTCTGTTCCTTTAATTCCAGCAACATTGAAGTATTAAAAATGACTATAATCTGACTCTTCATTTATTGCTTTTTTATCTGAGAGAGGATCGTTGGTTATTAGAATTTTCTAATGAATCCTAAGACCATTTTTTTCCCGAGTAGTTTTTTCCTTCTTTTTGAATGTCTGAACAACGGTTTTCAACCCCCTAGCTCACAATTAGTCATTCAAACACTGGGAACTAAGGTAGTGGTACTGGGACCATGTTAGTTAAGCCTAAGGAATAATAGTAACAATAATCATTATGGGAAGAGGGAAGTAAAGGAGAAGAAATAGATGTGGAAGCAGAGGAGCGAACATGTATCGAACACTTATGACTGCCAGGCATTGTAATAGGCATCTTAGGGACCCAGTGGCCAATCCTTTCCTCAAGCAAGTTAGAGACACTGGGAGCTCTAACTGTATTACCCACCCACCAGCAGCACTGCTGCTCTCCCCCAGCGAGTGCTTGGTTTAATTGCACAAAATATTACTGATTATTTTCATTTACAGAAATAGCTTTGATTTATACCTAATCACCATGCAGCACAAAGATGATTATGTGTTAATTAACTTTGCTTTAAGATTAATCTCACCATTAAACTCTGCCCATTATTTTCAGGCTTCCTAGTTTATTGTTTGTACAGAATTGTCTACTCAAACTTAAAAATAATTAGAGGAAACATCACGATACTAGGCTGTAATATAGATGACACACGTATGGGTCCTTCCCAAGCAGTGGAGGATAGTGGGATATTCTGAAGAATTAATCTTAAGATATCTGGATATCCCTTTGGAAATGGAAAGAATATTAGTGTCATGGATATATACAGTATATTCTAGTTGCATTTTTGAGGCGCTAAATAGAGGGTGGGCAACAAGATACTGTGCAAGGATACCAGTACTAAAGTCAAAGCCATGGCCAGCCTGGGTCCAGCAATGACTAGCTATGATACCTCGGGGAAGTGAGGGCTTGGGGTCGTGTAGGGAGAAGCTAACACTTGTTGAGTGTACACCATTATGAGTAATAATGCTGTCTCATACTCTAGTAACAGTAGTAAGTAATGACAATACAGAAGCAATAGAAATAAGATAGCTAGCGTATTTTGAGCTCTCGTGCCAAGCAATATAATATTTAATCCTCCGAATAACCCTAAGGGACTGCGGCTGTCCTTGCCCTCAGTTTTCGAGAAGAGGAAACCAAAGCTCAGAGATGCTAAGTAATTTGACAAAGACCATGTCGATCGTTCACAGCTAGTCTGGATTTGAATCCAGGTCTGCTGGACATCAAAACTTAAGGTCTTTCCTGTTCTTCTAGGCTGTTTCCAAGATCTCGAATCGCCAAGAACCTCAGCTTCCTTGTTTGTAAAGTGGGATGATAGTATTTTACTTCCATCACAAGGTCTTCATGAAGGTCATAGGGTCACACACCTGAGAGCACTTTGTAAAATGCTAGAAAATGTAAATTTGTTAGACTCATAAAGCTTACCTGTTTTCCTTGAAAAACATAGGCAAACCTACCTCCTTCCCTTCCTTCCTTTCTTCCTTCCTTCCTCCCTCCCTTCCTTCCTTCCTTCCTTCTTCCCCTCCCTCTTTTTCTCTCTTTCTCCCCTTCCATTCATTTCATCCCTCTTTTTTTCTTCCTCCGCTTTCTTTCCATCTTGCAACAACTTCACCACCCTTCCCACCCCTGCCTCGTTTGGGAAAGCATTAACCAAGGAGCCCGGGAGAGCGTGCATTTTAATTAGTCACCTGTGATTTACCTGGAGACGGCTTTGTTACTCTGAGAGCTGGTTGCACACCCAACAGTGGCTCAGGGCAGAGTTGCTACATGACGGATGATACTGTTGCTCCACTTAGGGTACTCCCTGGAGAGATATGAGTAATTTCCTTTCATAATATCATCTTCATGCTGAATCTCAGGCACCAACCTGGAATTCTCCTAGAGGAAATTGGACATCTGCCCTTGACAGAGTGTAGTGGATAAGGCATAACATCTGTGATCAGAAGATTTAGATCTGAGTCCCAATTGTGCTACTTTTTCGCTGTGTAACCTTGAGGAAGTTATTTAACCTCTTTTTCGCTGTGTAACCTTGAGGAAGTTATTTAACCTCTCTGAGCCTCAATTTTCTCAACTCTGAAAAGAGGCTAGTGGTAATAACATGTGTTGGAGATGTGTGTATAAAATGAGGTAACAGATACTTTGTAAACAGTGTGCTTGTGACTAATCACAAGTTAGTTGTGATTGTAATTATGTATTTTTCCAGCAATGAGGAGAGGACAGGGTGAAAGGTAGTGCCCTGAAACTCTCCCTCATGGGTCGGTTCTACAGAGGGTTCACCTGGCACTTATAGTCCTTTATAATTTTTATTATCTATAAAAACAAGCACAGGTGTCTCTTATCAGAACTTGCAGCGTGGACACCTGCACCTGAGACAGAGGCAGTGATGCAGGTGGGCAGGTGGGGTAAATGCCAGGGGACTGGGCTTTGTGGAGATGGGGCCATTTCCTGTAGGTGACTCAACAATGGCTCAGGGAAGTAAGTGAGGGAGAGGCAAGTGTCCATAATACACAACTAGCAATGACCCCCCCAGCCCTGGCCCTTGTGGATTCTGACAGCCCCAAAATGTTGCCTTTATGCAGTGTCCTCCTCCCTACCTCCAGCCCCAGCTGCCCAGACACTCCTTCTAGTCTGAGTTTGAGGAGGCAGGGATGCTAGAGAAGGAGGACATCTAGTAAGGTTTGCCCTGGGACTCTCTTGCCCCTGACCGTCAGAGCAAGGTCAGATCTACCACATCCTTAGAGAGAGCAGTGGTCACACCCGCACTGAGAAAGGAGCGTGACCCTTGACCACAAACTGAACTTGGTGTTAGAGGACAGGGAACCATTTGGGTTCTGCCCCCAAAATGCTGCGACTTCGGCAGTTCACTTAATCTCTGAGCTGTGTCTGCTCAGTCAAACGGAGATATTAATATTTGTCCTGACATCCTCACATTGCTGAGATGAGGATCAAATTAAAAAACAAAACAAAGAAACCACGGGAACAAAAGAGTCTGTTTAAATGTTTCTTTTTAGGAGAACAATGAAGCAGTTAAAGACAATAGGCTAGGTGTCCACATGTCAACACAGTTGGACCTTACATTTCTTGCCCTGAATAGAAAATGCTAGAAACATAATGAGCTCTATAACACAATACTAGTCACATAAATTTAAAATATTTGCTCACAAAACAGTCATATACATTTTTCAAAGATTCAGCATTAGGGACTTCTCTGGTGGTCCAGTGGGCAAGACTCTGCGCTCCCAGTGCAGGGGGCCCGGGTTGTATCCCTGATCACGGAACAAGATCCTGCATGCCACAACTAAGTGTTTGCATGCTGCCACTAAGAGCCCACGTGCCGCAACTAAGACCCAGGGTAGCCTAAATAAATAACTAAATATTTTTTTTAAAGATTCAGCATTAAATTAGAACAGTGATAAGACTAAGGATTAGGGATAAAATGAATGAATGAATGGGGTTTTGCATGGACCAATGGTGTTAGTATTTCATGAGCTGAGGAGTAGATTAATCCAATCCTGTGCACCTGAAATTCAAGAAAAAAGAAACTGCTATTATTAAGTGTCAAATTTGTGAAGTAAGAGAGGAGTATTGACAATACTTTCTTCTGCAATGTGGTCTTTCATTCATTCATTCTTTCAGTTAACATTTGTTAAATATCTACAACAGGCCAAACTGTGCCAGGTACTAGGATTATAGAGCTTAAAAAAAAATAGGTCCTGCTCTCACACCTCTTGTTTACAGAAAAGGAAACAAATGATTACAGTATGTGTGATGGTGTCTGACAGAGGTGAGGACACGGGGACCCAGAGAGCGGGCCCTCACCCAGCCTGGGCCAAGGGAGGGGGCGAGGGCAGCAAAAGCTGGGAGAGGGGTGCTTGAGCTGTGCTGGAAGGATAGAAGGTGGGGATAGAGACTTCAGGTATAGGAAATGGCAAGTTCAGTGGCATTGAAGCTTAAAGCACCAAGGCCCTGTACCAAGGCAGGGCCCTGGAGAGCTGAGGCTCGAGACCCAGGCAGGACCCCGCTCTGAAGAGCCTTTAAGACCGAGATGGGGAGTCTGGATTTTCCCTAAACTCACGGGTGTCAATGCGGCTTTGCACAGGAGAACACCACACCCAAACATGCGTTTTAATATCCTCTCTGGACACAGCGTGGAGACTGGGTTCTAGGAGGGAAGCTTGAAGGTGAGGAGACCATTTAGGGGGTTGTAGGAGCACTGAAAGTCTGAACTAAGGCAGTGGCCGTGGGATGGAGAAAAGAGACCAATCGTCTCTGACCACCTCTGACCGCTTCTCTACCCCACATCCGGTAGGACACAAATCAACGTGATCCTGGATTCTTCCTCCCTCTTCCTATCTCATGTCCTTGGTCTCCCTTCTCCATCCCCATGGCCACCTCGTTAGTTCCAAATTTCTTTTCGGACACCAAGGTCAGCTGACCATGCCCTTCTCCAGAACAGGAAATCCAGGCAGAGGCAGGCTTGTGCAAGACAATGAATTTGGTTCTGGAGACAGAGTTTAAGTTGCAGAAGGTGGTTGTATATGCAGGTATGCAACTCAGGAGAGGGCCCTGGGTTGGAAATATCCACATTTGGCAGCAGTGAAATGTGAAGCCACTGGAGGAGATGACACATCGGGGGGAACTTACAGGTGAAAAGACAAGAGGGTCAAGAATGGACCATTCGTTTAAGGGGTGAATGGAGGAATTGGAAACTGTAGAAAGAAGAAACCAGAGCGGAAGAGATTAAACGTGAGTCATGAAAATTAAGGAGGGAGGTTTCAGGAAGGAGGAAGTCGGGGTCAGCAGATAATGCAAACCAGTCAAATAACATCAAGCCTGAGATGAGGACAGCCTCCAAAAGGCCGCTGGTAACAACAGGGAGTGGACTGAGAAACAGAGAAAATAGAAGCAGCAGGTGCAGAAGACCTTTTCAAGAAATCTGAGTGGGAAGGGAAAGAGGGAGATAGAACAGTGACTAGAGGGAATCAAGGAAGGAATTCTTGGGGTTTCCCTGGTGGCGCAGTGGTTAAGAATCCACCTGTCAATGCAGGGGTCAAGGGTTCGAGCCTTGGTCCCGGAAAATCCCACATGCCGTGGAGCAGCTAAGCCCGTGCACCATAGCTACTGAGCCTGGGCTCTAGAGCCCGTGAGCCACAACTACTGAGCCCACGTGCTGCAACTACTGAAGTCCACGTGCCTAGAGCCCGTGCTCCGCAACAAGAGAAGTCACTGCAGTGAGAAGCCCGCGCACCGCAACGAAGAGTAGCCCCTGCTCGCCACAACTAGAGAAAGCCCCTGCGCAGCAACAAAAACCCAACGCAGCCAAAAATAAAAATTTTTAAAAAAAGGAAGGAAGTTTTAAAGAATGAGCACATACAGCACACGGAGCTGTATTCACTATCTTGTAATAACCTATAATGGAAAAGAATCTGAAAAAGAATATATATTATATATATCTGAACCACTTTACTGTATACCTGAAACATTGTAAATTATCTATACTTCAATTAAAAAAATTTTTTAAAGGATGAGAACAACTTGGGCATCCATAGAGGAAAGGTTTGGGAAAAGAGGAAGAGATTGAAGATACAAGAGTGATGGGAAAACTGATGGTAGGGGATCCTGGAGAAGGTGATGAGGGCGGAGTTCAAGGGCACAGCTGAAAGGGTTCACATGGATTGAAGAAGGGACACCTCTTCCCCTGGATGCAATGAATTTTCCAGCTTTCCTAAAATAATGCTGTGTACACAGCTTTCTGCTCCCTGTAAAATACGACTGGTATCTGTTAATGAGATTACTGTAAAGTTTGCTCCACTTCCTCATTTCCTCTTTCCCCAGCTTCCTCCAACAATGACAAGAACCTTGAGGTACCTGAGAAGCAGGACAAAGGGCCAGGAGCCGGTGGAGGTGGGGATGGGAAAGGGAAGCAGACTGTAATGGGACATAGAAAGGTGTTGACATCCCTCATAATCCCCAACTCAATGCCTCCGCTGAACCATAAGGCAGGCTGAGAACTCTCACTAATTTATGGGGAAACTGTCCTGGCTTCTCCACTGTTTAAACCTGTTCTCACTTCCCCCACCTCCCAACTCCAGCCTCCACCTCTCAGTGTTTAACTTCCCCCTGCTCCTTTGGTCTTTGGTGTTCTTTCATTGCTGGATCCTGATGCTTCGCTCCGCCTCCAGAGTTTTGCCTTGTATTCAATATTTTGACACTCCAGCTTTTGTCCATCTTGGGTAAAGGGATTTGAGATGGTTAACAATCATATATTGAATATAGCAAATGTTTTTTAAAATTAGATCATGAATCAAAAGGAAAAGCAAAGTTAAAAGAAATAAGATAAATTCAAGGGTAAGGTGAAAATGCCAAAAATACATTCCATAAGTCTCTGTAAACCTTACTTTAAATGGTTATAGATTTTCTGTGCCTCCTAGCAACCAGTGTAAAGAGGAAACAGGAGGAGGTATGCAATTCACTGTGCTTTTAAATAAAAACAAATGTATTGAAATACAAGAAAAAGGGAATCCAAAATGAAAGAGGGGCAAAGGGAACTCTCCAGGATGAGAGTAAGGAAAATCCCAGGGTACTAGTCATTAGAGATCACCAGAACGTTCTAGGAGCTGTCTCCATCAGAGGAAATTGATGGAATACCCAATTTGTTTGGAAGTATTAAAGAGTTTAGACGATTAGGGGAATGTTCTGCATGAAATAATGATAAATACTTAGAAATTAAGCATAAAGACAAGATAATAATTATCCCCAGCATAAAAAAATAAAATAGTGTAAGAAAGAAAAACTAATAACTCTGCTACAAATATCATTTCTGTGGTCCTAATTATGTAATCATGAAATATCAATATAACGATCAAATGTATTCTATAATATATTGAGAGGAGAAGGAAGTGATTGTGAGAGATAATGTTTATTGTTTTAATCTGCTAAGTTTTGGTGTATTTCTCACTATAAAAATGAAAGTGGGAAATTGATAATGCCTAAAACAAACAAACAAAGAAATCAGGAAGTAGCAGTTTAAGCTTGATATTTAGAGATATGAAAGTTCCTAACAAAAAATTAGGTTACAAAATTTGGGCCTGGAGATTCGCTTCCAAGACGGCTCATTCACACGGCAGGCAGGTTCTTGCTGGCTGTAGGCAGGAGGCCTCAGTTCCTCACCACACAGACCTCTCCATAGGGTTGCTTGAGTGTCCTCAAGGCAAGCAGTCAAATTCCCCTAGAGTGGCAAGATGAGAAAGAACATGGTGGAAGCCACAGTACCTTATGGTCTAGCTTCAGAAGTCACACGGCATCATTTCAGGTATATCCTATTGGTCACATGGGACAGCCCTACTCAGTGAGGGCAGTGA
Organism: Grampus griseus; assembly: GCF_964374135.1. Lineage (NCBI taxonomy): Eukaryota > Metazoa > Chordata > Mammalia > Artiodactyla > Delphinidae > Grampus > Grampus griseus. The sequence goes on from NC_139017.1 coordinate 83,301,603, forward strand.
CTACAGAAAGACATGAATTACTGAAGGCTGCTACACAAGTATTCAAAAAGTAGAAACTTGCCTAATAAAGTGAACCTCATCCTTAACATTCTTATGATAAGGACATCATTAGGCCAGTAGCATAGCAGAGAAGACCTGTTCTAAAAAGGCAGCCAACCAGAGGCCAAAATGATATGTTCCGCCACCCAGCTCTCTGAAGGTCTCTGTAGTTCTGACTTATATGTAGATAAGACGGGGAATCTAGAGGAATGGTGGGAATGCTTGTCTTTTGCCTCCATTGATGCTATTTTTTGCAACCGAGCATTTGGTAAATGTTGAGCTGCAGGGAGCTCAGTGTTATGCTATCTGACAAGTACATGGAGTTCAGCTCCTCCCTGCTACCAATTAAGGGCAGATCCACATTCTTTAATAGGCTGAGCAGGAGATGGGCTGTCATCCACCCGGGAAAGTTCAGGAGCCTGGCTAGGACACATGCATGGTTGGAAGGACAGTCTCTTGCATGTAATACCTGTCCTCCTTGCAGACAGCCATGACATTTAGGGCATCCCAACTTTAAATCCACACCCTTCCTTTTTGCACAAGAGCAGAAAAAAGGATTCGTTCCATCTTCTAAAATTCCCTCTTTTATAGTTCTGTCGACCCTCAAAGTCCAGCTCAAAATCTCCCTGCCCATCAAGGCTCCTTCACTGCCTCCATACCTGCTCCTCTACTTCCTCCAGACCAGTGTCCAGGCCTCTTGGACCTTTCCCTGTACAAAGTATGGTTAACAGGGTGGACGTAGTGACCCCAACAAACTCCACTGTCTCATTCAGGTACATGACACACTACATCCAGGCTTGTACCTTCCTAAGACCTCAGGTCTGTTCACAAGAAGCCCTTGTCACTTTTGCATCTACAAAGTGTGCCTTTAGAACAGGATGATTCCAGGGCCACAGGGATGCCCACAAAGGACATCCACGATTTTGTGTGTTTGTTCAGACATTTTTTTCCCCCTAAGGAAAAGACTAGTTTTTATCAGATTCTCAAGTCCCAAAGAGGTTCAGGGCATGCAGGCCAGATACAGCCTTCAAAGGTTATTGGTTTGGACTACACAGAGTTTGCGGGAGGGAGGGTTGCAATATTTAAAGGTCAGAGCATTTTATACAAAAATAAAGATTTCTAGCTTTAAAACAAACAAAAAAAAGAAAAATGAGGCAACCCCAAGCCCACACTCCCTGGCGGCAAGAATTGGCTTGATTAGGGCAGCAGCTGCCCTTCAGATGGAGCACAGGCTCCCCACAGTCCCCACAAGACCAATTTCTTTTTGATGATTCTGCCTTCTTGACCCTGGTTTAGGTTCTTTGTTTTAGATCTTCAAAAACTGGTGAATGTTTCTCTGCCAGCTGTTGGTTTTACTGGTTTCAGGCCTCTGCTTGCCATTTTAGGAACTCTCTCCACCCGGCTGCTCCTCTCCCAAGGGAGCTCACCCTCATGCATGCTCTTCTTCCCATTGCTGACATTTCCTTACCCAGGAAGGGACCTACCTGAGTGGACACTCTTGCCTGACTCCACCCCCCATTCCTGATTGGAGGGCGGGCTGGGAGAAACCTGGCGATGCGTTCCTTCCTCCTTCTCCTCAGGCCCAAACCTCCCACCCACCAAGCGAGGGTTTGCTTGGGTGTCTTCAGGACTTGTGGACGTGTGTCAGAAGGAAGAATGTTAACAACCCCATTTTGCTCTAGATATGAGAGCTTTAATCGTTAATAAAGGTGATACTTTGTTCTCCATCAGTCTACACAGTTGTCTATTTTCTCTTTAAACCATGGATTCAGGAATCACACTGCTCTATACTTACTAGCTCTGTGACCTTGGGCAAATCACTTAATCTCTCTTCTCCCTCAATTTCCTGCTCTGTAGAAAGAGGATAAGACTAGTGTCACCCTCATTTAGGTGTTGTGAAGACTACATGAGATAATCCAGGTTTTAATGCCTACTTAGCCTAATATTCAAAATATAGTAAGAACTCAGTAACTGTAGTCTATTATAATTTCTGATCTCATGACTTAAAAATTAAACCAAACAAAAACAAGAAAACCAAAAGCAAAATAGAGAAATGCAGATTTTCTATGGTTGGAGCACTCCCCTTCCTCCCTTCAATGGCCTCTGAAGTGATTCCAGGAAATCCCAAGGAATTCACCCCCAGGGGTCCTCCAAACTTAGTTTAAAACCACTTTTCAGGCTTCCCTGGTGGCGCAGTGGTTGAGAGTCCACCTGCCAATGCAGGGGACACAGGTTCGTGCCCCAGTCCAGGAAGATCCCACATGCCGCGGAGCAGCTAGGCCCGTGAGCCATGGCCGCTGAGCCTGAGTGTCCGGAGTCTGTGCTCCACAATGGGAGAGGCCACAACAGTGAGAGACCCACGTACTGCAAAAAAAAAAACAAAACACTTTTCTTCTTCTGACTGTACTACAAAGCTACAGTAATCAAAACAGTGTGGTATGGGCACAAAAACAGACATACAGATCAATGGAACAGAATAGAGAGCTCAGAGGGCATGCCACTGTCTGGCATTGGGCACCTGCCTGCAGCTGCTGCGGGGGATCACACGCAGCTTGCCACCTCAGGCTGGGTGGTGGGGCGCTGGGGTGGCAGCACGGGGTAGGCAGGGACCCTGCACTCCCGCATGGACTTGGAGGAATCCAGCAAGAGGAGTCTGCAAGGAGGAGGCAGAGGAGGAGGAGGGAAGAGAGAGGAAGACTGGAGTGCCTGCGACTGTGGCAGTGGCAGTCCAGGCTACCTGTAGGCCAGCTGTCACCTTCTTGAAGAAGGACCACACCTGTGCTTATTCCTCACTTTGGAAGGGAGATGTAGGAATAGAAGCTCTGAGAATGGTGGACTCTGCAGAAAAGAGGAGTGTGATTATGTTTCTGGAACAGCCCAAGACTCTAAAAGTGGAATATACTTTCGTACTGTACCATTAGCACCTGCCATCACTTGTTTTAAAATTAAAATCATTCGGGCTTCCCTGGTGGCACAGTGTTTAAGAATCCACCTGCCAATGCAGGGAAAACGGGTTCGAACCCTGGTCCAGGAAGATCCCACATGTCACAGAGCAACTAATTCCATGCACCACAACTACTGCGTCTGTGCTCTAGAGCCCAAGAGCCACAACCACTGAGCCCATGTGCTGCAACTACTGAAGCCCATGTGCCTAGAGCCCATGCTTCTCAACAAGAGAAGCTACCGCAATGAGAAGCCCATGAACCACAACAAAGAGTAGCCCCCGCTCACCGCAACTAAAGAAAGCCCATGTGTAGCAACGCAGCCAAAAATTAATTAATTAATTAATTAATTTAAAAAAAGAATAGAGAGCCCAGATATAAACCCATATACCTACAGTCAATTAATCCTCAACAAAGGACGTAAAAATATAAAAAAAAATGACAGCCTTTTCAGCTAGTGGTGCTGGGAAATTTGGACAGCCACATGTAAATCAATGAAGTCAGAACACACCTTTACACAATACACAATAATAAACTCAAAATGGCCTAAAGACTTTAAGACAAGACACCATAAAACTCTTAGAAGAGAAAATAGGCAAAGCATTCTCTGAAGTAAATTATACTGATGTTTTCTTAGGTCAGTCTCCTAAGGCAATAGAAATAAAAACAAAAATAAACAGATAGGACCTAATCAAACTTACAAGCTTTTGCACAGCAAAGGAAACCATAAACAAAACAAAAGGACAACCTATGGAATGGGAGAAAATATTTACGACCGAAAAGGTCTTCATTTCCAAAATATACAAATAGCTCACTCAACAACAAAAAAACAAACAACCCAATCAAAAAATGGGCAGAAAATCTAAGCAGACATTTCTCCAAAGAAGACATACAGATGGCCAATAGGCACATGAAAAATGCTCAACATAGCTAATTAGTAGAGAAATGCAAATCAAAACTACAATGAGGTATCACCTCAAAATAGTCATAATGGCCATCATTAAAAAGTCTACAAAGAGACCTCTGGGACAACATTAAAGGCAACAACATTCACATTATAGGGGTCCCAGAAGGAGAAGAGAGAGAGAAACGACCCAAGAAAATATTTGAAGAGATTATAGTCGAAAACTTCCCTAACATGGGAAAGGAAATAGCCACCCAAGTCCAGGAAGTGCAGCAAGTCCCATACAGTATAAACCAAAGGAGAAACATGCCGAGACACATAGTAATCAAATTGGTAAAAATTAAAGACAAAGGAAAATTATTGAAAGCAGCAAGAGAAAAATGACAAATAACATACAAGGGAACTCCCACAAGGTTAACAGCTGATTTCCCAGCAGAAACTCTACAAGCCAGAAGGGAGTGACATGATATACTTAAAGTGATGAAAGGGAAGAACCTACAACCAAGATTACTCTACCCGGCAAGGATCTCATTCAGATTCGATGAAAAATAAAAAGCTTTAGAGACAAGCAAAAGCTAAGGGAATTCAGCACCACCAAACCAGCGCTACAAAAAATGCTAAAGGAACTTCTGTAAGTGGGAAGTACAGAGAAGAAAATGACCTACAAAAACAAACCCAAAACAATTAAGAAAATGATCATAGGAACATACATATCAATAATTACCTTAAACGTGAATGGATTAAATGATCCAGCCAAAAGACACAGGCCTGCTGAATGGATACAAAAACAAGACCCGTATATATGCTGTCTACAAGAGACCCACTTCAGACCTAGGGACACATACAGACTGAAAGTGAGAGGATGGAAAAAGATATTCCATGCAAATGGAAACCAAAAGAAAGCTGGAGTAGCAATACTCCTATCAGATAAAATAGACTTTAAAATAAAGAATGTTACAAGAGACAAGGAAGGACACTACATAATGATCAAGGGATCAATCCAAGAAGAAGATATAACAATTATAAATATATATGCACCCAACATAGGAGCACCTCAATACATAAGGCAACTGATAACAGCTCTAAAAGAGGAAATCAACAGTAACACCAAAATAGTGGGGGACTTTAACACCTCACTTACACCAATGGACAGATCATCTAAACAGAAAATTAATAAGGAAACAGAAGCTTTAAATGACACAACAGACCAGATAGATTTAATTGATATTTATAGGACATTCCATGCAAAAACATGAGATTACACTTTCTTCTCAAGTGCGCATGGAACATTCTCCAGGATAGATCATGTCTTGGGTCACAAATCAAGCCTCAGTAAATTTAAGAAAATTGAAATCATATCAAGCATATTTTCTGACCACAACGCTATGAGATTAGAAATGAATTACAGGGAAAAAAACGTCAAACACATGGAGGCTAAACAATCCATCACTAAATAACCAAGATATTACTGAAGGAATCAAAGAGGAAATCAAAAAATACCTAGAGACAAATGACAATGAAAACACGATGATCCAAAACCTATGAGTTGCAGCAAAAGCAGTTCTAAAAGGGAAGTTTATAGCTATACAAACCTACCTCAAGAAACAAGAAAAATCTCAAATAAACAATCAACCATACACCTAAAGGAACTAGAGAAAGAAGAACAAACAAAACCCAAAGTTAGCAAAAGGAAAGAAATCATAAAGATCACAGCAAAAATAAATGAAATAGAAACAAAGAAAACAATAGCAAAGATCAATAAAACTAAAAGCTGGTTCTTTGAGAAGATAAACAAAATTGACAAACCACTAGCCAGCCTCATCAAGAAAAAGAGGGAGAGGACTCAAATCCATAAAAGTAGAAATGAAAAAGGAGAAGTTACAACAGACACCACAGAAATACAAAGCATCCTAAGAGACTACTACAAGCAGCTCTATGCCACTAAAATGGACAACCTGGAAGAAATGGACAAATTCTTAGAAAGGTGTAACCTTCCAAGACTGAACCAGGAAGAAATAGAAAATATGAACAGACCAATCACAAGTAATGATATTGAAACTGTGATAAAAATCTTCCAAGAAACTAAAGTCCAGGACCACATGGCTTCACAGGTGTATTCTAACAGATATTTAGAGAAGAGCTAACACCCATCCTTCTCAAACTCTTCCAAAAAATTACAGAGGAAGGAACACTCCCAAACTCATTCTATGAGGCCACCATCACCTTGATACCAAAACCAGACAAAGATACTACAAAAAAAGAAAATTACAGACCAATATCACTCATGAATATAGATGGAAAAAATCTCAATACTAGCAAACAGAATCCAACAACACATTAAAAGGATTATACACCATGATCAAGTGGGATTTATCTCAGGGATGCAAGGATTCTTCAATATACGCAAATCAATCAATTTGATACACCATATTAACAAATTGAAGAATAAAAACCATATGATCATCTCAATAGATGCAGAAAAAGCTTTTGAAAAAATTCAACACCGATTTATGATAAAAACTCTCCAGAAAGTGGGCGTAGAGGGAACCTACCTGAACATAATAAAGGCCATATACGACAAACCCACAACAAACATCATTCTCAATGGTGAAAAACTGAAAACATTTCCTCTAAGATCAGGAACCAGACAAGGATGTCCACTCTCACCACTATTACTCAACATAGCTTTGGAAGTCCTAGCCATGGCAATCAGAGAAGAAAAAGAAATAAAAGGAATACAAATTGGAAAAGAAGAAGTAAAACTGTCACTATTTGCAGATGACATGATACTATACATAAAGAATCCTAAAAATGCTACCAGAAAACCACAAGTGCTAACCAATGAATTTGGTAAAGTAGCAGGATACAAAATTAATGCACAGAAATCTCTTGCATCCCTATACACTAATGATGAAAAATCAGAAAGAGAAATTCGGGGTTAGTAGGTGCAAACTATTACATATATAATGGATGGACAACAAGGTCGTACTATATAGCACAAGGAACTATATTCAATGTCCTGGATAAACCATAATGGAAAACAATATGAAAAAGAATGTGTATATATATATATATATATATATATATATATATATATATGTATATATGTATAACTGAGTCATTTTGCTATACAGCAGAAGTTAGCACAACATTGTAAATCAACTATACTTCAATAAAAAAAAAATGTACTTAGAGCAAAAAAAAAAATTTTTTTTTGCAAAGCCCTTAAAAAAAAAAAGATTTTCCAGCTTCTTGAATGCCCTCCACCAACATAGCACTGGAGTCAGACACCTGAAAGTTGCCCTAGATTCCTCTCTCCTCTACTCCCCACATTCAGCAATGTCAGGTCCTGTTGGCAATCCCTCCTAAATTTCTCCCCACCTCTCTCCTTTTCTCAACCCCACTGCTACTACTCCTGTCTTCATGAATTTTCTTTCATCCATGAACTCAATAATTCACTCATTTAGCAAATACTTTTTTCTTTTTAATAAATTTATTTATTTTTGGCTACACATGGGCTTTCTGTAGTTGCGGTGAGTGGGGACTACTCTTTGTTGCGGTGCGCAGGCTTCTCATTGTGGTGGCTTCTCCTGTTGCGGAGCACGGGCTCTAGGCACACAGGCTCAGTAGTTGTGGCACACAGGCTTAGTTGCTCTGCAGCATGTGGGATCTTCCTGGACCAGGGCTCAAACCCATGTCCCATGCATTGGCAGGTGGATTGTTTACCACTGTGCCACCAGGGAAGTCCTAGCAAATACTTATTGATACCTACTCTATGCTAGACACTGCAGTAAATACTATGGATATAGCCGTGATCAAAACAGGCACATCCCTGCCCTCAAGGTACTTCCATTCTCCTGGAAGAAGACAAAACATAAGCCGGTAAGTAAAAGATATAGTGTGGTGGATGGAAAGAAACAAACAACCATGGAAGTGGGACATGGAGTTGAGGGTGGGAGTACTACCTTAAGTAAACTGACTAGGAAGGTTTCATTGAAAAGGAGACTTTAAGCAAAGGCTTGAAGGACATAAGGGAGTGAACCATGTGAACATCTGGAGGAAGACCATTCCAGAGAGAGGAAAGAGAAGGTGGCAATGCCCTGAGGTCAGTGTGATGGGCATGTTCAAGGATCAGCCTGAGTGGTCGGTGTGGCTGAGTAAGGAAAGACTGAGTGGGAGATGAGGTCACAGAGATAACAAGTCAGTCTGGGGGGACCGGTGCTTCATTGTAATGGTTTTGGTCTTTCCTCAGAGTGCAATGGGAAGCCTTAACTGAGACTCCCCATTTTTCACCTGCATTACTGCAATGGCTTCCTGTCTGGCCTCCCTGACTCCAGTCTTCACCTTGTCTGCCCCACTGGTCAGTGCTGCCAGAGTCAGCATTCTAAGACTCATCATTCCCATTCATGTTTTTTTAAACATCTTTATTGGAGTATAATTATTTTACAATGGTGTGTTAGCTTCTGCTGTATAACAAAGTGAATCAGCTATACGTATACATATATCCCCATATCTCCTCCCTCTTGCGTCTCCCTCCCACCATCCCTATCCACCCCTCTAGGTGGTCACAAAGCACCGAGCTGATCTCCCTGTGCTATACGGCTGCTTCCCACTAGCTATCTATTTTACATTTGGTAGTGTATATATGTCCATAGCACTCTCTCACTTCATCTCAGCTTACCCTTCCCCCTCCCCGTGTCCTCAAGTCCATTCTCCACATCTGTGTCTTTATTCCTGTCCTGCCCCTAGGTTCTTCAGAACCTTTTTTTTTTTTTTTTAGATTCCATATATATGTGTTAGCATATGGTATTTGTTTTACTCTTTCTGACTTACTTCATTATGTATGAAAGACTCTAGGTCCATCCACCTCACCACAAATAACTCAATTTCCTTTCTTTTTATGGCTGAATAATATTCCATTGTATGTATGTCCCACATCTTCTTTATCTATTCATCTGTCAATGGACACTTAGGTTGCTTCCATGTCCTGGCTATTGTAAATAGAGCTGCAATGAACATTGTAGTATATGACTCTTTTTGAATAATGGATTTCTCGGGGTATATGGCCAGAAGTGGGATTTCTGGGTTATATGGTAGTTCTATTTTTAGTTTTTTAAGGAACTTCCATACTGTTCTCTATAGTGGCTGTATCACTTTACAATCCCACCAACAGTGAAAGAGGGTTCCGCTTTTCTCCACACCCTCTCCAGCATTTATTGTTTGTAGATTCTTTGATGATGGCCATTCTGACTGGTGTGAGGTGATACCTCATTGTACTTTTGATTTGCATTTCTCTAATGATTAGTGATGTTGAGCATCCTTTCATGAGTTTGTTGGCAATCTGTATACCTTCTTTGGAGAAATGTCTATTTTGGTCTTCTGCCCATTTTTGGATTGGGTTGTTTGTTTTTCTGATATTGAGCTGCATGGGCTGCTTGTATATTTTGGAGATAAATCCTTTATCAGTTGCTTTGTTTGCAAATATTTTTTCCCATTCTGAGTGTTGTGTTTTCATCTGGTTTATGGTTTCCTTTGCTGTGCAAAATCTTTTAAGTTTCATTAGGTCCCATTTGTTTATTATTTTTTCCATTTCTCTAGGAGGTGGGTCAAAAAGGATCTTGCTGTGATTTAACACTGTCATAGAGTGTTCTGCCTATGTTTTCCTCTAAGAGTTTCACAGTGTCTGGCCTTACGTTTAGGTCTTTAATTTATTTTGATTTTATTTTTGTGTATGGTGTTAGGAAGTGCTCTAATTTCATTCTTTTACATGTAGCTGTCCAGTTTTCCCAGCACCACTTATTGAAGAGGCTCTCTTTTCTCCACTGTATATTCTTGCCTCCTTTATCAAAAATAAGGTGACCATATGTGCATAGGTTTATCTCTGGGCTTCTATCCTGTTCCATTGATCTATATTTCTGTTTTTGTGCCAGTACTATACTGTCTTGATTACTGTAGCTTTGTAGTGTAGTCTGAAGTCAGGGAGCCTGATTCCTCCATCTCCATTTTTCTTTCTCCAAATTGCTTGGGCTATTCAGAGTCTTTTGTTTTTCCATACTAATTGTGAAATTTTTTGATCTAGTTCTGTGAAAAATGCCATTGGTAGTTTGATAGGGATTGCATTGAATCTGTAGATTGCTTTGGGTAGTATAGTCATTTTCACAATGTTGATTCTTCCAATCCAAGAACATGGTATATCTCTCCATCTGTTTGTACCATCTTTAATTTCTTTCATCAGTGTCTTATAGTTTTCTGCATACAGGTCTTTTGTCTCCTTAGGTAGGTTTATTCCTAGGTATTTTATTCTTTTTGTTGCAGTGGTAAATGGGAGTGTTACCTTACTTTCTCATTCAGATTTTTCATCATTAGTGTATAGGGATGCAAGAGATTTCTGTGCATTAATTTTGTATCCTGCTAATTTACCAGATTCATTGGTTAGCTCTTGAGGTTTTCTGGTAGCATTTTTAGGATTCTCTATATATAGTATCATGTCATCTGCAAACAGTGACAGTTTTACTTCATTTCCGATTTAGATTCCTTTTATTTCTTTCTCTTCTCTGATTGCTGTGGCTAAAACAAATGTCCAAAACTATGTTGAATAATAGTGATGAGAGTGGGCAACCTTGTCTTCTTCCTAATCTTAGTGGAAATGGTTTCAGTTTTTCACCATTGAGAACAATGTTGGCTGTGGGCTTGTCATATATGGCCTTTATTATGTTTAGGTAGGTTCCCTCTATGCCTACTTTCTGGAGAGTTTTTATCATAAATGGATGTTTTATTTTGTCAAACGCTTTTTCTGCATCTATTGAGATTATCATATGGTTTTTATCCTTCAGTTTGTTAATATGGTGTATCACATTGATTGATTTGTGTATATTGAAGAATCCTTGCATTCCTGGGATAAACCCCACTTGATCATGGTGTATGATCCTTTTAATGTGCTGTTGGATTCTGCTTGCTAATATTTTGTTCAGGATTTTTGCATCTATGTTCATCAGCAATATTGGCCTGCAGTTTTGTTTTTTTGTGTGACATCTTTATCTGGCTTTGGTATCAGGGTGATGGTGGTCTCGTAGAATAAGTTTGCAAGTGTTCCCCCTTCTGCTATATATTGGAAGAGTTTGAGAAGGATAGGTGTTAGCTCTCCTCTAAATGTTTGATAGAATTCGCCTGTGAAGTCATCTGGTCCTGGGCTTTTGTTTGTTGCAAGATTTTACAGCACACTTTCAATTTCAGTGCTTGTGATTGTTCTGTTTATATTTTCTATTTCTCCCTCATTCAGTCTCGGAAGGTTGTGCTTTTCTAAGAATTTGTCCATTTCTCCAGGTTGTCCATTTTATTGGCATATAGTTGCTTGTAGTAATCTCTCATGATCCTTTGTATTTCTGCAGTGTCAGTTGTTACTTCTGCTTTTTCATTTCTAATTCTATTGATTTGAGTGTTCTCCCTTTTTTTCTTGATGAGTCTGGCTAATGGTTTATCAATTTTGTTTATCTTCCTTTTAGTTTTATTGATCTTTGCTATTGTTTCCTTCATTTCTTTTTCATTTATTTCTGATCTGATCTTTATGATTTCTTTCCTTCTGCTAACTTCAGGGGATTTTTGTCCTTCCTTCGCTAATTGTTGTAGGTTTAAGCTAGGTTGTTTATTTGAGATTTTTCTTGTTTCTTGAGGTAGGATTGTATTACTATAAACTTCCCTCTTAGAACTGTTTTTGCTGCATCCCATAGGTTTTGGGTCATCGTGTTTTCATTGTCATTTGTTTCTAGGTATTTTTTTGATTTCCTCTTTGATTTCTTCAGTGACCTCTTGATTATTTAGTAATGTATTATTTAGCCTCCATGTGTTTGTATTTTTTACATTTTTTTTCCTGTAATTGATATCTAGTCTCATAGCATTGTGGTCAGAAAATTTACTTTATAAGATTTCAATTTTCTTAAATTTACCAAGGCTTGATTTGTGACCCAAGATATGATCTATCCTGGAGGATGTTCCATGAGCACTTGAGAAGAAAGTGTATTCTGTTGTTTTTGGATGGAATGTCCTATAAATATCAATTATGTTCATCTTGTCTAAAGTGTCATTTAAAGCTTGTGTTTCCTTATATATTTTCATTTTGGATGATCTGTCCATTGGTGAAAGTGACTTGTTAAAGTCCCCTACTATGATTGTGTTACTGTCGATTTCCCCTTTTATGGCTGTTAGCATTTGCCTTATGTATTGAGGTGCTCCTATTTTGGGTGCATAAATATTTACAATTGTTATATCTTCTTGGATTGATCCCTTGATCATTGTGTAGTGTCCTTCTTTGTTCCTTGTGATAGTCTTTATTTTAATGTCTATTTTGTCTGATATGAGAATTGCTACTCCAGTTTTCTTTTGGTTTCCATCTTTTTCCATTCCCTCATTTTCAGTCTGTATGTGTCCCTAGGTCTGAAGAGGGTCTCTTATAGACAGCATATATACGGGTCTTGTTTTTGTGTCCATTCAGCCAGTTTATGTCTTTTGGTTGGAGCATTTAATCCATTTACATTTAAGGTAATTTTTGATATGTATGTTCCTATTACCATTTTCTTGATTGTTTTGGGTTTGTTATTGTAGGTCTTTTCCTTCTCTTGTGTTTCCTGCCTAGAGAAGTTCCTTTAGCACTTGTTGTAAAGCTGATTTGGTGCGCTGAATTCTCTTAACTTTCGATTGTCTGTAAAGGTTTTAATTTCTCCGTCGAATGTGAATGAGATCTTTGCTGGGTAGAGTAATCTTGGTTGTAGGTTTTTCCCTTTCATCACTTTAAATATGTCCTGCCACTCTCTTCTCGCTTGCAGAGTTTCAGCTGAAAGATCAGCTGTTAACCTTTTGGGGATTCCCTTGTATGTTAGTTGTTGCTTTTCCCTTGCTGCTTTTTTTTTTTTTTTTTTGGCAGTACGTGGACCTCTCACTGTTGTGACCCCTCCCGTTGCGGAGCACAGGCTCTGGACGTGCAGGCTCAGCGGCCATGGCTCACAGGCCCAGCCACTCAGTGGCATGTGGGATCTTTCCGGACCGGGGCACGAACCCATGTCCCCTGCATCAGCAGGCGGACTCTCAACCACTGTGCCACCAGGGAAGCCCTCCCTTGCTGCTTTTAACATTTTTTCTTTGTGTTTAATTTTTCACAGTTTGATTAATATGTGTCTTGGCGTGTTTCTCCTTGGATTTATCCTATAGGGGACTCTCTGTGCTTCCTGGACCTGATTGACTGTTTCCTTTCCCATGTTAGGGAAGTTTTCAACTATAATCTATTCATATATTTTCTCAGACACTCTTTCTCTTCCGGGACCCCTATAATTCGAATGTTCATGCGTTTAATGTTGTCCTAGGGGTCTCTGAGATTGTCTTCAATTCTTTTCATTTTTTTTCTTTATTCTGCTCTGTGGTAGTTATTTCTACTCTTTTATCTTCCAGGTCTTCAGTTATTCTGCTATTGATTCCTTCAAGTGAATTTTTAATTTCATTTATTGTGTTGTACATCATTGTTTGTTTGCTCTTTAGTTCTTCTAGGCCCTTGTTAAACATTTCTTGTAATTTCTCCATTATATGTCCAAGATTTTGGATCATCTTTACTATCATTATTCTGAATTCTTTTTCAGGTACACTGCCTATTTCCTCTTCATTTGTTTGGACTGGTGGATTTTTACCTTGCTCCTTCATCTGTTGCGTATTTCTCTGTCTTGTCATTTTGTTTAACTTACTGTGTTTGAGGTCTCCTTTTCACAGGCTGCAGGTTTGTAGTTCCCGTTGTTTTTGGTGTCTGCCCCCAGTGGGTGAGGTTGGTTCAGTGGCTTTTGTAGGCTTCCTGGTGGATGGGACTGGTGCCTGTGTTCTGTTGGGTGGGACTGGATCTTGTCTTTCTGGTGGGCAGGGCCACATCTGGTGGTGTGTTTTGGGGTTTCTGTGACCTTATTATGATTTTAGGCAGCCTCTCTGCTAATGGGTGGGGTTGTGTTCTTGTCTTACTAGTTGTTTGGCATGGGCCGTCCAGCACTGGAGCTTGCTGGCCGTTGGGTGGAGCTGGGTCTTATCATTGAGATGGAGATCTCTGGGAGAGCTCTTGCCAATTGATATTACATGGGGCCAGGAAGTCTCTGGTGGTCCAATGTCCTGAACTCAGCTCTCCCACCTCAGAGGCTCAGGCCTGACACCAGGCCAGAGCACCAAGACCCTGTCAGCCACACGGCTCAGAAGAAAAGGGAGGCAAAAAAAGAAAGAAAAAAAATAATAATAAAAAGTAAATTAAATTATTAAAATAAAATGAAATAATAATAAACGGAGAGAGCAACCAAACCAATAAACAAGTCCACCAATGATAACAAGCGGTAAAAACCCCAAGTCTACAGTTGCTCCCAAAGTCCACCGCCTCAATTTGGGATGATTCGTTGTCTATTAAGGTATTCCACAGATGCAGGGTACATCAAGTTGATTGTGGAGATTTAATCCGCTGCTTCTGAAGCTGCTGGGAGAGATTTCCCTTTCTCTTCTTTGTTCACACAGCTCCTGGGGTTCAGCTTTGGATTTGGCCCCGCCTCTGGGTGTATGTCACCCTCAGGCATCTCTTCCCGCCCAGACAGGATGGGCTTAAAGCAGCAGCTGATTAGGAGGCTCTGGCTCACTCAGGCAGGGGGGGTGGCGGGGGTGGGGGGGGAAGGATACGGTAGTTATAATTGGAATGCAGGGTGAGCCTGTGGCAGCAGAGGCCGGTGTGATGTTGCAACAGCCTGAGGGGCGCCGTGCGTTCTCCCGGGGAAGTTGTCCCTGGATCACGGGACCCTGGCAGTGGCGGGCTGCACAGGCTCCTGGGAGGGTGTGTGTGGATAGTGACCTGTGCTCGCACACAGGCTTCTTGGTGGCGGCAGCAGCAGCCTTAGCGTTTCGTGCCCGTCTCTGGGGTCCGAGCTGATAGCCGCAGCTCACGCCCGTCTCTGGAGCTCATTTAGGCGGTGCTCTGCCTTCTGTGGCAGACAGGGAAGGAATTCCCTCTCCTCACGCACCCCGAAACAATGGTCTCTTGCCTCTTAGGCAGGTCGAGACTTTTTCCCGGACTCCCTCCCGGCTACCTGTGGTGCACTAGCCCCCTTCAGGCTGTGTTCATGCAGCCAATCTCAGTCCTCTCCCTGGGATCCGACCTCCACGTCTTACTCCTCTGCCATCTTGAAGGTCTCTCATCACTCCCATTCTTAACACCTTCAACAGGTCCCCCTTGTTGCCAGAAAATGTCAATTTCCTCATTGAGGAAATTTAAAACTTTGTGACTCACCGCTGCCCAAGGAGAATGCTCTGCCCTCAACAATGTGAAACCTATTCGAATTCCCTGTGTGGACCCAGCCTCTCACCCTGTATTTTTTCCAGCTGCTCCCTCTGCTTGAAGTGTTCAACCCCTTTCCCTTCCCTCTCTACCCACCAAGTGCTTCCCTAACCAGCCTCGGGGTTGGGAGGGGCCAGGAGGTTCCCCTCTTGTGTGTATCTCTACAATAATGCTGCTCCATTGCTTTCTCATTGTTCATTCATCTGTCTGCCCTAGAGATGCTCTGAAGACTAGACTGTCTTTTTCAACTCAGTGTCTCTAGTTCTTGGTACAATTCCTTGCATGTAGTAGCGGCTCAATTAAATTTTAGTTTTAAAATGAGTGATCTCTTTCCTGCCCTCTTCAATCCCAACCCATTAAGCTAGAATTAATCTTTCCTCTGCTCTTCAGCAGTTTCTTGCATTTAATTTTTAGCTGTTATCACAATCCAACCTTCATTAGTTATGTGTGTACAGCTGTTATAGCCCCTCCGGGGATATAAACTAACTGTTCAGGAACATTGGAATTAATTTTTGTTTAATTAATTAAACTTTCCACCCTCATCCCCACACTACCTAGAATGATGCCTCTCACAGGGAGATTCTAATAGAATTAAGAGCACAGGCTTTGGGATCCGACTGGCATTTGATTCTTGGCTTCCAGGCCTGTGTGGCCTTGTCCAGCCATTTTACCTCTAAGCTTTTTTCTCCTTTTTTGGGAAATGGGGATGAGGATGGGGATGCCTGTTTTGTAGCGTTATTGAAGGAGTTAAATGAGCACAGGGCTTGCCCCTGATCAAGGGCTCAACAAAGGCAGCTGTGATCATTAGCGGCCCTGTGCAGAATTTCTCAAGTTTGTGTGAAGTTCTGTCCTTTATTTTTTTAACATCTTTATTGGGGTATAATTGCTTTACAATGGTGTGTTAGTTTCTGCTTTATAACAAAGTGAATCAGTTATACATATACATATGTTCCCATATCTCTTCCCTCTCCCTCCCTCCCACCCTCCCTATCCCACCCCTTCAGGCAGTCACAAAGCACATAGCTGATCTCCCTGTGCTATGCGGCTGCTTCCCACTAGCTATCTACCTTACGTTTGGTAGTGTATATATGTCCATGCCTCTCTCTCGCTTTGTCACAGCTCACCCTTCCCCCTCCCCATATCCTCAAGTCTGTTCTGTAGTAGGTCTGTGTCTTTATTCCTGTCTTACCCCTAGATTCTTCATGACATTTTTTTCCCCTTAAATTCCATATATATGTGTTAGCGTATGGTATTTGTCTTTCTCTTTCTGACTTACTTCACCCTGTATGACAGACTCTAGGTCTATCCACCTCATTACAAATAGCTCAATTTCGTTTCTTTTTATGGCTGAGTAATATTCCATTGTATATATGTGCCACAACTTCTTTATCCATTCATCTGTTGATGGACACTTAGGTTGCTTCCATGTCCTGGCTATTGTAAATAGAGCTGCAATGAACATTTTGGTACATGACTCTTTTTGAATTATGGCCCTTTTAAAGGAGAAAAAGTTTCCTAAGATCCCTTAGAACACATGTGCAAAGACATCGACTTAAAAATAAGTTGTATTTTTATAAATGGTGTCAGGACTTTTGTAAAGCTTACCATACGATTGAAAAGTCAAAATTCAAGCAATTGGAGAACTTGCAGAAGCTCAGACTGTGTCCACAGACTCAAATGGAGGAGCCTTTGTTTACTAAGTGGCCTTGGGGCAGAACCAAAGGCAGAGGCCTGAGGAGCAGTTTCCCTCCAGAAGGCGTTCATCGTGTTGGTCTGCAGAGCTGGGAGCCCTTTGTTCTTCCCGTGGAGGGAGTGGGGAGACTAGGGAGGAGGAGCCAGAAGGCCAGTGGTTTGTCCTTGGCGACTCTAGCCGGCTGTGGAGCTGGCCAGTGGGAGTGAGTGACCTCCCACCAGAGCCCTGGAGCCAGCAGCACCTTGCAGAAGACTGAGTGGAGATGAACTGTGGACAGAGGCAGAAAGAAGTCCAGGGAAAATGATTTAACTCAGAAATCTTTTATCTGCAGCAGATGGGAAAAATCACCTAGTCAAGAGAGGGTCATCCCAGCCAAGAAGAACCATGGCAACTAAATAGAAAGCCAGACCCCCGTCCCCACTCCTTCCTGGCCCCAGACTGGGCAGGGGCCGAGGAGCCTTTGGGGTCTGCTGCACTGCTGGTCTCTACAGGCACTTCTCAACCCCACGCCGCCCAGAACACACTCCTCACCTCCCCTCTCCCCTAGCAGAAGCCAATTTCTGAGACTTACCCTGGCCACAGACCCAGCGTGGAAACATCCAGAGATTCGCAACTTGCATTTCAAAGAGATCTCGAGAGCTCCCTCCCCACCAGCAACATATGGCAGCTTCTCCCACACAGTCAGACAGGTTTCGGCCTCTGTAGTAAACAGACCAACCACGCACCATTCCCCCTCCCCCAAACCTAAATAAAAGTCTAAATGATCAAGACAGCGCCTGGCAGACTCATTCTGCAAATGCAAACAGAGATCATTTTACATTCGGAATGAATCTGCAGAGGGCAGCGGCCTCTCCAGGCTCCTATTTCTCAATCAGAAGAGGCTATCAAGTTTGGAATGCTTTTTTCCTCCCGCTCAGGAGACTTTGGAAGGAGTACAGATGTGAAGCCAAGCCTGGCTCCCTAAAACGTCCCCAGTAGCAACTCTGCAGGGGCAGACAGTGCCCTTGTCCTACAGCAACTGAATGTGACACAGCTCCTGGGAGCCCTCCTTCCGCCGGCTGTCAGATCACCGGTGACAGCACTGGCAGAGGCAGGAAATACCAGGATCAGAACGCTGGAAATGTTCTGGATTAGTGGAAAACTAGCTCTGTTCCAAATCAGTGTAGTGTAGACCACGATCTGAACCTGAAAGAGAAACTCCGCTGTTGGCCCAGAGCCCAAAGGCCCAAGCAGAGCTCCCTTGTGTTCTATTTTCTTCTACCCCTCCTTTAACCCCCTCCCTCCTCCCTTCCCCACTGGAAATTGGAACAGTTTTCCGGAGGCCTGTTTGTGATGTGTGCCAGAGGTCTGAGTCTGATTTCTAGGAACTGTCCCAAGAAAATGATCTGTTTTGTTTTGTTTATATCTGTGTGTTCTCTTTGGAGTGTTATTTATAATAAACATGAAATGACTCAACAGTAAGGGACTGAGTAAATGACAGTATCCTTGTACACTAGAGTACCATAAAATCTGGGGGAAAAAATATGGGGAAAACCCCTGCTATGTTGGGAATTTTTTAAAAGCATTTTCCAAAACATTAGTTCCACATATTGTCAATGATATAAAGATAGAGGAAAACAAAAATATGTACAAGAGAGGACTGGAAAGCTATGTTGTCGTGTGGTAGGTATATGGATAATTTCTTTTTCTTCTTTGTACTTCTCAATTTCTCCACAATTAACATGTATTATATTTTAATCAGGTGTAAAAAGCAATAAATTGTCCATCTTTCTAAAACACAGACACATAGTTTTACCTAATACACATATTTGTATAGCAAACATCTTATCGTTTTTTCCTCTGAGAAAAGCCAGAGTTGGAAAGGGCAGAAGACACAGGGCAGGTGATGGATCAATGAAAGAATTACCGGTCGGTTGGTCTGTCTACATAATTTGTAAGGCCCCGTACAAAATGAAAGTGAGGGGGCTCCTTTTTCAAAATTAAGAATTTCAAGACAGCAATAGCAGAGCAATAAACCAAACATGGGGTCCTGTGTGACTTCAGGGGTCACACGCCCAGGAAACTGGCCCCGGTCACTAGCCTGGAGCAGGACACAATGGCCCAGCCGGTGAGGGCTTGCAGGTGGGCAGCAAGCCAGGATGAGTTGCCAGGAGGTCCCACTACTTCCTCACCTGTTGCTAAACAGATTTCATTCTTCATGAGTCCAGCTTCTCAGCAATCAACCTCTGGAACAGTGGCATACTTCATCACATACATGCAAATCAGAAGCCAGCAAAGATGACTTGAACCCTGGATCATAATCTCTTTTTTTTCTTTTTTTTGCAGGTAACTGCTTATTTATTCCATTTTAAGGATACCAGAGGGACTTCCCTGGTGGTGCAGTGGTTAAGAATCTGCCTGCCAATGCAGGGGACACAGGTTCAAGCCCTGGTCTGGGAAGATTCCACATGCCACAGAGCAACTAAGAGCATGCACCACAACTACTGAGCCTGCGCTCTAAAGTCCGTGAGCCACAACTACTGAGCCTGTGTACCACAACTACTGAGCCCACATGCACAACTACGGAAGCCAGCGCATCTAGTGCCTGTGCTCCGCAACAAGAGAAGCCAACACAATGAGAAGCCACCGCAACGAGAAGCCTGTGCACCGCAACGGAGAGCAGCCCCCGCTCGCCTCAACTAGAGAAAGACCCGCACAGCAACGAAGACCCAACGCAGTCAAAAATAAAACATAAATAAATAAATTCATAAAAAAAAAAGCATACCAGAAAGATGCCAAGCCGTCTTCTACCCTGAAATTAATGACAGTCCCTACTGAGAATAGAAAGTGGAAATTTTTAAAACAGTAATTTCTGATTGTTTTCTCTCCAGAATCATCAAGAACCCCTATTTGCACAGTTTCATGGTCTTTTTCTGGTCCCAGTCCGCCCCCCCCCCTTTTTTTCCCCAATCCCTTTATTTTGAGAGCAGAGAGGAAATTCATTAACAGATTCACTACAGAGCATTATTCATCCCACATGTCTCACTCAGCGATTTTTAATATCAGGAGTTACAGTAAATCACCCCTGAGTTGTGATCCCATGAATCTAACGAGGTGCACAGAGCCGCATCCCTGCTAATGACCAAGCGAAGGCAAGGTTGGAAGAAAGCGTGTTGATTCCCCTTCTGGGGCGGGGTGGAGGGGGCGGGGCGGCAGGCAAACTCATTGAATTAAATTACGTGCAAAGCAAATCTCTCCCTCTGCAGTCAGTTGCAGCAGCCGCCTGCTGCAGAAATGCAAACAAATCAGATTCAAACCATAGCCAGACACCTGCCTGAGACAGAGCTTGTGAAAAATGGATGGGGAGCTGCTCAGGCAGAAAAGCACACACTAACTTCTTCCTCTAACTTCTCCAGGAGACTTCACCAGGTCAGAGGTGGGTGGGGCAGGGCTCCAGTTCTACCCCTTGCCCCAGTGGCCAGAAGAACCCCTCTCATTTTCTAAAATATGGCACGTGGAGCTTTGACCCATGGCCAGCCATTCCAAGGCCTTTGAACCTCTTCCCTCATAACTTTTCTTCTTTTTATCTTGCTGAAAACTGGAACAAAATCTGAATGTTGGAAAATATTATGAGGAGCATCTATTCCACTCCTCTAACACTTGCATCCTCCATAAAACCCCACCCAACATTCATCCAGACTTTGCTTGAACACCTCCAGAAACAGGGAGCTCACTACCACCACAGGTAATGCAAAACATTCTGGCACAGGGCTGACTGTTCTTCCCTTTGTTAAGTGGAACTCCCTCTCTTTGTGTAACTTACCTCACCTCTGTTGAGAGCCTTGTTCTACATTTTTGGGCCAGATAAAACAACTATTATGATGACCTTTCTGATATTTGAAGAGAGTGTTCTTCCTTCCCATAGGTCTTCTTTTCAGTGGGTGTTAACTACACCAGTTCCCAGTGATCTTGGCCTGTGACAGGAGGCTCAATTTTTTTGCTTGTAAAATGGAGATAATAACATCAACTTTTCAGGATTGTGGTTGGCATTAAAAAAGAATGCATGCAAAGCATCTCACAGGAGGCTAGCACACAGTAGGTGCCTAACCAATAGAAGCAGCTCTAACTATCCTCTTCACCTAGGACAGAAAAGAACATTGCTTCTCAGACCTGACCACAGCAGAGCGGCCAGACTGTTTCCCCTCCTCTCCTGCTAACGCTGTGCTTCTATTCATTTGGCCTAAGGAATATCATCTTTGGGGGCAGCCATACCACACACACAGCACCTACTAACATAAACCTTATATCAACCAAAACCCCGAAGTCTTTTTGCTTTAAGCCTATCATGCAATTAAAGATGGTTGTGAAATAGGAAGATGCCTGTCTTCCTATTAATTAATTGCATGATAGACTTAAAGCATGGTAAGGGATCAAAAAAGTGAGGAGCTATTAGCTGTTAGCAGTGGACAAACATCGTCCAGAAGGAGGAGGATAGGGGATGCTGGCCGTGAGGTGACTCGCTGTGGACCCCGGCAGTTTCAGCTGGCCCTCACTTCCCAGCCATATATCTCCACCATCTCTCACTGCCTTCATGCCAAATTCCCTTTAGCGCTGGCTATTCCCCTCTTCTTCCTTCTCAAAGTCAGAGCTACTTCCCAGCCCATCACCCTCACCTTCCCAACAAGACAGGGATCCTTTCTAAAGCCAATGCTCTCCATGTCACTTGGTATCTCGTCTCCTTGCTCCTCTCCGAGAAGCCCTGTCCCTTCTCCTCCCCACACGTCTGTCCTCATCCTAAATAGGCTGGTTCTCTCTCTCCATCACACCGTCAGCCTCTGCCCAGACACCTGTCTTTCCCCTTCTGGAAACAAACACTGAGGATAATCAGGAATAGAGCAGCCACACCACACACACTCCTCGCTTTGAGGAGTCCTAGCGCCCGGTGAAACTGAAGACAGACATACCGTGATGCACAGCTTGCCCCACTTCCGGGGTCTATCGAGGACCTTCCGGGTGGGCACAGGGAGGCCTGAGCAAGGATGCCCCACGCTGTGTGTAAGAGTGAGAAGTGGAAACAACCCTCAGGAGGGGAGGGTCATGACTTATGAATACAGCGGTAGTTAAAATGAAGGAACCAGAGCTCTATGATCATCCTGGGCAGTCTCCAAAATAATGCTGGGGTTTAAAAAGATTGCATACATGTATTTATAGGAGATACCTTTTAGGTGAATTTTAAAACATACAAAAGAATTCTACAAGCTGCATTGGTACAGGTATGTGCAATAAACATGTTGTTTTAAACACAAGGGGATGATACTAACTGAAGGATGGTAATTACCTGTGAGGAGGGAAAGGGGCCAGTGAGGATGGGAAAGGGGAGGGTTAGCCAAATCTGTAAGCTTATATGTCCTTTTTTTTTTTTAAAAGAAAGAAAGAAAGATCTACAGCAAGCATCAAAAATGTTAACGTTTTAAGTCTGAGAGGTGGTTCATGGTTGCCAATTATATTATTTTCTGTACATTCAAAATATTTCATAATTAAAAATACACTGAAAAAAGAAAAGCCTTCCCTTCACCCTGCTTCTCTTTCTCCCTCCTGCCTCCTGACCACCCCGGCTGCCTGTTGAGCACGCAAATTCTTCAGTGAGCAGCCTTGTTTCATGACCTCCCCTCCCCTCGCTGACTTGTGCTCCACGGCGAAAGCCTCCCAGCCCCACTCCAGCTCTTTCCCTCGTCTTCCCGACCTCTCTGCATGTTTGAGGGTCCTGCCTGCCCCCTCCTTCTTGGTCCATCCTCCTCTCTCGGATTTAGAGATGAGGACTTTTCCTAGTTCTACTCAGTCTCTCTCCTACACTGGCTTCTCTTCATTCTCCCAGCCCCTGAGTATGCGGTGATGCTGCCTTGAACCTCAGATATTTTCCATCTGTGCTGTCTCCCTCGTCAGGCTCATCCACTTTCATGCCATCACCTCAGTGACAAAGGTCGAGGGCATGACCTTTGGTACAAGAGCCAGACAGACTTTGGTACAAGTTCTGGCTCTACCGCTTTCTAGGTGTGTGACCTTGGACAAATTGTGTATTTCAACCTCAGTTTCCTCATCTGTAAAATGGAGACATCGGTCCTAATCTGCAGGGTTGTTGTACTGTTAGCTCAATAAATGTTAGCCATTACTTGCACAGCTTCAACAAGTTTACCTCGACTCAAAAGAGCTCCCTCAGCAATATGGCTTGATCGGGGTCTTTTAACTTTTATTTCCCTGTGCACCCTTAGAGGCAATTTATATTCTCATGAAACTAACCTAGTAGCTCTTTCCTGAATGCACTTGTACCTGACCATCTCCACCCCTGGGGCCCTGCCAGTCCCCCTCCTGGAGCGCCCTCTCCGTCCAGCCCTTCCTCTGAGGCCACCTCAAATGCTACCACTTGATGGCGTCTCTTCAAAGCCCCCTCCTTGGAGTATGACCGCTTCCTCCTTGGAATTCTCATGAGGCACCCCTCTCTTAAGGCACTTATCCTAAACTCCTCAGGCAGTGGGTAGCAAAGAGAAACGTATACCTGTCTTATCACCTTACCCTTGGCCGCCTCCCACTGCCCCACCCCAACTAAGCAGTCAGTTTCTGAGGCACAGAAGTCATTACCATGTCTTCTCAGCCCCCAGCACAAAGCCTGGCTCTCGTTAAATGCGTTGGAATCATTGTTTTGAAGGCTGAAACCACTGCATTTGTGCCGTGTAGGGTGAGTGCCAAAGGCTCTGTAAACAGTGCTGCCGTTTATTATTTCTGTAGGTGGCAGGGCCCGGAGGTGAGTGCCCTGCAGAGGCTGCAGCCCAAGGCAAAGGTGAATTCGAGGGAGAATCCAGTGAGACTTGCTCCAGGGCACGCAAAGCTGGCAACAAGGTCCTGTTCCCAGGAGACTTGCAAAGAAAACTGCAAAAAAAAAAGGAGAACTGGCCTGGGTTCTGGCTGCTGGCCGTCCCACGAGGGAAGCTGCTGCTTCAGGGAGAGCTTACACCTGTGCAAACTCCCAGTGTCCGGGGCACTCACCTCTCAAGCTCATGGAGAACGAGCTTGGAAGGAGAGGACAGTCCTGGACCCTCCTTCCTCCTTTGTGCCTTCCTGCCTTTTCCTCTCCCTGTTCTCCTCAAACATCCACTGAACCCAAGAAGTAGGTACCAAAGCTATAAAGAGGAAGTCACTGTCTCCGTTCTCTGTTCTCTGAATCCCCCCAGAAAGGGAGAGTGTCACAGTCTAGTCTGGGGAGATGGGTCCATTAACAAACAATGACATAGAGTGAGACATAATGACATGGGTGCTGGAGCCAGGAGAGACCCTGGGGCAAGGAGGTCAGTTGGGATCCTCCTGCAGTGGTCCAGCTGAGTGATGATGACAGCAGTGGCAATGGTGTGCAGAGCGGTCCTGATGGGTGTCCCTCCAGCCAGGCTGAGGACCCTCCAGAAGTTGACCATCCCCCACTGCAGGAAAGGCTTGGGTAGAAGGTCCTCCTATAGCACAAGCCCTACCGCACTGCAGTGTGGTTCCTATTGATTCATCTTTTTAACCACCAGTCCAGGAGCTGTGAAGATATGTCCATGACTGTCTTATTCACTGTTGTGAGGAAGCACTTAGCACATAGTAAATACTTCACCAATATCCATTACATTTTTCATTAATCAATTGTCTGTCCAAGTGGCTTTGACACTGAAGGGTCCCCACTGATGCTGCCTCTCACACGGGCTCCATTCAGACTTCAACATCCCTCAGTGACCTTCCCAGACGCGGATGTGCATCTCACCCCCAGATTTGCTTCCTGCTCTATAACTAGGCATTGGGTCTCATTCTACACAGTCATGGTGTTCTGACTTTGCAGTCTGAACACCGTCTCTGACTTTGCATTTTCTGCCTGCTGATGACCACTCACAGCGATTCAATTCCATAACAGGGTCCAGGTTCCATAGGCGTCCTATCCCCCTTTTTGAGTCTGATACACCTACAAGTTCCTTTTGTTTGTAATAATCAACTTTCCTAATGATGACTTTTCATTTGTGCAGCAACCCTTTGCTCCTTCTTGCTGGACGGGCTCCTCAGCCTGTCCCATTCCTTGGCTGCCTGAAACCCAGCACATACACAAGACACTCTACGTTGACTCTTAACTGAGTAATCTGAGCAGTGAGCACTTGTGTGGCTGTATGATTTACAAAAACTTTCACATGCATGATCTCATTTCAGTCATCACACTGCCCCTGTGAGGAAGATATGAATATTGGTGTTCTCTTACAGATGAGGAAACTGAGATCACACAGGCAGAAAAGAGCTGAACTACATCTTGAACCTCAGATGTCTGCTCTGTGCCCTGCCACTGCCTTGTCCTCAGGGAGAGGGTAAGCCAGGCTGATCTTTCCCAGACCATGAATCAGTAAGTGTTGAGCTGCCTCCCTTGCCCTCATTAAAAACTCACAGAACATAAAATCCCACTTTGTGCCTGATAATTTGTCTGCAATTTACAGGCTTTCAGATGAATACTGAAGTCTGTTTAAATGAGATTACTCCTACCTCAACTTAAAATCCAGTGATAGGGACTTTCCTGGCAGTCCAGGGGTTAGGACTCTGCGCTTTCACTGCTGTGGGTCCAAGTTCAATCGCTGATCGGGAACTAAGATTCTGCAAGCCACGAGGTGCGGCCAAAAAAAAAAAAAATCCACTGATAAAAGAAACATTTCCCCGATGTCTCCCCTTATTTACTTAATTATTAAGCTAGTGTTTCTAATTTACGTCTTTAAAGATTCCCCTAGATATCTAAACAGTATACAACGGTAAAAAGTATTTCACCTCCATCAGGGCTAAGGAGGGCTGGAAAGGACAGAGAGAGGAAGAGAAGGGAATTTCTAGGTCATAATCAGGCATGAGAGGAGAAATCCACATCTGTGTGTTTACCTCCCCTCTGCTGGGAGGGAAAAATGCTCAAGAATCCAGGTCATTGGGTAGAGATTCCAGGGGGTAGAAACCATTGAATCCTCAGTCACTGCCAGCATAAAACATGCAGCTGCTTCACAAGTCACTGAGTAAACCGATCACACCATGCTAGAAGGCTCTGGAAGTGTACGGTGAGTTAGAAAACACTTGCATGACTTGAGGGTCCTAGACCAGATGACATTAAGGCCTCTTCCAGGTTAAAACAGGCTATGCTTCTAGTCTGCGGAATACTCTGCCACACTCTTCGTGATGCCAGTAAAGGTACCTGGCCTGTGTGCCAACTTTACGTCTTTCAAAGCCCTTTAACTCTTGTTCTGTCCCAGCCTGAGTGGACAGTCAATTAGAAACAGTGAGGGAGATTTCTCAGAATGGATCCAAAGGCTACAAGGTAAACTGACAGGTGACAGTGCGGGAGGAGAGACGAGACACACAAAGAAGAAAAGCATCATAGCCACATCCTGCACAGCATAATTGGCTCTGAAGGCGTCAGGGCACAGAGGCACAGCACAGTAATTGATGTTGATAACCCTGAGTCATCGAGAGGTTAAATCATAGACATGTCCCTGCGAGCTGATTGCTCAGCTCGTTTACAAAATATTTGTTGGACACCCAGGTTGCGCCTAACTCTGTCTGTATCCCCAGGATAGAGAGATGAATAAGGCATGGTCCCTGCCCTCAAAAGGCTCTCTGGACTTCAATTTCTTCAATTGTGAAATGAGGGAGCTAAACTCAGTGATTCCTAAGATTCCTTCCTGGAGGTCCTAAAAGCTTTATGCATTACGACTTGAACTTCCACAGTCCTACGAGATGGTAATCCAGGTAACATAATCCTATTTTGCAAGTGAGCGCTGAGACTCAGAGAGGTTAGCATCTGACTCAAGGTCACACAGTTAATGAGGAGCAAAGCCAGGACACTCAGCCACATGAACCAGTCACACTGAAATAGAAAGGTCTTCTTCCTCCCACCCCTGTGCTCTCTCCACACTGTCTTCCTTCCTCCAAAAGGGCAAGCGGAGTAGACGGAGAACAGCTCATGCATTTGACAGCTGCCTGAATTTACAGGCCTGGAATACAATATTCAGCAGCCACAAAACAAAAATCATGTGCAACTGGACACTAATAAATATCTGTAAGACAAAGTGCAACCAAAACGGCATCGAAGGATCTGGCAAAGTCAACAGCAAGATCAACAGCAAGATAAATCCGAAAAGTCAATAGTAATGGCTACTAGGGACACACACTGAACAACTAGAATATCTCTGAGAGAGAAAACGTGGTAGAAGGAAAAAGGCAGCTTGGGAGCACTATATTTAAAAGAAAAGAAAAGAAAAGAAAGAAAACCAAACACACACAGCACTGCTGGTGGAGTTGGTACAGGCACAGAGAAGAGGTGGGGATGTTCCCACACAGCCTGCTTTCTTCCCTCACCCCTGGCACAGGACACCTGTCAACCCCGCTGTTACTGATAATGTACAGATTACGGTGGGAAACACGTGTCCTGCCTTCTTGTAGACAATGTACAAGTGGAGAGAGAAGGCTGCCAGAGAGCCACTGGATCAAGACAGAGGGTTGATCACCAGACAGAGAGAATCAGCAGCATACTGTCCAATATGAGACAGCAAGTCACAGTCCTGGGAATGAGTATGTCGTGAGCAACTTTATTGTTCTGGATGCTCTGCTAGATATTTTACACACACTAGTCCACCCATCCCTCACAACAAGTCTTTGATGCTCAGACTCTCAGAGGATTGGTTTGCCCAGGATTACCTGGCCAGCGAGCGGCTGAGCAACCATTTGAACTCAGCTTGTGTTCAGAGCTCCAGTTCTCCCCGCTCCTCCACACAGCCTCCAAGACTAGGTTCTGGCCCTACTACCTTTATTAGCTCTGCAACCTTAGACGAATCATTAAATCTCTTATAATCCTCGGGTTCCTGAGAATTGCCTGTCTCACAGAATTGTTGAAAGGATCCGAGAAGATAAAAAGCACGAACATTTCTTAATCTGAAAAGACTCCTGCAATCAAGATGATATTGATAACAAGACAATACTTACTGAGCACCTACTATGTGCCAGACACCGGTTTACTGCTTTACAGGGATTACCTCGCTTAATTCTCACAGCAATCTGTGGAATTGGTATTCTCTACATCATACATAGATGAAGAAACCGAGGGTCACAGAGAAGTAACTTGGTAGCAAGTGGCAGGGCCAGGGTGGGAACAGACTTAACTACTCCACAACCCCTGCTGTGAACCAGATGCTGAACAACAAAGGTCTTCCCACTGCCTTCCTTCCGTAGTTTTATTGCCTTCCTCCCCCGTGGCCACAGGGCTTAGCTGTGCTGGCCTACTTTGAGACGTTCCCCTTAGATGTAGGAGCTAGAAATCGCCACTGTGGGAAGGCCAACACATTCTGCAGTTGAAGAGAGACTGCTTTCTGTTTTTATTATTTTTTTAATTAATTCATTAATTTTTTTGGCTGTTTGGGTCTTTGTTTCTGTGCGAGGGCTTTCTCTAGTTGTGGCAAGCGGGGGCCACTCTTCATCGCAGTGTGCGGAGCTCTCACTGTTGCGGCCTCTCTTGCTGCGGAGCACAGACTCCAGATGTGCAGGCTCAGTAGTTGTGGCTCACGGGCCCAGTTGCTCCGCGGCATGTGGGATCCTCCCAGACCAGGGCTCGAACCCGTGTCCCCTGCATCGGCAGGCAGACTCAACCACAGTGCCAGGGTAGCCCTGCTTTCTGTTTTTATCTGTAGCTTGTCTTTGTCCAGCTGAATTGAAAAATGCCACCAAGAACATTTACTGCTTGCTGGTCTGAGTTAGGCCCTGAGTTAGGAGACAAATCTGCCCAGAGTTCCAAGGGTTCACAGTCTCCTGGGGGAGCACGATACAAGTATTTACTGAGTCCTGTCTCTGAGCCAGGCTCTGGGTTAGGCTCTGGGGACACAAAGATGAGCAAGACACAACACACTGTGGTATCGGCTCCAACTGGGATGCACACAGGGTAAGTCAGGGCCCAGAGGAAAGGCCCCTGACCCTGCCAGGTGGGATTGAGAACAGCCAGAAAAGCGTCCCAAAGGAAGTGGGGCTTGAGAACTACATTCTGATTGTCTGCACTGCCAAAGAGCTGGCATATACCATCTCTGATCCTCACAGCAACAATCCTGTTGGGCAGATATTATTACCTTATAGATAAGGTATTAAATAACTTGCTCAAGGTATCAGAGCAGTAAGTAGCAGAGGCAGACTCTCACCCCAGGAGCTCTGACTCCAAGCTTGCCGGACCCTAAAGTTATGTCAGGTTGCCTCAGAGAACACTGTGCTACAAGCTACAATGGAGAAAGAAACGCCACACCATGAGACGTCAGAACAGGAGAGGGTAAGTGAGCTGCGGTCTGTGGGGTGTCGCGGAGGATGAGTGGCGTGGCGAGCCGTGGTACAATGATTCAGGACAGGCCTGCACAGATTCTTCATCACTCTAGTGAGTCCTCTAGGTCATGGGCAGGGAGAAACACTCTAAAGGCTGAAGGCCATGTGCCCGGCCATCCAGCGGATGGGGTGATTTTTTTGGTGGGAAGGTAAGGTGTAGATGAGGAGTTGGATCTGGGTTGTAGGAAACAGAAACCTACTCATATTAACTTGAGCAAAAAAATAAACACGAACAAACAAGAAAAGGGAGTATTTAGTTTAAGGATTCAGGCATTTTGTAGAACCCAAGGGCTAGCAATGTACTGGGACCACAGGAGAGCTGGTTTGAGATCAGACATGCACACTGGCCCTGATCAGTCACCCCTCACTCCTCTCCTGTCTCTGCTTCTGTCTGGTGTCTCCTTATCCTTTTCCCTCTGCAGTCTGGCTCTCATTGTCTCTCCGCAGCAGGGCAAAAGATGCTTCCAGACACTCTCTCAGACCTAACATCTCTGATCTGCAATTCTAAATCCCCGGGAGAGAGAATCTGATTTGTTCCCATTGGGCCACATGGCTATGGATGGGAAGGAAGGGTGTCCGTTCTCAGAGAAGGTGGAGCTGGGGAGGCTGGAGGTCATGACCCCAGAGGTCAGGCTGGAGTGTTCTGGGGAGATGTGTCCAACTCCAGATATCGTCAGACCCATGTTCTGGAGAGAGGGTGCTGAGAGGTCTTCGTTTTTACCTTCTCATTCTGCCCTCTAAAGTAATACACTGTCTGCCACATTTATAATTCTTCTGTGGAGTTATTAAATCCATAAATAAAGATTTAATCTTTTAAGCTCTGCATTGTGAGAGCAGAAGTTAAAAAGCAGGCAGAGGAAAGCTTACCAGCCTTGGTGGCCGGGGGTAGCAAAGGAAGACGCGTCCAGGCTGCTGGGGCAGAGGATCAGGAGAGGCTGCAGCTGCAGAGCGGGGCGAAGGGCGGAAGGACGGCCCCTGCCTCTGGCTGAAGGTCAAAAACAGCCCTCCTGGAGCAGAGACCACATTGCCGAGGCAGCCACAGAGAGGCTCAAGAGACCAATCCTGCAGGCTGGGAGAAATACCAGAACAGTTTCAAGAGCTCTCAAAATGGGCATGTTTTGACCTAAAGCAGGTAGAGAAATGTGGAGCAGTAGAAGGGGATGCTTCCAGGCGTCTCGGGGAAGGGCGCCTGTACAAGGAGAGGGATGAGAAGGAATCCAGAAAATCTGAGACTGGAGGAGGAGGAAGAGGGAAAGGCCTCTGCTTCCTGTTTAGCTCAGAGCCCAATTCCAGAGGAAGCACTGTCAGCTGAATCAACAACTTCATTCCTTATATATCTCTGCCCTCTCCCTCCGCCACCATCTGGGGCTCTGACAACACTGGCTCAGGTTCCCTGATGAAAATGACAAGGTGAACACGTTCGTTTCTCTCATGGGCAGACACCAAGACCAGCACCAGGGAGGAAAGGATATTGAGAACAAAGAGGAGAGCTGGGAAGTTAGGGTGGGGAGTTCTGAGGGCAGAATAGGGGTAAAGGGAGTCCTCTCAACCCTGCCTTGTGATAGAGAGGCAGTGCCTGGACCAGAGATCTGGCAGACAGCTGTCCCCACAGCAGCGGCCCTTCCTGCTTCTTGATGCTATTCCCACAACCCCATCCCTGGCTTTTACTGTCTTAGGGCCGGGTGTTGGGGACACACGTGGAACTTCTCTTTGGACTCTTAGCGCCTTTTTACCCCATAGGGCCTCTGCTTCCCACTGTCTTCCCACTGTCAACTCAAACCAGAGGTCATAACCCGTTTCTGT
Organism: Grampus griseus; assembly: GCF_964374135.1. Classification (NCBI taxonomy): domain Eukaryota; kingdom Metazoa; phylum Chordata; class Mammalia; order Artiodactyla; family Delphinidae; genus Grampus; species Grampus griseus. Next base: position 83,332,691 of record NC_139017.1, read on the forward strand.
CAAGTGACATGTTATGGAGGGTCTGAGAAGGAGCAGTGAGGCTGCTTTTTGATGATAGGATTCAGCCACGGAGGCTCTGTCCTTGAGCAGCAGATAATTAAGCTTAATGAATTTGGACAGTTCACTGGATCTGCCCACACAGTTCCACTCACCGTCTAAAACGCTTCCAAAATAGCACTAGCTATTGTACACAAGCCAAAAAAGAAAAACAAAAAGGAAAAAGTAGTAAGTGACAAGGCCCCAGAGATTTCTGCCCTTTCAGAAAAGTCTGAGTGAACTTTTCCAAAGAAACTTTAAGCAAGAAAAAAAAAAAAAAAAAAAAAGCTGCGTCTTCCCTCATTGAGGAACCAGGGAAAAAAAGATGTCACAAAGACAGGCACACACGTTGTGAGGTGGAAGGACCCGGTGTTGGTACTCACTCCTCACACTGATGTCATCTACACACAGAGTCTCCGAGCTATTCCCTCCCCAGGGTCGTCAAAAAGCCATTTCTGGATCAAGATGCCTCTACAGACGGGGCCTCACCCTCTCACACAGTGGTGTCACACTAAGGAGACGAGCTCCCCCCATGTGTGCACGTGCCCACACACCCCCTCCTCGGGGCCCGGCCCCCACCGAGAACTCCCTCCCTCCTCCACGCCCTCCTCAGCGAACTGCGCGCTGCTAGAGCCAGATGTTCCGTGGGCAGACCCCTCTGTGGGCTGACAGGCGGTGATTACTGCTGCCAGCCCCACATTAGAGAGAACTGAATGGGAGCGAGCCTCCGCCCGCCCAGGCTCCCCACAATAGCGTCTTTGTGAGGTGCTTCACTGCCTTTCATTTCCCCTGCCTCGCCAACCTACGTCAGGAGCAGCTCTGCCTGGGGAGGGAAGAAGACAAAGGGAGGATCACAGGGTCCTGACTGATCCACCCTACCCCGGGGGTGGGGGAGGGGTGGGGGGAGAAGACCGGGTCCCTTTCTCCTCCCCCCCACAAGCGATAAATAACCAGGAGGACTCCCAGGGCTGCTTGAGGTCAACTTCACAGTCTAAGCAGTGGATCTTGTCCATCAGATGGCCTTGCTCCGGAGAGTTGGACATGAGGATGAGGCTGGAGCGGGGCCTGGTACAGAGCTCAGCAGATGCCTAGAGACTGGAGTCCGAAACCGGGGTCTCCTCCTGTCCTTTCTCCCTTCTCCCTTCCCCAGATGGCCTTCTGCAATTGCAGCCCAGAGGCCAGAGTGCTAGGCAGGAAAGGGTTAAGTTTCCGGGACTTCTGGACAGACTTCAGCCAGGTTCCAGGACTGGGGTAGGTAAGTGGGGGTGAGGAGGGTGGCGGGAGGGATGTGTTGGGAAACTGGTAAGACTAACATCTGGGACGTGGTCACTGCCCCTCCTCCTCACCCAAACCGCAGACGCCGTGGCAGCAGGAAAATCAGAGCGGTTCAGACCAAGCGCGATTGTGCAACCTGGCCCTGGTGATGAGCTTGATGCTGGAGATGGGAGTGGGGTTCCGGTCCTGGGGGCAGAGTCCACTTCAGATGTGAGGCTTAACGTTCTTACAGAACCCACACGCATTCAGTGCTCTGGTTTCCACATTCGACTAAACCCCATTGTCTACATCAAAACCTCGGAGAATTGGAATTGGAAGCTGTGCCCCTGGGCCCCAGTCTCGCAGCCGGAGGCGTGGTGCCGCTGGTGGTTCTGGGAGGGCTGCTGTGGAGGATGGTGGGCACCGGGGGCTTTTGCCCCAGCCTCTGGAAGTGCTGGTATTCTGCCGCCTCCCCAGGCACCTCCCAGTGAAGTCTGAAACTGGAGAAGCCCCTCTCGCTAGGCAAGGGAGCCCAGCCAAGTCCCTAATGCGGCTTAAGGAGCGGGGATGTGGCAGAGGAGAAGATGGACGATCACAGGGAGAAATCTGATCTGAGGGCTACCCCAAACAAACACAGGCAAGGAGCAGTGGATTTTCCTTTTAATGCAAAACGCTGCAGTACAGAACGAGTCCCATCCTCTAGGGCACTGAAGGGAGAAGGGAGAGAGGGCAGAGTCTAACATCTCCTCCTAGCCCTCTCTCTCCCCTGACTCGCACTGAGGCAAGAAATATTCTGTTGCCTGTTCACTGGGGTCACCTCCATATGTATAAGGGTCAGAGCTCTGGAACTGGCTCATCTTTCATCGGCCTGAAATCTGCTGACATGGGGCAAGACAGGAGTGAACGTTTAGGGCTTTCTCTCTTTTAGCTCTAAAAGGATTCCCCGAGATCTGGAGTCCCATGTGAAATGAAGGGGCAATGAGAATTTGGCTTCCATTGGCTGAAAATATGAGATGTGAATCACAACTTGCCCAGAATGACGAGCAGGAAATTTAGTCGGGATATAAATGTATGGAGGTGAAAGAGATTCAAAACACAAGACTAGCTCCCTCAAACTTCTTCCTCTTTCTTCCTCATCTCCAGCTTATAGACAATCTGGTAGCCATCATCCCAGGCGTAAAGCTGGCGCTCTCGGGGGTTATAGCGGAGGCTGGCGTGGGCACCATATCGGCGGGGGAAATAAGGGAGTGCTGCTCTTTCAGGGGTCAGGGTGCCACTGGCATCAAAGGAGCACTGGATGCGGGCCCGACTGGCAGGGCGGGTATTATAAACAACGTATAGGGTCCCACAGATGACAAAGGCAGCCTCAGCATTCTCTCTGGGACATGGTGTGTCCCACTGCTGCTCTGTGTCCAGTGTCTGCGGGTCTAACTTGGCCAGACACAAGTGCCTGTCGTCCTCCCGGGTGGCATAGACAGCCCAAAGGCCCTCCTCATCAGCCGCCAGGTCTATGTACGTGTCTGCCGTCAGCCCGTACGGGGGGATCAAACCCTCTGCTGGGAATACGGAACTGTCCACCACTGTTCGGTTTGCCAGGTGGAATTTGATGAGCTGCAAAGTGTTCTCCAACTCACCGCCCCCTCCAGGTCCTCCAGGGGGCCTCCGGGCATAGTAAAGAAAGCCACCATATACCAGCTGGCCCGTGCCTACCCAGGGGAAGGGCACCCGGACTCGGGAAGCTTTCCGGGCAGCCATGGCAAGGGTGAAGTCACGCAGCCTTGGGAAGACAAAGGCTGTGTCATTCTGGGTCCCATCTAACACGTAGATCTTCTCTGCTGGCCCCAGTGGATCCTTGGTCCACAGACCAGCTGGGCCACCAAACCGCTTCAGGATCTTCATTGATCTCACCTGAGAGATTGTGTAGCCACAGTCTGGTGGGAAAGGAGAAAAGCACAGGACAAGGAAAAACAGGCAAGAGTTAGATGCTCACTGCAGGAACCCCCCAGGGTGGGCTATTTGGAGAACAGTTGGGCCTTTGCCCAGTGGACGCCTCCACTCTCATGGAGGATTGGGACAAAGAGCACCACAGAGGCCTGGGTCCCCAGAAACTCTCCTTAATGAACCTCATAGTACAGAGATTTCCCTAAAACAGATTCTAGAAGACAGAGCCAAATGGACTGGGATAAGGAGAAAAAAGGGGAAGAACCAAGGAAGAATACAGGGGTCTGTTTCAGATTGCTTACCTGTCACCATATCGTACTTCTCGTTTCTTCTGCCCTTGCCTTTGGCCCCAGGGCCTCCAGTCACCTTCTCATCAACCTCTACACAGGGTAGGGCTGGGTTCTGGGTCTCCAGATAGTCCACCTCCCGCTCCAGACGGTCCACTCTCCCAGAGATGGTGTCAGCCTCAGTTCTGAGTGCCTCCCGCTCCTTCTCGGCCACCTCCAACAGCGGCAGCATCTTGTTCTTGAAATCCCGCAGCTCAGCAGCATGCCGACTACTCTGGTCCTGGCACTGGGCCAGCCGTTCCTAAAGGGATGGGGCAGCAGGAAGGAAGGCCGAAGGGTTACAACTCTCAGGCAGGGAAAGGCCCAACCAGGGAGTCAGGAATGGGAAAAAGCAAAACTCAGCCAGGCATCAGCATCCCCTTCAACCTCCACAGAGAGAAAACCAAATGTTCAAGACGCTAAAATGCGCAAAGAGCTCAGCTAAGATCCATCTAGGCCCCCATCCCGACTTTGCATCCTCCGGCCGTGCTGTGAGCAGTGCCACTGACTTCTCTGAGCCTCTAGGGCAGTCTAAGTGCATGAGGGTGAGAAGGGACCTCTGCTCCATTATACGATCCTCTTCTTGGGAATTAGGATGCTACAGACTCCAAGCTGTTAAAAAGGCAGAAAGTTGCAGATTCTCTGAGAACTTCCAGCTTTTAAAAGAATCACCAGCTCATCCTGAGATGCATTCCCATAATTCTAGCTCTCAATTTCCACTCTCTTCCCTTATCCCATCTAATCCCAGGGGTGAAACACAAAGGTCTATTTGCTTTGGAATTGCTTTCTGTATGTGGGGAAAGAGGAGGACTTGCAATTTTGAGGATCCTCTTATTAAAAGATGGAGTTTTCTGGAGGTTCTTACAAGAGCCCTAATTTGTCATCCCCATATCCCTGACAAACTGGTTGAATCAACAGGAGATGTGGAATCCTTCCAGGCTGGGCCAGAAGAGAAAGGAGACACCTACCTCTAAGGCAGCTAGTCGGCGTTCCATGTACTCCACAAGGTGGTGCTGCTGTCCTCGAAGGGGTCCCGACCAAGACAAAAGGAACAAGATAAGGAGCGGGGTGCGGGGCCCCATGGCTGCGGGCGAGTAGGGCCAGGGTAGACCAAGTGTGTAGTCGTGTGCACACGGCCTCTTCCACTCAAGCCGGCGGGTTAGCTTCGGAGGCCGGGCTGGGGGCGGTGCCTTCTCTCTTGCAGGATCTCGGGGCTCTCTCACTACTCTGGAATGCTTTCACAGTCTCTTTACGGGCCCCACCCCCTCCTTTCCGCTTGGATTGATCAAACACAGATGGCCCTATTGCAGAGCAGCCAGAAGGCTTAACCGCCTCCCGCCTAGGCCGTGGGCTCCCCAGGAGAGGAGAAGGAGATTGGAAACCCTAGGGCAAAGGCCTTCTGGGCAGTCACCCAGGAAAAGGAGCTAGCAGGGGGAGGCAGAGGCCCCGGAGGAAATTTAGCAAACTCTATTCCTGCTTTAGAATGCTTCCAATGCTGACTTAAGAACCATCCTTCGTTAATCCTTTCCTTTCCCAGCAATAACAGCATGGATTGTTTTCTGCCTTTAGTGGAAGCTGGAAGCAGGGGAGATGAGGTTTGAGGGGAAGGGGTGGGAAGAAAGGCCACAGTGGTCAAGTCTGTAGTACCTTCTTCTACAGCTCACTGGCGCCATCTTGTGCTAAGCACCTGGTGTCATCTCAGAATTAATAGGGAAACCAAGTTCACCTCCAGTGGAAAATTTCCCACAAAGCAAGCTAAGTAGATTGAATTTACAGGGGTTTTCATGATTAAAATGCAGCTTTCCCCACGGACTATCCAATTTCTTATGGGGCTATCCCAATCTCTCTCTGATTTAGCCTAAGAAAGAGAATGTATCTGAGATTAAAACTAAAAACAAAAACCAAAAAACTCAAAACAGGTCATTGAGAAATTAGTAAATTAATTCTTGATTATCTGGAAGTGAGACTGACTGCAGTCTTTCTATATACAGTTTTCCTTTGCCTGAAAGTTTCTAGGCATATTCTCTTACCCAAACTGGGGAGTGTTCAGTGAGTTCACACTAATTTTACATTCATTTATTTAGGAAAAAAAAATGAAAAATATATATGGTGCAGTTTAAATCAAAATAAACATACTCTGACTTCCCTACTAATGGGAGAGAACAGACTATTGATAACTTCTCTTGGTTATGGCCCAAAAGGGTGTTTCTAAATGTTTCTCATTTCCATATCCCAACTATGACTACAGGAGCCCAAAAAATTAATGGCCACTGTAAGACAGACTTGTCCTGAAACACATGCGTCAAAAGAAGTCAAATGAGCATAGCATTTATTCAGAGCCCCGCAGTGATGAATCTAGACAAATCTCTAATTCTTTATCAGGAGAAATTTTACTTTAATCACTCACTTAAGAGAAATCTGAGCCAAAGTCCTCCTCTAAAGAAAAAAAAAAACTACTCCTTGGACTTGAGGACATGGGGAGGGGGAAGGGTAAGCTGGGATGAAGTGAGAGAGTGGCATGGACATATACACACTACCAAATGTAAAACAGCCAGCTAGTGGAAAGCAGCCGCATAGCACAGGGAGATGCGACCATCTAGAGGGGTGGGATAGGGAGGAGATACGGGGATATATGTATATGTATAGCTGATTCACTTTGTTATACAGCAAAAACTAACACACCATTGTAAAGCAATTATACTCCAATAAAGATGTTATAAAAATAAAAAAAAAACGATTCTTCTAACAGTGCAGCTTTCTGAAAGGAGGGGAAAATAGCATCGTCTTGTGGTTATTCTTATTTGCATTCTGGTACTTTAGATGTTTGGTGGAACATGCTAGGAAGCAAAGTTTAATTAGCCTGTGTCAGAAGTTTCTGCATCTTTCAAAGGGCCAGATCCAGATGATCTTAAGTTAGGGCCCTGGACACTCCATTCTTGGGAAGTATTCCCTACCGACCCCTATTTATTTCTGGGGCGGAGATTTGTATGAAGAATGAAGTTGTCTCTAACACTCTACTGGCGTTCAGATGCAATGTATTTAGTCACTCCAAAGATGCCAATTGTTGATCCCCTTTGTACCCCTATAAGAGAAGTCAAAAACAGCCACATGAATCAGAAAATTTACCCATTTTATTGATGCATTGCAATTGCTCTACATTTTACCATATTATGTAGAAAATACTGAAAATACAAGCTACTTTGTAAAACCAAAGACAAACATTGAATCCAAAGATAAACTATGTTTTTACACAATGGACCCTTTTCCCGTAGTTAGTATTAAATTTTAAATATCTATTTCTTTTTGTTAAAATGATTATTTTACATACTCCCTAAGTACATCTGCATTACAAACATAGCTCAGTAATTCTCAGAAACTGTTTCTAGAGGCTTGTCATAAAAGGAAGCGCACAACCAGAAAAGGGAGAAAGCAAAAAAAGTTTAAATCGCACACAATAACTAGCATATCAAATACATTTAATAAACTTGGAATTCCATTGCAATATCAAGGATTCAAAGCGGAAATACTAACGTTACATATAATGTACATAAAATGTACTGCTACATGTAGTGAGATTATTTTTCAAGCTGAATCAAAACCACGTATTATATAAAGTTTAGCAACGAACAACCATGTAGACATGCTGCACCATCCATCAGTTAAAAAAAAAGAAATTGAAACAGGAAGCAGGCTTGGGTCATTCCTGTCACTGAGAGGCAATTTCATTTCCTATCCTAAAACAAACCATCCTAACCAGTGGGTTTTTGCATAATAATGCTGAATAAAACACACACTACTGCGCTTGCCTGGCTAAGGGCAGTCAAGTTTAGCCCCTCTAGTGGAGGACGATGGATGGTCAGAACTGTTTAAGTGAAGTTCTCATTCCTGGGGCTGGGATTTTAGCTGAGCACTGACCATAGTATCACTTCCTGGAAGCTACTAAAAACTCCAGAGTGATCAAGTGTCCAGATGAGCCTAGAGTGGCTGTACCTAACCCTTCCCATTTTCTCTCTCACCCTGAAGGGGAGAAGCTGGAAATACAAGTTCTGACAGGACTTAAAGCCTTAAGCTGGTCTGAGGTCAGGCCACTGTGACCTGGGCCAGCTGCTCACTTTATTCTTGGAGCCTCCCCCATCCTGTCAGGGCCAGCAATGTTAAGCCCCAGAGACAGAATCTAAAGCCACACTGAGCACATACACATTCAGCAGACACAGATGGATTTTTATCTTGGTAAATCTGAAATGCCAATTTGCAAAACTAATACTGAAGATCTCTAAAATTCTTAAAGCCACACACTGCTAGTAAGGTGATTATGGTAACAATATAAGCTCTTGGTATTGTCTTCTCCCCGTGAAGACTCCTATCTTAAGTGGTATCCACTTACTGGACTGAGGGTGGGGGGTAGGGTGAGCAGGAGTGGAGTGTTTTTTTCCTGCATCTCATTTCTTACAAAAACAACAAATCTTATCCCTTGTAAAGATAAGGAACAAAAAATATTTCCATTAGAAACTAGATCTGCCTTTGAGCATGAAAATGAGAATGCGCTTGGCAAAAAGAGACACAAAGATTGCACACACAGACCAGAAAACTGTATAACACTAGTGACAGAAGCTATACAAACTGCTTGGGTATCTTGATCAATATAATGCTGAAAACACAAAATAATGATAAAAAAAAAAAAGTAGAAAACACCAACATGTTCCTGGTAGGCTATACTGACTATCTGCCCCATCTTGAAAGCCCTTCCTCCTTACAATGAAGAAATTCCAAATACCTTGACAGCTCCTCGGTGTTCAACCTGGTACAGAGCTTGCCGACCAGGCTCCATGAAATCTCCCATCTCCATCCTGCACCTCCTTGACACCATCTCTACAAAGAACCAGTCCTAGACTTATCCCTCAAATACATAATTTTCAGTTCAGATGGAACATGTCTACATCTTAGGGTTAACCTTCTTCCCCCAAATCTTTAATGGGCAGGAACTTTGCCATCCCCAGTACTCTCTACTTGACCCAGATCCGTGTAGGAGCTGAGAGTACAAGGACACTTTCACAGTTTGAAGGGCCCCAAGAATACACAAGTTGTTAAAAAGAAACCTCAAAAGCCCGATGGCTCAACAGGCTTTGGTTCCTTCTAAATATTCTTCACCGGCTAAGAAACCTTTCTTTGAGTTCCCTGTCACCAGCGGCTTCACAAAACTCCTCCTCATAGTATTGGGGATGTGGGAAGCAATACAACAGGCTCTTTGGTATAAACACATCTGTTACATGTTTTTTTCAACAAGCAAATATTTTACTAGGAATATCAACTATTTGCAGGAAGGACTGCCACATGGGAAAAGGAAAAAATAAATCTCATCTAAAAGTGATTGCACATACTTAAAAAAAAAAAGAAAGAAAAAAATGCATATTTAATATTGGCTTGACTCCTCTCACCTGCTTCCCGAATTCTCACAGAAGCAAGGTAGCAATGCACAGTGAGAGAGCCACATGGGGAAAATGCTTCTGTGAGAACTCGGCTGAGAATCCAAAATGGAAAGGGGTAGAGGTGGCAGTAAAAAAGAGAAGCTGCTGTTTTTATTTTTCAGTGTCGGCAGGGAAACTGAGAACAATGCATATACACAACACAGCTATTAATCCTGTTCTGATAAATCCCAGTGAACAGCTTAGGGTCCACGGGGGCTTGCTGGTCCGTCCTAAGGCAAGCTCACTGTAAACTCTATTAACCACTACATTATCATATAAGGCACTACAATAAGGGAAGGAGGAGAAAGGGAAGGAAGAGACACACACTGAACAACTCCTCACCAGACACACCTGTGCAAAACAATTCCAAGGGTCTCCTCTCCTTGCAGGCAATGCCCCTGCTCACTCAGCACTACAGTAATATGCTCTAATATAATTGCAATTAGTTCACATACATTCCAACAAGTATCAGTTCATTTTGGTTTAAATACAATGGAGACATCAATTCCATCTCCGGGGTAACACTGGAGGATCAGAAACACACTAAATACACAATTCAAGTGTAATCACTACACATCTGATTACAAATAACATTTTGGGTTAGCAGGAAAAATTGCTTGTTATATTCTTCTAATCAATATGTACATATTTAATTATGCAAAATATTAAAACACCACCATTACAAAACTTCTAAAATATTTTTAAATTCAGTAATAAATTTTTAAAATATTTTTTGCAATTCCTACATGCACTTATTATATAAGTCTTAATAAGAGAGCATTCAATTTGCTGCTGGCATACAAAGAAAGCTACTTTAAAGTATAAAAGCTATACACAACGTTTCTTATCCGGTTTCAGATCCTTTAGCTTTCTCCCCAAATAAATCACATAGAATGAAGGGAGAGCTGAGGCAAAGAGAGAAAGAGGTGTATTATTGAAAATTCATACTAATATTCAGGCAAAGCTCATCGATGCCAACAACCTTTAGGCAAAGCTCATCAATGCCAGTATCGCATAATACAAAGAGATTTTGCATATAATAAAACAACTACCACCATACAATAATAACCACCTTAATGGCTTTTCCAATAATAAAATTTAAGCTAAATCAGAGAGAGAAGGACTTTTTAAAAATAATTTAAAAAGAATGCACAGGGTTCATTTAGAAAGAATACCTGGTGCTTTCACGGTAGGTATGGATTCTCTCACACTAAGTCACCAGCAAATGGTGAGCTGCCTTTTTAACACTACTTTAATAATAAACACAGGAGCAACTGAGAGAATCCCAACAGTAACAGAGAGTAGTATGTAACCAGTTTTGCAAAAATAACAATTTCCCACTAAATATAACATGACATGAAAACAAAATTGAAACACTGTAAGCTTAAATGTCCCATTAGCAAAGGTAAAATTTTGAGGAGAAATGCAAGATAGTAAAATACAGACTTGTGCAAGCTGCTCTTAAGATAAGCAATTAAGTCTTGGTTTTTAAACAAGCAGAAAGTAATGATTCTTCTTTTCTTGTTAACAGATTTCAAGTCCTTCTATCAGCATTTTTCCTCTGACCAGCAATTACAATAAAATAAAGTTAAATAAAGAGGAACTTCACTTGTTTTTAAAAGCATTTATAGAAATCAAGTCAGAGAGAGAAAATATTTTTCAAAGGTTAACTTCAGAATGATCTCTCTTCCTTGGTAACTGCAGATGATGGGCATCTGAACTCTTCCAAATACCAAAAATGCTGTCATAAAAATAAAGAATTAAAAAATAGGGCAGACTTTGGGAGACTACAACAATGCAGTCAACACTGAGACAGGTTCCCCAGAGAAAAGCCTTCTGCTTCAGTGGGCCCCTGCAGAGCAAGTTGCTGGCTAAGGAGTTTCAGGAGAGGGTGAGGGAGGAGCTCATCACAGCCCATTAAGAACTCTGACCCCTCCTCCCTCATACTCACCAACTACAAGTAAGAATACTGGCTGATCTTGGTAGGGCTCAGTGGGTATCCAGTGTAAATGGTTGAGCCTCGGGAAGACCCAATGTAAGACTGGGTGGCAAATTGGTGTTGGTACTGAGCAGGGGCCACGCTGGCAGAAGTGAGGAGACTGGGCCCAACACTGACAGGGACCTGGTGCACCAGAGTGCTAGGGTGGGTGGTATACGCTGCAGCATGCCTTGAGGAGCCCTGCGGGGAGAAGAGATGAGCAATGGAGCTGGTGGAGCCCAATGCAGCAGCAGAAGTGGGGGCAGCATACGTATACAGGTGAGGCTGGCTTGGCAGGTGAGCAGGGGCTGGGGCCAGGTGTGGGTGCCCAGTCGAATGTAGTGGGCTGCCATGCTGGAAGGCGTAAGGGGCTTGGGAGAGCGGGGCCACAAACGCCTGCTGCCTGCGGGGGGCAGGGTTGCTGCTTCTCTCTTGCGAGGTTGGAGCTGATGATGATTGCTGGTTCTGGAAGGAGGAAGAAGGAAGTGAGGAATCTTGAGGTCACCCTGGCTCAGGGCACCAAAGGCCAATTTGAGAGTTGAGGTTCTAACTCATACTGCTTCTGGGCTGCCATAGCACAGAATCTCCCAGACTGGCAATGCTGTCAGAAGTCAGCCATCCATCCCTCTGCCTCCTGGCAGAATAGATCGTAACCCAGCCCAGACAGCAGCAGTTTGCTCTCAAGTATGACAGAGGAAAGGGGGAAATCAAGAGTTCATAGGGTTACTCACTCCTGCAAGTAAATAACTGTCGACTCAACTCACCCTATTCTGGCATCAGTGACTGAATTTTTCCTAACCTTTCTTCCTTGCCATTGTTTTCTCTTGCTTTCCTCTAAGTTTTTCATATCCCTCTTGAACTGTGGAGCCCAAGACACATGCACTAACTCAAACTTACATTTGCACCTGCATGTGCTCTCTCTCTCTCTCACACACACACAACCACACAGTTACACCCTCATATTTACACTTTCTCACTACTAGTAGACATCATACAAGCACCAGAATTTCAGCTGAGGAAAAAGTGAACACAAATAGAATAGTGACCCTCCCCACCCCATCAGAGGATCAGATGGGGAGAAAAAAGCCCCAAATCCCAGACTCAAGCACCATGTAAGACTAGAACCAGTTGATTAAGTATCCAGAAAGCTTTTTCACTGTCTCTTGCTTCAAGTAAACAGAGTAAGGCTCAGGTTATTTATGACCCAGAAGATAAAGAAAGAGAATCTAGTCTCAATGCATGTGGTGGTGCAGAACGAGGCAAGAACTAAAGCATCCTAGGCACTTTCTAAATTCCACACATTTCTCTCATCTTCCAGGATAGACTAGGGAGGTCTGATGGAAAACCTGGAACGTACATTCTGAACACATTTACAGAGGGAATGAAGAGACACAACACATACAGATATGACACAGGCCATGGAACACCAAATTGTTTGACACAAAAGGGACTTCATTTGGCTTTATTCAGCAGTCCAGCCAGAAGCAGGGTTCTCCAGAGAGTAACAATAGCGGGGGCCCCAAACAGAAGGCAGCAGCCCCTAGTGCTTACCTGGCTAAGGTTGAGTGGCTGTGCTGCGCTGGTCCCCCCGCGCTGAGCTCGATATCCTGTGGGGGTGATACAGCATCCAGATGACTGCCCGCTCACTGAAGCCACTGGCTTGGTCTTACTGCTCAGGAGACCTAAGAAAGGGTCAGGCTTTAGTTATGAGCAGACGTGGACTCAGTATCACTGAGCTAAACCTCAGATGGCATCATATTAATCAGTCCATGTTTGTATGAGGTTTGCAAGAGTTAAGGTTTCATGTGTATCTTATTTCCTCAATTACATTTACACTAGAAGAACAAAAACTGTATTATCCATTTCTTTTCTGTCTTTCTACAAAGCTCCATAAAGATCTTCAAAAGGTTCACTTCAGTAAATATTATCTAATCTCCAGTAATGTGAAAGGTACTATTAGAAATATAAACACAAGTAAGACATGGTCCCAGCTCTCAAGGAGCCTAGAGTTTATGTAGGAAGGGATTAAACAAGTACAGAAATGACAATGTGAAGCTGAGTAAGATACTGGTAATATTTAGGAACATTTAGGTGTCAAAGGGGTTTAAAGGAAGACAAGATTATATCTTGTTGGGCATTCACTGTCTTCAAATTCTAAGAAACTGCAGAAAGTGCAGCTGAATATAAGCACGATCAATTTTCAAAATTTTGCTTCCTTCTGTGGTCCCACTAGGAAAACTGGAGCATTTATTCAGTGACTTGTGGAGCAACCTATTTTCTTTGGACCCAATAGTGGACAGAGCTCCTAATAATGTTTCTCAGTAGCCTGGCATCAGGAAGTTTTGCCCTGTCTGCAATGGACAGTTGTCTACTTCTCAGGAGGAGAACCACACGTCACCCTCAAACTAGAACACTGTTTATGTCTTCGGCAGTATTATAATTCATGGTAAAACACTAATTCATAAAAGTACGAAGAGATGGCTATATCGATGCCAAAATTTCACAGTCCTCGCCTTTGGTGTATAGAGTTGCCACTGGAAAAGAGCTGCCTAGACTAGGACTACATTTTTCTGGGCCCCCTTGCCTCTAGGTGGGGCCATGTGATGAGTTTTCACTATTTCCGGGGCTAAAGAGGTTAAAAACTGTGTGTGCCTCCTCCATACTTTCCTTCTCCTTCTGATTGGATGCTGAGGATTCCAAGGCTCTGATCCTTAACTCGCTGCCAGGCCTACCAACCAGGAGCACTTGCACTGGGAACTCACGTGACTAAGAAATAAATTTCTATTATGTTAAGCCACGAAAACTGGGGCTTGTTACTGCAGTTAGCATTTCATTACCCAATAACTGAACCCGGGAACCTAAACCCAGCATCTCACAGAGCAAAACAGATGGAGGTAATTTGGTTGATAATACAACCCACAAAAGCATCACTGCTATGCCACTGGGCGAGAAAAGATCTAAAGTACATATTGTTTTCCAAAATAACTTCTGCAATCACTTTTAATATTATCAGTTCCCATTCATTTCTGGATTGTCAAATCTGAACCACCTGTGGCAAAAAAACCTGCCTGTTAATTCTCCCTGCCATCTAACAAAAGTCGTATCTACCTTCTCCCATCAACAGTGAGTGTATTACTGAGTCTACAAACTCATTTTTATATTGATCCAAGCAAAATAAACACAGGAAGATAAACTGATGGCCAAAAACAATTTCATATCACAAGGAACTGATTTCTGAACTAGGCAATTTTTAGGAAAATCTACACCACTGGTCTGTACCATTGGCAAAAGCAGATTATAGCAAAATACTAAAGATACACACATCAAAGGAGCATTCAACTCCAGTTGTGAACAAACTCACCTGAGGCCTGGGTTGCTACAGTGCAGTCACCAAGCTGAGTTTTCAGTGGAGGTACAATGATGGTGCGGGTGCCAGCGCCATCCCCCACGACTCTGCCGGGACCCTCCGGAAGGGGTCCACTATTGCCCCGGAGAGCACTCAGGGTATCAGTGGAATATGGGCTGCTCAAGGAAGAGTCAGAGTCTGGAGAATCATTGACAGTGACATAACTGATGACATTAGACCTTGCCTTCAGGCCAGAGCTGAGGAGAAGAAAATACATGAAAATTCAACCCCCTTTTAGCAATGTTTCTTTGCTGGTCTCTGGTCTTCCCATAATAAAAATGATGATAATCATGATGATAGTAATAATAACAACAGTAGCAGCAACAAATTTCTGAGTGCTTATTATGCATCAGGCACTATTCTTACACTCTACACATAACTCACAACACTTCCATGAAGTAGGTACTTTATCCCTGTTTTGCAGATAAGGCAACTGAGGCAGAGGGAGATGGAGATTAAGAAACTTGACCAAGGTCACACAAGTGATAAGTTGTGAAGACAGGATTCAGATCCAGGACAGAATGACTCCAAAGTACACACCTCTAGCAACTATTCTATGTTGCCTCTTAGCCATTCCCAACAGCATTCTTCAAACACCACTTTATTTTCATATCACCCTGCTAGACTATAAATGGTTCTTTACTGTATCTAATCAAACTTCTCACTATAGGTGTTTTTAAAAAAAGTTTCTTCACAAAATGACCCCTACCTTACTAACTTTACCTTTTCCTTAATTTTTAATAGGCTTGCCTCCGGTCAAAGCAATCCTGCTGGTTACATAATTTTTGCCAGTACTAGGCCCCTTTTCTTCACTGGAAAGTTAACTTTTTTCTTCCCCAAATCAGTTCAATAACCACTTTCAAAACTTAGTTTCAAGTCTATTTACCATTTGTAAATAGCCATTTGTAAATACCATTTGTAAATAGCCCTTTTGAAGTATTTCATTCTAAATTTACTCTTTCAAGTTCATTTAAACTTCATTTACACGTGACTCCGTTAAGTCTCCTAAGTTACTTTCATGCGTGAATCCTTCCTCCTCAGGTAAAAGTAGAGTTATTGCTTCTTCTATATGCCTAACACCAAAAACACAATGAAGAAGAACACAGATCAAGGCAACTGACTATGTTCACACCAAGAGAGGTGTGTATCACAGTTCTTAAATGTATCCTATCTCTCTTAGTTAACTGCCCAATTAAGGACTTGGATTAAGGTGCTGGGATAAGAGGAAATAATCTGGTACTTAAATTCTTAAACTGAATGACCATATAGCAGAGGGGGGAAAAGAAGGTAGCCCTACTTAAAGTTCTACCTCTTCCAAAGAGGTCTGTTCAGATTAAAAAATTACACAAATTTCATATAATCTCATATCTACCAACTTGTTCCAATTAATTGTTTTTTACATGCTTCTGTTACAGTATCTGTTTTCAGACTCTAAAGTTCCTTAAAGGCAGGGGATCATGTCTGTAGTACATAATGTGCATTCCAAGCCAGAACAGCCTGACAACGTAATCTATACCTTCCATCTAATGTATCTGAACGACTGATTTAACTGATGAACATGTATAATATTACAGAAAACTTGACAATGCTCAGTTATGGAAACTTGAGTGTTCTGGCTCACTCATCCACGTCCATGCTTCCTAAATACCCCTTTTTAGTCCTTCCTTTCATAGCCAAAATTGAGCCACTTGTGTGAAGCCAACAGACTAAGACCAAGGGCAGGAGCCACAGAGCTAGGGAACCATTCACCTGTCTTACCTATTGGGCTTATATTTGTTGTCCTCTTCCTCATCAGTGTCACTGCGGATAGTGATGACACTCACAGGAGGGCTGGGAGTATCTGGAATGATGATTGGCTGATGCTGATCTTGTACAGGGACTAGGGAATTATAAGAAGATGTGGTACGGAGGGGGCTGCTCCCAACCAGAGAATAGACTTGAGAAGGCAGAACATCCAGAGAGGACCTGTAGGAAAAGGTCACAAGAAAGATCATTCAGTGCTTGGTCCCCAAAACTAGATATCTTTTCCCCAGAACTCTTTCCAATTTACTCTTTGATTCCTCCTTACCAAATCATTAAGCCAATATACTTAACTATAAAAGTCCCAATAAAAAATAAACTAACCACTCTAGCCAGGGTTTCCAGGACAAGAACACCAAAATTAGAATATAGATTTTATTTTTGTATGCCCTTTACCCCGTGGTTAAATTTCACTCTGTAAAGTGGGTAGAAAACTAAAAACATCAGCCAAAAGAAGGCTGGATTCAAAGTGGCAGCAGAGAGGAAGGATCAGCATAACCAGAACACCTCTGCGTGCATGCCCGAAGGTTAGCTCTTTTCAATTTGGCAGCTTCTTGCTGCTTCATACCAGAAGTGTCTATACTCCAACACTCCAGATGCCAGGCGACATATCTTTCAAACTGGCAATTTTAACTATCAGCCCTAACAGAGACTTACTTAGAAGAGACTGGAGCAGACTGCTTATTCTTCTTTGAAGGGAGGGAACTGGATTGTTGTTGTCTGACAACATGGGCAACGCCAACATTAAGGGGCTGAGCAGTGGCCAATGTCACATGGTTAGTCAGCAAGGATGGCTGCTGCATAATAGTGCTGTACTGGTTGCCATGAGAGTGGGCATTCCTGTATCATCAGAAAGAGAAGTATGAATGCTGAAAACACTGGGAAGGCAGGACCAAATAGGTACTAAAAGCAATTAAAACAACCAAATAAAGCTGTGTTTTATTTTTATAGTTGGGCACCTGGATTATAAGGCTTTAGGGGGTTTCACTGTATGGTTTATTGCATAACACTTTCTTTAAATCTGAAGTAAATAATTTCTGAACTTAGAACCTACTGTTTTCCTGCATTCAAAGTTTTCTTGTAACTCTGTCTCCTAGCCTGATATGGATTCTTTTCTTCAAGGATTTCACACAGAGATAAATCTCTCCTTTCCTTTACCTTCTTCCTGTCTCACCAAATCCTCAAGTAGTCCTTCCCTAAGGGACCTGCCCTTGCAAATTCTCCCAGAGAGGAACACAGGGCACTTGCCTCCAGTCTGTGAGCTGCTGGCCACTGCCCATGGCCTCTGGAATCACTGCAGTGGGCTGGACTGAGTTGTGTAGAGCTACCCCAGGCAACTGTTGCCAAGTTGAAGGCAGGAGAATTTGTTGGGTTCCTCCAGGCCAAGCCTGCTGTAAGGAAACAAACACAAAAAGATCCAGACTTGACTCACTCTTGGCTTTTTCTTCTGTTTTTTAGATGAAAGAAAAATTAATAGCTTAAAAGAAGTTTCTTGTAGATTGTTAACTTGCAGAGATTTAAAAAAGGAAGGTCAGAGGGGCTCAAGGTTACAAGTCTTATGAACAGGGAAAAAGAACACGCTGCCTTCTCTTGGCCACCTCCATAACCTGACCACCAGGGTATTAAAGAAAAGAAGATCCCTGTGGTTAAGAGTTTCTATTATACTGCAGAGTAAAGGAATCTGAAAGTTCAGAAGTAAGCTCTAGTTAAATGCTGGAGTAACGTTTTTGCAAAGAGTCTAAAAACATCCCAAGAAAGAGTTAAGACAACTCCCTTGAGATTAAAAATAGGAATTTAAAAATTTGAGTGCCAATCAGATAAAAGACATCAGGTCAATTCAACCCATAAAACAAAGAGGAGAATTGTTCCTTTTTAAAAGGGTAGTCCTTGGAAAATGGAGCCAGATGTGGATGACCAAAGGCCAAAATCCTTTGGCAAACAAGCTTAATGCCAGCAAGAGAAAGCTAACTTCATCATTTATAGCCATGTGATAGCATTTTTAAAAAATGCAATAAGAAAAATATTTAAGAAATAGATGCGGAGAGTACCATATTTTGTTTTTAGTAGTTTCCTAAATATGTATCATTTGTAGAAACATAACTCGACATAAAAACTAATCACTAAAAGAAAATATATTGTTTGTAGTTCTTAACAAGCCATGCCACTTGCAATAAATAGCAACAAATATGTTTTCTGTACTTCTTACGGAAATTGTGGCATTTCCTAGAAAAATGGGAACAGATTTGAAAGTCTGCTTTTTAAACCTGAATTCCACAGTACAATCACCTACAATGCTTGGGTACATATGGTTCTGTTTCTGGAATTCCAAACTGCAAGGCCATCAACACACTGTTTTAAAAATATTTCTGCAAGTAACAGATCCACTTGTTACAAATACCGGTTCCAAACAAGAAGCCTTCAAATCGGAGAAACTGCAAACATGTCTGCTACCATAAGCAGAATTCAAAACAAAACAAAACAAAACAAAAAGTAAGAGAAGTATGTTAAGTCACACCATGCGTCTTTCCATAAGCCAACACCTGCACAAGACAAAGCATGTAGTTTAATACAAAGCAAGAAATAACATTTCAACGTGAGGCAGAAATCTGGCGTTCCAAGCGACGAACTGTTTTGACAGAGGAAGAACAAAAATATGCAAAGCTTAGCAAATGGCTAGTGCAAACTTAAGAGAAGCAGCAAAGGAGAAGTGTCAACTAACATTCCCAACCTCAAAACTACAGGTGTGCAAGTTAAAACCAGTGGCTTGGATCAATCAAGTTGGAAATATATCTGACTCCCTCACACTCAGGGCTTATGCTTATGATGTAATTAATTTGGCAGTGACAAAGACTCTTAAATTGAAAACCAAAGAAATTCCAGCAACTAAAGTATGTATTCTGAAAGTGTTTTTCACTCACACGAGTCCTTGAGAAACAACAAAAGAAATTTAAAGCCACTCTGAAAGATGAACAAATATCAGGGGTCAACAGTATCAATTAGGTTTTCGAATGCTTATCTAATTTTAAATTTTAAATGATAAAATGCCAGATGTCAAATAAATAATTCTAACTCCCCCAAATAAACCAAACACATCCAAAAATCACTATTAAGGTTACAAATGCTGAAATATACCTCAAAGTCCTATTTGTTTGTTTTCCTATCTCTAAAACCCACACTACATTTGCTGCTATATTTAATAAATTTTCCCCATGACTTTTGATAACAAAGATATTCTTACATAAAGTTTTTCAGTATAAATAGGTCTTTTGTATAAAGACCTATTTGTAAAATAATTAATTTCTCCAAAACCCCTATAAACGAGTTCACCTTTGATTTCAACCAACAAATGAAATATGATCTAAAAAGGCTCTAAAGGGAAGATGTTTAAATGGAAGATATTAGCTGTCACTGATCATAAGTGGCAAAGAGTTATCTTCATGTGTTCAGAGACGGAAAGTTAATGTCAACTAATAAGGAAATAAAGTAAGAGCATCTTAAACATTTCTACATACACAAAAGTTTTAGAAGCTTAAAACAGTCAATAAAGAAGGAAGCTAACTTGCCAAGGAGTTCCAATTTTGGCCATCCGGTACCTGTAGCAGAGCCAAACTAAAGGCCATTTCCTTCATTCTCAAGGTTCAGAGGGTAAAAGGTAGGGCAGAGAAACAGATAACAGTGTTGAAGCTCTTCTGAGGCTACACCAAGAGCTTTTATCACACTAGGCTGGCAAAGAAGAATCAAGGGGTCTGACCCCTTTCAGAGCCACACTGAACATCAGAGTCAAACAGTGCTTCAGCAAATGTTGGGGAGGAAAACAATGAGACATTAAAGATGTAGCAAGAACACAGCCACAAGATGGCACATGCTTCCATGCCCTCTGCAAAGACTAAGTTAAAAAAATTTTTTTGGAGAAATGAGAAAACCAGAAGAAAACAGAACAAAAACAAACAGGAAAAAGTAAAAAAAAAAGAAAGAAACCAAAGAAACTCCGTTAGTAACACAATCAAGTGAGGGGAATTACCAGTACAGCGGCAGTCTGTTCAACCAGCGCCGGCCGGCCGGCTGCGCAGCTCAGAGTAAAGGGCACCGCATACTGCGGTGTGATGGTGGCTACTTGAGGGTGGAGAGTTGCTACCATTAGTGGTGTACAGCTTCCCTGAAATGTAGATTAGGCAGGTGAGTGAAACAAACACGGAGGCAGGTTATCTGGATTCAGAAGGGTTTTCATTCCCCCCAAGTTATTACCAACAATAAGCAGTAGTTTCATATCACTTAAAATGCATGTACCAAACATAACTTTCCCCTTCAACTCCGCACAGCATTGGACCACTAGGTCAAATGTCAATGGCCTAAAGCAAAAAAGTATGGGAATCCTTCTTGGGCTGGATTCAGAGGATCAGTTCTAAAAAACTCAGTTAACAAAGGCATGTATTAAGAATTCTTCCTCTTCCTACTCACAAAATCAGCGTTTTGGATTTCAGATTTGCTATGTGTCACGGGCCACAAACATTTATACACAGAATTAAAAATATAGTATTTGTTGCTTATATGAATATTTCATGAGTTTCTTGACCATCTTAGCTGCGTTTTGCATGGCAGGGATAAAGTTTTAAACCTTTCTACAGCCTAGTTAAACACAAGGAATGAAGGAATGTAATACTCGAAGAGGCATCCTGATATAATCCAGCCTCTCAACTGTGACGAAATTCTCAAAGAGTGAGTAATGGGGACACTAAGAGAGCAAAAGGGGAACCTTTTACTTTTAGAATCAAAGTGTTGTTACATGTGTCCTATACCTTTAAGAGCATCAAGATAAAAAATTAACTTCATCCCACAAAATTAAATTTACTCAGTAGACAATTTCTCAAAGTCTGGATATTTATGTCTCCAAGTCTAAGGAAGTCACTGGCAGAGTTGCAATAGTGTTAGGAATGAGTATGTCATTCCATTATAGATGTTTCATTTTAAGTCCACTGAATCGTGACCAAGAAAGATCTTACAGTCAAAGCAAATACCATTTTCTAGGACAAAATATCTGATTCTCAACAGTGCTTCAGAGAACTTCAGCACTATTGAGTATCCAAGCTGCTCTGTCTTTTACCTGTGTAAGAACTCCCGACTGTATCTGTAGTGGCTGAGCAGCTGGTGCCTGGGGTACAATTGGCACAGCGTTATCCATCCTCACAGGGAATCCAGAATGCTTTGTTGTTGCTTGTAGTCCAGCTGTAAAAAGTAACATCACAGTTATATTGCTTTGCTAGGTCTGGGGATACTGCTTGTTTGGGGGTTTTGGGGTTTGTTTTTAGCTTTTTGGTTTGAAAAATCTACCACCCAGGTTTTAGTTCTAGACACTTAAGACAAAGGCGTTTCACCAAAGTCTGAGAAGTTAAGAAAAGGGAGACTTGATTCCCTTCAGGTTGGATTAATGGAAAGATGCCTGACAGAGGGAGGGCTGGCTTCAGGAAATTCAAAACTTTTTTTTTTTATCCAACAAAGCTTAAAACACAACACTCATCCCACTCCCATTAACAGCAGAGGCAAAAACAAACAAAAAACCTTCACTTAGTAAGTTATGTTCAGCTTTTAATCCTAGAGGGAAAAAAAAAACTTAAGCATTTAAAAAGTGTAATCTATTAAAGGCAAAGACTTTATAACTTCTGGTTAATTAGATAAGAAACATTATGAAAAGCTCAATAATTTATTATCTTGGTTACCCTTTTATTTAGACTATTTTAAGGGGATGTTTTTACCCAACTGCTCAAAAATATATAACCTAGTTCACAATTTAGTCATATATTTTATCTTTAACCAGTATGTGAACTGAAGGAATTATGTCTAGGATAAAAATATTTTAAAAGCAGACATTGTGGTTTACAGAAACACTTTTTTGTACTTATTTTAGAAATCTGCTCTTGTCACTGACAGCTTTCTAAAGCTCTTCTCTAGCTAATGGAAAGCTAGGAAAATTAAGAACTTTTTGCTGCCTTTAGAACAGTGACCATGTCTCTTTATCATTTTATTCATTATCCTCTGGGCACAAATGTTGAATAAATGTTTCCTGCAATCAGGAGTATCTCATTCTGGGGAAAAGAAGGGCTCAAGATAGTTCTCCCTTTTGCCAAGACTTGAGAAGAGAACCTTCAAAACTTTCTTTTAAACCTACCCTATCAAGGCTTTCAACGTAAAGAATTTAAGTTTCTATAATGCCTCTTGATTCACTGATGCTTGCATTTTGTTAAGTGAGGATACAGCCATTTTAATTAGAATATTCCTTCAGTGACACTTTCTAGGCTATCACCAACTAATTTCTCTGAATATTACTATGGAGGTATCAAATGAGCATAACTCATAAACTCTAATATTGTTGTTTTCAGCAAGTTAAGTCTTCCAATTTTGCATTTCAGTAATTTAATTTAGTAACTAATTGTCACATGGGAAAAGATAATCCAGAAATGTACAAAGTAAAAGAGACTAGTAAAATCAGAATTACAACACTCTAATAATAACTTTTTTAAAAGTGCTACTTACATAAAAAGAAAAGGAAACAAATCCAGGTATCCAGATTAAAAAAAAAAAAATTGCCAGCCATTCTTCCTAAGGCAATGCTATCTAATCAGAAAGCTAAGTAACATCAAGGATTCTTGTCTATATTTCCATGGTTAACTACAAGACAACATTATTGCAATAGCCTCCTACGGCAAAATTTAGGAAGAAATGTTCACTACAGAAGCTCATCTTTGTGTCCCAGGATGATGAAATAAAAGAGGACAAAATTACAGAATTATAGTTTCCACTGAGCAAAATGTCTATTTTGGTCAACTGGAATACTATAGAAAGTAGTATTTATATACTGACCCACAAATGTGACTCTAAATAAGTATTAGATTGCTATAGTAATTTAGGCTAAGCCACAGCAGTCAAGCTAGTTTAAAACTAGCTTTTGCAGGGAACCCCAAGTGGAAACAAAGAATTAACAAAAGGCAACCCTTTGGGAAGGTTCTCCCTGAACCCTGAACTTGGATTAAAGTTTTGTTTTTATTATTTGTTTTGTTTTTTGTTTTTGTTGAACATAGCCCTTTAAATTAAAAAAAAACATGAAAGTATGGCAAGAAGAGTAAAGCTGTCAAATGGATGAGGGTCTATTCTCCTCTAAGTGTAGGCATCTTGTGAAAGAGCAGATGGTGAAAGAAAAGTAGGCAACCTGGTACAGAGGCCTGCTGGGCAGAAACCAGCATATGGCTGTGGTTGGCAAATGAACTGACAACTCCCTACAGCTCTTTGAGTTTAGACACTGAAAGGCAGTACAGAGTATAACACTTCAAGATGTATAAGCTATGGGCCCACTGCCTGGGTTCAAAATCATGGCCCTACCGCTGACTGGGCATAAAAACTGGGCAAATGAGGGAATCACGATCAGTTTTCTCACCTATAAATTGGGCATAATGACATTATCCACTTCCCAGGGTTGTTTGTGAGTATGAATACATACATGTAAAAGCACTTAGAACATTATCTGGCATGTAGTAACTAATACATATCAGTTTTCATTACTGTCATCACTTTCATTTTAAAACTCCCTTTCATTTGTAAATTTTAAAATTTGCTCTATCTAGCTCCTCAGGTTATTTAGACTTCCTAAATAGGAAAAAAATTTCCAAAGCTTATACTTCCCTAATTATACCAAAAGGGGTTAAACCACTTTTCCCCTCTACCTCTTCTCCTTACATTTTGTTTTGTTAAAGGAACTAAAAGTTCTTCTGCCTCATCTCTTAAATATCTGAGAAGCAGCAGAAAACTTCAGTTGCACATCTGAAAACTGTTCCAATGAAACTTACTTTGGGAAAGGTGAAGGGGAGAGGGGTGGCTATTTGCTAAGTTCAGTAGAAGAATCACTCAACATATGACAACCCAAAGTATAGAATTTACTACTATGAAGCATACGAAAAAAATAATTGGGTAAATTAGGCTAAATTTGCATTTACAGGTTTTGAATCTGCTCCTCCTCTCTCCCTGTGGTTTCTCCCTGATTTACATTGCTATCGCTCTCCTGTACTCCCGGTAATCTCTCAATCTCCCCTAGCCCCTCTTTTCCTTCTGTTTGCTCTGACTCTGTCAGAAACCAAACAAATAAGAGTCACAGTCAATAAGTAGCTGAAGTAAAAAGATAAAAATGCTAACTGCTTCTGTGTGAACTGCTATGAGAAGCTTGAATCCTGGTTTATTCCCAGAGGGCATGACATTGACTTTCTATTGGGAAAGTCAAGATGTCATCAGAATATATCCTTAAAATAATTTATTTAACCTTTTAAATAGCTCACCAGATCAATAAACACGGAACAACGAGAAAATGAGGAAGGATGGAAATGTAAAAATTAAAATCTTATTGCAACACATCAGGTGAGAGCCCCCTTCTTCAGCTATTCTGTTCCTCTACTGATAGGAGTTTGCAGGAACAATATAATTCATAAGCTGAAGCAGATAATCTTAATGCCTTACCCACACAAATACCTCAGCTTGTAGAATTTTTCAGTTCAATAATGATCTTTACTTCTGAATGTAACTTAAGAGGTTTCTACATTCTTAAACATGATTTTTACATTTTTTAATAGAATTACCTTTTATTTGGAATACTAATTTTATTTTATAATGGAATGATACAGGGAATAAGATTCAATATATAGTAGTTCTATTTCCAACAAGTTTTTTCAAGATGTATATACTCTGCACATTGAGAGATACGTGTTTATGCTAGATATAGGACATCAGTACAAGGTCTCAATGGGCAAGAAAACTGGTTATCAGGCAGTTCAAATAAGGAAACATTAATTGAATGCCTATGTGTCAGATAGCATCATAATTAGACAAATAACCAATGTAAAAAAGATCAACCTACTTCAGTTATCTTCATAATCAAAGACTGAGTTTAAACTTGTCAAAGATCAAAACTAAACAACTAGATACTTACTTAGGATCTGCCTAAAGCAGGTAGGTCTGATATATACCATATGATATAGGAGTTTCCCCACTTACTTTGAAAAGCAGGTGGACATACTATAAACGTTTGTTGGAATGGATCTGTCTGAGTGCAAATCTGGGTGGTTCCAGGCTGCAAGGAAACACCCTGCTGGGCAACTCCAGGAACTGGTGCTGCAGATGATGGGTACAAAGCCGACTGGTAGTTTAGCAGTGAGACATCTGAATTAGCCAGAGAAAGAGTAGCAGCTGCTGCAGTAGAACTGGAAGCTAGAACACTGGCCTAAAAACAAAAAGATACTGGTATAAACATTTTTACATACATAGATTCTATCCAGAAAAACTAACAATGAAGTTTTAAAATGTAATGTTAACTGGCTTTGAAATAACTCTCTGCTTAAGAAATTCTTCCTATCTGTTAAATTTAAGGTAGATTATAAAGCTGAAAAAGAAAACAAAGAATAAAAAAAACAGTCCTGCTCTGGTTGAGGCTATATAAATAAACCCCTACTTCTTCTTTCTTTGCAAAAAGTTACTGGATGTGAGATCCCACCAAATCTCATATGATCTTCCATTTAGAAAGTAGACCTAGCTAAGAAATTAGGAAACTTCCATCTTCAGAAACAAACTTAAATGTAAACATCACTGGCAAACAAATGCAAAACCACTCTTAAAGTTAATTATTGGAATTCACAGAAACAAAGAGTAGATCAGTAGTTGGTGGGGCAGGGTAGGAGATGGCTGGAGAGGTGGTCAAAGAGTACAAACTTCCAGTTATCAGATGAGTAAATTCTGAGGACCTAATATACAGCATAGAAAAAAATGATTGGGAACACCTTTCGATACATGTAATGAGAGCTATCTAACAAAAAGAGAGTCATTTGGCTGAAGTCAGTACAATCAACAGCAGTAAGTAGTATAGAAGCCAGGTTCCACTTATTTGGCTATGCTAAGACTATGAGGGCATGGATTAGGCCTTTGTTTTTAATTTTTGTCAGCACATGATGTGTAGGTATTATCAGTCTGAAAATTCTTACGAAGCTACAAGACCACCAAAGCAAAGACGGGTTTCTCTACCTCACCCTGTACTCTTACTAGTTTTTATCCCACTTAGGTCTGAGTTCCCAAAATCATTTACTGAATACCTGATTGTGCACTGTATTGAGTTGGTTGCTGAAGCTCATGGTTAGATTTGTGCTTGTATTTGGGGCAACATGCGTGGTGAAGGGACTCTTGATCTGACTCACTGTATCATACATGTGAACCCTCCGTTTGCAGATCTCCATGTTCTGAAAACAAGACTTAACACTGAAAAAAGAGATTAAAAATTCAATGAAATAAATGCCGAGATTTAAACAGATAGCAAATAACTCAAGATAAATACAGATTAATGGTTTTTTACCCCTGAGTACTTTCAGAGAAAATGAACCAAGAGTTTTTATAACCATAAAAAGGAAAAATACACATCTAATTTTTTTTTACACATCTAATTTTTAATTTCATGATTTTTCAATGAGAAGGAAAAGCATCAGTAAGCCAAATATGCAAGTATCAAAGCCACTACTCTTGTGATACTTCCATTTAGCTGTAAGATGGTAACTCAACAGAAAACCAC
Source organism: Grampus griseus (assembly GCF_964374135.1). Classification (NCBI taxonomy): domain Eukaryota; kingdom Metazoa; phylum Chordata; class Mammalia; order Artiodactyla; family Delphinidae; genus Grampus; species Grampus griseus. The sequence goes on from NC_139017.1 coordinate 83,359,485, forward strand.
ATCATGGCAAAATGCCCCAGACCATACTATACTCACTGATTGCTATGTGGAAAATCCAGAAGGTGAGTCATTGTCACAAACTGATGGTTAAGAGTTTTCAGAGGAGTAATTCTCTTATCCGCATCAATTGTTAGCATTTTTTTTAACAGATCTATGTATTCTCTTCGATCCGCCTTCTCTGCCAACATATCTGTTCCCTCTAAGTCTGTGGACATGTTCACCTTACAAGGAAAATTTAGAAATATTATACTTCATCACTCAACCTTTAATGCTGACATTTAACATGTGCACTATGTATACATATTTATATATATAATATTCATATGTATAATATGTATATGTGTGTGTGTGTGTGTGTGTGTGTGTGTATATATATAGCTCAAGAGAAAAACCTGAGGAAATTTTTTCACAAATGGAAGCTCTTCTTATACTGTCTAATTAAAATCTTCAATTTGGTACAGTTTGTTGGTAGAATAAAGCTGAATAAGCTCTTTTCATTCAAAATCCAGATCAAAGAAGTTAAGTAAAAATGATTGTTATTACTTAAATATAGTTTCTATTGCTGAAAAGATTAAATGATATAGTATGTGTTTAGACAAAGTTTGGAACAAAAGCACTAAATAAATGTTAGCTCTTATGTAAGTATTTATTTAGTAGAAAAAATGGACAAGAAAGGAACCTTCGTAAATAATATTTCAAAATACTGACATGCAAAAGACTAGTTAAGCAAAAGCAAAGGAGAAATACGTAAATTCTAAAAATATCCTTTGCTAGGATTCAAACATTCTTTTAATATGTGGAAGAATATTAATGTATTTATGTAAAAAATGAAAACATATATTAGACGATAACAAATTGAATCTATCTTTAACACCAATGGAAGTGTATCTCTGATTAAAGAGATACATAAATGTCTGGCTTTCTGAAACTTTCCATGCTTACCTGAGCCATATCATCTAAACAATTAAAAATGTACTTTCGAGCTTCTTTTGATTTGATCCCAGTCTCCAATTCATGTTCTTCAGGTGTCTACAAAATACAGATTTTTAAAAAATTCCATCTGTATGTTTTCACCTCTTATTCTAAATTAAAGTCAGAATACAGAGATACAAGTGTTGTCACCTTGCCAACCAGAGATCACAAACGTGAAAGTAATTTACAACAAGAAAATCTTCTGGTAGAGAGATGGGACCTTGATACCTGTCCACCCTTTCAACAATGATAAAATAAATGTGCAAGCAATGATGTAGCACAGTTTCTGAAGAATGTCAGTTAAGAAGAGACATTACCATTTTTCTCTAAAAGCTACTTTCAAATGAAACAATATTTCAAATACTAACTATTCAATAGGCTCAGAGACAGAGTCACTGGGTTAATCAAATTACTCAGACATCTATTTGTTTTAAGAAAATAAGTAAGGTCTTAATATGGGCAGTTATAAAATTGTGTTGTTTTGTCATATTTATTGAGAATTCTCTAAAAAACAGCCACTACTAAATTACTCTAGTTCTTCCTATCACTTAATGATAAGCACTACTCTCCATACCCCCTTCTTAGCTGCTGATTCAAATATATAAAATAACCTCAGCCAATTGAACTGGCATTTAATGTTTTGTTTTTTTAACTAAGGATAAGGCCATACGGGTACAATGATATAATTTCTCAAAGTATTTGCTCCTGCAAATGAAAATTCCCACTGTCCCCCCTTTTGCCCCCCTCCACCTCAAGAATTTAATAACTAAACTTTGAATTCAAATTGGAATTAAGGAGTACAGGAATGAATAGTATAGTATAGCAAGGGAGTCAGACCTTAAGCCTCCACAGTGGGTACCCCAAATTAGGATCTCTGTTGAAAAACCTGGTTGTTTTTGTTCCGGCACTGAGAAGATATTCAGCTGGCAGGCCTTGTGTTTGTGAAATGTAACGAATCTGGAATGTCAAAACCATCAAAACATTGATTTGGAGTGAAAAGGTAAATTATTAAAAACTTTTACACTAAAATATTATAAATATTAGCTCTAGTCAAAAAAAAAGAAAGGTACTGCAAAGAAATTAACTATTTGATCAATACAAATGAAATTTATCTGTAGATATATATGCTAACCCACTCACAGATAATTCCCAAATATTTATTCAGTAACTTCCTTGTTACTATACCTATTATTTACAAGGAAAACTCAGTTTTGAAAATTTTCTGTGTGACCTTTTTTTTTGGTAGATTTCTGATACAGAGTTCAAAAAACTATAAGAAATTTCTAGGACAGAACAGAATAGTTTCCAACAAACTATTTCATGGATTACCAAGGTTTTGTTTGTTTGTTCATACATTATCAAATTTAAGAGATTAGGAAAAAATTTCCATAAACCTCTTCCTTCCTTGGCTACTCTAGCTCTTGTCAATTGTCCCCACTCTAAATTGCTCATACCATAAAATTAAACAATTTAGTTTCTCTATCCCCACATCAATAAAAGGCAGGTACTATGTTCATTCATTCAATTTTTATTTTTATTTTTAGTTGCATTAGGTCTTCATTGCTGTGCATGGGCTTTCTCTAGTTGTGGAGAGCAGGGGCTGCTCTTTGCTATGGTGCACGGGCTTCTCATTGCGGTCGTTTCTCTTGTTGTGGAGCACAGGATCTAGGCGCACAGGCTTCACTAGCTGTAGCACGCAGGCTCAGTAGTTGTGGCTCGCGGGCTTACTTTCTCCGTGGCCTAGAGAAATGTGGGACCTTCCCGGACCAGGGATCGAACCCGTGTCCCCTGTATTGGCAGGCGATTCTCAACCACTGTGCCACTAGGGAAGTCCCCATTCAATATTTATTGAACACCTACTTTGAACTAGACCAGCAGTTCTCAAAGTGTGGTTTGGGAAACACTGAGGGGTCCCCAAGATCCTTTCAGGGAGTCTATGAAATATAAACTATTTTCATAATAATACTAAGAAGTTATTTGCCTTTTTCATTTCTTTCTCATGGGTATAGAGATTTCCAGAGGTGATGTGTGATGATGTCACTGCTCTGATGGCTAATGAGACATGTGCCTGTATATTCTTGTGTTATAAAAGTTTCCCAGTTTTGGGACTTCCCTGGTGGCACAGTGGATAATACTCTGTGCTCCCAATGCAGGGGGCCCAGGTTTGACCCCTGGTCAGGAAACTAGATCCAACATGCATGCCACAACTCAGAGTTTGCATACCACAACTAAGGAGCCCACCTCCCACAACTAAGGAGCCTGTGTGCCACAACTAAGAAGCCCACCTGCTGCAACTAAGGAGCCCACGTGCCACAACTAAGGAGCCCACCTCCCGCAGCTAAGACCCAGTACAACCAAATAAATATTTTAAAAAATAAAAATAAAAGTTTCCCAGTTTTATTGTTCACATTTCTGTTTGCTTTCACAATTCTCCCTATCCAAAAAAGCAATCTGCTTCTTTCCTGACCTACTGAAAGTAAAACAAGAGATAATTTTTTTAACCATCCCCCCCTCCACATAAGAATGGCTATATTTAATGACGAAATTAGAAAGAAACTTTTAAGCAAGGAAATCTTACTTCTCACCTCTCCTCCCCAAAAATTTCAGTTTTAATTTCTAATGCAATATATATTAATAGATATAAGCTACATAAACAGGGCTCTTTGGGGTCCTCAACAATTTTTTAAGAGTGTAAAGCAGAGGTCAGAAAACTATGGCCTACAGGCCAAATCTGGCCGGCCGTCACAAGACAATTTTAGAAAACAGCAGGATATTACTCTGAATCTGTGAGAGGTACCTAACTGGAAGCCAAAATACAGCATTGGCAAAATAGAAAAAAAAAAAATTGATGTGGATGAGAACATTTTAAATGTGAACTTCTTTTCCATACAAAAAGGGAATTTAAAATCCAGGATAAAATCTGTACAATGAAATACTATGCAGACATTTTAAATGATAGGGTAAAAGTATATTTATCGACATTGTAAAGAAAGATATTTCATAATATACTAACTGAAAAAGCAGATTACAAATTAAATATGACCTCACTTAAAAAAATTACACTTCACTGATTCTAAGAGGCACATTTTTTCACATTAACATCTCTGAAATGAGGATATGTCTTAAAACTGATAGCCATGATAAATCATGGTTTAATTGGAAGCATTCTTTCTTAGAGGTACAGAAAAGTAGTTCATCTCTCAATCAACAGTGTCTTAGATTTGATGAAACACAGTATATGTATTCCTCTATGTCCATAAGTTTATATATGAAACATAACTATATGTAGCACATATTCATTCTTTCAGTAAGTACTTATTAAGCCAGGCAGTGGTGATTGTTAAAATAGACATGGTTCTTGCTCTCATGGACTTTGCAGTCAAGTGAGGGAAACAGACACTGAATGCATAATTCAAACTGAATTGGCATCCTGAAGAAAATAAACAGGCTTCTATAAAAATACATAACAAAGGAACCTGACCTAGACTGGGGACTGGTGAGGAAAACATCCTTGAAGAAGTGACACGTTAGCTAATAAATGAGTAGGGACTGACTAAACAAAATGAATGGGTGGTGGAGAAGCATTCCAGACTAAGAGAACAGTATGTGTGAGGGCCTGTGCTAGAAGGAAACATTCTTAACCAGTGCTGAAATGATGCCAGTGGGGCTAGTGCAAGAAAAGCAAGAAGAAATGGTATAAGATCAAATCTTGAAAGGAAGAGAGGAAGAGGAGAACAACCCAGGTAGAGGCTCAGAGGCCATATTAACGATTTAGCCCTTAATTCTAAATCATGGGAAACCACTAAAGAGCAGGAGAGTGGCATGATCAAATTTGTGTTCTGAAAAAAAATCACTCTGGAAAAAAGACGTAGAGGGAGGCCAGAGTAGGTAAAAGGGAGGTTGTCTAGTAGCCCATGTAAGTGATGAAGACAGCCTGGACGAGGGTAATAGCAATAGGAAAAAATGAGTATAATCAAGAGGCATTAGGACATACATGGTCAGGAGATACAGGCATGTCCATACATGCATGTGCACGCGTGTGCGCGCATGTCCACTCTCTCTCTCACACACACACTCTCTCTCTCTCTCTCTCACACACACACACACACACACACACACACACACACACACATAAACTGCAAAACTACATTTCCCTTCATAGAATTTATCTCAATTGTACTATATTATTATTTGTGTGATTATTTACTTAATGTCTATTTCCCACCACCAAACTACAGCCTCCATGAGGGCAAGGACAATGTTTTATTCAGCACTGTATCCCCAGTAACCAGAGTACCTATGACAGTAGTCAATAAATACATAAAGAAAATTAACAAATTAAAATATATAAATAAATACAAAATATAACAAAACGTAACAGGTTACCTTTGAGGGGTAGAACCACTAAAGGTTGAAATTTTTGTCTCTTGGCTTACTGCATCTTTTCTAATTTCTCTACAATAATGCACTTACAATATTAAAACATTAAAAATGTTTAATATTATAGAATGAAAAGAGTTAAACTGTGAAAGTAGAATGGGAACTATCATACAGATACTGCTTTTCACATAGCTTAAAATAAAGCAACAACAAAGACCCCACCTTTATGCAAACAAAGTATTATTGTCATTGTTTATTTGTTTGTTTGTTTGTTTTTTGGGGTTTTTTTTGCGGTACACACGGGCCTCTCACTGTTGTGGCCTCTCCTGTTGCAGAGCACAGGCTCCGGACACGCAGGCTCAGCGGCCATGGCTCACGGGCCTAGCCACTCCGCGGCATGTGGGATCTTCCCGGACCGGGGCACGAATCCATGTCCCCTGCATCAGCAGGCGGACTCTCAACCACCGTGCCACCAGGGAAGCCCTCCCTTGCTGCTTTTAATGTTTTTTCTTTGTGTTTAATTTTTGACAGTTTGATTAATATGTGTCTTGGCGTGTTTCTCCTTGGATTTATCCTGTATGGGACTCTCTGTGCTTCCTGCACCTGCTTGACTATTTCCTTTCCCATGTTAGGGAAGTTTTCAACTATAATCTATTCATGTACTTTCTCAGACACTCATAGAATTAGCAAGACACTCAGCGATTCTACTTCTAGCTTTATACCCAAAGAAACGGAAAACAGGGACTTAAACCCTGGTACACCAATATTCATAGCACCATTATTCACAACAGCCAAAAGGTGGTAACACCCCAAGTGTCCATCAACAGATGAGCACATAAAAAAACGTGGCATATATACATATACATACACACACACACACACACACATATACATATAGACATACACACAATGAAACACTGATCAGCCATAAAAAGTAATGAAGTTCTGATACAGGCAACAGCATGGATGAAAAACATCATGCTAAGTAAAAGAAGCCCAGCACAAAAGACCACATATTGTATGTGATGAATATGCTATGCTAGAATAGGCAAATCTATACAGACAGAAAGTAGATTACTGGCTCCCAGCGTGGTGGTGGGGTGGTTAGGGAAGAATGGGTACTGACTGCTAGTAAGTACTGGGTTTCGTTTTAGAGTCATGAAAATGTTCTAAACTGATTATGGCTATGGTTCACAACCCTGTGAACATACTAAAGACCACTGAGTTGCACACTTTAAATGGCTGAATTATACGGTATGTGAATTATATCTCAATAAAGTTGTTTTTAAAAAAACTCAGCTGTAAGAACAAGGATCCTGCCACAGGAATCTTTCTGTATAAGCAAAGATGCATCAAGATAAAGTATTCCCAATCCTGCTCTACAACAGCAACACCCTATTTATTCATTATTAAGCATGGGAAAAAAACAACTTTCTCCTACAACCCATTTTCACATTTGTGCACGAGGCAAAAATTCTCAAAACTAGTATATCATTTCTTTACAAGGTAACCCTCCATTGTACCTTAGCTCCTAAATCTAATTTTATTTGGTTCCACTTCCTAGGAATATTTACAATGCAATCTGTTTACTAAGGTTAAAGAGATGCCACAAAACATTTGGCCTAGGAATGGCACTTTAGAGGCTATAATTGCTCGGAGCAAGTTTTCTTAATCGGGGGGTCCACGAATTCCCTAACTTTGTATATAAAACATTGTGAGCATATTTTTCTGAGAAGATCCATAGCTTCATCAGATTCTCAAGAGTCTAAAACCGAAAGAGGAGAATCAATGGACTGGTTCAAGTAACTGTGGTTTTGCATCATTTAATCTCCCTCACACTTCTTTGTTGTTGTTGTTAAAATAAGGAAGGTGGTTCACGTCTCACAAGGTGGATGAAAGACTGAAAAATTACAAAGCTCAATGTAACTGGTTACTTATACGAACAACTCATTTTTTATGTCTCACTCAGAGACAAATCCAAAGAGTCAAATTTTTGGAAGTTGGTAAATATTACATCTACTGTAAAATGGACTGAGGAGTCAAAATTCCAGGTTGAATAGGGAAAAACACTGTTTTGCTCTTTTCTCTTTTAATGGTTTAAAATAACCATAGAACCATTTTTTTTTAAGAACAAAAAATGAGAATTCACAATTTACTTCCATGGCAAAACTTTTTTCCTTAGGACCAGTTTCTTAGGAAGTTGTAGCATATCTTCTAAAGCTTGTCTGTTTTGAAACATAGATAATTTGTTACAATACTTTTCAACTCATAAGATTTCCCTCCTAAATCCTATGTTACAGAGACCTAATACACATCACAATTTCTAGGGTCCAATGTGTTTCAGTATGCGGACAGTAATTACTTCAGTGTGTGTCATGTATAAAAAGGAATAAAGAGCACTAAATGAGCCAAAGTTTGCTCTTAAAATTCCAACTTCACATCCTTACTCTACTTTCATATCCTAATTCACAAGACATATTGGCTGACAAGTTAAGTCTCTAATAAATCATTATAGACCTGGAAAAGTAGCAACCTAAAGTAATATAAAATAAAATCCTTTTTAAAGTTTAGAATTGCAAATATAACTTCAGACTAAGAAGCAGGTAGAGAAAATTCTATTCTTTAAAAAATTATTTTTAATTGGACTATTCTTTCCCTACAACCTAAATAAATACTTCACTAGTACCTCTATTCCTCTAGAACCTTTCATCAGTAACTACTTGCTTTCTATTGCCATCCAAATAAACACTCTTACCTGATCATATTCTGAAGCACCAGGATAAAGAGGCCACCCCAGGAACAGCTCAGCTATCACACAGCCCAATGACCACATATCAATAGCTTCACAAAATGGTAATCCAAGAATAATTTCAGGGGCTCTAGCAAAAACAAAAATAGCAAATTAAAAAAATTACACATTATTTTGGGAAACTAACTATGTTGATTAAGTCTTGTTTTAGTATCAGGTAAAGGTACATTGATTTAATGAAAATGAAAACAATCTTTGGTATAAAATCCATAATTCCAAACTCTTGGCCCCAGATGTGTTTTGAAATTCAGAGCTTTTTGAATTTCAGAAAGGTACTACCCATGCATAAACTACATACTTTATAATAATCCCAATGGAGTTTAGGGAAGCATCCCATAATCAAACACATTAATACTTCTGCAACAAAACATATGAGCAATCACACTAAGCCAAATACTTTAAACAGCCTTACATTGATTCAAGCCAGGTCTTGCCAATAAATAAGTTTATACCAAACTTAGAAAAAGATTTTTAGCTTTGAAAGCTTTCTGAATTTAGAAATTACAGATAAGGGATTATGGACTTATTCTTTTTATTCTTACTTTTTAATTACAGAAAAATCAATTAAATGGCCTGATCAATAAATACCCCTTTATGACAGAAATGCTTTCTGTAGAGACACAGTGGTTCAAATCCTAATTCCATTATTTAACAGCTGTAGGCAATCTTTCTGAGCCTCAGGTTCTTTTTTTTTTTTTTAACAACTTTATTGGCGTATAATTGCTTTACAATGGTGTGCTAGTTTCTGCTGTATAACAAAGTGAATCAGCTATACATATACATATATCCCCATATCTCCTCCCTCTTGCATCTCCCTCCCGCCCTCCCTATCCCACCCCTCTAGGTGGTCACAAAGCACTGAGCTGATCTCCCTGTGCTATGCGGCTGATTCCCACTATGAGCCTCAGGTTCCTCATTCATAAAATGGAGATGAGTACCTCTTACTACATAAGGTTGTGGTAAGGTTAAAATAAATAAGTAAAAAATAATGATGATAATGATGTCGTTCAAATATTAAAGCTCTTGACCAGCACCTGGCACATGGTGTGTTATGTAAGTGTTAGATAAAACAATGACTATTATTATTATACCATCATTCTTTTAAAACTTTGAACTCTCTGTGTGCCTTCAGAAATATTCATTTCCACTAATGCTCCATGTGAGAAACCCAACCCTACGAAAACTTAAAGAGAAAATTATGGTAATACCATAAACTAAGAGCTCTCTCTATATGAATATATCCAAGGCAAAATTATTATCCCCTCTATGTTATACTTATAGAGGAGGAAACAGAGGCAAAGAGATTAAGTAATTTGCCCAAAATCACACAGTTAATAAGTGGCAGAGCTAGAATTTGAATCCTGGTGGCCTAGCTCTGAAGTTGAGTACATTATACTGTCTCTAAATAAGTAAAAGTTAAATACATACCTATCTATTTGGCATGGTGGTATACATGGTATTTTTCAAATTGTAACTAAAATTAAGAGATAAATGGATTCAAAAGGGGGATGATAATAATAGGTTATATTAATAATAGATGACATTTATATAGTACTTAGTATGTGCCACGCACTAAGTTCTTTAAAATGTGGGGTTCACTTAATTCTTACAACAATCCTATGAAAGTATATCTTATCACTGTTAAGTCATCAATTATAAGGTACACATTTTTCACATTTTAACATCTCTGAAATTAAGAAGATTCCTGCAAATGATGATATATTTTAGTTTAATGGCAGTGCCTTTACTTTCTTATTGGTACATAAATAATATTATATTTCATCTTACAATCAATGGCACCTTAGATTCTATGTAAGAAAGTATTATTTCCATTTTACAGATGTAGAAACTGGGCACTGGCAGGTTAAGTAACTTGCCCAAGGCTGGAGCCCAGGCAGTCTGGATCCAAGGTCTGAGCTCTGAAACACTTTATCATCTCCAAATAATTTCCTTTCCTTCTTACAAGTCACAGAATTTGAATCTGTAAGGACACTCCAGATCCAGATCCCTCATTAATCAGGAGCTAAATGGAAAAGCAGATCTCTCCATTAGGAACCATTGGCCATGGCTGCTCATGAAGTGCCTAGGTTTCCCAAATTTTATTCTTAAGTAGTATGTGCTTATTGTTGTGTTGTGTGTATGGGGGAGGGGGGGCAGACAAAGACTGAGTGGGGAGGGTATAAAGCTATTTCCCTAAATAAGAATATCCTCCCAGAGTAATTTTCTAAGTAGCCCCTAGAAAATGGTAAATTAGAGGACTCCAAAGGGTCTAAAAACTTTCCTGATCCTTGCACAGAAACAGCAGAAGATCCAGGCCTGCTGGGACTTACACTATTTGACAGCTAAGGGTGGAACCACTAATACCATCAGTTTTGGGGCTATTTAATGTGAACTGTGGTTCTGTTAGCCAAAGAAAACAAAAAAGTGATATTCCTATTGCAGGTGGCTAGAGCCCCATATTACTGATGGAATTTCAGAGTTCAATTAAATACAACCACTGTGGCATGTTTGATAGCATTAATAAACTAGAGGGTAAGAGTACCCAGAAACATAAAAGCCTTTCTAAAATTGAAAAGGAACACAATTTTTACTTTCACTGAGCAGACTCATTAATTTCTAAGTTCATGACAGTGCCAAAAATAGCTGGCAGGGAGAATGCAAATGGCTTTGTGCCAAAATAAAAACTGGGCTTAGAACATTCCTAAACATCAACTGAAGAGCAGCAGATTAATTTTGCCATTCCTACTATACCAGGAAGACATTTTAAAATCCAAAAGGCAGGTCACAGGGAGGGGCCAGGCCACCCAATAACTTACTTCTTTAAAAAGGTAGCCATAAGATGTGATAACTGTTAGGCTTCTAAGGCTTAAAGTTTAAGGGAAATTAAGAAAAACACTAATTCCATCTCCCAAGCCCACTAAACAAAAAAACCCTGAAGACTGACTGGAATCAGTTTTTCCATTTGGTCTTGCTCTGCTTCTGGAGTAACAAAAGCAGCTTAGTATTTCAAGTAAAAGCTCACCCAAAACAGTTAACTCTACCACATCTACCATGCAAAAAGGTAAGTATCAAAAGAAAAACAAGGAAAGCAGTAAAAATAAAGTAAAATAAAATAAGGCTGCTCAGTCTATTGAGGACTTTTCACTTTCATTAGAGCCTAAAAATGTTAGACTTATGTAAACTCCAGGAAGCAAAAAGACTTAAGTTATCTTCTTTTACTGAACATCATTTAGAGCAGGTTCACCTCTAAAGACTGAATGTTTTAACCTCTGAATTCAAATCAAGATTCTTGATAATATTTTCATTACTATATCATCTTTCCCCTTGGCCTCCAATATTTCTCAATCCCTCAATATAAACTATACACTGAAATTCTTGTTCTACTTCATCTATATAATAAGTTAATTACTCTTCTAGGTCCCTTTCCAGCTCTGACATCCTAACAACTGGGCAGTAAAAAAGATTACCTATTAAAGCACAGAAAAAAGGAAAACAAAACTAGCAGTCTTCCCTTTAGTAGGAAAATGGCATTAATTGTACTTTGGACATGGTGACTCTCCTCTTTGAAGATACATCCCATCCTTTGAGAACAAATACTAAACAGGCTCTCACTGCTATAACCAGGAGGTAGAAATAGCAATCCTTCCATTTTGATTTCCCAACTTCAAACTCCTTTAAATTGAAAACTTCCACCTAAGTCATAAAGCTCTATTTCACTGGAACCCAGAGCAAGCTAAGGTTGGAATCACTTAACAGCACAAATCATTCTCTGCTCATCTTCATGAACACTCTTGTTTCTTCCCACCCATCTCAGAGGCATCAAACCAAATAAGAGATGTTATATAAAGTCTAACTTCCTACATCTGTGGCTTAGGTGTTAACTGTGGTTTCAGTGTCAGATGAAACTGGATTGTTTGTTTGTCTAGGATAAACTGAAAATATGTTTTCCTTATCTAGATCTTGTCCTTCCGTACATAACAAAGTGACCTCAGCTTTAAGGCCAGCTAGCCTGTTCAGAATGGAAAAGCATTGAGCTTGTAAGCATGACAAACCTTTGTGCCTAAAACTCAAGCCCCAAAGACAGCAACTTTTCTTGGAATTAGTCTACATTTACATTTACAGTGGGCTAGGAAATAAAGTACTTTATTTTAACTGCTTGAATCATTTAGCTGTGCCCATGGCCAACAGAGACAGCATGGTGGCAAAAATTTACATCAACTGATAGTACTTTGGCATGTTATCAGCAAGATGAAGCAATGTAAACAATGCAATGTAAAAAGGAGGGTAAGAGGAAGGCTGGCTCTGGAGCCAGAATGCTTCAATGGTCAAAAGGATTTGAGAGGTTTTCTGAAAGACAAGAGGGTGAGGATTTAATGGACTCTAATAAAGCAACAATGCAACATGCACAGGACCACTGTGGATAAAATTTATATAAAGAAGGAATGCCTGAGCTGCTATTCTACTTGCCTTAGGCTCATCAAGTATTACTGTGATAGAGCTTTAGAAAACTATAAAAAGAATAGATAAAAACAGATTAGGGTGGATTGGAAGACAATGTTGTTAAGACGTCAATACTGCGCAAAGTGATGTGCAGACTCAGTGAAATCGCTATAAACACCAATGATGTTTTTTTCAGAAATAGAAAAGTCCATCCTAAAACTCATATAGAATTTCAGGAGACTCCAAAACAGCCAAAACAATCTTGAAAGAAAATAAAACTAGAGGTCTCACACTTCCTGATTTCAAAACTTATTACAAAGCTACAGTAATCAAAAAAGCATGGTACTGGCATAAAGACAGACATTTAGAACAATGGAACAGAAGGAAGACCCCAGAAATGGACCCTCATATATATGGCCAAAGGATTCTGACAAGAGTGTCAAGACCATTCAATGGAGAAAGGACAGTCTTTTCAGCAAATGGTGCTGGGAAAACTGAATATCCACATGCAAAAGAATGAAATTGGACCCATACCTTATACCATACAAAAATTAATTCAAAATGGATCAAAAACCTAAATATAAGAGCTAAAGCTATTTGAAGAAAACATGGGGAAAAGCTTCATGACATTTGTTTGACAACGATTTCTTTTTTTTTTTTTTTGCAGTATGCGGGCCTCTCACTGTTGTGGCCTCTCCCGTTGCGGAGCACAGGCTCCGGACGCGCAGGCTCAGCGGCCATGGCTCACGGGCCCAGCTGCTCCGCGGCATGTGGGATCTTCCCGGACTGGGGCACGAACCCATGTACCCTGCATCAGCAGGCGGACTCTCAACCACTGCGCCACCAGGGGAGCCCTGACAACGATTTCTTGAATATACCAAAAGTATAAGCAACAACAAAAAAGACAAATAGGACTTCATCAAAATTTAAAACTTTTGTGCTAACAACACTATCAATATAGTGAAAAGGCAACCCCATGGAATGGGAGAAAATATCTGCAAATCATATATCTGACCAGGGATTAATACTCAGAATATATAAAGAACTCCTACAACTCAGCAACAACAAAAAACAATCCAATTCAAAGATGGACAAAGGACTTAAGACATTTCTCCAGAGAAGACATACAGATGGCCAATAAGCACATGAAATGATGCTCACCATCACTAAACACTAGGGAAATGCAAATCAAAACTATATGAGATATCATTTCACATACATAAGGATGGCTATTATCCAAAAAAAAAAAAAAAAGAGAGAGAAAGAAAATAACAAGTGCTGGTGTATTGGTGAGGATATGGAGAAATTGGAATCCTCATGCATTGCTGGTGGAAATATAAGATCATGCAATGGCTGAGAAAAAAGTTTGGTGGTTCCTCAAAAAGTTAAAGAATTACCATATGACCCAGCAACTCTACTTCTAGTTTTATACCCAAAAGAATTGAAAACAGGGACTCAAACACTTGAATGCCAATGTTCATATTACATCATTATTCACAATAGCCAAAAATGTGGAAACAACCCAAGTGTCCATCAACAGATGAATAGATAAATAAAATGTGGTATATACATGCAATAGAATATTATTCAGTCCTGAAAAGGAATGAAATTCTGATACATGCTACAGAATTTCAGAGATTAACCTTGAAAACATTATGCTAAGTGAAGTAAGTCAGACCCAAAAGGAGAAATATTGTATGATTCCACTTATATGCAATATCTAGAATAGGCAATTTCGTAGAGACAGAAAGTCAAATAGAGGTAACAGGGGTAGGGGGTAGGAGGGTGGAGTAGTTACTGCTTAATGGTTACAGAGTTTCTGTTTTGGGTGATAAAAAACATTTGGAAATAGTGGTGAAGGCTATACAACACTATGAAGATACTTCACAACACTGAATGGTACATGTTAATGGTAAACTTCATGTTAGGTAGGTTTTATCACAATTAGAAAAACAAAAATATGTAGATGGCATATTTTCTGAGTCCCTATACAGGTTAAAATGTCCTTACATTATTTTCACACATAATATAAAATTCTTAGTTCAGAATTTCTATTTCCTCAAAATTTATTATAGGCATTTGGCATGTTGGACATATCTCTTGATAAAACTTATTTTGTGGGTTATCTTTTTTTATTGTTTCACTTCGTGATTGGGTGAGTGTACAATCTGTGTTTAATGCACGACCATTAAAATAAATATCAGATTCTTTAAAATTAATAACTAGACAGATAAATGACGTACTGAGAAATAAAAGCTCATTTAAAGACTTTCCCGTCTTCTCTCTTTCAGTAATGCTCCTTGATTACAGTACAGACAAAATTCTACATACCAGCATTTAAGTTCTGTCCCAATAATTATTATATATTGAAAAGGTAGCTTTATTAGAAGTATCAATATGGAAATATAAATCACTAAAGTATAAGGTGTTTGGGTCAAGGCCATTTTAGGATAACCAAATAAGTTCATATGCAAATAAGTTCAAAGGACTATGGAACCAAATAAGTTCATATGCAAATAAGTTCAAAGGACTATGGAGAATATTAAAACGAGAAGAGACCTTAGCAATCATCTAATCCAATTCTATCATGCAAGAAAGAAAATGTAAAATAATAAAACGTTGCTAGAGTTAAACTTGGAATTATTCCCAAGGCATCTTACCTGCCAAGAGAGGAACCTGGGAAAAATAGCAGCATATGCCCAAATTCATCACATATAAGTAAACATCTTATATATTTAAAGATACTTTAAAATGGGAAAATTAGGTATAACGGTAGTAAAGAAGGAACCAGATGCTACTATAATTCAACTAGGAACAACCTTCAGAATCAGACTGAATTAATTTTTCTAGAGTTAAAATTTCAGAAATAAAATAATGTTACATATAGGAATGCCACACACATGGAATATTAAATACTAAATATATTTAGGATAATACTAAAGTATATTATCCTATTCTGTGTTGAAATCTGTAAATAAATTCATTGTTATACATAGCCCTTTGTAATATATGTTAAATATAAAGACAGATCTCTAGTTGAAGACATGCTCTTTAGCATTTGCCACTTGCCTGTAGTAACGTGACTGTAAGTAGGTTGAGCACACAGCTTTGGAAACGTGACTAGCAGAACCAAAGTCAATGACCTTCACTCGGTAGGGTTGGCGCACTGGATCGACCAGCATTATGTTTTCAGGCTTAAGGTCAGCGTGAATTAGACCAAGGCTCTTGAGCTTCATCAGGGCTGTGGCCACCTGCTGCAAGATTGGTCTGATGTACTTGAGTGGCAGTGGGCTAAACTTGTTCTGCTTTAGAAAATCATATAAGTTCTGCTCCAGCATCTCAAACACAAGGCAGGTATGATTCTTATGCTGAAAGCACTCATAAGAACGGACAAAATTATACTCATCGGCATTTTCACTGCTTAGGCGGGAAAGGATGCTCACTTCAATCTGTCCTTGTCTGGCATAGGAGGGGTGGTTCTTCAAGATTTTAATAGCCACAATTTCCTTGGTGCTCCGCTTCCAGCACTTAGCCACCTGTCCAAATGTTCCCCGGCCTAAGAACTCCAAGACTTCATAGCTGTTTGTCATAGAGCAAAGGATCTCATGCTGGACCAGCTGGTAATCCCCTTCTCCACTGGAACTGCTACTCTTTGTGGTCACAGTGGTGGTCGTGGCAGCGGCACCCACCACAGTCCTGTTTTGCAGCATGAGAGGGGGATGTTCTTCTATGATTTGCACGCTACCGTTGCTGTCAACTTCCTCACTTTTTCTTTTCAATCCACATTTTTGATATGGCTCAAGCAAAGAAACGTTGCTTCTGTGAGTCAGGGTCTGGCTGCTTTGGAAGGTTGATGTAGCAGCACTGGCAGAGCTATCAGCAGCTGTTACAACAATATGCTCCACTGCAGGAGCTGGGAGGAGGAGGCCCTGGTCGTAAGCAGGGATGTTGAAATTTGCTACCTGGTGAGAAGAGTTGGCTTGCCCTTGTGTGGCTGGGAGGGTTTTGCTGTGGGTATAGTATTTGTCGTTGCTGCTCTGTCCAGAAACATCCCAACCAGAAGGCTCTATTTTCAGTTTCTTTGCACTGCAGAAGGCACTCGACGACACTGATGGGGGGGAAAACACCTGCAGCTGTGATGCCATACCTACACCAAGAAAGAGGAAGAATTAGGCCCTCAATTTTATACAACCCCTCAATTAGTATATCAGAAAACTTTCAGTTTAGAAAAAAACAAGTAAACGTATATCTGGCTGAGGTTTTATTTTATACATTTTCCAAAACATGTTTCCTATTATAGAAGGATAAACTTTTTGGTCTAATTACACATCCTGAATCACTTTTTTGAGACTCAGCAATAATAGGACATACTGTTAAAAGAGTATGAACATCTAAGATGGTTTATAAGATAAAAACAACAATAGCTTAGATGATTGATCACTTAGTATGTGTCAAGTGGTAGTCTAAGCACTTCATACACATAACTCATTTAATTCTCACCACAACCTTTTGAAAAACATACTATCATTATTTCCATTCTACAGATGAGGAAACTAAGACACAGACTGGTTAAAAGAATTTGCCCAAAATAACACAGTTCTTAAGTGGCAGCACTAGAATTCAAACCCAAGCTCTTTGGCCCCAGAGTTCATTCCACAGCTGTCTTCATTCCTGCCCTGATTAGCCCTTAAATCAATTATTTAAAAGTAGACATAGATGACATGCTTATAAAATTCATAGATGAACCAGATTTGGGCAGGATACTCAATATTGCTAAGTAACAGGTCCAAAAAGATCACAAAGAGCAGAAACCATAAGGTAAATCTAGCTGATGACATTTAACACAGATATTGACTTCCTACTTAGGTCCAAAATCTGGCTAGCACAAAGCACAAGGATAAGAGATACAAGGTTTCACAGGATCATATATGAAAAACACTTTGTTAGCAAGAGAAACATTATGTAATAATGTTCCTCTCCCCTCAAAAGCTAATTCAATCTTAAACTATATTCACAGAAAAAGTAGTGTCCAGAATGTAGCAAAGTGAAGGCAACCCACTCTGCTCAGATCACAAATAAAACAGTGTCTAGCTCTGCCCACTATGTTGTAAAAGGACCATTGATAAACTGACCAGAAGAAAGTAATCAGGATGAGGCAAAGCCCAGACGGGATCTTCTGAAGAACCTAGGGAAGTCATCCTTAGAAAAATATGGGGAAAAGTAATAAGAACTGCCCACCTTTCTGTCCCTGAATGTCCCACAGACACCTCAAGCTCAAAAAGCCCAAAGACTAATCCCAAAGCTAATATTTTCAGAATAAAGTCCAAACATTTGACCTAGCATACAAGCCATTTCATATTTATCTTCTTCCTTCTGAATCACATAACCCTCAGGTGCCTCGGGCCTCCACACTAATCCCTCTTCTCTTGCTCCACATGTTCCCTCTTTTCACTACTTCCCAGCATTAGTCATCTGCGAAAAAGTAACAAATTTCCCTCTCTAACCCAGACTTCTCTCTTGAACTCCAAATCCTTATTTTCAAATAACCACTCCACACTTCAACTTGGATATCTCAGAGACATCTCAAATTCAAGATGTCCAGAATTAAACTTCTGAGCCTCCACCCCACGCCCAGTTTTTTACCTCAATTATGAGACACCATCATGCATCTAACACCTCAAGCTAAAAAATCAGGGAGGCAATAAGTCTCAGTTTCCTCATCTATAAAATGGTGAATTAAATGATTTAATACACATGACATGCTTAGTGCCAAAAACTCACTTAATATTATTATCCTGACTCATTCCCCTCCCTTGTTTCCCTCTCTTAATCCCCATATCTAACCTATAACAAATCTTATCTACTTCCTAAGCATATTTCAAATCAGCCATTTTTTCTCTACCCTTATTGGAACCTTTCTAGTTCAAACTGCCAGGAGCCTCCAAACTCATCCTGAATGCACTCAGGGGACCTTTGCTTTTAAACTATGTATTATATATTGGAGGACTGCTCTTTGTTAACCATCTCCCTCCTTCTGCCTCCAGGGTCTTTCATTGCTTTAGGGATAAAATCCAAAATCCTCAACTTGCCTTAATAAGCTCCCCACAAATCTAGTTGCTGTCTTCCAAAATCTCCCCACCTCGATTCTTCCACCACTCCAGTCATACTGTCCCTTCTTTCAGTTCTTGGGAGGCCCTCTATGTTGGAGACTCTCTGCTAGGAAAACTGTTTCTTCCCTCCCTCCCTCCCTCCCTCCCTCCCTCCCTCTCTCTCTCTCTCTCACACACTCACACACACACACACACACTCCCCACAATCATCACCACCACTGCATTCCCACAACACCCTGTACCTATCTTATAACATTATTTATTTAATGTTACATCCCCGGATACTGTAAAAGTTCCATGAGAGCAGGTACCATATCTGTCTTGTTCTTTTGCTTTTATCACCAGAACCTACCACAGACTCTGACAATATACAGACACTCAGTATTTGCTGGGTGATTTGACCACTGCCTACCAACTTCATTTCTACTCCCTACTACTCATGTTAAATTGCAGGACTCTCAAATGCTTCTTTTGTTTTGGTTTTTTGACATCCCTCTCTTTTATCTGTGCAGTCCTTGAGATATGGGGGAAGCCTCCACTCTAGTACACACAGTGTAATTTTATTAGTCATAAGAGAATAAACACACACAACTAGAAAGGAAGGAAACATGACAAGGGATGTTACAGAACATAAAAAAACAAAGTGTACATTTCTTTGTGCTTGAATGCAACTAAAAACCATCTGCACTGGACCAGATAGCTAGAAGAAAGAACAAACCCTCAACCTTCAATTTCTAAAATGCTGTCTGGATTTACTTTAAACAAGAGTTTCTATAATTTATATGAACCTTGAAGAGAAAAAAAGTATAAATTAAAAGAATGTTATTGCGGGACTTCCCTGGTGGCGCAGTGGATAAGACTAAGCGCTCCCAATGCAGGGGGCCCAGGTTCGATCCCTGGTCAGGGAACTAGATCCTACATGCATGCCACAACTAAGAGTTCACATGCCACAAGTAAGGAGCCCACGGGTCGCAACTAAGGAGCTCTGGAGCCACAACTAAGACCTGGAGCAACCAAAATAAATAAATATTTTAAAAAAATGTTATTGCAATTTAACTCCTAGGTTACAGATTTACAAATCATCTTATTCTACCTATATCACTGACATAATACCAAACTATAATAAGAGAAAAACTGAAATCAAGTAGTGCCTTTACAAAATTTACCTATTAATATATGCAAAAATATTTCTTGTCATAATATCAAACTAATTTCTGAACAACGAAAAGGAAGCAAATTTTTGAAATTTGTTTTCCATCGTGTATTTGTTGAGTTACTACTTTTAACAATCTATCAAAATACATAAGCACAACCTCATGTACCTAAAAGTATTTAGTAAAAAATTTGAATACTATACAAAATTTGCAGTTTGTAGCTATGTATAGGAATATGGGGGCTTATACTGAAAAGAATTCAGGAAATGTAGCTCCAAGTTTTTAAAAGTATGATGATCATAACTGGACACTTTTCAAAAGTTTCCTCTGTTTACCAGAGGAATGTTAATGACAACCTTTCACCCAGTGAACAAAATAACAGATACTGATGGCTTCAAATTCACACTGAGTACTGCAAAAAGCACAAGTTCTAGGAAACTGCTCCAAAAGTTTAAGTATATAAATAAATATAATAATTCTTACTCAGTAAGACAAACTTAAGTCCACCCATAGGGAGATAACAACCCAGAATTTCACTGGCCTTCCCCCCAGCAAGGGTGTATGGTACTGAAGTCAATGTCATGCCACCAGGACTCTTACAGTGTGGCTGAGACTCAGCCTGACCTCAACAAGCACTAGGTGAGAAGAAAATACAGAATCAAAATTGCCTAGAAAAATCTATACTCTTATTTATATAACACTCTGAAATTCCGCTAAAAACAGCCATTTCTAAACACGAAATAAAGATACTATGTCCCCAAAAAATTTTTTCTTTTTCTTTTTTTTTTTTTGCAGGGGGTGGGGTGGGGGGGTGAGAGGCAGTTTTCTCCCTAGGCTGAGACTTCCCAAACAAAACCATGGAATAGAATTAACATCTGTGGGAAATTTACAATGTATCACACTCCGTTAAGCACATTACACTATTTTCAATTCACATGAGAACAGCTCCCAATAAATTAAAAGCTAACTTCCTGAAAATGTTTCCCCTCTTGACTCTAGCAATAAACTAGTCTTTTCATTTCAAACCTGACTTTCCAAGGATTTAACCATGGAAATATAATGACAAACTTTCCCACTGCATTAATCCCAAACTAGAACAAAAGGCAAAAGGCTACTGGTACTTGTACGTATTGCTAAAAAGAGAATTGAGTCTTGCTAGACTCCAAGGCTTTCAAAAACAGTCAAATTAACAGCTTCTCCACTCCCTGTCATGGGCACATCTATTTAACAACATTTACTGGGTGCCCCATCCTCTGGGCACTACAGTTAGATAATCTTACCATAAAGAATTCAAATATTATAACTATGAACGAAATAGCTGAGTATGACAATGGAGGTAATCATTTATCAGTGTTTTGCCCTTAGTCTTGACTAACTTCCATCTTTTCCTGGACATACCAATAATAAATTCCTAATGCTTTTGCTTGGAGTCATCTTTGACTTTTTGATACAATTTAACAATAGATGATCTAAATAACCTACCATCAGTACTGCATATTGATTTCTTCCTCTAGCACTTGTCCTCAGCTGACATGTACACAGATGTACGTATTCTCCAGCACACTGATATATAAAGAGTATTCATATCATTAAAGTGGGTAAATAAGAATACACATTCTGGAAAAAGATAAGATTGGAAAGAAAACTCTCACTGGAACACCAAATATCTCCCACCTACTGCACAATCCTGCACTACTTAGTTCAACAGCCTAACTTTCCCAAAATGGTACTCTCTAGCCCTTCTCAATTCATTCTTCACCTTACAATTGAAGGGTTTTTTTTAAGGTCCCTTCTCAATTCATTCTTCACCTTACAACTGAAGCTTTTAAAAATGCATTATCTATCCCTCATTTAAAACTTTAGGATAGGGACTTCCCTGGTGGCCCAGTGGTTAAGAATCCGCCTGCCAATGCAGGGGACACGGGTTCGAGCCCTGGTCCAGAAAGATCCCACATTCCACAGAGCAACTAAGCCCCTGCACCACAACTACTGAGCCTGCGCTCTAGAGCCGACGAGCCACAACTACTGAGCCCACACGCCCCAACTACTGAAGCCCGCACACCTAGAGCCCGTGCTCCACAACAAGAAGCCACCGTGATGAGAAGCCTGTGCACCACAACAAAGAGTAGCCCTTGCTCGCAGCAACTAGAGAAAGCCCGCGTGCAGCAACGAAGACGCGACGCAGCCAAAAATAAATAAATAAAATAACAAAATAAAATAAAAACTTTAAGATAAAGTCCAAAATCTCTAATTTGGATTGTCAAGCTTTATAAGATCTGGACCCTGATTATTTTTGTAGCCACGTTTCACTGACTCTTTCCCCCAGGCACTCTCTTTTCTAGTAATTCGAAATGTTTCTCCTGCCCCAGTTCCTTCATACATAACATTCTCTCTCTGAACTTCATTTTACCCTGTCTTCTCTTCTTTTAACTACTACTTATTCTTTTAGCCTTTACTTAAAGCTCACTTTTTCAATGTGGCACAGGCTGTTGGTCTGGACCACAATCTACTTTCTCCTTCATCCCAGGCACAAGGCTAGACAACATTTTACCAGTCCCTCCCTCCAATAAAAAGTGACGTATGAGCCTTTAGTGTTCCACTCCCTTTCCACCAGGAGGAACCCATGGAGATCCAGTTTCTGCCCTGAGACAACACTCAAGGGTTGGCAGAGCAGCAAGATGGAAAGAACATGGGTACCTGAATGATCATGTAGAGCAGAGTAACCTGCCCAGCAGGAATGCTCACTTCAACCTGGAACATTTACTTTAGGCTGTTACATGAGAGAAAAACAACTTTCCTTCAGCAAGACTGTTTAGCCAGCCCTACGCTGACAAATACATTCAGGAAAGCCTTCTCCAGACCACTAGGTTAGATTTCCTGATAAAGGCTCCCACAGGATCCTCTACTACAGAAGTAGTAGCACTTACCACACTTGTACTTATTTATTTCATTTATTCATTGAACAAACATATTTTGAGCATCTAGTATGTCTGCTGGCACTGTTCTAGATCCCAGGGATAACAGTGGTTCCAGATGGACAAGATCCCTTATCTCCTGGAGTTTACTTTCTACTGGGGAGATAAACACCTCTTCTCCAAGAAAATGGCAGCTAGTGATAAATGTTATGATGAAAACAAACACAATGACATGATCGAGATGGTGGGAGGGGGAGAGATACTCTTTGGTGGTCAGGGAAGGCACTGTAGGATGGTGGCACTTAAAGCTGAGACCTAATTGACAAGAAGAAGCCATCCCAGTGAGAGAACAGTTAGTGCCAAGATACATTCTTGGTCTATCTGAAGAAGAGACCAGAATGGATGGAACGGAACAAGGGAAAAAATAGTAGAAGCAGAACACAAAAAGGCAGACAACGGCCAGAATACATACTGACTTGCAGTTGCTCTGGATTTTTATTCTAAGTATGACTATTTGTAGTCATACTTAGAATAAATAAATAAATACTTATTTAAAAGTTGACTTCTCTTCTAAACTGCAAGTTCCATGATGGCAATTCCCAACAGCAGAATAGGTATCTTCTTCTTTTGTATCATCGGCATCGATCACAATGGCTGGCACACAGCGTGTGTCAAATGTTTGCTAGAATGAATGACTATAAAGAGATCACATTACTGCTCCAAATATAAACATAAGGGGATCTCAGAAGTCATTCTGGTTAAATTAGAGAAATACTCACATGAGATAGAAATTATAGTCTGTTGTCTACAAGAGAATATTTATTCTAAGTATAGTGATACAGAAGGAAAAAATAAGCTTGAAACCCTGAGGACGGCATTTGAATCAAAGTTCCCCACCCCCTTTCCTGTAGCACTTCCTTCACATGGAACCATGTGAAAGAGCCAGTTCCTCAACTAGTATGCAAAAATAGGGTGTGGAATAGGTGGTGGTAGCTGACAAAGAAGGAACTCTACAATTCTATGTAATTTACAGCCATTTAAACCAATTCTGTAATATTTTGGTAAACTGGCTGAGTGGCGTTTTCCTTCTAGGCAGGATATTTTTTCCTAAATTTCAATTGCTCTCTTAGATTTATTTGGAATGAAGAATCTATAGCAACAGAACAAAAGAAAAGTGTTTTTTGTATTTGGTAAAATGGCACTATCTTAGTATGTGCACAGGACAGTCTATAAGGTCTATAAAGTTTAGAATAAAGAAAACTATACCTCGGAGTTTCAATCATAAGAAAAATGACAAATTAACAAAAATGACAAATTAGCAAATCAATATGAAACATAAACACTAAGATAGAACCCTGTTTGGATCAGCCAGAAAAGGCCTAAGGAAAACAGGACTCAACTAAGGTAACGACAGTTTGGCAGATGGAAGGTAGAAGGTCTTAGATGAATGAGATAACTTTTGCCAGTATGCCAGGGGATATGGAAAAATGAAAAACCATTTAGAGTAATGCATTTGATTGGAGCAGAAGACACTGGCAAAAAAAGTACAGGGATTCTAACGGCTAAAATGGACCTTAAAAGACTTTCTAAAACCCTGTAATTCCAAGATGAGAAAAAGTAGACCCAAGAAAGCCAAACAAGTTTTACACAGAGCTAATGAGTAGTAATGCTGGCAAAGAATTCAGGTTTTCTGATTCTTTTTCATTAAGTATGGTGGGAAAGCACTGTACAAGGCGCTCTTAAAGAATCCAAAAGAAATACACCTAAGTTTCCCTATCTTCAAAGAACTTAAAATGTTGCTTAGGTGATATGACACAAAAAATATATATATAAAAACAGGATGTAAAAATTTTTAAGTGCCAAATTATGCTCTACAAAAATACATAAGGC
This sequence comes from Grampus griseus, assembly GCF_964374135.1. Lineage (NCBI taxonomy): Eukaryota > Metazoa > Chordata > Mammalia > Artiodactyla > Delphinidae > Grampus > Grampus griseus. Next base: position 83,384,155 of record NC_139017.1, read on the forward strand.
ATTTAGGGAGATAGGAGATTAGGAACAAAAACTAAAAAACAAAAAAGGAAGCGAAAAGCAAATCAGTGATTGTTGAAGTGGTACTTGACAGAAAAATTATTTTGATGACTTGTGTTCAGAATGGCATAACATTTAAGGGAAGAAACTGGGGAAGAATTAATAACTGTAACTTTTTAAAAAATGGATTGCTTTATATAGTCATGAAAATGAAAATAAAAGGGCCAATCAGGAAGTTCATGTTTGCAAAATTACTTCAAATTACAAAAGAACCAGTTACGATATATAACTAACAACAAGCTGCACAAGTTCCAACTGTAAGAAGTTTATAAGGCAGTTTTGGCTCACTGATTTCTACCAACACAACCACTGACTAAGCTGTGCTTATGAAAACAAAACCAGAGAATAAAAGAAGTCTATTTTCCAGAGAATTGTGAATGTTGAGATTATCTTTTTTTCTTTTAGGAGAGAGTTCTGGCTTGGTTTTCAATCTCAAGTTACCAATCAACTTGCTCTGCAATCCATAAAACTACAATGTCCAAAGACAGGATAAACTATTCATGAAGATATCGCCAGCAAAAGTCCTACTTACTAATCAGACTCAGTATGTTTACAACATCTCATTCACCATTCTACTGGTAAGATGTTTTACTGGCGTGGCTGCCTCCAGTTCCAGCCACAAGTACTTTACCAAAATATCCTTCAAGCCTGGAACAGTGTCTTAAAGTCAGTGATATCTTTCATCATACCATCATACCAGTTTTATAACACAGAACCCTGAGATGATTACAGGTATCTCCAAAATCACCAGCTGAATTAACAACTATTATTATGACTTGTTAGTAGATTTTTAGATGTTTTACAGAAAGCTTTAGACCTACATATGAAAAAGAGCTGGTAAAGATTTGCATTCTCTATAATCTTAAAAAAAAAAAAAAAAAGAACCCACTACAGACCAGGAATCAAAAATAGCTTTACACACAAACAAGAGCAAAACTCTAGGTTCTACTGAGGGCATCAGCCACTTAATTTAAACCCCACTTCATCAGAAGAAGGAAGCCATGCTGCTGTTTTCATCAGTTACCAGGAAACAAATAAGATAAAGGACAGATTGGGCAGAAGAGTCTACAGCTGAAATTAATATTTTGATGCAATGACTGAAAATTCCCCCAGTGTCACTAAGAAAAAGCATCTAGGGCTGCCTCAAAGAATATCTACAACTGAGTCAGGGGGTTAAGTGGAGGAAAGACACTGGAGTTTGGGGTGTTTTTTTTTCCCTCCTCTAGCCCCTCCTCCCTTCCCCCACCTAAACAGAAAAGAAAGCGCGCCGAGCGTAAACACAGGCCAGAGCTCACGGTTTGTCACCACAACAAATTGGAGGTTAGACCAGCGCTCTTGGAGACCGAGCCCCAAGTCTTGGTTGCTAGGCACAAAAAAACGGCCTCTTTCCCACAGACCTGTGAACAGCGGGGGGCCTTACCAAGAGTTTTGGTTGTTTCCCCGCCCCCCTCCCTTTTTTTTTTTTTTTTTTTAAACGAAAGCTTTGGGAAAGTGGCGTCGAACAGCAAAAGTTTCCCTTTGAGCCAGACATCTAGATCTGCCTTGCATAGATATACATTAGGTGGGCCGGTCCCACGCAGTCTCCACCATCGTTACAATTTACCAACCTAACGATTAAATAACAGCAGTGGAGAGGATAGGAGGACTCCCACACCCACATCTCCGCGGCCGTCCGTTCCAGACACCGCTTCCTGGTCCCCAACAGCACAAATAACCCCAAACACGGCACTAAGTAGAGCTGTGAAATTCACACGCACAAGCCACACACTGGGAACCGGCCACGACAGCCGAGAAAAAACCGGCCGGGTGAGAAAACGCCAGGCGGTCCCCTGTCATCTGAGGACAACAACACGCCCAGGAGAGAAGTGGCAGGACACGGGGGAGTTGCCCCGAAAACAAGCCCGCAGCCTCCCCACTTTCCTGGGAACGCTATCCCCTCCGCGGCCGTCACCGGCCGGGGCGCAGGGCTCGGCGCCTGGTCCCGGGTGGGGTCCGCTGAGGGAGGCTCCCCCCGCAGGCCGGGCGCCCCGGAGAGCCCGTGGCCGGCCCGGCCCCGCCGCGGGAAGCCGATGGGAGGTCGCTCCCTGCCAAGGCCACTGCCCCCCCGCCTCGACTCACCGCCGGTGTGTCTGGTTCTCAGCCGCGAGCTGGGGCTGCAGTGAGGAGGCGGCGGAGGAGACGAGATCCGGGGCCCCGCCGCCGGATCATCATACCCCCCGCGCGAGCCGGCCCGGGCCCCGGCCCCCGCCCCCCGGAGCCGTCCCCGCGCCCGTCCCACGGGGGGAGCCCCCTCAGCCTCCCCCCAGCTCCGCCGCCCGGCCTCTCGCCGCCGCCGCCGCCTCAGCACCGCGCGCTCCCGCCTCAGCCTCCCGCTGCCGTCCGGGGCCACCGCCGGGCCCCTGACTCCGCAGCCGCCGTTGTCGCCAGACTCGACGAGCTGAGCGCCGAGCGGCCGCCCCCATCCGGCCGGCCCCTCCTCGCGGGAACTAGTCCCCAGCCCCGCGCCATGACACCTACTGAGGCGGAAGTGTCGGAGAGCGGGCGGGTTAGGATGACTTCATAGTACTGGTGGGAGGGGGAGGGGAGTGGGAGTGGGAGTGGGGCGGCCTCCGTGGGGAGCCAGCGTGGATCGAGTGCGGGGATCGGCTCCCCGCCCCCTCCTCACGGCCGACTCCGCGGTGATTTAAAGGTGCTTGGTGGCGGTGTGGCGGTCCAGCTTTAAAATGTCATCCCCGCCAGTGTGACATCACCACCGCCTAGCGTGACACCCCCAGAGATTGGACAGCGCGCGGGGAGGCAGTGCTTACCGAGGAAGCCCCCTGCTGGTGAGGAATTACCTCAGTTTAGGCTTTGATGTATCGTTGCAATCTAGGGACGTTCTAGCTGCTTGACAGCGGTGTATAGGATCTGTAAGCCTCCACACGCATTAGGAGCCCCTGAGCGGGCTCTTCCCTTGCCTCCTTGGGAACCTGGATTTGCATTAGGAGGTGAGAAAGAATAGCTGTGCTCTGAACCCAACCCCCTCAAAACCTGCAGTGAGCTAATACACAATTTTCTCTCCTCTACCAGGAGATAGCAAAACCGGGTATTCAGGAAACGGAATGCGTTGGGCACACAACATTCTGGAAAAATAAACACTGCGTGAAAACTAGGTTATCCTAATAGAAAGACAGTTGCCATCTCCCTGGGCCAAGAAATTCTGGAAAACTTCAGATATACCTCTTGCTGATTCCTAAAGAGTGGGACATTTGTAGGGAGATGGTAGTATATTTTTTTCCATCCCGCAAGTGCTGGAGGCGACAAGGATCTGTGCCCTAGAAAGTGGCTGGGCAGCACCATGGGTATTTATTTGCATATACGCTTTAAGGAGAGGGCAGATGTGGCTAAGACAAGATTCTGCTATCAGGTTATATTTCTCAGATGTCATTCATTATACATCCTTGACCTCTTTGGATGGAAGACATAATTTTTGTGAAGATGTGCTAAAGTGGTTATGCTACCTTTGGGTTTCTCTCCTGGCTTAACAGCACTGGGAGCAGTTCTGTTTTGTTGGGAACAGGGAACTTTATTTCCCTAGAAGACCAGGGTTAGCAAGAGTATTCAATCCCACAGGGCAGGTTTGTTTGCTTATTTTCACAGAAACTTAGAGAGCATAAAGTCCTACAATGGACTGACCTGGGAAACCTCAAGACATGGAGAGTTGGTGAACATGCCTGCTTGGGGAGCTAGGAAAAAGGCAGAACTTGAGCTCTGGGGTAGAACAGATCCTGCTTGAAAACCAGGCTTCCAAAATATTAATTGCTTACCATGCCTTGGTTCAACCCAACTCCATGACAGGCCTCTAAGCTCCTACTCTCCCACATTATGTCCCTTTCCTCTTTTCAAACACATCTCAAAATTTGCCTTTAGGAAGACTTTCCTCTTTGACTCCCACTTGATTCTGGTTATTCAGTTCTGCATCATCATTTGACTACTTCATTTACTTCTTGTACCTTATTTATTTATACTCGTTGATCTCTATTTTCATTGTTCTTTGGTCATTTCCTCAGTCTGTCTCACTACACTGAGACCTTCTTAAAATCTAGTATTTTCCTCTCTCCAGTATTCGTATATCCATCCAACAAACTCTCCCTGCTTGATGCCAGGTACTCTCCTACACATTGACTCAGATGCAAGATGAATAAGTCATGATCTTTTCCCTCAGAAAGCTTACAGTACAGTCTAGTGAGGAAAAAAAAATGCATGGGGACATATATCTAAGATTTGAATGACAGAGTCAGGGAAGATCTTCAGAGAAGGTGATGTTTAAACATGGTACGCTTAAAGAAATTTCAGAGTTTAGTGTAACTAGAGTTCATTTGTCAATTCAGCAAGTATCTATTGAGTATCTTCTGTATGCCAGATGCTGTGTTAGAATTAAAGATAAGAAGAAAAGGGTATGGTCTGTGCCCTGAAGGCGCATACAGTTCAGCAGAGAAGTGGCAGAATATGGAAACAGGTAGGCCGAGTCAGATTTTGAAAGGCAATGCGGAGCTAGTGGAGGTTTAATCAGACAGGTAATATGAAGGAATCTGTGCTTTAAAGAGAGAACTGGTAGCAGTGAGGAGGATGGCAGGCTGGAGTGGGCAAAGACTGGACAAAGAGAGTCTAATTAGAAAACTGTGATGAGGGTTTGATCAAGCAGGGAACATGGAGAGAAGGGAGAAGATATGTGAACTATTTCCTCCCAAAGTCGGGCAGCTGGAGAGGGAGATGGAGCTGTTGCCAGTTGGAAGCATTGATGTGTCATCTAGGGTGTGATATCCCTCTAGGGCCTAGATTCAGCGTTGTAGACTAGAAGTCACTGAGGAGCTGCAGTGTTTAAGGCCAAGTAGGAGAAGCTGACCAAAAGGCTGTGTCTTGAGAGAAATTGAGTCCGAAAGCTAGGCAAACTATCCAAACAAGTAGTAAATCCAAGGGACCCAGAAGAAAAAGAGAATTCAAGTAGAAACCAACAGTTCTAAAACTGGGAAAACCAGATGAGAGTGAAGGCCTGAAGTAAAGAATAGGAGGCAGAACGTGGGCAAATCCTTTGAATCAACAAGAGAGAATCCTCACTGATTTTTCAAATCTAGACTCCAGGAAACTTTTTATTTGGAAAAGATTTCACACTCATAGAAAAGTTGCAAGAATAGTAAAAGGAGCACCCATATACCCTTTACTCAGATTTACTTATTAACATTTTGAGCCTGTTGCTTTAACATTTGCATTCTCAGCCAAATAGATTACACACACATTTTTATCTGACCGTTTGCAAGTAAATCGCATACGTCATGCCCCTTTATCCCTTAATATTTGAATGTCCTGAGAATAAATACATTCTTTTACAGACACAGTATGTACAATTATCAATTCCAGGAAACTTAACATTGATAAAATACTTTTATCTCATCTACCATCTGTATTCCAAATTTGTCAATCCAATAATGTCTTTCTTACCATCTTTTCCTCTTCCAGCACAAGATCCAGTTTAGAATCAAATATTCCACTTAATTGTCAGTCTCTTCAGTCTCTGTTAATCTGAAAGAGATCCTTAGCCTTTCTTTGTCTTTGATATTTTTGAAGAATACAGACTCCGTCTTTAAAATAACACAATGCTCCTCATTTTAGGTTTGTCATTTATGTTTATCTCATGTTTCTTCATTACTAGGTTCAAGTTATCCATTTCCGGCCAGAATAATGACACTGCGTTCTTCTCAGGGTATCACACCCAAAGTTAGATGAATGTCTCTGTCCCTCATTGGGTGATAATATTTTTTTTAATTGAAGTGTAGTTGATTTACAATAGTGTGTTAGTTTTCAGGTGTACAGCAAAGTGATTAGGTTATATATATATATTTTTTCAGATTATCTTCTATTATAGGTTGTTACAAGATATTGAATATAGTTCCCTGTGATATACGGTAAATCCTTGATTCTTATCTATTTTATGTATAGTAGTTTATATCTGTTAATTCCATACTCCTAATTTATCCCTTCCCCCCCCATTTCCCCTTTGTTAAACATGTTTGTTTTCTATGTCTGTGAGTCTGTTTCTATTCTATTCCACAGGGACGCTTCCTTGACCTTTATCTGAACTGCACTTTACCCCCATTAGCCAGTCTTATTTTCTTCTTAACAAGTATCACTATCTGATATTTATTCATGTATACTGCCTGTCTCTCTCTTTTAGAATTTAAGTTCCATGTGGGCAGGACATTTTCTGTCTTGTTCACTGTTTTATATCCTCAATGTCTGGAACACATGCCTGGCACATAGTAGGTATTCAATAAATATTTGTTGAATGAACAAATGAATGAAGGGATTTATGGACACTAGTTTTCACATAGGGTAGTTGCCAGTTATAGAGATAATATTTATACAGTATCTGCCGAACTAAGCATTCAGTGGTTGTCAGCCCCTTGAGGGCTATGAACTCTGCTTTATTCCCTCTTGGAGAGAAATAGTATTTATTGAGGAAGGATTGCCTAAAGGATGTGCAATCCATCCATTCCTTCAGATTGATTCATTTATTCATTCACCCAATGTTTATCATTAAGAACGTACTATGTATTCTAGACAGTAGGGATGAAATAGTGAACAAAACAGACAAAAAAAAAGAGTCCTGGAGTTTACATTCTAGTACAGTGAGGCACACACTAACCTCAATAGGTAAATGATATCATATGTGAAGTGCTCTATGGAGAAAAAGCAAGGCAGGGAAAGAGGGAGTGGCAGGCAAGGTGGTTGTAATTTTAAATACGATGACCAGGAATAGCCTCACTGAGCAAAACCTTGAAGGAGGTGAGGGAGCCATGTGGGTATCCTGGGTGGAAAAGATGGTAGGGAGAGGGAAGAAGTGAGGTGAGTGCTTACCGGGCACATTGCAGTAACTGCAAGGAGGTCAGTGTGCCTGGAGCAGAGTCAATGAAGTGTGGGAGACGAGGAGGAGAGGAACCGGCAGATGGTGGGCACCATTCAGACCACCAGGAGAACTTTGGTTTTTATTCTGAGTGAGCTGGGAAACCATCGGAGAATTTGAGCAGAGAAGTAACATGCTATGATTTATGTCATGGCTGCTGTGGGGACTCTACTTGTGTATTTGGAGAGGAGGGGGGCAGTGTTGGAAGCAGGGAGAACATTTAAGAGGCTACTGAAGAACTCGGACAAGAGACAAAGGTTGCTTGGACAAGGGTGATAGCGGTGAAGATGGTGAAAAGAAATAAGATTCAGGATATGTTTCAAGGTACAGTCAACAGGATATACTGACAGATGATAGTGTGGGTAGGAGGGGAAAGCAACAGGAAAGGGAGAATAGGAAACCAAGCTTACTAGAGACACATAATAGGGTTACTCAGCAGTATGGAACGCCATTCTGGTGTATGAGATCATGACTTTAAAATGAAACCAGTCAACCTGGTTGAATGATTTCTCCAGCAACATCTAGCTGCTCTAGTGCAGGCAAAGAGTAGATAGATATTATGATTTATCCAGAATTGGAGTTTTTCGAGGCAAGTTTGAGTGAAAGAGAGCAAGGGAGTGATATTATATTGATGGATTGTAGCATACAGTCCAGTCAAGGTAGGAAGTGAAGCTCAGAGAGAGCTTATGAACAGTAAAACATTGGCAATGAGGGTACTTGAGCAGATAAGCTGGGAGAAAAGAGGGTTTAAATTTGAGATTTCAGATGTAGTACAATTTATGATAATGACAGGGTGGTAAGGTAGAGAGAGGGAAATAAGGTCTTTGGAGATGAGGAGGTCAAAGAAACTGAGAGGCCAGAATGTTGAAGTCATCCAGGATGAAGACAGAGTTCTGAAGGAGGAAGTGAACAGGTGGAGATATGGGGAGAGTGGCACTCAGAGAGGGTGGAAACTCCTGGCCCTTTCCCACATCCTTTGCCCTATGCATCGCTTCCATCTGGCTGTTCCTGAGTTACATCCTTTTATAATAAACTGATGATCTAGTGAGTAAAATGTTTCTCTGAGTTCTGTGAGTTGCTCTAGCAAATTAATCAAACCCAAAGAGGGGGTCATTGAAACCTCCAATCTATAGTGATCGGTCAGAAGCACAGATGATAACCTGGACTTGTGATGAGCATCTCAAGTGATGGCGGGGGCAGGCTTGTGAGACTGAAGTCTTAGTCTGTGAGATCTGATGTCCTCTCCGAGTAGATAGTGTCAGAACTGAGTTGAATTATAGGACACCCAACTGGTGTTAGAGCATTGTTGGCTGGCAGGGGAACCCCTGCTTGCAATTTTGGGTGCTCAGACCTTTCAGCAGGTTTTCTCCAAACCTTATATTCCCGACTCCCTAAGCACCAGGCGTCTGGTCTCACCCTCATGCTTTGTTTCTACAGAACCTGGTTAGTAGGGTGAGTGAGCCTGACCCAATTTCCTTGGCTTCTTAGAAGCACACCTTTCAGTGAGCACATTAAGGATGCGGTTGTAGCACTGGAGACAGACTTCATCCTCCACTCCCCAAAGTTACTATAAATTGATGGGAGGAGTTAGGACTGGTTAGATAGCCCTAATACAATAGTGTTTTAAATATGTGGATACTGCAGGGGAAACACTAACCCAAGGCTAACCAGAAGTTTTGTGTGATTGAAAGATGATTCAATAAGCTATCCGTTTAGGGAAAGAACCAAGCCCAAGAATCTGGGAGCTTTCTGTGATATGGTGGGTCCAGGATGTGGTCAAAGAAGAGAAAGTTACCCAGGAATGAGATAGTCAAGGTGGAAGGGTGTATCCAAATAAAAGCATTGTGGCCAAAATAAAGACAAGCTTAACCATTCTGAGGATGAGAATCCCCCACGGGCAGCTGTAGATACAGATACTAATAAGGGCAAGCAGAATCATTCTGTAGTGATGTAGGTGGGATATCTTATGGAAGAGAAAGGGAGAAGTGCCATGAACCCAAGACAAAACAGCTTGTGGTGGTGGTGGTTAGAGAGGGTGAGAGGTGGGAACAGGTTACGGACTGACAGTTACTCACTAGTGATAGCATCGGAAATATGTGCACATACAGGGAACTATATTCAATATCCTGTGATAAACCATAATGGAAAAGAATATGAAAAAGAATGTATATATATATATATGTGTATATATATATATGTGTGTATATATATATATACACACATATATGTACATATATATGTATATATACGTATATATATATACGTATAACTGAACCACTTTGCTCTACAGTAGAAATTCACACATTGAAAATCAGTTATAGTTCAGTAAAATAATTTTTCTTTTAAATGGACCTCCAGATGGAATTTCTCCTGCTTATGAACCACTCCAAGAATGCAGAGAGAACTGTCTCTTTGGGGGTGGACTTGAGATAGAGAACCCAGGTCTAAATCCCTTTTCTTGAACAAGTGGATTCACTTATCTTCTATTTCCTACCACAAAGGGTAGTCTGGATCAGGAGTAAGAGATGGTTCCCCAAGGCCAGTCAGGCAGATTTTCTTCCCTAAAGGGACTTAAATCACTTTCAGTCTCCTTGTGGAAAAGTACAAGTTTTCCCACAGATCATGAAGCAAATAACTAATTGATCTCTAGGGAACTTCTTGTCTCCCAGTAACTTCAAGCTTCATTGCAAGATCTTCATAGATCTATGGGGTCATCCTTAAATTCTAAAAATAAATTAAATTGGCTTCTTAAAGATGTAGCAAAGCAGCATGTTTATATGAGGGAGTGTTGAGAAATGAAACAAATAAGACAACTGCCAATCTCTATTATAAACCAGACAAATTTAATTTAGAATAGTATGAAATCTTCCCATTATTTTTTTTAAATTTTATTTATTTATTTATTTATGGCTGCGTTGGGTCTTCGTTGCTATGCGTGGACTTTCTCTAGTTGCGGTGAGTGGGGGCTACTCTTCGTCGTGGTGTGCAGGTTTCTCATTGCAGTGGCTTCTCGTTGCAGAGCACGGGCTCTAGGAGTGCGGGCTTCAGTAGTTGTGGCATGCAGGCTCAGTAGTTATGGCTCGCGGGCTCTAGAGCGCAGGCTCAGTAGTTGTGGCGCACGGGTTTAGTTGCTCCGCGGCATGTGGGATCCTCCGCAGCATGTGGGATCTTCCCGGACAAGGGCTCGAACCCATGTCCCCTGCATTGGCAGGCAGATTCTTAACCACTGCGCCACCAGGGAAGTCCCTTCCCATTATTAATACAGAAACATGCCACCAACAACTAAATTCCTCAAAGCCCTTTGCTTCTACCTCCCACCCCCCCATCTGAATTCATATAGATCCCGCTTCTATATGGAAGGTATTCTATAGGAATACGTGTGACACAGCACATGCCAAGAGTTGACAGGTTTCCTTGTTGCTAGAAGATAACTCCCATCTGGGGGCCCTTGTACTGAAGACTACCTTATCTCTCCCAGCCACCTTCGAGTAGCACAGAAGTGAGACAGCTAGAGGCTCCCAGATGAAGTCAGGCTAAGCCTTGCCCACACAGCTTAGTAAATATTAATGTAGCACACAAGATGATTTTCTACGTACCATTCTAATGACACAATTTGAACTTAATGAGTCTTCAAGGTATTTTAATGCTATCCTCTTCTGCAGAAAGGATAGTAAGGAAACCTTTCTGGAGGGCACTGGGCACAATTTGCATCAAGAACTTAAGACTGTTGGGATTAGCAGATACAAACTACTATATAGAGAATGGATAAACAAGGTCCTACTATATAGCACAGGGAACTATATTCAACCTAATGGAAAAGAATATGGAAAAGAATGTATATATATGTATAACGGAATCGCTCTGCTGTACAGTAGAGATTAACACAACACTGGAAATCAACTATACTTCAATAAAATAAATTTTAAAAACTTAAAACTGTTATCCCACTTCCAGTAATTTACTCCAAGAAAATAAACACAAATGCCATGATATATGCATAAGAATGTCCATTGTAATATGTGTAATTGTGAAAAAAAGAGCACACAAAATGTTGAATAAAACAGAAATAGTTTTAATTAAGGTATACCCATATGATAGGGTATTATACAACTATTAAAATAACATTTTGAATAATATTTAATGATATGAGAAAATGCTTAAAATATTAAGAGTAAAATGCAGGATATAAAACTATATACAGTATTACCCCAATTTGGAAAAAAAATTATATATTTAATATATTTACATGCACAGAAAAAGACTAGAAGAAAACAATTGATCTACATGGAGGAATTCTGATTTTTTCTTTATATTTTGTATGACTTCCAAAGTTTCTTATTTTATATAGAGAATAATTTTTTTTTAAAGAACCAGAGGCTGAGAGAACCAATATTTAAAATATCCATCATGTGATAGGCACTGAGCTAGGAATTTTACCAATTCTCTAACCTCCAAAGCAATCAGGAGAGTTCCTGGTTTACAGATGAGAAACTGAGGCTCTGCTATGGAAGCCTGATATCTCTATTTGCCCAGGTACCCTGGATTCAAGCCCAGGACAGTGCCCATGTCCCCTGCTACCCCACATGCCTCACCTGCTATGGCTCCTAGTGGGCCCATGGGAGGCTTACAGTGAAGGTCACTGACAAAACAGAGCTGTATACAGCTTGCCCAAGAGAAAGGCCTTATTTTGCTTTCTAAACTCTTTGTATCTTCCTCCAGAAGTAGACAATTTCCAGCCCCCTGGACAAGAATCAGAGGCTTCTTCGTTGTGAAGGCTTGAAGCTCCATTGTGAAACAGTTTTTATCCATGTGCCCAGCTCCACATGCCTGTGCCCCCTGTGACTGTGGTATCTGCTGTCCTGCTTATTGGTTTGGCATTTTGTCAGGCTGTGAGCAGTAGGTCAGGGCAGAACTGCACACCCTCACCCCTTCCACCAGCTGGCTCCTTCGTCTCTGCCCTGGTTACTGAAACAAACAGGCTATGTCCTCCAGCTCCCTACTCAACCCAAGGATGGAAGGGGGGGACACTGGGTGGAGGGGGGCAGCAAATATCCCAGCTGTGTGAACAATCAAGACTATCTGGCAGCACATTTGATCTTTTGTAACCTTATTTCAGCCAAATAGTCAGGGCCTCTAGGCAGCTGGGAGGCCCATCTTACCCTAAGCCTAATGTTTGGCTGGGTTCCAGATACTGCCTTGGTGAGGGGTGCCCAGTCCCCCAGCTGGCTGTATTCCAGGTAGGTCCTCAGGGACACTAACTGCAAACTCTCACGGAGGCAGAGGTGGAAATTGTCTCCAGTTTTTCAAGGATCTTCATCACTTCCTGTTCCCTCCCAGAGGCAGAGACAGGAAGTGACTTGGATGGGGTCACAGCAAATCAGTGACCTTCAGGATTGGAACGTGCTGCCTGGGTCACTTTATCCTCCTGCACCACAGTTCCTAAATTAAAAAACAGAACTACCTAGGGACTTTTATCTAGGAAGAGACAGAAGGGGACATGGGGAATGACACATGACACACAAAACAATGGGAATAAACTGGTCCTTTTTGATCAGACTCTATCTCTTTCTGCAGCCACACAAGAGGACTGCATGTTCACAAAGTCTGCAGAGTGGTTAGGACTCTGCTTCCACTGCAGGGGGCGCGGGTTCGATCCCTGATCAGGGAACTAAGATCCCGCATGCCACACAGCCAAAAAAAAAAAGTTTGGAGAAATACTGGGTTAAACAAAGTTAAACAGATTAAATTACTGCAGGACTTCCCAGAACATTTAATGTGCTCACATATACTGTAAAGGGGTTATAATGTAAAGTGTTTCTTAAACACAAGTCAATTATAGAACTAAGGATTCCATAGACACTAGGATTCCAATGAACACGCTTTGAGAAGTCTTGTTACAGGGTGGGCATGTACCACAGAAAAGTAAGGCCCCAAATAAGCCATCAGCCACTATCTTCAAAAGTGCAGTGTTGGGCTTCCCTGGTGGCGCAGTGGTTGAGAGTCTGCCTGCCGATGCAGGGGACACGGGTTCGTGCCCCGGTCTGGGAAGATCCCACATGCCACGGAACGGCTGGGCCCGTGAGCCATGGCCGTTGAGCCTGTGCGCCTGGAGCCTGTGCTCCGCAGCGGGAGAGGCCACAGCAGTGAGAGGCCCGCGTACCACAAAAAAAAAAAAAAAAAAAAAGTGCAGTGTTGATGTGGCACTGCCCATTTGTTAGTGGTAGAAATACAAAGAGTGCTAACTTTGAAAATAAACAACTCTTGATGAATTTTTTTAAAAAAAGTGCAGTGTTGGATCAAACAAGGTTGTCATTCTGTACTCTCCTGTCTGTACTTGAGCAAGAGTTGATGGTATTTTTCCGCTTGCTGGTCAAAGCCCCTGGAAGAGAACCCTACCTGGAGAAAGTTCACTGGAGTCAGAAGGTATTTGAGTGCCAGGCCCCTGTACTCAGGAGCCAGAAGAGGGGCAGCCTTGCTGCTGTGAGACTGGGGAGAATCCTGGCCCATCCAGGCTCTCTGGTTCCCGGTGGCTGCTGAGCCCGCATTGTCTCCCCTGGGTACCAAGTAGGGCCCTACACTGATTTCCTCCCCAGTTTCCGGAGAGGAAAATTCTTTATCTGTAGACCCTAAGTGCACTGAAAAACCCGAGGGGGCAGTCAATACAGTCACCATCTTCTGGGACTCGGAGGAAGGGACTGCACCCTCCCATTCTTTGTTGCGGATGTCCGGGAACGGCTGCTTCTTGATCTTCAAAGGATGGTGGGAGGGCCGCTTCTCAAGCTCCCCAGAAAGGTTCTCATTCTTGGTCTTCTTCAAGCCCCTGTCAGCTTGAGAGTGATCAGCATTTTCCTCAAGGGATTCAAACACGACACCCTGGGTTCTCAGTCTCTTTAGCTTCCTTTCTAACAATAGCCAGAGAAAACTTGGATTTCTAGAGGAGGAACTCATGTATTGCTGTACAGAGTCTGGAATCAGAGGCACAGAGAGCCTGGGGCTCAGGCTGTCCTGAAAGTAGTCCCTACAGGGTTGTCGCCTGACAATGGGCACCACCTGGCAAGGCCTCAGTGCTTCGACAAAGGCACGGAGCTCAGGGTAGGAGGAATGGTCAGAGTAAGGGATGATGTGGATATCGGGGTGGGAACGGTAGATTTTCCGGCTGGTGGGGAGGATAGCAATGGTAGGGTGGGTCTGGTTCCAACGCAGCATAGCCGAATGGCAGATCTCCATGTGGTCCACGGCATGGATGCGGCCAGCCTTCTCCTCCACTGTGAACACATCTGCCAGGCCCAGCAGCTGCACTAACTCCAGGCGCCGAGGACTCAATACCACCCAGGTCCGAAACTCCAGGGCCAGCTGCTCCAGCAGTGACTCTTTTCCCAGGCTATAGAGTCCTGAATAATGTTCAAGGGATTGGGGAAAGTAAGAGAAGGAAGAGGATGAAGCTAGTAAGTCAACCAAATGTTTAATAGAAATACACAAAATTAATGGGACTACTCCCTGACTGTCTATCGGGAAGGAGGTGGCATTTGAGCTGAGGTATATGGAGGGTGGGGTAGGGAGAAGTTTAGCACAGAATCCACTCATTCATTCAGTTCAACAAAGGAAAGCATCTATCAGGTGTTAGGCACCGTGAAAACAAACAAAAATCTCAGTCCTCAAGGAGTGTAATCTATTTGGGGACCCAGAAACAATGCATGCTACAGACATGCACAGAGTATTATGAGGGCACAGAAAAACATCTACCAGTTGATAGAGTTAGGGATAGCTTCCTGAAAATGACAACTTAGATAAATCCTAAATGATGGGTGCAAGTTAATCTGGCAAGGGAAGGGTATGGTAGAGAACATTTTAAGAGAGGTCGTTTCAGTGTTACTAAGGTACAAAGAAACTGGTAAGAAATGACACTAGAGAGGTGAGCAAGGGCCATATAATAGGGGGCTTTGTATGTACTGCTAGGGAGCTTGTTTTTAATTCTGTAAGTGAAGGTGTCATTAAGGAGTTGCAAGCAGGAAAATGGCTAATTCTAATTATAGGATTCATAGGATCAGAGCAGGGCTTTAGAAAAAAAAGTGGCAGCAGTATTATTCAAAGACCTGCATGAGAATATACTGAAAGCAGAAGTACCAGTTAGAAGGCCCAAGCAGTACGTATAGAGAAAGAAATGGAGACCTGCATTTGGGTAATGGTTATGGTAACAGATATGGGAGATGTTGTTTAAGTCGTTGTTCTCAGACCTTTTCTGAAGGTGTATTTCAAGTCTACAACCAGACTGTGAACGCCTTTAAAGAATCTATATTTCCTTTATATCCACCTTATTCCTCATCATGGTTCAAAATCTCACTCTTTGGGCACAAAGGTAGCTGATTTTCTTTTCTCTCTCCCTATCCTTCCCCCTTTTATTTTACCTCTTCTAGGCCCTTTACTACTAGACTGTAAGTCCTCATATTTTATTCATTTTTTTCTATTCCCACTGCCTATCAGAATACTTGGCACACAGTAGGGGATTACTGTATATCTGCAAAATTAATCAAGCCCTACTACAGTACCCTACTCGCCAGCTGTGCTTCTCTGGGAAAACTCTGCATTGAAAACTCCAAGAATAGTTAGCACTGATATTTCTTCATGAGTAGTCAAGCAATCCTGAGAGGGAAAATCTCTCCATCAACTTGGTAGTCACTCTGGAAGGTACATAATTTTTTTTTTCAATGCCTTTGTTTAAACCTATTTTGAAACTCCTTTCAGAGTTGGGGCATATCCTTTTAAAATGTTCATCACGGTGGCAAATTTTTTTCCTTTTGTGGATTTACTACAATTTTGGAAACAATCAAAAAAAATCATTTGGAACTAAATCTATTACTATTACATTTTTAAAAATAAAAATGGATTTTCATCAACTATCCCAAAAGGCAATTTCAAGAAGCCCAAAATGTTTTGTACTGTTGTGGAGTCACTAGAACAAGCAGACAGCTGGGTTTTCAATGTATCTAACTGCAAGAACAACACTCACCTGAATATCTACATTCTGATAAACTTCATTCACTTGCTAACAAATATTTACCGGATGCCTCTATCAGACATTAACCTAGGCATCTGGGATATATCCATAAGTGAAACAAAGAGCCTGTCTATTGTGAAATTTACATTCTAGCACAGGGAGACAGATAATAAAAACTAAATACAATAAATACATAAATTATGGAATACACTGTAAGGTGATAAGGGCAATAGTGTCCCTCTCCACTTAAAACCCTTCAATAGCTCTTTGTCCTAAGAGCAGTGGTTGCATTTAGGATCAAGTTCAAAATGGCTTACAGGTACTTCAGCCCCTCCAGGCTTTCCAGCCTCCTCAACCACTGTGCACCTGTCATACTGCTGCTTCTCTGTTCCACAAACACATAGGACTTCTTCCCACCTCCATCCACACCCTCAAGGAATGTGTGTGTGTGTGTGTGTGTCAGAGAAAGTGGAGATAGACAATCAACAATAAGCAACAGTATATTAAAACATATGGAGTATATGGGAAGTTGATGAGTGCTATGAAAAAGTTGAATCGGTTTAGGAGATCAGGAGTTGGGAATGTGGGAGTGCAGATGGTGGGCAGATTGTAACTTTAAATAAAAAGGTCAGGGTAGATTTCATGGAGAAAAGGACATCTGCACAAAGACCTGAAAGATGTGAGACACTCCAAAGAACCTAGATTCACTAGCTCCATGAGTGAGAAAAAAAGGAAAGGAAAGCCCTCACCAATCTTTATGTTATGTTGTGGGTGCTTTCGAATGAGCTCAACAATCTGGCGGGCAGCTTCTTCTTGGGAAGGAAGAACCAGAGCTGGGTTGCAATTGGTGTTGTCTAGGTATAAGGTATGGATCTGTTTCCCCAGTCTCAGGGCTGGCTCCTTCAGCATGGACGGTGTATACCGAAAATCCCCTGGAAGAAGAATATATGGGAGGCAGACAGTCAGAGACAAAAGTATAGAAGACAAGCCTCTCCCAATTCCAACAATGGGCATTTGCCTACTGGCCTGTTGGAAAAACCTAGAGTCTAGCAATGATGAATGTAGTACAGCTTCTTTGTGGAAACGTCTCTATTGTGCTTCCGTTTTTTCATGATTCTCTGCAAAGTTCATACCCTTAAAGAGTGGGAAATCAGTTGAGAAAGGGTCACTGTGCTCATGTGGCATGAAGCTAGGAGGTCTCCAGACTTCTACTATAAGTCAAAGATGCTCAAGAAAAGTCGTGTTGGGAATTCCCTGGCGGTCCAGTGGTTAGGACCCCACGCTTTCACTGCTGAGGGGGCAGGTTCCACCCTGGTTGGGGAACTAAGATCCCGCAAACCGCGGGGCTTGCCCCCCACACACACAAAAAAGTAGTGTCTAGGCTGGGAAAGTGGAAAGGACCCCTCCGGAAGCCCACCTGTGTAGAGAATGGTTCCAAAGTATCCTTCAAACAGAAACATGACAGAGCCAGGGCAGTGATTGGCATCGATGAGGGTTACAGTCATGGTCTCTCGCCCAACTTCATCTAGAGGCAGGACATGGCTCTCACCAACCTCCAGGGCTCGGATCCACTGCTTAGATACCTGAGGAAACAGTTGGTCATCCCAGGGAACACAGCCTCCCCTCCCTGATACCTCCCTGGATCAGAAGCTGTGATGGGGATTCCCAAACAATCCTCCCTTCCTCTTCCCACCCTCTACCTCACCCTTCGTACAAGTTTAAATTAAGAGTGCAGAAAACAAGTCTAGTCAGCGATTCTCAAACTTTCCAAATCATAATAATCCTTTGGGGGGCACCTGTTAAAAAAAATTCCAACCAGATTTCCACGACCTGTGCTAGCTATGTCTACTGAATCAGATAGGGGAGAAGGGAGGCGCTGGAGAATCTGTATTTTACTCATCACATTGGGTGGATTCTTATGATGAGGCAAGTTTGGGAAACACTGGCCTAGCTTATGTGAAGAGGTAGGAACAATTTTCCTTGGCTGGACTAAAAGTCCTCCCCAATTTACCACTGAAACATCCCAAGCCGGCCAGTTAGAAACCACACTCCTATTCTGGGCTAAAGATGCATTCTGGGTTCTCGCTTTTGTAAAAATCAGTCTCCCTGGCCCCAACTCTATGACTCCAAGGCTGTGACAGATCGGAAGTCCCCACCCAGCTGCCGGGACCAACTCTCGGAGGCCGACTCCAGCCGCCCATACCTGTCGGTGACGGTGCAAGAGGTAAGCGGTGATTGGGGAGCAGTAGAGGGGCCGGGTCCAGGTGCTAGAGAGACCCACGGTGTGGTCCGAGTGCATGTGGGACAAGAAGAAGAGCCGGGCGGAGGCAGCCCGGCGCAGGCTCCAAAAGTCCACAGCGATGGGCGTTTGAGGGATCAAGACCCCGTTCATGGTGGCGGGGTTGGAGAGTCACCAGTGGGATCTTCATGGGAACAGAGCTCCTGCGGGAGGCTCCTACAACGGCGCCCTGAAAAAAGTCATGCTGGGGCAAGAACAGGGCCAGGGGCCGTAAGGAAAGCCAGCTCAGTGGGGAATGAGTGACTAGACTGGGCAGAAAGAAGGAAGTGACCGTGCTGTGGGAGTCTGGGGGTGGAATCGCAAACCACAGAAGGCGCCCAACGGAGCGCCACTCCCCCAAGCGCGCGGGACCAGGGCCCGAGGCCCTGGTCTCAAAGCGCGCGCTGCTGGGCGGAGACAGGCGGAAGTAGCCGATTTCCGATTGCCCGCCACCGCTCTGCCTGAGGTAGCCGCGCGGCGGCGCCGGGAGGTGAGAGGTTGGGGGAAGGGCACGCTAAGGTCGTGATCCAGGCTGCGCTCGGCGCTCACTGGGAGAGGGTGATTGGCAGCTGCTCTGCGTGGTCCCCCTGGAGGAGGCGGGACTTCCGCAGAAAGGTTGATTGGGCCTCTTGGTGACGGCAACCGCGTGGAGGCGCAAGAAAGGCTGGAACTGGAGAGGGAGGGGTCCACGGACTGTTGGCTGCCGGGCTGGAGGTCGGGCCGAGGGCCTAGAGGTTGCGGGAGAGCTCTGTGGGCGGAGCGAACCAGCCTGCAGGTCCCCGGAAGGATCCGCAGAGCCTAGGGTGGGCCTCGCCAGGGAGCGAGAGGGTTGAAGTTCGAGTGTGGTAGGGCCCGGATGGCGGCCCTGGGGGAAGCCAAGGCTGGGCCAGATCGCGCCTGTAGTCTCTTCACTGACTGACGTTTCCTTTACCCAGGTCCCCACATCGGGGCTAGAAGGAGCCCACGAGTTACCTAGGGATCTCTGGGAACTGCCCCGTGACTATTCGAGAAGATGCCGTACCTGGGCTCCGAGGACGAGGTGAAGGAGCTGAAGAAGGCTCTGTGTAACCCTCACATTCAGGCTGATAGGCTGCGCTATCGGAATGTCATCCAGCGAGTGATTAGGTATCGCCTAACGCTCTAACTCCCCCATTGCCATCCCCATCAGGGCTCTCTACCCCTGGCCGCTTAGAAAGATTAAGTGAACTCGCATCCATGGCAGTTGTATGATTTGGTCTTCCTGCTTCTCTGGACTGCCGTCTAAGTCTCCCTTGTGGGACATATTTTGCTTCTTTTACTCAGCTGGGTGGTTTCATCCATGTCTTGAACTTGTACTGCTGACTTCCAGATCTATGTCTAGCACAGACCTTTTTTTTATCGTCAGACCCACAGATCCTACTGCCTGCTTGGCATTTCCACCTGGATATTTCTTCAAAGACATGCAAAATAGTACCTACATCCTTCCGCCCTCCCCAAACCTGCTCTTCCACTTGTATTTGTGTTGATGAACGTCACCACCCAGCTGAGCAAATGTGGGAGTCAGTCTTGGTGACACCTGATTGTCACTGTTCAAGTCAGATGGTATGGATTCATGGTTCTAAGTATCCATCCTCTTTTTCTTTTTTTAGCATCTTTATTGGAGTATAATTGCTTTACAATGGTGTGTTAGTTTCTGCTTTATAACAAAGTGAATCAGCTATACATATATCCCCATATCTCTTCCCTCTTGCGTCTCCCTCCCACCCTCCCTATCCCACCCCTCTAGGTGGTCACAAAGCACTGAGCTGATCTCCCTGTGCTATGCGGCTGCTTCCCACTAGCTATCTATTTTACATTTGGTAGTGTATATATGTCCATGCCACTCTCTCACTTCGTCCCGTGTCCTCAAGTCCATTCTCTATGTCTGCATCTTTATTCCTGTCCTACCCCTAGGTTCTTCAGAACCTTTTTTTTTTTTTTAGATTCCATATATATGTGTTAGCATACGGTATTTGTTTTTCTCTTTCTGACTTACTTCACTCTGTATGACGGACTCTAGGTCCATCCACCTCACTACAAATAACTCAATTTCGTTTCTTTTTATGGCTGAGTAATATTCCATTGTATATATGTGCCACATCTTCTTTATCCATTCATCTGTGGATGGACACTTAGGTTGCTTCCATGTCCTGGCTATTGTAAATAGAGCTGCAATGAATATTGTGGTCCATCTTCTTTTTTTTTGATTGGCACTGCTGTTCTGGTTCCCTTTTTAAAGCAATTGCAGTAGCTTAGTAGTAGGTCACCTTAGGCCCTCATTTCAGCCAGATTGATTTTCCAGCATATGAATTTGACAATATAACTCTTGTGTATAGCTGTGGATCACAAACTTCAGTATGCACAAAAGTCCCTTGGGGTGCTTTTTTTGTTTGTTTGTTTGTTTTTGTGGTACGTGGGCCTCTCACTGCTGTGGCCTCTCCCGTTGCGGAGCACAGGCTCCGGACGTGCAGGCTCAGCGGCCATGGCTCACGGGCCCAGCCGCTCCGCGGCATGTAGGATCCTCCTGGACCGGGGCACAAACCCACGTCCCCTGCATCAGCAAGCGGACTCTCAACCACTGTGCCACCAGGGAAGCCCCCTTGGGGTGCTTTTTTAGAAAATGTAAATTTTTCATCCAATCCAGTAATTCTGATTTCAGTAGGGTGGGATGGAACCCAGGAATCTGCATTTTAAACAGACATCCCCTCTAATTGCTATAGGAGATCACAGTTTGAGAAACAGTGATCTACAGAATAAAGTCCAGATTTCTTATCATAGCACCCAAGGAACACCCAGTTAACTACCGGCATACTCTGAAAAGAATGTACCATTCTTGCTCATGTCCACATGCATCACAGTGTGTATCGTTACCTATCTACTACACCTGCCTGGAGCTCCTGCTGATTCCGCTCAAGCATTTCTTCCTCTGTGGAAACATTTTATGACTTTTTGGCAGTGTTAGACCTCCTGATCCCCACTGCACCTTGTCTGTTACTTCTGTTATAATACCAATCTATCATTCTGTAATTAGCAGTGTTCTTGTCTGCCTCCTTGGTAGACTTTTGAGTTCCTTGAGATCTGAGACCATGCCTTCTTCAAGATTATTCCCCAGAACATATCCCTGGAATGTAAAATCTGAATGTGACTGGAATGTACTAGTTTGTTGAATGAATAGAAGAACGTTTATTGCAGGCCCGTTGTGAAGTATTGTGTGATATGATAGACAAAGTAGACCTGGTTGCTCTGCTCTAAGAGATCACAATCTAGTTGGATATCCAGGGCATATAAGTAAAAGGCTTTCTGTTGTAGGTTGGGAATTATGTATTTTACTTTTTTCCTGCTGTGTGTGTTGGTTTCAGGCACATGACTCAGGGCTCGGACATGTCTGGTGTTTTCATGGAAATGGTGAAGGCCAGTGCCACTATAGATATTGTTCAGAAGAAGTTGGTTTATCTCTACATGTGTACCTATGCCCCCCTGAAACCAGATCTGGCTCTCCTGGCCATCAATACACTGTGCAAAGACTGTTCGGACCCCAACCCAATGGTGCGAGGGTTGGCACTACGGAGCATGTGTAGCCTCAGGTGAGCACTCTCCTCCCTTCCTGTATCTCAGTGGCTGATAAGTTCATGTGGTCATGGGGCAGGTTTTTAATGACGACAATTTATTTGAGCTCCTTAATAATGGGGAAGACACTGTTGTAACCTGAACTCAGGTTTTCGGCCATTGCTTTGGTTTAAAAAACTATATATGTGATTTCATTAAGGAATTTTTCTATCCTTACTCTCAGTGAAATAGTTAAATATTTATTTATTCATTTATTTGGCTGCTCTGGGTCTTAGTTGCGGCACACGGGATCTAGTTCCCTGACCAGGGATCGAACCTGGGCCCCCTGCATTAGGAGCACGGAGTCTTAACTGCTGGACCACCAGGGAAGTCCCTGAAATAGTTAAAGATTTCTAAATGTGTGTGTGTGTGTGTGTGTGTGTGTGCGTGTGTGCGCGTGTGCGTGTGCGTGTGTGTTTTTTAACCTGCCTATGTGGCATTATTCCACGTGAAAAGTCAAGTGAGGCTTTTTAAGTTTGGCAGCAGCTTTCTCCACTTTGTTGGAGAAGAATCTGACCAATGCGTATTCAAACATCTACTAAACCCTCTGTTAAGTGAATAGGGGCTAAATTATGTCAAAACTAGTACCTTAGGATCTGACTGACTCTAGGATGTGTTGCTTAGGTTGCCTGGTGTGCAGGAATATATCCAACAGCCAGTTCTCAACGGTCTGCATGATAAGGCTTCATATGTCAGGAGGGTAGCAGTCCTTGGCTGTGCCAAGATGCATACTCTTCATGGAGACTCTGAAGTGGGTAAGTTTCAGTGTAATCTACCATGATCAGTATTTATTTGTACTTCCATTATATGACTTTGTAGAAGAGTATGTAGCTTTGGTAGAAAATAATAATGTGACCCTACTTCTGCATGTCGCTTTTTTTTTTTTTTTTTTTTTTTGCGGTACGCAGGCCTCTCACTGTTGTGGCCTCTCCCGTGGCGGAGCACAGGCTCCGGACGCGCAGGCTCAGCGGCCATGGCTCACGGGCCCAGCCACTCCGCGGCATGTGAGATCTTCCCGGGCCGGGGCACGAACCCGTGTCCCCTGCATCGGCAGGTGGACTCTCAACCACTGCGCCACCAGGGAAGCCCTGTATGTCTCTTTTAAGTAGGACGCAGGGCTTGGTATTTTCTGAGATTAGAGAAGTCCTTTCTTTGGGGCCCACGTGAGATCCTGTGCCTTAGCTGCTTAGAACAGTCTGGAAATGACCATTGTTTTGGCCTTGCACTTTGTTACTGCCTTTGTTATTTTTGTGGCAGAGAAGTTCAGCTTTGTCTGCCTGGAACTGTTATTCTGGCTCTATCACCTTGACTCTGAAACTTTTCTTTATGTGAGATCTTTGTTCCGTTTTATAGATGGTGCCCTGGTAAACGAATTATATAGTTTGCTGCGTGACCAGGATCCAATTGTGGTTGTGAACTGCCTGAGGTCTCTGGAGGAAATTTTGAAACAGGAAGGAGGTGTTGTCATCAATAAGCCCATCGCCCACCATCTCTTAAATCGGTTTGGATGCCTCTGTGCTCTTTTATCATGATCAAATCTACATCCTAATGGGATCTTGTTGATGTATTGAATGAAGGAGAGGTCTTGAACAACTTCTGTAGAGTAGTAAAGAAAGTTAACTGTAACTATTAACTTCCTCATGTTTCATTGAGATAATTTTTTTTTCATTTGTCTTAGTTTCTTTTGGTGATATAGAGAGATGGCAGAAGGATCCTTCAGGGTTCTGTCCTCTGCAGTCGTTATGTCCTCCAAACTAAGCCATTCATACTATCTTAAAATGTAGAGAATCTGGATCTAGGATATGGTGATCATGTCTTTGGCCTTCGATGAGTGTGCATTTGTACCGTAAACTCATCTTGGAATTTAAAGCCTTATTTTGTGTAAACTTTCGTACATCAGAAGAATAATTTGATTATGGCACAACCTATTTTCAAGAATTCTCCCCTTGTTGTGATGAACAGATGACTGGTGACATGGCAGTAGCATGGAGGTGGTCCTAATTTTGTTGCTAGGATAGCACTTTTGTTTTCTTTTTCGGATAGAATGTCAAAACTGGACCAGTGGGGCCAGGCTGAAGTATTGAACTTTCTGCTACGCTACCAACCCCGCAGTGAGGAGGAGCTGTTTGACATTCTCAACCTGTTGGACAGTTTTCTCAAGAGCAGTAGCCCAGGTGTGGTGATGGGAGCCACCAAACTCTTTCTGATCTTGGCAAAAAACTTCCCCCATGTGCAAACTGACGTGCTCATGCAAGTCAAGGGAACTTTGCTGGCTGCCTGTTCTTCAGAGAGCCGCGAGCTCTGTTTTGCTGCCCTCTGCCATGTGCGCCAGGTCCTGCACAGTTTGCCGGGTCACTTTAGCAGCCACTACAAAAAGTTTTTTTGCTCCTACTCGGAGCCCCACTACATCAAGCTCCAGAAGGTGGAGGTGCTGTGTGAGCTGGTGAACGACGAGAACGTGCAGCAGGTGCTGGAGGAGCTTCGCGGGTACTGCACTGATGTGTCTGCCGACTTTGCGCAGGCTGCCATCTTTGCCATAGGTAGGTATCTGTTGCTTTTCCTTTGTGAGAGCCTAGACCAACCAGCTAGAAAGCTGTGGAACCACAGAGAGGAAAGGGAGTGAATCTTGCTTCAGAGGCAAAGTATCTTGCACCAAACAGTTAGGTCAGTGACTACAAACAAGGTGGGGAGAAAGGTTTTTTTGGTCAACACTGGTGTTTCCACATCTTCTAGGATATAGACTATAGGTGATGCAAACTGTAACACAATTTATATTGCCTTTTGTCGTCTGTTATCCAAAATGCTTTTCTGTATATCATCTTCCCACAGCCTTGTGAGGCAGTCAAGAAGAGTGGACAAGTGTTATTATTAACTTCGTTTCAAAGATGAAGAAACTCAGGCACAAAAAGTTTCTTAAATTGCCCAAAGGTCATATAGTTCCTGAACTGGGACTGGAACCCAGCCTTCCTGACTCAAAGTCCTTTGAAAATTTAGCAATCTTTTATCAAGCTTCTGCTCCGGGCTACGCATTATGATGAGTGGACCGGCACAGAGTAAAACATAAGACTTACAGACCTTTTCATGCTACTCTGTCTGGAATTTAAAGGGCTAGAGTGAGTCAAATGCAAGCAGCTGTGGAGCTAAGTTTTGGAGGACTTCAAGTAGAGGAGGAGAAGGAACCCTCGGATGTAGAATAAAGTATGGTTATTTTTAGAGGCAGAGAAGAGGGCACAAAGAGGGGAGTAGAAAGCCTGCAGTCTGGAGGCTGTTGCACAGTGTTCCCAGCAGGAATATTCCTGTACAGGTGTGCTGCAACAAACTGGTTGCCACATAAATACCTTTGTGACTAAAAGTTTTCAACCTTGTTCAATGGGAAATTCATTTTACCAAAGTTCCCTTTATAGTAAACTTAGATTCTTATTTCATCAAGCAAGGGGTGATTTTCTTTTTCTTTTTCTTAGATATTTCTGGTCCTCTTGGTCTTTCTTTGGCTGGTGGGAAATTATTTTAGAATGAGGTGCTAGTATCTGACTTAACACATTTTTCTGCTTTCCCTTCCTCTGTAGGTAGCATCGCCAGGACCTACACGGATCAATGTGTGCAAATTCTAACAGAGCTGCTGGGGCTTCGACAAGAGCACATTACCACAGGTAATGGCTACCTTTCTAGGATTTTTTTTTTTTTTTTGGTCAATTTCCCGACCTATAGTATTTGCTCAAAACATATTTGTTGTTCAATAACAGAGGTTTAAACTCTTCTTTGCATCATCATCTGTTACCATCAGAGAAACATATAGATCTAACAGAGTAGGGAGTCTTCAGGTTGCCATGAGTCTACAAGGCTGTTGCATAGATCATGAAGGGTGCGAGGGTGACCTTGCTTGTTATTTCCCCACCTTTACCCCTCTTTTTGCTTTATGGCAGCATACTGTAAGCAGTGACTTCCAAGACTGGGACTAGGGTGAGGCAAGCAAATCGCCTAGGATGCAAACATTTAAAGAGGCACTCACTTTTATATAGAGAATGGATAAACAACAGTGTGCTACTGCATAGCACAGGGAGGTATATTCAATATCCAATGATAAACCAGAATGGAAAAGAATATATATTTTAAAAAAAGAATATATATAAAGAGGCACTCGCTCTCAAGTTTGTGCAAATGCTAACTCTGTGAGTCTTCTTAAATTTTACACCCTGGCACCTTGCTTGCTTCACCGTAGCTCCAGCCCTGGTGGCTCCTTTTATACTGTCCTCAGAGCATCATTCGACAGCAGCACTCCCCCACATTTGTATATGCTTTCTGGTTTGCCAAGTGCTTTCACATACGTTAACTCATTTATCCTCATGGCAATCTGATGAGCAACACTTATTAAGAAATTGTTGCCCATGTCAGACATTTCTCAGATAATTATTGACCACCCCACCAAACACCCATTTTACAGAAATTGCCCCAGTAATCTAGCCTGAATATGTGACTTTTCTTAAGATTCTTTCCCGTGCGGGGGCTCTAATCCTGTGCTCTTGTGTCCTGAGCTGTGCTCTAGTGGTTGTGCAGACTTTCCGAGACCTGGTTTGGTTGTGTCCTCAGTGTACAGAAGCTGTGTGTCAGGCCCTGCCCGGCTGTGAGGAGAGCATTCAAGATAGCGAGGTAGGCTGTAATTCTCCTTTACTTCTAGGCAGAGGGGGAGTGCTTGGGACCCTGCTCTGTGAAATGGAATCTAATTATTCTTTCCACCCAGTGTCTGAAGTGGAATTCTTAGAATTGATTGCCACCTCAGATTCTGTTTTGGGTGTACGTGGGATATAAATTATAAAAACATTAGGATTTAGCTATGGTTTTCTTACAAATATTTTGATACCATTGTTCTTGTGAACAGTTTTGAGTCAGAGATTTAGACCATAGGGTTTTCAGCTGGCATGAAAATCAGAATCGTCTGTGAAATTTTTACAAATATTTGGGCTTCCAGTATCTACTCAAATATTCAAGAGTGGAAGCCCTAGACACACAGAGTTTTAAGAAACTTTGCAGGTGACTCTGATGTGCACACTAGGTTCCCCTAACTTAGGGGAATCTTCCAATAGCTTCCACTGAAGCATTAAACCCCAAATTGGGGAAGAAGCCTCAAAGGTGAGGAAGCCTTATTGCTTAAGCAACATAGGCTGTGAGAGTCTTAAGTCTCCTTTTGTGTGGTAGAATTTCATTCCTATTTGTTGTAGAGAGTTTAGTAGGGGGTGAATTAATAAATGCAAGTGGAAGTAAATAAAATATTATACCTTTTCTACTGACTCTAGGGGAAAAGCAAAACCTGCTGCTATCTACTGCCTGCTCTGGCCTGTGTTCTGGACAGCCAAATGTTGAGCACCTGTTCTTACTCCCTTATTACCTAGGGGAAGCAGGCGCTTATTTGGCTACTCGGTGTCCACGGGAAGAGAATCCCCAACGCTCCTTATGTGTTGGAGGACTTCGTAGAGAATGTGAAGTCGGAGACATTTCCAGCTGTCAAGATGGAGCTGCTCACGGCTCTGCTGCGCCTTTTCCTCTCTCGACCCGCCGAGTGCCAGGACACGCTGGGCCGTTTATTATACTACTGCATAGGTAGGCTCTTCAGAAGGAAACGGTTGAATTGGGAGATTGGGATTGACATGTATACACTAATAAGTATAAAATGGGTAACTAATGAGGACAGGACCTGCTGTATAAAAAAATAAATAAAATCAAATTTAAAAAAAAAAAAAGAAGGAAATGGTACTTGCCATGACCAGTCATACAGGTTCTCACAGCTTTCATTGTTTGGTGAGCCATCTGGGACCGAAGAAGAAAATGTCAACGTTTTCCAGGGTTTCCTCCCTCCTTCATTTTGTTCTCCTATTCTGGTGGGCACAGGGGTAGAAAGAGTGTTTTCATTTTTGTTTTTAATTAACTTAGTCTGTTATCTTACCTCAGAGGAAGAAAAGGATATGGCAGTACGGGACCGAGGTCTCTTCTACTATCGCCTCCTCTTAGCTGGCATCGATGAAGTGAAGCGGATCCTACGGAGCCCTCAATCTGACCCTTCTCTCAGACTTTTGGAGGATCAGGCAGAAAGACCTGTGAACAGCTGGGCCTCGGACTTCAACACACTGGTGCCAGTATATGGCAAAGCCCGCTGGGCAACCATCTCTAAATGCCAGGGTGTGGAACGTCATGGCCCAGAGCTTCCTAACACTGCATCTTTTGCCACATCAGGTAAAAATAGTCCTTACTTTATACCTTGTCATGAAAAATCTTTATCTTTTGCAATGACTGGTAGAGAGTAGAGTACCCTAGCTAAACCTCAGACTGTTGCCCGAATTTTGTCTCTGTGAGCAAGAAGGAAGTTCATCATTGGTTATTTAAGCCATTTCTCTGAAGATGAGAGTCACATTGTGTACTGCTGGAAATCTAGATTTAAAAATGTAGTTCTACAGATTAAGAGCATCTCTTACACAAGCTTTCTGACTCTTGTAGGACCCCTGATTCCTGAAGAGAACAAGGAGAGGGTCCAAGAGCTCCCTGATTCCAGAGCCCTCATGCTAGTCCCCAATCACCAGCTTACTGCTGAGTGTTTTGAGAAAACTTGGCTGAGCCTCAAAGTTGCTCATCAGCAGGTGTTCCCGTGGCAGGGAGCAGTCCATCCTGACACCCTCCAGATGGCCCTGCAAGTCGTGAACATCCAGACCATCGCGATGAACAGGGCTGGGACTCAGCCGTGGAAAGCCTACCTCAGCGCTCAGGATGACACTGGCTGTCTGTTCCTGACAGAACTGCTGTTAGAGCCCGAGAACTTGCACATGCAGATCTCAGTAAAACAAAACAAGGCGAGGACAGAGACACTGAACAGTTTTATTTCTGTATTAGAAACTGTGATTGGAACAATTGGAGACATGAAATCATAACAGCTTCTTGCCTATCCTGAGTGAGATGAATAGCTCTCAGAGTTCCTTAGTTTTTCTTATTATAGCTGCTTGTAAGTCCAGATAATATCAAATGCAAAGGAGAATGGGAATCTGGGAATGAGAATTCTTACATTCTTGTCCAAAGATCATTGGTGAATGACCCCATTTTTCCAGGTGATGTGGTAAAGGTTAATGTTGTTGGTAAGGGGGTGGGAATGGGGTGAGAGTAGGATTTGGATTCTTTCCAAATCAGTTTAAGGGATTATTTTACTCATTAAAGATGCCTGATGTGTCTGGAAACTGACTGGGTCATCATTTGTGGGGGTCATCTTTTCTTCCCTGGATTATTGCAGTGAATTCCTGACTGTTCTCATATTTCTAATCATGGTTTTTAGGCCAGAGTTCAGAGTCCTTAGCCTGGCGTCTCAAGTACCTCTTCGGTGCCATGTCTCAGCACTCCCCAGGATACCCTCTGTTCTGGCACAAGCAAACCACTTGCAGTTCCCTGAATACGCTCGGCTCTCTCTCACCTCTGTGCCTTGGCACCTGCTTTTTCTTCTCGCCTAGACCATTTCCTCACCCTCATGTCTTCTTTAAGTAACACCTAGTCTATCTTTCAATGTTCAGCTCAGGCATGAGCTCTTTCAGGAAGTTTTCTGTGACCCTCCTGCCTTCATCAGGGGTCTCATTCAAGCTGTGAAAGCAGTCAGTGCACATTTCTAGCAGCACTGTTGTAATTGTTTTCTTGTCGCTCTTTCTCACGTTTAATTTTATTCATACCTGACCACGTTTTAATCACTGAGACAACTTATGGCAAAAACAGATGTAATAAAATGATGGTAAAGTATAAATAACCAGATAATCCAGCACAGGAAAAATAAAAATACCTGTGAAAACCAGCTGGGTCAGGGATGGGAACATATACAAATGTTCAGGCTGAAAGGGCCTACATAGTTGATATCGTTGCACCTCAGATTTAGCTCTGTAAGTGATTTGGCAGTCAGAATAAAGAGAAACGGTCGTATAGTTGTTACCAGAGAGGAAGAAACATTTCAATTCTAATTTCGAAGAGAAATTTACATGTAGTTTCACATGGATGGCGCTGAGTGATACGCAGAAGATTCCTATGGGAAGTTAGTAAAGAGTTTCACATGGTTTTCTTATGGTGTTCTTCAATACAAACAGAGAGCATAGCTTTAGTATAGAGCTTAGTGAGGGCATTTCTTCAAGGACTACAGATACTGTGACCCAAATATCATCCAGCTTAATTTAAGGACTTCTACCTAGATACATAGATGGACTGCATATCCTTCAAATAATGCTTCACCATCATTTCTCTCAACCAAGCTTTTAATAAGAGTAGATAACATTGCTGAGTTTTCTGGCAAGGGCCTGGGTTTGTGAG
This sequence comes from Grampus griseus, assembly GCF_964374135.1. Classification (NCBI taxonomy): domain Eukaryota; kingdom Metazoa; phylum Chordata; class Mammalia; order Artiodactyla; family Delphinidae; genus Grampus; species Grampus griseus. Next base: position 83,414,368 of record NC_139017.1, read on the forward strand.
TTGTCTGTCTCAACCAGACAGTTTCTAAGGACAGTGATTATCTTTCTTTCCTTCTATCTCTACAGTGCCGACCACATAGTGATTACTCAATAAATAGCATTGAACGAATGGCTGTAAGTAATTAGATTCTGATGGTGTTTGGGGGTTGGTGTTTGAAGTGTGTTTTATTATATTGTGTTGACCACATAGAGGACAATAGATGGAATTCCATCTAGACTAGGGTTTCTCAAAAGTGGTACTACTGACATTTGGGGCCATATAATTCTTTGCTGTAGGAGGTTTTCCTATGCACTGTAGGATAATCATTAGCCATATCTCTGATCTATACCATTAGATGCCAGTAGAACCCCTAGTTGTGACAACTAAAACTGTCTTCAGACATTGCCAAGTTACTGTGGGGGTCAAAATCACCCCCAGTTGAAAAAGTCTGATCTAGACCATGGATCCCCAGGGACTGGAAGTAGGGGGATCAGAATAGCTTCAGAACTGCTTTCCATGTTTTGACTTGTTCAGTTAAACTGTGAATGTTTAATTAGGTATTAAAACAAAATCGAAGTGCTAAGTGCTGCCAGTTTTAAGTGTTACAAGGGAACAGAATGTAAGTGGTAGAAACTGAGTAAATTGATTGACTTTTTAAAAAATTAAAGACTATAATTGAAATATTGACCTAAAGAAAATTAGGTACAGCTCAGCAATTGAATGTTGCTAAAGTGATCCCAACTATTGGAGCCTTTAGAAGATTAAGCCCCACCTGGTTGCTTTTCTGTAAAGTAGGGGCATAGCAGAATATGCAACTGTTGCTTTTGAAAAGTGTAATTTTAAAATGATCTCAATGAAGAACTGATTTCTCTTAACTGTAGTCTGGTTTTACTAATTTACAAGCAAAATGACTAAAGCTTAAGTATACCATGAAGTTAATTATTTAATATTCCTTCTCCCTAGGATCTCTCTAGCTTCTGCAGTTATATGGTTTGATGATATAAGTGGATGCTTATCTTTAAAATCCATGAGGGTAGTTGATACTCTGCTTTTAGAAAAATGGCCTTCTAATGTCTGTCTTAGTTGGTAAATAGTAACACATACGATGAGTGCCCGCCAATGACAGTGGTGCTTTGGAACATTACAGAGGCAATCATTTGCATAGTTCCTGATGATCATTTTACTGCTATGGACCAGCGACTGTTAAATGTCTCCATTCCCTCCTCCTTTTTGAATGGGAGTTCTGTTACAATTATTTTGTCCCTTTCTCATATATTGGGTGTTTGGGGGAGGGGAGACAACTTTTTTTCTTAGTTATAGGTCTTCATGTTGAGAGGAGCTGTACCCCAGGATCCTCATTCACATGCGGACCTGGTGCAGATGACAAGATCCTGGATTTTGAGCCAATGATATAATGAGATGAGGCTTTGGGAAAGGGATATTAGTTGTTATTGCCAGAACAGCAAGAGAAGCAAGTGATAGTGAAAAAATTCTGGCCTCATTTTTCAGTAATAATTAAGAGTACAATATTTGAACTGTAAGAGTGAAGGGTATGTGGGCTGGTAGGGAGGGGAAGGGGTAGTTGGAAGGGTGCTACATTGAAGGCCCAGAGAGAAATAAACAAAGGAGGAAATTTTACCCCACATTGCTCATAAAGGGTATACTCTGTTTCTGTAGCCTTACAACATTGATTGTACAGATAATGCAAAGAATAGATAAGATTATGCAAAGATTAGATTCCCAAGATGGCATTTGCCCATAAGCATATCAGTAGTGAAATGAGGAAGGTGGTTTATTATTGTGGGAAAAGGTTTATTGTTAATGGTAAGACACACTTGGTTTTAAATTTCTATTCTGCCACTTACTGATGCCACTTACCTTGGGCAAGCTATTTAACACCAGTTGGATAGTATCTTATAATTTTTTGTTTTTGTTTTTGTATATTATTTTGGGAGTATGTCATAAATGTACTTGTTGGAATCCTTAAGTTGTCAGTGGCTCACTCTAGTGTGAAAGGAGGTTGACCTAGAATTATCTCTGACATTAGAGGTCTGAAGGCTGTTTAGTAGAAACTGAAGTTTCAGCCCTAATGATTGATAATGACAAATAAAAATGGCCCTTCAGCTACATAATTCCTGTTCCTAGTCTGAAAGGAATTTATGATTTTTTTTTTTTAGAATGGAATAGAAAGCAGAAGATTGGCTCTGATTATCTTGCAAGCTAGAAATTCCACTTTGAACAACTAACTTACTGTTTATGCTTGAATCTCTTACTAGTTCACTAGTTCTGGAAGGGCTGATAGGTTTGAGTGCTGCTTCTGAGATACAAACCCAGAATCTAGGTGTAGTTACATTAAGAAGGCAGCCACTATGAAGTGTCCAATCCTGAGAACCTGTAAAACGACAATGGAGTCCAACCCTATTAGGAAAATCCCAATTAATTCTATTAGAGATATCCCAGATCCCTTTTAATCCTGGTCATTAGACCTTGGGCTAAAAGGAAGATATTTAACACTTGCTGTGTGTCAGATACTCTTGGGTCATTCCACATAACATTATCTTATTTAATCCTTGTTATTTCCCTGTGAAATACTTTGTGTTGTCCCCATTTACAATTCCTCAAATGCCCAAATTTTTATTCATCTTTTCAGCTTTTATATATCTTATACCCTCCATCTGGAATGGTCTTATTCCTACTCTTTGCCTAATGAATCCCTGCTTGTCCTTCAGAGCTCATCTCAGATGTTACTACTCAAGGAAGCCTTCCTTACCCCCAGGTTTGTTTCCTTATTATACACTGTAGTAACACACTATATCTTAATAAGCACAAGAAATTATATGATTAGTCATTTAATATCTGTCATTCATGCTGAAGTATGACCCCATGAGGATGGGAACTGTATCTGTGTCGTTTTTCTGGGTTATTTATAGTGCCAAGTATGTGTAGTTTCTTACACACTGGTACTCAGTGAGTAATCGGTGTGTGATAGTGGCAAATGAATGCCATAGTCAGGAGTTGAATGTTTGTGTAATAGAACTTCAAAATTTCTTTCTTTAAATTACACCATACCCAGAACCCAGCAGGAAGTTTCTCAGTGTTGCCCAAGAGCTCTTCCTTGACTCTTTCAGTTCTAGATTGGCTATCTAACTATTAAAGTTATTCATTAACCCTAGGTACTGGCTTGGGTGTGGCTCTGAGATAAGGAACTGAAAGTCTTCAACAAACCTCCCTAGCTGTGTGTGGGTGAGCTCTTCAGAGAAGTCCCATCTTTCTGAGCAGCTGTTTTGTAGACAGGTGGTGGGAAAGGCTCCAGGACTCCATGTCCCATTAAGAAACTTTACAAGAGGGACACATCTGGTTTACCAGTGTTTCTGACTTCCTTCTGAGCTGAAAACTGCTTTGTTTTGTAGAAAAGCAAAACTTGGCTATAAACACCTAAAATGAAGAGCCCCCAAACCTTTGAGGAGCAAACGGAATGCATTATAGACTCTCTACTCACAGACTTCTTAGGTCCCACTTGTCAGGTTGCTAACCGGACCCTACGTTGTGCAGACGAAGTAGATTCAGGTAAGGCTCCTGGCCTGAGGTGGTAATTGCAGGTCAACAAGAGAATCTGAATATTCTTACTTATTTCTTCTTAAGTTTCAAAAGGTAAGCTCTAAGCTTTCAGCAATATCTGAAGTCTTTATAGAAGGGAAAGAGATTCTCAGTGAAGGGAGATTTTCTGTCTTCTATTGGTGTTGACAGAATATTGAAGATTTTCTTGGGAGAGAATGATGCCCAAATTGTTTAAAAAGTCTAGAGAACTTTTTTCAACGCCCAGATTCCTGGGACTTGCCATCCCTTCAAGCATTGTGACGAATGTGCCTGTGTTCCCTCTGTTTTAGGAGAGGTCTGCTCTTTTGATGTGGCCATCATTGCTGGTCGCCTTCGGATGTTGGGTGACAAGTTCAATGGAGAATTGGAAGCTTCTGCCAAAAACATCATCGCAGAAACCATTCAGGGACAGGTCAAGTTTCTGCTACTTCCTTCTATTGTTTGCTGCTTTTTTTCTATTTCAGATATCCTTCTCTTACTACTCCTATATGACTGTGACTAGAAATGTTCTGTGAAAGATTTGGGGGCTTAATGCATCCAAGGAGATACAGCAGGAATTCTTCAACTGCCGATTCTTTAGCAGTTAATCAAAGCCTAGGTGGTATTGAGGTGGAGAGCTTTTGGCATAGGCTGATCAGCCTTCAGATTGTTTCTATTTGTTTTTCATCAGAGCTGTGCTTAATGGCATAGAGCATATATATAGCATTTTATTCTTGGTAAAGCATTTTATTCTTTTATGCACCTGTTTTAGTATTTATTTTGCTGGTAGTGGACATCTTTTTTTCCTCAAGGTCCAGCAATAAAATTATATACAGGAAGGATAGGCATTTGACAAATCCGACGCAACGAAGGATAAGTACAGCAGCCACTAGGGCGTATCTGGCTTTTCATCAGTGTCCTGATTCCTGGACTTTGTATGGGATATAAATACCATAGGCAGTGTTCTAGAAGAGGTTGCTGATTAATATCAATAATGACAGCTAATATTAACTCATCACTTACCATGTGCCAGACAGTATTCTAAATGCTTTACATTTATTATCTCATTTAATCCTTACACCACTCTATGAGGCATTATAGAAACTGTTATCCACAGTGCAACCTCTCTCATCTGTGTGTAACACTGTGAGAGCAAACATTTAACCCATTTTGTCCACTGCTATATTCACACAACCTAGAACAGAACATGATATACAATAGGCCCTCAAAAAGTATTTTCTGACTTAGTATCCATTTAAGCTGATAAGGAAACTGAAGAATAGGGAAATAAGTAATTAGATTATTTAGTAAGTGTTGAAGTTAGGATTTGAACCCAGACTGATTCCAGAATCACACTTTTTTTTTAAATTGAGGTAGCATTGCTTTATAACTTTACATAAGTTTCATGTGCACAACATTATAATTCCACTTTTGTATACACCACAGCATGCTTGCCACCAAAAGTCTAGTTTCTCTCTGTCACCATAAAATTGACCCCCTTTACCCATTTTGGTTCTTTTTGTTTTCTAAATTAATTAATTAATATTTTATTTTTGGTTGCGTTGGGTTCTTCGTTGCTGTACGTGGGCTTTCTCTAGTTGTGGTGAGTGGGGGCTACCCTTCGTGGTGGTGCGCAGGCTTCTCATTGCAGTGGCTTCTCTTTGTTGTGGAGCACGGGCTCTAGGCGTGCGGGCTTCAGTAGTTGTGGCCCACAGGCTTTGTTGCTCCGTGGCATGTGGGACCTTCCTGGACCAGGGCTCGAACCCATGTCCCCTGCGTTGGCAGGTGGATTCTTAATCACTGTGCCACCAGGGAAGTCCCCCCTTTACCCATTTTGACCTCGCCCTATCTCCTGGTCACCACCAATCTATTCTCTGTATCTCTGTGCTGAACCACACCCTTATGCTTTATCTTCCTACTGAATGCAGCTCAGGCAGAACTGGACTTATCACACCTAATTGCTTGCACTGAAGCTTTCCTAGGTAGCTGGTAGCTGGATCTACTTTTACTTTTTAATTAAAAAAAATTATTTTGGGGCTTCCCTGGTGGCACAGTGGTTGAGAGTCCGCCTGCCGATGCAGGGGACACGGGTTCGTGCCCCGGTCTGGGAAGGTCCCACATGCCGCGGAGCGGCTGGGCCCATGAGCCGTGGCCACCGGGCCTGTGCGTCCGGAGCCTGTGCTCCGCAACGGGAGAGGCCACAACAGTGAGAGGCCCGCGTACCACACACACAAAAAAAACCCCCAAACAAACAAACAAATTATTTTGGAAACAGCTTCAAACTCACAGAAAAGTTGAATCGTTTGAGAGTAAGTAGCCAACATGTTGTTCCATCACCCCCTTCAAACAAGGACATTCTCTTATATAACCACAGTCTAACCATCAAAACCAGGAATTTAGCATTGATACATTATCATCTCATCCTCAGATCCCACTCAGATTTTCTCAGACTTTCACTTACAGCTGGCCCTTGAACAACACAGGTTTGAACTGCATGGGTCCACTTATATGCATTTTTTTTCAATAAATAGCACAGTACTACACGATCTGCACTTGGTTGAATCTGCAGATGTGGAACCGCAGATACGGAGGGCCAACCATAAAGTTATATGTAGGTTTTCAACTATGCAGGGGATTGTTTCCCCTAACCTCTGAGTTGTTCAAGGGTCACCTGCATAGCAGAAGGATCTAGGTCAGAATCAGATATTGCACTTAGTTGTCATGTCTCTTTCGTCTCCTTCAATTTGGAATAGTTCCTCAGTCTTTCCTTGATTTTCATGACCTTGACCCTTGACGATTATGGGCCAATTATTTTGAAGAATGTCCCTTAACTTGGGTTTGTTTGATATTTCCTCTTGAATCGATACAGGATATGTACCTTTGGTAGGAATTGCACAGAAGTGTTGCTGTGTTCATTTCACTGCATCCTATCAAGTGGTGCAGATTTCAATTTGTCCCAGTACTGGTGTTAACTTTAATCACTTAAAATAGTGTCTGCAAGGCTTCTTCACTGTCAAGTTAATCTTTTCACCTTTAATTAGTAAGTGTCTTGTAGGGAAGTCCTTTGAAACCATGTAAATGCCCCATTTCTCACTAAAATTTTAATCTATTCATTTATTTATTTTTTATATCAACGTGGACCCATGAATTCCTACTTTATTCAGTGGGTTGTAATCTGTTACTATTATTATTTATCTGTATGCTCAAATTGCCCTAGCTTCCACCTTTCAACCTGGACTGTGTCTTTTTGGCATGTCCCTATCATTCTCTGAGCACTTCTTTAATTTCTGACAGAAGATCTTGTATTTTCCAAGCCCCAGCCTGAAATTAGCCATTCGCCAGGGAGCTCTAGTTTCTTTTAATGGAGAATGCTATTTGGAAAACAGGATCTAGGTACTCTCACCGTGGATGCCCTTCTCTGCTTGTTTAGGTTCTGACACCCTGCTTTGACCACCATGGGTCCCCTACACTACACCACAATAGACCTTACTCAGCCCCATCTAATGACTCTTGGATCGAACTTTTGGGGAAGGAAAGAGAAAGAGGAAAAGCTAATCTATTTTTTACTTTAGAGTTTCCCAGACTTCAGTCATTCAAGCCATACCTTTAGAATTTGACCAACTCTGCTATGATGTACTTGGTATTTTTCTTTCAAATCATTTTGTTTTTCCTTTAATCATTTTGTTCATCCTGAGCAAATCATGGGTTTGATTGGCTGCTTAGGTTTTTTCTAATACCCATTACAATCAATTAAAAATACTAAAGTAAGAAAAGTTTATCCATCTACTTCTTTTTTTCTTCTGTTCTTTTTTTTTTAACATCTTCGTTGGAGTATAATTGCTTTACAATGGTGTGTTAGTTTCTGCTTTATAACAAAGTGAATCAGCTATACATATACATACATCCCCATATCTCCTCCCTCTTGCGTCTCGCTCCCACCCCTCTAGGTGGTCACAAAGCACCGAGCTGATCTCCCTGTGCTATGAGGCTGCTTCCCACTAGCTATCAGTTTTACATTTGGTAGTGTATATATGTCCATGCCACTCTCTCACTTTGTCCCAGCTTACCCTTCCCCCTCCCCATGTCCTCAAGTCCATTCTCTAGTAGGTCTGTGTCTTTATTCCTGTCCTGCCCCTAGGTTCTTCATGACCATTTTTTTCTCTTTAGATTCCATATATATGTGTTACCATATGGTATTTGTTTTTCTCTTTCTGACTTACTTTACTCTGTATGACAGACTCTAGGTCCGTCCACCTCACTACAAATAACTCAATTTCGTTTCTTTTTATGGCTGAGTATTATTCCATTGTATATATGTGCCACATCTTTATCCTTTCATCTGTGGATGGACGCTTAGGTTGCTTCCATGTCCTGGCTATTGTAAATAGAGCTGCAATGAACATTGTGGTACATGACTCTTTTTGAATTATATCCATCTACTTCTTAAGATTACCTTAGATACAACCAATGTGCACTTGCCACTCTTTGAGAAACACTTGTTTTATTGGATTCCTACACCTGCAGCCTACTGTACTTTTTCAGTGATACTCCACTGATAGATCTCATATCTTACCCCAGGCAGGAGCTATACTTCAGGACACAGTTAATTCTCTCAGCAAGGCCTGGTGTGCCCAGGATTCCAGCTTGGCTTATGAGAGAGCCTTTCTGGCAGTGTCAGTGAAACTTCTTGAATGTGTGGTCCGTATGACTCCTGAGATGGCAAGACAGGTGGCTACGCCCATGACAAATATGATCATTGGGAACACTGCCATCCGAGAGTATATCCAGGGCCAGGGAGGTTGGGTAAGTATTTTGGGGCCCCTGGCTTTGCTAGACATTTGCATTGTTTTTGTACTAATCTCTGGGACTCCAATTCGTGGTTCTTTCCATCAGTTGGAAACCATGCAGGGAAACTGGCCTTCCAACTTTGCTGAAAATGCCGGGATTTTTTTGCCATGGAAAAGGGGAGGAGTCAGAAGCTCAGCCAGTGGGTCTTGGACCCCAGAGCCAGGCTGCCTAAAATGTTGACTGCTTACTTTGTCAAGCTAATTTCCACTTCCTGTACATAATCATCTATGAAGTATATTAGTGGTGGAGTTCTAATCTCAGTGTGACTTTGCTCTACTGGTAAATTTCTGGGTCTTTTTTCCCTAACATCTTTTGGGTGTGTGTTGAGGAAGTTCAGAATCATCTTACTATTATCTAACAAAAAAACAGTTAGTGACATCTGCTGTAGTGGTAACAGTAGGAGGCATTCTAAGTCCATGTCTTAGTAATCATTAGAACATCTGCTCTCTTAGAGCACTCCCCTTCATTTCCAAGATCAGCAGAAGCCTTAGTAAGAGCTCTCTTCCCTGGAGTTATCTGTGGGTCATTCTGGCTTCTTTAGGGAGTTCCTGAAGACCATTCCTTTGACTGTAGGATATTCATTGTCCTTCCTAGGAAAATCTGGAGAGCTGAAGAAGAGGTGGAGCTGTTTTCCAGCCTGAAAAACTTTGATCTTCTTTGACTGATCGGGTGATAGATCTCTGGCAATTAAAACAGAAACAACCAAATCAAGACCTTCTTTCTCTTGGACAGAACTGAACTTAGCTGAATAACCTGTTTTCTACTGATTGTTAAAGTTAGGAGCAGCTCCCAGAGGTCTGTAGAGATTTTATACTTTCTGTTTTTACATGAGTTTTAATGAGGTTTTGTTGAAGCAAAGACCTCCAGACTTAAAGTAGTGACTCATCAGTAGTGGAATTCCAGGCAACAGGGCAGGCATTTGCTGGAGATACTGTGGGGAAAAGGGAACACACAGTAAACCATTCCTTCAGATTTAGTCCTGTCCTCTGGTAAGGATCTTGTCTACTAATTTTGCAGTCTAAAGGGTTTCAGGGAGATCTTTGGTTAGAAAACCTTGTTATTTTAAGTTGAGGATTTTCTTTTAAATTCATAACCTAAATCTCATATTAATTTCACCTGAGCCAACTTATTTTATGTATTTTCAAGGCTGGAAGCAAAAAAAATAGCACTTTGTTCATCTGCTCTTCTACTAGGAAGGCCAAAGAGCAATAAAACAGTTGCTGCATTTTTATTGCCACAGGATGCAGGAAGTGCTGGCCCACTTCTGGGACAGTAGGGCCATCCCAGCTTAGATGAGGCTAGCTACATACCACAGTGTTTTTCAAAGTACAGTTTACATACCACTTGCATGTGACCTTATATGTTGCTGATTTCCAGGCCCCATCCGCTAGAGATTCTGATTCTGTAGGGGAGGGCTGGGGCCCAGGTTCCTAACTTTTTAATCAGATCCACTGGTGATTCTAATATACACATAAATTTTGAGAACTGTCACTTTAGAGCAAGGGTTGGGAAATTAGAGTCCACAGGCCCAATCAGCCCACCGCTTTAAAAATTTTTTTTTGTAAAGAAAGTTTTATTGGAATGCAGCTACACTCACTTGTTTACATATTATTTATGGCTGTTTTAGCATCGCAGCAGCAGAGTTGAGTAGTTATAGCAGACACCATATAGCCTGTCCTGTAAAGCTTAAAATATTTACTATCTGGCCCTTCAAGTTTGCAGACCCCTGCTCTAAAGCTAAATGAACATTTCTCCTTGTGTAATTTAAACTCTGTTGCAATCATGATAATTCCAAACAGAGCTGTAGATAGGATAACTCCTTTTTCAGAATTTAGTCTGAGTGTTTGTTAGTTTTTGCATAGTCCACACTTTCTTTAGAACCTTTGGCAAAAGGAGCTCTGTGACTCCTGAGTATTCGATAGAAGGTATACATTTCCCTGGCCCTGCCACAAGTGATTGGAGGTAAAACATATGGTTTCTATGGTCTGTGTATCTCATAGCAGTTCTTAATAATCTCATAGATTAGTAAGCAGTCATCAAATAGAGACTTCTTCATCTCTAAGTCCCCAAACCAGACGATTTACCTGAACATCAAGAAGAAAATCACTACTAAAGCATTACTATACCTATTTTTCTAAGAGAGGCGTTAATGGCTTTGGCTAAAGTTTAACAAAGTTAACCACATCCCCTCCCTTCACCCAGCCAGCCATCTGGCTCCTCTAGATACACAGAAATAAAGCTGTAGTGCTGTTAATGTATTCTGACTTTTTCAAGTTATGCTATTTCCTCTATTCTTCGATAAATCACAATTAGGTTAGTAATCCAGAAATGAGATTTCATGTTTCTCTTTAGTAGAAATTATCTGTTTTTGCTACCAATTTAAGACACTTGATGTATTCCTTTGTCCCTTACATTACTGTAAACTCAGCATGGTGAGTTTTGTGGTATTTGACCTCTTAAGTGAAATCATTATTTTCACTTTGACTAATGCTGTTCTGTTCCTGAAATAAAATTCTTCTCTCTATGCATTTGAACTAATTCTCAGCAAGTGTAATCTAAATTGAATGGTATAAAAATAAGGAGCAGATTGGTGGTTGCCAGGGGCAGGGGGTGGGGGGTGGGGTGGGGTAGAGGAAACAGGTGAAGGTTGTCAAAGGGTACAAACTTCCTATGAGATGAAAAGTTCTGGGGATGTAACGTACAGCATGGTGACTATAGTTAACAATACTGTAATGTATATTTAAAAGTCGCTTAGAGAGTAGATTTTTAAAGTTCTCACCATACACACAAATTGTAGCTATGTGAGGTGATGGATATGTTAACTTTGTTATGGTGATCATTTTACTATATATGTATATCAAATCATTACACTGTATACTTTAAACTTACACAATGCTATAGCTCAATAAAACTGGAAAAAAATAAATTGTAGTATTTTTTTTTTTCTGGCCATGCCACACAGCTTGCGGGATCTTAGTTCCCCAGTCAGGGATTGAACCCAGGCCACAGCAGTGAAAGCACAGAGTCCTAACCACTGGACCACCAGGGAACTCCCCTATACTGTAGTATCTTGAGATAGAGGATATGGTGCCCCTGGGGAGTATACCAGGCAAATGGGTAAAGCAGCTCTGGCCTGGGTGTTGTGTTTGTTGTTAGGCCACCCTTTATCCTAGGAATGCTGAAGTGATTTGGGCTGCAAGAAGAAGACACTGTAGCCCAGAGATCAAGAAGGCATTTAGGTTGTCTGATTTTAACAACTTAGTTTCACCATAGACAAATCATGTGACATTGGGCAAGTAATCCAATTTCTTTGTGCCTATGTTTCCATAATAGGGTTATTGTGAGGGACAAAAGATACAGTACACTTTGTCAAGGGCTTAGCCCAGTGCCTGGAATATTTTAAGCACTGCTTAAACAATTTGGAGCCCCTGTGGTTTGGAATTCATAAAGTTCTAGCTTGACTTTTTTCTCTCCATTAACTCTGTCTCCCACAAAGGCAAGCCAATCTTACTTTACCTTTCACCTCAGTGTGAGTGATTCCTATGTCTGACTTATTTTCCTTCTTGCTAAATCCATATCCACAAACTCTAATTCTTTATTTCTATCAACCTTTCTTATCGCCACACTTTCCCAGATTACCATCCAACTAGCTCAAATCCTGTCATTTTTCCCTTCTCCCTCCCTCCAGTCCTACTCCCCCAGTTAGTCTTTCTCACTTATTCCTTCCTTTTTGTCCTGACTCTCCCTACAAGAGTTGATAGGGACTCTTGTCCCTGCTTGGACTACTGGCAAAGCCTTCTAGTTGTGCTTTCAACTGATTGTCCTGTTGCAAGCTTGCCCCATTCCAGTCTGTCCCATATACTGCCACCAAATTGGCCAAAGCTGTGATTTCTTTGTCCCTTGTTCTGATTCAGTTTTCGATATGGTATAATTCATTTTGAAATTTTACACGCCACTGAAGGAGATTTTGAGACAAAAAAAATGTATCAGAAGGAGGCATTTACTTTTTAAAAACTATCATTTTCCCAAAGCATTGCTTTGATTATCATTCTCTTAAAATCTTTCAGTGGAACTTTTGAAGATAATTGGATATATTCATTACCTTGATGGTGGCAATGGTGTCATGACTGTGTACGCGTGCCAAAGCTTATCACACCTACACTTTGAAATGTGTAGTTTATTGTATGTCAATACTACCTCAATAAAGTTGTCTTAAAAAGCAATGGTTTTCCATTTCCCATCAAATAGGGCCTGACTTTTCAGCCTGGTATTCAAGTTCCCCCAGGGTCTGGCCCCAACTGCCCTTTCTATTGTTATGGCTCTACATGTGTGTAGAGCATTTTTCTCAGGCTCTACTCACATCTTCAAGACCCAACTCAAGGGAGTTTTTCAAGATGGTGGAGGAGTAGAAGGATGTGGAGTTTCTGCCTCTCCACAAATGCAACAAGAATACATCTACAGGGCTTCCTGGTGGCGCAGTGGTTGAGAGTCCGCCTGCCAATGCAGGGGACACGGGTTCGTGCCCCGGTCTGGGAAGATCCCACATGCCGCGGAGCGGCTGGGCCCGTGAGCCGTGGCCGCTGAGCCTGCGCGTCCGGAGCCTGTGCTCCGCAACAGGAGAGGCCACAATGGTGAAAGGCCCGCGTACCGCAAAAAAAAAAAAAAAAAAAAAAGAATACATCTACAGGCTCCCGACGTGCGCAGGGCGGGCTGGAAGGCCTGCAGGTTTGCACCTGCCCGGCTGCATCGAGGCTCCAAGGGGCGCTGTGAACCACAGCACGTTCTCGGCTGCTCAGCGCTGCATCTCGGGCACGCTGGCCTCAGCCTCCCCCTGCTCCTGCACTGGCCGCAAGCCCTCGTCGGGCCCGGGGGTGCCTCGCTCCTGCAGTCCTGGGCCCACCTCGAGGCTCGTGCACGTATCCGGGAAGCACGGCACGAGGCCAGCGAACGAGTCGCAGCAGTCCTCCTGCACCGGGCAGCCCACCGGCTCCCCCGTGCCGCTGCCCAGCCCCACCGGACCCTCCTGCGAGTTCTGACTGATGTAGACCACGATGATGTTGCCCTTGAAATTCATCACCTGCCCGCTGGAAATAAACGTGGAGTTACTGTTTCCAGTCACATTTACTACAAAGGGAGAGGAAGAGAGAACACGCAGAGGACATGATCCAGCAATCCCACTTCTGGGCATATATCCAGAGAAGACTATGGTTGGAAAGGATACATGTATCCCAATGTTCACTGCAGTGCTGTTTACAAGAGCCAAGACATGGAAATAACCTAAATATCCATCAACAGATGAATGGATAACGAAAATCCATTGTGGTACGTATATACAATGGAATATTACTCAGCCATTAAAAAGAATGAAATAATGCCATTTACAGCAACATGGATGGACCTAGAGATTATCATACTAAGTGAAGTTAAGTCAGACAGAGAAAGACAAATACCATATGATATCATTTAAATGTGGAATCTAAAAAAAATGATACAAGTGAACTTGTTTACAAAACAGAAACAGACTCATAGACTTAGAAAACAAACTTATGGTTACCGAAGGGGAAAGGTGGAGGGGGGGATAAGTTGGGGGTTTGGGATTGACATATACACACTACTATATTTTAAATAGATAACCAAAAGAGACCTACTGTATGGCATATGTAACTCTACTCAATGTTTGCAATAACCTAAATTGGGAAAGAATTTGAAAAAGAATAGATATATGTATATGCATAACTGAATCACTTTGCTGTACACCTGAAACTAACACAACATTGTGAATCAACTATCCTCAAATATAAAATAAAAATTAAAAAAAAAACATAGGTGCTCATAACATCGAGCGTACTCTACACTACAGGTTTACTCTCTATTATGCCTATGTCTTTCTGCTCTCACCAGTTACCAAGTGAGTTCTTAAGTCTGTTTTTAACTAGTTGAACCTATTAGGAAATCTAATGAAATACAAGCGTACCTCATTTTCTTGCTTTTGAATTTATTGTGCTTTGAAAATACTGCGTTTTTTACAAGTTGAAGGTCTGTGGCAACCCTGCATTGTCAGATGATGGTTAGCATTTTTGGCAATAAAGTATTTTTAAACTGAAAAAAAAAAAAGAATACATCTACAGATGGAACAATTCTCACAGAGCACCGGCTGAACACCATCTGAAGACCTTGGACACTGGAAAGGACAGGAAAGGTCCCCACATAACCAGGTAGGATGAAAGAAAAAAGAAGGAAAAAAGAGGAGAGGAAGCAGCATGGGGCCTGTGCCCCTTGGTGGGGAGCTGAGGAAGAGGAGAGGTTCCTACATCTGGGGAAGGCCCCTCACCAACATGGAAATTAGTTGGGACAGAAGGGGAACATCTGAGGCTGTCAGAGGAGGGTGAAATGGCTGGTCTGTGGCAGCCAGGACAGGACAGAGTGTGACCTACACAGATGGTCTGTGCCACATCCCTGCGTGCCCCAGACTGGGACATGTGTCTGCTGGTGTGCACAAGCGCTGGGAGCTGGAATGTGGGTATTGGAGAGCAAACCCAGGGAGAAGACTGCTGTTGGCTGTGAGGAGACAGCCTGAGGGGACGGGAGGGAGGCAATTGCAACCGGAATGCTTATGGAGGAAACCTGGACTGCCACAGAAGCCAGGTGCCACTGTTGAGTGACACGCAGGGGGTGGAGCTGCCATTGCAGCTTCTCTCTTCCCATGCACCACCCCCTGTCCCCCCAAGTGCTAGGAAAGGTCCCCACAGAGGCTGCACGCACACACCTGCCACCAGGTGCTAGGAGAAGCCCCTACTGTGGCTGGCTTTCTCGTGCCTACCCCTAGGGCACTAGGAAGGGCCTCCGCCAGTGCTGATCCTCTCACAATGGCCACTGAGTGCTGGGAAAGGCTCCTACTAGGGCCAGATCTCTCATGCCCATGGCCACCGGCTTCCCCGGGCACCTCCTCACTGACAGAACTGGATCTCTCACAGCTGCCAACCCCCCAAACCCTGCGCACCTGTCACTGCCGAGGCTCCCACAACCCCAGCAGCCACGCCACCTCTACATCTTGTCGTCACCAGGGCAGTCCCGAGTGCTCCAGGGCAGCTTCGGGAGCAGACCCCTGTGGGTGGCGCATGTGCAGAGCTGGGACTAAAATCACAGCTGAGCCCAAGGGGCGGGGCACCTAAGAAAGAGGAATGAAAATCTTTACATGCAGCTGCACAAGTCACAGATTAAATCCCCGCAATCAGCTTGGTAAACCCTGCATATATGAAATATCTGAATGGACAGTGAGTGTTCCCACAACTGAGACTGGGGGCAAATACAAGCGACAGTTGGGCCAGGTCAGAGTCTGAGCTACTGACACAGTGCCCAGAGTGGGTCCAGAGACCTACCCAGAGGTACTGGAGGCCTCCTAGGGAAGTGGAGGTTGGCTGTGACTCACGGTGGGGGCAAGGACACTGACAGCTGAGACCCCAGGAAAATACTATTATTACTATTTTTTTAATGTTTTGTTCTGTTTTTTAAAATTATTATTTTATTTTTTATTAAAATTTTTTTATTATGTTTTTTACTTTTCTGCTTTTACTTTTCTTTTTTGGTGTTTTCTGTTTTTTCCTTGTTATGTTTTGTTTTTAATCTTTTTAAAATCATTTTTGTGTTTGTTTCATGTTTTCTTTGCTTTTTGTGTGTGTGTGCATTTGCTTTTGTTTTGTTTCTTGTTTTTTGTTTTTGTTAGTTTTGTTTTTAATTGTTTGATCTCGTTTTTTGGGTTCTCTTATTTGTCTGGTTGTTCTCTTGTGTTTTGTTTCCTTTGTTTTTGTTTCGTTTTTTGTATGTGTGTGTGCTTCTAGTTTTTGTTTGTTTGGTTTCGCTTTTACCATTTGTCTTGGGTTTTATTTGTTCCTTTGTTTCCTTTTTTTTAAACTGTTGTTGTTACTGTTTGTTTGTTTTTGTCTTTGCTATTTGTCTTGGGTTTTGTTAGTCTGTTTTCTTCCCCCCACCTTATTTAATTTATTTTTTTGCCTTGCAGCTTGCAGCATCTTGGTTCCCTAGCCAGGGGTTGGGCCTGAGCCTCTGGGGTGGGAGCACCCGAGTCCAGGACGCTGGACTGCCAGAGAATTCCTGGCCCCAGGGAATATTAATCAGCAACAGCTCTCCAGGAAGTCTCCATCTCAACTCCAAGACCTGTACCCACCTAACTGCCTGCAGGCTCCAGTGTTGGATGCCTCATGCCAAACAACAAGCAAGACAGGAACACAAACCCACCCATCAGCAGACAGGCCTAAAGTCATATTAAGCTCATAGACCCACCAAAACACACCACCTGATGTGACCCTGCCCATCAGAAGGACAAGATCCAGCTCCACCCACCAGAGCACAGGCACCAGGAAGCCTACACAAGCCACTGAACCAACCTCAACCACTGGGGGCAGACACCAGAAGCAAGAGGAACAATGACATTGAAGCCTGTGGGAAGGAGACATCAAAAACAGTAAGTTAGACAAAATGAGAAGACAGGGAAATATGTTGCAGACGAAGGAGCAAGGTAAAAACTGACAAGACCAAATAAATGAAGAGGAAATAGGCAGTCTACCTGAAAAAGAATTCAGAGTAATGGTAATAAAGATGATCCAGGATCTTGGAAATAGAATGGAGGCATGGATCGAGAAAATACAAGAAATGTTTAACAAGGACCTAGAAGAACTAAAGAGCAAACAAACAGTGATGAACAACACAATAACTGAAATTTAAAATACAGTGGAAGGAATCAATACCAGAATAACTGAGGCAGAAGAACAGATAAGTGAACTGGAAGATAGAATAGTGGAAATAACTGCCATGGAGCAAAATGAAGAAAAAAGAATGAAAAGAAATGAAGACAATCTGAGAGACCTGTCTCTAAGATTATAATCAAAAACTTTCCTAACATGGGAAAGGAAATAGCCACCCAAGTTCAGGAAGCACAGAGCGTCCCATACAAGTTAAACCCAAGGAGAAACATGCTGAGACACATATTAATTAAGCTAACAAAAATTAAATACAAAGAAAAAATATTAAAAGCAGCAAGGGAAAAGCAACAAATAACATACAAGGGAATCCCCATAAGGTAATCACAGATTTTCACCAGAAACTCTGCAGGCCAGAATAGAGTGGCAGGATATATTCAAAGTGATGAAAGGGAAAAACCTACAACCAAGATTACTCTACCCAGCAAGGATCTAATTCAGATTCAACAGGGAAATCAAAAGCTTTACAGACAAGCAAAAGCTAAGAGAATTCAGCACCACTAAACCAGTTTTACAACAAATGCTAAAGGAATTTATCTAGGTGGGAAACACAAGAGAAGGAAAAAGATCTACAAAAACAAACCCAAAACAATTAAGAAAATGATAATAGGAACATACATATTGACAATTACCTTAAATATAAATGGATTAAATGCTCCAACCAAAAGACACAGACTGGCTGAATGGATACAAAAACAAGACCCATATAAAAGCTGTCTACAAGAGACTGACTTCAGACCTAGGGACACATACAGACTGAAAGTGAGGGGATAGAAAAAGATATTCCGTGCAAATGGAAATCAAAAGAAAGCTGGAGTAGCAATTCTCGTATCAGACAAAATAGACTTTAAAATAAAGACTATTAGAAGAGACAAAGAAGGACACTACATAATGATCAAGGGATCAATCCAAGAAGAAGATATAACAATTGTAAATATTATGTACCCGACATAGGAACACCTCAATACATAAGGCAAATGCTAACAGCCATAAAAGGGGAAATCGACAGTAACACAATTATATTTGGGGACTTTAACACCCCACTTTCACCAATGAACAGATCATCCAAAATGAAAATAAATAAGGAAACACAAGCTTTAAATGACACATTAAACAAGATGGACTTCATTGATATTTATAGGACATTCCATCCAAAAACAGCAGAATACACTTTCTTAAGTGCACACAGTACATTCTTCAGGATAGATCACATCTTCTGTCACAAATCAAGCCTTGGTAAACTTAAGAAAACTGAAGTCATATCAAGCATATTTTCTGACCACAACACTAGGAGATTAGAAATCAATTACAGAAAAAAAAACAACTGGAAAAAAAGCAAACACATGGAGGCTAAACAATATGCTACTAAATAACCGAGACATCACTGAAGAAGTCAAAGAGGAAATAAAAAAATACCAAGAAACAAATGACAAGGAAAACACGACAACCCAAAACCTATGGGATGCAGCAAAAGCAGTTCTAAGAGGGAAGTTTATAGCAATACAATCCTACCTCAAGAAACAAGAAAAATCTCAAGCAACCTAATCTTACACCTAAAGCAACTAGAGAAAGAAGAAGAAGAACAACAAAAAAATTAGTAGAAGGAAAGAAATCATAAACATCAGAGCAGAAATAAATGAAATTGAAACAAAGAAAACAACAGTAAAGGTCAATATAACTAAAAGCTGGTTCTTTGAGAAGGTAAACAAAATTGATAAACCTTTAGCCAGACTCATCAGAAAAAAAAGGGAGAGGACTCAAATCAATAAAATTAGAAATGAAAAAGGAGAAGTTAAAACTGACCCCACAGAAATACAAAGGATCATAAGAGAATACTATGAGCACCTATATGCCAATAAAATGGACAACTTGGAAGAAATAGACAAATTCTTAGAAATGTACAACCTTCCAAGACTGAACCAGGAAGAAATAGAAAATATAAACAGACCAATCACAAGTAATGCAATTGAAACTGTTTAACAATCTTCCAGCAGGGACTTCCCTGGTGATGCAGTCGTTGAGAATTCACCTGCCAATTCAGGGGACAAGGGTTGAATCCCTAGGCTGGGAAGATCCCACAGGCCGTGGAGCAACTAAGCCCGTAACAGCCCGTGGAGCCTGTTCCTAGAGCCCGTGTGTCACAACTACTGAGCCCACGAGCCACAACTACTGAAGCCCATGCACCTTAGAGCCCGTGCACCACAACTACTGAGCCCACACACTGCAACTACTGAAGCTGGCATGCTCTAGGTCCCACATGTCGCAACTACTGAGAATGCATGCTGCAACTACTGAGACTGCATGCTGCAACTACTGAAGCTGGCGTGCCTAGAGCCCATGCTTGCAACAAGAGAAGCCACCGCAATGAGAAACCCATGCACCACAACAAAGAGTAGCCCCACTTGCCGCAACTAGAGAAAGCCTGCACGCATAAATGAAGACCCAACGCAGCCAAAAATAAGAAAACAAAAAACAAAAAAACAAAGAGTTGAGTCCTTTAAAAAAAAATTTTCCAACAATCAAAAGTCCAGGACCAGACAGCTTCACAGCCATATTCTGTCAAACATTTAGAGAAGAGCTAACACCTATCCTTCTCAAGATCTTCCAAAAAATTGCAGAGGGAGGAACACTCCCAAACTCATTCTATGAGGCCACCATCACCCTGATACAAAAACCAGACAAAGATATCACAAAAAAAGAAAATTACAGACTAATATCACTGATGAACATAGACGCAAAAATCCTCAATGAAATACTAGCAAACCAAATCCAACAACACATTAAAAGCATCATACACCATGATCAAGTGGGATTTATCCCAGTGATGCAAGGATTCTTCAATATACGCAAATCAATCAATGTGAGACACCATATTAATAAATTGAAGAATAAAATCCACATGATCTGACTTCCCTGGTGGCACAGTGGTTAAGAATCCACCTGCCAATGCAGGGGACACAGGTTCAAGCCCTGGTCCCAGAAGATCCCACATGCTGCAGAGCAACTAAGCCCGTGCACCACAACTACTAAGCCTGTGCTCTACAGCCTGTGAGCCACAACTACTGAGCCCACATGCCACAGCTACTAAAGCCCATGTGCCTAGAGCCTGTGCTCCACAACAAGAGAAGCCACCATGATGAGAAGCCCGTGCACCACAACAAAGAGTAGTCCCCACTCACTGCAATTAGAGAAGGCCCATGCACAGCAACAAAGATGCAGTGCAACCAAAAATAAGTAAATTAAAAAAAAAAACAAACCACATGATCATCCCAATAGATGCAGAAAAAGCTTTCGACAAAATTCAACACCCATTTATGGTAAAAACTCTCCAGAAGGTGGGCATAGAGGGGAACCTACCTCACCATAATAAAGGCCATATATGACAAACCAACAGCAAACTTTATTCTCAATGGTGAAAAACTGAAAGCATTTCCTCTAAGATCAGGAGCAAGACAAGGGTGTCCACTCTCACCACTATTATTCAACACAGTCTTGGAAGTCTTAGCCACAGCAATCAGAGAAGAAAAAGAAATAAAAAGAATCCAAATCAGAAAAGAAGATGTAAAACTGTCACTCTTTGCAGATGACGTGATACTATACACAGAAAATCCTAAATATGCCACCAGAAAACTACTGGAGCCAATCAGTGAATTTAGTAAAGTCGCAGGATACAAAATTAATCACAGAAATCTCTTGCATTCCTATACACTAACAATGAAAGATCAGAAAGAGAAATTAAGGAAACAATCCCACTTACCATTGCAACAAGAAAAAATAAAATACCTAGGAATAAACCTATCTAAGGAGGCAAAATACCTGTATGCAGAAAACTGTAAGATGCTGATGAAAGAAATCAAAGATGACACAAACAGATGGAGAGATATACCATGTTCTTGGATTGGAAGAATCAATACTGTGAAAATGACTATACTACCCAAAGCAATCTACAGATTCAATGCAATCCTTATCAAACTACCAATGGCATCTTTCATGGAACTAGAACAGAAAATTTTACAATTTGTTTAGAAGCACAAAAGACCCCGAATAGCCTAAGCAATCTTGAGAAAGAAAAATGGAGCTGGAAGAATCAGGTTCCCTGACTTCAGACTATACTACAAAGCTACAGTAATCAAGACAATATGGTACTGGCACAAAAACAGAAATATAGATCAATGGAACAGGATAGAAAGCCCAGAGATAAACCCACACACATATGGTCACCTAATCTATGATGAAGGAGGCAAGAATATACAATGGAGAAGAGACAGCCTCTTCAATAAGTGGTGCTGGGAAAACTGGACAGCTACATGTAAAAGGATGAAATTAGAACACTCTCTAACACCATTCAGAAAAATAAACTCAAAATGCGTTAAAGACCTGAATGTAAGGCCAGACACTATAAAACTCTTAGAGGAAAACATAGGCAGAACACTCTTTGACATAAATCACAGCAGGATCTTTTTTGACCCATCTCTTAGAGTAATTACAATAAAAACAAAAATTAACAAATGGGACCTAATGAAACTTAAAGGCTTTTGCACAGCAAAGGAAACTGTAAACAAGACAAAAAGACAGCCCCCAGAATGGGAGAAATTATTTGCAAATGAAGCAATGGACAAAGGATTAATCTCCAAAATATACAAACAGCCCACACAGCTCAATATCCAAAAAACAAACAACCCAATCAAAAAATGGGCAGAAGACCCAAATAGACTTTTCTCCAAAGAAGACCTACAGATGGCCAACAAGCTCATGAAACAATGTTCAACCTCATTAATCATTAGAGAAATTCAAATCAAAACTACCTTGAAGTATCACCTCACACCTGTCAGAATGGCCACCATTTAAAAATCTAGAAACAATAAATGCTGGAGAGGGTGTGGAGAAAAGGGAACTCTCTTGCACTTTTGGTGGAAATGTAAATTGATACAGCCACTATGGAGAACAGTATGGAGCTTCCTTAAAAAATTAAAAATAGAACTACCATATGACCCAGCAATCCCACTACTGGGCATATACCCAGAGAAAGCCATAATTCTAAAAGATGCATGTACCCCGGTGTTCACTGCAGCACTATTTACAATAGCCAGGACACGAACACAACCTAAATATCCATCAACAAGAATGGATAAAGAAGATGTGATACATCACATTGTATGGAATATTACTCAGCCATAAAAAGGAACGAAATTGGGTCATTGGTAGAGATGTGGATGGACCTAGAGACTGTCATACAGAGTGAAGTAAGTCAGAAAGAGAAAAACAAATATCGTGTATTAACGCATATATGTGGAATCTAGAAAAATGGTACAGATGATCTTATTTGCAAATCAGAAACAGAGACACAGACAGAGAACAAACGTATGGATACCAAGGGGGGAAGGGAGGGGGCGGAATTAATTGGGAGATTGGAGTTGACATATATACACTGTTGATATAATGTATAAAATAGATAACTAATGAGAACCTACTGTATAGCTCAGGGAACTCTACTCAGTGCTCTGTGGTGACCTAAATGTGAAGGAAATCCAAAAAAGAGGGGATATATGTATACGTACAGCTGATTCACTTTGCTTTACAGTAGAAACTAACACAACATTGTAAAGCAACTATAATACAAATTAATTAAAAAACAAAACAAAACAAAAAACAAACAAACAGGACTTCCCTGGTGGCGCAGTGGTTGAGAGTCCACCTGCCGATGCAGGGGATACGGGTTCATGCCCCGGTCTGGGAGGATCCCACGTGCCGCGGGGCAGCTGGGCCTGTGGGCCATGGCCGCTGGGCCTGCGCGTCCGGAGCCTGTGCTCCGCCATGGGAGAGGCCACAGCAGTGAGAGGCCCGCGTACCAAAAAAAACCAAAAAGCAAACAAACAAAAAAACAAACAAAAAACAAAAGTGGAGTGGAGCTTTAGTGACTAGCTCCTTTCAACACTCACATTGTGTTACAAACTTAAACTGTGTTTCCTACTTTAGCATTCTAATCATTCCATGAGATGAGTCCTTTTATATTTTGTTTGGGGAAAAATAAATTAAAATTTTAAAGTGTAAAGAAACAGGCATAAGGATGAAAAAGAAAGCAAAATATACGGAAATACAGTTGTTGAAGTATTTTTAAATATTTGTGACATAAAAATGCATAGAATTCCCTATTAGCAAGTTAATATTAAACCTAAAAAAAAAAAAGACCCAACTCAAATGTCACTTCCTCCATGAAGACTATCCAGATAATCCAAGTAAGAAGTGATCTTTGCCTTCTCGTTGTTTTGTTTTTCTGACCCTGACCCTGACCCTGACTGCCTTCTCATAATTTTGGTTGCACCACATTTATGGTCTTATCACAAATGGTCTTCAATTATAGTTTTTTGTTTACTTACCTTCCCTGCTAGAATAAAGGATCCTTGAATGAGGACAATTTGTTGTTCACTACTGTATCTCCCCTCTTCCCCATTCTCTTGCATGTATACAGACCTCATAAATATTCATTAAATGAACAAATGAAGGAAAACTAAATAAACAATCAAATGAAAGATGAGACTTCAGGTTTGATTATATTTTGAACAAGACTCCAAGCCTCACTAAGAGCTCCAGCTCTCTATTTAAAAAAAAAAAAAGGTAAATTGCTTCAATTGCAAGTATCAGTTGACCTTTGCCTCTTGAGGACTGTTTCTGAAACCAAAGGCAGAGTGTGATTCCCTGTGTGGTATGTGGGAAGCTGACTATGAAGCTCAAGACGGGTGGATTGAAGAGCATGATGAGGTCTCAGAATGCTGTAGTGACAAGAAGCCGATTGGAAAATGGGTAGGGGATTTTCCTGTTGTGGATGATGTGAAAACATGAGCAAAGCAAACAAGCTGTGTTAGAAGTGTTTTATAAGCCTCCTCTGTGTCCATTTCTAAAAGGACAAGCAGTCGATTCTGGAGATAAAGGAGGTCATTTTTTTCCCAGCCATTGCAGCCCTTTGGGGATGGACTCTGCTTCGGTAATAGCACCATTCCTTTTGTAATAATAGCCCTGCTGCTTGGGCAGCAGCATTCAGGGAAGTACTGTTTGCCAGGTTCCTAGTCCTCCTCGTAGGAAAGGACCATCTGCTCCTGGCATAGCAAAGGTGCCCAGCCAGAGACGAGCAGAGACTGTGCCAGGCGGGAGCCCTGGAGTAACTGATGGAGTGAGTCAGAGTGGCTCTCACACCAAGGCCTAACCACAATAGTTATTTATCACAGTAGAGCTATTTTAGGTATGCGCAAAACCATGCGAAGCACTGTGGGTTACACAAATGTTTAGAAGACACTATCATTGCCCTGGATAAGCTTAAAACTGTGGGGGGCATTTTATATGCTTTCTTTTGAATAAATTCCTCTTTTATATAAACTTACGAGAGACAATGAACATGTGAAGAAACTAAGAAAACTTCTATAGCGGAATATAAATATTTATATTGAAGGGATTCAGGTCATAGTGAGATGGAGTTAGGGGCAGGATTTTTGAAGAAAAGAGTAACTAGCTTTTATGGCTTTATCCTGGTGAAAATTGGGGAAATGACGAGGAGTGGCCAAAGAAAAAAGTTCTTAAGAACTTTTATCCAGCCTTAGTTACCAGGAGAGGCTAGATTGGAAGGTACATAGATAGGAAGATGACTAAGAGCTTATCGCTGCACGAATCCAGCTGTGAAATGGGGATGGTGGTTAACATGGGAACGGAAAAGACAGGTTGAATTTGAGAGTCATTGAAGAGAAAGGACCAAGAGACCTTGGTAACCAAGGGGATGCTTACAAAGTACTGACTGTTTCACAGATAATACACAAAGGCCACATCAAATCAATGACCGTGGGGATGTAGGGGAAGGCAGGAGTAGTGAAACTGAGGCAAAGATTGGTAAGTGGCTTTCCAAGGGTAAAACGTGCCTCTGCAGGAAGAAGGATGTTCTGAGAAAATTGAATGTCGTTCCTATTAACTAGTTTATGTTGTCCTAATAATCCCCCCGCGTTCTTTTTGGTTAAAGATTCTTTGTCATCGAACTCCCAACCTCCATGACACTGATCTTTCCTCTTAAACTGGCACATTTCCCTCTTGCTGGAACAGGTGACAGTGTAATCAGCACTCCTCCCTGTTGTCATCTTCCTCCTGAACAAACACCATAGCCAGATGAGGAAGCAGTGAGATGTTCCTTCCTCACTCTTCTTCAGGTACTACAGTTTTACTTTCCAGTAGAACTCACCCTTGATGGTTCTGATAAAGTGTTTATGAGTCTTTTACTGCATGGAATTGTTGTGTTCACTTAGGGTTTATGTCAGACTGGTTTAAATGGTTCACTGTAAATTCTTCAGTTCTTTTAGGTTTTTGCTAGTCTTTGCTGAATGACTTGTTTCCCTTCCCCAACTCTTGATCTTCCCACAAGACACAAATGAGTCAACAGAATCTTCATCAAAAAGAAAGAGAAAGACAAATACCGTATGCTAACACGTATATATGGAATTTAAGAAAAAAAAATGTCTTGAAGAACCTAGGCGTAAGACAGGAATAAAGACACAGACGTACTAGAGAATGGACTTGAGGATATGGGGAGGGGGGAGGGTAAGCTGTGACAAAGCGAGAGAGAGGCATGGACATATATACACTACCAAATGTAAGGTAGACAGCTAGTGGGAAGCAACCACATAGCACAGGGAGATCAGCTCGGTGCTTTGTGACAGCCTGGAGGGGTGGGATAGGGAGGGTGGGAGGTTGGGACACACAAGAGGGAAGAGATATGGGAACATATGTATATGTATAACTGATTCACTTTGTTATAAAGCAGAAACTAACACACCATTGTAAAGCAATTATACTCCAATAAAGATGTAAAAAAAAAAAAGAAAAAAAGAAAAAAAAGAATTATGCTCCTATTGTCCTCCAGTATCTGTAGAAAGAAGTGTGAAAAATTAAGTGGTAATTAAACATAAAACAAGTGTTTTGTTTTCACCCTCAATTTGTTTTTTGCTTGCTTGAGTCGTCTGCTCAGGAAATGGCCTTTCAGCTAAGTGGGTTTTTGAGGTTTGGTTATTTCACGGTTTTTCTATATCCTTTGGGTTTAGAGTGGAACAGAATCCTAAGCATTGCTGCTTGCTTTTAAAGAAGATCTGCACTTCTGCTAAGACACTATTTTCAGATCCTCATATGTTGTATCTCAGCAAGTTTTTCTTTCTTACCTAATATCTATCTCCATCTTATCCCTCCCTAAGTTGAGAATAAACTTAGAGAGAGATTGTTCTGAAACATAGGCTTGAGGAAAGTAGACTTGAATTTTATTTTATTAGCTATCTTTTTGTTTATTCATTAGTCAATTTCTTGTTTTGATGGAAGTGAAGACATTCTAAGGTGACAGATTATGAAACTATATGTATTTTAGTTGTCCAAATATAGAAAATCACTTTCCTTTTAGGGTTATGCTTTGCTACTTTGCAAATAAGTTTGGAATATTTTAATTTTTATCAGTAATTAAGTCTATATCTTAGTTCTGAGATGCTTTATAAACTGGTTAAGAGTGTTTTTCACCATGTTCTGGCTTGTTCATTATTGTATATGCGGCCCCTAACATAGTACTTAGCATTCAGGGGGGACTCAATAAATTTGTTGAACAAACGAACGGATTATTGTAGGTCTTTTTCTAATTAAAAATGGCATAATAATTTTAAAAGAAGAACTTAAAAAATCTTTAATCCCAACCCTTCTGCAATTGATTCTGTTTTGCATCTTTTAGTCTTCATTTAACAATGTGCATACTTTTACATGGTTTTAGTTATTGTGAACTTGAAATTTTGTCTTCAAAAATTTTTTCCCATATTTTGTGCTTTTAAAAAGCCAAATGAAATTGCATTATTTAGAGCAGCAAGAAAATCTCCTAAATTTCATGATAGTTAGGAATAGTTTGAGAACTACTATTCTACTCTCATCAAATATTGTTGAGGATATGGTTCATTTTAATTTATTATGTGGATCGGGATTGAAATTCTTCATTGGCTTCACACTGCCTATAAGCAAGATACCTCATGACCTTCCCTTCCCTGTGGTAAGGTTCAATGAAGTAGATGCAGCCAAAGAGTTCAGAATCATTTCCTAAAGGAAGCTTGAATAATGTTGCAAAACAGAAAGGATTGCTAATAGCAAATAGAGGAAGTTCTAATAGCACATTTCCAAATTTTCTTCATGACTATCTTAGACTAATTTTGTTCTCATATCTATTGAACTTCTGTCCTCGAACAGAGGTGTTATGCTGATTTTTGTCTCGTTCTCACACCAAATGAGACACGCTTGGGTAGGTTTGTACCCATTGAGGAGGGAACTTATGCAAGCTGAGATTTGCAAGCTTTTTCTAGAACAGCCTCCCTATCAGGGCCCAAACGCTACATGCACAGTGTGGCTTCCAGAAACAATGGCCTTTCCTGAGGCTTTGGTTGAAGAGTAGAAATACCTTCTCTAGAAATAGTTCTTCAGGCTTTCTGCCCTAAAAGGTGTATTGTTGCCAGCTAGGTGGTTGATTTTACTCTTTTTCTGTTCCTCCATATTTTACTAGCATTACATACAGGGGATTTTATGCCAGATTCCTGGTCAGGTGCTCTTCTTGGGGGCCACCGCGCCCCTGGATCCCCTATAGACCAAGTGCTCTCAGTCTTTATAGCCAGAACCCAAATGAAGCTCAAAAAGTACTGGAAGGTGGGGGTGGGGTCCTGAAATCACACTTCCCTTAATGGAGGTTAGCACTTCCCCAGCTCTGGGAGAAACCCAGACTCTCAGAAGCAGCTGACTTTGCTTCATCCAAAAGAGAGTTAGGTCTATATGGCAGAATCAAAAGTTCTAAATAAAAATGCCTTCTCTGACGAACAGAAGTTTGCCACCGATCACACTGACAAGAAACCTTTTAGAAGATGTCTTAACTCCAAACAGTGTCTCCAAACTGGGCCTAAATGAACTTTTACAGAGTTCATTTGGGACATGAGGAAACAGAAGGTGTCAACAGGGCCTTTGTGCTCATTGGGGATATGGGGAGAGGCAGAACCATCCATGAGACCTGTAATTCTGCCTTTTCTCTAGGAAGCAAGAAAAATTGTGAACTTTGCTTAAGGGCGACGGAGTGGAATAGTCTCAGAGCTAAGCAGCCCACACACACATTACATTCTGGCTAGCCTCTTGTTTGTTAAAAACTTGAATTGCAACCAGGTTCCTCTCTTGACAAGGAAGGCACTAGGGCCCAGGAGTGAGGTGCTGGCTTTGTTGTGTGACCACAGAGTCTGGTTACGTACTAATTTCCTCTAGGGCTTGAGATGAAGTCAGTAAACCACAACCTTCAACATGCTCTGCTCAGGTGGCAGCAGTGGCTTCTCGGTGCTGTCTCGGCCATGACACACATCTAATATGCCCTCCCTTAAACCACTTGTAGACTGTCTGTCTTGCCCTGCAGCATGGACCAAAGAGAGATTCTGCAGAAGTTCCTGGATGAGGCCCAAAACAAGAAAAGTAACAAAGAGGAGTTTGCCAATGAATTTCTGGTAAGTCCGATGTGTGACATTCTCAGGGTAGTTACGTAGACTGTTTGATGACAGTGGTCCAACTCTGCTAGACCAACTTGCTCTTGGGATAAACTGACCTTTCAGGGGAAGAAGGTAACCTAAAAGTTTAACTTCTCTAAGTGTTTTTTGTGTATTTTAGAAGTTCTCTCCAAAATATAGTTTTAAATATTTTGTTTGCTAGTTCTTAGAGTTTGACTAGGAATCCTACAGATGATATACAAAATTCCAGTTGTATAAATCTAATATTAATTGAATATCTGTAGTTCCCAGGTATCTGAGTTGTGGTTTAGGCTTCAAATGACTAATTTTAATTAATATCAAGAGGAAAGAGATCAAGATTAACTTTTTATGCTTTTAGCCTCCCGTGGGTTCCATTTGGATAACAAAAACTCTTGAAGAGCACTGAAACTACTTTCCGCCATATTTCTTTTTTCTTTTTTTTTTTTATGAAGAAAAAAATATGAGAACATGAGTGTTTGCAGTAACAGGGTTTCCTTAATCTTCTTTTGCTTGGAGGGGTGGAATGGCTAGGATGGGGAGTAGAGAAAAGTGAGGGATGGAAAGAAACATAAGCACAAGGTAGCCTGGGGTCAACTGGATTTGATTACCCAGAGGAACACTGCATCTCCTCTGGGGGAACGGTGCTTACTGATGCAGTGGCAGCTGGGTAGGACTCACTCATCCTATAACCCAGCACATCAGATGACGTAGGATGTCTGATAGTACCTATCATGTATTTGGGAATACTTCCAGCTGGTGTTTCAGAGTTATAAGAACTTCAAACTTTACCTTTTCAGCTATGAGGAAATGGGAAAAATAAGGGAATTTAAATATAAAATCTGAAATTAAATCATGACAGTGTCATCAACCAAATTATCAACTACTTGCCATGTTCCTTAATCTCACCAAGTCTCTGTTTCCTGACTTCTGAAATGGGGATCATAATGAATTTCCTACCTCTCTGCACAAGATTATTGTGATGACTAAATATCAATAATAATAATACTTAAATGTGGTCATTCATTCAGTAATATTTATTGAGCACCTTCTATGTACCAAGTTTAGTTTTAGGCACTGAGGATATAGCAGTGAACAAAATAAGAACCTTTTTGCCCTCATGGAGCTAACATTCTGATACCAGATAGTAGATGTGAAAACACTCTGTAAAGTCCCGAGTGATTAGATGTTATGATTGAGTGATTGCATATTATGGTAGAAACCCCTGTGTCAGCTCAACTTGGATAATGCCGTGGTGTCATGAAAAATGCACTCTAGTTGCCACTAGCCAGGCAGTCTTAGTCCTTCTAAGTAGAGTTAGCAGGGAGGGAGGGAAGGTAGAAAGCATGGCCTATGTGTCTTAGACATGTGCCTTCCCCGGGCTATATCTCCTGAGCCAAATTCCCCCAATGCAGAGAGGTAAAAAGTGAGGTGAGGGGGCAGTGGCAGCCTCTGTTATTTTGGTTGAGTTTTTAAAAATAATATAGACTACATCCCTAATATTTTACCTTTTCTTAGCTCAGTCATTATAGTCTTTCACCAAAATATAGCAGCTACCTCACCTCCTGTTTTCTCTGCCTCTAACCTTGCCCCACCTTCAATCAATTTTCTGTTTAACACCCAAGTGATCTTTTAATACTACAGGTCTGGTTATTTTTTCCCTGCTTAAAAACCTTTCATAGTTTGTATTTTTTCCAGCTGTTTAAAACTGTGAACTATAATACGCATTGAGAAAAGTACATAAAATGTAAGTGTAACTGTAAAGCAGCCATCACCCAGGTCAAGGGATAGAACCTTGTCAGCCCCAGAAGACCTCTACATGTTTCTTTCCCATCAGGTCCTCATCCCCACACCCACCCTGTCCTGCCCTGCCGAGAAATGATCACTATCCTGACTTTTATATTAATCACTTCCTTGCTTTTCTAGCTCCTAATTCTACGGACCTTGTTTTTGGGTGGTGATTAAGTGGAACCTCATTGTTCACTGACTCATGTCCTCCAGTGGAAAAACAGAGTCTTTCCCTCAGCCCCACATAAAGGTTCAGCTGAAATACAAGAGAGAGTAGCTTTGGGGGAGTTGGGGAGCAGTGAATGAGGCCAGGCTACTTGCTTGGTATTCACAAGGTGAATACCACCCTTAAACTGGAAGGCTTTCCACCTGGTCATATACCACATTCCACCTTCAGCCCTTAACATCTTCTCCCAGGATTTGATGTTTCTGAGGTTTGAGGGCTGATTCTGTGACACAAGGCCACTGCTGGCCTGAATGGTGGTGCCTCTGAGGGAATTATCAAAAGTCATCTCTACTTACAGGTAGACATTCTGTACACCCTGCCCCGCCACTGAGTCCATGGCTTAGATTTCAGTCCTCACTTTCCCCTTGGCCAAGTATCTTTGTGCAGAGCACAAAGCCCTACTATGATAGCTAGAGCCAATACCATGCTGCTTTGGTCTTTTCCCAATGCCAAGACTAAACTCAATAATTCTTCTGTAGTTGAAACTGCCACTGACCACTCCTATAAGGTTTTCATGCATTCATTCAAGTATTTATTGAGTGCTTCCTGTGTGCAAAGCATTGTGCTAGATACTGGTTCTGCAGTGCAATACTCCATGCTTTGGTGGAGCTTATCTTCTAAGACATTAGAGGACGTCTTAGAGAGACAGACATTAAACAACCAATTACTCTATTAAATATTTAATTATAACTGTGATAGTCTTGGTGGGGTGTCAAGGAAGCATCACATTCATTATCTTATTTATTACTCATTTAAAAAAAACCCTAGGGCTTCTCTGGTGGCGCAGTGGTTGAGAGTCCGCCTGCCGATGCAGGGGACATGGGTTCGTGCCCCGGTCCGGGAAGATCCCACATGCCGTGGAGCGGCTGAGCCCGTGAGCCATGGCCGCTGAGCCTGCGCATCCAGAGCCTGTGCTCTGCAACGGGAGAGGCCACAAGAGTGAGAGGCCCGCCTACCGGAAAAAAACCCCCAAAAAACAAAAAAACAAAAAACCCTGTGAGGTAGTTCTGATCTCTGACTTACAGATAAGGAAACTGAGGCTCTGAGAGGGTAAATAATTGGCCTAAGCTCACTCAGCTGTTCAGCCATAGACATGAAATTTAACCTGGATCTGTCATATCAGAGCCTGTGAAATTAATCCCAATGCAATAGTGTCTTGCTTAAGCCACTAACCGTAGTCCCTCAAAGGGCCTAGCATGAGGGTAAGTCTCTAGATAGCATAGTTTCTATACAGCAGAAATAGCAGTGTGCAACCACACTATTGAAAATTTCTTAAAGTACTTAAAAAAAATAAAGCCTTATTGTTTTTTTTTATAAAATAATATTATTGCAAGGTAAAATAAAATAAATTCACCATAGTACCAACATCCCAATAAATACAGTTTTGGGGGGTGTAGAAATTCTAGTTTTTGTCCATTTATATTGATAGGATGCCTTTTATATTACTGTAATTATAAGCATAGCTAAAATTTTGTATTCTCATATTTTCACTTAGCATTGTAACAAAACTATCATGTTGGTTAAAATCGATATTAATGACTTTTAATGCAGGATAGTATGATGAAAATATAATAATCAAAGTAATAGCTAACACTTCTATATCTCTTATAGACACTGTTCTAAACCCTTTTGTATGTCAACTCATTTAATCTATTGAGGAAGGCACTGTTATTATTTCCATTTTATGGATGAGGAAAATGAGACACAGAGAAGTTAACTGACTCACTCAGGGTCACATAACCAGTAAGTGGTGGAACTGAGTTTCCAATTCCGGCAGTCTGGCTTTACCTTCTGTACTTGTAACAACTTTGGAATCATATAAATCTGGGTTTAAATTTTCCTTCTGCCTATAATTAGCTATGTGACCTTGAACAAAGTAACTAAAAAGTGGTAACAAATAATATTCACTTTGTAGAATTGCTGTGAAGATAAAAGAATGAATATATAAAATGCCTGACATGTAGTAGGCACCCAAATAAGTTAATTATTTCTCTAGTTTTGGAAACTGAGGTTATTTCTCATTTTTCCTGATTATTGATAAAACTGCAATGAATGTTTGTCCATGTGGTTTCCCCCTTCGTTTGGGATTATATCCTGGGGCTAGATCCCCACAAGTGTTTGTTATTATTCCTGGACCAAAGAGTATTAGCATCTAATTGGTTAAGGTTTGCCAAATATATTTCCAACAGAGTTTTTAAAACTTGCGATATCTGAATTTATCATCTTCTTTACCACCTTGATAGACTCAATTTAATATCTAAAAAAGATAGTAATAGGTAAAATTTTTGACTGCTTATCATATCCTAGGCAATCTAAGTGGTTTACCATATATGATCTTAATCACTACAACAACCCCAAGAGGAAAGCATTATCTTCATTTTACCCATGAAGTGGCAAAACCAGGATTTGAAACTCCAGTATGTTTGATTCCAAAGCCTCTTAGTCACTATACTTAAACTGCATCGAGTAAAATCATAGCATGTTTTATTTTTCTAATTTAATTAGTGTCAAATTGTACTTTGTTATGTTAATTTGATTTATTTTATTTCTGAGCCTGAAAATTTTCCATGACTATTTTCAATCTGCATTTCCTCATATGAACTTTCGGTTCATGTACTTTCCACAATAGCTAATCATGGAACCATGTTCCAGACTCTGTGCTTGAGTGCTTCACGAACAGAGCCTCATCTAATTCCCAAAGAGCCCTTTTTAATGAATGGCTAACAAAGTCCCACACGGACCAGCAGCTGAGTGCTTCTCCAGCTTCTTACAGCATGTTCATTTTCTTGTCCTTGTCATGCTTCCTCTGCCACAGGACTTTGCACACATGCTGTTACCTCTACCTTGAATATTCCCCCATACTCCTCTTCACCTAGTTAACACTTCATAATTCTTCAGATAACAGTTTGGTGGTCGCTTTCCCAGAGAAGCCTTCCTTGACCTCCTTAAATATATCGAGTAAGTTCTCAGCACCATGTTTCATTTTTTAAAAGCTTCTTCTTCCCCCAACCTCACCCAAGCTGAATTGAAGGTATTCATAGCACTCATTACAATTCCAGTTTTACATTTATTTGTCTGATTATTTGATTAATGTCTGCTTTCCCATTGGATTGTAGCTCCACAAAGGCAAAGCTCAGATTTAGTTCTTATCTTGACATCCTCAGCGTCCAGCATAGTATTTGCTGTGTAGTAGACACTGAGGGTCAGAGAAATTAAACAACTTACCTAAGGTCATGGATTTCATAAGTGGTAGAACTCAGATTTGAAATAAAGCTGTTTAACTTTTGAGCTTGTGCTCTTGTCCCCTCCCGCCACCCCGCTCTATTGCTTCCAATTTATCCATTGGTCTTAACTTCTTAAACTTAAAAAAAATCATAGAATATAACATATACACAGAAAAGTGCTTTAAACGCAAACATAAAATTTAACAATTAGTAATAAAGCAGGCATCTATATAAGCATCACTCAGATCAAGAAGTAGAACATTGCCCACACCCCAGAAATCCCTTGGGTGTCCTTCCAGATCACAACCACCCCCAACACCCACCTGACTAGAGGTAAACACTATCATGAGATTATTTTTTTCTTTGTTTTTCAGCATAGCTTCAAGACATATATATCACTAAGCAAAAGAGATTCATTTTACGTGTTTTTGAATTCTATGTAAATAAAATCATGTTATATATACATTTTTAATATCTTCCTTCTTTCACTCTACATTGTGTTTCTAAAATTCATTTGGTTGCATGTAGCTGGGTCTTAATTCTTTCTAATTATTTTTATGAATTCTGTCAAGGTTCAATATATGCAATTACTGTTGTGATCACAGAGCGCATGGAGAGAGGCCAAGCAGTCGCTTAGGGTGGTATTAACTATTTTGGATCACCATAGTCCCGTGTCTTGACTTTAGCTTTGCTGATCTAAAAATTCAATTTTGTCAGTATGCTGAGAGTGATCAGGATCAGGCAAACACATAAGAAATTCACCAGAGGGCTTCCCTGGTGGCTCAGTGGTTGAGAGTCCGCCTGCCGATGCAGGGGACACGGGTTCGTGCCCCAGTCTGGGAAGATCCCACATGCAGTGGAGCGGCTGGGCCCGTAAGCCATGGCCGCTGGGCCTGCGCGTCGGGAGCCTGTGCTCCGCAACGGGAGAGGCCACAGCAGTGAGAGGCCCGCGTACCACAAAACAAACAAACAAACAACAACAACAACAAAAGAAATTCACCAGAAACAAGAATGCCAATTTATTAATTTTGGGCAGAGAAAAATCACTATCAAACAGAGTAGAAGTTTACATTGGCTGGCCAGCATATTCTCTAAATTTGGAGAGAAACTTACATGAGAAGCCAATGATAATCAGAAAGTTGCTTGAAGAGCATAGTGATTTTAATGGCCTCAACTGTGATGGTATGAAGTCTTCATCTCCCTGTTTGAACCCTCAGGCTGGTGGCCACCACTCTTTTCTGGACAACACTAGGGACTTTACTTTCCTTCTTCTAAGCTTAATGAGGGCCATCCTCTTCCATTAGTGTATTTTTTTTATCCGATTGATGATAATTTACAGAGGAATAGGTATTCACTTTGGTCAACTACAGCAACCGATTGTGGTTTTATGACATGTACATTTTAGCCACTGTATTAAATATGGGTTAAGGCTTGGTTATGTGTTTTTATGCTGGTCAATTTGCTGCATGTCTTTATGTTTAAAACTCCTCAGATGTTTTTTTTTCTTTTCTACATTGGAGGTAGTTGAGGCATCTTGATTTAGAAAGCATGTGTAGAAGTATGAATTGTGTAGAAAAAGTGAGAGCTTAGCTGATGACAAGTGTGCTAAATATGCATGTATGAGCTCGTTGGATGTCTATATGTATGTGTTCAAATGCTGGCTATGAATACAGAGATATGAACACAGCTTCATGTAGGTAGGGTAATTTGAGTACGGTGTATTTTCTTCCTTCTAAAAAATGTTTTGGAGTGAAGAAACCACAAAGGGAAATACAAATAAGAAAACTATCACTAATAACACTTTACTTATCAAAGGCACCTATACTTAAAACATTATAATCCTAATGTTGACCAGCATTCAAAAATATGCCATCTCCTACATTGCTGGTATACCAGTCTCATATATTGCTGGTATAACTTTCTGGAGGCAAAATGTGTATATGGGTTCTGATATGTATTTAGTAATATGGATCAAAAGCCTTTAAAATGAGCAAGTTCTTTGATCACTCCAAAAAATTCATCTGAAGGAAATAATGAAAGATATTTATATAGATTTTGGCCACCTATTGTAATATTGTGCATAATTATTGTTTAGGAAGATTGGAAGCAACTCAAATGTCCAATAGTATAAAGGAGCAGGTTAAGTAACTCATGTTGCATCTCATACAATAGAATACTCTGCCACCATTAAAAATTATGTAGAATAATACAAATTGATAAGTAAAGAGAGCAAGTTACAAAACCCTATATGCAGTGTGATTCCATCTTCATTACACATGTATAGATAAAAGTTGAAATGTAATGTTTTGAAATATTAAGAATGATTAACTGAGTAGTGGGGCTATAGGTGATTTTTAATCATCTTTTCTGGGTTCTCTATATTCTAAAATTTCTCCAATTAATATGCATTATTAAAAAATATGTATTACTTTTTTATTTAAAAATCTATATCAAAATTTTTCCTTTAGTGTTGTTGGAATCCATTTAAATAATAAAAAGCCAAAAAAAGAAAGGAATTTTATGTTTCCTGGAGATGAGGTGCTTTTGTAGAAAAGGTAAATATCGTATTAATTAAATACAAAGACATATTTATTAAATATGAAGGATTCAATGAACCCTAATAGAAAGAAGGTATCCAGTTGTGAAGGTCAAGTACTAATGATGGTTTATAATGCACTAGAAGTCAGATTGGTATTATAGCAACTTCTGGAGACTTATCATAGACAGACCAGAGAAGACCTGGATACATCTTAGTTCTATAGAGAAGATTTAGATACATCTTGGTTCTATATTTATTTATGGTAACAACACTAGCCAAGCAGTCACGAACACAGTACCTCCTGCCTAGCAAGTGCCCAAACATCTGTTGAATTGAAATGACTCATTTATGTGAATCAGTCTATCACTTGAACATACTTATCAGCATTTCCTGACTTTTGTGCCCATTAATGTATAGTTTTTTGCTGCTTCCACTGGAATAAATATATCACATTACCTCTAAAGCTAATTTCTCCCAACTGCATCTCCAGTCTTTCACTAGGGACCACCCAGGCCCACATTTTCAGTTATTCACAGGACATTTAAAATACATTTTAAATACATGTCTTGCCATATCCTCACATTGTATTTATCTAAAGCTGAACCTCTTGGTTTACTCACCCCAGTTTAGCTATTGCTACCCACCTGCTCACTTACCTGACTATTGGATGGCCGCCCAATCCCCATAAGTTTGCCTGTCTAGCTGGAGATGATTGTATGCACACTCAGGGCCAGTTCAGTCTCGTCCTGCATTCCTACTAGTGGTACCCTTGTTTACTGGATGTAGAGGCCTGAGCTCCTAATTCCATTTCTTAGCATTCATGCTTTCTCTATCCTGTTGGAAGCTTGGAATAGATAGTACTGACCTGCAGTTGTAAGGCATTGAGGAACTATCTTGAGAAACTCTGGAGACAGCCCAGCTTTGAGTCCCCTCTTCCGCCTGGCACAGGAGGGCCAAGACTGATTTTTCCCACACCCAAATGTAACTTATGCTGTTTTCTATACAATAGTGTAGTCCTCCAAGGCAAAGGTATTGTGGTATTGTGCTTCCTTTTTCCTTTCTGTTCTCTTTTGGGAGTGACCTTAGTTCATTTACTAGTAATTACTTTTCTAGTCAATAAGATGAACATGCAATAGGTTCAGTCCTGATTCCTAGAGATTCATGGCCAGGACCTCGGTTCTGTTTTCCTATCTTGAAAGGAAAGGGGTAGCATAGCCCACAAACAAAATCAGCTTACTGTTAGCTTATCAAGCATGAACAGAGTCTGGTTTCTCATACATTCCAACTTATCAGGGGCTCAGGAGGCCCCTTTTCTTTATTCCCTCAGCAACTTTTCCTTATTCCCCAATTGTTCTTGTTGGTGCTGCCTCTAGGGAACTCACACCCACTTGGTGGTTGGTAGAGAAATACTTTCTCCCTTTAACCTATCCTTTCTCCCCCAATCCCAGCCCACCCCACATAGCCCTACTTTCTCTTTTATACCCTTTTGCTTCCTACCCTCAGAGTTTCTCTTTTTCTGGTGAGGTTTATCAGCTCTCTGTCCTAAGTTGGCTCTGATTTTTTCTCTGTTGGGGTGTTGGAGCCTGGGGGGTCTAGCAGGGAGAGAAGGGGAATGAGAAAAAGATCTTCACAATGGTTTGACCTCTAGGTAAGATATCTGAAAAAAAAAATCTTTCACGCTTTCCAAATTAACAATTCTACAGGCATTTCCTATGTGATGTTCTGCTAAAAGAATGTCCCCATTTGACATCCAGCCAGATAACTCTGGAAGAAGGAACAGAGTAGGAAATAAAAAGCCATTCTCTCCCATTGTTGAAGGTGGCAGTGAAGACAGCTAAACAAACATAGGTTAAACACACACACACACACACACACACACACACACACACACACAACTTTTATCTGTGAAATTTTACCCAATTAATTTAGGCATATCTTTCAAAAAGAGCTTTGCCTATGGCATTCTCCCTGGAAAGCATTCCGCAAGCAAGCAAAGCAAAACAGATAAAAACAGTGTAACAGGGAGTATGCACGAGGCTCTGTTCCGGAAATTTTTAGAATGAACTGCTTTGGGAGTTGACATCTTTTCAGCCGCCCTGGAATCAATGGCAACCTGAAAATTATCATTCTGAAGGTGCACAAGAGCAGAGAGAGCTGAGAAATTGGTATAACTTGGAAATTGATACCAACTGGAAATATTTTATATTCTTTCATGTATTTGTGCCACATCCTTAAATTTCCAAACTAGTCCACTTACATCCATCTTGGTGTAAAAATATGCTGTATAATGATCCTTTCAGCATCTCTCCTCCTAAATCCAATTCTGAAAACCCACAAGAATTCAAACCATGGTAAGAAATTAGGATTTAAGAACTAACTGTATACCTGTTTTTAAATAGATTGCCTGTGTCTGATCTAACTCTACAAACAGAAAAAAAATGGTCATTAGAACAATACATGCTGGCATTTGTGGTCCAGCAGATAAACAGGCAGTGGCTGTCTGTTCCATTTGTCATCCTCAGTTGGAAAAAGCTTACACTCCTATACTTTGAATTGTTATAATAATTAATGATCTATTTATTATTTGGAAAGTATCACTTTAATTAGATTCTAGATATTTGATAATTCTTTGTATTTTGGACTCCCAGCTAACAAATTTTTCATGACCCCAACTTTTTTTCTCTCCTTACAGACTCAGTTATCAGGTTATCCTGAGCTAATTTTGAAATCTAATGATGAGTTTAGATGATTTGTTGGAAAAAATTTTCTATTCTCAACTACCTCTTTTATCTCTCTGTCTCTCTGTGTCATCATTCCTTTATTTTAGGCTCTCCCTTCCTCACCCATTTTTTTTTTATGACTTAGTTATGAGTGTCCTTAAGTAAACTCCTACAGATAGACACACATCCTAATTATGTGAAAACTCTATATGAAATATAAACAACTAAGTAAAATAATCAACAATTCCCTTCTTTTTAAGTTTTTCTTGTTGCCAGTCACATGAGAAAGGTTCTTTTTCTACTTCCTTATTTCTCTCTATTAGTTTACCCTGTGGAACAAAATAGATCATAATTATGGGTGAGAAAAGCAAAAACAGTACCAGGTATATATTTATGAGAAAGGAAAAGGGACCCATAGTTTTAAAGAAGCTATATTACATATAATTGTCAGTGACATCAGTTTGTACAATCTTGAAAGAACTTAGAAATCAATCTTTGGAAGGCTCATAATTGTGGGACAGTAGCAAATATGGGGAAATTAGCTTGGGTCCAACTGGGGAGAATCTTAAGTACCTGACTAAGGAGTTTTGACTTTTTCCTGGTAGCAAGGGGGATTCACTGAAGTAGTTTTTAGCATGAGAGAGATAAGAAAAGCAATATTTTAGTAAGATTAAATTAGCATAATTATGCCTAATGGATTTGAATGGGGAAAAAGAAAAGTATGAAGATGAGTTAAGAAGCAACTGTAACAGTTCAAGCTTTAAGGGAAAGGGCCTGAATTAAAGTATCTGTAGGGGCATAGGAAGGAAAGTTGATGCAAAATATTGCATGGGAAGAATCAGTTACACTTGCTGACTGAGTTAGAGGTGGGAATTGTGGGAAGTGGGGAACCTAAAGTAACTCTCAGTTTCTAGAGTATGGTTGCCTGGGGTAAAGATAGTGCCATTGGCATTAACTGTAGGGACGGTGATAATTTTCGTTTTAGATGTGCTGAGTTTGAGGCTGAAGTAAGGCACCCAGGTGGAAATGTCTAGGGTATGGTTGGAAATTCAGGAATGGCACTTAATAGTCAAATCTTAATGAAGAAATTTGAGAGTTATCTGATAGGAGTTGGAATTATAATTCAATTTGAATTAGTTAAATAAATTTTTAAAAACTGGTATGCCTTCTATAAGAGAAGATATCTCTGAGCAAATGTATTTAGTGAGAAGAGCAGAGAGTTGAGGACTTAACTTTGGAACCTTGGTTAATTCACAATTAGAAGATAGAAGCAGACATAGAGGCAGTAAGAAAGAATGAGAAGAGGGAAAGAGAAGTCAGAGAAGAAAGAGGAGAACCAAAATAATGTAGACTAATAAGGGCAAAGAGAGGAGGAAATTTCAAGAAGGAAGTTAAGTTAAAGAGAATGAAGACTGAGAAGATGCTGAGGCATCTGACCAATAGGAAGTAATTAATGATCTTCATGTGACCAAGTCACTATTAAATAGTGGGCAAATAATGAAAATTATTTTCCGTAGTTCAGTTCAATAAATATTTATTAGCTATCAGAGATGTTTTTCCCTTATCTTTCTCAAATTGAGTAAGGGTGGATAAAGGTCAGATCTACTAAATGCAGTTTCTTTGAATGATAAGGGAGTTGAAATCTAGGACAAGGTTGATTTATCAGAAGGAGCTAAAGAGGAACTATCATTTACTCTGACCTGAAATTTTGCTCTATACTGTAATGTTGGCAAGTGCAAATAATTTTATTTATTTATTGTTTTATATAGTAACAATACCTTTTCTTTATTAAACATGTACTCTGTACCAGTGCTTCACATACGATAACTCACTTAATTCACCCACAACTCTAAGGTAACTATCCCCCCATTTTACTTACAAAGCAACTGAGACACAGAAAGATTAAATAACTTGCCCAGCTTCATTCAGTCAGTAACTGTGGGAGTCAGAATTCAAACCCTAGTTTATCCAACTCAAAAATATACATCAGAATAAACCACAGAGCTGGTTAACAATACGGATGCCCACCCGCCTCCAGTGACTGCCATTGACTAAGTCATGGGGTGCAGATCACAGTACAGGTTAAGTCCCACCTCAGGTTCTAGACTACCTCAGTGTAGTTTAAAATAGCCCTGTAATAGCTGTAAAGAAAGTAAGTCAAACTTTTAATATCTGACTCTTTGGGTGGAACACAGGGTGTGTTCAGAAGATGTTATTTTTAAAATATTCACTGGTTTTACCTCTAAGTTTTAGCTATTTGCAACTCAGCTGCATTAAGTATGACCTTTTCACTTCTCCAAATGTCACTAAACTCTGTTGTCCTTATGCTCTGAGGCTCTGTTCTGAATGCAACCAGCCCTAGAGGATACTAAAACAGCTGAAGTGGAATGTTTGGACAGTGGAGAAGGAAAGCTCTCTGGAGATAGCTTCTTACCTCTTTTCTCTAGGATGATTTGATTTAATTACTGTAATTTTATTACAGACGCTGAAAAAACTATCCACCAAGTATAAGGCAGATAAAACCTATCCCACAACTGAGGCTGAGAGGCCCAAGAATATCAAGAAAAACAGATATAAGGATATCTTGCCCTGTAAGTTTCATTTCTCCCTTTAAACTTGTGCCTTCTCTCAAATTCAATCATCTTATCTTTTTTTACCCATTGGTTGCTGTTCCTAATCCTAGACCATGGCTTTGACAAATTAGTTGTACTGTATATGACTACAAAAGAACATTCGTTCATTCATTCAGTCTTCAAACACTAATGAGCCTCCACTATTCACAGTGCTACTTCCTGACTTACAGAAAGCCCTCTAACCAAACCCTCTTAATTAGTCTGTCTTTCTTTTATATTATAGATGACCACAGTCGAGTAGAGCTGTCCATGATAACCTCTGATGAGGATTCCAGCTACATCAATGCCAACTTCATTAAGGTACACCCAATATTCCATATTTCTCTAGGTACCTAAAAAAATGGGGTAGAGAGAAGGGAGGGATACTGGACAAGAAGGAGAGTATGTTATTTGTAGTCACCCCATGTAATTTCTGTTCCCCTTTAGGGAGTTTTGGGACCCAAGGCTTATATTGCCACCCAGGGACCTTTGCCTACAACTGTCCTGGACTTCTGGCGGATGATTTGGGAATACAGCGTCCTGGTTAGTGCAGAGTTACTTTTGTTACTATATTCTCTAGTTTTTAGGGATGAAGGGGATAGGGTGTCAGGATATGTGACTGAAGTTTGCTATGTGCATTAAAATCAGTGCTTTTTGGGGTCAGTCACTAAAATTTTGGTGTTCAGTCACCTTTTAGTCAAAATCACAATGTCACTATTGTTCAAGAAAATAAAAGTTCTCAACTTGACAGTCTCATTCGTTAACAAGAATTTACTGATTTGAATAGAGAAAAGGGAAGTGAGGACAGAGAGAAGGAAGGGTAGGAGCAACATTTTATAATCTATTAGGATTTCTTTTTTGGTTATTAAACAATAAAAGAATAAATAACACTTTTTGACTCTGGGACCCATGTATTAGCTGCTTTTTTAAACTATATCAGTGTTTAAGTTTCCATGTATTTCATCCCCCCAGATCATTGTTATGGCATGCATGGAGTTTGAAATGGGGAAGGTGAGTTGCTTTCTAGTAAACCTAAAGGTAAAGGAAAGAAGAAAAAGAAGGGGGAGACTTGGTAGCAGATCTTTCCTTAACTTAAGTGACTTGGTAAACATTTATGCTCATCTTCCTAGTTTTCAGTTTGGGAATGCCAAATGACTCTCAAGGCTTTTTTTTTAAACCTCTGAGAACCTCTTTCGCCCATTTTCCCAGTAGACTCTGTGTTTTAAAATAAAAAGAAGGTATACTTTTTAAAGTAACAATTCATTTTCCTGTTGTTTTTAATCAGACATTTTAAACTGCCAGTCAGAGCTTCTTTTGTGCCGCCCAGAATGGCCTTTACTAGCCACGTGTGGCTAGTGAACACTTGAAATATGGCTGGTGTGACTGAGGAACTCAATTATTTTATTTTAATAAATTTAAATTTAAAGACTGATATTCAATTCAGTTATTGGAAAACCTTGTTTGGAACAACTTGGGTATGTGAATCTTTTTCAACCATCAATTTTATGAAATCTAAATGGAAATTAAATATTTCCAGTTAAAGTTTAGCATATTAATTGAAATGTGCTGTAAATATAAAATGCATACTAGATATTGATGACAGTTTAAAAATTTCAAATATCTATATTGATATTTGAGTTTTATATTGAGTACATGTTGAAAAAATTTTTAATGTATTTGGCTAAGTAAGATATATTATTAAAATTAATTAAAATTAATTCCACCTTTTAACATTTTTGAATGTGGCTCTTAGAAAAATTTTAATTACATATGTAGCTCGTATTATATTTCTATTGAACAATGCTCTTCAAACCTACTGTTGCCATTCTGAGTTGATACAATTCCAGTTAAAACCAAGGGAACTTGGGGTCTCAGTTAGCTTGTGAGGCTTTGTTTTAATCTTTTTGAAACACTGAAAATGTCAGATCCCTATTTCTACTTTGTCGGACTTCCAGGAAGTCTGCAATTTGTATATCCTTTAGTGTTTGTTTTCCCATCTTTGGAGAATCCAGACACGGGTTGAAGCCCAAGGGGGTTAGAAATTCCTAACCTAAGGAGAAGGATACAGCTGAATTTGCTTCTGAATGAGGGAGGGTGTTTTCTTACCCAGAAAAGACTAGCATATATGGAAGGAAATCACTACATTCTGCTTTGTGCAACAGAAAAAATGTGAACGCTACTGGGCTGAGCCAGGAGAAATGCAACTGCAACTTGGCCCTTTCTCCATATCCTGTGTAAGTATGATGTCTATTTCCATTATGGCTGAGCAAATGCTCCAGGACCTACTTTATAGAGAGAAGTCTTTAAATGTTAGTCTTTGAAATAACTTATATTTTAATTTACTTCTTAGGAAGCTGAAAATAAAAAATCTGATTATACAATCAGGACTCTACAAGTCAAATTCAATTGTGTAAGTATAGAACGCCAAAGGTAACCTCAAAGCCTACAGAGATCAGGCAAGTAAATATATATGTGTGTGATGCAGTCTGGGCATAAGATAACAGGAAGTGGTAGGGCCTTTGATGTTCTGGATAAATCATCAT
Source organism: Grampus griseus (assembly GCF_964374135.1). Taxonomy (NCBI): domain Eukaryota; kingdom Metazoa; phylum Chordata; class Mammalia; order Artiodactyla; family Delphinidae; genus Grampus; species Grampus griseus. Next base: position 83,458,740 of record NC_139017.1, read on the forward strand.
AACCAAAAGAGACCTTTGGTGTAATCTGTGTTCCCCAACCTACTCCACACCAATGGCACAATATGAAATGACAATATTTCTAGGATGAATAGAGGCTGTGTATAGTGTGTAGAGGCTGGGAACCAACTTGAGAGCTCAAGCTGCTTGGTTTCTCTAAGGCAAAGGGATTAGTACATCAACGCACCTGTGACCCATTTGCAGCACACCAGTTGGGAAGTTCTGGTTTGGACCATTTTCATATCTGCATTCTCATGTGAGTGGGGCAGATAGAGACAGGCCAATAGTAAGTGACCTGAAATTACTTGTAATTGTTCTTAGAGGGCATATGGTCCCAGAGGCCTATAGGGAAGAAATCTCCATAAATTGCAAAAAATATATAGATAGATGCTACTTTGTAGGTCAGAGTAATCCTGTGATAGAATGAGGTGAAGCCCTAATCTTGAACTCTCCTTTTATTCTGGCTATTTTTATAGGAAACTCGAACCATCTACCAGTTCCATTACAAGAATTGGCCAGACCACGATGTGCCTTCATCTATAGACCCTATTCTTGAGCTCATCTGGGATGTGCGTTGTTACCAAGAGGATAACAGTGTTCCCATATGCATTCACTGCAGGTATGATGCTGTTGGATGAACCTTCTACCCAGAATAAACCAAATGTCACCGTCTGGCCAAGACTCCTGCTTAACTGAAGGAAGACTGACTTTGTTGGAATTTAAAGTCTGCATAAGATGTAGGCTCCTAATTCTAGGCTCACTTCTTCCAGTCAGTCAGAAAGGAATGAAGCTTAAAATTAGAATGATTGAAAGAGAAAAGTCAATAGCAGAAACTATAATAAATTCAACCTGAGCATTAAATTAGTATCTTTTCTGATAAATTACTTGTGAACAGCACAGCTCTAGAGACTTTTTGCTGTGAGAAGTTGCCTAGGATCTGTCCTGAGGCTCGGTGTAGCATGTGGCAATTGAAGTATGTTCTGAGAAATGGTAGGGTTTAGAAAGTTTCATGGGCTCTAGATTTCTTCTTCCTCAAATCTGCCAGTGAAATTTTCCAGCTACTGTCAAAGATCCACTCTCTGCAAATACACATGCTACTGTGATCTTTCATTTCAGTGCTGGTTGTGGAAGAACTGGTGTTATCTGTGCTATTGATTATACGTGGATGTTACTAAAAGATGGGGTGAGTTTCTCTCAACAGGCACTCGCCATTTTCTTAATCTTGCTACTTTTAGACTTAGAAATTGTTTGGTTCTTCAAAACATCTATCTCCACCATTCATCTTTTCTAGAATATTCACTTGTAGATTTGCTTTGTCAGACGATTAATTTAGTTCCTAAGTTGGTGGTCTCAAAATGTGGTCCCCAGACAAGAAGCTTCAGTATCACCCGAGAACTTGTTAGAAATGCAAAATTTGGGGCCCCACCTCGGATGAACTGAGCAAAAACTCTTGTGGGGGGGCGGGCAGGGACGGCCCAGCAAGCTCTTCAGGTGCTTCTGGAGAGAAGTAGTTTTGAGAACCACAGCCCTGAATCACGGTTACCCTTCCTTTAGACACGCTCCTTTAGCAGATGAACTCAATTTACTGCAAATTTTGTGTTCCAACCTGTAAATTTTTTTTTTAAGTCTAACAAGAAATGAGAAGTTTAAAATATGGGCTTTAGACTTATTTGCAAACTTCTTTTAGTTCATTAAGCTCTCATACTTACCTACTGAGATTTCTCCCTCATATTTTTAACTTCAGACATTTGATCACCTCATGTGAAATCATTTTGAAGAGTTTCTTCAGTATTTTGTAGGCTGTAAATCATGGTGCAAGTGATGAGAAACCCCATTAGTTTAAAAAATGCATTTCTTTTTCTAGATAGCAATAAAGGAGTAAGATATTTTTTCCTTTTATTTGGTAGATAATTCCTGAGAACTTCAGTGTTTTTAGTTTGATCCAGGAAATGCGAACACAGAGGCCTTCATTAGTTCAAACTCAGGTATGGACTGTGGTGAATAATATAACATGTCTGAGTCTGGTTTCGTCTCTCTGTTTAATAATAATAAGGCATCCAAAAACAGCTGACTACTTTACTATCAAGGGTTTTAGTCCATTTCCATTTCCTCTAACTCTGAATATCCCAATATTTTTCCTGTATCCCTTGCTCTGGACCAAATTCCTTTCATTCCTTATATTTTATAGCCTGTTCAGAAAATATTAAGAAAACAATATAATATTTCTTACAAAGGATGTTGAAAAAATTCAACAAGCTGTTTGACTTATTAGAAAGAAATAGCTGGGTCAGGTTAACTTGAAATTTTGTAGTGGTACTTCATTTCTGAAACCATAGAAAATCAGAGATCTGTAATTTCTTCTTCAGGAGGTGGTAACAGAATCTGCAGAATGAAGTCTATATGCTCATTTTAGAAAATGATAAAAAATTTAAAAAATCATCCATAATCCTGTCGCCTAGAGGGAGTCACTGTTACTATTTTTCTGTAGTTTCTCCTGGTCTTTATTCTTTGTATATTAAAAAATATTACCAAAAAAACCATAATTACAATCATACTATATATGTGATTATATAAATGTATCACAGTATTTTAACCTACCCCAGATTGCTCACACTTTTATTCCATTGGAAATGCTTTTCCCCTGTTCTCTCCTCTCCAGCTCACGTTCTACCTCCTAGGTAAAACATTCCCAGCCCAAATCTCTCACTTTCTACAGTATTAATTCCACCCATATTTCTACACCAATAATTTTACCTATATTTCTAAATGGTCTCCATCTTTAAGATAGAGTTTAACATTCACCCATTCATTCTTTCATCAAACATTTATAGGTATTTATTAGGTAAGAGGCATTTTTGCATAATTTGTTAGAACTACTTCGTATTGCTTAAACAGCAAGAAATTAAAGTGCTTAAAGCACTTACAAATGAACTTGCACATAAGTTTAGAAGTAAAACAATTGACAATGGCAGTTCAGATATTTTCATCTAGAAGTTGTAAATTGAGGGGAAAAAATTATGAGCTATTATAATATAAAGCTTCTGTTTGGCCCACACAGGTTTTCCACTAATAGTTAGTGGAAAAAAAGAATTCTTTTTCATCTGTTGCCTGTAGGTGTTTTCTATATTCAATGTGTAGGGGGGAAAGTTTATGTGAAATGAAAGTATTGGCTGGTTTAGTGCTGTCAGACTTAAAAGAAGCCCGATCCATGTAGATGTATAAAGATTCCAGGAAGTATGCAACCTAGTTGTATAACATTAAATTATAATACTGAATCAATAAATAAAGCCATACTCCATTTCAGAAAAAGTCCATTTCAGACCTACTTTTAAGAGTTGGAAGACAGCTGAAACAATTTTAAGTTAGCCTTCACATTTTGGCATTAGCAACAACTATTTGAACAAATCTACCAGCTATAGCTGCTTTTTATGACACTGCTCTAGCCAGGAGATAGATAACACTGTAACCAGATGAGTGCTTCCTGTCTGATTTTTCTCTCGTCTTAAAAAAATTGAAGAGTGTACCAATGGCTGTGTTGGGTGATATAGACTCTGCATTGTTCTCCTCATACGATTATTTTTGGAAAAAATTATATTTTGTTTGTATAAGATTGTGTGAAGTGTCATAGAAGACCCTGAATAGGCCCATTCAGATGAAAAGTAGATCCAAAATCAAGTGCTCAAGCAGGTACAGAGGCAAAAACAGAGTGGTAAAAACCCATGAACCTTGTAGAGGTCTCATTTCTCTACAGTGAAATCCCTTTATAACCACAAATTTCCAAACTCTATTTAGGGGTCTACTTTTTTTGGGTATCTTTGCTAAGACAGAATTTCAGCAGCTTGATATAAGTGCACTAAAGTAAGAGTCAAAAGATTGAGGTTCTAACCGAAGACATGGAAATTACTTCTGAATGATCTCGGACAAATTGTAAACAGGGATAACAACCTAGCTACTTTATAGATCGATCGTGAGCCATGTTAAATAATACATCTTGAAGCTATCTATTTAGCCATCAACCATGTCTATCTACCTTTTCCCGCAAGAGGCGAATTACAAAAAAAAAAAAAATGCATCCAGAATGGAATAAAAAACAATTTTTTTTTTGGCTCCATGGCATGTGGGATCTTAGTTCCCCAGCCAGGCATCAAACCCGTTCCCCTTGCAATGGAAGCACAGAGTCTTAACTACTGGACCACCAAGGAAGTTCCTGAAATAAAGATTTTAAAGTGTGAGCGAATTAGAGAGATTATGGGTGGAAGGAGAGTTAGGTAAGAAAGTGGGGTTAGAGCATAAAAAGCATGCTGCAAGGTCATTGTATATTAGCTAGAGATAGATAAAATAGTTAGCTGTTTCTAGCAGCCTAAAAATGCTTTGAAATCTGACATGGGCTACACAGACATAAGGCACTGTAATTAAACTAATGTTTCAGATCTGCTATACTATGATTTGATTGGTGTTTATATTCCTGAAATCTGGTTAGTTCACGAAGTTTTTGTTTTTGTTTGTTCCGGTTTGCAATGCTTTTCAGGAACAGTATGAACTGGTCTACAATGCTGTATTAGAACTATTTAAGAGACAGATGGATGTTATCAGGGATGAACACTCTGGAACAGAGGTACATTTTAAATTTGATATTTTGTAAAACAGTTTTTTTCATGTTTGATTTTGGTCAAGGGATTTCAGATTAGTTGCAGGACAACTTATACTTTATCATCACAACTAAATTGGAGTGTCAGGTGTGCATGGGGCTGCACTATAAATCTCCTGTGGAGGACAATTTAATTGAAGTACTTTAACTTAGAAAATTAATCTCTTGGTTAACCTATTGCATACCATTTTCAGCTAAATTTAGAAACAATAGGAGTGGGTTAAAGGGTAAGCATATATTCTGTTTCCATGTTTTAAACAGTTGTGTGGCAATTTAGAAGTGAGAGTGACAATTACAAAGTGAAATTATAGTTGAGTACTGACGTGATTTTTCAGGTTACTCTAGCCTCATTTTGATTGCATATGTGTCATCAAATTTTGAGAATATTTTAGAATAGCTAAAGGATTCTTAGCTGAAAATGTTAGGTATAAAAACAATTATGATTTGACCAAATTCTAATTTAAAAATATTGAGCATTCTAGATATGTTATTTTGATCTCATCACAAAAATTGATGTCAAATATTTACTGTATAATCACAAAGTATTAGATTCTGAGCAAACCTTAATAAGACAAAATTATTGGTTTACCTTCCAGGGTGTATGTAACATATACAAATTAATTTAATTTTTAATATCTCATTTTTGTATTATGAATCTGAAAATATTCACTGAGTACCTACTGTTTCCACAACATTAGGAATACAAAGTATATAAGACATAACCCTAATATCATAACTCCTATCACTTGAATGATGAAGCACAGGGAGTGAAAGAAAGCCAAAAAACTGTTGAGGTTAGGGAATGAACTAAGCAATCCTATAGTTAATGTCAACTCCGGAGAAACAATGTAGGGGAAGGAGATGGAAACAAGAATATAGTTGCCAGACATTGTTACTTATATCCTGTTCATGCCTGCTTCATTGGCTAGTACTCCCAGAACAAGTTTAAATAATAGAGGTGATATGCATGACCTAATTTTAATGGGAGAGATGCTCATGTTTCACTACTAAGTGTGATGCTGATTTGATTGGAGATATAGTTTTTAATTGTTTAAGAAAGTATTCATTGACTTCTATTTTATTAAAAATTTTTTTTGGAAAGAATGTTGAGTTCTGTCAACTGCATATCTTTGCATTTATAGAATGATCACATGGATTTTCTCCTGTGACATATTGAAACAGTCATATCCTTGGATTTGTTAATATCAAGCCATCCTTGCTCTTAGAATAAAACCTTCTTGAACAAAGAATATTCTCTTAATGTGCTGCTGGAGTACATGGGTTAATATTTTATTTAGGTTCCAGGAAATGTCAGTACTCAGATTTAGCCCAGTAGTAGTGCCATGGCTCCAGGCAGTTGAGTTGTTTGGAGTGTGCCCTTAGTCAATAAATGGGAACATAGGAACATGGTTCAACCTCCCACATAGGGAATTGATTAACACCAGCCAAGGAGGACTTCTGCTTCTGGGAAGATCGAGTAGACATATTTTCCCTATTCCTTCTACTAAATACAACTAGAAACCCTGGACAATATATACAAAACAAATATAAGAAGACTCTGAAAGATGGAGAGAAGACAGACCACTAGGGACCTTGAGACCTGAGGAATGACATGATGGTGAGTTCTTTTTCCTCATATATCATGGATATGGAACTGAAGGAACCAACAACTTGGAAATGCCAAAAGTGCAGACAAAAAAACCTCAACAAAATCCTGCTCTCTCTAGCCAAAGGACCAGGAAAGGGACAGCCCAGCAAGCCAGAAAATTTTTAGATAATAATTACTCTACTTCAATCAACACCAAAGAAAAAAATGGCTCCCAACCCTACCTATGCCAGCAAAGTGGAGAACCTAGATTCCCACCCTCACAAAGACTGTGATAAAGAGAAGGTCAGTGGGTCAGATATGTGTATTCTCTGTCACATCAGAAGGACAGTGCTAATGTGTCATTCTTGTGAGCATTCTAATAAAGAAATACATATATCTGTTTAAAAAAAAAAAAGAGAGAAGGTCCAGTAAAGAGCTAGGAATTTCATCCCCACTGGCCTGCAATGAGGTTTCCCTGCAGTGTCAGTAGAGACCATGTGGGGAGCCTGACTTTCCACCTGGCAGTAACCCAGTGCCCCCATGCCACTCCACTGATGGAGTGTCAGAAGAGACCTAGTGGAGAGTCAGGACTTTCACCATCATCCAGCAGTAATGAGGCCACCCCGACCACAGTGTCAGTAGAGACCACATGGAGAGCCTCTCCCAAGGTGTCTCCCTTCAGGTGTCAACAGAGACTGTGAGGAAACTGGTGGAGGTAGAATCTACTTGGCAATAGCAAGGCACTAATGAGGCAGCACCCCCTCGCTCCTCTTTCCCCTGTCAGAATGGATTTAAAAAGGAGAAGCTAAAAGGGAAGGTTTAACTGAGATCCAGGGATTTATAACAATACAAAAATATCTAGGTTTCATGTGAAAATCACTTGTCATACCAAGAACCAGGAGGATTGTAAACCAAATGAGTAAAAGACAGTCAATAGATGACAACACTGAGATGACAGAGGTGTAAGATTATCTGACAATGATTCTAAAGTAGCCATGATTAAAATGCTTCAGTAAACAATTACAAGCATGCTTAAAACAATAGAAAGGCTCATCAAAGAAAGATAAAGACCTGCCAAAGAAACAGAAGATATAAAGAAGAAACAAAAGGAAATTTTAGAGTTGAAAAATAACAGTAATGGAAACAAAATAGCTCAGTAGATGGGCTCAACAGCAGAATACAGGGTACAAGGAAAGAATTAATGAACTGAAAGACAAAACAATAGAAATTGCCCAATCTGAACAACAGAAATAAAATAGACTAAAAAATAAAATAAAATAAAAATAAAAAGTAGACAGAGCCACAGGAAACTAAGTGACTGTAACAAAAACCCTAGCATTAGTGTCATCGATGTCCAAGAAGGAAAGGAGAAAAAAGACGTGTCTAAAAAATTACTGAAAGAATCATCATAATTAAACTTCTGAAAACTAAATACAAAAATTCTAGGAAGCAGCCAAAGAAAAATGATCTTAACTCTAGGGGAAAAACAATTAGAATGAAAGTGAATTTGTCATCAGAAACCATGGAGGCCAGAAGGAAGTGGCACAGTATTTTACAAGTGCTGAAGGAAAAAAGCTGTCAACAGAATCCAATACCCAGTAAAAAAAAATCCTTCAGGAATGAAGGGGAAATCAATACAGTCTCAGATGAAGAAAAACCAAGAGAATTTGTTGCCAGTAGACCTTCCCTAAAAAAAAAAAAAAAAAAAAGGCAGAGGAAGTTTTCTAAATGGAAAGGAAATGATGAAAATAGGAAGAACATGGTAAGCAACGTGGGTAAATATAATAGGTTTTCCTTCTCCTCTTGAGTTTTCTAAATTGCTTAATAATTGAAGCAAAAATTATAACACTGATGTGGTTCTAAATGTATTAGAGGAAATATTTAAGACAATTATACTGTAAAAAAAAAGGAAGGGTTAGACACGTAAAGGGAGGTAACACTTCTGTATTGAACTAGTAAAATGGTAATACGTATAGGCTTTGATAAGTTATGAATATATAATATAATAACTAGAGCGACCCCTACAAAAACTGTACAAAGATATATCTTAAAAAACACTATAGGTAAATCAAAATGAAATTCCAAAGATGCAGGAAAGAGAAAAAGGCAGGAAAAAGAAAAGAGAAATGAGAAACAGAGAGAAAAAACAGAAAACAAAATATAAAGTTGGAGACTTAAGCCCTACCATATTAATAATTAAATTAAATGTAAATGGTACAAATACACCAATTAACAGATTGGCAGAGTGTATTGAAAACATGACCCAACTATATGATGTCTATAAGAAACACACTTCAAATATATAGGTTGGTTTAAAATAAAGGATTGAAAAAAAGATATATCCTGTAAACATTAGTAAAAGGAAACATTAATTAAACATTAATAACATTAATAAAACATTAATAAAAGGAAACATTAATAAAAGGAAAGCAGAAGTAGCTATATTAATACCAGATAGACTTCAGAGTAAAGAAAATTATCACAGTTAGGGAGGGAAGTTGTATAATGATAAAAGGGTCAATCCCCCAATAAGATGTAGCAATCCTAAGTGTGTATGGACCAAACAGAGCTGCAAGATATGTGAAGCAAAAACTGATAGAACTAAAAGGAGCAATAGAAAACCCCACAGTTATAGTTGGAGACTTCAAAACTGCTCTCTCAAGAACTGATAGAAAACTCAACAGAAAGTCAGCAAGAATATATGAGAACTTAACACCATCGACTAACAGGATCAAATAGATTATTTATAGGACGCTCCACCCAACAATACAAGGATATACATTCTTTTCAAGTGCTGATTGAACATATACCAAGATGGATCATATCCTGGGCCATTAAACAATCTCAAAAATATAAAGAAGTGATATCATATAGAATGTATTCTCTGACTACTATGGAATCAAACTAGAAGTCAATAGCAGAAGATAACAAGAAAAGATCCAAACACTTGGAAACTACACCAGACTCTTCTAAATAATTCATTGAATCAGAAAGGAAGTTTCAAAGGAAATTTCTAAAAAACACATTGAACTGAATAAAAATGAGAATACCACATATCGAAATTTGTTGGACAGAGCTCCAGTAGCGCTGGGAGGGAAGTTTATAGCCACCTACATGCATACATTAGAAAACAGTAAATGTCTCAAATCAATAATCTGAGCTCCCACTTTATGAATCTAGGGGGAAAAAAAAGAGAGAAATAAACCCAAGAGAAACAGAAAGAAGGAAATAATAAAGAGTATAAATCAATGAAATTGAAAACAGGAAAACAAAAAAGAAAAATCAGTGAACCAATGATCTGGTTCTTTGAAAAGATCAGCAAAATTGACAAACTTCTAGGAAGAATATAAAGGAAAAAAGGGAAAAAAATAAAAATTACCAATATCAGGAATGCAAAAGGGGCTATTTCTACAGATTTTGCAGATATCAAAAGGATAATAAAGGATATAGTATGAACAACTCAACACATACACATATGACAACTTAGATAAAATAATGTATTACTTCCTCAAAAAACACAAACTACCACAGCTCACTCAACATGAAATAATTTGAATAGCCTCATAATGATAAAGAAAACTGAATTTATAATTTAAAAATTTCCCAAAAAGAAATATCCAGGGTCACATAGTTTCACTTGAGAATTCTACCAAATCTTTAAGAAAGAATTAACACCAATTTTACACAATCTTTACCAGAAAATAGATGAGGAGGAGACAATTCTCCATTCATATTTTTTATTGTGGTAAAACTACAGTATTTTTACCACTATGGAAAAAATTACCATTTTAACAATTTTAAAATATGAGTGGCATTTAGTACCTTCACAATGTGTGTGACCATCATTATTGTTTATTTCTAGAAATTTTTCATCATTCTAAACAGAAACTCTCCATCCCCTGTACCTGAACCTCTAATAGTTTCTATTCTACTTTCTGTCTCTATGAATTTGCCTATTCTAGGTACATGATATAAGTGTAGTCATATATTTACTCTTTTTATCTGGATTATTCATGTAACATAATGTTTCAAGGTTCATCCATTTTGTAACATATATCAGAATTTCATTCCTTTTTATGGCTTTATAATATTCCATTGTGTATAATACCATTTTACTTACCCATTCATCTGTTGATGGACACTTGGGTTGTTTCCACCTTTTGGCTATTGTGAATAATGCTCTTATAAAAATTGGTGTACAAATACTTGTTCAAGTCCCTATTTTAAATTCTTTTGGGTATATACCCAGAAGTGGAATTGCTGGATCATGCAGTAATTCTATATATAATTTTTTAAGGTACTGCCACACTGTTTTTCACAGTGGCTGCAAAATTTTACATCCCCACCAGCAGTGCACAAAGGTTCCAATTCCTCCACCTTCTTGCTAACGCTGGGTATTTTCTGGTTTTTGTTTGTTTGTTTGGTTTTGGTTTTTAAGATAATAGCCATCCTAATGAGTGTGAAGTGGTATTTATGACCTTGATTTTCATTTCCCTAATGATTAGTGATGTTGAACAGCTTTTCATGTGCTTACTGGCCTTTTGTACATTTTCTTTGGACAAATATCTATCCAAGTCCTTTTGCTCTTTTTTTCTCTAGGTTTTCTTTGTGGTAAAATATACATAAAATTTACTACCTTAACCAATTTTAGGTGTATAGTTCAGTGATATTATGTACATTCATATTATTGTGCAACCATCACCACCATCCATTTCCAGAACTCCTTTCATCTTGCAAAACTGAAACTTTATACCCATTAAACACTAACTCCCCATTCCTCCCTAAGCCCAGCCCTTAGCAACCACCATTCTGCTTTCTCTCCCTATGAATTTGACTACTCTAGGTACCTCACCAGTACTTGTTAGTTTTTGCTTTTGTTTGTTTTTTAGATAATAGCCACCCTAATGGGTGTAAAGTAGTATCTCATTGTGGTTCTGGTTTACATTTCCCTGGTTAGTGATGTTAAGTGGACTCTCAACCACTGCACCACCAGGGAAGCCCTCTCTGCATGAATTTTAAGATGAGGTTTTCTATTTCTGCAGAAGCACCTTTGGAATTTTTATAGGGATTGCATTGAATCTGTAGATCACTTTGGGTAATGTTATCATAACAATATAATGTCTACCACTTCATGAACATCAAATGTCTCTCTATTTATTTTATTTGTCAGCAATGGTTTGTAGTTTTCAGTATATAAGTCTTTCACTTCCTTGGTTAAGTTTATTCCTTAGTATGTATATTTTTGATATATATATATATATATATATATATTAGAATTGCTTTCCTAATTTCCTTTTCAGAATGTTTATTGCTAATAAACAATAATAAACAGTATAGTAGTGCAACTGGTTTTTGTGTGTTGATTATATATTCTGCAATTTTGCTGAATTGGTTTATTAGCTCTAGCATTTTTTTTTTTGTGGGTGTGTGTGGAATCTTTCAACATATAAAATTATGTCATCTGCAAATGAAGATAACTTTACTTCCTCCTTTCCCATTTTGATGCCTTTATTTGTTTGTTTGTTTTGTTTTCTTACCTAATTGCTCTGGCTAGAACTTCTGGTATTATGTTGAATAAAAATGGCAAAAATTGACATCCTTGTCTTATGCCTGATCTTGGGGGAAAGCTTTCAGTCCTTCACCTTTGAGTATGATATTAGCTGTGGGGTTTTCATATATGGCCTTTATCATGTTGAGGAAGTTCCCTTATATTCCCAGTTTATTAAGTATTTTTATCATGAATTTGTCAAAGTTTTTACTGCATCAATCGATATGATCATGTGGGTTTCTTCTCCTTAATTCTATTAATATGATATATTACACTGATTAATTTTTGAATGTTGAACCATCCTTGCACTCTGGAAATAAATCTCACTTGGTCATGGTGTGTAATCCTTTTACTATGCTGAACTCAGTTTGCTAGTATTTTATTGAGGACTTTTGCATCAATATTCATAAAGAATATTGGTCTGTGGTTTTCTTTTGCCTGTAGCATCTTTGTCTAGCTTTGGCAACAGGGAATTACTGTCCTCATTGAATGACTTAGGAGTGTCATTCAAGTTTTAGGAAGAGTTTGTGCAGGATTGGTGTTTATTCTTCCTTAAATGTTTGGTACAATTCACCAATGAAGCCATCTGGTCCTGGACTTTTCTTTGTTGGGAAAATATTTGATTACGGATTCAGCCTACTTACTAGTTGTAGGTGTATTTAGATTTTCCATTTCTTTCTGAGTCAGTTTTGATTGATCATATGTTTTTAGGAATTTGTCCATTTAATCCAGGTTATACAATTTGTTGGCATACAATTATTCATATTATTATCTTATACTTTTTGTTTCTGTGAAATTAGTAGAAATGTCCCCACTTTTATTTCTATAATTTGAGATTTTAGCAATTTCAGTCTTCTCTTTTCCCCTTAGTCAGTCTCTAGCTAAAGGTTTGTGAATTTTACAGATCTTTACAAAGGATCAAATTTTGGTTTTGTTGGTTTTCTCCATTGTTTTCTCTATTTCATTTATCTCTGCTCTAATCTTTTAATATTTCCTTCCTTCTGCTAGCTTTGGGTTTAGTTTGTTCTTATTCTAGTTCCTTAAGGTATAAAGTTAGGTAATTAATTTGAAATCTTTCTTCCAGGCATTCACAGCTGTAAATTTACCTCTAAGCACTGCTTTCACTGTATTCCATACGTTTTGGTATGATGTATTTTCATTCATTTCTAAGTATTCTCTAATTTCTATTGTGATTTCTCCTTTGACCCATTGGTTGTTTAAGAGTGTTTAATTTACACATACTTGTGAATTTTCCAGGTTTCCTTCTGTTATTGATTTCTAGTTTCAATCCATTATGATTGAAAAAGATACTTTGTATGACTTCTCTCTTTTAAAATTTATTAAAGCTTGTTTTGTGGCCTAACATCTGATCTATCCTGGAGAATGTTCCATATATGTTTGAGAAGAATGTATGTTTTGTTGGGTAGAGTGTTCTATGAGTGTTTATTAGTTCTTATTTGTTTACATGATTGTTCATGTCTGTCCTCTGTCTCCTTGTTGATCTGATTTTTCTATTCATTATTGAATGTGGAGTATTAAAGTCTCTGTATCAGTTTACTAGGCTTGCTGTAACAAGTACCACAAACTAAGGAGGGCTTAAAACAACAAATTAATTTTCTCACAGTTCTGGAGTCACAAAGTCTAAAATTGAGGTGTCAGCAAGGCCATGCTCTCTCTCATAGCTCTAGGGGAAGAATCTTCCTTGCCTATTGCTATTTTTTGGTTTTTCCAGCAATCCTTGTTGTTCTTTGACTTCCAGATACATTACTGCAGTCCAGTCTCTGCCTCCATCATCACACCACATTCTCCCTGTGTGTCTCTGAGTCTCTCTTTTCTCTTTTTGTAAGGACACAAATCATTGCATTAGGGCCCACCCTAATCCAATATGACCTCACCTTAACTAATTACATCTGCAAAGACCCTATTTCCAAATAAGGTCACATTCACAGATTTCAGGGATTAGATTTCAACATATCTTTTTGAGAGTCACAATTAAACCCACTGCAGGTGGAATCTTATAATTGCTGACTTTTTAAAAAAACATATTGAAACATCCCCGAAGGCCAGATATATTGTACAATTGATGGTAGCTTGGAGCCATAGTAACAAATTTCATAATGTGATAATTCCTATGAAGAAAATAAAGATTGAGAATGTTTGGGCAAGTGGGTGGGAGTGTGATTTTAGGTTGAGTGGTCAGGGAAGGTTTCCTTATGTAGGTGACATTTAAGTAGAGAATAATTACTTAGAAAGAGCCAGCCATGCAAAATCTGGAGCAAAAGTATTTCAATCAGAGGGAATAGTAAGAGTAAAAGCCTCAAATTAGTAACGAGTTTGGTATGCTTATGGAATGGCAAGAAAACCAGTATAGCTGGAGCACAGTAAGGAAGAAAAATGTAGAACAAGGTAAGTATGAGGACATAACATAAAAGGTTGAGATGATGAAAGTTCTGAAAGTAAAGTGTTCTTGAGAATAAAGTTATATTTTAAATAAACATTTTAGAACTTCCACATATGAAAAGATGATGCTATAAGCAAATCCTTCTTAATTTCTATAACACTGTTTAATCCTTTATTTTGACCCTTTTGATTTCAGTATGTGACCAAGTTATTGCTGGGTTCAATATTTTGGAAACTCATATGACTCTTTCATGAATTATTTTAAATCTTTATATTTTCTGAAAAATAACTTTTTAGTCTTATGAATGCTAAAATCTCTCATGGTCATTGCTTCACTAAAAAACAATCTCTTACTTCTCTTGAAGATTCAAGCAAAGTATTCAGTTTCTAAGCAAAATCCCAATCCAGAAGCAGATTCTTATTCTCCTAATTTACCAAAAAGGTGAGTATAATTTTACACATCTAAATGTTGTCTAATTGTGTCTGGGAGGAAAATCTCATGCTTATGTCTCATTGTGATGCTGAGAAGAGGATATGGGAAGAGACCTCTTTGGGATATGGTATCATCATTACTTTCTTTTTGTTTCAGCATCGTAAAAGAAGCAAAAGTGATGAACCAGCAGAGCAAAGGAAGGATAAGGGTGAAAAGTGCAGAAGTTTCTTCCTTTGACCTCAGGATTTTCGAAATAAATGAAAAGGAAGGGTTAGTAATGCACCCTTCTCAACAGAGCAGTTCTTTAGAGTTTTTGGAGCTAAATTGTGGTTGTAACAAAAATGCTGGCACAACCATGAAATGGGAGAGAAAGGTATTCCCAATAGCTGGGGAGCCTCTTCAGAAGCATCAAAGTTTGGACTTGAGCTCCATTTTGTTTGGAGCACGTCCTAACTCTAAACCTGTAAATGCAGCAGGAAGATGTTTTAATTTAAAGAGGCCAATAATGCGGACCAAATCAACTCCCTTTGAATTGATGCAACAGAGAGACACCAAAGAGTTGGACGTCGAGGAAGATTTTTATTTGGAATCTCACCCACACAATTCTTGTCTTGAGCAGGCTCAAAAAGTGATGCATGTTTCTTCAGCAGAACTGAATTATTCACCATCATATGACTCTAAGCATCAAATGTGCAATGCCTCTAAAGCAAAGCAGCATGACTCTGGTGCTTTTAAAGTACTTTCTTACATGTCTTTAGTAGAAGATCCTTATTTTTCATCCTTGTCTCCAAGTAGTGCTGGTTCTAAGATGTCTCTTGATTCACCTGAGAAGCAAGATAAAACTGTTTTACCTTGTTCTTCACTGCCAAAATCTTCTACAACCCTCTTTCCTTATTACAATTCACATGATTCTTCAGCACTGAATCCTCCGACCAATTTCCCCCCCGCACTGAACCAGGAGACAGCAGTAGTAGGTAAGTTATTTTAAAAAGTTTGTACAGCATTTTAGATTTGACTTTGTTTCTGTAAGATTTGGTTTTGTCTTACCTCCTCTCACCCTCTTATCCTTCTCTGCTTCCTTCTCCTTTTTCTCCTCAAAAAAATTAAATTTCATGAGTGTTTTGATGATGTGATGAGTTGAAAATAGCAATAACAAATACATAACATTCCATGAAATAAGCAATAGTGGAGGCAATCAGATCTGGTACAGGACCTATGCCAGCCGGCGTGCTTCTAAAGGCAGCAGTCCTCATTCCTAGAAGTGTCTATCAAATGTCCACAATTTTGTTATACAGCAGAAACTAACACAACATTGTAAAGCAATTATACTTCAGTAAAGATGTTAAAAAAAAAAAGTCCACAATTTATCCTTAGCATGCAGAAGCAACTTCCAAAGAACATCAGAAAAGATTTGATCAGCACCACATGGTCACTCAGAATTTTTGTTGGAGAATCATGTGTCTATACTAAATTGAACAGATTGCTAAGAATTGAATTCTCTTCCTGCAGGAGTTGGAAGAGGAGGACTTGATTTCCTCTTGTCCTTTTATAATAACTTTATAGATGAGGATACATGTTCAGTATTCTGTATGATATTTTAATCTTATATGACTTTAATTTCATATTTTATCTCTTATAGTTCTGTATTTTTGCATATTATGCATATTGTTTCATATTACTGAGTGGTTTGAAAGTAGGAGTAAATATTTGGTTAGATAATTATAATAGTTTGATATGAAAGAAGATGCTGTGAAAGAAGAGTTAAAGCAAGTTTAACTGTCTTAGATATGTCATCAGAAATTTATAAAGAACGGTCCACCTAGGTAGGAAGTAGAGAAAGCTTTTTCTCTATGACATTATTTACTGTACAGAGTTCCTCAATAGATACGTAGATGCATAGTTTTGTTATAAAAATATTCCATCTGGATCTAGTTTCTTCTTTGGTTAGAAGGAAGGATTACATACTTTGATCTTGTTTTATGATTTAAAGAAATTTTATTTTTCTAGATACCTATAGTTCCTTAAACTTCCCTGAGTGTCAGCATTAGGAACCAAATCCTTATCTTCAAGGATTGTAGCAACATTGACATGTGTGCCATCTGGTGGCAGTCTCTCATAATAGCATTTAAATTCTATAAAAATTCTGAATACTTCTATAGAAATATAGAAAACCTTGTTATACCATTTTTTTTGTAAACAGGAAAAATATCAACATTCTTAATTCTATAAGAATGAAGAAGAGATACTAAAATCTTTGTGACTTTTACCTGCTCTGTAATTGAATCTTTGGCATGTCAACGTGCTTTATGATGTTGTATATTCTATGTAAAACAAAAGGCAAGAGTTACGGAGAAAACAATCCAAAGCTTCCTAAATTAATGTAAGATGTTACATTATGTTAACTGATACTCAGTGACTTAATCAAAATACCTTTGAGCTTTTAAAAGAAACAATAAATCGTGAAGAAGAATCAAAATCCTCCTGGGTTTCCAATTTAGGATTAGAGAATTTATGTTGTTTTCTCCTTGAGTGAACAGATACCAGCTTAAATATATTAATGTGCTTGACATAATTTGTATCAAGATTAGAATATAAGAATTTTCTTTGGAATTTTCTAATTAAACATTTTGATTATATTTCGGGCATTTCGGATAGCAACTTCTCCAAGAATAGATGATGAAATTCCCCCTCCACTTCCTGAACGGACACCTGAATCTTTTATTGTGGTAGAGGAAACTGGTGAGTACAGTTCAGTAAGTGTAAAATAAAGTGTGAATTAACTATATTACTTCTTAAGTCCTCTCAATATTCTGTGTGCTATTGCTGAGTAACAATTGCTCTCTAAAACTACAGCACTAAAATTGAAACATATTTACTTTTTTTTACAGGAGAATTCCCCCTGGATATTCCCAACTCTTTAACTTCAGCTGTGAAGGTAAAAATTGGAACATCACTAGAATGTAGTAGAACATCTGAATCAAAGAAATTTGATGATTTAGTAAGACTTAGACCAAGCAAGGTCAATAACATTTTTCTGATTCTACTCACTTGGATTCAACGGACTATAGTCCTATTCCTTATATATATATTTTTTTTCATAAATTTACTTATTTATTTATTTTTGGCTGCATTGGGTCTTTGTTGCTGCGCGCAGGCTTTTCTCTAGCTGCGGTGAGCGGGGGCTACTCTTCGTTGCGGTGCGCGGGCTTCTCATTGCAGTGGCTTCTCTTGTTGCAGAGCGTGGGCTCTAGGCACACGGGCTTCAGTAGTTGTGACACTCAGGCTCAGCAGTTGTGGCTTGCGGCCTCTAGAGTGCAGGCTCAGTAGTTGTGGAGCACGGGCTTAGTTGCTCCGCGGCATGTGGGATCTTCCTGGACCAGGGCTCGAACTCATGTCTCCTGCACTGGCAGGCAGATTCTTTACCACTGCACCACCAGGGAAGCCCCTTCCTTTTATTTTAAACACCTGTCACTTAGTAAATCCTAAGCGGATACTATTTATAAAACAATGTGCTAGAGGATGTGGGGGATAAAAAGATGTATAAGACACAATTATTGCCCTTAAGAAACTTATAGTTCAGTAATGGGGATATAGCATGTGTACACAAGTCTTTATTTTTGTCTGTATTTATTATAACAAGGCAAATATAATCAGTGCCATATGGAAGATAAGAACTTTGAAACTGTGAGAGATCCCTTCAGGTTGGAAGTGATCAAGGAAGACAGTGAAAGAAGAAACATTTGACTTTATTCTTTAAGGACAGTTAAGGCAAAAATAATTGTTTCATAAGTAGATTGCTTGTTCATAGCAGTCATCTGGTAGGCTGTTTCTTGTGAGCTGTGATAACACAGAGAGTAGTTTTTTAAAAAAAATAACAGATGTCTATATTATTTAAGATAAACCTTTTGGAATAATGTTCCCTGCTTCTAGAAGAAAAACCTATACATTTAACAATCTGTTATTCATTAGTATATAATTCCATGAACCAACTATCTTAAAATTTCAGAGATCAGAAAAGTAATTAACTAAAACATTTAAACACAGTGCTGGTGGGCAGTGCTGGTGGGCAAATATTCCCTGCCTTTTAAATTACACATTTAAAAAAAATTATTTTATTTATTTATCTTTAGCTGTGTTGGGTCTTTGTTGCTGCATGCGGGCTTTTTCTAGGTGCGGCGAGCGAAGGCTACTCTTCATTGTGGTGCATGGGCTTCTCATTGCGGTGGCTTCTCTTGTTACAGGGCATGGGCTCTAGGCTCACGGGCTCAGTAGTTGTGGCTCGCAAACTCTAGAGCGCAGGCTCAGTAGTTGTAGCCACACGGTCTTAGTTGCTCCGTGGCATGTGGGATCTTCCTGGACAAGGGCTCAAACCCATGTCCTCTGCATTGATAGGTGGATTCTTAACCACTGCGCCACCAGGGAAGTCCTTAAATTACACTTTTAATGTGCTAGTAACTGTTACTATTATTGCTAATGGTCTTTATCTTAACAACTCCCAGAGTAAAGAACAATCACTACTTTTTCAGTGTCATGAAGTAATTTCAGTGGCAACAACCTTACCTGGAATTAAATTTTCAGGGAAATGTTCTGAGTAGGAAGGAAATAACTATAAAAAGGATCAATTTAGGACCAATATTCATGACATATACAAATCACTGTAGGAGTGGATGATTCTTCACAGTTCAGCACATTTATAAATTAGGAAAAATAGGGTCAACATTTCATAACTCTCTCTATTGGTATATGAGATGTAATTTTAAAATGCTATTTATTGCTTTGAGTTTATAGATTTCTATACATGTTCTTCTTTCACTTTGACTTTCTTTCTTTTTCAGAGTGTAAAACCCCAGAGTCCCAAATCAGGTAAAAATTTTCTTTGGCTTTAGATGACATTTATCCCTAAGAATTTGTACTGCAAGAATGGCTCATTAAGTTTAGAGTAATTCACCTCAGGAGATGGCTTGGTTTCCATAATAGCTTCCACTATTTATTGATTTATTTCTGGTTTTCCTAGGCTAGTAGTTTTGTTTTGTCAAGGGCAAAAGGAAGACAGGATTTTAGAATTCTGCTCCTTGATATATAGCCCTAAAAAAAAAAAAAAACCCAAACTATTTTAGATACAATCTTTTAAAACTTTGCAGCAGTTCCATTTTACTGGTTTTATCATTGTTAACAGTGTGATTCTAAAAAGTTATTTCTGGTCACTTAGGTCTTTAACTTGTCACTGCTTCTTAGTACTTTCTTGCTTGTTTTATACATTGAATAACAACATCAACAGCAAACATCCTTTGAACACTGATAGGTACTTTACATACATTATAACAGGTAGTAGTTGCCCTTAACACATTTATTCATATTAACATATTGCTCAAATACGTAAATAAGCAGTATAACATAGAGGTTAAAAAGCATGAGCTTTGGTGTCAGGTAGACTTTCATTCAAATCCCCAGCCTACCAATAGTTATCAAAATCTATGACCTTGGTTACATTATATACTTTATCGATTTTTCTCACTTATAAAATGAGGATAATAGAACTCCCCTTCTAAGAGGATTTTTGTGAGGATCTAGTGAGATAAAGCATATAAAGCTTTTAGCACAGTGGTTGTCAAATAATAAGCTCTCATTAAATGTTACCTATTATAATTTTTATTAGGTAATTATTAAATGAACATTTCCTAAGCAAGTTCCGTGTGCCTTATACAGTGTTAGAATAGGCAGAATATTTAAGAAAGGGCGCTGCTTAATGATTCTATATGTATTCAAATTGGGTAGACAAAATTAACACTCACTTGGAACCATTCAGTGAAAATCTATGTGGCACTGATTGTCATCACCAGGAATCTGGAATAAAGAAAGGTATCACTGGAGTGGTTAGGAAAGGCTTGAGTAGGTGAAAGAAATTTAAGAATATGGATAGAGGAAAAAAGAGGGAATTCGAGTGACAGTGACTCAAAGGTAAAAATAAGCATGATGGGTACAGAGAAATGGTAAGTAGGTTAATTTAATTGCAACAGAGGTTCTATTATAGGGAAATAAGGAAAATAAATTTGGATAGATAAAATGTGGGAAAATTCCAAAGGACTTAAAAGCTAGGCAGATGAAATATCCACAACAGACAAATCTCTGTATAGAGAAAGCAGATTTGTGGTTGCCAATCTAATCTGGAGGGAATGGGGAGAGACTGCTAAATGAGTGTGGAGTTTCTTTTCAGGACAATTAAAATTTTGGAACTAGATTGTGGTGATGATTGCACATCACTGTGAATGTACTAAATGTCATTAACGGCAAATTTTGTTACGTGTATTTTATCACACACGAAGCTTGGCAGAAGAATTTAAATTTAATTCAGTAAGTAATAAACATTGTAGGTTCTTCGTCAGGGGAGTATTAAGATGAAAATGGTGTTTTGGGAAGGTATTTGGCAGGATATCGTTACCTGAAAGTTATAGTCTCATAATATTTCCTAAAATCAAACGGGAAGGTGATCAGCTACTTCAGAGTAGTTATCAAATATTTATCAAATGCCTACTATATGCCAGTTATTGTATTAGGTGATGGAAATAAGTATTGCACTTAATTTTTGCATATTACCCAGCATATAAGGAATAAACAAGAGAACTTTCTTTATAGGTAAGTCCTAAGACGTGAAAAACCCAATGACCAAAGACAGATAAAACTCTAGCACTTAACCACATACTCATTTTCAAAAGACATTAATAGGGACTTCTCTGGCAGTCCAGTGGTTACAACTTTGCGCTTCCAATGCAGGGGGTGCGGGTTCGATTCCTAGTCAGGGAACTAAGATGGCACCTGCCACACGGTGTGGCCAAAAAATTAAAAAAAATAAAAGACATTAATAAAGTATATAATTATACTTAGCGCTGTATAACGAGAAGCATACAGCAATAGAACACCATTTGTGTCTTAGGACTTACACTATGGGAAAATAGCTCCATTATTTAAAATTCTTTATCATGGAAATTTTCAAACACACAGTTTAAATCTACCATAATAACAGTAATCACACTAATAAAATTAATAATAATTCCTTAATATTATCTAATATCCAGACTTTGTTCAATTTTCTCAAACTGTCTCAAACATGTCTTTTTACAGTTGGTTTATGTGAAGCTGGATTCAAACAAAGTCTGCACATTGCCTTTGGTTTATATGTTTCTTAAGCCTTTTAAAGTTTGTAACAGTTCTTCTTTTTGTTTTCTCATGCCATTTATTTGTTGAGGGAATGGGCCATTTGTCCTTAAGATTGCTAATATTCTGGATTTAGCTGTTTGTATCCTCACGGTTTTATTTAACATGTTCCTTTATCTCCAGGATTCTCTGTAAAATTGTAGTAAGATTAGAAGCTTGACTAAATTCAGGTTCAATTTCTTTTGAAGAATACTTTTGTAAGTGAGCTACAAGTTTGTGATGAAGCATAGGCTCATTGGTGAAAGAGCTAGAATAACAAAGTTCTTGAGGCTGCAGTCAATGTTCAGATAATTTTTTATTTGGCTGTTGTAGGTTAATATTGAAAAATTGGAAAGGTTATACAAAACCAAAAAGGGATTTTTAAAAATAATTTTTATTGGAGTATAGTTGATTTACAATGTTGTGTTAGTTTCAGGAATACAGCAAAGTGAATCAGTTATACATATACATATATCCACTCTTTTTTAGATTCTTTTCCCATATAGGCCATTATAGAGTATTGAGTAGAGTTCCCTGTGCTATACAGTAGGTCCTTATTAGTTATCTATTCTATATATAGTAATGTGTATATGTCAATCCCAGTCTCCCAATTTATCCCTCCCCCAACTTCCCCTTTGGTGACCATAAATTTGTTTTCTACATCTGTGATTCTGTATTTTGTGAATAAGTTGATTTGCACCATTTTTTAGATTCCATGTATAAGCAATATCATATGATATTTGTCTCAAAAAGGGATGTTGACTTAGGACTTTTAATTGATGAATTATTTTTTTTTGCTTTGTTGTATACTCTTTTCATAGATAGACACCAAGATCCTTCTTCTTCCCTGCCACCTCCACTGCCAGAAAGAACCTTAGAGTCCTTCCTTGTTGCTGATGAAGATTGTAAGTGGCAGTGCTTTCTCTCAAAAAAGTTATAAAAATGAGACCATTAAAGGTTAACAATAAAGTAGGATCTAAATGGAAAAGGTACAAAGAATGATTAAATAACATAAAAATAATACATTTAAAAATCCCATAATGCATTGCAAAATGCATAAAATAATGCATAAAAATAATGCATAAAAAAGTCAAGCAAAGAATTACTGAATATATACCTGTATACAATCTGAAGGCTTAAGAAGCTATGCAACAAAACACGTTTTTTTTTAGGTATGCAGACTCAACCTATAGAGACTTATTCTACTAGCTGTCCTAACACCATGGAAAATTCAACATCTTCAAAACAGACATTGAAGACTCCTGGAAAATGTTTCACAAGGAGTAAGGTAAAGAAGATAAGAGTTTATGGAAATATGCCAGAGGCTTTCCATTACTGAAAGTGTCCCTACCCCTGCCACTCCAACCCCAGGCCACCAGCATTAAGATGAAAAATTAGACTAAATATTTTCATTGATATTCACTGTTGGTCTCACAACGATCAAAATTAATGGAGGGAAACCAAAAATTTAAAATAACCCAACAACTTAAAGCAGACCCAATAAAACTATCAACTTTTTTTCCCTGAAACTAGACGAATTGATTCCAAAGTTCATATGGGGGGAAAAAAGAGCAAGAATAGTCAGTAAACCGAAAAAAAAAAAAAAGTAAAAGCAATGAAAGAAGGGTAGCTTTATCAGATATTAAAACATCGTAAAGCCTCAATAATTAAAATGGTATGATATTGGTGTATGAAAAGAAACACATACCAACAGAGCAGAAGGAAAACTTCAGAAATAGATCCAAAAATGTATAGGAATTTAGTATATGATGAAGGGAACCTTTCAAGTCAGGGAATAAAGATGGATGTTTTAATCACTGTTGTTGGTTCAACTGGATAACAACCTAGAGGGATAAAAAGGTAGGATCCATACCTCACAGCTATACCAGGATATATTCTAGTTGGATAAAAGATTTAAATGCTAAAAAACAAAAAAACAACCCATCAAAGTACTAAAAAAACCTGGAAAGATTACTTTACAACCTGGGAGTGGGAATGAGCTTTATAACTATGATTCAAAATCCAGAAGCCATAAGAAGGGAGATTTATAAACTTAACTAAATAAAACAGAAAATTTCTGTGTGGTAAAACAACAACAAAAAAATCACCTTAAAAATCAAAAGACAAAGAACAAATTGGAGAAAAAAATATCTGCAACTGGCATCATAGTCAAAGGACTATATTTCTTTAATATTATATATTTCTTTAGCAATTCATAGAAAATAATAACCCTAAATGTGAGCAAAAATACATGATCTGATAATTCAAAGTAAATGTGCATGATCTGACTTTTAAACATTTGATATGTTCAACCTCACTCATAATAAAAGAAATACGAATTAAAACCAGTCACATACTGTGTTTCATGTTTCAGAAGGGCAAATTCCAAAGTCTGACTACATTCTCTGTTAGGCAGGCTATGGGAAAATAAGCACACACTTGCAATCTTGGTGGTAATGTAAGTGGTATAACTTCTATGGAGGACAATTTAGCAATACCTATCAAAATTACCAATGCATATATCTTTTGACCCAACAATTCCACATTTAGGAATTTATCCCACAAATATGCTTGCTCATACGTGAAATGAAATGTATACCAGGTTATTCATTATACCATTATTTATAAGGGTAGACAATTGGGAACGTAAATGTTAATCATTAGGGGAACTGATTAAATAAATCATAAATAATGGTATATGCATACAATGGAATTCTATGCAGCTGAAAAAAGAATGAGGACTCTCTCAATATACTTTTATATATTTTATTAAATTTTGCTTAAAAGGGTGAAAATATGATCTATATTTATATTATATATTCATAAGTAACTTTGGAAGGATACATAAAAACTAACAACAATGGTTACCTGCAGGGGGAGGGTCAGAAACTAGGTAGATGGAGAACAAAGATGGGAGCATTTTTACTAGGATATTTTGAATTATAAATAATCTATATTTAAAAACTAAATAAAATTTTTCAAAAAAATTTATTAAATACCTATTATATAGAAGATTACATTTCTAAGTATTAGGAAAATAGAAATGTCATAAAGGACATCTAAATGTCCTTGAGAAGAGTACAGTTGATCTACTAGAATGCCTATATATGAAACAACGTGAAAATTATCAAAAAGTAAAATACTATGGAACAAACTGAAAACATACACCCTGAGGAAATGTGAAGAAAAGAAGAAATCTGGGTAGATTCCTAGAAGAGGTTAAGTTAGAGACTTCACCATAAAGGAGGCAGAAGACATGGGTTTGCTGAAAGAGGGAGAAGAAAGTAGCATGGTTAACAGTATGAAGTGAACCTCAGTAAACTGAGTGCAGAAAATGACTGGCAAAATTTTTTGGCCTGAATGGGAACGGCAATGTATCACAGCTATCTTCAGAAGCCATTGTGGGTCCTGGAATGGTCGCCTAGTAAAGAAGACAAGTAGGAACTCCATCTTTCCCCCTGACACAACAATAGCACTACTTCTAAATAAATAGTGTGATTCTTATATGGGTGGAAAATGTAGCAAGATAAGATCAAGTGGAGACTTTGCACTGAATTAAAAAATGGCAAGATAGAAAAATAATTTTGTACATTTGATATCCATTTTTAAAGAAATTAATCCTTTTGACTGAAATCTATATTTCTAGTTGATTGAAGTATTTTGGATTTCACAGGGAAAAAACTCACTTTTTCCTTTTCTTCATTTTGTAGAGTTTGAAAATTTTGCGAAACATGAAAAAGAGTAAGTTTCTTTTACTTATTTTTGGAATACACATTCCACTTTCAATATTATGTAATTTTTCCTTATATAACCACTCTGAAAAAATGAACAATATTATTCCTAAACAGAACCTTGTTACAGTCCTACGTATCAGAACAATCACCCCTAGGCCTTGTACTCTGCTAGGTTCCACAATGCTAATACTAGGTAGGGAGTAAGGGGAAAGAAAGTTTGACTGATACACAGGAATAATAGTATGACGTTTGGCATTTTCTACCCATGCTAAGATGCTGTCATACAAGTGTGTTATTTGAAATTCCCAGCAGTCTAACCTCAGATGTACTTTCTTTGAAAGTAGTCATAGCAAAGCATATTGTGAAACAAATGTGTTGATTTAATAAAATAAGCAAAGTATTGACACATTTCCATTTTTACCAAGTATTATTAGCAATAAAAGTCTGTTGCTTACTGTTTTTCCTATATTGTAATGAAAACAAAACCCAGACTCCTGAAACTGTGGGAAACTGATTATCTTAGAAATCCTATTTATAACTACAAAGTATATAAAACATGGTGGTATATTTTTTACAAATTTGATCCATTGGGTTAGTCATCAAGGACCAAACAGCTATTTGGTACTATACTGGTATTGTAGGGAGAAACAAAGAGCACTGAGAAAACTTGATTTAAGGTATAATCTAAGTAAGAAGGTTTATAGCTGAATCTTACTCTTTTCACTCTATCTCCCTTTCCATAAACTTGTGCTAGGCTGCTTTCATTGCCACCACACCTGATCTCTGAAGTGAACTGATTTCTTACTTATGATGGGCTAAAGCATGACTGGAAAATATACTATTTCCTCTAAAGTCAGTCAAAAGAGAATTTAAACACTGCAAGAGGAAATTATAGTATATAACATAAGAAATAAAACAGCTAAAAGCAAAGAAATGAGTGACTTGAATAGCTAGCCAAAGATTGATTTGATCAGCTTAGCTTATGAAACACCCAGTTTTCTTTTTTTTTTTTCAAATTATTTATTTATTTTTGGCTGCGTTGGGTCTTTGTTGCTGCATATGGGCTTTCTCTAGTTGCGGCGAGCGGGGGCTACTCTTGGTTGCCGTGCGCAGGCTTCTCCTTGTGGTGGCTTCTCTTGTTGCGGAGAACAGGCTTTAGGTGCGTGGGCTTCAGTAGTTGTGGCGCACGGGCTTAGTTGCTCCTCAGCATGTGGGATCTTCCCGGACCAGGGATGGAACCTGTGTCCCCTGCATTGGCAGGCGGATTCTTAACCACTGCTCCACCAGGGAAGTCCCTACAGTTTTCTTTCTCTAAAACAAAAGCAGAAAACAAACCCAAAAAAGTTTCTTTCTCTAGCTCCAGCTCTGTCTTGGGGATATCAAACAAAGATACAGAAACTTCAGGAAGATTTAGGTTGGCATAGATGTGAGATATGGTATGACTGTCTGAGACTCTGAGACTTATTTCTAATTTCTATTTCTCAGTTGCCTTCACCCTCTGGTCTTCTGTCCTTAAATTAAGAACAAAATCTGGCCCCCAAAGTTGATCCTGAAGCTTTAGACTTATCTGCCTTTACTTGCATGTGTTCTCTTCCCCTTCTAGATGGTCCATGCCTCCTGGGTTCTATATGTTCTCCCTTTAGCCTGGATGCCTTACTGATCCTACTTTTAATGAAATTAGGATTCTTCACCTGTTGTTTTAAGTTAGCATCTAAGCCTGGTGTCAGGCTCTTTCATTCATTCATTCATTCAATGAATATGTGTTGAGTGCCTCCTATGTGCCAGGCATTCTGCAAGGCAGTGGGCATGTGATGGTGAACAGAACAGTGTGAATTTGGTGTGTTGTAGGCACTCAAAGGAAGCCATCATAGCTGCAGGGTATTAAGAGGAGAAAGGAGTAAGGTGTGTCCAAAAGATGGTAGAGATGAGAGGTAGTTAGATCCTTATGGGTCATGTTAATGACCCAATGGGAAGTCACAGAAGAGTTTTAGACAGAGATGTTACATGATCTGTCTTTTGAAAAGATCATTCTGGCTGTTGGTGACAAGAGTTGAAGCTGCCAGCTATGACACCTGATGCCTACTTTTGGTGGGAAACTTTAGCTGCTAGGAAATCCTTCATTTGCAAGTGACAGAAAACCCAACTTTAGCTTAAGCAGAAAAGGGGAATTTATCAGCTTATGACCAAGAGTTCAAATGATGGAATTAAAGATGTAAAGTCTCATTCCATATCTCCTAACTTTGTTTCACTCTGTTAGCTCACTCATAGGCAGGCTTTTACCATGTGATTTCAGGTTTATGATGAAAAAAATGAGCTCTTTCCTGGTTGCTCAAGCAACAGCCTGACTGATGACTAGTGTTGATTGGGCCTGATTGTCTTGGCTAAACCTAAACCAATTATTGCCAGTATATTTAATGCTTGGATTAAGAAGATAGTGTCATACCTAACATTCGACAATTGTTACATGTGGACGCTGACCAATAAGGAATGAGGTCAGACCTAAACAACTGGTGTGACCATGGCAAAGTACCAACTGACAGCCCTAGTCACAGGTCAGCTCCTTCATCTAAGGGTTGAATGAGCTCCACGAGAAGTATGGCCATTGAACATTGGAGAGGGGTGGTTTCTTAAAGGAAAATTCAAGTTCTATTATCAGAAGAAGGAATTAATGCTGAGCAGACAGCATAAAACTATCTATGACAAGCTAGATGCAGAATAGTAGTTCACTATACATATATGCAAAATCTTTGTCTCCAGTTATAAAAAACCAGTATTCCCTTTTGGGACAATTGTTTTCTTTCTGAAGGATGTATATACCTCTTAGCTCATGTGCAGTATAGAGATGATTGCTATCTCCTGAACTTTCTCACCTTCACCCACTTGTTTTCCATGTCTCTATCATCAGTGGTTAGCCCAATGCTTGCCACATAGTAGGTATTCAATAAATATATATTTTAACTGAATCTGATTGAAATTCATGATTTACTCTAGTGATTCATACTCAAGTAGCTCCAGGAAGGGGGAGGTCTTTCTAGAATCTTAGTATTAGGTATGTGTGTACAAACATAGATGCAGTCCTCACACTACATTCTGAAAATGATGAGAACAAAAAAAAGGTGAATATTTAGTAATTTCTCCCCAATTATGTACTGCTTCTTAGAAAGTTTATACAAGCCTGAAATTATCCTTTTTTGCTGCTAGACAGTGCTTGTGCAAACTATGGACCATGTTTTCAATGGATTGTTTTCAGAATTGGGTGGATAACGATACGTGAATATATTAAGGTGCTGGGAAGAGAAATATATTTTTAAGTCTGCCTATAGGTAGCTAAAATAGCAAAACAAAGCAACATAACAGTGCTTTTGGGGAGATTCTGGGCCTAACTAGAATCATCCATAATGGGAAAAAAGTAGGCTGGAAAGTGAAGAAAGATATTCCAGGCGTAGAGGATGGAGGAAGAACTATCACAGACTTGCCACGGTTGAGCTAATGTGGAGAATAAATTATTTAAAAGTGTACTTAAGAGCGATCAGAGTGCAAAGTAAGATGCAGTTGAAAGCCAAAAATGTAAATCCCAGAGAAAGTTGATTCACAATAAAATGGATTGTATTCCTGAATCCTTTAGTGATTCTCTCTAGTGTTGGGTTTATTATACAATCTGTTTGCAAAGAAAAGAAAACTTAAAAAAAAATGCACAAAAAAATGAGAAAATTATAGTGTCAACCCATTTGTAAACATCTATATTTTGTTACATTTGATAGTGATATGTTTATCTGGAAGTATTAATTAATTTGGAGGGAATGTGTAATCTCAACAATTATGTGGTCTGAGTCTGTATCCATTCTTTCCCTTACATTTCTTTCTTTTGATTCTAGGTATCTGTAATTCTTCCCCATCAAACAATCCTGCAGACTCTGTTCGGTCAAATAACTCCAGCTCCTTTTTGAATTTTGGTATGTGTGTTACTTCCCAGAGTTAAAAAAATATTTATCTTAATTATTCATTTACAGTATAAGAGATACAACTTTAATATGATTTAAGTTTGCATGCATAAGTCCTTATGTGTATATTCTTTTTCATGCCATTTATCTTTTTATTTTTGACCTCAGCTAACTCTTACATCTTACATAGGCCTGAATTGCCTAGCATATATGGAAAATAAAACTAGGTACCAAATGATCATGTTGGCATGTAGTAAATGAATGTGAAAGCCAAATGAAGAAATTCTGAAATGCCATAATACTCTAGTTCATATCTAAGCAAAGTTATAAAAAATATACAAGTGTGCTGAAAAGAACAGAAGATGCTGCTATCTAATCTTGTGTAACTCATGCAACATTAGGCGCTGAAGCACAATTCTGACAGTTTAAAGGAACTGTTTGCCCAATTGCTCTTTAGTATAAGCTATAAATTTAAAATAATTTTATATTAAGCATTCTATTATTCTATATAACATAAATTCATGATACTATTTAAGGTAGTATTATGTATACTATAATTTTTGTAAGGAGTATAGCAAATAATGTAGGATATTACTACTAAAAATTATTATTAACCAAAAAGCAGACCCCCTGAAAAGGTCTGGGGGACCTCCAGTGGTCCCAGGGACCACATCCTGAGAACAGTTGCTCTATGGTATTGTCCTTATCTGAATGATCAGAATTGTTGCTGCCACGTTCAGATTGCAGGTGGCAAGAAGATGAGAGAAAAATGTGGAAGAGGTGTGGCCTCCTTTTCTGGTCTTAAGGCACTGGCCTGGAAGAGGCAACATTATGCCAGCTCACATTCCCTTGAAAAGAACTTATACATGTGCTATATCCAAACTGTAAAAGACACTGGGAAATGCAATAATGCTGGGCAGACAGTTTCGCATATACTATTCTATTCCTGAAGAAGAAGCAAGGAAAAATTTTAGTGGACAGGTAGCAATCTCTGCCACAATTGGGGTTATGGTTCCTATCTCACCATGGCAAAGTATTCAACTAGACTCTCTGGATCTGTTTCTTGGGCTTTAAAATTTTACTTGGATTACATTAACTCTAAGGTTTAAAATGTTATAATTAGAAAAAAGTTATTCTTATGAAATCATTTAGTTAAAAAGTTCATGTAGAATATTATATAACCTATGAAAAAAGCACCAAACTTCACCTAGAACACAAATGTTCCTTGCTTCCTTCTTTTCTCTCAGTCAGAGACACCACTTGAATAACTCATGGCCCATCTAACTTTACAACAGTCTGTGATATAATACGAGGATAAAATATTGTACAGCTGCCTCCATGTTGTTTCTTCTCAAAGTTGAATATTTTATCTACTTAAAAAGCAGCACCTAATTTTTTCATTGGTTCTCTTTTATAAAAGAGGCATTATAAGGGTATTTTACTCAAAAAGTACTTAAATGTGAATGAAAAAATTTTGTGGTTTATAAACATTTTTATTTTTATTTTTCCTGAATTGTCCTACATGCAAAAAAGGTAGCTCACTACTGTTCTAAACTACTGAGTATTGATCAGTGAAAAACACTGAGTGTAGCTATTCCTCAAATTTCAGATACCTAGTACTTATGTGTTATATTCTTCTATTCTCAGTCCACTTCGGTTACAATCAAGCTATCTGGACTGAATGGATAATTTTGTGACTATTGTGTGAAACTATTGAACCTGGAATATATTTCCTTCTATCTTCTTATTTACAACTCAGAGGAGTGAAATGTGCAGGAACTAGGCTGTGTGCCCCCTCCCCCTAATTTTTTTTTTTTTTACCACCACTATTAATAAATTTTAGAGGATTTCTTGTTTTTATCTTCTTTTCATTCCCTCTTCCCTAATCTCCTTGTCTTCCAGTTCTGGCATAGTTTTTGGTGTTTCAGATTTAGGCAGTACTTGAGTAGTTACTATGTGCCAGGCATTGAGCTGGGTGCTTTAACAAATATCTGATCATTTTCATCAGTTCTATAAGGTATATAATTCCCACAATTTTATAAGATGATGAAATTAATCATCTTTGAGTTTTCCATTCTCTGTTTTCCCTTTGTATTTTGATTCTTTCATTGCTCAATTTGAGCCCTTAAAGTTGCTAAGTGTAAGAGTACCTTGAAAATATAGCGCTATCAAAGAAAAGTCATATGCTGCTAAAGTGATTAAGAACCTACGTCATCAACCTGCATATATTCTGAAGGCATCCAGAAATAGCCTTCATTGGTTATGCAAAATTTCCTCATCCTCCTTCTGTGTGTGTGTGTGGGGCGGGCCTGGAGGGGAGTGTTTGAGGAGAGAGAGAAATAAAAATAATTAACCACTTAGTTTTATTATTAGTTTTTCAGGATTGTTTAATAATTTATTTTTTCTAATCTTTTCAAACGTAATCTCTGAGTAAATTGAGGGCTTTCTGGGTCAAAGTAGAAGTACAACTGAATTTAATACAATAATTTTCTAAAGCAATAGCGCTTATTTTTCTGAAATTTAAATTCCCCAGTTTTGTTTTTCTGACAAATGGGTGGTGGGTGAAAAGACATAGATAAAGGATATTATTAAACAACCCACCCCAACAATCAGCTTAAAAAATGGGCAAAGGAGTTGAATAGATATTTTTCCAGAGAAGGTATATAAATGGTCAACAGGTATATGAAAGGATGCTTGACATCAGTAATCATAAGGGAAATGCAAACCAAACCCACAAGATATCACATCATACCTATTAGAATGGCCATTAAAGACAAGAGACAAGTGTTGGTGAGGCTATGGAGAAAGGGGAGCCTTATGTACTGTGGTGGAAATGTAAATTGGTACAATCGCTATGGAAAATGGTCTGGAAGTTCCTCAAAAAATTAAAGATAGAACTACCATATGATCCAGCAATCCCACTTCCAAATATATATCTGAAGGAAATGAAATTATCTCAGAAGAGATATTTGCACCCCATGTTCATTTCAACATTATTTACAATAGCCAATTCATGGAAACAACCTATGGATCCACTGACAGATGAATGGATAGAAAAGATGTGAGAGATATATGTATACGGTTGACTCTTGAACAACACATGGGGTTAGCGGTGCAACCCCCTGCACAGTGAAAAATCCTCGTAGAGTCGTACCAGTCCTAAAGGGGATTGGTCCCAGGACCCCCGTGGATACTAAAATCAAAGGATGCTCAAGTCCTTTACATAAAATGTCTTAGTATTTGCATATAACCTACCTACATCTTCCTGTTTACTCTAAATCATCTCTAGATTACTTATAATACCCAGTATAATGTAAATGCTATTTAAATAGTTGCTGATGTGTGGCAAATTCAAGTTTTGTTTTTTGGAACTTTTTGTAAATTTTTTTTCAAATATTTTTGATCCACTGTTGGTCCAATCCACAGATGTGGAATCTGTGGATGCAGAATCTGAGGATAGGGAGGGCTGACTCTATATATACATACATTACTATCCGAATTATTATGTATATGACTGTGTGTGTGTGTGTGTGTATATATATATATATATATGAATATTATTCATTCACAAAAAAGAAGAAAATCCTGTCTTTTGTGACAACATGGATGTACCTTGGGGGAACTACCCTAAGTGAAATAAATCAGACAGAGAAAGACAAATACTATATGTTCTCACTTACATGTGGAATCTAAAGAAGTTTAGCTCATAGAAATACAGAGTAGAATGGTGGTTGCCAGGGGCTGGGAGGTGGGGGAAATGGGGAAATGTTGGTCAAAGGGTACAAACTTCCAGTTATAAGATGAATAAATTCTGGAGATCTAATGTACAGCATGGCAACTGTAATTAACAGTACTGTATTATATACTTGAAAGCTGTTAAAAGTAAAATCTTATATTGAAAAGAAAAATCTTAAAAAATCACCACACACATTAGTAGACAATTATGTGAGGGGATGTAGGTGTTAACTAACTTTAATGTGGTAATCATTTCACAATATATACATGTATCAAATCACCATGCTGTACACCTTAAACTTACATGTCACATGTAAACAAACATATGTCAATAATATTTCGATAAACCTGGGAAAAAAGAATACTATATGCTGAATTACCAAAGGCTATTACAATCATCTAATTATTACTATTATTAAATTTGTAAGTGTTCTACAAATTTAAAATGTTATTAGTATTCTATTGTTATCATTTAAGCACTAACATAATTACTAGAATGCTTTTACAAAAAAATTACTAAATTGATCAAAGATGCTGTGAAAAAAAATCCATGTATTTGCACATATTATAATACACTCTAAAATCCAAGTGTTCATTTCTGTATAAGAAATCTTTCTTTTTTCATTCAATTTTATTTTTGTTCCCAGGTTTTGCAAATCGTTTTTCAAAACCCAAAGGACCAAGGAACCCACCATCAACTTGGAATATTTAACACAACTTTGGAAAATCAGCTGCAAGTGAATCTGCAAATGAAACTACTAGAATACTGCTAGCTAGAATAAGTGCTGTATATTCATAATATCTACCATGAAAATATGGTAATGTGCTAATAGCATTTAAAAGCAATATGCAAATAAATGTCAGAAGTTTTACATTTTCATCTCATTTACACTGGGTTGGAAAGCACAAATAGGAGTTTGTCATTTAAGCTATGTATAGAGAATGCTGTATGAGAAAGTTTTACAATGGACTTATTTTTCATTTTTGGAAGTTATTTTTAGTCTACTTTACTTTCCTACATAAATATAAACTTTAAAAGATTTGTAAAAATTGGATCTCAATTAAATGTCTATATTGTCAGAAGTTACCATAAAAAATGTTTTGAAAAATCTTACCTTGTGGTTACAGTACAAAATTATTGCTTGTGACAATGATTATTCCCTGGGAATTATTTTTGCCTAAACGGAGATACATCTTTCCAAGTGTTGTGGGAAACAAGAGTAGTAAGAAAAAGAAGTTATATTTAAAGAGAATACAATATATATGTAATGACAGGGCTTCCCTGGTGGTGCAGTGGTTGAGAGTCCGCCTGCCGATGCAGGGGACACGGGTTCGTGCCCCGGTCCAGGAAGATCCCACATGCCGCGGAGCGGCTGGGCCCGTGAGCCATGGCCGCTGAGCCTGCGCGTCCGGAGCCTGTGCTCCACAACGGGAGAGGCCCCAGCAGTGAGAAGGCCGCGTACCGCCAAAAAAATAAATAAATAAAAATAAAATAATAAATATATGTAATGACAGTAATCAGTTTTTCGTTTGGATATACCAAATAACAAGATATTCAAGCACATTCTTGACAAGCTTTAGCCAATATTATTCATTTACCAAATCTAGAAGAATAATCAACAAAGTAGCTATCTTTTGGTGGCATTTTTTTTTATTTCAAAGGTCCTATATAAACATGTACAATTTATATCCAACTAACTAAAGGCACTACTAGTTAAAAATTTTTTTCTATATGAATATGGATCTGCCTTATCTTAAAGTTGATCTTTCAAATCTAATTTTATGTAACAAGTTAGTGGGTAATTATTACAAAGGATTCCTCTGACTTATCCTAATGACTTCACTTAAGAGTTCATAACTTTCTAAAAAATGAAATACTTAAGCAGCATTTGTTCTTCAATATTTTTCATTAGGAATCCCAATGAAGGCACACACTGGATGAAATATTACCTGTTTATTGTAGTGTAATGTACACAAGAGGTGCTCAATAAACTTTTTTAAACTAACTTTATAGTGTTCATCGAGCTGAGTACTTTTCCAGGTACTAGTGTCATCAAACCACAGAGATTTTATCTGAGTACTTCATTGTAAACAATTATTTCCAAATATCTTTATCAAGGCGGTAAAATGTAAAGTGACGATCAAATTGTAAATAAATTTCTGGGCGGAAACCTTGGTGAGTAGTGACGATTTCTGGAGTGTTCTCTGGTAGACACACTTCTCAAATTTATGCAATCGTATACATACGATTTGAAAAAAATCTTATTAAGAAATTTCAAAACATGTTTTTCCATCTAGAATTTTCCCGGAATTGTACGGAAGGATTCAAAATAATGGATGAACTCTATACATTTCCAGGCACTAGAGGGGATGTGGCTCGACGGCGAGGTGGGCGGCGCTCACCAGGCTCCCAGGCAGTTCTTGCACCTGCCTTGTCGCGCCTATACTTGTAACCATGGCAATCAGTGGCCAGGAAGAGGTTCAGAAATGTCTGATTTGCAGCTCCGTTCGATTTTAAAGCAAAATCGCCCTCATTTGACATATTACCAAGTTCCTTTTTCCTCTGCATCTCATCGTTTGTCCAGGGGTAAGAGGCCGGGGATTCTTGTACCTCACAAAGGTTATGAGAGGAATAGGAAATTGAAAAGTAACTATGGAGACCAACTCCTCCGTGTAAAATGACGAAGGGGCACACGGAGACGATAATGGGAACGCGCCGACAGACTGAAAGCCATTAACATTGTTTCGGCCGTTAAGGCGGTTGGCGGCAACTCTCCGCCCAGCGGCGGTTGCGTCGCAGCCCGAAGCGTGACTCGGCGCACGCTCCCTTTCGGCTCCTCTGCTCACCGAGCCAGCGACGCGGCGGGGGCACGGAGAACTACCGCTCCCGTGAGGCTCTGCGCGGCCCAGAGTGCTTTACAATAGAGCTCGGTTGGAGGGCCCTGCGGAGAAGCTCCGGTAAGTACTGCTTCCGGCCATATTCAGCGCTGGACGAAGAATGGCCGAGAAGTGGAGAGTAGGGGAGAGACTCCAATGCCCAGCGGGCCGTGCGCGGGCGGCGCTTGCGCGGTACGCGGACGGGGGGGCGGTCGGGCCATTTAAATGTGTGTTTGTGGGTGAAATGGCTGCGCAGGTCGGAGCGGTCCGCATAGTACGGGCGGTGGCGGGGCAGGAGGAGCCGGACAAAGAGGGGAAGGAGAAACCCCATGCTGGGGTCTCGCCGCGGGGAGTGAAGCGGCAGCGCCGAGCGAGCAGTGGGGGGTCTCAGGAGAAGCGGGGGCGGCCGAGCCAGGACCCCCCTCTCGCTCCCCCTCACCGGCGGCGTCGCAGCCGCCAACATCCCGGGCCGCTGCCGCCTACGAATGCAGCCCCAGCCGTCCCAGGCCCTGTTGAGCCTCTGCTCCTGCCTCCTCCGCCGCCACCTTCGCTGGCACCCGCCGGGCCCGCTGTTGCTGCCCCGCTCCCGGCCCCGGGCACTTCGGCCCTCTTCACCTTCTCGCCCCTGACGGTGAGCGCGGCCGGGCCCAAGCATAAGGGCCACAAGGAGCGGCACAAGCACCATCACCACCGCGGCTCTGATGGTGACCCCGGCTCCTGCGTTCCGGGAGAGCTCAAGCACAAGGACAAGCAGGAAAACGGCGAGAGGACTGGAGGGGTGCCTCTAATCAAGGCCCCCAAGAGAGGTGAGAGCAGCCGAACTGCCCCGAGCTTGGGCTCTATCTAGGTCTCTCTCTGTTGCGATATCCCGCCCCTTTAGCCCTGAAAGACTCCAGCTCCCTGCTTACCTCCTGCTGCTCTACTCCCCTAAGCCCACTGGGGTGGATCCTGGATTTCAAACCGTTGACACCGTCTGACCTACTTGAAGCTTCTCGCTTCGAGGCCGAGCTGTCAGTTACTAACCCCCTTACCAGTTCCCCCTCCCCGAGCCTTTACCAACGTTTGTTTTCAAATTCGCCAGGGTTTCCGCGCCGCGCGGTCCTTGGCGTGGGATTAGTAGGTGGGGTATTGAAAACTGCCTGTCTAAAGTAAAGGCTTGTCGGTGAAATCCCTTTTTTCCTTGTTTTCTTTGATGGAAAGCTTGAATATTCACTCTCCTCTGCTCCACAATATTCACGAGTATGGTTTGGGGCTTTAAGGAGTTTGAATTTGTACCGAGATTAGGCTCGACTCACTGGTTGCCTTAGCTTCTTCAAGGTGAGATATCAAACGCAGTTTATCTTGGTTCTTTTTTTATGTGGAAGTAAAACTCATTTTTAATTTTCATATGAAATCTTAATTTTCAGAAAAGGGATGGGGAAGGTTTTCTCTCCCCTTTGATCCTAGAAAATAGGACCAACCAAGCCTCTGAAAAGTTCAGTAGGAGATAGTAGAGACAAGAATTCCAGTTGCTTTTTCATCTGCCCGGTGCAACAGATTGAGAATTTATTTATTTCCAGTAAACTCACTAAAGTCAAGAATATTTAGCCCAGAAAATGTAGGACTATCTGAGTGTGGGTTCTAGAGAAGTTAGGTTGACCAAAATTGCAGTTTTCATATTCCCAAGAACCTGTAGCATTTATTTACTTTCTCTTTAGAAGAAGGGTATGGTGGGGGGAGGGATAAGAATTTTGATTATGCCATGTGTTTGTATTTTGTATATGATTTTATATAATTTGTTAGAGTTGTCTTCTCAAGAAGAGTTTAAAATACTTTTATGTTTCTTAGTACTGGGGCAGTTATTACGTGTTAATGAACTAGTCTTTCAATCTCAAGTTTGGTGAGTCTTGGATTTCTTCAACATATTTGGTCTTAACCTAGGCCTAATTAATTTGTGTGTGTGTGGGGGGGCTACTTCCAGATAGTGCAGTTTGTTGCAAATAATTGCTCAGTAATTTTTTATTGAATTGAACTAAATCTTTCTTCCTTTGGTGGTATCCAAGTCTTATCCTCAGGAGTAGAATTTGTGCCAAACTGACAGGAATGCCAATTTCCACCACTAATATGCAGTGATCTTGCTCTCTTTTATTTGTGCCTTTATTTCTCACCTCATTTCATGTGTGTATGTGTTTTTGTGTGTTTCAACTGTACAGAGCTAGAGGGAATCTTAGAGATCATCTAAGTCAAATTTGTATTGTTGAAGAGTGAAAACTGAGGCCTAAAGTAGTGAAGAGACTTGTCTAGTCACAGTTAATTAGTAACAGGTACCAAAAAAAAAAAAAAAAGATCATTGATCTAATAGGGAGTAGAACCCAGGTCTCCTGAATCCAAGTTCAAGCTTCATCCTCCAGCTGCATGATGTTGCTTTCTCTGTTTGCTATTCATGTTTTACACTTTTTTGCTTATCTTTTCCCTGTGCCTTGGCATCAGAGTGACAGTAGCCAGTCCTATTAAGAATTTCTGTCCTAGCCCCCTTTTATGGGAGGATAGCGGCAAATACATGTATAATAGTTCATAACACAGTGTGCGTCTCTGAAAATTGCAGAGGCCATGTCTTTAAAAAACAAACAAAAATGAACTTTTAACCCAGTGCTGCCTGACAGAACTTTCTATGATGATGAAAATGTTTTCTATAAATGTGTTGTCCAGTATGGTAGCCATTAGTCATATGTGGCCCTTGAACAAATCTTGAAGACTTGAAATGTGGCTAGTGTGACTGAGGAACTGAATTTTTAATTTTATTTCTAATTAATTTATAATTAAATAGTCCTTTTGGCTCTTGGCTACCACAGTGGACAGTGCAGTCCAAACATTTGTGGTTTGCTAGTATGTGAAGGAGGAAAGTGGGTTAAGATTCGGTCATTTAAACATTTTAACTTTTAAAAAAATTGAGATATAATTGACACATATTATTTTTAATATTATAATGATTCATTATTTGTATATATTGCAAAATGATCACCACAATAACTCCAGTGTAAACATTTTGACTTTTGAATGAGAGACTGTTGGATTATATATTCTGGAGGGAAAGATTCCCTTGCCAAATATGTTGGGGAAAAAACAATAGCCTCCTAGCTCTATGACACACACTGGCATTTTAAAAGTTCTGAGAATCTTACAGAAAATAAACTGGTTTAACCTTTGTTTAATCCACGGTTTTGCACTACACTTTGATGGATACCTTTTGTTTTTCCACTAAATATCTTTATACTTATTATAGTGATGTGCTGGAGGCATGCCTCTGGAGTCAATCTGAGTTTAAATCGTGGCTCTACCACTTACTGTGTGACCATGGACAAATTACTTTAAGCTCCCTCAGTTCCAGTTTTCCTGTCTGTAAAATGGGGTTGTGGTATTTCTTTTATAAGATTGTTTATGGCTTAAGTGAGACAATATGTGGAAAGCACTTAAGTGTCTGGCTGTTATTAAGTACTGTTAAAACTGCTTTTTGTTATTTTATCATGCTTGATCCTTGAAACAACTCTAAGATTAATAAGGAGAGTGGCTAGACCCTTGTTATTTACAGAACTACGTCTTCCCTTTCCTTATCCGCAGGTTTTCAGAAACTCTTTTAACTTTTTATTTTGAGATAATTATATATTCACAGGAAATGGCAAAAATAGTACAGGGTGGTCTTTACTCTTCACTAATTTCCTCCGAAGGTTACATTTTACATAACTATTGTATAATATCAACACCAGAAAATTAACAAATTAACATTGGTACAATGGTGTGTGTATAATTTTGTGCCATTTTAACACCTGTAGATTAGTTTAACTACCACTGCAGTCAAAGTACACAACTATTCCATCACCACAAAGATGCCCCTTGTGCTATCTCTTTGTAATCTTAGAACTTCCTGTGTCTCCCCACCTTCCCCAACCCCTAGAAACCACTAATTTGTTCTCCAACCCATAATTTAGTCATTCTGAGGATGTTACATAAATGGAATATATATGGTATGTGATCTTTTGAGATTTTTTTCCCGCTCAGAATGTCCTTGAGATCTATTCAAGTTGTATGTATCAATAGCTCATTTTTTTTTCATTACTGACTAGTGTTCTATGGTATCACAGTATAGTCACATTTTAGTCACCTGTTGAAGGACATTTTGGTTGTTTCCAATTTGGCCATTATGAATAAAGCTTCTATGAACATTCATGTTCAGGTTTTTGTGTGGATGTAAATTTTCATTTTTCTGTGAATGCAATTGCTGGGTCATGTGGTTAAGTATATGTTTTTTTTAAATTTTTTATTTTTGGAAGATATCGCCAGACTATTTTCTGGAATATCTGTACCACTTTACATTCCCACCAGCAATATATGAGAGATCCACTTTCTCCACATCCTTGCCAGTGTCTGGTATTGTTACTATTTTTATTTTATCTGTTTTAATAATGTGTAATGATACCTCATCGTGGACTTAAGTTGCATCTCCCCAATGGCTAGTGATATTTAACATCTTTTCATGCCATCATTTGCTGTCCATATAGTCTCATCAGTAAAATGTCTCTTTAGTTTTTTGCCCATTTTCTAATTGAATTGTTTGCTTTTTTACTATTGAGTTTTGAGAATTCTTGATATATTACAGATATGTATATTCTTTATCAGAATAATGGTTTGCAAATATTTTCTCCCACTCTGTTGTTTGTCTTTCCATCCTCTTAACAGGGTCTTTCAGAGAGCAAACATTTTAAATTTTGTTAAAGTCTAATTTGTTGATTTTCTTTTATAGATTATGTTTTTGGTGTCATGTCTGAGGTCCCAAGACCTAGGTCCCATAGATTTTCTCCTGTTGTTTTCCCAAAAGTTTTATTTAACTTTAACTTTTACATTTGAATCTCTGATCCATTTGAGTTAATTTTGTATAATGTGTGTGGTTTAGGTTCTTTTTTTTTTTTTTGCCTATGATATCCAACTACTCCAGCTCCTTTTGTTGAAAAGACCATCCTTCCTCCATCGAATTACTTTTGTACCTTTTTCAAAAATCAAGTTCCACTACCTATTTTTGTACAACCTTTGAGCTAAGAATGGTTTTTACATTTTAAATGGTTGGAAAAAACCCATGACATATGAAATCATATGAAATTCAAGTTCAGTGTCCAGAAATAAAGTTTTATTGGGACACCACTCCACTCATTCAATTGTATTGTCTCTGGGAGTTTTTGCACTACAGCAGTATAGCCAGTAGTTGGGTGGGATAGACGATATGGCCTGCAAAGCTTATGATCTGGCTCTTCGTAGAAGAAGTTTGCTGATCCCTGAGATAGATCATTCAGCTGAGAGACCTGTTCCTGCACACCAGCCCGACAGTACTCAATCCAAATTCATGTATAGGTTAATTATAAATTTTGGTTCCAGACATTTGGAGTTGCTCATAAATAGTTGAAACAAAAATTTAATCTGTAAATGCTAAGGTAAACTTGCTTTGTATGTAAAATGGGAAGTATAGTGACTTTTGAAGAGCTGAAGTGTCACACTTTAGCTTTTCTAGTTAGTATATGATAGAACTGAATCTAGAACCCAGTTTTTTTGACTCATGGTCCAGTTAGCTTTTCACTTTCCACTAAGTACATTTGCATTGTTAGTAAAGAGATACTAAAATATTGTTTGATTCTTGCAAGCAACAGGCTTGAATCTTAATTAAATGATAGTTACCTGTGTCTTTTGAAATCTTAATTTTTTCTGTCCCTCTTATTGCTCATAAAAGCCTAGAACAAACTTCCTCAAAAAAAACTCCATCAAAAAAAGTAATGCTTCTTCTTAATTATTCTTGGCTAATAAATTAATGATTTTAGTAGTATTTTAATATTTTTTTAAAAAAGGAAAGGAGGAAGTTGATTTCCATAGCTCTCTTCTCCACTGTCATTAAAATGACAGGATTGCTCTTATATACTCTAGTGAGGCAGGCTTCCTTTCTCACATTTTTCATCTTTGACCAACTGCCCAACTGCTCTCACAGGGAAAGAGTCCCTAAGTCACACAACAAATTGAAATTTTCTGTGATGTCAAAAAGCTATTGGCAGGAATTTTAATTTAGAAATAGTTTATTGTTTTCAGTGATAGGAGTGGGGAATTATTGGGGGATTATACAGAGGACTGAGATAAACAGATAATCTCATTTATCAGAGCAACACCTTCAGGGACTGATATTTTACTTTACCTGCCTAGAGAGAGGCAAACAGGCCTTTAAGGACATTTTTTGCATAACCTAAATAATGTTATTTTTGTGATTATGTAGGATTATCTTGTCGTGGGCACTCAGTAAAATATTTGTTGAATGTAGTGATGCTCCATTTATTGGAGGTTTTTCCAAGCCACCTCAAGTCCATTAGTTGTAATTAGATAATTTTAGTTGATCATCTAAGGGGAGTAGATAGAGAAGGCAGAAAGAAGAGTTTTGGAGTCAGGTAAGAGTTTGAATCTAGGTTGTCACCTGTTACCTTTGTGACCTAATATAGGTAACATATCTTGTTTCAAGCTCTGTTTTTTTCTCCGTAAAAAGGATTTATATATCTACTTCACTGGTTTGTTTGGAGATTAAAATGAGATAACATACATGATCCCTAGCAGACACTTGATGAATAATAGTTTTCTTCCCTCTTTCAGAGATTTTTCCCCTTTTAATGTGATTCTCTGTGGTCCACCTCATTGTACTCTAGGTTGATAATTTCTAGCTCTAGTTTTTTTTTTTTAATTAATTAATTAATTTGGCTGTGTCGGGTGTTAGTTGTGGCATACGGGATCTTCCTTGCGGGGTGTGGGCTTCTCTCCAGTTGTGGCATGCAGGCTTAGTTGCCCCGCGGCATGTGGGATCTTAGCTCCCCGACCAGGGATCGACTGAACCTGCGTCCCTTGCATTGGAAGGCGGATTCTTTTCTTTTTCCTTTTTCTTTCTTTTTTTTTTTTTAACGGTACGCGGGTCTCTCATTATTGCGGCCTCTCCCGTTGCGGAGCACAGGCTCCGGACGCGCAGGCTCAGCGGCCATGGCTCACGGGCCCAGCCGCTCCGCGGCGTGTGGGATCCTCCCGGACCGGGGCACGAACTCGTGTCCCCTGCATCGGCAGGCGGACTCTCAACCACTGCGCCGCCAGGGAAGCCCTCTTTTTTCTTTTTTTAAAAAAAATTAATTTATTTATTTTTGGCTGCGTTGGGTCTTCGTTGCTGCGTGTGGGCTTTCTCTAGTTGCGGTGAGTGGGGGCTACTCTTCGTTGCTGTGTGCGGGCTTCTCATTGCGGTGGCTTCTTGTTGCGGAGCACGGGCTCTAGGCACACAGGCTTCAGTAGTTGTGGCACGTGGGCTCAGTAGTTGTGGCTTGTGGGCTCTAGAGCGCAGGCTCAGTAGTTGTGGCACACGGGCCTAGTTGCCCTGTGGCATGTGGGATCTTCCTGGACCAGGGCTCGAACCCGTGTCCCCTGCATTGGCAGGCAGATTGTTAACCACTGCGCCACCAGGGAAGTCCCTGGAAGGCAGATTCTTAACCACTGGACCACCAGGGAAGTCCCTCTAGCTCTAGTTTTGATATCCCAGAATTATTGCCAATTATTTCAAGAAATGTTATCAAATATTATTATTATGAAAATGATAAAAATGGTGAGGGAGGACTTAGTTGTGTGTCAAATACTGAGATGAGGGCTTTATATTCATTGTCTCATTTAATTCTTACAATAACTCTGAAATAGATACTAGCATTAATAACATTTTAGATGGTAAAAGTTTAAGGAGATTTATGCGCTTGCCCAGAGGTCTTAGTGAGTAGTGGAGCTGGGACATTAACCTGGGTGTGTCTAACTGTAAAAGCATCTGCTCTTCAATAACATACTCTACTGCCTCTACAATTAAACTTTTTGCAGTAATAATAGCAGTTAACGTGTGTTGAGTATTTGTCATGTTCCGGGACTATTCTAAATACTTATATGCTTTGTTTCATTTACTCTGCACACTGATTTTATGAGGAGGTACTGTTGTTTTCCCCCATTTTACTAATGAGAAACAAGGTACAAAGAAATTAACTTGCAAAAGGTAATACTGCTAGGAAGGGGTAGGACAGGGATTCAAATCTAGCCAATCACTCTTAAACACCATAATTAGAGGGATGGCAGGTAAAGTAAGGCAGTGTTGTAACTGTACAGTGATTTACTAAAATGGTGGCTTCCAGATCTGCAGTTTTTTGTTTTTCCTTTTTAGTCAGGATGTTATGTGGAGCTGGAAGAACTTTTAATAAGACCAAAGAGAATTTACTTTCAGAAAATAAAACTTTAGCCTTTATTCTTTATTATGATTAATAAAATATAAAAAATTATAATTGTTTTGCTTTTGCTCATCCACCATAATTTTTAGGAAGTGAGGATATTACATATTTTTCAGTTCTAAGCTGTAATTCAAACATAAGAATGGTGTTAATGAACTTAAGTTTTGTAGTGTGGAAAGGTAATTTCTTTTTCATTAATGAAAGCTTTCAATAGTGATGTTAAATAAATGATACTATTTAATAGCTGATAATATTAATGGTATTAGCACATATGAGGATTTTATTGATAGTGTCATGTATTAATCTATAGTTATAATGACCTTTTTTAAGACAGCCAACAGTTTATCTCTCAGATGTTTGTATCTTCCTCTGTAGAGTTACATACTTCTTTTTATATTTAATTTCACAGTTTGATATGTGAAAGCTTTTCTTAATCACAGATACAGTGTATCTTGGCTCTTTTTCTATAAAAGAACTGGTGTCAATAAATATTCACTTCTGCACTGTAGGGAAATACTCAAATTATTACTTCCTGAATACA
This sequence comes from Grampus griseus, assembly GCF_964374135.1. Taxonomy (NCBI): domain Eukaryota; kingdom Metazoa; phylum Chordata; class Mammalia; order Artiodactyla; family Delphinidae; genus Grampus; species Grampus griseus. The sequence goes on from NC_139017.1 coordinate 83,503,667, forward strand.
TTCTCTGGAAAGCTAAAAACACTCTACCAGAAATGGAAAGATTGTGAAGACTTGAGACATTGATTTTTTTAAAAAATTGATATATAATTGACATACAACATTATGTAAGTTTAAGGTATACAACATTGATTTGAAATATTTATTGCAAAAACTTTCTTTTAAATAACATTTTTAATGCTAGGAAAGACAACCCCAGTATCATTCTTCTAAAGCACCGGTGACTAACTTACTGTAATAACCTTTAACAACTTTGTGTATGTATGCCATTCTCAATTAGTTGCCATCACAATAATTCAAAAATAAATTTTGTTTATTCATGGAAATTCATTAGCTAGTGTGATACAAGTAGTCTCAAATTTCTGTATAAACAAAGGCAAGTTTTATCTCAGCCTTAGATAAGAATCAAAATTTGAAAAATAGGATTAGTGAGGAGATTGAAATTTATTTCATATTTTAGACTTTTATGTTGAAATATGAGATTACAATCAATTTAAGGCCCTTTTCATTTCCTTGTGCAGTGTTTTTTTTGAGATGGGTTGTGTTAGACTAATTAAATCGTTCTCATATAAATGAGTTTTGGAATGAAACCCACAGAGCCTTGGCCATGATAGAAATACCATTGGTAAGCTGATAGTAGTATAGAAAATGTGTTACAATCAAGGCAGCTCCTTCTTGGTGTTAATTTCAGTGGCAGATCTAGGTCACAATTCATCTTCTGCATACCAAATACCTCCTCTGAAGCTTAAAATAACCTATCTATTCATAGGTATTTTTTCTTTTTCTTTCTCTTTCTTTTTCTTTGCTTTTTTTTTTTTTTTCCCCTGTGAAATTGCCAAAACATTTAGCAGAGGGTAATTAGATGACTATTTTAAAATTGGTCTAACCTTTATATTTAATGGCATTAACATTTAGTTGCTTGGGAGAATTGCCCAAATTACTGATTTGATATATGGGAAAAGTATTTAGATTAATTTTATCTGGTAAGAAATACAAATTACTGTTACTACGTATTTTAAGAATTCTCAAAGATTTAGTTACATATAAAATAAAAGATTGCTTTTCCTCTTGCCACTTTAAACAATCTAATTACATTATATTTTGGTATATGATTTCAGTTTACCTATAAGTGATGCTTGCAAATGAAGGGCTTTCTTTTTGTTGTTTAAAATCAAATATTAAACAGAATGAAAGTCATTTGGTATCTGTACACTCACTTTAAAGTCTGACTTGTACATTTAAATATTTTCCTTAGAAGGTTTTATAACTTCTGTAATATCTGGTGACTTGGAATGATTTTGTATTGAGTGGTGCAATTTGTCATATATTTACACATTATACCAAGTAAATTCTTTACTGTAAAAGTTATTGAACTTGTTCTTCCCAGATGTAGTAATAGGATTAATTGGAGTATCTGTCTTAACACTGAATTACTTGAATCATGTCAGAAGTACTGTTTATGGGTGGATAAATTCTATACAATAAATACCACACCAAGCTTGAAGGTTGGTCAGGACTATACCTGTTATTTAATCCTGAATATTTCTTGCTGGGACTATTGCCCAACTAGTAAATAAAGATGCTGTTCTATTTTTGGTTTATCAATCTGTGATACTCCTTTAAAAATTAAAAGTAATATTTTAAATTATAAAAGTAATGTATGTTTATTGTAGAAATTAGAAAATATAGGTAAGCAAAAAAGAAGAAAGCTAGACATTTATAATCCTATACCGGCCTAGATAACTAGCATTAATACCTTGGTGTATATTTTTCCAGATAGTTTTCTGTGTTGTGTATATATGAAATATATATAGATAAGTCATACGTTTTTCTCTTTAGGTCCTTTGCTTCTCTCTAGAATATTTTTCCCTAGAAAACATTGCCTGGCTTGTCTTATTATTTAGGACTCAGCCTAAATGTCATCTCCTAAAGAGAGCTTCCCCAGCATCTAGAGTAGCATACTGATACTTTCTCTTTGAAGTCCAAATAGATTATAAGGTCCAAGAGGGTAGGGATCATATGTCTCAGTCAACACTGTATCTCTAGTGCTCAGCAGTGTCTCTGGCATATAGTAGGTACTTAATAAATGTTTGAATGAATATTTAATATTATAAAAATAAGATCAGATTATACATATGTTAGATGCTCTGGAAAGAAAGGTAAGATACATACCACTGACCTTAGATTGCTTACAGTCTAGAGGAAAGGTGGAAAATTAATGTGTTAAGTGCTGTAATAGGGGAAGTACAGTATTAAGGAAGCACATAGTAGGAGTAGCTATCCAAATTGGGTGGGAAAGAGTTGTTAGAGAAGGCTTTCTGGAAGCGTGACAATGTAAACATTTCATAACCTTGTAATTTGTCAGTTCTTTTTACCTATAATATAATTTAGAATGGCTGGGTAGTATTTTATCAGTATGTAAGTACCAGAGTTTAATCCATATTCTGTTTTTAGTCATTTAGGGGATTCCCTAAATAACACTGTTGTGGATATCTTTATGTTAACTTTTCTTAGTTATTTTCTTGGGTAATTTTTACTTGGGGGTGGAATTTATGGGACCAAGAATTATAAATATTTCCAAGGCTTTGGTGCATATTCATTTTGGGGGTACCAAATTGCCCTCCATGAAGGTTGTACCAGTTTATATTTCCAGCAACAGTGTATAAGAATTCCCTCCCACCCCCAGTCTTGCCAATTTGTTAGGCAAAATGGTGTCTTAACAGCTTAATTTGTCTTTGATTCGCCTGTATATATCATAGTAACTTGTAGACAAACAGCAAAATATGGCGAGCTTTAATTTAGATTTTACAGTGGTTCCTGAACAGATATTCCATACAGTATGGCATATGTGAAATTATTTGGATATTATCTTTAGTTTTGATTGTAAGTCATATTAAGTTATATGCTTACCTTTGCATTACCTACTTTTTAGCATAATTTTCAATCCAGAATATTTTTGTATTTTAAGATCTTTGTCTCATTCATTTTATAAACATGTAAATTATAGTGGCAAATTCAGAGAAACTGAGAATAGGCTATTTAATTTGAGATTGCATACCTTAAGAAGCTTGTATGTTGACATTAGGCCTAGCAACTAACTTCTTTTTAATTATTGTGGCCAGAAACACCAGATGAAAATGGTAAAACCCAGAGAGCTGATGATTTTGTCTTGAAGAAAATAAAGAAGAAAAAGAAAAAGAAACACCGAGAAGATATGCGAGGAAGACGCCTTAAAATGTACAATAAGGAAGTACAAACCATCTGTGCTGGCCTGACCCGCATCAGTAAGGAAATCCTCACCCAAGGACAAATAAATAGCACTTCAGGAGTTAATAAGGAGTCCTTCAGGTATCTGAAAGATGAACAGCTGTGTCGATTAAATTTGGGCATGCAAGAATATCGGGTACCCCAGGGAGTACAAACACCTTTTATGACTCACCAGGAACATTCTATTCGTAGAAATTTCTTAAAAACAGGTACTAAATTTAGCAACTTTATTCATGAGGAACACCAGTCCAATGGTGGTGCTCTTGTCCTTCATGCTTACATGGATGAACTCTCATTTTTGTCTCCAATGGAGATGGAGAGATTTTCTGAGGAGTTTCTTGCTTTGACATTCAGTGAAAACGAGAAAAATGCTGCTTACTATGCTTTAGCAATAGTGCATGGAGCGGCCGCTTATCTCCCAGACTTCTTGGACTACTTTGCTTTTAATTTCCCCAACACTCCAGTGAAAATGGAAATTCTGGGCAAGAAAGATATTGAAACAACCACCATTTCAAATTTTCACACTCAGGTAAGGTAAAATCATTGTTAAATTATTTAGTAAATACAGGTTACAGTATCTCAAAAGTTTTAACTTCATTCTGTTGCATAGCACATACCAGAACACTTTTGATTAAAATTCATGGTGGTAAAAGTGGTTAAAATTGTTTTTTTATAACTCTGATTGAAAAATCTTAATTCCTGAAGTTCTTTGGGATGTGGCTTCTTACTTGCTTGGTCTAAGAAATGTTTTATACATGTTTTATGTCATTTTTTGTGGAACAAATTTTTGTGGAAAATCAGCTTGAAAACCAATTCAGTTTTTCACAATTTGGATAATGTTTAGTATGGAGGATGTGATTTCGATCTGATAGCCTCAAGGTAACTTTAGTTAAGACTTACCTTTTATGTCATAATAAAACACATGAGGGCATTGGCCTGTTTATTTGTCAGGTTTTTGCTGTTCTTGTTTCTCTTCTTTCAGTAACTTGTTGGCAGTCTGTCCCAGAAACATACCCCATTTATGTGACTTGGAAGTGTCACTAGGAAGACCGCCATAGCCTCTGCTCCTTCTGCCTTTGCACTGTTGTAGGTGAAGACATTTTCTAAAGCCTTGCTTAGGCAGCTAGGCTTAAGTCAGCAGGGAAACCTCTCCTTCCTAACCAGTGGTTTTTAACCAATCATTTTTTCAATGAAGTTATTTTAGGGCATGAAAAGTGGTTGATAATGTGTCCTAGTTTTTTTCTTGCTTGCTTTTCTCATAAGGATTATGAACATGAATGGTCAGCTGTAAGTTTGTATTATAGATATAAATTCTACACAGGTTTAGTGGAGAATATTTCCTCTTTAGAGATTTATGATTATATAACCTATTTTTTCAGGTTACCTAATAATTTGCTGCCATTCTTTTCCTTAAGATTTTTTTTTTAGGTGAATAGACTTGCATAATAAGACTCTCAGCTGCCTGCATTATAGTGGTTTCAAGCCACTTAGATATATATGAAACCTTCTCTAATTTGAATCTTTTTAGTGATTCTTACCATCCTTACCTCCAATGAGGGGAGTATCCAGTTTAGATTTACGAGCTTCAGAATTTCTCTAATTGAAGTTCTCTCTGCAGTAGAGAGAGCAGGAGCAGCCAATCTGGAGAGGTCGCAAGATGGGGCTGCCCAAGATGTTGGAACACGATGTGCAATAAAGGGCTTCGTCTTGGATTTTGGCCTTGTTACCACAATCAGGTACCGAAGTGCTGACTTTTGTAGTAGATTTTGTTTTTTCTTTTTTTTTTTTTTAAAGGAGTTTTGCCCTTTGAAAGTTAAGGAATCCTATTTTTATAAATATTGGAAAAGGGACTGAAAACAGTGCTTTTATTATAGTCCATAATCCTCCTAAGTCCCTATTTAACAAAGAAAGATATTGCTGAGAGCAGAATTAATGTGCTCTATCATTTTTTTAGTTTAGAAAAATGCAGCAAATTTTCTCTTCTAATTGATAGACCAGCAAGCATATCTGAGAAATAAGCCAGAAACTTGGGGGGAAAGAAAGTCTTGGTTTTGTAATGGTGACTTTTTAACTTTCATATTAGTCTCTAGAGGATCAAGCTTATATGTCAATAGACAGTACCCAGTCTAAATAGTTAATAGAAGAAAATATCTCTAAATATTCCCTGCTGATTTTTGTCCTCCAATTAATTTTTTAATGGAGCTGAAATTTAAATGACTGTACCAACAACTTACCTTGAGATTTACTTTGAGATTTATAAAATAACCACTTTTTAAGAACATATCAGTTTATTATTAAGTTAAATATCATTAATTACTTCAACCACATAAGAATATTGAGGACTAGTAAGTAAGTCTTGTGCTCTGGTGATCCGGTAACTTAATTTTATTTATGAATTTTCAGTCATTGGAGAGACATACGGGGTGCGTATAGGAGGTTGTCGTAGCCCACGAAACTATTTCGCAACCAGAATCTTCGGCATACGTTGGGATGGAAGCTAATACAGTAGTTCAAATTTGTTTAGCACTTCATGGTTTATAGAAATGCTTTCACATTCATATCTTAATATTTGAAATAATCTGTGGGGGTAGGTATGCAATTTTATCTGTTTTCCATTGAAGAAACTGAGGCTTGGAGATGTTCATTGTTATACAGGGTCACGTAGCTAGTATATAGAAATGGGGAATTCCCTGGCGGTCCGGTGGTTAGGACTCAGAGCTTTCACTGCCAAGGGCCTGGGTTCAATCCCCGGTTGGGGAACTAAGATCCCACAAGCCGTGGGGGTACTTCCACCCCCCAAAAAGAAAAAGAAATAGTATGCAAACCTAAGCCACCTGAAAATTGATACATTGTTTTACCATACTCCTTCCCTCATTGGAATATGAGACTAGTGCTTTTATTTGTCTAAACATTGGAGAAGAGACTGATGTTTTATTTGTCTAAATATTCTGGTCAGTGAAATTAAAATAACTCAGTTTAACACAATATTCAGAAAGCTATTCTATTATTTTTCACAAATAACTTTAGATTGTTGGGAATTAAGTGAATACGTTAGGAATTCTGTGTTTTGTGAAGTCTTATGAAGTTCTGTTAAGCCTATAAATAAAGCGAGGTAAGTTTATTACGTTATAGACACAGTTAATAGAAGTTATTTATAGTTTAAATATGTAGCCATGATAATTATTCATGACTGTAGTTCAAGACAGTTTATTCAGCAAACATGTATTGAGAGCCTACCATGTACTGCACAATATGTTCTTAAAAGGACTAATTGATGAGCTCAGTCTAGTGGAAGAGATGAATAAACCAGCAATTATAATATAGTTTGATAAATACTAGAATAGAGGTATATACAGGCAAAACCCTATAATAGAGGGAGCACAGTTTGTGGTGTTACCTAACTCAGACTTGAAGTGATTGGAAAAGGCATTTTAAAGATTGTGATGCTTGAGTAGAGTCTTTAAAGAAGATTACTTAGCATAATAAGTGCATTTTAAGCAAAGCAAATAATGGCCTATGCAAACACATGGAGTCATTAGAGAATATGGCACTTTCAAGGAGCTGCAAATAGCTTGACATGCCAAGAGTACATGCTGACTGTTAAGGGGAGTTAACACTGGAGAGATAGACAAAATCAGAATTGTGAAGAGCTTTGTATGATGTGCTAAAAAAGTTATTACTTTTTCCCAAAGGTAATGGGGAATCATTGGTGAATTTTAATAGGGAAAAGCTATCAAGTTATGTTTGCAAAGATTACACAGTAGTCTGAAGGGTGAAATTGAGGAGGAAAATGAGATTGGAAGCAAGAAGACTGGTTAAACCAGTTACTGTGGTAACTAGATCGGAAATGATCCATGTCCAGACTGATATTGACATTAGAGAGGAAGAAATGAAATTTGAGAAATAATTAGAACATGGGATTAATTGCACTTGATGAGAGAGAAGGATGGAGTCTTAAAAAAATGTGGTTTGGACAAATGGGTGGATGGTGGTGCTGGTCACAAAGTCAATACAGGGTTGAAAAAGTTGGTTTCTAGGAGTGTAAGGTATTGATGAGTTCATGAGATATTTTATGTTGAGGTACTTGTGAAGACTAACAAATGTCTGTCAGGTAGTTGAGTAAATGGATCTAAGACTGGGAGACATCTAGGCCGGAGATGCAGAAGTTGGACCATTAGCACGTAGGTGGTCCAGGGACAGCGTTAGAAATGGAAGAGATGAAGCTATGAATGGAATTCTGTGATGCACCCACATGTATGAGGAGCATGGGAAAAGATCAAAAAGAAAGAGAGGTAGAAGGAAGGTTACGGATAAGTTTTCTAGATATTAAGAATGATGGAGGGCTTAAATATCATGTCCGTATTACGGGTCAAGTAAGATAAGGACAGAAAAGTGTTAGGTTGCTTAATTAGGAATTTAATTGGACACATTATCAAGACTGGTGCTTTGCAAACAATGACCATCTAAATACTGTAAGTTACGCTTTTTTTTTTTAGAAGCTCGCTACTTGCTCTATGAATAAATTTGATATCACTAGGGAGCTTACTAGAAATGCAGACTCTCAGACCCCTACCCAGATCTTCTGAATCAGAATCTGCATTTTAACAAGCTCCTCAGGTGATTTATATGCATATTAAGGTTTGAGGAGTACTACTTGAGAACTCACCTGTTCTATCTGGAGGAAGTAAAATGTAAGTTTGTTTTGTGCAAGAAAAATTACAGTTTCTGTTACTTTTATATTTTTAAATTATTGTAGTGACAAAGCTAGGATGCACATAGAGGTGGTTTTTTTTTTTCTTTTACCGTTCTATAAAACTCAGTTGTTTTAACACCAAAAGAGGTAAGTTGATGATAAATAGCAATTGAAGCACCGAGCTGATCCTCAAATTTGATTTCTTCTCTCTCAGCAGTTGATACAGGATAACTTTGTAAAGTTGTTTCCAATCTAAAGGACTACATATGCATTGATACAGTATGGTATTTTTATAATTCTGTAGGATTATTCAGGTGTAATTAAGTTTTAAATAGTCATTGGTTAATAACAATTTTGACCAAAAAGTTTTAAGTGTTTGTGGAATCTTTTGGTCAGTTAATAGAGAAAAATTAGTGTTCACTTAGAAATTTTTTTTTTTTTGCTTAGCTGTTATATCTTGTAATTATTGGCTACTTGAAAACTTTTTTTAATGGTTTTCAACTTTGAAGTGTGATAGTTCTGCAATAAGTATGCAATCCTTAGCTCTCCTTATAAAAATGCTGTGGCAGCTGATAAACGGATTGAAAATTCAGATATTCTTCTGGTGATTTTATGGACTAAAAGGATTTTAGAGCAAGTGGGGGCCATTTCCAAGCCTTTGTTTTATAGATGAGGAAGGTCACATTTTGGTTGACCTTTCCCAAGGTTAAATAGTGGCAGATCTTCAAAGAGGAATTGTTTTTTCCTCTGTCTCTGGATGGTGTTTAATCCTGTAGGTGAGGGTTTAGCAAATTTTAACGTGCCTATAAAATGCACATTTTGATTTTGTAGGTCTGGATTGGGGCTTTAGAGTCTGCATTTCTAACAAGCTCCCGGATGATGTTGCTGGTCCAAGACTCAGCAAGGCTATAAGTGTTAGATTCTATACATGAATTGCAAATAGAAGCAACAAACGACACTAAAATATATGTGAAGTTAAATGGGGAGTTGTTTTAAGTATCACCATCTGAGACTGATTTCACCTTATAGTATCTTAAGTAATTGAAGGTCGTATATGGAGATGAAGGGTATGTGGTAGGGGAGGGAGGGGATTGATTTTACAAATATGTCTAGCATAATAGGATTTTGTTCTCTTTATCTGGCAGATGTGCGTATTTTAAGTTCTGCTTTTTTTAAAAAAAAATTTCTCCATATGTATAATATTGAAGTCTTTTACCGAGGATCATACTCTTAACTTCAGGTGGTAGTTGAAGTTCTTACAACTGTTACTGTTACCGCTATAAAATGGTAATGTCTACTGTTCCAGAGAAAATCAGCAAATGTTATTTCTTCATTGTGTGTTGTGGTAAGGCTTAAAACGGGCTTATTAGGTGTTCCCCATCTTTGAGTATCATAATTAACATGTTATAGTGTACTGCTACTACTAATTAAGAGAGTAGAACTAGTAGATGCTTTGTAGCTTGGTAAATAACTTCGAAACTCTTAAGGAGCTGCACATCAGTGTGTTACATAAAAGGAGAAATAAATATTTTAGGTAGCTGACTTTATAAAGCAGTATAAAAATGGTAGGTTCTGGGTTTTTATTTCTCATTCTAAGTACAGCTTATAATAAACTCATTTTGACTCACACTGCTATATTTTTAAAGTGGGAATGTCTTTCTGTTCACAGGTCACAAGGTTAGGAAGATTGCTGGCTAGCTTTTTCCTTTCTGTTTTTTAAACAATCAGCCCGAAAAGCCTTCTTCCTGAAACATGAGTTCTGCGCAATAATTACTAACCCCCCACCCCCACCCCCGCCACCTGCCACTCGTCCTCCAGGGTTTTTCCGTATTGTGTATTTCTAGCTTGGTGTTCTTCTAAGTTTTTCTTTTTTAAAAAGAAGTTTTGTTTGTTTGTTTTCTAGAGCAGTTTTTGGGTCACTGCAAAATTGAGAGGAAGGTATGGAGATTTCCCATATACTCCCTGCTCCCACATATGCATAGTTCCTCCCACTATCAACATACCCCCCCTGCCAGAGTGGTACATACATTACAATTGCTGAACCTACACCGACACATCGTAATCACCCAAAGGTCATAGTTTACATTACAATTCACTCTTGGTATTGTACAATCTATGGGTCTGGACTAACGTATAGTGATAATGTGTCCATCATTATACTAACATAAAGAGTATTTTTACTGCCCTAAAAATCCTCTGTACTCTGCCTAATTCTTCTCTTTCTCCCCTTCTCCCAACCCTTGGCAACCACCGATGTTTTTAGTGTCTCCATTGTTTCAACTCTAAAAGAATGTCATATGGTTGGAATCATATGATATGTAGCCTTTGCAGATTGGTTTCTTCCACTTAGTAATACACATTTAAGGTTCCTGCATGTGTTTTCATGGCTTGATAGCTCATTTCTTTTTAGGACTGAATAATATCTCATTGTCTGGATGTACCACAGTTTATTTATCCATTCACTTACTAAAGGACATGTTGGTTGATTCCAAGTTTTTTCAATTGTCAGCAGAGTGGCTATCTTAACTGATTTATGGCTATCCTTATTAAAAGGTGTATTATTGGGAGCACAGCTGAGCTTATTTAACACTCAGCAATTGTTACAGGATAACTTTGTAAAGTTGAGTTTCTAATCTAAAGGACTACATATGTATGGACACAGAGCAATATATATATTTAAATTTTAAACTTTTATAGATATTATAAATAAATTTAAAAATTTAACACATGCAAAGCTAATGACTATTTTCTTACAGTCATTATCCCCCTATGTACAAATTGTCCTCCCCTACCCACTGTACCTTTGGATTTTACTCAAGATTGAGTTTTCCCTGTTTGGCATTATGTCTCTTGCTTCCACAGCAGCCTTACTTTTTTTGTTTTTTGGTCTCTACTTACTTCCCTCCAATCCTCATTACACTTCTTCCTCCACTGTGCCCCCAACGCATTCTTTGGGAAGTGGTAGAACTCAATTTGTTCTTTGCTTTCAGTGCCATTTCCAGGCCAGAGTTTCTCAAATATGCCAGATCCTAAGAATAATCTGGGGTTGCTAGTTCCAAACACATATTTAGAATCTCAGGTTCCATTCCTGGAAATTTTGATTCATTAAGTCTGGAGTGACGCCTGAGATAAATACCTCAAGTGATTCAATTCCTATGATCAGGCAAGTTTAAGAAACACTGTTTTAAGCTGTATGCCATCTACCAATACTCACATTCCCTTCATTTGACCAGTAGATACAATCCTCTTAGAATTTCATAGAATCATAAACCAAGGGCTTTTGGAGATAATCTTGTCTAACTTCTACCTAGTGCAAATGTTTTTGAAAATCAGTTTTGGATTGATATTTATTCAGGAGCTTGTCTCTTCATAACGTTTCATAAGGCCTCCAGTGGGCCCTCAACATTGTGTAGGAAACTTCTTTTCTTTGGTCAACTTGCTTGCCTTTTCTTCATGATGATTGTTTAGACTTTTTGTCTGTATACATCTTTTCTGCATTCCCTCCTGTTAACGGTAGAGAAGCTATCTCACCTCCTCCTCAGAAGTTAATCCTTCTGCCTGTGTTCTGGATTCTATCCCTCACCTTGTTTAGGATTTTAAAAAAATTGTCACAAAGCATACATAGCATGAAATTTACTATTTAACTATTTTAAAGTATTCACGGGCATTAAATACTTTTGCAGTGTTGTGCAACCATCATGACTATCCATTTCTAGGACTTTTTCATCATCCCAAACAGAAACTCTATACCCATTTGCTTAGGACCTTAACTCATCCCCATCCCATCTTTACCCCTTCCATTCCCATACAAAGAAAATTGCACATGATTTTAAGTGAATTCCTGCTTTGTATGTTTCCTTTATTTTTATTAAAAGAATGGTTTTTTTCTCCCCAGAAGTCAGTCTTTATTCTGAATATGAGGTTTATCATTTCTATATATCTTCTAATAGTTTGCTATGCATCTATGAATGTATAAACTGTATATAACAATTTTGTGTGATTTAACACTTTATAAATAGTATACTGCATGTATCATTCTACAGATTGCTTTGGTTCAACATTGCTTTTGAGAATTATGTTGATACATGTAATTCTAGTTAGTTCATTCATTTTAACCACTATATTTTTTTTGTTGTTTGACTATATCACTTTATTCTCCTGTATTTGGACATTTAACACGTTTACAGTTTTGTAATATTACTGCGTTGAAGTAAGAATATATCTAGAGGTCTATCCTGAGATGTATTGGTAATATCTTGTATATATCCCACGTATCCTATACATGTATATCCTGGGATTTCTGTTTGCCTTTTTCTCCTCTTCTGGGATTCCATGACTATTCTGTTGCCTCATTTCAGTGACTCAGATGAGACCTCACATGTCTCAAAAGACTTTCTTCTACCATTACATTTGATTGGTCGTTCAGATAGGTGTGGAATTCTAGGTTGGAGGTCATTTTTCTGCAGATAAAAGGTGTTACTCCACTGTCTTTATTTAAGCTTCTAGTGCTGCTACTGAGAAATCCAATGTCAAGTTGTCCTGTTTTTTTCTCTCTGGAAGTTTCAAAATCTCTTTCCTATAAAATTTCAAAACACTGAGAATAATGTGTCTTTAAATGGGTCTTTTTTTTGTTGTTTTTTAATTTATGAAATATTTCAGACATATAAAGAGGGGTAAAGAATAATAACAAAAACCTGTGTTCTTGCCACCTGGCCCAAGGTATAAAGCATCACCAGTGTAGTTGAAAGCAACCTGCAACCTCTGTGATTTTCTCAGATCTCATTGGAATGAGTCTTTTTTTAATTCACTCTGTTGAACGTTTAGGTTTTTTCAACGTGGGAATGCATATCCTTCCATTTGGGTAAATTTTCTATTATTTCTTTGTTAATTTCCTTACCTCAGTTTTCCCGTCTTCTTTTTCTAAAACTTTTGAGTTGGGTGTTAGGCCTCCTGGCTAAACCTTTAATTTTCTTATCGTACCTTTTATTTTTCTTTGTCTTTTTATTCTACTTTCTGGGGAGATTTTACTATCTTCTTTTTCTCCTGTTGATTTATTTCAGCTGTAATACTTTGAATTTAAGAGCTTGTTCTTATTTTTTGTTTTTTCATTAAAAAAAGTAACTTTCCTGTTTTTATTTCATGGATGCAATGTCTTCTTTGATCTCTCTGATGATATTAATTATTCTTGTTTTGAAATTTTCTTTTATGCTCTAAGGTGTCTCCGTTTCATCAAGTTTGTTTTTGCTTGTCTTAATCTTCTGTTTATGTTAGTTATTTTCTTCAAACATCTGGTGATCTGTTTATATTTAGATATGAGTCAGTACAAAACTGATTAGAAACTCTGTAGGACTTACAATAGGACTTATCATTTGATGACTGGGTAGGGAATCTGGCCATATCATTGTAGAAAAGCTCCCAATATCAGCATTTAGAGGTCTTTTCTTTGGGGCTTTTAATTTTTACAGCTGAGAGTCCACCACATTTTTGCCAGAGGAGCAGAGTAGCTTATATCCTTGTCTGCTAGAATTCTTGGAGCTGAACTATGAAAGTAGGTAGGTGATTTCATCGTTAAAATATATGGAATTTTAATTCCCTCTTTTCAGTATACTGGGTCTCTTCCATACTTGTGCCTGGTATTTTTGTTTCTATAGTCTTCTGGTTAACTTTCTCCACAAAATAGGTAGGATAAGAAAGAGTATAGGAGGGGGAGGTGGAAGGTAAGTAAGTGGAGGGGTCTGACTGACTCTTAAACAGATTTCAAACCCATCTCCTTTGTTTTAGTTCTATGCCTGGTTACCCACCTTCTGTGATACTTAGCCTTTCCATGATTTTGCAGCACGAACTTGCTTTTTGGGTATCTTCTATACAGGTACTCAGTGTTCAAAGTTCTCCATCTGCTAATTCCCCTGTACGTTTTTTTAACCTTCAAAAAATGTTTTGATAGCTTGTATCTATCATTTTTGCTTCTGTTCTGTTTGAGCTTCTGGAATTTATAGGCTTTCTATTTTACTCTCACTTGAGTGGGGTTTTGATAAGGAATATAAATAAATCATATGTTCCGTCTGCCTTGTTTAACTAGCAGTCTTCTTCACCTTTACCAAACTCTTTGTGTTAGCATTAAAACATCACACAAGAGAATACATAAATGGAAAGATATAGCACATTCTTGGACTAAGAAGAACCAACATCAAAATGACGATTTCCCCTAAATTATAAATTGAACATAATCCCAATAAAAATACCAGTAGTTGTTTTGTTCTGGGACAGTCACCTGACTTGGAAGTTTGTATGAAAAAATAAACAGACAAGAACAGCCAGGAAAACTTTGAAAAAGAAAAGCAATGATGGAGGAGTGCCCTATCAGATGCCAATACATTCTAAAGATTTAATTATTAAATAAGTGTATACTAATTAATGAACATTGTTCAGTGAAGCAAAAAAGTCCAGAAATAGACCCAAATACATATAGGCATGTGATATATAAAAATGATAGCATCTCAAATCATTGGTGGCAAGAGAAGGTAGTGTTGGGACATCAGGATATCTAGAATTTATCTTAGTATTCATATCACTGTATACCGCAGTAAATTCCAAATGGGATCAAAGATTTAAATGTAGAAAATGGAGACATAAATGTAAGAAAACATGAAGGAATTCTTTTACAACTTTTAAGTGGCAAAGGTCTTTCTAACTATGACCAAAACAAAAACAAAAATCACTGTAAACAAGGTCAAAAGATAAATTCATATCACCTGACAGATAATTAACCTTCCTAAACTGTAAAGAGCTCTAGAAATAGATAAGAGAAATACTAGCAACCCAGTATAAAAATGAGCAAGCATTGTAAATGGACATTTCACAGAAAAAGAAATACAAATGGCCCTTTAATCCTCTTATCTGAAAAGACATACAACTTCATTCCTAAGAAAATGAAATTAAAACTACTAAGATGCCGGTTTTTACTTATTTGTTAAACTCCAAAAATTTTTTAACATCCTGTTAATGGGGTTATGGGGCAATACATACTTTCTTATATTGCTGGTGAAAGCTTATACAACCTATGGAGGGTTGCACAGTCTTTCCATCTTAATTCTCCCTTGATCCTATTTCCCCCTCTAACTACAAACTCTTCTTACTTTCACAGCCAAACTTCTTGAAAGAATTGTCTACACTTGCTGTCTCCATTGCCTCATATCTCCACATCAGTTTGGTTTCTGCCCTCATAATTTATCTGAAACATCTCTTGCTAAGGTCACCAGTGGGGCATTTTATATCTGCATCATAGTAGAAGTCTCAGCAGCATTTTGACCAAATTCCTCCTGAGGTATTTTCTTACTTTGACTTTCATGATACTGCGCTCTCTTGGTTTTCTTCGAACCTCTCTGACCACTTAACAACTCCTTTACATTGTTTTTTGTCAACTTTTCTTTCCCTTTTTTTTTTTTTTAATTTGGAGCTTTCCAAGACCCCTGTTCTTTGGACTCCATATTTTCTCTAGTCAGGTCTCTCTTAAGACTAAAGTTCCGATTACTGACAATGACTAGGATTTGTAACCTCAGTACCCATCTCTTCTGATTTCAGCAAATTACCACAAACATAGTACCTTAAGACAACAAAAATTTAGTCTCTTACAGTTCTGAAGGAGAATCTTTTTGTTTGTTTGTTTGCTTGCTTTTTTGTTTTGGGGGGTTTTTGTTTGTTTGTGCCCCCCCCCCCCCCACTTCTGGTGGCCATCTTTATTTCCTGGCTTGTGTTCCCTTCCTCCATCTTCAAAGTGCATCAATACAGTCTCAGCTTTTATCACCAAGTCACCTTCTCTTTGTGGTGAAATCTCCCTCTGCTTCCTTATGACAACTGTGATTACGTTTGGGCTCACCTGGATAACCCAGGATATCTTGCCATCTTCAAATTCTTAATTTATTCACAGCTGAAAAGTCCTTTTGCTGTATAAGGTAACAGTCACAGGTTCTAGGGATTAAGACCTGGATATCTTTGGGAGCCGTTATTTCGCCTACTACACACTTCAAGCTCATTATGTCCCAAACTGAAGATACCACCTCCCCACCCAAACTTGGTCCTGTCCTCTAGTAGGAAGAGTGCTTTCTCTATGTGGTTGCAAAGGGCAGAACCTGCAAGACATCCTTGACACTCCTTTCTTTTCTCTATCATATCTAACTTTCTCCAAGTCCTTACAATTTTATCTTATAGTTATTTTTCAAATCTTTAAAAAATCAACTCCACCGTTATTAGCTTAGTTGGTTGTTTCCTATTTGGAATATTACAGAAACCTCCTAACTAGTCATTTCTCTTTCAGTGTCCTGTTGAGAAAACAAAAACAACTCCCAAGCCCCCCACCCCCCCTAAAAAAACAAAGGCAAATCTATTAACTTTCCTTTTACTACTTTAGATCCTTCAGTGATTCCCCCAATTCTTAATGTGGTCTTCAAGGCTTTCCATAATCCAGCCACAGCTTGTTTCTCTAGTCTCATCTTCGTTTTTCTCTTTTGTTTTCTGTGTTTAGCATCACTAGCTTTTTTCTAGACCCTGGAAAGGGTGATGCTTAAGGGATTTTATTTCCGTTCAACTTGTTCTACAAATTTTAATTCAGTGTTACTTTGAGGAACAGTTTATCCCCTAGATCAGCATCCCGTGTTCTCTTTTATAGTGTCCTACAAGTGCCTGAAGACTTGTCACAGTTTATAATTATTTGTTTAGTATATGCCTCTCTCTACTAGACTGTAAATTTCCAGGGGCCAAGGATGGGTCTGGTTTGCTGTATCTGTGTTTAGGACAGTGTCTGCATATAATATACAGTAAACTTTTATTAAATGAATGATACTGGCTTTCCTGTAATTCTTGTTCTTTATTTAAGGCTATATAAGTCTACTCTTCTGTGATAAGCTTCCAAGTATTTGAAGATTATTGTGTCCCCACTTTAATCATTTCAAGTCAAATACTTTTGAAATATTTTTAATTTCATCACTCTTCCTCCAATCTGTATGATTTCCAAGTCATTAATCATCTTGATTGTTCTCTTTCGGGTGTGCTCTTGTAATAGACTTTTTTTTTTAGCCCAGAGCAGGAGGTAATGCTCCAGGTGTCATCTGTGCAATATGGAGTATTGCCTCCCTTAGTACAAAGTATACAAGATATAGGCTAAACCACCGTAACAAAGAGATCGCACATACAGTAGCTAGGACAAAATAAGTTTCTTTCTCAAGTAACAAGCCCAGAGGTAAGCAGCTCTGTTCCATGATGTCATCTTGGATTCTCCTTTCCTTCTGTCTTTAAGTTTTGCCATTTCCTTTGGTGTTGTCATGTGCATGGTTGAACTTGGCCCTCAGAAGAGAGAAAGAGGAAATGGAGAGCAAGCCACTTAATTACATATGCTCTAGAAATTGCATATGTGACTTGTGCTAACATCTCATTGGCCAGAACTTAGTCATAGACCACACTTAGTTGCCAAGCAGCTATATGCCCAAGAAGTTCTGTTACTTAAAAAAAAGGGGGGGGGGTAGAATAGATACTGGGGATAGTTAGTAATTTGCTTGTTTGGCATTAGTGTCACACAGTTGGTACATGTTGAATTTCTGGCCATAAATGTTGTCCATCTTCTAACTTGTGCTGTTAGTTTTTTAAATGTATCACAAACATTAACATTTGTTAAATTATTTTATACAAGTGATAGATACTGTTAATCAGCTTTACTACTATTACCTTTTTTTTGGCCACAATTGAATGGCTGATTATTTCTAGACTCAGCAAACATAAATTCAGCAGTTTCTCCTCTTCAGGTTTACTTTCTCTTTCCAAATAGGAAAGGATGCTTTATGTTTATTCATGTCACATATTAATTATCCTAGGTGTTTGCATTTTTACGTTGTCTTCGAGTTCAGTGCTATTGAATTTAGTGGTACTTAAATTAGGTAATCTCAGAGTACTGTATAAAAATGCTTATTCAGTCTCACTTTGTGTGCAGAATTTAAAGTAATGTGAATTCCTTCAAATTAATAATGCATTAAGAGTTGTATAGTCTCAAAGCTAGTAGGCCACATAAGTTGGTGAAAACTACCACATGGCAGTGTACTTCTTAAAGATTGGTCTCTTAAGTTATGTGAGATTTAAATTGTGACACATCTTTAGGACATTTACCACATAGCTTGAAAGCCTTTGTTGGAAGGTATTTCTGATAATTGGGAATAGTTGGGGGGAGGTATTTGGAGGAGAGTGGTATTTCTTTTATTAGCCCTGAAAGCATACTATTCCTAGAACTTGTACTAAAGTTAAATTCTGCTTGTTTTAGGGTGCTTGGCTTAGAAAGGTTACAATAATGCTTACTTAGAAAAGCTTCCTTATCTCTGTATCCCATAATCATCCTCTTTCCCAGACTGCCTCCCCTGGCTTTTAACAGCATGATGATCATACAAACAAATGGAAGGTAATTCATACAAATATATGCAAGGTAATTCTGGCCTGGGCGGTTGCTGTTTAAGGATCACCTAAAGAGATTTTTGGGGAAAAATTTGTAAGGAATTAAGAAATCTCTGCTATTTGATAACAAGATCTCAGACCTCTTTTTGGTGTGAGTGTATGTGTGGGATGACATTAAATTGTCTATGGAAAAAAAAAAAAAACAGTGGGATGATTCTGAAAATGCTGCTAAAAAACTAGCACTAAAGAACTGTGTAAGAAATACTAGACAGTCATTTATGCTTTCTATTGAGGCAAAAGAGGTGATATTTGAAACAATAAGTGATTCTTAAAAAAAATTTTTTTTTGACTCTTCAATAGAAACCCATCATTTAAATGTATAATTGTATGTTAGGCTTTTCAACCTAATCTGCTTCTTACCTGAGGTAGAAAATGCTAGGTTACTGATCCAAGGTGGAAATCCTGGTTAGAATCCAGCATTTTTAGTCTAGTCATCTGTATGCACAGGATCTGTCTCTACATTTGAGAAACATTCATTCCGAATTGGAGGTAGGAATATTAAGAACATACATGAAAATGACTAGAAGAATAATATCAGCTTGTATTGAATCACTTGGTAGATTCTGTTTGAAAGTTAAGATTCCCTGGGCTGCAAACTTGTATAGAACATGCCCTAAGTTTACTAGAGTTGGTACAGAGAAAATGTCTATGCTTGCAGGTAACATTAGATTATCAAGGGAGATCAGGAAGGCTTTCAGAAGAAAAATCTTGAACTCATCTTTGAAAGTTAAGATTTAGGTTGACAGAAAAGAGGACATTCCAAGAAGGGCAGATTCAGGAGAAAAATCACTACAGATAGATACAAGTATGGCATAAGTTGGTTAGAGAAAAATATCAGCCTGCCTAGGGTGGAGGATCTTATATGGAAGTACTGGGAGATTGGATTTAATAACAGTCAACCTGGTATCTGGCCTGATGTGAAGGCTTTCAAGCTAGGGAGTACAAAATGAATATGGAAGATTAATTTGACAATAGTCTATTTTCTTCCCCTGCCCTGTCAGTTTAACTGTTTATTTACTGATTTTTTTTCCTTATAAAGATCACTTGAAAGTGTTTACAAAGTTCAAAAATCATCATTCTCAGAGAAGTTTATCTTAATGTTTTCAGTATTTCCTTGAGACGTTGGACCATGGACTAACTTTCACCTTGAAATTTCTGTTTATGGTTCATATATCAATGTATTTGTCAGTGTGCTAGGGTGCCTTTCTGTAACTATTGACTTTATCCAAGGTACTGACCGTTGAATTCTTAGTATGTAGAAGAAATAGCAACATTGGAAATAATACCCTATCCTGATTCTTATGTTATAGTGTACTTCAGTCCTTTCTCCCCCCTCTTTCATTTTATCTCAGGTCAACAGGACATACTGCTGTGGCACCTACCGAGCAGGTCCTATGCGGCAGATAAGTCTTGTTGGAGCAGTAGATGAAGAAGTTGGTGATTATTTCCCAGAGTTCCTTGATATGTTAGAAGAATCACCATTTCTGAAAGTGAGTGTTTTTCAGGTTATTAAAGTTCTGATCGTTACTTAAATGGACACTTTCCATTAAAAAGTTTTAAGCTAATCTTATCTATTAAAATTTTTTTATCCAATGTTTTGAGTAGAAATGTTTAGAAAATTATTGGTATAAAATACTTAACTTCAATTATTCTTTTTTACATACAAATTACTGTCTAATACATTTTTTTCTTCATACACACACACAAAATAACCTCCTTAGAGCTTTCTTTTGGGTGTGAGGGGTTAACTTGTAAATAGTCTAAAAATTTTTTTTAACGTGACTTATTCTTCTGACTTCCAGATGACTTTGCCCTGGGGTACGCTTTCTAGCCTTCGACTCCAGTGTAGGTCCCAGAGTGATGATGGGCCTATCATGTGGGTAAGGCCAGGAGAGCAGATGATCCCTACAGCAGATATGCCAAAGTCACCCTTCAAAAGACGACGGTAAACATTTATTTTTCTCAAATAAACAGAAGCACTTTTTTTTAGTTGGTTGCTTATAGAGATGATTGAGACTTGAGCACAGTTTCAAAACCATTTTCCTAAATTATTTGAAGAGCTATCTTAAGTAAATCTTCCAGCCGTCAGTTCCTTAGTCCAGTGAACTCATTACACAGTTACCAGAGTGAGGCAACTTTCCAAAAAAACAAATTTAATTTTCACTTCTTTTCTTAAAACCTGGGTCCTAACTGCCTGTAAGATAAAGGTCTAAACTCCTTTGTGTGGATTACAAGGATCTTTTCTAATCTGGCCCTGACAGTATCTCTTCTAGGTGTATCTGCTTTTAGTCTGCTCCAGTCATGCTGAACTCAGTTTCCAAACCATGGTCTTTCACAACTCTGTGCTTTTGCACTGCTCTTTTTGCTTGGAATGGCATCCCCTCCTCCATCTTCCTCTCTACCTGGCAAACTCTTAACGAATTTTCAGAACTTATCTTGGATGTCACTTCCTTTGTGAAGCTTTTCTTTGTTCCCTTAGACTTAGTCATTCTCTTCTCTGTGCTCACACATCATTCTGTTCATTAATGATCTGTTTACATGTTTTTGGTTTTTACTATAAATTTTAACCTTTTTGAGGACAGTCTAATTCTTCTCTGTCTTCATTAACATAGCAAGTGATCAGTATTTACTGAATGAAACCAATGATGTATTCTCCTACAGCAATTCATATTGGCCTAACATTGTTTCAGACAAATTTATTTTGTTTAAACAAATGTAGATTAACTTATTCTAGGACTATGAAAAAAATCTCAATTTAATGGGACTGAAAATTAGCAACTCAAAAAATAGCAACTCACAATAAGTACCCAAAAGTGAGTTTTAATGGACTAGGCTAGACCTTACCTTAAAGCTCATAGGAGAATAAATACTAGAGCTAAGTATGGAATAACCTTAGGTACTTGAGATAGTCATGAAAATACTTTGTAAAAGCTATTTATGAATGCAAGGTGGTGGCATGGTAGAACATGGCAGTAAACCGAAACTTCTGTGCATTGCTAGACCATAGCAGTTTTTGTACATCATGATGATGAATGTTGATATTCTAAATTCTTAAGTATTGCATACATTTTTTATTCTATAATCCTTCCCAAAAGGAAATGACCATTGTTTGTTTCCTGATTATTATAAACTTAAAAAAAAGATAATAGAAAAAAGTAAAAAGGCAAAAAATATCTATAATCCCACCCATTTAGGCACATTAACCTTTCCAATTTTGGTCCATATATACTCATAAATTTCTTTTTACACAGATTAACTCATTCTTTATGTGATGTTTACTTTAAAACTTGTTTTTTTTCCCCCCTTAGGTTTACATGTTATATTAAGATGCAGCCATATCATCATTTCTAAATGACTATGTAGTTTTGACTGTATGGTTGTATCAAGATTTATTTAACCAATTCTTTATTTTTTTTAAATAAATTTATTTATTTTTGGCTGTTTGGGGTCTTCATTGCTGCATGTGGGCTTCCTCTAGTTGCAGCGAGCGGGGGCTCCTCTTCTTTGCGGTGCATGGGCTTCTCATTGTGGTGGCTCCTCGTTGCAGAGCATGGGCTCTAGGCATGCAGGCTTCAGTAGTTGTGGTGCGTGGGCTCTAGAGCGCGGGCTCAGTAGTTGTGGCGCAGGGCTTAGTTGCTCTGTGACATGTGGGATCTTCCTGGACCAGGGCTCAAACCTGTGTCCCCTGCGTTGGCAGGCGGATTCTTAACCACTGTGCCACCAGGGAAGCCCTAACCAATTCTTTATTAGTGTAAATTGTTTGCATTTTTTTCAATATAAATGGTGTTTTGACAGACACGACAGTGGTATGCTGGAGCCAGTTTGTACCAGCTTACAGGGCATTATTAGCCTCGCAATTCCACATTGAGTGAGGTCACATTAGTAACTTGAAATTGGCCATGTTGTGAGTATTTATACCACACAAATCAGCATATCAGCTACAAATGAGCCATCTCCTCTGCTAAAGCCAATTGTTAAACATGTATGGCACATCATTGATTGTGGCCAGCTGGGTGGTTGGTTGATAGGTAGGTAGGTAGATAATATCTTTGTGCCATGTGCATGTTTATTTCTTAGTGGAAATTACTAAAGGCTCAAAGTATATATACATTTCTAATTGACTTCCAGAAATGTACCAATTTATATTCCCACCCATATAGTAAAATAGTACCCTTTCCCCCATACTCTCCACTAACATTCTCTTTAACTTTGTTGATCTGATTGGACAAAAATGTGTTATTCCAATTTGTTTTTCTTTGAGGTGTTTGTATTTCTTCTTTTGTGATTCCCTCTTAATTTTCTTTACTCATATTTCTGTTGGGATATTTTTCGTTTGTAAAAATCCCTATGTATTGTAACTATTAACTATTTTTTTCTTACGTTATAGGTTTTTCTCATTTTTTTCTTTTAGCTTATGTTTTTTCTTTACTCATAATTTTTTTCAGTTTCTTTCTTCTTTACTCACAGAGTTTTATTTATGTGTTGTCAGATCTGTCTTTTCCTCTGAGGTTTCTTTTTTAGTGGCAAACTTAGAAGAGCCTTCTCTCATTTAGTGTTATAAAATACCTACATTTTCTCCTAGTACATCTGTGATTTCAGTATTTACATATTTTATCTACCTGGTATTGATTTCAGTATAGAGGGAGAAATTTAGTTTAACATTCTTTCCAAGTAATTAGGCGGTTGTAGCAACATCGTTTGTTTAATAATTTATTATTTCTCAACTAATCTGAGGTGCTATCAAATTTTATTTCTGTTGGGATTAAATGTTCTTAAGAGGGGCATTCAAAAGCACTTTGAATTAGAGTGAATACATCAAAACTTAAAAAGTAATGTCATCTTTTTGCATTAATGAGAATGCCCTGTTGCTGAAAATGATGGAATTAATGTGAGAAGCTGTCTATTTATCCAGGGCACTGCTAATGAAGATGATCTTTAAATTTATGAACTCTAGAGTTAAAGAAATACATGCACAGGGTTTTAAAACATCAAACAGTATAGTAGGGTTTATAATGAAAAATCCTGGCCACCTTTCTCTCCAGAAGCAAACACCTTTTTACCAGAGGCAAAAACAATTTCTGTTTTTAATGCCTTTTTTTGTTTTGTTTTAAGGGTTTGACAGGAAATTTGTCAGTTTCTTGGTATAATAGATAGGGATTTATTCCCTTTATGGGTTCTCCAAATAGTTAAATGAGCCTTACTTTATCCTCTTCCTCTCCCTTCTACTTTTTGTCAGCTGTGCTTATACATTGTTGAGGCTAATTCATATTCTGCTTTAAAACCATAATTAGGCTTTATATGCTTTGTCAATAGATGTATTCTAATATTTGAAAGCCAACAGATGGCATTTAAAATATTATGGGTAGGTAAGTTTATTGCAGATCCATCTAGTAGGCTAATATTCATATTCTAAGGTTCCAGTGGTTTGTTATCACTCAAAGGAATAATATACAAAAGGATATTTCTTTTCTGTATTTCACCTAGATACTGAAAATCATGCCACTTTTTAGCTTCGTTCATATTTGGATCATGCTGATTTTTTTTTTTAATTCTGTTTTTCCTGTAGTTTCCTTTGTTTTTTTCAATATAAATTTATTTATTTATTTTTGGCTACATTGGGTCTTCGTTGCTGCGCGCGGGCTTTCTCTAGTTTGCGGCAAGCGGGGGCTACTTTTCGTTGCAGTGCGCGGGCTTCTCATTGCAGTGGCTTCTCTTGTTGCAGAGCATGGGCTCAAGGGACGCGGGCTTCAGTGGCTGTGGCATGTGGGCTCAGTAGTTGTGGCTCGCGGGCTCTAGAGTGCAGGCTCAGTAGTTGTGGCGCACAGGCTTAGTTGCTCTGCGGCATGTGGGTTCTTCCCAGACCAGGGCTCAAACCCATGTTCCTTGCATTGGCAGGCGGATTCTTAACCACTGTGACCAGGGAAGTCCTTCCTGTAGTTTCTGATTGCCTTTTTTTGAGGTGATACCATACACTTCTCTTGACCATATCCCTAATTATCTTCTATTCTGTTTATTGCTTAAGATACATTACTTTTTTCTAGAATCACACTGACCTTCTCCTCTATGACTTTGGCGATTGCTTTTTTTTTTTTGGCTGTTGCTTTTTTATATAGCCTCTTTTTGGGGAGAATGTTGGTAGTTACATTGCATTCTTTGCTTTTATCATACCCTCAAGAATGCAGAATTTCAATCATACTGTCTGCTCTAACTCATCACTTTTTACCTGGAAATCTTTTGGAGCTCTGTGTTTTCTTACTTCAGTGTGAAAAGCTTATTTCACAGTTATCTACCATTTGATGTTTTTTCTGCCTTAACCTGTGGTTGTCTTCTTTCTGGGTTTATTTCTTTTCCTTGCTTGACCACATACTCAAGTTATATTCTACGAAAAGGAAGGTATTGAGTCATCATATGTCTGAAAATATCTTTTTCTGTCATTAAATATGATTGATAGTTTAGCTGTAGTCCAGAGGATGTATTTTCTCTTAGGATTTTTTTTAGCATTGCCCTAGTGTCTTCTGGTATCTAATATTGTTTATGAGAAGTCTTAATGCCAGTGTAATTATTCTTCTTTTGTAAGTAACCTATTTTCTTTTCCTCTCTGGAAGCTTAATTTCATAATGATACGTCTTTGGGCCTTTAATTCTTATTTTTTAATCCTTTTTGTTGTTTGGTGGGTACCTTAAACTGAAAGATTCACATCTCCTTTCATTTCTGGGAATTTTTCTTGCTTAGTTGCTTCAGTAATCTCTTCATTTTCACTATTATTTCTTTATGAAACTACTGTTGGCTGAATAATAGATCCCTCAGTTTGATTATCCTCGTATTTCTTATTATCTTTTTGCTTTCAGTTTCGGGACATTTACTTGACTTTTGTCTTCTGACAAAATCCTTACATTTCAGCATTGCATTTTTTGGTCTTTGTCAGGCTGCTGTAGGCTGTTTTCACATATCTGGTGATTCTTGGTTGACCCGTTCGAATTTAGGAACACAGCATTGGGCTTACTGGGCATTCTATTTATATTTCAGTGAGGCTTGTCAATAGATAGGTTTCACTTCAGAGTTAACAGGCATAGAAGTGGGCATTAAAGGATATGTCCAAATACCAGAGGATTACGTTAGTACTATTCATATGGTAAGTTCAGTGTGTTTAGAGAAGAACATGCAGGATTTTTTTGGCTGAAAGTTTATCAGGATGCTTTTGGTTACAGGCAACAAAATTGATTCAGACTGGTTCATAAAATAAAATGTTATCCTGTATTTCAAGAAGTTCAGAGGGGTTGACTCTAGGCACCATATAGTCAAATGGTTGAGTGCTGTCATCAAGGAAACATCTTTTCCTTTTCTCTCCTCTGTCATTCTCTTTCCTAGGCTTTGTATTTACAGTGGCTTTCATTATGGTTGCTGGATGGCTATAGCAGTTCTAGGTATCACATCTGGATCTGGTTATATCTAAAAGAAGAAGAGATTGTCCTTTACTTCTTTTTTAGGAGCCAGGAAGCTTTGCAGAATTCTTAGCAGATTTCCTCTCATATTGCTAGCCAGAATCGATCAGTTCATGCTCATTCCTAAATCATTCACTGGCAAGGGGAATGAGCTTAGTGTAGTTTGCCAGAACTCATCAGGATCTACCTCTGGAGCTTGTGAATGAGGTTCCATATAGGGTAGGAGCAGATACCTAATAAAAATCAGAGTTCTTTCAGAGAAATTAAGATGAGAGATGGATGCTGGTGGGTCACCCACAGTCTTCTGCATGAGGGTAAATGCCTGACTGTCCAAATTTCTACCACTAGGGTGGCACGTGACAGGTTTATGTGCAGATTTCACTTTATTTGCTCCCTTCTCAACCTTACTTCCTTTCTGTCCATTATCATCATACTAGCCTCTTTAGCTGCCATTCCCTTCTTGTATAGTCTAGGCCTGTGGCTTTCTCTGCTCAGTTTCATTAGTCCAAGACACTTTTAATCATTTTTCACCTTCCAGAAATGTGTTGCTCTTGTTCATTCACTAATGCCTTTCATTTGTTGCTTCATATTCATATTATATTTGAGCACATAAAAAAGCAGAAGATAATATAATAAACTCCCATGTATTCAGTATCAACAGTTATCAATTCATAGCCAGTTCTGTTTCACCTATACTCCCATCCATTCTCCTACTGTTCTCCCCCACCCCTACCACATTAGTTTGAAGCCTTTTACTTCTCTTTTAACGTGAAAGGAGATCATGTAGATGCTCAGGTTGCCATCTTGAATTAAGTCTAGTAGAATGTTTTGAGACTTAAAAATGACTCAGGGTAAAGAGACATACAGCCTTGAACTCTGAGTTGTATTTTCTGTTGCTAGACAACTAAATTTTATATATTCAAACACTACAATTGTGCCAAATCAAAGATACAGCTTCTATATTATTGTGACATACTGAGAGAAGAAGGTAATCACATTCAGCATTACACTGTAGCGTGTTAAATGCTGATGATCGAAATCATTGAACCCTTTTCAGCCCTCATCTTATTTAAAATTTGGCATTTTAGTAGACTTCTTGCCTTACTGCTGTTAATACTTCTTTTCCCCTCTTTGCTTCAAAACCAAATCAACTACAGATCAATGAATGAAATTAAAAATCTCCAGTACCTACCTCGGACCAGTGAACCCCGTGAAGTCCTCTTTGAAGATAGGACAAGAGCTCATGCTGATCATGTAGGTCAGGGGTTTGACTGGCAGAGTACGGCTGCTGTTGGGGTTTTGAAAGCTGTACAGTTTGGTGAATGGTAAGTTAATGGAACTCAGCTGCAAGATTCGTTAATGTCTTAAGAAAACGTGGACTCAATTTGAAAGGTTGGGGACAGTTTTTAAAAAATTACGGTAAAATGCACATAAAATAAAATTAAAATCTTAACCATTTTTAAATGTACAGTTCAGTAATGTTAAGTATATTCATGTTGTTGTGAAACAGATCTCTAGAACTTTCTCATCTTGCAAAACTGTAACTCTGTACCCATTAATCAATAACTCCCTTTCTCCTCTCCCCCAGTTCCTGGTAAACATCATTCTACTTTCTGTTTCTATGAATTTGACTACTTTAAATACCTCATATAAGTGGAATCAAACAGTTGTTGTCTTTTTGTGATTGACTTATTTCAGTTAGCATGATATCCTCAAGGTTCATCCATATTGTACCATGTACACATGTACCATGTGTCATAATTTCCTTTTTAAGGCTGAATAGTATTCCATTATATGTATATGCCACATTTTGTTTGTCCGTTTATCTGTCAGTGGACACTTGGGTTGCTTCCACCTTTTGGCTGCTATGAACAAATATCTCTTCACGTCCATGCTTTCATTCTTTTGGATATATACCCAGAAGTGGAATTGCTAGATCATATGGTAATTTGTTTTTTAATTTGGGGAGGAACTGCTATACTGTTTTTCATAGAGGTTGCACTCTTTTACACTCAGTTGGGGCCCGGTTTAAACAAGTCTCAGAACATATTTAAAAACTGTATTTTACTTTGTTTTTATGCCTTCAGGGCCTTCAATATTACTGTAGAGTTTGATCTGACGTTAGAGTTTGATTGAATTATAGTTCAATCACAGGTTAAGTATTTCAAGTTAAAGATCATTTAGCTTTTTTCCCCTCTCTACTTTGAAAGCTGGAAGGTGTGACAGTTGTGTGGCTGAGATGTATTCTGTCCATTTCTTTCCGTCCTGATAATGACATTATAGGGTGGCATGGAGATGGTGGGGCAAAGTGGTTAGAGGATTCAAATGCATCTAGTTTAGAATAAAACTGTTTTTAGTCATCGATGTTTTAGTTTTATAACAACTAATTTTAATTTTGGAAAAAAATGCTTTATTGGTGTTTTATTTTTTTTTAAATTGACTAAAGAAACAAATGTATACTTTGTCCTTAGGAGTTATGCATCTATTTCTTTGCTAGTATAGCAGTTCCAGGAACGGGAAGATTGAAATTTGTCACCTTTTTCCATTAGGAGATGCTTGTTTCTAAAGCTTAATTTTGTTAATCTTAGGAGTGACCAACCTCGCATAACCAAAGATGTGATTTGTTTTCATGCTGAGGATTTTACTGATGTTGTACAGAGACTTCAGTTGGACCTTCATGAACCTCCAGTTTCCCAGGTAATAACGTTTGCTTTTTTATTTCTCTTTGAGTGAGATTTTGGAAATAAGTATCCGTATCTATTTAATTTTGCATTTTATCTTACAGTTGGATACATGGGATAGTGAATTTAATTTTATTACTATTAAAGGCTGTTTGTGGAGGGTGTTGAAAATCATTGAAACGGAGCTTCCCAAGCAGAATGCTTAAGATCCTTCAGTCTTTGGGATGCCAGGTGGGCCTGGGATGGTCAGAGGGCCCAGGATAACTCAGTTCTGGCCATGAGCAGTCTCAGCTGTTAATCCCATTGCCCTGCGTGTCCTCACCTGCAAAAGGTTGAAAGACACTGAAGGAGCAGACAAATGTTGCCCTTATGTGGGTCAAAGAATATTGATATTTAGTTGCATTTTGAAATACTTACTTAAATGATTCCCTAGGCCATCCTAATTTTAACCTGTACTTTTTTACTAGAAATGTAGTAAAATATGAGGAAAAATGTGTCTCAAGAATTGTAGGAAATTTTAGAAAGTTGTATATCATACAGTGTTGTTTAGCTTTAATTTGATCCTACTGTTCTCCTGTGCTAATTATAATGTTTTATTTGACTGCATCTTTACATATTTTACTTTAAAATCTCATGCAACTTTTTTCCTCTCTTCAGTGTGTGCAGTGGGTGGATGAAGCGAAACTAAACCAAATGAGGCGGGAAGGCATTCGTTATGCTAGAATTCAGCTGTGCGACAATGATATCTACTTCATCCCTAGAAATGTCATTCATCAGTTCAAAACAGTGTCAGCAGTGTGCAGCTTAGCCTGGCATATAAGGCTTAAACAGTACCACCCTGTTGTGGAAGCCTCTCAAAACACAGAAAGCAGCTCTAACGTGGACTATGATTTAACTGGAAAGAGAGAATTAGAAGTTGACTCCCAGTGTGTGAGAATAAAAACTGAATCTGAGGAAACATGCACAGAGATGCAACTTTTGACAACTGCTTCATCGTCCTTCCCACCTTCATCTGAACTTAATCTACAGCAAGATCAGATGACTCAGCCTATTCCAGTTTTAAAGGTGGAAAGTAGACTGGACTCTGACCAGCAACACAATCTACAGGAACATTCAAGCACTCCTGTGTGATATGTACATATTCAAACACATTTTTTAACTTTTTTAAATTTTGATGTGAAGTTATAGTTTTATAACTGGCTTAAGTTAAGTTTTATTGGAGAAATCTTGCCTATAATTCTATAAAGAGAAATGACATTCCACAAATGTCAAGCATATCTTTTTTACACAGATTATGCAAAGTTAAGAGTTGTATCTTATCCCGTTAGTACAGTATGTAATAGTGGGTCTGCTGCTACTTTCTGTTTTAAGGTGTGAGGTAACAATTCAATCTCTTCTTCAAATCAAAATGAGAATTCTCTGGAATAACAGATTCTTATTTGGTAAATAATTCACTTCCTTTCATTTTATCTTGCCTTGTCTCTTGCCATATTTGCTGTTTTTATGATAGAAGATCAGATTTATGGTTTAGTACTTGTGCTTTTATGGCACAGATTCAGTTTCTACAGTAAAAAATGGCATAGGTCGCAGGAAACAATTCCTGCATCTTGTACGTGGGCAAGTCAGTTATTTAGTTCCAACCATAAAGAACAGATAGTTTCTAAGGAATTCAGTGGCTCTCTGATTTCTTAACAAAAGAGAAAGCACAGCACTTTCTGATCCAAACTGTCTTTTTTTGTATCTGTTATTTAAAGCCCAGTGGATATTTCAATTAAAAATATCTAAAGATGAATAGTCCTTGGTCATTCATTCTCCATGGTTCATTAATCTCTTCTAGAATACATGGTAACTGTGGAAGATATTTTGGGTAAAATAGATAATGTTGACATGATACTCTATTGTTCTGCTTCCTAGCATCCTCACATTCTGTGTGGATACTTTTGCTTCCTAAACTGATCACGAGTATCAAACTTAGAGAATGATACCTATCTTTCAGATGAGGCTGCCATATTTTGTGCATGAAACTTAGGAAAAACTATTTTTGTCACTTGGCATCAACCTCTTCATCATAAAGATCTGTTGAGATACTTCAGTTCAGAGTTTCAACTGGTGAATACCTGGGTTTATTTATTATTACTCTGTGTTGCTACTGTCTAATAAAGAATATGGCACTAGACTTCATCCTAGAGTTTCAGGTAGCCTAATCCTTATTAGTGCCTGAGTATTTAACCATTTTTTTTCGAACAGGCACAGTTCATATAGCTAGTGTAGTCTTAACTTTCTATTATTTTAGAATGTTAATGGGATACACATTTCACTTTCTCTTAGTTAATAATACAATAGGCCTTTTGTTTATTAAAGGAAGAGTACTCCCCACACCTAAGACCAGATTCTTGTATCTACCTGGTTATAGTGCAATTTGGAGATTTTTTTTTCTGGAGGTTGAGATTTGGAATATTTACATTAACATAGGCAAAAAAAGATGCTGCTTTATTATGTCTGTCACCATGAAAACTTAGCTGCATCTTTTGAAATATCAAATATGAATTTTCTCTAAAATATTCTGAAATAGGTTAAATCTTATATAAATATTACTTTGTGCAATATTGTTGTGTAGTTAAATGCATATTAGCAAAGTATAGAGGTCACTGTGTAAACCGATAGAAAAGTAACCATCAGCAAATACTGCAGTGATTAGTTAGAATCTGTATTATTCCTTATATATATGTATATGTATGTATTCTCTGTTAAAAAGGATGAAGACAAATAGAGAAACATTTCAATGTAAACCATTTATGAATTGGAAATGATGTTGGTTTTAGTTATCTTTGTAAATAAGGTAATTAGAATGGTATGAACAGTAATGTGATTATTGCAGGGGTGTTTTAAAATCTTGGGTATAAATTTTAGGGTAAATTCTGGTTTATCAAGGCTAATTTTTAAGGGACCTGCCTTTGAGGGTGTTTTTTGTTATTTTGTTATTTTAGGGGGAAGGGGTTAATTACAAAGTATGTGGGTTTGGGTTATTTCTTATTTTTGTTTTTCTGTCCAGAAGAATTTCATAGAGCTTTACCAGGCTGTGCAAAGTAAAATTCTTCTCAGGCAACATTTGCTTTTTAAAATAATCATGAAGAACAAGGTTGTTAAAGCAAAAACTTTTAATTTTTTTTCTTGTCTTCCAAGATCCGATTTCCCCATCTCCCACTTGCCATCCAGCAGATGCCACCTGTCATCTAAGCTGGTCATTGCTAATAAACAAGGAGACTGTCTCCTGACAGCCATCACTGTGTATAATCACTCAGGAACCAGCGGATCTGCAAAGACCTACAATCAAAAGCAAATCCCCATTTTCTTTTTATAAAACATTCTACCCTCAACTCCAATATAACATATATTAAAAGAGTATAAAAATGTTTAAAATCATGTACTAATAAATTCATTGTATGTTAGAATTGCAATAGAACTGAGAGAAACATTTAGCTAGTAATGTATCTGGAAACTGAATGTCTTATGTGAGTATTAGATTTTAATAGCATGCTTTAAAGACTGATGAATATAAAAGCGCAAGTTTTGAGTTTCTTACTTCTTTAAAGCTGTATCCTAGTTTAGTGATACAAATGATAGCAACTTTTCTAAAATCATTAAATTATTTGGTTTGGTGGAGTGAGGCATGGAACAATCTGGCGTCTTCTGACTTGTAAAGTAGTGATGGCAGTGAAGTTGTAACTGAAATGTAAGCTGATCTTCCTTTTTTGGTATGTTACCTGTTGTGCCAGCTCTTTGAGATTACTTGCAGAATGTGGCTATAAGTTTTAGTATTTTGTGGAGCAGAGGGATATTTTTTAAATGTGCTTATGGAAAGGACCCAGTAAATGAGTAAACTTAGTAACTAGAACGATTTTATGGTATTCACTAATCAGGAGAAAAGTCTTCCCCCTGCCCCAGAAGTCATTCTATAATTACCAAGATACACTAGGAGTAGGATTATGAAGTATCCCAAATTCATAAAGCAATAATAATAAAAACTACATATTTCTTTCCCCTCCAAAGTTTTTAACTCTTTAAAAATGAATTCCTAGGCTTAATTGTACTTTTAATTTGCTAATTTAGTACTTAGAATTTGTTTCACTGGTACTTTATTATTTTGAATTTAAAGACTTTTGAAAGGTACCCTTTCCCCTTAGAGATAGTTGGAATTACAGTAGACTAATATTAAAAGCTCTTGTAGGGGGGAAACGGGGCTTATCATATAAAATTATTTACTAAACCTTAGGAAAAGGTGTCTTGCATCAGTCTTAATAGGCATAAAGTTCATGCTTAATGACTGGAGAAACTTTTGCTTATTGCCTTTCCCTCTATAATTATTGTCTAGAATGAAAGCTAATTTAGGAACAAGATACCAAAATTCAAAAAACCCCTTAGTGCATGTATTCTTTATTATTATTAGTTCATTATTAGATCATTTATTTTCATCTATATTTGCCATTAAAAATTTATTTGCATTTATATCTTTAGAATAATTGAGTTTGTGTCTGTAAATCTGTTTTATCATTGCTACAAGTTTTTTAAAAAAAACTTTCACTAGTACATGCCAGAGGTTCATATTTCTGCTAAGTATTATTTTTTAAAAAACAGGTTGTAGCTGTATTTATTGGTCATGCAGTAAGTAGAGGAAATGTACAAGACAGATGTTTTTCTTTAGCACATAAGGGACCTATCCTCATCCTGAAAGTTTGTTGCTTTAAAAGCAAGTATCTCTCCATAAATATTATGGCCTTCCATTTTCTTCATACATCTTTTAGGATTCACTTGTGCATGTAGTTGAGACCACTGTCTCTTAATATAGCACTTTTCAATTCTCTCTAAAGAAATACTTAATGTACTACTTCTATCACATGTTGTAAATTTTCATGTAATAGTGTTTTCTGTGACTAAACTCCATTTTGATTGGCAGCTAAGACTTTTTTTCCTGTGGCTTTAATTTATCTAAGAGGTCTTTGCATATAGATGAAATGTATAATTTGCCTGGCGGACTATTTGCGTTTTGTGGCCTTAGTTTGTTTATTGACATTAATGAGTGTTTTAAAAAGGTTTTTAATGAATAGTCTTAAATCTAAATTTGTGTGAATAATAATCCTTTTAACACAGTGCTTTTTTGTAGCTGTCTAAGTGTGTTAAATTGTTAAGCTATTTCTTTGTAAAATAGGACAATGGAATGCATAGAGTTTTTTTTTTCCTGTAAAGTATTTTTTTAATAAACAAAGTCTGATTTGTCCTTTACTGATGTTTCATGACAAAATGAATCGCACATGTGAATTCTAGCTACCTGGAACCTGTTTTTAAAGTATTTGTCCCTCCCTTCTCTGTCCCCTATTATTTTTTACTATTAGAGATTACAAAATTAGAAAATCTTGACTTTCCTAAAGAAAGTTCATAGATACTGGGGGAAAATTTCATCCATATTGAGAGGCAGTTAGTTTGAGGGAAGAAGAAAAACTATGCTTGGCATTTGTGGCAGTTAACTCCTCGCTGCATAAATTGATTTATCCCTATGAGAATAATCTTAAATTTTTGTTCTGGGGATGCCGATATTTTTGAAAGTACATGCATACAGTGTTAGTTAATGAAGGTGGTTTATAGACGTTTCAGATACCATTGATGTATTAAGTGACATAACTCACTGGATTTTTTCCTCATCAGTTTTTATTTGTGTGAACTCTTTAATTGAGGTACCTGTCCTAAGCACTGATAGCTCTTGTTTATGATTAGGAAAGGAAGAGGGAAGGAACGAATGTTTTTTGAGTAACTGTTGAGGGCCAGGTACTTTTTATGAAGGTAGCTCATTTAATTCTCACAGCCTTGAGTAGGAAGGTAACAATACAATCTCCATAATACAGGTGAGAAAACAGGCTTGTTAGGTTGAATAAATTACCCGAAATCACATAGCTTTTAGT
Source organism: Grampus griseus (assembly GCF_964374135.1). Taxonomy (NCBI): domain Eukaryota; kingdom Metazoa; phylum Chordata; class Mammalia; order Artiodactyla; family Delphinidae; genus Grampus; species Grampus griseus. Next base: position 83,538,192 of record NC_139017.1, read on the forward strand.
GGGAGCAGGGATTTGAATGCAGTTCTGGGTTCAAAGCCCACACTTTGCTCAGTGAGAGCCTTACCTGATTTCAGTTCTTCCAGGAACTCCCCCCAAGGCCTCTTTGTGTGCTAAGCAATGAAGTAAAATGTTTAATTAGTGTTATTTACGTCTTAAAGCAAATATTTAGATATACAAAAAATGACTTTTTCATTTTTCCAGTGTTGTTTTTGTGTGTGTGTGTGTGTTTTAAAGTCAGCCATTTGTGTTGAAACCAAACAGAATTGTCATGTTCAGCTCTAAGGATGGGAAAAGCTGTCAAGAAGCAAAAGCAGAAAGGAAGCCACTGCCAATGTGTGGAATATAAAAATCAAGCCTGGGTGAAATAATTTTAAATTAGTTCTATGGGAGTTACTTTTATCTTAGTCGATTTTCCTCATCGGTAAAACGGGGATAATAACTTCCACCTTATGTCGATTTGGTAGATAATCAAAAATAATGATGTAAAACATTTAGAACTGCATTTAGGCTTTCTGCAGTGGTCTAATCGTTATCTCATTAGCTTTAACTGACCCAAATGCTACAATGCTGGGCAAGCAAGGTCAATGCTTCAAGTGAGGTGAGAATGGCCGTTAGGGGTGTTCCAGTAATGGCCACAAAAGTATAGAGGAGGAAAGAGGCTTAAAACCTTCTTAATGTATCTTTAAATATTCATTTGAGGTCGCTACCGTTCCTTTCTCCTGACCTCTATCAGCCTGCTTGAATTTTTAACCTAGAAACAGTTCTTCCCGCCGCTACCTTCCCCTACCCTAATTTGGAAAAGTGTCCTGGAACCTGCCCCCCAAGCCTTGGCCCTCTTCTTCCTTTACCCTTGAGCACCCAGAAGGCTTAAGTCCCAGAGCTGCTGAGGGACGGGAGAGGAAAGGAATTAATAAGGCGCAGCCTGCCAGGACTTTCGTCCCAGGACGGCATAAATTCATGAAAACATTCGTTCATTAAGCAAAGGTTGAGAACCTGTGTGCCAGGCTCCTGCCAGGCCCTAGTCTCTGACCTCATGGAGTCTCCAGCCCCTTGAGGAAGACCGATAGGATATAATGAAGCACAAAGAAACAGAAAACACAAGGAAAGATAAGCGTTGCAAAGAAATGAACGGGGAACTATTGGAATATCTGGACCGACCTCCTTTAGATGAAGGGCTGGGAAAGTCATTTGTGAGAAAGTGACCTGAAAGGTGATCTGGGGGAGCTGCTCTTGGCCTTGATCTCCGTGTAGCTCCCCAGCCCCTCGGTCCCGAAGCCTGGCGGAGGCTCGGCGGGAAGGCCCCGGGCCGGGGGCGGAGCCAACTTCCCAGCGAAACACGGAAAGCGGAAGCCGCGGCCTCGCTGCACCGTGGTCTGCGGAGCTGCTGTTGTCTAGCTCTCGGCCGGCTGAGTCACGGCCCTTCCAGGCCCGGCCTAGCGAGGACGCGTGCCCGCCGCCCCGAAGCAGCTGCTACCCGGGCCTTGGGACCTCTGCACTTGACTTTTTTCAGCGGAACAAAGCCGTTTGCCGTTGCCGTAGCGACTGGCAGCCTAGCTAATACCTACTTCACTTTCTATCCCCCTCCTTTCCTAGCTCATTCTTTGCTTATTTTAGGGTCTGTCCGATGACCCTATAGGTCGGGCTTGGAGGGCGCCGGCTCTCTGGCAACAGACTGCCCTCCTCTGGGCGCTGGGCGGCCGGCTGCCTCCGAGGCTGGGGCGTCCTCCGCAGTCTCCATGGTAACGGCCCAGACGGCGTCTCCGCCTCGGGGGAAAGATGAGGCCTGCCTGGCCCGCCGCCTCGCCCCCGGCCTCATGGCCGGGCCGGGGCCACTGAGGAGGAAGGTCCCGGCCACCGGACTGCGGGGCAGCGTGCACCAGGTGAGAGCAGGACTCCTGGGAGCGGAGGAGGTGGGGTGCAGGTCAACTCCAGCGACCTCCCCTCCTCTCCCAGTTCCCTGCATCCCTGAACACACTCGCACAAAATATCGCAGAGAGGCTTCTCCGGTCGCCACTGCGCCAGAGTTTTTTTTGGTATGCTTTTGTTTTTTTTCCTGGCAAACAGCAGGGGAACGAGACGGTCAGCAGCGCATGGAGAGGCTGAGAGAAGCGTTTTCTGAGTTCTACCCAAACTGGGAGAGTACCTTTCAGCAACTGGACTCACTGACTGGTTTTCCTTCATTTTCAGTGAAATCCCATTCTCTGGCTGGAGACACAGATGGCCTCAAATGAGAGAGATGCTATATCGTGGTACCAAAAGAAGGTAATACCAATGTATTTTTATTTGTAAAGCATGCTTCCTGCAAAAAGGTCCCACAAAGAATACCTATCATGTTAGTTTTCCCTGAGCTTGGTAGTGCAGGTATTCTTACATGATATCTCTCAACATAAATGGAAAAACTGATGGACAAGGTCATTAGGTCTTTTGAACTCAGTTCTAGGTCCCCCAATAAGATTTTCAACCTCCCATCTCCAGGCTGCATTCACAGTGTCACAGCAATGCTTTGAGAGTTTGCTTCTAATCAAACTGCTGCTTTTTCAGGCATAGAACTTTATCTGCACAGCTCAGATTGGTACTGTCAATTTTAATGAGCTGTCCATTACCTTTTATTTCTCTAGTTTCCTACTGATGTTTTTCTTAAGTGGAAGTATCTTTTAAGGTGATATTTAATTTGAAATATTTTGGACATTGCTTTTCAACTTACTTTTAGATCCAGCTAACTTGAATTTTGAAGGAAATAGTCCTAGGAAATAATAATTTATTCTAGCCTCAGAGAAGCACAGAAATTTCCCAGGTATCATATGGATACTTAATAGTTTCATGACTTTTGTGAGACTTGACCGAAATAAAAGGATTTCCTTTGCATCACTTAAATAGCCTGCTTCCTATTTCAGATTGGAGCATATGATCAGCAGATATGGGAAAAGTCAATCGAACAGACTCAGATTAAGGTAAATTGATTTCTTTGGTTTTTTCGCTTTGTTTTACTGCTTTAATATGAAGAGTGAATTGTATTTACTTTTTAAAAATTCTGCACTTATCCACCAAATCTGGCGTTCTTTGTTCTTTGAAGTGAATAATGAAAACGACACTGCAAATGGGATGATAAATGACAATTGACATTTGGCCTCTGTATCAGGGAAATAGAAAGGGGTGGTTGGTCTATGATGAATTTGAAAGCAAATGTCCCATATAAATGGGGCTATGGCTAACTCTGGCGGTAGAGTTAGTTGTGGTAACACAGGCCCAGTATTGCCACAGCTTCAGGGTTCTCAAGAGAAGCTGTGAATATGCATTTTTATGCGAAATATCCAGGCTTTTTAGAGCATCTCCTCCTCCTCCTTCCCCCCTCTACTTCCTATTCTCCCCCTCCCTCTCCTCCCCCCTCCTCCCCTATCTCCTCTTCCTCTTTTTCTTCCCTGCAAGTCAAATAAAATGCATTTGTTGCCTGAATCTCTTTCAATTACTAGTTTAGAGTATGGGCCTAAGTATTTCAGGTTCTTAAACTTTTTTCTACACTGCTTTGGAACTGAGCAGATTCTTGGAGTTATTGCATGCTAGCCAGGCAACCAAAAATTGATGTGTAATTCAGAATGCCAGGTTATTAATTTATAATAGGGGAGGGGAGGGTTAAATAATCTAATGTTCCAAAATCAAGGTTGTGGGATCAACATATTTGGGGGGGGATGCAAATTAGTCATGGAAAGGTTGCTTGGTAGCCAAATGTAATTGCCTAGTCTTGAGAGATGGGGAAAATCCTAAAGAGCATCCTGCCCTTACAGAATGTCTCTCTATTGACATTAATACTTAGATCTACAGATTCCAGGGTCTTACCTCCTTGGAAAGTACTGAATAATGGCTGGCAGATTTTTGTTTTTGGACCTTTCTTTTTTAAAGATTTTTCCATAGACCCTCTATTAACATTAAAAAAAAAATGTATGTATGGGTGTAATACAACTTAATAGTTCTATTTATCTCCAAGTCAGATTGATTGGACTGGGATGTTTAAATCTCGGGTGAAATACTTTTAGGGCAAATTCTTTTTGTAAGCCACTCAATTAGAAAGTTGTTTGAACTGCATGGTACTTGGCTAGCTTTTCATAATTTTGTACAGTCCTTGACGTTTTATATTAATAGGAGATGGGATTAGGATGAATAAATCCCCCAATTTTATTTTGTAACTCTCTAAATCCTGTCCTGTTATTCTTTTGTGAGCTCTGAAAAGTATGGGTAGTAGTAAGTCTGGTGTAATGGAAAGAGCACAGAACTGGGCATTGGATCTCCTTTTGTGACCTCTGTCTAGCCTTGTGATCTTGAACAAGCACTGTAGTTTGTCTGGGTTTTGGTTTATTTATCCTTAAAAGGATTTTACTTCCTGCTATAGAATTTCATTACCTACCTCCTTCCCGTACCCAATTTAAATATTTCCTCAACCCTTATTTCCATGCCATTTTATACATACCTTCCTTTTGGTACACCATCTCCTGTGTTACTTGTTAACCTGTGTGTTTTCATGGACCTCAAGGGCAGGCATTGCATTTGTATCCCACTCTTAGAACATTCTGAGTCATACTAGGAACTCAGTGTTTCTGTATTTGATTAAACTCCAACTATTATGTATATTTTTATTCATTGTTTTCTCAAAAGGTAATCTATCTAATACCTCCTTAATGTATACTTTTTAATTTAGCAGTGGAAAGAATAAAATTAAAGAGAACTCTAAAAATTTACTGAGTTAATGTACCAAGGCCTCCCAGGTGCGAAGGATACAGTCAACAAGACACACATGGTTCTTGCCTTCATGAATTTTACAGTCTAATGGTAGTGGGAGAAAAGCCAAGTTATCTTTTTAAGTATGTTTAAGTCTTAGATGGAAGCTGACCAAAGTATAGGACACAAAGAAGTATTTAATGCAATTTAAAACAGATTACACAAATATACATGTTTTTGAAAACAAATTTAAAAAGAAAAGGAAAGAAAATTAAAAAAACAAAATGAATAACAATATTAACATCAGATCACAATACAATAAAATTAGAAATTACATAATAAAAATATAATTCAAAATTATAAAAAATATAAATTAAAAAAATCTTAACTTGGATCATGAAAAGTGGTAGGAACTGTTCTACAAACATTTACTGAGCTACTATGTTTAAGACATTTTGCTTGGTGCTGAGCACAGAAGTACAACGCTTGTATAAGGGAAGATACGTAGCCCAATCCGGTTGGGGTATAAGGTAAGCAGATGAGATGATAGGTCATAAATCAGTTTAGAGCTGAGCTGACTGCTTTACTAAGAACTTTAGATACTGTACTATATAAAATGAAAAAATTTGTATTGTTTTTAAGTAGAGGGGACACATCATATCTGTTTTTTTGAAGGATAGAAATAAAAACGTAGATAGAACAAAATTTGTAGAATGCTTCCAAAATAATACTTGATGAAATTATATCACTCTAAATGTCTATATTAACAAAAAATGTCTAGATTGACTAGGAAGAAAGAGTTACAATGATTCAAGTTAACATACAAAGAATCTGAGAAATAAAACAATAATAAGTCAAAGTAAAGAAGGGGAAGAAATATCAAAAATAAAACTAAAACAGAGACTTCCCTGGTGGCGCAGTGGTTAATAATCCGCCTGCCCATGTGGGGGACACGGGTTCGATCCCTGGTTGGAGAAGATCCCACATGCCCTGGAACAATGAAGCCCATGCGCCACAACTACTGAGCCTGCACTCTAGAGCCGTGCGCCACAACTACTGAGCGCACGCACCGCAACGACTGAAGCCTGTGTGCTCTAGGGCCTGTGCTCCACAACAAGAGAAGCCACCGCAATGAGAAACCTGCACACTGCAAGGAAGAGTAGCCCCTGCTCACTGCGACTAGAGAAAGCCCGCGCACAGCAACGAAGACCCAGCACAGCCAAAAAAAAAAACCCCAAAAAACAAAAAAACCTAAAACAGTGTTCATGTATTCTTCATTTAACAAATATTTGTTGAGCACTTACCTACCATGTGTCAGGCAGTAGGATGGGCACTATATCTATATAATGATGAGCAGAAACACTCAACATTTTTTGGAGCTTATGATAAAGTGGGAGACAAACAATAATAAAATTAATCCTACTAATGAATAAAAATTACTTTGTGATAAATGCTAAGAAGGAGAGCTACTATTTGCAAGCTATTATAACAGGGAAATGGACCTAGTCAAGGAGGTCAGAGAAGCCTTCCCTGAAGAACTGATGCTTCAAGTGAGATCTGAAGGATGAATAGCAGTTAATTAGGTCAAGAACAAATATACTTATCTGACAAAAACTCTTTCAGAAAGCAGAGGAGGAAGTATGCTTCCCAGCTCATTTTTTGAGACCAGTATTACCCTGATTCCAAAGCCAGACAAAGACAGCACAAGAAAATTTGTCATAACTGTACTACAAAGCTACAGTAATCCAAACAGTATGGTATTTGCACAAAAACAGACACATAGATCAGTGGAACAGAATAGACCACCCAGAAATGGGCAGTGTATTATACGGGCAATTAATCTACAACAAAGGAGGCGAGAATATACAGTAGGGAAAGGACAGCCTCTTCAGAAATGCTGTTGGAAAAGCTGGAAAACTACATGCAAAAAAATCAAACTGGACTACTCTCTCACATGATGCACAAAAATAAATTCAAAATAGATTAAAAATTTTAAATGTAAGACCTGAAGCTGTAAAACTTCTAGAAGAAAACATAGGTTGTGCACTCTTTGACATTGGTCATAGTAATATTTTTGGATATGTCTCTTCAGTCAAGGGAAACAAAAACAAAAATAAACAAATAGGACTATGTCAAACTAAAAGACTTTTGCACAGCGAAGGAAACTATCAATAAAATGAAAAGACTGCCTACTGAATGGGAGAAGATATTTGCAAATGGAATATCCAATAAGGGGTTAATATTCAAAATATACAAAAAATTCATACAACTCAACATCAAAAAAGCCAAACAACCCAATTAAAAAATGGGCAGAGGACCTGAATAGACATTTTTCCAAAGAAGACATACAGATGGCCAGTGGGCACATGAAAAGATGCTCAACATACTAATCATCAGGGAAATACAAATCCAAACCACAATGAAATATCACCTCACACCTGTCAGAACAAATTACAAGCATTGGTGAGAATGTGGAGAAAAGGGAACCCTTTTGCACTATTGGTGGGAATGTAAATTGGTGCAGCCATTATGGAAAACAGTATGAAGATTCCTCAAAAAGTTAAAAATAGAACTACCATATGATCCAGCAGTTCTACCGCTGGTTATTTATCTGAAGAAAACAAAAACACTAATTAGAAAAGACATATGCACCCCTATGTTCATTGCAGTATTATTTACAATAGGCAAGATATGGAAGCAACCTAAGTGCCCATCAACAGATGAATGGATAAAGAGGATGTGGTATCTATATACAATGGAATATTACTCAGCCATAAAAGCATGAAATCTTGTTGTTTGCAGCAACATGGATGGCCTTAGAGGATATTATTCTAAGTGAACTAAGTCAGACGGAGAAAGACAAATACTCTATGATTTCACTTATATGTGGAATCTAAAAAAATAGATGAACAAACATAACAAAACAGAAAGAGTTACAGATAGAACAAACAGGTGGTTGCCAAAGAGGAGTGGTGAGGGGAAGAAATAGGTGAGGGAGATTAAGAGGTACAAACTTCCAGTTGCAGAATAAATGAGTCACCAGTATGAAATGTACAGTGTGGGGAGTATGGTCAGTAATTATGTAATATCTTTGCATGGACAGATTATATCTAGACTTATATTAGTGGTCATTTTGAAATGTATAGAAATATGGAATCACTATGTTGTATAACAGGAACTAACAGACTATTTTAGATCAATTGAATTTCAAAAACAAACTTATAGAAAAAGAGATCAGATTTATGGTTAGCAGGCGGGGGGTTTGGAGGAGGGGGAATTGGATGAAGGCAGTCAAAAGGTACAAACTTCCAATTATAAGATAAATAAGTACTAGGACTGTAATGTACAACATGAATATAAATAACGCTGCTGCATGTTATATATGAAAGTTGTTGAGAGTAAATCCTAAGAGTTCTTATCACAAGGAAAAAAAATTTTTTTTCTCTTTCTTTAATTTTGTATCTATGAGATGGTAGATGTTCACTAAACTTATTGTGGTAATCATTTCATAATGTATGTAAGTCAAATCATTATGCCATATACCTTAAACTTATACAGTGCTATATGTCAATTATATCTCAATAAAACTGGAAGAAAAAAATCCTACCTGAGGCATAATATGGAGCTTTTAATAAACTATCATACTGATTTATTAAAAAGAAAGAAAATTTGTCCTAAACATAACTGTAAAAATCTTTAATAAAATATTAACAAACCAAATTCAACAACATGTAAAATGGATTATCTACCATGACCAAGTGGGATATCTGAGAAATATGTTGTTGGTTTAAGATAAATTAATGTAATATATCATATTAATAAGGGATAAAATGCATGGTCTTTTCAGTAGAGACAGGAAAACCATTTGACAAAATTCAATGCCCATTACTGATAAACTGGTAATTTCTTCAATCTGTCAAAGGGTGTCTATTAAAAAACCTGTCATTGGGATTGACATATATACACTAATATGTATAAAATAGATGACTAATAAGAACCTGCTGCATAGCAAATAATAATAATAAGTTATCATGTATTTAAAAAAAAACAAAAAACCTACAGCTTACACTATAGTTAGGAATTAAAGACTGAGTGCTTTGTCCCTCAAATCAGGAATAAAGCAAGGATGTCTGCTCTCACCACGTCCATTTAACGTTGTACTAGGGATTCTAGCCAGTGCAGTAAGACAAGGAAAAAGAAATAAAAGGCATTGAGAAAAGAAAATGAAAATTGCTTTTATTCATGGTGACATGATCCCATATTTAGAAATTCCTAAGGCATTACTAACAATAAATGAGTTTAGCAAGGCCTCTAGATTTAAGATCAATATACAAAAATTATTTGTATTTCTATATACCAGCCATGAGTATTCCAAAAATGAAATTAAGAAAACAATTCATTCACAATACATCACAAAGAGTAAAATACTTAGGAATAAGTGTAACATAGTATGTATAACCCCTGTATACTGAAAACTACGAACATTGCTAAGAGAAGTTAAAAATCTGAAGAAATGGAGTAGCATTTCACACTTGTGATCTGAAAGACTTAACATTGTTAAGATGGCAGTTCTCTCCAAATGTATCTATAGATTCACTATAATCCCTTTAAAGTTCCAGCAGACTCTTTTCTTTTGGTAGAAATTGATAAGCTAATTCTAAAGTTGATAAGGAATGTAAAAGACCTAAAATATTCAAAATAAGTTTAAAAGGAATAGAGTTAGGGCTTCCCTGGTGGCGCAGTGGTTGAGAGTCCGCCTGCCGATGCAGGGGACACGGGTTCGCGCCCCAGTCCGGGAAGATCCCACATGCCGCGGAGCGGCTGGGCCCGTGAGCCATGGCCACTGAGCCTGCGCGTCCGGAGCCTGTGCTCCGCAACGGGAGAGGCCACAACAGTGAGAGGCCCGCGTACCGCAAAAAAAAAAAAAAAAAAAAGGAATAGAGTTAGAGGACTTACTGGATCTCACAATTTACTGTAAAGCTGTAAGTAATTCAGATAGTGTAGTATTGGCATGAGTAATAGATCAATGGAACAGAATAGAAAATCTAGAAATAAATCCTTACAGTTTTGATAAATTGATTTTGACAAAGATGCCAAAATAATTCAATGAAGAAATGATAGTCTTGTCAACAAATGGTGCTGGAACAATTGGATAGCTACATGTATAAAAATGAACTTTGATTCTTACCTCACACTGTACACAAAAATTACTTAAAAAGGATCATGGACTTAAGTGTAAGAACTAAAAGTCTAAGGTTTTCTAGAAGAAAACGTAGAAGATCTTTGTTAGTCAGGATATGGAGGAACCAGAACTCTCATACACTGCTGGTGGGAATGGAAAGTAGAAACATTTAAATATATATACTTCTCATATGACCCAGCATTTCCACCCCTAGTTATCTACCTAAGAGAAATAAAAACATATGGGCATATGCAAATATTCATAGCAATACTATTCATAATTGCCAAAAACTAGAAAAAAAATCCAAGTATCTATCAACTGGTGAGTAGGTAAACAAATGTGTTATATCCATACAATGGCACATGACTCAGCAATAAAAACTATTAATACATGCTACAACATGGATGAACCTCAAAAATGTTATGCTAAGTGAAAGGGACCAGACACAAAAGACTATATTCTGTGATCCAGTTTATATGAAATTTCTAGGAAAGGCAGGTTTATAGAAATAGAAAGCAGATCAGTGTTTGCCTACAGCTGGGGGATAGGAACAGAGATTTATTGCCATTCTTGCTTTTCTGGTGATGGAAATGTACTAAAATTTGAGTGTGATGATGGTTGCACAACTCTATAAATTTACCAGAAATCCACCAAATTAACTACTAAAACTACACTAAAAATAAGTGAGTTTTACAAAGTATTAATTATACCTCAATATAGCTATTTTCTTAAATCACATCAATAGAAAAAAATAGGAGAAATCATAATGTAGTACACAACAAATTCATATATATTCCCAATGAAAATTGTCTTCTAAAATTTCTTAATTGAGAAAATATATTAAATCTAAGGTCTAACATTATTTTCAGTAATGAAGCTCAACTTAGTCCCCCCCCACAAAAGAATAAAACAAGAATAACCCCTATTACTATTATTTAACATGCTGTTTGAGATATATTTGCTAAGATGAGCAAAACGTTCTAATTAATATTATCTTTGCTTTTAAAATATTTGTTCTTTTATTTTTCTAATTAATATTAGAATAACAAAAATCAGTGTTTGAAAATGATATGATTTTACACCTAGGAAATTTTAAATGGCTAATCATAAACACACAGGTGATTTCAGCTGTATTTGTAACCTTTTATTTCTTGAACTGGATAGTGGGTACATGATAGATGAGACACCTCATTAAAGATGACAGTTGGAATATGTGCATTAATCTCCATCTGATTTCTTCTGAAAATTCTCTAAAATTATAATAAATAAGAAAAGAAATCAGCCTACAATAGGAGTGAAAGAATGGGAGAGAAGACTACTGTAAAAGAGAGCTGTTAACACAATTTTGAAAGTTGGAAAATGGATGTAAAGAAAATAAAAATGTTAAGTGTCTATAGTAGGGGATGCCAGTGGGAAACAAGTGAATTCCCTGTTTTAAAACACCTGTATTTAGTGGTTACCAGTGGGGAGAGGGAAGTGGGGAGGGACAATATAGTGGTAGGGAATTAAGAGGTGCAAAGTATTATCTATGAAATAAGCTACAAGGATATATTGTACAACACAAGGAATATAGCCAATATTTTATAAATAACTATAAATGGAGTATAACCTTTAAAAATTGTGAATCACTATATTGTACACCTGTAGCTTTTATAATATTGTACATCAACTATTCTTAAATTTAAAAAAGATTAGAGGAAAAAGACCCCTGTATTTAATTTCTGAAAGACTCAGGAATTAGATGCATCAGGTATATCTGCAGATGTGAGGTAGAACTGGAAATAGGATTGTTTGAGCATATGTATAAGGGGCAATAGACCTGCCCCCAGATCCTCCACCTTATTCTACACAGCCTCATAGTTACCTTATCTTCCACTGACAGAAGATTGAAGTTTGCTCTCTGGAGAGGCTGAAACAGAGAAGTTCTGGATTCTGGAATACCATACACAAATGAGAATGGGGTGAAATACTGTACTCATAAAGGAGATTAAGTAAAAGTCTGGTGGCCAGGCTTATAATCTCTAAACAGAAGACTGGAATTTCTTTTTGCACAAGCTGACTGAAAAGACCTAAGGATACTGGAAGTGAAATGTCTGGCTACTCTCTACAACGAGACCACTGTTCAATAAGCTTCCCCTACTGCACACTGAATGGGCATTCAGCATGTTAGTGCCTCACTCTTAAGTATAAATGGATAATTGAAGATGCTCAAATATTTGAGACCTAGAGAAAAGGAAGGAAAGAGATTTTAAAAAATGATACAGGAATTATAAGAATACTATTTTAAAGATATAATTAATATATTTAAAGAACTGTGTACTATTTTTTAAAAAGTCTATAGATGAAAAAGTAAGAGAACCAGAAAATAAAAATAACCAAAGTAAATTCAGTAGGAAAGTTGGAAGATAGAGTTGAGGCCATTTCCCAGAAAAATAATATGAAAGAATGAGGAAAAAAAAAATAGAGGGCTTCCCTGGTGGCGCAGTGGTTGAGAGTCCGCCTGCCGATGCAGGGGACGCGGGTTCGTGCCCCGGTCCGGGAAGATCCCACATGCCACGGAGCGGCTGGGCCCGTGAGCCATGGCCGCTGAGCCTGCGCCTCCGGAGCCTGTGCTCCACAACGGGAGAGGCCACAGCAGTGGGAGGCCCGCGTACCAGAAAAAAAAAAAAAAAAAAAAAAAGAAAAGTGAGTGCAGTTCATGTAGGAAGCCTAAAATCCAACTAATAGGTGTTCCAGGAAATGGAAATATGTGGAGAAGAAATTATCAAATAATATTTTAAAATTTCCCAGAGCTGAAATACACACATTTACAGATCAAAAGGATCTTTTGAGTGATCAGCATTATTATGAAATTTCAGAACTAAATTTTAGAAAGATTCACTTCAGTCTGCCTCTTGTGTTTCTCCTGTGAGTCTCCTTTATTCACACAAAACACCACTTCTGGTCACTAAATGTGTGGAGATTTTTCCCTACACCAGGCAGTTCTCTGTGACACCAGCTGGGTATCCTACAATTCAACTCATTTCTGACACTGTGTACCTTGAGGTAGTGTCAGCTCACACAGGTTAAGGGCTTGGTCCCACAAGACTGCTCCTTACCCCACTTTGGATGCCAACTGCAAGAAGTAGGTTCTAGGTTACCCCCAACTTCTGTCCAATTTGGCTACAAGTCAGAATTTCTCACAACCTTCTCCTCAGGTTTGATTAATTTCCTAGGGTGGTTCATAGAACTCAGGGAAACACTTCCTTAAACATTTACCAGTTTATTAAGGAATATGATAAAAGATACAGATGAATAGCCAGATGAAGAGGTACATAGGGTGAGGTCTGGAAGGGTCCAGAGCACAGGAGCTTTTGTCCCTGTGCAGTTTGGGGTATGTCACCCTACTGGAGTGGATGTATTCACAAAGCTGGAAGCTCTCTGAACTTCATGGAGGCTTCATCTAGTAGGCATGATCAATCATTAACTCTGTTTTCAGCCATTCTCCCTTTGCAAGAGAATGGGGGAGAGGGAGGGCCTGAAAATTCCAAGCTTCTAATCATAGTTTGTTCCTTCTGGTGATCAGCCCTCATGCAGGAGCCCACCTAGAGTTGCCTCATTAGAACAAAAGGCACTCTTGTCACCCAGGAAATTACAAGGGTTTCAGGAGCCCTGTGTCAGGAACTGGGGACAGAGACCAAAATAAATTTCTTTTTACAAATCACAACATCACAATAACATTTGAAATTAGAGCCTGTGTTAAGCAGGGAATAGAGAGAAGGATCAAAACAGATCTTATACAAGATTGGGAGTCAGAATGACATTGGGCCTCTCAGCAGCAACTCCTGGCTCATTGGAAGTTAGAAGACGATGGAACCTTCAAAGTTCTCAGAGAAAATGGCTTTCAATCTAAAACTTTATGCCCAGTCTAACTATTAACCAAGTATAAAAGCATCACATGAAGATATATTCAAACCCTCAAAGTCTAAAAAGTGTGTCACTCATGTCTCCCCTCAGAGGAGGACATGTACTGTATACGAGTGAGTAAACCAAAAAAGAGGAATCCATAGTATCAGGAGACAGGATGGCTGACGCAGAGAGAGGTAAAAAGAATTCTGGATTCTTAAGAGATGTCCCAAGATGAAGTTCATTTATTAGACTAGAAAATAACAAGACCAGAAAGGAGCAGGCAGACAGGAAACTGTGGTATGTAGACATCTTCAAGGAGGAAAAAAAAAGAAACCAGTGTTTGTTGTGTTTGAGCACACTGGGAGCAGATTTGTAACACTTATAGGGAGTTTCAAAATGAATTAGTAATCTATATGTAGAAAGTTAAGTGAATGAAAAAAATGAAGCTTGTCATATATGGCCTTTCTTATGTTGAGTTTCTTTCCCTCTATAGTCACTTTGCTGAGTTTTTATCATAAATGGGTGTTGAATTTAGTCAAATGCTTTTTCTGCATTTATTGAGATAATAATATGATTTTTATCCTTCGTCTGGATAATGTGGTGTATTCAATTGATTTGTGGATGTTGAACAGTCCTTACATCCCAACATAGGAGCACCTAAATATATAAAGCAAATATAAACAGACCTAAGGGGAGACATAGAGAGCAATGCAGTACTAGTAGGGGACTTCAGTATCCAACTTTCAACAATGGATAGATCATCCAGACAGAAAATCAATAAGGAAACGTTTGGCTTGAACTGCACTTTAGACTAAATGAACCTAACAGACATATACAGAACATTCCATCCATCAGCAGCACAATACACATTCTCCTCAAGTGCACATGAAACCTGCTTCAGGATAGATCATATGTTAGGCCATGAAACAAGGTCTTAACAAATTTAAGAAGATTGAATTTATATCAGATAACTTTTGACCAGTGTTATTAAACTAGAAATCAATAACAGGAGGAAAACTGGAAAATTCAAAAATATGTGGAAATTAAACAGTATAATCTTGAACAACCAATGGGTCAAAGAGTCAATTAAAAATTTTGAGACAAGTGAAAAGGAAAAATTTTATACACTTACAATGAACTGTCTGCAAAAGAAATTAAGAAAGCAGTTCCATTTACAATAGCATCGAAAAGAATAAAGTGCTTAGGAATAAATTAAACAAGGAGGTGAAAGATCTGTACACTGAAAAATATGGAACATTGATGAAAGAAATTGAAGAAGACACAAATGAAAGATAGCTCATGTTCATGGATTGGAAGAATTCCTACTGTTAAAATGTAATGTACAACATGATAAATGTAATCAACACTGCTGTATGTTATATATGAAAGTTGTTAAGAGAGTAAATCCTAAGAGTTCTCATCACAAGGAAAAACTTTTTTTTCTATTTTGTTTATTTTGTATCTATGTGAGATATTGGATGTTCTCTAAACTTGTAATTATTTCATGATGTATGTAAGTCGAATCACTGTGCTGTACACCTTAAACTTATACAGTGCTCTATGTCTTTATATTTCAATAAAACGGGAAGAGAAAACAAAATCTATTATTTGGAAAAGGAAAAAAATATTGTTAAAATGTCCATACTACCCAAAGCAATCTACGGATTCAAAGCAATCTCTATCAAAAGTCCAATGGCATTTTTAACTGATACAGAAAAAATAATCTTAAGATTCATATGGAACCACAGAGGGACCCCAAATAGCTAAAGCAATCTTGAACAAGAAGACCAAAGCTGGAGACATCTCATTTCACTTTCTGATTTCAAATTATATTACAAAGCTATAGTAATAAGAACAGTATGGTACTGGCATAAAAGACACATAGAGCAGTGGGACAGAATAGAGAGCCCAGAAGTAAACCCATGCACATAGGCTCAACTAATCTTTGGCAAAGGCACCAAGAATACACAATGGAGAAATGACAGTCTCTTCAATAAATGGTGTTGGGAAACTGGATATCTTCATGCAAAAGAATGATATCAGACCCTTATTTTACACCAAACACAAAAATAAACTAAAAATGGATTAAAGACTTAAATGTAAGACCTGAAACTGTATAACTCCTAGAAGAAAACATAGGGAAAAATCTCTTTGACATTGGTCTTGGAAATGATTTTTTTGAATTTGACACCAAAAGCACAGGCAACAAAAGCAAAAATAAACAAATGTGACTATATCAAACTAAGAAGTTTTTGCACAGCAAAGGAAACGTCAACAATATAAAATGCAACCTGATCCAATTAAAAAATAGGCAAAGGGCCTGTATAGACATTTTTCTAAAAAGGACATACAAGTGGCCAGCAGGTATATGAATACGTGCTCAGCATCTCTAATCATTAAGGAAATGTAAATCAAAACGACAGTGAAACATCACCTCATTCCTGTTAGGATGACAATTATCAGAGAAGTCAAAAGATAATAAGCATTAGTGAGGATACAGAGAAAAGGAAACAGTTGTATACTGTTGGTGGGAATGTAAATTGGTACAGCTGTTATGGAAAAGAGTATGGAGGCTCCTCAAAAAAATAAAAATAGAACTACCTTATGATCCAACAATCCCTCTTCCTGGATATTTATCCAAAGGAAATAAAATTACTTTCTTGAAGAGATATATGCACTTCATATTCATTGCAGCATTATTCATGGTAGTCAAGATATGGAAACAACTTACGTGTCTGTTGACAGATGAATAGGTAAAGAAAATGTGCCCTATTTCTCTGTCTATCTTATGAGGAGGAATATTATTCAGCCTTTAAAAAGAAGGAAATCCTACCATTTGTTACAACACAGATGGATCTGGAGGGTATCACACTAAGTGAAATAAAACAAGCACAGAAAGCAAATACTGCAAAATCTCACTTATAAGTGGAATCTAAAAGAGTCAAACTCATAGAAGCAGAGAGTAGAATGGTTACCAGGGGCTGAGGTGTGGGGGAAATGGGGAGATGTTGGTCAAAGGTAATAGACTTGCAGTTATAAGATGAATAAATTTGGGAGATCTAATATACAGCATGGTGACTATAGTTTATAATACTGTATTGTATACTTGAAATTTGCTAAGAGAGTAGATTTTAAATGTATGCAACACACAAAAATGCAAAAAAATGCTAACAATCTGAGGTGATGGATATGTTAATTAGCTTGATTGTGGTAATCATTTCACAATGTATATATATATCAAAGCCTCACATTGTATATCTTAAATATATACAATTCCTATTTATAAAGGTAGGGGGGAAAATGAGGCAATTAACAATTTCAGGGCAAACAGCATTTCCAAGGAAGGAAATATAATCATTGGTTACTACTTGACTTAGGTGGGAACATGTTTTATGTAATCATAATACTCTAAACATCAAATATTGATTTAACTAAAATTGTGAGAAAACTATATGGGGGAAACTATAGTGCATGCAGGAGGGCATGTGTATGTGTTTTTGGTGGTGTAATAATAATAATGATAATGAGTATTTAGAATGTGTCTTGTATTATTTTAAGAACTTCTCTTTCTCTGTCTCTGTCTCTCTCGCTTTCTTAATCAATCCTTACAACAATTCCATGAGGTAGATGTATTATCATTCTCATTTTACAGGTGAAGTAACTGAAGTGCAGAAAGGCTAAGTTAGAAGGCTATCTCCTCATCTTCAACTGTTAAGAAGATTGTTATGTCTTCACCTTTTGTCATGTGACTCGCAGTGCCTTCCTGTGGGAGGAGAGTCCTTCCTTGCCCCACAGGTTTCCAGCTTGGCCAGAGGACTGAGCAGAATGTGAGCTCCCCTACTTTGACCAGCCCTGTGCCTTCTCTCACCTTTCCTACTCAGTGAGCAGTTAGAGTGCTCAAGTTGGGGTTTGGAATTCTTCTGTGGCCTCACTTTCACACTGATCCCACATTTTTAATTACCAAGACTTCTGGATTCTACCTTCTTGTATTTTTTGACTATGCATACTTTTCCTAGGTCATGCTTCTGATGGTCTGGACTGACCTGTTGTCTGCACTCATCTGGTCCACAAACTATTGCCTGCAGCCAGACTCGCTGGAGCACTGCAGGCTTCATGTTTTACATGTTTATTGTCTGTGTCTAAGTCAGCCTTCGTGCAACAGTGGCTGGGTTGAGTACTAGCACACACGTGGTACAGCTCACAAACCCTAAAATACCACATGCCCTTTACAGACAAAGTTTGTCCACTCCTGATCTAGGTTACTGGAGTCACTTTTTTAACTTTCTGTTTTCTCTGCCCCCATTTCCCCCTCACCCCTCAATAATCACTGAAGCCAGCTTATTGTTATTTTCTTTTTGTTTTAACACAAATCTGACTTTTTCTCATATTTAAAACTGTTCTCTGACTTCCTGTTATCCTTATGATAAATGCACACTCTTAGCATGATTATAGTCTTCAAAATCTGGCTTCTGCTTACCTCTCCAGTTTCTCTCTTTCATACCTTAACCCCTTTTTCACTTTCACTCTGCTTTAGGTCTTCTTGAACTTTAGTTTTTGTCATGCTATCTCTTATTTCGAGGTCTTCTCATATACTTTTCTGGGTTTTTTTTGGTTTGTTTTTTTTTTTTGCGGTACGCAGGCCTCTCACTGTTGTGGCCTCTCCCGTTGCGGAGCACAGGCTCCGGACGTGCAGGCTCAGCGGCCATGGCTCACGGGCCTAGCCGCTTCACGGCATGTGGGATCTTCCCGGACCGGGTCATGAACCCGTGTCCCCTGTATCGGCAGGTGGACTCTCAACCACTGCGCCACCAGGGAAGCCCTCATATACTTTTCTTAATTTCCCCTTTTGCTACAGCCCATGTCCTTCTTTGCAAATTCTTATACACCCTTCAGGTCTTGGATCAGCTTTATTTTCCTTTGGAAATCTTTCTTTGACTTCTTAAATCTGAGTTAGGTGTCCTTTACACATATTCCTATAGTGCTGTACTTGCCTTGTAATTGTTGTTTTGTTGTTCATCATCTGCTCTAAATCAGGTGACTTCTCTCTTTGTGCCCGACTACTATACAGTAGTATAGAATCAGTGGCATTAAAATGGACATTTCAGCACACTAAGAGAGAGAGATGTGTTACAGGGTTTCCCTTGTCTTTTATTCCCTTTTAAACATGGAGTCCAACAGTACTGCAGCAGTATTTCCAGTGCTTTAGTCCCTCTACCTAAAAGTAGGGACTACATCAGTCAGGTGGTTCTGAGCTTTGAAGATATTACACAGCTCTGTGGGGAGCAAACATTAGAGAGGGCTGAATACAGCCAGTACCTGGGCTCTGCAGAAAATTTCCAGACCACTGCTCTAGCAACTAGTGCAGGGGTATCCCACTTTTCTCCTACAGTTTTATTGTGGGCTGCTAGGTTGTGGCCCTGGGTTGTGGCCAATAAGGAAATTCACTCACAGCTCCCCGGGTTTATTAATCCCATGGAACCTTTCAGAGGCATGCAATCTTGTTTATCTCAAAACCTCTCCCTACATTGATTAGGAATGCATTTTGTACTGTATGGTGAGAGACAGGATGTGTAGTGGTTTGTAGTGAGAATGAACGAGTTAGAGTCTCTGTGCCTTGTTTTCCTCATCTGTAAAGTGAAGATAATAAAGGTGCCTGTCTCACAGGACAGTTGTGAGGACTAAATGAGTTAAACAAATTAATGTAAGTTTATGTAAAGTGCTTAGAGTAGTGCTGTGCACATTTTGCCTCTTACTATACATACTGTAGAATATGTAGGATCAAGCAGAAGGATCCTAAAACAAAAGCATGGCATGTGTTTTTTATTCTTCCTCAGCACAGACACATATAAAAGTATCTAGCGACTGTCTTATCTGGCTCAAGAACGGTGGTCATAAATTTCTTAATGATTTTTGTCCAAAAAATGGTGAGGGAAGTTCAGGGGGTGTTTTCCTGAGGAACCTCAAACATTTGGCTTTACTGTCTGTTTTCCCTTCTGTGTGTGCACACTCTGAAGATAGAGCCGTGCTTTGACTTCCTTAGTGCTCTGTGCTTAGCTCAAGTAGCTTATCTGGCATACGGAAGAAACGTATTGCATATTTGTTGCCTAAGTGAATGAATGAATGTGTTTCTATTGCTGAGGGAGGTTTTCCTAATTTGGTGTTTACCTTTAGATAATGCTAATTCTGATTCTATAACATTGTAGGTGAAAAGTCTAGAAAGCAAAGAAAGTAGAAAAATTAATGTGGCTTTAAAGTTAAGGCACTTTAAGCTTCTTTAGTTAGAATAGTACTGCTGCAAATGTCCACAAGGCCTATGCCTGTTAGAATATAATACAGTGATATCTTTACTTTTAAAATTTTCATTTCTGATTTCAAATGTAGTACAAGATCATTGTTATTTCCATGAATATTATGCATATTTCAAAAATTAGTGCACATATTTTTTCCAAAGGGTTATTTTTGCCCCTGAAATGTCTAATTATCAAAATTTGATTCCTTCTTAGATTTAATTTTATTACATTTAGAGTTTTAAAACTTTTTTTTTGTTTTTGTTAAAATCTACAGTTTGTAGTTAATTGGATAGAAACATAGGGTTCACTTTAAAGAAATTGTTTGGCTGCATCTTTTAGTTAAACAGAACCAAAGATCAATATTGGCTCAATATCTAGACTAGAGAAATAGCAAATTACTCTAACGTTTAATTTTTACAATAATTTTAATGGTTAAATATCTAATTTTAAAAACTTGATCAGGAACTAGCATGTACAAGTGTTGATTGAGCACGAAATTAAAATTCATCTTTTAAAACAGTTATACTTATTAATCATAATGAAACAAAACTGTTAGGCAAACCAGGATTTTTAAACACAAAAGATAATTCACAAATTTGCTTTTGAGTCATAATATACAGCAAGGTTATCATGACTTTCAAATCCCGAGTTTTTCCTGTAAAATCATTGTCTATGTGTTAATAAAATAAAACATATTCAGTGAATATGAGTTACCAGGTTTCCCCCATTATCCAAAAGTAGAGTGTTCCTATGAAACTTTTCGTAAGCCGAAATGGCAATTGTGAAGAAGCAATTACCATAGGACACATCTTGCTAACAGATGCACAAAATACATCGAAATGCAGCACAGATGCTCACAGACACCTTTCAAAGCTATGGGGGCTTGATGCTGAGATGCTGAGTGTGTTCCTGGGGAAGGAGCCTGGTGGTGCTGCTCTCCCTGCTCGGGTGTGTGCTGCCTCTGTCAGAGCTCCCTGAGATCACTGAACACTGTTTATGCTCTTCATCTTTGTTTGGAAAAGTAAAAATCCTCTTTGGATTTTTTTCGGTTAGCGAAGACAGATACTAATGTAGGTCTTTTGTAAAAGCGAAATGGTGTAAAGCAAACTTTTGAAAAGTGGGGGACTTCTACTCACACCCACCCACCCCAGAATGATAAGAGTACAGCTTGAGGAATTTTCACAAACTGAACATAACCATGTGATAAACACTCAGATCAAGAAATAGAACATTAGGAGTAACACAGAAGCTCCCCATCACATGCTCTTCCAGTCACTGCTACCAACAGAGGTAACCTGTATCCTTACTACTATAGCAGCACCATAGGTTAAGTTTTGCCTATTTTGAGGCTTACATAAATGAAATTATACAATACATACACTTTTGAGTCTAATTTCTTTTGTTCAATGTTACGTTTCTTTTGTTCAATATTATGTATGTGAGATCCAGTCATGTTGTTGCATAATTGCAGTTTATTCACTGTAGCACCACAATTATTATCCATTCTACTACCGCTGGGCAATTTCTAGTTGTTGTTGATGGGTGGTTTCCAATTTGGGGCTTTTATAAATAATTCCTCTAGGAACATTTTGTACACATTATTTAGTGAAATTTATATATCTTTCTCTTGGGTATATACCTTGAAATAAAATGTCCATCAGGTTTTAACTCCTCATTCTAATATATAAGTGGACAGCCAATGATTACTAGATATTTGAAGAAATCTTCCAGGATGAAAGAGAAGAGAAAGGAATGAACCCAAAGAATCAAAATGAAAAATGTAATAGAAGAATTTGAAGAAATTTCTAGAAAGCAGAACAGAAAGACAAAAGAGGTAGAAAATAGGAGAGAAAAGTCAAAAGTCTTAAAAGGGAAGAAATTTAAATATAAATTATGAGAAAACTTCCCTAAAACTGAAAGACATGTATTTCTATATGGAAGGGATTCTCAGCACAATAGATGATAAAAGACTCATAATCAAGGCATATAATTATGTGATAAAACAAAATACATGTTTTATCATAAATGTCACTTCTGTCAAAAAAAAAGGCACATCATTCTGAACACCATGAATAAAGTGAGGATTAAGAGGAAGGAAACAATTCACATTCAAAGGATCAGGAATCAGAATGGCATTGGAGTTTGCAACAGCTACATTGGAAGCTAGAAAACCATGGAACAGTGTCTCAATTCCTGAGGGAAAATTATTAACAACTTAGAATTCTGCATCTAGGGTAACTTTTAATCAAGTATAAGTGTAGAATGAAATCATTTTCAGACATGCAAGGATTGAAAACACTGTCTTCTGTGACCCCTTTCTCAGGAAACTACGGAAGGAATGTGCTCCCAGAAGATACGGATACAGCAAATAAGGACTTACCACAGAGAGGGGGGAAGGGGATTGTCAGGATGAGAGTGAGCAGTTCTGGGATTACAGCCATGCAACAGGCCCAGAGAGCAGCTAGTCCAATTCCAGCAGCAAGATAGAAAGAGGGTCCTGGGAAGGGGGTTTCCAGGAATTTTTTTTCTTTAAGGAAAAAAAAAAGGACTTTGATTAATTTTCTGGCATTTGAGTATTTGGAAACTGATAAATATTTTCACTGACCTCATAGAATAAAAGGAAGCATATAAAAGGAAGCATATAAATAGAGTGAACAAGGAATGATATTTCATAGTGATCATACTCTACTGATTATTATTATATTATTATTGTCACAAATTAATTGACTATATTGTGAGGATATATGTTTTTGGGGTGGAAGTGAGGAGGTGAGAATTAGTAGTGTAAGAAAGCTAAATTCTCATATACTATATTAGGAGTTCATAGGTGATTTTTTTTTTTTTTTAAAGATGATGTTGGGGGTAGGAGTTTATTAATTAATTTATTTTTGCCGTGCTGAGTCTTCATTTCTGTGCGAGGACTTTCTCTAGTTGCGGCGAGCGGGGGCCCCTCTTCATTGTGGTGCGCGGTCCTCTCACTGTCGCGGCCTCTCTTGTTGCGGAGCACAGGCTCCAGACGCGCAGGCTCAGTAGCTGTGGCTCACGGGCCTAGTTGCTCGCGGCATGTGGGATCCTCCCAGACTAGGGCTCGAACCCGTGTCCCCTGCATTAGCAGGCAGATTCTCAAACACTGTGCCACCAGGGAAGCCCCATAGGTGATTTTTAAAATCAATAAATTGAAAAATAGCAGAATAAACATATTATTTAGACCTATGTAAGTAAATATCAAGAGAAACAGCTAAAAAAAGATGAAAGCATTTGTTTTTAATGAATGAAATTGGGAGGAGAGGTAAGGTGGCTCAGGGGACTACCTGTTTTTCACTTACTGACCTTTTGGTACTGTTTGATTATTTTTAAAGGTGATAAAAGTGTGTGCATGCATTACTTGATAAAACTAAAAACTAAAACAAATATTAATGACAGGTTCCTTTAAGGAGCATTAGGATTAAAGTGTACTCAGTAAAAGGGAGTCAGGTGTAGAGAAAAAGAAACGTAAATTTAGCTTTTGTTTTAAAAGGGCTTTTAAAATGCTGTTTATTTCTGGTTTTTGTTTTGTTTTATCCTAGGGCTTCAAAAACAAACCAAAAAAGATGGGTCACATAAAGGCAGACTTGATTGATGTTGACTTAATCAGAGGTGAGTTCTAAAGTTGGCTTGTTTCTTAGGTATATCATTATATTATTTCATAGTGGTACTAAAGATTCTTTTTGGATATCTTCCCTATATGATGGTATACTTTAATTTCCCAAAGTAGTGTTCTTCCTGCATCATTCAGGCTTTAGCATTTTTTCCCCTTTGCTTTATACTGTGTGGCTATGTAAATTACGTGGTTTCCATGAGGGTGAAAGAGATGAACTTGGAGACTTGCTGCTGTGTAATGAAGAAAAATATATTGTATACCGTTCAAACAAGCCTGACTTATTTTGAGCTCCTGTCCTAGTGATTGAGACAAGAAGTTAGTATATATAATGAACATCGAAGAGGATTCTTTTTCACTGAACAGGTTATGTGCTGATTTTTGCTCTCACCTGTTTTTAATATAGTGTTACAAGTGGGCATTAGTCTAGTGTACATAAATGTTTGATGTTTTGTTTTATTGTGTATTTAAAGGCTCAACATTTGCCAAAGCCAAACCTGAAATTCCGTGGACATCTCTGACTCGGAAGGGGCTTGTTCGAGTTGTATTTTTTCCCTTTTTCAGCAATTGGTGGATTCAGGTTACCTCTTTAAGAATCTTTGTTTGGCTGCTACTGCTTTACCTCATGCAAGGTAATTGGAGGAGTTGGGATAAACTATGACAGTTTCTTTTTGCCGCTGTTGCTATCAGATCATGCAGACCTTACTGTTCTTACATTTACCCTTTCATTTGATGGTTTCACGTACAAAGAAACGAAGGGACATACACCATTTGGAGATCATCTCAAATTTATTTGCTCAGAGAGAGCAAACATGATTGTCTAACTCTTCTCTCTTGAATTTCTTTCTGCCTGTCTCACTGGCCAGGCCTTTTCAAACTTTTCCTGTGTCTGACCTTTGAATATTGGATTATCTCTAGGTTGGATCGGGATTCTCTTCTCTTCCCTAGGTACTCTCATCAAGCCTTGTACCTTTAAATATAATTGGTATACTGGTGATTCTCAAATTTATATTTTCAGGCCAGATCTCTCTGCTGAGCTTCAGGCTTGTAAATACAACTGCCTGTTGGACATTTCCATATGGAGATTTCATAGGTATCTTGAACTTAATCATATCCAAAATGGAACTCCTGATTTTTTTTTTTACAATCTTTTCTTTTATACGGTCTTATTCCCCTTTAGATTTTATCCCATTTCATTAAATGATGCCATCAGCTACCCAGTTTTCAAGCGAAAAATTGTCTTCCTGTTCTACTCTACCATCAACCCTCATATTCCATCTGTCACCAAGTCTGTAAGTTTGACCTCCAGAATATGTCCTGGCTACTTATCCCAGTCTCTGCTGCCACCATCATAGTCCACAGCACCACCATCCCTTCACCTAGATCACTGGAATAGCATCTACTCAGAGCTTTCTTTCTGCCCATCACTCTTTTCACAGCAATTAGAGAAATCTTTTGAAATGGAAACCCTATCATGTCATTTTCCTGCTTTTTTAAGTCGCTTTAGTGACTTCTCATTGCCCTTGGAATAGAAACCCAAACTCCTCACCGGGGCCTCCAGTGCCCTACATTATCTGTCCCCTGCTAACCTGTCAGATGCCATGTCTTACCACTCTCCTCCTTGCTTACTCTAGGCATAAGGCCTTTTTCTATTCCTCACCCAGGGCTTTTCTTTCCGTTTGAAACAATCGTAAGGCTTTTCATGTGGCTATCTTTTCTGTCATCTTTAGGATCTGTGCTCAGATGTAACTTTCACAGAAAGGCCATCCCTGTCTATAACTTTCTAAGTAGTTGAACCACCCCTCAGTCACTGTCACAGAAGTCTGTGTTAATTTCTGTGTTACACGTCACTACCTGATGTTTTTTCTCTTTTCACTATGTGCAGGGGCCCAGTGTATGCTCTTTAATATACTCCATTGCCTACCAGGAACACTTTCTGAAAGAGGGCAGCGTAGATATGGTTATACCTGAGCAAACAGACATGACTTAGAACAAAGAGTAGGTGAAAGGTGAAGGTTGGGTTAGGGTGAAAGGATTTGGGGTGATTTTTGTTTTCTTTTATCTGTGTCAGTTTTTTTGAATTGTTTTCATAACTGTCATTTAGTTGCTGCATAATATTACATCATGTGGACACACCATCATTTCAAACTATCATTTTAATGTCTGTATGAGTCTATCATAAGGATTTAACGTAAACACTTTTTATAACTGCTTTATAGTCCATTATATAAAAGTACCATAATTTACATAACTCTTCCCATGTAATGAGCATTAAGTTGTTTCTAGTTCTTTCTTAATAATACCATCATGAACAAAATTTTTCAAATTTTGTATTATTTCTTTGGAATTTATTCTCTGGAATAGAATTAACAGATCAAAGAATGTAAACGTTTTAAGGCTTTTAGTGCATATAGTGAAATTGCTGGTGACATAATTCTTTTGGAAAGTAGTGGATTCTGTTTTACCACAATCTTAGCATTATCATAATTTTAAAAATTGTTACCTAATTTGATATACGAAAATTAGTATTTTACTTGTTTAATGTGCATTTCTTTGGTCACTTGTAAGGGTGAAGTTAAATATTTTTCCACATGTTTGTTATTAAAGAATTTCTTACTGAGATAAATTATATATATTAAATTTTCGTATACACCATGGTCTATTTCCGGACTATATATTCTGCACCATCAGTTTGTCTGGTTATTCTCATATCTGTGTCACATTTCTTTAATTACTGTAGCTATTTAATGAGTAGTAATGTTGAGCAGGACAAGTATTCCTCTATTATTCTGTGTTTTTCAACATTTTCTCTTAGGTGTTCTTACTTGCTTATTCTTTGCAAAATAATTTAGAATTATTTTATCATGATCAAAGACCAAAAAAAAAAAAATTGGAATTTGGATTGGAACTCCGTTCTCACCACTCCCCACTACAAAATATAGATATAGATATATTTGGAGGGAATGGGGAGAAAATTGATATATCTTTCCTTTTTAATTAATTAATTTATTTTATTTATTTATTTTTGGCTGCACTGGGTCTTTGCTGCGCACGGGCTTTCTCTAGTTGCGGTGAGCGGGAGCTACCCTTTGTTGTGGTGTGCGGGCTTCTCATTGCGGTGGCTTCTCTTGTTGTGGAGCAGGGGCTCTAGGCGCACGGGCTGCAGTAGTTGTAGCATGCGGGCTCAGTAGTTGTGGCTTGCGGGCTCTAGAGCGCAGACTCAGTAGTTATGGTGCACGGGCTTAGTTGCTCTGCGGCATGTGGGATCTTCCTGGACCAGGGCTCGAACCTGTGTCCTCTGCATTGGCAGGAGGATTCTTAACGACTGCACCACCAGGGAAGCCTGATATATCTCTCCTTTTAATCAAGTCTTCTGTTATATCTTTCTGTAAAGCTTTGTAGGAATTTTTTTTTCTTATAAGGCCTGCATAGATCTTGTTAAACTCAATATTTTTTTCATTGTGGTAAAATATACATGAAATTTACCATCTTAACTATTTTTAAGTGTACAGTTCAATGACATTAAGTACATTCACATTGTTAGGTAGCCATCACCACCATCTATCTCCAGAACTTTTTTCATTTTTCCAAACTGAAACTCTGTACCCATAAATCAATAACTCTCCAATTACTCCTACCCCCAGCCAACCACTCTTCTACTCTCTGTCTCTATGAATTTGACCACTCTGAGTACCTCACATAAGTGGAATCATACAGTATTTGTCCTTATTTCACTTAGCATAATGTCTTCAAGCTTCATCCATTTGTAGCATGTGTCAGAACTTCCTTCCTGTTTGAGGATGAATAATAATCAACTGTATGTATATACCATATTTTGTTTAAATGTATCATCCATCAGAGGATGCTTGGGGGCTTCCACATTAAAGAAAAATATTTTATGTTTTTATTTTTGTTGCTGCTGCTGTAGGTATGAGGCTTTTTTTGTTTGTTTTATGTGTTTTAACTGGTGATTGCTGTTACATTTGAAAGCCTTTAGTTTATACTTAAGATTGTTATATAACCAGCCACTTTTTAAACTCTTATTATTTCTAATAGTTTTTCGGTGCTTGTCTCAGATTTTCTAATTATACAACCATATTGTTGGCATAATGAAAAGTTGGTCTCCTCTTTTTTCATACATTTCATTTACTTGTATTGCATTAGTCAGCATTTTCAGAGCAGTGTTAAGTGATAACAGTAAGAGTGATCATAATGTTTTGTTCCTATTCAGAATGTTTTCATTAATATGATGCATGTTGATTTTACTTATATATTCTTTAGTATATGTGCTGCCAAAGCGAGCACTACTTATTTATATTCTTTAGCATTTTAAGGACATATTTTTATATTCCTAGTATTTTAGAAAAGATGGGCATTTAAGATTAATTACAAATCAGGAACAAATGTCTATTTTTATAGAATGCTTTTTCACTACTAGAGTTGGACCAGACTTCACAGGTTAAAGGCACATCCCTTCCCAAGACACCAGCCTTACTTTGGGAGTCCCTAGGGCTACCCTTACTCTGACCAGCTGGCTACAGTTTTGAGAGTCCCCCACTCATTCCCTCAGACTTAATAATTCACTAGAATGACTCAAAGCACTCAGGAAAATGCTGTCGTTATAGTTTTATTGTAGCAGAAGGATACAAATTAGAAGGGGTGCATAGGGCAAAGTCTGGGAGGTCTTCAATCAGGAAGTTTTTGTCGTCCTCAAGGATGTGTTACCCTTCCATCCATGAGGGATAGCAGTATGCACAAGGTATTGCCAACCAGAGAAGTTCACCCAAGCTTTGGTATCCAGAGTTTTTATTGAGGGTTTATTATGTAGGTATGTTTGATTGAGTCACTGGCCAAGGAGTTAAACTCAGTCTTTAGCTCCCATTCCCTCCCCAAAGGTCAGGCTGATACAGTGTGGCTCAAAGCCCCAGCCCTCTAATTCCATAGTTGGTCTTTCTGGTGTGGCTACTCCTATCCTTAGTCATTTTATTGGCATAAACTATCCTCTGTGGTCCAAGGGACCCACCATGAATAACAAAGATACTTCATCATTTGGAAAATTCCAAGGGTTTAGGGTTACCTCCCAGGAATCAGGAACACAGACCTTTTACACAATTGGCAATTGAGATGATAAATATGCATGCGATCAAAACTACATCGTATTAAGTTATTAAATTACATCAGTTAAGTCTCAGTCAATGATTCCTTTAGTGCCTAACATGTCTGTGCCAGGTACTCTTCTAGGCTCTGAGAAAGATTTCCTACTATCCTACTAGCATAAACCCTATATGATCTTGGTGAATTATTCTTTTGCTGTATTGTCAAATTTACTTTAATAGTATTTCAGTCATTCATTCAACAAATATTGAGTGCTTACTATGTGCCAGGTACTGATCTAGGTACAGCAGTGAACAAAATAGACAGAAATCCCTGCTTTCATGGTGTTACTTTTTAGAGGTAAATTTATATCCATGTTCACAAGTCAGCAAGGTCTATAGTTTATTGTTTTGGTGCTATTGTTGTTATGTTTGGGTATCAGGGTATTAGGGAATGGAATTAATTTTTCTCCACATAGAAAAGTTTGTATAGCACAAGAATTATCTTTATGTCAAAGTCTGAAAGAACGAATCTGTAAAATTGTATCTGGAAGTTTTGGGAGATAATTTGTGATATCTTTCTGTTTCTTTCATTACTTTTTTCTTTGGACATTTCATCCTCACATACAAAGAGGCAACGTAGCATGACAGTTAAGAGTAAGGACTCCTGGCAGTCCAGTGGTTAGGACTCCATGCTTCCACTGCAAGGGGCATGGGTTCCATCCCTGGTCGGGGAACTAAGATCCTGCATGCCACACCTCGGCCAAAAAAAAAAAAAAAAAGAATAAGGATTCTGGAACCTGGCTGCCTTGGTTCAAATCGCAGCTGTGTTAATTGCTACATATAACTCTGGACCCTGGAGAATACTGGGTCTCTGAGCAGAGCAGTACTGCAGAGGGTTATACAGTATCTAGTTGTTTTGTGCTGGAAAGTCTTTCAGAATATCTAGATTGTCATATTTCCAGAAAGGCAGATCCTTTGGACACATCATTCTTCACTTGCTCTGTGATCTAGGGCTTCAGGTTTTCACTCAGCTAATGTGCAGGTGGATTGTATTGTAGAAAATTATGTGCTTTCATCTGTATACTTCTTTAAATGATAGATTTTTAGAGAAATAATCTGTAGAGTTATTAGAATTGTTTTTAAAGATAAGCCCTAATGCTTTCCACTTTGAAATCTCTTCTTTTCAGTTATAGCACTCGTGTTCTATTTTATGATGCCTATTGTGAATGTAAGTGAAGTACTTGGACCCTTGTGCCTTATGTTACTCATGGGAACTGTCCACTGTCAAATTGTGTCTACTCAGATAACAAGGCCATCGGGAAACAATGGAAATCGGAGAAGAAGGTGAGATGAGAAATTACACTTTTGGTTGTGTATGTTCTGGGAGAGGCATTGAAGAACAAAATCTTTGAGTGAATTAATACAAAATCTTCCTCTTTTGCATATATTTTTCATTATTTTTTTGGCTTAAAAAAAACCCCAAATGCTTTACTTTTACTTTTCTCCCTGATGCTTAGAAACCTTGTCATGAACTTTTAATCCAAGGGGGATGGGGGTTTGTCATTCAGTACCGTTGTTTAAAAGGAAAATTCCTATACTGTATTATTCCTTATCAAAATTTACCTTAAATAATGATTTTAATGAAAAACATTCTGCTTCATAATTGTCTCAAAATTTGGTGAAAATTCACTATAAACAAGGATCTTAGTACATTAGGTTAGTGCTACTAAAATTTTTACCTTTTTTCAATAATATGTAAAAAGAATGGATTTCTAAGTGTTCTAAACTTTTAATAAAGATTTAACTTTTCTACACATTGAATTCATGTCTAGGCTTTATTGATCATGTGCCGTTTGTGGGGTTTAGAACTGTAAAAGGTTTCTTAGATGTACATGGTATTATCTTACAAAAGTCATCTTTCTCAGAGTATCTGTAGATTTTTGTTCCCCCAAGGAGTTACTATATAAGGTTTTTTCATTTGGTGCAAAGAATTTCAATATATTTATACTTATTTTTGAATGTTATTTTCAAAACTTTTTTTTTCCAGGAAAGAATATTCCTTGAAAATTCAGTTTAATTGATTTAATGTTTTCTAAGGAAATCAAATATTGTGCTGTGTCTCATTGGTATTTACAGGATATATCTTTTCACTGCATAGAATATCAAAAAATTGATCACTTGCTATTATTTTGTGTTCCCATGATTAAATGTGCCAAATGGGTAGATTTCTGGCATCCATATTTAAAGAAATTGTTCATTCTTTCTGTGGTTCCTGAAAAGACTATTGGTCATACATATGAAAATTTTCCTTCTAGTTATGTTTTTGAATGGCATTTCTATTTATTTAATGAATGAACAAAATGGTAACTTAGCACTTTGTTCTGGAACCTGTTTTTGCCCTTAAGTCAGAAATGTTCCTGTATAATTTATCCTCATTATATGAAGTTCATTATACTTAATTTCAGGTAGTAGTCAGTAGGGATATTCTGAGTAGAGACGGAAAAAGGTCCTGAATAATCTAAAGTTGTTGAAATATTTTTTTTTTAGAAAATTACGAAAAACTGTAAATGGTGATGGGAGCCGAGAAAATGGAAATAACTCCTCTGATAAAGCCAGAGGAACAGAAACTTTGGAATCTGCACCCTTTAATGGTGGTTTTTGGGGGACTCTCTTTGGCAGCAGGTGGGAAGTCTTACATTGGAATTTTTACTTGATTTTGTGTTCACATTAGTGTTTACATAGTATATAATCTGATTAGGTTTTAGGAATACACACTGTAAGCATATTATCATTGTGGTGAGATTTTTAAAGGTTCTGGAATGATTTGCTTATTTGCAATGGCGCCACTGTCTGTCATGTTACCCATTAGTCCAGTAAACTACCATAAAAGTGTCATTCTGCTTGATCTTTAATGGTTTTTTAGACCACAAGATTATGGAAATATAAATACTCTTGAAGGGTAAATATTTTAAGTCATATTGGCCAACATCTTGAGAGAATGAAGAATTTCTAAAAGATGAGGTATTTTTCAGTATGAGAGCTGATTCCTCTTTAGATGTGGGGTGCAGGACAGGAGGCTGGTGTCGATGGGCTGTAGGACAGAAAGGGAAGTGAGTCCAAGACACATTCAACCTCCTTCATGATTTTGTCGGTTGTAGCAGCGCTAGTATGACTTGAAGAAATCCTTATTTTATCATATGTTAATGTTTGTGACTCAAAAGTAAAGTGCTTTTGCAGCTTTGTTTTTGAAGACGAAGTATGTTCACAAATTTTTCTAAAGATAAGTTGACACTCTTTAGTTGAAGTGTTTGAGTTCTTTGTGCTGAACATTGTGCTGGGCACTGGGCATTCCTCTTAGTGATTTTACCGTCTAATTAGGAAGGTAAGAGTAGCAGGTATGATACAGTCACAAAAATGTAAAAATACCATAAATGATATCATGCTGACTAAAGGCCATGCAGTTCAGCAGAAGGAGTGCGTATTCTGGGGTGAAGTAGTCAGCAGGAGTCAGGGAGGAGCTGAGAGTTGCTGGGCTTTGAAGCACAGGAGAGGGGAAGACATTCTATGAAGTGGCACAAACAGGCAATGTGAGGGCGGGGTTGGCATTGCGTTTGAGAGGGAAGACTGTGGACCCACTTCCTTGCAAAATCGAAAAGAACAGGCTTCCTCTCAACTAACTGACCCAAGTCTTTGGAGACTAGAGAGAGAACTGGCTTCCTACGCCCTTAGGCAAGCTAGAAGCCTGAAACGTACAATTTCTGAATCTTCTTGATTTCCAGAATAATATATTGTACTCCTCAGAAGAAAGTGACTTCATGAAAGATATTACTTTCAAAAAACTAACTAGTAATCTTTTTTTCCTTTTTTAAAAATAGGATGAAAAGAGTAAAATTAATATGTAGCAAAGGGACAGAGACTGACAATGACTCAGGTTGTCTGCATCCTATCATCAAGAAGAGACAGTGTCGACCAGAGATTAGAATGTGGCAAACAAGAGAGAAAGCAAAATTTTCAGACGGAGAAAAGGGATGCAGGGTAAGATTTAGATGAGAGTAAGTATTACAAGGTCTTTTCTTTCCTGTGTAAAATTTTTCTATTCTTAGACTCTGCTAGAAACACAAAATAGGTACTAATAGATTTGTGTCATTTGAAATGTAAAACTACAGGATGTGAAAAGGAGAACATCATGAAGAATAACATGAAGACTGTACCTTATTCTTCTAATTTCTAGGACCAGAACCTGTTATCGCCTCTGCCCCTGGTCCAGCCTTAGTAGGAGACTGGTAGATTCAATAAACAGATTAGTGTAGACGCTGCTGTGTCGTCTTCCAGAGAGGCGGTGATAGTGTGTTAAGGTTTGGGAAACTATTTTCCAGGTTTAGGTATAGATGTTTACGTCTGCTTTACGTCTAAAACTAACAACACTCTTACTTTATAGTCTTGAAATATTTTCTTACTTGTTAGACTGGCATTTACGAATTACAAAAAGCTAATATTTTTGAGCCATTACTGCAACCAAGCCCTATTCTAAGTGCTTTACAAGTAGTAACTCACTTAATTGTTTCAACAACTCTGTGAGATAGGTGCTTTTATTATCATCGCTTTTCAGATGAGGAAATTGAGGCCCAGAGAGATTTAATTACCTACCTACAGTTACATAGCTAATAAGTAGAAGAGCTGTGATTCAGACTTGAGTTTGACTCAAGCCTGTGCTTCTAACCTCTACATAAGACTGCCTCATCATTTAAGCTGTTTAGTTTCAAGAAAGTTTAATATTTTTCTTTATTGAGACCAACTAATAGGTAGGTTTGTTCAGTTTTGGTTTAGTTTACTTTTACTGCTTCTTAGTTTTTATACATAGGCTAACTGGAGTTTTTGGGCTGTCCCCTGTGAGGAAACTGCTCTTCTCTTTGTAGGAGCCGTTTGGGCGTTTGGGCAATGGGATTTCAGATGATCTGTCAAGTGAGGATGATGGTGAAGCCCGGACACAGATGATGACACTGCGGAGGAGCGTGGAAGGGGCCTCAAGTGACAACGGCTGTGAAGTTAAGAATAGGAAATCAGTACTTTCAAGGCACCTAAACACTCAGGTAATTTTTATTTTAGCTTATAAAAGTATAGGCATTAACTCCCAAGTCACAAGGTATTTAACACGTTTTCCTGTCGTGTGTTGGCAGGTAAAGAAGACCACTTCCAAGTGGTGTCCCGTTGTGCGGGATTCAGATAGTCTGGCTGAATCAGAGTTTGAATCGGCAGCCTTCAGTCAGGTAACCTATCCCTTTTCAAGGCGTATTCTTGAGTGTAATAACTGTATCCATTCCTTTGTTTATTGGTTGTCCTAAAGTTGTGTGTATATTTGCCTGCCCCTCCCCTGCCCCCAACTATGTGTCTACCTATCTAGAAGCTTTTACATGACTGCTCACCCCCAGAAAGAGAACGAGCTCTTTGTCTTTGATCTAATCTTAAAAGTATCATAGATGATGCCCAGAGAGAGACTCCTCAATCCCTAGATGATGAGAAGGCTACTTAATATTCACTTGGAATATGCAGTTTATTATTAAGCATTGTTCCTTTGTAAGTGGCATCGATGCTGATGGGGACAGATGTTTGAGAAAGGACCCCTGAGAGATGGGAGCAGTAAATCTCATCATGAAAGCTAATGGGAATATTGTACATTTGGGACATTATAATTCAGAGGTGAGGAGAGTAGATGGTGGTGACTTTTGTTTTGATTGACAAGGCAGCTGGGGTTGTGGAAAAACTTTCACATCTATGTTTGTACCGCAGGAGAGCTGCAATGTCCATCCTTTTCTCAGCCTGATTACCCTTTTCCCTGTTTGGCTGGGCCCTGGACGTGACTAGGTCTACAGTCAAGCTCACAACATTTAGAGTAGAGGACACTTGAGTGTGTCAGTAGGCCCAGCCACACGTGCACCCAGCGTGGGCCCTTGGATGTGCTTGCAGAGTCACCCCATCCCAGGGCACCTCACTTGAACAACCCCATGACTTGGCAATAAATTCTCAGAGGGAGTCCTCTTTGATAGTCTGTTAGAGAGTCATCAGAGTTTCACATTTAACCATGAAAATGTATTATTGTTATGTGAAGCCTTGTCAACATAGTGATCAGTGTGTGAAAGCTTGCCAGCCATCACCATAGGTAACTTGTTTTCATTTTATTTCAAATATATAGTTGTTTTTTTTTGAAATACAGGTAAATATTTTATTATAAAATACCTTTTAGGGCTTCCCTGGTGGCGCAGTGGTTGAGAGTCCGCCTGCCGATGCAGGGGACATGGGTTCGTGCCCCGGTCCGGGAAGATCCCACATGCCGCGGAGCGGCTGGGCCCATGAGCCATGGCCGCTGAGCCTGCGCGTCCGGAGCCTGTGCTCTGCAATGGGAGAGGCCACAACAGTGAGAGGCCTGCGTACCGCAAAAAAAAAAAAAAAAAAACTTTTACTGCAACAATATGGATGAATTTCAGAAATATAATGTTGTAAAAGTAGTCAAACATAAAAAATAGCTATTTTCAGATTTCACCTCTAACAAAGTACAAAATTGAAGTTAATCTATGCTCTTAGTAGTCATAATGGTTGTTTTCCTTGAAAGAGAATAGCACAGAAACAGGGGCAGGAGAGCTAGTAATGCTTTGCTCGTTGGTTTTGGTGCTGATTACACAGACATGTTTCAGTTGTGAAAAATTTATCAACCTATAAACTTACGCACACATATTTAAGAACGCTGTATTTCAAAAACTGTTAAAATAAAAACATATTCATCTAAAACACAGAAATCACAATGAAAAAAACTAAAAAAAAAAAAAATTAATTTCATGACCCAAAAACTGTCACTTCATTTTTTAAAAGATTTTAAGGCTTTACAGATTTTGTAGTTATAAAATTAATGTAAGGATGTTATAAAAATTCAAATGAAGAAGTATATTTAGTAAAAAGCAACCATTTCCACTTCCTGCCTCCCTTCCCAGTATAATGAATCCCTCACTGTTCCCTACATCCCCAGATTGAATCCATGCTGTCCAGAGGGTGGTTATAGTTCCACATATTTATTTTCCTTTGCGTAAGAGAGCATACTATATATTTAAACATATAACGTATCATTTAAGAAACATAAATAGGAAAATTTGTTCTGAGTTTTTTTTTTTTTAATCTTGTAGGGCTTGCCTTATCAGTACATAAGACAATACTTCATTCTGTTGAACATCTGCAGAATATTCCAGTTTATGAAGGAATTTATTAAAATGTGTAAAATTATGACTACTTAATTTGTTTCCAGTTTTTCATTATTAAAAGCAATTCAGAAAAATCCTTGTAGATAGATGGGTTTATCCACTCAGGTTGCCATAACAGAATACCACAGGCTGGGTAGCTTAAACAACAGAAATTTTATATAGTTGTTTTTAAAAAGGAATATAAAAAAAATTTGTTTTTGTTTTCCCTTAAAGGGCTGTAGATCTGGCATGAGTGGTGGCTCTCGAAGCCTCAACATGTTGAGAAGAGACTCGGAGAGCACCCGTCATGACTCGGAGACAGAGGATATGTTATGGGATGACCTGCTGCATGGCCCTGAGTGCCGGTCGTCTGTCACCAGCGACAGTGAGGGGGCCCACGTGAACTCCCTTCACTCAGGGACTAAACGTGACCCCAAAGAAGATGTTTTTCAGCAGGTCTGTAAAGGTGATGATAATAATAGCTGATGTTTACTGTGTACTTACCATGTGCCAGGCACTGTATTATCTCCTTTAACTCTACAATAACCCTGTAAGGTGGACACTATTATTATCCCTGATTTAGAGATGAGGAAATTGAGCATAGTTTGTAAGTGAAGATATTGGAATTAGAACTAAGGGGGAAGCACTCTTGAATTCCCCTAACCTAAATGTTTCTTCCTAGGACTTTTTCTCATTATTTTCCTTAGAATGATCCTGAATGTTCATTTTATATGAGCAGGGTACATTGTTTGGCGCAGTAACCTGATATTATATTTTCATAGACATAACAGTATCATATATGAATTACTAGGAGATGGCATTGCTTGCTTCTCTAATAACGTATAAAGCAAGTGATGCTTTTAATTTTAGTTTTTCTGTTAATATCATAAAATCAGATAGCCTGGAAATGGGGATTCTTTAGAAGGTTATTTCAACCTTACAATCAATATAGGAATT
Organism: Grampus griseus; assembly: GCF_964374135.1. NCBI lineage: Eukaryota > Metazoa > Chordata > Mammalia > Artiodactyla > Delphinidae > Grampus > Grampus griseus. The sequence continues at coordinate 83,575,178 of NC_139017.1, forward strand.
CATTCTACATCTGCAGAAATTTTTTTACTAGAAATTTTTTTGACTCTGCTTTAGAAATTTTTTACTAATAATTCTTTTATGTAGTAACAATAGTTCCTACTTCTTAGAAATATTGTGATATACCTAATGAGATAACACGAAGTGCTTAGCACGATGCTTGGCAAAGTGTAGGCACCCAATACATGTTAGCATGGTTATTACTATCCACATGAGACAATCAGTTAGTCTCTGCTTAAATACTTGTGGAGCTGGAGTGATTGTTATTTCATGAGCTTTTTCCACTGCTGGATAGATTAAATGATTAAGAAACGGTTCTCATATCAGCCTTTCATATGTTTAATGCCAACGATCATGATTCTTCTTAGTTTTATTTTTTTTAGGCTAAATATTTCCACAATGACTTAATAAATAGTGGGTGATGGATATTCATTTGTTTAATTATATAATTTTCTTGATTCTAAGATACCATTGATTTAGGTTACACATTTTAATGAAAAAAATTCTGCTTCATTAAATGTATACGGTTTTCAAAAACTAACTAGAAACAACATACATTTTATTAGTAAAGTTTTAAGCTTTTTCCTCCAATTTTGCTATCAAAGTTTGTATCTAAATATTCTTTGCATTCAGTCTGAAGACTCATCTAAATTACCTTAGCCCTTGGTAATTATGAATAGCATCATGATGATTTTCACCTCCTTTGCACTTTTGGGATTTATAGGATAATTTTAAGGCATATGTAAGAATAACTAGGTAAGATGAAACTCACTATGTTAAACGGAATTCATCATTTCCCAATTCTCCCACCTAACCTATTCTTTTATTCCCCATATTTCTAAATGTCACCACTAACCACCCAAGTTAGAAACCTTGGTGCCATTCTTGACCCCGCCCCCCATGTTTCCAATCAGTCATCACACTGTCTTGATCCTGCTGTATAATACATACATCTGCCCACCTGTGTCCACACTGCTTGGTGCAGACCACCATCAGCCCTCGTCTGGATCCTTACAACAGCTTCTCTAGGCTTGCTCTGCTTCATTTCATTTTCCACACTGCAGCCAGAATGATCCTTCTAAAATACAAATCTGTTGCCATTCCCCTTACAGTCCTTTAATAGCTTTTTTTTTTTTCCATTCTGGATTATTTCTTTGTGTTCCTTTATTTGCTCTGATAACAGTCTTGCATGGTATAGTTTAACTCAACTAAACTTCTTTCAGTTTCCTCATGTACTTCTGGATCTTTACACAAACTGGTTTATTTGCCTGGAACACACTTTTCTCTAATACCTATTCCTTCGTCTCACTCTTTTTTACTTTTTGGGTCTTGGCTTGAGTGATACTCCCTTAGGAAGCCTTTTCTGTATGCTCCTAAAGCATTCTTTCCCTTATCATGCTGCACAGTAACTTTATTTATAGTCTCCATAAGTCTGTATGCTCTGTGATGTCAAGGACTACATCTGTCTTGTTCTTTATTATATCCATAGTACATGTTACATAGTAGCTGCTTAATATTTTTTTGGCTAAATCAATTAATAAATCCATAAATGTGCATCAGCATTATGCTAAGCATTATTGTAGAAGGAGAAGAAATACACCAGATGGTTGTTTTTTAGTAACTTATATATTTGTTTGGGAACAAGATGATTTTAAGGGAAATAGAGGACACAATAAAAGCAGCATATAATTAGATGCAAATTTATCTGATATAGACTGTAAGGGTTTTTAATTTCAGAGAAAGGTAACGTGAGTGAGGCTTGTGGCCATCAGAGAGGACATGTTGGTGAAATGGGACTTGAGTTGGTACTCGAAGAATAAGACATGATACGACAGAGGAAAATACAGGACTGTTTCTATCTCGACCTTTTCCTCCTGAGCTTACTATGCTTTTCTGTGTCCTGATTAGACCAGAGAAAGGTTTACCTTCTCAGTCATTCCTGTGTTGTTAAGGCCTGTTAGTACCTCTCCCGTGTAACTTCCTACTGTCCCTGGTCTAGTCATGATGCTGTAGAAATGCTTTCCTTCTTGATATCCCATTAATACACCAAGCTTATCCTCACTTCCATACATTTAGTAGGGAAGCAGCCTTGGAGATCATGTAATCCTACCTCCCATCATTATAGGAGACACTTAGCCTCTCTCCAGGTAAGAAATTGTTTTTGTGAAAAAAAACAAAAACAAAAACCAGAAACCAGCATCATGGAGGTGGTAATTGGAGTGATGAGCTTTGTGAGGGGGAGAATAGGATGACAAGGCTGAACCCTGGCAAATGTGGCCCAGGAGCTAGACAAAGGGAAAAAAATACAACGGAGGAAATAAAGAAGGAGTGGATGGAAATATTTATTTTTTCTTCTCAGAACCATTTATTCTGGCTTCAGAACTCAAGTCCTGCCTCTGACCGAGTTAGTGCAATAATCTGGGAAGGGAATGAGTGCAAAAAGATGGATATGTCTGTGCTGGAAATAAGTGGTATCATCATGAGCAGGGTAAGGTTTAATACGTTTTTGGATTTTTAGAAAAATCTATTTAATGATCAGCAGCTATTTCATAGAATGTATTTAATGATCAAAACGTTGGCTCTACTTTTGAAGCACCAGTATGTGTATCTTAAATTTTGTAGTCAGTCTTCACTAGGTAGTATATTTTTTTATTTGTTACAGAGGTCTCTGTGAGCATGATCAGGTAGACTCTACAAATATTCCTTATCTCATTCAAGCCTAAAAGTCATAAATCTGTACATCATTTTTATTTGTATTTCTTTTAGATTTAAAGCAGATTTAGTTTTTAATAATCTAAATAGTATTTGATAAATACTGCTTCACAACTCCATTTAGCTGTGCAGTAATGATGGATATTTTAAATTAATTCCCAGGTTAATGCGTATCAGCAAGGAGTAGGTTATCAGATGCTGGGAAATGTCGTCACCATCGGATTAGCATTTTTCCCTTTTTTACATCGACTGTTCCGAGAGAAGAGCCTTGACCAGCTAAAGTCCATCTCAGCTGAGGAGATCTTGACTCTCTTTTGTGGGGCACCACCTGTTGCACCTATTATTTTCTTGTCTATAATTAATTTTTTTGAACGACTGTGTCTTACTTGGATGTTTTTTTTCATGATGTGTGTGGCGGAGAGAACATACAAACAGGTCGGTAGACAATTAAGTAAAATTTCTTACCTCTGCTTTTGTATATGGTATTCTGTTGAGTTGCTTTTGTTCCCCTGATTTGTTCTCTCTCCAGAAGTTAACGTGGGCAATGGAGGCTTGATAAGTGAACTTTTGGTATTTGTGGGTTTAACACTTGTGGTACTGATTATTCACAAATGACATGCTGTAATCTGAAATTTTGCTGAGCCTACTTGCAGGAGTAAGTGGCTGAGCCAGTGAGAGAGCCTAGCTGATTGCTTAGCACCTGCACCTCAATGTGCCCTTGATGTTTTGTGTATGTAGCATATGTAGTAATTACCAAAGTGAAAATGTTTCTGTGAGAAATAAACTTACTGAAATTTGATAAGAGTTTGGGATTGAGGGCTTAATGTATTGATGATATGTGCAAAAAATGTGGTTTTGAATGGAAATGTAATTTGGGAGTAAGCTAGAATTTTGTGTAAACATTTGAGTTTGTGAAGGTGGGGATTCACAAAGGTCTCCAAGGTATATTCCTTGAAAATGCCAAGAGTGTAGCATGTTGTGAAGAAGTATATTACTACATAATGTGCTTTGCAAGCGACAGGTTAATGAGCTATTAACAATGTTTTTTCACTGCCTGTCTTAGTGACCACTGATTAGAACTTGATCCTTTTAATATTTTTTATATGCTGGGAATATTGTTTACAATTATGTAAATATACACACAGTGACACATGTGTACGTTTCACTTTGTGGTTTGTTTTTTTTTAACCTCCTCTAGAGATTTTTATTTGCAAAACTCTTCAGCCATATTACTTCTGCCAGGAAAGCTAGGAAATATGAAATACCTCATTTCAGACTTAAAAAGGTGGAGAACATTAAGATATGGTTATCACTGCGTTCCTTTCTAAAGGTGAGTTTTAGCTGACTAACCATGGAATATCTGCAATGATACGCAGAAAACATGCTCACTGAAATTTCTGGCGGCAGATACTCAGTAGGCAGGGTAGTTCTATGTACTGGACAGATAATCAGTGGCTGACAGACTTGCTGGACACCAGGTTGGGAGTGATCTATCTGCAGAGCTGGTAGAGCTAAGTAAATAAGACCTTAGAAAGGGAAAAGAAAATTTAAATTCCTAGGGCAGAGTGATAAATTGAATGTCTCATCTTTTTCTGACTTCCGGGGGGAATATTCCAGCTGAAAATATGTTCATGAATCAATCACACCCTTAATTTGAATGACATGGATCTCAGAGCTTAATTAAAGTCAAATATGTCCAAAATATATTAAAATCCTGTGTCAGAAACGTCTTATAAATGTTCATTTTCACGCCAATATAGTAAGATTGGGAGTGTGAATGACGTGAGGACTGTTGCCATCTCCGGCGGTGACCTAAAACACTAACCTACACATCTCACTCCACAGAGACGGGGCCCGCAGCGATCAGTGGATGTGGTTGTGTCTTCTGTCTTCCTACTGACACTTTCCATTGCTTTCATTTGTTGTGCCCAGGTAAGAGTTTCAGATCTATTTCAGTGGAAAATGGAAAATAGAGCTCACTTTCTGTTTTAAATCAGTTCACCGTGTTTAAGTGTGTGTGTGTGTGTGTGTGTGTGTGTGTGTATGTATAGACAACGGACATTTGTATCTCACAGCTCTGGGAACTGGGGAGTCCAAGGTCGAGGTGCCAGCATGGTTATGTTGAAGTATATATATTTTTAATGTGTCTGCATTTCTTTTGCTAGTTTGAATACTTGTTAATTTTTCTAACTTTTTTTTTAATTTTTAAAAAAGTTTATTTTATTTTATTTATTTATTTTTGGCTGTGTTGGGTCTTTGTTGCTGCGTGCGGGCTTTCTCTATTTGTGGCAAGTGAGAGCTACTCTTGGTTGTGGTGCGTGGGCTTCTTATTGCAGTGGCTTCTCTTGTTGCAGAGCATGGGCTCTAGGAGTGCGGGCTTCAGTAGTTGCAGCACGTGGGCTCAGTAGTTGTGGCTTGCAGGCTCTAGAGCGCAGGCTCAGTAGTTGTGGCACACAGGCTTAGTTGCTCTGTGGCATGTGGAATCTTCCTGGACCAAGGATCAGACCCATGTCCCCTGCATCGGCAGGTGGATTCTTAACCGATGCACCACCAGGGAAGTCCTCTTCTAACTTTTGAAGTGAGAATAAAGATAATTTTTAGTCCTTTAAGACTCTAAGATCATGGTAATTTAATTTTAATTGGCAATTTTTGATTGTTAATAAAGCTATATACTACTATGGATACAAAATGGTGATTTTCCAACTCCATCGTTTCTTCTAATTTTATTAGTTGTCACTCTAAAGTAGACTTTTTCTTCTTTCCCATTTATTCATTCATTCATTTACTACGCTATGGACTCCTGTGTTCTTATTTTTATCCAGTGGATTATAAACTATTACTATGTTTTGATTCCTAAATTGTCCCAGATTTGGCCAGTGGGAGACCCTTAAAGCCCCTTCCTGTGTTCTTTTGACAGGTCCCTGTATCTTTATTTATTTATTTATTTTGGTACTTCTGTGTTTCCTTTATTACAAGAAGTTACAGCCTTATCCTGTACTTTTCCATTGATTGAATTTTAACTTAATTCTGCTATGGTCAGAAAACACGCTCTGAATGTTTTCAGTCCTTTGAAATATGTAGAATTGCTTTATTATCCAGTATATGCTCAGTTTTATTAAATCTTCCATCAGCACTTTGAAAGAATTTGTATCCCACTGTTTTGGAGAGCAGCGTTCTCTCTATATAAATTAGCCCAAGTTTATTAGTTGTATTGCTGAAACTTCCTGTGTCCCTATTCATCTTTTTGGTTTGCTTATTCTGTCAGCCACTGAGAGAGGTGTGGTCAAGCCTGCTCCGATGGTGGATTTATCTTTTTCTCCTTTTATTTCTGTCAATTTTTGCTTTATATGTTTTTAAGCAGTGTAACTGGATGCATACAGGTTTAGAATTGTTATCCGTCTCCTTGGTGGATAGACTTTTATGTCCTTTATAGTTATTTTTTTTCTCAATCCAGGATCAGTTATTACATTTAGCTGTTATGTCTCTTTAATCTTCTTTAATCCTAAACAGTGTCAGGCTTTCTTTACCTTTTATGACCTTATAAAATGTCTCTATTTCTAATGTTTCTTAACTTAAAGTCTGCTCTATTTGATATTAATTTAACTACACCATCTGTGTTTTGATTAGTTTTTGTATGCAATATCTTTGTCTACCCTTTTTCATTTATTTTGTCTTTGTATAGTTCTATCTCTTACAATCAGCATATCCTTTTTTGGTTGCTTGTTTCTTTTTCTTTTTTTTTTTTTGCTGTTAAACTATCAAAGTGCTTTAATATCTTTAGTGATATATTTTTTTCAATGCTGAAAGGTTATTTTATTAATTTATTTTGGTAACAGGTCTGTATTTATTACAAAATATATTTTCTTTTTGAGTTTTTCCCCTTTCTCTCTCTCTCTTTTTTATTGAAGTATAGTTGATTAACAATGTTGTGTTAGTTTCAGGTATACAGCAAAGTGATTGAGTTATACACATATATGAATATATATTATTTTCAGATTCTTTTCCCTTATAGGTTACTATAAAATATTGAGTATAGCTCCCTGTGATATATATACCGTATCTTCTTTATCCATTCATCTGTCGATGGACATTTAGGTTGCTTCCATGTCTTGACTGTTGTAAATAGTGCTGCAATGAACATTGGGGTGCATGTATCTTTTTGAATTATAGTTTTGTCTGGATATATGCCCAGGAGTGGGATTGCAGGATCATATGGTAACTATTTTTAGTTTTTTAAAGAACCTCCATACTGTTCTCCATAGTGGCTGTATCAATTTACATTCCCACCAACAGTGCAAGAGGGTTCCCTTTTCTCCACACCCTCTCCAGCATTTATTATTTGTAGACTTCTTCATCATGGTCATTCTGACTGGAGTGAGGTGATACCTCATTGTAGATTTAATTTACATTTCTCTAATAATTAGTGATGTTGACCATCTTTTCATGGGCCTTTTGGCCATCTGTATGTCTTTTTTGGAGAAATGTCTACTTAGATCTTCTGCCCACTTTTTTATTGGGCTGTTTGGTTTATTGTTATTCAGTTGTTTGTATATTTTGGAAATTAATCCCTTGTCAGTCTCATCATTTACAAATATTTTCTCCCATTATGTAGGTTGTCTTTTGTTTTGTTTAAGGTTTCCTTTGCTGTGCAAAAGCTTTTAACTTTAATTAGGTCCCATTTGTTTATTTTTGTTTTTATTTCCATTTCTCTAGGAGGTGGGTCAAAAAAGATCTTGCTGTGATTTATGTCAAAGAGTGTTCTGCCCATGTTTTCCTGTAGAAGTTTTATAGTATCCAGTCTTATGTTTAGGTCTTTAATCCATTTTGAATTTATTTTTGTATATGATGTTAGAGAAGTGTTCTAATTTCATTCTTTTACATGTAGCTGTCCAGTTTTCCCAGCACCACTTATTGAAGAGGCTGTCTCTTCTCCATTGTATATTCTTGCCTCCTTTGTCATAGATTAGGTGACCATAGGTGCATGGGTTTATCTCTCGGCTTTCTATCCTGTTCCACTGATCTATATTTCTGTTTCTGTGCCAGTACCGTACTGTTTTGATGAATGTAGCTTTGTAGTATAATCTGAAGTCAGGGAGCCTGATTCCTCCAGCTTCGCTTTTCTTTCTCAAAATTGCTTTGGCTATTCGGGGTCTTTTGTGTTTCCATACAAATTAAAAATTTTTTTGTTCTAGTTCTGTGAAAAATGCCATTGGTAATCTGATGGGGATTGTACTGATTCTGTAGATTGCCTTGAGTAGTATGATTATATTAACAATATTAATTTTTCTAGCCTAAGAAACCAGTATATATATATATATATATATATATATATATATATATATATATATCTTTCCATCTGTTTGTGTCTTCTTCAGTTTCTTTCATCAGTGTCTTATAGTTTTTGGAGTACATGTATTTAGCCCCCTTAGGTAGGTTTATTCCTAGGTATTTTATTCTTTTTGATGCAGTGGTAAATGGGATTGTTTACTTAATTTCTCTTTCTGATCTTTTGTTGTTAGTGTGTAGAAATGCAACAGATTTCTGTGTATTAATTTTGTATTCTGCAACTTTACCGAATTCATTGATGAGCTCTAGTAGTTTTCTGGTAGTGTCTTCAGGATTTTCTATGTATAGTATCATGTCATCTGCAAACAGTGACACTTTTACTTCTTCCTGTCCAATTTAGATTCCTTTTATATCTTTTTCTTCTCTGAATGCTGTGACTAGGACTTCCTAGACTATATTGAATATAAGAGATGAGATTGAGCACCCTTGTCTTGTTCCTGATTTTAGAGGAAATGTCTTCAGCTTTTCACTGTTGAGTATGATGTTAGCTGTGGGTTTGTCATATATGACCTTTATTATGTTGAGGTATGTTCCCTCTATGCCCACTTTCTACAGAGTTTTTAATCACTAGTGCATGTTAAATGTTGTCAAAAGCTTTTTAGGCATCTATTGATCATGTGGTTTTTATTCTTCAAATTGTTAATGTGGTGTATCACACTGATTGATTTGTGGATATTGAAAAATCCTTGCATCCCTGGGATAAATCCCACTTGATCATTTAATGTATTGTTGGATTCAGTTTGCTAGTATTTTGTTGAGGATTTTGCGTCTATGTTTATCAATGATATTGGCCTGATTTTCTTTTTTTGTGATACCTTTGTCTGTTCTTGGTATCAGGGTGATGATGGCTTCATAAAATGAGTTTGGAAGTGTTCCTTCCTCTGCAATTTTGGGAATAGTTTCAGAAGTGTAGGTATTATCTCCTCTCTAAATGTTTGGTAGAATTTGCCTGTGAAGCTATCTGGTCCTAGACTTTTGTTTTCTGGGAGTTTTAAAATCACAGATTGTATTTCAGTACTTGTGATCAGTTTGTTCATATTTTCTGTTTCTTCTGGTTCAGTCTTGGTAGATTGTACCTTTCTAAGAATTTGTCCATTTCTTCTAGGTTGTCCATTTTATTGGTATATAGTTGCTTGGAGTAGTCTCTCATTTCTAATTTATTGATTTGGGCCCTTTTCCTTTTTTTCTTGATGAGTCTGGCTAAAGGTTTATCAATTGTGTTTATCTTTTCTAGGAACCAGCTTTTGTTAATAGTTTCATCGATGTTTTCTATTGTTCTCTTAGTCTCTATTTCATTTATTTCTGCTCTGATCTTAATGATTCCTTTACTTCTACTAACTTTGGATTTTGTTTTTTCTTCTTTCTCTAGTTGCTTTAGGTGTAAGGTTAGGTGGTTTATTTGAGATTTTTCTTGTTTCCTAAGGTAAGCTTGTATTGCTGTAAACTTACCTCTTCGAACTGCTTTTGCTGTGTCCCATAGGTTTTGGATCATCATGTTTTCAGTTTCATTTGTCTCTAGCTATTTTTTTTAATTTCCTCTTTGATTTCTTCAGTGTTGTTTAATAGCATATTATTTAGCCTGCGTGTGTTCGTGTTTTTTTCTTGCAGTTGATTTCTAATCTCATAGTGTTGTGGTCAGAAAAGATGCTTGATATAATTTCAGTTTTCTTAAATTTACCAAGGCTTGCTTCGTGGTCCAGCATGTGATGTATCCTGAAGAATGTTCCATGTGCACTTGAAAAGAATGTGTATTCTGCTGCTTTCAGTTGGAATACTCTATAAATATCAATTAAGTTCATTTAGTCTAATGTGTCATTTAAGGACTGGATTTTCTTATTGATCTTCTGTCTGGATGATCTGTCTGTTGATATAAGTGGGATGTTAAAATCCCCCATTATTATTGTGTTACTGTCAATTCCTTTTTTTATGTCTGTTAACATTTGCCTAATATATTGAGGTTCTCCTATGTTGGGGACACATGAATTTACAATTGTTACATCTTCTTCTTTGATTGATCCCTTGATCATTATGTAGTGTCCTTTCTCTCTTATAACTGTATTTTAAAGTCTATTTTGTCTGATATAAGTATTGCTACTTCAGCTTTCTTTTCATTTCCATTTGCATGGAATACCTTTTTTTTAACATTTTTATTGGAGTATAGTTGCTTTACAATGGTGTGTTAGTTTCTGCTGTATAACAAAGTGAATCAGCTATACATATACATACATTGCCATATCCCCTCCCTCTTATGTCTCCCCTGACTCTCCCTATCCCACCCCTCTAGGTGGACACAAAGCACCGAGCTGATCTCCCTGCACTATGTGGCTGCTTCCCACTAGCTCTCTGTTTTACATTTGGTAGTGTATGTATGTCAATGCCACTCTCTCACTTTGTCCCAGCTTACCCTTCCCCCTCCCCATGTCCTCAAGTCCATTCTCTACGTCTAAGTCTTTATTCCTGTCCTGCCCATAAGTTCCTCCGAACCATTTCTTTTTTGATTCCATATATATGTTAGCATATGGTATTTTCTGAATTTCTGACTTACTTCACTCTGACAGTCTCTAGGTCCATCCACCTCACTACAAATAACCCAATTTCTTTTTTTTATGGCCGAGTAATATTCCATTGTGTATATGTGCCACATCTTCCTTATCCATTCATCTGTCGATGGACCCTTAGGTGCTTCCGTGTCCTGGCTATTGTAAATAGTACTGCAGTGAACATTGTGGTACATGACTCTTTTTGAATTATGGTTTTCTCAGGGTATATGCCCAGTAGTGGGATTGCTGGGTCGTATGGTAGTTCTATTTTTAGTTTTTTAAGGAACCTCCATACTGTTCTCCATAGTGGCTGCATCAATTTACATTCCCAACAACAGTGCAAGAGGGTTCCCTTTTCTCCACACCCTCTCCAGTATTTATTGTTTGTAGATTTTCTGATGATGCCCATTCTAACTGGTGTGAGGTGATACCTCATTGTAGTTTTGATTTGCATTTCTCTAATGATTAGTGATGTTGAGCATCCTTTCATGTGTCTGTTGGTAATCTGTATACCTTCTTTGGAGAAATGTCTATTTAGGTCTTCTGTCCATTTTTGCATTGGGTTTTTCGTTTTTCTGATATTGAGCTGCATGAGCTGCTTCTATATTTTGGAGATTAATCCTTTGTCAGTTACTTTGTTTCAAATATTTTCTCCCATTCTGAGGGTTGTCTTTTTGTCTTGTTTATGGTTTCCTTTGATGTGCAAAAGCTTTGAAGTTTCATTAGGTCCCATTTGTTTATTTTTGTTTTTATTTCCATTTCTCTAGGAGGTGGGTCAAAAAGGATCTTGCTGTGATTTATGTCATGGAGTGTTCTGCCTGTGTTTTCCTCTAAGAGTTTTATAGTGTCTGGCCTTACATTTAGGTCTTTAATCCATTTTGAGTTTATTTTTGTGTATGGTGTTAGTGAGTGTTCTAATTTCATTCTTTTACATGTAGCTGTCCAGTTTTCCCAGCACCACTTATTGAAGAGACTGTCTTTTCTCCATTGTATATTCTTGCCTCCTTTACCAAAGGTAAGGTGACCATATGTGCTTGGGTTTATCTCTGGGCTTTCTATCCTGTTCCATTGATCTATATTTCTGTTTTTGTGCCAGTACCATACTGTCTTGATTACTGTAGCTTTGTAGTATAGTCTGAAGTCAGGGAGCCTGATTCCTGCAGCTCCGTTTTTCGTTCTCAAGATTGCTTTGACTCTTCAGGATCTTTTGTGTTTCCATACAAATTGTGAAATTTTTTGTTCTAGTTCTGTGAAAAGTGCCATTGGTACTTTGATAGAGATTGCATTGAATCTGTAGATTGCTTTGGGTAGTATAGTCGTTTTCACAATGTTGATCCTTCCAATCCAGGAACATGGTATATCTCGCCATCTGTTTGTGTCATCTTTAATTTCTTTCATCAGTGTCTTATAGTTTTCTGCATACAGGTCTTTTGTCTCCTTAGGTAGGTTTATTCCTAGGCATTTTATTCTTTTTGTTGCAATGGTAATTGGGAGTGTTTCCTTAATTTCTCTTTCAGATTTTTTATCATTACTGTATAGGAATGCAAGAGATTTCTGCACCTTAATTTTGTATCCTGCTACTTTACCAAATTCATTGATTAGCTCTGTTGGTTTTCTGGTAACATCTTTAGTATTCTCTATGTATAGTATCGTGTCATCTGCAAAGAGTGACAGTTTTACCTCCTCTTTTCCGATTTGGATTCCTTTTATTTCTTTTTCTTATTTCTTTTTCCTCTCTGATTGCTGTGGCTAAAACTTCCAAAACTATATTGAATAATAGTGGTGAGTGTGGACAACCTTGTCTTGTTCCTGATCTTAGTGGAAATGGCTTCAGTTTTTCACCGTTGAGAACTACGTTGGCTGTGGGTTTGTCATATTTGGCCTTTATTATGTTGAGGTAAGTTCCCTCTATGCCTACTTTCTGGAGGGTTTTTATCATAAATTGGTGTTGAATTTTGTCAAAAGCTTTTTCTGCATCTATTGAGATGATCATATAGTTTTTCTCCTTCAATTTGTTAATACGGTTTATCACATTGATTTCGTATATTGAAGAATCCTTGCATTCCTGGGAATAAACCCCACTTGGTCATGGTGTATGATCCTTTTAATGTGCTGTTGGATTCTGTGTGTAGTATTTTGTTGAGGATTTTTGCACTATGTTCATCAGTGATATTGGCCTGTGCTTTTCTTTTTTTGTGGCATCTTTCTCTGGTTTTGGTATCAGGGTGATGGTGGCCTCGTAGAATGAGTCTGGGAGTGTTCCTCCTTCTGGTAGATTTTGGAAGAGTTTGAGAAGGATAGGTGTTAACTCTTCTCTAAATGTTTGATAGAATTCTCCTGTGAAGTCACCTGGTCCTGGGTTTTTGTTTGTTGTAAGACTTTTAATCACAGTTTCAATTTCAGTAGTTGTGATTGGTCTGTTTATATTTTCTATTTCTTCCTGGTTAAGTCTTGGGAGGTTGTGCTTTTCTAAGAATTTGTCCATTACTTCCAAGTTGTCCATTTTATTGGCATAGAGTTGCTTGTAGTAATCTCTCATGATCCTTTGTATTTCTGCAGTGTCAGTTGTTACTTCTCCTTTTTCATTTCTAATTCTATTTATTTGAGTCTTCTCACGTTTTTTCTTTATGAGTCTGGCTAATGGTTTGTCAATTTTGTTTATCTTCTCAAAGAACCATCTTTTAGTTTTATTGATCTTTGCTATCATTTCCTTCATTTCTTTTTCATTTATTTCTGATCTGATCTTTATGATTTCTTTCCTTCTGCTAATTTTGGGGTTTACTTGTTCTTCTTTCTCTAATTGCTTTAGGTGTAAGGTTAGTCTGTTTATTTGAGATGTTTCTTGTTTCTTGAGGTAGGATTGTATTGCTATAAACTTCCCTCTTAGAACTGCTTTTGCTGCATCTCATAGGTTTTGGGTTGTCGTGTTTTTATTGTCATTTTTTTCTGGGTATTTTTTAATTTCCTCTTTGATTTCTTCAGTGATCTCTTGGTTATTTAGTAGTGTATTGTTTAGCTTCCATGTGTTTGTATTTTTTACAGATTTTTTTCCTGTTATTGATATCAAGTCTCATAGCATTGTAGTTGGAAAAGATACTTGATACGATTTCAATTTTCTTAAATTTACAAAGGCTTGATTTGTGACCCAAGATATGATCTCTTCTGGAGAATGTTCCATGAGCACTTGAGAAGAAAGTGTAATCTGCTGTTTTTGGATGGAATGTCCTATAAATATCAATTAAATCCATCTTGTTTAATGTATCATTTAAAGCTTGTGTTCCTTATTTTCATTTTGGATGATCTGTCCATTGGTGAAAGTGGGGTGTTAAAGTCCCCTACTATGATTGTGTTACTGTTGATTTCCCCTTTTATGGCTGTTAGCATTTGACTTTATGTATTGAGGTGCTCTTATGTTGGGTGCCTAAATGTTTACTATTGTTATATCTTCTTCTTGGATTGATCCCTTGATCATTATGTAGTGTCCTTCTCTGTATCTTGTAATAGTCTTTATTTTAAAGTCTATTTTGTCTCATATGATAATTGCTACTCCAGCTTTCTTTTGATTTCCATTTGCATGGAATATGTTTTTGCATACCCTCACTTTCAGTCTGTATGTGTCCCTAGGTCTGAAGTGGGTCTCTTGTAGACAGCATATGTACGAGTCTTATTTTTGTATCCATTCAGCCAGTCTATGTATTTTGGTTGGAGCATTTAATCCATTTACATTTAAGGTAGTTTTCGATATGTATGTTTCTATTACCATTTTCTTAATTGTTTTGGGTTTGTTATTGTAAGTTGTTTTCTTCTCTTGTGTTTTCTGCCTAGAGAAGTTCATTAAGCATTTGTTGTAGAGCTGGTTTGGTGGTACTGAATTCTCTTAGCTCTTGCTTGTCTGTAAAGGTTTTAATTTCTCTGTCAAATCTGAATGAGATCCCTGCTGGGTAGAGTAAACTTGGTTGTAGGTTTTTCCCTTTCATCACTTTAAATATGTCCTGCCACTTCCTTCTGGCCTGCACAGTTTCTGCTGAAAGATCAGCTGTTAACCTTATGGGGATTCCCTTGTATGCTATTTGTTGTCTTTTCCTTGCTGCTTTAAATATTTTTTTCTTTGTATTTAATTTTTAATAGTTTGATTAACCTGTGTCTTGGCGTGTTTCTCTTTGGTTTTGTCCTGTATGGGACCATCTCTGCTTCTTGGACCTGATTGACTATTTCCTTTCTCATATTAGGGAAGTTTTCAACTATAATCTCTTCAGTTAGTTTCTCAATCCCTTTCTTTTTCTCTTCTTCTGGGACCCCTATAATTCAAATGTTGGTGTGTTTAACATTCTCCCAGATATCTGTGAGATTGTTCTCAATTCTTTTCATTCTTTTTTCTTTATTCTGTTCTGCAGTAGTTATTTCCACTGTTTTATCCTCCAGGTCACTTATCCATTTTTCTGACTTAGTTACTCTGCTATGGATTACTTCTAGAGAATTTTAACTTTCATTTATTGTGTTGTTCATCATTGTTTGTTTGCTCTTTAGTTCTTCTAGGTCATTGTTAAACGTTTCTTGCATTTTCTCCATTCTATTTCCATGATTTTGTATCATCTTTATTATCATTACTCTGAATTCTTTTTCAGGTAGACTGCCTATTTCCTCTTCATTTGTTTGGTCTGGTGGGTTTTTATCTTTCTCCTTCATCTGCTGTGTATTTCTCTATCTTCTCATTTTGCTTAACTTACTGTGTTTTGGGTCTCCATTTTGCAGGCTGCAGGTTTGTAGTTCCTGTTGTTTTTGGTGTCTGTCCCCAGTGGCTAAGGTTGGTACAGTGGGTTGTGTAGGCTTCCTGGTGGAGGGGACTGGTTCCTGTGTTCTGGTGGATGAGGCTGGATCTTGTCTTTCTAATGGGCAGGACCACATCCGGTGGTGTGTTTTGGGGTGTCTGTGACCTTATTATGATTTTAGACAGCCTCTCTGTTAATGGGTGGGGTTGTGTTCCTGTCTTGCTAGTTGTTTGGCACAGGGTGTGCAGCACTGTATCTTGCTGGTTGTTGAGTGGAGCTGGGTCTTAGCATTGAGATGGAGATCTCTGGGAGAGCTTTTGCCTTTTGATATTACATGAGGCCCGGAGGTCTCTGGTGGTCTAATGTCCTTAACTCAGCTCTCCCACCTCAGAGGTTCAGGTCTGACACCCAGTGTTAGACAGAGCACCAAGACCCTGTCAGACACGTGGCAAACCTCCTCACTGAGCCCAGGAATTGCTGATCTCTGCTAGGTGACCGAATGTGAGGTGTCCTGATGCCTCTCTTACCTCAACTCTGAGGCAGAGCACCGCTTTGACAAGCATGGGAAGGCACATCACGTGGACCAAGCCCTGATGTTTGCTGGGGCCTTCACAGCAGGCCTGGGGCCTGGTGCTGTTGGTTCAAAAGTGGCTCATTTTAATGTGCTCTGACCTAACGTTGCAGCTGGTTTCTAGAAAGGGAACAAAAAATGCTGCGTTTAAAAACAGCAGCCAAGCCCTCCCTTACCCTTGCCTGATCTCTGGGGAGGTAGTTCTAACCTGGAATACATTTTTCCATCCCCTCACTTTCAGTCTGTATGTGCCTCTAGATCTGAAGTGGGTCTCTTGTAGAAAACATATGTACAGGTCTTCTTTTGTATTCATTCAGCCAGTCTGTGTCTTTTGGTGGAGTATTTAATCTGTTTACATTTAAAGCAATTATCGATACGTATGTTCTTATTGCCATTTTGTTAATTGTTTTGGATTTGTTTTTGTAGGTCATTTTTTTTACCTTTCCTCTTTTGTTCTCTTCTCTTGTGATTTGATGACTATCTTTAGTGTTGTGTTGGGATTCCTTTTCCTTTTTTGTGTGTACATCTATTATGGATTTTTGGTTTGTGGTTACCATGAGTTTTGGTATAGCAGCCTATATATATACAAGATTGTCTTAAGTTGCTGATCTCTTAATTTCAAATGCATTTTATTTATTTATTTTTAACTTTAATTTTTTTTGGCTGTGTTGGTCTTCATTGCTGCACGCGGGCTTTTCTCTAGTTGTGGCGAGCGGGGGCTACTTTTTGTTGTGGTGCGTGGGCTTCTCATTGCAGTGGCTTCTCTTGTTGCAGAGCATAGGCCTAGGCATGCGGGCTTCAGTAGCTGTGGCACATGGGCTCAGTAGTTGTGGCTCATGGGTTCTAGAGCACAGGCTCAGTAGTTGTGGTGCACGGGCTTAGTTGCTCTGTGGCATGTGGGATCGTCCCAGACCAGGGCTCGAACCCATGCCCATTGCATTGGCAGGGGGATTCTTAACCACTGTGCCACCAGGGAAGCCCTCAAATGCATTTTAAATATCCTGCGTTTATACTCTCTCTCCTCCTCTCACAATTACTAGTTTTGATGTTATATTTGTATGTGGATGATTTTGTACCTTTACTATATGTTTGCCTTTACTGGTGAGCTTTTCATTTCATACTTTTCTTATTTTTAGTTGTGGTCTTTTCTTTTCCATTTGGAGAAGTTCCTTTAGCATCTGTTGTAAAGCTGGTTTGGTAGTGCAGAATTCTCTTAGCTTTTGCCTGTCTGTAAAGCTTTTGATTTCTCTATCAAATATGAACTAGAGCCTTGCTGAGTATAGTATTCTTGGTTGTAGGTTTTTCCCCTTCATCACTTTAAATATATTATGCCACTCCCTTCTGGCCTGCAGAGTTTCTGCTGAAAAATCAACTGATAACCTAATGGGGATTCCCTTGTATGTTATTTGTTGCTTTTCCCTTGTTGTTTTCATATTTTCTCTGTCTTTAATTTTTGTCAGTTTGATGACTATGTGTCTCAGTCTGTTCCTCCTTGAGTTAATACTGTATGGGATTCTCTATGCTTCCTGGACTTGGGTGACTGTTTCCTTTCCCATGTTAGGGAAGTGTTCAGCTATTATCTCTTCAAATATTTTCTTAGGCCCTTACTCTCCCTCTTCTCCTTCTGGGACCCCTATAATGCAAATGTTGGTGCATTTGACATTGTCCCAGAGGTCTCTTAACCTGTGTTCATTTCTTTTCATTCTTTTTTCTTTATTCTGTTCCACATCAGTGATTTCCACTACTCTGTCTTCCAGTTCACTGATTTGTTCTTCTGCCTCATTTATTCTGCTATTGATTCCTTCTAGTGTATTTTTCATTTCAGTTATTGCATTCTTCAACTCTGTTTGGTTGTTCTTTATATTTTCTAACTCTTTGCTAATAACTTCTTGCTCTGTGCATCCATTCTTTTCCTGAGCTCTTGGATCATCTTTACAATCATTACTTTGAACTCTTTCTCAGGTAGATTGCCTATCTCCAGTTTACTTAGTGTTCTTCTGGAGTTTTATCTTGTTTCTTTGTCTGGAACATATTCCTTTGCTGTCTCATTTTGTTTAAATTTCTATTTGTTTTCTTACGTATGTAGTAGAATAGTTAACATTTCTTGACCTTGGAGAAGTGGTCCTCTGTAGGGGATGTCCTATGTGTCCCAACAGTACACTCCCATCTTGTTACCTAAGGGCCAGGGACCATTCCCAGGGTGGGTTCTGACCTGTGTTTTTGGAGTTAGTTCCACAGGCCATGGGATTGCAGTTTTCTTGCTTCTAGTGTCTTCCCCCTGGTGGGTGAGGCTGTTCTAGAGGCTTGTCCAGGCTTCCTGGTGGGAGGGGCCAGTGCCTGCCCACTGGTGAGTGGAACTGGGTGCTGGCCCTCTGGTGGGCAGGGCCATGTCAAGGGGCATGTCTGGAGGTGGCTGTGGGCTGAGGAAGTCTTTAGGCAGCCTGTCTGCTGATGGGTGGGGCTGTGTTCCTGCCCTTTTGGTTGTTTGGCCTGAGGCGTCCCAGCACTGGAACCTACAGGCCGTTGGGTGGGGCCAGGCCTTGGTGCCAAGATCCCAGGCGAGACGTCTACCTCCAGCCAGAGTTCACATCAATGAACACTCCTCAGTGTGTCAGCCACCAGCTTTTATGATCCTAGAGAGAGCCACAGCTGCCCCCTGCCTTCCCAGGAGACCCTCCAAGACCAGCAGGGAGGTCTGGCCCAGGCTCCTATGAAGTCACTGCTTTTGCCCTCAGTCCCAGTGCACAAGGACCTTGTATATGCCCTCCAAGAGTGAAGTCTCTGTTTTCCCCAGTCCTGTGGAGCTCCTACAATCAAGTCCCACTGGCCTTCAAAGCCAAATGCTCTGGGGCTCCTCCTCCCTGTGCCAGACCCCTAGGCTGGGGAACCTGGTGTGGGGCTCAGAGCTCTCATTCCTTGGGGAGAATTTCTGTGATATAATTATTCTCCAGTTTGTGGGTCACCCACCCAGGCTGTATGGGATTTGATTATATTACGAGTGCACCCCTCCTACCATCTCACTGTGGTTTCTTCTTTATGTCTTTGAATGTAGAATATTTTTTTTGGTAGCTTCCAGTCTTTTTTACTGATGGTTGTTCAGCAGTTAGTTGTGATTTTGATGTGCTTGTGAGAGGAGGTGAGCTCAAGGTCCTTCTACTCCATTATGTTGTCTCCAGTCCTGCTCCTGTTTGCTTGTTTCTTAATCCAGCCTCCCAGTTTTAGTGATTTGGAATGTCTGACCCAGTTAAACTTAATTAATATAACTACAAATACTATTTGGTTCCTATTTGGTTTATTTGT
Organism: Grampus griseus; assembly: GCF_964374135.1. NCBI lineage: Eukaryota > Metazoa > Chordata > Mammalia > Artiodactyla > Delphinidae > Grampus > Grampus griseus. The sequence goes on from NC_139017.1 coordinate 83,594,413, forward strand.
TAATTTTCCTTTTTCTCTTTTTTTGGGCCATCTTTTATTAATCAAATATGTTAAAATATTTCATTTAATCCTCTCTGTTAACTTTATATATATATATATATTTACTACTGTTGACCCCAGAGATTACAACATACATCCTTAGCTTATTACAGTCTAATAAAATTATTAATTTACCATGCTAGGACCTTACAACACTTTATGTCATTTACCCATTCACTTTTTTTTTTTTTTTGCGGTACTCGGGCCTCTCACCGTTGTGGCCTCTCCCGCTACGGAGCACAGGCTCCGGACGCGCAGCCCCAGCGGCCATGGCTCACGGGCCCAGCCTCTCCGCGGTATGTGGGATCTTCCCGGACCGGGGCACGAACCCGCGTCCCCCGCATCTGCAGGCGGACTCTCAACCACTGCGCCACCAGGGAAGCCCTCACTTTTTTTTTTTTTTTTACCCATTCACTTTTGTGTTACACATGTCCTTCATTTTAATTTTACATATATCTTAAACCCATAAGATGTAATTATTATTGCTTTTTGTAGTTAATTATTCATTTATATTTACCTACATATTTACCCTTTCCATTACTTTTCATTAGTTTGTGCATTTCTGTGTTTTTCTCTGGGATTATTTCCTGCCTGCTTGAAGAATCTGCTGGTGATGAATTCTCTCAGTTTTTGTTGGTTTGAAAATGTCTTTTATCACTTTCATGTTTGAAGGATATTTTTAATGGGTAGAGATTTCTAGGTTGCCAGTTACTTTCAGCACTTTTAGGTTGCTATTAGTTGTTACTTTCCTCCCCCCTGCCGCCCCCCACCCCCACCCCTTAGTTGTAAGTAACTTGCTGGGGTGAATACCTGACCCAGACTAAACTAAACGTATTCCCTCTTTTGCAAATTAGAAATGAAAACCTGAGGTATCAGTGGTGGACTTTGCAGAAGAAAGGTCAGAAGGGATCACTGGGGCCAGTAGCATTGGAAACAAGTCAGAGTTGGGGGGAGCAGTAAAGAAGGGTCTTGCAAGGCAGTGGAATTAGCTGAGAGGAGTGGAGGGGGGAGCCTGAATGGCCCTAGTGGAAGGGAGATGGGGAGGGCAGCTACCTGCTGACTTCCTGATTTTCAAAGGCCCGCATTTAGTTTCTGTGAGGAGTCTCTGTATATTTTTCAATAAATCTCTTTACCTTGGGCTTGCTTTAGTAAACTTCTTTACATTTCAATCAACAAAAAAATTTTGTAAAAAACAAGAACTTTTACCTGAAAACTTGACACATTATAGGCATTTTATAATTGGTAGCTGCGGCTGTTGTTATTCAGATCCTAAAGTGGAGTAAAGAGCTGATCCTTAGGATTTTCTAGTCATGCCAGTGGGATGGGCCGCATGTTTTAGGGGGCTCTGTTATTCAAATGCAAATTTACTATTGGGTTGGTCAAAAAGTTTGTTCAGGTTTTTTCCATAAGATGGCTCTAGGAGTGCTTAGTTGTCTAACTTCATTTGAAACAATTTCATTAGATTGTATTGTGACAGCTGTCATGTCAGCCTGCATTTAAAAAAAAAACTTATCAAAACTGGTGAATTTTTGTGCAGCCATGTTGAATATGGAATATTGAAAATGGAAGGAAAAAAGCAACATTTTCGGCATATGATGCTTTATTATTTCAAGAAAGGTAAAACCACAAATGAAATGCAAAAAAGACTTGTGCAGTATATGGAGAAGGTGCTGTGACTGATCGAACGTGTCAAAAGTGGTTTGTGAAGTTTTGTGCTGGAGATTTCTCTCTGGACGTTACTCTGTGGTCGGGTAGACCAGTTGGAGTTGATAGGGTTCAAATCGGGACATTAATTGAGAATAATCAACATTATACCACACAGGAGATAGCCGACATACAATATCCAAGTTGAGCAATGAAAATCACGTGCACCGGCTGGGTTATGTCCATCGCTTTGATGTTTGGGTTTTACGTAAGTAAAGCGAAAAAAATCTTCTTGACTGTATTTCCACATGCGATTCTCTGCTTAAACGTAACGAAAATGTTCCATTTTTAAAACATATTGTGACGGGAGATGAAAAGTGGATAGTGTACAATAATGAGGAATGGAAGACATCGCGGGGCAAGCGAAATGAACCACCACCAACCACACCAAAGGCCGGTCTTCATCCAAAGGAGGTGATGTTGTGTATATGGTGGGATTGGAAGGGAGTCCTCTATTATGAGCTCCTTCCAGAAAACCAAATGATTAATTCCAACAAATACTGCTCCCAGCACCCCTGAGAACATGGCGCCGCGAGTGGCGTGGAGCGTGCGGGCTGCGGTCTGCAGCCTGTGCCCAACGCGCCCTGCCTGCCGCGGCCCTGGGGACTGCGGGCGGGTGCCGTCCGGGTGCTGCGCACTGGACCCACTCTGCTGTCGGATTGTAAATTCAGACAAACATAAATGGGTAACAGCAGAAAACGGTGTTGGAACAGTGGGAATCAGCAATTTTGCACAGGAAGCTTTGGGAGATGTTGTTTACTGTAGTCTGCCTGAAGTTGGGACAAAGTTGAACAAACGAGGAATTTGGTGCTTTGGAAAGGGTGAAAGCTGCTAGTGAACTCTATTCTCCTCTGTCAGAAGTAACTGAAATTAATGAAGCCCTAGCAGAAAATCCAGGACTTGTCAACAGATCTTGTTATGATGATGGTTGGCTGATCAAGATGACACTCAATAATCCTTCAGAACTAGATGAACTAATGAGTGAAGAAGCACATGAGAAATACATAAAATCTATTGAGGAGTGAAAATGGAACCCCTAAATAAATTAGTTTGAAACAACTTAATCTAGCATAGTTGTCTTAAATTAGTGGTGGATAGATTTTTAAAAAGCAACTTTTAGCAAAAGAAACTACTTGCAACAATGTTGCCTGAAGAAAATACCCCTTAACCTCCTAATGATTTCAGATAAACACATGCATCTTTTTCACAACACCCTGTGATTTTTAGGCTAGTCTCCAGTTATAATACTCAGAATTCCTGAAATTATCTGTGGTAAAACTAGTTATAAAAATGATGCAATTCAAGGATAACATTGTTATCTTAACCTTATATAATATTGTAACTTGCTTACAGCCATCCCTGGATTTGGGTCAAAATACTCAATGAACTTGCCACTGGAAATAAATGGCAGTGGAGAAAAGTTTGTTAGTTGTATAGTGTCCAGTAAAGAACATTACTATCTTAATTTTGCAATATATTGTGTTTGCTGGTGCTATTTTTAAGCAACAGCCTTGCAGGAAAATAAGAAACAGTTTAATAATAAAATATTCAAATTCTTAAAAAAAAAATACTGCTCCCAATTAGGCCAACTGAAAGCAGCACTCAACGAAAAGCATCCAGAATTAGTCAACAGAAAACACATCATCTTCCATCAGGATAACGCAAGACCGCATGTTTCTTTGATGACCAGGCAAAAACTGTTACAGCTTGGCTGGGAAGTTCTGATTCATCCGCCACATTCACCAGACATTGCACCTTTGGATTTCCATTTATTTAGGTCTTTACAAAATTCTCTTAATGGAAAAAATTTTCAATTCCCTGCAAGACTGTAAAAGGCACCTGGAACGGTTCTTTGCTCAAAAAGATAAAAACGTTTTGGGAAGATGGAATTATGAAGTTGCCTGAAAAATGGCAGAAGGTAGTGGAACAAAAGGGTGAATATGTTGTTCAATGAAGTTCTTGGTGAAAATGAAAAATGTGTCATTTATTTTTACTTAAAAACCAAAGGAACTTTTTGGCCAACCCTACTTTGAAAAATGGTCACCATATAATTGTGAGTGGGCGCACTTGTGGTTAAAGAGTTTGGAAATATATTTGTCTTATTTCCCTTATTCTATTATGTTTTCTTCCCTTGTTACTTCCAGACCCTTGCTGTCTCTCATGCAAAGAAGAAAATCTAGGAAACTTAGAGAAATACATAATCACTAATTGAATAGATAATACTTTATGAGTATTAAAAGTCTCCTACTTTGAGTATTAAAATATTGGTATCTTGTAAATATTTTTAAAGTTCTAGAGTAAAGGAGTAATTACAGATTTTAAAACAAGTGAAAAACTTAACTTTTTTTTTGTCCTTTTCACAGGTTCTCCGGGGACATAAAACTTTCCTAAATGATGCTTATAATTGGGAGTTTTTGATCTGGGAATCAGCTTTACTACTTTTCTTACTGCGCTTAGCCTCACTGGGGTCTGAAACCAATAAGAAATACAGCAATGTCTCAATATTACTTACTGAACAGGTATTGATTGCTCCTTGACAGTTTGATTCAGTGGTTAGAGATGGTATAATAAGATTTCTGCAGAAGATTCAGGGTTGAGTCTAGATTCTGTCACTTTCTAGCTATATGACCTTACACCTTACAAGTCACTTTGCAACTATATAATTGCTTCCTCTTTATAAAATGAGGATATTATCTTTCCCACCTGCTCCCAGGATTGGGTGCTACTTCATAGTATAAAAATTATTTTTGTTGGTGGTAATGGAGCATGCTTTTAATCTCATATTCTGTGTCAAGTATTAGATCTTTAGAATACCTGTCATTTAAGGATGTTTAATAAGCTTCTTGACTTTCTTCTCTATCAGTCAAACGCTGAATACATTCAGTGTTTGGAAAATACTTGTTCTTTAGTATGTGAGTAGATGTTACAATTGAGAAATGTTTCTTATAAATACAGAGTAGTATAGAGTTGGTTTTTTTGCGTTTAATTTCATGTTTATCCATAAGTTTTAAATAAAAATACCTAATATCATTAGATTTTTTTTTTTTTTGGCCTTAGAATTATAGTGGAGAATTCTTACCATAAGGGGAAAAACAAGGGATTAGTAAATTAACGGCAGTGATCTTTTTCCATTCCATGAATGTTTAATGAGGATGTTAGATTATTTGGGGGATACCAAGATGAATAAGATATAGTTTTTGAACTCAAGGAGTTTACATTTTAATTGCTATAATTAATATAAAAGTTTGCATTGTTTTGATAAATTGCTTCATTGTTATTTTTTCTTCACTAAATAGCTTGTCTTTGCCATATGTGACTGATTAGGGATGGGGGTTTGGGGAGGTGGCATATGTGCTCTGAAGAAATAGCTACTGGAATTTTGAAATTTATTTTACTTGAAAACATTGACCTCAAAATCTGCCATGTTGAATGCAATATATATATCTATCTTTTCCATGACATTTGCCCTAATCTCTATTCCTGCCCTTAGATTAATTTATATCTTAAAATGGAAAAAAAGCCGAATAAGAAAGAACAGCTTACTCTAGTAAACAATGTTTTAAAGCTATCCACCAAGTTGTTGAAAGTAAGTAATACCCTGTGATACATTTTTACTACCATTTAATTAAATCAATGCTGTACTTCTTGGAGAGGACCCTAGTAACAGATAGATGCTGTGTAGATTCAAACTACCAACTTGATAGTTTGGGGTTAATGACTCTATGAGAAAAAGTTTCCCAACTTACTACCCAGGTTCTAGTGATTGCTGATGTCTGTCACATTTTAAAATTACATTAAAAAATCACAAATAGCATATTGCTTGCATCCACCTTTAAAAACTTAGCTAGTGGAAAAGTAGGTGAGAGTCCATTACAGGCATTAATTAATTAATTTATTACTTTTTAATTTTAAAATTATTATTTTTAATTGAAGTATAGTTGATTTACAGTGTTTCTGGTGTACTGCAAAGTGATATATATATTCAGATTCTTTTCCATTATAGGTTATTACAAGGTATTGAACATAGTTCCCTGTACAATACAGTAGGTCCTTGTTGTTTATTTTATATACAATAGTCTGTATCTGTTAATCCCAAATTCCAAATTTATCCCTCCCCCGCTTCCCCTCATTGCAGGTTTTTTGAAGGTAGCTATTGAACATTAAGGGAAGAGGTTTTAAGCAATCATCCTCTCCCAAGACTGAAAAAAACAGTCGAGAAATCACTGGTGGCTATTATGAAACCATGTATTTCATCTCAGTTCTTTCATGTTTTTGTAGGAGCTGGACACACCATTTAGGCTCTATGGACTGACAATGAATCCCTTGATCTACAATATCACACGAGTAGTTATCCTTTCTGCTGTCTCAGGTGTTATAAGTGATCTTCTAGGATTTAATATAAGAGTAAGTGTGATTATCACTCTGTAGCATCTGCCTTGGTCTTAAAACTTATTGTATATAGTAATCTTTGTTCTTCCCACTGTGTGTGTGTGTGAGAGAGAGAGCGAGACAGGGAGGGTGGAAGGAGGGAGGGAGGGACTGGCATGGAAATAACTCTTGAGGTAGAGAAATAGACATTTGAAATAGACATTCAGCTTAGGTTTTTTCATTTTATGCAAGTACAATAGATGGTGCTCTTGAATGGAACAAAAAAATCAAGTTTGAATCTCATGTCAATTTAATAGTGTGGGCTGGGTTGGCCTCTGATCTAGGGAAATGTACAGAGGCAGAATGAATGAAAACCAAAAACCCGTGAACTGCAGTATATCTTTTTTGATCCTGGAAATTGTTAACGGTTTTTTCTCTATGATGTTCTATGGTTGCTGTTGTCACAGCTGGTACTTTTTTCTTATGTAAACGGTTCTTGGTTTACATGTAAGTGTACCTATCAACCCCACCTATTTGTCATAAAACTAACTATTTTGGTGATTTTCTTTTCTTAGCTGTGGAAAATTAAGTCATAAGCTGAGTCATGTGCCCGGACTTTCTCCCCTTGCTGGCATCAGTGCTTAACCCATTAAGGAGAGAGATGACTGCAAACCCATGAGACACCCACCTGCTTGTTCACACGGAGAGGTGCCCTCAGCTCTACCTAATCTAACGAATGGTGTTTTCAGAGGAACAGAGCCTTTTCCAACTGGGTGTGCATGCTAAACACCTGTATTTTCATGGTTTTCAAATAGCATGACTAGTCAGGAGACTGAAGACTGTTGTGTTATAGTAACTTAAGGACAACTTTTTAAGTTAGGAAATTTATTCTGGGCATTTCAGTGCTGTGACAGTTATATTTATTGGAAATAGTCTTTCGGGTAACTATGGCAGATGCCCAAAGCGTGAAGCAAAATCCTTTATTGGAAATATGCAAATTCAGTACTTTTCTATTACAGTCTATAGAATTGGAGATTTCATTTCTCTAGCAAAGAGAGATCAAGTTTAAACTATTTTAGGTTGAGCCTGAATAAAAGAACTTTATTGGAGAATTTCAGTTTCTAGGCTTTTTTGTTGTTGTTGAAAGAAAAAACCTTTCAAACTGTGATTTTCTGTTAAACTATGGAGAAAATTTTAATTAGTTTATAATTTTGAAGTTAATCCTAATAACTGTATAGTTGTTGGTGAAAGAGTCATGCATGTAATATGGCATGTAATCCAGCATGAGAAATTTAAGTCTGTGCACACTCATCCGTGTCCACCATAAAACATGTTTTCCATTTAAATCATCTGAGCTATGTTTCCCATCACACTACTAAGTGAAGCGTTCATAGTTTATCTGTTGTGAGACTCAGTGTATTTAACCCTCAGTATAATCTCATGTCCTCGGTGTCTGTACTGAGCCAAGCTATGCCACTGATGATTTGGATTCTCTTATCAGTATCCCCTATTGCACATACATGCGTATACATATGTTAATGAAAACTCTAATAGTCTACATTTAATTCCTGCTCATTAAGTTACCCACTTTGAAGAATCTCTCGAGGCAAATTGAAAGCCCACATTTTAATGACAAGATTTTGTGAATTTTTAAATGGAAATAATTAGGAAACTTAGTTATTACATGTGAAGTATGTACATGCAAAATCAGTGTATCATTTACACATATCCTAATATGCAGGAAGATTTTTGAGGTTTAAAGATGAATTTCTTAAGTCCAGGAATTGAGGTCAGACCTTTCTGGATTCATATCCTTGGCTCTGCTACTTATTAGCTTCGTAGTCTAAGGCAAGTTACTTAACATTTTTGCATCTCAATTTCTTTACCTGCTTAATAAGGATAATAACTACCTAATAGTGTTGTTAAGGTTAAATGAGATTATCGGGTAAGGTACTTAACATAGCATAAAGTACATCGCCCTTAATAAATCCACCATAAACATTTGTAATTACTGTTTAAAACCCTTTAAAAATCTTTTGCTGATAGATTCCTAACTGTGAAGATAGAAACCTAGGGGGCAAGATTGCTGAACTAGAAGTGGATTACCAAAAATTTGCAGCCATTCCAAATACTGCGTGAGAGTTACAATTCTTTTTAAAAAGTAAAACCCCATTATAGTGATTTACCTTTGGAAGGAACTGATCTGTAAAGGCACTTCGGTATCTCAGCAGATGGCTCATAGAAATCATGCTTTAACTGTTTTCCATAAGGGACAATAGCAGCTATCTCAAATCCAGGATTGAACTGCTCAGTGCAGATTTCGGATGAAGAAAGCTTTATCTTTTTCTGTTACAAAAAAAAACCACTGTTCTATTTTTATTTGAATTTTTTACACAGTGAATCTTTAGCGTAAATGCAGCATTCAGAATAGCTTACTCCTGTGAGTTGTTTCGGTTATAGTTTTGATGGTGTATAATTGGTTTAAATGATTTTTCAGGTGGGTAAAATTAACTGTATGGGTAGTTGCTCATGTCGGAAACTTGGGAATCATTTTTCACTCTTGCCTTTCTCATACCTCACATCCAGTCATCAAGTCTGTGAGTAATTATCTTCTAGATATTTTTCTAATCAGTCCTTTCTTCTCCATCCCCACTTTCACCACCCTCATCTAAGTCAACATCCTTTGTTTTTGAACAAGATTCTGCTTTTCTGCCCCTCTCCCCCATGCCCACCTGTTCATCTCAAAAGCTAATGTGTCTTTTCTGAAATGCAAGTCTCAGTCTCATCGTTTAGAATCTATTAATGGCTTAGTATTACTTTGAAGGTAAAAATCCAAAATCTTTTTAGCAAGGTGTATAGGCCTACCTTGTTGAGAAAGATTTTTGAATCTTTATGTTTGAAAGATGTTTTTTCTGGGCATAAAATTCTAGTTTTAAAGATGTTGCTGCTCTACTGCCTCCTGGATCGCCTTGCTTCTGACAAGAAGTCTGCTGTCATTGTCATCTTCGTTCTTCTGTATTATTATTTTTTTTTAAACTCTGGCTGCTTTTTAGGTTTTTACCTTTTTCAGTGAATTTGTGCTATTTAGTTATAATGTGCGTTGGTGTAGTTGTCTTCATCATTTGTGTGTGTGCTTGGGATTTGTTGCACTTACTGGGTCTCTGGATTTTTAGTTTGCATCAAATTTGGAAAAATTTTGACTGTTATTTCTTAAAATAAGTTTTCTATACCCCAGTCTCCCACCTCCTGAGACTCCACATGTTAATTAGGCTGCTTGAAGTTGTCCCACACCTTACTGATGTTCTGTACATTGTCCCAGTCTTCTGTTTTTAATTTCTATTAAAGACAGAAGACTGGCATGACTATTTCTATTGCTGTGCCTCAAGTTCACTAACCTGTTCTTCTGCACTAATTTGCTGTTAATCCTACCCAATGTATTTTGTCTACAGAATTTTGATATTGCTTTTTCAGTTTTTTGTATCCTCATGTCTCTCTTTAACGTGCTGTTTCTTTTCTCTATCTTGTTTTCATAATATTTATAATAGAAATAGTAAATAAGAACATTATAACAGCCATCGTCTGTGTTATTTGGGGGTTTGTTTTTGTTGATTTATTTTTCTCCTCATTTTGGGTCATACTTTCCTGCTTCTTTACATGCCTAGTAATTTCTTAATGGATGTGAATTTTACATTGTTGGGTGTTGGGTCTTCGTGTGTGTGTGTATTCTTTTAAATATTCTTGAGCTTTGTTTTAGAATGCAGTCAAGATACTTGAAAATAGTTTGATCATTTCAAGGCTTGCTTTTAAGCTTTGTTAGGTGGGCCAGAGCAGCCTTTACTCTGGTGCTACTTTTCTCCACAACTGAAGCAAAATCCTCCTGAGTCTACCTGGTAACCCTGTTCATGATCAGGTTTTTCCAGTTTAACTGTGGGAACATGAACTCTTCCCAGCTCAGGAATTTTTGGCCTGCTTCTTCTTGGTGGTTCTTTCCCTGTTGAGTATTTCCTTGTGCTTATCAATACCTGAAAACTTGAAAGGAAACCTCTGCACATTTTTGGAGCTCTCTCCTCTCCGTGCAGCTGTGCTCTCCTCTCTCTGCAGCTGTCTTCTCTCTGGTACTCGGCCTGCCAATTCTAGCTGTCCTGGCCGCCCCAGATTCTTAACTCTCACCTCAACTCAGCAAGGCTGCTTGGTTCAGTTTGGATACCCCCTTCCTACACCACAGCCTAGAAACTGCCTCTAAGTAATCTGGGGCAAACATGGGGCTCACCTCATTGAATTCCACTATCTTTTACTGCCTGTTGTCCAACATCTAACACCCATTTTTTCATATATATTTTTCCTTTTTTGTTTTTAAGTTGTCTGAGGTGGGAGAGTAAATGTTTTTCCCACCTTAGTAAATAGAAAAAAGTTTACTCAATTGCTCAAGCCAAAGGCTTAGGGTTTATTCTTGGTTCCTCTCTTTCCCTCCATATCTAATCTACCAGCCAGTCACGTTGGTTCTGTGTTTCCACCGCTAACAGACTGAGCCTCCTTTGCGCTCAGCTGGATTACTGTGCTGACCCACTGTTCCCTTCCCATTCTTGCCTCTGCAGTCGGTTCTCCACAGCCACGTGAGTGAGCTTAAAAATATGGAGACTGTATCATTCCTACTTAAATCCTTCCTGGCTTTCCCTATGCTGGCCTCCAAGGCCCTTCATTATCATTCCAAATTTCCCTCCTCAGTACCTGACAGCCACACTGGCCTCCCTGTGTTCCTCGTTATACCAAGTTCTTTCTTATCAGACTGTGCCTGGAATATGTTTTCTTCAGTTCTCCCGTGAATGGCTTCTCAGCTGTCAATTCCTTAGCAGGACCTTCTCTGAATTAAAGTTGTTCCCCATCTTATCCTTGTTATCAGTTATATATGGTCCTGTTCATTTCTTTCACGGCACTTACCAGAACCTGATTATCTTGTTTATTTTTTGCCTACTTGTTTCTGTCCTTCCCCACTAGAATATAAGTCCCTTAAGGCAGGAATTTTTGTTGTTGTTGTTTTTCACTCCTAGGTCCCCAGAATGCAGAAGAGTACCTGACCCCATAATAGGTACGTAATATAAATGCATAGAATAAATGAATAGACCTCAAGTAATCTACTGTTTCTGTAGTTTTTTTTTTTTTCTTCTGTTAGGATGGAAGAGTTGTACTGTCAGTGCTTCATTTATTCCTGTATAATAATTTCTAGGAGATTGGACTTTTGATTTCCCAAAAGGAGTGATACGTGCTACTGAGAAATTAAATAAACCAAGATGTAAAAATAGAACTAGATTAGGCCATACATACATTTAACTGAAATAATAATAACCATAGATGGATAAGAAAAATACCTGTTCAGCTACTTTTATAATTTGTATTGGGAAAAATTCTATCTCCTAAAATCGCTATGGAGGTATGACTTCAGACTTCCTAAATATGTACAGACTTCCTAAAAATGTACATTATATGCCTCATGTATAATATAAACACTTTGAAAAGTTGAATAACCAAATACTTGCCTAATTGGGGTATGGTTTTCTTAACTTTCAGAGACAAGTAGAAAAGTTCTAAATACCAGGATGTCCTCCAAAGTGTAAGCTTACGGGTCTGTGTTTTTAATTTTGGTTCATTGTATCTAGAGGTAAGTGAACCTGTGCACTGTAAAAATAACCCTCTTTCAAATTAATGAAATTCATTTTCAAAATTTTTTAGTCTACACACGCCATAATGGGCCAAATGGGTCTTACTCCCAAATATAGTGTATGATTTGGAATTATCAAGAAGTAAATTCATTAAACTTAATCTCATCTATACAGCTGTTGACTAGTTTGGTCATTTAAAGTAATCCTTTGCTCCTTGCAGTTATTGGTGCCCATCTTGAATAATGAAGTTTGAATTTCACAAATGTGAAATAATTCCATTCCTTTCCTGCAGCACACCCTGAGCCTATATGCTGTAGTAAGGTATTACTCAAGGTAACAAATAGTTGTTTATTAAGGACAAAATAAGCCTCTTGATTTGCTATAAAAATTTGCTAATAGTTCTGCTTGACTTTAATGCAAACATTGTAAAATAGACAAATACCCACAGGATTCTTTGGAAAAATATAGGTTCAGGCTAAATTAAAGCACTTGGCTATGTTTTTGTATTTTAATGTGTATGTGAGAAAGGTTCAGAGTTCTTTGGCAGAACTCTACTAAATTCTACTCTCAATAAGCCTTCATACTCGCTTCTTACACTTAAGGCTCTACTTGCATAGAAACTTTGAAAACAGATCCAAGTTAGTGGATATCTTAAACTAATTCAGTCAACTGAAGCAAAGACTATAGAGTTCATGTCATAATTATGGCGTGCGTTAAACCAGTCATTGTATTGCTGAGAAACCTTAAGAGCATAAGCAGTAAAGAGCTGCCTAAATAAACAAATCTGTTATTGTTTAAAAAGCACAAGTAGTTCTTAGCGCTGGAGCATGCCAGGATGATGTAAGAAGTTGCTCTGATATATTCTTCACGCCAGACTGAATCATCACGTTTCGTGACTGAAGTCTGTTTACACCACTGTTCCTTAGTTCCTGGAGCTCACTCTGGACTAAGCTCGAGCTTAAACACATCTCTGTGGAGGTCGGTAGTTAAGACCGTCACACAGTTTAACTAATTTGAGTAGTCCTTGCTTTCTTAAAACCCAATTCTTTTTGAATGTTGGACACATTAAACAGGAAGCTCTTCATTAGTTCACCTTGAAAAGCATTTGACTTTTTCTACATGAGAATATCTGACTATTAAAAAAGGAAATAACCAAGGTATGCTCAGGTAGAAATAAAAAGCCGCATGCTTTTCTGTGTCCAAGACTTCTGAAATAGGAGTTGACTCTGTGCAAAAGCTACTTGGCCCCAAATATTTAATGTACAGGGGTTAGAAGACAATAGTATAGGCTCTTACTCACTAATCTAATCTCCCTAGGGAGACAACGTGATAGCATCCCAGAACTTTTTTGCTGTTACGACCAATAAGAAAATATGTCCACTAAAACAGCAACAAAATGATTTTGCTGCCACTCTGCAGGCTTTGCTACAACACACATCTCCATGGTAGGGCTCGGGGTTTGGAGTTTATTTTCAGTGTGAGTTCAGTAATGGCAGGCGGGAATTAATTTCTCTCCTCAAGAGTATTCATTTAACCATGGTCTTGAGCTAGGTTTTAGGCATTATTCATTCCAAGAATTTCAGTGAAATCAAGTCAAAATACTTCACTCTACAAGTACAACCTAGAGTAAATAAAATGATTTAAAAATAATGTGAAATGCCACAGTCTGATGAAATAGAGTTTGTGACCTTGTGGTAACTGGACTTACACAGCTATGTCCATTAGAAATGTCCGATAATTTCCAATAAGACAAGTCCTTTTCTTTCCTTGACAGTGTAAGAAAGGATTTTTGGGGGGTAGCAAATTATTTATGCAAAGCTATTTTCCTTACAGTGAAAGGTATTAAGTAGGTATAATGATATTCAACTCAAACTAATTTTGAGCTTTACATATAGATAAGTATAGCTATACAGGTAAAGTCATCATTGTAAGAGTCTTTCTTTCTGATTGTAGGACTTTGAGTATTTGTTACTTGTAGGGATAAAAATCTATTTGAGGACTCAGACCATGATAACAATTAGCTCCACAAATAGAAAAGGCAACATTACATAAACCTGACAGTAAAAGAAATGCAGGCCATGAACTGATTTTTGTTTTTCTTTTTTTTTTTAATATCTATATAAAAAATAACGAGCGATTTACAGGTCTCTTTCTCTAATCAGAACCTCAAGTGTATATATAAAGGTACTGTACAATATATAAACATTTACAACCAGTACATCCATATTTTGCTTAGCATTCCAAGGCCACATTGCTAAGTCAGTACAGAATCAGTACAGTGACAGGTTACTTAGAAAGGAAAGAGCCACATCAGACTGACAACAGATGACATCAAAGTTATGTCGCAGTTAACAAAAATTGGATTTTTATCACTAATTGTGGACTATAGGGAAAATAAATCATTTCTGTGATACTAAATTCTTAGCATTTATCAAGCCTTCTAATTCGTCTCTATTCAAGTAGTTACAATAGGTGGGTAAATATAGTTCTGGATGGAAAGGGGATTTCAGAAATCTCACTCCGGGAAGCATGTCTTATCTACAGGGGCTGATTTAGTTGTTATATTAAAGAATTTCACAGTCAGACTCTGAGAGGGAAGGACCTGGACATGATGTGTTTCACAATAACAAGATGAACCCAGGGTGACAGAACAAGTGTGTTCAAATACTCCAGAAAATGGTTTTATTCTGAGAATGTTCCTTTATTTATAGATGCTACTGAATGCTGCTTCCGGGGGCTGAGAAACCCGGATCTATTTTATGGAGCTAAAAACTGTCTCTACCTTCCAACAAACATCTCTAATTAGACTTGAGAAAAGAATTCTGAAAATCTGTACAAGCTAAGCAGATGTTTACGATCCCTTTCTTCTTTGTAAATAGGTTAATGTAGCTAGATATTAAAATTAAGATCTAGCAAGGACTGTCTACCACCACGTTTGTTCTCACTTGCTTGTGAGTCGGTCTCACACAGGTTCTGCTTCTCAACACTTGAACTTGTACAGCAGCTGCCAGATGAGTTGGTACCTCATCTGGCAACGGACCGTGAAACTGGTTTCATGATTAAGTCCCTCTTCAAATATGTATTATATATTAATGACTAATGACTTAGTAGTTGGTTCAACCAAAATATCCAGAAAGAGAAATTTGGTAGTTTTTCTTCAGATAGCAATAAGCAATATTTCCATATGCTTCTTTGTGGTTTCATAATAAAATAAATGAAATAAAAGGGTGATCTGAGATGCTATAACACATTAGAGTTGGATAACACAGCAGGAGGTGAACTCTTAATCAATTGAAGTGCTTTCTCATTTGAACATTCATTTGTAAATCACATCTTTAACAGTTATTTGAAATACCTTATCCGGCCGAATTAAAATAAACAGCCATAAGAAAGTCAGTATTTGACTACATTTTTTTTTCTTTCCAGTAGCGATGTTCGGGAGTTTTATTTTTAAACGGGGACATCATCAGTAAGCTGTTAGGAGAGGCAACTGCCATCTTTAATGATGAGTTAACAATCTCTTCTTCTGCAAGGGCTCAAATATTTCTCTCTGTAAACATGCAACATGCTATTGAGAATATCAACTTCCAAGCCAAACCTAGTTTTTTCATTACTGTGGAAATATCTGCATGAGAAGGATAAAATAGACATGATACAGTAGATAACTTGGCACAAATATAAAGTGAGTTGTGACCACGTTGTGAATATCAACATGTCATTTGTTCAGACACTCATGAAGACGAGCTGGGCGGCCTGAGCCGGGCGTGTCCGATGAGCCCGTGGGTGCGGCTCCTTCCTGAGCGCAAGGCGGGCAGCCAGCCAAGGGGACAGTGGGTTCTTAGCAATCCTGCAGGCCCTTCATGCAGCCTAGGTAACTTGATGCTCAAATTAAAATGTACTTCTGATGTGTGTTTCAGAATTCCTGAAAAAAATGATTTTGGGGGGGGAGGGGAACACTGCTTTTTAGTAGGAAAAGATTACAACTTGTTTTTTTGTTTTATACTAAAGGTCACAGTCGCTTCTCGGCCACACCAGTAGTGCCTGTGGCTCTGCTTGCACTTGGCACCTTCCAAGGCCCTGGAGTTATTGGTGTTTTCTTAGCTGGAGAACCGCTTTCAGGTTTGAACCCTCCGCTCTCTTTGTTTTTGTCAGCTGCCTCTAGTTCTTTTCTTTTGTGATCTTCTATTTTGTTTAAAACCATTCTTTCTTCAGGTTCCTGCTTTGGCTTCTTTTCTGATATTTTGACATTTTCTCCTATTTTATCTTTACTAGAACTTGTTTCTACTAAGGTTGCTTTCTTTCCTTTTTCATTTTCTGATATAGCTCTACTAGTAGTGTTATTTGTCTTTTTGGATGGAAGCGACTTTTCATCCATTCTCTTGCTTTTTTTCTCTGGAGACCTGGTTCTGTTTTTTCCAGGCTGACTCTGATTTGTATCTTTCCTGACAACACCTGATCTTTCTTTCCCATCTGACATCTGCTCAGCATTGTTGCTAGCATAGCCCCCTACTCTTTGGTTCACATTTGATTGGTCTTTGCTTCCTTCAGTTTTTTGCTGCTTCTTTGGGCTTGAAGACTGTCCTCTGCTTTTTCTGCAATGGTCTTGTCCAGAAGCTGCCCTGGTGCTGATCTGACTACTTTTATTCTCTCCTTTCCTGGGGCTGAGTGATCGATCTCTGGGTCTTCTTTTGGGGTCATTTTTTAGAGGGCTGGGAATCTTTTCTAAATGTTCCTCTGAATATCGACTGGCTGACTTTTTGGGACTAGCAGATCTGCCTCTTGGTGTGACACCATTTTCTACTTTCAAGAGATTTTTCTTATCACTGTGCCCATGACTGTTGGGTGGATCCCTTTTATTCACATTTTTATGGAGAAGAGACTGATGTTTTATATCAGACTGATTTTCATTTAAAGTGCTTTTCTTTTCAGGCACAATGTCCTTTAATTCTTCTGCCTTTTCACATATCTGAACTCTCATCAAAGATTCTTCAATTACTGGCACACGAGACTCTTCAAATATGAAAGCAGAATGTGAAGATGGGTGAAATGGTGACTGTTCATCATAAATCACATTGGAAGATGAAGGGTTATTAATATTCCAATCACCTAAAAAAAGTGATTTGAGTAGAACATTATTAAATTTTAGAATTATAAATAGGAACAATTATTAAGTTTTGAATTTTTTGATAGCCATTTGAATTTTACTGACTGCTTAAACAGCCTGAGTATCTTATAAATAAAGTTCATGTATGTTTAGATCTCTCTCTATAAAGGCAGACGTATACAGACAGCTATACTTGTACCTGAAGGGCAGGTTGTTTTATATATACAAAATAATAGTATTCATTTTTCCAATTACTTTTGTAGAATAGGTACGATAATATATGATGTGTAAATTCTTTATAAGTAGCAAAAGCCCAATAAAAATCTTAAAAGAAATAAATAATAAAATAATTGGACCAAATTACCTGGTCCAAGCAGCTTACTAATTTAGCTATTATTGATGGATATAGCTTCAGGATTTGCCAAAATCACTAATAAAGGAGACCAAACTGTGGTAACCAGAATGGAGTTCATGGGCATTTGTAAATAATTTTCTTGCTTTAAGCTGTCAAATTTAATGTCAAAAGGAAACTGAAAAGTGCAGAAGATAGAAGTAGATGTATTTAATAGCATCATTTTTAATTAAAAAGAAAAAAAAAGAAGGAAGTGATTTACAAGACATGCAAATTTACCAAATCTTTTTAAGGAAAGACCAAGAAAAGCCCTGAAAGCCTTAATGTTGCTCAGGTTTCACGTAGGAGCACAGACCGGAAGGAGCCAAACCTGAAGAAGGAAGAGAAAAAGCCTAGGACTGTGTAAAAAAACATCACAGCTCAGTTAGCAAAGATGTCACCGGGGACGTATGGTTTACAAGCAGATGGTGGAAGGTAATACAGTCAGAGGATTATAGGCTGGAAGGGGACTGTAGGAGGTCATGTCTATACTTATCCCTCAAAAGCTCTATGGGGGGAAGGGAGGAAACTGGAACGGACAAGGACTAAGTGGTGTGGTATTGTACTTCTAGACTAGTGCACTCAGTTGATAAACAGTGATTTTCAAATACTGTGATATTTCAAAAACATACAATGAAACCAAGGAAATTTAAGATCAGTACAGGACTACGGAAATGGTCCCAAGTGCAACTCCTTGTCTCCAGGTAGAGCTAAAGTAACTTGTTTTTGACAAATGACCAGAAAAGCCTAAAGTTCTTATGCTGCTCATTAAGAGAGAAACTCATCTTACTATAAGGAAAAAAAATAACATTTGAAGAGATTTCAAATGCTTTTCATGACATTAAAATCGTTTGCCTCTAATGTTCTCATTTTTTATAGGCACTTTTCTCTGCAAAAGCAACTGTGTTTTCTGCTGAAACTAGCTTAACATATATATTCTAGTCTAACAAAAGTTCTGTATGAATCACTTATTTTATAATATTATTATTTATGGTAACTAACTTTAGATGGTTCTGGTGGTTACCTCTGAATTAGCTAGTAAAATATCTGTCCCCTCCAAACAGATCTTCCTTTTCCTTCTGCTGCCCCCTCCCTAACAAACACATTCTCAGCTTTTCAGCTACAGGTGAGCTACTTAACTTACCATGGTCAGGTATCAAGCCAGTTCCTGGCCTCAAAAGAAGAAGAACTTTATTTCCACCGGCCTGAATGAGCTCAATTGCTCGAGTATGTGTGATGCCTTGTGTAGGTTCCCCATTGATTTCAACAATCTGGTCCCCAACCTAGACAGGGAACATTCACAGAAACAACATGAAACCACACGTCCTCCTTTGGTTCTGTTTTGTCATCCCTAGAGCCACCCAACTCTGCTGAATGACTCTCTTTGTAAAATATTTAACTTGTGCACAGTGCTATTACACTAGAGTTGACGAGGAGTGGACAGGTGGTAGCAATAGGAAGAGAAGATGTCCAGTTTTATTTATACTATAAAAGTTTCTATGACTAGTAAGCAGGATCTGGGCATCTTGAAGCCAAGAATCAAATTCTAAGTTTTCAACCAAACGTTAAGTGGTGGGAGAGGGTGAAGGCTCTATGACCCACGTGATACCACAGAGCTACCTCTGATTAATCCGCCTGTGAAGGGTACTTTCCGACTCAAGCTGAATATCCTAAATCCTAGGCAGGTGGCTCCTCATCTTTGAAGCCTATCCTGGCCTCCAGGGAGAACTGCCTACTCCTTCCTTTGTGTTGCTGCTACACCCTGTACATATATGAGGCATTACCTAAATGAAATATTTATAGACTAAAACTCCAAGAAAACTCAGCTTGGAGAAATTCATACTACTATGAATACTTATTTAAAACCAATAGCTGGCTTACACTAAATGACTTTAGTGTGTAGTGATTTCCCTAGAAAACAAACAAACGCTAGGGATCAGAATAAAATGCCTCAGCACCATTGCTATTTACTAGAAATGTCTGTAGTTATTTGAAAAGAAAAAGGAAATGTGAAAGAGTGAAGTATCACTTCTGCAAAGGACCTGGTTAAAGATAATGATGGTAATGATTTAAAAATATATCCAGATTTTAAACATTTCGAGGTGACAAACAACTAAAGGGTATTGGCTTCAAAACAGAAAAACTGAACAATGGACAATTACTGAAATTACAAAAAGCAATATTTGCAGAGCTTACTAAAACAATGCAGAGATAACAGAAGAGGACGCAGTAATTATTTAACAGAGGTGAGTAGGATTGCTCTGTATCCACAGCTGCAGCAGCGCACAGTGGCTTGGAAGCTGGGCTTTGGAGTCATAATGTCTGTGGTTCACTCCTGGCTCGACCTCGTCCTAGCAGAGTGGTCTCATTTTCCTCTCTGTTAAGTGGGGATAACATTAGTACCTACCTACCTCCTGGGGTTGTTGGGAGGAATTAATGAGCTAAAAACAGGATTATACACCAAGCACAAATAAATGTTAATTTTCAAATGATCTATTTTCTGGTTTTCCAAAAAAAGATTTAAAGCTGGTGGCACAGTGGTTAAGAATCTGCCTGCCAGTGAAGGGGGCACGGGTTCGATCCCCGGTCTGGGAAGATCCCACGTGCCGCGGAGCAACTAAGCCTGTGCGCCACAACTACTGAGCCTGTGCTCTAGAGCCCGCGAGCCACAACTGATGAAGCCCGCGTGCCTAGAGCCCGTGCTCCGCAACAAGGGAAGCCACCGAGATGAGAAACCCACGCACCGCAACGAAGAGTAGCCCCTGCTCACCGCAACTAGTGAAAGCCCACGTGCAGCAACAAAGACCCAAGCAGCCAAAAAAAAAAAAAAAAAAAGTAGCAGGATGAAGATTTAACTATAGACTGCACCCCGTTCTATACAATGCAAAAATTTTTCAAGTAAACTAAGAAAACAGAACAAGTTTTATTGCATATTTATGGGAAAAAAATGGAGGATATCACAAAATAGATGGAGTTAACACATAAAGTGGAAAAAACATCTAAAATAAAAACCAAAGTAAGATGATAATAAACATAATAGGATGGAGAAAAAGTAATAAACACAATTCATTAAAAAACCCTTATAATCAGAATAGGTATATAAGTGAAATAAAGGTCGGTACCCAGATTTTCTTTAATAAGTGATTATAGAAAAATCATTTTCATGAGGAAACACAGATGACAAATTAGCACCAGATATAAAACCCTCTGATAATTAGAGAAATTAATATTAAAATAGATACTACTTGGAGCATGCTTTGGGTACATCTTGTAAAAACGTGCTTGAGGTTATAATTCATTTCAATTATAGTCTTTGGCTTAAATTCTCTGTCCAAACCTGCATATTTCTTATTCTTTCAGCACAATAAGTAAACTGCAAAAAACTTGTAATTGAACAGATCTGCCACCAGGTGTCATTTTTGTTTAACTTAAAAACTAAATTAGGGTGAAGGAGAGGAAAGCCATGGTTTTAAGATTTATGGTAGAGAGGCCCTCAAAAGGGGAAGAAGGTCTAAACTGGACTACACAAAGCTTAAGATAAAAAAATCACACCTTTGAGAGGGAAATGTAAACATTCTTCTAAAAGTTTGTTACTTTAAAAAATTTAAGTGTGATAAAAATACAAAAAATGGGGAATATATTTTTTGATAAGAATAAAAATTCAAGGTCAGGTTTTTGTATTATTGAAAAATAGAATTGTGGGGGACAGAGGAGAGAGGAGAGAAGAAAGAAATGAAAGGGGAAGAAAAAAATGAGAACAGGAGAACCAAAAGGGGGAAAGTAGGAAGAACGATAGAGAAAAATTGTGTTCCTTTAAAAAAGTCACTTTTTAAAGGCAGTCTTGCAGTTTTTCAAACAACATCCACTAAAATATTAAAATGACTAAACAATATTTCTAACACATTGCTTACATTATCTTACAACCTCTTAAGACCCTTTATGCCTCCCAAAGGAATTGAGTCCAAATGACATAATCATGGCCTGATGTGAAAGCACACAGACTAGGCTGAGAGACAGTGGCCCTGGGTCCCTCTATGGCTGTGACTCAGTCTCCCTGAGCCTCAGTTTTAATCTGCAAGTGGGGATAATGCCCCCTACCTCACAGAGTTTTTGTGAGACTAAAACTAATACAAGTGAAAACATGTGGTCTGGAAGACAACAGACTCTTAATAGTTTCTAAATCGGTTTCTGTTCTTTGTCAGATATTTCAGTCTGACACTATTACCTAATATGGACTTTTTCCATTCAGCTGATTTCTCATTCCCTTAGCCCAGAACCTTTTTCCTTCCTCTCTAAATCAGGATTTAAGGACCAGCTGAAGACTCACTACATGTACAAATCCTCTCAACACCTTTCCATCTATCTTAAAAGTAAACATTTTCTTGTTTTAGTGAATTATACGATTACACTGTTTGCTTATTCCTTCCTATAGCCCAAGTCCTGTCTACCCAGTAATAAGTTCTGGGAGTTAATCTTAAATATTTAAAAAAAATTCTCCCATTATCTAGAAATATTAACCATGCATTCTATTCTTTCAACAAATATCTATGGAACATCTACTATCAATATTCAAGGCACTACCTCAGGTGCGGAAGATACTGGAATAATAGGTATAGGACACAAAGTACAGTGTCAGCTTAACAGAAAAGACGGGAGAAGAGGAGAGAGGCAGGAGGGGAAGGCAGACAGGATGGATGCTCAGGTGGCTGGCTCCATGCACAAGTGTCAGCTGGAGATAAATGTTCATCTTTTGGGACAGTGGCCACCTGAGTAAGTTGTCATTTACAGCAAAGCTCCCATGATCCCTACACCAAGTCAAGATTTTGATGATTTAGTAGCCAGAAAAATTATTCTCTGAAAAGCTGATTTATTTTATTAGAGTTTAGAACGAACCTGGGCATAGCAGTAATAGCTTATTTGCTTTTGCTTTCAAATTTCAGAGTTTCTTTTTTATATTAAAGCTGATTTAATCACATAATTCTAAAGTTTCTGTTCATTATTAAGAATAACATGTTTTAGGGCTTCCCTGGTGGTGCAGTGGTTGAGAGTCCGCCTGCCGATGCAGGCGACACGGGTTCGTGCCCCGGTCCGGGAAGATCCCACATGCCGCGGAGCGGCTGGGCCCGTAAGCCATGGCCGCTGAGCCTGTGCGTCCGGAGCCTGTGCTCCGCAATGGCAGAGGTCACAACAGTGAGAGGCCCGCATACCGCAAAAAAAAAAAAAAAAAAAAAAGAATAACATGTTTTAGAAATAGAATCCTTTAAGGCCTCTTTGTTTGCCTTTTATTTGGTGAGATTAGTGTATCTGAGGGTTATATTTGAAACCAACATTTCAATTATATCCTAGTTTTTGGTTTAACTGGAGTTTTGTGATACAATATACGATGAGATTTTTTTAAAACTCCAAATTTAAATGACTTAGAGATTTTTGTTTTAAAAGGTTGGGGGTGGAGGAGAAAAAGGACCAAGAAAACCAGAAATAAGTATGCCATCCCCATAAACAGTGCCTCAAACTGCTCTTACTAAAACTTTAAGAAGTTTACTTGGGCCATGTATTTTACATGTATTATAGCTCTGCGTTTTGTGCAGGTTCAGAGTAGTTACCCAACGATGCACAGCTACAAGGTGGCAGAACCAGAGTTCGATCCTTGTCCTGTCTGATTTCCAAACCCATGTTCTCCCCACTTTATTAAACTGTCCCTACAAGAAAGTGAACTGTGGCGAGAGCAAACAGCTCAGCTTCAGCACACTAATGGACTTTGGCCATCAGCCCCTCTCCTTGCCGTCAACACCCTCCAGCTCTGCTTCTGCTGCTCTGCGTTCTCACCCTCCCCATTTTCTCTACTTTCTATGGTCCACTAATGACAGGCCTTATCCAGAGTCCTGCCCCTGGCCCACAACTCTCTAAATCGTCTCCTTTAGTGAATTCATCCACAGCAAAGGCATCAGTTATCACTTCCGTCTGGGTAATGTCACAATCTGGGACTTTACCTCTTGTCCTAACTGCCTGCTAAATATTTACACCTGCTCAACCAGCTGGTCCTTCAACATGACTACAACTTAGTACATCATCAGTCTTTGCCAAATCCTTTCTCCCACTGGCCTCCCTCACGTTTTTTTTTTTTCATAGTACAGGCCGGGTGAAGCCTCTAAGCCATCCTTTACTCTTTTTTTTCCTTCATCCTTCACTCATTTAATACTTGTCAGTCATCTAAACTGGTCTTTTCTTCATTAACGGTTGATCCCACATGCATCACTTACCGTCCACCCAAAGTACTACCATCCAAGTTACACTCCCACCACCATGATTCGATGCCTAAACTATAGCTAGCCCTATCCCCTCATCCATCCTACACACCAAGAGACTGATTTTATCAGTGTATTGCTCTCAGGGGGAACTCGTGGCGCAAAAGCCTTCTGTGACTTTCCACTACCTTGGACCTACATACTGGTCATTCACCCTACTTTCATATTCTCATTTTCTTCTACCTTCCTATGTATTTTCTAAATAGACTCTAGGTAAACTTGACCACTTGCAGTTCCCTATATATGACGTGTACTTCCTTCGTTTTACCCCTCTGCTCATTTCTTCAGCCTGGAATGTTTTCTTAATCTCTCCCTGTTGAAATCCCATTGACTGTCCAATGCCACCTCGTCTATGAAATCTTCTCTACTCATATTCACCTACTTTGAACTTGTACAAAAGTCTAGTCCTTTAGAGAAAGGATGGTATCTTGTTTGGGGGGTCACTCTTTCTCCTTGCTTATTCAGTATCATGTATAAATCCCTGGGTAAAGCAAACACTCGGTAAATGTTTATGAAATGAGTAATGGGAGTGGAGTAGTGATGTGCATAATTTAAAACTGCAATCACCCAGAAGACTTTTCTAATCATTGTTAGAATTTACCATCTAATAATTTGCCAGAGTCATTTGCCTTTCTAATTACTTAGTTAAAAGCAAAAGAGAAAAATAAAAAGAAGAAAAAGAAAAATTTATCTTTCCCTGATGCCCACTGGTAGCAGAGGGAGGGAGTCCAAAGTTCTCTTGAATAGTAAGGGGAAGGCTGTCCGGATTTTATAATTTTTAGCATATAAAATTTTTAGCATATAATTGAATACCAGTAAATTAACTATTAAAAAAAAACTGAGCCCAGCAAATGTCTTCAATATAAGAATCCTCTAAGTAACATCTAGAAAAGGAAGGAAAATATCTTTTGCAGATCCATAAACCATCTGGCCTCAACGCCATGTACAAAGCTATAGTGTTTCAGAGCTGAGAACCCCTATGCAGGAACATTGCTGACGTGATTTCTAGTCCTGCAAATGATAATAAAGTTTGGGAGAGTCATGCTTTTCGACCTCTGGCTCCCTCTAGAAGTAGCTAAGAGGGGAAAAAAAATCCTGGGATTATTGTTTCTTGGAAGAAGTCGATGATTCTGTTTCATCCTGGCTTTCCCAAGACTTAATAAGATGAAAGTATATTTTATTTATTAATCCATTTGCCCTTGAATGTTGACTACGTAAGTAAAATTGATTTTTTCTTACTGACCAAAGTCAAGCCAGCGCAAACAGCCTAACTGCAATACAGTATAGCACCCTGCAAAGAGGAAATGAACTCATGACAAGCATCTGCCTTTCAGGTTTTAGTGATGGAAAAGCTTGCTTCATAGATTCAGGAGGTTTCTGCATTCCCTTTAATCAACTATTTTCAGAAGTTTCCAGTCCGGAGCCAGAACCAAAGGTTGCAGACAGAAGCCAACTCACGTGAATTCTGCCGTCTTTGATGGCAGGACCGTCCTCAGCCAGACGCAGGATGAACAGCCCCATGTTGTATTCCTTCCCACCCCTGAGGCTGAATCCAAAGCCCCGGGGGCCTCGCTCCAGCTCCACTGGGTAACAGCCAAGGCTCTAGAGAGACAGAAGTGTAAGGAAAACAAGTTTACGTGGACTGCTTTATTTAAAGTTTGAAGAAAGACTCCTTTTATGGCCAGAAGAAATGATTTATATTCTCAATACACACTTTTAAAAGAAAATTGAAGTACAGTTAATTTACGATGTTGTGTTAGTTTCAAGTGCACAACAAAGTGATTCAGTTACATGTATATATATTCTTTTTCAGATTCTTTTCCACTATAGTTTATTACAAGATATTGAGTATAGTTCTGTGCTCTACAGTAGGTCCCTGTTGATTACCTATTTTATATATAGTAGGGTGTATATGTTATCTCAAACTCCGGATTTATCCCCCATCCCCTTTCGTAACCTTAGTGTCTTCTATATCTGTGGGTCTATTTTTGTTTTGTAAATAAGTTCCTTTGTATCATTTTTTGGGGATTCCACATATAAGTGCTATCATATGATATCAATATGCATTTCTATATCATAAGGAAGGAATGTATGTTTTGGTCAAAGGGCTACTTAATTTCTATAAATGCAGCCTAAATTAATTTGAAGATTACATGTCTTCTCTACTAGTTGGTCAATATGCAACAGAACAATCAGAGAACAGAATTTTGAACAGTGCTTCCTTTAAGCAGATTTTGACTAATTTTCCTGAAAAAAGAAAAAAAAACCCACCCCAAATCCTTCCTTGATTAACTAAAACACTGCTACTTCTAGGTACTCAACTAAGGGTTAAGATTTCTCCAATAGAGGATAAACAACTTTTTCACTCTTTACGTTGTCTCGTGGACACTAAGAGAACGCCAAACACAGAGTAGGTCCTTAAGAATGATCAGTTTGGGGAACAAATTTATCTGAACTGATTTGCAGTTAAAATTCATCAGTGTCAGTGATTCAGCAACTGAAAAGAACAGTCCGCATCTGGGGGGAATCTCTGTTACCTGATTGTGCCGACTGCCTATGACTGAAATCATTGCAGTGTCAGGCTGTGCAAGGTGCTTGTGGTCAGACCACGAGTGTCTGTAGGAAGTGAGGACGTCTTTTCCAATTTCACCTTCTGTGACACTTCTACAGGAAAGAGAAATCAAGTCACTCTCTGAACTGAGAATATGAAAAACAGCCTAAAAGTAAAAGTGGATCAATTTCTTTTCCTTTAAAAGCTGAATTGTGCCATTCTCCCTCTGACAAACTGCTATTAAGACAGGCTGTATCTAGAAGCAGAGAGATGCCAGGCAAAAACTAGCCATTAACTCCAGCCTGGCTTCAAGTCTGTCAACACCCCCACGCTGTTTTTTCGTTTTGTTTTTGTTTTTTTGTTTTAAGGGTGTCTCAGCACAGTTTACATCAAGGAAAACTGCACTCAAGTCACTGAACCGGAGGGCAGGTAAGCTGACCTTGTTACAGTGTAAAATGGCTCTCCTGCAGTACCAATGCCTGTGAAAATGCTGAATTTCTGGAAATTTAGTTTTTGTTTCTTGACTTACATTTTCAACGAAAGAGGAAAGAAATATGCACAGATACTGCTCAGGTAGTCTAAGAAGATGGTAATTGATGTGGGTCTGGGGCTTCCCTACCAAAACCGTGAGGACCTAGAGCAGCAGAGTAGGTGCTACTGTCACTTCCTTCTAATCCCCACCTGTTACGCTGCACCCTGGGCTGGGGCTGGGAAGAGGGAGAGGAAGGGACAAAGGGACCGGAGGGAGTAGACATCTCATCTTGACCTAACCGGCTGGCTTCTGCATAACTGTGTGGAGGTGAGTGGGGGTGGGTGGGTGATGAAAAGTGGGGAGATGAGCAGGGGAAAAAACCAAAACCTGAGAAGAGCAGCCCCACCTGTCCCCAGGTATGTGGTTGGCCTGTGACTGTCCCACGGACCTGTGCTGCAGGGCTGGGCTTTGCCTGGCGGAGTTTGTTCCTGATGGTGGACCAAGATGCTCTGTTCAAAGGCGAAACAAGAGAAATAAGAATTTGTACATAAAACTATGAAAGTGAGACAGTAACAAGTGGTTGTCACTTTCCCGACGGTAGTGACTTTACACAAGCAGCACTGCTATCAGCTGCCTGCGACTGGAACTAATGTCTTTTTCCCTGTGGCTTCTGATCGATGTTTATGTTTGAAGAGACCAGGATTCATTCTTACTGCACATGCTTTCCCTCTTTCACCTTTGTTTTGGTCGTCCACACAACATGAAAATCAGAAATGAACATACTCCATACTATTATCTAGAGGACTGAGCTCTGGGAACTACCTTGTAATATATTTATGGGTTTCCAGAGTGTACTGCCCATAACTGGTAAACCACTCTAGATGACAAAGACAGGTCTTAGGAATGCTGGAGCACAGAGGCCAGTCTGGAAATTACACACATATCTTTAACCTGCATCTTTAATGTAGCAGTAGTTATTTCACCTGACTCTAGTATCAAAGAGAAACTTATAAAATCATCCTGAGTATTGACAAATGTTTATAAAGATTTTACTGATTCTATTTTCTAAGAGCACAGATGTAAGTGAAAAAAGGAACATTTGCTTCAGTACCATCCTCAACAGCTCCAGAACTCCTGTTGTTCCTTGAAGGCGGATTTCATAACTAAGCAAAGTAACTGCTTGCATCTAGAACTAGATGCCAATTCATGGGAGATGACAGTTAAAAGACACTCTGGAGGTTGTCAGACTCATATTTATTTTTAAAGCTGAAACTTTCGGACTTCCCTGGTGGCACAGTGGTTAAGAATCCGCCTGCCAATGCAGGGGACACGGGTTCGATCCCTGGTCCGGGAAGATCCCACATGCCACGGAACAACTAAGACTGTGTGCCACAGCTACTGAGCCCACGTGCCACAACTACTGAAGCCCGCATGCCTAGAGCCTGTGTTCTGCAACGAGAAGCCACCGCAATGAGAAGCCCACACGCCATAACTAGAGAAAGCCTGCACGCAGCAATGAAGACCCAACACAGCCAAAAAAAAAAAAAAAGCTGAAACTTTCTAATGTTTTATCCCACCCAAATTTTAAAACATAGGATATTTTAAAATATCAAAGAGAGAGCATAGATTAATGATTAAGACCATGAACTTTGGAGCAAGACTGATGGGGTTTCAGGCAGATCCCATCATTTACTAGCTATGTGTTCTTGAACAAATTACTTTAATTCTCTGTGCTTCTAATCTAATCATCTCATCAATGAAAAGGGAATTACAGCTACCTCGTGGGGTTACTGTATAGATAAACATGCTTAGAACAGTGCCTGGCATATCATATTCACTATATTAATGTTTCTATTAAAATGATCATTATGGTTATCATAATCATCAAAATGATTGGGGCTATATTTCTCTTAAGGTGTACAGTCTGAAATATTTACCTAACTTAGCAAAAATGTTCCAGGTAAGAGGACATTTTTAGGTTAGAACATGTAGAAACTGATAAAATGTGAATCTCAAATATAATGAAAACACAGAAAGACTGATGTGAAAAACAAGGAATATGAATGTTTAGGAAGCAATTTCTATTGAGAGAGCTGGGACTTCAGGGTCACTAAATACATCATTATTTTATGGCTTGGATTAAGTTGTTTCTCTTCAAAGTTCTTGGGACTAAAAACATAGATAAATAATTAATTCTTATTTAAGAACTTCTTGTAACTGAAAGTAACTGAGAGTACTCTGAAAACACAGGCCAGGGTATAAACAGTGGCGGGAGGAGAGTAGTGGTATCTGGCTAGGCTGCCGTAGCAGCCTCTCTAAATTTTATCTGAAGATTTTTGTAAAGCAATGGGTTAAGTATATCTTTCCCTCAATGAGAATTAAACTTTTGCTGGAGTTTCTGTATGTAACTACTTAAGAGAAAGTGTATTATCAGAGGATAAACACAAAATCCCACAGTTAAACTTTAGCAACAAACATTATAATATATTGGGAATCATCTTTACCAAGAATAAATAAGAATCTCATGAAAGAACTTTCTAAAATTCTATTGAAAAGATGACCTGAATAACTGAAGAGAGAGCCCATACTCTTAAGTGGGATGACTTAATATTTAAAGGTATAAATTTTCCCGAAGTTAATATATATGTTCAATATATCCCAATAAAAATTGCAGCTGGATTTTTTAGAGTGGCTTAATAATTGGCTCTAAAATTTTACATGGAAAATTTCATGAATACCTAGTTGATTTGGTGGGGGCTTGGAGAAAGACATGCCTTACAGACAGATACTAGAATATACCACAAAGTTACAGACTAAAAGAAAAAGTGTGTGTGTGTGTGAATATATATATACACACACACTCAAAAATTATATTTATATATATTAAAATTATATGTATATATACAATAGGTACATATAGATAATAATAGATAAACTAGCAGAACAGAATAGAGAACTTGGAGATTCTCTTTTTTTTAACATCTTTATTGGAGTATAATTGCTTTACAATGGTGTGTTAGTTTCTGCTGTATAACAAAGTGAATCAGCTATATGTATACATATATCCCCATATCCCCTCCTTCTTGCGTCTCCCTCCCACCCTCCCTATCCCATCCCTCTAGGTGGTCACAAAACAGCGAGCTGATCTCCCTGTGCTATGTGGTGGCTTCTTCCCACTAGCTATCTATTTTATATTTGGTAGTGTATATATGTCAATGCCACTCTCTCACTTTGTCCCAGCTTACCCTTCCCTCTCCCCGTGTCCTCAAGTCCATTCTCTACGTCTGTGTCTTTATTCCTGTCCTATCCCTACATTCTTCAGAACTATCTTTTTTTTTTTTAGATTCCATATATATGTGTTAGCATATGGTATTTGTTTTTCTCTTTCTGACTTACTTCACTCTGTATGACAGGCCCTAGGTCCATCCACCTCACTACAAATAACTCAATTTTGTTTCTTTTTATGGCTGAGTAATATTCCATTGTATATATGTGCCACATCTTCTTTATCCATTCATCTGTTGATGGACATTTAGGTTGCTTCCATGTCCTGGCTATTGTAAACAGTGCTGCAATGAACGTTGTGGTATGGAGATTCATGTTTAAAGGGGAGGTTAATATACAGAAGAGATGGCTCCACAAATCAATGAGGAAAAGAAGTACTGTCTAATAGATGGTACTAGAAAAACTGGCTCACTGTAAGGATAAAAAATAAAACTGGATCCCACCTAAAACTATATATAAAGGTAGGCTCCAGATGGATTCAAGATCTAAATGCAAAATGCAAAATTAGAAATCCAATAGACGATAATATAAGAGAAAATTTCTGTGATATGGGGTGGGGAAAGATATCTTAAATAAAACTTCAAAAGCACAAGCCATAAGGTACTGAATAAAAATTGACTAATCTGGTGACATCTAAATTAAGACTCTCTGTATAACAAAGGGCACCACAGTCAAAGTTAACATACAGATGACAGGAAAAGGTATTTATGCTTTCTAAAACTAAATTGGACTAATGCCTATAATTTGCAAGGAATCTCTAAATATCAACAAGAAAAAGACAGCAATCCCACAAGAAAAATGAGTAAAGGATATGAAGAGGCAATTTACAAGAAAAAAACCAACCCCAAACAAGCATCCAAATAGATGCTCAAATTCATGCGTAATCAGAGAAATGCAAATTATATACCAATGAAGTAACACTTTCCTTGCTGTACACTAGCCAACTTGAAAGCTGGATAATGCTGAGTATTGGCGGGGATGTGAAGATAAAGAATCCTCAGTGTTCTGTTGGTGGGAGTGTAGATGGCTACAGCAATTACAGAGGACAATCTGATAGTACTTGGTCAAAGTAAGCAATTTCTTTTGATCAAGCAATTTCACTCCAATAAATTCTCACACTGTTTTATAAGGTACATACATGAAGGTATAGAGGATAGTTTGTGATAATGGGGAGTTGGAGATGGTGTGGCTGTCTAGGGGGGAGGAGACAGGTAATACGCAGTAAATATACAGTATGGAAAATGGTCAAGTAGTTAAAAGCAATCGATTGTGTTCACCCAGCAACTCAGATAAATCTTGAAGGCACTTGATGCTACGATACCAAAAGCACAAGCAACCAAAGAAAAGATAGATAAATTAGACAACAGCAACATTAAACTTTTGTGCATCAGAGGACAATATCAAAACAGTGAAAAGACAACCCGCAAAATGGGAGAAAAGACTTGCAAACCATATATCAGATAAGGATCTAAAATCAGAATATAAAGAAGCCTTATAATTCAACAATAAAAAAGACAACCCGATTAAAAGTGAGTAAAGGATTTGAATAGACATTTCTCCAAAGAAGATATGCAAGTGACCAACAGCACACGAAAAGCCGCTCAACATCATTAGTCACGAGGGAAATATAAATCAAAACCACGATGAGATACTATTGTATTTCACACTCACTAGAATGGCTTAAAACACACACATACATACACACACACACACAAAGGAAAATAAATGGTGACGATGTGGAGAAATTGGAAGCCTCATACATTACTGGTGGGAATATATAACAATGCAGCTGCTGTGGAAAACAGTTCGACAGTTCCTCAAAAAGTTAAACATGACATCATATGACTCAACAATTCCACACCTAGGTATACACCCAAGAAAAATGAAAACATACATCTGTATAAAAACTGTATGCCAATGTTCATAGCAGCATTATTCATAATAGAAAAAAAATAGAAACAACCCAAGTGTCTATCACATAATGATTAAATAAGCAAAATGTATATACACATAATGGGATATTATTCATTAGTCATAAAAAGGACATGCTACAACACAGATGAAACATGAAAACATTTTGCTAAGTGAAAGAAGCCAGACATAAAAGGTCAGATATAATTCCATTTACATGAAATATTTAGCAAATCCATAGAGAAAGAAAGTAGAGTAGTGGTTTCTTATAGGGGTGATAAAATGTTGTGGAATTGGTGGGGATGGTTGCACAACCTTATGAATATACTAAAAACCACTGGCTTGTATACTTTAAAACAATGAAATTTATAGCACATGAGTTATGTCTCAATTAAAAAGAAAAAAGAAGATACAACAACTAAGTGCCATGTAAGATCCTGAATTAGATTCTGTAACAATAAAGTGACATTAAAAAAAAGAAAGCATATGGTTCTGAGAAAAAAAACCAGCATAAAATCTATAACACAATACCAGTTATACAACTCAAAAAATAAAGGCAGACACACACAAAAACATGTATTTTAAAAGACATAAATAAAGGGAGGCACATAAAATACACTGGCATAACTCCCAGTGGGAGTAGTGAGAGAAATGAGAGTGGAAAACGGAGACAAGTGAGAATAAACAGATAAATTAATGGAAAGCAAAACAAAACGAAAATGATGGCAACACTACCAGAACCATTCTAACATAGCCCTTGGTAGCCTTTGGGAACTTGTGTCCACTCTTAAAAATGAAATGAACAAGACCTGACACAACATTAGGAATCAATTTTTAAAAATCATACAATTTAAAGATTTCTTTCCAATAAGCAAGAACAAGCAGGCTGAGTCAGTTTATGCTCTAGACTTGAGAAGGAGCTGCCCTGGTGAAGAGGTGGCAGTGTCGTGGGAATGCCACACAGCAGGGAGAGTCCCGAGTCCTGAATGTGTTTGAGAGTTTTATACCACACACGACACTTGACTTGGGAACTTGGCAAAGTAAGAACAGATACTGAATCATATCTAGCAAAAGGGGGAAAAGAAGGTGAAGGAAACAAGTTTTCTTTTTCCAGGTAACTGTCTTTTATTGATTTACAGTGAATGGCTTATGGAGAGGCGGGGAGCAGTATCACATGGGATGGAATGCAGCTTTGAGGTATCGCTCTGAATGTGTGATTTCTGAAAACAGCTGTAGAGCTGTAAGTATTCATTTGACTCTTTAGTGCAATTGACAGACTTCAGAGAAGCTTGGACGTCTTACGAACTCCATGAATGGGACAGAAGGGACACTTTCTAATTTACCTGAGAAAAGTAAGAGATTCTAAATGTTCCCACAGTTTAATAAAACTTAAGAGTATAGTAAAAATAAGGTGTAATCACTGAAATGTGATTTTACATGTCAAATGTGATTGTATTTTAAGAGGTTGCACCTACATATGAAATAACACTTTAAAGCATGGATCTGCTGGGGTGTTTCCCGCCACCCTTCCACTTTTCGTAAACACTGATTGGCATTATATAAGAAATCTTAAGATTGTCCAGAAGACAAGTCCAGAGGTATTTGGGCCAGAATGTCAAAGTTACTATTATTATTTTTTTTGCCGTGCCACGCAGCTTGTGGGATCTCATTTCCCAGACCAGGGATTGAACCCCAGCTCTCGGCAGTGAAAGCTCGGAGTTCTAACCACTGGACTGCCAGGGAATTCCAAAGTTAATTTTTAAATGGAAGAAAACCAACTGAGTAATTTTGGACAACCTCTCGAAAACACCATCAACAATAAAGGGTAATTTTGAAAAAAAAATTATACTAATATCATTCAGCAGTAGAAAGACCACTTCTTTCTCTGTCTCAAGACTACTCAAAGTGTGGTCTGTTAGTCAGCAATAAGATGCATACTGATACTGAGAGTAAAAATTTTTTAATTTTATAATGATTCGACAGAAAAATTTTCATTTTTCATTTAATTTTTATTGAATTTTACAAAAAACGCTGGTCTGTGATGAACTGGGAAAAAAACCACTGATGCTTCTATATATGGTTTAAGAAACACTGATGTATACTACTGCTAGTTCCACTACTTCTAGCAGCTTCTATCACTACTGCATGCCAAGCATGGTGATATAATTGCACTACATACATCATTCTCAGAACAACCCTGAAATGTCACAACCCTGTGGCACTGAGGCCTGCTTTTCTTTGTGGGTCACGGAACAGAATTTAAGGCTAAAAAGCAGGCCAAAGAGATCATGGTAAAGAAACTGAGATAAAGAAATCTTACCAAAATCATATTAAGTAACAATAAGCCTTCATTCAAAAAATTTGACTGAGCACTTACTATGTGGTTAACACTGTTTTAGGCCCTTGGGATTTAGCACCAAACATGACAAAATCTCTAACTTCATGAATCTTATGACTTTACATTCTAGTAGGGGAGACGACAATAAACAAATAAACTCATAGTTCAATAACCTCATGTAGAGATAAGTACAATGAAGAAAAGTAAAGCTGAAAAACAGAGAGACTCACAGACATAGAAAACAAACTTAGAGTTACCAAAGGGGAAGGGCGATAGGGGAGGGATGAATTAGGAGGTTGGGATTAACATATACACACTACTATATGTAAAATAGATAATCAACAAGGACCTATTGTATAGCACAGGGAACTATACTCAATATTTTGTAATAATCTATAAGGGAAAAGAATCTAAAAAAGAATATATATATATATATATATATATATATATATATATATATATACATACACGCACATAACTGAATCACTGTGCTGTACCTGTAAAACTAACACGATTTTGTAAATCAACAATACTTCAATAAACATGTTTTTAATTAATAATTAAATTTAAAAAAAAGTAAAACTGAGTAAGGCAAGACTGGGTCTTTTAGATACCATGATTAGTTAGGGAAGGCACAGCAGTTAGGAGCACAGATTCTACAGCCTAGAGCCTGTATTCAAATACTTGTTCTGTCACCAGTTTTATGACCAGGGGCAAGTTCTCTAACTGCTTGGTGGCTCATTTCCTCGCCTATAGAATGGGCCATTAATAGTGCCGACCTAGGGTTAGTGTGAGGATTAAATGACTTAGCAGATGTAAAGTACTTAGGACAATAGCTGCCACATAGTAAGTGCTTCTTAAATATTATTATTTCCTTAGGCAGTGAGTGAGGGAGGCAGCCATGCAAAGACGTGGTAAGATAATGACAGCTATCACTAGATGAGCACCTTAGGGTACTTACGCAGATTATGTACATTTTCACCTTTAATTTTCACAGTGATTCTGAAATAGATATCATTATTCCCACCCTACAGATTAAAAACTGAAGGTTAGAAATGTTAAGTGGCTTGTTTAAGGTCAGACAACTAGCTAATAGGTGTCAGTGAACTCTTGTCAGTCAAAAGCTTACTTCTTCTATTAGGCTTATATTGCCTCTGCTAGGTATTGGCATAGAACTGAAAATCTCCTGACTCTTACTTTGCTCATTCGCTCATTCATCCATTTACTCATTCCTTCATTCAAAAAAATATTTACTGAGTGCCTAGCAAGTATCCTAGTCAATTGGTAACATTTTCTTTGTATTCAAAGAGCAGACCCTTTAATAGGGAGTTAGTGATGTAATAGTGCTCAGTGAATTGCAGAGATAAGGAGTGCTATGGGACTGGGGGAGGAAGCCCATGTGCACAGAGGCCAATGAGGACCAGTTCAAGAGAGGATCTGGAAAAAGAGACAGATCTTTGGAAAGATCTGAGAATTTGGAAAGAACTGGGAGGTAAATTTAAAAGGCAGGCTGGGAACAAAATCATAAAACACTTTCTGTGCACAGAGCGGGGAAGCACTGGAGCTTGCACTGAAGAGGACTTTAGAAGGAAGAATCAGCAGAGTCTGGGACAGAGTCTGGGCAGAGTGCAGAACAGGCTAGAGAAGGGAAAAGAGCAGAGGCAGGGATGTCACAGTGTCTTAGAATGAGAAGGGGCCTCCGAGAGCAGCCAGACGAACTCGTGTCCACAAAGAAATCCCCCTACAGAATCTTGGACAGAGGGGAGATTTATGTAGAACCTTAGATACAAAGGTATGCGAGTGGTACAGGAGGAAGGGAAAAGAAAGGAATAATCAAAAATTAAAAGACCTGAAAACTGACTAGATTAGAGGATCATGGGGGGCACGGGGGACATGAACACACGTTACGGTACAAGGAATTTTAACATGGAAGACTGACCCTTCGCAATTCTGTTGCTTTTGGCTTCTCATAAATTTTACAAGATCAGGAAAAATGAGATGAGCATTATTTAACGGTTACCTTGTAATTCATAAACAAAGACCATGAACCGGTGCTATTCAAAAATGGTTCCTAATTAGAAATTCTTAATGATCAAAGGCAGCCTTAAAGCAAGGCAAGACACTAAGTACGTTTTATGCCCTATTTACTGGCCATTCCGATGCACTCCCCTTCCCCCATTTGTAAAGCAGCTACCAGAACGAAGCCCTGCCTGCGAGGCAAGGCACACTATGGCACGGGCCTGACATGAAAGGCTTGATATCAACAGTGACTTTCTTGGAACCCTTTAGAGGATTTTCTCTCACTCAGGCAGAGACTTAAGACATTATTTTAAGAAAATAAGATCTGAAAAGCATTACCAATGTCTTTTGCTCTGGGTGCTTGCTCCTCCAGCACATAAATAAATGGCCACCACACACTAGCTGTATTATTTTCCTTGAGCTACTGACGACTTTATAATAAACTGTCTTTTAAATTCATTAAATGGAAAAGGTAAAAAATGAGACTCCCGAGCGTATAAATGGTTCTATCACTGCAGTGGTTCTGGCAATGCTGGAGGAAGCCACTGCCTTCTACAGGCTCTGTGTCCCTCAGGTCAGTTTGGGGAAGGCAGGTCTACTGGTTCCTTACCTTCTTCAGCAATGACTGTTAGTGTGACGGTGACACCGGCATCTTTGATCAGCTGAACAATGTTATCATGGGACAGTTCAACAATGGACTGCCCATTCACTGCAGAGATATGATCTCCAACTTTCAGCTTCCCACAGCGATCAGCTGGACTTCCTTCTATGACTCGGCCAATTTTATGAGGAATAACTATGGGAAAAAAATCCCCAGGTTTTTCAATTATTTAACATATCTTGGAGTGTTGGATTTATCATCATCATCATCACCATCATGAAAAATTCAACATAATAACATCAAAGAAAATTCTTTAAAGATATATCAAAAAACCACCACCTGTGATCATCCTATCCAAATGCAACTACTTTCATATTATCTTCCACTCTTTCTCCACAGGCATAGATACTCTTTACACAGTTGCAATCATAGCAATATAAACCTTTCTGCTTCTTTCCACTTACCAGAAACCTTTTTCCAATTTTTATAATGTCATCCTAATGATCCAGTTTAAAGGCTACTGACCTCAGTGATACTTATGAGAATAGCTCATGTTTCTTGTTTGCTGTTGGCTGTTTAGGCTGCATCATGTTTTTGGCTATTTTAGAAATGGCACAATGAGATCATCTTTGGTTCTGTTGAAGGGGCATTTACTCCCACAGGAATCTTGTAAATAAATGCAGTTCAAAATCAAGTTTAGGACTCAGATTGGTCAGAAATCCAGTTACAGTGAAATGACTGATCATTAAAATGAATCATACTTATTTCTAGGGCAAAATTAATTCCTTTTATTTAATGCCTTCAGATTTTTTTAAAAATCAGAAAAGCGGAGTGGAATTAGAACATTAATGTTTAACATTGAGATTATTTGGCTTATGGATAAAATCATACCCTGAATGCACAAAGCTGAATCTAAGACGTTTGCAAAGACACTCTGTGCAGCTCTATTATATCTCTAGCATAATGCTAAAGGCTTTCTTAGAGTAACTACTACGACACTTCACTGTTATTAAGCCTTAAAATGAGTTCTCAGACATTCAGGAAATCTTGTCAAAATATCTTTCACCATTTAATAAGGGGCATTTGTATTGAGAAACAAATGTTCCTTCTATGTTCTCTAAGAATTTCTTTGCCTAGGTCAGTAAATTTATCAGGCACTTGAGCTCCTGCTGAATATGTAGCCTTATTGTTATGAATAAGGACAATTTAATATTTTTAAATGGCACTGTGATTATGTTTAATTTCCATAGTAAAATGGGCTCCTTACTAGTATTTCTGTATTATATCTAGGTGTATGTTAAGGCCTTTTTTTTTTTTTGCGGTACGCGGGCCTCTCACTGCTGTGGCCCCTCCCGCTGCGGAGCACAGGCTCCGGACGCGCAGGCTCAGCGGCCATGGCTCACGGGCCCAGCCGCTCCGCGGCATGTGGGATCTTCCCGGACCGGGGCACGAACCTGCGTCCTCTGCATCGGCAGGTGGACTCTCAACCACTGCGCCACCAGGGAAGCCCTAGGGCCATTTTAATAGACCTTCATTTGGACTGGAAGTTATTCTCGGCCATGATTTACGTCCCCATGGACAGTGAATGCCATTCCTTGGCTCTTCTAGGATTACACATTGGGAGACTTTATCTTAAAAATGAGGAAGTCACTGTTGGAAGCAAGTGCCTTTTAGCTCTGAATTATATCAAGCACTTATTATGCCATTTTCGCTATAAACTAATTAGAAGAGTTCCAGAGCAGCATGAGCCATGTCCTGTGCCAGGCAGCATGAGCTGATTGCCC
This sequence comes from Grampus griseus, assembly GCF_964374135.1. Lineage (NCBI taxonomy): Eukaryota > Metazoa > Chordata > Mammalia > Artiodactyla > Delphinidae > Grampus > Grampus griseus. The sequence goes on from NC_139017.1 coordinate 83,632,942, forward strand.
TGATAGTACGACAGGTGGCACATCAGAAACATAGGGAGAATCACACAGAGGCCCTGTGGTGACCTTCTAAATCAATATCTTAGTTACTCTCCTTCTTAGAAGAGAGTTACTTGTACACAGTGTTCATTCCAGATCCCCTGAGAAGAAAATCATTCAGCTCCCTGGAACACTGAAAGGGGTTTGTTCAGGCTTGGGAAAGCATCACACAACAGGAATCTCTGATGTCTCAGGGGTTCCTTTCTCATCCTGTGAGCAATGTGGTCAAAAGGAATTGGCAAATCTTGGTACAGAACTTCACAAAGGGTTAATCGCCGAGGTGAGAGAAGATAAAAGTAGTCAGAGTGTTATTTTCTTGACATTTATAGCAGCACCACCAAAACAGCTAAAAATAGTAGACCAGGAGAAAGATAACTTCTGAACATTCTCTGAATAGACTGGGAAATTTTCAAAGTAACTGCATGGCTAAGGAAACGTCTAAGTCCTGCCTTGTTGTTGGTATATACAAACTCTATAGGCATCTGCCATAAAGCCAATTTATCCGTCTTCAATCATCTTGGCCTAAATCTGTCTCACAGACTGGCTAGTCCAGCTATCACTTCAGTGCTCTTAAAACATTTCTTTTCAGGAAAAGAAAGGACAGTAACTGGAAATGTCCCCTTCTCAAAGAAATCCTTTGCAACCAGAACTGAAAAGTATATAATAACAGAAACACTGAAACCTCTGAAGTACTGGCAATGCAAAAAGTAGCCAAGTCCTTTTCATCTTCAATAGAGGTCTTTTCTAAGTGCTTCATTCATGTAGGTCTGACACAAACTGGGTCCAGGGCAAGAAGGATGCTGGGCCTGGATCCCTGATCTTTGAAAAAGCCAACAGTAGAGAATCTTAGAATTTTATAACTGGTATTAGAGGTGCTACTGGGAACTCGTCTTGTGACAAATGTCAGCAGTAAATATATTTCGGCAAAAGGGAAAAAAACCCCAACAATCTACACTGTGCAGAATACCAATCTATATCAAGACAAGATCCATAAAGAATGATCTATTCTGACAGACAGGTTTCTGTCCTTTTCACCTGTGCTAACTCTTTTCTAAACCAAACTTTCATTGTTATGCAGTTTGCAGCAACACTCATTTCCTGCCACCATTAGTTGCTGCCTCAATCCTACATTTTAATTGGGCTTTCTTTCCTATCTCATTACTCAAATATTGATAAACTTTTTAACATGTCTTTAAAAAAAAAAAAGGTCAAGAGGCAGTGGCAATTTTATAAATAATGATGATAACAATGGTAGCAGAAACTACAATAAGCAACAGCAGCTAGCATTTATTGAAGGTCCAGGCAAAGGGCTTCACATGCAGTATCTCCTTTAATCCTCACAAACACACGAGACAGGAAGTGTTATCATCATCCTCGTTTCACAGTGGAAACTGGAGCTCTTGGAGGCTAAGTAATGTGCCCAAGATCAGACAGCTATTAAAAGACATAAGCAGGTCTAGAATCCAAGTTTGTCTGATTACAAAGCCCAGCACTTAATGACACTGTCTTATACAGAGATCTAGCATCTATGGTAAGTAAAACCATCAAAATAGTAAGAAGAAATTTAAACAAATACATATAAAAAGATTTTAAAAATTTAAATATAAACAAATAAATATACACAAATAAAATATTTAATATATAATGTATTGAAGTATAATAATATAAATTTTAAACAAACAAGTATAAAAATATGTTAAACATATTTAAGTAACATAATTTATTTTACTGAATTCCTCTAATTTATTTTACTGAATTCCTCTATATCTCCTAGTTTTATGGTGAACACTAGACTGTCACCTAATTTTTGTGGTGCTAGAAAAGGAGTATCCTCAATATGAAAAGTGGTTAGCATCTATCATGTTGAGTAATAATCTTTCACTATTTTTGTTAATCTGAATGCCTGGGATTATTGCATGGTATTAGAATGAGAATATGATTATCTAAAATGGAAATCAGTATTTTGAAAAACAAATAAACAATGATACAAAATAAACTCCACCTAAATGCTGCTTCCTTTTATTTTTCTGACACAGGCCACATGATCATCCTCAAAGCATCAGTGACAGTTCCAGTTCCAAGCGTTACCATAGCAACGGCTTTTGGAAAATGGAAACTAGTATCAGTGAGCAGTGACCTGATACTATAGTAATAACTCATCCATGTCACGGAATCTTCTTCCTCTACACAACTGCATTAATTCCAGCAAGATTTTTGCAAATTGGTTTGGCTCACAACACTTTACTGAAAGTGTTTTCTTTTTTTTTACTAAGGTTTTAGTGACCATCTAGTCTAAAAGGATCTCACTACCCAAGATATAATCAAATCCACTGGCAAAGGCAAGAATGCATTTTCATGTGGTCAAAGATTTTTATCACTTGACTTGGAAAAATAAAGCTACCAGACAAGCATAATACATAAATATTAATTTGCTGGTTCTCATCTCATATTCATTTGGATTTTACAATTATATTTAAAGATGATTATTTCTTAGAAACATAAAGACATGACAAATATTTAATTTGCTGAATCATAACAGCCCTGAACATACTAGAGGTAATTCCTCCTTTGTTGAGGGAATTAATACACATACTCATCCTTCTCAGACAACATTCTGTTAAGCTGGGTTCAGGATATTTAATTTTTCAAGGTTCTGACAAAATTTTTACCTTTCAATGAAGCATATAAAGAAAGAATGCCTCTTATCATTCAAGAAGGTCACTTTATAGCTGGAATATGGCAATCATTATTAAATAACATGAAAGGACTATTTAAGACATATTTGGGTCAAGATTTTTCTGGTAATCTGTTTTACTTCTTCTCCACTGTTTCTAGCATTTAATTCATTTCTGCATACACGATTTCCCCTAATTTGAAAAAAAAACCCTGTGCCCCCATAATTTTAAAAATTCAGCATTGTCCTTTCACTAAAGCAATTAGGTCACATCCCTGACATACTGCCACAATATAATCTTGATGTAAACCAAGCTACTAATAAGACTTATTTCATGGAATCTGAGATAGATAGATAAACCCGAAGCCTGGAAGGTTTGATTCAGATTACCTAATTTTTTTTTTATAATACAGTCAATTTCCTTTTTTTTTTTAACTTTTTAATTTTTTTCTTGATGTGGACCATTTTTAAAGTCTTCATTGAATTTTTTGTGTTTTATGTTTTGACTTTTTAGCTGTGAGGCATGTGGGATCTTAGCTCCCTGACCAGGGATTGAACCCACAGCCCCTGCATTAGAAGGTGAAATCTTAACCACTGGACCACCAGGGAAGTCCCCAGATTACCTAATTTTGAAAATAAAGAAAATATTCAGCATTTTAAAAAAAGATAACTCTCTGAGGCAATTTATATCAATACATGATTCCTAACTAGTTTCAGAAACCCCAGCAGGCAACTCAGAAAACTGGAATTGTAGGGAGGGATAACAGGACATAGGAGCCCTTACCTCCTGGAGGTGGCTTGCTTTTGGAAGTGAGAATGACAAAGCCAAATCCTTCATTTTCTTTTCGTTGCAAGACAACATCATAGGCCTCCTGGGGAGCAGGCCTGGCTGGGACCTCTGCTCGGTTCAGGCGGGGAGAGCCATTCTGTGTTGAAAGGAAGGCTTGAGAGCTGTCATCCTCAGGTTGTTTCTCTATAATAAACATGATCAATTTTGATATTTCTGGAATATCATAACTTTTGATAACTAAAGTGTTTTTGTGCTAAGCCTTTCACAAGAAAATTTAGCTTCTAATAACATAAAGAATAGAAAAGCAGCACCTCCACCCACGTGAGCTCTGGACCTAATTTGAGTGCAGATGTAGGCGGCAGCAGTCCAGCTGACTTCTTAAATGCTCTTTAAGTACATAGTTGGAAAAATGCAAAACGTTACCTCACTTTAAAGGAAGTTTTTCAAAGCTTCTGTGAAATTTGATAGTAAAAAAATCCTTCTTGAAATTATTTTAATTCCAGCAAGGTTTTTAACCTGGACCAGTAATTTTTTTAAAAAGTTGATAATGAATAACAACATAGTAAACTTCCTTTTAAAATCAACTTTAAATATAATTAGTGCAGTGACTGACACTCATGACGTCTGAGAGGTCACTGCATCAGGACAGAGATGCTGCCCATTACAGGTTGAGAACAGTTTGCCATCTACACAGAATTTATCTTTTACAATGTGTTTTACAACTGCAGGTTCCTGATGGGTGATACCGGATGAGTTAACCATTAGCAGTTCTCAGGCATACAACAAGCTGTCCACATGAACGGCAAACTCTCCTAGGCATAGATTAGGTCATATGGAATTCCTAGCAAATGGGCAGTTAACCTACACCTTTTTCTCCTATTCAAGATAACATCATAATGTGAGAAAGAATAACACAAGTTAGTCCTAACTGATTTCAAAAAAAGAGCAAGTTTTGTGCCATAATTTGATACAAAACATCATAAACAACAACCACAACAACATTGCTATCGATGAATATGCATTTACAAGGTCTCTTTGCGTCAAAATCTATGTGATTCTGAGAATACGTTTTTGCACCTCGACAAAGTGTCACCAACATCCAATCATTAATAAAAAGAAAGGTTCTTTTTGATATAATGCATGGTTAGAATGAATTAGCTAAAATGCTTCCAGTAATATCAAACTACTATGAAGCTTCTTCATGATGCTTTCCAGGAGGGAGCCAACCTCTAGTTGTATAGCATCACATTTTTTACTCTGTGTAGTTATGTTCTGACTTCAGCACAACCAAATGGAGGCAACACTGCATTAAAATCTGTATGCGTCACGGAATACCTGATATTTACTGGGCCTTTACTTTGTTGTTATTTACTTATTTATTTATTTGGCTGTGCCAGGTCTTAGCTGCAGCACGCGGGATCTTTGTTGCCGCGTGCGGGATCTTTTAGTTGTGGTATGAGGGATCTTTAGCTTCAGCAATGCAGGCTCTTAGTTGCAGCAAGCAGGATCTAGTTCCCTGACCAGGGATCGAACCCGGGCCCCTGCATTGGGAGCAGGGAGTCTTAACCACTGGACCACAAGGGAAGTCCCTGGGCCTTTACTTTGGACGTTGCAATCAAAAACACGGTGCCTCATTTTTAAGAGTAATGCAACTATTCATCAAGTCGACAGATTTTTTTATGTCCACTCTGTGCCAGGCAGGCATTTTCTAAATACTGGGGACACAGCACATAACTAAATGGATGAAACTCCCAAACTACATGAGGCTTACACTCTTGTGGTGCCACAGGGTTATCTTTTAAAAAATTTTAAGTGGCAAGAATTCACTTTTAAAAATTTCTACTTAATATTCACAAAACTACTGAAGAGAAAATACATGAGATTTTCATACCCAAGTGTAATGGTTTAGACCCCAAGCTCTGTAATTAAACTACCTGTTTTAATCCTGGTCCTACTACCTACCACCTATGTGTTTCTCAACCTTTCTGTGAGTAACTAGAATAATGATAGTGTTTACATCATAGTGTTCTAAAGAGTAAGTAAAAAAGTCAGTATGTCTGGGACGTGGTAAGCACTCAAATGTTAAATTATATTATACTAAAACTTGTCAAGTAGAAACATTCTATCCTCTGAATATTTAGGATCATCAGGATCCAAAATCTTTTGATATTCAGCTAATGGGATATCTTGGTATGACTAAATAACTTTGTTTTTCAGAAAACAGATTGAAGCTGATACTCTGATCTACAATGCCACATTGGCAAATTCATCAATATATATTAATATAATCTTAATATAGAGGCCCAAAATTTATTTCTCTTTTTTGATAGTAGTAGTATTATTTCTGAATCCTTTTGACCTTACATGCTTCCACAATGAGGCCTTGGATCACACCAAATGAGTTATCTCACACACTATTAAACATAATAAAATAACCTGCCAAAAAAAAACCCCAAAAAACTCCCCAAAAATGTGGACTAAGTTTCTTTGTTTCTTTTTTAACTTATCAGAGTAGGAACAGGTTCACATACCACTGTAGAAGATCTTTCTTCTGACAGTTAATAACACATGGCCATTTCGAGCAGCAGTCGTCATTAGGTCTAGCACTTGTTTGTGTGATTTCCCTTTAACAGGAATTCCATCAATGCACATCAGCTCATCAGCTGCACGGAGACGACCATCTTTCTCAGCTGCACCCAGAGGAATGATGGCCCCAATGTATACCTGATAAGACATAAGGTGTAGGTTGGTCTATACAGTCTACTAACATGTACTAAGATCCTTAACTACCAAGTTAAGTACTTCCTGACTCAGAACTGTGCAAACCAACAGATTTTTGCATTTCAACAAGAAAACTGTCATATTTTAGAAAGGTGAAATCTTAGAAATTGACCATTCTCCAAAACGGCACTTCAAACGACCACACCACATAATCTCTTCTGGATTTGCTGGGTTAGGGACAAGGAAGACAGAAAATACCAAGTATTTCAATAACTTAAAAAATACTACTATCGCTTCCATTACTATAATAAAACAAAAACATTAAACTCAGAAAATGCAATTTTGTGGAGTAGCTACTAGTAAAGTCCACTGAATGTCATCAGGAAAGATTTTTTTGTACACTGTTCATAGCAACTGGAATAATTCTTACAATACTCCCATTACATAAGGCTATTAGTACAAGTTTAGTATATGCAAAAGAGAAATATGTCTTGTTTCTAAATTATAAAGCAGTAAGTATTTTAAGGGAACAGAGTGACCTAAGATTCACTTGCATCTAGGTGAACAGATCTAATTCATTCTGTTTGCCAGCAATTAGAATCCTATAATTCAGTAATCCTAAATGTTTGGGCTAGTTTCAGAGCTGCTAGAACCCTACATTTAAGAGAAGATAAAGTGAAAGCATTTCCTCTAAGATCAGGAGCAAGATAAGGATGCTCAGTCTTGTCACTTTTATTCTACAGAGTATTGGAAGTCCTAGCTACAGCAATCAGGCAAGAAAAAGAAATAAAAGGAATCCAAATTGGAAAGGAAGAAGTAAAACTGTCACTGTTTGCAGATGACATGATAGTATACGTAGAAAATCCTACATATATGTAGAAATTCCTGCCACCAGAAAACAAAACTACTAGAGTTCATCAATGAATTCGGTAAGGCTGCAGGATACAAAATTAATATACAGAAATCTGTTGCATTTCTATACACTAATAATGAACTGTTAGAAAGGGAAATTAAGGAAACAATCCTATTTACCATTGCATCAAAAAGAACAAAATACCTAGGAATAAACCTACTAAGGAGGTAAAAGACCTGTACTTGGAAGACTATAAGTCACTGATGAAAGAAATTGGAGACGACACAAACAGACGGAAAGATATACTGTGTTATTGGGCTGGAAGAATTAATAATGTTAAAATGACCATACTACCAAAAGCAATCTACAGATTCAATGCAATCCCTATCAAAATACCAAGGGCATTTTTCACAGAACTAGAACAAATTTTTTTTTAAATTTGTATGGAAACACAAAAGATCCCAAATGGCCAAAACAATCTTGAGAAAGAAGAACAGAGCTGGAGGAATCCCTGACTTCCCTGACTTCAGACTATACTACAAAGCTACACTAATGAAAACAGTATGGTACTGGCACAAAAACAGACACATAGATCAATGGAACAGAACAGAGAGCCCAGAGATAAACCCACACACTTATGGCCAATTAATCTAGGACAAAGGAGGCAAGAATATACAATGGAGAAAAAGTCTCTTCAATAAGTGGTGCCGGGAAAACTGGACAGCTACATGCAAAAGAATGAAATTAGAACACTCTCTAATACCATATACAAAAATAAACTCAAAATGGATTAAAGATCCAAGTGTAAGATGGGATACTCTAAAACTGCTAGAGGAAAACATAGGCAAAACATTCTTTGACATGAATCGCAGCAATATTTTTTTGGATCCATTTTCTAGAGTAATGGAAATAAAGACAAAAATAAATCTGACGTAATTAAACTTAAAAGTTTTTGTACAGCAAAGGAAACCATAAACAAAACAAAAAGACAACCTACAAACTGGGAAAAAATATTTGCAAATGATGAGACCAATGAGGGATTAATATCCAAAATATACATACAGCTCATACAGCTTAATATCCCAAAAAACACAACCCAATTAAAAAATGGGCAGAAGACCTGAACAGACATTTTTCCAAAGAGGAAATGCAGATGGCCCACAGGCACATGAAAAGATGCTCAACATTGCTAATCATCAGGCAAGTCAAAACCACAATAAGGTATCAACTCACACCTGTCAAAATGTTTATCATCAAAAAGTCTACAAATAACAAATGTTGGCAAGGATATAGAGGAAAGGGAAATCTTTTACAATGTTAGTGGGAATATAAATTGGTGCAGCTACTGTCAAAAACAGCATGGAGGTTTCTCAAAAAACAAAAATAGCACTACCATATGACACAGCAATTCCACTCCTGGGTATATATCTAAAAGAAATGAAAACACTAACTCGAAAAGATACATGTACCCCAACGTTCATAACAGCATTATTTACAATTGCCAAGATATGGAAGCAACCTAAGTGTCCATCAACAGATGAATGGATAAAGAAGATGTGATCTATATCTATATACACACCTATATATACATACATATATGTGCAATGGAATACTACTAGGCCATAAAAAAGAATGAAATTTTGCCATTTGAAACAACATGAATGGACTTGAAGGACATTATGCTAAGTGAAATAAGTCAGACAAATACTGTATGATATCACTTATATGTGGAATATATCACTTATATGTAGAAAAATACAAAATACTGGTGAATATAACAAAAATGAAGCAGACTCATAGATATAGAAAGCAAACTAGTGGTTACCGGTGGGGAGAGGGAAGTGGAGAGGGGCAATATGGGCATAAGGGATTAAGAGGTACAAACTATTATATATGAAATAAGATACGAGGATATATTGTACAAAACAGGGAATATAGTCAATATCTTATAATAATTATAAATGGACTATAACCTTTAAAAATTGTGAATCACTATATTGTACACCTGTAACTTATATAACATTGTACATCAACTATACTTCAATTAAAAAGGAGAGAAGAGAAGAGAAAGGTTTCTCCCAAGCTGTTTGAGAAAAATTCTTAAAATGCCTAAGTGAACGAACACTATGAGTATCAACAAAATAGGAAGTGACAAACTATATCTACGAAACTACATCTACCATCAGAAACAATCAAGAGAAATATAACTAGTCTGGAGGAGGTACGGTCCAACATGTTGTTGTAAGAAGATCCTGAACTCACCTCCTCCCATGGACACATGGAATCTATAGCTACATGTGGAACAATTCCCTCTGAAAAAGATTTGAAAATTAGCTGAACAATTCCTTCACAAGAAATGGTAAAAGGGCCATACTGAGATGGGTAGGAAAGGCAGAGACATGGTCTGCCAAACCCTACCCCCCAACACAGTGACCTATAATCAGAGGCATCTCACAAAGCTGGAGCTTCTCCCTAAGGAGTGAGGGGTTCGTGCCTCACATCATGCAACTTAACCGTTGGATCTGCAATGGAGAGATGGACCTCCAAAATGTCTGGCTTGGAAAACCAAAGGGCCTCACATCCAGGGGACCCAAAGGGCTATAGGGAACTGAGATACTTTTCTTAAAGGGTTTACACACAGACTCACTCACCCCGGGGACCAGCGCAAAAGCAGCAGTTTGAAAACTGCCTAGACTGTATGTGAAGGAGATTCATTTGCTACTCTTAAAGCATCTGCTGAAGGGCTGGAGCTCTACTGGGACTCTCTCCAGGGATAGAGGTGCTAGCAGGCACCCATTTTTGTTCCCTCCCTCTACTCTGCTGTGCCAGTGGATGCACCCTGGCCTACACTCTCCTACTGCCCCGCTAATGCTAGTGGGTATGCCCTGGCCGTGAACTCTCTGGCTGCTTAGCTAAAGCTGGTGGGCACATGTAGTCTACACAGGGGTCATTCCTTAATTGCTTGGCACTGGTGGCCAGGGCAGCCTGCATTCTTGAGTCCCATGAGACTGTAACAATAAGAGAGATAGTTCTTGACAAGCTCCCACCCCCATGGCACTACACAGACTGCAGACTGAAACACTGCCCCCCAACCCCAGTCTTTTTGTGAAAAAGGCCTATTTACTTGTCCTAGCTTGAGGGGCAGGGTTCAGCTTTGCCACACATCTAGAGGCTACAGAGGTGCTTTCAGGGAACAGAGGCTGGAGATGCCATCTTTGCACTCTTCCCTGGCTTCACTATGGCTCTCTGGTACCTCCCAGAAACGAGCTTATAAACTTGTTTGAAATCCTGATTTTTGCAACTGTCACCCAGGTGATACCTTCAGATCTCCTGGTCTGGAGGCCAGCAGAGTTTACAACTGCAGTCCCACAGGACTGTGTATGTTGACATACTTTAAAAGCTGCTGCCTGAGGGTATGGCTTCCAATCAGCCTGAAGCTAGATGCTTGCTGACTGAGGTCCCTCCCTTTGGAACACTGAGAGGTCTTGGCACACCCTCAGTGACTGGGACTTATTGAGAATAAATCAGGCTGCTTAGACAATCACAAAGGTTGGAGAGACAACCAAGAGCTAGGGCAAAGTTGAAAGATAAGCTCATTTCCTAAACAAGGTCACTCCTTCAAGACTGGGAGAGGTAGCTGCTTCACCTAATACATAGAAACAAAAATAGAGAGTTAAGCAAAATGAGGAAACAGAGAAATATGTTCCAAATGAAAGAACAAAATAAAACCTAAGGAAAAAAACCTTAATGAAATGGAGATAAGTAATTTACCAGATAAAGAGTTCAAAGTAATGGTCATAAAGATGCTTACTGAATGTGGGAGAAGAATGCATAAACACAGTGAGAACTTCAATAAAGAGACAGAAAATATAAGAAAGTACTACACAGAAGTCATGGAGCTGAAGAATACAATAACTGAACCGAAAATTACACTAGGGGGATTCAACAGCAGACTGGATAAAACAGAAGAAAGAATCAGTGATCTAGAAGACAGGGCCATGGAACTCACCCAACAAGAGCAGCAAAAAGAAAAAAATAAGATGAAAAAAAGTGAGGATAGCCCAAGGTACCTATGGAATGACTTCAAGCAGAAAAACATTTGCATTATAGGGGTGCCAGAAGAAGAGAGAGAGAAAGGAGGAGAAAACTTACCTGAAGAAATAATGGCTGTGAAAACTTCCCTAACCTGGGGAAAGAGACAGACATCCAGATCCAGAAAGCCCAGAGAGTTCCCAAAAAGACAAACTCAAAAAGATCCACACAGAGATACATTATAATTAAAATGTCAAAAGTTAAAGAGTGAATCTTAAAAGCAGCAAGAGGAAAACAACTTGTTACATACAAAGGAACCCCCAAAAGACTACGAGCAGATTTTTCAGCAGAAACTTTGCAGTCCAGAAGTGAGTGGCATGATATATTCAAAGTGCTGAAAGGAAAAAACTTCCAACCAAGAATACTCTACTCAGCAAAATTATCATTCAGAATTGAAGGACAGATGGAGTTTTCCAGACAAGAAACCGTCAAAGGAGTTCTTCATCACTAAACTGACCTTATGAGAAATGTGAAAGGGACTACTTTAGCTGAAAAGAAAGGGCATTAATTAGCAACAAGGAAACATATGAAAGTATAAATCTCATGGGTAAGGTAAATATAATCACTTACGAAGCTAGTATGTAGGTTAAAAGACAAAAGTAGTAAAAATAACTATAACTAGAATAATCAGTAACGGGATACACAAAATAAAAAGATGTGAAATGGGACATCAAAAACGTAAAATGTGATGGGGGGGAGTTTTAGAATGCATTCAAATTTAACTTGCTATCAACTTAAAATAGACTGATATATATATAAGCTGTTATATGTGAGCCTCATGGTAACCACAAACAAAAACCTATAGTAGACACACAAAAGATAACAAAAATAGAATATGAGCATAACATAGAAAGCAAGAGAAGAAGAAAGGAACAGAGAGGAACTACAAAACAGCCAGAAAACAATTAACAAAATGACATGTACATACCTCTCAATAATTACTTTAAGTGTAAATGACTAAATTCTCCAATCAAAATACTTAGAGTGGCTGAATGTATAAACAAACAAGACCTATCTATATGCTGCCTATAAGACACTCACTTCAGATGTAAGGAGACACAAAGACTGAAAGCAGAGGGATGGATAAAGATGTTCTGTGCAAAAAGAAACCAAAAGAAAGCTGAGGTAGCTATACCTACATCAGACAAAATAGACTTTAAAACAAAGATTGCAATGAAAGACAAAAAGGGCATTACATAATGATAAAGGAGTCAATCCAACAAGAAGATATAACATTTGTAAATATTTATGCACCCAATATAGGAGCACCTAAATATATAAAGCAAATATTAACAGACCTGAGGGGAGAAACTGACAGTAATACAGTAATAGTAAGGAATTTTAATACTCCACTTACATCAATGACTAGATCATGCAGACATAAGATCAATCTTGGAAACGTGGGCCTTAAATGACACATTAGAACGGATAATCTTAACAGATATATATAGAACATTCTATCCAAAAGTAGCATATTACACATTCTTCTCAAGTGGAACACTCTTCAGGACAGATCACATGTTAAGCCACAAAACAAGTCTCAATAAATTTAAGAAGACTGAAATTATATCAAGCATCTTTTCCAACCACAAGGGTATAAAAGTAGAAATCAATTATAAGAAAATTGGGAAAAATCACAAAATGTGAAGATTAAACTACATGCTACTGAACAACCAATGAATCAATGAAGAAATCAAGAGAGAAATAAAAAAATACCTTGAGACAAAAGAAAATGGATATACAACTTACCAAAATCTCTGGGATGCAGCAAAAGTAGTTCTAAGAGGGAAGTTCATAGCAATACAGGCCTACCTCAAAACAAGAAAAATCTCAAAAATTAGCTTTACACCTAAAGGAACTAGAAAAAGAACAAAAGAAGCCCAAAGTTAGTAGAAGGAAGGAAATAACAAAGATCAGAGTAGACATAAATGAGATAGAGACTAAAAAGACAATAGAAAAGTGAAACTAAGAGCAGGCTCTTTGAAAAGATAAATAAAATTGACAAACCTTTAGCTAGATTCACCAAGAAAAAAAAGAGAGCTCAAAAGTAAAATCAGAAATAAAGAGAAGTTACCCTTGACACCACCAGAAATATAAAGAATCGTAAGAAACTACTATGAACAATTATATGCCAAAAAACTGGACAACCTAGAAAAAATGGATAAATTCCTAGAAACATGCAATCTTTCAAGAGTAAATCATGAAAAAGTAGAAGATCTTAACAGACCAATTACTAGTAAGGAGATTGAATCAGTAATTAAAAACCTCCCAGCAAACAAAAGTCCAGGACCTGACGGCTTCACTGGTGAATTCTACCAAACATTTATAGAAGATTTAATACCTATCCTTCTCAAACTCTTCCAAAAATTGAACAGGAGGGAACACTTCCAAACTCATTCTATGAGGCCAACATTACCCTGATACCAAAAATAGACAAGGACACCCCCAAAAAAGAAAATGACAGGCCAACATCACTGATGAACACAGATGCAAAAATCCTCAATAAAACATTAGCAAATCGAATTAAAAAGTACATTAAAAGGATCATATACCATGATCAAGTGAAATTTATTCCAGGGATGCAAGAATGGTTCAACATCTACAAATCAATCAATGTGATACACCAAATTAACAAAATGAAGGATAAAAATCATATGATCATCTCAACAGGTACAGAAAAAGCATCTGACAAAATTCAGTGTCCATTTATAACAACTCTCAGCAAAGTGTGTAGAGGGAACACTCCCCAACATAATAAAGGCCATATATGACAAGCCCACAGCTAACACCATACTCAATGGTGAAAGCTGAAAGCTTTCCCTCTAAAATCAGGAACAAGACAAAGATGCCCACTCTTGCCACTTTTATTCAACATAGTATTGGAAGTCCTAGCCATAGCAATTAGGAAAAAAAAGAAATATACATATGATGTCTTCTTTATACACACACACACACACACACACACACACACACACACACAACTACTACTCAGCCAGATCACATGTTAAGCCACAAAACAAGTCTCAATAAGTTTAAGACGACTGAAATTATATCAAGCATCTTTTCCAATCACAATGGTATAAAACTAGAAATCAATTACAAGAAGAAAATTGAGAAAATCACCAGATGCGAAGATTAAACTACATTAAAAAGAATGAAATCTTGGTAACTGCGACAACATGGATGGACCTGGGGGGCATTATGCAAAGTGAAATAAGTCAGACAGAGAAAGACAAATGCTGTGTATTCTCACTTATATGTGAAATACAAAGAACAAAATAAATAAACAAACAAACAAAACAAAACTCCTAGAACAGAATGGTGGTTGACAGTGGAAAGGGGGTTGGGGGGAGGTAGGCACAAACTGCCGTTTATAAAATAAATGAGTCATGGGGATGTAATGTACAGCATGGGGACTACAGTCAGTAATACTGTAGTGCATATTCGAAAATTGCTAAGGGAAAAATCTTAAAAGTTCTTATCACAGGAAAAAAATTTATAACTTTGGTGACGGATGGTAACTAGACTTATCGTGATGATCATTTTGTGGTGTATACAAACATCGAATCGTTATGTTGTACATCTGAAACTAATATAATGTTATATGTCAATCATAGCTCAATTAAAAAGAAAAGAAAGAAAAGAAACAATCGAGGTATTTTATATTTGCCCTATGTAGGGCAACCTGCCTTAAACGGTCTCTGATGATTATTTTAACTGTAACTGATATGACTAATTAGAACACATTTATACTCTATAAATCAAATGTTCTAGTCAGAAATAGAAAGAAGCCCGTCATTTTAAAAGAATATTGTTATTCACCTAACTTCTAAGCATGATAATAGCGTAGTCTTTCTTGATATTATACAAAAAAACTTTAAATATGTTCTTAAATTCTAAGAAGCACATTACTTTTTATCAAACTAAGGGCAAAACAAAAATAAACCCATTGTATTTGTTCTCTAAGTTTGAGTGAGAATCCTGTATAAATAAAATTCTAGATGTAAATGTTTTGCTAGTATAACCATTTATTACTCTAATTTACAGCTGACATATTCAGCTTTTACCTATAGTTTTAACCTCAGCTACACCAAGTTAACTGAGGTATTATGACACCAATAGAAATGAAGTTCTTCCTCATATTAATGAAACTGTCAGAGAAAACAAAATCTTTTAAAAAACCAAACCAAAAACAAAACAAAAACACCGTATTCTACCAAATCTCTGCTTAAAAGTTTTAACAGGAGCAGCCAAATTCCAAAGTATTTAAACTTACAGATTGGTCAGGTCCATCTCCTCCCAGCACTCTAAAGCCAAACCCTGATTCTTGTTTCCGAAGAAAAACATCCAAATCTTTGGTGTTTGGCGCTAAGGAAAACCAGAAAATAATAAATACAAACATACATACATAATACACACTTTATTCTAAAAGGATTAATAATACAATAAAATTCAATCATAAATCTCTGTTTTGTGCTCTAACCCAAACTTTGAATCAAGACTCCTTAGGAATATTTGCTCCCACTTCCATGCTCTCAGTATTACACGTCCATTAATTCTTGATGCTTTCAAATCAATGTTTCATCTTCCTAAATATGGCCTGGGACTATCGGACTATCAAGACAAAGATCTGTAACAGGTTAAATAAGTATGAAGGCAATTATATATAATGTTTTCACTTGTGTACATCTTTTCCAAGGTAGACCTAAATCTATTTCTAAAAATAAATAAATTTAAAAAATTAAACCTACTTAAATCTATGATTTTACTTTGGAAAAGATCTATCATTAGTAAGTAAATTAGTATGAAAATGAATTTCCACCCTATGCACACTCTCTTCTCATCATCTCTCAGCTGGACTCCTCGAAGGAGTCTACTCTACCCTTTGGTTTCCTCCTCAGATCACACACCCCTCTGATTCATCATCCTTCGTATCCCTGCCAGGAAAATCTTTCTGAAAGTCAAGTCCAACAATTTCATCCCTATGGTTAAAACCATTCTGTGGCTCTCTATCATGTATACCACTGTCTCCAGCTTCCTCCGAACAGCATAATCCGCCCTCCCCCTCTAGTTTCCCTTGCCAACCACACGCAGCTAAACTGAACTCTGTGCAGAACCCAGCCCATACAAGGTCAATGTGCACATGCTATTCCTTCTTTCTTTCCCTTTCATCTATCTCATAAACACCTACCTCATTGTCTTTAAAGACTTGGTTAAAGCTTAACTTCCTATATGAAGCAGAATCTGACACTTCCTACTACCCACAGCCGTAAAACTGACCATTTTCTACTTTGGATCCCAATTCATTCAGTCCATCCTTCTATTACTGAACCTGTTAGGGGCTTATCTGCACTTATTTGTATATGTATTTGATTACCTCTTTGTCTTTTCCATTTAGGCTTAATCATCTTTTGGGGTGCGGGGCCTATGTAACCTATTACCTCTGTATTCCCATTACCTACTAAGATGTTGGGTAGACAGAAGGCCCTTAATAATACATGGTTTTGAAGAAAATAAATGAATGAATGTTGAATATAAATGGAAGAAGCCCAAAGTCATATTAAAATGGGAATGAAGGAATAACTTCAACATGGTTTTGAAAGATGGAAAAGTCAAGTTTTTAAGAAAATTCAAATTAATTTTGTTGCATGCTTTCCTGAAATATTCCACAACTACTTACGTTTATCTTCATATAAAGTCTTAGATTTCAGGTAGACCTCAGAAGGATCCAATTTCGGGGATCCTGACCTGATAATGCTGGGTGGAAAAGGCATAGGCTGGGGAATGGGCTCATTTATGGCCTCCAAACTTCCTGAATTTTCCTTTTTATCTGTTTTCTGAAATGGAAAAGGGCCTTACTTAGTATCTCGAAAAGCCAGATGGTTGATTAGTGCATAAAACTGTTGTCTGAACTGGGTATGTCAGCTGATTACAGTTGTGTAAGCAGCAGGGTCAAAGCCACAGCATATTTGCAGTCTTATAGGAATTCACTTTCATAGCTGTGTGTATTTGATTAAAACATATTTCACTTAAATTAGAAAAAGTTGATAATGATATCAATCAATTAGTCCTATGTTTAAGCAATTTTGCCCTTTGCTCCACCACCAAGACACAAATTGACTTTCAGATACTTCCAAGTAAAGCAAGAGGGAGACTCTAAGAGAATATGTCCATATTCTCTTAGAATATTGATAAACCCCATCCTCCCCACTCACTGAGTTTAATTTTCAGTGAAGACGTTTAAGGTAATGTTCTTTCTAAGAAAATGAAACAGGAAGTGTTAACTAATTTAGGTTATAAAGATAACAGTGTAAAAACCTTCATGGCCAATCCAAATATATCACGAAAAAATGCACCATGCCTGAGAATCAGACAAGGGATATTTTCAAATGTTCCTATTCAGATAGAACTTTCCCAAAAGAATAGCTCAGTAAAATGACTTCTTTAATAAAAGTAAAAAATGAAATCCAATAAATAGCCTAAGAAAATAAATACTATGGTTTTGAGAACAGCTTGTTATCCTGAATTACGGTTAGAAGAGGGGGATTATAGACATTTATGATAAGATAATTAATGTGACTAGGATGCCGGAGCAGCAGCTTCTCAGGTAGGTGTGAGGGGACAGTCGCTATAAAGCGTTGTGCCAGAAGGGACCCTTCACTGACCCAGACCCCGTCAGATGGCCGGGAGATAAGAGCAGTCTCTTCCTCTTTCTCCCACATGGCCTAGGATTCTGTCAGAAGCAGTGGGAGGTCGTCTGAGACTTTCATCAATTATAAAACATTAGGGTCCCCATGGCTGCACTGGCATTCGTTACGAAATAGATAGGGTAGCACAGAAGTTAAAAATGAGTACTAGAGGGACCAGAGAAATGGAGAAATGGAGAAAAATACAGTGCAATTTTAACTGAGTAGGCAAAAAGAATTTCTGTTCACTGTTCACGTTGGACCTAACTGGTCCACTTTTCTATAAAAGTGCTGAGCGTTTCTTTCTGCCTGATCCATAAAACGGCCAATTTGCTGAGGATCCTATTTGGTGGGCTATGGAGAACTAATCCATTTTGTATCTGATGGTCTTTTGTTTAGCAGCCCAGGGTTTCTGGTTATGGAAGACCATCTTTCAACTATAAGATGACACACTCCAAATCAAGCAAAACAGAGCAAATGAGGATTTTATACACGATTGTCTTTATATCCATGTCCATATAATTGTGGATATTTAAGTAGCTACACGTGTACCTAGCACTGTTTCTTTCATACCATTATTTGGTGCGTCCTTTGTTTAGGTCTTATTCTCTACACAGGTCTTTAAATGGGCTAGTCAGTTATTCAGAAGAATGCCAGAGAAAACTGTTCCAGGTCTGATAGCCTCTCACTCTGATAACAAGCAAATTGAGCACAGAGGCCACAATTGCTCTAGAAAGTCCTGTTTAGGGCTAAATGTCAGAAGGTTATCTGAATGTGGGTAAGTTATAGTCCCTGTGAATTTATGTGAAACTAATACATCTTCCCTTAGTACATCTGCTCGAACATTTAGCTACTCCTTACCCTGTTCCTCTGAAACACAAAGAAAGTAATAGGACCCATCAGTAGGCACCTCAGTGTGTCCTAGACAGGACTATTGGTAGTACAGGCCTATCTTCCAGCAGAAATACTTAACCAGCAGAGCACACCTCCTCTATGGGCAGCTTTTCTAACTCACACGCTTCCCTCTGAGTTTCTGATACAAGCCCAGGGCAGTCTGCCTCTTGGCTCCTGCCTGTCTGTAAACGCCACCCCTATGAGCTGCCCTCAGGGAGGGGAACGCAGCGTCTCTCTCCGTGTGTTCAGAAGAAGCATTTGAGGACCACAGTATACTCACCATTTTGGCAGTTTTAGTTGGTGAAGGAGGACCTTAAAAAAAATGAGCCACATTTTAAAAACAGAGGAAGCATTCCCAGATCACAAATACTGCTAATGTTTATGACAAAACTAGCTTTGACTTTTAGCAGGCTAGTAAATCATGTTCAATATGTTCTACGTGTCAGGCATTATACACGTATTTCATTTTTTATGACAATCCTAAGGCGTAAATGTTACTGCCATTTTATAGATAAAGTAAACAAAGACTCAAATAGATTAACATTACTTTCCTGTACTGCGGAACCAACCAGCAACTAGGCAGGAAATTGACATCCAACCTGTTTGACACCAAACCCTGGACTCTCATATTTGTTGGAACTCTGGATAATTCTCCAGCCCTCACGAAGAGATATGAGCACATTCTACCATACCACACAGAGAAGAAACAAAAATAGTTCAAAGAAATGAAAATAATAAAAAAAAGCCCCAATGAAGTTAAACTGCTCATTTGCCTCAAAAATGAAAACTAAAAGCCAGTGAGATATATGTGAAGGGCTAAATTTTATTCTTTAAAATACTAGTCATTCATAGGTATGGATTTAAGAAAGCCCATTAAAACGCGACTTTGTGATTAGTCCTTGGAACTGCATTTATGTCTGGGAGCAGTTCAAGTCAGTTGATGACCTTGGAAAATAAAATTATATTTATCTCACATGAGCACTGTGGGGTTTAATTAACATTTATGGACAGATACTAAAGCTTAAGGTAAGAGCTTTATGAGCACAAGCTATCATGATTGCTTTTACAGAACAGATTAACACACCATCCAACATTTTGCTTATTCACAGAGATGCTAGCTCTTTCAAAACATCCTTGGTACATTACAGAGGTCCAGATGAAGTACCACTGCTTGAAAGAGTCCATTTCTATTATTGCCATCAACAGAGAAAACGGAATTAAGAGGATATATTTCATTTGAAGTAGCACAATGTTGTGACTCTCTCTAATCATTAAAGTCATAAATCAGATTTTAAAAAGAATATAGAGGGAAAGAAATCCATAATGGACACAAATGAAACTGCAAATAACTAAACAAACTGCTGCAAAAGATACTGCTTATGGAAGCAGTCAGACAGAACTTAAGGAAAATGCATACTAATTACCAGTTAAGTCTGCTGGGAAAAGAGATATTCTGACCTGTAAGGAAGGACAATTCACAGATACAAATGCATGAACAATGAAGATTTTTCCTTGTTGCGCTTTTACTCACCTCCTCTTAAGATAAGCAATGGTACATCTGCACCTACTGGAAACTGCTTTAGCACCTCTACCACTTGGAGATGTGTTAAATTCTGCACATTTTGACGGTAAATTTCCTTAATTATATCCCCTTTCTGTAGGCCTTGACACCACTGACTATCCAATATCATTTTCACCTTCTGTCCAGTTGGGCTGTCAGCAATGGCAAACCCAAAGCCTTTAGGGCCCTTGATCAGAGGGATAGTCACTAGTTCTGGTTGGGAGCTGCCTGACGATGCCATAGACGCTCTCTGCTCACTCAGATCTGATGGTCCATTGAGACGATCACTGATCAAGGCGTGCCCCGATTTTCCATTCTGGTCCAGAACCATTGCTCCTGACTTAAAATCCTGAGTATTCATGCAAGTCTCTCCCTTAGTTAATGACTGTCCATTGATGACAGGAGTAGCAGCAACTATGTCCACAACAGGATCTTCATTGTCATCAGGAAGTGGATAACCACGACATAAAGTGAGGTTTACATACTGATTGACGGGTACCAGTTGAAACATCTGGACAACATCTGCATGGGTGTGACCAAGGACACAGTTGCCATTGATGTCCACAATAACATCACCTGGTAAAACATAAGTCATGTTAAAAATATTAAAACCGTCAAATAAGTTAATTTTTTGTTGGGGGAGATGAAAATAACTGAAGTTTAGCATCTAAATTTGAATTTTGGACACCTCTTACTGTTCATTAACTACTGAAAAGATAGATTTTGAACATCGACATGT
Source organism: Grampus griseus (assembly GCF_964374135.1). NCBI lineage: Eukaryota > Metazoa > Chordata > Mammalia > Artiodactyla > Delphinidae > Grampus > Grampus griseus. The sequence goes on from NC_139017.1 coordinate 83,653,988, forward strand.
CATTCTCCCTTCTGTGACTCCTCTCTAAAAAGAATATATAAATGTATACATTTTTAATTATCTTAGTTGCAAAGAGTTATGACCTCAAGCTAAAGTGAATCTTTAAAAAATTAACTGCAAATTCACATTATCATTTTTAGTATATCCTTTGAGTCACACCTAAGTGGTCACACAAAGCTAGGCACATTGTAGTAGGTGTTCAGTATATAGAAGAGTGAATAACCCCATTGGCTACTTGTACAAACAGGCAATCTTTAAATATCACCTTATTTCTTGATTTTAAGTAGCCATTGATTACAATGTACTTAAAAATTCATTCTAGTTTGAACAATGTAAGGCTGAAGATTAGAATAATAACTTATGAATGTATTTTCTTTTTTGTGGATTTTTTCAATTTAGTGTAATTTAGTTTTCAAAAGGAAAAGTAAGCAACAAAAGAATTCAACAGAAGTAAAGAATATATTATTTAAGATGCTGGAAATTCAGCTGAATTAATCCTTGTAAAAGTTGGTTTTGCTTTTCTGATTTTACATTATTATGACCACTTTGGTTGCCGGATTATTACCACTTGACATTTATCAGTTGTGTGTTTTTCTTAATGCAACTTTAGCTTTTAAAATTTGTCCTCTGATATCTCATCCATTTGCTGCTTTTATTTGAATACGATTATTTAAAAGGTTATTGCCAAATAAAGGTGCTTTAATTTGTTCTGATTGCATGTAGGCTTTAAAAAAATCAACATGAATGGTATTTAAAAACTAATGTTAGTCTGTGGAAATTTGTTGCAAAATTCAAGAAGTTATAGAAATTAGACTAATTAGAAACAAAGTTTTGACTTTTCTTCCCCTGGTCAAAGTTCCCAGAATTTTAATGGAAGTATTATATTGTTATACAAATTAATAACAGTTTTAGACATATCTGAATCTATATTATAAAATCCTGACAGTATATACAATAGCTACAAGATGTGTTTCATGCACAAAATATTTAAAAAGTCAAAATTGAGGACTTAGGAAAAGACTTTACTATTAATTTTAATCTCTAGAGTTTGTTAATTTTATAAAGTAATAAAAGAGAGCTAAAAATAATTTTCTTTATAAATATAACATTTGATTATTTTAAGTTTTCTCGTTTACGTTTCTATCACCTAATTGGGAAAGCATAATATGAGAGAGCCCATATCCCAGCTAAAAATAAGTTGATATCTGCCATCAAAAGTAATGACAACTGAATCGCCCAAATGGGGGACATATTTACACAAAGTATGTGAAATAACAGAGGATTAGAAAAGTCTAGCAAACTGTAAGAAGCAACCTCAGTGGATTACTAAAATCTTTCTGGAAAAAAGTACTTAAACCTTCCCCATAATCAGTAACTAGTCTTAAACTTCCTCTAACCCACTCAGCCATAAACACTGTCAGCCGTATAAAAATATCTAACAATCACTAAGTAAAGATGTTGGGAAAACTACGTAAAAGACAAATTTATACAGCTCTGTAAAAATAGTAATATTATTGTCTATAATTCTTAACATAGCAGTTTAATTTTACTAACAGCCACTAAGGAAGCAAAAAAAAAAACCCAACTTAGAAAAAAACTGTGGGATATAACAATTTGTTCAGTATCATTATAAACATCACAATGAATCGTTTTCCAAAAAAGATTACAGGTTAATGTTAAATAACTCCAAAAGTACCCAACATAATCAGAGAAAATCAAACTATCAAATAGTTTTCTGAGATGGTTAATAAATCTTTAGCTTAGTACAGCCAAAGAGTTATCTCAAAATGTGCAAACTATTCAAAAAATTAATAAATTTAATGTTTTGACTGTTTCCACTTATTTGTAAAAATGACCCTCCTTCAAAACTAGCATGCACTTAGTTTAGAAGATAAACTATTTTAATACAGGAATCTCCCTCTTCAGTTGTATAATTTAGTTCTCTCTCTCTTTATTTATATAAATATATATACAGAAGTTTTATATATACTTACATACCTACTATATAATATTTGTTATATACGTTACATATATATATAACTTTTTCACTATAATTTTTGTTATAGTATCATAACTCTTTAAGTATTTCTTTTTTTTTTTTTTTTTGGCCACGCCTCACGGCATGCGCAGGATCTTAGTTCCCCAACCAGGGATCAGACCTGTGCCCCCTGCAGTGGAAGCGTGGAGTCTTAACCACTGGACAGCCAGGGAAGTCCCTCTTTAAGTATTTCTGAAAAATCTGTTACCTGGTGCAATTTTCCCATCCTGAGCTGCAGGACCATCTTTCAGCACATTTTTCACTTGTAGGAACTCATCAGGCCTATCTCCACCAATAATGGTAAAACCAAATCCCATTGTGCTTTTTTTTAATGATGCTCGAACAAGGATGCCTTTAAGCTGGGATGGATCTCGAGTAAAGTGTGATTTTTCCATATCTGTGTAAAAATGAGAAACAAGAATAATTACAATGAATATAGCCCTTGAAGCTAATCTCCAAGATAGTCTATATAACTTAAATATAACAAACCATAACATAACAGGAAAAAAAAGATAGAATCTAATATTATAGAACAGTTGGAATTTAATTTCATAAACTAAATCACTGAAAAAAAAACTTAGCTAATGAATCATTTATCTTTTATATGACTCTTCTATGTCATTTGAAAGGTAAAAACATCTACTCTATCCCCTCCTCACTGCCTTGTTTGTACTTACTTTTTCTTATCCCAAAGAGTCCTTTATTTAGAAGTCAAAATGACACTCCTGAAGGGTAAACTTTATTATTAAATTCCTGAAAGCCTTCAGCACTTATTCAGATGTATATTTCATTTGAGTAAGCAGCTACTGAGGTCTATGCAGAAAACACTATACTAGGAAGATGAAGGCAACTGTCACAAACTTATAAAAGCGAATACATCGAGAACTTTTTATAATTTATGACTCAGGCTTTCTGCAGCCTTTAAGCTATATCTGATGAGAGGAGCAAATCCCTGCACTATCAGTATATAGCTCCATGCGTCTTTCCCTTTTACTCATATTTAGTGGAAACTTTAGGAAGACAAAAAGCACAGCTCCTCTGAAAAGCCTATTTTAAGAGGTTTCCCCAGATGATCCTAGAACTAAAAGTGATCTATATTTGCAAGTAATACCTCTCTTCTCTTCCCCAGAAACTCTCGCTCCTCTCTTCCACCGGCTGCCATTAGGGCACTTATGAAAACCTTGGGGATCAAATTGTACAGATTCATAATCTACAAAGCATTGTTGAAGTTATCTTTTTAAAATACGGTTTAAACTTTTCTCACAAATCTCTTTTTTAACAGCTTTATTGAGATATAATCCAATAATGACAGAATTATACAAGTCAATGACGTGCAACCATCACCACAGTCTAATTTTAGCACATTTTTCTCTCCCTCCAAACACACACACCAAAGAAATCTCTCTGTCCATTAGCAGTCACTCCCCATTTCTCCCCAACCTGCAACCACTAGTCTACTTTCTGTCTATAGATTTGCCCAATCTGGACTTTTAATATAAATGGAATCATATAATATGTGGTCTTTGGAATGCTTTATTTCACTCAGCATAATTTTTTTGAGGTTCATCTGTGTTGTAGCATGTGTTAGGACTTTATTCCTTTTTATTGCCAAATAATATTCCACTGTGCAGATATAGCACATTTTAGTTATCCATGTATCAGTTGATGGATATTTGGATTGTTTATACTTTTTGGATATTATAAATAATGTTGCTATGAACACTCATGTACAAGGTTTTGTGTGGGCAAGTATTTTCATTCCTATTAGTTACATACTGTGAATGGAAATGCAGCAGTTACCATAAACATATCATAACTATGTTTAACATTCTGAAGGACTGCCAAACTTTTCCAAAGTGGCTGTACCATTTTACATTTCCACCATCAGTGTATGAGGGTTCCAACTTCTCCACATCCTTGCCAACACTTGTTACCGTCTGCTTTTTTGGTTATAGCCATTCTAGTAGGTGTGGAATGGTCTTAAACTGTGGTTTTGATGCTCATTTCCCTAATGACTCAAATTAACAAGGGTGACTTGTTTCATATTTAGATCACACTTAGCACTAATATCAAGCCCAGAGTTAATCTGTGTGTATCTGCTGCTGCCCCTCTTAGCAAAGTGTTCTAAGAGGCATGCATTAAACTTATTGGCAATTAGAAAAGAACAATCCTTGGGGCTGTTCTGTATGGTTGTATAGATTGTATAGTATGCATATGGCTCCTGCAAGAGGTAGGGCTGCCCTGCAAATACTGACAAAGGCAGGTTTGGGATAGGAGTGGGTGTACTTTGTTCATTATGTTCTTCCCAGATTTGCTAATCTCTTACAAATACAAGCACTTGACATTAAAAAAAAATCGGCTATTTTGGGCCTCTCAAAGGAGAGGACTAGACTCCAGACAGGAGTGTATTCACCACAGTAAACACTATTTTGTGAGGCCTCTGAGTTTGGCCAGTCAGGCTACTTGTGGCAATACCTCAGTGCGTTGCTGGCCCTTGATGAGCCTCTGACATTCAAACTAGCAACTCATCTCTGAACAAAATATCACTTAAAAAAATTATTTGACATGCTTAAAGCCTATTTAGTTATGTAAGCTGATTATGACTGCCCCCTAGTGTTGCCTATCAGATCATAGATAAGATCATGTAAGTACTGCGTACAGGTACTTGAGGAAAATATCTTTGATGAAATGTACCTTTCTCATTTTTATGTCAAATATTGAAATATTTCTGGTCAGCTATCCCATGCTCTAGTCCCCGTAAATATCAGAATAAGATGGGCATCTGAGGGATACAATAGAAAATCAGCATATAATATATGAGCTCCAAGATGTGCAAACATTAAAGTGGGAAGGAAAGTTTTGGTTAACACCTAATTTGGGAAAGTAGTAATAAAACAGCCAAAGCCAATTAGAAATTGGTCAAAAGTAGGTATTATCAGAATTTAGATATAGAAAAGTGAGAATAAGAAAGGCACAAAGAAACTATCATTGAGTCTAAGAATCCTGATTTTTTTTTTTTTTTAACAATCCTGATTTTAAATCCAAGCTTTGTGATTTAGTTGAGTAATCTTGGAATATAATTTAACCTTTTTAAGTCTCGGTTGCCTCATCTATAAAAGGGGGGGGTAATAGTACATAATTCATGGGGTTGTTACAGGGATTAAACTAGGTGGTGCACAGAAAGCATAAGAAACAGTGCTTGATAAACAATAAGTGCTCAATAAATGTAGATAAACACAAACCCATACAGGCTGCCTAAGGAAGGAGGCTCACAAACTTGAGTACTTCTGTCCCTGTGGCAAGTATATCCCTGGGATGGAAGCATCGGACAATTGTAACTTGATGCCATCAAGGCATCTGGACGGGGAAAATAATATTAACAACCTTGCAGCAATATTTTGAGACTTAAATGAGATGATGTAATATAAAGCATCCAATTTAGCACTAGACTCTATCTCAATAAATGGTAACAATTATTCTTCAAGGACTAGCATAACTTCCATCACTTCTAGGAAGCCTTTCCTTTCCTCTCGCAGTGAGATTTAATTTCTCTCTCCTTTGTTCCAACACTACTGTTTATATCTGTTAATATCATACTATACTAAAATTATGTGTCTGTTTCCCTGGCTAACTTGTGGGCTCCTGAAAGACAGATGCTGAGTCATTACTCTCTCATAGGAGAGTGTCTGGTTATCTAAAGTAATAAAACACATGGGTCCTGCCCTCGAGGAGCTTAGAGCTTAGTAAAGGAGAGAAGATCTTTGCTATGGGCCATGGAAGACATGGGCATTCAGGAACTACATGTTATAATACAAAGAACTCTGAATTTAAAGTCAGTAAAACTAGGTTCAAATCCAGACTTGACTCCAAATCACTCACTGTGATTCTAAGCAAGAGGCTTAATCTTTCCTGAAGTCTGTTCATGTGTAAAATGGGGACTCATGTTCCTCTGCAGTTAATGTCCTCTGGCTACCCCTTTCACACTCAAAGCTAGCAAAATAGTTGGCTAAACCCACTGTCTTCACTTCTACACCTCCCATTTCCTCTTTATTCTACTGCAGTTTTATTTCACTCTCCCCTTGCTCTTGCTAGAGTGACAAATGACCTCCACATTTTAAAGTCCAATGTAAAACACTTTTCAACTTTCATCTTTCCCGACTTTTCAGCACCATGTGACACAAATACTCAGCTTCTCTTTGAAACTCGTTTCTTCTCATGGCTGCCTATCCTTACAACCTCATCTCTTGTTACTCCCCTAAAATACCCTACGCGCTGGCCATTTGTATCTGTTCTCTGACCCCTGGACCACCATTTCATGCTTCTCTGATTTTATGTATTCTGTTCCTTCTAGCTGGTATGCCTTGTTGCTCCTCTAAAATTTTGATCTGCCTGACTTAACTTTTCCTGGCACTTCAAGACCCAGTTCACATATGTCCTCTGTCTCAAGGTTCCCCTGCCCCCTTGATTTCCTCCACCACAGCAAAGTTGTGCACTCCCTCCTTTATGCCACCACTGTACCTTGTACATCTCTATTAATAGCAATGAAAGCTATTGTTTATTGGTCACCATGTGCCAGACCTGTATTTGCAAGCACTTTACATGTATTGTAAGCACTTTACATGTATTAATTTGCATACTCAGAACCACCTTAAGAGGTAGGGACTACGATTATTCCTGTTTTGTAGATGAGAAAACAAAGAATTTAAAAACTCAACCAAGGTTACACAGCTGGGATTCAAACCTGCTCCGCCCCCTGCTCATTCAACTACTAATACAGGATGACACCTAGCACCATACAGTGTAACTATTAGTTTCCTATTTTAGACTGTGAACTCTTGAGGGCAAGACCTATCTGACTCTTAATCATTTTTTAATACCATGTACTTAGCAAAGCACTGGGCATATAGTAGGTGCCCCAAAATATTTGTTAAACTAAAAATATTTGTTAAATCAAATGCAAATCTTAAGGGAAGAGACTATGTTCTGGAAGAGTAGTTATAAGAAAAAACTGTTTCTCTCACTGGCAACAGAAGTGAAGAATCTAATAGATTATTATGATATGACCATATAGACCTTATTAATGACAGAGAGAGAAGGGGGAGGAGATGAGGAGGGATAAGTTGGACGTAAGAAATTTCTGGGCATCTTTTTCAAAGTACACATGGCTAGGCTCATCAAAATCTCAGGACCTATGTATTTTTAAAATGTTCCCCAAATGGTCCTGATATTACTAATACCCTACCATCCCACTTGAGAATCAATGATGTAGGCAATAATACAGTGGATTTACTTGGTATTTGTTCATATCAGTTAATGAAGAATCCTGAATGGTTACTGATGTTAGATCTAAGCAATTAACTTGAGAGAAGCTCAGAATGAATTAAAGATCTAATACTGGCTTGGCCTTAAACACCAGGAAACAATCCAATCTTCAAATTAAAACCTTGCACCCATAACAAAGCTATTCAGTCCCTTCTGCCAACAATTTCATACTTTCTATATAAGCAGCATGAGAAAAGTCTCAGTATTCTCAAACTGTCCAGATGTTTTATTAAGATTATTCATACCTTTACAGTAACGGAAATTAGACATTCTCTGTTGAATTTTAAAGCCCCGACAGTAAAAAGTTCAAATTCACTTTTATTATTTCAGCATATAAGTTTCACAAGTTATTCTTAGAAGAGAAGACAGAGGTAAAAGTTCTACCTGGTTTTGAAGACCCAGTATCAGCCTGTCCTAACTGCTTTTTCCTTTTGGCTTCCTCCACTGGATTTTCAAACTGGGTTTTCTGGTTAAGGTGACTGCAAAACGTAGAAAAATATGCATTTCAGTTTAATATGAAAGAATTACATATTTTAAAATAGACTATCATAGATTAAGGGATAAATATGTACCCTTTACGCTATGGAACCCAGATATGCTGACAGGTCACAGAGGAAGAGCCTTCTGGCAACTAAAGAAGGTCCCGCAGAAGATGCCTAGAAGTCAAAGCTGCTGAAGTATTCACTATAGCTTCTTTATAAACGTTTCTAATATAGCTAATAACAGTTTTCAAAACTACAGTAGAAGCCCTCATATATGATACACTCAGGACTGTTGGTAATTAATCAGTTAATTTTTCTTAAGGCAGTTAATGGTAGGAGGGTTTTAAGGTTCTCTAAAGTGAAGCAGCCGTAAAGACACATTTGAAGAAATCTGAGTGTAGAAGCCTTCTAGAATTTTACTATTATTTTTCCAACTGACTCACCCACATCAATTTAGCGGCAACTAAGCAAGTGACTTGCTTTTTTTTTTGCAGCACACGGGCCTCTCACTGTTGTGGCCTCTCCCATTGCGGAGCACAGGCTCCAGAAGCGCAGGCCCAGCGGCCATGGCTCGTGGGCCCAGCCGCTCCGCGGCATGTGGGATCTTCCCAGACCGGGGCACGAACCCATGTCCCCTGCATCGGCAGGCGGACTCTCAACCACTGCGCCACCAGGGAAGCCCAAGTGACTTGCTTTTATCAAACTGTATCACAGAACAACTCTCACAGTTAAATTTCTTCAAAATTATATAATAATTAGTTACATAATTATAACAAAAGTTTAACTGTTTTTTTATGATTTAGGAGCAATCACAACTGGCCCCTGAAAGCATACAAGTCTGTGGGGGAAAGCAGAAAAGCATGGGGAGACTAGAGGTAGGCCATTAGCCGATAGTATTCAATATACTAAGGGTAAGAGCATACTCTTACCCTCTTTACAGAGGGAACTGAGCATAGGTTATTCTGGCAAGTCAGTTAAGTGTAACTTGGTTAAGAATGCAACTATTGTACAAAAGATGTTTAAGACCGCAAATAGGGCTAATACAGAAGCGAGGGGGAATTATATTCTAGTACTTCTATAGTACAAATATATTTTAGCCAAATGAAATGCATTTTCTAGTAGAATCCATTTTAACGAGAAGTGACATTAGTAAATACCAACAATTAAACAACAAATCATGAGAATTTCAGATTATGATTGTCTTTAGATAGGCTGTTACAAAATCTATATGTAAATAGTCATATGACTTGGATATTTTCTTTACCATTTGTGAACATTAATGGTGATGGAGGAGGGGGCAGCAGGGAAAAAAACCAACCCTACAGCAAGGTATGCTAGCTTCTGAGTCTGCTTCTCTATGCCTTTTAGGCTTCTAGTGCATTATTAACCCTGCAACAGATGTAGGTATTTAGTTTCAGAGCTCTAAATATGGCAAGTTCTACTTGACACCCTTTGGGTTCTGATTTCACAAAAACTCAGGTATGCTTCTGCTTCTTACTATGAGGGGGGACCTTATCAACTGAGTTACTGTTTACCCCTCTGTGAAAATGAAGACTTCGGTGTTAAGTTAGGTACCATTTTAAAAGTTATCTGTTAGGTACTGATAATTTACATAGTCTTGATAAAATAAAACTAGAAACTGACACTTAGAAAAGAATAAACCTGTTTGGAAAGAATCCTGGCTCACTTTAACGTCATCAGCTAGAATGACTCACTTTGCCACCCAAGCATTAGAACATAAACAGTGGTAGTATACTCTTTGTTATGTGTGGTAGAAGAGAGTAGAAGTATGTGAATGAGTAATCCCTTTCCTGAAAATTCTTTGACAAATAATGTAAGATTTTAGTGAAGGGAGTAATTGCATCTGTAACCTTAGACTATCTAGATTAAAATGTCACCCAAAAAACAAAACAGTAAAAACACTCTCCTTTTCATTTAGTTACTTATACTCATAATATTATTCAGATAACAAATTTTGTCTTCTATAAAACCAGCTATGGGAAGTAAGAGAGAAGAATATGACAGATTATCAGAAAAATTAAACAAGGGTAGCAAACAAGCTTAATTAAATATATAATAAATAATTTGAAATTTCACCTGTATTAAAATTTTGTATATAGGAATTTTAAAAATTCACCTCAACAAACAAAATCATTATCCTTCACGAAGCGTTAAGATATTAAAAGCAGACATATTTTGACTTTGTCACCTGACTGCATCACGACAGTTAAAGCAATACGTTAAGACAACATTTCTAAATATATAAGCATTCTTATGGAAGGCCTACCATTAAATTTTGGGAAGAATTTTATTTTCAAAAATAAATTAATCCATTTCAGAATCTCATCTTCTAAAATAAATACTTACCAAAAAAAACCCCTGCCATTGCAGTTGGTGTTACTACTATAAGGCTCCTGCCAAGAGCAATCATTGTGCCATCTGGTTTGACAAACTAAGAGAGCCAAAGAGTAGCCATTCAAGTTAACAGCTTTTTATCTCCATCAGTAAACTCACTGCAGATTACTACAGTCGAGATTCAAAGCCTAACTAATCTGGGAATCAAGCCACACTCCAGAGCTCAGCTGATTCCATACTAATGTGCATCTCGAGTACGGCCTGCTCTTTCTTAATCTAATAAATTACCCTCCTGTAAAATGAGCTCGTCTGGGAGCAATCATACAAAATCACATTGCTGCCACTGCTGTTGCTTCTAATCAGGCTACTTCACATACCTCCATGACAGCTGAGAGCAGGTCACTTCAGGATTTGCCCTAAAGCTGCTTCAATATTAGTATATCCTTGCTTAACGAGAACCCGATCATTTAGCCCAAGATTTTATAACAGGCAAATGTCTTTCACCTCTTGACCGTGTACTCAAATTCACTTGGAATGGATACTAAGAGAATGAGAATTATTATCTCAGAAATGTTCAGTAGTGTTAATGGCAAATAATGACTGATTGAAGCCCAACTTAAGTAGACTAACTCTTAGGGGGAAAAAATCTCACAATTCCTTTTCAGCTAGCCTTCAAATATTTCTTTGACTAGAAAAATGGTTAGTTTTTTTCTTCAAATTAAATATGCTTTAGAAAAAAAATAATGAGCTGCTGTGAACCTTTCACATCACAGTATTAGAAAGATATGAAATAACACAATGGAAATAAAATTAACATAACCTTTCAATGGAACCAAAATATTGACACTGTTAAGTTACATATCGGAGGGTCAAAATGACTCATTTTCTTAGGGTACAAGTTAGATTTTAAGAAATCATTCCAAAAATCCCTCTAACCACAGTGACTCAAGTAACAACCGACACACTAGGATAAAGACTAGCGTTGTAACAGGACTCAGAGTTACTTGCGCTAGGGAAGTGGCACTGGTTTGTGCCAACAAGTGATGAAAAGTTAATTAGCAATCATAAAACTAGAAGATTCTCATGTTTGCTATTTTTCCAGGTAATAATATTTTGCCTTTACTACCTTGGCAGTTGGTGCAGACTCCTAGTTCCCAGGTAAATAGTAACCTCTCTGATGCAATTATTTGCCTGGTACTAGATGCCTGAGGTCAAAATTCTATCTATACCATCTGGAGAGAAAGCAATCCCAACGATCATAATAATGTAGCAATTAGATAAGTGAAGAAAGGGGAAAAAAAATTAGATGTTGATGTTATCCTAATTTCTCTGGCTAATATAGGCAGGTGTTTGATCCTCTACTCCAACACAGATTTATGTTAAATTTAACCATAACAGCTGTGTGAGAAGCAACTTTCACCCCCGCAAAGAGAATACTAACTTTTCCTTAATTAACTCCTTGAAAGAGAGAACAGTTTTAATGATATACTTCAAAGGTTTGGATCATTATGATACAATGCCCTTAAAGTCCTTTCATTGCTTTCAGAAACATGCAAGTATAGTGTTGAAAGTGACCTTAATAGTTCACCTTATTTCAGTCTTCTATCTACTACTTCTCTCTTTAGAGGCCACGGTAGTACTGATAACATCTCTAGCCATTACTTATCCGGGCAACTTCCCCCTGTCTCTCTATACTTACTTCAAAGCCAACTTCTAGGGAGCCTAGTCAGTGAAGTAAATGCCCACTGTCCCTACCTTCTCATTCCCCTAGTGGCAAAACCTGAAAGCTGGATTGCAGAAGCATAAAGTATTTCATTCATTCCCTAAAGTTGTGTAATGAAAGGAAAACACTTGGGAGAACATTAACTGAGGTAACAAACTTACTCAACATAGTAGGTCCCATACTGAGGGTCTTCAATTTTCTCCCAGCCATAAGGAAGTTCTGCAAATAAAAAAAACAGAATTGAGTGAAATGCCAGTTTCAAAACCAACAAGAAAAGAATTTACAGAATGAATTTGTGTCTTTTATTTCATTACACTAATATTTGGGAGACAGACGGAAAGCTGAGGGCTCACTTTCAAAGAACAAACACAGTTTGAGTGGTTTCTTCAATAGCTAGTGAGTATCTCGGCAAGTAATCAGAAGCACAGAAGAAAAGATGACATTAAACTCAAAGGTGTTTATTCGAGGGGCTTCCCTGGTGGTGCAGTGGTTGAGAGTCCGCCTGCCGATGCAGGGGACACGGGTTCGTGCCCCAGTCTGGGAGGATCCCACGTGCCGTGGAGCGGCTGGGCCCATGAGCCATGGCCGCTGAGCCTGCGTGTCCAGAGCCTGTGCTCCGCAACGGGAGAGGCCACAACAGTGAGAGGCCCGTGTACCACCAAAAAAAAAAAAAAAAAAAAAAGGTGTTTATTCGAATCACAAGCCATAAAATGCTAATTATTTAAGAAATCACCTGGTATATTTCTTTCATTTAAAAAGCCTGATAACAATGGCGTGAGACACACCCTGTAGTTCAATACAAGCAGCAGCTGCATGTTAAATTTTTCACTATTAGACAAAGGATTTGTCAATTATTTCAGTTATCACATTCTGACCCACTTCTCCCCCCGGGAAAGTCCAGCCTTGGATTTTTGCCATTTCAAGTGGGCAATCTAGATTTGCTTAAAATCTAAGAAAATACTTACTGTCCCTTGCAAGAGCTTGATCTAAGTATCTGAAGGAAAATTTATTTAACTACACAGTGCCTTGTGTAGAATCTATATTTATGTATGGTTACAAAGAAATACCTTACATGGGATTATTATGTGTTATTGCAAGTAAACTGACCAATAAAATATAACCAGAAAAACTGAAAGTAGTTGAATTTCTGATAGTTAAAAAAAAGTCTGGTCTTTGCAACGTAAACTGGCCTTGTCAAGAAAGAATCCCCTTTCCCTCCCACTCTGTTTTCCAGGGTAAGGCTGCTGAAGAATCATTTTATTAGTCAGACATGGATTAAGTTGGCAGGAGTGTTCCTACCAGGTGGATTTTATTGCTATCAATTATGCATAGGAGCCCAGCAAGAAGGAATTTTTTTTTTTTTTGTTACACGGGCCTCTCACTGTTGTGGCCTCTCCCGTTGCCGAGCACAGGCTCCGGATGCGTAGCCTGGAGATGCATATCATCTATAGCTGCATATCACAGGATAGATGCATATCACAGGAAGAATTTCAATGATCCCAGATCCTTGCATCTTCCCATATATAGAAAGTACTAAGACCATTAGCTTGAGATGTCTGTTCTTTTTGATTAGCGGTCTTTTGCTAAGATGTATGCTTGACTGCATGAATTTCCCAGCTAAAAACTCACGTACATCCTGGCTCCTCTCCTACCTCTTGAAGCAGTTCTCAGAGCTCCTGAGGCGCTGTCTCCTGGGCTATGGGCCTCAGTAAGACCCTGAACAAAACTTAAACTCATAACTCTCATGTATGTTTTCCTTTAAGTCGACACTAAGCAACTGTTACATGCATATAACATGGATTACATCTGTTGGATTATATCTGTAAAAAAATGCTCTATAATAATATTACCAAAGCATTAGCACTGAGGATCTTTCATGAGCTATTTCTCTTTAATAGAAATTTTCTTGAAATAACATAGGAACTCAGTTGTGCTGTGTAAGGATGACTTCTGCAACTGCACCACAACTGGATTTATGCTTTTTAAAAAATATATATTTATTTATTTTTATTTATTTATTTTTGGCTGCACTGGGTCTGTTGCTGTGCGCAGGCTTTCTCTAGTTGCGGTGAGCAGGGGCTACTCTTCGCTGCGGTGCACGGGCTTCTCATTGTGGTGGCTTCTCTTGATGCAGAGCATGGGCTCTAGGTGCACGGGCTTCAGTAGTTGTGGCTCACGGGCTCTAGAGCGCAGGCTCAGTAGTTGTGGCGCACGGGCTTAGTTGCTCTGTCGCATGTGGGATCTTCCCGGACCAGGGCTCAAACCCGTGTCCCCTGCATTGGCAAGTGGATTCTTAACCACCGCTACACCAGGGAAGCCCTGGATTTATGCTTTGTCTTTGAGAATTTTGGAGAATTGAAGCAACTATAGAGATAGTTGAAACTTTCCATTTGCTATCTGAAAAATTCACTAAAAAGGATGTATTAATGCCTAATAAAAATAAAACAGCAAAATAAATACATTTCAGTGTTGACATGGAAGTTGAGTCAGCATTTTAGCTAGTACTTAAAGAAATTAGCAACTAACAGATAAAGTATAGCCCTTTCTTTAGGAGAGTAAACAAATTGGTAATTTATCTTCCAGATTACTTTTAGCAATCACTTTAAACCCTCATACATGATAACATTAGCTAGGTTTTTGCAGGGCAGATTCATGCAGATAAAGAAGTGGTTATTACTTGTCCACTTAAATAAAGGTAATACAAGCAAGACTAAAATACCTAGCAATTTTATACACTATCCAGTGGGTCGATTCATTTACTGAATTTCTTCCCCTTTTCCTTCTCTTTTTCCCCTCCCTTCCTTCTCTTCCTCCTCTCTCCTTCTTCTTTATGCAAAAATAAAAATTAGAAACAGTATAGTTCTTGACATCAAACAGTTCATAGTCTAAAAATGAAGACAGAAGAGAGAAATGATATAATGAAGGTAAGCGCAAGCTTTTGGGGAGAGCAGAGGAATGACACCTATTGCTTGGTAAAGCAGCTATCAGAAAAGCCTTCTAAAAGAGGGTGATGTTTGAGCAGTCTTAAAGGATGAGCTGGGATTGGGGAGAGGGAGGCCATTCCATAGATCAAACAGCACTGAGGTATTAAGAATGGCTGGCAATTTTCAGTAATTACAAATAATTTGATAGGGTTAGAGTGAAGGATGTATGCAAGGGGGCTTGTCTTATAAGCAAGCACCAAAACACATTTCTGGAGTGCCAGGTTAAGAGGTTTGGTCTTTATTTTGATGATGATGAAACTGACTAAGCTGGACTGAGACATGATTACATTTATATTTGGGAAAGATTATGGGCAGCAGTAATAAAGGATGAAATAGATGGAGTGGAGTGAGAATAAAAGCAGACAAACAAGAAAGTCATTAATAGCTTAGGTAAGAAATGATGAAGGTTGGAGCTAAGACACTGGTAGTGGGAATACAGAGAAAGAATGGATAATAGAGACAAGGAAGTCAAAGCAACAGAACTCAATGACTAACACTAAGACTGAGGGAGGAAGAGAGGGGAGGAAGCCAAGATGATCCCAAGGTTAATGGCTCTTCAGGCATGAAGATGATATATTATCAAATATTTACTGGATACCAATGATGAAAATAGCTGTGGGAAGAGGAAAGAGGTATTAATTTGGATTTAGAGGCATTTAGGAGGCAGATAATATGGGAAAAGTGCCTAGCACCATTGGACACTTAAGAGATGGCAAGTTTTTTAAAGTCAGAATTGATAGAACTTGGTACTTCACTGCAATGAAGAAGACAGGGTGAGGATAAAGTTGAGGATGATAGCCAGTTTAAGGCTCACGGAACTGGGAGGATGTAATGTCATTTGGTGATGGCAGGAAGCTCAGGTATAGAGAATATTTAACTCAGTTTGGAAGGTGTTACATTTGAGGGGCTATGCAACATCCTTATAGAGATATCCAACAATCTCTTGGAAATATGAACCCGGTCCTCAAATGAGAAATGTAGGAAGATAAGGATTTGGGAGACATTGTAGTTAAAGCCATGGCAGTGGACAAGATTACCCAGATAAATTGTGAATAGAAAAAGATGGAGAATAGAAACTTAGGAGCATTAACAATTTAAGGAGCAGAGACAGTGAGAATAGTCAGGGGGAATGATGTCAAAGAAGACAGAAGAGGAGAGTATGGTCAACGCTAACAAATGCTTTATAAAGCTGTAAGGACTCAAGATAAGGGCTAAAAAGAGTCCACTAAGTTTGGCAATCAGGCCGGAGGTTATTGGTAACCTTAAGAAAACCAGTTTAACTAGAAAGGTAAGGGGCAAAATTCAGCATATTGTAGTATTAAAGAGTAAAATAAAAGGTGGAGCCCTTAAGAAGAGAGCCTTTTTTTTTCTTTGTCTTTTTTTTGGAAACTTCGTTGTGAAAAACATAGTGTGAGAACTGTGGAGAAGTAGGGTCAAGAGAAAACGTGTTTATTTACTTTTGAGATAGGAAAGATCTAACCGTATTTTTCTGTGTTAGAAGCTAAAGCATTCCCCCCAAAAGCTGACTCAAAAGGCAAAGCTAGTTCTGGCATATCAAGCAGTTGATTGTTTCTAAAGCCCATGAATTTATCTTTCCTCTTCTCCAAATAGGATTTTTCTTATTTAAATATATGAATTACAATTGTTTTCTCATTGTGGAGCTCTATTCAGTTGATAATTTTCTTTCACCATTCTCTAAATTCGAAAAATGTTATCGACGTTCAATACATTTTAGTAAAAATGTCTTTAGTAAAAAATTTAATCTTTCTTTCATCTTAAGAGAAAAGGAGTGGGTTGAGAGTAAAATGGATTCCTGATGTCGAACTTTTAAGATAAAACCATTTAAATTTAACTAAAACAATTTTTTTTTTTTTTTTGCGGTACGCAGGCCCCTCACTGCTGTGGCCTCTCCTGTTGCAGAGCACAGGCTCTGGACGCGCAGGCTCAGCGGCCAAGGCTCACGGGCCCAGCTGCTCCACGGCATGTGGGATCTTCCCAGACCGGGGCACGAACCTGTGTCCCCTGCATCGGCAGGCGGACTCTCAACCACTGCGCCACCAGGGAAGCCCTAAAACAATTATTTTAAGTGGAAGATAAATATGTACATCGATTAAACCATCTGATATGGTATAAAAACACAGGTTCTGAATATCACAAGACTGGGGAGAAAAGGGCAAGTTTTAGAAACTGTGAGGTTTTTCTAGATCTTAAATGTTCAGCAGAATGCAAACAATATCTTAAACTATAAAAACTGACATTTAAAATATTGTTATTACTATCCCCTTTTGAACATCTACTCTGTGCAAAGTATTGTGGAAATTACCAATGTAAGTCAGATACAGTCTAGTCTGGAAATAGCCTATTGTGGGGCTATTTCTCTCCTACTGAGGGAGGAGACAAAATATACAGCAAAAGTGATAAAGGTTGGCCGAGCATAAAACAAATAGGTTGAAGGTTCCAAATTTTGGGGTCCCCATAGTGAAGTACAGGTGACGTTAGAAAGGCACACCCAGTAATGGGGGTGGGAGAGTAACTCTTAGATTAAAATGTTTTGAACATCCTTAAATACTGAGTGCAATGTTGGTCGCTCTATCTTAAGAAGGATATAATTAAGATGACCATATAATGTATTCTACACTTTTGAGAGTAAAAGGGGACACTGTTATTAATTATGCTGGGACAGCAGGAATAAGCTGGATTAGTCCTTGGCCAACCAAGACATATGGTCACCCAGAAGGTAAAGAGCATTAGCGGAACACACTCATCCAGAGAAACATTTCCAGTTTCCCTGAGCCCCTTTACTTTGTTCTCCAAGGAAGAAAGAATGTCTTATCTGACTGGTGGGTTTTACAGAATGAGTTCTACGTGCTTGGCTCAGGGCCTCTTGGGTTCTCTTGCTGTTCTGGATGCTAGCCTGCCTGCAGAGAGGGTATAATCTGCTCTTTTCACCATGTCTGCCTTGTGGGAGGGGTCAAACAGCTGAACACAGAGACCAGAGACTGAGTGCTTAAGTCTGCCTCCTGTAGGGGTAAAATATTAGTAAGCCCAACAGAGGTGCAGAGCTAAAGCTATGTTCACTCAGCAGATGGTATTCTAACCTCATCTCTGTTTCCTGTGTCTTATTTCTCTATTGACTCCTCACTAGTGAATGAAAACAGAATTCTTTTTTTTCTTAACTTTTTTTTGGCCATGAGGCATGTGGGATACTAGTTCCCCGACCAGGGATTGAACCCTCGCCCTCTGCATTGGAAGCATGGAGTCCTAACCACTGGACCACCAGGAAAGTCCCAAGACAAAATTGTTATTTATTGCTTCCCTCAGAACCTTAAAGAGATTAAACATTATTTTCAAGAAGGATGACCAAAATAATCTGGAGCATAGAGTAGCTTCTTTCCTTCTTTTCCTTTCTTTCTTTTCCTCCTTCCTTCCTTACATCCAAACATTTAAGTCTCTACTGAAGGGATATATAGATAAGACAAAATCCTTGCTCCTATAGAGTGTAGGCACCTAGTAACAATGCAACGTAGTAGTAAGTGCTACAGTAGAAATATCCATGTGGTGCTGTTGCGCACAGAGGACAGAACACCTAATCCTGGCCTGGAAGAAAATGACAGAGGAGGCTACAAAAAATTACACTTTACATCTGAGCTTAAAAGGATAAGTAGGTACGAGCTAGGTGGACACAGGGAAAAAGGCTGGTTCCTGGCAGAAGAAATGGGCCTGTGGCAAAGGCAAAGATAAAAATGTGTCATACTTATGGCATGATAATACTTTGAGAGAGAAATATAGAATACAGTTCAATTACAAAAAATCTTCAATACTTCCCCATGGAGTCTCGACTTTATTCTGCTGACAGTAGGGAGCCATTAACTATAATGGCCATTAACCTGAGCTAGGGAGAGGTATGAAGGCAGTTATATTTTAGAAAGATTAATTGACAATGTAGCTAAAGTTTTTTGATCATGTAGCCTTATCAGTAAAAAATCTGACAATGTACTTCCAAGAGATTTATATATATATATATTCATAAACATATACATACTACTCTACTAACATGTATTTACATAATAAAGCATACACAAAACAGAAGTTTAAAAAGGAGATGGGAGACTTCCCTGGCGGTCCAGTGATTAAGACTCCATGCTTCCAATGAAGTGGGCACGGGTTCCATTCCTGGTTGGGGAACTAAGATCCCACATGCCGCGGGGCACAGCCAAAATAAAAAAATAAAAAGGAGATGAAGACTAAATAAACAATTATCCCTAGTTTACCTCAATGTGGTTTAAAAAAGCTCACATGAGGTGTTATGAGAAGTGTCAGCTCTGCCATTTTCTCACTGCTAGCTTGGGCTTGCATATTTGTATTATCTTCAATCAGCAGTGTCTTTGTAGAAATCCTTTTAAGCCACATTTTAATTTTGTGTGGATTAAAAACCATATAACATAGTCTATAAATCCACTTAACTGTGCACAAGTAACTGCAAAACTTTACAGGGCTCTTGGCAAGAGCAAGGGTGCCACCCATGTTCTTCCCTCAAGACACTCTGGGGAGTGTACATGATAATCTGACATATAGAATGAGGTAGAATGCCATTACCAATCTGTATATAAAATAGTAGAGAAGCTTAATTTATTTTTTTCCCAATAGAAACATTATGAAAAGTTCTGACATTTTCTTCCTGTACCCGAACAGATAGTTGGAACACTACCATTTTACAGACCACTGGCATAAAAGATATACTGGAAGAGAACTGTAGGAAAAAAAGACCAAGAAAAATCCAAGCGTGTGGTAGTCAGAGGAAGGGAGAGGAAGATACAAAAAAAAAGCATGAATAGATAGAGGCATAGGTAGCTATGTGAAAAAGCAAATAGAGCAAAATGTTCATTATAATGCATGTATTCACTGAAAAATTCTTTCAGTTTTTCTATGTTGGAAAATTTTCATAATAATATATTGGCAAAATATAGAAAAAAGAAAGAGCAGCAGGGATTGGAAACTATATAGGGAATAGAGCAAACAGAGAGGAAGAAGCAAAAGTGACTCAAAGGATTTTGGCCCAGATGATTATGAGGGTGGTACCTATGACAGAAAGAGGAATGGGGTGACTATGGGGGAAAGATGCTAAATTCAGTTTTAAATATGTTTATCTGAAGTGCTAGTAGGGCAATCAAAAAGAAAGTCTCAAATGTAATGGGAAATACAGAAATAGCATTCAGAACAGAGGACAATACTAGAGGTTTAGATAAGGAGCCCAGCTACAGTAAACTGATAGTTAAGGCTATGAAAATAAATACATTCTACAAGGGAAACAGGAAAAGGCAGAGAATTGAACTGAAACAATTAGTCGGGAGGAAAAGGAATGGAGCCTAGTAAAAGAGACATGCCCGAGAAGACTAATACCACATTCACAATCTTTAAAAAGTCCAATTCTATGGACTTATGTATATGTATAACTGATTCACTTTGTTATGAAGCAGAAACTAATACACCATTGTAAAGCAATTATACTCCAATAAAAATGTAAAAAAAAAAGTCCAATTCTATAGTATTACATATTCTAGTTTACCTTCACAATGGGTGACTTCACCATAAGAAACTTACTATGAAGAGCCTTATAGACAAGGGAAGTATAAAAAATTATTTTAAAAATTATTTCGAGGTGTAATTTACATTCAACAAAATGCACAGATCTTAAGTGCTCATTCAATGATTAAAATATTGATTTAAGTGCTTGTTCAAGTATAAAAAATGAGTTTTGGCAATTGCATGTGCCTATATAACCGTCACCCCAAACAAGGTGGAGAATATATCCATCATTCCAGAGAATTATTTCAATTCACCATTCTCCCCTCCACCCCCATCATTTTCTGACTTCTATCAGCATAGATGAGTTTTCCTGGTTTTAGGCTTTAAATAATGGATAATTAAGTATCCATTCTTTTGTGTCTGGCTTCTTTCATACAACATGTTTCTGAGGCTCATCCATGTTGTTGAGTGTTATCAACAGCTTTTTCTTTTTACTGATGAGTAGTATTTCATTGCCTGAATATACCACAACAGGAGAATGTTTATCCATTCTCTTGTTGATGAATATTTGGGATGTTTCCAGGTTGGAGCTATTATGAATAAGGCTGTCATGATCATTCAGGTAGTCTTCTGGGGAACATGTGTTTTCATTTCTCTTGACATAACACCTCATAGGTAACTGCCAACATTTCTCCAGAGTGTTCACATAATTTTATATCCCCACCAACAAGTAAAAGATCCAGTTGCTCTACAATCTCACCGATCGTTGGTATTGTCAGTGTATTTGACTTTAGCCCTTTTAGGGGTTGTGAATGACATCTCACTGTAGAGACGATTAATGATAAGCACCTTTTTATGCTTTTTAAAAAACTGAGGTATAGCTGATGTACACACCTTTTCATGTTCTTAATTGGCTATTCTTTATCTTCTTTTGTGAAATGTTGTTCAAGTTCTTTGGCCATTTTATTTTATTTTTATTTATTTATTTTTGGCTGCATGGGGGTCTTCATTGCTGTGCGTGGGCTTTCTCTAGTTGCGGTGAGCGGGGTCTACTCTTTGTTGTGGTGCGTGGACTTCTCACGGCAGTGGCTTCTCTTGTTGCAGAGCATGGGCTCTAGGTGCGCGGGCTAAAGTAGTTGTGGCACGCGGGCTCAGTAGCTGTGGCTCACGGGCTCTAGAGCGCAGGCTCAGTAGTTGTGGCGCCTGGGCTTAGTTGCTCCGCGGCGTGTGGGATAGTCCCGGACCAGGGCTCAAACCCGTGTCCCCTGCATTGGCAGGCGGATCCTTAACCACTGCGCCACCAGGGAAGTCCCTGTGGCCACTTTAAAAAGCAACTTTATTGAGGTATAATTTACATATCACATAAAATTGTTCTGCTTGAAAAAATGTACAACTCATTGATTTTTAAAAATTTGCTGAGTTGTGCAACCGTCACCGCAATCCAGTTTTGGGAAATTTCCATCACTCCAATAAGATCCCTTGTGCTGTTTACAATTAATCTCTATTCCCTTCCTTAGCACTGGGCAACCACTAATCTACTTTGGCTCTATAGATTTGCCTATTCTGGACATTTCATATGAATGAAATCATGCAATACTTGATCTTCTGTGTCAAGTTTCTTTCACTTGGCATAACATTTTTTGAAGTTCATTCGTATTGTAGTATGCATAGTATTTCATTTCTTTGTATTGCTGAACAATATTCCATTGTATGATTACACCACATTTTATTTATCCATTCATTGTTTGATGGACATCTGAGTTGTTTCCACTTTTTAGCTATTATGAATAGCGCTACTATGAATATTTACATTCAAGTGTTTGTGTGGACATGTTTTCATTCCTCTTGGGTAGATATCTAGGAGTGGAAGTGCTAGGTGATATGGTAAGTTTATATTTAACCTTTTAAGAAACTGCCAAACTGCTTTTCAAAGCAGTTGTACTCTTTTACATTCTGCCCAGCAATACACACGGGTTACTGTTTTTCTCCATCTTTCCTAATTTCAAAATCATGAAGGTATTCTCCTAAATTTTCTTCCAAAAGCTTTAGGGTTCTAGCTTTGAGCCATCTCAAATTATTTTTTGTACATGGAGTAAGGATATAGTTGAAGTTCATTTCTCTTTATGAATATCCAATTGTTCCAGCACCATTTGTTAGAGATTTTCCTCCCCTCACTGAACTGGCTTGGCACCTTGTCTGCAAATTAAGTGATCACATATGTGTGCATCTATTTCTGGATTCTCTTATGCCGTTCCACTGATCCACGTTCTAGCCTATGGATAGAAGACACTCCTGATTACTGTAGTTTTATAGTACGTCTTCAAATCTGGCAGCCTAAGTCCTTTATCTTTGTCCTTTTTAAAGTCTGTTTGGCCAACTAGAGTCTTTGTACAGTATTTCCATGTATATTTTAGAATCAGTTTGTCAGTTTCTTAAAAACAGACTTTTAGAATTTTGATTGGGATTGTACTGAATCTAGATATCAATTTAGGAAGAATGAACATCATTAACAATATGTGTTATCCTATCTACATAGTATATCAATGAGCACAGTATATCTCTTCAATTATTTTAGGTCTTGATTAATTTATTTCAGTGATGTTTTGTAGTTTTTAGTGTAGAGGACTTGCACATCTTTCAGGAGATTTGCTCTAAGGTATCTTTTTTTAAATATCATTACAAATAAATTTTAAATATTTCATTTTCCAATTGTTTAGTCCTAGAAAAATTCTATCATGCTGAACAAAATATGTATCAATTCTGCTTAAATTTTTTTCATAGACTGGAATTCAATCTATAGGAGGACTATCTGACTTTCATTCTAATCCATTCATTTTTTTTTAAACCAAGGTAAATAATTTCTGATGAGTCATACAAAATCAATGCACATTTTATTCATCTACACTATATTCAAGAAGGCACAGCAAACATTTTGGTTGGGGTAAATTCTATACTTATTTGTAAGACTATACCATTAACTAGAACCTATAACATACAAGACAGACAAGCATTATTATCTAATGATTCTCAGAGAGATAATTTTTCTACCAAGCAGTAAAAATTGTGTGTGGGTGAGAGGTATATTAAAGACTTTCACTGAGTTTCTATTGCTGCTGTAAATGGCAAAGGATTATAAATACTGGCATATCTATCCTAGTGATACAAATTACATATATTTTTGAGATTAGCAGGCATGATGAGGCTACCCTGTGGTTGAGAATGCACCTAACTTATTAAACTATTTATTCAGAATTTTAAAAGTTTGTTTTAAAACAAAGTTAAAAAGTGGCAAATTCATTTCTATTAAGTTTTTTTAAAAAAGGATTTAATTGTATACTTCTCAAAAAAAGAGAAATAAAGACTCTCACAAAATTAGATGCAATAACATAATGACCAGAATCAGCTGATTATGATATCCACCCACTCCTTATGTGCTTATGCACATTATGGTTTGTTTAGGATTTTGGAAGACTTATTATCTAAGCAAGAAGAGCAAGAAGGGATAGAGAGAATAAGTATAAAGAGATATAAAGAGAATAAGTATGGTATAAAAGGTTTCTGAATCTCTACCTCCATCTTCACAGTCTTCAGGGGCTTTGGCTTTCTTACAAAGACGAGGATCCAACCAGGTGGTTGTCTTGGTATTGTGGCTGTTGAACAAAGATTTCAATTAGAAACAGTAAAATAAAGAGGGAGAAAAGTATTTCAAAAGCAAAGATGAAAAGTGAATAAAAGGTATATGACGTTTGAACATTTATCTCCTACAGGCTTCATTTGTAAACCTCTGATTCAACAGTCCTGTTGTTCTCAGTCTATTACTTCAAAACTGCCACAGAGGAAAGGTAATGCTACAGGCACTAATTTGAGAATGAAGACTCTAAAGAAGGGATAAAATGTTAAGTGCATAATAACAGATGCTTATCTAAGCAGTCAAAAATGTTTCAGCGGGTGGGCACATGGCCCCATACTGTGCATTATCTTAGCCAAAAAAAGCTGCCCTGAAAATCCTGTTTACTTGCTGGCTGAATTCCGTCCTCTCTCCCTCCAAAAACACTATATTTCTTAGGTGCCTGTGATGTGTGGGCATTGTGCTGAGGACCGAGAATATAGAGATGAACAAACAATCAGATAGAGTCTCTGCCCTCACTGGGACTCTTTAAAAATAAAAGAGTTAAATAAAATAAAAAGTTTTAAAGTGTCAGTTTCTGGGACTTCTCTGGTAGTCCAGTGGTTAAGACTCCGCATTCCCGATGCAGTGGGCGCGGGTTCGATCCCTAGTCAGGGAACTAGATCCTGCATGCCGCAACTAAGAGCCCACGTGCCGCAACTAAGACCCGGAGCAGGTCAGACCCAGGTCACCATGCAGTAAATACTAATGCTAAAACAAAGCCATCACACTGCTGAGTAGACAGTGTTATAGTTTAAGTATCTGAAATATGAGGATCTTAAAGAAAAAAATATCCTGGAAGAAAATATATATGAAGGCAATAAAATATAAATTAATTATCGAAGCAGTGGGAGAATAACAATGTGATCAAAGGATCTTTTCTTGATGTTTCCAATTTGAGATTAATTCACTAATCTCTACGTTGATCTCTAGGTCTGAAAATATTTAGCTCAGTTAATAAATATGGCCCCCTTCCAAATGATGGTAATTTGTGAAATGCTCATTAAGTTGGACACTCTACCCGAAAGGTTAAAAAAAAAAAGGCAAAGCAAAATAACCTTTATGCCTTGCATTTTTCATTATTAGTGATAAATCTGTTTTTAATCCTCCTGTTTTTTATAAAACCAGACGTCAAATACAATATTCCTTTATCCAAATCAAATAAAAATGAAATATCATCCAGGGAAACAATCAGATTAAGAATCAATTGTAACTTGTATGAAAAATATTTTTAAAGAAAGAAAAAAGAAATGCAAGGCTTGTGAAATGAGGTTAAGAAAATTTAAAGGCAAGTCTCACAGTGGCAAGGCACATTAGAAAAGATACAGACATGTGCTTACTCAATGAAGTAGATCATCCCCGTATCAGTGTAGGCCATTTCCCAGTTTTTGGGGAGCGGTTCCAGATTCTCGTCTCTCATCATATAATTTCTAAAGTCCATGGAACTATTTGTTTGGTTGTAACTTGGGACAGTCTTTATCCAATCAGACGACTCAGAATGCCTCTCTCTGTTTTCTGCTATTCCAACAGAACGGCATGAAAAGTAGGTAAAGTTACATTCTCTTCAAACAGCCTTAAGTCTAACAAAATGCCAAATACATATTGCAAATTTCCTTGTCTACTATGTCCACATTCTGCTATAACTTTTGAAAAAACAAATAAACACACTGATTTTCTTTTCATTTGCTAAGTGACATTAACCCTGTACAGCACCTCTGATGCTAGTCAGGGAAAGAAGCAAAAAAACAACAATAGAATCAATTCTGTATATACTAAATAAAGATCCATCAATATCATACTAAAACAACGGCCACAGCAGCACCTATACAGTCCTTTTATATGCCAGGCTCTATGTTCAGCACTTTACATATATTAACTCATAATTCATTCTCACAGCAACCCTGTGAGTATATAGTATTACTATTGCCGTTTTATAGAAGAGGAAACTAAGGCCCAGCAAGGTTAGTAAGTTATTTTAGTCAAGGTTACACAGCTAATAAACAGCAAAGCTAGGATTTGAATTTAAAGGGTCCATGTTCTCAACTGCTTTATCAAGCTGCCTTGTGCACATTTAACACAGGCCTTTAAAATAATACAAATTTTAAAAAATTAAACTCAATAGACTTACTGTTGTTAAATATAATTCTCTGTTGGTAATATTAAAATCCCTTTAGAGTTCCAAAGTCCACAATGTAGGTAAGAATACTAAAATTTGGTAACTCTCTAGGGAGTTCACAATTCATGCACTTAAAAGTTGTTTCTAGAACTTAAAAGATAATATAACTGTAATAACTCCAAACTTCGGGCAATGCTTCAGTATCAGAGACTCTTAGAAGAGGCCTTAGATATCATTATATGCCATTCTTCATAGAACTTCCACTCCAACCATCCTTTATCCAACCAAGTTCTATAATCCACTAATCCTACTACTTACTGCCTTTCACTGTTCCTCACCCCCATCCATCCCCTAGCTATGTCCTCACTGCCCTACTTACCCAACTTAAATTCCATGATCAACCACTATAATCACTCCTTTGTAAATACTCCTGATTCCTTTTTCCCTACTTTACTTCACCACACTTGACTGGCTGAACTATAATTCTGCTTAAATCTTACTCTCCACATACTCCTCGCCAGTATATGTAGCTGAACGCAGGCGATAGTAACTACTTCACTTTTAACTCATGATCAGTAGCCTCAAGAGGGCATTTAATGATGTATGACAATCATAGGGCATTTCTTTGCCCATTCGCTCTGACTCTCCTAGATAACGATTTCATACCTTCCTTCTCCTTAAATCTTCTCCTACTTCTGCCTTATCCCTAATCTCATTTGATGACCTTGTTTCCTATATCACTGAGAAAACAGAAGCAAACAGAACTTCCACAAATTCCCACCATTATATCTACATAGCAACTGTGCCCATTTTACTCTACCTTCTGTTACAGTGGAAGAACTGTGTTTCTAAGCAGATATCTCCACCCCCTCTTGCCTATAGCAATTCCCTCTCTCTCTCTCTCACCACCAATCTTTCTTACCTAGTAGGTGACATCCATCTTTTTTTTTTTTTTTAACAAAATGCAACCAAAAACCCAAAGAACAAACAGAAGATCCTAAATAAACCCTCAAGTTTAGTCTTAGGGTTTTACATATACCAACGACACAGGAGACCATAAATGACATAACTAATAGCAAGGGTAGCAGTATATAGGGCACAGGGTCCCAAGATAACCCTGCCTAAACTCCCTGTGGATATCCTAACAGGTACTGTGGCCACACATTGTTACAATAAAATATCATCTTCCTCTCACCCATTGGTTCATAGCTGTAATCAGATCCCTTATCCAAAATGTGCCTCAGAGGACTTTTCTTTGGGGATAGTTGAAACTTTTGCCATTTTGAAAGATAGAAATTCAAGACAAACAAACAAGTTATTTCTCCATTCTTTAAAAGGAAATTAAGCAATTCTCTTTCCCCTCTAGCAACCCCGTCCCATTTCTCTCCTTTTTACACCAAACCTCCTTGAAAGAGTTTATACTTGCTACCTCCACTTCCACTTTTCCATTTGCCACTGGAACTCGTTCCAACAAGGCTTTTGATCTCTCATCAATAAAACTGTTCTTAGCAAGATCACCAGTCATTTCCACATAGCTACATCCAATGATCAATTCTCAGTGCCCATCTTACTTGAGCTATCAGTAGCATCTGACATGATGGACCTCTCTTTCTTGAAACAGTCTCTTCCCCTGGCATTCAGGACACTACACTCTCCTGGTGCTCCTTCTACCTCTCTGGCTCTTTTCTGTCTCCATGATCTCCATATATTAGAGTGCCTTCCCAAGGTTCAGTGCTTGGATGTTTTCTCTTTCTACACTCACTCTCTTGGTGATCTCACTGTGTCACTGTTATATAAGCTATATGCTGATGGTGTCCAAATACGGATTTTCAGACCAGAACACAGAACTTTAAATCCAACTTCAAGCACATTTCCATTTGGATGTCTAATGAACATTTCAAACTTAAATATCCCAACCATAGCTCCCATTCCCAACCCAGACTGACTCCTTTTACCTGCCTCATCTCAATACATGCAACTCCATTCTTGCAGATACTCAAGTTAAAACCTTGGAGTGACCTCTGACTCTGCTCTCTCATACCTTATATCCAGTCTGTTGGCAAATGTTATTGGCTCAGGCCACTTCTTACCTCTCATGCCTTCACTGGGTCTAAGCCACCATTTTTCACTTAAATTACTGCAATAACCTCCTAACTGGTACCCCTGTTTATGTCCATGCCCTCCTATTGCCTTTTCTCAATACAGTAGCCAGAATGAGCCTGTTAAGTTAAAAGCTGTTTTATCATGGTACTCTTCTACTTAAATCCATATAATAGTTTCTCATCTCAGAATAAAAAGCAAAATTCTTCCAATGACCTATAAGATCCTATTATAATACGCATTTCCACCACCCCACCCCCATCATTATCTGATTGACTTCATTGTTACTATTCTAGTCTATTCCCTTCCAGCACTCTGCCCCAACCACATATAATGGATTGTCCACATTGTATCCAATCACACTGGTTTCCTTGCTGTTGTCTGAATAATCCAGGGATGCTCCCACCTCAGGGCATTTGTACTTCTAATTCCCTCTGGCTGGAATGTTCTTCCCCAGGATATTTTGAGCACTACCTCACTTCTTGCAATGTCCCCTTCTTGGTAAGGTCTTCTCTGACACTCTATCTAAAATTGCAAACCTTGGCCACCGCTACTTTTTATCCTTCCCCTCCTCTGCTTTTTCTCCTTAGCACCATCTAACATACTATATGTTATTCATTTATGTTGGATAATTCTGTCTCTCCCACCAGAAGGTAGGGTTCATGAAGACAGGGAATTTTGTCTGTTTTGTTCACTGCTTTATTTCCAGCTTTTACAACAATGCCTAGCACTTAGCCTAGCAGGTGCTCAATAAATATTTGCTGAATGAATAATATGAATGAAACACATGATTTATTCTCTAAGCAGAAAAAGTGATAGAAATTAAAAGGCACCCAATGTATAAATCAATCTGGAATGGAGTTACATTCTTGGGATATATATACTGGAGGAAAGTAGAAGCAACTATATGAGCAATAATACTTTTCTGAATATAGTTTCAAGAGACTGCATAAAGGAGTTTGCTTAATAGCCAATGATTTGAAAATGTTTTTTATATAACACCAACTCTTAGAAAAAATTTTAGCATTATTATATAACATGTGTCACCCTATTGCAGCATATTAGCATTCTTACATTAATTCTCATCAAGATATAAAATAATATACATATTGGTATATACAAATAAACCTCCACCTATCCTCTCCTACCTCCACCCCCAGCAATTTACTGATCTTTCAAGGCAGGGATTCTAGTCCCCGAAAGCAATACACAAAGCAACTTTGAATAAGTTAACAAGCATGGTTAGTACTTACTCAGAAAAGACCAAGGGCTTTTAGCCATGTCTTCTATTGCTTTTTCCTTAAAATATTCTGAATATATTCTGTTACAAAGAAATATATGCTCCAGTGGAAGAGTCCTATGGTCCCTACACACAAGAAGGAGTGTACAAACTGCCTCCCACACACTCTTGGATACACTCCCTTTAAATATTAACAGTGAAGAGTCTGGAACACCTGGTTTAACAGCTGTCTTACACGACAAACATAAACTATGGAGCTTACAGATGGGTTTACCTCTAAGGGAACTGCAGTGCTCACTGAAAGGCTCTGCATTAGGAAGTTTAAAAACAGGGCATTTTCTTTTCCTTCAAATTAAAAACATATAAATTCCCATTTGAGGACAGAGTCATGGTTTCTAATCCCAGTCTTAAGCATTTAAAAATGTTAACATAATTTTGTGGGAGAGTAAAGCTGACATCAAAATCAAAAGTCTCTAGGATATGATGACTTCCCTTAACAACTCTAAAGAATTAGATGTGAATTCACCTAAACCTTTTTAGACCCGTTTTCCCCAAAATATATTGGTATAATTCATTGAGCGTATCTGCAACACAACAGTGTGAAATGTTAGGACCATAAAACAGGACTCATACTCTGGATGGGGACACAAGCAATGAATGTATTAAAAAAATAGATAATAGCAAATTTTAATAACTGATAAAGGAAAACAACAGGATACTTTGGGAAAATGATATGGTAATGGATTCTGCAAATTTGAAGATATAATCAAATTTTTTCATTTATTAGTACAACGAAAATATTTTTTTAGCTTCTACTATGTGCTAAACATGGTTTATGGCTCAAGAAATACCACAATGAACAAAACAAGCAAAAATTCCAACCCTTATGAAGCTTATATTCTAGTGTTTTGAATGGAATTATTATCATAAATAGCACTGAAATCAGCTCTCCTGTGATTCTGTGGTTTCCTATTTATACTCTTAATTAGCAGTATAAGAATCTCCTAAGCCAGGGGTCTCAACCTCCAACCCCCAGGGCTCAGACTGGTACCAGTCCGTGGCCTGTCAGGAACCGGGCCGCACAGCAGGAGGTGAGGGGCAGGTGAGTGATAGAAGCTTCATCTGTATTTACAGCCGCTCCCCATCACTCGCATTACCGCCTGAACTCCGCCTCCTGTCAGATCAGCGGAGGTATTAGATTCTCTTAGGAGCGCGAACCCTACTGTGAACTGCACATGCGGGGGATCTGGGTCGCGTGCTCCTTATGAGAGTCCAATGCCTGATGACCTGAGGTGGAGCTGAGGCTGAGGTCTGACTGCACAGAGCCCATAATAAATCAAAGTACTTGAACCATCCCGAAACCATTCCCCCACTCTGCCCCAGTCTGTGGAAAAACTGTCTTCCATGAAACCAGTCCCTGGTACCAAAAAGATTGGGGACTGCTGTCCTAAGCAATCACTACATTATTTAGGGGTACCCAAAAGGAGAAGATTCTCCACCACTAAATTTCTATTGGTTTTGCATTTAATGAAAAATATGACAGTCAAGTTTGGAAATTTTCTTTGAGTGATTCAGAATTTAAACTCAAAATATTGCTAACAAACCTTTCAGATAATATTTATTAGCATACTTCTAAATCTTTGTTTTGGTTGAAGGCTATATCTTAACACGTCTACATTTTGTTCAAATTCTGTAAAGTAGGACTTAGGCCAACAAGATTCCCATATTCAAGCACCAGAAATGAATCTCAAATCTTTTAGGCAGCAGGGTAATGATATATTGTATTATTATCAATATTAATGATAGTTTATAATTGATTTATCAAAACTGCCACTTGGAGCAACTCACTTCAGCTTACAAGACAGTCAACAGAGATACACTGTTTCACGCAAAACCTTTAAAAAAAAACCCCTGAGAATCCCATCACTTTCTCTGCATGTGCTTTGTGGAAAGTTTTACTACTTCCAATTCAGTGTCATATTAAAGTCAACCTGGAGGATCAGCCAGAAGTTGTTCATCTATTGACGAACCTGCATTTCCACTACCGTTAACAGCTTCCTTGTCTTCATCTTCTTCCTCTTCAGGAAGAGAACTGTCCATTCTTTCCATCTTGCTGACAGATGTAGTTCGTTTTCTTTGGGATTCTGTGTCAAACTCATTATCAAAGAGGACCTGATCAACTGGATCTGGCTGGAAAGGGCTGGGTTCTGCTGGAGGCTTGGGAGTTCCATAGAAGTTTCCTGAAGTGGACAAAATAACAGCTGCTGAAAGTGCTGAATGCTGAATTGAGAGTCAGAACAAAATGATCTAGTGTATGTCTCTGCCCTGTTATCTTATACGGAAGTTTTTGAATACCCACCGTTGGCCAAAAGGAGGCCAAAGCACTTTTTCTTGGGAGAAGAGGAGGTAGAAAGACCAGGAAGAACTTATTTCTCAAGTGCCCTAACACTATATACTATCTAACATTATCTAACACTTTAAGACTATTTGTACTAAGGACAGGAAGTTGACTTTACGTACGTAGGTTAGTTATTCCTACAGGGCTTGCCTTGCATGAGTTCTATATTAGGGCCTAATTTCTGAATTTAAATGCATCAATGCTCTTGTGTAAGACTAACTGGCAAAAAAAGTGGGAGTAAAGGAGGAGAAAACTAATTCAAATAATTTTGTTCTGATATGTAACATAATGAACTATTTTGGTAAAATAAGGAAACATACAGGCAAAGGATAAAGCTAAGAACCAACCAGTCTGTTCTGAAATGTAGGCTGCTTATGTAAAAGTTAATTTTTTGAAGTTTTTCTGAGCATTTTAATTATATTATTTTATCTGGCAATTTATTGAACAAATAGAGAATTTATTAGCATAACTCAATATTGGCTTACTCTCAGGAAAGCAAGAAATACTTTAATATGTTGTCTTGTAAATCAGTAATTTTTTTTTGTCTAGTTCTATATTTCCTTTTTATTATTTATCAATAACTATTTTTTTCTAACCAAAACTTAAGATTCTTTTTTTTATTGGAGTATAATTGCTTTACAATGGTGTGTTAGTTTCTGCTCTATAACAAAGTGAATCAGTTATACATATACGTATGTTCCCATATCTCTTCCCTCTTGCGTCTCCCTCCCTCCCACCCTCCCTATCCCACCCCTCCAGGCGGTCACAAAGCACCGAGCTGATCTCCCTGTGCTATGCAGCTGCTTCCCACTAGCTACCTACCTTACGTTTGGTAGTGTATATATGTCCATGCCTCTCTTTCGCTTTGTCACAGCTTACCCTTCCCCCTCCCCATATCCTACAAGTCCATTCTCTAGTAGGTCTGTGTCTTTGTAAATCAGTAATTTTTGCAGTAAAAATGAATGTCCCAGAATAGAATGAAAACAACTGAATATCTGCTCAGTTTTTCATGTAGTCCCCAACAGGCAGCCACGTACGATGGAAAATGTCCAGTGGGTCTAGCTACCTTAAAAGTTTGTGGCTCCTGCTAGTTTTGACCTTATATATCAACCACTATGCTGATGTTACAGAAAGATAAACATGGACAGGGAATAAAATACTCATCATCTTCTTCTTTTATTTAAAAAAAAAATCTCCAAATTCCTTGGCTCCTAAGGAGGTAATTAAGATGCTCATTCATATACAGTAAATTAATGGGGTATATAATGGATTATTTTTCCAAGATGAAAAAAAAACAACAACAACATAGGTTGTTCACCACATCAGTGAGGCAAATCTACAAGTAACATGGTTTACCTTAAGTCGTGCTTGCTTTGAGGGGGAACGTTTTAAGATAATTTCTTTGCAAATTTGACTTTGGGAGGTAACTGTCATTAAAATACTCAAGACAATGGAATCAAAATAATAAGACTTTTCAACCACATCTTGCCTCTCCCCACTCAACTACTTCCTTGCTTCCAAATCCACGTTTGAAATGGAGTTACTCCTGTCATGCAGATGGATGGAAAGTTTCATACTAAAACAGACTAAGAGGATCTCTGCAAACTTTCTGGCCCATAAGTAAAGCAACGACCAACGAAAAAGCCAGTTCACATTTCTCTGGGACGGACGGCACAGAAATGCTCCAAACAGAGGTTTGGTTGGGGAACAGGATGCTCTAGGATCTCATTTTTTCCTGCATGATGTCCAATACTCATCCAAGAAATTTTGATGTACCATGAAGAAGTTAGAAGTCCACTTTTACTTTTTTTTTTTTCCAGTTTTTCTAAGGATGTTAGTTTTACAGGAAATACTAGAAACACATTTTATGGTGTATTCTTAGTAATTATTATCTGACCCTAGGGTGAAAATTAGAGAAATTCAGGATATTGTGATTGCTATATCCATAATCACTGATAAGAACTTAGAACTTCATAATAAATTCTGGCAGTTTCCTTATTTAAAAAAAATTATTGGCTTAGATTAAAAAAGAAAACTAGCATTGCTTATAAGTAAATTGGATCTGTTTTTCTTGAATTGTTGGTAAATATCAAGATTTCAGATACTGGAAGGTAAAGAATTACAAGGTTTGTGAACCTTGACTATAGTTATTCACAGAAAAAGTTTTTCATCTTTTTGAAGCTGTTTTGGAGATTTTTCTTTTTCTCTTTTTTCTTTTCTGAAGGGTTTTCATTTTTACAATAGAACAGTCAACCATTACATATTTTAAACCTATATAAAATCATATACAATAGTGTTAGAACAGTATTAGAAACTTATTTACTTATTTATTTACACATCCCCAGATACTAACTTTTGCCAGATTCCTTTCAGGTCTCCCCTTTTCCCCTCTTTAATGACACACACGTACAGTCACATATATAATTAACGGCCTAATTTCCTGTCTCTGTTCTTCCCACTTTCTCCCTGAGTTATCCTTATGCTGGTATATGTCATTTCCCTGCATATTATGTACATCTAGGACATATGTATATGCATACATAACATATAAATACTACTGCTTTAATAAAAGCTTCATGGAGTGTTTATGACATTACATATCTTTTTTTCTAGACAGCATACTGTCCATATCCTTTTGCAATCTTCTTTTTATACAACTGTATTTCTAAGACTTATTCCTGTTGATACATGTAGATTCTAGTCACCTGTTATATAATAGTCCATTTTTATGAACAAATTAAAAGGTATTTTATTAATTCCTCTACTAAAAGAGAGTTGGTTGCATTCCCTTATTGTTTCAAACGACACTATAATGACTATTCGGGTACATGTCTGCATATGTACATTGACAAGGGTCATTCTACAGTAGGCATCCAGAAAGGGAACTGCTAGGTCAGAGTCAGGTGCATCTTTGAATTTACTAGCTATTGCCAAGATGCTCTCCAAAGGGATTATATCATTATATACTCTCTTCAGCTGTGTATGGGGGTTTCCATTTCCCACAATTATCAGTCTTTAAAATTTCTGTAAATCTTATGGTTGTGAAAGGGTGGATGACTGTTCATGTTCGTAACAGAAGCAAATGTAGAGGAATATCTTTGTGATCTAAGGGCAGAGAACGACTTCTTAAATGAAACTTCAAAGCATAAATCGTAAGGAAAACAGTGATAAATCTGACAGACAAAAGTTAAGGATTTCTGTTTAATGAAGAAACACAGGACAAGGTTATTAGGTGACAGAATGGAAGGAAATATCTATATCCAATAAGGGATTAATAGCTAAATAACTAAGGAATGTCTATAAACTGGAATGTGATTGAGATCCCACTTTTTAAAAAATGGACAAAGCAAATGAATAGACAATTTGCATTAGTCCAAGAAAACTAACAAGCATATGAAAAGATGCTCAAACTCTGACTACCAGAGAAACTAAAATTAAAATGAGATACCACTTCTACAACCATCAAATTGGCAACATTATAAAGCTGGATGATGCCAAGTGTTGAGGAGTATGTGGAGTCATTACTACATCTGCTACAGAACCAAATCCCTATGGCACTGCTGATGGGAACAGAGACTGCAGAGCTACCCAGAGCTACTTCATCACATTAACTATAGGTATACCTTATAACCCAACAATTGGATACATATTCCACAGACATTCTCACACAGGTCTGTAAGAAGACGTGTGTGAGGATGTTGCAGATTTATCTGTGGTGATGAGGAGTTGCAGGCAATCTGGAAGTCCATCACTAGGAGAATCGTTAGGTAGTGGATTCACAACATGGAGTACTGTGCAGCAGTTAAAAAAACAATGAATTACATGCAAATACAGTACAGCAACATGGATGAATCTAAAAAACACAGTAGTAATACGTGAAAACAGTTAATAACTAATGAGATACATTTAGAACATGGCCCAGATGTAAATAATAAATACATGTACACAAGACACAATATACATTTTGTAAGAACACATGCAAACAAAAACATATACATTAAACACATAAGAATGGTTGCCTGTAGGAGGGAGGTGAATGAGAGCAGGCTATTTGCATAAAAATTTGTCATTTCCTCTGAAAAGTCTCCACTGGCCATCTTATCTAAATAAGATATTCCTATTATTTCCTTTAAATCCCTTGTTTTTGTTTCCTTCATAACATCTCAATTGGGTTGCTTTGTTTGTTTTTTGACTGCCTTCCCACTAAGATATAGGATTTATGAAGGCAGTATCATTTCAATATTGCTCAGCACAGCATCTCTAGCCCCTCTGATAGTGCTTGGCACATAGTATGAAAGAAGGATCAAATAAATTAATAAATGAATGAATGAGTCATGGGAGCTAAGCCCAGAAAGGGTGGCTGGGCCAAACATAGCAGGCAAAAGGAAATCATTAAAGATTCTGAAGGAGAGAGATATGACCAGAACTGCACTTGAGGAGGACTAGCACAGTAGCAACGAGCAGGGGGGACTGGTGAGAGGGAAGACACTGGAACAAATGAGATCAACTGCGACAGCCAGCATGAGCTAGTCCAGTGAGCCTACAATGAGGTGATAAAAGTAAAAAGAAAGGCAGTAGAAAACTACAGGCCAATATCACTGATAAACATAGATGCAAAAATCCTCAACAAAATACTAGCAAACAGAATCCAACAGCACATTAAAAGGATCATACACCATGATCAAGTGGGGTTTATTCCAGAAATTCAAGGATTCTTCAATATATGCAAATAAATCAACGTGATACACCATGTTAACAAACTGAAGAAGAAAAACCATATGATCATCTCAATAGATGCAGAAAAAGCTTCTGACAAAATTCAACACTCATTAATGATAAAAACCTGCAGAAAGTAGGCATAGAGGGAACTTTCCTCAACATAATAAAGGCCATATATGACAAACCCACAGCCAACATTGTCCCCTATGGTGAAAAACTGAAAGCATTTCCACTAAGATCAGGAACAAGACAAGGCTGCCCACTCTCACAACTCTTATTCAACATAGTTTTGACAGTTTTAGCCACAGCAATCAGAGAATAAAAAGAAATAAAAGGAATCCAAATCGGAAAAGAAGAAGTAAAGCTGTAACTGTTTGCAGATGACATGATACTCTACATAGAGAATCCTAAAGATGCTACCAGAAAACTACTAGAGCTAATCAATGAATTTGGTAAAGTAGCAGGATACAAAATTAAGGTGCAGAAATCTCTTGCATTCCTATACACCAGTGATGAAAAATCTGAAAGTGAAATTAAGAAAACACTTCCATTTACCAATGCAACAAAAAGAATAAAATATCTAGGAATAAACGTACCTAATGAGACAAAAAACCTGTATGCAGAAAATTATAAGACATTGATGAAAGAAATTAAAGATGATACAAATAGATGGAGAGATATACCATGTTCTTGGATAGGAAGAATCAACATTGTGAAAATGACTCTACTACCCAAAACAATCTACAGATTCAATGCAATCCCTATCAAACTACCACTGGCATTTTTCACAGAACTAGAACAAAAAAATTCACAATTTGTATGGGAACACAAAAGACCCCGAATTGCCAAAGCAATTGTGAGAACGAAAAATGGAGCTGGAGGAATCAGGCTCCCTGACTTCAGACTATACAACAAAGCTACAGTAAGCAAGACAGTATGGTACTGGCACAAAAAGAGAAATATAGATCAATGGAACAGGATAGAAAGCTCAGAGATAAACCCACGCACATATGGTCACCTTATCTTTGATAAAGAAGGCAAGAATATACAGTGGAGAAAAGACAGCCTCTTCAATAAGTGGTGCTGGGAAAGCTGGACAGGTACATGTAAAAGAATGAAATTAGAACACTCCCTAACACCATACACAAAAATAAACTCAAAATGGATTAAAGACCTAAATGTAAGGCCAGAAACTATCAAACTCTTAGAGGAAAACATAGGCAGAACACTCTATGACATGAATCACAGCAAGATCCTTTTTGACCCACCTCCTAGAGAAATGGAAATAAAAACAAAAATAAACAAATGGGACCTAATGAAACTTCAAAGCTTTTGCACAGCAAAGGAAACCATAAACAAGACAAAAAGACAACCCTCAGAATGGGAGAAAATAATTGCAAATGAAGCAACTGACAAAGGACTAATCTCCAAGATTTACAAGCAGCTCATGCAGCTCAATAACAAAAAAACAAACAACCCAATCCAAAAATGGGCAGAAGACCTAAATAGACATTTCTCCAAAGAAGATATACAGACTGCCAACAAACACATGAAAGAATGTTCAACCTCATTAATCATTAGAGAAATGCAAATCAAAACTACAATGAGATGTCATCTCACACCAGTCAGAATGGCCATCATCAAAAAATCTAGAAACAGGGCTTCCCTGGTGGCGCAGTGGTTGGGAGTCTGCCTGCCAGTGCAGGGGAC
This sequence comes from Grampus griseus, assembly GCF_964374135.1. NCBI lineage: Eukaryota > Metazoa > Chordata > Mammalia > Artiodactyla > Delphinidae > Grampus > Grampus griseus. Next base: position 83,692,368 of record NC_139017.1, read on the forward strand.
ACAGGTTCGTGCCCCAGTCCAGGAGGATCCCACGTGCCGCGGAGCGGCTGGGCCCGCGAGCCATGGCCGCTGAGCCTGCGCGTCCGGAGCCTGTGCTCCGCAGCGGGAGAGGGCACAACGATGAAAGGCCCGCGTACCACCCAAAAAAAAAAAAAAAAAAAATCTAGAAACAATAAATGCTGGAGAGGGTGTGGAGAAAAGGGAACACTCTTGCACTGTTGGTGGGAATGTAAATTGATACAGCCACTATGGAGAACAGTAGGGAGGTTCCTTAAAAAACTACAAATAGAATTACCATATGACCCAGCAATCCCTCTACTGGGCATATACCCTGAGAAAACCATGATTCAAAAAGAGTCATGTACCAAAATGTTCACTGAAGCTCTATTTACAATAGCCAGGACATGGAAGCAACCTAAGTGTCCAGCATCGGATGAATGGATAAAGAAGATGTGGCACATATATATAATGGAATATTACTCAGCCATAAAAAGAAATGAAATTGAGATATTTGTACTGAGGTGGATGGACCTAGAGTCTGTCATACAGAGTGAAGTAAGTCAGAAAGAGAAAAACATATACTGTATGCTAACACATATATATGGAATCTAAGAAAAAAAAAAAAGGTCATGAAGAACTAGGGGTAAGATGGGAATAAAGACACAGACCTACTAGAGAATGGACTTGAGGATATGGGGAGGGGGAAGGGTAAGTTGTGATAAAGTGAGAGAGTGGCATGGACATATATACACTACCAAACATAAAATAGATAGCTAGTGGGAAGCAGCCACACAGCACAGGGAGATCAGCTCGGTGCTTTGTGTCCACCTAGAGGGGTGGGATAGGGAGGGTGGGAGGGAGGGAGACGCAAGAGGGAAGAGATATGGGAACATATGTATAACTGATTCACTTTGTTATAAAGCAGAAACTAACACACCATTGTAAAGCAATTATACTCCAATAGAGATGTTAAAAAAAAAAGTACACCTGAAACTAACACAACACTGTAAATCAAAAAAAAAAAAAAAAAAAGAAGGCAGTGTGAAAGCTGCTACAAAGGAAGAAATGACTAGATTTGGTAACACACTAGATGAAAACTGTGAGAAAAAGAAAGAAGCAAATGAAGACTCCTCTGTTTTGAGCTCTTGGTGCAGCTAAAGAGAGAAATTATTCTTTTGGATAGAGCACAAATGCATATTTGGATATGCTGAATTCATGGTTAGATACTTATTGAACACCATCTCTAGGCACTGAAGATAATATTGAGTAAGAAAGACATAATATCTGCTTTCACAGAGCTTGTGAAAAAGGCAATTATAATAGCTGATAAAGCAATGATGGAAAACTACAGGGTGCTATGGGAGTACATAAGCTTGCCAGTGAAGAGTGTTAGATAAAGAAAAAAAAGATCTAACAAAGAATCATTTAAAAGTTGAAATTGATCTTAACTCAGTACTTCCTAGAATCAAGTGAGTAAAGAGTTATGAAAAGAAAACCAATTTTTCTGTCTTTGTTATTTTCCTCCTCAAATCTATATTCTCTTTTCTCCAAGAGAGGCAAGGTATAAATAGATTTTTTAAATTGTACAGTATTTTTATTTCCAACCACAAATAGAACTCACAAATACTTGTTGAGTTCATATGATGAATGTGAATTACCAGTGAAATATGCATACTGGCCAGTTTGAATGATTTTAGTATTTTGTTCACAATCAACTTTATAATGTAGAATGTGTTTGCTTATTGTTTAATCCCATTTTAATTAGTAAATTACAAATAGCCTAATCAAAAGAAAAATCTCCCAAAGACTGATAGAAAAAACTTTAAAAAAATGGTATTTTACTGACCAAATTCCCTCTGAAATAATTGCAATCAATCAGTTTTCTGGGTTGCTGTTGTCAATATTTGAGGACATACCATCATACGTTCCACTTTCTAATAATGCTCCACTCTCTTCCAGTGCTTTGAACTGTTCAACAGAAATGAAATTATAGTCCACCCCTGGTACTTCCCCATCCCTGGGGGCCCTTGTAGTGCCTAAGGGAAAAAAAAAACAACAACAAGAAAAAAATAGGTTGTAAAGTGCTTTTAAACTTATAAAACATTGAGAATAATAGAAAATTCAGTTTATAGAGAACACATGGGAAACAGACTACTGAATATATTGTATCTTCTAGAGTGATGATCAGAGAATTTTAGGCAAATTAACATTCCTAGGTGAAAGTAGGACAATAAATAATGTAGGATGAGTAAATATACTTTAATAAAAGCTAAAGATGGCTATGAAATTCAAAATTACAAAGATTAAAATGTTAGTGTCCAAGAAAACTTAACTTTCCAAGACACAACAGTTAATTCTTCTTTTAAACCTCAATTATTATTACTTAACATTTGAAGGAGAGATAAGTCCACCAAGGATAGGCTTCTTTTTCATGTAGCTACCTTACATATTTTTACTTCTTTAGCATAAATGTAAACTAACATTTTACTCACTAGAGTTGTAAAGGACAATGAAAAAAGAAAAACAACTTTTAAAAACTCTTACTGAGCTCCATTAAAAAAACTTGAACAAGTATTAATTATGAAATTATTTTAGACTAATGAATAAAGGGCTTAGGGCTTAAGATAGGGATTCACATATTGCTTCTTAGCCATTATTCTCTTCAAGTAATTTCAAAACATTAAGCAGTAAATTGCTTAATGAAATTCACTACAGCAACAGAGCACTAAATTTCTATCTATTAAGGAATTAATGCCAAAGTAAAATGTTTTTCAGATCCAAGATATAAATTCAGGTTATGGCAGCATTGCTATATTTTACTGAATTTCACTGAACAAGAATCAATATTTTTTTGAACTGATATTGGAAATATTTCAAATACTAGAGAATACAAAAACGAGATCCAGGTACTTAGCCTGGAAATAGGGTTGGGATATTGTCCTGCCAAGGATGCCTTCCCAAGCCTATTCCTCTATTTATGCTATTTGCTAATAGCACTCCAAGCCAGAAATCTGTCAGTCACCTTGGGTTATTCCCTCTGCTCTACATCCAGTCACCAAATTTGGTTGATTCCATCTCCTAAATACCTGTAGGATTTATATACTTGTCTTCATTCTCACACTCACTTAATTCATATCATTATCTATGGCCTGTATTGTTGGCCTCCCAGGGTCAACCCTTTCTTCTCCCTGGCTATACCCCTTACCCAAACTGCAGCCAGTGACTTTTCTAAAACAATCTTGAGCGAAAAACCTCCAAACCCATCAACGGTTCCCATGATCCTGGCATAAAATTCAGACGCTACCTCTTCAGCTTCTTTCTTGCCTCACGCCTTTCACATTCTAGGCTTTAGTCATAATAGATTTTTTTTTTCCCCAATTCTTTTGATCTTCCTTGCACTCGCTTAACTCCAAGGCCTTTGTCGAAGCCATTCTTTTCCTTGGAAGACTTCCTGTTCCCTTTCTCTCTTACCTCAGCTAACTGCTACTCATCCTTCAGGTCCCGGCCTAGAAAGCTTCTTTAGAGAACCTTCCTTGATTCCCATCTAGGGTATGGCAATATGCAGGGACCACGTCTACTTGGTTCAGAGCAATAGCCCCAAGTCTTGGCACCACGTAAGAACCACAGTAGGTACTCAATATAGAGAGTTGTCAAATAAATTAAGTGAAATTTTACAAACGTAATTAGCACAGGGCCTGGCAATATGCTACCATTATTATAAATTAATTCATGGGGAACTATTAATTGCTTTTACTTTTTAGTGGCATTACATTCTATTACATTCTGTAACATGTGAAAAAAATCCACAATGATGATAAAATATTAATGGTGATGATCTCAGAAAATAATGATTAAGCCAACATTCTAAGCAACAAAGACTGTAATCAATGAATTTTTCCCTTATTTTTACCCAGCTTTTTATAAAAATGAGCATTTCTTTGTCTTACATCACACAGGATACGAAATTAATTAGGAAAACATAACTTCCCTTTTTCTTAACATTTTTTCATTATCAAATTTTTGTTTCTCATATACTGACTAAAATTACATTGTTAGATTCCCCAAATCAACAGCTTTTAGTTCCATATTAAAAGTTAACATTAGAAAATAAATTCAGCAATTAAATTTATGATTAGCAGCTGTGATAGATGGAAAACCATGGCCACATATTTTGCACCTCCTCCCATCAAGAGATGGGGCCTGTTGCCTCACCTCTTGTATCTGGACTGGACTATAGCTTGCTTTGAATAATTTAATGTGATGCTGTGCAAGTTCAGGAGTCTAGATTTCCATCTTTGCCTCCTTGGAATAGTCCCACCACCATGTACAGATGTCCAGGCGACAGTCCCAACCAACAAACAGCACCAAGGCCCCAGGCACGTCAGTGAGGCCAGTTTAGCCCTTCCAACCCCAGCTGAGCGTCCAGTGACTACAGCAACATGAGTGGGCCCAGCTGAGCTCAGCCAACCCATGAAATCATGAGAAATAATACATGATGGTTATTTTAAGCCATTAAGTTCTAGGGTAGTCTGTTATGCAGCAAAGGCTAATTTAAATATTATCTAAATAAACTCTACTATAAAACATAATGACTAAATAAAACCCAATTTAAGAGCAAACCATATTATAGATAATACTATTTAAAAAAGCACTGACCCGAGGGGCAGGAGCAACTCTGCGTTTTAGTCTGGGATGATTATTAATGGTACAATTTCAAGCAAGCACTTAATCCCTCTGGGCTTTGTTCTCTTTCTGCAATGTGGCATTGAGCAAGATGGTGTTCATGATTCTTTCCGTTAACAGACATAAAATGTTATGTGTGATTCCAACATATATACTTCCAAGACTCACAAAGTAGCTTTAATGTTCATTCTTTTTACAGATGTATTATAAATTTTCACTTCTTCCCCCTCAAAACATGTACTCTCATACATATAAAAAATTCTCTACCTTCCCCTACCCTACCACATTGCCATCAGCATTCCAGAAAATTTACCTTTCTATTCTCCTGATACTCTATATGTTTAATGTAAAGCTTTGTACATCCCCTCCAGTCAACACTACATTTCTCCTTTTTACATAAAAATTCCTCCAAGTTCTGCTTCCTCCGTCTCCAATTCCTCTCCTCTCCTTCTCTCGTGGGCCCATTCCAATCAGAGCACTGCCCCAACCACTCCCACTGAGACAATTTGTTATGTGCATCAGCAGTCTCCACTTTGCTTAACCCAATGGTCAAGTCTCAGTCCTCACGTTACTTGGCCAATCAACAACCTTTGATATAACTGATCCCTCCCTCCTTTTTGCCTTATTCTGAAATATACAGAAAAGCACATAAAACATATATATGTATAAAGTTTAACAAGTAATAATAAAGCAAACTCATCCAGGTGAAGAAACAGAACATTACCAGGGTGCCAAAAGCCCCCTTGTGTGCCTCCAATCATAAATCTCTCCCTCCCTCCACCCCCAAAGTAACCACCATCTTGACATTTGTGATGGTGATTTCCTTTCCTTTTAAAAATGTTTTTACCAACTAAGTAATGCATTTCTGAGCAACACAGCTTAGTGTTGCCTGTTTTGTAACTTCATATGAAGGGAATCATATCATATGCATCCTTTTGTGTCCACATCAATATTTGTCATCAGGTTTTTAAACTTTTGCCAACATGCTAAGTATGTAAAGGCATCTCACTCTGTATTTAATGTGCAGCTGCCTTATGAGATTAAACATTCTTTTTCATATATTTACTAGCCACAGAGATTTCTTCTGTTGTGAAGTGGCTGTTCAAGTCTTTTGCCATTTCTCTACTGGGTTGCCTGCCTTTTTAAAATTGTAGTTGTTTACATTCTGGATACTACATTACTTCATCAAATCTAAGTAATCAACAGCTTCTAAAATGCACCATTATTTTATCCCTAAAAAATAAAAAAAACTGGCAATTATAATTGAAAGATTTCATGTATTGTAAGATGTATTCCAATTGTAGAGAGGTTAAAATGTGAAATAATTGTGTCAGTATTGAAGCACTGCACCTTTTCCCAGGTATATGTGCTGCAGATGAGGTATTTCTGCTAAAATGTGAAATATGCTTTCTTCAGATAGTGCCTTCTGCAAAATCATGCACCAAAAATAAGAGAAGATTATGGAGAAAATAGGATAGGGTTGATCTCTGAAAACTTATTGCAACTTTGTAAACAGAGCACTTGGTAAAATCAGTAACAATCCCAATGAAAAATATTAGTACAGTTTAAAAGATATGTTATATTCCTAATAAAAAAATACTAGAGTAAATAAAATACTTTGTCTTTAAAAACAATAAGAAAAAAAAGAAATGAAAGGAAAAGGTAGCTTGACAGAAAGGGGTACATGGAGGGTTGAGGCTACTGAATAATGAAGATAAGGCAAAAGGTGCAATCAACAATTTTAAGATAAAGCACAAGTTCAAATTGAGAAAAGAGGCGAAATTGAGGTGAATAGGCATCATACATAGTAGATACAACATTCGGCTATGTTTGTATATTCTGTGTTTACTTGATGATGCAAAACACTAGCTGGGGCAAATGAAATAAGAACCAATATTACCTTGGTTCAGTCGACATCATTCTCCTACCTACTTGCCAATCACATATGAACTTACCTGCATTATTGAAACAAATGTTGCAGAACAGACAGTATCTTCTCCCACTCTGTGATTTCTTTTCATTTTTTTTTTTTATAAATGGTCCTTCGATGACAGAAGTTTTTCATTTTAATGTAGTCAAATTTATCAGTCCTTTCCTTTATAGCTAATGGCTTTTGTGTCTTGTTGAAGAAATCCTTTCCAAGGCCATGGAGATATTCCATATTCTTTTTGAAAAGCATTACAGCCTTGCCTTTCATATCTAGTACTTTAATGTACTAAAACATTTTTTTTTGGACTTGATGGGAGGTAGTAGTCCAATTTCCTTTTCTTTCCAAATGTTGTTCAACAAGATTTATTGAAAAGTCAATTATTTTCCTCCCTGATCAGCCATGGCACTTCTGTCATGGGAATCTTATATAGAAACACCCATATAAGACTGGGTGTCTATCACTGGGCTTTCTATTACATCCCGTTTATCTACTGACCATTCCTGCACCATTATCACAGTGTTGTAATTATTATACTGCCACGATAAATCTTGAGATATAGCAGAGCAATTCCACTTACCTTGTTTTTTCTATTCATAGCCTTTCTATATAACTTCTGGAATCAGGCCAAAAATGCTGGAATTTTTATGGAATCTATTAATCAATTCGAGGAGACCTGATATCTTCACCATATTGAGTCTTTAATCCATGAACAAGAATGCCAATATATTTAGATCTTCAGTACATTTAGATCTCAATATATTGAGATCTTCCTTAATGTCCCTTAATTTGACCTTATAGAGATCTTTACACTTTATACTTATTTAGATAAATTTCTAGGTATTTCAAATATTTTTATGCTATACAGGATATCTTTTTGTAAATTTTCATTTTCTAACTGTTGATAATATAAAAGAATATAATTGGGGGAGTTTATTTGGCCACTTTATCATGATATAATTTATCTATAATAAAAGTCACTAATTCTAACAGTACAATTCTATGAATTTTGGGAACCATTGCCCCCCAAAAGTCTCCTTGTGCCCTTTTGCAGTCTCCCACCCCGTGGCAGCCACTGATCTGTCGTCACGATAGTTTTGCCTTTAACAGAATCTCATATAAATGAAATCATACAGTAATTTGATTTCAGTAGTGGTTTGTGTCTGGCTTCTTTCATTCTGTATGACACTTTTGAGATTCATCCAGTTTGTTGTCAAATATCCTTTTATCACTGAGGTGTATTCCACTGTATAGATATACCAAAATTTGATTATGCATTCACCATTCGTGGACGTTTGGGTTGTTTCCAGATTTAAGACAGTACTATAAATAAAGCTGTACATTTACAAGTCTTTGGGTAGATTTATATTTAAATTTATGTTAGGTTAATACCTAGAAGTAGAATTGCTGGGTCATAGGATAAGTGTATGTTTAACTTTATAAGAAAAAGTCCCAAAGTAGATGCACTACTTTGCATTCCCACCAACAATATATGAGAGCTATAGTTCATTTACATTATAGTTTCCATGTAGGAATTCCTTTCTGGAGCTTCTCGGCAAATCTGCTTTTTCTAAATCCCAAGAAAAATCAGTTGATGGGGAAAATGAGGGAACAAAAGGTATTATAGTTCTGCTGTGAGAATTAAAGCATAATAATTTGAGATAGAGATGTTACTGGTTTCGACTGAAAGTAAGAGCAAGAAACACTGAAAAGTAGAATCAAATGTTAAAGCTGATATTTTCAGGGACTAGGGCAGAAGCCTGGAGGACAGCAGCAGTCACAATCTACTCAGTCAGTCTTATCTGCAGCTGTTCCCATGCAGCAAGTGTGTAGTCAGGGCTCTGCTGCTAATGGTGGGTTGTTCTTGCAAATATAATGTTAATAAGTTTATATATATTTATATAAATCCTGTGAGAGATGTTCCAAAAATATTACAAGTTTTGAAGGCTAGATAAGACCTTAAATTGGCAGTTTCGCTATATGATTCTGTGTAACGTTTTTGACATTGGTTGGGAGATCTGAATGTTACCTGAACACTATCCAACAAAGTTCTCCTGAATTTTTCACCATTTGATACTAGCTGTGAGTTTCAGTGCTTTGTAAATACTTGAAGAGAAGAAATGCAAGAAGTGAATGTTGTTGCAGAACACTTCAACCTGAAATCAGAAACTGGTCTAAAATCTGAAGTAAAAGCAACATAGATTTCAATGGCAAAAACAAAATCAGGGCAAGAAAACAAAATATTTTCATCATTAAAAAAAGAAACAATCCTAGAGAAATAGAAATAAAAACAAAAATAAACAAATGGACCTAATGAAACTTCAAAGCTTTTGCACAGCAAAGGAAACCATAAACAAGACAAAAAGACAACCCTCAGAATGGGAGAAAATATTTGCAAATGAAGCAACTGCCAAAGGATTAATCTCTAAGATTTACAAGCAGCTCATGCAGCTCAATAACAAAAAAACAAACAACCCAATCCAAAAATGGGCGGAAGACCTCAATAGACATTTCTCCAAAGAAGATATACAGATTGCCAACAAACACAGGAAAGAATGCTCAACATCATTAATCATTAGAGAAACGCAAATCAAAACTACAATGAGGTGTCACCTCACACGGGTCAGAATGACCAGCATCAAAAAGTCTACAAACAATAAATTCTGGAGAGGGTGTGGAGAAAAGAGAACCCTCTCACACTGTTGGTGGGAATGTAAATTGATACGGCCACTATGGAGAACAGTATGGAGGTTCCTTAAAAAACTACAAATAGAACTAACATACGACCCAGCAATCCCACTACTGGGCATATACCCTGAGAAAACCATAATTCAAAAAGAGTCATGTACCAAAATGTTCATTGCAGCTCTATTTACAATAGCCAGGACATGGAAGCAACCTAAGTGTCCATCAACAGATGAATGGATAAAGAAGATGTGGCACATATATAAAATGGAATATTACTCAGCCATAAAAGGAAACAAAACTGAGTTATTTGTAGTGAGGTGGATGGAGCTAGAGACTGTCATACAGAGTGAAGTAAGTCAGAAAGAGAAAGACAAATACTGTATGCTAACACATATATATGGAATCTAAAAAAAAAAAAAAATGGTTCTGAGGAACCTAGGGGCAGGACAGGAATAAAGCCGAAGATGTAGAGAATGGACTTGAGGACACGGGGAGGGGGAAGGGTAAGCTGGGACAAAGTGAGAGAGTGGCATGGACATACATACACTACCATATGTAAAATAGATAGCTAGTGGGAAGCAGCCGCATAGCACAGGGAGATCAGCTCGGCGCTTTGTGTCCACCTAGAGGGGTGGGATAGGGAGGGTGGGAAGGAGAAGCAAGAGGGAGGAGATATGGGGATATATGTATATGTATAGCTGATTCACTTTGTTATACAGCAGAAACTAACACTATTGTAAAGCAACTATACTCCAATAAAGATGATAAAAAAAAAGAATAGTAGGTCATGAACCAAAAAACAAAAAAAAGGAAACAAGCTTATATGAATGACCAATGGCTAACACCCAATCTGAAGATGCTTTTGGACATACTCAACAATTCTATGAATGTCAATGCAAAATGAAATACATTTTTTTCTATGTCTGAATATTTGTTACCAAACAAAAATCAAGACCATCAGATAATGCAATTGATACTTTGTGTGCTTTAAATTTTCATTTCTTTCAGGAGTGAAAAATTCAAATATTAAGTATGTGTGGTATTACTTTTCAAATTTTTAGATGAGTTTTATTTGGCATTTATTTTGTGTTAATGTTCCCTTCTTGTAAGGTTTTCTGTTAGCAAATGGCTGTATCAGGTTGAGATCATTTAAAAGTGTTATTAAAATCTTGTTATATTCGTTTCTAATAATAATAAACCATTTGATTTTATACTGTCATTTTCTCTGTTTAAGTGCTTGGTGCACTCAGGAGAATCCACCCCATACCTCAGTGTTTATAGCCATTATTACTGCTATGATGGTCAAGTGTAGCAGTCACTTGGGTCCCAACGTACTTGGCTCCCAAGGTACTTGGCTCAGCTGGTACTTCATCACAATCAGCCACAGGTTATACTATGATTAAATTGTGATGCCACTTGTCACGAATTACCAGCAACCTACTTCCCACTGGAAGGAATCTGGCTCTGGGCTCAAGCCCAAGTACACAACCAAAACCAATCCTAAAATCCCTTCTTGGAGGGTCTGTCTCCTGGAACTACTACCAGTACCAATTCTGTATCAGCCAGGGTCCAAAGAGGAGCAAGAAACTAGATGGTAACTTGAACAAGGACAGCTTAATGTAAAGAATTATCAACTATTTATAAAGAATTAACTAAAAGGGAATAAAAGAGAACTCTAAAGAGTACCATCCTCAAAGAGATGCTCTCAAAGTCTGGGATTCAGACCTTGCTGGAGAAGGTGTGTAGCAGCCCACTGGATGGTAGAGAAGTTTACTGGGTTGCCTTGGGACAGGGCTGGTTCACAATCAGTAGACTGAGGCTGGTGGGCAGGGAACTGTCTGCTGGAGTACCAATAAAATTCACCAACAAGCTGCCTTGAGTGGTAGGGATGATGTAGGGGGTGTTTTGGACTTACTAGAAAACCAGCTGCGACACTGGCTAGGCTTGCTAGAAACCCACTGGAAAACCACTTACAAAGAGATATTGCTGAAATCTGGGAAGCCTGCTGGGGTCCCCACAGAACTCATCAGGAAACTGGGAGGAATTCAGCTGGTGCATTGGTGGAACTCATGAAGCCACCTATGAGGGTGTTCCTGAACTTCTGCTGGGACTCCCCTCATCCCCCTCCCTACCCCTGCCCAGGTGCACTACTGAACTTGCCACTGGGTAGCTGACTGGTAGAGTGCTGCTAAAACTTACTGAGTATCTTTTTGCAGGCAGAAGCAAAAAGAAAAAGACACACTGGAACCAGGAAAAGAAGCCTCTTCTTTCTAGTATCCTTCCTGCACACTCTACTGAGGAAGCTTAACATTGTGTTAGGTGGTAAGGGAAAAATGTGACCGTATCATAAGCAGGCAAAAAGAGCAGATTTGAAGCCAAGAGGCAGTGAGTAATAAACAGGCAGACTAGTGTTCTGAGAGATTCTATCATGAACTAGTGTTGGACTTTGTCAAATGTTTTTTCAGCACCTATTGAGAAGATCACATGTCTTTTCTAGTCTGTTACTATATTAATCTTCAAATGTTATACCAACCTTGCATTCCTCGGACAAATCCCACTTGGTCATAATGTGTTATCTTTTTTCTCTATTGCTATATATTGATTTGCTAAAATATTTAAAAGATTTTGAGTCTGTGTTCATGAAAAATTTTGATCTAGTTTTTATCTCACTTTAGAATCAGGATAATGCTCAGATCACAGAGTGAGGTTGGGGACTGTTCTAATTTTCAGAAAAGGTTATGTAGAATTGGCATTACTTCTTCTTTAAATATTTGGAACAATTCACCAGTACCTTCTGGGCCTTAAGTTACAAGTTACAAACTACAAATTTCGGAAATTTGGGAAAGTTACAAACTACAAATTTAATTTCTTTAATAGATAGAGGACTGTTCAGTTCATCTATTTTTTCTTGAGTGAGCATTGATAGTTTTTGTCTTCCAAGGAATTTATCCATTTCATCTGAGTTGTTGAGTTTATTGGTATGAAGTTGTTTAGCATATTCCTTATTATCCACCTAACATCTGTAGGATTTTCAGTGATGCCACCTTTCCCATTCTCAACATTGTTGTTTATCACTTTTATTAATCTGAAAGAAGCAGCTTTGGATTTCATGGATTTTTCTCTATCATTTCTCTGTTTTCTATTTTATTGATTTCTGCTCTTATCTTTATTATTTCCTTCCTGCTACTTAATTTGGGTTTACTTTGCTCTTCTTAAGGTAGAAATTTAGATCATTGATCTTTATTATTTTCTAATATAAGTATTTAATACTATAAATTTCCCTCTAAGTACTGCTCTAGCAACATCCCACAAATTGATATGTTGTATTGATATGTGTGATACTTTGTAATTTTCCTTGTGGCTTATTCTTTAACTCACAAGTTAGTTAGAAGTGTGCTATTTAATTTCCAAATATTTGGAGATTTTCCAGATATATTTCTATAAATGATTTCTAAGTTAATTCCATTATGATCAGAGAACATATTTTGTACGATTTAAATTCTCTTAAATTTACTGAGTCTTGTTTTATGGTCCAGAATATGGTCTATATTTGTAAATGTTCCACGTGCACTAGAAAAGAATGTATATCCTTGTATTATTGGGTAGTATGCTCTAACAAATAACAATTAGGTCAAGTTGGTTGAAAGTGTTATTCGTGTTATAACCTTACTGATTTTTTGCTTACTTTTTCTAAAGTGGGTATTGAAATCTTGAACTATAATTATGAAGTTTTTTCTATTTTCCTTTTAGTTCTCATTCTGGTATCATTTCCATTCCACCTAAAGAATTTCCTTTACTATTTCTTATAGTACAAGTCTGCTAGAGAAAAATTCCCTCATCCTTTTTTGTCTCAAAAATTTCTTTATTTCTCTTTATTTTTAAGGATATTTTTACTTTATATAGTTGGCATTTTTTCTTTCCAGCATCTTAAAGATGACATTTGACTGACTTCCAGTTTGTACTGTTTCTGTTGATAAGTCTGCAGTCATTCTATATTCCCCGCATGTACTTCTTTTTCTGTCTGCCTTTCACATTTTCTCTTTATCACTGGTTTTCAGCAATTAGATTATTATGTACATTGATCTTTTTTTTTTTAAATGTTTCTTCTTCTTGGGGTTTGTTGAGATTCTTTGATCTATGGGTTTATAGTTTACACTGAATTTGCCAATATTTCAGCCACTATTTCTTCAAATATTTTTTCTGCTTCCCCCACTTTGGCTTGATAGTGTGCCATAGGTCAATATGAGCAGATCACGGTCCTGTTCTGCTTATAATCCAATGTCTGAAAACAGCTGTTATAGATATCTTGCCCAAGTTCTGGTTGTTTATGATAAGACGGTAAATCTAGTACCAGTTAGACCTTCGTTGCAAAGGTAGAAGTCTCTCTGTCTCTCTCACTATTCGGTTGCTTTTAAAAAGTTCACTGTTTTACTCTTCTTGCTCTCCATGTTTGCTTGATTAGTTTATATTGCTAAGTCTTCAAGTTCACTGATCTTTTCTTTTGCAGTTCCTAATCTGCTGTTAAGCCCATCCAGTGAATTTCTGAAGTTCCATTCAGTTCTTTTTAAAAGTATACATCTTGTTTTCTCTTTATTCTGTTCATATTGTCCTTTAAATCCTTGAGCATATTTATGATAACTTTAAAATTCTTGGTATGGTCATTATCTGTGTCCCTTCTGGTTTTTTTTAAAAATTATTATTCTTTTCTTTAATCAGCTCACTTTTCTTTTATGGATCGCATTTCCTTGTTTTTTTGTATGCCTAGTATTTTTTTATTAGACACTGGACATTGTGAATATTATGTTATTCAGTGTCCAGATTTTGTTGACTTCCTTTAAAGAGTGTGGATTATTCCCTTCCCCCCCCACTTTCCTTTATTTTTACTAACAGTTAAGTTACATGCATATTCACTTGATCCTTTTGGGACTTTTTATATTTAATTTTGTTAAAATGGGCCTCAAGGAGCTTAATCGATGGTCATTTTAACCCTACTAGTAAGCCATGACCCTAACGGGGTCTCTCCACTCAGTCTGGTTAGAACTCAAATGTCTCTTGGTCCTGTGTAAGCTCTGGTATTGTTAATCTTACAGCTCACAGAGAGTTCTTTGCCCTGCTATGTGAAGTCTCATCCTACACATTCTCAGCTTAGTATTCAGCAACAGACCCAAGGAGGCACCTATGCAGTTTGCCTGAACTCCTTTTCTTCATAGTTCTTTCCTCTCTGACACCCTGTCTTACAAATTCCAAGTACCTCAGACTTCTTGAACTTATATTTCATATGTCCCCTCAACTCAGAGTCTGCTAAACTCTGCCTGGGCTCTTCCTTACTATGCTGTAGCCTCAAAAGTGCCTCCAGGAAGAAAGCTGAGGAAATTACAGGACTCCTCTGTGTGCAGTCTCCTTTCCTCTTCTCTTAGGGGTCACAGTTGTGTTTTATCTATAGTGCAATGTCTGACAACAGTAGAAGTCTCTCTTTCTCTCTTATTAATTTTGTTGTTTAAATTGTCTCAGATTTTGTCAGTGGGCACCCCATCTAGGTGGCTTTTTTTTCTTTATGTTCTTCTGATATGTCCCCAAAATTTTTTAAGCATACTTTCTGATACAATTGGATATTCCAAGCTCACCTTGTACTTTCCTTGCCCCAGACAGAGAATCAGAATTTTCTCCAGGAAGAAATGGCATCTTTTTTTTTTAATTTCTTTTTTTATAATTAATTTATTTTTATTATTTATTTATGTACTTTTGGCTGCGTTAGGTCTTTGTTGCTGTGTATGGGCTTTCTCTAGTTGTGGCGAGCAGGGGCTACTCTTCGTTGTGGTGTGCAGGCTTCTCATTGTGGTGGCTTCTCTTGTTGCAGAGCATGGGCTCTAGGCACATGGGCTTTGGTAGTTGTGGCTCACAGGCTCTAGAGTGCAGGCTCAGTAGTTGTGGCACACGGGCTCAGTTGCTCCCCGGCATGTGGGTTCTTCCCGGACCAGGGCTTGAACCCGTGTCCCCTGCATTGGCTGGCGGATTCTTAACCACTGGACCACCAGGGAAGTCCCAATCTGGCATCTTTTAGTAAAGAATTACATTTAGAGACCAGATGTGACCATTCAGTTTGCTAACTGCTACTGATGCATTAGGGCTTCTAGATTCTTGGAAGTGTTTTGGGCAGTTCAATTTTAAGTTAGGAGTTCCTGTTAGGATCTGAAGTAGCTGTAGCTGTTTGGAAACTATGAATTAACACAAATAAATTGTAGAGCTCCTTTCTAAGGCTCCTTTTTCCCCCTCACGCTGGGGAGAAACTGCAAAACTAGGACAGTAGAAGTAAGTTAAAAAGAAGATCGAGTAAAAGTGGCAGAGGGCAGCAAAAAGTACAAGTACATATTTTTATTACCTTGCTTTAACAAGGAAGGAGGGAGCTCTAGAGCTATGAAACTAAAAATGCTACCCTGAGACACCCCATGCAGGCAAAATACCAAGTTCCTTATAAGGGGATAAAAATCAGATTGTTTTCAGACTTTTTTAAGAGCAATGCTTTATGCCAGAAAACAATTAGATAATTAAGATAGTCTGGGAAAGAAATTATGAGCCAAAAATGTCATATCCATCCAAACAAACTTTAAAGTATAAAAGCCACAGAGAAACTGCTATAATGATCCTGTGAACCTTTCATGGAAATCTGGTAGACAACAAGCTTTAGACAACCAGAATTATTGAAGAAACAACAACATAAGGGTTGGTAGCTTGATTAAATATGTATCTACCCAAAGAATGGAGAATAAACGATGATTATAAAGGGGAGAGTACAGTACATAATGGCTGCTTGCATTGCCAATATAGATACAGATCAAGCAACAAAAAAACGGTCAGAATGAGGAAAGCATATGCAAAGCAGAATGAGCTCGCTGATTACCTTATATGTGTTGGGAATAAAAAGATATTACTTCAAGTCAGATGATGGGAGAGGGAGAGGTAAGGAGGAAGAAGAAATGACTAGATAATTTTAATATTACTCATAGTAGGAACAAAAAAAAAGGGATGAGAAACACAGAGTATTATATAAAGGTACAGAGATAACCAGTAGAATAAAGATACAAATCTTCCTAAAAAGAGAGCTCAAATAAAATAGACTACATAGTGAAAGGCTTTTTATATAAAATACTTGTACATGGGTAAAATAGAAAAACATGACCAAACTGGGACTAAAGATAACAATCACATCAATAAATATAAAGTTTCACATTGGCTACAAAATAGAAAAACATGACAAAACTGAGACTAAAGATTTCGATCTAATCAATAAATATATTTTCACACTGGCTACAAAGTTCAACACTATTTGTAAAACAAAGAGATTCAGAAAGATAAAAGAATAAAAAGATGGACAAAGATTTATCAGGCAAATGCAAAGAAAAGAAGGCAGGAATTGCAATTCTGAAATGTGACAAGGTAGATTTATGGGAGGAAATCATAGATAAGTAGTCAGATTTTAAAACAAAATATTTTATACCATGTTAAGGAGTCTAGACTTGCAGTCAACAGGACTTTTTGAAGGATAAACTACAAATGGAAAAGAATCAGATGTGCACTTTAAAGATGAACTAGACTGAGGTGACACTGGAGTCAGGGGATACAGTTAGAATGGGGCAACGGGCCACACACTGCTTGAGTACCTACTCTAGACCAAGTGGTTTACATTTATGTTCTCACTTTAATTCTAATAATGATATCAGGTGAGTCTTATGATTCCCATTTTATACATGGAGATTCTGAAGCTTAGGAAGATTAAGTAACCTGCCCAAGTAAACCAACTAGTAAAACGCCAGAATCAAGATTTTGAAGTCAGTTTTACTTAGCTCTTTGCAACTACATAATGCTATTTGTTGTTGTTGTGGTTGTTTTTTAAAATCCAAGTAAGAAAGAGTGAGGGTCTATGGTAGTTCAGAGAGATAGGTATTTAAGAAGCATAATTAGGAAGGTTTGGTGATGAACTGGACATTGTGTGAGATTAAATAACAAGAAAAAGAAATCAAGAATTCCAGAGGCCTTATAAAAGCTAGTGTCCACAAGGAATTACAAATATACTGAAAAGTAAAACAAACCAGAATGTCCTTTTATTCCCTTTTATTGTTTACTGCTTTTATTCTTCCCCAGACCTACGCCAGTTAAACCAAGCATACATGATTTGTTATGTGTTAAAAAAAACAATGAAAAGCCAAAACTATCATTACAACAACAATCAGGTCCTATGAAAACTATTAAAGACTAGAAGAGATACACCAACATCTAGATAAAAATTCAAAGAGGATTACCACAAAGGTGGCACTGCATGCTTCCTCCTTTTTTCCTTTGGGGAAGAGGCAGATTTTAAAATTAGTAGTATCCTAATAATTAATAAAAAATATTTGTTCTCAGTGTACAGGCATTGAGAGCAAAATAGTCTTCTTACTGCATAGGCTTTAGAAATTGACTTATAGGAAAAACATCTAGTTAGCAACATGTACATTTATATTCTTAAAATTTTAAAGTCTAATGACTTTTATAAAAGTCAAAATATAGAATCTTCTAGTTTTTCTATTTTTAAAATATAACACTTGAAAGTCCTCTGAAAATTTTTCTCTTTATCCAATTTTTGTTTCATTCCAATGTCCCAACTTAGTCTCCACAATTTCATATGAGATACTCTAGTGAATTATTTCTAGACATTTGATTAGTTAAATAAAGATATTTTGGCTGCATTTCTTTTATTCCATCTCATACTTACATGGAATAGTTCTCAAATAGAGATTATCTCTAATCACTTGCTGCAGTTTGTGGTCAACTGATCCTTTCTGAAACTGAAGACTCAGGTAATGTCGCAAATCTTTATTAATGACTTTGCCTACAAAAAAAACACACAAGACAAAACACATAACTGTTAGATCTCCAGTTAAATATCAGTGCTAGTTAATGAATACCCTTAAACCATTTAGCCATAAATAGGAAAAAGAAATCAGAATATTTTATCCAAAACAAGATAACTGTACCAAACTATTATAGGTACTATAATTAAAATACACAACTTTAATACACAATGTAGGCATAATTTTACATGGAAGGAGAGGGAGGACGTATAAGTCACAGAACATGACAAATATCCAATGACTTTAAATACGATCTATACCCTGGTAAGTGCCAAATTCTTATCACGTCTCTAACCCTGACCGATCTCCACCAGGCTCCAAACTCATCAAACTCTCTATATATTGCAGATATATTTGGAAGTCAAATAACCACCTCAAATTTCAGATGACCAAAACAGAACTCTTAATTCTATCCTCTCCCATTATTTTCTTCTCCTCTCGTTCTTCCTGTCTTGGAAAATTACCACCACCAATCCAATCGAACAAACCCCAAACCTAGAAGTCATCCTCAATTTCTCCTTTTTACTTCTATCCCTCAACGCAATTTATTAGCAACTTCTGTCAGTTCTACCTCCAAAACATATACCATAACTGCCCACTTCCCTCCACTTCCACTGCCACCATCTAAGCTAAGCCACCATCATTTCTCACCTGGAATTCTGTAACAGCCCTCTAATCGGTTTCCCTGCATCCATTCTTGGCTCCTTCCTGCTCCCACCATTCACAAAGAAGCCAGAATGAGATTTTTAAACATAAATCAGATAATCACTATTCTGTTTAGAGCCACAAATGACTTCTTGCTGCTCTTGGAATATAATTCAAACTTCTAAACAGGCCTACGTGTTTCAGCTCTGGCTATCTCTGACCCAAACTCACTCACCCTTCACCCTCTCAAACTACGTTCCTCCCACACTGGACATCTTTATCATCTCTAACAGGCCAAATGGGTCCTACGCAAAACCTTCTGCCTATCACTAGATTGAACAGGCATTTTCCATCCACTTGCTTGACTCCTAGATACAATGTGAATAAATAGGAGTGAAAGGTTGTTTTTTCTTATTTGTGGGGAAAATGGGAGATTAAAAAGAGGGATATTAGGGGTCTCAAAGAAATATTAAGCAGAAAAATAGAGGACTGCAGAAATCTGATTGCAGTGAATTTATAATAAGGGTTGAGCTTAAAATGAACATCAAAGCAATCCAAACACTTTCCATGAGACAAGGTTTCAGATAATTAGAAAAGAGCAATGCTAAATCAAAATAGATTATCTTATTGAATAAGAAATGAATAGTTGATTAAAATATACTCTTTATTTTATTTGAAACAGCATAGTTATGACCAGATTAGATAAATCAAAGGTTACTACAGATCAGTTCATTCTTTTAACTATTATTCTGTAACACAGCATTTCTAATCCCTTCTTTTGGTCTTTTCTCACATATATAAATAAACATAACCTATATGAGAGAGTATTAAAATAAGCAGGAAATCAGAGAGCTTCTAAAGTTTAGAGATAACATTCATATCCTAAACTAATAAACATAAACCAAAAAGTCCCTGTTTTGCATTGTCAAAAATAGATGCTGAGGAAGGGGAGAAACTTGTGATCAAAGAAGAAAACCTGAAAGATATTTACAGGAATAACACAGAACAATGTGTGGTCCTAGAGGCTGCTTCTGCCAGGCACTTTGGGGCCCCACCAACCCAACTCCAATTTAAATGGAATCATATTATTTCATTTTTTATTTATATTATGGAACTTGTTCATTGCTGGGTAGAAGAAAAACCCAATTCATAATTAATACTGTACAGTCTCATTGCTTAGTGAACAAAATCATACCCAATGAGTTCATTACGTATTTTAAAAATCAGATAAGGAGTGTTTCAAATGCACTGTAATAATCAGTATACAAAAGCTTTTGTGGACTGTTACATAGGTGCTTGAAAGTATTAAGTGATGCTTGCAGAAGTTTGGTTAGGGTTTTTGACTAGACAGAGAATGCATCATTTTTTTCTATTTGAAATAAGCTATATAGGCTCCATAAAAACCTGCTATCCAATGTATTTTCAAAAACAGTTTTAATCTGGATAAAGGCTAATGCCTGTTTTATTAAAGAAGACAATCTAAATCAACACTTTTTTAATTCAAGGTTTGTCAAATTTTTTAATTTGAAGCTTTACTATAAAATATGGCATAACTCACAGAGATAACTATACAATGCTAAAAACCCACACTGGATTTTAATCTATAAAAACAACAAGACAAAGCCATAATAAAAATCATAGATCACAAATTACCACATGAGGGGGGCTCTTTTAAGGGAAAATGAAGGTAAACAACTCAATTCCTGTTTCAAGGGCCCACAAGACCTTAAGACAGAGAATCATTAAAGCGGAAAGAATTAGATTTAAAGAATAACACCTAGATTTATCAGGATGGGAACTGCACTCTATCTTCACCCTCAACTTCTATGGGGATTCTGGATGCAATGCTGAGATGAACAGTTGCAAAGAAGAGGGTGAAGTACAATTTCATAAATGGGATATTTAAAGTGCGCAACTATTCAAAGAAATCATCACACTTTTCTGAGGTTGGAGACAAAATATTACAAATATCAATGAAATGTCAACTATAAAAGATTAACAAATTATATGGATTGGCATTCTTTAAGATTAATAATAATTAATGACAGAATATATTGGATACAGCAGTCATCATGGACTTTCTTGCTTCAAGAAGCCAAAAACAACTTTCGTAAGGGGACAGAATATTATGCTTTCCACTTCAATGTGGTTCCAGGGAATTTATTAAAAAAAAAAAAAAAGTACAAATATCCTGAATAGGGAGATGGCTGTGGAATTACCAGAAGGCCAACAGAACCATTAGCTCACAGAGACACTGCTGAGATTCTCTATATTATTAAATTGTATATGAACTTCCAGCTTTTGTTTAAGGAGGGTTTCACAGAAACTTGACATTTCAAGAGTATGAAAACATCTACTTGGGGTTAATGCAGTTGTTAAACAAATAAGAAAAAAGATTCTTCATAATTGCATTCTTACCCAGCCAGCCTTTGATTTTAAGTGTTAAGATTATTCTTTGACTTTTAAGTGATTTATAAATCGAGTTGATTTATGAAACTTAAAAAGAGATCTGTAAATCTTACATACACAGCTCAGGAGGGGAAAAGTCTATAACTGAAATCTCAATCATATGAATAAATCCAGGCACTCAAGTTTCAATATACAAATCCTCAGTCAAAAGAACTCATAACTCAAATTCATGCTTTCTGAGTGTATGCCAATTAATATTCACTACCATTTCTCTTTAAGGAATCAGTATATAGAATCACTGGTTATTATTTAGGTAAACACTGTGGCATGCTGGCATAGGTGTGGTCATGCAAGCAGCTGTAAACCAACCCAATTGCCAACATTTCATTGTCTTTTCTGTAAGGGTAGTCTAGGAGACTTTGTCAACCACTTGCCAAAGTCAAGATATGACATGTCTTTACTATTGTCTAATCCAGTAGTAATTATACAATTGAAAAGAAGAAAAACATAAGGTCAGTTTGGCATGTCTTGTTCTTATACATTCACGTTGATTCATGGAGACCACCCCTTTCTTTTCTAAACACTTTCAATATTTTATTAGTTTTATCTTTTACAATCTCTTCCAATGTCGCAGTTTAAACTTAGGGAAGTGGATTTGTGTTTTTCTCAATCTATGCCTTTTTGGAAACTGCGACATTTGTCTTGCCTCAGTCTCCTGGTACTTCCCCCATTCTCCACGATTTCACAAAGAATATTGACAATAACCCTGAGATCATACCTGAGAGTCCCTTTAACTCCTGGGGGGCAATTCAACTGAGTCTTGAAAACTTAATTTCATTTAAAGTGAATAATACTCTTATGATCTCATCTTTTTAAAATTTAATTTCCCTCATTTGAGGTTGTTTGTTTTATCTTTTACTGTTGGAAAAGTAATTCTTCCAGTTCAAGACTATGGAAGCAAAGTAAGAATGGTACAGAACTGATTTCTGCCTGTAAACTGCTACCAATAACGTCTTCTCACAGTAAGTCTACCTCTTCCTTCTCACTGCTCTTGCTTCAAACACAACCTTAAAAGCTCTTTGAGCTCTATGAAGTATCTAAACTCCTTCTGAGCTTTGGCCGATAGTAAAGGAAATTCAATGTTTATTTTTTACAGTCTACTTAGCACTGTACAAATGTGATTGCGTTCCATCCAATTATCAATCACATACATCTTTTAAAAATCCTGAGCTGCTCAGAACATTCTTTGTACCCATAAGAATTTCATCACATAACTTTTCTTTTAGAAATCTCTAGTCTTGGAACCACACCTATAGATGTCATAAACTTAAAAAAAAAAAAATCTGTTTTCCTCAAAGGCAAAGTACGGGCATAATCACGTCCCACTTTTCTTCCTTACTATGATGACTGTAAATAGCCTGGTGAAGTTCCCCAGCAAACTGTTCAATCTAACTAGTTCAACACAACTGATGTTACTAACTAGTCATTTCCCATTAGACATAGACTCAGAAGAGCATTGCATTTTATTGCTTCCTCTACATCCTGAGCTCCATGAAACTAGTGAAAAAGATATACATGAGCTTAACTCCAAACTGGCTCCTTGGTTCAAGGCAGGAGTTCCCTAAGACAAAATAAACCAAACTGCAGTCCACTTGTTTGTGAAACTGTAAATGGTATTTGAACAAGGCTTTTCTAGATAATCAGTATCTACACATTTCAAAGTAAAATATATTCTGTGGCACAAAAGTTATTTAAAATATCTTATACAGTTGTTAAACATAAAAGTTTGTCAGCTATCTTAGGACCAAGGTCATGGTTTGTTTTTACAGATTTAGTGCCAGGATCTAGCACACAGAACAAATGAGTCAGCTTAATTTTGTATATTTAATTGTTCATTTCACCCTCTACATCATCTAATGCAGGAAATTTTAGAATGCTCACTTAACTGATACAGTATTCTTTGTATATACAAAACTATATATATATATATATATTTTTTTTTTTTTTTTTTTTTTTTGCGGTACGCGGGCCTCTCACTGTTGTGGCCTCTCCCGTTGCGGAGCACAGGCTCCGGACGTGCAGGCTCAGCAGCCATGGCTCACGGGCTCAGCCACTCCACGGCATGTGGGATCTTCCTGGACCGGGACACCAACCCGTGTCCCCTGCATCGGCAGGCGGACTCTCAACCACTGCGCCACCAGGGAAGCCCTATATAAAACTTTATTTTAAACTGTTTCTTAAACGATGAAATTAACTTTATTTGGACTCTGTCAAAATGCTACAGTAAATTCTTCATTGACACAGCAAGCTCTACGTCTTTAAAAGTAAGTTTTAATTACAGCTTTTATGCCAATTCCTCAAATTCTGTTCATCAGAACACTGATGACTAGGACTGCTATTTTATAATAATAATTATTATATTGTACATATATGCTATATGTTTTCACTCATTTCTCATGGAAAGCTTTAAGGTAGATATTATTATTCCCATTTTATAGGTAAGGAGTTGAGGTACAGAGAGGTTAAGTAACTCGGCCAAGGTTGTATCACTGAAAGTAGCAGACCTGGGGTCTGAACCCAGTTAATCTGGCTCCAGAACCTGCACTATAAGCACTGTGCTAGAATACCTCCCTCCCTTCTTCCCTCCTTCCCTCCCTCCTTTCCATGAATTTCTTCTCTTGCTTAAGCTTACAAGAAAACAAGCTTAGAACACCATCTTTCATAAGAGCCCACCCTTCTATGAAAGTTACGTCTATCGTGTAAAAAAAGATTTACTGAGTCCTGAATAGTAGGCTTTTGCGGGTAAAGCAGTGAATGAGAGTGCACCCAACTGAACTAAAAGTCTCACAGGGAAGATGAACACTGAGAAAGAAATTTCAAACTCGAGAGCATTATGAAAGAGAAGCATAGAGCACTGTGGGAATCTATAATCTGGATCCTAAGTCTAGGGAGCCTAGGGAGCCGTCAGTGAGTAATCACACTGGAGCTGAAACCTGAAGGATAAATAGAATCCAACTAGACAAAAAAAAAAAAAAAGGTGGGGGGATTGGTAGAGGGAGTGGTACATGCGAAGGCACTTACTTGAGGTGGGAAAGAACACAGTGCTGACAGGAACTGAGAGAAATCCAGTATAGCTGGTTCTTAGGAAGTGAGGAAGAGTTCACACAAGCTGAGACAAGAGTTCCAAGGGCCAGTGGGTTGAGTAGAACCTTGTGACAATAATTTAAAAGAACTTCAACTAACTCAGGTATGACACCAAGGACCTTCATAATTGCTATAAGCTAGCAACTATGGATATATTCTTACTGGTCACATCTATATTTCATATTTGTGTTCAAATGCCACCTTGTTATTTCTATTCAGTCTTTTATCTGTAAGAGGATTTTCAAGGTGTAAGAGGATATTCAAGGTTATAAACTTAGACAACCCCTATCAACATAACTCTTTAAGTGTTCCACTCTCATTATAGGCAAGTGGAACCTAATGAATTTTTTAAATAATTTATATAACTAAATTCTTATTCTGTCCCAAATTTGAAAAGCACTAAATCTTCTGGAATCTCTTGAGCCACTTAGTGTTTAAAACTGGCCAGTTTTCAGTATTCTTCTGAGTTACAGTGTGAAGAAACACAGACTGAAGCGATCAAGCGGTGTTGCTGTCTTCCGCAGAATCCTGCTGCCACCTCACCAGTCAGGAGAAAGTCTCCTACTAACAGAGGTCACGTTCTTTTTTTTTTTTCCCCCTCAGACTTTTAAGATATTATTCACATAAAATATACACATAAGTTTAAGCTATGCATGCAACGATTTGATACATGTATATATTGTTAAACAATTACCATAGTTAAGGTCAGTTTGTAACCCCATCCTTTCACATAATTACCATTTTATGTATGTGTGGAGATAGCACTTAAGATCTACTCTAACATCTTTCATGTATACAATCTGGTATGACAGTCATCACGCTGTACATTAAAACCCCAGAACTCATCCACCTTAGAGCTGTATGTTTGTACCCTTTGACCAACATCTCCCCATTTCCCCCACACCTAGCCCCTGAAGAAAATGCACCATTCTGCTCTTTATTTCTATGAGAATATGAGTTTCTATTTCTATCTCTATTACATTCCACATGTAAATGAGAAGATACAGTATTTGTCTTTGTCTGCTGGAGGTCACATTCCTTGTCTCTATTACAAATTAGGGAGTAGTACATATTAAAATGAGTGTCCATTCTCCACTGATTCCTGGAAGCAGCTATCATAAACACATTGGTCAGATTTCATCTACTGCCCTGGGTCCTACATCACTGGCAGTTTAAGGCCAAGTCTGCTGCTGCACATCTGGTCCTTTCCCAGCACACCCTAGAAATGTTTTCTCCCTCCCTCCTTTCTCTCCGTCCTTTCTTCCTTCCCTCCCTTCCTTGATTATTATTTTTAATGCATTTACCATCAGAAGAACTGGAAGCATAGCTAAAGTAAGAACTCTTTGGTTTAGGTAATCTGAAAAATCCCTGAACTACACCAAACTAAATATACCCATCCCTAAAAGCCTAACACTGTTTACTACATGTAGAATTCAATATTAATGCAGCATTGAAATTGCTTCATTATATTCAAATTATGTGCAAACAAAACCCATTATCATGCTGTATACTTTTTTTTGAAAGTTTTTTATGGTTTTTATTTGCTTAAATAAAGCAAGTATTTCTGTGTAGAATGTATTTGCAAGTAACAATCATTTCTCTAAAAAAACCTGATGCATGGCCAGGAATCCAAGTTATAAATATTATAAAAAGTTGGTGGTCCAGAGAATGCTGTTGTATCTATATCTGTTCTTACTTCTGAGGCAACTACCCCAGTCCTGCTAACACCCTGCCCTACCCTCTAACCTCCACACCCAACTCTTTCCCCTGCTGGTTTCAGTTTTGTGTCTACTCCACCTGGAGACCCACAGTGTTGTATACACATAAATACCGTTAGGGCAAAAGGCCTGCACATTGACCACCTGTTCACCTGCTCTTTGAAGCCAACACCCAGGCAGAACTCTGAAGTCCACATTAAGGAACTTCTGTTTTCATCTCTCCTCCCCGCTCGTTATTACTACAAACAATGGGGTACGTGTTGGCCTCCCTCACTGGATCTTAAGCCTGTGTGAAGCCACGAACTATGTTTCGTTCATCTCTGTATCTACCCTCCAAAATACCTAGCACAGCTCTGAGTAAACACTCTCTTAAACACACCAAAATGATACTTGATAATGTGACTGCTATACTGACAGTTTTAAATGGAATTCATCTCCGACAAACACGTTTACTATAATCCTCACAGAAATCCCTTCATTAACCAGCACTGTTAAAAGTAAGTTTTGATTATAACAATGTGGTCAAACGCTCATAAGGTATTTTAAGTGAAAAGAGCAGGTCACAAAACAGAATATTCAGTGTGACCCCCAAATTGTAACATACCTGAGGATATGCAAATTTTTAAAATGTAAGGGTCATACAAAAACTCATACTTAAACATTAGCAATACTTAAAACATTATTGCAGGTATAATTATTGGGTGATTTAAAAAAACTTTTATCTTCATGGTTTTTGTATTTTCAAATTTTCTACAGTGATCATCTATTACTATAATGAGAAAAAACTTTTAAAAACTAGAAACCACATTTTCAAAAACTTTGCCCTTCAAAGGTCATTCGTGGAAAAGGAAGCCTGACCCAGTGAAGCATTATGACAAAAAACTTGCAAAAGTTCTATGTAAAAGCTGATACTATTTGTCTAGGTTTTCCTTTAATCATTTGTTTTTAATAAGTAGTATTTTCCCCATACCGAGGTTAAATTCCAACCATTTTGCTTTTAACTGAAACTCTCAATTGATAAATAAGCTATAGAATATTCAAATCTACATTTGAAAAGTAAGATGAAAATCACAATTCTAGAAAAGACACAACAAAATCACCACAATGTTCCCTTTAAAAGTCATGCATCAGAAACAGCAAAGTAAGATGAACCTTCCTAGCAGAAAACAGTAGAAAAAATAAGAAATCATCAAAAGTGGGTCTTTTTCTTTTCAAAGCTTTTACTTGATGGGATCATGTAGATTTAGTTCTTAAAAACAGTTTTTCTAAAATGCTATCCTGAGTCTATTTACAATTTTTTCTTTGTGGCACTCACATCAGGAATCATTAGCAAACCTGTCAGAATGCCAGATAACCAGTGCTGGATGGCACACGGAAATCTGAATCATAGTATTAATGCTTCATCCTTTTGACAAGAGGGTACAAAGCCCTCTATTGTGCCTTGTCATTTTCCCTGAAAACAGAAAACTGGGTTTTCTGCAAATCAAAGTTATATGCTTCAGCAGAATGTCCAGGACTTGAGGTAGAAGATCTGTTACTGATATTTCATTGTAGCAGCTAATAAAAAGATAGCTGAAAGGGAATACAGATGTGCTTGATTAGAAGTCTGAGTGGAAAAAAAAATGACTATTACAGAATTCAGACTGCATTTTAAGATGCATCATTATGTAAACAATCTCAACTTCTAGGTTCAGGCAGTAGGCTGATATAATTAACCACTATTAAAAAAGGAATTTAATAGCTTCTTTTTCTCTGATATCTTTTAAAAATAGAAATTTATCCCAAGCCTTAGAAATTTTCCAAAGTAGATAGTTTAAAGGTCCTAAAAACTATATTACACATCAAAACTGATCTGACTCCAGGGAGAGTCAACATTCGTTAAAAAATAATTTGTTATTTCCCATCTTCATTTCTAATCTCTGTGTTTCATCAGGAACATATTTAAAAGGATTTCTTTATCATCCTTACAAAAAATGTCAAAATTTCAAAGAAACATTTTTAGAGATAAATGGCCATTTCTATGTATATCCCCCTATTCAGATTCCTCCACTAAAAACCATTCCCCCCCCCCCTCACCTCAACTATAAGTCTGAGTGAATCAGGACGTTTCAGAAAATGTCAACGTAAATGAAAGTGTCAGAAGATCTCCAGTCTCCCATTTCCCATTAAAGGGTCTTAACAAACAAAAGAATACCAGCAAAAAAGAAAAAAAAAAGAGGGAGGGCAGGAAAGAAAGAGGGATGGGAGGGAGGAAGGGTGAGATGGAAGGAAGGAAGGGAGGAAGGGAGGGAGGGAGGGAGGGAGGGAGGGAGGGAGGGAGGGTAGGAAGAAGGAAGGAATCTGTACCCCTAAACTAAACCAATAGCAAGGAAAGAATCTATTTCAAAAGACAATGGGAATTTCTATAAATTCCAATATCAATTAGTGAGAACTAAGAAACTGCAAAGTAAGAACCACAATCAAGGGTATCAAATGGCCTTACTAGCTTGATAGTCTGAATTTAGGTTTAAGAACTGAAAGGGAGTCTTCTGGGCAACATGACAATATAAGTCACTTTTACAAAAGGCTCTCTAGTACAGAACAAAATGAGGAGAAATAATCAAAAATAGAAGGAAAAAAAGAGTTAATCTCTGTCCATCAAATATCAACTCCAAAGAATACAAAACAATTTAGACTACACTGAGAAAATGCCCGAAGCTGACATACAACACCCTAGCTCATAAGCATAGCACATTTTGCAGACTCTGAGTACAAAATATTGATACATGTTGAATGTATATGTTGATCTACAAAACAAAAGGTATATAAGTTGCTGTTCCCAATCCCTAGGAGAGGAGATAGACGTGTTCAGACAGAAATAGTGACAAAACTCCCCAAAAGTAGCTGCCTTTGGCACTAACCCCCTACACCTCCTCGGACATCAGAAAAACTAAACAGAGGCTATATGCCTCTACATCAAGCTGGAGAGTTTATGCGCTAATGGTAACAGTAAGTGGTACCCAGGTAAATAGGAAAAGTAGTCAAGAAAGAGCATTAATGAGTTTAAGCAAGGTAACAAAATTAGACTGGCATATTAAAAAGTTAACATCTCTGTGTGTAGAATAAACAGAGGAGGGAGCCAAGAATAGCTATGGGCATGTAGTTAAAATGTGAGGGCCGGGTCGAGCCGCTGGTTAGGAAGCGGCTGCAGCTGGCCCGAGCTTCTGAGGCTTACAGGCCGAATGAACAACTGGTTGGTGCTTAGACCCCTGCCGCAGCGGCGGGTCCCTTCACGTGCTTTCGGCGGCGACATGGAGCTGGAGGAGTTGGGGATCCGAGAGGAATGTGGCATGTTCGGATGCATCGCCTCAGGAGAGTGGCCCACGCAGCTAGATGTGCCGCATGTGATCACTCTGGGACTCGTGGGGCTGCAGCACCGGGGTCAGGAGAGTGCTGGTATTGTGACCAGTGATGGGAATTCGATACCAACATTCAAAACACACAAGGGAATGGGTCTTATAAATCACGTCTTTACTGAAGACAATTTGAAGAAATTATATACTTCAAATCTTGGAATTGGACACACGAGGTACGCCACTACAGGAAACTGTGAATTAGAAAATTGCCCGCCCTTTGTTGCTGAAACACTTCATGGGAAAATAATTGTGGCACATAATGGCGAATTGGTAAATGCTGCTCGCTTAAGGAAAAAGCTTCTGCGTCACGGTATTGGTCTGTCGTCAAGTTCTGATAGCGAAATGATCACCCAGTTACTGGCGTATACCTCTCCTCAGGAACAAGATGACACCCCAGACTGGGTGGCAAGGATTAAAAACTTAATGAAGGAAGCACCCACGGCATACTCTCTGACTATAATGCACAGAGATGTGATTTATGCGGTACGAGATCATTATGGAAATCGTCCTCTGTGCATTGGTCGTCTTATTCCTGTATCTGATATAAATGACAAAGAAAAAAAAAATCTTCAGAGACAGAAGGATGGGTGGTGTCTTCAGAATCTTGTAGCTTTTTATCTATTGGTGCAAGATATTACCGTGAAATCTTGCCTGGAGAAATTGTGGAAATATCCAGACATAATTTCCAAACTCTTGATATTATACCAAGGTCTGAAGGAAACCCAATGGCTTTCTGTATCTTTGAATATGTTTATTTTGCAAGACCAGATAGTATATTTGAAGACCAAATGGTTTACACAGTAAGATACCGTTGTGGTCTGCAGCTGGCAATTGAAGCCCCTGTGGATGCGGATTTACTTAGCACTGTCCCGGAATCTGCTACGCCTGCTGCCCTTGGTTACGCAGCAAAGTGTGGGCTTCCGTATGTGGAGGTGCTATGTAAAAACCGGTATGTAGGAAGAACATTCATTCAGCCAAACATGAGGTTAAGACAACTTGGTGTTGCGAAAAAATTTGGAGTATTGTCAGACAACTTTAAAGGCAAAAGAATTGTTCTTGTAGATGATTCAATTGTGAGAGGCAATACCATTTCACCCACAATCAAATTGCTCAAAGAATCTGGTGCAAAAGAGGTACACATTCGCGTAGCTTCACCACCAATTAGATATCCATGCTTCATGGGAATAAACATACCAACAAAAGAAGAGCTTATTGCCAATAAACCAGAATTTGAGCATATCTCAGATCATCTAGGAGCAAACAGTGCTGTGTATCTGTCAGTAGAAGGACTGGTTCCATCTGTACAAGAAGGGATAACATTTAAAAAACAGAAAGTGAAAAGGCAAGATATTATGGTTCAAGAAAATGGAAATGGTCTGGAATGTTTTGAAAAGAACGGTCATTGTACAAAGGAAGATGTTATGGTTCAAGAAAATGGGAATGGTCTGGAATGTTTTGAAAAGAACGATCATTGTACAGCTTGTCTGACTGGAAAATACCCTGTGGAACTGGAATGGTAGGTGCTAGGGCAGACACGATATTTCAAAACACAAAGTTAGTGGAGAAGTTACAGTGGTTACACCTCCATTTACTGTTACTCAGTACAGTGTGAAATGCCACATGCTTGTGTTATAAGTTTTGAGATTTTTTTCTGAAAAGGGTACCAAAGTGCTATGATTTCTTTAGTAATCCTAGATAAATATTTTGGTATTATCTAGGAACTTGGATGATCCTTTCAGTTTTATTTAATAGTTTAGTACTTTTATTTTTAGAAATCATATACATTTAACTTCAGATCATCAACAGTAATGCAACGAATCGGTAAATTTCTGTTTAAGAGAGGATTGCCAGGTACTCTTCTCTCCCACAGGTTCTTAGAGAATTTTGTGGAATGTTTGAGAGTTATAGAAATTCAGTTATGGAATATTTTCATAATTGAACCTTGCTAATTACATATAATACAACAATATGTGGTATTCTTTTTTTTTTTTGCTCAAGCATTGGCTAGCCTTTTTCACCTGGTCAGAGAAGGCAGATGATCAGTGGCATTTGCCAGGTCCACGCTTTAAAGAGTTTGCAAGAGGTTAGACTAAGGTGTTGTGATGCAAACAGGACATGTGAGTTAAGTATAACATTCCATGCAAACCTTGAATCCATTATATCCCAAAGTTACCTAGAATCAAGAGTTCTCTTTAAAAAAAGGAAAAGACAGAAGAAACACCTTTTTGTGCCTCACTTTCCCCACCTGTGCAATGAGGTGCTTATATTACTAAATTAAATAACTTGCAGCAGTTATTTTGGTGGTTAGAGCCATCATTCCACCCCTCAGTTTTAAGACAGTGCATGATTATTAGCTTTTGAAATGTTGGCCACTGGTCTGCAATTGAGATTTCAAGAGGGAGACATACAGCAGTAATTTGCAACCTATCTTTGAGATGCTCTGAGAATGACTGTAAAAACATGGCTGTGCAAAATATTTTCCTACATTTGACTAGAAAGTATGATCCATACTACGTAGTGCCCTTATAGTAGAAGCCCAGCAAGTAACCTGGTACATTTGAAGTAAAAAATAATTTTTTAGATTCTAACAAACCTTTTATCCTTAATTTGATTATATGCTTTTTTAATGAAGTGCTTGATCACTTGCAAATATACTGTGTATGCAATGAGATGATCAAGTAGAAACATTGTAGGGGCCAATTTTACGGAACAAGGAGACAACAACTTTTTTCACTTAGCATGCTCATCTAATTCCGAGAATCAACGTATCACTTTTTCTACTTTGTTTTATTGGGATCTAATGAATTAGATTTTTTTTAAGGTTTTTGTTTGTTTGTTTGTTTTTTAACATCTGAGATTTAAAACTTTAAAATGACTTGCCCTCAACCCTTGTTTATGTAAGATTTTTAAAACATAAAAGTGTTTGTTTCTGTGTTATTACCATGAATTGGTGTACCTAGTGTCCAAATCCACCTATAATTGTAATATTTATTAATAACCATAATCTTTTGTCTTCATTTGGTATTTAGTCTCATGTGTTGTATCATGGCAGGCCAAGAGAAAACGTTGACAGCTCTTTAAGCCCACGTGCAGAGGGCAGCAGTGGGTCAGATAACCCTGTGGTGGTACCACAAGCAAACTGGCATCTGAATAAAGCCCTGGGACCATTTGTGTGTATAGCCTCTTGCCTTAAATGTATTCCTCATGGCAGCATATGGAGGAGGCAAGACCTTATGGGTCAGTTTTGAACCAGCCTTACTTTGATTTTTTTAAAAACAAGAGAGTCAGGGAAAGTACTAAACCAAAATCTCTGATTTGACTTTTGTGTTTTCCATAGTTTTTATTTTGTTTTACTGAGATGCTTTTATAAAGGAAAATGGTACTGTGACAGTTTGGTAATTCTACAAATTTCTTACTCTTTCTCCATCATGGCCTTTTATTTCACAAGTTTCTGAAGTGTGAATTACAATTTTATACCAGTGTAATCTCAAATGTTGTTTAATTGCTTTAAATTTTTATAGGTATTGTAAACTGCAGAGCAAATGAGAAATGTGTTTTCACAGGATCTATATTGTGAACTAAACTAAGCCTACTTTTTGTGACTTCCTTGTGATGCGTTGGTGACAAATGTATGTAACGAGTACATTAAAAAAAAAAAAAAAGTGAGGGCCACTGTCCAGGTGACAGATGATTTAGATCAGTAATGGGAATGGAGGAGCGGATGGATTTGAAATTCACTGTATATGCCCATATATAAGTAAAGTTTTTCAATACCAAACACTGTCCTTACAAGAGGAAGTTGTCTTATATTTGAACCTTACAAAGTCTCAGATTACAGAATGATTTATAAGTTATTTTATTTTGAAAAAATACAAAGTACTGTCTGAAGAAAGCATGTTACCCTGAACCAACAACTGTTTAAGAGACAATCTGACACAATTGCTAGGGAGACGTGACGGTGGGGGCGGGCGGGGAGCAAATAAAATGAGAAGATTTAGTAATTATTCCTTGGGGTACTACACAACTGCACACACAACTGCATGTGGCAGATGTCACTGTCAAGCAATCTTTCAATGATAGGTTGTTTGTTTGTTTGTTTAAGGGAAGAGGTGCCTTTATTTTTTTATTTTTTGGCCCTGCCGCGCAACTTGTGGTATCTTAGTTCCCCAACTAGGGACTGAACCCAGGCCCTTGGCAGTGGAAGTGCAGAGTCCTAACCACTGGACCACCAGGGAATTCCCTCAATGATCACTTCTGGAAAAAAGCAATTCAGTCCATACTTAGGTTATGAGATCATAAATATATGTCAACAACAAAAGTGAAGGGAAAAATTTTTGCTCTAATTTTACTTGTGGCTAGGACAGCACTATACACAGATTTAAAAACTACAATATCTCATACAATTTAGATGGAAGAGAGGAGGAGGTGAACTAGGAAACTGTGTTAGGTAACTCATTCCAGTGTTGACACAATACCAAAGTTGTAAGTTGAAGAGTTTGCACAAACTTTTTACAATAAATAGTGTAAAAGTAGTATTTCTAAATTTCATTTTAAATATATGTGTAATTAAATTAAATTTTAGAGGTAGAAATCTGATTTTATCCCTAAAAGTTTACATTCATACTGCCTAATCAAAAGGATATGTATTTTTTTAAAGTGTCTTTTAAAAAATTGTGGGATAGCTTAAGCTTAACTACAGGGCCTCCTCCTATTTGGATATTCATGAAATTGTGAATAGAATCCATTAGCCTTAGTAATATATTTGACAGGAAGATTCAGGGGAAAAGAGACAACAGAAAAGATCACTCCAGGCTTCTAACTTGAATAACCAGGAACTTTAAGTTCCATTTGAATAAAAGACATAGAAAGGGGAAGAAATGGACTTCCCTGGTGGCACGGTTGGCAGGTTAAGGATCCACCTGCCAATGCAGGGGACACAGGTTCAAGCCCTGGTCCAGGAAGATCCCACATGCCGCGGAGCAACTAAGCCCATGCGCCACAACTACTGAGCCTGTGCTCTAGAGCCCGCGAGCCACAACTACCAAGCGCACGTGCTGCAACTACTGAAGCCCACATGCCTAGAGCCGGTACTCCACAACAAGAGAAGCCCCCGCCATGAGAAGCCCGCGCACCGCAGCGAAGAGCAGCCCCTGCTCGCCTCAATTAGAGAAAGCCCGCACGCAGCAATGAAGACCCAACACAGCCAAAAAAATAAATGAATTTAAAAAATTTTTAAAAAGAAAGGGGAAGAAACAAGTTTGGGATTTGAGGCAGAAAATCAGGGTATGGTTTGGGGTATGTTATTTGAGATGCTAGTGAAACAGATACCATGTGAAAATATCAAGAGATCTGAATTTAGAGCTGTAAATTGGGAGTCTTTAGCTCACAACAAATATCTGGCCTTGGTAGAGATGTGGGGTGATGTAAGTTGGAACAACTTTTCTGAAAGTCATTATGGCAATATCTATCAACATATACTTGCATGTCTTCTGGCAGAAGAGCTCTACTGAAGTTATATTCACACAAAAATGTAAAAAAACATAAAAGATGAATGTTTATCACAGCATTATTTATAAGGAATTTAAATGTCCAACTATAGGTAATGGTAAGTAAATTATAAATGATGAAATATATCTTCAATTACTGAGGTATGATGGAGTTTAAACATGTTGTTGAGTAAAACAGAGGGAGTTGTAGAAGGGAGCATTTAGTGCAAGATGTCATTTATGAAATTGGTACACTTTTCTTACATATATTTATGCAAAAATATATTCTAAAATATGCTTATCTCTGAGTAGCAAGATGCTTAAGTATTTTACCCTCAGCTTTGTAATTTTCTATATTGTTTGAGAGGCTAAAGACAACAACAACAAAAGCATACCATTTTTTAGAACTCTATAAAGCTTATTTTTTTCCTTTTTCTCAAGTGTTTAAGAATTAGAGCACAACATAATCTTAGAGGTAAACAAACAAAAAAACAAAAACAAAAGAAACAGGAGAGGAAGACCACCCTGACTGTACAACTGGCTTTCCGACTTCAGGGCTGCATAACTAGGAACATATTGTCAAAACTGGAGCACCACCCCAGGCTTGAGACCGAACAATTAGTCTAGAGAAGTCAGTCCTGGTTGACCTAAGCCTGTAATTTGATTAATGAAATGAATAGTGACTGAGTGTTTAACAGGTCACTCACAGAACTGGTTCCTGAACCCTGACCCAGGGATAATGTGATTTAGGACAAGTTACTGTAAGACCACATCTTAAGGATTAGTAAATTATGTACATGAAAACACAGACTGGAAAAAAGCAATTAAATAGCCTGACTCCACTAAAAATATTTCCCGTGAAAAAGAAAAAAGAATAGAAAGATTATATGATAGAGGCCAGTCTCTCCCTTAAAGAAAATAAAACCAAAAGACAGAGGGATAATAGTACAAAACATCAGGCACTGCACTAGTCTTGAAGCTATAGAAACCATAATATAGTACCTGCCCTGGTGTTAGGGTGTCACAGACAAGTATAAGCAAATAACTGCTAAAACCAGTGAGAAAGCATGTACAAGGTGCATGAGAGTATGTAGCTAAGAGAAAATAAATAATTGTGTTTAGTGGGGAAAACCAGTTAATCTAGGCTGGGAGTATGGATGGGGCGCATGGGATCAGGACCACGGTGGGCGTTCCAGGCAAGGGGAAGAGAATGCACAGTGGCAGGGTGGTGGTGGATTATAAGACTAGAGAGAGATGCAGAAAGCTCAGGTAACAGAATGTTTTACTTATGTCACTGAAGGGTCAGAACATGACTCTAGTGAAGAAGTGACTAAAATTTTTACCAGGGGAATGACACAGCCAGACTTCTTTTTCGATGGATCATTCTGGCAACACTGTGGACTACGAAGACAAGGAAAACAGCTGGAGGATACCAAGACCAGCACAGAATAAATTTAGCCACAAACCCATTAATACTGGCAGTAGAAGCAGTAATAGAAGAATCAATGTAGCAGAAAATTGGATTGGTGAAATAGGAGGCAACTCAAGAAACATACACTGATAATAAGAAATTAACCAAGATAGGAAATGAATGATCACAGATTTGCAGAGTGCTATAATCCAAACTTCAAATGATAGGAGTCCTTGAAGGAAAAAAGAGAATGAACTAAACAATTAATAAACAAGGAGTGCAGTTGAAGAAAACTGAAAATTTTTAAAGGAATGAAATTGGAAATTGAAAGGTTTACCATGTCTCAAAAAAAAAAAAAAAAAGAAGAAGGAAAAGAAAAACAACAGCATCATAAAAACACAAATTTAAATTCTGTAGGTTTTGGGGTGGAGGTGCAATCTCTAAGTTTCCCAAAAGAAAGACTAGATATTAAAGAGTCAAAATCAAGAGAGATTAAGATGATAACTCCATGGTGAAAGACATGAGGTGATATCTGTGCTCCATCTGCTTGACGACGGAAAAGTCTTTTCAGAGTTGTGGTGGTAGTGGTGGTTTAAAAAGAATTTTTGTTTCCTCTATCTTTTCTTCAGCAAACAATGGAAGGAGTAATCCAGAGCTCTATGACTGAAGCTAAAGAAAGCCTTGTAATTTAGAGCTGCTGTAGGCAAATACTATATAATATTATTACTGTGAAAAAATAAACAAGTGACACATGAGAAAGAAATAAGAGACACAGGCAAGGTAACAAGACCAACAGAT
The DNA here is from genome assembly GCF_964374135.1 of Grampus griseus. NCBI lineage: Eukaryota > Metazoa > Chordata > Mammalia > Artiodactyla > Delphinidae > Grampus > Grampus griseus. The sequence continues at coordinate 83,729,560 of NC_139017.1, forward strand.
ACAGAAAGCAGGCACAATCCAAACTACCTTATTTTTCACGGTGAAAAGTCAGAAATTACTGCCTCACAGAGAAATATAAATTAATCACAATTAGGTTGGAAAAAGTTTGTGGTAAGTTCAAGACTAACATCAATTCTTTGTAGCTCCTTAAAAACATACACCTTCATATATTATATGATTATATCACCTTGTTACTGATATTATGAGGCACTTTTTTTTTAACATCTTTATTGGAGTATAATTGCTTTACAATGGTGTGTTAGTTTCTGCTGTATAACAAAGTGAATCAGCTATACGTATACATATATCCCCATATCATCCCCATGTGACCCTCTAGGCGGTCACAAAGCACTGAGCTGATCTCCCTGTGCTATGCAGCTGCTTCCCACTAGCTATCTATTTTACATTTGGTAGTGTATATATGTCTATGCCACTCTTTATGAGGCAGTTTTATAATACACAGGATTAAACTCTCAAGAAAAAATATGATTCATTTTGTACCTTAACCTCAGTAAACTTCATATAATACTTTGTTAAATTTTAAATCTAAAATTAATACCAAAAAATTCAAAAATTTTAAAAAAGTAAAATTAAAACCACAGAGCACTTTTGCTGCTCTTAAGAAGACTATCCTACTTAAAAGAGGGACTAGTAGATGACAAAAAGCACCATTAAAAAGTATTCTTAGTTATCAAGGGCTTTTAAAGAGTCAGATGTGAGGATTTTAGACAAGATCTTAAAAAATAAGAAAAATTGGCAAAAAATTAAACACTTGCTAGTGATAAGATCATGGGTTACTCTGTCTTGTCTTAAGTTTTTTCGTAAATGTTGTTACTATTTTTACAATTCAAAACAAAACTAGAAAACTCCCAAACACAAAAACATAGGTATATTTTGTTTATCAATATAAAGACAAAGATATACATATTAATACTGACTGAAAGGGAATCTGCAGACATGGAAATAAAGTTTAATGTTCAGTTCTATTTCTGGGCAGCTGTGTGCATTTATAATATAAAAATTTAATGAAAAACTGAGATACAAAATGATTCATAGTTGACTCTACAAAAATGACATACTGTACATAATTTTTCTTACAAAGTATGAATGATCTTTAAGCAGTAAGGGTATATTTATGTGATAATAATTTTAATTAAATTACCTAGTCAATTCAGTGAAGAACCAATTTAACTGATTTTATTTGTTAAATTAATGATTACTAATTGTTTGGGTTATAATTATATATCTGTCATTGAACAATGCTATATTATAAAATTTAAAATAACAACTCTTACTTTATAGCAGAGGTTTAAAAAAATGTTGTAAGAACAGAATTCCACCTTCAAAGAAATTTTATGAGGAATTCAAATGTACAAAAATAGATAAACTGCTGAGTCCAATTTGAAAAACATTGCTTCACCAGTCATAGATTTATCAGATTAAACATAGGAGGTTGTTTTAGTTCCTCAATATGGCTGCAATATGCAACAGCCACCTCAAAGGGGGAAACAGGGATTTCTGTTAATATAATGTTATATATTAAGGCTTCCCAAAAGTATAGTTAATTTAGTCAGTGATAGTGCCCTGCTTTCTCCTTTTTCTTTTTCCAAGACAACTTTTGTTAAAATGTAACTTCTTCTTCTACAAATTGAAAAGGGAGGAGGAAAAACCACTAGAAAAAAATGGCAAAAATTAATGACTAGACAGTTCACAGAAAAAGAAATGCAATGACCTGTAAACATAGAAAAAGATATTCAACTTCACTCATAATATGATAAATGCTAATTAAAACAACATAGATACCTCTTCTCACCCATCAGACTAATGAAACATGCAACACCGTTGGTGAGGTTGTGAAGAAACAGGCATTTGTATAAATTGTTGGTGGGTGCAGTAGTATACCAAGAGGGGGGGTGATGTAAACAGACCATGCCAGATGCCCACAATAAGGAAGTACACTGTCCACAGAGAATTTATGAACTAAAACTAAAGCTTGATCTGCTCCTTATCATCATGTGATGGCAATTTTTCTAAATGTCAGCAATAAAATGCTGAGAAAAATCTCGCATTGTTCCAAATTCCAAATAATTGTTGCGGTTGTTGTTGAGTTTTAATAACATGTATGTAAGTTTCAAATTCGACACTTTTATTACTTATTTCTTAAACACTGAACTATACATGGAAGTTAATTTGGAGAACTCCCAGTTTGGCCCCTGATATACATGGACTCAGTTCTACACATTCATTTCAGAAGTTAAGTCTGTAATGTTTTGAAATGGTTCAAACTCCATTTGAGCACACTTTGCCTCTAGCCCCTGTGTTACACTACATACTCCTGCATTTAAGCAATAGATTCAAAATAAACAATGACAGCTGTATGCTATTTCTCTTTTCTAGGTTATCTTTTTTTCTGGTGGGAAGTTTTAGATGAGTTAATCAGACACAAAAATACTTGCAGACAGCCAGAATTAGCCTTGAACAATGACTAGTAAAACACAGAGCTTTAAAAACAGTTATTTAAAGAACAATGCACGGAAACTGTGGTTAAGGTCATTCATTATACAACAATAAAACATAAGGAAATGGACACTTACACAGAAAAAAGAATCAAATTTTGAAGAAACCTAGGAGAGACAACAAAAGATGCTGCTCTTACATTACTAGAAGAAACCAAAAGGGCAATGTTTATTTGAATGCCTGGTTATTAACTAGCAGATCAAATAGTGTTACTGTTCACTATCATTCCATCATTTTCTCTTGACTTTATAGAAAAAGAAAAACTTCAGGAGTTATTTTTATTTTTAACCAAATATAATAAAAATTCAAGATGAATTTTCTGGTGGAGATATTTTAGCAAACATTTTCTGTAATGTACTATTTATTTTAAAATTTATTTTTACCAGTATGATTGTCTATTCAAATGTTCAATAAAAGGAAATATTTAATGTATATATTTTGTTTCTATCATATTTTATTTCATGGTCATTTCTGAAAATAATTTTATCATATAAAAGAGGGATGTATTAAAAAAATTACCTGCTCTAGGCTCAAATACACTAGCTATGTCCCTGTGGGGTACAAAATGATACAAACAGTGTGGGAGAAAAAATGGGGACAATTATATAATAACAAACATCAACAGTGGGAGGCAAAACCAGAAATTAATAAAAATAGTTACCTATGATGGATGTGGTGAAGGACTGAGGTAAGGGGTGGACATAGAAAATCAAAACAAAAGTATACTTTTTAATACAGTTTGACTTTTGAACTATACAAGTGTTTTATACATTCAAGAGAATAAAACTGAATTAAAAAATCTAAATCTTAACATTGAAAACAAATGGAAATAAATGAACTTAATCGCCTATCAAATTGGTAATATAACCACATGAAGACAAAAAAATATTTCAAGTCACTTGTGAACACAGTACTCTGACTAGCATCCTTACTGGGATATATTCTAAGGATAATAAAAACTCCAAAGAAATCTTAAACTTCACATAATGGTTGTGATATTAGTATTAGTTTTTATAATTTTGAACCTATTTTATTTGCACTATAGGATAAAACAAATAGGTAATTATGTAAATGTTATTAGAAACCAAGATGTGCAATAGAAGGCAAAAGCTACAATTTTAAAATTGTAGTGCTAAATTTGTATAGATATCAACATGAAGCCATAACTTAAAAATATATATGCATATATAAACATAGTTAGAATAAATATGTGTATATATACACATCCTAATTATATCCATTAGAGGCAATGACATTCCAACAGTAATGAACATCTCTAATGCTTGTATCTTGCTTTCTAAATCCCCTTCTCCATTAAAAGGAACCAAGGCTTCTTGGAGAAATGACTCGTTCCAGATCTGGGACAGGGAAAATATAAGTGAGCCTAGGTCATTATGTTTTTCTAGAAAGTAAGGGAAAAAATAATGAAGGGCTGTCAAAAGGGCACTAGAGCCAACTTTGAGACAGCCATTTGAGAGAATTTAAGCATTAAAATTAAGCATTAAAAAGAGTAACGGTTATAACTGATTGTAACAAATTGAATAAACAAAAATCTGTGAGTCCATAATACTGCTCTAAAAAGAAAGAGAAAAAAGGGATTTCATCTGTAACCAGTGGAGGGTTATATATAACCCTATAACACCAAACTTCCTGTCCTCAAAACTTCTCATTAAAAGTAAAGAATTAAGCATTTATCCTGCCTTTTGGGGAAAGAACTGTTTATCTCCAGCAGAAGAGGAAAAGTTCTTTACCTAAGAATGCCAGCTAATAGGTATAGAAGGAATGACAGAATTATCAATGAAATAATTACCTCACAGATTACTTGCTAATTTAAATGGGAAAATTATATTATTACATAGAAAATATCAAACTTAGTACTGCTAACAGTGTGACATCCTCCGATACAATACAGTATGAAGTATACAGTACCACCTATGACATATTCTTGCCAAAAATTTTTGTCTGATTACACCAAGGCTTTAGACCTATTTTCCAGTTTACAGGAATTACGAAGAATAAAGGAACGAGATAAATGACGCTATGAGGAAACAATCAGACAAATATAGAATTTAGAACATTCTGGTTTCTTAAAAAAGTAAATGTTCCCCTCCAAAAAGAAGAAAAAGTTCTAGAATAAAAGAGACTAAAGAGGTATAACACCCAAAGGTAACACGTGAACCTTGACTGGATTCTTTTTAGGAAGGAAAAAAAAAAAAGTCTATAAAACATTGAGATAATCAGCTAATCTCAATATGGCCTGAATAGTAAGTGATATTAAGAAATTATTGTTAATTTTCTTACGTGTGATAATGGTATTGAAAGGTATAATATTACAAGGTATAACAGGAAATATATGCTAAATATCACGAATGAAGTATCATAAAGTTTGCAATTTACTTTGAAATGGTTTGGCTAAACATCTACATTCACTCAAAGGTGAGTATTGAATTATAGGTGATGGTAACGTTACATGGGTATTCATTATCCTATTCCTTTCAAGTTTTTTTGTAGGTTTGAAAATTTTCATAACAAAAAGTTGAAAAAGTAGAGAATTCTTTAGTAAACACAGAATTAACTAATCCTAGCAATATGTACTTCAATAGGGCACATAATTCACAAAAAGACATAAAAACAAATTCTATGTTTTCTGTCATTGTGCCAATTAGGAGTCAATCTCATATCTTTTATTTCCCTCAGTCAGAAGCGAAACAGCAGTCAGAAACATCTTCCTTACCTTAGGCAAATTGACTTCTCTACAGTTCTAGATTTTTTCAACAGAGGAAGAATTTTCTTCCACCTGACTGCCACTTCACCTCAGCTCAAAGTCCTCTGAAGCCCAAGTTAATGTAAATGAAGTTGTACTGAATGCTGAAAGCCTTTTAAACCCTCCACTGGGTACCAAGTTTTACACCTTGGCTTATGGCCTAAATAATACATCCTTAAAGATAACACAGTCTTTATGCCCTTTCCTCTCTATTTAACATGCTCTTCACTGGGGTGCTCTCATCAACTCCCACAACTTCTCTAAATGATCACTTATATTCTCATAATTCCCCAAAGGATATCCCAACTCACATCTTTTCCCCTACTTGCAAACTCTTCTGCCTACTAAGTGTTTTCACCCAGGTGTCCCCAACGTTCCTCAAAAACAGCAAGCCCAAATGGGAATTCCTCATCATCCCTCCTCCCTTTTAAAAATATATACCATAATTTGCCTCAGCAGCCAAATTAGAAACCTAGGCATCAATCCTGGTTCTTCTCACCCTTCAATGACATATCAAATTAATAATAATACTACTAAAAATTGCAACAATAATTACTATAGTAGTTAACACATATTACTAACTATGTACCTGGCACCATTCTATGCTCTGTACATAAATTAATTCATTTAATCCTCACACAATCCTATGAGACAAGTATTGTGTTTCTTCTCATTTTACAAATGAGGAAATCAGACACAGAGAAGTTTAGTAATTTGACAAAGTTCACAAAGCTACTAAGTGGCAGAATTAGGATTTGAACCCAGGTGTTTTGGCTCTAGAGTCTGGTTTCTTTAACTAATACACTATACCTTCCCCTCATTCACCAAATATTATTGATTTCATCTTCCAAATATTTCTCAAACTCATTCAATTCTCTCCATTTTAACGATCACTGTCCTAATCCAGGTCATCATCATCTTTTGCCTGGTGACGCCAATGGCTTCTTAACTGGACTCCTGCTACCAGCCCTGTTCTCCAATGTACTGTACAAAGCTGATTACATCACACCTCTGCTTTCATACATAATCTTAATGGTTTCCAACTGAACTCAGAATAGCATTCAAATCCCTTAATGAGGTTTATAGAGTGTCCAGCTTTCCTCTTCAGCCTCATTTCCAGCCTCAATTCCTCTGAGGTTCCCTCTCCATACTCCATCACCACTGTAATTCTTATATTCCTCAAATGTCAGTTTTTCTAAATGAACACTCTTCCTCCAACCCCTGGTCTGGCTATTTCTTATATAACCTTTACATCTACATTCATGTCTGTGCATGGATGTCATTTCTTTGGAGATCTCCTGATCACCCAACTCTTAATTGCCTTGGTTATTAGTTAGATAGTATTTAATTCCTTAGGGCCCTGTAATAATTGTATCAAATATACACACCCATATGCTTTATCAAACTGCACTATAACAGTCTATTACTTGTCTGTCTCACTCCCTAAACTGCGAGCATTTAGGAGAACAGGGACAATGTAATGAAAACAAAAGCTCAATAAATACTGAAGAATAAACAAAATGTAATAGAACAACTTAAAGCCTTCATCAAATAAAACAACCTTCTTGGTCTAATCCTATTTCTTTTCCTTTATAAATCTAATAAATCTTATCTTCTGGAATATTCTACTCAAAATATTTTATTTTTAATAATCTTCCACATTACTCAAATGATCTCCATTATTCATTTATCTTCTCAAAACTTTGAACTATAATAGTTAAGTGAAAACTATAGAGAGCATATAGCTTAACAAAATCTGCTATCTTTTAATCTCTACATGCAGTTTTCAAAAGAACATTTTACAAAGCAATTGCCCTTGACTCTTCAAAAATGTCAGTGTCATGAAAAGAAAAAAAAAGAGAAGAAAAAGAAAAGAGAGAAAAAGGGCAGGAAGACTGCTTCAAATTAACAGTCTGAAGAGTCAGGACTAGTAAAGCAAATGTGATTCTTGTTTGGACCCTAGATTTTCAAAAAGAATGAGAGAAAGAAAAGGAAAAGAAAAACACTAAAAAGGACATTTTTGGAGCAACTGGGGAAATCTGAACATAGCCTGTATATTAAGTACTTTTTTCATCTTACATTTCTTGAGTATAAAAATGCTATTGTGATTATGCAAGAAAATGTCCTTATTTTTAGGAGATATATGCTGAAGTAGCATGATGCGTGCCACTTGCTTTTAAGGAATTTACCTAAAAAAATCACACATACACACACACAAAAGAGAGAGAAAGCAAATTTGGCATAGGTTAAAAATTAGTCTAAGCGAAAGATAAAAATAATCATTGACTCTTCTTTTCCCACTTTTTAGGTTTGAACTTAATAAAAAAAAGTTGGGAATAAATAGCTAACATTTATTGAGTAATTAATATGGGAAGGACACCATTCTAAAATATTTACATTTATTAACTCAATCTGCACAAGACACCTGTGAGTCTCACTGTAGTACTTAATATTATTACCCCTATTTTATAGATGAGTAGCCTGAGGCATTGAGAGGTTAAGTAATTTACCCAAAGTCACAACTAGTTGTATCTATGTGGTTAAAAGCAAACAAAAACAGCCTCTAAGAGGACAGAAGGTGAAGATAAGCACACAAGTAACTATAAAGAAACGTAAAATAAACCAAACAAATGAACATATGGCATTGCAGGAATTTAACGTAAAGGAAAAAAAGAGTTAGTAAAGTCCAGAGTCCAAGCTTCCTGGTTTCCCATCTTATGTCCTTTTGTGGAGCTACAGACATGACAGAAGAATCTGACATCCAGTTAGAAGACAGAATGGAACAACCATCTTAGAGCAACACAGACTGGAAGACATTAATTCTAAGCCTATTACGTTAAGGTGGTGAAATCAAAAAGGGAAATGACATGAAAGAAAGCAAAATTGATTAAAACTTGGTAATGCAGGAGTAGAGGTGGAATAAAAGGCAGATGACATGGTTGAAACAGAAAACAATGACATTTGACTTGTTTTCATATAAAATTTTGTATAAAATCAAAATGTGATTACTACTAGTACTGGACATTAAGATTAGCACTAAATGCAAAATTTTTCTTAAACTAAAATTACTAAAATTATTAGTTACTAAAATGTTGGTAACCAGGCAGAGCATAAATAGGTTCCAGTACAGTGTTTTATCACAGCTCAAAACTATATAATTAAACATAGCCCCTCCTTCTCCAACACAAAAATCCAGAACTCAGAAGAGGACACTAGAAAAGTTAAAAAAAAAAAAAAAGCCTTAAGTCTGCACAGTAGTGTCCACAAGAATACACAGATACATAAATAGCATAAGGAAATATATTTTAAAATCTCTTATGAAATACAATCTGATAAACAAAATAACATTCCGTATGTTTATTTGTTTACCTTTCTATCACCTTTGCTAGAATATGGGCTTTTTCAGGGCAGGAACCATGCCTGATGGTTCTTTCCTATATCTCTAATACCTAAAATAGGTACACGACAGGCACTCAAATGTTTGCTAAACTTAAATATGTGTATGGAACTTACACATGAGGAATTGAGAATAATAAAGTCTCAATATATTCATTCATATTGTGATCATTTTGTAACATGTAATTTTTATTTCTATTACAAATACAATATCAGATCTAAAAGTTGAAATGCTTGAAGCATTAAAGTCTAAACTATGTTTATTTCAAACGATAGGTATTAGCTATCATAAAACAGGCATGAATTTATTATTATCTTCCAAAGCAATAATAATTATGATAGATAAACTTTACACATAACCACTCAAGTTATATTGCATGTGTGCAGAAAAGAGTTAACACAGCAGACCTGAGACTGCTATCCTTAGAAAGGCTTACTTCAAGACTGGACCTAGGCTCACGTCTGGGAACTTGGATTTTGAGACAGTAACCACTATTCCCCGATAAGAATGTCTCACTGTTTGTGAATACAATGTGGTTCATGCTGAATATCCGCTTTCCCTCTGGGAGTTTGGAATTCTGGTACGTGCTAGGCAGAGGATGCCTATGTGACCAGTCCCCATAAAAACCGGGCACTGAATCTCTAATGAACTTCCCTGGTACACAATAGTTCACACGTGTTGTCATAACTCAATAGTGGAGGAATTAAGGGCATCCTATGTGACTCCACAGGGAGCTTGAGCCTGGTTTCCTCAGGCTTTGTACCATGTGCTTTTTTTCCTTTTGCAGTAGGAAATCATAGCTATGAGTAGGACACTATGCTATATCTTATGAGTCCTAGCATATCACCAAACCTGCAAGTGCTCTTGGAGACCCTGACACAGGCATGCAACATCAGATAGTAGCCTCGTTATTTTGGGATAATGAATACTATCAAACATTTAAACATTTCCATAAAAAGTAATAACAAAAAGAAATTTAAGCCATCAAGATTTTTACTTTGGACTGTATTTTACAATAATTACTTCTATCCAATGGTTAATATAGGCTTCCCTCATGGGATAAGGAAGCAAAAGATAATTAATTGTGAGAAATTCAATCATACTTTAAGCTATGAACCAGGTCTCAAGCCTCCAAGGTAATGGAATTATTCTTAAGAAATCTCATTTTCACCTCACCCTACCCTCAAAAAGTTCATAGCCCAAAAGACATACCTTTACAACAGGTTTCCGGAGCTCAAAGATTACATTTTAAAAGAAATATTTCTGGGCTTCCCTGGTGGCACAGTGGTTGCGAGTCCGCCTGCCAATGCAGGGGACACGGGTTCGTGCCCCGGTCCGGGAAGATCCCACATGCCGCAGAGCGGCTAGGCCCGTGAGCCACGGCCGCTGAGCCTGCGCGTCTGGAGCCTGTGCTCCGCAACGGGAGAGGCCACAAGAGTGAGAAGCCCACGTACCGCGAAAAAAAAAAAAGAAAAATTCCTGAGGCTTTTCTTTCTGCTTACATAAACAAGGATTAGAGTTATGTCAGAAAGCATCAATGCTCCCCCTTTTTTTCCCCTATAATGATGTGTAAGTTCATAATAATGGAGGAAACAAACTATTATTCATTCCTCTGAAGAAATAAAATTTGGAGAGAGTATATATTCAAAAATTGTTTAGCTGCTTCCTCCATTATATATTTCCATTTACATACAAGCACTGACAAGAATTCTTAGACATTCATTCCCTTAGAATAGGCATATTTTATATAAATACATTAGATAACATTCTAAATAAATATAATTACTTTTAAAATTAAAATGGTTAAATTGGGCTTCCCTGGTGGTGCAGTGGTTGAGAGTCCGCCTGCCGATGCAGGGGACATGGGTTCGTGCCCCGGTCTGGGAAGATCCCACATGCCGCGGAGCGGCTGGGCCCGTGAGCCATGGCCGCTGAGCCTGCGCGTCCGGAGCCTGTGCTCCGCAACGGGAGAGGCCACAACAGTGAGAGGCCCGCGTACCGCGAAAAAAAAAAAAAAGGTTAAATTAAGATCCCTTTAGAGACGATACACAATACTGATTTTTATTTATCACAGGAAAATGTATTTGACGTAACAAGTTTCACAGCAATTTCACCTTGAAATAATTCTGCTAGCTACAGAAAGATTAGGTACTTTGTCAAAACTTTAAATCACTGTTATGAATGGAGGCAACTTATAAAATAGGAATGGGATGGGTGTTAGGAGATTTGCTATCCTGATTATGGGTGAAATGCTTAAATATCTAATCAACAGCCAACCTGAAGAGATTAATTAAATAATTAGATTTTTATTGTACTATATTTAGACATGTAAGGAAAAACACAGCAAAGTTTCTTTCTGGTATGATATTAACTACTCTGCTTTTCCCAACTACAAAACTAAAATTAAGCATGAGGCCAATCATAATGTTCACTGGAAAGCCGCTGCTTACATAAAAAATAAATTACAACTATTGAGTTTATAAAGCCATATTGTAAGACAGCAAAACACAGTGAATAAAAACAACAGCCATAAATCTAAAACTTCATTCATTCACTTATTCAGTCAACATGAGTAAACCATCACTAGCGACAGAAAAATGTGGTCTTTGCACTCCAGGAGCAATGCTGGAGGTGTGCTACTGGTGTCATTACAGAAGCCAGTAAGATAGATTTGGGGCACAGAAGAGAAAGTGGTCAATGCTGGAGGTACGGAAGGATATGACAGGAGAGGGAAATCTTCGGGGCAGGCAATGAGGAACCATTAAAGGGTTATGAGAAACGGCATTAGAAGGATCAAATTTCTGTTTCACACTCATCTTGTAAAGTACAGAAAAATGGGAGGAATCAGACAAAACCTGATTTTAAGTCCTGCCTCTGTCGTTTACTTATAGCTGGGTAAGTGACCTTGAGCAATTTTCTTAACTCTGGTCCCTCACTTCCTTACCTATAAATGAAGATATTACCTACTCCATAGGGTTGTTTTAAAGATTAAATGAGATAGTGAGATAATCATGTAAAAGGTTGGGCACACTATCACAGAGAACGCATTTGAAAAATGTCAAGTCACTTTTGGAGGTCATATATAAATAAAAAACAGCTTTAGCTAGGCTGTGAAATTTAACTGTTTCTTAATGTAATGAAGTTCTTGACTAATTTTAGACAAACATTTGAGAGGAGACAGTAAAATTTATTTTCTAGGTTTCATTCTCTCCTTCTTTTTAATCAAAACTCCACATCAAGCCATGCTACTACCACTTTACAGATCCCATTTCAACAAATGTCATGTCCCAAACATTACTCTTATCAGTCAAATATCACAACAAAATGATAAACATCAGTGGCCTTTCGGAGTATGCTGCAATGACTTCACAATTTTCTTTGCCACTTTTACTGAAAAAATGGTTTTCTCCTTTTCATACTTTCATTTTGCCACTGTGAAGTTCTATAGAAGAGAAACTTTTATTCAGAGACCCCAATCAACATCTATCTGAAAAGCTCCACTGTATCCACATCAGATTTACTTATAAAGATACATAATATATGCTTAAAAATAGCAGGCAAAGGTTGGCAATTAGGGCACTGACCCAGAACTACTAAATGTCAGAATTTATTACAGTAAGAAAATTCCTCTCTTACTTGTTCTTCAAATTTTACATTTTAGCATTATTCTTTGCCATATTTCATATCCTGGAGGTAAGTGTTTTGAATTTGGATCTGTGGTTTAAGACAGCTACAAGAGTACCAATGCTTTACATCACCATTAAACTCTGAAGAGGACAGAATAAAAAGAACAGGCTTTAAATATCTTAAACATTATGCCCCCCAAAGAATATTTTTTATTCCACTTCCTTACAAATATAACAATCATAATTTTCTAAGGAGACAGAATAAGAAGAACACAGAGCTATGGATGGCTTAATAGAGAGTAGTTCTCTCCATCACTTTCTTTTTTTTTAGATTTTTTTTTAATTGGGGTATAGTTGTTTTACAATGTTGTGTTAGTTTCTACTGTACAGTGGAGCTCCCTGTGCTATACAGCAGGTTCTTATTAGTTATCTATTTTATACATACTAGTGTATATATGACAATCCCAATCTCCCAATTCATCTCACCCCCTACTGCCCTCTTTCCCCCCTTGGTATCCATACATTTGTTCTCAACATCTGTGTCTCTATTTCTGCCTTGCAAACTGGTTCATCTGTACCATTTTTCTAGGTTCCACATATATGTGTTAATATACAATATTTGTTTTTCCCTTTCTGACTTACTTCACTCTGTATGACAGTCTCTAGGTCCAGCCACATCTCTACAAATGACCCAATTTCATTCCTTTTTATAGCTGAGTAATATTCCATTGTATATATGTACCACATCTTCTTTATCCATTCATCTGTCGATGGGCATTTAGGTTGCTTCTATGACCTGGCATTTAGGTTGCTTCTATGACTTCTGTAAACAGTGCTGCAATGAACACTGGGATGCATGTGTCTTTTTGAATTATGGTTTTCTCTGGGTATATACCCAGGAGTGGGATTGCTGCATCATATGGTAGTTCTATTTTTAGTTTTTTAAAGAATTTCCATACTGTTCTCCATAGTGGCTGTACCAATTTACATTCCCACCAACAGTGCAAGAGAGTTCCCTTTTCTCCACTCCCTCACCAGCATTTATTGTTTGTAGATTTTCTGATGATGGCCATTCTGACTGGTGTGAGGTGATACCTCATTGTAGTTTTGATTTGCATTTCTCTAATAATTAGTGATGTTGAGCACCCTTTCATGTGTTTGTTGGCAATTTGTATATCTTCTTTGGAGAAATGTCTATTTAGGTCTTCTGCCCATTTTTTTGATTGGGTTGTTTGTTTTTTTGATATTGAGCAGCATGAGCTCCTTGTACATTTTGGAGATTAATCCTCTGTCAGTTGCTTCATTTGCAAATATTTTCTCCTATTCTGAGGATTGTCTTTTCATCTTGCTTATGGTTTCCTTTGCTGTGCAAAAGCTTTTAAGTTTCATTAGGTCCCATTTCTCTATTTTTGCTTTTATTTCCATTACACTAGGAGGTGGCTCAAAAAAGATCTTGCTGGGATTTATGTCACAGAGTGTTCTACCTAAGTTTTCCTCTAAGAGTTTTATAGTGTTTGGCCTTACATTTAGGTCTTTAATCCATTTTGAGTTTACTTTTATGTATGGTGTTAGGGAGTGTTCTAATTTCATTCTTTTACATGTAGCTGGCCAGTTTTCCCAGTACCACTTATTGAAGAGACTGGCTTTTCTCCATTGTATATCCTTGCCTCCTTTGTCATACATTAGTTGACCATAGGTGCATGCGTTTATCTCTGGGCTTTCTATCCTATTCCATTCATCTATATTTCTGTTTTTTTTGTGCCAGTACCATATTGTCTTGATTACTGTAGCTTTGTAGTATAGTCTGAAGTCAGGGACTCTGCTTCCTCCAGCTCCATTTTTTTTTTTTTTTCCCTCAAGATTGCTTTGAGTATTCAGGGTCTTTTGTGTCTCCATACAAATTTTAAGATTTTTTGTTCTAGTTCTGTAAAAAATGCCATTGGTAATTTGACAGGGATTGCAATGAATCTGTAGGTTGCTTTGTGTAGTATAGTCATTTTCACAATATTGATTCTTCCAATCCAAGAACATGGTATATCTCTCCATCTGTTTGTATCATCTTTAATTTCTTTCATACGTGTCTTATAGTTTTCTGAGTACAGGTCTTTTACCTCTTTAGGTAGGTTTATTCCTAGGTATCTTATTCTTTTTGTTGCAGTGCTGTATGGGATTGTTCCCTTAATTTGTCTTTCTGATATTTTGTTGTTAGTGTATAGGAATGCAAGAGATTTCTGCACATTAATTTTGTATCCTGCAACTTTACCAAATTCATTGATTAGCTCTAGTAGTTTTCTGGTGGCATCTTTAGGATTCTCTATGTATAGTATCATGTCATCTGCAAACAGTGACAGTTTTACTTCTTTTCCAATTTGTATTCCTTTTCTTTCTTTTTCTTCCCTGATTGCCGTGGCTAGGACTTCCAAAACTATGTTGAATAACAGTTGAGAGTGGACAACATTGTCTTGTTCTTGATCTTAGTGGAAATGCTTTCAGGTTTTAACCATTGAGAATGATGTTTGCTGTGGGTTTATCACATATGGCCTTTAGTATGTTGAGGTACGTTCCCTTGATGCCCACTTTCTGGAGTTTTTACCATAAATGGGTGTTGAATTTTGTCAAAAGCTTTTTCACATCTACTGAGATGATCATATGGTTTTTATTCTTCAATTTGTTAATCTGGTGTATCACGTTGACTGATTTGCATATATTGAAGAATCCTTGCATCCCTGAGATCCCACTTGATCAAGGTGTATGATCCTTTTAATGTGTTGTTGCATTCTGTTTGCCAGTATTTTGTTGAGGATTTTTTGTATCTATATTCATCAGTGATATTGGTCTGTAATTTTCTTTTTTTTGTAGTATCTCTGTCTGGTTTTAGTATCAGGGTGATGGTGGCCTTGTATAATGAGGTGGGGAGTGTTCCTTCCTCTGCAATTTTTTGGAAGAGTTTGAGAAGGATGGGTGTTAGCTCTTCTCTAAATGTTTGATAGAATTCACTCGTGAAGCCATCTGACCCTGGACTTCTGTTTGTTGGAAGATTTTTAATCCCAGTTTCAATTTCATTACTTGTGATTGGTCTGTTCATATTTTCTATTTCTTCCTGGTTCAGTTTTGGAAGATTATACCTTTCTAAAAATTTGTCCATTTCTACCAGGTTGTCCATTTTATTAGCATAGAGTTGCTTGTAGTAGCCTCCTATGATGCTTTGTATTTCTGTGGTGTCCTTTGTACCTTCTCCTTTTTCATTTCTAATTTTATTGATTTGATTCCTCACCCTCTTTTTCTTGATAAGTATTGCTAAAGGTTTATCAATTTTGTTTATCTTCTCAAAGAACCAGCTTTTAGTTTTATTGATCTTTGTTATTGTTTTCTTTGTTTCTATTTCATTTATTTCTGCTCTGATCTTTATGATTTCTTTCCTTCTGCTAACTTTGGGGTTTTTTTGTTCTTCTTTCTCTAGTTACTTTAGGTGTAAGGTTAGACTGTGTATTTGAGATTGTTCTTGTTTCTTGAGGTAGGATTGTATTCCTATAAACTTCTCTCTTAGAACTGCCTTTGCTGCATCCCATAGGTTTTGGGTCAACGGGTTTTCATTGTCATTTGTTTCTAGGTATTTTCTGATTTTCTCTTTGATTTCTTCAGTGATCTGTTGATTATTTAGTAGCGTATTGTTTAGCCTCTATGTGTTTGTGTTTTTTACGGTTTTTTCCCCTTGTAATTTATTTCTAAGCCCATAGCATTGTAGTCGGAAAAGATGCTTCTTATGATTTCAATTTTCTTAAATTTACCAAGGCTTGATTTGTGACCCAAGATATGATCTATCCGGGAGAATGTTCGTGTGCACTTGAGAAGTATAATCTGCTGTTGTGGGATGGAATGTCCTATAATATCAATTAAATCTAACTGGTCTGTTATGTCACTTAAAGTTTGTGTTTCCTTATTAATTTTCTGTCTGCATGATCTCTGCAGTGGTGTAAGTGAGGTGTTAAAGCCCCCCACTGTTATTCTGTTACTGTCAATTTCCCCTTTTATGGCTGTTAGCATATGCCTTATGTATTGAAGTGCTTCTATGTTGGGTGCATATATATTTATAATTGCTATATCTTTTTCTTGGATTGATCCCTTGATCATTATGTAGTGTCCTTTCATGTCTCTTGTAACATTCTTTATTTTAAAGTCTATTTTATCTGATATGAGTATTGCTACTCCATCTTTCTTTTGATTTCCATTTGCATAGAATATCTTTTTCCATCCCCTCACTTTCAGCCTGTATGTGTCCCTAGGTCTGAAGCAGGTCTCTTGTAGACAGCATATATATGGGTCTTGTTTCTATATTGACTCAGCGAGGCTGTGTGTTTTGGTTGGAGCATTTAATCCATTCACAATTAAGGTAATTATCAAAATGTATGTTCCTATTACTATTTTCTTGATTGTTTTGGGTTTGTTTTTGTAGGTCCATTTCTTCACTTGTGTTTCCCGCTTGGAGAGGTTCCTTTAGCATTTGTTGTAGAGCTGGTTTGGTGGTGCTGAATTCTCTTAGCTTTTGCTTGTCTGTAAAGCTTTTGATTTCTCCAGCGAATCTGAATGAAGTCCTTGCTAAGTAGAGTAATCTTGGTTGCAGGTTCTTCCCTTTCATCACTTTAAATATATTGTTTCACTCCCTTCTAGCTTGCAGAATTTCTGCAGAGAAATCAGCTGTTAACCTTATGGGAGATCCCTTGTATGTTATTTGTCATTTTTCCCTTGTAGCTTTTAATACCTTTTCTTTGTCTTTAATTTTTGTCAGTTTGATTACTTTGTGTCTCGGCATGTTTCTCCTTGGGTTTATCCTGCCTGGGACTCTCTGTGCTTCCTTAACTTGGCTGGCTATTTCCTTTCCCAAGTTAGAAAAGTTTTCAACTATAATCTCTTCAAATATTTTCTCGAGTCCTTTCTCTCTCTCTTCTCCTTCTGGGACCCCTATAATGTGAATGTTGGTGCCTTTAACGTTGTCCCAGAGGTCTCTTAGGCTGTCTTCATTTCTTTTCATTCTTCCTTCTTTATTCTCTTCCTCAGCAGTGAATTCCACCATTCTGTCTTCTGGGTCACTTACCCATTCTTCTGCCTCAGTTATTCTGCTATTGATTCCTTCTTGTGTATTTTTCATTTCAGTTATTGTATTGTTCATCTCTGTGTGTTTGTTCTTTAATTCCTGTAGGTCTTTTTAAAACATTTCTTGTATCTTCTCAATCCTTGCCTCCATTCTTTTTCCGAGGTCCTGGATCGTCTTCACTATCATTATTCTGAATTCTTTTTCTGGAAGGTTGCCTATCTCCACTTCATTTAGTTGTTTTTCTGGCGTTTTATCTTGTTCCTTTATCTGGTACATAGCCCTCTGCCTTTTCATCTTTTCTATCTTTCTGTGAACGTGGTTTTAGTTCCACAGGCTGCAGGATTGTAGTTCCTCTTGCTTCTGCTGTCTGCCCTCTGGTGGATGAGGCTACCTAAGAGGCTTGTGCAAGCTTCCTGATGGTAGGGACTGGTGGCAGGTAGAGCTGGGTGTTGCTCTGGTGGGCAGAGCTCAGTAAAACTTTAATCCACTTGTCTGCTGATGGGTGGGGCTGTATTCCCTCCCTGTTTGTTGTTTGGCCTGAGGCGACTCAGCACTGGAGCCTACAGTGGGGCTAATGGCAGACTCCAGGAGGGCCCAGGCCAGTGGTACTTCCCAGAACTTCTGCTGCCAGTGTCCTTCTCCCCATGGTGAGCCACAGCCGCCCCCCGCCTCTGCAGGAGACCCTCCAACACTAACAGGTAGGTCTGTTTCAGTCTCCTATGGAGTCTCTGCTCCTTTCCCCTGGGTCCTGTGCCCTGCAAGCTTGGAGTCTCTGCTTCCCCCAGTCCTGTTGAAGTCCTGCAATCAAATCCCGCTGGCCTTCAAAGTCCGATTCTCTGGGGATTCCTGCTCCCGTTGCCAGACCCCCAGGTTGGGAAGCCTGATGTGGGGCTCAGAACCTTCACTCCAGTGGGTGGACTTCTGTGGTGTAATTGTTCTCCAGTTTGTGAGTCACCCACCCAGCGGTTATGGAATTTGATTTTATTGTGATTGCACCGCTCCTACCATCTCATTGAAGCTTCTCCTTTGTCTTTGGATGTGGGGTATCATTTTTGGTGAGTTCCAGCATCTTCCTGTCAATGACTGTTCAGCAGTTAGTTGTAATTCTGATGCTCTCGCAAGAGGGAGTGAGCACATGTCCTTCTACTCTGCCATCTTGAACCAATCTCCTTTCTCCATCATTTTCAAACTGAATACTCAAAGGTATTTATATCTTTAAGTGTTTGCTGCAGTAATAGAGTTAATTATACTCTCTTCAAGGCCTGCAATTTACGATTAAAGCCAAATAGAGATGTTAACGTTTCATTTTTAAGTCTTTTACTTTTCAAAATGAGAGATTAATGTGCTTAAACATCTGCAAGACATAGCATAACTTTGATTTAGAAATCTAACACTTGACATATAAGACAAAGTTTTTTTCTTTATGATTCCCTTAGTCCCACAAATATACATGAAGCATTTTTATCCATTCTGTCTTACTTTACGAATAATTATTTTATTGTTTTTAAATGTGGGATTTTTTTTCTGCCATTTAAGTCTTTCCAAATTAAAGTTACTGTCTTTTCCCCCTTAAAGTACTAAATGATCTTCAAATTTGAAGAGAAATAAAGACTAAAGGAGAAACTTTTTTATTTTTAAAATTACAAAGCAAAGCCAGGAATTTCAACCTCTACTATAGTTATGTGAGGGCATTTGGGGGAAGGTGTAATGGAGATAATAACTTGCAATGATTCTATTATAATTTTACAAGTCATGTTTTCCCTATTCATCTCAACTTCCCTAATACATTTCAAGTAATTAAATCTTCTTCCATGCTTGTAATTCATTAATTCCAACTTTAACATGTAAAAAAGTAGTTTACACATCACTGTAATCATGCTATTAATACTTTTACAGCTCCAATTTGCTGCCACCTGAGAGCAATGTTCCTGGAAGGTGACTTTTTCCTCAGTTATTTCAACTTCCGTTGGGTCAAAAGCATTTAAATTATAGCCCAATATCAGCTTCATTAAATATCCTTTCTTATTAATTTTCATAAAACTATCTAGCCACTTATAACTACAATAAGAAATCTTTCAGATTTTTGATTCAATCCTTTAATTCTATATAGAAACTGAGGCACAGAGAAGATGAAGGACCAGCTCAAGTTTGCCTAGAAAGTTAATACATGACTTTCTTACCAACTTATTTTCACTCCATTTCCTGTTACTACTTAATACAATTATAAATTCTGATAATAGGTTTTAGAGGCCTAAAACTAAAATATTTAGAGCAAAACAACTATAACAAAACTATTCTAACTTGACTTCAGATAAGATAACATTCCTACAGTTTAGCAAAAACTGATGTTAAGTGGGAACAGTATTTTTGCCATTAAAATAATCTAAACTCTCAGACATCCATTCATTTAAACGTGTATTGAGTGCCCAGTCTAGGCCAGGCCCTGTGATAGGTACTGAAGACAACTAGTTCTCATGTCCATGGCAACAGGGTAAGGCCACCCTTGGAGCTCTTCAGTACCTCCTTCAGGCCGCATGCTGTGGGTGGCTTCCCTTTCTTCTTCAATACTATTTGTGACATTCAATTTAACTTGATTTTACTGAAGTAAAGATGTTTTGGTCTTTTTTTGTGAGTGGGGGTAAATATTACTATAAATATTTGCCTGACAAATGCAATTATTCAATGTAGTGATATGCCAAATTTTTATGCAGTAATAGGCAAATTTTTATGCAGATATAAAAACGTAATCAACCTGTAATTAATTATCTTGTGGAGGCAGGGAAGACATCTGCCATTTCATGAATCAAAATCTTACAAACTAATCACCTAGAGACGTAAAATGAAAAGTACACACCTATAACATTTGCATAGCAAATACTGAAGTTCAGTCATACTTATGCTTAAATTTGAAACTGATTTGTTGCTGGCTGAAAGAAGGGAAAAAACAAACCAGATGATATAAAGCAAAATTGGTTTTTTCTTCTCCCTCTAAGTGTGCACACACGCTTAGAAGGGAAGAAGTCCAGCTGCTTCAACTAACAAGCTTCCAAGTAACCAACATTTGGTACTCTGAACTGACCACTATTATCTATTTAAGCAACAACAAAACACACAAATAACCTGGATAAGACTAAAGTTAGACATATTTAAGAGTTTGCACAATTAAAAAATGACTACTCCTGCATTCTTTCCCAACTTGTGTCCATATATGAGCACTCTTCTGTAATACTTAGTAACTCAGTTTTAAATATTCATTACCAGGCAAATTTTAACAAGGTTTTATAGATCATACTCTAAGGATACCTCCCCCACACCTACAACTAAATTACCGGAATATTCTGCACAGGTCATACTTTGAAAGAATGTGATGGAAAGGAGACACTATATTCCTCGGACCTTTTTACAGCTGAAAAAATTCGTTCGGGGAAGAAGTGTTTACGCCCTATAGCTGTACCCAATTCAACATCCAAAGGCATAGGAAACATCCCTGCATGACAGGCACCACAATGGGCACAGAAAGGAAGGTTACAAAAATAATGACTAGTCCACACTTTAAAAGGCCCTAATCTAGTGGGAAAGACATAAACAATTAATCATAATGTTAACATATTAATGTTATAACAGAGATCTAGACACACGTTACAACGATGCAGAGACCTAGAGAAATCAAAGGACGTTTGAGGGGCAAAATAAGAGAACAACACTCAGGGCAAACAACGCATGTGAAGATGGAATCAGGAAGGCAAGTTTGGAAACAGCAAGCAATTTGATATGGTTTCATGACTGGGGGAGGATCACAGTGAAGATTACGAAACCAGTAAATTAGGCTGAGGCCATAACGCTAAGGGACTTATATGTCATGCTAGGGCTTAGAATTTTGCCTTTACACAATTAGAGATGTTGGAGACATTGAAGCAGGGGTGTGACATGACCAAGACTGCGGGTTTAGAAAGATGAGCTAGCAAAAGCATGGAAACAAAACAGTCAAAATTGGAAACGCTTCAGGGAGAGATCACAATTAAAGTTTATTTTTAGTCTTAGAGAAAGACAAAGTTATTAGCAGAAGGAATAGATGCAAGAATGATACTGAAAAGACCAGATATTTGTGATTTGATTCATGTGCACATTTACACACTTGAAATGCATATCATCGCAAATATAAAAGAACACAAGTTAGTCAAGGCCTAGGATTAAGTTTATTTTATATCTGTTTATCTTAGCTTATTGCTCTTCTGTGTAATGTTTAGAGGTAAGTTATCAAATACTTACTAAGTTTCTATTACCTAAGTAGCAGTTACAATACTAACAATATGCAGGAGGTATGGTTTACAGACATTTGGTTTTAAAAAAAAACTTCATAATTGCATTTTAAAAATTTCTTAAGACAAAATAAGTACTGTAATTGATAAACAAAGATATAGAAAATACTATTCATAGGCAAGCTTTGAAGAATTATTTTCTTAAGAATTATTTTCGGAGGGGGATGATGGCAGAAGAGCAAGACGCAGAGATCACCTTCCTCCCCACAGATACATCAGAAATACACCTACACGTGGAACAACTCCTACAGAACACCAACTGAACGCTGGCAGAAGACCTCAGACCTCCCAAAAGGCAAGAAACCCCCTACGTACCTGGATAGGGCAAAAGAAAAAAGAATAAACAGAGACAAAAGGATAGGGACCTGCACCAGTGGGAGGGAGCTGTGAAGGAGGAAAGGTTTCCACACACTAGAAGCCCCTTCACGGGCAGAGACTGTGGGTGGCGGAGGGGGGAAGCTTAGGAGCCATGGAGGAGAACACAACAACAGGGGTGCGGAGGGCAAAGCGGAGAGATTCCCCCACAGAGGATCGGTGCCGACCGGCACTCATCAGGCCGAGAGGCTTGTCTGCTCACCCACCGGGGCGGGCGGGGCTGCGAGCTGAGGCTTCGGCTTCGCAGGGAGAGGACTGGGGTTGGCGGCGTGAACACAGCCCTCAGGGGGTTAGTGCACCACGGCTAGCCAGGAGGGAGTCCAAGGAAAAGTCTGGACCTGCCGAAGAGGCAAGAGACCTTTTCTTCCCTCTTTGTTTCCTGGTGCGCGAGGAGAGGGGATTCAGAGCGCTACTTAAAGGAGCTCCAGAGACAGGCGCGAGCCGCTGCTAACAGCACGGACCCCAGAGACGGGCATAAGACGCTAATGCTGCTGCTGCAGCCACCAAGAAGCCTGTGGGCAAGCACAGGTCACTATCCACACCTCCCTTCCGGGAAGGCTGTGCAGCCCGCCACTGCCAGGGTCCCGGGATCCAGGGACAACTTCCCCGGGAGAACGCACGGCACGCCTCAGGCTGGTACAACGTCACGCTGGCCTCTGCCGCCGCAGGCTTGCCCCGCACTCCGTACCCCTCCCTCCCCCGAGCCTGAGTGAGCCAGAGCCCCCGAATGAGCGGCTCCTTTAACCCTGTCCTGTCTGGGCGAAGGACAGACGCCATCCAGCGACCTACATGCAGTGGCGGGGCCAAATCCAAAGCTGAGCCCTGGGAACTGTTCAAACAAAGAAGAGAAAGGGAAATCTCTCCCAGCAGCCTCAGGAGCCGCGAATTAAAGCTCCACAATCAACTTGATGTACCCTGAATCTGTGGAATACATGAATAGACAACGAATCATCCCAAATTGAGGAGGTGGACTTTGAGAGCAAGATTTATGATTTTTTCCCCTTTTCCTATTTTTGTAAGTGTGTATGTGTACGCTTCTGTGTGAGATTTTTTCTGTATAGCTTTGCTTTCACCATTTGTCCTAGGGTTCTATCCGTTCGTTTTTTCTTTTTTTCACTTTAAAAAAAGTTTTTTTCTTAATAATTATTTTTTACTTTAATAACTTTATTTTTTCTTACTTTATTTTATTTTCTTTTATCCTCCTTCTTTCTTCCTACTTTTTCTCCCTTTTATTCTGAGCCATGTGGATGAAAGGCTCTTGGTGCTACAGCCAGGAATCAATGCTGTGCCTCTGAGGTAGGAGAGCAAACTTCAAGACAATGGTCCACAAGAGACCTCCCAGCTCCACGTAATATCAAACGTCAAGAATCTCCCAGAGATCTCCATCTCAACACCAACACCAAGCTTCACTCACAGACCAGCAAGCTACAGTGCTGGACACCCTATGCCAAACAACTAGCAAGACAGGAATACAACCCCACCCATTAGCAGAGAGACTGCGTAAAATCATAATAAGTCCACAGACACCCCAAAACACACAACCAGACGTGGACATGCCCACCAGAAAGACAAGATCCAGTCTCATCCACCAGAACACAGGCACTAGTCCCCTCCACCAGGAAGCTTACACAACCCACTGAACCAACTTTAGCCACTGGGGACAGACGCCAAGAA
Source organism: Grampus griseus (assembly GCF_964374135.1). Classification (NCBI taxonomy): domain Eukaryota; kingdom Metazoa; phylum Chordata; class Mammalia; order Artiodactyla; family Delphinidae; genus Grampus; species Grampus griseus. The sequence goes on from NC_139017.1 coordinate 83,753,324, forward strand.
AACCGGGAACAACGAACCTGCAGCCTGCAAAAAGGAGACCCCAAACACAGTAGGATAAGCAAAATGAGAAGACAGAAAAACACACGGCAGATGAAGGAGCAAGATAAAAACCCACCAGACCTGACAAATGAAGAGGAAATAGGCAGTCTACCTGAAAAAGAATTCAGAATAATGATAGTAAAGATGATCCAAAATCTTGGAAATAGAATAGACAAAATGCAAGAAACATTTAGCAAGGACCTAGAAGAACTAAAGTTAAAACAGGCAATGATGAACAACACAATAAACGAAATTAAAAATACTCTAGAAGGGATCAAGAGCAGAATAACTGAGGCAGAAGAATGGATAAGTGACCTGGAAGATAAAATAGTGGAAATAACTACTGCAGAGCAAAATAAAGAAAAAATAATGAAAAGAACTAAGGACAGTCTCAGAGACCTCTGGGAAACATTAAACGTACCAACATTCGAATTATAGGGGTTCCAGAAGAAGAAGAGAAAAAGAAAGGGACTGAGAAAATATTTGAAGAAATTATAGTTGAAAACTTCCCTAATATGGGAAAGGAAATAGTGAATCAAGTCCAGGAAGCACAGAGAGTCCCATACAGGAGAAATCCAAGGAGAAACACGCCAAAACACATATTAATCAAACTGTCAAAAATTAAATACAAAAAAAACATATTAAAAGCAGCAAGGGAAAAACAACAAATAACACCAAAAGAATCCCCATAAGGTTAACAGCTGATCTTTCAGCAGAAACTCTGCAAGCCAGAAGGGACTGGCAGGACATATTTAAAGTGATGAAGGAGAAAAAACTACAACCAAGATTACTCTACCCAGCAAGGATCTCATTCAGATTTGATGGAGAAATTAAAACCTTTACAGACAAGCAAAAGCTGAGAGAGTTCAGCACCACCAAACCAGCTTTACAACAAATGTTAAAGGATCTTCTCTAGGCAAGAAACACAAGAGAAGGAAAAGACCTACAATGACAAACCCAAAACAATTAAGAAAATAGGAATAGGAACACACATATCAATAATTACCATAAATGTAAATGGATTAAATGCTCCAACCAAACGATACAGACTGGCTGAATGGAAACAAAAACAAGACCCATATATATGCTGTCTACAAGAGACCCACTTCAGACCTAGAGACACATACAGACTGAAAGTGAGGGGATGGAAAAAGATATTCCATGCAATGGAAACCAAAAGAGAGCTGGAGCAGCAATTCTCGTATCAGACAAAATAGACTTTAAAATAAAGACTATTAGAAGAGACAAAGAAGGACACTACATAATGATCAAGGGATCGATCCAAGAAGAACATATAACAATTGTAAATATTTATGCACCTAACATAGGAGCGCCTCAATACATAACGCAAATACTAACAGCCATAAAAGGGGAAATCAACAGTAACACATTCATAGTAGGGGACTTTAACACCCCACTTTCACCAATGGACAGATCATCCAAAATGAAAATAAATAAGGAAACACAAGCTTTAAATGATACATTAAACAAGATGGACTTAACTGATGTTTATAGGACATTCCATCCAAAAACAACAGAATACACATTTTTCTCAAGTGCTCATGGAACATTCTCCAGGATACATCATATCTTGGGTCACAAATCAAGCCTTGGTAAATTTAAGAAAACTGAAATTGTATCAAGTATCTTTTCCGACCACAATGCTATGAGACTAGATATCAATTACAGGAAAAGATCTGTAAAAAATACAAACACATGGAGACTAAAAAATACACTACTTAATAACGAAGTGATCACTGAAGAAATCAAAGAGGAAATCAAAAAATACCTAGAAATAAATGACAATGGAGACACGACGACCCAAAACCTATGGGATGCAGCAAAAGCAGTTCTAAGAGGGAAGTTTATAGCAATACAATCCTACCTTAAGAAACAGGACACAGCTCGAATAAACAACCTAACCTTGAACCTAAAGCAATTAGAGAAAGAAGAACAAAAAAAACCCAAAGCTAGCAGAAGGAAAGAAATCATAAAGATCAGATCAGAAATAAATGAAAAATAAATGAAGGAAACGATAGCAAAGATCAATAAAACTAAAAGCTGGTTCTTTGAGAAGATAAACAAAATTGATAAACCATTAGCCAGACTCATCAAGAAAAAAAGGGAGAAGACTCAAATCAATGGAATTAGAAATGAAAAAGGAGAAGTAACAACTGACACTGCAGAAATACAAAAGATCATGAGAGATTACTACAAGCAACTCTATGCCAATAAAATGGACAACCTGGAAGAAATGGACAAATTCTTAGAAAAGCATAAACTACCAAGACTGAATCAGGAAGAAATAGAAAATATAAACAGCCCAATCACAAGCACTGAAATTGAAACAGTGATTAAAAATCTTCCAACAAACAAAAGCCCAGGACCAGATGGCTTCACAAGTGAATTCTATCAAACATTTAGAGAAGAGCTAACACCTATCCTTCTGAAACTCTTCCAAAATATAGCAGAGGGAGGAACACTCCCAAACTCATTCTACGAGGTCACCATCACCCTGATACCAAAACCAGACAAGGATGTCACAAAGAAAGAAAACTACAGGCCAATACCACTGATGAACACAGATACAAAAATCCTCAACAAAATACTAGCAAACAGAATCCAACAGCACATTAAAAGGATCATACACCATGATCAAGTGGGGTTTATTCCAGGAATGCAAGGATTCTTCAATATATGCAAATCAATCAATGTGATACACCATATTAACAAATTGAAGGAGAAAAGCCATATGGTCATCTCAATAGATGCAGAGAAAGCTTTCAACAAAATTCAACACCCATTTATGATAAAAACCCTCCAGAAGGTAGGCATGGAGGGAACTTTCCTCAACATAATAAAGGCCATATATGACAAACCCACAGCCAACATCATCCTCAACGGTGAAAACCTGAAAGCATTTCCACTAAGATCAGGAACAAGACAAGGTTGCCCACTCTCACCACTCTTATTCAACATAGTTTTGGAAGTTATAGCCACAGCAATCAGAGAAGAAAAGGAAATAAAAGGAATGCAAATCGGAAAAGAAGAAGTAAAGCTGTCACTGTTTGCAGATGAAATGATACTATACATAGAGAATCCTAAAGATGCTACCAGAAAACTACTAGAGCTAATCAATGAATTTGGTAAAGCAGCAGGATACAAAATTAATGCACAGAAATCTCTGGCATTCCTATACACTAATGATGAAAAATCTGAAAGTGAAATCAAGAAAACACTCCCATTTACCAATGCAACAAAAAGAATAAAATATCTAGGAATAAACGTACTAAGGAGACAAAAGACCTGTATGCAGAAAATTATAAGACATTGATGAAAGAAATTAAAGATGATACAAATAGATGGTGAGATATGCCATGTTACTGGAATGGAAGAATCAACATTGTGAAAATGACTCTACTACACAAAGCAATCTACAGATTCAATGCAATCCCTATCAAACTACCACTGGCATTTTTCACAGAACTAGAACAAAAAATTTCACAATTTGTATGGAAACACAAAAGACCCCAAATAGCCAAAGCAATCTTGAGAATGAAAAACGGAGCTGGAGGAATCAGGCTCACTGACTTCAGATTATACTACAAAGCTACAGTAATCAAGACAATATGGTACTGGCACAAAAAACAGAAATATAGAACAATGGGACAGGATAGAAAGCCCAGAGATAAACCCACGCACATATGGTCACCTTATCTTTGATAAAGGAGGCAGGAATGTACAGTGGAGAAACGACAGCCTCTTCAATAAGTGGTGCTGGGAAAACTGGACAGGTACATGTAAAAGTATGAGATTAGATCACTCCCTAACACCATACACAAAAATAAGCTCAAAATGGATTAAAGACCTAAATGTAAGGCCAGAAACTATCAAACTCTTAGAGGAAAACATAGGCAGAACAATCTATGACATAAATCACAGCAAGACCCTTTTTGACCCAACTCCTAGAGAAATGGAAATAAAAACAAAAATAAACAAATGGGACCTAATGAAACTTCAAAGCTTTTGCACAGCAAAGGAAACCATAAACAAGACAAAACAACAACCCTCAGAATGGGAGAAAATATTTGCAAATGAAGCAACTGACAAAGGTGTAAGTAATCTCCAAAATTTACAAGCAGCTCATGCAGCTCAATAACAAAAAAACAAACAACCCAATCCAAAATTGGGCAGAACACCTAAATAGACATTTCTCCAAAGAAGATATACAGACTGCCACAAACACATGAAAGAATGCTCAACATCATTAATCATTAGAGAAATGCAAATCAAAACTACAGTGAGATATCATCTCACACCAGTCAGAATGGCCATCATCAAAAAATCTAGAAACAATAAATGCTGGAGAAGGTATGGAGAAAAGGGAACACTTTTGCACTGCTGATGGGAATGTGAATTGGTACAGCCACTATGGAGAACAGTATGGAGGTTCCTTAAAAAACTACAAATAGAACTACTATGTGACCCAGCAATCCCACTACTGGGCATATACCCTGAGAAAACCATAATTCAAAAAGAGTCATGTACCAAAATGTTCATTGCAGCTCTATTTACAATAGCCAGGAGGTGGAAGCAACCTAAGTGTCCATCATCGGATGAATGGATAAAGATGTGGCACATATATACAATGGAATATTACTCAGCCATATAAAGAAAGGAAAATGAGTTATTTGTAGTAAGGTGGATGGACCTAGAGTCTGTCATACAGAGTGAAGTAAGTCAGAAAGAGAAAGACAAATACTGTATGCTAACACATATACATGGAATCTAAGAAAAAAAAAATGTCATGAAGAACCCAGGGGTAAGACAGGAATAAAGACACAGACCTACTAGAGAATGGACTTGAGGATATCGGGAGGGGGAAGGGTAAGCTGTGACAAAGTGAGAGAGTGGCATGGACATATATACACTACTAAACGTAAAATAGATAGCTAGTGGGAAGCAGCCGCATAGCACGGGGAGATCAGCTCGGTGGTTTGTGACCATCTAGAGGGGTGGGATAGGGAGGGTGGGAGGGAGGAAGACGCGAGGGGGAAGGGATATGGGAACATATGTGTGTGTGTGACTGATTCACTTTGTTATGAAGCAGAAACTAGCACACCATTGTAAAGCAATTATACTCCAATAAAGATGTAAAAAAAAAAAAAGAATTATTTTCACTCATTCTCACAAACAGAAACTGCATGTGTACAAAAATGACATAATTTGCATGAAGATCACTGAATACTGTTCATTAGTGATGACTTAAATTGAAACTTTATTGTGATTTCAGCTGAGAGAATTCATAAGAAGAAGGCAAAAATAACCACGGAGTTGATAGTTGCTCATTTTAAGGGTTTTTTAAATAGCAAATTTTGGGTTTGGGGGTTTTGCGGGGGGGGTTGGCTTGTTTTTCCTTCGTATATGTAGTTTGTTGCTGTTTTGTGTTGGGAAAAAATTTCTAGATCTCAAAATGGTAACTTAAGAAAAAACCTTATATCAAAGAGTGTTAGTAAATACCCAAACGTCAGAGGAAAGTCCTCACAAAGACCCTCTTGCTTAATGTTGGGTTTGCTTAAGCGAAAATGGAATTATTTAATAAATAATACCATAATTTACTCACTTTGTGTAATTTCTTCCCACTCATTTTTAGGTGGAAAAAATCAAGAAAAATATTCTCTCCACATAGTCTATGCATAAGTGTTTTCCTATTTTAAAACAGCAATGGCAACATCCAGCAAAGGTCCTGAAGGTTTTTTTTAAAACATCAATCATTTTCACAGTGGGGAGGAGTGATGTAGGAGAAGCACAGATCAATAAAGCTTAGATGGTTCCTCTGGCTCTGACTCCATTCTTCCATTAGGGACTACTTTCTGCAAGCAGCAAAATGTGATACAGATACATTTAAAGGGACAGGGAGTAGCACTGAGATGTTTATCAGTGATGAAGGGAGGGGAAAGCTCACCAGCACTCACACTCTCCGGCTTCCCACACGGTTCTCTATCCAACTCTTTTCTGTCTTTCTCACCCTCCCCCATAGCTATCTGAAACAGCCTGGCTGACAAGGAACTGTGATAACTGCCCTAAGCAAGTACAACTAAATAAGGTGAGTTGTGATAGCTTCAAGGTGCATTTATTTACTATTTTAATGGACCTTTGGGTCTGTGAGGAAATCAGTGGGAAAATGAGCCAGGCCTGCAAAAACAGCTTGGATTCTAGCCATCTGACCAGACAGATTAAGACCCTCACTTGGAAAGTGGGGTGCTTGCCCTTAAGATTTATGCCTTTCAATCACTTCACAGATTCTCTTTCTTTTCCCTGTAACAAAAATACTAAGATGTACATTCCCATGTTTACACACCATGTTTCTTTTCTTTTTTTAAAATTTGAACTTTTTCATAAATTAGGAGGGGTTAAAAGAGAGGAGACTTGCTTGGAAATTTAAATTCTAGTTAATCTTTGAGGTGGCCTATGAAAGGTACCATTTTGGTTTGCTCAAGCTCCCTATATCTTTCCTTCTAGTAAGGGAATCTGCCTCCATGGCCAAGGGTTGGCCAGTCATAATATCTTATTTTTGGGAAGTATTAATCGGTCCAAAAGAGCCAGGATCCTTCAGTAAGGCTGACAGGTAAATAACTATTGGGAGATAGGAACTCTGTCTTTCCACTGGGGTGACTGGGACAGTCAGTAGTCCTATTTTCCTGTCTCATAGAACAAACCTTTCTTACTTTAGCAGATAAAAATGATACCACATTTTTCTCTTCATTCAGTCATTCACTTAACATTTACTAAACATCTGCTGTGTACTAAGTACTGTGCTGGGCACTGAGAATATAAAAACAAAGCAGTAGGGTGACTGTATCTTGTGAACCAAAAATCCAGACATTATCTGTTGAAAGATTTTTATGTAACTTCTGGATGTGAGATGTCATCTGAGAGACACTGTTTACATTCAAAAACATGGTAACTTCTAAGACATTTGGGTAGTTTGAGGAAAAAAAAAATCATTATGAAATCCAAAGCTGGAAGTATAATAGAAAGAGGCAAAATTTACAGTTGACATCATTATAAGATGTCACCTGGCTCTCAAATCTTCTAGTTACAGTTTTTTAGCACCATGTAATACGATATGAGAATAAAAGAAGACTAGTGAAGTAAGAAAATATAAATGCTATCCCCTCACAAGTAGGATTGGGGAATACCATAAAATATAATATGATGGAAAGGCTTAGGTGCTAAGTTTATCTGATGCCAATTAAAGTACACATATACTACTTCTTTCCCCATATGTAAAAGAGGAACAATAATAGTAGCTACCTCATAGGATTATTTGAGATTGAAAGAATTTAATACATGAAAAACACTTAAATCAATACCTTGCACATGGTAAATAAATAATAAGTGGTTTTGGTTGCCCTAACACTGCCGTTACAAGAAAACAACAAAATTGAGGGTCAAAGCAGGTTCTGAAAGAATATGAATGGCAAACACTGGACAGTGATCTACAACCATTATCAAAAAAAAGACTATGAAGTTTGGAGGCGACTTGTGAGTCCTTTGAGATTTACAGGAAAGAGGAGTTTTAATCACTGCCCCCCTTTTAATGCATCTGCTTTGCTTTTTAATACCCTAAAGGGTTTTACTTTATTAAGGGTAAGGATACTAAAGTATATTCAAATTCTAAAATATTTATTTCATGTGATTCCAAAGTGGACTCAAAATATATCGGGCCTTTCGCGATTTTCAAGTTCCATTCCCTCTACCTTTAAAATATATCTGAAATCTGACCCCTTGCTCACTATTAGCCAGATAGTAATACTTCCATTAGTAATGGAAGTACAGACATCACCATCTCTTGCCTACGTGAGTGCAATAGTCTTCTTTGCTCTTATCTCCTAGAGTCAACTTTCCACAGGGCAGCCAGAGTGAGCTTTCCCACATCCAAACGAGCCCAGCCTCCAATGCTCATAACCTCCCAGTCACTCCCATCACAACCAGATTAAGATCCAGTCTCTTTACATGAGTAACTGTGTCCAAATTCATCTATTTACAGCCTCCCTCTCCCTCTCTACGCTTTAGTCCCTCTGGTCTTCTGGGTCCTAGAACACGCCAAGCCAAATTCTGACTTCTGTCTGGCTGAATGCTCTTCTCCCATATTTCCACTTGGCCAGATTCTTGATTTCATTCAGATCTTTTGTCTAATTCACCTCCTCAGAGAAAAACCTTTCCTGAATACCCTATCTTACATAGTCACCTCTCCTCCCCTCCCCTTCCCTGCCCTCTTTTTACCCCTTTCTTTATAGTATTTATGTGACCTGAATTATATATATATTACGACAGGGACCTTGTATGTCTTACCATCGTAGGGCCTATAACAATACCTGACACAAAACAGGGCTCAGTAAATATTTGTTGAATAAATAAAAGCATCCTTGTGAAGTTTTGCTTCATTGCATTAAAACCTCTTTTCTTAAAAGGCAAGAAACTAAATCCCACTTTACAAAAAAAAAATAAAGTAAAAGCTTCTTACAAGCATCAATTAATACATCCTTATACAAGCATCAATTAATACATCCTTATACAAGCCAACTGAAGCAGAAAATATTATAAAACCTATTGCTGAGCTCTTGTCTTCCTAAGGCAAAGCAGATAGTGATAAAATACATGGCAAAAAACCACTGATAAATGCAAAGAGATTAGCCATGGTCTCTGCTGGCATCTAATATTACCTCTATAGTGGATTCTCAAATTTAGATCTTGAATCTTGACTCCCTCCTTGAGTTCCAGTTTCACATTTAATTGCCTGGTAATGCACCCCACTTCCTTCTTCTCCCTATTCCTCCTGCCTTATTATCTATCACTCCTCCCAAACATGCTAACCCTCTAGTATGCATTCCAATATGTTGTCATACGCTAATACTATATGAATATATACATACGTAGGTACACATACTCATACATAAACCCACACAAAGGTTTTCTGGTCATTGTGTTACAAAAGAATAGGATATATTAATATATACTTCTGTACATATTTCTTTCTTCATTCGACAATACCTCACAGAAAGTCCCTCAAAGTTGGCTCATACAATGCTGTTTTTGATGGAAACACAATATTTATTCTATGTTGTGATATACTATAATTTATTTACCCATTCCACTATTCATAGATATTATTTAGTTTGTAATTTTTGATACTATAAACAGTGCTGAAATAAACATCCTTGTACATATCAGTGCTTTAATTCTTAGAGACAGATTGCCTTAAGTGAAATCATTAAGGCATAATATGTTTATTTTCAATCTTAATAGATATTGCCAGATTACCTTCCAAAAAAGGCAATAACAACTCATATTTCTATCAGCAGTGTTCAAATAAACTTCCCCATCCCCAACCCAAGTAACAAGTGTTTTTGATCATTTTAATTTTTGCCGATCTTATGGATGTAAAGTGATAGTTTCGCATTATTTTAATTTGCCTTTCATTGACTACTAATAAGTCTGACCATCCTTTGAAATATTATTGACCATCTGAATATGCTCTTCTAAAATTGCCTATTCATATCCTTTGCCCATTTTTCTATTTGGTAGTTTGTCTTATCAAACTGTAAGAGCTTTCTGCATGTTACAGACACAAGCCCTTTCATCTGACACCTCTGTTGCAAATACTTTATTTTCCAAATTTGCTGTGGACTATTAATTTTGTTTATGTTCTGTTTTGCCATATAAATTTAAACTTTCATATAGCCAAAATTCTTTTTCCCCCCGTCCAGCTTCTAGATTTCCTGTTTAATAAAGAAGGTTCTCTAGATGACAATTCTGACTTAAATATCAAATTATAAAATAAAATATGAGAAATTTCCCTTCCACATAAAATATGAGAAATCCTGTTTAAATTGTACTTTGTTAAGAACCATCCCCACTTTTTTTTTACACCTTGTTCTTTTGACTCTCTAGTTACTACATTGAAAAATCTTGACATTATAATTATTAAAGTAAATAGATTTTCCACCAAAACTTGAAGTAAAAAAGATACTAGATATGTCACCTTGAACTTTCTATCCATTACAGGGACTCTCCTCTGCAACACCACTGCCAAACAATAATCTAACCTCTGCTTGCTTATTTCCAATGATGAGATACTTAATACTTCTCTAGACCTTACCATTCCACTTTCCAGAAGTTTCTATTCATTTCATTCTGAGTCATCTATATTTTTCATATTCCTGCTGAAATAACCAAACTAAGCAAATACATGAGAATGAAAATCAGACTCAGTAATTTAACTGATATTCTTAGTACCTGAAGATTATTCATTTGCTTTTTCCCTTTCCTCCAATGAATATCTTTTTTATGCCAAGTATTAGAAATACAAAGATTGGGGGCTTCCCTGGTGGCGTAGTGGTTGAGAGTCCGCCTGCCGATGCAGGGGACATGGGTTCGTGCCCCGGTCCGGGAAGATCCCACATGCCGCGGAGCGGCTGGGCCCGTGAGCCATGGCCGCTGGGCCTGCGCGTCCGGAGCCTGTGCTCTGGAGCGGGAGAGGCCACAGCAGTGAGAGGCCCGCGTACCGCAACAACAACAAAAAGAAAGGGTAAAAGAATCTCCAATAAAATGCAGTCAGGATAATAGTAAGAAATGAACAGATAATAAACAGATAAAGCAAACAATAGGCTAGAAAAATACACAAGAAACTGATTACCAATGCCTATTCTATCAAGGCAGGGATCGGCTCCTGTGAAATTCTAAGATTTTGCAGATCCTTACATGGGGTTGGAGAGTAACCTGCTTACTGATTTACTCAGAGTAGACAGTCACATTTAACAATTTACTCAGAGTAGACAGTCACATTTAACAAACACATGTAGGACCTCGTAGTCAGTTAGCTGTCAAAAGCATTTATCCATCCATCCGTTAACTGGCACAACCAATTCCTAATTCAAACCTCACACTCAAAAACATGCGACCTTTCTGGAACAAAGACACAAGACAGCTCTGTTTATATTTACCAGAAACCTTACCCTTGGCAAAGACAAATTTCTGCAAATTTTAAATTGAAGTACTAATCGAAGTATAATATATACCTGAAACTATGTTTATTGTTCAATATTAAAGGTGAAATACTTTAAAATCACAAAAAGCATTAACAGGAAAAAAAAAGTAGCAAATTAAAGCAAAATTTCTTTATCAGACTACGAGGCTAAAATAAGTATCAGGTAAAGGTAAACAAATAAAATTAAAAGTTGACAAAAAGATTTTAACCACTAAAAGCTTCAAAATCATGAGTCGGGTTTATCTAGCATATTCAAGAAAACCTAGGCATGTTACAGGATAGCACAACTATTCACCAAAGACACACTTCTATAATCACAGCAGTCTAATGGTGTCAGCTGTTTTGAATACGTAGTCATAATACAGCTCATTTTAATATGGCAGAGTTAGCTGAGCTCTCTGTTGTATTTCTATACTTTCTATGATGCATTATTATAGATACTTCATTGTAAGTATTTGTTTACACCTGTTTCTTATGTTAGTCGTAAGCTCCTAGAGATAATAGTCTTTATAACCCTAATACAAACACAAATTGTAGCCCTAGATTTAATTCCTAATATGTATATCTTACTTTCACAGACTTAGGACTTACAAGTTCAAATATGCATTATAAGCTAGCATTAAAAGAAAGGTACAGTACCTTCAAAAACTAAACCAAAACAAAACATCACATTCTTTGTAAACCTACAAGGTAAATATCTTGAAATCTTGAATTCTAAAACAGTATGTGGGGCTTGCTCTATTAAGTGTTACATTTATATGAGAGCCTGGCAAATGGGTTCTAAAGATATTTAGATCCTCTATGATTTTCTTAGTCTGTGCATTTATTATTGTTTCTAATCACTAGCAGTTATACGGGCTCCAATTGTTTTGCATCTCTTTAAGTAAATGGAGCATCTGCCTACAGACAATATAGTCCAAGAGGTACTTTATAAGAATTAAGTCCTATGAAAACATGGAATAATTAGAGTACTAACAAAAAACTATGAAGATTCTTTCCAACATAAATGTCTTGTCGTGGTTTTTGTTGGTATTTAATGTATGGCCTTACTTTGAGGATATATTTAAGCTAGCACAGCAGACTAAAATCAGTCATTCTTAAAAATAACAAAAACCAGTAGTAAGTCCCTTACATACAAATGAGTTCTGTTTCAAGAGCACATTCGTAAGTAAGTCCAATTTGTTTATAAGTCCAAAAAAGTTAGCCTAGGTAGCCAACTAACACAATCAGCTATATAGTACTATACTGTAATAGGTTTATAATACTTTTCACACGAATAATACATAAAAAACAAACACAAAAAATAAAACATTTTTAATCTTACAGTACAGTACCTTGAAAACTATAGTAGTACAATACAACAGCTAGCATACAGGGGCTGGCATTGAGTGAACAGACAAAAAGAGTTACTGAATGGAGGAGGGAGAGGAGGTGGGAGATGGGAGAGCTGAAGGAACGTCAGCAATAGGAGACAGAGGGCAAGCTGCAATTTCACTCACACCTGACGTTGATGGCACAGGTTCTGGTTCCTTGCTGGATTCAATGCTATCTACAGTCTTGAAAAAACGATCCAGTGATGTCTGGGCGGTAGCTCTTTTTTTCTCGTCATAGATGACATGGTAGCACCAGATTGCATTCTAAATGGCTGCTGCAACCTTTGTGTACCATTCTACGTTAGGGTCCTGTGCCTCAACAACTAACAGTGCCTCCTCAAATAAAGAAAATCCCCTTGCCATTTCCTGCGTTGTGAATCTCTTCAGTTCTTTAGTTACTTCTTCCTCTTGTCTCTCTTCGTCCTTTCTCTGGGCCTCTAATTCCATCAGGGCTTCATTAATTAGCTCCTCGTGTTGTACAGCAAGGAGTTCAGGGAAGTCGTCCTCTTGTAGACCTAGCTTGAAGTAAAGATACTGTACTACTGTACTCTATACAGTACTGTACAGTAAAGTATACAAATGCACAACCACTTGTAGAGGATGCATGCATGTGACAATGTACGCCAGACACGTGAACTAACTTATGTGACTGGACATGCAAACACACGTTTGCATCTTTAAAAGTTCACAACTTGAAGGTTTGTATGTATGGGAATTACTGTAAACAAAATCTAGCTAGTTTAAACCATTATTAACAAAACCATTTAATTTGTATGAAGTATAAAAAGTACTCACATTGGCTCTCACTGAAGAGCCTTAGGTGAGCAATCAAAATTCAAAAGAGAAAAGACCCTAACTAAAATTGAGTTGCTTGTGGACATGTTAAGTGAGTTATCGGTGACTCAGACACAAAATGTGAACAGTACTTAAAGAATCCTTCCCTTTGAAATACTCTAGTACTAGAAAATGATTTGAGTGTTTGCCAGGTTTTATATTTTAGAGAAAGATACTTTGATACCTCATTTAACATGTATGAACTATTACTAATTTAGAGAATGTAATTTTTTATGAGCATTTTCACCTTAATCAAATGATCAAACCTAACATCACCATCCTGACTTGCTGATGTATTCTTGCTAAAAATGTTTAATACAAAATTAATCATGAGGAAACAGATGAATCCAAATCGAGGAATATTTTGCAAAACACCTAGCCTATAACCTAAAGATGTCAATTCCAAGGAAGACCGCCTTTATCATACCTCCCACCCCCAAAAAGATGGGAAACTATTCTAATTTAAAGGAGACTAAAGAAACATAACAACTAAATGCAATGTGTGATCCTTGATCAGGGGTCAGCCAGCTATAAAGGATTTTATTGGGACATTTGGAAAAATTTAAATATGGACTTTGTATTATATAAATGTTATATCTGTATTAAATTCTAGAGTGTGATAATTATATTACATTTATGTAGTAAAAGTCCTTGTTCTTGTGAAATATCTGCTAAAGTTTTTAGGAAAAAAGAGTCATAAAATATTTAGGGAAGAATAGTCACATTGTCTGCAATTTAGTCTCAAATGGTCAGAGGGGAAAAATTTATATACAGAGATAAAACAAATGTGGCAAAATGTATTCAACTGATAAATTCAGAGAGAGCATATACAAATATTGATCGTTCTCTTATTTAAATTTTCACTTTGAAAATTTTTTAAAATAAAAAGTTGGAAGGAATACTCAAATGAAAACTCTACAAGTGAGAAAGACAGTAAATAAAATTAAGAACTTAATGACTGGGTTCACAAGCAGGTTCAACAGAACGGGAGAAAAAAATCAGTGAACTGGAAGCAAATTCAGAAAAAAATTCACAGGGTGAAAAAAAGGTTAGAAAATATGGCAATGAGTGTATGAGCATGTGAGACAGGGTAAAAAGTTCTAACAGATGAGACTGTAGTCCCAGAGAAGAGGAGAGACTGTAACAGAAGCAATGTATAATAGAAGCTTCTGTATAACAGAAGCTGCTGTAATACACAGCAGCTGAGAATTTCCCCAAACTAGACATCAAGCTATAGATTCAAGAAGCAATATGGACATCAAAAATGACTAACAATACAAAGAAAACCATACTTTTAGGCATACCATATTTAAATTGCTAAAAAGAGGTGGAGAAACTCTTAAAAGCAGCAAAGTATTACCTTCAAAAGAGCAACTCAACTTCTACTTCTCATCAGAAAGTGGAAGTCAGAAAACAACCAAATAAAACCTTTAAAGAGCCGAAATAAAATAATGCCCTACCTAAATTCTATACTCAGTAAAAATACTCTTCAAAAATGGAGGAGAGGGCTTCCCTGGTGGCGCAGCGGTTGAGAGTCCGCCTGCTGATGCAGGGGACACGGGTTCGTGCCCCGGTCCGGGAGGATCCCACATGCCGCGGAGCGGCTGGGCCCGTGAGCCATGGCCGCTGAGCCTGCGCGTCCGGAGCCTGTGCCCCGCAATGGGAGAGGCCACAACAGTGAGAGGCCCGTGTACCGCAAAAAAAAAAAAAAAAATGGAGGAGAGGGCTTCCCTGGTGGCGCAGTGGTTGAGAGTCCGCCTGCCAATGCAGGGGACACGGGTTCGTGCCCCGGTCCGGGAAGATCCTGCATGCCACGGAGTGGCTGGGCCCGTGAGCCATGGCCACTGAGCCTGTGTGTCCGGAGCCTGTGCTCCGCAACAGGAGAGGCCACAACAGTGAGAGGCCCGCGTAACACACACACACAAAAAAGGAGGAGAAATAAAGGTACTTCTGAACAAATAAAAATCAAAGGAATTTATGATCAGCAGAATTTCACTAAAGGGAGTTCTTCTAGCAAAAGAAAAATAGGCCTAAAGAGAAGCAGGGAAATACAATGAGAATGTAGATCAATGGAAAGAATAAAAATATGGGCAAATCTCAACAATTATATAAAACAATAAAAATTATGTCTTGTGGAGTTTAAAATATACAGAGAATCTAAATTCACTATAAGAACAGCACAAAGGCAGAAGAGTGATAAATGCAGTCAAAGTATTCCAAGGTGCTTGCATTGTCCAGGAAATGATAAAAGCAGGCACTGATATTAGACTTTTATAACTCAAAAATGCATGTTGTAACCTCTAGGAAGTCACTAAAACAATAGTGAAAGAATATATAACAGGTTTACAGGATAAAATGGAATAAAAAAATAATCCAAAAGGAGACAAGAAAGGAAAGAAAATGGCCGAGACCAAGTAGAACAAATAAAAAATAATTTCAAAATTTAAACTGAAATATATGTTATCACGTTAAATGTAAATGGACTAAATATTCAATTAAAACACAAATAATCTCACTGAATTAAAAACAAAAATATATGCTGCTCACAAAAGACCACCTTAAATAATAAGATATAGAGAAGCTAAAAATTAAAGGATGAAAGACATACCATGCAAACATTAACAATAACATCAATAAAATTAATATTTATGCCCCTGTGCATTCAATCAAATATTTTCTGGCCATCTATAATAATAGCAAAACTTAAATACACTTATTACAAATCCCACCAATATGGCCCCCCAATGATTACTGCCTTTTAGTATTCAATGTGTGAAGTGTTCCTCAACCCTACATTAAATAGGGCTGCTCTGTGTGACCATTAAAATATTTTGAAAATGACAGAGTATGATTTCTAAAGCTAAATCATAACATAATTTGTGATTTCCCCCTTTCTCTCTCTGGCGTCACCTGTTCTGGGGAAAGCCAGATGAACACTCAGCAGCCCTATAGAGAGAACCATCTGGTGAAGAACTGAGGTCTCCTGCCAACAGCTGGCATAAATTTGCCAGCCATGAGAAGTGAGCCATCCTAAATGCAGAACTCCCAACCCCAATAAAGCCTTCAGATGATGGCAGACCCAGCTAAACTTTATTTTTTTTCATCTATATTCATCAATGATATCAGTCTGTAATTTTCTTTTTTTGTAGTATCCTTGTCTGGATATGGTATCAGGGTGATGGTGGCCTCATAGAGTGTTCCTTCCTCTGCAATTTTTTGGAAGAATTTGAGAAGGATGGGTGTTAGCTCTTCTCTAAATGTTTGAAAGAATTCACTTGTGAAGCCATCTGGCCCTGGACTTTTGTTTGTTGGAAGATTTTTAATCACAGTTTCAATTTCATTACTTGTGATTGGTCTGTTCATATTTTCTATTTCTTCCTGGTTCAGTCTTGGAAGGTTATACCTTTCTAAGAATTTGTCCATTTGTCCATTTCTTCCAGGTGGTCCATTATATTGGCATAGAGTTGCTTGTAGTAATCTCTTAGGATGCTTTGTATTTCTGTGTTGTCCATTGTAACTTCTCCTTTTTCATTTCTTATTTCATTGATTTGAGGCCTCGCCCTATTTTTCTTGATGAGTCTGGCTAAAGGTTTATCAATTTTGTTTATCTTCTCAAAGAACCAGCTTTTAGCTTTACTGATCTTTGCTATTGTTTTCATTGTTTCTCTTTCATTTATTTCTGCTCTGATATTTAGGATTTCTTTCCTTCTACTACCTTTGCGTTTTGTTTGTTCTTCTTTCTCTAGTTTCCTTAGGTGTAAGGTTAGATTGTTTATTTGAGATTTTTCTTGTTTCTTGAGGTAGGCTTGTATTGCTATAAACTTCCCTCTTAGAACTGCTTTTGCTGCATTACATAAGTTTTGAATCATCGTGGTTTCGTTCTCATTCGTCTCTAGGTATTTTTTGATTTCCTCTTTGATTTCTTCAGTGAACTCTTGGTTATTTAGTAATGTATTGTTTAGCCTCCATGTGTTTG
Source organism: Grampus griseus (assembly GCF_964374135.1). NCBI lineage: Eukaryota > Metazoa > Chordata > Mammalia > Artiodactyla > Delphinidae > Grampus > Grampus griseus. Next base: position 83,770,599 of record NC_139017.1, read on the forward strand.
TGTTTTTTTCCCCTATAATTTATTTCTAAGCTCATAGCATTGTGGTCAGAAAAGACGCTTGATATGATTTCAATTTTCTTAAATTTACCAAGGCTTGATTTGTGACCCAAGATGTGATCTATCCTGGAGAATGTTCCATATGCACTTGAGAAGAGAGTGTAATCTGCTGTTTTCCGATGGAATGCCCTATAAATATCAATTAAATCTAACTGATCTATTGTGTCACTTAAAGCTTGTGTTTCCTTATTAATTTTCTGTCTGGATGATCTGTCCGTTGGTGTAAGTGAGGTGTTAAAGTCCCCCCTATCACGTTACTGTCAATTTCCTCTTTTATAGCTGTTAGCATTTGCCTTAGGTATTGAGGTGCTCCTATTTTGGGTGCATATATATTTATAATTGTTATATCTTCTTCTTAGATTGATTCCTTGATCCTTATGTAGTGTCCTTCCTTGCCTCCTATAACATTATTTTAAAGTCTATTTTATCTGAGATGAGCATTGCTACTCCAGCTTTCATCTGATTTCCGTTTGCATGGAATATCTTTTTCCATCCCCTCACTTTCAGTCTGTATCTGTCCCTAGGTCTGAAGTGGGTCTCTTGTAGACAGCATATATATGGGTCTTATATTTATATCCATTCAGCGATGCTGTGTCTTTTGGTTGGAGCATTTAATCCATTCACATTTAAGGTAATTATCGATATGTATGTTCCTATTACCATTTTCTTAACTGTTTTGGTTTCTTTCTGTAGGTCCTTTTCTTCACTTGTGTTTCCCACTTAGAGAAGTTCCTTTAGCATTGGTTGTAGAGCTGGTTTGGTGGTGCTGAATTCTCTTAGTTTTTGCTTGTCTGGAAAGCTTTTGATTTCTTTGTCAAATCTCAATTAGATCCTTGCTGGTTAGAGTAATCTTGGTTGTAGGTTCTTCCCTTTCATCACTTTAAATATAACGTGCCACTCCCTTCTGGATTGTAGAGTTTCTGCTGGGAAATCAGCTGTTAACCTTATAGGAGTTCCCTTGTATGTTATTTGTCATTTTTCCCTTGTTGTTTTTAATACTTTGTCTTTGTCAATTTGATTACAAACTGGTTCATTTGTACCATTTTTCTAGGTTCCACATATATGCGTTAATATATGATATTTCTTTCTCTTTCTGACTGACTTCACTCTGACAGTCTCTAGGTCCATCCATGTCTCTACAAATGACACAATTTGGTTCCATTTTATGGCTGAGTAATATTCCATTGCATATATGTACCGCATCTTCTTTATACATTTGTCTGTCAACGGGCAGTTAGGTTGCTTCCATGACCTGGCTATCGTAAACAGTGCTGCAGTGAATACTGAGGTGCATGGGTCTTTTTGAATTATGGTTTTCTCTGGGTATATGCTCAGTAGTGAGATTGCTGGGTCACAGGGTAATTCTGTTTTTAGTTTTTTTAAGGAACCTCCATATTGTTCTCCATAGTGGCTGTATCAATTTACAATTCCCACCAACAGTGCAAGAGGGTTCCCTTTTCTCCACACCCTATCCAGCATTTGCTGTTTGTAGATTTTCTGACGATGCCCGTTCTAACTGGTGTGAGGTGATACCTCATTGTAGTTTTGATTTGCATTTCTCTAATAATTAGTGATGTTGAGCAGCTTTTCATGTGCTTCTTGGCCATCTGTATATCTTCTTTGGAGAAATGTCTATTTAGGTCTTCTGTCCATTTTTTTATTGGGTTATTTGTTTTGATATTGAGCTGCATGAGCTGTTATATATTTTGGAGATTAATCCTTTGTCCACTGATTGGTTTGCAGATATTTTCTCCCATTCTGAGGGTTTTTGGTCTTGTTTATGGTTTCCTTTGCTGTGCAAAAGCTCTGAAGTTTCATTAGGTCCCATTTGTTTTTTTTTGTTTTTATTTCCATTACTCTAGGAGGTGAATCAACAAAGATCTTGCTAAATTTATGTCAAAGAGTGTTCTTCCTATGTTTTCCTCTAAGAGTTTAATAGTGGCCGGACTTATATTTAGGTCTTGAATCCATTTTGAGTTTATTTTTTTATATGGTGTTAGGGAGTGTTCTAATTTCATTCCTTTACATGTAGCTATCCAGTTTTTGCGGCTTACTAAAGAGACTGTCTTTTCTCCGTTGTATATCCTTGCCTCCTTTGTCATAGATTAGTTGACCATAGGTGCATGGGATTATCTCTGGGCTTTCTATCCTGTTCCATTGATCTATATTTCTGTTTTTGTGCCAGTACCATATTGTCTTCATTACTGTAGATTTGTAGTATAGTCTGAAGTCAGGGAGTCTGATTCCTCCAGCTCCATTATTTTCCCTCAAGACAGCTTTGGCTATTTGATGTCTTTTGTGTCTCCATACAAATTTTAAGATTTTTTGTTCTAGTTCTGCAAAAAATGCCATTGGTAATTTGATAGGGATTGCATTGCATCTGTATATTCCTTTGGGAAGTATAGTCATTTTCACAATATTGATTCTTCCAATCCAAAAACATGGTATATCTCTCCATCTGTTTGTATCATGTTTAATTTCTTTAATCAGTGTCTTATAGTTTTCTGCATACATGTCTTTTGTCTCCCTAGGTAGGTTTATTCCTAGGTATTTTATTCTTTTTTTTGCAGTGCTAAACGGGTGTGTTTCCTTAATTTCTCTTTCAGATTTTTCATCATTAATGTATAGGAATGCAAGAGATTTCTGTGCATTAATTTTGTATCCTGCAACATTACCAAATTCATTGATTAGCTCTAGTAGTTTTCTGGTGGCATCTTTAGGATTCTCTATGTATAGTATCATGTCATCTGCAAACAGTGACAGTTTTACTTCTTCTTTTCCGATTTGAATTCCTTTTATTTCTTTTTCTTCTCTGATTGCCGTGGCTAGGACTTCCAAAAGTATGTTGAATAAGAGTGGTGAGAGTGGACATCCTCGTCTTGTTCCTGACATTAGAAGGAAATGCTTTCAGTTTTTCACCATTGAGAATGATAATTTCTGTGGGGTTTTCATATATGGCCTTTATTATGTTGAGGTAGGTTCTGTCTATGTCTACATTCTGGAGAGTTTTTATCATAAATGGGTGTTGAATTTGTCAAAAGCTTTTTATTCATCTATTGAGATGATTATATGGTTTTGATTCTTCAATTTGTTAATATGGTGCATTACACTGATTGATTTGCATATATTGAAGAATCCTTGCATCCCTGGGATAAACCCCACTTGTTCATGGTGTATGACCCTTTTAATGTGCTGTTGGATTCAGTTTGCTAGCATTCTGTTGAGGATTTTTGCAACTATATTCATCAGTGATATTGGTCTGTAATTTTCTTTATTTGTACTATCTTTGTCTGGTTTTGGTATCAGGGTGATGGTGGCCTCATAAAATGAGTTTCGGAGTGTTCCTTCCTTTGCAATTTTTTGGAAGAGTCTGAGAAGGATGGGTATTTGCTCTTCTCTTAATGTTTGATAGAATTCTCCTGTGAAGCCATCTGGTCTGGACTTTTGTTTGTTGGAAGATTATTAATCCCAGTTTCAATTTCATTACTTCTGATTGGTCTGTTCATATTTTCCATTTCTTCCTGGTTCAGTCTTGGAAGGTTATACCTTTCTAAGAATTTGTCCATTTCTTCCAGGTTGTCCATTATATTGGCATAGAGTTGCTTGTAGTAGTCTCTTAGGATGCTTTTTATTTCTGCAGTGTCTGTTGTAACTTCTCCTTTTTCATTTCTAATTTTATTGATTTGAGTCCTCTCCATCTTTTTCTTGATGAGTCTGGCTAATGGTTTATCAATTTTGTTTATCTTCTCAAAGAACCAACTTTTAGTTTTATCGAACTTTGCTACAGTGTTCTTTGTTTCTATTTCATTTATTTCTGCTCTGATCTTTATGATTTCTTTCCTTCTGGTAACATCGGATTTTGTTTGTTCTTCTTTATCTAGTTCCTTTAGGTGTAAGGTTAGACTTTTTATTTGAGATTTTTCTTGTTTCTTGAGGTAGGCGTGTATTGCTATAAGCTTCCCTCTTAGAACTGCTTTTGCTGCATCCCATAGGTTTTGGATTGTTGTGTTTTCATTGTCATTTTTCTCTAGGTATTTTTTCATTTCCTCTTTGATTTCTTCAGTGATCTCTTGGTTATTTAGTAACATACTGTTTAGCCTCCATGTGTTTGTGTTTTTTACATTTTTTCCCCTGTAATTTACTTCTAAGCTCATAGCATTGTGGTTGGAAAAGATGCTTGATATGATTTCAATTTTCTTAAATTTACTGAGGATTGATTTGTGACCCAAGATGTGATCTATCCTGGAGAATGTTCCATGTACACTTGAGAAGAGAGTGCAATCTGCTGTTTCTGGATGGAATGTCTTATAAATATGAATTAAATCTACCTGGTCTATTGTGTCATTTAAAGGTTGTTTCCTTATTAATTTTCTGTTTGGATGATCTGTCCATTGGTGTAAGTGAGGTGTAAAAGTCCCCCACTATTATTGTGTTACAGTCGATTTCCTCTTTTAGAGCTGTTAGCAGTTGCCTTATGTATTGAGGTGTTCCTATGTTGGGTGCATATATATTTATAATTGTTATATCTTCTTCTTGGATTGATCCCTTGATCCTTATGTAGTGTCCTTCCTTTTCTCTTGTAACATTCTTTATTTTAAAGTCTATTTTATCTGATATGAGTATTGCTACTCCAGCTTTCTTTTGATTTCCATTTGCATGGAATATTTTTCCATCCCCTCACTTTCAGTCTGTATGTGTCCCTAGGTCTGAAGTGGGTCTCTTGTAGACAGCATATATATGGGTCTTATTTTTGCAGCCATTCAGCGAGCCTCTGTCTTTTGGTTGGAGCATTTAATCCATTCACGTTTAAGGTAATTATCAATATGTATGTTCCTAGTACCATTTTCTTAACTGTTTTAGTTTGTTTTTGTAGGTCTTTTTCTTCTCTTATGTTTCCCAGTTAGAGAAGTTCTTTTAGCATTTGTTGTAGAGCTGGTTTGGCAGTGAATTCTCTTAGCTTTTGCTTGTCTGTAAAGCTTTTGATTTCTCCATCGCATCTGAATGAGATCCTTGTCAGGTAGAGTAACCTTGGTTGTATGTTCTTCCCTTTCATCACTTTAAGTATGTCATGCCACTCCCTTCTGGCTTGTAGAGTTTCTGCTGAGAAATCAGCTGTCAACGTTATGGGAGTTCCCTTGTATGTTATTTGTTGTTTTTCCCTTGCTGCTTTCAATAATTTTTCTTTGTCTTTATTTTTGCCAATTTGATTACTATGTGTCTCAGTGTGTTTCTCCTTGGGTTTATCCTTTATGGGACTCGCTGCGCTTCCTGGACTTGGGTGGCTATTTCCTTTCCCACGTTAGAGAATTTTTCGACTATACTCTCTTCAAATATTTTCTCGGGTCCTTTCTCTCTCTCTTCTCCTTCTAGACTCCTATAATGCGAATGTTGTTGCGTTTAATGTTGTCCCAGAGGTCTCTTAGGCTGTCTTCATTTCTTTTCATTCTTTTTTCTTTATTCTGTTCTGCAGCAGTGAATTCCACCATTCTGTCTTCCAGGTCACTTATCCGTTCTTCTGCCTCAGTTATTCTGCTGTTGATTCCTTCTAGTGTATTTTTCATTTCAGTTATTGTTCTGTTCATCTCTGTTTGTTAAATCTTCTAGGTCTTTGGTAAACATTTCTTGCATCTTCTCAATCTTTGCCTCCATGCTTTTTCCAAGGCCCTGGATCATCTTCACTATCATTATTCTGAATTCTTTTTCTGGAAGGTTGTCTCTCTCCACTTCATTTAGTTGTTTTCTGGTGTTTTGTTCCTTTATCTGGTAAATAGACCTCTGCCATTTCATGTTGTCTATCTTTCTGTGAATGTCATTTTTTTTCCACAAGCTGCAGGATTGTAGTTCTTCTTGATTCTGCTGTGTGCCCTCTGATGGATGAGGCTAGCTAAGAGGCTTGTGCAAGTTTTCTCATGGGAGGGACTGGTGGTGGGTAAAGCTGGCTGTTGCTCTGGTGGGCAGAGCTCAGTAAAATTTTAATCCACTTGTCTGCTGATGGGTGGGGCTGGGTTCCCTCCCTGTTGGTTGTTTGGCCTGGGGTGACCCAACACTGGAGCCTACCTCGGCTCTTTGGTGGGGCTGATGGGGGCTCTGGGAGGGCTCACGCCAAGGAGTGCTTCCCAGAACTTCTGCTGCCAGTGTCCTTGTCCTCACGGTCAGACACAGCCACCCCCCACTTCTGCTGGAGACCCTCCAACACCAGCAGGTAGGTCTGGTTCAGTCTCCCCTGGGGTCATTGCTCCTTCTCCTGTGTACCGATGTGCACACTACTTTGTGGGTGCCCTCCAAGAGTGGAGTCTCTGCTTCCCCCAGTCCTGTCGAAGTCCTGCAATCAAATCCCACTAGCCTTCAAAGTCTGATTCTCTAGGAATTCCTCCTCCCATTGCCAACCCCCAGGTTGGGAAGCCTGATGTGGGGCTCAGAACCTTCACTCCAGTGGGTGGACTTCTGTGGTATAAGTGTTCTCCAGTTTGTGAGTCACCCACCCAGCAGTTACGGGATTTGATTTTATTGTGATTGCGCCCCTCCTACCATCTCATTGTGGCTTCTCCTTTGTCCTTGGATGCGGGATATCTTTTTTGGTGAGTCTCAGTGTCTTCCTGTTGTTGACTATTCAACAGTTAGTTGTGATTCTGGTGCTCTCACAAGAGGGAGTGAGAGCAGGTCCTTCTACTCTGCCATCTTGAACCAATCTCTCAAGGGAAGAGTTTATATATGGACAATCATGTGCATATATGGAGGTTGTTTCTGGCAGAGGGAAAATAAGAGGAGAGGACCTCAGGCTAGAGTGTTCTTTGTATATTCAAGGAAGTTAAGGCTGAAACTCAGAAAGCATGGAGAAAGTGGTAGCAGCTATGGTCAGAGAAGTAACCAGGGCAGACCATGTAGGAATTTGTAAGCCATGGTAAGAACTCTATATTTTATCCAAAGTGTTATGAGAAGCCATTGGAGAGTTCTAAGCAGGGTCATGAGACAATCAGCTAACGTTTTGAAAAGAAAGAGTTGCAAAGTCTCTGTGGAGAAAAGACTTTAAAGAGGCAAGAGACAAGAACACAAGAATCCAGTAATAATAACCACCTACTAAAAAGGGAACTGAGAAGTGATGAGGGTAAGAGACTTTCTTCTGTTTAGCACCATATGTATGAGCTACCAATTAAATACAAAACAAAGTTTTAATTTTTCTAGATTTTTACTAGTTGTAATAAAATTCTTCTAATTTTGCCAGTGTGCCAACAACTTTTCATTTGCTTCTTATGCCTTTTGCCATTTTAATAAATATTTTATAAATATTTGAAATTATATACAAAATAATCCTTCCCAATAGTCAATGAAGCATTGACTTTTCTAGACAAGATCTAATGAAAAGCTTAAATAGAGGTCAGTTAAAATAGCCACAAATTAGCGAGAGAAATAACAAGTAAAACATTTGGTGTGATGAATTATCAGGATAAAAAATTAAGGTAGATCCTTTCAAGGAAACGTTTGTTCTCTCTTTATCATAACTTTACTATTTCTGCAGTTGTTTACTCTTACATAGAATGAATTCTTTTGCTCCACAATAAGGGAATGCTTTAGTAAATATATGCCACAACCACTCAATGTAGTATTATGTAGCCATTAAAAAAGGATTGTTATATAATTTGAAGCAGAATACTACAATTTATATGTGGCAAGATCAAATATAAATAGACAACACCGAAAAAATTATGGAAAGAAAATAGAGTGAAATGTCAGTAGGATTATCTTTGAATGAGGTGGCTATGGGTGATAGTTTTCTTTTTAATTTCTATTTTTCCATGCTTAAATTTATTATAATGTATTCTTTTCATTAAAAACTGTGATGGTCATTTTTATTTACATACACATGAGTTTCCCCCTGTTTTTGTTCAGTTAATCTAACTGAGTTACACACTGTCTTATGCTTATTAATGCTGTTAGTTCCAGTTAAAATTTTTATATAAACAGGAAATTATACTAGAAACCGTGAATTTCTGTTAACAAATATTTACAACTCAGTGAAACCTATCTGTTCTCGTCCTACCATCCAGCTCAGTTTCTTCTGTTTCTGAATTTTCATTGCATTTTGTTAATATATATATATTATATCTTACTGTTCTTCATATAGTTTACTTTCATTCACTTCTTTGTGTGTAACTTCTTACTTTCCTTGAATTCTTAGAGATCAAGGGTTACCTTTACATTTCCTAGAGTACCCAGCACAATGTTACATGTGTAACAGATAGTTAATATCTATTAAATTATTGAAAGACACAGAACTTTAGAGTTAGAAGATAACTTGACAAGAAACCTACTCCACATCTCAAGACTTCAGACACCTCCGGTTTTTATCTTCTCAATAAAATATATAAATTATAAGAAAACATCAAAAGTACAGAGTTTAGGATCTCACATCATTTATGGATAGTTTTGATGCCCAAAACTCTATTGAAAATTCATATCTTGAATTCTCTCTGGCTTAGAACTGTACTCCAGCACATTCTTTTAGAATTTGCCATGGTTCCCACATGATAAATCTTTAAAACTACAGATTTTTCAAAGTGATTTTCCAATTTGCAAAGTAATAAATGCCCTTTTAAAATTATTTGCTACTTCAGAATCTGAAAACTGGGGAAATTAAAATATGAACTATATAATATATAATAGTATTGCATCAATGTTAAATTTCCTGAGTAAGATACATACTGAACTATTTGAAATGGAAACATCTGCAAAAAACTCTGAATGATTCAGAAAGAAAAAAATCTGTACCTATATCTAGATATAGATATACATACACACACATATGTTACAGAGAAAAAAAAAGAGCATGTGCACAAATGCAGCAACATATTAACTATCAGTGAATACAGGTGAAGGTCATACAGGGTTTGTTGTACTATTCTTGCAACTATGGTGAGGTTTGATTTTTTCAAAATAAAAAGTTGGAGAAAAATAAATACATTCAAAGTCCACCCCAACCCCAACAATATTCATTTCATGCCTTTAGATCTTTTAGATATTTTTCAAAAAACAGAGCTTTGTGGCACTGATACTTTTATTTAGTAGTACAATAGAATTTATCTAAACTTCCCTAAGAAGAAATAACATCAGAAGTCAGTTACTACGGACAGCTCTCATATGTAAATATCAGTATCAGCTTGCTTTCATATTAAAGTGGCATTCCCATATGTAAAATATGAGGCACAGTTAACTTTTCCAATAATCTTTTAAAAGGGTAGGGAAAGTATGAGAAAAAGATCCTAGATATTCTTGTTTCTGACACTGACAAAGCAATTCAGAAAAGGCTTCACGTTTATAACCATGCTGTCAATTCACAAATATATATTCTTTTCCATATAAATTACAAGATTCAGTTAGAGAATAAGAATAGGGTTAAAAAATGGGTAGAATAACCTGAACTCAAAGTGAAACTCTCATACATCTTAGCAATTAAGATAATTTTCAAAAGACTACAAGAGAGCTTTCATAAGTATGAAAAGGAAACTGAGACCTTCAAAGGTTCAGCATCATAATCACCATCACTGTCACTGCCAATATTAAAGCCTTTCTCTCCTGTCTCCTGAGTATCACAGTTAAATAAATAGAGAATTGGAAATATTGTGACTTAGATAAAATAAGTTATATTGAGATTGAGTACCTGTCACATAGATTAATCTCTTTTCAAATTCTAAACTAAATTTCAAAGGATCGAAATCATACTGTTAAAGGAAATGAGGGGGGAAAAAGAGAAATGAGAAAGAGTTTGTCTAAATTATTTGTTACTGCTGAAAGCCAAATTATACTTTCCAAATTATACTTTCCTTTCTATTTAGAAATATATAAATATTAGAAATGGTGTAATAGGCAGAATAATTTTCCCCCTCCCCCGAGATGTTCATGCCCTAACTCCCCCTCCTCCATCAACCTGGGACTATGCTACTTTACATGACAAAAGGGATTTTGCGGATGTGATTAAGAGTATGAACCTTGAGGGGCTTCCCTGTTGGCGCAGTGGTTGAGAGTCCACCTGCCGATGCAGGGGACACGGGTTCGTGCCCCGGTCCGGGAAGATCCCACATGCCGCGAAGCGGCTAGGCCTGTGAGCCATGGCCACTGCGCCTGCGCGTCCGGAGCCTGAGCTCCGCAACGGGAGAGGCCACAACGGTGAGAGGCCCGCGAACCGCAAAAAAAAAAAAAGAGAGAGAGTATGAACCTTGAGATGTTGAGATTATCCTGGATTATCCCAATGGGCCCAATTTAATCACATGAGTCCGTAAAAGCAGAGAACTTTAACTTGCTAGGCCAGAGAGAAATGAAACTGAAGAAGGAGGAGATTTTCAAACCCTAAGAGCAACTCAACCTACTGTTGCTGGCTTTGAAAATGAAGGAAGGTGGCCATGAGCCAAGGAATGTGGGCGGTTTCTAGAAACTGGGAATAGCCCTCATCTGACATCCAGCAAGAAAATGAGATCTCAGTTCCACAACTTCAAGAGGCTGAATTCTGCCAACACCTGAATAGCAAGGAAATGAGTTTTCTCCTAGACTCTCCAGAAAGGAAGGCAGCCCTGTGACACCTTGATTTTAGTCCAGTGAGACCTGTGTTGGACTTCTGAACTATAAAACTGAAAGATAATAAATCTGTGTTAAGCCACTAAATTTGTGGTGATTTGTTATAGCAGCAACTGAAAACTAATATAAATATAGAATTAGGTTTGTTGTACAGGTAATTAATGGGATTCTATTGAAAACGCTGGGTTTATTCTGGAAAAAAATAGGAATGAGAGATTTGGGTTATATATATTATAAAAGTGAGGAATTTGCCAAATAACAATAACAAAGTGCATGCCACCAGCTTCAGGTGCACTAAATGAAAGACTTAATGATCAGGATAGAAGTTTGTTTCTCTTTTTCAAAAACCTATATTCCTGATTAGTTCAAAACTCCAAGTTTTATAAAGTGATTTAAATTGCTAACATAATTGAATTTATCTATTGTGAAACTCATCCATTTGTTTCTTTCAGTGTGTGGTGTTCATTATTTTAGAATAACGCCTCTACCTAAACAATCAAGATATATAGAAACAGATTTAGATGGTGAACTACAAAGGCAGACCTAAGTAGGCTTACAAGCTTATAAGCTTTGGGGGATAAAGTAAGTACAGATCCTCTAAAAAGTGTATCTGAACCCTTGTATATTCTGTGCTGAGATGCACACTTCTAGAAAGTAATATGCGTTACTAAATAGAAAATTACTGCAGGAAACTAGGAAAATTAAAAACAAAACAAAACAAAAACAAGCAAGCAATCAGAAAGAACAGTGCCAGAAAAGGAAAGAGGAGATAAGATGTATATTACTTAAGTAATATGGATGAAGGTAGTGACAATACAAAACCGGGTATCAATCAGTAGGTTAAGAGCCCACTTTCAGATTCTGATTCTATGAAATAGTAGTATATTGAGAATGGAGCCTCTTCTTCCTGACTTTCTTGGGCCAGGTACTTCTGGTGATGCTTCCAACCTCAAAGACAATGGCTAAACATATCCATGATTCTTAGGATGATAAAAGGTTTGCTACTGGATTCAAAAGTTACATTAGGAAAGAAAAAAAAAAAGTTACATTAGGGAGTACAGAGTGGGACATTCTGCTTTTGTGTGCAAAAGACAGAGACAGAGACACCCTAAGAAATCTAATGAGAGGAATAAAAATTCATCTATGAAAGCCATCTTTTCTAATTCCTCTTCATCTCCCAGATCTTTTAAGGATGGAATGGCCCAGGGCAAAGTCTTTGAGCCTCTTTATCTATACTCATTCCCTTAATTGTTTTAACTATCATTTCTAAACTGGCACCTACCAGATTAATGTCTTCAGCCAAACCATTTACCCTGAATTCAAGGCTCACATATACAATTGCCTGCTCCCAATCTTCACTTGGATATAAACAGGTATCTTAAACTCAAAATGCCCTGAGGTAAATTCCTGATCAACCCACTAGAAATCGTTTGATTTTCTTGTCTCTGTTAATGACAGCACAATCTTCCCAGTTGCTTGGGTCAAAAATCTTGATCCCTTCTTCTAACTAATCTAATTAATCTCTCAGGCATGTGTGGTAGAAACCACATGATCTTTGAGAGTCTGACAGACCTTGAGTTCAAATTCCAGGTGTTCTACTTACTTTCTGGATGACCTAGCCTGAGATATTTAACCTCTCTGCATCTCAGTCATGAGGATTGAATGAGATAACACAGACTAAGCACCTTGCACAATGTCTAGCATACAGTAGGTGCTGAATAAATGGGAATTATTCACATGGCAGATAATCTTCCAATACTCATTCTTCTCTTTCTTTTGAAAATATACCACCTACATATCCTGGCCTCATATGCAGATAGATGTGTCCATGTGACTAAGTTCTGGCCAACAGGATATGGGCATGAAATGTTGTATGTAACTTCCAGGTCGCATATTTTTTAAAAGCTGGTCACCTTCCACTTGTTTTCTCCCTTGTCCCACAGACTAGAATGTGAACGTGGGGGTAGTAATTCAGATTCATCTTTGTAGACAAGAGCAACAACTTCCTTATGGGGTGGTGGAACAAGATGAAAAGAATGAGGTCCCCGGATGACAGTGTGGAACAGAGCTGCCCAACTCAACAGCCTGTCAACCCAGACTCATGCATGCAAGAGAAATAAACCTATTTTATTCATGCAAAATGATAATGCCTACAAGTAAATTCATTTTATTACCTAGAATCCATCTGAGTCTTGACAGCATATTTTTCAAGCTAAGTTTTCCAGAATACCCTTACAAATGTATGAATTCTCAAAGGGTATGTTACTACTGAAAACAATCATGTGAATAAGGAAAAAGGAAAAAACCCCTCAAACTCAGCATATATGGGAATTTGTGGCAGCAAGTTAAAAATGAAAAAACAAAAAACCATATCTTTTCCCTTGAACATTATATCCTGCTGCTTTATGACTATTCATTTGATAAGATTTATTCAGAATAATAGCATACTGAATTTTCAATCGATATGAAATAAAATTTTCAGTGGGAAACGTTAATAGAAAGCTGAGGGAAAATAAACATATCCTTGCTTTTTTGCTTCCTCTTAGAAGTACTATAAATCTGTCACTGAGCAGTTGATTCCTGGGACCCGTATATAAGTGACCATTTTGTTTTCTTGTTTCCCAGAAGCCAAATGATAATTTTCACTTATACCCTACCAGTGACAACACTTTTATGCTTTTCTGTGAGCTGAAAAAAATGTCACTAAAAATACAATATAAGAGTTCATACTGAATGGACAAAAACAAAGACTTTGATTGCTGAACTTTAATAAACCTTAAAGTAATTAAAAGGCAGACTTCAATTCCTGAACAAATTTTTTTCATTTCAGGAACGCAAAGGAGTCTAAACACCATAAGTCCCCCAAATCCAATACTGCCCAGGATTCATTCATATAAACCCTTTCATACCTTGGGAACAATTAAATAATCATGGGTGACCATAATTATATGACTTCACATGTCCTTAGCATAGTGGTGAAAAGTACAAACTATGAAGCCAGACTGCCAGGATTCACAACATGGGTTAATATTTTCGTGTCTTAGAGCAAGTTACTTAATTTTTCTGCCTCAGTTTCCTGTAAATCGGGATTATTAATAGAACCTGGCTCACAGATGCTGTTATAAGGACTTAATAATTCCATTAAAGAAAGTACTCAGAACAAGTGTTATTACTGTTGTCTTCCTAGGTCTCAAGTCTTTCCCTTCTATGTGCAGGTGTGTGTTTATCATGTGTCAATCATATATCAAAATATACTATGAAAGAGACATACAGCTAAAGACCTGCAAAATCACTTGCCTTAATCTAAAGCTTCAATTCCTCAAAAGGCTCATGGTTACAATTTCTAGAGACTACTTATTTCATTCATTCAACAACTAGTTATTAAGCACTTACTATATAGAAGGTGTGGTAATAGTTGTGATAAAAATGAAAAGATAAGTTCCTCACCTGCAAGGCGCTCACTAACAGAGCAGCACTGTCCCAAGAGAAATATAATGTGAGCCACAAAGGCGAGCCAAATGTAGAACTGTAAACTTTCTGGTGGACACTTAAAAAAACTAAAATGAAACAGGTGAAATTATTTTAAATAATATGTTTAATTTAACCCACTATATATATATATATATATATATATATATATATATATATATTTTTTGGCAGTACGCGGGCCTCTCACTCTTGTGGCCTCTCCTGCTGTGGAGAACAGGCTCCGGACGCGCAGGCTCAGAGGCCATGGCTCACGGGCCCAGCCGCTCCGCGGCATGTGGGATCTTCCCAGACCGGGGCACGAAACCGCATCCCCTGCATCGGCAGGCGGACTCTCAACCACTGCGCCACCAGGGAAGCCCTAACCCACTATATTTAAACTATATCATTTCAATAGATAATCAATATTAAAAAAATTATTAGTGACAAGTTTACATTCTTTTTTTTTGGTACTATGGCTTCAGAACTCAGAGTATAATTCACACAGCACATCTCAATTCAGAAGCTAAACTTTCATTGGAAACACTGATCTTTACCCACATCTTCCCTTTTTCATCCTATTGGCACACTACAAAAGCTGTGAACTATGTTGTCCAATAGAGTAGCCACTAGCCACATGCGGCTATTTACATTTAATTTATATTAAATAAAATTTAAAATTCAGTTCCCAATAAACAACAAGGTCCTATTGTACAGCACAAGGAACTATATTCAATATCCTGTAATAAACCATAATGGAAAAGAATATGAAAAAGAATGTATATATATGCATCACTTTGCTGTGCAGCAGAACTTAACACAACATTGTAAATCAACTATACTTCAATAAAATAAATTTTTAAAAAGAAAAGAAAAAAGAATACTCAGTTTCTCAGTCGCAGCAGCCACATTTTAAGTGCTCAATAGCACTTGCGGCTTGTAGCGACTGTATTGAACTCTGCAGGTCTAAAGAGACAAGTGTGCAACAACTACATTGATGATTTCTACAGTGGAAGCATCTGTAAAGTACAGTAGGAACATTTAAAAGGTAGCACCAGGAATTCCATGGCACTCCAGTGGTTAGGACTCCACACTTCCACTGCAGAGAGCACGGGTTCGATCCCTGGTCAGGAACTAAGATCCTGCAAGCCATGCAGCGCGGCCAAAAATAAACAAATGAAATGAAATGTAGCACCAAAGTCTGCCCAAGGGAAACACATAACAGAGGAGGTGAACTATCAGCAGAAATGTAAAGAATAAATAGGAATTTGCTAGACAGAGAAGTTGGGAGACAGTATTACAGGTAAAAGGAATAACAAAACTATGAGAAACGGCCCAGGAGCTTCAGAGGATTTATTAGGAAAACTGTAACTAGCTCAAGATCACTGAAGACATGAAACTGACCAGGTCTTGGGCAGGGACCAAATCCTAAAGTGTTTACAGCCCATGATATAACATGGCAAGACACTAGAGATGTGTTGCAGGAAGGCTTTTCTCCCTAAACTTGTGGCAAAATTAAGAAAGAAAGAAGTCAGTATTGTAATGAGAGGGAAAAGGGGAGAATCAAAGAAGCTGTATCTTCAGTCTAACAGGCTAAAAGTAAATGTTAAAATACAAAATTTATGAGCATAAACATGTAAAGTAATAGTTTGGCAAACATTACCTCAAGTAACTTTAATTGAGGATTTTACCATTAACACCAAAGAATCTTCAGTCAATGTTAAGAAATTTTGAGATCTTGCTTCTTTGGAGAGTTTTAGAAACTAGGTTTCGAAATTAGTCTGAAGGGACTTCTGAAGATGATGCTAAATAATTTCTGCATCCAACAACCTCATATAAGTGGAAGCCAACCATGAAAATTTCAAGAGCCAAAAGACATCTGTTGTTTAACTTCCATTGAGTTCCCGGAATATCACTTAGAATTGTTCCAGAAAGTCTTATTTGTCTAAGCAGGCTTATAATATTGAGCTATCACATATAACACAGAGGATTAAGATTTT
This sequence comes from Grampus griseus, assembly GCF_964374135.1. Lineage (NCBI taxonomy): Eukaryota > Metazoa > Chordata > Mammalia > Artiodactyla > Delphinidae > Grampus > Grampus griseus. The sequence continues at coordinate 83,786,687 of NC_139017.1, forward strand.
AATGCAGAATAAGTAAAATAAGAAATTAAAATGAAAAGTTGTAAAGAAAATATTTTGATTCCCTTAAACCATAAAGTAATAAAGTTGGCACAACTACATACCCCCCAAAATTAAATATTTTGTTAAAATCATATTCCAAATCTAAAGCAGATAAAGAAGAAAAGTTGTGAAATAAGTCAACTTCAGAGTCAACGTCACTAGATATAACTGTAACACTCTCTAGAGAAAAATTATTTTTTAATGAAACAATAATATTCAAACTAGTATTTTAAGCATAAGTTCTAACTGGTCCATTCAATAGATATTTAGTAAATCAGTTTCTACAGTAAAGGTTTACAAGACTTTTCCTCCATTTTAACTATTTATGTCACGAAACATAAAATATATTTCAGAACTTTTGTTCTTCATAATCCTAAGGAACATTTACGCAAGAAAAAATAGCTAAATTTGAATTTTACACTATTCTAAATAAAATGCTATTTCAATTCATCTTATCATTCATTTAGATAGCAATTACTACAATTCAACAAGTCTCAAAAGATACGGAAATCTAGCTGGCAGGTAAATGTCACTTAAAGTATTAACTGTATCCCAGAAAATTGGGATTTGATTAACAAAGGTTTTAATTTTTCCCTTTGATTTGCATCACAAAGTCAGAGAGGCAGGCCAATATTCAGTGTTTTTGCCTCTAACAGGCAAAAGGTAAGTAAAAATCTTAGCAGAATTTTTTAGCATCAAAAAAGAAAGGGGAGAAGGTGGTGGTGGGGGACTGAGCAAGGGCTGCTCTGCTCCTTGCTAGAGTGCATTAATATGAAAATATTAATATAGAGCCTTAATATGTTGATTTAAGGTACCAATATCTCCCAGGCTCACACCCCCAATTCTAGGTACTCTAGATACCAATTCCTCTCAATCCCCTAAAGTGTATTAAAAAGAAACCCCCACCAACTACCATTTCTCTTCTTCCTCTTTACAGCAAAATCTACTGAGAAAGCTGCCTCTACTTTTTATTTCTACTTTCTCAATTCAATCCGTTACAAATAGGTTTTTGGCTCTACCACTTCAATGAAACATCTCTCTCAAGGTCATCAATGACCCCTATTTTTAAAAAAGCCAATAGTCAAACCTCTCCGATCTCATTTGAAAAAAACAAAATCAAAAAACAAAAAACCTCTCAGTGTCCTTTGACCCAACTGATTACTGAAAACACTCGTCTCTAAATGATACCACAGGCTCCTACCTCACTATTTGCACATTCTCCGTAACTTTTTCTGTCACCAGGCTTCTCAAGCCTAGGGTGCCACAGATGTCTATTCTTGGCGCTTTCCTCTTTTCAATTTATACTCCTTTCCCAGGCGGTCCCATCTAGACCCAATGCTTCAAATACCATATATGTGTTGATGACTCTGCGACTGAAATCTCTAGCCTGGATCTCTTCCCAGAGCCCCAGACTCAGAGAGACAACCACTAGTACACAGCTCCACTAGGATGTCTAGTAAGCATTTCAAACTTAATCCTTGTTAATATCATCAGGATCTACTAGATCCAAGTTTTGTTTTCAAGTATCTTTTTTGAACAGTTCTATTTGTAAGGATTGATATTTTATGACTTTTTTTTAGATGCCTTCCAAAGAACAAAGAGAAGTTTTACTTTAAAAAAGAAAAAAACAATAAAAGTCATTTTATCTTGCAACTACCATATAGGTCCCAGTGGACCCTTTCATAAATCTAAGATATTATGTGGCCTCAGTGACCTTGTTTTTCCTTTATCTTGAAATCTCTTGATAGTTCATCATCCTGAAAATTATTTCATCTTTACTTGTCAATTATTTACAACTATATTAAAAAATAAAAAGTCAGAGAATGGAAGCATAATGGAATTGACTGGAAGAATGATGCACTACTGTACCATCCTTCAGTTTTCCTATTGCATTACCCAAAGCATTAACTCATCTTTCAAAAAGAAGTCTGGAGATATCATCCTTGTATTCTTCTTGGCTTTATTTTTTCTTTTCAAGCTAAATTTTTAGTTCAATCTTATGCAACTGTGTAGATATACATGTTTGTTTAATATACAATTATGACATCCACAGGGAATTTTAGAGAAAGTAAGACTGGAAACACTTTACTGCACACATTCTAACAAACTTTTAAGCTGGTAAAGTTGAGAATTCATAATATTTTGCTTTCCACCCATAACGGCAAAGAGAAGAAAACTAACAGAGAAAGATACTTCAGTTATTAGATGGTGAATGTGAACAGGCAGATACTAGTAAAATTTCAGATTATGATTCTTCAGATGACAATATCTTAAATCAATTTTCTCAAATCTAAGAAGCAATGAGTGTACAATATATTTTTTAAGGACGAAAAGAAAATATGGGATTCATAGTCAATTAAACAAGAAGGACTTCATTGTGCAATACATTACAACAAGAACCTGTACCAAGGTCATACTGTATAGCAAAGGGAACTATATTCAATATCCTGTGATAAACCATAATGGAAAAGAATATGAAAAAGAATGTATATATATGCATCACTTTGCTATACAGTAGACATTAACACAACATTGTAAATCAAGTATACTTCAATGAAATAAATACATAAATAAAAGAGCCTGGACTATCCCATTTACCTAAAAGGATGTGTAACAGTATTCTTTCACCTTTTATGATGTCTGTGCAGCAAAATTTACTTGATAAAGATCATAGGTGGGCTTCCCTGGTGGCACAGTGGCTAAGAATCTGCCTGCCAATGTAGGGGACACGGGATCGATCCCTGGTCCAGGATGATCCCACATGCCGCGGAGCAACTAAGCCCGTGCACCACAACTACTGAAGCCTGTGCACCTAGAGCCCGTGCTCTGCAACAAGAGAAGCCACTGCAATGAGAAGCACGCACACGGCAATGAAGACCCAATGCAGTCAAAACTAAAAAACAAATTAAAAAAAAAAGATCATAGGTGGATAAAGGCTGAAGGCAGGTATTTATACAAAGGTGTATAGAAGGAAACAGATGATGTAGAAATGAAAAAATTCACTGGATTGATCATTTTAATTGGAGCTTATAAATCTAAAAAATGAAAATGCTTTTCAATTGAAAGTGGTCATCCTTTCTTCAACAAAAACAAAGTTTTCAAAACTATTGCCTTTTGACAATGAAAATGCAAGAACCAGAAGTAATGATAAGCCATGGTCTGTTAAGAGATGTATTTGAAATCTGAGAGCAGTATTTATTTAGTGTATGTGTATCAGGTATATGAATGGCAGTTAATGAGCAGTTATATAGTAGAGGACTTTTCCCATTTTGAATATGTGCATGTCTTCACAACCAAGCTCATTCTACGAGGCCACCATCACCCTGATACCAAAACCAAAGATATCACAAAAAAAGAAAGTTACAGGCCAATATCACTGATGAACACAGACACAAAAGTCCTCAACAAAATACCAGCAAACAGAATGCAACCACACATTAAAAGGATCATACACCAGGATCAAGTGGGATTTATCCCAGGAATGCAAGGATTGTTCAAAATATGCAAATCAATCAATGTGATACACCATATTAACAATGAAGAATAAAAACCATATGATCCTCTCAATAGATGCAGGAAAAGCTTCTGACAAAATTCAACACCCATTTATGATAAAAACTCTCCAGAGAGTGGGCATAGAGGGAACCTACCTCAACATAATAAAGGCCATATAGGACAAATCCACAGCAAACATCATTCTCAATGGTGAAAAACTGAAAGCATTTCCTCTAATATCAGGAACAAGACAAGGGTGTCCACTCTCACCACTGTTATTCACCCTTATCTCTTCTTGCTCTTCCCTCCTTGGCTCACTGTTCTTCAGCCCCAGTGGCCTCCTTTCTGTTCCTGAACATACCAGATTTACTGTCACCTTGTGGTTCTTTCTACAGGCAATGCTCTTACAGCAGGTCCTCCCATGGTTTCCTCCTCTCATCCTTCAGGTCTCAATCCAAATATCACCTCTTTGGTGAAGGCTTCTCTGACTCTAGCTAAACAGTTCTCACCATACCCCATGCCGTCACAATTGACTAATATCTATTTTATCTTCTCCACATTTATCGATTTTATCTTACGGATAATTAAAACTATATATGTACATGTTTATGATCTATCTACCCCACCCCCCACAATCTTCTTAAGAGTAGAAACTACTATCCATTCACTACTGCATTTCTATCACCAAGAACAGGGCCCAGGAACTTAACAGGTACTCAGTAAACACTGGCTATTTAATCAACAAAAGGGAATCCATGAAAGTTACCATGTACTTCTTGCTGAAGACAAGATGAGAGATGTACAGGTCAGCTCCACTTCCTTACTGAACAAGGAATAGAAATGTCTGTATATCAATCTATCACTATCATATGGTCTCAGACTCAAACAGTCTACCAGTATTAATATGTTTAATTTGCATGGGTCAAATAGGAAATTGCACATGTATGAAAAAAGAGAATATCTCTGCCCTTCTCCAAACTCTTTTCCCTAAAGAAAAGCCTGTTTACAAATATCAAGCAAATGAAAAGCTGCCAAATTTTGATCTCTCTCAACATCAGTTGGTTTAGTTCCATTGAAAACAAGTATAACTCAGAATAATGTAGGGGCTGGTCAGGCTCTTTCTCCTCCCTTAACTCATGACTGCACACTATAAAGCCAAATTTCAGCAAACACGATCCAATAACTGCAAGAGGGCTTGGAAAGCCTTTGAAAAAATCAGCTCAAAACCATCTGTACTACTAGAAAACAAGAACTATAGCATGGGGCTTCCCTGGTGGCACAGACTCCGCCTGCCGATGCAGCGGACACGGGTTCGTGCCCCGGTCCGGGAAGATCCCACATGCCGCAGAGCGGCTGGGCCCGTGAGCCATGGCCGCTGAGTCTGCGCGTCCGGAGCCTGTGCTCCGCAACGGGAGAGGCCACAAGAGTGAGAGGCCCGCGTACCGCAAAAAAAAAAAAAAAAACCATAGCATGTGCTCTACTGACTGTGAATAAGTGGTATTCTCATTATTATGGTTTTAATTTTCAACATAGTAGCTGTTACAACTATCTAGGTGTTTTCAATCAAACTATATTAGTATACTAAAATATTTAAATGTTCTTTTGAACTCTTGATGGGAAAGCAATATAAATCCTATGAAGCCTATTCACAAAAAGTGATGCATTAACTAAAACCCATCATTAACACCAGCATTCCATGCTTCCCCAAATTAGTGAAACAAGAATGGATATAAGCATAAGCATACGAAACTATTTATTACATCCTTAAAAGCAAGCAGAGGGAAAATAATTTGACAGTTGATTTGCTGACAGGGGAGGAATCTGTATCCTGGATTAAAAAAAAAAAAAAAGGTCGAGAGGAGCTTGGGAACAGTTTCTAGGGCTCTGCTCGCCCCCCATCTCACCCCCCAAGTGAAGACTGGTCTTCTTGTCAGATTGCCCATGCACTTGTTGCAGAAACAGCCAAGGCCCTGGCTCTGGAGGATGCTGCAGGAGGAAGACACAGAAGCAGGATGACCCTGAGAGATTAAGCCCCTTAATTGTGAAACAGCCGAGCAGCTGACAGGGTCCTGGTGCTCTGTCCAGGTGTCAGGCCTGTGCCTCTGAGGTGGGAGAGCTGACTTCAGGACATTGATCCACGAGAGACCTCCCAGCTCCACGTAAGATCAAATGGCAAAAGCTTTCCCAGAGATCTCCATCTCAATGCTAAGACCCATCTCCACTCAACAACAAGCAAGCTCCAGTGCTGGACACCCTATGCCAAACAACTAGCAAGACAGGAACACAACATCACCCATTAGCAGAGAGGCTGCCTAAAATCATAATAAGGTCACAGACACCCCAAAACACACCACCAGATGTGGTCCTGCCCATCAGAAAGGCAAGATCCGCCTCATCCACCAGAACACAGGCAACAGTCCCCTCCACAAGCAAACCTACACAACCCACTGAACCAACCTTACCCACTGGGAACAGACACCAGAAACAACAGGAACTACTAACCTGCAGCCTGCAAAAAGGAGACCCCAAACACAGTAAGCTAAGCAAAATGAGAAGACAGAGAAACACACACCAGAAGAAGGAGCAAGGTAAAAACCCACCAGATGAAAAAATTGAAGAGGAAATAGGCAGTCTGAAAAAGAATTCAGAGTAATGATAGTAAAGATGATCCAAAATCTCGGAAATACAATGGAGAAAATACAAGAAACGTTTAACAAGGAGAATTAGAAGAACTAAAGAGCAAGCAAACAATGATGAACACCACAATAAATGAAATTAAAAATTCTCTAGAAGGAACCAATAGCAGAATAACTAAAGCAGAAGAATGCATAAGTGACCTGGAAGATAAAATAGTGGAAAAAACTACCACAGAGTACAATAAACAAAAAAGAATGAAAAGAATTGAGAACAATCTCAGACACCTCTGGGACAACATTAAATGCACCAACATTCGAATTATAGGGGTCCCAGAAGAAGAGAAAAAAAGGGACTGAGAAACTATTTGAAGAGATTATAGTTGAAAACTTCCCTAATACGGGTAAGGAAAGAGTCAATCAAATCCAGGAAGTGCAGAGAGTGCAATACAGGATAATCCAAGGAGAAACACGCCAAGACACATATTAATCAAACTATCAAAAATTAAATACAAAGAAAAAATATTAAAAGCAACAAGGGAAAAGCAACAATTAACATACAAGGGAATCCCCATAAGGGTAACAGCTGATGTTTCAGCAGAAACTCTGCAAGCCAGAAGGGAGTGGCAGGACATATTTAAAGGAATGAAAAGGAAAAACCAACAACCAAGATTACTCTACCCAGCAAGGATCTCATCCAGATTCGATGCAGAAATTAAAACCTTTACAGACAAGCAAAAGCTAAGAGAATTCAGCACCACCAAACCAGCTCTACAACAAATGCTAAAGGAACCTCTCCAGGCAGGAAACACTAGAGAAAGAAAAGACCTACAATAACAAACCCAAACAATTAAGAAAATGGTCATAGGAACATACATATCGATAACTACCTTAACTGTAAATGGATTAAATGCTCCACCCAAAAGACATAGACTGGATGAATGGATACAAAAAACACAAAAACAAGACCCGTATATATGCTGTCTACATGAAACCAACTTCAGACCTAGGGACACATACAGACTGAAAGTGAGGGGATGGAAAAAGATATTCCATGCAAATGGAAATCAAAAGAAAGCTGGAGTAGCAATTCTCATATCAGACAAAATAGACTTTAAAATAAAGACTATTACAAGAGACAAAGAAGGACACTACATAAGGATCAAGGGATCAATCCAAGAAGAAGATATGACAATTGTAAATATTTATGCACCCAAATTAGGAGCACCTCAATACATAAGGCAAATGCTAACAGCCATAAAAGGGGAAAATCAACAGTAACACAAACATAGTAGGGGAATTTAACACCCCACTTTCACCAATGGACAGATCATCCAAAATGAAAATACATAAAGAAACACAAGCTTTAAGCGATACATTAAACAACATGAACTTAACTGATACTTATAGGACATCCTATCCAAAAAAAAAAGGATACACTTTTTTCTCAAGTGCTCATGGAACATTCTCCAGTATAGATCACATCTTCGGTCACAAATCAAGCCTTGGTAAATTTAAGAAAATTGAAATCATATCAAGTATCTTTTCCGACCACAGTGCTATGAGACTAGATATCAATTACAGGAATAAATCTGTAAAAAATACAAACACGTGGAAGCTAAACAATACACTACTAAATAACCAAGAGATCACTGAGGAAATCAAAAAATACCTAGAAACAAATGACAATGAAAACACGACAACCCAAAACCTATGGGGATGTAACAAAAGCAGTTCTAAGAGGGAAGTTTATAGCAATACAATCCTACCTCAAGAAACAAGAAACATCTAAAATAAACAACCTAACCTTGAACCTAAAGCAATCAGAGAAAGAAGAACAAAAAACTCCAAAGTTGGCAGAAGGAAAGAAATAATAAAGGTCAGATCAGAAATAAATGAAAAAGAAATGAAGAAAACAATAGCAAAGGTCAATAAAACTAAAAGATGGTTCTTTGAGAAGATAAACAAAATTGATAAACCATTAGCCAGACTCATCAAAAAAAAAAAAGGGAGAAGACTCAAATCAATAGAATTAGAAATGAAAACGGAGAAGTAACAACTGACGCTGCAGAAATACAAAGGATCATGAGAGATTACTACAAGCAGCTATATGCCAATAAAATGGACAAACTGGAAGAAATGGACAAACTCTTAGAAATGCACAACCTTCCGAGACTGAACCAGGAAGAAATAGAAAATATAAACAGACCAATCACAAGCACTGAAATTGAGACTGTGATTAAAAATCTTCCAACAAACAAAAGCACAGGACCAGATGGCTTCACAGACAAATTCTATCAAACATTTAGAGAACAGCTAACACCTATCCTCCTCAAACTCTTCCAAAATATAGCAGAGGGAGGAACACTCCCAAACACATTCTATGAGGCCACCATCACCCTGATACCAAAACCAGACAAAGATGTCACAAAAAAAAGAAAACTACAGGCCAACCTCACTGATGAACATAGATACAAAAATCCTCAACAAAATACTAACAAACAGAATCCAACAGCACATTAAAAGGATCATACACCATGAACAAGTTGGGTTTATCCCAGGAATGCAAGGATTCTTCAATATACGCAAATCGATGTGATAAACCATATTAACAAATTGAAGGAGAAGAACCATATGATCATTCCAATAGATGCAGAAAAAGCTTTTGACAAAATTCAACACCCATTTATGATAAAAAAAAAAAAAACAAACCTCCAGAATGTAGGCATAGAGGGAACTTACCACAACATATAAAAGGTTATATATGACCAACGCACAGCAAACATCATTCTCAATGGTGAAAACTGAAAGCATTTCCTCTAAGATCAGGAACAAGACAAGGATGTCCACTCTCACCACTATTATTTTTTTAAAGAATGAAAGAATCAGAGGTCCCATACAGTATTATCAAGATGACTGTGGGCTTTTTTTTTTTTTAAGAAGATGTTGGGGGTAGGAATTTATTAATTAATTAATTTATTTTTGCTGTGTTGGGTCTTCGTTTCTGTGCAACAGCTGTCTCTAGTTGTGGCAAGCGGGGGCCACTCTTCATTGCAGTGCACGGGCCTCTCACTATAATGACCTCTCTTGTTGCAGAGCACAGGCTCCAGATGCGCAGGCTCAGTAGTTGTGGCTCACGGGCCCAGCCACTCCGCGGCATGTGGGATCCTCCCAGACCAGGGCTCGAACCCATGTCCCCTGTGCTAGCAGGCAGATTCTCAACCACTGCGCCACCAGGGAAGCCCTCTCACCACTATTATTCAACACAGTTTTGGAAGTTTTAGCCACAGCAATCAGGGAAGAAAAAGAAATAAAAGGAATCCAAATCGGAAGAGAAGAAGTAAAGCTGTCGTTGTCTGCAGATGACATGATACTATATATAGAGAATCCTAAAGATGCTACCAGAAAACTACTAGAGCTAATCAATGAATTTGGTAAAGTAGCAGGATACAAAATTAATGCACAGAAATCTCCTGCATTCCTATACACTAATGATGAAAAATCTGAAAGAGAAATTAAGGAAACACTCCCATTTACCATTGCAACAAAAAGAATAAAATATCTAGGAATAAACCTACCTAAGGAGACAAAAGACCTGTATGCAGAAAATTATAAGACATTGATGAAAGAAATTAAAGATGATACAAACAGATGGAGAGATACACCATGTTCCTGGATTGGAAGAATCAATATTGTGAAAATGAGTATACTACCCAAAGCAATCTACAGATTCAATGCAATCCCTATCAAACTACCAATGGCATTTTTCACAGACTTAGAACAAAAAATTTCACAATTTGTATGGAAACACAAAAGATCCCGAATAGCCAAAGCAATCTTGAGAAGGAAAAACGGAGCTGGAGGAATCAGACTCCCGGGCTTCAGACTATACTACAAAGCTGCAGTAATCAAGACAGTATGGTACTGGCTCAAAAACAGAAATATAGATCAATGGAACAGGATAGAAAGCCCAGAGATAAACCCATGCACATATGGTCACCTTAATTTTGATACAGGAGGCAAGAATATAAAGTGGAGCAAAGACAGCCTTTTCAATAAGTGATGCTGGGAAAACTGGACAGCTGCATGTAAAAGAATGAAATTAGAACACTCCCTAACACCATACACAAAAATAAACTCAATATGGATTAAAGACCTAAATGTAAGGCCTGACACTACAAAACTTAGAGGAAAATATAGGCAGAACACTCTATGACATAAAACACAGCAAGATCCTTTTGGATCCACCTCCTAGAGAAATGGAAATAAAAACAAAAATAAACAAATGGGACTTAATGAACTTAAAAGCTTTTGCACAGCAAAGGAAACCATAAACAAGATGAAAAGAATGAAAAGAATTCTCTCAGAATGGGAGAAAATATTTGCAAATGAAGCAACTGAGAAAGGATTTAATCTCCAAAATTTCCAAGCAGCTCATGCAGCTCAATATTCAAAAAACAAACAACCCAATCCAAAAATAGGCAGAAGACCTAAATAGACATTTCTCCAAAGAAGACATACAGATGGCCAAGAAGCACATGAAAAGCTGCTCAACATCACTGATTATTAGAAAAATGCAAATCAAAACTACAATGAGGTATCACCTCACACCAGTTAGAATGGGCATCATCAGAAAATCTACAAACAATAAATACTGGAGAGGGTGTGGAGAAAAGGGAACCCACTTGCACTGTTGGTGGGACTGTAAATTGATACAGCCACTATGGAGAACAGTATGGAGGTTCCTTAAAAAACTTAAAATAGAACTACTGTATGACCCAGCAATCCCACTACTGGGCATATACCCTGAGAAAACCATAATTCAAAAAGAGTCATGTACCACAATGTTCATTGTAGCTCTATTTACAATAGCCAGGTCATGGAAGCAGGCTAAGTGTCCACTGACAGATGAACAGATAAAGAAGATGTGGCACATATATACAATGGAATATTACTCAGCCATAGAAAGAAATGAAATTGAGTTATTTGTAGTGAGGTGGATGGATCTCGAGTCTGTCATACAGAGTGAAATGAGTCAGAAAGAGAAAAACAAATACCATATGCTAACACATATATATGGAATCTAAAAAAGTAAATAAATAAAGGTTCTGAAGGACCTAGGGGCAGGACAGGAATAAAGATGCAGACGTAGAGAATGGACTTGAGGACATGGGGAGGGAGAAGGGTAAGCTGGGACGAAGTGAGAGAGTGGCATGGACATATATACACTACCAAAGGTAAAATAGATAGCTAGAGGGAAGCAGCCACATAGCACAGGGAGATCAGCTCGGTGCTTTGTGTCCACCTAGGGGGGTGGGATAGGGAGCGTGGAAGAGAGACGCAAGAGGGAGGAGATATGGGGATATATGTATATGTATAGCTGATTCACTTTTTTATAAAGGAGAAACTAACACACTATTGTAAAGCAATTATACTCCAATAAAGGTGTTAAAAAAAAAAAAAGCAAGCAGAGGTAAAACCTAACAGTTGTAAACCAACTTTCAATACTACCTTGAAATTTAAAACCATAAAAAGAACTGCATTTTTAGATAATGAAAACATCTTACCATATTTTTTCTTTTACTCACTTTTCAGTAAAAGAACACTTTCTTTTAAGCACAATTTTCTTTTTAAGATACAGCCCAAAGGAAGAAGAGTTGTATATTCTGCATCTTTTTTTCAAATGCCATTAAAATTTTTTTAATCCACCTATTTATAGGACAAAGCCATTGTTATCTATAAAATATAGTATACCAAATTCTACTTTCTCTCCTGACTTACATTCATAACTTGAAACCAATTTCTGGGGCATAACCCCCATTAAATACCTCAATTAGTGGACAAAAGAAATGTATGTCCAGATTCCTACTCGGATTACATTCTGGCCATTCTTAGTAATTTGAAACTGTTTTTTTCTCCTCCCAAACCAGCTGTTAAGATGAACTCTGGTCCCATGAATTGCCACCCTTTTTCTAGTATTAACCTCTTCCTTGCCAAACTCTGGGTTCCAGAGCTACAGGGATTTTTAAAAAGGAATAAGGACTGAAGTAAATAAAGGCATTCATATCCCTATCTATAAAGAGAATCAAAAGAAGAGTTTCTCAGCATCCTGAAACCACAAGAGTTCCATTTAAAAGAGTCACAGACTTTGAAAAGAAAAAGTAACTCTAGAGATCATTCAGTCTATCTACCTCCTTTTACAAACAAGGAAACAGCAAGTACTACATATCAAATGAATTCTCTAATTTATCAATTTCTTTAAGTTCCATATTTAGATGAAGAACATCTACTGGACAAAGCAAGGAACAGAAGTATTACAATAACCTGTTTCAGAAGCTTATCCCTGTCTTCATCTATTCAGTGAGTTTGATTTTCAGCTTGATTTACATGGAGAACAAGTGAAAGCTTTTCATTCATTACACAAATATATACTGAGCATCTACCATGTGAAAATAGCTGGGGTGGGAGGATGCACAAAATTCTCTGACCTCATAGAACTTACCTATGAGAGAGGAGATAGAGGAAGACAATAAACAAAAGAAATAGGTAGTAACTAAAACATAGTATGTTAGCGGTAGTTAAGTGCTACGGAGAAAATAAGGCAGGAAAGGGAGATGTGGAGGAGGTTCAAAGCTGGCAGTGACTTAAAAACAGTAGTCAGGGAATGTAACATGTAAGTAAAGATGTGAAGGAGATAGGCCACGTAGATGTGGGCGGGGGGGGGGGGGGCGGAGAATATCACAGGGAAGGTAACAGCAAGGTGAAAGACCCTGAAGTAAGGGCATGCCCAGAATGTTCAAGGAAAGGCAAGGAAGGTAATGCAGTTGGAATGCATGAGGCAGAGAACAGCAGGAGATGAGGTCAGAGAGGTATTAGGAAGCCAGATCATGTAAGTTCTTAGAGGCCATTGTAAGGACTCCAGTAGGATAGACTTACTCTAAATAAGATGTACATCATACAAGGTATTAAGCAGGATAGTGACGTGATTTGACCTCTGACTTAACAGGATGACTCTAGAACCTGAGAAACTGAAGCCAGGTGCAGCATCGCATGACTAGTTAAAAGTCTAGAACAACTGTCTAAACAAAAGATCATGGTAGCTTAGACTAGTAGTGTGGCAGTGGATATAACAAGAAGTCATTGAGTTCTGGATACTTTCTGAAAGCACAGCCAACAAGATGTTCTGAAAAGCTGAATGTAGTAGATGAGAGAAACATATAAACAAACATACATATAGTATAACATATATGTACAATACAAACATAGATACATAATAAACTGCATACATTTGAAGTGTATAATTCAAAGAGTTTTGACAGATGTATATACCTATGAAACTACTGCCACAATCAGGATGCAGATCATTTCCTTGACCCCCAAAAGATTTCTCACATTCCTTTTCAGCCCCCAGGCAAGCATTGATCTACTCTCTCTTTCACTATAGATTAGCTTGCAGTTCTTAAAATTTTACATAAATGGAATCTTATTATATTAAGTTTTTAATGTCTTCCATCTTTCATTCAACATAATGATTTTGAGATTTATTTATACTGTTGCATGTTATCAGTGGATCATTCCCTTTTATTACTGAGTAGTGGTATATCCCCTATAGAGACAGACCACATTTTGTAATCCATTTACCTGTTGATGGACATTTGGGTTGTTTTCAGTTTGGGGCTGTGATACTGTGGTATAAGAAATACATATTTTCAAGACATGGAAGCAACCTAAGTGTCCATCAAGGGATGAATGGATAAAGAAAATGTGGTGTGTGTGTGTATATATATATATATATATATATACACACACACAGAGGAATATTATTCAGCCATAAAAAAGAAGGGAACCTTGTCATTTGTGACAATAGGAATGGACTTTGAGGGCATTACGTTAAGTAAAATAAGTCAGACAGAGAAAGACAAATACTGTATGATCTCACGTATATGCAGAATATAAACAAAACCAAACATCGAGATCACAGATCACATTAACATCACAGATACTGAGAACAGACTGGTGATTGCCAGAGATGGGGTGTAGCGGTGGGCAAAATGGGGGAAGGGGGTCAAAAACACAAACTTGCAGTTATAAAATACTGTATTGCTAAAAGAATAAATTTTACAAGTTCTCATTACAAGAAAAAAAATTCTATGTGTGGTGATAGATGTTAATTAGACTTATTGTGATCATTTTACAATATATACAAATACCAAATCATTATGTTGTACACCTGAAACTAATACAATGTTATATGTCAATTATATCTTAATTTTTAAAAATATATGGACATTTCTGTTCGTGTGTGTGTGTGCACGTGTGCATGTGTGTGTGTGTGTGTGTGTGTGTGTGTGTGTGTGTGTGTGTGTGTGTGTGTGTGTGTGTGTGTGTGTGTGTAACTCCCGGTTCTGCAGAGACCTCCTAAAACCCTTGGAATTTCCTGACTGACAAGGGTGAGAGGCCCATCTTTTGTTAGTCATAAGCCCCTTTCAACCACACTTGAGTTTATGTTAATGAGATGACTGTCATGGGTCCCTTGGCAGCTATAGGATGGGGGCTGGTTGTCAGAGGAACCAAGCATGTGACCAACCATGGAACTTTCAGCCCCAGCCCTTACCTTTAGTGGCTAGAGGCTGAGTGCAATCACCAACAGCCAATGATATAATCAGTCATGCTTACAAAATGGAACCTTCACAAAACCCCTAAATGACAGGGTCTGGAGAGCTTCTGGGTTGGTAAAGAACCCAAACTCCCTGGGGTCAGAAGCTCCTACACTTGGGTCCTTTCCAGATTTTGCCATATGTACCTCTTCATCTGGCTGTTCATTTCTTTCATTAAAATAGCCTTTATAATAAACCAGTAATAGTAAAGTGTTTCCCTGAGCTTTGTAAGCCATTATATAGCAAATTATCTAACCTGAGGAGGGGGTCAACAACCCCAATTTGCAGCCAAGTTGGACAGATGTGTGGGTAACCTGGGGACCCACTACATGTGGCATCTGAAGTAGGGGGCAGTTTTGTGAGACTGAACCCTTAACCTGGGGGTCTGCGCTAACTTTAAATAGTGTCAGAATTGAATTAAACTGTGGGATACTCATCTGGTGTCCACGGAGAATTAGAGAATTGCTTGATGTGGAAAACCTACATTTGGTATCACAAGTGTTGAGAGCAAAAAACATATCTTAGTAATAGGGGTTGATGTGGGTAAAGCTGATATGCATATTTGTGGACCAGTCTTTGAGTAAGCATATATTTTCATTTCTCTTGGGTAAATAACTAGGAATGGAATAGATGGACTGTACTGTTAGGTGTATGTCTGACTTTTTAAAAGAAACTACTGAACAGTTTTCCAAAGCAGTTGTAACATTTTACATTTCCACCATAATTTATGAAGAGTTCTACATCCTTGTCATCACTTGGCATTACCAGGCTCTTTAGCCATTCTAATGAGTGTATGGAGGTAGTATCTAATTGTAGTTTTAATTTGCATTCACCTGATGATTAATGATATTGATCAGCTTTTCATATGCTTATTGGCCTTTCATATATATTCTGTTTTACGAAGCTAACTGCCTGATTTTTAAGTTTCTTTTTTAAAGCATGCATTAATTTCTTACATACAATGAAATCTGTTTCTAGGCTTATTCAGTTGTATTTGTCTATTCTTTAGTATTATACTGTTTAAATTATTATTTTACAAAACATATGTATTTGGTAATGCTATTTTCTTCTGTGATTTTCTTCCCAAATTATGCCATTCCTTTTCTGTTTTAAAAACAATTTCCCTCTTCTTTTCTTTCTCAATTAGATTGGCTACAGGTTTCTGTATTTATTGGGATTTTTCAAAAAGTACCCTGCCCAGGGGCTGGGGAATGAGGGAATGTTGGTCAAACTATGACAACTATCCTAGACACACCTTAATTCTTCACTCATGCCTTCCCTAGTTCTCCTACTTCTTGTCTATTTCTGTACTTAATCACCAATACTGCATATCTGAAGGTCATCTCTCTGGGCACATTTTCAACAACAACCTCATTATTCTTCTTTTTCAGTGATGATAAGGATAATAGCAGCTATCATTTATTGAGCACTTCTTTATATCAGGCACTGTTCAAAGAACTTCACATGAATTAATTTATTTAATCCTCACAGAAATTGTGTGACAGACACTAATTCCTATTTTATAAGATGTAACTGAGACAAGAAAGGTTACACAACTTGCCCATAGTCTCACAGCTACTAAGTAAAATAAAAATGTGTGGGCTGGACATTACTTGTTAGTTTGACTCCAGAGCTAAACTCTTGCCTCTGGGTAAAAGGTAGTTATCCTCCCTTCTCTTCAGGAACTGGACAGGCTAAATAAAGCCTGGGCTAAACCACCCCGACAAGGAAGAAGACTCTGATACCTAATCTAAAATAAGCAAAATATTCCTCCCAAATAACAATTATCAACCAAGTGGGTTTTTAAAAAGTGTTGTTATTAATTCATAATTCTATTTGGATTTTGTCTGCATAAGTGGTTTGCATAATTTCTGTTCGGTAACATACTGCTATCCTAAGAGAAGATCAGTTTTAGTGATTCTTCCAGAGATATTTGAAAAGATGGTAAACTCTTTTTTTAGTTCATTTAACATAGAGAATAAGTCAAAATTATTATATTATTTTCTATGCATCATTTCTTTCTTGTCTACTTGATGTATCCTGGACAGAAGGGGATGCTGTAGACAGCACAGCGATTAAGTATGAACTCTGAAATCAGACTGCCTGCTGCTCTCTTGTCTTCTTAACACGTGTATATTTAGCTCCTTAACAACTCTCCTCATCAAAGATTGTTGTTAAAGGTCTTAACCATATGGACCTATCACAGCTAACTGTCCCTACAGAATATAGGACTTCCCTGGTGGTCCAGTGGTTAAGACTGTGCGCTTCCAATGCAGGGGACGTCGGTTCAATCCCTGGTCAGGGAACTAAGATCCCATATGCCACACAGTGTGTGGCCAAAATACACACACACACACAAAATCATACACAGAAGACACTTCTCAAGTGGGATGGTCTCCACTGTATTTATTGGTTAGCTCTACATTTCTTCTTAAAACACACAGTTGCCCACAACAAGCTAAATGCTTGAGTCAAATAGACTATTCCATTAGCAATATACTGTCACATTCTGTTTTCCCAACTTAAAATATTATGCTGTATTCATTCTTATCCCTTTTATGACAGTTGTGATTACATGATATTTAATTAAATATTGTGAGATGTGAATACAAAAAAAGGTGTTTCTATGAAAACTAACATAAATGTTTTGAGAAAACTTTGAAATCTTTGGAGAGGTAAGTCTCTAAAAAATTACAAAAAGAGGAATTATAAAAATAAAAAATCAAGTGGGATTCCATACACGTTTGATATGCAGATGTCTAAGTTCTTATTCTACTTTATGGAACTTGGAATTGGAAATAGTAGATAGGCATTCTAGGTTATATGTGGAAGAAAGATGACAGCAGTCTCCAGTCAGTAGACCCATACTCAATGAAAAAAGCTGGACTTTACTTCAAAAGATTTTAAATTAATGTATAATATATGCTTTAAATTAAAAACAAAATGCTTATAGGATATATATATATATCAATTGGTAATTCCCTACTTTAGCATTTTCAATTCATCAATCAACTGTTGGCTCCACTCATATCCTATAAACATAGGAGAGCACCAGGTAATATTCAAGCAAGGCTGGGTTGCCTACCTGTAAGAAACCTGTAACGCACACCTATACTTATGCTTATATACTTATAATTTATAACATGCAATTGCCTACTTATAAGGTCCTGACTGTGCATGCAAGGCAGAATGTATCAATTTGCCAACCATCTGTTGATTCCGCTTTCACTTGCTTGATAATGAATAATCAAAGTAAGAATTTTGGCCATAATCTTTGGGGTTAGTGAGGAAGAAAACCCCTTCATGTCCTTGAGTAAGATTTCTTCATTGAATCTTTCCAATCTTGGGTTTTTCTTTTGTCCTATTTTTCTTGTTTCTCCCTCATCTTACTTTAACCTCCTTACTTTTTGCTAAATAGATGGTTCGCCCTAGAGGTTGTTTAATCCTACTCAAATCAACAGAGGAAAAAAATATACAACACAACTACTGTGTTTGTGACTCTCCTTTTGTCACTATAAAATATTAAAGTAGTTGCTTCTAAGAGACTGCCCTGAATCATAAGTCACTACAAAAGGCTTTGACATACTCTTAAAGATTAAAAAAAAAGAGAACACCTTTGTTGTCCATGCAAACTCACAGTATTGCATTTCCATCATAATTTTCCTTAATAGTATATAAAAAGAGGTTAAATAATTAAAAATAAAATGTTCGTGGAACAATGAGATTTCAGTGTGTGTGTACGTGTATGCATAGAAACTAATCCAACAGAATTAACGCATCAATACTTGGCTAAATCTGATGTCCTAATGGAATAGTTACAGAGAGATCTTTTAGAGAGGTCATCAGTCTTCACAACAGATTTCAGATTAAAAGTTCTGCAATGAGGTAGTCAATTGTCTCAAAACTCCAAAAATGAATTAATGCCAAATGACTTCACTGCATCTTAATTCCCAAATTGAATACCCTTATGGCTATATACCTTGACTTCCTAAAAATTATACTAGAACTCCAGGATAGGAACATTACCGCAGTTAGTGCTAAATATACTCCATTCACCTTGCTCTCTCTCTCATTCCTTCCCCTTCCTGGAAGGGGAAGTTAGAAGAAATAAGCAAGGTCCTCCCTTCACAGGAAAAAGACGGATCAACAGTTTACACTTCTACTGTTCAGGAAAGGAAGACACTGTGATCTCTCTGCTCTCTATAAACAGAGACTATCCCTCCAAAGCAAAACAGTGGTCATTTCAGTATGTCTGTAATTGGCTATTTCTGTGAAATGGAATACTTTATAATCGCTGTTGAGAGCTAAGGAGGTAATCATGAAGAAACCTTTATTATCCATCCATTCTCATTTTTGCTCAGCCGGTTGGGGAACTGGGGATGGCAGGTGATGGGCAGAAAGAAAAAACCTAATGTGTACATACAGACACACTGCCATGGCATTTCAGATGAGGTTTATCTCTACTATATGCTTATCTTCTCTGTAGAAAATGTACAAAAATCGAGAAGAAAATGCTAGAGAATAAAACCCACTCACAATCCTATCATACAGAGAAAACTATTAATATTTGGGATTATTTTCTTCTGTTCATGCTGTATTTCCCCAAAGGAATATACCTGAGAGACTGTACTGCCCACCTCCACCTCAGAAAAACCCTCCTTAATTGATGTCTATTTCTTTATGAGGGACACAAATCTCAGGTATAACATTGTTCCTGCAGTGATCTTCATTGTAACACTTTTAGGAACACTTGGTATCAAAAAGTGAGGCTTATGGAGCATCATAAATGAAAAAGTAACATAATTGCATATGTGGAAAAAAATAATTTTTTAAAAATGTAATACTGTGTACAAAATTCTAAAATTTAAAAATCTACAGAGATGTGACTATTTTCTAGAAGAACATAAATTATCAAAAATCATTCAAAAAACATGAAGACTATCTGAAGAGACCTGAAGCCAGAGACTGGAAAAAACAGTCAATTATCTATATACTCTCAGAGTCATTTAACATGAGATCACTTTCAGAGGTTAAAGCCTAAAATAACACATAATCCTTATAGAAAGTTTATCAGCTCATTCTATAGACTGACATAATCCTGATAACAAAACTTAAGAACAATTGCCTCCCCTAACACAAATGTTAGACCAATTTCACTTATGCAGATGCATTCTTCTTTTAAAAAAAATTCAGCGAGGAAAGATGAGCCCTGAGACTGAAAAGACACTATAAGTACCAAACAGCATGAATAAAAATAAACCCATCCCTACATACTTTATTGTAAAATTGCAGAATACAAAGTGAAAGAAGTTCCTAGAGAGAAAAGATGGATTTTTACAAAAGAATGACAAGTGGGTTGATCATGGACTCTCCACCAATAAAAACAGATGAGAAAAGACAAATTTTCAAAGGAAGAAGGAAAACTGTCAATGTACAGCTTCATACCCAGATAAACTATCCTTCAATAGTCACAGCAAAATAAAGATATTTCAGACATACAAAGATACAAGGGGTTTGTAGATCCTCACTGAATGAAGTATTAAAGATATAATACAGGAAGAAGAAAAGTGAACCCACAGGGAAACAGTGGTAAACACAGGTGTTGATAGATTGTAAAACTACAGTCTATGTTTGTTAGTGTTTTTTTTAAGTTAATATTCTAATAATGATTTGTACATGGGGGTGCACAATGAGTAGTTAAAGTATATTAATAGACTTGTATTGTTTAGGAAGAGAATAAAGATGCTAAATAATTTTGAAGTGTTGAAAAAAATTCAGCAAGTTGAATGTAGATATTAACTGAATTGATTGAAAAAAATAATATATTTGCAGATACTTTACCCAGAGTTTCCAGGTTATTCTGGATGGATATCCTTTCCAATTGTTTAGAAATTATAACCCCAAAATGTTACAATGATGAAAAATAAAGATACAGCCCCCAAAATCTGCTAGATGAATTATCTTAACATTATATGACTTCAGAATTGAAGCCTGCACACACCCTCCAAATGTAAGACAACATTTACAAAGGATTTATTTCCTGACCCAAAATAAGACCGAACAAGGGAATGCAGGACTCATGCATTACCCATGGTGCCACTGTGATGTCACTCTCATCATCAATTATGATCACCCCTTTGATCCATTTTGTTCAGCCTACCTAAGGATCTATGTCATCAGCACTGATACTTTACCATCTAGTATATCATATTATTGCCAACTGATATTGCAAAATGTTTTTTTCTTTTAAGCAACTAGTGTAACATTAAAACATGCATTTGGGTCATAATACCATAAATTATTACTTTAAAAGAAACTAGGGTTGCCCATATGAAGAAACGTCACTATTACTCTGAGCAGGCATGTCACAGGAGCCAAAGGGCTAGGATATTAGTTTGCAAGACATCATCCCTACCAACAGATGAGGAAAAAATACAGATGTATTACCATATGCAGATTATCAACAAACACAACTCTTCCTACTCATTATATAGAAGAATATCTGGCAATTAGCTCTTACAGCTTGAGGAATACTGGCGATAAGTAATGTTAAAGGAGAATAGGTTGAGATCTCCCAGTTACTTCAACTCCCAAGCAGTAGCTCAGGTAAAGAAAGGTTCTTTACCAGAGTAATCATGTTACTCTACTCACAAGGGAAGGCCTATCTTTATTTTATTTATTTATTTATTTTGGCTGCGTTCGGTCTTTGTTGCTGCGCACGGGCTTTCCCTAGTTGTGGCAAGTGGGGGCTACTCTTCGTTGTGGTGCATGAGCTTCTCACTGCGGTGGCTTCTCTTGTTGTGGAGCACGGGCTCTAGGCACGTGGGCTTCAGCAGTTGTGGCACGCGGGCTCAGTAGTTGTGGCTCATGGGCTCTAGAGTGCAGGCTCAGTAGCTGTGGTGCACGGCTTAGATGCTCCGTGGCATGTGGGAATCTTCCCAGACCAGGGATCAAACCTGTGTCCCCTGCATTGGCAGGTGGATTCTTAACCACTGTGCCACCAGCGAAGTCCCAAGGGAAGGCCTATTCTAATACTAAAACTTACCCCTACGCTTATATACATCCTCAAGAAATATTTGAAAAATTGGTCAAATTAGCTGTATATGCTCATATAGAAAAAAAATCAACAAAAAACCCGGGTATGACTTTCAGCATTGAGAACCATTCAAGAGACTCTAATAGCCTTCTCCACGTACTACTGCCTTGAAAGAAGCTTCTTGGCTCTAAGCAAACCGAACTGAAGAAAATGATTCAGAGCATTATGTGCTACTTCTTTATAAGTATCTGTCTACTTAAAATATAGTGAACACTATCAAAACTAGCACAAGACATATTCCTATTATAGCTTGTTTTCATTTTTTGTCATTTAAACTTCCACTACCCACTTATGTGATCCTACTAAAATGCACCATTTGCACATATTTGAAAGGAAAGGCTTAAAATATTATTTAAATTACACTTCTAATCCTATTAGAATCAATGTGAACATACTGACTAGAGAATTGTTCTTTCATAATCAACATGAACAATAAAAGAAAAAGCAACGTTCTATGAGCTTATGTACTATGCCTTAAATATATAAAAGTAGTAGTTCCCAAACTTATATAGGTGATGGAGTACCAGAAACACTTATGAAACATTTACACGTGTAATTTTTTTAGAGTACATAATTTGGTGTATCTAGAGCTAGTGTAAGTAATTAATAGTAGGTTTAATTATTTAATAACATTTATAGAAGGAAAAATTAAAGTTTAGTTACTTTTCTGTAAACTGGAAAATAATTATTTCCTTCATCTAATTTACAAGGAAACTCACTTATCTTAGAGCTCATTTCTCACCCACTAGAATGGCTATAATCAAAAAGACAAATAATAACAAGTGTTGGTGAGAATGTGAAGAATTTTGACTCCTCATACACTGCTGGTGGGTATGTAAGATGTAGCCACTTTGGAAAACTGGCAGTTTCTCAAATGATTAAACGTAGAGTTACATATTACTTAGCAATTCTGCTGCTAAGTATATACCCAAGAGGTGGGAAACATATATTCACATAAAAATTTGTATACAAATGTTCATAACAGCATTATTCAAAATAGTCAAAAAGTGGAAACAGTTCAAAGGTCCATCAATTGATGAATGGATGAACAGAATGTGGTATATTCACACAATGGAATATTATTCTGCTATAAAAAGGAATGAAATTGAACAGCATGTATGAACCTTGAAAACATGCTAAATGAAAGAAGCCCAGACACAAAATGCCACATATTGTATAAATCCATATGAAATCTCCAGAATAGGTAAACCCATAGAGACAGAAAGTAGATTAGTGGTTGCCAGGGGCTAGGTGGAGAAGAAAAGGAAGTGACTGCTAACAAGCATGGATTTCTTTTGGGGTGATAAAAAATGTTCTGTAATTACAGATTGGTGATAGTTGGACAACTTCATAAATATACTAAAAGCCACTGAACTGTATACTACAAAACAGTAAATTTTACTGTATGTGAACTATACCTCAATTTAAAAAAAGAATAAATGAATTAGCACAAAATATGTAGCTAGTGAAACTTACTGATCTATTAAATGAAGCATATCTTAAATATTTCATCTGTCATGAAATCTTACCCTTCTAACAAGTCTAAGAAACTTGTTTTTATGATGTAAACATTTTTGTTAAAAATGTCACAACTGTCAATAATTTTTACCATGTTTCAATGTACCCATCAAAACTTTAGATTAAAAAAGACTCTAAGAAGAAAAGTTGCAAATTAAAACAAAACCAAGTATGGATTTATACCAGTTACACGATTCCCTTAGAGTGGCTCATGAATCATTGGTATATTCTGAGCATCATAAATGATTATGACTACAGACTTATTTACACAAGGTAAAGTCTATAAATCTTTGACTAGGAGTCAAATTTCTAACAAGGAGTCAATGACTGCTAATTTTTTATTTTGTACCACAACGGATGTCCAAAACCTAGTATTTCTGCTCTTGCTTATGTCTCAATTCTATTAATTCCCTTCTGGGGGGAAAAAAAAAAAAGACAATTCTACAGGAACTCAGAACAACTCCATGTAATAGCTTAAAATCATCTTAATTCCAATCAATATTATTGGAGGAATGTATGACATTACTACCATAAAATAATAATGTGTAAATTATTAATATACTAAAATAAAATAATTTGCTTATTCCTACTACAGAGTAATTCATTTTAATTCTAGAAAAGTATACTTAATTGCCAAGCCAAGAGCCTGCCTACTTCATTCATTAAGTCAGCAACTATTGGCTGAGCAGTTATTATGTTCACAATATTATAAGGAATACAAAGATACTAGTCCCCACACTCAAGGGATTTATAATGTAATACAAGATGGAAGTGGGCAGGTAATAGAATGTGGGGATGGATTATAAATGTTGAGGATCTTACAGTTTAACCTACAGGTAACAGGGAAACTATTAAATGATCTGAACCATCTACTGAGTTAGACTAGGAGATTAACACTATAGTCTAGATAAGAATGACAAAGAGCCTAAAGTAATGGCGGGAAGGGCAGATGAAGAAAGACTCTCAAGTCTTATTTACGTGGTAAAATCAGTAGGACTTGGAGGACTGCATATAGAGGAAGCAATACCACCTAGAGGTTAAGGTTTGCATAGGCTTTGAAAACACACTCCTGGGTTAAAGATTTGGCTCTGTCTCATTCTAGCTGTGTATGTTGGGCAATGACTTGATCACTATAGGTTTCTATTTCCTCTGCAGAATGGAGATAACAATAGTGCCTACATATCATATGGTTGTCATGAGGACAGAATTAGAAAAGAATGCATGTAAAGCACTTAGCACAGTGCCTATTACATAGGATGACAAGGTAAACAGTGATCCCACTGACCATGAAAGAAAATACAGGAAGAACTGTAAATGGGAATAAGGGTGGAGATTAGCTAGGAGCCAACAGACAGGATTTATAAGTCTGGAGAATGGTGAATACTACAGTAGGATTTGTGAAAGTAAATTAAATAAAATATAACTAAAGATTTCTAGCTATGAAAGGCCTTGAATACCACACTACAGGATTTGAATTGAATAATAAATTTACTGTCTCTTAAATACACAGTTTAGAACTCATCTATATTATATCATGCCCTTTACTTTCTAGATGAGGAAACTAAGACCCACAGAATGAAGGAACATCTCAAAACTCACACTACCCACTGACATACACAGTATGAGCTCACTAATAAGTCAAGTGCTATTCATAGTCTTCCTCTGCTTAACAAAACTGAGTTCTTATATAAAATTTCCTTCTACCCCCATTCTTAAGATAATGGAAAATTTGAAATGACTGGGGTAAAAATTGAGAAGATTGGGCTTCCCTTGTGGCACAGTGGTTGAGAATCTGCCTGCCAATGCAGGGGACACGGGTTCGAGCCCTGGTCCAGGAAGATCCCACATGCCACGGAGTGGCTGGGCCCGTGAGCCATGGCTGCTGAGCCTGCGCGTCCGGAGCCTGTGCTCCGCAACGGGAGAGGCCACAACAGTGAGAGGCCCGCATACCGCAAAAAAAAAAAAAAAAAAAAAATTGAGAAGATTGAACATAATCTAGTGGTGATGGTTATAATGAAGGTTTTCAACAAATATTATTAAACCTCTTGCTTAAAAAAAATGAACAACTACAGAATTTTATAAAAACTCAAATGCCTTCCACGTGCTAGGGTTGCCTCTTTTACTGATGACATGATAGATTTTAAGTATGAAAATTTACCTTTAATGATAATTTTTAAATTATGTTTTTAATCAAGTAAATATATTTCCTAAAATGTTACAGAAATTCAATTAACATTTGTTTCCTTTATTTTGAGAAATATAATTACAGAGACAGTAACAGTTATAAGAAGCTTCCTTTCTATTGTCCTTTGTAAGACCCCAGTTCACAAAGATACTGTATGAATTAATGGAGTATCTAGAGGGCCCTGTAGTAAGTCTCTAAATGCCAATAATGACTACAACTTTCCTCTAACTCTTTCCTTTTCCTTTTTATCATTCACTCTTTTCACTGTATACAGCCCTCCCTCTCTGTCCACTTCCTACCTAAGCTTCATATGGTACTGCCAGATTGGTGCTCAACCAAAAAAAAGATTCTCAGTACCAAATGAGGCATAAGTTACATTATATGCATAAAATATTTTCCACTCTAATCAAAACCAGAGCGATATAAGCAAAAATAAGACCAGCCAATGAGCAAAAATTTTTGCAGACATGATAACCAGAACAATGTTATAAATTATGTGGGATGCCAAGGCCCTTGGATCCTAGGTTTCAGTTTAAAATTAAGTTATATATAAAGAAACTTGACTACTCTAGTGAAAGAATCTCTTTCCTGATCCGTAGGATTATAAGAACTTCTATCTTCCTTTAGTTTTTAAATCAAAGTAGAAGTATGTTTTCAATTTATTGCAGACTATTAATATAGGAATATGAATACCAAATCTTATCAATTTTATGCAGCTTAATTTAATCAGACCCACACATTAATAATGTTTAATTATATTTTTCATTTTTATTTTCAGACAAATTATATTGACCTTGATTTCTGTAAAGTGCTAAGGTATTTCATTATACCTCTAAGAAAATCCCATGTGTGGTCGGCAACATCTCTGAGTACTGAGGAAGATAATTCCTGAACCAAAAGAAACTAATTACAAAGAGCTGATGTACTATACAGAAATACTCTACGGGTATACAATTCTTAATTTGGGGTCCTATAAGGGAAAATGGAATGGAATATCATTTTAAGTACCTAAGAGTGAACCTTTAGCCTAAATAGGCCACCCTAAAGAGTTTACCATCTACTCAATCAAAGAAGAAAGACTTGTAGGATGAGAAAGCTCTGGCTCTTCTCAGAGAAGACCATGATGGTAAGGATCAATAACACTATACTATGTAGTTAAATGGTCATATATCTAAATTGGGCAAAGAAGCATTTCAATAGAAAACTTTTAAATAATTAATAGATTTGATGAGAAAGAATTCAAACAAGAACTGAAAAAAAAATCTGTTTCATAACAAAGTGCTAACCTAAAAGCATTTAGATTTATATACATCAAATGGAATTTATTTTACTGAAATAATATTTTCTCACTAATTCAAGTCCTAAGACACGTAACGCTAACATCTGAAAATGAAGACTAATGGGTTAACCAATTTTTTTTTTTTAGAAGTGACCTTGGTATGACTTACCCACAACAAAATCAACTCTTCAGCAATACAGATGGTAGACTAGACACTGCCAACATTTTAAGCTTAGAAAATGTTTTTAACCTTTTTTATTTCCCCATGCTGCATTTACTGCCTTTACATATGCCTCTGACTGCCAAAGAATTGTTAACTAATAGGCATGAGATTCATTTTGTTAGCACACAGCTGGGTACTTTAGTCATACAACATCTGTTTCTCAACATATCTTCTGTCTTTTCTTCATCTACTTCAAAACCTTTTCTAAAAGTTGTCACAGTAAAGCATATATGCCTCTCAGTATTTGGAATCCAAACTTGATAATCATCATTCTGTTTACTATTGTACTAAATTATCAGTGGCTTCTGAATAACTGAAAACCATCCAGTGAATCTAAGTTCCAGAAAATCTGGCATTAACTTCGATTGGTAAAACAACATAGTCGAGCCCAAGAATGAAACTCAGTAAGTCATGCAATAATCAGATATTATTCTTTACATACACATCTGTAAGCTCTCTGAATGAAGACTTAATGGAAAAATAACTGAAGCTTCAAAACATAAATATTAAAATGAAAAAAAATGTATGAAGTATCCACAGGAAAGAACATACTTCTTTCTGCTCAGATTTTCTGTATACTTTACTTTTTATTATAGGGGGAATAATTAACCAGTCTATGAATTATCTATGTCCTTAGCTTCTCCTCCTGCTTTTTCACTTTGAATGAGTGTTAGTTCAGCATGCTACCAAGGTACAGAAAGGTGACACCCAAGCATAGGTCATTCAACTCGTGATATATATTCTATTCCAAATGTTTGTTTTTAAATTGGTTGGAAGTCATAAAATATTTCCCTATTGGAATAATGTATAATGGTAGGGAGCTCTCATTCCTCAAAAGACAAAATGTAACTGAACTAGAAAACTAAAAATAGAATACAACCCTAACATCTTTCACACCACTGTTTTTATAGCCAAATTCATTCCAGAACCCAAATGAGCATTTGAGTACCATATCCTCCCAACCACTGGCAAAGCAGCAAGAGCTGAGCTGCACAGTTCTGCTTCCCTTTTCTCTCCCAAACAGCCAAAAATCAACAGAGTGAGCAGGTGGAAAGAGGTCTAATAACTGTGAAAGATTCCAACAGCAGGAAGCTGGGTGGTAGGAGGCAAAAGTACAGGAGATCCCACTGTTCTCACTGAATCCGATGAGGGTGTCAGGGGAAATCCCAAACATGAGATACTAGGGGAGAAGTAGTGGCTTTAAGAATAGCATGAACTTTGGGAGGTTGAAGCTAGAACTTTGAGTCTCTCTCAAAAAAAGCAGCAGCCATCGAACTATCAGAGGGACGCCAGTGATGTTATGAGGTTTTGTTGTTGTCTCTCTGGTGGTGGTGGTTTGATGTATCAGCTGGGGGGTGAGGGGGCAGTCAGAAGCAGTAGCAAATTCTGTAAGCATTCTTAAGCCAATGAGATAGGAAAATGGCTGAAAAGCTAGTTTTTGCAAAATGTTAGCCCCTAAGTAATGAGATAATAAGGACACAGCTAATCTACTCTTAGCTTTTCCTTGATATGGATTAAAACAATGCACAGTGCTTACTTGTTAGCTGCTTCGGACTAATGAAGTGATAAGCGTACCTTGTGACAGGGCTATGTCACCACACAGCAGCAGCAGCTCACCACAACCACTGGGGAAGATACTTCTCTAATTTTATACAAGGAAGCAATGTTCTCATCCCTAGATGAAGAATGATTGCTGGTCTAATCACAGCGATCCCATTCTCCACTTTCCCAGTCTCTCTCACAGCTTGGATAATGGCAAGACTGTGGTTAGAACAGCAGTTAAGCTATTATTGGAGTCCATGCCTTCTCACTTTCTCCAGCTTTTGACATGATACCTGAGACTTCACAGATATCCTGCGACTATGAAAAAGACAAGAAACTTAAGTCACTGAAGACGATCTCCAGACTTTGTACTATGGGAAGCCATTTAAATTTTTTGTTTGTTTGTTTAAGCATTTGCTAGTCAATCTTTCTTTTGCTCATAGCTATATATCTTATCTGAAACAACTACCACCTATAAAATAGATCACATGCCCAGCATTACACAAAACCATCTTCATATATTTCATTTAATTCTCACAGCAATCCTCTAAAGTAGGTAATGCTATTAGCCACATTTTACAAAAGGGAAAATAGAGATTATGAAACTTACCAACAGTTGGCTAAATGGCAAACTAGAATGCAAGCCGAGATCCGTCTGACGTCCAAGTCCATGTTTTTTACACTACATTACACTACTGCCCATCATCAATTATTAACATTTGTATGGTTGAGAAAGCAGCATGGCAAAATGAAATAATCAGAGACTGCGGAGTCAAACAGGCCTAAGTCAAATCCTGGCTCCACCACTTACTAACTGTATCACTGGGCAAATTAACTTCAGTTTTCTGAACTATAAAATGGAGATACTAACAAGTTCTTGCAAAATCATTGTGGCAATTGAATTCATTCAATTCTGTGCAAAGCATGAAGAAAGCATGAAGAAAGAGAGGGGAAAGAGTCCGTTTGTGTTCTCACAGAGCTCATAGTCAAGTGAGGTGACAACACAGTGTAGTAATCTTGGAGGCTTACATAGGATACTATGGAAGCAAAGACAGGAGGAGATGTCGTGAACTGACTCCTGGAAATGATCTGCGAACATGCTGAAAACAGCTTGCCAGGCAATAAGAAAGGGAGGGGGCAACAGCAGAACATTCCAAGTAGAGGGAACAGTATGTGCAAAGGCACGGAGGGAAGAGAAAACAAGATATATTTCAGGAACTCTAAGTAATTCAGTACAGTTGGGGCTAATCATTAGGAAGTGACAAAAGAAGGGGCTGGAGAGTTAAACAAGGGACAGATTATAAAAGTCTTTAGGGCTTCCCTGGTGGCGCAGTGGTTGAGAGTCCGCCTGACATGCAGGGAACACGGGTTCGTGCCCCAGTCTGGGAAGATCCCACATGCTGCGGAGCGGCTGGGCCCGTGAGCCATGGCCGCTGAGCCTGCGCGTCCGGAGCCTGTGCTCCGCAATGGGAGAGGTCGCGACAGTGAGAGGCCTGCGTACCGCAAAAAAAAAAAAAAAAAAGTGATGTTTGTTTATTAAAGTAAAAGAGTACCAAAGGGGAAAAAGGATCATTTCACGTTCTCTATGAACTATTAATATTACCCAGATCGATGGTTAAATAATACCCTTTCCATTTTAACTAAATGAAAAACAACGCCAAAATAGTCTCACTTTCAATTTTTGAATATTAAACCTTCTTGCTGA
Organism: Grampus griseus; assembly: GCF_964374135.1. Lineage (NCBI taxonomy): Eukaryota > Metazoa > Chordata > Mammalia > Artiodactyla > Delphinidae > Grampus > Grampus griseus. Next base: position 83,817,059 of record NC_139017.1, read on the forward strand.
TCCACAGATTAATTTATTAGTCATGTGTAAATAAAAACACAGAATAAAAATCACTTAGGCTTGTAAATATATGAGCTGCTGTGTAGCCTCTTCACCATTCTTATAAACCAAACGGCCTTTAGAGAAATCGTCTACTTTTATCCCGCTAATGTGTTTATGTCTTGGTTTGACCTTCTACACATAACAAAATATAATATAGAAGGCAATTATGTCATTTGACTTCTATAAACTATATGTCTTACACAACACACTGGAATTATAAAGAGGTTAAAGAGAGGAAAATGATTGTTTTTCAGCCCTTTTCTGATCAAACTATAAGTTCTCTAAATCTGCAATGAAAGTAATTTATATTACTCTATAATAATTCTAACAATTATTCATCATTTTGAATAGCTGAGAAAGCTCATAACACCAACTTTCATAAGATGCATATGTTTATATGCATATTTTCAACAATCTTTATTTGCAAACATTTAATTGAATCCTCACAAACTGCAACAAATATAAGACAAAGATTTAGAATAATAACTAGATGCTATTAGCATTTCCAAAAATTCTTCATTTATGAAAGATCTATAGTCTTATGCTTTCAATCCAGAATATCTTTTGCTATATTTTACAGGATGGTCAGGCAAGATGCTAGAAAAGGTTAAAATTCCATGAAGTTCTTTTTTGATCTCCCTTTTCTACCAGATGTTTATTTTCTAGCCTTCTATAATATTCCAACTCTTAGATTTAAATATGAAATAAAGACCTCCCTCCACACATCTTCTGTTTAATTCTTCTTTGTATCTTTGCATCTTGCACAGTAACTCACATATAGTAAGCACTCAAAAAATGTTTATTAAATGGATGAATGACTGAACCAAGAATGAAAGAATAAATAGGTAATATGACTATCCAACAACCTCTTAAGAAGAATCATATTATTAATGCTTTTAAGGTAATGAATCCCTTCTTTAAATTGGTCTTAATTTCATTTCTGGAGGCATTAATTTTTTTTTTTTTTTTTTTTTTTTTTTTTTGTGGTATGTGGGTCTCTCACTGCCGTGGCCTCTCCCGTTGCGGAGCATGGGCTCCGGACGCGCAGGCCCAGCGGCCATGGCTCACGGGCCCAGCCGCTCCACGGCACATGGGATCCCCCCTGGACCAGGGCATGAAACTGCGTCCCCCGCATCGGCAGGTGGACTCCCAACCACTATGCCACCAAGGAAGCCCTGGAGGCATTAATTTATAAAATTCATATGCACATTTTCAAAATACTTCAAATAGGTTAGCAATTGTATAATAGAGACACTTCCAAATTTACACATTAATATTTTTAAGAACCAAATGGGAAGGGAAAAGAAAAAGTGGGTATCATTGTGACTTATAATGAAAAAAAGTTATTATAATTATTATACTGAAGGTCAAGAATTTATTTAGCCATTTAAAAGTCAGTCAAGAATAATTATCTTGGGTAAAATTCAATGAAACAGAAAACCAAAGAGGCTATTACCATGAACAAATGCCGCTTATGTATTTGGCACTATACTAAACACTAAAATCTAATTTTCCTTGAGGAAAAATAATTCAGAATCTCAAACCTGCATTCTAAAATGTGTAAGACATACTGTCCTTGGAGACTGAATATCAAGAATAAAAAAAGTGGGCTTCCCTGGTGGCGCAGTGGTTAAGAATCCACCTGCCAATGCAGGGGACATGGGTTCGAGCCCTGGTCCGGGAAGACCCCACATGCCGCGGAGCAACTAAGACCGTGCACCACAACTACTGAGCCTGTGCTCTAGAGCCTGTGAGCCACAATTACTGAGCCCATGTGCCACAGCTACTGAAGCCTGCACACGTAGAGCCCATGCTCTGCAACAAGAGAAGCCATTGCAATGAGAAGCCCGCACAGCACAATGAAGAGTAGCCGCCACTCGCCGCAACTAGAAAAAGCCTGCGCACAGCAACAAAGACCCAATGCAGCCAAAAGTAAATAAATAAATAAATTTACTTTAAAAAAAAATTTTAAAAGTGAATAACCAAGATGAGAGTGAACTACTAATCAAAATAGTATGTGAATTTCAACATATTTAGTACACTTAGTTTTCAAAACACACATATTGCATAACAACTAAAGATGCAACTATAAAAATCAAAAGTGATGCAGTAAATGCCTTGAAGATTAAATCTCGCAAAAATAAAACACAGAAAATGTATGGATGAAAAATGGTTTGGAGACATGATGGAAAAAAACAAAATGTAATATACTAATCTTGCTAAAAAGCCGTATTATTAAAAATACTACCTATACTACATGAGTGCAAGAATTTTCCTTGTCTGTTTTGTTTGCTTCTAGCACTCAGCACAGTGCTTGACACACAGTAGGAATACAATAAGTATTTGTTGAATGGAAATAGAAATATATCAATAAAACACCAAAGACACAAACCCTAGTCTTCAAACACCTTATTAAGTAAGGAGACAAAATTACTAATCACAATTCAGCATGAACCAATGCTATAACAGAGTATGTTAGTGAACACAGAAACAGCATACTGACAGGAAATGCCTCCGAGAGGTGAGCAGACTTTTAGGAGACTGGAGTTAACCAAGCAAATGAGGGAAGAAAGTCACAATATTCTTTCATTCCATAAACATTTATAAAGCAGGACTGAAAGTACAGGGAAGTGAGAAATCAATTAGTATTCAGGGACACGCAACTAAGGCAGTATGGCTGAATTAAAAGGCGTATTTTGGGGGTATAATGAAACATGAGAATTTACTGCTATTGATAGAACGTACACTCCACAAGGCAGGAAGCTTTTTGTCTGTTTGTCCACACCTTGTGGCAGACAGCAAAAATGGACATAGTTTGTCTCCCCCTTTTATCCATGCCTCTTGAAATGTGATTCTACAGCTCCTCTCATTAAAAAAATGGAGTCCTTTATTCCATCTGTTGAATTTTAGATGTCTTTGTGACTTGCTTTTGCCAACAGAATATAGCAGAGGCAAGTTGTGCTAGTTCTAAATTTAAGCCTTGAAAGCCTTGTATGCTTCTACTCTTTTTGGGAAGCCTGTTGCTACCATGTGAAAAGTCTAGTCTAGTCTATTTGATGATGAGAGACACACAGCCCAGTCAACACCTATTGTCTTAGACCAGGGATCAGCAAACTTTTTCTGTAAAGGGACAGAGAGTAAAAACTTTGGGCATTGAGAGCCCTATATAATCTCAGTCACATATTTTTTATTTTAAAACTGTTCAAAAATATAAACACCAGTCTTAGCTTAGGGGCCACAGATATCCAACTCTTGCCTTAGATGATGGTCAACGAATCCCCAGAAGCAAAACTGTCTTGCTGACAGCAAATGCATGACTGAGCCCAGCCAAGACCAAAAGAACCACACAGTGAACCCAGTACATACTGTCAACCCACACAATCATGACCTAAATGAATGGTGGGGTTTTTTTGCTACTACATTTTAAGAGTGCTGAGTTAATCACCAAAAGCTTACAGATAGACTACTCTATCTTTAGTGCCTAGAACAGTGCATGTCACTTAGCAGACACTAAATACCTAGTGAATAAAATAATGAATAGGAAAGTTATAGGAGTCAGAACATGACATTTTATGCCAGGGTTTGCAAACTCAAAGGTCCACATGGGCCAGGCCAGTAAATTAATTGAGTGAAGCAATCAGTATAAAGAATAGATCTGGAAATGGTGGAAGGGAATCCACACCAGGAAACCAAGAAAACATCTGAGAGGCCTTTGCCATTCTGGACAAGGACAAAGGCAGTGGGAGAATAAACAAGGAGAAAACAAGGAGAAAAGTCAAGGATTTCTGAGGAAGAATCAAAAGATTTTAGGCAGATATTGTCATTTGGACAAAAATCAAGATTTTAACTATATGTTGTCTGTAAGTGACACACTGAGGTCCAAAAATATATACTTTTTAATAAATAATGCTGGGAGAATTGGATATCCATATGGAAAAAGATGAATCTGGGTCTCTGTCTCACACCACACACAAAAATTAACTCAAAATGGACCACAAACCTAAACGTAAGAACTAAATTATAAAAATCTTAGAAGAAAATATAGGAGTAAATCTTTGTGATCTTGAGTTAGGCAAGGACTTCTTAAGTATGACACCAAAAGCAGAAGATGAAAAAAACTGGTAAACTGACCTTAATCAAAAATTTAAACTTTTGTGCATCAAAAGACAGTATTCAAGGAAGTATAAAGGCAGACCAGGCAAATCCATAGAGATAGGGAGAAGATAAGTGGCTGCCAGATGCTAGAGGGAATGAGAAATGGGGAGTGACTGCTAATGGATATTAGGTTTCTTTTTTGGGGTGACGAAAATATTCTGGAATTACATAGTGGTGATGAATGAACAATCTTCTGAATATACTAAAAACCACTGAATTGTGCACATTAAAGAGGTGACTATTACAGTATGTGAATCATATCTCAAGTTTTTAAAAAAGAAGATAGTGAAAAAACCACCCACAGACTGAGAGAAAATATTTGCAAATCATATCTGGTAAGAGACTTGCATCTAGAATACATAGAACTCTCACAACTCAGTAATGAAAAGACAACTCAATTTTAAGATGGGCAAAGGAAGACATACAAATGGCTAATAAGCACATGAAAAGATGCTCAACATCATTAGTCATATCAAACACCTATCTAATCAAATACAAGTCATATCAAATACAAATAAAAACCAAATGAAATACCATTTTTCACCCTCTACAATGGCTATACTAAAAAAGACAATATCAAGTATCAGCAAGACTGTAAAGAAACTGGAACCTGTGCTGGTAGCAATATCAAACGGCACAGCCACTTTGGAAATTAGTTTGGTATTTTCTTTAAAAACTTCAACATAGATTTACGATATGACCCAGCGTTTCTACTCTTAGTTATCTACCGAAGAGAAATGAAAATTTACGTCCACACAAAGACCCACACACACGTGTTCACAGCAGTATTACTCATAACAGCCAAAAACTAGAAACATCCCAAATACCAATCAACTGGTGACTGGATTAGAAATATCTGGCATACCCATACAATGGAAGGCTACTCAGCAATAAAAAGGAATAAAGTACTGATAACAAGCTACAATACGAATGAACCTTGAAAACCAGTATGCTCAGTGAAAGACACCAGATAGAAAAAACACATATATTGTATTATTCCATTTATATGAAATACTTTTAAAAAATTAGGCAAATATAGAGACAAAAAGTAGATTAATGGTTGCCTAGGACGGGGGGTGGGAATGGGGAGTGACTATAAATGGGTATGATTTTTTTTCAAAGTGGTGACACTGTTATAAAATGAGATTGTGGTGATGGCTGTACAATTCTATAAATACACTAAAATTTACTGACTTGTACCCTTAAAACAGGCGAATTTTATGGTATATAATTCATACCTTGATAAAGCTGTTTTTAACAAAAGAATCTTCAGGATTTGGCAACTGATTAGCTTTGCTAAAAAAGCAAGTGGGAGAAATCTAAAAAAAAAAAAAGAAAAAAACCTAAATTTTTAGTTTTAACAATGGTGTGGATGTGAGTACCCTTTTACCCTTTACTGAAAAGGCAAAGTGGAAAGGAGAGGGAGTAGGTTTATTGTGGGAAAATAATGAGTTTGGTTGGGCATGCTAAATGTTACATATTGATATAAAGACATCCAGTCGAAGATGTCCTATAAAAAGTACCATGAAAAACAGATTTAAAGTTCATTCATTCAACAAACGTATACTGAATGACCACAATGTACCAGGAGCCATATTTGACTGTGGAAATAAAGTAGTTGACCAGAAAGATCCAGTCCCTGCTTTCATGAAGCTCATACTCAGCAGGGATAAAAATTTTAAAGAAGACTTCTTGGTTATATTACTATGCAATTGAGAAGAGTCAACATAGAAGTGCCAGTTTAGCCACTGGTGTGACGAAAATCATCAAGAAAGAATGAAGCGTACAGAAAGGAAAAGAGGGCCAAGGATTTTCACAGAGATTTATATGACTGTACATACAGAAGTGGAGCCATGAAGAAGACAGAATAACTGCTTCTGAAGGAGGAGAGAGTTCAAGAAACAGGGAGTAGTGGTCAAAAGTATAAAGCATCAGCAAGAGGAAGGAGAAAAAATGCATTTGAATGGATTTGATTTAGTACTTCATTCATTCGACAAATATTTTTGGAGCACCTATTATGTGCCAGGTACTTTGGCTTTTATTCTGAATAAAAGGCAGGAGCCCCTGCAGAGCTCCGAAGAGAGGAAAGATACGATTTAACATTTTAAAAGGTCATCCAGGTGCTGTGATGAGAGATTAAGGACAGAAGGGCAGAAGTTTGGAGACCAGGTACCAGGCTTCTGCAGAAAACTGAGCAAGAGATGATGATGACAGCAGTGGAGACAGTAAGAAAAGGTCAGATGCTGAATAAATTGGAAAGGTAGAGCCAACAGGACTTCCTCATGGATTGCATGTGAGGTTTGAGAGAAACAAGTAAGTCACACAAGACTGTAAGGTTTTGGCTTGACAACGGGGACTGCCATCAAATGAAATGAGGATGGCTGCAGATGGAGACCGTGGGAGGATGGCAGAGATCAGGAGTTCAATTGTAGACATACTAAGTTCAAACTGTCTACTATAGATCTGAGTGAAGGTGTCTAATAATCATGTGGATAGATGAGTGTGGAGCTCAGGAGAGAGGTATGGACATTAAGAAGCCAGGGAGAGAGGAACCAGCAAGGCAGAGTGAAAAGGAGCAGTAAGTATATAGAAAGAAAACCAAGAGAAGTGATATGCCCAAAATCAAGAGAAGAAAACACCATGGAAGGAAAAGTGTCCTACTATACCTGGGGTTCTCAACCAGGGGTGATTTTGTCCCCAGAGGGACATTTGGCAATACCTGGACACATCTTTGATAGTCATGGCTCAGGAGATAGTGTGTGCTACCAGCACCTAGTAAGGAGAGGCCAGGCATAATGCTGAACATTCTATAATGCACAGGACAATCCTCTAACTCCTCCCCTGCAGTCCCCCCACTCACTGGCTGAAATTCAAACCTCTTTGGAGACTGTGAAGCTTTAGCCCCCTCTCGATGACAGAAGTGCCACAGGTTTTCACTGGCAAGTAAGAAATCACCCACTAGGGCACAGGGCCACCAGGGGGACGATGCTAAGACTCCCTAGGATGTGAGCTTACTGCTGCTGCTCCCCGCAACCCCAGCCCCATGTAGGCTGAGGGCTAAAGAGCAAGAAGGGGGAAAGCATCAGGGAACCAGGAAGAAAAGGCCCTTCCTCCTGCTGTGTTCCCTCCAGCAACCTCAACTGACAAAACTTAGTAATATGCCAGTTGGCAAAAGGAGAAAGGTTTCAGGGTACAGATCCAGGAAAACAAACCAGTGTGATGAAGGTGGATTTGGAGTTAGAGGCAATAAACTGACAACTGGCATACGCTCTCAGTTCATTTCTCAAAAGGATTTAAAGTAGTCATAACTTTAAAGAAAAAACAAAAAATCACTGCCCAGGAAAACCAAAGATAAAATAGGAAGACATACAGTAATTAAAATTAGACCACACAAAAAAGATAAAATTGAACCACAGATTTTGACTCAACTTCCATGTGATTAAATTTCTAAATAATTATGATTACTACTTTTTTTAACATTAGAAGTTAAAGTTCTTTTTTTAAAGTGTGACTATTCTTCTCAACTGTATACATAAAGATAGAAAAACCAAAGACCACAAAGGAATATGCCACAAGTGTTAAGTCACAGTTGTCTAAATTGTAGTTTATTATCACCTACATGCTTGTATTTCCCTTTTTTTTTTACATGATTATATATTACTTTGAAAATTAGGGAAATTTTAAACTTTTTCTTTTGAAGTATAACTGGTCACTAAATATCAATGCATGGGATTAATGCTGTATAGCCTCTTATGTAACAGGATTCTGAATTCCTTTGAAAAGAGCATACATTAGAAGGAAATCATTTCTGTGAAGTAAATCCTGAAGTTTTAGGTTATTTCCGAATAGCTGTGGATTTAGAGAGAATAAATCAAATGTTAATCCTTTCAAATGTTATGAACTGTACCAGTAAATTCAGTGTTCTATCAAATGATTTAAGAGTACAGTCTGAAATGAAGATGAAAAATATCCTAGAAATCAAAAATCAGCCAGAGAAGCAGATGTGATCATGGGTGCTTCTCTGATAAAATTTACAGACCCAGGAGTACCTGGAGGTAAAACCTACTCCCCAGAGTGCCAACTGGTCAGCCCCATGCCCTATCTCCTACTGGCTTTTCTCTAAAGAAAAAAATACAAATGGCCACTAACATAGGAATTGATGCTTATCCTAAAAATCAAAGATTGCAAATTAAAACCACAAAGATACCATTTTATAGCCACTATGATCAAAAGACATTCCAATCATGGAAGAAAATATGGAGCAACAAAATTCACACATTACAGTACAACAGGAATTCTTTGTTTATGGTTATACAATCCTTTCTGGTTAGACGAATTACAAATTTCTTCTTCCACTTCACTTCCCACTTTCTTTGTGATATCTCCTGACAAACGGAAGTTCTTAATTTTAAGGTAGCGAAATTTTTTGATTTTGTTCCTTTATGATAAACATAAAATTATTCCTGAAAAAATCCTTCCCTATGCTGAGGTCATAAAGACGTGCCTCTATATTGAAAATTTTAGAATTCTGTCCTGCACATTTAAGTGAAAGGAACACTACAGCATAGTGTTTAAAAAAGCAGACAACAGGGCTTCCCTGGTGGCGCAATGGTTGAGAGTCGGCCTGCCGATGCGGGGGGCACGGGTTCGTGCCCCGGTCCGGGAGGATCCCGCATGCCGCGGAGCGGCTGGGCCCGTGAGCCATGGCCGCTAAGCCTGCACGTCCGGAGCCTGTGCTCCGCAACGGGAGAGGCCACGGCAGTGAGAGACCCACGTACCGCAAAAAAACAACAACAAAAAAACGCACACAACAGAGCCAGACTTACTTGGGTTCAAATGTAGCTCTGCTACTGTGACCCTGGCAAAATTTCTTGATCTCTCTGTGCTCGCCTCAGTTTCCTCGTATAAAAAAAGGAGATAATAATAGCCCCTGCCATTAAAGGTAAATGTGGTGATTAAAGAATTAAATGTATGTAGACTGCTAGAACAAGGTCAAGTATATACTTAACACTACATAAGTGTTAGCTGTTTTTATTAAGCCTTTAATCTGCCTGAACTTGATTTGTATAGAGTATGAGGTTGAGATCCCATTTCATTTCTTCCAATATAGATAACCAATGATTCCAGCAATAAATAGTGAATAGTTTATCCTTTTCCCCCTAATGTGCAATGTCACTCTGACATATATATATTAACTTCCCATCAAGGTCTATTTCTGTTCCTCTATTCTGCTTCATTAGTCTATTTATCTATCGCTATACTACTACCATACTGTCAAATTACAAACTATTGACAGTAACTATTAAATTGCACAGTGTAGACCAAGCCCTTGCCCCAATATGTTCTTCATGTTTCTAGGATAACTTGTCCTTTGCAAATTCTAACATAAGTTTTCAAATTTCATTTTAAAAACTATTGGAATTTTGAATGAAACTACATGAATTTTTAAATCAATTTGTGAGGAACTGACTTAAATATGTTATGCAGTCTCCCTATCCATAAACACGATCTACTTATTTATGACTTTTTATTTTCATTCAATAAAATCTTACTGTCTCTGTGAAGGTCTTATACATTTCTGTTTAACTTATATCTACATTTCTTTTTGTGGAATTATAAATGTTATATTTAAAACATTTTTTTTTGGTTTCTGGCTTTTTTCTTTTTCAAGTATGTCTTTTTTTTATTAGTCATCCATTTAATACACATCAGTATATACATGTCAATCCCAATCTCCCAATTCAGCACACCACCACCACCATCCACCACCACTTTTGCCCCTTGGTGTCCATACGTTTGTTCTCTACATCTGTGTCTCACTTTCTGCCCTGCAAACCGGTTCATCTGTACCATTATTCTAGGTTCCACATATATGCGTTAATATACAATATTTATTTTTCTCTTTCTCACTTACTTCACTCTGTATGACAGTCTTTAGATCCATCCACGTCTCTACAAATGACCCAATTTCATTCCTTTTCATGGCTGAGTAATATTCCATTGTATATATGTACCGCATCTTCTTTTCCCATTCATCTATCGATGGGCATTTAGGTTGCTACCATGACCTGGCTACTGTAAATAGTGCTGCAAGGAACATTGGGATGCATGTGTCTTTTTGAATTATGGTTTTCTCTGGGTATATGCCCAGTAGTGGGATTGCTGGGTCATGTGGTAATTCTACTTTTAGTTTTTTAAGGAACCTCCATAGTGTTCTCCATAGTGGCTGTATCAATTTACATTCCCACCAACAGTGCAAGAGGGTTCCCTTTTCTACACACTCTCTCCAGCATTTGTTGTTTGTAGATTTTCTGATGATGTCCATTCTAACTGGTATGAGGTGACACCTCACTGTAGTTTTGATTTGCATTTCTCTAATCATCAGTGATGTTGAGCAGCGTTTCATGTGCTTCTTGGCCATCTGTATGTCTTCTTTGGAGAAATGTCTATTTAGGTCTTCTGCCCATTTTTGGATTGGGTTGTTTGTTTTTTTAATATTCAGCTGCATGAGCTGTTTATATATTTTGGAGATTAATCCTTTGTCCATTGATTCGTTTGCAAATATTTTCTCCGATTCTGAGGGTTGTCTTTTTGTCTTGTTTATGGTTTCCTTTGCTGTGCAAAAGCTTTTAAATTTCATTAGGTCCCATTTGTTTATTTTTGTTTTTATTTCCATTACTCTAGGAGGTGGATGCAAAAAGGTCTTGCTGTGATTTATGTCAAAGAGTGTTCTTCCTAGGTTTTCCTCTAAGAGTTTTATAGTGTCCGGTCTTCATTTAGGTTTCTAATCCATTTTGAGTTTATTTTTGTGTATGGTGTTAGGGAGTGTTCTAATTTCATCCTTTCACATGTAGCTGTCCAGTTTTCCCAGCACCACTTATTGAAGACACTGTATTTTCTCCATTGTATATTCCTGCCTCCTTTGTCATAGATTAGTTGACCACAGGTGTGTGCGTTTATCTCTGGGCTTTCTATCTTGCTCCATTGATCTATATTTCTGTTTTTGTGCCAGTACCATATTGTCTTGATTACTGTAGCTTTGTAGTATAGTCTGAAGTCAGGGAGTCTAATTCCCCCAGCTCTGCTTTTTTTCCCTTAAGATTGCTTTGGCAATTCCGGTTCTTTTGTGTCTCCATACAAATTTTAAGATTTTTTGTTCTAGTTCTGTAAAAAATGCCAGTGGTAATTTGATAGGGATTGCACTGAATCTGTAGATTGCTTTGGGTACTACAGCCGTTTTCACAATATTGATTCTTCCAATCCAAGAACATGGTATATCTCTCCATCTGCTGGTATCATCTTTAATTTTTTTTCATCAGTGTCTTATAGTTTTCCGCACACAGGTCTTTTGTCTCCTTAGCTAGGTTTATTCCTAGGTATTTTATTCTTTCTGTTGCAATGGTAAATGGGAGTATTTCCTTAATTTCGCTTTCAGATTTTTCATCATTAGTATATAGGAATGCAAGAGATTTCTGTGCATTAATTTTGTATCCTGCAACTTTACCAAATTCATTGATTAGCTCTAGTAGTTTTCTGGTGGCATCTTTAGGATTCTCTATGTATAGTATATCATGTCATCTGCAAACAGTGACAGTTTTACTTCTTTTTTGCCAATTTGTATTCGTTTCATTTCTTTTTCTTCTCTGATTGCCATGGCTAGGACTTCCAAAGCTATGTTGAATAATAGTGGTGAGAGTGGACAATCTTGACTCGTTCCTGATCTTAGAGGAAATGCTTTCAGTTTTTCACCATTGAGAATGATGTTTGCTGTGGGTTTGTCATATATGGCCTTTATTATACAGAGGTAGGTTCCCTCTATGCCCACTTTCTGGAGAGTTTTTATCATAAATGGGTGTTGAGTTTTGCCAAAAGCTTTTTCTGCATCTACTGAGATGATCATATGGTTTTTATTTTTCAATTTGCTAATATGGTGTAACACATTGATTGATATGCATACATTGAAGAATCCTTGCATCCTTGGGATAAATCCCACTTGATCATGGTGTATGATCCTTTTAATGTGCTGTTGGATTCTGTTTGCTAGTATTCTGTTGAGGATTTTTGCATCTATATTCATCAGTGATACTGGTCTGTAATTTTCTTTTTTTGGATCATCTTTGTCTGGTTTTGGTATCAGGGTGATGGTGGTCGCATAGAATGAGTTTCAGAGTGTTGCTTCCTCTGCAATTTTTTGGAAGAGTTTGAGAAGGATAAGTGTCAGCTCTTCTCTAAATGTTTGATAGAATTCACTCGTGAAGCCATCTGGTCCTGGACTTTTGTTTGTTGGAAGATTTTTAATCCCAGTTTCAATTTCATTACTTGTGATTGGTCTGTTCATATTTTCTATTTTTTCCTGGTTCCGTCTTGGAAGGTTATACCTTTCTAAGAATTTGTCCATTTCCTCCAGGTTGTCCATTTTATTAGCATAGAGTTGCTTGTAGTAGTCTCTTAGGATGTTTTGTATTTCTGCAGTGTCTGTTGTAACTTTTCCTTTTTCATTCCTAAATTTATTGATTTGAGTCCTCTCCCTCTTTTTCTTGATGAGTCTGGCTAATGGTTTATCAATTTTATTTATCTTCTCAAAGAACCAGCTTTTAGTTTTATTGATCTTTGCTATTGTTTTCTTTTTTTCTATTTCATTTATTTCTGCTCTGATATTTATGATTTCTTTCCTTCTGCTAACATCAGGTTTTGTTTGTTTTTCTTTCTCTAGTTCCCTTAGATGTAAGGTTAGATTGTGTATTTGAGATTGTTCTTGTTTCTTGAGGTAGGCTTGTATAGCTATAAACTTCCCTCTTAGAACTGCTTTTGCTCCATTCCATAGGTTTTGGAATGTCGCGTTTTGTCATTTGTCTCTAGGTATTTTTTGATTTCCTCTTTGATTTCTTCAGTGATTTCTTGGTTATCTAGTAACATATTGTTTAGCCTCCATGTGTTTGTGTTTTTTACTTTTCTTTCCCTGTAATTCATTTCTAATCTTATAGTGTTATGGTCAGAAAAGATGCTTGATATTATTTCAGTTTTCTTAAGTTTACTGAGGCTTGATTTGTGACCCAAGATGTGATCTATCATGGAGAATGTTCTGCGCGCACTTGAGAAGAAAGTGTAGTCTGCTGTTTTTGGTATGTCCAATAAATATCAATTAAATCTATCTGATCTATTGTGTCATTTAAAGCTTGTGTTTCCTTATTAAATTTCTGTTTGGAAGATCTGTCCATTGGTGTAAGTGAGGTGTTAAAGTCCCCCACTATTATTGTGTTACTGTCGATTTCCTCTTTTATAAGTGTTAGCAGTTGCCTTATGTATTGAGGTGCTCCTATGTTGGGTGCATATATATTTATAATTGTTATATCTTCTTCTTGGATTGATCCCTTGATCATTATGTAGTGTCCTTCCTTGTCTCTTGTAACATTCTTTATTTTAAAGTCTATTTTATCTGATATGAGTATTGTTACTCCAGCTTTCTTTTGATTTCCATTTGCTTGGAATATCTTTTTCCATCCCCTCTCTTTCAGTCTGTATGTGTCCCTAGGTCTGAAATGGTTCTCTTGTAGACAGCATATATATGGGTCTTGTTTTTGTATCCATTCAGCAGGCCTGTGTCTCTTGGTTTGAGCATTTAATGCATTCACGCTTAAGGTAATTATTGAAATGTATGTTCCTATGACCATTTTCTTAATTGTATTGAGTTTGTTTTTGTAGGTCCTTTTCTTCTCTTGTGTTTCCCACTTAGAGAAGTTCCTTTAGTATTTGTTGTAGAGCTGGTTTGGTGGTGCTGAATTCTCTTAGCTTTTGCTTATCTGTAAAGCTTTTGATTTCTCCATCGAATCTGAATGAGATCCTTGCCAGGTAGAGTAATCTTGGTTGTAGATTCTTCCCTTTCATTACTTTAAGTATATCATGCCACTGCCTTCTGGCTTGTAGAGTTTCTGCTGAGAAATCAGCTGTTAACCTTACGGGAGTTCCCTTGTATGTTGTCGTTCTTCCCTTGCTGCTTTCAATAATTTTTCTTTGTCTTTAATTTTTGCCAGTTTGATTACTATGTGTCTTGGCGTGTTTCTCCTTGGGTTTATCCTGTATGGGACTCTCTGTGCTTCCTGGACTTGGGTGGCTATTTCCTTTCCCATGTTAGGGAAGTTTTCAACTATAATCTCCTCAAATATTTTCTCAGGTTCTTTCTCTCTCTCTTCTACTTCTGGGACCCTATAATGCGAATGTTGTTGCGTTTAATGTTATCCCAGAGTTCTCTTAGGCTGTCTTCATTTCTTTACATTCTTTTTTCTTTATTCTGTTTCACAGCAGTGAATTCCACCATTCCGTCTTCCAGGTCACTTATCTGTTCTTCTGCCTCAGTTATTCTGCTGTTGATTCCTTCTAGTGTATTTTTCATTTCAGTTATTGTTCTGTTCATCTCTGTTTGTTTGTTCTTTAATTCTTCTAGGTCTTTGGTAAACATTTCTTGCACCTTCTCGATCTTTGCCTCCATTCTTTTTCCGAGGTCCTGGATCATCTTCACTATCATTATTCTGAATTCTTTTTCTGGAAGGTTGCCTATCTCCACTTCGTTTAGTTGTTTTCTGGCGTTTTATCTTGTTCCTTCATCTGGTACATAGCCCTCTTCCTTTTCATCTTGTTTATCCTTCTGTGAATATGGTTTTTGTTACACAGGCTGCAGGATTATAGTTCTTCTTGCTTCTGCTGTCTGCCCTCTGGTGGATGAGGCTATCTAAGAGGCTTGTGCAAGTTTCCTGATGGGAGGGACTGGTGATGGTAGAGCTGGCTGTTGCTCTGGTGGGCAGAGCTCAGTAAAATTTTAATCTGCTTGACTGATGATGGGTGGGACTGGGTTCCCTCCCTGTTGGTTGTTTGGCCTCAGGCGACCCAACACTGGAGCCTACCTGGGCTCTATGGCGGGGCTAATGGCTGACTCTGGGAGGGCTCATGCCAAGGTGTACTTCCCAGAACTTCTGCCGCCAGTGTCCCTGTCCTCACAGTGAGACATAACCATCCCCCACCTCTGAAGGATACCCTCCAACACCAGCAGGTAGGTCTGGTTCAGTCTCCTATGGGGTCACTGCTGCTTCCCCTGGGTTCTGAGGTGCACACTACTTTTGTGTGTGCCCTCCAAGAGTGGAGTCTCTGTTTCCCCTAGTCCTGTCGATGTCCTGTAATCAAATCCCGCTAGCCTTCAAAAGCTGATTCTCTAGGAATTCCTTCTCCAGTTGCCGGAACCCCAGGTTCGGAAGCCTGACGTGGGGCTCAGAACCTTCACTCCAGTGGGTGGACTTCTGTGGTATAAGTGTTCTCCAATTTGTGAGGCACCCACCCAGCAGTTATGGGATTTGATTTTATTGTGATTGCGCCCCTCGCACCATCTCACTGTGGCTTCTCCTTTGTCTTTGGATGTTGGGTATATTTTTTGGTGAATTCCAGTGTCTTCCTGTTGATGACTGTTCAGCAGTTAGTTGTGATTCCAGTGTTCTTGCAAGAGGGAGTGAGAGCACATCCTTCTACCTCGCCATCTTCAACCAATCTCCTCTCTGGCTTATTTAAATGCTATTCATTTCCAGTTGTCATCATCATCTACATCATCTACAAATAATGACCGTTTTGTTTCCTCCTTTCCAATTCTTAGACCTTTCATTCTTTGTCTTGTCTCATCAAGTTGGCTAGAATTTCCAACTGAAAAAGATATTTTTCATAACTCATAATTTATATATTTATACTTTATAAATAATTTATAACTTCCAATATATAGTAGAAGCAGTGATGATATGCATCTTTGTTATGTCTCTGATTTTTTTTTTAAGTGCCTCTATTTCAATATTGAGTGTCTTGCTGTAGGTTTTTAGTGAATTACAACAGGTTAAGAAAGTTTCCTTCCATTCCACATTTGTTAAGAATTTTTCCCCTGAATGGATACTGGTGAATTTTATCAAATGCTTTCTCTATATCTGTTGAGTTGCTACAATACCTTTGTATTCTTGGCTAGTCATGAACAAGCTGGACTTATCTTTCTTTTATACCATTGCTTAGTTTGCTAATATTTTGTTTGGGAATTCTGAATGTACATTCATAAATGAAATGGTCCAGTAATTTTCCTCTCACATTGTCCTTATTTGGTTTTAGTATTCAGAATATACTAATCTCATAGAAGAGGTTTTTATTTTTGTTTCTACTGAGTTTTTATGCCACTAGAATTATCATTACTTTAATGTTTGAAACACTGTCTGAGCCTATTTTCTTTTAGGAAGATCTCGTATTGCTGACCTAATTTCTTTACTCAAACTGTTGTTTTTTTTAATATCTTCAGTCAATTTTGATAAGCTGCATTATTCTAGGAACTTGTTCATTTCATCTAAATTTTCAAATTCTGTAGCATAAAAATGTTCACAGAATTCTCTTATTTCTTTAATATCTGTAGCATCATTATATCCCATTTTTCATTCCTAATATTTTTTTATTAATGTCTTCTTTGAAAGAAAAACAACTTTGGATTTGCTGGGTTTTATCTCATTCATTGACTTCTGCTTTTGTCTTTATTATATCCTTCCTTCTACCTTGCTTGAATTTATTCTAATTTTCTTTGTTTTTTTAATTTATTATGTCACATGCTTATTATTAGCACATTAATTTTCAGCCTTTCTTCTTATACTCCTTTAAGGTTATAAATCTTCCTGTGAACACCACTTTAGCTGCATTCTACAAACTTTAATTTATAGTAGTTTCATTAATATTCAGTGCTAAGTACTTTCTAAATTTCCATTTTGATTTCTTTTCATCAAGGAGTTAAGAAGACTTTTCCCCCATACGTATGCATTGAATATGTTGGTGTGGAGAGGAGATCATTGATTTTTCTAACTTCATTGCACTTCAGTCAGAAAATGTAGTCTGCATGATAGGGAAATTTATTGAGACTTTTATGGCCTTGAGCAGGAGCTGGCAAACTAAGACCTATAGGCCAAATCCAGCTAGTCACCTGTATTTATAAATAAAACTTTATTGGAATATAGTCACACCCATGTGTTTGCATACTGTCTACAGTTGCTTTCAATCTATAATAGCAGAGCTGAATAGTTGCAAGAAAGACCATATGACCCACAAAGCAGAAAATACATACTATGTGGCCATTTACCAAAAGTTTGCAAACCCCTGGCCTAAAGCATGGTCAATTTTCATGAATATTCAATATGTGAAGAAAAAAAAAAGTATATTTTGCAATTGTTGGGAACAGGGTTCCATATACATTCACCAAATCAAATTTGTTAATAATGTTCCATCTTCTATAACTTTATTTACTTTTGTTTTCTGAATCTAAGAGTTACTGAGAGAGATATATGAGAATTTCCTACTATGATGATGTATTTGTCCGAATTTTCTGGTAGTTCATTCAATTCTTTTTTTCTTTAGAGTTTGGAGTTAAGCTATAACGTTCATACAAACTTAGAAATAGCATCCTAGTACAATCTACATTTTATCATTATATAGAGCCCCTCTCAGATGCTAATAATATTTTGCCATAAAATCTATTCAGTCTGTCAATATCATCACTACTCAAAAAATATTTTGGTTAGTACTTCCCTATTTTTTTCCATTGTTTACCTTCAACTTTTTTCTGTCCTTATCCTTCAAGTGTTCTCTTATCAACAGCATGTAGCTAGATTTTGTTTTCCTTTTCAGTTTGACCTGTGTCTTTTAAGTTAAGAATTTAGCCCATTAATACTTAATTTGATTACTGATATTTGGGTTTATTTCTACCACTTTACTTTGTGCTCTTTATTTTTCTCACATTTGTTTCTTTTTTCTTTTTCTTGCCTTTTGTTAAACTAATTAGCTCTTTCCTCATATTTTTTCTTTCCTCATTTAGAAGACATCTACTGTTTTCATTCTTTTAAATGTTAAGCTTTCATTTTTAACTTTCATATTTACAGAAATTCCATCTTTTAGCTTGTTCTCAAACAATACAAGGGCCTGAAGAGGTTTTAAATCTAGTTATCTCCTTCCCATTTACATCAAATTGTAATACAGTATTTAACAACTCTGATATTACTGAGGTCTTTTAAACTCCACAAATTAAATATTTTTGTTTTACATCATTAATGTACGTTCAGATTTATCCCCATACCTACCATTTTACTTCATCATGTTCTTCTTACACCTCAAACCTTCCTTCTAAGATCAGAAGTAAATCATTCAAAGTTATTTGGAGGAGGGAGGTTTTAGGTAAACTCCCTGTTTTTGTTTATCTGAAAATATATTTTGCCTTCATGTTTGAAAGACTGTTTCACTAGAAATACAATTCTCGATTGGCCCTTATTTTCTTTCAGCATTTTGATTTTTTCCCTGTATCAGGTTTCTATTATTAGATCTTTGTCTTTGCCTTTACTGTTCTGCATTTCACTACAATGAGTCCATGTGCCCAGGTATGGATTTCTTTGTATTTTGGGGGCTTCTAAAATGTGAAGATTAGGATCTTTTTTCTAGAAAAATTTCAGCTATTAATCATGTCAAATATTGTCTCTTCCCCATTCTCCCTCTATCATCTTTTGTAATTTATTCCCTATGTCTCTTATACGTTTTATCACAATTTCCATCCCTCTGCCTCTATGCTGCCTTCTGTGTATTAGCTTCAGAACTACCTTCTAGTCATCTTCTGCTGTGTCTAATCTCCTATTTAACCTTACTATTGATTTTTAAAAATTTGTTTTTCATTTTACATTTCTATAACTTCTATTTGGTTCATTTTCAAAACTGCCTGGTCAATAAAAACCACTTGCTCTTTATGATGTTTTCAATTTCTCCTTTTATTCCTTTAATAATACTAAAATACTCCTTTCAAAAACCACACTTATATTCCAATAACTGAAGTCTACTGGGTTTGGTCTTATGGTATGGTGTTCTTACTGACCCTCACTCATGGTGGCTTGTTATGACAGTAAGTTCTGATTGTGTGCTTGGATTTTATGTATCTCTGTGGCAATTCTTTGCAACTTGGTTTAAGATGTTTACTTCCAGATAGGACTTAAGTATGGTTCTGCCAAGCACCTGGAGCATTAAAGACCCAGGTCTGGGTTAAATTATAATTCTTGTGTAGGCTTTCTCAGATCATGCAAACAGCATTAATTTAACTCCAAATGCACATATGAGGGTGAATAAGCAGCCACAAATTCTCAGCGGAGAATTTTTTTGCTTTTAACCTCTATTCAGAGTCAAGGCCAGGGAGAACATTTTCTCTGCCTACTTCTGCACGGTAAGTACTTTTTTTTTTTTGCTTTATACTTGCTTGTCCTTTCCCTAAAGTAGCCTCCAGTCTGGCTTCTCAACCTGTGGAAGCCCACATCTTACTCCCCAGCCTCTCTGTGCTCTAAAGCTATAGGTCACCTAGGTCTGTATATGTCCCCCAGGTATCCAGTGGCTTCAAAGCCATCTTAACTTTCCTGATATACTGTTTGCTCCTTTTTGCAAACTCATCCATTCATTTAAAATGACTTTCTGTTGTCATGCTTTTTCTTTTTTTTAAACAAGCATGTTTTAAATGTTTTATAACTTAAAGATTCAGGCAGTCATATTGTCAGAAAAAGAAATCCAATGAATGCTTTCTTGACTGCTCAACCTGAAACCCAGTGGATGTTTTCTTGACTGCTCAACCTAATACCATAGCCATATTGAGTTTTAAAACATTTTCTAACTTAAAAGAACTGTGTGGAAATTACTTTAGGATACTCTATTCCATTAGAAAAATTTCTTTGATATAAGAATTTAATAAGTTAGTTCACAGGGGTGGTGATGAAGTCAAAGATTTAAATGTGGCAATGTTTGGATTAGAACAATTAGCCAGATAACTGGTCTTGTGTGACTACGATTTGGGACCTGTTTAAAACACATGAGATGATTTACTTTAATAGTGTTCTATTCAAATCAGAGCAATTCACTTTCTCATCATACATCATGCTTCATGAGTTACACCAAATTATATAGTAATTCTATTATAATTATGTCCCCAAACACCTCTTTTCACATATTAAAGAAATGCCACAAAGCTTAAATGCCATATATTACCTTGTATAATATTACTCAGCCATTTTAATGAAAAAAGGTCAGTTTGCAGTAGTAGAGGGCCTAGCTTGTGAATAAGTATAATGGCTCCACATCTGATTGGAGAGTTCAAAGTATATTGTCTCCATTTATTTATTCAAATATTTGAATGCCTACTATATGTCAGGGCCTGTGCTTAGTACTAGAAATAGTATAGAGAAGTGTGTAATTTCCAGTACCAGCAAACTACTCCAACCTCTTCTCTGGTCCTAACACCTCATTAGGTTCCACTCTCTAATAAAATAAAAGGAAATAAGGAAATATATTTATTTTTTTCATATTCTGTATTATATTTTTAAAGTCATATCTGATTTATGACTTGAATAACTGATATTCACAATGATCTTGAAAAGCCCATGTCACTTCATATTATATTTTATAATTTGCAGAGGTTCAGATAATGAATTGGCAGGAACAGTGATGCTGATGTTTCAGAACCAGTTGCTTAGCTAGGAAAAGGACCAAGGCAACTAACTAGCCAACCTCCATATCTCAATATGGCTTCATTTTTCTTGTCATCATATAAGCAGATAACATTGAGAATGGCAGTAACTGTGGGGAAAAAAATGCTACTGGAAGTTGACAAGGTGATTCTAAAATTCACATGCCAGTTTAAAGGATTAATAATAGCCAAGAATAAAGTTGGAAGACATTATACCACCAGATATCAAGACTTATATACAGTTATAGTAAATTAAGACAATATGTTACTGGAGCGAGGACAGACAATAGAAAAACAGAACTGAATAGAGCTGTACTGTCCAATACAGTAGCCACCAGACACATATGACTACTGAGCACCTGAAAAGTGGCTAGTGCAATTCAGGAATTAAATTTTGAATTTCTTTTATTTTAATGAATTTAAATTCAAGAACTGTTAATTGAGCAGTTACTGGAAAACTTTTAACCACAGTTTGGACTAACTGAGGTATGTGAATCTACTTTTTCAACTGTAAATTTTCTGAAACCTAGGTACAGATCAAGTATTTCTGATGACAATTTTGTGTCTGAATTGAGATCTGCTGTAAATGTAAAATATATGCCAGATATCAAAGACACAGTACCAAAAAATGTAAAATACCTCAATAATTTCATATTGATTACTTGTTAACATTTTTATACACTTAAATAAAATATATTATTAAAATAAATTTCATCAGTTTCTTTTTACCTTTTTTAATGTGGCTACAAAAAACTTATAGTTAACGTATGTCTCACATTTGTGACTTGCATTATACATCTACTGTCAGCGCTGGTATAGTGTGTTCAGAAAAAGACTCACTCCTAGATTTATAAGAAAAATTATATTGCAAGTGTGGTGGGGAAAAGATTTTCAATAAATGGAGTTGATTGAACACAACGGCAGTTTACCCATTCAAAAAATTTTATTCACCCAATTTTGATTCACTGTAGAAATACCTATATATATATTCCTGGTTGGCAAAGTAAAAGTAATGTACACAAAATCAACCTTTATATGATCACATAAGGTCATTGTTGAAGTCAGTATATAAGAAGTAAGATATCTTCAAACAAAAGGTATTCTCTGTTAAAGTAAATGTAAATTAAAATTTTAAAACATTTTAAAACATAATTAGGACTTTCAGTCCAGACAAGACGGCCTAGACCGGTTTCTCCCTGCTCCTCCCCTGTAAGTACAACTATAAACCCTAAAAATAGTGAAAAAGACAACCCAAAGAGACTTTGGAAGGTGGTAAAAGGAAGGCATATGGGTTTGGGATCCTGAGACCAGAGAAACAACACAGAGGCAGGGTATCTGATGTGCCCCCCACCCAACAGAAGACAGCAACCCAGTCCTGACATGTCCCAATACCCAATCTAGCATAGAAGGCAGACCAGCAGCCTCATTCCTCTCCGGGACTGAACAAGAATCTCTCCAACAGTGCCTGATAAGCCCCGCTACCAAAAGCAAGGGGGTATGACTGGGAGTCCCACTAAGAAGAAGCAGTCTGGGGAAGCAATCTCCTTCTAAAAACCTGAGACTTCCCTGTCCTACTGAGAGATAACTGGATGTCCAAATGCCACTGGCAAGAAAAATTTCACCACAACAAGTGACCAGCCTGGGGGGCAGTCTTTGGCCCCACAGGCCTGAAACGCCCCTCTGTATTCCATACAGAGACATGAGGTAGCCCAGGCTAGGGAAAGCCTTTCCACCTCCTCTAGCAGCACCAGCAGGAACCAGTGGGAGCTCCAGTGGTACCAGATAAACTAAGCAGAACAAAATAACACCACAAAGGTTCTAAAAATTAAGCTATCACTGGAATCACAGCCCACAAAAGGAGGCAGGATGCCATTCTAAACCTTAACAGGATAACTACCTGTTAAAACAAAAGACTTAAATAGGACTCAGAATATCCAAACAATAGACAAAAAGGCCAGAATGCAATTAAAAAAAAAAAAAATCACCCGTCATTCCAAAAACAAGAACATCACAACTCAAATGAGAAAAGACAATAAAGTGCCATCCATACAAAGGTGAATCAGACGTTGGAATTATCTGACAGGAAAGGTAAAGCAGTGGTCATAAAAATGCTTCAGTAATCAGTTTCATATTCTATTGAAACAAATGAAAAGCAAAAACCTCAACAAATATATATATATGTAAATAATTACAATAAATATTTATTTATTTACATTATATATATATATATATATATATATATATATATATATATATATATAATAAATAGAACTACCATATACTCCAGCAATTCCACTTCTGGGTATTTATCTGAAGAAAAGTAAAACACTAATTCAAAAAGATATATGTACTCCCATGTTCACTGCAGCATTATTTACAATAGCCAAGATATGGGAACAACTTAAGTATCAATTAATGATGAATGGATAAAGAAAATGTGGCATATATATATAATGGAATATTACTAAGTCATAAAAAAGCATGAAATCTTACCATTTGTGATAACACAGATGAACCTCAAGGGCATTATGCTAAGTGAATTAAGTCAGACAAAGACAAATACTGTATGATCTCACTTGTATGTGGAATCTGAAAACAAAAACACCAAGTTCCTAGAAACAGAGATCAGATTTGTGCTTGCCAGAAGAAGGGTTGGGGATCAGAGAACTGGGCGAAGGGGGTCAAAAGGTACAAACTTCCGGTTATAAAATAAATAAGTCATGGGGATGTAATGTATAGTATGGGGACTGTAGTTAATAATACTGTATTGCATATTTGAAAGTTGAAAGCTGTTAAGAGAGTAGATCTTAAAAGTTCTCATACAAGAAAAAGGATTTTTTTGTAACAATGTAAGATGACAGACATTAACTAGACTTATTGTGGTGATCATTTCGCAATGTATACACATATAGAATCATTATAGAATCATTATACTGTATACCTGAAATTAATGTAACATTATGTGTCAATTATACCTCAATTTTAAAAATTATAATGAGTAAAAAAGTAGAACTTATAAAAAGGAACTAAATGGAAATCACAGAACCAAAAAAATACATTGATAGAAATAAGTACTCTCTGGTATATGGGAACGCTGTACTTTCAATTTTTCTGTAATCATAAAACTGCTCTAAAAAACAAAAAAAAAAAGAAAGAAAGAAAGAAATACTCTCTGGATAGGCTCAATAGCACAGTGGAAATAACAGAGGATAGAATCAGTAAACTTGACAAAAGGAAGAATAGAATTTGACCAATCTGAGGAACAGAGAAAATAGACTGAACACAACTGAACAAACTCTCAGGAACCTATAGGACTCTTAAAGAACCAACATTTTTATCAGCAGAGTCCCAGAAGGAGAGGAGAAAAGAGAATAGAACTGAAAGAGTATTCAAGGAAATAATGGCCAAAAACGCCCTCAAACTGGCAAACCAAACAAATGTGCAGATGCAAGAAACTGAGCAAACATCAAACAGGATAAACCAAAGGAAATACACGGCAAAACAAATCATAATTAACCTTCTGCAAACTAAAGACAAAGAAAACATCTGGAAAGCAGCAAGAGAAAAACATGCATTATCTAAAGAGGAACACCAGTTTGAATGACAGTGGATTTCTCATCTAAAACCACAGAGACCAAAAGGAAGGTACACACATCATTTATCAAGCACCAAAGAAAAGAACTGTCAACCACAAATTCTATATCCAGAGAAACTATCCCTCAGGAATGAAATGGAAAAATGACATCATCAAAGAAAGAAGATTTTCTGAAAGAATTTGTCACTAGCAGATATACCGTTAAAGAAGGGCTAAAAGTTTTTCTCAAAACAGAAAGGAAATGATAAAAAAGAAATAATGGAATCTTGGAGCATAAAGAAGAAAGAATAACAGAAAGAGCAGAAATATGAGTACATACAATAGACTATACTTCTCATGGGTTTTCTACATCATATTTGAGGATTGAAACAAAAATTGTAATGCCATCTGGTGTCTAATATTTAAACATGAGGAAGGTAAAGGAACCTAAATGGAAGTCAGGTTTTCACACTTTCCTCACAAGTGTAACATATTATTCACACTTTACTCAAAGTGGTAAAATGTTCATACCAGGAGACTGAATACATATATATGTATTCAGAGCAACCACTACAAAAACTATATATTATGTTCAAGTAACCCACATGAAGACAAGAGAGACAGGGATGAGAACCAGAGGATACAAACAGAATACAAATAATAAAATGGCAGGCTTAAGTGCTAACAATTTGACAATTACTGCTATGGACTGAATTGTGCATCATCCCTACCCAAATTCATATGATGAAGTCCTATTTGGAGACAGGGCCTTTAGGAGGTAACTAAGGTTAAATGAGGTAAAAAAGGGTGGGGTCCTGATCCAATAGGATTAATGTCCTTATAAGAAGAGACACTAGATAGTTCCATCCTCTTTCCTCCCACACACAAAGAGATCATATGAGCAAACAGCAAGATGGCAGCCACCTGCAAGCCAAGAGGAGATGTCTCAGAATGAAACCTACCCTGCCAACACCTTGATCTTGGACATCTCAGTCTCCAGAACTGTGAGAAAATAAATGTTATTGTTTAAGTCATCCAGTCTATGGTATTGTTACAGCAGCCCAAGTAGACCAAGACAATTACCTTAAATGTAAATGATCTACATACTAATCAAGACAGAGTGACAGCATGCATTAAAAATATATATATATATATATGAACTTCCTATAAGAAACTCAGTCGAAATTCAACAACAGAAGTAGGCTTAAAGGATAAGAAAAGTTACACTGTGCAAACATTAATTTTTTTTTTTCATGTTTAGCCTTCTTTTAATTTATTTATTTTTGGCTGTGTTGGGTCTTCGTTTCTGACAAAGAGTAGCCCCCGCTCACTGCAACTAGAGAAAGCCCACGCACAGCAACAAAGACCCAATGCAGCCAAAAATAAATAAATAAAATAAATACATTTTAAAAAAAGATAAAAATATCAATCTACCAGGAAAACATAATGATCCTAAATGTGCATGTACCAAAAAACAGAGCTTCAAAATACAGGAAGCAAAACCTGACAGATCTGAAAATGAAACAGAAAAATCCACAATTATAGTTGGAAACTTCAATATCCCACCCTCAGCAACTGACAGAACTACCAGAAAGAAAATCAGCAAGGCTGTAGCAGATCTGAACAACCAAAATTAACCAGGATCTAACTGACTTAAACAAATAGAACACCTCATCCAACAACAGCAGATTACACATTTTTTTTCAAGCACCCATGCATGGTACATTCACCAAGAGGCTATAAATTTTGACAAATTTTTGAAAATTAAAATCATATACAGTGTGTTCTCTGACCATATAGAATCAAATTACAAATCAGTAACAGAAAAACAACAGGATAATCTCTAAACATGTGAAAATTAAGCAACACACTTTGAAATAATCTAAATAATCCATTTGTTAAAAACGAAGTGTCAATGGAACTTTTTAAAATATATAAAACAAAATGAAATTGGGTCATTTGTAGAGACGTAGATGGACCTAGAGACTGCCATACAGAGTGAAGTAAGTCAGAAAGAGAAAAACAAATATCGTATATTAACGCATATATGTGGAATCTAGAAAATGGTACAGATGAACTGGTTTGCAAGGCAGAAATAGAGACAGAGACGTAGAGAACAAATGTATGGACACCAAAGGGGGAAAGCGGGAGGTGGGGGGTGGGGGGTGGCATGATTTGGGAGATTGGGATTGACATGTATACACTGATGTGTATAAAATAGATAACTAATAAGAACCTGCTGTATATCACAGAGAATTCCACTTCGCTGTACAGTAGAAAATAACACGACATTGTAAAACTATACCCCAATAAAAATAAATCAAAAAAATTAAAATAAAATAAATATACAAAACAAAATGAAAATACAATATCCCAAAATATGTGAGATACAGCTAAAGCAGTACTGACAGGAAAATGTGTAGCACTAAATATTTACATCAAAAACAAGACGAGGGGCTTCCCTGGTGGTGCAGTGGTTGAGAGTCCGCCTGCGGATGCAGGGGACATGGGTTCGTGCCACGGTCCAGGAGGATCCCACATGCCGTGGAGCAGCTGGGCCCGTGAGCCATGGCCACTGAGCCTGCGCGTCTGGAGCCTGCGCTCCGCAACGGGAGAGGTCACAACAGTGAGAGGCCCGTGTATCGCAAAAAAAGAAAAAAAAAAAAAAAAAAGATGAGATTACACACAGACTTAGAGAACGAACTTACGGTTACCAGTGGGGAAGGGTGGGGGGAGGAATAGTTAGGGAGTCGACATGTACACACTACTATATTTAAAATGGATAACCAACAAGGACCTACTGTACAGCACAGGGAACTCTGCTCAAAGTTACGTGGCAGCCTGGATGGGAGGAGTTTGGGGGAGAATTGGTACATGTATATGTATGGGTGAGTTGCTTTGCTGTGCACTGAAACTATCACACATTGTTAATCAGCTACACTCCAATATAAAATAAAAAGTTAAAAAAAAAAAAACAAGGAGAGGTCTCAAATCAATAATCTAGGGACTTCCCTGGTGTCCAGTGGCTAAGACTCTGCACTCCCAATTCAGGGGGCCCAGGTTCAATCCCTGGTTAGGGAACTAAATCCCACATGCCACAACTAAAAGATCCCACATGCCGCAAGGAAGACCCGGCACAGCCAAATAAATAAACAAATATTTTTTTTTTAAAAAGTCAATGATCTAAGTTATTACCCCAAGAAACTAGAAAAAATAAAAATAAGCCCAAAGCAAGCAAGCAGCAGGAAGGAAATAAAGATAAAAGCAAAAATCAATGACATTGGAAACAGCCAATAGAGAAAATAAACAAAAAACATTCTTTGGGGGAAAAAAATCATTGAAACTGATGAACCTTTACCTATGAAGACTAATAAAAATAAAAAGAGAGAAGACACAAATCACCAATATCAGGAATTAAACAGGAGATAACACTACAGATCCTGCAGCCATTAAAAGGATATAAGGAAATATTATGAAGAACTTTACACTCATAAATTCAACAATTTAGAAGAAATGAATAATTCCTCAAAACCATTCAACTAAGATGACATAGATAATCTGAAGAGTCCTATACACATTAAGGAAATGGAATTGGTAATTTAAAAGCTGTAAAAAGAAAAAGAAAAAGAAATCTCCAGGCTTAGACGATTTCACTAGAGAATTTTATTAAATATTAAAGAAAAAATTAAAACCAATTTTATACAATTTGTCAATGTACTCTAGACAGCAGTCCCCAACCTTTTTGGCACCAGGGACCAGTTTTCGTGGAAGACAATTTTTCCACAGATGGCGGGGGATGGTTTCAGGATGATTCAAGTTCATTACATTTATTGTGCACTTTATTTCTACTATTATTATATCAGATCATCAGGCATTAGATTCCGGTGGTTGGGGACCCCTGTTCTAGAAAACAGAAGAGGAAGAAACATTTCCCACCTCATTTTATGAGGCCAGTATAACATTTTCATTTATGTTCCCACTAAAACTTGTACATGAATGTTCATACCGGCTTTATTCACAACAGCCAAAAACTAGAATGAGTCCAGATGTTCTTCAACAGGTGAATGGTTAAACAAACTGTGGTGCATACAAACCATGGACTACTACTCAGCAATGAATTATCAATACATGCAACAACATGGATGAATATCCGGGAAATTATGCTGAATGAAAAAAGCCAACCCCCAGAAGTTTCAAATTGCATTATTGCATTTATGTAACATTCTGAAATGACAAAATTATAGAAATGGAAAATAGTCATGGTTGTGGGGTTAGGAAGAGGGAGTGGCCAGAAGGAGGTGAGTATGTTTACAAAAGGGCAATTGGAGGGATCCCTGTGATGGAACTGTTCTGTATCTTATCTATGGTGGTGGATATACAAACCCACAGAAATGATAAAATTGTATAGAACTAAATACACACGCTCACACACACATGAGTACAAGTAAAACTGGGGAAATCTGATGAGACTGATGGATTGGATCGACACTGATATCCTAATTGTGATACTGCACTATAGTTGTACAAGATGCTACCACTGGGGAAAGCTGGGAAAGAGGTACATGGGACCTCTCTATTGTTTCTTAAATCTATATGTAAATTTATAGTTCTCTCAATAAAAATTTCAACTAATCAAAAAACAATAATTGCTAAGTTCACTCCCTACAGACAATAAAAAGGGTAAAGAGAGAATTGGGCAGGTCACGTTTTATCTACAGCTGTAAAGTCAGTTCACACTTCTGGTAGGAGGGACAATTCCAAGAGCAACAACTTCTAAGGAAGCACACAGTCCAGCAACCAGGTCACCAAATGCACCAAATCAGACAATCGGTAAGCAAGGCCAAAGCCAAACACATATAGACTAACAACAACAACAAAAAAGCCAAGGTAGTTAGTTACAGGCAGTAGAGTATAACAAGAAAACAAGACAGGAGCAGACCAGACACACACCACAAAGCAAAGGACCAGGAGTAATTACAGAGCAATAGTCCCTTATATCTGGTTTACTGCACACAGATACTGTCCATTTCTGAGGTCTTTCCTAAAATAATCAGAACTACCTGTGAGATTTATTTAACTACAACAATTATTGGCATCCATTATTATAATACTACTACAGTTCCTTACCTGTTTTAAGGTTGGTTACTTCCTATAGGCTACAGATAAATCAAAAAGCCAAGTGTGTGTTGGTGGGAATGTAAATTGATACAGCCACTACGGAGAACAATATGGAGGTTCCTTAAAAAACTAAAAATAGAACTACCATTCGACACAGCAATCCCACTACTGGGCATATGCCCTGAGAAAACCATAATTCAAAAAGAGTCACGCACCACAGTGTTCATTGCAGCTCTATTTACAATAGCCAGGACATGCAAGCAACCTAAGTGTCCATCAACAGATGAATGGATAAAGAAGATGTGGCACATATATACAATGGAATATTACTCAGCCATAAAAAGAAACAAAACTGAGTTATTTGTAGTGAGGTGGATGGACCTAGAGACTGTCATACAGAGTGAAGTAAGTCAGAAAGAGAAAAACAAATACTGTATGCTAACATATATATGGAATCTAAAAAAAAAAAAAAAAAAGGTTATGAAGAACCTAGGGGCAGGACAGAAATAAAGATGCAGACGTAGAGAATGGAGTTGAGGACACGTGGAGGGGGAAGGGTAAGCTGGGACGAAGTGAAAGAGTAGTATGGACATATATACACTATCAAATGTAAAATAGATAGCTAGTGGGAAGCAGCCGCATAGCACAGGGAGATCAGCTTGGTGCTTTGTGACCACCTAGAGGGGTGGGATAGGGAGGGTGTGAGAGAGGGAGACACAAGAGGGAAGAGATATGGGGATATAGGTATACGTATAGCTGATTCACTTTGTTATACAGCAGAAACTAACACAACACTGTAAAGCAATTATACTCCAATAAAGATGTTAAAAAAAGAAAGAATTATATGTTATATTAAGAGTAAGACCCAATGCCTAGTACAAACCTGACACATAATACTTATTAAAGAATAGAAAGGAGGGAGGGAATAATTCATGAATGAATTAATAGAAGTCTATGGACCCTTGTGTCATTAAAAAGACATTCACAGAAGTTTTGCATGTCGCTGCAGAGGGTTCTTGAAGGCCCTGAAATCCAGAATTTATGAAACCTTGTTTTAGATTGTGCATCTTGTGGAAACTACTCCAGCAATTTAGGTCATCTGTCTCTTTAAAGTAGAGGGTTAGATAAGAATTTCTCAAAGCCCTTTCCAATGCTATAATTTAATGATTTATACCCGTCAAACCCTCTGATAGGATTACCTCCCTTTCCCTGTCATATGTAATGGCCCAGAATTTTTAACTGAACATTTGGTTTATCTAACAGGATCCTTAAACATATTTACCGTCTGGGACAGGTCTGAAATATAAGGGGGAAGCTACAGAAACCATGGAAATCTTTTGTGGATCCTTAGTACAGTCACAAGATCGTTAGTTAGAAAACATGAGGCACAATCACCTCAGGAAGAAAAGGTAAATGCCATGATGCTGCACTAAGCCAGACTAGCTAAAGTAGGCTCAATTTAGCTCAGTTCCAGCAAAAACACTCCTCAAAGCAAATGCAGTAGCCCTCCTCCCAAAAGTTTTAATCTATATCACTCATTAAAAAAATGTATGAAGGAAACAAATTTGGTACAAAACACATGAGATGTCTAAAAGAACAAAAAGTACACAAACTTTCTCAGGTCCCCCAAAGTTATCTTCATTGACGACCAGCATAAAAGCTACTCCCCAGTATACAGACCTTTATCTTAGATTCCCTGAGCAGCAGTATAGCTTTTGGGTGTACCTGAAAGTGACCTACTAGATCTTCCAATTGAAACCATAAAATATTCAACACGGATAAACTGACTCCATCTTACTACATTCCTCACCTAGAGTCTTCACATGAGACCAATGATTTCTAAAAATTTATCTCTTATTTCGAAAACTGCAGGATTAAAAATTCAAATTCCTTTCCATATAAGTTTTTAGGTATGCCATCTATTCTGTTTTTTTTTAAGAATGATTTGTTTTCCACCTGAATGAAAGAACTGGAGTTATTAAAATAAGTGAAACATATTTAATCCACAAGAAATTTTCCCAAACAGAACTGGGTCACTGTCTTAGCAGCGAGTTCCTGAATCTATAGCCCTTGTTTTCAATCTCTCTTTTAGGGCTTGCTGCAGTGTTGAAGGAGTGACAATAAAGCAGTAAAGCAACTAATGGACTCGAAGTTGAATTGCTAAGGCAGAGACCATGTTGCATATATAAATGCTGACAGCACTGGACTGTGCAAAGACAATCACTCAATCTCAGGGCTACCAAAGGTCTAAAGCTTGTCTAGATTCGGCCAAAGCTTAGATTCTACCTGCAGCAACTCCTGTAAGAGATCTTTCATCTTCTGCTCAACACTGCCAGTGTCTGGGACATGCTGCCTTCTGAGACTGCCCACTCCATCCTAGCAGCTCTGTTTCAAAGTTCTCTTACAGTGGGTACAAATCTGTCTCTCTGTAATTTCCACCCACAAATTCTAATTCTATCCCTTGGGACCACACAGAAAAGGCCCAATCCTTCTTCCAGCTTCCACATGTCAGCCCTTCAAATATTTGAATATAGTTATCAAGTCTCCCATGACTGTTGTGGTAGGCTGAATACTGGTTCCCCCAAAGATGTCTATGTCCTAATCTCCAAAACCTAACAGAGTATTATCTCACATGGCGAAGAGACTTTGCAGATGTGATTAAGTTAAAGATCTTGAGATGAAGAGATTAGCCTGGATTATCCTGGTGAGCCCAAAGTAACCACAAGGGTCCCTATGAGAGGGAAGTAGGAGGATCAGAGAGAAAGAAGCAGATTTGACAAAGGAAGCAGAAGCTGAAGTGATGTACTTTAAAGATGGAGGAAGGGGCCAGGAACCCAGGAATGCAGGCAAACTCTAGAAGCTTGAAAAAGGCAAGAAAATAGATTCTTCCCTAGAGCCTCCAGAAGGAATACAGCCTTGTGTACACATTTAGACTTCTGACCTCCAGGACTGTAAGTTAATAAATCTGTGTTCTTTTGTGCTACTAAATTTGTGTTAATTTGTTACAGCAACAGTAGGAAACTAATAGACTCATTCTCTTCCCAAACTAAAAGATTTCTTTAACCACTCTTCAAATAACAGTTTCAAGTCTCACCTTAGGACATGCCCAGTCTTTGTCAAAAACCTCATGTGTTTCCTTCGACCTATCCCTGTACCCTACTCTCCTGGCCCCAAATAGCTCTAGACTTTCTCTCCACCAATGATGTCTAAAGTCCCATCCTTTTGGTCCACTTGCCTTTACCAAGCACATTCCCAGAGCAATTGCTCAATAAATATTAAGTTGAAAGGAAACAACCATTCAGAACTCCCAACAGTTCTGATCGTCTAGAAGATTAAAAGGCCTTATTTCTCCCCTTCTCTCCTCCCCAAACTGAGTACTAACAATGTGATTTAACCTGGAGAAGTCTGAAATTCCTCCCCATCCGTAAGGATTTTAAGAGATTGCATAGATGACTCCTCAATTGAGACTTCCAGTCATATGACTCCTTGATTAATAAAACTACTGCAGAAATTAAAAATAAAAGCAAAAGCTCCCTATATTATGTATATGACTAATGTTTTGTAACAATGTGCCCCCTATAGTCTACATTTATTTTTCATTATCATGCAAATTGTATAATTTATGATAAAAATCAATTAAACAAAAGTACAGTATTAGTTAAGCCAAATGTTTTACAAAATATTTAAATGGTTATATAATAGCTTCATCTGCCAACATTAATTTCTTCCAGCAAAATAATGATGCAGCAATAATAATAAGTAAAGTGTTTGACAAATGCACTGTAATAAACGTTGTACCTACAGTATAATTTACAGTCTTAAAGGTTTTTCTATAACACTTCTATTTATGGATGCTGGAATATAGGATGTGATGGTGAAGGTTTGAAATAGAAAGCAGACGAAAAGGAGGATCTCAGCCATTGTAAACAGTCTCAGCATAAAGTGAAAAGGATTTGAATTGTGGCAGGAAAGTTAGGGAACAAGGAGAAACTATTCATTCTCAGCTATTGCTGGTATATACAAAGTTCCCAAAAGAACCAACCAGACAGTGTTAGGTGTCCCATCAGGTACCTGTGTGGGGGTGAGGGGCATGGTTTATAAAAATTCATCCACACAGTATTTGAATAGTTTCTGTTAATTTTAATCAATCTGGAAAGCAACGGCCTAGATAACTCAGAAACACCCAAAATTCCTTTCTCCTTTTGGCAGAAAGACTGCTTGAATTATAATTACATACTCTGGCTATTAGTATTATACTTGTGTTTCTAAAAAGCCTACTAACTAAGGATTTAGAAGAAAACAACCTAAAAACATAATAGGGAAGAGGATCTAGGATTAAAAATTGTTCTATTTTCTGAAAACACCAAAGATTTGCTTCAGATTTTCATTATTTGGCCTAATAACACCTTTACCCAAGTATTGTAAAACTTGTAATCCTAATCATAATGTCATCTCATTAAGAAAATGATATATCAAATTTCACATAACAATTGGAATTAGTGTTAGAAATATGAAAGAAACTCATAAGTCTTAATTATAGCACCTAGTAGTGTCTTACACATAAGCACCATTTATTTGAATCTGCTTTAGTAACATACGTTAACTTGGATTGAAACAAGTTAATTCGTAGAACTATTATGACTACTAAATGGTAAATATATTTTTATTTTTATGTATATATTAAATAGAATAGAACATTCAACTTCATTCTTTAAAAATTAATTTTTGCTCAAGTTTCAGAGAGGAAAGCAACGAATAAATCAATTCCCTTCAAAGAAGCCAGTTTTGCTTAATTCCCAACAAAATTTATAGCTCATTTAACTCATCAGTTTTTCAAGAACCATTGTGACTCAAAACATCACTTTTAGATACTTGAGGTTAGAATAGATTATGGAAAAGTAATCAAAGGCAGTAATTCACAAATGTACAAGGATACACATGAAAACCAGCCTTATGCACAAATTAGCCTTCTGACAAAAGATACAATAGAGATGCCTAATTATACTATCAGAAGTAGCTAGTGAAAACTAAGGTTTAAAAACAACAATTTAAAAATAAGGCATTTTGTTGATACTAAG
This sequence comes from Grampus griseus, assembly GCF_964374135.1. Classification (NCBI taxonomy): domain Eukaryota; kingdom Metazoa; phylum Chordata; class Mammalia; order Artiodactyla; family Delphinidae; genus Grampus; species Grampus griseus. Next base: position 83,851,563 of record NC_139017.1, read on the forward strand.
ATGGAGGCTGTGTATGTGTCCACTTAAAAGCCTACTGCTTTCAGTAGTAGATTAAGGTCAATGTGCCCAAAGAGCTCAGCTTTAATACTGAAACATTACCACTCAACAAAGAGATTAAGTTTGAGAGTTATATATTACATAAATTATATATTACGGTTTTATATTTGTCAACTTTGGGCTTTTAAACACTTTGGCAATTTATTGGTAGCTTACCCAGGTTTGGTTTTGGTTGTCAATTTACTTACTGTCTTAAAATTTAAGACTGATTCAATTTTTAAAAATGGAAATATCAACAACTGCTTGTATAGCCAAGATTACTTCTGCTTTTACACAAGATCTATCTGGCTATCTAAAGGAGGGCTTGAGTTCCAGAGATGCAAATTAGAGATGTCTACATATGGAAAAAGGGACCATACTTTGTGTTGATCCAAGCAGTTACCTGTGGCAAAATTTTAGGTGTAGAAGACAGAATACAACCAATCACCAGCAAGTACTAGGCATCCTCTCTGAGCCATTTAACTACCTAGGAAGGGCTAACAGGCTGGTATATGATGATCATTTATCAATAACACAGATACTGCTGTGAGGTGAGGGCTGGAGTTTTCCCGTATAGTTAATAATTTAGCAAATAATCCAAAATAATGGATGACTTTTGGAACCAAAAGAGGAAAGAATCTCTTTTTAGCTAAAAGATCTGACATTTGTCTGAAAAGAAAATAAAACTCCAGATACTGAGATAATACGGTATGATGAGAAAGTATTAGCTCCAGAACCAGAAAGACACAACCTGACAGTTATCAAGATCCCCAAAAATGTTCACATTTTTTGACCAAGTAATCCCGTGTCTAAGAATGTCATAGACAAAGTTTAAAACAGTAAAAGAAAAAGAAAAAGTAATTATCGTGATTGCTTCTGGGTGGTAAATGAATAGCAGCTGTTTTTTTGTCCTGATTCTTTAAACTCTATGGAACTTTTGAATACAGAATTGTGGCAGGGCTGGGATTCAAATTTAGATCTAATAATCAAAACCCAAGCACCAGACCTCTTTGTAAAAAGAGGTCTGGCAACCCCACAAGAGGGTTGTTACTCAGAAAAGATGAAGCTGACTTACATTTCAATTCTTACAAAGAATCTCAAAAAATACAGGGAACTCCCTCAATTAATTTATTTTGAACAACAAAATACTGTTACAGAAGGCAATCTGGTAAGGCAGACCAGGGAGGTAACCCTCAGGCAAAAGAAGTTGAACTGCCTGAGAAATGAGGTGATAAAAGGGAGCTAGGAACCACAGATACCTTCCTTACACTTTCCAGATTCAGTTAAATTAGGCAGGATAAGTTTAATGGAGTAATTTGAGGAAAGGTTCTTACAGCATCGCTTGAAATTCTGTTATTTTGAGTCATATAGGAGGTTAAGGGGGAAATAATCCCAAGTAGGTTTAGCAGTGATAATTCCTCACATCAGTTTAGTATAACTTAGTACAGAGTAGGTTAATCAGATAACTTTCCTGACACCTGTTACATAATGGAAGAATGCCAAGTGGTGGTGAGTGCCAACCAGGGAGCGGGTGCTGAGACCAGATAGTCAGGAGACAGTGTACAGACACAGGAAAATAATACCAAGATGTAAAAATGAGGATGAGATAGGAGAAAAAAAAGGGAGGGGGTTATCAAATGCTAATTCCACTTCATGATCTTACCTATGTCTAGCCCTAAGCCCTATCTCTCCCTAATGCAAATGATGCTGTTATTGAAGTCTTATCCCAGACATCCTACTTGATTTTGACCAAACTGGTACTGATTATGACCAAACTAGCCAGCCTTACTGTGTTAAGTGTAAAAAATTCATAAATATTTCACAGGGATAAATTAGAGATGTCAAAGAAAAAAATTCATATATGATAATCTTATACTTTACGAAACTATGTACATATTCAGTTTATGGGGACCTGTATAAATAACAACGTCACATCTCTCTCTTATTGGACTTTGTTTCCAAAGCTTGAGTTTAAAAAAAAAAAAAAGACGCATAACTTGCTTAATTCAACTGGGTAAAGTCATTTTATGCTCCTGCTATGCTATTTTTTTTGGCGGGGGGGGGGGGGGGGCGCGGCAGTGGGACAGCATGCGAGCACGTAGCATCTTAGTTCCCTGACCAGGGATCAAACCCGCGCCCCCTGTGCTCGAAGCACGGAGTCTTAACCACTGGACCACCAGGGAAGTCCCTCGTGCTATGTTTTTAAAAAAGAGAAGGTTTTAAAAAGTCAATTCCTAGTTGAGACATGTATCCCAAATAAGTTCAAATGGATATCAATTTTGGCTTCTTCTCCCCCCTGTACTTTTCTAATTCATACTAACAAGGACCTAAACTCCACCTATTTCTCTTTCTCCAAGTCAAATCTGGGAGAGTTAACCATGTATTCCTCTTGAACCTTTCCATCAAGATGAACCTCTTCAAAGGTACAGAGTTGTCTTCCAGGCTAGAAAGTGTTTCATTCATTCATGTGAATTTTCTCAACATTGGTAATAGACCAATTCTACCACCATAACCTGCTGGGTGGAGTCTAAATTACTAAAGAGCTCTAAAATTAATAATGTATAATGGCAAAGTACAGAACTATTTAAGTGTCCTGAGGTTGCAAAGCACAGAAATAAAAATGGTCATAGGGTGGCCCTTGGGAAGATGGCGGAAGAGTAAGACGCGGAGATCACCTTCCTCTCCACAGATACACCAGAAATACATCTACGCGTGGAACAACTCCTACGGAGCACCTACTGAACGCTGGCAGAAGACCTCAGACCTCCCAAAAGGCAAGGAACCCCCCACGTACCTGGTTAGGGCAAAAGAAAAAACTAAACAGAGACAAAAGGATAGGGACGGGTCCTGCACCAGCGGGAGAGAGCTGTGAAGGAGGAAAAGCGTCCACACAGTAGGAAGCCCCTTCGCGGGTGGAGACTTCGGGAGGCGGAGTGGGGGAGCTTGGGAGCCGCGGAGGAGAGCACAGCAACAGGGGTGCGGAGGGCAAAGCGGACAGATTCCAGCGCAGAAGATCGGGCCGACCGGCACTCACCAGCCGAGAGGCTTGTCTGCTCGCCCGCCGGGGCGGGCGGGACTGGGAGCTGAGGCTCCGGCTTTTGTCGGAGCGCCGGGAGAGGACTGAGGTTGGCGGCGTGAACACAGCCTGCAGGGCGTTGGTGCGCCGCGGCTGGCCGGGAGAGAGTCCGGGGAGGGGTCTGGACCTGCCGAAGAGGCAAGAGACTTTTACGTCCCTCTTTGTTTCCTTGTGCACGAGGAGAGGGGATTAAGAACGCTGCTTGAGAGAGCTCCAGGGACGGACGCGAGCCGCGGCTAAGAGTGCGGAGCCCAGAGACGGACATGGGACGCTAAGGCCGCTGCTGCCGCCGCCAGGAGGCCTGTGTGCGAACACAGGTCACTAGCCACACGCCCTTCCGGGGAGCCTGTGCAGCCCGCCACTGCCAGGGTCCCGGGACCCAGGGACGGCTCCCCCGGGAGAGCGCACGGCGCGCCTCAGGCTGCAGCGTCACGCCGGCCTCTGCCGCTGCAGGCCCGCCCCCGCACTCCGTGACCCTCCCTACCCCCCGGCCTGGGTGAGCCAGAGCCTCCGAATCAGCGGCTCCTTTAACCCCGTCCTGTCTGAGCAAAGAACAGACGCCCTCCGGCGACCTACACGCACAGGCGGGGCCAAATCCAAAGCTGAGCCCCTGGGAACTGTGAGAACAAAGAAGAGAAAGGGAAATCTCTCCCAGCAGCCTCAGAAGCAGCGGATTAAAGCTCCACAATCAACTTGATATACCCTGCATCTGTGGAATACCTGAATAGACAACGAATCATCCCAAATTAAGGAGCCCCGTGGATGAAAGGCTCTTGGTGCTGCAGCCAGGACTCAGTGCTGTGCCTCTGAGGTGGGAGAGCCAACTTCAGGACACTGGTCCACAAGAGGCCTCCCAGCTGCACATAATATCAAACAGCAAAAATCTCCGAGAGATCTCCATCTCAATGCCAGCACCCAGCTTCACTCAACGACCAGCAAGCTACAGTGCTGGACATCCTATGCCAAACAACTAGCAAGACAGGAACACAACCCCACCCATTAGCAGAGAGGCTGCCCAAAATCATAATAAATCTACAGACACCCCAAAACACACCACCAGACGTGGACCTGCCCACCAGAAAGACAAGATCCAGCCTCATCCACCAGAACACAGGCACTAGTACCCTCCACCAGGAAGCCTACACAACCCACTGAACCAAACTTAGCCACTGGGGACAGACACAAAAAACAACAGGAACTACGAACCTTCAGCCTGCAAAAAAGGAGACCCCAAACACAGTAAGATAAGCAAAATGAAAAGACAGAAAATCACACAGCAGATGAAGGAGCAAGATAAAAACCCACCAGACCTAACAAATGAAGAGGAAATAGGCAGTCTACCTGAAAAAGAATTCAGAATAATGATAGTAAGGTTGATCCGAAATCTTGGAGATAGAATGGACAATAGAATGGACAAATTGCAAGAATCAGTTAACAAGGACCTAGAAGAACTAAAGATGAAACAAGCAACGATGAACAACACAATAAATGAAATTAAAAGTACTCTAGATGGGATCAATAGCAGAATAACTGAGGCAGAAGAACGGATAAGTGACCTGGAAGATAAAATAGTGGAAATAACTACTGCAGAGCAGAATAAAGAAAAAAGAATGAAAAGAACTGAGGACAGTCTCAGAGACCTCTGGGACAACATTAAACGCACCAACATTCGAATTATAGGGGTTCCAGAAGAAGAAGAGAAAAAGAAAGGGACTGAGAAAATATTTGAAGAGATTATAGTTGAAAACTTCCCTAATATGGGAAAGGAAATAGTTAATCAAGTCCAGGAAGCACAGAGAGTCCCATACAAGATAAATACAAGGAGAAATACGCCAAGACACATATTAATCAAACTGTCAAAAATTAAATACAAAGAAAACATATTAAAAGCAGCAAGGGAAAAACAACAAATAACACACAAGGGAATCCCCATAAGGTTAACAGCTGATCTTTCAGCAGAAACTCTGCAAGCCAGAAGGGACTGGCAGGACATATTGAAAGTGTTGAAGGAGAAAAACCTGCAACCAAGATTACTCTACCCAGCAAGGATCTCATTCAGATTTGATGGAGAAATTAAAACCTTTACAGACAAGCAAAAGCTGAGAGAGTTCAGCACCACCAAACCAGCTCTACAACAACTCCTAAAGGAACTTTTCTAGGCAAGAAACACAAAAGAAGGAAAGGACCTACAATAACGAACCCAAAACAATTAAGAAAATGGGAATAGGAACACACATATCGATAATTACCTTAAATGTAAATGGACTAAATGCTCCCACCAAAAGACACAGATTGGCTGAATGGATACAAAAACAAGACCCATATATTTGCTGTCTACAAGAGACCCACTTCAGACCTAGAGACACATACAGACTGAAAGTAAGGGGATGGAAAAAGGTATTTCATGCAAATGGAAACCAAAAGAAAGCTGGAGTAGCAATTCTCGTATCAGACAAAATAGACTTTAAAACAAAGACTATTAGAAGAGACAAAGAAGGACACTACATAATGATCAAGGGATCGATCCAAGAGGAAGATATAACAATTGTAAATATTTATGCACCCAACATAGGTGCACCTCAATACATAAGGCAAATACTGACAACCATAAAAGGGGAAATCGACAGTAACACATTCATAGTAGGGGACTTTAACACCCCACTTTCACCAATGGACAGATCATCCAAAATGAAAATAAATAAGGAAACACAAGCTTTAAATGATACATTAAACGAGATGGAGTTAATTGATATTTATAGGACATTCCATCCAAAAACAACAGAATACACATTTTTCTCAAGTGCTCATGGAACATTCTCCAGGATAGATCATATCTTGGGTCACAAATCAAGCCTTGGTAAATTTAAGAAAATTGAAATTGTATCAAGTATCTTTTCTGACCACAACGCCATGAGACTAGATATCAATTACAGGAAAAGATCTGTAAAAAATACAAACACATGGAGGCTAAACAATACACTACTTAATAATGAAGTGATCACTGAAGAAATCAAAGAGGAAATCAAAAAATACCTAGAAACAAATGACAATGGAGACACAACGACCCAAAACCTGTGGGATGCAGCAAAAGCAGTTCTAAGGGGGAAGTTTATAGCAATACAAGCCCACCTTAAGAAGCAGGAAACATCTCGAATAAACAACCTAAGCTTGCACCTCAAGCAATTAGAGAAAGAAGAACAAAAAAACCCCAAAGCTAGCAGAAGGAAAGAAATAATAAAAATCAGATCAGAAATAAATGAAAAAGAAATGAAGGAAACAATAGCAAAGATCAATAAAACTAAAAGCTGGTTCTTTGAGAAGATAAACAAAATAGATAAACCACTAGCCAGACTCATCAAGAAAAAAAGGGAGAAGACTCAAATCAACAGAATTAGAAATGAAAAAGGAGAGGTAACAACTGACACTGCAGAAATAAAAGAGATCATGAGAGATTACTACAAGCAACTCTATGCCAATAAAATGGACAATCTGGAAGAAATGGACAAATTCTTAGAAATGCACAACCTGCCAAGACTGAATCAGGAAGAAATAGAAAATATGAACAGACCAATCACAAGCACTGAAATTGAAACTGTGATTAAAAATCTTCCAACAAAGAAAAGCCCAGGACCAGATGGCTTCACAGGCGAATTCTATCAAACATTTAGAGAAGAGCTAACACCTATCCTTCTCAAACTCTTCCAAAATATAGCAGAGGGAGGAACACTCCCAAACTCCTTCTATGAGGCCACCATCACCTTGATACCAAAACCAGACAAGGATGTCACAAAGAAGGAAAACTACAGGCCAATATCACTGATGAACATAGATGCAAAAATCCTCAACAAAATACTAGCAAACAGAATCCAACAGCACATTAAACGGATCATACACCATGATCAAGTGGGGTTTATTCCAGGAATGCAAGGATTCTTCAATATATGCAAATCTATCAATGTGATAAACCATATTAACAAACTGAAGGAGAAAAACCATACGATCATCTCAATAGATGCAGAGAAAGCTTTTGACAAAATTCAACACCCATTTATGATAAAAACCCTGCAGAAAGTAGGCATAGAGGGAACTTTCCTCAACATAATAAAGGCCATATATGACAAGCCCACAGCAAACATCATCCTCAATGGTGAAAAACTGAAAGCATTTCCACTAAGATCAGGAACAAGACAAGGTTGCCCACTCTCACCACTCTTATTCAACATAGTTTTGGAAGTTTTAGCCACAGCAATCAGAGAAGAAAAGGAAATAAAAGGAATCCAAATCGGAAAAGAAGAAGTAAAGCTGTCACTGTTTGCAGATGACATGATCCTATACATAGAGAACCCTAAAGATGCTACCAGAAAACTACTAGAGCTAATCAATGAATTTGGTAAAGTGGCAGGATACAAAATTAATGCACAGAAATCTCTGGCATTCCTATATACAAATGATGAAAAATCTGAAAGTGAAATCAAGAAAACACTCCCATTTACCACTGCAACAAAAAGAATAAAATATCTAGGAATAAACCTACCTAAGGAGACAAAAGATCTGTATGCAGAAAATTATAAGACACTGATGAAAGAAATTAAAGATGATACAAATAGATGGAGAGATATATCATGTTCTTGGATTGGAAGAATCAACATTGTGAAAATGACTCTACTACCGAAAGCAATCTATAGATTCAATGCAATCCCTATCAAACTACCACTGGCATTTTTCACAGAACTAGAACAAAAAATTTTGCAATTTGTATGGAAACACAAAAGACCCCGAATAGCCAAAGCAATCTTGAGAACGAAAGAAGGAACTGGAGGAATCAGGCTCCCAGATTTCAGACTATACTACAAAGCTACAGTTATCAAGACGGTATGGTACTGGCACAAAAACAGAAAGATAGATCAATGGAACAGGATAGAAAGCCCAGAGATAAACCCACGCACATATGGTCACCTTATCTTTGACAAAGGAGGCAGTAATGTACAGTGGAGAAAGGACAGCCTATTCAATAAGTGGTGCTGGGAAAACTGGACAGCTACATGTAAAAGTATGAAATTAGATCACTCCCTAACACCATACACAAAAATAAGCTCAAAATGGATTAAAGACCTAAATGTAAGGCCAGAAACTATCAAACTCTTAGAGGAAAACATAGGCAGAACACTCTATGACATAAATCACAGCAAGGTCCTTTTTGACCCACCTCCTAGAGAAATGGAAATAAAAACAAGAGTAAACAAATGGGACCTAATGAAACTTAAAAGCTTTTGCGCAGCAAAGGAAACCATAAAGAAGACCAAAAGACAACCCTCAGAATGGGAGAAAATATTTGCAAATGAAGCAACTGACAAAGGATTGATCTCCAAAATTTATAAGCAGCTCATGCAGCTTAATAACAAAAAAACAAACAACCCAATCCAAAAATGGGCAGAAGACCTAAACAGACATTTCTCCAAAGAAGATATACAGAGTGCCAACAAACACATGAAAGAATGCTCAACATCACTAATCATAAGAGAAATGCAAATCAAAACTACAATGAGATATCATCTCACACCAGTCAGAATGGCCATCATCAAAAAATCTAGAAACAATAAATGCTGGAGAGGGTGTGGAGAAAAGGGAACCCTCTTGCACTGTTGGTGGGAATGTAAATTGATACAGCCACTGTGGAGAACAGTATGGAGGTTCCTTAAAAAGCTACAAATAGAACTACCATATGACCCAGCAATCCCACTACTGGGCATATACCCTGAGAAAACCATAATTCAAAAAGAGTCATGTACCAAAATGTTCATTGCAGCTCTATTTACAATAGCCCAGAGATGGAAACAACCTAAGTGTCCATCATCGGATGAATGGATAAAGAAGATGTGGCACATATATACAATGGAATATTACTCAGCCATAAAAAGAGACGAAATTGAGCTATCTGTAATGAAGTGGATAGACCTAGAGTCTGTCATACAGAGTGAAGTAAGTCAGAAAGAGAGAGACAAATACCGTATGCTAACACATATATATGGAATTTAAAAAAAAAAAAATGTCATGAAAAACCTAGGGTTGAAACAGGAATAAAGACACAGACTTACTAGAGAATGGACTTGAGGCTATGGGGAGGGGGAAGGGTAAACGGTGACAAAGCGATAAAGAGGCATGGACATATATACACTACCAAACGTAAGGTAGATAGCTAGTGGGAAGCAGCCGCAGAGCACAGGGAGATCAGCTCGGTGCTTTGTGACCGCCTGGAGGGGTGGGACTGGGAGGGTGGGAGGGAGGGAGACGCAAGCGGGAAGAGATATGGGAATATATGTATATATATAACTGATTCATTTTGTTGTGAAGCTGAAACTAACATACCATTGTAAAGCAATTATACTCCAATAAAGATGTTAAAAAAAAAAAAAGCAAAAAAAAAAAAAATGGTCATAGAATGATCCTAGAAAAATCTCTGAAGGAAGTAAGTTTAGGACTGGAATTTGAACAAGTATGGCAAATACTTTAGTTTGGCTATAATGGAGTATCCACATTGGGTACTAACAAAATAAGTTTGCAAAGAGTTTGGAAAGAGTTGAGAAAGTTGTTGGAAGATATCAAATGTTAGAACACAGAAAAACCAGAGCAAGGAAAGAACACAATGGTCTCTTGGGTTAATTTCCTTAAAATCCAAATGACCAGAAGTCAATAAATAGCGAAAGTGTTTATTTTACAAGAAAGCATAAAAGTAACATCAATATAAAATAATTAGTTTGACTTTTAAAGACAAGCATGTCTCCTATTTCAGTACCAACTCAAATCATTATTTACTTCCAGGTTTGGTACTGACTTCATGGATAACCGAGCTAGTTAATAACATAAGACAAAAACTAAAAGGGCATATTCCTACCCCTTAGAAAATAAGATACTCAAACAAAGCAAATGAAAAATCTGCAGCCTAGGTCCATACGCATATAATTTTTACCACAGAGGCTGAAGATTTACCTAGATTGAATAAGCTTCTCTATCTTTTTGAACTTCAGCTTTTATTACATTTTTAAACAAACATACAGCAAAAGATGGAGAGAGGTTTTAGGAAATTGAAACAGAAGTCAAAGGCTAAATTCCTTGAAAGAAAGGAACTGAATGATTCCCTCCCATCTCTCGGCCTGGCATGGGGCTTAGTGCATAGTAGGCATGTGAGGAACATTTGCTAATTAAATGCAAAGGTCTTGCCAACAAGAGGATTAATGCTTGAAAGAACCCCAAGCTACATTCCTAGACCAAATATCTGAAAATGTTCTCAATTCTACAACACCATATTGTACTTTCCAGCAAGTTCTAAGTGCTAAGCTAACTTTGTAATCCAATCAAATGCAGTAGTAGTACCACATTCTCTGCATTTTGTCTTTGAAGTTTGGGTCCAAGTGTTTTTAGCACATAAACCAGTTAGCAGCAAAACATATCTAGTTTCCAAAATTCACCTTTATTCTTATTTATAAGTTAAAATATAATCAAATCATAGCCCTAGACTAATGATAACCTGCATTCTAATCCTAGATCCATCAGTAATTAGCTACATATCCCTGAACATATCACTTTTCTCCAAGCCTCAGAACTGTCGTCTGTAAAATGAGGAAAATGGGCATTTAAAAGTCTTCCTTGGGGAAATATATTAATGACTGCAATTTCCTTTGAAATGCATAAAAATATGATATGTCATAGATAAATATATAATTAAGCAAGCAGAGTAAAAAGTTAAGAAAATGATCTAGGTGGTGGATATACCTACTCCACAGAAAAAAACCTGATCAATCCTCCCAAACACCTGTTTCCTATTCCTGGAAACAGTACCAGTCGCTCAAAGCAAAAACCTAGAAGTTATCCTGAAGGCCTCTTCCTCCCTCACCTGTAATCAATCATCAAGTTCTATTACTTCCTCCTTCAAAACATCGCAAATCTATGCACTTCATTTCCCTGCCACTACTCTACAGCAGTCCAAGAAAATTCCTCTCTCATTTAAAAAAAATTTTTTAAGCTGTTTAAAAGAAAATAAGCCAGTCTCCTTTCCTTTCCTACCTTAGCTAAAGCATTAAAAGAGAGGTTTAGCTCTCACCTGCTCATAATAAAAGTATAACGTCTGCATGTCACCTTTCTTAGAAGTATACCTAAAGACAAGTTAAACTGGAGTGATGGTGTTGAGTAGAGAACATGAGCAGGGGAACTGTTCTAAGAAAGAGAAATCACCTTCTCTATAATATTGCAGCCCTTGAGCCTTAGGGAATTTATACAATAATAAGCTTTTGTTATCTATCATATTCATTTTTTTAAGAATAAATAATATTTGGCTACCCATAGCATATTAATCCACAATTTAATATATTATAAAGAAGATGATAATTTTAATGAATTGAGATGTTTCCTAAATAACAACATGGATATATTCGTCATTACAATATATATAGGTATGTATATATTAGTTTCCTAGGGTGGCTAGTTATTACAAAAGTACCACAAACTAGGTGGCTTGAAACAACAGAAATTTATTCTCATGGTTCTGGAGACTAGACGTCCAAAATCAAGGTGTCAGCAGGGCCATGCTCTTAGACTCTGGGTAGGATCCCTCTTTGCCTATTCCCAGTGTCTGCTGGTGGCCATCCACCCTTGGCACTCTTATAGCTGTAGCCCTTCAATCCACCTCCATAGTCATATGGTGATCTCCCCTCATGCTCCTGTGTCCCTTCTGTTCTCAAGGGCCCACCCTACTCAGGAGCATTTCATCTTAACTAATTACGTCTGCAAACGGTAGTGCTGGGTGTTAGGACTTCATACTTTGGGGGGCACACAATTCAACACCTAACATACACCTAGGTATATACTGCATTATTACCTAAAGTTACAAACTTTCAACTTGTCACGGTATTATTTATCTTTAAGGTAGACACAAGTATATTTCTGAAGTATGATACTTAATAAGAAGGGCCATATTCTTTCTGGTAACAATTCTCCAGGACTGTGTTATCGCTACAGGTGAATTAATGACTTCATAAGTACAAGAAAAATAATTAGGTCAGTGACCCCAAATCGTAACTATTCTAAACCTATTATAAACAAGTATCATGAATAAAGTAATAATGAAATTCCATTAAACTTCACTAAAAGTCCATTTGGATTTATTTGACCAAAAGATGGATTGGGTATTATAATTTCTCCTCTGCCTCCTATTATATCTATTAATACAATAAAACAATTAGTCCTAAACTGTGATATATAAAGTAAAACTACATGTATCAAATCCTGTATTTCTATTTAGTTACATTATTTTAAAAAACAAATAAATCAACAACAACAACAACAAACAGGTACTCTTGTTCCCCCTGGTGAAAAGATTCCTAAAACAACTTGATGTAAAAACTCTGGGCAAGGGCTTCCCTGGTGGCGCAGTGGTTGAGAGCCCACCTGCCGATGCAGGGGACACGGGTTCGTGCCCCGGTCCGGGAAGATCCCACATGCCGTGGAGCGGCTGGGCCCGTGAGCCATGGCCGCTGAGCCTGTGCATCCGGAGCCTGTGCTCCGCAACGGGAGAGGCCACATCAGTGAAAGGCCCGCGTACAACAACGACAACAAAAAAAAAACTCTGGGCAAGAAAGGAACTAAGTGGTACACACAGACTACACTCTAGAACAACTGTTCTTTCAGGAAAATCATTCTGAGCAGTATATGTATGAATATCTCGGTGAGGCTCTACCACTGCTTAAAGAGAGGGGGCTCCACATAAGCACAAAGAAGAAATTATGATCATGTCCCCTCATCTAGTCAGGCCCCCAAAGTTAGAAAATGATCACAGAAGAGCTGTGAGGTTTGAATATAATTTGCACAGATGCCTCTTCTTCAATCACTACCAGTGACCGCGATGGAGAAAAACAGTATCTTAGAAGGTGAAATGTTTGCAAACTGCAGATAATAAGAAAAAACATACATATTCCCATTTAGTATTTTTGTAGTAATAAAATATTTCTATATTGTTTACTTACAATAAGAGGTTCCTTAATACCTTAAAAGTGCTAATGAAATTCTCATCTGCATTACAACACTTTGACAGTGGATTAATATGCTACAATTACACAATTTTTTTTTTTTTTTTGCGGTACGCAGGCCTCTCACTGTTGTGGCCTCTCCCGTTGCGGAGCACAGGCTCCAGACGCACAGGCTCAGTGGCCATGGCTCACGGGCCCAGCCCTCCGCGGCATGTGGGATCTTCCCGGACCGGGGCACGAACCTGTGTCCCCTGCATTGGCAGGCGGACTCTCAACCACTGCGCCACCAGGGAAGCCCCACAATTTTTTATTCTTTCATTCAGTAAGAGATTATCCCAAAAGGTAATCTATTGGCCTTTCAAAGATCTATTTCCAGCTACTATTTTTCTTAATGATTTTTTAAAAGATAGAGTTTGGTTTACTAAAAGCAGTCCAATTTGAACCTCTAAAACAAGGATATCAAATAAACAGTAAAATATTATCTATCTAGAGACCAGCCTTCTGGAATATTTCCAAATCCAGAAGTAGGGGAGAGAAAAAAAAAACAAAAACCCTTATACACACGTTCCAAGGGTAAAGAGCAACAAGGACAAACATAACAGAAGATAGAAGAATATCACCGTAGGTTCACACCCGACCCCCTGAGATTGGATAATCCACCAGGGAGAAGTTAAGGAGCACTGCAATTGGCTGGCAGGATCTATACAAGGTCCATTTTTTCTTTGGAAAGCAGAGAAGCGTGGGAGAAGCAATCAGAGTGAAGAGAAAACAAAACTGGAACGATGAGCAGAGAGCAGCTGATCAAAGGCAGCTGAGGAGATTGAGGCTATGAGTTACAGACACAGACAGTCCAAATATACAGCTGGCATCTTAACAGTTCCTGAAGGCACAGGCAGGAGCTACACGAATAGAGAAAGATACCACCTATGTCCTGGGGTTCTGGCCTTGAGGCTTAGGACATTTACACAATAACAAGCCACCCCATGTACAAGCAAATACAATAGTCTGTGCGTTGTTTACACATGAAAAATACCACAGACTATATATTTTTTTATATATTTATATGAATATACATATTTATAATAGTCATCCCTTAATGGAGTTTTCAACCTTATTCTACTGAAATAAAATTTCAGAAATGTTCTATTAAGGTTGGTAACATACAGAAACGCACAATTTCACATAATTCCAAGAACAGGGAATAAAATAGGGTTGGATCTCTTGGAGACTGGAGCCGTACGATGATTCCAGAATGATTCTGACCTTGGGAAGAGGAGTCTGTGGCCCTTCCTCTAGTGCTCTGCTATTAACACCACTCAGCCTTACATCAGGTGTCAGTTGTTTCTGATAGTTTCTTCTCCCATAATTTTAGTGTGTACACGGTTCAGTGTAGCCTTTCCAACCTTGACTCTGCCTGCCCCCCACACAATCAGTGGTGTGTTTGGTAAATCCTAACAACTCCCACCACAGCAGTGACACCAGTGCCAACGGCTGGGAAGGTACATGCAGTGGCAAACCATTTTACAGTATTAATATTTCTGCCATACAGATAGAATAGACATAAAGAAAGTCGAGAGCACAGATGGTAGTAAAATATAGTGAAATAACAAGGAAATGACGCAGAGTCTTAAAAAAAATAGTGGAACTCAAAGAAACAGTAGAATGGTGACTGCCAGCGCCTGGGGGATGGGGGAAGTGGGCAGAGGTTGGTAAATAGGTACAAACTTTCAGTTTTAAGATAAATAAGGTGTGAGGATCTAATGTATAACATGGTGACAAAAGCTGATTAATACTATATTGTATAACTGAAATTTGCTAAGAGAGTAGAATTTAAGTATTCTCACCCCCACACACACAAAAGGGTAAATATGTGAGGTGATGGATGTGTTAATTAACTCAGTTGTGAGAATTCTTTCATAATATATACGCATATCAAACCATCACACTGTTCATCTTAAAAAACTACATTCTGTCAATTATACCACTGAAGTTGAAAAATCATAAGAAAATGATTAACTTTGAGTAGCACCTGTTTTAAATATAATTTAGTTAATTATAATTTTATACAACTTATTTTTTTTTAATGGCTGTGTGGGACTACCAACTCACAAAATTCCTGAAAATTTAACAATCCATCTCACGAAACAGTACAGCCAACTCCAGTACGTCACTGCAAAACCTCTCAGCTGAGGCTCCAACCCCAATTGAAAATTCTTTCCTTTTTGTCTTAGTTCAAATCCCCAGGAAAGATTCTTACTGGCCCCATTCATCCTTTTAGGCCACAGAAATCTTACGTTGCTGACCAGCCTCTGAATTGGTTGCTTCAGCTGAGGTGCCTTCCCTGTCCTGGATGCCTGTGGCTTGCAAGGGGAGGTTGAGATCAAGTGATATAAAACATGTTGCAGGAGCAGAGATGGCAGGTAGGACAGACACAAGCTAACCTCGTACAAAGATCACTACAGATGTTAAAAATCCATTGGCCCTAGATCATTCCACCTACAGGCCATTTCAGAAAGAGAAGCTCACAGAAATGACAGTGAGTTATCAAGAAAGGGCTATATTGTATTTAACATACTATATTTAATAAAATGCACTCGGCATCCACCGCCTTACAGAATGCCTTCCTGAAATGCAGA
Organism: Grampus griseus; assembly: GCF_964374135.1. NCBI lineage: Eukaryota > Metazoa > Chordata > Mammalia > Artiodactyla > Delphinidae > Grampus > Grampus griseus. The sequence continues at coordinate 83,867,330 of NC_139017.1, forward strand.
GGTTGGGAAATTAAAAACTATATTTTCCAGGCTCCTTTACAGCTAGTATCCAGGATGAGAATTTGATTCTACCCTTAAGATGCAGGACACAAAATACGGAAGACAGCAGCGAGGCAGAGCCCTGTCAGCCTATAGCTTTTAGCTGCTCTCAGCTAGCAAAGAAGGTCACAGACATGTCAGTGTCTAGTCTCCAGCTTCGAGGGGGTTGAGGGACAGTGGCAGAAGCAGTAGTGCCAGATTGATCATTCCGGCATCTAATCACTAGTTCATAGGCATCAAGGAGAAGTTTTCACAGCAGTGGCCAGATGCTAAATTTCAAACTTCGAGCGGTTATGATGGCAACAGCAGTGGCTGCTGTGATCCCCTTGATCACAGCGACAGCGGTATTTTCTTGCCGTGGTTTCAGTCGTAACCTCCTGATTGCCACTTTCCCGACTGTGGCAGAGGTGGCAATTCCCATGGCGAGTTCTTCCAAGGTGTCCTGGAAGTCATTCTCAGAGGCCTGGCCTAGAGCCCAGCCCTCCAGCTCCTCCAAAGATTCCCCAAGCAACGAATTCCCTGCATTGCATCCCTTCTGTTTCCTGCACTGAACCCTGACTGATACTGCAAAGGAGTACATGGGGGATTGACTGTATACAGAAAGGTTTTTTTTCATGTCTGCACTCATGCTGTTTTTTCACAGACATAAAAAGGGCCCAAGCAAGATGTCACCATTCCCATCAGTCTCCCCAGAACGGCCACCTCAAGCCCCTTTCTTCAGTTTTGTCTCACGCAGGTGATACCTTCTCCTCTGCTGTGGCCAGCTCACCATAACCTGAGACACCTACCTACCCTGTACCCAGCAGGAGCACAGTTCCTCGGTTGTGGCAGTTATGTCAACTTTCATTACAGCCAGACAAGCTCAAGGACCCTGAACCAAAAGTGCCCCTGATGGTTCATCCACCACATCCCTGAGCAGTCCCTGGCCCTAAAACTCATCTTCCCCCACTGCATCCCCTAGTCAGTCAAGGGGAGGAAAAAAATCAAAGTATAGCTGGCTCTAAGTCAGAGGAATTCATCACCCCTCCAGGGAGAGGCAAGGATGGGACAGGAATAGCAGTCTACCACACAGCAGCACCCATTCAGAAGGACTCTCCTGAAAGCATTGTGAAGAATCTTCCTGATAAGAAAAATTTTTCAAAGCTAAAACAACTAACAGCAAAAAGTACTTAAGTATTCAGCTGTTACACCAGCTAACAATTTTCTGACTATTTAAATCTTAGCCATAAGCTACAGCATTATGGAAGGCTAAAAATGCCCTGAAAACCTGAGGCATGTAACGGTTACAATTCTCTCCTGCGCTCCAACTTCTGGGTTACCACTCTCTCTAACGACACTGATGCATGCTGATGGCCTAACAAACTGAGTCAGAACGCTATACTTAATTCCAAAAGAATGCAGATTTCATAAAGAGACAGAAAATGTTTAACCAGGCTAATTCTTTTTTTTTGTTTCACAAATTTCTTCCAGAAATTCTTCAGCCAGAAACCAAAACAATAAAAGGAGCCTGAGTTCTAGTCCCTGCTCTCCCAGCTTCGTGCTGAGCAGAGTCACCTGCCATTGCTAAACCTCAACTTATTTATCTGTAGACAAAGGGTACTGGCTGGATTGCTATGATTCCTTCCAGTTGAGTGACTGACTTTAAGCCCAAATAGAAAACATAAAGCATGAACACTTGAAGAATAAGAGGTGCCCGTATTCCACAGCCTGCTTTAACTACCTCTTCAAAGGAACCACCTTACTGTGCAGTACTTGAAGGCTGAAAGAAGAGAGATTGACTTGAATACCATGAGTTATTCTTCTGTCTAGCTTGGCTAAGTTTTATTTAAGCCAAGTATACTTTGAACAGAATCTAAATACTTATTAAAAATTCCTAATTCCAAAACACATTCTTACATTCCTCAGAACATTTTCTAGGCTACTTGTCTCAAGATAAGTGTGCTAACACACACCTTCCTGGGGAGTGAATTTTAGAGCAAGTGAACAGGAAACACAAGAACAAGATATCCTTTCTAGTTTCAAGTACACAATTTTCACAAGTATATTAATCCTAAAAGTATCTGAGCTTTTACATATACCTGCTGAAAATATTTTCTGACAAAGACAGCCAGAATTAAGGCTATCAAACAGATTTTGTTTGATTAGTAATTCTTGGGAACAACCGCTTTACCATGCAGTTGAACTGTAAAGATTAATCTGCACTGCCACAACTTTGTTTAGAAACAGAACCAAGCAATGAAGCTTTTAAGTACTTGCCCAGTGTTTTACTGCATTTAACACCCACTCAAACAATTTAGAACTGTGGGGTTTTTTCCTTTTAATAGAGAAAAGGGAAGTAAGAGAGATTTTTCAGATATAATGAAATAATATTCTATCTGGAATGCAAAGAAAGAAGACTCAAAACTGTTTCAGTTCATAGTCCTCCTGTGAGTCTATCTGACCTTCTACATGCTGATCTTTCCAAACCTCAGTTTTCTCATGTGTAAAAGGGAGATGATAATCCCCAGCTCATACATGAACTTTTTACAGGAATGCATGTATGCCAACACACACATTCTTATAAACCAAATGAGATGGGTGTATAACACCCTGACATATGATGGTTACTCAATAAATGGCAGCTAGCATTATCATGACAAGTCCCCAAGTCAGAATATTCCTATTAGACTTAGAGCAAGGTTGTCAACTTAGAGTTGCCACCAAAGGGAGGTTGATGTGTCACTTCACTTACCAGCATTACATTGTGAGATAGCTCTAGTGAGCAAATCTAACTCTATTCAGAGGGAACTGAATCATTAGCATGTACATTCCAACTTAAATCAAACGCTGAAATCTGTGAATAGTATCCTTAGCTAAAATTAATAATATTTTACAAAGTGTTCTGCCAAAAGCTACAGAGGCTCTGTGAGGAAGACTATATTAGTTTAACAGATTTTATGACTTACTATATGGAATTAATATTGGAGAACTCTGGTCCTAACAAGCTTCTGAAGTAAGAACTGAAATTTTCCAAATATCGTCTAAAGATACTCCAAGAGGGACATAAACCAACCTAAAAATCAAAGCCCCTTCTACGATTCTTATTGACAAATCACACCCAATTCCATGGATGTTTGTTTTTTTGCACAGTAAGTGTACTTACCAATAACCTCCCAACATTTAACATTCACTAAAGGTTCAACTATCAGACAACACTTGGCAAAACTGCAAACTCCTACTGTGTATGTCATACATAAAGTGAAGGATGTTAAAATTGTTTTTATGGCAAAGTTGAAGACATTAATACCATAATTAGACTATAAAAATAGCGAGAAAAGATATTCAGAGTACCCGCCCCTCTCTTTCAACCCTCCACCTCTACTCTAAGTACCTCTGTGGAGGCAGAAAAAAACTTAACAAAGGTGGGTCAGACTTTATCCTACAAGTACAAGTAACTTTTTTGGTGATTAAACAGATTCATATTTCACTCTTAAGCAGTGTTTCAAATTTAAGAGTCAGTGAAGTAGTTCCTTTATGTATAACTTCTATGAGATCATGGTTAAAAGGTAATATTGGGGAGCCCTTATAAATAACACAATAATAATTCAGTCTTAATTTATGTTTAAAAAAGACCATTGTTTTAAAAGCAAAACATCTTAGAAAGCAACTGGTTTAGAGTTTCACTTTCAAAATGGTACAACATTAAGTTTTAAAAACGGCATTAACGGGGCTTCCCTGGTGGCGCAGTGGTTGAGAGTCCGCCTGCCGATGCAGGGGACACGGGTTCGTGCCCTGGTCCGGGAAGACCCCACATGCCGCGGAGCGGCTGGGCCCGTGAGCCATGGCCGCTAAGTCCGCGCGTCCGGAGCCTGTGCTCCGCAACGGGAGAGACCACAACAGAGAGAAGCCCGCGTACCGCAAAAAACAAACAAACAAAAAAACTGCATCAACTAGACTAATTTTCTCAATGTCAAAGATAATTAAATGATCCTCCAAAGTATTCTATCTACCTAAGAGCAAGCAGCATTGATTTAGAGAATCTTATTTGATATAAAAAATTCAAAGGAAACTGAAGAAAAACCCAAGCTGCACTTTTAAATTATGCACATTAAGGTAGCAACACCTCAATTTTTTAAAGAGCCTGCATTTAAAGAAAGCAGTTTTTAGATAAAAACATCAAAAATGATCATAATTGATAAAAATATATCAAAAATGATAAATATTTGAGTAAAATAAATGCCTCAGTTGCAGTCTACAGCCAATATCTGGTCTTTAAAAATGAGAGCTTTATGACAACCGTGTACTGTTGTTGGCTTCAAAGTAGGAGAGATTAAATGTTTTAAAAGAGGCCATTTCCTGCAGTGCTGTCTCCCCAGCATCCATCTTTTGAGGAACTACCCCTCCCTTATCTCTTGGAGTTGTGGTACAGTTATTAATCACACTATACTTTCTATACCCAGCTGCAAAGCAGACATGTCACCAAGGCCTGACCAATCAGGATACCCATGGCCCTCTCTCCACAATGGGTCTGTGATGAACACAAGGCCAATCAAAGTCTCAATATAAGATTTGATTTGTTATTGGAGTCCCGAAAAAAGATGAGAAGCTTTAAGGACTTTGTATGACTTGGGGGGTTGAGAGTCACCTTTCCTGCTACCCAGAGTGGAGCTCAGAAGGAGGTCAACCTGGAGGAAAGAAAGTCAAGAAACAGTCCTTGAGAACATGAGTTTAGCTCTTACTGTCCAATGCCTGGGTTTTCATGCACATAAGCCAATACATTTCTTCTTAGCCTAAGAAGTGTTTCTGTCAGGATTCTCAGTACAGAATCCTTACCAATACAGAAACTGACATGAATCGAAATTTCTTTCTCTTCCTGCTGAAATCTAAGCTATAAAAAACAAAGCCAATTTAACACAGTTCTATTTAAGTTCAGAAATAGAGCATTTATTAATAAATGCTTATTTTTTCTCCCTTTTGGAGTATTTTCATTTCATAAAACTACTTCTGTTAAATGTCATCATGTATAGTAAAATCCCATTTTTCAGTCACAGGTAATTCCCAATCAGAACAACAATGAGATACAGGGTTACCTCTCACAAACTTCCCTGAAGCAAGAAAAATAATTATGTGTTTAAAATTCTCTGCAAAAAAATACAGCAAAGGGCCTAAGATGCCAGAAATTTTTAATTAAGTAGATCAGTTACTGTTCATATTGCATAGGCAAGACGGGAAGAAGGAAAGTAAACAGAATGCATCCTAATTATTAAATCTGAAGCAAAATATCTTTCCAATTCCCATTACACAATATTAAAAACCCCAAACCCCAAATAAACTATAACAGAAAAGTTTAACCCTCTATATTCCTTACTGAGTCTCTCAATAGCATTAAGCTCCTTACCAGCATTATTTATAGAAGAAAAAACATTTCAAGTTCTAATTAAAAAAAAAAAAAAACTTATAGGAGACAATTCATAACGGAACTACCTACACATTTAAACAATATGATTTTCCCTGTATTTTCCAATTATTCTATAATGTGGGTTTTGTGCTTTTACACACATGAAACACACAAAAACTCCTGATATGGACTATACTGTAGACCTTTCTGTACTGAACATTCTTGCCCTATGTTTTGCTCCTCCTCTGCTTCTTACCTACTACTGAGAGGATCTTAATTCCACTCAACCAAGATATCCATCTTTCAAAGCCAGGCTGAGTTCAAAACTCTTCATAACCCCCTCCCCAACTATCCAAGTCAGAAAATAAGCGCTGGTGGTAAAGACTCTAACAAGACATTAAAAAGAATGTACCCTTTCTTTCACTTCATGTACATATTTAACTTCTATAACTCACTATGCATACCCAGGTGAGGATAATTTCTCCAAATTAAAAGATAGGTATTTTTTGTAAAACACATCTCTTTAATGCAAGCAAACTACCTCATCTGGTGTTCAACAAAAATATAGCAATTGGTTCCAGCACAGGTGGAAAAACAGGCATGCAAGACTCAGCCTAAAAATGGTACAATACAAACACAATGTATAAAATACAAAATTGTATTGTAAAATACACTGTAAATAGAACACAGATACAATGTATTTTAAGGGCAATTTAAGCTTGAGAACTTTTCAAAAGATAATTTTGTTTATATTTGATTTCCCTCTTTTTGTCATGACTTGAGCACCCTTTCTCTCCAAGATGCAACTCCACACCACTTTTTAGAGCAGCATGCTGCACAGCCAATTAATTATCCCAGTTTCTGCCAAAATTCATACTAAAACTTACCTAAAGAGTTTTGTTTAAGTACTGGGAGAAAAGTGAAAAAGGTAAAATCCTTACTACAGGTATTGCTTACCAACGAATCATGAAGCTCCCAATAAATTGAGAGCTTCCTGAAAACAGAGGCCATTTCTGACTCATTTTTATATTTTATGTTTTTATATCGCCAGTGCTAGCTCACACAGTGGGTTCACCACTAAATGTTTGAGAAGGGAATGAATGTGCGCCAATAATAGAATGTTTATTTTTTCTCTTTATAAAGTAAAATAAACACTTTTGGGAAAACATTCCGAATATTTGTTCAAGGAGAAGAGCAACGAACTTGCCTCTCTTCCCCCACAAACAAATCTCTCACGACACCAGCTTCCGAGGTACTGAAAATCTTACCCTTAAGAACAGTTTTAAATTAATGGCATTCATTCTCCCTACCAAAATGTAGTATTGCAAGGAGATTATTTCTCAAAATTTTAGAAGAGAAACAAAACTAATTATAGAAGACACAGTTCTAGTCTTCAATACCAAAAGTTATCCTTTGTCGAATCAAAACCAACCAAAAACTGACTTGGAAATTGGCAGAGTTTGAAACTGGTGGGTAATATTGAAGTGGTTCATAAAAATGAAGTTCTCCTGCAACACACTCCCCAAACACTAAGTGCCCACAAAATTTACGAGCACTTAGGGGTTATATAGTAAACACATTATATGAAACTATTCACCTGAGATTATGCACTGACTTCATAAGTCAGATACTTGAACAAATGAAGGAGATTTGTTTTACCATATATGCCTGTGTGTGTGTGTATGTATAAAGACCAGGAAAAAAAAAAAAAAAAACACTGAACTGTGTCTCATAACAAGAGGTTTTATGAAGTACATCCCAAGATCTCAGAAGAAAAACAATTTATATTCCTCAGGAACACAGAGTTATGTTCCATAAAAATCAGTTTCAGCATTAAACTGAATAAAATAAAAATGATTTGAAAAGTGAAAGAGCCAAATGTTAAGAGTTTGTTTGTTCTGCCACTGTGGTATAAGCCCAATAGTCATCTGAATTGAAGGTGCCAATGAATAGAGTCCAGAACCCAAACCTTGAGTTATTAAAACCAACTTGAGACCCCAAAAATTGTTACCAAACTTTCAAAAAGCAGGAAAGTTTCAAATTTAAGTTTTATCAAAATTTGATACTATTTTCCCTAACAAAGGGGTTGCCTCACCCAGTCTCTTGTTTCTATTGTTTAAGAAAAGGTATCGAGAATTTTTTTGTATTGCAAACCTCCGAGGCTAGCAATTTCTCTCACCCTTCCCTTCTTTAAATGTTACAACCACCTAAAAAGAACTCACCACAAGTCCCAAATAACCCACTAAACCAAAAAGAGTAATAAAAAGATCCAAAAGTTAAGAGAATAAAGGGGTAGAGTTATTCATTATTGGCATAACATAAACATCCTTACCTAAATAAAGATGTTAAAAAAAAATCCTTACTTGAAAGCATTTTGTAATGTTTCTTCACCAATGGGGAAAGTATTTCTAGGAATGTGCTCATTTTAACAAAATTCCCTTATAAACTGGATGCCTCAGTCAGTGGTGAAGACTTTTACCTACATTTAATTAACATTAAACAAGATTCAAATTAGCTTTTGTTTAAACAAACTGAAAGATTGTTCCTCATGATTTTTATCTCTAGATATAGTATCAGACAGGGTAGCAAATGCACTTTGTGCATAAAGCAGTAGATAAGGACTTCATATACTTACTGTGTCAATACTTAATCTATGGAATAAAGTCCACGTAATTTACAACCACTGAAAATGTGTGTTTAAGGTATATGAAGCAAATATTCCATAAAACTCTGCACGATCATAGTTTGGGGAATTTTAGAATAAAATTAACTGCTTCTATCATTAATCAGAATAGAAATTGTTTAAAAATATACTCTGAAGTAAAATCAAAGAAACTAATCCTGGTCACAGGACTATATCATGAAACAATTCCACCAGAGGTCCAAAGTTCACCTTCCTTTACTACAGGGAACATACAAAGTTCAAATTCAAGTGAAACCTTTTCTCTTGCAGAAAAATAAATGACAAGGTTGTAATTAAGAAACACGTGAAAATTTGAGCCAAGAATTAGGTGGAGCAGGAAAGTACTGAATGCTAAGTACTACATTAATAATAAGAATTCTATGAGAAATTTCCTAATTCTCTCACAAAAGCCTCAGATTAGGAACCATATTTTAAAGAGTTACTTTCAAATCTCCATTAAAGATTAGAACAAAAGAAAATAAATAAATAAAACCCCAAGTCAAAGCGAAAGATAGTCATTACCAGAAAGAACCCTTGTTAAATCATCTGGGTGAGGGTACTGGCTTTGGCTGAGCTCCCTTTAACATCTACTAGATGAAAGGAGAAATCAAGAAAGAAACGGCGCTACACCAGTCATGTCCTACAGTCCAGCTCATCCTTCCACTGTGGACTCTGTCAGAAGACAATATGAGGTCACTCCCCACTAATAATACATCTTACAGAAATGGCTGAATCTACTCTTGCATTGTGCTAGTTTCTAAATGGCATGTTATAACCATAATTTAATAAAGAGTTATTAATCAAGACAAGAGACAAAGTGCTAATAAGTACACTTTAAAATACCTTATTAAATTGAAAAATCCATTTCTCTCACAAAGTTTAGATAAAAGGAGAGGGAAAAAACCTCCAATGTGCAGGGCAAGTTCCTTTTTAAATTCCCTTACTCTGTATTTTCATACTTTTCAAATTTAATCCCAACAGTATAAAATCTTTGTCTCCTCTGGAGATAATATATATGCTGCTTATAATCACACTCAAAGTTTTACAAATAACCTCTTCCAGTTCTTAGTTTCTAATATTTAAAGTCATGTGCTTAAACCTGCAAAAATCTTGCTACTTTATAGCAAATGTTGTTTATGTAAAGCCATTTAAGAAACAATTTAATATAATGCCTAACATGAGGCTATTAAGAAACAAAGAATGCTATTTTTCAAAGAAATCAACAACTTGCTTAGAAACAAGAATATTAGTCTCAGATGACATATAGTGGTATCCTTTAGAAATTACTGAAGCAGAGTGTATCTTTAAAAAATAGGTGTACTATTCAGAACTTTTATTATTGATTACAAAATGTGCTATACCCAGTACACTTTATTTTGGCTAAATATTTAAAATAGGACAGTATGCAAGAGGGAAAATTTTTATTACTACAAAAATGTCAACTACATTTTGGGGCTTTTTTTTTTTTAACACAGTTAAGTAACATCACTGAATACACTCTAAACTTTAAATTATTTTCTTAAATTTTATATAAAGGCTGAGAAAATGAATAACATGCGGACCAGACTAATATCAATGAAAGACACATTTTCCCAGTCTTCTAAAAGAATCACAATAACTTGAGAATATATCAACTTCCTCCTCTATCATCTTTTAAACTATTTTTGAAAATAAGTTATACTCTTGTATATGCCCCCAACTAATCAAAACAAAACACAAAGCAATGATGCAAATGTTCTCATTACTCCCTAATTCATGGGATTTGAACTAAATCGCACTTAGACCAGTAATGCTGTATATATAGTATTTTGCATATTACAGAGAGTGCCTGACTGGCTGAATTATAGTCCCCAAAGCCTTTCCTCTACCCTTCACATATGGCTCTAAAAGTTTGAATTAAGAAAGAATTTTTTAATTCAAAAATATATATATATATACAGAAAAAGATGTTTGAAGTCTGCCAAAGTTTTTAAAATAATAAAAAGAAAACCTCACATAAACCCATAAGCTTAAAATGAATGTGATGGAATAGACCATATGCAGAAAATCTTAAGATTGCAGGGACACGTGAGTGTGTGTGTGTATACATCCACAATACACACACATATGGATATTGCAGCACAACCATCAGTTCCCATTAAGCCTAAGGACTACTAAAGAGATATTTCTAAAGTGAGCTGCTGATAAAGAAAAAAAAAAAATGTGAGGGAGACAACATGTTAAATTTTTCTCCAGGATTTTCTAGCATTTTGCAGTGTAGAGATGGACTGATTTTTCTAGCCCAAGTTATAATTAAGCAGACCATTATATTTTGATGCACTGTATATTCAGTAGAACACATTCAGAAAAAATAGTTTGATTTCTATTAACGTTGTAGTCATAATTCTCTCCCCTACAAACATCTCAGGAAACAATCACATTCTGCCAATGGTGAAACCACCAGCGATGCTGTCAACAACAAACACATGAGGGCTATTACCTCCTATCAGATATCACTGTACGCAGTCTGATCAATGCTTTGAAACTGGCAAGTATGCCATAAACGTAACGAGCTCTGCAGCAGATTTTACTAGCATAAAAGACACCTGGGCAACAGGGGCCTTTGCAACCCACCACTTCAACAAAATTCCGTAAAATCAAAGATTTACAAAAGATTTTACTCCTAGGAGGCACCTAGGTCTTCTTTGGAAACCCAGACTATTCAACAGCTCCCTGCAAGAACACACCATTCTGCCGCAAATCGCATATTGCACACCATCGGTACCCAGACACCTGAACCACCTGGGCTGACAAGAGTTAGGCTGTCAGCTCGGAGGTATTGCTAGTGTGCAAGAAACACTGAACCAGCTAAGCTCTCCCAGGTACACTAGGTGGTAACCTTGGCACCAAGTGCCTTAGTAGTAAAGATCTTTTCCCCTATTACAAAATGCGCTAAGACTGTTCCAAAGAAAATGCTACAATCCTGAGGACCTCTTCCACAAAGGAGAGCAGAAAAGGGCTGGTTTTTTCCTCTAGTCAAAAACTGCGGTGGGAGATGGAGCTACAAATTAAGGAAACCCAGCTTCTGGTGGCAATCCTGTGACAGCTAGCACACCAGCCCGGCCAAGCCAGAGCTCAGTTTTCCTACCGGCAAAATGGGAATCACCACCGCCACCCCTCCCCCTCGACAGGGAGCCCGGCACACCCAGGAGGTCTAAGATTACCTCGGACGACAAGCGGTGGGGTGGGGCCGCCGCTCCCCAGACGCCCACCCCGGACTCCCCCCACCCCGCGACAGAAAGGCAGGGCTGGCGTACCTGGCTTCACAGTCTTGAGACGGATGGGTTCGCGGAAGTGGCGGATGACAGCCAGGGTGTCCCGGTTGGTGAGCCCGCTGACAGGCGTCCCGTTCACCTCCAGCAGCACATCCCCCGGGCTGGGCGCCTTGCCCGAGACGACGCAGCAGGTGCCCCCGCTTGGCTCCTCGCGGAGCCGCCCCAGGTAGGGGAACTCGCCGCGCTCCGCGCCGCCCCGGATCTCGGCGCCCAAGTCGCCCGGGGGCCCGGCCCAGGACACCGCGCACTCCTGCACCTTGCTGAGCCAGTGCTTCTTCTTCTTCAGCGTCTTCGACATCCCGAACCCCGCTGCACCATGGGGGAGACCCCGCGCGGGCGCCGGGGGCGCCGCTCCGGCCCCCTCTCACCCTGGGGGCCCCGGGTGGCCCGCGCAGCCCGGAGAGGGGGGCCTCGCCGCTCCGGCGCCCCCCCCCGACCACAGCCCGCTGGGGGCCGGGCCGTTCCAAGCCCCGAGACGCCCCTCGGACGCCCCGCCCGGCGGCGCTCCCCGGGGCTGGCCGGGGTCCGCGAGGGCCAGCCGGGTTAGGCTGAAGAAAAGAGAAGGGGATTGTCCCCGGGCGTCTCCAGAGGGGTTTCGGGCGGGGTCACAGCCGACCGCTGGCCCCCGGGCTCCGCGCCGGAGCGGCGGGAAAGGCAGAAGCAGGGGGGGCGGGGAGGTAAAGGGGGAAGAGCCGGAACGGGAAAAATCCGTCGGGGGCGCGCAGAAGCGCGCGTAGACCCGTAGCAGGATCGATCGCGGCCGCTGCGGAGCTGGAGCGCTGAGACCAACGCCTGCCCAAGCTGCCAGGAAACTGCCGCTTTCAAACCCGCCGCAACCTCCTCCTCCTCCCTCTTCCCTTCCCCCCGCCCTCGCCCATCCCTCATCCAGAGCCCCGCCCCCTCCCGCCGCGCGGCGCCCGGCGCGCTGCCGTCACGGGCCAGGCGCTTGGGAACGAGCCCCGCACTCGACTCCCTCGCCGGGGATTGGCCCCCGGCGGACAGGAGGCGGACCCTTGACGAGCACGAGAACCACCGATTGGTTAGTGAGAGTGGATGAGGCGGGCACTAGGATGACTGAAGTTTAAAGAGGGTGGAAAAAAGAAGTTTGAAGAGTGAGGGAGGGAGAGAGGAGGGGCTGGGGAGAGTGACCGGCTCCAGATTGCAGGCTGAGAGAGGCCCTCCGTGCGGCGGCCGGAGCCAGGAGAAAACTCGGATAGGAAGAGCAACCGAACATCCCGAGGTGGAGGCGTGGCTGGCAAGCCGGGCGGAGTGGGGGGAGGAGCTTGGAAGCCTGCACCGGGCACAGAGAAAAGCGGGTGTACTTTGAAGGGGAGACGACGTGCTGAGTCCCAAGGCAGAGGTGGCGGAGCCTCGGGGTGGCCAGTTACAGCCGACCACTTACAATGAGTAGATGTTTCTCGTTCGTTCATTTCTTCAACGGAAGTTATTGAACGCCCATTGAGGCAAGGACTCCGGAGTCTGGTTGATGGAAGGTAAAATAGAGTCCTGCATACTGCTGCTGTGTGACCTCACGCATATTAGACAACCTCTCTGAGCCACGGCATCCTCGGCTGATAAGTGGAGATAATTATACCCTTCCAAGTTGTGAAGATTACATGAGGTACCTATAAAACATCAGTGTAGTGCCTGACAGGGGGTGGGTACTTCTTACCCTTTAGTAGCTGAGGAGGAGTAGGATGACTTTATCAGACATTGTGCTAGATACTGGGGTTCCGGGATGAAGAAAACGGAGGTCCTGCTTTCTAGGAGGTCACAGTCTAACAGGAGAGACTGACAAGTAAGACTGCTTGAGATGAGGTAGGGTGGGGTGGGGTAGAGGTGGATTAGGAACCAGCCTAGTAGCTAGCAGACTTGGGCTGGAGCCCTGGAATGCTGCTTACCTGCTGTTTGACCTTCACCAAATCTCAGTTTCAAGTTTAACTCACCTGTAAAGGAGGTGGAGCGAGAACTAACAGTGAATAAAGGACATCTTAGATCCCTTCCAACACTAATTTTTCACAAACAGTTCTTGAGCTTTCTCTCCTCCCTGACTTGGCTCACACTCTCCCCTGTCTTTGTATTTAAAACAATTCTATCCATCCTCAGCCCAAATGCCATCTCTTCCAGGTCGCCTTCTCTGATACCTTGTCCTCAGGTGGAAAGTGTTTTCTCTGAGCTATGATACTTTCACTTTTGCAGTATGACACTTATTTATGTAGTCTCCTGTCTCCTTTTAATGGTTGGGGAAAGCCCTTATTTAAACTATGAATAACTCCACAGTATCTCACCACATCTCAGATAAACTGGCCCAAGCTTCAACAGCAGCAGTGATTTTGTTCACACCATTGTATCAGTCAGGGCCTAGGCAGGAAACAAATGGTACTTTACAAAGATGTAGACAGGGTGTGGGAAACCACAAGAGAAATGTGGAACCCTGGGGCTATAAGCACCTAGAGCTATAGAAGCAAGGGGAGGGAACAGTTACCAAAACTCATCACAGAAAGGGCAGCCTGACAGGAGCCTGTGACCTTCAGTCAGGGATGCAGTCAGCCTAAGTAATCACCCAAGGACAAAGCTGGAGGATTGATCTCTCACCTCCCTCCTCCATCCTCCTGCTGGTACATCCCAATAACCAAATCCAACCAGGAGCCACAGGGCAAGAGAGCCTTTTGAAGCAGCCCCTATCAGTCAATCACACAGAGAAGAGGAAGCAGCCCATCTGGAGAGAAAAAGGGAAAATACCTAGCACAGACATCATGTGGATTGCTCAGATTTACCCAGATCTGAGGCAAAGCTGGAGTATTTTTTTCTGAACTACTACCTACATTAACAGATTCCTGGGTGAAGTGGTGATAACCTCCACCTCATTTATTTTTGCAGCAGTTCTGGGAAAACACCTTCCCTGCCCAGATTTTATCCATCAGGATACCTTTGGCCACGAGGAACAGAACATCTAACAGTAGCTTAAAGCATGAGGTTATTTATTACATCTTTAACATGAGGTTCAGATGAAAGTAGTCTCGGGATTAGTTCAGCAGCACAATCATATCATTAAGGACCCAAGCTCTTTTTGTGCCTGCTCTCTAACATCACGTTCATGTTGGCTTTTATCTCCAGGCTTGTCATCTCTAGATTGCAATGCAGCTGCCACAGCTCCAGAAATCACATCCTCAGAGGTCATTGTACAAGCAGAAAGGGAGGAAAAGGCACCACTGCTCCCATTTTTATGAAGGAGAAAAATCTTTCCCAGACTGCCCCCCACTCCATAGAATCTCCCTTATTGGTCAGAAAATGGTCACGTGCCCATTGCAGACCAGTCACTGACAAAAGAAAATGGTATTGCCACAGTTCATTAATTATAAGTCACGCCCAAGCAAAATAGGAGTTCTGTTTCAGAGGAGAAAGAGGGAATAGTTGTTAAGTAGGCACCCAACAGTGTCTGCCACATGCCTTAACCAAGAATAAGTTATATTGACTCTTTTTTTAAAAATTTATTTTATTTATGTATTTTTGGCTGCATTGGGTCTTCGTTGCTGCGCGCAGGCTTTCTCTAGTTGTGATGAGCGGGGGCTACTCTTCATTGCGGTGCACGGGCTTCTCATTGCCGTGGCTTCTCTTGTTGCAGAGCACGGGCTCTAGGCATGTGGGCTCCAGTAGTTGTGGCATGTGGGCTCAATAGTTGTGGCTCACGGGCTCTAGAGCGCACGCTCAGTAGTTGTGGTGCACGGGCTTAGTTGCTCCGTGGCATGTGAGATCTTTCTGGACCAGGGCTTGAACCCATGTCCCCTGCATTGGTAGGCGGATTCTTAACCACTGTGCCACCAGGGAAGCCCATTATATTAACTCTTAACAGAAAACTGCAGTGATCAGGAGCTTGAGCTCTGGAGTCAGACTGGAAATCTCAGCTTTTCTACTTACTAGCTCCGTGATCTTGAGTAAACTTTAATCTTACCTAACCTCGGTTTCCTTATCCACAAAATGGATATAATAAGAGTACTCACCTGAGTTGTGAGAACTGAATGGAGCTATTTGAGTCAAGCAAGCACTTAACATGTGGTCATATAAACGAACACTCAAGTGACTTTAGTTTGTGCTAAATAGTAATATTTGTGACAAGGCCAAAGGCATTGATAAATCACCTTTATAACTCTGTAAGTATTCAATTCACTCATCTTAGTAAGCTTAGGTTCAGTTTTAAAATAGTCTAGAAATAAGCTGCCCACCCCAGTGAATTAATTCTGGTAGGATACGATTCTGGAAATTACTACATAATTAAAGGAGTCACATTGCAAATGTCTCTCTCTAAAATGGCACCTAACCAAATAATCAGATCATATCCATATTTATCATTGTTTCCCAAACCTAATGGTTGGCTTGATAGTTGTGATTTCCATAGGGGAATATTAATAAGCTAAATAATATGGAACCTGGTTTAACAACAATAAATGATACAGTTGAATATGATGATCTCCAAGGTTTCTTTGGGCTACCTCTAGCCATCTAATCTATGGAGATAAAGATAGGTGTGTTTCAATATGCAGAACACATGAGTTAGGTCCCAAGATGGCTACAGTGGCTCCAAATAACAATATCCAATGACTGAAAGGAAGTGTCTCTCCCTTCCTCATTTCATTTTAGTAGATCAAGGAAACCTTTCCCCAAAGGCCCCAGCAACACTTTCCCTCCAGCTCATTGGCTGGACTTGCCCAAATGCCCTTTCCTAAACGAAAGATGCAAAGTGTAATGAAATACTTTTATCCAGTTTGCCCATCTAGTGCTCAGAGGGGCATCCAGTGTCTTGTAGGCTGTATGGCTGCACAATATCTGAACACAGTTTGGTGGGGAGGAGGTCTTTTAGCAAATATGAAGGGGAGAGATTGCTCGATTTGCTTCTAATTTACATACACACACACACATACACTGTTTGACAAGGTGGAAAGTTTTGTTTTATAATATTGCCGACTGTTCCTAATGAGAGTTAAGTATACCCTGTAAGTGGAAAACTTCAGAATGGCAAGTATAAATTCTCAAATCTTCTCAGATGACCCGCACTTAGTTACTCCTTTGTACAAGCAGAGATGCATCATATTGAGGTTTGTGTGCTGACAGCTCCAGGGAAATCACTCACATCAGAGTCTCTGTGAATTGTGCCCCTGGAGTCGTGTGTGGCACTGTGCCAAAGTGAGGCAGGTGTAGAGAGAAATTTTTATTTATTTTTATATTCTCACTATTTCTTTCATGGAAACCTGAATCTCTAGTAACAGTCAATCAAATCATCATATTTAAGAATGAAGTCTTTCTTAAGTATTAAGGTGGCAGAGGGTAGGGGAGAAGTGGAGTGGAAAGATAAAACAAATATTTGCCTTCTATACAGAATACAGGAACATTTATCCTGTTCTTATTCCCACAGATGATAATAAAATCATCTTGAATTTTAAAAATTCTGATCCACAAAATCTTTCACTGCCTTAGAAAATGTTCATACTGACCTGTATTGTGGAAATTATATATGTAATGCAGCCTAACATGAATAGCCTAACTGAATTTGGGATTAATTATCCTATTGTATCTTTATATTTTATTAGCATTTTTATTTGCCGAGGCCTATGGGCTAATTTGTATGCTAATGCTAAATATATGCTCACTTATGAAAGCAAATACATGGAAAATTTTCTTTCAGTTAGACAAACTAATTTATTGTTAAAAACTGTATCACTATGTTTCATACATAAATGTGCATTTTTGCCCGTAGGTGCACTTCCCTGCAAATGACCAAATGCATCCAGCCCAGATTCACAGAACAGGAACATTCAGAACCAAGTGCAGTGCCCACATGCTTTGAAAGGGGGGTTAGTTAAGCAGTCAAGTGTCAAGTCTGCCAGACAAAGCAGGACAAAGAGAACATTGAATGAAACAGAAAATACCAAAGTAAACCATCTTTGATATTTCAGCTTAAATACAACCTCCTGCTCAAGACCAGCCTTGAATTCCCACAGCTGGGTGTCATTTGGATGTCATCTCATCCTTCTCCAAAACCAATAGCATGTTGTCGCTATGTGTTTTCCAGTAGACCTCAAGATCCTTGAGGGCAGGGTCCCTTTCTGATTCATTTGTGTAACCCCCATCGGGCTGGGCCCTTTATCTTTAGTGACCACTCATTCATTCATTCATTCATTCAAGTACCTGTTATGCACAGGCATTGTTTAGGTGCTGGTTTACAGCAATGAACAGATGTACAAGGTCCCTCCTTTCATGGGGAAGAAGACAGTGTAGGGGAGGAAAACGTTTTCCTCAACCCTCTTAGAGTCCCTGGCTGGATCTGAAAATTAAACTGGCAAAGACAGATTAATAGGAGAAAAATATAGAGGACTTCCCTAGTGGTCCAGTGGTTACGACTTCGCCTTCCAATGCAGGGGGTGCGGGTTCAATACCCGGTCGGGGAGCTAAGATCCCACGTGCCTCATGGCCAAAAAACCAAAACGTAAAACAGAAGCAATATTGTAACAAATTCAATAAAGACTTTAAAAATGGTCCACATCAAAAAAATCTTTAAAAAGAAATAGGAGAAAAGTATACAAATTTATGTAATATAAGTTTTGTAATATACGGAAATGAAGACCAGAAGAAATGGTAAGCCTGAGTGTTTTTATGCTATTGATGAACAGTGACAAGTCGTGGGAAAATATGATAGGGCAAAGAGGATGAGCTAAGTGTAGTAAACTGGCGGAATTTAGCAAGGCCTGTCTGCTCAGATTCTTTCCCATTATCTGTCCATCTTGGATATGAGGATGTTTCTTTTCTGCAGGCATAGGGAGGGCACCTCTCACCTGAGAGTCAGATGAGCTGTTTCAAGGATGAAGGCCAGGGGGACAGAGAGAACTTCCTGCTTCTGCCGGTTTCTTCAAACTCCTTCAGCTTAAAATATTCAATATGCCAAATTGCCATATATTGGGGTATTGTGTCCCGAACCCCTCCAAAGAAGATATACAGATTGCCAACAAACACATGAAAAGATGCTCAACATCACTAATCATTAGAGAAATGCAAATAAAAACTACAATGAGGTATCACCTCACACCAATCAGAATGGCCATCATCAAAAAATCTGCAAAGAGTAAATGCTGGGGCTTCCCTGGTGGCGCAGTGGTTGAGAGTCCACCTGTCGATGCAGGGGACACGGGTTCGTGCCCCGGTCCGGGAAGATCCCACATGACGCGGAGCGGCTGGGCCCGTGAGCCATGGCCGCTGAGCCTGCGCGTCCGGAGCCTGTGCTCCGCAACGGGAGAGGCCACAACAGTGAGAGGCCCGAGAACTGCAAAAAAAAAAAAAAAAAATTGCTGGAGAGGGTGTGGAGAAAAGGGAACATTCTTGCACTGTTGGTGGGAATGTAAATTGATACAGCCACTCTGGAGAACACCTTAAAGAACTAAAAATAAAATTACCATATGACCCAGCAATCCCAATACTGGGCATATGCCCTGAGAAAACCATAATTTAAAAAGAGTCATGTACCAAAATGTTCATTGCACCTCTATTTACAATAGCCAGGACATGGAAGCAACCTAAGTGTCCATCGACAGATGAATGGATAAAGAAGATGTGGCACATATATACGATGGAATATTACTCAGCCATAAAAAGAAAGGAAATTGAGTTATTTGTAGTGAGGTGGATGGACCTAGAGACTGTCATACAGAGTGAAGTAAGTCAGAGACAGAAAAACAAATACCATATGCTAACACATATATATGGAAACTAAAAAAAAAAAAAAAAAAAGGTTCTGAAGAACCTAGGAGCAGGACAGGAATAAAGACGCAGATGTAGAGAATGGACTTGAGGACTCGGGGAGTGGGAAGGGTAAGCTGGGACGAAGTGAGAATGGCATGGACATATATACACTGCCAAATGTAAAATAGATAGCTAGTGGGAAGCAGCCACATAGCACAGGGAGATCAGCTGGGTGCTTTGTGACCACCTAGAGGGGTGGGATAGGGAGGGTGGGAGGGAGACGCAAGAGGGAAGGGATATGGGGATATATGTATATGTATAGCTGATTCACTTCGTTATAAAGCAGAAACTAACACACCATTGTAAAGCAATTATACTCCAATAAAGTTGTTTAAAAAAAATAACAATACATACGTAAGCTTCAAAAAGAAAAAGCAGTAAACCCCAAACAAGTAAATGATCAAGATAGTTTCCCATAGTAATAGTACTATAATAGAAGATGAAATAGAATGAAGTGATGGGTGATTAGGAAAGGACACAGGCTACATTAGATACAGGTCACAGGGAAGGTCTGGCTGAGAAGGTGACAATTTTGCCGAGACCTGAATGACAAGTAAGAGGGAACCAAGTGAGGACCCGAGATCCAAGAACCTCAGGCCAACACGAGACCTTGGATAGACCTGTGTCTGAATTTGAAGAACAGAGGAGTGCCAACGTGGCTTGAGTCTGGCTGTGCAGGAGAGAGGGGTAGGAAAAGAATTCAGAAAGGAAGGCCAGGGGCCAGATCACATACAGCTTTTCAGGCCAAGACAAGGAATTTGAATTTTATTCAGAGCATAATGAGTTGTAAGGCGAGAAGTAGCAAAATCTGATTTACATTTTAGACTGATGGTTCTGATTGCTACACAGAGAAGGATGGAGGTGACAGCAGAAGCAGGGAACCCAGAGAGAAACCTGGCACAGGAGCCCCATGAGAGATGACGGTGGCATGGACCAGGGTAGAAATAATGAAGATGAAAATCTGTTGAATGCACTGTGGAAATCACAAATTATAATTTTAATTTCCTAGACTGATCTCAGTTAAAGAAATATGTTACAACTGTATTTAATAAGAAGCTTTGTGGAATGTAATCGCTTTGTTGAAATGTCCCTTCACAGTAAGATAAGTAGGAAGTTAGAAAATAAAAAGTGGGGGAAATTCTTAATTAAGTTTAAATTTATACAGGTTCTTTTATTATGTTTATTGAGCATCCAGAGAGATGGAATGTTAATTTCAAGGTTTTTGTTTAATCTCTTAGGAAGGTAACATCCTCTCACAGCCTATGATGCTTATGAAACAACATATATTGTTTTTTTTATCTACAGGGTGTGTTGTTATAAGAAGTGGAATTTGTTTCTTAACTTATACAGGAACTCACAAGCTCGGTTTTAAAAGAGCTCTCCCATCATGTAAAATCTTTTAGGTTCTTTGACAAGTTAGAAAACTTCAGGCCCTTGAGTCTTATTTTCTCATTGCAGACCAAAAGCAAATAAACAGTGCCTTCAGTGGATTCCAATACAAAGCACGATGTGAAGTTCCCTTTCTTCAACAGAAGGAAAATTCTCATTTACTTGGCTAAGCTTAGGTGAAGCGTTTCCAAACACACAGTCCCAAATTTCACAGTAAAAATGATTGGAAACACACCGCATGAGCTTAAAATAAACACACCCCATTCAAAAACCAGGTACTGTGGCCTTATACTTAACAAAAATATCCAAATGAAATCTATGTTTTCCTTTATTCAAAAATGGAGAGTAACCTTGTTGGAGCTGGGGTGAAGGAGGGAAGGACTGAGTTTCAGTCCAGAAACAGGGCAACATGCTAGATAGTATGGGTTCTGATGAAGTGCTTCTGTGCTTAGAACCTAAAGTTAATCTTGGCACATTTAAATATATAACTATCTGTTAAGAGAGTATATCTGAAAAGTTCTTATCACAAGAAAAAAGTTTGTAACTGTGCGGTGATGGATGTTAATTAGACTTATTGTGGTGGTCATTTTGCAACATATACATATGTATATTAAATTATGAGGTACACTTGAAACTAATATAATGTTATATGTCAGTTATACAATAAATAAATAAACAAGTGTCCATTCACAGTTTGATGGGCACAAAGGACAAACAGAGCAACTGGTTATATGAACAGCAGACCTTCAGAAGCACTGATACAAACAATACTTGGTTAATGTTCAAGGTTATCTTTTCAGCCTTGGTGTGTTGGAGAATGTTTACAAATTGAAATTTTCACCTTGCAAAGTGCTATAGACTGAACTGTGTGTCCCCACCCCCCCAAATTCATATGCTGACTCCTTATCCCCCAATGTGACTATATTTGGTGATAGGACCTTTAAGGAGGTAATTAAGGTTAAATGAGGTCATAAGGATGAGGCTCTAATTCAGTAGGATTGGTGGCCTCTTGAGAAGAAGAGAGATTTCCCTCCCACTTGACTCCACTTTAACTACACTAACCTTCTTGCAATTCTTTCAACATGCCAGGAATGCTCCTTCCTCAGCTCTCCCTCTGCCTAGAGTGCTCTTCCCCCAGGTAGTTTCATGACCAGTCCCTCCCTCACCTCCATTTGACATTGGATCAAATGCCACTTAAGCATGGACTTTACTTGACCTTCCTATCTAAAAATGCAACATCCCCTCAACTATTAAACATCCATGCCCTACTCTCTCTTCTTGTCTTTATCCACAGCATTTATAACTTTCTGATATACAATATACTTATTATGTCTCATTTTTGTCTGTCTCTACCCAAGTTCCATGAGGGCAGGGATCTTTGTTTTGTTCACTGATTTATCCCCAGTGCCTAGAATAGCACCTAGCTTGTAGTTGGGACTCGATAAATACTTGTTTGCTCAAGTGCTTTCCCATCAAAGTACTTCCAGATATATTAACTATGCTCGGTAATTTAATCTTCATAATAATTTTAAAATAATTTGATCTTTGTAATAATCCTATGCGGTGGGTGTCATTCGTATTCCTATTTACTAGTGGGTCAGAGAGGTTACTGCAGTCATCCACAGGTCTCTCAACATTAAGTGTCAGTCAAAACAAACTCAGATATTTTAACTCCACATCTAGTCTCCTTTCCTATACCATGGTGGTCATTCTAAGACATTTTCATCATAAATGCCCATCAACATATGAAAGTATAAAGAAATTGTATATATACACAATGGAATATTACTTAGTCATAAAAAAGAATGAAATAATGCCATTTGCAGCAACATGGATGGACCTAGAGATTATCATACTAAGTAAAGTACAATCAGTCAGACAGAGAAAGGCAAATATGATATCACTTCTATGTGGAATCTAAAAAATAATACAAATGAACGTATTTACAAAACAGAAACAGACTCACAGTCATAGAAAACAAACTTATGGTTACCAAAGGGGAAAGGGAAGGGGAGGGAGTTTGGGATTAGCAGATACAAACAACTACATAAAAAATAAATAAACAACCAGTTCCTACTGTATAGCACTGGGAACTATATTCAATATCTTGTAATAAACTACAATGGAAAAGAATCTACATGTACATATATATGTATAACTGAACCACTTTGCTGTACACCAGAAACTAAGACAACATTGTAAGTCAACTATACTTCAATTTTAAAAATTTGACTACAAAAATTTTAAATGTGTGCATGACAAAACAATTACCATAAACAAAGTTTAAATACAAATTACAGCCTTGGGACAAATATCTATACTATTTGTTGACAAAGATTTCCTTCTTATACAGAAAGTTCTTATAAATTAATAAGCAAGCAAGGCAAAACAAATAGTCCAGTGGAAAGAGGCTAAGTTAGATTATAGAAAAATAATAATAAACTGACTTTAAACATATGAAAAAGTGTCAATTTTCAAAAAACAATAAAATTCCATTTTTCTCCTAAAAGATTGGAAAGGATCAAAAGTTTGATAATATATTATGTTGTGGAGATATGACTATAAATTAGAATACTCTTTTGGTGGGTAATATGCCAGCATTAGAATTTTTTAAATTTCAATGCAGTTCCATTACTAGGAATTTTCAAAGACTTACGTACTAGCAAGTACATTGTAAGCACTGTATGCCATAGAAAATGTCTGGAATAGAGGCTGGTTAAATGAATTGTGAAATATACATTCGACAGAATATTGTGCAGAATGAGGTAGAACTTCATCTGCCGATGTGGAAAGATCCCTAAAATACATTTTTAAAGATACAGATATGCTTGCTCCTATTTGGATTAAAAAGGGGAGGGGGATGATGGATATTTGCATACACCCTATAGGCCTGTGTCCTCTGGAGGACACAGAGGAAACTAATGGCCGTGGTTGTTTCTAGGCAGTAAGACTGGGAGGCTGAAAGGGAGAAATGCTTTTCATTAAATACCATTTTGCACGGTGACTTATTATTATTTTTACAAAGTATATGTATTACTTGAAAAAAAGAGATGAAAAAGAGAAGTACTATGTTTAAAGAAGAGGAGGAGGGCTTCCCTGGTGGCGCAGTGGTTAAGAATCCACCTGCCAGTGCAGGGGACATGGGTTCGAGCCCTGGTCCAGGAAGATCCCACGTGCCGTGGAGCAACTAAGCCCGTGTGCCACTACTGAGCCTGCAACTAAGCCCGTGCGCCACAACTACTGAGCACGTGCACTCTAGGGACCGTGCTCTGTGACAAGAGAAGCCACCGCAATGAGAAGCCCACATACGGCAACCAAGAGTAGCCCCCGCTCGCCACAACTAGAGAAAGCCCACACACAGCAACGAAGACCCAATGCAGCCAAAAATAAATAAATAAATAAATTTTAAAAATTAAATAAATAAGAGGAGGAAGTGGAGTGAAAAAGGGAGGGCATGGGGGGAGGGGAAGGAAGTAGTTGAAGACAAACAGAACTAATCAAGACCTATACTTCTGCATGCCCTACATGGCCTAGTCCAGAGTCTGAAATAGAGGACGCTGAGTAAAAAAAAACTCCCAAAGCTACTCTACCAATCCTGAGTCTCATCCAAGCACCAGTTTGATATTTTCAGCTCAGATTAACCTTTTAAAACCAGACTACCTGGGCCAAGAGATAACTGGGCCAGGGAATTTTCTGGTTCTTGGAGATAGTCTATTCTGGTAAGAAATTAAACTTTACCCATTGCTTACTGTCTTTAGCTGAGATCAGGGTAAATCAACATTGGTGAGAAAAACACTATTGCACCAAAGCAGCATGTTACAAATCTGAAACTAAAGATAGACATATTAGAAGTCACTGGGACAATTCAACAACTCTGTATGTGCCAATATTTGTGCTTCTAATGATTTTAAATTTTTAAAAAATGAATAGCTTTATTTTCTGTTTAACTACATTTTAACTAAAAGCTGAAATTGAAAAAAAGAAGTTACTAGGACAAGACCTACTAGCAGAAATGTCATCAGTGTTAGTTTTGGAAGAGATTTGCGTCTCAGCTGATTTCTAGATTTGGCATGGCTTGCAGAGAGCATTCTAGCCCATGTTTATCTTGATCTAGTGGGTTAATCTGTACCAAAAGGAAGTTATTTTAAAATGAATTGTAGCAAAGTTTTACAGAATATTAATAGAGCAATAGCCAATGTAAATAGGCAGTAAAACTTGGGAAATTCTCAGGAATTTACTTTTTAATGTATTAGTGTCAAATTGGCTGGTTTTATTGAAATAAGTCAGACAGAGAAAGACAAATACTATATGATCTCATTTATATGTGGAATCTTAAAAAAAAAAAACTTGAACTCATAGAAACGGAGAGCAGATTGGTGGTTACCAGAGGTGGGGTGGCAGGGGGTTGGTCAGGGAAATGGATGACGGTGGTCAAAGGTATAAACTTCCACTTATAAGTAAGTTCTGGGCATATAATGTACAGTATAGTTAACAATAGTATTACATATCTGAAAGCTGCTAAGAGAGTAGCTCTTAAGAGTTTTCATCACAAGAAAAAAATTCATTAACTATGTGAGGTGATAGATGTTAATTAAACTTATTGTGGTGATCATGTCACAATATATGCATATATCAAATCGTTATGTTGTACACCTTAAACTAATACAATGTTACATGTCAATTATCTTGATAAAACTGGGGAAAAAAATTTCTTTAAATTAACTTTTTGCTTAAGCTCATTTGGATAGATCTTTTTGTTACAACCAAAACAGTTTTACAGTGTTAACTGAGGTAACAATGATCATGTAAAATTCTCCTGAGTAGGAGAGAAAACTGGATTAATTATATGTGTATATATATATATGTGTGTGTGTGTATACATATATATATATGAATGATTTTTTAAGCAAGATTTAAGAAACAAATAAAAACTCAGAAACTCAGAATCTACTCACCATGTTAACCTGTCTCACATACTTGCCACAATTAATTGTCTAGAAAAAAGAGTAAAGACACTAGGCTCTGAGTATTCTTAAAAATCCAACTAATTGCTTGGAATATCCCAAGTCTGAGAGATTTAACTCAGTCCCTTAATCCCTACAGAATAATGCACTACACGGAGAACTCAGAACACGGAGTTGTTCTGAGTAGTGACCGTGAGACAACAGAAAGCCATAGTTATCTCAGAGGATAATATGTAGGCTCATAGAATTATACACTTGGAAGAGTTAAAAGTCACCTACTACCTACTAATGCAGGGAGATGGACTTGTGCCATTTTCAACAACATAAATTGAAATATTTATTTTAATCATTAATTGAAAAATTAAATATAAAAAAACAAGAGTTTTCCAATCCCTCTACTGACTAAGACCCTGCAAGGGAATTTTACCATGGTGGGCTTGCTTAGTTAGATATTGGGGAACACAGAAGTTTAACAAACAACCCCTCTTTTTCTCCATCCTGTAATTCATATGAAGAGACAAATATTCTATTTTTCACAGTAATCTTTGAGGAATGTCATGCATTTTGATTCAAAAGTATTAGGCAGCATGTGCAGTAAAAAATGGAAGAAACGTAGAATTAGTAGATTTTTATTTGGATCCTAGTCTTGTTCGTCCATAAATGTGCGATCTAAAGCTAAAACTCAAAAAAAGCTGATTTTTAGAGATTTGGTCAAAGTAAACAAGACAACTATATCCATCTATCATGAATAAGAATCTTTCCAGTTATAAAAAAAAAATCTGCTCAAAATAATTGACATACAAGAACTGCTGAAGTTTAGAAACAACATTGGAGTTATATTTTTTCGGATCAAAACTATAACCTCTCAAAGCTGCAGAAGTGCAGTGAATGCAGCATAGCTGAACAAGGGACAAGCTTATTCCTGGGACCAAAATTCCCAATTCGGAAACAGTGTGATGCCTAGGACCTTTCGGGAACCTCACACTCACTGTACTCAGCAAAACAGTCATGTTGTTGCTTCTTCCAACACCACCAGCAGAAACAAATACTGCAGAAGCTTTGTGACTTGTGGAGGCAGATTCTCACCTTTTTTTTAGTTTTCAAGCCATCCCTTACAGGCTGAGATGCATTCTCTTGATTTCTTTTCATGGATCTCGGCTCAATGCTTATGTAACAGCTTGGCCTTTTCACAAAAATTAGGCTCTGTGCTGGGACAAGTTGCTAGTTGTATCAAGAGTCTTAAACTTTGAAATCCCCAAATATATTATTTTAAAGATCTTGAGTGCTCGTTCAGATGATAAATTATACAGAAACCAATATGAATTCAAATGTAGGAGATCCAGAGTGGCTAGAGCATAGGAGGGGTTTATGGAGACAAGGTAGTAGAAAGAATTCTGGAAAGAATGCTGGAAGACCTTGAATGTCAAGGAGCCCAGACTGTACTTGGTAATCGTGGAAAGTCCTAATGGATTAGAAAGCAGGGTAATAGTATAATCAAAGTGGTGCTTTTAGGCCATAGACGATATGAGAAATTGAAGATGAAATTAGTTTTTTTAATTTGCATATGTAGTGAAGAATATTGAGAAAGCATCACAACAAATTATTAGTAGTAGTTCAGTATTTATCTGAGTGATAGAATTACCAAGGCTTTTTATTTTATCCATCTGTGTTACTTAATTTTATTGACAATGCAAATGTGTTGCTTTGCATTAAAGAAGGCCAAATTATGTAAATGTTTATTTTATAATGAAAAAATTCAAATACAAGAAAGAATATTAAAATGAACCCCACATACACGTCACCCAGATTAAACAATGATCAAGATTTTGCCATATTTGCTCCCTCTCTCCCTTTTTCCTTTCTTTCCTTTCATTCCTTTACTAGTATCTTACCCCTGCCGGTTCATGTGTCTTCCTGACCTGACCCACTAGTTCTTGATAGCTTCCTTGCTTTCCAGTGCAGCAAGATGTCCCAGACTCCTCTTAATTTCCTGCCACAGGCCTGAAATCAGCCTGTCTTTCAAGGTGCTCTGTTTCCTTTCAGCGGGTGAAAAATTATTTTAAGAAATAAAGGTATAAGCTAACAGCCAATTTTATACAGAGGCTATTCCTGAACCACTGTGAGGGCTACCATCCTGAGACTTGTGGAGGAAATATTAAAAATAGCATTAAGTAAATGAGAATAGGTAAGCGTTCTAAACATGAATCTGCTTTTCAAAACAAAACAGACCTGTCAGCATTTAAAACTTGCCCCAGTAGGTAACCCTTCTTCTCCTGAGTGTCCTTCTTCAGTTTAGGAGCTATTCAGGTTCTTTGTGATCTTTTAAGTAAAAATTTTCAACCAGCTCTTACTGGATAGAATTTAGCATCTTTTACAATAGCACCCTCATTTCATTTTCATGCATCTTAGCAAGATGTTAAGTAATAAATAACACCCTTTCCTTTCTGCTTGAGGGAAGTTTTCATCCTCTAGTCTAAGGCTAAACAAAGTACCATTGCTCCATTCACACCATGGGAACCAAGATTTTTTTTTAACCTTTAAAGCAGTGATTCTTAATTTTTTCCTGCCCACCACAAGTGAGGAATACTGAACGTGTGTGTGTTTAAATATAGCTAAAGCATAAGAAGTGTTTACCGTGTGTGCAAGCACTATTCTCGGTCCTTACATGCATTAACTCTTTCAGTCCTGGCAACAACCCTATGAAGTAGGTTTTTAAATTGAAGTATAGTTGATTGATTCATTTTTATAGATAAAGACACCAAAGAATAAAGGGGAAAAAGTAAGGAGGAGCCCAAGACTATTCTGCTATGATGTGATGGAGCCAGAATTTGAATTCAGGCAATCTGGCAACAAACTCACTCAGGGTTTTTTTCCCTCACTGAACAAATAGAAAACTCCCAAATCTCAAAACCACCCCTGGAAAGAAATTACTCTGTTTAAGAGTGAAGTACCAGAGCCCTTCACTTTATAAGCAAGAAAACAAGGTGCCCGCTATCACCATTGTATTGTTCTGGCTAGCCCAATAATAACACATTCAGTTGACAACTGTATTGTTGTTACTCAGGAAAGAACTAAACGTGTTTATTGAACTTTTTCTATCATTAGACAGGCACTTTTCTCATTGTATTATGCAAGTTTCATGTAGGCAAGGACAATATCTTCATCTTTGTATCTCAAACATCATTCCTGGAACACAGGAGGGAAATAATATATAAAATAAATAATTTTTGAATGAATTAAAGTTGATAAACAGCTCTGGATTTTTTCTTAAATGCATATTGCACCATGACACCTATGTATAGGTGACCATATTTTGTCTAAATCCGGACACTTCTGAAAGTGAAAGAAGTTACTAGCATTAATTATACCAGAACAATAACAACAAAAACAAAGCCTTCTTATTTGAGCAGTTTTGCTGCATAAATCAGCACAACTAATCAAATCAACTGAGTCCCAAGGCAGGGTAATTTATGAACATTTA
This sequence comes from Grampus griseus, assembly GCF_964374135.1. Lineage (NCBI taxonomy): Eukaryota > Metazoa > Chordata > Mammalia > Artiodactyla > Delphinidae > Grampus > Grampus griseus. The sequence continues at coordinate 83,896,365 of NC_139017.1, forward strand.
GTTCATAAATGAAGAAGAAAGGCTATTTTGCAGTATAAATTTGTCAGACAGACCTATAGTTCTTTCCTCTGTACCTGTTTTTATGACCCATTAGTGAAAACTTGTCCTGTCATCTTTTAAGTCCTTTATTTATGCTGCTGTTCTATTCCAAACAACGTAAGTATCGCAGATATCTGCTTATACACTTAGTCTTTGTTCTTAGTTGAAGTTTAAAAATAAACTATGAATTCAATGTACTTTCATAGTCAAACTCTAGGAGCATTTACATATAATTCTTATTTTTAAGGTTAAACTTTGGGTTTGCCCATATATGTTAGGGGTGGCAAAACTTGATAGGCAATTCAGAGAGGTATTTATTCCTTCTAGTAAAAAAAGTGTTCATCTTTCAGTCTTTTTCTCTGTGACCAGAAAAATCAGTATTTATGATTTCTATGAACTTTTCTCGTATTCCAGTGTTCAGGGGATAGCAGTGGCGGTGAAAATCTGGTTGTCTATATTCTTATAAATGATTTCGCTTTCCTGTTTTGTCAACTCAGCTGTTTAAGTCTCCTATGAGCTACAGCAAGGATATAATATCATTTGCAGTGTTATCTGCAAACATAAAAGGCAATGTCGGTATATGGCTCATAGACACCACTTACATTCTATTGTAGACAAGGAAGCAGGAAACATAATCATAGTAGTTAGATTTAAATGGTTTGCCTGTTGTTCCATAGAACACTTGTTTTCATTTACCCCTCCAAGTCTGTGCAATTCAACTCAGCTACTGTGAAGCAGAAAATATTATCAATTAGAACCACAGTGTGTTAGTCCTGAATCACAGGGCTTCAATACCCTGGTGTGTTATGATACCCAAAGCTATACCCTGCTTCCCGCCCCAGCACACATATGATAGTAGGACTAGATGTGTTCAGAGGCTAAATGTGTACTGAGAATTAATAAAGAGCAAAACCAAAAAGGTGAAAAGTTAAGAAACAAAATTTCTTAGAAGGTAAAAATCTGGAAAGCCAGAACAATAGGAATAAAAAATTGATATATGACCCACAACTCTTGCCCCTTTTAGTACAGTAAGACTAGACCTTAAATGGGCAAAATTGGGAGTGACTAACAGGTCAATGAGTCCCTCACATCAAACTCAGTATCTAAACTTGAACTAATTTTCTCCTTTCTCTCCCACCCAACTCCAGCTTCTTGGTCAATGGCAAGATTGCTGGAAAGGCTAGGCACTGAAGTCATTTTAACTGAAGTCCAAGCCTCTTTCATCTGCATAGCAATCCATTGACAAGTTCTGTGGATGGTTTGTTGCTTTGAAATATTTATTGTATCTAATGTTCATTTCTCATTTCCATTGCCTCACTCTAGTCCAGCCTTCACTGATTCATCTGTGGACCATTAGAACAGCTTTCCAGCTGGTGCCTCTAGTAGCACGTGATCCTCCACTTCCAATCCATCCTACATACTTTGTAAGTGGCAATCTTCCCAAAACACCACTTTCATTTTCCTCTCTAGGGAGGCTCAGCAGCTCCATCACTTCAAGGTTCTCCAAAATACAGATGCCTTCCATCCTTCTCAATCTTATTCCTTTGGTTCTGAATATTTATTCTCTGATTCTCTGATCCAGTCAAGTTCTCCTCTACACAAGCCCACAAACTACAATCTCTCCTGGCTGTTCCTTAGTCCCCTTGCCTGGCATGCATTTATTTCCCTCTGCCATCAAAATTCAGCAAGTTCAAGACCTAGCTCCAACACTTTCTGTCTCTGAAGTATACTGTTTGACCAACATTTGACTCCTTTTGTCCACAAGCAAAGCACTGTTCTGTCACTGTGGGTGGTTCATTCAACCTCGAACAGGGAATGCAGAGAGAAGGTCGTAGTGCTTCAGGGCGGGCTCCCAAGTCAGATGTCCTCTTTTCAAAAATGTGACCTTGGGGCTTCCCTGGTGGCGCAGTGGTTGAGAGTCCGCCTGCCGATGCAAGGGACACGGGTTCGTGCCCTGGTCCGGGAAGATCCCACATGCCGCGGAGCGGCTGGGCCCGTGAGCCATGGCCGCTGAGCCTGCGCGTCCGGAGCCTGTGCTCCGCAACGGGACAGGCCACAACAGTGAGAGGCCCGCGTACTGAAAAAAAAAAAAAAAAATGTGACCTGGGGTGAGTTACTTAACCTCTCTCAGCCCCAGTTTATTAATCTGTAAAATGGGGATAATAATAGGATCCACCTTGTGGAGGTGTTGAGAGATTAAATGAGACAATTCAAATGAAGCAGTCAGCACTGGGCTTAATATGGCCAGTGCCTGATAAACGTTAGATGTTATTACTATTCGTGAGACATTTGCTGGGTCCAGGCTCAAGGGCCCTGCCTCCAGGAATTCACAATCCGGTGGAAGAGAAAGACTCACTGTACGTGTGTACATGTGTGTACACATAGGGCAGGAGAGTGGAGTCGGGGATGACACTGAAGGATAGAAGCAGCATTAACCAAGGTAACTAAAGAATACAGGAGAGAGGTAAGGCTAATGAAGGAGAGACTATGTGGTTGCTTTGGGAAATATTGAGTTTGACATCAATGGAGCCATGTTTTGGTTTGCCCCTCCAGATCTGCTTTTTCTTTTTCTTTCTTTGTTTTTTTTGGCTGCACCCCTGGGATTGAACCCGTGCCCCAGCCCCACCCTGCCCACAGTGGAAGTGCGAATCCTAACCACTGGACCGCCAGGGAATTCCCCCTCCAGATCTGCTTTTCATCCTCCCCTACTCTGCCCTGGGCTCTAGGGGTACTGATCTGAGGGACTACATCCACAGCCTGCCATGCCCTCTGGCTTTTGTTGGAGTGTGGCCAGTGGGGAACCAAGCAGGAGATAGGAAGGAGGGAGAAGAAGGTCTGGGTATTTACTTCTCTAGTTTTTTTCCAGTGAGGCCACTTTGAGCTGCCTGCATCCCGTGGTACAAGATCACTATTCTCTCAAGGCAGTCTGCTCTCCACAACTGTCTCTCCTTCTAGGTTCTAGTAACTTCTCCCTCTCTTCTTACCCCTTGGGATTTAGGGCTGGTGAAAGCCCAGCTTTCACTAGCCCCCTATGGTTCCTCTAGCCCCAAACCTTTGTAAATAGTCTCTTGATAAATAAACCCTCCAATTTGCGTGTGCCATCTGTTGAGACCTTAAGTGATCCACCATGTTGATCTGGCTGTTGGGATTTCAGGTCTAGAATTTGGGAGAGGTTTTTAAAGTTTGAGCTGGCGGAGGGAACAAGATTGCTGACTGAGGAGAGTAGATGAGGAAAAGAACATCAGAGGCAGAACCTGGGGTGAATACGCCAGGCAGTGAGAGAAAGAACGCAACAGCTTCAAGTGTGAAAGTAATAATAACTCCTTTTTCTTATGACCCTGATGATCCTCAACAACACCTTTCCAGAAGGATGTAGAAATGCAATAATCCTACTGACAGGGCAGTCATTTTAAAACATCATCAGGGTGCCTGAGAGCTTGGACTTGCAAACAGAGTCTGAGTTCATTATGCATACCTATTTGTATAGGAACTTCACCTTTCAAATTGTTTTAATTTTATTTTTTAACAGGTAAGGTAGTCATATGATTCAAAAATGAAAAAGTAAAAATAAAAAAGAAGGTGCAATATGGAAAGTCTCTTTCCTACCTGTCCCCCTTCACCTTGTTTCTTGTCCCCTGCTTTCTCCGGTATCATTTTTTATTAGTTGCTTATGTCTTCTTCCCATCTTTCTTAATGTAAATACAAGCTAATATAACTATACAGTATATTCCTATTTATCCTTTCTGACACAAAAGGCATTATACTAGCTGTACTATACCTTGTTTTTTTCATTTAGTATATCCTAGAGATATAGGATATCTGTAAGCTCTCCTCTGGAGTGCTTCTTCATGTTTTGTTCATAACTGCATAGAATTCCATGGAGTGGAAATACCATCATTTATTTACCGAGATGTAGAGGAGCTTTGATGAGTGCTGCCTACAACCATGAGTCCAAAGTTCCTCATTACAAGTCTGAAACTTTCCCCCTCCCCACAAGCATCCAGTGTCCCATTACTACCGTCTTCTCTTCAGGACTCTGTCTCCCTCTCAGTAGAAAAAATTGAGGTTTTCAGAAGAAGCTTCCTCAATTTCCTGTTATCAAATTTTAAAACCCACCTACATCTGCACTGACCCTCTTCTCCCCTCAGACTGCAATAGGGGAGACTTGTCACCTCCTGTTTAATGCCAATCCTTTTATCTCTGATTACGATCCCATCCATCCCTTCCAGTCTTCTCAGGACCTTCCACTACTGTTGACCCTAGTTCCTCTCTTGTATATTAACCTTCTCCCTGGCAATGGCATCATATAAAAATACCACAACCCCCTGACTCTTTTCTGTCTCCAGCTACTGCCCTGCCCCTCTGTTCTTGAGCTAGACTTCCTGGGAGAGCTGTCCATAGTCAAGGTTTCAATTTCTCTGCTTGTTAAACACTCCTCAATCCATCTCAGCCCAGTTCCACCCCCATCAACCCACCTAGGCTTTTCAATGGCCCTCAGATCATTCAACAGATGTTTCAGGCTTAGTTGATTTCACAGAAACATTTGACACTCTCTCTGATCCTCTCCCTTTTGGAAATACTCCCTGCACTCTTCCTGGATTTCTTCTTACATGCTTACTTCTTCTCTACACATGAGGAATTATTCTTAGTCCATAGTTAGGTGTTCAAGAAATAGGGTGAGTAGGGTGAGGTAAGCGAGACACCCAGACTCACTCACTTAGGTGCAAACTTTAAAGGGGTAATAAATAACTCCATAAATAAAAAATAACATTTAACGCAAGATTTTTAAAAATTCAATTAATGCAAAAAAATCAACATTGAACAAAATATCAAAAATTTTAACGAAGACCAGTGCTGGGCTGATTCAGATTGGAGCCTGAGGCAAAGGAAGAAAACACATGCCTCTATCTATCTACATGTTTTTATGTATTTTGTAATGATTAGTTTGTTTCCTGAACATTAAAGTGTTGGAAAAGTATTGAAAATTTGAAAAGTAGATATAATAACACATTTTTAAGTTTAAGTATGTTTATACCAAAAAAGAATTGATTATGATTTTACTTCAAGTTAACTAAAACTCATTTGAGACTGTCCCCTGGTCAGAAGAAATTTTAAAACATGGCAATTCTGTTATCTCATTTGAAACATAAGGTTATCAAAGTAGTAGAGTTTGAAAATATTATTGGAAGTTCGCTTCCGTTAAAGCCAAGGGCACATCATTTTTCCTTGTCTCAGATTCCAGTAGGGCACATCAGGGAACTGTCAAGAGATATCACATTTTATTCTATTTTTAAACCAAAGTTCAGACTTTTTCCTACTGTCCCACCAGCCTGGAGAGAAATTTAACCTTAGTCATGTTTGGAGTTTCCCATCCTAGAACTGGACAAAGATCTGGAAGCCATCATATCCCCAGTGTACAGGGGAGAGGCTTCTGCTCATTGGACATCGATTCTCATTACATCCAAAACACGCTTGCCCAGGTGCACCCAGGGCCTTCAGGCCCAGTGGTTCTGCTGCATCTAAGGTCTCTGAAAGCTCCTGGGACCTTTGCTAAAGTCGGGAGCTTAAGCCACGTATGGGTCTTTATAATTCAAGACACTTCAGGCCTCTCTCCCTTTGCCTCATGGTTTCTCTTTGTCTTCTGGACATTTACCAAAAACTGCAAGACACTTTAACTTCAGGATCATTTTACTTTAGGCCCTGCCAAGATCCCTGAAGCTGGAAATCATAAAACCAGGCTATCAGCTTAAAATGGGAGGAAAGGGGAAAATAAGCATGAAAACAAAAATGAATATTTCCACAGACCATCCTGCCACATCAGCCTTATTTACAGGCTCATCTTCCTCCTTCCCTCTGGTCCTCCAGTGCAGGACTCCTGCAGGGCCAGGCCGAAGATCTCACTCCACAGTCTCTCCCAGGTAATCTCATTCACTTCCCTGGGTAGAGTTTCCATCCATTGGCTATGATTTTCTGATTTGTTTCTCTGGCCCAGACCTCTGACTGAGCCCTAGAACAATAGGTCCAGCTGCTCAATACCTCCATTTGGATAGCTCTCAGTGACATCAAACTAAATATACCCAGTGCCACACTCACAGCTTCTCCCTCCAATCCGGTCCTTTCCCAGTGCAGTCAGAATCAGAGTAGTCACCCTAGATTCCTCCTGCTTCCTTGCCTCCCATTTCCTATCATCCCTGAATCCCATCTACTTCCTCTCCTAGGTAGCTCTCAAATTCTAAATAGCAGGCTTCCCTGGTGGCTCAGTGGTTAAGGATCCACCTGCCAATGCAGGGGACATGGGTACGAGCCCTGGTCCGGGAGGATCCCACATGCCGGTGAGCAACTAAGCCCGTGCGCCACAACTACTGAGCCTGCGCTCTAGAGCCTGTGAGCCACAACTACTGAGCCCACATGCCACAACTATTGAAGCCCGTGTGCCTAGAGCCTGTGCTCCGCAACAGGAGAAGCCACTGCAATGAGAAGCCCACGCACCACAACGAAGAGTAGCCCCCACTCACCACAACTAGAGAAAGCCCGTGCACAGCAAGGAAGACCCAACACAGCCAAAAATAAAAATTTTTAAAAATTCTAAATAGCTCCATTTCCACTGCCTCCACTCTGCTCTCAGCTACTACTGTATCTTGACTATTGTTAAAACCTCCTAATTGCTCATCCTCTTCCAATCTCATCTCCATGAAGCTACCAGAGCAACCTTCTGAAATACATATCTGAACATCTCACCTTCTGGCTTAAACTCTGCAAGGCTTTCCATTGTTTCTGGAATTACACCAAGAGCGTGATGGCTCTGCTTGGTCTGGCCTCCCCGCCTTCTCTCACCCATAGCTTACCTTGCTCTGTCTTCCTCCCCTTGGCTCCCTGAGCCCCAGACAGACAAGCTGTTCTTTCCTACACACCTGCACCCGTTTCTCATTTTTGTCATTACATACTCATTTGCATGATTATGTGATTAATGTCTGATTCTCTCTCTAGTCTCTGTGCTCCACCATAAGAGTCTATGTGTCCCCAAGGCCTCACACAGAGCCTGCAACATTATGTCCAATTGCTTAGCGAAAAATTATTGAATATATCGTCGCATTATTTCTTTGAGAATTAAACCCTTCTGGAGCTTAAAAGTATATTTGTAAGGAATTTTTTCTCTTTCAATGCCAATTGAGAATTAGTGTTCCAGACACAGTTTTTAAGTGCTTTACATGTATTAACTGAGTTAATCCTCACTATAAGCCTAGGAAGGCTAGCCTAGGAAGGCCTAGGAAAATGCTGTTTTTATCCCCATTTTAAAGATACTGAAACTGAAGCACGGAGAGGTCAAATAACTCATTCATGAGCTCATAGCTAATAAGCAGTGGAGCTAAGACTCTAATCCCAAAATTTTGCATTGGACCTTGGGTCTAGTTGGCAAATATCACTGAGCAAAGTACCAGGCACCATGACAGGAATGAGCTAGAACATCTTTAAAAGAGGGACGTATAGAAAAAGAGATTAATGTCTGTTAAAGTGTAAGAGACATTATGCAGAGTACATACCCCAACTTATTTAATCCTCTCAAAAGATGGAGTGGGGGCTTCCTTGGTGGCTCAGTGGTTGAGAGTCCTCCTGCCGATGCAGGGGACACGAGTTCGTGCAAAGAAGATCCCAGAGAAGATCCCACATGCCGCGGAGCGGCTAGGCCCGTGAACCATGGCCGCTGAGCCTGCGCGTCCAGAGCCTGTGCTCCGCAACGGGAGAGGCCACAGCAGTGAGAGGCCCGCGTACCGCAAAAAAAAAAAAAAAGACGGAGTGGGAGGATGAGGTTAGCAAATGTAAGCTATTATATATAGAATGGATAAACAACAAGGTCCTACTGTATAGCACTGGGAGCTATATTCAATATCCTGTGATAAACCAGAATGGAAAATATTAAAAAACGAACGTATAGGGCTTCCCTGGTGGCACAGTGGTTGAGAGTCCGCCTGCCGATGCAGGGGACACGGGTTCGTGCCCCGGTCCGAGAAGATCCCACATGCCGCGGAGCGGCTGGGCCCGTGAGCCATGGCCGCTGAGCCTGCGCGTCCGGAGCCTGTGCTCCGCGACGGGAGAGGCCACAGCAGTGAGAGGCCTGCGTACCGCAAAAAAAAAAAAAAAAAAAAAAAAACGAACGTATATATGTGTATAACTGAATCACTTTGCTGTACAGTATAAATTAACAACGTTGTAAATCAACTGTACTTCAATAAAAATACATAAGAAAAATAACGGAACAAGCTAGGTATTATTATTCCCATTTTTTAGATAAGGTAGATGAGGCTCAGGAAGTTTGCATAACTGGTCAAAAATCACATAAGCAGTAGAAGGCATACCTGGAATTCAAAGTCAAGTCAGTACAGCTCTAAAACTAGTGCTCCCAGCTGGGACAAAGTGAGAGAGTGGCATTGACATATGTACACTACCAAACGTAGAATAGACAGCTAGTGGGAAGCAGCCGCATAGCACAGGGAGATCAGCTCAGTGCTTTGTGACCACCCAGAGGGGTGGGATAGGGAGGGTGGGAGGGAGGGAGATGCAAGAGGGAGGAGATATGGGGATATATGTATATGTATAGCTGATTCACTTTGTTATACAGCAGAAACTAACACACCACTGTAAAGCAATTATACTCCAGTAAAGATGTTAAAAATTTTTTTTAATTACAAAAACACAAATAAGGTATAAGGATGTAATGTACAGCACAGAGAAAATAGCCAATATTGTATAATAACTTCATATGGAGTATAATTTATCAAAATATCAAATCACTGTTGTACACCTTAAACTAATATAATACTGTAACTATACTTCACTAAAAATAAAAATTTAAAAAATAAAATAAAGTTAGTGCTCTTCCAATTGTGTGAAGTTGCCTCCAGAGAAAGCTGTTTGAGACTGCATCCTTTCCATCACAAACTGGTCAAATGATTTATCTACCGGTTCAATGATCCACAAATGTGAGTGTGTATAAGAATCACCTGGAAAACCTGTTGAAACCACAGATTCCTGGGTTTCACCATTAGAAGTCCTGGTGTGGGGTAGGGCCCTTTAATCTTCAATTTTAAATGAGCCTCCCAGGTAATTCTGATACAGGTGATTCTAGTCTGGTGGTTCCAAAACTTTAGCACTGAACAGAATCACCTGAATGGGTTAATAAAGAACAGATTGTTGGGCTCCGCTCCTAGATTTTCTAAGTCAGAAGATCTGGGGCAGCCTGAGAATTTTAATTTCTAACAAGTTCCTTGATGATGCAGAGACCAGCTTTGGAGCTCCACTAACTGTCCTAGGACAAGACTCTGAGAGACACTTCGCTGGTTTTATTTAATTCAATTCTCCTTGATTCCACCACTTTTAAAGCAATTTCCAAGATATACATGCCTCCACTCTGCCATCCTTCCATACCCTCCTCTTTGAGAACTGCAGAAAATAGCAGATTTGGGAACTTGGAGAAAAATGTATCTTCAGGTGAAATCCTTCAGCAGCTTTAGAAAGAGAAGCTCCTACTTCCAAAATAATGTGGTCTTTGTACAAAACACCAAAAAATTAGATGTCTCTAAGTAGGACTGATCCCAAATAAGAAATAATAAAAGCAATACTTCAATTTTTTAACATATCCTGTGTTTGTGTGTATTTGTGAGTGTATTCAATAACATAATTTGCATTTGAAGTTGTTTAGCTTTTAGGAAACTTGGAGGACAAATTGTCAGACATACCCAATTTAATATGGGGAGATATTTTAAGTTAAAATAAAAAATAGTATTAGAAATTTTAATCTTGTCTTGTTCCACTGGGAAACTCATCTTGTTTTAAGTTACCTATTGTCCAAAATGCAGATAATGCATGTCCGTGTGTGTGTGTGTGTGTGTGTGTGTGTGTGTGTGTGTTTGCAGGTATGAGTGTGTCAGCTTTGCTTGATTTCGTGGTCCAAACTCAGTAAAATGCACAGAGTAGGCAAAAAAGCATAAAAAATGAAGATCCCGTGATTCAGGCCCATTCACTTGATGAATTTTTGATATGTTAGGTAATCTTTTTGGCATATGTGATCTATGAAGAGATTTTCCGTAAAGGCATTTGGTAAATGAGTTTCTGATGAAATATACTTCCAGACTTTGGTATCTTCAGAAATAATTCAGTCCTTTCATATTTTTTAATTTAAAAAATGATTTATGTTCCTTATAGGCATCCATGAGAAAAGCTGTCAACATTCCATCTTGAAAAACTTTTACTAAGATCGATGTCTCCACAAAGCCTCCTCTTTTGACCCTCCAGTTCCTCATTCCAAAGCAATGGACTCACATCACCCAGAATCCCACTTCACTGTAGTAATGAAACTCAGACATCCAATTTACCTTTCCAATTCTTGTATAGCTTTATTGACTGAAAACCAACTCATCTTCATTTACTTTCCCTTTCTTTTTACTACTTTCAGCTTAAATACAAATACAGAACCCTTCTTTCCTACAGCTATCCACAGGAAGTGAGTATTTTAAAATTACCACATCAAACGTCTTGGTGTGTAGGGAATTATGTTTTTGCGGACTCTTGATGATGAAGGCTTCTGAGAATGCCAAGGGCCATTACAGGTTTTTTCTTTTCTCTACTAAAATACACCAAACTTCAGGAAAATTTGAGAGATGTACCCCACTAAGTGTAAGGCTGGACTAACTTGACTTTTACACACAAAGTTGTTGGGGGCAGAGCTGTCAAGCAGATGGGCTCTGGAATCAGACTGCATGAGTTCAAGTTCTGGTTGCCACAGTTACTTGTCATGTAAACTTGTATAGTTTACTTCTCTGTGTCTCATCTGTAAAATGAGATTCTGATAGTACCCACTTCAACGGGTTACTCTGAGGAGTAAAAGACACTTGGAACAATGTCTTGAACATAATGAATGCTCATAAGTATTAGTGGTGCTGGTGTTGTTATAATTATTATTGAAAATTTCATATCGTGTTAGCACAGAAATGAGAAGCAACTTGATTCTAAAGGGATAAGTATTAATGATAGCTTGGTTCCTGAAAAAATGTCACTAACAACTGTTTAAAAGAAAACAGGATAGTTATTAGTTTATTTGATTCCAAATTAAAATGAGAAAGTTCCTATCTGTAGAAAGCTACTATATATTTTTTTGAAATCCCTTTTTTTTTTTGGCCAAGCTGCGTGGCATGCTGTATCTTAATTCCCTGACCAGGGATTGAACCTGTGCCCCCTGAAGTGGAAGCACAGAGTCCTGACCACTGGCCCGCCAGGGAATTCCCAAAAGCTACTTCTTAAGCTAAGAAAGCTAAATGTTATAAAATGTATAATAAACACAATATAACTCAAAAATATTCCTTTAAAAAAAAAACCTAGATTTTAGTTATGATGAGAAGCCATTACATTACTACCTTGAGACATTTGCTGAGAGGGAAGCACAATTACATAATCAAGCATAATGAATGCATATTCATTTATTTATATTGCAGCTTATTCCAGAAAGGAATAGAGGCTGCTATAATGAGTGAATCATGAGAGAAACATAAAGACAAGAAAATCTTCTAATGTAGTAGGCTAGCTCTCAATGCATACAGAATACATTGTGAAAAAAAATGTTGCAAAGGACTATAAATAAAAACTAGAAAATGCTCCTTCTACATTTTTATTACTGGTACCACATTTCTTTTCTTGAAGAATCAAAGTTTTATTTGAATCTTTCCTATTCCCTCATTCCCCGTATTAAGTTGGTAGCCATGACTTCTTAGTTTTGCCTTTGCAGTATTTCTTGGATCCATGTGTTTATTTCTAGTGCCAAAGCCCTAGTTCATGTTACCTCTTTAATTTTAATAGTTTCCTATTCATCTCTTTGCCCCAGTCTCTCCCCCTCCATCTTCCTTCCCTTCTCTTCTACCACTATAATTCATCCAATACAATGCTACTGAATTAATTTTTCTAAAGTACATCTCTGGTCTTGTCATTTGCCTATGAAAAACCTTCTGTGGCTCCTCACTGCTTTCTATTTTTGATACATTTTATTTGTACCCCTTCTATGTAATGTTTTCTTCCTTATAATAAATTTTGTGTACATTTGAGCTTCTTTACTAGAAAGTAAGCTCCCTTCACCATTTCCCCACCCTCAACATCTAGCATATTGTCTTAAGGTATCAATGAATGTTGAAAAAAATAAATAAAATCTTAGTAGAAAATTTTATCTTGTTGATATGCATTTCTAACTACTAAAACTATATCTTTATGAGGACATAATTTGATCAGGACAAAGATGGATATAAATTACCAAATTAGGAAAATGTAACTAATTCAAGACCTTAATTATAGGTTTGCAAGATGGTCACATAACTCCTTTAAATTGAACAGAACACATTTTCATCTTGTTGCCTGCTGTGTAAGTTATGCCAACTAAAATATTACTCAAAGGTTAAGGAAAGCCAGTAGAATGGAAAAAACAACAACCAGTAATTGAAAATAAAACCAGTTTGAAAGGCAGCATGACACCAGAGACTGATGAAAAAGATAAACTAGAAAGCCCTTACATGTAAGGTAGCAAGCTATTTAGTAAGTTGGATGCCTCTGAGAAAATTTATAAATACATGACCACTGAAAGAGAGTAAGTCAGTTATGCATTTATGATTCTGCAGACAACATTCTTGGCAATGTGCACTTACATGTTGTGTGACCCCAGAGTATGACTATATGAAGATGAATTTTTAGCTTGTGTAGCATTTTGCATTGTAGCATGTTCAGTCTCAGAAGAAAATTCATCTGGGGATTTCACCAGATGTTAAAAAGAGCTTAGAAAAACAAGCAGTCGTTCTAATAACAACTCAGGTAAAGATAAGCATCTCTTGGTATCTATAATCACTACAAGGATTAAGGTTTGTGTCTTTCCATAAGATGGTAATGCCCATAGCTACTTCTAGGGATTACAATCGTTGCTGTATAAATCTCTGAAATATTTCTCTTCATGGTATCCTAAAAGTTTATTGAACTGAAACTGAATGAAAGATAGGAGATATATTACATTCAAATTTTTGCATATAAGTTATGTATTTTGAAAACAAAACCGCTCTTCCTCCCTGTGAGTGTGGGCTAGATTGAATGACTTGCTTCCAAAGAATAGAGTATGGAAAGGGAAACATAGTAACTTTACAGTGGAGAAACTCCACCATCTTAACCAAGTGATGAAGGTTAACATCTTCAGTGATGTTGTAAGGATCACTGAAAAACACTTCACCTCTGTGGGATACTTTCCCAAAACCCATACCTCCAATTTAATCATTAAAAAAAATCTGACGAAACCAAGCTGACGAGCACTCTGCAAAATACCTGGCCAATACTCCCCGAAACCATCAAGGTCAGAAAACAAGGAAAGACTCAGAAATTGTCACAATGAGAGGAGAGTATGGATACATGACAGCTAAGTTCAACATGATTCCCTTGATTGGATCCTCAATCAGAAAGAGGACATTGATGGAAAACTGGTGAAATCCAAATAAAGTCTAGAGTTCAGTTAATAGTAATGTGCTAACATTGGTTTCTTAGATTTACAAATGCACTGTGGAAATGGAAGGTGTTAACAATAGGGGAAATGGGGTGAAAGGTATGACAACTCTGTGTAGTAAGTATCTTTGCAACTTTTCTGTAAATCTAACATTTTTGCAAAATAAAAAGTTTATCGTAAAAAAAGTCTTAAAGGGCTTCCCTGGTGGCGCAGTGGTTGGGAGTCCGCCTGCCGATGCAGGGGACGCGAGTTCGTGCCCCGGTCCGGGAAGATCCCATATGCCGCGGAGCGGCTGGGCCCGTGAGCCATGGCCACTGAGCCTGCACGTCCAGAGCCTGTGCTCCGCAACGGGAGAGGCCACAACAGTGAAAGGCCTGCGTACCGCAAAAAAAAAAAAAAAAAAAATACTCCAATCAGCTAACACATTCACTTTACTATGTCCTGAGGATATTTCATGATCCCCCAAGACCTTCAAGAATAAAAGTTTAGGGGCTTCCCTGGTGGCACAGTGGTTGAGAGTCCGCCTGCCGATGCAGGGGACACGGGTTCCTGCGCCGGTCCGGGAAGATCCCACATGCTGCGGAGCGGCTGGGCCCGTGAGCCATGGCCGCTGAGCCTGCGCGTCCGGAGCCTGTGCTCCGCGACGGGAGAGGCCACGGCAGTGGGAGGGCCGCGTACCGCAAAAAAAAAAAAAAAAAAAAAAAAAAAAAAAAATTCTTCAAAGTTATGGTTACCAGGGGTGGGGGGAGGAATAAATTTTGGAATTGACATATATACATTACTATATGTAAAATACAATTAATAAGGACCTGCTGTATAGCACAGGGAACTCTACTCAGTACTCTGTAATGGCCTATATAGGAAAGGAATCTAAAAAAGAGAAGATATATGTATATGTATAATTGAGTCACTTTGCTGTACACCTGAAACTAACACAACATTGTAAATCAACTCTACTCCAATAAAATTTTTTTTAAAAACTCTTAAGTTCTCTGCCTCTGACATACAGCAGACAGACAGCCACTGTGTGCCACTGCTGTCTAATGCTGTATTATATTCCAGGAGAGCTGGTTAACAATGCTGTTTGGTGAAATGGACAAGAAAGTATATAGGAGAAAGCAGTTTCAAGACAGGACACAGAAAACTTGAAGGAGATCAAAGCATTGGAAACAATGTATAATTAAAAAAAATTTTTTAGGGCTTCCCTGGTGGCGCAGTGGTTGAGAGTCCGCCTGCCGATGCAGGGGACACGGGTTCGTGCCCCGGTCTGGGAAGATCCCACATGCCACGGAACGGCTGGGCCCGTGAGCTATGGCCGCTGAGCCTGCGCGTCCGGAGCCTGTGCCCCGCAACGGAAGAGGCCACAACAGTGAGAGGCCCGCGTACCGAAAAAGAAAAAAAAAAAAAAAAAAAAATTTTTTTAATGTAACATGCTTTTTACAGACAGCTACAAAAGAGCCAAGGTAATAGAAATTCACTTCCACTATATTGTGATTCCATTTAAATACAAGTAATCTCTGTGCTTATGCTATTCTCAGGAAAAGCTATGTCCTCTTATCACAGTGTCGAGTTCTAAACTATTACCCTCTGGGGAGAGCTGTTTTGTTGGATTGTGCATAACAAGGTTGCAGTCTACATGTGCCCTCTGAAAGAATATCTGAGCATTTCAAGTTTTTGGTTTTGTTTTGTTTTTAAGTAGAATTTGGCTGCAGACTTCTTTTAAATGTGAACAAAGGAGAGGCCAGTTTAAAAACTGATATAATCCTAAAACTGAAGATCAGAAGACCAGGTCACAGCATTCCCCATCCCATCTTTGTTTCCTTGGTGACAGACTGTCCTTGCTGAATATTCATGATGACCATGACTAACTACTGTTGAATGTTTACAAGAATACAATTTTATTACTGCCTTTGGGAGGCTAGTTTACATTCTCATTGTAAAATTTCTTCTTGATTAATCTTAATAGTCCTATAAGCAAATTTTGCTCATTATTACCAGTTTACCTTTTACCACTACTCAATATATTTTAATCCTTGTCATATATTTGCAAACACTAATATCATCAGTTAACCTATATTCTTCTTCCAAAGGGAAAATTTCCAGAACGACTGTATTTTCTGCGTATGTATCAAGATGAATGCCTTTGTATCAAATCCATTACTGAAAGATGCATTCATCACTGTGCTGGGAAGTTTACAGATATCTCCTGAAATTCACAAACTCTATGTTCTCATTGAGTTTGCCACTAGGTAAAATGTTGCATATCAAGCCTTACTTTCCTGTAGATTCTAGTAACAAATGTTATATGATTCTCAGTAGAGATAGAGTGAAGGAGCAAAGTCTCTTTGGACTAGGCCCAGCAGTGACAATGAGAAGTACAGAATGTCAGAACATCAGGATTAGATAGAGCCTGACCCCCTGTGAGGGAATGATACAGAAAGACTGGCTGTGTTTGTTTTCCAAAGGCTTTCTTCCTGTCTGATGCCTTCCTTTCCTCAAGCATAATGGGACCTTGGTGGGAGGGAGAAAAGACTTCTGAGGAACAGGATGAGGGGAATAAAGCTCACCATCCTTCCTTCATTTTCCTCCCTCCCTCCCTCCCCTGTCACCTGGGCTGCAGGGCAAGGCTCCATCAGAAAGCTGGCCTCAAAGACTTGAACTCATTGATGTTGCTGGCTCTGCTCTTTGGGATGGACTCTAGAACAACACCTGCTGTGCTCGGTACAGAGAATGGCAATATTTACCTTGCATGCAAGAAAGGAACTTTAGAACAACTTATGTGCAGTTGTTGAAATGCCAAATAGCTGTTGTCTCCAACAAGACGTGCCTGATTTTCCTTACATTAAAACTCATTTGTGTCACTTTAAAAAAGCAGCTTTCCACGTGGATACTTTTCCTTACGTTAAAAATATTTCTGCTTCTAAGAGAGCAGTTTTGCTTCACTGTAAAGGTAGTATCCCTTGAACTGTATTTGATGCAGGGTCTGGTTCTTCACCGGTTCCATGTTTTTCAGTGGTCTTCTTTCCTTTATGGGTAACTTTGCTCATATAGGTGGTGATTTTTTCTGCTCTGTCTATGCATTTGCCAAGGAAGACCACCAGAATGGAAGCTACTAAGAATGGAGACAATTTCTTACTTAAAATATTTGTATCTCCAGAGTCTAACACAGTGCTTGACACACACACAAAATGTGCTTCATTCCTGTTAATTAGAATACACAGAAAGTCACTTTCTTATCCCTTTCTTTCTACTGATGTCTGTCACTACAGTATGGACCAGAATTCAGGGTTCATACTTTGGACAATTCTGCATCACTAATAGGTTCTGAGGAGTTGTGAGCAAACTTACCAAGTGTCTTTCCTGCTGGTGTGACATGGGTTCTCACAAATGACCTGATTCTACAGCAAATATCTATTACCTCTTGGTGTCTGTTATCCACTGACCTATTTTTCTGGGGCCCACTCCTTTTCTAACTTCTCAAGTTGTTGAGGTGTTCAGTTGCTTCTATTTCTGACCTCATTTGCAGGAGAAGTAGAACAACTTAGAAAACCTATAGCAGTCTCTGGAGAGTTGAAAGGAGACTGGTGGATGACATCATAACACCAGTGAAGGGATTCAACAAAGGTAGGCCCTAAGCCAGCCGAAATTGTGAATCAGCCATCTGATCATGTCCACCATCTCTCTCCAGAGGAAGGAATTTCATAGATACAAATAAACTAGTGGGAACCTTAAGACGGGTTAGTTGCAAACTTCTCTATTAACTAAATTCCACTGCATTAACAGTGCCCCTTTCCCAGTTCTAACAAACGCCTTCAACAGTCTTGGCAGCTTTGACGTTGCTGTTTCACTAGTGTGGAGCACACGCCTCCCCATCTGTATCTCCTCCCACGGCATCATCCATTGGTAACTCAGCCCTGTCTCGGTCCAGGTTCCCTTCACTTGCCCCCCTCTCCCTCATGCCCAACACCTTTTACTATTTTTTATTTTGTCTTGTTTCCAACCAACATTATATTATGGAAAAATGCATTCGGTCTTAATATTCCAGGGCCTCCCTTGCAATGCTCTCTGGACACTGTTCCTTTTCCTAATGCCTGTTGACTCACTGGGCTAGGGAGAGGAGGTCTGCTCCCCATTTCCTTTCCTAGACCATTGTTCCTCCAACTTGTGTCTCCATATTTCTACAATGACCCTACCATTCTCAGTATTTCAAAGGCTCAAGAGCAACTCCTTTTCTATGTCAGTCTATGGATTATTCCTCTACTTTTCATATCCTTTGCCACTGCCACCACAAACACCCAGGAACTCATTTCTTTGCCCAAACTATTTTTATGGCATTCCAACTAGTCACCTTGATGCCGGTCTCTCATTCTCCCACTCTGAACCCATTGTTCACTCCACATACTGCTTACTTAATGTAAAAGTCAATTCTGATCTAGAAAGAAAAAGAAGAAAAAGGAGAGAAAGAAGGGGGAGGAGGAGAAATCAAAGGCTTCTTTGCTTATTGGAGTAAAGCTCAAACTCCTCAATCTGGCATCCAAGGCTCCCTATATAATGTGGTCCCAACATTAACTCCAGTCTCATCTTTCAGTGTTCTCCCCTTCAACCAGTATAGACTACATACTTTTCCTGTTGTGTGGGATTTTCTGCTTTTAGTAACTGTAGTAATAGTTGCAATTTACAGAGCACTACATCCAGGCATTGCATTAAGCACTTCACATTTCATCACCTGAACAACAGTGTAAGGTAGGAAGTATTATCCTATTTTAACAGATGAAAATATTGGTATAGGAATTTCCTAAATCCCATAGCTGTAAAGTGGCAGATCCTGATCTGAACCCTGTATATCTGTCTCCAAAACCCATGCTCTCCCTTTGTTTGAAATGTATGTACCACTCTTATAAAAATTCTTCCCATCCTCTAAAAACCATCTCAAATGCATCTTCTTTCATGAAACCATTTTTTATCCCTCTGACCAAATGGGATCCTGCAACCCTCACAGTACTTGTATTGAACCTCTCCTGTGTCAGAAAATTTCTGCCTTAGCATAAAGTCCTATAGATACTTTACTTAACCTTTTCAAAGCCAAATTGACATTAGGATATGGCTGCTGCTCCACTGAAGCTTATATGCCATGTGTTTCTTATTACATTTTGTATTCCCTTTGACCACTGTAGGCATTTATTACATGGTTATTGCACTGAGTCAATCTCCATCTGTCTATCATCAATCATCCATCTAGACATTGGGCTATTTTTGTGGAAGAATCTGACAGAATAGACCATCTTTCTCAGAATACTGTGGCCACAATGGCATCCCAGAACCCATTTTTACAGTTGTCATTTGTGTAAAAAAGTGCATGCTCTATACTCAAGAAATTTTTTGTTCAACTAAAATAATAAGCTGTTTATGTATCTCCCTATATACAATCAAAGGATCCATGTCATCGGCTGCTTTTTTTAAAGTCCCACTTCTAGAATCTGATGTGAAGACAGCTTGGTTTTTGCACAACAGCACTGGGGAAAAAACAGACATGAGGAAAGAAAGGCGAAAGTGACAGAAAGTGGCAAAATCAGGATTTAAATCTAGGTGAACTTGTGTTGCTTACAAGTACAATCTTGCTATTTTGACAATACATCTGGCCACTGGGATTAGAATTTGTGTTTTCCCAAAACAATTTAGCTGCCCATTGGTAATTTAAAATGGGGGCTCTTTTTCTTGTTTTGATTTTGACATAGAGGAAATGTCCTACCATTTGCCCAAGGGGAATCTCTTTTAAAAACTGTGTTTTAGATTCTACCCCTGTTAAGGATTAATACAGTTGATCTTATTACTTGTCATTTTTCCTTTTACATTTCAGAAGACAATTTCAAGTCTGGGGTTTACCTTGCTGTCTTCACTCCTGTATCTTCTATTCATATAAACCTAAATTAAGTATAACTTAGAGAATGAAGAATAACAATTAATTGCCCGCACGTTCTGTCTTTAACCAGCATTTTTTGAACCAGAGACAGATCCAGTTTGCAATCCAGTATAGTGCATACGGGACAGAAAAGACAAATTTAATCTGCATGGATAATAAGAAATCTATTAAAAATGGGTCTTAGAGTAGGCCTTCATTGCTTTCAGAATGGCATGCAAATTTTTTTGGAAGGTGCATACCGTTCTTCATAAAATTGTCCTTTCTTTATCATTTCAGCCTCTTTTCTCACCATTTTCTCTTACCATTTCTATTCCAGACATGCTAAACTTCTTCAGGTCTTCCCATGCTTTTTCTCACCTGTGAAACTCTGCACATGTTGATCATTGCTTCCTTACTTACCTACCTAACACCTATTGGTCCTTCAGGGCTAACTTATCACTGCACTTCCTTCTGGGCTTCCTAACTCCACCAATGTCATAATAATCAGGCTAACTCTGCTTACTTCCCACTGGTAGCACATGTCCTGTTGACTTGCAATTGCCTGTTAGCTTGCCTGTCTTCCCAATCAGCATGTAAACCTCCCCGACAGCAGGTACTATGTCTTGTCCACTGTTTGAGTCCCAGGACCTTGGCTGGTATTTGGAACACAGTAGGTTCTTATTACATTTTTACTGGGTGAATGAATACATGGATGAAAGAATGAACTCTTTTCTAAGATGAGACAGTCAGCTTTGTATCTTCTTTTCTAAGATGAGAAAGTTAGCTTTGTGTCTTTTAAGTCTAGATATTATTCCCCATGACCTTACTACTCCCTGAAGGATTTGAAAGACTGAATTATAGGAGTTTAGTAGCATCCAGATTATTAAAATATTTGAGCAACTGCCAGATTTCTTTTTATCACATGCATATTTTGCATCTGGGTATTTTATTTGCACAGGAATACTTCTGGGAACTAATATAGGCATTCCGAGTGAATACACCATCAAAAGAGATGGATCAGCCTAAATTAATCTGAGAAACTAAATATAACTGAGTGGAGAAGAAATAATGCTTACTATTATTAAAAGGAAAAGCACACTATATTTTTCCTGTGATCAATTGCAAATGTACATTTGATAACTCTGGTTGTTGTTTAATCAAAAATGATTATCTCTCTTGATTAGGAGTTATTTTTTTTTAAGGAAAAGGAATTGCTAATTAGTTTGCTATCACTCTGCTGAAGGTGTTTGCAATTAAATTGAGGACGTAACGAAAGCTGCAAATGATTCAAGCGCTGAAATGTGGTTTCTAAATATTGAAGGAGCTGCTCTTTCAAACTGTGTGAAGTTTTTTTGGTTTTGTTTTTTTGCGGTACGCGGGCTCCTCACCGCTGCGGCCTCTCCCGCCGCGGAGCACAGGTCCAGCGGCCATGGCCCAAGGGCGCAGCTGCTCCGCTGCACGCGGGTTCCTCCCAAACCGGGGCACGAACCCGCATCCCGTGCATCGGCAGGAGGACTCTCAACCACTGCGCCACCAGGGAAGCCCCAAACTATGTGAAGTTTTAAACTTCTTTTCAAAAGTACAAACCTGGGATCTTCAAGATGGAGGAAGAGTAAGACGCGGAGATCATCTGCCTCCACACAGATACATCAGCAATACATCTACACGTGGAACAACGCCTACAGAACACCCACTAAACGCTGGCAGAAGACCTCAGACCTCCCAAAAGGCAAGAAACTCCCTGGGTAGGGAAAAAGAAAAAACAGAGACAAAAGAATAGGGACAGGACCTGCACCAGCTGTGAAGGAGGAAAGGTCTCCACACACTAGGAAGCCGCTTCGCGGCGGAGACTGCGGGTGGCAGAGGGGGAAGCTTCGGAGCCGCGGAAGAGAGCACAGCCACAGGGGTGCGGAGGGCAAAGCGGAGAGATTCCCGCACAGAGGACCGGCACTCACCAGCCCGAGAGGCTTGTCTGCTCACCCGCCGGGGCGGGCGGGGCTGGGAGCTGAGGCTCGGGCTTCAGTCCAATTGCAGGGAGAGGTCTGGCGGCGTGAACACAGCCTGAAAGGGGCTAGTGCGCCACGCCTAGCCGGGAGGGAGTCCGGGAAAATGTCTGGACCTGCCGAAGAGGCAAGAGACATCTTCTTGCCTCTTTGTTTCCTGGTGCACAAGGAGAGGGGATTAAGAGCGCCCCTTAAAGGAGCTCCAGAGACGGTGCGAGTCGCGGCTAACAGCGCGGACCCCAGAGACAGGCATGGGACGCTAAGGCTTCTGCTGCCGCCACCAAGAAGCCTGTGTGCGAGCACAGGTCACTATCCACACCTCCCCTCCTGGGAGCCTGTGCAGCCCGCCACTGCCAGGGTCCCGTGATCCAGGGACAACTTCCCCGGGAGAACACACGGCGCGCCTCAGGTTGGTGCGACATCATGCCGGCCTCTGCCGCAGCAGGCTCGCCTTGCATCCGCACCCCTCCCTCTCCCCCGGCCTGAGTGATCCAGAGCCCCTGAATCAGCGGCTCCTTTAACCCCGTCCTGTCTGAGCGAAGAACAGACGCACTCAGGCGACCTACACGCAGAGGTGGGGCCAAATCCAAAGCTGAACCCCAGGAGCTGTGCGAACACAGAAGAGAAAGGGAAATCTCTCCCAGCAGACTCAGGAGCAGCGGATTAAATCTCCACAATCAACTTGATGTACCCTGCATCTGTGGAATATCTGAATAGGCAACGAATCATCCCAAATTGAGGAGGTGGACTTTGGGAACAATGATGTATATATATTTTTTTCACTCTTTCGCTTTTTGTGAGGGTGTATGTGTACGCTTCTGTGTGTCATTTTGTCTGTATAGCTCTGCTTTTACCATTTGTCCTAGGGTTCGGTCTGTCCATTATTTCGTTTGTTTGTTTGTTTTTTAAGTGTAGTTTTTAGCACTTGTTATCATTGGTTGATTTCTTCTTTGGTTTGGTTGCTCTCTTCTTTCTTTTTTTTATTACTTAAAAATAATTTTTAATAATTATTTTTTATTTTAATAACTTTATTTTATTTTACTTTATTTTATTTTATTTTATCTTCTTTCTTTCTTTCTTTCTTTTTTCTCCCTTTTATCCTAAGCCGTGTGGATGACAGGCTTTTGGTGCTCCAGCCAGGCATTAGGGCTGTGCCTCTGAGGTGGGAGAGCCAAGTTCAGGACACTGGTCCACAAGAGACCTCCCAGCTCCACGTAATATCAAACGGCAAGAATCTCCCAGAGATCTCCATCTCAACACCAAGACCCAGCTCCACTCAACGACCAGCAAGCTACAGTGCTGGACACCCTATACCAAACAACTAGCAAGACAGGAAGACAGCCCCACACATTAGCAGAGAGGCTGCCTAAAATCATAATAAGGCCACAGACACCCCAAAACACACCACCAGATGTGGACCTACCCACCAGAAAGACAAGATCCAGCCTCATCCACCAGAACACAGGCACTAGTCCCCTCCACCAAGAAGCCTACACAACCCACTGAACCAACCTTAGCCACTGGGGACAGACACCAAAAACAATGGGAACTACGAACCTGCAGCCTGCGAAAAGGAGACCCCAAACACAGTAAGTTAAGCAAAATGAGAAGACAGAGAAACACACAGCAGATGAAGGAGCAAGGCAAAAAACCCACCAGACCTAACAAATGAAGAAGAAATAGGCAGTCTACTGAAAAAAAATTCAGAATAATGATAATAAAAATGATCAAAAATCTTGGAAATAGAATGGAGAAAATACAAGAAACATTTAACAAGGACCTACAAGAACTAAAGAGCACACAAACATTGATGAACAACACAATAAGTGAAATTTAAAATATTCTTGAAGGGATCAATAGCAGAATAACTGAGGCAGAAAAACGGATAAGTGACCTGGAAGATAAAATTGTGGAAATAACTACTGCAGAGCAAAATAAAGAAAAAAAGAATGAAAAGAACTGAGGACAGTCTCAGAGACCTCTAGGACACCATTAAATGCACAAACATTCAAATTATAGGGGTCCCAGAGGAAGAAGAGAAAAAGAAAGGGACTGAGAAAATATTTGAAGAGATTATAGTTGAAAACTTCCCTAATATGGGAAAGGAAATAGTTAATCAAGTCCAAGAAGCACAGAGAGTCCCTTACAGGATAAAACCAAGGAGAAACACACCAAGACACATGTTAATCAAACTATCAAAAATTAAATACAAAGAAAAAATATTAAAAGCAGCAAGGGAAAAATAACATACAAGGGAATCCCCATAAGGTTAACAGCTGATCTTTCAGCAGAAACTCTGCAAGCCAGAAGGGAGTGGCAGGACATATTGAAAGTGTTGAAGGAGAAAAACCTGCAACCAAGATTACTCTACCCAGCAAGGATCTCATTCAGATTTGATGGAGAAATTAAAACCTTTACAAAACAGCAAAAGCTAAGAGAATTTAGCACCACCAAACCAGCTTTACAACAAATGCTAAAGGAACTTTTCTAGGCAGGAAACACAAGAGAAGGAAAAAACCTACAATAACAAACCCAAAACAATTAAGAACATGGTAATAGGAACATACATATTGATAATTACCTTTAATGTAAATGGATTAAATGCACCAATCAAAAGACAGACTGACTGAATGGTTACAAAAACAAGACCCGTATATATGCTGCCTACAAGAGACCCACTTCAGACTTAGGGACACATACAGACAAAGTGAGGGGATGGAAAAAGATATTCCATGCAAATGGAATCAAAAGAAAGCTGGAGTAGCAATTCTCATATCGGACAAAATAGACTTTAAAACAAAGACTATTACAAGAGACAAAGAAGGACACTACATTAGGATCGGGGGATCAATCCAAGAAGAAGATATAACAATTGTAAATATTTATGCACCCAACATAGGAGCACCTCAATACATAAGGCAAATACTAACAGCCATAAAAGGGGAAATCGACAGTAACACAATCATAGTAGGGGACTTTAACACCCCACTTTCACCAACGGACAGATCATCCAAAATGAAAATAAATAAGGAAACACAAGCTTTAAATGACACATTAAACAAGATGGACTTAACTGATATTTATAGGACATTCCATCCAAAAACAACAAAATACACACTCTTCTCAAGTGCTCATGGAACATTCTCCAGAAGAGATCATATCTTGGGTCACAAATCAAGCCTTGGTAAATTTAAGAAAATTGAAACCATATCAAGTATCTTTTCTGACCACAATGCTATGAGCCTAGATATCAATCACATGAAAAAAATCTGTAAAAAATACAAACACATGGAGACTAAACAATGCACTACTTAATAACCAAGAGATCACTGAAGAAATCAAAGAGGAAATCAAAAAATCCCTAGAAGCAAATGACAATGAAACCACGACAACCCAAAACCTATGGGATGCAGCAAAAGCAGTTCTAAGAGGGAAGTTTATAGCAATACAATCCTACCTTAAGAAACAAGAAGCATCTCAAATAAACAACCTAACCTTACACCTAAAGCAATTAAGAGAAAGAAGAACAAAAAACCCCAAAGTTAGCAGAAGGAAAGAAATCATGAAGATCAGATCAGAAATAGATGAAAAAGAAATGAAGGAAACGATAGCAAAGATCAATAAAACTAAAAGCTGGTTCTTTGAGAAGATAAACAAAATTGATAAACCATTAGCCACACTCATCAAGAAAAAAAGGGAGAAGACTCAAATCAATAGAATTAGAAATGAAAAAGAAGAAGTAACAACTGACGCTGCAGAAATACAAAGGATCATGAGAGATTACTACAAGCAACTATATGCCAATAAAATGGACACACTGGAAGAAATGGACAAATTCTTAGAAATGCACAACCTTCCGATACTGAACCAGGAAGAAATAGAAAATATGAACAGACCAGTCACAAGCACTGAAATTGAAACTGTGATTAAAAATCTTCCAACAAACAAAAGTCCAGGACTAGATGGCTTCACAGGCGAATTCTATCAAACATTTAGAGAAGAGCTAACACCTATCCTTCTCAAACTCCTCCAAAATATAGCAGAGGGAGGAACACTCCCAAACTTATTCTATGAGGCCACCATCACCCTGATACCAAAACCAGAGAAAGATGTCACAAAGAAGGAAAACTACAGGCCTTATCACTGATGAACATAGATGCAAAACTCCTCAACAAAATACTAGCAAACAGAATCCAACAGCACATTAAAAGTATGATAGACCATGATCAACTGTGGTTTATCCCAGGAATGAAAGCATTCTTCAGTATACGGAAATCAATCAATGTGATACACCATATTAACAAATTAAAGGAGAAAATCTATATGATCATCTCAGTAGATGCAGAGAAAGCTTTTGACAAAATTCAACACCCATTTATGATAAAAACCCTCCAGAAAGTAGGCATAAAGGGAACTTTCCTCAACATAATAAAGGCCATATATGACAAACCCACAGCCAGCATCGTCCTCACTGGTGAAAAACTGAAAGCATTTCCACTAAGATCCAGAACAAGACAAGGTTGCCCACTCTCACCACCATTATTCAACATAGTTTTGGAAGTTTTAGCCACAGCAATGAGAGAAGAAAAAGAAATAAATCCAAATCGGAAAAGAAGAAGTAAAGCTTTCACTGTTTGCAGATGACATGACACTATACATAGAGAATCCTAAAGATGCTACCAGAAAACTACTAGAGCTAATCAATGCATTTGGTAAAGTAGCAGGATACAAAATTAATGCACAGAAATCTCTTGCATTCCTATACACTAATGAAGAAATATCTGAAAGTGAAATTAAGAAAACACTCCCATTTACCATTGTAACAAAAAGAATAAAATATCTAGGAATAAAGGTACCTCAGGAGACAAAAGCCCTGTATGCAGAAAATTATAAGACACTGATGAAAGAAATTAAAGATGATACAAATAGATGGAGAGATATACCATGTTTTGGATTGGAAGAATCAACATTGTGAAAATGACTCTACTACTCAAAGCAATCTACAAATTCAATGCAATCCCTATCAAACTACCACTGGCGTTTTTCACAGACCTAGAACAAAAAATTTCACAATTTGTGTGGAAACACAAAAGACCCCGAATAGCCAAAGCAATATTGAGAAAAAAATGGAGCTGGAGGAATCAGGTTCCCTGACTTCAGACTATACTACAAAGCTACAGTAATCGAGACAGTATGGTACTGGCACAAAAACTGAAATATAGATCAATGGAACAGGATAGAAAGCCCAGAGATTAACCCACACACATATGGTCACCTTATCTTTGATAAAGGAGGCAAGAATATACAGTGGAGAAAAGATAGCCTTTCAATAAGTGGTGCTGGGAAGACTGGACAGCTACATGTAAAAGAATGAAATGAGAACACTCCCTAACAACATACACAGAAATAAACTCAAAATGGATTAAAGACCTAAATATAAAGCCAGACACTATCAAACTCTTAGAGGAAAACATAGGCAGAACACTCTGACAAAAATCACAGCAAGATCCTTTTTGACCTACCTCCTAGAGAAATGGAAATAAAAACAAAAAGAAACAAATGGGACCTAATGAAACTTCAAGGCTTTTGCACAGCGAAGGAAACCATAAACAAGACGAAAGACAACCCTCAGAATGGGAGAAAATATTTGCATATGAAGCAAGTGACAAAGGATTAATCTCCAAAATTTACAGGCAGCTCATGCAGCACGATATCAAAAAAACCAACCCAATCCAAAAATGGGCAGAAGACCTAAACAGACATTTCTCTAAAGAAGATATACAGATTGCCAACAAACACATGAAAGAATGCTCAACCTCATTAATCATTAGAGAAATGCAAATCAAAACTACAATGAGGGGCTTCCCTGGTGGCGCAGTGGTTGAGAGTCCGCCTGCTGATGCAGGGGACACGGGTTCGGGCCCTGTTCCAGGAAGATCCCACATGCCACGGAGCGGCTGGGCCCGTGAGCCATGGCTGCTGAGCCTGCGTGTCTGGAGCCTGTGCTCCACAATGGGAGAGGCCACCATCGTGAAAAAATCTACAAACAATAAATGCTGGAGAGGGTGTGGAGAAAAGGGAACCCTCTTGCACTGTTGGTGGGAATATAAATTGACACAGCCACTGTGGAGAACAGTAGGGAGGCTCCTTAAAAAACTAGAAATAGAACTACCATATGATCCAGCAATCCCACTACTGGGCATATACTCTGAGAAAATCATAATTCAAAGAGAGTCATGTACCACAATGTTCATTGCAGCTCTATTTACAATAGCCAGGACATGGAAGCAACCTACGTGTCCATCAACAGATGAATGGATAAAGAAGATGTGGCACATATATACAGTGGAATATTAGCCATAAAAAGAAATGAAATTGAGTTATTTGTAGTGAGGTGGAAACCCCTAGAGTCTGTCATACAGAGTGAAGTAAGTCAGAAAGAGAAAAACAAATACCATATGCTAACACATATATATGGAATCTAAAAAAAAAAATGGTCATGAAGAACCAAGGGGCAAGACGGGAATAAAAACGCAGACCTACTAGAGAATGGACTTGAGGATATGGGGAGGGGGAAGGGTAAGCTGTGACAAAGGGAGAGAGTGGCATGGACATATATACACTACCAAACGTAAAATAGATAGCTAGTGGGAAGCAGCCGCATAGCACAGGGAGATCAGCTCGGTTCTTTGTGGCCACCTAGAGGGGTGGGATAGGGAGGGTGTGAGGGAGGGAGACCTAAGAGGGGAGAGATATGGGGATATATGTATATGTATAACTGATACACTTTGTTATAAAGCAGAAACTAACACACCATTGTAAAGCAATTATACTCCAATAAAGATGTTAAAAAAAAAAAAAGTACAAACCTTACTACCTAAAAAGCCATTCTTTCAGAAAAACAAATTCTGTAAACTCCTGGTTGAGATGAAAGAGACTGATCATTCAACTTTTTAATATACCTGTACCTAAAAGGAAGGCAAATTGCTATTTTATGTTTAGATACATTTATATAAAGTCATGATATTTGACCATTTTGAAGTTGTTTATTCTCTTCATTAATATGGCACTGCCTACATATAACAGCTACTTCTGATTAGGTCACTTCAGAGCTGGTGCCTGAGTCTCCACAAAGCTTTAAGTTTCACACATCATATGACTTTTATTTCTGTTATTCTCTTCACATGGAGACAATACCAAGGGAGTAATCTGCAGTGATGTTTTGGTTTCTTTGATAATAATATTTGAAGATGTTTGCTTCTTGGAAACATGAATTGCCTAATATTTTTAAAAATTTATTTTATTGAAGTATAGTTGATTTACAGTGTTGTGTTAGTTTCTAGTATACAGCAAAGTGATTCAGTTATAATGAATTGCCTAATTAATTTTGTTCCATTTTAACCATTTTTAAGTGTCCAGTTCCATAGTGTTTACTACATACTCATTGTACAAGAGATCCCTAGAATTTTTTCATCTTGCAAAATCGAAACTTTATACCCATTAAACAATTCCCTACTTCTACCCCCCACCAACCCAGCCCTGCAAACCACCATTCTACTTTCTGGATGTTTTTCCCCAGTTTTAAAAAATTGTGGTAAAGTACACATAATATAAAATTTACCATTTTAACCATTTTTAAGCATACAGTTCAGGGGTATTAAATACATTCATAATGTTGTTCTACCATTACCACATTCATCTCCAGTACTCTTCTCATCTGTAAAACTTAAATTCTATACCCATTGAACATTAACTCCCAATTTACCCCTCCCACAGGCCCTGGAAACCACAATTATACTGCTTCTATTATTTTGACTACTCTAAGTACCTCATATAAGTGGAATTATATAGTATTTGTCTTTTAGTGACTGGCTTATTTCATTTAGTATAATGTCCTCAAAATTCATCCATGTTATAGCATATTGCAGAATTCCCTTCCTTTTTAAGGCTGAATACTATTTTTAAAAAAATTATGTATTTATCTATTTACTTTTGGGTGCATTGGGTCTTCATTGTTCTGCACGGGCTTTCTCTAGTTGTGGGGAGCAGAGGCTACTCTTTGTTGTGGTGCGCGGGCTTCTCATTGCGTTGGCTTCTCTTTTTGCGAAGCACGGGATCTAAGCACAGGCTTCAGTAGTTGTGGCACATGGGCTAGATAGTTGTGGCTTGCGTGCTCTAGAGTGCAGGCTTAGCACCTGTGGTGCGTAGGCTTAGTTGCTCCGAGGCATGTGGGATCTTCCCGGATCAGGGCTCGAACCCATGTCCCCTGCATTGGCAGGTGGATTCTTAACCACCTCCATCACCAGGGAAGCCCATGAATACTATTTTATTTTGCATATATACTACCTTTTCTTCACCTATTCTTACATTGATGGACGCTTGGGTTGCTTCTACCTCTTGGCTATTGTGAATAATGCTGAAATGAAACATGGATGTGCAAATATTTTTTCTGGATATATAACCAGAAGTGGAATTGCTGGGTAGTTCTAGTTTTAATTTTTTGAGGAACTGCTTTCCACAGCAGCTATACCATATTACATTCCCACCAAGAATGCACAAGAGTTGAAATTTCTCCCCATCCTTACCAACACTTGTTATTTTATTGTTTTGATAGTAGCCATCCTAATGGGTGTGAGGTAATATCTAATTGTAGTTTTGATTTGCATTTCCCTAATGATTAGTGATGTTGAGCATCTTTTCTTGTGCTTATTGGCCATTTGTATACCTCTTCAGAGAAATGTCTATTTAAGTCATTAGCATATTTTTAATTTGGGTTGGTTGTTTTCTTCTTGTTGACCTTTAGAAGTCCTCTATATATTCTGGATATTAATCCCTTATCAGATATATGATTTGCAAATATTTTTTCCCATTTTGTGGATTGCCTTTTTACTCTGTTGATAGTTTCTTTTGATGCAAACAAAATTTTATTTTTATGAAATCGAATTTATCTATTTTTTCTTTTGTTGCCTCTACCTTTGCTGTCATATCCAAAAAATCATTGCCAAAGCCAATGTTGTGAAGCTTTTGCCTTATGTTTTCTTCTAAGAGTTTTATAGCTTTACATTTAGGTCTTTTGTCCATTTTGAGTCAGTTTTGTATATGGTGTAAGGTAAGGGTCCAATTTCATTCTTTTGCATGTGGATATCCAGTTCTCCCCACACCATTTGTTGAAGAGACTCTTTTCTCCCTTTGTGTAGCCTTGGTAACCTTGTTGAAGATCATTTGACCATACATACGAGGATTTATTTCTGGGCTCTCTATTCTGTTCTGTTGATCTATATGTCTGTCTTTATGCCGGTACCTAGAGTTTTGATTACTGCAGTTGTCTAACATGTTTTGAAACCAGGATGTCTGAAGCCTCCAGCTTTGTTTTTCTTTCTCAGGATTGTTGTGGCTACATTAGTGTTTTTTTAAAGTGAACGATGTTAGGCTATATTAAGGAGAATATGATGTTCAAATGTTGGGAAATAAGAGTTTGCTTTCTTCTGCACTCATCATACCACATACACTACAACCCACTGTGCTGAATTCTGTCTCCACATTCTATGAGAAACATTCTATTCATAGACGGTAATTAGAATGGGGAAAGTCTGGAAATTATTTCATATAAAAAACATTTGAAGGAAAACAAAATATAAAAAAGAGGAAACTATGATAGCCATCTTTGATTATTCAATCATTTATTTATTCATTCATTTAAAAATATATTCATTGAATTCCTACTACGTACCAGGCATTCTGCCTTCTTGCTCATATCTGGTATTTTGCCTGTTTCCTCCATCCCTACACACAACCTGGGTAGACCATCCATCCTCCAAGATAGGACAGGAAACTAACTTATCTTTAAGTCCATTCTGAGTGCTTATGAATAAATCTTATTATCCAGCAATCAAAAAATTCCATACTGGTGCTTTTGCCTTGGCTCAGACTAAAAAACAAGCAGTATATTTGTCTACAGATCAACACACTCCATATCAAAATCCCTGCTGAACTTCAAAATACACTATTAAGACAACTAAAAGACAAGCAGTAGACTTGGACAAAATATTTGCAAAACTCATATCTGATTAAGCACTCATGTACAGAATATAAAAAGAACTATCACAACCCAATAACAAGAAAACGAACAACCCATCCAAAAAGTGGCCAAAAAACCTTGAATAGACATTTTATCACAGAAGCTGTATGAATAGTTAATAAGCACATGAAAAGATATTCCATCATTAGTCATTAGGGAAAAACAAATTAAAATCACAATCAGATACCATTTCACACCAACAGGAATGAATATAATAAAAAGACTATATTACACATACACACACACACATATATTATATATATTTTAGAGAGAGACAATAGATAGATAGATAAATAATATATAATATATAAATATATACAATATAAAAAAGACAAAAATAAATGTAGGAAAGGCAGAAACCTTCATATATTACTGAGGGGAATTTAAAAATGGCACAGCCACTTTGCAAAGTGGTATGGTGATATATTAAAAAGTTAACTATAAATTTACTATATGGCCTAACAATTCCATTCTTAGGCATCTGCTCAAGAGAAATGAAAACATATATTCATGCATAGACTTGAACATGATTGTTCTTAGTAGCATTATTCAAAATAGCCCAAAATTGGAAAAAATCTAAATGTCCACCAATTAGTGAATGAATAGACAAAAATGGTACATCCATACAATGGAATGCTATTCAGCAATAAAAGGAACACACTACAGATATATGCTTCCATATGGATGAGTCTCAAAAATGTTATTCTCAGTAAAAGAAGGCAGATACAAGAGACCACATATTGTATTACACCATTTTTATGAAATATTCAAAAAGAGCAAAGCTGTAGAGACAGAAAGTAGATTAGTGGTTTCCTGGAGCAGGGGTGAGGAGAAAGAAATTAACAGTAAATGTGCATCAGAGACTTTATTGGGGTGATGAAAATGTTCTAAAACTGATTCATGGTGGTGGTTGTATGTTCTAAAGAAGATACTGATAAATTTACTTTTAAAATCATTGAATTGGACACTTGAAAAGGGTAAATTATATGATATGCAAAATATAGCTCGATAACATTACTAAAATATATTTAGGCCAAACTAAATATATTGCTATTTTGGGGGCAGAAATTGCCAGCCTGACCCTAAAATTAATATGGAATTGCAAAGACCCAGAATAGCCAGAACAATCCTGAAAAAGAAGAAAAAGGTTGGAGAACTTACACTTCCCAATTTCAAAACTTACTACAAATCAATAGTAATCAAGACACAAACAATGATCAGTGGGATGGAATTAAGAGCTCCCAAATACCCCTTTACATTTATGGTCAATGGATTTTTGACAAAGGTACCAAGAAAAATCACTAGGAAAAGAATAGTCTTTTCAACAAGTTGTGCTAGGACAATTGGGTATGCACAAGCAAAAATAAATAAATAAATTTGAACCCCTTCCTCACACCATACACAAAAATTAGCTTGAAATGGATAAAAAATCTAAATGTAAGAGATAAAACTTAAACTTTTAGAAGAAAACATAAGAGAACATATTTATGAGCTTGGATTAGGAAAGCAATAAAAGAAAAAATTGATAAATTAGATTTAATCAAACTTAATAATATACCATCAGGAAAATGAAAAGACAATCCACAGAACTGGATAAAATATTTGCAAATTATACAGCCAATGAAGGACATACATCTAGAACATATTAAAAAGTCTTACAACTCAACAATAAAAAGACAACCAAAATCTAAAAATGAGCAAAGAATTTGAATAGACATTTCTCCGAAGAAGGTATACAAATGATCATTAAACATATGAAAAGATGATCACTATTATTAATCATTAGGGAAATGCAAATCAAAATCACAAAGAGATACCACTTCACACTCCCCAGAATAACTATATTCAACCAGACAGATACAAACAAGTGTTGGTGAGGATGTGGAGAAATTATGCTCCTCATACACTGCTGATAGGAATGTAAGATCAAATTGTTAACCATAGAGTTTCCATATGACCCTGCAATTCTGTTCCTAGGTATCCACCAAGGAGAAATTAAAACAAATGTTCTCACAAAGACTCATATGCAAATGCTCATAGCAGATTATTCACAATAGTCAAAAAGTGGAAATAACACATGTCCATCAATGGTGAATGGATTAAAAAAATAGAACAAGGAAATATCATTCACCAATAAAAAGGATCAAAGTATTGATACATGTTTCAACATGGATGATCCTTACAACATGGATGTATTTCAAAAACATCTTGTTCAAAGAAGCCAGGCACAAAAGAACACTTATTGCAGGATTCCATTTATATTGAATATCCAAAAAAGCAAATCTAGAGAGGCAGAAAATACTTTCGTGTTTCCCTAGGACCGGGAGTGGGAATGGAAAGTGACTAAATGGGCATGAGATTTCTTTTCATTATGATGAAAATATTCTAAAATCAGATTGTGATGATGGTTGCACAACTTCGTAAATATACTAAAAGTCATTTAATCATACACTTAAAAATGAATGAATTTTATGAAATGTAAAGTATACCTCAAAAGAGCTGCTAATAAGAATAACATTTAAGAAAAGCTATATTAGAAATGGAAAGGACCTAGAGATCACCTAGTCTAGACCTCTCATTTTATAGATGAAGTAAATGAGGTTGAGTCAGGCTCAGTCAGGTGCCTAAGGTCATAAGAGCAATTATTATCCTAGTAGGATACAGAGCCCAGGCATTTGGAGGTCGGCGTATTCACCAAGTCTTTTTCTTGGATATACATTCCTGATTACTGAACTAGGAGGGGTTACCTTTTAAGATGTCACAGCACAGAGTATATTTCCTGTATGGCCTTTAATACAGCTTGTCATTGTCCTTTGTCTCTGACATGACAGCCCTCTCCATGAGAGATGATCCTTTTCCATTTTTGCTCACCATTTTATCCCTAGTGCCTAGTACAGAGTGCAGAAGCAAGGTGGACTCTCAATAAATATTTGTTAAATGCGTGAATAAATGAATAAACTGATGGACCTGAAGTCCAAACATTCACAATAGTCATTGTGCAGTGATGCCCCAAGTGGAATCTTCTGATGGAAAAGCTGGGTGACACCCTGCACAGAGGTCTTCAGAGATGTACATTACCTGCTTGTAGCAAGGCAAGGCTGAGTATTTCATTGGATTTTATAATAAGAACAAATAGCTTCTTTAGATTGGAAAGAGGGGCAATATCAAAGGAAAAGACCCTCTTGGCTTTGGCTAACTGTAGGGAAAGAAGAAGAGAACTTCTAGGGAGGCCCTCCCCTAAGAAAACAAAAGCCTCTAAAAAGCTGTAGACCAGGACAGCTGATGTAAGGACTTCATAGGCTCTGCAACTACTCCATTCGTTACCTTTGTTATCTTTCTGAATATGGACTAGGGGAGGGGACATGTATGAGGGGAAGGGGAGAATCCAGGTATGGGCAAGAGTCACACACTTTTAAATGTTTTTTCATTGTCTCAACAATTTTAAGTATCATGAAGATGACCTAAAGAATAGCCAAACATAGAACTTCCTATTACAAGTGTAAGACTATGAATGATTTCTCCTCCTAACTAAACAACTTTTTGGTCACTGCACTGGCAATGCATTGTTGCAGTTTTCACAGTTCCCATCCCAAGGAACATACGATGCTAAGGGAAGACAGACAAGTAAACTGTTGATTAGAGTACAGAGTGACAAGTGCTGAATCCATACAGGCTCTCGGGGTGCAAGCAACATATGATAATCTGCTGTCTCGGGGGAAAAAAAAATCTGTAGAAGGATATGAGGCAGCTCTTAAAACTTAAGGGAAAAAACGAAGGACCAGGACCTCAAGAAAAGTAGAAACTTGAATAACTCTAAAGATCCAGAGGACAGAAAAG
The DNA here is from genome assembly GCF_964374135.1 of Grampus griseus. Lineage (NCBI taxonomy): Eukaryota > Metazoa > Chordata > Mammalia > Artiodactyla > Delphinidae > Grampus > Grampus griseus. The sequence goes on from NC_139017.1 coordinate 83,931,737, forward strand.
AATAGAGAGCCTTCACAGTTGGAATAAATCTGCTCCATCATTTCCCAATATTGTGTCAATTACTCTCACTCAGTGCAAATTCCAGAAGAGTCTGATTGATCAAGATTGATCACATGCCCATCACTTGGCCAGGGAGTGCCAGGCAGCTTCACTAACAGTCGCATCAAGACTGCGTGTGGCAGGGAGGGACAATTCCCCAGAGGAAAAATGAATTCCTAGAATAAGGGCTGATACAAGCTACAGACATCCCCATGAGAGTGTTAGACAAGCCATCAAGACAGGGCATTATGAAAGCATAGCCCTAACCAAGTTGTGGAGAGTTTCCGTTGCATTTCCAGAGCAAGTAACATTTAAACAGAGATTTTTCTGGGAGAGATTTCTTTTTTTCTGTTTGTTTAATTTTTTAATTTAATTTAATTTATGTTTTTATACAGCAGGCTCTTATTAGTTATCCATTTTATACATATTAGTGTATATATGTCAGTCCTCTGGGAGAGATTTCTGCAAAATTCTTCCTATCACATCTCGAGAAACAAGCCAAATTAGACCTTCTAATTTGACCTTCTCAAAGTTCAACTTTTGTTCTCTTAAATAAATTCTAAATCTTGAGGTAATCAGAAGGAACCAAAATTCTTAAATATATCAACATGCGATAATAATAACAGCCAGGCTACCATTTAAGACATGCTGATTATGTTTCAGACACTATGACTACATTATTTCATTTAAACCTATCAAGAACTGATGAGGCTGCACTAGATCCCTATAAGATAGATACTCCAGTTTCTCCCTTATGAAAGGGAAGTGTGGGCTTGGATTTGTCAGAAAACTGATGCCCACAAAAGGTAGTGCCTTGGGATTCAGACAGGCTGGTCTGACTCCAAAGGCCATGTTTGTAACAAACATGCACTAAAAAGTCCCAACATCTTTACCATAAAAAATCAATTATATGTTCCTATGTTCCTTTTGTGTTGTTTTAAAGTTCAAATTAGTTTAAGTTGGCTTATTTCTATTTGGTAATATTGTTAAGGCTATAAAAAAATCTTAAAATTTTCAAACTTAAAAATCAGTCTTAGGACCCTAACCTTACATCATATACAAAAATTAACTCAAAATGGATTAAAGACCTAAAAATTGTAATACTTTTAGAGGAGAACATAGGGGGAAAACTCCACAACATTGGATTTGGTAATGATTTCTTGGATATGACAGCAAAAGTACAGACAATAAAAGCAAAAATAGACCAATGGAACTAAATTGAACTTAAAAACTTCTGTACATCAAAGGAAACAATCAACAGAAAAAAAAGGCAACCTATGAAATTGAAAAAAATATTTGCAAATCATATACCTGATAAGGGATTAATACTCAGAATATATAAAGAACACCTACAACTCAACAACAACAAAAACCAAATAACTTGGTTAAAAATGGCAAAGAACTTGAACAGATATTTATCCACAGAAGATATACAAATGGCCAACAAACAGATGAAAAGGTGCTCAGTAACACTAATCATCAGGGAAATGCAAAGCAAAACCACAATGAGATACCACCTCAAATATGTTAGAATGGCCATTACAAAAAAACCCCACAAAAAACAGAAAATAGCAAGTGTTGACAAGGATATGGAGAACTTGGAACCCTTGTTGACTGTTGGTGGAAATGTAAAATGGTGTCCCAACCATGGAACAGAGTATGGACGTTCCTCAAAAGATAAAATATAGAATTAGCATATGACACAGCAATTCCACTTCTGGGTATATATCCAAAAGAATTAAGAACAGAATCTTGAAGAGATATTTACATACCCATGTTTATTGCAGCATTATTCACAATAGCCAAGAGATGGAAGCAACCCAAATGTCCATCGATGCACAGATAGATAAAATGTGGTATATACTTACAATGGAATATTATCCAGCGTTAAAAAAAGAAGGAAATCCTGTCACATGCTACAACGTGGACAAACCTTGAGGACATTATGCTAAGTGAAATAAGCCAGTCACAAAAAGACAAATACTGTATGATTCCACTTATATGGTGTCCAGAGTTTTCAAACTTTAGGAAAGAGAAAGCAGAATGGTGGTCACCGCAGGCTGGAGGTGGAGGGAAAGTGGGTGGTTGAGTTCAATGGGTGTAGAGTTTCAGTTTTGGAAGATGAACAGGTTCTGGGGACCTGCTGCACAACAACTGTGCATATAGTTAACACTACCTTACTGTACACTTAAACATGGTTAAGAAGGTAAATTTTACGTTGTATGTTTTTTTACTACAATTTTTTAAAAAGCACTGTTGGTTCAGGTTAAGCATGTGTTCACATGAATTCTCCAGTTCCTAACACATGTTACCACCAAGTCCAGTCTTTGTCATCCTGTACCTATGAGATTGATTTTTTTTTTCAAAAAACTTAAATGGAGGACTTTGCATTTATTGCCTTAAAATTTCATCATTCAGGCTTTAACTCATCATTTCAAGTTTAAGACAATGTAGGCTCTTTATGTGACTGACTAGTCCCATCAACTTTGTATGACATGAAGCATTTGTTTAATACATCTCGTATATCTCCATCCAAGTCACTGAAAGCACGACTTAGCAACCAAGGTGAAGGTCCATGAATGACCTCTCTGCAAGCACTTAATCTGTACTTTTGTTTTTAATATACTTGTTTAACCAACCCAGGTATTTATTTATCAAAATTTATTGATTATCTACCATGTGCCAGGCACTGTGCTTGGTGTTGTTGATACACTTATGAACATACATCACACATACACACACACACACACACACACACACACACACGCACACACACACACACAGACTCTACTGTCTCTTTCTTCAAGCAGTCCATATTTCTGTAGTTATTAATAAATATATCATAAAAGACTACAAAATGCTTCTCTGAAATTTCAGAAACAATGATCCTTAATATCAAATACTTAAAATAGCAATTGTATAGCAAAGGTGAAGTCTACCTTTCTCTCAAATCCAGGCTGATCAACTTTTTCTATGATTGCTATGACAAGTTCCTATGAATACATTTAATTTTACTTCACATTTTTATGGTCTGGCTTGCTCTAAACTTTTTTTTTTTGGCTGTGTTGTGTCTTCATCGTTGTGTGCGAGCTTTCTCTCGTTGCGGCGACCAGGGACTACTCTTCATTGCGGTGCGTGGGCTTCTCATTGCAGTGGCTTCTCTTGTTGTGGAGCACGGGCTCTAGGCGTGAGGGCTTCAGTAGTTGTGGCACGTGGGCTCAGTGGTTGTGGTTCGTGGGCTCTAGAGCACAGGCTCAGTAGTTGTCGTGCACAGGCTTAGTTGCTCTGCAGCATGTGGGATCTTCCTGGACCAGGACTCGAACCCGTGTCCCCTGCATTAGCAGGAGGATTCTTAACCACTGCACCACCAGGGAAGCCCCCTAAACTATTTTTTAAAAATTCTAACCAATCATTAAACAATTTTTACGGTGAACATAAATATTCAGTAACGAAGTAAAGATTCTGTTTGGTTTGAATTTGTATAGTTCATTAAACTCATGGTTTTCATTACAGAAATATTTAGAGGACTAATTACCTCTGAGTAATCACAGAGCGTGAAGCAATTTAAATCATTCCAGCACAGGTTAGAAGGAAATTTATCTATTAAATTATGAATGTTTTACTTTACACTGGTCACTGAATAATTTAAAAATGAACATGACACAATTTCAAAGATGAAAAAATACATGCAATGGCAGTAGCTTTGCATCAATTCAAAAGTCTGAAATTTTCTTAAAAAACAAAAACCTTGGGCTTCCCTGGTGGCGCAGTGGTTGGGAGGCCGCCTGCCGATGCAGGGGACACGGGTTCGCGCCCCGGTCCAGGAAGATCCCACATGCCGCAGAGCGGCTGGGCCCGTGAGCCATGGCCGCTGAGCCTGCGCGTCCGGAGCCTGTGCTCCGCAACGGGAGAGGCCACAACAGTGAGAGGTCCGCGTACCGCAAAAAAAAAAAAAAAAAGCTATGTATTTTTGAGTTGTAGTTTCAAATGTGATTTTTCAAGTAATTTATTTCACTAAAAATTTTTTTAAAGTTAGACTCTATTTTGGAGCTTAATGAACATTTATAAATAGGAGTTACCAACTTTTATTCCAAAAAAAGGATTCAGTTTGTTAGCTGGACAATGATAATACAGTATTAGGTTGAACCAAATATTGCAATTTTTATTAAGTCAAAAATGATTGAAAATTGGCAGTTTCATGTAATGTATATTTCCAAGCATATTATAGGTCTTTAAAAATAGAAATTAATTTTCAGAAATTATAAATAGAATTTAAAACACTACGCGAGACTTGGAAAAATCTGTAATTTCACCACACAAATACAAATTCTATAATTGTTTCTGTACATTGCCTCCCATTATTTTCTCTTGTGCATACTTTTACAGGCTTGTAGTCATTGTGTACATAAATGTTTTCATGGATAAATTTTGAAACCTTATATCATTTATATTTTAAAATTTGTGATATAATCTTTATATTTATAATTTTTAATAATTGCATAATCCACTAATTAAATTTACTATAATTTACTTACTCATTCCCATATTGTTAAGCATTTAGGTTGCTCCTAGTTTTTTAATATTACAAATGGTGTTTTGATGAACATTCTGAGTTGCTAAGAAAAGATGCCGTATGTTTATATAATCCATTAAAAAAATCTGTGTCTCTGTATTTTTTCACTGTTTGGATTTTTTTAATCAAGTAAATTATGATGAATACTCTAGGTACATCAGGAAATAAAAAGCAGTACCATAAGTTTTCCTCTGTAATTTGCCATTACCACTCAAAACTGATTTCTTTTATAGTCATTAATTCATAATGACAACATAATAATAATCTTCAGAGCTCACATTCCACCACCAGACTTTCCACTGAGCTTGTAATTAAAATGTCAGAATTCATTCCTGTCCTTAAAAATATTTTTTTTTTTTGCTTCTGATGATTGATTCAAAATTCTGTTTTATAAGTCTTAATTCTCACATCTTCTATTTCAGCAAAATGAATTCTCAAGGTAAGAAAGAAAATAAGCGTTTAGAATTTAAAATCTGCTCTTATTAGGTTGACATAGACACCAGGGTCAGACATTGTTGCTTTCTGACATTTTTTGTACACATTTAAAAATAAAAAATTGAATTGTACAACCAAGAGTTTACATTTTTCTGTTGGACTATTGATATATTAGAGTTACTAAATTTTAAAGAGGGTTATTTTTGTGTATTTTAAAGAGGGTTATTTTCGTGTATTTTAAAGAGAATGTATTTGGTTCATTCTTAAGTTAAACTCATACAACAACTTGGTTTGGCCCAGACTTTATATTCTCACATGTGAAAGTAGAAAAGACTGCCAAACTATAGTGTAAACTAGAGATATTCACCAATGCGACCTATTACCCACCTTTGGGCCTTACTTCCAGCCTGTCTGCAGTCAACAAGTTAACTGGAGTTCTAGAACTCATGATTCAGTTGGATAACTTTTCACTATTATTCCACCTCCAAAGGGTGGTAACAAGTGTTAGGAGGTGGGTAATATACAGGCCTCTTTGTTTTGATTATTTAATCCAGAACAGTGGAATTAGAAATACATGTCATCTCTCACTCAATCCCTTTAACAATTCTTGATGCTAATACTCAATAGTTGGCAGTACCTACATAGTTAACAAGAATGCAATATCTAGAATTAGAATAAACCATTTTTATCAAAAATGTCCCAATCTACTTTCTGTCCACTATCAAATATTCTATAAGGACAGACTATTCAACCTGACAGATATTTGAGTGCCTTCTCTATGTAGAGTAAGATGTGTGTCAAGGAAAGCTATGCTCTTGAATTTTTACATTTCTCCTAGTCTAACGCAGGGCTAAATTCTTCCAAAACACATCCTGTGGCTGAGAATGTTTTTGTTAGTAGTTATGCAACCTTATGAAAAAGCATGGTCTTCTCCAAATTGGATACACTATAAATTGAAGACATTAGTCATAGCTGGTGCTTTTTTCTTCCATTTGAAACACACACACTTTAATACTTTCTTTCAGGCCAAATTTTAAGTGGTGTATTGAAATATTGGAGAAGAAATACCATATGTAAAAAAAAAAAAAACTTGGACAGATAATACTTTAAAAAGCAATATGCATCAGAAGGAGGAGAAATAGTGTCATTTTCTCACATTTCAACCCCCAGGCATCCATGTATAATTTAACAAAATGCAATATGATACAGCATTCATTTATATACTCAGCGTGTAATTATTGAGCACTTGTCATGGATGTCACACGGTAATCATCTCTGTGGGGGATACAAGGGAAGGAAGGGCCCATCCTTGCCCCCAAGCAGCTTAGAGCACCTTTGGGGAGATAAAACAAGAAAGAAAGGTTTAATAACAGAGTGGACTACTGACTCTGTGACACAGACGATAGTGCTTCAGGAATACATGGGGGAATGGTCCTGGGAGAGCTATAGAGAAGCAGTGGGGCTTGGGCTGGATCTTCAAGAATGAGTAGGATTTAGCTAGGGGAGGAGAGCCAGGGAGGGCACTCTGGACATTTAAGAAAAGGGGGAATTGTGTGACAGTGTCCAGGGGATGGTGAGTGAGTAATGGACAGACTGGCTGAAGTGGAGGGTCATGCTATGGGAAAATGAAGTGGAATGAGATTTGGGGCGGAGAGGGCCAGGAAAGGCGAATGACTCTTATTGCTACCCACTCTATGCCAGGCCCTTTATTTATCTTATTGAATTCTTCCAACAATCCTACTTCTCAGCTGTACAGAGGAGAAAACTGAGGCTTAGACAGATTATGTGATTGTTTTCAAGGTCATAAGACTGGCTGGTGACAGCATCAGGATTCAAACCGAAGTCTAAAAGCACATCCTTGGTCTTTCTGCTACGCTAGTTCCCTTAAATGCATTGCAGAAGGACTTGAACTTGGTTTTGGATGAATGTGTGAACATGTGACTAAAGAAAGCATAGCCAGACATGGTGTCTTGTCCTATGAGTGCCTTAGTCTCCAATGGCCTGAGATCCTACACAAAGATAAAATAAGTCCCGAAATGCCCTAACTTGGTTAGATCAAAAATCTCATGAATCTCAAGGTTTATGATGGTAGAAAAGCCAGGTTGGAGTTCAAGGGTGCTTGGGTTTTACATGTTGTGTAATTTAACATAACACTTTAATTTAGTTTTATAGAAGGTAGTCCTAGTTAAATCCTGTTCTGAAAAGCTTTCAGGTGTTCTCTGGAATTATCCACCCTAAACTTCACACCAATAAATTTTCTGGAGGAGGATGGATAATGGATTTTCCGTTTGATAATAATATTTACAGGCATCATCTGGTCTCAGTTGCTGAAGACTGGTATTTTGAAATCATGAGACAATAAAGGTTCATTTTTTTCAAATTAAATAAAATAGCTGACTCTTGACAGTAAAAAGAACACGAGAATCCCCTTTATGTCTGCAGTGCTTTCTCAATGTTCCTTCTTCATTGGACATCATAACATCTGCAATATACAGTACATCAAAAAAGGAATGGGGTGGTTAAATATTCATGGCCACTTGCTGTTCAATGTGTGTTTTTATTATTTTTGGCAAATAGCAGGCTATCTAATGATTCATTTAATCCAGTTTACAAATGGCCAGTATCTAATTTTTATCTATCGCTGACAGATTTCTGCTTTTTCCGAAAAAGAAGGTATCAGCCTTGCCTTTATGCAGCCTTTCAGCCTCTTGGAAGCCCACTGGAAGGTCCCAGGTGCTTAGGTTTTAGGATCTCAGGTCTCAAGAGTGGGCAAAGTACAGCAAGCGCAGACCAGAGAGAGTGTAGAGACAGTCTCTCTTCTCTAGGAGCAGAGGTGCTCCAAAATACTAACCAGGGTTAATGGGATAGAAAGGCCAAGGGAAAAGTTCTGCTCATCTGTTTTCTGTTTTATTGTTATAAAACGGGTGGCATTTTTCAGAGGTTATTCCCTTGGAAATCAAAGAGAAAATTAAGCAGAGAAAGGGGGAGAATGTTTCCTAAAATGTGTTTACCTTTGGGCCTAGCAGGGCTGGCTTCCTGGGCAGCCGTGCGACCTGTGTGGTCACACAGGGCCCTGCATTCAGTAGGGCCTCGTGCTTGGTTTCATGCTCTGTCCCATCACTGTCTAGAAATTCTTAATACTTTTTGAACCAGGTACCTCGTGTTTTCATGTTTCACTAAGCCCCACAAGTTATATAGCTGGTCCCACAGACTACTGAAGTATGTGATGAAAAAGCAGCTCACTTTGTCCTAAGCAAAAGGCTTCTATCAAGATGGCTGAAGAAAAGAAGGCAACACCAGGAACCAAAAGAAGTAGAGGGAGGGGCTTCCCTGGTGGCGCAGTGGTTAAGAATCTGCCTGCCAATGCAGGGGACGTGGGTTCATGCCCCGGTCCGGGAAGATCCCACATGCCCGGGAAGATCCCACATGCCCCAGGAGTGTTTGGGCCTGTGAGCCATGGCCGCTGGGCCTGTGCGTCTGGAGCCTGTGCTTTGCAACGGGAGAGGCCACAACAGTGAGACGCCTGTGTACCGCAAGAAAAAAAAATTAAAAAAAAAAAAAAAGAAGTAGAGGGAGGAGGGAAGAGTCAATGAAACAACGGTAATGCACCTTTTCGTGACTAACAGTGATGCATAAGCAACTTGTTCTCAAGGGAAAAAGAGAAATATGGTTAGAAAGAGAATCATTTATTGCCACTTCTTCCCATGTGGCTACTTTTTATCCAAATTCTATATTCCTTGTTTATACCCTCCCTGTACCTACACTGCTCTGTGCTAATAGTCATTTGGACATAGTCTGTAACTTTGTTTATACAATCCGCAATTGCTACTGATACAAAAGGTAAAGGATCTTATGTTGATAATATTAAAACCAAGAGTCATACCATTATTTCTATTTTCTCAAGTGTGGAAATAAATAAAAACCAACCAAATGAGAAAGCAAAAGCTATTTATTCTGAGCTTACTATTGCAAGGGAGTCAGCCACCATCACTTGCATTTCGGCAGAGACTCAAAGGAAGGCAGAGGAATGGGAAAGTTCTGTAGTGGGAAAAGGAAGGCTTCAGGTATACCCTGTTTGGAGGCTGTTGGCCTGGGGAAGATGTAGGCAGGCCAACTAGAAGGGGGCATCCTATGTGACAGGTTAGGGGGGCATATTTGGCTTTCTTTGGTTGGGCCCAAGTTGGAAGTAGAGACGAAAGTTAGGGAAGCTCTCGGTTATTAATCATGTCATGGCCATTTGGGGCTGACTGTTACAGAAGTTATTATTTAGCTTCCTGGATGGTACTAGCGATAGCAATCTGACTCCCTGCAAGTCTGACTTCCAGCAGGTTGGCTTCCTGGGCTGTTTACTGTGGATAAGGGGTTTGCTTCCTGGGCAGGTGGCTGCAGGTTGTGGGTCAGAGTTCTTTTTTTATATGGTCTGGCCATTCTCCATTTGTGTATTCAGTCTCTCACGAGACACCCCTTAATAAAAGGGCTTTGTTGGTCTGGTTAGAATCGATTTCCTATTTCAAATGATCCCTATACAACATGTTTTCTTCCCTTCTAGTCCAGGTAGCAATTGTTTTTCATACTTGTACCAGATAATATATTGCTTACATAGTCTTACTAAAGAGGCATTATTAGCCAATTCATTTAGAGAGTTTACATATTAGGAGAAGAAAACAACCTGATTTAAGCCAAGCCTTTAATGATTCTCTTGTTCTGCTTCAGGGAAAACAATATGTATCCCCTCAATTTCTCCTAGATATATAAACTGCAGTCATCAGTTGCCTTGGAGATGTTACCACCAACCTTTTTTGGAGACAGACCCAGGGGGCTGATCTTGGGGGCCAGGGCAGATGTGGCACCAACTTCCCCACCAGTGCACCTCAGGTCTAAGACTTTGATCTCACTGGGGTCAAACTTAGGAGGCATGGTGGAGATGTCTGGTGTCAGATGAACCCAGATTTGGGATGATGGAAAAAAGCTGCACCTTGGCCTCCTCTAGCTGAAAGCAAAAAGCTAGCTATCAATTCTTAACAAATAACTGGGCATCATTTTTCCCTGCTTGACCTTTGCAGACTGAGAATATTGTGTCTGGGGCTTCCCTAGTGGTGCAGTGGTTGAGAGTCCGCCTGCCGATGCAGGGGACACAGGTTCGTGCCCCGGTCCGGGAAGATCCCACATGCCATGGAGCGACTACGCCCGTGAGCCACGGCCGCTGAGCTTGCGCGTCCGGAGCCTGCGCTCCGCAACGGGAGAGGCCACAACAGTAAGAGGCCCGCGTATCGCAAAAAAAAAAAAAAAAGAAAAAGAATATTGTGTCTGACAGAGTTTTTGTTATACCATGATTCCACTTGACAGATGTGGATTTCTGGTTGATGGTTGTTATAATGGTATTTGATGAGTTTTAAAGTTTTAACTGAATTAGTAGAGATCCTCCCACCCCATCAGGTTAGAAAAATATCCATAATTCATATTAATTTCATCAGTAACATAGGCTAAAAGTTCAAGGCCTGGATCATGAAATAAAGTAAGAATTGTTGTCGTTACTGAGATTTATTGAGTAGCACTTAAAAATAAATGTTAAAATACTTGATGAAACATATAATCATTCTAAAAATACATATAATTTATAGAGTAGAATAGAAGATATAGAATATGTATAATTCTAAAGTTTCTAGCAGCCACATTCATAATTCTTCCCCTACCAAAGCCAGCATCCTAGGCCAAATTCTCACCCTTTCACATCTAGGTTGTTTCAATAGCCCCTTCCCTACTTTTACCCCAGTCCTTCTATACTGCTGCCAAGAAGAGTTTCCACAAACATCCTTTCCATTACATCCTCAAGGCCTTAGCAACTCAGTGGCATAATAAACATAATTAACATACGTGGTCACTTCATATGTACTTCTTTATGTGCACAATAGTTTTAGGAGGTGGGGTCCACAATTTTGAGAAACAGAAACTACTACTGAGAAGGTTAAGCAACTCACTGAAGATCTCATCACCAGAAGGTGAGGACCACAAAGCCCAAGCTCTTCTCTTAACCACTAGGCTCTTCTTTGTAGTGGAAAGGGCATAGGCTTCAGCGTCAGAGGGGCTTGGACTTGAGCTATCTCTGCCATTTACTAGTTATGTGGCCTTGGGCAACTTAACCTATATGGGTCTCCGTTGTTTCATATGTAAAATGGGAATGTTTGGAGGATTGAATGATGTAGCAGAGTTATGAGGCATCAAGTCTACCTCTTAACCACCATACAAGGCAATTTACACTAAGTGCTTTGCACCAAATCTGGAACAGAGTGGGTACTCGATAAAGGTTGTCAACTAGTGAAAATAATTTCTGAGACTAGTTCCCAAGATTCTCCATCTGTTAGATCCTCTTCCTCCCTCCTAACTCCTCAGTCTCTCCAGGTTAACCTCTCTAATCTTAACAGCTCAGGAAGCAAGATTGAAAGAAAAGAGAGCATTTGTTAGGGGTCAGAACACCTGGGTACGAGTCCTGGCTCCATCTCATGAGCAAGATCAGTCATTGGCCTTAGGGAATAATGTAAAATGTCACAGATGTGGGGGGCTTCTCCGATGGCGCAGTGGTTAAGAATCCGCCAGCCAATACAGGGGACATGGTTTCGAGCTCTGGTCCGGGAAGATCTCACATGCTGCGGAGCAACTAAGCCTGTGAGCCACAACTACTGAGCCCATGTGCCACAACAACTGAAACGCGCATGTCTAGAGCCCGTGCTCTGCAACAAGAGAAGCCACCACAATGAGAAGCCTGCGCACCGCAACGAAGAGTAGTCCCTGCTCGCCACAACTAGAGAAAGCCCGCGGGCAGAAACAAAGACCCAACACAGCCATAAATAAAAATAAAATAAATAAATAAAAATTTTTTAAAATGTCACAGATGTGAAAGCTACATAGCTCTGAACCCTAAGAAATTTAGAGCAGATATAGAGCCTGCCTCCATGTGTTGAAGGGTTGCCATATGGAAGAGTGAGTGTATGTGGGTCATATGTATTTTTAGAAACTGCAGAAGGCAAAGTTACATTCATCATGTATTCAACAAATATTTAGTAAGTAACTGATATATACAGGCCACTGGTCTAAACATTGGAGATATAACAGTGAACAAGGCACATAAATTCCTACTAATGTAAAACTGACACATAGTGGGGAAGCAAATGATAAAAAGAATTGCACATACATACTTATAATGTTAAATAGTGCTAGGTAACCTGGAATAAATAAAACAGGGTTAAAAAAAAATAAAGCATGGAGGCTGAACGATAAAGCAGTGAGATAGATAGTGATATTTGAACAGAGACCTGTTTGCAGGGAGGGAGCAAGCCCTGCAGATGTCTGGGAGAAGAAATTCCAGGCAGGAATAAAAACAAGTGCAAAAGCCCTGTGATGGGAATAGACATAGCATATTTGGAAAACATCAAGAGGCTAGTGTGGTCAGAGATCAGTGAGCAGCAGGAAATGAGATTGCAGACACAATCATGGGCCAGGTATTTAGGGCCTTACAGGCCAAGGTAATGCATCTTGACTTATTGTTAATGTTACAAGAAACCATCTTGAGCTGGAGAATGACATGATTTGACTTACATTTTCTAAGGACGATTCAAGTGGCTGCTGGGTAGAAAATAGATCATAGGATGGGCAAGTGTAGAACGAGGAAAACCAGTCAGAAGGCTACTGCCATGGTCCAGGTCAGAGATGGTGGTGGTAACAGTGGGTGGGAGTTTCAGAGAGCTTCAGGGTAGCTTTGTATAAAGAAAACCTCCAGGTATTATAGCTATCCAAATATAGAATTATCTGGGTGCTACAAAAGAGGTTTCCGTATTGGGAGAGGTATGGTCTGGAACAGGGATCAACAATCTATGGCCCACAGGCCAAATTGGGCCCACCGCCTGTTTTTATAAATAAAGTTTTATTGGAACGTAGTCATATTCATTATGGTCTGTGGCTGCCTTTGCACTAAAACAGCAGAGTTGAATCGTTGTAAGAAAACCATATGGTCTACAAACTTAAAATATTTATTGTCTGATCTTTACAGAAAAAGTTTGCTGACCTGGTCTAGAGGACCCCTTGGTGCTTCCTCCCTTCCAGTTGCTATGAGTCCATGTGTAATTGTTCACTTGACACTTCTATGTTGTCTTTATTCCATCTAGTTAATAGACTCCTCATGGGTGTGAAGCTTGTTTTCTACTTCTCAAATATTTCTTCCTATTACCTGAATATAAACAGCTCAGCAATTTCCTTAGAATATACTCCCGTTTGGGAGGTCAAGTAAAGAGGCCATCCTCATACCGTGAAGGAAAAAGAATTGTTCCAAGGTCCCAAGGGTAACAGTAATATTTCCTTCTAGAGAAAGAGTCTATCCCATTGGCAATATCCACAAGGTAGTGTAACCAAGCAGGACCCTATGGGGCCTTCCCAGGACAGACCCCTCCCCTATAACTTCTGCTTTAGCCCCTCTGTGAAGTACCTAGATAATAGTATTTGATGCACATTTCCTGAGTTGTTTTACAGATGCTAAAACCATCACCAAATGGGGGCTTCCCCGGTGGCGCAGTGGTTGGGAGTCCACCTGCAGATGTGGGGGACGCGTGTTCGTGCTCCGGTCCGGGAGGATCCCGCATGCCGTGGAGCGGCTGGGCCCGTGGGCCATGGCCGCTGAGCCTGCGCGTCCGGAGCAAAAAAAAAAAAAAAAAAACCATCACCAAATGGAAGAAATAAACTACTTGAGGACCATGAGCCCCCAGACCTGCTGGTGCCTAAGAATTGACAATGTTAATCACTGTGACACCACCCTGTTACCTCAACATCAACCACGAGCTGATCACATACCCTGCGACCCCACTCCTGGCTTTTAAAAATGTTCTGTTGAAACCCTTCAGGGAGTTCGGGGTATTCTGAGCACGAGCCACACATTCTCCTTGCTTGGTCCTGAAATAAACCTTTCTCTGCTCCGAACTCTGACGTTTCGGTTTGTTTGGCCTCACTGTGCATCAGGCACATGAACTTGCATTCAGTAACAGCAGCTCAGTAGCTGCTTAATAAAGTCATCTTGATATTTTTAAGAAATGATATGTGGGATTAAGGACGAAATGTTTGAAGTCTAAAGATGAAGATCTTGCTTCTGGTAATACACCTAGACCAAGAGTAATGAAAACAAGTAACTCACCAGCCAAGACAGGCTGGTCCAGCTCTCAGGCTTCACACCAGTCACACATTTGGAGAACTGAGGAATTCCATGCCTGAACAGTCAGTTACATTTCTTTTAATGAATGAGAAGAATGTTTACACAAGATACAAACAAATTATTAAAAAAAAAAAAAAGCAACAAGAGCTTCATCTCTACCACATAAACCCCTGGAATTTGAAATGCAAACAATCCTTATTTTCTCACATGAAGAATAGAGCATTGGAAGAACAACAAGGCTGAGCAAAAGCAGAAATTCTTTAAAGGAAGAAAAGGGAGGGTTTCTTACTTAACGATAGGCTCAAGATCCTGAAAATGATGAGAGAGAACAGGGGGCAAGGAAGGGGCAGAATGTTTCATTGAGACATACTGTTACTTGTGGTGAACTAATGACACTGCTGCTGGCTTCCAGAAAGTAGGCTTTCCTCTCCCCTTCCCCTCCACTAACAAAAACATCAGATGGACTTCTACTTTGAAAAATGCTATCATTAACACCAATTATGAGGAACAGATTTTTTAATTGAAATTCTTGAAATCATTTTCGAGTCTCCATATAGCTTATATACATACAAAAAATTAAATTAGAGATAATTATTCAGACAATTCAAACCAAAAAGAAAGTCCCAAACCTGCTTTTTGTGTTCTTTGCGTAGATCGATTAATGATTATATGGAAAGCCTAAAACAATGTTCACTGTTTGTCTCAGCAATTGCTTTACGTGGGCAGTGGCAATCACTGCAAAATTGTTAGTTTCCTCTGTGTTTTTAGTGATATGTTATAGTGATCAGTTTAAATAATTTTGTAGGTTTTTAACAGGACTGTTGCATAAAAACCTTCACTTCTGGAGCCCAGCTTTACAAATTCTTCCCAGAGTGCCCTTCTTCAAGCATATCTAGGCTAATAACTATTTGGTATGTGACTGTCCATTTATGTATCACACCCATGCCTGTGTATCACTTAGGGCAGATTAATCTAGCTAACCTTTATAGGCTGCATGGTGACTGATAACACAAATGCCACCATATATATATATATATATTTTTTTTTTTTTTGAGGTACGCGGGCCTCTCACTGTTGTGGCCTCTCCCGTTGCGGAGCACAGGCTCCGGACGCGCAGGCTCAGCGGCCAGTGCTCACGGGCCCAGCCGCTCCGCGGCATGTGGGATCTTCCCAGACCGGGGCACGAACCCGTGTCCCCTGCATCGGCAGGCGGACTCTCAACCACTGCGCCACCAGGGAAGCCCCACCACCTTATATTTTTTTACATAGGAGAGGTAGAGCACTGGTGAAGGAGTTGTAAAACTACCAATCAACTTGGGAAAGGCCACTGGACACCTCTGAGCTTCTGTTTTTTTTCCATCTATACAATGGTAATAGTAATATATAAGAGTTATGTTACTTGAACAAACTATTTTAACATCATAATTGTGAATCGACTAACTATGAATGGAGAGCACAGAAAGGATTATCATCATTATAAAATACCTTGTCTTATATTGGACCCCAGATTTCCTTGGAATGATTCTATGTCTGGGGAAGAATGCATTGGTAACCAGTAATGGTCTTGGTAAGAAAATACAGCTGACCCTTGAACAGTATATGTTTGAACTGCATGGGTCCACTTATACGTGGATTTTTTTTTTCAATAAATATACAGTCCACCCTTTACTCATGGGTTTCACATCCACGGATTCAACCAACTGCAGCTAACTGAGGATCAAAATTTCTATCCTTGGTTCATTGAATCTTCCAATGCAAAACCTGAGGACACAGAGGGCCAGCTGTCCTAGGAGTGGATGCTTGTGAACACTAAGACTTCATCACTAATACAGGAGACACTGTAGCAGGTCTAGCCATTTCTCACAGCAGTTTGCTTCCTCCAAATTCCTCTATGTCTCTTTTAAAACTTGGGTTCTGGTGGCCACATTCTCAAACCCTAAACCAGGCAGTATATGTAATTTGACCTGGGACTTTTGTCCTGTGATCAAGTGTAAGAGACATTTTGTGGGACATACTGTATAGCACAGGGAACTATACTCAATATCTTGTAATAACATATAATGGAAAAGAATCTGAAAAAGAATATACAGGGTGGGAGGGAGGGAGATGCAAGAGGGAAGAGATATGGGGACATATGTATATGTATAACTGATTCACTTTGTTATAAAGCAGAAACTAACACACCATTGTAAAGAAATTATACTCTAATAAAGATGTTAAGAAAAAAGAATATACATATATATGTATATGTATAACTGAATCACTTTGCTGTACACTTGAAATTAACACAACATTGTAAATTAACTATACCTTGATTTTTAAAAAAGAGACATTTTGTAAGCTATATTGTGGACACCAAATTACTGGAATTTCTGGGACTTTTTTTCATGGGAAAGAATCAGAATATTTGAAATCTAGAAAGTCCCTGATAATCAAGGATTTATGGACATGATGCTTATGACAGGTAATCCACAAATGCCAAGTTTTTAGAAGCAGAGTTCAACTTTAAATGCAGAAAAATCATCTGCAACTTGGTTAATACCAGCTTTAATGAGGCAAATGTGCTTTCTATCTAGTAAATTAAAATGAAGAGAAAAAGGCAGAAAAGCAAACACCCCTTTATCATCAAGTGATGACCTCAGAATTTCCTTTTGAATCCTGTGACCCAGTGAAGACATTGCTCCCCTTTCTGATTTGCCTTAGTTTAAAAACAGAGGTCTGAAGTGAGAGGTGGGGAGGAATAGGGCAGGAGTTATTAAAAAGGTA
Source organism: Grampus griseus (assembly GCF_964374135.1). Lineage (NCBI taxonomy): Eukaryota > Metazoa > Chordata > Mammalia > Artiodactyla > Delphinidae > Grampus > Grampus griseus. The sequence goes on from NC_139017.1 coordinate 83,948,743, forward strand.
AAAAGTCTGTACTGTAAACTATACAGATCAAATATTATGGAACATTCTACGTGAATGACTACTGTTATTCTTAGTTTGTTAAAAACTTTGCAAATTTTGGTTTTGAATAGCATTTGGGTTTATCCGATTTAGTAGGAGTAAAGGCAGGGAGGGGAAAGAGAGGTGGAAATTATATTTTAGCGAAAACATGGAAGAAGAAAGGGATAGTGTTTGCATGCAAAATTTAGCTTCCTAGTAATCAAGGTAAAGAGGAAACTATGATGAGTTACGCAACTTCTTTCTTCTAGTAGAAGCAAACAGGCCAATTACTCAGGAGAGACAAACCTTTTCTGACACTGAGCTCTGAAAATAATTTGTCACAGAGGTTTTTGTATAAAGGACCTTGAACAATTTCATGGATGGTATTTTCCAGTTAGGAGATTTTACAGACATTTGAGAGCTGAGCTGTTAGAGAAATGCTCTTTCATGCAGGATAGGAAAGACAGAATCTTTTTCTCTCTCTCCCTCTCACTGCCCCCCAAACGGCCCCCACCCAAACACTTACATCCTAGTCCAAGCACACATGCCTTCAAAGGGCATGTAGCCCAGATGCTGCACGGCCATCGGGAAGCCACAATTAACGTCATTACTCACGGCTTTTCAGGGAGGTGATAAGAGGTATACTCCCTTTGAAGCTGGCATAACCATTCATCCTGTCCCAGCAGCCTGCATACCGAAAGTGGGATTTGTAGCAGCCGTTTCATTTTGCTGCCTGTTCTGCCATTCTTTCTCCCATAGAGGAGTTAAGAAAGAATAAAAGGTAAGGGAGAAAGTTGCTCACATTCTCTCTTTCACCCAGCAAGGCTTGTGGTTAGCGTCATTCTTGGCCTGAAGGAGAGATCTGAATCTCCATGCTGTGATCCTAAGGAGCAGGAAGGTGATGGCAGATGTAGATGAAAACAGTAGGTTCCCTGGGCTCTTGGTGTCATAGAACATGACAACTCCATAGAGAGAGAGGTGAGAGTCAGAGCACAGAGGAATGCGCTTCTCAGAATGCTACCCTCTGCGCTTGACTGCTTATTAAAGACCCATCAGAACAAAAACCCGAACAGGCTGCTAACTGGTGCTTTGGTGGATTAACACTGGGCTGGATCCCACATTCTGAGATTTCAAAGTTCCTTTGAAGTTAGTATATTAGGAAATCACATTGCAAATCGTACCACTGTAAATTTTAGATGTTTCCTGAAAGCTCTGTGATGGAAGAAGAGTTGACTCATTCTTTAGGATTTAAAAAGGGGGAGAACGAAGTCTTTTTTACACAAACGCAAAAGTAATAATTCCCCCCAATGAATGAAAAAAAGAACATGGAAGTCTCGTGGATTTGCCAAAGGCGATTTTATTCTTCTAAAGATTCAGTTCCTTTCAGAAGTTCATAACATTTCTGTTTCCTTAATGTGGCCCTACATCTTAATAGTCTTAACGTTAGAGTAATTTCTTTAAAATATTCAAATGCGACTCATCATTAAAGTGGCCATTATCATCCTTGACTTTGTTAATGTTACTTTAGTGGCTTCTCAGTCTGAGGGACCTGAAGTCCTCAGTAGAAGGAATTAGTTTTCTGCTTCCTCTTAGGATCACTCAGGTTGACTTGGGCATAGGCTGTGTGAGGCCTGGAGGACACAAGGTGAGGGACAGTGTTCTGTCCTCAGGAATCAGATCCTGATTCCTGCCACAAACTGGAAGTTATGGCTTTCCAGGCATGAATGCGGAACACATACCGAGTTCCTGAAGGAGCCTTCTTTACATCAGTGCTTCTTAGAAAAGCTAAAAACAAATCACACAAAAATAAAGAAAATATCACACTCATTAAAGAGTACGTAAGAGAAATGCACTGCTATTTAAAGGTAGCTGTAGCATTTGATGTAGATCTAATGACTTTCCTGTTATCACATCTGTGTATATTTATACCTATCTCAGCACAGAAACATGCGTCACCACTGATGCCTTGAAAGTAGCCGAGGTTATGGTGTGGGGGATGAACACAAAATTTAACTACAAGATGAAGCGTCTTGAAAGGTCAGTGGGGTGGAGAATAGTAATTGTTCCAGCTGAGCAACTCTCCACAGTACATTTTTGATGCAATGACTAATTATTGTGATTATTTTCATCAGTGAAGGCTCCATTAGAGCTAAACACATTCATTTCCTCTTTTCCTCCTCAAAAGTATCTCAAGCTTTGGAGGAATTCCATATGTTTTCTACCTATACTTAGGAAGTGTGCTCTCCGTATGTTTCCACAAATGGTGAACTACCTTTCTTCCCGCTGTTCTGCTGTCTATGAGGCAGTAGTTTTCTCTTCTTTGTGTCTATTCTAGAAAGCCAAATGGAGCTGAATGAGAACAATTAGCACCTAAGTTGATAAAATTCTCATCTGACCTTTGGAGACCCCTGGGCTCACAGCCTGTAGCCGATAAGCTACAGTTGAACATAACGAGCTGACACATCATTGCAATAAAAGGGAGTAGTAAGTGTAGAAACTGTAGGTCTTTAAAAAATTAATTTTAGCCCCTAAAAAATTACTGTCTACAATTTTACAGATTTATATCAAATATGGCCTCTTTACTGAGCATTTTTCCAAAGAACTTGTAGAAGAGAGTGTGGTTTTGGAGCTGACACATCTGCATGGTGGGAAGGATGAAAGATGAACAGAATAATTAAATATAAAAGATCACTTATAACACCATCATCATAATAAGGTCTTAAATTCCTATAATGTCTTAGACTTTTTTTTTTTTTTTTTTTGGCCACGCTGCACGGCATGCAGGATCCTAGTTCCCCGACCAGGGATTGAACCCGGGCCCCCTACAGTAGAAGCTCGGAGTCCTAACCACTGGACCGCCAGAGAACTCCCTGTCTTAGACTTTTCAAAGGGTTTTCACACATATTCTTGTTTGCTCTTTGTGGACCTGGGCATGACACACCTATTGAATTTGAAACTAAAGAGCATAGATGAAAAGCATACTTCTCAAGACATGACCTGGGAAGAACAGTCCAGTTTTCCAGATGGTGAGATGTCTACACTACCATAAAGACAAACATTAAGATTGGGCCTTCAGAAGCAAAATGGAGAAGATATTTAGGGGAATATATTAACCAGATTGTCATATTCCTTCTCCTTCCAGCTCATCCCCAAATTGTAATTAAGGAAAAAACTGTCTTGGCCCGTCTTGTTTGAATTCATGGTATGATTGTCAGCTGTTTGCTCAGGCAACTAGGTGGTTAATTTGATTTTTCAGTCTTTGAACAAAATCTTTGATAGTTTAAAATGCCTGATGAGTGGAAGATACTAGGACCACCCTTCTTTTCACATGGATGACTTCTGAGAATGATCGTGCGCAGGAATCAAACTTCATTTCAGTTTGCTAAAGTCAATTTAAATAAATCTAAGCACAATACATTCATTTGGCCAATGATTTTAAAATTCAGAACCCCAGAATTTTATAAACTTATTTTGTAGCTAGCAGCCTTAAACGTGTTTTTAATAGTTGGTTGTTTCTCTTGGTTTTTTAATTTTTATTTTATTTTATTTTTGGCCGCGTGGCACAGCTTGAGGGATCTTAGTTCCCCAACCAGGGATCAAACCCATGCCCACAGCAGTGAAAGCACGGAGTCCTACACTGGACCACCAGGGAATACCTAGAACTCCAGAATTTTATAACAGTGGGACAGGCTGGAAAATCAGTAACAGGGGGATGTTAAGATATCTGTCCTTTCAATGAAAACATGTGAGAGTAGACAAAGAATTTATGAGTATAGGTTTCAGAAAGTTTGGTTTAAAATTGTGCTGGAACATGCTAATATCTTAGAGAAGACTATAAATGTCAGTGTATTTTATATTGTCTTCACTCATAATAGCTCCCCTTATACTCAAATTATGACTATTTATTACTTAACAAATTGTAGTGTTTAAATGTCTTCAGGCTTATCTAGAGATATAACAAGGAGTTTTCCTTTCAGGCGTTTTGGAAACAGTCCAAAAATAGACTCTTCATCTTTGACTGCATAGCATGTCTTAATGGAATAGTTATAATGGTAATTATTCATATTTATTGTATTTTCCTTAAAGATGCTTTAAATGCATATTTTACATTTCATTACGTCATAATGTGGCATCATAAACTGAAACATGAAACCACTTTGTGTTACAGCACAAATACTAAATATCCCTATAAAATGGGAAATTCTCTTTATTTATTTACTTTTAAAAAATATTTATTTTGGTCGCGCCAGGTCTTAGTTGCGGCACGTGAGATCTTCGTTGTGGCATGCAGGATCTTTCAGTTGCGGCATGCGGACTCTTAATTGCGGCATGCATGTGCAATCTAGTTCCCCGACCAGGGATCGAACCCCCGTTCCCTGCATTGAGAGCACGGAGTCTTACCCACTGGACCACCAGGGAAGTCCCAGGGAGATTCTCTTTAAACGGCACCTTCTGAAGAACTATTTTTCTACATCTCTCTAGGTACTGCATTTCATAACTCGATTCCTTTCAATTTTAACAATAATTGGCTTTGCATAAAATCTTAAAGTTGGGAGGTATATCTGTTGAGAGGATTGCTTTCAGCTACCAGCAGTGAAAAACTTGACAAACAGTAGCTTAAAAAAGTAAGAGGTGGGCTTCCCTGGTGCGCAGTGGTTGGGAGTCCGCCTGCCGATGCAGGGGGCATGGGTTCGTGCCCCAGTCCGGGAGGATCCCACGTGCCGCAGAGCGGCTGGGCCCGTGGGCCATGGCCTCTGGGCCTGCGCGTCCAGAGCCTGTGCTCCACAGCGGGAGAGGCCACAGCAGTGAGAGGCCCGCGTACCGCAAAAAAAAAAAAAAAGTAAGAGGTTTATTGGGCTCTGACAACTTTTGTTCATCCTCTTTAGCAAATGACCTTTGTCTTCATTACCATAACAGGGCCACTGTACCTCAGGCCTCCCTTCTGCACTCCAGATCAGAAGAGAAGGGGTGGGTGAAGGGCAACAGTCAAGAGGCCTTACTGGTAAGCCAGCTGAGTCTGTCTCTGTTTTCCTTTTTAATTGAGATATAATTCATATACAATAAAATTCACCCCTTTAAAGTGTAAAATTCAATGTTTTTTAGTATACTTACAAGGTTGTGCAATCATCACCACTATCCAATTCCAGAACATTTCCATCATTCCAAAGAGAAACCCATACTCATGTAGCAGCCAGTCCCCATTCCCCCTCTCCCTTCACATAGCCCCTGGCAACCACTACCTACTTTTTGTCTCTATGCTTATTCTGGACATTTTGTATAAATGAAACCATACAATGTGTGGCCTTTTGTGTCTGGCTCCCTTTGTGTCTGGCTTCTTTCACTTAGCATAATATTTTCAAGGTTCATCCACTGAATGGAAGTATCGGTACTTCACTCCTTTTTATGACTGAATAATATTCCATTAGATGGATATAACACATTGGTATATGGACATTTGGATTGTTTCCACTTTGAGGCTATTATGAATAATGCTGCTGACAGGACTAAAAAGCACTAACAGGCATTGTCCCCTAGCTAATTCATCATTAGATATTGTCCTTCATAATACCTACTATGTAGCCGCACACTTTCGCTATGTGCTGTCAATGGGAGCTGTTTTCGCTATCATAGGTGGATTTGTACACTGATTCCCACTATTCTCAGGATATACACTCAACTCAACATGAGCAAAAATTCACTTTGCAATCATATTTGTGGGTGTCAACATAACCTTCTTCCCACAACTTTTTTTTTTTTTTTTTTTTTTGAGGTACGCGGGCCTCTCACTGTTGTGGCCTCTCCCGTTGCGGAGCACAGGCTCCGGACGCGCAGGCTCAGCGGCCACGGCTCACGGACCCAGTCGCTCCACAGCATGTGAGATCTTCCCGGAATGGGGCACGAACCCACGTCCCCTGCCTCGGCAGGCGGACTCTCAACCACTGCGCCACCAGGGAAGCCCCCCACAACATTTTTTAGGCTTATCTGGCATGCCTCAACGATACTGCGACTACCCAGATGCCTATACAACATGAAATACTATTTCATCAATAGGCTCATTCGTCTCATTAACAGCAGTCATGCTGATAATCTTCATCATCTGAGAATCATTCACATCCAGACGAGAAGTACTAACAGTAGAACTCACTACTACAAATTTAGAGTGACTAAATGGATGTCCTCCACCATACCATACACGTGAAGAGCCAACCTACATCAATCTAAAGTAGTCAAGAAAGGAAGGAGTCGAACCCTCTTCTGTTGGTTTCAAGCCAACATCATAGCCGCTATGTCTTTCTTCATGAATGAGGTATTAGTAAAATTTTATATAACTTTGTTGAAGTTAAGTCACAGGTGGAAATCTTGTATATCTCTATGGCATATCCCTTCCAACTAGGTTTTCAAGATGCAACATCACCCATCACAGAAGACCTACTACACTTTCACAACCACACACTAATAGTTGTTTTCTTAATTAGCTCCCTGGTTCTTTACATTATTGTACTAATACTAACAACTAAGCTACACATACTAGCACGATAGATGCACAAGAAGTAGAAACTATCTGGACTATCTTACCAGCCATTATCTTGATCTTAATTGCCCTGCCATCACTACAAATTCTTTACATAATAGATGAAATTTATAATCCCTCTCTTACTGTAAAAACTATGGGTTACCAATGATACTAAATCTATGAATATACTGACTATGAAGACCTAAATTTTGACTCCTATATAATCCCAACATCAGACCTAAAACCAGGGGAATTACGACTGCTAGAAGTAGACAACCGAGTAGTTTTGCCCATAGAGATAACAATCTGAATGCTAATCTCTGAAGATGTACTGCACTCATAAGCCGTACCTTCCTTAGGCCTAAAAATGGATGGAATCCCAGGACACCTAAATCAAACAACCCTAATATCAACACAACCAGGCTTATATTACGGACAGTGTTCAGAGATCTGTGGGTCAAACCACAGCTTCATGCCAATTGTCCTTGAGTTAGTGCCTCTAAAATACTTTGAAAAATGATCCGCATCTATGCTATAAGCTCATTAAGAAGCTAGGTTAGCGTTAACCTTTTAAGTTCAAGACTGAGAGCTAAAATTCTCCCTAAGGATATGCCACAACTAGATATATCAACATGATATTACCATTTCATCTATATTTCTAACACTATTTATTATATTTCAACTCAAAGTCTCAAAACATATCTACTACCCCAACCCAGAGTCAACGCTCACTAAAGTGCAAAAACAACCCACCCCTTGAGAGACAGTATGAATGAAAATTTATTTGCCCCTTTCGTGACCCCAACAATAATAGGCCTCCCCGTAGTCATTCTAATTATTATATTCCCAAGTATTTTATTTCCAACATCAAAACAACTAATTAACAATCACATAATTTCCCTTCAACAATGGCTAATCCAGCTTACATCAGAACAAACAATAAGCATCCGTAATCATAAAGAACAGACTTGATCACTAATACTAATATCACTCATTCAATTTATTGGGTCAACCAACCTTCTTGGACTACTGTCCCACTCATTTACACCCACCATGCAGCTCTCAGTGAATGTGGGAATAGCAGTTCCCCTATGAGCCGGTACCGTGGTTATAGGTCTCCGCAACAGAACAAAAGCATCTCTAGCTCACTTCCTACCACAAGGCACACCCACCGCCATCATCCCCATGCTAGTAATTATCGAAACTATCAGCCTATTCATCCAACCAGTAGCACTAGCTGTGCGACTAACGGCCAATGTTACAGCAGGTCATTTATTAATACATCTAATCGGAGAAACAACCTTAGTGCTAATAAGCAGCAGCACATTCACGGCTCTCATTACATTCATTATTCTCACCCTACTCACTATCCTCGAATTCGCCGCCGCTATAATTCAAGCCTATGTGTTTACCCTCTTAGTAAGCTTATATCTGCATAACAACACATAATGACCCACCAAACCCGCACGTACCACATAGTAAATCCTAGTCCTTGGCCCCCTACAGGAGCCCTTTCAGTCCTCCTCATAACATCAGGCCTAATCATATGATTCCACTTCAACTCAATAATTCTACTAATACTAGGCCTACTAACTAACACTCTAACAATATATCAGTGATGACAAGTTGTTATTCAGGAAAGCACTATCCAAGGCCACCACACACCAACCGTCCAAAAGGGACTTTGATACGTAATAACCTTATTTATTGTCTCAGAGGTCCTCTTTTTTTTTTTTTTTTTTTGCCTCTCACTGCTGTGGCCTCTCCTGCCGCGGAGCACAGGCTCTGGACACGCAGGCTCAGCGGCCATGGCTCACGGGCCCAGCCGCTCCGCGGCATGTGGGATCCTCCCAGACCCGGGCACGAACCCGTGTCCCCTGCATCAGCAGGCGGACTCTCAACCACTGCGCCACCAGGGAAGCCCAGAAGTCCTCTTTTTTACCCACTTCTTTTGAGCCTTCTATCACTCAAACCTCACCCCTACCCCTGAGTTAGGCGGGTGTTGGCCACCAACAGGCATTCGTCCTCTAAACCCCTTGGAGGTACTGCTTCTCAACACTTCCGTGCTATTGGCCTCTGGCGTGCCCATCACTTGGGCCCATCACAGCCTTATGGAAGGAAATCGTAAGCACACACTTCAAGCCCTCTTTATTACAATTACTCTTGGTGTCTATATTTTACATTCCTACAAACCTCAGAGTATTACGAAGCCCCATTTATGATCTCAGATGGGCTCTATGGATCGACTTTCTTTGTGGCTACAGGATTCCACGGACTACGCGTAATCATCGGGTCTACCTTCCTTGTTGTTTGTTTCCTGCGCCAATTAAAATTCCACTTCACATCCAACCACCACTTCGGCTTTGAAGCCGCTGCTTGATACTGACATTTTGTAGATGTTGTATGATTATTCCTTTACGTATCTATCTATTGATGAGGCTCATAGTTCGTTTAGTATTAATTAGTGCAACTGACTTCCAGTCCGTTACTTTTGGTACACTCCGAAAAAGAATAATAAACCTAATACTGACCCTATTAACAAATACAACAGTAGCCTCATTACTCGTACTCATCGCCTTCTGACTTCCTCAACTAAACACTCACGCAGAAAAAACAAGCCCTTACGAATGAGGATTTGACCCTACAGGATCCGCCCACCTACCTTTTTCCATAAAATTTTTCCTAGTAGCAATCACGTTCTTCCTTTTTGACCTAGAAATTGCTCTCCTACTACCCCTCCCCTGAGCAACTCAAACAAACAACCAAAAAACAATACTCACCATGGCTTTACTTTTAATCTCATTATTGGCAATTAGACTGGCCTACGAGTGAACTCAAAAGGGACTGGGGTGAGCTGAATATGGTATTTAGTTTAAAACAAAATAAACGACTTTGACTCATTAGATTATGATTAGACTCATAATTACCAAGTGTCTTTAGTACATATAAACATTATCATAGCTTTCACTATATCCCTCATAGGGTTACTAATATATCAATCCCACCTAATATCCTCACAACTATGTCTAAAAGGCATAACATTATCACTATTTATCCTGGCGGCCCTGGCAATCTTAAATTCACACTTTACTTTAGCGAGCATAATACCAATCATCTTGCTGGTGTTCACAGCCTGCGAAGCAGCACTTGGGCTAGCCTTACTAGTAGTAGGTATCAAATATCTATGGCACTGATTACGTACAAAACCTCCACCTTCTCCGATGCTAAAATTCATCATCCCCACAATCATACTAATACCCCTAACTTGATTATCAAAAAGTAATAGAGTCTGAATTAACTCCACAATCTACAGCCTACTAATTAGTCTCACAAGCCTACTTCTTCTTAACCAATTCAACGACAATAGCCTTAACTTCTCATTAATATTCTTCTCTGACTCCCTGTCCGCCCTATTATTAATCCTAACAGTGTGGCTCCTTCCCCTAATACTAATAGCCAGACAGTCTCACCTACTCAAAGAACCACTAATCCGAAAAAAATTATATATCACGATACTAATCATATGACAAACATTTCTAATCATAACATTCACCGCCACAGAACTAATTCTATCTTACATTATATTTGAGGCTACTCTAGTTCCTACCCTTATTATCATCACCCGCTGAGGTAACCAAACAGAACGCTTTAATGCAGGACTCTACTTGTTATTCTACACACTAGTTGGATCGCTCCCACTGCTAGTGGCATTAGTATATATATAAAATACCACGGGCTCTCTGAATTTTCTAGTACTTCAGTGTTGAGCCCAGCCACTATCCAACTCCTGCACCAACGTCTTTATATGACTGGCCTGCACGATAGCCTTTGTAGTAAAAATACCCCTCTATGGCCTCCACCTCTGACTACCCAAAGCACACGTAGAGGCTCGCGTTGCAGGTTCTATAGTCCTCGCGGCCGTATTACTAAAACTCGGGGACTACAGCATGCTACGAATCACGTCAATACTCAACACCCTAACAGAATTCAGAGCGTACCCTCTCCTCATGCTCTCTCTATGAGGAATAATCATAACCAGTTCTATGTGTCTATGTCAAACAGATCTAAAATCACTCATTGCCTACTCTTCAGTCAGCCACACGGCACTCGTTATTTCGTTATTGCAGCTATCCTCTTTCAAACGCCCTGAAGCTACATAGGGGCTACCGCCCTAATAATCGCCCATGGCCTCACATCATCTATATTATTCTGCCTAGCAAACTCAAACTATGAATGAATCCACAGTCGAACTATAATCCTAGCCCGAGGCCTACACATTCTCCTCCCACTGATAGGCACTTGATGACTGCTAGCAAGCCTGACAAACCTGGCCCTGCCCCCTACTATCAATCTAATCGGAGAGCTGTTCATAGTCATATCGACTTTCTCAGGATCAAACCTCACTATCATCTTAATAGGAACTAACATTGTAATTACAGCCCTATACTCTAGGTACATACTAATCACAACACAACGTGGTAAATGTACGCACCACATCAATAATATTATGCCCTCCTTCATACGACAAAATGTCCTTATAGCCCTCCACATTCTACCACTCCTACTCCTGTCACTAAATCCTAAAATCATCCTGGGCCCCCTATACTGTAAATATAGTTTAAAAAAAACACTAGATGGTGAATCTAGCAACTGAAGACTAAAACTTCTTATTTACCGAGAAAGTATTACAAGAACTGCTAATTCATGCCCCCATGCCTAGTAGTATGGCTTTTTCAGACTTTTAAAGGATAGTAGTTATCCATTAGTCCTAGGAACCGAAAAATTGGTGCAACTCCAAATAAAAGTAATAAACCTGTTCTCTTCCTTTGCCTTAGTCACATTACTAATACTAATTATCCCGATTATAATAACTAACACAAACTTCTACAAAAGTGATAAATACCCATCATATGTAAAAAGTACTCTTTCATGTACTTTTATTACCAGCCTAATCCCAATGATAATATTCCTTCACACAGGCCAAGAAATAATCATTTCAAACTGATACTGGATCACCATCCAAACCCTTAAATTAACGCTCAGCTTCAAAATAAATTACTTCTCAATAATATTTGTACCAGTAGCATTGTTTATTAAATGGTCTATCATAGAATTCTCAATATGATACATACATTTAGACCTTACATTAATCAGTTCTTCAAATACCTACTCCTCTTCATCATTACCGTACTAATCCTTGTTACTGCTAACAGTCTCTTCCAGCTTTTCATTGGGTGGGAGGGGGTCGGAATCATATCCTTCTTACTCATCGGGTGATGACATGGACGAACAGACACAAACACAGCTGCCCTCCAAGCAATCTTATATAACCGCATCAGGGATATCAGATTCATTATATCAATAGCATGATTTCTATCCAACTCAAACGCATAAGACCTACAACAACTTTTTTTGTTTTTTTGTTTGTTTTTTGTTTTTTGCGGTACGCGGGCCTCTCACTGCTGTGGCCTCTCCCGTTGCGGAGCACAGGCTCCGGACGCGCAGGCTCAGCGGCCATGGCTCACGAGCGCAGCCGCTCCGCGGCATGTGGGATATTCCCGGACCGGGGTACGAACCCGTGTTCCCTGCATCGGCAGGCGGACTCTCAACCACTGCGCCACCAGGGAAGCCCTACAACAACTCTTTATACTCTACCTAAACTCTTTAAACCTCCCCCTTACAGGACTTGTATTAGCCGTAGCCGGAAAATCAGCTCAATTTGGACTTCACCCCTGACTCCCCTCAGCAATAGAAGGTCCCACGCCCATAACAGCCCTACTCCACTCAAGCACAATAGTCATAGCAGGGATCTTCCTACTTACCCGATTTTACCCCCTAACAGAAAACAATAAACTTATTCAAAAAATAACGTTATGCCTGGGAGCCCTTACCACTCTATTCACAGCTATACGTGCTCTCACCCAAAATGATATTAAAAAAATTATTGCTTTCTCTACCTCAAGCCAATTAGGTCTAATGATTGTAACTATCGGCATCAACCAGCCCTATCTAGCATTCTTACACATTTGTTCACATGCTTTCTTTAAAGCAATACTATTCATGTGCTCCAGATCTATCATCCACAACTTAAACAACGAACAAGATATTCAAAAAATAGGAGGCCTATTCAAGACCTTACCCTTTACCGCAACAGCCATTATCACTGGGTGCCTAGCACTGACAGGAGTGCTTTCCTCACCGGCTTTTATTCTAAAGACCTAATCATTGAAACCGCCAACACGTCTTATACCAACGCCTGAGCCCTATTAATAACTCTGTCACCTCCCTCACAGCCATCTACAGCACTCTCATTATCTTCTTCGCACTACTGGGACAATCCCACTCCTCCCCCTCAGCTCCTATCAGTGAAAACAACCCCCTCCTAATTAGCTGTATCAAACGCCTACTAATCGGAAGTATCTTTGCTGGATTCATCATCTCCAACAGCATTCTCCCAACAACCATCCCCCTAATAACCATACCTCTGCACTTAAAACTAACTGCCCTTATAGTAACAACTCTGGGCTTCGTGCTAGCACTCGAAATTAACCCCAACACACAAAATATACCTACTCCTCAAGCTCCTTTAAATTCTCTACTCTCCTAGGACATTGCCCCACCATTATACACCACCTACCCCCTTATCTAAACCTATTAACGAGACAAAAATTAGCATCCTCTCTCCTAGACTTAATCTGATTAGAAACTATCTTACCAAAAACCACATCCCTCATTCAACTAAGATCCTCCACGCTAATCTCAAACCAAAAAGGTCTTATTAAACTATACTTCCTATCGTTTCTCATCACCCTCACTCTTAGCATACTTTTATTTAATTACCCCGAGTAATCTCTATGATAACCACAACACCAATAAACAATGACCAACCAGTAACAATCACTAACCAAGTACCATAACTATATAAGGCTGCAATCCCTATAGCCTCCTCACTAAAAAAAAAAAAAACAGAATCACCAGTATCATAAATAACCCAATCCCCCAACCCCTTGAACTTAAACACAATTTCCACCTCCTCATCCTTCAAAATATAAAATACCATTTAAAACTCTACTATTAACCCTAAAAGAAACACCCCCAAAACAACCTTATTAGAAACCCAAACCTCAGGATACTGCTATAGCTATAGCCGTTGTATAACCAAACACGACTAACATTCCCCCTAAACAAATCAAAAACACTATCAGACCTAAAAATGAACCACCAAAATTCAACACAATCCTACATCCAACACCACCGCTCACAATCAACCCTAAACCCCATAAATAGGTGAAGGTTTTGAAGAAACTCCCACAAACCTAATCACAAAAATAATACTTAAAATAAATACAATGTATGTCATCATTATTTTCACATGGACTCCAACCATGACCAATGACATGAAAAATCATCGTTGTCGTTCAACTATAAGAACACCAATGACCAACATCCAAAAAAAACCACCCGCTGATGAAGATCATCAGCAACACATTCACTGACCTCCCAACCCCGTCAAACATCTCGTCATGATGAAACTTTGGCTCTTTACTAGGCATCTGCCTGATCCTACAAATCCTAACAGGCCTATTCCCAGTGATACACTACACACCAGACACAACAACTGCCTTCTCATCAGTAACACACATCTGTCGAGACATCAACTATGGATGAATTATTTCATATATACATGCAAACAGAGCTTCCATATTCTTTATCTGCCTCTACATTCACGTAGGATGTGGCCTGTAGTATGGGTCCTACACCTTTCAAGAAACATGAAACATTGGAATCATCCTACTACTTACAGTTATAGCTACCGCATTCATAGGTTATATACTACCTTGAGGACAAATGTCATTCTGAGGCACAACAGTCATCACAAACCTACTCTCAGCAATCCCATATATCGGCACCACCCTTGTCGAATGAATTTGAGGAGGCTCTTCTGTAGATAAAGCAATTCTTTGCCTTCCACTTCATTCTCCCTTTCATCATTACAGCGCTAGCAGCCATCCACCTACTATTCCTTCATGAAACAGGATCCAACAACCCCACAGGAATCCCATCCAACACAGACAAAATCCCGTTCCATCCCTATTACAAAATCAAAGATATCCTAGGCACCCTACTACTAATTCTAGCCTCACTAATACTAGCCCTATTCTCACCCGACCTGCTAGGAGACCGCGACAACTACGCCCCAGCAAACCCACTCAATACACCGCCCCATATCAAGCCAGAATGATACCTTCTATTCGCCTATGCAATCCTACGATCAATCCCCAACAAACTAGGAGAAGTCTTACCCTATTACTCTCAATCTTGGCATTTATTCCAATACTCCACACATCCAAACAGCGAAGCATGATATTCCAACCTTTCAGCCAACTCCTATTTTGAATGTTAGTAGAAGAGTTACTAACACTAACATGAATTGGAGGACAACCCGTAGAACACCCATACATCATTATCAGACAACTTGCATCTGTTTTATATTTTCTTTTAATCCTAGTGCTAATACCAGTAACTAGTATCATCAAAAACAAATTTCTAAAATGAAGAGTCTTTGTAGTATAACACAATATCCTGGTCTTGTAAACCAGAAAAGGAGAACGACACACCTCCCTAAGACTCAAGAAAGAAGCCCTAAACTTCACCACCAGCACCACCCAAAGCTGAAATTCTATATAAACTATTCTCTGAAATAAGTTATAAGACATTCATAAAATTATAGTACTACGTCAGTACTAAAACAACCCAGTTTATCACATACATGTTATGTACATCGTGCATGTTTGCACTACCACATCAATAAGTACATGCGTTCCATACGTACATATATACACTGTATGTATAATCGTGCATTACATTATTTACCACATGTCTAATAAGCATGTACGCTAAACCATTGATATTGCATAATACATACAATTTCTTGGTTGTACATAGTACGTTAGGTTAAATCAATCCTGAGCCAAGGTACTTATAATCCCGCACATTACACCACAAGCTTGGTCACCAGGCCGCGTGAAACCATCAGCCTGCTCGGCAGGTGTCCCCCTCCTCGCTCCGGGCCCATACCTTGGGGGTTTCTATCAATGGACTTTATTAGACAATCTGGCTCTTACTTCAGGGCCATCTCACCTAAAATTGCCCACTCTTTTCCCCTTAAATAAGACATCTTGATGGACTGATGACTAATTAGCCAATGGTCACACATAACTGTGGTTTCATGCATTTGGTATTTTTTAATTTTGGGGGGGGATGCTTGGACTCAGCTATGACCTTAAAAGGTCGTAACACAGTCAAGCAATTTGTAGCTGGACTTGATTGGAATTATTTACTGGCGCGAGCAACCTGCATTGTGCAATTCAGTCAGTGGTCGCAGGACATAGCACTCCACTCTCCCCCCCGGTTTAAAATATTTACCTATCAGAATAAATTAACCTTAACACTCCCATCATACCAATGAGCTACTTAGATATTCACCGCCCATACAGACAGACATCCCCCTAGATTCACCAGCCATTTTATCAAAAATTTAATACTAAATCTGACATAAACCACACAACGCAACCATAAAAACACCACCTATATATAGCAAGTTAATGTAGCTTGAACACTTCTTAAAATGTCTAGATGGGCTCACTGGCCCCATGAACCTAAAGGTTTGGTCCCAGACTTTCTATTAGTTTTTAACAGAATTACACATGCAAGTATCTGCACTCTAAATCACTGAGATTAAAAGGAGCAGGTAGCAAGCACGCCACACCTGCAGCTCACAGCACCTTGCTCAACCACGTCCCCATGGGACACAGCAGTGATGAGAATTAAGCCATAAATGAAAGTTTGACTAAGCCATATTAATCAGGGTGGGTAAATTTCGTGCCAGCCACCAGCAGCCATAGATTGACCCGAATTAATAGAATTATGGCGTCAAGCGTGTTAAAGAATTATCCAAGATAAAGTTAAACCTTAATTAAGCTGTAAAAAGCCATAATTACAGTAAAAATAAACTGTGAAAGTGACTTTAACATATCCTGATCACACAACAGCTAAGACCCAAACTGGGATTAGGTACCCCACTATGCTTAGCCCTAAACCCAAATAATCACAGCAACTAGACTATTCGTCAGAGCACTACTAGCAACAGCTTAAAACTCAAAGCACGTGGCGGTGCTTCACACCCCTCTACAGGAGCCTGTTCTATGATGAACAAACCCCCATAAACCTCACCAACCCTTGCTAACCCAGTCTATATACCACCATCTTCAGCAAACACTAAAAAGGAGCTAACAGGGCTAACAAGGACTGTTAGGCTGAATACTTGCATACAAGTTTTTATGTGAACGTATGATAACTCAATGATTTAGCTCTCTGAGGAGCTGCCAAACTGTTTTCCAAAATGGTCACACCATTTCACGGTCACACCATTTCACACTCCCACCAGCAGTGTACGAGGGGTCCAAAGAGTCCATCTCTTTCAAAACCTTTTCTCAAAAGCCTCTCCCACCCCATCCCCCATCCCAGAGACTTCTACAAACATCTCATTGTCCAGAACTGGATCATGTGGCTACTCCTATCTTCAACTGAGTCTGGAAAAGTGGGCATTCTAGCCTTCAAACCTCAATTGTAGAGAAGGAAGGGAGGTTTGCATCTTTGTTAAAGAAGTGATGCTGGGGCTTCCCTGGTGGCGCAGTGGTTGAGAGTCCGCCTGCCGAAGCAGGGAACATGGGTTCGTGCCCCGGTCCGGGAAGATCTCACATGCTGCAGAGCGGCTAGGCGCGTGAGCCATGGCCGCTGAGCCTGCGTGTCCGGAGCCTGTGCTCTGCAACGGGAGAGACCACAACAGTGAGAGGCCCGCGTACCACAAAAAAGAAAAAAAAAAACAAAAAAAGTGATGCTGGTCATTTTTTTCTGATAGGAAATCCCCTCTTCAAAACCCCTGACAAAGAGGCATCCCACCTCTGCTGGAAGATTGCGCTCAAGATGAGACTCCTATCTCCTAAGGAGCTCCCTCTCCACATTTGAATGGATCTTATTGTTAGTTCTTCCTGTGTACTGAAAAACATGTCTGATATTTTCCCTTCAGAAATAACAAAACAGAGGGAATACAGGAATGCAAATGAAATAGAGTCATTAATAATGTAAATGTGATGTTCCAACTATTATTGCCTAGCTCACAGGAGTGTTTGGTAATTGTTTATATTCCTCCCTTCCACCCCCAACCCCTCCTCCTGTCTTTCCCTTCTTTCCTCTGTAATGGCATGGCAAGAGGATACATTTTGTTGTTCTGTTACATTATACATTTCTAGGACATCAGGGATGGTACTGTCTAATTGACTTTGGTCCACACCTGCTACAACTTATGCGTATGTGAGCATTAATGACTTTTTTTTCTGTAGAAGAGAAGGAAGACAACTGGTGACAGAATAAACCACTCGCAGAGCCACCACTGGATTATAAGCATGCTGAGTGCTTAATGAGTTGCTGAATAATATAACACTTTAGTCCTTTGGCTGCCTCATGATTAAATGCTATAAATATTTATGATTTATTACTGATGCTTTGGCTGGGATAGGCTTTGGAAGGCTCATGGATCACAGTGATTCTAAAGGAAAATAAGAAAATAAAACTGTATAAAGCTGCTTATTTATAATGCTGCTCAAATGGTTGATGTAATTTTTCAGAAGCTGGTGGAGGTAAAGCTATTCAGCAGCAATGCCATTTAAATGGTTTCTTTTATAATTGGTAATGTATTTCTCATAGGAATATATTTATAAGTGCGAGTTATGGTTATCACTTTCTACTAAGAACCCACTCACCCCTGAAGGTTTCAGTTAGGCTGCAAGGTCAAAGAACTCAGCATTAGGTTTACCGCAAACGCTTTCTTGCTCTATGTGCCAACCAAGGACTAATACATGGGGGTCTTTCCCCTAAAGTCAGAAATCAGGTCTCTGAGAAGCAAGGCAAACACGTATCTGTACCACTGTCCCCAGCTGCACCTAATCCCCCACTTACAAAACTTTGTGCTCCCTGTTTCCTTGGTTCTGCTGGCTTAGAGGATTTGTACCCAAGAAATAAACACTTGCACGAGGTACATGGCAGTGCTGAGTGAGCGCTGTGATGTGGACTCCAAGTTCAGATAACTGGGCTTGATTCCTAACTCCATCAAACTGCTCAGCCCTCAGCAAGTTACTTAACCTCTCTGGGCTTCAGTTTCTTCATGGCGTTCCTGTGGATTGAGTGAATTAATACATGTGAAGCACTTGCCAAGAGCAAGTGCTCAATTAAAAATTAGGTATAGTTATTTCCATTAAAAGGAATCATAAACAAGTCTTTTGACTTACAGTGTGCCTTAGGACAGAGTAGACATCTCTAAACATTCTACTAGAGAGCTCATTGCTCAGACATGAGGAAAATTTAGCACATACAGAAAAAGAGAAGCATTAAAATTTTCTCCCTGAAACTGATTCTGTACCTTAATACCTATGTGGAGAAAAAAATTAATGAGTTTGGCCTTTTCACATATCTTATCTCACTGCATCTTTGTATCCACCCTTTGATATTGTTATTTGTTATTATTCTCTTCACTTTACTATAAATATGAGGAAACCAAGAACTTGAGAGATGAAATGATTTGTCCAAGAGCACAAAACTACTAAGCAGCAGAGCCAAGATTTGAACCCAGTTCTTTGGATCAATCAATCAATCTATACACAAAGTGATGACAAGAATATGTTTTAGTTTTGTTGTAAAAAATGGAAAGGCGAGTTTGGGGGTAGGGGAGAGGAGGATGGAAAGTAGTATCTTTGTATAATTCTCAATGAAGGAAAGGTTGGTTCTCCTTGAGAAGGGGTCAACATAGCCCTCCTGTCGTGCAGACATCCAACACATGATTGCAGAACAGATCTGGGTTTCCAAAATTGACTATTTTAAAATATAAAGCTCCGCTGATTTTGAATCGCAAAGGCAGGGCACGCAAACAAAATTATAGTTTCTTTTTAAGTGATAAGTATAGTCAGAGTCTAAGCAACTTTTACGTTACAGACTGAAGTGTTTTACTAGTGCATTTACTCATGCCATTTAAGTGGAGGATAATTTCACATTTTCTAATACGTTAATGCCAACGTAGAAAGCAAAATGTTGCTGGAAATTTGTGACTGACAGCCCCGTGCTGTCAGCCAGCTAATGAAGTCTCTCCCTCATGCACAGCTGCCTCATGTACTAAGGCTCAGGTCAGGTATTCATGTCACTGAGGGGATGTCATCTGGTTCCTTATTTGAAAAAGGATTCTTAATACCTCCTCACTCCCACATGCCCCTAGTTTGCTTCAGACAAAAAGGAATTAGATAGTCAAGTCACATACAGAGAAGAGAATATTTATATACAATACTCATGAGAGTAAAACCTTTTCAGGACTGAATGGAAGGTCACTCAGTCTCCCTGAAACATAAAGTCCTGACTGCAGGGAACAAAAAAGCTAGCAAAACCAACCTGGCTCGCTGGATCATGCTAAAGGGCTCCTGAGTGAAAGGCGCAACTATTCCCATAGGTGAGGTCCATGGCGATGGATAGCATTTATTAAACATTTCCTACCTGCCACATATACTATTTATCTGGTTTACTAGATCCACTGAATACTATATCTGGTTTACTCCTGCAAACAGCACCATGAAGTGGAAAATATTATCTTCATACTAGAGATGTGGAAACTGAGGTTGGAGAAGATATGGAATTAACCCCAGGTCACACAGGCGCTAAATGGCACAGCAGGGACTCAAACCCAGGGCTGTCTGTTATCTAAGCCCATGCTCTTTTCAACTTCCTACATCTTCTCCTTCTTTCTTTGGAATGTGACACCCTCCCCACGTTTTATCATTGAGGACTGTAATAGTTATCTATTGCTATATAACATATTACCACGCACTTAGTGGCTTAAAGCAACACACACGTTACCTGTGAGTCAGGAATCTGGGCTTGACTTAGCTGGTCCTCCACTTTAAAGTCTCTCAAAGCTTGCAGTCAAGGTGTTATCCAGGGTTGGGTTGGGGTCTCTTCTGGGGCTTGACTGGGGAGGGATCTTCTTCTGAGCTCACATGCTTGTTGGCAGCACTCAGGTCCTGGCAGGTTGTTGGACTGATGGGCTCAATTCCTGAGGACCTCTGTCAACCAGAGTCTGCCCTTAGTTCTTTGCTATGTGGGCCTCTCCATGTGTCAGCTGACTTGATTGAAGCCATTGAGGGAGAGAGTCAACAGGGAGAGTTTGCTGGCAAGATGGAAGTTACGATGGTATGTAACATAATCATGATGGCGACGTTCACCACCTTTGCCATATTCTATTGCTTAGAAGCAAGTCACAGACCCTGCTCAAACCCCAGGGGAGGGGATTACACAGGATGTGGATGATAGGAGGTGGGGGATGCCTCTTAGAGTCTATCAACTACAGGGAGTTATGTCAAGTGTTCTGTCTTTTCCTTTATGTTTCTACCAACTCCACCAACTTGTCATAAAGCTCCTTGCCCAGGATCAGAGAAAGGCTTATAATTTTAAAAATATATATTTAAATCCCAACTGGGATGTTTATCTCATGCTGCTTGTTAAAAATAGTATTGGGCTTCCCTGGTGGCGCAGTGGTTGAGAGTCCGCCTGCCGATGCAGGGGACACGGGTTCGTGCCCTGGTCCGGGAAGATCCCACATGCCGCGGAGCGGCTGGGCCCCTGGGCCATGGCCACTGAGCCTGCGTGTCCGGAGCCTGTGCTCCGCAACGGGAGAGGCCACAACAGTGAGAGGCCCGCGTACCGCAAAAAAAAAAAAAAAAAAAAAAAAAAAATAGTATTATTTCTTAAGACTTGGGCCTTAATTCTTATTAGTTGCATTACCACCTTGTTTCTGGAAATAAACTCATTACTTCCAGCACCCCAGGGAAGTGTGCATTTAGTGGGGTTAGCAGGGTCATGAAATAAATATATGGCCTTAGTTCTAAACACTGTGTGTTAGTCCTAGTAGCCTTTCAGTCCAGACCCTCCTAGGTTAGCAGAGGTTATCTCTATGGGAAAGGCAAGCAGAGAAGTCCTACAGAATCGCTCTAGCACAAGGCTTCTGGAAGCCTAAAGGTGAAGGCTTACAGTAAACAGAGAACATAATACTTACAATGAGAAATCGGTTATAGAAGTTATAATTCATTGCTTTTTAGTGTCTCAAACCCCATTGTACCATTGGAACGTAGCCTGCTTGAATTATAGCAGCTTTAAAAAAAAATCTTTTCATCACTATTACCACATGCATATGTCTGTGTGTATATATATGTATGCATGACACTCAAAATTTAGCACTATGAATTCTCACTGCTGCTGCAAAACTGTGTTCCTTCTCAACTATCTTGACGTACACTGCATCCAAAAGAGGCTTTAGAAATCTTCCAGAGCCCAGTTACCCTGGGAGGGAGATGCAAACCCACCCATTGTCCATCTCCCTGTAATTTCTTCAATAATTTCAGCATAGAGTGACATCGGTTTACCAAGGAAAAGCTAACAGATTTTTTTCTATATATAACGGGTTGACAGTGCTGTGGTGACAGTTTATATAATAGAACTCATGCTTAAATAATAAGGTAACAGCTTTGGACTGTGAATTTTTAAATGTTTTATTGAAATGTAGACTGATTAACAGGCAAGATTCTTCTTCTAATTATTTTAATTATAGTCTCTTAATGACAAGAAGCTGTAGAAATAAAAACACGTTAAAATTACATTTTTAATGAAGTGGCACCTGAAAGCCCCAACTTCTCCAAAGCAAGTAGGGATAATCTATTGTTACCTAGAAACAATGCATGTGTACATAGAGGTTAAGATGTTCATTGGGGAAATAGGATTATTTATGACCCAATTTCTCTGAAAGCAAGTAGAATGAAGACAACGTGTGATAAATGGACACTGGACTCAGTTAAGAGGCTGATCTTTAGCCCTGGGTCTGTTAAACTGCTTGCCTGTATGTCTATTTCACCTCTCTTGGCCTCAATTTTCACATGTAAAATGTGGAAGTTGAAATTAATGAGCTCTTCAATGTTCATAGCAGCACTATTTACAATAGCCAAGACATGGAAGCAACCTAAATGTCCATCGACAGATGAATGGATAAAGATATGACACATATATACAATGGAATACTACTCAGCCATAAAAAATGAAATAATGCCATTTGCAGCAACATGGATGGACCTAGAGATTATCATACTAAGCGAAGTAAGCCAGAGAAAGACAAATATCATATATTATCACTTATATGTGGAATCTAAAAAATGATACAAATGAACTTATATACAAAACAGAAATAGATCCACAAACATAGAAAACAAACTTATGGTTACCAAAGTGAGAAGAGGGAGGGATAAATTAGGAGTTTGGGATTAAGAGGTACATACCACTATATGTAAAATAGATAAACAACAAGGACCTACTGTATAGCACAGGGAACTATATTCAACATCTTGCAATAACCTATAATGGAATGGAATCTGAAAAAGTATATATATATATATATGTATATGTATAACTGAATCACTTTGCTGTACACCTGAAACTAACACAATATTGTAAATCAACTATACTTCAATAAAAAAGAAACTAATGAGCTCTAAACCCTCATAAACTTTATAATACCATGATTTAATTACTCTATTATAGTGATAAACTTTTAGGGAAAATAGATTGATCATATCTGTCACTAAATATTAATTCATATGCACACATAATAATGTCAGCTTTTAGGATATAGACAAGGCTTTGCATGGAATTTATCGAAACCAAATGTTATTTGGATGTGTATCCATGTACCCAACACTGCACTAAGTACCATGTACGTGTGAGTGGGTAAGATGGCGAGGTAGAGAAAGTATTCATCCACCCACCTATTCATTCATTCATTCATTCACTTGCTTCTATCAGGTAGGGTCTCACCAATAAGGTAACATCTGAAAAGAAATAGAAAGAGAATGAGGGAATGAGCCATACAGATTATCTTGGGGAAAAGCATTTAAACAGAGAAAGAGCAAGCACAGAGGCTCTGAGGTAGGAGTGGCTTTGTTTTGTCCAAGGATTAGCAAGGAGGCCAGTACGGCTAAAGCAAAGTGAGCAAGGAAGAAAGCAATAGGAGATTAGGCATGGAGCTAGGAGGGAACCAGGACAGGGAAGGCATTTCAAACAAATGTATCCTGTTCAGCACTAGTTGTACACTTTTGTCTGTCTTCAAATACAGAAAATCATCAGTCATAGTCTCTACAAATACATCTCATCAGCCCCACTCTTGTTCTCTTTTTCAGGAATTCCTATTAGGTTGGAGCTGTCCCATCTATTTTCTGTTTTCTAGCTGACATTTCTTAGTTTTAATCTCTTACCATTCAATGCTGCCTTCTGGGTGGATTTCTCAATACTATTTTCCAATTCTTTAATTATTTGTTCAAATATGTCCAGTCTAGAGTTTAACCTATTCGTTTTGATTTTAATTTCAATGATTGTGTTTTTCTATTCCCAGGATTTCCAATTAGTTTTTTTTTGTATCCACCTGTTCTTGTTTCATCTGACTATTTTGCTTCAGAATTTATTGTTCTTGTTTTTTATAAGTGCTATTCCTTCCTTTATCTCTTTGATGATCTTAAACGTACCTGTTTCAGACATTTTCATATTAATCTCTCATTTTCATCTCATTTGGAGTAAATATATCTCCTAGTTATTTATATCTTTTGTCTAGTTTTTCTCCATGTGTTTTGGAATTTGAAGGCTCATCATGGGCAGGAGGTTTTACTGTTTTTCTCTCTTTGTTTTCCCCAAGTCTGATAATTTCTTTTTTTTTTTTTTTTTTGGCTGTGCTGGGTCTTAGCTGTGGCATGTGGGATCTTTAGTTGCGGCATGCAAACTCTTAGTTGCTGCATGCATGTGGGATCTAGTTCCCCAACCAGGGATCAAACCCATGCCCCCTGCATTGGGAGCATGGAGTCTTACCCACTGGACCACCAGGGAAGTCCCCGAGGTCTGATAATTTTGTGGTTGCTTTATCCTGGCCCCCCCAGGTCTCAGTGTAGATCTCAGCCTTTTTTCCTTCCTCCCTCCTTTCCTTCTTTCTTCCCTCCATTCTTTCCCCTTTCTTTCTTCCTCCCTCCCTCCCTTCTTTCCTTCCTGTTCAGAAGCTTCTGTTCCATTGAAATTTTTAAAAATCTAGTTACCAACCCAGTGAGCTAGCTGTTGGACCCATTTTCTGGCTTCAAGGTGAGATCCATTATTTCCAACCTTTCAAGATACTCAGCTTCATATACTCCACTGCTCCAGGCAAGAGTCCATTGCATCTTTTTCATCTTCCTTTTACAGGTGGAGGGGTCCACAGAAGTACTGGTTTCGTTCAGTGAAACTGGCTCTCTTCCCCACCTCTCATAGGACACGTCTGGTCCCTGTTACCACACAGATACTAACATTTCACAGCCTGTACCTGTCTTCACAACTAGCAGTCCATGGCTTCAGCCTTGCTTTATGGTATTGTGTTTTTCTTTTGTCTTTGGTCCATAAAAAAGATTTGTTTTGTTTTTCAACATGGCCATTTGTGTTTAGGTTTCTTTTAAAATATTTTTATCTACAATTGTCGTGTGTTTGGAGCCCAGGGACAGGGTGTAGATCTAAAAGTGTTAACTTGGATGCCATCTTCACTAGAAATCTCTTCAGGAGGAATGTGAGATACAAGGCAGGCCAGAAAGTATTTATAGGCCCTGAGTAGCCTGGGTGAAAGTATAATCCCAGACCTGACATCAGGAGTATGTAGGACGTGTGCATGGAAATGGGCGGAAACCAATCTGGCTAGAGAGAACAACGGCGGTTCAGACCTAGCGGATCCCAAAATCAGGGTTAGATGCCCTTTGCTTGTGCTTCTGTTAACACACTGTTCCTCCTCTCTTGTCACACTCGTCATTCCTTTGTAATTATCTGAAGGCAGAACCGTGTATATATTAATAACCACTGTGTCTTCTCTACTACAACACCTATACATAGTAGGTACTCAACAAATATGTGTGGAATAAATGAATAAATATTGGGCAGACAAATCATAGTGTGAAAAAGAAACTTGACCGCATGTAACTTCACCAAACACGAAGCATTAGTCTTTTTCTCTTCAGCTGATCAAAACCCAGTTCCTACTCTCTTTTTCTCCAGCAGTGCCTCATAATCTGTCATCCATTCTCAAAACTGCAATAAAAATGCTTCACTTAAAAGTCTCCAACAGCCTCCCAGGCACCAAACACAACTATCTATTTTCAATTTTCACCTCGTAAACCTCTCTGCGGCACACCCTTGACCTTGGCTTCGGCGCCACGACACCATCCTGTCCTGCAGGATTTGTAACAGCTGCTGGGCTGGACAGCTGAAGACACAAATACCTGCTCATGAGAAAGCATTTGACCAAGAGCCTAAACGGGGAGTGACCTGCTGAAAGCTAGGTTTTAGAAAATCCAATCTGAATGTGAGAGGCAGGGCCGACTGAAATCGGCAAGATTGGAGGCAGGGAGAAGCCTGAGACCCTTGCACGTGACTTATGTTGCAGGTCTGTCTTGTATCTGTCTTCTCCATGAGGCATATCCTGATCTGCGCGTCTGCTCCGTGCTCAATTGTGTGGCCTGGGATTTTAGCTCCTCTTCCTAGGCCAGCAACCCCACTGATGGACGTTTTGTAGAGCTCTTGCCAGACCCATTCTCTGGGGTCCAGTCTTGTCTCTGAGACCCCAGCCTGCTGTCTGGGGCACTGGTGCATGTGAGTGAAGAATGGTCACCTCCTACGAAACGCCCCTATGTTGCTATCCCCCTGCATTCACTGGGACTACTGAAACAAGGCCTGAGACGCTGACTGGGCCCCCCAGCTTCCCTCTCCACACTCAGCCTTTGCTTCCTCTGTCCAGGCCCCTGCTCCCCTGCTGCTGGAGTGTCTGGCAGCTGTTGTTGGGCTCTGCCTCCCTATTGGTTCTGTCCCATGTTGCTGAGGACCCGAAAGCCTTGCACTCCATGCCTGTTTGGAGTTGGGACAGAATGGGGTGAATGGGGCTTGTTAGAGCCCAGTCTTAGAAAAGCTGGAGTAGCAGTCAGTTTATCTCAGGCACAGGGTTCCCGAGGTAGAAACCTATTAGCAATCCTGGGGTACAAGGAGATGATGGGGTATTTTAATTAATACAGCCAGCTCGTTATCCAAATGAGGACACAAGGCTAGCGCTGGACTTGTAGTCAGATGACCTGATGGCTTGCTCCATGAGGCTGGGTTGTAGCTCCAGAAATGCCTGCTGTCTGAGGTCAGAGCCGGTCACATTTATGAGAGCCAGGGCTTAGCTTGTAGGTGGGAATCTAAATGGCTAGCTATCTGGATTGAGACCAGGCATAGCCTGCGGAGTGCCATGTATACACCAGGACATGTGTATATACACTTAATATAGTAATAGAACTCATATATAGTATACAACTCTTACATAATTTTATATATCACACTGTGTTAAAGGTATAAACATTGTGACTCAGAATCTAAATATCGCTTCTCTCTCTGTAGGTGCTTTCTTATTCTAAAATTATCGCCCTGTATTCATGTTCTTTTTTCAGCTCCCTGAATTACTTGAGAGTTTTTTGTCCTGGGGCCTGACTGCGGATATTAGGGACCCCCTTTAAAGGAAGTAGTCAACAAATGACTCACATAAGATGAAGATTTATCTTTCAACAGCCCAGCTGGTGGAAGGCCCAATTCTCTACACTCAAATTTCTTCTTACTAGTCTTATTCTTTCCTTCTCTTTCTCGTCCTGGGTTACATTGTCTAACCCCTGGTTACCGAGTGACCCCTTTTTCTCTCTCTGTCACTCCCCACTATATCTTTTCTTATTTTTATTAGTCCGGCCTGGGGGGCAGTGGGGTGCCTGTCTTGGCCTAAGCAGGAGCCTGCAGTTGGGCACCGCTGGGAGCTGGGTGGGCGGGGAGAGCTTGTAAACCCCGAGCTTGGTCCAGGAGACTAAGATGAGATGATTTGCTCAACCTGCTTTTCATAAGACACCTGACAGTGTCTTTTTGTTGGTTCTGTTTCCTGATGCCTTCGTGGAATTTGGGCATTTTATCTCATTGAGGTAATTGATTCATCATCTGGTTCAAATCCCTACATTTCCCAAGTTGATGATACAAGCCATTAAAAAAAGCAGGAAGTTGGCTCTGCTACAAGAAACTGACAGTGATTTCATGTTCTCTTAGACTTATTGTGAATTCTGAGTCCAAAATCACTTCCGCTCTTCCTGGCTCTGGGTTTCACCTGCCTCCTTTATTTTCCTTTGAATCTGATTGAGTGAGTTGGCTGTGTTATACATTCACACAGAGAAATTTCTCCTTGAAATGGGCTTATGTGGCCTGAAAGGGAGATGAACTTTTTCTACTTCTCTCCCTTCATCCTTCCTCCCCCTCCTCACTTTCCCCGTTCTGCCCCTCATTGCCAGGTTAGCACAGTCTTCTAAAGATATCCTGGCTATTTCTGGAAATACTACTCTTACAAACCAAAACGGTTCGGATGCTTTAGAAGGGGTAAAAGAGCTACGAAATGATTCATTGGCTCCTCTTCAGCTGTTCCCTCCTCCAAGTGTGCCAGACACTGTGCTAGGTACCAGAAGTGTTTGCAACCCCCGAGTGTAAATTAATTTCCTTTTTTTTTTTGTGGTACACGGGACTCTCACTGTTGTGGCCTCTCCCATTGCGGAGCACAGGTTCCAGACACACAGGCCCAGCGGCCATGGCTCACGGGCCCAGCTGCTCCGTGGCATGTGGGATCTTCCCGGACCGTGGCACGAACCCGTGTCCCCTGCATCGGCAGGCGGACTCTCAACCACTGCGCCACCAGGGAAGCCCTAATTTCCCTTTTGTGACTTGTATAACTTAGGGTGAAATTGTCAAAGCCTCAGGTGCTAACTTTTTCCATTTGGTACCCAGCAACCATTCATTGTAGCTGCAATTAATTAACAATGGCCACCACAGAGCTCTTTATTGGAAACCTGGTAACTGGGACATGAGGTACCTGGAAAAATTCCATAATAGTACCTGTGCGGACGCAACACAGAGCAAAGAATTCATTTGAGTTTTATACAGGGTGTACTTTTTGTGAAACTAAATTATTCCCCCTGGTGTCTCGGAAGCTCTCTTTACTTCCCTGCTCACTTCTGTTCCTTTATATAATCCATGAGAAACATTTTTCTTCTGATTTGTTGGGGATCCTTGCACGCCCATCTTCATGTCTGTCTCAGCTTCGGTTCTTATCTGTCTCCCTCTTCACAGTCAGTAAGCAGCCCCATCCTTGCCCCGCGCTGAGGTTTTTGTGTTGTTCACGGGATTCTTCTTATCTCTGATTACTTTGTGTGCTCCCTCATTCATCTCCTTCGTTGCAGCACCTCCAGGAGAGGCTGTGTAGTGTTTTCCTGCTTAACATCGTGTGGGTTTGGGCTTTTTGATTTCACTTTGTTTCAAGTGTTGGAGACTGGGGCTGGTCAAATTCGTAAGGAGGCTACGCGGACCTGGTTGCCGGCTCACATTTTCCCTCTGTAGGCACCCCAGCACTGGAGTTTGCCCTCTTCACTCTGTTTCCTTGCCCATCATCTTCCCTCTGAGACCTAGTGGTCCTGTATCTCACACCCTCAGGTCACCTGTGCTGTCCCAAATATACAAGGGGACAATTTCAACTTGTACTGATGCCTGGCCCTGCTCTAGGGGCTGCTGATAAACAGACTCAGGCCTTAATCTCAAGGAGCTCCCAACCTTGTGTGGAAAATACACACACAGACTCAACAATTAGAATTCAGTAACTGTGAAGTGTTATGACAGCTGCATGCACAGGGACTATGGGAGCACACAGGAACACAGACGATTTTCCAGGGAAAACATGGGAAATAGAAGTTAAGTTTTAAAAAGAATGCTCTTAAGCTTTGACATATCATACACTTTGGTGTGTAAGTGGGAATGGAATTGGAGGCAGGGGGAGGGGAAGGAGTGCCTTCCCAGAGACTGTGTTATTTGAGCACATTGAATCATAGGCACATTGAAGATTAAATAATGGAGGACGCACTTACAGCACTCCTAACAAACAGGAATTCTCCAGACAAATGAGGAAGGAAAGGTTGTTACTGGTGGAGGAAAATCCAAGTTACAAAGGCAGAGCTGGTACTTCAGGGTGATGGTGGCATGATGGGGTGTGGAGAGCCATGTGAGTGGAGAGGCTGATGAGGTCAGATGGGAATGAGCAAGTCCTGGGGGAGAACTGCCTATAAGGGCCCATCCTGGGGTAAGGTGTGAGGACCAGGTGAATCTGGGGCAGTATTTACTCAGAGGAGCCAGAAGAAGATATGTTCTAAAGTGGCGTGGTTTTAAACTCTTGACTGTGTTTCACAGAAAAATATATATTTTACATGGCAAATCAATACATACACATTAAAAATTTATTCTCATACACGATTCACTCTGACATTTTCTATTTAATTCTGCTTTTTTTTCTATTTCAGCTAAAAAAGAAATGGTAGTCTGTCTCTCTAAACTTAAATCATGACCCAATGAGTCATGACTCAAAGTTTGGAAAACACTGATCTAAAGGGTGAGTTTAAGTTACAGTCAAAGAGGGAAGTAGGGTCAATTCAGTTTGAGAGGCAACCAGAGCAAAGGAAACCAGGAACTTATCAGGAAAGAGAGATACAAGGCACAAATTTTTGGTGAAAATAGGCAAAATAGTTGGTGAACCAGACAAGGGTGTCAGGAACCAGTTTTTACAGTAATAGCTGCATATCATCAGAGTGGGCTGGTTAGCCTAAATGTATGAAGTTCAGGAAAATGATTAAAAAAAACCTTACATGTTATTAAGTTAAGGAATTTTGGTTTTGTTGTGTGGGCAGTTTGAGGCAGTGAAGAGTTTTAAATAGGTGTAACAGTTAGCTAATGCTGAATAACAAAACATCCCAAAGCTTAGAGACTTAAAACAACTTTTGATTTTTTTTTTTTTTCACAAGTCTACTGATTGGCTAAGCAGTTCTGCTGCTCTGGGCTGTGCTTGCCATGCACTTGTAGGCAGCTGGCAGGTAGGATGGCCTTGACCATGGCAACTTGTTTTTCTCCATGTGTCACTCACCTCCCTCAGCAGGCTTGTGTGGGCATGTTCTTA
Source organism: Grampus griseus (assembly GCF_964374135.1). NCBI lineage: Eukaryota > Metazoa > Chordata > Mammalia > Artiodactyla > Delphinidae > Grampus > Grampus griseus. The sequence continues at coordinate 83,979,462 of NC_139017.1, forward strand.
TGGTGCTAGCAGGGGTCCAAGAGAGGAGGAAACATACAAGAGCTTTTTGAAGTCTCTGCTGTGGCAAGTTTGTCATTATCTCCTTAGCCAAAGCAAGTCATGTGCCTAAGTCTACAATCAAGGCAGAAAGGCACTACCCAAGGGTGTGAACACAGCAAGGCATGAAAGATTGGTCCATTAATGCAGTCAATCTTCATAGTAGAGAAGAAATAGATCAGATTTGTGTTTCAGAAAGATTGGCCATTCTGGATTGGAGGGAGGTGAGGCTGGAGGCAGGGAAGCCAGGTAGGAGGATGTTTTAGTGACCCATATGAGAGATGATGAGGGTTCAAACTAAGGGACTAAGGTTGTGGAGAAAGGGAATACAGGGTTCTAGGGAGTCAATGAATCATACCCTCTTCCCTCTTGAGTTCAGAACCAGTTGAGAGATAGACACAAGGGTTGAATAGAGACAGCCCATCAGAGAATATGGCTTTAAATCTGTTGCCAGAAGAGCCTTCTCAAATTCTCTGGATGCTGTTATTGTCCCTCCCCCAGGCTAGGCCTTGAGACGGCCCCTCCCAGGGCAAGTCAAGGTCTGAACAGTAGATATAGGTACTCACTTGTCTAGGAGAGAAGAGAAAGAAAAGGGGATGAAATCTTTCAGTCTTTAATAGATTAGATCTACCCAATCAAGAGATTCAGCTGCAACCAGGAGTTGAGTAAAGAGGGAAAGGCCAGAGATGGCATCTAGTACAGGGGTCACAGATTTTCCTGTAAAGGGCCAGAGAGTAAATAGTTTACACTTTGCAAGCTATTGGTCTCTGTTGTTACTATTCAATTCCACCACAGTTGTGAAAGTAGCCATAGGCAATACATAAATGAATGAATATGGCTGTGTTCCAATAAAACTTTATTTATAGACCCTGAAACTTGAATTTTCATGTGTCACAAAATATTCTCCTTTTGATTTATTTTTCACCATTTAAAAAAATGTTAAGAACCATTCATAGCTCATGGGCTATACAAAAACATGCAGTGGGCTCAGGGAGGAGGTGGAGGAGGGTGGAGAGTGGACAACTTCCAGCACATTCCCTCCTAGGAACTGACTAGAGGGATGGTTAAGAGGGAGATTAATAGGACTATGCCTTCCTCTCAGGGGCCTTGGCTTCCCTTCTGTAAAATGAGAGGATAAGGTTAAATGACCTTTAAGAGCCACTTCTAGCATTTTTTGGTCTATGATGATGTTTCTGATATTTCCCCTGTGCTAAGGAAAGAGATCTAGAAAAGGAGGGTCTTTCTTCCTTGATTTCTGGTCCCAGATGAATAGACCTCCATTCCCTTCTAAAGCCCTCACTCTAAGATTATGTACCAGTGCAACCACAACCTAATGAGGCTCATTTCTTAGGCCAGTGTTGTTGCTGCCTCACAGGAAATGACTTCTATGATAAGTTCAAGTCAAGTCAGAGGGCAAGGTGAGGGGGCTGGGAGATGGGAAAGGATGGGACATTTACTAGTGTCTCCTCTGCAAGACACACTGCATGTAGTATTAATCTTTTCCAAAACTACTACCTACTATGTGAGGTAGTTTTTATGATCCCCAATTTGCTAGTGAGGAAACAGAATTTCAGAGAGGTTAATTACCTTAACCTCCCCAAGGCCACACAGTGAGTGGGGGCAGAGTTGGTTTTTAAATCTAATGCCCCTTCACCTGTACACTGCTGTTTTGGGCAGGTGAGTCTTTGGGGTCCCCAGATCTCACCAGGTAGGCAAACTCATTTCCAGTGCAATTGTTCTTCACTGGACTCATGTCCTAACCCAGAATATCCAGAGAATGACAGAATCTTCAAAATACCAGATGTCTGCTAATAAAACAAGAGGGCTGAGATACTCACCCAGCTATTTCAGGTCCCCAGATGTCCCTTCCTTTACAAACATTAACCTTCTTTTCTTCAGGGACAATGAACAAAGATTCCCAAGGACATGGGGTTCCTCCTTTCTCATTTTGTGCCTTTTTATAGCACATTTCTTAAAAATTAAGATGAGGGACCTCCCTTGGTAGTGCAGTGGTTAAGAATCGGCCTGCCAGACTATACTACAAAGCTACAGTAATCAAGACAGTATGGTACTAGCACAAAAACAGAAATATAAATCAATGGAACAGGATAGAAAGCCCAGAGATAAACCCACACACATATGGTCACCTTATCTTTGATAAAGGAGGCAAGAATATACGGTGGAGAAAAGACAGCCTCTGCAATAAGTGGTGCTGGGAAAACTGGACAGCTACATGTAAAAGAATGAAATTAGAACACTCCTTAACACCATACACAAAAATAAACTCAAGATGGATTAAAGACCTAAATGTAAGGCCAGAAACTATCAAACTCTTAGAGGAAAACATAGGCAGAACACTCTATGACATGAATCACAGCAAGATCCTTTTTGACCCACCTCCTAGAGAAATGGAAATAAAATCAAAAATAAACAAATGGGACCTAATGAAACTTAAAATCTTTTGCACAGCTAAGGAAACCATAAACAAGATGAAAAGACAACCCTCAGAATGGGAGAAAATATTTGCAAATGAAGCAACTGACAGAGGATTAATCTCCAAAATTTACAAGCAGCTCATGCAGCTCAATAACAAAAACACAAACAACCCAATCCGAAAATGGGCAGAAGACCTAAACAGACATTTCTCCAAAGAAGATATACAGATTGCCAACAAACACATGAAAGGATGCTCAACATCATGATCATTAGAGAAATGCAAATCAAAACTACAATGAGGTATCACCTCACACCAGTCAGAATGGCCTTCATCAAAAAATCTACAAACAATAAATGCTGGAGAGGGTGTAGAGAAAAGGAAACTCTCTTGCACTGTTGGTGGGAATGTAAATTGATACAGCCACTGTGGAGAAGAGTAGGGAGGTTCCTTAAAAAACTAAAAATAGAACTACCATATGACTCAGCAATCCCACTACTGGGCATATACCCTGAGAAAACCATAATTCAAAAAGAGTCATGTACCAAAATGTTCATTGCAGCTCTATTTACAATAGCCCAGAGATGGAAACAACCTAACTGTCCATCATCGGATGAATGGATAAAGAAGATGTGGCACATATATACAATGGAATATTACTCAGCCATAAAAAGAAATGAAATTGAGTTATTTGTAGTGAGGTGGATGGACCTAGAGACTGTCATACAGAATGAAGTAAGTCAGAAAGAGAAAAATAAATACTGTATGCTAACACATATATATGGAATCTGAAAAAAAAAAAAAAGGTTCTGAAAAACCCAGGGGCAGGACAGGAATAAAGATGAAGACGTAGAGAATGGACTTGGGGACACGGGGAGTGGGAAGGGTAAGCTGAGTCAAAGTGAGAGAGTGGCATGGGCATACATACACTACCAGATGTAAAATAGATAGCTAGTGGGAAGCAGCCACATAGCACAGGGAGATCAGCTTGGTGCTTTGTGACCACCTAGAGGGGTGGGATAGGGAGGGTGGGAGGGAGACGCAAGAGGGAGGAGATATGGGGATATATGTATATGTATAGCTGATTCACTTTGTTATAAAGCAGAAACTAACAAACACACCATTGTAAAGTAATTATACTCCAATAAAGATGTTAAAAAAAAAAAAAGAATCCGCCTGCCAATGCAGGTGACACGGGTTCAAGCCCTGATCTGGGAAGATCCCACATGCCGCGGAGCAACTAAGCCCGTGCGCCACAGCTACTGAGCCTGTGCTCTAGAGCCTGCGAGCCACAACTACTGAGCCCACGTGCCACAGTTACTGAAGCCTGCATGCCTAGAGCTCGTGTCCGCAACAAGAGAAGCCACTGCAATGAGAAACCCGCACACCACAACGAAGAGTAGCCCCCACTCGCCGCAACTAGAGAAAGCCCACAGGCAGCAACGAAGAACCAACGCAACCATAGATAAATAAATAAATAAATAAATATACAATAAAAAAAAAATTGAGACGAAATTCACCTAACATAAAATTGACCTTTTTTTAAATTTATTTTTGGCTGCATTGGGTCTTCATTGTTGTGCGTGGGCTTTCTCTAGTTGTGGTGAGCAGGGGCTACTCTTCGTTGTGGTGTGCAGGTTTCTCATTGCAGTGGCTTTTCTTGTTGTGGAGCACGGGCTCTAGGTGTGCAGGCTTCAGTAGTTGCACAATGCAGGCTCAGTAGTTGCAGTATACAGGCCCTATAGTGTGGGGGGGGGGGGCTGCAGTAGTTGTAGCTCGCGGGCTCTAGAGCTCCGGCTCAGTAGTTGTGGCGCTCGGGCTTAGTTCCTCCATGGCATGTGGGATCTTCCCAGACCAGGGCTCGAACCTGTGTCCCCTGCATTGGCAGGCAGATTCTTAACCACTATGCCACCAGGGAAGTTCCTGACCATTTTAAAGTATACAATTTGGTGGTATTCAGTATGTTTACAATGTTGCACAGCCACCAACTCTATCAAGTTCCAAATTTACAGCACATATTGTCTCATATTTGGTAGATGTTTATCTAACACAGTGGACAGTTCCTTTCTCGAGGCCCAGGACTGTGTCTATTTCTTCTATGTATTCTGAGAGTACCTTGTATTCCATGTCCTGCAAATCCTAGTTAAATGGAATTCCAGATAACCTCTTCCCTATTTCTTTTTCAGAACAGCACTTTAAAGGCTGGATTTGGCATCGCAATCTAGACCTTGTTCCTGCCATGTACGGGCATTATGTCATTGAGGCAACAAGCTTCATGGTGAAAAAGATTCTCTGCCCTATCTTCTTTGAAGACATCCTTTTCATCATTTTTCATCTGCCTGCGCATTACCCATGTGGGTATTAATTTGCATCGAGCTATGGTTAAAATTTAAATGTGCCTCCAAATTCATATTCTAAGCAAACAACCACAAATCTGAATATTGAAACTCATTAAATAATTAATTTTTCTAGGATGTCTTCCACTTTTGAGAGCAGCAAATTTTATAAGTACATAAATATGAACTGAGATCTTGGAAATTGAGGCAGATGATATGTGTACATCTTCAGTGCAGAATTAGGAAAAAAAATAGTGTGTTTTGTTTTTTAAATTGCAATTTATTAGTCAAGAGTCAAGTCAAACTGCAATTTATCATATAACTTCGAAAAAAGAAGACCCTAACCTATTTTGTGTTTTTTATAAATTATCAAATGGAAAGTAAACCTTTCAGTTATTGTTACAGAATATTTTGGTCTCCAGACATAGCGATAAATTAGAACCATTCACCATCAGAAAGCTCTGAGTTTTCTGCATTATAATTCTATACAATTTACATGCTATGCTCCACTGAATACCATCTAATACATTTATACTTCTTCAAAATTAGCTAAACACTGCCTTCCCTTCCATTACATCAATCCCCCTGCAAAGGTCGATGTAAGAGCACTTGTCTGACACGTGCTATTTCTTCTTTGCTCCTCTTTGCCAAAAAATATACAGCTGGACAATGGCAAAAAATCTGCAGGGCCTCATTTTGCAAAAACCTAATGTAACATCTGGATGATGCTCAAGGTATGTTGGAGGAAAGGTTAAAGAATAGAGGCCAAGTTTCCTGGAGCTGGAGATGGGGACTTGGGAATAGAGCACAGAAATACAGGGGTTAAATATACGTATATTGCTGTGACATTTTTTTTAATGTGTATAGGAGAAATTGACTTTATTCCAGAATAGCATTTCTCACCCGTCATCTCATTGTAATCATCATCTGAACCTATTGGTATTATTGGAATAACTCCATTATTAAGATGTGCTGGAGGGCAGTCACTCTAAATCTCTGAGCTTCAATTATGCTGTTGGATGGGAAGGCACTGGCATAAACAGAGGATTATTTATACCCTTAAGCCCAGATATGCTGGGCTCAGCAACTACTTCACCAAGAAACATAAGGGATAACGCCTTAGAGCTGGGTCAAGTGAGAAATAGCTTTGACTATTCTCAAGCAAAATTCAGTTGCAGCAGTCTGAAAGTGCTCGCTGCAGGAGTAATTTAACTGGGAAAGGGTTCCAGAGCTCAGTTAGGAAGGAATCAACCCCATCATCAACAAATCTTATGCTGTGAGAACTATGGAAGCCACCTCCCTCTCACAGGCCCTCCCAGATTCCCTGTGGATGGCTTTGAAGTCCAGGGCAAGGAAACTGTTCCAAACAGGGGCAGCAGGCAACAACAGGATTTTATATTTGCATCGATGGGCCTGGCAGAGATATTATTTCATGGGCCCCAACCATTTGTCCCATGTGATGGAATAAGCAGCATCCCTTTGCATATAATAACTGGGGCTCTATAGACAGACAGGGTTCAAGTCCCTTCTATTTCAGTTGTGTGAGCTTGGGTAAGTGAAGCTTTCTAAACCTCAGTTTCCTCTTTTGTAATGTGGAGATAAGATTACTACCCAACTCACAAAATTATTCAAGGCTTAAAGAAAAGAAACCATGCACAGTGGCTGAGAATAAGTCCTCAGGAAACGCTAGTTACGGGCGACTGTCAGAGCCACCTTATTCTTTCCCTACTGACCTTTCTTTGGTCAGGACTGGGATGACCAACCTGATTTATTTAACCCAATAAATGCCTCACCTTCCCCTATACCAGGAGAAGTCCTTTGGAAGGACCCTAAATGCTGTTGAATATTAAACATCTAGGCAGGTCCCATGTACAGGCCTAGGCTCGTTTTTGAAGTATGCTTGGTTTTACAGTTGGGGTAATGCTTCAGTGCACTAGCCATGCTCCTCCAGTGCTAATCGATCTATAAGGGGTTTGTATCTCTGCTCTGTATCTATAAACCTGACAAATTTTCTTTCTGGTAATGGGTTTGCCCTGACACCTTCCCAGGTAAATCTCATTTTTCCGTTAAAGAAATGATGTAGATGTTTAACTTATGTGATAGATCTTCACAGTAATGGCCCTCACCTCCTCACACGCACACCTTTGAGTAGTGCCTGCCCACATTGACTGTGGGCTTGGGTACGTGACTTGCTTTGAATAATGGGACATTAGCAAATTTGACTCAAGCAGATGATTGATTGAAGCAGCCTTGCACATGAGGCCTGACCCTCTCTTGTTGCTGGGTCTCTTTTGGCACCATGTGAAGAAACTCAAGCTAGCCTGCTGGAGACAAGGATTTAGCTAAAGGCTGGCACCAACCCCCCATACATACGAATGAGGCCATCTTAGGTTACCATCAGGTCCCACCTGAGTTGGCAGATGACTGTAGTCACATGCATGGCCCCAGGCGAAACAAAGCCCAGAAGAGACCAGCTGAGTCCAGCCCTCACTGTCAACCTACTCAATAACGAGAAAATAAAATGGTGGTTGTTTTAAGCCACTAGGTGCTGGGGTGGTTTGTCAAAGCAATAGATAACTGATATAACTGAAATTAAAATTCATAAATACAGTAGCAGACATTTTCAGCCTCTTTTCTGTGTTTCTAGCAAAGCACAGTAGAATAAATAAAGCATTTTACTGCTTGATAAAAGAATGTGATTCCTTGCGGCAAATCCAGAAAGCCCATTTATTCATTTTAGTTGACGTTGGATAAATAAGAATAGAAGTGGGGTCTGTGTGATTTTCAAAAATTGTGGCGACGAAAACTTCACCCGAGCAGAGTGAGAATTTCTGAGTGGCAGGAGAGAGATTTGCTGGCAGCAAGGACATGCCAGTCTCCTGGGAATAACTCGCTGACATCATACTGCGTGTGTGCAGCACAGATTCCTTCTGACGGTTCATATGCATGACTGCACAGGCATTTTCAGCAGTTTCTGTAGAACATAGATTTTTATCTGGCAAATGGATGTAACCGACTGGTTGAGTAGAATCTGGGGGGCACAGTTGAGGAATATGGCTGCATAATCTATACTTATGACAAGGAAGTGAAGGGGGAATTTACTTTAAAAGAGTTTGAAGGACTCAAAATAATGATGAGAAGCAAAAAAATGGATGTTTTCAGAGCAGAGAGGTCATAAGAAAGCTTCTGCCTTCTATGTGGTTCTGGCCCAACAGGTCAATAATAAACAACTGTCAATACTCAGCAACTTTCCCAAACAAAATACGCAAGCCAAGTTGAAAGGGAGTTGCATTCTTAGTTTAAGGAAACACCAGAATTGTCAGGACTGTGGGTGGAGGAGGTGGGGATGTAAGTAAAAATTTGTAGGATTCAGTGGGGAAGCCAAGACTCCATAACATTCTCACAGGGACCAGAACGGAATATTTGTTCAATACTTTGTTCTGAAGAAGACCCCATGGGGATCTGAGTTGATGCTGGTGGTAACAGAGGAGTATGGAAGGGTAGAGAAGAGACACAAACGGGAAAAACATTTCGGCTTCACTTAGCTTTCTTCAATCACTATCTATAATTATTTTTTTTTCTATTGGGACACCTCCTTGAAGTGAGGGAAGATTTTACTGGGGCGGGGGTGGTGGTGGTGGGATTCAGAGGTTGTTTTTAAATTTTAATGTTAATACTACAAAATGTAGCAAGGCCATTTGTTGTGTCCCTGCCCCAACACCGACTCCCTATCCCTTTTTATGGCATTGTACCTCAGCTCTGCACTGAGGCGGCTACCTCTCCTCTCTACACAGCCCATGTCCTTGAGTAAAATGCTGATCCCACACGGGCTCCCAGTTTGGACAGGTGACCTAGGTTAAGCCACAGGCACATTCTAGTCACTGAGGATGGGCACATGACCCCACCAGAGCCAATGAAATGCCCTAAGACTTCTGGGCTTGAGGCATGCACTCTGCTTTGCTGGAACCCGAGGGTTGCAGCTGTCATTTCCTATCCTGTGCAATGGAGGAAGACAGCCATATGAGGTGGACCATTGCTTGCGATCTGAATCCAGCCACCTCCAAACCTATGCTTACCCCCCGGACATTTCATTTATAGAAGCCAATAAATCCCATTTTTGCTTAAGTCTATCTGGATTAGATTTTCTGTCACTTGCAACCAAGAGAGTACTAATTACGCATCCCTATCAGATTTTTCATCCACAGAATGGGGGAAGTCTGCTAGAAGATAATATCTATCTGCAGCCTATAATTCTGATTTTAAGAGAATAATGGGGGAAGAGAAGCCTTATAATATTCTGAAGCAAAACAGGTGCTTTCAGATTCAATACAATTTATTGAGTACCCACTATACTTTAAGTACATGTTATCTCTTCCTTTCTGCATCACCGTGGACGGTAAATGTATATAATCACATTGAATGCCATTTACATCATGGGTCAACATGTGCCCTTGAGCATGATATTGGTACAGTGATTTGAATCTAGTGGGAGAAAAAGCAATTAAAGTGAGAAAAGTGCATTATCAACTTGTAAATAGCATTTGTTGGACCTGTGTGAATGTAGCCTACACCTATATAAATATTGCCCAATACCGTGTGTTTTAACTAGAGCTCCGCAGGCATAAAATGTTCTTGTCTTGCAAATTTTCTACTAACATTAATATACTGGGAATGCTTAGCAGCAATAAAGTACTGAAAATGCCAAGGAAATGAATGGCTTTTGTGCTGTACTACTGAAACATGTCCACTGATATTTAAAATCCCACGTCCCAGGACATCACTCATATCTGCTGACTTAAGCTGAAAGGCCTGATTCTGTGAGGTGGATCAAGCCATTTCTCAAGTCTCTCCCTGTTGGGCATTTGGGTTTTTTTCTCTCTCTTTCCCTCTGTTCTCCCTCCCTCCATCCTTTTCTCCTACCTCACTCTCAGTTTCCTGGTATTAATTGAGAATGGTACTCCTAAGAGATCAAAAAAGGTTTATACATATGGAACAGGTTATAATGTGTCAGGATATATTTCATATTTCTCAGGGAAAAACCCCCAAATGTACTAAATATCCATGTCTCATTTTAAATATTCATGTGAAATCTACGTTTATTGCCCTTGAAATCCACGGTTTTCAGTGTCTTTGAGGCCGGCCTCATAGGCAGTGTATGACATTCATGCGGTCATACACCAATGTCACATCTGAGAGTAGCTGTCTGAGGCCCCCCGGTTCATGCTGTCCCTCAGGTGATGTCTGTCAGGGAAGGCAGGGTGTCGGTGCCAACCAGGCCATGCACTGACCTAGCTGAGGACCCTTGGCATGTCTTTTGTGCCACCTCACCTCACCAGAAGCACCAGTACATATTGTATTCCTTGTTGCTGAGAATAAGGGCATGGTTTTACATGGAGATTTAATCCATTCACAGTGGCTTCATGCGTGTATCGTAAGGTCCCCACTTCATTTCTCCACAAACATGTATTAAGCACTCCCTGGGTGCCAGGCACTGAGGCACTAGAATTATTTACCTGATGCTCAACCTTGTCTTTAACTTAAAACACCTGCCACTAATCTCATTCCAACTCCACCTGAACAACAGGAGTGACAGCACAGCAACAGCCAGAACGATTTACCTTCTCACCTCGGCATTCTACCCCTGACCCTAGTCCCTGGAGGTAAACACCTTGGTCATGAGTCTCCCTTCCGACTTTCTCACCCCATCCAATCATCTATCAAGTCCGACCATTTATCCTCCTCCTTCATACACCTCAAGTCAACAAACCGCTCCATCCCCGTGATCCTGGCCTAGGCTCGGAATTTTTCTTGGCGACTCTCCCTCAGGAGTCTCAGCTGCAATTTAGTCATGTGCTGCTGCCAGAGATAATTTTCTCAAATCCAAATCTGACCATGTCTCTTCCTTGCTTACAAACCTCCTGTGGCCCCCTCCCTGCCTGTAGGATCAACGCCCATCTTCCCTCCATGACCAGGTCCTTCTAATCTGGGTGGTGTCTCCTTCTTCCCCAGCCTCCTGCCTGGTCCTTTCCCACATGCTTTGCTGTCTCACCGCACCAGGCCTCACACATACAGTACCTGCCTTGGGTGCTGTGAACGTGATGTTCCCTGTTCCTCAGAAGCCCTTCTCTACCTTCTCTGCTGAGAGGGCTCCTATTTTCTCCTCATCCTTTAAGGGTCAGTTCGGGGTCACCCTGTGAGGCCTCCCCTGGTTTCTCCCGGGACTTGTTAGTGCCCTCCTCTGTTCTCCCCAGATCCTTGAGGCACATCTTTCCTCCAGCTCGTTTCATACCAGCCGTGATGGTGTGTTGACATGTTGAGCTGGACTATCAGGCTGTGAGCCCCTCATGTGTCTTTTCCTCTGTTTTCCCAGTAAGCAGCACAGCACCGGGTGTGCAGTAGGCACCCACTCGGTACTGTGTGGGAGGCACAGAAATACAGAGCATGTTTCCTCCCCACTCCCCTCCTATCAAAAAGGTGTGATAAGACACGTACATTATTTGTGAAAGATTAACTAACAGTCAGAGGCCAGTGAGTGGGACCGTTTCACAGATCTGGGAGAAGAAGAGAGGTATTATTGGGGGATGGGAAGTCAAGGAAGGATTTGATTCAGATCTTGGAGAGTTGTCCTTCAGTAGGTAGAGAGGAGGAAGAATAAGGACATAAAGGAAAAGAGAAAGATGGTGAGCTAAAGTGCAAAGGCAAGAAAACACTGGGCACACTCAGGATTGGAAGGGATGGGGGTTGGTGGGGTCAGGCCGTGAACGTGAAAGGCCATGTTCAGACTCAAGAACATGGACTTTCTCCCGTAGGCAGCTGACAGTTTTATCCAAGGGAGTAACTGTTGAAAATGACATTTTAGGCTTAATTAGCAGGATGAGCTAAGATTAGAAAAACAAGTTAGGAAGCTATTACACAATCCAGGTTTGAGGGCATGAGGCCTCATCCGTGGGAATGACAAAAGGAATTAGAAAGAAAGGGTAGGGACCTACCTTGAGGAGGGAACTGAACAGCCAGGGTGACTCCTCAGGTAGAAATGAAGAGACATAGGTGACCCAGAGATTTTAAGTCAGGGAGAAAAAAATGGTGACTTTGATAAATGAAAAACTTAATGGAAATACTGTAGTTTGAGGGGAGATAGTGAACTTTGTTTGAGACTGGTTACATTTGAGAAAACTGCGGGATATCTGAAAAGAAACATCCAGCAGGCAAAGGAGATTAAAGACACTATTGTGTGGTGGTCAAGTGCAGAGGTCTAGCCAGACTGGGTTTGCATCACGGTTGCACGAGTTACTGGATGGGTGGTTTTAGTCTCAGTTTCCTCACTGGAAAAGAGACATAACTGTAGTACTTATCTCATAGGGCTGCTGGGAGGATAAATGAGATAATGTACATAAAAGCCCCCCTTATATGCAGTGTCAGGCACATGGTAGGGGCTCAGTAAATATTGGCCATTATCACTGATAACTAAAATTGATAAAAATTCTTTAGAGTGAAAAAAATATTTTTATTCTATTTTCCCAACAATTACGTAAGGCAAGTATTATTATTATTATTATTATTATCCCATTTTTGAGTGAGGAAACCATAGCTCAGCAAGGTTAACTTAACTAGTATTTAAGTAGAGCCCAAACTCAAATCCAGGTTTTCTATGCCCAATCCTATGCTATTCTACTGAACATGCTGACTCTGATTTCCATGTGGGGGGGGGGGGGGGAGGGGCGGGGCAGGATGGGGGAGAGAAGGAAGGGGGCCAGTCACACAACCTCCAAGCACAACCAAATTTCAGGATTGGGTTTTTTTGTTTTTTGATGTGTTTTTTTTTTTTGCGGTACGCGGGCCTCCCACTGCTGTGGCCTCTCCCATTGCGGAGCACAGGCTCCAGACGCGCAGGCCCAGCGGCCATGGCGTCCGGGCCCAGCCGCTCCGCGGCACGCGGGGTCCTCCCGGACCGGGGCACGATCCCAAGTCCCCTGCATCGGCAGGCGGACTCTCAACCACTGCGCCACCAGAGAAGCACCAGGATTGGGTTTTGATGTAAGGGTCTTATTGCCACAGTGATAATCCTACTTGAAGTATACCAAAGCTATCAAGTCCAGCGAATAATAAATTCTTAGAGAAGTGGGTCCTTAAAGGTTATTTAGTCTCTGCCAAGTGTTTGTTTGGCTCAGGTACTCCAGTGCCCACCTCACCCACACCAACTTTCCAAGGCTCTGGTATATATTCAGAGACAGGTCTTCTCCTTTAATTTAGAGCACAGAATGCTAATAACAGTCTGATACCCGTCAGCAAGAATCTCACCCGGCTGGAACAGCTGCCCATAAATCTCACATTTTAAGTGACTCTTCCAACATTAAAAAGATTGGGAAATTGTGTTGAAGATGAAATTGACAATGAGTTTCTGCCTGGTAGCTGTGGAAATGGTTATGACTGACCCCCTTCTGTCTCTGAATTACTGCTTAGCTTTCTGTCTGGACATATGGAAAGTAGAATTCTTTGGGGATGTTGCCAGATAAAAGCTGGCTTACCTTGGATTCCTGAACGGACGGTATGTCTAAGAATAGACTCCAAGGGGAGATGCAAGAGAGCTGAGCAGAACCATAAGAACTGGGCATTTACTTTTCACAGTGGAGACAAAGCATCCATAATGCCATACAGAAATGACTAGTGAAGACCTGTTTTTTTTTTAACATCTTTTATTATTCTTCCACCAAAGAATCAAGGTAGGAGACTGGGCTGTTGGTGATTTTTAAATTTATCTCTTGCCTCTTTTCCCACATCTATAAAAAGGAGTTAATCAAGGGTGTGGTTTGAGGTTTAATTAGTAATAGGAGACAGGAAATTTCAAATCCTACCTTGGAGTGCTGATTCCATCATGGCCAAGGGCATTTTTAAATTTATCTCCTTGCCTCTTTTCCCACATCTATAAAAAGGAGTTAATCAAGGGTGTGGTTTGAGGTTTAATTAGTTAATACTGGAAAGTACTTTGAAGATGAAACAAAGATTATAACTACCCACAGTTAAGCTATATATGTATAGCTGATTCACTTTGTTATAAAGCAGAAACTAACACACCATTGTAAAGCAATTATACTCCAATAAAGATGTTAAAAAAAAAAAAGATTTAACAAATCGTATTGTCCCAAAATAGTTTGGGACAAATGAAGGTGGTTTAGCGTTGACAGGTAACTTTCCCTGACATTATTCAGATATAGCAGCTGGGGGGGGAGGGGGGAAATGATAGTACACTCTTCTTGGGCTTTTTAGAATTTTGTTGAGAAGAGCAAGAGGAAGTAGTTTGTCTCCATCAGTGAAAAAAAATAGGGAACTCTAAAGAGAAATAAAAATGGATGTAAGTATTTGTAGTGAGTCTCCGCTCTCCCCGATCCCACACCCTGCAGGCTAATCTGACCATGAACTCAAAGTGAGTCCAGGTTTACCTCAACTCTTCCTAGCTGTGTGATGCTGAGCAAGTTACTTTACTTCTTGAAACCTTCGTTTCTTCCTCTGTGAAATGGGATCATTCCTTCCTCCTAGGATGCCACGAGGAGGAACTGAAATCACTGGTGTCAAGTACCCGGCATATAGCTCCTCTCTGATTTTTACAATGACTTTCATCCTATTTCTCTTCTTCCTTCAGCCCAGACTGTCTTTCTCAGAAGCTTCTGAGATACCAACATGGTGGATTATTGTGTTCAGTTCAGAGCTGCAGGCGTTGTTCTCTTTACTCTCCATATTGTCATGGGAGAATCCTAAGTGCTCATTTCCACTATGAGACAGCATTCCAGGGGAGGAGAGTCTGTTTTCCGCCAAGGTTGTTTCAGGAGGAAACTCAAGCCAAAAACATTTTTTAAAGACCCTTGATTATTTTTTAAATCCCAGATCTCAGGGCAGCTGTCTTTCTATTCCACTGTCTGGCAACTGACATCCTGATATTAAATTCCTGAGAATGAAAGCTCTCTGAAAACATAACTCACTATAAAGAAGAAAGGCCTGGGACTGCCAGGTATGTGCTTTTGAGACTATCTACTGTCAAATGACAGAGGCCCTCTTGTTTGAAGTGAAGGAGCCCCAGTAGGCATTCCTGCGGGGTTCTTGTGGCTAGCATTGTGTTCCAACAAATTCCAATGCAAAGTCCTCACTGAGATTCAGAGATATCTAGAATGGTTAGAGCTGGGGATGGGGAAGAGTTTAGAGATGGTGAAATTGTCCCTCTATACCCTATTTCACTGATGGGGATACTAAGTTCCAGGCTCCCAAAAGATGTACATACAAAATATGTCAGAGTCATTCACCAGGCAGGTACGTATCACTTGGCTCTGCTCATTCATGAGTCTGTCTATCCTGTGTGGCCACTGCTGTAGGAAAAAGTCATCAGGATTTAATTTATAGCTCTCTGGATGTCTGAAAAGTATAGAAAGAACACCTTAAAAGATTAAAAGATGAAACTTCAAAAAAAATTAAACTTCAAATCAGGGACAGTGAATTGGTTGAGTCCTAGAAGTTGTAAAAAGATGGGTGGGACAAGTGGGTCGGGGACAGATAGTGGATTGTAACACCTGGATCGTTGAGAGTTACTCCAATGGAATTAGCGTGAAATTACTGGTCTCTTCTCTCCTCCCTGGCTCTCTTCATTAATATCATGAACGCTGTCAGCATTGACATCTTTGAGTACAGAGGACAAAGATATGAAATGCCGAGCAAAGAAAGATACTGCATACATTTTATACTTTTGAATATACACTTGCTGTATGGCCAGACACCAATTTTGCCAACTGTGAACCTGCTACAGCTTGATTTATAAAGGCATTAGTTGTTCAGGGAAGAGGGAGTGCTGGCATCCTTGGTACCAGGCTACCTGCTTGAGTTACAAGGTATCCGCAGGAAGCAGAGAACAAGTAAGCAAGGAAGGTTGCACAAGGCCACACACCTGAGATGTCTTACCTGTCTCCAAAATGCTTCACCATGGAAAGATTGAGACGGCTCAGCTCCTGAAGTCCTTGACTGTCACCAGGGAAAGAGCATGCCCACCATTCATTGTATCCAGGAAGATCAGCAACCTCTTGGGTTCTTCAGCCTGAGTTAAATGAAGTACATGGTCAAGAGCAGGCACAAGAGTAGAGAAGAAACCCATAGCCAGATTCCATTTCACCTTCCCATTAACCATCTTCCAGTCTGTCTCAAACCCCTAACCATGCAAGAGAAACAGAAAGCCATGCAGCAGAGCCTGTTGCTGTGATTTTAACATGATCTCTTGGGGGTTCCTCAGCCTTGGTCCTCCTTGGCCAAAGTGGGGTGTGGGGTGAGGGTAAGAGTCGGGTTGGTCTCAGGTAATGAGTCTTATGCCACAGAGGAAGGTGTTATACCACAGAGTAAAAACAGACTCTGACTATACCCTTGATGTAGAGTCAGTTAACAGTGTTGCCTCAATTTCTTTAGTTTATGTATTTCCAGAAACAAGATGAATATTCATCTCCCTTCCCTTCTGTGCTCCAGTGACACAGTCCCAGCATGCCATCTGCAAACACCATGCACCTCCATGGCGCTGCATCTTTATATATACACTCGTTTTGCGCAGGATCTCCTCTCCCACCCCTGCACGATATTCCTACTCATCCTTTCAGGTCCAACTCAAAAAGCACTTCCTCTAAGAAGCCAGAGTGCCATGTATTTTTCTCAGCTATAACCTTATCAAATTGGCATAGTGCAAA
Source organism: Grampus griseus (assembly GCF_964374135.1). Classification (NCBI taxonomy): domain Eukaryota; kingdom Metazoa; phylum Chordata; class Mammalia; order Artiodactyla; family Delphinidae; genus Grampus; species Grampus griseus. The sequence goes on from NC_139017.1 coordinate 83,995,976, forward strand.
CATTTATTTACATGGGTATGTTTCTCACAAATTCCAAATTCCTTAAGGACATAGAATCTGATATTCAATTTTTTAAAAACATTCCATGACAAGTACACTCTTTGCCATATAAAATATATCTAGGGACTTCCCTGGCAGTCCAGTGGTTAAGACCCTGCACTTCCACTGCAGGGGGCACAGGTTCAATCCCTGCTGCAGAGCCACAAAAAATATATAGATCTATATCTATATAGATATAATATAATAAATGTTTATAGAATGAAGAAATGAATGGAAAAAAATCCCACAGCCAAAAATAAAAGGTAACTGACTAAAAGGGGAAAATATTTTAAACAAATACAAGAAATGATTACTCCCCATAATCCATAAAGATATTTTTCAAATAATAAGAAAAATATGAAATAACAATGGAAAAGCAGGCAAAGGACAAACATTGACAATTAATTAAAGAAGAAATATAAATAGCAAATAAAACTTATGAACACATTTCAACGTTGTGTATTATCAAAGAGATGCAAATTAAAACAATCAGAACATATTTTTCCTCTATCAACTTGACAAAGATAAAAACATAATGTTCATTGTTGGTAAGGGTCTAGTAAGATTGTCACCCTAGTGAGTATGAAATATAGTATTTCTGGAAAGCATTTTGGATATGTATATGCAGGTATAAAATGTCTTAAAAGTATTTTATATACTTTATCCTAGTAATCTCAGTTATAGGCATCTATCTAAAGAAATAACTAGAAAAACCCATATATAAAGATGCCATTCAAGGAAGTATTTATAATATCAAAAATGTGAAAGTAAGTGTTCAAAACTCAAAGAATGGTTTAAAAATTAACTCCATATGATGGAATATCATACAGCCATTAAAAAATATTTTCAAAAAATATTTCATAGGATACATAGGAAAATATTTCTCATATAACATTATGAAAACGAGTGACATGCAAAATTGTATCTGTTATGTTTCCAGTTTTATAAAATATAGATAGCTGGATAGATAGATACTTATGAAGAAAACCCTCAGAATGATCTATACCAATGTAATCTGTATACGTCTGGGTGGAGAGATTATGGGTGATTTTTATTTTCCTTTTTATAATTTTACAATTGTTTTGTTTTCTGTTTTTCATACTGCTTGTACCCTAGGACAAAAATGAGCTAATATTTATGCTAATATTAAAATTTTTTTAAAGAACTACGAGGTATCACTACCCAACTATCAAAACAGCTTAAAAGGGCTTCCCTGGTGGCACAGTGGTTGAGAGTCCGCCTGCCGATGCAGCGGACACGGATTCGTGCCCCGGTCTAGGAGGATCCCCCATGCCGCGGAGCGGCTGGGCCCGTGAGCCATGGCCGCTGAGCCTGCGCGTCCGGAGCCTGCGCGTCCGGAGCCTGTGCTCTGCAACAGGAGAGGCCACAGCAGTGAGAGGCCCACATACCGCAAAAAAAAAAAAAAAAAAAAAAAAAAAAAGCTTAAAAAATAGAGATAACATCAAAGGTTGCTGAGGATGCAGAGAAACTGGATCACTCATGTATTATGTGGTGGGAATGTAAAATGGTACACGCATTTGGAAAACTGTATGACAGTTTCTTACAAAATATGTGCTTACCAAATAAACCAGCAACTGCACTTTTAGGCATTTATCCTAGAGAAAAAATAACTTCACACAAAAACCTATACACAGGTGCTCATAGGAACTTTATTTGTAATTGACAAAAACTGGAAATAACCCAGATGTCGTTCAGTGAGTAACAGTAAGGAACTAAACTATGGATACACACGACAAGCTGGATGTATCTAACAGAATTACACTGAGCGGAAAAAAAAGCCAATTATCAAGCTGGATGTATCTAACAGAATTACACTGAGCGGAAAAAAAAGCCAATCTCAAAAGTTTACCTACTGTATGATTTCATTTATATGGCATTCTTGAAATGGCAACTATAAAGATGGGGAGCAGACAAATGGTTGCCATAGGTAAGGGAGTGGAGGGAGGGAGGTGGTTATGCCTATGAAAGGGTAGCCCAAGGGAGATTTGTAATGGAACTCTTCTGTACCTTGACTGGTCGTGGTCACACAAATCTACACATGTGACTAAAATGCATAGAACCAAACACACACACACACACACACACACACACACGTGCTTGTAAAAGTGGTGAAATCTGAGTAAGGTTGGTAGATTGTATCAATGTCAATTTCCCCGTCGTGGTATTGCACTTTTGTTGTGCAAGGTATTAACATTGAGAGAAGCTTCCCTGGTGGCGCAGTGGTTAAGAATCCGCCTGCCAATGCAGGGCACACAGGTTCGAGCCCTGGTCCGGGAAGATCCCACATGCCACGGAGCAACTAAGCCCGTGCACCACCACTACTGAGCCTGCACTCTAGAACCCGCGAGCCACAGCTACTGAAGCCCATGCACCTAGAGCCCGTGCTCCGCAACAAAGAGAAGCCACCTCAATAAAAAGCCTGAGCACGGCAACAAAGAGTAGCCCCCGTTCGCCTCAAATAGAGAAAGCCCATGAGCAACAATGAAGACCCAATGCAGCCGAATATAAACAATTTATTTTACAAATTCAAAAAATAAAAGTGGTTCAAATTAAAAACTGAAAAACAAAGCTTAATAAATAGTACTTTCCAATCCAAGGTTCCTGAATAATATTATTTTTTTAAAAAGATATTAACATTGAGAGAATTCTGTGTACGGTATAGGAATCTCTCTGTGTTGCTTTTTACAACTGCATGTGAATCTACAATTATCTCAAAATTAAGAGTTAAAAAATAAAAGAAATGGAAGGAACCTATAAATTAAGGTTTAAGAGTTATATCAACCAATTGCAATGTGTGCTTTTTATTTGGATCCTGATTCGATCAAACTATAAAAACATGTGACTTTTGTAAGATACTACAAATGTGAACATTGGCTGCATAGTTGATGCCATTAAGGAATTATAGGGCTTGTTTTTTAAGATGCAATAAAGGTATTGTGATTATGTTTTTTAAAATAAGTCCTTATTTTTTAGAGATTCAAACCAAAATATTTAGAGCCATGTAATCTCTATACGTGCTTCAAAAAATGTGAGGGGAAAAGAGAAAAGCCACAGATAGGTGTGAAATTGATGTACATTATAACAGATTATTTTTGAGTATTTGCAAAATTCTCCATAATAAAACTTTTTTAAAAATAAAGAAAAAAATTTAAAAGGCCAACTCTCCAAGGAAACCCTTCTAAGGTACGTATCTGCTTATCAATAAAGCATGCAGCTTCCATCTGAGCACCTTGAGTACCAGGCACTGTGCTAGGCTTTAAAGATATGGCCATAAAGAGGTTTCTCCTTCCCAGGGCTCAAAGGCTAGTAGGAGCAGAGAGATTGTAAAAACAAATAAGTACATTTCTAGATGGTATGTGCTAATAAGTATTATACATAGTGAAGGAACTGCCTGTTCTTTGCACCAGTGAAATGGTCTCTGGGCAGAATCTTGAAGGACATACTGCAGCCCGAGTCTGTTACAGTGGGGAGGAGAATTCTTTAAACCTGGACTCAGTTCGTAAGTAGGACCAAACATCACCTGTTTTTCACGTCAATGCTTTTCATTTCAGAGCCCCTTCCAACCCAAATTATATTACGTCCTTATTGTCAACTGACTCTGCTGTCACCTTCAGGGAGTAGCCAAAACAAGACTAATGAGGTTTACTGAAGTCTTTCAGTTCTCATAACAGGATGATTTGAGCTCAGATTCAATCTCATCACCAACCACCACCTCCAAGGTCCTTGAACCTTTCAGCTGTGGCTCCATTTTCTGGATATTGAATCAGAGGAAAACTGTTAGATGAGCCTTTTCAAGGGAAGGAAATTGTTTAAATATGTCTTAGAGGGGAGAAAGAAAAACAGGGTATATTGCACTTGATCAGGAGAGTGATTCATTTCACCTTGATAAAATGGAAAGGCAAATGAGAATAAGTTGTTTCTTTCATTCATTCATTCATTCTCTCTCTCTCTCTCTCTCTCTCAAATCACATTATGGCTGCTGCCTAATCAGTTGCAATAACGTAAAGGATGCCACGCGGTTAACAGCATTAAGGCCATAAGTTACATTTCATAGAGTTGTTTCTCCACAATGCCACTTGGCAAGGCACACTGTGATTAATGTCACACTAGGGAAGATGTGATGAAGGTGAAAACAGAAAAGGAGGGGTGGCAGCAAGTGAGACACAGGGACAGTGGTGGCGGTAGCCTCTTCAGCACTTGGCCTGAGGAGCCAGTACCCTCAGACTACACGACTGGTGGACGACACCTGCTTAGCTTATAAAAACAAACTACACAACACTTTAGAAAAGCACTAACCTCGGTCCTGGATATTGTTGTTGACATGTATTATTTATCAGAGCCGTGTTCCATTATTACTAAATAGAGAATTGATAGATTAAAGCATAAAAGACCTGCAGAAATCACAATCACCAAATAAAGGTAAATCTTCTACTGGGACTTACCACGAGGCCTGGCCACTGGAACAAAGCATTTGTTTCTGGCTTTGCCATTTGTCACCATTGATTCTGCCTATGAAGGAGGACAAGCGCCCTTGGCCACGACAAAGAATGATTTATCTTCCCTCACAATACAATTTGCAACCTTCAGTCTCACTTGAATCCTTACCTCAATAGTCTTTATTCTGATAGGAAACACCATAAAGGAATTAGGTCTTTGTCTTGGAAGTCTGCCTATAATTACTTTTAGTATCAAATGATTCCAAAAGCTGGAACAGAATGATTTTGAGGGATACAAAGCTTGGCCTCAGATAACAGGTTTGAATGCAGTACACAACAGGCTGTGCCTGGAAGAAGAGAAAGGCAAGTCTGTGATGGTACAAATAAGAGAAGGAAAGTGCTGTCACCTGGGTCAACCCTGGAGATTTACATCTTTCCAAGGAGTTGCTCATTTATTACATCTAAGTGGTTTAACAGCCTGGTCTTCCAGTTAGGAAAAACCATTCTTTGGGTGGGAAAAAAATGGCTTAATTATCCCAGCTGTCTTTTATTTTGAAAAGTAGGAAAAACACCCATTCTAAGCAAGTCATAATTGGTTAGATGAAAAATATTTTTCCAAGGACTTCCCTGGTGGTCCTGCGGTTGAGAGTCTGCCTTCCAGTGCAGGGGATATGGGTTGGATCCCTGGTTGGGGAACTAAGAAACCACATGCTGTGGACCAACTAAGCCCACATGCCCCAACTACTGAGCGCATGTGCTCTGGAGCCCGTGTGCCACAACTAAGAGATGCCTGCCTGCCGCAACTAGAAAAGCCCGCTCACCGCAACGAAGGATCCCGCATGCTGCAGCAAAGATCCTGCATGCTGCAACTGAGACCCGACAAGCCAAATATAATTAATTAACAAATATATATCAGTAAAAAATTATTTTTCCAATATAATTCAATAAGTGTTTGTAGAGCTTCTATCAAATACCATCACTAGGCACTAGGGGATCCATGTTCATTCATGAAATACTTATGGAGTGCCTGCTGTTTGTGAGACAGTAGGCTAGGTACTGGCAACATGGTGATGAGCAAGATGATTCCTTCTTAGTCCATCCAGACTGCCATAACAAAAATACCATATACTGGGGGGCTTATAAACAACAGAAATTTATTTCTCATAGCTCTGGAGGGTAGAAGTCCAAGATCAAGGCACCAGAACATTCAGCGCCTGCTAAGAGCCAGCTTCCTGGTTCGAAGATGTCTGTTTTCTCCTGTTCTCACACAGCAGAAGGGATGAGGGAGCTCTTCAGAGTCTGTTTTATAAGGGCACTAATCCCACTCATGAGGGCCCCAACCTCATGACCCAAACTCCCAAAGACCCTGCCTCTTTCACCAGCCACATTGAGGGTTAGGATTCCAACAAATGTAGTTTAAGGGGACACAGATATTTGGTCTATAGCTCTCTCATAGAGCTTATAGCCTGGCAAGGGAGACAGTCATTGAACAAATAATCACACAATTAAGTAACTCACTGAAATCGTGGAAACTGATAGAGATGCACAGGTGCTGTGGGAAAGTATGATGAGGGTCTGGCTGGTCTGAGCACTTGAGGCAGGCTTCCCTCAGCAAGTGATGTTTAAGCTGAGAACCAAAGGAGTTAACAAAGTGTGGAAGGGGGCACATTGGGAGGTGGGAGGTAGTATGGTCTCTTTCTCCAAAAACTCTCAATAGACCTGGAAGCCAGGAACATGAATGAGTAGTTCCAACCCTATATTGACTGTGCAGTGCTCTATGGGAGATGTTCAGTGGGACTGTGGATGGATTCCTGCAGGGTGAGCCTTCCTGAGTCTGTTCCTGAACCCTGGGCTACAGCAAAGGAAAGAGCAAAAGTTAACATGGTGACACCATGGAACAAGAACAAGAGAGAGAATTATTCTTGGCTTGCCTGCTGATGTACTGTCAGTGCTTGATAAACAGAAAATATGTAACTGTCCTTGCTATTATTTCCTCACTCATATAAGACTTCAGTTTTTAATCTCTCTTTTGAAGGATGAAAGTGAGGACTTGGCAAAGATGCAACATATTCTAGATCTGAAAAATAAAAAATGTTCCTCCTTTTGCTCCCGTGCAGCAAAATATGCCATGTTGAGTGTTATTTAAAAAAAAAAAAAGAAAAAAGAAAAGAACATGGTGGTTTTATGAGGTGATGCAACATGTGACTGAAAGTAGGCCAAACATGTGAATTGATTCTGTGAACTTTTCGTTCATTCATTCATTCACCAGGTATTTAATGAGCACCTACTACATGCCTGGCAGACAAGGTCCTTGTTCTCATGGAGCTTGCATTCTAATAGGAGAGAGAGATCATAAACAGATATAGCTTTAGGCAATTATAAGCGCTATGAGAAAATAAAGCAGACTTGGGTAATGGAGAAAGATGGGAATGAGGATAAAGAAAACCTACTAGGATACACAAGTCAAGAAAGTCCCTCTGCAGGGCCAGCTTCGTGAGTATGTTTATCAGTGCCATTGCACAAACTACCACACTCAGCTTCTGTGCCTGGGGTTTAATCCTCTGCAGTTGACGTCTTAAAAATTTTAATAACATTATTTTTGAGTTTGTGATTTGTCAGTGAAGTCTGATGGGACAATGGAGCATGTGCCTGGAGTTTGGAGCTTCAGTTCCCGTGGGGTCCTTCTTCCTGCCACTTCCCTTGGGTTCTTGGCTGCCCATTCCCCCAGGCTCCAAGCAACTACAGCCACCCTCTGCCCCAGTGGGAGCCCAAGTGCTGGCACAGCAACAGCCAGGGGGGCACAAGGTGGGGGCACCTATGAAGGCCTGCACTTACCCCAGGAGTATCCTTGTGCCCAAAGGAGCATGACATTAACTGGCAAATAAAACACACCATGACAGTTCAAGGAAGACTATGGAAGAAAGGAAAAAGCTTTTCATCCTGCTTTTTGAACAAGGGGCCCTGCCCCACATATTTATGGTGCACTGGGCCCTGGAAATTACGTAGCCCTGCCTTCATGAGGAGGGACATTTGAGCAGAGGCTGAAAGAAGGAAAGTTGTGGGTGTTAACACACCAAGCAGGAAGCTTTCAGTGCTGAGGCCCTCAGGCTGGAATGAGCTTGACAGCTTGATGAGCTGGAGGAAAAGCAGGAAGGCTGGTGTGGCTGGAGTGTCACCAGCAAGTGGGAGGGTGGGGGGATGAGCAGAGACGTAGCCAGGGGCCAAGGGTGTGGGACTTTGTAAGTCATGATCCAGTCTAGAAGCTGGGGGAGAATTTTAGGCAGGAAAATTATACACTCTGATGTACATTTTTAAAGGCTGTTTTTTGGAGATGGTGAGACTGATCTTATTTTTAGTTTATTAATGTATTAACTGATTCCTGTCCCATCTTGTCATGGAACGGGTAGGGTGACTGAAGACAATGACAGAGGCACAGATGCTGGTGCTGTGAAAGGGAAGAGACAGGGTGACGTGAGCTCTCATCCCTGAGACCCTGGGGGGAGCTGGGTGTGTATGGAAGCAGGAAGGAGTGAGTCGAGGGGAAGAGTCCGAGCCCTTCACTCTCCTCTGTGAAATGAGCTGTAAAGTCACGTGCTAGGAGGGCAGGTGGCATCCGAGGTGAGAAGAGAAGGTCTGGAACATCTTTCGAGAGGAGCAGGAGAAAGCTGCTTTGGGACAAGAGGAGAGGACTCTGGCAGCACAGATGGCCCAGCTCTGGTGAGAAACCCTTCTCCCTTCAGAAAATAACCTCCTCACCTCTGTTCTGGACCCCACTCTACCGTTCCTGAAGGATCTCCCACACTGAATCCCACTCTCCCTAAAAATGCACAGATTTCTAATTTTTTTTTTGGCCAAGCCACGCAGCTTGTGTGATCTTAGTTCCCTGACCAGGGATTGAACCTGGGCCCCTGCAGTGAAAGTGAGTCCTAACCACTAGGCAACCAAGGAACTCCCAACAGATTTCTCATTTTTAATCCATAAAATGCCTTGTGACAGCCCTGTTCCAGTCATTTTCCTATGTCTTATCTCCCATCTGGATCTTTAAACACCTGGCACTTTCTCCCCACTCATTCCTTCATCTCGTGCCATATGATTTTACTCCATCATGTTATGGAAATTTCCCTTAAAGATCACCTACGATTTTTACCCTATTCTTGTCTTAGATTGTATGTGTGTGCACGTGTTGTGTGTGCATTTAACCTGTAAAAGGTTTTTTTGGTTTTTTGTTTTTTGCCTCCACCTCTCATTTAAAACTCTTGTTCTTGACATGGCAGATCAGTCATGCTGATCTGCCACGACTTTCTTCCTACCCCTTTGATCACAGTGATCTTTACCTTCCTTGTAGCTACTGGTCTCTCGTCGTGGGCACAAATGAACACTCAGCTCTGGCTCACTGCTTGACCTAGTCACCTCCCTAGGATGCTTAACTATTTTTCTGTCCTCAATTATCTCAATGAACATGGCCTCCAGGCTTAATGACCAACACTTTGTATATGATTCGCAAACACACCCTTAGTCCGAACTTCTCTCTCCCAGATTCTGTTGTCATATTTCCAAAACCATCATACCTAAAAATTTGCTCAAAATTTTTCCTGCAAAAATACCTTTTCGTGTTCCTTAAAAAATTAAAAATAGAGTTACATATGATCCAGCAATCCCACTTCCGGGTATACTTCTAAAATAATTGAAAGCAGAGACTCGAAGAAATATTTGTACATCCCTGTTCATAGCAGCATTATTCGCAACAGCCAAAAGGTAGAAGCAGTCCAAGTTGCTTCCCACTGATAGATGAATTGATAAGTAAAATGTGGTATATACACACAATGGAATATTACTCCATCTCAAAAAGGAAGGCAATTATGGCATATGCTACAACACGGATGAAACTTGAGGACATTATACTAAGTGAAGTAAGCAAGTCATGAAAGAACAAATATTGTAGGATTCCACTTCCATTAGGTACCTAGAGTAGTCAAATTCATAGAGACAAGGTAGAATGGTGGTTGCCAGTGAGTTAGGGGAAGAAAGAATGGGGAGTTAATGTTTAATGGGTACAGTTTCAGTTCTGCAAAAGGTGAAAGAGTTCTGTGGAAGGATGGTGGCACCACAATGTGAATGTACTTAATCCACTGAGCTGTACACTTTACAATAGTCAAAACGGTAAAAATTTAATGGCATGAGTATTTTCCTATAATTTTAAAAAATCCCTTTTCAGTTTCCAAACTTTGATTTTACTATTCTTGAGTCCACCATGTTACTAGTTGTGGAGCTAATGTTCACTGTGCCCTACACTTATCTTCCACACACGATGTGTCTCATCAATTTTGTCTTTCAAGCACGTCACAGATATATTCCTTCTTCTTCATTCCTATCGATTCATCCTCCCAAGACACAGACTTTGAAGTAATGTCAGAGGTCTATCTTCCCCTTCCTCCTATGGCTGGAATCCTCTCTAATGCCAAGATGATTCAATCATCCACTCATTCAACAAATATTTATTGAGAATCTACTATGTATACAGGAAATAGAGCTCTAGACAAAGATGACAATGTTCCAGCTCTCATGAGGTGTATATTATAGTCAGGCAGATAGACTACAAATGAGTAAATAAATGAAATCATTTCAGACACTGATAACTGGTAGAGGAAAAACTGAAACACACTGTAACGTAGTAGAAAGTGATGGTGGACGAGGTAGGATGGAATTCTTTAAACTGAGTGCTCAGGAAGTCCTTTTTGAGAAAATGACATTTCAGTTCAGACCCGGATGATAAGAAGGAGACAATCATGCTAAGCTCCAGGGTCAACCAGGCTGGGGACAGCTGGTGTGAAGGCCCTTGGGCATGAACCTGGCTTGTGTGGGAAACCAAAAAAAAAAAAAAAAGGCTGGTGTGGCTCAAGTGCAGTGAGCTAAGAGAAGAACCATAAGAGATGAGTTTGCAGAGGCAGCCGAGGCCAGACCATATGGGGCTTTTTAGGTCAGGCTGAGGAGTTGGAGTTTTATTCTAAGTTCAAGGTGAAGCCATAGCCATAGGAGGGTTAAGGCAGTAATGTTATTTGTTTTGCTTTTTTTTATAAGATCACCCTGGCTACTGATGAGAGGGAGAACAATTAGGAGGCATTTGCAGGAGTCCAGCTGACAGACAATGGTGGCCTGGACTGGTGAGAGCAGTGTAGGTGGAGGCAAGTGGACAAATATATGTTCAAAATATTTTAGAGATAGAAATTATAGGATATGTTGATGCATTGGATGTGGGGATAAAGGAAAGGGAAGAACTAAGGATGATCCCTAGGCTTTGGCTCAAGCAGTGGATGAACAGTGATGTTATTTCATGGGGTGGGGAAGTCCGGGGTGGGACTGATGAGTGGGTGGAGAGAATCAAATATCTGCTTGCACATTCCTAATAATGGGACAATCACTGCAGGGACAGGCTCTCATGCCACTGATATTAGAAAAGTCTTATATTGAGTCCAAATGTTTCCCTGCAAATTTACTCATTCATCCTAATTCTTCTCCTTCAATAAAATGAATTAAGTCTTTCCACTTTCCTATGTGAGTACTTTTCTTTACCTATGTTGAGGAGAATTATTATAACCCTCTAGGTTTTCTCTTACCTGACCTAAATATCCCTAATTTACTCAATTTTTTTTCTTATTCCTGGATCACTGCAGATTCAGACTAGTCTTCCTTCTACCTCATACCAGTTTACCATGCAAAATTCAGCTAGGTCTATCTTCCTACGGTACCAGCTATTAACCACGTAGGGCTAGGCACTGTCCTGAGAAAAATATATGTAATAGGTGCTAAAATTAGATTTTTCTATCTCAGTTTTGCTAAGGCAAGAAGACAAGAGGTGCTATATCTTAAAAACACTATCATGCAAAACTTTCATAGTTAGCAGCTGAGAAAATCCTTAAACCCTTTGCCCATGTCTTTAATGTATAAGAGCTGAGAATGGAGATGGAGAGATTTGTGCAAAGGACAATGTGTGAGCTGGCCGTGAATCCTGTTCCTCCCAGGGGTGTGGGGGAGGGCTGCTTCCCTTTCACCTCAGGTCAAGAGAAAAGTGCTTCAGGGGATCATTTGGCAAGTTTGATGTGTGAACATCAAGGTTAGGGGCGAATCATAGGAGTCGGGTGACTGATTCCTGCCTGGAAAATCTAAAAAGTAAAGATGGGCTGGCTAGTTGTTCCGCTGGCCAAGGTAGAGGAACAGTGGCTCTATTGGCAGCCTGTCCAAGCAGGGGGTGTGGGGCAAAGAATGTGAGGCTATTTCTCATGGAACTCACGTGGATCATGTGGGGATGAGGGCTAGCTTAGAGCTATTATGAATTCTGCCCAAGAGAAACACCTGGAGGTCCGTGCAGCGAGCACTGCTGAGAAACTGGGTGAGGAGGGTGTCATTCAGAGGAAACTGCATCACCTTTGTCACAGGAAATGCTGCTGAACCTTCCCAGTGAAGCCTCCCAAGAACCTCTAAAAAGGCCAAGAAGAGAGTCAGCTTTAAAATAGGTCCCCAAACAGTGGCACCATATTGGGGTAGTACTAGTCAAGTAGGAACTTCCCTGCTTCCTTTAGCTGTTATCTCCTGTCCCCCTTCTACCACAGAGAGACCAGAAATTACACCTAGCTATAAGGGTGAGGAGAGGTGAAAGCAGAAGGTGAGCAAAAGAGACACCACACCCCTCCTTCTCCTTCCTGCAGAAGGACCTAGCTGGGAAATAGGAGGAGGTTCAACTTTGAAATTCTGATTATTACACGACCTGCACACTACTAATTACTGAGCTAAAACTGTGATTATGGTTTAAAGAGACTCTAAGGGTGAGCAGAACTTGCCCCATTTTTTAAGACACAGTGGAAGATCAAAACAAAGTCTCTTCCTGATTACATTTCAAGAGTCCTCCCTGTTCAACATTCTGGTTACACACAGATGAAAGAAGCTTTCACTTTGTCATTCTCTTGCTTTAAGAACTTCATTCAATGTCTTTGCCTTTTCGATTAAATCCAAACTCCTATGCAAAGAGTTTGATGTCCTCTGTTACCTGATCTCACATATATTTCTCAACGAAACCTCCCACAATTCCAAATAGAACGCTTGACTTCAGTCTGGTGTTCTTCTGTGCTTTGTAATAACAACTAATATTTACTGGGCATTTGTTATGCTAAGCATTGTATCATTTAAGCCTCACAACAATCTTTTGAAATAGGCATTATTATTATTTTAGTGTTATTATTATCCCCATTTTACAGATGAAGGATTTGAAAGGAGTAATAAATGGTGAGGCTGTTAATTGGAATCCAGGCAGTCTGACTGCAGAGCCCACAATCCTGACAGCTAAACACACTGCTTCCTCTCTACGTACATATATTCTTTGCTCTCAATCTACTTTTGGCATATCGCCCTGCCCTCCTCTCCTCTGCTTATGCCAGATATCTTTCAAATCCCAGCTCAAACTCTTCCTCCTCTGTGAAGCCTTCCCTAATTATTTCACAGTTATCTCTATTCTCCAAACTCCCAAAACATTTAATCCATGTCAAGGACTTTAAAATTTGAACTCATACTGTTTGTTTCCCTATTATCATTTTGGGCATATCATTTGGGTAAATAAGTTCCTTCGAGGATAAAGCCTGTTGGACTTCCCTGGTGGTCCAGTAGTTAAGATACCGCGCTTCCACTGCAGGGGGAGCAGGTTCAATCCTTGGTCGGGGAACTAAGATCCCACATGCCTGTGGGGCGTGGCCAAAAAAAAAAAACCACACAAAATGATAAGGCCTGTTGCATGCTATTCTTGATTCACCAGAGCAGTGCTTCTCCAACTTTAGTACAGAAAGATAGCAAAGAACAGCTCACAGAGTAAGAAATGTAAATGACGCTTAAATGTACAAAAAGATGCTGGCCTCCTAATAAGAAACATGCAAAGTCTCACCAAGTTACTATTTATTACCTGTCAGATAGACAGAAATCCAAAATTGTGACAACATGTTCTGATGACAAGGCTGTAGGGAAATAGGATCTCTCATACATTGCTAATGGGAGTGCAAAATGATACAAGTCTCACAGAAGGGAATTTGGCAGTCTAGCAATATTACATGGGCAGTACTTTTGACCCAGTAATCCCACTTTTGTGAATTTATCCTAAAGATACACTGGCAAAAATCTGAAATGCTGTATGTCCAAAGCTATTCTTTGCAGTACTGTCTGTAAAAGACTGGAGAAAAACGAATGTCAATCAATAGAGGCCTGGTTGAATAACTATGGTGCATTCATATAAAAGAGTACTGTGCAGGAATGAGGAAGAGTTGCTACAGAGTGCTTTGGATGAGCTCCAGGATCTACTGTTAAGTGAACAAAGCAAAGTGAAGAAAAATGTGTACAGTACTCCACTGTTTGTGTAAGAAAGGTAGGAGTATGACTATTTATATATTTGCTTATTTTTTCAAAAGGAAACAATGTAAGAATAAACTAAGAAGAAGTTATCTCTGATGGGGAGAAATAAGTAGAGGAAACTGGAATGAAGGTAGATCTCCCTAAATGTACTTTGTTTATAGTTTTAACCTTGGAACCAAGTATTTTACATAATTCCAAAACAAGAGTAAACCAAAAGAAAATATTAGAAACAAACTGAAACATATATATATATATGTATATATATATGAATTAAACAATTGGTTTCTCACTGTTTGAATGAGAGATTGCAGACAAGCAAAAGGAATAAGCCAGAATTATCCATGTGGCAATAAATTAGAGTTGGAGACATTAGTGTAAACTCATGCTTAGCTTAATATAGATACAAATAGTCATAAGTGAAAATATTTATAGATCTGTGTATATACACAGGTTAGTATAACATGCATGTATTTCCTTGGCCTGTCAACTGCTTAGAAGCAATGACACCCCAATAGCAACAAGTACACCTAACACCCAGATCTTGGTTCCTAATAACCTTTCTCTAACAGAAGGAATCAGGGCTCTTTGGGGAAATGGCCAATTCTAGGACTGAAGTAGGAAATATAGAAGATAATCTTGGAGCATCTTGTAGTGCCAGAAAGAAAGGAAGCACTCACAAAAATTATGGAGGGTGTCAAAAGCACACAAAAGCCAACTGAAGAGCTCCCAATGGCCAAAATGGAACCAATGTGAGCAATAAAAAAAATGAAGTTGAATTGGATTACAACCTAAAGTATAAAATAAATATCCATAATATGAAATTAATTAATTCCAAAAAAAAATAACAGGGGAGACAGATCTCCCATGCAAAAGAATTCCAAATAATTTATGTAATAGATATCCAACCTCAAGGAGATGGAACATAACTCCCCACTTCTTAGGTATGAGCTTCGAGTAGTGACTTCCTTCCGAGAAGTACAGTATGGAAAGGGGGGAAAAGAGTAACTTTATAGTAGAGAAACCTGACAAACACTGTCTCAGCCAGGTGATCAAGGTTAACATCAATAGTGAGGTCATGTTGACAGGATGTACCCCTTGACATGATGCAATGAAAATGACACTTTACCTCTGTGGTCTTCCTCCCCAAAACATATAACTTAATCTCCTTATGAGAAAAATATCAAATTCCAATTGAGGGACATTCTACAAAAACCTGACCAGTACTCCTCAAAACTGTCAAGGTCATCAAAAACAAGGAAAGGCCAAGAGACTGTCACAACCAAGAAAAACCTAAGGAGACATGGTGACTAAATGTAATGGGAAATTCTGGATGGGATCCTGGAACAGAAAAAGAACGTTAGGTAAAAACTAAAGAAGTTTGAATAAAGCATGAACTTGAGTAAGGTATCAATATGGGTTCATTAATTGTGACAAATGTACAACATTAATATAAGGTGTTAATAAAAGGGAAACTGGATGTGGGATATATGAAAATTCTTTGCCCAGGATTGATGAGCAACTAGCACCTCTGGACCCCAGATTGTAATCTCTAAATACCCTTTCCCAATAAAAGGAATCAGGACTCCTTAGAGAAATGGCTAATTACAGTTCTGAGGTAGATAAGCCTGGAGCATCTTGTTATACCTGAAAGAAAGGAAATTATGGAGACTATGGGGTCATGAGAAAAAAAACCCCAGCAATATAGGACCCAACTTGAAGTGGTTCCCATTGGCCAAAGATGGGAGAGTTTGAACATGAAAAAGAGTAGCAACTACAATGGATTAAAACACATTAAATATTATATTGTACAACACAGGAAATATAGCCAATATATAGCCAAATATAGCCTGTGTTGTATATTATATATACAACACAGGGAATATAGCCAATATTTCATAATAACTGTAAATGGAGTATAACCTTTAAAAATTGTGAATAACCATATTGTACACCTGTAACATATAATATTGTACAGCAACTATACTTCAACTTAAAGGTAAATGAAAATAAATAAACACATCAAATATATAAAAATCTATGAGCCCATAATATCTCTTCGCCTCCATCCTACAACCAAGAAAGAAGACTTCGTTGGTCACCTTTTGGGAATACTAGGGTATTAGTCATTCTGATCAATATAAAAATGATACATAAAGGGAAAGAATAAAGGTTTTTTTTCATACATCTTTATTGGAGTATACTTGCTTCACAATACTGTGTTAGTTTCTGTTGTACACCAAAGTGAATCAGCCATATGCATACATATATCTGCATATCCCCTCCCTCTTGAGCCTCCCTCCCACCCTCCCTATCCCACCCCTCTAGGTCCTTGCAAAGCACCGAGCTGATCTCCCTGTGCTATGAGACTACAAGAAAAAAGTTTTTATCTTTCCTCTCTTGTATAGACTATATTTCTTGATAACCAAATAGTTTGTGAAGGAAATTTCTTCTACATAGAAGATTCATAGTTAATAAATGCAGGAGGAAAGATAGCACTAAAATACAAACAAACAAACAAAAAAAAACCCCCACCATTTTGTAACCTCTAATGAAACAGTAGAAGATAATGACCAAATAATAGATAATGACCAAATTGGTTGCTAAAACCATTAAATAAAATGTTGATGCTGAACTTTAAAATAGATGGATTGGACTGACAACACTTAAACACACTGACCAATCTTAACTAAAAGTGAAATAGCTGGCTATGTTTTTTACCTGTGGAATATCCTTACCAAAAAATACTGAATCTTACCAACCATCAAGAGCTTCAACCCTGCTAATAATTAAGTATGCACTTTCAAACCTTACTTTGACTGCTCCAGAAACTTACTGGGTTTCTTTAATGCCTCTGTTACTATTTCCTTTGTGTCATTTTGTTTTTCTTTAAAAACATAGCTGTGTGATCTTGGGGAAGTTATATTATTTCCTTGAGACTTGGTTGCCTTCTCTGTGAATATCTGGGTATAATTTTAGTATTGCTCAATAGAATTTTCAGTGATAATGAAAATATTCTATATCTGTACCATGCAATGCAGTATTCAATAGCTACATGGAGCTAATAAACATCTTTGAAATATGGCAAAAAAAAATTACTGAATCTAATCAAGCTTCTGACTATCAGCTTATAGAAAATAAAAGAGATGGGGGGATGTGTCAAAAACAGCACCATGAGGATACACTCAGTCAAACCCAGAATGTGGGAAATTCTGCAGAACAAATGATACAGTTTCCTCAACAAATAAATAGCATTAACATAATGGGGAAGGACTGCTACAAATTAAAAGAGACATACCAACCAAAAATAATGTGTGGATCTTTTTGGATCCTGATCTGAATGAACCAAATACAAAAAAAAAAAAAAAGACATTTTTGGGACTACTATGCAAAACTGAACATGGACTGGGAATTTTAAAATATTAAGAAATTACAGTTAATGATGTTGAATGGGATGATAGCATTGCGGTTATGTTTTTTAAAAAATTGAAAGTCCTTATCTGTTGGAGGAACATACTGGTGCATGAGTGTCTGGGATTTATTTTAAAATATTGCAGCCCCACCTCCTCCAAAAATGTAGATAGAATTGAAACAAGAAAAACAGAATGTTGATAGTTATTGAAGCTGAGTGGTAGGTGGGTACATGGGGTCCATTATACTGTCCTCTGTAATGCTATGTATGTTTAACGTGTTCATGACAA
This sequence comes from Grampus griseus, assembly GCF_964374135.1. Lineage (NCBI taxonomy): Eukaryota > Metazoa > Chordata > Mammalia > Artiodactyla > Delphinidae > Grampus > Grampus griseus. The sequence continues at coordinate 84,013,557 of NC_139017.1, forward strand.
ACATTTAAAAAATCTTTTTTAATTAAAAAAAAATAGTGCAGGTTTGGGGGCACCAAGGAGATTTTGATTCTAGATTGGGGACCTTTTAAACAAGCAGCCCACGTGATTCTGACCCAGATAGTCTAGGCCCAGATTGAGGGACTCTGCTCTAGTGTCACTCTGCTCTAAGTAGTAAACAAACCTTCAATAGGTATTTATTGATTTATTGATTTCAATCAGGAATTGAAGTTGGAAAATTCTTTCCATATGGAAAAAATATGGGAAAGATCAAATGTGAAAAGAACGTGCAAAGAGAAGTATTTCATGTGCCTGACCAGATGCCCACCTCCTAAGGTTTCATACTGTCATCATTTCTGTCAGAGCCCATTTTATAACAGGGTATCCTGGATTCTCCAAACTCATTAACTGAAGGACCAGTTGGATTCCAAAGACTTCCTTAGTGGGTGCTAATTCTGCAATGCTCTTTCCTCCAGCCGTGCACGGGTAGAGTTTCTTCAGTCTGGTTAGTTGCAGGGTCCGGTAGTCTCCCTTTCTCTCCTTACCAGATGCTAAGAAAAGCATGTTTTCTGAGGCTTGTGACCCTTCCATCCTTTCACTTTGCTTAGATGCATATTTCAGCTCACCGACAGCAATAAAGAAGGCAATCATCAGAGCCTGTGCTTCTGTACAGCGGTCCGGCAAGATCTAAGTAAGCAGATCTGTTTAGGTAAACCAGCCGCGAGAATCCTCCCAAGGCATCTGAGCTACTGAGTAATTGGGCTGCAGCTGCTTTTCCTCCTCCTGCACTCATTCCCGGTTCAGCTTGCAGACTACAGGGATTTACCGGTTAATTGGCTGTTTCTATGATTATCATTCACTTAGGCACTCTTCCCTATTCTTTGTCACTACAAAATGCTTCTTTCAAAATTATTTGCTTTCCTGTGGATCCTGAAGAAAAATGAGCAACCCTAACATCTTTAGGGTTTGTTAAAGAGAGGCACATCTGTCTGGGGAGACGGTGTGTGCTGTGGGATGTGAGGTGTTGCTGTGAACAGGGAGTAGAGTGGAGCTGGGACTGGCTCCACTGGATTATATATTACATAAAGGAGCAGGACAAGTTGCAGGTCTCAGAACCAGTTGGGCAGGTTGAGTTTCTTTTTCTTTCTCACCACTCAGTTGAACAGAGGAAACTTTCAACTGCATCAGGTGAATGGTTTCCCTGGCATTGTTGGGAAAGTTTAGTGGCTGGGGCCTGGCTTCCACGGCTCTTCATCCTTTTGTCTAGGTGCTGGACGCCCCCAGAGAGGCAAGGCAACAGAATTGAGCGAGCGGTCCGGGGGGCCCACCAGGTATCAGTTCAACCTTAGACCTGGGCCGCCAATCGTTTTTCAGCTGGCTTCTGACATAAAAAATTTAATGGGGAACCGTTGCCAAAGTCAATCCGTCGTGTTTGTTTGTGCCTCTGCCTGCCACAAGTTACATCATGGCATTGGATTTTGGTGGTCACCCCATCTCCTCTCATCACTTAGTGCCAAGCTGCTGCCCAACATTCTGCCACAGTGGCCCAGAGGCTCCCTCCCTTACTTCTACAGTGGAAAGTTCCAGAGTAATTCTGAGTGTGCCTCTTCTGAGTGCTTTGTGATTTTTTTTTTTAAACGGGAGTCTTGCCATTCAAGAATCCTAATTGGTTCCTAGGAGGTGAGATGATTCTTTTGGCTCTCACAACCTCTAGATTTCTGCGAACCGTTCTCTGTTTACCAAATGAATGTTCCAGCACAAGAGCCAAGGAGAAATCTGTTCCAGGCCGTCTCTCCTTAAAGAAAAGACTGCTGTATGCTGTAAACTGAAAAGGAAGTCTGGGGGTTGAATTTCAATAAGAGCCTCGTTTAACTCTGGACTTCATCCCAGTGACAGGGGAGGTCAAGTGATCAGAGCAAATACCTTGCAAATAGGCAGTATGTGCCCTGCAACTCAGTAGGCTTTTTCCCTCTCTTCACTACCCAGAGTAGGGAAAAGGAGTATTTAAAAATCCCAGTGCTCACACAGCTCTCCAGACCAATTAAATCTGTATCTCTGGGGAAGGTTTTTTTGTTTGTTTTTGTTTTTGCTTTAACTCCCCAGGTGATTCCAAAGGGCTGCCGGGATCAGAACCACCACTCTAGAGGAAAGACCAATGGGCTGAGAATAAAATGATTAACTTTTCAAATCCTGCCTCTGCCATTAATGAGTTTGTTGGCCTATAAAATTATATAGGTGACTCTATCCTAAGATTATTTGAGCTCTAAAGTTCTATAGTTCTCTTTCAACTGGTCTCTCTGCTGGAAACAAAGAGCATCCCAGGGCCAGCTGTTTTTCCATAACACCTGGAATGTCTCTAAAGCTATCTACAGTGCCGAAAGACCTGTCTAAGTGGGTCAGTGTATCAGTGAGTCCAGATTGCCTTACCAGGCTGAAGTAAACAAGTAGTGTGGTTTACAAAGGAAAAATACAAGCTACATGGTGTTTCTGATACTTTGGGGCCTACCAACTAGTTTCAAATGAGTAGTGGAATTTTTCTTAATGCATATTTAAGTCCTCTAGCTGTGCTAGTTTCCAATTCCTGTGATATTCAGTTAATTGGAAATACACCCTTCTCAAGAATGCCTTAAAATAAAAATGTTCCCCTCTCCCTCACTGGTGGAAATTTAAATACTTAAAAAGCTAAGGTTACTACGTTATCCAAAATATGCATTTTTGTCTGGTCTGCACTTTAATTAGATATTACTGTAGTTGCCTAAATGAATAGAGAAAAGTTTAACTCTTGAACTAAGGCACAGTTGTTGGGCATAAAAGAACTCCAAAGGGATACTAATTGCTTTTAAAAAGATAAATTGATTTGAACCAGAGAAGCAGAAAATTACCTTTGTTGAGCATCGTCTTGGTTGTTTAAGAGAGAGAGGGCGTGCTGCAATTAGAACAACTAAATAAGTGTGGCTGAGAGGAGGCCCTTACCACTACCTCAGCCAAACATGAATCCCAAAGGCAGAAACTTGAAGCTCCAATGCCACTCAGTCAAGGCATTAACATCCTGTCTTTCTGGACTCTGTAACCTGTGTGCCTTCAGGGAACCTGTGCCAGCGATAGTTTGGGCATCTTCTAGCAAGGATTCCCAATGTTATTTGTAAATGTTGTCTCGAACGGTGTGTAGTGAAACTGTCTCCGTGAAGGTAATTTAAATTCAGTTGAATTTTTTAAATGAACCTTTAGGGCAGAGGTGAGGTGGTGCTTCCATCTGTGAACTCCACCGCCCTGTAGGGTGCTTTGCTGAGAGAATGAGTTCAGTGTGCGTAGAAACTTGCATTCACAGCTCTGTGAAGCAAGCAAAATCAAATTCAATGCACTGTGTCACAGCTACAGAAGCACTGGGAGCAACTGACCCGGAGGCGAACCCAGAGATGCTCTTTTCAGGAGGAGGTACTTAGAAAAACCACACTCCTGCCCCCAGAAAATCTTACTGAGGCTGAGGATGTGTGTGGCTTATTCAGTTGCGTGTGCAAACAGTCCTTGGTTTTTCCTTCACATAACTGAGAGCACAAAATAACAACATTTGTAAATATTGATTTAATAAAAGCCATTGGCGACTGCTGGACAACAGTCTGCCCCCATCGTCTGTCACCTCTCAACAGCACTTGCATAGCTGGCCAGTCCTGTCTTAGCTATTGTCCTCTCTGGGCTTCTCCTCCCACCTCACAGTCTTCTTCCTTTTCAAGCTCCTTTGTTGACCCTCGGCTCATTGCCTGACTAGTGCTGGAAAGCCCTGAGCTTGGTCCTGGGGCCTCATCTGCTCTCTGTCACTCCCCCACTTGGTGATGACATCCATGGCCATGGCTTCTTTTTTTTTCCCCGCTGTGCTGCACAGCATGTGGGATTTTAGTTCCCCAACCAGGGATTGAACCCAGGCCCGCTGCATTGGAAGCGCAGAGTCTTAACCACTGGACCACCAGGGAAGTCTCTGTGGTCATGGCTTTAAGCACCACCTCTATGCTGAGCCCTCCCTCATCTCCATCTTCAGCTCAGACTTGCCTCTGAGCAGCACACATCATCCGACTGGGGTGTACATTAGGAATCCAAACCCTTGATTCCTCCCTTCCCTATATTCTCCACTAAGTAAAGTGGGACCACCTAGTGACTCACAACAAAACCTAGCAGTCATCCTCAATCCTCCCTTTCTCCTCCTTCCCTCTAATCTGCCAACCAGTTCTGCAAGGTTTATCTCTAAAGTATATTCCTAATCCTCCCCCTTATCTCCATTTCCACTTGCACCATCCTCTCTGGCCCAGGTTACTCTAACAGCCTCCTGGGTGATCTTCCTGCTTTCACTCTCGCTCCCTACGACGCCTGCTCTACACAGCAGCCAGAGTGAACTTTGTAAAATGTAAATCAGATAATGTTCATCGCCTGATTAAAACCCTGCAATGTTATCCCAGGAATGCAAGGTTATCTAGTTCTGTAAAACACCATATTAACAGATTAAAGGGAGAAAAAAAACTACATGATCATCTCAGCTGACGTAGAGAAAGCAATCAATAAAATTCACATTAAAACCCGTGGCAAACTAGAAATAGAAGAGAACTTCCTTAATCTGATAAAAGGTGCATCTATTGAAATACAGAAGTAAACATAATCATACTTAACAGTCAAACTAAAACCATTCCACTGGAGTCAGAAAGAAAATAAAGGTAACCAGTATCATTGCGTCAAGTTACCATTGTTCTGAAAGTCGGAGTCAAGGTGAAAATTCCATTCAACAAGTATTTATCAAGTGCCTAGTAACTATGTGTCTGGAGCATTTCTAGGCTCTTAAGTTTCACCAATGAATATTCTGAAGAACCTAGGAGCAAGACAGGAATAAAGACGCAGACATAGAGAATGGACTAGGGGACACAGGGAGGGGGAAGGGTAAGCTGGGACGAAGTGATAGAGTAGCACTGACATATAAACACTACCAAATGTAAAATAGATAGCTAGTGGGAAGCAGCCGCATAGCACAGGGAGATCAGCTCGGTGCTTTGTGTCCACCTAGAGGGGTGGGATAGGGAGGGCGGGAGGGAGACACAAGAGAGAGGGGATATGGGGATATGTGTATACGTATAGCTGATTCACTTTGTTATACAGCAGAAACTAACACACCATTGTAAAGCAATTATACTCCGATAAAGATGTTAAAAAAAAGAAAAATGATTCACCAATAACTAAAATAGACAAAACAACATTGGGCATACGCTATAGTGAAGGAAGGCAGAAAATAAACAATAATGGGCTGAACTATGTTCCCCAAAATTCACATGTTGAGTCCTTAACCAGTACTTTAGAATGTGACTATATCTGGCAATATAGAGAATGTGACTATATTTGGCAATAAGATTTTTAAAGAGGTGATTGCGACAGCCTCTTCAATAAGTGGTGCTGGGAAAACTGGACAGGTACATGTAAAAGTATGAAATTAGAACACTCCCTAACACCATACACAAAAATAAACTCAAAATGGATTAAAGACCTAAATGTAAGGCCAGACACTATCAAACTCTTAGAGGAAAACATAGACAGAACACTCTATGACATAAATCACAGCAAGATCCTTTTTGACCCACCTCCTAGAGAAATGGAAATAAAAACAAAAAGAAACAAATGGGACCTAATGAAACTTCAAAGCTTTTGCACAGCAAAGGAAACCATAAACAAGACAAAAAGACAACCCTCAGAATGGGAGAAAATAATTGCAAATGAAGCAACTGACAAAGGACTAATCTCCAAAATTTACAAGCAGCTCATGCAGCTCAATAACAAAAAAACAAACAACCCAATCCAAAAATGGGCAGAAGACCTAAACAGACATTTCTCCAAAGATATACAGATTGCCAACAAACACATGAAAGAATGCTCAACATCTTTAATCATTAGAGAAATGTAAATCAAAACTACAATGAGATATCATCTCACACCAGTCAGAATGGCCATCATCAAAAAATCTAGAAACAATAAATGCTGGAGAGGGTGTGGAGAAAAGGAAACCCTCTTGCACTGCTGGTGGGAATGTGAATTGGTACACCCACTATGGAGAACAGTATGGAGGTTCCTTAAAAAACTACAAATAGAACTACCATACGACCCAGCAATCCCACTACTGGGTATATGCCCTGAGAAAACCATAATTCAAAAAGAGTCATGTACCAAAATGTTCATTGGAGCTCTATTTACAATAGCCAGGACATGGAAGCAACCTAAGTGTCCATCAACAGACAAATGGATAAAGAAGATGTGGCACATATATACAATGGAATATTACTCAGCCATAAAAAGAAACGAAATTGGGTTATTTGTAGTGAGGTGGATGGACCTAGAGTCTGTCATACCGAGTGAAGTAAGTCAGAAAGAGAAAAACAAATATCGTATGCTAACACATATATATGGAATCTAAGAAAAAGAAAAAAAAGGTCATGAAGAACCTAGGGGTAAGACGGGAATAAAGACACAGACCTACTAGAGAATGGACTTGAGGATACGGGGAGGGGGAAGGGTAAGCTGTGACAAAGTGAGAGAGTGGCATGGACATATATACACTACCAAACATAAAATAGACAGTTAGTGGGAAGCAGCCGCATAGCACAGGGAGATCAGCTCGGTGCTTTGTGACCACCTAGAGGGGTGGGATAGGGAGGGTGGGAGGGAGGGAGATGCAAGAGGGAAGAGATATGGGAACATATGTATATGTATAACTGATTCACTTTGTTATAAAGCAGAAACTAACACACCATTGTAAAGCAATTATACTCTAGTAAAGATGTTAAAAAATAAATAAATAAAGAGGTGATTGCATTAAAATGAGGGTTAGAGTGGGCCCTAATCCAATCTGACTGGTATCCTTATCAGAAAAGGAAATTTGGACATACAAAGACACCAGGGGTGGATGGGCACAGAGGAAAAACCAAGTGAGGACACAGAGAGGCACTACGTGTAAGCCAAGGAGAGAGGCCTCAGGAGAAATCAAACCTGCTGACACCTTGATCTTGGACCGTCTCAGCCTCCAGAGCTGTGAAAAAACAAACTTCGGTTGTTTAAGATTCCTGGCCTGTAGTAGTTGATTGTGGCAGTCCCTGCAAACTAATACAGATACAATAAATAAACTGTACAGTATTTTAGATAGTGACAAAATACTATTAAAAAAAGAGCAGAATTAAAAGAGGTCACGAGTACTGGGAAGGAGGAGTATGGATCACAGTATTACGTCAGGTGGTCAGAGCAGGCCAGGCTGAGAAGGAAACAGATAAGAGATGTGAGAACAGGAAAGGAAGAGGTTGGAGGGTAGGGAGTGAGACAGACATGGGTACACAGTACCCATTTTTATTTTATCAGTACGGATTTGTGTCTTGTGCTAGGAAGTGGGTTTATTATTAAGCAATCAGTGGGTTTGCCTGATATATTTCATCATAATTGCTTTTAATTTTTTTATGTTTAACCTTCCATCTTTCCTGGCGTGAATTTCTTTTTTTTTTAATTTTATTGAAGAATAGTTGATTTACAATGTTTCACATGTACAGCAAAGTGATTCAGTTATACATATACATATATTCTTTTTCAGATTATTTTCCATGATAGGTTATCACATGATATTGGATATAGTTCCCTGTGCTATACAGTAGGTTCTTGTTGTTTATCTGTTTTATGTATAGTAGTGTGTATCTGTTAATCCCAAATTCCCAATTTTTCCCTCCTGCCCTTTTTCCTGCCTTATGATTACTTATGGTAATCATAATTTTGTTTTCTGTGAGTTTACATCATAATTTTTTTAAAGATTGGATTAGAATAGTTGGCAACTGTACACCAGCTGGTTATTATTACAAAAGTGCAGTGGGAGAGGCTAGGAGGGCAGCAGAGAGGATGGAGAGGGCAGGTGGGTACCAGTGATACAGGGCATGGGATCCTCAGGATGCTATGACTGATTGAGTGTGGGAGGTGAGGAAGGGAAATGATTTGCTGGCCACCGCACAGGTGACTGGAGAAAGATGGTGCCATTACCAGGACCCAGGACGAGGAACAGCTATGGGGGTGAGGGGCTGCAATGCGACCGTGAGCTCAGTCTTGGTGGGTTCCTCAAGTTGTTTTTGAGGTCCTAGTTGATGTTCAATAGGAGAAAAAAAAAAGAGGAGAGATGATAATGTGTGTCACACCTATGATCCTGTAACGCTCACTCAATTCTTGAGGGTAGCCTCCTTTCTGGTTAGACACCAAGGGCAGGACCCCATGATCAAGTTGAAATCATATCCCACTGCAGTTCCTCAGGGCTCAGGCGCTGTGCATACCCCTGGATTCCATGCTCAGAACCTCTGGAAACCTGCCTCTCACGCAGCCCCGCCACCCCAGACCCTCCTCCCCTGCCAGGCCAATTCCACGAAGTGCTCAGAGGATGTTACCACAGGGAAGGATCTTAGAAAGCAGCTAGTCAGCAGCTTTTAAATAAACACCAAATTCTAGAATAGATTTAGATTGACAGAAATGTTTTAAAGATAGTACAGAGTTCCCTGATCCCCACACCCAGATCCCTCTATTATTAACATCTTACTTTAGTATTTGTCACAATTAATGAACAAATATTGATACATTATTATTAACTAATATCTACACTTTATCCAGATTTCCTTAGCTTTTACCTACTGTCCTCTTCCTGTTCCAGGATCCTGTCCAGGATATCCCATTACATTGAGCCATTGTATCCCCTTAGTGTCCTCTTGACTGTGACAATTTCTCAGACTTTCCTTGTTTTGGATGACCTTGAATATTTTGAGGAGTGCTGGTCAGATATTTTGTAGAATGTCCCTCATTGGGATTGGCCTAATGTTTTCACTCCTCCCCCCCACTTTTTTTTAAGTAGTAAAAGCTTTCTCCCTTCCACCCAAACAAAAGGAGAGAACAGCTGCGGGTTAAAGGCTAAGGTGATGGCGGGAGAGCCTCAGGGTGTCTGCGGAACTCTGCAGGGCTCTGAGAAGCCCGATCTAGAGCAATCCCTCACTTATAGACCAGGAAGCAGCTCTACCCAGCCCCCACCCCTCCTCAGGGCAGGATCTTCCCCATTCACCCACTCACTCACTGCAGTTGCCTACATCTCCTTCCCATGTGAATTTCCTGTCCAAAAGGGATCTACACAGAGACAATCTCTCTTATTGTTCTGACCTTCCCCCCATACACACACTTGAATCTGTTACTGCTGAGCAAATATATTTACATTCAGATCCTTCAGCTCAGCAAGACGGGTCAGTGGGTCAAGGACCACTTTGCGAAGTTAGAAAAACACACATTTAAGGTCTTGTTCCACGATTTCAAGGGCCGACAAACCCTCTGAGAGTGAAACATGAGGAATCCCTGAGATAGGGCAACATGTGGGTTAAATGTTTTGTCTCCCCAAAACGCATATGTAGAAACTCATATGTAGAACTCCTAACACCGCCCCCCCCATGTGATGGCATTTTGGAGGTGGGGCTTTGGGAGGTGATCAGTTCATGAGGGTGGAGCCCTCATGAATGGGATTAGTGGCCCTGTATAAGAGACCCCAGAGAGCTCTCTTGCCCTCTTTCTGCCATGTGAGGAGACAACAAATCGGCAGTCTGCAACCCAGAAGAAAGCCCAAGGGCCCTCTCTAGAACTCATGGCAGTGCCCTGATCTCAGACTTCCAGCCTCCAAAACTGTAAGAAACAAATTTGTTTTTGATAAACCACCTAGTCTATGGTGCTTTATTACAGCAGCCCAAACAAAAAAACACAACATTCTAAGTGAAATTAGAGGGACTTCCCCGGAGGTCCAGTGGTTAAGACTGGGCCTTCCAATGCCGGGGTTGCGGGTTCGATCCCTGGTTGGGGAGCTAAGATCCCACATGCCTCACAGCCAAAAAACCAAAACATAAAATGGAAGCAATATTGTAACAAACTCTATAAAAACTTAAAAAAAAATGGCCCACATCAAAAAAACCCTTTATAAACAAATAAATGAAATTAGAGTAGGTGCACCTAGAACACTCAGGTTTGTCAAAACCCGGGCTCCAGTGTCCAGCCGACCTAGGCTAATTCTCTTACTAGTGCTGTCACCTTGCTGAGTTCTCTGTGCTCCCTTTCACACTCTGTAAGGCAACGATAATATCCAACTCAGAGGTTGTGGTGAGAACTGAGTGAGACAAAGCCCAGGACAGTCAGTGTCTGGTCAACCACAGCAGCTGTTGGTGTTATTATTATTGCTGTCGCCGCTGCTGTTGTTGTTGCTAGCAGGCATGAACAACACAGCCTGCTCCTTTTTCCCTGTGCCGTCCTCAGCAGACCATAGGTGGAACGACACCCAGACCTAACACTTTTCTAGGACCTGTAGCATTTGAGATGATGACCAAAGGGGAACATTTCTCAGCTGGCAGAGGCCCAGGAAGCAGTTTAAACCTCAAAATAACTCCTGGAGACAGGGGGCATTTGGGGCTTCATCTGGATTGCCTCGGCTGAAGAGACGGTCTCTTGGGGAAGGTCTCAGCATGTCCTTCTGCTAAGCAATGCTTTTCAAACTGCAGGTTGCAGCCTGTTAGTGGATATTGAAATCAGTTGAGTGGGTCATGACTGGCCCCTCTTCCCCCCAAAAGAGAAATAAATAGACTGGACTAGAATAGATCAGAGGGCATCATTTGTAGAAAGTGTAATATTGTTTGGGGAAATTCATTTTGCATGTGTGTGTGTGTGTGTGTGTGTGTGTGTGTGTGTGTGTGTGTGTGTCTACTGGGTCATGCTGTAACATGTCTTTCTAGGGTCAGAAGTCAAAAACTTTGTGAGCCACTTCTCTGCAGTGTGTGAGAGAATGAGGTCTGGGGGTTTCTTAAGCTCACCCCAAGGAACAAAAGAGAAGGGAGAGTTTTTAGGACCAAGAGAGTGGGGACTAGGGGTAGGGCCTGGGAATGGAAGGTGCTAGAACCTGTCACTCCACGACGGGCCCCACCCACCCCACAGGTTATTGTTTTTATCCTTTTCTGGCTCCTTTTAGGGATTAGCAGTTTAAAAAAAGACACCAAGCTCTTAAACACTGAGGATTTGTGTGTTTGCCTGAAGGGCAGCGAGGAAATGGGAGGACCCGATCCTGGAGAGAGCCTGGCCTGAGAGAAGCCTTCTTATCCAGCCTCCACCTTCCCTTCTGCGGCTCCTTCTGCCTTCAGGGTAGAGTTGGAACATAGCCCTTCATCCTGGCCCTCAGTTTCTCTCTAGCCTCGCATAGCTCCCTCCTGGCACTCCGGAGTCCAGACATCCTGCATCACTTCCCAGACCATCACGCCGCCCTCTCTTTCTTCTGGCCTCAGATGTTTCCCACCGACTTCCTTCTCTTTGGAACATCCTCCGGGCCTTGTCCTTCAGGCCTCACGTTAGAAATCACCTCCTACCTGCCAGTACCAGGTGGTTGAGTCTCTGGCGTGGCTCCCCGGGTGTAGGTGCCTGCTACCCCTCCAAGACTGAGCTCCGAGGCAGGACCTGGGTCTGGCTCACAGCTGCGTCCCTGCCTCACGAAGCACAGGGACCCCCAGCCATGCCTGACTCATTTTTTGTTAAATTAATAGGTCGAGGAGAAAAAGCTGAGCGCTCTCCTGGGGTCAAATCCTGTTTGCTCTGACAGGCTCTGTAGCAGGAATTTCCAGGAATCTGAGCCCCGAGGGGTCGGGGAGAGCAGGAAATGCTAGTTCAAGGACAGAGGTGAGTCAGAGAGGCCAAGAGACCAGACAGAGGCTGGCGCTGCCCAGCCAGGTGGGCGGGGCGGGACGGTGCTGCAGAACAGGCTGTGGCTGCTTCTCTGTCTTTGATGGCCCTGGATGTGCGGGGGACCGTGGAGGAGCAGCTTCTGTCCCCCGGGAGCCTTAAAGGAACTTCCGGACCTCTGACTCCAGGTTCAAAGGTGGGAAAGTACAAGGTGTGTTTGGGGCGTGGGAAAGAGAGCAGAGTGCCCGGAGCAGTGAGCAGACAGAGAAGGAAGGGGTAGGGGGGCCGGGGGGTGGGGATGGCCTGGAAAGCCAGCTCAGGGGACAGGTCTTGGCCAAGGCCATGGGAGACCACCATAGGGGTAGGTGGGCGACAGCCACCACCCTCTATAATTGCAAGTTTTTGCAGAATTGCATACAAATTTCGGTAAGTTTTTCTAGAAAGGAGACCACAGCTGTCCTCAGATCCAGAAATGCTGTGACCACAGACAGTAAGCAAACCCTGCGCTTGAGGCTTTTGAACAGGTTTCGGGACTATCGCTCTGGCAACAGTGTACACGGGAGAATGGAGTTTCCTTAGGTTCCCTGGTGGAAAAAACATGTTTCGTGGCAAGACGTGTGTAAATATTTGAGATCTGACTTTTGGTTGCTTAATAAGATTGCCTGCCTCTCCACATAAGAGTTAGAAATTTTATTTTCTAATAGAGGTAGACCCCAACGTGATCTGCAATGCCTGTTATGTTTGCAGAGGCCTCGCTGCCTCCAGCAGGGAGATTCTATCCTTTACTCCTCATGCCACAGCTGACCTTGACCTGCCTGGGGCTCCCAGCTTTCGGCTCTGCTGCTTATCTCATTCTAGCCTGGTCCAATGCTGGGTCATTCATTTGTTCATTCAATAAATCTTTTGTGAGTGCTGACCATGTGCTAAGCGTTGCACTAGGTGGTGAGTAACTACTGCTCCTTGACTTCAAGTAAACCACAAGGCAGTGGGGGAGACACATGGGAATCAGGTCATTGCAGCATGCGATGAAGGGAATAGATGTGGGGTTGGGGCTTCCCTGGTGGCGCAGTGGTTGAGAGTCCGCCTGCCGATGCAGGGGACACTGGTTCGTGCCCCGGTCTGGGAAGATCCCACATGCCGCGGAGCAGCTGGGCCCATGAGCCATGGCCGCTGAGCCTGCGCGTCCGGAGCCTGTGCTCCGCAACAGGAGAGGCCACAACAATGAGAGGCCCGCGTACCGCAAAAAAAAAAAAAAAAAATAGATGTGGGGTTCCACTCCAGCACAGGGGAGAAGGGCGAGCTGGCCTGGGACATCTGCAGCAGGAGTAATGACTGCAAGGTGGAGGGGAAGGCCTCATCTTCTTTCTATGCCAAAATGCCTAGGAGTCCATTGAGTTTGGCTTTCCTCAGATATGCAGATGAATCCCACTTCAGCCCTCTGTGCAATCTAAGACCAACCGCTATTGGTTTTTGCATGTTTTTCTTTTCCCCCTTTCCTTTAGAGGTTCTGGGAGGCACAAGGATAAAGGAGCTGGCCTAAGGAGAAACTCAAAATGTGTTGTTAATGTAGTCAAGTTCGTTGCTTTTAAGAATGAGGACATTTGTCTCCCTTCGTCCCAGGGATGTCCAGCTGGCAGATGCCTCTTCTTCCATTCACATCTCTGCTGACATCTGTGCATGGATGTCCTGGGCAGAAGTCCCTTGATAGAACACCTGTCCGTCCCCAGGCAGTCCCAGGGGGTGGTGATGAGGCAGGCTGCCCTTCCCTGTTCTATCCTGTCCCCTGATGCTCCATCCTGCTCCCCACAACACGACTGCACCAAAGGTCCTTGATGTGTCACACTTAGCTGAATGGTTGGAGATAAACAGGGAGAATTATAACATCAGAGGGGAGAATCTGTCCATTTCATGTGGTTCTCCTCCTGATCCAAGAGGAAGGCATCAGAGAAGTCCAACCCTGTGTAAGAAAGCCCCACCGGGACTCTTGAACTTCTCATCTTGCTCTCCTACCCTCAGCTTCCCTCTCTTCCAGACCACAGTGCAAATACCCACTCTCCTCTTTAGGGAATCCCCTTTCCTACCAACACAGTTCGTGTCACCCTAGAACGCTTCCTCCTCTTCTCCCTAGATGGACATGGTAATTCCTGGTGGTACTTTAGCCAAAGTCTGATATATTTGGTCCCTCCACACTCATCCCAAAATGGGGTTGGGGCGGGGCTGTAGGGGAGGAGTAACGGGTGACCCATCAGCTGGGTCTGAAAGCTCTTGTTCAGTGGCTGGTACAGAACGAGGGTTCTTCCTGTCCATCAGTAGGGTAACCATCATTCAGATACAAATACATCTCCTAAAGAAAAACTTTAATTCTCGAAAATGGTATCGTCTAGATCCACATCAAGGGAGGCAATCATTGCTCTAAGTACAACATAATCACAGATCCCTGCCTGCGACGGAGCCAGAAGTTACCAGGCAGACTAGCATTCCTCCCCTGTGCTCCTCCCTCGCCCCCAACCTGGCTTCTAGGCAGTGCTTCTGGGTCTACAGAAATCAAAATACACTTTGCTGTACTATGTGATAATATTGAATTCTGCTATAGAAGATAAGAGAAACAAATGGGATGGATGTAACTCATAAGAAGTCTTAAGTAGAGATAGAAAGCAAAGAGTTTATGAACTATGAGCAAAATGCATAAGATGTGTTAAAAACAGTAAGTTAGGAATCTATAAACATAGAATGGAGAAGAGTGTTCCTTGTAGATAGAAAGGAATGGAGAGACCAGGTCATAAGGTGCAAAGCATGTCTGGCTGATACCAATTTGAAAATTCCCATGTTGGTCCTACTTCAGCCTCATATGTGCTCTGCTTTAGAAATGAAGATAAAAGCTCTTGGCCATAGAGCAGGCTGATCAGTGAGCTGTATCTACTGTCTGGGTGTCCTCGATCCTGTGACTGATAGAATATGTATGTGTTGGCTCCAGGTTGAGGCCCTGTGTTCAACCTTGTATTAATCAGGGTTCTCCAGAGAAATAGAATCAATAAAATGTGTGTGTGTGTGCATATATGTGTATGTGTGTGTGTGTGTGTGTGTGTGTGTGTGTGTGTATACACAGAGAGAGAGAGAGAGGTGTTAGATATATAGATATATACATGTATATATGTGTGTAGAGAGACAAACTTAAAGAATTGCGATTATGGAGGCTGGTAAGTCCAAAATTGGCAAAGTAGGTTAGCAGGCTGGAGACCCAGGTGCAGTTTGAGTCTGAAGGCAGTTTTCTGGCAGAAATTCCTTCTCTCTCTGGGGAGATCAGTCTTTTTCTTAAGGCCTTCAACTGATTGGATAAGGCCCACCACATTATGGAGTGCAATCTGCTTTATTTAAAGTCTACTGAGTTAAATATTAATCTCCTCCAAAATATTCCTTCAGGGACTTCTCCGGTGGTCCAGCAGGTAAGATTCTGAGCTCCCAGTGCAGGGGGCCCAGGTTTGATCCCTGGTCAGGGAACTAGATCCCTCCTGCATGCTGCAACTAAAAGTCCACATGCTGCAACTAAGAAGCCCGCATACCACAACTAAAAAAAAAAAAAAAAAGCCCACAATGCCGCAGCTAAAGATCCTGAATGCTGCAACGAAGATCCCAAGTGCTGTAACTAAGATCCAATGCAGCCAAAATAAATAAATAAACAAACAAATAAATAAATATTTAAAAAAATATATTCCTTCACAGAAACATCTACATTAGCGTTTGACCTAACATCTGGGTACCATCGCCTAGCCAAGTTGACATATACAATTAAAAATATCACAAGCTTCAACTCTGGTTCTGTTACCGAGTCTAAGCTTGTACTGCTTGCTCCACAACAGGCCAATAATCGCGAGACGAGTTGTTGGGCAAGCAGCAATGACTTTGGAAAGCCAGCAAACCGAGAAGATGGTGGGCTCATGCCCCAAAGAACCATCTTGCCTGAGTTATAATTCAGGCTTCTTTTACACTAAAAGGGGAGGGAGTAAAGTCAAACATTTCCTGGTTCCCATCAGCCTCCAGAAGGATGTGTCAATTTCTTCCTCCCTGCAGTCATTCACAGGTAGGCCTGGTCAGGATGTTTCCTGTGAGCTAAACAAAGGTATTTCAGCTTCATGCTCATTACCTGGGAGGCAGGATCCCAAGAGATGAGCCATTATGTATAATTTAAGCTTATAGGCAAGATCCCTTTAGTTATTAACTTGTAATAGGATACAAAACGTTCTTCCCTATTACAGTCCTCATAACCTCCCCATCACTGGGCAAGGCTGATGTAGCTGAGAAAAAGTCAGAAGTGTGAGCATTGCATAACCAGGAGTCAGATAGAGCAGACCTTCTACCCCACTTGCACCCTACCCAAGGCATGCTAACCTGCCTGCTTTCTTTCCCCTTGCCTCTCATAAGTTTTAAATGGATTTAATAAACAGTGTTATTAGAGCATCTTAATTGGATTTGTGAGCCTTTTCTTCCATGACCTCTGGGACAGCTTACCTGACTTGGAATGTACCATTGCCTAAGGCAATTTCTCACACTGCAATGCCCAAACACCTAGCATCAGCTTTGCAATGACATTTTTCTGCACTTAGGCCACATCCATTCTTATTCTCTGCAGGCAGTGGGCATGGGAATGGGGGTAACGAGGATCAAAACACTTCACCCCAGCACTGGGTTAATGGGTTTTATTCTTCTACTTACAAAACTTTCCAAAAATACTTGACTGTGTTTTTCAGGGACTGGAAGACTGGGGAGAAACTGTCAAATTACCTTCTGACCTGCAGTAGTTGGTTATTAGGAAGGACAGTAACACTAGGCAGGGAGTCTGATCAAAATACAAGCAGAGGGTGGGAGGGAGGGAGACGCAAGAGGGAAGAGATATGGGAACATATGTACATGTATAACTGATTCACTTGGTTATAAAGCAGAAACTAACACACCATTGTAAAGCAATTATACCCCAATAAAGATGTTTAAAAAAATTAAATTAAATTAAAATAAATAAATAAAAATAACAGAAATAAATGCACTAAAAAAAAAAAAAAAAATACAAGCAGAAGTTCCCAGATCCATTCCCTGCCTCACTTCCTCCTACAAGAGCCCCAACTCCAACCACCGTGGAGGTCACCTCAAGGTTGGAAAGGGAGTCTTGGCTCTCCCTACTTACAAGGTGTGTACAGGAACCAGGAGTGCCATGGGCTGGGAATTAAACTCCTTAAAAGCAGGGACTTGTTTTTCTTTGAACCCACACCACATACATCCTGCCTGGCACGTAGGAGGTGCTCCGTGAAATTGAAGGGGAGTTGGAGGGAGAGCCTGTTGACTGACCTGCAGGGAGGAAAGATTTGTTTCTGACAGCCCATGTTGAAAATCTGAACGCAACTTTCCCTAGAAGCGCTGTTACACATGGTGATTTTGTGCTTAGTACCAGCATGTCCCTGAAGGAGTTAAGTAGGCGTTGTCAACTGATCTGGGGGCATAACTAGCATATATAACAGTATTTTCCTATGGGATGTACATTACCAATTTTAACCAATTTATTTAAGAATCTATTCATAAATTGAGAACTGCCTCTACACATCACTATTGTCAGCCAACCCCTAAATTCCAGCATGTCCATATACTGGTGAGTACATGGGAAAGGGTTCAGGTTCACCGATTCCGTCACCTCCCTCCACACGAGATGCATGCAGTGATTTTGCACTTCATCCTGAGCCTCGTAGCTTAGGTGCCGTAACACCCCAGGGCAGAAACCACTCCTTATTTTCACACCTTCTCCTCAGTGTACGCCGTCAGGCCCCTAGGAAACTGTAAATGCTAGAAATAGAGTAATCACATCCCTTCGCTGGAGTGATTTGTTTCCCACTCACACCTTCTCCCTGGAAAGTGGGAGGGGTTGTGAAGATTGGGTGATGGCGAAGAGTGTGTACCGCTGTGCTCACAGCCCCCCACCCATGGCGCGCCCACTAATTCTCCAGTAGGGGGAGCCAGTACATGAAGATCCTCTTCCTTCCCTTCACTGAAATTATCCCACCTGACTCAACCCTCTAGGCTTAGGCATAGATGAGGGGTTTCAGAATGAATACTACTAACGGGGAAAAAGCTCCTTTATTAAACATTTATTTAATGTTCTGAACGAATGAAACATGCTAAATGATTGTGAACTGTGGCGCTTCCTACAGCCTAAGCCCATGCAAACCTTTGAAGAGTAGCCTGGGAAAAGGACTCTGCAGAATATTTTTGCAACTCTGTATATTCAAGTTAGATCAGTGGTTCTCAACTGGGGAAAATTTCGTCCCCCCAGGAGACATTTGGCAATTTTTGGAGACATTTTAGGTTTTGATAACTGGGTGGGAGGGGATAGAGGTCAGAGATGCTGCTAAACAACCTGCAGTGCACAGGACAGCTGCCCCCTGCCCCCCAAACAAAGAATGATCCAACCCAAAATGTCGGCGGTGCTGAGATTGAGAAGCCCTAAATTAGATGGACATCTGTGGTCTGTCATGATATTATTTAGGGAAACATCCAAAAGACCATTAACAAACCTAGTAATTGTAAAGATTACAATATATATAAAGGCAAATGACTTTCGTTTGAATTTTATTGCCTTTTCATTGGTTTACTGTACAGGTTTTTATATCATGATTTAAGAATTTCTAAGTTTTCCCTAATGTTGATCTCTCACTGTTAACCATTTTCACAAATAAATCAAGTTTTTATTACTCAAAGCTAGTAATTATTGAGAGAAGAGAAGAAAAACTACAAAGTGTATTGAGATAAAGTGGCTAGCTTATTCACCAACTAGGTGACTGCAGCAGATTTTAGTTTCTGTAAATGACTGCATCAGTATCCCCCATCCTACATGCTCTTCTTATAATGTGACTTCAGTGTTCCTCCCATTGAGAGGCGGGGCCTGTGCTCCCTCTAGGTGAATCTGGGAGAGTTTATGACTATGGCACAAATTAAGTTATGTGACTTCTGAAGTTAGGTCATAAAATGTATACAGCTTCCTCTTGGTTCTCTTGAAACCTATCCACCATGCTGTGAGGAAGCACAAGCAGCCACATATGTAAATGTTCTGGCCAACAGCCCCAGTTGAGGAATTGAGATCCCAGCTGAAAGCCAACATTAATCACCAGACATGTGAGTGAGCAAGCTTTTAGGTGGCTTCTGTCTTCAGCCAATGAGTCACCCTCAGCCTTCTAGTCTTTTCAAATAAGGACCCAGACTTTGTAAAACAGAGACAAGGTGTTCTTGTTTTACCCTTTCCAAATTCCTGACCCACAGAATCCATAAGTATCATAAAATTGTTATTTTAAGTCACAAAGTTTTGGAATAATTGCTATGTAGTAAGATATAAGTGGAACAGTAATTCTTCCTCAAATATATATAAAATTTATCCTGCAATAAAACTTGCAAATTACTATACATCATAGATTCTTTTTATTTATTTATTTATCTTTGGCTGCATTGGGTCTTCATTGCTGTGCGTGGGCTTTTCTCTAGTTGCGGCGAGCGAGGACTACTCTTCGTTGCGGTGTGCAGGCTTCTCACTGCGATGGCTTCTCTTGCTGTGAAGCATGGGCTCTAGGCATGTGGGCTTCAGTAGTTGTGGCTCGCGGGCTCTAGAGTGCAGGCTCAGTAGTTGTGGCAGATGGGCTTAGTTGCTCTGTGGCATGTGGGGTCTTCCAGGACCAGGGCTCGAACCCGTGTCCCCTGCATTGGCAGGCGGATTCTTAACCACTGCACCACCAGGGAAGCCCACATCATAGATTCTTTGGGAAAGTTGGTAAGTGGCCAAAATGACAAATTCTAAATTTTCAATGTCAAAGAGCTTCTACCAAAGTGGTAAGTAAGTGGCAAACATGCCATCACTTTCCTACCCTGTACCTAAAGCAGACATCACTAATTAATCATAGAACTCTTTCTTGATGAGCAGGGATCCAGACTTAAAACCCTTCTCAACAAAGCACTCAGCAAAGCACATCAGCAATTATGTGATTGAGACTGGCACACAATTTGAAACCTCTTCACCATCCTCAGTCTTTTTTATGAGTTGAGGCTGGTTTCCACTGGCTTATCCCCAGACAGAAGGATTTATCTATTGTTTAATCAGGTGCACACAGAAGAATGTATGGCTTTGCAGCACCTGTTTGCAAAAATTCTGTTATATTAGCTCTCTAGATGAATATGGGTGGGATCTTTTAATGATTTTTGAGAATTTGGCTATAAAACAACAATAGCAATCTACTGGTGACAAGAGCCACTTTTATTAAAAAAAATAAACCCAAGTCCCTAGTAACATCAGAAAAATGTTTAACTTCTAAGAAAACAAAAACAACAGTGGAAGAATCTCTAAAAAAGAAAAAAGACTAATATGATGAGATGGACTCATATGTCTAATCTGTGACTGAAGATTGTCAATGTTATGGGATAGTTCAGAGGTGGAATCTGCACACAGTTAAAGGGGACGTTGGTACATGTATTATTTTGAATTTTGTTCAATGCATATTGTTATACCAGGTCTAGGGAACAGCATGAGGTGAATTTGCCCTCTCTTTTTCAATTTTCTATTCATCATGAAATTGATGTCTTTACCTTGCAACTGACAGTTAAATTTCTCTCTCTCAGATCAGGGATTCTGAGAAGCCTAAGTTGTTTATTTTTAAAAGGAATATAATAACAGTTATTTGAAGAAAATGACCAAGGAGATTGAATTCCCGGGCAAGCAGGTAAACCACGTGTCAGAGGTACTCTCTAACCCAAGATTTCAAGGATTCTGGAGACATCACAGTCAACTTATTCTTTCATGGTGGCTTTTTGAACAATGAATCAAGTCACCTATTAAGGGGGCAGCAGTCAGGACAGAAAGGAAAAGTCATGTTGATTAAAATTCTCTAATTGTTCTCTTGAGAACACTTAAAAAATCATAATTTAACCAAGGCAATAACCTTAGGACTATTTCTGAGATCTTTAAAAATTGTCTTCTGCACCTCCTGCCTGCTTTCCAGTGTCCCTTCTCACCTTCAAACCACCCCCTGCTTTCCTTCCATCCCTTTTCCAAACAAACAAACAAACCCTGTGTCTTCATGTTGCCACTTGGAGACTGAAGCCATCCTTTTCTTCCCCTGCCTCTTTTAGGGCTTCCCATTTCTGTCCCACCCCCCTAGAAAAGCTATGTGTCTAATCTTATTAACAGATTCGAGCTAAGGTGTTATTGTAGTCTTTTTCTATTAAGAGCCACTGTCCTATAGGGAAAAAAATTGAGAAGCAGATAAATTAGAAGCAAATGAATTTCATTGTTTTATCTATTTAGAAGACTACATAAAAATTTAAAATTCCAAAGAAGGTAAAAATGTCTGTGGGGACTTACCAGGTGGTGCAGTGGTTAAGAATCCACCTGCCAATGCAGGGGACACGGGTTTGAGCCCTGGTCTGGGAAGATCCCACATGCCACAAAGCAACTAAGCCCGTGCACCACAACTACTGAGCCTGCACTTTAGAGCCCGTGAGCCACAACTACTGAGCCCGCATGCCACAGCTACTGAAGCCCGCCTCCCTAGACCCCGTGCTCCACCCAAGAAACCACCGCAGTGAGAAGCTTGCACACTGCAACGAAGAGTAGCCCGCTCGCCGCAACTAGAGAAAGCCCGCGCACATCAATGAAGACCCAACACAGCCAAAAATAAATAAATTTATAAAAATAAAAAATAAAAATGTATGTGGACATTAAACATTAAACTTTCACGATTCTTTGAGAGATATATTACTGTGTCCATTTTCCTGATGTGGAAATGGAGGCTTAGTCCTGTCAAGAGATTATTTCAAGTTCTCAGGATTCAAACCCAGACTGACTGAACTGCAAAGCACATGCTTTTAACTGTCATACCTCAGTGCCTCCTGGTATATATCTTGGTTTTGAGAGATTTAATAGGATAGTCTTTTCTGGGCAGCTTGAAGGAACAAGGACATTTTAACATCCTTATTCTTGAGAGCCAATATTAAAAAGCACATGTTTATGACTGTGGCTGTACTAGAACACTTAGCAAATAGCTTGCTTTGGATAGCTGAGGGCTTACTAATTTAAACACCAATTTTTGAATGTGCATGGAAATTTTTCTTAAGTGCGTTATGTAATTTGTTGCCTTCTTAAGCTGGATATGCTAAACATAATTTAGCCTTTAGCCTTTCCTTATATACTCCAGGTTCACCAATGTGAACATTAGCTGCAGTTAAAGAGGCTGTACAACAGCAATGTCCTCGGGACTGTTCAAGTACATACAACTGTTTTTAACCTACATTTTAAGTGGTCCTGGACTACCATGCTATTTGAGTTCTTGGGTCTGCTTTTCATAGATTTTCTGCCATGCTGTCAGTCTCTTGGTTACTGACTCTCAATGCTATTAGAATCTGTCTGCATTAGTCCTTCTTTGCCCTCTTAGATTTGCTGCTTATAATCTGTGGTGGATG
Source organism: Grampus griseus (assembly GCF_964374135.1). Taxonomy (NCBI): domain Eukaryota; kingdom Metazoa; phylum Chordata; class Mammalia; order Artiodactyla; family Delphinidae; genus Grampus; species Grampus griseus. Next base: position 84,035,760 of record NC_139017.1, read on the forward strand.
TGAAACCAAGACGTTAGGCCTGTTTTGTCTGGGGAAAAAAAGTAAATACTCATTGAATGGCTGAGGGGATTTCTAGTGAGTAGGGAATATGAATTTCCATGAATAGAATTTATAACATCTATTTTAATTTCCTGATTCTCTGGGTAAATATTTGATGAGATTGTTAGTTAACCAATGTACTAGCCATATACATTGATATCCCCCCTGCCCACAACCTCCTTTAAGGGAAATTGTCTACTGACCACAGCCTGTGACTTCTTTGGGGGCCAAGCTTTGCCCTGTTTAATCATGATCTCCCCCAGTCACACACACTGCATGAGATTGATGAGCAGAGCACCTGACCCAAGGGCAACCAAACCACAGACTGGCCAATGACTGTGAGAAAAAGATAAGCTGAGCTTAGCCCATCCAACTCTGGTGAATTTGAGCTGAAAAACACAATGAGGCAAGTAGGTGAGAGGTGGTAACTGAAACAGAAAGCTCATGAGGACGAGCTATGGCACATGAGGCCATGACGTATCATGAGCCATCTGAAATGATGAAGCAGCAGAATCTCTAGGAAAGCTGATTAGAAGAAGGAGGAAAAGAAAGCAAATGCACAGAGAGAGGCAGAGATGCTCTGCAGGGGGAGAGACAGAGAGAGAATGTCATATTCTATGTGTATCTTTACTCCCAACACCAGTTTTCTCAAGGCAACTTGAGCAAGTCTCTGTATCTCCCACCCAAAAGAAGCTAACTATGAAAATCAATTTTGAGAACTGCCCCAGAGCCCAAGGGGAGGGCGGCCTCACTGAGGCTGCCGGCTCTGGAGGGGCCCTGGCAGCCGAAGCCGTGACAGTCCTGGGGACCGCGGGCCGGACCACTCATCCTGGGGTAAGGCAGGTGCCATGTCATGGGGACACTCAAGCAGCCCTAAGGAGAGATCCATGTGGCAAGAAACTGCAGCCATGTTAACTGAGCCGTGTGGATGAAAAGTTCTTGGTGCTCCAGCCAGGAGTCAGTGCTGTGCCTCTGAGGTGGGAGAGCCAACTTCAGGACACTGGTTCACAAGAGACCTCCCAACTCCACATAATATCAAATGGCGAAAATCTCCCAGAGACCTCCACCTCCACACTAGCACCCAGCTTCACTCAACGACCAGCAAGCTACAGTGCTGGACACCCTATGCCAAACAACTAGCAAGACAGGAACACAACCCCACCCATTAGCAGAGAGGCTGCCTAAAATCATAATAAGTCCACAGACACCCCAAAACACACCACCAGATGTGGACCTGCCCACCAGAAAGACAAGATCCAGCCTCATCCACCAGAACACAGGCACTAGTCCCCTCCACCAAGAAGCCTACACAACCCACTGAACCAACCTTAGCCACAGGGGACAGACACCACAAACAACGGGAACTACAAACCTGCAGCCTGCAAAAAGGTGACCCCAAACACAGTAAGATAAGCAAAATGAGAAGACAGAAAACACACAGCAGATGAAGGAGCAAGATAAAAACCCACCAGACCTAACAAATGAAGAGGAAATAGGCAGTCTACCTGAAAAAGAATTCAGAATAGTGATAGTAAAGATGATCCAAAATCTTGGAAATAGAATAGACAAAATGCAAGAAACATTTAACAAGGACCTAGAAGAACTAAAGATGAAACAAACAACGATGAACAACACAATAAATGGAATTAAAAATACTCTAGATGGGATCAAGAGCAGAATAACTGAGGCAGAAGAATGGATAAGTGACCTGTAAGATAAAATAGTGGAAATAACTACTGCAGAGCAGAATAAAGAAAAAAGAATGAAAAGAACTGAGGACAGTCTGAGAGACCTCTGGGACAACATTAAATGCACCAACATTCGAATTATAGGGGTTCCAGAAGAAGAAGAGAAAAAGAAAGGGACTGAGAAAATATTTGAAGAGATTATAGTTGAAAACATCCTTAATATGGGAAAGGAAATAGTTAATCAAGTCCAGGAAGCACAGAGAGTCCCATACAGGATAAATTCAAGGAGAAATACACCAAGACACATATTAATCAAACTGTCAAAAATTAAATACAAGAAAACATATTAAAAGCAGCAAGGAAAAAAAAAAAAGCAGCAAGGGAAAAACAACAAATAAAACACAAGGGAATCCCCACAAGGTTAACAGCTGATCTTTCAGCAGAAACTGTGCAAGCCAGAAGGGACTGGCAGGACATATTTAAAGTGATGAAGGAGAAAAAACCTGCAACCAAGATTACTCTACCCAGCAAGGATCTCATTCAGATTTGATGGAGAAATTAAAACCTTTACAGAAAAGCAAAAGCTAAGAGAGTTCAGTATCACCAAACCAGCTTTACAATGAATGCTAAAGGAACTTCTCTAGGCAAGAAACACAAGAGAAGGAAAAGACCTACAATAACAAACCCAAAACAATTAAGAAAATGGGAATAGGAACATACATATCGATAATTATCTTAAATGTAAATGGACTAAATGCTCCCACCAAAAGACATAGATTGACTGAATGGATACAAAAACAAGACCCATATATATGCTGTCTACAAGAGACCCACTTCAGACCTAGAGACACATACACACTGAAAGTAAGGGAATGGAAAAAGATACCAAAAGAAAGCTGGAGTAGCAATTCTCATATCAGACAAAATAGACTTTAAAATAAAGACTATTAGAAGAGACAAAGAAGGACACTACATAATGATCAAGGGATCAATCCAAGAAGAAGATATAACAATTGTAAATATTTATGCACCCAACATAGGAGCACCTCAATACATAAGGCAAATACTAACAGCCATAAAAGGGGAAATAGACAGTAACATATTCATAGTAGGGGATTTTAACACCCCACTTTCACCAATGGACAGATCATCCAAAATGAAAATAAGTAAGGACACACAGCTTTAAATGATACATTAAACAAGATGGACTTAATTGATATTTATAGGACATTCCATCCAGAAACAACAGAATACACATTTTTCTCAAGTGCTCATGGAAAATTCTCCAGGATACATCATATCTTGGGTCACAAATCAAGCCTTGTTTAATTTAACAAAATTGAAATTGTATCGTTTCTTTTCCGACCACAAAGCTAGGAGGCTAGATATCAATTACAGGAAAAGATCTGTAAAAAATACAAACACATGGAGGCTAAATAATACACTACTTAATAACGAAGTGATCACAGAAGAAATCAAAGAGGAAATCAAAAAATACCTAGAAACAAATGACAATGGAGACACGACGACCCAAAACCTATGGGATGCAGCAAAAGCAGTTCTACGAAGGAAGTTTATAGGAATACAATCCTAGCTTAAGAAACAGGAAACATCTCGAATAAACAACCTAACCTTGCACCTAAAGCAATTAGAGAAAGAAGAACAAAAACTCCCCAAAGTTAGCGGAAGGAAAGAAATCATAAAAATCAGATCAGAAATAAATGAAAAAGAAATGAAGGAAACGATAGCAAAGATCAATAAAACTAAAAGCTGGTTCTTTGAGAAGATAAACAAAATTGATAAACCATTAGCCACACTCATCAAGAAAAAAAGGGAGAAGACTCAAATCAATGGAATTAGAAATGAAAAAGGAGAAGTAACAACTGACGCTGCAGAAATACAAAAGATCATGAGAGATTACTACAAGCAACTCTATGCCAATAAAATGGACAACCTGGAAGAAATGGACAAATTCTTAAAAATGCACAACCTGCCAAGACTGAATCAGGAAGAAATAGAAAATATCAGCAGACCAATTACAAGCACTGAAATTGAAACAGTGATTAAAAATCTTCCAACAAACAAAAGCCGAGGACCAGATGGCTTCACAGACGAATTCTATAAAACATTTAGAGAAGAGCTAACACCTATCCTTCTGAAACTCTTCCAAAACATAGCAGAGGGAGGAAACCCCCAAACTCATTCTATGAGGCCACCATCACCTTGATACCAAAACCAGACAAGGATGTCACAAAGAAAGAAAACTACAGGCCAATATCACTGATGAACATAGATGCAAAACTCCTCAACAAAATACTAGCAAACAGAATCCAACAGCAAATTAAAAGGATCATACACCATGATCAAGTGGGGTTTATTCCAGAAATTCAAGGATTCTTCAATATATGCAAATCAATCAATGTGATAAACCATATTAACAAATTGAAGGAGAAAAACCATATGATCATCTCAATAGATGCAGAGAAAGCTTTCGACAAAATTCAACACCCATTTATGATAAAAACCCTGAAGAAAGTAGGCATAGAGGGAAGTTTCCTCAACATAATAAAGGCCATATATGACAAACCCACAGCCAACATCGTCCTCAATGGTGAAAAACTGAAAGCATTTCCACTAAGATCAGGAACAAGACAAGGTTGCCCACTCTAACCACTCTTATTCAACATAGTTTTGGAAGTTTTAGCCAGAGCAATCAGAGAAGAAAAAGAAATAAAAGGAATCCAAATCAGAAAAGAAGAAGTAAAACTGTCACTGTTTGCAGATGACATGACACTATACATAGAGAATCCTAAAGATGCCACCAGAAAACTACTAGAGCTAATCAATGAATTTGGTAAAGTAGCAGGATACAAAATTAATGCATAGAAATCTCTGGCATTCCTATACACTAATGTTGAAAAATCTGAAAGTGAAATCAAGAAAACACTCCCATTTACCATTGCAACAAAAAGAATAAAATATCTAGGAATAAACCTACCTCAGGAGACAAAAGACCTTTATGCAGAAAATTATAAGACACTGATGAAAGAAATTAAAGATGATACAAAAAGATGGAGAGATATACCATGTTCTTGGATTGGAAGAATCAACATTGTGAAATTGACTCTACTACCCAAAGTAATCTATAGATTCAACGCAATCCCTATCAAACTACCACTGGCATTTTTCACAGAACTAGAACAAAAAATTTCACAATTTGTATGGAAACACAAAAGACCCTGAATAGCCAAAGCAATCTTGAGAATGAAAACTTAAGCTGGAGGAATCAGGCTCCCTGACTTCAGACTATACTACAAAGCTACAGTAATCAAGACAGTATGGTAGTGGCACAAAAACAGAAATATAGATCAATGGAACAGAATAGAAAGCCCAGAGATAAACCCACACACATATGGTCACCTTATCTTTGATAAAGGAGGCAGGAATGTACAGTGGAGAAAGGACAGCCTCTTCAATAAGTGGTGATGGGAAAACTGGACAGGTATATGTAAAAGTGTAAGATTAGATCACTCCCTGACACCATACACAAAAATAAGCTCAATATAGATTAAAGACCTAAAAGTAAGGCCAGAAACTATCAAACTCTTAGAGGAAAACATAGACAGAACACTCTATGACATAAATCACAGCAAGATCCTTTTTGACCCACCTCCTAGAGAAATGGAAATAAAAATAAACAAATGGGACCTAATGAAACTTCAAAGCTTTTGCACAGCAAAGGAAACCATAAACAAGACCAAAAGACAACACTCAGAATGGGAGAAAATATTTGCAAATGAAGCAACAGACAAAGGACTAATCTCCAAAATTTACAAGCAGCTCATGCATCTCAATAACAAAAAAACAAACAACCCAATCCAAAAATGGGCAGAAGACCTAAATAGACATTTCTCCAAAGAAGATATACAGACTGCCAACAAACACATGAAAGAATGCTTAACATCATTAATCAGTAGAGAAATGAAAATCAAAATTACAATGAGATATCATCTCACACCAGTCAGAATGGCCATCATCAAAAAATCTAGAAAAAATAAATGCTGGAGAGGGTGTGGAAAAAAGGGAACACTCTTGCACTGCTGGTGGGAATGTGAATTGGTACAGCCACTATGGAGAACAGTATGGATATTCCTTAAAAAACTACAAATAGAACTACCATACGACCCAGCAATCCCACTACTGGGCATATACCCTGAGAAAACCATAATTCAAGAAGAGTCATGTACCAAAATGTTCATTGCAGCTCTATTTACAATAGCCCAGAAATGGAAACAACCTAAGTGTCCATCATCAGATGAATGGATAAAGAAGATGTGGCACTTATATACAATGGAATATTACTCAGCCATAAAAAGAAACGAAATTGAGCTATTTGTAATGAGGTGGATAGACCTAGAGTCTTTCATACAGAGTGAAGTAAGTCAGAAAGAGAAAGACAAATACCGTATGCTAACACATATATATGGAATTTAAGGAAAAAAATGTCATGAAGAACCTAGGGGTAAGAGAGGAATAAAGACACAGACCTACTAGAGAATGGACTTGAGGATGTGGGGAGGGGGAAGGGTAAGCTGTGACAAAGCGAGAGAGAGGCATGTATATATATATGCTACCAAACGTAAGGTAGATAGCTAGTGGGAAGCAGCCGTATAGCACAGGGAGATCAGCTCGGTGCTTTGTGACCGCCTGGAGGGGTGGGATAGGGAGGGTGGGAGGGAGGGAGACGCAAGAGGGAAGAGATATGGGAACATATGTATGTGTATAACTGATTCACTTTGTTATAAAGCAGAAACTAACAAAAAAATATTTTACCATAAAATGCTTTTTAAAATAAAAGAAAAGAAAAGAAAAAGAAAATCAATTTCCTGAGAGCTGAGTTGTTGGTGTAACTTCCTATATATTCTGGACCCTGTGCAAGCAGAAAAATACGAACAATTTAATCACACAGGAGAGATAACAGAATTGGAAATGGAGATAAAGTCAGAATTAACACAAAAGACAAGTATGTGTGAAGAAAAGGTGATAAGTCATAATTATGCAAAATACAGGACCAGCATCCTAATATAGCTTGAAGAGTCAACCTATCAACACAGAAGCAAAGATTACGAGATGAAAGTGTAAAACAATCAGAAGGGAGCCCTTGAGTCCTAAGTTTCTTTTTTAATTAAGCAATTGCAACCTGCATACAACTCCTGGTTATGTAGGTTTGTGCATGTGTGTGTGTAAGGAGAGCACTGTATGGGGGAAGGCAGGGGTGTGACCATTCCCAGGAGATCCTACAACACCCTGTGTAAAGAGGCACAGCTGGACAGCTGCTCCCATGGGAGCCCCACAAGGAAGAAAGTGACTAGAGGCAGATGGTTACAGAAATGAGCCAAACCTGAGGCCAAGACTCATCTCATCCACTCTTGGTGGCTCTGTAGAATGTGACTCAGTTGATCCTTTATTACCACCACAGAGGTTAGTGAGTCCTGCTGCAGGTCCTCTGAACTCTGTTCTTACACCATAAGGCAGTTGACCTAAGGTCAGACAACAGTGGACACACATCTTCCCTGTGCATCACACATTACTCAAAACTGCTGGCCTCCAGGGATTTTGCAAAAATTGTCTTGGACTTGCACACAACACTGGGGAGAGGCAGGTGGGGCCGCCATCCATTCAGGTGATGGTCATTGTTCCCAGAGTGTCCTGCGGGAATAGAGAGGCAGAGGCCAGACTTAAAGGAGACAGGGTTGCCTCTGGGAATGCAAGGGAATGGATCAAATCAGAAGGGCTGGGGAAGACGATGAGCAAAACTGAGCAGCAAGACAAATACCTAGGATAGGTGAGAACAACACATCCAAGTGCTAGGTATCCAGGGCTGAATTATTCAGGTCTGCATCTGAAAAATGGGCTATGCCTGGAGGCTGCCACCTAAAGGAGCCAGAGTAGAGTTTGGCTGGGACAAGATGGTGGAGTAGAAGGACTTGAACTCCCCTCCTCTCACGAAAACACCAAAATCACAACTAACTGCTGAACAACCATCATCAAAAAAGACTAGAACCTACCAAAAAAGATACTCTACGGGCTTCCCTGGTGGCGCAGTGGTTGAGAGTCCGCCTGCAGATGCAGGGGACACGGGTTCGTGCCCTGGTCCGGGAAGATCCCACATGCCGCGGAGCGGCTGGGCCCGTGAGCCACGGCCGCTGAGCCTGCGTGTCCGGAGCCTGTGCTCCACAACGGGAGAGGCCACAACAGTGAGAGGCCCGCGTATGGCAAAAAAAAAAAAAAAAAAAAAAAAAAAGATACTCTACATCCAAAGACAAAGAAGCAGCCATAATGAGACAGTAGGAGGAGCACTTTTGTGATATACTCAAATCCCATACCCGCCAGGTGGGTGACCCACAAACTGGAAAATAATTATATCACAGAGGTTCTCCCATAGAAGTGAGAATTCTGAGCCCCATGTCAGGCTCCTCAGCCTGGGGGCTGGCATCAGGAGGAGGAGACTGAGAGCATTTAACTTTGAAGGCAAGTGGGGCTTGAGAGCAGGAGCTCCACAGGACTGGGTGAAACAGAAACTCCACTCTTGGAGGGCATACACAAGGTTTCACATGCACTGGGACCCAGGGCAAAGTAGTGACTCCATAGGAGGCTGGGCCAGACTTACCTGCAGGTCTTGGAGGCTATCCTGGGGAGGCAGGTTGGCTGTGGCTCACCATGGGGATAAGGACACTGGTGGCAGAGGCCCCAGGGAATATTCATTGATGTGAGCTCTCCTAGAGGTGGCCATTTTGGCACTGAGACCTGGTCCCACCCAACAGCCTGCAGGCTCCAGTGCTAGGATGCCTCAGGCCAAACAACCAACAAGGAGGGAACACAGCCCCACCCATAAGCAGACTTAGGTTGCCTAAGGTTGACTAAGGTTGCCTAAAGTCATTCTGAGCCCACAGTCACTTCTTAACACACCACTTGACATGGCCCTGCCCACCAGAGGGACAAGACTCAGCTCACCCACCAGTGGGCAGGCATCAGTCCCTCCTACCAGGAAGCCTGCACAAGTCCCTGGACCAAACCAACCCACCAGGGGGCAGACACCAGAAGCAAGAGGAACTACAATCCTGCAGCCTGTGGAACGGAGACCACAAACACAGAAATTTAGACAAAATGAGATAGCAGAGAAATATGTTCCAGATGAAGGAACAAGATAAAACCCCAGAAGAACAACTAAGTGAAGTGGAGATGAGCAATATACTTGTGAAAGAATTCAGAGTAATGATAATAAAGATGATCCAATATCTCAGAAAAAGAATGGAGGCACAGACTGAGAAGATACAAGAGATGTTTAACAAAGAGCTAGAAGATTTGGGGGCTTCCCTGGTGGTGCAGTGGTTGAGAGTCCGCCTGCCGATGCAGGGGACCCAGGTTCATGCCCCGGTCTGGGAAGATCCCACATGCCGCAGAACGGCTGGGCCTGTGAGCCGTGGCCGCTGAGCCTGCACATCCGGAGCCTGTGCTCCGCAACAGTGATAGGCCCGCGTACCACAAAAAAAAAAAAAAAAAAAAAAAAAGAGCTAGAATATTTAAAGAACAGAGTGAACAATACAACAACTGAAATGATAAATACATTAGAAGGAATCAATAGCAGAATAAATGAGGCAGAACGAATAAGTGAGCTGAAGACAGATCAATGGAAATCACAGTTGGGGAAGAGAATAAAGAAAAAAGAATGAAAAGAAATGAGGACAGTCTAAGAGAATTCTGGGACAAGATTAAATGCACCAACACTTGCCTTATAGTGGTCCTAGAAGAACAAGAGAGGGAGAAAGGGCCTGAGAAAATATTTGAAGAGATAATAACCAAAAACTTCCCTAACATGGGAAAGGAAACACTCAAGTCCAAGAAACACAGGATCCCATACAGGATAAACCCAAGGAGGAACATATTAATCAAACTGACAAAAATTAAAGACAAAGAGAAAATATTAAAAGCAACAAGACAAAAGCAACAAATAACATACAAGGGGGACTTCCTGGTGGTGCAGTGATTAAGAATCCACCTGCCAATGCAGGGGACGTGGGTTCAATCCCTGGTCCGGGAATATCCCACATGCCGCAGAGCAACTAAGCCTGTGCACCACAACTACTGAGCCTGCACTCTAGAGCCTGTGAGCCACAACTACTGAGCCCACACGCCGCAACTACTGAAGCCCGTGTGCCTAGAGCCCATGCTCCGCAACAAGAGAAGCCACCATGATAAGAAGCCCACACACCACAATGAAGAGTAGCCCCCGCTCACCACAACTAGAGAAAGCCTATGCACAGCAACGAAGACCCAACACAGCCAAAAATAAATAAAAATAAAAAAAAAAACATACAAGGGAATCCCCATAAGGTTATCACCTGATTATTCAGCAGAAACTCTGCAGGCTAGCAGGGAGGTGCACAATATATTTAAAGCAATAAAAGGGAAAATCCTACCACCAAGAATACTCTACCCAGCAAGGCTGTTGTTCAGATCTGATGGGGAAATCAAAAGCTTTACAGACAAGTAAAAGCTAAGAGAATTCAGCACCACCAAAACAGCTTTACAACAAATGCTAAAGGAACTTCTCTAGACAAAGGGGGAAAACAAAGAGGCCACAACTAGAAACAAGAAAATCACAAATGGGAAAACTCACTGGTAAAGTAAACATACAGTGAAAGCAGGAAATCATCCATACACAAATATGATATCAAAACCAGCAACCGTGAGGAGAATATGAATGCAGAAAATGGGAACTGCATTTGAAATTAAGAGATCCACAACTTAAAACAAACTCGTATATATATAGACTGCTTTATCAAAACCTCATGGGAAATGCAAGCCAAAAAACTACAATAGATACACAAAGAAAAACAAAAAAGCAACCCAAACATAATACTAAAGATGGTCATCAAACCACAAGAGAAGAGAACAAAAGAGGAAGGGAACAAAAAGACCTACAAAAACAAACCCAAAACAGTTAAGAAAATAAATGGCAATAGGACACACACATCAATAATTACCTTAAATATAAAGGATTAAATGCTCCAACCAAAAAACATAGACTGGCTAAATGAATATAAACAAAAAAACCAAAAAGCAAACAAAACACAACACTAAAGATAGTCATCAAATCACAAGAGAAGAGAACAAAAGAGGAAGGGAAGAAAAAAGACCTACAAAGAAAAATCCAAAGTAGTTAACAAAATGGCAGTAAGAACATACATATAGATAATCACCTTAAATGTAAATGGATTAAATGCCCCAACCAAAAGCCAGGCTGAATGGATACAAAAATAAGACCTATATATATGCTGTCTACAAGAGACCCACTTCACATCTAGGAACACATACAGAATGAAAGTGAGGGGATGGAAAAAAGGTATTCCATGCAAACGGAAATCAAAAGAAAGCTGGAGTAGTAATACTCATATCAGAAAAAAATAGACTTTAAAATAAAGACTGTTACAAGGGACAAAGAAGGAAACTACATAATGATCAAGGGATCAATCCAAGAAGAAGATATAACAAGTGAAAACATATATGCACCCAACATAGAAGCACCTCAATATGTAAGGCAAATGCTAACAGCAAAAAAAAAAAAAAGAGAGAAATCAACAGTAACACAATAATATGGGGAGACTTTAACACCCCACTGATATCAATGGACGGATCATCCAGACAGAGAATCAATAAAGAAACGTCAGCCTTAAATGACACATTAGATCCGATGAACTTAAATGTTATTTATAGAGCATTCCATCCAAAAGCAGAAGAATGCACATTCTACTCAAGTGCACATGGAACATTCTCCAGGATAGATCACGTGCTGGGCCACAAAGCAAGCCTCGGTAAATTTAAGAAAACTGAAATCAGGACTTCCCTGGTGGTGCAATGGATAAGAATCCGCCTGGCAATGCAGGGGATGCAGGTTCGAGCCCTGGTCCAGGAAGATACCACATGCCATGAACAACTAAGACCGTGCACCACAACCACTGAGCCTGAGCTCTAGAGCCCACATGTCACAACTACTGAAGTCTGCGTGCCTAGAGGCTGTGCTCTGCAACAAGAAAAGCCACCGCAATGAGAAGCCCACGCACCACAACCAAGAGTAGCCCCTGCTCACCACAACTAGAGAAAGCCCATGCATAGTAACGAAGACCAAATGCAGCCAAAGATAAATAAATAAGTAAATAATAATTTTAAAAAAGAAAACTGAAATCATATCAAGCATCTTTTCTGACCAAAACACTATTAGATTATAAATGAACTAAAAGAAAAATACTGTAAAAACCAGAAACACTTGGAGGCTAAACAATAGGTTACTAAACAACCAATGGATCACTGAAAAAATCAAAGAGGAAATAAAAAACACTTAGAGACAAATGGCAATGAAAACACAACAATCTGAAACCTATCAGATGCAGCAAAAGCAGTTCTAAGAGAGAAGCTCATAACAATACAATCTTACCTCAGGAAACAAGAAAAATCTCAAATAAACAACCTAACCTTACACCTAATGCAACTAGAGAAAGAAGAACAAACAAAACCCAAAGTTAGCAGAAGGAAAGAAATCATAAAGATCAGAGCAGAAATAAATGAAATAGAGACAAGGAAAACAATAGAAAAGATCAGTGAAACTAAAAAATGGTTCTTTGAAAAGATAAACAAAATTGATAAGCCATTAGCCAGACTCATCAAGAAAAAAAGGGAGAGGGCTCAAATCAATAAAATTAGAAATGAAAAAGAAGTTACAATGACACTACAGAAATACAAAGGATCATAAGAGACTACTACAAGCAATTATATGCCAATAAAATGGACAACCTAGAAGAAATGGACAAATTCTTAGAAAGGTACAATCTCCTAAGACTGAACCAGGAAGAAATAGAAGATATGAACAGACCAATCACAAGCAGTGAAAATGAAACTGTGATTTGAAAACTTCCCACAAACAAAAGTCCAGGACCAGATGGCTTCACAGGCAAATTCTATCAGACATTTAGAGAAGAGTTAAAACCTATCCTTCTGAAACTATTCCCCAAAATTGCAGAGGTAGGAACACTCCCAAATTCATTCTATGAAGCCACCATCACCCTGATACCAAAACCAGATAAAGATACCACAAAAAAAGAAAATTACAGACCAACATCACTGATGAACATAGATACAAAAATCCTCAACAAAATACTAGAAAACTGAATCCAACAATACATTAAAAGGATTATACACCATTATCAAGTGGGATTTATCCCAGTGATACAAGGATTTTTCAATATTCACAAATCAAATCAGTGTGATACACCATATTAAAAAACTGAAGAATAAAAACCATATGATCATCTCAGTAGATGCAGAAAAAGCTTTTGACAAAATTCAACACCCATGTATGATAAAAAAAACTCTCCAGAAAATGGTCATAGAGGGAACCTACTTCAACATAATAAGGGTCATATATGACAAACACACAGCTAACATCAAACTCAATGGTGTAAAGCCGAAAGCATTTTCTCTAAGATCAGGAATAAGACAAGGATGTCCACTCTTGCCACTTTTATTCAACATAGTGTTGGAAGTCCTAGCCATGGCAATTTGAGAAGAAAAAGAAATAAATGGAATCCAAATCGGAAAAGAAGAAGTAAAACTGTGGGCTTCCCTGGTGGCGCAGTGGTTGAGAGTCCGCCTGCCGATGCAGGGGACACGGGTTCGTGACCCGGTCCAGGAAGATTCCACATGCCGTGGAGTGGCTGGGCCTGTGAGCCATGGCCACTGAGCCTGTGCTCCACAACGGGAGAGGCCACAACAGTGAGAGGCCCACATACTGCAAAAAAAAAAAAAAGAAGTAAAACTGTAACTGTTTGCAGATGACACGACACTATCCAAAGAAAATCCTAAAGAAAGCTACTAGAGCTCATCAATGAATTCGGTAAAGTTGCAGGATACTAAATTAATACACAGAAATCTCTTGCATTTGTATACACTAATGACAAAAGATCAGAAAGAGAAATTAAGGAAAAAATCCCATTTACCATTGCATCAAAAGAATAAAATACCTAGGAATAAACCTACCTAAGGAGGCAAAAGACTTGTACTCTGAAAGCTATAAGATGCTGATCAAAGAAATCAAAGATGACTGAAACAGATGGAAAGACATACCCTGTTTTTGGATTGGAAGAATCAATATTGTCAAAATGACTATACTACCCAAAGCAATCTACAGATTCAATGCAATCTCTATCAAATTACCAATGGCATTTTTCACAGAACTAGAACAAAAAATTTTTTAATTTGTATGGAGACACAAAAGACCCCATATAGCCAAAGCAATCCTGAGAAAGAAAAACGAAGCTGGAAGAATCAGGCTCCCTGACTTCAGACTATACTACAAAGCTATAGTCATCAAGACAGTATGGGGCTTCCCTGGTGGCGCAGTGGTTGGGAATCCGCCTGCTGATGCGGGGGACGCGGGTTCGTGCCCCGGTCTGGGAAGATCCCACATGCCGCGGAGCGGCTGGGCCCGTGAGCTGTGGCCGCTGAGCCTGCGCGTCCGGAGCCTGTGCTCCACAATGGGAGAGGCCACAGCAGTGAGAGGCCCGCGTACCGCAAAAAAAAAAAAAAAAAAAAAGACAGTATGGTACTGGCAAAAAAACAGAAATATAGATCAATAGAACAGGATAGAAAGCCCAGCATAAACCCACACACCTATGGTCAATTAATCTACAACAAAGAAGGAAAGAATATACAATGGAGAAAAGAGAGTCTCTTCAATAAATGATGCTGGGAAAACTGGGCAGCTACATGTAAAAAATGAAATTAGCACATTCTCTAACACCATACACAAAAAATAAACTCAATATGGATTAAAGACATAAATGAAGACTGGATACTACAAAACTCTTAGAGGAAAACATAGGCAGAACACTCTTTGTCATAAATCGCAGCAATATCTTTTTTGATCTACCTCCTAGAGTAATGAAAATAAAAACAAAAACAAATGGGTCCTAATTAAACTTAAAAGCTTTTGCATAGCAAAGGAAACCATAAACAAAACGAAAAAACCCACAGAATGGGAGAAAATATTTGCAACGATGTGACCAATGAAGGATTAATCTCCAAAATATACAAACAGCTCATGAGCTCAATATCAAAAAAAAAACAAACAACCCAATCAAAAATAGACATTTCTCCAAAGAAGACATACAGATGGCTAAAAACCACATGAAAAGATGCTCAACATTGCTAATTATTAGGGAAATGTAAATCAAAACTACACCGGTCAGAATGGCCACCATCAAAAAGTCTACCAAAAATAAATGCTGGAGAGGGTGTGGAGAAAAGGGAACCCTCCTACACTGTTGGTGGGAATGTAAATTGATAAAACCACTGTGAAGAACAGTATGGAGGTTCCTTAAAAAACTAAAAATAGAGCTACCATATGATCCGCTTCTGGGTATATATCCAGAGAAAACCATAATTCGAAAAGATATATGCACCCCTATGTTCCTAGCTGCACTACTCACAATAACCAAGACATGGAAGCAACCTAAGTGTCCACTGACAGAGGAATGAATAAAGAAGATGTGGTACATATATACAACAGAATATTCCTCAGCCATAAAAAAGAATGAAATAATGCCATTTGCAGCAACATCGATGGACTTGGAGATTATCATGCTAAGTGAAATAAGTCAGACAGAGAAAGACAAATATCATATGATATCACTTATATGTAGAATCTATAAAAATGATACAAATGACCTTATGTACAAAACATAAACAGACTTACAGATTTCAAAAAAAACTTACGGCTACCAAAGGGGAAAGGTGGGGGGGAGGGATAAATTAGGAGTTTGGGATTAACATATACACACTACTGTATATAAAATAGATGACCAACAAGGACCTACCGTACAGCACAAGGAAACAGACTCAATATTCTGTAATAACCTATACAGGGAAAGAATCTGAAAAAGAATGAATATATGTATATGTATAACTGAATCACTTTGCTGTACACCTGAAACTAACACAACATTGTAAATCAACTATACTCTAATATAAAGTAAAAATTTTTTTAACAAAAGGAGCCAGGGTGGGGATGGGCTGAAAACCATGAACTTCCAGATACCACATTCACTGCCTACAGTAGACAGTTAAGGGAGAGGGAGAAAGGGGCATGTGAGGTGGGGAAACAAAGATGGGCAGAGAGAGGTAGGCCATTTAAGAGAGTTCAATGGAGTTGAGAAAATGTGGCGCAAAGGAGTTAATATCTTCTCCCCCAAATTTCCTTCCTTCTGATAACAAAATCACTACCCAAACCTAAAACATGATTGAGGTAATCTTCTTTTTTTCTTATTAGTCATCAATTTTACACACATCAGTGTATGCATGTCAATCCCAATCACCCAATTCAGCACACCACCATCCCCACGCCCCCACAGCTTTCCCCGCTTGGTGTCCATACGTTTGTTCGATTGAGGTAATCTTGAAACAAATAAGAGGGTTTCATGAGATTATAATTAACAAGTCAGTACCTTTGGTCTAGACTCTGGAAACTAAATTTGCACGCTCATGGGGGCTTCACTAAGTCCCCCTTGATCATCGTGTCAACAGAACTTTTAAAACTGACCCCTGGCATGGCATAAATTGGAGAGGCAGGCAGTGTCACCTACACACTTGCCTCAGAGACTCTGAGAGTCCTACTTGCAGGAGGATTGCTAAGTATTCTGAGTAAACAGGGATGAGGCTGGCAAGGGAGGAGACTAAGGAAACCCCACCCCTCAACACTGTCCTGGGCAGCACGGAATTCACTCTGAAGTGAGAGAGGACAGAGGTGTGCGGGCTCCTTCCTGGAGACACCTGGCATCACCCTCAGTGCCCAGCTACATGACCCATCAGTAGCACCTGGCCCACTTGACACTCCCTCCTTCCTGAAGCATTTCTTTTCTTGGATCCTGGGATATTATACTTCCCCTGCTTTTTTTTTTTCCTTCTTCCTTCATTCATGGCTACTCTTTTTTTTTTTTTTTTTTTGCGGTACGCGGGCCTCTCACTGTTGTGGCCTCTCCCGTTGCGGAGCACAGGCTCCGGACGCGCAGGCTCAGCGGCCATGGCTCACGGGCCCAGCTGGTCAGCGGCATGTGGGATCTTCCCAGACCGGGGCACGAACCCATGTCCCCTGCATCGGCAGGCTGACTCTCTACCACTGCGCCACCAGGGAAGCCCCATGGCTACTCTTTCTGAGAGTGCTTTTTTTTTTTTAATTTTATTTATTTTTGGCTGCGTTGGGTCTTCGTTGCTGCCCGTGGGCTTTCTCTAGTTGTGGCGAGTGGGGGCTACTCTTCATTGCAGTGCGTAGGCTTCACCTTGATGTGGCTTCTCTTTGTTGCAGAGCGCGGGCTCTAGGTCTGTGGGCTTCAGTAGTTGCAGCACGTGGGCTCAGTAGTTGTGGCTCGCGGGCTCTAGAGCGCAGGCTTGGTAGTTGTGGTGCACGGGCTTAGTTACTCTGCAGCATGTGGGATCTTCCCAGAACAGAGATCGAACCCGTATCCCCTGCATTGGCAGGCGGATTCTCATCCACTGCGCTACCAGGGAAGTCCAAGAGTGCTTTACTTTTTTAACTTTTGTTATGAAAAATTTAAATCATGTATAAAAGGAGAGAAAATAGTGCAACAAAGCCCCAAGTGTCCATCATCAAGCTTCAACAATCAACTCATGGACTCTTATTAGTCCTAGACCCCCACTCGCTTTTCTGCTCTTGAGATTTAGATTTTGTGGGTTTTCTTATAAAGTGATACATATATTCCTCCTATATATTTAATTTTATTGAGGTATAGCTGACTTACAGTATTATCATAGTTTCAGGTGTTCAACATAGTAATTTGGTATTTTTATACACTACAAAATGATCATTACTGTGAGTCTAGTTACCATCTGTTACCATACAAAGTTATGACTACATTCTCTATGCTGTACACTACACTTCACATCTGTCAGAATGGATTGTGCACTGTCGGTGGGAATGTAAACTGGTACAGCCACTATGGAAAACAGTATGGCGTTTCCTCAAAAAATTAAAAATAGAACTACCATACGATCCAGCAATTCCACTTCTGGGTATTTATCTGAAGAAAATGAAAACACTTAATAATTTGAAAAGATATATGCACCCCAGTGTTCATTGTAGCATTATTTACAATAGCCAATATATGGAAACAAAGTGTCCATCAATGAATGGATAAAGAAGATGTGATATTACTCACCCATAAAAAAGAATATCACTCAGCTATAAAAAAAAAAAGAAGGAAATCTTGCCATTTATGACAACATGGATAGACCTAGAGGGTGTTATGCTAAGTGAAATAAGTCAGAAAGAGGAAGACAAATACCTTATGATTTTACTTATATGTGGAATCTGAAAAACAAAAGAAGAAACACAACAGAAATAGACTCATAGATACAGAGAACAAAGTGGTGGTTGCCAGAGGGGATGGAGGTGGGA
This sequence comes from Grampus griseus, assembly GCF_964374135.1. Taxonomy (NCBI): domain Eukaryota; kingdom Metazoa; phylum Chordata; class Mammalia; order Artiodactyla; family Delphinidae; genus Grampus; species Grampus griseus. The sequence continues at coordinate 84,054,012 of NC_139017.1, forward strand.
GGATGGGCAAAATAGGGTGAAGAGGATTAAGAGGTACAAGCTTGCAGTTATAAAATAAATAAGTTTCATAGATAATTTTGAAGTAAATCCCAGTCATCACATCAATTATGTCTCTAAAGATTTCCTTCTTAAAATCATAACCTCCATCCCATCAATCACACTCCCCCCAAAATTACCAACTCCTTAATAGCATCATATAGCTAATCAGTTCTCACATTTCCCCAACTGTCCAGTATATAGTCTTGTTTTTTTAATGGTTTATTCGTTTGAATAGACATCCAAATGAGGTTCATATATTGCTATTGCTTAATATGTCTCTTAAATATCTTGTAATTTATGAACTCTCTCTCCAAGGCTTTTTCTTTTGCTTACAATTTTTCTGTTGGAGAAACTAGATTTTTTATCCTATAGAGCTTCCCATGAGCTAGATTTTGCTGATTACATCCCATGGTTTCTTTAACATGTTACTCTGTTCTTTTTATTTCATATAAATTGGTCATTAGATCTAGAGGTTTAATCGGATTCAAGTTCTCCTTTTTGGCAACCTTTCATAGGTGGTGTTGGAAGTACATAATGTATGCTTGAGTCTATAATAACGTCAGAAACTACTGATGATCACTGCCTAATGATTAATTCCATTAATTCAGTAGGGAGTTGCAAAATGGTGGTATCATTCTTCTCTCATTTACTAGCTGTAATACTTCAATAAAGGAAACTTCCTTCATCAGCTATTTGGTGACCCTGAGGTACAGTTCATACAAGAAAGTCAGCCTGCCTGGTTCACCCCAGCACCACTGAGGCCAGCTGAGTGACCATGGTCATCTCGTGTCTCCAGACTCATTTTCCCATTCACAAAATGAGAATGAGCGTATTACCTAACTCAGAATTGTTGTAAAGCCTAAAGGAAATGACACATGTAAAGTTCCTGACATGCAAGCATTTCATGGATGTGAGCTGCTGCCCTTATTTTCATTGTTAGAGCAAGGTTTTTATCACCAGCACCCAGAGAACACAGCACAAGGATGCTGAGCAGGTTTTGTCATTACCACAGGCTTATTGCAGCCATCAGTAGAGTTGTTCCCCAGAAGGAGAGCCATCCCTCCGCCTAGCGTTTCTTGCTGCTGCTTAGGACAGTCGTCATCAATCTGCTCTGCAGAGAGGGCCGCTGGGAGACCCAGGGAGTTGGTGATCAAATCATCAAGGCAAGTGCCCAGGTCATCTGGGGGCCCGGACAGTCTTGCCTCTCCCAGGAAGAGATCTAGGAGGCAGAAAGGGTTAAACGGTGCCCTTTCAGCTCTAGTCTAAGACGCCTTTTCTTTGGAAACTTCTATTAGAAACACGTTTACTCTTCCTCTGGTTTGGGCAAGTCAGTAAATTAATTTAACCCTATGGTCAGAACAGTTGCTCATTCATAACGATAAGCATTTTATAAGGCTTTGTAAAAACCACTCAGGCTTATTTAGGGCCTAAAGGCATTCATCTCAAATTGGCTCCGAGATTGATTTCTATATTTCTGGGCATATTAAATCTTTATATTGCCATTGACATCCTTTTAATGGTCTCCACTCAGTGAAGGATCCTGGAGTCTTTGGTAGAAGTTGTAAAGCTAAGAAGCCATCTGTAAGTCAACCTACTTCTGTTGTAAAGGTAGATCTAATTTTAGCTGCTTAACATCAGAAATTGAGTTCCTGAGTTTTGAGAAACACTCTGTGCTCTTCAGCCTTTACTTAGAGGTGGGCTGGGCCAGCTAGCGCGTCTCCTGTAGGGAGATAACACTCACAGCAGGCACAGCCTAGCTTTTCTCCTTTTGAGGCCTAGGAATACAATGCTGTACTGTTTCTTCAGTATATGTTCACACTAAGAGCTTGGGCTCTGGGCCAGACTAAGCTTGCTAGATGCTTAGCCCTGAGAAAGCTACCTAACCTCTCTGAGTCTCAGTTTCCCTGTCTGTAAAATGAGATAATAAAAGTTGTTGCTGTTGTTGTTGTTGTAGGCATTAAATGAGATGGTGCAGATGAAGCACTGAGCACAGTGTCTGGCAAATTTTAAGCACTCAGTAATTGTTAGCTATTATCGTTATGATAGTTATTACCAGACTCTGGTCCTGGCTGGCCAGGTATCATATCACAATTTTTGTTTTAAACAATATTGAGTTGGAATATTACTCAACAATAAAAAGGAACAAACTCTTGATATATGCAGCAATTTAGATGGGTATTATGCTAAGTGAAAAAAGCCAATCTCACAGGGCCACATACTGTGTGATTCTGTTTACACAACACTCTTGAAATGATAAAATTACAGAGATAGAGAACAGCTTCGTGGTTGCCGGGGTAATGTTAGGCACGGGGGGAGTGGGGTACGCAACCAACTATAAAAGAGCGACATGAGGGACAATTTGGATGATGGAATAGTTCTGTATCTTGATTGCAGTGGTGATCACATGAATCTACATATGTGATAAAATGGCATAGAACTATACATACACACTGCACCAATGTCAATTTCCTGTTTGATACTGTATTATAGTTATGTAAATGCAACCACTTGGGAAAACTGGGTGAAGGCTCAGTGGTACCTCTCTGCACTATCTTTGTGACTTCTTGTGCATCTATAATTATTTTAAAATAAACACTTAAAAATAATGTTTAGTGTTTACATTATAAAGTCTAAATATAGCTTATAGCTGAGCCACATCGTGTACTATGATTACACTTCCTTTCTTGGGTGACGTTTTTCCCTCTAGATTTAAAAATTGCCTCATATTTTATTTGCTTTGATTTGCTATTTACCTAGGACCAGTTCTTCCCAGATGCTGTCAAAACTGTGAAATCCCCCTCAGTGTGGTCAAATACCTTAGGAAACCTTAGCTCCATTCTTTTTTTCCTTGGTGACATCCCTCCTGGAACTCTCTGTCAGCTCCAATATGAATGTGCTGTGCTCTGGGCTGATTTTGTATCCATTTGCATGGGAAAATATCTGGTTGTCTTGACACCAAAGGCTTAAATTGTGGATTTGACAGGATGCTGAGATTTCAGAATATGTAACAATTTTTTTTCACTTACCTGTATTTTCTGATTTTGCTGCTAGTAACTGATATTACTTGTGTTACACCATCTTTACATCTCTTATCACAGAAGGAGGGAGGAGGGCATACAGTCAGAAAAATAAATAAAAGGCCTAACTTTTAGCTGTGTGAGCACACATATGGAATCCTGGGGAGTATTCAGTGAGGCCTATATTCCTCTCCAACAGACACAGTCTTTACACAGTGGTAGTTGGGGCACTAATAGTGGCTCATCTGTATCTTAATCTTGACCCTCTCTTTGTGCAAGAGGTCAGGGCTCTAGTCCTAGATTTCTGGGGGTACAAGATCATCATACCTCAGTCATAGCAACAGGCTCACTCCCTGACAGCACCCTCTCATCCTTCCCCTCTCTCAGTTCCCTCCTCCAATTCCCTTAGCCATTTTCAGGCCCTTTGTCTCCACCACCCAACCCAGGGTCTAGCTCCAGTCATTGGTCATTTCAGTAAAATTTAATCCTGCAGCTGGATGGGGAGGAAGAATGTAAGGAGCTTCAGATCCTGAAGCTGGAAGAAGTCATTGTAGAGGCCCTTGCAGAGGTCTGGCCTCAGAATGGAGACCAGCAGACCTATCTCTCTGCTAAATTTAACCTCATTCTGATTCTCTCACATCTTATTAGACCAAAGAGTTTCTTATCTCGTTCCAGAGTTGGATTATTTTACAAAAAGTGACCTTCTCTTAGATATAAGAGGTAGAGAGGAAATTCACCAGACTTGGGTAAAAGGAAGTAAAAAAGTTTGGGGTGGAAGAGAGGAGGCCAGTCACATACACAGAAGGGGGCGAGCTGTACAGTGCACCCTTTCTTTCAAAATAAAGCATGACTCCGCGAGCGCCCTTCAAGCCCAGAGGAGCCGGTGAAGGGCTGCGCCCACCCCACCCCGAAAGCTCCCCATGCAAGTCTCTCACTCACTCCCTACAGCCTCATGCGGGAGTGTGTGGAATCTCAGAAGCATGTCTATGTGCAACAAATTCTAAAGAAAAGAGCTTTAAAATTCAATGTGTCGGGTGGAAATAAGCCTGTCGCCTCAGAAATTCTAAGGCAAAACCCTCCAAACCAACCATGGAGCAATCTAGTGATCGTCTGCGGCAGGTTTTCTGTGAGTGGATTTGCTGCTCTTTGGTAAAACAAAAACATGTTTTAACAGGCCCCCAAATTCCCCTGGCTAGATTTGTTCTACATTCAAGAGTGAAGTCATGAATGATATTTCAGGTAAGTCTCACCTTCTCTATCTTCTATAATCTCTCAAGGTTCTCGAGTACATTAAAAACACTTCCCAGGAACATTATAAGAAAAATGGTCTTCTAAAGTATAGCTCACTGTATCATAGGAATTTTTTTCTATGTCCATTCCATCGTTCCTTTTTTTATATAAATTTATTTATTTATTTTTTTATTGGCTGCTGCTGCGTGTGGACTTTCTCTAGTTGCGGCGAGCGGGGGCTACTCTTCCTTGTGGTGGCAGGCTTCTCATCACAGTGGCTTCTCTTGTTTCGGAGCACGGGCTCCAGGCACGCGGGCTTCAGCAGTTGTGACTCACGGACTCTAGAGTGCAAGCTCAGTAGTTGTGGCTCATGGGCTCTAGAGCACAGGCTCAGTATTTGTGGTGCACGGGCTTAGTCCTCCCCGGCATGTGGGATCTTTCCAGACCAGGGCTCCAACCCATGTGCCCTGCATTGGCAGGCAGATTCTTAACCACTGCGCCCCCAGGGAAGTTCCCCATCGTTCCTTTTAACAAATGTCATGATTCAAGTACAGAAGTCCCAGGGAAATCCCTGGGCATATTATAGCATTTTGAATTTGCTAATTTGATTTAAGAGATAGCCTGAGTAACCTATGTAGAAGACATATCACACCTCCACTTCATATGTGTTGCATTTCCTTAAGTGTACAAAGGACTTTGGAAATTCTTATATTAATCAAGATTGTTCCCCTTGGCAAGATAGCCGGCAGGGACAGAAGAAACCAAACCTGTGTATTTGCACAAGGCAAGAAGAGCTGTGATTTTACTCTGGACGCAGAACAAGGGCTGGGTACAATCCCAAAATCTAATTATTCATTATTTCTTTAACTTTATTTTTGTGCCAAAGATTGTTTCTTTAATGATGGAACAGTGTTGCCAAATTAAGAGACCTTAGGCCCCCTTACCTCAGCCAACATCTTTGAAGACAAGACAGAATTCATTTCCTGTCTCCTTCCCCCCAACCCCTTCCTTGCATCAGAGCCTCTTAGAATCTCTAAGGAAGCCTTCATGTCTTTTCTGAGTTTTAACAAAACTGAAATCTCCTGGTCTTCACCACCTTGTCTTCTGTCTTGCTTTCATTTTATTTCTTAAAACATTTTTTTTTTCTGTAAGGATATACAAAGCAACAATAAATTGAGGTTATCTCTGTGGGTAGGGATGGGCAAGAGGGGACTTTTAACTTTGCTCCCTTCGGCACTCTTACAATTCTGTTTTACTATAAGAATATATTACTTTTGGGCTTCCCTGGTGGCGCAGTGGTTGAGAGTCCGCCTGTCGATGCAGGGGACACGGGTTCGTGCCACGGTCTGGGAGGATCCCACGTGCCGCGGAGCGGCTGGGCCCGTGAGCCATGGCCGCTGAGCCTGCACGTCCGGGGCCTGTGCTCCGCGGCGGGAGAGGCCACAACAGTGAGAGGCCCGTGTACCGCCAAAAAAAAAAAAAAAAGAATATATTACTTTCAAAATATTTTTTCTGATTAAAAGTAGTGAACGTTTATTGTAGATAATTTGTAAAACAGAGAAAAGTGAAAAGCAGAAACTCAAAGTCATTCCTGCCCTTGGCTGTACCTGGTTATTCATCATCTAGAGCTGGCGCCATTCAGCACTTCCCATGAGGGACCCACCTCGGGGCCTCCTCGGGGTGGGAAGGAACAGAAGGGATGCACCCAGGGGAAATGTAACGTGGGATCTAGATAATTTTTATAAAGTCTCAACTAGTCCACATTTTCAGCTTCACCTGTACCCGCTGCCACCTCCCTCACTTTCTGAGGAGGAGACTGGCTTGCTTCTAGTGTCCCCATAGCCCCCTGACCCCTGGGCACTTAGCGGTCCTCTTTTTTGTGTATCAAGTCAGTCAATGCGCTTCTGTTTGCTTTCAAGCTTCTAAAATTTTGTCAACATCTCTAATGTGCTACTGCCTCCTTCTGTTCTTCACCCTTATGGGCTTTTGCCTTTTTCAGCCTTTTAACGTAACTTTGTAGGGTTTTCCAAGGGAGTAGAGGTTCAACTTGCCATCTTTAACTAGGAGTGCCCATATTCTGTTTAAAATATTTTACGATATTTTTAATGACTACGTAATAACTCCTGTATGTAGCCGTGCCATAATTTATTTAAACTTATCTCACATGGACATTTTCACCTACATTATTTATTTCCTTAAAATAAAACACTACACGTGGACCTGTTGGACCTAGGAACATGAGCACTGTGAAGACTTTGCAGGGACTTCTTCACATGGAAATGTCGTCCGATTTACATTCCAGCAGAGGTTTACGGAAGCGCTCTCTGCTCCGTCCCCACAAGCCGCCCTCTCCCTGGAGGCTCTACTCTGTCTTACATCGCTTCTCCTTGAAGAGTGGTCCTTAATTTTGTTTGATTTTCCTTCTGTTTGGCTGCCGTTCCCTGCACATAGCTCCTCCAGGCCTCAGGGAATCAGCTTCTTGCTCTGAGCTCACTGAACCAGGATCAGAATGTACTCCTGAAACACTCTACAGGGCTCCCTTCCAAAAATGTTTTGCATTTTGCATTTAGCCTGAATTTCCATTTTGGCTCTTCTGTATAGGAAGCTTCATCAGGATGCTGGTCCTTTGCTTCTCAGCCTCGTTACCTCTGCAGCTTATGGTGTGATATTCTCTCTGTTCGTCTACTTGTTGGTGGGATGAATATTTGTGCCTTAGTTTTATTAGTCTGTATCTCAGAATCTCTTACGCATTGCATGACTAAATCTGCCTATGATTTTGTTGGTCTACCCTCAGTAAAAAGAGAGCTTGCTTAAAAACTAGATTGGTTCTGTATATAAATATAAACTCTCTGCCAAAAACTTGCAGAGGAAAATGCTCAAGCTGCTACATTTTTCGCGATTTGAGTTCATCAATTTGAGTAATTTGTAGGTGGGGGAAAGAGGTCCCTGGGCAGTGCACCTTGGGCTCACCCTCTCCGAGTTCCAGACACATGTGGAATCTTCGAGGATATTCTATCACATTTAAAACCTAACTCTAAACAAGCTGAGAGCTTCCTCAGGGGTAGGGGCTCCTGTGCCCTTAATTCCATTTATTCTTCCAGTAAATAAAGTACCACCAATACTGTACCATTTAATACCTGAAGTCACAGAAACGCAGCACTAATTTTAATCTTTAATGATAACATCCAAAAGCCAAAAGATAGGGATTAGACGCCATGAAATTCTCTCAATGCGTTTCTCTTGCTCTATCTTTTTGTGAGTGTTTCTGTCATTTCTTATTTTCTTTCTCTATTTTTGGGTTTGTGTCAGCTTGTCCATTTCTATTGTTCACTCTACATACCAATTTCATTTTTTCTCTCCCATTTAGTTTTTCTACCCTTCTTTCCCTCTTCTTTAACAGGTTATAGAATTCTTCTAACATCTACATTTTTGCTCTGTAATATTGAATAGTTGTCCATTTCCAGTTCTGTACATTCAATAGTTTTCTGTTCTCAATTTTCAAGGAAGATGACTGAAGTCTTTTTATGTCTCTCTCTTTAAAATATAAGTTACTTTTGAATCATTTGGTTTTTGGCTGAATTTTTTCCCTCTGTGGGTCAGTATCACCTGGTGGCAAGCTTTCTTGATACAACTAATCATTCCTTGACCAACATTTCCAAAATGTTATGAAGGTTCTGCTATTTATTCCAGTCATTTCTATATGTCTATATAGTCTTCTTCTTGGTCATTTAAAAAGTCTTATTATAAACATAAAAATAAGGTATATTTCAAATACAGATTTTTTTTTTTTTTTTTTTTTGCGGTACGCGGGCCTCTCACTGTTGCGGCTTCTCCCGTTGTGGAGCACAGGCTCCCGACGCGCAGGCTCAGCGGCCATGGCTCACTGGCCTAGCAACTCCGAGGCATGTGGGATCTTCCCGGACCGGGGCACGAACCCGTGTCCCCTGCATCGGCGGACGGACTCTCAACCACTGTGCCACCAGGGAAGCCCCAAATACGGATTTTTTTAAAGCTAACATTTATTAACATTACCAGGCACTCCTCTAGGGATTTTACAGTAGTCACCTCCTTTGAGCTTTGTTCAAACGTCCCCTTCTCAGTGAAGCCTTCTCTGGCAACCCTATCTATGATGCCAACCACCTTGACATTTCCAAGTCTCTCTTGCTTTATTTTTTCCCTTTGTGTTCATTCCTGTCTAACATAATATATATTTCATCATTTAGCTTCTTACTCCTCTCTCTCTAGAATATATGCTCCCTGAGGAAAAAGGGTTTTATGGGCTTTGAGTATTGCTATATATCCCAGCACCTAGAACAGTACCTGGCAGACAGTGGGCCCTCAATAAACACTTGTTGAATGAGTAAACAAACTCATTTAATCTTCACCACAACCCCATAAGACATCTGCTATTATTATCCTCATTTTAAAGATGAGAAAACTGAGGCACAGAGCAGTTAGGTAACATGCTAAGGTTATAGAATTTGTAAGTGGAAGAGCTGGTATCCTAACGCCAGCAGCCTGGCTCTGTAGTCCTTGTTCTTAACAACTAACGGTGCTCAGGTGCCTATTATCCACATTTATCTTTTATTATTTTTTTACAGTGAACATCACTTTTTGTAAGTTTTTGTTTGTTTTGTTTTGCTTTATTGAGGTATAGTTGATGTACAATATTATGTAAGTTACAGATGTACAACGTAGTGATTCACAATTTTTTTTTTTTTTTTTTTTTGCGGTACGCGGGCCTCTCACTGTTGTGGCCTCTCCCGTTGCGGAGCACAGGCTCCAGACGCGCAGGCTCAGCGGCCGTGGCTCACGGGCCCAGCCGCTCTGCGGCATGTGGGATCTTCCCGGACTGGGGCACGAACCCGTGTCCCCTGCATCAGCAGGCGGACTCTCAACCACTGCGCCACCAAGGAAGCCCATGATTCACAATTTTTAAAGTTATACTCCATTTATAGTTATTATAAAATATTGGCTACATTCCATGTGTTGTAAAATATATCCTTGTAGCTTATTTATTTTATATATAATAGTTTGTACCTCTTAATCCCCTACTCCCATCTTGCAGGGCAGGGCAGAGCAGAAGACCTGAATAGACATTTTTCCAAAGAAGACATACAGATGGCCAACAGGCACACGAAAACATGCTCAACATTGTTAATCATCAGAAAAATGCAAATTAAAACCACAAAGAGATATCACCTCACACCTGTCAGAAAGACTATCATCAAAAAGAACACAAATAACAAATGTTGGCAAGGATGTAGGGAAAAAGAAACCCTCATACACTGTTGGTGGGAATGTAAATTGGTGCAGCCACTGTGGAAAACAGTATGGAGGTTTCTCAAAAAACTAAAAATAGAACTACCATATGACCCAGCAATTCCACTCCTGGGTATATATAACAGAAACACTAATCCAAAAAGATACCTGCACCCCAATGTTCATAGCAGCATTATTTACAATAGCCAAGATATGGAAGCAACCTAAATGCCCATCAACAGATGAATGGATAAAGGAGATGTGGTATATATACATACACATACACACACAATGGAATGCTACTTAGCCATTAAAAAGAACAAAATTTTGCCATTTGTAGTAACATACATGGGCATTATGCTCAGTGAAATAAATCAGAGAAAGACAAATACTGTATGATACAGCTTATATCTGGAGTCTAAAAAATACAACAAACTAGTGAATATAAGAAAAAAGAAGCAGACTCACAGATATAGAGAACTAGTCATTACCAGTGGGGAGAGGGAGTGGGGAAAAGACACATTTATTTTTTAAAGAAAAATATATATTAAGAGAAAAAAATTAGAGACAGTTGAAGCTCCTTTTTTAACCCTTTCCAGTTCTGATCCCCTCCAGCCCTCCTCAGACATAAGCACTGTCCTGAAGCTGATGCACATCCATCTTCAGGTGTATACTTCCTATTTGGAACTATCTTCTAAGTGGCTTCTGAGCCACGAGTGAGAACCGTGTGTGGAGGTGGAAAGGAGCTACACAATTGAAAACTCCCCAAATCCATCTCTTGGGTAAAGTATTGACTGCTTTTGTTCCTTCAATTTTCCTATTATTTTTTTTCTTTTTCTACTTACAGATACTCATTTTTCTAGCTGAAAATAGAAAACCTTATCAGATTGGAATAACAGTCCTTCTTGCTGTAGTTTTTTTTCCCCAAAGACGGGATGAATTTGAGCCTCGTCAGAAAGCCATCTGCTGTGCACGCACAGACCTATTCAGAGCCAGAAAAAGAAAATGAAGGAGGGGGAAAGACCCGACTTACTCATTTTGAAACAAAGAGCTGTGGCTTGCGAGCTCTATGCCTTTGACAAAGGCGGACCCCGGGGCAGTATGCACGACTGGGGACACAGGGTTTGAGGGGTTCTGCATTGTGCATGGTGACCTTGAGGAACTTTGCTACTAATAAAAGCAGACGCTTAATGAACAGGGAAGGAGGCTTCAAGTCCAGCCCTCTGAGTCCATGCCAGTTCTCTATGGAAAAGGGCCATTGGATTTGTGGCCTGCTGCCCATATCATCGTTGCCATCCCCTCTACTGGTTCCATTTCACTCCTTGTTATTCCTGTTGTGTCAAACCTTGCCAGTCTTGGGACAGGAATATCACGGAAGGATGCTCTGAGGTCTTCAGAAAACACTTCCTTCAATCCATGGGGCTATACCTGCTTCCAAAGGGTACCTTTACACTTGCTGTTGCTGGCAGATCTTAAGCTAAGGGGCTGCCCACTCTTGGTTTCTGTTGAAATACTTCATTCTTTACCTTCCTCAAGTCACCACAGCAAAAAATAAATTGCAGCATGGAACCCCAGGTCCAAAACCAAGTATTTTCATATTCTTGAGAATATTTAAATACTATTCTTTTTATCCAATTTAATTTTAATGTCTATTTTTATAAGTAGAAAATTTAGGCTGCATGTAAAACACTTAAATAGTATATAAATACATAACTTAGAAAGCTAAAGACCTTTCTTATCGTACCTCATAGAAAACTATTAAGTTTTATGTATATCCTTCCAGACTTTTTCACCATTCACATGCTTTTTCATTCATGCAAAACTCTATGCTTTAGTGCACTCTGTGCTTCCCATAGTAATTAGTCTCCTATTTCACCTCTGGCTACCCACTTAACATGCCTTTCCTCCAGACTGTAATCTCCATGAGGACCTAGACCCTGTCTGCCTTATTTAGCTGTTGTAGCCCCAGTATCTACCACCACGCCTGGCACACAGTTGGCACTCGACGTAAACTAACTAAATGAATGGTCTCACGCTGGCCATGGGAAGCAGGCACAAACAGGCTCTGTAATGCCTTTTTGCTGATGGGGAAATAGACTTAGAAACATCATGACTTGTCCACAGTCACAGCTATTAAATAGTGGAGCTGAACCTCAATCCAGGTCTTTTGATTCCAAATCCAAAGGTCTTTCCATTCAAGTACATCTTCCCCTTAATGATTGCCAGAGAATCATGATGATGTCTCCAACCAGAGGCTTCACTGTGTCCAACCCTACCCCATGAAGTCTCCATTTCACACAGAAGGGAAATGCATTCAGTTTTTTGTTGTTATTCGTTTTTTGAAATTGAATTTTAGTTGGTTTACAATGTTGTGTTAATTTCTGCTTTACAGCAAAGGGATTCAGTTATATATATATATATATATATATATATATATATATATATATATATATATATATATATTCTTTTTTATATTCTTTTCCATTATGGATTATCACAGGATATTGTATATAGTTCCCTGTGCTATAGAGTAGGAACTTGCTGTTTATGAAATGCATTCAGTTTTGACATTTTTGAGTTAGAAGTAAATAAGCTAGAGAGGAAAGAGTATCCTTCCTTATTGCAGAAGTTAAAACAGTGTTCAGGGAGTGATTTGTGAGGTCGCTTGCTGAGCAAATTATTCAAACATGGAGTTCACTTCTGTTTGGCCGAGGTAACAGAACTGTGAGCCTCTCTCAACTCTTGGCTCACTCCCACACCCCTGGGCTCCTGGCTGCACACAATTAGCCTCCAGGAGCTCCAGCAAGCTTGGGTCTCCATGGCATCCACTGGAGGTGAGGATCTAGATGTGTGCCCCACAGTTCAGCAAGGCTCCACACAGCCACTTGTCTGCAGAATGACATTTCTGTCCAAACACTCAGGGCTGGCCAAAAAGTAATGGAATTGCAATTCGTCCAGAGATTCTCAAGCATGTGGCTCCTGGGAAGAGACTGATCTCCCAGATGACTCTCTTTTGTGGTATAATCCTTTTTTTTATTTCTGCCACTCTTACATACAATTTAGCGCCTTTATTTTCAGAAGGGACAATTTTCTTCAGGGAAGAACTGTGCCAATTCCTCAACATTATATTGCAACTTAAAGCACATTTGTCTTCCTTCCCTTGTTTTCACTTTGCTTTAAGCCAGTTTTAGTCAGTAATTCTGATATAGAATAGCTAAAGGCAGTCCTTTCTACACTCATTGCTTTAATCATAGAAAAAAGAATCCTTCCCCTTTCTTTCTCTTCTCTCTGCTCCCTTCCTCTTTTTTTCCTCCCTTCCCCTTCCTCCCTCCCTCCCTCCTGTTCTTCCTTTCTTCCTTCCAATAGACACATTTTTTTAAAAAAAAGACTGTTTTGTAAAGTTCTTTGTTCATAAAAGACATTGATTTTTATATATATATATATATATATATATATATATTTAAAATAGTATGTAAAACTGACTTAACCAGATATTTTTAAAGTCCCAGTCATTAAAGCAATGAGATTAGATGGTCATGGACATAAAGACTATAAAACTGATATATAGTTCCAAATATATAAGGGAATTAAGTACATTATAAAAGTAACATTTTTCAAATCACTAGAGAGAAGATGAATTATTCAATAAATGGTGATGAAGAACGATGGCTAACCATTTGGAAAAAGTATACCTGGATCCAAACCTCATTTTTTAATATCAAAATAAAATCCAGAAATATCATCAAAAGTTCATATAAAAGTGAAACTATAAGATAGTAGAAAATAGTAAAAATGTTCATAATTTGGGGATGGAGAGACCTTTATAACATTAAAAAATTCCAAATAGAAAGTATTGGTAGATTTTTACAATATAAAATTGAAATCTTCTCACCAAAAAGAAATGTATACTTAAAAGGTTGAGTGATGAAGGACAAATTACAAAAATGCATATTACCCATATAAGGTTAACATCCTCAATGTACAAAATGCTTTTATAAATCAATAAAATTTGCTTCCCAATTCTACTATCAGGGTAGTAGGATGGGGGACAATTTTTACTTTTTCTTTATAGTTTTCTGTACATTTGATTTTTTTTTTACAGTAAGTATGTTTAATACATTAAATCTATTATCAGTTTGAAAAAACACTTAAAAAAATATAGATGGAGGTCCAGTGATAAAGAATCCACCTTACAATGCAGGGGACGCGGGTGCGATCCCCCATCCAGGAACTGAGATCCCACATGCTTCAGGGCAACTAAGACCGAGCGCCACAACTACTGAGCTCACGCGCCTCAACTAGAGCCCACATGCCACAAACTACAGAGCCCATGCGCTCTGGAACCCATGTGTCACAACTACAGAGAACACTCGCCCTGGAGCCTGCGTGCCACAACTCGAGAGAGAAAACCCTCACACCACAACTAGAGAGGAGCCTGAGCACCACAATGAAGAACCTGAGCGCCACAGCGAAAGATCCTGCATGCCTCAACAAAGATCCCACGTGCTACAACTAAGATCCGATGCAGCCAAAAATAAATTAAATAAATAAATAAATAATAAATAAATCTTTTTAAAAAATATATAGAAGGACATCTTTTTTCTTAATACTTAAATCGAAAGCCCCAAATAATTTTTCCAGAATTGTCCAGTGCTTGTTTTGTAATATTAATCATTACACTTGGCCTTTAATATACTCACGTGGTAAAATAAGACCAACTGAAAAACATAAAATACATGAGAAATAGTGGGAAAAATCATAAGACAAAAGAATTTTAATGTGAAATTATAGACTCCACATTGAGGCCATTTGTTCTTTCAAAACCTGAGTTGAATCTAAATCTTTGGATTAAAATTTGGCCTTTTCTTTTTTTAAGGATAAGAGTCCATTGAACAAAAGCTCTTTCATCACTCAGATAGTTATTTTTAGTGCTAAGGTCTTTTCTTCTTAATACAGAGTGTCTTTTTTTCCTGTCTCCTTTTTTCTCTGACATCTAAGTTGTACCATTAAGTTAAATGTATGATTTAAATTTCAATTTTACTGAAGCTGCAGGTAAAATTAAAGGGATCATACAGATGAGCGATTTCATTGAATGTCACCTCACATAAATTTACACAAAGCTGCAGAAATCTACACAGCCTCTAAAACGTCTTCAGAAGGAGAAAAGGGAGAAAAATGTATATTTATTGAGCACATACAGTATGTCAAGACCTCTCTTTGGCTGCTTTACGTACGTCATCTCATTTAATCCTCAGAGCCAAGAGGTGAAGTTAACATTATCGTCCTCATTTTACAGATGAGAAAGCAGACTCTGAGAAATTAAATGATTTACTGGACATCACACCCAACTGATTCAGGCACCCATGCATGACCTTTCGCCTGCACCCGTGAACTTCCTCCAAGGTATCCATCTTCTATGATGTAAGAGAACTTGTACAGCCTAAGTTCCCTACGTGGTCCTGAAGTCCTTTGCTGGTGTCTGGCATGGTCTGCAAACTGGAGACGCTTCCCCTCAGCTGCTTTGAGGCATCCACATCCCCTCCCCATGCCCACTGTGCAGAGTGTCCAGTTACCGGTGCCCACGCTCAGAGCCCAGGGTGGGTACCCTCGGCCTCGGCCAAGGCTGCTGGAGTCTGAGCTTCCCTTCCCTCACTGCAGGATCTGACCACTAGCAGCTGCTGGCCTCAGTGACACTGTTTTGTGTTCTGGCTCCTTATGTTTTACTTGCCAGTACTTATGTCTAATGTCCAAAGGAAGAGTCTGGAGGAGAAGTCCAGGCACCGCCTGGCTCTGCCAGTTTCTAGCCGTGTTCCCCTGCGCAAGCGGCGTAACCACTCCAAGCCTGTTTCCTTGCGTGAAAAGGGAGATCTTTCTTGCACACCTGGCGGTGCTGTGGCTTTAAGGATAGAAGCTAGTGCGGCCCAAATGTCTCACAATGTGAGCTGCTGCTGCTCCTCTCGCCTCTCTTATTGTTGCAGCCCCTCAGCCTGGTCTCTGAGGCCCACCTAATGGCAGACCTCAAAATCGCCCTCTCTTGCTAACCAGGCCTTTGGGTCTGAACCAAACTTGTGTGTTTGACCCCTGCCTTAGGAATAGATTTTTTTCCCCCAGGCAGCTGCAATAAGCCCTGGCTGGTCCACCCTCTCACCAGGCCTGTGGTCATTCCGGGCGGGCCTGGATTCTAGGATGGCCCCAATTTAGACACAAGCCTAATCTGTGGACAGACTCCAGTCTCCCCTAGAGCCTAAAATAACACAGGGCTGATATGCTCACGGAATCGATGTTGAGTTGAACCTTTTCCTTCTGACGGTTCTGCCAGAAACTTGCTCCAATAGCATGACAGTGGCTAGCTGGTGAGTGAGCACCTTCCAGAGGACTGTCAGCTGCCGCTGATGGACTACTTCTACCTGTGCACATGGGGACTCCGGCATGCCTGTCCTCCAGGGAAAAATGGAGCTGCTGCAAGTCACCCTCTTCCCAGATCGTCCTTGCCTCCCTCACCTCCATCGGCTTCTCTGAACTTCCTTAGCAGATCGCTGCTACAGGATAGATGCTAAGGGCTCACTTTCCCATTACTAGTGGCCTAAGAGAAGGACTGGTAATTCACTGCAAACTTAGTCCACAACTGTTACTGGCTAGGACTCTAAGAGAGAGGACCCAGTTACAAGGGCTCAGTGTTTCCTGTCAAACACCAGCCTCCCTTGATTATTTTGTTTCCTTAACACACCCGCATCCCTCTGTTGCCAAGCCTTTGCTCATGCTGTTCCCACCCCATGGAATGCTTTTCCCCCATCTCTGTCCTTTGTCGTTTGTAACAGCTCCTCCACAAGTTTCCAGACACCCACCACCATTATGATCTGCTCACCCCTCTATATTAGCAATGGTACATTCCTCTGTCTGTGCGTGAGACCGCTTTTGTTTTGATCAAATTGATTTCATTTATCTTATTACATTTTAAAACGTTATTCCAAACTACAATGAGGTATCACCTCACACCAGTTAGAATGGGCATCATCAGAAAATCTACAAACAACAAATGCTGGAGAGGGTGTGGAGAAAAGGGAACCCTCTTGCACTGTTTGTGGGGATGTAAATTGGTACAGCCACTATGGAGAACAATATGGAGGTTCTTTAAAAAACTAAAAATAGAACTACCATACGACCCAGCAATCCCACTACTGGGCATATACCCAGAGAAAACCGTAAATCAAAAAGAAACATGCACCCCAATATTCATTGCAGCACTATTTACAATAGCCAGGTCATGGAAGCAACCTAAATGCCCATCGACAGACAAATGGATAAAGAAGGTTTGGTACATATATACAATGGAATATTACTCAGCCATAAAAAGGAACGAAACTGGGTCATTTGTAGAGATGTGGATGGATCTAGAGACTGTCATACAGAGTGAAGTAAGTCAGAAAGAGAAAAACATATATCGTATATTAACGCATATATGTAGAACCTAGAAAAATGGTACAGATGAACTGGTTTGCAGGGCAGAAATAGAGACACAGATGTAGAGAAAAAACGTATGGACACCAAGGGGGGAAAGTAGCAGGGTGGTGGTGGGGGTTGGTGGTCGTGGGATGAATTGGGAGATTGGGATTGACATGTATACACTAATATGTGTAAAATAGATAACTAATAAGAACCTGTTGTATAAAAAATTTCAAAAATTAAAAAAAAAAGAAAAAGTTAGTCCAAGATAAGGTCCATACCTCCCCTGATTTCCAAAGGCACCAAAAAGTGAAGAATCCTTGATCTAGATTGTGTTTAACAATTCAGAAGGGTGGAGACCATGCCATAGTCCTTTTCTTGCCCTCCACATCCAACACTGCCCAGCACACAGTAGGCTTTCAGTGCCTATTTATTGATTTGAACGGGGCCGGTGTGCGTGACAGTCCTGACAACCCCATTAGGGCAGTGCATCCACAAGCAGCACACGCTGCTCTGGAAGGTGGCGTGTCTGCTGTCAAGGCCCAGAGTCACTCTAATTTTACATGTGCTGCTTGGCTGCTCTGCTGACCAGGCCCCAGAGTGGCCTTGGGGCTCTCATGCTGCTGACCCGGCTCTGACCACATCAGGCTGGGATCCAGGCATGAGTGTGTCCACGGCTTCTCAAGGTCACACCGAAGGCTCCATCTAAGGGCTCAGGATATCAAGTACTAAACACAGTTTCAGCAGAATTTCCTTTTGGCTAATTTGTCTTCTTTAGTATCCCAGCAGGAAAATCAGACTCATTGTTCTGCCCTTAATAAAAATAAAATTCAGTCTGGAGAAGCAGCTAAAAAGCTGGTGTGTCCGCTCAGCTACGCAAGCCTGCTTGTCACCAAAGCTGATTGATAGTTACGTGAGCATACAAAAACGATATAACTTTTATGTCCCTTGAAATTCCTCATTACACATTTTAGCCCTCCTTGAGGATTTTCAGGAGCGAATGCTTCATAGTCAGAGATGTTCTAGGAAAACAACGGGGATCTGACAAACGAAATGCAAGAAGACAGAGCCAAGCGGGAAGGGGGAGGGGGAACAGCTGCCTTGGAGTATCCCAGCTTCTATTCTGGGCATGTTACAAACCTTTTCTTATTTATTCTCAGAGCAACTTTCTGGGTTAATTACGATGATCCTCACTTTTAAAGTGGGAAAGCCAGGGTTCAGATAGGGAAGTAAATTTGTACAAGGCGACACAGCTAGTGAGGAGCAGGTTTGGGTCTGACTCAGCTTTGACCCACCACAAAGCCTGTACACTTCCCAGATCAGTCAAGTGGCCTAGGGCGAGGGCAGCTTAGAGCCTGACCTGGATCTCTGGAGTGACAGATCTCTGTCTGGGTATCCATCGCCCCTGGTGCTGCCTGACCTAACCACAGTCCTTGCTGAATGCCACTGCTTTGCTGATCGTAAACTGAGCAACAGGCAAAGTAAATGCCAGGAAGCCCCAGAGCAGTCGGCAGTGCTCAGCCAGCCTCTGCCAGATTCACAAAGGACGGAATATTGGCTTTTCTGAAACTCCCAGATTCCTGGCTGTCTTCGCTCCTTGGTGCTGCTCTCCCTTCCAGCTAGCATCTTTCCCACTCTCTCCTCTGAACATCCTCACAGTGGCTTCCTCTTCTTTTCTTATGTAAACGTGCCCCAGCAGAGGACTTCATAGATGAATTCCCTCTGACTCTGATAAGGCCAGTATGTACCCCTCCCAGAGATATTTTATAGTTTCCAAGAGGCAAAAAGTCTTATAAGTAAGGAGTGAATTTATAACTGTGAAGTCTTTGGAGGAGATAGGGTAGGTAATCTGAGAGAAAGTACAAGAACAGAGGGACAGAAGGAATGTTTTCCCAGTGGAGTCCCTGAAATTACATTTGGTGGACAGTTGCCAAAAGTAAAATTAGTCCTTTAAAACTCTCCGTCCAGAAAAGGGAACCCTCGTACACTGTTGGTGAGAATGTAAATTGGTGCAGCCACTGTAGAGAACATTATGGAGGTTTCTCAAAAAACAAGAAATAGAACTACCATATGACACAGCAATTCCACTCCTGGGTATATATCTGACAGAAATGAAAACACTAACTCGAAAAGACAAGTGTACCCCAATGTTCATAACAGCATTATTTACAATTGCCAAGATAGGGAAGCAACCTAAGTGTCCATCAACAGATGAATGGATAAAGAGGATGTGGTCTATTTCTATATACACACCTATATATACATACATATATGTACAATGGAATACTATTACTCAGCCATAAAAAAAAATGAAATTTTGCCATTTGAAACAACATGGATGGACTTTGAGGGCATTATGTTAAGTGAAATAAGTCAGAGTAAGACAATACTGTATGGTATCACTTCTATGTGGAATATAAAAAATACAAAAAACTAGTGAATATAATTTTTAAAAAAGCAGACTTCCAGATATAGAGAACAAACTAGTGGTTACCAGTGGGGAGAGGGAGGGGGGAGGGGCAATATAGGGATGAGGGATTAAGAGGTACAAACTATCAGGTATAAAATAAGCTACAAGGATGCACTATAAAACTCTTAGAGGGAAACATAGGCAGAACACTCTTTGACATAAATCTCAGCAATATCTTTTTTGATCTCCCTCCTAGAGTAATGAGAATAAAAACAGAAATAAACAAATGAGACCTAATGAAACTTCAAAGCTTTTGCACAGCAAAGGAAACCATAAACAAGACGAAAAGACAACCCTCAGAATCGGAGAAAATATCTGCAAATGAATCAACGGACATGAATGATTAATCTCCAAAATATACAAACAGCTCATGCAGCTCAATATCAAAAAAACAAACAACCCAATCCAAAAATGGACAGAAGACCTAAACAGACATTTCTCCAAAGAAGACATACAGATGGCCAAGAGACACATGAAAAGATGCTCAACATCACTAATTATTAGAGAAATGCAAATCAAAACGACAGTGAGGTATCACCTCACAGCAGTCAGAATGGCCATCACCAAAAAAATCTACAAACAATAAATGCTGGAGAGGGTGTGCAGAAAAGGGAACCCTCTTGCACTGTTGGTGGGAATGTAAATTGATACAGCCACTATGGAGAACAGTATGGAGGTTCCTTAAAAAACTAAAAATAGAATTACCATATGACCCAGCAATCTCATTACTGGGCATACATCCAGAGAAAACCATAATTCAAAAAGACCCATGCACCCCAATGTTCATTGCAGCACTATTTACAACCTAAATTCCCATCGACAGATGAATGGATAAAGAAGACGTGGTACATATATACAATGGAATATTACTCAGCCGTAAAAAGGAATAAAACTGGGTCATTTGTCGACATGTGGATGGACCTAGAGACTGTTACACAGAGTGAAGTAAGTCGGAAAAAGAAAAACAAATCTATATGAATACATATATGTGGAATCTAGAAAAATGGTACAGATGAACCTGTTTGCAAGGCAGAAATAGAGACACAGACATAGAGAACAAATATATGGACACAAAGAGGGGAAAGGGGTGTGGGATGAATTGGGAGATTGGTATTAACATATATACACTAATATGTATAAAACAGATAACTAATGAGAACCTGCTGTATAGCACAGAGAACTCTACTTCTCTGTACAGTAGAAACTAACACAACACTGTAAAACAACTATTCCCCAATAAGTAAATAAATAAATAAGCTACAAGGATATATTGTACAACATGGGGAATATAGGCAATATTTTATAATAAATATAAATGGAGTATAACCTTTAAAATTGTGAATCACTAGAGTGTACACCTGTAACATATAATATTGTACAGCAACTATGCTTCAATAAAAAATAAATTAATTTTTTGTTAAGTCTCCATCCAGATGGGAATTCCGGGGTTGATTCCATAATCACTGGACCAGTATCCTGTAGCCTTTCAAATTCCCAGCAGAGTTTGCAGAAAGCCATTGTTTTCCCCTTTGTTTCTTTGCTTTTGGGGGGGTTTTTTTGGTTTGTTTATTTATTTATTTATTTTAACATCTTACTGGTGTATAATTGCTTTACAATGGTGTGTTAGTTTCTGCTTTATAACAAAATGAGTCAGCTATACATATACATATATCCCCATATCTCCTCCCTCTTATGATTCCCTCCACCCTCCCTATCTCACCCCACGCCCCCCCATTTCTGATATTCACCTCTTTGTAGAGGTACCTCTTCTATAGCTGCCCATCTGGCTGTTAAGTTGTCCCCAAATATATCATGATACCAGGATGAAAGGGGATGCCCGATGAGCTGATGCAGGCCTGTAACTGTTGTGTCTCAGACAGGCCCAGCGTCCGGTCAGGATGAGGCCTTCAGGGCAAGACAGAGGCCAAACTCAGTCCATGTGCAGTCTGGTGGGATGTGTGGTGACTTTAAAATATGTCCACATATTTTTGCTACCTGCAAGTGGAGTGTTGCCATAACAAAAACCGAAAATGTGGGAATGGCTTTGGCACTGGGCCTGCTGAGTGAATGAACAGGTGGATGGATGGATGAAAATAGATAAAAAAGAACATGACATGTTCTAGGAACTGAACTTACTTTGGAATTACTAGAGCTGGGGGTCCATTTTGATTGAAGGTGCAGGAATTTTCCTCATTCAAAAACTATTTATTGCTGGGACTTCCCTGGTGGCACAGTGGTTAAGAATCTGCCTGCCAATGCAGGGGACAAGGGTTTGAGCCCTGGTCTGGGAAGATCCCACATGCCGCGGAGCAACTAAGCCTATGTGCCACAACTACTGAGCCTACGCTCTAGAGCCCAAGAGCCGCAACTACTGAAGCCTGCGTGCCTAGAGCCCATGCTCCACAACAAGAGAAGCCACCGCGATGAGAAGCCAGTGCACCGCAACAAAGACTAGCCCCTGCTGGCCACAACTAGAGAAAGCCCACACACAGCAACGAAGACCCAACGCAGCCAAAAATAAAAATAAATAAATAAATTTATTTTAAAAGAAAACCAATTATTTATTGCCTATTTTGTTCCTGATACTATGCTGCTACCTAAGACTGCAGTGATGGGCCCAACACACACAGTCCATGAAGCCAGGAAGGTGAGTTGATGGAACCCGGATACACAGCCCCCTCTTTCTCCCTCCTTAACCCTCCAGGCTTCTCAGGGTCTCCACTTCAGCTCCTTCTCTTCCTCTCTCTCTGCATCCACCCCCTTAGCTCTTAATCTGTATTTCCCGCCCAGACTCGCCTGAGCCCCAGCTCCACTTGTGGCAGCATAAACTGGTTCACAGAGAGAAGCCTTGAAGACCTCAGCTGGGTGACTACCGGGCTTTTGTTATGCTCACTGGGGGATGCAGGCTGAGAGCCAAGGATGAACACCTCAGTTAATGGGAGAGTTTAGAGGACTCATGGGGAAAAAGAAAGAGGAGGCAGGAATGAAGAAATACTTATGTTTCCGCTACCTGGTGGGCAATGTCATTACTATACCCTAATTCCCCCTGAAATCTTTGGCATATTATCTATTAATCTATATATAATATCTGTTTTTCATGAATACAACATGTATTAGGTTAATTGATGTATTAATAATACATTAACATATCTACTTATCATTAATAAATATTTATTGAGCACCTCCTATGTGAAAGGCAGTTAGTTAATGCACTGTGGAGTGGGCTGTGTTTGGGGGTGAGGTTGGCAGAGTGTGTAATAAGTTACTGAGTGCAGCATCAAGATGGGTGTGGGGCAATGGTCCCTTCCATAGGGATACCCCCCATCTGAGTTATACACCCATCCACAGATATTTATGGAGCACCTCATGTGCCAGAGGGCTGCAGAGTTGGACAAAGTAGGCAGAAAGTCCTGTCCTCCTGGAGTTTGGCTTCTCAGGACATGACTGTCTACTGCCCATCTCTCAGTGTCCCACCTCAAACGCAACCTGTCCAATGTTGAACTCATATTCTTACATTCAGCAAACTAGCTTCTTTTGTAGTTTCCCTCTCAGATTTTGGTGCCTGTGTTCCATGTCTTAGCAAAGAGCACTCTTACGCACGTAGTTACTTAAAACAGAAACATGGTGTCCTCCCTCACGTTTCCCTGTTATGAACTCATTATTGACTAAGTCCACCCTGTGCTGCCATAGCCGCACCTATCAAACCAACAGTCGTTGTTGCTTGACATGCTCGCGCTCTCCATTATGAGCTCTATATCACAGCACCTGGCACATAGGAGAAGCTCAGAAAACATTTACCAAACAGAGGGAAGCAATCGTAGTAAAGTCAGCATAGATAGAATTGACTCCCCCAGACCTTGGGAAATATACCATGATTATCGTCCTCCTCTCCTCTCCTCTCCCTCCTGCCTTTCCTAAGGCACTGGCTCTGCTCAGGTAATGACAGCTTTTGACATCTATCTCAGCTGCCATTTGGCGGCATCAAATCCCATCACCCTTGCTGCTCCAAAATCATCACATCCTGGCCTCTCAAAACCCAGTCATGGCCTAGGCCATGCTCACCCTCACTCTGGGGGCCTGGCCTGCAGTTTCCATTTGGCCCACCCTGCTCAGCGTATCTGCATTTCTCAAGCAGCCTCCTCCGTGATTGCTCACCCCTCCCTCCACCAGGTGTACAGGACACTTTCATTCGAGCACCTGCTCCTCTCAGCCTAGCAGTGGGGAACAAGCCTACTCAGATATGTCTCATTCATTCATTCATTTTATACCTTGCCTTGCTCTGCAACTAAAAAAGATGTAAGAAAATAGCAAGCATCAACAGGACCACCACATCCAGTCGTGCAGGGTGTTCACTGACCAAAAGTACCCACTGAGGCGGAAATCGGGGACTGAAATCCAGTCCGTTATATGCTCACCAAGCCATGCAGCCCAGCACAGGCTACACCTGCCCAGAGGTTTTTTCTAGTGTGTACAAAGTCTTCCATGTGCCACAGTGAGAATTAAAAGTAGAGTGAAAGACAAAAGAGCCAAACAAGGCTGAGGACAAAGGGCAGCCAGGTCATTAAGATGTGAAAGCCCCCAGGGGCAGACATGTTCAAATCCTTGCCCAAGTGTGTCCCCCAGGAAAAAGAGAGCCATAAATATGTCCAAGACATATCCAGGGGCTAAAACAAAGAGAAAGGGTAACCACTGTCACACCACGGGGAAAGATAAAAAGGATTTTCAAGAACACATGTCACACTGCCTTGTGCTCTGGCTACCATGGCCTCATTTCTAGATATGCTCCAACTGGAGAGTCTAATCAGGTGAAACAAATGCTTAAGAAGGGAAAGGCAGCACTCTCTCCTTCCCCTAGTTGAAGAGTCAGCATCACTAACTCACGTGAATATACTTACACTGGCAAATGCTTGTGCCTGGGCACTGGCCCCGCCGTACCAGCATACCATCCCGGTAAGCCTGGGACTATGGTGTTTTCTTGGATATTTCCCTTTGCACATTCCTGTTTCTGACTCTGATGTGAATTCTGTGGGTGGAGAGAATAGGAAATGGATTTTGTAAGGCTATAAGACTCTCAAATCTGAAAAATAAAGATCAGTGGCGGACTCCCCTGGTGGCACAGTGGTTAAGACTCTGCCTGCCAATGCGGGGGACACGGGTTCGAGCCCTGGTCCGGGAAGATCCCACATGCCGTGGAGCAACTAAGCCCGTGCACCACAGCTACTGAGCCTGCGCTCTAGAGCCCGTGAGCCACAACTACTGAGCCCGTGAGCCACAACTACTGAAGCCCACGCACCTAGACCCCATGCTCCAGCACAAGAGAGTCCACCGCAATGAGAAGCCCGCACACCGCAACGAAGAGTAGCCCCCGCTCACGGCAGCTAGAGAAAGCCTGCACGCAGCAAAGAAGACCCAACGCAGACAAAAATAAAAAAAAAAATAAAAAGATCAGTGACAATCCCTAGCCCTTCCATGCCTGATCCTACTTACTGGCTTCCCTACATTTGGCAAAACAATTAAAAAGGGCTTTGGCTTTAAGATCTAAGAGTCAATACTGCATCGTGCATCTCACCCTAGCTGACCCACGTCTTACTGACACACTGATAACTCAGAACTACTGAAGAATTTAACTCACCAGTGGGACCAAGAAAGAACTGTAACCTCTGCTTACTGGCCCAAGAGTCTCAGATTAAGAATTTTATAAACAGTTTGCTTTGCTTAGTATGTGTAATGCCTGGGAAGACTATTACAATAAACCAAACGATAGTTCACCTCAAGGCCACATCATACAAGACCCATTTGCACAAGATTATATTAATAAATGTGATCCACAAAATGGCAAAATCTAACATTAATTCATCAAGTGTTTCAGGAAGGTGACATAGCCATGCACCTGCCACCCCACTGGGGGAAGTGTCTGGCTTCGTGGGTGGGAGCTGGGGATATGGGAGGGTCACACAGGCCACCTTGCTGGAGCCTGTCCCAGGATCTCTGTCTTGTAACTTCTGGGGGTCTGCAGGCCACCCAGCAGCTCCCACCTGTGTGCTGGCCACCTGCCAGCCCTCAAAACCCCAGAGCCACCTCTAGCTGCAGAAGAGCCTTTTCATTTCTTTCAGGTACTCTCTCAACATCTCTGAGTTTAACTTACAAAGTGAGAATAATACTCCTTACCCCCTACAATTCTTTTGAGGTTTGTTTTGAGATAATATATGCCAAGCACTTAAAGTACTTGGCACATTAACAGATCCTCAACAAACTATAATCACCATCAATCTTAGGAGAAACAAAGGGATAGAATCTAGGGGTTACTAGTCTATCTCCTCTCCTTGGTGTTCCTTCTCTGGGTTAACTAGCATCCCAGAAGCTAAAGCAGAAAGCAGACCTCTTCTTGCGGGCCATACACTGCACCTGGGTTAAGGCCTATGTGCTGAACGCTTGCAATGAAGACTGCTTTGTATTCACATCACTGTGGGACTAGAGGCTGAACACAGCCTGGAGAAAGGTGCCCAGCTCTTGACCTCGATAAGCTGGTGAGTCTCCTGGAATAGATTACCTTCATCAATAATAAAAGGCTCTTTATACAGATAGGGCATAAAACACATAGCCACTTTTTTTTTTTAATCTGCTTCAAAGGACAAGCAGCAACCTTTAGGAAGGTACAATTTGACAGAAACACAAACAAAAACATTAAAGAAAGAATAATCGTCAGGCTCCTGTCCAAACCCTCATGCTGTGTCACATAGCAGGGAGAGAAACCCAAGCTGTCAGGCTTACGTAGGAGAGGAGAAACAATTCAAGTACCTTGTGCAAAAGGAAACAGAGAATACTGCAGATCAAATGTTCAGGGGGTGATTCTGTTTACTACCTCTGAAAATTGAGTTAGGAAAGCTTCATTAAGACCTTGGAGTCAGAATGGGCACTCATTTTGCAAGGCTAAACAAAAGCAAAGGTTGAAGGAGAAACCATCCCCCTAGGCGGCTCTTGAGCCCCAGTCCCAAACCAAACCCAACGTAAACTGTTATTATCACTGGCGAGATAATCCCTGAGTGATTTTGGTCCCCATACTCTGCCCATAATTAGTTTCATAAGAATCAGGGCTCCAGCCAGGGGGAAACATGATAGGCTGAGCATGAGAAAGGCAGACTATCTCCGAGGAGGCTTGGTACAAACCCTGTTGCAACAGTCAGGATTTTCTTTCCAATGCAAGTGGCAGAAACCCATTTCAAAGGAGCATAAGCAGAATAGGAGATTTATTGGCTCCTGTGAAGAGATGGATTCAAGGGCTCAAACTTTGTCTTTAAGGTTCCCTTTACCTTTACATCTCTCAGCTGTGTTTCTCTTTGCACATTGGCTTTATTTTCTCCAGATGATGAGCCTTCCTATGCCCCTGTATGCTGGTGGAGATGGCTGAATAGAGCTCCAGAATTATCAGTAGGACTTATTAGCCAAGAGGAGGGCAGAGCCACTCTCCTCTGCCTTCCATATCAATGCCTGAAACAGATTCTGATTGGCTGTGCTTGTCAAGTGCCCACCCCTGGGCCAATCCCTGGTGTCAAGGGTGAGAGGTCTATTCTCACTGGCCAGACTGAGGACAGGTACCTCCCTGCGTTGGGGGAGGTGAAGGCAGCCCCACCTGAATCACATATAATGGATAAAAGAGTGGTTTTATTTACAGGAGAAGTGGGAGGATAAGTTGGGCAGGCAAAAACAACACAAGTCCTCTACTTCTGATCAATAGGAGAATTCCATTTTGGGGGCCGGGGTGCAAATTGATACAACTAGATCCTCTCTCTGCTAGAATAAATTCTAGATATTTGGAAAGAGGGCAAATCGATTGGCCTTAAATTGGAATCCAGGTTCCCATCATGAGGACTGAACCCTCTCCTACCCACACCACCTTGGAAGCCCAGGGACCCAGAGTGACTGCAATGTTGGGAGGATGAGCTTCCGTGCCACTCAGGGATGGCTTGCTGGTAACCCGGGCATGTCTCTTCCTTACCTCACTAAAAAGCCAAAATAACGTAACGGGCCCAGACAGCCTGATCTCCTGACAGGCCCCTCCTCTGCTTTGCTTTACCTCTGGCTCGTAGTGCCCACAGAAGTGCATTCCCAGCTCCTGACACTGCCATAGGCTCACTCTCCCACTCGTGGGTCAAGCAATGTGTTTACTACACAAGTCATACCCTCCTTCCACTCCCTAGCATGGCCCCAGGCACCAAGGATGTACTTAATAAATGTTTATTGAGGCCCCTTCCCAGAAGGTGAAAGTAAATACTTTTGAAAAATGACCTGGTCTCCCTACTGGTAGTTTATCCTTCAGCTGATGAGAGCTCCTTATAAGACCTGGATGGGGTGTTCCAGAAGACACTCGTACAAGTAAAAAGAGACAAACACCCACAGCCCACACACACCTGTTTCCCCCTGAGTTAGATGCTATTAAGTACTGACAACTCCTTTCCTACAAAAAAGCATCCCAAACCCAAGGGGAAGACAGCTCATTTATTTGCTGAACAAGACAGGAGGCAGCCCAGCCTCAGAAGATTCTGGCCCTGCAGCATTAGGGAGTAAGCCCAGAGTTTTGGCAGGTATCTCTGACTGCCTCTTGCCTTGATGCCATAATAGAAAATGATCAGCAAGGCTATCCCTACTGTGTCCTAAAGGTCCATCATGGGCAGTCCTGGATGGGTCCAGCCCATCATGGGCAGTCCTGGATGGGTCCAGAAAAATATTTATATTGCACTGTTATGGGCTGAATCTCCCCCAAATCGATATGTTGATGTCCTAAACCCCCATACCTCAGAATGTATGTATTTGGAGACAGGGTCTTTAAAGAAGTAATTAAGTTAAAATGAGGTCATTGAGAGTGGGCCCGAATCCAATATGACTGGTGTCCTTATAATAAGAGGAGGAGATTAGGACACAGACAGCACAAGAGGGAAGATAAGGTGAAGATACAGAGAGAAGGTGGCCACCTATAAACCAAGGAGAGAGGCCTCAGAAGAAATCAGTGCTTAATCCGACACCTAATCTCAGACTTCTGGCCTCCAGAATTATGAGAAAATAAATTTGTTGTTTAAACCACCCAGTCCATGGTATCTTGTTATGGCAGCCCTAGCAAACTAATACATATGCTTTACAATTTACAAAGCTTTTTTCCTCATACCTGAGCTCACTTAATTTTCACAACAATCCACTTGACTGGAGAGTATTATCCTCATTTTATTGATGAAATACTGAGCCTAAGAAGCTATTAGCTTAAAGTCATACTGCTCATGAGTGGCAGAGCCTTGGCTTAAATCCAGAGTTTCTGAATCCAGACCCCGTGTTCTTTCCAACAGACTTGCTTTCTATTTTCAAAGTGCTTGGTGCCATTGTTGTCATTTGTTTTTCTGCCCATCAGCCCTTTAGAGACGGGTTACAATCAGTTCCCCCTTAATCTGGAGAGTGGCTGAGTGATTCACTCCGGTTTACACAATAAATTGGTGGCAGGAATGGTATTAAAGCAGCTCCTGAAATTCTGGGTCATTGTTAAGTAATGATTTCTTATTTCTCCTGTCCACTCAGCCAAATCCAAAGAGTCAAGAGCTTTGGGGCAGGGTGGCTTTGTTCCCGGATCAGAACAGTAACTGTCCGCACCTGTAACGCCTACTTCAGGTGAGCCTGCTGTAGGTAATCCTGGAATTCATAGGCTGAGCACCTGAGGGCTCCCCGCTGTTTACAGGCCTCAGTGCAAGGGCGGGATTGATTTGGCCCTTAAGGACCTGCTTTCATCAGTCACCACCTACTGGGAAGAGAATTGAACGGGGCTCATCTGGGGTTTGCTTTCAACTTAAAATAGTCATGTCTTTTCCCGAGAATATTGATTGAAAAGTTGATATCAAAATAAGCAAAGAAGCCAGACTAGCAAATTCCAGTGGTTTGAGTTATTTTTCCCTTTGGGGGGTGGGGTAGAAGTTCATGATAGGTGCAAATAGCAGGAAACAATATCAGAATACATAAAAGAAAGAGAAAATTGTACCCACAACCCTATCACCCGTTTTTTCTTTTGGTGTTCCTTTCTATCTTTGTCCATGTGCACATATAATTTTTACAGTTACACTCATGGCAAAGATGAGATTTTATATTTTCAGTTAACATCATAATATAAGCATTTTCCCAAGTCACCACATAATCTTCACGATTATATTTTTTAATGGCGCATAATATCACTTGAAGTGATGGAACCCTCATTTGCACGATCATTCTTTTCCTTAGTCATTAGGTTGTTTGCAATTTTTCGCTTCAAATGATGTATTCCTTTGCAAACTGCAGAAAAGCAGCAGATTCTTGATTTAACTGGGAGTTTCCTGGTATCAAACAGTGGCTCCATTTACAGGTGGGTACCCAGGAGTCGCCCTGAGGCCACGGTGATGATGGAGCGGTCAACATGGAGGAAAGCCTGGGTGGGGAGGGAGGGCTGGGAGCCAGAGAGCCAGAGCCGGGCTTGATTATGCATTTTCCCACCCAGACTTGCCTGCCTCTCAGGGACCCCTGGCAGCTACTCAGCTAGCACTGAGTAGGAAGCAGCCTGTGAACACAGCGGGTAAATGACAGAGGGTCCCATTTCAGCTACTGCAAGAAGCAAACCCAACAAGCTACCTGGGGAGGTTCTGTGCCTTCAGCTCTTCCCAGGCCGCTGAACATTGGGTCTCCTGAGAATAAACACTTGGGACACTAGGGGGACCTAACCGCTAATCCCAGGAGCCTGAGCAGAAGAGAAATGATGTATTTTGCTCATTTCATCAAGTTGCAATCTGTCTGACCCTGATCCTGGCATATTTTCTGCTCCCCTGCAACTTCTGCCTGAGAGGACAGAAGTCCCAACACAAATGCAGCCTGGGCACAGCACCTTTGGTCCTTCTCCAGCCAGAAATTCCTTCCGGCTCTTGGCACTCCTCCTCTCACAGCTTCTTACCTGACCCCTTTGGGAAAAGCCCCCAGTCGATGAGAATTTCTGACAGCTTTGGGAAATGGAAACAAGCAGGAAGGCAGAGGACGTTCCCATTGCATTTAGAGTCAGCTCCATTTGGAGGCAATTCATTCAAGACGCAAGCGTACTCATGCAGTCACCGCAGGCCAAGTTAATTTATTGCCTCCTGGTTACAGCAGTGGTCCCGTCCCCTTAGGACGAGTTGAGTTTTGGAGTCCGGTGACCAGGCAGAATCCTGTGGAATCTTCTCCATCATCCTCTTCATGGCCCATCTCAAGGTCACTCAGGACTTGCCTGGACTAGTAATAGAAGAAGCCAACAATGACAGAGTATTTACTGCTAGGTACTATGCAAAATGCTTTACATAAATATCTCAAATAATCCTCACAACTCTGTGAAGAAAGGAGTGTTATTACCCCCATGCTGTGGATGAGAAATTCTATAGATGAGAAAAGGCTCAGAAAGGTCAAGTAACTAACCCCAAGACACAGAGTAGGTAAGTGGTACTAGCTAGGACTCAGATTCAGGCAGTCTGACTTGAGTGCACAAGCTCCCTGCTAGGGACACCTCCTCCTGCCAGCCTAGCTGCACCACAGTAATAATAAAAATAACTGAACCCTTAGTGAGTGCCAGGCACTTTGCTAAGGCATTTGCTTGCATTCCTTTAACTCTTTTTTTGGGCCTAGCCGCTCCGCGGCATGTGGGATCTTCCCAGACCGGGGCACAAACCCGTGTCTCCTGCATCAGCAGGCGGACTCTCAACTACTGCGTCACCAGGGAAGCCCTCCTTTAACTCTTGAATGAGGAACCAGAGAATCAGAGAGGTCAATTCACTTCCCCAAAGTCACGTTTAGTAAGTGAATATGACAGGGACTATTTTCCTCTAAAATCCAATTTCTCCTTCTTATAGAATAATAGACTCCCATTATTAGCTGAATATGTGGCCTTCTAGAATCAAGACAATTATTTGCCAGATTTTGTTGAAGCTAGGTGTGTCCCTGTGACTAAATCGTGGGTAACAAGATGTAAGCAAAGTGCTAAGTGCCACTTCCTGGAAACGTCAGCCTTCTCTCATTTCCTCCTTCCCGCTGGTAGAATGCTGACCTGAGAGCTGGAGCTGGAGGGGTGCCAGCTCGAGCTGTGACATGACCAAGGCCACAAAGAGCGGAGCCACAAGGTAGAAGGAACCTCGGTCCCCATGGACTCCATGGAACCAAATCAACTCAGCCATCTTGAGGTAACCACCCCTTGACTTTTACATGAAAGAGAAACACCCAACTTGGTTAAGCCATTATTTTGGGTTCCCTGTCATTTACCGCAAACCAAGTCCTAATTAACATAGTGGTGGAGCTAGAGCTTAAACCAGTTTGACTCCGAAGGCCAAAATTAACCAGTTTGACATGCTGTTTCTACCGTACAACTCTATACCCACATTGGTTCATCTTATTATGATCAGTCTTCCACTCCCTTCATTTGGAGAATCATTCGATAAATATTTACCAAGTGCCAGGCTCTGAGCTAGAGAATAAACCAAGAATATAAATATGGATGATTTGGTCAGTGCCCTCGAGGAGTTGGCAGTGCATCTTGGAAGACAGATGGCTAGGTACATAAATAAAATACAGTGCAACGAGTCCTGTAATTGAGACATGAGCCAAATACTGTGGGAGCACAAAGAGAGGAATGACTCACTGCCTGAGGGTCAGGGAAGATTTCACCAAAGTACAGCAGATGAGCTGCACATGCCGTGGCTGCAAGAAAGTGTGAAGTGTACTTGGTTTTCATACACCAGTACATGTAAACCACTGGCCTCCAATAACCAACCATCTTTTTTCTAGAAATGCAGCCCATTCTCCTTTCTCTGGAATTTTAGACTCGAATTCTTCAGCAGCGGAGACCCTTGTAGCCCCTTGGAAATCCAGACTGTTTTTGTTTGCTGGACCTGCAGCCATGAAGAAAAATGTATGTGGGAATCCTAAGGCCAACCCCCCTCACAACAAGGAAGAACATGGAAGCAGGGAAAGGAAGGCCCTCAGGAGTAGGGCTGGATAAATAAAGATTCTTCAGCATAGCTGTGAAAGCCAGAATGAGTTCTGTCCGTATTTACTCTGTGCTCAGAAATGGTGTTTCCAATGTGACCTTTCTACCTGCAATTCTAACGGTGGAGCTGCTGTCAGTGTTAATAAAGCCCAGACCCAGCTCTCCCTGACTGGAGCCAATTAGAATTACCCGGAGAGGGCAGCCAGGGCAGCCTCGCCGCTAATGAGGGCAGCTGATGTGTTGGCATTGGCTCATTCACCCAGTGATGAGGGGATGGGAAAGCTCACCCAGCCAAGTGGTCCCCTCTTCCCCCCTCCCACTGCCTCCAGTAACTCTGCTCAACTATTTCTTGAGCACCAGCTTTAAATCAAGGCAATGAGCTCTACTGGGGGAAAGAATATGTCCTGGATAATGAGGCTAAGCAACACTTTTCCTCACTCAGCCTATATTTATTAAGCAAACTAGAGCAGTCCCCCCTTATCTGAGGGAATATATTCCAAGAGTCCCAGTGGATGACTGAAACTGCAGGTAGTACCAAACCCTATATATACTATGCTTTTTTTCCTATACATGCAAACCTATGAAAAAGCTTAATTTATGAATTAGCATAGTAAGAGATTAATAACTAATAATAAAATAGAACAATTATAATGATATATTAGAATAAAAGTTATATGAACGTGGTCTCTCCCTCCCTCTCTCTCACTCAGAATATCTTATGGTACAATTTAATGGCTCTTCCACTTTAAGCACTTATCACGCACTGTGGCATTCACTTTGTTTTTAAGTTTTTATTTTATATTGGGGTATAGCTGATTAACAATGTTGTGATAGTTTCATGTGCACAGAAAAGCGACTCAGCCATCCAAATACATGTATCCATTCTCCCCCAAACTCCCCTCCCATTCAGGCTGTGTGGCATTAACTTTTGCAATTTGAGGTTGGACAGCAAAACTAGTACGAATTTCTTTTCCTTCTTCACAATTTCACGGATAGAAGATTCATTCTTACCGTAGATCTTAGCAACCTCAGCATAGGATTTTCTTCTTTCCTTAAGTGGAGAACTTTCACCTTCTCACTTAAAGCGCTTTGCAACTGCTCTTTGGCATAACCAAACTGCCGGCATCACAACTCTTGCACTTTGGGGCCACGGTTAAGTAAAATAAGGGTGACTTGAACACAAGCACTGCGATACTACAACAGTCATGCTGATAACCGAGATGGCTACTATGTGACTAACGGGCAGGGTACCCTGGACGAAGGGACAATTCGCGTCTCCTCCTCACAGGAGGAGGCGGGATGAAGCAGGACACGCGAGACTTCGTCCCATTACTCAGAATGGCACGCAATTTAAAACTTACGAATTGTTTATTTCTGGAATTTTCCATTTAGTATTTTCAGACACAGCTGACTGCGGGGTAACTGAAACTGCAGAAAGCAAAAGGATAAGGTGGGGACTACTGTACTGTGTGCCAGGAGAGGTGCCGGGGCAATACGTAATAACAACTAAGATACAGAGGCAAATTTACCATGAAGTTAAAGAAGCTTAAGCTTTAGGGCCTCCCATTAGCACAAGTCCAGAAAGGGATGCTAGCAGTGTTGTACACGTTTTGGAAAACTTTGCAAAAGTGAGCTATTTTAACCACACTTAGTTAAGAATGGTGTCTCTTTCCACTCAGACTCTGTCACATTTCCCTTAGTGCAGGATGACACTGAAGTGGCATTCATGGGATCTGGCTGAGGGCAAGTTGGGGATACAACTGGGTTTGCATTTTGTGGGGTGGTTTGCAGTCACTTTTTAAATAAGTTTTTGCTAGCCATCTCAGTGTGGAAATGGCCTCCAGGGATCCTCCTATTGCCCATGGTACCTTCTCATCTGGCACGTGGCACTAAGGAGCAGGGCCAAAGTTCACATCAGATTTGAATGTGTCCTACGGAAACTGGCACTGGAAGTATGTGGGTGGGGAAAGAAACAAGATTTGAATTGCATAGAGCCAAAAGTTAGTCTATGGGAAAGTCTTCCAATTGTCAGATGTGTAAAATTCTAAATGCAGGATTCAGTTCTCACAGATACCTAGTCATATATAGTAGGAATATTCAGTAATAGTTATGCAATTCTATGCTATACTTTTTTTTTATTTTGATGACAATTATGCCAAATAGGACTTATCAAAATATGTTGGTAGGGTATAAACTGTAGCAGTCCTACAAACAGCAAGTATGTCTGGTTTTATGCATGTTTTATGCATCCCAGTCATCAATAATAAATCTAATTTTTATTATGCTGGAAGAAAGACTTACTTCTCTTTCCTTTCTCTATATAGCAAATATCACAAAACTGTTGTTATATAAAGAAGTGATAAAAGAGTATTCGACAAAAAATGCAGCGGAAGAAAGTATTACAGCAGTGTGCTAGGCGGTTAATTAATAAAAACATTGTATTATTTTTCTGTATCTTCTGATATTTGTGAACATTTTCAGCTTTAAAAGTCTTACAATTTATTATTTCTTTTCTCAATCTAAATAAAGATCCACTTTCACACCTAATTTTGCTTTTGTAATTTTGTATTTCTCTTAAAGAGGGCCCTTCAAATTGTCTAAGTTTCAGGCCCCTCCTACACCCCTGGAGCATATGGTCATGGTTTACTCCTTGTCATGGTCTCATGGGAAAACTCAATTGCCTCCCCCTGCTCATTATATATGTGATCACTGAATACCAGGTTCTGAGCTAGGGATGGGCACGCAGTAGTAGATGAAGCAGATCTTGCACCTTCCTAGGTATGGAGAGGGAGACACCGATATCAAATAAACTAAATCATACGGCATGCTGGAGAGAATAAGGGGGCAGAACTTCTCATAGGAAATATTTTAGCTGAGACTGAAAGGGTAAGAGTTGGTCAGATGAAGAATAATAAAAGAACATGGCAAGCGGAAAGAACAGCGTGACTAAAGGCCCTGGGGTGGTAAGGGCCTGGTGCATGACAGGTATTCAGTAAGTATCAAATTAATTTTTAAAATAAATATTACAATTTGTGCAGGGCCAGGGTGCTATGGGAACATGAAGGAGAGGCACTGAACCCTTGCCAAGGGCAGCGGCAATGGACGGATGAGGAATAAGCGAAAGTTAGTCAGGTTAGAATAGACTTTCTGACTTTCAGGAGAAGAAACAGCACGTGCAGAGGCCCTAGGATTAGAGAGAGATCAGAAAGCAGTTCTGTATGGTTAGACCACAGTGAGCTGGATTTAAGAAGGAAAGTTTGGCTGAGGGAAGGTGGAGAGGTAGAACTGGCAAGAAGTGAGGCCAGACATGTAAACCAGAGCCAGACCATGAAAAAGCCTCATAAGCCATGGTAAGATGTTTGGACTTTATGTTGGTAAGGTGGTTTTAGGAAAGGAAATGACATGCTCAGATCAGCACGTGAGAAAGATTTGGTTGCCAGGTGGAGAGAAGACTGGATAGGGGCAGAGGCAGGAAGTCCAGGCACGAGGCTGTTAGAGAAATGCAAGAGAAGGTGGTGGCCAGAGGTAGTGGCAGTGGGGATGCGGAGAGGCAGACAGATCCCTAGAGGAAGGTTGTGGTACCTGATGCAGTTAGCTGGACAAGGTAAAAGAATCATATTGGGGGCCGGTGCCAGGCTGGTTCCTAGTTCCTCTTCCTTTAGGAAGCTAGCCAATCTCATGGGAGACAGGCTTCTTGTTTACAGTGGAGGGTTTCTTTCCAGTAGCAGGACTGCCTGTGATCTGCGGTCATCCTGTGCTGCATATCTTCTGTTCACCCCTCGGACCTTGCTCTCTGTT
This sequence comes from Grampus griseus, assembly GCF_964374135.1. NCBI lineage: Eukaryota > Metazoa > Chordata > Mammalia > Artiodactyla > Delphinidae > Grampus > Grampus griseus. The sequence continues at coordinate 84,090,277 of NC_139017.1, forward strand.
CTCTGACTTCTCACTGGGCTCGGCCAATGGGAGCTGACAGAAGACTGGAGGGCAGGGGAGAAAGGTCACAGTATTTATTCCTGGTGGCCTCCCTGAGAGGAGGACCCAGACTAGTTATGCCCTTCAGTCTCTCTCGAGACAGCCTTCTCATCTCTACTCTTCCCCTTCCTGGTTTCGGTATTCACTTCCCTTCCCTTCACTTAGGACTTAAGGAGGTTACAGCTCCACTGACCAGCTGCGGAATCACCCCAACATCCCTGTGGTTCCCCCACGCCTCATCCACAACTTGGTAAGTTCTTTTAAGTCAGACCACGCCCCCACAAGCCCAACAGCCAGTAAGACCAAGACCGCACCCTCAGCCCTTTTCCTGATGACCAACCAGCATCTTCCTGCGCCCCTTGCCCCAGGCCAAGTCCTGCTCCTGCCCGAAGCCTGGAGTTTGGCTCTGATTCCTGGCTCTGACTTCCCGAGCACTGGGCCCTGCCCCGTTCAGCCCCTGTGGTCTTCCTCCAGTGCTGGGGAGACCTGAAGAGCCAGTTATCAAGTGACCAGTGACCAAGAACCCCCTCTGCCTCCACTGAGAAGGCTGACTACACCTGCCCAATCGTTGTTCTCAGACTCACCATCTTCTAGGCTCCCTGATGACCTGTAATCTTCTTTATGTCTGTCTGGATGTATGTGTCTATGTCTCCAGTAATTTTGCCTGTTGCCCCCTCCCCGACCTGGGCGCAGGGACAGTGCACTGTTCGCGCTTTATTCCAGCGCCCAGCCCAGTGCCCGGGACATAGTAGTTACTGGGTAGCTTTTCGTTGACCAACACACCAACCGACTGGACTCCCATCATCTGTTGACAGTCTTCCCCCAGATAAGACAGAGCACCATTGATTAGGCTGCAGGCTTCCCGGCTACAAATCTTTTCAGTCTTGCCTCCCGCAGAGGCGTCTCTTCAGCATCGTGACTATTTCCAGCAACTCCTCAGTCATACATTTATAGTATTCTTGTGAGACACTCCCTGGGCCCAAGAAATGTCTTCATTGGCCCTAAGCACTGATAAGTCCACAGACACTGACTTCACATGTGGCGTGACTCGTTATATCATCACCTTTCATATTAATTAAATCTCAGGGTTTGTTACAGAACATTTCAAAGTCTGCCTGTGTGTCTCCAACTAAATTATAAGCTCCCAGAGGGCAGAACCCACGTTTTATACCTCTTTAAGGTGGAGTTTAGGTGTAAGGTGACTCAGGAAGAGGCATCTAACAATCAACGTGGAATGTGGGGCTGAGGATGAGAGAGGAGGTTGGAGCCAGACACAGATTTGGGATGCAGCTGCCCAAGGGAGAGCTGATACTGGTGGGAGAAGGTGTAACATTGCTTTGAAGAACGACCACCTTCGGGATGTGGGAGGAAATATACAGCGCAACAAAGGAAAAGACAGAATAATAGGCTTGTGGGAGGTCATGGGAATGTTGCTGACTCAAGTCGATGGGGAGGGGACAGGTCACCGGGACCAGAGGAGGCGGGAGTGAGGAGGGGCTGATCCATATGTCAGCTGAGAAGTTGAAGGTGCCTTCGGGGCCCTCATGGTACAGTAGTGAGGGTGGACCACACTACAAGGAGCCAACGAGTGAGGAAACTAAGGCAGCGAGTGCAGTTTCAAGAATTAGATAAGGGAAGGGAAGAGAGGGCAGTCACAAGAAAGGGCAGCTTGGCACAAAGGAGGCATTCCATAAATATATCTGTTCATAAAAATGTGTAATCAAAGACTTCCCTGGTGGTCCAGTGGTTAAGAATCTGCCAGCCAATGCAGGCGACACGGGTTCCATCCCTCGTCCAGGAGGATCCCACATGCCACAGAGCCACTAAGTCCGTGTGCCATGACTACTGAGCCTGCTCTCTAGAGCCCATGAGCCACAACTACTGAAGCCCACATGCCTGGAGCCCCTGCTCCGCAATGAGAAGACACCGCAATGAGAAGCCCCCGCAATGAGAAGCCCGCACACTGTGTCGAAGAGTAGCCCCCACTCACTGCAACTAGAGAAAGCTGTGCACAGCAACAAAGATCCAATGGAGCCATAACTAAATAAATAAATAAATGGGAAAAAGAATGAAACTGTAAGTCTCTAAAATAATGAGACTAAGGCTTAACATGACCCAAAACATGTTTTTAAAAATTAAATTAAATTAAAAAGTTTAAAAATGTGTAATCATATGTACATTTGTTTTTATAAACTATATCTGAATATATAGGAGAGATAGAAACAGATTGTGGGCAGAGGTGGAAGACCATTCGCAATGGAGTGTTTGAAGATGGAGGCAAGCTAGGTCTGAGTAGGAAAGCATGGGATGCAGGTGAGGCCTTAGACTTGGTCAGGAAATGGACATTCCTGGAAGACAGGAATGATGGCATGCAGGGAGGGTAAAAGAAAAAAAAATGGATATTTTGCAGTGAAAGGACTGCTTCCCTAGCAAGTTTCCCAAAACATGAAACAACTCTGACTCTTTCTTATTTGCGCAGAGGCATTTAGATGGATTTCAGAAGCTCTTGAGCCTCTTACAGAATGCAGGATTTCTGTCATTGGATTTAAAATGTCTACCATAGAACATTATACCTCTAGCCTGGACAGGGCATTTGAGGGCAAGCTCAGAAAAAGGAGGTAACGCTACCAAAGAGTCCAGAAAACCAAAACGCCTCCTTCATTCCAAGCACGGAGGTCAGTAATAAAAAAGCGTTTAATCCACAGCTTGAATGCAAAGGTTAGAAGAAAGAAAAAAAGCAACCCTGAAACTATATGATGCGCACTCCTTTTTACAAGCCTGACAAAGCAAGCAGGAGACAAATCCCATTTACAAGGACAGTAAAAGCTTGGACTCCTCTCTGACCCAAGCCCTCTCCATGCATCATAAATATTTCCATAGTCATAAATATCACTGATGAGGAGGCAGAAGGCTCTTAATAGGCTCCAACGTATTTCACGGTGGAGGCAGCTAGGAAAAATGCACTGAATAAGAAGAAGACAGGGTGAGAGATCTCCTGGGAAGAAATTAAAATAGAATCTTCCACTAGAATGATGCTCCATCTATGTGCTGACTTAAGCCAGGAAAGAACTAGCTGAAGACTCATTGTGAGAAGCATTTTCTCCCACTGGCCCAGGGCCTTTTCTATCTCAGAAATGCCAATTCCCTTCAAGCTGAGTTTTGTGGTGGTTGATTTTGTTGATGATGAGCCACCATAAGGAAGGAAGGGAGCTCACTAGCATTTTTTAAAAATTCATAGAGCAGAAGCAAGAAGAACTACAATCCTGCAGCCTGTGGAACAAAACCCACATTCACAGAAAGATAGACAAGATGAAAAGGCAGAGGGCTATGGACCAGATCAAGGAACAAGATAAAACCCCAGAAAAACAACTAAAAGAAATGGAAATAGGCAATCTACCAGAAAAAAGAATACAGAATAATGATAGTGAAGATGACCCAGGAGCTCGGAAAAAGAATGGAGGCAAAGATCGAGAAGATGCAAGAAATGTTTAACAAAGATCTGGAAGAATTAAAGAACAAACAAACAGAGATGAACAATACAATAACTGAAATGAAAAACACACTAGAAGGAATCAATAGCAGAATAACTGAGGCAGAAGAACAGATAAGTGACCTGGAAGACAGAATCGTGGGATTCACTGCTGCAGAACAGAATAAAGAAAAAAGAATGAAAAGAAATGAAGACAGCCTAAGAGACTTCTGGGAAAACATTAAACACAGCCACATTCGCATTATAGGGGTCCCAGAAAGAGAAGAGAGAGAGAAAGTACCCGAGAAAATATTTGAAGAGATTATAGTCAAAAACTTCCCTAACATGGGAAAGGAAATGGCCACCCAAGTCCAGGAAGTGCAGAGGGTCCCATACAGCATAAACCCAAGGAGAAACACACCGAGACACATAGTAATCAAACTGGCAAAAATTAAAGACAAAGAAAAATTATTGAAAACAGCAAGGGAAAAATGACAAATTACATACAAGGGAACTCCCATAAGGTTAACAGCTGATTTCTCAGCAGAAACACTACAAGCCAGAAGGCAGTGGCATCATATACTTAAAGTGATGAAAGGGAAGAACCTACAACCAAGATTACTCTACCCAGCAAGGATCTCATTCAGATTCAATGGAGAAATCAAAAGCTTTACAGACAAGCAAAAGCTAGGAGAATTCAGCACCACCAAACCAGCTCTACAACAAATGCTAAAGGAACTTCTCTAAGTGGGAAACACAAGAAAAGAAAAGACCATACAAAATGAAACCCATAAAGATTAAGAAAATGGTCATAGGAACATACATATCAATAATTACCAGGCTTCCCTGGTGGCACAGTGGTTGAGAGTCCTCCTGCCGATGCAGGGGACGTGGGTTCGTGCCCCAGTCCAGGAAGATCACACACGCCTTGGAGCGGCTAGGCCCGTGAGCCATGGCCGCTGAGCCTGCACGTCCGGAGCCTGTGCTCTGCAACGGGAGAGGCCACAGCAGTGAGAGGACTGCGTAACGCAAAAAAAAAAAAAAAAATTACCTTAAACGTGAATGGATTAAATGCTCCAACTAAAAGATACAGGTTCACTGAATGGACACAAAAACAAGGCCCGTATATATGCTGTCTACAAGAGACCCACTTCAGACCTAGGGACACATACAGACTGAAAGTGAGGGGATGGAAAAAGATATTCCATGCAAAAGGAAATCAAAAGAAAGCTGGAGTAGCAATACTCATAGCAGATAAAATAGACTTTAAAATAAAGAATATTACAAGAGACAAGGAAGGACACTACATAATGATCAAGGGATCAATCCAAGAAGAAGATATAACAATTATAAATATATATGCACCCAACATAGGAGCACCTCAATACATAAGGCAACTGCTAACAGCTCTAAAAGAGGAAATCAACAGTCACACAACAATAGTGGGGGACCTTAACACCTCACTTATACCAATGGACAGATTATCCAAACAGAAAATTAATAAGGAAACAGAAGCTTTAAATGACACAATAGACCAGATAGATTTAATTGATATTTATATGACATTCCATCCAAAAACAGCAGATTACACTTTCTTCTCAAGTGTGCACGGAACATTCTCTAGGATAGATCACATCTTGGGTCACAAATTAAGCCTCAGTAAACTTAAGAAAATTGAAATCATATCAAGCATCTTTTCTGACCACAGTGCTATGAGATTAGAAATCAATTAAAGGGAAAAAAAACATAAAAAACACAAACACATGGAGTCTAAACAATATGTTGCTAAATTACCAAGAAACCACTGAAGAAATCAAAGAGAAAATCAAAAAATACCTAGGGACAAATGACAATGAAAACAGGACAATCCAAAACCTATGGGATGTAGCAAAAGCAGTTCTAAGAGGGAAGTTTATAGCTATACAAGCCTACCTCAAGAAACAAGAAAAATCTCAAATAAACAATCTAACCATACACCTAAAGGAACTAGAAAAAGAAGAACAAACAAAACCCAAAGTTAGCAAAAGGAAAGAAATCATAAAGATCAGAGCAGAAATAAATGAAAGAGAAACAAAGAAAACAATAGCAAAGATCAATAAAACTCAAAGCTGGTTCTTTGAGAAGATAAACAAAATTGATAAACCATTAGCCAGACTCATCAAGAAAAACAGGGAGAGGACTCACATCAATAAAATTAGAAATGAAAAAGGAGAAGTTACAACAGACAGGGCAGAATACAAAGCATCCTAAGAGACTACTACAAGCAACTCTATGCCTATAAAATGGACAACCTGGAAGAAATGGACAAATTCTTAGAAAGGTATAACCTTCCAAACTGACCCAGGTAGAAATAGAAAATATGAACAGACCAATCACAAGTAATGAAATTGAAACTGTGATTAAAAATCTTCCAACAAACAAAAGTCTAGGACCAAATGGCTTCAAAGGCGAATTCTATAAAACATTTAGAGAAGAGCTAACACCCATCCTTCTCAAACTCTTCCAAAAAATTGCAAAGGAAGGGAACCTCCCAAACTCATTCTCTGAGGCCACCATCACCCTGATACCAAAACCAGACAAAGATACTACAAAAAAGGAAAATTACAGACCAACATCACTGATGAATATAGACTGAAAAATCCTCAACAAAATACTAGCAAACAGAATCCAACAACACATTAAAAGGATCATACACCATTATCAAGTGGGATTTATCCCAGGGATGCAAGGATTCTTCAGTATATGCAAATCAATCAATGTGATACACCATATTAACAAATTGGAGAATGAAAACCATATGATCATTTCAATAGATGCAGAAAATGCTTTTGACAAAATTCAACACCCATTTATGATAAAAACTCTCCAGAAAGTGGGCATAGAGGGAAACTACCTCGACATAATAAAGGCCATATACGACAAACCCACAGCAAACATCATTCTCAACAGTGAAAAACTGAAAGCATTTCCTCTAAGATCAGGAATAAGACAAGGATGTCCATTCTCACCACTATTATTCAACATAGTTTTGGAAGACCTAGCCATGGCAATCAGAGAAGAAAAAGCAAAAAAAGGAATACAAATTGGAAAAGAAGTAAAACTCTCATTGTTTGCATATGACATGACACTATACATAGAGAAACCTAAAGATGCCACCAGAAAACTACTAGAGCTAATCAATGAATTTGGTAAAATTGCAGGATACAAAATTAATGCACAGAAGTCTCTGGCATTCCTATATACTAATGATGAAAAATCTGGAAGAGAAATTAAGGAAACACTCCAATTTACCATTGCAACAAAAAGAAAAAATACCTAGGAATAAATCTACCTAGGGAGACAAAAGACCTATATGCAGAAAACTATAAGACACTGATGAAAGAAATTAAAGATGATACCAACAGATGGGGAGATATATCATGTTCTTGGATTGGAAGAATCAATATTGTGAAAATGACTATACTACCCAAAGCAATCTACAGATTCAATGCAATCCCTATCAAATTACCACTGGCATTTTTTACAGAACTAGAACAAAAAATCTTAAAATTTGTATGGAGGCATAAAAAACCCCGAATAGGGCTTCCCTGGTGGCACAGTAGTTGAGAGTCTGCCTGCCGATGCAGGGGACATGGTTCGTGCCCCGGTCCAGGAAGATCTCACATGCCGCGGAGCAGCTAGGCCCGTGAGCCATGGCCACTGAGCCTTGTACGTCCGGAGCCTGTGCTCCGCAATGGGAGAGGCCACAACAGTGAAAGGCCTGCGTACTGCAAAAAAAAAAAAAAAGACCCCGAATAGCCAAAGCAGTCTTGAGGGAAAAAAATGGAGCTGGAGGAATCAGACTCCCTGACTTCAGACTATACTACAAAGCTACAGTAATCAAGACAATATGGTACTGGCACAAAAACAGAAATATAGATCAATGGAACAGGATAGAAAGCCCAGAGATAAACCCACAGACCCATGGTCAACTAATCTACGACAAAGGAGGCAAGGATATACAATGCAGAAAAGACAATCTCTTCAATAAGTAGTGCTGGGAAAACTGGACAGCTACATGTAAAAGAATGAAAGTAGAACACTCCCTAACACCATACACAAAAATAAACTCAAAATGGATTAGAGACCTAAATGTAAGATCAGACACTTTCAAACTCTTAGAGGAAAACATAGGAAGGACACTCTTTGCCATAAATCACAGCAAGATCTTTTTTGATCCACCTCCTAGAGTAATGGAAATAAAAACAAAAATAAACAAATGGGACCTAATGAAACTTCAAAGCTTTTGCACAGCAAAGGAAACCATAAACAAGACGAAAAGACAGCCCTCAGAATCGGAGAAAATATTTGCAAACGAATCATTGGACAAAGGATTAATCGCCAAAATATATAGACAGCTCATACAGCTCAATATTAAAGAAACAAACAACCCAATCCAAAAATGGGCAGAAGACCTAAAAGACATTTCTCCAGAGAAGACATACAGATGGCCAAGAAGCACATGAAAAGCTGCTCAACATCACTAATTATTAGAGAAATGCAAATCAAAACTACAATGAGGTATCACCTCACACCAGTTAGAATGGGCATCATCAGAAAATGTACAAACAACAAATGCTGGAGAGAGTGTGGAGAAAAGGGAACCCTCTTGCACTGTTGGTGGGAATGTAAATTGATACAGCCACTATGGAGAACAGTATGGAGGTTCCTTAAAAAACTAAAAATAGAATTACCATATGACCCAGCAATCTCATTACTGGGCATACATCCAGAGAAAACCATAATTCAAAAAGACCCATGCACCCCAATGTTCATTGCAGCACTATTTATAATAGCCAGGTCATGGAAGCAACCTAAACCCCCATCGACAGACAAATGGATAAAGAAGATGTGGTACATAGACACAATGGAATATTACTCAGCCATAAAAGGTAATGAAATTGGGTCATTTGTAGAGATGTGGATGCATCCAGAAACTATCATACAGAGTGAAGTAAGTAAGAAAGAGAAAAACAAATATCGTATATTAACGCATATATGTGGAACCTAGAAAATGGTACAGATGAGCCGTTTTGATAACAGAAATTGAGACACAGATATAGAGAACAAACGTATGGACAACAAGGCAGTGGGGGGGAATGATGGTGGGATGAATTGGGAGATTGGCATTGACGTATACACTGATGTGTATAAAATGGATGACTAATAAGAAAGAAAAGTAAATAAATAAACGTAAAAAAAATTCATAGCAGGATTTTTTAAAAATTCATAGCAGGATAGTGGAAAAAAAAATGGTAGTGTATTCATACAATGGAATGCTATTCAGCAACAAAAAAGATGGACCACTAGTCACACACCATCATGGATGGGTTTCAAAAACATTATGCTGAGTGAAAGGAGCCTTACGTAAAAGAGTACATACTATATAATTCCATTTATATGATGCTCTCTAATAGGTCATTAAGGGTGGGGAAAAAATCCAAACAATGGTGGCCTTTATGGGTCGGGGGAGAGATGAAACAGGAAGGGATGTGAGGGAACTTTCTGTGGTGACGGAAGTGTTCTCTACATCTTGATGGGAGTTTGGATTACACAGGCACTTGCATTTGTCAAAACTCGGTGAAAGTACCCTTAAGATTTGTGTATTCCATTGTATCTAAATTTTACCTCAAATGAAAAAACTAAACGAAGATTGAAATCTAGTTAATGATATGCATGCTGAAGTAATTAGGGGAAAGTGTTCTGATGTCTGCAAATTACACTGAAATGCACCACTAAAATAAAATAGATTCATGGATGGATAGATGGATAAATGTGTGAGAAAGCAATTTTAGTAAGTTGTTAATGGTAGAATTTAGGTGGCTGGTAGACAGCTGTTCCCTGTAAAATTCTTTCCACTTTGCTATGTGTTTGAAAAATTTTGCAACAAAATGTTAGAAACAAGAGTAATGTGATTTTTTTAAAACAGCAAACATTTACTGAGTCCCTAGGTGTGCCAGGTACTTTACATACATTTTCCCAATCCTCATACTATCCTGATTTTACAGACCAGAAGGTTAACATTCAGAGAAACACAGTTTCAGGGTCAGGGATGCTTCTTTGCCCTTCTTTTACGTTTGCCCTCCAGATGCAGGATCTGGCACTTGTAGTTTGGGTAGCAAACCCTGTCTTCTGCAGCTGCTGCCTCTGAGACTTCATCCTCAGCCTTGGCTTCTGATTAACCGCTAAGGTGAAGAGAAGTCCTCAACCACCAATCAATCAACACTGTCACAAATATTAATTGAACACCTACTACATGAAGGAATTCAAGGAAATATGAAACACAGTCTCTGCCTTCAAAGGCTCCCAAAGTACTGAACCTAGCCTGAAGAACTGGACTCTCTGTGTGACTTTGGCACTAACTAGCTGTGTGGCCTTGAACAAGTTACTTCAGCTCTTGGGCTTTATTCTCTTGATCCATGAAATAAGGGCTTGAAATAGACCATCCCTCAGGTTCCTGGCAACCCTCATGTTTCTGTGACTTTTGATCCATAGTAATTTGAAGGGTCATCAGCTGGTCCAGATAGTGTTTGCCAAAGGAATACAGATGAGGGAAATCCTTTGTGGGGGGGAGTGCAGAGAAGTCCCCAGGAAGTGGCGTCTAAGCAGTGCCCATGTGGATGGGGGAGGAGATGGTGTTCCAGTGGAGGAGATGCAAACACCGGGTCTGAAGGGAGGACACACGGGGACTGTGAAGAGGGAGTGTGACTGGAGAGGGGGTTCGTTACCAGGAGCAGAGACAACACCGAGAAAACAGTTTGCGCTTTAACTTCTGAGAAGCAGGACCGCACAAGAGGTGTTAGGCATGGGAAGTATGTGATAAGGTGGTATCTGAGGAAGATTAATCTATTTATTTTCAGTCATGGAAGAAAAGAGCAGCATAAGTAATCACAAATGTCAGATCATTATAAAACCCTGTGGCAGACTCTAGAATACCCTTGATCTGTGACTTTCAAGCTATGATCTTGAGAACATTAGGGCTCCTGGGAAGCGAGGGGAAGCTGAGGGGAGGCAGGGTCCAGCACCCTCTCCCACTCCCGCCTTAACTGCAACAGCACTGCTTTTTTTTTTTTTTTTAACATCTTTATTGGAGTATAATTGCTTTACAATGGTGTGTTGGTTTCTGCTTTATAACAATGTGAGTCAGTTATACATATACATATGTTCCCATATCTCTTCCCTCTTGCGTCTCCCAACAGCACTGCTTTTATTGGTTTCATATATGGGAGTTCCAGATAAAACTTATTTTGAAATAATTCAACAGACTTCAACTGAACGACGTAAATTAATTACACAAATAAGCAGCCAGACAAAGTTGTCAGGAGGGGGTTGTTTGAGGATAAATAATTTGCTGGGCATATGCCTCACACAGCTAACTGAGATGACTCCACATTTCCACCTGCGAGGTGCCAGCTCTGATAAAAGCAAAGAGTCTTAGGAAGAGGGCAGATTTGGAAACGGCTGTGCCTATGCCCCAGGATGTTACTGAAACGTTTTCACTCTGTGCAACATGCATGTGCAGTGGACTTTCAACTATGAAGCGACTCAGGCAGTGGACTTTCAACTATGAAGCGACTCAGGCCCAGTCGGCCTTCTGTCCTGACTTGAGTCCCGCAGCAGGTCCCAGGGCCTCACTCCCCTCCTGGTAGCTGCCTCCTCCCACCCCTCTCCCTGACTCTTTGTGATGTGTTACCCTAAACAAACACTCAAGAGCTTTTCACTCTGCAAAATAGACCAGGGTAACAAAAACAACAAACCTGGGGAAGTTACACAGGTTCTAGATTCTTGCAGATATAATTTGGTTGGATCTCCTGGCTTTGGTCTTCTCTGCAGGAGATAATAGCTGAAAAATTCTGCCCTCCACATTTATTCTTGGATGGTCTCATCAGTGGTCCCTTCTTTCAGACCTGACTCTTAGATGCCCTCAGGCATAGCATTAGCCCTCCCCTTGTTTCAGGTGCTCCCTGACCCTCTGTCCCACAGAAAAAGGGCCTTCCTCATAGCTGTGTTTTCACCCCGCCACTTTGTGCATGACCTTATGCTATGCCCCCTGGTTATCTAATACTGCCTAAGAAGTCACCCAAAGTTTAACGGCTTAAAAAAAAAACAATCATTTATTATCTCTCACAGTTTCTGTTGGTCAGGAATTTGGGAAGGACGCAGGGGGCAGTTCTGGCCCAGGGTCTCTCATGTGGTTGCAGTCATACGTCAGCTGGGGCTACAATCATCTGAAGGCTTGGCTGGGGCAGGAGGATCCATTTCCAAGGTGCTCACTCACCTGACTGCCAAACTGCTGCTGGCTCAGGTCAGGGGACTCAGTTCTTCTCCATGTGGGTCTCTCCATGTCACTGCTTGAGTGCCCTCATGGCATGGCAGCTGGCCTCCCCCCAGGCAAGAAACCAAGAGACCAAGTCAGATGCTGCAGTGACTTTTACAGCCTAGCCTTGAATGTCATACACTATCCCTCCTACTTATTTACTAGTCACACAGTGACAGACCTGATTCAGTGTGAAAGTGGACCATGCAAGAAAGCAAGGGTTACTGGAGGTCATCTTGGAGGCTGGCCCACCACACTATAGAAAGGTCAGAAGAAGAGGACCAGACTCAAGCCATCAAATAGTTCACAACTTAGTTGGGGGTGGGGGAGAAATCTTATAGACCCGTAATAGTAGAAGGAAGAAGAAGGAGGAGGAGGAAGGAAGGAAGGAGGGGAGGGAGGAGAAAGAAAAAAAAGGCAGGCAGTGCATGCCCTGGAATGCAAATTAGGTATGGAGTAAGCAAGACAGATATAGCCTCTGCTCTCTTGAAGTTTGTAATCTAGAGGGAATGGCAGTTTTCGTGTAAATAAGTATAAATAATTGCACTTGGAATAAAATCCAATCTCCTTACCTTGTCCCTGCCTATTCTTTTCCTCTACTACTCATCTCCTTTCTCACTGAGCTTCAACCACACTGGCCTTTCCTCCATTCCTCCAAGAGACCAAGCTCCCACCCCCCACGGGGCCTTGCACTTGCTGTCCCCTGGAATGCTCTCCAGGTCTTTGCACAGCCAGCTCTTTCTGGCCATTCAGGTCTCTGCACTTAGCTGCCACCTGATCTTTTCTGGTTTTGTCATTCCCTTCCTCCAGCTCGAATGTAAGCTTCGTGAGAATAGACTTCGTTAAATCTTCCTCACTGCTGTGCCTCCAGATCTGGATAGCACTTGTTATGCGGTAAGTGATGCATAAATACCGTAATGAGTAAATGCAGTGCCTGCTTTCTGACGAGATTCTAAAACTGTATAAAATCTTCCTCTAGAATGTTGTAAACTTAAGTTCCAGCCCTGTCTCTTGTCCATCTTGCAATCCAAACCAAGGTTGGTGAATTGCAGGCCTACCTAGGATCTAACCTTGCTGACTCCTTGACCCTGAGCAAATAGCATACCTCTGCCACACCTGATCTTCCACCACGTCTAGATTCAGTTGATCCAGCCCAGGCTGACTGCGTTATTTGTGTTTTCCCTTGGAGATGGGTCCTCAATTTCTGATTGCCTTTGCTTGGCTTCCTGAACAACTTCCCTCTCTCTCTCCTCTGCGGGAAGGGGCATTCCAGCCTTGTTTTGCTGCACTTGTGTTTTCAGCTTTCCTGGGCTGAAATATCAAAAACAGTTGCTCATTAATATCCCAGCTTTCCTGCTTTTCAGGAGAAACAACATGACAAACAGAAACCCCATGCATATTTATTTTGAAAATACGGTTTTCAATTTGAGAGCAAATGGACACTGCTGGTCTGCAGGTCTTTTCACCTGCTGTGGCGTGTGATTAGTGAGGTCTTTTCCCTCCGGGTGGTGGTGCCAGCTAATGGACTCATGCTCCCTCTGTATGTTTATTTATCTTCAGTTAATTAAAAGTTTGCCAAGTCTTCCTCACTGCCCTTGTTCACAGCAAGGCCAAGAGTTGGCTTGTGGCACTGATCCGGGTTGGCAGCCTGGGTGGGGGAGGCCATCCTATTAAATCTTAATCTAAGAGGGAGATCACGCCTGTGGGCTTCCATCCCTGGGGTTCTCCCGCTGGGAAGTCACAAATCAGTGCCAGAGCTCAGTGCCAGTGGCAACTCTCCCTGCCAGGCCTGAGTCAGCACCAGATGCAATTTTTTGGAACTGTTATTTGACAATAAATTTGAGAATTCTGGGAGATGTCTCTTAAAAACTGGAATGAATTACACACACATCTACCTTGGAAGGGGATGTTAACCATCATGTGAAACTGTATCTTATAAATGATGAATGAGCCAATTTGCCAACATTAATTTTGAAGTTATGGGTTAGGTTAAGACTAGCAAAGTATCCTGTACTTCAGATGTTATGAAACTGTGCCTCCACCAGGACTGGAGGAGGAGATTAAGAACTGAGTTGGCACTCAAGGCCTCCACTGCCCCATTTTTGGAAAGGCCCACAAGTTCGCCTTCCCACCAGCCTCCTCCCTTCAGTCACTGTTAGCTGTGTGCTAGCTTTTGAATCATTTCAGCAGGTACCTTGGCTGACAAACTTGGAAGATAGGAAGAGCACTCTGTCGTGAGTTGAAGTGTGTCCCCCAAAAAGATGAGTTGAAGTCCTAACCTCCAGGACCTGTGAATGTGACCTTATTTGAAAATAGGGTCTTTGCAGATGTGATTAGTTAAGATGAGGTCATACCGGATTGGGCAGGCCTGATCCAGTGACTGATGTCCTTATAAGAAGAGATCACAGCAAGGTCCTACTGTATAGCACAGGGAACTATGTTCAATATCTTGTAATAACTTATAATGGAAAAGAATATGAAAAAGGTAAGCCTAAAACTAACCCAACATGGTAAATCAACTATACTTCAATTAAAAAAAAAAGAAGAAGAAATAAAAAAGGAAGAGACACACAGGGAGACCACCATGTGATGTCTGAGGCACAGACTGTAGTGACGCATCTACCAGCCAAAGTGTGCCAAGGATTGCCGGCAGCACCAGAAGCTAGGAAGAAGCAAGGGAGGATCCTCCCCTAGAGCCTCCAGAGAGAACACAGCCCTGCCAACGCCTTGACTTTGGACTTACAGCCTCCAGAACTGAGAGGATAAATTTCTGTTGTTTTAAGTCACAGAGTTTGCAATACTTTGTTACAGCAGCCCTAGGAAACTTATACATAATCTACTCCTGGCCCCGCTGCTGCATGCCTCAGCCAGCTTGCATCTCTGCTGAACTTTTTTTTTTTTTTTTTGCAGTATGCAGGCCTCTCACTGTTGTGGCCTCTCCTGTTGCGGAGCACAGGCTCCGGACGCACAGGCTCAGCGGCCATGGCTTACGGGCCCAGTCGCTCCACAGCATGTGGGATCTTCCCTGACAGGGGCACAAACCCGTGTCCCCTGCATCAGCAGGCGGGGCTCTCAACCACTGCACCACCAGGGAAGCCCTCTGCTGAGCTTCTTGATAGGCTTGGTCACCCTTGCTCCTTTCACTTTCTGAGAGGTCTTATACAATGAAATCCCAACTTGCTAGAAGGTTTTTAGAAAGTGGGAAGTCAGGCTAAGAAGAAAGCCTCATCACATCTCAAGTCTTCCGGATGATTTTTGAAACATCTCAGTCCAACTTCTTGTCCAACTAAGTGGAGGTGAGTAAGCACAGTAAGATGGCTCATTGACAATGGAGGATGTCGCTCTGCTTCGGGGGTCATCACTCTAAATTCAGGTCTCCCTGGTTGGCATCACAGATACAGAGAGAATAAGACGTTGGCATAAAATTGTACTGACCCCAGCACTTATTCTGGAAACTGAATTTTTACTTTCACATTCCTGACTAGCTCTTTGTCTCTTCTAAAAGCTGAACGTATAACGACAACAAAATTAGAAAAAGTTAGATTGAGAGTTCAAGCTAGGTGAATTTCTAGTAACCAAGATTCTATAATATTCTGTTGTAGCTGTGGGAAGGGATATTGAACTTGAGGTCAGAAGACTTGGACTTGAATTCCAGCTCTGCTCATCCTCACAACAACCTGGCAAGGCAAGTATAATTATCCCCCAATTACACATGGCAGGATGGACTGAGGCTGCCCCCATCCCCTCTCCAAAGAGACACACTCAAGAACCAAAAAAGTGTCTTCTGCTTGGTCTTATTTTGCTGAGTGGGGCTCACCTGCTGAGGGTAGAGACGAACTACTCCCGACAACAGAGAGAGTTTTTTAAAGTTAATAGAGGTGAAAAGGAGAGAGCAAGAAAATGATTGGCAGGGAAGAGGAATTTGGGAGGATGGTTGGAAAAGAAAGGTATCTGATGGAGAATCTGATTGTGTCTATTATGTAGTGTGTGATCTGTGTCTTTTTCCCTATGTCCCCCAATAGATTTCTAACTAATGTGTTATGGAGTTGAATCTGGTTTGGGATGTGGGCATTTGATGAGGAATGAAGACCACCCATGAGAATCCAATCATCCCAGGGCTACAAGGGAGCTAAAGCTCAGAGAGCTTGAGCGCCTTGTCAGGGTTACACAGCCTTAGGTTCTGAAGTCAGATCTGTCTGACCTCACACCTATGTTCTCTTGTAACATATGGCTTGTTCTCATGGTGAATTTGCCAAACTATTTCAGACCCAAGAGGTAGCACAGGTTGAAAATTTAAATATTCCAAAATTATCTGTGTAAATGCCCTGGACAACAAACAATAATGGCCTATTCATTGTAGCTTTCATATGGCCAGAGCTTTGCTGTTTCGAGAAATGACCTCTGTTTATTGAGCGTTTACTCAGTGCTAAACCCTTTCCTTCGCATTTTATGATCTAACCTTCCGAGCAGGTCGGAGAGGTAGACATTTTTATCCCTATTTTACAAATGAGGAAATATTAAAGAGTGACTAGACCAGGTCACTGTTGGAAAGCAGCAGACTAATACCTAAACACCAAATATCATATAATTTACTTTCTCAGTAGATAATACATGCACATAGTACAACGTTTACCAAGGAGAAGGCCAACAGTGAAAAGTTAGAGCCTCTCTCTCCACCATCCCCCAGAGGCCCTGTTCCCTTCCCTGCCACCCTCACATGTCCTTCAAAGACATCCTTGGTATTTACACATATGACCACCGGTGCCTCCCTCAGGGGAAAAGAACGTTTGAAGTTAACCCAAGGAAACAGTGTCTTCCCTCAGCCCTCTCTAAGCTTCAGTTTAAACCTCTGGAGCTCAATACCCAAGTGGAGTGTGTTTTTATGTTTTCCTGGGGGTTGGTGAGGGATACTGAACAGAGCACGCGGTCTGGAAGCTGATAGGATTAAGTTCAAGTTCATGCCGAGGGCGGGTGACTTGACCTCGCTAAACCGTTTCCACACCTGAAACTGGAAGCTAGCATCCCCACCTCCAAGGGCTGCGGTGAGGATAATATAAGAGAATAAAGGTAAAACATCAGGCGTATCTGGCGTCCTCCCTCCCTCCCTCCCCTCCTGAACAAGAGCCTACCGTTTTCCTGATGCATCTCTAAGAATACAGAGAAAGGGAAAAGCAAACTCCCCAAATCTACATGCAGTTTAGTGATCAGCTTTGACCTAATTCTACTTCAAAGCATTTCCTTCTCTTTCCTAATCTCCCATGACCTCCCACCCAGCTGCCAAGTATAGAGAATACATGAAAACTTGGGCCCAGTGGGGGCCTGGAATGTTAAAGCTTTTGAGAAAACAGCTGTTTGTTTGTTCATTTATTACCATGTTTTTACCCCTGTCTCATTTGATCACAAGAGCCTGTGGGGAAGAATAATAATCCGCTGCACTTAGACCAGTCTACACAGGGATCTTCCAGCCTTGATTTCACTCTACAGCAGCTCTGTGAAAGGGGCAAAACTGCAGCTCAGAGATTAAATGCTTTGGCTAAGAGGAGCAAGGCAGAAACAGGGCTAGAACCCAGGTCTTCACTGGTTTCCTTGCCTTTTGTGGTCTCTAGTAGTTTTTTGTGTGTAATCACTACTGCATCCGTTAGGATGCATGTGGCTGCAAGCAACAGAAAATCCAAGCCACACTTGCTCATGTAGCTGGAAATGCAGAGGTTGGATGGCTTCAGAAGCAGAGCAGGACAGTGGCTCTGTGCTCCTTCTGCTCCTCTCTTATTTCTTCCCTCCTCCATGTATTGGCTTCATTTTCAGGCTGGCTTCCCTCATGCCAAAATGATTTATTGCACTCCAAACAGCACACCAACACATCACAATGTCCAGAGGAAAAGAGAGTCTCTTCTTGTGTCTGCCTAATGCATGAGGAAGATTCTTCCTAAGAAGTCCCAACAAACAATGCTGCTGTGCCTCATTTTCTCAAACTGGAGCCAAACTTGTGGCAGAATCTGTCATACTTGTTACCACTCTGGCTCTTTTGAACACTCATCCTTCATTAGCACAAGTTTAAAATCTTTAGCCCCACCTCCCCAAGGTGGAAGCCAGATTTTGCTCTCCTGACACAGACACAGGACTTTTACTGCAGCTAGTGATGCAAGAAGAAAAGTACAGAGCCTGTTTCTCCTCCTTCCTCTCTCCCTCCTACAGTGCAGTCATCAGAGGTTGCAGTAAAGTTGAGCTCCTGGCACAGAAGCCGCTGGGGTACAGTCTGCAGTACCCGCATCCAGAGCTTGGTGGTGGCAGCAGTTTTCTTGTAGCTCTGCACTGTGGAGCGGTTTGGGCCAGTTTGGTCTGGATCCTGGCTCTCCAGCTCTCCTTATGATCGTGTGAGCCACCCATTGTCCTTTTAATAAATTTGTAAAGTGCTGAATCACCCAGAGTCAGCTTCTGTTATTGCAGCTAAGAGCCTGACTGATTCACACACCCGTTCCTGAGCACATGGCTGGGGCTGGACCCGTGCTCTCTGCTGACCAGCACATACCTGAGTTCCTGAACCAACAATGGTGGTGAGAGGGTTGGGATAGCCCTACACCAATCAAGACCAGCTCCGAAGTTCGGGGTGAGGTCAGTTCCGCAGGAAGCACAGGAGGACGTGTGCGAAACCTATGTAAAAATTGGGATTTGTGAGAGAGGGAATGGATGCTTCATGGGCAGCCAACAATCTACCAAGCCCTGCCGTGAGAGGCTCTGCAGCTAAGTATGTTCACCCTCACAACACTCCATAAGGTAGGCGTCATCCCCATTTTAGGGACGTGGAAACAGACATGGAGACATTAAGTACAGGATGATAGAATTTTATTTGTTGGTTGGTTTTGTTTTTTTGAAATTAATTAATAGACTTTTTTTCTTACAGAAAAATTGAGAAGTACAGAGAATTCCCCTATACCCCCTCACCACCACTACCACCATCCCTGACTGTTTCCTCTATTATTATTAATATCTTGCATTAGTATGGTACAATTGTTAAAACTGATGAGCCAATATTGATACATTACTATCAACTAAAGTCCATACTTTACATTAAGGTTCACTCATATCGCATAGTCTGTGGGTTTTGATAAATGTGTAATGATGTATATTACCATTACAATATCATACAGAATAATTTCACTGCCCTAAAAATCCCCGTACGCCACATACTCATCCCTCTCTCACTTCTCTGAACCCTTTGCAACCACTGATCTTTTTACTGTCTCCATAGTTTGGCCTTTTCCAGAATGTCACATAGTTGGAATCATACAGCATGTTGCTACCTCAGAATTAATAAGCTCAAGTTCAACCTAGGTCTATTGGACTCTAAAGTCATTTATACACTCATTTTTCTCACTCGCAGGTCTGTGGATCAGCTGTGGCTCTCCTGAGACCCACTGGGTTTGGCTCCAGCTGCAGGCTGTGTTCAGAATGGCTCCACAAACCTCTTCATTTTTCTTGGGCCAGTGGCTACTCGGGGGCCACCCAGGCTCTCAAGGTGGATGGAGGAGTGCATGGGACCAAGTAAATTGCACAAGCACATTTAAGCTTTTGCTGGCCTCATGTCCACTAACAGTTCATTGGCCAAAGCAAATCACATGGCTGTGCCCAACATCAATGGAGCAGGGACATATTCTTCACCTACTCTGTAACAGGTACTGCAAAGCTCAATGGCAAAGGACATGTATGTATAGTAACTGAAACAGGAAAGAGTAAAGAATTGGGAGTAATAATTCAATCTATATGATATGGGATTCTTTTTTTCTCAGCTACTTTTTGCCCATATTCATTCATGATTTCAATAGGTATTTATTGAGCATCTACTCTGTGCCAGGCACTGTTCTAGGCAGTGAGGCTACTGTGGGGAGAAAGGCAGATTTGGTCCCTTGTTCTCATGGAGCTTACAGCCTAGTGAATTCTTCCAGTGTGTATATATATTCCTTTCAGTGTCTTCAAAATCTTGCTAGAAGAAGCCAGCAAGGGAGGGCAGAAGAATGGAGGAAAAGTCGAGATGGGGGGAAATGGAGAGGCAGATCAGTCTGGGGCCCAACCAGTGGCCATCCTACAGCTGAGCCTCTCTCACCTGCTCTCCTTACCTACTCCTACCTCTGTATTTAATTCTGCCTGCCTTTCCTGTCCCAGGTTTGCTAGGTTCTGCTACTCCAGGAGGCCTGGCCTTTCCCCCTTATAATCTGTCCATATTGTAGTAGATGTTTGTCTTTTGGGGGATGTCCATCATTCCCTCCAACTTCAACTTCATACCGTTTCCTTAATTCCCCTTTGGCAGGCTACAGTGGTGTGCAGGCCTGAGCACTTCCATGGGGTGGCCCTGCCTAAGGCTCAATTGCCTGGCCACTGACCTATCTGTGGCTCTTGTCCCATTTTCCAGGCCCGGCCCTTCAGCCTTTGCCCTTGTGGATTCTGGAAGCCTCCACTATCTTGCTGATAATTTCTTCTTTGTTCAAGAGGGTCAGGGGCAATTTCTGTTGTTTGCAATCAAGAACCCCAATCATAGCATATGACCAGACAATCCCACTTCTAGGTATATATCCAAGAAAAATCATATATCCATGCAAAAACTTGTACACCCATGTTCTTAGCAGCATTCATCATGATAGCCAAAAGTGGAAACAGCTCAAATGTCCATGAACTGATAAATGAGTAACTGAAATGTGGTACATCCATACAATGGAATATTACTCAGCCTCACAAAGTAGTGAAGTGCTGATACATGCTACAACACGGATGAACTTTGAAAATATGCACTAAGTGAAAGAAGCCAGCACAAAAGACCACATAGTATATGATTTCATTTATGTAAAATGTCCAGAACAAGTAAACCTATAGAGATAGAAAGTAGATTAGTTGTTGTCAGGGGCTTGAGGGGGAGGGTGATTACTAATGGATATGGTGCTGATAAATGTTCTAATATTGAGTGTACTGTTGGTTGTACGATGCTGTGAATATACTAAAACCCACTGAACTGCACAGTTTAAAAGGGTGAATTTTATGGTACGGGAGTTATATCTCAATAAAGCTGTTATTTAAAAGCAAAAGAGCCCTAATCAAAACACCTTCTGGTGCAGGGAGCTCAAGGGGGGAAGGTGGCCTGGGCTACTAAGAAGAACATCACACTGGGCTCTGGAGGATTCAGTTCTAACCCCAGGTCTGCTTCTTGCCAACCTTAAACTTCACCCTTTTGGACCTCAGTTTTTTCAGCACTAACATGAAGAGGCTTATGTTCTCCATACTCCAGTCACTTGTGAGCCGCCTTCATGATTTTTGTTGTATCATTGTGCCAACTGAACAATTATCTACCTAGTTCTTTAAATTAATGCATTTATTTAAACCTAGCATCATTCTAAACAAAAATATTCATAAAATCATGCATTTGTTTATGCTGGTTGTATTTCCCAAAACACATTAAAATCAACACTAGATAGTAAAGTTAGAAATGTTCACTCTCCCTGTCACTATCTGATTTCTACCATTTGGGAATCCTGGACTAGGGTCTTCAAGGGTGGTCTACAAACCAGCCCACTGGGTAGAGGACCAGGCCTTGCCTTTGTTCCTTCCTCAACTAAAGTGGACTTTTAATTATTGCCTCTTAGGACGTGACCTTGTCCTGTGGCCGCACCTCACTCTGGTTGCAGGGATTTTCAGTCATAGAAAATGAGGGCTGTCCCAAGGCTGACTCCATGTAGTAACTCAAGGAGCATTTCCTGGAATTCTGGGGATGGTTATTGTTATTCTAATTTTACAGAGGGGGAGATTGTCTCAGAAACATTAACTAACAGACCAGAAGAGGAAGAGACAGGATTCAAAACCAGATCTTTTCAAAATTCTTTTGACTATATCATAATAGACCAGGTACTCTTTTAACTACAGCATAATAGACCATAGGGCCAGATATTTTGGGGTGGACATAACTTGAAATGAATCAGGCCATACACATAACTGCCACCTTTGCCTATGGGCGGGAACTGCATAGAGGAATGGGGCACTAATGTGGCTTCTGAGATGAAAATTGTATCCATTGAATTTCTATATATCAATAACAAACTCCCCTAATACTTCCTCATTACACACATCCCACTAATATTTACTAGTTCAAAATTCTATTCCCCACTAGTCAGGGACCATGTCTTTCTTATTCACTGCTGTGTCCGCAACACTTGGCCCAGTATTTGGCACAAAGTAGTCCCCTAATTAGTTTCCGTTTAATTCACAAGGCCCTCACCGCAAAGGTCCTCTAGCCCAGGTGTGCGTGGTTGGGAGGTAGAATGAGGTGGGCTGAGACAAGCCCGCAGGCAAGAGCAGGACTCACCATGACCACGCTGTCCAGGCACCTGCACAGCAGGCAGGAGGAGGCTGGTAAGCCCTTCAGTCGTGTTCCATACGTGGATCGCGTGTATCATGCATCCTCTGCCATGGAGCAGACTGCCGCCGCCACCCAGATCTGTCTGTGGAGGTGGTTTCAATCTGTCCAGATCAGAGAGCAGAGCAGAGCAGTGATGCATTTATTCCACCCAAAAAAATAACTGTTGACAGCCAGCCCCACGCAAAGCCCCGTGCCAGGCACCGTGGAGGAGACAAATGTAACTCAGGCTCGCACTGACTCCCATGCCAGGCCCCTGAGTACACAGATCCACCAGCCTAGGTCTGCCAATTCCTTGTGCAGTGTTCTTTCCACGACAGGACTGCCTTCCAGAAGTGATGCCCGAGCTGCCAGGATTAGGAGCATTCTCCCTGCTGTGTCCTCTGGAAGGATGCCACTGAGACTTCCCCACGAGGGACCTGCAGTGAGCTAGTGTGAGGGTCCAAGGGAAACAGGACTCATCCCACCCCAGGAAGCTTCCAGTGGCGGCTGGGTCAGTATCTAGATGAGATGGAGGGGGTAAGAAGGATCTGCTCTCAGAGGGCTGGATGGGGTAAGATGTGGGGTTAGTGCCTGGGGGCCAGGAGCAGAGGGAGAAGCAGGTATGTGGGGCATGTGAAGCACTCTCTTTGGGGCTTCAGTGACCTGGGGCTTTCTGGCTGGTTCCTGTCAGGGGAGGGGGCACTCCTCCCTAAGGTAACAAACCCACAAGCTCCTTCCGCAGCCTCTGCCCCTCTTGGGACCAGCAATGACAATGGACCTAAAGCCTTGTGCTTTGTGCTTTTGGCATTCAGCACTCTTTTCTCATGAGGTTTCTACCCTTTAGGCTCCCCAAGAGCCAGGGTGTGCTCTCAGGACGCCTGTGCTCCCCTCCGTGGGATGGGCCACTGTGGATACAGCAGCCCACCCATTGTGAGGCATTTCAGTTGCGCAGGCAGATCAAAGATGGAGAACCAGATAAAAAAGCTTTCGGGAATCCTAAAGAGATGATATAATGGGTGGTCTACACGGGTTTCTCAAACTTGTCACTATTGACATCTGAGCCAGATCATTCTTTGCCCTGTGCAGTGCAGAATGTTTAGCAGCTTCCCTGGCCTCTATTTACTATGTAGTAGTGAGCAGTTCCCCAGCTGTGACAACCAAAAATGTTTCCAAGCATTTCCTATGTCCCCCGGGGAGTAAAATAACCCCTTGATTAAGAACCACTGCTGCACAGTCTTCAAGGCTTTAGGTTTGAATCCTGGCTCTATCATTTGCTAGCTGTGTGAGCACTGCAGGTTGTTTAATCCGGGCCTCAGTTTTCTTATCTGTAAAATGGGGATAATAATAATACCTACCGCATAATATTGTTATGAAATAAGTTAACATGTACAGAACAGTGTCCAGCACATAATAACCACTCAATCAGTGCTATTGCTCTTATCACCAGAAACCAAATGCAGATAAAGTGGAATGTCAAAAAGACTGCTCCATAAACACTCACTGTGGTACACAAACAAGAAATTTAATTCATTCATTCATTTTCTGCCCTGCTTATTTCTGGTAAACTATTTGAGGCAGCTTAAAATAAAAGCACACATACTACCAGGCAATTTAAAGAAAAATTTTTTTATAACACAAGGGTAATTTTAATATTTAAAGAAATTATACAGATCACAAGTAAGCACCAATATCACTTAGATTAATGAGGACAGGACATAAAGCACAAAAGTTTACAGAAGAAAATAACATGAAAAAAGTTCAACAAAGATATAAAAATTAAATAGCAACCAAAAATAAGCTATTAAAAATGTCAGATTAACGGATAAGAGGCAATGAAACTGATACTTTCATATATTGTAGTTAGAAACATGGCAAATTAAAACTGATTGAGATTAATAACCATGAAAACTAGAGAGGGGAAGTTAATTTCATCAAGAACTCAAAATCAGATGCAGTGTTCACTTAAGCAACAGACAGAAACCTGAGCTTCCTAGCAGCCACTGCAAAAATTAAAACACAGCCAAGAGAACTCACCACCAGGACCTGCAAGGTCCATCTAGATTTAGAAAACCATCTTTGTTTTCCCAACTTCCAAATGAGATAAACTTTGTTCACTAAGCCCAAGAGGAACTTTTATCAAGTGAGTCCTAACACAAGGGCCTTGAGTAACAGAGTTAGACAATGTTTCAACAGCAGTTCTGAGGCCATGTATCAGCTGCAATTAAAGCTCATTTAAGGCACCACACACAACTCTACACCTCTGCTCTGGCCCCTCCTCCTGCACGGATGAATGAATTCCCTGGATATATGCCTGCCCATCTAAGCACAAGTTGGGGCTGTCAGGAGAAGCAGCCTCTCCCCACTGCCTGCCCAGCTGACGTGCAGTCCCCTTCCAGGCTCACTGGCAGGGCTGGTGGCCAGGGCATGCTGCCAGCTGCTTAAACACTCCTGATGGCTTGGCTCTCTGACTGCAGCCCCTCAGTAAAGGGAGGCCCATAGCAGAACCTGGCACTGAGGGCAACACTGTAGCCAAATTCCCCCAGCACTGTGCTGAATGGCTCCCTGGGGGCAAGGAGGCAGGCGAAGGGGCCAGCTCTGAGTGTGGAATAAAAGAAGTAGGGGCTAGAAGCACCCCCAAGGCAAAGGAAAACAGTCACCTGAACAGGACATAGTGAAACCAGCTCCTTGGGACCACCCTGGTGGCACAGTGGTTAAGAATTTGCCTGCCAATGCAGGGGACACAGGTTCAATCCCTGCTCCAGGAATATCCTACATTCCACGGAGCAACTAAGCCCGTGCTCCACAACTACTAGAGCCCACAAGCCACAACTACTGAAGCTCACATGCCCTAGAGCCCACGTGCTGCAACTACTGAGCCCACGCACCGCAACTACTGAAGGCCGTGCGCTCTAGGGCCTGCGTGCCACAACTACCAAGCCCGCATGCTGCAACTACTGAAGCTCGCACGCCTAGAGCCCGTGCTCCACAACAAGAGAAGCCACTGCAATGAGAAGTCCGCGCACTGCAATGAAGAGCAGCTCCGCTGCTCACCACAAGTAGACAAAGCCCATGTGCAGCAATGAAGACCCAATGCAGCCAAAAAAAAAGAAAAAAGAAAGCAGTTTCTTGCCCTCTTAACCTCACTATGCCTCAGTTTCCTCTTTTGTAAAATGGGGATAATATTGACCCATGTGGTTATTGTGAGGATTAAAAGAGTTCTACAGGGCTTCCCTGGCGGCACAGTGGTTGAGAGTCTGCCTGCCGATGCAGGGGACACGGGTTCGTGCCCCGGTCTGGGAAGATCCCACATGCCATGGAGCGGCTAGGCCCGTGAGCCACGGCCGCTGAGCCTGCGTGTCCGGAGCCTGTGCTCCGCAACGGGAGAGGCCACAACAGTGAGAGGCCCGCGTACCGCAAAATAAAAATTTAAAAAAACAAAGAGTTCTACATACAAAGTGCTTAGAACAATGCCTGGCACACAGTAAATGTTAGCTACTATTATTGTTATTATTTTTGCCCTCAGCACTCTTCTGTGTATATCCTAGACTCAAGCAACACATCTCCTGGAGGGTCTCACAGTGCAGGGAGGTGATAGGAGAAGGTTTCTGAACTTTGAATCGCTGTGTAACCCTCAGCCTAGAGACTAGCAATGGGACCAAGTACTAGTTCACAATACACAGGAGGAGCCTTAAGCATGAAGTACTAGTCCAGCCCTGCTACTAACTGGTGCCTTGGTGCAAGGGCCTGGGGCCTTGGGCATATCCTTGTTCCAATCTGGGCCTCAGTTTACTCACCTACAAAATGAAGAGAAGGGACTAAATAATTCCTAACTTTGACTATGCATCCAAATCACTTCAGGACATCATAAAATGCAGATTCCCAGATTCCGGCATGAATCCAAGTCTGGAAAGGGAGACCGAGAATCTGCATTTTAATGAGCTCCTTGGAGAATCTTGATGTTCAGTCAGGTTGGAAAGCCACTATGCTAGCTATGCTCTAAGGCCCTCTCCAATATTCATGTGCTAAATTAAAATCACAGACTCAGGGAGCAAAAGGAGCTTGCAGTGACCATGCACCTTAGGGGCCCAGGGCAGACGGCCACTTGCCTGTGAGAGAGCTCCAGAAGAATAATGCTAACGCCCTTGATGCTCTCCCCGGGTTTCATCAACCCTAGAGGTGAGAAGTTATACCTTCTGTCTAATCAAACACTCTATCTCAGCAATCTACCTCCAGCCCTGAGGGCTTTGTTCTCAGAGTTGTAGAGCAGGGCTATTTGGTGCCCTCCAGCACGACCTTCATGACCTTGAGTGCTGCTTGAAGTCAGCCTGGTCCCAACAATACTACTGGTGAGATGGCTTTTGATTTTGGCCCTTTCTTTCCATTCCCACTGCTGCTGCCCTAGTTTAGGCTGTTAATACCTCTTGCTTGGACCATATAGCAGCTTCCTAGCTAATCTTCTGCCCTTCGATCTCTCCTCTCTTCAATCTCTCCTTCATGGCATCAACATTTTCCTAACCCCAACTCTGATTGCATTACAGCTCCAGCCTACAATCCTCCATGTCTACCAATCAAACCCTAACTCCTCAGCCTGTCATTCAAGGCCTTTCAGCACATTTTTGTTTTTACTATGTCTGTGAACAGGAAATGAGATCACACAGGCCACATTTTTGCTTTTATAGCTTATTGCATTTCTCTTCCACAAGCCCCTCTGGCCAAGAGCCACCCTGGGCTACAATTGACTTTCTTGAATATTTTTGACAGAGGGTTTCCCAAACTTGAACACTGTGGAACATCCTCTCCCCACCATTGTCTGTTTTTCACGGCAAAATACTGATAACATCTCACGGATACTAAGTGATTCACGGAAGTCAGCTTGGGAAACACTCTCTATGATCTTCCACCTGCTTATCAATGACTTGACTCTCTATTCTGGGGTCTTCCCAGGTCTTGAACTCCAACTCAGAACAACCACCTAAGGTTGTCATGCCTGCCCTCTCTCCATCTGGCTGTTTTTGAATACTGTAAATGTCCTACAGCGACGTGGAACTAGAACACTAGTCTATCACCACCGCTATCCCTTCTTTGCCTTCCTTCTTGAGCTGGTACCTCATTTTCCCCCAGCGTTGAATTTCTCAAGGCCCGTCTTGATTTACTTACATGAGCATGGGTGGCCATTCAAACATTTTTGTTTTCCCAACTTCCAAATAAACAGCCTCCTCTTCTCATTAGCAACTTTAGCAGGTAAATATCTACCCCTCTTGGGGCTACTCCCCTTTCCCACATCTATGACAGACACTGTTGACTGATCACAGCACTTGCTCCTAAGCCCCAGATGCGATGATGTAGATTCAGAATCCTTCTCAACACTGTTCCCCAGGCAGGTATTATCCATCAATCAAAGTTGGCATGCCAGTTGAGACAGTTCTACTTACCATCAATGACCTAGTTGATTAAATAGCTAATGTGTTTACTAGAAAAGCTCTGTTGAGTTTCAATTTCAACTCTCTATGGAACCTTAAACTAGTCTCTAGTTACAGCCTATCTATTCCAAGTCTTTTAGGCTGGAGGATCCGGGCTGGGGGAGAGGCTCTATTAGAAGTCTAATTTGGCATAAGAATTAGAATAAGATTGCCAAGGTCAGAAGGGCTTCAACTAAGAACTGTCCTGGAGCACAGGAAAGAGACCACCTCCCATCTCTTTCTCCTGCCAAAACCCAAAGAAGTGTCTGGTGAGCTGGCTAGGCTCTAGCCATAAAGAAGAGCACCTGAGCGGCTACAAGACAAATGACAAACTACCCCTAGAAAGATGAATCTCTGGGGCAAAGAGCAATTGGAGATGGCTTTGATGTCCCTCGGCAGCGGCAAGGTTTTCAATTTGGCCTGAACAAATGGAACCATCATCATTGGAAACACTGATATCTTCAGTCAGGTAGCAGGCTGCTCCAGTTTCTTCTCTCTCCTCCGCCCCCTCCTTCTCCTCCGCCCCCTCCTTCTCCTCCAAGCTGATCACATTTCCTTGGTGATTTTCATGCTTAGTCAGTAGGTCTTAGGGCACAAGTTTCAATTCCATAGGGACCTTGTCCATATAAACTACTCTGTACTAATGTTATCCTCTGTACGGTATACTCCTTCCTTTCCTCCTTCCATAAGTGCTGATTAAACACCTACTATGTGCTATGTGGCGAGCACCACTGTGGAGAAGAAAGCCCTTGAACTGCAACGGGAGCCACCAGGGGAGGCTCTGTGGAGACAAAGATAATGTCACTGCTCCGATCAGCAGAAAAATGCATTTCAAGTTACTTTCTCTCCTCTTGAGATCTCAAAAGAGCTTTAACTGAGTGGGAGCAAATTGAGAGCCTGGCAGCTAGAACGCAGGAATTCCAGGGAATTCTACAAAATCACGAAGAGTCCCCATACGGTGAACACAAACCAGTCTCAAATCCGGAATACAATTAGGAGAGATCAACAGAATACTCTCTAGCCTTTAATTATTACCAGGGACTGTTTAAAGTGTTTTATATATATTAACTCTCTGAATCCCCACCATAATGCTATGGATTAAATATTTTATTCTCATCATTCCAAAGATGAGAAATAGAGGCACAAAGAGCTTAAATGGTTTGCTCAAGGCCAGCAGCTAGGAAGTGATGGAGCCAGAACTTGAACTCATGTAGTCTCATTGCAGAGTCCTAAAGTACCTGAAATATGTACATTTAACAACAAAGAAAGTGTTAATTCATAGATTGGAGTGGCGGGGGGATGGGGGTGGATAATAACTGGATGGAGCTTTTGATCCCAAGATAGTCTATCAAAGACAGAAGGGCTTTTTTGTTTTGTTTTGTTTTTGGGGGCACACTGTGTGCCTTGTGGGCTCTTGGTTCCCCAACCAGGGATTGAATCCTGGCCCTTGGCAGTCAGAGTGTGGAGGCCTAACCACTGGACCACCAGGGAATTCCCGACAGAAGGGTTTTGGTAGATGAGAAGCTCAGAGTGCCTAACATGCCCTCCTACTTTTAAGGAAGTCCTCACAAAGGCCAGCCACTCCCCCAGACCTACCCACATCTCCTGGTGTCCCCTTGACAGATAGCAGACTGGGGCCCCAGTGCCTGACCCAGCTTACAATGTTCATGTTCTTGAATGCCAGACGTGGAGACAGATCTGCATGGGTCCCTGTAATAGCAATCCATATTTTTGACTGGAAAAAAAATATGATGTAATTAGTACCCACTGCAGCAATGTCACTGGTCCTAGAAGCCTGAAGCCCTAACCTCTAGACTGGACTCTTCCACGTACTGTCCCTTGATTTGGTTTCTTCATCTGTAGATGTTTTTTCATTCATTAAACAATTCTGAGCGCCTCTCTGTGCCAAGCACCACTGCTAAACCCTGAAACCACTAAGTTGAATTCAGTAGTTGCCCCCAAGGAACTCACTATTTGCTGGTAGAGACAGACAGGGAAAAGAGTCCTTACAATGATGCCTTGTGTCCTCGCAAGGCTCCGGAAACCAAGGGACGGCCCCACCCTGTCCCTCCTCCCTGGGAGTCTGGGAGCAGCAAATGAGATCACACAGGGGAAAGTGCTTTGTAAACAGCAGAGGGTGAGAATGAGGTATGCGGGGAGGAGGGGAGGGCCATAACCCAGGAACTGTCTGCCATGTCTGGAGAACTTGGGCAGGCAGCTGACCAAGCTAAGTGCTCCGTCTGGGTCTGGGAGACTGGGCAAGGCCTCCTGGATGTGAGGGGACAAAGCCTGAAGAAGCCCTGGGCTCACTCTCCCAGCCAGTCAAGCCCAAACCTTGCTGCCCAGGCCAAGCTACTCTGGGCTCTGCGTGGCAGGAACCTAAACCTGTGTGATGCTGCTGGGAGCTAGGCGCTTTTGCGGACCCCTGCCACCCGTGATCTCTTCAAGGTTGTAGCCTGAACGTGACAAAGGCCAGGTCTCCCCTCTCTTGTGTAACCCGAGGAGCCCGATTCCCATGAATCGCCTTATATAATGAATATCCCTGAGAAATGTTGGCCCGAGGTGACGCCAGCCACTGCCATTCTCTGTGCTGAAGCGCCACCTAGAGGCCAGCTCTAGCTCAAACGACTGGGTAGGTACGTTTCAAAATTTGCCTCGGCAGGGCGAAACGCGGAAAAGAGATGTTAAAAGGACTAAAAGGCAAGAAAACGGCAGAGGACCAGTAAGAGAAACCCATCAGGCCCCCTGTCGTCTGCTGAGTCAGGAGCTGAAATGTCTCAGCTTCTCACCGGACAGGGTTTCCTCCATGGCTAGGGACCAGTGTGAGAATGTCACTGTTTCTCACATACTGTAAATTCTAGACCCGAAGAGCAAACACGCCAAGAAAACCCTCCAGTTCGCCCTGCAGCCCAGACCCCAACCACCTGCTCCTCCTCTCCTACCCCGAAGTTCAGACTCTCTGGCTAGCTTGGGAAAATGGTTTTTCCGTGGATAAGTCCTCCTCTTGGGGAGACTTTGCTGATTCTGCTTACATTTCTGGAATCAGCTACCCTGCACTGAGCATGAACACACATTTCTCGTGGGCCATTTATTCAGAAGTAGCTGGGCGAGTCTACAAAGGCATCAAAGATAAGCCAATACTTCAAAATCAGCACAGAGTTATTTTTGCCTCAAGAAAATCCAAGCCAGATGGTAGCAGAAAAGTATCAAGAAAAGTAAACCAAAGCTCTCAAACTGAGCAAGGAGGGTTTTTTTTAACCCTCTTACTTTAGGTTTTTCTCTTCAATCTTTTGCCAGACCTGCAATTTAGTTTCCTACTACTGAGCTTACTGAACTCAAGTATAATTGGAAAACAAGATACATGAAATATTCAAGGTCTCATTGTCCATCAAAGCGTCCTAGTTTATGCTGCTTAAAGATGGCACTACGTGCAGTATCCCCGGAATACCCACAGGGGCGACAACACGTCTTTGCCTCCAAGCAGCTGCTGGTCCCTCTTCCCACCAAGGACAATTCAAACTCAGGGTAAACCCTGAGGAACCTGGGGAAAACTAGAATCCATTAAAAAGCTACAGCTGTTTCTCATGGATAAACTGCAGTCCACTGACTGGCCAAAGAGCCCAGAGGAAGTGAAGTTGTCATTTCTTTCACCTATACTCTCAAGTAAGTTAGATTTACTAAAACTGAAATTTGCTTCTCCCCGGTAGAAACAATTCCACTTGGTGTTCACAACAACCTCGATGTGAGATCCTGAGATGAATATTATTATCATTGCTGCCTTGCAGAGAAAGAAATGGAGGCTAAAAGAAGGTGAGTAATTTTCCTGTAAGTGAAGTAGCCAAGGTTTGAACTCAAGTGCTCTGCTTCCAGTTTTCCCAAGGTCACCATCTCTCTTGGCATGAAGTCAATGTATTAAGTACTGAAGAGGATATTCTGAAAAACAATTCAGTTTGCCACAGATTGTTGCAAGAATTCTTACACAGGCATTAGGACTACACTTTAAGGTGGACTTTGTAGACCAGG
Source organism: Grampus griseus (assembly GCF_964374135.1). Lineage (NCBI taxonomy): Eukaryota > Metazoa > Chordata > Mammalia > Artiodactyla > Delphinidae > Grampus > Grampus griseus. Next base: position 84,122,001 of record NC_139017.1, read on the forward strand.
GATGACCCTCATTCAGAAATAATGCTCACTGGAGGTCAGTTCACACAATACGCTTTCTGGGAGGCTCAATGTTTCTCAATTAAACAAAAAGACTTCTTTTGATTTTGTTTCCCACTTCATTCCTTTCATTGAAGCTAGACAGGCTCTTTGTCCCCTAAAAAATCCCATGCAAGTGTTGTAATTATTATTCTCTGATAAAGTGAGTTTCCTCCTGGGAGAGAGAAGGAGAACAACTAAACAAAAATTGGAAAAAACAAAGGCACAATAGGGACAGTGGTGAGGATGGTCTCTTCACCCAGAAAAATTACAGTATTTCAGAGCTGGAAGGGACCTCTGAGAGCATGTGATGACAGTCCAAATGCTCTCTTGGCAGCCGATATCAAGACCCAGCAGTTAAGCGACTTCCCAAGATCACAGCTCTGAGTGGCAGAGCTGATCAGAATCCCAGTCCAACTGGTTCCTACCTGAAGGCACTTTTCATTTAATCAGTTTCAGGAGATTGTATCTTGTTTCTAAATAAAATCCAGCTAGGAAACCAAATCTCCAGGGATACCCCTGAAATGACTCTTTGGGGACACTCCCCATCTTGAGCTGTTCCAGATGGGATGGGATGGGATGGGAAGGGGAGGGGAATAGAATGGAGAAGAGGGGAAGGGAGCGGAGAGGAGGGCTCCTTTCTGAGTGCCCATAACAATAGCCAATAGTGAAATTTTGTTGAGCTGTGCTGGGCATTGTGCTTAGAACTTTAAATGCATTAGCTCCTCCCAACAACCGTATAAGGTAGGCATGATTCTTTCCACTTTACAGAAAAGGAGAACGAGGTACAAGGAACTGGCTTAAGCTTTTACAACTTGTAAGAGATGAAGGTAGGACTGGAACAGCTCTGTTCTACATCAAAGTCCAAATCAGTGACTTAAAAACCACATAGTAAATGCAGGGCCCAGGAAAACTCAAATGTTGGCTGTTCATAGGGAATCCTCATATACTAGTCAGCTGTCTCTACAGAAAACCACAGACACGGCCGAGCTTGAAAGAGGGCATTTCCACCATGGATGGCAGATGCGGGACTTAGGAGTTTAGTTTCTTGCTTCTTCTGCCCAAACTTTCTTACTGGATGGGTGGGGGAAGAGTAGGATGATCAATACGGAAGAAAACATTCAGGACCGGAGGTTTAGTGGGGACAGAAAGAAAACAGGCTTGCTTTTTAAACCAAAGGTATTCTAAAAGCCCACTCTGCCTTCAAGAGCTACAGAAGAAATTCTATGCCATTCTTAAATTCTTTCACTACCCCCAGTAACCATTTCACTAACAGATCTTACATATGCTAGAACTTGAATTAGACACAATGAAGGACTTCTGGGGAAAATGAACCAGCTATCTCTGTAAATTGGAATTTCTCTGTATAGAATCCCTTTCCTGGAGGGAAGAAATATACCCAGCCAGTTCTTACGGCCTTCTCTAAATTAAGACTGCCCAATGGAAGAAACACCAAGACATTCAACAGGGGAAGATGAGGAGGTAGTTTTCAAACTACTTGCCTCACTGGGTATTAAAGTCTTTCCAGCTCAAAGGGCCTTCAGGAAATGGTACATACTCAGAAGTAAGACAGGTGACTAAGGTGTCAGAGAAAACTGGTGCTCTGGAGGAGTGGGGCCCAGGATGCCAAACTCCTGCCAACATGATGCATTGCTTTTTCCCCAAATCTGGAACTTATTGTGATTTTGTGCTTCTCCAGAAGTCAAAATTTCTCAACATTACACACTTGAATCTTTTTTAACATCTTTATTGGAGTATAATTGCTTTACAATGTTGTGTCAGTTTCTGGTGTATAACAAAGTGAATCAGCTATACGTATAAATATATATCCCCATATCCCCTCCCTCTTGCGTCTCCCTCCCACCCTCCCTATCCCACCCCTCTAGGTGGTCACAAACCACCGAGCTGATCTCCCTGTGCTATGCGGCTGCTCCCCACTAGCTATCTATTTTACATTTGGTAGTGTATATATGTCCATGCCACTCTCTCACTTCGTCCCAGTTTACCCTTTCCCCTCCCCGTATCCTCAAGTCCATTCTCTACGTCTGTGTCTTTATTCCTGTCCTGCCACTAGGTTCTTCAGAACGATTTTTTTTTTTTAGATTCCTTATATATGTGTGTTAGCATACAGATTTTTGTTTTTCTCTTTCTGACTTACTTCACTCTGTATGACAGACTCTAGGTCCATCCACCTCACTACAGATAACTCAATTTCATTTCTTTTTACAGCTAAGTAATATTCCATTGTATATATGTGCCACATTTTCTTTATCCATTCATCTGTCGATGGACACTTAGGTTGCTTCCATTTCCTGGTTATTGTAAAGAGAGCTGCAATGAACATTTACACACTTGAATCTTAAGTTCTTTTTTCAGTAAGAGCTCATCGCTGTGGTCCCTGAACCAGCCCCAGGTTACTTGTATAAAGAACAGGGCCATGGAAGCAGCAGTAATTCACTGTTTGATGACAACTGTATTTCTTCTCTGCACTAGCTATTTGTGGCATGGAACATATACTCGTGCACCTGTCTCTGGAACTTGCCCAGAAGAATAAATAATTCAAGCTACCCTCTATCACTGCTGACTTTAAACACATGCCTATTGTTTTGGTCTTTGTTTTTTGTATTTTTTATTATATTTATTTTTTTATACAGCAGGTTCTTATTAGTTATCCATTTTATATACATCAATGTAGACATGTCAATCCCAATCTCCAAATTCATCACAACACCCCCCCACCCCCCGCCACTTTCCCCCCTTGGTGTCCATAAGTTTGTTCCCTACATCTGTGTCTGTTTCTGCCCTACAAACCAGTTCATCCGTACCATTTTTCTAGGTTCTACATATATGCGTTAATATACGATATATGTTTTTCTCTTTCTGACTTACTTAACTCAGTATGACAGTCTCTAGGTCCATCCACGTCTCTACAAATGACCCAATTTCGTTCCTTTTTATGGCTGAGTAATATTCCATTGTATATATGTACCATATCTTCTTTATCCATTCATCTGTCAATGGGCACTTAGCTTGCTTCCATGACCTGGCTATTGTAAATAGTGCTTCAGTGAACATAGGGGTGCATGTGTCTTTCTGAATTATGGTTTTCTCTGGGTATATGCCCAGTAGTGGGATTGCTGGGTCATATGGTAATTCTATTTTTAGTTTTTTTTTTTTTTTTTTTTTTTTTGCAGTACGCGGGCCTCCCACTGCCGGGGCCCCTCCCGTCGCGGAGCACAAGCCCCGGACGCGCAGGCCCAGCGGCCACGGCCCACGGGCCCAGCCGCTCCATGGCACGCGGGATCCTCCCGGACCGGGGCACGAACCCGCGTCCCCTGCATCGGCAGGCGGACTCCCAACCACTGAGCCACCAGGGAAGCCCTATTATTAGTTTTTTAAGGAACCTCCATACTGTTCTCCATAGTGGCTGTATCAATTTACATTCCCACCAACAGTGCAAGAGGGTTCCCTTTTCTCCACACTCTCTCCAGCATTTGTTGTTTGTACATTTTCTGATGATGCCCATTCTAACTGGTGTGAGGTGATACCTCATTGTAGTTTTGATTTGCATTTCTCTAATAATTAGTGATGTTGAGCAGCTTTTCATGTGCTTCTTGGCCATCTGTATGTCTTCTCTGGAGAAATGTCTTTTAGGTCTTCTGCCCATTTTTGGATTGGGTTGTTTGTTTCTTTAATATTGAGCTGTATGAGCTGTCTATATATTTTGGCGATTAATCCTTTGTCCAATGATTCGTTTGCAAATATTTTCTCCGATTCTGAGGGCTGTCTTTTCGTCTTGTTTATGGTTTCCTTTGCTGTGCAAAAGCTTTGAAGTTTCATTAGGTCCCATTTGTTTATTTTTGTTTTTATTTCCATTACTCTAGGAGGTGGATCAAAAAAGATCTTGCTGTGATTTATGGCAAAGAGTGTCCTTCCTATGTTTTCCTCTAAGAGTTTGAAAGTGTCTGGTCTTACATTTAGGTCTCTAATCCATTTTGAGTTTATTTTTGTGTATGGTGTTAGGGAGTGTTCTACTTTCATTCTTTTACATGTAGCTGTCCAGTTTTCCCAGCATTACTTATTGAAGAGATTGTCTTTTCTGCATTGTATATCCTTGCCTCCTTTGTCGTAGATTAGTTGACCATGGGTCTGTGGGTTTATCTCTGGGCTTTCTATCCTGTTCCATTGATCTATATTTCTGTTTTTGTGCCAGTACCATATTGTCTTGATTACTGTAGCTTTGTAGTATAGTCTGAAGTCAGGGAGTCTGATTCCTCCAGCTCTGCTTTTTTCCTTCAAGACTGCTTTGGCTATTCGGGGTCTTTTGTGTCTCCATACAAATTTTAAGATTTTTTGTTCTAGTTCTGTAAAAAATGCCATTGGTAATTTGATAGGGATTGCATTGAATCTATAGATTGCTTTGGGTAGTAGAGTCATTTTCACAATTTTGATTCTTCCAATCCAAGAACATGGCATATCTCTCCATCTGTTGGTAACATCTTTAATTTCTTTCATCAGTGTCTTATAGGTTTCTGCATATAGGTCTTTGGTCTCCCTAGGTAGGTTTATTCCTAGGTATTTTATTCTCTTTGTTGCAATGGTAAATCGGAGTGTTTCCTTAATTTCTCTTTCAGATTTTTCATCATTAGTGTATAGGAATGCAAGAGATTTCTGTGCATTAATTTTGTATCCTGCTATTTTACCAAAGTCATTGATTAGCTCTAGTAGTTTTCTGGTGGCATCTTTAGGATTCTCTATGTATAGTGTCATGTCATCTGCAAACAGTGACAGTTTTACTTCTTCTTTTCCAATTTGTATTCCTTTTATTTCTTTTTCTTCTCTGATTGCCGTGGCTAGGACTTCCAAAACTATGTTGAATAATAGTGGTGAGAGTGGATATCCTTGTCTTGTTCCTGATCTTAGAGGAAATGCTTTCAGTTTTTCACCATTGAGGATGATGTTTGCTGTGGGTTTGTCATATATGGCCTTTATTATGTCGAGGTAGGTTTCCTCCATGCCCACTTTCTGGAGAGTTTTTATCATAAATAGGTGTTGTATTTTGTCAAATGCTTTTTCTGCATCTATTGAGATGATCATATGGTTTTCATTCTCCAATTTGTTAATATGGTGTATCACATTGATTGATTGATTTGCATATACTGAAGAATCCTTGCATCCCTGGGATAAATCCCACTTGATCATGGTGTATGATCCTTTTAATGTGTTGTTGGATTCTGTTTGCCAGTATTTTGTTGAGGATGTTTGCATCTATATTCATCAGTGATATTGGTCTGTAATTTTCTTTTTTTGTAGTATCTTTGTCTGGTTTGGTATCAGGGTGATGGTGGCCTCAGAGAATGAGTTTGGGAGTTTTCTTCCTCTGCAATTTTTTGGAAGAGTTTGAGAAGGATGGGTGTTAGTTCTTCTCTAAATGTTTGACAGAATTCACCTGTGAAGCCATCTGGTCCTGGACTTTTGTTTGTTGGAAGGTTTTTAATCACAGTTTCGATTTCATTACTTGTGACTGGTCTGTTCATATATTCTATTTCTTCCTGGTTCAGTCTTGGAAGGTTACACTTTTCTAAGAATTTTCCCATTTCTTCTAGGTTGTCCATTTTATAGGCATAGAGTTGCTTGTAGTAGTCTCTTAGGATGCTTTGTATTTCTGTAGTGTGTTTATGATTTCTTTCCTTCTGCTAACTTTGGGTTTTGTTTGTTCTTCTTTCTCTAGTTCCCTTAGGTGTAACATTAGATTGTTTTGTATTGCTTGTATTGCTATAAACTTCCCTCTTAGAACTGCTTTTGCTGCATCTCATCGGTTTTCGATCATCATGTTTTCATTGTCATTTGTTTCTAAGTATTTTTTGATTTCCTCTTTGATTTCTTAGATGATCTCCTGGTTATTTAGTAACGTATTGTTTAGCCTCGATATGTTTGTGTTTTTTACGTTTTTTCCCCTGTAATTGATTTCTAATCTCATAGCGTTGTGGTCATAAAAGATGCTTGATATTTCAATTTTCTTAAATTTACTGAGGCTTGATTTGTGACCCAAGATGTGATCTATCCTGGAGAATGTTCTGTGCACACTTGAGAAGAAAGTGTAATCTGTTCTTTTTGGATGGAATGTCCTCTAAGTATCAATTAAATCTATCTGGTCTATTGTGTCATTTAAAACTTGTTTCCTTATTAATTTTCTGTTTGGATGATCTGTCCATTGGTGTAAGTGAGGTGTTAAAGTCTCCCACTATTATTGTGTTACTGTTGATTTCCTCTTTTAGAGCTGTTAGCAGTTGCCTTATGTATTGAGGTGCTCCTACGTTGGATGCATATATATTTATAATTGTTATATCTTCTTCTTGGATTGATCCCTTGACCATTATGTAGTGTCCTTCCTTGTCTCTTGTATCATTCTTTAAAGTCTATTTTATCTGATATGAGTATTGCTGCTCAAGCTTTCTTTTGATTTCCATTTGCATGGGGTATCTTTTTCCATCCTCTCACTTTCAGTCTGTATGTGTCCCTAGGTCTGAAGTGGGTCTCTTGTAGACAGCATATATATGGGTCTTATTTTTGTATCCATTCAGCAAGCCTGTGTGTTTTGGTTGGAGCATTTAATCCATTCATGTTTAAGGTAATTATCGATATGTATGTTACTATGACCATTTTCTTAATTGTTTTGGGTTTGTTTTTGTAGGTCCTTTTCTTCCCTTGTGTTTCCCACTTAAAGAAGTTCCTTTAGCATTTGTTGTAGAGCTGGTTTGGTAGTGCTGAATTCTCTTAGCTTTTGCTTGTCTGTAAAGCTTTTGATTTCTCCATCAAATCTGAATGAGATCCTTTCTTGGTTGTAGGTTCTTCCCTTTCATCACTTTAAATGTGCCATGCCAGGGCTTCCCTGGTGGCGCAGTGGTTGAGAGTCCGCCTGCTGAGGCAGGGGACATGGGTTCGTGCCCCAGTCTGGGAGGATCCCACATGCCACGGAGCAGCTGGGCCCGTGGGCCATGGCCGCTGGGCCTGCACTTCTGGAGCCTGTGCTCTGCAAAGGGAGAGGCCCCAACAGTGAGAGGCCCGCGTACCGCAAAGAAAAAAAAAAAAATGTGCCATGCCACTCCCTTCTGGCTTGTAGAGTTTCTGCTGAGAAATCAGCTGCTAACCTTATGGGAGTTCCCTTGTAAGTTATTTGTCATTTTTCCCTTGTTACTTTCAGTAATTTTTGTCTTTTTTTCCAATTTGATTACTCTGTGTCTTGGCGTGTTTCTCTTTGGGTTTATGCTGTATGGGACTCTCTGCACTTCCTGGACTTGGGTGGCTATTTCCTTTTCCATGTTAGGGAAGTTTTCGACTATAATCTCTTCAAATATTTTCCCGAGTCTTTTCTCTCTCTCTTCTCCTTCTGGGACCCCTATAATGCAAATGTTGTTGTGTTTAATGTTTTCCCAGAGTTCTCTTAGGCTGTCTTCATTTCTTTTCATTCTTTTTCCTTTATTCTGTTCCACAGCAGTGAATTCCACCATTCTCTCTTCCAGGTCACTTATCCGTTCTTCTGCCTCAGTTATTCTGCTATTGATTCCTTCTAGTGTATTTTTCATTTCGGTTATTGTATTGTTCATCTCTGTTTGTTTGTTCTTTAATTCTTCTAGGTCTTTGTTAAACATTTCTTGCATTTTCTCTATCTTTGCCTCCATTCTTTTTCTGAGGTCCTGGATCATGTTCACTATCATTATTCTGAATTCATTTTCTGGAAGGTTGCCTATCTCCACTTCATTTAGTTGTTTTTCTGGGGTTTTATCTTGTTCCTTGATCTGGTCCATAGCCCTCTGCCTTTTCATCTTGTCTATCTTTCTGTGAATGTGGTTTTTGTTCCACAGGCTGCAGGATTGTAGTTGTTCTTGCTTCTGCTGTCAGCCCTCTGGTGGATGCCTAATGTTTTTGAGAGAGAGGAATTCACATAGGCTTTGATGGAACATTTAAAAGGGACACACAATTAAACTATTTGATCTGGCATATGACTCAAGAGCAGCCACTCATTCCACATATGGGGTTGTACTTGTTGATTTAAAAAGTCGGCTTCTCCTTGGAAGAGAATAAAATAGAAGCTTAAAAGCACTTACTCTTGAATGCGCCAAGAAGCACTTACTCTTGAATGCGCCAAATACTTTGCTTCTTTGTTCCCAGGTGCACTCAACTTACAATCATTTATGCTGTAAACACGTGTCAGTTTTTTGTGTTCTGGCAAAGCATCGTGCAGTGCTGCAGTCCCTTTTGTTTGAACCGCTGTGTGGCTAGGGATGTGTGGTGCTTCAGAACTGCAAGCATGCCAGCCAGTGTGTTCATCAGTTTCATTTCCAGTTTCTCTACAGTGCATTTCAGTATACAAAGCATTGACTGGGGTCAGAGAAGCAGCAGCAGCTCAGTGGAAGACCGTGGGCTTCAGATCATGTGACTGTAAGCAACTCATTTAGCCTGAGTTATAAGAAAATTCTGCCAACCTGTCTGGGTTATTGGAAGGCTGTATTTAGTTTGCTCAGGCTACTGTAACAAAATACTACAGACTGCATGGCTTAAATGACAGAAATTTATTTTTTCACAGTTCTGAAGTCTGTAAGTCCAAAATCAATGTGTCAGCAGCTCTGATTTCTTCTGAGGCCTCTCATTGGCCTGCAGATGGCTGCTTTCTCGCTGTGTCCTTCTCGCACATGGTCTTTCTTCTGTGCACATGCAGGTCTGATGCCCAAATTTCCTTCTTCTTATGATGACACTGGTCATATTAGATTAGGTCCAACCCTAAAGACCTCATTTTAATTTAATTACCTTTAATGATCTTATACAGTCGCATTCTGAGGTACCAGAGATCAGGGCTTCGATTTGAGGGGCCTGAAATTTGAGGGGCCTGAAATTTGAGGGGCTGAATATGGAGTTCAGCCCATAACTAAGACTAAATGACAAAGTAGGGCCTTGATGAAAGCTCACATTTTTTCCTTTCTTTGACATGGGAAAAGAACCTGTGCTTTGGAATCATAAAGCATAATTTCAACTCCTGGTTCTATTGCCTGCTAATTATGTGATTTTGGCCAAGTTGCTTGTTTCAACATCTGTAAAATGGGAATAAGACTACCTCCCTCAAACCACTGTTGTGAAGATAAAGTGCTGAGTATGTAAAGTGCTTAACAATACCTGGAAGGGGTAGGCAGAATGTATTTGCTAATTTTGCATTATTTGTTCCTAGCAATAATTGTGATTAATGCTTCCTACTTGTCTCTTTTTGTTAAAGAGCTCTGGCAACTGGCCTTGATGATGGCCTGTGAACTAAATAAACAAAGTGACCAAACTTGGTCCTAGAGATTTCAAGATTTCTTGATTGGCTGAAGAAAGCAGCAGAGGTGGCAGATGGAACATTGCCAACAGAGCCTTGATTACACAAGTCCACATCAGACCCCCAGAGCATCAGACCATCTCCTTCCCAGTATGACCACCCCTGTACTTCTGCTTTCCTTAGCCTATCTCGTGACAGAATTTCCCCTATAACAGTCACAGGCAGCCCGTCCTGAAAGCACTGGCAAGAAAGATAACAGGACTGGAACACAAGCAGCATCTACAAAGGACTCTACCACACAAGTGAGGAGCTTTAGACCAAGGGGAGGTAGCTGAGCTGAAAGGTGTTGTAATTGTTACTTCTAGTCAGGGAAGACTCTAGACAGAAGCCTAGTTCTCCGTTTCAACCACTGCAAACCAGCAAGTTTAAAGGGAACCTCCAGAAATGAGCAAGACCAACCCCCATCATGACACATAACCGTGTTACTACATGGTTGCAGCAGTGCTACTCCAAAAGTGGTCTTCAGATCTTGCCTATCTGCCAACTCTTTGCTACTAGTCCCTGACAAAGCACAGAATAAGCACTTAGAAACTTTAACAGCAGTTTGACTGAATACTTTTATATGTTAAATCTATAATAAAAACTTTAACTTTTATTTTGTGTCCTTTATTTTTCTAGAAATTCATTCTTATTATATTTTACAAAAGTAATGGTCCATGGCAACTGGCCCTGCAGCACAGATAACTTCAACACTAGCTTACAAGCTTCTAAATAGCTGAGTGTGAATAAATATCTTTCATAACTCAGCAGGACCCTACTACTTGGGCCCTAGTACATCTCATTTCAAAACAAAAAATATGATAAAACCATGGCATTTTTCTTTATTCCACCTAATAAGAAAATGATAGTCAGGAATAAAGTAAAAATCAATTTCCAGTATACATTCCAGTCCAGACTCTCACCATATTGAAAGTGATCAATGTCCAGAGGCTTTTATTCCAATGTTTATAAAGACTGGAGACATAATACTCTGTTCAGAACTGGAAGGTATCACAGTGGGAAAAATCCTGAATATGAGTCAGAAATTCTGCATTCAAATTCGGGCTTTAAAAGCTTTTTGACATTGTGTAGGTGATAATCTAACTGCGCCACTTTTGTTAACTACAAAAAGTGGAGATTAAAATCCTCTGCCCAATCTACATCTTAAGAGTGCTGTGAGAGTCGAATAAAATAATGTCTGTGGGATGCGCCTCATAAAGAATAAAGTGCAGCACAGGTGACGATGGGATCAGTATTGTCAGCTCAGCCTTCAGAGAGTTGACAGACTCAAAGGAAATAGCCCCTAACATGGTACAGTGAGGAAGCTGACCAGAATACTGACATTCTTCAAATATCTTGTTAAAGATTTACCAGATTAGAAACACTGCCTTCAAATTCTTCTCGGTGCAGAAAGCACTCTTGTTTTCTAACAAACCGTTAGGTGTGTTTGTTTTCATCCTGCCAAGTGTACAGCACCCTGGTGGGTAGCATGAAGGAGAAAGAAGAGAGTGCACAGTGCCTGCCTGGAGCAGCTCACAGTGCAGGGTGCACCAGTGGCAGGCTCGAGGCTGTGTGTGTGACTCTTAAACACGGCAGGAACTAGAGAAGGGCAACTCTTTCCCATTTTAACTTGCACAGCTATTTGGAGACCCTCTCAAAAGGATCACAAACTTAAAAATGAACCATTTCATTCCTGTCCTTTAGGCAAGAGAAGACCAGAAAATCATAATGTATTTTAGCTTTATTGAAGACATATTACAGTAGACAAACAAGTAGACAAACACATGCTTTATAAAATATACATTCTCATGTGTGAGAAAATATAAATAGACACTAGGAAATGGCCACACTGAACACAACAACTTGGCTTATAACTCTCTTTAGGTACATCTAGTACCAGGGCTGCTCAGACTGACATCCTCTGATAGGGGTAAAAGGGAGAACAGGGGGAAAGTAGAGGGTAAAAGTAGTCTCTCAATGGATCAAGTGGCCACTTTAAGTAGCCAAAAGATATTCCAAGAGCACTTGACCCCCCGATGATCAATTTCTCTTTAAAGACAGAGTTGACAAAAGATCAGTCTACTCCTTACATTTGAAAACAGGCTCAAATCAAGCTTTTTATTCACCTTCACCCCACCTATTGGTGGAGATTATTAGGATTGCTAAGAAGCACTCAAACACACAACCTTGAAGGAGCAGGTCCAAATATTACTCCTCACCCACGCATGCACGCATACACACACACCCCTACCCCTTACTACCCACAAAACCTCCAGATGATTTGTGGGCTTTCAGGTGTTGTTTTAAGAGAAGCTTATAACATATCCCAATTCAGAACATGTTATTTTTGTCAACAAATGAGGAGGAAGCGGGGAAGGAAGGAAGAAAATTAAGGCTAACTGATGTTGGCTTAGATTGTACTCCAAACAAAAATGTTTTAAATTAGAAGAAAGAGGGAAAAACATCTGCCACAGTGAACTGGGAAAGAGACCACGTAAGAGAAAAATGAATCATTACTTACAGGTTGCCTAAAAATCTTAGCTCAACTTTCTAAGGTCCAACTGTTTCACAATTACTTCAGTAATCTGCATCAAGAAGCAAAGTAAGAAATGGAGGCTGTAGCATAAAATGACAGCCAATTTACCTCGGATACTCCATTACCCGTTTGGCATTTCTGTGGATATTAAAATGATAAGAAGATGCCATAACACACGTGGGTAAAATACTGGGTATAAACTTGAACATCACAATTCCAACCCCATTCCAAATGGAGTCCCACTGATACAAAGAAACAGGAATAAAAATTAAAGAGTAAAAGGGAAGGTTATAATACATTATAGGCTTTAAAATTTTTTATTATGGTCATACCATTTGGGTTAGGAACCTTATAGATTTTCTCAGAAGAATAAGCCCAGAGTTTCATGTTTTCAGCCATTAACACAAAACTGGCTCCTTTTGTCAATCAAAGAACATAATCTTTTAGTTTAAAAAAAAAATCTTTTTAAGTGTTCCACACTTACTGTATATAAAGAACTCTGAAAGACAAAGTTTTAAGCCTGTCTTGCTTCTGAAGATTTCCAATGATAAAATTGAAAGAGAGCTAAAAGTCATCTTGCCCATATTTGATTTCAATGCAGAAATTTCTTCAATGCTATTAACAGATGATTATTTAGCTTCTGTATACACTTTTTCCATGAAAGGCTGATTATTCCAAATGTCAGACAAATCTAATTGTTAGAGTGTTAGCTTATATAGAATTATTGGCAAGTGTGTACTACATCTCCCTGTAACTTCTTCCCCACTGATATGACCCCTGTCTGCTGGAATAAAAAGAGTGAATCTAATCTTTGTTTCATATGACAACCCTTTAAGTAACTAAAGACTTTTATCATCTCTCCCTTTTCTTAGGAAAAAGGATAATAGAGTCTAAGTTGCTTAACATCTTAATGTTTCTTTTACCACTTGCCAATGGGCAATGTGAAGGCAACTGTTTTTAAACATGAAAGTTACCTTACAGAGAAAATACACATTTAAAGCATTCTAAGAGGGCACATTAGAGGGAATGGCACACTGGGCTGGGTTTCTGGTATTTCCTATCCTACAGATTAACTTACATCTAGGGAAAGCACTTTAGAGGCTACTGAGTGACAGGCAGCCAACGGGTCAGGCATAGACTCTGTGGCAGGAAGACTTGGAGTACAAGCACAATGTTATTTCTTCTTCCAGGTATACTTACAGAATCAGTCTAAGAGGGGCACAAACAAATTAAGAGACTTTATGTATCCCTACTGATATGAAGTCGTAATAGGGACAATATTTCTCTCAGCATTTTAGTTTGCCTTGCTTTTGCAACATTTTTGATTAAACTGGTGGCAGGCAGACATTACACTGATGGGAAGAAACACAGATGAGCCACTAATCCGGTTTATAGTAGAGCATTTGCTATATGCTCTACATATGCAATACTGAAAAATTTCAGGAATTCCAACTCCTAAGATTAGAATTTATGAAATTTACTATTTTTTAAGACCAGGGATAGGCTATTCACATTTAAACAAATTCCTGACTAGTTTTTCAGGCAAGTTTTTTAGTTATTTAGGAAAGCTAGCAATACCTGGGAGGACATCTCAACCATTCGAGTTGACAGAGAACTTGGCTATTCGGGAGACCAGCCTGACACCACTGGCAGTAGAAAGACCACTGCTAAAGCAGAGGCAGCAATCATGTATTTTAAGTTTTCTAGAGCACTGGTTTGCAGCCTGGTTTTTGTCCTCTCACATGTAACAGCTGATGCTCACTTGCAGCCTTGTTCTAACTCCACTTTTTTCACTAAATAAAGTCCATCAGAATGTCAGAGTACTATAATTAGAGAGATGACCTTGAATACATTAGAAAGGTGAGTCACAAACTAGTTACAAATTAGTTGTGGCACACCTCTCAACTGATTCTGATACTCTGGTGTATTGTAATACTAGCATTCAGACCTGGTGTTCTGGAGGGCAATGGGTGGTTCTCAATCTACTCAAGATTCTTTATGTTTACTGACACTGTTTCAGAAGCTGAATATTTCTTCTCCTTATGAGGATTTCTTATAGCATTACTCCTGCTAGAGAGGAAATAAATCTGGCTCAAGTCAGAGTAAGCAGCATCACTCCTGTTCTACTCTAAAAAATATTTCATGAAAGCAGCTTTTTATTAGAGTAGATAATCCTCCTTGATTCCAGGAGGGATCACAGATTCACAGAATGTTACAGCTGGAAAGGGCTTTAAAGCATCTAGTAAAATGCCCTCATTTCATAAATGAGAAAGTCAGGCTGAGATGTAAAGGGACTTGCCCTTGATTACACAACTAGTAAGCAGCAGAGCTAGGAACTAAATCAGGTTTCGTGATTCTAAGTCAGTCCAGTACAAATTATACTACAACCTAGTAAAGTAAGAAGATGGATCAGAAATTGAAGGGAGAAGAAAATAGTGATACTTAAGGAGTTCAAAGTGAAAATGAAGAGAGGCTGACAATTTAAAAAGGAAAAAGACAAATGCATGATGGCATAAAACAGCTAGAAAAGTGCTGCTGCCTATGGGAGAAAAATTTAGGATTGAAAAACAGTATGAAATTCAGCTAAACTTCCTGGCAAAGAGCTGAGAAATTATGTGAGTTTAAAACCCTTGAAATGCACAATGACTTAGAAATAGATTATTTTCATTTAAGTGGTTGAAGTCATCTAGTATGTAACTAGTCCTCACTAAATTTAGAGGATAGAATCCAACAGCCTTTCTTTTTTTTCTGAAAGCAGAAAGAAGAGCTTTAGTCCATTACACTTTATTAGAGCACTAAGTCTTTTGTTTACATAAAACTTTCTGCTATCAGAAATTCAAGAAAACTTTTTGGCTTAAATAATCACTTGTACAGGGCTTCCCTGATGGCGTAGTGGTTGAGAGTCCGTCTGCTAATGCAGGGGACACGGGTTCGTGCCCCGGTCTGGGAAGGTCCCACATGCCGCAGAGCGGCTGGGCCCGTGGGCCATGCCTGCTGAGCCTGCGCATCCGGAGCCTGTGCTCCGCAGCGGGAGAGGACACAACAGTTGAGAGGCCCGCGTACCGCAAAAAAAAAAAAAAAAATCACTTGTACAAAACAAGGACCACTCTAAAGCTTTACAGTATAAGAATTTCTGCACGTTCTTCTACTCCCAAAAGCAGTCTTCCCTTCTTAAGACATACTGTGCATTGGTAGAAGAGATATTATTTTAAAAAACAAACACACACACACACAGAAAAAAAAGCAATCTTTGGTTTCCTCATCAACTAAGTACTTTGCTGAAGGAAGATATTCCCCAAACAAGTTTTCCTTTATCTATGCGCATATGACAATGACAAGACTGCTAGTCGTTTGAAAAAGCCTTTTTATGCTTGAAAGATTATATTACCTGGCACTTGTAAACAGATGACAAATGATTAGCTGTACAAATCTTTAGGCATAAAGAAAGTGGTTAATTACACCAAGATGGTGTTTGTGTGTACGCAATTACTAGGTACCCTGCTTCCATACTTATACTTCTTAACAAACACGTATTTAAAACTTTAAACAAAGTCTTTGGATTCACTAAACCAAGTTGTACAAAATCTGTGGTCTGAGAAGCAGCTGTCAATATTATAACTGAATAT
The DNA here is from genome assembly GCF_964374135.1 of Grampus griseus. Lineage (NCBI taxonomy): Eukaryota > Metazoa > Chordata > Mammalia > Artiodactyla > Delphinidae > Grampus > Grampus griseus. The sequence continues at coordinate 84,137,548 of NC_139017.1, forward strand.
TATATATAATTTTGGCATATCAAAAATATTTACATTGCAACACATATGACCAATGAATAAGAAAATTATTTATAAATGCACATATATATACAGTGAGATCCCTGGGCAACAGGGACCAAAAAAAAAAAAAAAAAGAGAGAGAGAGAAAGAGAGATATTCACAAGAATACAAAACGCTCGACCTAGTAATAGTTGGTCAAGTCTGGGATTCTTGTCGAAGACCTTGAATATCAAAGCCCCACTCTCAACTATAGGATTAAAACCACTGCAGAATCCCAGGCACACTTCCCGGGGGGCTCCAAAGTTATTTTTGTTCCTTGGAAGGCAAAATAGAACAGCATTGTTTACTCAGGATCATTCGGTAGGTTGAGACAATCCAGGGTGTTAAGCAGCAATGAGACTCTCCCTAACAGGCAATGAGCACCTGGGCACATCCCAGTAGAACCATAAGACAGCACTCTGTCCTCTATCTTCCTCCGCCTGTGTTGCACATTTTCTATTAGATGTACCCATTTCTGTCAGCCATTACCCTTTCTTCGTCAAGTATAAGCCCAAACAAATGTCTGGGCCCCCTTGATGTGGTCAGATGTAATTGTAGACAAAGAGCAAAGCAAATGCTGACTTTGGGGTTTCTTCCAAACTCTGAGGTAGTAAATACAAAATCAACTAATTTGAGTCTGCCCAGATTTCATTCTGGAGTGAGTTTCATGTGCCCTCACTGCCATCTTGAATGTTCCGAGTCCTACTAAAATCAAAAGTGTGGTCGTGTAACCTGTGACAGGGCATGGGGGAAGTGGAACAGTCTGGATCACTCTCTGCCAGGCCCTCGTTTTGATGGAGTTGTGGTGACTCAAAGACTGACTGCTGCGATAAAGGAGGATGAGGCATACCTGGTTCTTTGCTTATGTTCCACAGAGGCCGCTGCAAGGGTTCTGAGAACGAGAGACAGTAATAATTATCAGTGGTGAATGGAAGTATAAAATTAATTTTCTAAAACTTAATTTTCTTCTACCCAAGTCTTCAAAGAAATAATAAGAAATAACCCAGTATTCCTGAATAAGGACGTTAAGATAAAATGTATACTTGCCATTTTCTTAGCAAAAACAAAAAAAAGAAAACAAAACAAAAACTGAAACCATGGTCTTTCAAACACTTCTACTCAACAACTTTACCAATTAATTACTGAAACCATGCTGTGCCATCTGCTTTCACCTATTACTGGTGTTTCTACTGCTATAAAACTTAAAACTCTTTAGACACATGGAAACAGACTAAAAGAGAATTAGTATCCATATAGTAATGAAAGTTGCACAATACATAAGTAAAAATTATTGATTCAGTGCAGTCATTGTATCTTTAAATAACAATTAAATGCTTATCTTAAAAAAAATCATTTTGGGCTTCCCTGGTGGCGCAGTGGTTAAGAATCCTCCTGCCAATGCAGGGGACATGGGTTTGAGCCCTGGTCCAGGAAGATCCCACATGCCGCGGAGCAACTAAGCCCACGTGCCACAACTACGGAGCCTGCACTCTAGAGCCCACGTGCCACAACTACCGAAGCCCGCATGCCTAGAGCCCGTGCTCTGCAACGAGAGAAGCCACCGCAATGAGAAGCCGGCACAACACAACAGAGAGTGGCCCCTGCTCGCCGCAACTAGAGAAAGCCTGAGAGCAGCAACAAAGACCCAACGCAGCCAAAAATAAAATACATACAGTAAATATATTTATTTTAAAAAATCATTTTAAAAATAAACAACCATTCCCCTCCAGCTTCTAGCAAGCATTAATAACTCTACCAACAAAATAATAACCAAAAGCTGGTATTTTAAATCAGGTTATCTATACTTTGGCTTCAAAAATATGCATTTCTCATTATTATTTACTGCAGTGGTGGGCTCTTTCCCCAGAGAACATTTACTGAAAGTTATATTAACTTCATGGGGATGTATTTTGGAAAATGCTAGCCAAATATTCTAGAAACAAACACTCAGAAATAAAAATAAAACCCATGTGCAAAGTAAGCTAGAGCAGGGTTTCTCAAGCTTTAATATTCATACAAATAACCTGGAGACTGTGTTAAAATATAGACTCTGGTTCACTAGGTCTGGGGTGGGACCCATGCTCTGCATTTCTAACAAGCTCCTAGGTAATGCTGATGCTGACAGACCACACTTTGAGTAGCAAGGAGCTAGAGCATCCTAGCTAAGGAACAAGCAATGCACCAAAGCCCTCTCATTTGCTGATTTCCTCACTTACAGACCAGATTAACAATTAAGACATGCCGAAAGTTGGGGAAAGATACTGCATTTTTAGTTCTACTGACAGTTATTTTGTGCGTGTATATCTCTTCTAGGACACGGGGAAATGGATTTAGTGTTGGTGCCTTTCTTTCATGGACACAGAATTTTAAAGACAAGAGACTAACTTCAATAACAGGATATTTTTCTCTGACCTGTACCCTCTAGAAAACTTTAGAGGTGGTCTCTTAACTAAGAACAACAGAGCACATCGTAAAAGTCCATGTCATTTCATTCACTCCAGCCAGAACCATCCCTGGAAGCACCACTATACAATGTCTTCCACTGTAAACCTGCGGTGCAAAGCCCCACCCTATTTCCAGCGCTCTTTCATTTCAGGCAGACAGGAGGGTGACAGTGGATAAAAAGCCTGGATGGACAGGAAGACATGCTCAGTAGTGCCCTTCATGGTCTAGAAAGAGTTTTGTTTTGTTTTGCTTTGCTTTATTGACTGGGTTGTTTCAAATGCCTCGTCGGCACAATATAACATGTGTTTCTTTTCCTGGGCTACTATCCCCAAACTGCTTTCCCAATTATGGCCCTGACTGTAATACTGCACAGATGAAAGCAAATACCTGACAAGTGATACTGACATGCAACATTTACCTGATAGAACAGCAACCAAATAAAACATTTTTAAATCTTCTCAGTGAAAATCTTCATCAAATTATGCCCAAATCATTATATCCTTAGCATTTCAAGTCTCCATTATTTAAATAAACATGGAAGAAAAAAGTAGTGCCTGTATGAAACGTCTTTATAGAAACTTTTTCTACATGGCTTCTGAATCTTTAGAAGTAAGATCTTGTTACTCCCACAAAAGCTGTTTTCATCCTACAGATCCAGACTTCTTTCTAAATCTAATCTCTAAAAATCTTTGGCTCTAGTTTATATCAATTAATAGTAGCTAATTACTCCATTTACCAACTTGTTTGCTTCTGTCAAATGAGAGTGCTACCTATATGACAGAAGGAAAACTCAAGTAGGTGAAAGTGAAAACAAACCAAAATAACAAAAAACACTGTGCCCTTTACCACTGCTCTTCTGTGTGGAGGAAAGTTTCTTCTCATTTATCCTTTCATGGTTGGTGGGAAAGGCAGACATCTCTCTATCTGCTGCTGATACCAGGCTCTCCAGGGTGGTGGCATCTTGGGGAAGATGTGCCAAATAAGTCTCTTTGGGCATCTGGACCATAAGGCTGGACAGTGTCTGATCTAGAACATCCTCTTCAGCAATATAGGTGTATGGACAGTATTCTCGGGTCCGGGAGTAGATGTTAGCATTGTCATAACAATCTGAGCAGATAACCCGGGTGCCAGTGCCACCTAATGACAACACGGGAAAGAATCCAAACATCCTTCAGTTAAGGAATCAGTTTTGCCAACTATTAGTTTTCTCTAACAGTTGTCATCATATCTGCATTTGTTCAAAACTTGCATTATAAACCAGATGAAGTTTCAAGGTCTTTCTGTGAACTAACTAATTTAATCCTAATAACATCCCTAAGAGGTAAGTATTATTATTATCCCTATTTTACAGACAGAGTAACTACAACACAGAGAGGTCAGGTAAGGCCCAAAGACATACATACTGCCTGAGTGAAGAGCTGCAATTTAAACTCAGGCCCTCTGGCTCCAGCACCCATGCTCTTGAGTAGTACGTTAAGCCATCTTTGACAAGCCTGGATAAGGTCATGCGCAAATCAAGGGAGCCAAGATAAGGCTGGCACTGTGCTACAAGACACATGTTTGGCTTAAGCAAACTAAAGCAGAGAACAAGGGGTTTTGATGACTTTATTTCACAAAAGCCCACATAACTTTTGTTAAGTCAAGAGGTTAAGCAACACTAATTGCTAAAAGGACCCCTAGAGAAAGCCTCTGATGGTGAAGAGTCCTGCCTGACAAGTGTGTGTTTGGCAGAAGTAAAAGTTTAATAATGAGCTCCCTGGACAATTAAGTGCTTTGAAAACTGAATGATAAAAAAAGAGGAAAGTGAGAAATAGAGACTTATTCACGTTCAAGCAACAGAATGTTAGAACTGGAAAAGAACAGGAAGTAATTAAGTTTAACCCAGAAAGCAGTGTTATTTCCTACAAATTGCAAAAAGTAGAGGCTTTTAAGTATTCTTTAAAAAGCTAGAGGGGGACTTCCCTGGTGGCACAGTGGTTAAGAATCTGCCTGCCAATGCAGGGGACACGGGTTCGAGCCCTGGTCTGGGAAGATCCCACATGCTGCGGAGCAACTAAGCCCGTGTGCCACAACTACTGAGCCTGCGCTCTAGAGCTCACGTGCCACAACTACTGAGCCCACGTACCACAACTAATGAAGCCTGCGCGCCTAGAGGCCATCCTGGCCAGGGAAGGTCTCACAAACCACACAGTATAGCCAAAAAGGAAAAAAAAAAAAAAAAGCTAGAAATACCCTCCTTTCCATGGAAAGCCAAAATAACGGAATAGAGCTTCCATGTGTATACTACTTGAAGTACTACACAGATTTGTGGAAAGAATATTTAAGAATCATGAGAGAAATGCTTTATAAAATATTGTTTCTTTATTTTTAAAATGAGGAGATTAAAGCTCAGCTTTTAGGTAACTTGTTGGTGACCACACGGCTGGAAAGAGGAACTGGGAGTCAAACCGAATTCTACCCCTTAATTCACTTCCCTGTGTTCTGTCACTCCCTATGGGAAGAGTGGAGTCGGGAAAACTAGTGTTGAGAAGTCAGGTTCACTTAACTATTTTATATCTCTCTGATGTTCTCCAAATTAAGATGAGAATCATCAATACCCTTTAAACCTTAGTGAATGTCTACCTGTCAGCAGGAGATACAACCTCCCCGGGATATGGTCTGAAGGGTGCTCATGCCTGAAAAGGATAAAAGACACCTGAAGAAAGTTTCTAGAGCATCTCCTTCCTACAACAATACTTTGGTTTGGGAGCCTCTGCTGTGTTCTCCAATCCCTTGTTTAAGGATGTGTTTTACTCCTTTCTGTCAGAAGATTTTCTCCTCTGTTAAGACTTTAGAGCCTGAACCAAGATGGCAGAGTACAAGGACATGCTCTCACTCCCTCTTGCGAGAACACCAGAATCACAACTAACTGTTGAACAATCATCAACAGGAAGACACTGGAACTCACCAAAAAAGATACCCGACATCCAAAGACAAAGGAGAAGCCACAATGAGACAGTAGGAGGGGTGCAATCACAATAAAATCAAATCCCATAAGGCTGGGTAGGTGACTCACAAATTGGAGAACACTTATACCACTGAAGTCCACCCACTGGAGTGAAGGTTCTGAGCCCCAGGTCAGGCTTCTGAACCTGGGGGTCCAGCAACGGGAGGAGGAATTCCTAGAGAATCAGACTTCAAGGGCTAGCGGGATTTGACTGCAGGACTCTGACAGGACTGGGGGAAATAGAGACTCCACTCTTGGAGGGCACACATAAGTACTGTGCGCATCAGGACGCAGGGGAAGGAGCACTGACCCCAGGGAGACTGAACCAGAGCTACCTGCTAGTGTTGGAGGTTCTCCTGCAGAGGCGGGGGGCAGCTGTGGCTCACCAAGGGACAAGGACACTGGCAGCAGAAGTTCTGGGAAGCACTCCTTGGCGTGAGCCCTCCCAGAGTCCGCTATCAGCCCCACCAAAGAGCCTGCAGGTTCCAGTGTTGGGTCGCCTCAGGCCAAACAACCAACAGGGAGGGAACCCAGCCCCACCCATCAGCACTCTAGCGGATTAAAGTTTTACTGAGCTCTGCCCACCAGAGCAACAGCCAGCTCTACCCACCACCAGTCCCTCCCATGAGTAAAACTTGCACAAGCCTCTTAGATGGCCTCATCCACCAGAGGACAGACAGCAGAAGCAAGAACAACTACAATCCTGCAGCCTGTGGAAGAAAAACCACATTCACAGAAAGATAGACAAGATGAAAAGGCAGAGGGCTATGGACCAGATCAAAGAACAAGATAAAACCCCAGAAAAACAACTAAATGAAGTGGAGATAGGCAACCTTCAAGAAAAAGAATTCAGAATAATGATAGTAAACATGATCCAGGACCTGGAAAAAGAATGGAGGCAAAGATCAAGAAGATGCAAGAAATGTTTAACAGAGACCTAGAAGAATTAAAGAACAAACAAACAGAGATGAACAATACAATAACAAATGAAAAATATACTAGAAGGAATCAATAGCAGAATAACTGAGGCAGAACAGATAAGAGACCTGGAAGACAGAGTGGAGGAATTCACTGCTGTGGAACAGAATAAAGTAAAAAAAATGAAAAGAAATGAAGACAACCTAAGAGACCTCTGGGACAACATTAAACGCAGCCACAGTCACATTATAGGGGTCCCAGAAGGAGAAGAGAGAGAGAAAGAACCCGAGAAAATATGTGAAGAGATGATAGTCAAAAAATTCCCTAACATGGGAAAGGAAATAGCCACCCAAATCCAGGATGCGCAGAGAGTCCCATACAGGATAAACCCAAGGAAAAACACGCTGAGACACATAATAATCAAACTGACAAAAATTAAAGACAAAGAAAAAAAACAAAGCAGCAAAGGAAAAATGAAAAATTACATACAACGGAACTCCCATAAGGTTAACAGCTGATTTCTCAGCAGAAACTCTACAAGCCGAAGGCAGTGGCATGATATACTTAAAGTGATGAAAGGGAAGAACCTACACAACCAAGATTACTCTACCCAGCAAGGATCTCATTCAGATTTGATGGAGAAATCAAAAGCTTTACAGACAAGCAAAAGCTAAGAAAACTCAGCACCACCAAACCAGCTCTACAACAAATGCTAAAGGAACTTCTCTAAGTACGAAACACAAGAGAAGAAAAGGACCTACAAAAACAAACACAAAACAATTAAGAAAATGGTCATAGTAACATACATATCAATAATTACCTTAAACGTGAATGGATTAAATGCTCCAACCAAAACACACAGGCTTGCTGAATGGATAAAAAAACAAGACCCATATATATGCTGTCTACAAGAGACCCACTTCAGACCTAGGGACACATACAGACTGAAAGTGAGAGGATGGAAAAAGATATTCCATGCAAATGGAAACCAAAAGAAAGCTGGAGTAGCAATACTCCTATCAGATAAAATAGACTTTAAAATAAAGAATGAGACAAGGAAGGACACTACATAATGATCAAGGGATCAATCCAAGAAGAAGATATAACAATTATAAATATATATGCACCCAACATAGGAGCACCTCAATACATAAGGCAACTTGCTAACAGCTCTAAAAGAGGAAATCAACAGTAACACAACAATAGTGGGGGACCTTAACACCTCACTTACACCAATGGACAGATCACCCAAACAGAAAATTAATAAGGGAACAGAAGCTTTACATGACACACTAGACCAGATACATTTAATTGATATTTATAGGACATTCCATCCAAGAACAACAGATTACACTTTCTTCTCAAGTCAGCACGGAACATTCTCTCACATCTTGGGTCACAAATCAAGCCTCAGTAAATTTAAGACAACTGAAATCATATCAAGCATCTTTTCTGATCACGACACTATGAGATTAGAAATCAATTACAGGGGAAAAAAACGTAAAAAACACAAACACATGGAGGCTAAACAATACGTTACTAAATTACCAAGAGATCACTGAACAAATCAAAGAGGAAATCAAAAAATACCTAGAGACAAATGACAATGAAAACACGACGATGCAAAACCTATGGGATGCAGCAAAAGCAGTTCTAAGAGGGAAGTTTACAGCAATACAAGCCTACCTCAAGAAACAAGCAAAATCTCAAACGATCTAATGTTACACCTAAGGGAACTAGAGAAAGAAGAACAAACAAAACCCAAAGTTAGCAGAAGGAAAGAAATCATAAATATCAGAGCAGAAATAAATGAAATAGAAACAAAAAAACAACAGCAAAGATCCATAACACTAAAAGCTGGTTCTTTGAGAAGATAAACAAAATTGATAAACCATTAGCCAGACACATCAAGAAAAACAGGGAGAGGACTCAAATCAATATAACAAAAAAGGAGAAGTTACGACACTGCAGAAACACAGAGCATCCTAAGAGACTACTATAAGCAACTCTATGCCAATGAAATGGACAACCTGGAAGAAATGGACAAATTCTTAGAAAGGTATAACCTTCCAAGACTGACCCAGGCAGAAACAGAAAATATGAACAGACCAATCACAAGTAATGAAATCGAAACTGTGATTAAAAACCTTCCAACAAACAAAAGTCCAGGACCAGATGGCTTCACAGGCGAATTCTATCAAACGTTTAGAGAAGAGCTAACACCCATCCTTCTCAAACTCTTCCAAAATACTGCAGAAGAAGGAAAGCTTCCAAACTCATTCTATGAGACTACCATCACCCTGATACCAAAACCAGACAAAGATACTACAAAAAAAGAAAATTACAGACCAATATCACTGATGAATATAGATGCAAAAATCCTCAACAAAATACTATCAAACAGAATCCGACAACACATTAAAAGGATCATACACCATGATCAAGTGGGATTTATCCCAAGGATGCAAGGATTCTTCAATATATGTAAATCAATCCATTTGATACACCATATTAACAAATTGAAGAATAAAAACCATATGATCATCTCAATAGATGCAAAAAAAGCTTTTGACAAAATTCAACACCCATTTATGATAAAAAACTCTCCAGAAAGTGGGCATAGAGGGAACCCACCTCAACATAATAAAGGCCATATATGACAAACCCACAGCAAACATCATTCTCAATGGTGAAAAACTGAAAGCATTTCCTCTAAGATCAGGAACAAGAGAAGGATGTCCACTCTCACCACTCTTATTCAACATAGTTTTGGAAGTCCTAGCCACAGCAATCAGAGAAAAAAAAGAAATAAAAGGAATACAAATTGGAAAAGAAGAAGTAAAACTGTTTGCAGATGACATGACACTATACATAGAGAAACCTAAAGATGCTACCAGAAAACTACTAGAGCTAATCAATGAATTTGGTAAAATTGCAGGATACAAAATTAACACACAGAAATCTCTTGCATTCCTATACACTAATGATGAAAAATCTGAAAGAGAAATTAAGGAAACACTCCCGATTTACCACTGCAACAAAGAGAATAAAATACCTAGGAATAAACCTACCTAGGGAGACAGAAGACCTGTATGCAGAAAACTATAAGACACTGATGAAAGAAATTAAAGATGATACCAACAGATGAAGAGATATACCATGTTCTTGGACTGGAAGAATCAAAATTGTGAAAATGATTATACTACCCAAAGCAATCTACAGATTCAATGCAATCCCTATCAAATTACCAATGGCATTTTTTACAGAACTAGAACAGAAAATCTTAAAATTTGTATGGAGACACAAAAGACCCTGAATAGCCAAAGCAGTCTTGAAGGAAAAAAGCAGAGCTGGAGGAATCAGACTCCCTGACTTCAGACTATACTACAAAGCTACAGTAATCAAGACAATATGGTACTGGCATAAAAACAGAAATATAGATCAATGGAACAAGATAGAAAGCCCAGAGATAAACCCATGCACCGATGGTCAGCTAATCTATGACAATGGAGGCAAGGATATATAATGGAGAAAAGACAGTCTCTTCAATAAGTGGTGCTGGGAAAACTGGACAGCTACATGTAAAAGAATGAAATTAGAACACTCCCTAACACCATACACAAAAATAAACTCAAAATGGATTAGAGACCTAAATGTAAGACCAGACACTTTAAAACTCTTAGAGGAAAATATAGGAAGGACACTCTTTGACATAAATCACAGCAAGATCTTTTTTGATCCACCTCCTAGAGTAATGGAAATAAAAACAAAAATAAACAAATGGGACCTTACGAAACTTCAAAGCTGTTGCACAGCAAAGGAAACCATAAACAAGATGAAAAGACAACCTTCAGAATGGGAGAAAATATTTGCAAACGAATCAATGGACAAAGGATTAATCTCCAAAATACATAAACAGCTCATGCAGCTCAATATTAAAAAAACAACCCTATCCAAAAATAGGCAGAAGATCTAAATTGACATTTCTCCAAAGAAGACATACAGATGGCCAAGAAGCACATGAAAAGCTGCTCAACATCACTAATTATTAGAGAAATGCAAATCAAAACTACAATGAGGTATCACCTCACACCAGTTAGAATGGGCATTATCAGAAAATCTACAAACAACAAATGGTGGAGAGGGTGTGGAGAGAAGGGAACCCTCTTGCACTGCTGGGGGGAATGTAAACTGATACAGCCACTATGGAGAACAGTATGGAGGTCCTTAAAAAACTAAAAATAGAATTACCATATGATCCAGCAATCCCACTACTGGGCATATACCCAGAGAAAACCGTAATTCAAAAAGATACATGCACCCCTATGTTCACTGCAGCACTATTTACAATAGTCAGGTCATGGAAGCAACCTAAATGCCCATCGACAGATGAATGGATAAAGAAGATATGGTACATATATACAATGGAATATTAGTCGGCCATAAAAAGGAACGAAATTGGGTCATTTGTTGAGATGTGGATGGATCTAGAGACTGTCATATAGAGTGAAGTAAGTCAGAAATAGAAAAACAAATATCGTATATTAACGCATATATGTGGAACCTAGAAAAATGGTACAGATGAACTGGTTTTCAGGGCAGAAATTGAGACAGATGTAGAGAACAAACGTATGGACACCAAGGGGGGAAAGCGGTGGGGGATGGTGGTGGTGGTGTGATGAATTGGGAGATTGGGATTGACATGTATACATTGATGTGTATAAAACTGATGACTAATAAGAACCTGCTGCATAAAAATATAAATAAAATAAAATTCAAAAACTCAAAAAAAAAAGACTTTAGTCAATTTTCATCCTATTTTGCATGGGGCAAATGTTTTCATTGAGTAGCTTACTTTAAAATATTGCTTCAGATTACTGTGGAAAACTATACACTTAAAAAAAAACTAAACAGGGTAGGCTGAAATTGTAAGCACAGATAATAAAAAGTCATTACCATCAGCGCCTTTGTGTAAATATCCATTGGCAGGAGGCATAAGTTGCTGATGACTACCTGCCTCAGAGTTGCTGTAGCCTTCCTGTGGCTCAGACAGTGTTCCTTGGGAAGACAAGTAGCTGGGAATGTCTGCAGGCAGATTGAGCTCGTCTGTAAAAGAGACATCTGTAACTCTCAAATAAAGTTAGGCAATTTAAGCCAAAACTCAGAAGACTATCTTGCAAATGCATTCTACTTTGGTACTAATGGCCAGGAAAATGTTATGTACCTAGGAACTCAACAACTCCTAGAATTTTCTCTGAAAATTATTTCTCACTAGAATTCTCCCCCAAGCTTCATTTTAAAAGTATTACCAAAAGAAAAAAAACCTGAAGTCTGAAATCTTATCCACAGACACACTTTAGCAATCTATCTGGCTATACCTCTTCTCTTACAGGATTTCAGGGTGGGGGACAGGTGTGAAAGACTGATCTCTGTCATAACGACTCCACTCTTCCCCAAAGGAAAATTACAATGGAAATGAGCCTTAGGTATTAAAGAAAGAAGGTGCACATGCAACTGTTTAAAAGAACAAAGTTTGGGGGGACTGTCTACAAATTCTTAAGCTTATTCACTAGAGCGGTTCCATTATATCAAGAAAGTAGGACATTTTAACAGAAAAACTCTTCCTTCTATCACAAATAAATTATCAAAGCTCCTTAGTTTTTTATATTTAACAACAAATCCTACACTACATTCCTGACTCAGGTATAAGCCACAAGGGTCAACCGGGTACCACTCACCTGTGTTCGTGATACTATAGTCTTCATTTTTCCTTCTCATGTGGTAAATAACAATGACCCAGATCAAAGAGGTACCCACAACACAGCAGACCACAACAATGATGACAATGCCAACTGTGGTCCACCCATCGTCTTCATGCCCAATGCTACTTTGGGAAGAGTCACAATTGGGGGTGGAAATCACATTTAGGTAAATGTGACCACGTTCTGTCCCAAGGGTGTTGGACATAATGCAGGTATATTTCCCAGCATCTTCTAGCCCAGCATCTACAATGATGAGAAGCTGGTTGGCTGCAGCGAAGAAGTGCCGTTCTGTCACCAGCAGTGGTCCATCATCTTTGGTCCAGTTGAGGCGAGGGGCAGGACTCCCTCCAGCTATGCACTGTAATACTGCAGTTTCACCTCGGGTTACTGTCTTGTCCTCCAGAGGTCTAATAAATGAGGGTGTCTCTAACAGAAAGATGCATTAAAAAATATTAGGCAGTTTTATTCCTAATTGAATTAGACTAATTAGGTTACGATGAAATAAGCACTTTCATATGCTCATGGGAGGATTAGAAGTTAATGTTTCAGAAAAGCAAAAGCCTCAAAAAATCTAAATCTCATCTCAGGAATTACACCTTGAGCAAGCTATCCTAAGCAAAGAATTCAAAGGTTTATATACAAAAATGCTTATTACAAAATTAGTTGTAATTTTTAAAGGTAAAGGGAAAAATCTAAAAATCTAGCAGAAAAATGAGTAAGTAAATTATACCACAGCCACATGATATTCATGAAGACTTAATGACAAGGTAACCCTGTGATACAATATTAAGTGGAAAGGGCTTCCCTGGTGGCGCAGCGGTTGAGAATCTGCCTGCCAATGCAGGGGACACGGGTTCGAGCCCGGGTCTGGGAGGATCCCACATGCCGTGGAGCAGATAGGCCCGTGAGCCACAACTACTGAGCCTACGCATCTGGAGCCTGTGCTCCGCAACGAGAGAGGCCACAACAGTGAGAGGCCCGCGCACCGCGATGAAGAGTGGCCCCCACTTGCCACAGCTAGAGAAAGCCCTCGCACAGAAACGAAGACCCAACACAGCAAATATAAATTAATTAATTAATAAACTCCTACCCCCAACATCTTCTTTTAAAAAAAAAAAAAATTAAGTGGAAAAAAGTAGGTATACATAACCACATAAGGATGAGTGTTTTATTTTTCTTTTTTAGATTTTTTTTTTTTTTTGGATGTGGACCATTTTTAAAGTCTTTATTGAGTTTGTTACAATATTCCTTCTGTTTTATGTTTTGGTTTTTTGGCCGTGAGGCATGTGGGATCTTAGCTCCCCAACCAGGGATCAAACCTGCACCCCCTGCATTGGAAGGTGAAGCTTTTGTTTTGTTTATAAGTATTTCTTTCATTGATCTTTTTAATTCTTTAAATTTATTTATTTATTTTTGGCTGCACTGGGTCTTCATTGCTGCGTACGGGCTTTCTCTAGTTGCAGTGAGCAGGGGCTTCTCTTTGTTGTGGTGCGTGGGCTTCTCATTGCGGTGGCTTCTTGCTGCAGAGCACGGGCTCTAGGTGCACGGGCTTCAGTAGCTGTGGCTCACGGGCTCTAGAGCGCAAGCTCAGTAGTTGTGGCACGTGGGCTTAGTTGCTCTACAGCATGTGGGATCTTCCCAGACCAGGGCTCGAACCCATGTTCTCTGCATTGGCAAGTGGATTCTTAACCACTGCGCCACCAGGGAAGTCCCAGAAGGCCAAGTCTTAACCACTGGTCTGCCAGGGAAGTCCCAAGATGAGTTTTGTGGGATTTTTTAAAGATTTATTATTTATTTATTTATTTATTTTATTTTTGGCTGTGTCGGGTCTTAGTTGTGGCATGCGGGATCTTCACTGAGGCATGCGGGATCTTTCCTTGCAGCACACGCATGGGCTTCTCTCTAGTTGTGGCATGTGGGTTTTCTCTTCTCTACTTGTGGTGCACAGGCTCCAGGGCGTGCGGGCTCTATAGTTGTGGCACGTGGGTTCCAGAGCATGGGCTCTGTAGTTTGTGGCAGGCAGGCTCTCTAGTTGAGGCGTGAGCTCAGTAGTTGTGGTGCGCGGGCTTAGTTGCCCTGAGGGACGTGGGCTCTTAGTTCCCTGACCAGGGATTGAACCCACATCCCCTGCATTGTAAGGCAGACTCTTCAGCACTGAACCACCAGGGAAGTCCCAAGATGAGTGTTTTAAAACTCCAGAATATGTCAAAATCTTTAACGGTGTCTGAGTGACCTTCCCTCTTTTTTCTAATTTTCTACATATCTTAAATTTTTTAAACAATAAACTTATTTTTCTGATTACACAAGTAATTACACAAACCAACACGTTTTTAAAAACCCTAACATCTAGAGGAAAAGAGAATTTACCTTGAATTTGAGTCCCATGAAGAAAAGTGTTTTCCAAATGTATGGACGCCAAAGGGGGAAGAGGGTGGGGGGTGGGATGAATTGGGAGACTGGGATTGACATATATACACTAATATATATAAAACAGATAACTAATGAGAACCTGCTGTATAGCACAGGGAACTCTACTTCACTTTGCTGTACAGCAGAAACTAACACAACACTGTAAAACAACTATATCCCAATTTAAAAAGAAAAGAAAAGTGTTCTCATAAGAAAACAAACTGGCTTATCAGGGGAAATCTATGAGGAAAAGACATTTTACCAGAGGATAGGATTAACAGGAGCACACTGGAAGGAAAACAGGAAATCTAACCAGAAGACAGATCATTTTTTTCATCTTATAATTTTTTAAAAAAAAATGAACTGGGGGGAAAGTTACATTGTCTCAAGTTCTCTGTGAAGCAGGTATGTGAGGCAGTATAAAAGTGCAAACTCACTATTGAATAGTAGAAAAAACATATACATGAAGTAGAAAACTTACAGAGGGAAACATAACAGGACAAAGGGATTTGAATATTCAATTCATGGGATAAAAATCTCTAATTCTGCCCTCAGAATTTCCCCAGATTTCAATTTACTGATCCACTAATATCCTAGGCTGACATAACCCTGCATAAATTGGCAGAGCAAGGAAACAAAGACATAAGAATCCCAACTAAAATCTCAAACATAGATTCTTCTTGCCATTAAGACCAAGAGTCAATCCATAATAAAAAGACTCCCACAAAAGCAGGGACCCACGGAGCAATAAACATACCTAACACGATTAATGAAGCATTTGCTGAGAGGCCGCCTGCTATGTTCTGTGCCATGCAGCTATAGATCCCCATGTCTTCTATTTTCACATTTGCAATGAAGAAGACATCATCCTCAGGCATGACATGCATGCGTCTCTCTCGAGCCGCAGGAAAGTCAGTACCACCATCTTTCTGCCAGGAAATCTGAGGTGCAGGGTGCCCCTCTGCAGCACATTCTAATCTGGCCATGGCACCAGTGCGAATAGTTAGATCCATTGGAGTTTTCAGAAAAGATGGCATCTCTGTTCCAAAAAAGATCACCAAGAGAAAGTGGGTGGGTGGGGGGAATACACACACACACACACACACACACACACACACACACACACACACACATATACATACACTCATACCTACATACAAGGGAGGGAGACTCTATTAGGCAAAATACCGACTGTTGCAATGCTCCATTTCTTTGAGAAGACATGCTCCCTGCATTGACAATAAATGCTACTTCAGAGGCCATCTTTTCTCCCAGAACCTCAGGGCATGGAGTACAGTGATGACTAACTCTTCTAGAATGTGTGGCAAATCTACCTGATCTCCTTGATAGGGACAGAAAAAGCAGAAGCCACAAACCTTTTTGAACATATATTTTAGAACCTAATATTTACTATGACTCCCTTACTTAAGAGACTAAATGGTGCTTCCCAAACAAACATCTACAAAGCTGTCAAGGAAACTGCATGATAAAAAAAATTTATGCCTTCAAAACATCTCATAAAACAACCCAGGATCAAGACATATGTACATCTTTTGGTTGCACAAAGCCTGAAGTGTTGTAGTTATTCAGCCTAACAGGTGATATATCAATCAAGCTGTTTTGTTTTTTTCTTTCACAGCCACAATGAAAAAGAGCATTATTTTCAAAAATGGTTTTGTGTGACTACATTTAGACAATGACAATGATCACTGGACCCAGAAATGTTCTCAATACTCCCAGTTATTGGACGGCCTGTGAACAATGTCAGGAATAAATTTCATAGTTTTTAGAACAGAATTATGGTTCTGGAAAGAAAATGGAGAATTAAAAAAAATTTTTTTTTCAAAAGCATAAATAAAAGTGAAAGTAGCCCATCTCCTAGAGCCACAGAATTCACCTTTACCCCTCAGTCAAAGACTGATTAGGGACAGTAAATGGGTAAATTAGCAATCCAGTCTGTATACTGTCATAACCCTAAAGACAAAAACAGTAAGGAATCCCCCTGCAATGTCAGGTTTATCCTAATTTTCTTGGTCAAAGATTCAAAAATCAAACATGAAAAATCCTTCTAACCACAAAACTATCAGGGAGCATAATTTCTTACCATTCACAGTCAGTTTGGCTTTATGAGAATAGTTAGAACCAAAGTGATTAGTAATAATACACTGATATTTTCCTTCATCTGTGAAATTTACATTGAAAAGATGTAAGACACTAGTGTATTCCAGAGCTTCTCCAGCTTGTTGCTGATAACGAACAAAATTCTCAACATCAGCATCATACAAGATTTCACTGTCTTTGCGCCACAAAGTAGACATGGGTGAATCACTGCTGCTCACTGCAGTGCATGTCATAGTCACGTTCATGCTTCTTAGAGCAACTGTGGTTTCAGGATGGGTTCTTATCTGCGGCTTGAGAAAATCATCTAAGGAGAAAAAAATGGGGCAGGAGCCAAGTCAGTTATTTATTTTTGCTTCTATAGATTCAATTTTAAAACAAATAATGTAAAATTGCATGTTATGTTTACAAAATGTCATGTTAAGGTTGAAAGGGACTATAGAGCTAGAATCCAATTCCCTTGTTTTAAGATGAGGAAAATGATGCCCAGAAGGGTCAAATGACTTGCTCTAAGATATGTAAGTCCACAGCTAAGCCTGGACTGGAACCCAGGTTTTCAGACTTCAGGGCTTAGCACTCTTTCTACCATCCCTTACTGTCACTTATGCTTTGAATGTACTTCTTAAGTATTACCAGTTACTGAGAAAAGGAGAAACCTAAATTAGAATTTTAAAACAAGCTCTAATTCTATTACCCCTTGTGTGTATGTGTATGTGTGTGTTTGTGTGTATATGTAACATATATAAAAATAGGTATTCCAGGCTTCCCTGGTGGTGCAGTGGTTGAGAGTCCGCCTGCCGATGCAGGGGACACAGTTCGTGCCCCGGTCCGGGAAGATCCCACATGCCGCGGAGCGGCTGGGCCCGTGAGCCATGGCTGCTGAGCCTGCGCCTCCGGAACCTGTGCTCCTCAACGGGAGAGGCCACAACAGTGAGAGGCCCGCGTACCACAAAAAAAAAAAAAAAAAAAAAGGTATTCCTATTAATAAAACATACTATTTGAAAGTACTTTGTGCATAACTTTCACCTAAAATAGTGAATAATTCCAAACATGTCAAATGTCCAAATGAAGACTGGCTTAGGACTGGCTAATAAACTATAGATTCATAAATAATAATATATTATTGGACTGATTCAGAGAAGCAGGTATATGAATTCTTAACCAATGTCTTCACTGGGTAACATTTCACTGTGCCATAAAAGTGATAACTAAAAAAGGAAGATAAATTGTATGGTGTAAGCTTATGTTTAAAACTAAAGTCAGAAGGGCATTCATGGCAATGTAAGCAGAATTTAATCATTACTAGATTCTTTGTTTTCTTCCTTAAAGTTTGTAAAAATAACTTAAGTATTTTATGTGCCTGAACTTCCAAATGTCCTAAGCATCTTTAAGTAGACTGTGGAAATACATCTGGCAATATACAGGTATCTAAATGATCAGAGTTACTAGTGATATGCAACACAGATACACTAATCTAAAAGTTCCACTGTGTAAAGCTAAGAATTTGTTACTAAAGGAAATGTAAATGTAAAAGAAAAATTTACAAATTGAGAAAAAACAATATAGATGTATACTTGAAATTATAATTAAGTGCTAGAATCAAGACAACTTGTCTATGACAACTTGTCTCTGTCCCCCTTCCCCTCCAAAAAACTCCCAAACCCTGCTGCTTCTGTCTTAGGAAAATGCATCAAAAACAGAAACCGGGCTTCCCTGGTGGCTCAGTGGTTGAGAGTCCACCTGCCGATGCAGGGGACACGAGTTCGTGCCCCGCTCCGGGAAGATCCCACATGCCGCGGAGCGGCTAGGCCTGTGAGCCATGGCTGCTGAGCCTGCGCGTCCGGAGCCTGTGCTCCGCAACAGGAGAGGCCACAACAGTGAAAGGCCCGCGTACCACAAAAAAAAAAAAAAAAAAAAAGAAACCAAATGAAACTGGTACATTCATACATTGCTGGTGACAACATAAACTAGTGCTACCTGTTTGAAAACACCTGGTAGCACTTTTCAAGATCTACTAAATATAAAATCATGCTTTTGAATGAATTCATGAAAAAAAACTCACACTTTTTGATTCAGGAATCTTACTACTAGATATTTATTCTAAGGTTAATAATCTCCCTAAAAGGTAAAGGCCTACATTTATAAAGATGCTATAATATAGACAGTATTTTAAATGATCATTTAAGAACACACTGAGGAAAAAAACTGCTTATGATATATTAAGTCGAAGAACACAAAATTTAAGCTACAATTACAATATAAAAATGTTAGAGAAGAATCTAAAGAAATGGAAATAGATATGCTAGTAGGAAAGCATTCTATTTAAATTTTTTTTTAATTCCGTTGTTAAGATAGTAAGTGCATAATATACAAAATATTAAAACAAAAATACAAACCACAGACAAAATCTTTCAGATCCACATTCAGGATGCTTTGCCCTGCTAGCCATTCAGGGTGTGCACAGCTTACATTCACAGAATGTTGAAAGTTATTATCAACCAGCCACTGAAGCAACCACTTCAAATGGCAGTCACAGAGCAAACTGCTTGTGTTCAGAATTCTGCAGAAACAAAAGGAAAAGAAGTGCCCTTTACTTTTCATTCCAAGTTTCTCCAGCATTAAAAGCTTACTACACAGGACGTCCCTGGTGGTGCAGTGGTTAAGAATCTGCCAGCCAATGCAGGGGACACGGTTCGAGCCCTGGTCCGGGAAGATCCCACATGCCACAGAGCAACTAAGCCCATGTGCCACAACTACTGAAGCCCACGCACCTAGAGCCTGTGCTCCGCAACAAGAGAAGCCACTGCAATGAGAAGCCAGCGCACCACAACGAAGAGTAGGCCCCGCTCCCTGCAACTAGAGAAAGCCCACGCGCAGCAACAAAGACCCAACACGGCCAAAAATAAATAAATTAAGAGGAAAAAAAAAGCTTACTACACACCTAAGCATTTTTCTTGCCAAAAAAATGTTTAACCTGGATCTAACCATGAAAAAACAAATTTAGACTGTCAGCCTTGTTTCCTCAAATATGACAGTGTCATGAAAGACACTAATAAAAGGGGTAGGGGGAATAAGGGTAAGGGATTTATTTTAGATTAAAGGAGACTAAAGAGTCATTACAACCAAATGTAAAGCGTGATCCTTCATTAAGAAAATATATATACACAAAGAACATTTTTGGACATTAGGGAAATCTCAGTATGGACTGCATATTAGATAATATTATTTTATCAATGTTAATTTCATTGGGTGTGATAATAGTGCTGTGGTTATATAAGAAAATAACCCTGCATAGGAAATACATGCTGAGATATTTTAGGAGTGAAGTGTCATGATGTCTGTAGCTTACTTTCGACTGGTTAAGCAAAATAATAAGTGTATGTATATACGTATATGAGTGTGTGTGGAAAGAGGGAGAGAGACAGAAGGAAAGAGAAAGGGAAAGAATGAAGGAGGGAGGGAGAGCAACAGGTAACAAATTTAGCAAAGAGTTAACAATTGATGAATCCAGGTAAATGGCATATGGATGTTCATTGTACTGTCCTTTAAACTTTTGACGTTTAAAATTTTTCCCAGAGAAATTTGGGGAAGAGCTTACTATATATATTGGGACATAGAGACATCTTTGTTGTGGAGAGGGTATAATTATTTTCAAATTATTTCATCAAGACTAAAAACATTTCAGCCCTGTGGCAATGTGTACTGCAACCTAAACTAAGAACCACTGAAAAATGGTTTGTGGTTATAATAGGCCTATAAAATATACGTGAAAAGTCAGTGTTTTATTTTAATGACCCTTAAATGTCTCATCCACTTGGAAGTAGGGAAAGCAAGTGATTTTGACAACATTATAACCTGCTTTGCATGCATCACCAAAATCCTCAAGTAATTTTAAAGTTTGGTATAAAAATACCTAAGATCTGATTCCAAAGAAGTTTCAAACAGTCTTTAAGGTACCCCAAAAGCCATACTTTATCAAGGGCAATTTTAATTAAGCAGGCCAAAAGTTATCTTTTGCATTTCAGAATTCTTATGTTATATGCATTCATTCACCGAGAAATATTTGAGTCTACTATATGCCAGGCACTGTTCTAGGCTGTCGCACTACAGCTCTCACAAAGCTTATGTATTTAGAGCCAAGCAATAAACAAACAAATGCAAAGTATAGTGTCAGAAAGTTAAGTCCTGTCAAGAAAAGCAAAGCTGGGCAGAGACATAGAGACAGCAGCTACCAGTTTAGATAAAGCAGTCAGGGAAAGATTCTTTGAAGAGATGGCATTTGGGCAAAGACCTGAAAGAATCGAGAGAGCAAATCACATGAAGATCTGAGGTAAGATTGTCACAGACAGAGGAAACTATGCACAAAGACCTTGAGGCAGATACTTAGTGTGCTTAGTGTGAAAAGCAAGGAGGCCACTGAAGCCAGAGCACAGAAAGTGAGGGGACAGTGACGGGAATGAGGTCAGAGAGATGGGCAAGAAGGACCAGGCCATGTAAGTGCTTTATAAACTAAGGAAAGAACCTGAGTTGTTTTTTTCCTATGTGTGCTGGGAAGACACCGGAAGGTTAAGAACAGAGGAATGATATGGTCTAACTTATGCTTTCTTAGATATAATATAAGTTACCTCGTGAGACATGGACTTACATCCTAATTCCACTACTTACCTTAGGCAAGATACTGAATGCCTCCAAAATCTCAGTTTCTATTCCTGGAAAGTGGGATTAAGAACACCTACCTCAAAAATTTTTTAAATAAAGCATTTAGCATAGTGTCTGGCCACAGATACCACAAGATTCACATTAGTTCCCTTCACTTCTGTTTCTTTTGCATCTTTCCACCCTTCACATGCTAATGAACTCTGCTGTACCTAATGGAGTATATGCTGCATTCTCTCCGCAAGTATATGGATAGATATATACCAAATATCAACAGTGGTTGTCTTTTGAGTACTGGGGATTTGGAGTCTTTCTCTCCCTCTTGGTTTAACTATCTAATTTTCTACCATGATTACATAATTTTAATGCAGAACAATTTTTAATTCATATTTGACTCTCCCACCTCCCCCCAATATTTATGCAAAGCACTGTGAAGGACACCAAAAAGTATTAAGAGATACTTCAATAAATGTTGATGTGAAATTCTGTATTATAAATACGACTTAAATTTAAAGTAACCAAGAGCAACTAAAACTTCTCAGTAAATAAGCTGCATTAGAGTTCCTGCATTAGCAGCTTGTTCAAACCAACTCAAAAAATCACCAAGTGACTCTCTGAAGAATGAAACTATGATATTTGCTTTCACCTATAAAAATTATATTTTAAACTGATTTCTCTTAACAAGAGTTAAAACTTTCTTGCTGGCCCTCGGATTATCACAACCAAAAAAAGGTAATACTGATATGCAGTAAGTTGTGCCTTTTCAAGTTAAAGTAAGCCTTAGGAGAAATAACTCAAAATATCTCAAGAGACCAAAAAAATAAATAAATAAATAAGCAAGCCACTTTAAAAATCTGGCAGACGACTTCCCTGGTGGCGCAGTGGTTAAGAATCCACCTGCCAATGCAGGGGACACAGGTTCGAGCCCTGGTCCGGGAAGATTCCACATGCCAAGGAGCAACTAAGCCTATGCGCCATGACTACTGAGCCTGCACTCTAGAGCCTGTGAGCCACAACTACTGAGCCCGCGTGCCACAACTACTGAAGCCCGCGTGCCTAGAGCCCGTGCTCCATAACAAGAGAAGCCACCGCAATGAGAAGCCCGCGCGCCGCAACTAAGAGTAGCCCCCACTCAACGCAACTAGAGAAAACCTGTGTGCAGCAATGAAGACCCAATGCAGCCAAAAATAAGTAAATAAATTTATTTTTAAAAAATCTGGCAGAAAATAACAAAAGATGATCTCCATAACATTTTAACTTTTGTTATTATCTTAGTTATTCACCTTTTACTATATGCCAGGCTTTGTGTGGAGTATCTCCTCAAAACCCTCAAAAGCTTTCTAATGCACTTAGAGGGAAAAAAGTCCTAACTCCTCATGGCCTATTAGGCCCTACAAGATCAGGCCTGTTTATGTCTCTGACCTCATCTCCTACCATTCTTTCCCTTGCTCTTGTCTTCCAGCCACATCAGTGTCTCTGCTGTTCTTCAAGCACAAAAAGCAAGCTCCTTCCTCAGGGCCTTTTCACTTGCTCTTCCCTGTGCCTGGAATGCCCTTCGCCCAGTATAAGATGGTTTGCCATTTCATCTCACTAAGGGCCTGGCTCAAAGGCTGTTATCTTCAGAAAAGCCTTCCCTCACTACTTCAAAATAGCGATCCCTGTACGCTGTACACCTTTGACCCAGCTTTTTCTTCAGAACATTTATTATCTGATGAGATATTATATACCTACTGGTTTACTATTTATCTTCCTAACAGAATTTTGTAATATGCTATGAAGACAGAGACTTTGTCTTGTTCACTACTGCGTTTTTAGCATTTAGAACACTACCTTACATAGCAGATGACAATAAACATTTCTTCCATAAACAAATTATCTCATTTTATCTTCACATAAGCCTGAGGGTGGTGCTCTTCCCATACTGAGAAGGGAAACTGAGTCCTAGGCTAAACACACAGTTGTAAAGAATGGGGCAAGAATCTAAACCGAGGCAATTTGAACTCACATACTTCCAGTGCATCTCAAACTATATGTGGAGAAGGACCAGTTTTTTAAATTCCCAATCTGTTATAGATCAATACTTTTATAAAATTCAACAGAAGTGTCACAGTAAGGTCAAATTGTTCTATAAGTTTCTAAAAAGCTTGCTCTGAATTTCTGTCCTTCTCTCGTCATGAATCAGCTCTGGTCCACAGACCTCCCTTTGAACAGCCTTCAGGCAAGGCAAGGTAAGTTGATATAGCCCGTTGATTCTCACCAGTGGCTCAATATCCGAATCACCAGAGTTTAAAATTAAGAGCAACGCCCAACTAACCAACCCACCCCTGGGAAATCCCCCCTGGGAAATAAGAACAATTTTTTTAAATCATGAATGAAAAAACGTTAAAATGATATGTATTTTTCTATCATAACTATTCAACAGTTTTGGAACATTTAGTAGTTTGAACAGATTAGAGACATCCTCTGTGACCATTATACTTAAAGTGCTAGATCACCTCCAAAAATTACATAATACCTTAATTGTAACTCATCCCAAGAGAACACATGTCTCCAACAGTCCAAAAAGGAAGAGGGGAATAAAAAAGGAACAGTAGGGTAAACATAAAGCATAAGCAGCGTTGCTAAGGTCTCTTTAACTATATGCATCAGCAACACAGGGAAAAAACAGAAGGTCTTGGAGCCACACACTCTGGACTTTTCAATGTTATTTTTAAATTACATCCAGTTACTAAAATAACTGAATGTTAACACTTTCTTTTTTCCTGCCTGAATTGTGTGCTTTGGGAAACATCTGGGTCACATTCATCACACTTTAAGCACAAGCGTGGATAATGATCTAATTAGTGACAAAAAAGACTTAAGTTACGTACAGTTCTTTCAAGCGAGTCTGGGAAAAAGCATTTTCTTGGATAGACATTATAGCATTGTTGTTCAAATCTCTGAAATGAAGAGAAATGAAACATTACCAGTCACCATTTCTACAATTAAGTTATATAAACACTTTAAATGGTCATGAAAACCTCTGCTAAGAGCAAAGATTATTTATATACTGAGCAAAATGGCTGAAAAATACTTACAGATGCTCAAGGGATTCAAGACCAATGAATGCTTTCTTTGTAATTGACTTAATCTGATTTCCTTGTAAGATTCTGAAATACAAACAGACCTTTCTAATAAAGCTCTCCACTAAACAAAATTAAATTCATTAAAATAAACATTTACCTATAACGAGTGAAAATAAGCCTAACATGCATTCTTAAGAAAGTTGTGAACTTCATTATTAACCAGTGTGAAGCACAGAATAAATGTGTCTATTAAGATGTCAGCGCTCAGTGAGGTATCTATAAACAACCATCCTGACCACAGATACACCTGTAGTTTTCATATAATAAACTGGATTATATTCCCAGTTTCTCTCTTCTCAGCAAAAGATCATCCGGTCAAAGAAACTCAGACAAGTGTGAAGTCTGGGAGACATTCTTATGGGAGAAGATCTAAAATCTTGCTTGAGAGAATCCTCTCTTGCTAAATTACCCATAAATTTCACATGATTAAACAGATCATGGTTCAATTCTGGTTTCAGTGCATTTCTTTTACTTAAATCAAAATTTTAGTTCCATAAATAACTTCTCTTTAAGTGACACTAGGAATGTTCTTTCAGAAAGTGCCCCACCACAAAAAAACAAAATGAAAAACAAACCAAAAAACAAAAACCTTAATAAACAATGAAGCTTCTTCCTTTAGTGGGTGAACCAGAAGGCTCAGACTTTCTAGCCACAGCAAATAGACACAATCCAATCACATTTACAATAGGTTCTTTAAAATATACCTTCATAGACATACATAAATATCATAAGTACATACAATTTAGTGAGACTTGTGAGTCCAGCAAAGGCTTCACTAGCATCTTCTATGGCCCATGAAATTTCATTGTTCCTTAAGTTTCTACGAAAATGTCAGGGATAGACAGGTTATGTTAGTCAACATGACCATTACACCATCAGGCATCATCCTGACATAGCAATGCTAATTTTAATTTTGATCCTTACAGTAAAGGTTAGGTTATTTATGAGAAACACTCAACTCTTCTTTTTAAAGAATACCTGAGATAAGCAGATAAGAACTAATTCTCATAAGCTAAGAATTAAGCCGACCTTGGTAAATAAATTAAGCACCTGCTAAGAGTATTAATCTTCCTAGCTAATAGCCCGTAATTGTGTTAGCATATTAAAAATTATAGTCAGGGCCCTACAAAGAGGAGGATTTCAAGATGCAGGGGGTATGGCTTACAAATCTTATTTCAGACTAATGGGATTTTGGGGTGATCCAAGCCTTCCCCTGAGCCCTTAAATCTAAAATGGCTGACAAAAAGTAATGTCAATACAGAGCTTCACAGCTCAACAGCAATTAAACATGCCCCCTGGAAAGTAAGAATGATATACCCATGTGCTAGAGTGATCACTCTGTTTTCTTTAAAAGGAAAAGTATGGATCTTTTAAAATCCACTGTTCCATTCTCAGACGAAATGCAATTGCACCACACCATGTCATCATGGAAGAAATACCAGTTAAAGATATTTAATCACTTTTGCTTCCTTAAGTCATCTCATAATAAAGCACAAAGTTTTTTGCTTTATAAGACATATGTAGGGCTTCCCTGGTGGCGCAGTGGTTGAGAGTCCACCTGCCGATGCAGGGGACATGGGTTCGTGCCCCGGTCTGGGAAGATCCCACATGCTGCGGAGCGGCTAGGCCCGTGAGCCATAGCCGCTGAGTCTGCGCGTCCGGAGCCTGTGCTCCGCAATGGGAGAGGCCACAACAGTGAGAGGCCCGCATACCGCAAAAAAAAAAAAAAAAAAGACATGTGTAAAGTTATGTGAATAATAGTAAGGAGATAGGAGATCACTCTTCCCATTTAGCTATGTCTTTACCTGAAGTGAAAGCTAAGAAAGATCATTTTATTTTACTAAAGAATAAACACTGAAACAACTGATGGCTCAACTCTGCAGGACTTTTCCCTCTCCTCCACAGAACAGCATAAATAGAACTCACTCACCAAAGGGAGTAAGAAGTATATCTACTCTGGCAAGAGCATTGATCTAAAGCCGGAATATCTCAGATCTGTTCCTAATTCTGCCTTAACTATTTTTGTAGCATTAGATAATCATTTACGTCTGCAATTACTTTCCTAAACTTTAATGCTAAAAGTAATAATCAGTGGTATACTAAAAGAACCTGTCTGCCATCCCGTGCACTGCCAAAAGACTACAGCTGCGTCTAATATAAATTCCTGAGTTTGCACTGATCTAATTTAACCTCTGATAAGGTAGAAAAGAGAAAAATTTTTTAAAAAAAGGAAATCACTTTTACTTTTTCAAGGCCAAATCTAAAGGAGGACTACTTCATTAAGTTAAAAAAAAAAAAAGAAAAAACATCAAACACACACAGGTGCACACACAGACACCTTCACAAAATTATCATGCTTTCTTTGTCACTTATGGTTAGGTCCCAAAGTTGGAACCTGCCTCTTTTCTGAGACCATTTATCAACTAAACCTGATGACCAAAAAGTTCCCTATTCAGGAACCTTAAGAATCTACAAATTCTACTAATTACTCTTTTTCTCTTATTCTGCTCTATGTTTGAGATTACTATATTTCATTAAAATACCTCTTCATTCAATTATATTCCATGATCAGGGTAAAACATTCAACTTACAGAACAACAGAAGTTTAGAGTTGAAACTGCCTTTTGCAACCATCTAATCCTATATCCATCCTTCACTGGACATAAAAAAAAAAAAAACCAGGAAAGGCTAAGTAATTTTGTTCATCTAACAGTAAAATGAAAAGCACATGAGGGACTTCCCTGCTGGCGCAGTGATTAAGCATCCGCCTGCCAATGCAGGGGACACGGGTTCGAGCCCTGGTCCGGGAAGATCCCACATGCTGTGGAGCAACTAAGCCCATGCGCCACGACTACTGAGCCTGCGCTCTAGAGGAAGCGCATGGCAACTACTGGGCCCACGTGCCACAACTACTGAAGCCCACACGCCTAGAGCCCATGCTCCGCAACAAGAGAAGTCACCACAATGAGGAGCCCGTGCACTGCAACAAAGAGTAGCTCCCGCTCACAGCAGCTAGAGAAAGCCTGCATGCAGCAACAAAGACCCAACAGAGCCAAAAATACATAAATAATAAATAAATAAATAAATTTATTTTTTTTTAAAAAAGCACATGAGCTTTAGCATAAAAAAGACCTGGGAAAAGACCTGGGTTCTAATCCTGGCCCAAACATTTACAAGGTATATGACTTTAAACAAATCATTTAATCTCTCTGAACCTCAGTCCCCCAGTATGGAAAAGAGCAATAATATCCCAGTACTCTGAATGCACCTGGCACATATCAGATCATTAATAAATGTTAGTTTTATTTGTCCAAAGTCATGCAGCAAACTGGTAACAGTGAAGAGGTTTCCTGCCAGAGCTGTTCCCACTATATGTCCTGCATCCTTTTCAATGAGAAGTGGTAGATCTGGTACACTACTGGTAGTTCTAGGTCAGAGGAGTAAGAAAATGTGCATTCCTGACACTAGCAACTGTGTTTTATTCCACAGTAACTGGCACAATAAGAGATGCTTTGTTGTTTAGTTAACTCAGAATTAAAGTACAAACTGAAATGGCTAGAGATACATAAAATTTACATATAGGGATAGAGATAAGCAAGACTGTCTTGCCCCAAGGCATAGGAGAGAAGAACTGCAAAATATTAACATACATAATATGTACACTGATTAGCTGTTTTGCTTTAGTGCTTTAAAAAAATTAGTAAAAAAAAAAAAAAATCCCCAAAAAGGAGAGATATACTTACAGTGTCTGAAGATTGGAAAGAAACCTAAATACACCATCAGCAATGTGAGTGACTCTGTTGTCCCCTAAGTTCAATCTCTCCAGTAAGCTCAGACCCACAAAGGCAGATTCATCCAGGCGGGTCAACTGGTTATAGGACAAATCACTAAAAACAGGAAACATGGAAGGTAAAAAATTCACTCTCTTCTAGTTCAACTTTCATATTCTTATTCTACTTACATGATAAATTTAGGGCTTTCAAACTTCTAATAAAAAGGGATATTAGATCTCATTACTGGCCATGGGAATGACTTATTCAATCTGCTCTAGTCTCACAGCTTCCACTGAAATGCCATCTCACACTTACAGTTCAGACAGTCTTTGGCAGAACTCCCATGCATCAGGGCTGATTCTTTCAACAGCATTCTGGCTCACATAGAGCTGTTGTAACATTCGCAAGCCATACAACCACCCCTTGTTCACTTCTGTAAGGTTATTATGCTCCAGTTCTCTGCAGAATTAAAGAAAGGAGGGAATATGTTTCAAAACAAGGCATGCAGGACTTCCCTGGTGGCACAGTGGTTAAGAATCCGTCTGCCAATGCAGGGGACACGGGTTCGAGCCCTGGTCCAGGAAGATCCCACATGCCGCAGAGCAACTAAGCCTGTGCACAACTACTGAGCCTGTGCTCTAGAGCCTGTGAGCCACAGCTACTGAAGACCACATGCCTAGAGCCCGTGCTCCGCAACAAGAGAAGCCACCGCAATGAGAAGCCTGCACACCACAACGAAGAGTAGCCCCCACTCACCACAACTAGAGAAAGCCCGCGTGCAGCAACAAAGACCTAACACAGCCAAAAATAAACAAAATTAAATCTTTAAGAAAAAAAACCCAACAAGGCATGCAATGAGAAGATTCCAAAAATCTTCATTAAGTCTTGCACAGAGAGGCATATACCTTTGCTCAACCCAAGTGAGCAGACAAATTCTATTCATAAATATGTACATGTTTCTTAAGATTTAGTGCAAGAAGCCTGTAAGACTCTCTAAAATATCATATCTATAAAATCAACTCACCAAGAGATATAGTATACCTGTTCTGGATAAATCCTAATAATTTTCATCAGTCAAACATTAAGGGAATATAAACTTTTCAGATGAAATGTTTGGAAGAATGATGACAAAAATACCAGTTAGATAACAAAGCTTAAATCTTAATTTATTTCACATAAGAGAAGGGAGGAAGAGCTAAAGTACTGTTATAATTAAAGCTACTATCCTAGCTGTTTGGCACTGAAAAGCCCCAGACTCCCTTCCTAACAATCTCTTATTCTAGTTCATAGTACTTACAATTCTTCCATGTTATCCAAGCCAAAAAAAGCTCCATCCTTGAGTTTGCTAATTCCATTCCGCTGCATTTTCAAAGATCTTAAGGAGTCTAGACCTTGGAATGTGAGACCTTCCACAACTTTAATCCTGTTTCTTTTAAGTTCCCTTTAACAGAAATAGTTTTACAGTCAAAAAATTGGTTTGCTGATTTGCCCTAATAATAATAAAAAGAAAGACATATAAGAAAAAACAATCTTCTTATAATCCATCTATTTAGTTACTCACAAGAATTGGAGGTGAGGTAGCTTGAAGATCTTGGGTGGAATCATGCTAATTCTATTCCTGTTTAACTTTACCACTAATAAGGAACTTGACAAATTATCGAAGCAACCAGCCTCCAAGATGGTTATCCTATTATTGCTCAAATTCCTAAAATGAACAAGATAACAACAAAAAAATTCAGTGAAACTAAACATTCTACCACTGTAAAGCTGCCTCAAGTCTATGACTAAGCCCCAGCTCTACCACTTAGCAACCGTATGCAACTTTACAAATCATTTAACTGCTTTGTTTCTTCAAGTACAAAATAAGGATAATACCTACTTCATTTGGGTTGAAACAGTATGTGTGAATGTGTTTTGTAAACTGTAAAACACTAGCACTCACGCTAATTATCACCACCATTACACAGGTTAAGCACTGTTTAACAAACTACTCCCATTTACCTTTTACATGACTGTTAGTAAAACATAATCCAGAATTAAATCTCAAAAATTACCCTGGATACTTAATATTTTCTGAAAATAGTGTACTCTTTAAGGGAAGAAAAAAAACAAAAAAATCTAACCTAGGTTTGTTTCATATAAGCATATCAAAATCACAATAAATAAGACATATCTGGGAAGATAAATATCAATGAATAATAAACATGCACTTCAAATTAAATCTAATTTAAACTCTATTTTACTTACAGGTATTTAAGCTGCATTCGAGGAAATGACGATGTCTTGACTTCTGATATTATATTTGAGCTGAGATCTAAACTCTCGAGAGCAGGGTAAAACTGGAATGCTTCTGCATTTATTTCTGGGATTATATTATGGACTCTATAAAACAAAGATTATATTAAAGCTATTGCCAGTGATCCACCCTAAACCACAAAAATGTTAAATAATTAGGATCAACAACAAGGGTACCTAAAACAAAAACAAAAAAAACTGTGTACTATGCATAATTTAAGTAAAAGACCTGAAATTTTATTTACTTACAATGAGAGAAGAGTAATATTAGTGGTTGGTTCTCCAAAATATGGGATTTCAGTTAGCTCATTATAATTCATTTTCCTGAGTAGGGGGAAAAATAGATATAAAAATTTAGTGAGGGAAATGCTACCTCGAGTTCTAGTTTCTGGCTAGTACATATTCTTTAGGATAAATGCCAAATCTGAAAAAAGCCTATGACCCAGAATGAGTTAGACTAAATATTTTCTACTGAGAAATTAGAGATTTTAATAAAAAAATGTTTTCATGGTATAGATCTATGATTTGATACCAATATTAGAAAGGTTAGGAAATATTTTGTACATTAAATATTTTTAATCCCAGCAAGGTTATTTGAATAGTTACTATTATGACTGCTAATTTAAGTCCTTCTTAAACAAAAAAAGAATAATTCATATCTCTCTATATATATTTCTTTATAATAAATAAAATAAATTTATATATAAGTTAATTAAATAAATTTTTAAAATACACACGCACACACACATATTTTTTTGTTACTCAAAGTTAGGGAAAGTTGCTTGAGACCACAGACCTAAAAGATTATCTCAATTGTTTTAGTAGCAAACCTAATGCAATCACATTTCACCAACCTGTTTTTCAATCACTGAACAACCTCAACAATCTAGAATACAGAAAAGAAGCCAGAAGTAAAAGGCCTCCAAGTAAACAACTGAAGTTACAAAGTCCATGTAATAAATAATAAGGCCATGCACTTCCCACTAAGCATTTTCCTTTCCTCAGGACCTACGCTTTCAGCTAATAGGCTTGTCAATTGTTCATTCAGTCCGCAGCAGATTAGGGGCAGCCAATCTGAGGCAGGGAAGGAGAGAATGCAGAACAAATGAGAGCACAAAGTACCCCTTGTCAGAAAGAAATTCAAAAGAAAAATTCATCTGAGGATTCTGAGGGTGTTTAGTATAGAGGTAAACAGGCCTCAACAGTTGTGCCTCTGGGAATACCACAATGCAATAACTGATATTAATAATATTTTAGAAACTTCTCTCCAGAAACTACGTAATAATACATCTCAGTACTAAAAGAAAAACTTCAATGAAGAGGAAAACTGAATTATATTAACTACCATATTCCAGGTGATACCAAAAATATTGTATTTCATATAAACCTACTTCAGACATGATGCTTCCACCTTAGACAAGTCAAAACATTAAAAAAAAAAATTTACACAATACAGAGTTTCACTGGCTGAAACTCTGGCAAAAAATAAAATAAAATATATTCACTCTGAAGAGGGGAAATCTTATTTTAGGCCCCAAGGAAGTAGAACAGTATTTCTACGCAGTTTACAACTTGAAATCACCAATGCAATGGCATAATACCCAGAGAGTTTGTGATACTAACAAAGCCAAAGACAAGTTTAGGCTTTTAAACATGTTTTAATCTAAAGTTTTCTTTCCTTCAATTTTTTGACATTTTTGCATTAAACATCCTGAAATTCATAATTCATCAAATCACCTCAAAGAATTTAATGTAAGTTTAAATAAATAAAAATAACTTACACTTCTTGTAATGTTTGAGATTCCAAGCTTATGTTCCAGTTAGACAACCGATTATGACTCAAATCCCTAAACGGAGGATAAGAGATCATTCTTAGTTTAGCCCTAGAAAGCACACTTAAAGGAAAAAAAAAAAAACAAACAAAAATAGGAATCTAAACGCCCTATCAAATGTGAATTTAAGTAGTACAGATAAAAAGAAATGTTTATAATGCATGAATAAAAATTTATGTAGATTTCAAAATAGCTCTTTTACTTTCTCCTTTTTATAAGGGTTTTTTGTTTTTGTTTTTACTAACTAGGAAATACATTCACATGGTTCAATAATCAAAAAGTATAAAAGGATATACAGTAAAAAGTCTCCCACCCTTGTCTCCAGCCATCCAATTTCCCTCCCCAACAGCAACAAGTGAAAATATACCATTTCTTTTACAGCCTGTCAGATACTTTATGCATGTACCAGAAAAGTTTTACACAAATGGTAGAATAATTTACACATTATTTTGCCCCTTGGTTTTTTCACTTAACAACATATCTTGTAGATCATTCCACAGAGATATTATGGTTTCTTTATCCCTTCCAGTGATTATGTTATACTTTATTATAATGCAGTATGCTTTACATACTTTTGAAAGAAATATATACTTTTAAAGTAACATAATATAAAGTAATATATACTTTACATAATATATAATATATATTACACTTTAGCTGTAGATAAACTTGAAGATGGATTAGATTTCACAAGTCAAGACAGTGAGCTTATGTATTAGAATTGGGGTTGACCACATCCTTGATAGAGATGTAGTCTTCCTTAAAAGCAAAAAAAGCAATCTAGCTTCAGGGAAGGGAAATTCATCTCACTCCAAGTTACGTTAATGATGATGGTGGTGGTGGCGGCAGCAGGTAACATTTATTAAGTGCCAGGCACTCTTCTATGCACTTTATACATATAAATCTGCCTAAGTCCACACAACAACTTTATGAGGCAAATACCAGAAACAGAGATTAATAATTTGTCAATCCAAGGTCACACAGCTAATAAGTGAGGAAGTCAAAAATTTGAAATTCCATCTCACTTCTAGTGAGTAGTTTATTAGATACAGCAGAGATTTCACTCAAATTAGTCATGAGTCTAAATATTTAAATAGGCTTAAAAATTCACCTTGCTGCTTTCTGGCATCTTTTCAAGACTGAGGTGGAATCTAGCCCACACAAGCTGTCTGCCCAAGAGATGTATTACACATTACAATATGGCTAGCAATAGGGATACACTAGAGAAACATTACAGATCACTTTATCTCACTGTACCACCACGGGCAGTTGACAGAGGCATGCAGTTTTGAACGATGTCTCTATCACAGCACAACAATTTGTTCTCAGCTAGTTTCATGTCTGTCCATCTGTAAAACCTAGCCACTTTCATTTAAGAGCTTAATTTACACCATACTATAACTAAGGCTAGATCAAACTGTCACTTTTTCACACAGTTCTAAAACCTTTATTCTAAGATATATGGCACCAGGTATCAGCTCAAGGACACTCATGAATGGAGGCGTGTGTTGGGAAATGTTAAGAGAGAAAAACATGAATTCACTCCACATAAAAATCTTATATGCAGACACTGTCATCCAATTCACACTTGCTACTGAACAACAAACACAGAATTTCACACGAGTGAAAAGATGTTTATTTACTGTGGTGTTTCAACTTAAGGAGAAATGCGACTGCTCTAATTTAAGTTAGATACTCCATATTCTACTGCAAGGTGGCTGGTCTGGCAAACAGAGCTAATATCATCTGTATAGTAGGCTACCACAGCATCATTTACTTCTACATCTCATGCTTTCTGGAATTTTCCTTTTACAGATTAAGGGCTTTCATTTTAATCAGTGCCTCTAATGCCTTTCCAAACCCTAACCTCCTTGGCAGTATAACTTTTGATTGTACTATCCCCTATATTTCTCTCATGGATGTCAATGATGACCAGACAATCAGTTTTAAAGAAAACCATTATTAAAGAAATCAAAAGCAATCAGATTAAATTTAACTTATACATAGTATAAACCACTATATATTCAGGATCAGTGAAAACTGTCCACTGTCTCTACTGGGTGAAAGAATAATTTTCTCTGTGTGTTTGAAAAACCTCTAACACTTTTTGATGTAATCCAAAAGATACCTGAAATAATTTGGAGCCTCTCTACAGACTAATGCTGTCTTAAGAATATATGCCTCAGGGCTTCCCTGGTGGCGCAGTGGTTAAGAATCCGCCTCCCAATGCAGGGGACACAGGTTCCAGCCCTGCTCCGGGAAGATCCCACATGCCACGGAGCAACTAAGTCCGTGCACCACAAGTACTAAGCCTGCGCTCTAGAGCCTGCTAACCGCAACTACTGAGCCCACGTGACACAACTACTGAAGCCCGCACACCTAGAGCCCATGCTCCACAACAAGAGAAGCCACTGCAATGAGAAGCCTGCGCACTGCCACAGAGTAGCCCGTTTGCCACAACTAAAGAAAGTCTGGGCGCAGCAACAAAGACTCAATGCAGCCAAAAATAAATAAAATAAATAAATTTATTTTTTAAAAAAAAGAATATATGCCTCGGGCTTCCCTGGTGGTTCTGTGGTTAAGAATACGCCTGCCAATGCAGGGGACACGGGTTCATGCCCCGGTCCGGGAGGATCCCACATGCCGCGGAGCGGCTGGGCCCGTGAGCCATGGCCGCTGAGCCTGCGCATCCGGAGCCTGTGCTCCGCAACAGGAGAGGCCACAATGGTGAGAGGCCCGCGTACAGCAATAAATAAATAAATAAATAAATAAATAAATAAATAAAAAAGAATACGCCTGCCAATGCAGGGGACACGGGTTTGAGCCCTGGTCTAGGAGGATCCCACATGCCACGGAGCAGCTAGGCCCGCCTGCCACAACTGCTGAGCCTGTGCTCTAGAGCCCGTGAGCCACAACTACTGAGCCCACATGACACAACTTCTGAAGCCCACACGCCTGGATCCCATGCTCCACAACAAGAGAAGCCACCGCAATAAGAAGCCTGCACACGGTAATGAAGAGTAGCCCCCGGTTGCCGCAACTAGAGAAAGCCCACGCACAGCAACACAGACCCAACGCAGCCAAAAATAAATTAATTAATTAATTAAAAAAATAATAATAATATATGCCTCACAGGTCAGAACCACATATAATGAGGCTCTCTGGACTTTTCTGCAACAAATCCACGTTGAACAGATTAAAAAACACTAACAATGAGCTGAAATACACTCCCAAAGTGGTACTATCATAGAAAGCAACTAGTATAAATCATATAGCTGTTTTCTCAAAATACCAGATGTGTAACTAGAATTATATGGATTGATCTGATCACCAGGTATCCATGCAATAAGCATTTATTGAACCATGTGCCAGACACTGTGCTAAGTGCTAAGGTTACAACCACTGTCAACTTTAGTAACCTTTTTGTCTTTTTTTTTTTTTTTTTCCCCGGTACGCGGGCCTGTCACTGCTGTGGCCTCTCCCGTTGCGGAGCACAGGCTCCGGACGTGCAGGCTCAGCGGCCATGGCTCACGGGCCCAGCCACTCCGCGGCACGTGGGATCTTCCTGGACCGGGGCACGAGCCCCTGTCCCCTGCATCGGCAGGCGGACTCTCAACCACTGTGCCACCAGGGAAGCCCCTTTTTGTCTTTTTTGAAAGCAACATTTGTAGTACTCTGTGGAGTCACTTCAAAATGGTAAACATAAACTCAACATCAACTCAACTACTATCCTTCACTGAAAAATGTGTAAATTAACTTTCTTTTATATCTAGATTTCACTCTGGCATTTAATATGACATGGGTATACGAAGGTACACAGACATACTCTTGCTCTCCATAAGAAATTTCCGATTTATTTTTTTAAAGTAGTCCAAAAAGGCTGAAGAAGATAAATTTGAAGACTTCAAATATCAGATGTAAAATTCTTATATTAAGAATTTGAATAATTTTCAAAATGAAAGTCTCTATTCTTGCCAGTGGCCAGTCATTAATTTCATTTAGTTCACATAAACTAATTCTAGTTTATCTGTTTGTTTTTGTTTTCTAAGTGCAAGTCCTGAAATGGAGAATGTCTTTCAAAGATTTTCCCCTTGAAATATCCTTAAAATGCACTTAAATAGTTGAAGTAATCTAATGCTTGACAAACACAACCTAAAGAGTCTAGTTTTTTAACAGTCAATAATCTTTATTTTTTAACAAGACTAATATCTGAATATTTATGGATACGAAGTTTGGAGAGTAAAGGTCTCTCAGCGAAGGCCTTACTTATTAGCTCAGTGTTATACTCAGTTCCCACTCATGCTAATCTACAGGGATGTAGCTGTAATAAAAGATGAATTATTAACGTTCTTGATACCATGTGGAGCCAGAGGTGCCATTAATGTAGCCATTTTGTACCATCAGGGTGTAAATAATTTATAAGATATGCAGAGCAATCACAACTGTTTGAGGAGAATCAAGTTCTGCAAGCTAATTGCAAAGAAGTTCTGTAGCAATGGAGATGTTGAAGTTTTCTTCTGCCCAGTCATATATGTACACTTTTGAGTCATCATCAATCTTATTTGTTTTTGAGTATCTGCTGTTTTGAGATAGCTTTCGGTATAAAGCTGTTAGTGATAAAGGAAAAGTAAACCTAAAAGCAGACAGAATTTTGAGTTGTTTCGGGATCCCTGTCTTTAGTATACTCCAAGAGTACTTAAGATAATCAGCCTGTTAAATCACAGTACTAGGATCCCTGGTGGCACAGTGGTTAAGAATCCGCCTGCTGGAGACACTTTTTTTTTCCTCCCTCCTTCCCTCCTCTCGTCCCTTCCCTTTCCCTCTCCTCCCCTATCGCCTCTTTCCCCACTAAAAAAAAAAAAAAAAAAGAATCCGCCTGCCAATGCGTTCGAGCCCTGGTCTGGGAAGATCCTACCTGATACAGAGCAACTAAGCCCATGCGCCACAACTACGGAGCCCTCGCGCCTAGAGCCCGTGCTCCGCAACAAGAGAAGCCACCGCAATGAGAAGCCCGCTCACTGCAACGAAGAGTAGCCCCCGCTCACCGCAACTAGAGAAAGCCCGTGCACGGCAATGAAGAACCAGCGTAGCCAAAAACAAATAGATAATAAATAAATAAATCACAGTACTATAATGAGCGAAATGATAATCCTGAGTATATTTTTTAAAGTAAATTACACTGGATACACTCTAATTAGCAAAACAGGGATTTCCATTCACAAAAGGGCAAATTATGCTGGATAAATACATAAAACATTGTCATACCCAAACTACTGGATATATAATATGTTGGTATCTTTTAACTTTTTGCAAAGGGCCCCTTTATCAGAAATTTTGTTATCGTTGAAGTTCACAGTTCAGCCTATTCTCAAAAGCTTGTATTACAGCATGAAGCATAATGCTATTCCAAATTAAGGTTTCATCCTTCAACTGCATTACTTATTTACACTGTACAACACTTTTTATATGAATCCAAAAAGTTGGATGTGGTAGGAAAATGGGAGCACTAATTTTCAAGAATAAGAGGCATATCTTATTTTCTTCCATCATCTTTCCCTGGGTTCTGAATGACTGAAAACATTGCTTCATTGTGGGGACTACAACAACAAAACAAGAAATATGAATTCTACAGCTACCTTTAAGAATAGAGTTTTTGCACACCCAGTTCTGGTACCTGGGGCAAGTCATTTAACCTCTCTAAACTTCAGTCTCATCTACCATTAAATGAGGATACTAGTACCTACCTCAATGGATTGCTCAGATGATTAAAAGGATATAAATAAAATGCTTAGACTACAGGTCAGTGTGTAAATAGTAGATTATATAATACTAGATTTGAAATAGAATGATGGTCCAGCACTCTCACCTTTTCTAAGTATTTACCTTTTGTACACACAGGCATAATCCACTTCCCAAGGTAAAATCTTAATTAATTGGAACTACTCCCCTAAATTAGCTTATTAAAGTAATAAATTAAATATTGCTTCTGAATTCCAATTTCATGAGAAAGATGCCAATAACAAGGCAGCCCACCAAAGATTTGGTCAAATTATTGAGGTATAAACCTATATCACAAGATATGATGTTTTAGAATAACCTAAGAATTCTATTCTACATAGAGTCATATAATTATTAAGAGATATCTACCAGGAAGTTACTGTAATAGCAAAATCATAAAATAAAAAGAAATCTAAATGTTCAATAAAATGAGATCAGTTAAATAACTTATGAAAGCTCCATATAATGGAAATCTCTGCAGCCAGTAAAAAGAATAGCATAAGGAATATGGTCAATAATATTGTAATAACTTTGTACGGAGACAGATGGTTATCATGACACCAGACTAATCATGGTGATCACTTCATAATGCATGCAAATTTTTAAAAATGCATGCAAATGTGAAATCATTATGTAGCACACCTGAAACTAACATAATATTGTAAATCAATTATATTTCAATTAAAAAATAAAAGAATAACAGATATTTATACATAGTGCATAGTACAGCTTTGTGGTGGGGAGGTGTTTCTAAAGAAAAGGGAAAAGATGTATGTGTAAAACTGTGGAAGTACACCCAAGAAACAGTTAACAGTGAATTTTCCTTAGGTGGAACAAGGAACTTGTTACTTTTCCATTTTATATGCTTTTGTACTGTTTTAATAGTTTATCATGGGAAAGTATTATCTAAAAATAAACTC
The DNA here is from genome assembly GCF_964374135.1 of Grampus griseus. Lineage (NCBI taxonomy): Eukaryota > Metazoa > Chordata > Mammalia > Artiodactyla > Delphinidae > Grampus > Grampus griseus. The sequence continues at coordinate 84,176,604 of NC_139017.1, forward strand.
ACACATAAAATCTATCTTTAGCCCAGAATGTGACTAGGAAACAAGATTTTAATTGTTACTTTTCGAAGAGACTAGAATTGTTCTTACAGAGTGTTTTCAGAATAATGCTCTAAACTGACCCAATCAGATTAATTATGACATTAGACAAAGGAAAAAATAATAATTAGATGTATTTTGCATTCCTAATCAGTAGTATACCTCAGAAAGATAGTGGAACACACATACTAGATTTAGTTTTTGGACTGATCTATGAAACAGTAAATTGCATTTTTGAACCCAGTGTCTGGCCTTCAAATATCAAGCCAATGAACAGCTGAATTTTTAGCAAGCAGTACAAAACCACAGCATATTAATCCCATGCTTTTAATGTTTTTTCCATTTAGAATAAAAAATAATTCAGCAATAGCAGAACAAAGGCTGTTGCTTATACATGAAAATATACAGAAAGCTAAGATACTTTCCATCATCATTAGTGAGCATTTTCTGACTATGAACTGGGTTCACATCTTCTTATCAGACTATTTTATATTTGGATAGACTATATTTTATTATAATTATTAAGTTATTATATTTTGGGGAGTGAATAGATATTAAATTTAATATAAACTGTCTTATCACTTACGTTATTGGCAGAGAAGGAAGGTCTAATCAAAGCCAAGCATTAGGTGGGTTTCTCATTATTATCTCTTAACACCTATATAGTTTAACTTGGCACCAAGTCTAATATTTCCTCAAATAAGCATAATTATGCTCAGGGTTGGCTATGCTTTTCCTGTTGCTACCTGCCAAGATTTTGATTATATAACTAAGATGTCATAGTGGTTTTGAAATGGATATACAAAAAATAAAAATATATAAGAGAAAGCCAAAGTTAAGAAGTGTTTAGCTACAAATTTATTTACACCACACTTCATTAATGTTGCACTGTTTATGGTTTAACCTTAGAACTACTCATCACTACTAGTTATTCTGACAGTTATTCCAGCATTTAAGTTTATTACAAACAACACAGTTACAGTCTCCTTTTTGGGGAAAAGTTGGGGAAGGGCAAGAGAAGGAAAGGTAAAGAATACACACTTTAAAAAAAACAGGTTTACAGCATAGTAAAGAAAGCTTACATTAAATATTCTGTTCCTCTGGTTTTTGTCCCAAACATGAAATTAATAATTTGGATGGAATCTACTTACTTAAATTGCTTTTATTTTTTTAAATATTTATTTATTTATTTAGACTGCACCGGGTCTCAGTTGCAGCACACAAGATCTTTGTTGCAGCATGCGGGATCTAGCTCCCCAACCAGGGTTCGAACATGGGCCCCCTGCATTGGGAGTGCCAAGTCTTATCCACTGGGCCACCAGGGAAGTCCCTAAATTGCTTTTATTTTTTATTTGCATCAGCTGAACATCTTAACATTTTTGATAACTGGAGTAACACAGAATAAACAAGTTGAGTCATTTAGTTTGGCATAGAAAAGAAAACATCATACAAATGCATTCAGATTTTTTTTAAAACATTTTTGCTAAGCTCCTTAATATGATTTGTTTTCTCTACTGCTTAAATGCTAGTTTTCCATTATGATTAAAGGGCCTTTAAAAAAGAAAGTATACCATATAAAATGTCATGGTCCTAAGATGAGGGAAATATATTTTCTAGCATCAGGAAGCCTAATGATTATCTTAATGTACAAGTAATTAAGTAATTCTTTGATTATCCATGTGCTTACTATATATGTTGTATATAAGGAAATGCAAAATATTTTTAATATAACAAAACATAATTAGGACAATAATCTCTATAAAAATAAAAGTGTCCTCCAAAGCATAAAGGACTTTTAAAGAATTAAGTAAAGCACAGATCTCCTCAATTAACATTCAGTAAGCAACAACTGTTTATGGTTCAGTAGTTCTTCACCACTGCTGCACATCAGCATTACCAGGGAAGATTCTAACACACTGATGCTGGGGTCTCATCCAGACCAATCAAAGCAGAATCACTGGGGTGTGAGACCTAAGCACTGGTATTTTGCTAAGGCTCTCCAAGTGATAGTCTAACATGCAGCCAATGCTGAGAACCCTTGCGCTTCTCCAGAAATCTAATACCCCAAAGCCTGATGGTCAGACATGCTCTGTTAAGATTCTTTCAATCCTTTTCCTTTTCTCGCCTTACAATGAAACTGTCCTCGCCAGGCACTGCACTAAGTAGTATGGAACAAAACAGACATTTGGAGAGTTTATATAATCCCTCCTGGAGTTTACAGGATCACCTTAAACTGAAGTCTCACTGACACCAAAATGCCACTAAATTATATTTACTATCAGGATGAAATTCCTGTAAATCCCTATTTGTACCACAGGAGGGTGGGATAGAAAGGGGTAGAAGAAGGAATGGGTGCTTTTATTTCTATTTAATTCTCTTCTGTATTGCTTGATTTCTTTTAATGAGAATATATGCTCTTTTATAATTTATGTGTATTCCCTAAAATAAGATTTTAAAAATGAAGTCTTAGGTAAACGCAGCAAGACATACTAGTACACTGTTAGATAGCTCCTTGGCTACATAGCTCACTGGGAAGGAGAGTCAGGATTTGGGTTTAGGTATGGGAGTCTATAGCAAGGTGAAATGACCCTAGGTTTCTTTACCACTTTCCAGTAGTAGCCTTGTTTGGCTCTCTTCATCTCTTAATTATTGTTCCCTTGCCCAGAAAGATCTTGTCAAAAAGGGCGAAGGTCAACATTGTAAAACTCCTTAGGGATATACTGAGCACACTACTCTCCTCTTTCCAATGGTTCTAACATCTAAAATCGAGTGCCATTCAGGGCAAGGGAACCAGTGAAGACAAAGTTAACATTAAGAGAATCAAACAAATTGTACAAAGAAAAGCAATTAAAACAATATGATTTTTCCCCTAGCAAATTAGCAAATAATAATTTAGATGATGATAATCAATGCTAGGGAAAGTATGATAAGACAGGCACTCTCAGTGTCAAAAGGAGTTTAAGTTGGTAAATTATGCTGGGCTCAATGTAAAATATCAAGATAATTCAGTGTAGACTTGTGTTAACAATGAGATCTAAGTGATCTTTACCAAATATGTATTAGATAAGATTTCTTAAGCCTCTCATTATAGGCTTTCTTCTTCATCTATTTTCTGAACTAACAAAAATGCCTTGAAGATTACAATAAATTTCATGGGCTCACATCTTCTGTTTATCACTTTCCCAGGCAGACCAGGATAAAGAAGATGAAATATGTTAAAATCCTTAATGCAATGCAAGAAAGGCATATTGTATATGCTTTGAAATAATTGTTGGAAGTGAAACAGTTCGATATAACAGTAGTATGCAAGCCAAGGACAACAGATATTGAATTTTGGAAACACCATAGCAGTGTATTCCCCGTTCCCCTAAATGTGCTTTAGGGATTTACCAGTGGGTCTGTTTCTTTTAAAGAATAAAACTGGTGTTTCTGCTAGCGCCTAGAAAGATAAGGTACGTGAAAGACATCCAAATGCCTTTGAAGGATCCCAACTTTAGAAATAGGTGGCTGGTGTACAGGTTGGAATGAAGTTGTAGACTATTAAAAACCCCTCAAACTATGGCTGCAAGCTATAATGACACTTTGTGCAACTGATTATTCACTAATATTTAGTAAATATCTAATAGACGCTGCAAAGTCCTATAAAAACAAAGACAATCAGAATAAATGAAAGATTGTTCACACAGAAGTTTTTCTGAATTTTGGTGCAATTAAACAAAACATCCTAGAGTGAGATGGGAGTTAGAATTAGTAGTAACTTAGTATGCCTATATTCAGAAATTTTTCTCTATTTTTTTTAAAAAGATGATCTTAAAATACAAATAATTAGCTAAGATAATATACTGATTCACTCAAAATGTTTACTGTGGGGAATGAGGTACGCTGAAAAGAAATCATCTAATAAGATATTTTAAAAACTAGAGGGACTTCCCTGGTGGTACAGTGGTTAAGAATCCGCCTGTCAATGCAACGGACACGGGTTTGCTCCCTGGTCCAGGAAGTTCCCACATGCTGCAGAGCAACTAAGCCTGCGAGCCACAACTACTGAAGCCCATGCGCCTGTGCTCTGCAACAAGAGAAGCCACCGCAATAAGAAGCCCATGCACCACAACAAAGAGTAGCCCCTGCTTGCCACAACTAGAGAAAGCCCGCGCGCAGCAATGAAGACCCAATGCAGCCAAAAATAAAATTTAAAAAAAAACTAGAGAAGTAAAGGGGAAACATTGCGGGGGCCAGGGGGGATAAATTAGGAGCTTGGGATTAACACACACACACTACCATATATAAAACAGATAAACAGCCAAGACCTACTGCACAGTACAGAGAACTCTACTCAGTATTCTGTAATAACCCATATGGGTAAAGAAACTGAAAAAGAATGAATATATATATATGTATAACTGAATCACTTTGCTGTACACCTAAAACTACTACAACATTGTAAATCAACTATACTCCAATAAAATTTTAAAAAAACAAAAAAAAATAAAGAAGCAATTGAGAAAGGACTGCTTTAATTTCTTTGAGAGCTTCTCCTCATCTCCCTCAAAAGGTTTTCTTTAATTCAATTATTTGCTGCATTCATTCAACAAATACCTTTGAGTACCTACTGGTGGTCACTGTTCTTCTATAGCAATGAATGAACAGATAAAAATCCATGCCCCCGTGACATTTACATTCTATTGAAAAGACAAAGTAAAATAGGTAGCATGTCAGAAGATGATGCCTACTAAAGACAAAAATAAAGCCAAGAAGAGGGCTGGGGCTTTCTATGGAGAAGAGAGTTAACCTGTAAGTCCTGAGTTTCTTGTGGAGACTGGTGTGAACAAGAATAAAGGGCATAATGAGCCTGGGGCTGATGGTCTCACAGCAGATACTGGTTGGTGGTGAGGATGTGAGGGTCAGGGCAAGGAAGGCATGGGGAATCTTCCCAGGAATAAGCTCTTCTTCACTCTGGAGTGTAGAACTGGGATAGGATGATATTAGGCAGAGCAAGAAGCGTTTCCTCTTGATTCCTACCTAAAGAGGCCTAGAAGCCAAGAAAGGGAAGTCCTACTTTGGTTTGATGACAGAGTAAACCACGTTTCTAAACCCACAGCCAATCTCACTGTGCTCCGCCCCGCAGTCAATCTCACTTCCCCATAAAATGCAGTGAAAATATCATGGAACACAAAATGGAAGAAGGAGGTATAAAACAAGGGTAGATAGTAACAAATGGGGTAAATACGAGGGACCTTAATACAGGGGAAATCTAATCTGTACCTTTTTTAAAGGGACTCATTTTCAGTTCACCACCTTGTGGTTTGAAGCAATTAAAGTGAATTCTTCTTTTCACATCCCAGCTGGATTATCCAATTGAAAAGCATCAAGTTATGTCAAAGTTATGTTTCTGCCTCTCAGTTTTCTTCACAACCTGTATCCTCTACATGCAATAGAAGGTTGAAGAGTTCATTTTCAGAAAAACAAACATCCTCAAATCAACTCCCCTACCATATTACCTTTCTAAAACCTAAGAATATTTTCCAAAGAGTATCTCAGTCCTTACCAGTATCACTGAAAATGTAGAACGGAAGGATACTACAAATTATTTGCCCTTTTAGGAAAGAAATATGAAGTATAGGCAAAGCTCTGCGGTTTTTGCTTGACATCACGCAAGTCACTGGTAGTGAGCTCAGGACCTCTGAAGGAATCGAGGCTAACTCCACCTGTAACTAACAGTGAAAACATTTTACCAATGTCACTCACACAAAGCAACAGCTAAAGAGGTTAAAGCTCAAGTTATGTGCAAATCTGAAAGACTTCCTGGAGTTATTTAACATAAACTGCCCTCTTCCTATGCTGAAGAACTAATCTGTTCACAACTACTCCAAAGAACAATGTGGACAAATCTTAAACAGTAACTATTATGAGAACAGAGGAGACTAAGAAACTAGAAGTAACAACTAAATGCATATGACATCCAGACGTATTTCTCTTGTACCCTCTGAGGCACAAAATGACAGTAAGTATTGTCGCAAGCAAAAGAGACAGAGATGGCAGGTGGCTAAGTGTCATCTGCCATCTCTTTCCAATTAATCTAGTAGAGCAGTGGTTCCCAAATCCATGATGAAGTTTTCAGCAGTCAACAGTAAAACGAAAATAATAAGGTCAAGTTTTCCATAAAGCTAAATATAGTTAATCTACAGAATTTTCCTTAACTCTAAAATCATGTATTCCTGGGACTTCTCTGGCGGTCCAGTGGTTAAGACTCCACAGTTCCACTGCAGGGGGCACGGGTTCGATCTCCGGTCGGGGAACTAAGATCCTGCATGCTGTGTGGCCGAAAAACTAAATAGATAAATAAAAATTAAAAAAAAAAAAATCATGTACTTCCTAATTTTTTGGTGCTATCATGAAATGACCATAACAGCAAATAATTGTTGGAGGAGAGGGGTTCTAACGTTCTTACTTGAAAAAACAAGAAGTTGACTAACATATCTGGTCTTTCAATCTTCTGTGTGTGTGTGTGTGTGTGTGTGTGTGTGTGTGTGTGTGTCTGTCTGTGCCTGCGTGTGTAAAATCAGAACAATGTGACACAGAGCTCTGCCATGGAGAATCCAGTCAAGTTTTAAACTACCAAATAAAATTTGAAAGAGTTTCTGACATATAGAAGCATAAAGACAGGGCTTCCCTGGTGGCGCAGTGGTTGAGAATCTGCCTGCCAATGCAGGGGACACGAGTTTGAGCCCTGGTCCGGGAAGATCCCACATGCCGCGGAGCACCTAAGCCCACGCACCACAACTACTGAGCCTGCACTCTAGAGCCTGCGAGCCACAATTACTGAGCCCACGTGCCACAACTACTGAAGCCCGCATGCCTACAGCCCATGCTCCGCAACAAGAGAAGCCACCGCAATGAGAAGCCCAGGCACCGCTACGAAGAGTAGCCCCTGCTCACCGCAGCTAGAGAAAAGCTCACACACATCAGCTAAGACCCAACACAGCCAAAAATAAATAATAAATAAATTTATTTTTTTAAAAAAGAAGCAGCATAAAGACAGTATCTAGGGAATTCCCTGACAGTCCAGTGGTTAAGATTCGGTGCTCTCAACTGCGAGACCCAGCTTCCATCCCTCGTCGGGGAACTAAGACCCCACAAGCCGAGTGGTGTGGCCCAAAATAAAAACGACAGTATCCATGAACTGGCACAACCACTATGGAGAACAGTACGGAGGTTCCTTATAAAACTAAAACTAGAACTACCATATGACCCAGCAATCCCACTACCGGGCATATATCCAGAGAAAACCATAGTTGGAAAAGATACATGCACCCCAATGTTCACTGCAGCACTATTTACAATAGCCAAGACACGGAAGCAACCTAGATGTCCACTGACAGAGGAATGGATAAAGATGATGTAGTAAATATATACAATAGAATATTACTCAGCCATAAAAAAGAATGAAATAATGACATTTGCAGCAACATGGATAGACCTAGAGATTACCATATGAAGTGAAGCAAGTCAGAGAGAGAAAGGCAAATATCATATGATATCACTTATATGTGGAATCTAAAAAAAAAAAAAAGATACAAATGAACTTATTTACAAAACAGAAAGACTCACACACTTCGAAAACAAATGTATGGTTACCAAAGGGGAAACATGGAGGGGAGGGATAAATTAGGAGTTTGGGATTAACAAATACACACTACTATACATAAAATAGATGATCACCAAGGACCTACTGTATAGCATAGGGAACTCGTACTCAATATTCTGTAATAACCTACATGGGAAAAGAATCTGAAAAAGAATGGATGTATGTATATATATAAATGAATCACTTTGCTGTACACCTGAAACTAACACAATATTGTAAACCAACGATAAACTCTTTTTAAAAAAGACAGTATCTAAGTAAGGTTCTGCCTAGGAAAAAAATCACTTCTATCTTTACTCACACACACAATGCTCCTGACACCAGATATTTTTGGGTTTTTTCCCCCACACCAACCAATTCTCCAACACCAGCTGGATATCCTGCAATTCAACTCTGACACTAACTGGAGTTACTGCAGACCCCACAAATTAAGGGCTCAGTCCCACAAGACTGCCCCCTACACCAATCACAAACAGTAGATCCCTATGTTACCCACAAATTCTGTCCGAGTTGGCTACAAATTGGAGGTTCCCCCTCCTTGGAATCAAGCACCTGCTAGAACAGCTCACAGAACCCAGGAAAACATTTACTTACATTTACTGGACAAACAACATGATAAAGGACACAGATGAACAGCCAGAGGAAGAGATACACAGGGCGAGATCCAGAAGGGTCTGGTGCAGGAGCTTCTGTCTCCATGGAGTTGGGATGCACCACCCTCACAGCATACATCCTGGTAGGTGTGTTCACCAACTCACAAGCTCTCTGAACGCCATACTTTGAAAATTTTTATGGAGGCTTCATCACATGGGCATGATCAATTACTACCTCAATCTCTAGCCCCTCTCCTCTTCTGTAAGATGGGGGGCGTGGGGCTGAAAGTTCCCAGTTTCTAATCACCGCTTGGTCTTTCTGGTGACCCACCCCAATCCTGAAGCTATCCAGGAGCCCACCAAGAGTCACCCCATTAGGTCAAAAGACACCCCTATCACCCAGAAAATTCCAAGAGATGTAGGAGCTGTGTATCAGGAATCAGGGTCAAAGACCAAATATTAGAACAAAAGGCACTCCAAATACTTATCACTTTGGAAGTTACAAGGGTTTCAGGAGCTGTGTGCCAGGAGCCAGGGGCAGAGACCGATATATATATACTCAAAAGATACTGGCATGTTGTAGAATCCCATTCAGTCATTAATAACTGGACCAGTCCATCATCATATGGTATGAAAAATAATTTTCAGGTAAGGCCACTCGGGTTTGCAGGCTTCCAGTTAATCTTGTCAGGTTCCAAATGCAGGTGTGGTCTAGGCAAACATACGGTTTCACTCTTTCAGTCATCTGGTGTAACTGCATTAAGAGATATAATCGACTACTCTGAGCCCTTTTGAGGTGTTATTATTGGATTTCCCTCACTACACAACCCATTTACTTGTTTCTTTATCTTCAGCTACTATTATTGCTCCTTCTCTCCCTGTATACCCAAACTCTTTCAACTTCGGAAGGAACATCAGGTTCAGCCACTGTGCTGGTCTAGATAGCAAAGAGCAACACTAGTTTAGCAAGCTCCCCCGCTTCAGTCCACAGTTCATTTAGCGTAAGGTAACACAGTTACAGAACTACCTGGGCTCTTTTTACCACCAGGCAATATAGTGGCATTCACTGTTTACCTCAATTTTGCAAGATGGGGTGAAGGCACAACCCACCCCATCAGGTACTTAGGAATCTTGAACCCAAATTTAAAATTACAGTTAGCTTCTTGCTTAGGAATCATCTATGTTTCCAGCACTTATATTTGCAGGCCTGGTCCTATGACCACTGCATCAAGCAGGGGGAAGAAAGTTAATAGGGGAAAGAAAGAAAAAAGTATACTTGTTCCACCAGAGTACTTCTCCCTTAGTAAGAATTGCATAGTCATTCCACACCCTCTTCCCCAGACCCACCAGAAAGAGGACTCTATACAGTAGGGCCACTCCTTTAGCCCCACCCCATGTTGAGTATGAGTACACTTTCATGGTATACAAGCCAGCCTTTCATGTCTTTTTCTCTCCCATTTTAGATAACCAATGTTTTAATTGCCCATTCTAGTTCTCCATCAAACTAGTACCCTGAGGAGGCTCTCTCTCTGCCCACTCTTGGACATTATGGGCTATAAAGTGTACTCCTTGGTCTGAAGAGATGATGGTCAGCCATCCAAACTGGTACAATTATCTTCTGTTCCGGTTGTTTCAAAGCACTCTTGTATATTTCCATCTACCACCAAGTAAGTAAAGCCTGGTCCAGAGTCAGTGTCTATTCCTATCAGGACTCATTTGTAGCCCCCCAGGTCTACCAACATCAGTCTCACTTACTAGCTATATTCAAGGCCTTTCCCCCAGAGGAATCTGACACTTAGCCATCTGCCATCTCTGTCTCTTTTGCTTGCAGACAGAACATTATTCTGTCAATACTTACTGTCATTTTGTGCCTCAGACGATACAAGAGAAATACGTCTGGATTTAGCCCATTTCTGCATTGCTGCAATGCCCCCATATCCACTCATTTCATGGACCCACATGGCCATCTCAAGTGAGCACACAGGGGGTATCTGCCTGGTGATTCTAATCACCTTCTGAACTTAGAAGGGGCTTCTCCTGGTGGACGTCGACAAAGCCCTACTTTAATGCATCCTTCAAATTCCCACGGTAATTCCCATAGGGCTATGCCCCATAAGGGCATCCCTTTAACAGGCCATGTTTCCACTGTTCTTCTGCCTGACCATATGGTCTGGCCATAGGCCGTTGTCCATGAGTCAGTAAAAACTCAAACACAGGGGTTTTTACCACTGTTCAATTCTTGCATTACTCTAGGAAAACAGCATGCAATTCAACCCAGTGAGCTAATGTCTTTACCTTCTTCTATCGGTGGTGGCCTTCAAAATAGAATGCTGTCCCTTCACCTTGCAACTGTCATTCACAAACCAAGCAGCTCTTTTTTGGTCAGTTATGAGCTGTTTATAGGACACTTCCAAGTGACAACATAATCCAGCAGCTCCTCACACAGTTCCAGAGTCAGTCCTAAGGGAACAGAGGCTCCCTATTCTTTAGTATATCCTCCTCGCATGCCCTGGACAGTATGATCCTGTGTAAACCATTGCCATTTTATTATGAAACTCTTCTGGGCACTGTCCTCCCCACTGGAGTGTTTATCAGACATTATGCAAGATATCAAGATTCTTTTCAAAATTACTTCATGACTTTTAGTCATATGGGCAGTTTCAATTAATGTCCAAAGGAAGCCAGTAACTACCCTTCAACTGGAAATTCTCCAGTCCAAAGTCCTAGAAGCTGTTGCTGGGAGGCACTCAGGTACACACAGGGTTATCACACAGAGAATTTTCCCATACCAACACTCCAGCTTCTATTCTATGCTAGGTGGGCTTGGGCCACCTTACTGGTTCCCATTTAGCGTGTCCAGTTAGTAATATTGCTTGAAGTGTAGATTTACATGCCTTCTGTTTTACAACACTAGGTAGAGAAAACATTCCCCAACCAGATACAGTGTCCATCTTCATTATACAATCAGGTAAAAGTCTGATCAAATATACCATTCTCCTACAAACTTTCACCTTACATTCTTAACTAGAGCCTCCATTAGGGCTTATATGAACAAATTTTGGCTGTAGAGTACTAGGTAGGGGAAGCAGTCCCCATACAGACGTAACACCCATTCCTATAAAACACTCAGGTAAAGAAGATACAACTTGGGCTTCCCTGGTGGCGCAGTGGTTCAGAGTCCGCCTGCCGATGCAGGGGATACGGGTTCGTGCCCCGGTCCGGGAAGATCCCACATGCTGCGGAGCAGCTGGGCCTGTGAGCCATGGCCGCTGGGCCTGCGCATCCGGAGCCTGTGCTCCGCAACCGGATAGGCCACAACAGTGAGAGGCCCGCATAGTGCAAAAAAAAAAAAAAAGAAGATACAACTTAAAGCCTGTTTAAACATTCCAACTTTCATAATCCTATCAACCCTTATATTTTTATGTTCTCAGCTGTATCAGGTTTCACCAGTGGGTTTTGGTACCACAGTGCAAGATGATCTCCTATCAGGAAATCCTGGGAACTTCTCTACCTTCTGACCATTTTATCCACTCTACTGCAAAAGGTTTTGGGGTCCCCCCTTCGTGGGCTGAGCCAAGGGACCCTGGCCCTTTTGTCAATTTTTTTTCTATTTTTTGGCTGTGCTGCAAGACATGTGGGATCCTAGTTCCCCGACCAGGGATCAAACCCACACCCCCTGCAGTGGAAACACGGCATCCCAACCACTGGACGGCCAGGAAAGTGTCCCTTTCTGTTAATTTTTATCTCATTTAATCTGCCTAACCAATGACCCAAGCGTTTGCTGGTCAAGTTTCTCACTGCAATCTCAGTATTTGGATTTTTAGATTTCTTCAAACTAAACAGAGCAGACTTCTTTGGAGACCTTTAATGTTGGGGGATCAGAAGGAGGTCTTTCCAGCCTGCCCAACCTTGGGTAGTGCAGTAATAACAGCTTTGTTTTAACCCCACTAATGTCTGTTTTATTCATCCCATTTCTTAAAACCATCTAAAGCCTTCCATTCTGCTGGGTTGAATTCCATGATTCTTCCCTATTTCCTTTGTTTTGCTCCTAACAATATTTGCTTTATTCACCTTATTTCTTAGTAACTGTTTAAAAATGTCCACCTTGCTAACATCAGTTCCCTGACTCCTTTGCCTTTCCTCATTCTCTTAACTAACCTAATGTTTTTATTAGCATCTTTATAAGATCCAGAGGGGAAGCTGAGGCAGCCAATACATAAGGCTTCCCCAACTGTCCCCTAGTTTTGCAGCAGTAAGGTTATATGGGGTGCCCATGTAAGAGTTTCCCCTTAATCACAGCATTTACCATGGACTGGGTAACAGGCACATTCAGCAAGTGAATATCCCAATTATCATAAAGATAATCCCACATGGCTTATACACAAAACATATCATCTGCTTCCACTTGGCATTTATTGGAGGCGGCAGACAGTCCTCTTTCTCAGGGATAAACAGACCTTACAGTGGCTTCTGCCCAATCCATTAGGCTGGCTGTTCCCTCAGGAATAAACTACTTTGTGTCTGGATCACATATGGCCATCAGTGATTGTTCCATAGTGACCTGCAGATCCTCCATCAACCCAAACACACTTTTCCCCACTGCAGCATCTAAAACCAGATACTGCTCCTAAATTAATGACTCTCACAATCCATTTTTATTTTTTTATTTTTTTTAAAGTCTTTATTGAATTTGTTACGATATCGCTTCTGGTTTATGTTTTGGGGGTTTTTTTTTGTGGCTGTGAGGCATGTGGGATCTTAGCTCCCTGACCAGGATTGAACCCGCATCCCCTGCATTGGAAGGCGAGGTCTTAAGCACTGGACTGTCAGGGAAGTCCCTCACAGTCCATTTTAATAAAGGTTCTTCAGGAAGCTGATGTTACTGATCCACAAAATGAAACAACTCCTTCACACTGTACTCCCTGATTTCAGTAGTTTCTTGGTTTTGCCCTCCCCGCACACTGACTACATTCTTGGTGGCCAGAGGTCTTAGAGGTACTTTCTGTTGTCCTTGCTTAATTTTTCCCTTGGTGGGCAGCTTTGAGGCTAGTTACCAAAGCTCAGACTTAGTGAAATCTGAGCTTGGTCCAGCATCAAGGTCTGACCCAGCACTCTCTTTTAATTTCACTTTTACATATTACTTCTTATTACATTATTTCAATTTTAGCTATTATAATTTGGTTACCACAATAACGAAGGGATTAAACAGTTCATCTTTTTCTTACTAGTTTCCCTTTCCTTATGCATCCAGTGAACCAAGAGGCTAGGAATTGGATCCATCTCTAAATTCCATTGGTAACTTTTACCTTTAGTAACTTGAGAGCAGCACAGCTGCCGCTCCATACCATGGGTGACCATGTGGTCACCCAGGAATCAAAGGTTCTGGATCCCCTGCCTTTTTATCCCCTCTCTTCCCAAACCACATTTCCATTAGCCAGATCCACTCTAGCAAATCTCACTCCTGTGATACCAAACATCTAGGAAAAATTCTGTGTTAAAAGAAGAAAAAAAAAAAAAATTCAATGACACGTGTTAAAATCTGGTAAGAAAGACTTTATTCAAGGTGGTGCAAGTTATCTGTAAGGGTATAGGGACCACTATGATGAAATTTTGCAGTGGGGGGAAAGAAATTGGGCTCAACTCCAAATACCGCAGGGGCAAGTGTGAATTTATAGCCATGGAGCAGGGTGGACAAAATCAGTGGATGGAAAACTGGAAACAAGGGTAAGGGGGGTTCTGGCTAAATAGACTTAAGTGGATTCCTGCTGAAGACAAGCCATGGTGATCAGACATCACCTGGAGGATGGTGGAACATGAGAAACCAGATCAGATATCAAGGGTGATCAGGTATCAAGGGATTCTTGCTAAAACTGCATTTTACAAGTAAGTATACAGATGAGCCTGGATGAAGGTGGTTCAGTAGTCAAAATTTAGTCAAAGAATCTTTGTCAGGCCCCTTTCTTGTTCAAGGAAAGAAGAGACATTCTTCTTTCCTCTGAACAATATGTCTATTTTCTCATTCAGTAGCCTTTTGTTCATTAAGGACCAGGTGAACCTTCTGTAGGGACTTGGTATTATATTTGCTCAATGGTACCAGCAGTCAGGTATTTAATGAGGGGAGTTTCTATGAAAATAAAAGCCAAAATTAATAGTTAGAGATCCAGTTTCTCAGTCCAGAGGGTAGCCAGTTGGGATTCTTAGATTTGAAATTGAAGCATCTTTAAAAGGTAGAATGAGGATGGCAGTGGCCACCTGAAGAAGTTTCCTGGTTTGCAGTTTGAATGTCTCTGGTGATGGATGGCATTAAATGTTCTGATGAATTCTGTTAGTGATCCACACAGCAGGAGGCACAAAGGTTGCCCATATACAATGTGTTGTGCTCTTTTTTTTTTTTAAGTTTATATCAAGTCATCCAGCTTCAGCTTGCAGGATTTCAGGAAAAGGGCAATTTTAGTTCTCAGTGATGCCACGTCAGGAGAGTGGGGGAAAAAAAAACTGGAAACATTAGTTTGGAGAGTTAGAGTCAGATACTGGAGGAAACCAGAATTGAGAATGTGGTAAGGACTGGCCAGTGTGCAAGATAGAAGCCACAAAGGTGCACTACAGTTTTACACTGAAAGAAAAAAAACTTCCCTCTATAGTTAACCTTTTATTTCTTGTTTACATAATTCTGGTCTCATTAGATTTGTCCTCATTACTCATGTAAGTGCAGCAAGAATAGTGATTGACCATATAGGCAGGCTCTTTTTGAGTTCGTTTTGCTCAAACTTTTCATAAGGAATCTCAGATTAAGTTTTTAAAAGCCTCTCGAGGCTAGGAAGCCAGCTCAGGAACTAGCCACCAGACTTCATCTCCCATTCCTAAAGATTCAGGTGACTCTCTCTCTTCTTGATGTCCCCAGGATATCGTAAGGTTCCTGGACCTGCCAGGAAGTGACTTTCCTTACTCACCTATGAGGCTGAGAATGCTGTAAGCCAGACAGCAGGCCAGTTTTTCCAAGAGCACCGGTTCCATGAAGGCAACCTTAGTCCCTTAAACCAGATTCTATGCACAGTTCACTCTTAAATATAACATTTCAGTCAAAGCCATGATAATATAACCTATATTTCCAATTGTATCCTCTTACAAGAGCACATTCTTATTGAACTTAAACTACCACATTGTCATGAAAATAAGAATACTGGCTAAAAGTTTCTGAATTCTGGAGGAATCAGGTAGGGAGAAAAAGTAATTGTCTCATCTTTGTTCACAAAGGTATTATCTACCAGATTACTGTTGTAAGCTATAGATAACATAAGAGAAAAGAAAAAGGTTATTTATTTGTTTGTTTTTTATTTATTTATTTATTTTTGGCTGCGCTGGCTCTCCACTGATGCATGGGGGCTTTCTCCAGTTGCAGCTAGCGGGGGCTACTCTTCGTTGTGGTGCATGGGCTTCTCATTGTGGTGGTTTCTCTTGTTGCGGTTGTAGGCGCACGGGCTTCAGTAGTTGTGGCGCACGGGCTTAGCTGCTCCGCGGCATGTGGGATCTTCCCGGACCAAGGCTCAAACCCATGTCCCCTGCATTGGCAGGCGGATTCTTAACCACTGCGCCACCAGGGAAGTCCGAAAAAGGTTATTTAAATCTGAAGAGCAAAACATTAAAGAACCAGTAATGTTTCAAACAAAGAGTGATAAAAAAAATTATAACCATCCTCATCAGTTTATTCAGTCCAATGTAATTAATTCTTGTTCTACTTGATCTTGGGTTAACAGTTTCATAAATCCATCAGCTTCTTCATTACTTCTGGAAATTCTCTCAATCTCGTGGCATGGCCTTACTGATGGCATCATGGAGCATTCTTGCCTGTGGCTGACTGTTTATGCTTTCAGAGAAGAATGAGAGTAAAACAACTTGTCCGTGAATGAAAAAAGACTTAAAATGGCCATGGTTAAAGTTCTGATGAGAGTTCATTTGATAAGAAAAATTAGTTATTTCTGTGGCATACAATATGTTATCATAATAACCAGACAACAAGGCTATTTCAAATCTCTATGAACTTCACACTTTTCTGGAATACCTATTATTAGTAACATATATCCGTACGTGTATAACCTAAGAATATTTGTCCTCATTTATTTGACTATGCTTCTCATGTAATTTAAAATACCAAATAAACCTAATTAGTTTAACATATCCTTTTACAACGTGAGAGACATATCCTTTGAGATTTTCCAGGGGCCTCTGGAAAGTCTCGAAGGTAGTTCGAGACTCCATTCTAAATGGAGTCAAAAAGACTCCATTTAGAATTTGATTTTGAGAAGTTGTCAAAAATACTGAAAAGTTTAAACACTTGACTAAATAAGATCACAGGTCACTGTGAAACAATACTTAGTTATCCATTTAAACAAAGTGACAAAAGATTTCAAAGGCAAATACAGAAAGTCACATAGTTGTTTAAAAAAAAAAAACTTAGCTCTTCTAATATTGAGAAAACTCAATGTTTTAGAGTAATCAAAGACCTGATAAAGACAACATGAAACACAGGAAATTATTTTGATAAGACACAAAATCTTTGTTTCCTAGGCAGACTACTTAAAAGGTAAACCTTTTTACAGTTTCTTAATAAGAACAGACCAACAATCCAATAAAACTTTGGGATTCTAGTTTTGCATCAATACACTTTTGTGTTTGTTTTTTGGCCACACTGCGCAGCTTGCAGGATCTTAGCTCCCCAACCAGGGATTGAACCCACCAGGGATTGAACCCAGGCCGAGGCAGTGAAAGCACCGAGTCCTAACCACTGGACCAGCAGGGAATTCCAGTACACTTTTGATATTAAAGTTCACTTTTTTTTTTGTAACTTACAAATAAATCCATTCAATCTCAGCAACTTAACCAAACACAAAATTCCTGTTCTGCAAATCTTCTACAACCATTTTTCTAATATCTATTCAGTTTTTGTACTGTATTTTTCCTCTTTCTCATTCTGGAACTCATTCTACCTTAGAATAAAAATCTTTTTTTCCCTTAACTAAACACATCCTTCATACCTTGCATACAAAGTTATTTCTCTTCATTCTTACAGTTTCTAGTAGTTTCATTTACATATATTGATTATGATTTTTAACTATTAATAAACTTTTTTTTAACAGAAAACTAGGAAGTAGGCAATTGTGGTCTGTCATGTATCAGTTTTCTGTAGTAAACTAGTATATTTCTGAATATACGATTTTGCAATTTCTAGAGGCATATGATTCCTCTTAGTACAATTTTTGTGTAGCAAAAGAATGTTTACTAATAGATCCAAATATCTTGTTTCTTTGTAACATGTAAAAACAAGATGCCAAAAGTATATAAACTTAAATTTAGGTTCAATAATGAATGTTTCAGTAGTTTATCTTACTTACAAATGACTTTGATTTTTATTTTAGGCAGACACAACACCAAACAAAGCCAGCCATCATCTGAAGTTATTTCCCTATTAACTATTTTTTATAACACATGCATGTTAGGCAAACATCACAAAAGCAAAAACCTAAAAAGTTACATACATAGTATTTCCCCCTTTTTTATTTTACTGCTGTGCTTGACATACAGGAAGCAATTCATTTTTTTTGTACATTTTATTCTTAGTTTAGATTTAATGTCTGCACCATATTTAATGCTGACAACTCTGAAGACATGCCTGTTCTTATTTTACCAACAATTTTCAAATTAGCTTTATTTACGAAAAATTATCCCAGATAATGTAAACTTAAAACACTGAGCTTCTCTGTTTCTGAGAGTTTCAGGAATACTTAATTTATGTAACTGCTCATTTATCTCTCAGCTAATTTGAACAGGATTGGATTTTATAAATTAATTTGGTAATACCATCTAGAAGTAGAAAAACAGCACACCTCTACAACATATATACAGACATACATAAACATACAGACAGATGCTAATAGAGATCTTAAGTTTTCACTGGAAAATTTTAGTCATGAGTTAGTTAGTAAAACATAGTAATACAAACTCACTGGTTTATATAAAATAATAATCTCTTGTCTTTTCTCTACTCTATGTTTTTATGTGAATTGTGTTTATGGCAAATGGGACAAGTATGGGTTACCTGTTTACCAATTTTGTACAGACCACCTTCCGTTGCCCTGATATGTAATCTTATGGAGGCTATGAACCAAATTTTAGGTGTTGACCAAGGAGACACCTAGAGGCATCTAGAGGCAGGTCTCCAAAGCCCATCCAACTGCTGAAAACATACAGTCTATTTCCAATTAGCCTTTTTCCTTTTCAGCTTCAGGTAGTTGTTTTGGGGGGTCCCTAAGTTTCTTAACAGCCTCTAGTGGAGGGCAGGGGGTCCAAAGATCAAGTGACTATAAAGACTGAGGTGGAGGGCTTCCCTGGTGGCACAGTGGTTGAGAGTCCGCCTGCTGATGCAGGGGACACGAGTTCGTGCCCTGGTCCGGGAAGATCCCACATGCCGTGGAGCGGCTGGGCCTGTGAGCCATGGCCGCTGAGCCTGCGCGTCCGGAGCCTGTGCTCCACAACAGCAGAGGCCACAGCAGTGAGAGGCCCGCGTACCGCAAAAAAAAAAAAAAGACTGAGGTGTAAAAAGGTCTGGCAGGGGATAGAGGATGAAGGGGCTTTGAGAAGGACATATAGTATTCAAGGGAATTGGAGGAAATACTGAAGGTGGTGAGAGGGCAAAGGAGGAGCAGAAGCAATGAGAAGGGAGACGTCTTAGCGGAGCCAGTGTAGAGAGATCACAAGTTTCCGAAAGAAGCCAGTGAAGTTCCACATTATCCTCAACAAAAGCATGCCAACAAGAATGGAGGGAGACAGAGAATATACTCAGCAGGGGTTCAAGAAGGGGGTTTGAGCCATCTAATAAGTTCTCATGGGAAAAGCAGGACCCAAGAGAGGGACAAAGAGGCCTCACAGAGAGCCAAGAAGAAAGACTTCCAGCATAAGGAGTCAGGGAATAATAAAAAAGAGCCAGAAAGAGACTTCCAGCCCAAAGAGTCAGGGAATAAATAATCCCCACTCAGGAAAAAAAGAGCCAGGAAGGAGAGATTTCCAACCCAGTATCTTTCAGACAAGAAAACCTAGGACTCTAACTGCGCTTTCTTACAAACAGAGAAACCTGGGACTCTAACCCAGCCTGTGTTTATCTGGGACTCTATCCCAACTTCTGGAGTATACAGTTGACCTTTGAACAACACTAAGGTTAGGAGCACCGACCCTCTGCAAAGTTAAAAATCCACATATAACTTGTAATTGCCTTCCATACGTGCAGTTCCTTTGTATCCAAGGTTCTGCATCCATGGATTCAACCAACCATGGACTGTGTAGTACTGGAGTATTTACTTTTGAAAAAAATCTGCATATAAGTGGACCTACACAGTTCAAACCTATGTTGTTCAAGGTCAACTGTACTCAGACTCTTAACAATCAAAATCTGTCCTTACCAGCTTCCACGGACGTTAGTCCGGAGCAATGATTCAGGAGTCGGACTCAACAATGGATCCCCGATCAATCAGTCAGGAGTGAAGATAAAGGCTTCAAAGGTACGCACTTAGGGTCCTGGGTGAGAGGTCCGGGGGTCCAATGATGAATCTGATCCTATCCCGAGTTGTGGCACCATAACTGTTAAAAGGAAAAAAAATACTCAATGATACTTGTTAAAGCATGGTAAGGAAGACTTTGGGGGATGGGGCTTTCTCGATACATAAAGGAACCACTACAATGAAACTTTAAAGTGGGGGAAAGAGATTGGGCTTAACTCTGAATACTCCATGAATAAGAGAAAACTTATAGCTAAGGAGCAGAGTGGTGTCGGTGAATGGAAAATTACTAAGAGAAAACATCTGGTAAGGGGGTTTTTAACTAAACAGACCCAAAAGGATTCTTGCTGAAGACAGACCAGGGTACTCAGATATCACCTGGGCGATGGTGTAGGAGGAGGAATCTGATCAGACATTGAGGGTGGGGGACTCCTACTAAACTAACTTAGCAGGGATACTGCTAAAACTGACTAAAGTTTGCTCAAGCAAAAAATTTTTGTCACTGGTTTCTTCCTTTACTCACACACACAGTACTTCTGACACTAGATGTGTGCTTTTTCCCCACACCAACCAATTCTCCAACACCAGCTAGATGTCCTGCAATTCAATTCAATTCTGACACTAACTGGAGTTAGTGCAGACCTCACTGGTTAAGCTCTCAGTCCCATAAGATGGCCTCCCACTTCAGAAACCAATCACAAGTCGTAGCTCCCCATGTTACCCACAACTTCTGTCCAACTTGGCTACAAACTGGAGGTTGCCACGACCCCCCTCCTTGGACTCAAGCACTGTTAGAATACCTCACAGAACTCAGGAAAACACTTACTTATGTTTACTGGTTAACTGTATAACAAAAGACATGATAAAGGACACAGATGAACAGCCAGAGGAAGAGATACACAGGGCGAGATCCAGAAGGGTCTGGTGCAGGAGCTTCTGTCTCCATGGAGCTGGGATGCACCACCCTCACAGCATACCTCCTGGTAGGTGTGTTCACCAACTCAGAAGCTCTCTGAACGCCATACTTTGAAAATTTTTATGGAGGCTTCACCACATAGGCATGATCAATTACTACCTCAATCTCTAGCCCCTCTCCTCTTCTGTAGGATCCGGGGGGTGGGGCTGAAGTTCCAAGCTTCTAAGCACAGCTTGGTCTTTCTGGTGACCCACCCCAATCCTGAAGCTATCCAGAAGCCCACCAAGAGTCACCTCGTTAGGTCAAAAGATACTCCTATCACCCAGGAGATTCCAAGAGATGTAGGAGCTCTGTGCCAGGAATTAGGGTCAAAAACCAAATAGAAAAAGGAAAGGTGCTCCTAGTTCTCCTATCACTTTGGAAATTATTGATACAAGGGTTTCAGGGGCTCTGTGCCAGTAACTGGGGGCAGATACATAGTTTAAAACCCAGGGTTAAGGAATTTTGTCTACCATCTTTTTGATGATTGCTGCAAGTCTGAGCATTTGAGTTTGAATCACTAATACATTTAAAGCATTGCATATGTTTTAAAAATTCAAAATTACATAAAGAAAACCACATGTACCTGTTTTATAGCTGAAGGCAACTGATGAAAAATATTACATTTCTCAGTTTAAAACAGCACAACCTCATCTTTTAATATTCTAAGAGTTCTTCTGCTAATGTAAGACTTCCATCCAATTACATTTCTACAAGAGAATTGCTCTCCAAGGCATTTCACTTCAACTGAAAATGTCAATTTCATTATAGGACATTTAAAATTTTTGAATGTCACTTGGCTTTAGGCAATTTGTCTTGATTAAAAAAAATCAAACCTAGACACAAAATAAATATATCTTACATAAATGCAGATACAAAATAAATGTATCTTAAAACTATTTCTAATTATTGTTTATCTACCAATGGAGGATCTTAAAAAGTAGGCCACATTTATTTCAATTACAGCTAAATGAAATTGTGTTGTTTTTAAACCTGCACCAGATTTAGTCTGTCATAATCAGGTTCAGTTTGTCATAATCAGGTAGTTGTTCCAAGAATTTCTTAGAAAAAGGTAGTTACTGCATTACTAAGATGTTATGCTAGGTTTAATTCAGACTATACTGCAACTGATATGAACTGCTAAATGTTATTTGCATCAACAGAACCAGAATTAGCTACAGGTGTCACTATCATAAAACAACAGGAAACACCTTATTACACTGCAAATCTATGCTACTACATTTGGTTATTTAAGTTACCTTAATTTTCTCAAGGAATTTATGAGGTAGTTTCCTTTCCTATCTAACATAAGCTATTTGCAAATGTATACACACTTTAACCTCTGCAGAGACAGACCTTCTATTTGTATTCCATTTCCAATGGAAATCCAAACATCCCCTCATATTTTAATCACACCTCGAGCTTTTTTTTTTTTTTTTTGTGACAGGTCTTGTTTTAGAGACGACTCTGTTAAAAGTCTGTCAATAAATACATTGCTCAGGGCTTCCCTGGTGGCGCAGTGGTTGAGAGTCCGCCTGCCAATGCAGGGGACACGGGTTCGTACCCCTGTCTGGGAACATCCCACATGCCGCGGAGCAGCTAGGCCCGTGAGCCATGGCCGCTGAGCCTGCGCGTCCGGAGCCTGTGCTCCGTAATGGGAGAGGCCACAACAGTGAGAGGCCCGAGTACCGCAAAAAAAAAAAAAAAATACATTGCTCAGTTAGCGGCAGAGAAATAACCGTATGTTAGTGGTTAACAAGCCCCATAATTGCAGCATTTAATACCTACTGTTGCTCCTAATGCCACCAGGCTGACTCAGACTAATGAGCTCTCCAGGTGCCACTAACACAGGCCTGTCAAGGTGATCACTCTGCAGTGGAGTCTCCGGAAGAATTCATCCATCCAACCATTGTACTTGCTTCTCATACATAAACAAAGAGGACTGATTTTTAAGGTCTTTGCCACAAGGAAATGCATTGAAAACAAAACACTTAATTTTGTAACAGATACGCCTTCCCTTCTTTACAAGGTGAATCCTAAATTAGATCAAAAATGCTATTTATAAAGATATTTGTTCAAGGTGGTACTGGATGTAGTTAACACATGAAGTTTTAACCCAGTTGTCGAAAATACAGCACAAAATTAGCCAAAACCTGAACTACAGCCAAAAAACAGTTAAGTCTTTATGATCGTGGTTATAAAATCACGTGCTTGGGGACCATTCAAGCTGATGCACAGGATGATGCAGCCCAAAACGAGCGAGGAGCCCCAACCATTCAAGAGCCAATGCCGGAGCCCAGGACCAGTGAGCCCTTAACAGTATCGCCGCCCCAACTCCTCCCAGCCCAGAAATCAGAGACTCCCTGCTCCCAAGAATTTTAACCCTGGTCTTCGTACAAGTCTCCAGAACCTGAACACCAGGTTTTCAGGCTCCAACCACCACCACTCCCCAACAAAAAAAAGCTCACAACATCGCAATGGCATTCTCCTTCAGCACTTAGGCTCCTGGCCGCGCCCTCCGACCAGGCCCGTCTCCCTCCTGTCCCTCGAGGAAGGGAAGCACCCCCCTTTCCTTTGGTCCCCCGCCCGGCAACTCTACTCACAGGCTGACGGCGTCGGGGGGCAGTGAGCTCGACAGCGCCCTCCAGCTGGGCGCTGGCAGTTTCCTGCGACTGCAATCCAACAGAGGGATGCGGCAGGAGCAGGGCGCGGGGCAGAGGCCTGCCCGGGCGGCCGGCAGCAGGAGGAGGACTGCCTGGGCGAGGAAGAGCAGCCGGGAAAGCAGTCCGGACCCACACTCCAGCAGCGGCTCCTCCCGGACGCCTTGGGGCGCCGGCGCCATTTTTCCCCACCCCCCCGACCTGGACGCAGCCCAGAGGAGCCGCCAACTAGAAAAAGTAGCTCGACGGAGACGTTTGGCGGCTGTTCGACCACCTAGAGAAACTGCTGTCGCCTGTACCCTCTAAAGGCAGGCGAGGGGCGGATACAGGTCAGCAGCGGGGGCGGTGGCCGAGGACACAGGGCTGAGGACCTACGGACAACGCTCCTCCGCCCCGCCCCACGACGCAACGTCTTCACGCACAGGAGCCAACCAATCGGTGCCACAGGACGAGGTCGCGTCGGGGGCGGGACTCCACGAGGGGCGGG
Organism: Grampus griseus; assembly: GCF_964374135.1. Classification (NCBI taxonomy): domain Eukaryota; kingdom Metazoa; phylum Chordata; class Mammalia; order Artiodactyla; family Delphinidae; genus Grampus; species Grampus griseus. The sequence goes on from NC_139017.1 coordinate 84,200,526, forward strand.
GCTGGAGACAGGGAGCTCCTTAAGGAGGACTTTAAGGTGCTCAGCTCTTTGGGGAGCCCCCTGGAGCTCCGCCGCCGTTCCTCCGCTGGAGTGTGCAGTAGCTCCTTAGGAGGGAGTGAGGGCTGAAGCGCTGAAGTCCTAAGTCCTGATTTGAGATGTATCTACTATAGTAGTAGAAAAGTATCGTTTATCTTCTCCCGGCACCAAGAAAGGGGAATGGCAGAAGGGGTGCCTTCCAAGTCGCAAACACTAAGGGGGCGCGGGAGTTTTCATGTAGCCCACGGCCTTCAGAGCCGAGCTGGGTCCTCCTCTGCCCCTCCTGGTCTGCGGCTTCTGCAATCCTGCAAGTGTAAGGAAACTCCCACTCTCCTAACAGGAAGCAGGTTACCACTATCAGTTGATGGGCTCTTAAGCTCCTCAAGGCAGATGCCCTGTTTTTGCTCTGTGTACCTCCACTTCTGTTGTCTTGGAATTCAATAAATGTTGATTGGGCTGCACTTGCAAGGCATGTCTTTAAGGAAAATACTCTTCTTTCCTCTGTTTTGGAGAATGCTGTCCTATATTTACACTCACTCTCAAAAAAGCAAGCAGGGCATGTAGAACTGTCAACAAAGTAAAAGCTGGATGTAAGGAATTTTTTTATTCTGAAGCAGAGGCTGCGGAAAACCTACCAGGAACAGTGAAGTCTGGCCACCTTGTTAGCGCAAGTTCGTGTGCCTGATGCACAGTGAGGCCAAACAAACCAAAACGTTGGAGTCTGGAGCAGAGAAAGGTTTATTGCAGGGCCACTGAAGGAGACCGGTGGCTCAGGCCCCAAAACTCCCTGAGCTCCCCAAAGGGTTTTGGTAAAGCATTTTTAAAGGCCAGATGAGGGAGGCGAGTCGCAGGGTATGTGGTCAGCTCATGAACAATTCTCATTGGCTGATGGTGAGGTAACAGGGCAGTGTCACAGGGGTTAACATTATCAGTCCTTAGGCTCCAGGAGGCCTGGGGCTATGTGTTCATGGTCATCAAGTAGTTAATATCATCCGTTTGGTGGGGGTTTTTAACACCTGTAAAACAACTCAGGAAATGTGCATCAAATACTGTTATCTATGTAATTCAGAGAAGAACTAAAGCAGAGGATGTGGGGGAAGGCCTGACCTGGGAAGGCGATGTAAGGTCCTACTCAGTTACAACCTTAGATTCACTCAGCCGTGCATTATACCCAAATTATGGATAAGACTTTAAAAATAACAGTGATAGTTCACTTACATTTAGTGCTTTTATGCTCTTCAAGGAGTGTTCGCATCTGTTACAGTGTTTGATCCCTCTACTACTGTGAAATTGGCAAGACAGTTATTGCTGCTGAGGAAACAAGCCCAGACAGGTTAAATTAACCTAGCCAGAAACAGAGGTAGGCTGGCATTACTATGGGTTTTCTGACCCTTGTAAATTAAAGACCTGAGCAGGTTAAAAGGAAATGATAATGCCTAGAACATAGGGTTGTCCTAGAAAGTAACTGAAATCAGTCTTTCCATGGCAGGTTTGGAGTCACAATTATGCTTTTTAAAACCTTTTTCTGTTTCTTAATATTGAAATATTTCTTGGAATCAAGGACAATGCTCCAATCCAAACTGAACTTTTAAAACCAAGACAGCAGGGGACTTCCCTGGTGGTGCAGTGGTTAAGAATCCGCCTGCCAATGCAGGGGACACGGGTTCAAGCCCTGGTCCAGAAGGATCCCACATGCCACAGAGCAATTAAACCCGTGCACCACAACTACTGTCTGCGCTCTAGAGCTGCGTGCCACAACTACTGAAGCCCACGTGCCTAGAGCCCGTGATCCACAACAAGAGCAGCCAAGGCAATGAGAAGCCCGCGCACGGCAATGGAGAGTAGCCCCAACTCACCCTGCAACTAGAGAAAGCCCCTGCGCAACGACGAAGAACCAGCACAGCCAAAAATAAATGAATAAATAAATTTAAAAAAACAAAAAACCAAGACAGCAGAGTGAAACTTACTCTTAGCCTCACTTCCCCGGCTGTTGAAAATGCTTAACAACCTCCACTAAGAAACTGGGCATAGGCAAGAGACCCACAAAAAAAAAGGGGAGAGGCATGTTAGTACCACTCTGCATTATAGTTTCACAGCTTCCCTATGGGCTCTTTAGAAATTCATGCTCTCTATCCTGTGTCTTCCCCAATAAGCGGTACAGGTCACACCAGCTAGGAGTCCCTCCCAGCTCTTAATTCCTTCTGCACATTATTTTTTTACCATATTTGACAGCACTTATATGTACCTTATATATATCTTTGTACTCCCATATGGACTAGCACAGTAACTGCCACATAATAAACATTCAATAAATGTTTGTTAAATAACTGGATGATGAGATTATTTTACACTCTACTTAATAAAGTTATCTAAAAATTTTTCTTTTAAAACTTTCTTGGGGGCTTCCCTGGTGGCACAGTGGTTGAGAGTCTGCCTGCCGATGCAGGGGACACGGGTTCGGGCCCCGGTCCGGGAAGATCCCACATGCCGCGGAGCGGCTGCACCCGTGAGCCATGGCCGCTGAGCCTGTGAGTCCGGAGCCAGTGCTCCGCGACAGGAGAGGCCACAACAGTGAGAGGCCCGTGTACCGCAAAAAAAACCAAAAAAACAAAAAAACACCTTTCTTGGTATGAAAAATATACGTAGCAATAAAGAGAATCACAGTGTAAGCCCCCATGTAGCCAACTAGATTTACCAAATACATGTTTTTAATAAAGAGTTTAGGGACTTCCCTGGTGGCACAGTGGTTAAGAATCTGCTTGTCAATGCAGGGGACACGGGTTCGAGCCCTGGTCTGGGAAGATCCCACATACCACAGAGCAATTAAACCCATGTGCCACAACTACTGAGCCTGTGCTCTAGAGCCCGTGCTCCGCAACAAGAGAAGCCACCGCAATGAGAAGCCCACGCACAGCAACGAAGAGTAGCCCCGGCTCTCCGCAACTAGAGAAAGCCCACGTGCAGCAATGAAGACTGAACGCAGCCAAAATTAATTAAATAAATTAATTAAATAAATAAATAAATAAAGAGTTTAGTGATCTGTTTCTCCATGAAAATGGAATAAAGAGTTTTTGTATCCATTGCCCTAGAATTATCTAATTAATCCTTGGGTGCCAAAGTACCTGGGAAGAGTTTTTAGAGTTCAGTGTGACCTATAAGCAGAGATAACTCAGCTCCAGACTCCTAAAGAAAACTGCTCACTTTGGATCCCTTGTTCCAGACCTTTGTATAAATACCAGACCTTTGTATGAACACTACCCCCTTAAAATTCAGCTGTCCTATCTCCCATTATCTATTGCCCATTATCTCTCCCATTGTCTCTATTTCAGTACAGAGACATATGTACTGAAATAGTTGTATGGATTTTCTTCTTCGACGCACACATATATACACTAGTACAGTATGTTATATAACATAGGTCACATATACCATATAAGGTATGTAAATATCTACTATATGAGATATACATGTGTGTAAAACATAATATTCTAGACATATTCATTATGAAAACTCTTCGCCAACTTGGAATATATGAACTTCCTTAAGCTGATAAAGGGTATTTACCAAAACCTACAGCAAATTTCATACTTAATAGTGAAACATTAAAACTGTTTATTTCACATTAGGATCAAGACAAGAATGCCTATCACTGCTTCTATATAACAGTGTACTAGAGATTGGAACACAAGTAAAAATATTAAATGTATAAGGATTTTTTTAATTGAACTGTAGCTGATTTAAAATATTATATTAGCTTCAGGTGTACAACACAGTGATTCAATATTTTTATAGATTATACTCCATTTAAAGTTATTACAAAATTTCCCTGTGTTGTACAATATATCCTGTTGCTTATCTATTTTATTAACTTTTTTTAATTATTAAATTTATTTATTTATTTATTTTTGGCTGCATTGGGTCTTCGTTGCTGCACACAGGTTTCCTCTAGTTGCGGCGAGCAGGAGCTACTCTTCGTTGAGGTGCACGGGCTTATCATTGCAGTGGCTTCTCTTGTTGCAGAGCACGGGTTCCAGGCACGCGTGCTTCAGTAGTTGTGGCACGCGGGCTCAGCAGTTGTGGCTCATGGGTTCTAGAGCGCAGGCTCAGTAGTTGTGGCACATTGGCCTAGTTGCTCCATGGAGTGTGGGATCCTCCTGGACCAGGGCTCGAACCCGTGTCCCCTGCATTGGCAGGCGGATTTTTTTTTAATAAATTTATGTATTTTCTTTTATTATTTATTTATTTTGGCTGCGTTGGGTCTTTTGTTGCTGTATACAGGCTTTCTCTAGTTGCGGTGAGCGGGGGCTACTCTTCATTGCTGTGCGCGGGCTTCTCGTTGCGATGGCTTCTCTTGTTGCGGAGCACAGGCTCTAGGCACACAGGCTTCTGTAGTTGTGGCACGCAGGCTCAGTAGTTGTGGCTTGCAGGCTCTAGAGCACAGGCTCAGTAGTTGTGGCTCATGGGCTTAGTTGCTCCACGGCATGTGGGAACTTCCTGGACCAGGGCTCGAAACTGTGTCCCCTGCACTGGTAGGCAGATTCTTAACCAATGGCAGGTGGATTTTTAACTACTGCGCCACCAGGGAGGTCCCTTGCTTATCTATTTTATAGATAGTAGTTGGTATCTCTTAATCCCATATCCCTATCTTGCCCCTCCCCCTTCCCTCTTCCCAATGGTAACAACTAGTTTGTTCTCTGTATCTGTGAGTCTGTTTCTTTTCTGTTATATTCTGTAGTTGGTTTATTTTTTAGATTCCACATGTAAATGATAACAGAGTATTTGTCTTTCTTTGTCTGACCTATTTCACTAAACATAATACTCTCTAGTTCCGTCCACATTGTTGCAAATGGCAGAATTTCATTCTTTTTTATGGCTGAAAAGTAATATCCCATCATATTGATATACTACTTCTTCTTTATCCATTCATCTGTTCATGGACAGGTAACTTCCGTATCTTGGTAATTGTAAATAATGCTGCAATGAATATTGGGGTGCATGTATCTTTTCAAATTAGTGTTTTTGGTTTGGGGTTTTTTTTTTGGATATATAACCAGGAGTGGAATTGGTGGGTCATATGGTAGTTCTATTTTTATTTATTTATTTATTTTAATTTTTTTGCCTAGAAGACTAAGGCTTTACTTTTTTTTTTTTTTTTTTTTTTGTGGTACGCGGGCCTCTCACTGTTGTGGCCTCTCCCGTTGCGGAGCACAGGCTCCGGTTGCGCAGGCTCAGCGGCCATGGCTCACGGGCCCAGCCACTCCGCGGCATGTGGGATCTTCCCGGACCGGGGCACGAACCCGTGTCCCCTGCATCGGCAGGCAGACTCTCAACCACTGCGCCACCAGGGAAGCCCGGTAGTTCTATTTTTAGTTTTTGAGGAGCCTCCATACTGTTTTCCTTAGTTGCTGCACCAATTGACATTCCTACCAACAGTGTACACGCATTTCCTTTTCACCACATTTTCGCCAATATTTGTTATTTGTGGTCTTTTTGATGATGGCCATTCTGACAGGTGTGAGGTGATCCCTCATTATGGGTCTGATTTGCATTTCTCTGATGATTAGCAATGTTGAACATCTTTTCATGTGCCCGTTGGCCATCTGTATGTGTTCTTTGAAAAAATGTCTACTCCAATCTTCAGCCCATTTTTTTGATTGGATTGTTTGTTTTTTTGGTATTGAATTGTATGAGCTGTTTATATATTTTGGATATTAACCCCTTGTCAGTCACAACATTTGCAAATATTTTCTCCCATTCAGTAGTTTGTCTTTTCATTTTGTTGATGGTTTCCTTTGCTGTGCAAAAGCTTACTTTTAGGTCTTTAATCCATTTTGAGTTTATTTTTGTATATGGTGTAAGGAAATGTTCTAATCTCATTCTTTTACTTGTAGCTGTCCAGTTTTCCCAGCGCCACTTATTGAAGAGACTGTCTTTTCTCCATTCTGTATTCTTGCCTCCTTTGTCATAGATTAATTGACCATAAGTGCATGGGTTTATTTCTGGCTCTCTATTCTGTTCCATTGATCTATGTGTCTTTTTTTTTTCTGTGCCAGTATAAAGACATAAGGATTTTAAAAGAAGAAACAAAACTACCCGTACTTACAGAGGATGTGATTGTCTGAAGAAAACAATCCAAAAAATCTTCAAGTAAACTATTGGAGATAGTAAAATGTTCCAACAAGGTTGTGCCTACAAGATAAACATACTGAAATCAGTATTATTCTAGTAGATGAGGAATAATAAAATATAATTTTTAAAAGATAGCATATGCAATAGCAGTAAAAATTAAAAGAATCTTAGAGTAAACTAAAAGATACTTAGATCAAACAAAGAAGTGCAAGAAAAAAAGTATCAATATATAGAGAACATTATTGAAAAGTATTTTTAAAAGACTTAAGTAGATGGAGAGTTTTACTATGCTTTTACACTGAAAGAATGATTATTATAATGATATGGATTCCCTCAGGTCAATTTGTAGACAATGCAATCCCAGTAAAAATCCCAAATGTACATTGTATTGCAAGGGGAAAGTAATAGCAATGACACTCTTGGATTAAAAAAATGTAGAACTTGCTTTACCAGATATCAAGATAGGTTTTAAAGTTGTAGCAATTAAAAAGCATAGGTTTGGGGTAATTCCCTGGTGGTCCAGTGGTTAGGACTCCACACTGCCACTGCAGGGGCATGGGTTCAATCCCTGGTTGGGGAACTAAGATCCCACATGCCACAAGCATGGCCAAAAAAAAAAAAAAAAAGTGTAGTATTAATTCGAAGAGATACATTCACCCCAAAGTTCATAGAAGCACTATTTATAATTGCCAAGATATGGAAGTAACCTAAGTGTCCATCAACATATGAATGGGTAAAGAAGATGTGGTGGTGTGTATACGTATATACACAATGGAATACTACTCAGCCATAAAAAAGAGTGAAATTTGGGCTTCCCTGGTGGCGCAGTGGTTGAGAGTCTGCCTGCCGATGCAGGCGACGCAGGTTCGTGCCCTGGTCCGGGAAGATCCCGCATGCCGCAGAGCGGCTGGGCCTGTGAGCCATGGCCGCTGAGCCTGCGCGTCCAGAGCCTGTGCTCCGCAATGGGAGAGGCCACGGCAGTGAAAGGCCCACGTAGTGCAAAAAAAAAAAAAAAAAAAAAAAAAAGAGTGAAATTTTGCTATGTGAAACAACATGGATGGACTTGGAGGGCATTATGCTAAGTGAAATAAGTCAGACAGAGAAAGACAGACTGTATAATATCACTTATATGGGGAATCTGAAAAATAAAACATAATAGTGAATATAACAAAAAAAATGAGGACTTCCCTGGTGGCTCAGTGGTTGGGAGTCTGCCTGCCAGTGCAGGGGACATGGGTTCGAGCTCTGGTCCGGGAGGACCCCAACACATGCTGCAGAGCAACTAAGCCGGTGCACCACAGCTACTGAGCCTGCACTCTAGAGCCCGCGAGCCACACTACTGAGCCCATGTGTCACAACTACTGGAGCCCACGTGCCTAGAGCCCATGTTCCGCAACGAGAAGCCACTGCAGTGAGAAGCCCGTGCACCGCAACAAAGAGTAGCCCCAGCTCCCTGCAACTAGAGAAAGCCCGTGTGCAGCAACGAAGACCCTATGCAGCCAAAAATAAATAAATAAATAAGAAGAAACAGACTCACAGATATAGAGGACAAACTAGTGGTTACCAGTGGGGAGAGGGAAGGGGGAGGGGCAAAGTAGGGATAGGGGATTAAGAAGTACAAACATATTACTAGTAATATGCAGGAGACATGGGTTCAAGCCCCGGCCCAGGAAGATCCCACATGCTGCGGAGCAACTGAGCCCGTGCGCCACAACTACTGCAGCCCGAGTGCCACAACTACTGCAGCCCGAGTGCCACAACTACTGAGCCTGCACTCTAGAGCCTGCGAGCCACATCTACTGAAGCCTGCACACCTAGAGCCCGTGCTCCGCAACAAGAGAAACCACCACAATGAGAAGCCTGCTCACTGCAACGAAGAGTTGCTCCCACTGACCACAGCTAGAGAAAGCCCATGCCCAGAAACAAAGATCCAACTCAGCCAAAAATAAATTAATTAATTAATTTTAAAATATCCTTCATGAAAGAGGACTTCTCTGGTGGCGCAGTGGTTAAGAATCCTCCTGCCAATGCAGGGGACACGGGTTCGAGCCCTAGTCCGGGAAGATCCCACATGCCATGGAGCAACTAAGCCCATGCACCACAGCTACTGAGCCTGTGCTCTAGAGCCCGCATGCCACAACTACTGAGCCTGCATGCCACAGCTACTGAGCCCCCATGCCACAACTACTGAAGCCCTCATGCCTAGAGCCGGTTCTCCACAACAAGAGAAGCGACTGCAATGAGAAGCCTACACACGGCCCACTCGCTGCAACTAAAGAAAAACCCGTGCTCAGCAACGAAGACCCAACGCAACCAAAAATGAATTAAATTACTTAATTAAAAAAAAACTTCATAAAAGACCTTTTTTATGTTCCTACAGACTTGCAAACAGTCCTATTTACAATTCTGTTTTAATTTAGTCTCCTTCCCTACATCGTAATCTTTTTCAAGTTATATACAAACATACAGCAATGGTTCTTGAATTTCAGCAAGTATCAGAATCACATGAAGGGCTTGTTAATACACAAACCCCAGAGTGTCTGATTCAGTAGGTGTGGGGTGACAGCTGAGAATTTGCATTTCTAACAAGTTCCTAGGTGATGCTGAAGTAGCTGGTCCACACTTTGAAAACCACACTTGGAGACCTACAGTAAAGTCTATTATACACAGGACATGTGTTTTTGTGGTTGTGGGAAACTAGGAAACAAAGCGGTGAAAGAAAATGAGGCATTCTCTGCATTTACCTTGGGCTGAGACCAGCACAGAAGCCCATAATCCTGGGTGGCGAATGGGAGTGCTGACAGTACAGCAGGTAGGAGCCAGGTGTCAGTGGAATGAGTTTGATTTGAACTCCCTTTTCCCTAAATATATGCCTGAACAGGTATGTGTGATGTAACTGGCTGAGAGAGTAACTTGGCTGGCTTCCCGTCAACCCTCACTGTCCCACCTCCCCCATCCTCGGTATAAACTCCAGTTTCACACCCTGATGGTGGGGGAAAAGGGGGTTGAAAATGCTGACTCCATTGTGTACCCAACAAACCATCTCTCCCTGGGCTGCTTGAGCTTCTGAGCTAACTTGTTAGTCCCTTGGCTTGTTTTTGGCCAGCACAGCCACTCCCCAGGCCTGCTCCTTTATCCTTCCCAGGTTGGGAGGGAACCTACTCCCACTCTGGATGAGGCACTCGTGATGGTTTAATGGGCTCTTGGGACTCTCGGGGTTTGGATATTCTCAGCAATCAGCAGGAGCAGTCGTGCGTTTCTGGGCCCTCCAGCTTCACTCTGTTCACCAGCCTTCCGGGCCTGGAATGTACCACAAGCTTTTTAGCTGACTTAAAACCCAGGGAACTTGCATACGTGCCTGCGTGTGTGTGTGTGTGAGCGTGTGTGTGTGTGTGTGTGTGTGTGCATGCCCAAGGGGGAGCCAGAGGCCAGTGCACAGAAGAAAGCCAGAGGCTTCCGGCTGGTCATTATCTCCAGGCCAGAACCTTCCCGTCCCTAAATGGGACCCTGATACTCTGCCAAAGAGCCAGGCTCTCCCTCTGTATAATGAAGTGCTCACTGATTATCCTGATGATGCTCCAGAAGACTGGGGCCCATGGTGGCCCATCTGCTGCCAAGTCTGCTTCCTCGTTCTACTCCCCTGTGGAAATGAGGATGTCCCTGCAGCTCCCCTGCCGCCTCACTTCCCCAACATAATGCGCATCCCCACGGGACCCTGCTCCTGGGGGTTGAACTGAAATGACAGCGACAGTCTATTAACTGGACTAATGAGAGGCTTAGGCAGGGAGAGAAAGAGAAGCTGGAAGAGTGAGAAGGAAGGGGATGAAGGCAGGAATATCTACAGCACAGGAGTTCAGGACAAGATTTCAGATTGGAACGAGCGGCTCACTTTCTATGTGTTTGGGGAGTGGGCAGGCAGCGATTTGGAGGATGGTTTCACAACACTCACGCTTTTTATAGGAAACATGGTAATTTTTCATCAGCAAATTGCAACATCCTCATTTCCTGAAAGCCTGTGATCTGGGCAACTTATTGTTTTAGGAGCATTATCTCAGTTAATCTTCACAAGATCCATATGAGATGGGAAACTTTAGATTCATTTTGCCCATGAGACCCAAAGAGCTTTGCCCAAAATCATACTTGTAATGAATAACAGAGCCCAAACTCTTTACTACTGCCATTGTGGAAAGTGGTAGGGAATAAGGCTCCAGGCGTACATAAATGTAGCTCTTATTGAACATTCCTCTATTTCAGGCAGAGAGTGCTAAACCCTCTATAGGTAGCAGCACCTTCAGCCCTATAAGACAAGTAGGTTTATTGTCCCTGTTTTACAGATGGGGAAATTTAGGCTCAGAGAGGTAAAGTAATTTGCCAAAGACCACACAACTCAGGTAGGTGGAGAGCAGGGGTTTGCTCTCCGCCTACCTGAGTTCTTAACCTTATTTCATTGCCTCCCTTAATCTCTCTTTGCCCTGAGCTCTTGCAGGCCTCTTATGTAAGAGAAAGCTAGCTGCAGGAATGGTGAGACGGTTTAGTTCTCTCTAGTGAAAGCTGCAGTTTGACCTAGAGGATAGGGATCGCCAGGAGATTTAGCCTGTGGAACTGAAGCCTAAGCAAGCAAGCACGGAGGATAAATTGCCAGGACCTGGGTCTAGAAGCTTATAATGGATGCAACTGCAAGTGTTCCTTCAGGGCCACCTAAATCCAGCTCACTCCCCTCTCCAGGCAGAGACTTGAGGGAGTTGTTAATAGCAAGAAATTTTCCTCAACATTTTAAGATTAAAAAAATGTTCTTCTGTCAACAAGGCCAACAGGGTAATCTGCGCTGGTAGCTGCGTCCTTCCTGTTTGTCCTCCTGAAGCAGTTCCAGCTGACCAGCCACTGGGAACCTGCTGCTTAAGCAGCTGGTAATGGACTGCAAAACAACACAGGAAGGGCCTGGCGGGCAGGGTTCAGCGCCCTCCGAGGACTGTGGGCCTGCCTTGCAGAGAGAAGAGCCAAAAAATAAAGACACAGGAGCACAGCTGATATATCTAGCTGTCCATAGCTAGTGCATATCTAGCTGTCCTCTGCCCTGGGCTTCTTTTGTTTTTCTGCAAAAAATAAGAAATGCTTGTATGGCAAGTTCAAACCATATGGAAGAACATAAAATGCAAAGTGAAACTTCCCCTCCCACATACTCCCACCCACCATAACCACTGCTAACTATCTGCTGTCTATCTTTTCATACCTTTTTCTGCTAAATCTTGGCATAACTATAAGCTTACATTTTTTATTTTTTATTATCTAACACAAACTGGGATTGATATGTTGACCTTCAATTTGACAACAAACTGTCCAAAATTTTATACCAATTTACACTCCCACCAACAGTGTATAAAAGGGCACATTTCCTTCCATCCTAGCCAACAGTGACTTACTTTGTAGTAAAAAAAAATAAATAAATGTTAGTATGTAAATTGTAAAAATACCTCTCCCACTCTTTCCCTTTCCTTCTGTCTTTTCACCTACTGTCCATTAAATTCACAACCTCTGACCCATCATATTACACAGAATTCCAAAGGTTTGTCAGCAGATGAGAAAACAAGGGGAGGTGGAATTTATGGCTCATCAACTGGGATACACAGAGATGCAATACTCTGTAAAAGGTGATGCCAACACATCATATATATTGACTAGAATTCAAATGTACAGCTCATTAGCAGGCAAAAAAATGTACGGTCAAGATTTCTTGTTAGGTTTGGGATCTCATTTGATCCTCAGATAATCATACAGTTAGAAAAAGCAAGCATTATCTCCCCATTTTAGAGATGATAAAACGGAGACTAACAAATTTGGGTGATTTGCCTAAGGTCACAGTGGCAGTCAAAAGTGGAACTCTAAATCAGTGTTCTTCTCCTTACACTACATCCACAATTTTTATATGTGTGTCTATAGATATAAACAGTAAGTGCACCATGTGTAATTTGTGAACACTTATTTAGATTATACCCCCATTTTATACCAATAGACATATACTAGGTGTAATCTCTGTATGTATAATAAAATATATATAAAATGTGGTAGGTTTTATATACATTCTGTGCAGGAGACACTAAGAGGTGGCTTAAAGATAAAACCCCCACCGAAATGTCACCTGGCAGGCCCTGAAAAACAGTATGTCAGGGACTACAACATGACAAAAATAATTAACACTGCTGTATGTTATATATGGAAGTTAAGAGTAAATCCTAAGAGTTCTCATCACGATAAAAATCATTTTTTTCCTATTTCTTTAATTTTGTACCTATATGAGATGAAGGATATTCACTAAATTTCTTGTGATAATCACTTTATGAGGCATGTAAATCAAATCATTACATTGTAATATTAAACTTATACAGTGCTGTATGTCAATTACATCTCAGTAAAACTGGAAGAAAAACGTATGTCAGAGACTAAAAAGCGTTGGGAAAGGAACTCTAAATGAGATCTCTTATAGCCATGATTCTGGAACAATGTGTAACAGGGTTTAAGTGCATGGAATTTTGGAATCAGATACACCTGGCTTCAAGTCCTAACAACCACATACTAGATGCATGACCTTGGACTACCAAGTTAAGTTCTCTGGGCCTCATGTTTCTCATCTGTGAAAAAGAGATAAAATTCTCTATTTCATAGGATTATTACTGAGAGGATGAAATGAGATAATGCATGTAAAACACCTTGTAATATGCCTGGCACATATAAGTCTCAGTAAGTATAGTTATTATTAATTTTTATTATATGTTTACCTATATTCTTTTTATTTGTTAGATTCAACATAGTTCAGCTGGACATAAAACTAAGCCTATGACTAAAGAAGTGGCAATAACGAAAGATTAACCTAGTAGTTCTCTACTGCTGCCCTGGCTGCTCACTAGAATCATCTGATGAGCTGAAAACAAAATACTGATGGCTAGGCCAAGAAATCAGAATCCCTGAAGGTGTTGAGAATCACTGCCATGTGTGTGAAGTTTTGGGGGCTACTAAGAATCAATGAATGAGGTTATCAATGAATGAGGTTATATTATATGAGGTTATATAATGAGGTTATATATTCAGACGACTTGCTTTAACTGAGCGAGTCGTCTGAATCTCTGACACCTGATGGTAGAGGATGGTTGTTGGTTGACCCCTTTTCACTTTCCCAGGAATCCTATTTTACATGGGGAGATCTGTGTAGTCCTAGGGAAGCTGACTCCTCCCCTGACTTCAGAGGTCAAGCAGGAGACCCCTGAAGGCTAAGGTAGCCATTGCATTTTATCCACTGCCACTATGATTGGTTTAAAGTGTGCATGTGATCAAATCTATTGTAATCATGTGACTTTCAGGACTATTGTTGGGAATACTGGGACGAAGATGTTGTCTTTCCTCCTGAGTGTGAATGAGAAAGCAGGTAACCCTGGGAACTGTTTTTAGGCATCTTGGGACCCCAAAGGGAGTCAGCTTTAGTAAGACGACAGCAGAGAAGAAAGAAAGACATTGTTTCACTGCCAGATCAAGCCTCATCTAAAGCTAAGCTGCCTCTCTGGATTTCCCTGGCAGGAAGACTCCACCCTCCCAATGCAGGGGACGTGGGTTCGATCCTGGTCAGGGAACTCAGATCCCACATGCTACATGGTACCGCCCAAAAATTTAAAAACAAAAAATAAAAAAATAATAATTAAAGCTAGTTGCCTCTGGACTTCCTAACATCATGAGCTGACAAATTCCTTATTCAAGTCTATTTTTCTGTTTGAAAGCATCCCAATAATGTACTTCTTATGTAAGTAGCAATAACAGTGGACAAGGAATGCCTGGTGTTTCTTTCTATTTCACAGGAAAATAACAAGTATTTTACTAGAGCCTCTTCCTGCTCTTTCTAGAACCCATACCCAAAGGTTGACTTCCCTAAGCAAAAGCAAATAAACAATAAACAAACAGAGCAGTGACTACTCTTCTTTCAAAGTCATAACCAGTTTGAGCTCAGGGTCTCTTGAACTTGTGGCAAAAGTCTTAGGTTCTCCTTGTTAAGTTGTTGAGAGGCATTTACACCAGCATCCTCACCACAGCTCAGACCCTGTTACTCTACTTACACACTTTCCATGGCCTCCTCAACACCCCTTAAGGACCCTTACAATCTGCCTCCATGCTCAGCCCCCACTACACCACCCTATTCTCTCATCAAACTATTTGCTATTCTCCAAATCCAATATGCTTTCATGTTTCATTCTCCAGTGCCTTATGCACATGCAGTTCCCCTTGCCTGCCATACTCTTTCCCCCTTCTCTACATGGCAAATCCACCTTCAAGGTCCAGCTCGAGTATCACTTTCCCCATTTTCCAGATGCAGGGCAGGAGGGCCTTCCTTGGTCCTTTCATGGTCCTCTGTACACACCTTCATCATAGTGCTTCTCACATGCTAGGGTCCATGTGTTTGTGCGCCAGTCTTCCCCACCAGACCATGGTTGCCTCAGGAGCAGGGCCTCTATCTTTTTCATCTCAGTATCCCTAAAGAGGCAGTATAAAGTGATGGTTAAGTAAACTGGTTCTAGAGGAACCTAGTTTACCTAGTTTAAAATCCCAGCTCTACCACTCATTAGCTCTATTACCTTGGGTAAGATAGCTCTCTTTGCCTCAACTTCCTCATCTGTAAAGTGAGGATTAAAAAATAATATCCATATCACACATGATGGTTAGAATTAAACAAGATACTGCAGCTAAAGTCCTCTGGCAGGGTTCTTTGCACAGGTTAGCCATGTCGGTGATTACAGCTAACAGCAAAGACAATCAGTTCCCCGCCTAGTCCCTTGCGTGTTCTAAGTACTAAGTACACATTGTTGAAAGTGAACAACAACCAGAGTTCTTAACCTAAAGACCTCTAATTTAATCCCAGAGAGGCAGAATGCTATTCTCTGCTTACTGCTGAGTCCCAAAGACTTTGACCCCAAGGAAAGAGGAACACGAGGAAACCTTTGAGAGAGCTTATAGGTCAGTCTTTGCAGTTCTAACTAGGCCACCTCCGAACAGCTTCTTACAGCGGCCTTTTTTGTTCTGCATGCAACCATTTTGAAAAGTTTCACCAAATCCATTAATTTCTGGGTTCAAAACAGCCTTTTTTTTTTTTTGCTTGTGTGAATGGTTTTATTTTTAAAACATTTTGTGTTACTTTTTATCTTTTTTTATAAAAATTTAAACAGCACAAAAAGGAGAAATTAAATGATCGCCTCCCCAGTCCTAACTTCAGAGGTAATTACTTCTTATAATTTCCTTTCACACATTTTCTTCTTTTAACTTCAGCTTTAATTGAGGTGTAACTGACATATCATAAACTGCCTATAGTTAAAGTGTACAACTTGGTGAGTTTGAACACACATATACACCTGTGAAGCCATAACCATGATCAAGATAATTGCTCCCCCTAAGTTTCCTCATGCTCCTTGGTAATCTATCCCTCATTCCCCCACCCACCAACCCTGTCCACAGGCAACCACAGATCTGCCTTCTGTCACTATAGCTCAGTTTACATATTCTAGAGTTTTATGTAAATTAAATAGTTCAAAACATACTCTTTTTTTGTCTGGCTTATTCCATGCAATGTAATTATTTTGAGATCCATCATGTTATTGTGTATATCAATATTTTATTCCTTTTTATTGCTGAGTAATATTCCATGGTATGGATGTATCTCAGTATGTTTATCCATTCATTATCGATAGATGTTTGAGACATTTCCAGTTTTTTTTCTATTAGGAATAATAGAAAAAATGTCTGTTTTTTGTAGTCATACTAAATATTAACGAAGACCCCTTCTCCTCAGGGTTTTTCATAGGATTTTCTTTAGAACCATTCATCCAAAATCTCATATCTGTTCAATCTGTTTCTAGACTTAATTGCAGGATGCAATAACATTCTTATTGATTTGGAGTAATTATTCCAAAACAACAAGATCTTTTTGAATCTTGGCTCTGTCAGCTAATTCATTAGGTGTTGCTCCCAAATTTGTCATCTACTAATTTAATAAAAATACTTTCTTAAGTCCTTGATTAAAATACCAAGGAGGGGGACTTCCCTGGTGGCGCAGTGGTTAAGAATCCGCCTGCCAATGCAGGGGATACAGGTTCAAGCCCTGGTCCGGGAAGATCCCACATGCTGCGGAGCAACTAAGCCCGTGCACCACAACTACTGAGCCTGTGCTCTAGAGCCCAGGAGCCACAACTACTGAGCCCTAGTGCCACAACTACTGAAGCCCATGCACCTAGAGCCCGTGCTCCACAGCAAGAGAAGCCACTGCAATGAGAAGCCCACACACCACAACGAAGAGTAGTCCCCACTCGCTGCAACTAGAGAAAAACCCGCGAGCAGCAACAAAGACCCAAGGCAGCCAAAAATAAAAATTAATTAATTAATTAAATTAAAAAAGAGTAAGGTAGATAGCTAGTGGGAAGCAGCCGCATGGCACAGGGATATTGACTCGGTGCTTTGTGACAGCCTGGAGGGGTGGGATAGGGAGGGTGGGAGGGAGGGAGACGCAAGAGGGAAGAGATATGGGAACATATGTATATGTATAACTGATTCACTTTGTTATAAAGCAGAAACTAACACACCATTGTAAAGCAATTATACCCCAATAAAGATGTTAAAAAAAAAAAGAAACACCAAGGAGGACAGGACCAAAGGCCCTGAATCAGTTCACATTGACATGAGCTGTTTAACCCATACAACCCAGCACACCATATCAGAATCTTGTCACATTTTTCATCATTTCCATAATGATATCAATGAATTCTTTAACTGTCTTGCTAAAATCAGGATAGAGTATAACTATTGTATCACCCTAATTCACACATCTAGTAACTTTATCATAAAATAAAACAGAGACAATTTGACAGGAAATATTCCTAGAAAACTCATTCCAAGTGTCAACATCTTTCTTTATGAAGTGTCAACATAACTATTTAACACACTGTTCTGAGATTTTTTCCTGTGATCAACATTCTGCTACTGAGGTTCTGGAATCCGCCCTTTTCTCATTTATGAAATTTATGTTTTCATGTTTCCTGTCTTCTGGCACCCTTTTATTTTTACCACAACTTCTCCAGAGTTTGTTTTTTTTTTTTTTTTTGCTGTACGCGGGCCTCTCACTGCTGTGGCCTCCTCCGTTGCGGAGCACAGGCTCCAGACGCGCAGGCTCAGCGGCCATGGCTCACGGGCCCAGCCGCTCCGCGGCACGTGGGATCCTCCCGGACCGGGGCACGAACCCGTGTCCCCTGCATCGGCAGGCGGACTCTCAACCACTGCGCCACCACGGAAGCCCTCTCCAGAGTTTTTTAAAGTTAAAATGTTTATAACTTTATGCTCAAAGATAGACGATTGCTAGTAGATCCATGATCCCCTCAACAAATTATTTTACTACTATGAAATATAATTCTCTGGGCCCAGAGATTTGGGGGCATTTTTAAAAAAACTTTTTTTCGTGGGGGGAGCATTTTTAAACAGCTCATTTTACCTTCTGGTAACTGACTATACTGCTGAACTGAATGAATAAGCATTTTCAGAACTCTAATGGAAAACTGATGAATTCATAAAAGTGCTAACAAAAGATCAAGATGAAAAAAAAATTAGTTACATGGGACTGAGTGAACTGATGAGGATGATTATAATTTTTGTGAATTTGTTTGAATTAAAAAAAAAAATCCCCCCCCCCAAAAAAGCTCATTTACCATCTCCTTACTCCCTCTGACTTCAATTTCTTCTCAGCATTGTTCATGTCTTCACACTTGCTATGCTAGACCCTTTCTACCTTACAGTGTCTGCAATGTAGATGAGTTTTGGTCTTAGTGCTTCTTTAGTGTGGGAAGGAAAAATACGAAACAACCAAATCAACAAAAATCAGTCTTGGCCCACACTCCTCCTTGTTACCTCTCTCCATTAATTTTAAACTTGATAACTTAAAATTCATTCATCAGGCATTTGATGTATAATTTTTTGAACCCTTTGAATTACTGGCATTTAAATAAGTAAAAGCATGTTAATTTCTAGTGACATTTCAAAATAACCATGAGTGACATTAGGCTAACTGCTTACCCTCTCTGTGCCTCAGTATTTTCATCCATAAAAATGGGATAAAAAAAAAAAAAAAGGATTAAAAAAAAAAAGGGATAATAGTACCAGCTTCATAAGATTATTATGAGGATTAAATAAGTTTGTATATGTAAAGTACTCAGAATAGTATGTGATACACAGCAAGTATTATTTGTTGTTTCATTAGTTGTTAGCCTAAGGCATTTATGCGTGTAGCAGACATTACTGAAGACTTGGGGAGATGTTATAGAAACACAAACACCACAAACTGAATTTGATCATCATTTCTCCCCCAAAGTCTCCTTGCTTATCCAATTTTCAGACCCCACTCCCCTTTCTTCGACCTCTCAGAAATTCAGTTCCCCTCTCTCCATTATGCAAAACAACTGACCTGTCCACCTGCTAACTCAACCCCAGGCCTTCTCTGCAAAGATAGACTCCTGACTATGCTGTGCTAACCTGTGAGCATTTTCCCAGAGCCAATCCTCCTGGGCCACTTATAAAACTCTTTTCCTTTCTTCTTCCCCAGTAGCCCCTGGGAGGCTTAGGAATCAAGACAGAGATTTATTTCCCTATCAGCGTGCATTTTGTCACCTTCCTTAGAAGGAAGAAGCTATAACAATCAATTCTCATTTTAAACTGCAATGTTAATTATTGAGACTTAAAAACATTTTAAATACATATTTTAAACACATTTTAAAGTATACATGTTAAACATATTTTATTAACTTCCTTAATATGAGATGTCATCAGTGTGTTGCCTAGGTCTTGATATTTTAATGACTGATGTCTCTGAAAAGTGAGGTTTTGAAAGCTCATCAGGGTTTCGTAATTCTGAGATAAAAATGTCAGGAAGAATGTAATTGGCTCATTAACCCACAGATATAGTCCTGATCCTGACCAAGAGGGGAAGGAAATAAAATAGAATTTGGGGGGTGCTGCTGTCTCGGCTTCAGTGAACACCCGGGCATCGTCTCCTTTGCTCTCTCAAGCTCTCCTTGCTGCTGTTCCTCCTTCCAAGTAAGGACCTGGCCAGACCTACAGAAGACCTTCTTGAACAATTCAGAAGGGTGCTGGGAAGGTCTCCAAGGAGATATTGGACTTCCTGCCACTAAAGAAAGTTAGGGGCTAGGTGATAAATGGAAAATTAAAAAATGAGACTATATTTATACCCTAAGCTACAAGGCATGTCATACCAGTTATGCCTGATTATGCAAACCAAGGTGTCCCAAGACTTCATTAGCCCAAGACTAGAGAATCAGGTCACGCTTCTTAAATATACACATTATAATGACTCCAAGTCGTCTTCTCTAGAATATGAGAAGCTGATTCTCATTGGATCCCACTTTTCTTTTTTTAAAAAATGTTTATTTACTTATTTGTTTATTTGGCTGCTCCGGGTCTTAGTTATAGCACACGCGATCTTCATTTGCGGCATGCGGGCTCCTTTAGTTGTGGTATGCGAACTCTTAGTTGTGGCATGCATGTGGCATCTAGTTCCCTGATCAGGGATGGAACCCGGGCCCCCTGCATTGGAAGCGTGGAGTCTTAACCACTGGACCACCAGGGAAGTCCCTGGATCCCACTTCTCTTTCTTGTTTGTTTGTGACAGGAATCACGGAAGAAAGCCAACATGATCCTGGTATTTGCAGGTTTCCTCGCTAGGTACATTTGCGGCTGTTCCACATCTCCAAGGCCACAGGATGCCATCCGGGCTCTATCTCCTCCCCAACACTGAATACTGCTGCTGCTCTCCCCAAAGTGTGTCTCCCCAACATGGACACAGGCTCTGCCCTTCCCTCCCCAAAATAGAGCTAAGACCAGCAAGTGGGTGTCAAAAAAGTCTAACAGAAGCCTTAAGTCCAGTATAAGGCATGACACTGAAATGGGGAGACACCTAAACTGGAGGGGACATATCACAGCTCTTTGAATTTGTTAGTCCACACCCTCCCAAGGGGAGCCTCTACCAGAGGTGGCTCCATGGGCTTTCAACCTGTGCAATCACACAGACCCGCATGCTTACAAGGGGCCCACATTTAATGTTCTGCAGTTGCCATCTTGAAATTCTTAATAAATTTTTGAACAAGAGGTCCTGTTGGGCTTCCCTGGTGGTGCAGTGGTTGAGAGTCCGCCTGCCGATGCAGGGGACACGGGTTCGTGCCCCAGTCTGAGAAGATCCCACATGCCACAGAGCGGCTGGGCCCGTGAGCCATGGCCGCTGAGCCTGCACGTCCGGAGCCTGTGCTCCACAACGGGAGAGGCCACAACAGTGAGAGGCCCACGTACTGCAAAAAAAAAAAAAAAAAAAAAAAGAGGTCCTGTATTTTCATTTTGCCATGAACCTTGCATATTATGTAGCTACTCACACTCTCCATTGTTTAAATTGGTATATAATTGGCATATATATAAAACGTTATATTCATTTTAGGTATACAACATAATGATTCACTATTTGTGTATACTGTGAAATGATCACCACAATAATTCTGGTTAAAATTAACCACCGTACATTGTTACAATCACACCCTGTACCCAGCTCCCTAGCTGCCTGTGTTTGCAGAGACCAGATCACTATCACCAGCCAAAGTGTCTATGATTATGCCCCTTGTACTTAGAATTCTGGTCCAACTCCAGGCACAAACTGCTCCAGAGATGCAATCCTGCTCACAATGAAGACAACCAAGTAGATAGATCACTTATGAGAGATGAAATTGTCCTTCAAGTAGCATAACCACAAGGCAGTGTATAAAGTGCTTTGATTTTTTTTAATTTATATTATTTATTTATTTTTGGCCATGTTGGGTCTCGTTGCTGCGCCGGCTTTCTCTAGTTGCAACGAGCGGGGGCTAGTCTTCGTTGCGGCGCACAGGCTTCTCATTGCAGTGGCTTCTCTTTGTTACAGAGCACAGGCTCTAGGTGCGTGGGTTTCAGTAGTTGTGGCATGCGGGCTCAGTAGTTGTGGCACAGGGGCTTACTTGCTCTGTGGCATGTGGGATCTTCCCAGACCAGGGCTCGAACCCGTGTCCCCTGCATTGGCAGGCGGATTCTTAACCACTGCACCACCAGGGAAGCCCAAAGTGCCTTGATTTTAATACAAATAGATAACAAGCATATATCTGGGATCGTACAGATCCCATCATCGAAATGTGGTTATCTAAAGATCCAGATATTTGGTCGCAAGTAGACCAAAAACCAAGAAAACAACCATTTATCTAAGATGTGTTTTGGTTGAGGGACTTGGAATCACATAGACTTACTCTGCACATGAGGATGTTTTGGGGAGAGGTCAGAATGTTCCATGATACCAGAACTGGCTGCTGCACTCATCTCCTCCCCACCTACACTCCCATCCCCACTCCCACCCCCACTCGTCATCTCCCTAATCTCTCACCCTCTCCTTCTCCTCCCTTCCTCTGCTCCACCCTACCCCTTTTAGGGCAGTTTAAGTAATTTTCTGGACTGGACCCTCATGGTATCTCCCCAGCCGGGGTCCTATAATCTGCAGAAGTCCCAAGAGTTGGGGATATGGGTGTAATGGCCTCCGGGTGCCTGGCTCCAGTCACAGCTGGGAAGTGGCAAAAACAAGAACCAGGAGGAAATGGGTCACTGCCCAGTGGTTGGCAGGAACAACTGCTGTGCCTGAGCTTTTATTCCAGGAACAAATCTTTGCTCTTTTCAGCAGTAACCTGCATGAACCATAATGAACCATGACCATAATTCCTAACAGCAATAAAGTGGAGCAATAAAGAATGGCTGATTCCACATCTGTGGTGTAGGTGTTCCCTGGCAAGAGAAGAAAGATAGAAAGACATAATGCTTTCATGGAGACAAAAGGAAAAAAGAGACTGAGAAAATGAGATTTTTTAAAAAGTCTGAGCCTTGACCAACTGCCCCTAGATGCCTTCACACCAAAAACTTTTCGTGTTTGTTTTTCATTTTAATCCCTCTTCCTATTTTAAACACCCCTTCTTTTTTTTCAAGGGGAGGTACTGGGGAAAGAGTGGCTGCGTAGCCAAATCAAGCTGAGAGTTTGTAATCACGGGAGCCGTGTAATCACGGGAGCCGGTGGAGATCTCAGCAGAACCCCACTGTTTGTTGGATGGGTCCTGCAAACACCCACTGAATTGGCTTCTTCGTCCTTCCTGCAAACAAGATTGGAACAAGATTATTCTACTGCCTGAAGTGGTGACTTTGTGACGTCTTGGCCTTAGTCACGTCCTCTCTCCCACCCCAGCCAGCCAGCCCCAGGGACTCTTCCTCTTTTCCTTGGCAGTCCCTGAGTCACGGAGTATTATTTATCAGCCGGCAGCAGAGGGCGATCTGGCCCTGGTGAACGACCGGGTCAACTCCCGCCGCGCGCCCGCACACGCGCGCGCCCGATCGCTAATGACTTGCAGCTACATCATAAAGCTACCTCTTCACAAAGGAACATTGTCACTAAGCATTTTCCTTTTCATTCTTGAAAGCTCCACTGCCTTAGCTAACCCCTTCCTCCTCCCTCCTGCCTTCATGCTGGCTCTTTCCTCTCCCAACCCCTTGGAAGCAGCAGGAAATGAACAAGATCCACAGTGGAGAAAAACAAATCCCAGGGCCCTGATGAGGGAAACCACAGGGAAATGACCAAGTGGCATTAACAGCTGTAGGCAGCTGGTGTGTGTGTGTGTGTGTGTGTGTGTGTGTGTGTGTGTGTGTGAGAGAGAGAGAGAGAGAGAGAGAGAGAGAGAGAGAGAGAGTGAGAGAAAGAGAGAGAGAGAGAAGGAATGTGTGTGTGTATCCAATATAACAGTACTTTATCAATTTTAGTGTACATCAAGATCATCAGGAGAGCTTGTTAAAACACAGCTTCCAGGGCCTCTCTGAGGAATTCTGATTTAGTAGGTCTGGAGAGGGGCCCAAGAATTTACACTCTTAACACTCCCAAGATATTTTAATGCTGCCAGTGGTAGACCACATTTTGAGTAGCACTACTGTACATCAAATGCAGTGAATAGACTATACAGATCTGCATCAGGGGCTTGCTTGAATAAAATCCTGATAAAGCAAACTCCCTTACAACAGGCAGTCCAGATCCTTCCAAATCCAGGCCAGAAGATCTCATAGCTCAGCCTACTGCGGTTCCCTCCCCTTGGAAAAGGAGCAGAGACTGTATCAAGCAGAGCATTGTTTGGAGGGGGCTGAGTTCAGATAATAGGCTGTTTCTCCATTAACTGTTTCTTTCATCCCAACAGGGCAGGAGAATCCCATAGGCCCTTCCTTCACAGTAGGCAGGGTTTGGAGACTCTATCTACACAACCCTGGCTGTGTTCAATAGCTTGTGCCCAGAGGCCTCTGTCCCCTCCTCAGCATCCTCCAAACTCCAGAACCTCTATAGTCACAGAGGTTGTGGAATAAGCCTGTTATCCTCCAGAGAGCTGAGCACTTAAAAGCATCTAGTAGTGACTTAAGGAGAGCTACTCACTTCTGATTGTGTACCGAAAGATAACAGAGAAAACTCTGATATACCTAGTCCTAGTCCTTAAGGAGCCCATAGTTTAATTGGAGAGAAAAACTAACAAATATGTAAGAGCAAATGTTACCGAAATGTAGTAAGAGCAGAGAGATAGCAAAAAACCCTTGAGGCCATCAGAGGAAAGGGAAGGCATCCTGAAAGAAGAAATTGCACTGAGATTTGATGAGTAAATATGAGTTCACCAAGGAGACAAAAGGTCAAGGGCAAGAGAAGGAGCCATTTGAGTATTGGGATGTGAAGAAAATTGGGGAAATGCTGAAATAGAAAATGCAGGCTGGGATGAGGGTCCCCTTTCAGAGCGCCTGGTACTTCAGCCCACTTTGGGCATTTATCACCACTACTAAACCAAAAAGGAGACCAAATGGGAAGGTTTGTTTCACAGATTCCTGTAAGCACTGTCAGCAGGAGGTACTTTCCCTGCAAAGACCCCCTCTATCCCAGGGAAGACACTGGGGGGGGGGGTCACTTTTCTCTCTGGAGGCCACTGTGTGAGCCAGAAGAGGCCTATGGATCTAGGGTCTGGTGCTCAGCTTTCTCATGTGACCATCTACTTGGCTCTGACATCTAAAGGGCTAGCAGCTCGCTGTGCCAGACTGTAGAACATAAGCAAAACGGGCAGAGACCACAAAAGGGCCCTGCAGACCAGTTTGTGAGCGCAAGAAAGCCACGCCCAGTGACTCCAGAATGACTCAGGAGGACCTTGAAGGAGGGGTATGTTGTTTAAATACACTGGCTAGGAAACAAAGAGCATTGTTCGGTTATGGCTGCCATGACCCAGTTTCTTCCCCTGGGCACATGGGGGAACCCAGTTAACATGGAGATCGACAGGGCTGCTAGAGGTTCGGGCATGTAAATCTTTTCCAAAGGGTACAGGACCATAGTGGTTTCAAAGGACTCAATTTCCAGGTCCTCAGTTTTCATTCATGTTCTTCCCTAAAACTGGTGTGCCTCAGAGGACATCTGCAGCCCTGATTTTCTTTTCCTTATCTCTTTCTTAATTGCCCTCTGGCCACTTGAAAAAAAACAGAAGTTTACCTCTCCCTCTTCTCTAATCCTGCCAAATGGTGCATTCATTGCTCTAAGGTATAAAATCCTCTGGGACATCAAAGGGACAATTCCACAATTATTTTAATCCAAGGAACCATAAACACCTCCCCATTCATTCCATCTCCTTAAGAGACAAATTCTCAATAAAATTTCACTTCGTACTAATTATAAGTATTATATAGTAATAATGCTTACTAATTATAAAGATTTGTAATATCTGTTGTTTTGATAAATGCTATTAGTAACAGTAATATTTTTTAAATAATTAGAACCTTCTGTCAGTGTAAATATTTTTTAATAGCTTTTAAAAAAAATATTTACTGGGACTTCCTTGGTGGCGCAGTGGTTAAGAACCCACCTGCCAATGCAGGAGACACAGGTTCGAGCCCTGGTCCGGGAAGATCCCACATGCCACGGTGCAACTAAGCCCATGGGCCACAGCTACTGATCCTGTGCTCCAGAGCCTGCGAGCCACAATCACTGAAGCCCACGTGCCTAGAGCCCTGGCTCTGCGATAAGAGAAGCCACCACAATGAGAAGCCCGCACACCACAACGAAAAGTAGCCCCCGCTGGCCGCAACTAGAGAAAGCCTGCACGCAGCAATGAAGACCCAATGCAGCCAAAAATAAATAAGTAAATAAATAAATAAATTTATTTTTAAAAAAATTTACTTATTTATTTGGCTGCATCAGGTCTCAGTTGCGGTACGCAGGATCTTCATTGCCAGGTGCGGAATCTTTAGTTGCGGCATGCGGGCTCTTAGTTGAGGCATCCGGTAGCTAGTTCCCTAACCAGGAATCAAACCTGGGTCCCCTGCACTGGCAGCACAGAATCTCAACCACTGGACCACCAGGGAAGTCCCTGGAAATATCTTTAAATGAATGTCAATTTATGTATTTTTGTTGCAGAAAAGTATGGATAATAGAGAATCAGTAAAATGCTTTCAACTACCAAATTATATTAAGACAAGATTACTTGAAAGAGGAATCAAAATATGATTTCAAAGAAAAAAACAATATAAAACTTCCAATTTAGAGAGTTTAGTATGAATTAGCGAAATTGATGATGGTAATATCAAACTACTATGATATTTCTATGAATCCTTTAGATTTACTTAAAAGAATGATTTCATAGTTTTATTATATTGATATTTACAAAAGCCAGTAATTATATTTTACAACTCTTACAAGTCTTTAAGCTTACGATGAAAAACGTTAGATGTCAAGTTTAATATGTACAAAGAGATGTATGGTTTTTCAAAACTCTTTCAGAAAGATACAGGAGCAAAAACATTTGAGGACTCCAGCTCTAGGCTAAAGTCATTTCCAGAGGGGGAACCTAGAAGGGCTGTGACTCAGCACCACTCCAAGACTCTTCAGGGCAGGGCCAGACCAGTCTTCAGTTCCTCCTTAGCCCCTTTCACCCCAGCTCCCAGCACCCACCACCGATTACTCACCTTGGAGTCACACAGACTCAGGTGGTTGTAGACTCAGTCACGTACACAAATCCCTGGTTACCCTTGGGCAAGGTATTTTAACTTTCTGTGCCTCAGTTTTCTAATTTATAAAATAATAATATTTACTTCTTCTTCCATTTCTACTACTTTTTCTACTACTACCACTTCTTTTTAACTTATGTAAGTTACCTTAAAAAATGCTTGGCAGTGGAAATCTTTATTGCTTACCTGAATACTCATTTAACAGAAAAGGAAGAATAAGAAACAGAGAGGTCAAGCCAGATGTCAAAGGTTATCTGATTGGTCAGTTGCAAAGGACTGAAACCCTGGGATGCCAGCGTTCAGCCCACCCACCTTTAATTTCTAGCAGTGACTCAGAGCTTGCTGAAGAATCTGCAGGGATGGTCCATAACATGTTTTTCTGACACAAGCATTGAGAACAATCCATTCTTTCATGGGTTTCAGCTAAGCACTGTCCAGACGCATCCCTAGCCAGAATAAGGAGCTGAGGCTTATACACCAAGGTCTCTTGTCTCCTTGTCCTGAGGCTGGGCTCCCCAATCACAAAACAGGGTCGGTACCTGCTAAAATCTCCTCTCACTTCTCATTTGTTCATTAACTCCTAAAAATCTTAGTTTCTAAGAATCTGATAACTACAAGGGACTTTAGAAATCAAACTGTCTTTGCTTTGTGTCCCAAACCCTTCCCATCAGTCATTCTGCAGCAGGGTTTCTAAGACCCATTTCCATCTCTCTCTAGTTGCATCTCCTTGATGCTGGCTGGCCTTAATAGCCTGAAACAAAGACAGGTGATTGGAGTTGGTGGGTAATGGGAGGCACTTTTGACTCTATTGACCAGTGATTCTCAAACTTTTAAAGCTCATGATGCTTCTTGATTAAAAATTAATAATAATAAATACTAATGCGTTCTTTAAATGTGAATTGAAAGTGTTTGGGATTAAAATATGTGTTTTGAATTTATACTGATCTGCCGTCTCGGGAAGATTTCGGATGCTGAGGGAATCACTCCACCCCTTCACCCACCCTGTCCAGACCCCACATTCTGACACATACTTCTTGGCTCCGTGTAGGGTATATGTGGCTGACCAGCAAGCATGAACAGAAAGAGGTGGGAGCGCACACAAGTGGGTGCATCAGGGCGGAGAGGAGCTGCCAAGAGGCAAGAAGAGGAGTTATAATATATAAGCAGAGGAGAAGAGTAAGGGCGGGACTAGAGGGAACAGCTCATGAAAATACCACTGTTCTTCCCAACTCATAGAAACAAAGGCAACAGACAGGTCAGAGATTTAAGGCTCAGAAGGTGGGAAGGGCCAAATTGCACAATTCTCTGAAGGATTTCTATTTTGAACCTTTCTGGTGCTCTTCTGTCAGTGCCTCCTGTTCCGTACTTTGCTTACTGTTTTGAACTGTTCTGATCTCTCTTTAATTCTTGGCAGCCCCTCTTTCCCCACTATTTTAGTAGTTACACTGCAGTCCTGCCAAATTCACACAGATTAAGATTAGAGGGGCTTCATTTATCATCCAATTCAATTCTTTTAAAATTTTTTGTTGTGATAATACAGTAAGAAGTACATTTTACACCACAACCTAGGACCTGCATACATAGAGTATAACCAAAACCTTAAGTTTCACGAAGCAATCCTTACCTTACCACAAACAATTACACTATGATTTCAATTTTAAAATGCCAGTTGCCACCCACTAAATTGATAAGAAAAGCTACTAATGAATTACAACTCACATTTTTGAAACACAGACTCATTTTACAGATGAACAAACTGAAACAAAAGAAAAGCCCAAGTCACCACCAGCATCAATACCAGAATTAGAACACTCAACTTTTCTTGCAGGGAGCTAGATTTGACTATGAGCAAAAGATTTGATTGGAATGGGAGAATTTTTAAAATATGCTAGTTTGGTGTATGAAAGCCCGCCATTCTCAATTATTCAGTGCCGGATTGAAGAGACCTAGTAAATAGATAAACTTTAATGAAGAGACCTAGTAAATAGATAAACTTTAATGAACTGGGAATGCAAAAGGCATTTTCTTCTTCCTTCTTTCCTTCCTTCCTTCCTTCCTTCCTTCCTTCCTTCCTTCCTTCCATGAGCAAAGTGGTATTAAATATCAATCACAGGGCTTCTCTAGTGACACAGTGGTTGAGAATCCGCCTGCCAATGCAGGGGACACGGGTTTGAGCCCTGGTCCGGGAAGATCCCACATGCTGCGGAGCAACTAAGCCCGTGCGCCACAACTACTGAGCCTGCGCTCTAGAGCCCATGAGCCACAGCTACTGAGACTGCATGCCACAACTACTGAAGCCCATGCACCTAGAGCCCGTGCTCCGCAACAAGAGAAACCACCGCAATGAGAAGCCCACCCACCGCAATGAAGAGTAGCCCTGGCTCACCGCAACTAGAGAAAGCCCGCACAGCAATGAAAAACCAACTTAGCCAAAAAAAAAAAAAAAAAATCTATCATATACCAGGTCCTCCACTACTTTCTATAGATGGAGTGAAAAAAATCTCTTGAGAAAAAAATGCTCTGGCAAGTCAATCAACTTGTAATCAGTGGATGACAATGTTACACAGAGGTTAAGACAGCGTGAGAAGGAAGTTTGAGCCTACCCCTAACCCAGAGTGATTGGAGAGGTGATAGGGAAGGCTTCCCTGAGGGGGAGATGTCTGAGCTGACTCTAACCACATGAAAATGTAGGGAAAGAGGTCTCAGGCCGAGACCCTGACTGACCATGGGACGGTCTTGCTGTTTTATTACATTAATGTGTAGAATTCCTAACTACTTTTAGGGAAATCTGACAAATTTCACTGATTTTCAACTCCCATCCCTTGGTAATACCTGAACTGGAGAGACAAAGATATCCATCCACCCCTACCTGACCAAACCAGTTTCCAAGGGGACAGATCTTCATGTGGGACAGGGAACAGAGCACACACACCTATCGTGCTCATTCCTTGAATTTTGAAATTGGTTACAATGGAGGTACATGGTTTTATTTTACAGTTTTTGAAATTAAGGAACTCAGAAATCCGGCAAGAATAGCTATTGAATATGCAAATGTTGTTATTACTTGGGAATATTTAAAGAAACAAAAACAACCCCCCACCAACACAGTAGCCTTGCTTAGGAGGCACTTGCAGTAGTGCTTGAGAGCCAGTCTCCCCCCACTGCTTCCTCCCCACATCCCCCGGAGATATTAGAGAAATAGGGTCATGTGTTTGGTTAAGACCCTGGCACTAGAGCTTAGCATCTGGCCTCAGGCGAGAAAACAAAACAAAACAGGAAAGTCAGGAAAAAGCTTCCAGCCGAAAACTAGGACCTTGACATATCAAGCTTCCAATCCAGAAGATCTTGGAATGAGAACTCTTAAAAACAGAAATAAACGAAAATTGGGGGTAATTCCCTGGCGGTCCAGTGGTTAGGACTCCGAGCTTTCACTGCTGAGGGTGCGGGTTCAATCCCTGGATGGGAAACTAGGATCCCGTGAGACGGCTGGTGCCCCCCACCCCACCCCAAGCCCCCCAGAAATATTTGTCTCAAGATCTAACTTGAAAGGATGCAACTTAGTGCATTCTTGGTGATCCTTGGTTGAAAAGAATTACATTTTGGTCTAACACTGATAGAGATGATGTTAGAAAAGCTAAATGAAAACTTCTGACAGTTTGGTGGCTTCGTCAACATTCTGTCTTCCTGTGGACCAGTAAATTCATTAAGGTCATGCTCTTCTGTTTGGCTGACCACTATCATCTCCTAAAAATATCTGAGGTCTTTCTAGTTTAATTCAACAATTATTTCTTAGAGCTAACAGACTTGAAATTCAAAAGAAGGTGTGAATTATGCAAATTGTTTAATTCTGAGGCTTCTTAAATTAATACAAAATGGTAGTTCTCAAGACTTTGAATAAATGGCCTTCATTTAATGCCTATTAATAGCAGGAATTTTTAAAACTTATCTGTTCTCATGTATAACAATCCTAAGAAATAGCTATTTTATTCCATGAGATTCCGAAGTTATGCAGGTAGTGAAAAAAGCAGGACTTGAAATTCAAATGTGTCTCTCTTCAGAATCCACACTTTTGGGATTTCCCTGCTGGCCCAGTGGTTAAGAATCTACCTTGCAATGCAGGGGACGCGGGCTTGATCCCTGGTTGGGGAACTAAGATCCCACAGGCCTTGGGGCGAGAAAGATCCCGCGTGCCACAACTAAGACCTGACGCAGCCATAAATAAATAAATATTTTAAAAAAAAAAAAGAATCCACGGTCTTTAGGTTCTATCACACTGCCTTCTCAACTGAACCAAAACAGGCTCTAATTTAGTTAATTAGCTAAAAGCTACAGGCATCACTCTCAAGCCAGGAGAATACCCAGAGTCTCTCTTCTCCTTAATTTCTCCTTCCCTCTCTCTCACCGTCCCTCCCTCCCTCCCTCATTCCTCAGGTGCTCTGCTCTCTTCCCTTTCACAGCTCCCTTCCCATCAAATCTCCAAAATGCCAGACACTCAAGCAAATCTAACAGAAATGGTGGGAGCAGGGATTTCCATCAGGGGTTCAGTTTTCACTATCCCACAGGCCACTACCCTGAGGTTCCAGGGAGGCCTGAGAGCTCTTCTCTTCATTTCAAAGGAGCCTGATAGAAACTGTCACTTCTTTTTAGGCTACTCTGATTTCTTTGTTTTTTTTTTTTTGTCTGGAGTCCCTTCAACTCAGTGTAGGAGGTCTTGTTGTCTTATGGGAAATGGAATTAATTAATAAATGATATTTGTCTGGCAGGCTAAAATCTTTCCAAGCACTGAGATCCCCCTGAGAGCTACTTAGCATTGAAAAGGTTAGGGCTTTGCAATTTAATCTCCAGTAACAAAGTCTTAACCCTGAAGGGATCAACTCCTTCAGTAAACATTCAAGCAACAGTGCCTTTGTACTGGAGGAGAAGGGTATGGACTGAAGAACTAATTGACCTCGGTATCTAGGACCACAGTGCAGGACCAGTAGACTATAGCGGTTAAGATAATGGGCGGAGAAACATGATTCAAATTCTGACTTTGTCACTTGTTATGGGCTATTGACCAAATTATCGAACTTTTCTGTTCAGTTTTCTCATTTGTAAATAATAGTAACTATCTCATAGGATTGCCGACTGAATGCAATGAGATAATGCATGTGAAATACAAGATATATAATAATGCTCAACAAATGCTGTCTTAAATTTTTCTTGAAAGGACCATAACCAAAACTTAGTCTTTCATTATGACACTGGCACATCTCCTCCTCCCTCATCTGCCTACTAATTATTTCCTTTTTTCACCCTCTGAATTCATTGGATGCCCTGGTTGATGCTAAAAAATGCCTAAAACAAAAGCAGAAAGAAAGCGCCAGTCTTTCCACCCTGAGTGAGGGCTGTGGCTGGCCATAGCATAGAGGGCATTGGGGCTGCTGGCACAGAGAGGAGAAAGAGGAAGAGAACAAATAAAGGCCCTGTTCTCAGGAAGCACCCCCTAAATGGGGAGCCAGGAGTCATGCTTGGAAAAGAGACCCACCAAAACCAAACTGGGGTGAGTGTAAATGCTGAATGTGTCAATACTAGGAGGGAAGTTCTTCCTTTACAGCATGTGATGCAGAGATTCACTGTGGGTCAAGGAAGACTTTGTGAGGCTCTGCCATCACCCTCACCTGTTCCTTTTACCCCTCCAAGCTGCCCCTCCCCAACCCACACCCCAGCCACCATAGTAATTGCCCTAAAGCAGTACTTTAATCATGTCTTTCCTCAACGAAACATCTGTGACACCTATAGGATTAAGTATAGACTTCTTAACCTCTCCAGTATGAACCCAGCTTGCCATCCATGGCTCCCTGACGTATGCCAGATTGCTGTACTCCTTGTCCCCTGAATTCATCCTGAGCTTTGCCTCCTCCACACCTTTCTTTATTCTTCCTTCTCTATCTGGAATGTCCTCTTCTTATCTCTTATCTCAATGCAGCTTCTCCCTTTGAAACTTCCCCTAATCCTCTCCTATTCCCTCATTTGTAATTTATCATTTGCTGCCTGAGGTTAAGGTTCTTTGTAAACTTTTTTTTTTTTTTCCAGTTATCAAATTGTTAACTACTTAAGGGTAGGTACAATGTTTTACTCTGGATGGTATTCTCTGCCAGCACTTAATATGTACTCAAGAAACGACTGTTGAAATAACAAATGCTAGAAAAGGTGTGGCGAAAAGGGAATCCTCCTACACTGTTCATGGGAATGTAAGTTGGTGCAGCCACTATGGAAAACAGTATGGAACTTCCTCAAAAACTAAAAATAGAGTTACCATATGATCCAGCAATCCCACTCCTGGGCATATATCTGGACAAAACCATAATTCAAAAAGATACACGCACCCCTATGTTCATAGAAGCACTATTCACAATAGCCAAGACATGGAAACAATGTAAATGTACATTGACAGTTGAATGGATAAAAGAAGATATGGTACATATATACAATGGAATACTACTCAGCCATAAAAAAGAATGAAATAATGCCATTTGCAGCAACATGGATGCAACTGAGATTATCATACTAAGTGAGGTAAGTCAGAAAGAGAAAGACAAATACCATATGATATCACTTATATGTGGAATCTGAAATATGATACAAAAGAACTTATTCACAAAACAGAAACAGACTCAACAGACATAGAGGACAGACTTGTGGTTGCCAAGGGGAGGGGTGGGGAATGGAGTGGGAGTTTGGGGTAAGAAGATGCAAACTATTATATAGAGAATGGATAGACAACAATGTCTTACTGTATAGCAAAGGGAACTATAGTCAATATCCTGTGATAAACCATAATGGAAAAGAATATAAAAAAAGAATGTATAGGGACTTCCCTGGCAGTCCAGTGGTTAAGATTCACACTTCCGATGCAGGGGGCACAGGTTTGATCTTTGGTTGGGGAACTAAAATCCTGCATATATCCTGCATGCCGTGTGGCATGGCCAAACAGTTAAAAAAAAAAAAAAAGAATGTACATATAAATAAAAAAATATATATAACTGAATCAATTTGCTGTACAGCAGAAATTAACACAACATTGTAAATCAACTATACTTCAATAAAAAAAAGAAATGATTGTTGAATTGAATCCGTGCTGAATAACCTTCCTTTTCCCACAAGACCTTATTCATATTTATTCATTCTCCTAACAATATCCCTCCAAGTGAAACAGAATTGAATCTTCCTATTTTACTGAGCAGAAAACTGAGGTTTGAAGAATAAAAATAATTGGTCCAGAAGGGGTTTCAGGGTGGGGGTGGGACAGAAGCTGATATGGGAACTTCCAGACCAAAGCAAATCCAGTGGTAATTCTGCTTGTCATTCTCCTGTCTGTTCAGTCTCTCTCATCTCAAGGCTATGGTGACAGCCTAGAATGAATTAAACCCTGGATAGCAACTGCAGGTCTGTAGGCCTGGGATGAAGTAGTATGTCTCTTTAACTCTCTCCTCACAGAGAATTCTAAAAAGTGGGAAGAGAGAGAAAAAGGAAATTTAGCCCCCAGAGAAATTTACTGCAATGTAAGATCATACACAGCTTTAAAATTCAATGTTTTCTTTGAAGATACCCAGGTCAGTTTGTCTCTGCTGTTTTTCATCATATAAATTGCTTTGCTTGAAAGGCAAGTGGGAGTAAATATAGCAGCAGTATCTCTGATGTAACATTTACTGACCTGGCCTCAACATGTCCTTGACATTGTCCTTTAGAAAGGAAAGAGGATAGAAACTGCCTCCCTGCTACTGTGTGTAAGAGAATCTCCTATTCTCGGCAATCATCAGAGTACGGGGGAACTGATGAATAAAAAGAATAAAAATTAAAAAGTGAAAGATGCTATTGATTTGTCAGCTTTCCTGTGTTTGGCCGTCACTGGCAGGTGGGCCAGAGCCAGAGCCAGCCAATCAGCAGTATTTACCAAGGTGGAGGTGGCCAGATGCTCATGTTGGAAACCACGTGCGGTTCAAGTTCCAGTTCTGCTCTTGGGTTTTGAAAAGCGTCCTGCCTAAAACGTTTTGTAGATTACCGAGTCCCACTTTCCCCTTACTCTTTCCCGTCTCTTTTTTCTTAAAGCAACAACTTAAGGATAGCAATGAGGAAACTTTACTTTTTATAGGGCTGGAATATATATCTAAATGATAATTGTAGTTATCTCTGGGGAGAGGACTGGGTAGGAGGGTAAGTTCAGGGACTGGGGGCGGGGAGGAGGGCAGAATGGAAAATGGCCCAGAAGGCTTTGCTTTATGTTTTTTTATTCTTTTACAATGAGAATGATTTAGTGAATTACATGTGTCATTGCCCCCTGCATTGGAAGCATGGAGTCTTAACCACTGGACCGCCAGGGAAGTAGGGAAGGAGGGACAGAAAGGATGGATTAAGAAACAGCTCACCTGTGATTTACACATGAAAATTCATTTGGACATACTACGAACTCTCAATTTCCCCCAAGTAAAATATCTGTTTGGTAGATTAACAGTAATTATCTTATTTCCAGTGTCTAGGATAATGTTTCAACTCCTTTTTTTTAAATTTTTCACCCCAGTGTAAAATTTAAATTATGTACCACATATAAATATATAATTTATATATATGTTATTTATAATAAATATACACACATATATATACACAATTCTGTCTACCCATTTCTGTTTATCAATTACTTTCTTGTTTTCTTGATAAGATAGAAATAAGAGAACCTTGTGATGGTACTATTGGCATGCGTTCCCACCCCCCATTTTAAGACCACTGGTCAAATTAACAGAGCAATGCTGTGCTAGGAGTTAATGTATACATTAATGTAAACAAAATCCCTCATGCGGAGCCTGGCATATGCTACTTGCTCTATAAAAACTAGGACCCTTTCTTCCCTCCCCCTTGTCCAGGGAACAAGACAGGTTGAAACAAAAGAACTTCAATTTGTAAGCATCTGGCCTAGGAAAGTTAGAGCTAGGAAGGGTTTGATATTATTTCACCAATCCTCCTCATCTTCCTTTCTTTCTTTCTTTATTTTTGGCTGCATTGGGTCTTTGTTGCTGCATGTGGGCTTTCTCTAGTTGCAGCAAGCGAGGGTTACTCTTCGTTGTGGTACGCGGGCTTTTCATTGCAATGGCTTCTCTTGTCGCAGAGCACGGGCTCTAGGCACGCAGGCTTCAGTAGTTGTGGCACGTGGGCTCAGTAGTTGTGGCTCGCAGGCTCTAGAGCACAGGCTCAGTAGCTGTGGCGCACGGGCTTAGTTGCTCCGCGGCATGTGGGATCTTCCCAGATCAGGGCTCAAACCCATGTCCCCTGCATTGGCAGGCGGATTCTTAACCACTGCGCCACCAGGGAAGCCCCTCCTCATCTTAGGACAAGGAAACTGAGGGGCAGGGAGAGTTGCTTGTTTAATACAGTTTACAAATCCTCTGAGTGGCAATGCCAGGTGTCTTTATTTTTTTCTTTTGTTTTGGCCGCACCTCATGGCTTGCAGGATCTCAATTCCCCAACCAGGGATTGAACCCAGGCCATGGCAGTGAAAGCCCAGAATCCTAACCACTAGGCCACCAGGGAACTCCCCCAAGTGTCTTAATGAAGTCTTCTAAACCTCCATGTGTACCTCTGGCTCTTTTCTAAACTAATTAAATTGACTAAATTACTCATTTTTAGTTTAACTGTCTTCTCTCTTCCCTCCTCTTAGTATGACTAAGTTTAAAACTTTTACTTTACACCTCCATGTGCCATAGGAATAAAACTTCAGAGGAGATAGAAATGCAATAAAAGCTTTAAAAATCAAATCAAGTGGGGCTTCCCTGGTGGCGCAGTGGTTGACAGTCCACCTGCCGATGCAGGGGACACGGGTTCGTGCCCCGGTCCGGGAAGATCCCACATGCCGTGGAGCGGCTAGGCCCGTGAGCCGTGGCCGCTGAGCCTGTGCGTCCGGAGCCTGTGCTCCGCAACGGGAGAGGCCCCAACAGTGAGAGGCCCGCGTTACCGCAAAAAAAAAGAAAAAAATGTCAAATCAAGTACTGGGCTGAGGGCATCCTCTCTTCTCCCACAGCACAGTATACATAGTGAACAGCAGGTGTGGTTTATTATCCTTATTATAGTCATTGTCATCATCATTGCCATCCTCATGTTTGGCTTCCATATAAGTGTGAATAGGTTTTCAGTAATGTGTTTCAAAGGTCTGAGCAGCTTCTCTCCTCCTAAGGGAGTAAGCCAGCAACCAGGTGGCTTCTAAGAACAATACCCTTCCCTGACTCCCCCCAGGTGGCTCTGTGATGCTGAGCCCTGTGAAAATGATGGAAAGGTCTTCCAGAAGGAGCTCCCAGCCCCCAGCTTACGGCCTGGGGCGAGCTCCTGGAAAAGTTTACCTAATTTCCACCTAGAAAAACAGAGCTCTCCTCTGGAATTCAAACACAATTTAGAGAGGGCAGAGAAATTCACAGCCTGGGGCCCATGTCTGCCTGGTGCCAAAACAATCACATATTCTGCTTCACAGTTTGCAAAGCACTGTGAAAGGCAGGGGGCCTGAGTAACAGGCAGGCTTTACAAAGTTCACCATTCCCATTTTACAAAGTTAAAACAAATCAAAAGATGAAGAGGAAGGAAAAGACACTAACATGGCTTGAGAACCCAGTTGTCCTGGACATCAGGCCTTTTTACATATCTTGTCTCACTTTCACAACCCCCCTGGAAGGAAGATTTATCGCCATTTTTAGAAACTGAAGCTCATAGGCCAAGCAGCATGCCCAGGTTTACACAGCAACAAAGTGGCAGAATGAAAATTTAGCTCACGCCCTTTGACCTCTGACCTAGTGAGTGCACCTTCCACGGCCCCACATGAGGCAACCAAATTCCAGAGCATTTTACCGGAGCCTTGCTAAAGGTCATGCAGCTAATAAACAGCAGGCAGGGCTGGCATCTGCCTGTTACTCAGATCTCAAGCTTGAGGTAGAGAATCATTGTTTAACAAGATGTTTTGTTTGCTGATGGGAAACAAAAAGTGAGGTGGAAGAAAAGAAGATGTTACACATAAATTGACTTGTTTAGATTAGATTAGTTAACTTGGGTCAGGGGTGTGGTTTGCAGGGAGTGGGCCCTAAACTAAAACTTCACACTGTGAAATCACAGAGCAAATGAAGAAGTAGGAATGAAATGAAGTAAATCCAGGGGGCCGTGCTGACCAGAAAACAAAACCAAATTTCTCTTCTCAGCTTCAATCAAGTCTTTAAAACAACAACTTAATTTTTTGAATGATTTATTTTCATAATAAAAGATACAAAAGATGTAACATGAAAAAAGTCAGTTTTCCTCCCTCCTCCGACCACCACACCCCCCAACACACATGCAGCCAGCCTGGCCACCACAGTGTATCCAGAGACCTTGATTCAGCCTAAACAGAGAGCGTTCTAGGTGTTAGAAGAGAATGCTCTTTACATGGTGTCAGCTTAAGAAAAATGCACGATCTAAAACTTTCAAGTTGTTTCTGAGCTCTTACTGAGGACTACAGCCCTCCTGGGAGACAGCTTCTCAGAAAACTGTGAGGAACTGTTCTGAAGAGGTAAGGGAAAAGCCAGGGTCTACGAGTTTTTTGCTGGAAAACAAACGTAGTCAAACATCAAAAGATTACTGCTAATCACAAAAAACAGGTATCTCAAGTTTGATGATTTTAGCGATTTTCTATTTTATGAAGATGCAAAAATCTGGGTTCATTGAAATTACTCCTTAGATATGCATCTTAACTATCTAGGGCCAATAACCAAAGCACAGAATGCTTCCTGTTTTTCTCCATCCTGAATTCCCCTCAGGGCATACTGTCAGTGCTGCAGTGGCTAGAACTGGGATAGCAGGCAACACTCCCTGTCCACAATGGTGTGATTTGAGAAGTGTGTTAAGATCCAATGCTTTGTCCAAAATATATCTCCACTGGCCTGGTACCACCTTCCCCTTTGACCTAGCAGGAGATTCCCCCCCCACCCCCTCATGAGGGCTAACCCTAATGCTAAACAAAGATGAGGACATTACTTCCAGAACCACACAAGAAAAGGGTAACTGTCAAACTCAGTAATTTTACCTAAGGCATTTCTGTTTATCAACCTAATCATTATTCTCTCGTTATTTTGTTCTCTCCGTTGTCTTCAAAAGACTGTCACCAAGGGGAATTCCCTGGCAGTCCAGTGGTTAGGACTCCACAGCCCCACTGCAGGGGTTTCGGTCCGATCCCTGGTGGGGGAACTAAGATCCGGCATGCCGCCTGGCACATCCAAACCCTCCCCCCCTCCAAAAAAAACCCCAAAAAACAAAAACAAAAAGACCCGCACCAAGGCAAATCTGATTTCAGGATTTTAAATATCATACATTTTCCCACGGCCCACGTTTTCAAAAGAGCAAGATTGACACAAACTAGATTTTGCTTATGGGTGAAACGTGAGGGATTTGCAGTCAAGTGGCTTCCTCCCCTTCCCGATGCCCTGTCACTGACCTCGCAAGAGCATAATTTATAAGGACACTTTACCTTCACTCACTTTTTACCAAGTAAAACAACAAAAAGAAAAAGGTAAGAAAGCTGTCTCAGGCTGCTACCAACTCTCCACGGTCGATCGAGTCTTCTTTAGGCTTATAATCAAAATAGCTAAGGAGGCAGAGCTTACACCTGTTTCACCTGTGCCTTTCCACATTGGAACAAAGGCTTTGCCCAACTTTGCTGCTCTTTAAAGATTCTGTCCTGTTTCCACCAGTCTTTGGCAAACTCCTCTAACAAATTACCTGCCCTGGCAATTATCTTCACCTCTTAACTTCCAATAATTTGGTTTTGACCTCTACTGAAAACGTAGTTAGGGACTGTTATCTACTCCTGAGTGGGTGGATTTGAATGCCCATTCTCAGTGTTTACTGACTCCCAGAGTCCCCTATTGAATTTTGTTGCTACAAACCACACCCTAAAAGATGGTTCTTTTTTTTTAATTAAAAAAATTATAGAAATGGTATAGCAACACTAATACTGTTCGAAATATAGGACAGAAAAAGTCACCCACGATGCCACTACACCCCAAAGATAAACATTTTTAAAAAGATGTTTACAGGGCACTAGCTCAATACATTATAGTTCATCCCGTAAAATGTTATGCAACATTTGAAAACAATGAGATAAATCTATAGGTATGAAAAAAACTTCCATAGTAATTACGTGAAAGTGAAAAACATCATGATGCACAACAATACCCATCATGCAATACCATTTGTGTATTTTTATACATATATAGATGGAATAGAATTATTTTTATTTTAAGGGAGTGTTACCAAGTCCAAGCTCGCTCTGCTCGCCGCACAACAGGCCAATAAATTGGAGATGAGATGTTGAGGCAGGGAATACGACTTTATTCAGAAAGCCGGCAGACTGAGAAGATGGCAAACTAATGCCTCCAAAAATCATCTTACGGGGGTTTGGATGCCAGTTTCTTTTATAGCACAGAGATGGGGAGGAGATAAGGAAGTAAGTAAAAAGGCCATAAGATTTGCAAATATCTCCTGGAATGGCCAACCTCCGGAAGGGGATGTGTTCATTTCTTCTTTCTTGCAGCCATCCACAGGTGGACAGGGTCAAGATGTTTCCCCAAACAAAGACACTCTGGTTTAACATTCAGGCAGAGGGGCAGGGTTCCCTGAGGCAGGCCATTGTGTTTAGACTACATCCTTTTAGTGAACAAAAGCAATGGGAAGAAAAGCTTAAAAGAAACAGATCCAACATGATCTGGCTCTTCCCTGTTACAGGAGGACAAGAACATTTTTAAACATAAAATTCTCTCCTGCCTTCAGCTAATTCTGGAATCCTTCAGAGGGTCCCTGAAGCATCCCAGAAAGAGAGAGAGAGAGAGAGAGATTAAACTAATTAGCATTATTCGGTATGTTGGGTTACATGGGAAGCATTGCCAACTGAGTGGAGATAAAACTTCTTAGCCTGCATTGTATGGATAAAAAGTCATTAATATAAATATTCTAGAAATTATATAAAATTTATAAAAATTGGATATGTCCTGGTATAATGCTATCAATCATAATTCTAATTAGTATCTTAAAATGTTGTATGTCACAACAATAACTAAGTTTCTTTGTCAATTGCATTGTAATCAAATTTTTAACTATGCCTTTTAAAGTCTTTTGTCATTCACAGACAGTCATTGTTTTACTCTGTTATCTTTGCAAAAATGTCACATCTTCAAGAAGATTCATAGAGCTTTTTTGAGAAGTACAGGTTTCTGATAACTTTCTGATCATACTGCTGAATGGGTAAGAAATTAAAGAATCCTTGTGAAAAACCGTATGGCTTCATAAAACTGTTAACAAAAAGGATTAGTTACATAGGACTTAGTGAACTGGTGAATATGGTTATAATTTTATGGATTTTGTCTGAAATATTACTGGCTTTTATTTTTAGTTTATTTTTGGCTGCACTGGGTCTTTGTTGCTGTACACGGGCTTTCTCTAGTTGCAGCGAGCTGGGGCTACTCTTCATTGCAGTGCGTGGGCATCTCATTGCGGTGGCTTCTTGTTGCAGAGCACGGGCTCTAGGCGTGTGGGCTTCAGTAGTTGTGGCACGTGGGCCCAGTAGTTGTGGCTCGCGGGCTCTAGAGCACAGGCTCAGTAGTTGTGGCGCACTGGCTTATTTGCTCCACGGCATGTGGGATCTTCCCAGACCAAGGCTCTAACCCGTGTTCCCTGCATTGGCAGGCGGATTCTTAACCACTGCACCACCAGGGAAGTCCTATTACTGGCTTTTAATATGTGTTTTCCAGACATAAGGAAATCTTTCCCTTAAAGCTAATATGGCTTAGGCAACTTGGTAAATTATTCCTTTGTAAGTAGAATTGAAACATTTATTTTTTTCTGTCTTCTTGATCCCTCCAGAATTTGAAAACTCTCACTGAGCATTCTTATTTTTATGGTGATATAGTTATGTACATAAGTTTAATAAGAATCTGTTCTCCTTATAAAAAGACATAATTGGAAACATTGGTTATATTACCATAACTTTGACTGAAATGTCATATTTAGACAATACATAAAATCAGATATGACCAGACAGCTTTAAAGAACTAAGGTGGACTTTACGGAACCATAAAGTCCACTGGACAAACAACCTGATAGCTTTTTCTCTTTTTTTTTCGTCATTTTGTTGTTGTTGTTGTTGCATTGGGTCTTAGTTGTAGCACACAGGAACTTTGTTGAGGCATGCAGGATCTTTTGTTCCGGCTCATGGGTTTTTCTCTAGTTGGGACGTGCAGGTTTCTTCTCTTCTCTTCCTGGGGCTCTCAGGCTCCAGGGTGTGTGGGCTCGGTAGTTTGCGGCAGGCGGGCTCTAGTTGAGGTGCGCGAGCTCAGTAGTTGTGGTGCGTGGGCTTAGCTGCCCCACGGCATGTGGGATCTTAGTTCCCTGACCATGTATCGAACCCTCGTCCTCTGCATTGTAAGGAGTATTCTTTGCCACTGGACCACCAGGGAGGTCCCTAACCTGGTACCTTACTTAGAGGGTTCACAGCAGCCTTTCCAGGTAAATAAGAAAGGCCACCTCCTAACAGGTGTAGTAATCTCAAAATATTTGGGGGACCTTGAGAAGAGTGGAATTCACCCAAATCTGTAAATAGCATAGGCAAAATCTATGACAAGTCCTTGGCCTGGCTTTCCGGCTTTCAGAGGCCTTTTAAAACTTCAGTCTGAAATTCCTTATGAAAAGTTTCAGCACAGCCAATTTAATTAATTAATTAATTTGTTTGTTTGTTTATTTTTGGCTGTGTTGGGTCTTTGTTCGTGTGTGCAGGCTTTCTTGAGTTGCAGCGAGCAGCGGCTACTCTTCATTGCGGTGCACAGGCTTCTCATCACCGTGGCTTCTCTTCTTGCGGAGCACAGGCTCTAGGTGTGTGGGCTTCAGTAGTTGTGACTCATGGGCTCTAGAGCGCAGGCTCAGTAGCTGTGGCGCATGGACTTAGTGGTCAGTTACCTATGTCCAGTGCTCCTGGGTTATCTTGGTGGATTTTTCCTCTCCAAGGCCTTAGAGATTTTATCTTAGAAGAAAGAAATTCTAGTACCATGCAAGTGACTGCCGATATCACTCTTGTGAAGTGGGACACTCTTACCTGGCCAATTAATGATACCTGTTCTGAACCTGTCCATAAAGGCTCCTTTTCACCAGAAGTTAAATATATTGGGTAGCCGCTAACAAGACCCAATCGATTTATGGAACAAATTTACATACAGCATTGGCTATCCCCAGGTAGGTTAGGAAGATGAACAATTGGTTTCCCTTGGGCTCAAGGTCACCTACGGGTAGCATTGAAACTAGTCCCTGCCAATTTGCCTTTAACCGGTCATGCTGGGTTCAATCAGTTTTCCAGTGGTATGATTATTTGGCCATGATATTTGTTCCTTCACTTGAAACAGAATATGTCATTACTCATATAGAGCCTTCAGCGAAATTCACCCAGCAAGCTTTAAATCGTAGTAACCAAGTCATTAGTTTGCTCAATTAAGAAGGTTCTATGATGAGAAAAGCAGTCCTACAGAATTGCATGGCCCTCAGTATTCTAACAGCTTCCAAAGGGGGAACTTGTGCTATCATACACAGTGAATGTTGTGCTTTTATACTGATGAGTCTTCTAATGTAACCCGCCTTATGATACATATGAAAAATCAAATTACCATTCTGAATGATCCTCTTCCCAGTTTAAGGTAAATACTAGGAAGATGGTTTGGTTCAGGAGGATGCTGAGTTAAATCTTTACTAATGATAGTTACTCCTATTGGCAATTTTTATTACAGTTTGTGTAACTTTAAAAGTAATAGTTTCTTGGGACTTCCCTGGTGGCCCACTGGTTAAGAATACGCCTGTCAATGCAGGGGACACGGGTTCAATCCCTGGTCCGCGAAGCATCTAAGCCGCAGAGCAGCTAAACCTGTGCACCACAACTACTGAGCCTGTGCTCTAGAGCCTATGACCTGCAACTACTGAGCCTGTGTGCTGCAACTGCTGAAGCCTGCACACCTAGAGCCCGTGCTCCACAACAAGAGAAGCCACCACAATGAGAAGCTCACATACCGCGATAAAGAGTAGCCCTGCACGCAGCAGTGAAGACCCAACGCAGCCAAAAAAGAAAAAAGAAAGTAATAGTTTCTTGCCTTTATGCTGGGTATCACCTGCTTCTACTAAGATGATATCCAAACAACCTGAAACTATTGATCACATCTATAGTTCTCTATAAAATAATGGACATGCACAAGGTACATGCAAGGTAAAACTGACATAAATCCTACTGGACAACTTGAAATTGACTGTCGGGGCTTCCCTGATGGCGCAGTGATTAAGAATACACCTGCCAAGGCAGGGGACACGGGTTTAAACCCTGGTCCAGGAAGATCCCACATGCTGTGGACCAGCTAAGCCCATGCACCACAACTACTGAGCCCGCATGCCACAACTACAGAAGCCCATGAGCCTAGAGCCTGTGCTCCACAACGAGAAACCACTGCAATGAGAAGCCCACGCACTGCAAAGAAGAGTAGCCCCCGCTCACCGCAAGTAGAGAAAGCCCGAGTACAGCAACGAAGACCGAATGCAGCCAAAAATAAATAAATTTATTAAAAAAAAAATTGACTGTCAGTCCTTGCCAGACACCCTACCAGTACAACCCCCCCCCCCATAAGAGAAAACAAAGAACGGGGCTATTAGAAACCAGTATTGAGGGACATGATGGACCAGGGGAGGTAAGCAACCATCCTAGCATCGAGGGACCAGATATTTGATCACCTTTTGATTAACGATCAAAAGGGGAATTGATGAAATAAAATTATTTTTAAGTCAGGACAAGAAAATTTTTAAACATAAAATTCACTCCCTGCCTGTTTGAGCCACTACCCCTTCCCCTTTAGTGTGCATTGTGCACCTGCATTATACATTAACTAGATCCCCTTAGAAGACACAGGAATATCTACTCACCAAAAAAAAGCAATTTCCTCCTGGCACGAGCAAGGTAACACCTTAGGAGATAACATTCCTTTCTCAGTCCTGTAAGGGGTCACAATAACCCACTACTCACCTTGTTGGGCTATGTAAACTGTCAGTATTTGGGCTATGTAAACTGTCAGTATATTACTTTGATGTATAACCCTTTGTCTTGAAAACTTATGTAACTATGCTTTGACCTCTAAGGG
Source organism: Grampus griseus (assembly GCF_964374135.1). Classification (NCBI taxonomy): domain Eukaryota; kingdom Metazoa; phylum Chordata; class Mammalia; order Artiodactyla; family Delphinidae; genus Grampus; species Grampus griseus. Next base: position 84,245,027 of record NC_139017.1, read on the forward strand.
GCAGAATAGTCCTCAGAGCTTTCAAAACACTGTCTCCTGAGTAATAATCCTCAGGTTGGCTTGAATAAAGTTTTTCATTTCTTTCTTAGATTGACTACTAATTTTTTTCATTGTCATGCTGGGATATGTATGCAAAATTTCTGGAAGGACACACGACATTATCAACAGTGATTGCTTCTAGACTCTAGAAAATGGGAATGCTAGATAGGAAAAAGGATTTTACTTTTGTTTTATACTTTTCTGGGTTGATTGATTGATCTTCTGTGAACGTATGTAATGTATTTAAAAATGTATTTATACCGCAACTAAGAAGTCTGTGTGCCACAACTAAAGATCCCACATGCTGCAACAAAGATCCCACATGGGGCAACTAAGACCCGGCACAGCCAAAATAAATAAACACATAAAAATAAATCTTAAAAAAAAGTATTTATAGAGTGTTTAATGTATTTAAAAATACTAACATTTAAAACAAAAGTTATATTTGTGCACAATTTTTTTTTTTTTTTTTTTTCTGTATGCGGGCCTCTCACCGTTGTGGCCTTTCCCATTGCGGAGTACAGGCTCTGGACGCGCAGGCTCAGCGGCCATGGCTCACGAGCCTAGCCGCTCGGCGGCATGCGGGATCTTCCCGGACCAGGGCACGAACCCGTGTCCCCTGCATCGGCAGGTGGACTCTCAACCACTGCGCCACCAGGGAAGCCCTGTGCACAATTTTTTGAAACGAGTAAAACAAATGTCCACACATGTATCATGTGAAGTTTATCAATTATAAAATTAATATTCAAAATAAATTTATTACATTTGAAAAGCATTTGAAGGCTAGATTTTGTTTCATTCTACATAAATTCATAAGATTTCATAATAATTTTTGAGAAATGATAAGCAAACAAATTAAATATTACTTCTAGTTTAAATAATAATTTCAAAAGAAAAATTATATAACATTGTGTCAAAATTTTATAGCAAGATTTAATTATTTGATTTGGGATGTGACATTTTAATATGTTTATGTGATAATACAAAGGATCTCCAAAGGTAACAATGCCTAGAGCACAAGAGGCTCTTAAGATGACTTGGGTAGCATCAACTCCAAACTATATATAAAAAAATATATATAGGACTTCCTTGGTGACGCAGTGGTTAAGAATCCGCCTGCCAATGCAGGGGACACAGGTTCGAGCCCTGGTCCAGGAAAATCCCACATGTCACAGAGCAACTAAGCCCATGCGCCACAACTACGGAGCCTGCATGCCACAACTACAGAAGCCCGCACGACAAGAGAAGCCACTGCAATGAGAAACCCGCACACTGCAACGAAGAGTAGCCGCAACTAGAGAAAGCCTGCACGCAGTAACGAAGACCCAACGCAGCCAAAAATAAATAAATTAATTAATTTTTTAAAATCACCCAATTTCTGTTTGCCTGTGATATTGATAGAGGACAATTTGATGTGAAATAAGGAATGGCAAACTTGTTATGAGAGAAAATTGTTAAAAGGAATTCACTACTTTCTGAATAGACAGTCTATGCTTTCACTTTCCTGCCTCTACCTATCTACTCCTCACTATCGTCCTCCCTCCTTACCTTGGCTTTGGAACCCAGGCCATCCTGGGCAAGAGACCATTGTTTCTAGAAAGCAGCAGTATGTCTGCTGGTGAGCCATGTAAGGTTTACTTTTCTTTCCACCTTCCTCAACAAGAAAGATACTTTTTTCAAAAGGTGAAATTTATGGTGAGTTCTACCTCAGTAAAAAAAAAAAAGGAGGATAATTTTCATGCTGGAACAGGAAGAACAAACATAGGTAAGAAATTTGAACTACTACTGAGGAGAGCTTATATGAGATATACCACTGCTTTGGACAAATCAAGATTTCTAATCCCAATACTGAAAGGTAATGAAAGAAATAGCTAATATGATTGCAAACCACAAATAGAAATATTATAAAAATTACTGAAAGCAGGAAACGTGTCGGAAGGTGACATGTACTGATTTTCAAGCGTGAAAAAGGGCTTCTTTTGAAGATGGAGGATTGACCAAACCTGCTTAGTTTAAAATAGCTGCCTATCTAGAGAGTAAGACTGGGGAGTAGAGCAGGTTTTGTTTTGTTTTGTTTTTTCATTATAAATATTCGGTACTACTTTTAAATTACATCTATATAATACATAAATTTTACTCTCCAAAAAAGTATTTCATGTGGAAAAAAAATGAGACCTTAAAAATTATGGTCTTGGACTTCCCTGGTGGCGCAGTGGTTGAGAGTCCGCCTGCCAATGCAGGGGACATGGGTTTGTGACCCGGTCCAGGAGGATCCCGCATGCCGCGGAGCGGCTGGGTCCGTGAGCCATGGCCGCTGAGCCTGCGCCTCCGGAGCCTGTGCTCCAGAAAGGAAGAGGCCACAACAGTGAAAGGCCCGCGTACCGCAAAAAAAAAAAAAAAAAAAAATTATGGTCTTAAAATCTTCAATGATCCCTGGAAGATTTTGGGTGGATTATTAAAAAATGTTTTATGAGCACTTAAAGGAATTGATGCTAAGTATCAACTTGGGTCCACTAAGGGCAAGTTCGTTCATTCAACAAATATTTATTGTGTACCTACTAGATCGCAGTCACTGTGCAAGGCACTAGGAATGAAGCAGAAAACAAAACAGGCACATTTCTGCCCCTTGTGGAACTCTAGCGAGGAAAACAAATAATATCAAAAATTACAGCATAATTGCAACTTGTGGTAAGTGCTATGAAAGAAAACACTGGGATTCACGTGAAAACATAAGTAGAGGAACTAGCCTCATTGCAGAAGGGGGCAGTGCTAGAGAAATCCTCTGTGAACTAGTAGCATGTAATCTGAGCCCTGGAGATGAATAGAATGTAGGAAGTATTGCTACAGAGACAATCTGAAAACCACGTGTGAAAAAGGCATGAGTCAGCAATAAACTTGGCAGGCTAGAGGAACAGAGAAAAAGCTGAGGTGGCTGGAATGGTAAACAGGAGGCAGAGTGCAAGAATGAGACTACCCAGGTAACCAGGGGCCATATCACGCAGGCACCTAAGTAATGCTGTTTTCTTTTATGACGTGATTACTAGACAGGCAGATTAAAGAAATCCAAGGGCATGCTAAATTTTTTTAAATAAATTTATTTACTTTTTATTTATTTTTGGCTGAGTTGGGTCTTCGTTGCTGCACGCAGCTTTCTCTAGTTGCAGTGAACGCGAGCTACTCTTTGCTGCGGTGCTCAGGCTTCTCATTGCGGTGGCTTCTCTTCTTGCAGAGTACAGGCTCTAGGCGCGCGGGCTTCAGTAGTTGCAGCACGCAGGCTCGGTAGTTGTGCCTCACGGACTCTAGAGTGCAGGCTCAGTAGTTGTGGCACACAGGCTTAGTTGCTCCGTGGCATGTGGGATCCTCCCGGACCAGGGCTCGAATCCATGTCCCCAGCATTGTCAGGAGGATTGTCAACCACTGCGCCACCAACGACATGCTAAATTTGTTTTCAGCAAGATAGCTGATCAAAACGCTTGGGATGGGGCTTCCCTGGTTGTAAATGGAAATGTACTTTCCATTTACAGTTATTTAACCTTCTTGTTTCTTGTAGCTTAACCGCTCCTCAGGGCCTTTGCGTTAGCTGTTCCTCTTGCCTGAAATGTTACACTTCAGTCTTCCTGTGGTTACTGCCTTCTAACGCTGTCTGCCTCCTTCCTCATTACTTCCTAGCCTGTTGCCCTGTTTCGCTTTCCTCATGCACTTAAATAAAATTATCTAAATTGTTTGTTTATATCTGTCTCATCAACTAGAACATAAATTCAGCGAGGCTATGGATCTGATCTGTTTTGTTCACTGCTCTATCCCCAGTCAGTACCCAGAACACAGTAGACCTTCAAGAAATATTTGTTTATTTGAATCAGACGAGGTGTAGAAATGTATGCTCAATGATACTACATATAGCTATAGTTTTAGCTCATTGAACAACTTTGCCCAAATAATATTTATTAGTGTATTAAGGTTAACCTGAAGGGAGATCTCTAGATGGCTGACACAAATCTGTCTGGTATTGTCAAACAGTTAAAAGTCAATGATCTGTGTAGACAGAGATGATGTAACCATCCAAATTTCTGATGACACAAAGCTGGGAGTATTGGTGGCTGATATATTGGAGGACAGGATTCAGATTCAAAAGCACCTGAAAGTCCATCAAAAATAGAATAGATAAAAAAAATAGAATAGATAATTGTGTATAGTATTTATACAATGAACTACTGTACCACAATGAAAATGAGTGAACTACTGCTATCTGTAATATGGAAAACTTCACAAAGATAATATTGAGGGAAATAAACCAGACACGTAAAGAAGAGTATACACTGCGTTATTTTATTTCTATATATTTCAAAACCAGGGAAAACTATTCTGTGGGGTTAAAAGTTAGGACTGTGGTTCTCTTGAGGAAGGAGGAAGGGGGCAATGTTTGGGAGGGGGCATGAAGAAGGCTTTTGAGCTGCTGCTAGTGTCTGTTTCTTGACCTGGGTGGTGGTTATATGAATGTGTTTATTTTGCAATAATTTTTTTTTTTTTTTTGGCCATGCCACGCAGCTTGCAGGATTTTAGTTCCCCAGCCAGGGATTGAACCCGGGGCCACCGCCGTGAAAGTGCAGAGTCCTAACCACTGGACCACCAGGGAATTCCCCTATTTTGCAATAATTCATTGATCTGTGCACTTATGATTTGTACATTTTTATATGTGTAATATACATCAATTTTAAAGTTAAGCATAAAAGAGACCTGAGAGATGTATTTAATTAAAAGCTCAATGTGTAGTTCCTGATTTTGAATGAAAGAATTTTAATCTTTTGCCACTTAGAATTATAATTGCTATTGATTTTCAGTAAATTATCTTTACTATGTTTAAGTAGTTTCCTTTGACCTCTTGTTTCACAGAGGTTTTATTAGAACAGCTGTTGAATAGGCTGTAATACTTATTGCTGCAGGGATGTGGGGTGAAGGGTATTTTCATGTAGCTGATATCGAAATAAAAAGTATTACAGCCTTTTTCAAAAGCAACTGCTAGCAACAGCTATTATTTAAAAAATGTGATCCAGCAATCTCAGTTCTGGGGATCTATCCTACTCAAATAAAACCACTAGTTTCAATAAAACTATTGAAATAAAACAATACATACGTATAAAACAATACATATGTATCCTATATATATGTACAAGGATATTTATTGGAGCAGTGTTTTAAGTGGCAGCACACACACACACACATTATAAATACTATGCATGCCATCAATAGGGGAATGGTTTCAAAAATATAGTATACCCACATTTTGAAACATCCATTAAAAGGAATAAGTTTGTACTCTGCCAGTTGATTTAGAGGAGTTTTAGATGAGAAATTGTTTTAAGTAAAAGTAGGAGGGAAAAAGTAGTCACTTTTTTTACATGACAAAAAAAATCTATATTGAATATGTGTACATTTGTATTTGTCTATATATGACCATATGAGAATGGAGAAAAATGTTAACAACTAGGTAGATAAAATGGTTACTGGAGGGGCAGGAACTGATGGGATGATAGAGGAGGGGGCAAGAGGGAGTCAAGGGAAAAAAGAAAAATAAAATAAGAACCAAAGGATTTTTTGCAAAGCTCTATATGAGCCAGTAGTCTCATAACACAGGTGAAAAATCAGATGCAGTCATAGGGACATTAACAGATTGCATTGTGTCCAAATCAAAGGACATAATAATCACAGTGTACTTTATGCTGTCCAGCATATCTGTTTCCGACACAACACTAAAAATAAAACAAATATTCCCCTCCCCCACAAAAGAAACAGTTGTGTTTTTTTTAATTTATTTATTTTTGGCTGTGTTGCTGTGCGCAGGCTTTCTCTAGTTGCGCCGAGCGGGGGCTACTCTTCGTTGCAGTGCACAGGCTTCTTATTGCGGTGGCTTCTCTTGTTGTGGAGCATGGGCTCTAGGTGCGCAGGCTTCAGTAGTTGCAGCACGTGGGCTCAGTAGTTGTGTCACATGGGCTTAGTTGCTCCGCAGCATGTGGGATCTTCCCGGACCAGGGCTTGAACCCATGTCCTCTGCATTGGCAGGCGGATTCTTAACCACTGCACCACTGGGGAAGCCCCAAGAAATAGTTTTTCTTGTTATAAGATGATTGGTTAAGAATCAGGCAAACCTAGGTTCCAATTTCTTTTCAGCCACTTGCTTAGCTATGTGACCTTGGGCTAATTATTTAGTTCCTCTGTGCCCTAGTTCCTTCATCTGTACAATGGGGATAATTATAGTTCCCGTCTCTCAGGGTTATTTAGGATAATTATATATGCATGCCAGGACCTGGCATCTAGATAAAACTCAATAAAAGTAATTAATGTCATTATTAAAGTAAATATTTACTTTGAAAATTAGAATTTATACATAAGTAAGAAAGTAAAAATATAACCATTTTACTCTTGTAAATAGTTTACTATTGTAAACTTTGGGTAGTTTATGCATTTACTCAACACTATCTGAAAAATCATCCTGAGACCTGGTGATAGCTTAGGACAAATTAGCAGCCACCAAATGTGTAAAGGGCTGTTGTATGGAAGAGGGGTAGACATATTCTGTGAGGCTCCAAATAACCACAGCAAGAGGCAAGGGTTACAATGAGAGCTGTCCAGCAACGGAACGGGCTGCCCAACACCATAGGCAGCTCCTTGTTACAACAAAAATTGGAATCTTAACTGGTGATCATTTGTCAGAAAAGTGATGGATGAAATGTCTACGTTGGAAGAGAGATCAAGCTAAAAGTCTTCTAAAACTCTTCCTAACTCTAACATTTTATGACCTAGAAATACTTGCTGGATATATACATATGATTCACAGCCCACATAAGATAATTTGTGTGGTTCTTACTGTAATACTGGGTGGTAAGAGCAGTTCCAAATTCATCCCATGAAAGTTAATCGGAAATTCCTAGCACAGGCCAGGTAGGACCTCTCCCTCATACAAAATTGAGGACATACAACTCCACCAATTAATCCCATTCAATATGCAAAAAGAATTCAAAGGGAGGGGCGGGCCTGGTAAGAGTTTACATCTTATCTTCAGGTACCGTTTTTCTGCTTTCTTAATACTTGGGATCTCTTCCTGGGAAAAAATTCTGACCTGGCAAAAATTCATAGTAATTACTTAGGGGAAAGGAAAAAGAAGAAACAAACAAAAACTTCATTAATGTAGTTGGAAAAAAAAAAATCTAAGAACGTGGTGCTGGTAGGAGAGAAGACTAAATGTCTCTATATGACCCACCCAAGTGCTTTTGATGTCTGACCAATTATTATCTTATTATTCTTCCTGCTATAGATACAGCTGCAATTTATGTAACAGGATGTTTAAAAAGATTAAAGAGAAACTGTAGTAGGGTTCTAAGGTGATAAGAGTCCCTAGAATATGTATTTATGGACGTTTAGAGTATAAGTTCCTGTACATTCTTAGAATAAACCATCTATTTGTTTTTCTTTTTTTAAAGAAACAAGTAAAATTTGTATTTCAATATGGCTGCTTCCTGCCCACAAGTGATATAGAAATAATAGAGCAAAGAGAGCAAACAAATAATACAGCAAAGGGAGGATGGTGGTGATTCAATCTGTGATCTGTTCTGTTTTTTAATCAGCTTTGACTTTTGGGTCCAAAATATTTTATCCGTATATTAGATAAGTATTTTTATTTTTTAAAAAATATTTATTTATTTAATATTTATTTATTTTGGCTGTGCTGGGTCTTAGTTGCAGCATGCATGGGGGATCTATTTCCCTGACCAGGGATCGAACCCCAGGCTCCCTGAATTGGGGGCATGGGGTCCTACCCACTGGACCACCAGGGAAGCCCCTAGATAAGTATTTTTAATTTATCTGAATTAAATCTGTTCATCAGAAAATGGATTATTCTGGGACTTCCCTGGTGGTTTAGTGGTTAAGACTCCACGCTCTCACTGCAGGGGGACACGGGTTCGATTCCTGGTTGGGAAATAAGATCCTGCATGCCGCACAGAACGGCCAAAAAAAAAAAAAAAGATTATTCTATTGTTCAAGCAGGAGACTTGTGTGGAATTTTTGACTCTAATGACTCAATGTGAAGATGAAAGTTAAAGAAACAATTTTTGGTAGAGACATTTGTGAAATAGAAGTCGAGATGAGTCAAACTGACTTTCTGTTAGAAGAATGTTACATAGGTGCCTCAAACAGAGAGAATGACTCACTGGTATTCAAGACTCTGCTGTGTGAGCTCTCCCTTATCTTACAACATAAATTGGCACTGGGCAGGCACCCAATAAAAGGGCTTAGGGGCATGTTCTCAGAATTTCTGAAAGTAGTCCTGTGTAAATTGCCTGTTAATTTCAACTCTTTCTCCTAGCAACCTAGGTCAATACCTAGTGTGGGCTTGCACACTCTCTCCCTCTGTATGTGTGTATGTATTTACTTATTTATCATTTTTTTTCCTGAACTTTTTTCTGTTTGCGAATAAGTTGTAGACATGATACCATTTTCCCTAAGTAATGCAGTGTGTATTTCCTAAAAACAAGGACAATCTCTTTTATAACTACAGTGCAATTATGAAAATTAAGAAGTCAATACTGATTCAATAATATGATGTAATCTACAGACCTCGTTCAAATTTTGTTCAATTGTTCCAATAATACCCATTACAGTAAAAGAAAAATCCAGATCATACATTGCATTCAGTTGTATCTTTAATCTCCTTCAATCTGGAAGAAATTTTCCACACTGTTTTTCATGACCTTGACATACTTGAAGAGTTACATGCCAGTTGTTTTGTAGAGTGTTCCTCAATTTGGGTTGTCTGATGTTTCCTCATGATTAGCTTCAGGTTATGCATTCTAAGCAGGAATACCTCAGAAGTGATGCGATCACAGTACATAATATTAGGAGTTGAATTGTTCCATTTCTACTGAAGTTACCTTTAATGACTTGTTAAGGTGGAAACTGCTAGATTTCTCTATTTTAAAATTACTATTTTTCTTGTAGGGAGATACTTTGAGGTTACTTAAATATCTTGTTTCTCATCAAAATTTACCCACTAGTTTTAGCATCCGCTGATGAGTCTTGCCTGAGTCAATTATTACTATGATGATTGCCAAGTGGTGATTTTTTTATAAATTTATCATTCCTTGTATATTTTTTAGTTGGCATTCTATAGTAAGGAAAAATGTTCTCTTCTACATGATTTGTTTGGCAATTTATTTACACCATTATGATGCATAGATTCTTATTTTATTCAGTGGGTTATATATAATCTGTTATTGACACTATTTTGATGCTAAAATTGTCCCTGATTTCGATAGTGGGAGTCCCTTCAAACTGTCCTTTTGACATGTCTCCAAAATTCTTTAAGCTTCCTGACTTTATGACACAAGATATTCCAGGCTTTTCTTGTATTTTCCTAGCACGAGTCCTGAAATAAGCCACTTACCTAAGAAGCCCTGGTTTCTTTAGCGGAGAATAGTATTTAGAAAAGTTCAGGTTCTAGGTGTGCTAATTTGTACTGGTGTTTCATTGCTTGTAGTCTCTCTCAGAGGACAGGCTCAGGCTCGCTTCCTTGCTCTCTCTCTCTCTCACACACACACGCACACGCACATGCACACGCATACACACACACACACACACACACACTTATAAAGCATTGTGCTCATATTGATATTTCCAGTTCCAGTCCAGCATTGCAGGGCTCATTTTAGCATTCCCCCTTTCCATATTACAGCTCCCTTCTCTGGCGTGAGAAATCTGTGGAACCAGTCTTGACTATGCCACTTAGACACACCTACATGCACTTTCCTGACTCTGATTCACTTTGGTCCAATCTCCTGCCATCCTAAAACCAACCTGTAAGTACACACTGATGACAGGCCCCACAGCACCTGAAGCCACTGATGTCTGTGCTTTGTAGCCAATGCTCACTGAGGTGGGATACTGCCCCTCCTTCTTTTGGGGCCCTGATCCTGGCCATTTCAGTCTGTTACAGTAGAAATTCCAACGGGCAAAAGCACTCTTCACCTCCAATTTCTTCCATACAGTGACACAGCCGATCTGAAGGGGCTACTTTAAGGTCCTGATGGCTCACAGAGATTTTATGGAAATGACTCTTTTTTTAAATAAAGGGTTTTACATGCACTTTATCTTAGCTCCCTTTCCCTAAGATTCAAACATGAATCTGGTCTGTGCCCAGAATCACTCCTCTCGCCCAACCCTGCCTTTTGGTCCTCTCTTCCCTTAGGATGAACTCGTTCTTAATCCTTCACATACATGGAACCTTAGCAGCCAGGTCCTCCAAACATGTCTGAGTACCAGAATGTGTCAGCTTAGATTCTCAAAACACCTCATCACATTTGTTATTCTCTTAAATTATTTGCATCAATAGTTCAGAAACTCTCTTGAAGGCAGAAGACTGTACCACAGAAGCAGCACAGAAATGAAAGGGCTACAATCCTATCCCAAGGGTCTCATCCAAGGAAAAGAACTCCTTCGTGATTCTCCTGGCTGGTGGAGACAGAGGGGAACCTGGAGAGCTTAAAGTGTGAAGACTGCCCTGAGCCACATTTAATCACAACGACACTATTGTCCGGCATGCCTCTTGGAACACCATCATCAGGAAGTGGATGTTAAGTTGTTTTTCCAAAGGCGCTAATGGACACCTAATCTATCATTCCTTCGTTGCTCTTGTTTCCAGCTGCAGGCCTCTGAAGGAGGACTGGCCAGGTTAGCAGAGTCTGTGGCTATGAGACTGAAGGGTATTAACTAATTTGTGCATAGAGTAAGCCCAAGTGTAATGATCTCAATGCCATTAATATTCCCTATTGAGTAAACTGGTCACAGACAGGTTACATTTGAACACTTCATTGCTAAATGGGTATTTAATAACATGCGGTTACTTTGAGTTGAGATAAAATCTCCTGATTACATGAAAAATGTACATGCAAGGTAGATAATTCTGAATTAAAGCCAGAATATATTAAATCTTCAGTATTGTAGACATTAACAATAGGCTCTTTACCATGAATAATGAAATTATTTTCTTTACTAGAATGTAAGCTTCATGAGGGCAGGGAGCTTTGTTTTGCTCATTGCCCTATTCTGAGTATGAGTATGCCTGACTTATAGTTGGAGCTCAGTAAATATTTGCTGAACAAATAAAAATGTTTGGTGGCATCATAGAAGAACGTTTTAAATTATTAAACTAAACCTGACTGGGGGAAATGGGAATTACATGCCCCCTTTAAAGACATTAGAAATCATTTAAAGACAGCAACAACAACAAAATACCATGCTGATGAGACATGTCTGTGGGATGAATTCCCTTTATAAACAGTTTAAGAGCTTTAGTTTAGATTATACGTTGTTTCTGTGATTTTAACATTTGCTCTTGAAAGGTTTGTATATGTGTGTGCATCTGTGTTCCAACAGTTATTGGCTGGACAATTTTAAGAAAAAAGAGGCATATTTGCTACTCACGGTGGTGAGGAGACTTAAATAGGGATCACACTTAGAGGGCCCATGTGCCCACCTGGACTATCCTGTGAGAGCTATCTGAAGCATTTGGGTTTTTTTGACTGAATAACTCAGACTCAGAGAATGAGCTACTGGGAGCAGCAAGAGAAAGCTCCTGGGATGAGACCGATTCCTGGGTACTGGCTAGAGCTTCCCAAAGTAGGCGGACAGCCACACAGCAGAGGTTAGGAAACGGCAAGGTTCTCAGACCTGAGGGTATGGTAGAAAGATTATAGGACTTCCCTGGTGGCGCCGTGGTTAAGCATCTGCCTGCCAATGCCAGGGACACAGGTTCGATCCCTAGTCCAGGAAAATCCCACATGGTGTGGAACAACTAAGCCCGTGTGCCACAACTACTGAGCCCGTGTGCCACAACAACTGAAGGCTGCGAGCCTAGAGCCTGTGCTCTGCAACAAGAGAAGCCACCACAATGAGAAGCCCGTGCACCGCAATGAAGAGTAGACCCCGCTCGCTGCAAACAGAGAAAGCCCACATGCAGCAACGAAGACCCAACACAGCCAAAAAAAGAGAAAGATTAGAGAAAGATTAGACTGGTTATCTACATGTCAATCATCTAGGATAGATATAATGTCTCGTTAGCTTTCCTGGGACTATCAGAAAGGTCATTTAGCAGCATTACTATTGATACCCTAAAACTAGGATGTACAAAAAATATATAACAATCAATTAATATCACTAATCCCATTTCATTCTCTAACCCCTGACTTTCTCTATGGTGGTGGTGGGGTCAGGGCACTTAATTACGCTGGCCTCCCTTCTACAGTTTTTTGTGGGTTCACTAGGCTGCAACCATTGTGACATGGGAGATTTAAGAGAGAAATATGGAGTTCACTCTGGAAGCAGCAAGTCTATGTGGCGATGAGCCTAAGTTTCTAATTAATGAGATTAAATGGAAGTCTTCATGGGACCTCCATGAAGGCAGCTTAAATAGAACTCCTAACTATCACAGATTTCGAGTTCAGTTAAAAATATTTTTTCTTCCTACACTGCAGTTTCTTTAAGTTACTCCAACCAATCACTAAGTCTAATAGACCTATACTACCTAGGGTAGTGGAGGTGTGGAGAATAAAGGGATGAAACTGTAAAGAGAAGTGCGCCCTGCCTCACTTTTACTCATATGCTGCGCCCATCATAGGGAACAACGTCCTACAAAGAGAACTGTGTCCAGGAGTTGGGGCAGTGATCTGCATTGAGTGGTGACCCATGATGGAGCAAACGGCTGGTGAAGAGCCTAGGATGCCGTGGGGACCTGGGAAGAACACGTTACTTCCAACTAGGAGGAGGAGGACAACTCAGAGGGACATTAACCAGTACCCCTCTGCTTCTTTCTCCACTTACACTAGAGTAAGGAGAGGGACGGGATAATTCTAACAATAATTGCGCTAACCGCTGTTCTTTTGGTGGGCGTTTAAATCATATAGGCAATATGACTAGCTATTACTTTGGTAAGATGTCATTAGGGGGTGGAAGATGATTATTTGTTCTTCAACAGCCTTCCCTCAGCCTAAAAGAGCTTTGCACATCATTATTGTTAACAGAGCATATGAGGCTTTAGCTAAAATAATCATATTTTACAAACTGAAAAATCTCTGATCTTCGTGATCTGAGGAGTAAAGAACTTCTGAGATAAAATGTGTAAAATCTGGACTAGCTGAGATAATTTGACATATGGTTGCCACAACTAGAGCACGTAGGCAAACTCATGGACCTGTAATTACTTTCATACTCTTGAAATAGTAATTACTTTTGGCCTCTCCTAGCTTAGAGGCTCATTAATGAAGGATTAGGTTCATTTTTCTCTCTCTTAAAGGTTAAAAAGTAAGGTTTAAATCAGGGGAGGGGTTAGAGTGACTATCGCTTTTCAGTTCTGAGTGGTCTTTACAGGCAATTTGAGAATCTATAGTGGGATCCATACGGGCACAAGGGAGTGGGAAAGTTCCTGCTACTTTTTTCCTTTCACTTTTTAATAATTAAAAATGATTCAGGAGGTTATTTGCTAAGTGAAGATCAACCTTGCTGAAATTCGTTCCCACCTTTTCCTAGAGCTAGATAAATGCTCAACTGCTGAACACAGTAATTTCTAATTGACTCTCCTATTATTAACGATCAAGTTGCAAAACATTCTGAGAGGTGAACTAAGCTGTATCCATACTCTCCTATGATGGAGGCCAGCAAAGGTGAACTAGGACCCTCTGCTTTAAGAGTGAAGGCCATATTCCACTCTCCAATGTTTCTATTGTTTCAGCCTAGTGAACTTTTACACACAAAAGTCTCTCTTTGAACACTCTGATCAAAAACAAGGTCTTTAAAATTTTTTTTAGATTGTTTACTTACAGTTAAACCTTTAGACAGGAGGCCAGCTCCCAGTGGTCAGTTTCAAATAGGTTAACTTTGGACTGAAGAGGTTTTTAAAATATTAATTAATTAATTAATTAATTTTTGGCTGCGTTGGGTCTTCGTTGCTGTGTGCGAGCTTTCTCTAGTTGCGGTGAGCGGGGGCTACTCTTCGTTGCTGTGCACGGGCTTCTCATTGCAGTGGCTTCTTTTGTTGCGGAGCATGGGCTCTAGGCATGCGGGCTTCAGTAGTTGTGGCTCGTGAGGTTAGTTGCTCCGTGGCATGTGGGATCTTCCCAGACCAGGGCTCGAACCCATGTCCCCTGCATTGGCAGGCGGATTCTTAACCACTGCACCACCAGGGAAGCCCTGAAGAGATTTTTTTAAGAAAACTCTGTGACTTTCAAATGATGCCAGTATACATGACTTCACCTGCTCTCCTGAAGTATTTCTTCTCTCCCAAGGTACACCTCAGGGCAGTACTGTGGGTTTAAGAGAAAAACGTGAATGGGTAATCTTTGTCCAGTAGTGAAATGAGGAGTGCAGTTGATTAAGTTGTGACCCACAGATTTCGGTTGGAATGCTTAGGACTGCATTCTAGGTGGGAGGAGGGGAGAGGAGGGAAGGGAACGTCAGTGCAGCCATGTTGGGTGCCTCCATGTTCCTTTATACATATACAGCCTTCTTGTGATTCTCACATGTATGTTTATATACTGCTGTTTCAGTATAGAGTCAAGGGTAAGGTTATAAAGGAAAAACAGTTACTGTCTTAAAAGGCTCGTTCTTGTGCTTTAGAAATATTCCTTTCCTGGGCTTCCCTGAGAAAACTAATAAAGTTCAGATGCACATTTTGTCCAAGTAGTTCTTTAGCATTTGAGGAGCCATTAGATAAGAAAAAAGATTTTGGTGGGGGTAGTTCCCTGGTGGTCCAGTGGTTAGGACTAGGCACTTTCACTGCCGTGGCCAGCATTCAATCCCTGGTGGGGGAACTAAGATCCTGCAACCCACATGGCATGGACAAAAAAATAAAAAAGAGAGATTTTTTTGGTACAAAATGGGTGGTAGAACAGAGAGGAACCTTCGGAAAATTATGTTTGAAAATGATCATTTTGACTTCAAACTGCTGGTAAAATTGGTAGATTAATTGATTGATTTTTATAATGTCACACTTATAGGAAGGCAATGTTTCTAGAACTCCCAAGTATTTGGAACACAGTTCCGGGATTAGATATAAATGAGTAGATAGCCATCAAAAAGCACATGCACTTTGCTCCTTAGGAGTTTTAAGTGCCCTCATACTTCAATTCAATTGTGTATAAAATATAGGGATCAAGTATACAGACCAGAGATACTGATAGCAGAGTCTGTTCAGATGATCTAGAAGGCAGTGCAATCAGCTGGAGCTATTTAGCTCAGATAATAACTCTGGTAGTTATTAATAATGGTAAAGTTCCTACCATTTACTGAGTGCTTATTATGGTCTACTGGGCACTATTCTACATAGTAGGTACAATGTTATTCCCAATTTATAGTTGAGAAAACTGAGACACAGATTAAGTAACTTAACACGTTGTAATTGACAGAAGCAAGTTCAAACCCACATCTGTCAGACTTTAAAACCTAAGTCTTACCTGTTTTGTTTTATGGCTACTGTATATTCTAATTCTAATTTTTCTTAATATATTTTCAAAAAAAGACAAATCTGTATTCCACATTGTCTGATAAAGAGCATAAAGAACTATGTAATATGTTTTAGGACATTATAAATCTACTATATATAAACTTGTTGGTATTTTAAAAGTAAGCTTCATATATCTAGAAATTTCAGTTATATGGAAGAGAAAGGACAATGCCTTCACTTGTTCATGTGTCGGTTCAAGGAAGGTTTGATTGCATATCTTTTATGTTTGTCTTAACCACTCCTTAAAGGACCCACTTAATGTAAGATTCCTTCACCTCTGGGGTGATTAACTCATCGAGGTTTGCATGAGACTTTTCCTAGTTTAGCACCCTTAAGTCCTGCACCCCAGGAAACCCTTCCCTCAGTCCTGGGAAAATCAGGATAGTTGGTCACTTTACCTTCACAATACATGTGGGTGCTTTAACGTTGCTTTTGGATGATGGTGATGATTATAAACAGGATCTGATAGGTCTGAGTCCACTCTTGGGGAGAAAGACATAAGTTGTTGAGTTTCTTTTTCTCTGGAGCACCTCAAGTGATGGGGAAACTTTTTCTTGAAACCTCATTTCATTTTTAGTTTTTTGTCACTTGTATACATTTCTTTTGCATCCTGAACTAAAAATCTATCTCAATGAAGCTTCCACTCACATCCCCATGTGATTACACGTTAAATATTTAAAGAAATCAATCATGCCCCCCAATCTTTCACCTTCAAACAACAATTGTCTCCTAATAATTCAACATTTCTCATATTCTTTTACCATAATGATTATTCTCTTCTGAATATAGTTCAGTTTTTTGTTTGTTCGTTTCATTTCGGTTTTGTTTTTTTGTCTTTTTTGACCACGCCAAGAGGCATGTGGGATCTTAGTTCCCTGACCAGGGATTGAACCCGTGCCCCCTACACTGGAAGGGTGGAGTCTCAACCACTGAACCACCAGGGAAGTCCCTGAATACAGTTCAGTTTGACCCTAAACCCTCTTATATTATCTTTTCCAGAAAGCTAATCAGCAGAGTATGTCACCTCCTTTGTCTAGAATCTATGCTTCCTTTAATTCAGCTTAATATCTGAGTATTTTTCTTGGCAGTCATTAACTTAGGTTGAGTTCCTATCTACTAAAACTTCCAAGCATTTTTCTTATGTGCTTCTGCTATGCTATATTTCTTATCCCGTACACGCAGTTAATTTTTTCTAGCTCGAAGTAAATCGCCTTACATTTTACTCTGTTAAATTTTCAGTCCCCTCCCCATTTTTCTAAAATCACCCATTCCCAGCTTTGATTTACAGGTTTGATGAGCATACTTTCATGTCAATAATAGAACTGTTAAAAGGACAAAGCCTTCACTGGGGATCCTTCCTTATTTTATATTAATCTATCGATTAGTCTTCAGTTACAGTAATTCAACCATTTGAAATTAATCGAATTTGTTAATAACAATACATCTTTACTAACTTCACCCCATACAAAACCAATGTGGCAGGAGAGTGAAGTCAGCAGCAATAGAAAATGCTCTGTGATGATGAAGTATTTACTGCTTCTGACAAAACTGTGGAATTGCTTTCTAGACCATGTGTTTTTCCACCAAAGAAGGCATTTCTCATTGTAATTCTCTGCTTTATTTACTGGGCTTGGCACTGAGTAAGTTTTGTTATTAAGGAAGACCAAATCTTGTCTTTTTGTTTTTAAACATATTTATTTATTTATTTATTTTTGGCTGCGTTGGGTCTTTATTGCTGCGTGCACGCTTTCTCTAGTTGTGGTGAGCAGGGGCTACTCTTCATTGCAGTGCACGGGCTTCTCATTGCGGTGTCTTCTCTTGTGGAGCACAGGCTGTAGGCGCGTGGGCTTCAGTAGTTGTGGCATGTGAGCTCAGTAGTTGTGGCTCGTGGGCTCTAGCACGCAGGCTCAGTAGTTGTGGCACATGGGCTTAGTTACTCCGTGGCATGTGGAGTCTTCCTGGACCAGGGCTCGAACCCGTGTCCCCTGAATAGGCAGGCAGATTCTTAACCACTGCACCACCAGGGAAGTCCAGGAAGACCAAATCTTCTCTTAAAGAACAAAGATTTACCCTTGTTAAGGGTGTTCCAAAAATGTATCACAGATTTCTCAGGTAAGTCCACAAGAGGAGTTCCGAATAGGCTTAAGAAAACATATACCATCTTCCAAATGTATTCCTCTAAAGGAGAGGACACTTTTCGGAAGGGTAAGTTTTGCTGTGTTTGTTAAGCCATCAAAGACAGTTTAACCTAGTAGTCAAATACATTAGCTTTGGCCTGGTTCAATGCCCAGTTCTACCACTTGCCAGCTGTTTGACTTTGGGCAAATATATCAACACTTAACATGGTGCCTGGCATCTAGTGAGAGCTATTAAAATATAAGTAACTACTATTTATTAAGCATCACTTTATGTTAGGTACTGCATGAAGTGCTTAATATGCTGTCTCATTTGTTTCCAAACAATTCTGTGTTGAGGACACTTTTGTTATCCCCAAATCACAAGTGAGAAAAATTGAAACAGAAAGATTACGAAATTTGCTTATTTTAATAATGGAAGAAAGGATATATACCACGTCTCTCTGACTCCAGACCAGGATCCCAAACACAATTTTATCCTGCCAGTCCCTGAATATAGATTAAATGCTCACTAGGTCTTAATAACTTTAGGAGTATGAGTAGGAAGGATACTGACCACCAACCAGTCAGGGAGCTTCCAGGGACCCCAAAAGGTCCTCCACGGCATAGTTTTACTTTGATGACTCACCAGAGTGTAGTTCTGGTCCTCAGTCCTATAGGCTTAGAAATTCAATCAATTCACACATAGATTGTGGATTCATCTCCCAGAGCAGACTCAAGCTTCCAGAAGCTGGTATTCAAAATCAGAGCAGCAATTTATTCATAATGAAAATTATGAATAGAAATAGAAATAGAATAGCCGAGGGCTAAAACATTCATGTCCTGTGACTGGCACCTGAGAATCAGATTTTAAGAGTAGGCTGCTTGCAGAGCATGGAATCAGAAACAAGGGTGTCTGTTTTATGTATGAATGTTTGATAGAACCAAACTCATCCAACTCCAAAGCAGCAATTTACTTGCCTGTAGAATTGAACAGGCCAGTATAACCTCTCACCTAAAAACACTTGGATAAACACTGCCAGCATTTGCTCCTTTTTTAAATTTTATTTATTTATTTTTGGCTGCATTGTGTCCTTGCTGCACGTGGGCTTTCTCCAGTTGCAGCGAGAGGGGGCTACTCTTCATTGTAGTGCACGGGCTTCTCATTGCGGTGGCCTCTCCTCCCTGCAGAGCACGGGCTTCAGGCACGCAGGCTTCAGTAGTTGTGGCACGGGGGCTCAGTAGTTGTGGCTCGTGGGCTCTAGAGCCCAGGCTCAGCAGTTGTGGCGCACGGGCTTAGTTGCTCCGTGGCATGTGGGATCTTCCCGGACCAAGGCTCGAACCCGTGTCCCCTGCATTGGCAGGCAGATTCTTAACAACTGTGCCACCAGGGAAGCCCCAGCATTTGCTTCTTAGACCTTTTCTTCCTGTTTTGAGGAATGACCAATTCTTTCCTGAATTTAGGTTATTTTTTTTTAGGTTACAGCATAATTCTTCTTTTACTAAGATTTTGGTTGATTGATTGGATTGATTGATTGCTGCGCGGCTCCCTAACCAGGGATTGAAGCTAAGCCCTTGGTGGTGAAAGCGCTGGAGTCCTAACCACTGGACCACCAGGGAATCCCCAGATTTTGAACAACTATACTTTGATCCATTATGCATTGATTTGAAGGTTTAAATCGAAAAGGGCAACTTTAGTTCCAGGTTCTTAGGGGAAAGTCCTCTCACTGAGGCCCAAAAGTACTGACAGCGACAATAAGAGACAAGACCCCTCTGGCAGAAGCTGCCTTCTCCTTCCTGAAGGTTTTTCTGGTTGGATCTCTAGCTTCAGAAACAGACTGTTGCTATCCATTTCCGCCCATCTACTGAAAACTAAAAGGTACCAAAAACACTGTCCTGCAGCTACTGTAGAGATAGACTGTTTGGAGGAAGATTTACGTGGCTCTGCAGACTCCTTCGGCTGTGCCAGCTCTGGGGGAGTCGGGGGCACACGGTGTTAGGTGACTTCTTTCCTTGGCTCTTTGCTGTAGGTCCAGGCAGCTACAGCAGCAGCAGCCATTCCTACTCTCATATAGAGCTTCCAGAATGCCGGGGAGTCTCCTGCTGGTAACAACACGGAATTTATGAATTTCTTGCAACTAGTGAAGAGAAGGCTGGAAGCCCTGCTGGCTAGAGCAGTCAAGACTTAAAAGAGGGAGCGACTTCCCTGGCGGTCCAGTGGTTAAGACTTTGCCTTCCAATGCAGGGGGTGCGGGTTCAATCCCTGTCGGGGAGCTAAGATCCCACATGCCTCCTGGCCAAAAAAGCAAAACATAAAACAGAAGCAATATTGTAACAAATTCAATAAAGACTTTAAAAATGGTCACATCAAAAAAACCCACAAAATTGGGCTTTCCTGGTGGCGCAGTGGTTGAGAGTCCGCCTGCCGATGCAGGGGACACGGGTTCGTGCCCCGGTCCGGGAAGATCCCACATGCCGCGGAGCGGCTGGGCCCGTGAGCCATGGCCGCTGAGCCTGCGCATCCGGAGCCTGTGCTCCGCAACAGGAGAGGTCACAACAGTGAGAGGCCCACGTACCACAAAAAAAAAAAAAAACAAAAAAAAAAAAACCACATAATCTTTAAAAAAACAAAAGAAAGACTTGAAGGAAGCTGCTCCCAGAACCTTTGGGCCCCGGGTAACCGCAGAGTTTAAAGTCAAGTAATGGATGCCTCACTGCCTACATGTGCTATGCAGCAGCTATGAACAGCAGGTGATGACAGGGAACGAATGGTGTGGACAAACTCCTCTCTCTTCTCCTTCTGCAGGTGAGGATTTTACACATCTTCAGGGTACAAGGAAAAGGAAGAGGGTCCTGCCAGAGCAATATTTTTCCAGCACTACTGGACTGCCACATTGGAAAGGTCAAGAACTGAAGCCCTTTTGAGGCCTACCATTCCCAGCTCCGTTCTGCCAGATGGAAAGAATTTCAGGTAGACCCAAAGCTCCTGGTGCATAAACACAGGACACTGGATAGACTCGATAATAGCCACAGCCTCTCCCTGGAGAGATCTCTAGATGGTGCTGGGAGAGGGGTAGGGTGAATCAGGGAAGTCAAGCCACTGGTACTGATTCTCTTCACTCAAGGCCAACCGGGGGACTAGACTGTCAGGTCCACCCCCTCGAAGTATCATGATTTACCATATCCCACCTTTCCCCAACAATCATACATTAAAATGACGCTCCTACCAGTGACTGGGGGTTAACTGAGTAGAAGACTTGGCCCCTTGATGACTCCAGATTCTTGCATGGAGTTTGTTTTCTGAACATTCCTCTCTGTACGCTCCCCTCCCTACCCACAGAGGTATATTCCAGATCTTCTCCTGTATCTTTGGCTTGGCTCAAGCCCCTGATCCCTCCACTGTGGAGACTGAAAGCAGGGAGATGGCCAAAATAGGCAGTCAGGGAAGGGCACAGGCATTCCGTTTGTATCTGCTCAGTCTCTCAGCAATCCTTGTGTCAGGGAACCGCTCAAGTTTCCAGGCTGGGGCCAGAGAGAGAGGCTCCCCTTCTTCACTCCCAGTGTGAGACATGGAGCAAGGTCTCTCAGGGGCTGTCTCCTGAGTGCGGAAAGTCATAGGTACTGGTGTTGAATGTGGGTGTTCTCCAGAGGCTCCCTTCTGGATGTAATTCCTCAGAGCTGTTCCCTGGGTCTGTTTGACACAGGGTCGAATGACTGTGCTCCCAACATGACTCCTTGCCCTTTCTCTCATTGTCATTGGCTCTCACGGGAGTTGTTCCTCATGGTTGCACAGGTAACACCTATTATTGTTGTTGTTGTTATTTTTAACACTCAAGAGAACCGACACGCAGGGTTGAAAGATTTCCACAAAGCCAGGCAGTAATGACAGGTGACCACTTTGGCAAGACTTGCTCGACTGATTGATTTATCAAAAACGTTTGTTGAGTATTGACATGTGCAATGTGGATGTGCAACTTGATGACGTGGAGGGAAACAAAGATGGGTGAGAAAGCAAGATTCTCTCCTCCAGGAGGTTGCATTATACTGGAGGCTTAGCTGCACATATAAATCACTGAAATATAAGGTGAGGACAGAAAGGCAGGTCACAGTTACCCTCTCCACACCTGGAAAAGTTGAAGGAGAGCATTTTCAACTGTCAGGCCATCAGGCAGATGCCTGTTCATCTCCTGGGGTAGTCTGATTCTGTTTTTGCCTAAGAAGCCAACACTAAGGTTAGTAAAGTCAATTGTAACATGTTAAGCACCATAAAGTAAGTACTTCGTAATGCCCTATGTGCATATAACAGGAGCTCAGTGTGTTATCACTTTTATTTATTTATTTATTTTGCGATACGATACGCAGGTCTCTCACTGTTTTGGCCTCTCTCGTTGCGGAGCAACAGGCTCCAGATGTGCAGGCTCAGTGGCCATGGCTCTCGGGCCCAGCCGCTCCGCGGCATGTGGGATCCTCCCAGACCGGGGCACGAACCCGTGTCCCCTGCATCGGCAGGCGGACTCTCAACCACTGCGCCACCAGGGAAGCCCTATCACTTTCTTTTAAATGGATCTCTTTTAAATTAATGTAATAGGTTGACTGCAATTCACTTCCTTTTTATGAAAGGGAAAGAGAATTAGAAAAATAGAAGGGAGAAGTAGAAGCTGCACTTCCCTTCCCTGTTCCTCAGGGCAACTAACAAGAGAACAAAAAGGGTTCAGTACCAGGAATAAAGTTGACTCATACTCTTAGGCTTTCTCTCCTTTTAGAACACATTGAAAACTTGGAATGGGGTAACATTCATTCTCATAGGGAAACAGATGAAGTCGCCAAGGAAGAGAGGGTAAGGAGGGAACAGGGAAAATGAGGTGAAGGAACGGGAGGCAGTGGTTGCTGCACTGCTTTTGACAATCTCTTCATCTCAGAAGAAAAGGCTGTCCCAGGGAAATTATATTCCAGGCAGAGTGATGAGGACGAATAGAAATCATATATATTCTGGCCCAACATGCTAGGGGAAGAAAATAAGTCTTGTGACAACATAAATAAATATATCTTTGTGGCCTTGTACCAGCTCAAGGTCCGCAGGTCTAGAAAACTGAAAAACAAAATCAACAAGAGTATAGGCCCTAATATACAGAATTGGTAGTAAAGAGAGGAGGTGGACATTTCCCAAGGCAGGAATCTCAATGAGTGCCATTGAGTAACCTTAGGTCAAGAGATGAGAACCAAACATCCGGGAGATGGCCCAAGGTACATGGAAGACTTATATAGGACAAGGACATCATACCTCTTCCACAAGTGCACCTCAAAATAGTAACATGAAGGAAAACAGGGCATGGGGAGCTCTGACACTGGGATCTGGCTTTCTAGATAAAGGGGTAAAAATGATGTCTTATCCTCCAGTAAATTCATTTTTTTCTGTATCGTCTGTCAGTTGTCTTT
Organism: Grampus griseus; assembly: GCF_964374135.1. Classification (NCBI taxonomy): domain Eukaryota; kingdom Metazoa; phylum Chordata; class Mammalia; order Artiodactyla; family Delphinidae; genus Grampus; species Grampus griseus. The sequence goes on from NC_139017.1 coordinate 84,268,160, forward strand.
ACACTATTTAAGTATTGATGTTTGTTTTTATATCAACTATAAACTACTTGAGGGCAGTGATCATACATTTGTACCTTTGATGGTAACTAGCTCAGTGCCTGTTCTCATTAGATCACTAAGAGGCGTTGTTTGATTTAATTTTATAGGAGAATTGGACTTCAAGGGTCAACAGCTGCAAGGGCCAACAATCCATAGGTCTGGCCAAGAATTTCCATGAGGCAAGGCAACATTTGGCAATTACGAGGGCATTCCAGTGAAGCGAAGAGGAGTGTCAGATTTTGCAATAGTTCTGCAAATAAGATAGATTTTCTGGAGTGGCTGGTTTCTCGGAAAATTATGTGCTGAATGGCAAAAAGTAATCTAGGTTCTCACCTTTTTAGAGATCATATATAAACTGCACCAGATTCAAATAGGAAAGGGTGACATTAATAAGTTTTTTTAGATCTATATAGCATTATGCTAGGTACTGCACATGTAGAACATTTTATTTTATTTTATTTATTTATTTTTGATTGCGTTGGGTCTTTGTTGCTGCACGTGGGCTTTCTCTAGTGCGAGAACGAGCGGGAGCTACTCTTTGTTGTGGTGCGTGGGCTTCTCATTGCGGTGGCTTTTCTTGTTGTGGAGCACGGGCTCTAGGTGCGCGGGCTTCAGTAGTTGTGGCTCACAGGCTCTAGAGCGCAGGCTCCGTAGTTGTGTTGCACAGGCTTAGCTGCTCCGCGGCAATGTGGGATCTTCCCCGACCAGGGCTCGAACCCGTGTCCCCTGCATTGGCAGGCGGATTCTCAACCACTGTGCCACCAGGGAAGCCCTGCAAAACATTTTAAAAAGTAAGATGCTATTACTACCCTCAAGCTTAAAATCTTAATGTAGAGTCAATGTAAATATAAACTAATCAGAGAGCAATATGAGTGTTACACTGAGTTATAAATTAAACATTACAGCACTGCTCTTGGAGGTGTCCTAAGATGGTGGCCTTGATGTGGGTCTTCAAGACCCCCCAATTTTTGTGGATCTTTGCCCCTTTGAGGCTTTAAAAGGTATCCTGTGGACATTTGAAATATAATAAAGTTTATTGCTTTAGACCCCACCCCACTCCACCTCACTCCCGCTTATTTGTATTTCAAGATAGCATTTCATGTACCTGGTGTAACAATGTGCTTAGCTCTTAACTTTGTAATGCTCTAGACTTTGAGCTTGAATCTATAACCCTAACTTGTAATTTCAGCTTCACTCAATTCAAGGGCTCAAATTCTTCCTGCTAGAAGACCATGAGGAGACTAGGTCACTAGTTCAATGATTCAGTCTCAAAGGTAATCGAGCTTTAAGGGGATTCCTGTCTTATACTTCTATTCCCCAGAACTAGATTTCTTGCTGGTAACTTCTCCTCCCATGAATAGAGTTACAGCCCCCCAAACTATATTCTTGTCACTGGGGGCTCTGTTTTCTATGGTTTTTTGGATGCCAACGTTATGCACATCTGAATCGGTTCACATTGTTTAATGCTCACTTAGATAAACACCCTGAATCTTGGATCCATTTTGGACTTTTACCATAAGTAAAAACTTTCTGCATGGTCCTCGGGGGCTAGATTTGGCATCAGAGTCACAGAGAAGGCAGTACACTGGTAGCCCAAGGGTCTCTTATTTCAATTGTTTCTGGCTACAAGGCAAGAAGAGCAAGTAAGAGGCTGCAGTTCTGTGACAGGCTCACAGTCATCAACTGTTTGTGATCCAAACAGTAGCACAGATGATTTCTGCTTTAAGGCATGAGACAAGGAAAGACGTATTTTAGGAAAAAAACTTAATACAGAATTAAGTGGATTAGATAGCAAGATGATCAAGATACTACCTGCCTCAGCATTTACATCAGATCAAACGAGATAATGCAAGCAAAGTACCCAGCACAGTTCCTGGCCGTCAACAAACATTAGTTCTTTGTCCTCTGCATATAAATTTTACAGTTAAAGTGCTTTTGCATACATTAAATCCCCTCCTAAAACCTTCGGAATTAGGTATTTCCCCAAAGAATAGTGACTTGACCCCTGGAGCAGCTCATCTGAAAAACCACAGGGCTGAGAGTCAGACTCAGGTCTTCAGACACTAAAGCCAGTTCTCTTTCCTCTTAACCCCAGACCCTTCTTAATGCATTGCCCTAGATTTGTGAAGGCTTGGACTGGAGTGCTAACAATGGGATGGAGTTCAGAGAATGATGTGAGCTCCTGGGTAGCTGAGCTTTTTGGGGGCTTATTATTATATATCCTTATTTGTAAAAAAACACAATACTTTATCTCTTCCAAGATACATCTATTTTCACATTTTAACATCTCTGAAATTGAGACAATTGGTCTTTTTCAGTTTTTTCACTGCTCAGCAGTTTCAATGTAGTTGCTATCCTCTGCTCATCCACAAACTTGGTCGTTATTCCTAATGGTGTGACTGGATAACTGAAACCCATGGACGTTTTAGTCAAAAAACCATTTAAGCACCATTAACACAAGAAATACAAATCCTAGTTGTTGCCTGAAAACCTTCCCTTGACAACTTCAGTAAGATCAAGAAAGCACCAGCATTGGGCTTCCCTGGTGGCGCAGTGGTTGAGAGTCTGCCTGCCAATGTAGGGGACACGGGTTCGAGCCCTGGTCTGGGAGGATCCCACATGCCGCGGAGCAACTGGGCCCGTGAGCCACAACTACTGAGCCTGCATGTCTGGAGCCTGTGCTCCGCAACAAGAGAGGCCACGTTAGTGAGAGGCCCACGCACCGCGATGAAGAGTGGCCCCCACTTGCCGCAACTAGAGAAAGCCCTCGCGCAGAAACGAAGACCCAACACAGCAAAAACAAATACATAAATAAATAAAATTAAAAAAAAAAAAAGAAAGCACCAGCATCAAAACATGTAGAATGGATGTCAGAAGCTTGGAAGAAAGTCTCAGAAAAAAAATGGTGGAGCCCTGCTTAAGGGATGCTGCATCGCCAGTGCTCTTGATGGCACAGAGGGTGATACTGTATTGAAAATACAGACATCAGTGGCTCAGAGTTGAAAAGTGATTCAGCAGACTCGGGCTCCCCTCGTGGCGCAGTGGTTAAGAATCCGCCTGCCAGTGCAGGGCACACGGGTTCGAGCCCTGGTCTGGGAAGATCCCACATGCCGTGGAGCAACTAAGCCCATGTGCCACAACTGCTGAGCCTGTGCTCTAGAGCCCGTGAGCCACAACTACTGAGCCCACGTGCTGCAACTACTGAAGGCCGAGTACCTGGAGCCCGTGCTCTGCAACAAGAGAAGCCACCACAATGAGAAACCCACGCACCACAACGAAGAGTAGCCCCTGCTCGCCACAACTAGAGAAACCCTGTGCATATCAATGAAGACCCAACGCAGCCAAAAATAAAATTAATAAGTAAATATATTTATATATTTTTAAAAAAACTTAAAAAAAAGCCTCCCTTTTGTCAAGGAAAGTGGTTGACAGGGCTGTAACAACAATAAATCACTGTTACAGCCTAGTACTGTGTACTAGCACATAAAAGGTGTTAAATAAATAATAGAAGTTGTATCACTCAAGGTAGTTAATTGAGCAGTCAAACCCTGAATTCTTAATGACTTAACCAACAAAATTCAGCAGTCAAACCCTGAATTCTTAATGACTTAACCAACAAAAATATGTATCTCACACATCCTAGGTTGGCAGGCAGTGAAGGTTTGCAGGCAGTGAAGGTTGTGTTGTTCTACTCCACACCTTCACTCAAGTAACCAAGATGACTCAGGATCTACCATCTTGCAGCTGTACACTTGGAACATGTAAATTCCGAGGTCACCCTGAGGGGGAAAAAGGGTTAGGGGAGGCACATCAGCTTATAACTTCCTCAGCCTGAAAGTGATACAAGATTTCCTTCAGGCCCTTAGCCAGAAGTAATCACTTGACCCCAACCTAATTGAAGGAAGGCTGGGAAAAGCAGAGGTGCAAAGGAATGTTTGGTGACTACTGTTTATACTACAATAGTCCTATCATTATTTCCTTGAGGACAAGAATGTTCTAGATATTCCCAAATATCTAGAATAGTGTCTGGCTTAGAGTGTTCACTAATAACTATTGAATTAATAAATCAGTGAGTTAATAAATGGCATATTAAGCTGGTTTTCCTTGTTTCAACTACAAATCTACCCTGAAAAGTTTCTAGATAGAATTAGATACTCAAGTTCAGGTTAATATTTCAGAAACACCTAGAGTCAACGAGAAGGCATTTGGGTAAGAATGTATTTGAAGTTGGCAAACTCTTTCTCAAAGTAATTAGATCACATGAAATCTTTTCTACGGGAGCTTAATGATTCTTTAAATTTACGAAAATATTAGGAAACACAGTACTCAACTCTAAAGCCAGTTTGGATTCTAAGTTTTACTTAAAAATGAACACGACTGCAATCTTCCTAAAAATGATTGCTTAGGGAGTTGGAAATAATTTGCCATGATGATAAGAATTCAGATTGTGATACAAAAAGGCAAACAGTAGTCAGGTATGGGGAATTTAGCAATAAGTAGCAGTCGTTTTGGCTCTAATTCAACACCTGTTATTAATATCACCTGCATGATCAGGAATGCACAGAGTTCAACACCAATTTTCACAAAGGAATCTCAAAGTAATTATAAGATGTAATTCATCATTCATTCAACAAATGTTTATTAAAGCACCAAATGTGTGCAAAGCACAATGCTTCGTGGATATTCAGGTGCAAAAGACAGATGTGATTCCTACCCTAATGGAACTTAAAATCTAATAGGGAAGATAGACACTGAACAACTATTATCATAAGCATGACACAGGTTGCAAAAAGGGAAGTACCAGATGCTATGGAGTGATGAACTGGGGGAATTCTTGGTTTTGAGAAGTAAGAAAGTAGGATTAGGAAAACTCTCCTCAAGAAATTAAGATTTCAACTTAAACCCAAAGGATAAAGAGGATTTGGCATTGGACAAGTGAGGGAAGGAGAATTCCAGATGGAGGGAATACCCTGTCTACACAACCCCACTATGAAGTCACTCAGGTTACATGTTTTATCGTATAGCTGGAGAAGTGGTAGAAGAACAAAGTGATTTAAACAATGTTCAGAGAACATTGTTTAACAACTTAATTAGGACCATAGGCCATATTCCTTACCTTTCAGTGCAGAGCACACAATTGTCTCTTTCCTGACTCAAAAGAGTAGCTGAGCCAGTCACTCTTTTTTTTTTTAAATTAATTAATTAATTAATTATTTTTTGGGCTGCATTGGGTCTTTGTTGCTGCACATGGGCTTTTCTCTAGTTGCGGCAAGCGGGGGCTATTCTTCGTTGCAGTGCTCAGGCTTCTCATTGTGATGGCTTCTCTTGTTGCGGAGCATGGGCTCTAGGCGCACGGGCTTCAGTAGTTGTGGCTTGCAGGCTCTAGAACACAGGCTCAGTAGTTGTGGTGCACGGGCTTAGTTGCTCTGCGGCATGTGGGATCTTCCCTGATGAGGGCTCGAACCCGTGTGCCCTGCATTGGCAGGCGGATTCTTAACCACTGCGCCACCAGGGAAGCCCGAGCCAGTCATTCTTATAACCCACCAGGCACATCAACCAGCCATGAACTAGACTGATTTAATAGATATAAATTTATAGCCTGTTTCACAGTGTGCAGGATGAGAACTAAAGAGCCCTAAATGGCTTTCATGCAGGAAGAGGGTAGAGTGTAGTGGCCGAGAGGGAAGCTTCATTGGTGAGAGCCAAGTGCTAAAAGCAGCTGCTCGTGACATTTCCGTCAGCAGTCCTCCCTCCTTCATTGTGTATGAGGTACACATCAGATGTTCTGGTTTATGATTTCAGCTTCAGAGGACATACCCTTTGAGATCTAAGCTCATGTGTCTCTCCCTGGCATGGTTCCTGTTCATTAACTGAACACTAAGCCCATCTGAGACTGATAACTAAATGCTGAGAATACTGGAACCCCTTTCTCCTACCTTCAAGGAGGTCTGGGATCTTGTGGCGTGGTTAAGTCTTAGGCCCAGGTGCCTAGTTGCTGTACTTGCTAGAAGGGGACAAAGCACAAGCTACCAAAAAGATTCTGTCCAGATGCCAGAACCATGTCAGACACAAGGTCACATACAGCTGCTGTCTTCTGTTTGTATCAACCAAAGGACAGTGTATTCTGTTTCCTTTGGAAGACACAGTAGAGACTAACTCATGGAGGTCCCAGGTAGGCCCCACTATATCTGTTAGGTAGACCATACCTATGGAGGGCAAGTCTTTGCCTTTTCATATTGTGTACACCTCTCCAGGTAAATAAAGTAGAAAAAAATCTATTATTTACAGGGGAGATGACAGAGGAAAGCCCTTACAGGCTTTTGCATCTTTGATTCAAGAGCACAGATTTGACTGAGATGTCAGCAAATGAAATGATGTTTGCATACCACCTAAGAATCTCCAAAAATTTAAAAGTTCCTGATATTCTGATAATTTAAAAATATATTAATTTAGAGATTTCCATTAAGTATTGGTGTTGAAAACTGTTACTTGCTTCCAAAAATGCTGGGTCAGATAATCACTCGGATTACTTCCCCAAATTATCTCTTGCGACTATGAAAACCATTGTAAAGTAAACGCCAAAGGGTTTTCTTTATAAAGAACAAAAATTACATAATGATGACAATAATCTGTTCTGATCTAAATGACAGCAGTCTCTGAGCACCAAGGCTGCTTGCTTTATCGTTAGGAAGCCACATTTAAATGAGTTTTGTGTCAGAAATCTTTTCATAACCGGATATTAGACCCAATTTGAGGTGACTTGAAAGATGGATTTGCTTTGAAAGGAGGGTGTTAAAGTGAGTAGTGAGGTGATATCAGGGCTTCTTAGTCCACGATATTACCTCTTATAATCAGTCTGTGGCCTTGAGGAAGGTAGCTGGGTGAAAAGGGAGGATGTGAGATATTTAAATCAGCATCATGAAGTTGTATTTATAGGTGCTGTTTCAAATGGGCTACTCTGAAGATAACTACAGTGTATGGGTATTTTTTTGGGTGGGAGAGGCAAGTGCCAATTCAAAAACAGGAAGAAAAGCTATGTTACTATGTTATTTAAGATATAGTAAAATCCTAAAGTTTTTCCATTTCTTTTCTCAGACTTAAAAGAACACAGTTGCCAACTATTACATTATACAATAAGTAGAAAGGAAGAAAGATGAGATAAAGATTCTAGGAATTAGAAAATCCAATTATTGTTTGGATTCTAAACACTATCTCTGTGCCCTTGGGTAAGTTTAGACTATATTTTTTCATCTATAAAATAAAGGGAGTTGGATTAATTATTTCTAACTCATCCCCCAGTTTGAATAGTCTATGGTTTCATCTGACAGGCAGACTCTCCCCCTTTGTCATCCTTGTTGTGGTATATGGAATGCTCAGTCTTTTCCAGTTTAAAAAAAAAAAAAAATCACTTACCACAGGTGCTTAAAACAAAATAGCTCTCTTATATAAAGTGTATTCCTTTTTTTTTCAGGTAGTCATGGCACAACTTAAAAATTATAAAAAAAATCCAAATAAAGCTATAAAGAAAATAAATACCACCCTATAATCCCACCACTGAGTAACATTCTTAACATTTTGAGCTATAATCTTCTAATGTTACTTTTGTGCTCATACTTTACTTAAAAAATAAAATCCTGATGGATTTGTACTTAGTGTTTTGAAACCTTCATTCTTTAATAATACCTCATAAATATTCCCCATATTTTTCTAAAGCATGATTGTTTTTCACGGCTACATTTGTAATCCAACATTTAGAAAAACCAGTTTTTTAGAAAAATATTTCTTTATTTTGGCTGTGCCAGGTCTTAGTTGTGGCACGCGGGCTCCTAGCTGTGGCGTGCGAGATCTAGTTCCTTGACCAGGCATCGAACCCAGGGCTCCTGCATTGGGAGCATGGAGTCTTAACCACTGGACCACCAGAGAAGTCCCGAGAAAAACCACAGTTTAACTCACCTATTATCGTTAAACATCTAGGTTATGTATAGTCTTTATTATAAATAACACTGCACTGAAAAAACCTGTACAAGAATATATGATTATTTCCTAAGGATAAATTCTCATAACTAGAATTACTCCTACTAGCCATGTATGAGAGTGCTGGTTTCCAGATACTCTTGAGAGTTATAAAACTGGTTTTATAATTTAAATACATCTTTGCCAATATGTCTTGTGAAAAACTCTTACATAATTAATTTACTTTTTAATACAGCAGGTTTTTATTAGTTATCTGTTTCATACATATTAGTGTATATATGTCAATCCCAATCTCCCAGTTCATCTCACCCCCACCCCCGCTTTCCCCCCTTGGTCTGGACTTGATAATTCAGAGAAATCCCTGTCGATATCCATATCTGATTATTATTGAATACTATTCTGTATTTTGCTTTGGTCATTTGCATTTCTTTCTTTGGTTAAATGTCTATTCCCATTCTTTTGCCCATTTCCCCACTTGCTCACCACTTTTCTTTTTGAGATATCCTCAAATGCTTCACTTTTTTCAATGGGGTAGAGTTTAGAAGGTGCCCTGCAGATTCAGGGAGATTCAGGTTTTTAAATTTTATTCATTTTTTATTAAAGTATAGTTGATTTACAATGTTGTGTTAGTTTCAGGTATACAGCAAAGTGATTCAGTTATATACACAAGTAAGTCCCCTACATGTGAATGAGTTCCGTTCTGAGAGCACACGTATAAGTCCAATTTGTTCATAAGTCCAACAAAGTTAACCTAGGTACCCAACTAACACAATCAGCTATATAGTACTGTACTGCAATAGGTTTACATTACTTTTAGCACAAATAATACATAAAAAACAAACAAAAAATAAAGAAAACGTTTTTAATCTTACAGTACAGTATCTTGAAAAGTACAGTAGTACCAGCTACATCACTGCTGCTTTGAAGCTTGCTTCCAAACATCCTGGGCTTGAAATAAAGATACTGTACTCCTGTACTCTATATGGTACTGTACAGTAAAGTACACAAAAGCACAACTACTTGTAGAGGATGAACATGTGACAATGTACGCCAGACACATGAACCAACTTATGTGATTGGACATGGGAACGTATGTTCGCATCTTTGAAAGTTCACAACTTGAAGGTTCGTACGTATGGGACTTACTGTATGTACAGTTTTTCAGATTCTTTCCCATTATAGGTTATTACAAGATGCTGAATACAGTTTACTAAGCTATACAGCATCTTTCATTGCGGTGCACAGGCTCTTTGTTGCGGTGCGCAAGCTTCTCTCTAGTTGTGGTGCACAGGCTTAGTTGCCCTGTGACATGTGGGATCTTAGTTCCCCGACCAGGGATCGAATCCATGTCCCCTGCATTGGAAGGCAGATTCTTAACTACTGGACCACAAGGGAAGTCCCAATAATGAAATATTTTTAATTTTATTTATGTTTTTGTTTTTGGCTTGTTGGGTCTTCGTTGCTGCTCATGGGCTTTCTCTAGTTGTGGCGAGCGGGGACTACTCTTTGTTGTGGTGCGCAGGCTCTCCTTGTGGTGGCTTCTCTTGTTGCGGAGCATGGACTCTGGGCGCATGGGCTTCAGTAGCTGTGGCTCGCAGACTCAGTAGTTGTGGCGCACGGGTTTAGTGGCTCCACGGCATGTGGGAACTTCCTGGACCAGGGATCAAACCTGTGTCCCCTGGATTGGCAGGCAGATTCTTATCCACTGCGCCACCAGGGAAGTCCCTGAAATACTTTTAGAAAGATATTAAGACTTCATTAATTTTTTGCATTGAACATTAATAAATCTTAAACATCAGTAAGCCAATACTGGATAAACTGGAGGAAAACACATGGCAGGTATTCAAGTTTTAAATGTACAACTTCCTAGACTGTATCAAAATTATGATGGCAGAAAAATTTACATTCAGATATTTGACAATTTGACTCATCAGATTATGTGGGTGGATTGGCTAGGTAAATAAAAAGGCAAAAACCTTGGAAGTGGCTACCTTCGTTAGAACGTTCTAAAAAACAAAACAAAACAAAACAAAAAGCTTTCAGTGATCCTGACAGATGCGGTGCTCTTTAGACCCCTTAGGAAAAACACTAAGCTAGAAACAATGGAAACCCACAGAACCCCCTTGCTGGACTCTGACTTACTGGCTGAGCAGGTTATTGTTGATAGCTGATCATTCAAAAGAACAACTTGTAACATCATGTACAGAATCACAAAGCACATCTTCACATAGCTTATTGCCCCTTTACCTTTTTCTGAGCCTATACAGATTCTTTTCTGAGCATGTATTTATTATTATTCTCTTTCCTCTTTTTTTATTTTTGTTTTTTGTGTTTTTTGGTTGTTTCATGTGTATAACTATATTTACAATTTATTTTTTAGAAAAGGTAGAAGTTTGTGATAAGTTTTTGATTCTGTAACAAACACTGTCCTATTAAGGAAATCATTTCACGGTCTTTTCTGGAGCATCTTTTTACTAAAACTTTAATATTGAAATGTGCTGGTCATGATATTGAAATTAATCTAATGTACCCAAAGAGCAATAAATCTTATCCATTAGAAACTGTTAAGTGAAAAAAGGAGAGGTACAGAATAGTATATACAGTATGCTACCATTATATATATATAAAAAAATCTATGTATATACTTATATATACATAGAATATCTCTAGAAGCGTATAAAAGTAACATATTAATAAAAATACTACTGGTAATATTAGTTGACTGTGGGGAGGTGAGGTGAATGGCTGAGGAACTGAGATGTAAGATTTCTTTTTCACTGTATATTCCTTTGTATTATTAAAATTTTGTCCCATGTACAGGAATTAACAAATTTTTACAAATAATTTAATTATAAAAATCTTATTACACATAGTAAGTATTCAATAAACATGGAATGAATGAGTGAATGGATGAATTAAGTACAATGAATGAATGTCTTAAACATGCACTTGGATTACTAAAGCCTTGTGGAATCCGTAAGTATAGCAGTGGTATTGCTAAAATGGATGTGCCAAAACGGTAGCAAACTTTCTGTAAACACCTTCAGAAATGGCAGAAGTGTGGTGCAGCCAGGAAAAGTGCTTTGGTTAATAGAACAACAACATTTTTATAATTGGTTCTAGGCTAGTGCTTTAAAAATTCCTAAGTTGGGACTTCCCTGGTGGTGCAGTGGTTAAGAATCCGCCTGCCAATGCAAAGGGACATGGGTTCGAGTCCTGGTCCAGGAAGATCCCACAAGCCAAGGAGCAACTAAGCCCGTGTACTACAACTACTGAGCCTGCACTCTAGAGCCCACGAGCCACAACTGGTGAGTCCACGTGCCACAGCTACCGAAGTCCACACGTGCTAGAGCCCGTGCTCCACAACAAGAGAAGACACTGCAATGAGGGGCCCGCGCACCACAACGAAGAGTAGCTCCCGCTCACCACAGCCAGAGAAAGTCCGTGAGCAGCAACAAAGACCCAACACAGCCATAAATAAATAAATAAATCCTAAGTAAACAAAACCAGATTATCTTCCATCCCCTAAATCTACGGAAGAATTACTAATTGGCAAAAACACCTCTTGTTTTTGTCAGATGTCAGGTCCCGGGACTTCCCTGGTGGTCTGGTGGGTAAGACTCAGCACTCCCAATGCAAAGGGCCTGGGTTCAATCCCTGGTCAGGGAACTAGATCCTGCATGCATGCCACAACTAAGAGTTCACATGCTGCAACTAAAGATCCCGCATGCTGCAATGAAGTTCCCGTGTGCCACAACTAAGACTTGACACAGCCAAAATAAATAAATTTTTTTTTCTAAAAAAGGTCCAAGCTTGTCTAGTGGCAGTTTTATCAAACTTCTTCTCACTGCTAAACAGTGAAATTTCATAACTGCATGAAACTAAATGTCTTAAGAAGAGAAACAAAGTCTGAATTGGAAGAAAAAACTAGTCATTTTGTTAGATTCTAAATTGAACCAATCCATTACACTTTATTACATTACAAGGGATAAGGAACTTTCACATATATATATATGGCATATATTTGCTGACCTGGCCAATATTTTTCTGAAAAATTATGAAAGGTAGAGCAAGCAAACTTCAAATCAACATTTTTACTGCATCTTTTACTTCAGTGAAGCTAATCAAGGATTTATACCAAGAGCAAAGTTACTTGAGGCTTTGTTTGCTGCTTCCTATGCTAAGATAAGCAAACCAAGTACCAGCTGTGTCCTCAGGTCAAGTCTCGAGGGCAAGCATGGACCTAAAAAGTGATAGTTTATTGGAGTCAAAATAATAAAGAGACCGACACTGGAATTCTAGTTATTCTTGTTGGGGAGGTGAAGGCTGAATTGTGGAATTTACTGCAGCACAGATTTTTAAAGCATTTTGCCAGAAAAATAAGACAATCAGATAAAAGTGGCTTTACATTAAGCAACTCTACATAAAATGCTTACAACAGTGCCTGGCACAGAGGCCGTGCTATATAAATGTTAGTTGTTATTTACCATCATTATTATGCTGACACCACTTTGAAATAATCAACCAAGTTGTACTAGCATATACGTAAGTTTATATAAAGCAATCTGTATGATACCAGAAGAAACAGTCCCTGTTTGTAAGAAGTTTATAGCGATACATTGGGAAGGAGAAAAGACAGAAAGTTAAATTGTTAAAGAAAAAAATATTTAAGTTTCTTTGAGGTAATCTCCTTTGCTAGTTCAGCTGGAGTCCTGCATCAAAGGTTGAGAGAAGTTCATAGCCTATTCTTTTTTTTTTTAACGTTTTTATCGGAGTATAATTGCTTTACAATGGTGTGTTAGTTTCTGCTTTATAACAAAGGGAATCAGTTATACATATACATATATCCCCATATCTCTTCCCTCTTGCGTCTCTCTCCCTCCCACCCTCCCTATCCCACCCTTCTAGCTGGTCACAAAGCACCGAGCTGATCTCCCTGTGCTATGCGACTGCTTCCCACTAGCTATCTATTTTACATTTGGCAGTGTATATATGTCCATATATACACTACCACTCTTTCACTTTGTCCCAGCTTACCCTTCCCCCTCCCCGTGTCCTCAAGTCCATTCTCTAGTAGGTCTGCGTCTTTATTCCCGTCTTGCCCCTAGTTCTTCAGAACCATTTTTTTCTTTATTTAGATTCCATGTATATGTGTTAGCATACGGTATTTGTTTTTCTCTTTCTGACTTACTTCACTCTGTACGACAGACTCTAGGTCCATCCACCTCACTACAAATAACTCAGTTTTGTTTCTTTTTATGGCTGAGTAATATTCCATTGTAAATATGTGCCACATCTTCTTTATCCATTCATCTGTCGATGGACACTTAGGTTGCTTCCATGTCTTGCATAGCCTATTCTTTTTAAAACAGAGATCACTGATATAAACGGAAATTACACACTAATAACTTATTGCTTTTCAACAATTTTCATGTCATAAAACTTTTTTTTTTTAACTAGCATCTATCTGGTCTTTTTTTAAATATAAATTTGTTTATTTATTAATTTTTAAACTTTTGGCTGCGTTGGGTCTTCGTTGCTCCACACAGCCTTTCTCTAGTTGTGGCTAGTGGGGGCTACTCTTCATTGCGGTGCATGGGCTTCTCATTGTGGTGGCTTCTCTTGTTGTGGAGTATGGGCTCTAGGCACACGGGCTTCAGTAGTTATGGTGCGTGGGCTCAGTAGTTGTGGCTTGCAGGCTCTAGAGCACAGGCTCAGTAGTTGTGGCACATGGGCTTAGTTGCTCCGCGGCATGTGGGATCTTCCTGAACCAGGGCTCGAACCCATGTCCCCTGCATGGGCAGGCAGATTCTTAACCACTGTGCCACCAGGGAAGTCCCCGTGTCATAAAACTTAACTGAATGAAATTCTATATGTATTTTGAATATAAGAATAAAAATTCCCAGGGAAGTCAGGTCCTTGAGTGGGGGCCTACAGAGTAATTTTTTTTTTTCCTGGTAAGGATAGAATGCCAAGAGGAAGAGGCCAGGGGCTTCCCTGGTGGCGCAGTGGTTGAGAGTCCGCCTGCCGATGCAGGGGACACGGGTTCGTGCCCTTGTCCGGGAAGATCCCACATGCCGCGGAGCGGCTGGGCCCGTGATCCATGGCCGCTGAGCCTGCGCGTTCGGAGCCTGTGCGCCGCAATGGGGGAGGCCACAACAGTGAGAGGCCCGCGTACCGCAAAAAATACAAACAAAAAAAAAAAAAAAGAGGAAGAGGCCAGGAGGAAGGCTGCTAGAGACCTGGATACGTGGGAATGTCTTTAGGCTTCATCTATGTTTGCCTCCATTTCTGAACACCTTTTACCTTTTGATACCTTCCAGTCTAAAAGACAAAGGGAGGAGGGATAAAAGGAACTGTACTATAGCTGTATTGGATAATCAAGAGGTGGAAAATGTTCTTCAGTGAGCTAAAATTATCTTGCAATCTCTTTGAAAAGAAGTAAGCAAAAATCTTTTTGAAGAGGAAGTACCAATTTCTAGTAGAGACTGTCCTAGAAAGGTTAACTTTCCAAGTTGACAGAAAGTCATACCAAATGCTAACAGAGAATTTAAATGTCCCTGCAATACATAGATAGAAAATTCTTGGGGCGTTAGGCCTTTTTAATCTACCTTAAAAACATTACCTTTCCTTCTCTCTCCCCAGCTTTCTCCTCTCATGTGAAAATAAAGGAGAAACTTAATTTGCTTTGCTGACCTGAGGAAAAGTTTTCTATATGAAAAATGTATAAATTAGATCATAAAATGTTTATATGGCTATCTAATACTCTTAAGATATTTTCTGAATTCTATGACTTCTGCATTCTTGTTAGCTGACAACACATTAGAAGTTTGGAATGCCTGAATTTTAAAGTACAAAGACGGCATCCATTTTTGCTTGAAGTCCTTAAAACTTCAGGAGATCCACTAACAGCCTAGAAGAGCCCTTCCCTTGGATTGGCAAGGCTCATGAATATGTAATGTTTTAGAGAGAGCGAGATATGGAATTTAATTATCGAGCCAAAGCTTTTCCCAAAATAATCATGTGCCCACAGGAATGAAATAGGAAATGAAACACACTACATTTAATTTGGATTAGGAGGTGGCCTTCCTAAGCAATTTATTAAAGTGTAAACAGTAATTATGTAGAAAGAACCTGGTGAGTAAATATGATAATTATGAAACTTATTAATTCACATTAATTAGTGGGGCAGCTAAACTGGATTACAAAGAGGTTTGAATTATATAATAGAATTACTAAAACTACTCCCTCGTTAGTCTGTCTGCTTCTCTTTCATCTCCATGTTATTCTGTATACAGCTCACCTGGTACACGGAGGAAGTGCGTTCTCTGAAGAAACAGCATGTAAAGCTAAGGCTCAGGGTTGGGACTATAAAACAGCCATCTATTTCCTGCCTCTTACCCTCCTCATCCCCATCCCTCCCTATGACCTCAGAGTTTTAGATAAATGAAAATCGTCCAGCATTTAAGAGCACAAGCTATGAGACCTAGGTTTAAACCTCAGCCTTTTAGTAATTATAAGCTAAAAAATACCCACTTTATGACTAAGCATAAGAATAGCTTAATAACATACCTATAAGTTTGGGGGAATGGGATGGGATTTTCCTAGATTCTTGGTGGAAGGTCTTGTTAAGAAGCATGGTTGCAGCAACAAGGAACTCCTCCGCTAAGTCCTGGTGTCCATACCTCACTCATCCCATTGGATTCTGTAAGTGGGCTTGGTAATCAACATAGCCTGCATTATATATTCCCATGTTACGGTTGAAGCATATTTGGGCTGTGTTTCATGCATGATGTGGTCTCACCTGGGTTGGTAAATGCAATGACTAGCAAACCAGAGGGGATACATATGAAGTTGGAAGGCTCCAAGATTAATTTATCTTTTCATTGGAAACAGGAGCAAAACCCCCTTTATTTCATTATTATTGTTTTGGCCTGAAGCAACATGAAAGGCATACCTAATCTTCTACGTGGATGGTTGCCCTGATGTTTGTTGCCTGTTTGCAGTTTATGGCTTTGTGCTTCGTGTTGTTGCTGGCATGTAACTTCTCCAGATTCTGGTTCCTGGTGATGTGGCTATGGCAAGCATACATGAGACAAATCAATGAGGGAGTGGTGAAAAATAAAAAAACCACAGCTGCAGTAGAACGGTATATTCTGAGCTTGGTAAGAGTTACTATGCTTCTGGTTTGGGGGCACTGAAGAGACCAGGTATCCCGGAGGTAGGTATCATAGAATAAAGGATATTCTGCTACAAGATATTTCAGTTTCTTTTTTGCTACTAGATTAGAAATGATAAACAGTAAGAGGCATTATGTAGATCTAGAAGACTTAAAGAGGGCTCTCCCAAAGCAGGGTAAAATTAAAGCCCTCAGTCTGAGACCATGAGTTTGAGACACTAGGGAGAAAATAACTTGTCTTTAGCAGTTGGTTTGGAGTCTGGGGCTGGAGGCTGTCCATTGCAAATGATGAAGCAGGCCATTTCAGTTACTGTGGCCATGGTGACCAAAATGGAACCATGGGCCTGGAATGGGAGAAAACTGTGGGTGAAACTGTAAGACAATCCACAGGGTCTCAAACTTGAATCCTGATCTGCCAAAGGTCGTAATGGAAGGAGAATCTCCTCATAGGGAGGGGACTGCCAAATCTTGTAACTAAGACCTTTGTTTGAGACTAAGCTTTTCCTTGAAGATCTTTCATAAATCACCACTGACACCATGGGGAGGACTTGGGGGCCAGGAAGGAGCACTTCCCTTTTTGCCTGCTTCTTAAATTCTTCAGCAGAGACCAATGTGGAACAGACTAGCCTGCTGCAATATTTGTTCGCCCTACTCCCCATCTGCCTACCCGTTCCTCACTTTCTAACCCCCACGCAATTTCCTGTCGTTGTTTTCCCCTTTATATTGATTAAATATAAAGTGTTAGTAATTTAAAGAATTCTATTTTCTTTTGAATTAGCGAATAATGTATTATGCAGAAATGTCGAGCAAACTTGTACTGTTAGTGCTACACGGGAAAGTGCTTCATTTGAAACACGTGAACTTGGATGCCTAGATGGATAGATTAAACTTGACTGAAGTTCAAGGATAAGTAGGGTGATGCATCAATAAACAGACTAACAAAACATGAATATTTACCTTCATTTTTGGGTCTCCAGGAAAACCTCTTTGCCTGGGTCCTACTAGGCAGCTCTGTGGCAGAGGCCATTTCCCCAGACTCAGTGAGGAGAGCCCTCAACGTTTCTTACCTCCTCTAAGTCCAAACCCTAAGAAAGTAAATCCAGAAATGCCATCTTGCCTGTTCCATGCTGCAAGTATTCCTGTGTGAGAATTCTCTTCTTCTTTGAATGATCAATGATGAGAACATTTACCTTATTTAGGGAAATCTTTACACCCTGCCCAGAGGGGTATGGCCTTATTCTATGACCACAAAAAATAAGGCTGTCAGGGTAAAAAACAATAGGCATGACATCTGAACTCATGATTTGTGCAAAAGGAAAGCGGGTGGAGAGAGGCTTCACTCTATTAATACACAGCTCAGAAGTTAGGCTGACAGCCCTGGACCTCACCTGGGCACAGGTGTCACAGGTGCTGTATGGTGCAGGGCACTGTGGCAGATTCGGGGTTCTCAGAGGTCACCACAGATTGATTTCTGTGCTTTATCAACGCCTCATCTTGTACACCAGTGCAGCAGTATCAAGGTCCAGTTAGAACACCCAGGCCTGACTCCCCAAGCAAGTGGATACATAAAGTTAGTCATTATGATCTAAGAGGCTTCCTTCGCTGCATGCACCCCTCTTCCGAGTCACACCAGGTTTGAGGTACAGCTGTTCAAGGAGTTCCAACTGCCTGCTGCTGCTGTTGGGTAAGGGCCATAAGGTCCAAGCTCTCACGCTGAAAGATCTCACAGCGTGCAATGTGGGAGCCAGGACACCCAGAACTTCCTGGAATATAGGTGATCTTAAAATTTAGCTGTTGAAAAGATATCCCAACATCTCCACCCCAACTTACCTGCCCAGAGGTTCACAACTACCCTGATTCAGATAAGCAGGGGGTAGTTCCTTTTGAACTCTCTAGTTTCAAAGGCAGCTTCCACGGCCAACAGTTTTGTTTTATTTATTTATTTTTGGCTGCATCGGGTCTTCGTTGCCGCGCGCGGGCTTTCTCTAGCTGCGGCGAGCGGGGGCTACTCTTTGTTGTGATGCGTGGGCTTCTCGTTGTGGTGGCTTCTCTTGTTGCGGAGCACGGGCTCTAGGCACGCGGGCTCAGTAGTTGTGGCTTGCGGGCTCTAGAGCACAGGCTCAGTAGCTGTGGCACATGGGCTTAGTTGCTCCGTGGCATGTGGGATCTTCCCGAACCAGGGCTCAAACCCGTGTCCCCTGCATTGGCAGGTGGATTCTTAAACACTGCATCACCGGGAAAGCCCTGGCCAACAGTTTTTATAATGACTGTTTAGCTTTACCAGGGGTAGAAGCAACCTAGAACATGGTCTTCCTAAGATGGCCTTCAAAGTCTATTGATTAGTCTCCTATGGTATTATCAGTTACAAATGACAATTTCTACTCATATTTATACTGAAAACTAAATAATGACTACTTCCTGTTAATTCCAGACAATGCTGATTATGTGACTTTGGGGCAGTTACTTAACATCTCTGTGTGTTACCTCTGTAACTGTATCTGTCTGTAAAATAGGGATTATATTAGTACCTAGTCCAGAGACTTTCCTGGTGGTCCAGTGGCTAAGACTCTGCACTCCCAATGCAGGCGGCCCGGGTTTGATCCCTGGTCAGGGAACCAGATCCCCCGTGCCGCAACTAAAGATCCCACGTGCCGCAACTAAAATATCCCACGTGCCACAACTAAGACCTGGCACAGTCAAATAAATATTTTTTTAAATAATTTTAAAAAATAGCACCTAGTCCATAGCATTTTTATGAAGAGTCAATGAGTTAATATGTGTAAAAAGCTTAGATCGATGCCTGGCATATACTAAATATTCCCTAAATCTTAGCCATCATCAATTTATCATTATTGTTATTCCCCCACCCTCAGTCCACCTGCCTAGAATACTAAAGACAGCAAGGGAGGGAGGGAGGGAGGGAAGAAGGAAGGAAGAAAGGAAGAGACAAGAGAGAGGAAAAAAAGAAGTAAGGGGCAAGCTCAGGGTTAGCCGGGGTCAAGGAAGTAGACAGGCTAGCAAATATGTAGGACCATGCCTAAAAGGAATGCTTGCTAGCAAAGGTCCTAAACAGTGATGTAGGTTACAAACAGCATAGGCCAAAACTAGCCTGTGCTGGCAGAGACAAGAAGCAGGAGACAAAAGCCATATCAGACCACTGAATGGAATAAGGGTATGGGAACTGGACTGCCATAAGGAGAGCCTTATGCAGTTTCGCTGAAAACAAACTGAGTTAGAGGATAAATAGGTCAAAAAGGAATATTCTTGTTACCTGTTCCCCATATGGACTGTTCTGAACTTTTCATTTTCCACATTCCCAATTAAATTGCTATAAATGTTAAATGGGGGGAATGTTCTTAATCTATTAAGTATTATTGTGTTTTAAAAGAATCCTTTCCTGTTATTTCCTACGTCACAGAAATGATGGAGTAACTGGGGGAATGTAAATGAAGTACACAGTTGAATTCCAGAGAAAATACACGGTAATTTTATTATTCTCGTTTTCCAGATAAAGCAGTTGAGTAACTTTCTCAACTTGAATAGTAACTAGTTGTTATGAACTTTCAAATTTTGCATTTGCATGTCTCATCTCATTACTAATTTCTGAAGTTATAACTCTTACCTTGAAATCTTCAGAAGTTTTGTTCACTTACTGACAAGCTTGCAAACTGCCTATCAACCTTTAAAATAGAAAAGTGTACCTAGAAAATGTTGTGATGAAGGCAAAAGCCACTAGGGAGCACCATACCTTCTCTGATTTTGAAAGACCCCATGATGAAATGCTTTTATCTTAAAGACTGCTTGGAACTGTAAGAACCTGGAGCCTAGAGATCTGGTTCTTCCGATCATGCCACTTATTAGATGGGTGGCCTTAGAAAAGCCTTTTAGCTTCCCCAGACCTTAATTTCACTTTCTGTAAAATGTAGGGGGTTATGCTAGATGATCTTCAACCTCCTCTCAGCTCTAAATTTCTGATCTTATGCTTACTAGTTTACCTCTTCAGTGTCTCATGGATTAATCAGGAAGAAAACCTGGCAGAAAAGCAAAAATTTTACCTGTGTCATTTCATTATTTTTGCCAGCTCACCCACGCCGTTTCTACTTTTTCAGCTAAGAACCCTGGAGTTGGTTTTTTTTTATCTTTTACTTTGTTTCCTTTATTTATTTTTTGGCTGCGCAGCATGTGGGACCTTCGCTCCCCAACCAGGGATCGAACCTGCGTCCCCTGCATTGGAAGTGTGGAGTCTTAACCACTGGACAGCCAGGGAAGTCCCACCTTGGGGATGCTTCTGATCTTTGCCTCATACACTTTATGGACAAATTATACCAATATTAATTCATAAACATTTGTAGAGCACTTTCCAAGTTTCACTGCTTTTGCGAATACTATCTTATCTGACTCACAACAGCTCAGGCTGGTAGATATTACCTTCAGCTTATCTGGTAAGAAAACTGAGGCCAGAATAGGTCAGTGAATTAACTGCCTGAAGTAACAGGGATAATAAGTTATGGGAACAAGTCTGATTCCAAAGCCTATGTTCTTTTCACAACACTACAGATCCTACTAGGAGCAGATCCAGATTTTATGGGGCTTGAGGTATATATAATTTTGGTGGATAGCTTCAAGAAAAGGAATACAAAACTACAATACAACACTAAGTATGATCCTGTGACTACACTGTTAGGACCAAGTGAGGGAACTTTAGAGTTAATCTTTAGGATTCAATTTCATGGTTTCCCATGGTTATACATTTATTTAGTGCTTACTATATGCCAGACACTAAAGTAAATACTGACTTTATTATCATAACACCTCTACGGGGAAGGTAGTGCTCTTGTTTTACAGACCAGAGAATGAGGGAGGGTCAGAGAGGTAAAATGATTTGCCTAGGGACAAAGAGCTAGTTAAGTGCCAAGTATCAAAGTTGGAATTCAGATCTGATCCTGGGTCCATATCGTTAATCTACCACACTATGCTTCTCTATAAGCCTTCTTTTGAGGTTTCCTGGGAATCATCTTATTCTACTACTTACCACTACATTCCATTGTTCAGGTCCTGATAGTTCACCTCTGAACCAGTCCTAGTTTGTCTCCCTAATTCAACTCTCCTACCACCTACCCTGAATGCTGCTACTATCCTAACAGTCCTGAAGCACTGCCGTTCTAAATCCCGACCACCCGAAACACCTGAAGAGCCTGCCTTCTCTGCATTTATTATTTTCTCTGCATTTATCAAAGGTAAAAATCGATTACTGCTTATAAGCAGTACTTGGCTATAGATTCCATACTGTCTTCTAATGTGCTGAACTGTTACTGAAAGCTTTTTGTTGTGTGAAACAGAGTCAGAGTGGGAGAGAGGAAGAAAGCACACGGAAGCATTCAGAATTTTATCCTTCAATCCCCACTCCATCACAATCTAGGTTCCTCACTTGCAAAACAAAAAGCTGAAGGCCAACCTCACAGGGTTGTAGAGGGAATTAAGTAAGGAGAGGGGGAGGGGAGGAGAGGAGGGCAGGGTTAGGGCAGGCTCCAAGTACTTGTCAATGTTGGTGGATTTCTACCTGACTCACCCTCCCCCAAAATTTGTAAGGCAGGGGCCTTGATTCGTACATTCTTGGCATTTCTCAAAAGAAATTCCTCGGAGACCTCAGAAGCACTCCAGGATTATTTAATTTGATCACTTCAACAACACCATAGGGTTGTGAGGATAGTTCAGGTGAACTGCTAAGAATACAATCGGCCCTTCAGAACTGTGAGCTATAATTATATTTTGTCCCAAATCCTCAGCGTCCATAAAAAGTTGGCCTCTCTGCAGTCTCATTTCTTCGTATTTCCGACACACAGACCCTCCCTTGGGACCAGTGTCGCCACCGTCAGACGTGCTCTTCTCTCCCGACTTCTGCCTTTATACCCACCATTCACCAAATGCTACAGACCAGGCTCTGTAGGAAGAAGGTTCCATAAATTCTCTCAAAACCACCAAAAGCCCTTCTGAGGTCGCTTCTACTACTGTTGCCATTTTAGGGAGCAGGAAACAGGCCCTGAGGATTTGAGTGACTTCCCCGAGGTCACAGAACTCAAGCTGCGAGCCCACAGCCCACGCTCTTAACCTCTAGCCCTCGGCCTCTTCCCGGGTCGGAGGTGCACCCGCGTCCACTCAAACCCCGCCCAGTCCCCCACTTCCAGTCACTTCCCCGCTCTTCCGCGCGCCCATCTCCCCCCCACACCTGAGTCAGGAGCCGGGGGACACGCCCCATCCGTCCTTAGCGGTTTCCCCCTTTTCTCTGGCAGAGACTGAGGGCGAGATCGACGTTGGTGTCCCAGATGCGAGTAGGTCACCCCGAGGTCCTCCGACGGCTGGCCGAAAGGGCGAGTCCCCCACAGCAGTGCGGCAACGCGGTCGGCGTTGCATAGCGGGGCGCAGCTTTCGGGTCCTGTCGGGCCGCCGGTCACGTGGCGGGGAGGGGGCGCCAGCGCGCGCGAGAGAGTGAGCGGGCGCGCGCCTGAGAGCTGTGGAGGCGCGAGTTGCGGTTCGGGTGTGAGTGTAGGGGGGAGGGGGCGGTGGCCGGGAGGGCCGACTCCGCCCCCTGTGCGCATGCTCCGGCCCCGGCCAGTTATAAAGCAGCCTCGCTGGCCCGGCCCGACAAAGTGCTGGCGAGCTGCGACGTGACTACTCGGTCGCGTGGGTTCCCGGGCGAGCAGACGAGGCAGCCGGTGAAAGACGCTACCTGGACCCTGGGCCCTGCGGGACTCCAGCCGCGGCGCGGCGTCACGTTCACGCTCTGCGCCGCGAGCCGCGCATAACGGTTAGTTGGTAACTGGCGGCCGCACGTTCGGCCGGGACCCCGCGGTGCCCTTGTTTCCTCGGCTGGGTCGGAGGGAGCCTCGGGGGAGTGGAAGGCTTGGTCTCCGGGGGAGGGGGGGCGGCCGGGCGGGGGCATCTTGGCCGCAGCAGCCACGTGGCCTCGGAGCGCAGCGTTGGTGAAGGAGACCCTGAGGCGCTGGGGACAGCGCTTTTCCCAGCAGAGCTGCAGCCCCGTTGTCAGGTGCGGGCCACCGGCCTGGTCGAGGAGTGGGGTCGAGCTGCCGGTGACCTTGGGGAAGTCGCTTCTCCTCTAGTGTTAAGTAGGCTGCTCCGGAGATGCTTTTGATCTGGGAAAGGATCGACGTGAGGCCGATTCACGTGGTGCCTCCAGACTGCTGGCGGCTTTCTCCCGGTACTCGGGGCGGGAGTTATTTTGGACTCGTGGCACGCCCGCCCCAACCTCCTCAGCCAGCCAATCCTTGTCCCACCTGGCGACTTGGCGGTAGTGGCCTGAGGGAGCCGCAGTCCCCGCAGCCTAGGCGTGACTGCAGTGTCTGAGAGGACTTTGAGGAGGGGACGTTGCAACTGGCAGACGCCCGGAGTGGTGCTGACGGGAACTCTTTGTCATTCAACCTGTAGCTGCAGAACGTCCGCCGCAGCGCCCTCGCTCTGGGGCTTTAAGGCGGCCCTGTCGGAAGGAATCTGAAGCATAGCGTTACACTTGGTCTGATGCACGCTTTTTGTTCCAAATGCATCCTCTTTTTCCACGTGCATTTTAACATTTCATTTATTTGTCATGACTTATTTGGTGCGACAAGCAGTTAGTTGCCAAAACTAGGTTGTGATTAATCTTAATCAAAAAAACAAACATTACTCCCCCCAAAACAAACGTTACTACTTTAGTCGAGTTTCCAGTTTGCTTATAAACTAGGCATCTACTGATAACAGTAAAATGTTGACAAGCTACTTTGTCAGAACTAGTTTTGAAATTTTTTTTTCAAAAATTATTCTGGTTTCGAAATAAAATGTGTACACTTTAGTGCCCTGATAAAACAAATGTGGGTATAGTTACTAGAGGAATGTAGTGATAGGGTGAACTCTGAACTGTGTGAGAGTTTGAAAGAGTGTAAGTAGGAATTAGCCATTAATCAGTTTTGATGTCAGCTACCAGACCAGTGAGGTGATGCAGAGAGTATGTATTTTAGTGTAGTTTTTTTAGTTAGGCACTAAATATACCTATAAATCCGAGTTTTATACCATAGGGTATAATTTTGCCTTCAAATTGCCATAGATATAATAAAGAATTTAAGAAATCTAGCCCTTAAAACAAGTATTGGGTAAGTATTAAACAAAAGTTGCACTTCAGTAATTCAGGGATTAGATAGATGCTGTTCTTTCATTGGATTGCAGTGATCCTTGTTAAAAATGCAAGTTAATGGTCTGGGGAGCATTACCTGAGATCTTTATAGCTGAATAGGTTCAAAGGTTTAGTTGTAAGCTTAACATAATAGGCTATAGCATACCTAAAGAGATTAAAAAGGAAAAAGGATCATGCCACCATAGGATGAACCAACTGATCAGTGTTTCAATAGTTTACATATTTTTAGCCTTTTAAATATTAATGCACATAACTCTGGAAAAGATGTTAATGACCAGCTAGTCAGTTCCCCTTATTTTATAGATTAGGAAGCTAAGGTTGGAGAGGGTAAGTGACTTCTCATCTTAGTTCTGAAAACTTTTTAATGGTTGGGTGGAGATGATGTGTCTTTTGACTCCCATTTAGTGAGTTTGGCGCTCCTGTGCGTTCTCTAAAATTATAAATATAAATATGAATTATCTCATGCCAAAAAACAGTTATTTTGAATAATAACTTCCCAACTTCTTATGTCCTTCATTCCCACTATATTTTACATCCACTTCATAATATGCATGCCTGTGCAGAATTTAGGTCCCTGTAAATGCCTACATGGCCAATCTCATTTTGTTAGAGGACAAGGGAGATGCGACTTGATTTATTATTGGCTGCCAGGCACTAGGATTCAGAGAGAGCTAGGATTCAGCCATGAACAAGTTCTAGCCCTGTCACTCCCAGAGTTTATGGTGTAACTGGAAAACAAATGTATAATTACCAGAACAAGTACTCTTTACAAACAAGTATTGAGTATATGATCGAGGAAGTACAGGTTCCTTTGGGAACAAATACTGTATTATGTAGGTGTGAGAAAACTCCCAATTTAGTATAGAAGCAAAGGTAGGCCTCTCCGAGGAAATGCTATTTAACCCGAGAATTGAAGGATGAATAGGAGCTAGCTAGGCCAGGGAGTGATAGTGGAAAGAGCATTACAGACATGAGTACTAAAGCTGCAATCAGTACAGGGTACATTAGAAAAACGTATAGAATTTCAGCAAAGCTAAAGCATGAAGAGGGAGCAGAGAGAATGGGGAAAGATGGAAGTAGACAATATCAGATAATGAAAGGCCTTATTAGTCATCTTAAGGAAATAGGGAAGGGACTAGGTAAAAAAAACTTAAGGAAGTGCTCCTGTCTTGAAGCTAAATGAAGCAGTTTAATGGTTTTAAATGGGGCTGGGAATAGCATGATCAGATTTTGAATTTTAGGAATATCACTCTGGATACAAAGTGGAGAACAGGTTGGAGGGAGGCTGTTAGAGTTTTGTGAGACTACAGTGATGGACAAGATGGACAGTAGTGGGAAGATGGAAGAGAGAGGGGAACAGGCAGGATTCAGTGATAGACCAGATGTGGGAGACTGGGGAAGCCAGAGAAGTTAAAAATATCTCCCAGGTTTCTAGCTTGAGCAAATGAGTTTATTATTTTTCTCCGTTTAACCAATGTGGACATTAAGAGGTTGTGTGACTAGCCCAGGGCTGTTCAACTTGTAAGGGTTGGAAACAAGACTCAAATCCATTTTTGTCCTTTCTGTGTTTTTGCTGTTATTGATAGTGATTTTTTTCCCTTCTAAATAATTTATTATGGAAAGTTTCAAACCCAATTGAAGTTTCAAACAGCCATTACCGTTTCATCTGTACTCCTACTTACTCCCTGCTGCCCCCTACTGGATTATTGTGAAGCAAAACATAGATATGCATTTCATCTGTAAATATTTCAGTATATCTCTAGAAGATATGACTTAAAAAACCATAACCACAATACCATTATCCCACCTTTAAGCGTTAACATCACCAAATAACCAGGCAGTATTCAATTTTTCCTAAATTGTTTCAAAGTAAGTGGTCTGTTTGGGATCCAAATTACATTTGGTTGGTATGTCTTTTAAACTACAGGTTACCCTTTTCTCTCTTATTTTCCTCGTAAGTTATTTGTTGATGGAACCGGGTTATTTTTTCTGCAGTTTCCCTCATTCTGGATTTTATTGAATGTCCCTCTGGTATAGGTTTAACATGTTCTCCTATCCCTCGTATTTTCTGTAAATTTGTAGATAGATTGCGGTTGGATTTCTGAGAGGAGGCATGGTGTGGTGGAGAGGGCAAATATAATTCATAGGTGGTGGTGTGTATTTTTCCATCAGGAGGCATATGATGTTTGGTTGTCCCTCATTCTGCTATATTGATGGCCTCGTTCCGTTATTTCATTAGTGGTTTGCAAATGGCAATAATTTAATTGTGCCTTTAATTCTAACATTCCTTCGTAATTGATTAGCTAGAATACCTCTATAAAAGAGAGGTAGTTGGAATAGGAAGGACAAGTTAAAAGTTTGTGTGCTTTAATACAATATCATATATGATCACAACACTTTCTTTGTGGAGAAATGTATTTCAATGTAACAAGGTACATCCTCTTTAAAAAGCCAGTACATATTTTGTTAGGTTGTTTTTTAGCACTTGATGTTAATGTTTCGAATAGCTTTTAGTATTTGGGATATTTAGAATTTCTGTTCTTAAATTGGTAGGGATTCTTTTGGTCTTTGTTCTTTCTTGAAGAGCTTATCTGTTCCCATAGCTTTGGGGGAATTTCTGGTAGAATCACTCCCTAACCAAATCTAAATCTCTAGCTGTAACCAGATTACAGATTTTAAATTCCTTGAGGACAGGGATTGACTACTCCAGGTAGCCAAACTTAAAATCTGAGTCATTTTAATAGTTCTCCAGTGGGCCCCCACTCTACCAAATGCAATTAAGTGCCAGCCCCTTCTCCCCTTTGTTGTCTCGTGTCCACTCCTTCCCACCCTATTCTACTCCCCTTTTTCATTCTTATTACTGCTACCTAATTTAGGCTGCTGTCATTAGTAGATTGGTGCAGTGGCCTTTTAAGTTGTATGTTACTCATCCTTTTATTTGCCCTGACAAATTTTTCTCCATGCTTTTTTCCTCTAATTTTTTTCTTTTACCTCTCCGTCTCTCTCCTCTCCCTCTTCTCCCTCCTCTTCCTCCTCTTCCCCTTTCCCTTCCCCTTCTCCTTCCCCCCCACCTCTTTCTCCCTCTCTGTTTTTGGTTGTAGGATCCAGTTTATAATGGATTTATGGCAGGAAGACTGGTGTAGGTGACCTGTTTGAGCCATAGTGTCTTGCAGACAAGTGATTAAAAGAGCAATAATGATCTTATAGAAATGGTGATTTCTCTCCTGGGGCCACAGTATACACAATAGCTACATGAGTTCACATCCAGGACAGTGTGACTGGCTGCATGGGCTAAGCCATTGAAGACTGCTACTGACCTTTTATGCAGAAACAGTAGGATCCAGCTCCTTTGGTTGTCCACACTCCCCTATTGCTGATCACAACTACTCATAATGTTGAATCCGATTTGATTACAATGATTTAGCCTTCATATAAAGGAGAAATTCCTCAAAATATACAGGCATTGTAAGCTGCATATTTGATGATTTGTTGAAAAATATTTCTTCCCTGTGATTTTGCTCTTACATAAATCTTCGGAAGACTGAAGGCCTGATGGTACAGTTCTGGTGTGTTAACCTATCTTGGATAATAATAGAGCTTAACAGAGCTTTTGTAAATTGCCTTATTGAGCTTTTGAGAATGAAAGCTAAGTTTTTACTTTATTAACTTTCTCTTCTGTTCCCCAATCAGAGGTTTTAACCTGGGATCTGCAGATTGATACTCCATGTTGGATGGAATGTCTGTGAACTTGGTTGGGGGAAAAATTACATCTTTTCATTAACCTCTAAGTAAAATTTAGAATTTATTTCAACTATGAATGCAGGCAACAAACCATAGTAGTATTGGCAGTACCTGTGACTTTGTCACCAATGGAAATCACATATTTTCGTGTCATGATACAGCGGCTGCAGCTATCTTGAAATTGTTCAAATTCATCACTACTTTGAAATTACTGTGGTTATTAGACCCACTGCTAGATCTTATCTAATTTCGTACTTTAAAAAATCACATTATTATATCCAATTTTAAATGTTTTGACAATAATACCTTTGTATACATTTAAAAACATTCTGATAAAGGCTTCATAGGTTTTATCACACTGCTAAAGGAATCTGTGGCACCAAAAAAGCTAAGAACTGCTGCTCCTAACTCCTGTACTTCTGTTCCTCTGTGAGAGTAAAGTTAGCTAGAACCTGTGATGCAACACAGCACCCAACTCATGATGTCACAGTTATGTAAATTTTTTGGCCCTTGACTTTTATGTACTAAATCATAAATTTTGACCTTACAAATGAGAGGGAACAAAATGCTTGTGTATATGCTAAGGGAGAGTAAAATGATTTTCACAAATTAAGGCAGAATAATTTTCCCTTGTATTTAGGAAGTATATGTTTAAAATTACTGTTTCCAAAGGAGTTCTATTTTAAGGGCCATAACTTAAATAGGATAAAGCATATCGTCAGTGACTTGGATTTTCTTGCCCTCTTTTGGGTGCTTCAGCAAATGTGCTTAAAATTGCTTCAAATCTTGTCTTCAGCAGCTCACTATATTAGATTCAGGCCTTTATTTTGCTCAACTGGAGGAACCCCTAAAGATGTTGATGAATCTCAGGTTTGAAATACCTACTCTGTAGGTTAGAAATACACTTACTATTATTATTACACTTTTTATCTATTGTGATTGTGTAATGATGTTATTTGTATTTACTGTATTACCTAGAGAACTACTTACTTGATGTAGTAGAGGGAAGAGGAGTGGTTTAACAAATTACCTGTTTCCAGGAAAGTAAAACATTCATTTGAAACTTACGTATTTTTTATATAGATATATAAATTTATTTGTTTATTTATTTATTTATTGGCTGCGTTGGGTCTTCATTGCTGCGCGCGGGCTTTTTCTCTAGTTGGGGCGAGCGGGGGCTACTCTTCCTTGCCGAGTGGGAGCTTCTCATTGCCGAGTGGGAGCTTCTCATTGCAGTGGCTTCTCTTGTTGCAGAGCAAGGGCTCTAGGAGTGTGAGCTTGGTAGTTGTGGCTTACAGGCTCTAGAGTGCACAGGCTCAGTAGTGGCTCAGGGGCTTATTTGCTCCACGGTATGTGGGATCTTCCCGGACCAGGGCTCGAACCCGTGTCCCCTGCATTAGCAGGCGGATTCTCAAGCACTGCGCCACCAGGGAAGCCCCTGAAACTTATGTATTTCTAATAAAGGAACTGATTATTATCTTAACGAGAACACAGATTTATATAGTCAGCAATTAAAAAGGCTATTTAAGTTTAATTACAGTATATTTTGAGGTAATAATGCTGACTTCTTTTTGATATATCTTTAGTCTCTATTCTTAAAAAGCTTTGCAAGTAAACATTTGAGAATGGTGGATAATGCTTTAATGCCAGACAAACAGTACTCAGTTTTAATACTTACTCTTTTGTGGTTTGTCTGTTACTAATAAAACAAACAAGAAAACAAAACAACTTAGTTCTTTGAGATAATGAGGGTCAAAGGTAGCATAATAATGAAGTTCAGGCTCATTCAAAGGTTATTTATTAAACAATTATGTGTATAAGAAATTACTAGAAAGGGATGAAAAAATATATATTTAAAAATATGGTTTGAAACTTTTAGGAGGAGAATTAAGCTTTGAAATGAAATGTCAGCATATTACTGTGTTGCCTCTAGTCTTCAAAACTTAAAAGTTTTTCATGTGAAACTAAGTATAGTGTTAATTTTTTCTGAGTTCAACTTAGCCTTTTGCAAGAAAAGGAAAAGCTTTCTTTGTTGTTTGCCTTTTAATGAATTGTAAATCTCCCCATTAAGCTTCAGAATAGGTAGTGAAGTAGATTCTAACTGAAATACCACCAATTATATTCAAGTATTGATTTATATTCAAAGTAACATAAGTGACACAGTTTTGATATCACATCTATTTGTAATTTTAATTCAGCCTATTATATTTCTTCTTTAGATTTTGGAAGAGGATAGGTCATATATTAATGAATTGAAATGGTAGGTCATATATTAATAAATTGAAATGGCCCACTTAGCTCTTGATTTGTTGAATATATATTTGCATTGCTGTAGAAAACAACATATACAGGTATTCCAAAATATAGCCTGGAATTCTGCCAAGGAAAACCTGCTTTTGGAGGACACAGCCTCCAACTTCCCTTTCTTCATTCACTACTGCTCACATTCTTATGTTTTATATAAATTTGAAATGGTTTTACATTTGGAAACTCTTTCCCAAGCAAGAAATAAATTAACATGTGAAAGGGAACAGGACTTGATCTCAACATGGACAATAGCTAATTTTTTAATCTGCTAGAATCAGGCAAAAATGAAGCATTAAAGAAGGCAAAATCTGCTGGTGTAGTAATAACTCAGAAAGTGATACTAATCAGATAAGTTCTGTGCCGAAAGTTGTATTCCATAATTTTTTTCTTTTATTTAAGCAAAACAAAACAAAATACCTTTCTGCCTGTGTTTCTTAGAGTTCCAGAAAGCTTAACATCACTGGAGGGCTTTTTCTGGTTTCATATTTTTCCACACTTCTCAAAAACTGGGAGAGTCAGATTCTTTGAATCCTAACATTTGGTCATGGGGGAGGGGTTAGTTGGTTGTTACTTTTTTTCTGGCCTCCCTGCACAGCTTGTGGGATCATAGTTCCTGACCAGGGATCGAACCCCGGCCCACTGCAGTGAAAGCATGGGGTCCTAGCCAATGGACTGTCAGGGAATTCCCTAGCTTGTTGTTGTTGTTGTTGAAACAATAGCCTCTGTCCTTAATTCATGATCTAAAAGCACACACCTAAGCTAATTAGGGAAATAGTTACTTACAAAGGAAGAAACAAATATGCAACTTATTATCTTAGAGTTTTCAGAATCCTACCCAAGAAGCCTTGAGTTAAAATGTCATGGAGGGGATTAATTCCATGTGGCAAGGTATATTCAGAAAAAGAATAGTGATATTGGGGGCTGGAACAGAATCTTAGCATTAGATAAATTTATAATTATGGTATTGTCAGTTAATGAAAAAATAATTTCATTTTTGCAAATTACTAAATGCTTGTGTCACATCAGTATGTGGATTTGGAAGAAAATTGTACTGTTTTTGCTTTTGTTAGTTTCTGAATTGATCTTTAACACTAAGGTATCCTAAAGCATTGGTGCCTCTTGTAAGTATACATTTTAGTTGTGTCTGATGTAATAAAGAATTGGTTCTACTAACTTCTCTTAAAGCTTTGATAAAGCAACTATACTCCAATTTTTAAAAAAAGCTTTGAAATATCCATAGAAGTTACTTTTTTTTAATGAGCAAACAACTTTGTTCGTTTGTTTGTTTGTCTATTTAGGCCACACAGCACGGCTTGTGGGATCTTAGTTCCCCGACCAGGGATTGAACCCAGGCCACAACAGTGAAAGCACCTAGTCCTAACCACTGGACCACCAGGGAATTCCCCCATAGAAGTTATTTTCTAATCTTTGGACATCTTCATTTGCCTCCTTATCCCCATATGTAAGCCCCAGTGTTAAAGAGCACTTAAACTAACTTGATCTCATGGTTTTTGTTTTAGTTAATTATGCTGCTATTTCCTAAAATCTATTACAGATGTACAGTACTTTAGCTTCTCTGTTGTGTGACTTTGAGGGTAGCCTAAGTGCCTAACCACGCACATTGAGGTGGGATAGTGCCCTGGAAGTTAGGGATTTGCAGTGAAAAGTAAAAATGAATTTATCACTTCTTTGACTAGCTGTCCACCTTTTACCCAAGGATTTTAATTAATGCTCAGCCCTAAATAATCCACAGACTTGTTATATTGGAGTATTAGCTGCTTTTTTTTTTTTTGCGGTATGCTGGCCTCTCACTGTTGTGGCCTCTCCCATTACGGAGCACAGGCTCCGGACGCGCAGGCCCAGCGGCCATGGCTGACGGGCCCAGCCGCTCTGCGGCATGTGGGATCTTCCCGGACTGGGGCACGAACCCGTGTCCCCTGCATCAGCAGGCGGACTCTCAACCACTGCGCCACCAGGGAAGCCCTATTAGTTGCTTTTTAATGTAGAAAAAAATGTAATGTTATTGTCTGTATTAAAATAAACCTTACCATTGTTGACATACACTGTTCTCAGAGTTCTGAATATTGGTATGATTCTTAGTTTAAAGTGTTTTTGCCACAAAATACAATGAAAGAGGAAAAATAGGCCCTTTTTATTTTTTACAATATGAATCAAAAGGCTTTGAATTTTGCAGAAATTCCATATCTAAAAATCTGTCCTAAATTTCTAGTTCACCGCAGTAGTTTTTTTTTGTTTTTTTTTTGATGTGGACCATTTTTAAAGTCTTTATTGAATTTGTTACAATATTGCTTCCGTTTTATGTTTTGTTTTCTGACCGTGAGGCATGTGGGATTTTAGCTCGCTGACCAGGGATTGAATCCACACACCCCCACATTGGAAGGCAAGATCTTAACCACTGGACTGCCCAGGAAGTCCCACCATGGTAGTTTTTATAGAAGAAAAAAAAGTAGGGCTTCCCTGGTGGCGCAGTGATTGAGCGTCTGCCTGCCGATGCAGGGGACACGGGTTCCTGCGCCTGTCCGGGAAGGTCCCACATGCCGCGGAGTGGCTGGGCCCGTGAGCCATGGCCGCTGAGCCTGAGCGTCCGGAGCCTGTGCTCTGCAACGGGAGAGGCCACAACAGTGAGAGGCCCGCGTACCGCAAAATAATAATAATAACCCATATGTGCAACAATAGGTGATTTTTTTTTCTTTTTGTTTCTTTTTTTTTTTTACTCCAAGTTTACATTTCTTTAAGTTCTTCGTATGCCATTTGATCAGAATCATGCATTTCAAAACTGCCGAGTGTTTGCCTAACCAGTTAGAGTAGTTATA
Organism: Grampus griseus; assembly: GCF_964374135.1. NCBI lineage: Eukaryota > Metazoa > Chordata > Mammalia > Artiodactyla > Delphinidae > Grampus > Grampus griseus. Next base: position 84,301,416 of record NC_139017.1, read on the forward strand.
TTTCTCCTTTGGAAACTGCACACCTCAGATTGGGACTCGAACCCGATCGTACCTCTCAGCTGGGACTTGAACCCACAAGCTCTGGCTCAGGAGGGTACTCAAATCCACAGTCTCTCAACTGAAACCACGCACCTGGTCCCAGGACTTGATGAAGCTGAGGATTTTTATGTTTCAGTGCAGAAGGAATTAAGCGAGAGGCAAAGCGATAGGCAAGGAGTAGATTTATTAAATATAGAATGCTTGGAAGGACACAAGCAGGCAGGCAAGAGGCTCTGCTCCAGAACTAAGTAGGAAAGCAGATTTATTTAAGGAGATACACACTCCGTAGACAGTGTGGGCCATCTCAGAAGGTGAGAAGCCCTGGGAGACACACATTCCATAGACAGAATGTGGTCCATCTCAAAAGGCAAGAGCAGCCCTGGGAGATACGCACTCTACAACACATTCCACAGAGCGTGGGCCATCTCAGAAGGTGAGAGCAGCCCTGGGTTATGGGGTTGTTAGTTTTTATGGACTGGGTAATGTCATAGGTTAACCAGTGGGAGGATTGATTATTCCAATTATTTGGGTGGGAAGGGGCAGGGATTTCCAGGAATTGGGCCACTGCCCATTTTTTAGCCTTTTATGGTCGGCCTTGGAACTGTCCTGGTGCCTGTGGGTGTGTCATGTAGCATGTGCTAATGTATTACAGTGAGCGTATAATGATGCTCCAGGCCCACTGGAAGTTGAATCTTCTGCCATCTTGGGCCTAATCAGTTTTTGTCGTGAATGGCTATGACATTCTTTTAAAAGTTGTGCCCTGGGAATTCCCTGGTGGTCCAGTGGTTAGGACTCGGGGTTTTCACTGCCAGTACCCACGTTTGATCCTTGGTCAGGAAACTTAGATCTTACAGCAAAAAAAAAAAGGTTGTGCCCTGCCACCTTCCCTCCTGTCTCATTTTCATTAGTACCTTCTGCTTGTTTGTGGGTTTTTTTTAAAATTTGTTTTCTTCATTTTATTCAATTTCAAAATGGAAAAGAAGGCAAAAGAAGGAATTTTCCTAGACCTTGAATCATGTGATTTACCTTGGGGCAAATGGTTCTGAAAGCCATGAAGCTGGACTAAGACCAGTTATAAAGAGCAGTAAATTAGCTACTTCAGCACCAATAGCTTCAGTAAATCAGCCTTTCTGGATTTGAATGTGTCCATGTGAGGTTTTTTAAAATTTATTTATTTTTGGCTGCATTGGGTCTTCATTGCTGTGCTCGGGCTTTCTCTAGTTGCGGCGACCGGGGACTACTCTTCGTTGTGGTGCGCAGGCTTCTCATTGCGGGTGGCTTCTCTGTTACAGAGCATGGGCTCTAGGTGCGCGGGCTTCAGTAATTTTGGCTCACGGGCTCAGTAGTTGTGGCACGTGAGCTCTAGAGCGCAGGCTCAGTAGTTGTGGCGCACGGGTTTAGTTGCTCTGGGGCATGTGGGATATTCCCGGAACAAGGCTCGAACCTGTGTCCCCTGCATTGGCAGGTGGATGCCTAACCGCTGCGCCACCAGGGAATTTCCTCCATGTGAATTTGAAACCTAAAACTGGTCTACACTTAGTAACAAATTCTTTTCAGATAATTGATTTTAGATGCTTTCTGCTTCTTTTAAGTTCACATACTGGCCATTGTCATTTTAGGAAATGACAGTGGCTTTGTTTTAAATGTTGATGGAGAAAAGTATAGAGAACATAATGAATACTATTTCCAACTATTCTGGAGTAGGGGCAGAGCATGTGGGGTAGGGAACTCAACTTTGGTTTTCCAGATGTTTACTTGCACAATTCCTGATACTTATGAGAAAAGGAGAGAAATCAGAAAATCTAGAAGGTGGTTCTTGTCACCACCATCATTGTTAAGAAAAGTTAGGGTTATTTATTGTTTCCCATTGTTCTTTATCACTTTTTTTTTTTTGACAGGCACTGTACCTCTTTTAATTCTTTTTTTAAAAAATACCTTTATTGGAGTATAATTGCTTTACAGTGTTGTGTTAGTTTCTGCTGTACAACAAAGTGAATTAGCTATATGTATACAATATATCCCCATATCCCCTCCCTCTTGAGCCTCCCTCCCACCCTCCCTGTCCCAGCCCTCTAGGCCACAAAGCACCAAGCTGATCTCCCTGTGCTATGCAGCAGCTTCCCACTAGCTATCTGTTTTACATTTGGTAGTGACAAAGGAGGCAAGAATATACAATGGAGAAAAGATAGCCTCTTCAACAAGTGGTGCTGGGAAAACTGGACAGCTACATGTAAAAGAATGAAATTAGAACACTCCCTAACACCATACACAGAAATAAACTCAAAATGGATTAAAGACATAAATGTAAGGCCAGACACTATAATACTCTTAGAGGAAAACATAGGCACAACACTATGACATAAATCACCACAAGATCCTTTTTGACCCACCTCCTAGAGTAATGGAAATAAAATAAACAAATGGGAACTAATGAAACTTAAAAGCTTTTGCACAGCAAAGGAAACCATAAACAAGACCAAAAGACAACCCTCAGAATGTGAGAAAATATTTGCAAACAAAGCAACTGACAAAGGATTAATCTCCAAAATATACAAGCAGCTCATGCAGCCCAATATCAAAAAACCAAACAACCCAATCCAAAAATTGGCGGAAGACCTAAACAGACATTTCTCCAAAGTAGACATACAGATTGCCAACAAACACATGAAAAGATGCTCAACATCACTAATCATTAGAGAAATGCAAATCAAAACTACAGTGAGGTATCATCTCACACTGGTCAGAATGGCCATCATCAAAAAATCTAGAAACAATAAATGCTGGAGAGGGTGTGGAGAAAAGGGAACCCTCCTGCACTATTGGTGGGAATGCAAATTGATACAGCCACTATGGAGAACAGTATGGAGCTTCCTTAAAAAACTAGGGCTTCCCTGGTGGCACAGTGGTTGGGAGTCCGCCTGCCGATGCAGGGAACGTGGGTTCATGCCCCGGCCCGGGAGGATCCCATGTGCCGCGGAGCGGTTGGGCCCAGTGGGCAATGGCTGCTGGGCCTGCGCATCTGGAGCCTGTGCTCCACGGCGGGAGAGGCCACAGCAGTGAGAGGCCCGCGTACCGCAAAAAATAAATTAATTAATTTAAAAAAATAACTAAAAGTAGAATCACCATATGACCCAGTAACCCCACTACTGGGCATATACCCTGAGAAAACCGTAATTCAAAAAGATACATGTACCACAGTGTTCATTGCAGCACTATTTACAATAGGCAGGACATGGAAGCAACCTAAGTGTCCATTGACAGATGAATGGATAAAGGTGTGGCACATATATACAATGGAATATTACTCAGCCATAAAAAGGAACGAAATTGACTTATTTGTAATGAGGTGGATGGACTTAGAGTCTGTTATACAGAGTGAAGTAAGTCAGAAAGAGAAAAAACCATATGCTAACGCACATATATGGAATCTAAAAAAACGGTACTGATGAACCTAGTGGCAGGACAGGAATAAAGACGCAGAGAGAGAACGGATTTGAGGACACAGGGTGGGAAGGGGAAGCTGGGACTAAGACAGTAGCGTTGACGTATATACCCTATCACTTTTAAAAAAAATCTTCCTGTCGCTTTCAGGCAAATACTAGAGAGTCATAAAATAATGGCTAAGCTAATAGGAAGGCTACTGTGCACATCGTAAGGTTTAAAATATTAAACTTTAATCTCTTTTAGCCTCTGGACTTGAGTATTCCTTCTCAGTGGGGCTCTGAATACTGTGCCAGGGGACCTGCTCACATAATTTACTTTCTGAATGAACCCTTTTGTTTATAGCTGAGATTTGGTCAGTTTAAAAGAAAATAGTGTGTTTAGATAATGACATTACACACTTTCTGTTAGGTACCATCAGAATTTTTAAGTTAGGAAGGACAGCCGTTTGTTGGATGGTGGCAGAACTGTATCGAATCCACGTCTGGTTTTTTGAAGTGTTCTTTTGAAATTTGGATAATCTTGTTTCTTATACTTTTTATTTCCTAATGAATCTTTTTAAAGCTTCTTCAAGTTTTAAATCTTAAGTTTTATACTATGGAATAAGGTATTATTATCTTGATGAGACAAGTCTTAGAGACTAAAAATTGTAGCTGCTGTAACTAACTGGGACAAATCATAGCTGGCAGCGAAGCTCAAAGTTTAATCACGTCCAGCACGTATTAGCCGTTGGAGTCAGAGCTTGGTGTGTTAAGCAGCTCTACCGTCTGTGTGTGGGTGTCTCTCTCCGTGTGTGCAAACATTCTGAGGCAAAGTAATCTTTTTAGTGGTTCTTTGCTTGAAAAATTTCAAGTGCTTTTCTCTTTTTTCATAATTAGATGAAGGAAAAACTCAAAATTAATGCCCGGAGCCGTTCTGTTTAACATAATTTTAGCATCCAGACTGTTTCCTTCAGCAGAACTGAGCTGTTAAATAGCTTTTATTTATATTCATTCCAGTAGAAATTTAAGGAAGCTTCAACATGTAAATATTTTTGTCCCACCTGAATCATAGGTAAGTGAAATGCCCTAGGACGAGGTCTTTACTCTTTCAACTGGGTTATATTTTTAATGGAATTGTTCTCCAGATTCTCAGATTCAGATACCCTTAACTAAACATCATCTCTCCTGAGAATAGAGGCCTGAGGTCTTCTGCTTCTCCTTTTCTAATTTGCTTTATCCAAAAGCCCTTAGATCCACTACACAAGGAAAGTATAGCTCTCATTTATCCCAGTTCTTACTGTGGTTCACTGCCACAGGCTGTAAAAATCTCTGGGGCCCCCAAAGGAGGGAACATTCCAGAATACATAGTCCCAGAGAGAAACAGTCTCGTGACAGGGGTTAAGCAGAAATATTGGAAAAGGCAGGACCTTATTCCATCTGGACAACCCACATTCAGTTGGAGTCTCAGAGGAGTGGAAAGAGGGAATGGTGAAGAATCAATATTTGAATATATGGTGGCTGAGAGTTTTTCAAAATTGATGGGAATTCTGTTTTGTCGGTGTGATTATCTGTCAGTTTTATAATCTGTGTTTTCTCAATAGTGTTTTTTTTTTAAGATTTTTCTCTGGCTTGTTAGATTTCCTTAAACTGTAGTTCATATTATTCATCAAGTCTGAAATATACTTAGCCATTAACTCTTGAAAATTGTCTCTTCCCTACTTTCTCTGTTCTCTTCTTCCAAAGTCCCATTAGATGTTTGCCAGATCCTCCCATTCTAAACTCCGTGTTTCTAAACCTTTCTCCTAGCTTCAGAATAAAGGTCTCCCTGAATTTTATTTTCTTCAAACCCATCCTCCAGTTCATTGTGTTTCTTCCCAGCTATGTTCAGTCTTCTGGTTAACGTATTAATTTTGTTGAATATACTTTTCATTTCTAGAAGTTCTGTTTCAAATTAACTAGTCTTTTTATAGTATTGTGTGTGTGTGTGTGTTTTCATTTAATGCCTTGTTTCATGCTTTTAATCATTTTAAGTATCCATATCCAATGTCTATAGTTCTGGCTGCGTTGGATTGGTTTTACTTCACTCATGATTAATTGATTCTTGGTGTGTTTTGAAAATTTAGATTGTCAGCTTATACTTGGCAGAGCTTTGTCTGTGGGAAATCTTTGCTAGCAAACTCAAACATATATATCTCTGGAAGAACAATGGAGGTTTCCCACAGATGTTCCCGTGCCAAGCATAAGCTCACACAGGCCTGTAGTTGTGAATTCTCAGAAGAGAGTCTTCTCTCCTCTTCTTTGTCCTCTTCCTTTTCCTATTCTTTCTTTTAACCATCCAGATAGGCAAGACAGAGGAATTTGCCTGCCATCTTCTTTTCCTTCTGTATTATCTCCCTGTGCCACCAGAGTTTATCCTCCTTGACACTGTCTTTGATTATATTTTTTGTTTTGATCAGCTGTATTGAGGTATGATTCACATACAATAAAATGTGCCAATTTAAGATATACAATTCGATGAATAATTACTGCCATAACCATAATAATAGAGCATTTCCATGACCAAAATCAAGTTCTCTTGAAACCCCTTTGCAGTCAGCCTCCTCTCCCCAACCTCCAATCTGTTTTCTAGTACTATAATTTTGCCTTTCCTAGAACTTAATGTAGGCTCACGTCTAGCTTTTTTTCACTTAACATAATGCATTTGTGATTTATCCATGTTCTTGCATGTGTTGGTAGTTGGTTCCTTTTTATTGCTGAGTAATGTTCCATTGTATGGCTATACCATGATTTGTTTATCCATTCATTTGTTTATGGACATTTGGGTTTTCAGTTTGGGCCATTATGAATAAAGCTACTAGAGAATATATACGTCTTTGTGAAGATCTATATTTTCATTTCTCTTGGATAATACCTAGAAATGACCGGGTCACATGTTAAATGTATATTTAACTTCATAAGGAGCTGCCAAAATGTTTTCCAACTTGGCTGTATCATTTTGATTTACCACCAGCAATACAGGAGTTCCGTTTGCTTCATGTCCTTACCAAGTGTTGGTATTATCAGTCTGAAATTTGGTCATTCTAATAGAGATATATTAGTATCTCTATTAGGATTTTAATTTATATTTCACAAACGAATAACAATTTTTAGCATTTTTTCATGTACTTCTTAGGTAAAGTATATTTTCAAATCTTTTGCACATTTTTTAATTGTGTTGTTTGTCTTTTTGCTATTAAGCCATAAAAGTTCTTTTTATATTCTGGACATGTCTTTTCTTGGATATATGATTTGTATATACTTTCTCCCAATCTGTAGCTTGAAATTCAATCTATAAACTTTTTGTGTGTGTGTGGCTGTGTTGGGTCTTTGCTGCACGCAGGCTTTCTCTAGTTGCGGCGAGCGGGGGCTACTCTTCATTGCAGTGCATGGGCTTCTCATTGCGGTGGCTTCTCTTGTTGCAGAGCACGGGCTCTAGGCACGTGGGCTTCAGTAGTTGTGGCGCACACGCTCTAGAGCACAGGCTCAGTAGTTGTGGCACACGGGCTTAGTCGCTCTGCAGCATGCGGGATCTTCCAGGACCAGGGCTCGAGCCCGTGTTCCCTACATTGGCAGGTAGATTCTTAACCACTGCGCCACCAGGGAAACCCCAATTTAGAAACTTTTTAATTAACATGGTGCCATGTGCCTTCAGAAATCTTTGCCTAAATTTTGATTTTTTCAAATCATAGGGGTGGGTTATCTATTTAGTTGTTTAATTTCTCAGTAATATTTTGTAGTTTTCAGTGTACACATCTTACACATCAGATTTATCCCTGTTCAGTTTTTTGGTCCTGTTGTAAATGTTTTGTTCAGTGTTTTTTTTAATTTCAAATTCTGATTGTTCTTTGCTGGCTTATAGAGTTGATTTCTATTTATTGGTCTTGTGTCCTGAGATCTAGTTCATTTTTAGTTCTAGTACCTTTTTTTGTATATTCTTTAGAATTACCTACATAGACAATTATGTCTTCTGTGAATGAAGACAGCTTTACTTCTTCCTTTCTAGTCTTTATGCCTTTTATTTCTTTTTCTTGCCTGCACAAACTGACTAGATTTTAGTACAATGTTGAGTAGAAGTGATGAAACCTATATCCTTGCCTTTAGGGAAACTTCCCTTTGAGACTGTCTTCTTCCCACCCCTACAATGTCCAGTGTCTTAAATCATATATGAAGTGTTCAGATGGATTGGAAGGAACAGTATTTAGGAGATGACTCCTACACTATGAAATTAGGATTTGTGTTTTAGACTAAAGAATGCTGTAGCCAAGAGTCAGTTTGTCATCTGTGACCTGTATTTATTTATTGTATAATACAGTCTGAGTGGAGATAATTTGAAATGGACATGCTAACATACTGTTGTAGGATGAGTTATAGTATAGGGTGGAAGTTGGCTTTGAATAAATTAAAGGAGACCTTCATGAGAAAATAGGTAAGGCTACTATCAAACAAACATTCCCATCTTCTCCCTGTTCATAATCTAACAGGAAGTTTCATTTTCTAACCTTGCTATTCATTAGTACTAGGTGGCTTCAAGAAAACGGGATAATCTTTGATTTGAAACTACCATCTTTTGACATTATAGTTCAACTTGTGAGTTCAACTGTATTGATTAGTTGTGTTGTTTAGGAGTTTAACCAAGGAAGTTAGATAAAAGGAAACTTTTCTGAAATAATTTTCCAGGTCATTAAATGAAATTCTTATGTATTCAGAATGATCTTTTATTTTGTAAATTGCTACATATCTAGTGAGTCAGGTACCTCCTTCCTATTACTTTTAAGTCAGCATATTAGTAAGAGAAAGTCAGTATTGTAGAATACATGGGAAAAGGGAAAAACTTATAAAGCCTGTATTAAAACCTGAAACTTTTGTAGGGTATGTGTTATGTGAATTTTGCAAGCAGATAGTCAAATAAGACATTTATTTACTTATTTAGTTATTAGTAATTTGAGGAATTATATTAACTGCTAAGACAAGAAGGCTTATTTGAAATACAAAGGCTACATTTATTAAAAAGGATTTGTTTCAGTTATGGTTTCTTAAATGGTGAGGAGCTGTTTTCCTTTAAGCTACTAAAAAATGTGGACAATATCATGTCTCTGAAGTCTCTTTTTCTGATAACGTCCTTAGAAGATAATGTATATTGGCCAAGTAACGTTGAAAAATAGTTCAGTTACTTGAGGGGTGCTTTGTTGTTGGGAATGCTAGGTGGGAGTGTTTTATTGCTGACATTTTATTTAAATTTTGTATCGTTTAGATATTTGGATTTGAACTGCATTTTGGGATTTATCTACACTTAAAATGCCACCGGCAGTTGGAGGTCCAGTTGGATACACCCCCCCAGATGGAGGCTGGGGATGGGCAGTGGTAGTTGGAGCTTTCATTTCCATCGGCTTCTCCTATGCGTTTCCCAAATCTATTACTGTGTTCTTCAAAGAAATTGAAGGTATATTCAATGCCACCACCAGTGAAGTGTCATGGATATCTTCCATCATGTTGGCTGTCATGTATGGTGGAGGTAAGTACCCACTAAGGCCTGCTGTTTTAATTTTCATTAAGCAACCAGATGCTCTGTTTTAGGTAACTTAAAAAAAAAATGTTTTATTCGGTGAGGTGTTTTGAAATGGTATTTCTCAGAGCTTTATGTTTAGAGTCACATTTTTTATTCTTGTTAACAATGACAACTCTTGCTTTGTTTGTTGCACTATAGTATTCCGAAACAGAAATAAGAAATTGTGAGGATTTGTTCCAATTCCGTATCATTGAACTTAAAAAAGCTCTCAGAGGGGAAAAAAAAATTTTTTAAACTCTCAGAAAAATGACATGTGCACAACTTATTTTTCTTATTGCTCTCTGCTAGACTCTTGCGGTATAAGTGTAAATAAAGATTTTAAAAAATTGATGTTGGGAGAATTAAAGTAAATCGGGCTAACCTGAATAGCACAGTTCAAAGTCTCAGGTAAAATCTTTTCATAGTGTTAGAATTAAAGAACTGGATAAAATCCTCCTTGTTTTGTTCCTTGTGATGTAATTAGTCCTAAAGCATTTCAGCTTCATCTTAAACTTAAGTTTTATCATTTTTTCCCTTTCTGTTTTCTTTGACATGTTGTGAAGGAAATGTGGAAGAGTACGTTGCTTACCTTATTAATATCATTTAAAATACTGTGGGTTTGTTTGTTTGTTTGTTTGCCTTGGAACATCAAAACACAATTTAACATGTAAAAGTCAAAACCTCCCATAATAATAAAATACGTAGTTGCTTAGTTAGCAGAGATTCAAAAGTTAAGTGTATTTATTGTTTGGGATTGACAGGGTTTCATGTTGATTATTTAGCCAAGCTTTCACTTTTTTAATCATAATTTAGTGCCTCAGATTATTTTCACATGAGCTCTTTAAAAGCCCAGTATAAAGATTCTGCAATTCAACTGTAAAACCTTAGTTTAGGCTTCTAATGTGGTGGCAGATTCAACCAATATTTATTAAGCCGTATGCACAGAGTCCTCACTAGGCTAGGTGTGAGTGATAGAGAACACTGATCTTGATCCCTGCCCTTGGGAAGCTTGTAATCCTCTTGAGACAATAATGTAATCTCATGAAACAGGAATAAGTATTTGAAGTCTGTAAATTAGTTCAGTGCTTAATCTCATTGCACAGAAAAATGGGTAAGTTTTTTGTGCCTTTAAAATTTTGAACGTATGCCTGTTTTGTCTATTGTAAAATTAAGTGCTTTTTAAAAGAACGTAAGTGTTAAATTATAGTACTTACTTTTTTTTCATGAGCCCAGAGAAATCAAAAGGGATTTTGGACATTTTCTAGCTTCTGAGAACCAATAATTTTGGAGGCTCTGAACTTGATCTGCCAGGATTTCTAATCAGGTTTTGACTGATGGCTTGAAGAAATTGGCGTAAATATTATCCAGAGGTACTCCAGGTGCTCAGTGTACCTTTAAGCTGATTACAAACAAGAGGTTCACATGCTGCAATTCTAAGAGCAAGAGCTTGAGAGCCGCTGGCATTTTGCATCAGAAGTAAGTGATGTCAGTTGTGCTAATTGCACATGACACTTTCTTTTGGGAAAACAGTTCCTTCTTTGTCCTCACCCAGAGATAACTAGCACATTTCTCTGAATTTGTGTTATAATAGGCCTACAAACTGTACCCCTCTCTATTTTTAATGATAGCTAATTGGGGCCATTCTTCCTGAAATAACTCTGAAAGATAAATTGCGTATCAAGAGCCTTGTGGCATAATTTTTACTAAATGGGTTATTTTGTTTTGTTTGGCTCTTAGGTGGTATGACCCCATAAGAATTATATTTAAAACTGCCTTAATTCTTTAACTTGTACATTTCGGCCACACCCTCAACAATAATATGTTTTGAGTTGTGAGTGGTTTAGGGTTAAGTTTTCCTTCCTCCCTGCCTCCCTCCCTCCCTCCATGTGCTTTGGTTCACAGATATATACTGATACTTGTTAAAGTATATTTTTAAAGGAGAAGATCTTAGTTACTTACTCTTGGTTTTTGTTTGAGGTTTTCCTTTTTTTTTTTTTTTTTTTTTTTTTGCGGTACGCGGGCCTCTCACTGTTGTGGCCTCTCCCGTTGCGGAGCACAGTCTCCAGACGCGCAGGCTCGGCGGCCATGGCTCACGGACCTTAGCTGCTCCGTGGCATGTGGGATCTTCCCGGACTGAACCCTTGTCCCCTGCATCGGCAGATGGACTCTCAGCCAAAGAAAAGTAGGAGGGGGGCGGAGGAATTGGGAGATTGGGATTGACATATATACACTATTGAAACTATGTATAAAATAGATAACTAATGAGAACCTACTGTATGGCATAGGGAACTCACTCTACTCGGTGCTCTGTGATGACCTAAATGGGAAGGAAATCCAAAAAAGAGGGGATATATGTATACGTAGAGCTGATTCATTTTGCTGTACAGTACTGTAAAGCAACTATACTCCAATAAAAATTAATTTTAAAAAATGAAAGTATAAATTCACATATTTTCAGTTCCACAGTAATGTCATCGTAACATTCCTAGTTTAGAACTTAAAATACTGTAGACTTTACAGCATTAACTTCTACTTCACAGAGTCAACAGTGTGGCAGTATTTTTTTATCTTTGTAATTCTGACTATACAAAAATCTGTTTAATGCCTAATTTATATGGACATATTTCATGAATATTCTTTCAGTATTTAATTCTTTCATCACACACAAGCTGTAAATTCAAATTATTTCTAAAGCAGCTGTGGCCTAATATTTTCATGAAGTGACTTAGAAGTTCAATGAGAACTTGTTTATACACATCCTTGGTTGAGCCTGAAGTCTCTCCCGCAGTCATTTCTTGACCAGCCCCTTAGAGAGAATTGGTCCTCAAATACTAGGATATCAAAAGCTTTCATTCCTTCTTGCATGTTTATTATATGTATGTATACATATATACATACCACAGTTTGAATATACATACCATAATTTGAAATTGGGTTCCTTGGGGCCAGAGCCTGTCCTTTTAATCATAGTGTACCATACTGCAACTCTGAATATAGTAGCACTAGAATATGAGTAATGCAGAATTTTTCATAGTGTTTATAGAAATAAAATATGTCAACATATGATCAGTAGTATATTCTGAATATGTGCATTCTGTGTCTTTTTAAAAATAGACTTACTACAGAATAAAGTCAGAATTTACTGTGCTAATAGAAGAGAAACTTGATTTGTATGTCTTCTGCTTTATAACTTTGGAACTGTAGTTCCAAAAATACATATGTAATGGGGAGAAAATGGGCTGGATTCAAAACTTGGTTCTCACTAGCTGCAAGTTCAAATATTAGTTCTTCTTGTGTCCCCTTCCCTACTGATGCATTGCAGTGACCCTTTCTTATTTGCAGTCATCTGCCTTAACAAGGCAGACATGTTATGGTGTCATGTAAACAAAGTTGTCATCTCCAAAGTCCAGAGCCATGAAGTAGGGACATAAGTATTATAAATAAATGAAATTCAGAGAATGTCAAATGTCATTCGTTTGTAATCAGCAAATATTGTTAGTCTAAGAGTTGTGTTACAGCTCTTAAAACATTGTTTGCTTTAGATAAGACTCATAATTAAGACTTAAAATTTTGGAAAAGGGGAATTACAGTTTATACCTATTTGTAGCAACTAAGGAGAGGCCATTTGATTTTTTTGTATTTGAAAACTGATACATGAAACGCATAAAATCTTTTTATTTGTGATCCTTTTAACACTACACTTTTGTTTGGTTTCTTCTCTCATGTTAAAGAAAAACTGATTTTTTGGTATGCATCTCTTTAGCTGAGGAGATTTAATCTGGTTTATGTTGTTAAACCTGAGAATGTTTTGACCATTATCTGACAATCTTCTACAAACATTTTTTCATAGTTTTGCTGTCACAAAACAGCAGTATAGGCACAGAACCCGGTTAACCCTAGAAGACATTCCATTCAATTCAATACCTGAGATATCTAGGTGTAAATGGGAACAGTTTTGTTTTGTTTTGTTTTAAATTTAGATGTCCTAATTGCAAAACTACTGAACTTGCAGAAAAAATTGTGTATTTTGCCTTTGTTTTTTCTTCTTTTTAAAAAATATGACACAAACTACACTTATGATGATGTGTAAAGAACACTCTTAAAATCTCTCATCAGTCTGCCTATCCCAAAAATTAACATAGAGCAAACTTACTAAATATGTGTTGATCATATCCTAGATAAATCAAGAAGCCGATGAACGTCTGTTACCAAGGCTTTCAGCCTATTATGCCTTATAAGAGAAAGATTAAGGAAAGACTAGAGTCTTTTATATTTTAGTAAAATTCCATCCAAGATTTCAAGATAGAGAAGATACACAATTAATGATTCTTCTAGCATCTTTATTTTCCAGCACACATACCTATGATTATGAAATAATTATAGATAACAATATTCTTACCATTGCCTTTTGTTGTATCTGCTTATTTGGAAGGACTTGTCGTTTAGTGCCATCAATGCCTTGTGTACCACTAAATTTTTGATTATCTCTTAGGTCCTATCAGCAGTATCCTGGTGAATAAATATGGCAGTCGTCCAATCATGATTGCTGGCGGCTGCTTGTCAGGCTGTGGCTTGATCGCGGCTTCCTTCTGTAACACTGTGCAGGAACTTTACTTGTGTGTCGGAGTCATTGGAGGTGAGTTGATTCATTTTCAAGCATTAATATATCGCTGGCTATTTGGTATTCACCTGCATTGGTCTTTCAGATCTTGAGTGAAAGTCCCTCCTTATAGAAATTATCATTTTGACAACCTGTTAATTTAAGAGCAATAGAAAATCAAGTTTTAAAAAGAAATTGCTGTCATACAGTAGGTGTACATTGTTGAATAAATGAATTGAAAGAAATGATTGTATCCCTTGTCCTAAGAATAGTCAGTGATTTGTAGATAAAATGTGTCCAGCAGTCGTTGCAAGGGCGGTCATTGGTTACTCTCTCTGTCTCGCTCTCTTTTTTAAAAAAAAAATTATTTATTTATTTGTTTGTTTGTTTGTTTATGGCTGTGTTAGGTCTTTATTGCTGCCCGTAGCCTTTCTGTAGTTGTGGCGAGCGGCGGCTAGTCTTTGTTGCGGTGTGCGGGCTTCTCATTGTGGTGGCTTCTCTTGTTGCAGAGCGCGGGCTACTCTTCATTGCGGAGCGCGGGTTTCTCATTGCGGTGGCTTCTCTTGTTGCAGAGCACGGGCTCTAGGTGCACGGGCTTCAGTAGTTGTGGCTCGCGGGCTCTAGAGCACAGGCTCAGTAGTTGTGGCGCATGGGCTTAGTTGCTCCGTGGCATGTGGGATCTTCCCAGACCAGGAAGGGCTCAAACCCACGTTCCCTCTGTTGGCAGGTGGATTCTTAACCCCTGTGCCACCAGGGAAGTCCTTTCCCCCTTATTTTAATAGCCAAATTAAGATAATGAACTGCTGATGAGTATGATAAAGATTATGTATAACTTCACAGTCCAGAGACTTTGACCACTAACATTTTTATGTATATATATCCTTCCCAACTTTTTTCTATACACAAACATAACTTTTTTCAGAACAAAAAGGGATACGGTTACATAAAGTATTTTGTAACCAGTTTTTGTCATTTAAGAGCATATCATGAACAACAACCATATGTATATCGGGCACTGTCTACATGCTGTGGGCATAGGGCAACAAGTCCAGCAAAGTCATGCTGTTTCATGGGAAGAGGCAGACACTGCTACTCAGAAATAAATAAGAAAAATCAGGGAGTGATAAATTCTATACAAAGACCTTGCTGAAGAGATGACCTTAATAGAGTAACAGCAGGGAACTAGCATTGTGAAAATCTAGGGGAACATAGACCCTAAATCAGCAGCGTGCTTGTTAGCACAGGCGAGAATGGTCTGGTATGAGATCTGGGAGGTAAGGTCAGGGTAAAGGTTATGGACAGAAAGCCAATAGCAGGTTTGCAATAGGGGAGTGACCTAGTCTGGTTTACTGCTTTAAGTCTCTGAATAGCTTAGACATAAATGGTAAGTAGGGAGCAAGCAGGGGCCAGGGAAGAGCATCTCCAAGTTATTTGAATATTTACTTATACTAGCAACATTTATTGAGTAATTCTTGTTGCAGTAATTTAAAATATTACTTTTATCGTACATTAAATGTTTATATATATTTTAGGTATATTCCTGGACTTTCTGTCCACTTTCTTCAGTGTTTACCTATTCCTGAGTCAGAGTCACACTATTCTATTGATTGTAGCTTCCCCCTCCCCCCCCCCCCCGTACGCGGGCCTCTCATTGTTGTGGCCTCTCCCGTTGCGGAGCAGAGGCTCCGGACGCGCAGGCTCAGTGGCCATGGCTCACGGGCCCAGACGCTCTGCGGCATGTGGGATCTTCCCGGACCGGGGCACGAACCCGTGTCCCCTGCATCGGCAGGCGGACTCGCAACCACTGCGCCACCAGGGAAGCCCGATTGTAGCTTTTTAAAGTCCATTTTAAATATCAGTTCTGTTTAGTCCCATCCTGCATCACCCAAAATTTTCTGGTTGACTCCCATGTGTTCTCTAGTATGTTTTAGAATCATTTAACCTCATCTCCAAAATGAAATGCACTGATATTGTCATTGGAATCACGTCAAGTTAGCACTTACATTTGGGGAGTATTGACATCTTGGCAATGTTGTGTTTAATTATACAAAAACTTTGTATGTTGGTTTTAATTCTCTGGCCCTTCAGGAAAGTTATACAATTTAGCCATTATAAATTGCACACTAAAGTTTTTGGTGCTGTTGTAAAAGGAATAATTTTGTATTGCATAGTCTATTTTAAAAACTGTTTTTAAAACTCTATTTGATAACAGTCTCCTTAATTACATTCTTTGCTTATAATGATCCTTCACATGACTTGCCAGATTTGACAGTTAATCACCTTCAAATAATATAAATAACAATTATAAAAATAACTACTAACATTTATTGAGTGCTTACTACATGCCAGGCAGTAAGTTCTTTAGTCACAGCAGTGCTGTGCGCCTGTTTTACATACCATGAAACAGTCACAGGAGGGCAACGTGTCTGACATTACACAGCCAATAAGTGATGATGATGAGATTTGAACCTACATAGTCTGGTTTTATTTATTTATTTATTTTTTCACCACACAGTTGATCCCCTTAGTCATTTTGCCCTCTGCCCCTTTTCCTCTGGTGACCACTACTCTGTTCTCTATATCTACGTAATTGTTTGGTTTGGTTTGTTAATTAATTTTGTTTTTGTTTGTTGGTTTTGTATTCCACATATGAATGAAATCATTGTGGTATTTGTCTTTCTTCATCTGACTTATTTTACTTGGCATAATGCCCTCAAGTTCCATCCACGTTGTCAGAAATAGCAACATTTCATCTTTTATGGCTGAGTAATAGTTCATTATGTGTGTGTGGGGGGGGGTTATGTGTGTGTGTGTGTGTATATATATATATGTATATATATGTGTATGTGTATATATCTATATATATATACACACACACATACATCAACGATCTTTATCCATTCGATCGTTGATGGGCACTTACGTTGTTTCCATATCTTGGCTATTGTAAATAATGCTGTGATGAACATGGGTGGGTGCCGTTATCTTTTCAATTTAAGTGTTCTTTTGTATTCTTTGGGTAAATACACAGAAGCGGGATACCTGGATCATATGGTTGTTCAAGTCTTAATTTTTTTAGGAATCTCCATACTGTGTTCCACAGTGGCTGTACCAGTTTATTCCCACCAACAGTGTATGAGTGTTCCCTTTTCTCCACATCCTCGCCAACAGTTGTCATTTCTTCTTTTTGGTAATAGCCATTCTGACAGGTATGAGGTGATCTCATTGTGGTTTTGATTTGCATTTCCCTAATAATTAGTGATATTGAATATCTTTTCATGTGCCTGTTGGCCATCTGTGTGTCTTCTTTGGAAAAATGTCTGTTCAACTGCTCTGCCTTTTTTTTTTTTGTTTTGGCTACTCCTCACAGCATGCGGCATCTTAGATCCCTAACCAGGGATCGAACCCATGCCTCCTGCAGTGGAAGCTTTGAGTCTTAACCACTGGACTGACAGGGAAGTCCCAACTCTGCCCATTTTATAATTGGGTTTTTTTGTTGTTGTTGAATTGTATGAGTTCTTTATATATTTTGGACATTACCCCTTATCAGATACAGCATTTGCAAATGACTTCTCCCATTCAGTAGGTTCTCTTTTCATTTTATTGATCCACTTCCTTTGCTATGCAGAAGCAATTTGATGTAATCCCATTTGTTTATTTTTGCTTTGGTTTTCTTTGCCTGAGGAGGAGACATATCTAGAAATATATTGCTAAGACCATACTGCCTGCATTTTCTTCTAGGAATTTTATGGTTTCAGATCTTATATTCAAGTCTTTAATCCATTTTGAATAAATTTTTGTGTTTGGTGTGAGATAGTGGTCTAGGTTTTTTGTTTTTTGTTTTTTTTTTTTGGCATTGGCTGTCTGGTTTTCCCAACACCATTTACTGAGGAGACTATCCTTTCTTACTATATGTTCTTTGTTCCTCTGCTGTAAATTAATTGTGCATGTATGCATGGGTTTATTTCTGGGCTCTCAATTCTGTTCCATAGATCTATGTATCTATTTCTCTGCCATTACAATGCTGTTTTGATTATTATGGCTTTGTAGTATAGTTTGGAAGCAGGGTGTGTGCTACCTCCAGCTTTGTTCGTTTTTCTCAGGATTGCTTTGGCTATTCGGGGTCTTTTGTGGTTCCATATAAATTTTAGAAATTTTTGTTCTATTTCTGTGAATAATGTCCTTGGGATTTTGATAGGGATTACGTTGAATTTGTAGATTGCTTTAGGTAATAAGGACATTTTGACAATGTTGATCCTTCCAATCCATGAGCACGAGATATCTTTCCATTGATTTGTGTCTTCAATTTCTTTGAACAGTGTTTTATAGTTTTCAGGGTGCAAGTCTTTAACCTCCTTGGTTAAATTTATTCCTAGATATTTTATTCTTTTTCTTAGGATTATAAATGGGGTTGTTAATTTCTGATAGCTCATTGTTAGCATATAGAAATGCAACAGATTTTGACTTATACTGCTTTTGTATGCTGCAATTTTATTGTATTTGTTTATTATTTCTAATAATTTCTTGGTGGAGTCTTCAGGGTTTTCTATACATAAAATCATGACAGTCTACAAACAGTGACAGTTTTACTTCCTTTCCAATTTGGATGTCTTTTCTTTCTTTTTCTTGCCGGATTACTCTGGCTAGTCCACATAGCCTGGCTTTAGAGCTCACACTTTAAACCGCTATACAATATTGTGTTGTACTTTCCATTACTTATATCTTTTTTTTTAAGTTTATTTTTCATTTTATTGTTTATTGAGGTATAGTTGGTTTACAGTATTAAGTTTCAGGTGTATAGCACAGTGATTCACAATTTTTAAAGGTTATATTCCATTTATAGTTATTATAAAATATTGGCTATATTCTCTGTGGTACAGTAGATCCTTGTAGCTTATTTTATATATAATACTTTGTACCTCCTAATTCCCTACCACAATCTTACCCCTCACCCCCTTCCCTCTCTCCACTGTTAACCACCAATTTGTTCTCTATGAGTCTGTTTCTTTTCTATTATATTTGCTAGTTTGTTTTATTTTTTAGATTCCACATATAATTGGTAACATACAGTATTTGCATTACTCTCTCTCTAACTTATCTTATTTCACTTAACATAATACCCTCCAAGTCCATCCATGTTGTTCCAAATGGCAAATTTTTATTCCTTTTTTATGGCTGAGTAGTATTCCATTGGGGGGAATTTTATATATATATATATATATATATATATATATATATAAAATCTCCCCACATCTTCTTTATTCATTCTTCTGTTGGTAGACACTTAGGTTGCTTCCATATCTTGGCAACTGTAAATAATGCTGTCATGAACATTGGGTCTTTTGTAGTTCCATGTAAATTTTAGAATTTTTTGTTCTATTTCTGTGAAAAGTGTCCTTGGGATTTTGATAGGGATTGCACTGAACATGTAGGTTGCTTTAGGTAATAAGGACATTTTGACAATGTTAATTCTTCTAATCCATGAGCACAGAATATCTTTCCATTTATTTATATCTTTTTGAATTATATACCTCTTAATTTCTTTGTCTGGTTAAGTAATGCCAAATATGTTTCTGACATTTATTGGAGTATGTGATTCTTTTTTCACCCCCTCTCCCCAGGTCTTGGGCTTGCCTTCAACTTGAATCCAGCTTTAACCATGATTGGCAAGTATTTCTACAAGAGGCGACCGTTGGCAAATGGACTGGCCATGGCAGGCAGCCCTGTGTTCCTTTCTACCCTGGCCCCCCTTAATCAGGCTTTCTTTGGTATCTATGGCTGGAGAGGAAGCTTCCTAATTCTTGGGGGCTTATTATTAAACTGCTGTGTGGCTGGAGCTCTGATGAGACCAATAGGGCCCAAGCCAACCACTGTAGAGAGATATATGTCTAAAGAATCTCTTCCGGAAGCTGGAAAATCTGACGCAAAAAAGGGGGCAAGTGATGCAAATACAGATCTCATTGGAGGAAATCCGAAAGAAGAGAAAAGATCAGTCTTCCAAACACTTAATAAATTCCTGGACTTATCCCTGTTCAAGCACAGAGGCTTTTTGCTCTACCTGTCTGGAAATGTGCTCATGTTTTTTGGACTGTTTACACCTTTGGTCTTTCTTAGTAATTATGGCAAGAGTCAGCATTACTCTAGTGAGAAGTCTGCCTTCCTTCTTTCCATTCTGGCTTTTGTTGACATGGTAGCCAGACCTTCTATGGGACTTGTAGCCAACACAAAGTGGATAAGACCTCGAGTTCAGTATTTTTTTGCTGCTTCTATTATTGCAAATGGAGTTTGTCATCTGGCAGCACCTTTGTCCTCTAGCTACATAGGATTCTGTGTCTATGCGGGATTCTTCGGATTCGCATTTGGGTGGCTGAGCTCAGTATTGTTTGAAACGCTGATGGACCTGGTTGGACCCCAGAGGTTCTCCAGTGCTGTGGGATTGGTGACCATTGTGGAATGCTGTCCTGTCCTGCTGGGGCCACCACTTTTAGGTATAGTATGTCTCCCTATTTGTATGGTTCTATTAACATAAAACAGAAGATTAGGAAGGTGATAGAAGGCAGAAATCAGTGAGCTGCTTGACAGTCTTTCTTCGCTTCTGTACCCTCAGTGCTGGCACAATGCTTGGTACAGCGTAATTGCTCAAATAATAGAACTGAATTAAAGTGAATCATCAAGCTGAAAGAGGAATAAAAAACTATTACACACTTAAGTCTGTATAATAATTTTTCCTGATAAAAAAACTAACCTGTTTATTGTAGAAAAATGTATGTATAACCACCTTTAAAATACTGTTGGTGATTTCTTTTTAATTGTGGAATTTATTCAGCAGTAATATTTAAAATAATAACAGTAGGTACCAGGTGAGGGCTCACAGTATACCAGGGACTGTCCTAATCTTTTTCTGTATTTTGTCATATATTACAAGTGGGTGGTGTCAGACTATTATTGTTCCTGCTTTATAAATAAAGAAATAGAGGCTTCTAAAAGTGAAATAACTTGTCCAAGATCACACAGCTAGTAAGTGACAATAAAACCCGGTGTATTATTCTCTTAAGAATGCTAAATGGTTTACATTTTAAAATTATTATTGCTACAGAATGCAACTATAATTTGGACTTCTGGATGTGAGTCATGCTTTTGAGATTATGCACCATAAAGTAAGGAAGGATACATAACAGAAGATCCACTACTGACCTGTCCACCCTCTCTCCTCCCTATATATACCCAAGGAGATTCCAAATCCTGTCTGTTTTTGCTTCCTAAATCTCTTTCTAATCTGCCCGTTTTCTCTCCATCACAACTACCACTCTTATCCAAATGTCCTATCTTCTGTCAGTAGGCTTCTAACTTTACCCATATCCATTCTAGCTGTTCTTCGTCTCTTAGAACACTCCAGTTGCTTCCCACGTTCTTAGGGTGAAGATCAGATTCCCTGCTGTGGCCTACTAGGTCCTGCGTGGCCTGGCCCACCTGTGTCTCCAGCCTCATATCCCACCACTCAGTTTGCTCTCTGCTTCTCCTCTCACACCCTGTGCTTCCTCCTATCACCTGCCTTTGCACTGGCTGTTCTCTGCCCTGAGCCTTTTCCCATCTCCCTTCTCCTTGATAACTCCTATCCTATACGTCTTGGCTAAGGTTACACTTTAAGAAAAGGCTTCCTGACCCTAATTGCTGGTCTAAAACCCCTATTTTCTGCCTTCAGACGCTCCTTGTAGCACTTGTCACAGTCTGTGTAGTTATTGGATTAACACTTCTCTTCTCCACTGAGCTGTGGATGTTACCTCCTTTGCTCACCCTTGACTCAGGGCCTAGCAGACCCAGGGCCGTGTGTATATTTAGAGAATAAGTATTGCTGAGTGCATGATGCCCTATGTTGGAAAACCGTATGGAATTATATTTGAATTGGTTATTATGTCCTTTATATGTGTAGGGTTTTCCATAGTTTAATAAATACTACTTTGAGATGCTAATAAATTTTACTGTAACAAGGAATTCATGGCCGAGAAAAGTTTGGAAACGCCAAAGTAAATAAGTTTCTTTACTATCAGGTCTAATAAAGCCTTTAATAGAAAAGACTGTGTGTCATTTCCAAATTTACTTGACTTTGCAAACACTAGGGAGTATCCTGTAGCACAGAAGTTATGGTGCAGGCCTCAGAGTCAGACTTGCTGGGTTGAATCAGCCAACCTGTTTCATTTACAAGCTTTGTGACCTTGGACGAGTTACTTAAGTTTTCTGTACTTCAGTTTTTCTGTTATACAGTGGGGATGATGGTAGAACCTTCCTGTTGTGAGGATTAAGCACTTAGAATGGTGGAAGGGTGTTGCTGTTAGTTAATGTTTTAGCAGAAGATGAGTGTTCATAGGAACGCCCTTTGGGAAATGCTGATGTCAGAGAAAGTACATTGGCCTGGGAGACTAGAATTAGCTCTATGGCCTTGGGCAAGACTACTAAACCTCTTTTGAGCAACAAATTTTTCCATTGAATATTGAGAGGATTGACTCTAGGTGGTCTCTAGGATTTCCCCAATTCAAATTTGCCAAGATTTAATTATTTTCAAG
The DNA here is from genome assembly GCF_964374135.1 of Grampus griseus. Classification (NCBI taxonomy): domain Eukaryota; kingdom Metazoa; phylum Chordata; class Mammalia; order Artiodactyla; family Delphinidae; genus Grampus; species Grampus griseus. Next base: position 84,323,622 of record NC_139017.1, read on the forward strand.
TTCCTAAAGTTAACAGACTGCGCAGGGCCATCCAAAATCAGTGTGGCATTAAAAGTAAAAGATCAGATAATTATGAGCAGTTTCTTTTTAGATAATTAGTCATTTATGGGCTCTTTGAATGGATTCTTAAGCTTTATTTGGGAAAGGGCGTAACTGTCTACCCACATAATTTTTTTTTTTTTTCTTTTTGACATCTTTAGGTCGTCTCAATGACATATATGGAGACTACAAATACACATACTGGGCATGTGGTATAATCCTTATTGTCGCAGGCATCTATCTTTTCATTGGCATGGGCATCAATTACCGACTTCTTGCAAAAGAACAGAAAGCTGAGCAGCAGCAGAAAAAGGAAAGTAAAGAGGAGGAGACCAGTATAGATGTTGCTGAGAAGCCAAAAGAAGTTACCGATGCAGCAGAATCTCTGGATCCTAAAGGCATAGAAGGAGGCCCCAAGGAGGAGGAGAGTCCAGTTTGAACCTGTGGGGCTGGTGGGTAAATGGAGCAGCTCATGACCCCAAATGTTCTATTGGCCTGTGATCTACCAGTGGTGCTCAATGCAAATACTGGACATTTCTGTGGGAATCATACCAGGGGTTCATTGATGGAATTTTTGTTTCACTCCTTACCAGTAGCCTGGGCTAAAAATGTCATAGCCTTTGGGAAGGAAGTGGTTGAAAAAGAATGAGAGAAGGAAGTTGGTTTGTGTTTTTGTTTGTTTAAATCTTTGCTTTTAACAGTGTCATGATAATGTGCTGTGATAGTGTGATAATAATATGTGCCTTAAGTTTTAGTCTTTAGGGAGCCTTAACTTTTAAAACCATTCTGCTTAATTCATCCATTTTAAGTGTTCTGTTACAAGGAAAAATAACTAGTTTGAGGCAAATCTAAAATTTAATCTTGCTTCATTGTTATTTGTAATAATAGTGTCAGACATTGTCACTAGAAGATTTGAAAGTTGGGGTTTTTATAAAATCCTGACTAAAATATTTTCCTAGCATCAATAATTGCTTGGCATATGTGCCTGCTAGATATATATTTAGGAAATTTAAGGCATAAAACTTTGCAAACATCTTGGCTGTTCTAGATGCACTGTACTCATCAGTACACCTCCTCCAGTTATCTTTTCTTGGTTTGCTTATTAGAAGCCAAGTGCTTGAGAGTTGACTTCATTAAATTACTATTTTTGCTCCCCTTTCCAAAGATAAATTTTGAGTGGTCATAGATCACCGCCCCTTTTGAGATCACATAGTATTTCCCCCCCCACACTGGAAAAATTAGTATTAAAATACACAAAACTGTGTATTTGTGCCTCCTCAGTAAATTAAACATAGACAGGCATTTCAAACAGCAGCTGAATTCAGCTTAGGTTTTTCCAAAACTTCAGTTAAACTGTGAGACTTGGAATCTTTTGTTGTTGTTTTTCCTGGAATTTTCCCCCTTTGATTCATAGTGGTTCCATTTATAGCCACATCTAGCTTAGCACTGTGTGTGAGATAGTCTTTGTGTGTTCAGTTTTTTGGGTTTTTTAAAAAATATTTGCTAATTAAAGAGACCCATAGAGATTTGGCCCACACAAACCAATAAGGATAAGATTGGGAGAGAAGTTGCTATGTTTGCTTTAATAAGTAACTCCTTTTCTTTTTCTTATAAGGCCTTAAAGAAAATTAATGTTTTGCTTAGAATTATTAGACACATTCTTACTCTTTACATAAACCTAAAGATTTTGTGACCCTTTTCACTTATCTGAAAAGTAGAGAAATGGGTTTAGTATAAGGATAGGAAGGAGGATGGACCAGAATGAAAACTGTAAATATTTTTTCACCTAATATCTTTTAAATGGTGGCAGGAGGATAATGATAGACAGTCAATAAATTATATTCAATGCATTTTTAAATGTCATTGTAATTGACAGTGTGAAAGTATAGATATAAAACCTTAAGAGGCTGGCTTTTTAAAATAAACTTTTTTTTTTTAAGAAACGTTTCTTCTTCCATGTGCTTATTTTCTTGAGGAAAATATTTTGTGTCTTCATTTTTATTATCAAGATTCAATTTGGGGCTTCCCTGGTGGTGCAGTGGTTGAGAGTCCGCTTGCCAATGCAGGGGACGCGGGTTCATGACCCGGTCCGGGAAGATCCCACATGCCGTGGAGCGGCTGGGCCCGTGAGCCGTGGCCGCTGAGCCTGCGCTCCGCAACGGGAGAGGCCACAACAGTGAGAGGCCCGCCTACCGCAAAAAAAAAAAAAAAAAAAAAATTCAATTTGGCCCTTCCTAATGTAAATTATTCAGCTTATGTGTGTTGGGATTTGTGTATATGGCTTATTTTGATTTTTCTCCTTACCTCTTCTTTAAGGCAACCAGGAGGGGAATTTTTTGAAACGACCTCTCTGAAAGCATTTTGAAACCAGAGCAGTTAATCTTAAGGATACAATGAAAGCTCCCCTTCTGTGCCCAAGTATCATGACAGATGGAGGAGGAATTTTAGTGGAGAAGCCTACTGTGATTGTTGGCAGGCTTGGCTCCAGTTTGGACTCTGCCATTTTGCATGGACTTAACCTCTGTGTACCTGTTTCCCCTTCTATAAAAATGAGGATCACCCTTGAGTAAAGTAATACAAGTAAAAAATGTGAGGTGGGGGGAGTAAACCTGGTGTATGAGATGATTTTTCCCCATCCCAGTTGTTAAGCTACATCCACACATAAGACCCTACTTAGTCTTTTTCCATTAGTTGAATCTTGTTAGTGAAGTGAGGGGGTTTTGGTGCAGACTGACCATGTATTAGAAGGAAGTGTTCTGAAGTTGCTGTATTCTGAAGCAAAGTTTAAAAACTGGCTCAAAGCTGGACTAAACAAACCTTTTATTACCCAGTCCAACTCTGACTTTTTCCCACTGAAGATGCAAGCTTAAGGGATTTATTCAAGATCAAGTTTGGTAACAGAGCCAACACTAAAACCCGATATAGGCCTACTCTGCCATCTATTCCTTGTTAACAATCAACTAATCCTCTCTGTGTTGCAGTGTTGTGTTCAACACTGGATGATGCATCTGGGCTTTCTGACTGGGCAGTCTGTTGTCCCTTGCTCCATGTGAGGATTGACTAGACTTAATTTTATTTCAGTTGACACAGCTTCAGTGGCTGCTTTGGGAGAATAGAGTCCCTGCCTATCTTTGCGTGGTTCCACACTCTGTAAGTCACAGAGAACATACAGCTCTCTAAGTAGTTGTGCCCAAAGAGGCTTGGGACTGTTCAAGAGTATACTCTGAAATAGCCTCCCAATTCAAATCTGGAAAATTATTTAAGAAACTGATAGGTTGGACAGTTGTAGATGATCATGATAACAAGACTATATTATCACGTTATAGTCCTCTGTTGAGAACTGAAATTATCAACTATTCAAAATAAATAATTTCTACAAAAAATATTCAGGAAAGGATGATGCTAAAACAAATTATGGAAAATTCAGGGAGGTATTTTTATCCCCGATTTAATCACATTGATGAATAATCCTCTTATTCTTGGGTTGTGTGAATTTAGTAGTTTGTGCCATAGATTATATATGTCAATATTAATCCTGTATTTTAAAAAGGAAAAAAATTGTTAAAAGCCATTTAATATATGAGCCAATGTTTTATTATATTGAATTTCAGATTGATAAATTGGGTATTGGTTTATATGAAAAACCTCAGTGTCTGGGTTTTACACCTTCCCTAGCAAATGGTTCACAGTGTAATAAACTTAATTATCAGGCGTGTGCCCCCTGCCCCCTCCCCGCTCCTTATGGTTGGAAAGATGAGGAAAGGTTAACAGTAAATTTCCACCTTTGCAACAACATGGCTTGTTTTAATCAGCTCAGGCACTTGAAGAAAGAGGTTAGTGATAGACTTCTGTCACTGTGAAAACTTGATAAGGAAGTGATGGCCTAAGCTTGCCTGGCTTGCCCAAATGTGAGAAATTAAGCCAAACCTCCTTAGATGCTTCTAATCTGAAGCATCTAAGGAGGTTTCAAGTACATCGTTCCTGAAACGTGTTCTAGCTTTGTATCCTTTCCCCCATTTAGTCGGGGCCATAGTGACAATCATTCAGTTGAGAGTGATTGGCAGAGTATCTTTCTCCTCAGCTGAACAGCACTGATTTACTTACTTTTTGCTGACTTTTACCTTGACTTGCTAGAGGAGACTGGAATAGCTACAGCCTACCGGTTGCTTAACGATATAGACTGCTAGGGTTAAGCATCAGATGTTTTCTTTTGTAAGGTATTAATAATTAGTACCATCCCCCACTAGGGTTGTCATGAAGGTTAGTTGATACGTGACAGCTTGTGTTAAGTAAGGGCTTAATAAGGGTAGGCACCTGACTATTAAAAAAAAATCAAAGAAAAGTGGTACCTGGGAAAAAATTGAGCTCCTCTAATTTCCAAGGTGGGTGGAGCCTTACATGCAGAGGATCGCTCTAAGGGAGTGACTCTTAAAGATAAGACTATTAGCTAAATGATCAAAAACTGTCCTGTTGGATCAGATCCTCCGTTTAGTCTTACAAATGTAATGGTCTTTGTTTGGAAATGAATGGAAACTAACACCTCATGAGGTTGTTGCATATATGTCCCGGCTCTTTAAGTAAGGTGGATTTGAATCCCAAAGCCCTTGCTCTTTGTATACTGCCTCCACAAGGAAGACACCTGATTAGTAACTGATAATCTTTTCCCCTCAATATTTGTGATGATTCTTAAAGAGCAGAAATGTAACTAGTAACCAATCATGATTAAAGTCCTTTGTCCCTAGCAATGTTCTTAAAGGTAAACTGAAAGATTGATGAGATTTTTATTTTTCTCTACTATATCAATAACATGACTTAAATTATAAATTATCATCAGTTGGTGGCTCAATAAATTGGTACAACAATATTGGCAAAGCAATTTCATAATATGTGTCAAATACCATGAGTTCACATCTTTTCCCTAAGAATTCCAGACTTGGAATTTATATAAGAAAATTGTTCCTTTGAAATTATCAATTTCTTGTATCAATAACTATTTAAACAGATGGTTATGAAGTCCTTATGATATAATCACAGCACAATGTTAAATGAAAAAGGCAGAACACAAACTACCATGGTGTGTGTGTGTGTGCATAATACATATATACATGTGCACAGGGGATAAAGGACATAAACAAATATACTAATTTCGTGAGCCTGGTAAATTTAGAGGTAACTTTTTTCTATATTTTTTCCACATTCTAAAGTTTCTTGATGTCATGGTTACTTTTATACTAAAAGAAAATATTTAATGGAGCACATAATACTGGTTTACAGAGAGGAAAAAACAGCAGTACCTTTGATCTAGAAGAGTTCTGGCAAGACACATGACTCCTAAGAAGATGAAGCTGATAATTATTACAAACAGGTTTTATTTTTCTGCTTCAAGAATTGCATCTGGTGAAAGGAAGGTGAATGAGATGGACGTCAAGAGCACAGTGGTCTCTAGCCGTGATTTCGCTGGTGCTGGACCAAAGCTGTAGAGTGTAGAGTCCACGGGCTGCCTGTGTCAACCACCAGTGTCTCCTTCCTGAGACGGTGCTCTTGGGGACAGCATTCCTGCGGTTCCCCTTGCAGTCATCATTCAGCTGCAAGTGAATGTTTAACTCAGGAAGCCAGAGCGTTCCGCACTTACCCACGTTACAGTGTTAACGGTTGTCGAACATTATCTTACTGAGATCAGCATCAGAAAACAATACTATGATGTCACAAAAAGTAGAATTTGCTTGCCCGAGCAGCTATTTTAGTTTATTTACTAACAGGTATTTACTGGACCCTTACTAGGTCCCCAAGCATTGCTCTAGGCTTTGAGAATCCAGTCATGAACAAAATGTCTTTCTATGCATCTTACCTTCTAGTAGGGGAAAGCGGACAGTGAACAGTAAGTTATAAGGAAAACAGCAATATTCAGAAAAGAGCAGTGGACATAAGATCAGCCTTCATTAATTCACCTAAATAGTGTTTTTTGGAGCATCATCTATGTGCCTATTTCCTAGATAGAAGGGATAACAGTGATCAGAATGCAGTTCCTGGCACCCCCAGCTCCTAGTCTAGTGGGGGAGACTGCATAGTAAGGGCTGTGATGGGCCAGCACATGGAGAAGTCTCTAACCCAATCTCAGGAGGGCCTAAAAAGGACAAAAAGTAGATACTCTAGCAAGTTAATTTCTCTGAGCCTCTTCGGTAAGTGAAACATAATGAAATTATTGTGCGGATTGTGAATGTACACTGCATACAGTTGAGTACATAGCAGTATTGAGCTCATAGTAGTTTTAAAAATTAAATAGTGTCAGTTGTCATCAGCCAGAACAATAAAGAACATGCGATAATATTTGTATAGCTCATCAGAGTGTACAAAGGCCTTTCAAGTACGTTCTCATTCACGCACAATCCTAGGGACGTGGCTATAAATGAAAAACACTGACCCTTTAGCTGGCACCACCCCTCCCCCACCCCTGCTGTCAGAAGTGTGCAAAGCAAGACTGCAGACAGCTCAGCTGCTAGAGCTAAATGTTGTACTGGGTGGAAGTTTGGAAACACGAGAATGAAAGAGGTTGAATCCTGGATAACCTTGAAGGGTGAATAGAGACCAAACCAATCACTTGGATCCTGCACCAAAATAAGTCAAATGGTCCTGTCTCCAATGAATTCACAATCTGATTTACAGTCCTTTTCCTTGGCTTTGGAATTCATAATGTGATTTCTTCAGTTGTGGGATTTCCTTTCCTAATATGCTTTACTGATTCCAGAATTAAAAGTTTGCATTTCCTGAGCTTACTCTGGCCAGGTCCCAAGAGGAAGTGGCCAGCAGCCATTAAGAAGCCAGGAGGGGAACTGGGCTGGGATTAAAAATCACCTGGTGTGCTGACAATCTGTATGTCTGTAATTATTAAGAGAAGGTTTATAATAATTCTTGTCATTGTGTTTTATCTTTATTTTCCTAACTCATTTTTTTTCCCTTGAGGCTAAAAGAAAAGTGCCTGGGTACTTTTGTGTCAGGCCCTATTTACATATGCTTTTCAGAATGGGAAGAACCCTTTTCCTTTTAAATCCTAAGTACTATCTTGTTTCTCAAATGCTAAGAATGAGCATAAACAGGCCTGCAGTAGATGGAGTTCTGAGCTTTGGAGGGCTGTAAACTACCTGCGTCCCAGCCTCTCCCCATTCCCACCTCCACGTACCTCATCGGTTGCCCGAATGTATAGATTAAACTGCTGTACACACTGTTTCTCCTTGCAATGCTTTTTCTTTTTCCCTGCCATAGACTTGGTTTTTAACATCCTCCCTGTCTTTTCTCACCACCTCCAATGCAGCCTCAACACTGCTTCTAAAATGATTTTTCTAAAACGGCCAGATTTTCAGCTGCTTTTATAACTTCAAATAAAGGCAATAAAGATAAAAATAATAAAACTCATCTAATCACTCACTCTGCTTTAAATCCTGTAGTTTGAGGATAAAGTCCCAACTCCTTAGCCTGACCCATAGGGCCCTTCTTGATGAGCTCCCACATACCTCTGCAGTCGTCTTCTGCCAATACTCAGCCCACACCCCGCTCTCCAGCCCAGGTGAGTTTCTTTTTCTTCTTAATAAATTTATTTTATTTATTTATTTTTGGCTGTGTTCGGTCTTTGTTGCTGCGCGTGGGCTTTCTCTGGTTGCGGCAAGCAGGAGCTACTCTTTGTTGTGGTGCACACGCTTCTCATTGCAGTGGCTTCTCGTTGCAGAGCACGGGCTCTAGGTATGCAGGCTTCAGTAGTTGTAGCATGCAGGCTCAGTAGTTGTGGCGCATGGGCTTAGTTGCTCCGCAGCACGTGGGATCCTCCCGGACCAGGGCTTGAACCCGTGCCCCCCAAATTGGCGGGTGGATTCTCAACCACTGCACCACCAGGGAAGCCCCAGGTGAATTTCTTAGTTCCTTAAGTGCAGGACCTTATTTCAGACTTCCCTGCCTTCCTACGTGCTGACTTCTGCCAGGAAACCCCTCCCTCCTTTCTCCTCTGCACCAACTCCTATCCACCGTTTGAAACTTGCTTCATGTCTCCTTTTACCAGGAGGACTTCTCTGATTCCCCAATTTGTTTTTTTTCCCACTGATCTGTTTTGTTCTTTTAATTGAATGAATGATTCTTTAAATTCTATAGTGCTTTACAATTTTCAAAAGTTTCACACACATGATCTCATATAATCCCATAGCAACCCTTTTTCTTCCTCCTACACCTATATTGCCCCTCTCCCCACTGGTAGCCACTAGGTTGTTCTCTATATCTCTGAGTCTGCTTCTTTTTGTTTTATTCACCAGTTTGTTGTAATTTTTACATTCCACATACAAGTGATAACATATAGTATGTCTTTGTCTGACACTTCACTTAGTATAATGCCCTCCAATTCCATCCGTGTTGCTGCAAATAGCAAAATTTCATTCTTTTTAATGGCTGAGTAGTATTCCATTGCATATGTATACACCCACTTCTTTACTCATTCATCTGTTGATGGACACTTTGGTTGCTTCCATATTTTATTTATTTATTGGCCACACCACACAGCATGGGGGATCTTAGTTCCCTGACCAGGGATCAAACCCGAGTCCCCTGCAGTGGAAGCACAGAGTCTCAACCACTGGACTGCCAGGGAAGTCCCCATATCTTGACAATTGTAAATAATGCTGCTATGAACATTGAGGTGCACGTATCTTTTCAAATTAGTGTTGTTTTTTGTTTTGTTGTTTTGTTTTTTGGATATTTACCCAGGAGTGGAATTGCTGGGTCATATGGTAGTTCTATTTTTAGTTTTTTGAGAAATCTCCATACTGTTTTCCACAGTGGCTGCCCCAATTTATTTCTGAGTGCCTTTATGGCGACAGTGCAGTTAGAATATGAATCTTAGTGTCAAATCCCAGGTCTCTGGGTACAAAGTCCAGATAGACCACTTATTAACTCTGGGTCCTTAAGCAAGTTACTTAACCTCTAGGCCTCAGTTCCTATATCTGTAAAATGGGACTAATAAATAGAACTTACCTTATAGGGTTGCTGTGAGGATTAAATACGACAACTATAAAATCTTTAGCATACTTCCTGACACAGAATAAATGCTCAGTATATATTATCACTACCTCTGTCATAGTTTTTACCACTGAAACATAATTTGCAAAATGGTAAAATCATGACTCTCATACAGAAATAAAATTAACATGTTTATATAACTCATTAATTAAGGAAAGAACCAGTATAGACAACTCATGAGAACACACTGTATAGCACAGGGAACTCTACTTAATGCACTGTGGTGACTTAAATGGGAGGGAAATCCAAAAAGGAGGGGATGTATGTATGTATGTGGCTGATTCATTTTGCTGTACAGTAGAAACTAAGACAACATTGGAAAGCAACTATACTCCAATAAAAATTTAAATAAAATAAAATGTAAAAAGACACAAATATCTATATTTAAAATTTTCTATTTCTTACTCATTTACTAAAATAAGTAATTGAATTGGAAAAAAAAAAAAAGGAAAGAACCAGTAAGATTTTACAACTTTCAAATGAGAATTGGACTTATGGAGACTTATTCTCTACTGGACAAAACTCATTTGCATTGCCACGAACAGGAACAATTTGCATCACACATCAGGCAGGAAACATCTGCGCCATCATCAGCCCTGTACAAGTTAACTTCCATCACAGCAAAGTTATAAAACAGCCCAGCGAAAGATAATCAAATGTGCAGTTAGTTCCCTAGAGAATCAGACAGCTTGGAATCCTAGACAACTCAGAGCACTCCACTGAATGAACACGCAGTGATCCTTTGCCCATTTAACGTCTGTCAAGCATCACAGTACACTGTACACATTAGCTTGCTTTTCTAAACCCCCACCTACCAGACTGAGCTTCTTGAGAGGAGAGGGGACAACATGCAAAGTTGTTGAGCCCTTTTGATTTGAGAGACTTGGGGAAGCTTCTGCAGGAGGTGACATCTGAGCTGGGTAGAGAAAGGGAAGGCTACATTTCTCCCAGAGAAGAGCATCCAGAGAGAGCTGTGTGGCGGCGTGGTAGAGGGGACCAGCAAGCATGTGTTAGACACAGACCATGTGCCAGGCCCTGGCCTAGGCTAGGAAGATAGCAAAGTGAATGAGGGCCAGTCTCTGTTTGCAAGAAGCTCTGTCCAGTGGGGGCAATAAAAGAAAATCAGTGCTTACAATACAGTGTGATGAGGACCCTAAAATCCAGAAGGTGAACTTCAGGAACTCGAGTGAATTAGCAGCAGTGTTTCCCAAGCCCAGGTCTGATAAAGGAACAAACACAGGAGATCCCTGTGAACCTATGGGCAGCCTCGGAGAAATGAATGAAAATGTGTCTGCGTTCTATACCCTTTGTCAGACTCCCTCCCCTCCCTTCCTACCTTTTGGCTGAACTTCTGCCGGCAGACCTGTGGTGGTGGAGCATTAATGTCCCAGGTACCTCAGATGTCTAGGAATGTTAAGTCCTCATTACAGGGCCGGGCAACCCTGCACGTCTCACAGGCAACTAGCGCAACTTAGAGTCATTGACAAGAAAATGGTTTGCACCTGTGCAAAGGCAGGATGTTGAAAGGCACTAATCAACAAGGAAACTCAGAAGTCATGTTTTCCCTTGGAACGTCTCTGTGAGGCCAGGAGGATCTGTTGATGCTTGTTATGTGATAGCACTCACTTACTGAGTCTGTTTAAGAAAAAGAACGTATACATGAGTGAAGACACCAGAGGAAGATCTGTCCAGGGACAGGGGCTGGCCCCCTGGCTGCCTTGCTCCCTGCCTTCAGATGTAGTCAGCCAAAGACTGGTCCTCTAAATACCTGAAGCATCAACCAACTCCTTTGATTTACTTTTCTCCTCACTGGACAACCTTTTGGCCTCCCCTATACTTTTAGCTGTCTAATAGGAGAGAGCATGCTGGCAGGAACATTCAGTCTGAGTGCCCACCATGTTCTCCCTCTGAATTCTGGTACATACATGAGCCTCAAATGTCTGTCAGACTCTCAGGCTCCATTCAACCCTGGGGCAATGACAAGAACAAACCACTACAAGTTCACCGAGGTGGTGCCGCCCAAGACGGCCTCCGGGCCTGGTGACGCCTCCACCTCACCATCCCCCTAATCTGATTTTTCACTGGTCACTTGAGTGTTTCTCCAGACACTGCTGATGGGCTCCAACCCTGGGAACTGACTGACGCGGTGCCCAGACGGCGTGGCTCTCAGCAGCCTCCCTGCCCCACACATCCCACAGCCCCAGCCTCGGGGTCAGTTCCCAGGAACCTGAGCCGCTTGTGCTTCTCAGGAAGGAACAGACACCTTGGGGATCTGCTCAGGACCTGCCATGGGTGTCAACCCAGCCCACCGCCTAAAAGCTCACCCGGCCTCCTCCCGCAGCCAGCAACACCAACACATATTCACCAGGCAAGATGGTGCAGTGGGCTCGGGGATCAGAAAGACCTGGGTTTGGAGCCTGGCCCTACCACCCACTGGCTGTGTGGCTCTGGGAAGATCACTTTGCTTCTCTGTGCCTCGGTTTCCCCATCTGTAAAATAAGGATAACAACAGTCGTATCAGCCAGAGTTTAGCACAGGAAACAGGAACCACTCAAGGTATTTTGAGCAGAGAGTGACTTGATACGGGGGGGTTAGGTGCTAATGGGATGGTGGGATGGTTGGATGGCTGGACGGGGGAGGGGAGGAGGTAAGGCTGAGTCTCCAGAGGATCTGCTCCCTCGCTGTGGGCAGGAGAGGAAGGTGAGCATCTGGACGTTATCACTGGCAACCTGAGTTCAAGATACACTGTTGTGGCTGTGACCCAGGGAGCAGGCAGGGCCTCTACTGCTGCTGCCGGGGGTGGGGACCACACACTGGACACCGCTGCAGGAGAAGACGCACATCTGTATGACCCTGTTTGCCAGAAGGGAATAGCCCAAGCGGTAGGAAGGTGGCCTCTAGCTCCCTTCCACCTTCCAAATCCCACATGAGGGATCTCAGCGTTGGATCACAATGTGCGCCCACCACTCCCGAAGGAGGAGGTCTGCAAGACGATGAGGCTTTAGCTTTCCACCCCTAAAGGACAGGAAACAGGTGGGAATGGACCCTGTGTGCTATTCAGCCCTGTGAGCATTAACCACATTTATGCCTGAAGGCACCCTCCCGGGGCCTGGCACGCAGCGTGTGCTGAATGAAGGTGGGCTCTGGCGAAGTTACAGTGGTCACAGCTACACGCCTGCCAAGTGTCAGCACTGGGCCAGGCCCTGGAGATAAAGCAGTGAACCAGGCAGGGCCACACCCTGAAGAAGGGAGGAGACTCACTCCTCCTCCGGGGGGAGCAAAAACTGGGATCACAAAGGTCAATGCAAAAGTAAAGGCCTGGGGGGCACCGGGAGCTGGGAGAGCAGAGAGGGGCACCCAGGCCAGCACTGACAGGGTGCAGAGGGAAGGGGGTAAGTGACAGCTTCCCGGTCGTAGCGGAGTCTAATATGGGGCTTGAAGGAGAACTAGAAATTAATCAGACTAAGCAGGAGGAAACAAGGTGTGTGTGTGTGTGTGTGTGTGTGTGTGTGTGTGTGTGTGTGTGTGTGTGTGTGTGTGTGTGTGTGTGTGTGTGTGTGTGTGTGTGTGTGTGTGTGTGTGTGTGTGTGTGTGTGTGTGACAATGCTAATCTCCACCTTGAGGAGGCATTACATACACAAAACCCTGGAAGATAAAGGGTGCTTGTCATTCTCCACGAGTGGACAGTTCAGTCTGACCCGTGCCCAGAGTGGCAGTGGGGGTAGTGGGTAAGAAGGGACACTGGAGAGGAGAGCAGGTGCATGGGGCTTTACATGTCATTTTTTGGAGAATTTGAGCTTTATCCTGTAGGCAATGGGGACTTATAGCCGTGTTTAAGCAGGGAGAGGGATCACCATTCTGGTCTCAGTAATATCGCTTGGATACGGTTTGTGCAATAGGTTGGAAGCGAGGATTCCGGGCATGATACGGCAGTGGTCTGGGCTGGAAATATGGTTGCTGAGAGGAGGGCAAGGGAAACAGCAGAGCAGATTCAAGCGAGTTTAGGAAGAGGCAGAGTGAACTGAGCAGGGTGGGAGTGGGAGCAGGGAGAAACCTAGGGTGGCTGCCAGGTTTCAACATCAGGCACACCCAGAAGGGTGCGGCCCCTATCAACTCCTGGCACTTGATCCTGGGTGGTGCCCACCTACAGGCTCCTGCCTCTGGACTGAATTCACATAAAGTCCCTTCGCTCCCCAAAATCTTCTTGTCTGCATGTAATTCAATTCCAGCAACATTTATTAAGCAGCTATTATGTGCCATGAACCAGGGAGGCTTCTCCCTGCCTCACCTAAGGGAGTTTTAACGGGTTGCCTGAGAGGCTCCAGAGCAAGGAGAAGGGAAAAGCTGTACACACATAGTTTAAGTTCAGGCCCTTTCTCTTCCCCCAGTGCTGGAGGCACTTGACCCCTGAGCTCTCACCCCCATGATATGAAAGTTACGAGGGACATCAGCACAGCCTTACACTGCCTGGGCCCCAGCTTCTATCAGGGTAGGCCATAGAGACAGGCACCACCCCTGGTCTCTTTCTGCTCTGAAAGTTCTGTATGACTTCTGCTGTGAGATCCCTGATGAAAGGAGAGGCTCACCAACCAACAAAGTCTTTGGAATCAAGGCATTTTCCCAGAGGCTCCCATCAACAGAGAGACATTAACCCACTCCTGTCTGGGTAACATAATAACTTCTTAGTGATTCACTATCACAGTACAGTAGTACAGGCAAATTATAGGATTGCTTTGTCAGAGCCTGGAAGAGAGGCCTGGAGCCATCTTACATGGGTCTGGGCATTGGAAAGTAATGATAGTGTTACCAAACCATACTTGGGTCTGCTTGCTCACGGCACAGCAAAGCCAACTTACTGACACCAGGTCGTGGTGAAGGCACGTACAGCATCTACTGCAGGGCCCAGCAAGGAGTACAGGTGGCTTGTGCTCAAAGGACCCAAACTCCCAGATGGCTCTCAAGGAAGGGTTTTTGTTTTTTTAATAAATGTATTGATTTATTTATTTTTGGCTGCGTTGGGTCTTTGTTGCTGTACATGGGCTTTCTCTAGCTGCGGCGAGCAGGGGCTATTCTTCATTGTGGTGCGCAGGCTTCTCATTGCAGTGGCTTCTCTTTTTTGGAGCACGGGCTCTAAGCACACGGGCTTCAGCAATTGCAGTGTATGGGCTCAGTAGTTGTGGCTCATGGGCTCTAAAGCACAGGCTCAGTAGTTGCAGTGCACAGCCTTAGTCACTCTATGGCATGTGGGATCTTCCGGGACCAGGCTCGAACCCGTGTCCCCTGCATTGGCACGTGGATTCTTAACCACTGTGCCACAAGGGAAGTCCCCAGGGAAGGGTTTTGGTTTTTTTGTTTGTTTGTTTGTTTTTTGCGGTACGCGGGCCTCTCACTGTTGTGGCCTCTCCCGCCTCTCCCGTTGCGGAGCACAGGCTCCGACGCGCGGGCTCAGCGGCCATGGCTCACGGGCCTAGCCATTCCGCAGCTTGTGGGATCTTCCCGGACCGGGTCACGAACCCGTGTCCCCTGCATCGGCAGGCGGAGTCTCAACCACTGCGCCACCCGGGAAGCCCCCAGGGAAGGGTTTTTAAAGGCAACATTGGGGGTGAGGGCTGCAGGGGGCATGACTTTCTTCTGATTGGTTGGTGGTGAGGTAACAGGGTAATATTTCAGGAATCTTAATCACCAACCTTCTGGTTCCAGCCAGTCTGGGATGTACCTGCTTGTGCTCAGCTTGCCCTCCACCTGGATAAGGGTCTTACTTCCTGCACAACAATTCAAAGATACCTGTCAAAAAAAAAAAGATACCTGTCAGATGGTTATGTATATCCTTAGGACTCTGTTTTATCACTGAACTATTGTTTCTTGGCTGCTTTCCCTTTATTTCTGCATGTCCTCACTTCCCTAATTAGTAACTGCTTGAATCTGCTCTTTGGAACTCAGGCCTAGGAGACTAAAGCCTTTTCCTACAAACGAAAAACGGGGAAATGGAAAGGCTTTTTGTACCTGGGAGATCTCTGCAGGGTCCTGCTAGGTTTCAATCCCCCTTTTTCTTTGATAATCCTCAATCCTGTGGGGAACAGATATGCAACAAGAAAGGCAATAAAATTTTGCACAGAGAGGTTAATCATAAACTCAGCAGAGGTTTTAGGTGAAGTCGGTTTCAATAGTAACAGCATTTACCATTGACTGAGCATTCTACATTCCTAATTTCTAAACCTTCATAATTTTGCAAGGTAATTATCGTTCCCGTATTTTGCAGATGATGAAACTGAAGTTAAGTAATTTGCTCATTTACGTTCACATGGCTACCAGGTGGCGGAACTGGAAATTTAACCAACCCAGGACTGGTGCTGATGCCTTCTTCTTAAAGACTACATGGTCATTAAGCCTTGCTCCCTGGACCCCCGCTCCCCACCAGGTCCTGCTACTCCCCAGAGGGGTCCCATCCCAGAAGGAAGTTGTTCTCTCACATCTTCCTCGTGGTTGTTTGGCTAGACCTAGGAATGCAGCTCCTGGAAAGATGGGGTGTACAGAGCCAAGGCCAGGCCACTGGGGAGAAGGCTGGACAAGGACAGAGTGCTCAGCCAGAGCGCTCTGAGGCTTGCTCTTGTTCTCCCTCCCCCGCAGGGCATGTCCTGGGCACTGCAATGTCCTGCTCTCATCCCCAGGACGCCTGTGGCTTGCTATTCCTCCTCTTCCCCTGAGAAGCTGCAGGACTTTCTCTTCCCCCTGCTCTGGGACACTGTACAGGGCCTCAGCCTACTGGCCAGAGGCTCCCACCCTGGGTTTGATTTCTACCAACCCTAATGCTCTCAAATTCTGGGCTGAGACGCCAGACCAGGATATAGCCCGCAAAGCGCATTCACGTGCGATAGCACCAGAGACTGGTGGGAAGGGGAGAAGCCTCTAGGTCCTCGAAGCTGTCCCAGCTGTAGGAGAGGAAAAGTAACTCTCCCCTACCCTTCTGAGTCTCAACTGAGACCTCTGTAAACAGAAGACAGATTAACAAGAAGAAAACATAAGTTTATTCTCATATACTTGTACACCAGGGACATACCTAGGGAAAAGGAGTTAACTCTCCCAGGTGGCCTAAACCAGAGGTTTAAATATCACCTTCAGCCAAAAACAGAAGAAACAAAGGTGAGTGTGGGGAGGAAGTCAGTTCTGAAGGGTTACCAGGGGAAGCAGAGTAAACAAGGGTAGGGTTTGTTATGCAGATTTAAGTTACTGCCTTCTTCAGGGATTTTTAAGATTCTCTGGGATCCAAAGTCAGCTTCTCCACCCAGTGAGGGAGATACCCTTACAAACGGAGATTTTCTTTATAAATGTAAATTTCTCTTTCAAAAAAGTAATTTCTACTCTGTTTTTCAGAACTCCTCCTTGGTCTGTAGTTTCTCAAAATAATCAGCTCAGAATAATCCTTCTGCTCTAGAGGCGTATTTTGAGGTGGCATATTCTCCCACCCTTCATACCCTCCTCAAACCTGGGCTCCCTGCCACTGCTTTTAGGAGAAAAAAAAAAATGTTCTGGTCTAAAGTGAGATCAGCGGTGTTTTTCAGGTCACAGACCTCTGCTGGGCTATGCCCTTGGGCACCAGTTAGCAACACCAGGTCCCTGAGCAGCAGCCCCTAGCAGGATCCAGGGCCTGGCAGCCGCTGTGGCATCCTAGACTTTGCTGGGTGCCGAACCACCACTAGAAGGCTTGGGGCGGGGGGCGCGTTGTCTGCAGGCCCCAGAGGAAGCCCCCGATATACAGTCCTGCTGGGCCAGACTGAGGGCGGTGCCCTCCACCGCCGGCAGCCAGGCTCATCCCTCCTCTTTCAGACCTGGGGCTCCTCTGAGGCGGAAGTTCTGAGTCCTCACGGGCTGGATCTTGCCGCAGGCTCTCCCTCTTGTTAGTACCAGCCCCAGGCCGGGGGGAAGCAGCAACTGCCCCTCTCCTCGCCCTGCTCCCACTCTCCACTATATTCCTGGAGAAACACACACACACACACCCGCTAACCTATAGAGTCACTCCCGACACAGCACAGGCACACCACCCACGCCTCAATAAATAACAAATACCCACCCCAACCCCGCAGGCAGCCCTGATGGACCCTCGCGTGGATTCCTCAGGGCCTGAAAGCCGGCTCTGTTTCCAGTTGAACCTCACACTGACCTTCTTCGAGGCTTGACCACACGGTAAACCTGAACACAGGAGCCAGTCTGGGCGGACAGGAGGCTCTCCTCTCCCCGGCTTCCCTCCTTTCCTACCGCCCACCCCGTTCCCCTGCCGCCGCCTGGATGTGGCGGTGTGGGGCGCCCTCGTGTGGTCCAGGGCGGCACTGCACCCCGCCGCCAGGATCCCAGGCTGCCCTCCTCCTCCTCCTCCTCCTGCACCCGTGCTGCCCTCCTGCCGGAGCCCCGGGCCCCGCCGTCCCACGGACGTCATGGCTGTGCCACCGCCCACGGCCACTACTCCAACTGGCCCGCCTCCAAGCTACATTCCCTCCTTCTTTTACCTCTGAATGCTTTCTCACTTATATTTTAAAATTCAATGTTCTGTGCATTTTAAAAGGCATATTTAACAAAATATTATCTATAAAACATAATATGGTTAACACCCATGAGCCTGCCACCCGACAAGGGACCTGAAACATCAGTAATAACTTGCATCTTCCTTTGTGTTGCTCTTCACCCCACTCCCTCCTGTCTCCCCCAACAAGAAGTAAACTGTCCTAAAGTTCATGTTTTCTCGTCTTTTTTTCCCCCAATTTTTCTTACTGTGGTAAAATACACATAAAACTTACCAGGTTAGCCATTTTAAAGTGTACAGTTCGGTGGTATTAAATACATTCATAATGTTGTACAACCATCATCACCACCAGTCTCCACAACTCTTTCATCTTGTAAAACTGAAACTCTGTACCCCTTAACAGTAACTCTCCATTCCACACTTCCCCTAGCCCCAGGCAACTGCCATTCTACTTTTTGTCTTAAATTACTACGTATCTTACATAAGCAGAATCATGCAGTTTTTATCCTTTTGGGACTGGCTTATTTCACTTAGCATAATGCCCACGAGGTTCATCCATGTTGTAGCATGTGTCAGGATCTACTTCCTTTTTAAGGTGGAATAACGTTCCATTGTGTGTATACACCACATTTGCTTAGCCATTCGTCCATCAATGGACACTTGGGTTGCTGCAGCGTTTTAGGCTACTGTGAATAATGCTGCTATCAACATGGGTGTACAAGTATCTCTTTGAGACCCTGTTACCAATTCTTTTGGGTATGTACCAAGAAGTGGAATTGCTGGATCATATGATCGTTCTATTTTTAAGTTTTTGAAGCACCACCATACTGTTTTCCACAGTGGTTGTACCATTTTACAATCTTACAAATAGTGCACAAAGATTCCAATTTTTCTCCTTGCCAACACTTGTTTTCTGTTTTTTTTTTTTTTTTTTTTTTTTTTTTTGTGGTACGCGGGCCTCTCACTGTTGTGGCCTCTCCCGTTGCGGAGCACAGGCTCCGGACACGCAGGCTCAGCGGCCATGGCTCACGGACCCAGCCGCTCCGCGGCACGTGGTAACTTCCCGGACCAGGGCATGAACCCGTGTCCCCTGCATCGGCAGGCGGACTCTCCACCACTGCGCCACCAGGGAAGCCCCCCCCCGCCCTTTTTTGTTTCTTTTTGATAATAGCCATCCTAATTGATGTGAGGTGGTATTTCACTGCAGTTTTGATTTACATTTCCCCAGTGATTAGTGATTTTGAGCATCTTTTCATGTGCTTATTGAATATTTGTATATCTTCTTTAGAAAAATGTCTACTCAAGTCCTTTGCCCACTTTTTATTCAGGTTGTTTTTTTGTTGTTGATGTTGAGTTTCAGTTTTCTATATATTCTGGATAGTAATCCCTTTGCAAATATGATTTGCAAGTATTTTCTCCCATTCTGTGGGTTGCCTTTTTCTCTATTGATAGTCTTTTGGTGCACACAATTTTAAAATTTTCTTGAAGTCCAGTTTGCCTATTTTTTCTTTTGTTACCTGTGCCTTTGGTGTCATATGCAAGAAATTATTGCCAAATCCAACATTGTGAAGATTTTGTCCTACGTCTTCTTCGACATGATTCATTGTTTTAGTTCTTGCATTTAGGTCCTTGATCCATTTTCAGCTGGCATCCTGTTAGGTTCTGCTAATAGGGGGCGCTGAAGAGAAATTGGAGGGTGGAGGAGGGGAGAAGGGACTACCTTCTTTTTATCTCTGTATATCCCTGGTTCCTTCCAGTGATTCTCTAGTGGTGGCACTTAGCCCCAGGCTCCAGCCCTTTCTTCACTCCCCCAAAACCTCTTGCTTCCTCTCAGAGGCAGTGGTGGGTTTTGTCCCGTCCTCAGAGGTCAGAGCCCAGATTCCTTAAAGCCCCTCCTCCAAGCTTCTGGGAGGTCTGTAAAACCCTCCCTTCCTTTTTGTTTCTCCACCCTGGAGTGGGTAGCTCCTTCCTGACTTTTTATTCAGGGATTAGCTCAGCACTCCCTCTGTCTTCTTTCAGCCCTCCAGTGCCTCTGCTAACAACATCCTGTAGTAAATCCTTTCTGATTGAAAGTATGGCTTCTGGGTTTCCCTGGTGGTACAGTGGTTAAGAATCTGCCTGCCAGTGCAGGGGACACGGGTTTGATTCCTGGTCCAGGAAGATCCCACATGCCACGGAGCAATGAAGCCCATGCGCCACAACTACTGAGCCTGCGCTCTAGAGCCTGCGAGCCATAGCTAAGCCCACATGTCACAACTACTGAAGCCCGCACGCCTAGAGCCCGTGCTCTGCAACAAGAGAAGCCCGCACACCGCAATGAAGAGTAGCCCCCGCTTGCCACAACTAGAGAAATGCCATGTGCAGCAACGAGGACACAACGCAGCCAAAAATAAATAAATAAAATAAATAAAAATTAAAAAAAAAAAAAGAGAGAGAGAGAAAGTGTGGCTTCTGCTTTCCAGACTGGATCTCAACTGATACAGTGTGAATATGCCATAACTTATTTACCCATTCTCCTTTTGATAGATGCTGAGACTGTTTCTACTCCTTTGCCATTTGAACAATGATACCAAGCATTGAATACGTTTTGTGCATGTGTCCTGGTATACAGTTCTAAAATTTCTCTATGTATGTGTAAGAAATAAGATACTAGGTATTAGGGTACACAAATGTTCCATTTAACAAGAGACTGTCAACTTGTTTCCAGTTTATATTCTTACCTGCATTGTATACAATATCCTGTTCATTCACATCTCCGAATTCCACATAGGCCTCCCTGAGGCATGTGTGTGGAGGGGCCCAGGGCCTGGGAGGTGAAAGAGGCTTAGGGCACAGAGCCAGGCAGTGGGAAAACCCACATGTCCGTGGATCCCAGCCCAGCCAGATAAATTTTTGTGTCCCTGGGGAAGCATGAGGCCAGCCTCACCTGAGGAAGGCTTACTGGTGCTCTGAATGGAGATACCTACAGTTGCACTGAGGTCTTGTGTTGGTCAAAAGCACATCATATGTTCTCCCTATATGTAAGATGGGGCAACAGGCACTGTTCAACTGGTAACAACTTCATGAGAACCCTTGACAAGGAATCCTGCTGCATTTAACAGATACTCACTAAACATTAGTTTCCTTTTTTCTTGTTCCTCTCCTGCACTGAAGCCAATTCTCAGAGAAAGTGGAAAAAAATTTAAAAAACAAACTCCCAAACAAATCACAATTCTGATCTCCATCATTATTAACAGACCATTCACTAATTGCTTACCCACAAAAGAAAGGAAATAGGATTTTAAGTTTTACTTAAGGCCTGTGCATGGTGAGAATTGGAATGAGCTGGTTTCTCCTGGAACTTTTGGATGATAATAGAAGATAGAGTATCTGACTCAGGATTCCCCTCCCTTACTCACCCCTTCTACAGGCCTCTCAGAGGAGGGCAGAGAAGAAGGGGTAGAGGAAACAGACCAATCCCACCAGGACTCTGGCAGGCCCAGCTGTCTTGGGGATTGAGCCCTGAGCAGGAACTCCAGTCCTGGGGACCCGGCTGAGCTGGACCATAACCTGCATGTCTTGGCTTTCCTACGGGTCAGATGGAGACTCAAGCTTCTGCAGCCCTGAGAGACGGACTTGCAAGTGAGCACACGGAGGTCCAGGGGAGCCACTCCGGGAGAGCAGAGGACAGAGCTGAGAACTGAGCTCAGGACTCCTCTCCTGGTCTCAGCCCCATAGGGCACAGGGATCCCCAGAGGCTTCCCCGGCTTCCCTGGGGCAGCAAGGGAAACAAGAGATGGACGATGATGAGGCATCTGGGAGAGCAGGACATGCCTCACACAGCGTGGGCTCTGTCCTCTTCTGGGAGGGGGTCAGCAGGCTGTGCTGGGAGTGAGAGGAGGCTCGGCTCAGATCACCAGCTGTGACAAAGCAAATAGGAGGCTGTATTTGCTGGGAAGAAACTCCTTTGTGGAGAAAGAGAGAAGGGTGCAGATTTAAGCTGCACCAGGAGAGATTCAGGCCAGACTTCTGAAAGAACATCCTGGCTGAGGGGGGTGAGAATGGAAGGGCACGGAGGTGTCTCCCACCTTGGCAGTGCAGTGCCATCTCCAGCTCCCAGGACAAGAAATGGGGAAGCCAATTCCCTAATTAGGACCCAGTCAGAGCCAATGACATGGAGCCACAGCTGAGGGGGAAAATCAATCAGGGCAGAGACGATCTTCCTCCGAGACCTTCCTGGCTTTGGGCAGAGGAGAGTGTGGCAGGGATGAAAGAGAAATGTCATTTCCCAAGCTGAAGCCCAGGCCTATTTAAAGGCTTAACATTTTAAAAGGTCTGGCGTTGGGATGAAGGCAAAGGAGGCCTAAATAATCTAGAAGCAAGTGAAAAGTGGCTGATTCTGATGGATTTGTACCTTGTCTGTTTCAAAGCAGCACCCTCGGCCTCCTGGGAGAAAGAGGGAGTAAGCACAAAGCCAGCCTTTCCTGCAACTCGATGGGCTTTGCTTCTCAAGGCATTTGTATTAGCTATCTACTGCTGCAGAGCAAAGATCCTAAAGCTTAGCAGCTTAAAATGAAAAGCGTTTACATCTCACATAGTGTCCGAGGGTCGGGAATTTGGGAGCCAAGTCTCTGCGCTGTTGTGGCTCAGTCTCTCTCGTGAAGTTTCAAAGTTCTTTTGGGACTACAGTCGCCTGAGGCTTGATTGGGATTAAAGAATCGGCTTCTAAGACTGACATAGTTACATAATGAGGCAAAGATGGCCCCTCACAGCCAACTGGGACCGTTGGCTCAAAAGCATGCTGGTGCAAACTCAAATGTTTAGACACCCGGGGACTTCCCTGGCGGTCCAGTGGTTAGGAATCTGCCTTCCAATGCAGGGGACACGGGATCGATCCCTGGTCAGGGAACTGAGATCCCACAGGCCAGGTGGAGCCGGGGGGCAACTAAGTCCACGTGCTGCAATTACTGAGCCCGTGTGCTCTGGAGCCCACACGCTGCAACTACTGAGCCCGTGTGCCACAACTAGAGAGAAGCCTGCATGCCGCGACAAAGAGCCCGCAAGCTGCGGTGGAGGATCCCACATGCCGCAGCGAAGATCCTGCGTGCCACAGCTGGGACCCAACACAGCCAAATAAATAAATAAAATAAAAATATTAAATGTTTATTTGACACACCCAGTTGTTTTAAATACACCTTTAGCCATTTGGACCCTGCCTGTTTTGCATTCCCCAGGATACCGCGTGCCAAATCTGCTAGCCATTAGCACAATAAACTCTGGTGCCACTGAACAGCCCAAGCCACCCCTGCCCCTTGGAGCTCTCTCACCTCAAGACTCCCCATCATGTTGCTGGACAACATCATCTAGGTATGAAGGACCCTCTCCATCTGCCTCTCCTTGCCCTCCTCCTCTTCTGGGTGGCGGCCCCAAGCGATCGCCTGTGGAAGGGTTCATGCTGTAAGGGGCTTCCCCTGCATGCACGCCTGTGAAAGCCCAAATAAAGCTCCCTGTTTGCTATCGCCAACCTCCTGGTCATCTTTTTCCTTGAAAGAAGCCCTGAAATCTCTCAAACTCACTACAGGTGGCTCTTGGCTGGAGGGCTCCATTCCTCACGAGGGCCTCTCCACGGGGCTGTCTGAGTATTCTCAAGACGGGGCGGCTGGCTTTCCGCCAGAGAAGTCTGAGAGAGAGAGTGCAGCCAAGTGGAAGCCACCATGCTGTTTCATGACCTTAGTCACACACAAAACACACACTTACTTCTGCTTTATTCTGTTAGAAGTGAGTCACTTCTAACAACATCCAGCTCATATGCAAGCTAAGGGGAATGAGGCCCCACCTCTTGAAGAGAGGAGTCTCAAAGAATATGAAAGTACATTGTAAAAATCACCAGAGCTCTTTCTCAAGTATCCTCCCTCACCTCGCTTCCCCTTCCCCAGGGCCCTGTGAGGTAAGCAGGGCAGGTCATGAGACCGAGGGAAGACAAGTGACCTGACTGTGCTCACACGCCTAGTATGTGGGGCTGGAACCCAGGACCCAGTGAGCCTCCTCTCCCCACCCCCCACCCCCGACACAAGAACCCCTCACCTCTCACTTTTTACACCATGTTCTCTTCTCTCTTCTACCTTCCGGTCCTCGTGACAACCCTGTGATGCACGTCAGGGATTACTAAACATACAACAGTCAAAAGAACCTGGGGGTTTCCCTGGTGGCGCAGTGGTTGAGAGTCCGCCTGCCGATGCAGGGGACGTGGGTTCGTGCCCCAGTCCGGGAGGATCCCACATGCCGCGGAGCGGCTGGGCCCGTGAGCCATGGCTGCTGAGCCTGCGCGTCTGGAGCCTGTGCTCCGCGATGGGAGAGGCCACGACAGTGAGAGGCCCGCGAACCGCAAAAAAAAAAAAAAAAAAAAAGAACCTGGGTTCTGGTCATGGCTTTGGCACAAACAAGCTGTGTGATCTTAGGAAAGTCCCATCTCCTCTCTGGACCTCCTTATCCTTCTCTGTAAGATGTTAAAGGATTAATGTGTGACAACTTACTCAGATATAAAATGCACCTGTGCCAAAAACTTAACTCATTAATTAATGAGGAAACGCTGGGATATTACGACCAAGTCTAAAAAATCTCAAAGAACCACAGGTTTATAGCCAGATAAGGAATGTGGAAATGAATTAATGAACAGCTGCAAACTGGAAGAACTGGCAACATTGGTCAATAGCCATAGGAATCAGTTGCATCCATTGTGAAATGGCCACAGGTTGCATTTCTTAGGAAGGAATTAATTGCCCTACTATGAGTATTTAGACTTTTACCTCTACAAGGTGTAGAATAGCCCAGTCAAAGACAAGCCAGGCAACAGATGAACCGGTTGGCAAGGCAGAAATAGACACAGATGTAGAGAACAAACGTATGGACACCAAGGAGGGAAAGCGGGGGCGGTGGTGGTGGGATGAACTGGGAGATTGGGATTGACAGGTATATACTAATATGTGTAAAATAGATAACTAATAAGAACCAGCTGTATAAAAAATAAATAAATTAAAAAAAGACAAACCAGGCAGAGATTACCTGGATCTATGAGCCATCCAGGTCAGGACTCCCACTTAATTTCAAAGTCTTAACTGTTTTTCCTTACATGGATAAAAGTGTGGGCATTAATCCCTGATGCATTCCCTGGTTGAAAGCCTCATTAGCAGGTAAGAAAACGAAGGCTCAGTCTGTGGGTGTTGTCCCTTCCAGTTGTCCCCTCAAGGGTCTGCCTCCTGCTTTTCCCCTTCCCCCAGGAGCACAACGACAAAGCTCCCTCTGTCTTCTCTGGACACCGAGGACTCCTTTTGAGAAAACTTGAGTTTTCTGTCTCCTTCTCTTGTCTTGACCCAGAAGCAGGGCTCTTACCCATACTGACTGAAGTAGTTAATAAATAGCACATGAGTCAAAACCAACCTAATTATCAAAGGTACTTGTGTTAATAAATGCCTTTCGATCCATACAGGGAGCTAACACACTCAAAATTAAAAAGGAAGAAAAACCATTACCTGGAAATGCCTGGGCTCCTACCTGAGCTGAGCCCTGTGAAGTCATTATGGGTAATTATGGGCTATTAGTTGCTATCATCCTAGCAAGACGACTGGTCCCAAATGTCAAGGCCTAGGGCAGCCTGTGGCCCCTCTGAGGCAGAGAAGTTAAAGGTAACTTTCTGGTTTTAGTTCCCTCCCATGCCGCTTCTTGTGAGTGACCCTACCAAACCCCTCCATTCTATTGTTCAAATTTCAGCCCAACCGTTTTGTTATCCCAAATTTTCTTTTGTGACTGGGAATTCCAAGAAGCCTCAAAGAGCTTTCCTAATTCTCCACTCAACTCACTCTGAGCTGACTTCTCTGTGAGAGGAAGGTGAGGAGGCCTATACGGCATGAGGTGGGGAGAAGAATGGGTATCTGAGTTGGGGGGGGCCAGAGAGGAAAAGTGATATGCCCAAGATCATAGATCTTGGCTGTAGCTCAGCTACAGAGCAGAGAGAGGTTGCGAGAAGGTGGAGAGCGGAGAGATGCTGGGAGCTTAGGGTGAAAATCGGAGGCTTTTGCAGATCTCCTGCTAAAGGGGGCAGAGCGGTAGGGAGGGAGGGAGGTTTATGGCTCCTTCAAGACGCCAGCTCAGTAAGACACGGGGTGATTTGCCTTCACCTACCCCATATTCCAGTCAAACGCTTTGTGGAAGATTATGGCCACAGATTCTTTGCTCTTCCTCCCTCAGAGGTAGAGTCTATTTCTGCAATCTTTGAGTCTGGCCTGTTCTTGTGTCTTGCTTTGACCAGTAGAATGTAGTGGAATGGATACTGTATTGAAACCGCACAACACGTCTCAGGACTTAATGAAGCTCAGGTTCTTTATGTCTCGGTGCAGAAGGAAATTGGTGAGAGGCAAAGTGATAGGTAAGAAGTAGATTTATTACTATAGGATGCTTGTAAAAGATAGAAGCGGGCAGGCAAAAGGGCTCTGTCCCAAGAACTAAGTTGGCTACATTTTTATAGTCAAAGGAAAAGTGAGGAGGGGAGAAGACCACCTTCTTCCTCTTCCTTTGTAAAGATGTTACAGGAAAACGGGGCGCAATTGGATGGTCCTGTCCTATGTCTCGAGCGAGTTGCTGGGATGGGCCACCTAGTGAGAGTCCTTGGCTTCGCACAGGAGAGAATCAAGAGCGAGCCACAGCAAAGCGAAAGCAGGTTTACTGAGAGAGATGTACATTCCATAGGCAGAATGCGGTCCATCTCAGAAGGAGAGAGCGGCCCTGAAATATGGGGTGGGTAGTTTCATAGGCTAACGAGTGAGAGGATTATTCCAACTATTTGCGGGGGGGTGGGGGGAAGGGGCAGGGATTTCTAGGAATTGGGCCACCGCCCACTTTTTGGCCTTTTATGGTGGGCCTCGGAACTGTCATGGCACGAGCGGGTGTGTCACGTAGCATGTGCTAATGTATTACAGTGAGCATATAATAAGGCTTAGTGACCACTGGAAGTCGAATCTTCTGCCGTCTTGGGACTAATCAGTTCTAACCAGCTTTTGTCATACCCAGTTTTTCTCAACAGCTGTGTCATTCGTTAAGGGTTGTGCCCCGCCCCCTTCGCTCCTGTCTCAGCATGTGTTCCAGAGCCTAGGTCTCAAGACATTTGCAGCTTCTGTTTTCTTTCAGAACACAGCCTGCGGAGTGCCAAATAAGAAAGCCAGTCTAGCCTCCTGGAGGGTGAGAGGTGTGGCGACTCACTGGAACTCCCAGAATTGGTAAAGTTAAAATTTTAAGATACAGAAAGAAATCTTATCTGAACTTCACTTATCTGAGTAAAGGAGAGCCTCCTGAAAATACCAATACCCCCTCTTCCCAGGGAGTTTCCTGCAAATTCAGCTACCACTGCCTATTACCATTAGCATCAGAAAGCCCAGTAGAACTTTCCCTACTTTCCCATTGAGGGTCATGCGGGAAGTTTTTGGATTAATAGGACTGTTCTCTTATCTTTACTGTGATGTTAGTTACATGACTTTATATGTTTGCCAAAACTTGCAGTACTATACCCACAAAAGGGTAAATTTTCCTGTGTATGAATCATAACTTAATAAAGAAAATGAAAAAATACGGTCATGTAACAGGGAAGAGCTAACTCGGACTCCACGTTGGATCTGTTTCTCTGACTTTAATCTTTGCTTTTCGTTGCTTTTGTTATTATAATCATACAAAATGGCCTGCCTCAGGGAACCCTGCCCACCTCTGAATGGATGCAAGAAAAAAGAAACTAACGCATCCTCTCACCCAGGCTGGTCTTTCCGGGAGATGTTTTGCAAGACTGATGGCCCTTTTACTTGACTTCTCACCACCTCTCCCTCTCTAATTCTATAAAAGAAATTGGCATCCAGACCCAGATAAGATGGTTCATCAGAGACACGAGTCTGCCATCTCGGTCTGCCGACTTTCCCAGTGAAGTCGTATTCCTTGCCTCAGCACCTCGTCTCCAATTCACTGGCCTGTGGTGCGGCGAGCAGAGCGAGCTTGGACTCGGTAACAGTCAGATTTGAGATACATTTTGAATGTAGAGCAACAGGACCTGCTGATGGTTTGAACTATGATGGGCCATAACAGTGACTCATCTCACGACTTAAGTACAATATGTCCACAGATTTTTTGATCTGCTTTTCTTCAAAGGTGGAGCCTAATTCGTCTCCCTTTAGGTTGTGGGCTAAATCTCACAACTCACTTCCGTTGAACAGAATGTGGCAGAAATGATGGTGTGTGAGAGATTAGGACATCAAAGGAAAAGGGGGCTCCTTCTTGCTCTCTCTCTGGCATCCTTTTCTCCACAGAAGTCAGCTGCCACATCATGAGCACATTCAAGCAGCGCTCTGGAGAGGTCTTATAGCAAGGGGCAGGGGTTTCCTGCCAACGACCCGCACTGACTTGCCAGGAGAGGAGGTGACAAGATAAGGGAAGTAGGTGGAAAGTAGGGGAGTGATGAGCGGGGAACTTTGAGGAAGGCTCTCTGCGAAATTGTGACTGTCACATTTGGAACACCCAGGTTGTCCTTCAGAAGCCTCTTTAACTCAAGGTACCCAAGGCCTCAAACTCTCTACCAAAATCTCTTCTCATCTCCTTTATTCATATAAGGCTTGCTTGATGACAGATTAAAGTATTTGCCTTCCCAGGGGTATTTGCATTCTTATCAAGAGGTATACATCTGAGAAGTAAAATTGGAATTATTTGATAGGAGGTGGGAAGATTTCTTGAGATCCCACACTTGGTTGTTTGCCAACTGCCTAAGCTCACTCAGTGGTAAAGCTTTTTCTCTCACCCTAGGAGGCACCTGAGAGTTGTCCTAGAGCCAAGAGGTGGCTGAGGAAAGCAAAGATTAAGGGAAGAAGGTAGCTGTCATATTGGAGAAAGCGGATCAATTTATTAGCTCTGAGACCAGAATGGAGCAGCCTACTGACAGTGAAGGGAACCCTTAGTGAGAGCACTTGAGTGGCCTAAACTAAACTGATGCAAGGATGGGACGAGACGCAAGAGTGAGGGGAGGTCAGAATTAGAATGAGAGGGAATTCCCTGGTTGTCCAGTGGTTGGGATTCCGGGCTTTCACTGTCTAGGGTGAAGTTTCGATCCCTGGTCCCCTGGTCGGGAAACTAAGATCCTGCAAGCTGTGTGCTGCAGCCAAAAAAAAATTAGAATGAGAAGCCATTTCGGTGTTCAGCTGGGCTTGGATTCAGGGAGTGGAGATGAGGAAGATATCTCCATCTCGGAAATCACTTTCCCCATATCCATCTTTGGTCCAGGCAGGGGAGCATACAGGGAGGCTTTAATGGACCTAACTGGCACTGCCCTTCATTTCAAATCTAATTTAAGATTAGATTCTTATGGTACTGTCCCTGGGGTGGGCAGTGAGGGAAAATTCAGAGACCTGGGAAATAGGAGAAAAGGACGTGGGGACACGAGTGATGGGGGAGCCTAGGCTATTTAGTGGTCTGAAGATTTCCCTACCAGGGCCAGGATAACCTCGAGGCAAGGAGGCATAAATTTAAGGAGATACTCACTCTCAAGGTCATACAGATGTAGAGCTGGTCCCAGAGGGTGAGTACCTCCTTAAGTTTTGCGCCCTAGGGGCCTCATTTACATCACCCTAGTCCCAACCCTGATCCCTTTACCAATTCTTCTTTGGCTCTAACCATGTCCTAAAAATGAACAAAAGTTAGAGAAAACCTGAAAGGTCTAATTGCTCTTGCTGGACTGCTGTTTTCATCATGGTGAGTCTCTGACACTGCTCTCTTTGGTTTGTGCTCTCAAACCCATTCATCACTGGGCTCTGTGCAGGACACAAACCACTCTCCACATTCCAGACACAGAGTCCCAGATTCACTCCTTCCTGTCAATTCACCCTTCGTACTTCCCACATTCACCACCAGCCAGTCAGGACCACAGCTCCTCAGACATGACTTACAAACGTGCTCCCCATCTCTATTAGTGACAGGATATCTGAACTGAGCCTTCCCAAATCTCCAGTCATCCAGTTTCCTACGCAGGATGGCATGCTTGGTAATTTGAGCTCCAATCCCAGCTATGTTCATATAGATTTCCTCCACTCTATCGTCTCCTTATATGACCACAAAAGACTGGAAACATTTTGAATGCTTACAGTAAAAAACTAGGGAACACATCCTAAAATGCCCCCATCTGGCTGGCTTCCCATGACCAGATGAGCCTCTCAGCAGAGCCAGTGTCAGGCTAGGGATAGGAATAGCCAAATGGAGGGCTCTGGCCTTTCCTCCCATCATATGTTCCTGCACCGCATAGGTCCCCACCTTCCGTGTGGGGTGGGACATTTGGTGCTTCTCCTGGAACTCTTCAGTTTGTGCTCCACATCTAGCCTGTGCAAAAATATAATAAAACCTGAACTTACCATTGAACTGGACTAAAGCCCTAGTGACCATTTAAACTGAAAGGCATTTTTAGCTCTGAATATTTTATGACAGGCGATCAGAGTAGAACAACAGCATGATTTATTGGTAGCTGATCACCCGTCGTGTGTATTAGTATATTTTGCAGCACAGTGTCAACTAGATGGACACTAGCATCAAGGGACAAGTCTAATGTGGCCAAGTGTATTATCCAACTGCAGAAAACTTATCCCAGGGACTCATCATGAGGGCCTGTCAATCACCATTCCGTGGTGTAGGGAGGGCCATGGTCATGTCCCAGGCACGCTCAGTCTGGGCTCAGATGCATCTTTTTCTAGCAGAAATGTTAATTTCTGACACCTGAATTGGAGCTCAACATTGTAGGTATTCATCAAGGGATTGACAAGAAGTAAATAGGCTTTTTAGCATTAGGAGGGATTTAGGTTGCCACGAGAGAAGCTCACAGTAATAAGCTGTCCTAGTCTCTCATGTTAGAATGCTGTTTTCATCCTGTTGAGTCTCTTAACACTGCTCCTTTGGGCAATGTTGTCAAACCCATTCAGTGCTTAGTGTTCTGCACAAGGAACTGAAACCCCTCTGGGTGTTCAAGGTGCTTTAAGTAGAAAGGGATTTATTACAGGACACTCAAATTGGTTGGAAGAGCTGGAGCAGTAAGATAACTCCCTGGATTCCGCAGAACTGACTACCTCAAAAAGACTGTAAGCCCAACCTGGACCTTTCTGTAGTTGGTTATCATGTACATGTTAATTTACTATTAAGGAAATTAAACTATGAAACATATTGGATTGGCCAAAAACTTTGTTTGGGTCTTTCCATACATCTTACGGATAAACCCGAATAAACTTTTTGACCAATCCAATATATTCTGAAAGTAATATAATACAAAACCTACTCTGTTCTGCATTTTTTTTTTTCATGAAATTCTGGCTTTTCAAGCCTATTTTGTATCAACTTGAGCTGCTGCAGCCCTAGATGAGTATGCGTATTTCACCCCAGCTTCATCAGAATTGGGCATTTTCATTAAACATTTTTCTAAGTTTTTAATAATTGAGACATTTTTATATAAAAAATTATTCTTAGATCATCTTAGATGACACCCTGCCCAAGAAAATCCCAACAGAATGGTGGGTCCCAGGAGCACAGACCGAGGTGGGAAATGTAACTTTTTTTCATTAATTAAATGCTGTCACACTTGAAAAAATTTCTTAAAGATTAACATTTTCCTTTCCACTTGTGTGTAGTAGTCTACTCTTTTTATTTTCTGTTTGTGAGTTATCTCTTCTTATTCATTGCCTATCTACTGAGGGCCTATTATTATTATTATTTATTTATTTTTGGCTGTGTTGGGTCTTCGTTGCTGCACGTGGGCTTTCTCTGGTTGCGGCCAGCAGGGTTACTCTCTGTTGCAGTGCACGGGCTTCTCATTGCAGTGGCTTCTCTTGTTGCAGAGCACGGGCTTTAGGCGTGCGGGCTTCAGCAGTTGCAGCACGTGGGCTCAGTAGTTGTGGCTCGCGGGGTCTAGAGCGTAGCCTCAGTAGTTGTGGCTCACAGGCTTAGTTGCTCCATGTCATGTGGGATCTTCCCGGACCAGAGCTCAAACCCGTGCCCCTGCATTGGCAAGTGGAGTCTTAACCACTGTGCCATCAGGGAAGCCCAAGGACCTATTTTAAGCATAACTTTATTTACTTATTTTTTCTATACATCTGGGCACTTAATTAGTGGCATGTTTCAAGTGTCAGTGCTGTTTGTCTATTAATAGAAAAGAGCTCGGAATTTGAATTCTAGAGGTACTTACATGGCCTTGACTAGCTCCTTTATGATGTCCAGTCTTCACAGCTGCCTAGGAGAAGCAAGGAGCCAGGTCTCTGGGGATGGCTCTGAAATTAGCCATGTCAGTGGAGTATGTAGAGCTGACACAGTCAAATAACCAGATGTGGCCAACCTCTGAGTCGTGCTGCAGTGTCCATCTTAGCGGGGCCCAGGAAGACTGGCCACAGGCACCACTGTTCAGTGATGACGATGGAACTACAAACAAATCCTATAGTTTCTCATTGCAATAGCAGGACAAAAAAATACTTGGATCCAGTCAGTCTGGGCCTTTGTGCAAAAACTAAAAGCATATGAACTTTAAACATGTTAAAATATTAAAAATCTATTAAAGGCAAAACTGCAGAAGCTTATAAAGTAATATACAGGTGGTTATTTGAAATATTCTGTCCAAGGCTGGCTGATCACCCACCAACCCCATCACTGATTTCATCCCAGCCCCACACCGCATTCCAGGCAGCAGCTGGGCAAACAAGCTCGGAGACCGGTTCCTTCAAGATAAGCCAAATAGAGCTTAGGTTAAATGTACTTCCCATGAAATTACACAGAGACATTTTGATGGAATTCTGTACACGTCAAAACTCAATGTAATTAAATATAAAATTGATACTATAGCATGCTTAGGAAACAGTATAATTCTGATTTGTGTGCCTTTTATCATTTCCATGCTCGTCATACCCAAATGTAGTTGACGTGAAACATTTTACAGACGAGTTGCTTGGGAGACAGAAGTACTGTTTGCTGTGAATTCAAAAAGCACTCATGGGCTTCCCTGGTGGCGCAGCGGTTAAGAATCCGCCTGCCATGGGCTTCCCTGGTGGCTCAGTGGTTGAGAGTCCGCCTGCCGATGAAGGGGACACGGGTTCGTGCCCCGGTCTGGGAGGATCCCACATGCCGTGGAGCGGCTGGGCCCGTGAGCCATGGCCGCTGAGCCTGCGCGTCCAGAGCCTGTGCTACGCAGCAGGAGAGGCCATAACAGTGAGAGCCCCGTGTACCGCTAAATAAATAAATAATAAATGAATAAATAAATGAATAAATAAATGGATAGATAGATAAATAAATAAATAAATAAATAAAAATTCTATCTTCTACCGGATGAGTAAGGTCTAAATTAAACTTCCAGGTTGACTTCTTAGGCTTCTTGTGGCAGCACCACCTGAAGACTGGCCGGGCAACTAGAGAGAGACTGGCTGACTCATTTAAGAGAGAATTAGCCGATAGCCAATGAGAACAGGCTCTGCCATGGTCTGAATGTCTGTGAACCCCACACATTCATGTTGAAATCTTAACCCCAAAGGTGGTGGTATTAGTAGGTGGTGGCTTTGGGAGGTGCTTCAACTGTGGTGGGGATCCTCACAAATGGTATTAGTGCCTTATAAAAGAGGATCCAGGAGATCCCTAGCCATGTGAGGACACAATGAGACATCTCTGACCCAGAAAAAAGCCCTCACCTGATCGTGCTAGCATCCTGATCTTGGACATCAAACTTCTAGTACTGTGAGAAATAAATTTCTGTTGTTTATAAGCTATCCAGTCTGTGTATTTTGTTATAGCAGCTTGAAAGAACTAAGACAGGTCCCCAATGAAAGGGAGGCCCGGCCAGGGTGAATGGGAGGACAAGAAGGGGCATTTTGCAATCCACCAGGGTTTGAATGGCAGCCAATTTAAAAAATCAACATTAAAAAAGTTATTATAAAGCTATAATTAGAGGAGGCTGTGGTAAGCAATTGGTCTCCACGCTTTTGAGTCAGAACTGAATCAGATTCCTATAAAATTGAGTCAGAACACCAAGGGCCTGTCCAGGTTGCTCATGTACAAACAAAAAAAAGGTTTATAATAATTAGTTAGTTCCAGATTGAAGGAGGTGGTTGGAGAGCTAAATTTATATCACACAATGCCTGGTCATGTTTAGGTTTTCATAGAAGAGGGTGAGTTACTGAGAACGTCATTAAATAGCAATTTCAGAAAAGTTGGGAATCCATTGCTGGCAACAACTAGGAGTCCTAGTCAAGAATCCTCTTGCTTGATGGTAAGCCTGGAAAATGAATGGTTTGCAGATAGTCTGCAAGTGAGAGCTTTGCCTTCTTGGTATAAATCATGCCCTAGGCAATGAACTTTGGTTTGACAAAAACTTTTCTTTGGAAACTTATTCATTCTAGCTAAAAAATTAAATGGATTGATACCAGTCCTAGAGCTCACTTCATCTTTAGAATGAAGCAAAATGTTAACTATGTATTGGATGAACATAAAATAACAAGGTAATCTAAGGTCTTTAAAGTCCTAGTAAGAATTCGTGAAAAGTAGGTGGGTGCTTAAGTAAACCCCTGAGGGACCTCTGTGGAGATCTTCGGTTTGGGCTTTATTAGGACACAAGAATATAGGTAAGTCTGGGTCCAAATGAACTATAACGTCATTATGAACTGAAGAATCCTCATGAATTTCAAGGAAGTAGTGATCAGAAGAGTGTTTATCCTGGCAATGCCATTTGCACTATTAAGTTAGTGGATCATGTCACAAGAGACATGATCCACTAACTTATGGTTTATGGTGTGAGGTCTACTTTTTTATTATCCCGAACAGAAAAAATCTGTATCCATTAAAAAATAACTCCCCATTCCTTCCTCCTTCCAGCCCCTGGTAACCTCTATTCTATTCTCTCTGCCTATGAATTTGCCTATACTGGATACCTCATATAGGTGGAACCAAGGGACAGGCTCTGGCAAGACAGGGTGACAGATAAACTACCTTCTAATGCTCATGGACTAGTGATTACCTGCAAGACTAGTGTAACCTAGTGTTAAGAGCACATATTGTCATCAGATGTCCTGGATTTGAATCCTAGCTCCACTACTTCTTTTTCTCTTTTTAAATTTTTATATTGCAGTAAAATGCACATAACATTAAATTTACCATCTTAATCATTTTTAAGTGTACAGTTCAATAGTTTTAAGTACATTCACATTGTGCAACCAATCTGCAAGACTCTTTTCACCTTGCAAAACTGAAACTCTATACCTATTAAACAACAACTTCCTACTCCCTCCTCTCCCCAGTCCCTGGCAGCCACCATTCTACTTGGCGTCTTTCTAAATTTGACTGCTCTAGGTATCTCATATAGGTGGAATCATACATAATTTTTCCTTTTGTGACTGGCTTATTTCACTTAGCAAAATGCTTTCAAAGTTCACCCATGTTGTGGCATGTATCAGAATTTCATTATTTTTTAAGGCTGAATAATATTCCATTGTATGTATATATCACATTTTGCTTATTCATCTGTTGATGAACATTTGGGTTGTTTCCACCTTTTGGGTATTGTAAATAATGCTGCTATGAACATGAGTATACAAATATCTGAGTCCCTGCTTTCAGTTATTTTGTGTATATAACCAGCAGTGGAATTGCTGGATCACATGTTTCAAATGCCAAACTATTTTTAATTCCCACCAGCAATGCACCAGGTTCCAATTCTTCTACATCCTTGTCACAGCTTGTTCTTTTCTTTCTTTCTTTCTTTTTCTTTGTTTGATATAGACATCCTGATGGATGGGCCATGTGAAATGGTATCTCACTGTGGTTTTGATTTGCATTTTCTCGAGTGGCTAGTGACATAGTGACACTGAGCATCTTTTCGTGAGCTTATTGGCCATTTGTATATCTTCTTTGGAGAACTGTGAAGTCTTTTGCTCATTTTTGTCTTGTTTTGTTTTCTTTGTTTTGTTTTTGGCCACATGTGTGGCTTGTGGGACCTTAGTTCCCTGACCAGGGATTGAACCGGGGCCCACTGCAGTGGAAGTGCAGAGTCCTAACCACTGGACCTCCAGGGAATTCCCTTTTGCTCATTTTTTTTTAACACTTTTATTAGAGTATAATTGCTTTACCTTTTGCTCATTTTTGAATTGGGTTGTTTGTTTTTTGTTGTTGAGTTGTAGGAGTACTTTATAGTAATCCTTTTTCACATATATGATTTGTGAATATCTTTTCCAATTCCATGGGAGAGAATTCCTACTCACTTTTGCCTTCTCTAAACTCTATTTGCAAGTTGAAGTCTTCAGATAGCTGCCCCCTTTGGGGGACTGTCTCTGTTGTTATCAAGTAGTTCTGTTTGTGCCTGTCCTGACTTTTCAGCTGGCATATAGACTATGGTTTTGATCTCCGCTTGCCCCCTCCCCACCCGCTCCCCACCCCATCACCATAACAGCACTTAGCACGGTTCTGGGATAGGTGGTATCCAGAGACACAGCCTCTTATAACTAGGAGGGATCCTACACACATCTTTTTTTTTATATATATATACATTTATTTATTTTTATTTTTGGTTGTGTTGGGTCTTTGTTGCTGTGCGTGGGCTTTCTCTAGTTGCGGCGAGTGGGGGCTGCTCTTTCGTTGTGGTGCCCAGGCTTCTCATTGTGGTGGCTTCTTGTTGCGGAGCACAGGCTCTAGGCATGTGGGCTTCAGTAGTTGTGGCACGCAGGCTCAGCAGTTGTGGCACATGGGCTTAGTTGCTCTGCGGCATGTGGGATCTTCCTGGACCAGGGCTCGAACCTGTGTCCCCTGCACTGGCAGGTGGATTCTTAACCACTGCACCACCAGAGAAGCCCCCCTTATTGTAGTTTTGATTTGCATTTCTCTAATGATTAGTGATATTGAGCATCCTTTCATGTGTTTGTTGGCAATCTGTATATCTTCTTTGGAGAAATGTCTATTTAGGTCTTCTGCCTATTTTTGGATTCAGTTGTTTGTTTTTTTGATATTGAGCTGTACTGCTTGTATATTTTGGAGATTAATCCTTTGTCAGTTGTTTCATTTGCAAATATTTTCTCCCATTCTGAGGTTGTCTTTTCATCTTGTTTATTGTTTCCTTTGCTGTGCAAAAGCTTTGAAGTTTCATTAGGTCCCATTTGTTTATTTTGATTTTATTTCCATTTCTCTAGGAGGTGGGTCAAAAAGGATCTTGCTGTGATTTATGTCATAGAGTGTTCTGCCTATGTTTTCCTCTAAGAGTTTCATAGTGTCTGGCCTTATATTTAGGTTTTTAATCCATTTTGAGTTTATTTTTGTGTATGGTGTTAGGGAGTATTCTAATTTCATTCTTTTATATGTAGCTGTCCAGTTTCCCCAGCACCACTTATTGAACAGGCTGTCTTTTCTCCATTGTATATTCTTGCCTCCTTTATGAAAAATAAGGTGACCATATGTGGGTGGGTTTATCTCTGGGCTTTCTATCCTGTTCCATTGGTCTATATTTCTGTTTTTCTACCAGTACCATACTGTCTTGATTACTGTAGCTTTGTAGTATAGTCTGAAGTCAGGGAGCCTGATTCCTCCAGCTCTGTTTTTCTTTCTCAAGATTGCTTTGGCTATTTGGGGTCTTTTGTGTTTATATACAAATTGTGAAATTTTTTGTTCTAGTTCTGTGAAAAATGTCATTGGTAGTTTGATAGGGATTGCATTGAATCTGTAGATTGCTTTGGATAGTATAGTCATTTTCACAATGTTGATTCTTCCAATCCAAGAACATGGTATATCTCTCCATCTGTTTTTATCATCTTTAATTTATTTCATCACTGTCTTATAGTTTTCTGCCTACAGGTCTTTTGTCTCCTTAGGTAGGTTTATCCCTAGGTATTTTATTCTTTTTCTTGCAATGGTAAATGGGAGTGTTTCCTTAATTTCTCTTTCAGATTTTTCATCATTAGTATATAAGAATGCAAGAGATTTCTGTGCATTAATTTTGTATCCTGCTACTTTACCAAATTCATTGATTAGCTCTACTATTTTTCTGGTAGCATCTTTATGATTCTCTATGTATAGTATCATGTCATCTGCAAATAGTGACAGTTTTCCTTCTCTTTTCCAATTTGGATTCCTTTTATTTATTTTTCGTCTCTGATTCCTGTGGCTAAAACTTCCAAAACTACGTTGAATAATAGCTGTTAGAGTGGGCAGCCTTATCTTGTTCCTGACCTTAGAGGAAATGGTTTCAGTTTTTCACCATTGAGAACAATGTGGGCTGTGTGTTTGTCATATATGGCCTTTATTATGTTGAGGTAAGTTCCCTCTGTGTCGACTTTCTGGAGAGCTTTTATCATAAATGGGTGCTGAATTTTGTCGAAAGCTTTTTCTGCATCTATTGAGATGATCATATGGTTTTTAGTCTTCAATTTGTTAATATGGTGTATTACATTGATTGATTTGCATATATTATAGAATCCTTGCATTCCTGGGATAAACCCCACTTGATCATGGTATATGATCCTTTCAATGTGCTGCTGAATTCTGTTTGCTAGTATTTTGTTGAGGACTTTTGCATCTATGTTCATCGGTGATATTGGCCCTGTAGTTTTCTTTTTTTGTGACATCTTTGTCTGGTTTTGTGTCAGGGTGATGGTGGCCTCGTAGAATGAGGTTGGGAGTGTTCCTCCCTCTGCTGTATTTTGGAAGAGTTAAGAAGGGTGGGTGTTAGCTCTTCTCTAAATGTTTGATAGAATTTGCCTGTGAAGCCATCTGCTCCTGGGCTTTTGTTTGTTGGAAGATTTTTAATCACAGTCTCAATTTCAGTGCTTGTGATTGGTCTGTTTATATTTTCTATTTCTTCCTGGTTCAGTCTTGGAAGGTTGTGCCTTTCTAAGAATTTGTCCATTTCTTCCAGGTTGTCCATTTTACTGGCATATAGTTGCTTGCAGTAATGGCTCATGATCCTTTGTATTTCTGCAGTGTCAGTTGTTACTTCTCATTTTTCATTTCTACTTCTGTTGATTTGAGTCTTCTCCCTTTTTTTCTTGATGAGTCTAGCTAGTGGCTTATCAATTCTGTTTACCTTCTTAAAGAACCAGCTTTTAGTTTTATTGATCTTTGCTATTGTTTCCTTCATTTCTTTTTCATTTATTTCTGATCTGATCTTTATGATTTCTTTCCTTCTGCTAACCTTCAATGTTTTTTGTTCTTCTTTCTCTAATTGCTTTAGGTGTAAGGTTAGGTTGTTTGAGATTTTTCTTGTTTTTTGAGATAGGATTGAATTGCTGTAAACTTCCCTCTTAGAACTGCTTTTGCTGCATCCCATAGGTTTTGGGTCATCGTGTTTTCATTGTCATTTGTTTCTAGGTATTTTTTGATTTCCTCTTTGATTTCTTCAGTGATCTCTTGGTTGTTTAGTAGCATACTGTTTTGCCTCCATGTGTTTGTATTTTTTAGGTTTTTCTCCTGTAATTGATATCTAGTCTCATAGCATTGTGGTCGGAAAAGATACTTGATACGATTTCAATTTTCTTAAATTTTCCAAGGCTTGATTTGTGACCCAAGATATGATCTATCCTGGAGAATGTTCCATGAGCACTTGAGAAGAAAATGTATTCTGTTGTTTTTGTATGGAATGTCCTATAAATATCGATTAAGTCCATCTTGTCTAATGTGTCATTTAAAGCTTGTGTTTTCTTACTTATTTTCATTTTGGTTGATCTGTCCATTGGTGAAAGTGGGGTGTTAAAGTCTCTTACTATTATTGTGTTGCTGTCAATTTCCCCTTTTATGGCTGTTAGCATTTGCCTTATTATCGAGGTGCTCCTATGTTGGGTGCACAAATATTTACAATTGTTATATTTTCTTCTTGGATTAATTCTTTGCTCATTGTGTAGTGTCCTTAGTTGTCCCTTGTAATAGTCTTTATTTTAAAGTAGAATTTATTTGATATTAGAATTGCTATTCCAGCTTTCTTTTGATTTCCATTTGCATGGAATATCTTTTTCTATACCCTCATTTTCAGTCTGTATGTGTTCCTAGGTCTGAAGTGGGTCTCTTGTAGACAGCATATGTATGGGTCTTGTTTTTGTATCCATTCAGCCCGTCTATGTCTTTTTTTTTTTTTTTTTGCGGTACGATGGCCTCTCACTGCTGTGGCCTCTCCCATTGCTGAGCACAGGCTCCAGACGCGCAGGCTCAGCGGCCATACGGGCCTAGCTGCTCTGCGGCATGTGGGATCTTCCCAGACTGGGTATGAACCCGTGTCCCCTTCATCGGCAGGCGGACTCTCAACCACTGCGCCACCAGGGAAGCCCAGTCTATGTCTTTTGGTTGGAGCATTTAATCCATTTACATTTATGGTAATTATTGATATGTATGTTCTTATTACCATTTTCTTAATTGTTTTGGGTTGTTTTTGTAGGTCTTTTCCTTCTCTTGTGTTTCCTGCCTAGAGAAGTCCCTTTAGCATTTGTTGTAAAGCTGGTTTGGTGGTGCTGAATTCTCTTAACTTTTGTTTGTCTGTAAAGGTTTTAATTTCTCCATTGACTCTGAATGAGATCCTTTCTGGGGAGAGTAATCTTGGTTGTAGGTTTTTCCTTTTTATCCCTTTAAATATGTCCTGCCACTCCTTTCTGGCTTGCAGAGTTTCTGCTGAAAGATTAGCTGTTAACCTTATGGGGATTTCCTTGTACATTATTTGTTGCTTTTCCCTTGCTGCTTTTAATATTTCTTTTTAGTATTTAATTTTTGATAGTTTGATTAATATGTGTCTTGGCATGTTTCTCCTTGGATTTATCCTGTATGGGACTCTCTGCACTTCCTGGAGTTGATCACCTATTTCCTTTCCCATATTAGGGAAGTTTTCAACTATAATCTCTTCAAATATTTTCTCAGACCCTTTCTTTTTCTCGTCTTCTTCTGGGACCCCTATAATTCGAATGTTGGTGTGTTTAATATTGTCCCAGG
Organism: Grampus griseus; assembly: GCF_964374135.1. Taxonomy (NCBI): domain Eukaryota; kingdom Metazoa; phylum Chordata; class Mammalia; order Artiodactyla; family Delphinidae; genus Grampus; species Grampus griseus. Next base: position 84,364,186 of record NC_139017.1, read on the forward strand.
GGTCTCTGAGATTGTCCTCAATCTTTTCATTCTTTCTTCTTTGTTCTGCTCTGCAGTAATTATTTCCACTATTTTATCTTCCAGGGCACTTTTCTGTTCTTCTGCCTCAGTTATTCTGCTATTGATTCCTTCTAGAAAATTTTTAATTTCATTTATTGTGTTGCTCATCATTGTTTGTTTGCTCTTTAGCTCTTCTAGGTTCTTGTTAAACGTTTCTTGTATTTTCTCCATTCTATGTCCAAGATTTTGGATCATCTTTACTATCATTACTCTGAATTCTTTTTCAGGTAGACTGCTTATTTCCTCTTCATTTGTTTAGTCCCATGGGTTTTTACCTTGCTCCCTCAATATTACCTTGCTGCATATTTTTCTGTCTTCTCAGTTTGCTTAACTTACTGTTAAGTTTGGGGTCTCCTTTTTCACAGTCTGCAGGTTTGTAATTCCTGTTGTTTTTGGTGTCTGCCCTCAGTGGGTGAGGATGGTTCAGTGGCTTGTGTAGCCTTCTTGGTGGAGGGGGCTGGTGCCTGTGTTCTGGCGGATGAGGCTGAATCTTGTCTTTCTGGTGGGCAGGACCATGTCTGGTTGTGTGTTTTGGGGTGTCTGTGAACTCAGTATGATTTTAGGCAGCCTCTCTGCTAATGGGTGGTGTTGTGTTCTTGTCTTACTAGTTGTTTGGCATGGGGCATCCAGCACTGGAGTTTTCTGGCCATTGGGTGGACCTGGGTCTTAGTGTTGAGATGGAGATCTCTGGGAGACCTCTCACCGATTGATATTATGTGGGGCCGGGAGGTGTCTGGTGATCCAATGTCCTGAACTTGCCTCTCCCACCTCAGAGGCTCAGGTCTGACACCAGGCAGGAGCACCAAGACTCTGTCAGCCACCCGGCTCAGAAGAAAAGGGAGATAAAAAGAAAGAAAATTAAAAATAAAATTATTAACATAAAAAAATAATAATTTAAAAAAAAGAAGAGAGCAACGAAACCAAAAAACAAATCCACCAATGATAACAAGTGGTAAAAACTAAACTAAGATTATCATAAATATCAGGAAGAAATCAATCGCAGACAGCAAACCCCAAGTTTATAGTTGCTCCTAAAGTCCACCACCTCAATTTTGGGACAATTCGTTGTCTATTGAGGTATTCCACAAATGCCCGGTACATCAAGTTGATTGTGGGGATTTAACCTGCTGCTCCTGAGGCTGCACCGAGAAATTTCCCTTTCTCTTCTTTGTTCGCACAGCTCCTGGGGTTCAGCTTTGCTTTTGGCCCCACCTCTGCGTGTAGGTCGCCCGCAGGCATCTGTTCCCTGCCCAGACAGGAGGGATTTAAAGCAGCGGCTGATTAAGGGGCTTGGCTCACTCATGCCGGTGGGGAGGGAGGGGTACGGTAGTCATAATTGGAATGCGGTGGGAGCCTGTAGCAGCAGAGGCCGGCGTGACATTGCAACAGTCTGAGGCTCGCTGTTTGTTCTCCTGGAGAAGTTATCCCTGGATCATGGGACCCTGGCAGAGGCGGGCTATACAGGCTCCTGCAGGGGGCGGCGTGTGGATAGTGACCTGTGCTTGAGCACAGGATTCTTGGTGGCAGCGGCAGCAGCCTTAGCTCTGGGGTCCAAGCTGATAGCCGCAGCTCACGCCCATCTCTGGAGCTCGTTTAGGTGGTGCTCTGAATCCTCTCTCCTCACGCACCCCGAAATAATTGTCCCTTGCCTCTTCGGCAGGTCCAGACTTTTTCCTGGAGTCTCTCCCACCTAGCTGTGGTGCGCTAGTCCCCTCAGGCTGTGTTCACGCAGCCAACTCCAGTCCTCTCACTGGCGTCTGACCTCCAAATCCTAGTCTCAGCTTGCAGCCACCACCTGCCCCCGGTGGGTGAGCAGACAAGCCTCTCAGGCTGGTGAGTGCGGGTCAGCACCAATCCTCTGTGCAGGAATCTCTCCACTTTGCCCTCTGCACCCCTGTTGCTGTGCACCAGTGAAGGGGCTTCCTAGTGTGTGGAAACTTTTCCTCCTTCACAGCTCCCTCCCAGAGGTGCAGGTCCCATCCCTATTCTTTTGTCTCTGTTTTTTCTTTTCTCTTTTGCCCTACCCAGGTATGTGGGGATTTTCTTGCCTTTGAGGAAGTCTGAGGTCTTCTGCCAGCATTCAGTAGGTGTTCTGTAGGAGTTCCACTTGTAGAAGTATTTCTGATGTATTTGTGGGGAGGAAGGTGATCTCCACATCTTACTCCTCTGCCATCTTGAAGGTCTACTTATTTATTTATTTTGCGGTACGCAGGCCTCTCACTGTTGTGGCCTCTCCCGTTGCAGAGCACAGGCTCCGGACGCGCAGGCTCAGCGGCCATGGCTCACGGGCCCAGCCGCTCCGCGGCACGCGGGATCCTCCCGGACCGGGGCACGAACCTGTGTCCCCTGCAACAGCAGGCGGACTCTCAACCACTGCGCCACGAGGGAAGCCCTACTATCTATTTATTTTTGAGTGAGCTTTGATACTTTATTTTTTTAAAAGAATGTAAAATTGCTTTTATATTAGATAGTGGTCAAGATAATTTACCACTTAACAAATAATAGCAAAAAATCATAGGACTATCTTATAGATGCAGGAACATAAATTAATAGAAGTTGGCAGTTTTTATAATAAAAAATTAGCAAATCAGGAATAGGTGAGAACTTCCTTAATGTAATAAAGGATAAGTAACAATAGTGACAGGAGCAAAACAAATACTACAACAAACATCACGAGCTGAAGGATTTTCCTCTGAAATCACGCTTTTCTTCTGACTAGATTTTTGCTGTTATCACATATATTCAACATTTGATCATCATTTCCAGTCACACAAGCTTTGATACTTTTGTCATTCAAGAGATATATCTGTTTTATCTAAGTTGTCAAATGCATTGGCATAAAATTATTCATAATATTCTCTTATTATTCTTTTTATGTATAGGATCTGTAATGATGTCCTCTCTCATTACTGATATTGGTAATTTATGACATCTCTTTTTAACTGATCAGTCTGGAGAGAGATTTACCAATTTTATTTATCTTCTCACATTGCAGGGTGTTGAACAGAGGAGTGACATGATATGATTTACATTTAGTACTACTTGATCTAAAATAGAATGCAGAAAAACAGCACGGTATCGGCACAGAAACAGACACAAATCAGTGGAACAGAACAGAGAGCCCAGAAATAAGCCCACGTACCTATTGTCAATTAATCTATGACAAAGGAGGCAAGAACATAAAATGGAGAAAAGACAGTCTCCTCAACAGTGGTGCTGGAAAAACTGGATAGTCACATGTAAAACAATGAAATTAGAACATTCCCTCAAACCACATGAAAAAATAAACTCAAAATGCTTTAAAGACTTAAATGTAAGACATGAGGCCATAAAACTCCTAGAAGAGAACATAGGCATAACACTCTTTGACATAAATCATAGCAATATTTTCTTGGATTAGTCTCCCAAGGCAAAAGAAATAAAAGCAAAAGTAAAGAAATGGGACCTAATTAAACTTAAAAGCTTTTGCACAGCAAAGGAAACCATCAACAAAATGAAAAGACAACCTACTGAGTGGGAGAAAATATTTGCAAATGATGCGACCAACAAGATGTTAATATCCAAACTATACAAAGAGCTCATACAACTCAATACCAAAGAGATAAACAATACAATCAAAAAATGGGCAGAAAGGCTTCCCTTTCGGCACAGTGGTTAAGAATCTGCCTGCCAACGCAGGGGACACAGGTTTGAGCCCTGGTTTGGGAAGCTCCCACATGCCACGGAGCAAATAAGCCCGTGTACCACAACTACTGAGCCTGTGCTCTAGAGCCCATGAACCACAACTACTTAGCCCACACGCCACAACTACTGAAGCCCACGTGGCTAGACCCCATGCTCCACAACAAGAGAAGCCACTGCAAAGAGAAGCCCGCACACCTCAATGAAGAGTTGCCCCCGCTTGCCACAACTAGAGAAAGCCCACATGCAGCAACGAACACACAACGCAGTCAAAAATAAAATAAATAAATTTATTTTAAAAAAATTGGGCAGAAGAATTGAATAGACATTTTTCCAAAGAAGACATACAGATGGCTAACAGACACATGAAAATATGCTCAATATTGCTAATTATTAGGGAAATGCAAATCAAAACCACAATGGGGTATCGCCTAATACTTGTCAGAATGACTGTCACCAAAAAGTCTACAAATAGCAAATGCTGGAGAAGATTTGGAGGAAAGGGAACCCTTGTACACTGTTGGTGGGAATGTAAATTGGTGCAGCCACTATGGAAAACAGTATGGAGGTTCCTCAAAAAGCTAAAGATAGAACTACCATATGATCCAGCAATTCCACTCCTGGGTATATATTATCCAGAAAGAATGAAAATACTAATTTGAAAAGATACACACACTCCAATGTTTACACTATTTACAATAGCCAAGACATGGAAGCAACCCAAGTGCCCATCAATAAACAGTTGAATTAAGAAGATGTGGTGGGCTTCCCTGGTGGCGCAGTGGTTGAGAGTCCGCCTGCCGATGCAGGGGACACGGGTTCGTGCCCCGGTCTGGGAAGATCCCACATGCCGCGGAGCGGCTGGGCCTGTGAGCCATGGCCGCTGGGCCTGCGCGTCCGGAGCCTGTGCTCTGCAACAGGAGAGGCCACAACAGTGAGAGGCCCGCATACCGCAAAAAAAAAAAAAAAAAAGAAGATGTGGTATATATATACAATGAAATATTACTCAGCCATAAAAAGAATGAAATACTGCCATTTGCAGCAATGTGGATGGACTTAAAGAGTATTATGCTTAGTGAAATAAGTCATACAGAAAAACAAATGCTATATGATATCACTTATATATGGAATCTAAAAAATAATACAAATTAATGTATACACGAAACAGAAACAGACTCACAGACATAGAAAACAAACTTGTGGTTATCAAAGGGGAGAGGGAAGTGGGGATGGGCAAATTAGGGGTATGGGATTAACAGATACAAACTACTATATATAAAATAGATAAGCAACAAGAATTTACTGTATAGCACAGGGAATTATACCCATTATCTTACAATAACCTAAAATGGAATATAATCTGCAAAAATACTGAATTACTATGCTGTACACTTGAAACTAATACAATATTGTAAATCAACTATTCTTCAAGAAAAAATAATCTGTATTTTGACATACAAACAATAAAAAATAAATTAAATAGAATGTAAAAGAGGAAGAGAAAAGCAGGGAGTTCAATTAGAAAGGCATTAAAATAATCCAAAGAAGAGATAATGGTGGTGTAGGTCAGGCTGTTAGTAGTGGAAATGATAAGTGGGTTTTTTAAAAATTATTTATTTATTTATTTATTTATTTTTGGCTGTGTTGGGTCTCTGTTGCTGCACACGGGCTTTCTCTAGTTGCGGTGAGCAGGGGCTACTCTTTGTTGCAGTGCGTGGGCTTCTCATTGCAGTGGCTTCTCTTGTTGTGGACCACGGGCTCTAGGCAAGTGGGCTCAGTAGTTGTGGCTCGTGGGCTCTAGAGCACAGGTTCAATAGTTGTGGTGCACAGGCTTAGTTGCTCCGTGGACCAGGGCTCGAACCCATGTCCCCTGCATTGGCAGGCAGATTCTTAACCTCTGTGCCACCAGGGAAGTCTGGATAAGTGGTTTTTGATATATTTTGATACTAGGATAGATAGGATTTGCTGATAGTGGGAATTAAGGTATGAAGTAAAGAGAAGAATCAAGTATTGCTCCAGGTTTTTGGCCTGAACAACTGAAAGAATTGTCGTTTACTGAGAGGAGAAGAAGAAAGATTTTGGAAATGGAAAGGTTAAGAGCAGTTTTACAATTCAATCAAAAAAAATGGGCAGAAGACCTAAACAGACATTTCTCTGAAGAAGACACACAGAGGGCCAACAGGCACATGAAAAGATGTTCAACGTTGCTAATTATTAGAGAAATGCAAATCAAAACCTGACACCAGTCAGAATGGCCACCATCAGAAAGTCTACAGGGACTTCCCTGGTGGCTCAGTGGTTAAGAATCCGCCTGCCAATGCAGGGGACATGGGTTCAAGCCCTGGTCCAGGAAGATTCCACATGCCGTGGAGCAACTAAACCCAAGTGCCACAACTATTGAGCCTGCTCTCTAGAGCCCGTGAGCCACAACTACTGAGCCTCCGTGCCAGAACTATGGAAGCCCGCACACCTAGAGCCTGTGCTCTGCAATAAAATAAGCCACTGCAATGAGAAGCCTGTGCACCGCAGTGAAGAGTAGTCCCCGCTCACCGCAACTAGAGAAAGCCAACGTGCAGCAACAAAGACCCAACACAGCCAAAACTAAATTAATTAATTAACTAAATTTTTAAAATGTCTACAAATAATAAATGCTGGAGAGGGTGTGGAGAAAAGGGAACTTTCCTACATTGTTGGTGGGAATGTAAACTGGTCCAGCCACTATAGAGAATGGTATGGAGGTTCCTTAAAAAACTGAAAATAGAGTTGCTATATGATCCAGCAATCCCACTCCTGGGCATATATCCAGAAAAGATGAAAACTCTAATTCGAAAAGATACATGCACCCCAATATTCACAGCAGCACTATTTACAATAGCCAAGACATGGAAACAACCTAAATGTCCATCAACAGAAAAATGGATAAAGAAGATGTGGTATATATATATATATATATATATATATATATATACACACAATGGAATATTACTCAGCCATAAAAGAGAGCAAAATAATTCCATTTGCAGCAACATGGGTGGACCTAGAGATTATCACACTAAGTGTAGTAAGTCAGACAGAGAAAGACAAATATGATATCACTTATCTGTGGAATCTAAAAACAATGATACAAATGAACTTATTTACAAAACAGAAATAGACTCACAGACATAGTAAACAAACTTGTGGTTACCAAAGGGGAAGAGGGGGGAGGGATAAATTAGGAATTTGGGATTAATGCATACACACTACTATCTATAAAATAATAAGGACCTTCTGTATAACACAGGGAACTATATTCAATATCTTGTAATAACCTATAATGGAAAAAAATCTGAAAAAGAACAGGTATATTTATATATATATATAAATACATGTATTTATATATATGAGTAAAACAGAATCACTTTGCTGTACACCTGAAACATTGTGAATCAACTACATTTCGACAAAAAAAAGAGCCCAGTTTTAGGTACATTAAATTTGTGATGTCTGTTAAATTTCCAAGCAGGCAGTTGACTATACAATTTGGAGTTCAGAGAAGATTACACTGTTGATATAAAATTTGAGAGTCATCAACACATAAATAGCATCACAATTTGGGTTTTTTGGGAAGCAGATTCTGAGGCAGACTTCAGTGTTTAGGATGTTTCCCAGAGAATGTCCTTGGAATCAACATCTCCGGAAGGCAGGTGGAAGAAGCAGGATTGGGCAGAGGGAGTTGAGCTATGATGCAGGCCTGACAACACAAGGTGATTCCCTGAGAAGCTCTGGAGCTGAAATGGCCTGGCAGAGTTGTCCTATGTGAGGCTGAACTAGTAAGCCTTTATACTCTTGCCTCAACCAGTTATCGAATGTCGACCACCTCCAGAAAGACATGGCCTCAGGCAGGGAGGCTCTGTGCAGCTGAGGTTATCCCTGAAAGAGCTGACAGATGAAGGCTGTCCACTGATGGTAGCCTTAGCAGCTGGGGCACAAATCCTTCCTTGAAGGGGTATGTGGATCGTACATAATAGTGTCCACTGCTGATAGTATTTAAAATCGTAAGACTGGATGAGCTCACTAAGAGAGTGATGTAGTTAAAGAGGTACAGTGACAGGGATCTGGGGCAGCTTTAGGGATCCGGGGACTAAGAAGGAAGCAGCAAAAGAGATTAGGAGTAGCTAGTGAAATAAGAAAAAAAATGAGTGAGTGTGGGATCCTGGAAGCCAACTCAAGAAAGCATATTACTACTACAACCAACTACTACCAACTACCACCACCTACTACTACTATTATTCTTAGTACGACTTAATCTTCGCAACACTATGAATTAGATGATATTATTATCATTCCCATGTCATAGGTGACAAACTTGAGGCACAGAGTTTAAAGGTCTCTCTCAAGGTTACACAGCTCATGGTGGTGAAACTCTAATTTTGAACTTTTGCTGGCTCAAGAGTCTACACTCCTGACTGCCTCACTACCTGGACTCCAAAGAACTGTGTAAAATGCTGCCAACAGGTGAAGTACAAAGACCAAGAATTAACCATCAAATTTGGCAATGTGAACTTATCAGCAAAGGCAGTTTTGGTGGAATATGGGAGTGAAAGCCTGAAGAGAGTAAATTCAAACACAGTACTTATTGGGAGTTCCCTGGTGGTCCAGTGGTTAGGACTCCCCTGACAATGGACCAGACTATTGCTATCCCTTGGCCTTGAAAACTGGTTTGTTGCTATCAAATGGATTCAACCATCATTTTATTTTGATTATCAAAGACAATGCTTTCCAGCAGACATAATACGGAAGACTATGAGAAGAAAAGAAAAATCGCTTGAGAAACATAGTGATCTCTACTTTTTTTGGCCAAGCCACATGGCAACCCGGGCCCCCTGCAATGGAAGTGTAGAGTCTTAATCACTGGACCACCAGGGAATTCCCTCTTTTTATATTTACTGTATGACTTTGATAGTAAGGGAAAAAAAAGTTGAAACAATTTAATTGTAATAAACCAAATTATCCTTCCACCCAGCAACTCCCTCTAGTCTCCCCTTTCCTACCTCACTGAAGAGCCTCTTCATGAATTTCAATCAGAGAGGAAACACGTGTACTGTGCTTCCCTGTGCTGGAAAGTCTCTCCTAAAATGTGTGGGATCTTTCATCTCCTCTCACCCAGAGCAGAGGCCTCTCCTTGTGGGTGGACCCACAAAAGTATCAACAGAGAAGCTGAGGGAGGAAGGGACTCACTAAAAACGGATAAATATTAAGCCCTGCTCTTAGGTACTTGAGGCAGTGCAGGCAGGAGAACATATGGACTAGGAGCAGCACCGGTAATATGTTGCCAAGTATTAGTCAGGTTTTGATACGTGACAGAATCTTCATATCTCAGACAAGCTTGAGCCAAAAAGGGATTTATTGGTTCCTGTATTTAAAAAGTCCAAAGGCACCCTCCCTTTAGGCAAATCTGGATCAGGGACTCAAAGGATATCATCATAACTCACTCTCTCTCCCTATCTCATCTGTGTCTTCTCTGTACTGGCTTCATTCTCTTTTTCTTTTTTCTTTTTTTTTTTGTGGTACGCGGGCCTCTCACTGTTGTGGCCTCTCCCGTTGCGGAGCACAGGCTCCAGACACGCAGGCTAGCAGCCATGGCTCACGGGCCCAGCCGCTCCGCGGCATGTGGGATCTTCCCAGACCGGGGCACGAACCTGTGTCCCCTGCATCGGCAGGCGGACTCTCAACCACTGCGCCACCAGGGAAGCCCTGGCTTCATTCTCATACTGGCTGATCCCAAGTTGGCTGCCAGCAGTTCTAGGCTTATATCTTTTTACTTTCAGGTCTACAGATAGAGAACTTCTTATTCTAATAGTCCATTGAAAGTCCTAAAACTGAGTCTCATTGGTTCAGATTGGTCTAACTTGAGCACATGGCCAACCCTGAATCAATCAGTACAGCCAAGGAGATATTTTATCAGTTAGAGATGCCTTCAGTTGCAGACAACAGAGTACTTGATAAAACAAAATGAAGTTCATGTTCCTTATATTAAAAGATGTGGGACTTCCCTGGTGGCACAGTGGTTAAGAATCCGTCTGCCAATGCAGGGGACACGGGTTCAAGCCCTGGTCCGGGAAGATCCCACATGCCGTGGAGCAACTAAGCCCGTGTGCCACGACTACTGAGCCCGCTTGCCTAGAGCCCGTGGTCTGCAAGTTCTTTGGCTTTTTAGTTCTTTGGCTTTTTCTTCATTATTGCAAGATGGCAGCTGCAGCTCCAAAAATTCACATCCAGGTTCTAGGCAGGAAAAAGGATGCTACGGGCAGCAAACGTCCCTCGTTGAAGAAAGCGAAAGTTTTCCCAAAATCACCCAGCAGACTTCTGCTCATGACTCACTGATCATAACTGGGTCACAAGGCTACCCTTACCCTCAAGCAAGGCAGGAGAGCCAAGTATTTTGCTCTTCCAGACTCTCCAGTTGAGTTAGGCTGGGAAGAAGGGGGTTGAGAATGGGGATTAGGTCAGCCAATCAATGGGATCTGCCGTAAATGTAATGCTCTGATTGGAAAGGCCTGGCTTAGAAGTCCACTTCTGGAGCTGGTGCGGACTCTTCTCCCCCCAGGAACAATGAACTGAGCATGATAGAGGAAAACTAGGTGCTATAACGTAAAAGGAGGAAAGGATGCTAGTCACGCAAGAATAAAAGCTGTCCATTACATATGTTTAAGGCCAACTTGTGACGTGGCCTCCTCAGAAGTGCACAGTATCTATCACCAGACATAAGAAAGCAAAAGTTACATGTATTTACCTCAGCATTATCTTAGGTGATGTATCACTTTCCTTTCGATTCTAAAAGGTGAAGTAATAATAGCTACAATTACATGAGCACCTCCAACTTATTTAATAACAGTTCAATTAAAAACTTCCTCCTTCTTTCTTCCCTCCCTCACTCAGAGCATCTGTTGGTGTGTTAAGGAATATCTGTTTTACTTAGGAGACTGTATTCAGATTAAGTAATGTATTCTGAGCATTAGTGTCAGGTGCTTCCACGTGGATTATTTTATGAAGTTCTTACCACAACAATCCATTTACTGATGAGGAAAACTGAGGTTAGTTGACGTGTTCAAGGTCTTGTGATCCGTACGTTCCAAGCTAAGTGTTTCCTTACTCCAAAAATAGTATTCTTCTTGCCATACCACAACTGCAGCACAACTTCTCAGAACAGACTGGGTCCATGCCAATGAAATCAGGTCACCGGGGCAGTTTTTGAATATTCCAGAAACTTTTTTTTCCTCCATGTAGAAGTGAATGAAGTGCCAATCACTCCTGGACTGAAGGTCCTGAGCCTCTTCAAGAGGCAATCCTCTACCTTAATTTAAGCGTGGTTATTTAGGATGCCTTGCATGGGTTTTGTGACTTTTTTCCAGCTGGATTATCCAAGGGGTTCCAACCAGCCTAGTGCCCTGAAGCAAAAAAAAGCCTACCCAAGCACTGGCTCCCCTGGCTTCTGACAATCCTCAGGGTGGTGGTACCCTCCATTATTCACAGAGAAGCAGAATTAGCTTCCTGCCACCACTGCAGACAGTATTGAGCAGCGTGTTCCCAGGGAGGGATTAGAAAGACTAACCTGTCAAGCCTGCTGGGCCTGGCTGCCAGAGACCTCCTTTGATTCCTAAGTGTGGCATTCTAGGGCGGGGGTACGAGTGCATTTTCCTAATTCCACCCTTGGCAGAAACTTAGCTCTTTGAATAGAGATTCATCTCCCATTGCTGTGCACTTAATATGAACTTTTTCTTAATGTGTGGTTGACTAGGTAGATTGTAGCTCCTTTTTAAAAATCCAGGTTGTAAAATCATACACATGAGTAGATAACATAGCACACTCAATAAATGTATAAGGTTCATCTTTTTGGAACAAATTTTCTTCACATTGCAATGATAAGTTGTACGATAACCAGTGAACACTTATAGACACTTCTAGCATTTATTGTTAGTTGGGGTAAGTTATGCCCAACTATTACATATATGAAAAAAATACCTGAACTCTTATTAGATACTATTCTGATTACAATTTAAAAAGAAAAATGTCTAATATACTTCCTTCCAGCTTTAGAATTAATGTCATTGAAGTGTGACCTACATTATAAAATTTAGACCTAATTTCCTAAAATTCCATGAGCTATTTTAAAAATCTGCTACCATTTGTGACTACTTATTTTGATCAATCATCAATCATTTCAGTACTGTGCAAGCAAAATAAAATGGAGAAATAAATTATTATGTAATATTCCAGTTTCAAAATTTTCTATTTATAATGATCAAAAATTTGCTCTGGTAAAGTCACTGATCTTAATAAGTTAATATTACAAATTACAACTATAAAATATAGTCATTCAAATTTTCCTAAAAGGAAAAAATACTGTCAACAAATACTGAACTCTAGTTAGTGCTATGTATGCTGAACTATTGAGAGGGAAGTTTATTAATGTTTGCAATTTCCTTTGAAAGACACATGCACACTGATATTCACTGCAGCACTATTTACAATAGCCGAGATATGGAAGCAACCAAAATGTCCATCAACAGATGAATTAACAAGAAGACACACACACACACACACACACACACACACACGAATATTACTCAGCCAGAAAAAAAAAAAGAAATCTTGCCACTTGCAACAACATGGATGGATACAGAGGGTATTACACTATGTGAAATAAGTCAGACAGACAGACAAAGACAAATACTGTATGTTGTCACTTATATGTGAAATCTAAAAATTAAAACAAGTGAATGAATATAACAAAAGAGAAACAGACTCACAGGTATAGAGATCAAACTAGTTGTTACCACTGGGGAGAGTGAAGGGAGTGGGGAGTTATAGGGGTACGGGATTAAGAGGTACAAACTACTATGTATAAAGTGAATAATCTACAAGGATATATTGTACAGCACAGGGAATATAGCCAATATTTTATAATAACCTTAAATGGAGTATAATCTATAAAAATATTGAATCACAGTATTATATACCTGAAACTAAAATACTATTGTACCTCAGCTACATTTCAACTTTAAAAAAGAATACAGGGCTTCCCTGGTGGCGCAGTGGTTGAGAGTCCGCCTGCCGATGCGGGGGATGCAGGTTCGTGCCCCGGTCCGGGAGGATCCCACATGCCGCGGAGTGGCTGGGCCCGTGAGCCATGGCCGCTGGGCTCGCGCGTCCGTAGCCTGGGCTCCGCAACAGGAGAGGCCACAGCAGTGAGTGACCCCCGTAACACACACACAAAAAAAAAAAAAAAAAAAAAGAATGCATATGATGTCAAATAAGCACATGAAAAGGTACTAAACATCACCAGTCATCAAGAAAATGCAAATTAAAACCACAATAATGTACCATTTCCTATGCATCAGAATGGCCACAGTAAAAAAAACTCGAACAATGTTAAATGTTAACAAGAATATGGAGCAACTTGACCTGTAATACGTTGCTGGTAAAATAGTACAAACAGTTTGGAGGACTTAGTAGTTTCTAATGAACTTTTTTTTTTGGCCATGCTGCACGGCATGTGGCGTTCTAGTTCCCTGACCAGGGATGGAACCCACGCCCCCTGCGGTGGAAGCACGGAGTCCTAATAACTGGACTGCCAGGGAAGTCCCCTCTAACGAACTTAAACATACCTTTACCCTATGACCTAATAATTCTACTTTTAGGTATCTACCAAAGAGAGAGAAAAGCATGTGTCTATACAAATAGTCACAGCAGTGTTTGTTATAAAGTTCCCAAATTGGAAACAAACTATAAGTATATAAACAGAAGAATGGGTTTAAAAAATTCTGGTGTAATCCATGAAGGAAATAATTGATAAGCTTTACTTCATTAAAATTAAAAAACTTGGCTCTGAGAAACACAGTTACCAAGAGAAATAGAAGAGAAGCCACAGACTGGGAGAAAATATTTGCAAAAGACACATCTGACAAAGGACTATTAATCAAAATACACAAAGAACTCTGAAAACTGAACAATAAGAAAACCAGATTTTAAAATGGGCCAAAAACCTTAACACCAAAGAAGATATACAAATGGCAAATAATCATATGAAAAGATGCTCCACATCATGTATCATCAGGGAAATGCAAATTAAAACAATAAGATACTACTGCACACCTATTAGACTAGCCAAAATCCAGAACACTGACAACCCCAAACACCGGTGAGGAGGTGAAGCAACAGGAACTTTAAAAAATTATTTATTTATTTATTTATTTATTTATTTTTGGCTGCATTGGGCCTTCGTTGCTGTGTGCGGGCTTTCTCTAGTTGCGGCGAGTGTGGGCTACTCTATGTTGTGGTGCGCCTGCTTCCCATTGTGGTGGCTTCTCTTGTTGCAGGGCATGGTCTCTAGGCACGTGGGTTTCAGTAGTTGTGGCATGCGGGCTCAGTAGTCGTGGCTCGCGGGCTCTTGAACGCAGGCTCAGTAGTTGTGGCACACGACTTAGTTGCTCCGTGGCATGTGGGATCTTCCCAGACCAGGGCTCGAACATGTATCCCCTGCATTGGCAGGCGGATTCTTAACCACTGGGCCACCAGGAAGTCTCGGAACCTTTATTCATTGCTGGTGGGAATGCAAAATGGTACAGCCACTTTGGAAGACAGTTTGGTGGTTCTTTACAAATATACTTGTACCAAACAATCAAGCAATCGTGTTCTTTGGTATTTACCCAATAGAACTGAAAACTTATACCCACCTAAAAACCTGCAGAAGGAGGTTCAGAGCAGCTTTATTCATAATTGCTAAAACTTGGAAGCAACCAAGATGTCCTACAGTAGATGAATGGATACATTAACATAACCCAGAAAATGAAATATTATTTAGCACTAAAAAGAAATGAACTATCAAGACATGCAAAGACATGCATATTCCTAAGTGAAAGAAGCCAATCTGAAAAGACTGCATACTATGTGATTCCAACTATATGAATCATTGGAAAAGGTAAAACTATAGAGACAGTGAAAAGATCAATGGTTGCCAGGGATTTGAAGGGGGAGTTGGGGGGTGGAGAAGATGAATAGACAGAGGACAACGAATTTTTAGGGCAGTGAAAATATTGTATATGATATTATATAAAGATAGATACATGTCATTATACATTTGTCCCAAACCATAGAATGTACAACACCAGGAATAAACCCTTAGGTAAACTATGAACTTTGGGGATTATGATGTATCAATGTCGGGTCATCCTTGGTAGGAAAATGTACCATTTTGGTGAGTGATGTTGATAATGGGGAAGGCTGTGCATGTATGGGGGCAGCAGGAATATGGAAAATCTTTTCACCTTCCTCTCAATTTTATTGTAAACCTAAAACTGTTCTAAAAAATAAAGTCTTAAAAAAATGTGGTATATTCATATAATGAAATACTACTCAGAAACTAAAAGGAACATGCTACTGAAATTAGCAGCAACATGGATAATCTTAGAAATATGCTGAGTGAAAGTGTCCAGGTATAAAATAGTACATTACTGTATGATTCCATATATGAAGTCCAGGACAATGCTAAACAAGGCTATGGGGACAGAAATCAGATGTGTGTTTCCTTAGAAAGAGGGGGAACAGACTGGAAATGGCATGAAGAAACCTCCTGGGGTGACAGAATGTTCTATATCTTTTTTTTTTCAGCTGGTGGTTAGAGAGGAATATAAGATTGTCAAAACTCATTAAATTGATCGCTTAAGATCTACACGTGTAATTTTACCTTTATTACCTCAATTTAAAATGGAGAGGGGAGGGGGGCTGGAGGAGAGGAAATGTGATTACTGTGCTCTAGCAGCTCCTACCTTCAGCCTCACCTCCACCTTCTCTCTGGTAGCTCCCTAGTTAGGGGATTTGTTTGTTTATTTTTTATTTGGGGGTAGAGGGGAAAGAAGAACAAATGCATGTGTTTTTATTGGATGTGGAGTCTGGCTATGGGAGCAGTACATGTTTATGTGACTGATGATTTCTGTGGAAGCATTGTTTAAAATGGTGTGTATTACTGACACCTGCAAATGAGTGTTTGGAGGAATTTGGTTGTAAGGGTAGGGCTAATGCAATCTTGTCCCAGGAAAACAAATTTTAATTCTCTAAAAGTTTTTCCAAGCAATTTTCAGAGTTGGAATAGCATAAGAATGTTTAGAACTATCCTTAGAGTTTTAATATGAAAAATGTAGCTACATGATAAATGTGATTTTCTAATTTCTTATACAATGTGACAATATCTTCAAATCAACACTTTTTCTTTTGATGAAATAATCACTGCTTCTCAAGAGCACCCAGATAATGATAATATTAAGTTTCATTTCATTTCATTTCATTTCACACATTTCACTTCATTAGCTATTCTACATGACTTCTATTAGTAAAATATTTTCCTCTTTTAAAGTAAGATGGGAATGTAAGTTAGACTCATTATCCTGTTTCTTCCAGCTATATTTCGCCATTAAAATTTTTAAAATTTTGCCAAAGTAAGCATAGGTTTGAAGATATTCTTTCATATAACATCCAAATTACCTTATTTTTTTTTTCTCACAAGCTTCACAACAAGCTGATTTCTCATTTCTTTTTTTCATTCTATCCTCTTCAGATGGTAACACCTGCAACAACAACAATGAAAAACAACCATATAAACCTCAAAATTTTCATTTAACTTGCATGCCCCCTAAGTCAAAAAAGTATAAAATACTTAAAGGTTATCTTTTTGGCCCTGTATTATTCCTATTTTCCATCATATATCACAACTTGTTAAGCATAGCCATAAGCAGTGCATTTTCAGATTATTTACCCAAAACAGCAAAATGATAAAGTGCTCTAACTTGTCTTAGAAAGGAAAGAGACGTGAAGCAAGGTGATGGCCCACCCAGGAGGGTTGCTGGCTGAGATGCAGGTCGCAGCTGAGCCTGGTGAGAAGCCCTCCTCCAGGGGCCAGCCTGTCGGGATCCCCTTGCTGGAGCAGGAATCCTAGGAGGCGCTAGAGCAGGAATCCGAGGAGGCGCTGGGCCCGAACCAACTGCCAGCCGAGCTGCTCCTAATGGTGCTGAGCCACGTGCCCCAACACATGCTGCTCAGGCACCGCCACCAGGTGTGCAGGCGCTGGCGCGACCTAGTGGACTGCCAGGCCCTGTGGCTGAGCATCCTGCCCCGGAAACACGCCGCCCTGTGGCCCATCGTCAGCACCTGCCTGCCGCCGCCGCCGGCCTCAGGCCCTGCGTCCTGGGCCGCTTCTGCGAGCGCAGACCCATAGGGCGCAACCTCCTCCTGAACCCCAGGGGCCTAGATGGCTTCCCAGAACAGCCTATGCTGAGTGGTGGGGACGGCTGGACAAAGGAGGGAAAATGTAAGGGCATGCCTGCAGCTCCTTGTGATGTCCACTTCCTACCTGCCTACTACCTACCTGGTTACAGGTGGTTTCGAAGAAAGGAAGTTTTGGACCTGGAGAAGGAGGGTTTCTGGCCAGAACTCCTGGATAGTGGAAAGACTGGGATTTGTGTCTCTGACTGCTGGATAGAACGAAGAGGCACTAACCGTATATGTATATATCGGCTAATTGTCCAAACTCTAGACGTCAACCAGGCTGTCCTGCGTCATTTCTCTTCGAATCTTTTTCGCATCCGGCGGTGGAGGAGAGTCCCCTTTGAGGCCAGCCATGTGTCCTCCAACCTCAAGAACGGTGTTCACTTTGTGTCTTTTGAACAATGGGTGTCAAACCTGGAGTTAGGGAATGAGCAATATGGAGTCCCTTTTACCAACTCCAGTGTGTTTGCATGGGTCTGTCTGTCCTAGTCGTGGGCTGTCCTTGCAAAACTACCTTACTGTGCCTTCCAGGAGCTGGGCCCATTGGCTGGGCCACCTCAATAATCAAGGGCTTGTAGCTCCCTGGCATCCTGGGATCTCCTGGGTCCAGTCGAAATTCCTGCTGGGCCCTGTCTTCAGGTTTTGGAAGCTACTAGAAGAAAGTTTCTGCTGCTTTCTAAGGTAGACCCTGTTCTACTGAATGGAAAGCCACGGTTGAGCATAGGGAAATGCTGGATCCTGAGAGCTCCACCATCCCCCAGAGGCTCTCTGGTTCAGTCCCGTGCCTTCTGCCCTTGTCTCCTCCTGTTTCTGCTGCAGAGGCTTTATTGGTCCCTTCCAGGAAGCCCTCTTTCACCTCTGAACTAGCAGCTCATCCCTATGGCTGGGAAAATTCCAGCCCCCTTGGGTGGTGAACTTAACCTCATGGGGTTTCAAGCAAGACTGGGACCAGGACTCACAGCAGAAAGTCAAACTAGTGCAAAAAATGTTTGGAGACAGAGGGTTCTGCCCACCCTGTGAACCATGAAGTGGTCCCCTGAGCCCAACTCTGCTCTGAATTGTATGGTGTATAAAGTTATTTTATTTTGAAATTCTTTTCAAACATGGAGCAAATAAATGAGCAATGTATCTGCCAAAAAAAAAAAAAAAAGAAAGGAAAGGTAAGAAGTCTCTGTAATTAACTAAGTTCCAGTTAATACACTTACGTATTTTAGACTACATTGATGGAATTTATAATCATGACTAATGTGTAACATTTCAGTGCTTGACAAAAATTCTGGTAGTATTCTAATAGATTAAATTGTATACAGAAAACTTCGTTAATTTGAATTGTATGAAAGGGCGTGCAAGAAAAGAATTTCATTGAATTCATTTATCTTTATTAAATAATAATAAGGAATTTGTCAACTTTACCAGAAAAAGAGGAAGATGAGGAGGATGAGGGGAAGAGGGGAGAAGAGGAGGAAAAGAGGAAGAGAAAGAAGCAAGGGGGAGTAATAAGGAAGGAAAGAGGCAGAAGGAGGAGAAGGACAAGGTATGAGGAGAAAGGGAAAGTAGAAGAGGGAGAAAATAGGGAAGGAAAAGAATTAGAGAGAAAGTGACAAATAGAAAAGATCCAAAACAAAAAACCTGAACGAACTTTTAAGTGTGGGAATTTGATGAGGGTACAAATGGTATAAGAAGTTAGGTGACGGGTTTCCCTGGTGGCGCAGTGGTTGAGAGTCCGCCTGCCGATGCAGGGGACACGGGTTCGTGCCCCGGTCCGGGAAGATCCCACATGCCACGGAGAGGCTGGGCCCGTGAGCCATGGCCACGGAGCCTGCGTGTCTGGAGCCTGTGCTCCGCAACGGGAGAGGCCACAGCAGTGAGAGGCACGCGTACCACAAAAAAAAAAAGAAAGGAAATTCTGACACATGCTACAACATGGATGAACTTTTGAGGACATTATGCTAAGTGAAATAAGCCAGTCCCAAAAAGACAAATACTATTCCATTAATATGAGATACCCTAGAGTCATCAAATTCATAGAGACAGAAAGTAGGATGGTGGTTGAGGGGAGAGGAGAATGGGGAGTTGCTTAACGGGCATAGTTTCAGTTTTACAAGGTGGAGTTTTGGAAATTGGTTGCACCACAATGTGAATATACTTAACATTAATGAACTATATACCTCAAATAGTTATGAAGGTAAATTCTATGTTTTGTGTATTCTACCACAAATAAAAACAAAAATAAAAAAAGAGAAAAAATTGATTTCAAAATTTAAAACAAACCACATGAGATACTACTTTATACCCATTAGAATGGCAATATTAATATTAATAATAAAATGGAAAAAACAAGTATTGGAAAATATGAGACAGTTGGAACATACATTGTTTGGTAGTTCTTCAAAAAGTTAAACATAGAGGGACTACCCTGGTGGCGCAGTGGTTAAGAATCTGCCTGCCAACACAGGGGACACGGGTTCAATCCCTGGTCCAGGAAGATCCCACATGCCGCGGAGCAACTAAGCCCATGCGCCACAACTACTAAGCCTGCGCTCTAGAGCCCGTGAGCCACAACTACTGAGCCCGAGTGCCACAACTACTGAAGCCAGTGTGCCTAGAGCTCATGCTCCGCAACAAGCCACTGCAATGAGAAGACGGCGCACCACAAGAGTAGCCCGCACTCGCCACAACTAGAGAAAGCCCGCGCACAGCAACGAAGACCTAACACAGCCAAAAATAAATAAACAAATTTTTTAAAAAAGTGTAAACAACTCAATACCCATCAATTGATGAACAAATAAATACAATGTGATATATCCGTACAACAGAATATTATTCAGCCATAAAAAGGAACTAAGTACTGATACATGCTACAATATGGGTGAACCTTGAAAACACTATGCTAAATGAAAGTAGCCAGAGATGAAAGTTCACATTCCATTTATATAAAATATCCAGAATAGACAAATACATAGAGACAGAAAGTACATTAGCAATTGTCAGGGGATGGGGGGGGATTCGAATCAACTTCTAATTGTTTGGGGTTTTTTGGGGTGTGGGGGGAGATGGAAATATTCTGCAATTAGATAGTGATGATGGTTGCACAACATGGTGAATATACTGAAAACTACTTAAGCTTACACTTTTAAATGGTGGATTTTATGTTATGAGGACTGTATCTCAATAAAACGAAAAGTGAACCTTTTTGATTTCACTGAGTTTGTCAGTGGAAACACAACAAAAACGTATTTTTCTTATTTTCCAGATAAAATATTTGAGCAGTGTATTCAGCACAAATGTCCAAATTTGCATTTACAAATTCCCCACCCCTTTTCCTTTAATGGTGTTTCTCATCCTAGTCCCTAATTTCTCAAGTTAGAACTTGCTTGAAACCTTGAAATCTGAGTTTGCAAATAACTGTAAGGTCCTTCTCTAAGGCAGCCTAGCTTGCATCATCTCCTTCTCAACCTTTAAAACAGAAATGTGAAGTAATGGGGATTTGTATAATAAAATAAAAAGCCACTAGAGGGCACTGTATCCCCTCTGGTTTGCAGTAAAGAAACACTTTATCTTAAAGGTTATGCTTTAGACAGTAAAGTCCGGAAAACTTGTCTATTCACCTGGTCAAACCATTCATTAGCTGAGTGGTTTGAAGAAAGTCTTCCAGCTTCTGGATTTCAGCTTCCACATCTGCATAAGGTTGGGCGTTGGTTACATGATTTCCAGGCTTCTGCCAACTCTAAAATTCCTCTTATACTGGCTTAAAACAAGGATGACATCTGGAAAAATAGTAAGAATTGTACCTGCTTTATCATTTCCTCCAGTTCACTCAAACTGTTTCTTCTTCCCACCTTGTCTATTTCTCTATTTCCAGCTAAAATATTAGAGTAACTCTGGACCTTTCCCCCTTAAGCACCCTTTACTGATAATTTATATTAAAAAAAAACAAAACAAAAAACCACTCTCAGAGCACTTTCCCAGTTTCACCAATAATTTTCTCTTTTGATTCTCATGACACATCGGGTTTGTAGGTATTATCTCCAATGTTCCTGGTGAGGAAACTGAAGCCTAGAAGAGTTCAGTGAATTGCCCACAGAAACACAGCTAGCAAGTTATAGCACCTGGCCTTCCAACTCCAAAGCCTGTACTCTTCATAAAAATATTCACTGTCAGTAGGAAGATACAAGTTTTGTGAGGCCTGAAGTATACACATTTATGCTGTCTGTATTAGTTTTCCATCATGGCTGTAACAAATTATCACAAAGTTAGTGGCTTAAAACAACATAGATTTAGGGGACTTCCCTGGAGGTGCAGTGGTTAAGACTCCACACTCCCAATGCAGGGGTGTTGGTCCAATCCCTCGTCGGGGAACTAGATCCCACATCCATGCTGCAACTAGGAGTTCACATGCCACAACTAAGGAGCCCACCTGCTGCAACTAAGACCCAACGCAACCAAATAAATAAATATTTTAGAAACAACAACAGCAACCTAGATTTATTATCTTACAGTTTTACAGGTCAGAAGTCCAACACAGGCCTCACTGGGCTAAAATCAAGGTGTCAAGCCTTCTGGGGGCTCTAGAGGAGAGTCTGTTTCTTTGCCCTTCCCAGACTCTAGAGGCCACCTGCATTCCTTGGCTGGTGCCCCCCTTCCTCCATCTTAAAAGCCAGCAACAGCAGGTCAAGTCTTCACACTGCATCACTCTGACCTGTCTGCCTACTCTCTCCCACTTTTATGGACTCTTAATTATATTGGGCCCAGACAATCCAGGATGATCTCCCTATTTTAAGGTCAGCTGACTAGCAAATTTAGTTCCATCTGCAACCCTAATTCCCCTTTGTCATGTAAATAACGTATTCACAGATTCCAAGGATTAGGACATGGACATCTTGGGGAAGGAGGGTGGCTTCTGACTATCACATTGGCCCTCTTTAAGATATATAAAGTTTAAATTATAAACTTAGACATGATTCTCTTAACACAAAGAAGAAACTTCATTTAATTCATGGAAAATCTTTTTCTCCATTTATTTATTTGGTTTATTTATTGAGGTAAATTCATATAACATGAAGTTAACCATTTTAAAATATACATTTCAGTGGTATTTAGTACATTCACAATGTTGTACAACCACCAACCACCAACCTATATCAAGTTCCAAATCATTTTCATTACCCTAAAAGAAAACTCCGTATCCATTAAAAAGTCATTCTCCCAGCCCCTGGCAACATTAATCTGCTTTCTGTCTCTCTAGATTTACCAATTCTGGATATTTAATAAAATGGAATCATACAATATCTGACCTTTTGTGTCTGGATATTCACAATTTGTGACCCTTTGTGACTGGCTACTCTCACTTACCATCTTTTCGAGGCTCATCCATGTTGTAGCATGTACCAGTACTCCAATCCTTCTGTGACCAAATAATATTCCATTGTACGGCTATATCACATTTGTTTATCCATACATTTAATGATGCACATTGGGTTGTTTCCAACTTTTGGCTATTGTGAATAGTGCTATGAAACTCCTGTACAACTATTTGTTTGAATACCTGTTTTCAATTTGGGGGGTATATACTTAGAATTGCTGGGTCTTGTAATATTATGTTTAACTTTTGAGGAACTGCCAAACTGTTCCACAGTGGCTATACCATTTTATACCCCCATGAGCAATGTGCAAGTTTTCAAATTTCTCCACATTCTTGCCAATACATACTTTCCTTAAAAAATTATTATTATAGCCATCCTAGTGGGTATAGAGTGGCATCTTGTGTTTCTGATTTGCATTTCTCTAATGACTAATAACGTTGAGTACCTTGTCATGTGCTTGTTGGTCACTTACACATCGTTTTTGGAAAACACCTATTCAAATCCTTTGCTCATTTTTTAATTGGGTTGTCTTTTTGTTGTTGAGTTGTAAGAGTTCTTTACATATTCTGGACATTAGACCCTGATTTGCAAATATTTTCTCCCATTGTGTAGGTTGTCTTTTCACTTTCTTGATAACATCCTTTGATGCACAAAACCTTCTCATTTTGGTGAAACCCAATTTATCTTTTCCTTTTGTTGCTCTTCTTTTGGTATTGTATCTAAAAATCCATTGCCAAATCCAAGGTCATTAAGATTTACCCCTCATCTTTTCTTCTAAGAGTTTTATAGTTTAGTTCTTACATTTAGGTTATTGGTTAATCCATTTTGAGTTTATGTTTGTATATGGCATAAGGTAGGGGTGCAACTTCATTCTTTTGCATATGGATATTCACATGTCCCAGCACCACTTGTTGAAGAGACATTTCTTTTCCCATTGAATGGTCTTGGCATTCTTTTCAAAAATCAGTTGGCCCTAGATTTGTAAGTTTGTTTCTGGACTTTCTATTCTCTTGGTCTATACAGCTATCCCTATGCTAGTACCACACTGTTTTGATCACTGTAGCTTTGTAATAAGTTTTGTAATAAGGAAATGTGAGTCCTCCAACTTTGTTCTTCTTCAATATTGTTTTAAGTATTCAGCATCCTGCACAATTCCATATGAGTTTACCACTTTTGCCAAAAGGGCTATTGCAATTTTAATAGGTATTACATTGAATCTGTAGATCACGCTGGGTAGTATTGCCATCTTAACAATATTAAGTCTTCCAATACGTGAACATGGATGTCTTTCCACTTATTTAGGTCTTCTTTAGTATCTTTCAGCAACGTTTTACAGTTTTCAGTGTGTCTTCCACTTTTGTGTAGTAAGGAATCTGGCCTTGTCTAAAGAGAGGTCTGGCCTTTGTCCCAGCTCCTGGGAGATGACCGCCACATCCTTGCAATTTCCCAAGTGATAGGAGTGTCTCTGAAATTCATAGTGGGTCCCTCAGACCAACTCTGACAGTTTATGCTAATGAGGTGTCTAAGGGTGGGCCCCTTCTCAGTTCAGGCTAATGAAATGACTCAGGGTAGGGCCGGCAATGTCAGAAAGACCAACAATGTGATTGGAGAGTTAGGGCTTTGTGTCACATGGTAACAGCCCAAACTTCAGGGAGGCAGGTGACTGGAGATTTTAGTTTGATCACATGGACTATGATTCATGCCAAGTAATGAAGCCTCACAAAGCAATGGATACCAGGGCTTGAGTGATATCCCAGGTTGGCAATACTCTTAGAGCACTGTCACACATCATAGCTGAGAGGAGATAACTCCACTCAGGACCTCACCTGGAGAGGACAACCAGAACTGTGAGTTTGGACCCCTCCCAGATTCTGCCCTATGCTACTCTTCCCTTGCTTGATTTCAATGTATCCTTTTTCTGTAATAAATGTGACTGTGAATATAATAGCTTTCAGGGTGTTCTGTGAGTCTTTCTAGCAAATTACTGATCCTAAGCAAGGTTATGAGAACCTCCAAATTTGTGGCCAGATGGTGTGAAGTGAGGGTGACCCTGGAGACCCCCAATCTTGCAGACGGTGTCTGAAGTAAGGGCAGTTTTGTGGGCAGTGTTTCTTCAGAAAGTAGAGTTGCCTAAAATCTTTGCAACCTCCTTAGTTAAACCTATCCCTAGGTGTTTTTATTCTTTTGGATGCTATTGTAAATGAAATTATTTCCTTAATTTCCTATTTATTCATTTTAAAAAATACTTATTGAGCACTTGCTATATGCTAGGCTCTGTTCCGAGTGCTTCACAAACACTAATTTTATTCCCCTAGCAACCTTAATTAGGTACTTTGTTGGAAACTGGGCAGACCCACTATACTGCTGCTTTACGTGCCTTCTTTGAGAAGTTTCCTGAGAATCTCTTATCTACCTCTTCGCACTGCCATTCCATAGTACAGGTCCTTATAAATTTACACCCGAGCCACAGTGTCCCACTGTCTCCCTAACTCAACTATCTACCATCTACTCTGAATGCTGCTGCCACTAACAATCCTGAAGCACTGCTGATCTAAGTCCTGGCCACTCCAGTGACCTTA
Source organism: Grampus griseus (assembly GCF_964374135.1). Classification (NCBI taxonomy): domain Eukaryota; kingdom Metazoa; phylum Chordata; class Mammalia; order Artiodactyla; family Delphinidae; genus Grampus; species Grampus griseus. Next base: position 84,389,171 of record NC_139017.1, read on the forward strand.
AGTGCCTTTCTTCTCTGCATTTACAAAGGTAAAAAACAATTACTGCTCACAAGCAGTACTTGACCATAGATTCTGCAATGTCTTCTACTAACATATTGAACTGCTACTGAAAACTTTGCTGTGAAACAAGCAGAGTGGTTGAGAGGAGGGCGCAAGGCCTGACCCCACAAACCCCACTCCTCCTCAACCTCAGGTTATTCATTTGCAAAACAGAAACTATAAGGCCTACTCTTAAGTGTTGTGGGAATTAAGTGTGTGTGTGAGACAAAAGGTGGAGTGGTAGGACAGGTCCTGGCATGGCAAATGCTCAAGAAATGTGGGCTGATTTGTATCTCAGTTGCCCCCAAAGAACTTGCAAATTCTTTGAAGGCAAGGGCCTTGACATACTTTTTTGGTATTTCTCAAATCAAGATTATTTAATCACTTTAACAGATACACTTTGGTATCTGGACTTGCTCAAGAACCATGGCTCTTATGACAAAAACCAGGCTCTGAAGTCTGACTTCAAATGTTGGCCACTACTAGGTCAGTGGCCTCTGTAAAGTTACCCAACCCCTCTGAACCTCAGGTCCTTTATTTGTAAACTGTCAATAGTACCTACTCCACAGGCTCATGAGGATTCAGGTGAAGTGTTTAGTATATAATCAATCCCCCCAAAACTGCCAGCCATAATTACACCCTGTCCCAAACATTCAGTGTCCACAAAAATTTGGCCTATCTGCAATCTTCATTTCTCCATCTTTCACACACACACACACACACACACACACGCACACGCACACACACACGCACACACACCCTCCCCCTCTTGGACCAATCTTTCCATCTTCTTACCCGCTCTTCTTTCCCGACTTCTGTGTACCCCAAAGACCATGGAAATCCCCTAAATGAGGTCGCTTCTACTACTGTTGCCATTTTAGGGAGCAGGAAACAGGCCCTGAGGGTTTGAGTGACTTCCCCGAGGTCACAGAACTCAAGCAGCGAGCCCACAGCCCACGCTCTTAACCTCTAGCCCTCGGCCTCTTCCCGGTCGCAGGTGCACCCGCGTCCACTCAAACCCCGCCCAGTCTCCCACTTCCAGTCACTTCCCCGCTCTTCTGCGCGCCCATCTCCCCCCACACCTGAGTCAGGCCCCGAGGGGACACGCCCCATCCATCCTTAGCGGTTTCCCCTTTTCTCTTCCAGAGACTGAGGGTGAGGCCGACATGGGCGTCCCGCACGCGTGGTGGTGGCCGCGACGTTGCGGGGGAACACCCAGCAGGACCGGGAGCCGACGACGGCGGCCGAGGGGGAACCACACCGAAGTCAGCGCTGTGAGGGCGGGCGGAGGGGGCGGGGCCCGTAGGGCCAACTCCGCCCCCTGCGTGCATTCTCCGGCCCCCGCGGCGTGGTATAAGGCGGCGGCGCCCACCCCTCCCCACAGTGTCTGGCGAGCTCCCGGGGCGTGGGGGGCGCCAGGCGCGGAGAGGAGCTCCGCCCCGAGCCGCCCCGTCACGTCACGCTCACGCGGCGCCGCGACCCGCGCACAACGGTTAGCTGGGTAACGGCGGGTGGCGCGCTGGGAGTCCTGGCTGCTCGGGCGTGGTGGGAGGGAGCCTCGGGGAACGGAGAGCTTGGTTTCCTGGGGACGGGGGGCGGCCCTCGAGGGCTTCGTGGCTGCAGCGCCGCGGAGCAAGGAGCGGTTGGTGAAGGAGGCGAGGACAGGTGTCCCAGCCAAGTGTCCCGGGCGCCAGCGCGGGGAGATGAGTGAGATCGTGGTGGCCTGGGGGAAATCTCTTCATCCCCACTGGGGATGCTTTCCATCTGGAAGAGTAATGACCTGAGGCTATAAAATCTGATAGCGCTGATTAACCTCTTCCCTCCAGGATCTCTTGGCCAGGTTGTGCCTGAGCGAGGGGTGGGGGGGTGATATGGGGTGGGAGGTTGTTTTGGCGTTGTGGCATGCCACCTGTAACCTTTTTTTTTAACATCTTTATTGGAGTATAATTGCTTTGCATTGTTGTGTCAGTTTCTGCTGAATAACAAAGTGAATCAGCTATACATATACATACATCCCCATATCTCCTCCCTCTTGTGTCTCCCTCCCACCCTCCCTATCCCACCCCTCTAGGTGGGCACAAAGCACCAAGCTGATCTCCCTGTGCCATGCGGCTGCTTCCCACTAGCTATCTATTTTACATTTGGTAGTGTATATATGTCCATGCCACTCTTACATCGTCCCAGCTTACCCTTCCTCCTCCCGATGTTTTCGAGTCCATTCTCTGCATCTGCGTCTTTATTCCTGTCCTGCCCCTAGGTTCTTAAGAATTTTTTTTTTTTTTTTTAGAATCCGTATATATATGTTAGCATACGGTATTTGTTTTTCTCTTTCTGACTTACTTCACTCTGTATGACAGACTCTAGGTCCATCCACCTCACTACAAATAACTCAATTTTGTTTCTTTTATGGCTGGGTAATATTATTCCATTGTATATATGTGTCACATCTTCTTTATCCAGTAATCTGTCAGTGGACACTTAGGTTGCTTCCATGTCCTGGCTATTGTAAATAATGCTGCAGTGAACATTGTGGTACATGAGTCTTTTTTTTTTTTTTTTTTTTTTGGCGGTACGCAGGCCTCTCACTGTTGGGGCCTCTCCCGTTGCGGAGCACAGGCTCCGGACGCACAGGCTCAGCGGCCACGGCTCACGGGCCCAGCCGCTCTGCGGCATGTGGGATCTTCCCGAACCGGGGCACGAACCCGTGTACCCTGCATTGGCAGGCGAACTCTCAACCACTGCGCCACTAGGGAAGCCCTACATGAGTCTTTTTGAATTATGGTTTTCTCAGGGTATATGCCCAGTATTGGGATTGCTGGGTCATATGGTAATTCTATTTTTAGTTCTTTAAGGTGTTTTCCAGAGTGGCTGTATCAATTTACATTCCTACCAACAGTGCAAGAGGGTTCCCTTTTCTCCACACCCTCTCCAGCATTTATTGTTTGTAGATTTTTTTGATGATGGCCATTCTGACCTGTGTGAGGTGATACCTCATTGTACTTTTGATTTGCATTTCTCTAATAATTAGTGATGTTGAGCATCCTTTCATGTGTTTGTTGGCCATCTGTATATATATATTTTTTAATAATTCTACAGCATTTCTATTGATTGATTGTTTGATTGATTGGCTGTGTTGGGTCTTCGTTTCTGTGCGAGGGCTTTCTCTAGTTGCGGTGAGTGGGGGCCACTCTTCATCGCGGTGCGCGGGCCTCTCACTGTCGCGGCCTCTCTTGTTGCGGAGCACAGGCTCCAGACGCGCAGGCTCAGTAGTTGTGGCTCACGGGCCCAGTTGCTCCGCGGCATGTGGGATCTTCCCAGACCAGGGCTCGAACCCGTGTCCCCTGCACTGGCAGGCAGACTCTCAACCGCTGCGCCACCAGAGAAGCCCCCTGTATATGTTCTTTGGAGAAATGTGTATTTAGGTCTTCTGCTTATTTTTGGATTGGGTTGTTTGTTTTTTTGATATTGAGCTGCATGAGCTGCTTGTAAATTTTGGAGATTATTCCTTTGTCCATTGATTCGTTTGCAAATATTTTCTCCCATTCTGAGGGTTGTCCTTTCGTCTTGTTTATGGTTTCCTTTGCTATGCAAAAGCTTTGAAGTTTCATTAGGTCCCATTTGTTTATTTTTGTTTTTATTTCCGTTTCTCTAGGAGGTGGGTCAAAAAGGATCTTGCTGTGATTTTTGTCATAGAGTGTTCTGCCTATGTTTTCCTCTAAGAGTTTGATAGTGTCTGGCTTTATATTTAGGTCTTTAATCCATTTTGAGTTTATTTTTGTGTATGGTGTTAGGGAGTATTCTAATTTCATTCTTTTATATATAGCTGTCCAGTTTTCCCAGCACCACTTATTGAAGAGGCTGTCTTTTCTCCATTGTATATCCTTGCCTCCTTTATCAAAGATAAGGTGACCATATGTGTGTGGGTTTATCTCTGGGCTTTCTATCCTGTTGCATTGGTCTATATTTCTGTTTTTGTGCCAGTACCATGTTGTCTTGATTACTGTAGCTTTGTAGTATAGTCTGAAGTCAGGGATCCTGATACCTTCAGCTCTGTTTTTCTTTCTCAAGATTGCTTTGGCTATTTTGTCTTTTGTGTTTCCATACAAATTGTGAAATTTTTTGTTCTAGTTCTGTGAAAAATGCCATTGGTAGTTTGATAGGGATTGCACTGAATCTGTAGATTGCTTTGGGTAATGTCATTTTCACAATGTTGATTCTTCCAATCCAAGAACATAGTATATCTCTCCATCTGTTTGTATCGTCTTTAATTCATCACTGTCTTATAGTCTTCTGCCTACAGGTCTTTTGTCTCCTTAGGTAGGTTTATCCCTAGGTATTTTATTCTTTTTTTTGCAGTGGTAAATGGGAGTGTTTCCTTAATTTCTCTTTCAGATTTTTCATCATTAGTATATAAGAATGCAAGAGATTTCTGTGCATTTCTGCTACTTTACCAAATTCATTGATTAGCTCTACTATTTTTCTGGTAGCATCTTTAGGATTCTCTGTGTATAGTATCGTATCATCTGCAAACAGTGACAATTATACTTCTTCTTTTCTGATTTGGATTCCTATTATTTCTTTTTCATCTCTGATTGCTGTGGCTAAAACTTCCAAAACTATGTTGAATAATATTGATGAGAGTGGGCAACCTTGTCTTGTTACTGATCTTAGTGGAAATGGTTTCAGTTTTTCACCATTGAGAATGATGTTGGCTGTGTGTTTGTCATATATGGCCTTTATTATGTTGAGGTAAGTTCCCTTTATGCCTACTTTCTGGAGGTTTTTTTTTATCATAAGTCGGTGTTGAATTTTGTCAAAAGCTTTTTCTGCATCTATTGAGATGCTTATATGGTTTTTCTCCTTCAATTTGTTAATATGGTGTATCACATTGATTGATTTACATATATTGAAGAATCCTTGCATTCCTGGGACAAAACCCACTTCGTCATGATGTATGATCCTTTTAATGTGCTGCTGGATTCTGTTTGCTAGTATTTTTTTTTTTTTTTTTTTTTTTTGCGGTACACGGGCCTCTCACCACTGTGGCCCCTCCCGTCGTGGAGCACAGGCTCCGGACATGCAGACCCAGCGGCCATGGCCCACGGACCCAGCCGCTCCGCAGCATGCGGAATCCTCCCAGACCGGGGCACAAACTCGCGTCCTCTGCATTGGCAGGCAGACTCCCAACCACTGTGCCACCAGGGAAGCCCTTTTGCTAGTATGTTGTTGAAGAGTTTTGCATCTATGTTCATCAGTGATATTGGCCCTATAGTTTTCTTTTTTGTGACATCCTTGTCTGGTTTTGGTGTCAGGGTGATGGTGGCCTCGTAGAATGAGTTTGGGAGTGTTCCTCCCTCTGCTATATTTTGGAAGAGTTTGAGAATGATAGGTGTTAGCTCTTCTCTAAATGTTTGATAGAATTTGCCTGTGAAGCCGTCTGCTCCTGGGCTTTTGTTTGTTGGAAGATTTTTAATCACAGTCTCAATTTCAGTGCTTGTGATTGGTCTGTTTATATTTTCTATTTCTTCCTGGTTCAGTCTTGGAAGGTTGTGCTTTTCTAAGAATTTGTCCATTTCTTCCAGGTTGTCCATTTTATAGGCATATAGTTGCTTGCAGTAATCTCTCATCATCCCTTGTATTTCTGCAGTGTCAGTTGTTACTTCTCCTTTTTCATTTCTACTTCTGTTGATTTGAGTCTTCTCCCTTTTTTTCTTGATGAGTCTGGCTAATGGTTTATCAATTTTGTTTATCTTTTCAAAGAACCAACTTTTAGCTTTACTGATCTTTGCTATCGTTTCCTTCATTTCTTTTTCATTTATTTCTGATCTGATCTTTATGATTTCTTTCCTTCTGCTAACTTTGGGTTTTTTTTTTTGTTCTTCTTCCTCTAATTGCTTTAGGTGTAGGTGTAAGTCTAGGTTGTTTATTTGAGATTTTTCTGGTTTCTTGAGGTAGGACTGTATTGCTATAAACTTCCCTCTTAGAACTGCTTTTGCTGCATCCCATAGGTTTTGGGTCATCGTGTTTTCATTGTCATTTGTTTCTAGGTATTTTTTGATTGCCTCTTTGATTTCTTCAGTGATCTCTTGGTTATTTAGTAGTGTATTGTTTAGCCTCCTTGTGTTTGTATTTCTTACAGTTTTTATTCCTGTAATTGATATCTAGTCTTATAGCTAGTAGTAGTAGTCGGAAAAGATACTTGATACGATTTCAGTTTTCTTAAGTTTACCAAGGCTTGATTTGTGACCCAAGATATGATCTATCCTGGAGAATGTTCCATGAGCACTTGAGTTCTGTTGTTTTTGGATGAAATGTCCTATAAATATCAATTAAGTCCATATTGTTTAATGTGTCATTTAAAGCTTGTGTTTTCTTATTTATTTTCATTTTGGATGATCTGTCCATTGGTGAAAGTGGGGTATTAAAGTCCCCTACTATTACTGTGTTACTGTCAATTTCCCCTTTTATGGCTGTTAGCATTTGCTTTATGTATTGAGGTGCTCCTATGTTGGGTGCATAAATATTTACAATTGTTGTATTTTCTTCTTGGATTGATCCCTTGATCATTATGTAGTGTCCTTCTTTGTCTCTTGTAATAGCCTTTATTTTAAAGTCTATTTTGTCTGATATGAGAATTGCTACTCCAGCTTTCTTTTGATTTCCATTTGCATGAAATATCTTTTTCCATCCCCTCACTTTCAGTCTGTATGTGTCCCTAGGTCTGAAGTTTGTCTCTTGTAGACAGCATATATATGGATCCTGTTTTTGTATCCATTCAGCCAGTCTATGTCTTTTGGTTGGAGCATTTAATCCATTTACATTCAAGGTAGTTATGGATATGTATGTTCCTATTACCATTTTCTTAATTGTTTTGGGTTTGTTATTGTAGGTCTTTTCCTTCTCTTGTGTTTCTCACTTAGAGAAGTACCTTCAGCATTCGTTGTAAATCTGGTTTGGTGGTGCTGAATTCTCTTAGTTTTTGCTTGTCTGTAAAGGTTTTAATTTCTCCATCGACTCTTAATGAGACCCTTGCTGGGTAGAGTAATCTTGGTTGTAGGTTTTACCCTTTCAGCACTTTAAATATGTCCTGCCACTCCCTTCTGGCTTGCAGAGTTTCTGCTGAAAGATCAGCTGTTAACGTTATGGGGATTCCCTTGTATGTTATTTGTTGCTTTTCCCTTGCTGCTTTTAATATTTTTTCTTTGTATTTAATTTTTGAGAGTTTGATTAATATGTGTCTTGGCGTATTTCTCCTTGGATTTATCCTGTATGGGACTCTCTGTGCTTCCTGGACTTGATTATTTCCTTTCCCATATTAGGGAAGTTTTCAACTATAACCTCTTCAAATATTTTCTCAGTCCCTTTCTTTTTCTCTTCTTCTGGGACCCCTATAATTCAAATGTTGGTGCGTTTAATGTTGTCCCAGAGGTCTCTGAGACTGTCCTCAATTCTTTTCATTCTTTTTTCTTTATTCTGCTCTGCAGTAATTATTTCCACTATTTTATCTTGCAGGTCACTTATCTGTTCTTCTGCCTCAGTTATTCTGCTATTGATTCCTTCTAGAGAATTTTAAATTTCATTTATTGTGTTATTCTTCATTGTTTGTTTGCTCTTTAGTTCTTCTAGGTTCTTGTTAAACGTTTCTTGTATTTTCTCCATTCTGTTTCCAAAATTTTGGGTCATCTTTACTATCATAACTGAATTCTTTTTCAGATAGACTGTGTATTTCCTCTTCATTTGTTTGGTCTGGTGGGTTTTACCTTGCTCCTTCATCTGCTGTGTGTTTTTCTGTCTTCTCATTTTGCTTAGCTTACTGTGTTTGGGGTCTCCGTTTTGCAGGCTGCAGGTTCACAGTTCCCCGTTGTTTTTGGTGTCTGCTCCCAGTGGGTAAGGTTGGTTCAGTGTGTTGTGTAGGCTTCCTGGTGGAGGGGACTGGTGCCTGTGTTCTGGTGGATGAGGCAGAATCTTTTCTTTCAGTTGGGCAGGGCTGCGTCTGGTGGTGTGTTTTGGGGTGTCTGTGACCTTATTATGATTTTAGGCAGCCTCTCTGCTAATGGGTAGGGTTGTGTTCCTGTCTTGCTATTTGTTTGTCATGGGGTGTCCAGCACTGGAGGTTGCTGGTTGTTGAGTGGAGCTGGGTCTTAGTGTTGAGACGAAGATCTCTGAGAGCTCTCGCCAGTTGATATTATGTGGGGCCGGGAGGTCTCTGGTGGTCCAATGTCCTGAACTTGGCTCTCCCACCTCAGAGGTTCAGGCCTGACACCCGACCAGAGCACCAAGATCCTTCCTCATGTTTAGACTTCCATCACCCATCTGGCAGGGAGTGAGCCTCCTCAAAGCACACGCAGCCGTCCTCCGGGAGGAAACACCAATCCCAACAGAAGCCCACAAGACAAAAGCAACTCAGCGAGATCCCCCGGCAGCTGAGAGCACGTTTTCTTCCTCTTTTTCTTTGATCTGTTGCTATACGCACTCTGCCCAAGACAACATCAAGTTTCTCAAGCTTTGCTTCCCAGCCTATGAAAAGTTGGGCACAGGGCCACCTGTAACCTTCTAATCTTTAAACTCTTTTAAACTTTTTTCCCTCTTCCTTTGACTCATCCTGAGTTCTACCCCATTCTTGATTCTCTGTGACTTTGTCCATAGAAATTCCATTTTCTCCTCAAATCCTACCTATCCCTTGTCTCCATTGTATTTTTTAAAAATATTTATTTATTTAGGCTGTGCCAGGTCTTAGTTGCAGCACATGGGATCTTTTAGTTGCAGCATGTGGACTCTTAGTTGTGGCATGCAGACTTCTTACTTGCGGCATGGATGTGGGATCTAGTTCCCCAGCCAGGGATCAAACCCAGGGCCCCTGCATTGGGAGCATGGAGTCTTCCCCACTGGACCACCAGGGAAGTCCCTCCACTGTATTTTTTTTATTTTGCGGTACGCGGGCCTCTCACTATTGTGGCCTCTCCCGTTGCGGAGCACAGGCTCCGGATGCGCAGGCTCAGCGGCCATGGCTCACGGGCCCAGCCGCTCCGCGGCATGTGGGATCTTCCTGGATCGGGGCACGAACCCGTGTCCCCTGCATCTGCAGGCAGACTCTCAACCACTGCGCCACCAGGGAAGCCCTCCACTGTAATTTTTGTATTATGTGAATCTTTACACTTGTATTATTTTTGCTTACTTTCTCTCCTCTATTGTAAGTTTCTAAGGTAGTAGCTGTCTTTGAAGTTCCCATATGCATAGTTAAATGGAACAGTGTGTCTTGAGCAACTTTTTGGCTAATTACTGTGACCCATGGAATTCTCTCTTCTTGTGGATCCAGTAATATCAGTTACATTATTTAAATTAGCCCCAAACCTTGTCTTCAGTAATTCCCTCTAAGGTGTAGGCCTTTGTCATGCCAATTGCCAGTAACCCCTCTAGAGGTTGATGATTCAGATTTAGGATGCAAATTAGAAATGCACAATTTTACCTCACTCTGTTGTGATTGCACCTTGCTGATGTTTGTCATTTTTCATATAGAAAACAGCCCCCTAAGGGGAGCAGATTAACAATTTACTGTATTTTTTTAGGAAAGTGAAATAGATTGTTGAAATTATTTTAAGTGTATTATAAAGTGATTTTTGTTTTACTGACAGTATATTCTAGGACTTACATCGTCAGCATTTAAAGACTTAAGTTTAACCTATAATCGTATTTTGAGATAACAAAATTTCATTTTTGATAATTTTTTAGTGTCCAGAAATGCCCTTTAAAACAACTTTGCAGGGCTTCCCTGGTGGCACAGTGGTTGAGAGTACACCTGCCGTTGCAGGGGACACAGGTTCATGCCCTGGCCCAGGAAAATCCCACATGCTGCGGAGCAGATAGGCCCGTGAGCCATGGCCGCTAGGCCTGCGCATCCGGAGCCTGTGCTCCGCAACGGGAGAGGCCACAACAGTGAGAGGCCCGAGTACCGCAAAACAAAAACAACTTTGCAAATAACTATTTATCTGTGCTTAGTGTAAGTAATGCTTATGTTAGACAAACAATACTTAATTTATTAGTCTTTTGTGGATTATCAGGTACTTTACAAAAACAACTTTGTTACTTCTTTGAAGTAGTGGGCTCAGATGTAGTAGTAATAATGATGTTCAGACTCATGATGGACATTACACAATTATGTATACAGGAAAGAAAAAGGAGACAAATGTAATTGTCTTGAATTTGGGATGAAAAATATATTTTTTAACGTCTTTATTGGAGTATAATTACTTTACAATGGTGTGTTAGTTTCTGCTTTATAACAAAGTGAATCAGCTATACGTATACATATACCCCCATATTGCCTCCCTCTTGCTTCTCCCTCCCACCTTCCTATCCCACAAAAATATGGAACGCATCATGAATTTGTGTGTCATCCTTGCGCCGGGGCCATGCTAATCTTCTCTGTATCATTCCAATGTTAGTATATATGCTGCTGAAGCAAGCATTGGGATGAAAACTTTAAGAATGATGAGTAAAGCATAGAGGTAAAATTCTAGTCTTTATTCATAAAAACCTAGAGATACTTTTACATAAAACCAACTATAAAACTATTAAAAATTATGAAGCTGATTATAGTGTTAAATATTTCAGTGAGCAGTTCAAGTCATACTTTTTTTTTTTTCAAGAAAAGGAAGAACAACTTTCTCTGCTGTCTTCCTCCTTGTGACTACTTATTTTCCCAACTTGGCCTCAAAGAACTAGGTGTGAAGTAGATACCAGCAGTGGTATACTAGCATTTCTATTCAAAAGGAGTAATGTAGATGACCATAACCCTAACTCCATACCTGTTTGTTTATTATTTTAACGTAGTCAGTACATTTGTGCTTCAAACCCTGGGACAAAATCAGTCATATATTAATAAATAAAAATAGTGTATTTAGGTTTTGGAGAGTCTACTTTGGATTGCAGAAAACAATGTTTATAGATTATAGTCTAGATTATAATCTGGAATTCTACTGAGCAAAACTCTCCTGTATAGTGTAAAGGACTTCAAAGGACACAGTCTCTAACTTCCGTTTCTTCACTATTACCTCAGATTTTTATGTCCTTTCTAAAATGTGAAGAAAATTGGTATTTAGAAATCATGCCAAAATAAAAAATTTCAAATAACAAAGACAGGAATTTGGTAATTTGGCAGAATTGTGTTGAGTCCACCTCTGGGTTTTGAATTTTTTTATCCATAATTTTTCTTTTGAATGCTCGTATTTTATTTCCTTTCTTCTTCTCTCTGAATCTTTTTCTTCCTGAAGACACTTGCAGTTTTAAATTTAATTTTGACACTGTGGAATAAAGTTTTTAATATAAGACAGTGTTATTATTAAAACTGATGAAACAGTTCTTCGTGACCAAAAATTGTGACCTTAAAAAGCAAATTGTGGGAGTTCCCTGGTGGTCTAGTGGTTAGGACTCGGTGCTTTCACTGCTGTGGCCCGGGTTCAATCCCTGGTTGCGGAACTGAGATCCCATAAGCCAAGAGGCATGTCCAAAAATATATAAATAAACAAACAAATAAATAAATAAAAGAAATTGTGAGAAACCATAACCGGCAACTAAGCTCAAAGTTTAATCACATTCAGTAAGTATTATATTAGCTGTTCCAACTGCATCAAACAGCTCTACTATCACGGAGTATGTATGTAAATTTAAGTGTAAATATTCTGAGATTAATTAACCTTTAATGTTTATTTTACTCTTAATTCAGAAAAAAATTTGTGAAATTCATGCCATGGAGCATTCCTATTTAACCTCAGAACCCAGATTGTTTCCTTTGAACTGAGATGTTGCAGCTTCTATTAACTCAAATGGAAATTTTAGAAATCTTGGAGATATTTTTATTATCCTACCTTCAGCATACATAGGTGAAATGTTCTGGGACAGGTAATCTTCATTTTCAAGTGGTGGTATGGAATTATTTTGCAAATCCTCAGCTTCATATGTACCCCGAACTTAGAATGAGCTCTCCTAAGATGAGACTGGATGCCTCAGGACTTCTTTAACTGACTCATTTCATGCAAATCCCCTTCTCCATCATTTTTAAAAAATTTCTTATTGAAGTATAGTTGATTTTCAATATTGTGTTTCAGGTCTATAGCAAAGTGATTCATATACTGTGTGTATGTGTGTGTGTGTGTGTGTGTGTGTGTATATATATATATATATATACTTTTTCAGATTCTTTTCCATTATAGCTTATTACAAGATACTGAATATAGTTCCCTATGCTATACAGTAAGTCCTTGTTTATCTATTCCCTTCTTCTTTACAAAAGAAAGACTACCTCACTCATCCCTGTTCTTACTCTGGTGTGCTGTTCCATGCTATAAAAATCTCTGGGGAACAATCCAAACAAAGGGAAAAACCCAGAATGCATAGCTCCAGAGAGAGAATTTTGAAGGAGACAGGAATAGGTGGTAACAGGAATGTTTTTCAACTCACTGCTTTGAATTTGTAGGGAAGAAAAACTTTCCCCTTCTTACCTTCTAAGCTCTGTGGTTGGTCTAATAATTAAATAATAATTAAATTGACATAAGGCAGATTAACAGCAGAAAAACATTTAATTTCGTACATACGCGAGCCCATAAAAATATAACACTTGAGACTTCCCTGGTGGCGCAGTGGTTAAGAATCTGCCTCCCAATGCAGGGGACGTGGGTTCGACCCCTGGTCCAGGAAGATCCCACATGCCGTGGAGCAGCTAAGCCCGTGCACCACAACTACTGAGCCTGTGCTCTAGAGCCTGCGAGCCACAGCTACTGAGGCCACGTGCCACAACTAATGAAGCCTGCGTGCCTAGAGCCTGTGCTCCACAACAAGAGAATCCACCGCAACGAAGAGTAGCTCCCACTTGGAGCAACTAGAGAAAGCCTGTGTGCAGCAACAAAGACCCAATGCAGTCAAAAATAAAAAAGCTAAATAAATAAATTTACTGAAAAAAAATATGACACTCAAAGAAGTAACCTAAGCAGGAAGCTTTTATACCTTTTAGACAAGGAAACAATACATTTGTGAAGAATTGACAAGACAAAGCATTTGGGCTTGGGTGGCATATTAGTGAAGAAGTAACAAGGTTTGTTTATATAGCCTTCTCGGCCCTAAACTCACTATCTCTGATAATAAGGATGCCTGCTATTCTCCTGATACTGGGAGAGTAACTTTCGAATGGGAGATTTATTTCCTGCTATCGGGGACAAAGGAGGTCAGAGTGTCCATCTTGTACCGGCTGTTTCTTAAGTTACTTTAATTCAAAATAAACAATATGCCAAATGGCATATTTTGGGGTGGCATATTCTATTCCCTTTCAAATTCAAGTGAGGTCACACCTTTTCTGATAGTGAGGACTGGCCAGTTATATAGTGGCCATTTTCCGTAAACTGAATGAGCCGAAGTGCCAAGGTTTTGACAACGATATGTTTAATGCACATATAACACAATATATAATATGCCAGAAATCACATATTTGCAACTATCAAACTTATACAGTTTAATAGTCAATGTGTAAGGAAGTACAGTTTCCAGAGTTCATTTTGGGGCAAAATTGTTGAAGACCACAGGCTTGGGAGTCACTTGTACACACACTTAGTTCCTTTCAAAGTAAATCTAAGAGATTAAGAGAGGGTATAATGGTATAATTCAGGACATTATATCAGCAAAGAATTTTGCTTGATTTTTTTTTCTTTCTTACACCAAATGTGATTCTTATAAAAAGCCTGTAGTTGTGGAAGAGAATTAATTTGGTAGCTCTATCTAAAAGACCCCAGGCAAAGGACACTATGAGATGTGACAGTATTTTCCAGAGCAAAAGCAGAAACTACGCTAGGGACCAAATTCCGGCGTCAGAACCAACCAGGAGCAACAGAGACCTTTACCAAGGATGAATCATGCTTTGGGAGATGAGGGCCCAGTGGCATTGGGGAAACTTTGAAATGGCTCTTACATCAATCATATCTCTTCTGCAGGTGAAATGTACTATATGTCCTATACTCACTTGAGGACTTTCACTTATCCTTGTTTGTCTCCGTCGGTGAATGGGAATGGGTGGAAAATTGTATTTCTAATAATTTCATGGTATAATCTTACCCATTCTGATGAATAGTCAAAATAAATGGAAACCTCTGAAGGAGATGAATCTGTAATTGCTACCAGGCCATAAGAATAATGGTGCTTTCATGTTCTGATTTGATTCCATCAATTTCTGGGCTTGAGCAGCTACTTAGAAAGTTGTAAATGTTAGGAGGAGTTATCTGGGCTATTTATGCCAAATCACTTTAAAGGACTTGAAACAATCTGATTGTGTCTGAGCTCCGGTAAACAGAACTATCCTAGTGGAACTTGCTGGCCCTGGTCATATCCCAGTCCTGTTTATCTGACCAGGAGACCCTGGGGAAGTTTGGAACAAGGCCAGAGTCTCTTAAGGAACATTGTTGAAGAAGTCTCAGATCCTTCTGGAGGAAAAGGAGGAGTCTGAAAAGTTTGCCCAGGCTCCTGCTTTTTGTGGTGGCATTGCCTTGGGGGGGGGTGTGTGTGTGTGTGTGTGTGTGTGTGTGTGTGTGTGTGTGTGTATTTGTTTAAATGAGATTATAAAATATGTCTTAGATATTTGTGTTCATGTGCATATATTGTTAGGGATAACTAGTTCTGTAGGAGAATTTTTTATATCTTGTATTTGTTTTAAAATGACAATCTAAAATAGATAAAGTATTTTCTGGATATTGTGGATGACCATTGTTTTAAAAGGAAAGTACTTTGCATTTGTGTTTGATTAAAATTAATACAGGTACCAAATAGTATGGATTTAATGATGCAGGCTAGTGAAGAATATGGATGAATACTTAATATTTAAATGATAGTTTTATACAAATGTAGACCAGATGATTTTATGGCATACTCTAAACTATGTAAAAACAAATTCAATATTAGTTTAAATAGAGAAAAAGTATATAATAGGATAAGCATATTCACTATGACAGCACTAATCTGATCGCAGCATTAATTTATAATTAATTATAAATTACAATTATATAATTATAAATTAACGTTTGTAGTGCTTTTGTTTAGTATTACTATATCTAATATGTACATATGTAAGTAACATTACAAATAAAATAATTTTATCAACCCAGCGATCCAGAAGAATTTTTATCTTTCCTCTTTTAAAGAGGGTCTGTACATTAAAGTACATGTGTTTTGGAACCAGACTCACTTGAATTTGGATATGGGCTGTATTGTTTAACAACTTTAGGCACATCTTCACCAATTAAATGGGGCTTCATTTAATTTTCCAAATAATATATTTGCCTGGTATCTGCCAGAACCTATTCTAGATAATGGAAGTATATCATTGAACACAATAGATATGGTGTCTGTTCACAAGAGCATACACAGTTTAATGGGAGAGCCGGGCAAACAAATTATACTACAATGTAGGTGTTATGATAGAAGTAAGACTGGGGTTCTATGGGTCCACATAGCAGAGATGACAAGCCTGCCCCTGGCAGTTCAGGAGAAATGAGACCTGAAAGACAAATAGCAGTTAGCCAAGTGATGGGAGAGCCAGACCTAGGCACAAGGAACAGAAACGTGCAAAAGGCAGAGGATGGCACTTTGAAGAAGTTCAAGTACTCCGTTAAGCCTGGGGCGTAGTGTGTGATGGAAATCAGGAGGAGATAAAGTTGAAGAGGCAAAAATGGTGAGATTAGAACAGGTTTTGAATGCTTTGATAAATTATTCTGAGGGTGATATATCTGGAGCCATAGAAGAATTTTAAGAAAAAGAGCAAAATGACCAGGCTTTACTTTCAGAAGATCACTTGGACTGCAGTGTGGAGAATGAAAAAGGGAGACCAAAAGGTGGAAAGTAGGGAAACCAGTTAGGAGGCTATTGCATTAACCCATGGGAGATTGGTGACCTGATCTAAGGTACAGTGGCTGTGAGGGTGGAGAGGAGGACAAATACAGAGCTATTCAGATTGATTAGATATGGGACATGATGGCAAATGAGAGAAGGTTGACGCCCAGATTCTGGACTGGCTAGCTGGAACTATGCGATTGAGTCATCACATAGATGATAAGGAAACCACTGGAACAGATAAGCTCTCAGTTTGCATTGTTAATTTAGGGCAGCTTGTGTGTAGTACATGTTTAAGGATCCATTTTCCCTTCTGGCTATATCGGCATCCTCTTTTATTTGTCCATCAAATATTTGTTGAGTATCTATTATTACATGCCAAAGGGCTAGAGATATATCACTATAAAAAGTCCCTGTTTTCATGCAGCTTATTTTTTGGTGTGGAGAGACTGACAACAATAAGAGGTAATGTGGTCTAGTAGTTAAAAGCACAAACTTGGGAGCCATTCTGATTACGTTTGAATCCCAGCTCTGCCATGTCCTGAATAAGTTACTTAACCTTTCCGTTCTCAGTTTGCTCAACTCTAAATAGGGAATAGTAATAGTACTTACTTCATAGGGTTGTTAGAGCATTAAATTAATCAAGTAAAGTGCTTAATCTAATGCCTGCTGCATAGAAAGCACTATATGAGTATTTGCTGTTATTTTATATATTTTATTTTATATATTCTTTTAGATAGGTACCATGGAGAAAAACAAAGCAAGGTAAGGAGTGGGAAGTGGGAGGTTGATCTAGGATTGATCTAGGATGGTCCAGAAAAGGCTCCCTGATATGGGAACATTTGAACAAAGATTTCATTGAAGTGATATCTGGGTTAACAAAATTCTAGGCAGTGATAAACGTAAATTCAGAAACCCTGAAGGGCAAGTGTGATTGACATCCTTAAAGATAGTAAGAAGGCCAGTATAGCTGGAGTGGTATAAGCCTGGAGGGACAAAAGTAGGAGATGAAGTTAGGATAAATTATATAGGCCTTTGTAGCATTTAAAAACTCTGGCTTTCTATTCTATCTGTTCTGTGACTGGACCCCAGGCTTCAGAATTAGGCATATGAAATAGATCCAGCCAGTCAAGGCTCACACAGTGATTAGACCTGACCAAACCAACTATTTACTTAAAGCTAATTATGTTGCCAAAGTGAACATTCTAGGAATTCTGTTGCCTGGAACGAAGCTGGGATCTTATGGAAAGTATGTAGCCTTGGAGTTACTGGCAATCTTCTTGCCTCAATGAGTTGAGGACCTGCTTGAAAGTGAAATCAACACAGAAGAAAGTAGAACTATAAATAGGGAAATATCTCTGACCAGATCATTTGGTCCTTGGATCAGGCTGTGCCTAAAGCCAGAATCACTGCCTTAGATTTCTTGGTTACATGAGCCAAAAACATTTTCTTTTTGGTCAAGTCAGATTGAGTTAAGTTTTTGGTCACTTGCCAACCTGATTAACATAAAATAGGCAGAAGAAATGGAGTAACTGAATCAAACTGAAAAGGAGTGAATGGCCTGCAAGAAAGGAAGACAATCCAGAGAGAAGATACAAAAGAAATAACTTGAGAGTGCACTTTCAACAATTTGAACAATGAATGAAGAAATTAATGTCCAGGCAAGGACACAAGAAGCTTGTCAGATAAGCCTGGTGAAAGTATCTAGCACAAAATAGATAATTAAAAAATAGTATCTATAATGGTAATAGCTTCCATTATCTGCCACTAAATTATAAATTCTTTGGGAGCAGGAAACATATTTCAGTTTTTATTGCTTTTAGTAAACTAAAGTTGTCACTCAGATATTTGAATTGAATTTACTTTGTGCTGTGCCTTGCATACTTGGGCTAGTAATTGGGAGGTAAGCCTGGGATCAGCAGCAAAGGAAAACTAACCTTAGCTCCCACATTAAGCCAGGAATCCTGGCTAAAATCATCCAGGTCCATAGCATTCCTAGCTTCTGGGAGATGCAATTTTTTTTTTCTGGAAGAAAGTACCCTCAGTTTAGGCCTTCAAGTTTCTCAGAGATTAAGATCAACCACCTAAGTTCATAAGCATTACCAAAAGAACGACATGGAAAAATTGAGAAACACATCGTCATTAGGAGATTTCAACATACTTCTCTTCAATTATTGATAGATGAAGCAGAAAATAGAAAACTAGTAAAGATTTAGAAGATTTGAAAAAACAAAAGTTTGATTCAACAAATAAATAATTCAAACCAACAACTAGAAAATGTATATTCTTTTCAAGCATACATGAAATATTTTCAAAAATTAATATACCAGCCCATAAATGCCAGTCTTATAAAATATCAAAAAATTGAATTGTACCAACCTTGTCATCTTACCACAGTGTTGTTAAGTATAAGTCACTAAAGTTAAACAAAAGATTTCCTTTGGAGAGCTAAAAACCCCTGAATAACTCTGGGTCAAAGAAGAAGGCACAGTGGAAATTTTTAAAACACTTGGAACAAACAATAGTAAAAATACTGTATATAAAACTACATAGAATGCAGTAAAGATGATAAATAGAGGGAAATTTGTAGTCTTAAATGCTCATATTAGAAAAAAATTAGGGCTAAAAATTAATCAGCTAAGTAGCCATCTTACGTTTGAAAAGGAATAGAATAAATTCCAAATATGTAGGAATACAAATGATGATAAAAAATAGTAACAGAAATCAATGAAATAAGGGGAAAGTATAATAAAATATAGATAAAACTGAGAATGTTCTTTTTTATGGGTATGCTATTAACATTTAAATTTTACCATCAATCAAGTATATGCTGGCCATATGTTCAGATTTTTGAAATAAAGATAAATGGACAGCTTTAAGGGTCCAATATATTAAACACTGAACAATATATTCAACAATTAAGAAACATCTAGGGGGTGATATAACTAAAAATACTAGCACAAGTATAGGGCCAAGCCCTGCAATTGGAGGAAAAATCTGTTCAGGACAGAGAGGTTCTTGTGAAAATGTTCTTTGAAGAAAACTTATAAGATAGATAAATTCCTGAGATTAAAGGGGGAAAAAGAAGGCACAAATATCAATGATAAAGAGGATATACCTATACTCATAAAGAGATTAAAATATAAAAATTCTATGCCAGTAATTTGAAAACTTTGACAAAATGGAAAAAGCTATAGAAAAATACCCTAAAAAGACAGACTCAAAATGCAATAGAAGGAATGAATAAACCTATAATTGTTAAGAAAATTGAAGGAGGTGATATGAAATCTTCCAAAAAGAAAATAAAGTGCCCAAATAGTATTACCAGTAAATTCTACCAAACTTACAAAGACTAGATCATTCTAGTCTTATATAATCTCTCCTTGAGAGGAGGAAAAAAGAGAACATCTCCTAACTCACTTTATGACTCTAATGTAAAACTGATATTGAGGGACTTCCCTGGTGGCGCAGTGGTTAAGAATCTGCCTGCCAATGCAGGGGACATGGGTTCAAGCCCTGGTCTGGGAAGATCCCACATGCCGCGTAGCAGCTAAGTCCATGTGCCACAACTACTGAGCCTGCACTCCAGAGCTCTCGAGCCACAACTACTGAGCCTGTGTGCCACAGCTATTGAAGCCCGTGCGCCTAGAGCACATGCTCCGCAACAAGAGAAGCCACCGCGTGAGAAACCCGTGCACCACAGCGAAGAGCAGCCCTCGCTCACCGCATCTAGAGAAAGCCTGCATGCAGCAACAAAGACCCAACACAGCCAAAAAAATTAAATTAATTAATTAATTAATTTAAAAAAACTGATATTGAAATCAGAGAAGGACAATATGAAAAGGGAAAATTATATTTCCAAATACTTTATGGACACATTTCAAAAAATCCAAACAAAATATTAACAAATTTAACTTAGAAATGTATTAAAAAGATGTATATTGTGACAAAGTTGGGGATATTCTTCAAGGATGAATTCATCCTTGAATTCGTAGGAATTCAAGGGTGGTTTAATATTTAAAAGATCTATAAATGTTACTCAGTACTTGTACAGATGAAAGAAGAAATGCCTTGTGAAGGTATTATGAAAAAAAAACAAAACCTGAATTCAATGGTCAATGGATTTAAAATAAATTCTTAATGAACTAGGAATAAAACTTTCTAAATCTGATAATGTATCTGCCAAACTCTGGAGTAAATACTTTTCTTGATGATGAAACACTCTATACATTATTTTACTTATTAAGTAAGATGAGGGTTATTTCAGCACAAGCACTGCAATACCATGAAAATCTATCTGAAAACTGAGACAACTACTAAGTGACTAATGAGCTGGTAGCATATACAACGTGGATACGCTGGCACAGGAATGATGCACGTCCCAGGCAGGCAGGAGTGGGATGGTGTGAGATTTATCATGCTTCTCAGCACAGCATGCAATTTAAAACTTATCAATTGTTTATTTCTGGAATTTTCCACTTAATATTTTCAGACCACAGTTGACCGTGGGTAACTGAAACTGCAGAAAGCAAAACTGCAGATAAAGGGGGACTACTGTATACAAAAATCAATTGTAGTGGTACTTCTGGGATGGTGGGGTAAGGTCCTCTGAAATTCTGCTCTTTCATAAGAGCAATAAGAACATTGGCAAAAAAAAAAATCAACTTTTCAAAACTCAAAATTAACCAGAGGCTTGCAATAATCCAAAGAGAATATATTCAAGAAACAACTGAATCTCAGAACAGCAAGATTTGTGGTGGTTTTTTTTAAAATTAATTAATTTATATTTTATTTTTGGCTGCATTGGGTCTTTGTTGCTGCACACGGGCTTTCTCTAGTTGCGGTGAGTGGGGGCTACTTTTTGTTGCAGAGCATGGGCTCTAGGCATGTGGGCTCAGTAGTTGTGGCTCAAGGACTCTATAGAGCGCAGGCTCAGTAGTTGTGATGCACGGTCTTAGTTGCCCCATAGCATGTGGGATCTTCCTGGACCAGGGCTCGAACCCATGTCCGCTGCATTGGCAGGTGGATTCTTAACCACTGTGTCACCAGGGAAGTCTGATTTGTGGTGTTTTAACATGATCTATTCCAGTTCTCATCTCCCCAACTCTAGTAGAATTGAAACAAAAAACCTTACAATAATAGTAGCCATGAAAATCAGCAGTGTAGTAACCACTGGTGGGGGCAGAATTGTTTGGAATCTTCAAAAAACCTCATTCTTAGAGAATTATCATTATTCAACATGTCTGACAGTTTCCTCGAAACCCCCACTCACAGGGCTTGTCTTTCTTTGACCTGATTCAGAGCTTGCTCAGTGCAAACAGCTTTCTCCCCAGGACATTTGTTGAAAACAATCAGGGGCAATTATTTCAAATCTTAGCTGCCTGAGTTGGAAAAACAATTGGGGCAAACAAAAAGCTGACCAAACACTTCAAAGCAAAAACTGGGAAGTGAGATGTCCATAGAGGGCTTTGAAAAGCTCTGACATATTCCCAGGATGCTAGAAGGTCATGCACATGTGCACACTCTGCCCATGCTCAGGAAATACCTGAGAAGGCCTGAATCTCTCTCCTCTGACTGAACTTGAAGCTCTATACAAGCAGGAATTGAAAGCTAAGGCAGAAGTGTAAGCTGCCTGCTGGAGAATTGAAAGCATGCCTAAACATACACATAATACCCTTTGGTGAAGCCTGGGAGATATACTGATTCAAGGCATTTTAAGGAAATTTTTGTCTAATCATTGGCTGATCTCTAAGCTAACCAAGCAAGATTTCAATAGCCACATATGACAAAAAATACAAACTTCACAGAATTTATTTAGGAAATTCATTAAGCAAACAAAAGGCAATAGGAGTAGTATCAACATGAACAACCAATAGCAATAACAACTAGCCCTGGGGAGGGAATCTGATTTCCACAGTTGCCACATGGTATTATTTTATATTTTTAAATTAATTTTTATTGGAGTATAGTTGCTTTACAATGTTGTGTTAGTTTCTACTGTATAGCAAAGTGAATCAGCTATACATATATCCGCTCCTTTTTGGATTTCCTTCCCTTTTAGGTCACCACGGAGCACTGAGTAGAGTTCCCTGAGCTATACAGTAGGTTCTCATGAGTTACCTATTTTATACATAGTTTCAATAGGGTACATATGTCAATCCCAATCTCCCAATTCATCCCACCCCTGCTTCCTCCCTTCGTGTCCATACATTTGTTCTCTACTTCTGTGTCTCTATTTCTGTTTTGCAAATAAGATCATCTATACCATTTTTCTATATTCCACATATACGTGTTAATATATGATATTTGTTTTTCTCTTCTGACTTACTCTGTATGACAGTCTCTAGGTCCATCCACGTCTCTACAAATGACCCAATTTCGTTCCTTCTTATGGCTGAGTAATATTCCATTGCATATATGTACCACATCTTTATCCATTCTTCTGTTGATGGACATTTAGGTTGCTTCCATGTCCTGGCTATTGTAAATAGTGCTGCAATGAACATTGGGGTGCAGCCACATCATATTATTTTAAATGTCCAGTTTTCAACAACAAAAAAAACCAAAAACAACAAAATATGTGATGCACAAAGAAACTGGAAAGTATGGTCTATACACAGAAAAGTCATTTAATGAAACTATCCCCAAGGAAGCCTAGACATTGGACTTACTAGACAGAGGCTTTAATTTAGGTATTATAAATTTTTTCAAAGAATTAAAGAAAACTATGTCTAAAGAACTAAAAGAAATTATGAGAACAATGTCTCACCAAATAGAGAATATTTATAAGAGATAGTTATTACAAAAAAGAAGAGCCAAATAGAAATTCTGGAGCTGAAAAGTACAATAACTGAATGAAAAATCTGTAAGAGGGGCTCAAAAGCAGACTTGAGCTGGCAGAAGAATCAGTAAACCTGAATATAGGTCAATTGAGGTTATCAAATCTAAGGGAAAAAAGAAAAATGAATGAAAAATAAATAGAACTTCAGAGACAAAGACAAAGAGAGAATCTTGAAAGCAACAAGAGAGAAGCAACTCATCACAAACGAAGTATACTCAATAAGAGTAACAGCTGATTTTTCTTTAGAGACCATAGAAGCCAGAAAGCAATGGGACAAAATACCCAAAGTGCTGAAAGAAAGACTGTCAACCCAGAATTCTATATCCAGCAAAATTATCCTTCAAAATGAAAGGGAGATTAAGACATTCCCAGATAAAAACTGAGAGAATTTGTTGCCAGCAGGCATTCCCTACAAGAAATACCAAAGAGTGTCCTTCGGGCTGAATTGAAAGGACACTACACAGTAACTTGAATCCACATGGGAAAAAGTAAAGAACACCAGTAAAGGTAACTACGTAGGTAAATATACAATAAGACAGTATGAATGTATTTTTTTCTTTGTAAACATTTTTTTCCCCTTCTACCCGATTTAAAAGCAATAATTATACAATTTTTAATGGGCTTATAGTGTATAAAGATGTAATTTGTAAGACAATAGTGTGAAGGAGGAAACTGTACAGGAGCAAAGTTTTACTATTGCAATTAAATTGGTATTAAACTATACTAGACTGTTTTAAGTTAAGATGTTAATCGTAATCCACAGGACAACCACTAAGAAAATAACAAAAAACATAGTATAAGAAACAGCGAGGTAATTAAAGGGGCACACCAAAAATATCTATTTAACATAAAAGAAGGCAGTGATGGAGGAAAAGAAAAACAAAAAAGACATAAGACAGAGAAAACAAATAGTAAAACAGCAGACCTAAGTCCTACCTTATCAGTAATTAAATTAAATCTAAATAGATTAAGCACTTCAATCAAAAAGCAGTGATTGGCAAATTGGATCCAACCCTATGCTGTCTACAAGAGGCACATTATAGATTCAAAGACACAAATTGTTTTAGAGTATACAGATGAAAAAATAATATGCCATGCAGACAGTAACCAAAGAAACCTAGGCAAAATAGACTTGAAGACGAAATTGTTTTTAGACACAAAGACATTTTATAATGATAAAAGTTCAATCCATTATGAAGACATAACAATTATAAACATATATACACCTAACCACAGAGCCCCAAAATAGATGAAGCCAAAACTGATGGAAATAGAGAAATAGACAATTCAATAACAATACTTGAAGATTTCAACAGAACTTCAATAAAATAATTAGGCAGAAAATCAACCAGGAAATAGAAGACTTGAACAACCAAGTATGTACCAAGTATAAACCAAATAAATCTAACAAACATCTGTAGAACATTTTACCCAACAACAACAGAATACACATTCTTCTCAAGTACACATGGAACATTTTCCAGGATAGACCATCTATTAGGCCTTAAAACAAGTCTCAGTACATTTGAAAGGACTGAGTATGTTCTCTGATCATAATGAAAAAAAATCAGAAATGAACAACAAAAGAAAATTTGGCAAATGAGCAAATATGTGGAAATTAACAACACATTCCTAAATAACCAATGGTTCAAAGAATAAATTATAAAGGAAATTAGAAAACACATTGAGATGAATGAAAACAAATTACAAAATACCAAAATTTCTGTAATACAGCTAAAACAGTGACTAGCAGGAAATTTATAGCTGTATACATCTATATTTAAAAAGAAAAAAATCTCAAATCAATAACTGAAACTTTTGGGACTTCTCTGGCAGCACAGTAGTTAAGAATCCACCTGCCAATGCAGGGGACACAGGTTTGATCCCTGGTCCGGGAAGATCCCACATGCTGCGGAGCAGCTAAGCCTGTGTGCTACAACTACTGAGCCTGTTCTCTAGAGCCCGCGTGCCACAACTACTGAGCACACATGCCACAACTACTGAAGCCCGCATGCCTACAGCCCATGCTCTGCAACAAGAGAAGCCACCACAATGAGAAGCCCATGCATCACAATGAAGAGTAGCCCCTGCTCGATGCAACTAGAGAAGGCCCACACGCAGCAACGAAGACCCAGCACAACCAAAAGTAAATAAGTTAAAATAAAATTTAATTTAATTTAATTTCCATCCTGTTGGGAAGAAGTCTCTAAAAAAAATAAATAACTGAAACTTTTACCATAAGAAACAAGAAAAAAAGGGTAAATTAAATGCAAAGTTAATACAGGGAAGGAAATAATGAAGATTAGAACAGAAATAAATGAACTAGAAAGTACAAAAAAATAAAGAAAATCAATAAAACCAAAAGTTTGGTTCTTTGAAAAAATCAGTAAAATTGACAAACTTTAGACTAACCAAGAAAAGAGATAGAGAACTCAAATTACTAAAATCAGAACTGGAAGAGGATACATTATGTATAGTGAAGAATTAACCTTACCAATAGAGAGGTTTGGCCTTTGTCCTTGGCTACTGGAATATGATCTCTAGGTCTCTGAAGAGTCCTGCCTGATAGGAGTGTCTTTGTTTGCTGGGCCCTTTAGCTATATTGTCTTATTTCCAATCTCTGAAAGATAAAGTATTAGCCCCTGGTAAGGGCTCTAGTAAGGGCTGGAGACTAAAGGTTAGCACTCACGTGAGCAGTATGTGATCAGGCCCTACTAAATTCTAGACACCAAAAGCTTAGGTGAGTTTCCCCGGTTGGTGGTACTCTATATTTTCACACATTGTAAGTGGGAGAAGGTAATGCTATCCATGACTCCATGGAAAGAGTATGATCAAAAGCTCCACACTTGAACCTCTCCCAAACTCTGCCCTGTGCATCTCTTCCTGTGGCTGATTTCAACCTGTGTCCTTTCCCTGTAATAAATCGTGAATATAATAGCTTTCAGTGAATTCTGTGAGTCCTGTTGAATTGCCAAAACTCTTTTGGAAACCACCCCACTCCGCACCCCCTGACCCCCACTGCCTAAATTTGCAATTGGTGTTAGAAGTGAAGTCAATTTTGTGGGGCCTGTTCCCTCTAATAGTACTGTTGGTTAAACTCTTCATGTATCACTACTAACCTTGTAAAAATAAAAAGGGATTACAAAGGAATACTCTGAACAATTGCAGACCAACAAATTAGATAACCTAAATGAAATGAACACATTTCTAGAAAGGCACAAACTATCAAATGACTCAAGAAGATATAGACAAGCTGAATATACCTATAGCAAGTAAAAAGATTGACATAATCATCAAAAAACTACCCACAAAGAAAACCTGAAGCCCAGATGGCTTCACTGGTGAATTCTATGAAATATTTAAAGAACTAACACCACTCTTTTACAAGCTCTTCCAAAAAGCAAGAGGAGGGAACACTTCCCAGCTTGTTCTTTGAAGCCAGTATTACCCTGTTACCAAATCCAGACAGACATCACAAGAGAAGAAAACTGCAAACCATTATCCCTGGTAAATATGGACGTAAAAATCCTCAACAGAATATGAGCAAACAGAGTCCAACAACATAAAATGGGTTATATATCATGACAAATTGGGACTTACCTCAGGAGTGAAGGAATTCATAAATGGTTCAACATATAAAAATCAGTCAAACCATACCATATTAATAGAATAAAGGCCCCAAACCACGAGATCATCTTCATAGACACATAACAATTTGCTACAATCCAATATCCTTCGCGATAAAAATACTCAACAACTAGGAATAGAAGGAAGCGTCTCAAACTTAATAAAGGGCATCTATAAAAACCCACAGGTAACATCATACTTAATGGTAAAATACTGAAAACTTCCCTGTAAGGTCAGAAATAAGACAAGGATGTCCACTTTCACCACATGCACTGGAGGTTTTATCCAAGGAAATTAGGCAATGAAAGGAAGATGTAAAACTATCACAGATGACATGATTTTGTAAATAGAAGATCCTAGGGAATCTACACACATATATACATATATATACATAAGTCTATTAGAACTGATAAATGAGCTCAGCAAATTTGCAGGCTGCAAAATTAACATACAAAAATCAATTGTATTTCTAGACACGAGCAATGAAAAATCCAAAAATAAAATTAAGAAAACAGTTCAAATTACCATATCGTCAAAAATAATATTCAGGAATAAAATTAATTGCTAATGGGTACAGGGTTTCTTTCTGGGGTGATGAAAATATTCTGATATTAGTGATGATAGTTGTACAGTTTTCTGAATATACTGAAAACCACTGAAATACAAACTTTAAAAGGGTGAATTTTATGATATGTGAATTATATCTCAGTAAAGCTATTATTTAAGCAAATCAATTGTGTCTTTATAAACCAGCAACTAACAGAAAATGATTTTTTTAAAATTACCATCTACAAGAGTAATAAAAGCTACCTTGGAATAAGTCTAACAAAAGTTGTGCATAAAAGTAAATAAATAAATAAATAAATAAAAATAAATAATTAAAAATTTAAAAAAGTTGTGCAAACCCTGGGAATTTTATAATTTTATAAAGCTTTTAGAAACTTTACTTCTATAAAAGTTTTATTTAAAAAACCTACTCTTTTAGCTTCTTAAGCAGAACTCTTCCTAAGAGTTGTTCTTTTTAAATCACTACAGGATCACTTTCTAAATTATATTTGAAGTGTTTAGATTAGTTAGAAGGTGAGCTATTTAAAAGTTGATTTCTATGGATAGGAAGGTAGGATTTGTATTAAAGAGTAAGGAATAGTAAAATATGAAATTGTCATTGTTGACCTGTACAGTATTAACACTGTACTACATCATTCCAGGTAATGTTAGGGTGGCCAGAATGAGTATGATAACATATTGTTGGAAGGTTTATTTTGACATAAAATAGAAGCTGGTTTAAGTAAATCAAAGGAGAACTTAATTTCTCTAAAGTAGACTGGTAAACCTTTTAGCTCTCAACTTCTCCCACCTGCTAGTAATTCATAATCACATTGTATTTCTTTTTCTAACTATATTTTTCACTAATGCTGGGGCTTAAGAAGAAAAGGGGAAATCTTTGGTTTAAAACTACTAGTCTCTGATATCAGGGTTCATTTTTTAAAAAATATTTTATTTATTTATTTATTTGGTTGCGCCCTGTCAGTTGCGGCAGGCGGGCTCCTTAGTTGTAGCATGCATGTGGGATCTAGCTCCCTGACCAGGGATTGAACCCAGGCCTCCTGCATTGGGAGCATGGAGTCTTAACCACTGCGCCACCAGGGAAGTCCCTCAGGGTTCATTTTGCAGGTTTAAACAGTATTGGTCAGCCATCGTTTAGGAATCTTTCTAGTCACATATTAGTAAAAGAATACCTTAAATCTAAGCAGCTAGATGAAAACCCAACTTTACTGAGCTAACTTTCCAGCCCGTTAAATGAGAATCTAATGCTTGAAATGACCTTTTATTTAGAAAATTGCTATATGCCTTTATTTATTTATGTAATAAATGTAAGGGATTTTATGGGAGTGCTTTGTTATTGACCTACTTGTTATGTACTATTTTAATTTCATACCCTTTAGATATTTGGATTTGAACTGCATTTTAGAATTCATCTTTACTTACAATGCCACCATCAAACGGAGGTCCAGTTGGATACACGCCCCCAGATGGAGGCTGGGGGTGGGCAGTGGTTGTTGGAGCTTTCATTTCCATTGGCTTCTCTTGTGCTTTTGGCAAATCTATTACTGTATTTTACAAAGAAATTGAAGAAATATTTAAAGCCAGCACCAGTGAAGTGTCATGGTTATCTTCCATCACGTTTGCTGTCATGTATGGTGGAGGTAAGTACTCATGACCTGCTCTTTTAACTTTCAATGGGTAGACAAAAGCTCTGTAGTAAGTGCTTTTTGTTCTTGATGCCCTTATCAGTGAGATATTTGAAATGTTAGTTCTTGGAGTTACGTGATTAGAGTCGTGTTTTTCATTGTCTTTAACAATAAAAGCTACATAGAAGCTGTGTGCTCTGTTAGGTCAGTTATAAAATGGTGTCATTATAAAGGATAACTTCCTTTAAAAATGTGTTTTGTGTTGACTGCTGGGTATAGAAAGGTAATTGATGTTTGTATTTTAATCATATACCCTGTAAACTTGCTAAACTCTTGTTGTTTCCGATAGTTTATTGGTAGATTTTCTTTCAAAAATTTTTGATAGACAAATCTTCTGCAAATACTGATAGTTCGGTTTCTTCATTTCCTTACACCTTTTCCCCCCTGTCTTACTGCTGGCTCGGACCTCCAGTATAATGTTGAAGAAAAGTGGTGATGGTAGGCATTCTTGTTTTGTAGTTCTGTTTTGGTTGTGTTGTTGTTTTCTGTGAGAAATAATACATTTTAGCTAGTTTGTAAACATGCCCTTAAGTCAGAAGTTTGATCAGACTTGCTCATAAATCTCATCGTTCATGTGTTTGCTCTAGATGACCATCTAAAAATTAAAACAAGCAAACTTGCTACATATATGTGGATAATATCCTAGATACATGAAGAATCCTATAAACACTTATAATCAGGGTATTTGCAGCCTCTTCTGCCTTAAAATAATTAGATTATTGTCTTGCATACTTTAGTTAAAACCCATCTAATATGTCCTAGATATATAGAAAATGTGCAATCAATACTATATGTATTCCATTACACAGACCTGTGACTCTGAAATGAAGATAGAAAGTAATATTCCTTGCCACTGTCTTCTGTTTCATCTGTTTATTTTCTGGGGTGGCATCCTGTCATGTTGGTAATGTCATATGCAGGTGTGGATGTGAGGGCTGGGCTTCTCCTCTGTATGAGTAAGCTGTTTGTTCTCTCCTAGGTCCTATCAGCAGTATCCTGGTGAATAAATATGGCAGTCGTCCAGTTATGATTGTTGGCGGCTGCTTGTCAGGCTGTGGCTTGATCACAGCTTCCTTCTGTACCACTGTGCAGGAACTTTACTTGTGTGTCGGAGTCATTGCAGGTGAGTTGCTACTGATGTATTTTCAAGCATTAATTTTTGTGTGGACTATTTATAGCATTAATTTGCCAATTCTTTTGAAAAATGAAAGTTCTTTGTTAGAAAAATTACTAGGTCACTATTTTTTAAAGCTGTTGATATGTTAATTTTAAAAAAGCAAGTCTTTAAAGAAAGTTCTGGCACTTAATGGGTGATTATTTTTATTGAATGAATAAATTGAAAGAGATTCTTTCCTTTCTTCCTTTCTTTCTTCCCTTCCTCCCTCTCTTTCTTTCTTTTCTTTTCTTTTCTTTCTTTTTTTGTCTTAAGAAAGAAGATAGTGGTGATAGGTAAAAAGTTGTTGAAAGGGAGGTCATTAGCTATTCCCACTCATTTCCCATTCTACCCAAGAAGGAATTGGCTCAAATTAGAGAAAGAGAGAATGTCAGATACAAAGCAGTTTCTGATAGAAAAGACAGATACATTTTCAAGGGATAAAGGGCATTCATGAGGAAACCCCCCTTTCTAATAGCTAAATTAAGAAAATAAAATTGCTGAATATAAATACAATTGACACCCATAGCTCTACAGTTCAGAGAAAACTACCATTAATATTTTGACGCCATATCAACTCATTTTTATATGCACACATAGAATTTTTAGAACAAAGAGGGATGACATTAGTGAAGTCAAACAGAGAAAGACAAATATCATATGATATCACTCATATGTGGAATCTAATTTTTTTAAATGCTACAAATGAACTTATTTACTAAACAGAAACAGACTTATAGATATCGAAAACAAACTTATGGTTACCAAAGGGGAAAAGTGGAGGTGGTATAAATCAGGAGCTTGGGATGAACATACACATACTACTATATATAAGATAGATAACCAACGAGCACCTACTTGTAGCACAGGGAACTCTATGCTCAATATTCTGTGATAACCTATAAGAGAAAAGAATCTAAAGGAGAATGAATGTATGTATATGTATGACTGAATCACTTTGCTCTATACCTGAAACTAACACAGCACTGTAAATCAACAATACTCCAATACAGTTAAAAAATTTTTTAAAGAGATGAGATTATGTATGTATAATGTTTGTAACCAATTTTTTCACTTAGTGATACATCATGTATTATACATAGTTTCTCCATCTCAGTAAATATACTTTAGCAGCGATTATTTTTTCATGGGATAGATGGATATACCATAATTTATTTCACCATTCTCTAATTGAAGGACATTTAGATTGTTTATATTTTCACTCTTAATAAACAGTATTTGCATGATAGTGCTTTTGTATGCATCTTTGTGAAAATGATAATTTCCTTTGGATAAATTTTTAGAAGAGCAATTACTGGGAAAAAAGCGTTTTGATATCATTGGCCAAATACTCTTTTGGAAAGGTTATAATAATTTACAGTCCCACCTGCAGGACCTGAGATAATGCCAGTAATGGGTATTATCTTTTTGGATCTATACTTTTACTACATTAATTAAATTTTTAAACATTTAGCTATTTTAGCTCATCTGGATTATTTGAATGACATAAGGAAGGAATAGAACTTTATTTGTTTCCATGTGATTATTCAGCCTGTTCATTATTTCATTTATTAATTCACTCAACAAATACTTATTGAGTCCCTAACTATATGCCAGCATTGGTCCAAGCTCTGTGGGGAGAGCCAACATGACAGGCAAGATTCCCGCTGTTTAGTGGAGGGAAGCAGACAATAAGCAGACCAACAAATAAATGAATAAATAAGAAAAATATTGGGTAGTAATAACTGCTTTGCAAAGACTTAAAACAGAATTTTGATAGAGAAGAATTGAATGGTCCCTAAAGGGAAGGCTTCTCAGAGGTGGTGATTTTAAGTTGAGATCTGAATGAAAGCTAGGAGAAGGCTTTGAGAAAATCTAGAAGAACAGTTACACTTAGCACAAGTAAGAATAGACTGAGATGAGGGCAGGGAGGTAGGTTAGGGCCAAATCATGGGACCCCTTAATCCAGAGTGAAAAGTTATGGACGGGCAGTCATTAGAGAGATCGAAATGTGCAAGCATCCTAACCTGGTTTACCTAGTAGGGAAGCAAGATTGGGAGACCATTTAACAGGTTATTGGGATAGTTACTGTCCCAGCCCCATTAGCTGAAAAATCCATTATTTCCCTATTAATTTAAATGTATCTTTTGGTTCTGTTTCTGGACTTTCTGCCCACTTTTAGTAATCAGTTTTTCTAATTTTGAATAAGTGCCACACTATTCTAATTACCGTAGCTGTACAATATATTTATATATCTGTTAGGGTAGGCCCACCAATTATTTATCCTTTTCCAATAGTTCTAATGCATTTGTTCTTCGGGTGTATTTTAGAGTCATTTTACCTCATTTGAAAAATAAAACACATTGAAATTTTCATAGAAATTTCATTAAATTAATGGATTTACTAAGGTAGTGTTAGCATCTTGACAATGTTGTGTTTTACTATCCAAAAACATTTTCTCTCTCTCTCCCTCCCCCTCCCTCTCTCTTGCTTCCCTTCCTTCTGCCCCTTCTCCTATCTTGCTTTCTGAATTTATAAAATTTATCTTCTCTCCTTTTTGCTTTCAATTCCTCTGGAAAGCTATTCCTCTGGAAAGCTAAAATTATGAAATAAGACAAAGGATCTTACATTTACTGTTCTTTATGTTGCTAAAGGATAAAGAATTATTTTTAAAAATATACATTTTTTAGGGACTCTCTGGTGGTCCAGGGTTAAGACTCTGTACTTCCACTGCAAGGGGCCTGGGTTCGATCCCTGGTCGGGGAACTAAGATCCTGCATACCACATGGTGCGGCCAAAATATATATATATATATATATATATATATATATATATATATATATACACATATATAAATATATATACATTTTTTAATTTTATAAATCTAGTATTTGCTGCATAAAGAGACTTTATGTCTGTATTTATTTGATAACAGTCCACTTAATGACCTACTAGTTATAACAGCCTCTCATGATTTTGACCTCTTTCCACTTCATTTCTTTGCCTAGTTAATGAATTCCAAATATGTTTCTGACATTTATTGGAGTATGTGATTCTTTCTTCCCCTCTCGCCAGGTCTTGGGCTTGCCTTCAACTTGAATCCATCTCTGACCATGATTGGCAAGTATTTCTACAAGAGGCGACCATTAGCAAATGGACTGGCCATGGCAGGCAGCCCTGTGTTCCTCTCCGCCCTGGCCCCCCTCAACCAGGCTCTTTTTGCTGTCTTTGGCTGGAGAGGAAGCTTCCTAATTCTTGGAGGCATCCTGCTAAACTGCTGTGTGGCTGGAGCCCTGATGAGACCAATAGGGCCCAAGCCAACAACTGCAGGGAAAGAGAAGTCTAAAGAATCCCTTCAGGAAGCTGGAAAATGTGATGCAAACAAGGGGGCAGGTGATGCAAATACAGAAGTTAATGGCAGAAACGCCCCAAAGGAGAAACAATCCGTTTTCCAAACAGTTAACAAACTTCTGGACTTATCCCTATTCAAACACAGAGGCTTTATGCTGTACCTCTCTGGGAATGTGATAATGTCTTTTGCGCTGGCTACACCTTTAGTCTTTCTTAGTAATTATGCCAAGAGTCAACATCACTCTAGTGAGAAGTCTGCCTTCCTTCTTTCCATTCTGGCTTTTGTTGACATGGTAGCCAGACCTTCTATGGGACTTGTAGCCAACACAGAGTGGATAAGGCCTCGAGTTCAGTATTTTTTTGCTGCTTCTATTATTGCAAATGGAGTGTGTCATATGCTAGTACCCTTGTCCTCTAGCTACATAGGGTTCTGTCTTTATGCGGGATTCCTTGGATTTGCTTTTGGGTGGTTTGGCGCCGTATTGTTTGAAACGCTGATGGACCTGGTTGGATCCCAGAGGTTCTCCAGTGCTGTGGGATTGGTGACCATTGTGGAATGCTGTCCTATTCTCCTGGGGCCACCAATTTTAGGTATAGTATGTCTCCCTATTTGTATGGTTCTATTAACATAAAACAGAAGATTAGGAAGGTGATAGAAGGCAGAAATCAGTGAGCTGCTTGACAGTCTTTCTTCGCTTCTGTACCCTCAGTGCTGGCACAATGCTTGGTACAGCGTAATTGCTCAAATAATAGAACTGAATTAAAGTGAATCATCAAGCTGAAAGAGGAATAAAAAACTATTACACACTTAAGTATGTATAATAATTTTTCCTGATAAAAAACCTAACATGTTTATTGTAGAAAAATGTATGTATAACCACCTTTAAAATACTGTTGGTGATTTCTTTTTAATTGTGGAGTTTATCTCAGCAGTAATATTTAAAATAATAACAATAGGTACCAGGTGAGGGCTCACAGTATACCAGGGACTATCCTAGTCGTTTTCTATATTCTGTCATATATTACAAGTCTGTGATGTAGGACAATTATTGTTCCCGCTTTATAAATAAAGAAATAAAGGCTTCTAAAAGTGAAATAACTTGTCCAAGATCACACAGCTAGTAAGTGACAATAAAACTTGATGTATTATTCTCCTAAGAATGCTAAATGGTGAATGGATAAAGAAGATGTGGCACATATATACAATGGAATATTACTCAGCCATAAAAAGAAATGAAATTGAGTTATTTGTCGTGAGGTGGATGGACCTAGAGTCTGTCATACAGAGTGAAGTAAGTCAGAAAGAGAAAAACAAATACTGTATGCTAATGCATATATATGGAATCTAAAAAAAAAAAAAAGGTTCTGAAGAACCTAGGGGCAGAACAGGAATAAAGACACAGACGTAGAGAATGGACTTGAGGACACAGGGAGGGGGAAGGGTAAGCTGGGACGAAGTGAGAGAGTAGCACTGACATATATACACTATCAAATGTAAAATAGATAGCTAGTGGGAAGCAGCCGCATAGCACAGGGAGATCAGCTCGGTGCTTTGTGACCACCTAGAGGCGTGGGATAGGGACGGTGGGAGGGAGATGCAAGAGGGAGGGGATATGGGGATATACGTATGCATATAGCTGATTCACTTTTTTATACAGCAGAAACTAACACAACACTGTAAAGCAATTATACTCCAATAAAGATGTTAAAAAAAAATGCTAAATGGTTTACATTTTAAAATTATTATTAATACAAAATACAACAATAATTTGGACTTCTGGATGTGACCCATGCTTTTGAGATTATGCACCATAAAGTAAGGAAGGATACATAACAGAAGATCCACTGCTGACCTGTCCACCCTCTCTCCTCCCTATGTATACCCAAGGAGATTCCAAATCCTGTCTGTTTTTGCTTCCTAAATCTCCTTCTAATCTGCCCGTT
The DNA here is from genome assembly GCF_964374135.1 of Grampus griseus. Lineage (NCBI taxonomy): Eukaryota > Metazoa > Chordata > Mammalia > Artiodactyla > Delphinidae > Grampus > Grampus griseus. The sequence continues at coordinate 84,424,242 of NC_139017.1, forward strand.
TGCTCTCCATCACAACTACCACTCTTATCCAAATCTCCTATCTTTTATCAGTAGGCTTCTAACTTTACCCATATCCACTCTAGCTGTTCTTCATCTCTTAGAACACTCCAGTTGCTTCCCACGTTCTCAGGGTGAAGATCAGATTCCCTGCTGTGGCCTACTAGGTCCTGCGTGGCCTGGCCCACCTGTGTCTCGAGCCTCATTTCCCACCACTCAGTTTGCTCTCTGCTTCTCCTCTCACACCCTGTGCTTCCTCCTATCACCTGCCTTTGCACTGGCTGTTCTCTGCCCTGAGCCTTTTCCCATCTCCCTTCTCCTTGATAACTCCTATCCTCCTGTAAGTCTTGGCTAAGTTTACACTTTAAGAAAAGCCTTCCTGGGCTTCCCTGGTGGCTCAGTGGTTAAGAATCCGCCTTCCAATGCAGGGGGCACAGGTTCAGGCCCTCGTCCGGGAAGATCCCACGTGCCACGGAGCAACGAAGCCCGTGCTCCACAACTACTGATCCTGTGCTCCAGAGCCCACGAGCCACAACTACTGAGCCTGCGTGCCACAACTAATGAAGGCCACACGCCTAGAGCTCGTGCTCCACAACAAGAGAAGCCACCACAATGAGAAGCCCAAGCACTACAGCCAAGAGTAGCCCCCGCTCGCCGCAACTAGAGAAAGCCCGCGCACAGCAACAAAGACCCAACGCAGCCAAAAATAAAATTTTTTTTTAATTAAAAAAAAAGAAAAGCCTTCCTGACCCTACTTGCTAGTCTTAAAACCCCTATTTTCTGCCTTCAAACCTTCCTTGTAGCACTTGTCACAGTCTGTATAGTTATTGGATTAACATTTCTCTTCTCCACTGAGCTGTGGATGTTACCTCCTTTGCTCACCCTTAACTCAGGGCCTAGCAGACCCAGGGCCATGTGTATGTTTAGAGAATCAATAAGTATTGCTGAGCGAGTGATGCCCTGCGTTGGAAAACCATATGGAGTCATATTTGAATTGCTTATATAATATGGGTAGTATTTTCCAAAGTTTATTTCTTTTATTTATTTATTTGGCTGCATTGGGTCTTAGTTGCAGCATGCGGGATCTTCATTGTGGCGCTTGGGTGCCCTGGTTGTGGGGCATGGGCTCCAGAGCATGTGGGCTCAGTGGTTGCAGCAGGCGGGCCCTCTAGTGGTGGCTCGCGGGCTCTAGAGCGTGCAGGCTCAGTAGTTGTGGTGTGCAGACTTAGTTGCCCTGCGGCATGTGGGATCTTAGTTCCCTCACCAGGGATCGAACCCACATCTCCTGCATTGGAAGGTGGATTCTTAACCATTGGACCACCAGGGAAGTCCCTCCAAAGTTTATTTCTTAATACTAGTTTGAGATACTAATAAATTTTACTATTACCAGGATTTCATGGCCAAAAAAAGATTGGAAACACCAAAGTAAATAAGTTTCTTTACCTCATAAATAAGTAAATAAGTTGCTTTACCTCATAAAGCCTTTAATAGAAAAGACTATGTGTCATTTCCAAATTTACTTGACTTTGCAAACACTAGGGAGTAACCCTGTAGCACAGAAGTTATGGTGCAGGCCTCAGAGTCAGACTTGCTGGGTTGAAAGCCAACCTGTTTCATTTACAAGCTTTGTGACCTTGGATGAGTTACTTAAGGTTTCTGTACTTCCAGTTTTTCTGTTATGCAATGGGGATGATGATAGAATCTTCCTGTTGTGAGGATTAAGCACTTAGAATGGTGGAAGGGTGTTGCCGTTAGTTAATGTTTTAGCAGAGGATGAGTGTTCACAGGAACGCCCTTTGGGAAATGCTGATGTCAGAGAAAGTGCATTGGCCTGGGAGACTGGAATTAGCTCTATGGCCTTGGGCAAGACTACTAAACCTCTTTTGAGCAACAAATTTTTCCATTGAATATTGAGAGGATTGACTCTAGGTGGTCTCTAGGACTTTCCCAATTCAAATTTGCCAAGATTTAATTATTTTCAAGTTGCTAAAGATAATAGAATACACAGGGCCATCCAAAATCAGTTGACATCATAAACAAAAGGTCAAATAATTCTGAGCAGTTTCTATTTAGACTAATTTGTCATTTACGAGCTCTTTGAGTGGATCCTTAAGCTTTATTTGGGAAAGGGTATAATTGTTTACCGACATAACTTTTTTTTTTTTTTGGACATCTTAGGTCGTCTCAGTGACATATATGGAGACTACAAATATACATACTGGGCATGCGGCATAATCCTTATTGTCTCAGGCATCTATCTCTGCATTGGCATGGGCGTCCATTATCAACTTGAGGCAAAAGAACAGAAGGCAGAGGCGAAGCAGAATAAGGAAAGTAAAGAGATGGAACCAAAAGAAGTTATTAAAGCTGCAGAATCTCCAGAACTGAAAGGCCCAGAAGCAGGACCCAAAGAGGAGACACTTTCAGGCTGACGTCAGAGATAAACAGAAGCTTTGGAGCAAAGATACTTGAAAAATTCTACTGAATCATGTTCTACTCTTGGTGCTAACAGTGGATAGTGGACATTTGTGTGGAAGTCATACCAGGTGTTCATTGATAGAACTTTTATTTCCTTCCTTTACAACAGTCATAATAAATATGTCACGTCCTTTAGGGGCAGGGGATTTGCAAAAGGTGACAGAAGGAAAAAGCTTTTATTTGAAGTCATATTTATTAAGGTATACCTTAAATACTTACAAATCTCTTTTATAAGAGTAAAGTTTAATGAATTTTGACACAAGTGTTTTGTCAAATAACTACCACACTAATATAGAATATTTCAAACAGCCAAAATAATTCCCTTCTGCTCCTTTGCAGTTAATCCCCTCCCCTTAACTATAGCCCCTGGCAGCCACTGCTCTGATTTCTGTCCCCTATAGTTTTGTCTTTTCCAGAATGGAATAAATGGAACCACATAGTATGTAACTATGGCACAATAGTGTATATATATGGTCTTTATCCTCAGTTCCTGGTATACAGCTCCTAGAAGCCTTGGAATCTCTGGAGTGATAAGAGTCTCTTTTGCATGCTAATTAGGTGACTGGTGGCTGGAGACCCCTTTCTTAACTTCAGGTTAGGGGCTAGTCTCCAAAAAGGCCAAAGCATGATTGGAGGGTTGGAACTTTCAGCCCCATCCTCTGACCTCTGAGAAGGGGAGAAGGGCTGGAAGTTGGGTTCAATTATTAATGTCCAATGATATAATCAATCATGCCTATGTAATAAAAACCCCTAAACTACAGAGAGCTTCCTGGCTGGTGAATACTTTGAGGTACTGGGAGAGTAGTGTGCCCAGAGAGGGCATGGAAGCTCCCTACCTCCCCTCCCCACCATATTTTACCCTATGCGTCTCTTCCATCTGGCTGTTCTGAATTGTATCCTTTATAATAAATCAGTGAACGTAAGCAAAGTGTTTCCTGGGTTCTGTGATCCATTCTAGTAAATTATCAAACTTGATGAAGGAGTCATGGGAACTCCCAATTTATAGCTGATTGGTCACAAGTACAGGTGGCAACCTGGGACTTGAGACTGGAATCTGAAGTGAGGGCAGTCTTGTGAGACTAAGCCTTTAAATCTGTGGAATCTGACACTAACTCTGGGTACTTTATGGCAGAATTGAACTGTAGGACACCCAGTCGGTGTCTGGAGAGTTGGCGCAATGGTTGTTGGTATGGAAATAACCCACACATTTGGTGTCAGAAGTGTGAGTAAAAGCAGTTGGGAGTAGCCTTTTGCGTCTGGCTTCTTTCACAAGAGCATAATGTTTTATGGTTCATCCATGTGGTTGTATTTTTCAGTAGTTCATTGCTTTTTATTGCTGAGTAGTATTTCTTTGTAGAGATGTACCATAATTTGTATATCCTTCCCCCAGTTGGACATTTGAGCTTTGTTCTAAGTAAAGAGATCTGTGCAGACATATGCTTTCATTTCTCTTGGGTAAATGCCTAGGATTGGAGTTGCTGGGTCATATGGCAAGTGCATCTTTAACTTTGTAAGAAACTATCAAACTCTCTTCTCAGTAGCTATACCATTTGGTAATCCCACTAGCGATGTATGAAAATTCTAGCTATTCTACATCCTTGTCAGCACTTGGCATTGCCGATCTTTTTAACTTTCCCGTTCTAGTTGGTATGTAGTGTGTGACATTTCCCTGAACATTAAAGATGTTGACCATTTTTCCATGTGCTGTCCTCCGTATATTTTTAGAGAAGTTTTTTTTTTTTTTTTTTTTTTTTTGGGCTGTGCTGCGTGGCATGTGGGATCTTAGTTCCCTGACCAGGGATTGAACCCGTGTCCCCTGCAGTAGAAGTGTGGAGTCCTAACCACTGGACTGCCAGGGAATTCCTGAGAAGGTTTATTTTTTAATCCCGACATTTAACAGTCTTAAAAATATTTAGTTGCCCTGAGGTTTTGTCCTTCAAACTCTTTAGGTGACTTTTCCTGGCATATCTGACAGTGAAATGAACAATATATTTGAACACCCTTAAACGTGTGGCAGTGTATTTAAATAGATGGTTATGAAGTCTAATAGCATGGAAAGATCCTTCTGTTATAAGCATGATACAATGTTACGTGAAAAAAGCAGAACACAAACTAGATAAATATATATAATATACTCTCAGGGAAAAAAAAGAGGCAAGAGATAAACACAAAATTCCAACCATACTTGTGTTGGAATGGTGACTTTTTCCCTATATTCATTTTCCTTAACGTGAATGTGATTGTTATATTTTCACTAATAATAGAGGAAAAATGAATAGATTTGAAATAGAAGAGTTCTGACAAGAGGCACTTACCTCCTAAGAAAATAAAGCTAATGATTATTATAAACCATTATCTATTTGTTTATCTTTAAGAGTTGCATTCTGGTGAAAGGGAGGCGAGTGTGACATGGAAGTTGAGAGCACAGAGCATGAATAGCTTCAAGGCGTGATTTTGCTTGTCCTGGACAAAGCTGTGGAGGGTAGAGTCCACAGGCCGCCTGTGTCAACCATCATTGCTTCCCTCCTGGAGACAGTGCTCTCAGGGACAGCATTCCTGTGGTTCCCCTTCCAGTCATCATTCAGCTGCAAATGCATGTCTAACTCAGGAAGCCAGAGCATTCTGCACTTACCCACATCACAGCGTTATGCTTTTGAACATTATCTTACTGAGAGCAGCATCAGAAAACAGTACAGTGAGGGACTTCCCTGGTGGTCCAGTGGGTAAGACTCTGTGCTCCCAATGCAGGGGACCCGGGTTCGATCCCTGGTTGGGGAACTAGATCCCGCATGCATGCCACAACTGAGTCCGCACACCACAATGAAGATCCCGCATGCCGCAACTAAGACCCGGCACAGCCTAAATAAATATTTTTTTTTTTTTGAAAGAAAAGGGTACAGTGATGTCACAAAAAGACAGGGTGATGTGGACCAAAGGAGGAAGTCTACCTTTCCATACATCCACTCAATAGATATTATTGACATTTACCCTAAGTGTCAGTTCTAAGCAGGGTTCTAGGCATTGAAGATTCATTCTGTGTTCCACAGATCTCACTTTCTGGTAGGGGAAGGCAGACAGTTAACAGTAAGTTGTAAGGAAAACAGCAGTTTTCAGAATAGAGCAATGGTTAAAAGATCAGCCCTCATGAAAGAATGCTCAACGTCATTAATCATTAGAGAAATGCAAATCAAAACTACAATGAGATATCATCTCACACCAGTCAGAATGGCCATCATCAAAAAATCTAGAAACAGGGCTTCCCTGGTGGTGCAGTGGTTGAGAGTCCACCTGGCGATGCAGGGGACATGGGTTCGTGCCCCGGTCTGGGAAGATCCCACATGCCGCGGAGTGGCTGGGCCCGTGAGCCATGGCCGCTGAGCCTGCGCGTCCGGAGCCTGTGCTCCGCAATGGGAGAGGCCACAACAGTGAGAGGCCCACCTACAGCAAAATAATAATAATAATAATAATCTAGAAACAATAAATGCTGGAGAGGGTGTGGAGAAAAGGGAACACTCTTGCACTGCTGGTGGGAATGTGAATTGGTACAGCCACTATGGAGAACAGTATGGAGATTCCTTAAAAAACTACAAATAGAACTACCATATTACCCAGCAATCCCACTACTGGGTGTATACCCTGAGAAAACCATAATTCAAAAAGAGTCATGTACCAAAATGTTCATTGCAGCTCTATCTACAATAGCCCGGAGATGGAAACAACCTAAGTGCCCATCATCGGATGAATGGATAAAGAAGATGTGTCACATGTATACAATGGAATATTACTCAGCCATAAAAAGAAACGAAATTGAGCTATTTGTAATGAGGTGGATAGACCTAGAGTTTGTCATACAGAGTGAAGTCAGAAAGAGAAAGACAAATACCGTATGCTAACACATATATATGAAATTTAAGGAAAAATAATGTCATGAAGAACCTAGGGGTAAGACAGGAATAAAGACACAGACCTACTAGAGAATGGACTTGAGGATATGGGGAGGGGGAAGGGTGAGATGTGACAAAGTGAGAGAGAGGCATGGACATATATACACTACCAAACGTAAGGTAGATAGCTAGTGGGAAGCAGCCGCATAGCACAGGGAGATCAGCTCGGTGCTTTGTGACCGCCTGGAGGGGTGGGATAGGGAGGGTGGGAGGGAGGGAGATGCAAGAGGGAAGAGATATGGGAACATATGTATATGTATAACTGATTCACTTTGTTATAAAGCAGAAACTAACCATTGTAAAGCAATTATACTCTAATAAAGAAGTAAAAAAAAAAGATACAAGGAAATAAAAATTTTAAATAAAAATTACTCAACCCCCCCCCAAAAAATAAAAATAGAACTCAGGCTTACCGGACCTACTGAATCACAATCTGCACTTTTACAATCTCCCCAGTGTACCTGTGTACCCATGAATAGTTGAAAGGTACATTTCTACCTCAACATGTCTTTTCTGTCTGACAAATACACATATTTTATCCAATTTGGCATAAATAAAACACTCAAAACTGCAAAAAAAAATCAGCCTTAATTTATTCATTCATCTAAGCAGTGTTTTTTTTGTGTATCATCTATGTGCCTGACTATTTGCTGGATACAGGGAATAACAGTGAACAAAATCCAGTTCCTGGAACCCACAGCTTCTAGTCTAGTGGGGAAGACTGCACAGTAAATGCTATGATGAGACAGCACATGAAAGGGTACCTTGGGAGGGCCTAGAAAGCCTAAAGGTATATCAACTCTGAGTCTCATAACAGAAGCATAATATAATTGTTGTGAGGATTAAAGTGCCCAGCATATGGTTTTAGTCATTTTAATAATGAAATTGGAATCTACTCACACCGAGCAGTGCAGTGAGGGAAGCGTCAGTATGTTTCATCATTAACCAGAACAACAATGAAAAATAACTGCTGATAACACTTACATAGTTCATGGTTTACGTAGCCCTTCTACCTGCAGTTTATCATCCAATCCACACAAAACCCCAGGGAGGCAGCTATAGTTAAAAACAATGCATGTGATATCCTGGATTGGGTCCTGGAACCACAAAAAGACACTAATGGAAAAACTGGTCTGTAGTTAATAGGATTGTCCAGTGTTAACTTCTTAGTTATGACCAATGTTCCGTGATTATGCAAGAAATTCACATCAGAGGAAGCAAAATATGTATAACTAAATCACTTTGCTGTGTACCTGAAACTAATACAACATTGTGAATCAACTATACTCCAATATAAAATAAAACATTTTTAAAAAAAATAAATTAAAAAAACATCAGAGGAAGCTAGGTGAAGAGCATATAGAAACTCTCTGTACCAACTTTTCTGTAAATTTAAAATTTCAATGAAAAGTGAAAAAACCAAAAAATTCACAACACAACCCCTCCATCTTAGCAGGTCATCTACTGTCAGAAGAGCATGGCAGCTCAGCGGCTAGAGCTGAAGGTGGGGCTGGATGGAAACTCTGGAAACAAACACTAGAATGGAAGAGGCGAGTCCTGCGTAATCCTGGAGGGTAAATAATGGCCAAAGCAATCACTCAGGTCCTGCACCAAAAAGAGCAAGATGATTCCTGGTCCCCAATGAATTCGCAATCTGATTTACAGTCCTTTTCTTTGGCACTGGAGTTCATAATGTGATTTCTTCACTTGTGGATTTCCTTTCCTACCATGCTTTACCATTTCAAGAATTAAAAGAGGGCTTCCCTGGTGGCGCAGTGGTTGAGAGTCCACCTGCCGATGCAGGGGACACGGGTTCGTGCCCCGGTCCGGGAAGATCCCACATGCCGCGGAGCGGCTGGGCCGGTGAGCCGTGGTCGCTGAGCCTGCGCGTCCGGAGCCTGTGCTCCGCAGCGGGAGGGGCCACAGCGGTGAGAGGCCCGCGTACCGCCAAAAAAAAGAATTAAAAGAGCTTGCATTGCTGAGCTCTTGCCCGCTGGGTTGCAGGTGGCCAGCAGCCATGAAGAAGCCGGAAGGGGAAGTGGGCTGAGACTAAGTCCCTCGGTAGGCTGACAATCTATAAATGTGTAATCAAGAGATGTTCACCCTGGGGTGTTTTTCTCTTCCTGCTGTGCTTCATTCTCTGTACCCTCCCACCCCACTTAAAAAAAAAAAAAAAAAAAAAAGGAAGAAAAGCACCTGACTGCTTTCCTGATTATAATTCTGAATACTTTTCAAATCTGAGGCTGTAGAGACATTTTTAAAAATTTTATAAGTATTTCTTTATTCATCTTATATGTAATATCTGAAGGCCAACCACATGCCCAACACTGTATAGAGCCTTGGGAATATACAATAGTGACTAACATGGGGATGTTCCCTCGGAGAGCTTATAGTCTAGAGGGTGAGAAAGACATAAACAGAGTACATAATCTGTAATTAGATTTAAGGAAAGACCAGGGTTAGACACTATGCTGCTTCTTGCCACCTGATGACTATATTTGATGTTACTATGTCACTTTGCGAAACATCTGGATAAAGTCAGTAAATTCCAATACTTTTCAGTCTATCAAAACAGTTTTTACCTAAAGTAGTTTTTAAAAATCCTGATCGCCCATAAACAAAACAAAAAGACACTCTATGGACTGGGAGAAAATATTTGCAAACAATGCAACCAACAAGGGCTTAATTTTCAAAACATACAAACAGCTCATACAACTCAATAACTAAAAAACAAACAACCCAATCAAAAAATGGGCAGAAGGACTTCCCTGGTGGCGCAGTGGTTAAGAATCCGCCTGCCAATTCAGGGGACACAGGTTCAAGCCCTGGTCCGGGAAGATCCCACCTGCTGCAGAGCAACTAAGCCCGTGCACCACAACTACTGAGCCTGCTCTCTAGAGCCTGTGAGCCACAACTATTGAGCCACATGCCACAACTACTGAAGGCCATGCTCCTAGAGCCCGGGCTTCGCAACAAGAGAAGCCACTGCAATGAGAAGCCCAAGCACCACAACATAGAGTAGCCCCTGCTCGTTGCAACCAGAGAAAGCCTGCGCGCAGCAACGAAAACCCAAGGCAGCCAAAAATAAATAATAACTTAATTAATTTTTAAAAAATGGGCAGAAGACCTGAATAGACATTTCTTTTTCTTTTTCGGCTGCCTTGGGTCTTCGTTGCTGCGTGCAGGCTTTCTTTAGTTGCGGTGAGCAGGGGCTACTCTTCGTTGCGGTGCGCTGGCTTCTCATAGCAGTGGCTTTTCTTGTTGCGGAGCACGGGCTCTAGGCACAGAGGCTTCAGTAATTGTGGCTTGCAGGCTCTAGAGCACAGGCTGAGTAGTTGTGGTGCACGGGCTTAGTCGCTCTGCGGCATGTGGGATCTTCCCGGACCAGGGCTCGAACCCACGTCTCCTGCATTGGCAGGTAGATTCTTAACCACTGTGCCACCAGGGAAGCCCCTGAACACACCTTTCTCCAAAGAAAATATACAGATGGCCAATAGGCACCTGAAAAAATGCTCAACATTTCTAATCATCAGGGAAATGCAAATAAAAACTACTATGAGGTATCATCTCACAGCTCTTGGAATGGCCGTCATCAAAAAGTCTACAAATAATGTGTTGGAGAAGGTATGGAGAAAAGGGAACACTCCTACACTGTTGGTGGGAGTGTAAATTGGTGTAGCCACTATGGAAAATAGTATGGAGGTTCTTTAAAAAACTAAAAATAGAGCTGCCACATGATCCAGCAATCCCACTCCTGGGTATATATCTGGAAAAGATGAAAACTCTAATTCAAAAAGATACATGCACCCCAATGTTCTTAGCAGCACTATTTACAATAGCCAAGACATAGAAGCAACCTAGGTGTCCATCAACAGATGAATGGATAAAGAAAATGTGGCATATATATATATATATATATAATAAAAAGGAATATTACTCAGCTGTAAAAAAAAGAATGAAATAATGCCATTTTCAGCAACGTGGATGGAGCTAGAGATTATCATACTAAGTGAAGTCACAGAGAGAAAAACAAATAATACATGATATCACTTATATGTGGAATCTAAAATAATGATACAAATGAACTTATTTACAAAACAGAAATAGACTCACAGACATAGAAAACATATTTATGGTTACCAAAGGGGAAGGGGGGAGGAATAAATTATGAGTATAAGATTAACAGACAGAGACTACCATATATAAAGTGGATAAAAACCAAGGATTTACTGTATAGCACAGGGAACTATATTCAATATCTTATAACATATAATGGAAAAGAATCAAAAAAAGAATATACCCAAATCATTTTACTGTATACTTGAAACTCACACAATATTGTAAATCAACTGTACTTCAATTAAAAAAAAGAAAAAGAGGGCTTCCCTGGTGGCGCAGTGGTTGAGAGTCCGCCTGCCGATGCAGGGGACACGGGTTTGTGCCCCGGTCCAGGAAGAGCCCACGTGCCACTGAGCCTGTGCTCAGTGACGGGAGAGGCCACGACAGTGAGAGGCCAGCATACCGCAAAAAGGAACAGAAAGAGATAAAAATTCCGATCACTTGGACACACCCAAGACCAGATAAGTCAGATTAGGGTGGAACCAAGCATCAATGATTTTTTTTTTAATTGATGTACTGTTAATTTACAATATATTAGTTTCAGGTGTACAACATAGTGAGTCACAATTTTAAAAGGTTATACTACATTTATAGTTATTTAAAAATATTGGCTATATTCCCCGTGCTGTACAATAAATCCTTGTAGCTCATCTATTTTTTACATAGTGGTTTGTACCTATTAATCCCCTGAGGCTGTAGAGTCATTTAGTGACAACCACTGCCTCAGTCCTAGAACCAGCTAAATTCTAAGCATTATCCACTTTCTCAGATGCCGAGGATAAGCGCAAGCCAAGGAAGACTTGCACCTGCTGGGCTAGTTTTCTGAGCTGGAAGCTCTGGAGTGCTCTTAGCTTCCTCCCACATGGAAGGAATCCCTCCCGCTTACTTCGCATCACTTAGCAACACCCAAAAGTTGTTGTGCTTCAGCGTCTCCCCTGTCCACCCCCTCCTCACCTGTTTTCCCTGCTACAGCCTTGGGCCAGGCCCTCACACACTCATCAGAATTCCTGAAATAGCCTCCAACGGACCCCCACAGGCTGGGTCTCACTCCTCACTTCCAATCCACTCTCAACACTGCTACTGTCAAAGTATAAGCATGACGAGGTTAAAACATGCCCATCATACACGTATATAAGGAGCATGTGGCAAAGATTGGTTTAACTCCTTAACGGAGGAACTAGCAGAATAGTAAATCCAGTTCAAAGGAAAATTCAAGAAACAGTATAGTCGATGAAAAAAGGAATGCCAGAATGATTGCAAACTTAGAGATACAATAAAACTAACTAACCTTTGCTCTTTCACACATTTACATTCCTCAGCCACTGCCTTCATTCCCAGGTCTCTTTATCTGAGGCCTCTGAGGTCCTCTTCAGGCACTTCTGCCCAGGCCTCCTTGCGGGCAGGGGAGGGGGGAGGGGGAAACCAGTGCTCAGTGCCCAGGTCTTTCCCCAGCTCACCCTTCCCCAACCCCAGAGTCCATCAAACTGCTGGAGCCTTTTGTTGGGCGCTCCCTCAATAGTGAGATGACCCCACATCTGTGCTGGTCCACCTGGGCCTCAGGAAAATGGAACAGGGAGAGCCACTGCTTCCTGTTTTAGCTTCTTGTTTACACCATCACAGCAAGTGGTTACAGGCTTACCTCTTCCATTTAGGGCTGGTTGCTTTAACTGGCTACTCAGACACCTGACAGCTCTGTTGCTCCTGTCTCAGCTGAGCTCCTACCAGGGTTATATATTTTTACTGGACAAGGGAACATTTGCATCTCTGCAAGGCAAAAACTATGAGTGAACACAGAGCATCCCAGAGCCTGGGCCCTAAACAATAGTAAACAGATAGCAAAGGTTTCTTCTCCCGATACTACTCATCCATAAAAAAGAGTGAAATAATGCTATTTGCAGCAACATGGTTGGACCTAGACATTGTCATACTAAGTGAAGTAAGTCAAAAAGAGAAAGACAAATACCATATGATATCACTTATATGTGGAATCTAAAATATGACACAAATGAACTTATCTACAAAACAGAAACAGACTCACAGACATAGAGAACAGACTTGTGGTTGCCAAAGGGGAAGGGGCGTGGGGAAAGGATGGATTAGGAGTTTGGGATTAGGAGATGCAAACTACTATATACAGAATGGACAAACAACAAGGTCCTACTGTACAGCACCGGGAACTATATTCATTATCCTGTGATAAACCATAATGGAAAAGAGTATGAGAAAGATGTATGTATAACTGAATCACTTTGCTGTACAGCAGAAATTAACACAGTGTTGTAAATCAACTATACTTCCTTAAAAAAAAGTTTTTTAAAAAAAGGTTTATTCTCCTGGATTCTAGAACCTAGAGAATTAAATAATCTGTAGGTAGGTGCATTGGGCAAGGATCCATCCAAGGAGGACCTTGAAAGGACACATAGTCATCCTTTGCCCTATTTCTAAGTTTTAGATGATTTTGTGTAACACTGCCAAAATGAGGTACTGTTGCAACCTTGACACTTAACTGCTGGTTCAGCCTGTTGGCACTGCCCGGACAGTAGCCAAGCTCACAGCTGCTCCAGCTCCCTCCAAGTCCTGGGCCACCTACCTGTGCAGCTCCAGGCCAAATGGCACCAGCAGCTTCCACTGCAGGTCACCTGGCTTGTCAAGGCTGGAGGCAGTGAGGGAGAGACAAGGGTTCTAGTTTGTTCTTATGGGGCTTGTTGACCTTGTTCTCCCCAACCTCACCTCCAGTTTTTCTTCCCAAATCCTGTCCCTGCAGGTACACAGCAATTCCAGGCCCAGGCCAGATGCAGGGACCACAGGATTCCACGGAATCCTTCACCGGTTCCCACAATTACGTAGGGTGTAATTCTTATCGTAAATTGCTTATTTCATATCATTCTTAGTGATTCTGTTCTCTGCACAATCCTGACTGATACACTCCCCAAATTCTCTCAATGGCCCTTTTTGGGTTCTGATGTCTCTTCATGGCTAGAGTGCAATAGTTATTAAGAGAATAAACCTTGATGTTAAATTCCAGCTCAGACCCTCCTCAGCTCTGACTCCCCAGGCACAGCATTTAACTTCTCTAAGCCTCAGTTTCTACATCTGTAAAATGGGAATAAGAACTCCATTAGAAGGTTGCTATGAGGATTAAACAAGGCAATGGCAGTAAAATCCTTCCTGACCTAGTGTAAACACTCAATATTCACTATGATCATTACCTCTATCATAAATAACACTGATCACTGTGACTTGCTTTTCTGAACCACCATCGTCACACACATCAGAGTGTGAACTTCTTGAGACAGTGAACAAACAGACATCCCTTTTGATTGGAGGGCTGAGGAAGCTTCCATGTCAGCTGGGCCCTGAATAGTTGGATGGGCGTGGGTAGATAGGGGAAGGATGGCATCTCTCTTAGAAAGGAAAAACCAGAAATAGGTGTGTAGAGACCAGCAGTAGAACCAACGAGGCTTTGAAATTGTACAAATTATCTTAATTGAGCAACCATGTGTTAACAGACTCTGCATCAGGCCCTGGGCTGGGCTAGGAAGATAGAACGTTGAATAAGAAGCTTTCTGTCTGGACTTCCCTGGTGGCACAGTGGTTAAGAATTTGCCTGCCAATGCAGGGGACATGGGTTCGACCCCTGGTCCTGGAAGATCCCACATGCCGCGGAGCAACTAAGCCTGTGTGCTACAACTACTGAGCCTGAGCTCTACAGCCCACGAGCTACAGCTACTGAGCCCGCACCTGCGTGCCACAACTACTGAAGCCCGTGCGCCTAGAGCCCGTGCTCTGCAACAAGAGAAGCCACCGCAATGAGCAGTCCACGCATCGCAACAAAGAGTAGCCCCCGCTCGCCGCAACTGGAAAAAGCCCCCGTGCAGCAATGAAGACCCAATACGGCCTAAATAAATAAATAATTTTTTAAAAAAAGGAAGAAGACTCCTGCCTACTTTAAAAAAAAAAAAAAAGAAGCTTTCTGTCTGTTGGGGGCAATAAAAGGATATCAGTACTTATAATACAATGTGATGAGAACCCCAAAAATCCAGCAGCTGAACTCCAAGGACTTAAAAGTGAATCAAGGGCAGAGTGTTTCCCAAGCCCAGATCTGATGAGGCCAGAGGGCAGAGGACATCCCTGTAGGCCTATGGGCTGCCTTGGAGAAATGAATGAAGAGACATCTGTGTTCTATGCCCACTCCACCCCCCAACCTTCTCCCTCCCTCTCTCCCTTTTGGGTGAACATGGGTTAGTATTGAGTAGGAAGTGAATGTCCCTGTTCCTTGAGCCCAGTTCTCTAGGCCTGATTATAGAAGAGGCAACCAGAGGCTGGGGTAGTACATCTAAAATTATTGAGAAGAAAATGTATTATCTGCCTAAAGAAATGTGTCAAAAGAGAGCACAAGAAAGCACAGTAAAATGTGTTCCACCTGGAATGTAAGCTCCATGAGGCAGGGACTTTGAGTATCTGAAGATTCCATCTCTGGTATGCAGTCAAAGATGTGGTATGTGGTAGCATTCAAGTATGTGCTGAAAGTATAAAATAATGAATAAATGAATGAGTGAATGAAGACTCAAGAGATGGATCCCCCCCGGGTGGGGACTGGCACACAAGCTGCCCTGCTCAGTGCTCTCAGATGTAGCCAAAGACCTATGTTCTTTTAAACACTTGAAGCATCAACCAACTCCTTTGGGTTTACTTTTCTCCCCACCCGTAGCACGTGCCTCACCTTCCCCACCCAGAGGTCTATCAGCCAAAGGGAGCAAAAATGCCCAGCACGCAGGAAGGACATTCCAGTCCAGATGACAGATACCCTCCTGCAAGAACTCCCCACTAGGCAACCTGGCGTGTGGCCGCAGGCGAGTGAATGATCATGTGTCTGTCAGGCTCTCAGGCTCCATTCAACCCTGGGGGACTGACAAGAACAAACCACTACAAGTTCACCAAGGTGGTGCCGCCCAAGACGGCCTCCGGGCCTGGTGACGCCTCCACCTCACCATCCCCCTAATCTGATTTTGCACTGGTCACTTGAGTGTTTCTCCAGACACTGCTGATGGGCTCCAACCCTGGGAACTGACTGACGCGGTGCCCAGACAGCGTGGCTCTCAGCAGCCTCCCTGCCCCACACATCCCACAGCCCCAGCCTCGGGGTCAGTCCCCAGAACCTGAGCCGCTTGTGCTTCTCAGGAAGGAACAGACACCTTGGGGACCTGCTCAGGACCTGCCATGGGCGTCAGCCCAGCCCACCGCCTAAAAGCTCACCAGGCCTCCTCCCGCAGCCAGCAACACCAACACATATTCACCAGGCAAGATGGTGCAGTGGGCTCGGGGCTCAGAAAGACCTGGGTTTGGAGCCTGGCCCTACCACCCACTGGCTGTGTGGCTCTGGGAAGATCACTTTGCTTCTCTGTGCCTCGGTTTCCCCATCTGTAAAATAAGGATAACAACAGTCGTATCAGCCAGAGTTTAGCACAGGAAACAGGAACCACTCAAGGTATTTTGAGCAGAGAGTGACTTGATACGGGGGGGTTAGGTGCTAATGGGATGGTTGGATGGCTGGACGGGGGAAGGGAGGAGGTAAGGCCGAGTCTCCAGAGGATCTGCTCCCTCGCTGTGGGCAGGAGAGGAAGGTGAGCATCTGGAGGTTGCCCTGGCACTCCTGAATTCAGGATACAAGTGTATCCTGGGGATCCAAGGAGCAGGCAGGGCCTCCACTGCAGCTGCCAGGGGTGGGGACCACACACTGGACATCACTGCAGTAGAAGATGCACATCTGTATGACCCCGTTTGCCAGAAGGGAGCAGCCAAAGCAGTAGGAAGGCGGCCTCTGGTTCCCTTCCACCTTCCAAATCCCATGTGAGGGTCTCAGCGTTGCATCACAGGATGCTTTTCCCCCACCCCAACCTCCCCAAAAGGCCTCTCCCCCACCCCCACTTCCCTCCTTTCCTGCCGCCCCCAGGATGGATGTGGCGGTGTGGGGCGCCCTCGTGTGGTCGAGAGCGGCCCTGCAGCCCCGCCGCCAGGATCCCAGGCTGCCCTCCTCCTCCTCCTCCTGCACCCGTGCTGCCCTCCTGCCGGAGCCCGGGGCCCCGCTGTCCCACGGACGTCATGGCTGTGCCACCGCCCACGCCCACTACTCCAACTGGCCCGCCTCCAAGCTACATTCCCTCCTTCTTTTACCTCTGAATGCTTTCTCACTTATATTTTAAAATTCAATGTTCTATACATATCAAAGAGTATGTATTAGTTATCTAACCCAATGTAACCAATTACCCTAAAATGTAGCAGCTTAAAATAGCAAACATTTATTACCTTACACAGTTTCCGATGGTCAGAAATCCAGGAGCAGCTTAGCTGGGTGGCGCTGACTCAGGGTCTCTCATGCAGGTGCTGTCAAGACACTGGCTGAGACTGTGGTCATCTGAAAGCTGGGGTGGCTCCACTTCCAAGTTCACTCACACTGTCTTCCTCGAACGCCCTTAGTTGCTTGCCTTTGGGCCTCCCCATAAAGCTGCTGGCGACATGTCAGCCGGCTTCCCCCAGAGCAAATGTTCCCAGGGAAGGAGAGCAAGAGAAACCAAAATATTAAAACCCAACCTCAGAAGTGACCTACCAGGAGTTCCCTGGCAGTCCAGTGGTTAGGACTTGCCTCTTTCACTGCTGGGGCCTGGAGCTAAGATCCTGAAAGCCATGTGGCACTAGAACAAAGTGGGAGGGAATATGAATTCCAGGAAGTGGGGATCGCTGGGGTCCTTCTTACAGGCTAGCTATCACAAAACATTTTTTTTTCTCTCTTTTCTTTGGCCATGCAATTTTCGGGATCTGAGTTCCCCGACCAGGGATTGAACCCAGGGCCATGGCAGTGAAAGCACCGAGTCCTAACCAGTGGACCGCCAGGGAAATCCCCTTCCCAAAAAAATTTTTTAATGTTAAAAACAAAATTTTAAAAAACAACAAAATATGATCAACACCCATGAACCCACCACTCACACAAGAACCAGAACATCACGTCTCCTGTCATCTACCCTCTGCCTCCCTGTGTGAGAGGCTAACCCCATTTTGAATTTTGTGTCTATCATTCCTTTGCTTTTCACAAAGTTTTGCCACATAGGCACAAATGTCTAAATAATATGTTTGTTTCATTTGCTTTTTTGATCTTTATAGAAATGATTGGCTGTAAGTAGTAAGTGGTGCTCCCTCCTCCAAGATTCAAGCTTCTGGGCTTCCCTGGTGGCGCAGTGGTTGAGAGTCTGCCTGCCGATGCAGGGGACACGGGTTCGTGCCCCGGTTTGGGAAGATCCCACATGCCGCGGAGCGGCTGGGCCCGTGAGCCATGGCCGCTGAGCCTGCGTGTCCGGAGCCTGTACTCCGCAACGGGAGAGGCCACAACAGTGAGAGGCCCGCGTACCGCAAAAAAAAAAAAAAGATTCAAGCTTCTATAAAGCTCTTCTTTTCCCTTTTGTTCCCCTCCTCTGGAGGTGTAGCTGCTTCCTGGCATTCTTATTTCTGGGTTACCTCAGCATTCTTTATTTATCCATTCTCCTGTGGATGGACATTTGGGTTGTTTCCACTCCTATTCGAAAAATGATGCTGTCTCTTGGGTCCATGTCTTCTGGTACATGTGTGCAAGTTTCTCCACATTTATATCTAAGCATAGGATGCTGGGTCTTAGGATATGCAAACAAGACAACGTCAAATTATTTTCCAAGATGGTTGCACCAATTTATACTCTCACTTGCAAGTTACACAAAATCCCATTGATCCACATGTTCTCCCTCAGGTATGTGCTGTGGGGAGGTGGACCCAGGGCCTTGGGAGAGAAGAGAGGCTCCCAGGCACTGAGACTGGCAGTGGGAGAACCCACATGCCCATAGACCCCAGCCCAACTCAGCCAGAGGAGCTTTCAGGCCCTGTGATATTGTGATTTATGATAAGAAATGTATATTTGGTCTTCATACCCATCCCGTTTCTGGCACAGACCTCCTAAAACCCTTGGAATTTCCTAATTAAGGAGGGCAGACAAAGGTGTCTTTTGTTATGTTAATGAGATGACTTTTGGACAGGACCTAAGGTTGGCTGCTGGTTTCTAGAGGAGCCTGCCATGTGAATAAGGGTTGGAACTTTCAGTCCCACCCAACGACCTCCAGGGAGGGAAGAAGGATTGGAGGTTGAATCAATTACCAACAGCCAACAATTTGATCAGTCATGAATGTGCAATGAAGCTCTATGAAAACCCAAAAGGAGGGACTTCCTGGCAGTCCAGTGGTTAAAAATACTGGCTTCCAATGCAGGGGATGTGGGTTCGACCCCTGGTCGGGGAACTAGGATCCCCATATGCTGTGCAGTGCAGCCAAAAACAAAAACCAAAACAAATAACAAAACAAAGGAGAGGGTTTAGGGAGCTCCTGGGTTGGTGAACACATAGAGAGCTGAGGAGAGTGGCACTTGGAGAGCGCGTGGAAGCTTCGTGCCCTTCTGCCATACCTTCCTTGCCCTACGCATCTCTTCTATCTGGCTGTTCCTGAGTCATATCCTTTCATAATAAACTGGTAATCTAGTGAGTAAAATGTTTCTCTGAGTTCTGTGAGCCTACCTAGCAAATTAATCCAACACAAGGAGGATGTCTTTGGAACCTCCAATCTATAGCTTGTTGTCAGAAGTCCAGTTAACAACTTGGACTAGCAACTGGTCTGAAGGGCAGGAGAGTGGGGTGACGTGGGGGGAAGTCTTGTAGGAGCCCTTAAGCTGTGGAATCTGATGCTGTCTCTTTGTAGATAGCATCAGAATCGAGTTCAATTGTATGTAGGACACCCACGTGGCTTCGGAGAATGGCTTGTTGGTTGGGAGACACCCCCCACACGCACCTCATGCACTCACAGTCCCCCACATGTTGCAATTGGGTCCAGGAACCAATTTAGGCCCCCGGGAAGCATTCGGCTGGCCCCTCTTGAGGGAAAGCTCACTTAGATAGGGACACCTTTGCACTCAGCTGCTCTGCTGCTCCAGGGAAAACCATTTATACTCTCCTGGTTGTAAGGACTTCATGAGAATCCTAAAAAAGAATCCGTTGCACAGCAGAGGCTCACTAAAGCATCTTTCCTTCTTCCCCCTCCTCCCTCCCCTGCTGCAGCTACTTCTTTTGGAAAGTAGAAGTAAGTGAAAGAAACAAACTCCCAAGCAAATCACAGTGCTCTGACCTCCACGGTCACTAACACAGCATTGATTAATTGCTTACCCACGGCAAGGAAAAGTTAATTACCTACCAAGGAAATTTTAAAAAGAAAAAAGGAAACATGAGTTTAAATCTTAATTAGGGCCCCTGCATGGTGAGAATGGAAATGAGCTGACTTCCCTTGGATCTAATTGCTGGCAATTAAAGTGAAGGCCTCTGACCCCTGGGCAGCCTCTTGCTCCCACTGTCTCCCCCACAGACCTCCAGCCACACCTCCTCTAAGAAGAGGCAGAGAGGAGGAGCGTGGAGGGAAAGACCACTGCCTCCAGGACTCTGGCCATCGCCCTCAGGGAGATGCTCCCGAGCGGGGATTAGAAACACTGGGCGAAGTCCATTGCCCCAAATCCACCATTCGTGCTTGGTTCACTGCTGCCTAAAATGTCACCACAGGAATAGTGGTAGACGCTGTGACGCCCTGTGGCCCAGATTCCTCTCCAGGCATGCAGGACACTCCCCAGCTGCTGGGATGGCTGCCAGGAGACAGCCTCAGTTGCCGCCCTTCTGGATTGCCCAAGGTCACACCTTGGCAGGTGTGACCAGCCAGCCTACGCCCAGTGACAATTAACATGATGTCCTAAGGCCCAGCATTCTCACCTCGATTTAGGTCACCTCTGAAAGTTTTGTCAGCTCCTGTGCTCCTGGGAGGGTTGGCCGGGCAGTTGTTTAGACTGCAGTGCAGCTCACCTCCCTCTGGTCAACCCTGCTGCCAAACCCTCTTCCACAGGTGACAATCCCAAGAGAACTCCCTAAGGAATGTCCTGCACACTTATCTCCATCTCAGAGTTTGCTTCTCGGGCATCCCAACTTGTGACAGAGATTTAAATTAAGCAAATTTAAATCTGAATGTAATTTTACAAATTAAGAATGTAAAATTTTACATTCTATAGAATCATAAACTAAAGGAACCTCAGAAGGCATCTAGCCCAGCCTCCCTCCCAGCATGGTGGTACGGTTAGCATCTCACCCGGCTGATGGGGCCTTGGTGGAACACTGACCGTGACAGGGACTTGTCATCTCAGAGAGTGGCCCTTTCAGTGCCTGGACTGCCTGGACTGCTAGAAGGCTCTTCTCATACTGGTCAGCTCCTTCCAGGCAGAGCCACAGAGCAAGGGTCTATGTGGTGCCAGGATCGTGCCAGGCTGTGGGGAAGACAGGATGGTACAGACCCTGCCCCAGCACCTCAGCAGTCCTGATGACGTGCACTTGTCCCACAGCTGAAGTGCTGCACTGCACTCCGGACAGCGGAGCACAGGCACACAGTAAGACAGCCACCCGATGGCCTGGACACTCCGCTTCTGTAAGCAGCCTGGTTCCCAGCTGGCTCAACTCAGACATTTCCAGGTTCTTTCTTTCTTTCTTCCTTCCTTCCTTCCTTTCCTTCTTTCCTTCCTTCCTTCCTTCCTTCCTTCCTTCCTTCCTTTCTTTCTTTTCTTTCTTTCTTTCTTTCTGGCTGCGTTTGGTCTTTGTTACTGCGCGCGGGCTTTTTCTCTAGTTGCGGTGAGCGGGGGCTACTCTTCGTTGCGGAGCGCGGGCTTCTCATTGCGGTGGCTTCTGTTGCAGAGCACGGGCTCTAGGTGCGCGGACTTCCACCAGGGAAGTCCCTTTCCAGGTGCTTTTGATAAGCCTAGTTCCCACCTGGGGCTCCTCCAAGGGTATCCTCAGTCTGACCTGGGTCCCCCTTTCAGCAGCACAGGTCGTTCAGCTGAGGTTGTGTCACCCCCTATATGGCGGGAAAGGCCACTGGTCTGCTAAAGAATCGGCCGTTGCCCAGGGATTCCCTGGATGACGTCGCTTGCCTGAGCCAACTCTAGGACCCTGTTGCTGCTCTGGCCCCAGGTGCAGCTAGATGGCGCTGTCCCTTCAGGGTGGCACCTGCCCTGGCCTGACCAGCAAGCTCACCCTTCACACACCCACATGACTGCATGGATGCAGAGGGGTCCACACCGTTCCTGGACCCCAGCCCTAGGCCTTTATGGAGGCCATGGTCACAGCCCATTGGAGACACTGCTCACTCCTTCCTCCAGGGCTCAGAGCAATAATTGTTCATTCAACAAGTATTGGTTGAGGGGCCAGGGTGGGTGGGAGACACCCAGAAGAGGTTTTGGGGAGGGAGGAGGGGTGTGGAGTGGGCAGACCAAAGCCTTCTGCAGGCTTGGCCCCGGCAAGATGGGGTGGAGAGGAGGGCTGGACTCTTGGCTAGTCTAGGCAGGACCCACAAACAAACGCGTGCCAATGAGATGCCCAGAAGCAGGCAGGATTCCGTTCAGCTCAGCTGGACTCTCCTGAGCCCACACAGCACAGCCCTTCATCCTCTGGGTCCCGGTACCGGAGGGCTTTCCCTTCCTGACCCCACCCCACACTGGTTCTCCCACCCTCTCCCTAGGCTCTTCCTCTAAACAACCAGCCCCTTCCAGAGAGTCCACACAAAAGTTTCTCCAGGACTGATGCGGACACCCAAGAATTAACCCTCTGGGTCTTAATTCCCTGGGCAGGAGATAGGGGTGGGAGTCGGGGCAAGACAGAGCTGCAGTTAACAACAACTGTCTACACATCTGTCTGCACCAGCCTGAGAGCAGAAGGGACAGAATGGCCTCCTGGGGAGCCTTCTAGCCCCAGGACTGCCATGGGCTGGCTGGGAGAAGGGTACTAGATATTCAGCGAGTGTTCGGCAGGCAGGGAGAGATGGAAGAGCTCAGGACAAGGGACGAGTTCAGGGCTGGGCTGAGAGCCGGGCCTGTTCCCGAATTAGGACTCAGGTAGAGTCCATCACCTTGACCCGCAGCCGAGGGGAACGTGGAGATGAGCCTTCTCCGTGGTGTTCTGCTCTCTGAAGAGTGGGGAGGGTGTCAGGGACGATAAGGAAATGCTGTCTCCTAAGCCAGGGCCCAGGCCTATGTAAAGGTTTAATGTTGTCAGAGGTCTGGGGCTGGGTTGGGCAGGAGAGCTCGATAAATCAGAGAGCAAGTGGAGAAGTGACTTGCTGATGCCGATGGAGGTCTGCACCTGGCTGGACTCCAAGCACCACCCTTGGCCTCCTGGGTGGTGACTTTGGGGCAGGCAGAGGAGGGAGTGAGCACAAAGCCAGCCTTTCATGCAGTTTTGTTAGGGGAACCACTGACTGAACCTGCCCACCCGGGCCAGGCACCACAGTAACCGTTTGCATGAGTTTTCTTGTGACAGGAGGTCCTGGTAAGGAACGCGGAACTAACAAGCCACCACCAACCGGAAGAATTCAGGAAAGGTCAAAAGGAGAGGGAAGACTCCAGCCCGTATGTCCTACCAACCTCCCAGAATCCTTCTCTCTGGAATCCATCTTGGCTGAGCGACGTGCGCGCCACCAGGAAGGACCCTGAGTCAGAATGATTGACCAGAGACAACCCAGAAACTAACCCCATCACCATAAAACCCGAGACGGCAAGCCACGTGGCAGAGCAGTCCTCCTGGGTTCCCTTTCCCTCCTGCCCTCCGCCCGGGTGCCCCTTCCCAATAAAGTCTCCTGCTTTGTCAGCACGTGTGTCTCCTCGGACAACTCATTTCCAAGTGTTGGACGAGAGCCCACTCTCGGACCCTGGAAGGGGTCCCCCTTCCTGCAACAGTTTGATGGGCTTTTTTTCTTAAGGCACTTCCACAAGTCTCCTTTCTCACCTCACGCCCTCTTCCCCAGGGCCCTGTGAGGTAAGCAGGGCAGGTAATGAGACTCAAGGGGGCCGAATGAGCTGGCCATGCTCACGTGCCTGGTAGGTGAGGCTGAAACCCAGGAGACTCCTGGACCTCCTCTCTGCATCCCCCATCCTCATCCCCCAGACAGGAACCCCTCACCTCTGCGTGGAGTGTCTCACTTTTCACACCACTTTATCTTCTCTCTTTCACTTTCTAAGGTCCCATGATAATCCTTTGAGGTACATCAGGGATCACTGAGTCTTGATCAACCAAAAAAGACCTGGGTTCTGAGCACGGCTTTGGCACAGCTGAACTGTGTGACCTTGGGCAAGTTCCATCCCTTCTCCGGGCGTCCATAGCTGTATGTTTTCCTCTATAGGGTAAAGGTGTAGGCATCGATACACCTGAGGGTCCCTTCTAGCTCTGACATTCTCTAGGTTCTAAGCTCCATATAACGGATAAGAAAATCGAGGCTTAGTATGTGGTTGGTGTCCTATTGTCCCACGGGGACCTGCCTTTCCTCTCCTCTCAGCTCAACCCAGGAACAGGCGAGGGAAGCACCTCCAGCCCCTCTGCATCCCAGGGACTCATTTAAAGGAGAATCCAGTTTTTTGGCTCCTTTTGTTGGCTGGACCCAGAAGCGGGAAGCTTATCAGTGTTTAATGAAGCCAGGACCAACCTAATTATCAAAGGCACTTTCAATAAGCACCTTTCACTCCATGTAGGGAGCTAGCACACTCAGAATAAAAAGAGAAGAAAAGCCATTATCTTGAAATGCCTGGGCGCCTACCTGGGCTGAGCCCTGGGAAGTCATTATGAGTAATTATGGGCTATCAGTCCAGCACAGCACACAGTCCTAGTTGGTACAAGTAATGAGCTGGAGCACAAGGCTCCTGACAGGCAGGGAGGCTGAGGTCATCCAAAAGGGCAACTTTCCCTTTTTAGTTTCCTTCCATCCCACTTCTTATGAGTGTCCCCTCCCGGCTCCTTCATTTCATAGTTCTGGTTTCACTCCCAGCAGATTTGTTATCCCGTTTCTTTTCATTCGGAGAGAAAGTCACTGTGCCCTGAGTCTCTATAACTGCACTCGAGAAGCTTTACCCAGCTCACTCTGAGCTGTGCTTGTTTATACCGGGGTGACGTAGCGAAGGCGGTGACATGTGGTCAGTTGAGATGAGGTGGACAAAAGGAGAAGCTTGTTTGGAAGAGAAGAAATTTAAAATTATGCTTGGACATTTAAATTGAAGATGCAGATTACACATCTAACATTTCAAATCATGGAGTATAGGGAAGGGTCAGTGCTAGAGGTACAGATTGGAGAGTCATCAGAATATCTGGCACATAAATCCATAAACCAGCTGAAATCGTTCACAGAGAATGTGTTCACAGAAAATGATGGGCATGCAGGACTGGACCCTGGCCCTGGAGCACCCAGCATTTAGAAGTTGAACAGAGGAGGAGCAATTGCAAATTGGAACCAACCGCTGCTGCTGAAAGAACTGCCTCAGCTGCTGTGAAAAAGCAAGACTAGATGATGTTGACAGAAACAGGAAGCAGAGCAAAATTATATCCCTTCTGCCTTCCGGTCTACCTCTGGCGAGCCCTCCTGGCAGAACCTAACACGGTGCTAGATAGTTGAGCAGAAAAGTAGTTTTCAAAGTTCTTGCCCCAGCATCACAAAGTAAAGGATAGAAGGATAGGATTGAAGCTGAGAGACAAGAGCTGAATAACTGGCACACGTTATGGTTCTTGCCTACTGTCTAAGGCCAGTCCAACTACTGCTTTCTCTCATATTCACCTCATGGTCTCTGAGAGATAAGAGGTGGCTGAGTAAAGCAAAGGTCAGGGGGAACCAGCATCAGCTGAGAGAGCGGCCATGTTGGGGAAAGTAGATCAGCCTATTAGCATCGAGATCAGAACGGAGCTGCTGGGGACTGGCAGTGTCAGAAACCCAGAGCACTTGAGGGACCTAAGCTGTCGGAAGGATGGGAGGAGAGGCAAGAGTGAGGGGAGGTCAGTATTCCCTAGGAATAAGGATGAGAAAACAGGCTTTCAGCTGGGATTCAGAGAGTAGAGCTGGGAGAGCTAATTCTACCTCTGAAGCCTCCTTTCCCCACATCCGTCTGGGCAGGGAGGAGCAGGGAACACTTAGCGGAACTAAATAACCCTGTCCTTCCTTTCAGATCCCTTTGCATTAGGTTCTTTTTTTTTTTTTTTTTTTTTTTGCCGTACGCGGGCCTCTCACTGTTGTGGCCTCTCCCGTTGCGAAGCACAGGCTCCGGACGCGCAGGCTCAGCGGCCATGGCTCACGGGCCCAGCCGCTCCACGGGAAGTGGGATCTTCCCGAACTGGGGCACTAGCCCGTGTGCCTTGCGTTGGCAGGCAGATTACTTAACCACTGCGCCACCACAGAAGTCCCGCCATACTGGTTTTTAAAACATTGAAATACTTCCACACTGACGAATTATAACAGTTGCCCCTTCCCCATTTCCCGTAAGTCCCCACTGCTCAGCAACTAAAGGGAACCACGTGGCACAGCAGGGGACCTCTAGGACCAGATCCAGTGGTGAGGCATTCTTTTTCTTTTCTTTTTCTTTTTTTTTTTTTTTTTTGCAGTACGCGGGCTTCTCACTGTCGCGGCCTCTCCCGTTGCGGAGCACAGGCTCTGGACGCGCAGGCTCAGCGGCCATGGCTCATGGGCCCAGCCGGGGCACGAACCCGTGTCCCCTGCATCGGCAGGCGGACTCTCAACCACTGCGCCACCAGGGAATCCCCCTGGATTAGGTTCTTAATGGACTTCACCAGGGGTGGGGCAGGGTGGGAAACCAGAGATCTGTGAAGGGTGTGGGGATATTGGTGTTGGGGGCACCTAGGCAATTCAGTTTTCTGTCTGGAGAGCTCTCCCATGCCAACAATTCTTTACCTCTCATTTAATGTCCTAAAAATTAACAAGAAAGGCAGGAAGTACTGCTGCCCCACTAGGTCCTGACTGACTCACTTCTGTCAGCTCACCTGTCAGATTCCTCCCATGCTCACCACCTGCTAAGCAGCACCACAGCTCCGGAGCAAACATGATTTATAGACCTGTCAACCATGTCCATATCGACAGGACATCTGAGCTTAACCTTCTGAAATCTCTAGCTATCCAAAGTTTCCTGTGGAGGTCCTAATGCTTGGTGATTTGAGTCCCACCCCCAATCTATGTGGTTATATAGACTCCCCCTCTCTCCCATGTTCCCTCTACTGCCTCAGGAGACAGAAAGCATTTTAAGTGCTTACAATCAAGGACTGGGGAAGACATCCTATAATGCTCCAATCTGGCTTCCCATGACCCCATGAACCTCAAGTATGATGACATCGAAATCCTGATCGAGTAATCATAGTTCAGGCATCAAAAATGGAGTTGGGTGGCCATGGAGGATCTGGTCTGACATGTCCCTGCACCACTAAGAACTTGAACTTTCTGTGAACTGTACCAAACCAAAGAACACCAGCCATTTCAAAACATCTGCTAGGTGCAACCTTGTGTCCCAAGGTTGTTCCCCCTTGTCACTATGCAACCATTTCAGACCCTAACCATCCTTGCTAAATAAGCACCCTTACTTCTTGCCAACTCCAACTATACTTCTTGATAAACAACTCATGTAACTAACTGAGACCTTGAGGCTTTTGCCCTTATAAACTTTCTCCATTTTGTAGTCCAGCAGAACACAATTCAAGTGCTGCTTGAATCTGTGTCTCCTGGGCTGTGGTCCTAACAAATCCAAAATAAATGCCTCTTTATTTCAACCGGGTCCCTGCTTCTGAAATTTTGGTTAACAAGTCCTTCCATGCAGCCAGGCTAGGACAGGAGTCCTGAACCCCAAGCAAGGACTCTGACCATTCCCCCATCACATCTTCTTGCACCGCATCGCACCCTACCTTCTGCAGAGGTTTGGCTCCGTGGTGCCTTTTCCTGGAACCCTCAGCCTACACTCTACATCTGATCTCTGCAGAAAAAAGTGATAGAACCTAAGCTCACCACTGATTTGGACCAAAGCCCTGGTGATGATTTAAACTGAAATGCATTAATAGCTCTGAATATTTCATACCAGGTACATTAGAACAACCAGCATTATTTATTGAATGCTGATCACCCATCATGGGTATTAATACATTTTGCTTCACAGTGTCAGCCAAAGGGAAATTAGCTTCAGGAAATAAGGTAGGAGGCTTTTGGTAGGAGGTACTTTTGCCTCAGGAAATAAAAAAATAAATCTTGCATGGATGGAAGGTGTGGCCTAGTGGTGTTATCCAACCTCACTCTGGCTTCTAACAAAACGTCTGCAAGGCTCACGAAGAGGGCTTTTAAACCACCATGTGAGTAGGAGTCCCACCATCATATCCCAGACAAAACCAGGCTGGGCTGAGCCTCTGCTTCCTCCAGCAGATATTAATTTCCCAATGTCTGAAATGGAGCCCAACGTCTAGCACTTCTGGTTTTCTGCAGAGGATGATAAAGGAGTAAATGGGCTTAATTGATTAGAGAGGGATTTAGTTGATCTGAGAGAGAAGCTCACAGCAAAGGGCAGCTCTATTCTCTCATGCAGGATGCAGTTTTCATCATGTCGAGTCTCTGACACTGCTCCCTTTGACCTGTGCTCTCAAACCCATTTATCAGTCAGGGTCTGCCCAAGAAACAAACCACTCTAGCTATTTTAAGCAGCAAGAAATTTAATACAGAGAATGAGGTGCTTAGACACCTGCTGGAAGGTTCGGAAGAGTGGGCTCTAGGCTAAGCCTCCGAGGGTAACTCATGGAACTTCACCCAACCGACCCACCAGAATTATCAGTCTAGCCTTATCTTTTCCTTATTTTATGGTCACGCTGATGTTAATTTACTGTTAAAAAAATAAACTATAAAGAAAACATATTTCATTTCTAAAGTAATGTAGAACACTTTAGTTTATTTAAAATTTT
This sequence comes from Grampus griseus, assembly GCF_964374135.1. Lineage (NCBI taxonomy): Eukaryota > Metazoa > Chordata > Mammalia > Artiodactyla > Delphinidae > Grampus > Grampus griseus. Next base: position 84,452,625 of record NC_139017.1, read on the forward strand.
TTTGTCATAAGTATATGGCTCTTCAAGCCTATTGGGGGTGGGGGGAGCCAATTAGAAACAATTTCCTAGGAGCATTTCATGGGATCTTGTACTCACAGGACAATTTCACTTGTATATTGCACGCAGCCTGTTTATCTGGCCTTGCTCTGATCAGGTCCCTGTGCTCCTTCTCTCAGCATTCAGCCTCCCCATCAGATCCAGCCTGTTAACATCAACAAGGATGGGGCCCCATGTTCAAAAAGCAGGGGAAAAGTGCCATTAAAGTTACTAAAATATGAAGCCCTCTTCTTTCTTCCCTTCCTTTCTCTCTTGATTTGTTATGGTGTTTATTTGCTATTTAATGTCATTCTAAGTAAAAAAAAAAAAAAAAAACTTAAAAAATATTTTGAATTATTAACATAAATTTTACTGTTCATCTTTATTTTGCACAATTCCAGTTTGAAATGCAAATGTTAGGTCATTTAGTTCATATGCAGAATCACCAAAGTTACATAATTCACATTTCATAGTTTGTACATCTACGCATATTTTGCTCTTACCTAAAGAGTAGAAAGGCAGGGCTTCCCTGGTGGCACAGTGGTTGAGAGTCTGCCTGCCGATGCAGGGGACACGGGTTCGTGCCCCGGTCTGGGAAGATCCCACATGCCGCGGAGCGGCTGGGCCCGTGAGCCGTGGCCGCTGAGCCTGCGTGCCTGGAGCCTGTGCTCCGCAACGGGAGAGGCCACAACAGTGAGAGGCCCGCGTACCGCAAAAAAAAAAAAAAAGAAAAGAGTAGAAAGGCATAAAACTAACTCAGCTGTTTTCATTTGACTTCCTGATATGTGCACATCCTACCAACACTTCCTCCTTACAGCTTGTCCATGACTAAAGAAGGACAAAAAGCGAAAGGCACTATGAGTGGTCCTGTTTTTCCCTTTCCTTCTATGTCATCATTTTCAGTATTAGAGGCTGGCTAATTCAAGAAAGTCAAAGAAGAAAGAAAATGACATTAAATAGCAAATTAACATTGTAACAAGAGAGAAAGGAAAGACAGAAAGATAAGGGCTTTCTATTTTAGTAACTTTAATGGTACTTTTCCCTGCTTTCTGAACAAGGGGCCCCATCCTTGTTGATGCCCTAATGGAGGCAGTAACAAAATCCAGTGGGAGATGTGGGTGGAGGGAGACTCATTCTGACAGTGCAGATCTGAGAGCAGCATGAAGGACTGGACTTGGACTGGATACACATTACTTTATTCTTAGTTCCATTAAAGAAACAATTATTCTGACACTCATTAAATTAGTAGGGAAGACTTTATTCAGGACTATTGCAATAGGGAAGAGAGATTGGGCTCCACTCTCAGTACAGCAAAGGCAGCTGGGGATTTATGGCCAATGAGCAAAATGAGGGGGTCAGTGGATGGAAAATTTTTTTTTTTTTTTGCGGTACACGGGCCTCTCACTGTTGTGGCCTCTCCCGTTGCGGAGCACAGGCTCCGGACGCGCAGGCTCAGCAGCCATGGCTCACGGGCCCAGCCGCTCCGCGGCATGTGGGATCTTCCCGGACTGGGGCACGAACCCGTGTCCCCTGCATCGGCAGGCGGACTCTCAACCACTGCGCCACAAGGGAAGCCCGTGAATGGAAAATTTTTAAGAGAAGACATCAAGGGTAGAAGGAATCTTGCTAAACTGACTTAACGGGATCCTTGCTAAAGGCAAGGTCAAAAACTTACACATCAAAGGTGGGGATGAGGAACATCCGATGTCAAAGGTGGGGGAATTGTCACCACACTGACTTAGCAGGGCTCTTTGCTAAGACTGGGCCAGGCAGGGCCACAGGGCAGGACACAAGATGGGGGCCAAGGTCAAGGCCTAGTTGAGAAAAGGCTTACAGGAGCCTGACTAAAGTTTGGTCAAGGAGAGAGCCTTTGTCAGTTCTCAGCACTGTGCACATCTGTTTATTGCTGCGGCTGTAAGAATATCTTTGGGTACAGGGAGGGATGTGTTTGGGTGGCAGGAGGAGGGGTAATTCACAAACACACAGGCCCCAGGGCTGGGGATCTGGCTCTAGGCCCTTAACCTTCAACTGTAAGAATTTCTTCTGCCTTGGGACAGGTGGCAGAAACGCTCACTCTACTGAAGCAGGGGCTTATTTGTGCCCCAGTGTGAAGCCAGCAAAAGCTACAGGGTTCCCATCCTGGCCTCAATATCTCAATGTCCTACAGTCTCATTTCCAGTGACTGAGTGTAGGTGTGGGATGCAAGAGCTGGGAGCACTAGGACAGAGAGAGGGTCTAGGTGAACCTCATGCCTGAGCCTTTTGTAGCCCACACTCCCAACCTGCTCACTCAGAGATATATCATCAGCCAAATAACTGAACTATAAAACTATGGTGGGGTTGGAGTGTGCTTCCGGGTGTTAAGAAAAATTATCCAAAACTTGTAAATAAGGCAAAAATATTGCTGCATACAGTGGTTAAGAATCTGCCTGCCAGTGCAAGGGACGTGGGTTCGAGCCTTGGCCCGGGAAGATCCCACATGCCGTGGAGCAACTAAGGCCGTGCGCCACAACTACTGAGCCTGAGCCCTAGAGCCTGCAAGCCACAACTACTGAACCCACATGCCACAGCTACTGAAGCCTGCATGCCTAGAGCCCATGGTCGCAACAAGAGAAGCCACGACAATGAGAAGCCCGTGCACCACAACAAAGAGTAGCCCTGGCTCACCACAACTAGAGAAAGCCCACGCGCAGCAATGAAGACCCAACACAGCCAAAGCTAAAAAATAGAATAAATAAATAAATTTATTTAAAATATATATATATTGCTGCATACACTTTCAAATTTATACTAGAGCATTTCCCGACGAACCTGCCTGTGCATCTCCTGACTCCCGAGGGACTATACCTTTGTCTGATGTTGATAGGGACCCACACTCCGTAAAGTTAGATGTTAACTTTTAGATGATTGATAAGTTGTAAATGATTTTTTTTTTTTTTTCTTTTGTCCAGTAGAGGCTCAAATATATTCTATCCAGTAGAAATGATAGGTCCAAACATTACAGTATTCTTGCCCTGAGGAAATTAACCAAGTTTTGTAGTTAACTTAGCAATCTTTCTTTCTCTTGCTATATTTACTGCCTTGCATACTTTTCTTTGAAATGGCTTTAGCATTCTGCTCCTTCCCTCATTAATGAATTAACTCAATGCTCACTATATATTTATGTGAGAGTCATGTCTTACTTTTTGAAAATTATATTTTGACAAGGGGAACTTCTCCTGACCTGCAATTTCTATCCCCTCTAAGACTCCCCCATAGATAACCACATCATCTAAATACAACCAGGGAGAGAGACCACAGGATGCCTGAGTGATGATAGTAGTGGTGGGGTGGTTCCTAAGGAGGGCTCCTCTCATTTTCCCAGGGGATAGGATGTCTTCCCGCATTTATCTCGCAGCAACCATTTCACTCTGGAGTCTCTGAATCCCACAGGCCTGAGCCTGGGCACACGAGATGAGTAAGATGCCCACCCCCTCTAGCCACACACACAGTGGACTCTATAGGTCTCTGCTCCACTTTTCTCTCTTCCTCATCTCCTCCCAAATGCTCCTCCTCCTTTTTTCCTAAATGCATTAAAGGACTTGGAGTTAGAATGACAAAGATATAAATGGCGAGGACCCAAAGCCAATTTGTTTTAATATGTTATTGAAGCATGTGCTGAAACTATTATTTTTGCATACATTACTTTGAAATGCAAATTACAAGCACTGTCAGTAACTATCTCAATAGTCTCCTGGGGTTGAAGGACAAAGGGGAGAAAATTACTTGAAAACTCATTTGCCAACACTTTTGTAACAGAGAAACCTCTGCCATTCCCCAGGGCTGTCTTCTACTCCTACTAAACAGAGTGAAACCCTAGAGTTCTCTTCACACTAAAGTGAATGTGTTACTCTCACAGCCAATGGCCTTGCAGGTAACTACCAGTCTGGGGGACAGATCTGATAGTCAGAATGTAAACATAGTCACCTTGTTTCAGTTATATTTTCCTCTCTGTAACTCTGAAAGGAAAGGGACCAAGAAGAATCAGTGAAGGGTGTTGATGAACTAAACTGTCCTAGCAAAGCTGATTAGAACTCCAAATTCAGAGCCCAGGCTAACTCATTCACAGCTCAGGGCTCCTGTTTCTAACCTTATGTTCACTGGCCAGGCTTTATAGTCACAGAAACATTGCTGGTCTGACATTCCTTTATCATGTACCTTCTGAGGAGTCGGACTCCTAGTTAAAAACCCACATGTGATTTTTCAGGCCTGACCTTGGGCAGTTACAAAGGCTTTACCTGGCAGGTCTACGGGAGAGGCTGCCCTCCTCACAGCAGACTTGGCCCAGTCAGTGTGTTACAGTGTCTAAGGGGAGTTTCAGTCAAGGACTCCAGCCCCTGGCCAGTCACGCTCTGTCACACATTCACATTCCTCATCCAGTGACTTCATTCCCAGATCTCTTGACCTGAGGCCTTGGGCCAGGTCCTCTTCAGGCTCTTCTACCCAGGCCTCCTTGCAGAGGAGGAGGGGAAACCTTAAGACACTTTTCCCTACCCTGACTCAGTGCTCAGGACTTTTACACCCTTCATACTTCCTCCTCGCTCCCCTCCCCCTCCTCCTCAACAGTGAGATGACCCCACACCTGTGCTGAGCCACCTGCCCCCTCCACTGGTGCCTCCACAGGGGAAAATGGAACAGAAGGAGTCAGCACTTCCTCAGTTTTGTTACGGAACCCGATGCACAGAAAGGTTTATTGCAGAGCCAAACAAGCAGAATGGGTGGCTTGTGCTCGAAAACCCTGAGCACCCCAGAAGGGTTTCAGCAAAGCATTTTCAAAGGCAACGAGAGGGAGGGGCATCCCAGGGTATGTGATCAGCTCAGTGCACGATTCTCTGACTGGTTGGTGGTGATCAATCCTTAGGCGCCAGAAGGTCTGGGGACTAGTGCTCATGATCATCAAGTAGTTAATTTCTTCCTTTTGGTGGTGGTTTTAGCACCTGAAAACTCAGGAAATACGCATCAGATACCATTATCTAGGTACTTCAGAGAGGAGCTACAGCGGGAGGATATGGGGGAGGGGTCTGTCCCAGGAAGGCCCCATAGGGTCCTACCCAGTGACAGTTTTAGCCTCTTCTGCCATCATAGCAAGTGGCTAGAGGCTTGAGGTGTTCATTTTTGGCTGGTTATGTAGGAGGGCAAAACTTGCCACCCCAAAATGTCTCTTCAGCATGCAGATGAGTTTGAGCTGAAACAATCAAGGCCCAAAAGCCTCAGGAAGGAACTTTGAACCTCCCCCTAACTGCCTAAAGAATATAGACAGAGGACCTGTTCCAGGAAGGCAGCCGTCACCACAGATAACTGTAGTGTGATCTAGGTGTGTAGACTGGGAGAAGCCTAGAGAAATCTGTTAACGTTCTGTGTCCCATTGCCTCTGCAGGGCTCAGCAAACAATTGTTTACCAAACTTTTGCTTTTCTAACTCCATGCCAATTGCCTTGCTCGCCTTCAAAGTCCCAAACCCCTACCCCCAACATTCTCTTTTGTCTTTAGCTGAAGATGGTATTTAAAGTGAGAGTTTGGACCATTTGGGCCAGTTACTCAGTTTTTCTGGGTCTCTCCCGTGCATACATGCTATCAAACTTTTGAGTGATTTTCTTCTGTTCATCTGTTAATCTTCTTAGACCAGCCAGAAGAACCTAGAAGGGTAGAGGAAATTTTCTTCTTTCCTGACAGTTGTGTTAGGGGAACCACTGACTGAAACCACCCACCTGGGCCAGGCCCAATAGTAACCACTTGCATGAGTTACCTTAACAACAGGAGATCCTGGTTAGGAACACGGGACTAACAAGCCACCACCAGCTGGAAGAATTTGGGAAAGGTCAAAAGGAGAGAGGAGACGCCAGTCCACGTGTCCTACCAACCTCCCAGAATCCTCCTCACTGGAATCCATCTTGGCTGAGTGATGCACATGCCACCAGGAAGGACCCTGAGTCAGAATTATTGACCAGAGACAACCCAGAAACTAACCCCATCCCCATAAAACCTGAGACTGTGAGCCACGTGACAGAGCAGTCCTCCTGGGTTCCCGTACCCTCCTGCTCTCCACCCGGGCACCCCTTCCCAATAAAGTCTCCTGCTTCGTCAGCACGTGTGTCTCCTCAGAAAATTCATTTCTGAGTGTTAGACAAGAGCCCACTCTCAGGCCCTGGAAGGGGTCCCCCTTCCTGCAACAGTTGCTACGTAGATAACTGACTGCTCAGCTACTGCTCTGTCTCTGTCTGTCTCTATCTACTCCAGATCAGCTGAGCTCCTAACACCCTTGCTGTTTTCATAACCATTAGGCTAGGGTACCTTAAGCTCAAAAGTATTTTTTTTCCTGTTGATAACAGGTAACATTTTTTTTTAGCATTTGCTGTAAGCTAGACACAATGCTATGCACTTTATATGCATTATCTTCACTAATCCTCGTGAGAACTGCCTTTAGTATTGATGATTATGTGCCAGACACACTCTTCTACTTTTTTGTAAGATGAGAAAACTGTGGCTTAAAAACATTAAATGATTTGCCCAAGGTTCCACAGCTAGTAAGTGGCAAAGTGGGAACTGGGACGTGGATCTGTATGATCTAAAGTCTGAGCACTTAATCACCCCACTTTCTGACTCTGCTCCCAGGCACCTCTGCACCTGGCCCTGAACTGAACTCCTGGCATGTAACAGGGGCTCACTAAAGGCTCCTTATGTGAATAATTCTCAATTTTCTATCTTCTGCCCTAAATGCTTGGTCCTATGCCAACCTTTAGTGCGGGATGTTTCAGTTAGTTGCCCCAAAGCCACTTCTCAGTGTACCCAACCCTGAGTTAATCATATTCTCACCTAAATGTTCCTCCTTCCCAATGGTTCCATTTCTCATAATACCACCATTTTCCCTTCCCCAAGCTAACAACCCTACAGTCATTTTAGACATGTCATTCCTCAATACCCCCAGCCCCATACCAGATCTGATATCAACTTTGATTATTTTTCCCTTTGCAGCAGATCTTCACCTCTCTGAAAGCACTCTGGCCTTAGCTCTCCTCACCCGGGCTGATGACCAATACAGCCCCCTGTCTCAGAGCCCTGCCCCTGAGGACACTTTTCCCCCTGGCTTCTCAGATCCTAACTGCACACGTGCACACATTCCCAAATGATGATGATGGTGAAACTGAGCAGGACCCTGGGCAGGCGGGGTTGGGGACTCTTGGGCACAAAGGTCTTTGTGTTCCCCATTTTCTTGTTAGCAGGAAGTAGGCTTCATTCAGCCTCCATGACCTTCCCTGAATTCCAATGGGCAAGTTCAAACAGTTGCTGATTAGGGAAGGGAAGGGATGCAGAAACATGGGAGGAAGAGTCAAGAAACAATAGCGCAGCCTTGGGGCAGGGTCCCGGTTCCACCTCAAGGGATATACATTACAGTATCTTTGAGCTGTTTTGCAGATACTAAAACCCCCACCAGGTGGGAGAAGTTAACTGTGTGCTGCCCACAAGCACATAGACCCCAGACTGGTTGGAACCAGAAGGTTGTTGATGCAGACTCCCACTTACCTCACCACCAACCAATCAGAAGAATGTCCATGAGTTGATAACACCTTCTTTGAACCATTACTATAAAACTCCTCACTACCCCCTCCAAGTCAGGACACACAGTTTTGAGGGCATTAGCCAGGTGTGGCCCCTTTTGCCTGGCAAAGCAATAAAGCTGTTCTCTTCTACTTCACCCAAAACTCTGTCTCTGAGATTTAATTTGGTGTCAGGGTACAGAGAGGCCAGATTCAGCTTTAATGAGTCACAGAGAATTGCATTTTATAGTAAAATATTTAGGCTTGGTTTTGATTGGAGTTGGAGGTCTGTGTTTTTGTTTGAGGAAAGGAGATTGGTAGTTTCATGTCATCATAAATAAAATATGAGTTCATGCCCTCCAGACCTTGTCATGCTACAAGGAGCACAAGTTGCCCCAGTTGTCCTCCCAGATCCTAGTATTCCCCTTTCACCTCTAACTTCCCACTATTTGCTCCAAGAATCCAGTTCCCATTGTTATAAGCAAACAAAAAAAATACCAACTATTTCTAAGAGGGATAGCCCATGTTTATTACACTTATTCTACTTATTATAGTTGCTACTCATGGCAAGTTTTCTAGGCATGAAAAAGTGCATAGAATAAGCATTTTTATGTCTTTAAAATAAAACAGAAATAATTTTATTAGTAATTGGAAAATTATAAAAATACTGGTGAGAATCAAGTTTGCTGCTACAGGGACTGCAAAAAAAAGATTTTTAAAGGTAATACTCTTGGCTGATTAGATTAGGAATCACTGGACAATTAGACCTGGGGACAGGGGGAGTAACTACCCTCTCATCTTTAAGATACCCCTGCTCCAGGCCACTATCAGTCCCACTCACCAACGGGACCCTAACAGCTTTGGAGCCAGGCGATGAGGAATGGGTAGAGTAAAGGCCTGAGAGTGGGGGTCCAGAGAAAAAAGCAGGTCTGTGCACCTCTTTGGTAGCTAAAACCAAGGTCCCCAACAGCCTACAGTCTCTCCTCTCCAATCCTAAGATGATAGCACAGGTATTTTTAAAGACCATATCTGTCAAGAGATATGAAGCTTTTGCAGACTATTATGAAAGTTTACACAAATCTGATTATCCCCCAGTGAACCAAATTACAGTAAATTCTTCCAACAAGATTAGTATCAAATAGATTTGCTGAGTTTATTGCCAGCAGCTTTGGCAAGTAATGGAGAAAGAGCGGAATAAACAGAGACCTCTGTTTCTTTTTTTAGTCCTTTCCTTCATTCTCCTTTCCTTTCCCCACTCTCTGAAACATCTAGATCTTCAAGGGTAAGAGCATGTACATCATACATGCCATTCATTCAATGATCTGCAACCATTGGGACAGTTTCATCTGTTTCTGACCACATCCTGCCCTGTTCTTCCTTCCTGCCAAACAGTAAACAGCCCCTCTTTATCTCAGTAGCTTTGTCTCTCTTCTCTGGCATTTCCTGCCTGCTGGGGAGTAATAACTGAGCCAAGAATTGGAGCTGAGGACTTCCCTGGTGGTGCAGTGGTTAAGAATCCACCTGCCAATGCAGGGGACACAGGTTCGATCCCTGGTCCGGGAAGATCCCACATTCCGCGGAGCAACTAAACCCATGTGCCACACTACTGAGCCTGTACTCTAGAGTCCGTGAGCCACAACTACTGAGCCCGCGTGCTGCAACTACTGAAGCCCGCACACCTAGAGCCTGTGCTCTGCAACAAGAGAAGCCACCGCAATGAGAAGCCCGTGTACTGCAATGAAGAGTAGAGAACTAGAGAAAGCCCGCGTGCAGCAACGAAGACCCAAAGCAGCCAAAAATAAATAAAATTTAAAAAAAAAAAAAGAATTGGAGCTGAGATGAAAGTGATTTTTTCCTCCCAGATGTCTGGGTATGGGTTGGGTGTGAATTGACCAGTAATTGGGCACAGCCTGGGTGGTCCTGCCTCCGTCATTACACGACTCAGACATTTAATCAAGATCTAAATCTAAAGCCGTTCCCCCTTGGAGTGACCTGCCCAGCTTTCGCTTTGGCATTTGATTTCTAAATCTTTCTTTAATGTACTAGAAGAGCAGGACTTGTCATTCGTCATAACTGTCGACCATCACCTTGTAAGTGATGTCATATAAGTTCATCTCCTCTAACTTCACCACAGCCCAGCTGGGGAGGTGGGTTGTTACCTCTATTTTACAGAAGATTAGGATGAGGCTCAAAGGACACCAAGCCAGGCTGGGACCCTGATGAGACCTCAGTGGGCTCTGCCCACATACCCTTAGCATTCACCTCCATAATCCAAGGCTGCCACTTAGAATATCTGCATGCCTGGCAAACCAGAAGTACCAGAGAGTTGAAGGAGCACCCCTCCACGAATGACAACAGGGTAGGGCATAAGCACCTAGCTTCCTCGCCCTCAGTTGAGATGACTCTAGGCATGTCTCCCACCACCTCTGAAGGCTCCCCAGCAGGACAGGGCTCCAGTTGTCCACAATGGTAGCTGGCTGATAACATCTCTTTATTGGCTTTCTTTTTTTCCCTATCTCACTTTCCTACCCCCATGAATGTTTCCTGGGATCACCTCCCAAAACACTCTGCATTCACATCTATGTCTCAGGGCCTTGCTTCAGGAAAACCCAAGCTAAGACAAGTCACTTCAATTTTTGTTGCTCTAACTTCTAGCCCTGCAGTGGTAGCAATAATAGCAGTAGTTGATGGGCTTCCCTGGAGCATCCAGCTAGGGTTTACATGGTGGGTACCAGGTAGCATGACCTGCCCTCACCAGGAGGTTCAAATCCCACTACTGGGCAGCATGGGATGGGTGAGGTGCACTCATGAGAGGGCAACAGAGAGAACATAGCCCTGGAAGTCAGGACAACTGGTATAAGATAGTGGAAAATACTTAGCAAAAACCTGGATTCATAGTATATTTATTCAACTTTTTGAAAATGTTTTGGGGCTTCCCTGGTGGCGCAGTGGTTGAGAGTCCGCCTGCCGATGCAGGCGACACGGGTTCGTGCCCCAGTCCGGGAAGATCCCACGTGCCACGGAGCGGCTGGGCCCGTGAGCCATGGCTGCTGAGCCTGCGCGTCCGGAGCCTGTGCTCCGCAACGTGAGAGGCCACAGCAGTGAGAGGCTCGCGTACCGCAAAAAAAAAAAAAAAGTTTTGTTTTTCAGTTGATAATCCTTAGCTGAGTGACCTCAGGCAAACTCCTTAACCACTCTGCATCGTTCATCCATCCATTAATTCCTCAGACATTTCGAAAGCTGTGTGCCAGGTACAGTGCTAGGTGCACAAGATGCAGAGATGTCCCTGCCCTCTGGGAGCTTCTAGTCTGAAGGGGCAGAGCCACACTGGGTCTGTGCTATGAGTTTACTGGATCTGTAAACTCAAGGTGCTGTGAGGAGTGCATGGAGGGTCTTCCCATAACTCAGACGGAGCAGCATTAAACATAATCCTGTGTAATGGTATATGACAGCTGATGAGACACATTTACAATGATTTATTCAGCATGTGTTTATTGAGCTCCCGTGCTAGGCACTCTTCCAGGTGCTGGGAACACAATAATTAACAGGTAAGACGTATTTCTGTCCTGTGGAGCTTGGAGTGCGTAGGTCAGACAAGTAAACAGGAAATTTCCACAATCACAACTCACCCTCACAACACCCATGTGAAGTAGACAAGGCTGAGATTCTGTTCCCAATGTATAATTTAGGAAACTGAGTTCCGGAGAAGAGTGATGACTTGTCCAAAGTCATAGTTAGATCGTGGTGGAACCAGGACCCACACAAAGGTTCCACTCTGACTCAAAGCCATCATCTTTCCACAGAGACAAATGTTACACCACCTCTAGGCTGGTCAGAGTTAGAATAAAGGAAGCCAACTGGGCCTCAGAAGGTGTGAGGTAGATGGGAGAGGTGGCCCTGAATGCCCCAGCAATGCCCCCCAAGGAGCAGAGGTGGAGCCAGTAGACAACTGAGCTTGGAACTCTCTAGGCCAAATTCAGGAGGGTGTTCATTTTTCACATTAAGTCCCTTCCACTGTCTCCAGCCCTTCCAGTAAGGCTTGACTCAGGCTTCTTCAGACACTAATTAATTTGTTCTGAGAGGAAATAACCCATCCTTGGACCCCCTTTGTGATCCTGCCTCCCTCCATGGCTCCCATCTGCTTCCTTCATGCCTAGAAATAAGAAGACTGAAGGGGATAAAAACAAGCCTGCAGATAGGCTGCCACTGATCTGAAAGTCCCATATTGAAATCTTCCCTCTAAACATGGCTTTGGGGGCCGTGGAGAAAGGTTGGCAAAGCCTCTGATGAAAACACAAACAGCTGTGGGATGTGGCTTTAACCAGAAATGCTGAATGGGAGTCATGAATAATCTGGCGTTTCATCAGGCAGAGCCAGATGTTGGAGTTGGTGGAGGGGGGCTGGTGAGGAGCAGAAATGATAGATTAGCAATCTCTTTTCTAGGAGTGGGAGGCACAGGTTTCCAGGTACAAAGGGACGATCTCAGGCCAGGGTCAGGGGAATGACCTTGGGTACCCTCTGTCCAGACAGCCAAAGTCCTTGGCTAGAGAAACTCAATAACCTGCTAAGGGGCTCTGAACCCAATTCTACTCTGTGTGTGTGTGTGTTGGGAGGAGGGGATGGATCTCCCCACACCAACAAACAATAGAGTCTTTGCAAATATAATCAAGTTAAAATGAAGTCATACTGGATTAAGGTGGACCTTAATCCAATGACCAGTGTTCTTATAAGAAGCGGGAAATGTAGACACAGAGACAGAGAAGGCCAGGCCACGTGATGACAGAGGCAGAGATTGGAGTAAGGCAGCTCCAAGCCAAAGAATGCCAAGGATTCCACCACCAGAAGCTAGGAACAGTCAAGGAAGGGCTCTTCCTTGGAGAAGTCAGAGGAAGCACTGCCCTGCCGACACTTAGATTTCAGACTTCTAGTCTCCAGAATTGTGAAAGAATAAACAAATTTCTAAGTCACCCAGTTTGCGGTACACTTTGTCACAGCAAACCTAGGAAAGTAATACAGAGATATGAATACATATATATATATAATTGCTTATGTTTTCAAAACAAAATAATGGAACAACCAAATAGCTGTTGGCTGATCTAGGAATGACTTCTTGGAATGACTGGGGGCGTTGACTCTGCTCCACGTGTCTCTAGCAGGCTTGACCAGGCATGTTCCCAGGCACAAATAATTAAGCAGACATAACTAAGGAGGCTTGATGCCTGGGCTTGGAACTGGCATATCATCGCTTCTGCTTCATTCTATTGGTCAAATATAGGCAAAAGACTAGCCCAGATTCAAAGAGTGGTAAAACAGACTGAACTTCTTTAGGGAAAGACTGAAAAAGACACGTGGCAAGCGGTGTGTATGCAGAAACAGAGTGAAAAATTCGAGCCAGTAAGGCAGCCTACCGCACATATAGATAGATAGATAGATATAGATAAAGCAAATGAGTCATTATATTCATTTAAAAAAAATTATTTATTTATTTATTTTTGGCTGCCTTGGGTCTTCGTTGCTGCCCATGGGCTTTCTCTACTTGTGGCGAGCGGGGGCTACTCTTCACTGCCGCGCGCGGGCTTCTCATTGCGGTGGCTTCTCTTGTTGCAGAGCATGAGCTCTAGGTGCGTGGACTTCAGTATTTGTGGCACGTGGGCTCAGTAGTTGTGGCTCCCAGGCTTTAGAGCGCAGCCTCAATAGTTGTGGCGCACGGGCTTAGTTGCTCCGCGGCATGTGGGATCTTCCCGGACCAGGGCTCGAGCCTGTGTCCCCTGCATTTGCATACGGATTCCCAACCATTGCACCACCAGAGAAGTCCCTGTATTCATGTTTTTCAGATAAATATTAAATATTTTTAAATTTAATTTTTAATAAATATTATATTTTTTCTTTTCTAAGAAATATGTATTTCTCAGCTCTGTTCAAAAAGACCTAGAAGCAATGACAAGTCGGTAGCAAGGAACACTGCTACATGCTGTGTTCTCAAATACCATTTCCTACTAAAAGGAACCAGAATTAATTGGAGAAATGGCTAATGCAGTCTGGAGCTGGAAATGTACAAGATAAGCCCAAGTCTTCTTGTCTTGCCTGAAATCAAGTCTTGAAGACTTCAGGGGTTATGTCAAAATGACACAGCAGTCAACTTGATCAGGCCTCACTAGCCAAAGTTGAGAAAATATAAGCATCAAAAAACATAGTGACAGCAGTGGATAATAACATGTCAAAAGTATAAAAATCAAAGAGTTCATAATTATACTTTAAAATAAAAAACTCATCATTTGTCACCTTTGAAGGTTTCTGGGACACTGAATCAGTTTTCTAGAAACTGATAAAAAGAAAAAAGTCAGGACTTCCCTCGTGGTCCAGTGGCTAAGACTGCACGCCCCCAATGCAGGGGCCCGGGGTTCGATCCCTCGTCAGGGAACTAGAATGCCACAACTAAGAGTTCGCATGCCGCGACTAAAGATTCCACATGCCGCAACTAAGACCTGATGCAGCCAAATAAATAAATATTTACAAAAAGAAGAAAAGTCAATGAAACATTTATCCTGCATTTCTTGTAAAAATTGTATTCAGGAAAATTCCCTGGCTGTCCAGTGGTTAGGACTCCATGCTTTCACTGCCCAGGGGCGCAGGTTCAATCCCTGGTTGGGGAACTAATATCCCTCAAGCCACACAGCATGCCAGAAAAAAAAAAAAGGTGAACCAGAATCTAATTGTCTTGATTTGTGTAGCCCTAGAAGCAGACCCTGAGACTAGGATTCGATTTAAGGAGTTTAGTTGGGAGATGTCTCCAGAAAATGCCAATAGGGGAGTGAGAAAGTGAGACAGGTACAACTGAACCTCACTGGAGAACGTGGACAGCGTCGAACAAATTTCAGAGTTATCCCAACTGAGGGATGAGGAAGCTGGGGACTTCATTCACCAGCTCTTGGTTCATTGGTTGAAGGTTGCTTCTGTGGACATTGATTCTCCTGCATTCCTGACTTGCCTAGTGCATAGGTAAGTGTGCTTCACAGTGAGACAAAAAGTCCTTAGGCAGCAAGATGCCAACCTTTGGCACATAGTGATCTCAAGTGGCCTCGGCCTGCAGTGGCTTGAAGCAGGGTTTCAGTTCCTGGCCAGTGATTGAGGTCGGGTTGTAGTGGTGAGAGCACCGAATTCTAGCCACTAGACCAGTGGTCAGTGACAAGGCCCTGGCCCTACGGCTTTGCAGAAAAAGAATTTCCGCAAAGACAGAAAGTAGTGAAACAAGTATTTATTAGGAGAAAAAAGAGTACAGTACGTGTGGATAGACACATGGGCGGGCTCAGAGAGTGAGTCGTGTCCTCGTGGCAGTTTAAATCACTTATATGGGGCATTTCTTCTGGGTTTCCTTTGGCCAATCGTTTTGATTTGCCTGGTTCAAAGTCTGTGTTTGGTATATCTCGGGATTTTCCCAGGTGTGCGTGCACATCTCTTAGCCAAGACGGATTGTATGGCAGAGGCCTATGGGTAGATTTAGTCACTTGGCATCACTCCCCTTTGGACCTCCAAAGAGCCTTTCTGTGCATGTGTAGTCGGGGAGGTCTCCTGACTTAGAGAATGAGGAATACGTAGTCTCTTATCTTCTGTCTGGGCAGGGCCCAGCATCCTCTCTCAATTGTCCTGTTATTCTTGTCTCCGAGTATGGGTCCACAGGAAGGAACTCAAACCATTTGCCCTGGGGGCCCATCTCCCTCCTGCCTCAATAGGAATGAATGCTAAGGGGAGTGGAGAAGCAGCCACAGCTGTGCTACAGTAAGCAGTGAGCCAGATCTAACTTCTGGTTTACAGTGCAGTAACACGTTAGACAACACCACCAGAACACGATCAGCAAACCCAGAATATGGGAAATACTGTGGGGAAAATGACTGTGTTTCTTCTACAAGTTAATGGCTTTAAAAAACGGGGTGGTGCTATAAGTTAGAAGACACTTAAGACTTGTATCAACCAAATGCAATGTGTAAACTCTGGATCCGTATTTACATAAAAGAACTGTAGAAAGACATTTTTGCTAGGATCAGAAAAAAATTGAGCATGGGCTGAGTATTAGATAATACGAAGACATTACTGTTATAATTTAGTCAAGTGTGATTATGGTATTGTGGCAATGTTATTGTTTTAAGTCCTTATCTAGTAGAGGTTTTAAAAATAGCTGAAGCAAATATGGCAAAATGTTAGCAGTTGGTTAAAAATAGGTGGTAAGTGTATGGAAATTCATTATACCAGTCTGCCAACCTTTCTGCCTGTTTGGAACTTTATAAGAGAGGAAAAGGGTGATAAATGGAATATTGCTGCCATATCAGTAAACAAAGGATGTCACAGTCTTCAACAGTTACAGCCACGGCCAGTGGTGAGCTGGTGAGTCCTGAGGGAACTCAGGAAGGCAAATACCTGCCATCTAGCAGCCATCAGACTGCAGCCACGCCCTATGGTGAGCCCTAAGGAAACTCGGGATGTAAAAACAGAGGATATCGGCCCCACATAGCTGAGGTGCATTTCAAAGGACTGATTTCAGTGAGCCCAGACTCTTGCATCTTCCCATACATAGAAAAGCGCTAAATTCCTTAAACTTAGCGTATCTGGTTTCTTGAATTAACAGTAATCTTTTGATATTCCCGACTACCTGCCCTTTGTTGCAAAACTCCTATATAACCTAGCTCCCCCCTCACCTCTTCGGACCAGTTTCTCAGAGCTATATGAAATGCTGTCTCCCAGGCTGCAGTCCTCATTTTGCCCCAGATAAAACTTAACTCGACACCCTCACGTTGTGCATTTTTTTCTAAGTCAACCAGCGGAAAGAGGAGGGAGAGAAGGAGGGAGGAGGGAGGGGGATGCCAGACTACCTGGGTTTGAATATTGGCTCTGCTACTTTCTAGCTGAGTAAAGTTGAACAAATTACGTAAACTGTCTGCCTGTTTCTTCACCTGCAAATTAGGCTAATAACAGTGCCTTACTTCATAAGATTGAAATTCATAAGGATTAAGCAGTTAATATCAGTTAAGTGTTTAGAACGGTGCTCAGTAAATATTAACTATTAGTACTCCATCAAGTGAGAATTCTAATGTACTACATGCCGGGAAAGCTGACCTCTGGCCCAATCAAATCTGCCTGGGGTGGGTGGCTTCCTTGGTGTCGCAGTGGTTGAGAGTCCGCCTGCCGATGCAGGGGACACAGGTTCGTGCCTCGGTCCGGGAAGATCCCCCATGCCGCGGAGCGGCTAGGCCCGTGAGCCATGGCCGCTGAGCCTGCGCGTCCGGAGCCTGTGCTCCGCAATGGGAGAGGCCACAACAGTGAGAGGCCCGCGTACCGCAAAAAAAAAAAAAAAAAAAAAAGTCTGCCTGGGGGTGTGGCTCAGTAAACAGGTGGCAGCTCTCCCTGGAAAGGCTGAGTGAAGGGGAAGCAGTGTTCAGGGAACAGTTATCTCAAGAGAAGGAAAGTGCAGTACTGGACAGACAAAACATTTGGAGAGGAGGTGCATTTCACCACCAGGAAAAAGGTAGCATCATACTCACAAAATGCATTGTGGGAGGGAGAGTGAAGCAAAGCCCCAAGGTTTCTGGAGTGTCCCTGGGAGAGCACCAGGGAGAGCAGTGGGGGAGCAGTTGCTGATATTTCTTTCACTCTGACTGCCACAGGGGACCCAAGGGGCTGGAACAGGGAGCATCAGGTGCAGCATATACCCATTAATGAGGCCCTGCGGGTGACTGTTGTTGTGAATGCCCGTAAGTGAGGCCCATCATGCGTCTTCTAATGATTCATTCTGCAAGATGAGTGGAATACAAATTTCAAAAAGCTTATAAGGCCAACTTTATATCTTCCTGCCTCAACTCAAGCCTCTGAAACCAAAGCAAGCATTAATGCCCCACCCTGAAAAAGAGGTTTATGTTTTAGTTCCTCCCCAGCAGACTAAAGACCGTTAGCCCGAGTGAAAACAGCTTTTGCAAAATGGCTTCAGAGTAATCTGGTCTCCTCTCCCTCTCTCAGAGCTCCTGGCAGGTGGAAAGCCCTCCTGACTCCTGGGAGGAGTCCTGGGTTTGCTAGGTTTGCTAGGTTCTGGGGAGAAAACTTACTAACACTCCCCAAACAGCCTGCTGGGCCCTTAAGAGAATTCTCAGGCTGGAGGAGACAATTGCTGATGCTTCCTTCCACCCTCCACCCAAAACTGACCACTTTCAGTCTGTCTTGGACTTGAGTGCCTTCTGGGTGAGCACCAGCCTTGACGCACACATTCCTAGGAGCTTGGGAATGAATAGAGAGGACAGTGTGGTATAATGGCAAGAAGTTTGACTTTGCAGTTGGGAGAACTGGTTTCAAGTCCCAGCTCTGCCTCCTAATTGCTTATTTATTCACTTGTTTATTTATTTATTTTCCTTGGGAAAGTTAGTTAACCACTCTGAGCCTCTGTTTCCTTATTTGTAAAATGGTAATAATAATGAAACCTTGACTATCCACGGCTGCTGTGAGATCAAATGAGATAATGGGACAGCAGAGGAACTCTTCAAAATTTAATTTCATGCAGAGCCCCAATATATAAAACGTTTATACGAATTTATACTTTTATATTTTATAAGAATACATGTGCTTTATAAGTTAAGATTTATAATATTAACACACACTTATGGTCAATTAATCTACAACAAAGGAAGCAAGAATATACAAAGAAGAAAAGACAGTCCCTTCAGTGAGTGGTGCTGGGAAAACTGGACAACTACCTGTAAAAGAATGAAATCAGAACATTCTCTAACACCATATATAAAAATAAACTCAAAATGGGGGTTTCCCTGGTGGCGCAGTGGTTGAGAGTCTGCCTGCCGATGCAGGGGACACGGGTTCGTGCCCCAGTCCGGGAAGATCCCACATGCCACGGAGCGGCTGGGCCCGTGAGCCATGGCCGCTGACCCTGCGCGTCTGGAGCCTGTGCTCCGGCAACGGGAGAGGCCACAACAGTGAGAGGCCCGCGTACCGCAAAAAAACAAAAAAAACAAACCTCAAAATGGGTTAAAGACCTAAATGTAAGACCGGATACTATAAAACTCCTAGAGGAAAACATAGGAAGAACACTCTTTGACATAAATTGAAGCAATATTTTTTTGGATCCCTTTCCTAAAGTAAAAGAAGTAAAAGCAAAAATAAACAAATAGAACCTAATTAAACTTACAAGCTTTTGCACAGCAAAGGAAACCATCGACAAAACCAAAAGACAACCTACTGATTGGGAGGAAATATTTGCAAATGATATGATCTTTAAGGGATTAATATCCAACATATATAAACAGCTCATACAACTCAATATTAAAAAAACCCAAATAACCCAATTTTAAAATGGGCAAGAAGAACTGAATAGGCATTTTTCCAAAGAGGAAATGCAGATGGCCAACAGGCACATGAAAAGACGCTGAACATCGCTAATCATCAGGGAAATGCAAATCAAAACCACAATGAGATATCACCTCACACTTGTCAGAATGGCTATCATCAAAAAGTCTACAAATAACAAAATGTTGTCAAGGATGTGCAGAAAAGGGAACCCTTACACACTCTTGGTGGGAATGTAAATTGGTGCAGCCACTGTGGAAAACAGTATGGAAGTTTCTCAAAAAACTAAAAATAGAACTGCCATAGACCCAGCAATTCCATTTCTGGGTATATATCCAAAAAAACCCCAAAACCACTAATTCGAAAAGATACATGCACCCCAATGTTCTTAGCAGCATTATTTACAATTGTCAAGACACGGAAACAACCTAAGTGTCCATCAACAGCTGAATGGATAAAGAAGGTATAGTGTACATATATACAATGGAATACTACTCAGCTTAAAAAAGAACAAAATTTTGCCATTTGTTGCAACATGGATGGACTTAGAGGGCATTATGCTAAGTGAAATAAGTCAGAGAAAGACACATACTGTATGATATCACCTATATGTGGAATCTAAAAAATACAACAAACTAGTGAATATACCATAAAAGATGCAAAACTCACAGATATAGAGAACAAACTAGTGGTTACCAATGCTGGGGGGAGGGGCAACATAAGGTGGGGCAGTGAGAGGTACAAACTATTGGGTGTAAGAATAGACTCAAGGATGTATTGTAGAGACTTCCCTGGTGGTCCAGTGGTAAAGAATACTCCTTCCAATGCAGGGGACGCAGGTTTGATCCTTGGTTGGGGAACAAAGATTCCACATGCCACAGGGCAACTAAGCCCACGCGCCGCAAACTACAGAGCCCATGCGCTCTGGAGCCTGTGTGCCACAATTAGAGTGAGGAAAGCCGCATGCCACAACTAGAGGGAAGCCCGTGTGCCTCAACTAAGACCCAACACAGCTAAAAATAGAAAAAAATATTTTTAAAAAATGATGAATTGTACAACATGGGGAATATAGCCAATATTTTGTAATAACTGTTAATGGAATGTAACCTTTAAAAATTGTATAAAAATTTAAAAATCTAAAAAAGATTTAAACATTAACTTACTAAAGGCAATAACTGTAATAATCAAGAGATTGCTTTGATGAATAGAAAGATTTGAAACTGAGATATTGGATGATAGTTGCAATCTCATGTGTCCTGTTTATTTCTCAACTTTATTTTGTATACATAGAATAAAAATCCTGATTCACAAAAATTAATAGTTGTAAATAGCAGCAGTGTTTTAAACCTTGAAATCTTAGGGTCCCCTTTAATCCTCTTAATTCCAGAAGTCTCGAAGAAGAATAGAGGGGATTTCCCTTCAAACAGAATCAATATAACAATTTCCAACAGCAGCTTAAATTGATTGGTGGGCTCAGTCTGTCCTAAGGAAGCCAGTAGGCAGCTGTGGTGTGGTGAAAAGAGCAATAAACTCAGAATAAGGAGACTCTTAGCTCAGAATTACTGGCTAAGGGAGACTAAACAAGACACCTGGCCTCTTAGAGTCTCAGTTTCCTCATCTGTAAATGGTCACAGTACCTTGTAAGGTTGTGGTGAGGATTTTAACAAACGTATGTATGTGGAGCACCTAACACTGAACCTCAAAAATTATAACTTAATCCCAAGTTTGGGGTTAGCAGATGCAAACTATTATATATAGAATGGGTAAACAACATAGTCATAGTATATAGCACAGGGAACTATATTCAATATCTTATGATAAACCATAATAGAAAAGAATATAAAAAAGAATGTGTATATATATATATATATGTTTAACTGAATCACTTTGCTGTACAGTAGAAATTAACGTAACATTGTAAATGAACTATACTTCAATAAAATATTATTACTTATATCTAAATATAAGTAATAACATACCTCAATAGGGCACAAAGCCTTTAAAATATGCTAACAGATACCAGGAGTAGGGGAAGGAGGAAAGTGTGAGGAAGTATATAAAAACACTAAGGTCACTATGTAAGACATCTTAGGTGTCCAGTCAATAGGATCTAGTATTATTTCACTTTTGAGAGTTGAAACAGACCTGAGGAGTTATGTAAGCATGCCCAGGACAGAAAAACTGCTCAAATAACCACAGAATTGTGAGGAATTGTGTGCTTATGTTTAGCCGCTAAGTTTGAGGATGAATTTGCTGTACAGAAAAAGTTAACTGATACAAAATATAATGGGCATCTTTCCTTCTTGCCTCCCTAGAATCCATTTTCCTTTTATGTTTACAAGCACCCATTTTTCTTCCACCAGTTGTGGTCCATGTGATTGTGGGAAGACAGTCTATTGTAGCTCCACAGGTGGACATGTGAACCAGGCCTGGCCAATCAGAGCATTGCATCTGTGGCAGAGACCATTGATTGGTGAAACCCAACTCCCATTCCCAACCCCCTTCTCCCTAACCCACTTAGAGAGTCTTGAAGAACAAAATGTTTTCCCTAGCCTCCCTTAAAAGTAGGAGTAGTTTTGTGACCCAGTTACAGCCCATAGATTGTAAACAGAAGAAATCTGCCAGGAACTTTTGGGAAAGCCTTTTCTTTTCTCATAAAGGAACAGATGATGCTAGTGCCTTGCCTTCTCTTATTGCCTTGAACCTGTCTGTGATTTTTGGAGCTGCAGCAGCTATTTTGTAATCATGAGGCAAAGGCTAAGAACATTTTCAAATGTCAGTCCACTGCTGAACCACTAAATCAACAGTGGCAATTGTTCAGACTTCTTAATATACAACAAACAAACAAAAAACCTCTTTTTAAACACATCTTTGTACTGGTAGTCAAGTTGTCTGTTTCTTACAGCTGAAAGCATTTCTAACAGAGCATCTTACTAGTGACAATAATTATCAAAGCCACAAAGAAAATAAAAAGAAAATAGAGATCACTATAGATTACTAATGATTTTTATTTTCTTTTTTGTAAGTTTCAGTATTTTTAAAATGCTTTTAGTAAGCATGTATTTACTTGGTAATCAGAGGGAAAATGAAGATTGAAACAATTAGATAGCAACAAACAAAACTTTCAAGACCCAAAGGCTAGAAGCAGCCTGATCCACTGTCAGGAGTCAGACCCAGGTGTGATCTTTTTTTTTTTTTGCAGTACGCAGGCCTCTCACTGTTGTGGCCTCTCCTGTTGTGGAGCACAGGCTCCAGACGCACAGGCTCAGCGGCCATGGCTCACGGGCCCAGCCGCTCCGCGGCATGCGGGATCCTCCCAGACCAGGGCACGAACCCGTGTCCCCTGCATCGGCAGGCGGACTCTCAACCACTGCGCCACCAGGAAAGCCCCAGGTGGGACCTTTTGGTATTCAGTTTCCTTATCTATAAAGTGGAGATAATATTTCCTAAGTATCTACTTCATCTGGATATGTTAGAATTAAATAAGATAGTATTTATAAATGTACCTGGTGCTAAATATTCATTTTTTTGTGCTTTCTATTAAAGCAGGAGTTCAGATATAAGTGACTGGGGGTAAGTGGGTATAGGAATGAAGGATTGGGGATGAGAGCCTGAACAGATACCCTCAGATCACACCCCATACTCCTAGTGCCTATTGCACCCCATTCTGGGCGGTCTCTGTTGTCTTTGTGAAGGGGACAGCCCAGCCCACTGCATGAGCCTCTTTGAAAAGGGAAATTCTGCTCCAACTCCATCTCTGGTGTTACTTACTCATCTCTGGGATCAGATCCTTTTGTTGTTGATACTTGGCCTTTTTCACCTTCATGAGGCATGTGTATCCTTAACGTAATTTTACAGAATTCAAGGAGTTGCTCCCTTTCCCCCTGTTGTCCCTGCAGCAACTTTCTGGCCTTTTACAGCTCTGTGTCTATGTCTCTCTTCCATCCTCTTCTTTCTCCCTCTCTGGAGGCTAATTAGCATTCACAGATATGTTCTTTATAGTTTTGTCTTCAATGTTTAAAAAATGTGAATGGCAAGTGAGGTTTCTAGTCTGAAGTTTCTCCTTTGAAGCCTTTTAACAAGTCACCGGGGACTGATGAAGGCGTAGAAGTGATGTCTAGACTACTGAGACAGGATCTGAGAGCTGTTGTTGCTGCAGGGGAGGGGGTGTCATGCCCCACAAGCCTCAGACAACCCTTAAGCAATCCCCGCTGAGGTTTCCGCCCAAGCTTGTCTGGAGACCTCTACAAGAAGGATGGAGAATGCGGACCTCATCACCTACAGAGAGATCACGGCCACACAGATGCGCAGACGTCCATTGACACAGAGCTGCACCCCACATGCTCCCCCTCCCGCATGATGCACTTACCCCACCCGCACACAGGTCATATATTCTGCCCCACACACTCACATGCCGATCTGTGCTCACACTCAGCCCACAAACCAGAGACACACAATAGCTATTCGTCGCATGTTACACATTGCTCTCGGATCATTATATGAATGGTATACAGTAGGAGTTATTAACTACCATTTCATGGGTGAGGAAACTGGCTCAGAAATGTGAAGTCACTTGCCTGAAGCCACAGAGCTGGCAAGTGGCAGCACCAGATTCTAATCTCAAGTCGGTCTGGTCCTTCTGCCGTGGGACCAAAGTTGAGCCCTAACATGGATTAGTTAGTGTAAAGAACACTCAGGCTGATGGATCTTGATGGGAAGAAGCTATTCTTCTGTCAGGCAATTTGATTTTCTGCAGAAAGGAAGCATGGTGCTTCAATAAGCTTTATCAGTGTTTTCTCTCTCTCCCTCCTCCTCTTACTATTTGCTGGAATTGAATTTTGATTGAAAAAGAAGCTTTAACCGTTCACTTAATTAGACCGTAGAAATCATTTCAGTCAAATGACAGAGAAAATATCCGAAGAGGAATGCGGAGCTGAGCCACTTCCTTCGGCGCCTTGTCCAGCCCAGGAGCAGCTCCTACAGTATCCATGGAGCAGGGAACTTCCCGACCTCAGAAGAGGCACAGCCTTCACCAGCTGGCAGCAGCTACGTTAAATCTAAGTAAATGTTTCTCCTAGCTCCAGACTGGGGAAAGCCATGTTTCAGAGGTGAAGGAATAGACATAATTATTTGATTCATTTTCTAATAAAATGAAGTTTAAAAACTAGCAGAGAAAGGAGAAGCACATCTAACTTTTAAAAAAATATATAAATTTATTTATTTATTTTTGGCTGCATTGGTTCTTTGTTGCTGCGCGCGGGCTTTCTCTAGTTGCAGTGAGCGGGGGCTACTCTTCGTTGTGGTGTGTGGCTTCTCATTCTGGTGGCTTCTCTAGTTGTGGAGCACGGGCTTTAGGCACGCGGGCTTCAGTAGTTGTGGCATGTGGGCTTCAGTAGTTGTGGCTTGCAGACTCAGTAGTTGTGGCACAGGGGCTTAGTTGCTCCACGGCATGTGGGATCTTCCCGGACCAGGGTTCGAACCTGTGTCCCCTGCATTGGCAGACGGATTCTTAACCACTGTGCCACCAGGGTAGTTCCCTAACATGTTTTTAACACCTAGTCTTCCACAGCTGCCACTCCATAAATCCTAGAATGAAAGAAATGGAAAGGCATCTATCAACGACGGCTGTTAGAAGAAGGTCTCCTGTGATGTTAAACATACTCATCACCTGCAGACCTGTGTGCATGTGCAACACACGCACACAGACACACACACTTCAGAAAGACACACAGAGCCTTGGGTATATTCCTCAAAACGTGGTAGTGATTCAGCAAGCATTTATAGGATTAGACTGTCTGTAAGGAAGACAAAAAGTAGAATGAAAGCAAACAAAAATCCATGCTTTGTTGAATAAACAAATAAATGATCAAATAAATATTTGTTCCTGTAACAGCTATGCATTCAGCAACTATTACATGCCAGGCACAGCGTTTGGGGCTGGAGCTATAACAGCAAACAATAAATGGTAAATAAAGCACAGCCCTGGCCTCAATGTGTTTACAGCCTGTTGGGAGAGAGAAACAGTAAACAGGCAAATTCAAACCCCTGTGATAAATGCTGTAATATCAACTCCGTTCAGGCTTATATTCCACCTACTCGTCCCCAAACTGATTTACAAATCACACACAATCCCAATCAAAATCCCAGCAGGGCTTTTTGTAGAAATTGACAAGCCAAATTACAAAATTCACATGGAAATGTAAAGGACCTGGAATAGCCAAACAACTTTAAAAAGAAGAACTAAATTGAAAAACAAACTCTATCTGATTTCAATACTTATTACAAAGCTAAGGCAATCGAGACACTGTGGTCTTGGCATAAAGTGTGTCTGAGGGGTGGAATATGAGTGGTTATGGAGAGAAGAGAGATGACATAGGAAGCCGTGCCACAGTCTGGGATTCAGTCCTGTTTGTATCTCCAACTAGCTGTGGTCTCTGGGCTTCAGAGCAGGGGGTAATTAGATGACAGCTAGGTTTTCTCACAGCTCTGAGAGGCCGTGTCTCTGAATCGGGCCAAGTGTAAAGGGGTACAACTACAGTCTACACTTGAATTGAGAAGCTGTGTATTTCACAAATGATTTGAGAGCAACTCTGGGCAGTCACAAACAGGGGAAGGAGTTTACACACTTCGCCTAGCAGATAGAGGTGAGAGAAGGGAAAAGGAAGTGGGTGGTTTCACAGTGTTCACATCATCACTTGCTCACACACACTCAGAGCCCTGAAAACGAGGGGGGGTAGTAGACCAACCCTTGCTCAGACCAACAGGAATTGGCCAGTTCCTTCCTCCTCACCTGCTGCTTCTGGTCAAAACATCCAGCTGCCGAGGAAGGAATCCCCAGGGCCCTCTCCATGTGAACTTTCCCTCTTCCCCATCAAGCCACAGGCTTCCCTCCCATAAGCTTTGAGGGCTGCTTTGGGGAGAGATGGAGTCGGCCTGCTCCCGAAACGTTGCTTCTTATCGTGTGAACTTGGGCAAGTCCCTCAACCTCTCTGTGCTGCCACCCCGTCGTCTCCTGGGCAGTGGGGATAAGCCTCGTACCTCCTGGGGTTGGGTGGTGGTGGGGATTAAACAGTCACTGCAGGTAAAGTGCCTAGAACAGCGCCTAACAGATGGTAGGCACTCTGCAAGTGTCACTATTATTACTAATTGGCTTCTTTTATTTTCCCGGACTGGGCACGGCAGAGACCACTGTTTCTCTCTGAGAGCCAAGGAACCCACTGGGAGGGACCAAAATAAGAGACAGGCTCATGGACCTTCTCACTCTCGTCCCATCTGCTGCGAATCCATCTTTCCTCCCTTCCACTCTGCCCAGTGCCCCAGCCCTTTCCACCCTGACTGTCTTCCTCCTCCCTCTGAGTTAGGAATCAAGGGGAAGGGGAGGGAGAGGAGGAGGGAGTGAGGAAGGGGAAAGAAAAGGGGAGGAATGGAGATTTCTTTTTCTTTCCTTTTGATTTTTTTGGGGGGGCTGGGGGCGGGCAGACTTCCAAACAGGGGCCTAGATCCATTCCAGCCTTACATTTTGGTGGAAAGAAATGTTACTGTGTTGTAATCCTTCTGTATTAGGCAGGTTCGTTGTCCTCAAGGTCACGCTGCCAGGTGCTAGCCCAGGTCAGCCTTACTCTGAAGTCAAAACTCTTTCTACCTGGGACTTCCCTGGTGGCGCCGTGGTTAAGCATCCTCCTGCCAAGGCAGGGGACACGGGTTCAAGCCCTGGTCCAGGAAGATCCCACATGCCGCGGAGCAACTCAGCCCATGCACCACAACTACTGAAGCCCTCGCACCTAGAGCCCGTGCTCTGCAACAAGAGAAGCCACCGCAATGAGAAGCCTGCTTGCCGCAACTAGAGAAAGCCCGCGTGCAGCAACGAAGACCCAACGCGGCCAAAAACAAATTAAAAATAAGTAAATTAAAAAAATATAAAAGCTCTTTCTACCTCCCCACACTGAGAACCAACTGGGAGTGTCCAGCCCACCCAACTCCCTTGGGAGAGCCTGTGTCCTGCCCCCAGCCCCAGGCGGGGAGCCCTCCCCACTTTCTCTTTATCTTCTGCTCCCCCCCACCCATCTGCCCCCAGCAGCCTGCCAAACCTGCCCTCTCCACTAAAGCAGCTGGGCTCGTTCCACTCCTCCTCCCCCCCCATTTCTGTCAACTTCTCTGCATCCAATGTTTGACATTCTCAGATGTTTTCTGACATTAAGACAAGGATTAAAATTTTAATCGCAAATTACAGCATTCACTGAGTTCCTGACTTTGGTGAATGTCGGCCATGGAGCCCATCCTCCTCCCCTCCGGTCCCTACCCCAGATTAATAAAGCCTGCGTCAGTGGGGGAGCAGAAGGACTGGGGTGGGACTTCCCATCAGCTGGAGAGGTTGTATGCCTCAGGTGCCTCCCCTGAGCCCAGGGCTGGGTGCAGCCCCTATGAGCAGAGGCACCTGGAGCTCTGCGTGTCCTGTGTTACCTGTCGTTACAGGTGCAGTGACATTTCAGGGCCTGAGTCTGCCTGTCTACCTCTTTCAGTTTTAATGGTTTCTACATCTTCCCACCAGAGCTCACTTTCTCCTCTCCTCTCTTCTGCCTGGGTCAGAATAATATGATGGCTCTCTCTCTCTCTCTCTTTCTCTCTCTCTCTCTCTCACACACACACACACACACACACACACACACTCCCCAACGCTGAGCACACAGAAGCCCAGAACAGGGAATGGAGTGGGAGAGCTGAGAAGTAACAGAGATGATTCCTATGCTCCCATGATCACCCCTCCCCCCATGCTATGTGAGTGAACTTGGGGAGGGAAAAAAAGAGGCTGTTCTTCCTAGAGTCCTCCTGGTCTGACAGGGGATAAATCCTCACCTCTAAGCACACATCTAATGCCCCAGAGGCCATGCAGGAATGCATACAGTAGATATTGGGCCAGCATGCGTTGGAGGGCAGCGTCAACCCAGGACATTAGCCTGAAGGTAGCGGGGCAGGAGAAAGAAAGAGGGGGCATTACTTCAGAGGAGACAGCCGGGGACACAAGTGGGCCAGGGGAACGAGGAGGAGGCTTAGGCAGGATCAGCTGGGTAGCCCTGCTGCTTCTGCATCTCCCATAATGAAACGTTTGCCACAGACTAATTTCTCCTCAAAGAAAACTCATTCTTAGACCCTTCATCTGTGTATTATTTCAGAGCAATTTAGTTTTCCCTGATCCAGGGACAGGAGGAAATACTGCAGAACAGCAACCCAGATGTGATATTTATTCTTTGGTGGGATAGCATGCTCCCTTCAGCCCACATCCCCATCCCTACCCTCTCCCATCCCAGGAGATCAGAACAGCAAATGCTTATTTCATGCCAATTGCTCTTCATGGACTCATGTGTTCCTTGTAACACTATTGTGAACATACCGTTATTAACTCTACTTTAGCAAAGAGAAAACAGACACACTGAGGTTAAATAATTTTCCTAAAGGCACTCAGCTAATAAGTGGTGTGACCTGGTTCAAACCCTAGTGACCGTTTTCCAAGGCCACAATCCGAACCACTGTGCATCACTGCCTCTTGGATAAGCCACAGTCTACTTCCTCTGTATAGAGGTCACAGCAAAGCCCTCTCTGGAAGCCTGGGGCCTTGGCAGTTCCAGAAGCCCTCGTCAGGGGCTGAGGGAAGCCAGTACTTGGTTTGAGGCACACTGAGTGACAGGTACAAGAGTGGAGGGGGACCTGGAGAAAGTGGACTCAGAACTACCAGCAGCCATGAGGCACCGACAATGGGACATCAGCCTAGAGGAGGCTCGGGAGCCATTCCCTCTAGCTCTCACTTCTCAGACAAGGACTCCCAGTCCAGGGCACAGCTGACATACCCAAAGCTGCCAAACACAGGGACAAGGGAAGACTCCAGGCAGTGTGGCTCCAAGAGAGGCTGCTATGATCCTCTTTGACTCTTGGTCTCATTCCCACTGCTCTCTCTGCCCCTCTTGGTACTCCCCCTCCCTAGGCAGTAGCTCTGCCAACATGGGACAGCTGTCCTTCCTACCCTCCAGTCTCCACTTTGACTGCTCCAGGTGAGGAGGCTGGCTGAGATCTGAGATGCCAGGCAGGCTGGGAGGTTGAGGGAGAGACAAGCTGCAGGCAGACCAACCTACTGAGAGACGTGGTAGGACCTCAGCCCACGAGGCCCTGGAACTTGCGGATCAGAGAGAGAATCACATGCTAAGTGGGATACCTTGGGTTCCTTAGTCTATGTTGACTTAAATTTCAGGTCTGTTGTTTTCACAAGACTCAGGTGTGCAGCAATGCCCAAGGCCCTGACGGCTGAGCCGTCAGCCACTTAATAGCTATGTGGTTTGTGAACAAGTCCTATTCCTTTATCTGAAGACTAGGATTATAATAACTCTTTCCTCAAAGAAAAATAGGTGCTGACACTGATTTTGGAAAATCACAAGTCCCCTCCTTTTCATCCTTCTCCATGTCAGTCCCCCTCTCGCCTTCCTTATTCCCACTGACCTGTCAACTAAAAGGCAGTCAGGTTGTGATCCTTCATACCCAAGTATAAAGCACGTTTTCAGCCCACTGCCCCCTCCCCCTGCCCCACATTGTTGTAAAGACCTAAAAGACAAAGCATATAGAAATGCTTTGACAATGGCCAAATGTTTTGCAAGCGTTAAACATGTCCAAGTTTGTGCAAAGACTTTTCTATAGTGTCAGGAAATCAGTGAGTTCTCAAGTCTTTTTCTTCTCTGTCAGAGGAGGGGGAAGGAGATTGTAGACCTCCTGATATGGACTGAATTGTACCCCCCTAAAATTCATAGGTTAAAAGTTTCCACAAAGTAGCTTA
Organism: Grampus griseus; assembly: GCF_964374135.1. Classification (NCBI taxonomy): domain Eukaryota; kingdom Metazoa; phylum Chordata; class Mammalia; order Artiodactyla; family Delphinidae; genus Grampus; species Grampus griseus. The sequence continues at coordinate 84,482,386 of NC_139017.1, forward strand.
AGTATCCAGCTGGCTTCCCCTAGACGAGTGATCCAAGAGAGTAAGATGACCTCGCATTGTAAGGTATACTCCCTGATTTCTGCAATACTTCTATGAACTGTGTCCCCATAAAATTTATATATTGAAGCCATAATCCTCAACATGATGGTATTTGGAGGTGGAGCCTTTGGGAGGTAATTCAATCCTGAGGGTGGAGCCCTCATGAAAGAGATTAGGGCCTTGAAATGAAGAGACACAAGAGAGATGATACATTTCTCCATCACATGAGCATACAGCAAGAAGGCATCCATCTTCAAACCAGGAAGAGCGTCCGCACCAGAAATTAATTGGCTGGCACCTTTCTCTTGGCCTACCCAGCCTCCAAAACTGTGAGAAATAAATTTCTGCTGTTTAAGCCACACAGTCTATGGTATTTTTGTTATAGCAGCCCAAACTAAGACAAACATGATATTGGTTACACAGATCAGCCATATTCTGTGTGAAAGAGGAGTATGCAGGAGCCTGAATAAGGAAGATTTTCATTAGGTGCCAACTCAAAGGCTAGCTCCCACAAGTGCCAAGGTAATTTAATAGAAAAACAATAGTCTATGCAACAAATGGTACTGGAATAATGGGATATCCATATAGAAGAAAATGAACCTCAACTCCTCACACCATATTTAACTTGAAATGGATCATAGAGCTAAAACTCTTATGTTTAGGATAGGAAAACAAAGGAGAAAATCTGTGCAGCCTTGCATAAGGCAAACATTTCTTAGATGAGACCCCGAGATCACAAGCCATAAAAGAAAATATTGATCATTGGACTTCATCAAATGTAGACCACTCTCTGAAACACAGAGGTAAGAAAATGTAAAGACAAGCCACAGATTGTGAGAAAATATATGCAAAACATATCAGATAAAGGATTTATATCTGAAATACATAAAGAACTTTTACAGCTCAATAACATAAAGCAAATAACCTGATAAAAATGAACAAAAGATCTGAATAGACATTGCACTGAAGAAGGTATATGAATTTTTAAAAACATGAACACAGGAAAAGATGTTCAGCATCGTAAGTTATTAGAGAAGTGAAATTTAAAAATACAATGAGATACAGCTGGACCTCTACTAGAATAACTAAAATTTAAAACACTAGCAATATCAAAGGTTGGTGAGTATGTGGAGGTGACTGGAACTTTCATAGACTACTGATGAGAGTGTAAAATGGTTCGACCACTTGGGAAAAACCGTTTAGCAGTCTCTTATAAAATTAAAAAATCATTTTTCATGTAACCCAGCAATTCCATGTCTAGATATTTACCTGACAGAAGTGAAATCATATGTCCACACAGACTTGTTCAAATGTTCGTAACAGCTTCATTCAAAATAGCCAAAAACTGGGGGAAAGTCCAAATGTCCACAGACAAGGGAAAGGATAAACAAATTGCAGTGTAACCAGATAATGCAAAATTGCTCCGCAAGAAAAAGGAGTAAACTACTGATCCTTCCAACAATACGGATGATTCTCAACAACATTATGCTAGACACATTTTGTGTCTGAAAGAAGTCAGACACATAAGAGTTCATACTGTATGATTCCATGTACATGAAATTCTAGAAAATACGAAAATATAATATGTGGTGACAGAAAGCAGTCCAGGGGTTGCCTGGAGCCCAGGCGTGGGGATGGGGGCGAGGGTGGGGGCGGGATGAGGTGTGGCGGAGAAGGTAGCCTGGAACAGGGCACAAAGGAACTTTGGAGGAGATGGAAATTTTCTGTATCTTGATCATGGTAGGGGGGTACAAATGTCTCAGACCGCATCAAAATGTCCACTTTAAATGGGTATCTTACTGTATATAAACTACCTCAGTAAAGTTGATTTTAAAAAAAAAATAAATCCATTTATTTTTGGCTGCGTTGGGTCTTCATTGCTGCACGTGGGCTTTCTCTAATTGCGGTGAGCGGGGGCTATTTTTCGTTGCGGTGCGCGGGCTTCTCATTGCAGTGGCTTCTCCTGTTGCAGAGCACCGGCTCTAGGCACGCGGGCTTCAGTAGTTGTGGCACGTGGGCTCAGTAGTTGTGGCTCGCGGGCTCTAGAGCGCAGGCTCAGTAGTTGTGGTGCACGGGCTTAGTTGCTCCGCGGCATGTAGGATCCTCCCGGACCAGGGTTTGAACCCGTTTTCCCTGCATTGGCAGGCGGATTCTCAACCACTGTGCCACCAGGGAAGCCCCAGTAAGGTTGATTCTTAAAGGTAAGGAGGCACAGCATTTATTAGGGCTCCAATTTGCACAGACAATATCTGCACCCTTCGTACCTCTCCATTTGCACCCACAAGACCCTGGTCCTTCTGCCGGGAGACTTTCCACGAGTGCCTCAGCGCCGGCCACCGACAGGAATCCAAGAGTTAACATCTTCAGCAGCTCTGGGGTACTCCTGGGCCGGGGGAGGTGGTGCGCGAGGGCCTTCACTGTCTCAGCCTCGTCGGATGTGGGGCTAGGGGTGCGGAGGCCAATCCTGCCTCGAGTGCGGAGGGGATGTTACGCGTCCAGCCGGAGCCCCAGACCACTCGGCCGAAACGGTGACGTCTTCCGGCACCTGTCCCCGCGACGGCGAGCGTCCGCGGGCTGAACCCAGAGGACTCCGAGCCCACGTCCGCTCGGCGGGGACCCTTGCGTCCCCGAGGCCTCGGGATTGCACCGTCGCGTCCCGAGACCTAGGGTGACCTGACTCGGCGGGACGCGAGCAGGATGCCATCCACCGCGGGCCACCCGGCGCCGGGGGCGGGGGCAGGCGGGAGTGGGGCGGCCGGGCGCGCCCCGCCTAACCAGGGCCCGAGTGAGGTCGTCCGGGCCGGGTAGAAAGGAGGCGCCTCTGCCTTGCTTGGGGTACCTGAGGGGGAAGAGCCCAGCCTGGGGATGACCCGCTCTGACCCGTCGAGTCCCGCTAATCAGCGTTGGGGCTCAGCCCTCCGCCTTCCGCGGTGAAGTCGCTTCTCCGCGGGCCCGCTTCCCGAAGGCAAAGCCCTCACTCGGGACCCGACCCGCTTCTGGAAGTGGCCAGCAGCCTTCTGGGCCCACTGATCGCCCACTGAGGCGCATCTCGCTATGCAGGGGACTCTCTCTCTCGGAGTCGCTGCCTGCAGCACTCCTCCTCCAGGTTCAAGGGCTCCAGTTGGGGCACAGACAGACCCTTCCCATCCCGCCACCGCTGCCCGCAGAGACACACCTCCCTCCGCAAATCTTGCACACACAACCTTCAGTCTCCTGGACTCAACACACACACACACACACACACACACACACGCACGCACACGACCCGGGACCCCGCTCTACCTCTCGCTCCCTCTCCCTCTCTTACATCTTCTTTTTTTTTTTTAATTTAATTTTCTTTTATTTTAATACAGCACGTTCTTATTCGTTATCTATTTTATACATATTAGTGTATACATGTCAATCCGAATCTCCCAGTTCATCCCCCCACCCCCACCCCCACCCCCACTTTCTCCCCTTGGTGTCAGTACGTTTGTTCTCTACATCTGTGTCTCTATTTCTGCCTTGCAAACCAGTTCATCTGTACCATTTTTCTGGATTCCACATATAGGTGTTAATATATGATATTTGTTTTTCTCCTGACTTACTTTACTCTCTATGACAGCCTCTAGGTCCATCCACATCTCTACAAATGACCCAATTCCGTTCCTTTTTTTGGCTGAGTAATATTCCATTGTATATATGTGCCACATCCTCTTTATCCATTCATCTGTCGATGGGCATTTAGGTTGCTTCCATGACCTGGCTATTGTAAATAGTTACATCTTCTAATTGACTAATGTCTACAATTGTGACCAATTGTTTCTGTGTAAACTTAATTAAAAGATTTTCCTGGAAAGATTGTTGATGTTCACTCGGCTTACTAGCAAGCAGCTTAATCTTTAAAAATCGGCGACTAAAAGCAAACAGCGTTTGTGAGTCTCACTGACTGGTGGCTGGCTACCCAGTGGGTGCTTGTGCAGGCAGCACGGTAAACTCGACTTCCCTGTGCAGAGCGACGGAGCGAACCTCCAACCTCCAGCCTTGAGGACTGTCCTGGGTATCACTCCCAAGGAGAAAAATTCAGCGTTCCTATCCCCTCGGCCATCGATGCCTCTTGGGTAGTCCTTGGCTAGCGCTTAGGGATGGTGCAAGGTGGGACTTGGGGGCAGCTACGCTGCTCCTGCAATTTGGTCTGTCAGCTTCCAGAGCTCTGAGGGGCCCAGGGCTGCCTTGATGGCGCTTGCAAGTCTTCACCTGTTAAGAGCAGCTTTTCAGGGACTTCCCTGGTGGCGCAGTGGGTTAAGAATCCGCCTGCCAATGCAGGGGACACGGGTTCAAGTCCTGGTTCAGGAAGGTGCCACGGAGCAACTAAGCCCGTGCACCACAACTACTGAGCCTGTGCACTAGCGCCCATGAGCCCCCACTACTGAGCCCATGTGCCACAACTACTGAAGCCTGCATGCCTAGAGCCCGTGCTCCACAACAAGAGAAGCCACAGCAATGAGAAGCCCGTGCACCACGACAAAGAGTAGCCCCCACTCACCGCAACTAGAGGAAGCCTGTGTGCAACAACAAAGACCCAATGCAGTCAAAAATAAATAAATAAATACATAAATTAAAATAAAAACAAAACAGCTTTTCAGCGTCCTCGTCCCAATCGTCCTCCAAAAACACATCAGAGAAGGTGCTCCGTCAGGTGCCTTCTTGGCTGAGCCGAGGCTCTGGTTCGTACAGACCAAGCTAGGTCTGGGAATCCATATGCATAAGACAAGTTAAAGAGAAACTTGACCTGTACCAGAGGGAAAGGGAAGACCAATGCCCTAAACTTCCTGAGAGCTAAAGGGCGGGGATTCCTTATGGCAGAGACTCCCTGTCCCAACCCAGCAGCCCGTCCCTCCTGGGCAGGGTACCCTCCTTTCTTACCCTAGAATTCCTGGGCATGGTCCCCTGGACTTGCCACAGTCCATGTCCAAATTCCTCTTCCAGTCTTGCCTTGAAATTAGCTAAGCTTCAAATGGTGATCCATTAAAATGTCATTAACCAAAAGCACTAATTAGCGCTTAGTAAACGTTTGTTTTATAATATATGAATAGAGCCCCCAAAAGGGACTCCAGTGGAGGGGTTACAGGCCCTGGAGAAGGCTGCATGTTGGGATGCGGGGCTTTTCGTGTCTTTCAAGCAGCATATAGGCACTCACTTGTCTTGTGAATGGGGTCAGCGCTGGCACTCAGACCTCTGTGATGGTGGAAGAGAAAAGGCAAGCATCCATTAGGGAATGGAGAGAGATTTCAGAGTTTGAAAATATACTCATCTTCCTCCCCTCTCCCCTCTCTGCACTCCCAGGCAACCACTGCTTTTGGTTCAAGGCCTTATTATTTCTTACCTGGATTATTGCTAAAACTGGTAACTAGTTTCCCTGTCTGCATAGTCACACTGTCATCTGGTCTTACAGCTGTCTAAAGTGGCAACCTGCCTCTTCCCTTGCCCCTGGGCCCTTGTAAGGTCCTCCACTGTCCTGAAATAGAACTCAAACCACACGGTGTCCAGCTTCTTTCTGAGCTCACTCTTGACTAACCTTCAGCCTCATCTCTCACCATCTCTCCTTATCCCTTATATTCCAGTCACAGCTAGCTATTTACTTGAACTTGTCTCAAGCCTTCCTCCTCTGCAAATGCTTTTCCTCAGACTTTATGCCTCCTTTCCTTCCAACACACACACACACGCGCGCATGCGCCCCTTTCACGTGGTTGATTCCCACTCAACTTTAAAGACTTGGTCCTCAGAATGCCTTCCCTATGCTGGATTTAGTTTCTTTTCTAGATCGTTCCTCCTGTAGCACAGAGGACCCACCTCTATCATGGTGCTTATTACCCAGTCCATCCTCTGGCCCCTCTCACCTTCCCTAAGCATTAATTGTAAAGTATTTGGACTCTGAGTAGCTCAGTCCCTGAGGAGATGACCAGAATACAGTACATGTGTGGTGAAAGGATATGAGCTTTAGAAGTAAGCAGACCTCGGTTCAAACTTCCGCTTTTTTGCTGTGTAATCTTTAGCAATTTACTTAACCTCTCTTAGATTCCTTGTCTGTAAAATCAGAATAGTAATACCTACCTTATGGAATTGTTGTGAGGATTAAATGAGACAATTCACATAAAAAATGTCCACTCCTCCATTCTCACTTACCATGTGCTTTTTCCTGGTCCTGACCTCCCAGCTAGTGAGACAGCTATTGAAGGCTCTCAGGCTTTTTATTCCTCTCTGAGCATCTGCATCTATAAACTGCTGTTAATAACATTTACCTCACAGGGTTTTATGGAGATGAGATGATTCAAGGTATGCGAAACCAGTTTATTGAATGAAAATGATGTGGTAGGGCTCAAGCAGGAAACACGTTTATTCTTTATCATACCTTCGCCTTTAACATCAACATAGGCATTCATTTTTGTGGTTCTGGATGAGATCTCAGGCAGTTTCTAAACAGTTTCCTGTTTGCCTTCAAGTAGTAAATAGTCCTGATCACTTTCATGCGTGGGAAAATGGAAGACAATAATTGGTTAATATTTAAATTAATACATTCATATTACTGTAAGGCAGAAATACTTGTAACTACTACAGTCTTCATTTCTATAACTGGTCATGTAGTCAAAGTTTTTTTTTTTTTAATATTTATGTATTTATTTATGGCTGCGTTGGGTCTTCATTGCTGTGCACGGGCTTTCTCTAGTTGTGGCGATCGGGGGCTACTCTTCATGGCAGTGCGCAGGTTTCTCATTGCGGTGGCTTCTCTTGTTGCAGAGCACGGGCTTTAGGTGCGCGAGCTTCTGTAGTTGTGGCATGTGGGCTCAGTAGTTGTGGCTCGTGGGCTCTAGAGCACAGGCTCAGTAGTTGTGGCACACAGGCTTAATTGCTCCACATCGTGTGGGATCTTCCCGGATCAGGGCTCGAACCTGTGTCCTCTGCATTAGCAAGCGTATTCTTAACCACTGCGCCACCAGGGAAGCCCCAAAGTTGGTATTTTTAACTTCTTTCTCTGCTATTCATTCCATATTCCCTTTGCTTTCAGCAAATACCTCACCTAGTACAGTCACTGAAAAGTATATATATTAATATATTTTACTTATATATAACTAACCTAGGCAGACAAATTATTTTCTAAACCAGCAGAGCCCAAAGTTGTGGGTCTGGGAAGCAAAAATTCCCCTAGTGGATCACTAGGAGTTACAATTGAGGAGCCATTTCCATTTCAACCCGTTGATTTTCAGATTCATGAATCCTGGCTATGGGAGGACTACAGTACTACACATATTGGTCACTGATTCAGGACATATACAGCATCCTAGGGACATTACCCAAGCCCTGCCCAGTGCCGGTGCTCAGCTAGCGTTGTAACTGAATTTCAAAAAAAATCATTCTACCATTTTTTCATGCCATTTAATTCAAGGTGATCAGGCATATTATAAGATCGGTGAATTCTATGTTCATGAGCACATTACTTCATTTGCTGTTAAATGAGTTCCTTGGTGAGAAGCTATGTTTGGTGGAATACTGTGAGAATGAATAAGATATTCTAGAAGTCCATAGATAGTAGTTTTGGCAGAAGCATGTGAGCAGGGAAGGAAAATTCATGTCCAGAGTAAGTATTTACTAGTGAGGAGAAGCTTTGCCCATTCCATGATGGCCTGTGGCTGGCTGTTCACCCTGGGAAGTGGTGCCGCACTTACGGTTCAGTGTTGGTCTCTGATAATGGGGGGCTGGGCACTCAGCAGTGGCTGTAACCATATCGGATTTGATGAATGGAAGCTCATGTTGCTGAGCCATGCATAACTTCTATTCTTGCCACCAGGTACACTTTGTTTTTTGAGACAAACTTGGCGATCAATATTTATTTAATACAACAGGATAAAAATAACTATGACAGGGAATGCCCTGGTGGTCCAGTGGTTAGGACTTGGTGCTTTCACTGCTGTGACCCTGGTTCAATCCCTGGTTGGGAAACAGATCCAGCAAGTCATGCAGCTCAGTCAGAAAAAAACATAAAACAAAAAAAACTAAGACATTGAAAAGTTTCTAATTTTAAAATCTTAGACTGTGTACACTTTGATCACCGGCCATTGGGCCAAGACAGGGATGACTGGAGGAAATGGTTGGTTAAAGAATGTGGCATCTTGGTGTCCTGACTATTAAGATCCTCTTCTTATGAGGTTGCCCTTTGGTGAACATTCACGTGGGACATGAGTATCTTCACACTTTGTGTCAGTTTAGAGTGGTTCATCCACATACCTCTTCCGCAGACTTTCTTATCACCAATTTTCCAAACACATTCTCTCTGATACCCTGAACATCAAGTCAAATTTTTAGCCACAGCACGCGCACACACACACACACACACACTTTTTTTTTTAATTTATTTTTTTTCACACGCTTTTTTTTAGTGTATGTATATACCTCTGGCCATCTCTCCTTCCAGGCAAAATGAGCAACCATGTGTACTGCTCAAAGGTTTACGCACTGGAAGATTTTCCTTTACCATTATTCTTTAGGGCACGGGTCCCCAACCCCTGGGGCCACACAACAGGAGGTGAGCGGTGGGCGAGCAAAGCTTCATCTGTCGCTCCCCATCGCTCCCCATCGCTCGCATTACGGCCTGAGCCATCCCCCATCCCCTACCGTCCGTGGAAAAATTGTTTTCCATGAAACGGTCCCTGGTGCCAGAAAGGTTGGGGACCGCTACTTTAGGGTCCTCTCTGAGTGGGGCAGCAGTGCTGCAACTTTCCACCTTCTGGTAGAAATAATTCAAGTCCTGCAGAACCAACTCATACCATGCAGAACCAGCAGTCAAGCAGGTCAGACTTTCTTCATTTCTCAGTCAGCTGGTCATAGAGAACTTCTCATGAGGCCAGAGGTGTGAGAAAGATGAGGCAGTTTTGCAGGAATAGGGGCCATGGGAACCTGAGGCACTTGTTCCTGCAACTTGCTTTTGCCTTTAGGTCTTGCTCAAGTCCAATCACGTATGAAGTCCACTTCCACCTGATAACAGAATACTGCTGTGAATACCCATCTTTATGCCTTTATAGCCAAATAACACCCTGTTTATGATGGGCAGCTCAGGTCACCCGGTAACTTGGTGATTCACAGTCAAACATCCAGTATGTAGTAGAGCCCAATAAAATTGGAAGCTATCTGTCAAAAGGAAAATAGTTAACTGAGGAGAACGGCATAGTTTGATCCAAAATCCTAAGGGTTTGCTCTGTGATTCACCTTCAGAGGCTGCCAAAAGCTCCATACAGTGCAGACACTGTGAGAGTTCACATGGCCCGTGGGGCAGATAAGTTTGCATGACAGCCCATACCTATTGTAGAGCCTTCTCTTGTTCTGGGTCCTACTCAAAACTTGTAGACATTTGACTTTTCTGATAAATGAGAGCAGCATGTTCAAATGAAGTTTAGGATATTTTCAAATTTCAAGAGGATTGCTAAGCATTTAAGCTCTTTTTTTGTGGTAGGAAAAGCCAGAGACAGCAACTTGTCTTTCACTGTAGAAGGGGTATTTTGACATAGCCTCAGATCACTGGGTCCCTAGAAAATTTGCCAGGGTGGCAAGCTCCTAAATTTCTGTGGGATTTATTTCTCACCATCTGGCATGTGTGTGTCTTGCCACAGGGTCTAGAGTACTAGCAACCTTCTACTCACCAGATCCATCTAGCATGATAGCATCCATGCAGTTGATAAAGCCTTGAGGAGGGAGAGTAAAAGTGTATTGCTGGCCCTGCCAGTTGAAAGTAAACTGCTTTGGGTGATCTTTATTAACAGGTGTTGGGGAGGAAGGAATTTTCCTCTACCCTTCTGGCTTCTTCTGGCTCATCTAAGAATTAAATTGACATGACACAGATTAACAGGAGAAAATCACACAAAAGTTTAATAACATGTATACATGGGAGAGACTCAGGAAAGCTGAGTAACTCACCAAAATGGCTGAAACCCTCACCTTAAATACCATCTTCAGCTAAAGACAAAAGAGGGTGTTGGGGATAATGATTTGGAACTTCAAAGGGGAGGAAGGAGATGGAAAAGCAAATGTTTGGTAAACAAAAGTTTGCTGCACTATGCAGAGAATATGGGACACAGAGTGGACTCTGATCTCTAAGAGTTTCCTCCACCATACCTAGCCCATGTTCTTTGCAGACACATCTCAGTGATAGCTCTGTTCCTATGACAGCCCCTCTATATAAATTGTTCAGGCAGTTAGGGGTAAGGTCAAAGATTCTTTCTGAGTTTTTTGGGCATAGATTGTTTTTAGCTGGAAATAATCCACATGCCAAAGAGATATTTTAGGGTGCAAATTTTGTTCCCCTAGGCAGGTATAAAGAAAAAACATTTGCCAGATCAACAGCTGCCTACCAGGTGCCAAGGGATGTCTTCTCCAGTAAAGAAAACATGTCTGGAACAGAAGCTGAAAATGGAGTCTGCCTGGTTATGATAGCTCACTGTCATTGTCCAAGATCTGTCTGTTTTCTGCAAAGAACAAATAGGCAAGTTGAAAGAGGTAAGAATCACCACTACTACATCCTTCAAGTTCTGAAGGTGATACTAATCTTTGCAATCCCTCCAGGAATGAAATTGCCTTGAGCTTACCATTTCGGTAGGCCATTCTAGAGGTTTCCACCTGACATTGCCCACCATCATAGCCCTCATTGCGTGTGCTGGTGAACCAGCATGGGGTAAGTGGGAGTGGCTCTTCTCATTCCTAACTCTAATGATTCACTAGCCAAATGTTATTTCCTGTTCCTAAAACTTTGGGCATGGCTGGTTTAAGGGTGTTAGTCCCCGAGGGAAGAATGTCTCCACCAGGGGACACAACAATGATTCTACTAAAATGAAAGTAGAGACTACCACCTGACTACTTTGAGTTTGAGTTTCAAAAATCTCAACCCTGCAGCTATAGGAAGTAGGGTTTCTTTTCAGGTAATCGTAGAACTATCCTACTCCTTTACTCCTTACTTCAGCTGGGAATTTAAAAACCTGAGCTCATAATTTTCTTTCAAAGTTCTTGGGTGCACATAGAAGAAACCAACTAACCCCGTTATACTCTTTATTTCCATTAAATTGTTCAGTGGCAGCAAATACTTGGTTACCCAAAGCCTTGCCTCCTATAGGTATTTGATTACAGTCGTCTGCAGGTGATAATTAATGTATCTGTCTTGGCACTGCAAGGCCGTAGGCCACGGTCTACCAGTGTCACTTTTACCATTAGCAACAGGGTCATTAATGCCTTTAAACAGATCAATTTCAAGAGTCCTATCCTTAAAAGTTCTCTTTCCTCTGGAACAATTTCTAGTACCTATAATGGTATCTGATACTGATTTGATATTGATACTAATGATATTAGAAAGGGTTCAGTCAGGGAAGGAGAGACACTAAAAATATTATGAAACAAGGGATTTATTTTAGGAACAAGGCTTACACATTTTTGGAATAACTGGGGAAATTAGAGTCTGAATGGAGAAGTTGGAGGATCAAAGAATAGTCACTCATCAACCCTTCTGAAGTCAGGCATGCCCAGTTGTTAGAGCAGGATCCTAGAGAGTTGGTGGAGAAGTTTACATGGAAGCCTGTTGCCTCTGCATCTGGTGGTTGGCCTGGGGTTGCTCTTGGTCAGAAGGCCTGGGGGTTGCTAAGAAAGCTTGTTGTGGAACGAGGGAGAATGGGTACAGCCTGGAACCTGGTGCCACTTCTAACCAGGACAACCTTCAGAAAGTAATTACTACCACTGCACTTACCTCTTCTAAATCATTCACAAATTAATCTTTTGGCCAACTGTGATCAGAAACCATCAGGGAAGAGGATTCTGGAAAATGTGGTTCCAGCTTACCCAGGTCAACACAGTATAAAACCACCACCTGCCATTTATTAGCTGCTTGATCCTGAGCAAATTATTTAATGTCTATGAGTCTAAATCTCTTTCAATCTCAGGTTTGGACGTTGTCATCTAGGACTTTTTCCTGGGTTTTTGGAAGATGCCCTGCTGCCCCCACTTACCGGTACCTCCTCTCTCTGGCCACTTGTGATTCCCTCTCAGCCTCATGGCTTCTGGTAGTCTTTCCCTACGTGGGGTACCTCTCCATTCCAGGCAGCCCTCTTGGGCAGTCCACATCTGGCCCTTGGAAAACATACAAACAACCATGCTCTGCTAAGCTCTGGAGGTACGGCTCACACCCAAGACAGTTTTTTAGACTCACTATCCAGGCCCACAAGCCAGCCACAATCACTGCTAGATTATTTTCAGTCCTGAGTCCCTCTGTCCCTCATACTCCAATAGCTCTTGGAGTTCTTTTCTGCAATTCCCCTCTTAAGTGGGTGAAAGACAGAATCGACACCTAAACCTTCCCCTTGGCTGGGGGAGGAAGGAAGTGACAACTCACTCCAGACAGACCTTCAATACCACCTGCCTTTCAGCCTCAGCTCTTAGCCCTCTGTTATACAGTCTGGAGGGGAGTAAAGGCCTATGGACCATCCGTTTTACAAATCTGAGATATAGTCTAGCATCTTATTTATTTATTTTTGGCTGCATTGGGTCTTTGTTTCTGTGTGCGGGCTTTCTCTAGTTGTGGTGAGCAGGGGCTACTCTTTGCTGCAGTGCGTGGGCTTCTCATTGCGGTGGCTTCTCTTGTTGCACAGCACGGGCTCTAGGCACGTGGGCTTCAGTAGTTGTGGTGCACAGGCTCAGTCGTCGTGGTTCGCGGGCTCTAGAGCGCAGGCTCAGTAGTTGTGGCGCACGGGCTTAGCTGCCCCGCGGCATGTGGGATCTTCCCAGACCAGGGCTTGAACCCGTGTCCCCTGCATTGGCAGGCGGATTCTTAACCACTGCACCACCAGGAAAGTCTCTAGTCTAGCATCTTGATTTAGAATGTGGTAGCTGATAATAGCTGATCCCTATTATTCTTTTCCTCACCTTTGAGGCCTCTATCCAAATCTTGAGATGGGAAGAGTCCCATTTAATATACTGTTACCTATATAAAGAGCCTAATGTGCTTGACACAAGGTAGACATTCACTAGTAGAAGCGATTGTGTACTGCCAATCACCCAGCATGGAAGTCAACCCAGCCTTTGAAAATGGTTGGAATCCTATCCGTCTAAGCCAGACTAAAGGGGAGTGTGTACCCTTATGTAAGGCTTGAAAGGCAGTTGCCTGTTCTTCCTTATGCCCAGTCTATATGTTTATTCCAAATACAGTGTTTAGAGCCATCTGAGTCCAGTAGCTTCTGGACCCAGACCCACCCTCAGTGACACATCACAAGACCAAGGAAATCAAGAACCAGCTTAGCTGCTCCCCTACTCTGAAGTCCCATCTCAGCCACAGCAGGTGGAGTGGAAACGCACTGGGCTTTGTGCAGTCAGCGTGCCCTGGTCTGACGTACAGGTTGGCATTTGCCTTGATTAGTCAGTCTCTGTGGTGAGCTAGTTTTTATCTATTTTGAATATCAGCCTTGCTTTTGAGCATGGAGTTGCTCAAATCCACAGATGCACAGAAACACCAGCAGCGTACATGCGTACACAATTACATCTTTACACATGGGTGCACTTGCAGTTACTTCCCTGAGGTTTAAAAGTAGAAGTTACATGACCTGGGCTTCCCTGGTGGCACAGTGGTTGAGAGTCCGCCTGCCGATGCAGGGGACGTGGGTTCGTGCCTTGGTCCGGGAGGATCCCACATGCCGCGGAGCGGCTGGGCCCGTGAGCCATGGCCGCTGAGCCTGCGCATCCGGAGCCTGTGCTCTGCAACGGGAGAGGCCACAGCAGTGAGAGGCCCGCGTACCGCAAAAAAAAAAAAAAGAAGTTACATGACCTTGGGAAATGTGAACTGAGCTGATCTGGGGTGTGACAACATATCAGGGAAGCTTCCATTTGCTCCAAGTCTTTTTCTTGGCCTCTGTCTTAGTCGTTGTTTCTTCGTTTCTTTGGTTGTTAGAGCTCACAAGTGGCACTGGAAGGGATTAAAGGGGACACAAGCACAGACTCAAAAAAAAAAAAAACCTAGAAATTCAACATACAGTCATCATTTTCCAAATTGTCAGCGTGTATTGAGAAAGATTTGATAAAAACGCCAGGGCAGGGGTTGGCAAAAGTTTTCTACAAGGGGTCCAACAGTAAATATTTTAAGCCTTGTAGGCCGTACGGTTTCTCTGCAATGACTTAGCTCTGCTATCTCATAGTAGGAAAGTAGTCACAGACAATAATAAACGAATAAGCATGGTTACATTCCAATACAACTTTATTTACAAAGACAGGTGGTGGACCAAATTTGGCCCATGGGCCTTGGTTTGCAGCCCCCTGCATTAGGCTCCAAAGAATCCTGAAACCATCAACACTGCTGCACAGGTCTCCCAAAGATTGACAGAAGCTCCATTCTGTCTCCTCCAAAAAGGACAAAAATCAAGGTTTATTCTAATTATTTTGTGTGGTACTTTGGTGTTTTGATGTTCTTCTGAGTGATCTCAATTCCCCCCTTTTGTCCCTTCTCCCCTCTTTCTGTGTATATATCTCTAAAAGCTTCCCATTCTTCTTTATTCTGTCCTTTGGAACTCACAGGGTTGGGTGATTTTAGAGTGAGGCTCTTTCACATTCATCCTTGCTGAAATTCTGGCTTCTTTTCAGGGCTCTCATCTATACTACAGTAAGAGGCAATGTGCAGTAGCATAAAGAGCACTTGTCTGGATCACTGGGCAGCACATGCCACCAGCTTGCTGTGTGACTTTGAGCAAATTACCTAACCTCTCTGAGCCTTCCTTTTCTCATCTGTCAAATGAGGGAATTGGCTAAGGTCTCTTAAATCCCTTCTAGCTCTGAGCTTGTGATTTTAGGAAGCTGCGGCTTCAACTCTAGCCAACTGTCTGGAGCCATTAATTAGGATGTCACTCACAGACCTTAATGAAACTGCCAGGAGGCCACAGAAAGTAGCCACATGATCTTCTGTAGTTGGCAACCTTCCGAAGCTGGGTGGGTAGGGTTACCAGCTAACCTCAGGAAATCTGAGAGCCCATCTCACTAAGGGGAGAAAAGGAACACAAATGATCCAGGACCCCTATGCTCCAGGAAAATTAATTTGCATTCCTATACTGCCATTGAAGCAGCTACAAAATGTGTACAAATGTTGACTTAGTTGGAAGCAGGACCTGAGGGAGCTTCTGTTGGGAGGTGAGCTTTCCCTTCTCCATCAGATCCTCTTGTGTGGGGCTCTCCTGGCCATATAAAGAATACCCCTCAAAGCCCACCAAATACATATATGATTAGGTCAGGAGGAAATGGAGGCTTTGAGGGGTTAAAAAAATGAATGAGCAAATTCCAGCATGTGCCAAAGGAAGGAGGTCTTCTCTGAAGCAGGGATGAGGGAAGTCAGCGAGGATCAAGGAGCCTGGCTGGGGCAGGGGCGGGCGGTGGTTGGCAGCTTGGGGGGAGTTTGTACAGCACCATCCCCCAGCTCACGGCCCACTGGCTATGGATGCAGCAGATGCACAGGCGGCTGGAGCCCTCTCCCTCCCTCCTGGACACAGTCTTGAGGGATGGGGAGGGAGTAGAGAAGCCTGCCTCCTGGCTTCAAGGAGAGCAGGCTCTTATTGTCCGACTCTGCTAAAGCTGTCTCATTTGTAGCCTAAATAATTCACTCACCAGTCTCTCAAGGAACATTAGAAGAAAAACAAAACCCGACCCACCCCTCACGCTCAGGTTCCCACTGCACCAAAGGCAGGGCGGGAGGCAGACCCAAGCTGCAGAGATGGCCTGCCTTCAAAGGTTTATTGGGGTTGGCAACCTTCCAGAAATTGCCTGGGGCCTGGTTTTGTACAGCCCTTGAGCTAAGAATGGTTTTTACATTTTAAAACGTTTTTTAAAACAACATGAAACAAAATAAACAACAACAAAAACAAAGAATATGCCAGAGACTGTATGTGGCCTGCAAATATTAACTATCCTTTCCAGAAGAGTGCCAATCCTTTAATCCACTCCCCAGCCTTGAAGGAGGTGATGACAACCTTTGACCTACTCCTTGACTACCTCACCCTGTGACCCCACTATATGCAGAGATTCGAAGTTGTCAGAGTTCTGACATCTACAGCCTAGTGGGAGGCCAGCATCATTGTTCACCCCATTTCCAAAACCAACAAAAAGGCAAACAAGAACATAAATGTATATGTATAACTGATTCACTTTGTTATAAAGCAGAAACTAACACACCATTGTAAAGCAATTATACTCCAATAAAGATGTAAAAAAGAAAAAGAACATCTCAAAGAAAAAAAAAAGATAAACCCTGGAGTGGGGTCAACGGTCTTGATTCTACTGCATGGGGAGGGAGGGAGAGAAGCAGGGAGGGACTGAGACTCTCAGCCTCAACCCGTCATCTGATCTATCTTCTCTGAGGGTCAGAAGTCAGCATTGTCCCAGTTGGTCTCTACTGACGCCCCTCCCCTCAAGGCCCCATCACACCCTGCAGTCCTGGCGATCCCAGCTGATCCTACCTGACCCCAGCTGATGCCAGCAGTCACTGAGGCTGTAATTCTCTTATTGACGAGACATCCAAGTAATTCGCGTCTCTGAGTCCCTGAGGCCTGTGTGTCATCCGCAGACCACCTAGGGTGCAGCCTGACTGGCTGACCTTCAGTCCTGGACAGAGGCTCCATCCAGCGCAGGGGCTCCCCTGCTGCCTAGCAGGGCCTTTGAAGGAAGAGGACTCTGACTAGCCCTGGACGCCACCCAGACCCTCTGTTGGAGCCAGAGCCACTGAGAGGCACAGCCTAAGGACTCTGGAAAAGACGGGTTAGAGTGGACAAGGCTTCCAGCTCAGAGTGCCCAGCTGTAACTGGGCTGAGTGACCTCTGGGCTGTCATGGGTTCTGTTTGGAAGTTTTGGGGCTGAGGGCAGAGTGGAGACCCAGTGGCCCTGCATCCTGGTGGGTAGGTATTCTGGATTATTTCAGATAGGAGTGAACTTTGTAAAAGTTCTTGCTCAAAATCATTGAGCTGTCCAGCCAGTTCTTTGCAGGTTCCTGTTCTTGAGATTAAAAACAGCATGGAAAGCCCAGGCTGGAATCCCAACATCCAGGCTAAGTGAAAGGTCAGCCGTCTTAGAGATTTGGGAGCCCAAGCTGTGACACCTTCGGCAAGTCACCTCATTTCTCTGGGATTCAGTTTCCTCATCTGTTAAAAGAAGCAAACAAACAAAAACCTGGGGTGCTTGGGTGGGGGTGATCTTACAGTCCTGTCCAGCCCATACCCAGTGTGTCCGAAGCAGGCAAGACCTCTGCAGAAGCTTTTCTGTAAAGTCGTTTGGCTTCATCTCTGCTTTCCTTCCCCAAGTCAATTCAGCCCCATCCAAATGAGACACAGCTGGTCTGGCATCAGGGGAGAGTGTTTTCCTTCAGTAGGTCAGCAGCTTGCCGGGGATTCAGACCGTTGTGAGGTCCCACCGAAGTAGTGGGTGGTGAATATGACCTATGATGTGAGGTCCTACCGAAGTAGTGGGTGGTGAATATGACCTATGTCTTTGTGCCCTGTGGCCAGAGGGTGGCTGAAGGGCTGTGGGAGTCTCCTCAGCTGAAGTGGGGTGAACGGTCCCCAACATGCTCACAGCATATGGGCCAGAAACCAGTCTGATACCACACACTTTAATCTAAGTTACCTTGATTGCCTTTTGTCAGCTCTTCAACTTGACCGAACGTTCCTTAAGGGTAGGGATTCTATCTTGACCTTCTTCTGTGTCCCCCAGGGAGAACCCAGCACCACAGGTATGTGGCTGGAGATTGGCCTGGAGATATGAGGACGTATCTGCTGAGAAGCTTAACTGCAATACCTCTGGAAAGAGTACTGCTGCACTTTGCACAGGGTGTGGGTCCGGGGAAGTGAATCTCCACATTTTCCAGCTGATAACTGGACACCGTTCTCCAGTGGGTGGCTCAATCAAGCTGTCAGGTCATGACCCCCAAGAGCTATCGTGTGACCTAGAGAGCAAGTGATGCGGGAAGGTTAGAGAAGGGAATGCCTGTCCCGTGCCAGTGTGCCCGAGATTCCCCAGGATATGCAGGTCACTTTCCCCTAAAGCAGTCCAGACTGGGAAAGTGTGGCTGGGTGGCCCATGCAAACATAAATCAGCCTTGCGTCACCGCTGGTTGCTTCAGAGTAGCTACCAAATTGCAAGCACAGTGATCTACAGCCTACAAATCCAGACCCATACAATAGTGACAAATGTCAGAAGCTCTGGGGTGGGTCTCTTCTAGTCTTAAATATACTCAGAATGGCTGTGTCCCTTGCCTGCCTGCAGATAGGAAGCTCTCCTTTAGACCCAGCCACACTTTTTCTTGCTGTAGCTCCTGTTCTGTGCCCTATGAAAATGTTCCCTTTAGAAGTCCGGAGCCCGCCTTTCCTTCTGTATTGTTTTCTTTGCTTGCTTGTTTGCTGGGTGTGATGGTGGGGAGGGAAGGCAGGAGGCAGAGTTCTGACTTGCCCCACAGTGTCACCCATCTGTACAAACGGCCATGACAGAGCAATACAATGGATTAACCGTGACACACATGGAACTGCTAACGAGTTCGATAAAATTTTGATTATCCCTTGTTCCGTGCGGCAGGCAGCAAACCATGGAAATAATAATCCTCTCGGCTGGTGTCAGCACAGCAGTTCAACCAGAGAAAGGCAGGTGTGAGCTACAGGGAGTGAATCGTGGGAATGTGGGGGTGGGCCTGCAGCAGGGGTGGGAGGGCAGAATGGCAATTGCAGAGATTCCCCTCTCAATTACCTAGATAATTCCCTCAATTCTCTACTTTGTTCTGTGGACCTGACATGTTCTGGAAGGCAAACTCATTCTTGGCAGAGAAGGAAACTAAGGCCTCAGGAACATCAGGAATATGCCCAGAAGGACACCTTGGATTTCAGTCCCCAGAGTCTAGACAAACCCAGGGGAGACTGTCCGGGGATGAGCCCACATGGCTTACAGATCTCAGTCTGGGAAACCGGCATCCTAGACCCCAGGGTTCCTGTGTCCCCTTTTCCATCCCCAGCGAAGGGGGAAGAGTAGGGCTGCGATGAAGTGTCTCTCCCTGGATACCTTGGTGGTTTTGACTTTGTGTCCGGTGCTGCAGCTCCATCCCGACAGGTCTGGGAGCACTTTACACTCCTCGCCCAGCAGGCAGGGCTCCATCTGACACCACCACTTCTGCAGGACGATGGAGGCTGTGGGAGCAGGAAGCAGTGAGGGCAGCTCTAAGTTCTCTGCAAGTACAGCACGCAGTTGTGGGCGTGGGAGTGGTTCGTGCAGAATAAGGGCATGTTTCTACACACCATGGCTTAGAGCCCTGCATTTCCGTTGTCTTTTTCCTACTCCAGGCTGCCCGGAAGGGCAGTACTCAGGCTGAGGCCTTGGGACACAACCATACCAACCTCAACCCCACTGACCCCTACATCTCACCAAAGACAGAGAGGGGTGAAGGCAGGGGAAGTTGTCTCTAAGGCAACCCTTGAGTTGAGCCACCACATCATTAGCAGAGAGGCACAGTCTTCAACATACCCCTTGGTGTACGTGAGCAAGCGTGCAGGCCATTTGAGGGAGTGCGCACAAGCAGGTGTGTGCGTGTGAGCACAAGTGGGCACATTTATGGCGCTGCCATGTGAGAGTAAGAAAATAAGCATGGGTGGGGCCGTGGGAAAGGGGTGGATACGAAGGAATTCATGGCCAAGCGATACACGTGTGTCCATGTGAGGGGACGGTAAAGGCCGGCTTGAGAATGAGAGGAGGGGATGTGTAAGAGGCCTGGGAAGGAGCCGCAGGTGAAGAAGTCAACGTCTGGAGGAGTGGGTGTGAGGTGATGAGGCTGACGGGAGGCCTGAGAAGATCGTGTGAGGAAATGAATCCGCGTATGTGCCAGGCAGTAGGTGTGGCCAGGAGGGAGGGCATGTGCTAATGACAGAGCTTTCCTCATCTATGGGATGGCGATGGTCACATCTGTGCCCCTCCTCCCAGAGGTGGCCCCATCATTTGAGACTCCGACAGTGAAAGCCCTGAGCTGGGCATGAAATTGTATCCCCAGCAGATGGCGAAGCCTGGACAGCCCTTCTTATCTCTCTGACCAAGCCCTCCCTGCCGGGTCCCAGCCTCTCACTCACCGTCCACGCAGGAGGGCTTTGCCCGGGTGGTGCCGGCCACCTGGCCAGAGAAGCAAGAGCATTTGACAGTCTGGGAGCGCTCCTCGATGCGGTTCCGGTTACAGCAGCGGTGAGCAGCAATCACCTCGCAGGTGCCCTGCTTCACGGGGACTGAAAGGGCCAGCAGACCATCAGATGCCCGGCCCAGGCCAGCACCCCTGCCCCCCTCCCACCCACCCTAGTTGTCCTCCAGCCCCTCCTCCCAGCTCAGGGCAGGGGTAGGTAAGAGATTTCCAGTTGCAGGGGAGGAGGAAACGGATGACATCTTCCTGCCACATCTGTGTTCCTATCCTTCCTTCCTCCCCATTTAGGCCACACTCATCACCCTGGCAGAGTCTGGCCCCTGGGCAGGAGAAAGATGGAGTCCACACCATCCCCCATCTCCTGGCTTCCCCTGGGTGAGGCCAAGGGCCCCGAGGGCTTACAATGCGTGGCGAGGATCATCCGCTTACACCGGCTTTAGCCATCCCAGAAGGAAAACCACAGAATTAGGCCAGGAGGCTAGACTTAAGCCCTGACCCGGGGGCTCCTCTCCCTGCAGAACACCTTCCGGCATGGAAGGGAAGGTGAGAATGGGTCTGCCCTCGCATCTGTGGGTTTTACTCTGCCTCAGAGATCTGCCTGCTGTGGAACGGGGTGCAGTGGTGTCCAGCTTTCCAGGCATCCTGGAAAACCGCCCGCCCCAGGGCCCCACCACCTCCCCTAGACCTGTTGGAGTTGGAGGCTGCAAGGAAGCCGAGGCCAGGTGGGTCCACAGCCAGACCACGCCAAGTGCCAGCAGCCAGCCGCCCGTGCTCCAGTTCTGTGTGGCCCTCTCACGCATCCTGCAGAGAGAAGCACACACCCTGCTTGACTCCAGGCAGGAGCCCTCCCAGTGCCCAGTGCCAGCACCACTGTGCCACGTGCTCTGGGGGGCACAGAGGCGGGCAGGGTGCACGACTTGTCCCCAGGCAGCTCTCAGCCTGGCACAGACTCACTGTAGAAAGTGGTGAGTACTACAGTCAGAAAAGGGAGCAGAAAGGGAGACTGTTCTGCTGGGAAAAACATGGAAAGCTTTGTGGAGGAGATGACATTTAGGAGGGGTCTTAAAGAATGGACTGGGCATGGTCCCATGGAGGGCTGTGACATGGAAGGAGCAATAATGCTGACTGCCATGTTTTGAGCACTCGACCCTGCAAACATACTCTTGAATCCTTCACGACTGTCCTACAAAGTAGGATTATTTGTACCCATTTTACAAATGAGCAAACGGATACTCAAAAAGCCTGGACACAACCTAAACAACCATCAGTAAAGGGCTGGCTAAATACACTGTGGGCCATCTGTGCAATGCCCATCCAGACAGCTGTAACAGAATGAGGAAATGCTTTAGGTACTGAGGCATGCAATGATCTCCAACGATAATCTGTCATTTAGGGAAAAAAAGCAAAGTGCCTGGTGATGTGTATTCGATGTGTAAAAGGGAGGAATTATATATGTTGCTCAAATATGGGTTAAGCTAGCTCTGGAAAATGTACCAAAAGACCCTAATAACATTGTTTGCCACCAAGAAGGGAAACTGGTTGGCTGGGATACAGAGGTGGAATGGAGATATTTTTCTCCCTACTGCTTTTTTTTTTTTTTTAAGATTTTTTTTTGATGTGGACCATTTTTTTTAACATCTTTATTGGAGTATACCTGCCTTACAATGTTGTGTTAGTTGCTGCTGTATAACAAAGTGAATCAGCTATAGGTATACATATATCCCCATAACCCCTCCCTCTTGTGTCTCCCTCCCACCCTCCCTAACCCATCCCTCTAGGGGGACACAAAGCACCGAGCTGATCTCCCTGTGCTATGCAGCTGCTTCCCACTAGCTATTTTACATTTGGTAGTGTATATATGTCCATGCCACTCTCTCACTTCGTCCCAGCTTATCCTTCCCCCTCCCCGTGTCTTCAAGTCCATTCTCTACGTCTTTATTCTTGTCCTGCCCCTAGGTTCTTCAGAACCTTTTTTTTTTTTTTTTTTTTTTAGATTCCATATATATGTATTAGCATATGGTATTTGTTTTTCTCTCTCTGACTTACTTCACCCTGTATGACAGTCTCTAGGTCCATCCACCTCACTGCAAATAACTCAATTTTGTTTCTTTTCATGGCTGAGTAATATTTGATGTGGACCATTTTTAAAGTCTTTATTGAATTTGTTACAATATTGCTTCTATTTTATGTTTTGGCTGTTTGGCCGCGAGGCATGTGGGATCTTAGCTCCCCAAGCAGGGATCGAACCCGCACCCCCTGCATTAGAAGGCAAAGTCTTAACCACTGGACTGCCAGGGAAATCTCTCTCCCTATTGCTCTTTAATCTTTTGGGATTTGAACCACGGGAAGGTACTAGCAATTCAGCTTAAACAAAATTTAAATATAAAAAGGAAGAAATGAAGTGGAGGCTAATAGAAGTCAAGTGACTTGCCCAAGGCCAGGCAGCATGTGGGTAGAAGACCCTGAGCGCAGAAACCTGCCCTGTTCTCACTGGACCACCTTGCTTCTGCTCTCTTCCCCTTTCCTTCTCCTCCTTCATCCTTGATGGTTCGAATCTCCCAAATCTATCCCAGAGAGTGGACTAGAAATGGAGGGAACCCCAGTAAAGCAGAGGCACAGAGCAGCTGGGAGCCACCCAAGCACAGAAGGGGCATGAACCACCCCCTCTGCTGCACTGCTACCCCTTGGGGATCACTGGGCTCCCTCAGGTGCCAGCTTAGTGCTGGGAACACTAGAGGCCAAACCAAATGCCAGGACCCGGCTGCTCCCTTGGATAGGGTGCTTGATCTCTGTCTACGCACCACTCCCCCAACTCCCCCTCTTCAAATGTCTCCTCACTCACCTTTTTTGGAATCTTTTATCTTCTGTCAGTTCATCCACTGGCCTCAGACTCACTCTTCCTAGACAAATAGGAGAGATTCTTGTGGTTTGCAAGGGACAGAGGGAGCCCGTGGCCATGCAGGGGGTGGAGGAGGGCCTGGGTGAGGGCAAGTGGGTGGACTGGGCACTGAAGTAGTGCCTAATTCTGAGGTTGTTCCCCAAGGTGCCAGGACAGGGGGCAGAGTCCCTCCTCTGCCCTGGGAATTCGCAGAGGTCCTTGCAGACTCTGGGAACATGTAGCTCCGGAGGGAGCTTCTCTGTGCCAGGAGTGAAGCAGGGTTGATGGTAGGAGGTGTCTAAGAACCAACCCTGTCATCTCTCTGGTCTTGGGAAGGGGCTGAAGGCCGGGGAAGAGCTCCTGAGCAGAATCTGACAGCCACTGCTGGGAAGAGGCGCCTGAGAATAATAACCCCTGAGGTCCTGAATCCTCTCTGCCTCTTCCTCCTCCTAGCCCCATCACACCTGCTTCCTGGACTGGCCAGGAGCTGGCTCAACTCTGCTGCCCTCACCCCCATTCCCACTCTAGAGGGCTAGAACGGGAGTCCTCCAGGTCTCTGAGCCTCAGCGGCCTCAGCCTCAAAGCATCTCCATTTCCCCCAAGACCTCCCCTCCCTCAACCTCCAGAAGGAGGTGGAACTGAGGCAGGTAGGATGGTGGGGCTCAAGAAGGACCAAGAGCCATGTGTCCTAGCTCCCCAGAGTGAGAGCCCAGGAAAGACTGCGGGGGCAGATGGAGGAAGTGATGCCAAAACCCCTGGGATGGATGTGCTCCACGGGCAGAGAGCTTCTAGAAGTACCTCTTTTCTGAGTAGGTATCTCCTCTCCCTGCCCCCTTCAGGAACCTTTGTTTTGATCATTACAAAGGCAGCTGTGCCTTTTCTCCGGCAGTCCCCCAACCCATTTCACTCTGAGCTGCCACACCTCCAACCCAACTTTCCCATCTCTCCTATGAACCCCAAGACCCAAAAGATCCGGGAGTGGGCATTTCGGGTGCCTTCTCTGGCATTCTATTCCTTCCCTCAAAGAGAGCTTGAGAAAGAAGCTTCTGGGGTTTGTTCTCAGGCTTCCACACTCCTGCCTCAGTTTCCCAGGCTGTTTTCCCCAAACCCCTGTATACCAGCATGGGGTTGAGAATGTGAACCACAAGATCCTTTAACCTTTCCCTGCCTTCTCCCGCCCCTGCCCCGCGCCCACTCAGTCCTCCCAATTCTGAGCTCCCACGCCTGGGACCTACCTGCCCCACGGCGGTACCCACGGGTTCCACCCGCCAGCCTGAGGTTCTCCTCGCCTCTGGACCCGGGATCGAGACTCCGAAAGGCGGACTGCAGGCGGGAGCGGTCAGCTCCGGTGCTGTCTAGTCCGGAGTCCTGTCCCCCTCACCAAGTTGCTGCGTCCCCGAGGCGCAGGGGCTCTGACCAAACTGGCATCACGGTCATGCAGGGCCCGCCCTGGGCACCGGGGAGTTCCGGGCCCGCTCGGCCAGCTCTGTAGAGCTCAGCCGGGGTCCCTCCGAGGCTGCCGCCCGCAGGCCTGGGAGCTCGCGGCTGTCGCCGCCGCCTCCTCCTCCTCCTAGCCCGGGGCCGCCTCCGCTTCCCCAGCCCCGCGCGGGCGTAGCCGCCGCCGCCTCCCGGACAGCGCCGGGCACCGCGCACAGCTCTCCGCCGGCCCCGCGGGCACAGCGACCCCTGGCGCTCGAGGCAAGACCGGGTGAAGAGAGGACAGCCAGACCCCGCGATGTGGTCCCTGGTATAGGCAGGTAATTCAGAGAGGTCCCTCAAGACTATGGAGGTCTTGGGGCTTGGGGTGGGTTGCTGAGTGTGAGGAGTGATAGCCCAGACCCTCACGGGTTTTGAGCCTTGAAGATTCCCGAACTGCACTGTCCGATACGGTAAATAACATCTTAAGTTTCTCATTTACACACACAACATTTCAAGTGCTCAATCACCACATGCAGCTAGGGACTACTGTACTGGGCAGAAAAGATATAGAATATTCCCACATTGCACAAAATCCTATTTGACAATGCTCTTTTAGATTGCTATGGTAGCCCTTCAGTGTTAAAATGTTAAAATCCAGGAGGAAATAGCAAATGATCTCTACCCCAGGAGCGGTGTCCTCTGGGGCAGGAAGGACCAGGGGAGGCATGTGGGTAGGGGCCTGGAAGGCAGGAGGGCTGTGGTAGGCCTGTGGATGATGGGTATGAACCCCAACTTGGGAACGAAACTCTGAGACCCAGTTTCTTCAGCATAAAAATTGCAATGTAATTGCAATTGTATAGTGTGTAATTTTTTACAGGGTGAGATTCTGGATATGAAAGTATTAGACAAATGAGAGAGGAAGCGGTGGTCTGTGAATTTGTCTCTTGATTGAAGGACACTCCTCTTAGTTTAAGAGGGCTTTGGGATTGGAGTAATGGGGAGGGGAGAGGCAAAGGGAAGAAGCCCAGTTCCTGGCTCTGAGCCACTGCATGTGGCCCAGGATAAAGGGACTTCTCTCTCTGTCTTTTTAAAATTAACTAATTAATATATTTATGTATTTATTTTGGTTGTGCCCGGTCTTAGTTGTGGCACGCGGGATCTTTTTTATTTGCAGTATAAGGACTCTTAGTTGCGGCATGCATGCGGGATCTAGTTCCCCCACCAGGGATCAAACCCGGGCCCCCTGCATTGGGAGAGTGGAGTCTTACCCACTGCGCCACCAGGGAAGTCCCTAAAGGGATTTCTCTTGAGCATACCCATTTCCTACCCCTAGCTGAGGCCTCGCACACTCCTGGCAGGACCAGCCTCTCTGAGCAGTTCTCAGCAAAGAATAACCTACAAGGCTGCTTCTTCCCACTCCATCTCCCTTTTGCCTCTCACTCTGTGCTGCCTCAGGGATGAGTAGAGGTGGTGACCTTCTCACCAGGTTCTGGGGCAGTCTGAGGATGCAGGAGGTATGATGATGCCAGGAATAGGAGGTGAGAGGTTCAGGGAGAGGAGAGTCTTAGGATTTGGGTACGGTCGGAGGGCTGTTCTAGAGCCCAAGGGAGCTGTTGACATCCCTGCTGACCATCTGTTGCTGGAACTAGGGGGTCTCTGGGCCCTGGCTCTGTGGCCCACTTGCAGTCACACCATGATGGGTGTTGTGAAGAGCAGGGATTATGGAGCTGGATGACACGGAGAAGTGGTAAGCAAACTGTCCCAGAAACACTGAATAATAAAAATAGCCAGGATGTTATATTTTTTCTTCTGTCTATGGCTTGCTGCCACTGTTTATGCCGTTTATCTGTGAGCTGGTTCCAGTTTTTCTCAAACAGGAGGGAAATACCCATAGCAGCAGCGTGTTCTTTATCTCCCTGTCTGGCTTGCCACTCTATGTGCCTTTGGGTCTGACTTTTTCTGGTTTTCTTTTCTTTTCTTCTTTTTCCTTCTCTCTGCCCAAAGTGCAGGCATAATTATAGAAGTCTACAAACCTGAATGACCATTGTGAGATTTTTATTTGGAAGCTACCAGAAAAGACACTCCTTCTGGGGGTACAGTCTAGCCAGGAACAGAGAGGGTCATGGTCAGGAAGCACCCAGCTGACAGAGTCCAGAGGTGGAATCCCCACCATGAACTGGGTGCCAGTCCCTGAGGACTACCCTGACTTGCATTAGGACCATAAGGGCCTTGTCCCCATTTGAACCATGTGTGGGGTAGGAGGTGTCTCTGGAGGCCTAACAATCAATTCCCAGGCTTAGGAACATAGTTCCAGCATTAGGTCAGTACCACCCTCCCCTCTCAGGCAGGGACTTAGCCTGGCCTCTGTCTCCCCCAGGTGGCAGCCACAGAAGTTGTTCACCTGGACTGTTCTCCGCCTTTGCCTTAAGAAGAGGAGGGTGGGAGAGGAGAGACACCCCCCTCTTCTATTCACCTACCTCTTAACCCTTCCTCTCTGATCTAGATAAATCAGCTTGGTTTTTAAGAACCGGTGTGGGTGGCTGGGGAACGGACATGGTCATGAATTTCCCACTGGCTGTTGACCTCCTGGAACAAGTCATGTAAAATGACAGGAGTGTCCAGTCCTGCATCATCCATAAAACGAACATAATAAAACCTACCTTGCAGGGTTGGTGTGCGGTGTAAAGGGCCTAAAGTATAGAAAGTGCTTTGTAGAGAGCCTATTATTAGTAAGTCCTCAATAAATGTAGTTATTGTTATCCTTACTAACAGTTCTGCTGTGGTCAGGGGAGGTCCAAATATGGGCGGAAATTGGGTCCTGAAAAAAAAAAAGTGGAGTCGGAGTGGTAACTGTTCTGCCGGATCTAGCGGTGGTCTTCACGGGGAACAGCGCCCTCGGGAATCCGGGAACTTACCCAGCTCCCTAATTCAGGATGATTGGCTCCAGCCTGCCTTGTTACCACTTCCACACCACTCCCAGCACCGGCTCGCTGGCCCTCACTCTCGCTCCGGCAGCCCCAGCCAGAGGTGTCACCACAACCGGAGCTTCACACCCAGCGGTCGCTAACGGAGATCATCAGCTCCATCACCCTCTGGGCAGGCTAGGCACAACGAACCCAGGGCGAGGGTGGGAGACACCACCCTCCCGTCACAATAGGGAAGTTCTATCTGATTAATATAGAGCAAGGCTGAAATAAGATTTCTGTCCCCTTCCTACAACAGCAGACCCTTCTTCCCCCCAAAAAACAGAGGCGGGAGAAGTCGGAACGGGGCGGGGGAGAGGCCGCGAGCCGGCGGGGCTGTTCCCGGGGTAGCCCAGAGCCGCAGGTAGTTTTCCCGGGGACCGGCCCTGCGGGCCGCGAGCCAATGGTGGGGCCGAACTGACCGGAGCGAGCACCGCCCCTCGAGAGCCCTAGGGGGCGGGGCCTGTCCTGGGGCGGGGCCACGGCCGAGGGCGGGGAAGGGAGGCAGCATGCTAAACCGGGTGCGTTCGGCCGTGGCGCACCTGGTGAGCTCTGGGGGCGCCCCGCCTCCGCGCCCCAAGTCGCCAGACCTGCCCAACTCGACCTCGGCGCCACCCGCCGCCCCTCCACAAGCTCCCAGAAGCCCTCCGGCTAGGGCTGGGAGCGGCAGTGCGGCGCCCGCGAGGACAGTAGAGTCTCGAGCAAGCTTCTGCCGACCGACCTTTCTGCAGCTGAGCCCTGGGGGCCTGCGACGCGCCGATGACCACGCTGGCCGGGCTGTGCAAAGCCCCCCGGACACTGGCCGTCGCCTGCCTTGGAGCACGGGCTACGCCGAGTGAGCGCCCCCGGGGGCACCCTAACCAGGATGGGACTCCCATTCCCAACCTCATCCCCACCTTGGCATCCCGGGCGCTGGGACGCATCCCCCCTCGCCGCTCTCGGTGCCAGGAGCTCCTTTTTCCCAGGACCTTTGCCGTCCTCTGGGTTTCGGGCCGCACCCACTCCCAGCCCTTTCTCAAGTCGGGTGCAGCTTTTCTCAGGACTTTCTAGCTCGTTGACTATCCTCACTCGCGCCGCTTCAGGACCTTGTTCTCTCCCAGAGCCCGGAGAGTGGAGGGCCCGTGAACGATGAGTTGGCCAGTTGTCAGTCGCGGCCCGGTAGTTTAATGGCTAAGGGAAGAGAAATTTCAAGGAGCGGGGGTCCCTTTTAATATAGGAGATGGCGGCTGGAAAAACTCCTTGGGCTTCCCGACCCCAGCGCCCCAGTTCCCTGTCCCTCTTACCATTCCCCTCCCCCTCCACACCCAGAAATAGCCCGCGACACCAGGCGGCCGCCGGCTTCCCCAGGGGCGGGGGAGGGGGCCACCCGGGGAAGCGGGAGGGCCCCCTTTGAACACCTCTTGGCGGGTGGACTTGCCCTGGCCAGGCAAGGAAGTGGACCTCCGGGCCAGAGCGGTGGGAGTGGCGGCAGCAGCCGGCTCGCTCCAAGGCTGCGTGAATTTTTTTTTTTTTTTTTGCTTGTTTGGTTGTTTGTTGGCAGTGCAGGATCTTAGTTCCCTGACCCGGGGACCCGGCAGTGAGACCGAGGAGTCCTAACCACTGGACCACTAGGGGATTCCTACAGGGCCGGTGGATTTTTAATGCATCTGCTGGGAGAGCAGAGAACTGAGGGAGATGGGGGCGCTGAGGGGCTGAGGGTCGTGGCTGGTGGACCCGCGGCCCCACTACCGGCTCCTTTAACTTCCTATTTGGGAAGAGTTTGGGGTTATGTGGCTCCTGCGCAGTCCAGGGAGGCTTCCACTCCTACCCTATTTCAATTCCTCTTTCCTGATCTGTGCCGGAGCACTTACTCATTGCCAAACAGCAGAAACTGGGACTTCACTGGCGGTCCGATGGTTAAGACTCCATGCTTCCAATGCAGGGAGCGCGGGTTTGACACCTCGTGGGGGGGGCGGAACTAAGACCCCACAAGAAGCCAAAAAAGAAAAAAAAAAAAAAGCAGCAGAAACTTTCACTGGATGATTTTAGGATAAAGGTGGGTGTGCTCATGAGGGTGGGGTGGGGTGGGGTGGGGTGTTGTGGACAAGAAGCTAGAAGAGTTTTTTGGGGGTCAGAGTGGATGCAGGGTCTCGGCAAGCCAGGAATTAAAACCTCCTTCCCTCCATCCAGGTCCTCCCCCAGTGATACCATTAGGGAAGGGATGGGAGACCTGAGGTGGGAGAGTGCTCCTGTGGCCTTTCTAGGAGGTGGTGGAGCCCAACACCTAGGCAGTACTCCTTGTGCCTTGCCCTGCCTCCCTTCTCCTCCTCCCTCTGGCCTGGTTCCCAGGTGGCTGTGACCTTTCTCAGCTTGGCCAGCAGGCCAGAGAGGGTATGTGTGTCTCAGGTGGGAGTTATTCCAGGACCTTGTCTGGTGTCCAACCTGATGTGGTCACTTTGGCCTGACAGGGTCATCAACTCTGGCAAGAGCCGGCACAATGAGGACCAGGCTTGCTGTGAAGTGGTGTATGTGGAAGGTCGGAGGAGTGTTTCAGGGGCACCTAGGGAGCCTAGCCGAGGCCAGGTAAGCTCCCCACCCCCTTTCCTAACCTCCACAGGAGACACCTATCCCCAGGGATTCTAGGCATTCGGTTTTAATCTGAGCCATGTGATAGACCTACCCCCTAACTCACTAGCTTTCTACTTTAATGGCACAGAATTTTATCTGGCATTGATCAGGTAGATTCTACCATGTCAGTGTGAATATTTAGTTTTCCACTTAAAATGGAGATATGCTCATGTATTCATTGATGATTTAATAACTACCATTGCTTATTTTTGCATCTTTTATCCTCTGAGTTTGACTTTCTTATTTTATTTTTTATTTTTTATTTTTTTTTGCGGTACGCGGGCCTCTCACTGCTGTGGCCTCTCCCGTTGCGGAGCACAGGCTCCGGACGTGCAGGCTCAGCGGCCATGGCTCACAGGCCCAGCCGCTCCGCGGCATGTGGGATCCTCCCGGACCGGGGCACGAACCCGTGTCCCTTGCATCGGCAGGCGGACTCTCAACCACTGCGCCACCAGGGAAGCCCGAGTTTGACTTTTTTGATGCTTTGCTTTCAGACACATAGTATGCCTTTGGTGAATGAGTGAATAAATCTAATTTGCCTTAAATACCAAAATCTAACCTCCTCTCTCATGTTTATATGGATGCCCAGAGTCTTGCTCTTCTCCCTGCATAACACAAACACACACATGCACACACACACACACACACACACTCACCTCAAACTTTTCCTCCACCAGGGACTCTGCTTCTACTACTGGGGCCTGTTTGATGGGCATGCAGGAGGCAGAGCTGCCGAAATGGCCTCTAGGCTCCTGCATCGCCACATTCGGGAGCAGCTAAAGGACCTGGTAGAGATACTCCAGGACCCCTCGCCACCTCCCCTCTGCCTCCCGTCCACCCCAGGGGCTCCAGGTTCCTCTGATTCCTCTCACTTGGTTGGTCCTCAGTCCTGCTGGTCTTCGCAGAAGGAAGTGACTCATGAGAGCCTGGTAGTGGGTGCCATTGAGAATGCCTTCCAGTTCATGGTAAGTGGGTGGCCTGGGCCAAGGGCCTGCCAGGCAGACACTTTGGTCAACTCTGTATGGGAGTCAGGTGGCCTGAGGAGGTGACCCTGAGAACCCATAACAGCTTTGAGAACCTGAGCAGAACTTGGTTCAGAGGGAGGGAGAAGTGGGTGTTATACCGATGTCTTCCCTACTGTCCACCAGTGTGGCTTGCCTGGGCCAGTTTGTTTCTGCAGATGTGGGCGGGTGGCTGTGTGTCTGGAGCCTCTTCTTCATCCACCCCCTTTGACCCTTCCTCATATGGCAGGATGAGCAGATGGCCCGGGAGCGGCATGGCCACCAAGTGGAGGGGGGCTGCTGTGCACTGGTTGTGGTCTACTTGCTAGGCAAGGTGTACGTAGCCAATGCAGGTGACAGCAGGTATGGGGTGGGAGCTTTGATAAAGGCTGTGCGGGGGAGGGGTCAAGCTTCTGGGATGGGGGAATAGAAGAGAGTGACGTGGTGGGTGTTAACGTTCAGAGATTGGAACGGGTCAGGAGGGATCACAGACATAAGGAAGGGCCTGAAATAGCTATGAGGGGAGGAAAACTGGGGGTCTGGGTGAGGGCCTCTAAGGGAGGGCCTTGTCTTTTTGGAACTCTTTATGTGAGGGGGTTGCAGAGAGCCAAGCCCAAACCTTTTGTTTCTCTGGGCAGAGCCATCATTGTCCGGAATGGAGAAATCATTCCAATGTCCCGGGAGTTCACCCCGGAGACTGAGCGCCAGCGTCTCCAGATGCTTGTAAGTAGGAACTAAACTCCCTACTCCCATCTTACTAATCTTGTGCCTCTCTGTACCCTGTGTCCCAAGGACTCGCCGACCCTCACCACACAGACAGACCGCTCCTTACTGGGAGCTTACTGTGAAGGCCACTCCACAGACTATGGAGTGTAGGGCTGAGCTGGTGTGGAGGATGTGGCAGGAAAGAGCGTGGGCTGCTCCAGTGCCTTCCACTGTGGCCCCAACTGAGGAAGGAAGTGCAGTCAGAGTGGGGGAAGGAAACAGCAAAGGCCCCTAAGGGGCAGGATAGCTTAGTGCTTTAAAGCAATGGCTCTGGAGCTGGGCTGCCTGGGATTGAATCCTGGTTTGAGTACTTTGTGTGATCTTCAAAAGTTCCCTGAACTTCTCCATAAATCAAGAGTTCCTGCCTTAAAAGTTGTTGTGAGGATTAAATGAGCTAATATATGTTAATATTAGAACAGTGCATGGTACACAGTAAACTCCATTTAAGGGTCTGCTATAATTAACATCACCTCTACCCCAGGGTGTACTGTAAACCTAATGCCCCCGGCCCTCTGCTCTGTCTGGCCGCTCCCAACCCCAGGGCTTCCTGAAACCAGAGCTGCTGGGTGGTGAATTCACCCACCTTGAGTTCCCCCGCAGAGTTCAGCCTAAGGAGCTGGGGCAGAGGATGCTGTACCGGGACCAGAACATGACTGGCTGGTAACACTTCCCTCAGAGCTGGGGCCCGTTTCCATGGCAACACAACCAGTCCCTCGCCAACAGCAAGGTGGAAGCTGGAGGCTGGGCCAGGCTGGGAGCTGGGGGAATGCCGCCCTTCTAAGGGGTTTGTGTAAGGGGTGTGGCTCCTAGGGGAGAGGGACTTTGATGCCTGGGTGATGCCTCCTCTACTCCCCCCTCCCCAGGGCCTACAAAAAGATCGAGCTGGAGGATCTCAGGTTTCCTCTGGTCTGTGGGGAGGGCAAAAAGGTAAACTCCATGGTAGAGGTGGGAGAGGGCAGGAGGACCCACCACAACTTGTCTAGGGAGGTGGAGGTTCTACCCGAGGGTAGGGGTGGAAAGGGTCCACGGTCCCAGAGAGACTGGGAGAAGGCTATAGTAGTGTCCCCTCCTCATTTCCTTTAGGCTCGAATGATGGCCACCATTGGGGTGACCCGGGGCTTGGGAGACCACAACCTCAGGGTCTGCAGTTCTACCCTGCCCATCAAGCCCTTCCTCTCCTCTTTCCCTGAGGTGAGCCACATGGGAGCCTCCTTAGCCTTCCCTGCTCTGGGGGTCTCAGGCTAGCTTTCTCCCAAGGTCGCTTTATCCTCAAGCTCCCTCTGCACCCTCTCTCCCCACCAGGTACGAGTGTATGACCTGACGCAGTATGAGCACTGCCCAGATGACGTGCTAGTCCTGGGAACAGATGGGCTGTGGGATGTCACCAGTGACTGTGAGGTAGCTGCCACTGTGGACAGGGTGCTGTCAGCCTATGAGCCCAATGACCCCAGCAGGTAGGGGCTGTATGGCGGCAAGGGGATGACGATGGGGAAGGAAGGGACACAGGGAAGAAATGCTTGGGAACCCACATGAGGGCCTGTGTATCCATCTTCCCACGTACATGTTGGTACATGAATGTGCACATGTGCTTCTGACAGGTACACAGCTCTGGCCCAAGCTCTGGTCCTGGGGGCCCGGGGTACCCCCCGGGACCGTGGTTGGCGTCTCCCCAACAACAAGCTGGGTTCCGGGGATGACATCTCGGTCTTCGTCATCCCCCTGGGAGGGCCAGGCAGCTACTCCTGAGGGGCTCAGTGGATGGAGGAGTAGACTTCCTCATCCTCCATCCACCTCCTCAGAACCTCCCACCACCATCCCAGCCTCTCCATGCTTACCCCTCTCCCAACCCAAATTCTGAAGTTGTCTCCTTGACCTTCTTTAGTGGCAATTTAACTGAAGGGGTGCCAGTTAGATCCAAAATTTTAGCCCTTGGCAAATAAACCAGATGGATAAATGTGTGTGTCTTTATTTTCTTTGACTAAAAACTGTCCCAGTTGTCTCCCGAACATCTCCTAGACATCTCACAGGCACTTCAACTCAACATTCCTCCAACTGAATTCATTATTTCCCCCACAAATATGTCCTCTCCCCGCTCATCATCTCAGGGGGCACCAGCTCAGCTACTCAAGTTAGAATTCTTGGGGTTGAGCACCTTTGGCTTCCGTTTCTTCCTCATCAAGCTAATCAATCACTAAATATTGTTGATTATATATTTTTAAATATATTTCTTTAAAAAACTTTTTTTTTTTAGTTTTTGGCCGCGCTGCATGCGGATTCTAGTTCCCCGGGGGACCAGGGATCGAACCTGTGCCCCCTGCATGGGAAGTGCGGAGTCTTAACCACTGGACCACCAGGGAATTCCCCTAAATATATTTCTATTTGTCCATCCCTACAGTCACTACCTTAGTCCTTCAGTATATTAGCCTCCTAATTGTCTCCAAGCCACTCCCCTGCTTTCCCCAATATATAATATACACAGCAGCCAGGGAGCCCTTTCCACAGGGTGAATCTGAGTTGGTGATTCCTCTGAGAAAATACTTTGGTGGCTCCTTACTGCACCTAGACCAAAACTGACACTCAACTCTTGAGCATGGCAATATAAAGACCTTCATATCTGGCCACTGCTTCCTTCTCCAGCTCTGTCTTCTGCCCCACCCCGCCTTGTGTTTTCCACAACTCTGGGTCTGGAGTAGCTCCAACTCATTTAAAATCTACACATCACCTCATCCTGAAGGCTTCACCTGTCCTTCCACAGCCCAGGCATGCCCCCACTATAGCGCTCACCTCTTGTACTGTAACTGTCTATATGAGGAGTTGGTACGGAGTAGCAGTTAAGGAACAGGGGCTTGAAAGTCCTGCTGTTTGGGTCCTGGTGCCAAACCCAACACTAGGTTTGCAATCTCTCTGAGCCTCAATTTGCTTTTTGGAAAAATGGAGATAACAGAGTACTCAGGAGGTAGTTGTAGGACTAAAGTAGTTTATGTAGAGCCAGGTCCATGTAATAAGGGTTCAATAACTATTACCTATCTTTAAGTTGTCTGCATTTGGAATTTAGATTGTAAGTTCTTTGAAGGCAGAAACTGATCTGAACTGAGCACATAGCTCGGTTTAGTGAGCCCATTAAGAGGCCTGGGACCAAACTGCACTGGACCTCAGTTTCCTCATTTAGCAAATGTGTGGGTTGCTCTTCAGATCTTTAAAGTCTGTATGACTTCTAACATTCATTCATTCAGCAAGTATTTGTTGAAAATCTATTATGTGCCACACACTGTGCCAGACAGTGGGAAGGGACAGGTTGGAGGATCACAGTGGGCAGTAGAGAGAGAGAGACCAGCTTTGGAGCCAGACAGGCCTGACTATCTGAGTTCTTGCTCTGCCACATACAAATGGCAAAATCAAGCCACTTAAGTTAAGCCACTTAACTCCCCCCGAGCCTCAGTTTACTTACAGGCAAAAGGGGATGGGTACACTTAACCTAGAGATCTGTGATGACTATTAGAAGCTATGTAGTGTTCCCTGCACAAGCTAATAAAATGTGAGTAGACTTCCTCATCCTCCATCCACCTCCTCAGGTACCTTTCAGGGAAGAAGATACACCAGTTGGTAAATACCCAACGCACAAGTCAGGCCTGGCTAGGTGTCCCTAGAGGCACAGAAATAATACAACGGGGGTGGCAACTGAATTCCCAGCTGGGGATCCAGAAAGATTCCAGGGTGGAAGGATGGGTAGGAGTTGGAAATTCCAGGTAGGGGGAAGGAAGGGAATTGTGAGGTGGAACCAAGTGCCCTGAATCTCAAAGGTTCTGAAAGGTCTCCAGGCCTGGGGGGATGATGGTGGGTTGTACTTACTCCGCAATGATCCTAGGAGCAGAGGGTGGGCATCTTCCGCGGCCTCCTCCTCGGGCGTCCCCGAAGCCGTCTTTTCCAGTCCCGCCTCCCGCGAAGCCCCAGGTGATGTAGGCGCGGGTGGCCGCTTGGCCACGCGAGGGCAGCAGCGGTCCTTTCCTGACCCCACCCCGGGCGCCTCTCAACTTTCCCGACGCCGGTCCGCCACTAGGAGCTGGAAGGTGGGGCAGAGGCAGAGTCCTCAGGGGTCCCGTTCGCCGCGCCTCGCCTCGCTGCCCACTCCTCCACAGTCCCAGCATCTCCCCCAGATCCCGGGGACTCTCGCTGGGCGACCCTCTGGGGCCGTGAGTGGGGGCCGTGGGCGGGCGGAGCCAAGGGACGCCCGGCCCGCCCCTCCCCGCGAGTCGCCCCTCCCCGCCGCGGCGCTGGAGGAGGGCGGGGCGGTGCCCCTCGGGTCAGTCTCTGCCTCCGGCACCGGCCGCGCAGCTGGAAGCGGCGGAGCGGAAGGTATCCCGGGTTGGGGCTCTGGGCGGCGGGGTCGTCCTGGGAACTCATCCCCAGGAGAGCACTCCCCCCTTCTCCGCCTGGCAGGAGCTCGGGGCGCCGGCCGGGGAGGGGCTTTGGTCCGAGCGCGGGCCGCCTGCTCTCCCTCGTACGCGGCGTCTGGGCGGTGCGGGGGTCGGGCCGGCTTGGCCCCTCCCTGCCCTCCTGGGCTGCAGTGAGGGGCCCCGGGAATTGCCCCGCAGGGCCTCTCGCCTCTTGGTGTCCGAGTCGGAGTCAGTTCCCTTCTCCCGGCTTCCCGGAACCTGCCCGGCCGGGCGAGGGGAGAGACGGCAACTTGGGTCTCCGCGAGGGAGCCCCAGCGCAGACGCTCTAGCTCCCAGGCCTGGCGGCCCTCTGTGAACCTGGGCTTGGGTGTGG
This sequence comes from Grampus griseus, assembly GCF_964374135.1. Taxonomy (NCBI): domain Eukaryota; kingdom Metazoa; phylum Chordata; class Mammalia; order Artiodactyla; family Delphinidae; genus Grampus; species Grampus griseus. The sequence goes on from NC_139017.1 coordinate 84,519,016, forward strand.
GTCTGGGCCCGAGTCCGGGTTGAGGTGGGAATCCCCCACTCCGGGCCGGTGGAGTGGCGGGAATAGGGGCGGGTGTGACCGCGGGGGCTGCCACTGCCCCGGGGGTCTGGACGTCGCCCTAGATGGTTTCTGGGGCCGGCCTGGAGTGGAGGTACAGGAGATTGGGAAGGATCCAGCCCGTGTGTGCGTGTGTGTGCGTGCGTGCGTGCGTGTGTGTGTGTGTGTGTGTGTGGTTTTCAAGTTGAGGAGGAGGTATCTGATTTCTTCCCTAGACCTCAGGGGTGTTGGGCAGGGTACAGCAGAACCTGGTTCATCTGGAAATCTAGAGAATGATTGAGGAGACGGCAGCTGTTTTATTCCAGGGAAGGCCCCAGAAATTCCAGGGTCATTCCAGGCCCCGTGTGGGGTTTGGTTGCCCCTCTTAGGGTCAGTGGGGCAGTTCCTCAGGGGCTGCCTCTCACAGGGAGCTGTTGTTTTCGCCATCTTGGCGTTGGGCCTGGTGGCCTGGCCCGGCCTGGGCCAACTACTCTTCTGAGCCTGAAGGGAACATCTTCTAATTGAGATGGGGGGGCTCTAGGTCATTTAATGCATGCCCTTGCCCTGGAGTTCTGGCCTCTGCCCACCACCGTCTGGTGCCACCTAAACTGCCTTGCCTGGGGCGGGCATACTCATGCCTAAGCAATTGGTATTCACCCTAGTGGTGAATGCGCTCCATCCCTCCATCAATACTGCCCATCCCAGGTTGAGGCTACCCCAGCCTGTCTTCCCACAGTTGGACCAATGGAACCTGTGGGAGTAGGTGAGGGTGCTGGTCACCTGGGTGGAATTTCCAGGGGACCCCTTTTCTTTTTTTTTAAAATTAATGTATTTTATTTATTTTTGGCCGCGTTGGGTCTTCTTTGCTGCTCAGGGGCTTTCTCTAGTTGCGGTGAGCGGGCCCTACTCTTCGTTGCGGTGTGCGCGCGGGCTTCTCATTGCAGTGGCTTCTCCTGTTGCAGAGCACAGGGCTCTAGGGCACGCGGGCTTCAGTAATTGTGGCACGCGGGCTTCAGTAGTTGTGGCACAGGGACTCAGTAGTTGTGGCTCGCGGGCTCTAGAGCACAGGCTCAGTAGTTGTGGCACACGAGTTTAGTTGCTCCATGGCACGTGGGATCTTCCCAGACCACGGCTCGAACCCGTCTCCTGCATTGGCAGGCAGATTCTTAAGCACTGCGCCACCAGGGAAGCCTGAGACCCCCTTTTCTGAAGGGTGGTTTCCATTTTTGGAGGGGATCTGCTGGCAGGGTGAATGCCTTCTTGCCTGTTTTGGGGGTATCAGAGAGCCCCTGTTGTGATGGGGAGAGTGTGGCCGTGCACTCAACTCCTATAAATTCCCTCTAATTCATATCCACTTGCCCCCATCCCACTGTTGTGCATGTGTGTGTGGAGGGGAAGGAGGCCACCCGGGACCCCACTGCTGAAGAGAGCTTGCCTTGGGCTGGAGTATTCGCTCCCTAAAAGGCAGACCAAGGCAGGGCTGTGAGGTGGTGGTGGTGTGTGGGGAGTAAAGGAGCTCAGCCTAGTTTGACAGGATGTGGGACTGAGAAAAAGCCAGGTTTGGGGTAGAGATCAGGTTACCGTCCCCTTCTTTTTTAACTACTCCCTGTGTGGTTGGTGCTGGGACTGGCCCTCATTTGTCTCTTTTTTGGGGGCTCCTCCCAGCACAGGCTCCAGCCTCCGCTTCTCCCAACAGCTTCGACTTCATCTCAGGCCCAGAGCCCGCCCTCTCTTCCTCCTCGGCTGTAGGCCTGGGAACTCCAGCCGACTGGAGGTCAGCTCCTCTCCCCAGGGAAGGAGGAAGTGAGGCTCAGCTGAGGCGCGGGGAAGCTGGGAAGGTGTGATGAACTGTGCAGATGCTCTTTGGTGTGTGTTGGGGGCAGGGACCACATGGAAACCCCAGGAAGCTGACTCCTTGCCCTGAGTCACAGGGAGGGGTGGGCAGGGCCTCAGGGTGAGCTGGACAGAGTGGAGGAAGGGGCTGTTCCAGGGAGTGGGTGGAGGTGATTCCCTAGTGGATTATTCTCAGTCGCTCTGCTGTGGTAGATGTGTGGTTCCCTACAGTGTGGTCATTGTCCCCTGCCTGGGGCTGAGTGACCCAGTGTAGCTTCCAGGCCCAGTAGGAAGCAGAGGGAGGAAGGCAGGCTGCCCGAATGTGGGCTGTGGGCACTGCCTGGACTGAGCCTCCTTTGTGTGACTCGGGGCTCTGGGGACCGGGACAGGGTGGGCCAGGGAAGCCTGCTGGCTGCTGCCGCTGCCCTCTGTCTGGGTTTCCCTCCCTCTGCTCTCCTTCCCACCTCTGGGGTGATATGTAGAAAAGCAACAGACTCTAGAGTCACACAGCCCTGCTTTGAGTGCCATCCCTGCCACAACTCTGAATTCGTGTCTTAACCTCAATGAATCTCACTTTCCTAGTTTGTCAAAATGGAGAGCTCACTACCTACCTTCCAGGCTTCTGGGGACTGAGGGAGGTGATTTTTGTCCAAATGCCCACCATAGTGCCTGGCACCTAGGGGTGTGATAAATATTCTTTCCCTTACCCAACCATATGGGTAGGGACTCTTTGTTTTTCGCTGGGCAGGCATGACTTGTACTGACTTTGGGACAGTGTGTTCCAGATTGGACCTTCACAATTATTAAACTTTAAAAAGTATCGAAATCCTGGTAAAAAACACATCTGACTTGAAACCCTGATATGTAGAATAGATAAAAGCTTGCCCTTCTGGACACGTCACTGGTCCCTGAGCACCCCTCTAGGTGTCCAGGGGCCCACAGTTGGGGAGTAGATTAGATTAGAACTCATGCTTTCTGGCTCCCAAGTGGGTGGTTCTTCCACCTCCCACTTCTGTATTCTAACCCATGGGGGAGACCTGTCCCTGACCTTGAGATTAGGAATTTCAAGCTCAGTTGCCCGACCACTTGGTTCTTGGCAAGAACATGCCTGAGCAAGCCCTTTTCCCTCCCTCCTCTCCCTTCACTGGATGCCTCGGTTTCCAGGGAGGGCTTGGGGGCCCTAGAGAAGTGTTTGTGGACTTACTGTCTTTTCCCAACATCCCCACTGCCTCTTCCCTACCAGCCCCAGCCATGGCTGCCATTCGAAAGAAGCTGGTGATCGTGGGGGATGGGGCCTGTGGGAAGACCTGCCTCCTCATCGTCTTCAGCAAGGATCAGTTCCCAGAAGTCTATGTCCCTACTGTCTTTGAGAACTACATCGCCGACATAGAGGTGGACGGCAAGCAGGTAAGGGCGAAGAGCCCCTTGGAACCACGCCTGCCCCCATCCCTTACGGACCTGGGATGTCTGTGCTCACCATCCACCCATGTCCTTGCTTCACTCTCCCTGCTGGAACCAGTGGGAGTTAGGAAGTGAAACTGCAGTCTTAGGAAATCTGGATAACCTCCTGGTTTTTTACACGCTGGCTCTGTAATCTGGGCCCAGTCCCTTTGCCTCTGGGTTTAAGCTCCCCCAGCTGTGAAATGGAAATAATGGTAAGGCCTCCTTCGAAGGGTTTTTATGAGTATTAAATAAAATAGTGGCGCTCCCGATGGCAGCTCAAACTGCACAAAGATCAAACGCTGTTGTCTCAGGATTTAAGAAACTCACCTTAGTTTATGTTGTGTGACAATGATTAGCACTATCCCTGGCACATAGTAGGTGTTCAATAGGTAGATGTTCAGTGAACCTAAGGGACCAGGATTTCAGAGAGGACCTCTGGGTGGCAGGGTGTGGGGTGTGTAAATGGGGCCCTCAGGCTAGCTAAGCACTGGCCTTGTGTGTCAGGTGGAGCTGGCTCTGTGGGACACAGCAGGGCAGGAAGACTATGATCGCCTGCGGCCTCTCTCCTACCCGGACACTGACGTCATCCTCATGTGCTTCTCCATCGACAGCCCCGACAGCCTGGGTGAGGGGGTTGGAGGGAGGGGGCTGAGAATCCCTTGGAATCAACCAACCAGAGGGAGCTCTTGCCTTGGCTCCTTTCAGCCATCTTCAGAAGCTGTGTGGGAGGGGTGCCGGGGAGCCCCGTTAGCCTCCTTCCCTGTGGTGACTCTGGCCCTCCGAGGGCTCAGGGAAGGGTGTGTACTGTGAGGGGGGCGGGGGTGGCTATTCATGCTGAATAGCCTCTAAGACTCTGCCCTGCGGAGACAGGGGGCCCGGGGGAAGCCTTCTAGCCTAAGTGGAGGCACCAACACCTGTCGGGATGTGTCTGTGCAGAAAACATTCCTGAGAAGTGGACCCCAGAGGTGAAGCACTTCTGCCCCAACGTGCCCATCATCCTAGTGGGGAATAAGAAGGACCTGAGGCAAGATGAACATACCCGGAGAGAGCTGGCCAAGATGAAGCAGGTGGGTGCAGCCGCCAGGCTGGGAGGCCTTGGGGAGGAAGGTGCCCTCTGAGGGCTTGCAGGCTGGTGAAGGAGCCTCCCTCCTACTGACTCCCCATGTTAGAAGTGACGGTAGCGTCCACCTCCTACCCCCCTGGCACCCCCACCCTGGTGAGGGAGAACCAGAGGGGCCCTTAGGGTCTGACCCAATATTCCATGAGACTGTCAGAGGACGGTGACTTGTCCAAGGTCATTTGGCATTTTGTCTGTTGTCCGCTGTTTGGCATTGGAGCTATTAAGATGAATGAGAAAATCCTTGCCCTCAGGGAACCGGGTTCTTAGAGTACATGTTTTGCTTGAGGTATGCAGGTGGAGCCATCAGAGTATACCTGGGGAGGTGTGTGGGCTGCTGTGGATGTGGAACGGAGGGTATTCTAAGTGGCTGGGAAAAGGCCCAGAGTGAGGGAGCTGGCTTATTTGGGGACCTGGTAAGTGGCTTTCTAGCCAGAGGACGAGTTGATTAGGGAGAGCTGCCAGGATAAGGAATCTAGACTATTCTTTGAACATAATTATGGCAGAGTTTTAAACTGGGGACAGATATGGTCAGAGTCAGCATGTTAGAAAACTGATTCTGGCAGCCATAGAGGATGGATTGGAAGAAAGTGAGAACAGAGGCTGGGAGGTCGGTCAGGGGATGGTAGATCCTCACTCAGGCAAGAGAAGAGTGTACCGTGGGGTATAGGGCTGATGGGGAGAATTCTGAAGCTAAGTAGGAGTCTTGGGTCTCTAGCCTAGAAGCCATCCACGGTGGCCGGGGCTTGGATGCTTCGTGGGGTCAGGGCTGGAGGAGATATTTGTTCTTGTTACAAATATGGGTGAGGTACACCTAACCAGCAGCTTCCTTTGACGACTCTCCTCCTGCCTTCCCAGGAGCCTGTTCGATCTGAGGAAGGCCGGGACATGGCGAACCGGATCAGTGCCTTTGGCTACCTTGAGTGCTCAGCGAAGACCAAGGAGGGGGTGCGGGAGGTGTTTGAGATGGCCACTCGGGCTGGCCTCCAGGTCCGCAAGAACAAGCGCCGGAGGGGCTGCCCCATTCTCTGAGGTCCCAAGCCTCCCCTCCTCCCTTCACAGGGTGCAGGAACTCCCCCTGCCCCCAACAGCCCCACCCTATTAGGGATCCCTGCTGAAGGCTCCCTTTCCCAACTCCCTCCTGCCCAGGACTGCATCGCGCTTCCCCAGCCCTGATGGTGGTGGCCGTAGGCCCCGACTCAGCACTCTGGGAACCAGAGCACAGTCCCTCCTCCTGTTGCCTTGGTCCAGGGGTGGGGCTCTTGATCCCTTTGGCCTTCCCCAGAGGATCATCACACCAGCACTTTATACACTTCTGGCTCACAGGAGAGTATGTGGGGTAGGGGACTTGGAGGGTGTAACCCAGAGTCCCGGGCCCCCGGTGTTTCTGCTTTGGGCAGGGGCCTTGCATCTGGCTGTACTTGGTGTGGGGCATGAATAAAGGCCACAGGCTCCAACATGTGTGTGGCTTCCTGTCTTTCTCTCCTGGTCCCTGTGAGCCTAGAGTCCCATCTCTCCAGGGTGCTTGCCAGGCTGGCCCCGTCTGCAAAGGCAGGACTCCCGGGCAGGCAGGGTGGAGTCTTGGAGAAAAGGATGAGGTCATGCCTGGCTCTGGGCCTTGGAGGCGGGTGAGGGGAGTGGTCTGGAGCACTGGGCTAAACTTAGAAGCCTGTGGGTGGCTTCCCTGCCACCTCCCACTAGATTTCCTCCCCTGGACATGGGGGTTGGGTTCCTTTCTGGGGGGGGGAGGGGTATGGCCCTGGGCTGTTGTGACAGTCCCACCCTCCCCTGTGAGGTCATCTTGGGAGTTCAGGAAGCTGGGGCCAGGCTGAAGAGACAAGGAGGCTTTTGCATAGAATAAGCTTTTTTTTTTTTCAGTTTTACTTCCTCCCCCTTCCCCCAATTGTTAGCAGCTTGATGTTAGCAGCAGGGGAAGGGTCGGGTGGGCGGTCCTCAGAGCTCATTCCTCCACTCGGGCTCCACTTGCAGGGGCAGGCCCCCTTCACCCTCCCGCGCCTGGCAGTCGTGACTTTTGGGTCCTACAAAGAGAGGAGGCCAGCTCTGTTAGTAACTTACATCCTCCCTCAGCACTGTCCCCCAACCAAGCCCACCCTGGCCCAGCCATACCTGAGGTAGAGGGGCTGAGTTTGCTCAGACCCTGGAGTAAGTTCTGCCCCTGCTGCAGGTCCAGTTTGGCAGGGAAGGGGCACCCGGTATACCCCCCGTTTTCTTTACAGAACTCTAGGAATCTGTGGGGTACAGGGACATCCACACACACAGCTGCACAAGGCTGGCTGAGTACCAGCAGAGGCTGGAGGCCCAGCCTTGGTCCTGCACATGGGGCCTGTGCCTTGGGGCAAGTTACTTAACCTTGGCAAATGGGGATATTGTTAAGATAAACAGATTGGGGCTTCCCTGGTGGCGCAGTGGTTGAGAGTCCGCCTGCCGATGCAGGGGACACGGGTTCGTGCCTCGGTCCGGGAGGATCCCACGTGCCGCGGAGCGGCTGCGCCCGTGAGCCATGGCCGCTGAGCCTGTGCATCCGGAGCACAGCTCCGCAACGGGAGAGGCCACAGCAGTGAGAGGCCCGCATACCGCAAAAAAAAAAAAAAAAAAAAAAAAGATAAACAGATTGGAGAGGCCTGCATACCGCAAAAAAAAAACCAGATAAACAGATTGGAAGATTAACTGAGCCCCAAGGGTGCTTCATAAAACTACAGCTGTCCTAGGCTGGGGGCTGTGGCCACCAGGAGGGATTGTGGGTGGGATGCTCACACTTTCCAGTCGGGGTCGTGGCCCAGCAGGAGCGGGTTGCCCACCACGATGAGCAAAGCCTTGGCCCGGGTCACAGCCACGTTGAACCTCTGATAAGAAGAAATGCTGGGGTCACAGCAGGGAAGAGCCCTCAGGAAAGAGGAGTCCCTGCCACCCCCCAGCCCCCGAACCTTGGGGTTCTTGAGGAAACCCAGGTTAAAGTCCAGATCCAGCTGCACAAAGCTCTGGCTGCTCCGCACGGTGGAGATGAGGATGACGCTGCGCTCCTGGCCTTGAAACTCTTCCACGGAGCCCACCTAGAGGGGAGGGATGGCCTTGAAACTCTTCCATGGAGCCCACCTAGAGGGGAGGGAGGCAGTGGGGGACCCAGGGACCAGCCCCGCCTCGCCTCAGTGAGACTGAGGGCAATTGTCACCGTGGAGTGAGCCAGTGTCCTGCTGGGCAGGAAAGAGGACAGGACAGTGCCATGGAAGCTGAAACCTGAAGGCCGAATCCAGTTAAAGGGATGGGGGTTCGAAAGAAACCCCCATCTAAGCAAAGAAAACAGGACTGCAAAGAACAATAACTCAGCAGTGTTTTTCAAACTTTCCTGAAGATAATCACTCAGTACTTGTTAAAAATATGTAACCTTAGGGGCTTCCCTGGTGGCGCAGTGGTTGAGAGTCCGCCTGCCGATGCAGGGGACACGGGTTCGTGCCCCGGTCCGGAAGGATCCCACATGCCGCGGAGCGGCTGGGCCCGTGAGCCATGGCCGCTGAGCCTGTGCGTCCGGATCCGCAACGGGAGAGGCCACAACAGTGAGAGGCCCGCGTAACGCAAAAAAAAAAAAAAAGTAACCTTAGGCCCTAACCCAGACCTCCAGAATCAGAATTTCCATGGGAGAGGCCTCTAACTCTTAAAGCCCTGGGTGTCAACCCTGGCTGCACGGGAGATCACCTGAGGAGCCCGTAAAAGAACCTGATGCCCTGGCTCTGCCCCCAGACAGCCGCGTTAATTGGTTGGGTGGAGCCCTGGCGCTGGCAGCACTAAAAGCTCTCCAGGTGATTCTTATCTGAGAAAGAACTGAGCTGCCGACTGACTCAGAGGGTGGGAGAGGTGAGTGGGGACATCATCACATGACAGGTCAGGTAGGCTGGGGAGTCTGGACTTTCTCCTTAGGGCAGAGACCTTAAACTAGCCTGATCATCAGAATCACATGAGGTGCTTGCTAAACATGAGTGCTTCCCGGTCCCATCCCAGACCTACAAGTTGGGATCTCCAGGAGTGAGAGGCATGGGGAAAGTCCAAGTTTGTCTCAGGCAGCGAGGGTGCGGCAGGGACTTGGGCTGGCCTGCAGCAGTGGGGCAGGGACCCGAGGAGGTGTCTGGAAGTGGGGAAGAGACCGGGACAGAAGTCAGGGAGGGAATGTGAGACAGTGGCGAGGGTCACCTTCAAGTCCTTGATGTCATCCAGTCCCCGAAGCTCCTTGTCAAGTTTGGTGATGCAGTAACGAATTTTTTCCACCTGGAAGATGGGGACGGGTGCCTTTCTCTCATGCCATTACACCCGTGCAAGAGGGTGCCAGGCAGGAGGCCAGGGAGCTGGGGGGCAAAGAGGGAGGTGCAGCTGACCTCTGCGCTCTTTTGAGATATGGGGCCAGCGGAGGCCTGAGCCGGACCCTCTGCCTAGTGGTCTGGCTAAGGAGGTACCATCTGGGGGGACCTAGCCCTGATGGGAACTGAGGACCTGACCTGCTTCCGGTATGGAGAGATGACGCCCACGCTTCGGGGGCTCAGACGGGCTTTGCCCTTCTTGGAGGAGCGGGCCAGGAGCTGCTTCAGGTAGGAAGTCACCGTGGCAGCCTCTTCGGGGTTGAAGAAGGATGGGCTGTTGCCTTCACGCTCATCCTTGCCCATTACGCCGTGAAAGATGATGGGAAAGTCCTGGACACGGAGTCAGGGGAAACCCTCAGCTGGACCTCCCTGCCTGCCTCCCTTCCCTCCCACCCTCAAACCCTTCCAGGGAGTGGGGGATCCCAGGCCTAGGTGACAAAGGGAGGGGCTCGTGGCTTCCACTCAGAGCCTCCTGCTACCCAGCACCCTCAGTAAGAGGGAGGCTGGGGTACAGGGGTAGGAGCCTGAGCCCCAGCCCCGCTCAGCCTCACCTGTCGAGGCAGACCCTCCCAGCGGCAGAAGCGCTCTCGGTCCACAATGTCCGCACAGGCCTGCAGCTCCCCTTCATAATACAGCTGGTTAGGAATGTCCAGGATGGTGGGGTGAGACCTGGGAGGCAGGAGGAAGGAAGAGCAAGACCAGGGGGCGGATTAGTTCTGCCCCGCCCTCAGGGACCTCCGCTCCACCTGCTTGGAGCTCACACACACTATCCTCCTGTCTTCCCGCCCACTGCATAGCAGACTCATTTAGCTACAGTTTTTGCTGCTGGGCACTGTTAACCACAGAAAGCAGAACCAAATGGCTCCTGAGAACATCCAATCCACAGATTTCATAGACCAGTCAAATTTAAGTGAAAATACCAAGAAATTAGGGGCCCATTCTCAAGTTTCAATTTTGTCAAGGAAGGACAATACAAAAGCAAGAATCACCTACTATCGCCATTATTGGATGAGATAAGGTGCTAAATCCAAAAATATCAGCGGTACTAACACAACAGCTAACAGTTATTGAATTCCTAGTGGACTCATCTAAGGAACTAAAGATGTAGGAACTCATCTGAGCATTTTAGATATACGAACTCACTGACTGAAGGAAGCATAGCTCTTTAACTCGAATAACCATTAGGTTTATGAAAAAATACATTGTCTCTGTTTTTCTCATTTCTCCTTGGATGCCTAGAAACTTCACCTGGGACCAGCGTCAGATATATTCCGGTGTCTAGGAACCACTGACCATCCCGTGAGGTACAGATAAGCAACTGGAGGAGCAGGGACGGGACTGGGGAGAAGAACTCCCACCTTCCAGCTGATAGTCTTTCTGCATCACGCAGCCTCTGAGGACGGTGGGATGGAGCCGCCAGCTGCGCTTGCAGAGGGTGTGAAGGCAGGGGATGACACAGAGGGTGCGGGATACCTGTAGTTGCGTAGCAGCTTGGTTATGAACTGGGCGTTATAGCCATCAGGGCCCTTCTTGTACAGGGCATTGTAGGTGAGCAGCCGCTCCAGCAGTGAGTACCCCAGCCCATGCTTCTGGGTCAGTGGGCAGCGCAGCACAGGCCCCAGCTGCCGAGGGTCTCCTGCCAGCACCAGCTGCCCTCCTGGATTGTCTGCTTCCTTGACTTCCATCAGCCCTGGGAGATGGGTAGCGTGAGGAGAAAGGTGTGTGGTGGGACCTCCCCGATGCCATGTGGGGTAACACACTCGCAGCCCCCCGCCCCCGAGCCCCTCACCTGCTATGGCCACCAGGCTCTCTGGCTCCATGGAGTGGCCAGCCTCATCGATGAAGATGTGTGTGAAGTGATTGATGGGAAACTGGGCCGAGACCAACCTGGGAGGTGTCAGGCCAGGCAGGGGTCACATCCAGGCACGCGACTACCGAACCTGAATGCTCCCCCAAGCTGGCCCTCCCCCCAACTCCCCAGGCACCATTCTTCCGCATTTCCCCAGCCCGCTACCTCTTAGCACACAATTTAAGAGATGCGCACACACACACTTCCCACCTGCTGGCAGTGATGAGCGTGGTAATTAACACACGATATTCCTGCAGCTTCTTCTTGGAAGGAAACACGTAATCCCCCTTCTTTGCATCCCAGTTACAGCAGGGCTGAGGGTCGTGCAGGGAGGGGAGTCAGCTTGCCTCCACATCCATTCTCACCCTCGCTCTGGGTCTGGGCACCCCCCCTCAGGCAATTTTATTTACCTCTCTCACTTTACACACAGGGAAACTGAAGCCCAGAGAGCAGTCCTGACCCACCCAAGGTCATACAGCGAGTATCAGAATCCAGGTCTCCTAGTTTCCTGGCCCCAGCGTCTACCCAGAGCAGCACCCGCCACCCCTTGGTCCCCCGCCTTCCCCAAGTACCTTGATGTCCTCAGGCACCATGCGGATATCCCTGCTGGGAGCCAGGAGGCGGTAGATGGAGCTGGGCAGGTGGACCCGGAGGCGTTGACAGAGGAGGTCGGCCCCCGAGTTGGACGGAGCACAGGCCAGGATGTGGGCTTTGGGCAAGTGCTTCACCACCTGGGGTGGGGATGAGCACAGTGTGGGAAGCAGCTTCTGGTCTCCAGGGGGAGGGGAGAGGGAGAAACATGCCTGTGACTCAGGGTGGCGCAGTGTGGCATCTGCCTCCCATTGCTGAGGGAGGGAGTGACTCAAGAGGCAAGTTCAGATCGGCAGCCCCCTGCTAGTCCAGCCGCCCTTTAACGCTGGAAAACTGCTGCCGTAATTATACAAGGCTACGGTGATTGAGACGTGCAGTACCCAAGCTGCACGCCCTGCTCGACAGCCACACTGGCCCTCGAGGCCAGTTCGAGGGCGTGCGTTCAGGGAGCCGGAAGGAACCAGAAGGAACCAGAACCTGGGGACAACTGCTTTGTCCCGGGGGGGAGTCAGAGTGTAGGCCACAGGCCTGCGCTCAGGCCCCACCTGCTTGATGGCTTCCACTAAGGTGACAGTCTTGCCAGTGCCTGGAGGCCCAAAGATGATGTACGGGGCGGGGCGGGTGGTACCCATAACAATGTGCTTCATGGCCTGCAGCTGCTCCGGGTTGGATTCCAGACTCCGGTCGTACAGCCTAGCGGAGGGGCCACAAACACGATATTGTCCGCGTCCAGGCGGCCTCCCAGACCTCGTCCCCTACACCCACACTCCAAGTGGCCCCAGAGCCCCTGCCCACAGTCTCACTTGAGCTTCACATCTGAGGGCAGCAGCGGGACCCCACGAGAGGCCACAGGGAAAAGCAGGGGCCACAGCGGCCAGCGCCCCGTCAGCTCCAAGGCACGGTGCTGCACCCGCAGGGGCTGGCGGTTGAAGGTGAAGTTCACCTTGAAGGTCAGCCCATCCACAAAGCGGCTCAGGAGGCTTTGGGAAGGGGGAGAGAGAGGGGGAAGAATTCCAATTGCGGGGGTGGGCAATAAAAGGCCAGGACTCTCTCCATCTACTCCAACTCCATTCCCTTTCCCAGACCTCCAAGCAATCCTCCAGGAGAGGAAGATGGTGAGGCATCTCAGGGTCCCCCTGCCCTGTCCCTGGGGTCCCACTCACTCTGAGGAGAAACACCCTCCTCCCTTGGCCTCCGGGACACCTGCAGACCTTCCTGCAGCTCAGGGCTCCCCCAACACCTACCCTGTGGAAAAACTCAGCTTGACCCGGTCCAGTTCCACCTTGTGCACAAAGCCCTTGTAGGTGACGGGGTCCTCCTGGTGTGTCTCAGAGGACAAAAGGGCAAATAGGTGGTCACCCCGCAGCACTGAGGGGCGGCTCTCGGCCACCCCGGGAACCTATGGGGCACGGACAGCGGCAAGCTTCTAACCCGGAGATGGCCAGTGGAGGGCCCACTCCAGACCCCAACTGAGACACAGGTTCTGAGGATCTACCCTCTACCCCAGGTTCAGGGAGCTTTGCCTCTTTCCTCTTCTGCCAGACAGGGCAAGAGTCAGGGGAGATGAAGAAGGGACAAGTCTGCCCACGGTGCTCAGAGATGCTGAGCCCAGGAATCCTGGAAACCCTCCAGGGCATGATTTCAAGACTTGGAGGCCAGCTTCCCAGCAAGTCCGGTTGCCCTCTTGGCCAGCTCTGCTCCTACTCTGCCTTTAAAATCTTGTTCAAAACTCAGTTCCTGTAGGAAGCTTTCCCTGATCATCCTCACCTGCCGTCCCTTCTCACTGAGTGCCTTTCTCGGCACAAGTGTGCAGGAATCCATTCTCGTGTGTAATTCCGGGCTTAGATGTATACATTCAACATCTGAGAGCAGGAGAGGGCTCTAAGAATTATCTAGTCCAGCTCCATGCTTTTCAGGTGAAGGAACTAAGGCCCAGAGATAGCAAAAGACTTGCCCAAGGTCATGCAGCCAGTGGTAGCAAAGTCTAGACTAAAACCCCAGTCCTCCCTATTGCCTTGCTCTGACCCCTCTTTTGGGGCCCAGATGCCCACTCGGCAACTTGCTGAGCCCTCTGGACAGGAAAAACTTCATCTTCCTTTTGTTCTTCCCACAGCCTGTGGGTTGGCTAACTTGAGTCCATCCTCCCTGCTACCGATCCAACCCCTGACCTCCAGTGTGAGCAGCCCGGGATTCTGGTCTACGGGGTCCCAGGTCATAGGCACCGACTCCAGGTCATAGTGCCGGATGTCATGCTCCATCTGCAGCTCCTCCAGGTGCAGCAGCAGCCGGAGCTTCACCTCGTAGTTCCTCCACTTCAGGGGTGTCTCCAGCTGGGCCCTGGCAGTGATGGGTGGGGGGGTTGGAGGGAGGGGACGGGAATGGGATGGGTCAGGCAACCCCCATGTCCGGGAGCATCCACCCTCTCCCTCTGCAGCTCTGGGACTATGAAGACATCAGGAATCGGGGAAGACTAGAAGGGCAGAGAAGCAGATGGGGCTCAGAGGACTCCAAGAAGGGAGCCCCTGCCCCCCAAGCTCAGACCTGACTCGCATTTGCACTGTGGATCCTGGAGCCTGGAACATCCTTTCTCCAAGATCCTCCTATTACTCACACGGTCACCTCATTCAAATGTCATTCTCTGCTCAAATGTCACCTCCTCAAAGAGGCCAGGACTAGCTGCCCTCTGCAAAATAGCACAGCCCACCCCTTACCCTGCTTTAGCTCTTTAGTTAACTCTTCACAGCACTCATCACTACATGAAACGAGATGACAGATGCTCACTTTCCCCACCTAGGATGTCAGGGCCATCAAGCGAGGGATTCACCTTGAATGGTGCCTGGCACATGGCGCGTGCTCAGTAAGGGGATAAATGAGCTGAGCACAGGAGGCTGAGGACAGAGGCATGGGGCAGTGGGAAGAAGTCAGTGGAAAAGAAACATACAAAGCAGCACAAGGGGTGCAGAGGGGTGGTACTTACTTGATCTCAGCAATCTCCTTTGGGGCAGTGAAGATACTTGTTCCCTGAAGAAGGATGGGGAGCAGCTGCCGGAGGCGGGGGGGTGGGTAGTATGTTCCCAGTGCCATACTTAACTCCAGGTCATAGCTCTTAGCACTGCAGGAGGGAGAGAAGAAAAGCTATTACAAACACAGAGACCCTTCACCTTCAGAGTCTCCGAGAAGGCCCCTCCCTGGAGGAAGCACAAGGCTCTGCTTCAACACTATTGCTGAAAGGGGTCGGCAGCCTTTGCCCTAGGAGACAGGACTCACTGTCTCATGAGGCTGCTCACGCCAAGGTTGGACCATCCTCATTTTTGGAAAGCATGATACTTGGAAGCATTAAAAAAAAAATATATATATATATATAGGGAATTTCCTAGTGGTCCAGTGGTTAGGACTCTGTGCGTCCACTGCAGGGGGCCCGGGTTCAATCCCTGGTCAGGGAACTAGGATCCCACAAGCTGCGTGGTGTGGCAAAAAAAAAAAAAAAGTATATACACACACGTATATATGAATATAGATATGTATATAAACAATACATGTTCATCAGAGAAAAAAAATCAGAAAACAGGTAATAAATAAATGAGTAAATAAACAACATTCTCACCATCCAGGGATAACCAATGTTAACCTTTCAGCATGCAGCCTTCCAGACATTTTTCTTTGTCAAATTGTATTATACACATATATTTTTACTTATGTACTTACTTACTTACTCACTTAACTTTTTGGCCCTGCTGCGCAGCACGCAGAATCTTAGTTCCCTGACCAGGGATCGAACCCATGCCCCCTGCAGTGGAAGCTCGAAGCCCTAACCACTGGACTACCAGGGAATTCCCCTACACACACTTTTTTTTTTTTTTTTTGTAGTACGCAGGCCTCTTACTGTTGTGGCCTCTCCCATTGCGGAGCACAGGCTCCGGACATGCAGGCTCGGCGGCCATGGCTCACGGGCCCAGCCGCTCCGCGGCATGTGGGATCTTCCCGGACCGGGGCACGAACCCGTGTCCCCTGCATCGGCAGGCGGACTCCCAACCACTGCGCCACTAGGGAAGCCCCATTACACACATATTTTTAACAGAAAGAGTACAATGGTCTTACGGTTTGCTCAGTATTTTGTGAACACCTGGACATGTCAAAAACAGCTGTTTACACGTATATGATTCCATTCATATAAAATGTCCAGAAGAGGGAAATCTACACAACGTAGATGAGTGGCTGGTTAGGGCTGGGGGGTGGGGATGGGGAGCAGAAGGGGTGATAACTAAAGGGTACGCGCTCCTTTTGGGGGTGATGAAATGTTCTAAAATGGATTGTGGTGATGGTTGCACACATCTGTGAATA
Organism: Grampus griseus; assembly: GCF_964374135.1. NCBI lineage: Eukaryota > Metazoa > Chordata > Mammalia > Artiodactyla > Delphinidae > Grampus > Grampus griseus. The sequence goes on from NC_139017.1 coordinate 84,534,593, forward strand.
TACTAAAAGAAGCACAGAATTGTACACTTTAAATAGGTGAATCGTGTGGTATATGAACTGTTTCAATAAAGTTGTTAAAAAAGAGAGAGAGAGAGAGAGAAAGAGAGAGAGAGACACGTGTCCACCTTGGCTCACTGATAATCCATCATATAGTCAAAAATACTTGACATTTTTTCACACTGTCCTCATATCTGCTTTTCTTCCTAGACAGAAAAGGTCTCTGAGGTCTGCAGGAGTTAAGAACTCACAGTTAGGAAACGGGGCTCTGTTTTCTTCCCAAGGGCCCACACTGTGGTGTTGGGACACCCCCAGCCAGGACTGGGGTGGAGGGAGGACTTACCGGTCGGGTCTCTCTCCTTCCTCTATCCGGTTGGTCACCACAGGGTTTCTCGTGATCTGGGTCCGCTTGAAGGGAGTCGTGGGCTTCAGTTGTGCTGCCAGGGGGCTGTGGGCCACGACGGCCAAGAAGCGGGCAATGTAGAAAGTACCAGCTCCTTCTGAGCCTGGCTCCCCAGGTCCTAGCAGCTCCCAGAGCACGGTGGCTGGGAAGTAGCCCACGAAGCTGGTCTTACAGTGGACATGAAGCTCATAGCATTCACCTGGGAGAGGATGGCTGAGTGAGTCAGGGTGGGGAAGCGACCCTCCCACCAGCACCCCAACCCTGACATTCCCCCCCAGAGCCCCATCCCAAGGTAGGAGACCACGGGCCAGCAACAGCACGTTCCTGAAGCATCAGACCTTCCTAGGGCAGGACTCTGTCCACCAGAGACTCTTTCCTTTGGGAACCCACTCACCAGGGCCCAGCGGGCAGGGCAGCTCCCGGTCTCCATTGCAGAAGGCAAACTGGGGGGTCCGGCAGAATGGGAAGAGGTGGGTGAGGGTGACAGGCTGGGTTCCTCCATTCCGAAGCCTCAGGGTCAGCACCTCCTTGCGGTTCAAATCCAGGCGGATAAGGAGCTGCCCATCTCGGGCTTCATGGGGCCCCTGGACCTCCACGTCCACCCCATGTTTCCCGTGAAGATACTCGGTCCTGGGGAGAGTGGGAGTCAAGAGCACGGCTGGGGCCCGAGCAGCCAAGCCTGGGGGTTGCCCTCGGAGAAAGTTACAGGCTTGGGGAGGCTGGCCAAGTGCCAGCTGTGCTCAGGAAACCCATCCCCTCCCCCAGGCCAATTAGCTCCTTTCCTGCCCTTCCCGCCAGTCCTTGTAGGATGGAGCCTTACCCCAAGCGGAGGCAGCCGCCTCTCTCCCCAGCCAGACACGCCCCCTACCCCGTCACACACCTGTCATAAAAGATCGTGGCCAGCAGCGACTTGTGGTGTTTGCTGATCTCCGACCCCGGCTTCATTCTCCTCTTTTCTGGGAACCACACGTCGGCCCAACGGTCGAGCCCGAAGAACCTGACCCGGGTCTTGGTGACGTAGGCCAGGTTGGCAATCTTCATTCCATACAGCATGGAGGAGAAGCCAGGGGCGGGGGTCCCAAAGCTGCCGGGAGCAGAGGAGACTGGGGAGTGAGGGACGGGGGCAGCAAGCTGGGGAGGGCATCTGAGGGCCGCTCTGTGTGGGACAGGACGGGGCTGGGAATGGCAGGAATTTTTAATGTTTTCAGGGAAGGCAATGGGACACCCTCAAGACAAAATATGGTTGTTTTAAACAGCAGGCGGTGAACGGTGCACTTCTAAGGAGAACAGCCCAACGATGGGCTATTGAATTGGAGGACTAAGGAAAGAGAGAGAGAAAGGAAGATTTGTGGTGGGGGGCAGGGGGAATTGGGGACAGAAAAGATACAAACACTGAAGCGGAAAGAGCTAAAGCTGAGGGGGAAGCCGAAGAAGCTGATTCAGGGGGGTGGATTCGGGGTCCAGCCCGCTGGTGAGGAGTGAGAGAGGGGCAGAGAGTACAGATGTCCAGGGTGTGTGGGCAAGGTGGCTGATCAGACAGCAGTTTCCCCCTGAAGTCATAGGGTGCAGGTGGAACCCAAGCAGGAGGGAAAGGATCCTTCTCCAGAGATCAAATAGCTTGTTTGGGCCTAGAGAAGGTGAAGACAGGGAAAACTGGTCAGAAGGACAACAACCTCGAGGTGCAGCGCCTGGAATTCAGTTTAGTCAGCTCAACAAACACTTACAGAGACCTGTGATGTGCCAGACACTGCGCTAGATGCTGGGGCTTCAAAGAGGCCTCGAGGAGCACAGACGGAACACATTCGTTCCAGCCCGCTGCCGGGAGCTCAGCGGGGTGGGGCTCAGCCCTGGCGGCTTCCCCGAGAAACGGCGTCAGAACTGAGTCCTGAAGGCTGAATGGGTGTCATTCAGGCGCAGGGAGAGCACAGAGTGGGAGCCCAGGAGCGGGCGTCTACCGAGAACACGTGCCGAGAGGCTGTGGGGACCGCCCACTCTGCCACTAGCTGAGCCATCTCGGTTACCTCGCAGAGCCTCACTTTGCTCCTCTATAAAATGGGGATAATGGCAGACTCATCTCCCGGGGTGGCTGTGAGGATTACATGAGAGAAGGACACTGTGGTGTCCACTCAGCCCAGTGCTTGGCACATAAGATCTCAGTAAGGTGCGCTCTGATTAGTATCACACCCCGTCTGGTGGTACTAGAGTGAAGAGTGCAAGGAAAGGATTGGCTGGAGGCAGCAGAGGCGGGCAGGGACCAGGTCTTGCATAGTTTTGCATGCCAAGCCACGAAGCCTGCACTTGACCCTGAAGGCCAGAAGCTCTCCTCCTTTACTGGCACCCAAGAGCCAGAGGACATCCCCACGTGCGACACACTTCATGGACACATTCAAGATCTGGACAGCTGACCACCCACCCTCCATGCTTTGTAGGGAATGAAAGGAAATCCTAGCTCCTAGGAACCATGGTAATGCCTATTTGACTATTAAGGCTCAATCAGCATGGTCACTCACTAGCATATATAAGATCATTTATGGTTACGGACATTTCCCTGGTGGCCCCTGCCTATAACTCTGCCCCTCTCCCTCCCGCCAAGCAAATGAGTGATACCATTCAGAAAACTTTGAATCGGCTCTGATTTGCCTTAAAGAGATAATAAATCATTTGAAAACACAATAGAAAATGCTCAGGAAATGTTAGCTACTATTATTAGTATCCTATTAGTAGCAATAGTAGTACTAATAGTAGCAGTAGTAGTAAGAGTAGCAACTTACTTTCGGCCTGCACCAGAGGCTACACTGTGGTTACAGAACCACCCCGTTGGTGGGTTTTAAGCAGGGGAGTGGCAAGATCATATTTGCATTTCAGATCACTCAGGCATCAGGATTGGAGGATGCATTTGCTGGAGGCAAGACTGTAGGCAGGGAGACCAGTTAGAAGAAGGCCATTGCAATCGTCCAATTAAAAGATGACAAGGGCCCAAACAAGGCAGTGGTGAGGATAGAAGAGGGGACAGATCTGATATTGAGAATATAAAATTAGCAGAATTTGGCTTTGGACAGGAGAGGGAATGGAGGCTGGGAAGAGGGAAGGAGTCGAGGACAACACCCAAACCAATGGCTTGGTTTCAGGAACTATTCCTGAGATAGGAGGTAAAAACAAGAGGAGGAGGAGGTTGGAAGGGCTGACCACAATATTTGGGTGTGGACATGGTCAGTCTGAGATCCCCGTGGTCCGGAGGCAGCTAGCTCCATGAATCAGAAGCTGAGAACTCAGGCCAAAGTCAAAGCAGAGCTTAATATTAGGGAGACATCAGGCAGTAGTTACAACCAGAGAGTGTGAGTAGTCTGAGAACACCTGAGGCCAGCATAACCCAGGGAGGAAGAGAAAACAGCAGGTACCACTAAGAGAGGGAGGAGAATCAGGTATCAGGCTCAAACGCTGCTGAGGGGTCCAGGCAAAGGGACTGAAATCAGGGCGTCATCAGAAACTTCCCCCCCCGGGCCCCCTGGTCAGTGAGTCACTAAATTCCATGGATCAGGCGCACACTCAAATGCCGACAGATGCCAGACTCCACAGGTATCTAATACCTGCAGCCGTCTCAGGCACCTGTACCGTCCCATTTTTGAGTCCTTAGTGTAAGAAGGACATGTGTAGTCCTACACATGTCCTTCTTACACTAATATACTATAAGCTACCAGAAGAAAAGTGCAGGTGCTCTCAAATGCCCTGGAGCTCTCAGCTTAGTGCTGGGGAGGAAACGGAACCCTGAGGGGACTGGACAAACCCAGGAGCACAAGTCCTGTCTAAAGCGGGGAACTGCTACTCATCTCCAGACAGACGTTGCCAGCAGGGAATGCAGGCCCAAGATGGTCAGATCTGGCTTTTAAGCGAAGTCCAAAGCACAGTTTTAAGGTGAAATCTCCTATCTTTGCAAGCTTCTGCATGGACACATGGGCAGGAGGAACTCAACTTTACAAGTTTTGCAACTTCTACTATAGGTGCTACCGCGTAAGTAACTTTCAAATTATACCTCACATCTATTACTACTACCCAAATTCACTTGGTCTAAGGTGACAGGCATAAAAAATTTAAAAAAAGTTTTTTTTTTTAAATCACAAACTTAGTACATACTAGTTGAGAAAAGCACCAGTTCCTTTACACATCTAGTCACCTAGATTTCTAGGGGAAAAAAAGATGAACAATAGAAAAACTGAATATTCAACTTAAAGAGCAAACTCCAATGACCCAGAAGTATGAAAAGATGCTCTAAAAGTAGAGAAATGCAAACTACAGTAAAAAACGAGGTATCATTTTATTTCCATTAGACTGATAAAAAAGGAAAATAGGCACAACACGTGTTGCTATGTGGAAAAGAAAACTCACATACACTGCTGGTAGAAAAGTGAAGTATTACAACCTTTTGGAAAACAATCTGGCAATATCTCCTAACATCTGATATACAGGTATCCTTTAATTCATGAGAATGTATCCCATGGAAAAGAAAAGGACCAACATATAAGAACATATGTGCAAGGATGCTTACTGTAGAGTCATTCTCAGTGGCCAAGAATTGAAAACGAAACAAATGCCCATAAATAGGGAGATGGCTGAATAAGTTGTAAACATCCACACTACAGAATATTACACAACCATTGAAAAGAATGCAGCACACCCATTCAAATGACTAAAATTTAAAAGGCTGTCAACAACAAATGCTGACAAGGATACAAAAACACCAGAACGCTTGTGCGTTGTTGGCTGGAATATAACATGGTACAATCACTTTAGAAAAAGGTCTGATAGTTTCTTGTAAAACCAAACATATAACGTAATGTTCTGATTTTTAATGAAAAGAATATATAACTATATTATGCATGGAATAAAAATTCATTAAGCAAGTAACATGACTATAACATCTAGTGTAGACCTAGCACTGGTATTTATCCAATAAGTACTTGCTGGGAGAATGGGTAAAAGAAGTATCAAATAATTCCAGACTGTTATTTTATAGATGAAATAGGTAACAATGCAAACATTGAACCTCTGGCTGCCACACAGCACTGCTGTGCAATGGCTTGGAATGTTAAGTGTCAGGTTATATATATTGTCCAAACTTGGACAGCCTAACCCCAGGCAAGGTCAAACCAGAAGACCAGTCCAGAAGACTTTGCTGCCACCACCAAAAGAGGTTAAGCAACTTGCCCAAGATTAAAAAAAAAAAGTAAACATTATCTATCCTACGACTCAACAATTCCAACCCTAGGTATATCCCAGGAGAAATGAAAATATATGTCCACAAAATGACTTGTACAAGAATGTGCATAGCAGTTTTATTCAAAATAGCCCCAAACTGAAAACACTGTCCTTCAAACTATGATTTACACACACACACACACACACACACACAATTTTTGGTTGCACCGTGCAGCATGTTGGATCTTAGTTCCCCAACCAGGAATCAAACCCGGGCCCCCTGCATTGAAAGCATGGAGTCTTAACCACTGGAACGCCAGGGAAGTCACTATGATTTATATTCGGTGGTAAAAAGCAATTACTGATACAACAACATGGGCGAATCTCAAACACATTATGCTGAGTGAAAGATGCCTTACACAAAAGAGTACATACTACATACTATCTGATTCCATTACATAAAGTTCTAGAACAGGTACTAACTCAGAAAAAAAAAAAAAAAGATCAGAGCAGTGGTTGCCTCTGGGCGGGTAAGGGTGAGGACTAAATAGGACAGGAGATGAGGGAACTTTCTGGGGTGACGTCATATATCTTGATAGGGGGTTGCACACAGGTATATGGATTTGTTAAAACTCACAACAATACATTTGAAATTTGTCTATTTCACTGTCGGTAAATTTTACTTAAAAAAAAATCGTAAACATGGGAATTCCCTGGTGGTCCAGTCATTAGGATTCCATGCTTTCACTGCCAAGGGCGTGGGTTCAATCCCTGGTTGGGGAACTAAGATTCCAAAAGCTGTGAGGTGCAGCCAAAAAAAAAAAGGAAAAAAATGTATATCATAAACAAATTTTGAACTGTTATAGTTAATAATGATCATGGTGATGTGTTTAGGGGTGAATTGTACTGATGTCTGTAACTTAGTTTGAAATGCATCAAAAAATTAATATAGCTAGATGGGGAATTCCCTGGTGGTTCAGTGGTTAAGGCTCCCACTTCCACTGCAGGGGCACGGGTTCATCCCTGGTCAAGGAAGATCCCCGTATGCCGGGGATCTATCTATCTATCTATCTATCTGGATGGATAGATCGATGGGCAGGCATGTGTCAAATGCAAATTAAGAAGTCCAGGTGAGGTGAAACTGAGCAGGATCCTGTGGCACAAAAGTCTTTCTGTGCCCCTTGTTTCTTGTTTGTAGAAATAAGTTTCATTCAGCCTCCTTTACCTTCCCAGAGTTCCAAAAGGCAGATTCAAACAGTTGCTAATCAGGAAAGGAGGGAATGCAGAAACAAGGGGGTTGATGTCAAGAAACAATAGTGCAGCCTTGGGGCAGGGTCCTGGTTCCTCCTCAAGGAATATACATAACAATACCTTGGAGTTCTGTAGGAACTTAGGCCACCACCCAGGTGGATGACCGTAACTTCACTTCACGCTGAGCACGAGATTCCTGGAGCACTGCCCTGTTACCTCACCACCAACCAAACAGAAGAAAGTCACACACCTAGAAGCTCTCATCCCAGATTTTGCCTGTTAAAACTTCTCCCTGAAAACATCGGGGAGCTGCACAAGCCACCTGTTTTCCTTGCTTGGCCCTGTAGTAAACCTTTCTCTGCTCCAGACTCTGACGGTTCGGTTTGTTTGGCTTCACTGTGAGCGGGGCACACCAACTTGTGTTCAGTAATAAGGGTATATGATTGTTCACTGTCAGATTATTTCAACTTTTCTTTATGTTTGAAATTTCTCACAACAAAATGTTGGCAAAAAAACCCCAACAATACATTAGAAGAATATACCAGACAATTAGGAGTCATTTCCACGATGTATTGATGAATAAGAAAATCAGGATATGGAAAATGTGTTTAACATGATTTTTTTAAAATAAAACAATAACAAACAAACAAACCCTGATTGATATGAGTTACCTGAGTGTGGAGCAGAATGTGGAAAGGGGGGTGGGATGCTGATATGAGAGGGGTCCACGACAAAAAGGATTAGATCATCATGATCCCACGTCGGTAAACTTACATAGGTGTGATGTAACTAGAGTCGGGCCTGCCTTATCCAGGGGTTCTGTATCTGAGGATTTAACCAAGCACAGACCAAAAATATTCGGAAAAAGAAGTTTCCAGAAAGTTGGAAAAAGCAAAAACTTAATTTGTTGGGCTTCCCTGGTGGCGCAGTGGTTGAGAGTCCGCCTGCCGATGCAGGGGACACGGGTTCGTGCCCCGGTCCGGGAAGATCCCACATGCCACGGAGCGGCCAGGCCCGTGAGCCATGGCCGCTGAACCTGCGCGTCCAGAGCCTGTGCTCCGCGGCGGGAGAGGCCACAACAGTGAGAGACTCGTGTACCGCAAAAAAAAAAAAAAGAAAAAAAAAATTGAATTTGTTGCGCATCAGAAATTATTTACATAGCAGTTACATTGTATTTACAACTATTTACCTAACATTTACATTGTATTCGGTATTATAAGCAATCTAGAGGTGATTAAAGTAACCCGGAAGAATATGCTGCAGAGGTTATATGCAAATACCACACTATTTTATGTCAGACTATAGCACCCTCAAATTTTGGAATTGGCAGGGCGGGGTGCGTGCGTGCATGTGCGCGTGCGTGCGTGTGTGTGTGTGTGTGGAGGGGGCGTGGTTCTGGAACCAATCCCTTTTGAATATCAAGGGATGGCAGTATGCATGCATAAAGAGATGTCAAAGAGTGGTTACCAAAAGTATTAAAAAAATATTTAAACAGGACGAATACCTAGCATAAAACATTAAGGGCTCCCACTCCCTCACTCCCAACTACCTGCTTAACTGTTCGATATATGTATTTTCCAGGCCCTTTTCTATGAATTTAAAAAAATACATTTTTAATTACGCATATTTTTTGTGTGCTACCCATACTTTTCTACAACAGACTTCTTTCACCACCATGGACAGCCTTCCATGACAACATTTTACCAAGCCACCTCTTTTGAATGGCTGCAAAGGATAGCACAGTATGAATGCATTGTGGTGTGCTTAACTATTTGTTCAGTGATAGACAGTTAGGCTGCCTACAATTTTTGGCTATTTCAAACGTTACAATAACCATCCTTCTGGGTCAAAGAGAATAATGAACCTTTACTTTGATAAGCTTTGCCAAATTGTCCTCCAAAACAAGTTGTACAAACTTACATTCTCACTAATAAGAATTTGAGAGAACCCTTTCCCAGACCCTAACATCAGAAATCTTCAATCCTTTAAACTTTTGACAATCTGATAAGGAAAAGAATGGTATCTTGCTTAAATCTGCATTTCCCTGATCATTAATATAATCAAGTATCTTTCCTTCTGTGTATTAGTCATTTATATTTCTTCTGTGAACTGCTTGATGATCTTATCATTTTGCTAAGCCCTATGAACTGTTCCTCCTGCTTTTGACTTCACAGCTCCTCTCCTGGTCCATCCCCTAAGAGTCTGCAGGAGTTTTCAACAAACACAAATCAGATAACGTCTCCCGACTAAGTCTAACCCTTTAATATGGCCCACTTGGATGCACCACAATTAACAATGACACATCAACAACACAATAACATCATCAACAATAGAAAACATTTATTGAGCACTTACTTTGTGCTGTTCTAAGTAGCTACTTGCGTTAGCTCATTTACTCCTCACAACAACCCTTTGAGGTAGCAACTATTATCCCATTTTACAGAAGAAACCGAAGAAGAGGTCCACCCCACATCCATTCTAAATGGCACCTCAGCCATTCCCAGCTGTTGTACTGCTGCAACTCCTTCCAGACTTTTCTGCCACCGTTGGACATCCTTGGTCTGTAAAGCCCTGCCCCCCGTTGTTTGTTGGGTGAAAAATGACTAATCGTTTAGACCCAGTTCAGGAAAGCCTACTAGCCCGAGGAATGGTATTTCAGAATATCAGATTGTTACCGGTAGAACGGCCATTCCTCAGTTCTTGTCCTCTTGAGGGAAAGAATTCAATCGAGAGACAGAGAAGTTTCAAGCAGCAGCAGTTTTTAGGTGAAGCAAAAGAACCCTCTCAAGAAGGGAGGAGAGCGGGGCTGTCTGGGAACCAGAAGCAGCCCTGCAGTGAGCATAGGGTTGGTTTTTAGAGTGGTGAAAAGTCCCTCCCTGTGTCCTGCGTCATTTGATTGACAAGTTGATTGACAGCTTTAGCTTATGTAACTTTTCTCCTTATGCATAAACTGCCACGCCCCCCCCCACAGGGGGGTGGAGGTGGGGCAAAAATCGCAAAGCTGATTTATTATAAATACAGCATAACGAACCCTGGGTTACTCTGAGTCATCGCTTAGGTCTTGGGGCGCCTGCGATAACCGGTGATGGCAGTTTGGAAAGTCCATTGGGTTTTTGATACCTTGCTTGGTCATGAAGCTGGCTGGAAACTTAGCGGTCCTTAACCAAAAAAGGGAGGATCTCTGGGTGTGTTCTCGTCACCAGTGTCCAGGTGGGGGAGGGAAAGATGAGCCTGTCCAGGATGGGGCAGGACCACTCATGCCTGACTAGCTACCTAACAAGATTTGGAAGCGATCTTAAGGGGACATATAGTTCTGGGATTTACAAACTGTGGGTTGCAACTCTCATTTGTGGGCCAAGACCAGTACTTGCAAAACTGGAGTAAAATAGAGTAAAAAATATCAGAGGGCAGCGAGTGAAGCTAAGCACTGTTTCAAGGACACTAACTGTTGTGTGAAAGCTGTGTATACTAGACCCCAAAGTAAAATGTATTTTTTTACTGTGGATAGAGGTCCAGAATGATCTTTCTAAAAACCCTGATTCTGTCAGTCTCCTACTTTGAAAATTTTTGTGCTTTCCTGTTTCTGTTAAGATTAAAAACAAAACAAAACAAAGAAAAACCCACAACGCCTCCCCACGGCCCACAAGGTCCTGCCCAGTTCAGCCCCTGCCTTGTCCCCTGTTCTTGAGAGTTCACCCGCAGCCTTTTAAGGTGCTACTCTCTCAGTCTGGACTGCCCTCCCCTTGCTTTACATCTGCTAACTCCATTTATCATTCGAGATTCTGCTCAAACATCACTTTCTCCCAGAAACCTCTGGTTCCTAGACTAGGTCAGGTCTCCACGTTATATGCTCTCAAGCATCCTAGACTTTTTCTCACAAGCACTTATCACAACAGAAATTAAAAAGTATTTGGTTTTAATTGCCTCTATCTTCCTTAGTTAGGTCCCTTCTGTGTATCTACAGCAATTCACACAGTTTTGCTTTGCTCATAGGAGGCATTCAGCCAATATTTGTTGAATAAAAGAATGTGTCTCTTGCCCAAGGCAAGAATCATCTTCTCTAAGAAACTTTTCACGATGCCAGTACTTATTCCATAACGGACTCCTAACCAGCATTGTTAATGATAGCTACCACTTCCAAAGCCCACGCACTCTGTTACCCAGGGGAAATGCTTTACCTGTGATATTTTGGCCTCACACAACCCTGAGAGAAAGGCAGTATTTTAAACACTTAACAGTTAGGGAAATTTGGTCAAAATCAAATGCAACTAGTAAGTGGCAGAGTCAGGATTTGAACTCCAGCTCCTGTAGTACTGAATGACATGTTTGTCTACACATCTGCCACTCCCTACTAGACTACACTCTAGAGGCAGGAACCAAGGCCCAAGCAAACCGCAGAGCCCCCATTAAATATATTTGCTAAATGAATAAAGACAGATGGGAAAAGTTAAGAGTTGGGAGCAGGGCACTTCATAACATCATAAAATAACCTAGTTGGAAGGGACATATCCCGCCCAGGGAGGAAGCGCCCCAGAATTCCTGATACCAGGTGACTTGCTATACCTCCCCTACAGCCTTTTCTCGTATAGATCAGCTCTACCTACTAACTCAATTAGATTCTGGAAGCTTCTGTTGAGCATCTACCACATACAAGGCTCTATGCTGGGGACTGAGGGAAGGTGCCAACATGACGAAAGGCCTGTTCCTGCCTTCGGAGGCTCTACAGTCTTGTGGGGAGACAGTCACATACTAGCTCTAACACAAGGCAGGGTGTCATCTGGCTATAACGAAGAGTGAAGTATAAGCTATGAGAGCCCAGAGGAAGAAGCAATGAATTCCCATTGGGTGGATGAGGGATGACGTCATAGCATAAGAAAGTTCTCTCTAATCAGAACAGAAATCTCTTCCACCCGGTGGTGGGTGAGACGGCCTTTTTTATTGGCCGCGTCACTTGGTTTGCTCAGTTTGCGGGGATCTCAGTTCCCCGACCAGGGACTAAACCAAGGCCGGGCAGTGAAAGCCCAGAATCCTAACCACTAGGCCACCAGGAAACTCCCCAAGGGGGCCATGTTGAGTGAACCCAGTTCTGCCTTCTGGAGTGACACCAAAGTATAATCCTTTCCCCCAGGACAGTCTTTAAAATATTCAGGGATAACTACCTTGTCCTCTCCAATTTTTCTCAAGGCAAACATTTCTCCCTTTCTTTGACTGGGTTTCACAAAAGAATGAATCAACATGTTAGTCTTTCCTCCTCCTCCAAGTACTAAGATATCTAGCCTTCAAGGCCAAGGCCGAGGTCAATGCCACCTTCTCCATCGAATTCCCTAATAATTTCACGGGAGTGGTATCTTACTTGCCTAAAAACAAGTACATACTAAAAAATGACTTTTGAAATCCTGTAAATTCACCCATAATGTACAGTAAATGTGGTTTTCTATATGCCTGTTTGCGGTTATCTGACATAGCCTGTTTTCCCCCAGTATTGGAAGATATTGTGTAACTTTGATTTAGAGATGACAAAGACTCTCTCCTTGACTAAACTTTAGTCAGGCCCCTCTGAACCCTCTTCTGCACTAGGCCTCAACTTTGCCCCGCTCCCAGCCCCTTACTGTCTCCTCTTAGTGATTTTCCATCCATGACCCCCTCACTCTGCTCTTGGTTATAAATTCCCAACTGTCTTTGCTGTATTGAGAGTTGAGCTAGATCTCTCTCCCCATTGCAATACCCCTACTGCAACAGAATCAAATAGTCTTCCTCACCATTTAAACAAGTATCAGAATAATAATCTCTTTAACAGAGCCAAAAGAAGTCACAGACTTTTGTTCAGAGCCACTTATTTTTTTGGACATAGGTGAATTCATGGATGTGAAGTGTTGATGATGTGACTCCATGGTAATTGTTCTTTCTTTACTTTCCTCCAGAATTTTTCTTATTATCTCTATTATAATCGTCATGCTATTTTACCATTTATTATAGTACACTGTATGCATATCATAGCCTCTTCTGCTCCCCTGGGATTGTGTATTTTTCTTTAGATTCCCCACAGTGCCCAACACAGTGTGAGGACAAAAAACAGATCATCATCTTTGCTCCTTCTTCAGATGTTGCTCAAGCTTGTTAATGTCCCTCTTAAAACGTGACACTCATTACTGAAAACGATATTCCAGAAATGATCTGGTCAATCTGGAGAATCACTTACCTTCTGCCCATCACACCAAACCACACTTCTATTAACACAGTCTAACACTTCTTTGGCTCTTTTAACAGCCATATCCGCCTTTTGGTGTGAGAAAACCCATGGTCTTTTTCAAGAGGACTGTTAGTAAGCCTAAATTCCCATCACCCAGTATTTATTTCTGTAAGTCTTTACATTTATCCCTTTAAAATTGTTCCTTGGTCTTCGGCCCAAGACTGCAGCCTGTTGATAGAGGAATTTTGAAGCACAATTCTGTGGTTTGAGAAAGAGAAGTCTCTTTGATTTTCACTTGGATGGGAACAGGCAAGGGGGACCAAACAGCCTTTAGCCACAGGATGAGAAGGGGCCTCCAGGAGACTGGCCCCAGCCCGGGTCTCCATGGAGAAGCCACAGGTGCTAATGGAGGTTTGGTACGTATGCAGTTTGTGCCCTTTTCTTCTTCCCCGAGCTCCCTGAGACTCTCCCTGCTACACGGCGTCTCTTCAGCTCTCTGGGATAGTGAACCACCGAGGAAGCAGCCCCTCGACGAGGGGGCGGGGGTCCCCGTAAAGCTTGCGCAAGCGGGGATAGCCACCAGCAGGCAGCTCGCTCCCCGCGCTTCCGCGAAGCATGGGCCCTCTCCCGAGCTCCCCTCCCCCACGCCGAGCGCTGCCCCCCCCCCCCACCAACCCGCTCCCGCGGGCGGCGCGTGGGCGCAGCACCCGGCTCCCAGGACTGGTCCCGCGCCGCCGGGGGAGCGGGATGACGGGGAGGCTCTCCACAGGGACTCGACGCAGGGGCCCGGCCCGGGCAGAGCGGGCGGGCTGCGGGCGGCGCTGGCGGCGCGGGCGGGGCGTGGGCACTGAGCGGGAGGGGGGACTGCGCGGCCCCGGGACCGGCCGGAGCCACTGGGGGAGCTGCGTCCCTCCGCGCCCCGGGGCGGGAAGGGTGGCCCCGCCGCCAGGGTCGTGGCGGCAAGCTGGGCCCGCGATTTGGGACCGGGGAGTGGGCCGGCCCGTACCTGGTCTTGAAGTCCTGGTTATAAATGGTCCGCAACCGCTCGCGATCTGTCTCCCTGTCCAGTCCCCGATCGACCAGGAAATTCTCGAATCTCTGGCCCGTCTCCCGAAGCTGCCGGCAGCTGAACTTACTGGGCATCGCGGCGGTGACTGCGGCCCAGGCAGGAGGGTTCGTAGAAATGAAACTGAAAGTCGCCGCCGCGGCGGGAAGTTGGCGGCCCTAGGATGAGGGTGCAGCAGGGGAGAAACCCCCTAACTCTGACCCCTGATCCTGCAGGCTCCCTTCTCCCCCCACCAGGGTTCCCTCCTCCGTTCTTTTCCTACCTGAGCCTTCCCTTCGGTCTCTTCGTCCTATCCCCTCCCCCTCTTCCCATTAACTCTTTCCTAAGGAGTCTGACCCCTCCCTCAGGGCCCTCCCCTTACCCCAAGCTCCCTCCCCTGGCTTCCAGCCAGAATCCGAACGTGGCTATCGCCTGGGGCCCCCTGAACCGTCCGGGAGGACTTCCTAGCCTCAGCTTGGGCTACTCCCACGCCCACCTCCCAGGACTTCGGGACTTATTGAAAAGCAGGGGAGCAAAGGGCAGGGACTGGGACCTGGGTCGGCTGCAGCTGGACTGGGGCGGCTCGTCCAACACCTCGCCCAGACAGCCTGGGACACAGGCAAGTACGGAAGCGAGCGGTACGCCCCCCTCCCTCCCCCATTTTCCCTTCTCGGGGTTTCAGACGCTTGGAGGAAGGCGTAAGAGCCAAGAAGTTTGGGGGGAAAGAACTAAGTGTCTCTGATAAAGGTGAGTACGCGTGGGAGGGAGGGACAAGGGGCTCCGCTGGGACGAAGAGTCATTACTTTTCTCTGTCACGTAGGCTTCGTTATGTGGAGAGGCTTAAGCCACATATTTGGGCACTTAATTGCACTCCAGTCTGTATTACTCTTTAATTGTTACTAGTATTTAGCTAAGGGTTGCCCTAGTCATCAAAATATTAGCTTCTTGAGAGCAAGAGACTGTTATGTTAGGCAATAAATGGTTAATAGCTACAGCATCAGTACCAGGAAGAGAAGTAAAAGAAGTTTCAGAAGACGGACTGTTAAGACAAACTAAAGGGGGTAGGGCTACAAGAACAAACTTAAAACAAGCCTCAGCATCTATTTATCTTCTGAATAACAAAAACACATACACTAGGATGGAGCAAAGATAATAAAAGTTACAGTAAAAAAATCTTTAAACAAAAATACCAGAGTTCCAAATATATCCAAGGTGGTGCTGTTCTCCGAAGTAATTCCCTGTAGGAAGCCACACGCTCTGTCTAACCTAGTGTGAAGAATGCCCAGAACCCAGATCATGCTCCAGTTGGGCTACCCCTGTACCTTTTCGCAGGCCAACAACCAACTAAAGCCAAGAAAAACAGGCTTTAGCAACAGGAAATTCAATGTCAGTGGGAACCAAAGCTACAGGGAGGGGGGAAAACAGAACAGGGGAAAATCTTGTCTTAGAAATTGCTTATTCAAAGTAGGGGTAAATACTAGGAATGTAGCCAAAGATTTTATCTTTTTTCTCCCCCAATTATCTGGTGAGGCCTGAGTATTAAAGAGAGTGAACTCCTCAGAACTGCATTGTTACTTACCATTTCAAAAACCTATCAATCACCCACCATACCCAAACTGAATGTCTGGCTCCATTGTTTGTTTTTTTTTTTAACATCTTTATTGGAGTATAATTGCTTTACAATGTTGTGTTAGTTTCTGCTGTATAACACAGTGAATCAGCTATATGTATACATATATCCCCATATCCTGGCTCCATTCTGATCCACAAATCTAAGCCCCCATTATTCCTGAGTACATAACCTCCCCCTTCTCTAATTATGCCTGTCTCCTGGATGTTCACAAAACATACACAAATAGCTGTAGTATAGTAAAAACATGGGTGAAAATGTGATGTTATGTGGCTTGTTACAAGGGAACCTCTCTAAACCAGTTTCGTCTGGAAAAATCCACTTCCCTTGGAGTTGTAATCGTTATTTTCACATGTGACTGTCTAGACGGCTAGAATGGTCTTCCTTCCCACCTTTCACAAACCAGCTCAAGTCTCACTTTCCTGAAGCCTTCCCCAAATCCATCTGTACTTATAAGTATCTGACTTTAAAGTGGTAAGGTTGATTTTAGTTTGGGACTAAATAAGCACCGAAGGCAATCTGAAAGTTAACTCTGGCCAATGACATTACTGGAACAAACCTAGAGCCTCCAAAGATAACCATACTTTGGAGAAGAATGTTAAAAGCCCTGTTTTTTTTCAAAATTCACGTTACTCTAGTTACTTGGATTCTACAATTCAGCATTTGAATTGTCTCTAACTATGTATTCCACTAAGACTACTCTAAGGCAACTAGAAACAGCCCTTAAACTGAGATGCTGAAATTGGTCAGTCTACCACAGACCAAAGGAATGGCTGTGGCAGGTACAGCTGAGCCTCGTTACTTGCAGATTTTGTATTTGCAAATTCACCTACTCGCTAAAATTAGGAATCCCCCAATCAATATTTGCTGCACTTTTGTAGTCGTCTGTGGATGTGAAGAGTGGCAAAAAAAATTTGAGCTGCCCAATGTGTATGTTCCCAGCTGAAGTGGAACAAGGCCATGTCCTGCTTTCTTGTTTCAGGCTCATATAATAAAAATCCTTTTCGTGGTCTATTTTGTGGTCACGTTTTTTGTTTTTGTTGATTTCGCTGCTTAAAATGGTCCCCAAGCCTACATAGTGCTGAAATGCTGCCTAGTATTCCTAAGGCTGTGATGTCCCTTAGAGAGAAAATTCCCATGTTAAGTTCCTATGATAGCATTAGCTGTCAGCGTGAATTCACTGTTAATGAATAAAAATGAATATTAAATAAAGTGATTTAAATAAAAACATATAAACCAAGATTATGTATTGATCGGTTGACAAAAATGTTGTGACCAGATGCTTGCAGGAACCTAACTCTGTATCTCCTCTAGGAGCAATGTTTCAATATGTGCTAATTCAGTGTTTGCTGGCAACTTTACAGAACATAACCACAGTAAATGAGTCAACATACGTAAGAATACTTTGTGATACATTTGGTTTCTGCCCTCAGAGGGCTTAGATCTATACCCTGTTTTTTTTTGTTTTGCTTTTGGCTGCACTGCACGGCTTTCAGAATCTTAGTTCCTGGAACAGGGAATGAACTCGTGCCCCCTTCAGTGGAAGCATGCAGTCCTAACAGCTGAACCACCAGGGAATTACCTACTCTGTTTTATACTCTGTTCAAGCGAGAATTTTAGTTAGCTTAGCTTATCTTATGGGACCAGCCAGTTTTGTTCTATATTTACCAGTCTTTCTTTCTTTCTTTGATTTCCCAAGTAGTAAGTAGCTTGGTAGTTCTATTTAAATTATGAATTTATAAACTGGCATTCAGATTGTATCAGTCTTTTGTGAGTTTGGAGAAAATGTGCCAAGGTTTGCTAAGTATCTCATGAATCTAGATGAGTTCTAGATTATAAAAAAGAACAGGCACAGCTTCCCTGGTGGCACAGTGGTTAAGAATCCACCTGCCAGTGCAGGGGATACGGGTTCGAGCCCTGGTCCGTGAAGATCCCACATGCCGTGGAGCAACTGAGCCCGTGGCGCCACAACTACTGAGCCTGCGCTCTAGAGCCTGCGAGCCACAACTACTGAAGGCCATGCACCCAGAGCCCATGCTCCAAAATGAGACAGGCCACCGCGATAAGCGGCCTGCATGCCGCAACTAGAGAAAGCCCGCGTGCAGCAACGAAGACCCAACGCAGCCAAAAATAAATAAATAAATAAATTTATTAAAAAAAAAAAAAAGAACAGGCACTACTAGAACTAGGCAACTAACAGAAGCACAACCATCCAGGCACAAATGAAGCAGTAATTTCAAAATTTCAGCAGTGTAATTTCAAAATTTCAAATATAGGAGTGAGGCCTCACAGAAAACTCCTCTCCCTCTGGCTGGGAAACTTTTGCCCTAGGATACCATAGGCTGATTTCAGCAGTGTGGTAAAATAGACACAATTCAAGCAAATTCTCTGCTGAAGGAGGTTAAGGAAATCAGGAGGTCTGTGTAGGACTTGGCAAGGAGAGTTGACCTCCAGTTATATAAGAAACCAAGGGCTTTAGGTGGCCAAGAGATTAAGAGTCTTTACAAAAGTCTGTATGGACTAAGGAAATCTATGGGGCAGGCTGATGGGGTTAGTAAGTTAAAGGCAAAGGCCAGAATGCTTGTACCTGTACTACAAGTACATAGTGTAGTACACCTAAATGTCCCTCAAAGGGGTAGGAATTTGAACTGGCCTTGAATGGAAGGTGAAGCACTGAAATGCCTCTGGTTCCATTTTGGGAAACAGGACAGAAGCCTTTCCCACATGTCTGTAAGCAAGTTAAACTCATATGGAAAGGAAGCAGCATTTAAAGTTGATGTGAAATATTACCCAAGTTCACAGTGCAGGGATTCTTTCACTTCTACTTCCTACCTAGTAACTATAATTACTTGGGCCTTGTTTTCTGAGTGATAGGAAGAGAAGATAACTAGATTTTTCTTTTTGACAGAAATGGAAACCCTAAAACAAAGCCTTTGAAACACCAGTAGCCACTGAGTGTAAACCAGTATGATCCATAGAGAAATTGCTCAAACTTTAAAAAAGAAAAAAAGGGGGGTAGGACTTCTCTGGTGGTCCAGTGGTTAAGACTCCACGCTCCCCACTGTAGGGGGCATGGGTTCAATCCCTGGTCATGGAACTATGGTCCACATGGCATGTCTACCAAAAAAAAAAAAAAAAAAAAAAAGCTGTTCTTTGCAAGTCTTTGGATAGTCACTGAATTTATAGTAGTTGAATGTAGAAACCAATTTCAGAAACCTTGAACATTCTCATCAAATAAGATCAGTTCCATATCTTACCTTGAGAACAAAGGCTGAAGAGACTGGCTCAAAAAGGAGAGACTCAGACAATTTAAGAACAAAACAGGTATATTTCTATTGGACTACCTGATACAGAGGATAGTGTGGTATGGATGGATAGTATGAATGACAAATAATACAAATATATTTTATTTGAAATAAACAAAAATGCTTACACAGCTCAATGGGTCACTTGGAAATAAACTCTTGCTTGACTGTATTACCAAGCAGAAACAAAGCTGAAACACAAACCCTTCTTTTGACATGTATTTGGAGGAAGACACTACTTGGTTTTTAAAAAACTGACCTTCCCTTAAGGCCTGGTCATAGAAGTGTAAACAATGTAAATGAATCCACCATTACCAGTTATATCATATCTATGTTACCTGTGTATTCTGAGATCACACCTTACCTGCCAATAAACTTGGGAAGGGTTGCTATATCACAGTTATATTTGAGTTGGCAGGCAGGACTGAGGAAGTAATTTGGAAAAAGTTTTACATCCTATTTAGAACAAATCACTAGTATTCCCTTAAATAACAGGTTACAATAGAAAGATACTGTCTGAACGTTGTCCTTCTCACTTTGGTTCATTTTTAGTTTTTGTTTGAGATTAACATAGTTGTTTGATTCATTCGCTTATAGTACAATTCTGCCACAAAGTATTAAAGCACAAGATACCTATTATTCCTTCAACATCTGCATTTTTTCAAGTTTTATACTCTACTATATCCCTAGTATGTCAGCAGTTTTTGAATATTAAAAAAATAATAAGTGGGTAAAACTCTTCTAAAACTGCACATGTCTACAACTATAATGGTACTAGATGAGAAGGAAACAGTGATGGAAGGGAAGAAAGCAAACACGTTCATTTGTAGGGAATGTGGTTCAAGTCTTTGGATTTAAAAACAACTTCCCCAGAGAAGCTGGCTATAATGGAACTTCCAGAAAACTTCCTTTGCCTCTAAAAAGGGTCTGAAAAACCCCAATCCAAATGTTTGAAACTATAGTTATGAGATGCTATAAATGATGATCAAAGCAACTGGAGGGAGAAGGATGAATGTGTCTTCCATTCAGCTGTAGTTTGTAGCATAGCCTCTTTAGCTGTTGGTTGATCAGTAAAAACCACTGAAGTACCAGAAGTGCTTTGAAGGACTGGGTAGAAAAGTACTGAACATATTACCTGTCTATGTCAGTGACAGGGCTTCATGGCTAGGAAAATTTTCTAAACAGTAAAATGACTCCAGGATAGATATCTCTCTCCATCATTAAATGTGGCAGAATTGAAAAAAAAAAAAAAGATTTACAAGTAGATATAGTGAAAACAGAAAATTACCAGGCAGAAAACACAAAAGAATCAAGACAATGCTATAGGTTCAACAGTATTCCATGAGGCTAGAAAACCTGTTAACTTTGAAAGCCCTAGCAAAATATCACTCTTGTTTATAAATCACTTATTTATCATATGACCACACATTGCATCCTTTCTTTCCATGTATTGAAGAATCCTACATTCAGCCTTTAAGCATTCTGCATTTCTTTGCCAATCTTGTAGCTGAGTATCTTGTTCCAGTCGATTTTGGTGCGGGTAACTGGAAGTTGCCGGCGCAAGGCCTTGAACGTGGTGTCTGACATTGTTTGATAGTTTTCACTAATTGCTGTCTGCAATAGATAATAGAAAATAAGTTGCTTGAACAGAAACCAGATATAGTCAAAGGACATGCTTGAGTCCCCAAAGGACATACAGGCTGTAAGATTTCTAGTGAGCATTTCTCCAATCTCTGAAGCAGGTTAAGAAGCCCACCTATATTATTTCTAAAACAAGGGCTATACAGGTATCCCCCGCTTTTCCAAAGTTTACTTTATGTCACTTTGCTTTTACCAAAGCAAAAAGCAAAAACAGCGTTCAGCATTTGTTTTGCAGTGAGGCTGTTATAGGGGCAGGGTGCACCATGAGCAGTAACAGTGACCCCACCAAGCTCCTTCCTCAGGAATTACACTCAGCAGCTCAGCATCAAGCAAGCTGGAGCTGTGAACAGCTGTGAACTGCATCTGTGAGCATCAAGCAAGCTGGAGCTGTGAACTGCATCTGTGAGCATTATTTGTGCACCTGAAAGCAAGATGTGTTCTAAGGTAATTGCTTCTCTGCTTCATGCCATTTGGACTTAGGAAAGGTTTCACAGGAACGCTCTACTTTGGGATAGTAGGGGAAATCTGTAGTACCTTCCAATGCCAAAACCTTGATTGTAAGCAGAATGCAAGAAGGTCTGCAAAGTCTCACACTTACTAACACTGAGCAACATGTATATTTATGTTCAAAGGAGAGAGAAGTGTAACAAAATATGTTAAAAGCAAAATAAGGCATTAGACCTAGAAAAACCAGTTTCAAATCATCTTACCTGATACTCATTTTCTGCATGCTCTATAATTTTAATAAACTCCTTAGCAGTTTGGACTTCATTCTAATAGAGAGAGGAAAAGGGGGAAATAAGAATTTTAAAAATTCTTAAGCAGTGAATATAATTCAGTAAGCAGTGAATAAAAAAATACTAAAAAGTAACTCCATCTAAACTAACATTTGTATAACAATTTAGTTTTTCAACCTTTCCCATTCACATTATCTTCTTTGATTCTCACAACAACCCTGTGAAATAGATGTTATTATTACCACCTCCATTTTGCAGATGAGAAAACAGAATCCTCTTAAGTGACTTGACCAAAATTATACAGCCTTTGAATGATAAAGATGGGATCCAAATCCAGGTCCTCATCAAAAAACCCCACATTTCTTTCCAATCTACTACAGTATGCCCAAAAGACATCATGATGTCTTGAAATTTTTATGCCTTGAAAATATCTCTGGTTTAAGATGATATAAACGTTGCCCTCAGACATATCAGTCATATATTCTAAGCTCAGAGGCTCCTCTAAGCCAATCAATCACATTTTGCTTTACAAGATTCGGGTACAAAATGAATTGAATCTCTCTCTTTCTTTCACAATTAAGTAAAACAGAATTAAAGAGGGTGAGATTTAATGCCCAGGGCAGCATCCCAAGATCCTTTCAAAGAGTCAAAACTACTTTCTATTCATAATAATACTAAGACATAGTTAATTGCCTTTTCCACTCTCACTCTCATGTATGTACAGTGTAGTTTCATAGAAGCTATGTAATGTGTGATGACTTCATTACTTTTTTTCTTTTTTTAAAATAAATCTATTTATTTATTTTTGGCTGCGTTGGGTCTTCATTGCTGTGCACGGGCTTTCTCTAGTTGTGGTGAGCAGGGGTACTCTGTTGCGGTGCATCGGCTTCTCACTGCGATGGCTTAGGCTCTAGGCACTTAGGCTTCAGTAGTTGTGGCTCGCGGGCTCCAGAGTGCAGGCTCAGTAGTTGTGGCACATGGGCTTAGTTGCTCCAAGGCATGTGTGATCTTCCTGGACCAGGGCTCGAACCCGTGTCCCCTGCATTGGCAGGCGGATTCTTAACCACTGTGCCACCAGGGAAGTCCCGACTTCATTACTTTTTGAGGGCTAATGTGTGAAGCACATATGAGAATCCAGTTGTCTTTTATTAAGTCAGACATTACACACTTTGTGAAAATGTAAATCAATGACATTCTTTTCACTAATTTTTTTTAACTTGGAAAATTCAGCTGTTTATTGTGAAAGTGAAGGTTAACAAGTAATGGGTTTGTTATTGTTATTTTTGCTTTAGATTTTTCTTTTTTGACCATGCCACATGGTGTGGCATGTGGGAACTTAATTCTCCAAAAAGGTATCAAACCCGCACCCCCTGCAGTGAAAGCACGGAGTCTTAACCACTGGACTGCCAGGGAGTACCTGTTATTGTTATTTTTAAATTAATAAGTATTTTTAACATTTTTCGGTTTTAATTTCTACTAAGGTAGATAGATATAACACACATAAACAAAAGCTATTTGAGAGTGCTCAGTAACTTCTAGGAATATAAAGAAGTACTGTGAATGCACAAAAAATTATGTCCCTTCTTTCCAGGTATGGAACACAATACCGTTTGATTGAATATTCCTAAAAATGTTCGGTTTCTCTAATGATATGAATGTATGGATGATAACCCCTCTAAGGTTTAGTTTGGCAAACTTTCCTTCCTCCTGGTATTTATCAGTTGAAGATACTGCTGTTCTTTGAGCAAATCTCACAACTGAGAAAGAAAAAGAAGTCTGAATTCTCTAAAGCCATTATCACTATTCTCAAAGACTATGAACTAACATCAAGCAACCAACAAAACGGGCTGGTTACATACTAACAATTATAAGCTGCCCAAAACAAGGACCTACTGCTTAGCACAGGGAACTATACTCAGTATCTTAATAACCTATAATGGAAAAGAATCTAAAAAAAGAATATATATATACATACATACATATATATATATGTAACTGAATCACTTTGCTGTATACCTGAAACTAACACAACATTGTAAATCAACTATATTTCAATAAAAATTTAAAAATATAAAAAAGTAGAATCTTTTATAAAGTGCTTAAAAAAAAGGTAAAGGCTGCCAAAATCAAAGTAGTGAAAACAACCTAAATTTCTAGTGGCAGAATCAGTACTCAGGGGCCTCCATGGTGGTGCAGTGGTTAAGAATCTGCCTGCCAATGCAGGGGACACGGGTTCAAGCCCTGGCCCGGGAAGATTCTACATGCCGTGGAGCAACTAAGCCTGTGTGCTACAACTACTGAGCCTGTACTCTAGAACCTGCAAGCCACAACTGCTGAAGCCTGTGCACCTAGAGCTTGTGCTCCGCAACAAGAGAAGCCACTGCAAGGAGAAGCCCGCGCACCACAACACAGAGTAGCCCTGCTCACCGCAACTAGAGAAAGCCCACGCAGCAACGAAGACCCAACGCAGCCAAAAATAAAATAAATAAATTAAAAAAAAAAAAGAAAAAGAAAGAATCAGTACTCAGGATCAAAGCTAATTTTTTTAAAACAAAAACAAGATGAAAGTGAGACAGACATTAAATATTCCACACTCACCGAAACAGTTACTGAGTCCTGTACATCTTTATGACTAACCAACTGAACATTACCATCTTCATAATAGTGAACCTGTGTGAGACAATGTTTGAGCAAGTTATGTAGGTCACATAGAAACTTACTGCTTAGAGCACAAATCCATGCTTTCAGCCATCCCCAAACTTATCAAGTCTGAGCAAATAATTAGTATGACCAATGGTAATTTACAATGGTGGTTAAAATTCACAGAAGACTTAAATTTAAGAATTCTCTTTCCTTAGCAGGGAAAACTCATTATTAATTAATGAACAACATTACTATGGGCTTGTTGCTTTCCAGACACTGTGCTACGCACTGTGAATACAAAGATCTTAAATAAGATTTCACTCTTAAAAATATTAAAATAAAATCAATTAACGTTAGTTTTTCTCTGTGAAAACCAAGAAATTTTAATGGATCCTAATCCTTTACGCATCTCTCCATATACACCATCATCGTTTTTGGTTAAGTAGATCTGACCAAGTGCAGGAAAAGCTTGATTGAGGGTTAAAGACAGGACTGAAAAATAAATATTCTACTGGTAAATCAGGCTACAAAAATAAGTAAGGCAAAAGCAGTCCTGAAAAAAAGTACGGCAAAGTGGGGTACTACAATTATGAGAACAATTAGCAAGAAGGAGGATTACCCAAGAGACAGACTAACCATTCAACTAGATGTAAGGCTCAGGAAGTTTCAGCAATTTACAAGATAGGTTCAGTCACAGTCACCAAAAGTAACAAAACCTTTCCTAGGTTTCATCTGCTAATAAAAATTTCAACATGACTATCATCAATGTAAATCCTCAGAAATTGTTGCCTTCCCAGAGCTATCCTTTTGCTTATAGAATAACCAAAGGTTTAAATATCTTAATGACATTTCCAAATAACTCTCACTCTGATTTTTAAAAGATATGTAAATGAAGTAAGCTTTCCCCCAAAGTGATCAGCCAGTCTGGGGTAAGTTATAAATGAGGTCTGGGTACTGGGCCCTGTTGTAAAAGTCTTATCAGAAACCTCTGTGATGTGCGCTCTTAATTTATAGGTTTGCCTTGGCAAAGCTGAAACACAAGTAACTTATTTCCTTCTAGGAGGAAAATAAATTTCCTTGCATAAATTTATAGTAAGCTGCCAGGTTAATACTGATGCCACAGTTACAAGAGGTCTAGAGCATAGACATAGTCAACAGGTATAGAACAATATATTTTCTTCGGTTGGGCTCCCCCAGAAGCCGACCCTGGGATAAAGATTTGTGAGATAAAGTTTATTTCGGAGGTAATCTCAGGAAGCACTAGTAAGGACTAAGGAAATGAGACAGAAAAGGCAAGGAAGTGTTCTAGGTGCATTAAGGAACACATTACAGCTGCGGGCACTGGACTCTGGAAGACTATGCAGAACATGCTTTAGAGCTGTCCCACCTGAGGGGTGAAGAAGCTGGCATATTTACCCACCAGCTTTTGAATGGCACTAAGGGCTGTGCCAGAGCTATGAATGTAATACTTCCAGTTTGCCTCATCTGAGTTGGGAATGCTCCTAAAGCTAGGAAAAGCTCCCAGGAAGAGAGGTGCAGCTACTTGTAGCAGGAAGTAATCAGTACGTACGAAAAAAGTGGTTATAGATGACATCTCCTATGTATATTTCGATTAAATTATACCATTTCAGAAGGCAACTCTTGCTAATTGTTATTAAAGCAAGACTTAACCACAATACAATAGAGGTAAAATTAGGTACTGATCTTCTTAGATATCATTAACTGTTTAATCTGACTTCAGAGTTAGTTGGGCTTAAGAATTAAATCACCATGAATTTTGAAAGTCAAACCTGTTAGGATATCAGAAGACTTCAATCCAGATAGGCATCAAATGAGTTAATAAGCTCCTTATTCACCTGCCTGTCTGTTCTGACACCAGCATTAGAAATCTACTCTGCTTGGTTTATCACACTTGGCCATTCTCTCTAGTTCCTCTGTTTTATTTACTTGGTTTAAAACCTCCTGTCATTACTGTAAAATAAATAAATAAAATAGAACAACAAGTCCATTCATGTAGCTTTCTTCAGAGCTAAGACTTAACCTTAAGTATATGTATATGTACACATTTAAACAAGATACATAAAAGACTCTAAGTAAGTTCCAGTAACTGCTATATAGTCACTTTTTAATAATTAGTTATTTTCTTCTTTCGTAGAACTGCTGCTTGATAATTCCTGGAAAAATCTTAGGTTATCTTTGAAAGAGAAAAATAACAAGCAAGCAGTACACTTCACATGACTATCCTTTATCAACCCAGAATAGCTCTGTTTAACTACAGTACTTCCCTAGGAAGGAGGCTTCAACTTCTATTTGTATTTACCATTGATCTCCTTTTGCATCTACATAGAGCTGTTCCTTATTTCTAATGTCAGAACAAATATCAACTTGCATGTTTGTTTTAAAGATGTGATGTTTTAACATGGCCTATTAACATATTGGGATCTCACCTGAATCTTAAGTACTCCAACCACCTGGGCTGTAGATGGTGTGATGGTGAACTTCCATTCTGATCTCCAACGACCATTCCTATTAAAACACACAACAGTGTAGAATTAACAATAAGAAGAGGTGATTTGCCAAAAAGAAACAAGTCATTTCCAGTTTGACAAATCCAGGGCTCTATCCACTCAAATGTAAGTTTGTATCCAACTGGCCTTATCATAAGCCTTTTCTAAGTTATTCTGACTTTCACCTTTCATTTTTTATCTTGGAGTAGAAAACCATGCCTGTTCTGCTCATGAGAGGCTTTTGCACACACAAATGGATGGGCCACTGAGTTATGCAGTAACTCAAGTATTATTAAACAAACTCAAGTAAAACTCACACTTCCCACTGGGTACTTTATTAATCACTTATTCTCACTCAATATAAGAGTAATATTTGAAAGATAAATTATAAAATCTTAGAAGAAATCTAAATGATCACATCCAAGTCCCTCATTCTGCAGTAGGGAACTGAAGCCTCTAAGTCAGATAACTTATCGCAAGCTAGTTAGATTAAAAACCAAGTCTCGGGCTTCCCTGGTGGCACAGTGGTTAAGAATCCGCCTGCCAATGCAGGGCACACCGGTTCGAGCCCTGGTCCAGGAAGATCCCACATGCCTCGGAGCAACTAAGCCTGTGCACCACAACTACTGAGCCTGCGCTCTAGAGCCCGCGAGCCACAGCTACCGAGACTGCACACAACTACTGAAGTCCCCACGCCTACAGCCCGTGCTCCGCAACAAGAGAGGCCACTGCAATGAGAAGCCCGTGTGCTACAACAAAGAGTAGCCCCGCTCGCCGCAACTACAGGAAGCCCGTGTGCAGCAACAAAAACCCAACACAGCCAAAAATAAAAAAAATAAATTTATAAAAAATAAAAAAACAAGTCTCAACTGCTGGTTTGGTTTCTTTCCTGTATAAATTAGATTAAAAAAAGAAGAGAACATTTACTTTCTTACCAGAAGTTTTTAGGCTGAAACTGGTGGCTTTCAATACATGCAATAATGGTCTGTTGCCCATCTATAGTTTTAGCATAAACCTATTGTTAAAAAAAAAAAGTTAGATTCTTGAAAACATATTTAAGCAACAAACACTATACAAAAGCAGTGTGCTAAATCCTTGGGGGAGATGAAGAGTCAAACAGGGTAAGCTTACAACTCAGAGAGTTCATGGAATATGAACACAAACCACATGTTAAGTTCTAGAGAAGAGAGTGGTACAATGAATACAGAAGGAAATACTGCTTTAGGTTTAGGGTACAAGAGAGGTAACAGTTGGAATGGGCCTTACAAGACAGATGAGATTCTGGTAAGTAGAGACTGAGAATAAAGATGAGTAGGCAGTTCAGGGAGGAAACGGGGGTGCTGGTCCAGTGAATGACTCAATGGTAATTAGTTCTGTCAGGTTAGAGGGTGTGTGTGAAGTGGAACTGTGGAAGATAACATAGGATGGTAGATTTAGGCCATGTAGTAGTAGATGTAAGGTAAGAAGACTGGACTTTATTCTACAGGCAACGGACAGAAACCAAAACAACATGACCAGAACTATTTGGGGATAATAATCAATATTGGTGTACAGAGTAAAATGGGAGAAAAGTTGAAAGTTAGGCTACAGAATTAATCTAGGCAGTAAAATAGGGTAGTGTCAATGGGCATACGGATGCAGAAGCACAGTCAAAAGTCTGGCAACATATAGCAAGTGAAGGGCAAGAGAAAGGAAGGGGCCAAAGTACTTGCATGCTTGGGTGACTAGAAAGACAGTGGTGTCATTAACAAATTAGAAAATTCAGATGGAAATGTCCAGCTAGAAGTTAGAAATACCAACTGTTCCTTAGTGTAGGAGAGGTGAACAAAAATGTGATCACCAAGGAAAAGAAAAAAACAAAAGGCTTTACAGTCCACAAAATGTTTTTATATTTATTTTCCTTTTGCTCTAATAAATATAGTGAAACACACTGTTATTATCTATAGATGATAAAGGTGAAGTTCACAGAGCTTCTTGTCCAAGGTCATTCAGAAAGTGGTTAAGGTAGAACCCAAACCCATTGCTTTTCTGACACAATATTCTGTAACTTCCCCTACATTAAATAAACTATGAGTTTTTGAGAGAGAGAAATACAGCAATGGGGAATGCCTACATTTACAAAAGTAGGGGAGAGGTAAAGAAATAAGCAGAGACAGAGTAAGAATAATTAGAGGGTACTGACATAGCAGCCTAAGAAAAGATAATTTCTAGAAGTAGCTGGTTGGCCTCAGTGTGAAATGCCATACAAAAGTCAAGGACCAAGAAAAGGACACTGGGTCAGGCAATTCAGGAATCATTAGTAACCTCAGAGAGCAGTTTTTGTAGAGTAGGGACTGAAGCCAAAATTCATAGGGTTAAGAAGTGGATAAGTAATGAGGAGGGCACTAGTAGGAGCAGAATGCTCCATGCTTTGGTTGTATAGCAGAGAGAGAGATGAGGGAAGGGAGAAGTAGAGGAGAGGAAGGAGGGGCAAGGTGGAAGAAGAAGAGAAGTAACTTACAGGAATTACTATCTTAACTGAAGAAATGTCCTCCCTCACCCCATACCCAACCCACTTAAGGACAGGAGAAACAAAAATATTTCTAGGTAGGGCTTCCCTGCTGGCGCAGTGGTTGGGAGTCCGCCTGCCGATACAGGGGACATGGGTTTGTGCCCCGGTCCGGGAGGATCCCACGTGCCGCGGAGCGGCTGGGCCCGTGAGCCATGGCCGCTGAACCTGCACGTCCGGAGCCTGTGCTCCGCAACGGGAGAGGCCACAACAGTGAGAGGCCCCATGCACCGCAAAAAAAAAAAAAAGAAAAAAAAAAAAGAAGATATGTTGTGGCTGGCCAAAGCCTCCAAATGATAAGGTAAATATAAGAAAAACAACACTCTAATAATGAAGCAGGCAGATACTTAACAGTACAGAAGCCGTTGGAATAATGATCTTTCACATAGGCCCTTAAAGCACTGTCACAGGATTCTCTCCAAGACTTCAGACCTCCATCTACTTCCTCTGGCTGGGGGTCACTTGCTTCTTTCCGTAAGTGATCAAACTTAAAGGAAATTTTGTTTCTTGGATCTAAAAATCTGCTATTACCCAGGTCACCGTGTTCTGTAATTAAGACCTTCCAAAGAATAATTACAAAAATAAGTAACTCTGTAAAAAAAGACAGTTCTTCTTGTCACATTTTACAAAACAAACAAATACAATTCTGGAGACGATTAACTTTTCATTTAGTCAGATTTCTTTCATAATCGATTTTTCAATCAATTCATATTTTTATTTTTACAAAAATATTATGTTTTGGGGTAAGTCAACTCTAAACTGCAACATTTCCCCCATTCTAACAATACCCTTCATTTCTTGGTTTCTGTTTAATATACAACCTATGTACATACATATAACTGTAATAACTTATATGTACACTTTTGTATTCCTTTTTCACATATTTCATGAACTTTTTCCAGTCATTACACTTAGCATTTAAAATAGGTGATACAATAAATCACATGGTTCAAAAATGAAAAATACTATATAAAGTAAAATCTTTTTCTCACCTTTATCTCCCATTCACCAAATTCCCAACATATACCCCCTTTCCACACAAAGGTAACTGATTTTATTAATTTAGAGCAAGAATTGTCTTTGGCATGCTATGCATGAGGTGGCATTTGTTTCTGTAAATAAAGTTTTGTTGAACACAGCCCCACTTGTTTGTTTTTGTATGGTCTATGGCTGCTTTCCTGCTACAATAGCAGAGCTGAGTAGTCAAGGCTGACTCTTTGTCCCAATATTTACTATCAGATAATATTTACTATCGGACCCTTTACAGAAAAAATTTGCCAATTTCCAATTTTGATTATTCTTTGTTTCTTTTAACAAATAGAATTTAATATTCTAATTCTCCACCCCTTTCTTTTACACAAAAACTAGAATACTATAGTGTACTTTTTCTTTCTTTTTAATTCTGACATATCTAGATGATCTTTCCATAGTAGTGCTTAGAGAACTTCCTTGCTTATTATAGCCAGGTGTGACTCTATTGTACAGGTGTACAAAAATTTATTCAACCAGTCCCCTATTAATGGATAGTTTGGGTAGTTTCTAATCTTTTGCTGTTATGAACAATACTCCAATGAATGTCCTTGTATGTTCGTTATGTACAAATTACGTACATGTGCCAAGCACACCTGTGGGATAAATTCCCTGAAGCAGGACAGTTGGGTCAAGGGTAAATGCATTCATAATTTTGATAGAGATCGACAAACTGCCATCACAGGATGTTGTACCAAGGTACAAGCCCATTTCTTCTCACCTTAAAAGAAAAGTCATTTATATTTCCACTTTGGTGAACTATGTGTACCTAACTTTTGCCCACTTTTCTACGGAGTCTTTGGTGTTTTTCTAGTTGAACTCCAGGGAGATTATCCTTTTGCATGTGTTTTGAGATCCACATATTTTCCCCTAACTTGCCATTTGTCTTTTGACACAGTTACCATTTAAAATTAACTATATATGATCTCATTATATGTATATCTCATTATACATATCATAGTATACTTAATCATTTCTGAATTGAAGGAGCTTTAAGCTAGTTACAGTTTCTACCATTGAAAGCCACTATAAGTTCTACCATAAATAAAGTCTTCTCTTCTCCTTAAAAAGAATTCTTTGGAAAGAATTCTTACTTTTGAGATTTCTGTCCTTATCATCAGACTATCTTTAAAAACCTTGTTTATAATGACAGTAGGAAAAATACATAAAACTATTTCCTTAGTCTTACCTTCATAAAGCTTTTTCATTATAATTTTGTAACTTCTGTAACTACAAGGTGAATATATTCACATTAAAATTTTAATTTGTACTTCCTTAATTACTATTAGTAGGTGATCTAACACTTTTCATGTTTGCTCTGTATTCTCCAATTGGGTACAGTTGGTTCATGTCTGTTGCTCATTTATCCACTGAACTCTTGGAATCACCCTTAGGTATTTGAATAAGCTTTTTATTATGTTTGAGGTACATATTTTCTCCTTTTTAAATCTTATTTTTAAAATCTTTTTATTTTGCAGAAGTCACTTTCTTTGATAAACTTTTCTAATGTTTCATCATTATTCAAGTTATGAATCTCTTTCCATTTCCTAGTAAATTTTTATGTTTAAAAAATAGTTGGGCTTCCTTGGTGGCGCAGTGGTTCAGAGTCCGCCTGCCGATGCAGGGGACACGGGTTCGTGCCCCGGTCCGGGAAGATCCCACATGCCGTGGAGCGGCTGGGCCCGTGAGCCATGGCCGCTGAGCCTGCGTGTCCAGAGCCTGTGCTCCGTAACGGGAGAGGCCACAGCAGTGAGAGGCCCGCGTACAGCAAAAAAATATATATATAGTCAACCTTTAAACTATACTTGGAATTAATCTAGGTATACAGTTGGCTTTGAAAATCAAAATTAGATCAAACATACATTTTATCAATTATTTCCTTTTCCCTTCTATTTTATGTTACTTAGTTTAAGGCTCTACTGTCATTGCTTTATGACTTTATGTTTGCTAGCATTAGTCTTCCTTCATTGTTGTTCTTGATCAGAAAAATCCTGTATGGTCTATTACAATTGTCATTAGGAATTGTATGGAATCTATTTGAAAAAGCTTCACATATTATTTATATTTCTAAATCGGATAAACTTTGCATATTATTTATATTCCTTATTCAGAAATGTGGCATTTACATCTATTTAATTTTCCATTCATTTCTCTGATTAAAATGTGTGTGTGGGTGGGTATATATGAACTGTGTGACAGACTCTTGCTTGTTTCCTATCCAATATCCATTCTCTCCCTTTTCCTTACTAATAGAACCTCAAAGGTTTTCAAGAAGGCAATATGTCCAACTAAAGAGACAACACTTCTCAGCTAGGAATGATAAAGTGATATGCATTCTGGCAACAATTTATCAGTGGAAGGTGCTTCTGGAACAGCCAATAGCACCTCTTGCACCTTCCTCCTTCCTTCCTGGAACATGCATTCAGTGCCCAGAGATGGATCAGCTATCTTGAGAACATGATAATGAAAACCATACATAAGGATGGCACAACAGAGAGCTAGAAGCAACTTGCGTCTCTGATGATATGGAACTGCCATAACATCCCAAAATATTACCTCTGGACTTTTTATGTGACAAAAATAGTCTCTATTTAGTTAACCCACTGTAGTTGATTTTCTATTATATGCAGTGATGGCATCTACTTTAATAACTCAAACATCTTTCCATATTTTCCTTTTATGTCTAGGTAATGTGTTGTTGTTGTGGCTAAGAATGTGAACTCCTTTTGACGATATTTTTAAGCTGGCTACCGCATGTATATGGGAATGTTCTTATATCATATATCTGGACACAGACCTTATTATTTCAATAATTCTGCTGTATTAGTGAAGTATACAATATCAACTGTAAGCAATATTTATCATTTATTTTTCAGTGTTTTTTTGTCTTTTATACTTATAATTAATCTAGTTCCATTGAGAAAATAAAGATAAGCACAAATATAAACTAAAACAAACAAAAAACAACAAACAAAACATATTACGGTAATCCTGTAATCCCAACATAGGGAGTTAACATTTTGGTGTATATTTTCCCACATTTCCATTTCTATGCACATCTATATACTACTTTATTTCTGAGTCTAAAGATGCATACATTCCCCTCATGATTTAACATCTCATAAAATGGGATACATCTTAAACTTGACAGCATCTTAGGACTGTGTCATAGTTTAACTGACAGTATTTTCTCTTTCTTAGTGGCATATAAAGTAAGATGTACCTTTCACAGAATTTAAGATGCAGATTAGTATAACTGTTCATTTAAATATCTATTTAAAAATAAACTAGCATAATGCTACATATTGCTTTATGTTTTAGCTTAATATATCATGAACATATTCCCAGTTCAATATTTCTATCAGTTTTCAATGGTTACATAGGATTTTGGCCTACAGATATTTTATTTATTTTATTAAAAAAATTTTTTTAACATCTTTATTGGAGTATAATTGCTTTATAGATATTTAATTTAACGCTGGACATTTAGATTGTTCCCAATTTTTCATTATCATAAACCTTGCTTCAAATAATCTTTTTACACATTTATATACTTATTTCCCTAGGATAAATTCTATGGACTTGTGGGTTCAAAGGGGGTTCAGACTTTTAAAAGGCATTTGCTATTTGGTGCCATATTGCCTTTGAAGTGTACATTAATGAATTTGTAAAGCCCTTTCATATAATGTTAATAACTGCGGTAAAAATGGGAATATGTATTTGCTTTGTTCCTGTACTGGAACAGGAATTCTTGTTTTCCTGTTAAATATAATGTCTCCTGTTATTCTTACCAAGGAGAATTAGAGACAGCTGGAAAACTTGTGTAAAACTCAATTCCTTTTACTTTTACTGTTCTTGTTAGGGACAGCTCTCTCTTCAAAGAAACTCCTAGTATTTTCAGAGGGAGGAAGAATTTCCTAATATGTAGAATACCTACAAAAGCTAAGGATACTAAGACATGAATTTATTCAGCATCTTATCTTCAGACATCTGTTTTATAGTATTTCTACTACTTTCCAGGCACAGTCTATCTAATAGAAACAACTATTACCTGATCTTCATATCCTTCTATCTTCACAGGTGTGAACTGATCCATGTTATACTGGGCAAATGCACTGTTTTTTTTTTTTTTAAAGGGAGAAGAAGGAGAGAAAAGAATTATATATAAATAAATATAAAAGATAGTTCAGGGAATTCCCTGGCAGTCCAGTGGTTAGGACTGCACACTTCCACTGCAGGGGGCCGGGTTCCATCCCTGGTTGGGGAACTACTATCCTATATGCCATGTGGCACAGCCAAAATAAAGAAGAAAAAGGTAGTTCACAGAACAGTGAAAGAGAATGTATAATTGGGGTATCGTTCATTATGGCAATTATAGTGATGCTGTACAAATTTTAGGTTTGTAGGATCTGGTCCCAAAATGAGTTCTGAAAAAGCAGTATGGACAGGGCAGAAGACTTTCCCAGGCAGCAATTCTTAAAACATTTTCTACAGTTAAAACCTAAACAAATTATGTATCACACCA
Source organism: Grampus griseus (assembly GCF_964374135.1). Lineage (NCBI taxonomy): Eukaryota > Metazoa > Chordata > Mammalia > Artiodactyla > Delphinidae > Grampus > Grampus griseus. Next base: position 84,569,237 of record NC_139017.1, read on the forward strand.
AATGCCTTAATAATAATAATTTGTTGCTCTGCATCAAAATCCTTGTTCCATCTCCCCACCCCACACTTGCCCAGTCATTATCCAATTCTGATTTCCTCTTTACAGAGGAACTCTGGGCCAGTTGGATAGACAGTAACTGAAAGACTACTTTGTATTGAAGAATAAAGAACAGTAGTGATAAAGCCAGAGAACAGGGGCCCTAGAAAGCTAGATAGTATTTAGATTTGAAGAAGACAAGAAAACCAACCAACCAACCAACCACCAATCTAATGTTTTTGAGGACAAGGACAAAATGAAAATGATATTCTAGAAATATTAGTTAGCCTGACAGTGATAAGGAGCCAATGATTGGGTAGAATAATAATGCAATTATTCTATGGTTAACTCTATTAAGGTACGTTCTGAATATCTGCTATTTTTTTGCAATTTGAGAAACATTATCACTCCTCAATAGCAGCCTAATCTTTCTATAACTGGCAGTTATAAAAAAATTCAGCCTGAACTAAAAGAACTAAACCTGCTTTAACAGGGAAAATCTAGGCAAAAATAAAAATAAGACCATATAAAATAAACTTTAAGGAAGTAAACAACATTTTGGGGGAACATGTTTTCTCCAAGGGGAAAAAAAAAACCCTAAAATTGTTAAAAACCAACTGCTTTATTTTGAGGTATTTTAAACTTAGTTTTCAGGTACTAGTTTACTATCAACATAGTTTACTCAATATTAGAATAACAAGTAAGTGGACTTAGAAAGATACTTACTGTGCTGCCCCTTCCCTGAGGAGATTGTCATTATTAAGTAGTAGCCGGACATCTGAGGAGGCAAACAACGTTAAAGATGTTAAAATTCAAATGTTCAGTAGAAGACAAACTTGGAGAAATTTTAGCGGATTTCTAGATTAGATTTTTAGAAAACCAGGCTTTGCAAGATTAGTCTTTGGATGTACTGCATATGTAGAAATTCTAAAAATGTACACAAACAGATGCTAATATTCGCAGATTTATACAGAATTATTTGTGGTATAATAATCCAACAATAAATTCTCAAGGAATTTCATAGCAAATGAAAAACATGGTTTACAGAAGGTTACAGTTAGGACTACTTATTTGTATCTAAAGAATCCTTTTAAAACAGATTAAGAATTGTAGGCTTTTCTGTAACATCAGACCAAGAAAGCTGGGCACAATTCAGTCAGTGGCAGTGAAATTACTGAACATATTTTTCTTTAGAGAATCTAATGTGGGGCCTACAATCTTCTTAAAAAGCTGTATGTCAAGAGTCTAGTCACTTTTCTTTTGGAAGAAGTGTGTCCTTGTTACTAAGAAACTACCAAGCATTAACTCCAAGAGAGAAGGCTGATTATAAGCCAAAGGCAAATGACTCTTAGAGCTTCTGAAAGAAGGGGCTGGCAGAGGCCAACGTGTAGCATGCCATTAAAAACCAGCCATCATGTCGTAAGTAGCTTGCCAACTCAATCTAATGCTTTGGTATCAATTACTCTCATGATAATCCTATAAACTACATTCAGTTGTCAGAAATACAACAATGTACTTCTAACTACAAAGACCACTAATTTTTGTTAAGTCAAGGATTTATCTGAGCTAATCAGCTGGATAAAGTTCAAGTCGTAGGAGTATTTCTAAAAGCTCTTTGTTGAAAATTTACATTTGGTCAATATGGAAGAGAGACTAGGCGAAGAAAGGCTGCATTTGTTTTTCTTGGTGTTACTACTCAAATATCCAAAAATCAAGTCTATAAAGAAGAGTGTCTTGATTTACTTCTATTGTATTATTTCACTCCTTGTAAATAACATTTATATGTTCTCCTAGTTACTTTTGCTCTGCATCATTGATTTTACCAGTGGAAATTGTTCTACAATTTGTGGGGCTCTGAGCCAAGTGCAAATGAACATTACACAGTTCCTCTAAGCAGGTAACCTTCTTTTTTTTTAAAATTATTTTTAAAATTTTTATCAGAGGATGGTTCCTTTACAATGTTGTGTTAGCCTCCACTGCACAACAAAATGAGTCAGCCGTACACATACAGATATCCTCTCCCTTTTGGACTTCCCTCACATTTAGGTTACCACAGTACATTAGGTAGAGTTCCCTGTGCTACACAGTATGTTCCCATCAGTTGTCTATTTTATACGTAGTAACTATAATGTATATGTGTAAATCCCAGTCTCCCAATTCCTCCCTCCCCACCCCTTTCCCCCTTGGTATCCATACATTTCGTCTCTACGTCTATGCCTCTATTTCTGCTTTGCAAATAAGATCATCTATACCATTTCTCTAGATTCCACATATATGCATTAATATACAATATTTGGTTTTCTCTTCCTGACTTACTTCACTATGTATGACAGTCTCTAGATCCATCCACATCTCTACAAACGACCCAATTTCGCTCCTTTTTATGGCGAAGTAATACTCCATTGTATGTATGTACCACACCTTCTTTATCCATTCGTCTGTCGATGGGCATTTAGGTTGCTTCCATGACCTGGCTATTGTAAACAGGGCTGCAATGAACAATGGGGTGCATGTGTCCTTTTGAATTATGGTTTTCTCTGGGTATATGCCCAGTAGTGGGATTGCTGGGTCATATGGTAATTCTATTTTTAGTTTTTTAAGGAACCTCTATACTGTTCTCCATAGTAGTGGCTGTATCAATTTACATTCCCACTAACAGTGCGAGCAGGTTCCTTTTCTCCACACCCTCTCCAGCATTTGTTGTTTGTAGATTTTCTGATGATGCCTGTTCTTACTGGTGTGAGGTGATACCTCATTGTAGTTTTTTTTTTTTTTTTTTTGGCGGTACGCAGGCCTTTCGCTGTTGTGGCCTCTCCCGTTGCGCAGCACAAGCTCCGGATGCGCAGGCTCAGTGGCCATGACTCACGGGCCCAGCCGCTCCGCGGCATGTGAGATCTTCCCAGACCGGGGCACGAACCTGTGTCCCCTGCATTGGCAGGTGGACTCTCAACCACTGTGCCACCAGGGGAGCCCCATTGTAGTTTTGATTTGCATTTCTCTAATAATTAGTGATGCTGAGCAGCTTTTCATGTGCTCTTTGGCCATCTGTATGTCTTCTTTGGAGAAATGTCTATTTAGGTCTTCTGCCCATTTTTTGATTGGGTTGTTTGTTTTAATATTGAGCTGCATGAGCTGTTTATATATTTTGGAGATTAATCCTTTGTCCGTTGATTTGTTTGCAAATATTTTCTCCCATTCTGAGTGATGTCTTTTTGTCTTTGTAGTTTCCTTTGCTTTGCAAAAGCTTTTAAGTTTCATTAGGTCCCATTTGTTTATTTTTGTTTTTATTTCCATTACTCTAGGAGGTGGATCAAAAAAGATCTTGCTGTGATTCATGTCAAAAAGTGTTCTTCCTAGGTTTCCTCTAAGAGTTTTATAGTGTCCAGTCTTACATTTAGGTCTCTAATCCATTTTGAGTTTATTTTTGTATATGGTGTTAGGGAGTGTTCTAATTTCATTCTTTTACATGTAGCTGTCCAGTTTTCCCAGCACCACTTACTGAAGAGACTGTCTTTTCTCCATTGTATATCCTTGCCTCCTCTGTCATAGATTAGTTGACCACAGGTGCGTGGGTTTATCTCTGGGCTTTCTATTCTGTTTCATTGATCTATATTTCTGTTTTTGTGCCAGTACCATGTTGTCTTGATTACTGTAGCTTTGCAGTATAGTCTGAAGTCAGAGAGTCTGATTCTTCCAGCTCCATTTTTTCCCCTCAAGACTGCCTTGGCTATTCAGGGTCTTTTGTGTCTCCATACAAATTTTAAGATTTTTTGTTCTAGTTCTGTAAAAAATGTCACTGGTAATTTGATAGGGATTGCATTGAATCTGTAGATTGTTTTGGGTAGTATAGTCATTTTCACAATTTTGATTCTTCCAATCCAAGAACATGGTATATCTCTCCATCTGTTTGTGTCATCTTTGATTTCTTTCATCAGTGTCTTATAGTTTTCTGAATACAGGTATTTTATCTCTTTAGGTAGGTTTATGCCTAGGTATTTTATTCTTTTTCTTGCAATGGTGAATGGGACTGTTTCCTTAACTTCTCTTTCTGATCTTTTGTTGTTAGTGTATCGGAATGCAAGAGATTTCTGTGCATTCATTTTGTATCCTGCAACTTTACCAAATTCATTGACTGGCTCTAGTAGTTTTCTGGTGGCATCTTTAGGTTTCTCTATGTATAGTATCATGTCATCTGCAAACAGTGACAGTTTTACTTCTTCTTTTCCGATTTGTATTCCTTTTATTTCTTTTTCTTCTCTGATTGCCATGGCTAGGACTTCCAAAACTATGTTGAATAATAGTGGTGAGAGTGGACATCCTTGTCTTGTTCCTGATAGAGGAAATGCTTTCAGTTTTTCACCATTGAGAATGATGTTTGCTGTGGGTTTGTCGTATACGGACTTTATTATGTTGAGGTAGGTTCCCTCTATGCCCACTTTCTGGAGAGTTTTTATCATAAATGGGGGTTGAATTTTGTCAAAAGCTTTTTCTGTATCTATTGAAATGATCATATGGTTTTTATTCTTCAATTTGTTAATATGGTGTAACACACTGATTGATTTGCGTATATTGAAGAATCCTTGCATCCCTGGGATAAATCCCACTTGATCATGATGTATGATCTTTTTAATGTGTTGTTGGATTCTGTTTGCCAGTATTTTGTTGAGGATTTTTGCATCTATATTCACCAGTAATATCGGTCTGTAATTTTTTTTTTGTAGTATCTTTGTCTGTTTTGGCATCAGGGTGATGGTGGCCTCCTAGAATGAGTTACTGAGTGTTCCTTCCTCTGCAATGTTTTGGAAGTTTGTGAAGGATGGGTGTTAGCTCTTCTCTAAATGTTTGATAGAATTCACCTGTGAAGCCATCTGGTCCTGGGCTTTTGTTTGTTGGAATATTTTAAATTACAGTTTCAATTTCATTACTTGTGATCGGTCTGTTCATATTTTCTATTTCTTCCTCTTTCAGTCTTGGGAGGTTATAGCTTTCTAAGAATTTATCCATTTCTTCAAGGTTGTCCATTTTATTGGCATAGAGTTGCTTGTAGTAGACCCTTAGGATGCTTTGTATTTCTGTGGTGTCTGTTGTAACTTCTTTTTATTTTTAAAATTTATTTTATTTATTGATTTTGGGGGGGGCTGTGTTGGGTCTTCCTTGCTGTGCGTGGACTTTCTCTAGTTGCGGTGCGTGGGGTCTACTCATTGTGGTAGCTTCTCTTGTTGCGAAGCACAGGCTCTAGGTGCATGGGCTTCAGTAGTTGTGGAGCATGGGCTTCAGTAGTTGTGGCTCACGGGCTTAGTTGCTCCGCGGCATGTGGGATCTTCCTGGACCAGGGCTTGAACCCGTGTCCCCTGCATTGGCAGGCGGATTCTTAACCACTGTTCCACCAGGGAAGCCCCTGTAACTTCTTTTTCATTTCTAATTTTATTGATTTGAGTCCTCTCCCTCTTTTTCTTGATGAGTCTGGCTAATGTTTAATGAATTTTGTTTATCTTCTCAGAGAACCAGCTTTTAGTTTTACTCATCTTTGCTATTGTTTTCTTTGTTTCTATTTCATTTATTTCTGATCTGATCTTTATGATTTCTTTCCTTCTACTAACTTTGGGCTTTGTTTCTTCTTCTTTCTCTCGTTCCTTTAGGTGTAAGGTTAGATTGTTTATTTGAGATTTTTCTTGTTTGTTGAGGTAGGCTTGTATTGCTATCAACTTCCCTCTTAGAACTGCTTTTGCTGTATCCCATAGGTTTTGGATCGTTGTGTTTTCGTTGTAATTTGTCTCTAGTTATTTTTTGATTTCCTCTTTGAGTTCTTCAGTAATCTCTTGGTTATTCAGTAACGTATTGTTTAGCCTCCATGTGTTTGTGTTTTTTATGTTTTTTTCCCTGTAATTGATTTCTAATCTCATATCGTTGTGGTTGGGAAAGATGCTGGATATGATTTCAATTTTCTTAAATTTACCAAGGCTTGATTTGTGACCCAAGATGTGATCAGTCCTGGAGAATGTTCCTTGTGCACTGGAGAAGAGAGTGTAATCTGCTGTTTTTGGATGGAATGTCCTATAAATATCAATTAAATCTGTCTGGTCTATTGTGTCATTTAAAGCTTCTGTTTCCTTATTAATTTTCTGTCTGGATGATCTGTCCATTGGTGTAAGTGAGGTGTTAAAGTCCCCCACTGTTACTGTGTTACTGTCAATTTCCTCTTTTATAGCTGTTAGCATTTGCCTTAGGTATTGAGGTGCTCCTATGTTGGGTGTATATATATTTATAATTGTTATATCTTCTTCTCAGATTGATCCCTTGATCATTACGTAGTGTCCTTCCTTGTCTCTTGTAACATTCTTTATTTTAAAGTCTATTTTATCTGATATGAGTATTGCTACTCCAGCTTTCTTTTGATTTCCATTTGCATGGAGTATCTTTTTCCATCCCCTCACTTTGTCTGTATGTGTCCCTAGGTCTGAAGTGGGTCTCTTGTAGACAGCATATATATAGGTCTTGTTTTTGTATCCATTCAGCGAGCCTGTGTCTTTTGGCTGGAGTATTTAATCCATTCACGTTTAAAGTAATTACCAATATGTATGTTCCTATTACCATTTTCTTTATTGTTATGGGTTTGTTTTTGTAGGTCCTTTTCTTCTCTTGTGTTTCCCACTTAGAGAAGTTGATTTAGCATTTGTTGTAGAGCTGGTTTGGTGGTGCTGAATTCTCTTAGCTTTTGCTTGTCTATAAAGCTTTTGATTTCTCCGTCAAATGTGAATGAGATCCTTGCTGGGCAGATTAATCTTGGTTGTAAGTTCTTCCCTTTCATCTCTTTAAATATATCATGCCACTCCCTTCTGGCTTGTAGAGTCTGTGCTGAGAAATCAGCTGTTAACCTTATGGGAGTTCCCTTGTATGCTATTTTTTGTTTTTCCCTTGTTGCTTTCAATAATTTTTGTCTTTAATTTTTATCAATTTGATTACTATGTGTCTTGGCGTGTTTCTCCTTGGGTTTATCCTGCCTGGAAATCTCTGCACTTCTTGGACTTGGGTGGCTATTTCCTTTCCCATGTTAGGGAAGTTTCCGACTATAATCTCTTCAAATATATTGTCAGGTCCTTTCTCTCTCTCTTCTCCTTCTGGGATCCCTATAATGCAAATGTTGTTGCGTTTAATGCTGTCCCGGAGGTGTCTTAGGCTGTCTTCATTTCTTTTCATTCTTTTTTCTGTTCTGCAGCAGTGAATTTCACCATTCTGTCTTCAGGTCACTTATCCGTTCTTCTGCCTCAGTTATTCTGCTATTGATTCCTTCTAGTGTAGTTTTCATTTCAGTTATTGTATTGTTCGTCTCTGTTTGTTTGTTCTTTAATTCTTCTAGGTCTTTGTTAAACATTTCTTGCATCTTCTTGATCTTTGTCCCCATTCTTTTTCCGAGGTCCTGGATCATCTTCACTATCATTATTCTAAATTCTTTTTCTGTAAGATTGCCTATCTCCACTTTATTTAGTTGTTTTTCTGGGGTTTTATCTTGTTCCCTCATCTGGTACGAAGTCCTCTGCCCTTTCATTTTGTCTGTGTTTCTGTGAATGTGGTTTTCCTTCCACAGGCTTCCTTCCACAGAATTGTAGTCTATACGGTCTATTATATGATATTTTAAGCAGGTAACCTTCTAATGTAAAACTAGAATTTCAAAATAAATGTTTGCTAAAATGAACCAAGATGCACAAAGATTATGATTTTACTTAAAGGGAATTTTAAGATGAAATTTGTAACTTAAAATAGGATTATGATGATTGATATTAACACGTTATAATGCTTCATTTACATTTTTCATTCTGTAAGTTGTGTTAACATAGTAAATAGAATGGAAGATTGTAAATATATAGGAATAGTGGTTCCCAAATTGGCTGTGACTCAGAATCACCTGGAGAACTTGATAAAACAGATTGCCCATTCTACCCCAGATCTAACGAATGAGAATCTTAAGAGGATAACATTGGAATCTGTATATTTAACAAGCTTCCCAGATACAGTCAGTTCAGCCCCAGTGGCTCTAGAAAATGTCCTATGCTATGGCACTTCCTGAGTAAAAGCACTGAAGAGATTTAAGCTATATTTTATAATGATATAAAACAATTAAACATTGTTTCTACATTTATCAGTATTAAATTACTTTAAATCTTTTCTCACATAAGATAGGTACCCTAATGTATGGGTTAAGAGCATGCTTTTGACTCAGACCTGGGTTTGAATCCTTGCTCTGATACTTACCAGCTGGGTGATATGGGCTAAATTATTTTAACCTTTTTGAATTTTGATTTCCTTAGCTATATCTATAATGTTATAAGGATTAAAAGAGATAGCAAACTCAATAAGTGCTCGTATGTGATTAAGGAGGGTTTAAAATAACTACGTACGAATCTTTACTCACCGTTGAACACTTCATTAAATTCCCCTGGGGGTGCGTGAGTGATGAATTTAGCAGCTATGCGTACCTAAACAGAAATACAATTTTTAGTAAAAGAATTATGAAGAGTAGCATATAAGAGGGGAAGGAGAAGAGTAGCATATAAGAGAGGAAGGAATTATCAGATAACAAAATTTTTATCACATCCCTTGAAATATAATTTCCTGTTTAAACCTTACAAACGTTTAGGAGCCTTCAGATATTCTTTTCACAAAACATCTCAAAGTGTTTATTATCAATACAGATTTGTTCTAATTTGGGGATACACATGCTGCTTTAATTTTGAATTTTTCTTTTTAAAAAGCTAAATGATCAATTTTTGGTCAAAATATACTGCAGTCGGGGGCTTCCCTGGTGGCGCAGTGGTTGAGCGTCCGCCTGCAGATGCTAGGGACACGGGTTCGTGCCCCGGTCCGGGAGGATCCCACATGCCGCGGAGCGGCTGGGCCCGTGAGCCATGGCCGCTGAGCCTGCGCGCCCGGAGCCTGTGCTCCGCAACGGGAGGGGCCGCAGCGGTGAAAGGCCCTTGTACCGCAAAAAAAAAAAAAAAAAATATATATATATATATATATATATATACTGCAGTCACAAAAAGAGAAAGGTATGATCCTATTTCATTTATGAACACCAGCAAAACTAAATAAAATATTAGCTAATTGGTATTATGCCAATTTGTGTTTATGGTGTTTATCCCAATGCAAGAATGATTCAATACTAATAAATCAATGTAACTTACAAATTAAAAGTAAAACCTTGTGATAATGCTGGAAAAAAGACAAAATTCAACACCCATCCAAATATCATAAAACAATAACAAAACTACTAGTTTTTAGTATAATAAACTTCCTTAACTTTATAAAGCGTTATCTACTAAAATTTTACGGCTTATTCAATAATGATGAAACATGAGCAGTGTCACTAATTTTAAAAGCAAGACAAATATGACTCCTGTCACCTAAACTATTCAGCACTGTACTAAAGGTCCTAAAAATGCCATGGAAAATATTTCTTTTGTTATTCATTCTGATTCCCTCCCCTGCCCACTACTGTCAATCTGTTTCTGGGCCTCTGATTAGAGATGGATGCTGAAATGTTATTATCTAACCTGCATAACTAATTTTTTCTCCTGTTTTACCTTTTTTGTCATTTTATGCCTTGTGTAGGGAGAATTCCTCAGCTCCATTTTTCAACTCACTAACATGCTCTTCAGCTGTGCCCATTTTGTTTTCAGACAATTATTTTAACTGTTCTATTTTTAATTTCCAAGACTTTTTTTATTTCTTGTGTGTGCAATAATCTCTTCAGTCTCCTTGCGGTTATTAACTATACTTATTTTAAAGTCTTGTTTTATTGACTGCTTCTTAAGAATTTAGATATACTGTTTGTTGAGTTTGGTGCCTCTCTTTCATGGTACTGGTTTTCCACAAATGTTTGTTGCTCCTCTTTGAATTCAATTTAGTTTGCCTGTTCTGTTTACTTGAAGCATGTCTCCTTGATTGTAGGGGAGGGAAAGAGTAGACTTGCTGCCGAGAATGTGTGAGCAGATTACCTTCTGAGTGAGCCTCCTAAGGCCACAGGCTCCCTGGGGCACTGCCCTGGCTCTCTGCTCCCAGTGCTCATTCTCATTGCTATATTCTGAGGACAAATACTATTCGTCTGCAGCTTAGCCCAAATGGGAATGAGAGGAGCCAAGTGGTCCAGTAAGTTTAGAGAACAATTCCCCAACTAATCCACTCCAAGACTGTTCTGAGTTCTTCCCTTCTTGCTCCTTAAATAGATATCCTCCCATGACACTACTTAAACTATTACTAATTTATTTCTCTTCCCATTCCACTTTTTCCTACTTTTTCATTTTAAAAGTTTTGGCATAAAAGGTAAGGTAAAACCATGTACTCAGTCTGCCATACAAATCAGTCTCTCATCTCTCATCAAGTAAAATATGAAATACAAAGAATATACAAACCTATATTGAAGGAAAAAAACAATTTGGAATATCATTTAGCTATATCTGTATCTCTACATATGTAATAATGATGTTAGCAATGTTAACATGACTGACCTAAAATGGGTCTCTCAGTGTAATTCTAACACACTATGAGAGAAAGGACACTGAAAATTCTGATGTGATGAGTATAAAGATGATCAACTCACTGATGAGGGGCAAAGAGGAACATGGTATATCTGACAATAAATTGAGCTCTACTTTCCAGATAGGCATCCTCTGTTGACTTCTTCCATTTCCTTCAAACAACTTTAAGTTCTTATTGACCCAGTCAAATTAAGGTTATCATCAAAGTCAAACCATTCTTAAGGGGGAAAAAAAAAAGACTTTTAAGAATCTTTGGAAAATAAAGCTGGGATTGAGAAGAGAATTAGAAAAAGAAATACTTTACAACTTTAGAATCCCTAGGTTTATATGGAAGATCTTATGTGACTTTGCTCTGATTCTAAAAAGAGTAAAAGAAAAGCTGCTCCATAGCCAAACTTACCTTTTCAGTCAAGAAAGGCCTACCGATTCATGGAACAAGGCAGAATGGAAACCTGGATTCTAATTACTGGCTCTGTTGGTCCAGTAACTAACTAGATTTGTGATTCTGGAAACATTGCTAACCTTTTTTGGTTCTGAGTTTCCTCATAATAATTCTACTCCTAAAAGAGATTAGGAGATCTGCAAAATTTCTTTGAGCTATAAAATTCTGTATGACTTCTAAAGACTTAGAAGACAAAACTTTTATGTGGACCATCAGGAAGCAAGTATGAGGAATCTATATCACAAACACCTTAGGATATTCTTATGCACATACAGTTTGAGAACCCTAATGTGACAGGGTAATTGTCACTAATATATTATTTTTCTGGGATGAAAACTGGTGGAGATTAAGAGGAAATATTCCATAAAGCTCTTAAATTAACTGAGCAACAAAAATAAAAAGAGGGGTTCTAATTAGGAAGTAAGAAATGCTGCTCAACTCATGAGAATTATATTACACAGGACTAATAGTTCCAATATGGATTTCCAACTGTGTATATCTGCTCTGGCATGTACACTTAATCATATTACTGTACTTGTCAACTGTTGGTGTCAATCGCTTATTTAAGAAATTAGCAAACCTATTTTGAATAGCAAACCTATTTTTTTAGTCTATTTGTGGCAAGTCTGTTGAGCAGCTATGGTCTATCCCACTTTCTGTCAAGGTGCATGTCCCATAATCCTTACATAATTATGAAACTCCCCTCGGTCAAGCAAAATTAAGTGTAATTCAAAAATATATTCATATACTACCGCAAAAGCAATTTCCCTTAAAAGAAAAAAGCCACAGCCATATTTTACATACTACTTATTAACGTTTGAATGCATAAAAGTTACCAAATTGAAAGTTCAAGTTACTAATATTTATGAAACTATCCACAAATTTTCAAAAGTTATAAAATCTGATGGAATTTCCATAATTGAAAAACAGTCATTTGGATAATGGATGAAATGACTCTGCATGTAAAAAAGTAGCAGTTTGGGCTTCCCTGGTGGCGCAGTGGTTGAGAGTCCGCCTGCCGATGCAGGGGACACGGGTTCGTGCTCCGGTCTGGGAAGATCCCACATGCCGCGGAGTGGCTGGGTCTGTGAGCCATGGACGCTGAGACTGTGCGTCTGGAGCCTGTGCTCCGCAACGGGAGAGGCCACAACAGGGAGAGGCCACAACAGTGAGAGGCCCGCATACCGCAAAAAAAAAAAAAGTAGCAGTTCATCCATTCAGCAAACATTTACTGAGCAGCTAGGAAGAGAAGAGTCAGTAAATAAAGATTAAATACTGAATAAGACATTGTCACTATTCTCAAAGGATCTGTCACCTAGATAGTAATATAGAAAACATTAAAAGGCACAATGAGGCACAAAGGAAGGTGCAATCAATTCTACATTACGTATATAAGGAGGGGTTGGGGTGACCTTCAAAGGCAGTGATGTTTGAGCTGGATTGGAGGATGAGTAGATACCAAGGACAGCATTCCCCGTGGAGGGAACAATATGTACAAACTAAGACAACACAGCATAACAAACTGAATGGAGATATTTAAAAGATCTGCATAATGTAAAACAATGCTACTTTTTCTACTGATTCTTTCTGCATTTTCAAAAAAAAAGTTTTTTAAAAAACACTAACCATTTATGTTAATATGCAATAAATTTATCATTATATTAAAATGAATTGTTTTAAAAATCTGTAAGTTTTAATATCTAATATAATACATACAAGCCACATAAATAAAAACTCAATTTCTTGGAATTCCCTGGCAGTCCAGTGGTTAGGACTCCGTGCTTCCACTGCAGGGGGCACGGGTTCAATCCCTGGTCAGGGAACTAAGATCTCACATGCCACATGGTGCAGCCAAAAAAAAAGAAAACAAAAAAGCTAACCAACCAACCAACAAAAACCAAAACTCAATTTCTATGAAAAAACTAAGTAGAAAAGATAAATGCACCTCTATATTCATTGAAGCATTATTTACAATAGCCAGGATATGGAAGTAACCTAGATGAATGGATAATGATGTGATGTGGTGTGTGTGTGTGTACACATATATATGCAATGGAATATTAGCCATAAAAAAGAATGAAAACTTGCCATTTGCAACAACATGAATGGACCTAGAGGGTATTATGCTAAGTGAAATAAGTCAGACAAAGAAAGACAAATACTATATAATTTCACTCATATGTGGAACCTAAAAAACAACTCAGAAAGAGTAACAGATACAGAGAACAAACAGGTGGTTGTCAGAAGGGAGGGGGTGGGGGGAGGAAAGAAATAGGTGAGGGAGATTAAGAGGTACAATTTCCAGTTGCAAAATAAATGAGTGACTGGTATGAAATGTACAGTGTGGGGAATATAATCAATAACTATTAAGGGTTATAGTTCATGCACAATCTTTATATGGTGACATACCATAACTAGATTTATTGTGGTAATCATTTTGAAATGTACAGAAATATCAAACCACTACACTGTATAACACGAACTAACATAGTGTTGTAGGTTAATTATACTTCAAAAACAAACTCATAGAAAAAGAATTCAGATTTGTGGTTACCAGAGACAGGGGTGGGGAAAGAGGGTCAAAAGGTACAAACTTCCAGTTATAAGATAAATAAGTACTAGGGATGTAATGTACAAAATGATAAATATAGTTAACACTGCTGTATTTTATATATGAAAGCTGTTGAGAGAGTAGGTCCTAAGAGTTCTCACCGTAAGCAAACTTTTTTTTTAAACTATTTATTTACTTTTGTATCTATGAGATGATGGATGTTCACTAAACTTACCATGATAATCATTTCATGATGTATGTAAGTCAAATCATATGCTGTACACCTTAAGCTCATAGCACTGTATGTCAATAAAACTGGGGGAAAAAACAACCAGATTTCTAAGAGTGTAAATGGGTCCTGAAAGCGAAAGAGTTTGAGAAGTGTTCTATCTGTTAACATGGGTTGATATTTATCATGCTGTTGAGTGAAAAGGGCTGCAAAATGATGTATTCCTGGTTTTTTTTAAGTATATATATTTACATATATGTATAGCTACTAACTTTTAACTGGGACTACCTCTGATAGAAGTATTACAAGATACTTTTCATCTATTTTTTGGCTTATCTCTATGTTCAAAAAGTTGTACAAGGAATATAAATTATTTGTATGAAAAAAGTTTTTAAAAGCAGAAAAGGGGCATGCCAACATTCCCCATACAATAAATAATTTTTAGAAAATTATCTGAGAATATCAAGAACCAGAGAAATGTCCAATTAAAGAAACCAAAACATCTAGATTTTAAATGAAAGTGGGGAGATTTGAAGATATATACACTTGGCAAGGGTGAAGTTCTAAATGAGCAGTTAAAAGAAATGTAGTTATCATTAGATGCCAACATGGGGTCCTAAAACACTGTCATGGTTGGACTTCCCTGGTGGCACAGTGGTTAAGAATCCGCCTGCCAATGCAGGGGACACAGGTTCGATCCCTGGTCCAGGAAGATCCCACATGCTGTGGAGCAACTAAGCCCCTGCACCATGACTACCAAGCCCACATGCCGCAACTACTGAAGCCCGTGCACCTAAAGCCTGTGCTCTGCAACAAGAGAAGCCGCTGCAGGCAGAAGCCCGCGCATGGCGACAAAGATCCAACACAGCCAGAAATAAAAACAAACCAAAAAAACACTGTCATGGTCAACAGTCCCCATGTTACCTTCTGAGAGTTAGTAAAAAAGATGGATTACAGTCCACCCTCTGTATTTATGGGTTCTGCATCCAAGGATTGAAGATATTCAGAGGAAAAAAAAATTCCATAAAGTTCCAAAAGTCAAAACTTGAATCTGCCATACACTAGCAACTATTTACATAGCATTTACATTGTATTAGGCATTACAAGTAATCTAGAGATGATTTAAAATATATGGCAGGGGCTTCCCTGGTGGCGCAGTGGTTGAGAGTCCGCCTGACGATGCAGGGGACGCGGGTTCGTGCCCCGGTCCGGGAAGATCCCACATGTCACGGAGCGGCTGGGCCCGTGAGCCATGGCCGCTGAGCCTGCGTGTCCGGAGCCTGTGCTCTGCAATGGGAGAGGCCACAACAGTGAGAGGCCCACGTACCACAAAAAAAAAAAAAGAAAAAGAAAAAAATATATATGGCAGGATGTGCGTAAGTTATACGCAAATACTGGACCATTTTATGTAAGGGACTTGAGCATCCTCAGATTTTGACATCTTCGGGGGTCCCTGAACCAATCCCCCTCCATGGGATGACCATACTTAGTATTAGATAAACATCTGACAGTCTTTGAAGACAGGCTTTGAAGTGTTAAGTTGATTTGTCACTATAATAATACCATAAAAATACATTGAAGGAATACCTGTAATAGAAATTGTAATGATATATTTATATAATCACTTTAAAATCTAAAGTGTGCTCCATGGTCTTTTACAATTTGGTTCACCGTCTCATTCTCCTACTGTTTAGCTCCTAGACCTATAGCTACACTCCCACCTCAGGGCTACTGCAATTTTTATTCCTTTTGCCAGAAATGCTCTTCTATCAGAGAGTTCACTTCCCTCTTCATTCAAGTCTCTGTTCAAATATCACCTACTAAAGTACCCTTCTCTGACTTCCATAAATTAGCTACTGTACCCTCCACACCCTTCATAATTCTTGCCCCTTACCTGCTTTAAATTTCTTCAAGGAACTTGCCACCACTGAACATATACTTATTTTTACTGCTCAACACCTCCAAAAGAATTCCAAGAGCACAGAGCAGGGGTCTGCAAACTGCTAAAGTAAAGGGCCGGACAGTAAATATTTTACGGCTGTGTGGGCCACATGATCTCTGTCCCAACTGTACACTAATGAGCATAATTGTGTTCCAGTAAAACTTTGTTTTTTAACTGAGGTACAATTGACAAATAAAGTTATAAGATACTTAAAGTGTACGATGTGATGATTTTGATATACATACACTTATACAGTGTGAAAGGATTACCCTCATTGAGTTAATTAACACATTAGACACTGCAATTTGTATTTCATGTAATTTTCACATCATGAAATATTCTTCTTTTGATCTTTTTTCTAACCATTCAAAATACATTAGCTGTTAGGCCATATAAAAACAGGCAGTGGACCAGATCTGCCAACTCCTAGCATATAGCATAAGAACTTGTTATGTTTGTTCATTGCTGTATACCTAGGACTGAGACCTGGCACAAGCTAGGAATGTAAATGAATGAATACTATTTTATTGTTTACAAAACTCTTTCATAACCTCTCTTTTGATCTTAAAACAGCTTGTTAAAAATAGGCAGGGAAGAGACTATTATCCCTACTGTAAATGAAGGAACAGGTTCAGAAGTGCCTTGTCCAAGGTCACATACGTACAAAGGGGTGGCACTGAACTAGACAATCATCTGTACTATGCAGTACTAATAGGTATTAAAATTCAGGAGGATTATCTATAGTGTGGTCTGATGGATTTGGCCTAGCCCTTTTACAATTTTGTTTTTAAACCTGGAATTGAGACAAAGCTTTCCTTGTGAAAGCTGCAGTTGTCACAAAGTTGGGAGGGGTAAATCAAATGATAAATAATAACTTTAAAAGTCAAAATTTTATCATCCAGCTTCAAAACTGGGTCAAAACTAACAAGATGAAATTTAACAGAGGTAAACAAAATCACTGGCACAAGCAAAAGGGGAAAGAGAAATGGCTAAGCAGCTAGTGACTGCAAAAATATTTTTGCTGCAATACAAATGAGGGATGACACAGTAACAGTAATTTAGTCAATCATTCTCAAGATTGGGATGGGGAAAGAAAGGTGACAGCAGGTATATCCCATGGAGGGGAGGCATGTAGCCCCCCTCCTAATTGAGAATCACTGATATGGATGTTTTAGTTGAACAAAAACTTCACTCTGCTTAAAAAGTCCCTATTTCATAAAGTAACAGGTTCATTGTACATAGCATTCATATGATAGTGTCTGCGGTAAAGGGTATATAACTCCATATATATTTTAAAGGGGGAGTAACTCAAGCCTCATACACAATTCTACCCCTTCATATATTTAAATATTCCAAAAATGTTAATTTCATGGAATGCACTGTATTACGTTTCTAACCTAAATAGGGGCAATTTAAAGTCTGTAAGTATCGATGAAAGATAAGTTTTCTTAGATTTCAGTTTCTTCCCATTTTTCTTATCCTCTTACCTCTCCAAAAAGGAAAATAAAGTAAAATACTCAATCCTTACAGTATTCAAAATTTCATTTTTATATTACTAATATCTGTACTGAAGTTTAAAAATGAAACTGAGAAAGTAATATATCCCATTGTTCCCTAGAAACTGCTTAATTTTGTAATTTTGTTAATTTTAGTAACAAATTTTAGAAAATGTAGTCGAAAAATAAATTTACAAAATTTTTATAAAACTCAAATCTTTTTTTTTTGTCATGCAGCTGCGCCACGCAGCTTGTGGGATCTTAGTTCCCTGACCAGGGATTGAACCCAGGCCCTAGGCAATGAAAGCACCGAATCCTAACCGCTGGACCTCCGGGGAATTCCTTTAAATAATCTTTTAATAACAGACCCCACACATTTCAACATTACATCTATTCATAACTACCTTTAAAATAGTTTCCTTAACAAAAGAATTTGAAGTTGAATATTTAACAACTGCAGCTCTTTGTGAATTCTTGGTAGATAATTCCAGACAGGCAAGGAAGAAATCTTTCACTAGATAATATCCATATTCCAATTATCAGCAAGGCCCAGGTCAGTTTATACTGCCTAAATTTTGTATACTTCATGAGCCAAATCTCTGCCAGCAAGGTATCTATGAAAATCTTTATCTCCCTCATTAGTGTATTAAAGACTTCACTTCTGGGCCTTTACTCACACTGTCCTTGAGTTTGTGCCTCTCTCATCTTTGCCTGTCTAAATCACTCCTATTTTCCAAGGTTGGGGAATCTGTTTCTTTCAAAGATATATTCCCCATTACTTAAAAGTCTCAAGAATCCTCTGTTACTTCTACCATACTTTGAACATTTATCATAGCACCTAAAATATAACTGCTGTTGACAATTAGTTCTATAGGTACCATTCTGTTCCCAAAGACTTAAGTTTTCTTTGGGCAAACTGCCTTGCTTTCTTTTTCTATCCTATACAGGGTCTAGCAAAGTAAACGGCACATAGGCAATTAGTAAATGTTTACAAAATCCCTTTTGAATAAGATGACACTAAGGAAGTGTGCTTAGCTTTTAAGATTATTATGAGGTACTATGGCAAAATGGAAAGATAAAGACTCTGGAGTTGGACAGACCTGGATTTGAATTTCAGTCTCTTAATCTCTTTGAATCACAGCCTCTCCCTAAAGTGGGATAGTATCTACTTCTTAGAATTGCTGTGAAGGTTAAGTAAGATAATATATGTCAAGTCTTTGGCAAAATATTTAAAATATAATATGGAGGCTCAGTAAATGTCAGTTATTATTAAGCGGTCACACCAAGATAATTGCTGCTTTAAATTATTAAACTGAACAAAGCCTTCAAATTATTGAGAAAATAATTCCTCTCTTCCAGAAGTTCTTTGGGTCCTAGTCACCTAATATTCTCCATCATTACAATCTTCATCAACTATAAATATCAACAACTTCTTTTTGACCAAAAAAAGTTTTTCAAAGTGACTCTACTCTGCTTCCCTTTATTTTTTTTATTTTTTAAATATTTATTTATTTTGGCTGTGCCAGGTCTCAGCTGTGGCATGCGGGATCTTTAGTTGCCATGCAGACTTCTTAGTTGCAGCATGCACGCAGGATCTAGCTCCTGACCGGGGATCGAACCTGGGCTCCCTGCATTGGGAGTGTAGAATCTTACCCACTGGACCACCAGTTAAGTCCCTCTGCTTCCCTTTAAATTGATAATACATCTTTTCAAAGTTTACTCATGTTTTCAACTAGGCTATACTTCAAAAAAATAGTTGTAAATTGTGCTTTCATAAATATTTATTTTACTTTTTTTTATTCTACATCATTCCAGAAGTATTCAAGGATAAGCAGTTGCATTCCTCCTCCAGAAAGAGATAATACCTTATTCTTATCCTGGTAAGAAAGTTCTATTTGCATGGAATTCAATGTTATTTCTTAAGACAGTTTTTCCTATTTGAAGATATTTAGGATGTTACTGCTGTTATTATTATTATTATGTATTTTAAGACTATTTTTTCTAAGAGCAGTTTTAGGTTCACAACAACATTGAGAGGAACATACAGAAATTTCCCATTTACTCTGTCCCCCCATGTGCACAGTCTCCATTATTAAAATCCCCACCAGAGCGGTACATTTGTTACAAATGATGAACTTACACTGACACATCTTTATCACCCAAAGCCCGTAACTTACATTAGGGTTCACTCTTTGTGGTGCACACTCTATGGATTTGGACAAATGTATGACATGTATCCACCATTACAGTACCATACAGAGTATTCTCACTGCCCTAAAAAACCTCTGTGCTTTGCCCATTCATCTCACTCTCCCCCTAGGATGCTATTTGTTTGTTTGTTTGTTTTAAAATACATCTTGCCTTAATGTAGTTCATTTTTTTGGTCTGCTTCTAAGGCTTTCAGTATATCAACAATAAACTGCCTGGGGCAATAATTTAATAGATGGTTCCAAGCTGCTGACATGCATGTATTTCAGTATCAAACTAGCTCTAGAATTCCAGTTTCAGTGCCTTTATCAAACAAAATCCCTGCTAGCAGAGAGTTCCCAGAGGCTAGTGAGAATTTAATTTGGGGCTATAATTTCAGAAAAAAATACATTTTCAGTGATCTCCAAGGCCATATGGAATAAAAGGTTTCACTTAATAAACTTACTGTTAGCTATGTTTTTTTAAATTCCAAATAAGCTAAATATTATTTTCCCAGTTTAGACCTGGAGATATTATAAAGATTCAGAATGCAATTAGGGGACTTCCCTGGCAGTCCAGTGATTAAGACTCTGCACTCTCACTGCCAAGGGCCAGGGTTCAATCCCTGGTCAGGGAAACTAAGTTCTTGCAAGCCGTGTGGCGTGGCCAAAAAAATAAATAAAATTTTAGATGTATATATTGATAGTTTATTTTGATTTATCATTATCAGTAAGGCCTAAGGTTTAAAAAGCATAGATATGTCTAAATTAGAATCAACATTATAAAAAAGATGGCGACACTTCCAAATAATTTGTTTTATGTATACTCTTTTAAAAGCCATTTCAAGTATTTCTTAGAAACTGTTCTATTAGTAACCACTTATAAGTTTTGTCAGATATAGACAAACAGGTAGTGAAGGCAGGCAAGTTTAAGTAGAGCAATTTCATTTCTAAAAAATCTACCAATGCTAAGGAAAACAGCTTGAAGATTTATTAAAGTAATAATATAACACACATGGAGTGCCAAAGACTTTCTCCTTGTCCAGACTTTAGTTAGGCTTCTCTGAGCCCTCTTCTCAGTTAGGTCTTTTATCTTGGCCCCATCCTGTCTATGGCCTGCATAGCCCAGTCTTAGCAAGAACCCTGCTCTCAGTTTAAAGAGAATTCCCCCACTCTTGATATCTGATCAAGTTCCTTGTCCCCAACTTTTGATGTATAAGTCCTCGATCTTCTGTTAGCAAGAATCCTTCTACCCCTGATGTCTCCTGTTAGTAATTTTCCACCTACTGACCCGCTCACTTGCTTGTTGGCTATTCATGCCCAGCAGTCTTTGCTTATTTAGACCTGAACTCAATCTCTCTCCCCTAACACAAAAGTATTGAATAAAGTCTTCTTATCATTTTAACAAGTGTCAGATTAATCTTCTTTAACAGTAGTCAGCATTGTATTTTACGGTGTATAACAGTATATAAAAACAACATACTTAACCATAAAATTTACATTTAAGAACCAAAAAATAGCTCCTATTTTGTTTTTTAGTTATCTTTCCCAACCATTCCCTTTTAATTTACAACTTCTCTATGCACCGAGTTAGAAGGAAATCATTCCTCAGTCCTCACTCTGGACTATCCTAATATAATACATCCAAAATGTAGGTAAAAAGATTTCCAAGTATATATCTTTAGTGTTCATTTAGAAGTTCAAAGTGACAAAGCCTTAAGTCAAAAAAAAAAAGTACTGGCTCAATCTCAGTAAAGATAAAAAAGCTGTCTGATCTTAAATGCAAAACAGCATTGATATACATATGAAAGGAGGGAAAGGACCCTATTTGGCTTAATTAGAGGATTTACCTAAATGTCTAGATCAAGAACTGAGGAAATATAAAAGTCTGAGATATAGTGTTCTAATGGGTTAGAAAAAAGGACTAAAGTGAGTGAAAAGATCACAAAAGCGACTTGTTAAAATATACATTCTCACCCCCAATCCTAGGAGAGTGGGCAGATAGGTAAAAAGTTCCAAGGGGCCAGATACAATGAGTATTGTTTTGGAAATAATCAGGACCAAATTAAGAAATCAGGGGAAAATCCACCCAAACGCCTTGAGATTCACATGCCAGAAAGCAATGATGCAAATGCCAAGTCCAAACAGGCAGAGTTCAGCAGTGAGGGCCCATGCTGGCTTGGAAACAGATGCAGTGGGAAGAAGCATTTTGCTTTTAAGATCTGGTGCATATCTGGCACGTTATGGTATTTCTAACTTAAAGGTATATCTTTTTACCAAATTTACTTTTTTTTCCCAAAATCATTGGAAGTCAGATCTGGTTTCACATGCAGCTTCAGCACTTAATTACTTGGGTCTTAGTTTCTTCATCTGTGAGTATAATACCTGCTCATATATCTAGCACTACTTTAAGAATCCAATGAGGTAACATGAGACGGACTTAGACATAGTAGATACTTAACTTTCTTTCCCTAAGCAAATGCCTAGATGTTATTGAATCTTTGTGTTTACCAATTTGTTCATTCACTCAAAACAAAACAAACTATACTTTATCGGGTCCCAGGCACTGAGGTGAGCTGAGTACTAAAGATAAAGACAAAAAGGAGAATGGCAGGGACTTCCCTGGTAGTCCAGTGGGTAAGACCCTGAGCTCCCAATGCAGGGGGCCTGGGTCCGATCCCTGGTCGGGGGACTAGATCCCGCATGCCGCAACTAAGACCCGGCGTGGCCAAAAAAAATAAAATAAAATAAAAAAGGAGAATGGCAAAAGAAGCCAACAAATTCCCTTTTGCCTTAAGCCTTGGTTCTGAAGAAGCTATACAATTAGAACCACCTGGGGAGCCTTAAAATTACTGATGTCTGGGTTCCACCCACAGAGCTTCTGATGTAATAGACCTGGGGTAGAGCTTGGGCACCAGAATTTTTAAAAGCTTCCTAGGGTGATTCTCATGTGCTGTCAAGGTTGAAAGCTACTACCTTAAGCTAATACTAAGTGCAAATCTTCACAGTGGATACAAATAACATAAGACAAGCATACAGTCAGCATCCTGGCTTTTCAAATCTTTGTATACTTTACCACTGTTAGCAAAACAACTTATACAAACAATAGCCCTCAGTAAAGATGTGTCAATCATTTAAAAATAACTAATTCAAAGCACCAAAACTGCCAAATGAGTATTATAGACAATATACAACATGGAACTTTTAGGAAGGAGATGGATATGGGTTGGGCTGGTTAAAGACAACTACAGGGAAGGGGATCTAAGCTGGGCTCTACAAAGTGCTTTAAATAGTAGGGGGGGTGGGAGAAAGAGGGAGGGCATTACAAATAAGGGAACTGGTAAGAATAAAAAAAGGTAGGGAAAAAACAGTGTTTTGTAAGCTGACCAGTTTGGCAGAAACAGATTTATTTGGAGATAATAAAAGCGAAAGGAAGAGTAAAATGAGTCAGATGGCAGTAGTTACGCTAACAACAATTCTGGTTTTATTCTGAAGGTAATGGAGAACTGCCAAAGCCTTCTGTGTGGGAAGTTCCATTAACAAAAATTAATCTGGAAGTACTGGAGTCCTCAATATGGCTTCGCAAAACTTGGAAATTAGTCTGCCCTCTAAGAGTTAGTTAACTATGAAATTAAGAATACTATCCAACATATATACACTACCAAATGTAAAATAGACAGCTAGTGGGAAGCAGCCGCATAGCACAGGGAGATGAGCTCGGTGCTTTGTGACCACCTAGAGGGGTGGGATAGGGAGGGTGGGAGGGAAGGAGACGCAAGAGGGAAGAGATATGGGAACATATGTATATGTATAACTGATTCACTTTGTTATGAAGCAGAAACTAACACACCATTGTAAAGCAATTATACTCCAATAAAGATGTTAAAAAAAAAAAATACTATCCAAGCAAGATTCATTCACTCATTCATTCAACAAATATCTGAAGGCCTACTATGAAGGCACTGTTTTAGGCAATGGTGATTCAACAGTATATGGTCCTTACAGAGCTTACATCATAGTGGGTAGAGAGACAATAGATAAGATTTTTTAAATATTTATTTTATTTATGATCATTTATTTTTGGCTGCATTGGGTCTTTGTTGCTGTGCATGGGCTTTCTCTAATTGTGGCAAGCGGGGGCTACACGGGCTTCTTATTGTGGTGGCTTCTCGTGTTGCAGAGCACGGGCTCTAGGCGCACAGGCTTCAGTAGTTGTGGCATGTGGGCTCAGCAGTTGTGGCTCGCAGGTTCTAGAGAGCAGGCTCAGTAGCTGTGATGCATGGGCTTAGTTACTCCGCAGCATGTGGGATCTTTCCGGACCAGGGCTCGAACCCGTGTCCCCTGCATTGGCAGGTGGATTCTTAACAACTGTGCCACCAGGGAAGCCCAACAATAGATGAGATTAAACAACTAAACTACATGGTATGCTAGCTAGTGATAAATGCTAAGGAGTAATAATAAAGCAGGGAAAGAGGATATAAAATGGTAGATTGGAACTGGACAGGATGATCACAGAGGGCTTCACTGAGAAGGTAATTTCTGATTAAATATCTGAAGGAAGTGAGGGATATAGAAGGAAGAGAACTCCAAAGGACAGATCAAATGCAAAGACCCATTAAGTGAGGATGTGTGGCTAGAGAGGACCAGGGGAGAATAGGTAGGCGATAAGGTCAGAGACGTAAGTGGTAAAGAGGTAAATCCCAGATCATGTAGGGACTTGTAGTCAGAGTAAAAACTTTTATTCTGAAAAAGATGGGAAGCCACTGGAGGATTCTGAGCAGAGGAGTGACATATTCTGACTTACATTTTTTAACCAGATCACTCTGGGTGTTTCATTGAGGACACACTGCCTATGGAGAGACAAAAGCAGAAGCAGGGAGACCAGAGAGGCCAGTGCAATAATTTACATGAGAAATCATGGTGGCTTCTTCCAGAGTGGTTGAAATAGGGGTATGATGAGAAACAGCCAAGTTCTAGGTATGTTTTGAAGGCACAGCCTATAGGATTTGCTAATAGACAGTATGTGTATTGTGAGAGAAGCAGGAATCAAAGATGACACTAAACTTTTTGGCCTGAGCAACTAAAGAATGAAGGTGCCATTAACTAAGAGGGTAAAGACTGCAGGAGAAACTGCAATATGCAAAATTTTGATATATAATGACTTCCTTCCAGCCTTGTAAAATTTGTCTAGAGAAAGAAAGTCCACTGCTGTTAAAAGTTAGAAGGTGCACTACGCAAAGATCTGACTCGGTCTTGGTGTTGGATATATATCCCTACTATGGAGGAAAACACCATTAAAATGTTAGACTGTATAGTTAACATCTCTGGTTCTGACTCCATGCTTAAACTGAGAAAATTATAATTTGATTTCCTATGTATCTGATCTACTTGAAAAAAGGAATCTAAGCCCTCCTGTATTTATTAAATTAGTTGCTATCCTCCTTTTAAACACTAGTTTCATCAGCCTAGCTAATATGAATTTGTCCCTTACTATCCTGATGAATCAAGCTTCTGAACTTAACAGGCAGAGGATTATGATATGAATGGTGGTTCTCAAGTTGCACAATAATTATTGGGAAGCTTATTAAAAATAGATTCCTGAGCACTGGTCCCCCCAAATTCTGATTCAGCTGGTCTAGGAAAGAACCCAGAAATCTTGCTTTTGAAAGAAACACATAAGCAATTCTGCTGTAGGCAATAATGTTCTGAGGTTCTTAAGAAGACAAACAGTGCTCTTCTGAAGTCATGTTTCTCAATACCTTCAGTTTATAACACATTTTAAATACTAGAATTCTTAGTGGCATATTTGTAGAAGCTCAAAAGAGCACTATGCAAATTTGGTAGAATTTTTTCCCCCTCGCTGCGGGATCTTAGTTCCTGGACCAGGGTTTGAACACTGGCCCATGGCAGTGAAAGTGCAGAGTCCTTATCACTGGACCGCCAGGGCATCCCCCAAATTTGGTAGTAATTATAATGCAGTCATGACCAGAAAATATCAATATTTCACTGTCTATACAAGCATCCACATCACTATACCATTAAACTTGACTGCAGTTTAGGATTATGTCATTATTTCAGTAGAATTGTTTGCTATCTCAATTCACTACCTACTATCTACTCAAAGGAATCAAAGTGAGTAAAGGCACAGGTCTGGAAGTAGATTACCAGCAGACTGCATCTGCTCTACTATTACTAGTTCTGGACACTTGGTTATATATTTTTTAATCTGAAATGTGCCTCAGTTTACTCAACTTAAAATGGGGTAAGCAGCCTATGGGGATATTTTGAGATGAATACATTTTAATGCATAAAGTATCTAGCACATTATAAGCACTTAAATGTAACCTAGATGCAAAACAAAGAATTCACAAGGCAAAGTTCTCTCATGTTCCAATAAACCCACCACCTTTCTTTAGTGCAGCCTGGTATCATGCTGTCTTCCTGTTTATACATTATATATATCACAACATACATGTCAAATGATCCACTCAACTGAACATTCCATCTCCAGAGACACTGCCCTAACAATATACATGTGCAGTTATAGCAAAGATAAATTTTACATGCTGCTCAAAATTTAGTAGTATGAAGATGGTAAATCAGTGAAAATATAGAAAGAAAAGGGGAGGCTGGAGGCAAAGAGAACAATTAAGAATGTTGTTAAAAATAATTCAAGCATAAAAAAAGGTCCTGTATGAAGAAAATGGTAATAGGAATGTAGACAGGTTAGACATATTGTTCAATGAAAAGTATACCTACCTATTTGAAAATAATAAAATAGAAATAAATACATAAAATAAAATAGAAAAGAAGCTGGTAACATTGGCTGCCGCTCAAGGGAACTGGGTGGCTGGAAAATAGGTGGGAGGGGACTTTTTACTCATGTCCTTTCCTACCATTTTAAGCATGTGATTATAGTTCCTATATACTCAAAATAATTTTTTAAAAAAGACTAATGCAAATGGAGGAAGAGAACCTAATGATAGGAAGAAGAATTTACAGGACTGAAATACTAATTGAACATGAGAGGAGAGGTTAAGGATGAAAAAAGATGATGGCAGTGTTCCGACCCTATGTGACTAAAAGAGAATAATGGTGGGATGAGCAGAAATGCAGAGGTTGGCAGGAGGTTCTGATAAAGGGAGAAGGGAAAATAATAGTAAGTACATATTAAAATTATCACCTAGTTCAGAAATCCGTAAGTAGTCAAACTGTCTATCAAAAATTATCACGACTAGGCTTCCCTGGTGGCGCAGTGGTTGAAAGTCCGCCTGCTGATGCAGGGGACACGGGTTCATGCCCCGGTCCGGGAGGATCCCACATGCCACAGAGCGGCTAGGCCCGTGAGCCATGGCCGCTGAGCCTGCGCGTCTGGAGCCTGTGCTCCGCAACGGGAGAGGCCACAACAGTGAGAGGCCCGCGTACTGAAAAAAAAAAAAAAAAAAAAAAAAAATTATCACGACTAGTTTCCCCTATCCAGGGTTTTTATTTTCAGGAGCTGATCCATAAAAGGACTTTAACTTTTTAATTTTTTTCAAAAAGATGAAGGAGTTTTCTGGAGACAGAAAAGAACAATGACACCTGATCCTACAGTGTGTGTTTTTCTGAGCTCTAAAGGAGAGAACTTATAGAAGATGAAGGAAATACTTTTATTAGGGGTTTTTCAAGGTTCAAAGTATACATAGTCGGCCCTCTGTATCCACGGATGCCGAAACAGAAGGCTGACTGTACTACAACGTTTTATATAAGGGACTTGAGCGTCCGCGGATTTTGGTATGGGGGGGCGTGGGTCCTGGAACCACTACCCCACAGATACCTAGGGACAACAGTATACATACTGATTTTGATACGCAATAAGGCTTCGGAACTTTATGGAATTTATTAGGAAAATGCTCCCAGGGGATCAAATGTTCTTAGCAGTGCCATGACAGAGCACCAGTAACGGCAGTAGATGCTCAGGCACAATGAATGCTGGAAGAGGCACCCAGAGTGTGGACACATTCTTGAACACAAGAAATACCTACAGATTACCAGAAATAATTGGGGAGGGAGAATGAGGGAGCATGAGCTGGGGAAATATAAGAATGAATGAACCTGTGATTGATTGGTCTCTTTCATACCAATAGCTTGTGCCTACACTATGTACCTGGTAGTATGCTAGGCACTAGATAAAAAGACTTGCTTGCAGTAACCAAGAATTTCACAGGTTCGTTATGGGGCAAATGTGCCAAAGTAAACAATGACAGAAACTCCTGGAACATTTTAATGTTTCAGTTTCTTAGAGTTGTGTGTGTGTTTTTTTTTTAATTAGAGTTTGAAAAAGTTCATTAAACTTTGTTCAGTCAGTCTGATCCAATTTCCCTTACCTATTTTAGAAGAAAACTTTCGAGGCCCACAGAGGTATGTGAATTTTCAAAAATCACACTGGTGACCAAAAGCATAGCAAGGAGAGGCCAAATCTCCTGAGGCTCAGAATCATTCCTTCCCACTACCCCACAATACCTCATTTATAATTCATTAAATGGATGACTCTATTCTGATTTCTTCATTCACGGATACATGTTAAAAACAGTATAGTGAAAAAAGCATGGCTTCTGAATTAGACCAACCTGGGGTCTGAATTTTTTGACAAATTACACTGCTTTGCTTAGCATTAAGGCTGGTCCTAATAAAACAGCTAGATGTTCTAGAAGAAATTATAATGAACCTACGCTCCTCACCGAAGATTGGCATCTGAGTTTGTACCTGCTTAGGCTTTATGCTCCTGTCCAAGGATTTTGTAACAGATCATATGAATACTACTCAGCAAAGCTAACAGAAGAGAAGATTTAAAAATGGTAGTATTAATTCTAGTCAACGACTTATCACAAAATAGCCATGGCAATTAAGCTTTAGGGTTTATTTCGCCCTGTAAGGGTAATAACTCACCTACTAAATTAAAGGGGTAACACATAATCAAGGAAATCCACTTTAAAAGTATAAATATTTTTCATAAGCTCTAACAGAGCCCTCAAATTTCAGTATCTATTTACAACATTTTCCACATCTCTCCTAAATAATTTTGATAAACCCATTTCTCAAAAAGTGCCTTAAAGATGGTATTGTCTAAACTAAAAGCAAAGGGATCCATTTTTCAGTTATGGTACTTTTGAAGTTGTACACAAATATTCTACTAGCTAGGCTGAAGGGAAAAAAATGTGCTATTAGCACTTTTTTCAGCCCTAAAATTCAGTCTGCATTTATGTTTTAAAAATGCTGA
The DNA here is from genome assembly GCF_964374135.1 of Grampus griseus. Lineage (NCBI taxonomy): Eukaryota > Metazoa > Chordata > Mammalia > Artiodactyla > Delphinidae > Grampus > Grampus griseus. The sequence goes on from NC_139017.1 coordinate 84,597,913, forward strand.
ATCATGAAATAAAGGAAACAGTCAGTACAAAGAATCCAAACACATAGTTCACCTCATACCTCAAGTTTCCTAATTATGGCATCTTTTCATTTTGGAACCAAGTAACTGAAAAGTCTAAGTAACTAGAGGAGTAGAGCTCATTCTCAGAAACTGAACTTGAAGATAAAACTAAAAGTAGTTATTTCTGCAAGTTATTATACTTTCAACTTCCTGTTTTATTTAGGCAGCTCATCATGACCATTTCAGGTAACAATGCAGAAGTTAAAAAAACCAACTTCCTCTTTATAAAGTGATAAAAACTTCAGCAGTGCGCTTCCCTGGTGGCACAGTGGTTGGGAGTCCGCCTGCCGATGCAGGGGACACGGCTTCGTGCCCCGGTCTGGGAGGATCCCTCGTGCCACGGAGCGGCTGGTCCCGTGAGCCGTGGCCGCTGAGCCTGCGCGTCCGGAGCCTGTGCTCCGCAAGCGGTGAGAGGCCCGCGTACCGCAAAAAAAATAAAAAACAAAAAAACTTCAGCAGTTGGTTATGAGAATGGTTGATCTTACTAGCTTTTATAGAAATACTTGCAAGGAAACCAGAGACCATCACCACCAAATTCACCTCTGGGTTCACTGCTTTCAGAAAATGTAACAAAGATAAAAAGCAGTATTAAAATATATTTGGCATGACACACGTGTTAAAAAAAATCAAATCAAATGCAGTTGAGGTCTTAGTTAAAATTAAAAAAAAAATGAAAACTTCACGGTTCCTTCGAGGAAGAGTCAATATACAAACTAAGCCTGAAAATATCTTGTTTGTAATAGTGCCTTGGTTATGAAAGTTTTGTACAACAAGAATCTCGCTTAAGGGTCACTTATTGTTTATGAATGCTAAGACATTCATATCAACAAGTCTTTTTGGAAAAATACTTTTTCAATTCTTGAATTCAGTTAAAAGGCATCAGAAGCCTGGAGGAAAAGGGGTCAAGGTAGGTATAAAACTGAAGGAGAATTTAAGTAATCTTACAAGTCAAAGCCCTTTCTTTTTACTTATTGATCCACAACAGAGAAATACAGATCACTTCATCTCTGGGAATAAAAATCTAACAAAATTTCAGTAATCCCAAATCATAAGGATTTATTATATGAGTTTTTTTATATCAGCTATTCTTAATTATCTCACTAATGAAAACAATGTAGTTAATCTAAAACCTGTTCACTGAATACAATTCATCAACATTTTTTGGCAGTAGATTTACCTTACTAATTATGATTTGCTTGCTTTGTCATTATTAAAATTAAACAGCAAAAGAAGTATGCTTGGATATAAGAGAAAACTGGTCAGAGATCTGCTATTACAAAATCAAGGCTGTTAATGTTACTAATTTGAACAGTCAATACCCAAAGACATCTTTACACTTTGAAATACATATTTTCCCCCCAAGTTTAATTAAAAAGGCATTCTACCCCTGTGTCAAAAACAAAAACCCAACACTGGTAAACTTCAAAGTTTATTACCTTAAATTCTTAGTGAAATTTTGCTGTAACAGTATTTTTGCTTAAAGTAAGAGGACCATCAGTTGGGCTAACAAATGTTTTGTTATCCCATGATTTTCACTGTAACTTAATTTCATGTGAATCATAACTGTTTGCCTTAGAATAAACATTTTATTATAGTTTTCTCTCTAGCATAAGTTCATATACAGTGTAAAATGCCCTTTCCCCCCAAATCTTATACATTTATGAGAATCAATTTCCAAGTATGAGAAAATCTAATGCTGAAGAGTTGTTCAACGACATGTGAATATTTAGCACATTCTTCAGCGTTTCAAAATGGCATGGCATATGTATATCAAATTATTCTGTACAGAGGACTCTTGGATCATGAACAGTCCCCTTTGCCACCCCAATCTCTTTTATTAAAAGAGGAAAACCCCAGATACATTTACAGAGCATTCAAGCATTTGTAAAAACCACTGTGGAAAACAAAAGACATAATTCTTGTCCTTTTACGAGTTATGTAATGAACCATTGTAATTTCCATGGACTCTAAAATCTTTAACATATTTACTGAAAAGCCTGACAAACTGTTAAGAAAGGTGTGCAGCTGTCAGGAAAAAAGTTATTCCACCTAAGGTGAAATATTCTCTTGTATTTAAGACACTTTTAAAGAAATTAATTGTACAAATTACTCAGTGTCAAGTTCAACTATAATCAAAAAGATACCACACTGGAGCACCAAAGAAGGCAGGATGCTTTGTCCAGACTTGAATGTGTTAACATGAAGTTTATGTGCTACATAAAACCTTTCTGGAGTTAAAAAGAAAAACTCATTGGCTAGCCTTGTTAACAAGAAATGGAAAACTATTTTTCAAAAATTATCGTTAAAAGATTGTAAGATGGAAGGGATGGAGTCACCGCGGGCGCCGTATACATACAATCAAGGGAGTGTCTACACAGAAAAGAGTGGTGTTCAAATCCTGAAGCAAATGTCCCTGAGGCTTACACATTTATTACTGCGAATTAGTTCAGCCGACAGCATGTGGGAAAAGGGGTGTGTGTGGATAGGCGGCCAACACCTTAGAGACCTCTCCCTGTCGAGAAGTCGTGACAGCAAAATCACTTCCTGAGGAAGGAGGAGCAAAAGGGAAGTTAAGAGGCCACCCTGACCAGGAAGTGACTGGCCCTAAGCTAGCCCCAATCATAGCTAAAGATGGGGGGATGGGGTGAGCCCCAGCAGCTAAAGGCGGTAAAATAACTGCTTCTTGATACGTCGCGACATCATCATCGCCCCCTCTCTTAAATACAAAAAAGAGTCCACAGTCACGATTCAATAAGGTAAAGTCTCTTCTCTCGCAGGAAGGCCACTGGGCTGTGCGTCAGGCCCGGGGGGAAAAGAGAGTTGAGGAATGGGGAACTGGGGCCACCGTGAGGCAGAGGAAAGCCCCTCAAGAGGGAAGCATCCCGACTGCGGAGAGCGTATGCCAGCAAAGGCCAAGACGCTTCTTTCTTCTGGGGGTACTGCCGGGGTTCCCACCGCAGCCGGGTCGGGGCCCCGTTCCCTGTCCCGGGAAGAGGTAAAAAAGAGAGGCGGACCCCTTACCTTCTCCTCATCCGACACCCGATCCTCGAAGTCGGCCATCTTGGGCTGCTCTGGCCCAGCCCGGCCCTGGCGCGAGGCAGGCCGGGAAGGAGGCCGAATGATGGAATCACAGCGAAGGCCGTCTGAAGGATCCGCCCGGAAACGCCGACCGCTAGGGCGCCATGTCAGTTACGGGCGTGGGTCATGGGCCCGGGCGCCGACGCCCCAGTAAGTCGGCGTGACTTAAATGATTTTAAGTCTAATATTTTTCTCACTGAGTTACATTAATTTCCCCATTCATCTATGGGACGTTGGGAGCGTGCTTCGGCTGGTATTGGCGCCCGAGCTCCGGCCGACCAAATTGCAGTCGCTACTCCTGTAGATTTTCCCAGTACCAGTGCTCTCCATGGCAGCCGAGTCCAAAGGGCTAAGTGCTGCTCCGACTCTGGAACGGTCGGTGGCTTTTTCAACCCCAGGAATGGTGTGGAAGGTGACCCTCACGCGTATGGAGGTTAAAACACTTCACTCCGGGTCACATCTCAGCCCAGTTCCTCCAGAATAGGTGCCGCTATCCGCCCCTTCCCTCCCTCGGAAGGAATAGGTAGCCCCAGTCCTTGGGCGCTCCTCCACCTTCCAAATCTTCTCGGTCCCCGTTCCCTGGGACTCTCAGCCTTCACAGAGGCCAACTTCAGGTCCGCCACTATCCCAGGATTCCCGACTCCCGGTTTCCTGCCCTTCTCCCCTCCCAACTCCCGGCGCCACCGGGAGCGGCAAGATGGCGGACGGTGACGGCTTAGGTGAAGCAACGGCAACTGCGGCGTCTCCTCCTGCTCCTGCTCCCGGCCTGAGCCCGCCGCTGGGCTGGAGGGAGCGGCTGCGGGCCGGGCTGGCGGGCACTGGGGCCTCGCTGTGGTTCGTGGCGGGGCTGGGGCTGCTTTACGCTCTGAGGGTCCCGCTGAGGCTGTGTGAGAATTTGGCAGCGGGTGAGAGGCCCAGAGCTCCCGAGGGACGGGCGGGCGTGGGGGATTGGGGGGCAGGAGAGGTGCCGGGGGCAAGGGCCAAAGGGCAGAGATTTTCAGTATCACTGGAGGGCTTCGCAGAATGAGTCGGTGTGTGCGACCGAGTGAGTTCTTTTTCTCTTGGGCCGCTACTCCGCAGCTGATTGCCAAACCTGAGCTGCAACTACCGGCTCCTCCCTAAAGCTCTTAAGGTCCGCCCTCTCCCTTCTGTCCTCGTTTACCCGAGGAGAAGCCACCTGATAAAATGTAAGCTTCAGGTGGTAGGGCAGATGAGAGCATTTTCAGACTTGAATGCAGAATTTATACACACCTTTTGATTCTCTTGCCACTCAGCTGAGAGAACCCACACCCAGACAATAAAAATCTGAAAGAAACCAACACGATCTTAGCCAGCCATTCTCATGTTTTAAAATAGTTTTGTCAGGAAATAGTTTTCGTGATATTTTTGTCCGTTCTCTGTTTTAGGCTTTATCTTGAGTAATAAAATAGAACAGTACAGGAAGTAAAGAGAAAGAGAGCCACAAACAGCAGTGGGTTCTTTCCTTAGTTCCTTCTTTCAACATTTGTAGAGAGCTTGCTGTGTAGTGTAGGCTGAAGTTACAAAGACGTATAAGAGGTGATGATTCCCTTGGATTCTGCAAATATTATTCTTTAGCTGTAGCCAGGACAGAGTGGATGGGAGCCAGGGCCTCTTACCATGTCATTACAAATTGGTAACCTCAGATTAAAATGGAAGTATTTCTGTTATGGGATCTTTATGACTATCAGTACTGTGTTTTATTTTCCTGTAACAAGAGAAGGCAACTGTCCCCTTTTCTATTCCGTGAAATGACATGAAAGACTGTGAGATAATGTTCTGAAATGTTTTGGACATTTTAAGAACATAGTATGTAAATTCAGATGCAACTAACACACTAAAATACGCTAGATAAATTGGCCTTCCTAGACTGTTTGAAAAGCTAATTTGGTGTTTCTGTTACAGGTTAATGAAGTGACTACTAATGGTTTGTATGCTCAGTGAAATGTTATTCATTGAGTTTATCATTTTTTTTTTTTACATATTAACTAGATACACCATTTAGATGAGAGTCAATGACTTTACAGATTTTTGTTTCTTTCTAAAACCCAAAGTATTTATGAGACAATTATTTGAAGTGAAGAATGTGGTCCAGGTTTTCAGTGAATCAGGTTTAGGAAGCTCTTAGTTTGCTATTCTTTTTGGGTTATTTTGCCTCTGTAGCTGACATACCAAATACACACACTGTTTCCTTCCCTCTAATTTGAAACACTGGTTTGTATCTCACCAAAATAATTAGGAAGTAGTTTTAATCCTCCTTTGTAACAGTATATTTGTTCATATTATCCTTATGGAATTGCAAAAGTTCTTGTCTAAATTATGATATTCCTGGTTTTATTCTCAACAGCAAGCTAAATGATCTCATTTTGATTTGCTTATTTAACAAATCAGCAGTGTAAAATCCTACCCTTACATATGTGAAGACATTTTAAAGATGTGATACAATGAAAATTTAAAGTAGCTTTTTAAAAATTACAATTTTCTCAAATGAATCTCATATTAGATATTAATACTACTTGTGTCCCTCCACTCATAAAGACACCTGCATATTTGTAACTTGGGTACTTATTTTTTTTAACTTTGATTTTTTTATTCTTTTTGGCAGTGACAGTATTTTTAAATTCATTGACGCCCAAATTCTATGTGGCACTTACAGGGACATCTTCTTTGATATCAGGACTAATATTTGTAAGTAGTTTCCATTTCCTTCCTTCCATTTCCTTTGGTGTTTATCTAAAAATCAAATCTCTTTAAATAGTTATTATAATAATTAAAAATACTTATAGATCAGCCTTCTCAAAATTTTCCACATTCTCAAAATGTGAAAAAATATTTTAAAAAACACTGCAACTTTCTCTCCACTTTTAGAGATTGATAGTATTCATTTGTGTATAAAAGACTGTTTATTGTATGTTGGGGGGTGTAGTGGGAGGTGGGTTGTGATGTAAATGCTTGCAGGCTCGGCTTAGTAACAAAAATGAGTAAAATTGGCAGAGTGTAAAAATTGAAATTTTTATTTACTTTGAAGACTGGGTAATCTGGACAGTACATGCTCCTTCTAGAAAAGGCTAAAGCTAATTGTTGCCATGTAGACTTGCAGACCAGTATTACCAGGACCAGGTCTTCCAATTTTTTCAGACGATTTCAAGAGAACCTGGATATAAAGTTTTTATATAAAATCTTCCAATACTTTAATGTCGGCAACATCGGGCAGACTAAAAATTTATCTGTCTTGAATTAGGCTTATAGGCTGCCAGTTACCTTCTCTAGAGTGTTTAAGAGCAGAGTTTGTGAGACAGGCTAACCATCGCTTTAGTTGTATGACTTCAAGAAAGTGAATTAACTTTTCTAAAGCTCCAATTTCCTCATCTGTACACTGGAGATAATAATAGTATCAACTTGGAAATTCCTTGGTGGTCTAGTGGTTTGGGACTCAACTCAATTAATTTTTTAAAAAATTAATTAATTAGGGCTTCCCTGCTGGCGCAGTGGTTGAGAGTCCGCCTGCCGATGCAGGGGACGCGGGTTCGTGCCCCGGTCCGGGAGGATCCCGCGTGCCGCGGAGCGGCTGGGCCTGCGTGTCTGGAGCCTGTGCTCTGAAGCGGGAGAGGCCGCAGCGGGGAGAGGCCCGCGTACCGCAAGAAAAAAAAAAAAAAATTAATTTTTGGCTGCATTGAGTCTTCGTTACTGCGTGCAGGTTTTCTCTAGTTGTGGTAAGTGCGGGCTACTCTTCATTGCGGTGCACAGGCTTCTCATTTCAGTGGTTTCTCTTGTTGTGGAGCACAGGCTCTAGGGCAGCACACGGGCTTGTGGCTGTGGCTCGTAGGTTCTAGAGTGCAGGCTAAGTAGTTGTGGCGCAGGGGCTCAATTGCTTCTCAGCGTGTGGGATCTTCCCGGACCAGGGCTTGAACCTGTGTCTCCTGCGTTGGCAGGAGGATTCTCAACCACCGAGCCACCAGGGAAGCCCCAAAGGACTCCACACTTTCACTGCCGAGGCCCGGGTTGTATCCCTGGTCAGGGAATTAAGATCCCATGAGCCACCCGGTGTAGCCAAAAAAAAAAAAAAAAAAAAAAAAAAAAAATCAACTTAATAGTTATGAGGATTAAATGAGATAGTGTGTGTGAAAGCTTGCAGCAACATGACATACACTAATGAATTTTGGCCACGTTATTCTAAGAAGTGCCACAATAAAGAAACCTGTTTAATTCAGCTTTCCCTTGCTTTATTTAACCAAGCTATCATTTGTATTTTAAAAATATTTTTTAAATTTTTATAATCTTTATTAACATCCCTGGGAACTGGTGTTTCATAGTATAAACTTTGGAAAAATACTGCTACAGATAAAAATCTTAGGAAGTATTATGGCATGCATGGCCAATGAAATTTTTCTGTATTTTTTTCTCATCTCTAGGTGGTGCTCTATAACTATAGTAGAAATGTAAAAATAATAGCATTTATATTGGAGTGGTTTTTTGTTTTGTTTTGTTTTTTTAAATAGGGACGAACACTTGACCATTTTGTTGAAGTGAAATACCAGATGAGAAAGCAATTTTTCTCTTGACTTAAAAAAAATTATTGAGGAATTCTGGGTGAAAACTGTTATTAAAAGCCTCAAAATTTATTGATTTATAAAGCCTACTCATAATTTAGCATATTTTGTCATAGCATATAAAAATCTAAATAAAGAAGATAAACTATCTTTAAACAGCTGATGTAGTAGAAAGAGCATTGGTCTTGGAACCAGCAGATGTAGTTTTGAGTCTTGACTCTGCCATTTACTATCTGATAACTTTGGGCAAGTCACATGAATTCTGAGTCCTAATTTCCTCATTTATAAGGAGGGGAGAAAACTTACATTTATATAATATATAACTTACATATGTAATATGTAAAAGTGTTTAAAATTTGTTGTTACTTTTTTTAAACCAACATTTTAAATTTACAAAACTTAAGAATTCAAGTAACATTTTAAAGGTTAAACTGTGTCATTCCCCTTGAAATATTGATGAGTTTTTATTAGCAAAGTTTATTTATAATTTCTTTTACCACCTGAAATGAGAAAGCTAGTTGTGCTGCTTGTGTTATTTCTACCTGAAGAGGTAATGTGCTTGGAAGCTGAAGAATAGCAACAAAGCCAGTTGTTTAACTAATTATTACGAGTAAAAAGATTACTCTGAAAGGAGAATAAAAGAGCCAATGGGAGTGCATAACATAGCTTTCTGTTCTGTGGAATCAGGAAAAGTTCCCTAGGACATGTCATTTAAGCTCAGACCCAAAGGAGCCAGCAAAGGGAGTTGAAAAGGCTGGAGTATCCGAATATGAAACATTCTGCTCATTCAACACAGAGAGCTGCTTTTGATTCCTCTTCTTATAACAATGATAAACCATGGAAACAGAAAGAAAGGAATATCCTGATTTTTAAATGGTTCAATATGGGAATCAACTTGACTCTTAACCTACATTAATAATACTGCCAAATACTGGAGTAATACTTTGTTGTTTAAAAGCACTTACAATTCTTGTTAACCATATTTACTAGATAGGACATTGAGGCTCTGAGAGGTTAGAAGTTAACTTCCCCAAAACACACAGCTAATATATGGCTGAATTGGGAGTCAAATGTAGGCATTCTAACCCTAGTCTAGTGGTTAATCCACCATGCTAGTTGTTTCAAAATTGTTTTTCTTTTAATTATGCTACAGATAGACTAAAATGACATTATAATGTAAGTTACATTATTTATAGCTTAAACACTTCTTACTGTTTTTTTTTTTTTTTTTTTTTTGCCCGCGCCGTGTGGCATGTGGGATGTGGGATCTTAGTTCCCTGACCAGGGATCAAACCCGTGTCCCCTGCATTGGGAGCACGGAGTCTTATCCGCTGGACCACCAGGGAAGTCCCTCTTACTGTTTTTTTAATGCTTTATTTACAGACGTATTCTAGTGTTGCCTAAGCTTGTCTGAATTTCATTACAAAGTTGTAAAAAGGCATTTTACCTTGGCTTGGCATGTGTTATCAGGGAATCTTGTGTTTGGCTTATTTTTTGGAAGGAGGGCACATTTCAAATGCTGAATTAAACAGGAACATCTTGAGAGAATGTTTTGATTTGAGGTCATATATCTGCTGATTAATTCTATTTTAAGTGAAAGATGTTTTCTGTTTGTCACAGATATTTGAATGGTGGTACTTCCATAAGCATGGCACATCTTTTATTGAGCAAGTATCTGTAAGCCATTTGCGACCACTGATGGGAGGAACAGAAGGCAGCATTTCAGAGCCAGGTTCTCCTTCCAGCAGCAGAGAAAGTGAAACCAGCAGACAGAATTTGTCAGGTGACTACTACTGACTTAATGTGTGTTCAAAGCTGTATTGTTAAGATTGTGTTTGGCTGTGGCAGATAGAAAACTCATAACAGTAGAGAGCAGTTTGTCTTTCCTTTAAATATAGGTAATCCATGGCTGATATGGAGAGCAATGATTATCAGAGACCTAGACTCCTTCTATTTTGTTTGCGACCATCTCCAATGCAGTTTTTCCTTGTGGTTCCAGACAGTTCCTCTGGCTTCAGCCATCATGTCCACAGTCTAGTCATCAGGAAGGAGAATAAGCCAGGAGAAGACGCTTTCCCCACCCCCCACCCCACAGCAACCAAGGACACTTCCGAGCAGCGTCATATACTATTTCAACTTACTTTCTACTGGTCAGATCTTTGTCATATAAACAGAACTAGCTGTAAGGGAGGCTAGAAATTGTAATCATTTTCTCAGTGTATATATGCACAGGTGATAAGGGGATCTTATTACTGATAAAGGAGAGAACAAAGACAATTAGCCATCTCTGCCAAGAGAGCAAAGTTAGGAAAAATAGCTTTTCTTCTCAGTATATTTACAAAGACATCAAAATCTGTTATTCTTGTATGGATAATCTGTTGTCATACATAAACTGTAGACTATTCCTCTATATGTATCTAGTAATTATGCAATTAGGAAAGTAAAATATTTGAAGCCAGATAGAAATCACATTTTTGGATTATTGTTTCTTTCATTTGGTATAGGTTATAATCATACAGTTAACTCATACAAATGAGTTAATTCTGCAGAATGTCATAATGTCTCATTTGTTCAGTAAGCCTAACCACTAGGGTTATATTAATTTAGTAGAAAAATACTACCTGAGTGCAGTTGCTGGCACTTTTTAGGTGTGATCAGGGAAAGTCTGTAAGAAAGAACTCTCTAAACTGAGCCCTAAAGCTTGAGTGGGGGACTTCCCCGGTGGCGTAGTGGTTAAGAATCTGCCTGCCAATGCAGGGGACGCGGGTTTGAGCCCTGGTCCGGGAAGATCCCACATGCCGTGGAGCAACAAAGCCTGTGAACCACAACTACTGAGCCTGTGCTCTAGAGCCTGGAAGCCACAACTATTGAGCCCTCGCACCACAACTACTGAAGCCTGCGCACCTAGAGCCCATGCTCCGCAGCTAGAGAAGCCACCACAATGAGAAGCCCATACACCGCAACGAAGAGTAGCCTCCACTCACCACAACTAGAGAAAGCCCACGTGAAGCAACGAAGACCCAATGCAGCCATAAATAAGTAAATAAATAAAAAAAAAAAGCTTGAGTGGGTGTTGACCAGGATTAGTAGGGATGAGGTTGGCAGCCATTCAGGAGTACGGGAAGGAATAATGGTAATTTTCTCTGCCCTACTCCTTTCTCCCCTTTCATGAAATAATTACAGAACTCTTAAGAATAAGGCATATTAAGATGAATATGAGGGACTTCCCTAGAGGTCCAGTGGTAAAGAATCCACCATACAGTGCAGGGGACACGGGTTCGATCCCTGGTCAGGGAACTAAGATCCTACATGCTACGGGGCAACTAAGACTGCGTGCCACAACTACTGAGCTTGCGCGCCTCAACTAGAACCTGCATGCTGCAAACTACAGAGCTCACGCTCTGGAACCCGCATGCCACAACTACAGAGCCCATGTGCCCTGGAGCCTGTGCACCACAACTAAAGAGAAAACCCGCATGCTGCAACTAGAGAGAAGCCCGCACACCACAACGAAGATCCTGCGTGCTGCAACTAAGACCCCATGCAGCCAAAAATTAAATAAATAAATCAATAAACAAATAATAAATCTTAAAAAAAAGGTGAATATGACATAGATGTGTCCCCAAGAAGCTCAGAGTCCAGTATGTAAATAATTATAACGATAATGCATTATACAGTCTTATTCCCTATTGTGAGATTGAGTATACCATTGCATAATGAAAGTGAAGATAACCTTAAGAACATTCCAGCTTAGTATAGGATACAGACATATAAATAAGTGATGGCAAAAGATACAAAAGATACTTTTATATAGTGTATGGAAGATACTATGGTGATGAAAAGAGGGAATGGTCAGTTATTCTTGGAAGGAAGGCCACAAAATGTTTCACAGAAGAGATGCATGAATTGACCTCAGAAGTGAGTCACAGTTCTCCTTTGGTTCCACTTTCTCTCCCTGGGTAGCTGCATCTCCTTCTATAGTATTATCATCCACAGACATATGTATTGGGAGAACCAATGTTAACTTTCTGTCCCCAAGCTCTCTTTTATGTTCTAGACCCACATTTCTAACTCTTTGCTAGAAATCTCCACCTTTGATGGCCCTAAGCAACCCTAAACTCATTCTGTCCAAAGTGAAACTGCTAATTATCTTCTTTTAATAGGTACCTTCCATAATCCTAAAATCTATTAATTTCCAAAATAGAAACCTTTGAGTTGTTTTAGATTATATCTCTTTTATTTCCCCTTCCTTCTCCAGACTATTGACCCTCATCGTATGCTATTGATTCCCCTCAAAAATTACCTTGACTCTATTTTACCTTCTTTTTCAACATTCAGTGTCCCATATGTAGGCCTTAGATATCTCTTTCCTGGACTATTGCTGTATACCCTAACTGGTTTCCCTGCCTATGATACTTCTCCTTTTAGTACATTCTCTCCCCTTACTATGTAAAAAAGTGTTTCTCAAATTTTTTAGATTCCGGAATCGTTTATACTCCTAAAAATTATTGAGGACCTCAAGAGCTTTTGTTTATATATTGATTATGTCCCCAATATTTACCATATTAGAAATTAAAACAGAAATTAAAAAAATATTTATTTGTTATTTTTAAAATAACAGGAAACCCATTGCATGTTAACATAGTTCTATGAACTGAACTGTGTCTCTCCCCCACCTCAAATTCATATGTTGAAGCTGTAACCTCTAATGTAACTATATTTGGAGGCAGGACTTTTAGGAGACAATTAAGGTTAAATGAGGTTGTAAGGGTGGGGTTCTAATGTGATAGGATTGGTAGCCTTAGGAGAAGAAGAGAGATTAATTTCTTTCTCCACTATGGGAGGAGACATGTAAGGACACAGGAAGAAGGCAGCCATCTGTAAGCCAGGAAGAGAGCTCTTACCAGAACCTAACCATGTTGGCACCCTGATTTCAGACTTCCAGACTTCAGAACTGTGAGAAAATAAATTTCTGTTGTTTAAGTCACCCAATCTATGGTATTTAGTTATGGCAGCCTGAACTAATACACATATCATGAAAAATAATTATATTTTCCAAAACGAGAAAATTTTAATCAGAAGACTGCCATTTCTTTACATTTATTTAAATCTCTTTAATATCTAGCTTAATAAAAAATTGCTTATTCTCATATCTGCTTCTGCATTGTTGTGAAATGTTGTTTTGCTTGACATCTATGAAGAAAATCTGTTCTCACACAGATATGTAGTTGCAAAAGGGAAAAGTATTTTAATAACCTTTCAGAAGGTTGTGGATATTCATTTTCAATACAACACCAAAATTTACTGAGGTACTTTCTTAAAGTTTAGTTGCAATGTGGAATCTGAAGCTATATCAGTTAACTTGCCATGTTCTGTACATTAAAATCCCTTGGTGTCCCATTTTGAATGGGTCTTTCACTTATGAATAATTTTATAAATCATGCATTGGCCATTTGGAAAATACTCGTTCCCTGAGTTATACGTGTCTTCCAAATATTGAAATATTGTATAATTTTTTAAAATGACGTTTGTTAATATCACCACTAATCTCACAGGAAAGCCTTTAAGTTGAGAAATTGTCAAGCTCATGGTAACTGATACAAGTTTTTCAAAATTCTAGTATGTACTTGAAAGCTCAAGTTTTATCATTGGCAGCAAATGCTACTTTTTCTTCCTTGAATTTGACAGATTCACTTTGTTCAACTTTGAGAAAATATTTGCCAGGTATCTGTCTGAATAATCATAAATTTGTCTGTTAGTGACTCTTCCAAGTAAAAGTGAGATTCCATGAAAAAAAAAAAAAGGTCAGTCCAGCTCAAAAAACAATTGCTTATACTGGAGACAACCATCATATTTGGTTGCCTTGTTTACTGGAGTGGGGGTTGAGGAATCCAATGACCACTACTTTAAAGTACCAGCAGTTTTACCAACCTTTGAGTTGTACCATTAGCCCAACTTTGCAGGACTGGGACTAGTGTGAGGTTAAGTCAGGTGCTTGGGGCACAAAATTTAAGGACGCCCTTACTCTCAGGGTTGGGTTCAAATCAACAAGTTAAAAAGGCAAACAATGTCTTAGCATTTATTATGAAACGAGTTGTTACTTTGCAGTTCCATGAATGATACTTTGAGAACTGCTGATCTAACCAAAGTCTTGATATTTGTTATTTTTCTGTTTATAAACCTTTGATGGCTTCTGATTGACTAAGGATAATGTCTAAACTCTTTACATGGTATGTAAGCCCCTTCATCAATTTCCCCCAGTCTATTTTCTAGCCTCATTTACAGCTCTCCCTCTCACCTTCTACCATGTACTCTAACCTAAGTATGCTGTGTGGTTTTCTCATACTTCTCTGCTTAGAATGTTCTTCATCTGGCAACCTTCTACTTATTTTTACAGTGGTTCAAGTTTAAATGTCACAACCTTTCTAAAGTCTCCCCTAATTTCTCCAGAGCAAACTTAATCACTTCCTTTTTTTCTCTTGGAACAAAATATATCTCTATCATAGCACTTATCACACAGTGTAGGTGATAGTTTACATAACTAATTCTCATGCTACACTTAATTCAGTTAAGTTAGTTCCAAATGCTGTGGTTCCAGAAGTACAAAATGAGCAAAGTTTTTTTTGAGCACAGGTTCCAGACGCGCAGGCTCAGTGGCCATGGCTCATGGGCCCAGCCGCTCCGCGGCATGTGGGATCTTCCCAGACTGGGGCACGAACCCGTGTCCCCTGCATCGGCATGCAGACTCTCAACCACTGCACCACCAGGGAAGCCCCTGAGCAAAGTTTTAAAAGCTTATATTTTAAAGGAGAAACTGAAAACTAGATAGTCACATTGTAATATGGTAAGTGTGGTACTTGAATTGTGAACCAAATGCTATGGAGACAGAAATAAGGGAATGACTAGATTTGGTTGTACACTGCATGACAGCAGGGTGGTCCATGCCTTATTCATCTTTGTGCTATATGTGGCTAGCACTGTACTTAGCATACAGTGACTATACATGTTGACCAAATTAAGATTTAACTACATTTGATTAAACTGTCTTATTTTCCCCCTTTTTCTCTTTGTTTTTTAGAATGCAAGGTATGGAGAAATCCTCTAAATCTTTTCAGAGGAGCAGAATATAGGAGGTATTACATTTTGCTTTCAGTATAATTATGGCATTGGTTTTAGAATAAAAGTATTATGGAAAAATTTATTTTTACAAATATATCACAGCTCTTCTGGTTGGAGATACTGATATAAGGTAAAATGATTAGCCCAAGGTTTAATTGGCAGCATCTTGACTATATTTACTTTTATAATCATGAGAAACATTGCTTCAAACCATATGTTTGTGATGTAAGTATACATTTGGCTCTTGGTTTATGGCAGAAAGCCTTTTCAAAGAATTCATGAGATAGAGAAAAAATTGCAAATGTCAGCATATTCCTGTGCACATGTGCTCAATTGCAAACTTTATTTGACGATTCACTAGAAAATATCAATCTGAATGTGAATATAAATTTCATTTGTGCAACAGTACAGAGCATAATACTTTTATACTGTATTTCGTATTGCCATTCCCTAGCTACACTATTGTGTCCATTTCTCTTCTGGTTTTTATTCTAAATGAGAAAACGACTTTTGAAAAACTTATGACCAAAGATACTTTACTTTTGTTTTGGAAAGGGCTGTGTTTTACCTGGAGGTAGACTGGGGCATGTTATTTAATTCATTGAACAAGAAACAGTTTATGTCTACTATGTATTGGCACTATGCAAAATGATGGGGATACAAAATAATTTAGCAGTAATCCCTGTGTGTAAGTACTTGATAGTGTAGGACAGTCACATCCTGGGAAGCCAAAGCTAGGCTTTTATGATAGATGCCATTAGCTTATATTAAGGGATTCTGCAAGAAACAGGTCCTTGAACTTCTCACTGTGTTTATTAAAAAGTTTTTAGGCTATTCTTGTTATCTTATAGTATCTACTTCATGAAAATCTTAAAGAGAAATTTCTTATCTTAGTATAACGAACTCTTAATGCTTTTTTTGAATGATTAGTTTGTCTTAATGTAAAAGTCTAAATTGCACTGGTAATCATTGTGGTTCTAGGAAGCTTGGAATCATATCGTAGCCAACCTTTAGCAAGTGTATAGAACTCTTTGGTATGAGCCATTTTATGGCTCAATCCTTGTTTTACTTTACTGAGTCTTTTAAAATTTACTGCTAATTTAAGTTATTGATACTGTGCATGTGTTTTTTAGCTGCTTTAAATCATTTTGGGATTAATGTAGATCGTTCATTTTTTTTATGATTTTAGAAAGTATACCAAACTTTGTTAAATGAACAAGGATTTGCTTTTTCCTTTTTCTTCATGATAATTTCTCCTAAAATAGCTAAAAACTTTAAATAGAAACTTTAAAGGCAACTTATACAATTAAATAACTTAAAATCTTTGATCATGTATATAAATAACACAATGTGCTTTTATTTTTATTTTTATTTTTTTTGCGGTACGCGGGCCTCTCACTGTTGTGGCCTCTCCCGTTGCGGAGCACAGGCTCCGGACGTGCAGGCTCAGCGGCCATGGCTCACGGGCCCAGCCACTCCGAGGCATGTGGGATCTTCCCAGACTGGGGCACGAACCCGTGTCCCCTGCATCGGCAGGCGGACTCTCAACCACTGCACCACCAGGGAAGCCCACAATGTGCTTTTAAAATGCTTTTTCTGATTATAAAATATACACATATTCATTGTTGAAAGTTGGAAAATAAAAAGATGTATGAGAAAGAAAGTAAAAAATCACCTTTTTCTACCACTAAGTAATAACTGCTATTAGTATTTCCATCCAGTCTCTCTTCTATACGCATATATAGAAACAAAACTTGAACATCATAATATATAAAATTCATTATGTGTGAATTTACCACAGAATTTCTTCAAAACATGAATTTCTTCAAAAACATGATTTTTAATAGTTGTACTGTATTCTATTATATGGAGGTACCATACATACTGCTCCCCTATCCAGGTCACAGGTTATATTTAACTGTTAACGTTTACTCTAGAGGGATAGCTTTATATATAAATCTTTAGCCACATATATGATTATTTCCTTAGGGTTGATTTGTAGCACTGGAATTACTGAATCAAAAGGTGTGAACAGTTTTTTTCCCCCCTTTAAGTTTTTCTTTTAATGGTGGAAAATTTCAAAAATAAACAAAAGTAGAGAGAGTGGTATAATGGAATTCCATATACCCATCATCTAACTAGGTGTTATTTTTAAGGCTCTTGATAGATATTATCTAATTGATTTCTGGAAAAAGAAATGTAAATACCAATTTATATTTGTAACAGCAATATGTGTGAGTCCCATCTCACCCCTGACAATATATATTTGCCAATTTTATAGTTGAATAGTCAAAATTAGTTATTTTAATTTGCTATTTGTTAATTACCAATGAGATTGGATATTTTAAAATGTATTTATTAGACAGTTTGTTACCTGCTATTAATAATTGAGGGTTTTAGGGGGAAATGAAAGGTAAAATTTCTAATTTAGTAAAATCTGAAAGAAGTTTTTTTTTTGCTTTTATGCTTTGAAAACCCTTTATCATCTTGACATCTAGTAAAAAATCACTTGTGTTTTTTTCTAGTTTCTTTGTAGTTTTACTTTTAATACTTAATTCTAATTCACTGAGAATTTATTTAAGTATACTTAAAAAAGTATATATTTAAGTCAAATTGTTTTATCTTCAAATTCAATTTTGAAGCACTGTTTGTTGAATAATCTACTTTTTCCGTTTTGGTTTTTGATGTTTTATTATTGTACTCTGAGTAGTTTGGATAGGTTATCTCTTTTGCTTTATTGATTATAATAAGCTTTTGAAACATCCTGAAATAAGATTTGTAGCAGTATATTTTTGAATTTTAAAAAGTATCTGTTGTAGCAGACAGATGCTCTCTCATGTTCAATTTACATATTTTATTGTGTTTTGGTAAAGATACACTTGGGTGACTGGTAAAGAGCCACTTACATACTATGACATGAATTTGTCAGCTCAGGACCATCAGACCTTTTTCACCTGTGACACGGACTTTTTACGTCCTTCAGACACAGGTATGTGTCATAATCTGTTCTTGGGGTAAACAGTAGTCATAAAAATTATTTTTAAAGTTTTTTAGAGTTATTTATTATACAAAGTTATTTGGCTTGGAGTTTGCATCATTGATAAGAAACCCAGATTAAATTGAAACTAATTATGATTGTAAACTAGGTTATCGTACTTTTTTGTCTTTTATAAGATGAAATTTAAATTCTTTATAGAATTTAAAGTATTTTACAAAAATTAATTAAATTGCTTCTTTTATTACTTAGAAAACCTTTCAGATCGAATACAGCAATTGCTTATACAGAGAACAGTGTACCCAGTTTTGGTTGGGGAAGTTAACACCTATAATTACACATTAAAAAAAAAAAATAAGGCAAAGTTAAACATTGGGGCACAGCATGTAGAGAAAAATG
The DNA here is from genome assembly GCF_964374135.1 of Grampus griseus. Lineage (NCBI taxonomy): Eukaryota > Metazoa > Chordata > Mammalia > Artiodactyla > Delphinidae > Grampus > Grampus griseus. Next base: position 84,616,132 of record NC_139017.1, read on the forward strand.
GGGTATATTTTATTCCAGTCATAAGTCAGAGATGCATATAAAGTGGTGGAAGATCATAGAAATGTCTGTGTTTAGTTCTCTCTAATCTTCTCTGTAGAAGTGAGTATAGAAACTCTTAAATGTTTGGCTTAAAGACAGGGATCTTTATCACAACTATTTCGACTGCCTTCTCCTACCTTATCTATGCTTCTACTTTTATCCTTCAAAATTAAAAGTCTCATTCTCTGGGAAGGCTTCCCTGATCTCTGCAATTCTACAGTACTTAGTCAAAACCTCACTTTTATAATAATTTTAGTTAATTTATTCAACTGTAAACACTTACTTGTTGGTTTATCATGTTGTTTTAATGTTTGTCCTCCCTAATAATGTGTGAAACTGTGGAAATTAGGGACTATACTTGTCATCTTTGAATCCTTATCATCTAGAACACTGCCTGATATACTGTAAATATTAATATTTATTCTTTGATGGAAATATGAATGAATGAATAGCCTTGGTGTCACAGATGTCTTAAGCAATTTCAGTAATAATAGCTAACACTTGTATAACACTTATTATGCGCCAAGCACTGTTCTAAGCAATTTATATAAAGATACTAATTTAATCTTCCCAATCACTTCATGAGATAGGTACTATTATCAGCCACATTTTAAATGTAAAGGAACTGAGGCAAAGGGGAGACAAGTAACATTTCCTAAATCACCTGGCTAATAAATGAAAAAGCTGGGTTTCAAGCTCAAGTTTAGCTCTTAACCACTATACTATTACTGCTTCTACTCATCACATTGATAGGCAGAAGAAAATCACCAACAGTTACGGTCTGAAAAACAGCCAGTTTTCCAACATTGAAGTGAGTTCATTGTGCTATATCTCTGCTGTATTAAATTATTCAGCATCTGTAGTAGCAGGAAACCCAAGGATCTTTGGTATGGTTACATAAAATGGTTTAATTGCAAATCAGAGAAAAAGGAATTGCTGTATGTTTATGTGCTTAATGTTTACATTAATGGCAAAAGTATAATGTTAAGGAAATAACAGCAGTGGAAAATCAGTATTGTACGTTAACTATGAGGACTGAGGTGACTGTGGATATTAAGGCTTCACCTCCCTCTCATGGGCAGAATTGCAAACCTTGGCAGGCTTTTCAAGTAGCAGCCATGGCTATCCACTAAAGCTGTGGTCTTAAAACATTTTTGTTCACATAGCTCCTAAAAGAATTTTGAAAAACTATGTATCCCTTCACACATTTTTAACTTGACATCATAAGGTTAAATAATTGCAAAGAATGTAATTTTTAACATATTATAAATATAGACATTTAAAAATAACACTAAAATACTCTATATTTGAATGTATTTCAAGGAATCTAATGACTTGATATCCACCATGATCCATTGAAAAGTACATGAACAAATACTCTAACAGCAGTAAATTTTATATAAGTACTTTTTCTTGTTGAACTCATATCCATTCCACACCTCTGTATGATTTTATTATAATATAATTATTTTATATTTGAGAGTTTTTTAATCACACTTAAATACTTTTCCACAATAAAGTTTTTGTATAATTTTTTTTAAATTTAAGTTTCTTTTGATCATAAAGTTCTAAATGGAATCATGTACTTTATATTTTTGTCAAATCCTTCAAGCTACATATTTGGCTCTTCCAACTTTGGAAAGAGTCCTCCATATAACTTAATTGGCTGGGTGAGTTCTCATTTTCCTTCCTGTCAACTAAATCAGACTTACTTTCTGACAGAGAAGTCTGACTTCATTTTTTAATTCAAATAAACATGTTAACATGCATCCCTATGACAACCATCTCTCTTCTGAATTCAGATTCTAAGATAGAAAGATAGATAAGTCTTAAAGCCTTGCCCGTGAGCTTATCACTTGGCCGAAACAAGATTCCACTGCCTTTATTATCCCTTACTAATGCTTTATTTGCCTTATTATGAGGATACCTTCCCTTAGGAGCAATGCATGCTTTGATAGTAAGGGGAGAAAGGGTGCTGATAAATGGAACTGATAAAAATTATCACTCCCTCCCCACTCTACAATATACTTGAATTCAGAAATTCCAGGGGCCAGAATACTCTATTTCTAATGCTGAGCTTCACTGTTAAGTAAGTAAATGGCACAAATCCCTATTATAGGTTCCTTGATTAAAAATGGTTCCTCCCAAACCCAAACTTTGAATTGTCCCTTGAGGCACATGGAGATCTTTACATTCTAGGGCAACTTACCTTGGAAAGATTCAGGATGGGTGAAAAGTAAGCTTTTCTTTTGTAAAGTAGGAAAAGGTAATATATCTTTAGGGGACGCACTGAGTCGGGGAGCATATGTTGGCTAGGAAAGGAAAACCAGCATGACAGACCAATCAGGTGAACATTCTTCAGGTAGATCAGTTATAGGAAAGAGTCATATATAGCTGAAGCTTTAGAAATTGATTCTCTTAAAACGGTGTGTCCCATTTTGGTCCTTGCAAAGTTTCATGTAGTACTTCTAGAGGTATGCATAATCCCAGTTAAAGACTGAACTAAACCTTATCCACAAATGATAATCCAGAAATGGACTGTTGGTTCCATATTGATCTTTTCAGATATTCACATAAAGATAATGATTTATGTCTATAGTTTTATATTAAAAAAAGATAAACGTGCCTATACGTGTGATGTGACAAATTTCTCTTGACTCTTGTCATCAGTAATTACTAAATTAGTAGATTTTTTTAAATAAATGTATTTATTTTATTTTCTTTATTTTTGGCTGCGCTGGGTCTTCATTGCTGCATGCAGGTTTTTCTCTAGTTGAGGAAAGCTGGGGCTACTCTTCATTGTGGTGCGTGGGCTTCTCATTGCGGTGGCTTCTGTTGTTGCAGAGCACAGGTTCTAGGCGCTCGGGCTTCAGTAGTTGTGGCTCGCAGGCTCTAGAGCACAGGCTCAGTAGTTGTGGTGCACAGGCCTCACGGCATGTGGGATCTTCCCGGAGCAGGTCTCGAACCCCTGTCCCCTGCATTGGCAGGCGGATTCTTAACCACTGAACCACCAGGGAAGCCCTAAGTTAGTAGATTTTTGTTGTTATTCTATTGATTTGTTTATTTAGGACAGTGAACAAACATATTCTCAGGGCCAGCCAGCAGTGTTTTTTTGGTTAATTTGCTTTCATGTTTTTGGTTTTTTTTTTCAACATTTAAAAAAATCAGGAGATTTAACATTAAACTCCAGATTTACAATTTTAAGTTGGGAAATATGGACCTGCATTTCCACTTGGCAGTAATTAGTTAGACCTGAGCTGTGACTCTCTTAGACAGTGCATGTGCTTTTAGTTCACTCATTTATGTTTTCTGCCTGGTCTCAAGGCATTTATATTTGTGACCCATGGTCTTGGATTGAATGGTAGTCTCTTCTGCTGTTTAGCCTATTAGAATAGTGTTTAACTTGAAAAATAGATAAATTTTTGATTGAATTGTTAAACTGCTTGTGTTATTTTTTAAGCATATCGAGTATTCTTAAAGAGGACAGTTGAATACTAAATGAGCATATTGCTTTAAGTTATTCCTAAACCTTGTTTTAGAAGGAAGTATATTCCTTCCTCTACTTTATTTCCCCTTTCCTCATTGGCTTAGAAATGCATTGGTTGTGAGGAATAATAAGGCTGGATAGAGCATTTGAAAACATGAGAATAAGAAAAAATGCTTAATGGTGGATTAGATGACCTTACTAGAAATAGAAGAAATGCCAATGCAAATGAGATGTTTTCATGTTTTAAATTAGCAAAGATTGATACTACTCAGTGTTGTTAAGGGAGTGAGGAAATAGTCACTCTCCTGCACTGCCTGAAAAAATGTAAATTAATACAGTCTCATTGAGAGGAGTTTGGATATATATATCCAAAATCTTTTAAAAGATGCATACAGGGCTTCCCTGGTGGTGCAGTGGTTGAGAGTCCACCTGCTGATGCAGGGGACACGGGTTCGTGCCCCGGTCCAGGAGGATCCCACATGCCACGGAGCAGCTGGGCCCGTGAGCCATGGCCTCTGAGCCTGCGTGTCTGGAGCCTGTGCTCCGCAACGGGAGAGGCCACAACAGTGAGAGGCCCACATCCCGCTAAATAAATAAATAAATAAATACATAGATAGATAGATAAATAAATAAATAAAAACCATCCATTCTTTGGTCAGGTTTGCAAAGATAGATGTTGAAAGATGGTTATCACAATATTTCTATATTAGCAAAAAATTAATTATCCATCAAAAGAGAACTGGTTAAATAAATTACTGTATTACTTAATATGCTAGAGTACCAAATAACCATTTAAACTGTTAATAAAGATTCAGTGTCAAAATTTAACCTGAAAATATCATGTAACTTATAGAAGAGAGCCTCATCATCAAAAATGGCAAGTCAAATATTATACTTGATTTTTATGTAATATTTTAATGTTTAAGCAAAATGTTATTCTTTACCTGGTTATTATCAAATGGGTGCTGACTTGCATCAATTTGTCAAGTTCAGGAAGCATTAGCTGTCAGCTAGCTGGTGACATGTTTGATGTGAGAAATGTATTTTTGTTACCCAAGTAGAATATATTGTCTCCTTTTCTAAGCCAAGACTAATATTTTGTTTCCAAAGGAAAACTCAAACATTTTCCACATTATTCTTTCTGGACAGTTGTAGGTTTTGTTCCAAAAGCAACATTCATAGATTCTCTGTTTTTCTTATCAAACTTGAAATAGGCCAGATAGTTTCATGGATCTACTTTGTTTAGTTTTTTTAAAAATTTTTATTTATTTATTTATTTGGCTGCGTCAGGTCGGGTCTTAGTTGCGGCACATGGGATCTTTGTTGCGGCACACAGGCTTCTCTCTAGTTGTGGTGCTCAGGTTCCAGAGTGTGCGGGTTCTCTAGTTGTAGCGTGTGGGCTCCAGAACGCGTGGGCTCAGTAGTTGCGGCGCAGGGGCTTAGTTGCCCTGCGGCATGTGGAATCTTATTTCCCTGACCAGGGGTCAAACCTGCATCCACTGCATTGGAAGGTGGATTCTTAACCACTGGACCACCAGGGAAGTCCCTGTTTGTTTAATTTTTAAGAAACTTTGCTTAGTGTGAAATTTTAATTTTAGTGCAGTAAATGACAGCAAAACTAATATTGTTATTCCAGAGATATCCTAATTCAGGCTTTTCTTGACTCTTAGTAGAGACTGACATTTTCCATAAATATACAATAGTCTAAGTTAATTCCTTTTTACCCCCCTTTTTATACAAAATGCAAATTCAAACATTCTTCATGGATTGAATCATTGATTAAAAAAATACTGTGTTTTTTAAGTTTTTTTGTATATTTTTAACAGTTCCATAGAACCTTTTCAAGAGGATAAAGGAACTAGAATAATTCATAGATTATAATCTGATATCAATTTTAATATGCATTTAGATATATAAACGTTCATGTATAATGACGTAATTAACTTGATTAAGTACCATCTATGTTATTATTCATATAAATCAGAGAAATAATATTTTAATTTCCACTTTATGTGAAGCTTCCAAATTTAATGTAAATTTCTCATGAGGTTAATGTGAGCCATCACCCCAATTTCTTATTTCTTATGTTTAAGAACATGTTATTTAAATCTTTGTTTACTCTTCTAACTCATTCTTCATACGTTTTGCATGAGATACTTTATGTTTACCATATCATCTACTTTTTGAAATGTTTTTCCTACAGTTATGCAGAAGGCATGGAGGGAAAGAAATCCTCCAGCTCGAATCAAAGCAGCCTATCAAGCTTTAGAATTAAACAATGAGTAAGTTTGAAATATATGGAAAATAAGTTTGTTTTGAAGGAAACCCAGGCAAGTGATTTTGTTTCCTTTTTTCTGTTCCTAAGATACTTGGAGTCATTAATAGTCCCCTTTCTCTTTTTGTATACTAAAGACAAAATTTGCAGTGTTCATTGACATTTGTATTTTGCTTCTGAAATTGTAAACTTATCTATGCTTTTGAATAGAAATTATGCTAGAAATACTTTATAAAAAGGAGAATGCTGATCTGATTGGTGATAATACTTGATAATTAAAGAGTACTAAAATACTTAAGCCACCTGTTTTAATTTTGTTTTTCATTTAAGTCATTTATTTAAAGCATTCATTCAGTCCTGAGAACTGTAGTTGCTAGTAGGATTGGAGGCATGGGAAGGGAATTCAAAATAAGTAAAACATGGCTTTAATTTAATTTTTTTTAATGTTAGCAGCTTTATTTTATTTATTTATTTATTTTTTGCGATACGCGGGCCTCTCACCATTGTGGCCTCTCCCGTTGTGGAGCACAGGCTCCGGATGCGCAGGCTTAGCAGCCATGGCTCACGGGCCTAGCCACTCCGCGGCATGTGGGATCTTCCCGGACCGGGGCATGAACCCGTGTCCCCTGTATCGGCAGGCAGACTCTGAACCACTGCGCCACCAGGGAAGCCATACAGCAGCTTTATTTTTTTATAGCTCCTTTTATCAACTTTATATTTTGAAAAAACAAAATGTAGAATCATAAGTGAACTTAGGGGCTTCCCTGGAGGCTCAGTGGTTAAGAATCTGCCTGCCAGTGCAGGGAACAGAGGTTTGAACCCTGGTCTGGGAAGATCCCACATGCCGTGGAGCAACTAAGCCCGTGTACCACAACTACTGAGCCTGTGCTTTAGAGCCCGCGAGCCACAACTACTGAAGCCTGCGTGCCACAACTACTAGAGCCTGTGCTCTTCAACAAGAGAAGCCACTGCAATGATAAGCCCATGCACCGCAATGAAGAGTAGCCCCCGCTCACCACAACTAGAGAAAGCCCGCGTGCAGCAACAAAGACCAAAGGCCGCCAAAAATAATAAATTAATTAAATAAATTTTAAAAAAATAAAAATAAGTGAACTTAATATTTAAATGGGACAGATCAATAAGTATTAATCTAATATTAAATAAGTGCCAAGAGTAAAAATATGGCTCCAGTTGGGATTAATCAAGGAATGCCTCCTGAATAATGTGAACTTAGCATTGTCCCTGTACCCCTTCTTACTCCCCTACCACAGATATACTAATCCTTATTAATAAGACTTACCCAAGGTGGAACAAAACTGGCAGTGTAGGGAACTCAACAAGCAGTGAATGAATTTTATTGAAACTCTGAAAGCTAATCAGAGTTTATTGCAACCTGGAGAATGCTTAATCAGTTTAAAAAAATAGCTGAATTTCTGTAAGAGAGCTTTGTGGTGTTTTAACTTAACACTGACCCCATCCTCCACTCCCTAGGTCAGTGGCAGCCTTGAAGACAACAGTCTGCCTTCTGGGTATAATTCCTACTATCAAAGGAAGCAGAACGGACCTTTTTCTCAAAGAATTATGGTTGTTTACTTTGACCCATCTGGTTTCTCTCTGAAGAACCAGCTCAAAGGGCTTGCCTATATTTTGGTTAATTCGAAACTCTCCCAGCACTGACACAGCTACACTGTGGGGGCATTGTTGAAAATATTTAAAGGCAAATGTATTAGCCAGTGCTGCCAGGATCAAGGGATAACAACTAGGGCAAACAAGAGACAAACTAGAAAGCTTGGGAGGAAAGGCTGGGGAATGAGAAACTTTGCGAAATAAACGCTTTTAAAAGCTTCCACATATTCCTCGGAATCTCAGAGGCTCCATACATGCCCAAAGTTGGGCACCTGCTCAGAAAAGATTTGAGAAGACCCTAAGCTCTCATGTGTGTCTGACTTTCAGGTTCTGCACAAACAGAAAGTGAAAGCTAAGGCAGAGTTGTAAACTGCCTGACTGAATGTTGAAGGTATGCCCCAATACACACACAGAACCTATCTGCAAAGACTTGCTTTTTGTTTTGTTTTTGGTTTCAGGTGTTTAGGGTAATCTCCGTCAAATCACTGACTAACCATTAAGCTAAAGGAGCAGACACTTCACTGGTCACTCATGACAGAATACAAACTTTACAAAATCAGTTCAGAAAAGTCACAACTGTAAGCAGCAACAGTAATCTCTGGAGAGGAGGGGAAATCTGATTTCTGGAGTTGCTAGATTATAATATTTAAAATTTCCAGTTTTCAACAAAAAAATTATAAGACATGCAAAGAAGCAAAATATGCCCTACACAGAGAAAAGAAGAAAATGAATAAAAACTGTCCTTGAAGAAGCCCAGACTTTGGACTTTCTAGACAAAAACTTTAAATCAACTATTTAAAATATGCTCAAAGAGGTAAAGGAAACCATGTATAAAGAACTAAAGGAAACCATGAAAATTATGTCTCACCATTAGAGAATGTCAGTAAAGAGGTAGAAATAATAAAAAAGAACTAAATAGAAATTCTAGAGTTGAAAAGTATAACTGAAATTTAAAATTTCCTGTAGAGGTTCAGCAGTAGATATGAACAGGCAGAAGAAGGAATCAGCAAACTTGATTTAGGTAAAAAAATAAAAGAATGAAGGAAAGTGAACAGAGCCTAAGAAACCTGTGGGATGCTGTTAAACATGCTTACCTGTGCATAATGGAGTCCCAGAAAGAGAGGGGAGAGAGCAAAAGGGGCAAAAAGACCATTTAAAGAAATAATGGCTGAAAAGATCCCAAATTTGATGAAAGATATGGATCTACACATCCAGGAAGCTCAATGTACCCCAAGTATGACATACTGAAAAGACATCCACAATGAGACACATTATAATCAAGCTTTTGAAAGCCAAAGATAAGGAGAGATGCCTGAAAGCAGCAAGAGAGAAGCAACTCATCACATATAAGTGATCCTGAAAAAGATTAAGAGCTGCTTTCTCATCAGAAACCATGTAAGGCAGTGGGGTAACATAGTCAAAGTTCAGAAGAACAAAACAAAACAAAACTGTCAGCTTAGGATTCTATGCCCAGCAACCCTGTCCTTCAAAATAAATGGAGAAATTAAGACATTCCCAGATAAACAAAAACAGAGTTCAGTGCTAGTAGACTTGTCCTACAAGAAATGCTGCAAGGAGTCCTTCAGGCTGAAATAAAAGGATACTAGACAGTCTTGACTCCACACAAAACAATAAAGAATGCCAGTAAAAGTAACTACATAGGCAAATTAAAAAGTCAATATTAATTTTGGGGGCGTTTGCAGTTCTTTTTATCTATATGATTTAAAAGACAGCTATGTAAAACAGTCACTATAAATCTATGTTGATGGACATACAGTTTATAAAGTTGCAGTTTGTGACCATAACAACATAAGCAGTAGGGGGAAGAGCTATATAGGGGCAAAGTTTTGTATACTATTGAAACTAAATTAGTATTAATTCATACTAGATTGTTATAAGTTAAGATGTTAAATGTAATTGTTAACTGTTAACCACTAAGAAATAACAAAAAAATGTGATAAGTAATAAGGGAATCAAAATGGTATACTAGAAGATATGTATCTAACGCAAAAGAAGACAATAATGCAGGAATTGAGAGCAAAAAAAAAAAGGACATATAGAAAACAAATAGGAAAATGGCAGAAACAATTCCTTCCTTATCACTAAGTACTTAAACAGGTAAATAGATTAAACTCTTCAATTAAAAGGCATTGATTAGCAGAATAAATAGGAAAAAAAGGTAGTCCAACTATATGCTGTCTACAAGAGATTCTTTAGATACAAAGACACAAAGAAGTACAAAGTAAAAGTGTGTAAAAAAGTATTCCATGCAAATAGTAATCAAAGAGAGCTGGAGTGGCTAAACTGGTATCAGACAAAATAGACTTTAAGACAAAAAGTTTTTACAAGACAAAGAATGGCATTATATAATGATAAAAGAGGTTCAATTCATCAAGGAGATATAACAGTTATAAACATATATGTCTAATAACAACTTATGAAGCAAAAACTGACAGACTTGAAGGGAGAAATAAAGAATTCAACAATAATAGTTGGAGACATCAACACCTTATTTTCAATATTGGATAGAATAACTAGACAAAAGATACACAAGGAAATAGAAGATTTGAACAACACTATAAAGCAACTGGACCTAACACATCTATATAACACTCTACCTAACAACATCCCAAGTGTACATGGAACATTCTCCAGGATACATCATAATTAGGATATAAACAATTGTCAATAAACTTAAAATGATTGAAATCATACAAACTATCCACCCTCACTACAGTGGAATGAAATTAGAAGTCAATAACAGAAGGAAATCTCGAATTTCACAATATTGGAATATGTGGAAATTAAACAACCAACTCTTTTTTTTTTTTTTTTTGCGGTACGTGGGCCTCTCACTGTTGTGGCCTCTCCCGTTGTGGAGCACAGCCTCCAGATGCGCAGGCTTGGCGGCCATGGCTCATGGGCCCAGCCACTCCGCGGCATGTGGGATCTTCCTGGACCAGGGCACGATCCCATGTCCCCTGCATCGGCAGGTGGACTCTCAACCACTGCGCCACCAGGGAAGCCCAAACAACCAACTCTTAAACAACCAATGAGCCAAAGAAGAAATCACAAGATAAATTAGAAAAATACTTTGGAATGAGTGAAAATGAAGACATAACATACCAAAAAATTATGGAATACAGCAAAAGCTGTGAGTGATCAGAGGAAAATTTATAGCTGTAAATACCTTCATTAATAAAGAAGAAAGATCTCAAATCAAAAACTTAACTTTATACCTTAAGGAACTAGAAATGAAGAGCCAACTAAACTCCAAGCAGAAGGGAGGGAGTAATAAAGATTAGAGTGATATAAACAAAACAGAGAATAGAAAAACAATAGAATCAATGAAACTAAAGGTTGGGTATTTTTAAAAAGATCAACAAACTTGACAGACTTTAAGCTAGACTGACCAATTAAAAAAGAGAGAAACTCAGCTTACTTAAAATCAAGAATGAAACTGGGAACATTACTACTGACCTTAAAGAAATTAAAAATACTATAATAGAATACTATGAACAATTGTATGCCAAATTGGCTAACTTGGATGAAATGGCCAAACTCCCAGAAATGCACAAACTACCAAAACTGATTCAAGAAGAAAAGGAAAATCTGAATAGACGTATAACAAATGAAGAGATTAAATCAGTAATTTTAAAAATTCCAAACAAAGAAAGCTCAGGACTAGGTTGCTTCACCACTGAATTCTACCAAACTCTTAAAGAATTAACACCAGTCCTTCTCAAACTCTTCAAAGTAATAGAAGAGGAAGTAATTCTTCCTAACTTATTCTGTGAGGCCAGTATTAACTCTCATACCAAAACCAAAGGAAGACATCATAAGAAACAAAAACTACAGACTAATATTCACTATGAATATAGATGCAGATATTCTCAACGAAATACTAGCAAACCAAATCCAGCAACAGATTAAAAGGATTATACACCATGACCAAGTGGGATTATCCCAGGAAGGCAAGGGTGGTTTAACATGTGAAAACAGTCAGTGTAAGACATCACATTAACAGAACAAAGGACAAGACCCACACAATCATCTCTGTTGATGCTGAAAAAGTATTTGACAAAATCCAACACCATTTTATTATAAAAACAAATAAAGAATGTAAGAAAACTTCCTCAAACTGATAAAGGACGTCTATGAAAAACCTACAGCTAACTATGTACTTTAGACTGAAACTCTCAAAGCTTGCTAAGATCAAGAATAAGGCAAGAAAGTCTGCTCTTGCCACTTATATTTATTATTTTTTTAATTAATTATTTATTTTTGGCTGCATTGGGTCTTTGTTGCTGTGTGCGGGCTTTCTCTAGTTATGGTGAGCAGGGGCAACTCTTCGTTTTGGTGTGTGGGCTTCTCATTGCAGTGGCTTCTCTTGTTGCAGAGCACAGGCTCTAGGCATGCGGGCTTCAGTAGTTGTGGCTTGCGGGTTCTAGAGCACAGTCTCAGTAGTTGTGGCACACAGGCTTAGTTGCTCTGCGGCATGTGGGATCTTCCCGGACCAGGGCTCGAACCCATGTCCCCTGCATTGGCAGGCGGATTCTTAACCACTGCACTACCAGGGAATCCCACCACCTCTATTTAACATTGCACTGGAGGTGCTAGCCAATGCACTTAGGCAAGAAGGGGGAAAAATGGCTTTCATATGGGAGAGGAAAAAGTAAAACTATCTCTCTTCACAGATGACATGATCTTATATATAGAAAACCTTAAAGAATCCACCAAAAAACTATTGGAGCTAATAAAAGAGTTCAGCAAAGTTGCAGGAGACAAGATCAACTTAAAATCAGTTGTTTTTTTATATAGTAGCAATGAACAATCTGAAAAGGAAATTAAGAAAACAGTTCCATTTACAATAGTGTCAAAAATGTTAAAACACTTAAGAATAAATTTAACCAAGGAGGTGCAAGACTTGTACACTGAAAACTACAAAGTATTATCAAAAGAAGTTAAAGAAGGCCTAAATAATGGAAAGACATCTTGTGTTCATGGATTGGAAGACTTATTATTGTTAAGATATCAGTACTTCTCAAGTTGATCTACAAATTCTGTGCAGTCTCCATCAAAATTTCAATTGCCCGTTTTGCAGAAATGGACAAACTGATCCTAAAATATGGAATTACAGGAGACCTCCAGTAGCCAAAATAATCTTGAAAAAGAACAAAGTAGGAGGACTCACTTCCTGATTTCAAAACTTACTATGAACCTACAGTAATTAAATAATAAGAATAGCCATCTAATCTAGATGGAATCAAATTTAGAGTCCAGAAAAAAACCCATACATCTGTGGTCAATTGATTTTTGACAAGGGTGCCAAGACCATTCAGTGTGGGAAACAATAGTCTTTTCAGCAAATGGTAACAGCTAGATAACCACATACAAAAGTATGAAGTTAGACCCTTAACACACACCATACACAATTAATTAAAAATTAAAGACCTAAATTTAAGAGCTAAAACTATAAAACTCTTAGAAGAAAACATAGGAGCAAATTTTCATGACTGTCAATTTGGCAGTGGTTTCTTAGATATGACACCAAAAGTACAACCAAAAAAGGAAAATTAGATAGACTTCATCAAAATTAAAAGCTTTTGTGCATCAAAGGATACTGTCAAGAAAGTGAAAACGCAACCCACAGGATGAGAGAAAATATTTGCACGTCATATTTGATAAGGGTCTAGTTATCCAGAATATATAAAGAACTCTTACAACTCAATGACAGAAAGACAACCAATTAAAAATGGGCCAAGGACTTGAAATGTCTGTTTCTTCAAGGAAGACATACAAATGACCGAAAAATACATGAAAAGATGCTCAGTGTCATTCATCATAAGGGAAATGAAACACAATGAGATACCCCTTCACAAGAGGCGTTTAACAGCAATAACAGAACAAAATAAAAACAAAAAATAGAAAGTGTTTTTGAAAAACCAAAATTTATTACCAAGTTTAAGCTCGTACTGCTCACCACACAACAGGCCAATAATCAAGAGATGAGTTGTTGGGCAAAGAATAACGACTTTATTCAGAAAGCCAGCAAACTGAGAAGATGGTGGGCTCATGCCCCAAAGAACCATCTTGCCTGAGTTGGAATTCAGTCTTCTTTTATACTAAAAGGGGAGGGAGTAAAGTCAAACATTTTCTGTTTCCCATCAGCCTCCAGAGGGGATGTGTTAATTTCTTCCTCCCTGCAGTCATTCACAGGTGGGCCTGGTCAAGATGTTTCCTGTGAGCTAAACAGAAGTATATTAGCTTAATGCTCATTACCTGGGAGGCAGGGTTCTGAGAGATGGGTCATTATATATAATTTAAGCTTATAGGCAACATCCATATAGTGATTAATTTGTAATAGAATACAAATGTTCTTCCCTATTACAGAAAGTGTAGGGAAAGATACGGAAATGTGATGTAAAGGGACATACCCCAAAGAAAATACTTGTCTTACCATTTTACTTAAAATTGCCTTGCTTGCTTTCTTTATAGCTGTGCTACTGCATATGTTCTACTGGCTGAGGAAGAAGCAACAACTATTGTAGATGCTGAAAGGTTATTTAAACAGGCACTCAAGGCAGGAGAAACAATTTACAGGCGGTCACAACAGTGCCAGCACCAAAGTCCTCAGCATGAAGCTCAACTGAGTAAGTGAATTTGAACTAATTTTCCCCTTTTAGTTCCTGCAACTGCCTGTTTTATGTGTAAAACACAAAACAACAACAATTTAAAAAACTTAATACTTAAAAGTTAGCTACTTTTCATAAGAGATAACAAATCTATTCAAGTCAGCAAGACAGAAATGTATATTAGCTAGAGAATGCTTGTAGAAGGGAACAAATCTGTTCTGGTTATTGAGAGATGTGCTGCTCTGAAACTTAACAATAATTTATTTCATGTGAGAATTGGGCTGGTCATTGGAGAAACACAACTCAAAAGTATTCAAGATTCAAGAGAACCTTCTAGTGATGATAAGCAGCTATTACCTTTATCCTCACCCTTACCCAAGCAATAGTAGAGGTATATCATTTGGTTTGCTCTTCAGACAGTATATATCTCGATATAGTGCCAGGGAGTGGCCCTTCAGCACAAAACCAGCCTTACACTTGATATTGACTATTTCTTCGGTTGTTTTTTCTCCATGATGTGTTTGAGACCATATGGGGCATAGCAACTGAGGTCCTTTCTTTCCACTCTCAGGCATACTTTCCCAGTTGTGATCGAGACACTTTTACCAAAGATGTTAGAATCTGTAATGCTGCTGCTTCTTGCTATTTTGTGTGGCCAGAGGGCTTTAGTTTCATGATTTTGGCAGATAATGGGCAATAAATTGAAATATGTTTATATAATGCATTATCTCCTGGAGTTAAGTTCTCAATCTTTTGTTTGTGTAAATTAAAATTAGGATAATGTTTTCTCTCTAAACTAAATATTGATGTATATAGTATGTTTCATTAATGCGTGTTGTTATAACACACAACTGTGGGAATATGTAATTTTGCAGTCTGGAACTAATGAAACTACATCTGTAAAAAAGTCATGCCATTTGTCCTTGTATAATCTCAGATATAGTTATGAGATAGTTCCAGAAATATTTGTTAGCCCTTTCTAGAAGTAGTTTGTTAGTTACTTGCTGTTGACCAAAAATTTATGCTAGCATGGAAATTTTGTTTTGAATATCTTTTGTTTGTCAGCTAAGATAATAGAGAATATTAAAATAGTAGATTGTTTATGCAGAAACTTAATAATGTTATTTCTTCCTATTAATGTATGTCTTTTAATAGTAAAATCTACTTGCCAAGTATACACAAATTACTTTATATATACTGTACTCAGATTACTTAATGTTAGAGGCAAAAGTAATTCTCTCTCTATATATTTTTTAAGCTTTTAGTATAAAAAACTTCAAACATCTATAAAAATAGAGCAGTATAATGAACCTTCGTTCATTGTCCATCACCCAAATTCAACTATTATTAATATTCTTCCATTCTGACACAATTTAATTTTAATTGAACCTCCCAAGGTAAGCAAATAAAATTAACAGGTAATATGTTAATGAAGTAGCAGGTCATAATATAAAAGTGATAGTTTTGTGTCATTTGTTGTTTTTCTAAATAGGGAGAGATACCAACGTACTGGTGTATATTAAAAGAAGACTGGCAATGTGTGCAAGAAAATTAGGAAGAATAAGAGAAGCAGTAAAAATAATGAGAGATGTAAGTAAATTTGATGACTCAACCTTTATCTTTATTCCTTCAAAAACAGAATGTGTTTTAAGTTGCCAGTTAAGTTAATGCAGAATCACTATGTGTTTTCCTTTTTTTTTTTCTAACATTGATTGATTGATTGATTGATTGGCCATGCTGCCCAGCTTGCGGGGTCTTAGTTCCTTGACCAGGGATCGAACCCCGGGCCCTAGCAGAGAAAATGCCGAATCCTAACCACTGGACCGCCAAGAAATTCCCCAGAATCACTGTTTTTTTTAATTGATAGTTTTATAACAAGATATTTATTTAATATACATAGATTTCTTAGAGGTTGAGTCTCCACAGTTTTAAGAAACAAAAGAATTTCTACCTCAGTGAATTTGATTCAGCTCTGAGTTCCTTTTGTATAATTTTAATCTTTTTTCTTTTTAATATACAGTTGATGAAAGAATTTCCCCCTCTTACCATGTTGAACATCCATGAAAATCTCCTAGAATCACTTTTAGAATTACAGGCCTATGCAGATGTCCAAGCAGTTCTAGCAAAATATGATGGTGAGTGATAATTCTCTTAGTTAATAGCATGGTTAAAGTATTTTTTTTCTATTAAGTAATCATAAATGTGATCCTACTCTGGTATTTCTGTGATTTTCTCTTTGCATTCTTACCAGTCAGTATCTAGTATCTGTGGATATAAGTTGCTGTTAAGTATCCTCTTTATCAGTACTTTTGGTAGCAAAAGTCTGCAAGGAGGAACTTTCCTTCTCTCAAGATGTATTCATTTTTTTATTGAGCGCCTAATGTGAGTGAGGCGCTTGGAATACAGTGGTGAATAAGAAGACATGGACTTAGCCCTCGTAGAATTTACCGTTTAGTGGAACATACAGACAAATGAATAGTAGTTATATTGAGGCATAGCGTGTTAGGTGAGGTAATAGAAAAGTATGGGGTGCTATGCACTTCATTTGTTTTGGAGTGGCAGGGAAGGCTAACAGAAGTTGCTTAGAGTATATATAAGAGTAACTCAGAATAACATTTTACGATGCTTTTTAGTTACAAAGTATAATTTATTATCTCATCTGATCCTTATAACAATCTTGTGAGGTGGTAGGACAAGTACAATATTTTTACTGTTTCCGGTTAGTAAATAAGAAAACTGGAGTAGAAGAAGGTTAAGTGATTGGGTAAGGTCTTCTAGCCAGTAAGTGGCAAGCTTGAACTTAAACTTAGGTATTCCATTTGTTTGTTTACTAGTCTCCCAACAGTAAGTAAGAAGTCAATATATGTTGGCTATTTTTATTATTATACGATAACAGTTCCAGTTTACCACAAATGGATTTGGGAGAATTTTTGAGAAGCATAGCCTTTCTCCTCATTCTGAGTAAGGCATCAGCTTTTAACCCCAAGCTGGAAACATCCTAACTAGCATAATATTTCTGGTCATATCTTTCACTGTATTAGAACACATTTAAGTCACTTATTCACACTCTCCTGTTGTAAGCTCCTACCCATTAGCTTGGGAATCTCCATGACTTGGAAAGTTTGAAATTTGTTACACTTGGAAAGAGAAGTTTATTTCTTTTAAACATCTGGAATTCTTAGGAAGTGCTTTAGAGTAGTATAGGCTCATGGAGAAATTTGTGAGAAATTCTTTCCATATGTTACTTATCAGATGCATGGCCTGCTTATGATACTTATGATGAACAAGCTTAGGGACTGAATATGAAAAATCAGATAGGACCTATTCATTAAAAATAAAATAAAACTAGCAACTTGGATATGCTTCTGTGTTTTCAGTTATTTTTATGAGTCCCCAGTTTTCACCCTTCTAGAATCCTGAAAAAGTTAAAAGCAAGTTTACTTCTTTAGTTCTCCATTTGCTGGTATAACTCTGGAATCTGGAAAGAGAGTTCTGTAGTCTTACTCTGCCAATAACATTATTTTGGTCATTCTTTAAGAAAGAACTCATATAATTAATTTCATTGTAGTTCTCAATTTCTTTTTATTTTATAAAAAATCATCTTTTAAGAAAATGTAGAAAATGCAAAAACATCAGAAGAAGAAAAAAATGAAAACCACCCATGATTATATCACCTGGACTTAACTACTATTAATTTTTTTAACATTTATTTATTATTTATTTAGGCTGTGCCGGGTCTTAGTCGCGGCATGTGGAATCTGCATTGTGTCACGCAGGATCTTTAGTTGTGGCATGCGGGCTTCTTAGTTGCAGCACGTGCACTCTTAGTTGCGGCAAGCTTGTGGGATCTAGTTCCCCAACCAGGGATTGAACCCAGGCCCCCTACATTGGGAGTGCGGAGTCTTACCCACTGGGCCACCAGGGAAGTCCTGTTAATTTTTTTTTTTCTTAATCTTAGTTTTTCTCTGTGAATAGGTGGAGTTTTTACATAGTTCTATCTATACAATGGCTTTTTGCTTGGATAGTATTATTATAAGCAGCTTCTTATAAGCATTTGTTGAGTACTTTTTACCATTGTATGAGGGCTTTCACAGACATGGTTTAATTTAATCTCTGCTAGAAAAGTACCATTTCTCTATTTTGGGAAAACTGAGGTTAAAGAAGTTGTGCTAGTTCAAGGATGCATAGCTGGTAAATAGTAGAATCAAGATTCAGACTCAGATTTTCCAATTATATGTCCATGTGCTTTTACTACTATATTATATCCGTTGAATTTGAACTATGAATTATTCTTATTAGAAATTGTCTTAAGATATTTTTGTGATTCTTACCCAAATTAAAAATTATTATTATAGATATAAGCCTTCCAAAGTCAGCAGCCATCTGTTATACAGCAGCACTATTGAAGACAAGGACTGTTTCAGATAAGTAAGTAGTTATGAAAACTATAATAGTTTAGAAAGACTGCTAAACTCAATATTGTTTTTCATCCACTGACTTTAAACAATGCTTTTTTTTCCCTACTTCCTGCTGAATAACCCTTGATCTTATGGGGCTTAGAAGCTTCTTACTATGTGTAGTGGAAAGAGCAAGGTTTTTAGAGCTAAGTGAACTTGGATTCAAATTCAAAGTCTACAGCATACCAGCTATGGAACTTTGGTCAAGTTAATCAGTGTGAGTTTCTTTATTATCTGTAAAATGAGAATAATAATACTGTAGGGTTGTTGTGTGAGGATTATATGTGTTAAATGCCCAAAGCAATGCTAGATAGAAAGTATATCCAGTACATAGTAGCTATGATGGTAATTGTAAGATATGTGGTAGGGAAATAGGTTTCATGTTACCTGTTTTGAGATTATAATTCTGAGTTATTCTGATTTCCTTGTATTTTTGGCTGTCCTTAATGAATTTCTCTTTATTGCACAGGTAAGTTACTCAGAAACGAACCAAATGGCAACTGCTTTCTTTCACCTTAGATTACTGTGGCTTGATATGAATTAGAATGGACTGTTCACAGTCTGTGAACAGTGAAAATTTGATAAGAATGTACTTCTATTTCATGAGATTCTCTAGATGTCCCTGTGTGGCATTTCTTATTTTATTACTTTGCCCAAAGTGTGTCTTTAATGGACTTCTGAAGGTTTTCTTCACGTTAACTTGAATATTTCCATTTCTTATGCTGCCTTCCTTTATATGTTGAACCAAAGGCTTTACTTTTATGTTTAGTAGCCATTTGGCTTTGACTTTAGCCATCACCAGAAACCTCTGATTTAGGGTGCTAAATTACGATCTCAGTTAATTAATTGATTAAAATACTTATTTATTTAAATATTTATTTCTTCATTTTGTGGTTTTCTTACAGATTTTCTCCAGAAACAGCCTCCAGAAGAGGGTTAAGCACAGCAGAAATTAATGCTGTGGAAGCAATTCATAGAGCTGTGGAATTTAATCCTCATGTTCCAAAAGTAAGAAACTTTATGATAGAAATACTACTTTTATTTAAGTTAATCAAATTGGTAACAGTGTATAGACCAAAGTTTGGGTCTCCATAATTTGAGGCAGAATTGTTTTAGTCTGCTATATTTTGATGCTTAGTGTTTACCCTAAAGGGGATGTTAAAAAGAATTTAGAAAGGTGGATAGGAGCAGTATTTCAGTATAGGCTTTATAATTGCTGTCAAAATAAAATTTGATGTACAATATGTTCACTTAGCTGTTCCTTTTACTATAGTTATAGAGAAGAAATAAAATGGCTTGGTCCTAATAAAAGATCATTCATATTTCAGATCATTAAATCAAATATCCTGTTACTATAAAAGCTATTTACATCTAGACAGATGCTTTTGAATGAGGGCTGGGTAGACAAAGACTGAAGACAAATAGATTAAAATAATCAGTGTTAGGAAACAGATGTGAAAGTTCCCAGAAAAACTGCTGAGTTGATGTTTATTTAGTCCCAGATGAACTGTACTCATCTCATTTGTCTTAATATTGTACACCTTGCAGACATACAGATCATTGGTTAATCTTCGTGTGTTATAACCCAAGATGAAATTTTGGATTTTAAAAACAATGCCCCAAGTTAGGGAGTATAGAGTATTCAAGAATATGCCTTTATTTAAAAGAGTAATTGTAACTGTTGATTCCAGTATAATATGTTAGTGGAATTTGGAAACTAGTAAACATTAAAGGATTAACCTCTAAAAAATAATCTCGAAGAAATGCAAGTTGTAAGTCTGTTAGAGTAAGTAAAGACAGAGTCAAGAATATTACTGAAATCTAAGGATGAGAGTCAACAAATATTTATGCCATTCTCTCATTAAGTGAAACTGGTCCCATAAATTTCAATAAAAATTTTAGTGTGAATTATAATACATATACAGCAAAGTGTAAAAAACAGAAATGTGTATCTTAATGATTTATTATAAAGCAAATGAGTGGAAACTACCACTGAGGTCAAGAAACAACATTGTCAGCCCCCAGAAACCCACCTGCCCTTTCCCAATTACAACTTCCTCCCTCCTACCTAAACTTAACCATCATTCTGACATTAATTATGTTTATTAATTATGTTTTTCCTTCTTTTCTTATATTTTTAGTCTATACTTTTCCTTTATTGCTGGCTTTATAAAACAGGTTAAGGAATTGTCCCTCTTTTATCATTCTCTGGAATAATTTGTGTAAAAATTAGAATTATTTCTGCCTTCAGTGATTGGAAGAATTTGCTGATAAAGCTGTCTGATTTTGGATTTTTCTTTGTGAGAAGAATTTTCATTACAAATTTCATATCTTTAATAGTTTAACTACAAATTCAATTTTTTTAACCATTCCATAACTATTCACATTTCTTGTTTCTTCTTGTGTTAGCTTTTGGTAAGTTGTATTTTTCTAGGAATTTATTACATCAAAAATTTCAAATTTATTGGCATAAAGATTTCATAAAATCCTTTTATTAGCTTGTTAATATGTGCAGAATCAGTTGTAACATCCATTTTTTAATTCATAACACTGGCTACCTTTCTTTTTGGCCCTCTATTGGATTCCTCAGGGATTTATCAATTTTATTAGTCTTCGTGAAGAACCAACCTCTGGCTTTGTTGATCTTCTCTACTGTTTGTTTTCTGGTTCATTCATTTCTGCTCTTTACAGCCTTCTTTCAACTTTCTTTGGCCCCATTTTTTTTTAATTCTTGTATCTTCTTTTTTTTTTAATTAATTATTTTTGGCTGTGTTGGGTCTTCGTTGCTGCGTGCGGGTTTTCTCTAGATTGGCGAGTGGGGGCTACTCTTCGTTGCAGTGTGCGGGCTTCTCATTGCAGTGGCTTCTCTTGTTGCAGAGCACAGGCTCTGCGTGCACGGGCTTCAGTAGCTGTGGCACGTGGGCTCAGTAGTTGTGGCTCGCAGGCTCTAGAGCACAGGCTCAGTAGTTGTGGCACATGGGCTTAGTTGCTCCGTGGCATGTGGGATCTTCCTGGACCAGGGCACGAACCTGTGTCCCCTGCTCTGGCAGGCGGATTCTTAACCACTGAACCACCAGGGAAGTCCCTCTTGTATCTTCGTATAAGGTATTTAACTCATTAATTTTTAATGTTTCTTCTTCTAACATATCCATTTAAGTCTATAAACCTTTCTCTAAGTACAATTTTAACTGCATACTATAGCATTATTTTTTTTATAATTTAGTTCAAAAATATTTTCTAATTTCCACTATTACTTCCTCTTTGATTTAGAGGTATATTTATTCCATTTAGATGTGTATTTCTTAATTTTAAAACATATGAAAATTATCTTTTTATCAATAATTTCTGACGTAATTGCATTGTGGCCAGAGAACATACACTGTGTGATTTCACTCCTTTGAAACATTTTTTACTTCTTGAATTTCTATTTATTTTTCACATCTCTCGTATTATTTATAGGTTTGAATTCTCTGCCAAAAGTTTAAATATAATCTGTTATCTCTTTGAAAATAAAGTAGTTATCTTAAAGTCTTTCTCTGATAATCCCAATGTCTAGAACGTCCCTGTTTCTGTTTTTAACATCTGTTTTTTTCTGCTGCATCATGTTCATATCGTCTTTTCTCTTATGCCTGATTTTCTTTCGCTATGTGCCAGATATTTTATTTGAAAAATTGTAGAAATAGCTTAAAATCTCAGATAATATTATGTTCCTTCATAGAGGATTTTCCTTGCCCTTAGATGCCTGGAAGAAGCATTGGTAGGACAGGATCACCTTAATTCAGTTTCAGGGATTGAAATTTTCTGGTCTACCCGGATGACTTGAAACTGGACTGCAGTCCATGAAAGTTTCAGTTTATTTCTGGTTCACCCTTATTCCTAAGATGCAGCTTTCAGAGTCCCAGTCCAATCCTGAGGGTTTTGCCAGGCTCTCACTCTTGACAGGACTTGGACTTCAACTTTTGTTCCAGCAGCCTTACGAAACTGGCAAAAATACTGAACAGGCTCCTAGCTATCTTTTCCAGAATTGTCAAATGTCCCTATAGTGAAAGAAGCCCCAGGTGTGGCTTACTTCTCTGCTTTCTGCCGTCTTTAGACTGTGGCCTGGTAATTCTCTACCCTTTGTCAATTATCTGATGTATTTGATTCAATTTTTTAAAATCGACAGCTTTTCTAGCTGTCTGGGAGGGTTCATCTGAGTTACCCAGTCTTCCGTTACTGGAAGCAGAGGTCTAAAAATACTTGTATATGAAATGCTCTGCTCTCTCTTGCTGCAGAGTGGTTAAGAGAACGGATTCAGCAACTAAACTGCCTACATTTGAATTCTGGCTCCACTACTTCCTAGCTGTATTACCTTGGACAAGTTACTTAACTTCTCTAGACTTGAGTTTCCTCATGTGTAAGCTGGGGATAATATTCCCTACCTCTTAGAG
This sequence comes from Grampus griseus, assembly GCF_964374135.1. Classification (NCBI taxonomy): domain Eukaryota; kingdom Metazoa; phylum Chordata; class Mammalia; order Artiodactyla; family Delphinidae; genus Grampus; species Grampus griseus. The sequence goes on from NC_139017.1 coordinate 84,639,081, forward strand.
TTGTTATTAAGATTAAATGAGTGCATATCTTTAAAGTGCTTAGAAGAGTACCTAACACGTAGTAAGCTTTACAGAAGTGGTTGTTATTGTTAGTACCCAGGATGGGGTGGAAATCTGTTCCTTGTGTGAGAAGATAAGCAGCAGTTATTAATCAGAACTATTCAAATTAAATACACTATTGATATCTAAAAAATTTATTTAATTCCCACTCAAAATAACAAAATCGGGATTGTCTGTTCCCTGTGGTTGTTCTTTTCTGCTTTAAAAACCCTCTTACGTAAAATGTATTCTCAGCAGTAACAATTCTTTTTTTTTTTAACATCTTTATTGGAGTATAATTACTTTACAATGGTTTGTTAGTTTCTGCTTTATAACAAAGTGAATCAGCTATACATATACATATATATATATCCCCATATCCCCTCCCTCTTGCATCTCCCTCCCACCCTCCCTATCCCATCCCTGTAGGTGATTGCAAAGCACAGAGCTGATCTCCTTGTGCTATGCAGCTGCTTCCCACTAGCTATGTATTTTACATTTGGTAGTGTATATATGTCCATGCCACTCTCTCACTTCATTGCAGCTTACCCTTCCCCCTCCCCGTGTCCTCAAGTCCATTCTCTACGTCTGCATTTTTATTCCTGTTCTGCCCCTAGGTTCTTCAGAACCATTTTTTTTTAGATTCCATATATATGTGTTAGCATACAGTATTTGTTTTTCTCTTGCTGACTTACTTCACTCTATGACAGACTCTAGGTCCATCCACCTCACTACAAATAACTCAATTTCGTTCCTTTTTATGGCTGAGTAATAGTCCATTGTATATGTGTGCCACATCTTCTTTACCCATTCATCTGTCGGTGGACACTTAGGTTGCTTCCATGTCCTGGCTATTGTAAATAGAGCTGCAGTGAACATTGTGGTACATGACTTTTTTTGAATTATGGTTTTCTCAGTGTATATGCCCAGTAGTGGGATTGCTGGGTTGTATGGTAGTTCTGTTTTTAGTTTTTTAAGGAACCTCCGTACTCTTCTCCATAGTGGCTGTATCAATTTACATTTCCACCAGCAGTGCAAGAGTGTTCCCTTTTCTCCACACCCTCTCCAGCATTTATTGTTTCTAGATTTTTTGATGATGGCCATTCTAACCAGTGTGAGATGATATCTCATTGTAGTTTTGATTTGCATTTCTCTAATGATTAGTGATGTTGATCATCCTTTCATGTGTTTGTTGGCAATCTGTATATCTTCTTTGGAGAAATGTCTATTTAGGTCTTCGGCCCATTTTTGGATAGGGTTATTTGTTTTTTTTGATATTGAGCTGCATGAGCTGCTTGTGTATTTTGGAGATTAGTCCTTTGTCAGTTTCAGCAGTAACAATTCTGATGGTGTACATTGTGCATTGGTTTTCAAAACTACTGCCAGAGCCACCATGGGTGAGGGGAGGGTAGCAGAAATCCCAGGCATTGCCCAAATTATAAAATTAAATTGTTGGATATGTAATATATATTAACCTTCATATTGAATCTGTCTAAATAATCTGTGATGCTTTTAGTGATACTTCTTTTGAGTTTAAAAACCTACACACACATATAGTGAAATACTCCAAAATACTTCTGAGAGAAATTAAAGAAGACCTAAATAAATGGAGATATATACCATGTTTGTGGATTAGAAGACTAATTATTGTTAAGATCTCTCCAAATTGATCTGTAGATTAAATGCAATTCCTATTAAAATCCTAGTAGACATGTTTGTAAAAACTGACAAGCTTGGGCTTCCCTGGTGGTGCAGTGGTTGAGAGTCCACCTGCCGATGCAGGGGACATGAGTTTGTGCCCCGGTCCGGGAAGATCCCACATGCCGCAGAGTGGCTGGGCCTGTGAGCCATGACCGCTGAGCCTGCGCGTCTGGAGCCTGCGCTCTGCAACGGGAGAGGCCACAACAATGAGAGGCCCACGTACCACAAAAAAAAAACCAAAAAAACAAAACAAAAAAACTGACAAGCTCATTCTAAAATTTATATGGAAATGCAAAGGATCTAGAATAGCCAAAACCGTTTTGAGAAAGAACAGTAAGGTTAGAGGGACTTATACTACCCAATTTCAAGACATTTTTAAAGCTACAGTAATTAAGATAATATAATATTGGCATGAAGGTTGAAATGTAGATCAATGAAAGACAATAGAGAATCCTGAAATAAACTCACATAATTTTGGTCAGTTGATTTTCAACAAGAGTTCCAGTGCAATTCAATGGGGAAAGGATAATCTTTTCAACAGATGGTGCTGGGAAAATCAGGCATCTATGTGAAAAACAAACAAACAACCTAGACCCTCTCCTCATGCCAAATAAAAAATTAACTCAAAATGGATCAAAGATCTAAATGTAAGAGGTAAAATTATAAAAATTCTAGAAGGAAACAGAACCTGGGTTAGGCAAAGATTTCTTCAAAAGCATGATCAATTAAAAAAAACCTGATAGATTGGACTTCTTAAAATGTTTGCTCTTCAAAAGTTATCACTAACAAAATGGAAAGATAAGCCAAATGACTGCAGGTCATTTATCTCTTAAAGTTTGGTATCCAGAACTTATAAAGAACTTTTATAACTCAGTAATAATAGGACAAACAACTCACTTCATCAAAGAAGGTTTATGAATTAGCTATCAAAGAAGGCACATGAAAAGATACTCAGCATCATTAGTCATTGGGAAAACAAATTAGAACCACAGTGTGATACTACTTTATATCCACTAGAATGGCTATACTCACATAGACTTACAATATCAGGTGTTGGCAAGAATGTAGAGAAAATGCATATATTGCTGCCAGGCATTTAAAATAGTATAGCTACTTTGGAAAACAGTTGTGTAGTTAAACATATACTTACCATATGATCCATCAATTCCATTCCTAGATATTTACCCAAGAGCAATGAAAACGTATGCCTATACAAAGACTTGTATGAAAGTGTTCATAGCAATATTATTCACAATAGCAAATAATTTGAAACAGTCCAAAAATAGGTGAATGAATAAATAAGTGGTGATATATCCACGTAATGGAACACCTCTTAGCACTAAAAAGGAACGAAGTATAAGTACATGCAACAACATAAATGAACCTCAAATACTTTATGCCAAGTGCAAGAAACCAGACACAAAAGACAATATATTGGGGACTTCCTTGGTGGCGCAGTGCCAGTGCAGGGGATATGGGTTTGAGCCCTGGTCCGGGAAGATCCCACATGCCGCGGAGCAGCTAAACCCGTGCGCCACAACTACTGAGCCTGCGCTCTAGAGCCTGTGAGCCACAACTACTGAAGTCCGTGTGCCTAGAGCCCATGCTTTGCAACAAAGAGAAGCCACTGCAATGTGAAGCCTGCGCACTGCAACAAAGAATAGCCCCAGCTTGCCACTAGAGAAAGCCCACGTGCAGCAACGAAGACCCAACACAGCCAAAAATTAAATTAAAAAAAAAAAAGACAACATATTGGGGACTGCCCTAGTGGCGCAGTTGTTAAGACTCTGTGCTCCCAATGCAGGGGGCCCAGGTTCAATCCCTGGCCAGGGAACTAGATCCCATACGCATGCTGCAACTAAGAGTTTGCATGCCACAACTAAGGAGCCGGCAAGTCGCAACTAAGGAGCCCACCTGACGCAACTAAAGGAGCCCACCTGCCACAACTAAGACCTGGCACAACCAAATAACTAAATAAATATTAAAAAAATAAATTATCATCAGTACTTACAGTTGAGCCAAGGAGTGTATTATATTTCCTTTAAAAAAAGACAGCATATTGTATGATTCCATTTATATGAAATTTATGAAATAGGTAAAACTATAGACACAAAAGGCAGATCAGTGGTTCCCTGGGGCTGTGGGTAGGAGTGGAGATTGACTTCAAACAGGCATGAGGGAACTTTTTATGGTGATGGTTGCACAACTGTATAAATTTAGTAAAAATCATTGAACTGTATACTTACAATGGTAAATTTTGTGATATATAAAGTATACGTCAGTAAAACTGTAAAATATGTTATTTAATTAAATATAAATATACATTTAATAAGTATGTAATATGTATATACTGCAATATTTGAAAATCATTTTTAGCACCAGTAAAGCCTTGCCTGAAAAAAAATCATTTTTATTTATAGGTAGAAATTTGTATATTTTTTCCCCTTACCTAAATACCAAAACCAGTTGACAATTCAGCTCTATCAAAATATCCAACTGAGTAGAATGGCTCTGTAACCTTACGTTATTGTTTGTGGATAGGCAGTTTAAGCTGGGTGTTACCAAACAGGTTAAAAATTAAGGTTTTAGGGGGGAAATTTTATGCTCCAACAATTTGGATAATGTCCCACTTAAATAACATTAGTGTTATATGAATTGGAAGAGCGCTGGAATTTGTGGCTGTTTTTGCAAGTGATGAAGTATGTACAGATATTCTCTCCCCTTTCTCTTCTATTATAGTCTCTATCTGTGATTCTCTCAGCTGGAGCCAGCAAACATAAAGGGCTTTAGGGGTTTTCTTCCTCAGACTTCAACAATGTGTCATGATAACTTACTTAACCTAATGAACAGTGACACTTAAATATATATATATATTTTTAAATCTTCTTTTATTCTTATAAATTTATTATGCAAATTTTCAAATGTTCTATGAATCTTACCAGTAAAATGACAAATTGTAAAGCTGTTTTAACAGGAACTATTTTGGCTACTTTCCACATAACTACAACAGAAATGGCTATAGGTCTAGAGCTGTGCAATTTGTTAAAGCTGGAAGCCATTAGAAGTGCAGTAGAAAAAGATCACATAAATCTCTTCAGGCTATGAATTTGCTTTAGATGTTTCATCAGTATTGATTGCTTTTACAGATTTTTTTAATCTACTGAATGAATTCAGTATACAGTAACTGTGATAGTAATAGTAAAAAAATTAGAACAACATGTTTTCATGATTTTTGACTTGTTCTTCATTACCTAGGTATGGCTTTGGTTCAATAAACATTTTGTTTTAGTCACCAAACAAGAAAAAGATTATGTATCTTTCAGCTACTATAGAAATTGTTGGTTTTTAAAATTTTACGGTAGAAAATATTTCATACTTTTTAAATATTCCATAGCATCCTGTTTCAGTCATTCTTGTGTCTCACATTTTTTTATTATCCAACCATCAAGAAGTATTTTTTAATTAAAATAATTCATATACAATATAATTCACCCTTTTAAAGTATACAATTCAGTGGTTTTTAGTATATTCACAAGGTTGTGTAATTATCACCACTCTCTGATTCTAGAACATTTTTATTACCCCCAAAAGAAACCCTGTAGCTATTAGCAGTCACTCCCCATTCCTCTCTCCCCAAATCCATGACAACACAGATCTACCTTCTGTCTCTGTAGATTTAGAATTATATTATGTGGCCTTTTCACTTAGCATAAGGTAGCAGGTATCAATACTTCCTTTCTTTTTATGGCTGAGTAGTAATCCATTGTATGGATATACCACATTTTGTTTATCCATTCATCAGGTGATGGGCATTTGGGTTGGTTCCACTTTTTGGCTATTATGAATAATGCTGGTGTGAATATTCATGTGCAAGCTTTTGTGTGGACACATGGTTTCACTTCTCTTGGGTATATGCCTAGGAGTGGAATTGATGGATCATATGGTAATTCTCTATGCTTAACTTTTTGAGAGACTGCCAAGCTTTTTCAAAGTTGGCTGTGCTATTTTACATTCCCAATGTAAAAAATTCCCAAAAATTTACAGCAATTTTTGAGGGTTACAATTTCTGTACATCTGTGCCAACAGTTGTTATTGTCTGTGTTTTGACTGTAGTTGTCCTAGTAGGTGTGAAGTGGCATCTCATGATTTTGATTTGCATTTCCTAATGACTAATGATGTTGAACATCTTTTAATGTGGTTATTGGCCATTTGTATATCTTCTTTTTTTAAATTTTTTAAAATAATTTTTATTGAGTATAGTCGATTTACAATGTTTTTAGTTTCAGGTGCACAGTAAAGTGAATCAGTTTTACATATATCCACTTTTTTTTAGATTCTTTTCCCATATAGGCCATTACAGAGTATTGAGTAGAGTTTGCTGTGCTATACAGTAGGTACTTATTAGGTATTTATTTTATATATAGTAGTGTATATATCTCAATCCCAATCTCCCAATTTGTCCCTCCCCCCCGTTCCCCCTGGAAACCATAAGTTTGTTTTCTACGTCTGTGACTCTATTTCTGTTTTGTAAATAAGTTCATTTGTACCAATTTTTTTTAGATTCCACATACAAGCGATATTATATGATATTTGTCTTTCTCTGTCTTACTTCACTCAGTATGACAATCTCTAGGTCAATCCATGTTGCTGCAAATGGCATTATTTCATTCTTTTCTATGACTGAATAATATTCCATTGTGTATATATACCACATCTTCTTTATCCATTCATCTTTCAGTGGACATTTAGGTTGCTTCTTTGTCTTGGCTATTGTAAATAGTGCTGCAATGAACATTGGGGTGCATGGATCTTTTCTAATTATGGTTTTCTCCAGATATATGCCCAGGAGTGGGATTGTGTATCTTCTTTGGATAAATATCCAAGTCCTTTGCACATTTTTAAATTCATCTTTTTATTATAAAAAGTATTCTTTAACATTATTATTATAGTTAGCCATTGACATTCTTGATTAATATGGTCCAAAACCATTGTGAATCTCCATGGGTTGAGAAATACCAGTATAACATATAATTTTACTCCTGAAATGAGAACATGAGGATGGGTCATGAACCTTGCTGAGATATGGATGCTGAAGATTCAACTAGGGTTATTCATTTGGTAAGTTACTCACATGTGTGCACAAGCCTCAGAGCACAAATGATTGAAATTTGTTCCTTAGCAAAATTATGGCTTTATAAATCATGGATGTTTAGAGATAGCACAGATGATTGAAATCGTAAATATTAAATCCAAAAATATCCATGATTTACTATAGATGTAATTGTTCTTAGTATGACACTTTACACATCAGTTAGAATAGTATTATCTAACTTTAATTTAGGATCTAGCAATAGCTTGCTGCAATATTTCATTGAAGGTTTTTTTTATTAGCATACTACCACCAAATTCTTCTAAATTTTATTATCTTTAGATTTAAATTTGAGATACTTGCCTTAAAAACAAAATCACAGAATAGAAAGTCCAGAAATATATCTATATGTATTTTGTCATTTGGTTTTTGACAAAAGCACCAATGCAGTTCAGTGGGGAAAGGAAACTCTTTTCAACAAATGGTGCTGGAACATCTAGATGTCTGAATGGGGGGAAAAATCATGAAATATTCTCATAGCATACATAAACATTAATTTGAGATGGATCATTTACCTAAATGTAAGAGCTAAAACTATACATCTAGAAGAAAACATCTAAGAATATCTTTGAAATTTTGGGGTAGACAGAGATTTCCTAGGACACAATAGGCACTTAACTGTAAGAGAAAAAATTCTAAATTGGCCTTTTCAAAAATTGAAAATTCTTCTCACTGATGACAGTGTTAAGAAAAATGAAAAGGCAGGAAATTCCCCAGCCGCCCAGTGGTTAGGACTCCGTGCTTTCACTGCTGTGGGCACAGGTTCGATCCCTGGTTGGGGAACTAAGATCCTGCAAGCTGTGCGGTGTGGCAAAAATAAATAAATAAATAAATAAAAATCATCATCATTTTAAAAAAAATGAAAGGCAAACCACAAATAGGAAAAAAAATATTTCCAGTTTGTTTGTTTGGCAAAGGACTCAAATCCAGAATATATAAGTATAAAATGACAACTTTAATGTAAAACATGGTCAAAAGCCTTGAACAGATACTTCAGAAAAGAAGATATTGGAATGTCCAATAAACACATAAAGAGGTGCTCACCATTGTTGGTTATCAAGGAAATGCATTATAAAATTACAAGGTATCATGCCTATCAGAATGGCTGTAATTAAAAATACTGATAAAATATTGGTAAGAATGTGGAACATTTAGAACTCTAGTACATTACTGCTAAGAGTATATAAAATGATACAACCACTTTGTCAGTTTCCTATAAAATTAAACATATACCTCACCCTATGACCCAGTTCTACTCCAAGGTGTGCATCCAAGAGAAAAAAATTTATTTAGCAATAAAAAGAAAAGAACTACTGGTACAGCAAAACATGGATGAATCTTAAAAATATAGCGTTCAAAAGAATATATACTGAATGATTCCATTTATGTGATATTCAAGAAAAGGCAAAAGTGATCTATTGTGGTAGAAATTAGAATGGTGGTTGCCTCAGGTGGTCAGGATAGAGGTATTAACTGGAAAGGAGAACTTTCTGGGGTGATGGTGTTGCTTGTCTACTTTCTTTCTTTTTTTAAATTTATTTTTGGCTGTGTCAGGTCTTAGTTGTGGCATTCAGGATCTTTCATTGCAGCACTTGGTCTTCTCTCTAGTTGTGGTGCACGGGTTCCAGAGCGTGCGGGATCTGTAGTTGTGGCACTCGGGCTCAGTATTTGAAGCTCGTGGGCTTAGTTGCCCTGCGGCATGTGGGATTTTAGTTCCCTGACCAGGGGTCAAACCCGCATCCCCTGCACTGGAAGGAGGATTCTTAACCGCTGGACCACCAGGGAAGTCCCTTGTTAAAACTCATCGAACTGAATACTTAAGACCCGTGCATTTTACTGTTTTTAAATTATACCTCAATAAAGAAAAAAGAATCAGACTCAACATGGAAAGCACTGTCAAGGTATCATGCCTCCTGATTAAATGAGATGATATATGTGAAGTTCTCAACACAATGTCTGAGTGTCAGGCAACAGCATTGATTATTATGGCCATCACTGCTTTATTATACTCTGTTACCATTTTCTCCTCCTGTTTAAGCTGTTCCAGTGTGTCCTCTTCCCTTGTAAATATTAGTTTAGTGCTTTAGAGTGTATAAGATTTGGGGATTCCTTTGTTGAGATGGGGTGAAGGTGAAGATGGTTAGGTGAGACAGTTAGGAATTAACTAATTTGAATTACTTAATACCCTGAGGACAGTTTGTGTCTTCCAGAAGAAGCCCTTGAGGGAAGAGTGGCGTAGAACATTTAAAAACAAAACAAAACCTTGTTTAGTAAATCTCTGCAACTTGAGTACATGTTTAGGAATATGCTATCTGTGGCTTTTTAAAATTATTTTTATTTTACAATAAAACTGGTTTTGGTATTGTGCTGCTAAGCAAGTAGACCATGCCAGGAGGCCTTTACAAGTGCAAGGGGAATTTTAAAAATAAATGGATACATAAAAGGTAAAATCCATTCTGGCTGATCAGAAATTGAAGCCCGTAGGATGGTATGAGTCCCATCCATTAGAGAAGGTACTAGGTCTTTAGCAGCGGGCTTACATTTCTTTTGGCCCGACTACTTATATTATAGCAGTATAAGTAAAAGATGAGGGAGATGGGCACTCAGTTGAGATTCTGAGTGGCATAGCAGGAGTACAGGGAATAAAGGGAAGTGGTGTTAAAGTCTGTGACCCATACTTAGAGCACAGTGAGGCCTTTGCCTTTCCCTTATATTGTACTGTGGCCCAGGTGGAAGGGTTGAGATATGAAATGCTTATCTCTTGAGATGCTGCTCTGTAGGATGATTTGGAAAGTCATTTTCCTGAAGCACATGCCCTGTTTAGCCTCCCATCCCTCTCTTTTTAATATAAGATCACTTTCCCTTTGCTCCTGAGGCTGCTAGGTAGTATCATGTTTTCTTTCAGTTTATTCATACAGCAGTTGTTTACTTTCTATCTGGGAACTTTCTTTAGTCTCCCTTATAATACACCTCCATGTGGAATCTTTGCATTCAGCCTGCCTGTCCAATCTCATAGAATGTGCACTGAGAAAACTAATTGGAGAGATAAATTGGTCTTGATGTGCATGACTGATCAAGAGCAAAGTACCTTAATTTCAGATGCCTTCAGAGAGATTTTTCTTTAACCTCTGCTTTTAAGAGGAAGATTATAAAGCATTATCGTTACTTCAGGTCAGAATTATATTGCTTTTGGTCAAAAGCTGTTGTAAGATTTGCAAAGTAATAGAAACAAAGTAATCTAGAGATAAATTATAAAGATCAAAGCAATTCAAAATTAAAGTGAATTTGAGCGTAAGCATAGGTATGGATTTAGAGTTATAAAAGATACCATCAGACCATACATCATTATGTCTTTTTAACTATAGCTTCCAAAGTAGCTTTAATTTTTAATATTTTTAGCGAAAAGCAAGAGACTTTGAGTAATTATTTGAGTATATTGTCCATAGTTGAATACTAGTTAAAATTGGCCCACGCAATTTCCAGATATAACAAGAAGATGATTTGGAGGTAATATGGAAGGTCCTGCAGCACATACTAGGTACCAGCCTTGGTTTATGTCTTTAACTATATTTTATTTGCCAGTTATTTCCAAATATGTTAACTCTGGCTTCCTTCCTTGTCTTTAGATTTGCATTTCTATCTAGTTGTGGAAATTTTTACCTGGGTATCTAATAAGTACTTCAGACACTTTAATGTGTTCTCAAACTGATTTTTTTAAAATTTATTTTTTAGTCTCTTCTCCAACTTGCCTCTCCTTCCTTATTTCTATATTTTGACTTACGGCTTTATTATTTTCTTCTGTAATTAACCTTTACTCTGCTCTTTCCAAATTACCAACTCGTATTATGACCTTTGAAATCTCTTTCAGATCTAGCCATCTTCTCCATCCCCACTGTCACTGCTCATTGTGCACCTTCACTACCTTTTTTTTTTTTGTGTGGTACGTGGGCCTCTCACTGTTGTGGCCTCTCCCGTTGCGGAACACAGGCTCCGGACGCGCAGGCTCAGCAGCCATGGCTCACGGCCCAGCCGCTCCGCGGCATGTGGGATCTTCCCGGACCGGGGCACGAACCCGTGTCCCCTGCATCGGCAGGCGGACTCTCAACCACTGCGCCACCAGGGAAGCCCTATTCTTTTAAAAATTATTATTGTTATAAAAGTAATGAATGCTTTAAAAAAAAATTCAGACCCTTTAGAAGTTTATAAAGTAAAAAATCCCCTGTTTCTTCTCTCCCAATTCTACTTCTCTCACGTAACCACTGTTTCTGTTTGGTGTATATGTTGCCAGACATTTTCTGTGCATTTTTAAACATACAGATATGTATGTGTAGAAATACAGTAATCTCAAATACTCTACCATCTTTTGTTTGGACCATTAAAACAGATTCCTCAGTGGTCTCCCTGCCATCAAACCCTCTCTACTCTGGTCATTGCCAGAGTTATCCACCTAAATAGCAAATCTTACTCTGCCTAAAGAGCTCTGCTTGTTCCCTATTGCCTATACGATAAGGACCAACCCTGTAGTATTGCGTGTATAGAAACCCTTCATAGTCTGGGCCCAGTATCTGTCTCCAGCCTTGCTCCTCACCACTTCTGCCTTGTTCCTTACCTCCAGTGCTACTATTCCCTGGATTGGCCAGGTCTCATTATGACTCCCTACCGTTGTACATATGCTCAGTCTCTTCTCTACCTGGCAAGTTTCTACTCATTGTTCAAGATCCTGCTCATCTGTTGCCTCCTTTGTAGAGGTGTCTTTCCCACTTTTCCCAAGCAGAGATAATGGCTCTTTCTTCTGTTTCTTTAGTACCTTAATCATCTTTTTTTTTTTTTCTTTTGGTCTGTTTGTATGTCTCTCCCTTAGTTATTGGTGAGCTTTTTAAAAAGCAGGACTCTTGTCTTAGCATCATTTTATGTCTGATATTCTACTTACCACATAACAGGCATTCAATAAATGTTTGGTAAATAAACATGTTTGTAATTTAGATCTGCATTACTATAAAGACCTATCTAAGGTAAAGAAAATAAAATTTTAGATCCCATCAATTTTTTAAGCCATTTAATATTTTGTGAGTTTTGCTACATTATGTCACTTTGGGCCTTTTAAGGACAGTAGTACAATTTCAGCATGACCTTATTTCTTAACTGATAAAAGAACTCAGCTTTTAATGGAATACTATACTATATTTTAAATGAGTTAGATCTATATAGAGATGGGAAGAGATATACAAGATATATTGTGAAGTAAAAAGTGAGTTGCGTAACAGTTTGATACTATATTTCAGAAAAGTAGAATCAGTATGTTATGCTTAAAAAAAGAAATCCAGACAAACATAAATAAGATTATTATCTTTATTTCCTTTTTTCTTTTATTCTCCAATCTTGTAATAGATTCTTTTCTGTGTAACTCTGTAATGTTTGCATTTTTGTACTGTGAGCATGTACTTTTATAAGCAAAAAAAAAAAAAGAGACCAAAACAAAACAAATTACCCGTCAGTTTTTAACCTTTCATATTCTTCTTCCTACAGAAGTAAAGTCTTGATAGCTGAATTTTTTTGTTTTCATTTTGTTTTGTTTTTAGTTTGCCCAGAAAGTTAGAAAATATCTTTAAGTAAAACTGAAATACTTAAAGGTATGAGTTTGAAGACATTTTAGCTATATATATCAGATCCAGTCAGTTAATTATTTTAGGACCTGCTTTGGATAGTGTAATACACTAGGTGCTGAAGTAGAATATGAAGGATATGGTTTCTATCATGTAGTGACTACACCTTATTCTGGGTAGCAGAAATTCTTGAGTAGCACTTTGTGGAGGAGATAAAATGAGTAATAATCCTATAATTACATATTTTAAGTATATTTTCTTTTTTTCTTTTGTCTTTTTAATTTATTTTATTTTTGGCTGCATTGGGTCTTCGTTGCTGCCCGCGGGCTTCTCTAGTTGACGTGAGCGGGGGCTGCTCCTCATTGCGGTGCGCAGGCTTCTCATTGCGGTGGCTTCTCTTGTTGCGGAGCACAGGCTCTAGGCACGCGGGCTTCAGTAATTGTGGCGCTCCGGCTCAGCAGTTGTGACTTGCGGGCTTTAGAGCACGGGCTCAGTAGTTGTGGCACACGGGCTTAGTTGCTCTGCAGCATGTGGGATCCACCCGGACCAGGACTCGAACCCGTGTCCCCTGCGCTGGCAGGCGGATTCTCAACCACTGTGCCACCAGGGAAGTCCCTAAGTATATTTTCTTTAAACTGAAAGTTTTTCTTTATATTTTGAGGGTGAAATTTTATTTCACTGTCCTATTTCAGAAACTGAAATATAAGAATTTCTTTGAAGTCAAATTGTAGAGGACATTTGCTGGTAGGTAAGACATGATAATAAAAAGTAAGGTAGCATAAGGAAACAATTTTTTAATGATTAAATAGTGAAGATTTTTAATATAAAATCCTGAAGTATTATTTCCTAATAAACGTACCATATCTGATTCTGAATTGTCACTTAGATTATTACTCAGTGAAAGTATAGATATATAGTTGCTATTAACAGAAGTATTTTTAGATATATTAAGTTGATACCTTTTATAATATAAGTTTTACTCAATAATTGTTAACTTAATATCTTTGCTTACCATTTGCTAAGTGGCTACCAAGATAGGGTTTAGTCTAAAGCTTCAGGGTTCTAAAACACATTGAAAATAATTTGAGATGTTTTTATCTGTAAAATAAAACAGATCTCTAATCGAAAGGACTTAGTTTAAGTATTAAACCTCTCTGAAAATAAGATATTCTTTTTATGATGGAGATTCCACTGTGTTTGCTTCATTTTCTTTGCTTCCTACTGAAGAAGCTCTTAGTGCACTTGCAAAGAGCATAAGGAGTCGTGTCAGAGGTCAGCTATTTGAGTCCATTTTCCCACAGTCGCCTGGTGCGAGTGATCTTTTACTGTGTTTTAAAAAATGGGCAAGGATTAAAGAGGATTAGAAAGAATGTTACCCTCCTGAATATAGGCCCAAGGCACTAAGGGTAGAGAACCCAGCCAGGCAGCAAATGGGCTTTGCTTGACCAGGACACAACCTCTGCTGCATTCCTTTAAGAAACTGAATGGGAAATGTTAAGTCCCCAAACTGGATTAGTAAATAATCTCATAGCTTGTGACATCTGCTAAAATAAATTGATAAGCAGACTGCATTCTTACACTTTGAGGAGAGAGCTAGAGACATCAAGACTAAGAGTAATTATTCTTTTTATCTTTTTGCTTTTTAATTTCACCTTTATTGGGGTATAGGAATAAGAGTAATTCAAGATGAGCATTAAGCTCAGTAAGTGTTGGAAAGGCATATTCCATAAACAAAAAAGAAAAATTACTTTAGATGTATTAATACCATGAGTACATATGTATTGATTAATAACCTAAGGCTTAAAATTTAAAACCACTTCAATTATTTTTAGAATTCTTCCTGTTTGTAGTAGTTTTACAAAGTGTTTCACACATTCAACTGTTTAATTCATGTTGTTTATCTTATTAGCTTGTGTAATGACCTGAGGAACTTAGAATTTGAAATGTGAGAATATATCTTTTAAGACACGTTTGGAATGTTTCTCTTTTTATATCTTATAATAGATGTTAATGTGGTTTGGACCATATGACACATAATTTGGTATCAAATTATTGAAACCCAAAGAGGTTGTTTCACAGCTAGTCTAGTAGGGGAGGTATACTCTGGCCTCAGTCTTTGGAAGAAGTAGTTAGCTAACTAAATATTTTTTAAAAGATTTTGTTTTAAGTTGACCACTTTAATAGTAAAGATGATGTACAAGTGTAATTTTGCATCTTTCTTCATGTAATTAGTATATTTGATTAGTGCAGTAACTGATTATGCTGCTTTTGTTATGTATTATAATATTAAGGCAAGTATTTTCTTCAAGAGTTTAGAATTTAATTTCATATGTTAATAAGAATTGATAGGTCATAACTTCTTTAACAGGCACACTCACTCATCTTGCAGTATGCTCTCAAGTCTCAAGAGTTAAAATTGTTCAGGTTGGCCCTGTACATTGAATATGTCCTCCTGTTCTTCTCCCCACCATACCCCCCAACCTGCTCATCCACATTCCACCTGTCTTTATATATCAGCTCAAATCCCAAATTCTATCAGGTGGTTTAAATCATAATTCATACCTCTTAAACATAGAATTACCATATAGCCTAGCAATTCCACTCCTAGGTAACCCAAGAGAGATGAAAACATTTGTTCACATGAAAATTCATACACAAATGTTTATTGCAGCATTATTCATAATAGCCAAAAGGTGAAAACCAAATGTCTATCAAATGATGAATGGATAAAGAACTGTGGTCTGTCCATACAATAGAATATTATTCAGCCACAAAAAAGAATGGGGTACTGATACATGCTACAACATGGGTGTATGCTAAGTGAAATAAACCAGTCACAAAAGACCCTATATTATGTGATTCTGTTTGTATGAAATATCTGGAATAGGCAAATCTATAGGACAGAGAGTATATTAGTGGTTGCTTAGGGCTTAGGGGGATTGTGGGTGTAGAGGGTGATAACTAAAGAGTATGGGGTTTCCTTATTTTAAAATTTTTATTGAAGTATAGTTGATTTACAATGCTGTGTCAGTTTCTACTGTAGAGCACAGTGATTCAGTTATACACATATATGCATTCTTTTTCATATTCTTTTCCATTATGGTTTATCACAGGATATTGAATATAGTTCCCTGTGCTATATAGTAGAAACTTATTGTTTATCCATCTTCTATATAATAGTTTGCATCTGGTAATCCCAAACTTCCAATTCATCCCTCCCCCACCCCCTCTTCCCTTGGCAACCATAAGTCTGTTCTCTATGTCCATGAGTCTGTTTCTGTTTCATAAAAGTTCACTGGGGTCATATTTTATTTTATTTTATTTATTATTTTTTAAAATTTATTTTATTTTTGGCTGTGTCAGGTCTTAGTTATGGCATGGGGGATCTTTCGTTGCGGCATGCGGGCTTCTCCCTAGTTGTGGCATGCAGGCTCCAGAGCACGTGGGCTCTGTAGTTGTGGCATGCAGGCTCCAGAGCGCATGAGCTCTGTAGTTGTGGCATGCAGGCTTGGTTTCCCCACGGCATGTGGAATCTTAGTTCCCCAACCAGGGATCGAACCTGCGTCCCCTGCATTGGAAGGCAGATTCTTAACCGCTGGACCATGAGGGAAGTCCCTGGGTCATATTTGAGATTACACATATAAGTGATATCGTATGGTATTTGTCTTTCTCTTTCTGGCTTACTTCACTTAGTATGATTATCTCTAGGTCCATCCATGTTTCTGCAAATGGCATTATTTCATTCTTTTTTATGGCTGTGTAGTATTCGATTGTATATATGTATAACATCTTTATCCATTCATCTGTCAACTTTTAGGTTGGCTATTGTAAATAGTGCTGCAGTGAACATTGGGATGCATGAATCTTTTTGAATTATAGTTTTCTCCAGATATATGCCCAGGAATGGAATTGCTGGATCATATGGTAACTCTATTTTTAGTTGTTTTGAGGAACCTCCATACTGTTTTCCATAGAGGCTGCACCAATGTACATTTGGGGTTTCCTTTTGAAGTGATGAAAATGTTCTAAAATTGTGATGGTTGCACATATCTGTGAACATACTAAAAACCATTGAACTGTGGACTTTAAATGGGTGAACTGTAAAGCATGCGAACTATATCTCAATAAAGCTGTTATTAAAAACTAAATTAAAAAATTAATACCTCCTATCCATATTCCTATATACATCTATACCTCTAGTGAAACATTTAACATAGTCTGGTTATAATTTTTTTTTTTTAATTTGGCTGCGTAGGGTTTAGTTGCATCACATGGGATCTTCATTGCAGCATGTGGGATCTTTCCTTGTGGTGTGCAGGCCCTTCATTGTGGCGCGCCGGCTCCAGAGCGCATGGGCTCAGTAGTTGCAGCATGCAGGCTCTCTAGTTGTGATGCATGGGCTCTGGAGCACGCAGGCTCAGTAGCTGTGGCACGCGGGGCTTAGTTGCCCCGAGGCATGTGGGATCTTAGTTCCCCACCCAGGGATCAGACCTGCATCCCCTGCAGTGGAAGGTGGATTCTTAACCACTGGACCACAGGGAAGTCCCAGTTTGGTTAAAATTTTTAACTTAATAAATCTGTCTTTCTCGGGAGTTCCCTGGCGGTCCAGTGGTTGGGACTCTGCGCTTTCAATTGCCAGGGGCCCAGGTTTAATCCCAGGTCAGGGAACTAGGATCCCACAAGCCGTGCAGTGCGGCCGAGAAAATAGAAAAAGAAATCTGTCTTTCTCATTACCTTAGGAAGCTCTAGAGAATAGTGTTTTGGCATTCCCTAACAAGCATAGTGATTTGCACTCAGTAAATATTAATTTAATTGAACTTCTTAACAATTAAATTCCTTCACTATAGAAGGGAAATAAAGAAAAAATATCGAATGTTGCCACAACGTGTTATTCCAAAATTGTGTTTTATAATTTTTTACACTTATTCTTTTTTGGAAAAGTAAGTAATTTCCTCCAACATTATTTCCTCAGCTTGAGTTTCCATTTGTGTTTAGTAAAGTCACACATAAGCCATTTATTACCTTATTTTTACCTATAGGAATGTTCTGATCTTTGGAATTTGCATTTATATAAGCATTTTGTCAGTAGGACCTTCATGTCATTTCAACTAGCTTAATATTTGTTTGTTTTTTAAATCAAATTAACTTTATAAAATTTGAATCTACACTTTTGTGGATATTTGAATTTAGCATAATTTTCCTTTTTTTCTGTGGTGTGTCTATGTGTGTGTGTTATTTTTCTAGTATTTACTAGAGATGAAAAGTCTCATTTTACCTCCAGAACACATTCTGAAACGGGGCGATAGTGAAGCAATTGCCTATGCTTTCTTTCATCTTCAGCACTGGAAGCGAATAGAAGGTGCTCTTAATCTGTTACAGTGTACATGGGAAGGCAGTAAGTATTCTTTTCCAAATGTAACACTAATCTTTCTGACTAATTATTCCATTCACAGGCAGTCTTTTTGTAATGAGATTGTGAGTTTCTTTAAGGACTTGTTCAGATTGGTTTCAAAGTGAACTCAGTGGTGTTTATTGGTTTACTGGTAGAAGAAACATGTAATGTGCTTATATTAATGCCACATTTAGGAAAAGCAGAATGAGAAACTGTTTGGGTATTCTGCTATATGTTCACTTAAATTAAGTATTTATAAGGAAAGAATGGAAACTTATATCCCTTCATTTATAAGTTTTTTAATGTGGTTAGCTATTCTAACATTTTAAAAATTGGATTTTTGTTTTGTTTTGTTTTGAGATGTGTACAACATGAAACTAATTTCCTCATTACTGATATCAACTCGATTCTTTAAAATTTTTTTTAAATTGTGGTAAAATACATATCACATTAAAATTACCATTTTAAACATTTTTAAATGTACAGTTCAGTGACATACATGTACATTGTTGTGCAACCACCATTATCCTTCCCCCAAATTTTTTCATCACCCAAAATGAAATTCTCTACCCATTAAACAATTAACTCCCCAATCTTCCCTCCTCCCCAGTCCCCTGGTAACCATTCTGTTTTCTGTCTCTATGAGTTTGACTACTCTAGGTATCTCATATAAGTGGAATCATACAATATTTGTCCTTTTATATATGGCTTATTTCACTTACCATAATGTTGTAGCATGTGTCAGAGTTTTATTCTTTTTTAAGGCTGAGTAATATTCCATCGTAAGTGTATACAAAATTTTGTTTATCCATTCATCCATCAATGGACATTTGGGCTGTTTCTACCTTTTGACTATTATGAATAATGCTGTTATGAACGTGGGTGCATAAATATCTGTTCAAGTTCCTGCTTTCATTTCTTTTGGGTGTATACCTAGAAGTGGAATTGCTAGATCATATAATTTTGTGTTTAAACTTTTGAGGAGCCACCATACTATTTTCTATAGCAGCTGAACCATTTTACATTCCACTAGCAATGCACAGGGGTTTCACTTTCTTTATATCCTTGCCAATACTTGTTATTTCCTGGATTTTTTAGTAATAGCATCCTAATGGGTGTGGAGTAGTGTCTCATTTTGATTTTGATTTGCATTTCCCTAATAATAAGTAATGTTGAACATCTTTTTATATGTTAATTGGCTATTCGTACATTTCTTTGGAGAAGTGGATTATTTTCCAGTAACTACCAGATCTCTCTCATTTGTAACTTCTTAAAATCACCTGTCAGTGAAAATTCAAAAATAAATTCAATGTTCATTCACTAAAGTTGGTTAACCTCCTCAAAGTTTGCATTGAGGCACCTTTGGGTATTATAGCAAATTCACAAGAGTGCCATGGGATATTTTAAATTTTTAGTAGAAACATAGCAATACACCATTCAAACTGTAGCTCTAGATAGTTCACGGTTTCAATATTAGACAGCTCTCCATTCTCTATTTTTTTTCAGTGTTGTCATAGCTTTGCAAAGCTGGGTTTTGTTAGTTGCTGTGATTAAAAGAAGTACCACACAAAAATCAGTGTGGAACAGGAAATGAGGATAGTGGTGTCCAGTGTGATTCCAAGGTTCGAGAAATTATGCAGTGCCCAACAGGCTCATATATCCCATTAGGAAGAAATGATGGTTATTTAAAAATAAAATAACTATTATTTTCATTAATTTATGTGTATTTTTTTTCATATCGCTGCTAAGTTGTTAGAACAAAAACTTTTGAAGTTGATCAGACCCACTACTTAATAAGTGGAATTGTTAGATATTTCTTTCAGTGTAGGGGCATCAATAGCAAATTACTGAGACACGCAGGACACCACATGTCCTTGAACCAAGAAAATTTGGGAACCTCTGCATTCTTGCTGAGGTCAGACACTGTGCTTGATACTGACAATATACAGATTAATGAAAGCGTGACTACTAAAACTGAGGAGCTGGATGTTTTGGGGTAATTAGACTTTCTTTTGCTTTTTCTCCAGTAGTCTGTACACTTCTCAAAACCAGGTGCTCTATCTCATTCACCTTGTATGTGTCTTCAGTGCCTAGTGTTCTGCTTGGCACATAGGAAGTTTTCAATAAGTATATGATTTATTCTGTATTTCATGAATAATCATCTTGATGAATGATTTCCTAGTGCCACTGATTTGCTCTGTGACTTTGGAAAAATCACTATATTTTATTGTAGCAAAACAAAATCCATATTTTAACAAAAGTTTTTAGAGCCAAGGACTAAGGGAAAAACAAAAACCTTATCTCATCTTTGATAGTTGAGTAGGTCAATAAGGATTTCAGAACTTTGTAGGAGTTGATGATAATCTAGATGAGGGATGGGTAAACTTTTTCTGTAAAGGGCCAGATGGTAAATATTTAGTTTTTGTGGGCCATAGTCTCTGTTACAACTACCCAACACTTATAGCATGAAAGCAGCCTTATATAATATATAAACGAACAGGCATGGCTGTATTCTAATAAAATTTTATTTACAAAAACAGTGGGCCAGGTCTGGCCAAAGGTGATCCCTTTAGGTACTTAATTTAGATACTTTGGTGACCCCTGATCTAAATTAAGCTCACAGAAAACTTGATGACAGCTCACATATGAAGTTAGGAGCCATTGAGAACTCTTAGGTTGCCAGTAGTTATGACTACAACAGTTAACGTGATTTCCCTAAGAAGTGGAATTCACACGTGGAGAGTTAAGTCTATTGTGTTTGTGATAAGCAGACTGAGGCAAGAAGGACACAGCTAGTCTTACCATCCATTACTCCCTTTAGTTTTATTTCAGCCAGACCATTCATGATTCTCTACATAGATCTTATTCTTCTCCTTATTTGTTCCTTTGCATACTTTGTTTCTTTCATCTAAAATATCTCTGTAAAAAAGAAAATAAAACGCTGTGTGAAAATTTAATAAAAGTACGTCTCCAAAATAGCTTTGTAGTAGAGGATGAAAGTGAGATTGAATTGAATGTCAACATATGTATTTTATTTTTCACTCAGCTTTTAGAATGATTCCATACCCACTAGAGAAAGGCCATCTATTTTATCCTTATCCCAGCTGCACAGAGACTGCTGATAGAGAGCTATTACCTCGTAAGTAAATATTCAAGTTTTCCTAAATTTAAAATTAGTTATGAGATTGTTTTTCATAGTATTCTCCCATTTTAAAAGTACCTCTGGTTGAAATTCAGGATGCTGTTTAAATACTGTTTTAGCCACTTCTTGGATGTAGTTGCATAATTTAGTTCATTCCTGCATATTTTTTTTCTGCATATTTTTTGGGTAAAACCCTGTGCTAGATGCAATGAAGGACACAAAGATTAAAGATACTAAAAAAAAAAAAAAAAAAAGGGGCTTCCCTGGTGGCGCAGTGGTTGAGAGTCCGCCTGCCGATGCAGGGGACACGGGTTCGTGCCCCAGTCCAGGAAGGTCCCACGTGTCATGGAGCGGCTGGGCCCGTGAGCCATGGCCGCTGAGCCTGCGCGTCCGGAGCCCATGCTCCGCAATGGGAGAGGCCACAACAGTGAGAGGCCCGCGTACTGCAAAAAAAAAGCGGGCATCTTACAAATAATTAAAGAAGAAATAATACCAATCCTTCACAAACTCTTTTTAAGAAATAAAGGAGGAACACTCCCCAACTCATTCTGTGAGACCAGCATTACCCTGACACCAAAATCAAACAAAAAGCATTACAAGAAAGCTATAGAACAATATCTCTCATGAATATAGACACAAACATCTTCAAAAAAATGTTAACAAACTGAATCCACCAACATGTAAAAAGGATTATATTCCATGACCAATTGGGCTTTACCTCACAAATGCAAGGTTTCTTTAACATCTGAAAATGTAATAGAATAAAGGACAATAGATGCAGAAAAGCATTTGACAAAAATCTAACACCCATTCATGATAAAAATTCTGAACAAACTGGGAATAAAAGGGAACTTCCTCAACCTGATAAAGAGCATCTATGAAAAACCCACAGCTAAGATCATACCTAATGGTGAAAGACTGAATGCTTTCCTGCTAAGATCAGGAACAAGACAAGGATGTCTGCTTTCTTCTATTCAGCATTGTACTAGAGGTTCTAGTTAATGCCGTCAAGCAAGAAAAAGAAATAAAAGGCGTTCATGTTCGAAAGAAAGAAGTAAAACTGTCTTTATTCACAGGTGACATGATCTTCTGTGCAAGAAATCCATAAAAGTACTATTAGAACTAATAAACAAGTTCAGCAAGGTTGCAGGATGTAATTATACAAAACTCAGTCGTTTATTTATATACCAGCAATGAACAATCCAAAATGAAAATTAGAAAACAGTTCTAATCACAGTAGCATCAAAAAGAACAAACAATTTAGGAATAAATTGAACAAAAGAAGTGTGAGACTTGTATACTAAAATCCACTAAATACTGCTGAGAAAATCTAAGTAAATTGAGAGACAGTCCACGTTTATGGATTGGAAGACCCAGTATAATTTATATGACAGTTCTCTTCAAATTGATCTATAAATTCAGTACAATTCCTACAAGTTGACAAGCTGATCCCAAAATTTATATTGCCAAGTAAAGGACCCAGAACAGTCAAAACAATCTTTACAAAGAAGAGTGAAGTTGGAGGGACTATACTTCTCAGTTTTAAAAAGAGCAGTCAAAGAGTCAGGAGGAGAACCAGAAATACATCGGGTTATGATTGCTGAGAGTGTTTTCATCTAGTTCCTGCTTTCAGGAAGCCAAACTTTTGAAAGAATAGTCTGTACTATTTTTTTTTTTTTTTTTGGTCTCAGCTGCCTTATCATCCACTCACTCTTTTTCTCTGTGAGCTGGTAAATTTCTGTTTAATTTTCCTTTTTTTAAATTTAACTGATAGGTAAGTATGCTGAAAGTTATAATCGCTAGTTTCCTCTTACGATATCAATCTATACCACAGTTTTTACAATTCTGGGTCCATTAGAACTGAAGTCTAGGAAGAAAAGTTGCATTTTTACAACATCAGACTTAATGAGCTGAAAAGTTCAAACAGATAGATAAAAATTTAGGAGAGATTATGGAATTTGAGTATGCTTATATTTTTCTCCCAGGGTTTTTTATTTTTGAGTATGTTGCACACATCCGTGTGTGTGTATGTAGGTGTGTATATGCTTAAATATTTTATTATTTAATCTATTTAACATATACATACGTAGCCTTTATATTTTGTTATCTCTACATATATGGGACTAAGATATATTTGTAAGTTATATATAATATGTATATTATTAAATATATATGTTATATAAATAGTAAATGTTGCAGGCATTCTTTGGGTATAAGAGAGCCACTTGAAACTAGCTTTAAAATAAAGAGAATTTGTTGGAAGAAGACTGGATTATCTCAAGGAACCCAAAGGCAACAATTAGAGTTGCACCTCAGAAGAGACTAGAACCAGAAACTAGAAGGCTATCAGGATTTCCAGGAGTCAGTTGTCTGTATATCTCTGTCTCTGACTGCGTTTTTCAGCCTCTCCTATTCTCACTTTTTTTTTTTTCATTCCCCAACTCCATCTTTTCTTTGTATGAGCTCTCATTTCTGCTTCTCTCAGTGTATCTGCTTCATTTTTATATCTTAATCTTTGCAGTTTGGCTTTCCCTTGTTAGACACTCATGTAGCCATACTTGATACCCCCATACAGCCCTAAGTTTACATGTCATCAGTTCAGGCAAATAATACAGAATGAAAAATATCTCAATCCCACTTCTAAAACTTCTGGGAGAGTAAATCACATTTACCAGGTGTTCATCCCTGATCCAATCAGCTGTGGCGCAGGGACAGGATCAGGTCAAGTAAACAAAATTGCCAAAATATCTCATTCCCTTTGCATCTCTCTACATCACAAAACTTGACTTGGGAGTCATCATTTTCTAGGCATGAATGAGATCACTAAGGGAAACTGTAAAGAGTGTGAGAAGTAAACTAAGGGTGAACCATGATGAAAATGTCTAAGGGATGGGTGGCCGATAAGGAGTCAGAAGATTCAGTGAAAGAGTGGTCAGAGAGACAGGGCAAGAACCAGAACTAGATAACCTAGAAACTAAAAGGAGGAAAAAATTTCCAAGTGAGGAGGAGTATCTGAGGTATTTAATAAGGTAATTACTGAGAAGAATCCATTGACTTCAGCAATTAGAAGGTCATTAGGGTTAGAAATTTTTCCTTTACTATTACGGTGGTGATAGTAAGTATTGTTTTTCCATTTTAATGGGAACAAGGATATTTAAGGCAAAGGAACGAATCTTTAATTGCGGAACATCAGTATACAAGAGTGTATTATGTTAGGCTAATACATTTAGCCTAAAATTATGCCCCCCCCTCCAGTCGTTACAGAGGTTGACTGATATAAGGCCGTCTTTCATAGTAATGTGAATAAAATCAAGGTTGTTATTGTTATGTATTGTCAGAGCCATAGGCTACAAGAAGAGAGCTTGCTTTTTGGCAGGGCTTTATTATTTCTAGGGTTCTACTCATTTGCAAATTCTAGAAGGTAGGAGAGGAGGGATATTCTGGGGGTTTTAGTTTGATTATATTGTATATTCTTAGAGTATTTTTCTGTCTTTGACTATGATAGAATGAACAAAGTTTTAATAATGTAGAGTTTTAATACCCAGGAGTACTTAATGTTTTTTGTTTTCAATTCTCCTTCAACCTTGATATGACTTACAGCATTCTGGAATTTGCTTATGAACCTCATAAGTTCAGACTTGAACTATTCCCTTAGTTCACATAGCTATTTAGTTGTCTTTTATGCCTCCTGATAAATTTTTCTCTACAAGCCAGTGATGAAATTTGAACTTTACTTCCAAGGGAGTGTTTCTGTACTAGTCATCCATTATTTTGATGTATTAGCCAAACATTGACTGACAAATGAATCTACGGAAAGCAATCCAAAAAGAAATATTTGGATCTCTCCTACAGTATAAAAATTTCACATTTTAGAAAATTATCCTATTAAAGCTATATAATTTTCTACCTTAAAAAGTAGGAATAATACTATCTGTCTCCTAGGGTTATTGAAAAAAAATAAACTAATATAAATTAAAGCACTTTGTGAGCCACAAAATGCTACAGTTTAATTAATATTATTAATTGTGCTGTCTTTCACACAAAAGCAATTATAGTAACCATTGGCACATATAAGTATTTGTTCCCTGTCTTTGCAAATATGGTTTGTATCTTTTGATTTGCTGGAAGAAGTTGGCCTCTAATGGCTGAGGGACAGAGCAGGAGGAACTGCTGCTTTTTTGGGTGCTGAAAGCACAATGTTGTCCACAGCTTCTAATGTTTCTAACTTAAAAAAATTCAGACTTGGTGTGCTTTTACTTTAAACATGACTCAAGGCTCTGGAAATTTTCTGGATTTTTAATGAGTTTGCTTTTTGGTATATACTTTCTGAAGATAGTATAAGACATAAAAAAAAATCCTGGCTACTGAAGGAAACTTAGGTGTAATCTTCCCTGTGAATCATTATGTTTTAAAAAGTTAAATTTATAGCTGACCTCGATTCAGCACTGAATTAGTCATTCCTTACTTATGCAGGATATTACATCAGGAATTCCTAGGTTTGTGTCCAACCCTGAGCAGTCAACTGAAGTCCCAGAATAACTCTCAGTTTAACAGACATTTATTGAGTACCTACTGTCTGCCAGTCATTGTAATAGGCTCCTCTCAGCATTGTTATTCAAGTATTTTCAAATTTCAAATAACATAAAACTACCTGAATACTATTGGTAATGAAATATCCAATCATTAGAAAAAGAATACCTGAGTAAATTTGCGAATGTGGTAAAATAAGACAAGGGACTCCATATATGTTCAGAATCCTAGGGCTTTGGTGTTCTGGTTAGATTTTTACAGTGCTCAATGAAATGCCACATATAGGACACTTATTAATAACTGGGTAAAATTGTTAACTTATTGTTCTGGTAAATCTCCAACCACACGTCTGTCTCTTGATCTCTATACTTATCTCTGAGCTCCCAAAGATCAAAATTATAACAACACCTTTATAAAGGGCTTATAGTGTTCATCATAACAATTCCATAGCAACTACTAGAGGGTTTAGCAACTTATTCAATATCACACAGCTAATAAGTGACAAAGCTCTTCTTCAAAACCACCTCAGCATGACTACAATTACTGTTCTTTCCCACAATGCCATCCTATTCCCAGTTCCCAGCAGTCGTCTGGCTATGTAGGTGTTCTGTTGACGCTAGAGAAAATAATGGATAATTTCTTTCTCCCTTGCTTGACCAGAGACTTCTTGTTCTTTTTTTAAAAAACATTTTCCTTTTTAGTTTTTATACATGGATTTCATTTGAAAATATTAAAACTGGCTTACACTGTATTCTGAAATAAAATCCATTTCTGTCTTTTCTCCCTTGCAGCGTTTCATCATGTTTCTGTTTACCCAAAGAAGGAGCTTCCTTTTTTCATCCATTTCACAGCAGGACTATGTTCTTCTACAGCAATGATAGCTCTTCTCACACACCAGTTTCCTGAAATCATGGGTGTTTTTGCTAAAGCTGTAAGTATGATCTCAAGGACTTGTGCAGAGTATTTGTAAAACACACAAGAAACCATCTCTGATCTGTTTGTGCTTAACCAGCTGAGCAGTGAAGATATTTGTTATAGTAAATTACAGGAATTGATTTGTAAAGTTGCTGCCATAAATATGTCAAACATAAGATTTTGGTGATTTGAGCTGTATTTTTGTTGCTTAGAAGTTTAGAGAATACAATGGCATAACATTATAAAGTTGGTCTTTGTAGATCACTTTTGGTGGTAAGCATAGCCCTTGTTACTAGCTAAAGAATAATCCACACCTTTTACATGCATTTTCTTCGGCATTTAAAAAAAAATCCCTTGTTTTGTACAGAAGCCTTTTGATTTTTCCATTTAAATGAAATCATTAGTTCTCAGGATTTGGTGAACGTTAAATTCAAGAGTGCAACTAGGATGAAGAATAAGTAGGTAAGGTGGGACAGTTGCGACATTTGCCCTGGGTTCAGAATGTGCCTCTTTACTCAAAATTTCTCCCTGTTTTTATATCTACATGTTCTTATTGATCTCCCAACCTTGGGTGTAGAACCACGTACAGACCTTTATTTTTATTTTTACCCTTTAGTTTTGAACTGCTTCCCCATTTCTGGACCCAGGTCCAGAAAGTATTTGAGGACTGATATTAGAGAGAGTATCCCATGATTTTTTACTTTTCTACATAAACCTGTTAATTAATGTCACTGGCTCAAAGCAAAATTACCAAAGATAAGTCCCTGTAAGTCTCCAAGCCTTTTAAAAAATGTGTCTTGTATATCTTTGTATTTTTACCAACTAATAAGAATTCAAACCCCAAAAGAAAATGTTAATTCATTATATTCCCAAATAGAAAAGCACTGAGAACCATAGAAATACTAGGCCTTACTTGGTAATGTAATTTCTATATTTTTGTCTATGTGCCTCCATTCTAACTCCCTGTTTCCTCATACTTTCTTTTCCTGCATTAGGAGTTTATTTTTTGCCTTAAAGATTAGTTGGTTTTCTTCTGGCACCAGTAGTGAGAGCACTGGTTTCTCTTTTCCCCTGAAGGTCAACTGTATAATGTGTTAAGTTGCCACTGGCTGTAGACCTAGGAGTCTGAGACTACACTTGATTCTGGGTCAGGCTTCAAGAAGGATGACTTTTTACTGTGTTCAGGGAGTATAGATATTTGGGTTGGAAACTGACTCTTCTGCTTCCTTTTAGTATAAGGAGAAAGCTTAGTGATCATACCATAACTCTGTTGCTTGCAGTGGTGCTGACTGGGGAGCAAGTGTGTCTCAAACTGAAATGACTTCACAGTGTAATCTGGCATGGAAAAAAATGGACTAGACGAGAATCTTGTCAATTTAACAACCGGAAAAAAATATGCAGCTGTGTATTTGAGATCACAGGAAAGCAGTGGGAGAGATGATCCTTGGGTGTCTCTCAGGGCAGTGGGAAGGAGGTAAAATAGAGAGAGGAGGAAGATCTAGAATCTGGAGTAGAGATGTAGTCATTGTTAGTAGTGTACTGCCATGGGGTACTGGCTAAAGTTAATGTGCAGTGTACTCACTGTTTGCTCTATTCATCAGTGTTAGTATGTATAGTATATATATAGTGTCTGCCTTTACCTAAGAGATCTCTGATGCATCAGAAGAGCCTTTAAGATTGCATAGCACAAGCTCCTAGCAGTGTCCGAGAATGAATAATTACACATTTGAAAGTGGAATCTTTTTTAGACCAAAAGTTATTAATTTACTGTGATTCTAGTTGATGAACAATAAACAGGCATTTGTTTTCTGTCTTTTGGTATTTGTTGGTAGTGTATAGTGTTTAAAATGTGCCTGACAGCAAACTTTTACAGCCACGTTTTATCCTTGTGGCCTTTACATGTACATTTTAAATTCCTAAAAGTTAAATATTTACTGAAAGTACCTGCAAACCAATATTTGTTATGCAGCAGTTCCAAGGGCAGTTTCCATTTAAGAATTAATGGGAAATGATTATAGTATAGGCAGACTCCAGCTTATAAACTCAATATACAAATACCTCAACAGACAGCAAGAAAACTAGAGGCTCAAATTCTGCTTCTTCACCACTTAATATAGTGTGGTCTCGGGCTTCCCTGGTGGTGCACTGGTTGAGAGTCCGCCTGCCAATGCAGGGGACGCGGGTTCGTGCCCCGGTCTGGGAGGATCCCACATGTGCACAGAGCGGCTGGGCCTGTGAGCCATGGCCGCTGAGCCTGCACGTCCGGAGGGGAGAGGCCCGCAATGGGAGAGGCCACAACAGTGAGAGGCCTGCGTAACGCAAAAAAAAAAAAAAATATATATATATATATATATATATATATATATATATATATATATATATAGTGTGGTCTCTGCCCCAGGAGCATTACCATCATCACCCAGGAACTTGTTAGAAACGCAGAACCACAGGTACCACTCCAGCCTTCCTGAATCTGCATTTTAACAAGATCCTCAGGTGATCCTATATACACGTTTAAAACTTGAGAAGTCCTGCTTTACTCTACCCCCAATAAGAAGAATTTAGAATTCCTGGGTAGTGCCACCTTATCAAGGTGGAGAAGGGGTAGGATTGTAGAGTCGTTATGAACATAGGCTCTGGAGCCAGACTGCTTTGCTTTGGATTCCAGCCCTGACACTTATTGGCTGTGCCACCTTGGGTAAGTTGCTTAACATTCCACCCCCCAACCCTGCATTGTAAAATGAGAATAGTACTGCCTCATGGGTTTTTTTGAGGGTTAAATGAGTTTAAAATTTATCAAGTGTTTAGAACTGTGTCTGCTGACAGTAAAAACTAGGTGTTAGCTGTTGTTGCCATTGTTGTTGTCATCATCATCACCAAAGTGCAGCTATAGTGGGAAACCCTACCCCCTTCATGTTTGGAGGAGCCATGTTCTACTAGTAAACTCAAAATGCATTTTTCCATAGAAATGGTGGTTAAGTATCATTTAAACGATACTATTAGTACTATACTTCTGGTACATTATGTGTACCAGAAAGTGGAGAAATGTTTCAAATTCTAGGCACTAGGCACTAGCAAAGTGCCTTATAGAGCAGAACCAATTGATAAGTTGCAAATTGCCTGTGTTAAAATTTTCAGTTAGGTCAGATATTTGATAGCCAAGTACAGTATCAGTGAAGTACAGAAATCAATGAAGAATCTTTGAAACATATTTGTTCTTCTATTTAATAAGGCAAAGCAATTTAAGAAAATTTCCTAAGTTCCTTCCATTGTTGCCATTGTCTCTTCCTCATCTAATATCTTTTTGTATTAGCTCACATGCTAGAGTAAATTCAGTTTGAATTTGTTAAAATGCATTTGTTACAAAAATTGCCTTTTTGTGAAGCAAGGCACTAGGGATTAATGATTTTTAATAATCCTCACTGAACATCAGATTTAGATAAATGGAAGGGAATGCATTAGAATGGTCAGTGGTTTTAGTGCCCCTTCTTCTTTTGCATGATATTAAGCTATATGGAAGAAGACTTCATTTTCAGCAAGTTAGGACTTTTTCCTGATTTTTCTCCTCGCCAGATATTAGACATAGAGCAATGAAAAAAAAATTGCATAAATCCCTGGAGATGTGGAATGTGCTGATATCAGAGTTGATATTCTCTTAAGACCAGAATTCCTGAAAAAGGAAAAATTGCTTTTAAGTGGTAGATCATTTTCTCACCTGCTTTGAAGCCTGCTGGGTTAAATATGAGAGTTCAAAGTAAGGGTAGCCAGCAAACCAATGAACTGGAATCTGATTCTGCTTATCTGAAAGGCGCTTCTTTATTTAAGAGCAGCACTGTCCTCTCCTTAGAGAACCAATCTTCATCTACTCTGGCCTCTTTCATTTCTCTCTTGCAA
The DNA here is from genome assembly GCF_964374135.1 of Grampus griseus. Taxonomy (NCBI): domain Eukaryota; kingdom Metazoa; phylum Chordata; class Mammalia; order Artiodactyla; family Delphinidae; genus Grampus; species Grampus griseus. The sequence goes on from NC_139017.1 coordinate 84,669,446, forward strand.
GAAAAGCTTTCTTCTTAGTAAGCCTTGGGAGGGCATATTACAACAGTGAAAAGACTGAAGATGGTCTTTGGGAATTTCATTAACTTACTGATAAATTCAGGCTTGTGGCATGTGACTTTTTAGTGCTTTGAATTCACAAGTGTGTTTGAATATAAAAATCCCTAGTTGTGTTTTAACTAAATGGGGCAGCCTTTGCAATGTTGGCAGAAAAGATGTTATGGGTAAAGACAGAAATCAAAAAGATTCCCAAATAAATTGTTTGTTTCACTAAGGCAAAACTTGGTTAAAATTTGTTTCACTGAACACATATTGTAGCTGTGCTGGGGTGGGAATGGGCCCAGTTTCCACATATTTCTACTAATCTTTATGTGGGAAAATGTGGTTAGACAGGCCAGTGATGAATTTCTGAGCAACTCATAATTGGCTGGCTCCACTGTAACTAGGGCCTAACAATCTGCTTGATTAATTCTTTAAGTACTACATTAGCCAAGTTTGCATGATTTCCAAAGATATAGAAGGTCAGATGTTATACTAACAAAAGACCTCTCTACAGAATGTCTCACTGGGATTTCTTCAGCCTCTTCCCAAAAATAATTAACATTTTTCTCCCCAGATTAAATTTTAAAAAATAATAAGCTGATAAAAATGCTTATTGTCTTTTACTGAACAGTGACCAGAACTTTTGAGAAGGTTTGTCCACAATTATCATTTTTTGCAGGGCAAAGATTGTCTTCATAACTAGAGAAATTGATAGACAATTATAACCATATATTGATATATACCAGTAGAAAAAATATATATAAATTTAATTTATTTTATTTATTTATTTTTGACTGCATTGGGTCTTCGTTGCTGCGCGTGGGCTTTCTCTGGTTGCGGCGAGTGGGGGCTACTCTTTGTTGCGGTGCGTGGGCTTCTCATTGCGGGGGCTTCTTGTTGCGGAGCACGGACTCTAGGCGCGTGGACTTCAGTAGTTGTGGCTTGCAGGCTCTAGAGCGCAGGCTCAGTAGTTGTGGCACACGGGCTTAGTTGCTCCGCAGCATGTGGGATCTTCCCAGACCAGGGCTTGAACCTGTGTCCCCTGCATTGGCAGGCAGATTCTTAACCACTGAACTACCAGGGAAGCCCCAAAAAAAATATTTTTAAAGGTTCCTAATTTTCCATTGTCATAACCAGTGATGTGAAATCTGTTCATAGGTAAAAGAGTTTTTTTATATTCTTCATCTGACTTTATTAATACTAAAAACCTGTGAGAGTTGCATTCTTCTTTATTAAATACATAGGGCCCCATTTAGAAATTAAACTATTAAAATGTTGCTTTACTTTGTTTGAAAATGGATTATTTTCAAGAACTAATATAGTTTTAAAAACATTTTGAATTGTAACTAAACTTAAATTCCTGTAAAATACTCTTCTATAACCATGCTGTTTCCACAGTAATATATCTGGGTTATTTCCCAGAGAGTATCCTGATAATAAAATGAGCCTATCGTGACAGGTCAAAATTTTTAAATGTTTACACTTTTGTTCCATTGTTAGTGCTGCTAAAGTCTTTACTTGGGCAGTCTGGCATATTCCAATTTTGATTTTCTGAATTAACTGGGATATTTGTAGCAAGAGAAAAGTTGTTCTCTACTTTTTATAAGGGTAATTTCTCATGCTTCATCCTCATTGTTTTCCTTCAAAAAGAACCAGAATGAGAAATTTATGAAATTGCTAATGTTCTTCTTTATCCAAATTTTCTAAGTACTGAACTCTTCAAAGGCAAAAACAATAATAATAATAATAAAAGTTAGGGCAATGTACTTTTTAATGCATGTCTGTATCCCTTCCCCAGGATTTAATTCAGTTTTGAAGTTTGTGGAAAGCACCCTCTTTCCCTATTAAACATGTGCTTGACAAGTGTGAAGTTCACAAAAGCTCTCCCTGAATTTATTTGGCAGTATATTTAATCATCTTTCCCCCCTCAAAGTGAAAATCTCTGCCAAAGTCTAAGATATCCTGTCACTAACTTCTACTAATATATTTATTGTTAATTATTAGAACTTGAGGCAAATGGACTGCATAGCAGTTTTTAGAAGAGCTGTGCCCAGATATTGATGTAAATCACTCATTCCAAACCCATTACACTAGTGGTATTAGAATTCATATTAGGAAACCTACTGGGTTTTGTTTTAGAAAACATCTTTGTGTTTTGCAGACCCAGCATAATCCTCTAAATGGAGAGAATAATGGGTACAGAGGAAAATTAAAATCGCGAGGAATAGTTATTTTGGCTTTTTTCTTGAGTGGAATGTTGCTCCTTCCCCCCACCAATCAAATTTCTAATGCTCAAACGAACTAAATTAGTGCAACTACTTAATATATTACAATTCTAAACCAAGAGTAACATGGACTTCATTAGTTTTCTTTTTTTAAGAGTTTATACTTACACTGTCATTTATTCTTACCAGAAGCATTGGAGGACAGACTGTGATCTTCCAATGTAATAGATGAGGAAGTTTGAGCCGTTGAAGATAAGAGAGTTCCTTGAAATCACACAATAGATAGCCCTTTAGTCATATATATGCTTGGTTTCAAAAATATGTCACCTTACAACGTATACTAAAACAAGTACAAAAGAATAAATTTCAAACCAAATATAGTAATGCTGAGGGAATATAGACTGATGGAGTGATGATAGTAAATTGGCTTTGCTAGTGTCTTCCCATAGGAGATGAATTTGGAGAAGAGTTTTAAATAAAGAGGCCAATGTGGATTGTCAGAAAATAGAAAAGGCTCTTAGATTGCAGAAGTGGTTAATTGCAAAGGTACAAGTAGACAAATAAGCTACCTGGAAAATTCTTCATAGTATAAGCCTATTTGATGAACTCTGATGTTTTAAAATAAAGAATGCACATTTGCTTTTCTGTCTTCAAACTGATTCACTTTAATTTCATTCCTGTTCTGGCTAGTAAACCACTTAAGAAAGAACACTGTTTGATCATTTATATCACATAGTCACACAACTGTATAAAGAACTTCAGCCTTTCTAACTGTCTGAAATGTGCGGTAATACTGAAGAAACAGTAGGTACTCATTTATAGTGATTCAGAGGGAATTTAATTAACTCTTTGAAATGGTAAAAAAAAAAAGTCTTAATATAAACTACAAATCTATATCTTATGTTTCAACATCACTCTTCTTTCAAAATCAAAGGTGAAGTTTGTGAAGGACTGTGAGGGGCAGTTTAACTGAACAGAATAAACTTTTGGTCTAAAATAACATAACTCGTGGGGCTTTTTTTTTGTTTTGTTTTGCTAAAGTGGGATTTTTAGGTAGCAGATGTACTTCTAGCAGTTGTAACAATACATCGGAAACTTCAATGTGTTCCTTAATGCCGAAGAGGCCTCACTGAAAGATTGGGTGTTAATGGTATTCTATCTGAATTTGAGGAAAAAATAATCTTTCTTAGTTCTGTAATAATATTAAGATTGCGTTATGTCCATCTCAACAGCTAGCTTCAAGAAAAGAAATTATTTGGGCTTCAGGTGATGCTCAACAAAATTAAGAGAACTGATATTCAGAGAATTCAGACCACATAATCACCCTTTAACCTCATCCTGTAATTTCAAGCGTTCTGGAAATGAAATGTATATGTACTATTCAAAGTGTAGAAAAGAGCTATATTCCCATTGAGCACTCTTGCATATTACAAATAGGATATACAGAGAAAGAAGCAGTTTGGGGCAGAATTTAAGAAGGGAACATACTCTCATACTCTTTGTTAGGAACATGCCAGCTCTTGTTTTCATCTATTCAGTATGCTGGAGTCCCAGTTTCTTTCTGATGCCAGAGTTCAAGCTTTTACTGCCAGGTAGCAGCAGGTTTACAATTAAATTTTAATCCCTCAGTTGTTAAACTCCTACCTAGAGTATAGCCACAACTGTTCTTGGCAGACAAATACACTGCTATTTTTCCTTCAGTCACAGTGAGATAGAAGAATGTTCTCTGGCTGGGGCGTGGATGAAGGCACTTTACTAATCTTATACATAATTCATCCTTGGTTGCTGGGGTATTCAAAGTTGAAACTCTGCCCTCTGATAAAATTTAGATGGATTTTTTATTTACTTGACTGTGATCCCTTTGGGATTTAGTCCTTATTGGGAGCTCAGGGATTCTATTCAACAAAGCCCTAGCTGTGTAGACTTTTCTTATTAATTTGCTCTTGGTGTAATTTAGCTCTTATAATACTGACTCTAAAAAAATCCAAAACCAAAAACCTGCACTAGAACATGCAGTTCAGAATCCTGGATACCCTGAAAAGATTCTTGTTTCAGTACTGGCTTATTGAATGAAAAGACTCCAGTAGGGCTTATCTTAATTTGTTTTCAAAGTTTAGTTTTTAAAGAGCCTCAGCATTTAAAAATATGTTAACTAATATTCTTTAACATGCTATAGTATGGTAATGATTATCCTGTAAAATACTGTAAGTTTTTGGTGTTTGAATTCATTATATTCAGATGTTACTAGTAATGAATTTGTTCATCATTCATTCATTCAAGGAGCAGATATTTATTGGGCACCTTTATGAAATATAAAATGCAATCCCTGTTCACAAATAACTCATAGTCTAGTGGTAAGGGGTTTAAGGTAGGCAAGACATGTATTAGTGTAAGACAGAGGCTACTGCCATAACAGTAGATTAGTTCATCCTTGGAGATTTATTCATTTGACTAGAAGTGACTGATGAGTTATTTTCACATGCCTCACATAAGATTTAGTGACCCAAAAAAGTCAATCTAGACTGATAGAGGCTTTTTCCTTTCAGTCAAACAAGAGGAAATAGAAGGAGGTCTCTTTATTTTATTCTTTTTCAGATATCAGACATGAAAGACTTTCATCTTTACACATAAGTGATGAAGTTCGTGTTTTTGTAAACAGCAGTATTCATTATGTTCATCTGAATAGTTTAGAATTTATTAAAAAATGAAGTGCTCCACAACTCAAGATTGAAATAAGAAGTGTCACCCCTCAGATTCATATAGTAGCTGCCCTAAGACTAAAGCCTACTATACTCATTCATTTTTATCTTTGTCTTTTATATCCTCTCATTCCTAATAATGACAGATTAATAAGGGCTAAGGACCATCCTGGTTTAGAAAATGAAAGTGTGATGTCAGAAGCAGAATGGGACAGCAAAGAGTTAGGACTAAAGAGTTAGGTACTAAAGAGTTAGGTGCTCATGTACCTCTGTGGACATGTGAGAAAGAAAGGGAAAGAACCACTCAGAATTTCCCAGAGCCCACTGTTCATGTCAAAGCTGTACCCTGCAGTGACTGATTCTGAAAATATATCAGGTTAATTAAGGAAAATAATAAAAGTATATTGGATTAAGGTACTAAAATAAGCTGCCTTTTCCCTCTCTTCTAAGCTGAATTTTGCTGATCAATTCTGAATCCTGGATAATTCTACATTTTTACAGGGGGAACTGCCAAGATTTTCTCTCTAAACAACTGAAAAAGATTTCCTATCTTTATTGGGCTCAGTCAAGTATATGTACTGACTGGATCATTGGGGATATGACCTTGAAATACATATTAAAATATTTTTAAAAATAGGTACAGAACCTGTCCTTGGGGAATTTATCCTGTTAGGCATGTAATCATTAGATATGGTAAAATGATGAAAGTATATTGAGTAGAAGAGTAGGCCCAAGGCTAGAGGGTCGAAGAATATACTGATTTAACTCAGTGTGGCAGCAGAAGAAAGAAAGTGGGATGATTTGAACACAGACTTACAGGCAGAAGACCGCAGATCAGGCTCTGGAGTTAACTGGTAATTGTTACTTCTTTAGCAATTTATCTGAGCTTGCTATATCTTCTGGAATAAGTGGAAATTATTATTCTTTGGATAGATGAACAAAACATACATCTCCAAATAATGAATTAGATGCATGATGGTATCTTCCATTTCAGAAGTCTGATTAGTAGCATGCTGGTGAGGAGGCGCATTCATATTTCTGGGTTGTGAGGAGCCCACTCTCATCCGTTCACCTGTGTTCCCGTTTATACTAGGCTGTGTCTGCTAACATTAGGTCTCTAAAGAAAGACTTAGGTAAACTCCAGACCCCCTAAGTTCCTGTGAACTACCTCCTACTCCCATAGGACTTCAACGAAGATAATGAACACTGTTTTTTTAACTTTTATCTTTCACATGGCATTTAGAGTAATGATATCTCATTTGGTCTCAAGCTCCATATTGAATTATTTTCTAAAAAATTGCTTTGGAGCAGTAACTTTTCCCTGGTTGCTTAACCAGTCATACAAGTTGAGACTTATGTCTCTATGCCTGTTTTATAATAGCTGCTCTGGGAGAACAGATGAAAAATAATAAGTTAGTAAGATATTTTATGAGTATTGAGGTCCCTTCCATTCAGAAATGTAAATAAAATAACCAGCATGAGCAATCAGCTTATGTCAGATTCCATGGGTTTATGTTACATAGGGAAATTATAGTGCAACCTGAAACATGCTTCTTAATGAATTCATAGTGGTGTCACAGTTGAATGTAAACCCTTGAGCTTTTCCACTGTGAAGGGTTTCAGAAATCACCTTTTATAAACTGCCTAGGGGAGGAGGAAAATACCAAGATGATACCAACAAATGCTATCACTTAAATGGTTGCCTCCCTTCCAGCACTAACTAAATTGTGCCAGTTAAGTAAAGCAAAAATTTAAGATACTGCTCACCTTTTGGCTTATTCAATGTTCATAAATATAATTTATATATATACATATATATGTATAAATGCATATATGTATATATACACACACACACATACATTTCAATATTCTGTTTTTGAAAGTGGCACCAGGCAAATGCTGTGGAAGAACAGGGTTGCCCTTGCAGTTTTTGTCATCAGAGGTTAGGAAAGTTCAGTTAGGAAACTTGGCAGAAGCCCGATAAATAGCTCTGTTTTTACCTCCAACAAGTGCAAGAAGCCAGAGACCTAATTTGAAGTTTATGAAATCGGAATTTGTATCTTGTCTTTGGCTGTTGCTCTAGCACCCTGTAGTACACCAGAACTATCCTCTCACTTATTAGTAAACTGATTTTGCAGTCCCTAAAGCTCTTTCATAGCTCTCTTCCTATTCAGTATGGCCGCAGCTATGGTGAATGTGCTAGCCTCAAAAGTCCAGTATGCCAAACGGGATATAGGGGACCAGTCAAGTTTTAAGTTTGAGAGTCAGGGAAAGAAACATGTATTTTCTATTTTAAAGAATTCCTTTTTTACATTCTAATTTCTTAAGAGTTTGGCTTGATTTGTGTCAGGTTCTAGGCCCGTAAACCTACATTAATGCATCACAGTTCTGGATAGGATATTTGATATCTCTTATTTACCCCAGAATCTCAAATGATAGGGAACTGTGATTAATGATACTTAGCATTTTGTGGGTTTTACAGTGTAGCTGTCTTCTAGTCCCAGTATCTGTAACAAATGGACTCATCCTTGTGTTTTCCCATAGGTGCCCTGGTGTTTACTGACATAGATCAAGATGCTGTGTGGCTCTATAGGGGACTCTGAGCCATTTGACAGTCTGGGCACATGCAGTCACCTCACATTATTTAAGCCCTGATCTCAGCATTCTAATTTCTCTGTATTCTCCAGTGTATATAATATGTACTTGCTTGAAATTCCTTATATATTGCTTTCACATTCTTGCTTCTAAGTTTCAGCATAAACCAGTTCCTTCTATTTAGAATGCCTTCCTCTCTCTTCTCTCAACCAGGACATTCCTTATATTTTAAAAATCCAGCTCAAAAGCCACCTCCTATAGAAAGCCTGATTAATCTCATTCACCTGATTCCTTTATTCTGAGACTTCTGTTTCTCAGTGTTAAACTGTTATGTCTCTTTGTAATTATTGCTTCTGTACATTGTCACCCAGCAAACATAACAGTTCTAGGAATGATGATCCTTCTGCATCCCCGTCTGTGTATTATACACAAACATTTTGAAGGCCTACTGACAACCTTTTCAATTTCCCCTGAGTTCTAGTCCACCTTCCATACCCTTTCCCTTTATTCATAGTTACATTCCTGGAGAAACGGGGTATGTGTTCAGGGTTTGGCCTCCACCTTAGCATGTGTATGGCAGCCTGCTGAATAGGTCCCTACAATTGGGCAGGATTTAACCCTTTGGTTTGACAGTCTCTGCATTCTGTTCAGACACCTTCAAGAAGTAGACATGAGACCAGGAGTAGAGAAATTTCCACTGAAAGCTCAGTTAGCTTTTTATACAAGACCTCTGAAGCTGCTGTCGTCAGCAGCTCACTCGACACTCTCCTGCTCTGCCTCTTTTCCAGGAGTCAGGGTTAGTTTAAGAAAAAGCCTCTTGCTAGAAGCCATGACCTCGTACTTTTATCCCCTCCATCTGGTGTGCGGCCTCATGGGGCTGTGCTGCTATGCAGGAGGTGAGCAGTGGAATTCTTTAGATGATGACTTCTGAGCCCACATGCGGAGGCAGTGGGGGTGGGAAGCAAGGAGAACAGTGAGAGCCAAGATCGATGGACCAAAAAGTAAGGTTTGCTCTGGGAGAAATCCTAACTATAGGTAGACTGTTTTCATGAGGTGTTCTTCCCCTAGCTCAAGTGGGGGCCCAGGTCAGGGAGCTGTAGCATCCCAGATCTATGATTGATGAACATGGTGTTCCTGCAGTTTTCCTTTCTGCCTTCACAGTTGGGGTTCAGGAGTGGGATAGGTAGGATATGTGAGGGCTTATGCTGTCTCTAACGGAATGCATTCCAGGGTTGAACAGGGAAGGGTTCCCCTTACACACATCATCTCTTGGAGCTGCTTTGTCTCACTGTCTCAGACCTAAACAGAAGTCCAGATTTTGAATGAGGGTAGGAGGAGGGGTTGAGAGCAGCAAAAGTTTTTGATCAAGTGAAAATCTGCTGTCTGCCTCATCTTGCACGGGTTTCTCTGCAGGGTAGATACTCCTTGCTTTGGTGTAGATAAATAGCTTGTCTTGGCTAGAGGTCCCAGGACTTTTACTGGGCTGTGAGTAGGCATCTGGCCTGGGATAGGACAGTTTTTTTTTAAGCACTCTCATTCCCTGTTCTTACTTTCCTAGACCAGGAGTTGAGAGCATTTTTAAAAAGATTGAACTCTCAAAGGAAATTCTAATACATACTTTAAAAGCCCAAAGCTTTAATAACTTCCTCTCATGGCTTCTCATGACTACTTCTGCTCTGTCTACACATTTAGCATCCCTTTAAAAGGACTAGATAAAACTAAAACAAAAATTTAACTGTTAATCTGAAAAAGAAAAAAGGAATAGAAAGAATTAGGAACCAGAGCTGATTAAACATGGACCACTAAATGTAGTATAGTGATCATTTGGTGGTGGTGGTATTAGTGGCAGAAATGGCAAAAAGGGGGTTCATCGATGAGGTTAAGGAAGGCCTAAGCTGTTCCTTTTGTAAATTCTGCTCATGTATACTCTCCTAGGATATTTTGTATCAATTTCTGTCCTAAAGGTGCTGGGATTCTTGTGCCTCCAGCCCTAGGCACCCTCAGTCTTTGAGGAGAACACACAGGATTTGAAGTCAGAAGCCCTTGGTTTGAGTTCTGGCTGAGCCACTCAGTATCCACAGGACTTTGGACAAATCACAGAGCCTCTCTGAACGGCACCTGTACAATGAGCGTAATTCCTATCACAGGGTTGGTGAGACAATTACATATAAGCTAAAGTGTTTATACATGAAAAACCTTTTTATAAATATCACAGTTATTCTTGGGGAAGCCCCACCTTGAAAGTTGTCAAATAGAACAGCTGTGGATTAAACTATCTTTTTAATTCACTCAGCTTAGCTTTTCTGTTTGGTCAAGTCTGCTTACTGGGGTTGATGGTGTTAAGTAGTCATCCAATTTTGGCTTCTTTTGGCCAAAGAGAGAACTCCCATGCCCAGCTGCTCTATCCATAGACTCGTAGGCAGAATGGAAGTGAGCAAAGGCAAATTTTAAGCCAGAACAGTTCAGAGTTAGGGGACAAAAGGGAGAATGCTTACCTTGCTTTCTCAAATCCAGGATGACTAAAACATCTTAAGTAAATGAGGAAGGACCACAGAGATGCTCAGAGATCATTTAAGCCATAAATGGGAAGTGGAAAAACGTACCTATACCCTCTCTTTTATCACTTTGACCTTTGGGGTCAGGGACAGGTATATTACTGACACCTCACTGGCCGTTACTTGAAACCTGCCAATCACCAGCTTCTGGGAAAGCTCAGTCTAGTGCAGCAACTGTGACATATTTACCCTAGTAAAGCCACTGCTTGCTCCCCTCTAGTGCCTTTCTCTTGTGGAGATCATCTCTGCAACCTAAAGCTATCCTGTTTTCTAACCTAGTAAGAGTTAAAAACAACAACAGGTCATGAGCAGGAGGCCTGATAATCGTACCTCGTGCAGTCATAGGAGACTGCCCTATCATTCATAGCATGTAGGACACGAATTGCACTCTTTCCAGCGTGAACCAGCCATGAGAAGTTCTACAGTCTCAGCCACTCTGCCTAGGTGGGAATTCTCCACTGTTGATCTCTTCTCTCCATGCCCTTTCTGTATCCTTCTCCTGCCACCTCCCAGAGGGGTGCCAGTCCCCAAACCAACAGCTGCTTGCATGTTGATAATTTTATAATATTCCTTGGTTATAGCTGAACCCCTGTTACTGGTATGAGTTTTGAAGTGTTTGATTGAAATCTAGTTGCTTTTTTCTTTTTTTGTTGGGGAGAAGGAGGATGACTAGAACCCATATGCAGCCTGAGATATTTGTGTATATATATCCTCACGGTTATGTACAGGCTGATAGGAAGGGCAGAGTGAAAAGGAAACATCTCTTTCTTGTTTTCCAACATTGCTTCAAAGATGCCCAACCCCCATAGTAGCAGGCAGTTCCCAAGTGGAGGGTGGGGGCAGAGGCCTCCACCAAGGCCATCAATAACCAGGTGTGAGCTACAGGTCTCTGCATAATGTGAAGCTCTCCCGTATTTCATTTCTGAACCAGGGGGCGGCTCTGCAGGATTGCTTACGGAGAGCTCTGTGTCTGGCACCTCTCTCCACAAGGCCCAGGCGCCCAGGGTCCCACCGACCTGCCCAGGAATGCATTACATTGTTCTCTGGTGCTGTAATTTGGCTGCAGGCTGCATCTAGGCCTCCCAGGGATGAGAAACATAGTCTCCCTGCCTTCCTCCCTTGGGTTTCTGCCCTGTGACCACTGAGGGCATTTAAATAAAACCTCAGAAAGGCTGAGGGGAAAAAAATCCTTGTTATCTTTCTTATATTAAGCCATGGAGAAATCAAGGTCCTGAGTGGGTCTGAGAATTTGGCGAAGGACTTAGTGGTTGGTGTGCTTGCTAAGGGAGGTGAGAGAAAGGGAAGAAATTACTCTCTGTAACAGGGAGGAAGAAGACTGAGGCAGTGAGTGGTCAAGGAGTCAGACCTACAAGACTTTGCAGACAGACCCTCAGGGCCAGGCAATGTTTGATTCTTTTAAATAATCTGAAGTCCCTGATTTCATTTTTCTAGTATCACTCTAAGGAAGAGTATGGATTCATGCTATTATTCAAGGCCAGCAATAATACAAGTTGGCTTTTATCTGCAGGACTATGTTAAGGCTGGCATTCTTACTTTTACATAAGAGGAATTGGCTATAGGCTGTGCAGCTGAGGTATTTAAGTCTTGTGCCCTCTCTAAAAGATTCTAAGATCCTTAAAGGATAATGTCTTTTAACTTAATTTGTATCCAAACAGCATTTTCTGCAATGCATTATACATAAATATTAAAAGCTAAAAGAAATGAAGACCAACAGGAAGGAGTGAAACAGAGGTGGCAGGCTAAGAGACTGCTGATCTGAGGGACAGGCCTCTATTGAACAGAGGAAAGATGTGCAAGGGGAAGACTAGAGGCAGTGAGTGAGTAGCAGCAGAACTAAATGGGGTCCTGACTGCACCAAATAAAGTTCTCATTTTGCTGCTTGTTCCAGATAAATTAGTTTCTGTTTGTATAGTGCAGAATGGATGCCAGTTGTGTAAAGCCAGTCGGAATGCAGAGGCAAGCTAAGGAATAAGAGGAAAAATTAATTGCTTGGCCATTATTCTTTTTGGGCGCCACATAGCCTCTGTAATGGGGCTTACATGGACCTCTTTTCTCTCACTATCCACCTCACTTTTCAGACCTCTCACTCTCTGGACAGCTTGCTGTTCTCTTAACCATTTATAGGAAATTGCAAAACTTGGTCTTTATGAACTAGAACTTGGAGCCCAGGGAAAAGCACAGAGCAGTATGAGATGCCAGAAGAGGCCCGATTCCTTCCACAGGGTAAGAACCAAGAAAGAATAAGATAATAGAACACAGGTAGATTTAGCTCAGGTTGATTTCCCATGGAAGGCCTAGGCTATCATTTATGTGGTAACCTGGATAACCTTGTAAGAGCTGAAGCTAACTGGGACCTGAGAGCTCTTCCCAGTGGCCCAGGATACAAGACAGCATCCTTTTGTAATTCATTCAACTCTATTCTTGAGTTCAGACTGACTGTGAGCCCCTTACCCTTCCACTACCTTAGAGCTTTCCTCCTCTTAATCCTAGCTCAAGATGTCAGAAACTCTTCTTTTCCCCTCCCATTTCCCCCCTCCCTAATCCCACCATTGGCTCATCAGTTATCCAGTTGACTCCACTCTGCAAGGAAGACATTCCCCTGGCCTGACTCACTCAGTCCTATTTCTCCACAGGAATCCCCTCACCGCAGACCACAAGGGCCCTGACTAGTTCATGTTTTGTGTTAATGGATGTGAAACTGGAGCAAACCCCCTCACCAAAAGAAAAACCACCCTAAACTCTCCCACATAGGTCTCAGCAGGTTACACAAATATTAGTCCTATCATCCAAATAAATCTGCCCCCACGGCCCAGAGCTATAGCACCCCCATCCTCTTGCTGCCTGTGCGGAGTAAAGCTGCTCCACAAACATGTGAGGACCCCAAGGGGTGCTGGAGAGGAACTCGGGGAAAGGAAAGTGGCCTATATTCAGAACTCCTTGGGTAGGCTCCTTAATATACAGCCTGCTGTCAATACCTTATAGTCCTGAACTGAAGATTCTGTGAGAAGTCAGGATGGGCTAGACCAGTTACAGGCTTTGGTAAGAGGGTCTATTGGTTGGAGTTTGAGGCGTAATTAAAACTCAATATCTGATATAAGTTTGTACGCTCATTTTAGAGGTGAGAAGATAGAGGCTCAGAGAATTTGGGTATCTTTCTCAAAATATCAAAAACAGTAACTGGCACAGCTGAGATTTCAACCCAGGTCTGTCATAACTGCAAATTTCTATACCACTCTTCTCCTTTAAAATATCAACAGGCAAGAGATAACCACTGTCCAAGTCATATAACAATAGGAGATCATGATTTTGGGGACTCTGTGTCCTGCCCTTTAGCTTACTAAGCCTGCTATCTCTGGAGACTCTACCACTACAAGCTTAGTTAGGCAGTGGGTAGTAGCACAGAAGGAACTCCCCAATTTAAGCCAAATGTGGATTGAAGGATAATAATCACCAGGACTTGGAGAGTCACTAAATAAAGATTTGTTGAATAAATGAGGAAAGGTTGTTTTCTAAGCTGTTTACCACCTTGGCCCCAAGACCCAGCTCGCCTTCCTTCTGTAACCACTGGTTCCTGCTCCCAGCTTTAAAGGCTAGGATCCTCTCCTAAAAATTGCCAAAGCCAGAGATCTCTACCTGCCTAGTATACACTAATGCCTCATGTGGGCCTTTGAGATCAGGCTTATTACCCTCTCCCATGCTCCGTGAGTCACATATCTTTTACTTGGTGTTTCCCAAACCTGGCTGCCCACCAGAATGATGTGTGGAAAGTTTAAAAAAGTAAAAATCCCAAGGCCTAGGCAGACCTACTAAATTACTCTTTCTTAGGAGTGTTCTACGGTATTCTAATTATCTGTTAGGCATGGCATGACACTGCATGCCACTCAGTTTGTACAGTCAGCAAGTGAGCAAAAGAGGCAGTGCTGGCTGATACAGGTTGAAAAGGAGAGATTAGAAGAGAATGTATGTTTGTATAGTTATATAATTCTTTTCTCCTACAAAACACAGCAGTTTATAAACATAATAGCATGAGAATGGAACTTGTCCGCTATGGCTAACTCTTATCTAGCAATCCCAGGCTCTTGATAATGGAAGAATGTTTCAGCCTATGAGTTTCTTTTGGGGTACCAGGCAGTTAGCTCACACTGACCCAGGGAAGAGATACGTGGTTTCATCTCTGTCCCATCTACCCTCAGCCAGGTAGGAGAAAAAGAAGTTCTCTCCAGGTATCCTTTCTCTTGCACACACAAGATGTGTCAGGAAGCCAATGCAAGGGAAAGGAAAAATGAACCTTGACCATGTGCTTTAGTGCAACTCATATCGCTCTGAAGACTCCTACCTCTTCCACTCTGCCTTCTAACCTCCAGAGTGGGGAGTCAGGGAGCCGCTCAGTTTTTTACATCCCCTGTCAACTCCTTCCCAGGGCTAAGGAACCAGCTAGGACACCAGAGTCCCTCTGGAGTACTTTACAAGTCCTTAAATAGAAGCTGTAGCAGCCCAGAGTTGAGGATGGAGGAAGGTGTGCATGCAAAGGTCTTGTGCTTTTGAGTCAGGAGGTTTGAAGTGGAGGGATGAGTGAGGTATTTATATGTTCAGGTCTGATCCAGCCACTCTGCCTTCTTGGGGGCCTTGCAAGTATGGACATCCACAGTGTTTCTGCACTCCTTGCACCGCACAGCACAGCACCAGTGGAATTTGCACTCACACTGGGTGACACGGGTAACTCGAGTTGTGTCATACCCTCGACCGCAGCACATGATTTCACAACCGTCTGTCCCTTTAGATGTCTTGCTACAGACTCGGCCTGCGGTGCCTAGGGAACCTGGGTTGGGGAAGAGAGAGAGTGAGAACCAAGTTACCTCTTACTTCAGCCACTCTGGGTTCCCTTACCCACATCCTCGTGAGGAAACCATAAAGAATCCCTTTTCCTGAAAATACACCCACTAGCCAAAATGATCATCTTCTTACTGCCCTCTGTACCAGGCTTGTTTCTTCCCACTATCAAGGCTCCCCAAAGACCATTGACTTTTCCTGCAATGCCCTCCCTGCCAATACACATCTCCATATCCCCTTCAAAACTTAGCCTTAAAATGTCATAATTGTTAAAGCTGGGTGAAGGTTCTCTACTTTATGTTTGAAATTTTCTATAATAAAAAGTTAAAATAAAAAACTTAGCCTATAATTTACCTTTTCTAAGAAGCCTTGTTACAACTCTGATCCAGTTACCATTTGTTAATATTTCGGTCCTTAGTTTATATTTCATTAAGTTGTACTATACAAGAAAGTGGTATAGCTTGGCCATTAAAGATTTAATGCATGTGCCTCATGTCAAATTGTCTAGGATTAAAACCTAAATCTGCACTTCTTAGTTGTGTGATCTAGCAAGTTAGTTGAACTCTCTGGGCTTTAGTTTTCTTATAATAGCACCTAACTCAGTAGATAGTTATATCTATAATCTCTGATCAACTGAGGGGGTGAACTGATAAGCATTACTGGCAGGAGGCTTCTCCCTAAGGAATTCCTAAAGAATATCCCTTGCCTTACCCCGTATGGTAGGAACCCTTGAAGGGTAGGGATTGTGTTATTCCCCCTGCGCAGAGAATGCTCACCACCTCACAACCTGACTGATTTTTGCAAAAGAGATGCTGCCAACAGATCACAAAATCATAGAATTTTAGATGGGATGGATCCTAGAGAATATCTACTTCACCTCTTTCCCAGAGATGGGAACATAACTAGCCTGGGGGTTCAAGAAGGGTATGAATAAATTAACTGATTTCTATAGCAGTAGTCTCCACATTCCACTGAATATGGATAGAAAATGCTAGTACTTCTATATTTGTTTTTGGGCTCATCAATTTAAAATATCTACTTTGTATGTATGTTTCATAATGTACATTTTAGTACAATGAAACATAGATATAATTCATAAGTAAATATACATATATTGGAGGCACATGTTCAGATTTTTTTTTTAATGATAGGAGTACACAAGCCAAAATGTTAAGAGACCACTGCTCTAGAGTATAGGCTGACTAGGTCTACTATATATGTTATCCGCCTGATTTCAAGGGCTAGGTCTTAATGTCATTCTCTTGTGCACCAGAAGCCTCTTCTACGCTCTGGAGCCAAGCAATCCAATGTAGTAGCCACTAGCCAAATATGGTCATTTAGATTAAGTTAATGAAAATTAAATAAATTTTAATACTTAGCTCCTCAGTCACACTAGCTATATTTCAAGTGCTGAATAATCACATGTAACTAAGTGGCTACTGTATTGGAGAGCACAGATGTAGAACATTTCTATCATCACAGAAAGTTCAATGGGACAGTACTGCTTTGGAGGGAATTCCTGGCTCCATACTCCCTTCTGGGATGACTTGTACCCTTTGAATTCCAGGCTCCACTGTGGGTTTTATGAGACCTGTGTTATGCCTCTGAGAACAACCAACACACATATGACTCATCCTCCCTCCTAACTCCAAAGATCCTTCCCCAAAGGTGCATTTTAGGATGACAGCATAGGCTTACACCCTGGATGTTGTGGAATTATTTCTAGGCATTTAGAGAGTAGCCCTCTGAATTATACCACATGGGAAGAAAACAAACTTAGTGGCAGGAAATCACCAGGAGAATCAGAAGTGCTTTCTTAACATTTTTTCTCCTAGCACCCTTCAAAGTACACAAACTACTTTCTCTGTGTCTTGGGTAGAGCCCCACCCTGTTTCTGTGCCCAGTTTTGCTCCAAGCTAATTGCTTCTCCAGGAATGACACTGATAGGTGAAAACAAATAGTATGGAAGACAGCTAAGGGTTTTGGCTTCCCCTTACCGAGGTCCTGACTGCTGAGACTACAGAGAAGAGTCTGGGAGCCCATAACAATAACCAGGGGAAGAACAGTTCTGTTGCATAGCACGTTGTTCCTAGTTTAACCTGTCTGAACCTGAAATATGAGCCAAGATGGTTAGCTTCCACTCTTTTAGGGGAACACCACATCACCTTCCAGCATTCCCAAGAATTCCACCGCAAATACATGGAACAGATTCAAGAATGATTTGCTGCTTTCTGCTGATGGTTAGCCTTTGGTAGGGATCTCCTCTCTCCTTGCTTCCTCAACTCCATTTTAGAATTTTCAGTGGCAGCACACTGGATAAGCCCTTTCAAGGTCATTCATGGTGTATTTCCTACTACCTTTCTGTCTTTAATCTTCCTTACCCAAAACCTTCACTCAGATTAATCTGCTCTCTGTTCCCAGAACAGATCATGTGCTTTCCCACCTACCACTCTACTCACGTGTAGAGAATATCCACCTGTTCTTCTCTCTAGCTATCCAGATAATCCCCACACTTTAAGAAACAGCTTAAATTCCACATTTTCAAGTAAACTTTTCTTAATTTCTCTCTTTGGCAGTTGCATTTGTCTACCTGTTATATCTCATTTCTTTAGCTAGATTGTAAAGAGCCAAAACTTAGTCTGTATCTTATGCTTCTGTATAGCCCATACATTGTTTGGTACTGAAATGGGTGATTGACTTAAACATTCACTTAGTAGTACCTACTATATCCCAGATGCTGGGAATATAAAGGAGTGATAGATGACCTCAGGCCTCAAGGAGCTCAGTGTCTTCTCCTCTCTAGGCAGCTTTGGGCCTGGCAGACTGAGGCATAAATCAACAATCTTATTACAGGGTTTTCACGTCTGACTGGCTCCTCCAACCTCCTTCCCTAACTCCTGAGACCGTGATTAACTAGAGGTGCCTGCACTAAAAATCAGGGCTCCATGTTTCTACCTACTTTCCTTACTCACCTGCAGCCTTGTCCAAGACGCAGTAGTCTGGAGAGTTGTCAAAGTAGACAAGGTCAGTCCGGGTAGCACGGCGATAGCCTTGGCGGGCTGCTGTGAAGTTTGCGCCATCCTGGGTGGCCGTTACCTGCACAGCCCCATCATAGCGCCGCCGCAGGTAATCACCTGTGCGGCGGAAGTCTGAGAGTGCACGCCAGCAGGTGCGCAGGGTACAGGAGCCACTCACGCCATGGCACTTACACTCCAGCTTCAGAAACCGCCGCACAGCCTGGGAGGTGGGGAGGCAGGTAAGGGAAAGGCAGCCAGTCAGGGTACTTTATGGTCATCCCTAGGACTAAAAGCATGAGTGCCCTGAGGTCTGCTGGTCCTGGCCCTGGTTGGCTAGTGGAGCCATCGGTTGTCCTCTCCCCAGTCAGATTCCACCCATTCTTCCCGATCAAATTGAAGAACCTCTTTTTCCAGGAAACCTTCCTAGACCAACAGTGCTTTCCTTTTCATGATAGCCCATTTGAACTTTAAAGCCCCAGGATTCTGTTCATAATTATGGCACAGCCTCTACTTTTCATGTGTTTTAGAGTTCAAGGTACCATGCCTTCTGCTTTTGTTGCATGTCATTTTCCAGCACAGTACTAGGCCAGCATAGGAAGTGCTCAAAGACCAGTGCACTGACTAGAACAAGCTTTTATCCTCCTCGGACTTTAGGAGGTGATTCTTTTTTTCTTAAAAAGTTATTTCCCTTCTTTTCTCCACCTTTCCCTAATTTCCACCTATGTGAAGACTCTTTACGCTCCAGGTTGAACCTAGGCATTCCTCAGGTCCCTTGCACTTACTGCTCCTGTTCCAGGGGTTGGGGCTTTTGGAAGTAATCCAGAAGCCTTCAGTGCTTCCACCTTCACATTTACTCCATGATCATACA
This sequence comes from Grampus griseus, assembly GCF_964374135.1. Lineage (NCBI taxonomy): Eukaryota > Metazoa > Chordata > Mammalia > Artiodactyla > Delphinidae > Grampus > Grampus griseus. The sequence continues at coordinate 84,688,295 of NC_139017.1, forward strand.
TACTGGCCACTCCCAGCCAATATGAATGTACATGCACAGACATGAGTACTGACCGTGCGACCACAGCGATTGTTATGTAAGTTCATGAGAGCCCGTGCATCCTTAAGCCTCTTCTCCTTGGCATCCACGAAGGCTTTGGCAAAACGAACACCATAGTGGATGTTGTCACTGCAGCCACCCCAGTCAAAGTCCCCACGTTGGTCATGATGTCGGCCACGGGTGTAGGGGTCACAGCTGCACACACTCAGTTCACCCTGGCTACAGGCACGAGTGATAGCATGGACCACCCCTGCTGATGAGATGGCATATACAAATGCTGCCTCCCGGCTACCTAGAGAGAGAAAGGTAGAAGTGTGTTTCAGGAAAGAGGCCCTTGTCTGTCCCCTTCTTTAGCCCACACAACCTTCAACTCTGAAACCTCTTCTCCTTTTCTTTCCCAGGGCAACCCCTGTACCTCCTTTATTCAAGGTACCCTTCCCTTCCAAGAGCATTCCCCAGTGAATCTGACCTCTTCCCCTCAGCCCTCACAACTCTCTATCTACTTCTTTGTATGTCTGACCTCTTGGGCTGACCTGTACTCCTGTTTCCTTCCAAACTCCCTGGGTCCATCCATTGAAAAGTTTCACAGTGAATCATTCCCTCCCACTGAGTGCCAACCCCAGCTTAGCAAAGCCAGCCTTAGTCCACATTCCAGGCCTTTTCAGGCCCACTCTGCTGGACAGTTCCCCTACAATGGAGACCCCAGCCCAGGGGTCATCCTATTTGAAGAGATATGCTACTTTCCCCAGCCTGCTTTCTTCCTTCCCTGCTCTTGGGGATTGATGAAGCATCATCACTCTTGTCCCTCTGACACCTCCACATTCTCATCTCATTCCGTTTCTGCTAGTTTACTGTTTAGCTCTGCTTAGCTCTTTTGCTGAGCCAGGTCCAAGCCGCTGACTCTCCAAATATTTACATATCACCTTTCTGTTTATTCCTTGCTCCAATTATTATAGTGTTGGGAGTGGTGGGGTGAGGGTAGTGATGGTGTTGGTAAGAACAGAGCAGCCATTTCCAGTCCTCAGCCTTACAGTGCATGGATATCCGCAGGCTGGGGGTTGGGGAGGGGAAGGAAAAGGGAGGAAGAAGGATGGAGGTACCAGGGAATGCTGTTCCTTTGACCCATCATCCCAGAACACTGGGATTTAAAGGGGTCACTGCCTACATATGTAAGGTACTGAGGGTCTGTTTCCAACTGTATCCTGGGCTCTGCCCACAATTCTTACTCTGATTATGAAGTAGTGTGCAGGAGAGGAGAGAGGGGCTCATGCCTATACTACCCACTCACCACCCAAGCATAGAAAGAGAAGGAGCTGGGGCAGGGTGGAAGAGGCCCCTACTTCTGAGCATGACACGGCCAAAGACAGTGTGGTCCCGGTCCAGGGTGGTGCAGTTCCAGCGATGGTGGCGGAACTGGTGCTGACACTCTCGGATCCATTCTCGGGCACCCTCGCCCACCGAGCGCATGATGTCTGGGTAACGCTGGCACAGCTGCCGCTGCCGGCTCACCAGACCAGGGATATTGTCACAGATCACTCGGGCCCCCAGCGCCCCGATGTACCTGCAAGGTGGAGATGGCCCTGTCAGAGCATCCTGGCTTTATTCTGCATTAGGAGCAGGGGAGGAAAGGTTTGGCATTCAAACCTTGAGAGGTTCCTTCCCCTTCCTCCAACCAAGGCCGATATTCCCCAAGGCCAATGGGGAGAACTGATCCTCACAAGCTCTGGAGAAATAATTAAACAGTTGCAGAGAAAGTAATTGAGTGGTCTCTCACCATTACCAGTTCCCCAGCCAAAGGCCAAAATGACACACACTCCCAGAACACAGGCTAGGCATGTGTCACATACACAGAAGCTGTGGGCATGTCACACAAACCCCATTGCCTGTTTATTTAATAAACATTAAGAGCCTCGTGGAAAAATAAACTTAATAAAACTAGAGTATGAGACAACACTGTTATACCCCATGTCAGAGGCACGTCCTGCGTGGCTGGTCCATAAAGACATGGTATGGGAGAAGGATGGAGACAGGGAGGAGTCAGTGGGAAGAGATATAGTGGGCAATTTTGAGTGACGTTTATAGCTCTAGTCAGACCCGTGTAGCTAAGAGTCCTCATTCCCAATCCCGAGGTCTGGGGAGGAAGACCCCCCACCCCAACTCTCCTCCCCACACCCTTTGTTTCAAGGTCCCATGACCTTTCTTAACTAATGAGTCTTTCAAAATTATCCTTCCCAACTTAAAGGGCATAATGTCCTGGATGAATCTACATGGGCAGAGGGCTGTTTGCAGTGGGAAACCAAAGACCAAGATTAAGCAACAGGGTGACACTCCCCATATTCCAGTCCCCAATCTGCCCAATGTGAACAATTATAGGAAGATCAATTGGGTGAGCTAATAAAAGATAGGTGAGTTGCTAGAGTCATTCTCAATTTTCTCAAGGAAGTAGTTTTTCTTCATTCAAACACTTTTTAGCCCTGGACTCCACCACACGCCTCAGGAAGAACATTTCAGAGAGAGGACAGGAGTTCATCATCACCTTTTTTCCCCACAAGGCCACCAAATGAGATCTGACCCATACACCCACTTCTCACTCCCTTTCCATCTCTCCAGCACCCAGCACATACATGCCTTGATTTGCTGTGAATTCTCTATTCTCCTGTCCTAACACATCAAAGGGACGCTTTCTCGCCCCTTTTCTGAACAGATGGGGACCATGGAGGGCAGTTGCTGCTACAGACAGAAAAGATTTGATTTGGGCTGTGAATGAGCCTGTGGTTTGGGAAGGGCCCCAAAATGGGCCTAGAAGTGGGTGAGGAGAAGGGAGGGCAGCCAGTGGGGAGAAGGGAAAAGCTGGACTGCCCTGGGCTTTATGTTCTCTGCAACACTCCCCCCCCCACCCGGCCCCCTGCATTTGTAAACGCAGCCCTCACCCACAGACTGGATCACCACTGGTGATACCAACTCAAACACAAGGAGGGCTGATGTTTGCCTCTTCTGGAATTCAGCAGGGCTGATGGGGCCCATCTGTCCCAGGGAGGGGTGAGAGGGCTGGTCCACCACTAACAAATCCCACGGAATCAGCATCCCCAGCACTGTCCATCAGGGCAACAGCTTCCAGGAACAAACAAAATAAACACCCTGGGCTGGGCCAGGCCGGAAAGGGCTGCCTGACGCACAGCCGGGAGTTACACCCACTGCTGCGGTGCTTTGTTTGGAGAATCAAGACCGTTGGAGTTGGAGCCTGTCCCTGTCTCACCACCATTCTGCTTCCTCAGTTCACCCCCGAGTACTGCTCTAGGCAATGGGTGTTTGTTGTTTTTTGTTTTTTACTGGGGCTTGGGAAGACAGGGGTTGGATGGGAATGGGAGACCAGTAATCCAGCCCTCATGAGACAGTGTGGAATGGGGCATGCCAAACCCTGGTAAAAAGTCCTTCCTGTGGTCTGACTTAGCTCCATTCTGCTGCAGCCCACATCGGTCCTTCCTGTTACATCCTCACTGAGCGTGGGAACATCTGTTCAGTAAGACAGGAAGATAATTTTCTTTACTACCACCCTTATCCCACTAAGTAGCTGCTTCAAGATTCTGCAGAGCAGGGCACTTGCCTCCTGACCAGTGGTCAGCACCTTGCAGTCAGTGTGGGGGCCTCCAGCAAGGCAGCCTGAGGCCCAGGTCATCCCCCTCTCAATTCAGCGCGTGCCTACAAAATGCCTACCATGTGCCAAGCACTGAGCTCATCTGTTAGGGGCACAAAGATATTTAAGGCATCTCCCAGCTGATGGGCTGGTAGAAGGGTGAGATGCCCCTGACTCTGTAGCTCTGTTTCCCTTCCAGAAGTTTTTACTTCCTTCCCAGCTTCCTGCTCGAGAATGCTCTCTTTACCTGCTTTTGACCAATTCATACCCCTTCCTTTGACAAAGTGACTCATGCCCTGTTCTAGCTCCTTGCTACTCAGAGTGTGGTCCCCAGAACAGCAGTATCAGCATCTCCTGGGAATCTGTTAGAAATGCAGAGCCTCAGGCCCCATTCCAGCCCTACTGAACTGGCATTTTACCCACCTCCTCAGGTGATTAGGACATGCTGCTCTATGAACGCAGGGAGTTTTGTCTGTTTTGTTCACTTCAGTATCCCCAGTACCTAGAACAATGTCTGGCACAAAGCAGGTACTTAATAACTATTTGGTGAAAAAAACAAAACCTGACCGCTCTGATTTATCCCCAACTCCCCTCTCCTCCTAGCTAGCCATAGGCTTCATTTCAATTATAGCTTTATTCCTTGTTGACATTGCAGATGTTTCAGGTTTGTGTCTTTTTAATGAGGCTAGGGGTCCTCTTTTTTATTTACCCCCTTTCTTTTACAGTCTTTAGTGCATGTACATGGTTTAGCTCAGCCCATATAGGGCTTTGAACACAAGGATAAAACAATTATTCTCCCTAAATATCTTAATACAATATCATTTATATGATACTTTACAGTTCACAAAACATTTTTCTTCACAAAAATCCTATGAGAGAGAGAGAGATTTCCATTTTACAGGTGAAGAAACTGGGGTCACAAAGACTAACAATACCCAGCTCTGTCCATCAGGGCTAGTCAGAGGAGAACTGGGGTGAACCAAGGACATCTGACTCCAAAGTCCAAGCTCATTTTCAATTCCAAGCCTAAGAGAGGCACACAATGCTTATTAACCAGGAGTAGACCAATCTGGCTCCAAAATTGGTGTGAACTTGAATTTCATACTACGCCCCTCCTATCCTTCACTTTCTTCATGTGTGAAATGGGGATAATAATATTATCTGCCTCACTGGATTATTTTGGGGATTGTAAAAGATGATGCTTATAGGTGCTTAGCCATAGTGTCTGGAGCGTAGGAAGGGCTCATTAAATGGCAGCTGTGGTTGATAACAATAATGTTAATGTCGGGGAGTTCCCCCGGCGGTCCAGGTCGCTCCAGGTCTGGGAACTAAGATCCCACAAGCCCCTGGCATGGCCCCAAAACAAAAAAACCCAATAATGTTAATGTCATGATATCACTTTGTTCCTCCTGTAAATCCACAGTCCTGAACACAGTCCTGCTCTTGTGATTCCCTACATCCCAGCCCCTGCAGAATACAAAATAGTACAGGAAGGCACATGCCAGGAGACCCCTATTTCTTGTTCTCTTTTTCATAGATTAAGAAGAGACCACCCGTTTCCTCCTTCAGTTAAAGGTCGGGAGAGGAAGGGAGTGGTTGGAGAGTAAGGGGAAGGGCTGTGAGGAAGATCAGACTGTTAGCTGGTGATAGTGATGACATTCTGCTCCTGAGTGGAACATGGACACACAGAGTCAACAGGCATCTCTTCAGGCGGTTGTACAGAATATCAATCTTGCTGGGGTTTTTTCCTAAGAGAAAGAGAGATAATCACCTTGGGGCCTGACCTGCTTTTGGAAAGCAGCTTTCTACTTTATCCCAGAAGTGACTGACCACTGAGGCAGGCATCTGGGGCCTGCAGCTGTGACCCCTGTGAGGCAAAGAGACTGAAATGACCGGTGCACTCACTGCCCATCCTGGCCCTGTTGCTGCCTTCCTCCATTTCACAGGGACGGCTGAATTCTGTATCACCCGCCCGCCTCCCTCCCTAGCTAGCTCTTCCACCCAGGAGTTTTTCCAAAATCTTTAATATGAACCACATGGGGGAGAGTAGTAGAGGGAGAAAGGAAAAGGGAGGAGTAGCCAAGGGGACAAAATGCGGACTAGGAAGAACCCCAATTGGGTTTTTAGGAACCACTACCAGGATGCTGAAATTACCAGAATGACACTTCCTCACCTAAACACCATGTGGACCAAGACTGCCTTCCAAATTGGTAAGAAGCAACCAAGAGTCCCTAAAAGCAAATTGTCATCTGGAATGGATAAAGATGCACAGTGGTCACTTCATCCTTCCTCTACAGGGCCTCTGAAGACACAAGTCCCCAGCCAGACTGAGACCATGAAGGTAAAGGGTGGCTTTAATCTCACTCTGAAGTTTGAAAGGCTTTTCTCCTCGTCCCCTTCTTCCTTTTCCCTTTCTAAAGGAATGTTTCAAGCCAGATGTAAGATATGGGCCTCCCTGCTCCCCCATCCAGAACCCCCCTCCTTGCCTTCCCCAACACTGCAGAGATAAAAAAGATCCAAAGGAGAGATTTTCCTGAGACAGGAAAAACGGGGGGTGTGTGTGGGGGGTGATGGGGATGGAGAAAGTTGCATCTTGAAATGATAGGAATCTGCAGCCCAAGCTCGCTGGCCCCTCAGCCAGCTACCCCTCACCCTTCCAGCCAAGATTCCAAATCCGGAGGAGAGAAGCCACAGGGTGCAAGGGGAAAAGAGACCACACTTTGTGGAGGAGGGGAGGATTGGGGGGAGGGGCAGAGTAAGGAAAGGAACGGGGGCACTGCATGGGTAGAGAGAGGCAATAGCCCAGTCCAAGCGGCCAGTTTAATTGGGGGGTGAAGAGGAAAGACAAGAGGACTGAGTCATTTCTCAGTCCCACTCTCCCCCTGCTCAGCCCCCAGAAGGTGGGGGAGGAGAGAGAGCAGCTCTTTCTTCTGGGAGAAAACGATGAGTGCCATCCAGAGCTTTCGTGGGGAAGGGGATCCGAAAAGAATAGATATCCAGTGGATTTTTAATTCCTTTTGCCTCATCTGCCGTCTTGTGAAGTGTCCGGACTCTTAAGGCCTGCAGGAAATCTGAGGAGAGCATCTCTTAATGCTTTGAGACTCTAGAAGCCGCTAGTTCTTGGAGGGGAAAGATGGGAGATGGGACCATCTGGGGAAGGAAGAGAAGGAAGAAGGGAGGGTGATATCAAGGTTCGAGGTGAGATCCTCAAAACAGACTGAATGTCTGAAGTATGCAAACCCAAGTGTTTTGTTTGCTTTAGTTGTGGGAGTTAATGGGGGTAGTTTTTGCCGCAATTCCATTTCTAAACCTTGCGCTGGGTGCTCCTGCCTCACCAAAGCCTTACTGCGTTATGGGGTGAGGGTAGACTAGCGAGAGGCTCGTCCGCCCTTGCCATCTGCCCCTTTCTCCACCTCCCCCGTGTGGGGGGGCCAACCTTAGGGGATCAGGAGGCCCTCTTGGACGGCCACCGCGGCCCCAGATGGGCGACTGGTTCCTTGAATCCATCCTGAGAGAAACTCGTAAGGTAGCTTTTGCCCTAAGAGGATTGAGCTGAAATACAGGGGGTCTGGGAAGCCTCGATTACCGGGCGTCCTTTTTCCAAATACCCAGCGCCCTCATCACCAGACGGGGAAGGAGCGGCGCCCCCTTATCCACTCGCCGCCCCCCTGCGCCCCTCCGCGACTTCAGTGACAGCCCTGCACGGATCGTCTCTGACTCCGTCAAAGCCACAACCTGGTCTCCTGAGCAGCGGGTGTTGGGAGCTGTATACTCCCTTTCGGCGCGTCCGGCCTCTCTAACCCAGCACCTCACCCTCCCAGCCCTGAGAGCCACACTTACCACCAGGACGTGTCTACGCGGGCCGGCAGCAGCAGCAGCAGCAGCAGCAGAAGGCAAGCAAGACTTAGGCGGGCCGAAGCCCCAGAGCCGTCGGGGCTCGTGGGTCTAGGCGCGGGCTCGGAGACAGGGGCGCGGACGCGCCGAAAGGGGAGCTGCGCGGCTTCCTCCGCACCACCCGGCCTCAGCATAGCTCCCCGAAGACTCCCGCCACGCGGCCCGGAGGGGCGTGGACGGGGCACCGGCTGAGGGTAGTCAGGCTGCTCCCACTTCACCCCCCTGGGGGGCCATAAGTCTCGCCGGCGGCTGGGGACCTAAGGGCACCTAAAGTCCAGAAGTCGGGGCGCCAGGTCCCGGAGAGGGGCGCAGGGAGAGGTGTCCGGAAGCCTACGACGCCGCGCCGAGCTCGGGATCTGGGGCACGCTGCCTGGGCTGAGATGCGGTGTCACGGGGTCGGCGGCGCGGAGTGGGGCTGCGGACAGAGTGTGCCGACAGCTCCTTCGGCCGCGGGCTCTCATTGGACGGCGCGGGGCGGGGCCGAGGCCGGGGACACGCGCGGCCCTCAGGACGGCTCCGCCCGCGCCAGCCCGGGGCGCCCCGCAGCGCCCTAGGTGTGGCGGCCGCCTCCGCCCCTCGGCGCCCCTAGCATTGCGCCGCTCCCCCACCTGCTCGGGCGGGACGCGACGGGGCGCAGCGGCGTCCTTCGGCGCCCGGAGCGCCCAGCCCCTGCCCACGCCGCGCCACCGGGTCCTAGCGCCCTTCATTTGGCAACCCCAGCCTCCGTGGGTGATGGCCTGGAGGGCCGAGTGAGGGGGGCTGCAGACACTTTCCCCTGTCATCTAACCTACAGTGACACTGAAGTGAGCCACAGAGGACTCAGTCATTTCTTCGGGTTCTCCGTTCTTGCGCTTCTGTGAAATGGGTAGAATTTCTGCCACGGGGAGTTGCGGGAGAATCTTAACTCCCTTTACAACGCTAACGGGGGGCGCCACGGGTAGCAGACTTAAGGTACGGGCTTCTCTCATCTACGGCTCGCTGCCCCTGGTTCCTCCGACCCGCTGCCCACCGTATTCCCACGCCCCCACCCTCAGGCCCCCGCACACAATGTTTATAGACAAAGCTCTCGCCCGCTTGCCCGGACCCGACGCTTCCCTCCGGCCTGTGGACCGGGAATCGATGGCCAAAGCGGAGCGGCACACCTGAGGACCCGACGCGGACTCCCCGCCCTTGGCCGCCCGGGCTCGGCAGAGCCTACTCTCTCCCAGCTTTCCCGATGCTTCGGTCCCCCACCCCTTCGGGCGGGGCTGCGAGTACGAAAGAATCAGAAACAGCTGGGCAGCTTTCCCGAACCAGAGGCCAGGGTGGGGGTCCTGCTGAGAGAGTGGAAGCCCCGGAGCCATTTCTCTCCTTCGCCTTTCCACTCTTCCTCTTTCCCACTGCTCCCTTCCCTCCCTCCGCCAGCGCCCCAACCGCCTGGGGGCGTGGTAAATTGGGAAGGGGAAGGTTCTGGCTGTAGAAATTGATTCCCCTCTTCCGTCCGCACTTCCCAGGCCGGCAGGTAGAGCTTCTGGAGGCAGGGTGGCCCTTACTGAGACCTAAAAATTCTTTTTAAAAAAACCTGCATCTTATAACTTCCAGAGTCTGGCTGGGGTCCGGCCCCAACCTCTTCTCCAGACTCAGTTTCTCTTGCCTAGCCTCTCATTCCCAGGTGTCTTTCGTGCCTCTCCCCGTGATTTATCTATACTATAAAGCCCTGGTGTAAACAACGCCCCGGAAACTGCCCAGCCCCTTCAACCCCAGACATTGTCAGTTCTTGGGGGTGGGGGTCTCTGTTAGAGACTCCGGAGTGTGAGCGACAGGGCGCAGCTCGCCGCAGACGTCCCCGAGGCAGATATGAGGGAGAAGGGCTAAGAGAGACCTTTATCCCCTCTCCACATCTCTCACCCCTTTATCTCACTTTCTGTAGTAGGGGGCGAAGTGAATTCATTCATTCAACAAATATTTATTCCCTACCATGTTCCAGACTGTGCCAGGCACATTAGTGAACAAAGCAAAACGAACAATTTCTGCCTGTGTGGAGTTTAACTTATATTGGGAGAAGATAGACAATAAACAGTAAACATCATAGGTAAAACATATAGCATATTAGAAAGTGATAAGTACAGTGGGAAACAATGGAGTTGTAACTAGGATGATCAGGGTAGGCCCCATTAAGGACATTCAAGCAAAGACTTGAAGGAAGTGAGAGAACAAGCCAGGTAGATTCTTGGTGAAGAGGATGCCAGCACAGAGGCCCTCAGTTGGGAGTGGGCTGGTGTGCAGAGTGAGCTAGGGAGTAGGAGAGGAGTCCAGATAGGTAACAGCGGTAGTCTAGGTCATGCAGGAGAGAAGGTGCCCACCCTTGGAGGGGAGGTAGAAGATGGGGGCTGGATTGGAGTTGGATGGGAGTGAGTGAGTGGGGCAAATACAGAGGCCAGGCAGGGTCCACATGCTGTCCATATCCTCCCTGCCAACCTTCCCCTTCCCCTCCCCTTCTCTCTCTCAGTCTGGGAGGCTCCAGTTGGCCCTTCCGTTTGCTTAAAAGAAGCAGACTCTATACTGAGCTTCCTCTCAGACTCTATACTGAGAGGGGCAGGTGAAAGAGGAATGGGCCCAGGCTCATTCCTGGCCAAGCCCCTTTCCTGGGACCATTCTGTCACCTCCTCCCAGCCCAGCCCCACCCTGATGCTGGGCAGCAGTCTATAAGCTCTGCAAGCTCTGGCAGCCTCTCTCAGACTCCCCTGTGTGCGCAGGCCTGGGTGTGACTCTGGCCCTGTGTTTATTCCTACATCTGGGCCTGAGGTTGCAGGGTGGGGAGCTAGAGATGATCACATCAGCCCTAACCTTGGGTGGACTCGCCCACATGGGCCCCAAACTCACTTATGAGGCCCCTTGTTTGGCTTCAGCTGTCTTCATAGTCAAGTGGGACGGTGTCTTGGCATAACATAGATGCTCAACTATTAAAGCATGTTGCTGAGCTAAGGGGGCCCCCAGAAACATCAGCAGATCCAGGAGGGAGGGAAGTGGGTGAGGGAACAAGACTCTTCCCCAATGCTTACAGGCTACCTCTGCCCTAGAGTAGACAACCCAGGATGGCGCTTTGCTCCTTCTTCTTCCCCTCCCCTCTGAGCCCCCAGCTGCACAGGAGGAAGCCCAGGCTGCAGGAGCCAGCTGACTGCAAGAGCTGCACTCAACCACTTAACTAGAGAACAGATACGGAGCCAGAGAAGAGGTTTTCTGGGATCTGCCACTTTGGACTTCAAATCTCAAAATAAACTTCCAGTCTCAGGGTCCTAGACTCTACTGGAGAGCTGGGCTCCTCACGCAAGGGCCTGTTGTGGGGCTTCCAGGCGAGGGTCAAGGCCAGAGGCTCAGGCTTAGCGCCTGACCTGCTTCTCCCTCCCATCCCCCACCCCTACTCCACCCGAAATGGGAGCTGGGGGAGGAGACTTGGGAGTCAAGTTCTGGTCTGAAGGGTCCTGCATGGAGTCAGGTCACTTACCGCGGTCCTGCTGTGTGCCCAGCGCTGGCCAGGGCATCCTAAATGACACAGAAGGAGTGAAAGGGTCTTGCCCCCAAGGCATTTTCATGCAAATACAATAAAGCCATCTGAGGGCTGGGATGATAGGCTTTGCTGTTTGCTGCAGACCTCCCCTTCACCCAGGCCTCTAGACTCCCTGGGGCCGCCAGCAGGACAACTTCCACCCAGCCGTCAGAGGCACACCTTCCTCCTCCCTCAAGGTGAACCACAGCCTCCTGCCCTCTCAAAAGTGGGTGCCCCAAAGAAAAGGGTCTCCCTCACCCCGTACCTCACCTCATGCTCTGCTCCCCCATGGGGCCACTCAGAGCTAAGATTCATCTTTTTTCACTCTACTCTCATCTGTGTGTGGCTGAATGATTTTGAATTTTTACTGGCCCTTGGATGGGAGTGGAGATGAGCTAAGGGGAGCTTGGGTGTGAGTAAACAGCTCTTACTCCCCCCGGGTCTACCCCCCCTTATAGGCCCCCCTTCCCTAGGCCCCTTTGGAGATGACCTTCTCTCTTTCCCGGTGGGTGGGAGGTGGTGTGGATGGTAACGAGCAGAGAGAAAGGCCGAGAAAGGCCGAGAAGGGGCTGGGGGGAGGTTTGGATAGGAGTCAAGGAATTCCTGAGCCTGCTGCTTGCACAAGGGGCCCTGAGATGCCTTTCCTGAGATTTCTTTGCAAACCTAGAAAAGTCTCATTTGAAATGGGGCCAGGTTCACCCAGGCCCCTAGTGCCCCCCACTCCTGTTTCTTCCTCTCCAGCCACCCCAGGCAGGTGTCTGGGGAAGAGTAGGGAGATTGGGAAGAACCCAGGGGCTTTTAAGTCGTATGGGGTGGGGATCTATGCTTTGTACACAGCCTGACCCGGCCTCTCCTTGGTATTTATGAGCTCCCAGGCGAGGCATGGAACGTGTCTCAAAGAGGCCAGGCCAAGAGGGCTTTGGAGGAAGGAGCATCCAGCCCCAAACCAGGGAAGGGGGCTTGGGGGCTAGAGACAGAGACCCTCTTCTTCCCAGCCAGTGGCCAAACAGGGAAGTAGACTGCTCCCCTATGGGGCCTGGAGAAAGGAAAAGCGAGAGCTAAGGGAGAAGGGGGAAGAGGAGGCCTGGGGAGGCGGGACCGTAGAGGCGGGGCCTGGGGGTCTGGAGCCTTTTAGCACTTTGGCTGTAATCAGACTGGAGCCAGGCGGTGGGCGGGCTGACAGCCATCCTGGGCGGGTGGCCCAGGTTCTGTGTGAGGCCAGTGGGTGTGCTGCTGGGATCCTGGGTGGTCACTGACCAGCCTAACCCCAAGGGAGGGTGGTCCCACGTTGCCCCCAGCCCCCCCTCACAATCTGCCTATGTCAGATAGGCTACACACTGAGCTCTCTCTCTCCTCACCACCTGTTTTAGGCCCCAGAACAATCTGGAAGTGAGATTTGCTTCCAGTGGAACAATCTGCAGAGCCCACTATCTGCCTCCCTCCACTCTGCCTTCCTTGGTTCACTCTGCCTCCCTCTCTTCCGTGTCTCCACCTCTCTGGGTCTGTCTCTGGCTCATATTTCTGTCATTCCGTGTCTATTCCTCTTGTTGTTTGTCTTTCTGTCTTCATTTGTCTCTCTGTGTGTCTGTATCTGACAGCCTTTCCTCCTCTGTTGGAACCTCTGTCTCTCTTTCAATCTCTGTCACTCCTTGACTCTTGGTGTGTATCTCTGTCTCTCCATCTTTCTCTCTATGAATCTGTATGACTGTCTCTCATTCGTCTTTCACTCACTTCATCTCTCTTTCCGTGTCTTTTCTGACTCTGTGTGTGTGTGTGTTCCTCGCTATATTTTTCTCGGTGTGTATCTTTGTTTCTCTTTGTGTCTGTTTCTCTCTTTCTCTTTCCCTCTGTCTCACACCTTCTTCTGCAGTCCCTCCAACACAGTACAAAGTGCATTGGACTGAAAGAAATCAGAGTATTTTCTCCCCAGCTCACCCACACATGATTTGCATGACTCTGTAAGTCACTTTCCCACTCTTGGCCTCAGTTTCCTCGCTGGTGAAACAAGCAAGGTGGATATCTACTTCCCTCCGTCAGGGCCTCTTTCTGTCTTTATCTCTTTTTTCTTGTAGCATAGTCCATCCTGTCTTCTGAGGGTTCTGCCTCTGTGCTCTCTAAATTCCACCCTGAAGTTAGGACTCCAGCCTCCTTCAGAACTCAGTGGGAAGGAGTCTCGGATACTGTCAGCCAGCAGGCCCCAAAAGGAGGACCCCCCTCACTCCTTTACCCTCTTAAACATCAGGGTAGACAAGGTCCCTTTCTGGGGCCATGTCTGGGATACAAACCAGATTAGCTCATCTCTCTAATCCTCTTTGTGCTGGGGCCTCTGCCAGGCAGGGACACCCACAGAGCAAGCAGAGCAAGAGGGGTGTGTGTGCGTGGTGTGTGTGTGTGTGTGTGTGTGTGTGTGTGTGTGTGTGTGTGTGTGGTGTGTGTGTGTGTGTGTGTGTGTGTGTGTGTGTGCGCAGATTCTTGGAGAAGGCAGGACCAAGGTTTTCCTCCCTCTGTTACCCTCTCCTGCCCGAAAGCCCAAATCAAGCCCTCACTGTATAAGAAACCTCATCGCGCTTGAACCAAATCAGAGTTTTCATAATCCCAGTCTTCCTCCCCCTTCCCCCACCCCCCACCCCCCGTCCGCTCTTCTACAGCTTCTCTAGGGCTGGAGAAATCATTCCAGCCATCCCCCTGTTCCCGAACAGCCCAGAAGCAACCCCTTCTCCATGCATATTTTCTTCTCCAGATTTTCGGAGAAGGGTCTTTCCATCCCTTCCGGAAAAGCCTTAGTGTCAGGCAGGGAGCAGGGATATGGGGGAGGAGCGGAGAGCAAGCAGGCAGTTCCTGGATTTCACACTTCAAGTTAGAGGCCTTCAAGTTGGAGAGGTCTTTCTTGGCTGATAAGATCAAAGCATTCCCTCTGCCAGATCATTACCTTATTTTCGAGGCAATTGTAGAACTTATTGTATCAATTAGTCTGGTCTCCAGCTGCAGCCGTTTATCTCTATCTTTGTGCGCTTGCAGAAGAAAGGCCCAGCCCAGCCAGCCCGGCCAGCTAGGGGAGGGTGGGGAGCTGTCCGGCCGCTTTCAGCGGGGATTGGGCAGGTAGAGGCCATAGCGGGTGCGCTTTTGAAGTTTGGAGATCCCGCCAGCTCCTCCTTGCGCACCCCGCGACTGCCGCAGGAGCGCTCTTTTCCACTGGCGCCACACCTACACGCCCGTTGTGCCCCAGGAGGGCGAGCCTACAGAGCCTGGCGCGGGGAGGAGACCCATCAGGCCAGGCCAAGGCGCGGGCTCCGCGTAGGAAAACTCTTGAGCCTGAGCCAAGATGCCTGCCCCTTCCTGACTCTCTGGTGGGTGACTCACTCTGTGGGACGTGCGCCCCGCAGTGGCGTTTCCTAGAAAGGCATGGCAGCGTGAGCGTCGAAAACCTTAGGAGGGAGTGGGTGGCACGGAGAAGTGGATGTCCCCATGGGTGCGGGGAGTGTGGCTTGCATTGCTTCTGCCCTGTCTGCAGCCTCTTCCTGCAGAAGAACCACGCCCACACCTGGTGTTGGGGTCAGGTGGGGGTACGTTAGAGCAGAGTTTCTGAAACTTCCGGGGTTTCAGTATCCCTTTACACTCAAAAATTATCAAGGACCCCAAAAAGCTTCTATTTAGGGGCTTGCCTGGAGGCGCAGTGGTTGAGAGTTCGCCTGCCGATGCAGGTGACACGGGTTCGTGCCCCGGTCTGGGAGAATCCCACATGCCGCGGAGCGGCTGGGCCCGTGAACCATGGCCACTGAGCCTGCGCGTCCGGAGCCTGTGCTCCGCAACGGGAGAGACCACAACAGTGAGAGGCCCGCGTCCCGCAAATAAAGAAAAAGCTTTTATTTATATGGGTTATATCTATCCATGTTGAAAATTAAAATGAACACAAGAGCCAAAGTGAAAGTGCTCCCAGTGGCCAAAGCTGGACAATTTGAGCAACAAAATAGTTTTGGATTATAACCCAAAGTATAGTGTAAATGTGCTTGAGTCCATACTGATATAAATGATTGGTAAATAAATATATGGGGAGAAGAGACATATCTCCCATACAGAACAATTCCAAATAATTTACTTCGCCCTTGAGGAGGTGGAGTATAACTCCCCATTCCTTAAGTGAGGGCTGCAGGTTGTGCAGAGTACAAAACAGAAGAGTGTGAGGGGGAGAGGGGAGTAACTTTACAGTGGAGAAACGTGACAAACCTCAGTCAGTGGATCAAGGTGAGCATCAACAGTGATAAGCCGTGTTGCTAGTGTGTACACTTGATACGATGTGATGAAAATGACACCACCTCTGTGGTTTTCCTCCACATAACCCAAGTCTAACTATAAGAAAAACATCAGACCAATTCCATCAGAGGGACATTCTACAAAATACCTGACTAGTAATCACTCCACAAGGCTGTCAAGGTCATTCAAAACCAGGGAAAGTCTGAGAAACTGTCACGGCCAAGAGGCACCTAAGGAGTCATGACAACTAAATGTAATGTTGTATCCTGGTTGGGATCCTGGAAAAGATAAAGAGCACTAGGGGAAAAGTGAGGAGATCTGAATAACATATGGATTTTATTAAATAATAATAATGTCAATATTGGTTCATTAATTTTGGCAAATGCACCACACATTTGTAATGAAAGGAAGATGTTAAAAATAGGGGAAACTGGGTGTGAGGTACCTGTGCACTCTCTGTGCTATCTTTGTAATTTTTCTATAAATCTAAAACTGTTCTAAAAATTAAAGTTTGTTTTAAAAGATTAAAATCTTTTAAAATATTTATATATTTTAATTAATTTAAAATTAACAATAGTAGGGAATTCCCTGGTGGTACAGTGGTTAAGAAGCCACCTTCCAATGCAGGCAACTCGGGTTCAATCCCTGGTGGGGGAACTAAGATCCTACATGCTGCAACAAAGATCCCATGTGCCGCAACTAAGACCCGAAGCAGCCAAATAAATAAATGAATAAATATAAAAAAAAAATTAACAATAATAAACTCAATACTTGCTAATATTAATGTTATGTTCTATGAAAAATAACTATAATTTCCAAAACAAAAACAGTGAGAAGAATGGCATTATGTAACATTTTTGCAAATATCTTTAAGGTCTGGCTTAATAGCAGCATCCTCATATTTGCTTCTACATTCAACCTGTTGTGATATTGCATGTCTTATAGCTCTGGAAAACTCCACTCTACACTCAAGAGGGAATGAGTGTGAGAAGGTCAAATGACATCTTAGTAGTATTATGAACATTTTTGAGAACTGCTGCCTTAGCGATCTCATCCATTACTATGATTCTAGGTTCCCAATTAGAAATTCCTAGCTTTGAGACATCTCTACTGAGTCCTCTGGTCATGTTTGTCATCATACCCTTGCCTTCCCCTCACCCCCGATCATCTACGCTTTCGACACTTCCCAGTCCGTGTCAGCATGATCATCATTCCGCAAATCATAGTAGCTCTGTGAAGTTAATGTGCAAAGTTCTGTGCTTCCTTCCTGTGATGCAACATCATTTAGTAATGGGAGATATGACCGTCTCATTTTTGGTAAACAGCTGAGAAGTGTCACAAACCCTAAAATATCAAATGCATAATAAAGGATTGTTGGATGAGTATAGACAATTCCGGAATCAGAACTCTTCCTTTCTGATGAAATCTCCCTCTGGCCCCTGCATATCAGCCTGAGTTTCTACTGTGAATAAGTCTGTGATTTAGTAAGTTTGATATTTGCTTTGCTTTAGCAAAGATTAATTTCTCTCATTGCCATAGCCAGGTAAACCCAATGTGGCCAAGAGATACACGTTTAGGGCAGCTTCCTGACTTTAGAAATTAGGTTTGGGGGCTTCCCTGGTGGTGAAGTGGTTAAGGATCCACCTGCCAATGCAGGAGACACGGGTTCGAGCCCTGGTTCGGGAAGCTCCCACATGCTGCAGAGCAACTAAGCTCGTGCGCCACGACTACTGAGCCTGCGCTCTAGAGCCTGCGAGCCACAACTAGTGAGCCTGTGTGCTGCAACTGCTGAAGCCCGTGTGCCTAGAGCCTGTGCTCCGCAACAAGGGAAGCCACTGCAATGAGAAGCCTGCGCTCTGCAATGAAGACCCTACACAGCCATAAATAAATAAATAAATAAAAGAACTTAGGTTTGGGGCTTTCAGTTTCAGTAGAGATGTTTCCATCCACAGAATGCTACTCACAAACAACAAGGGCTGCTATCCTGTCAACCAAATAATGAACATTGTTGGTCCACTCTGGGCAAGTAGCTCTTGGAGCTTCAGTCTCCCAAATGATCCAGATACCACTGTCATTTTCTGAGTCATCTTGTATACTTTTGTGCCTCATCTTTTATTATGTATTTTTTTTTCAAAGTCTCTCCCATCTGCTATTCTGTTCCCAGAGACAGTACCCTCAAGCAGTCCTTAGACCCTCATACCTGAGCTATCAAAGAAACCCCCACTGGATCTGCTCAGCCTGCAGTCAGACTCTTTTCTCCAAATGTCTGGCTTTATTATTTAATTTAATTAAGTTAATTAATTAATTTATTGGCTGTGTTGGATCTTCATTGCTGTGCGTAGGCTTTCTCTAGTTCTGGCGAGCGGGGCCTACTTTTTGTTGCAGTGGGTGGGCTTCTCATTGCGATGGCTTCTCGTCACAGAGCACAGGCTCTAGCTTCATGGGCTTCAGTAGTTGTGGCATGCGGGCTCAGTAGTTGTGGCTCGCGGGCTCTAGAGCGCAGGCTCAGTGGTTGTGGCGCATGGGCTTAGTTGCTCCTCGGCATGTGGGATCTTCCTGGACCAGGGCGCTAACCCATGTCCCCTGCATTGGCAGGATTCTTGGAGGATTCTTAACCACTGTGCCACCAGGGAAGTCCCCCAAATGTCTGCCTTTATCACACTGCTCCATCATTAAAAACCTTCAGTAGTTCCCCACTGCCTGAATAATGACACAGAAACTCCTTAGCCTGTAATCCAAGCCCTAAAACAATCAGGCTTCGCTTAACAGTTTTGTCTGTCACCCCCTTGTAAAGATTCTGCTTCAGCTAGAAAGGCATTCATTCTTTGGGTTTTTTTAAATTGAGTTATACTTGGTGAATAAAATTGCATATATTTAAAGTATAAAACATAATGATTTGATATACATACACATTATGAAATGATTCCCACAATTAAGTTAATTAAGACTTCCATCACCTCATACAGTTACTTTTTTTTTTGCAAGAATGCTTAAGATCTACTTTCTCAGAAAATTTCAAGTATACATTACAGTATTATTAACTATCTTCACCATGATGAACATTAGACCCTCCAAATTTATTCATGTTATAACTGACAGTTTGTACCCTTTGACCAAACTTTTCCCATTTCCCCCACCCACCAGCCCCTGGTAACCACCATTCTACTCTCTGTTTCTATAAGTTTGACTTTTTTCTTAGATTCCACATGTAAGTGATACCATAGAGTATTTGTCTTTCTCTTCTGGCTTATTTCACTTAGCATAATGACCTCAAGTTTCATCTGTGTCATCACAAATGGCAGGATTTCTTCTTTTTTTATGGCTGAATAATATTCCATTGTATACTACATTTTCTTTATCCATTCATTTGTCAATGGACACTTAGGTTGTTTTCATATCTTGGCTATCACGAATAATGCTGCAGTGGACATGGTAGTGCAGGTATCTCTTTGGGATACTGATTTTGCTTTCTTCAGATATATTCCCAGAAGTGGGATTGCTGGAGAATATGGTAGTTCTATTTTTACTTTTTTGAGGAACTTCCATACTGTTTTCCATAGCGGCTGTACCAGTTTACTTTTCCATCAACAGTGTACAGGGTACCCCTTTCTCCACATCCTTGCCAACATTTCTTATCTATTGTCTTTTTGATGATAGCCATTCTAACAGGTGTGAAGTGGTGTCTCTGCACTTTGCTGATGATTAATGATGTTGAGCACCTTTTCATGTACCTGTTGGCCGCTTGTATGTCTTTTTTGGAAAAATGTCTATTCAGTTCTCTTGCCCATTTTTAAATTGGATTATTTGTTTTTTGTTTGTTATTGAGTTATGAGCTCCTAGATATTAACCCCTGGTCAGATACATGGTTTCCAAATACTTTCTCCCATTCTGTAGATTGCCTTTTCATTTTTTTGACTGTTTCCTTTGCTGTGCAGAAAAGGTTTTTCATTTGATGTAGAATCACTTGCATAATTTTGCTTTTGTTGCCTATGCTTTTGGCATCTTATCCAAATATCGTTGCCAAGACCAATGTCGAAGAGATTTTTCCCTATGTTTTTTACTAGGAGTTTTACAGTTTCAGATCTTACATTTAAATCTTTAATCCATTTTGAGTTAATTTTTGTGAGTGGGTAAATAGGGGTCCAATTTCATTCATTTTCAAAAAAAAAATTTATTTATTTGGCTGTGCCGGGTCTTTTTTTTTTTTTTTGTGGTACGCGGACCTCTCACTGTTGTGGCCTCTCCCGTTGCGGAGCACAGGCTCCGGACGCGCAGGCTCAGTGGCCATGGCTCACGGGCCCAGCCGCTCCGCGGCATGTGGGATCTTCCCGGACCGGGGTACGAACCCGTGTTCCCTACATCGGCAGGCGTACTCTCAACCACTGTGCCACCAGGGAAGCCCACCGGGTCTTTTTTTTGTGTGCCTACATTGGATCTTTGTTTCTGTACACGGGCTTTCTCTAGTTGCGGCGAGTGGGGACTACTCTTCGTTGGGGTGCACAGGCTTCTCATTGTGGTGGCTTCTCTTGTTGCAGAGCATGGGCTCTAGGCACGTGGGCTTCAGTAATTGCAGCTCGCGTGTTCAGTAGTTGTGGCACGCAGGCTCTAGGGCACGTGGGCTTCAGTGGTTGTGGTGCACGGGCTTAGTTGCTCCACAGGATGTGGGATGTTCCTGGACCAGGGATCAAACCTGTGTCCTCTGCATTGGAAGGCAGATTCTTAACCACTGCACCACCAGGGAAGTCCCTGCGCCGGGTCTTAGTTGTGCCATGCAGGATCGTTTTAGTTGGTACATATGGAATCTTTTTTTTAAATTGTGACATGTGGGATCTTCATTACAGCGTGCAGGATCTTTAGTTGTGGCATGTGGGATATTTAGTTACGACATGCGAACTCTTAGTTGTGTTATGTGGGATCTAGTTCCCTGACCAAGGATCAAACCCGGACCCCCTGCATTGGGAGTGCAGAGTCTTAGCCACTGGACTACAAGGGAAGTCCCCAGTTTCATTCTTTTGAATGTGAATATCCAGTTTTCCCATCACCATTTGTTGAAGAGACTATCGTTTCCACATTGTGTGTTCTTGGTGCCCTCGTCAAAGTTGTTTTGTTTTGTTTTGTTTTGTTTGCGGTACGTGGGCCTCTCACTGTTGTGGCCTCTCCCGTTGTGGAGCACAGGCTCCAGACGTGCAGGCTCAGTGGCCGTGGCTCACGGGCCTAGCCACTCTGCGGCATGTGGGATCTTCCTGGACCGGGGCATGAACCCGTGTCCCCTGCATCAGCAGGCGGACTCTCAACCACTGTGCCACCAGGGAAGCCCTGAACTCTCTATATGTTCCATTGATTTACATGTCTGTTTTTATGCCAGTACCATACTGTTTTGATTATTATAGCTTTATAATATAGTTTGAAGTCAGGACGTGTAATGGCTCCATCTTTGTTTTTCTCAAAATTACTTTGGCTATTCAGGGTGTTTCGTGGTTTCATACATTTTAGGATTGTTTTTTCTATTTCTATGAAAAAGGCAGTTGGAATTTTGATAGGGATTGCACTGAATCTGTAGATCACTTCTGGTAGTAAGGACATTTTAACAACATTAATTCTTCCAATCCAAGAACATGGGATATCTATCTATTTATTTGTGTCTTCTTCAGTTTCTTTCATCAATGTTTTATAGTTTTCAGTGGATAGGTCTTACACACCTCCTTGGTTAAATTTATTTCTAATTTTGTTTTTGATAATACTGTAAATGGGATTGCCTTCTTACTTTCTCATTGTTTTCTGGCTGTTTTGTAGTCCCTCTATTTCTTCCTGTATTCATATCTTCCTTTGTGATTTGATGATTTTCTGTAGTGGTATGCTTTGATTCCTTTCTCTTTATCTTTTGTGTATTTACTATAGGTTTTTGCTTTGTGCTTACCATGAGGCTTACATAAAATATCTTATAGTTGTAACAGTCTCTTTTAAGCTGATAACAACTTTGATCACATACAAAAATTCTACCCTTTTACTCCTTCCTCATTTCATGTTTTTGATGCAACAATTTACATCTTTTTATGTTGTGTACCATTAACAAATTATTGTAGCTATATTTATTTTTAATACTTTTGTCTTTTAATCTTTATAGTGGAGTTAAGTGATTTACACACCACCATTACAGTATTCTTAACTTGATAATATACTTACATTTACCAGAGAGTTTTATACTTTCATATGTTTTTTCACATTACTAATCCATATTTCTTTCATTTCAGCTTAAAGAACCCCCTTTAATATTTCTTATAAGGCAGGTCTAGTGGTGATGAATTCCCTCAGCTTTTGTTTGTCTTGGGAAGTCTTATCCCTCCTTCATTTCTGAAGGACAGCTTTGCTGGGGAAAACTTTTTGGTTGGAAGTTTTTAATATCAGTACTTTGAATATATTGTTCCACTCTCTCCTAGTCTGCAAGATTTCTGCTGAGAGCCCCACTGATAGCCTTATGGGGGTTCCTTTGTATGAGATGAAGTTTTTTTTTTTTTTTCCTCTCACTGCTTTCAAAATTATCTTTGTATCTGATTTTTGAAAGTTTTATTATAATGTGTTTTGGTGAAGTCTTCTTTGAGTTGAATCTATATGGGGACCTGTGAGCTTCATGTACTTCAATGTCCATATGCCTCCCAGATTTGGGACGTTTTCAATTATTTTTTCTTTAAACTTTCTGTCCCTTTCTCTCTCTCTCTTCTCCTTCTGGGACTCCTGTAATGCAAACACTGTTTTACATTGTTTTACTTTATGGTGCCCCATAAATCATGTAGTCTTTCTTTATTCTTTTTCATTCTTTTTTCTTCTCTAACTGGATGATTTCAAATGACCCATCTTTGAGTTTATAGATTTATTTTTCTGCTTGACCAAGTCTGTTGTTGATCTTTTGATTGCATATTTTATTTTATTCACCCTATTTTTCAGCTCCAGAATTGTTTTTCTGTTTTTTGGGTTTTTTTTTTTTACAATTTTTAGCTCTTGTTGAACTTCTTTTTTTTTTTTTTCCCCCACACTGCATGGCATGTAGGATTTTAGTTCCCCAACCAGGGATCAAACCCATACCCCCTGTGGTGGAAGCATGGAGTCTTAACCACTGGACCACTAGGGAAGTCCCTCTTGTTGAACTTCTTGTTTGGTTCATATATTGTTTTCCTGATTTTATTGAATTATCTCTCTGTAGTCTCTTGTAGCTTGCTGAGCTTCCTTAAAACAGTTATTTTGAATTCTTTGTCCAGTTCTTTGTCTTGCACAGTGTTAAAGTGGTGTGTGTAGGGGAGAAACGGGGGCTGGAAGCCCTGGTCCTCAGGCAGTGCAACAGCAGCTCCTTCTGATGGAGAGGTATGGCAGCGTCCTCCCTGGGGGTTTGTAGTGGCAATGGCTGTTGGTTACCTCAGTAGTGAAAGCTTCCAGTGTCCTCTGTGGAGCAGACCACTGGGATCTTCACTGTCAAACACTACAGAGTCTTGCACTGTGAAAGCTGCATGGAGTCCATGGCTGTCATGAGGGTTGTTGAGGTCCTCAGCTGCAAAGCAGAGCAGGCTGCTGCTCTGGGACTATGTATCTGCGGCCTGGCTTATACTGATAACCCCTGACTTTATTCTTTATTCCTAGATGTTTCCAGATATCTCTGCTAAGCCAATCTGCCTAGCAGTTCTTTCTGTGTGGTTATTGTCCATTTTTTGCTCCACTATGTGGCTGGAGGTTCTTTTTTTTTTTTTTTTAATAGATTATTTCCAATCTTTTTTTCTTAGAATATCTTTATTTCCCCTTTATTTTTTCTAGTTACATTGAGATATAATTGTCATACAATACTGCATAAGTTTAAGGTGCAGAGGTTCTTAAATGAATGCTTGGGCTTTCCCAGGTCTATTTTAGTTCATGGATAGATGTTTAATTTTTCTTTAATTAATTACTTTATTTATTTATTTATTTATTGCTGTGTTGGCTCTTCGTTGCTGCACACGAGCTTTCTCTACTTGGGGCGAGCAGGGGCTACTCTTCGTTGAGGTGCGTGGGCTTCTCATTACGGTGACTTCTCTTATTGCAGAGCACAGACTCTAGGCATGCAGTCTTCAGTAGTTGTGGCACGCAAGCTTCAGTAGTTGTGGCACATGGGCTCTAGAGTGCAGGCTCAATAGTTGTGGTGCAGAGGCTTAGCTGCTTCATGGCATGTGGGATCTTCCCAGACCAGGGCTCGAACCGGTGTCCCCTATATTGGCAGGTGGATTCTTAACCACTGTGCCACCAGGGAAGTCCAAACAAGTGGTATTTGAAATTAAAAACACAATGCCATTTACATTAGCATCCCCCAAAAGTGAAATAGTTAGGGATAAATCTAACAAAATATGTACAAGATCCTCATGTGGAAAACTACAAAATTGTGATGAATGAAATCAATAACTAAATAAATGGAGAGATAGTCCATGTTCATGGATAGGAAGACTCAATTTTGTCAAAATACCCATTCTTCCCACTTGATCTTCCAAAACTTGGAAGAAACCAATTGTCCATCAACAAGTGACTCAATAAACAAACTGTGGTGCATTTAGACAATGGAATATTATTCAGCACTAAAAAAAGTGAGCTATCAAGACATAGAGGAACCTTAAATGAATATTACTAAGTGAAATAAGCCAGTCTGAAAAGTATACGTACTATATGATTTCAATTATATAATTACAATTATATTACATTTTGGGAAAAGTAAAATATGGAGACAATAAAAGCATCAGTGGTTACCAGGTGTTTGGGGGGAGGGAGTGATATAAGGCAGAGCACAGAGGATTTTTAAGACATAGAAACTATTCCATATGATACTGTAATGGTGGATACATATCACTGTATATTTGTCAAAACTCATAAAATGTACAACACCAAGAATAAACATTAATGTAAACTATGGACTTTGGGTGATAATGATGTGTCAATGTAGGTTCATAGATTGTAACAAATGTACCACTCTGATGTCGGATTTTGATAGTGGGGGAAGCTGTGCATATGTAGGGGTAAGGGATATATGGGAAATCTATGCACCTTCCTCTCAATTTTGCTGTGAACCTAAAACTGCTCTAAAAAACAGCCTAATTTTTTTTAAAAGGACACTAAAAATGGGCAAAGCCTATGAATAGACAATTCTCAGAACTACAAATGTTTATTGAGCATTGGTAATCAGGGAAATATGGAATAAAACAATAAGATACCACTTATTTACCCATCAAACTGGAAAAAAATTAAAATACTTATGTCCAAATTTGGTAAGGATATAGGGAAATTGACAATAATATATTGTTGTTAAAAGTGTAAAGTGGTAAAATCTTTTTAAAGGACATTGTGGTAATATGTATCAAAATTGAAAACAGGCATGCCCTTTGACCTAGCAGTTTCACTTCAAGAGAAATACTCACATATTTCTCCAAGATATATGTGTAATACTGATTGTACCATAAATCTGGACATAACCTAAATTATGATATATGCACAGCTTAGAATATTACATGGCAACTACAAAGAATAGCAAATAACCTAAGTATGTTGTTAAGAGTATAATATGAGTAGTTGATGCCAATTCTATTAAAATAATTATGTATACTTTATGATAGCAAGTGCATAACAGTATCTGGAAGGAAATAGGTAATTATGCTTAACTCTAAGAAGGAGTATGGAGAGACTTCCCTGGTGGTCCAGTGGGTAAGACTCCGTGCTCCCAGTGCAGGGGATCCGGGTTCGATCCCTGGTTGGGGAACTAGATCCTGCATGCATGCCACAACTAAGAGTTCGCATGCCACAACTAAGACCTGGCACAGCCAAAATATATAAATAAATAATTTTTTAAATAAGAAGGGGTATGGAATGGGGGATATGGTGGTAGAGGGATTTTCACTTTTTACATAGTGATTCAGATATATATATATATATATATATATATATATATATATATATATATATATATATATATATATAATCTGAATTTTCAGATTCTTTTCCCATATAGGTTATTGCAAAATATTGAGTATGGTTCCCTGTGCTATACAGTAGGTCCTTGTTGGTCATCTATTCTATATATAATAGTGTGTATATGTTAATCCCAAACTCCTAATTTATCACTCCCCCCCTTTCCCCTTTGGTAACCATAATTTTGTTTTCTATGTCTGTGAGTCTGTTTCTGTTTTGTAAATAAGTTCGTTTGTATCTTTTTTTTTAGATTCCACATATAAGCAATCTCATATGTTATTTGTCTTTATTTGTCTCTCTGTCTGGCTTACTTCATTTAGTATGGTAATCTGTAGGTCCATCCATGTTGCTGCAAAGGGTATTATTTCATTCTTTTTTATGGCTGAGTAGTATTCCATTTCATATATGGACAGTATCGTCTTTATCCATTCAGCTGTTGATGGACATTTAGGTTGCTTCCATGTCTTGGCTGTTGTAAATAGTGCTGCTATAAACAGTGGGGTGCATGTTTCTTTTTGAATTAGAGTTTTCTCTGGATGTATGCCCAGGAGTGGGATTGCAGGTTCATATGGTAACCCTAGTTTTAGTTTTTTAAGGAACCTCCATCCTGTTCTCCACAGTGGCTGTACCAATTTACATTCCCACCAACAGTGTAGGAGGGTTTCTTTTTCTCCACACCCTCTCCAGCATTTATTACTTGTACACTTTTTGATGATGGCTGTTCTGACTGGAGAGAGGTTGTACCTCATTGTATGATTTTCTATATTGATTTCCTGTTTTCAATTTCATTGATTTCTTTATTTTTAAGAATAAATTCTTTTTTAAAAAATATTTATTTATTTTGGCTGTGTTGGGTCTTAGTTGTGGCATGCGGGATCTTCACTGAGGCATGTTTAGTTGTGGCATGTGAACTCTTAGTGTGGCATGCATGTGGAATCCCCAACCAGGGATCAAATCCAGGCCCTCTGCATTGGGAGTGTGGAGTCTTACTCACTGGACCACCAGGGAAATCCCATTTTCATTGATTTCTGCTCTAATTTTTATTATTTCTTTTCTTCTGCTTACTTATATTTGATTTGCTCTTCTTTTTCTAGTTCCCGAAGGTGGAAGCTTACATTATTAATTTTAGATTTTTTTTTCTAATATGTGCATTCAGTGTTATAACTTTCCCTCTAAGGATTGTTTTTGCTGCATTTCATAAAATTTGATAAGTTGTATTTTCACTTTTATTTAGTTTAAAATATTTTAAAATTTTGTCTTGTGATTTCTCCCTTGACCCAACTGTTTAGAAGTGTGTTGTTTAATCTCCAAGTATTTTGGGATTTTCCAGCTATCTTTCTGTCATTGATTTCTGGATTGTTTAAAAAAATGTTTATTTATTTATTTATTTGGCTGTGCTGGTTCTTAGTTGCAGCACGTGGGATCTTCGCTGCGGCATGCGGGATCTTCCTTGTGGCACGCGGGATCTTTGTTGCGGCATGCAGGCTCTTTAGTTGCGGCATGCATGTGGGATCTAGTTCCCTGACTAGGGATTGAACCTGGGGCCCCTGCATTGGAAATGCAGAGTCTTACCCACTGGACGACCAGGGAAGTCCCTGATTTTTGGATTAATTCCATTGTGGTCTGAGAAAAGACACTGTATGATTTCTATTCCTTTAAATTTGTCAAGGTGTGTTTTCTGGCCCAGGATGTGGTCTGTCTTGGTGAATGTTTTATGTGAGCTTGAGAAGAATGTGTATTCTGCTGTTGTTGGATGAAGTGGGCAGTAGATGTCAAATACAACCAGTTAATCGATAGTGCTGTTGAGTTCAATTATGTTCTTACTGATTTTCTGCCTTTTAGAGTTGGCCACTTCTGATAGAGGGGTGTTGAAGTCTTCAACTGTAATAGTGGATCCATCTATTTCTCTTTGCTGTTCTATCCATTTTTATCTCGTGTATTTTGATGCTCTCTTGTTAGGTATACACATTAAGGATTGATAAGTCTTCTTGGAAAATCGACTCCTTTATCATTGTGTTATACCCCTCTTTATCCCTGATAATTTTCCTTACTTTGAAGTCTGCTTTGTCTGAAATTAATACAGCTACTCCTTTTCTTTTTTTATTTTAAAAGTTTTTTATTGAAGTATACTAGACTTGCAATATTATGTTAATTTTCCATGTGCAACATAGTACTCCTGCTTTCTTTTTCTTTTTTAAAGTTATTTTTATTTATTTATTTATTTTTGGCTCACACTGGGTCTTTAGTTGTGGTATGTGGGATCTTGACCACAGCATGTGGGATCTTTAGTTGCGGCATGCGGACTTCTTAGTTGCGGCATGTGGACTCAGTTGCGGCATGTAATTTCTTTAGTTGCAGCATGCATGGGGGATCTAGTTCCCCAACCAGCGATTGAACCTGAGCCCCCTGCATTGGGTACACAGAGCCTTACCCACTGGACCACCAGGGAAGTCCCCACTCCTGCTTTCTTTTGATTAATATTAGCATGATATATCTTTCTCTGTTCATTTACTTTTGATCTGTATGTTTCTTTATATTTAAAATGGGTTTTGTGTAGACAACATACAGGTTGCATATTGTTTTTTGATCCACTCTTACAATCTCTGTCTTTTAATTGGCATATTTAGACCATTGACTTTAAAATGATGACTGACATAGTTGGATTGATATCTACCATATTTGTTTCTGTTTTCTATTCATTGCCCTTGTTCTTTGTTCCTGTTTTTGCCTTTCATTCTTTTTCTGCCTTTTATGGTTTTAATTGAGCATTTTACATGAACCCATTTTCTCTCTTTAGCATATCAATTATAATTCTTTTTTACAAATTGAAGGTTTATGGCAATCCTGCATTATCAGATGATGGTTAGCATTTTTTTAGCAATAAATTATTTTTAAATTAAGGTGTGTACATCGTTTTTTTTAGACATAATGTTATTGCACACTTAATAGACTACAGTATAGTATAAACATAACTTTTATATGTCCTAGGAAACCAAAACATTCATGTGACTCACTTTGTTGAGATATTTGTTTTATTGAGGTGGTCTGGAACCAAACCCTCAATATCTCCTAGATATGCCTGTATAGATATATTTATATTTGTACTGCTTGGTGTTCTCTGAGCTTCTTGGATCTGTGGCTTGGTATCTGATATTAATTTGGGGAAATTCTCAGTTATTATTGCTTCAAGTATTCTGTTCCTTTCTCTCTTTCTGGTATTCCTCTTACATGTATGTTACACTTCTTGTAGTTGTCCCACATTTCTTGGATATTCTTTTCTGTTTTATTCTCCATCTTTTTTTCTCTTTGCTTTTCGGTTTTGGAAATTTCTATTGAGATATCCTCAAGTTCAGAGATTCTTTCCTCAGTTGTATGCCATCTACTAAATGTGCTCATCAAAGGCATTCTTTATTTCTGTTACAGTGCCTTTGACCTCTAATATTTCTTTTTGATTCTGTCTTAGAATTTCCAGCTCTCTGCTTACATTACATTGTCTGTTCTTGCATGCTGTCTATTTTGTCCATTAGAGTGCTTAGTACTTAGTCATAGTTGTTTTAAATTCCTGTTCTGATATTCCCAACATATCTGCCATATTTGAGTCTGTTTTTGATGTCTCTTCAAACTGCTTTTTTACCCTTTAGAATGCCTTGTAATTTTTTCTTGATAGCTGGACATTATGTACTGGGTAAAAGGAACTTCAGTAAATAGACTTTTAGCAATGTGGTGGTAAGATGTGGGAGGAGAGGAAGCATTCTATAGCCCTTGATTAGGTCTCAATTTTTTTAATGAGCCTATTCTTCTGAACTATGAACTTCCCAAGTGCTTCTCAGACCACCCCACTCCCCAACCCACCCAGTTACAAGGGGAAAAATGAATAGAGTGGGCTAGATTTGGGTATTCCTCTTTTTCCATATGGAAGACTAGAGTGTATATGAGTTGCATATTTCCCTTTCCCCTGTTCAGTTAGGCTCTGAAAAAACACCAGTTTAGGCTCAAGTGAAATAGTTTTCTCCTGAGGGCAGGCCTTGTTAAAAACGCTCTGAAGTATGAGGTAAAAATGGTAAAGTAGGAAGACCCTGAGCTCACCTCCTCCCATGGGCACACCAAAATTACAACTATTTATGGAGCAACTGTCAATGAGAATGACCTGAAGACTAGCAGAAAAGATCTTCTGCAACTAAAGATATAAAGAAGGAACCACAATGAGATGTAGGAGAGGCAGAGAGCATAGTCAAGACCAACACCCCCAGGTAGGTGATCCACAAGTAGGAAGATAATCACAATTGC
This sequence comes from Grampus griseus, assembly GCF_964374135.1. Lineage (NCBI taxonomy): Eukaryota > Metazoa > Chordata > Mammalia > Artiodactyla > Delphinidae > Grampus > Grampus griseus. The sequence goes on from NC_139017.1 coordinate 84,717,895, forward strand.
AGAGGTTCTCTCTAAGGAATGAGGGGTCCAAACACCATATCAGGCTCCCCAACCTGGGGAGTCCTGCACCAGGAAGATGAACGCCAGAACATTTGGCTTTGAGGGCCAGTGGGGTTTGATTTTGGGGAAGCCAGGGGGCTGTAGGAAACAGAGAATTCTCTCTTAAAGAGCACACAAATCTCTCACATACTCCAAGACCAAGGACAGAAGCAGTAATTTGAAAGAAGGGTCAGACACACTTGCTGATCTTGGAAAGCCTCCTGAAGAGGCAGGAGGGAACGGGAGCTCACTATGGGGATATAGATACTGGTAGCAGCCATTTTTGGGAGCTCATTCTATTACGAGGACACTGGAGCTGGCAAGCACCATTTTGGAATCCTCCCTCTAAGTTTTTGTTTTTGTTTTTTTTTAATTAATTAATTATATTTATTTTTTGGCTGTGTTGGGTCTTCTGTTGCTGCGTGCAGGCTTTCCCTAATTGCGGTAAGCAGGGGCTACTCTTTATTTCGGTGCACGGGCTTCTCATTGCAGTGGCTTCTCTTGTTGCGGAGCACGGCTCTAGGTATACGGGCTTCAGTAGTCGTGGCATGTGGGCTCAGTAGTTGTGGCTTACGGACTCTAGAGCACAGGCTCAGTAGTTGTGGCGCATGGGCTTAGTTGCTCCGCAGCATGTGGGATCTTCCCGGACCAGGGCTCGAACCGTGTCCCCTGCATTGGTGGGTGGATTCTTAACTACTGTGCCACCAGGGGAGTCCCCTCCCTCTAGCTTATTAATGCAGGGATCTGGCCCCACCCATCAGCCTGTTGACTCTAGTCCTGGGAAATGGGACAATCAGCTAGCTGGGTGGGGACACAGTCCCACCCACAAGCAGGCAGGCTGCCCTAGACCACCTTGAGCCTGCAACCATCCCAGGACCCAGCCACACCTACCAGAGGACCCAGGACATGGTCCCACCCACCAGTGGGCTGGCACTAGCCCTGGGACCCCTGGGACTTTGCAGCCAGCTCTTGGGACCTGGCCCTACCCACCAGCGGGCTGACACTAGCTCTGAGACCCAGCCTCACCCACCAGTGGGTGAGCACCAGCCCTGGGACCTCCTGGGCCCTGGCCCCACCCACCAGCAGGTCCATACCAACTTCAGGACCCCCCAAGGCCCCTGAAGTCAGAGATCCTGGGACCTGGGCCCACCCACCAGTGGTCCGGCCCTGGCCTCGGGACCCCCTGGGCCTCTACAGCCAGCCACCTTGTGACCTGGCCCTGCCACCAGTGGGCCAGCTCCAGGACTGGGACTCCCCAGGCAATACAGCTAGCTGGGCTAGGACCGAGCCCTGCCCATCAGCAGCTGGAAACCTCTGCACTAGGCAAAACCTGACAATCAACTGGGCCAGGATCCAGCCATGCCTATAAGCACACTTATAGTAGTCAGTCCATCACAACAGAAGGGCCCACTCAGCTCATATAGGGGACACCCCAAGAGCATATTGCTCTGCAGACCAGAAGGGAGTGGCACGATACATTTAAAGGGATGAAAGGGAAAAACCTACAACCAAGAATATTCTACCTGGCAAGGCTATTATTCAGATTTGAAGGAGTGATCAAGTTTTACAGATAAGCAAAGGTTAAAAGAATTCAGCACCTAAATATAAGACTGGAAACTGTAAAGCTCTTAGAAGAAAGCATAGGCAGAACACTCTTTGACATAAAATGTAGCAGTATTATTTTGGATCTGTCTGCTAATGCAAAGGAAACAAAAACACCAAATGGGACCCAATTAAACTAAAAAGATTTTGCACAGCAAAGGAAACCATTGACAAAACTAAAAGACAACCTATGGAATGGGAGAAAATATTTACAAACGATATGACTAATAAGGGGTTAATACCCAATATATATAAACAGCTCATACAACTCAAAATAAAAAAAAAAAAACCTGATTTTAAAAATGGGCAGAAGACCTGAAGAGACATTTTCCCAAAGGAGACATACAGATGCCCAACAGGCTTATGAAAAGATGCTCAGCATCATTAATCATCAGACAAATGCAAATCAAACCACAGTGAGATACCACCTCACACCCACCAGCATGGCTGTCATCAAAAAGACCACAAATAACAAATGTTGGTGAGGATGTGGCGAAAAGAGAACCCTTGTACACTGTCGTTGGGAATGCAAATTGGTCAGCCACTATGGAAAACAGTATGGAGTTTTCTCAAAAAAACTAAAACTAGAACTACCATACAATCTAACAATTCCATTCCTAGGTATTTATCCAAAAAAGACAAAAACACTAATTTGAAAAAACATGTGCATCCTTATATTCATTGCAGCATTATTTACAATAGTCAAATACTGTATGATATCACTTATATATGGAATCTAAAATCAAAACTAATGAACAAACATAAGAAAACAGAAACAGAGTCATAGGTACAGAGAGCAAATGGGTGGCTGCCTGAGGGGAGAGGAGTGGGGGAATGAGAGAAATACGTAAGGGAGATTAAGAGGTACTAACTTTCAGTTACAAAATAAACAAGTGTGGGTATGGAATGTACGGTGTTGGGAACACAGTCAATAATTATGCAATATTTTGTATGGTGACATGGTAACTAGACTTATTGTGATGATCAGTTTCTAATGTACAGAAACATCTCATCACTACATTGTGCACCAGGAACTAACAGAGTGTTGTAGGTCAATTATACTTCAAAAACAAATAGACAAACAAACAAACAAGCAAACTCATAGAAAAAGAGATCAGACTTGTGGTTACCAGAGGTATATGGTGGAGGGAATTGGATGAAGGTGGTCAAAAGGTACAAGCTTCCTGTTATAAGATAGATAGTAGGGATGTAATCTACAACAGAATAAACTAACACTGCTGTGTGTTACATATGAAAGTTGTTAAGAGTGTAAATAATAAGAGTTCTCATCACCAGGAAAAAATTTTTTTTCTCTATTTCTTTAATTTTGTGTCTATATGAGATGACGGATGCTCATTAACCTTATTGTGGTAATCATTTCATGATGTATGTAAGTCAGAACATTATGCTGTACACCTTAAACTTATATGGTGCTGTATGTCAATTATATCTCAATAAAACTGGAAGAAAAAAACAACAAAACCCAAAACCAAAAAGCAGACAAAACCCCAGAATGGTCTGGGGTATTTCAAAACAGTTAACCTTTTCCTCCCCCTACTGGAAGCATGAGAAGATTTTTCTCCGATAATCACTGTAAGAATCTGGTGGAGCTCCTAAAAATAAAACTCACAAAAGTGTGAGAGGGTCCCTCTGACTGGGTCCCCCCAGAGTCTTTAATTCCCATACTTGTTTCAGGACCCCGTTTCCACCTGGTTTTCTCTCTTTTTTTTAACCTGTTTTTTTTCATTCAACATAATTATTTTGAGATTCATTCATATTGTTGCATGTGTTGATCGTTCATTCTTTTTATGGCTGAGTGGTATTGTATGGATATACCACAGTTTATTCATCCATTCACTTGTTGGTAGATATTAGGGTAATTTCTAGTTTTTTGCTATTACACATTGAACATTATTTTACAACTTTGGCATAGACGTGTACTTATATTTCTTTGGGATAAATACCTAGAAGTAGAATGGCTGAATCATATGGTAGGTAAGTGTATATTTAATTCTTAAGGAAACTACCAAACTATTTTTCAAATCGGTTGTACCATTTATACTCCTATGAGCAGTTCCTGTTGCTCCACTTCCTCATCAACACTTAATATGGAAGGTCATTTTAATTTTACCCCTCTAAAAGGTGTGTAGTGATATCTCATTGTGGTTTTAATTTACATTTTCCTAATGACTAACAATGTTGAGTATCTTTCCAATTACTTATTTGCCTCTTGTATGTCTTCTTTTTTGAAGTATCTTGTAGAACATTTTCCCCATTTTTATTGGGTTGTTTTCTTACTATAGAGTTTTGAGAGTTCATTGTATATTTAGGATGTCAGTCCTTTATTAGATATGTGATTTGAAAATATATTTTTCTAGTCAATGACTTGTCTTTCCATTCTCTTAATAGCGTCTTTCAAAGAGCAGAAGTTTTTAATTTTGATAATGTTCCAACTTATCAATTTGTTCTTTATGGATGGTACTTTTGGCATCATATTAAGAAATCTTTGCCTAGCCTGAGGTCACAAAGATATTATCCTGTTTTTTCTACAGATTTTATAGTTGTAGGTTTTACATTTAGATGTACAATATATCTTGAGATAATTTTTATATATGGTATGAGGTATGGATCAAATTTTAGTTTTTGCATGTGGTTGGATATCCAATTGCTCCAGAACCATTTGTTGAAAAGACTATACTTTCTTTATTGAACTGCTTTTGCACCTTTGTCAGAATCACCTGATTACATATTCAAGGGTCTATTTCTAGAGTTTCTATTCTGTTCCATTGATCTGCTTATTTTTATGCCAATACTACTCTGTCTTAATTAATGTAGTTTTATAAGAAATCTTAAAGTCAGGTAGTGACATTTTCCAGTTTTGCTCTTACCATTCAAAGTTGTTTTGACTATGTTACTTTCTTTGTATTTCTGTAAAAATTTTAGAATTATCACTTTTTACAAAAACGCCTGTTGAGATTTTGATTGGGATTGCATTAAATCTATTGATCAATTTGGGGAGAACTGGCATCTTAGCAACATTGTCTTCTGATTCCTGAAAACAATATGTCTCTCCATTTATTTAGGCCTTTTTCAACTTCTCTCAGCAATGTTTTGTCGTTTTCAATGTATAAGTCTTGTGCATTTTTTGTCAGCTTTATCCTTAAGTATTTCATATTGTTGATGCTATTATAAATGGTACTGTTTATTACTATTTCCATTGCTAGTAAAAAGACAATTGATCTATTCTGCAACCTTGATAAATTCACTTATTAGTTCTGGTAGTGTTTTTAAGAAAAATAGACTCCATTAGATTTTCGACAATTATATTTTCTGCAAAGACAGTTTTACTCCTCCCTTTCTAATCTGAATACCTTTATTTCTTTTTCTTGCTTTACTGCACTGGCTAGTACCTCCAATATATTTGAATATAAAAGTGGTAAAAGTGGGTATTAATGCCCTATTCCTAATCTTAGGGGAAAACTGTTTAGTCTTTTATGATTAAATTTGATATAAGCTGTAGGTTTTTTCTTTGATGTCCACTATCAGGTCAAGGAAGTTCCCTTCTATTTCTGGTTTGCTGAGTTTTTATCTGAAATGTATGTTGGATTTTGTCAAATTCTTTTTCTGAATCTATTATTTTCACTAAAGATCTGCATTTATTTTCCTCAAAGCCAAATACTTTGACATTTTACCAGTTGTCTCAGACATTGGATTTGATGGATAATTACAATAGCCACATTTCAAAAATCTGTTTTTTTTTCCCTTGAGAGTAAACTGTATTAAAGTTACTTTCCAGAAAATATATTCAGTAAATATGATAATGTAGTAACAAACTTGGGCTCATAAGCCTTTGAAAATTTTGAGTAATCTTCAATGATGTTGATCAGGAAATTCTTTCACTGATAGAATCACTTCTCTCATCTCCAGAACTGTATCACCTGGGAATATTGACATGATCATATAGTTTTTCTTTTTTGAATTGTTAATATGGTGAATTACATTGATTGGTTTTCAAATGTCAAGCCAACCTTGAATTCCTGAGATAAACTCAAGTTGGTCATTATGTATTATCTTTTTATATATTATTGCATTTGACTTGTTAAAATGTTAAGATTTTTTGGCATGTTTGTTCATTAGGGAAGTTGGTTTGTATCTTTCTTTGTCATGTTACTGCTTGGTCTTATAGAGTGAGTTGGGAAGTGATCCAATCTCTTCAGTATTCTGGAGAAGTTTCTGTAGAATTAGTATTTTGTTTCTTTGAATGTTTGTAGGATTCATTAATAAAACCATCTGTGCCTGGAGTTTCTTCTGTGGGAAAGTTTTAAACAAAGAAGTCAGTTTCTTTAATATGTGTGGGGTTATTCAGATTACCTATTTCTTCTTGAGTGAGCTTTGCTAATTTGTGTCTTTCAAGGAATTTGTTCATTTCATATGTTATTAAATTTATTGATATAAAATTATTTACAATATTCCCTTTAATAACTGTGCAATCTGTAGTGATGGCACCTCTCCTTCCTGATATTGACCATTTGTGTCTTTTCTACTTTATTCCTAATTATTCTGGTTAGAGTTTTGCCAATTTTATTGATCTTAAAGAACCAGCTTCTGGTTTCATTGATTTTTCCCTATTGTTTTTGTTTTCCATTTCATTGGTTTCTGTTCTGATCTTTGTAATTCCTTTTCCTCTGCTTACTTATTTCTACTTTCTTAATTGACTTTAATGCTTTTTTTCTTTTTTAATGTAGACTTTTAATGTTATAAATTTCCCTATAAGTGCTGCTTTATCTGCATCCCACAAATATTGATACGTTGTGTTTTAATTTTCATTCATATACAAATATTTTCTAATTTCCTCTCTGATTTCTTCATTGACCCATGGACTATTTAGAACTGTGTTATTTTCCAAATATTTGGGGATTCCCTAGAGACCTTTCTGTTATTAATTTCTAATTTAATTCCATTGTAGTCAGAGAACATGCTTTCTATGACATAAATCCTTTTAAACTTACTGAGACATTTTATTTTTTTTAATTATTTTTAAAATTTTATTTATTTAATTTATTTAGTTTTGGCTGTGTTGGGTCTTCATTGCTGCACACGGGCTTTCTCTAGTTGTGGTGAGTGGGGGCTACTCTTCTTTGTGGTGCACGGGCTTCTCATTGTGGTGGCTTCTCTTGCTGTGGAGCACAGGCTCTAGGCATGTGGGCTTCAGTAGTTGTGGCACGTGGGCTCAGTAGTTGTGGCTCGTGGGCTCCAGAGCACAGGCTCAGTTGTTGTGGCGCACAGGCTTAGCTGCTCTGCGACATGTGGGATCTTCCCAGACCAGGGCTCGAACCCATGTCCCCTGCATTGGCAGGTGGATTCTTTTTTTTTGCGGTACGCAGGCCTCTCACTGCTGTGGCCTCTCCTATTGTGGAGCACAGGCTCCGGATGCGCAGGCTCAGCGGCCATGGCTCACGGGCCTAGCCGCTCTGTGGCATGTGGGATCTTCCCAGACCGGGGCATGAACCCATGTCCCCTGCATCGGTAGGTGGACTGTCAACCACTGCGCCACAAGGGAAGCCCTACTGAGACATTTTAATGGTCTATCATAGTGAATGTTCTTGTACACTAACAAAAAAATACATGTATTCTGCTCCATTTGGTTGGAGTATTCTATAACAATTTACCCTATTTCTGTCTTTCTATTTAAAGTGGATTTCTTGTAGGCAGCGTATATTTGGGTCTTGCTTTTTTTACACAATATGACAATCTCTGCCTTTAATTGGGTTGTTCCAACCATTTACATTTTAGGTGGTTATTGAGATTGTTGGTTTTCAATCAACAATCTTACTATTCTTCTATCATTTGTTCTTTGCTCTCCTTTCCCTTTTTCTTTGTTTTGGATTATTTTTTATGATTCCATTTTTTCTCACTGATAACAATTTATTATAATCCATTGGCAGCACACAGATATTAATGAAACCAGAACTATGTCTACAAAGAAGTGGGCAATGATATGTAGCCATTCTATGGGGAACTGTGTGTACTTAATCATCATCACATTTTATTAATTTCTTGATCCCTTGCTTGTGCTGCTCAGTATCTTTCCACAGGGGCTAAATCTCCTTTATGTGATGAGTGATCTCATCTTCATGGTGTTTCTTCAAGGTTGACAGTTGTTCTCTAGTCTGTGCTTGGAGTCATCCTTCCTCTTCAGCCTGTTCTCTCTTTCCAAAGGCCCCAAGGGTCTCCTGGATGGCATCCGCACCAGGATGGAAATTTTCTGACCCTTTGGGGCTGAGACCGTTGAGAGTTGAAGCTTAGGGCTTGCATAGTTCTGACGTTCCACATGCCAAGCAGCATCTGCGTCCATACCTCCATGACTGACCTTGTTGTCAGTGCAGCCCCTCTCCAGTCATGCTATGACTTCGGTTTTACGTCCTTTGCTTTGTTTTGTTTCTTGGCTGTTGCTTTAGGGCTTACAGTATACAACTTTAACTTATCATGTACTTCTTTCATATATTATACTGATTCACGATAGTATAAGAATCTTACTTCCATTTCTTCTCTCTCAGCCTTTGTGCTATTGTTGTCATACATTTTACTTCTACATATTTTATACACCCCACAATTCATTGTTATAAAATTGTAAAGAGATTTAAAGAATAAGGAAAACAATCTTTCAAATTTACCCACATAGTTACCATTTCTAGTGCTCTTCATTTTCCCTTCCTTGTACAGCTAACGGAATTTGTATTTCTATACTGCAGGTTTGCTGGTGATAAGTTCTTTCAGACTGTGCATGTTTGAGAAAAGTCTCTATTTTGCCTTTGTTTTGAAAGGTATTTTCACCAGGTATAGAATTCTAGGTTGACAGTTTTTTCCTCAGTACTCTAAAGCTATCACTCCACTGTCTTCAGGATTGTATTGTTATCAAAGAGAATTCTGCTGTAATTCTTATCCTTGTTCATCTGTATAGAATATGGTCTTTTACCTCTGCTTGTTTTGAAGGTTTTCTCTTTATCACTGGTTTTAAACAATTTGATTATGATATTCCTTGGTGTACTTTCCTTCATGTTTCCTGTGCTTGGGGTTCTTATTTTCATCAAATTTGGAAAAATTTGGCCATTATTTGTTCAAATATTTTCCTTCAGGGACTTCAGTTATATATTGTGACTTGAATTTGTCCCAATGCTCACTGATATTCTGTTCACTGTTAAAAATCTTTATGTTTCATTATGAATGGTTTTTATTGGTATTTTTTCAACTATTCCTTCCATACTGTGTAATCTGCTATTAATACCATCCAATGTTTTTTTCCATCTCAGATAGTGTGGTTTTCATTTCTAGAAGTTTGAGCTATGTCTTTGCTTTATCTTTCATGTCTCAAATTAACAAACTGAATCTATCCTCTATCTCCCTGAACATAAGGAATACAGTTATAATAGCTGTTTTAATATAATTATATACTAATTCTACTACTGTGTCATTTTTCATTAATTTTCAATTGATTGCTTTTTCTCCTAATTATGGACCCAATTTTTCTGCTTCTTTGTGTGCCTGGTAATTTTTGATTAGATGCTAGATATTGTGATTTGAACCTTTTTTAAAATATAATTTTTTTAAAAATTTATTTATTTTTGGCTGTGTTGGGTCTTCGTTGCTGCACGCAGGCTTTCTCTAGCTGTGGCGAGTGGGGGCTGCTCTTCGTTGCGGTGTGTACTCTTCTCATCGCGGTGACTTCTCTTGTTGTGGAGCACAGGCCCTAGGCGTGTGGGCTTCAGTAGTTGTGGCTTGCGGGCTCTAGTGCACAGGCTCAGCGGTTGTGGCACACGGGCTTAGTTGCTCCTCGGCATGTGGGATCTTCCTGGACCAGGGCTCGAACCCGTTTCCCCTGCATTGGCAGGTGATTCTTAACCACTGTGCCACCAGGGAAATCCCTTTTTTTTTTTTTTGTAGCCATGCTGTGTGGCATGTGGAATCTTAGTTCCCTGACCAGGGTTTGAACCCATGCTCCTTGTAGTGGAAGCGTGGAATCTTAACCACTAGACCACCAGGGAATTCCCTGATTTTAGCTTTTTGGGTACAGATATTTTTGTTTTCCTATACAAATTCTTGAGCTTTGTTCTGGGATGCAGTCATTTGCAAATAGTTTGACCCTTTTTTAGTTTTTCTTTTAAACTTTTTTTTAAGGTGGGAGCAGAGCAGCACTTAGGCTAATTTTGGCCCACTATAGAGACAAAGCCTTCTGAGTGAATACTCTATCCCATGTTCCAGGAATTATGAGATTTGTCATTCTGGTTAGTGAGAATGAAAACTACGCACAGTCCCAGGGGAGCTCTGAGTATTGTTCCCTCTCATCCTTTCGGGTGGCTCTCATTGGCTTTTGGGCATTTCCTCACATGCATATGTTGATTAGTACTTAGTTGAAGACCCCAGAGGAATCCTTTGAGGATCTCAGGACCTCTCTCTCATTGCATCTCTCTTGTCTACAATACTCTTATCTTCCAACTCTCAGCTTTATCTCCTGTACTTAGGGAGATCGCCAGGCCTACCTTGATTCCCCTTTCACTGCTGGGTCAATCATAGGACTCACTTCATTTGTTTTCCATCTCTATCCTTTGTTGCCTGATGTCCAGTCTCTTGAAAATTGTTGTTTAATATATTTTGCTCAGTGTTTAGTTGTTTTAGATGGGAGAACAAATCCAGTCCCTATTATTCCATCTTGGTCAGAAGCAGAATTTTCTAAACTTTTAAAAAACATATCTTTTGACTCCATACTCTAATCTTTGTATTTATGGTGCATTTATACTTGTGTGTACTGCATTATTGAATATTTTCCTGACAAAAGAGAAATTTTGTTTTGACTAGCATTGATGAGAAATTAATTGCCCACTTATAATTTTACACATCTAATAATTGGAAGAATTTTCTAGAGACCAGCTTCTGGCTTCATACATTTAAAACATTGTTTGTCCTCCATTTCCGATTTTACTTTTAGGGCCAGGTTCTATAAGGTATATTTATATCAATACAACCTTTGGTGCTTCTCCTTCACATCATTATGCAAGGTGAGGCAGCACAATGCTTGATAGGACCACTCCTGGAAGCCATTTCTACACTGGGATGGCTAGTAAAAACTCAACTATACACGAAAGTGACTGCAAACCACATAAATATATTTTACTCAAAAAATAACCCCTTATTCAATTTACCTTTAGCTAAATTCTCAAAATGCTGTGGCCACCACTCCAAGGTCACCCAACAGGGGGGAAAGTGTGATGTAGATGCCACCGTGAAAAGAGACAGCAGTCTTAACTGACTACAGTTAAAATACTTACTTTTGCAAATTTTATAAAAACATATGACCATATGAACACATTGCTTGGGCCCTTCATGTTTGGAAGGGGCTGTGCCAATCATGGTCCTTGAAGCTTAACTTCATGGTAAGTCTGCCTCTGCTCATGATGCCTCTTTGGTTCAGGCTCCCAGTGATCCACCAAATAGAGCCCAAATTCTTCTCCTGGGCGGACTGGGCCCTTTCCTGAACCCATTTACTTCTCCAGATCCACACTCCCACCCAAACTTCTCACCATGCTGGTTGGCAACTCGGTGCATTGCATACATTTTTCTCATTACCTGGAATACCCTTAATTGCCTTCTTTTCCTGGGAGCATCTACCCCTCCTTCAAGAGCAGATTGAGTGTCATTTCCTCCGTGAGACCATTCCTGACTCCACTGGGGATTGTGTCACCACAGCTTATTCCTATTTTTATCTTTTTGATTTTTCACTCTTTTCAGAAGCAGAGGAAAGCTTCATTCTTTGATCAAAGAATGGAGAGGTGTGAGCTAGTGCTCCTGAGTACAAGATCTCCCTGAAAGGCCTTCAGCAGGGCTGTTTTATAAGGATCTTGTCAGCGGCAGGAGGATGGAATTCCGGGCAGTCTGGCACAGCTGTGCTGCCCCTGACACTCACTCCAGATCACAGTGCCGGGTGTGTGTCCCTGCACACAGCCTGCCGCCGCCATCTTGAATTGCAGTGTGTGCTGGGCATCTCTGCACGCGACCCGCCGAGCTCAAGTGTCGGGCACAGCCATTTTGCTGAAGTGCTGGGGGACAAGGCCTCTGCACTCGGCACCCTATGAGCAAGTGAAACTGGTGTCAGGACTTACTGAAGCTCGGGTCCTTTATGTCTCATGAAGAAGGAATTCGTCGAGAGGTAAGAAGTAGATTTACTAAGGGGACACACACTCCATAGAATGTGGTCCGTCTCCAAAGGCTTGAGAGCGGCCTCCAATTTTTATTATAGTCCGCATAATACCGTGTTTCGCATTGTCTCTCCCACCAGCATTTAAAGCCCCTAAGGCCCTGTAACTTATTTATTTCTCTATCCCAGTACCTAAGTCAGTGAGTTGTACCTAGTAGGAGCTAATGTATGCATGTTTGAACGAATGAAATCTCTTTGTTTTCCTCCCACAGAGTGCTGGCTCTTGCTCACTTATTTGTCTTATTAAGGTTTTTGTTTGTTTCAGCATAAACAGTAAAGGAGGAGTGAGACATTTTTTAAACATACTTAAATGAACGAATGAATATATAAATAAATGTTGATAGAGTCATCCTGACCCTCGTGTAACAAATAGTTATGGATGATCTACTATTAGGAGCTACATAATACTAGTAGCTATCGCTTTCTGAGTGCTTACTTATGCCCTAACTAGTTTGGAGTCTTAGATTTGCTCAGTTAAGGCTCACAATCCTATGAAGCGGTTTCTGGTATGCCCTGCCCTTCTACTAGTTTGGGCTTCCATCCGTGCCTAAGGCAGGGACTGTGGCTGAGCTCCCGACTAGGCCATCAGGGAGGTGGCAGAGCGCGGATGTGGGGAGGGGACGCACCCCGCCCGTGCCAGCAGGTCTGAAGCGGGTCCCTTCCAGACCGCTGACCCGTCCTTTTCTAAGGAGGTGGGTGTGCGGCTACACCTCGGTGTAGAGAGAATCTTAGCGACTGAAACACCAGGGGGCGCTAGCAATTCAGCTTTCCGATGAAGGACGGGGCTGCCGTGGCAACCTCTCCGCTTCCTCTCTGGACTCGCAGCCCTGGAGTCGCCCTTTCGCCCGCTGCTTCTTTTCACAAAGGCTGCAGATCTGCAGACTACTCACGCTGTGCTACGTACTTGCCCGGTTTATCTCATTTAATTCTCACAAAACCCTAAGAGGAAGGTTCTCATATCTTCACTACATTGATGCTGAAATGAAGGCTAGCGAGGTTAATTGACTCGCTCAAGGTTACACAGAGGATGGCAGAGTCCTTGTTCTGAACGACTTTTCTTGCTCCTCCTACTTCTGCATCCCCACGTCCTACGTACATAGATTATACACATACCCCTATCAGCGCAAACCAGGATCCTTCTCCCTTCTGTTTATTTAAATCCGATGTCTCTAGACCCACAGATTTCCCTGCTCTACTGAACTTCATAGGCACTTGGGGCCTCATCACCCACTTGGGGCACCTGCTGCCCAGCACTGCCCTGAGATGTCACATCTGCAAGGCTTGTTCCCCCATCAGTGTGTAAATTCCAGCCTTTAGCATGAGGCTTCACACAGAGTCAGTGCTTAATAAACATAACCTGAATAAGTGACAGGCAGGCACATAAAATGTGTGTGTGTGTGTGTGTGTGTGTGTGTGTGTGTGTGTCCTCAGTATAGCTCAGGGTCTGCAGAGAGACAGCAACAACAAAAACCTGTTGAAAATATGTGAATGAGGATTTAATAGTTTAACATTACTATTTTGCTCTACCTCCTTTATGTTTGTATCCAGCTGGGACTGAAAACTCCCAGAAGGTAAGGATGAGGAATGTTCGCATGCGTGTGTGTGTGTGTGTGTGTGTGTGTGTGTGTATGTGTGTAGGGGGGGTACTGGGGGAAACCGAGGAGACTGGGGCAGAGCTTTCCCATGGTGAGAATAAGGCTCACATAGAATATGTGTGTGTGTGTGTGAGAGAGAGAGAGAGAGAGAGATGCCAAGATCTGAGTTAGAGCAGAAGGAAAATAAGCCCTGAATAGGAGCCTTGTGTGTGGCCCTGTGGTGCTGACTCACCAAGACTCAGGAGAGGAAAACACACTAGGGATGAAGAAGGGGCCTGTATGTTGTGGCCACCACTGTACCACCCTGAGGACACCCTGTCTGCTCTGAGGCCCAAATGGTCTTGAAAGGCTTTGATTTGGGTTAGGTGGGCTAGGAGTGGGGAGTGGGCACTACAGAGAACGGAGATGGGTAAGTCTTTTGAGAATGCAAAAGACCCTTCCTGGGAGAGCTATGGGTTTGAGTTCGGGTGGGAAAGGAGAAGCACGACGAGGAGGTGTCTCTCCCCATGTATTCAGTCGCCCTCTCCTCCACAGGCAGGTGTGGCAGGTCAGATTCACAAGCGGGGAGGGATAGATGCTCATGGCTTCAGTGGCTTCTTGTCCACACCTGAGGAACAAGACATGCCTTATGAGTAAGTGCTTCCCAGAGCTGATGCTACCGATGGAGGCATGGCCTGGGAGTAGAAGCTCCACAATCCTCCCCACTCCCAGCCTCACCTCAGCCGTCAAACTGGTTAAGAAACAGGAGGACAGGATTTTTGCGGCAACCAGGATGGCAAGCAGCCCTAGGCCAAAAGGCAGAGGACAAAGCCCAGGTGAACAGGATCAAAGGTCAGACATTGTAGAGCAACAGGTGAGAGGAGGAAGGAGTGCCCGAGGGAGCAGCTAGGGCTGGGCTAGGGATTCTGATCCCAAGTCTGCTAGGGAAGGAGTGGGTAGCTGAAGCGGAAGGAGGGAGCCAGACTGACTTTTCAACCCAGGCCTCGTTCTCCTCATCTGTAGGACGAGGGAGCTACAATCAAGGGTCTCTAAGCTTCCTTCTCGCTCTAACACTTGATGACTCCATGTGTGTAGGTGATCATCCCCCTTTCTCCCTACCAAAGCCCCCACTCCTTCAGTGTCCTGTTCCTAGCTCAAAGTCTCAGAAGAAAGCTAGTGAGTCAGTGGATTCATACTTAGGTGTATGACTGACCATAAGCTAATATTCTGAACTCCCCAAATGTATTACATAGTTTTGACTATAGTATGGCCACTGGAAGGAGAGTGGACTTGAAGGCCAAATGGATGAAGGTTTGAATCCCAGCTGTGCCGCTGAATCTCAGCCCTGCTCCGCTGTAGGACCTTGAACAATGTACTGTGCCTCAGTAGGTATTCGTTACTTTATGGGTCAAGCAGGAATAACCTGCCTCTTTTAGTAGTTGAGTTGATTAAATGAAGTAACATATGTAATATACCTGATTGAGAGCTTGGCACCAAATAAAATACTCGGAAAATGTGTCCACCCACCTTTAGAGGACTTAACCATGGCTAGAAAGAACAGAGTCTGAGAGATTAAGGTGCAAGAGGCTTACCAGAGAGAACCCTTGGGATCCACAGCAAGAGAGGGGAGGGGAGGAAAATGGAGGGGCAGGAAAGCCGAGCTGCAACACAGTCTCAGTAGAGGGTTCAGCCAACCCTACAGGGGGTTTTGAAGCTGAGATGTCCCTTCAGAGCTCCCTTGATTTGGGACAAGGAGGCCAGGTCTTTATATTCCATATCAATCAATCTTTAGATATGAACTGCCCATGGATGGAGATGTGACCTTGGTCAAATTGCTTTGTTTCAGTTAAGGCAATTCCTGTAAGGGGCTTATAGCCAAGGGCTGTTTCCTGTCAGCATTTTCTGCAGCTAGGAAAATAAATCTTTCATTCCTGAAGGGAGACCTGAGTGTCTGCCATGTTGAATTAGTGAGTAGGACTCTTGTCAGGGATAAGGCCTGTTGCTACCCTTCCCAGTAATTTCTCCAAGCCAACCATTTCACAGTGGTGTGCAGAGCCACGAGCCCTTCCCTGTGCCCCTCCAGTCTAACAGCAGCACAAGTAGTCACACCACTGGGAGAAAAGGGGAAGCTGCTTCTACATCCCTCCAAGCGAATCACTTGTAGGTGTTCCAGAAGTACCCACTGGATTCTTTTCGAAGCTCGTCTTTTCTCTTTTGCTTATAGAGATTTAGAGGGTAGGAGGGGGACATTTATGTGTAACGCAGCAAGGTCCTTTCTCAACTTGCCTTTTGCCCGTTCCTAGGTCTTCCCTACAAGTTATTTGAGAATGTTTTGCAGAGTGCTGTGGCCTGAGAGCTCCTTCTTATACCAGCCCGAGCCCTTGCAGAGAGCACACCACATTGCTGTCTGTCTCCCTGAAACAGGACTCAGCTCTTTTTTTTTTTTCCGTGGTATGCGGGCCTCTCACTGTTGTGGCCTCCCTCTCCCGTTGCGGAGCACAGGCTCCAGACGCGCAGGCTCAGGGGCCATGGCTCACGGGCCCAGCCGCTCCACAGCATGTGGGATCCTCCCGGACTGGGGCACGAACCCGTGTCCCCTGCATCGGCAGGCAGACTCTCAACCACTGCGCCACCAGGGAAGCCCAGGACTCAGCTCTTGGGGCCCTCTTGTGCCTCTCTCTCTGACCTCATCCTAAGACCAAGACAAGCCAACTGAAACATAATGCAAACACAGGGAGATAGTGCAGAACTCCAGGTAAGTAATGCTTTGGTGAGAGGAGTAAAGATACTTGCTTCTTTTCTAGTTAACTTTTTCCTGCCCACAAAGATCTGTTTTTGCTAGGACCACCTTTAACGACCCTAAATGGCATTTAAACCCCACTTGCATTATTCAGTTGTCTCTGGTAACTTTGTGTTGTTGTGCACCCCCCAACCAGAGCGTGAGTACCTTGAGGTTTTCTACGGTAGCCACTTTGGTTTCTGTCTCATCTTAAATATCTAAGAAACATGAGTTGCTTGAGGGGAATTAAGATGTTCTGTTTTTGTTCCATTTACTTGACCTGATAAAGGTCTCTAGGTTAGGGTGGTGGTGGAGTAGCATGATGTCTTGCAAGGTTTAAACCTGCCTCATGCTAAGAAGCAGCCCAGGCACTTACCTTGAGCTCCACCTTGGTCTACTCATCAGAATCTCCAGGGGGAAGGGCCTGGAACTGGCGTCATGAGTGACTCTGGACATTCTCATTTGGGAAGCAGGTAGTGGAAAGAGCAAAGTACTGGGTTTTCAATTCAGGCCCTGTCACTTACTAAGGTCTCTACTACAAATCTGGTCTTCAACTACCTCACGTGCACACTGGGGATGATATAACACCTCACAGCACCCTTGTGCAAATTAGTAAGGGAATATGTGTGTGGAATCATTAACATGGTGCTTGGAATCCAAGTAGGCACTCTTGACTCCGAGTATCATTGACATTCTAGCAAAACAGATTCTAGAGCTCAAGACATCTCCTTAGGTTAGAGGCAAGTAAGTTCTTGTGAAAGAACAGGTATGGGCTATGAGGCACTATTTCTCGAAATGTGATCCTCAGACCACCTGCATCACCTGGCCCCTAGGCCCAATCCCCAGGAATCCTTATTTTTAGCAGGATTCCCTTAAGCACAATAAAGTTTAAGAATCACTACCCCAGTCTCCTTTCTCCTCCTTTACTTGCACCAATGAACTGGCCATTGATATGTGAGCAGATGGGTGGACAGGCTCTCAAGTTTTCTCAACTAGTTTTATATCAATTAAATTAAAATTACTCCTGTGGAACAAACAATGCTCATTGCCTACCTCTGATGCATTATGAAAACACAAACTATTTTGAAGCAGCATTTCTCAAAAGACATTTGAAGTTCTGTTTCAAGGGCTAAGCATCAGAAGCGCTCTTTATAAATCACACACACACACACACAAATTGACAAGGCAGCATTGCTGAAGTGAGGCTGTTATGAAAAAATGGATATACCCTGTGTTTGTTGAAATGATCATTAATTGGCTTAAATGCTGGGAACTTAGATATGTAAACATCCACACTGTTTGAACATCTTTTGTACATCAAAGGATTTTCAAGTGCTTTTGTCTGGCTACACTAGCATTTGCTAACAGTGTAGCAGCAACAGCACTGGACTAGGAGACAAGAGATGCATTAGTCATTTGTAAAATGAGAGGGCTGGACAAGATCAGGCGTTCTTAGAGCACATGATTCATGAATGGCGTCAGGGTCTCTGGACACCGTGAAGCCATCAACCAAATTTTGCACATAAGCATATACATTTTTCTGGGGACAGAGTCTAGCTGTTTTTAGATTCTCAAAAGGTCCAGAATCCCCAGATGGTTTAAAAATTACAGACTGGATTATTGTGAAGACTTCTCCCAGCTCTAAGATTCTAAGGAAAACCGATGTCCCAGCTCCTTTTGGGGTCTAACCTGGATGGGTCACTGACTTCGTTTGTTTTTTTAAAGCCAGGAGTGAGTGCTCCCTCTTCACCAATCTGCTCCTTCCCCAACAAAATCGGCCCTGTTGTGCAACATTCTTCATTTCGTACAAACAAGACGATTTTTTGCCCAGACAGTAGGATTTAACTTGTTTTAATGAAGTCTGCTATAAAAACAGGTGAAGACTTCTGCACGGTACATTTGGCTTTACACATGTTAAGGACTAGTTAATGCGTGTGCTATGCATTGCACAGCATTATAATCTGTTGACCAGTAACATAGCTTTTGCAACACGGGTTAAGACCAAAATTGTGAATCACAGAACTTTTACTTAGCACACACACAATCTACAGCAAACTTAAATACTAATCTATAATACCTAACTGGATTATTGGATCCATTGCAGTATTGTGCTTATTTATCTCAGAAGATAGGCAACTAGCAAAAATACACATTTCTTTTGCATTTCCCCACCCCCATATTACACTGTAAAAGAAATACATTATTCAGTGCACTTCCTAAGAAATAAACTTCCTTATTGTATCTCTCTCTATATATATCTATGCCAAAACAAAAGAAGAGCACAATGCAATTTGTAAGATTACCATTTAAAGCAAGAGGTAATAACACTCTGGGATTATAGCCCCCTCTTCTGCTTAGAAAGTTCAGCTATTTTATCATCCAGTTCATGTGACTATGCACGGGAATAAAACTTAATGCATGATTGCTCTGGGAAGTTTAAGATAACCCCTTTGTCATTTGGTAGACACGCTGAGGCATTAATAGTATTTGAACTTTTTGATGTATTGTCTTTAGTCAAACCATAAGCTGTGCAGACACCAATATACTCCATAGTCATTTATCTTGATTTCCATCACTTGCTTTTCCCCCATCAACTCATGTTGGATTAAGAGGAAATAGATTTAAATTATAGCAGGTCAGTGGCTGCTGGATAGATGTTGGCTAGAAAAATGTATGTGAGGACACCAAGGCCTCTTCATCCTTGTGGACACAAAATCATGTACCCACCATGTCTGAGCTGGGTTGCAGACAGTCTTGTTTGGAAGAGAAGAAGAGTCATTATACTCTGCGGAGTTTGTTGGCTGTGCTAGCCAACAGGTTGGAAAGTCTGGAGGCTTCTGTCCTCACAAACTTGCTGTGATGGAAATGACCGAAGTTTCTAGAATGAAAGAGGCTGCAGCTTGGCAGCTTGCAGGCTAAATCCAGCTGCAGAAGTGTTTAGCTAGCAGTATTTAAATATTTCTGGATCAGTTCTTGATATTTAAAAATGAGAATGTTTCTCATGAAAATTTGGATTTCATAAAAATTTTAGGAGCTGGTAACCCGGGTCTAGCATTCTTGCATGGCAACAAGCAGCTGAAACTGAACAGGGGATGCCCTTTGTAACGGGGCTTGGGCACTTCAGTTTGCTACAGCTCCCACTGCTCCCAGCTGTCACACATCACTTGAGTGACCGACCTGTTTCACTCGTTTGTATGACCAGTTGAGTTTTGTGACACTGGGTTGGTTTGGCCTTGTCTTCTTTTGATGCTGAAGACCTGATTTCATTTGAAATTTTCCCCTCCTGGTGGACAAGAGTCCTCCTGTGATTGACTGGGTCCCAGCTATAACTAGTTGTTTTGGTAGGTAATCTTAACATGCATTTCTACTCGTCCTTTATGCTATATTGCAAACTCCAAAGATACAATCACACTATTATTTATGTGTTTAAGTGTGTGTATGTTAAACACGTAAAAGGGGTGTTTATCTATACAGATGCATGTATACTTCCATTTAGGCAAAAGTTAATTTGGTTCCACAGATAGACACAGAGTGCTGGCAGCTTGGAGAAAAGTGTAACAGTTTGCTAAAACCTGTATAATTCTGACTTATAATATTACAAAGACAGTGAACTTTAAGTTATTGCTTTTTCATTACAGAATAAAGATCTCATTCTGTTGCAAAACTTTTATACAGAATGAGTAACCATTTCCTATTCAAGTAATAGCAATCGGAATCAGAAGTTCCTTACGCAACAGTAGATGCCTGAAGATATTTTTGAAGGATATGTGATTTCACTGTATTCAAAAACTTATGCAGGAAACTGGGAGCGATGTAATTTTTCAAAAGTACAAGAAAATCAGCACCCCAACTGCTTAATGTTCAGGAGGCTTGCTCAAGGGCTCTATAAAGCTCAGCTTTGTGGCGAGTTCACACCCACCTTTAGGATTCCCATTCTACTTATGCAGCCTTGTTTCTGAACACAAAGCTTGTATTAAAAAAGTAAAAGACGATTAAAAGCAGTGTTGGTTTTTAACATTCAGAATTCACAGAGGATCTCATTTTTTGCAGTTAAATGATCCATTTTGTGTTACTGCTGCAGAATCACATTCATATGGCAGTCTAATTTCAGGCACTTTTATAACATGTTCATCTGGAATAAAAAGTCTGCATGAGCCACTTCCACATAATTCATAATGAGTGTTGAGTGATTCTAGTCTCCAGATAGACAGGAAATCACCATCTGGTACTCAATTAGCTTTCTCCATCATAACACGATGGTGACTGCAAAGCTTAGACATCTTTGAGGTGCCCTTCTAGCTTTAGCACAAAGATGTGAATCATAAAAATCCAAACTACTTAGTTTCTACCTAAAAAATACAAAAAGGTGAAATACACTAAATGTATTATACAGATAGTTTCAGCTACTATCAAAATAAATAACATGATCTGACTCAATGGTTTGACTCTGAGCTCTTGGATGAAATCTGATGGAATGTCAAATGTGGAGACTCCCTCCTAGGGACTAGCTACTGGTAGGCAAAAGTATCTCAACGTCCTTGCCATTGGCTACGACAGCATTAGAAGAGCAGCTGCTGGCAAGGTCTTCTGTGGTGGTCAAAGAGGATGCCTGGGGATGAGGTTTGGTCAGTGGAGTGGCAGCAGATGGAGAAGGAGTGAGGCCAGGTTTCTTGGGTGGGATGGGTGGAGGGTTTCCTCTCTCAGCTCTGGGGACGGTAGGGGACTTGATCCCTGGAGACAGGGGGCTCAGAGGACTAGACACTTTCCCTGGAGTAGGTGAATGGCTGGTGTCACCTCTTGGGCTGGCAGTGTTGGCCAGATTTCGATAGTCTGTGCCAAAGGGAGAGCTGTTGGGAGACACGGGCTTGATTGGTCCTTGCTGGCTAGTGAATCTGGAGAGCACCTGGGTGACTGTGTTTCGGGCCAGCTGCTTGGCGGCAGAGTTGTCTATGAGGGTTGGGGATAGATCCCTGGATGGAGGGCTCTGTAGACCACTAGCTTGTTGGTCCTGATCTGCTTGGGACTGAAATTTGTGCCGAGCTGCATGGAACCGCTGGTTGATCCCTACTTGGTAGGATGACTGGTAGCCAGGGCTGCTAGCTGATGACCCCAATAAGCGCTTAGTTAGTACTGGTGAAGAGCAAGGAGAGGATGTGAGAGAGGAAGAGGCAGTGCTGCTGGGAGACAGTGAGCTCCCACTGGAAGGGAGGTGACCAGACGCTGGGACTGGAGTCTCTATTCCCACAGGACACCCACCATTCTCTACTGCTTTCTCTTGGGCCAATCCCACAGGCTTCTCTCGTGGAGGCGCTTGGTTTTCTACACTGCTGCCTGTTATCAGCTCCTTGGTAGTTTGCATGTCTGGGTCAAAATGTCCATTGGTTTTTGCATAAGAGTAAGCAGGAGTGGTGGGACCAGGCAGCCCTGTGGCTGTTACCTTGGCCGTGCTGCTCCCATGGGTTCTTTCTGCCTGAAAACTCTCCGTTTGGCAAAATACGGACACTAGCACACGTGGCTCAGTTGCTGTGCCTTTAGACAGGGTTACTGGTTTCTTCACTTGCGCGCTGGGGCTACTTTGCTGGTGCAAAGCCTCTAGGTCCTTCACTATCTTCTTCAAACTCTCCATCTCTTCTTTCAGAGTTCTGGTCCGGTTCTCTTCTCGGTTCAGCTTTGCTCTCAGTTGTTCCCTTTCAATGTCAAACTCAGACAACTGCTTCTCCACCTGGGCCTCCGTCTGCAAGCCCCGCTTCCTCTCAGCAGCCAGCTCTTCCTCCAGCTTGCTCACCCGGCTCTTCTCCTTCTCTAGTTTCAGGCTCAGCTCTCCCGCCTTCTGGCCCTCCTCGGCGGCCTTGTTGGTGGCCTTCTTGCACTCGCGCACCAGCATGGAGGAGAGCTGCTTGTGGCGGGAGCGTTCCTCTTCCAGCTGACTGGAGAGCTTCTTCTGCTCTTTTTCAAACTTTTTCACTTGGGACTTTTCAAATTCCAACTACAAAAGAATGCCACCACACATCTTGATTAGAGTAAGGAAACAAAGAGATACTGAAAAACTGTTATCAAGTAGAGTGCATCAAGCTAGCTGTTTTCTGGCACATGGGATTGCCATGTATGCCATGTGCTTACATCAAATATTTAAGTATCAGAACACCTAACATAAAAATGTACACACTACGACTTAATCTTTCTTTGATGATTTAGGAGGCACTTCTAGTTCTTATTGTCTCAGGGTTATTAGTGGGAATCTGAATCATCATTGTGTTTTATGTTATGGGAAGTTCAGGGGATCAGAGCCAATCGAAACAGCAGAAAGGCATATCAACCAGATGTTGTGCTGAATGCTGCTGAAAACTTCTAAAGCTTCCGTAATAATTCTCTCTGGTCTTAAAAACAAACAAACATTAAATAGTTGCATTTGAATCGTTCTTCTTATACAAATGCCATCTGCTTTAATCATCATCCCAACCCTATTTAAGGCACAGAGTGAGAGGGAAAGGGTCGAAGGAACCCTTTTAGTCAGTGTTTTTCAAACTCTGAGACTCATTCATGGACGGCAAAACCATTTAGTAAGCCGTGATCAGAAATAAAAGAAAATGAAATAGAAGTAAAAATATCAATGTGTATTATAAGCAGTAAGGGTTATGTATAATTTCATGAGATTTTTGTTTCAGGCATATGTATATATGTGTATATATACTGGGTTGTGATGTAAAATGTATTTCTTACTAGGAGTCCTAAGTCAAAAAAAGTTGGAGAGTTCAAAGTTAGTGTTCCCCAAAGTGTGTTCTATGGAATGACAGTCCCATAGTGAATGATCTATGTTAAAAGATTTTACGAAAACATAAATTTGCTAAACACAGAATACCCTATCTTGTTCTTGAAGACTCACAGCGTGCTTCTGCATACTAAAGGGTCTAACAAATTGGAGTTAGAAACCTCTTTAACTTTAATCCAGTAATTCCCAGACTTATTTGACCACAAAGCCCCCTTTTTTTTGAGCAACACCAATTTACACCCTGCAGAATAATCTTCAAGAAATGCTACTCTAGGCAAATGCTGCTCTGAGCCCCTCCACCTTAATTACCTGTTGAGTCAGCCGCTCTCTCTCCTTCTCCAGCATGTAGGTGACATCATCTCCTTCAGCTGTGTCCTGTGCATGCCTTTGCCTTTCTTCCTCAAGGTCTAGGATTACCTTTAAGGAATTAAAAAAAAAAAATCATTTTCAAATATCAAGGAGTCACACTTAGAATACAATTAAATACTAAGTGTCTTTCTAAGCACCCAAGATCATTCCATAGATAAATAAATAAGTAAATCCCAGTCAGGGCCATCAAGGAGCACACTGACTAGAAGGGTGAAAGATATGTAAGCTATGTGCTAGGAAACAATACAGTACATACTTATCCGAGGTAACATGAAGTGGCATGTAAATAGAAGAGAGCAACTCATTAGCTGTAGGGGCTGAGAAGGTTTCAGAGAATTAATACAAGTTTGGTGGGACTAGGGGACAGATGTAGGTGATGAAACAAGGCAGGACCACGGAAAGCTGAAAGCTGAGGCTCTCCCTTGATGTTCCAATCACTGGAGGTACCAGAGAGTGAAGCCTAAAATTAAACATTTCAAATAGGTGACACCCTAACTGTGCCTTGCTTAATTAATGTATGCATTTCGTGTACAGTAGATAAGAGGAGAAAAGACTCTCTTGACTTTATCCTGCATAGGAAAAGGCTCAATTATTGAGATCTTAAGTGGAGATTTTTCACAAGGCTTTTTTCTTTTTTTGCGGTACGCGGGCCTCTCACTGTTGTGGCCTCTCCCATCGCAGAGCACAGGCTCCGGACGCGTAGGCTCAGCGTCCATGGCTCACGGGCCCAGCCGCTCCGCGGCATGTGGGATCCTCCTGGACCGGGGCACAAATCCGTGTCCCCTGCATCGGCAGGCGGACTCTCAACCACCGCGCCACCAGGGAAGCCCCACAAGGCTTTTAAATTAACCTGCCTACCCCATTCCACTTATCCTTGTGTCAAGGGATTAAGCCCAATTTTAAGAATACAAATTTAAAGGGACATTTCCCCACATAATCCTGCCTACAACTGCATAATATTCCAATGGCTATGGATTTCTTCGTAGCTTCTGCTCATGCTTCAGAGGTGCCTTGGCCTAGACCTCCCTAGGCCAGAGCACTGTCATCCCAATGGCCATTTCCTATTGTTTCTCCTCACTAACAACTGTTATTAAAGGAGAGAGAAAACTTTCTGGGACTCCTTTTTAAATACAAAAATGAAAACATTTTGGTGTATTTCCTACTGGTTAAAAAAAGAGAAAACTTTGGCAACTGAATAGAAAGAACAGCTTTTGGCTAAAGGTGGTAGATCATCTCCTCTCCCTCCGGAGAGCCGTCTAAAATGATAGAAATGGGATGAAAAGAATAAAACCCCACAAAGTCAAAAAGAGAGACTTCGGCAGACGAGAAATTTTACTGCCATTCTGAAGAAAGCAAGTGTCTGGAGGAGTGGTAACTACTTTGGTACGGGGGAGGAAGCTGCTGTGCGCTGCAGGACCCCAAGGACATATGGAAGCTGCAGGTGGTAGATACTGCACCGGGGAGGTGAGGTGTAGGAGGGAAGACAAGGGCACTGGCTCCAAGTTCGTATTTTCAGAAGAGTTATTCGTCCCCGCAATCTGATTCCTGTACACAGAATGCTCAGCCAGGCATCTACTGCCCGGGAATACACCAGATGTTTATCCTCTAAAGAAACAGAATGTGACAGGCTCCAGATCTAGTAATAACAGATATGACAGAGAATGAGGGTGAGGAAAGGGTATTATGTTTGTTTTGGGAAGATGGCAGGGATGGAGAGAAGGGAGGTAGACACCGTGTAAGATAATGAAATCCACATCTATAATAAAAGAAAGTAAATATGTGTCTAAAATATGAATAGAAATATGGAAGTTAGCTGCCAAAATAAACAGTTAAAAGAAAAAAGAGGTTGTCTCTAATACTGAGGAGGAGAGAGAATGGGAAGGGGTGGACTAGGGAACCCTATTTTTCGTAATAAGCAGAGTAACCACATAATTGACTGTTCAAACCACTAACATGTCTGAGAGCCAAAGCGGGTATTGTTAACAACTATGCCAAGGCAACAGGCTTAAACTGGAATTCTCTCAGGCAAACTGGGACTATATGCACCCTAATTATAAGCCTCTAGTTTGATGTCTAACAAAGTCAGTGTTCTACTTTGATAAAACACTTAAGATCAGATAGGCAGCTGTTTTAAAATATTTAATAGTATCTTACACTGAAATACAGTGTTAGGGAATTCTGAATTTTTTAACTCTTCCTCTCCCCAATCACCTAGAACCATAAACTATCCCAACACTACACCTTCAATGGGCATGACAGCCAGCCAGCCCTTCAGTACAACTCAGTTACTTCATGTATGAAATAGAAAACAGGCCTGCCCATCAAACAAGGATGTTGTGAAGATTTTCTCATAATATTAAGTAAAAGCCCCCAAATTTAGGCAACTACCTCAGTCTCACTGACACCTTTTAAATTGGGGCATAAATGTCTTCAGATTACTTCAGTCTAGTCCAGAGGTTAAACTTTTCTGGGTCTTGGGGAACTCTGAGAATTCAAGTAAGGATATGGGGAAAAAATTCATTTTCTACAAAATGCATAAACTTTTGGCACTCTGTATATTTTCTGGGGGATCATGGAATATCTGAGACCCATTCGTGGTTAAGAACTCCCACTTTGGCCTTTTGTTTGGACTCTGTGAAGGGAAAGAAAAATCATGGGCAAGACCTAAGCCCTTAAGCACTTTGTCAGATGCATTTTAAGCAGATTGCTCTCTAAAGCAGGTAACCATAAAAGTAAACGAAGGTCCATCAAACTGCAGCTGCTAACCCAATTTTTTCAGAATAAAATGCTTCCTACTAAATGCACTGATGTCCCCCTTGTTGATATAAATCTAAACCAATAGTTCTTAAAAATGCAGACTCTAGCCAAGCATTTTTTCCAGGCCAAATCTGAGCCATAAATGATAAGTCGGGGAATGAAATCACAAGCACTAGAAGAATTCCAAGGAGATGAGGTAGAGGAAAGCACAGGTTTGCCTTCCTAACACACACACACACACACACACACACACACACACACACACACACACACACACACACACACACACACACACACACACACACACACACACACACACACACACACACACACACACACACACTTTCCTAACAGGGTAGAACAGCTTTAAGGTAAACAACCCTAGGGACTGTTTATGGTTTCATGAGAAGTAAAATGCAGTGAAACTCAAAACTAGAAATAAATGAAATAGTCTATTGGCTTGTATGTTTATGGTCAGGTAAATTCTCTAATTCTTTCTCTCTCTCTCTCTCTGATATAGCATTCCCCAAATACCTGTTAATCTTTCTATTTATCACTTAAGTAAGCAAATAGGGAACACTCCGTTCAGCTACAAGGCTTGGTCAAGCCCCAGTTTGTTGCCAAAGTTTGGATGACCAAGAGTTGAAAAAACATACCAAGTGTTTTGGAGTGTCATATCAAGAAGAAATGCCATCTGAAATAATGCGTCTGGCACACTGCCTAAATTTAACATTTGGAATAACCTGCGTTTTCTATCTCCTGGCTCTTAGGTAAGCTCAGGGGCTTTTTTACACCTGTGAGACCTCCCAGTTAAGTTACTGTGAGAGCGGGCAGCTGACGGGAAAGTGTCAGGCATTTCAGGAGTCTGCAGGCGCACGTCAGTGGTGAACCCACCTTGCGGTGCCTGCTCTCTGCGGCAGCCAGCTGCGACAGCATGCGCTCCTGCATGTTCTTGCACTGCTTCATCACCACCTTAAGAATCGAGAGCGGGTTTGTGCAGACTGGCTGCTTCTCGCCATCGTTCTTCTCCTTCAGTGTTTCAAAGTCTCTCTGGAGTGCCATTAAAGGATCACTGATGTTATATTTTCCATAGCGTTCTTCAATGAAAGTATCTCTGTGTTGGGCCTGGGAAAGAAAGGAAAATAAGCATTTTGCTTTCAAATACTGCTGAGTAGTTAGACATCAAAGGCAGTGGTGTGAGTATGAAGTAACCTTTTGACTACAAATCAGACAGGGTCATCTAAGTATAGACATAACATCAGAAAAGGGGCATAGCATATTAATGGGAACAAATACTTATGTAAAGCTAAGTACCAGTTAGACATTGATCTAAGTGTTTAGGTTCAGGTTATTTAAATTTTACAACCCTATAAGGTAGTGCTATCATCTCCATTTTGCAGATGAGAAAATTACTACGGAGAGGTCAAGTGACTTGTTTCAGGTTACTCATCTAGCAAGCTGTCAGAATTGGGATTTAAACCCAGGCAGCCTGGCTCTAGAGTCTGTGACCTTAACCACCACACTTACTGCCTCAGCTTATGAATGCTTCTATTACCAACAGGTATATCTCATCTTTTCTGTGTTATGGCATTTACATTTCTAAAATACGGTAAGCATAATACCTTTAAGAGTTTATATGTTTAGAGACCTAACCAGCTGGCTGTAGATAAGTAAAGGACGCTAAAGACATTTTTACATTATAATCGAGGACTGTTTGTGATTTGTCCACATAGAACTTCACTCAATTTTTGGCCGGTCAAGAGGGTGGAGGCACTCACCACTAGAGGTGCAGACAAAGTCCTTCTACCTGCTGCCAAATTCCACCCCCCTCTTCTAACCTCTGTTCAGCTGTCTTCCATCCTCCTTTCTGTCCCCTTCAGGGCTTGGTGAGCTTCGGGGATGAAAGGGAACTTGAGCAGGGAATGTGGGCTGGTGCTTGGAGTCTGGCCTGCGGCTTTGGGCCTGGGCGCCAAGTCAGGTCGAATGATCAGGAAAGGGAGTGAAAGGAGATTCTTAGGCTTCCCTCTTACGTCTTCTAGGAAAGACTTGAAGTACTATTTCATATAAGCATCATATATTACGTGCAGGTGAACAGAGTGAAATTAACAATTACTCTACTAAACAGACATTTAATTGTTTCCTGAGACATTTTACAAAAAAAAAAAATGAAGTGTTAATAGAGGGTTGTGGAAACTTTCTCAAAAATCATAGCAAAGTACTATATAATTTAAGCTTTCAAATGAAATCTAGTTATGAAAATTACTGTTATTTCTCAAGTTTTAAAAATTATTTCATCAGGAGATACCACCACCCACAAATGGGAACCCATTTGAAAAGAAAAATACACAATTCAGTGACCATGCTTAAAAAACAAAAACCCTCAAGAAAATAAAGCAAACATGGGGTTTCTCTGACATGTTTCAGTGCTGAAAATTTGATGCCTCCTTCCTCATTAAGAGACTGTCCAAGTTCAAGACTCAGGAATTAGCCTTGTGTTACAAATTTGTGTTGGTATCAGTTGGCAGATGTTCAAAGCAGAGTTAGAAGCCCTGGTGGTCTTACTTCTGGCTGGACTACAACTGTCTTAAGTGATGACATTATTGGAGTATTTGGATAACATTTGTATACTAAACATTTGAAGAGTGAAATTCATTTGTTCCTTTAAGTTACTGATTACCATCCCCTAACCTTATTACAAGTGTGCGTGTGTGTGTGTGGGTGTGCACATGTGAGCATGTGGATTGAAGGGGGGAGGGATTTGAAAGACAGAATCCTATTTTTTTTTAGGTCCAAATTAAAAGGAAATTTTCAGTAAAATTTCAAATTAATCTTGTCTATTTAGGATAGAGGAAGACAAGACCAATTCCAAAATTGGCTATTTTTATTAGTGTTTTTAAGAATCATGGCAAGAATAGACAAAAAAGCTAATTTTTAGTTACATATTTAAGAGCATTAATGTCAAAGAACATGGAACTCTTCAATGTTTTCTTTTCATTAAGAACATCTGTTTCTTTAAGTTCAGGTATAAAAACATGAGACTGATAACCCAGGATTCACTGAAAGTATCTATTTGTAGCTATTAATGTCCTAAGGCAAATCCTCCTTTAGAAAAACACAGACAAAGGAAGCAAGAGAAAAAAAAAAAAACTCTTTAAGAAGTTGAAATTCCACTCTTCTGTCACATCTTTTATTCATGATTACTGTTTCTGTATGATTAGCTATGGAAAAGAAACAATTATTGGTACTAAAATTGGTTTAGTAGGGCAAAAAGGAAAAAGTGAACCTGAGTATTTTTATGACCTTTCCTTTTCAGAACACCACGGAGAAAGTGGGATGGGAGAGCAGAGCTGGGAGTACAATTCATAATCTTGATGCTAAGAAGCTGCATCTGCTAAGAAGCTCGCTCTCTCAGGTTTCAGGATATAGTTAACTAATCCTTAAAAATATAACTTTTTAAATAAGACCCACACTGTTATTATCCTGTAGAATTAATAAGCATCACAGAGTTACAAGCAATGGATGAGGAGCTTCGTTGGTGAGGCCTCAGACTTCTCTGAGAATAGTTGTTAAGCTGTCTGTTTTCTCTTGAAGTATTTCACAGTAATTCTATAATCACTTGCATAGTAATTACAAGTTATACAAAATTGGTAGCTTCACACATAAATGAAAAGAATCTGCAGAATAATCTAAAAAAGGCTCCTTGTCACAAAACAATTATTTTAAGTACAATTTAAGTAAAATAAAACAATTATTTTAAGTATAAAATAATAGTTATGGGACCCGAATATGGGAAAAGTGAATTCTGTATTTATTATACCAAACACTGGATTGGAAAATGGGAGATGGAACATAGTATTTTCCATCCAACTTAATGCTTCAGTCAGGTGAACTGTACGTATTTACACACTTAACAGCACAAATAATAACAACAATAACTAAAAATAGATGTTAAGATTTGACAAATGAAAGAAGAGCTTTAGTGGAGGTGTGCATTGGTTATCTATTCCTGCATAACAAATTACTCCCCAATTTAAATGCTTAGTAAACATTTTTTATCTCATACAGTTTCTGAGGGTCAGGAATCTGGGAGGGGCTGAGGGCTGAGCTGGGTGCTTCTGGCTCAGTGTCTCATGAGGTTGCAGTCAAGCTGCTGGCCAAGGATGCAGCCATCTGAGGGCACGACTAGGGCTGGAGGATCCATTTCCAAGCTTAGTTGTTGGGCTAGGCCTTGGTTCCTTGCACGTACTGGCTTCCAACAGAGCAAGTGATGTGAGAGAGTGAGAGACACATCCAGATGGAAGTCCCACTGTCTTATAACCTAATCTCAGAAGTGACTTACCATCATTTCTGGTGTATTCTAGCAATCACACAGACCAACCCTGGTAAATGTGGGTGGATGGGGGACTACTTAAGGGTGTGAATATCAGGAGGGAGGACCACTGGGGGCCATCGTGGAGGCTGGTTATCAACGTGAATGACTGGACATGCTACCACTACCGTTTATGTTTCAGGTCAAAATTTAGAGGTTAAGTACCTGTACTAAAAACTATCAAGGCTGAGTTTTAATATTTTAATGAAATTCCAGCTATTTTATAAGAACTTTAAAATGATCTGGATTTCACTTTGGGGGAGAGGAGTTCAGGAGTACAGCTAAAATCAATCAATTTCTTGCAATTTCATTATTTTTACTTCAATGACAACATATATTTTAACTGAACAGAAATTCCTACATTGTCAGAAAACACAATGATCTTTATTTCAGACAACAGTAAAGTAACTGGCTGGTTAGACAGATTCAATGATAGAAGATATTACTATAGCAGACAAAACATACTAGTCATCTATTACTCATTTATTTTTACTGTTATAGGCTGAATGAAACACACCACTACTGAAAGCTTAAAATAAAACCACATAATATCCTTGGATATGCCATGTTTGCTCTCCAAAAATTTCA
This sequence comes from Grampus griseus, assembly GCF_964374135.1. NCBI lineage: Eukaryota > Metazoa > Chordata > Mammalia > Artiodactyla > Delphinidae > Grampus > Grampus griseus. The sequence continues at coordinate 84,748,990 of NC_139017.1, forward strand.
GCTTTGCTATGATAAACTACAAAAAGAAATATGAAGCAATCACCATCTCTCTATAATAAATAATATAATTATAATAAATAACATACACGTATATATCATATATACATAAATAATAGTTCAATAATATTATATGTAGATAATAGTATACATACATACATATATATATATATGTATATATATATATTTTTTGACTGCATTGGGTCTTCGTTGCTGTGTGCGGGCTTTCTGTAGTTGCAGCAAGCCAGGGCTACTCTTCATTGTGGTGCGCGGCCTTCTCATTGCAGTGGCTTCACTTGTTGCAGAGCACAGGCTCTGGCGCCCAGGCTTCAGTAGTTGTGGTGTGTGGGCTCAGCAGTTGTGGTGCACGGGCTTAGTTGCTCCACAGCACGTGGGATCTTCCTGGACCAGGGATCGAACCTGTGTCCCCTGCATTGGCAGGCGGATTCTTAACCACTGTGCCACCAGGGAAGTCCCGATAATGGTATAAATTATATATGTATTTCAATCTTAAAATAGGAAATCAATCTCTTTATTCTTTGGATGATAATCACCAACATGAAAAGTGGTTCCAAATGTAAAGGTGAAGAATTATGGCCCATTTAAATGGGGGCTTATATTTAAGTACAAGGTTTTATTTTCAAGACTCAGGCTGATACCAGAACTGTATTAGAATATGCAATTTTGCCATTTATTGCCAATTCTGAAGTGATACTTATAAAAGTAAACAGCAATATAAACATTATGCCTTTAAAAATATCTGAATACTTCTATGTCAGGGATCAGAAAGACAAAAAACGTGATTCCAAAATGGTTTTTATTAATGTTACCAAAAGCATGTTAAAAGGAATCCTTTTTACACACAATTTGAATCTATTAATCTTCAAATCATTTATACTCTGGAGCCCCTAATAAACTATAAATAGCTGCCTGAACAACTGGAAATAAAGCAACCGTTCTGGATAAAGATGATAATAACATTACAAGTATAACCTTTGTTCTGGAAGTTCCTTTTTACTTGCCGAAAGAAAACCAGATTTTACTGTTTGATAATATTGATAAAAGAGGATTTAGCCTCATTGGAATTCAACTAATTTCTGGAAAATGGCACAAAATTTATCATGGGAGGGCTTCCCTGGTGGCGCAGTGGTTGAGAGTCCGCCTGCCAATGCAGGGGACACAGGTTCGTGCCCTGGTCCGGGAAGATCCCACATGCCGCAGAGTGGCTAGGCCCGTGAGCCATGGCCGCTGAGCCTGCGCGTCGGGAGCCTGTGCTCTGCAACGGGAGAGGCCACAACAGTGAGAGGCCCACGTACCGCAAAAAAAAAAAAAAAAAAAAAAAAAAAATATATATATATATATATATATATATATATATATATCATGGGAGCAAAAAGAGAAAATTTTCATCATTTAAAAAATATGTCTAATATATTATTGAAAACCAAGTGCTCCTTCTACTTAACCATAAATGCTGTATTCTCAGATCTGGTCTTTTCTATATGTTTATTTTCTTTAATACGTTTGGGCCCTAGAGTCTAACAGAACTGGGATTATATCCTGTCGCTACTATTTTCTGTATTACCTTTAGTAACAACCTTAACTTCTCTGTGCCTCAGATTCCTCATCTGTAGAATGACAGTAACAATCTACCTATAGGTTTGTTATAAAAATTAAATGAGTAATGTAAAATGCTTCCTATAGTACCTGACACAAAGTAAGTACTATAAATATGAATTATTTTTTTCAATAACCGAATTTAGAATATAGATTTTCCTGTTTTAGAGCCAATGACTTAAACTCAACCCCACAGACTTAAAATTCTGTAAAATTGGATCAGGCTAGTAAATCTCCATTAAAAGCAAAACGAAATTCACCAATCCCAGATAACTCAGAAGTAACACATCACTAAAAATGTATCAGGAACCTGGATAACCAATAACATTCTATTTCTTAGCAATCAATCCTGAACTGGCATGTGACATATTATATAATGTGGTCAATTGATATTTATCTCTTGCATTGTTATTAAACACTTCTCACTCTTCTGTCTTTTCTTTCAACCTACTTAGATTGCAAGTGATCTGAAGGAAAAAGCACTTAATACATCTTTCTTCTTCCTACATCCTATATTTTGCCTTAAGCCCAAGACATGTAACATATTTTCCAGCCTCTTTCCTGATGTCTTAGCCTCTCCTTAGTCTCATCATTTTAGTGAGGTCAATATTTTATTTTGCTGTTAGTGAAATCTAGGATTTACTTAGTATAATCACTTAAGGTAATATCGATATATATATTTAGCAAACTGACTTTGAAGCAGATGAGCTTCAAAGATTCCCCTTGTATTTTTAATAAAACGTTCATCACCCTGGTAAAAAAAAAAAAAAAAAAAAAAGATTCCCCTTGGGGTCAGTCTGCAACCACAGATATTTATAAAAGCAATTATTTACATAAGTTCAGAGGATCACGTTACCATATTATTTGACTACAGTGTAATAAATTCTTTTGAAGACTAAAAATGGTAAGTTTAGTACAAATAGCTACAAGTGTAGTACTTCTAGCTAGTAGACTGCTTATTGATAGAATAAGAATATGGGTAAACAGAACAATGTAGCTGCTTCAACATTCAGATTTGAGAGAGTCCTGAGAAAACTCCTAATGAAACTGAAATAGGTGTGCTGAGTTTTTTTGTCTTTGTTCTATTATTTTAGTCTATGTATGTGATTGAAACAAGTTACATATACATTTTGGACTGGGTCTAAATAAAAAACTTTTTGAGGTGGGGAAGAAAATGTGTAAGGGATTCTATAAGACCTGAACAAATTAATGCTCTGAATATAATAATTTGAAAGTATAATTTTTTTTTTTTTTTGAGAAAGAGCACGCTTTATTGGGAAGAGAGCATTGCACGCGACCAACATATGAAGAGAGCTGGATGGGCGTCCTACACATCATGCTCAAAAGGTACTCAGGATGCTGTGCTAATGAAGATCAGCTGGAACATGGACTCCTGGAAAACTTCCCCAACCTCACACCTCTGAGGGATCACACACTTCCAACCTTTTCCCGGAAGGCAACTGTGGTCCACTAGAGATAGAGTCCCTCAGGGGTGCCTTGTTGTTTTTTATAAAGAACATTTTCTTTAAACTTTTTGAAGTCTTCATTTGTTACTTTTATCCTACATTCTCTCAAGGCCATCAGACCAGCTTCCATACAGATTGCCTTGATGTTGGCATCAGAGAGGTCATCTTTAGCCATGATCAAGTCATCCAGGGTTAGTGTCATCCTGCTCGTGTGGATGTGAAAGATGCGCTTCTTCGTCTTTTCATCCGGCAAGGGGAACTCTATCTTCCAGTCAATGTGGGCTGGTCTGTAAGTGCTGGGTCCAAAGTCTCTATTTGGTTTGTGGCCATGATAACTTTCATGTCTCCCCTTGAATCAAACCCATCCAACTGGTTCAACAGCTCCAACATTGTTCGCTGAATTTCTCTCTCACCACCAGAATCTGAATCATACCTTTCTGACCCAACAGCATCAATTTCATCAATAAACACAATGGATGGTGCATGTTCTTCAGCAACTCAAAGCAGTTCCCGAAAAAGATTGGGCCCATTGCCTAGATAACTTCTAAATAAGTTCAGAGCCAACCACTCTCAAGAAAGTGGCCGAGTTTTGGTTTGCTACTGCTTTGGCTAGGAAGGTTTTACCTGTGCCGGGTGGACCACACAGAATGACCCCCTTAGGGGGCTTTATACCCATCTCTTCATAATATTTAGGATGAGTGAGTGGAAGTTCCACAGATTCCTTAATTTCCTGGATTTGGTTGTCCAATGCTCCAATATCAGCATAGGTCTCCTGGGGGGCCTTTTCCACCTTCATCACTGTGATCAAGGGATCTATGTCATCCATCAGCACCCCTATCACAGCATGCACCTGTGGCTGAGCAGGACCGAGCAGCCCGGTTCCAGCAGATCCTTGTCTACAAATGAAAGAATGCTGACATAGTGTTCTGAGCCCACAGACGTAGACACTATGGCATGATTGTCATCAATGACCTCTTCCAAGATTCCTACCGACATTGGGGTGCCCCTGAGATCACCCACCTTTGATCTTTCCTCCTCTTGCTTTTCTTCTAAAGGCCTCATTTGTTCCTGATTTCTAATGAATTCTTCCTCCATGAGAAGACAGTCTTCAATTCTCTCTAACTTCAATATTAACCAGCACTGAGTGTGAGATGTCACCAGGGGCAGTATGCTGGCAGCATCTGGTCCCTTTGTTCTCTTCTTCTTTTGCCCCACTCTAGCTGGTATAGGAGATTCATAATTCTTTTTCTTATCCTTGTCATCCTTCTTTCCACCTCCAGGACCATGACCACCACTCTTTCACGCATCTTGCTTCGGCCACTTGAGCCGCTGCTGCCAGAAGTCGAAAGTATAATTTTTAATGCTGCATTAGATCTTAATCTCTTTTATTCAGGGGACCATACATCGCTTAAAATATAATGAGAGGGAGGACTGTCAAGATGGTGGAGGAGTAAGATGTGGAGATCAACTAGCTCCCCACAAATACATCAAAAATACATCTACATGTGGAACAACCCCTATGGAACACCTACTGAACCCTGGCAGAAGGCCTCAGACTTCCCAAAAGTCAAGAAACTCCCCATGTACCTGGCTGTGTGGCTGACAAGGTCTTGGTGCTCTGGCCAGGTGTCAGGCCTGAGCCTCTGAGTGGGAGAGCCAAGTTCAGGGCACTGGACCACCAGAGACCTCCTGGCCCCATGTAATATCAATCAGCGAAGGCTCTCCCAGAGATCTCCATCTCAACGCTAAAACCCAGCTCCACTCGACGACCAGTAAGCTCCAGTGCTGGACACCCCATGCCAAACAAATAGCAAGACAGGAACACAACCCCACCCATTAGCAGAGAGGCTGCCTAAAGTCATACTAAGTCCACAGACACCCCAAAGCACACCACCAGATGTAGTCCTGCTCACCAGAAAGAAAAGATCCAGCCTCATCCACCAGAACACAGGCACCAGTCCCCTCCATCAGGAAGCGTACGCAACCCACTGAACCAACCTTACCCACTGGGGGGCAGACACCAAAAACAACGGCAAATATGAACCTGCAGCATGTGAAAAGGAGACCCCCAAAGGTAAGTTAATCAAAATGAGAAGACAGAGAAATATGCAGCAGATGAAGGAGCAAGGTAAAAACCCACCAGACCAAACAAATGAAGAGGAAATAGGCAGTCTACCTGAAAAAGAATTCAGAGTAATGACAGTAAAGATGATCCAAAATCTTGGAAATAGAATGGAGAAAATATAAGAAACGTTTAACAAGAACCTAGAACTAAAGAGCAAACAAAGAATGATGCAAAACACAATAAATGAAATTAAAAATTCTCTAGGAGGAATCAATAGCAGAATAACTGAGGCAGAAGAACGGATAAGTGACCTGGAAGATAAAATAATGGAAAAAACTACCACAGAGCAGAATAAAAAAAAATAATGATAAGAATTAAGGACAGTCTCAGAGACCTCTGGGACAACATTAAATGCAAGAACATTTGAATTATAGGGGTCCCAGAAAAAGAAGAGAAAAAGAAAGGGACTGAGAAAATATTTGAAGAGATTATAGTTGAAAACTTCCCTAACATGGGAAAGGAAATAGTCAAGTCCAGGAAGCACAGAGTGTCCCATACAGGATAAATCCAAGGAGAAACACGCCAAGACACACACTATCAAAAAATAAATACAAAGTAAATATATTAAAAGGAGCAAGGGAAAAGCAAGAAATAACATACAAGGGAATCCCCATAAGGTTAACAGCTGATCTTTCAGCAGAAATTCTGCAAGCCAGAAGGGAGTGGCAGGACATATTTAAAGGGATGAAAGGGAAAAAACTACAACCAAGACTACTCTACCCAGCAAGGATCTCAATCAGATTCAACAGAGAAACTAAAACCTTTACAGACAAGGAAAAGCTAAGAGAATTCAGGACCACCAAACCAGCTTTACAACAAATGCTAAAGGAACTTCTCTACGCAGGAAACAGAAGAGAAGTAAAAGACCTACAATAACAAACCCAAAACAAGAAAATGGTAATGGGAACATACATAGCGATAACTACCTTAAATGTAAATGGATTAAATGCTCCAACCAGAAGACAAAGACTGGCTGAATGGATACAAAAACAAGACCCATATATATGCCATCTACAAGAGATCCACTTCAGACCTAGGGACACATACAGACTGAAAGTGAGAAGATGAAAAACATAATCCATGCAATGGAAATCAAAAGAAAGCTGGAGTAGCAATTCTCACATCAGACAAAATAGACTTTAAAATAAAGACTATTACAAGAGACAAAGAAGGACACTACATAATGATCAAGGGATCAATCCAAGAAGAAAATATAACAATTGTAAATAATTATGCACCCAACATAGGAAGTACCTCAACACATAAGGCAAATGCTAACAGCCATAAATGGGGAAATTGACAGTAACACAATCATAGCAGGGGACTTTAACACCCCACTTTCACCAATGGACAGATCATCCAAAATGAAAATAAATAAGGAAACACAACCTTTAAATGATACATTAAACAAGATGGACTTAATTGTTATTTATAGGACATTCCATCCAAAACCAACAGAATACACTTTGTTCTCAAGTGCTCATGGAACATTCTACAAGATAGATCATATCTTGGGTCACAAATCAAGCCTTGGTAAATTTAAGAAAATTGAAATCATATCAAGTATCTTTTCCGACCACTATGTTATGAGACTAGATATCAATTACAGGAAAAAAATCTGTAAAAAATACAAACGCATGGAGGCTAAACAATACACTACTAAATAATCAAGAGACCACTGAAGAAATCAAAGAGGAAATAAAAAAACACCTAGAAATAAATGACAATGAAAACACGACTACCCAAAACCAATGGGATACAGCAAAAGCAGTATTAAGACAGAAGTTTATAGCAATACAATCCTACCTCAAGAAACAAGAAACACCTCAAATCAACAACTAACCTTACACCTAAAGCAATTAGAGAAAGAAGAACAAAAAAACTCCAAAGTTAGCAGAAGGAAAGAAATCATAAAGATCAGATCAGAAATAAATGAAAAAGAAATGAAGGAAATGACAGCAAAGATCAATAAAACTAAAGACTGGTTCTTTGAGAAGATAAACAACATTGATAAACCATTAGCCAGACTCATCTAGAAAAAAAGGGAGAAGATTCAAATCAACAGAAGTAGAAATGAAAAAGGAGAAGTAACAACTGACAGAGAAGAAATACAAGGATCATGAGAGATTACTACAAGCAGGTATATGCCAATAAAATGGACAACCTGGAAGAAATGGACAAATACTTAGAAAAGCACAACCTTCCAAGACTGAACCAGGAACAAATAGAAAATATAAACACACCAATCACAAGCACTGAAATTGAAACTGTGATTAAAAATCTTCCAACAAACAAAAGCCCAGGACCAGATGGCTTCACAGGCGAATTCTATCAAAGATTTAGAGAAGAGCTAACACCTATCCTCCTCAAACTCTTCCAAAATATAGCAGAGGGAGGAACACTCCCAAACTCATTCTATGAGGCCACCATCACCCTGATACCAAAACCAGACAAAGATGTCACAAAGAAAGAAAACTACAAGCCAATATCACTGATGAACATAGATGCAAAAATCCTCAACAAAATACTAGCAAACACAATCCAGCAGCACATTAAAAGGATCATACACCATGATCAAGTGGGTCTTATCCCAGGAATGCAAGGATTCTTCAATATACGCAAATCAATCAATGTGATACACCATATTAAAAAATTGAAGGAGAAAAACCATATGATCATCTCAAAGGATGCAGAAAAAGCTTTAGACAAAATTCAACCTGCATTTATGATAAAAACTCTCCAGAAAGTAGGCACAGAGGGAACTTAACTCAACATAATAAAGGCCATGTATGACAAACCCACAGCCAACATCATTCTCAATGGTGAGAAACTGAAACCATTTCCACTAAGATCAGGAACAAGACAAGGTTGCCCACTCTCACCACTATTATTCAACATAGTTTTGGAAGTTTTAGCCACAGCAATCAGAGATTAAAAAGAAATATAAGGAATCCAAATTGGAAAGGAAGTAAAACTGTCACTGTTTACAGATGACATGATACTATACATATAGAATTCTGAAGATGCTACTAGAAAACTACTAGAGCTAATCAATGAATTTGGTAAAGTAGCAGGATACAAGATTAATGCACAAATATCTCTTGCATTCGTATACACTAATGATGAAAAATCTGAAAGAGAAATTAAGGAAACACTCCCATTTACCACTGCAACAAAAAGAATAAAATACCTAGGAATATACCTACCTAGGTTTGTAGGAGACAAAAGACCTACATCCAGAAAACTGTAAGACACTGATGAAAGAAATTAAAGATGACACAAACAGATGGAGAGATATACCATGTTCTTGGATTGGAAGATTTAACATTGTGAAAATGACTATACTACCCAAAGCAATCTACAGATTCAGTGCAATCCCTATCAAACCACCAATGGCATTTTTCACAGAACTAGAACCAAAAATTTCACAATTTGTATGGAAACACAAAAGACCCCGAATAGCCAAAGCAATCTTGAGAACGAAAAATGGAGCTGGAGGAATCTGGCTCCTTGATTTCAGACTATACTACAAAGCTACAGTAATCAAGACAGTACGGTATTGGCACAAAAACAGAAATATAGATCAATGGAACAGGATAGAAAGCCCAGAGATAAACCCACGCACATATGGTCACCTTTTCTTTTTCTTTTTTTGGTCACCTTATCTTTGATAAAGGAGGCAAGAATATACAGTGGAGAAAAGACAGCCTCTTCAATAAATGGTGCTGGGAAAACTGGACAGCTATATGTAAAAGAATGAAATTAGAACACTCCATAACACCATACACAAAAATAAACTCAAAATGGATTAAAGACCTAAATGTAAGGCCAGACACTACAAATCTCTTAGAGGAAAACAAAGGCAGAACACTCTATGACATAAATCACAGCAAGATCCTATTTGACCCACCTCCTAGATAAATGGAAATAAAAACAAAAATAAACAAATGGGACCTAATGAAACTTAAAAGCTTTTGCACAGCAAAGGAAACCACAGCCAAGATGAAAAGACAACCCTCAGAATGGGAGAAAACATTTGCAAATGAAGCAACTGACAAAGGATTAATCTCCAAAATTTACAGCAGCTCTTGCAGCTCAATATCAAAAAAGCAAACAATCCGGGGCTTCCCTGGTGGCGCAGTGGTTGAGAGTCCGCCTGCCGATGCAGGGGACACGGGTTCGTGCCCTGGTCCGGGAGGATCCCACATGCCGCGGAGTGGCTGGGCCCGTGAGCCGTGGCCGCTGGGCCTGCGCGTCCGGAGCCTGTGCTCCGCAACGGGAGAGGCCGCAGCAGTGAGAGGCCCGCGTGCCGCAAAAAAAAAAAAAAAAAAAAAAATCCAATCCAATCCACAAATGGGCAGAAGACCGAAACAGATATTTCTCCAAAGAAGATATACAGATTGCCAATAAACACATGAAAGGATGCTCAACATCACTATTCATTAGAGAAATGCAAGTCAAAACTACAATGAGGTATCACTTCACACTAGTCAGAAGGGCCACCATCCAAAAATCTACAAACAATAAATGCTGGAGAGGGTGTGGAGAAAAAGGAACCCTCTTGCACTGTTGGTGGGAATGTAAACTGATACAGCCACTATGGAGAACAGTATGGAGGTTCCTTAAAAAACTAAAAATAGAACTACCATACGACCCAGCAATCCCACTACTGGGCATATACCCTGAGAAAACCATAATTCAAAGAGTCATGTACCACAATGTTCACTGCAGCTCTATTTACAATAGCCAGGACATGGAAGCAACCTAAGTGTCCATCGAAAGATGAATGGATGGAGAAGATGTGGTGCATATATACAATGGAATATTACTCAGCCATAAAGAGAAATGAAACTGAGTTATCTGTAATGAGGTGGATGGACCTAGAGTTTGTCATACAGAGTGAAGTCAGAGAGAGAAAAACAAATACCATATGGTAACACATATATATGGAATCTAAAAAAAAAAGAAAAAGGTTCTGAAGAACCTAGGGGCAGGACAGGAATAAAGACACAGATGTGGACAATGGACTTGAGGACACAGAGAGGGGGAAGGGTATGCTGAGACGAAGTGAGAGAGTAGTACTGACATATATACACTACCAAATGTAAAACAGATAGCTACTGGGAAGCAGCTGCATAGCACAGGGAGATCAGCTAGGTGCTTTGTGACCACCTAGAGGGGTGGGGTAGGGAGGGTGTGAGGGTGATACAAGAGGGAGGGGACATGGGGACATATGTATACATATAGCTGATTCACTTTGTTATACAGCAGCAACTAACACAACAATGTAAAGCAATTATACTCCAGTAAAGATGTTAAAAAAATGACAGTTGTCACCTACTTCATACCATACACAAAAAGAAGGATGGATCACAGACCTAAAAATATATATGAATGGCCGAAAAGTACATGAAAAAGTGATCATTCATTAGTGATCAGGGAGATCACATGAAAAAGTGATCACTCATTAGTGATCAGGGAGATGTAAATTAAAACAACAATAAGATAGTACTATACGGCCATTAAAAAGGCTAAAATTTAAGACTGACAACATCAAATGTTATAAAGGATATGGAGTAACTAGAATGCTCACATTGCTGGTGGAAGTATAAACGGTAGAACTATTTTGGAAATTAATCTCGAAGTTTCTCATAAAGTTAGAAATGCCTACCTGCTATTCCACTTCTAAGTATTTGTCTAAGAGAAATGAAAACATATGTCCCCAAAGACTTTTACACAATTATCCAGAGTAGCTTTATTCATAATGGCCCCATACTGGAAACAATCAAATATCAATCACTAGAAGAACAGATAAGTAAAATGTGACGAATTCATGAAACGGAATACTATTCAGCAATAAAAAGGGACAAATTACTGATACCTACAATGACACTGATGAAACTGAAAATCATTATATCGAACAAAAAGTGCCAAACATAAAAGAATGTATTCTCTGTGACTCTGCTCTAATGGGCAAAACTAATCTATGGTGAAGAAAATCAGAACAGTGGTTACATCTGGATATAGGGGGGGACAAATGACCAGGGAGGGGCATAAGATAACTTTTTGGTGTGATGAGAATGTTTATGTCTTGATAGGAGTGTAGGTCAAATGGAGTGGCATTTGTCAAAACTTATTGAACTGAACACTTAAGATCTGTGCATTTCACTATATCTAAAATATATCTCTAGTTTAAAAACATAGGGGCTTCCCTGGTGGCGCAGTGGTTGCGAGTCCGCCTGCCGATGCAGGGACACAGGTTCGTGCCCCGGTCCGGGAAGATCCCACATGCCGCAGAACGGCTGGGCCCGTGAGCAATGGCCACTGAGCCTGCGCGTCCGGAGCCTGTGCTCCGCAACGGGAGAAGCCACAACAGTGAGAGGCCCGCGTACCGCAAAAAAAAACCCAAAACAAAACATAAATATATATAGTGAGAGTTAAAGGAAAATTGAGTTATATGTAACATATGCTTTATATATTGTGTTTCAGAAAAATGGGAAGTTCAAACCAAAGTAATTTTAATAGTAATAACAACAGGAGAAGCAGCAAGGGAGGTGCTCACACTCGAGTGCTCATTACCTACAGAGCAGTGTGCTCAGTGCTTTACATAGCTCATCTCATCCTAGCAGCATTCCTCTGCAGGTAGACAGCACTGTATCTCCATTTTACAGAAGAAACTGAACATTAACATGTGACTTTCCCAAGGTCAGAAAGCCAGTTAAGAAGTGGAGAAGAACAGTAAATGGTATACAGTAAGTACTGAATATGTTAACTGAATGAGTAATACACATAAACAGATATTCCCCAGGACTTCATAGCAATGAATTTCAATTTAGCAGGTCTCGATCAGTTGCTTAAAAATGAAATAGAACAGAATTGAAAACATTGTAGAGCACTGAATGCTGTGAGTACTATTTCAAGAAAATTTTCTTCTGGCATAAGAATATAGGTGTGTGTATATCTGTGTGTGTATGTGCACATGTTGGTGTGTCCCTTGGGTCACAATGCAAAGTCTATTTTTTACTATGTGTCCCTGCCAAAAACGTTTGAAAAACAGTAGAATAGAATGAAGAACATAAGAAGAATGACTCCTGAATCTATAATTTTAAACAGTTTAAGCTGTAATAAACATGTGAATTCTAACAGAAGTAATAAGGAATCAGGATTAGTATTTTAAACTAATGAATGTTATAAAAGTCTACAGACCAGGAGAAGTTTGGCCTAACATCAAATATACAAAATGTAAAAAAAAAAAAAAAAAAAAGTCTGTGTTACCAGGGTTAGACAATCAAAAATAGCACTGCAGAAGCCTGAGAAGATTTTCTGGATGTATGGTTGATTCACAGGGGCACATGCTTTGAATGCTTATATTGAATACTTAATGTGTGCTGGGTACTATATATGCTAAGTGATGTGGGTAATATTAGGGGGATATAGACTTGACTAAACTGCTGCTCTCAAGGAGCTTAAAATTTGCCAGGCAAGTTTAAGACCTAAGAGCAGAAAAAAAAACAAGCTGCTTCTGTGTATTTAAATGTATTCTAAACAATACCATTAATGTTTAGAGGAACACCAAGCACAATCTGTTTGATCAGAACTTTCTAAGACTCAGCCCTTACACTCATAAGGAATAGGAAGGAAAAGGCCAACCCTGGAAGTGGGTGGGTTCTGGCAGATAAATGGGACTATTAGCAATTTAATGAATCACAGGAAACACCATGAGGTTGAGGGGGCACAATCCAAAAACTGTCTCTGAAGTGTTACAGAAGGAGACCCAGACCGCAGACTGTAACTCTGTGACACTTTAAGTGACTGTGAACTTGAAAATCATCTTTATTAGAGATGTGCTCTGGCTCTTTTACTCACTATATATTAACAGACAGTGTAGAAACTAACTTCAGTGTTAAAATAGTAAAAAAGAGCTTACTAAATAAGATGAGAAAGGGTGTCTTCCTCTAGTTAGGGGATTCTGAGGAGGGAGGATCTGAAGCTGTATAATTGTGGGATATAGGTCTTAACTCTAAAAATTTGTTTGAAGCAAGATTCTTAAATTACAAACACAGACTGATACTACAAGGAAGCATGGCAAGAAACAAGCTGCTTAAATGTAAGGCCTTGGGAAAAGGGTTCTTACTTGGCTGAGAAGTAAAAGTGTTCACAATTAAAAGTGTACCAAGTAAACAGGAATAAGAAGCTTGTGGGGGAGAAGAGGGTCAAGGGGAGTGTAGAGACAGGAAAGAATGATAAAAGGGGACCAGTGTGGTTTCAGAACCACAACGCAGTGAGAACATCAGGACAGGCAAACGGAAGCAAGGACAATGCTAATTATATATCCTAACAAGCTCCATGTCACAAGTCAGAGGATAGGAAGATGGCAATTTCTATTGTCACTGCACAGGGAGGTAGCTAGCTATTCAGTTTCAACCAGCAGTCATACAGGTGGCTTGGGACTCCAGTCAAGGAAGGATCCCTTTTCTTTAGAAAATAGAATGGGGAGAGGGGTAAAAAAGCCAAGACTGAAAAGTAAAAGGTGGGCTGTAAGTGCATTGTAGGTTGTTTAATGATAATTTAAAATGTGAACTGGTAATGTTCATCACTACAGTAAAGCACTGAATATATGGTGAAACTCAGCATGTGAAAGTTGATCACTGCTACTGTTAATTCCAAGTTATTCCAACCCAAGAATGCCTTCATCTTCATGATAAAAGTCCACTGAAGGGGATCAGAATATGCCTGGATCAGAAGAACAGGAGATCTTTGTTTGGAGATATATGAGCTCTCCTTCTTTTTTATTTTAAAAAGGGGTGATACCATTAGGAAACTTTAAATGTCACCAAAGAGAAGAATGGGATAACCTAGACCCTTTCCCCATTTTAATCCCATAAGGAACAGGAAAACTGGCTCTATTCTAAACCTCTAAGACTTTGTTTTAGCACTCTTTTCCTTTAATGATTTCTAGGTCTGCTGTGTAGATGATAGTCATTCGTCCCACCGATGAAAGGTACTGTCAGGAAGGGAAGGACAAGAGACTGAAAGGAAGATTTTAAAGAGAAAAGAACTCAGAGCTATCAATTTGGAAAGCAGAGAAATGGGGGATAATGAAGATTTTGTGAAAGCCAAAAACAAAAACAAAAACAAAAACACTGGAGAAGCGGGGGATAAAGAAATATATTCTGAAAGATAGAGAAAGGACGTGTAATGTAGACAGATGCCCACAGGGGTCCTTAGCTGAAAAGTGTGGGGAACAATATTTTTTGTAAATATATCTAGATAGATGAAGAAAGATAAGCAACACTGTACTCTTAAAAAGTACTATTTTCTCTGATGCTCTCAAAACTCTACTTACCAACCTCTTAGGGAATGCAGATTTCAATTTGATAGGAAAGGACACTGAGGTAAAATGTCACTTGATTTTTTTGTTTTTTAGTTGAATACAGATACATAGTGAAAAAAGGTGCATATCCTAATTATTTGTTATCCATTACTAAAAATATGGAAACAAACACAAAGCAATAATTTCCTGTCTGAAGAACAAATTGTTCTTTCTTAGTACAGGGGTGAGATATAAATAATGTCACTGAGTGGGAATTATCAGCAATAGTAAAATTATGAAACTTATCAACCGAAAAAAAATGCACAATGTGAGAGCTATGAGTTAAGTTTTATTTGGGGCAAACTGAGGACTATAGCCTGGGAGACAGTCTCTCAGACAGCTCTGAAGAAATGCTCCGAAGAGGTAAGTGGGAAGGTCATATATACAGTTTGGTGAAGGAGAATATGTGCAATCAAGCACACATTTTGGCAGAAGGTTGCTGCTAGTCACAGAGGAGCAGATGTCTCCGTTACTGATTTCAGTGCTTTTCTAGATATGAAAAGATGCGAGAAATTGGGCTTGTAAAATTTTCTCCTGAAAATATCTACCTGAAGGCCTGTTCTGCCAGTTTCTTGCAGGGCACAGAGTGCCTCATTCCTGAGCTCTGCCCTGAACTCCTTTCAGGGTGTGTTGAAGGTCAGCAACTGCAGTGGCTAGTGACTTCATTCTTGTAGAACCAGATGGCAAGTGACAAGTTTTAGTTGGCAAACTATATTACTATAGTTAAGCCTCTCTTCTCAAAAATATGAATTAATAAATGGAAACCTATTTTTTTGGCCTTTGTTCTTGCATTTATTTTATTTTTTTTAAACATCTTTACTGGAGTATAATTGCTTTACAATAGTGTGTTAGTTTCTGCTTTATAACAAAGTAAATCAGTTATACATATACATATATCCCCATATCTCCTCCCTCTTGCGTCTCCCTCCCACCCTCCCTATCCCACCCCTCTAGGTAGTCACAAAGCACCAAGCTGATCTCCCTGTGCTATGCAGCTGCTTCCCATTAGCTATTTTACATTTGGTAGTGTATATATGTCAACACCATTCTCTCACTTCGTCCTAGCTTGCCCTTCCCCCTCCCCATGTCCTCAAGTCCATTCTCTACATCTGTGTCTTTATTCCTGTCCTACCCCTAGGTTCTTCAGAAACTTTTTTTTTCTTTAGATTCCATATATATGTGTCAGCATACGGTATTTGTTTTTCTCTTTCTGACTTACTTCACTCTGTATGACAGACTCTAGGTCCATCCACCTCACTACAAATAACTCAATTTCGTTTCTTTTTATGGCTGAGTAATAGTCCATTGTATATATGTGCCACATCTTCTTTATCCATTCATCTTTCGATGGACACTTAGGCTGCTTCCATGTCCTGGCTATTGTAAACAGTGCTGCAATGAACATTGTGGTACATGTCTCTTTTTGAATTATGGTTTTCTCACAGTATAATGGCAACCTATTTTTTGAGGCTTGAATACATTCAAGTTAAACTTAAAGGGCCTTAACTTACTCTCTCGGATGACAAATATTTCTGAAGAACTTACCACGTTCTAGATATCTGGGGTGCAATGCAGCAAGATAAACAAAGTACCTGCCCCTCATGAAGCTTATATTTACTGAAAAAAAGAAATATGAAATATAAAGAAATGAGAGATGAAAATATATAATCTGTGAAGCATATCAGCACAGTAGACAAATTATTACTAATCTAGTACAAAGAAAAAGATAAAACACGTTAAGTATGATTCAACTGTACAAAAATTTATTAGGTATGCTTATATGAGAAGTTCTATATATGAAGTTTCAAATCAGTAAGAAGAGACTTCTGAATTAAATAATAACACTATCTCTTACTCATTTCTACCAATGAATTCAGTCTTTTGTTGAACAGACAACATGTTAGGTATTGAATTCAATTAAAAAATTTTTTTGGAACTTATGTGTATCTTAGCACTCATTGGGTGAAGTTGATTTTTGAGGCAGAAAATACTTTTTGTTGTTGTTTTTTAAATAAATTTATTTATTTTTGGCCGCATTGGGTCTTTGTTGCTGTGTGCGGGCTTTCTCTAGTTGCGTCAAGCGCGGGCTACTCTTCGTTGTGGTGTGCGGGCTTCTCATTGCGGTGGCTTCTCTTGTTGTGGAGCATGGCTAGGCACGTGGGCTTCAGTAGTTGTGGCGCGTGGGCTCAGCAGTTTTGGCTCGTAAGCTCTAGAGTGTAGGCTCAGTAGTTGTGGCGCATGGACTTAGTTGCTCCGCAGCATGTGGGATCTTCCCGGACCAAGGCTCGAACCCCAGTCCCCAACATGGGCAGGCGGATTCTTAACCACTGAGCCACCAGGGAAGCCCCTTGTTGTTAAATGATGAAATATTATGAACTACATACATGAAACTGAAGACAAGAAAAGTATTTTGAAGGGCTGTAGGTCTCTTGCTATGATATTAGAATTTCCTAAAATTTTAATCATGTGGCTTCTCATACATATGTTGTCAGCTTTACTTAATTTGAGTCCATGACCTGTGAAAGAATCTACTCTGGAAGAATAACTTTTAGGTATCCTGCACAAAGGCAGAATTTGAAAATTAGGCAGAAATTTAGTCTGCTTTTTTGGGGAGAAAATCAGGGATATAGAGGTAGCAAGCTCGTGCTTTCCCTAGGCATGCTATACTTGTCTCTACTCCCTTAACTATATATTCGAATTAACACAGACTTCTGTGAGAAGTATAAACTATCTAGAAGATCGGTAAAAAGTAAATGTTGTTCTTAACTCCTTGCCATCCCATTGCTCACACTATATTTCTTACAAATATAATTTTTATTTTAATTTCATCATTAGTGAATGACTATTTTCTCATAAAATTTTAATTCCATAGATAAAGCTGAAGTCCTTCCTAAACATAACCCAATCTCTCTTTCTTTTCCAAAGGTTCTTAGTATGATGGGCATCCTTCCAGACCTTTTCCAAGCACAGATGTGTGTGTAGGGGTGTGTGTGTGTGTGTAATTACAGAGGTATTATTTTAAAACTGTTTTGCAACTTGTTTTCACTTATTGTGTCTTAGAGAATTTTCTAAGTCAGTAAGTACATAGCTTATTTTCCTCCTTTAAAAAGAAGCAATTACATAATATTCCATATTAAGGATGTACCAGTTACACACCTATACTTTACTGATGGATATTTTAGGCTGTTCGTAGTTTTCAAATACTGTATTATACAATACTGCAATGAGCATCCTTGTGCAGATACAAGAATGGTTTGGTGGAACAGATTTACTGCTGCGTTGTTCTAAGGAAATAATTTCATATATAATAAAATTCTCAGTTTGATTCTATAAATGCTCCTCTTCCATAAAGATTTTCAGTGAACACACAAGATGGTTTCCTCCTATTCTTTCAAGTTAATCTGACAACTAGCTGAACTGAAATACTAAACGATGGACCACAGGCTTTAACTTTAGAAGCAGCTCTTTGTCTTTGTTTCTTTTCTCTTTATGGGGGCAACTAGAAATAACCTCTGATTAATCCCAAATCACAAGGCTAACACATGGAAGGAAGACACAATAAGAGGAAGTCAAAATAACAGGAATAAGCTGTTTCCCTTTTTTATTTGTTTTAGTTTCAGGCTGAAAAATGCAATGAAGTTCCCCACTGCTGTACTCTTTTCTGAAGCTTTCCCCAACTGCCAGAGAACTGTATATTCTCTAAATAGGTAGCATTTTTACAATCTGAATTCCCCCTTTCTTTCCTCAAAGACATAAGAAAAACAGCCCACAGGAAGATGCCAGTTAAATGATAAATGTGCTTATTTTTCTGGCACCTTTACTCTTAAACCCCCTAAATGCCACAATTTGTAATGTAAATGATGACATGTGATAAAAAGCTATGTCTTATTTTTTCATTTACTATTATCTTAGAGAATAGCAAATAGCTGATCAGACAATTACTGAGTTCACTGTTTTATGAGGCCCAATGTTTTTCTGAATGCAACAAAGATACTTAATTACTTAAGAATGTAGTCTTCTTTTTTTACAGATACCCAATTTATAAACATCCCATACGTATGACCAGCCTTTCCTGCTTCTTTTGGCTCTTTTGTGCCAGAGTACCCTACCACCAAACCTGGTACCTTCCTTTCACTAATTTCATTCCCTTCCCAGGGCAGACCATTTTGGGGGTTCCTACCATTCTCAAGGGAACCAAGTCAAGGGGAAGGAAGGAAGAGGCTTTGTGAGATGTATTTCTGGCTTTACCAGTTACAACTTAATACTGTTTCTTTTTTCTTTTACTGTGCACACTGTTCTGTGCCTTATTCTTTAACTTACTATACGTTGGAGAATGTTATAAGATCTAGCTCTCATAAAGATCTTCTCTTTAAGGTTTGCATAGGATTCTACTGTACAATATACCATAATTTACTGACCAGAACCCTAATACGTAAGTTGTTTTCAGCATTTTGCTGCTATGACAATGTTGCAATAAATATCCTTACACTTACACTTTATTGTATAGGTCTAAGTACATCTATAGCAAAAATTTCTAGATATGGATCATGAAACTAGGTTAATCGGGGTCACAGTCAGCATTTAAAGAAAAATAAAGTACAAAAGAAAACAGTGTAGTATAGCATGGTATAGTGTAAATATTATACAGAGTATAAAAAACATACAGTGTACGTTTTAGTGAAATTTTTGTTTTAGTTAATATATGTATGTGGGTGTGTTTATGTGTCCTGGATTGTGGCAAAATGGTGAAATGTACTTAATAAAATGTTTGGAGGATGTGGGGAAGGTGCCCCTGCTAACCCGACAGTCGAGTCGCGGAACTGCCTGGGTCTGCCTCTCCGTTCAACCAGCCATTATGTCCTCTCCATGACCTCCTCCAGCTGGATTTTAGCTTGGACAAACCACTCTCCCTGACCCACTGTTGGTCCACCACTGGAAAGAATAATTACCGTGTGGCTGACAGAGTATTGGTGCTCCGGCCAGGTGTCAGGCCTGTGCCTCTGAGGTGGGAGAGCTGAGTTCAGGACACTGATCCACCAGAGACCTCCTAGCTCCACGTAATATCAAATGGTGAAAGCTCTCCCAGAGATCTCCATCTCAATGCTAAGACCCATCTCCACTCAACAACAAGCAAGCTCCAGTGCTGGACATTTATGCCAAACAACTAGCAAGACAGGAACACAACCCCATCCATTAGCAGAAGGCTGCCTAATATCATAAGGTCACAGACACCCCAAAGCACACCACTGGACGTGGTCCTGCACACCAGAAAGACAAGATCCAGCCTCATCCACCAGAACACAGGCACTAGTCCCCTCCACCAGGAAGCTTAGACAACACACTGAACCAACCTTACCCACTGGGGGCAGACACCAAAAACAATGGGAACTACGAACCTGCAGCCTGCGAAAAGGAGACCCCAAACACAGTAAGTTAAGCAAAATGAGAAGACAGAGAAACACACAGCAGTTGAAGGAGCAAGGTAAAAACCCACCAGACCAAACAAATGAAAAGGAAAGAGGCAGTCTACCTGAAAAAGAATTCAGAGTAATGATAGTAAAGATGATCCAAAATCCAGGAAATAGAATGGAGAAAATACGTGAAACATTTAACAAGGACCTAGAAGAACTAAAGAGCAAACCATCAATGATGAACAACCCAATAAATGAAATTTAAAATTCTCTAGAAGGAATCAATAGCAGAATAACTGAGGCATAAGAATGAATAAGTGACCAGGAAGATAAAATAGTTGAAATAACTACTGCAGAGCAGAATAAAGAAAAAAGAATGATAAGAATTGAGGACAGTCTCAGAGACCTCTGGAACAACATTAAACGCATCAGCATTCAAATTATAGGGGTCCTAGAAGAAGAAGAGAAAAAGAAGGGGACTGAGAAAATATTTGAAGAGATTATAGTTGAAAACTTCCCTAATATGGGAAAGGAAATAGTCAATCAAGTCCAGGAAGTGCAGAGTCCCATACAGGATAAATCCAAGCAGAAACATGCCAAAACACATATCAATCAAACTACCAAAAATTACATACAAAGAAAAAATATTAAAAGCAGCAAGGGAAAAGTAACAAATAACATACAAGGGAATCCCCATAAGATTAACAGCTGATCTTTCAGCAGAAACTCTGAAAGCCAGAAGGGAGTGGCAGGACATATTTAAAGGGATGAAAGGGAAAAACCTATAACCAAGACTACTCTACCCACAAGGATCTCATTTAGATTTGACAGAGAAACTAAAACCTTTACAGACAAGCAAAAGCTAAGAGAATTCAGCACCACCAAATCAGCTTTACAACAAATGCTAAAGGAACTTTTCTAAGCAGGAAACAGAAGAGAAGGAAAAGACCTACAATAACAACCCAAAACAATTAAGAAAATGGGAATAGGAACATACATATCGATAATTACCTTAAATGTAAATGGATTAAATGCTCCCACCAAAAGACACAGACTGGCTGAATGGATACAAAAACAAGACCCATATATATACTGCCTACAAGAGACCTATTTCAGACCTAGGGGCACATACAGACTGAAAGTGAGGGGATGGAAAAAGATATTCCATGCAAATGGAAATCAAAACAAAGCTGGAATAGCAATTCTCATATCAGACAAAACAGACTTTAAAATAAAGACTATTACAAGAGACAAAGAAGGACACTACATAATGATCAAGGGATCAATCCAAGGAGAAGATATAACAATTGTAAATATTTATGCACCCAACATAGGAGCACCTGATTACATAAGGCAAATACTAACAGTCATAAAAGGGGAAATCGACAGTAACACAATCATAGGAGGGGACTTTAACACCCCACTTTCACCAATGGACAGATCATCCAAAATGAAAATAAATAAGGAAACACAAGCTTTAAATGATACATTAAACAAGATGGACTTAATTGATATTTATAGGACATTCCATCCAAAACCAACAGAATACACTTTGTTCTCAAGTGATCATGGAACATTCTACAGGATAGATCATATCTTGGGTCACAAATCATGCATTGGTAAATTTAAGAAAATTGAAATCATATCAAGTATTTTTCTGACCACAACGCTATGAGACTAGATATCAATTACAGGAAAAAAACTGTAAAAAATACAAACACATGGATGCTAAACAATACACTACTTAATAACCAAGAGATCACTGAAGAAATCAAAGAGGAAATCAAAAAATACCTAGAAACAAATGACAATGAAAACACGACTACCCAAAACCTATGGGATACAGCAAAAGCAGTTCTAAGACAGAAGTTTATAGCAATACAATCCTACCTCAAGAAACAAGAAACACCTCAAATCAACAACCTAAGCTTACACCTAAAGCAATTAGAGAAAGAAGAACAAAAAAACCCCAAAATTAGCAGAAGGAAAGAAATCATAAAGATCAGATCAGAAATAAATGAAAAAGAAATGAAGGAAACGACAGAAAGATCAATTAAACTAAAAGCTGGTTCTTTGAGAAGATAAACAACATTGATAAACCATTAGCCAGACTCATCAAGGAAAAAAGGGAGAAGACTCAAATCAACAGAAGTAGAAATGAAAAAGAAGTAAAAACTGACACTGCAGAAATACAAAAATCATGGGAGATTACTATAAGCAGCTATATGCCAATAAAATGGACAACCTGGAAGAAATGGACAAATTCTAAGAAAAGCACAACCTTCCAAGACTGAACCAGGAAAAAAATAGAAAATATAAACAGACCAATCACAAGCACTGAAATTGAGACTGTGATTAAAAATCTTCCAACAAACAAAAGCCCAGGACCAGATGGCGTCACAGGTGAATTCTATCAAAGATTTAGAGAAGAGCTAACACCCATCCTTTTCAAACTCTTCCAAAATATAGCAGAGGGAGGAACACTCCCAATCTCATTCTACGAGGCCACCATCACCCCGATACCAAAACCAGACAAATATGTCACAAAGAAAGAAAACTACAGGTCAATATCACTGATGAACACAGATGCAAAAATCCTCAACAAAATACTAGCAAACAGAATCCAGTAGCACATTAAAACAATCATACACCATGATCAAGTGCGGTTTACCCCAGGAATGCAAGGATTCTTTAATATACGCTAATCAATCAATGTGATAAAGCATATTAACAAACTGTAGGAGAAAAACCATATGATCATCTCAATAGACGAAGAAAAACCTTTTGAGAAAATTCAACACCCATTTATGATAAAAACCCTCCAGTAAACAGGCATAGAGGGAAGTTACCTCAACATAATGAAGACCATATATGACAAACCCACAGCCAGCATTGTTCGCAATGGTGGAAAACTGAAACCATTTCCTCTAAATTCAGGAATAAGACAAGGGTGTAAACTCTCACCACTGTTATTCAACGTAGTTTTGGAAGTTTTAGCCACAGCTATCAAAGAAAAAGAAATAAAAGCGATCCAAATCGAAACAGAAGTAAAGCTGTCACTGTTTGCAGATCACATGATACTATACAAAGAGAATCCTAAAGATGCTAACAGAAGAGTACTAGAGCTAATCGATACAAAATTAATGCACAGAAATCTCTTGCATTCCTATACACTAATGATGAAAAATTTGAAAGAGAAATTAAGGAAACACTCCCATTTACCACTGCAACAAAAAGAATAAAATACGTAGGAATAAACCTACCTAAGGAGACAAAAAACCTGTGTGCAGTAAGACACTGATGAAAGAAATTAAAGATGATACAAACAGATGGAGACATGTACCATGTTCTTGGATTGGAAGAATCAACACTGTGAAAATGACTATACTACCCAAAGCAATCTACAGATTCAATGCAACCCCTAGGCATTTTTCATAGAACTAGAACAAAAAATTTCACAATTTGTATGGAAACACAAAAGACCCCAAATAGCCACAGCAATCTTCAGAAAGAAAAACGGAGCTGGAGGAATCTGACTCCCTGACTTCAGACTATATTACAAAGCTACAGTAATCAAGACAGTATGGTACTGGCACAAAAACAGAAATATAGATCAATGGAACAGGATAGAAAGCCCAGAGATAAACCCACACACATATGGTCATCTTATATTTGATAAAGGAGGCAAGAATATATAATGGAGAAAAGACAGCCTCTTCAATAAGTGGTGCTGGGAAAACTGGACAGCTACATGTAAAAGAATGAAATTAGAACACTCCCTAATACCACACACAAAAATAAGCTCAAAATGAATTAAAGACCTAAGTGCAAGGCCAGACACTATAAAACTCTTAGAGGAAAATATAAGCAGAACACTCTATGACATAAATCACAGCAAGATCCTTTTTGACCCATCTCCTAGAGAAATGGAAATAAAAACAAAAATAAACAAATGGGACCTAATGAAACTTCAAAGCTTTTGCACGGCAAAGGAAACCATAGCCAAGATGAAAAGACAACCCTCAGAATGGGAGAAAATATTTGCAAATGAAGCAACTGACAAAGGATTAATCTCCAAAATTTACAAGCAGCTCATGCAGGTCAATATTGAAAAAAAACAAACAACCCAATCCAAAAATGGGCAGAAGACCCAAATAGACATTTCTCCAAAGATATACAGATTGCCGACAAACACATGAAAGGATGCTCAACATCACTAATCATTAAAGAAATGCAAATCAAAACTACAATGAGGTATCACCTCACACCAGTCAGAATGGCCATCACCCAAAAATCTACAAACAATAAATGCTGGAGAGGGTGTGGAGAAAAGGGAACCCTCTTGCACTGTTGGTGGGAATGTAAACTGATACAGCCACTATGGAGAACAGTATGGTGGTTCCTTAGAAAACTAAACATAGAACTACCATATGACCCAGCCATCCCACTACTGGGCATATACCCTGAGAAAACCATAACTCAAAAAGAGTCATGTACCACAATGTTCACTGCAGCTCTATTTACAATAGCCAGGACATGGAAGCAACCTAAGTGTCCACTGAAAGATGAATGGATAGAGAAGATGTGGCACATATATACAATGGAATATTACTCAGCCATAAAAAGAAACGAAATTGAGTTATTTGTAGTGAGGTGGATGGACCTAGGGACTGTCATACAGAGTGAAGTAAGTCAGAAAGAGGAAAACAAATACCATATGCTACAACATATATATGGAACATTAAAAAAAAAAGGTTCTGAAGAACCTAGGGGCAGGACAGGAATAAAGATGCAGACATAGACAATGGACTTGAGGACACGGGGAGGGGGAAGGGTAAGCTGGGACAAAGTGAAAAATTGCCATGGACTTATATATACTACCAAGTGTAAGACAGCTACTGGGAAGCAGCCGCATAGCACAGGGAGATCAGCTCGGTGCTTTGTGACCACCTAGAGGGGTGGGATAGGGAGGGTGGGAGGGAGAGGCAAGAGAGAGGAGATATGGGGGTATATGTATAGCTGATTCACTTTGTTATAAAGCAGAAACTAACATACCATTGTAAAGCAATTATAGTCCAATAAAGATGTTAATGAAAGACTCCAATAAAGAAGTTAAAAAAAAAAAGTTTGAAAGACAGCTCTTTAGACTCTGGTATGATATCTTTATTGCAGCCTTCTTTTTTGTCCCCCTAAACTCTGTGATCTTTTTATTGGATAACTTGGTAACTTAGGTTTTTCAGACAGAGGCAATTCAGTCATTTAGACTGGGTTGGAAAACAATAATATTAACAATATCAGGAACAACAAAAAAGGAAGAATTCAACTATGGTTCTATATAGCTCTAATATCTTTTCCTAACGAAGTAAATAATATATGGTTAAGTTACCTTCTTAGAGTGAGTTTTACTAAACAGATATTGAGCAAGAAGTAGTTGTATAAGATTACTGCTATTTAAAAACAAATGTTTCTGATTTTAAATTATTTATATATAATACAGAAGTTTTAATGAAAAAAATTAAAATATAATATGATTCCACACCCAGGGACAACCACATTCAAACTACAAATGTCAATCTATTTGCTTGAGTCATATATATATACACACACACACACACACACACACACATATATACACACACACAAATGTTATATAATTATATATATGATAATAAATATATGTTATTCTTTATAATTGAGGTTAAAGTATATATTTATTTTTTAAAAACTTGTTCTGACAATAATTGATTGATTACTGAAGTATAGTTGATTTACAATGTTTCAGGTGCAGCAAAGTAATTCAGTATATATATAAACTTTTTCAGATTCTTTTCCATTATAGGTTATTACAAGATACCGAATATAGTTCCCTGTGCTATACAGTAGGTCCTTGTTTTTTTCTATTTTATATATAATAGTGTGTATATGTTAATCCCAAATTCTCAATTTTTTCCTCCCTTTTTCTTTCCCCTTTGCTAACCATAAATTTGTTTCCTATTTCTGCAAGTCAATTTCTGTTTTGTAAATAAGTTCATCTGTGTCATTTTTTAGATTCCACATATAAGTGATATCATATATCTGTCTTTCCCTGTCTGACTTACTTCACTTAGTATGACAATCTCTAGGTCCATCCAGGTTGCTGTAAATGGCATTATTTCGTTCTTTTTCATGGCTGAGTATACATCTAGTGGAGATATATATATATATACACATATATATATCTCACATCTTCTTTATCCATTCATCTGCTGATGGACATTTGGGTTGTTTCCATGTCTTGGCTATTGGGAATAGTGCTGCTGTGAACATAGGGGTGCATGTACCTTGTTTTTTTGGCTTCGTTGGGTCTTTGTTGCTTTGCACGGGCTTTCTCTAGTTGGGGCGAGTGGGGGCTACTTTTCGTTGCAGCGTGTAGGCTTCACATTGCAGTGGCTTCTCTTGTTGTGGAGCAAGGGCTCTAGGTGCATGGGCTTCAGTAGTTGTGGCACGTGGGCTCAGTAGCGTGGGCTCAGTAGTCATGGCACACGGGCTTAGTTGCTCCACAGCATGTGGGATCTTCCCGGACCAGGGATCGAACCCATGTCCCCTGCACTGCGCCACAATGAAAATCCCTCATGTATCATTTTGAATTACAATTTTGTCTGGATATATGCCCAGAACTGGGATTACTGGATCATATGGTAACTCAATTTTTAGTTCTTTTGAGAAACCTCTATATGGTTCTCCACAGTGGCTGCACCAATTTACATTCCTACCAACAGTGTAGGGGGGTTCCCTTTTATCCACACCTTTTCCAGCATTTATAATTTGTAGACTTCTTCACGGTGGCCATTCTGACCAGTGTCGGGTGGTACTTCATTGTAGTTTTGATTTGCATTTCTCTAATAATTAGCGATGTTGAGCATCTTTTCACATGGCTATTGGTCATCTGCATGTCTTCTTTGGAGAAATGTCTATTTAGGTCTTCTGCCAAGTTTTTGATTGGGTTGTTTTTTTTTTTATATTGAGCTGTATAAGCTGTTTGTATATTTTGGATATTAAGCCCTTGTTGGTTGCATTGTTTGCAAATATTTTCTCCCATTCCATAGACTGTCTTTTCATTTTGTTTATGGTTTCCTTTGCTGTGTAAAAGGTTTTAAGTTAAACCAGGTCACACTTGTTTACTTTTCCTTTGTTTCCATTACTCTAGGAGACCTATCCAAAAAAATATTGCTGCAATTTATGTCAAAGAGTGTTCTGCCTATGTTTTCCTCTAATAGTTTTAGAGTATCGGTCTTACATTTAGGTCTTTAATCCATTCTGAGTTCATTTTTGTGTACGGTGATAGAGGATGTTCTAATTTCATTCTTTTACATGTAGCTGTCCAGTTTTTCCAGGACCATTTATTGAAGAGACTGTCTTTTCTCCACTGTATATTCTTGCCTCCTTTGTTGTAGAGTAACTGACCATAAGTGCATGGGTTTATTTCTGGGCTTTCTATCCCATTCCACCGATCTATGTGTCTGTTTTTATGCCAGTACCACACTGTTTTGACTGCTGTAGCTTTACAATATAGTCTGAAGTCAGGGAGTGTGATTCCTCCAGCCCTGTTCTTCTTTCTCAAGATTGTTTTGGCTATTTGGGGTCTTTTGTGTTTCCATAAAAATTAAAAAAAATTTTGTTTCAGTTCTGTGAAAAATGCCATTGGTAATTTGATAGTGATTGTATTGAATCTGTAGATTGCCTTGGGTAGTGTGGTCATCTTAACAAGGCAGATTCTTCCAATCCAAGAACATAATATATCCTTCCAACTGTTTGTGTGGTCTTCAATATCTTTTATCAGTGTCTTATAGTTTTCAGAATACAGGTCTTCTGCCTCTTTAGGTAGGTTTATTTCCTAGGTATTTTATTCTATTCGATTCTAAAGGATATATTTAATGTTATGATCTGCTTCATAAATTTAGCATTACATTGTAGGAACACTACATGTCATTAGAAGTTCCTCATATATATATATATATATATATATATATACATTTTAATAAATTTATTTATTTATTTTTGGCTGCATTGGGTCTTCGTTGCTGTGTGCTGGCTTTTCTCTGGTTGCAGCGAGCAGGGGCTACTCTTTGTTGCGGTGCATGGGCTTCTCATTGCTGTGGCTTCTCTTGTTGCGGAGCACGGGCTCTAGGCATGCAGGCTTCAGCAGTTGCAGCACACAGGCTCAGTAGTTGTGGCTCGCAGGCTCTTCAGCGCAGGCTCAGTAGTTGTAGTGCACGGGCTTAGCTGCTCGCGGCATGTGGGATCTTCCCAGACTAGGGCTCGAATCCATGTCCCCTGCATTGGCAGGCGGATTCTTAACCACTGTACCACCAGGGAAGCCCTGCATCATATTTTTAAATAGCCACATAATAGTCCACCATGTGGCTGTACCACCCAATTCATATAGCCATTAACCAAGAGTTTACTTTTTATAAAGAATTTACTGGAGCTAGATCAATATAACTATGTTATCATGGGATGTTTGGTGGGTAATCTGAAGTAACTTACAGAAAATGTTTTTTTCTAAATATACTTTCACATAAAACCATATAGACTGCAGCAACTCTCCTCAATAAATAGGTGTCCTGAGATTAATAAATTCAATAAAAGAAACCAATGTTGAATTCTTTTTATTCAAAAGCACAAAACAGAAATAACAGTATTTCTACCTATTCTTCAATAACTGGCTCTGGAGCTGCATTCAGATATAGGGGATGTCAGTAATAAATACCGCCTCCTTTAAAATAAATTTTCTTCCTGTGGTCCAAATTAACACTGAGAAAAATAATGTTTTCTGGGAAATAATAAAGGAATAGTACATTTTGATGTCTATTTCCTGACTATTGATGTGATATACTAAAACACAATTTAAATGATTTAACTTAAAAAGATAATAGTTAAGCTTGTTTCAAATAGATAAACTGCTTTTGTTACTCCTAGGAAAGAGGTAATAATATTCTGTCAGAAGGTGAAAAAAATGTACATGTTGTTTTCCTTCTCTGGAAAAATTCTTTATCATAAGAAGCCAATAAACTATCAAAACTATTAAAGTCAAAGGATAAAAGTTGCTTTAAAGGAGAGCAGTTCATTAAAGCAGCAGAGGTTTTTTTTCGGGTTTCTCTTTTGGAAATGTTTATGATTTTTAAGTTACAATTAACTCTTGCCACTGGGAAAATAATTTAATTACTAAACTCCACTCCACAGAATTACAAAGTTAGAGAATTCTAGTTTCTAAAAAGCTGTAGAACAAAGCTGAAAAAGTTACTCCACATCAATGTACTTGATCTAAGAGAAGGTCAATAAGAAAGGGGATGAAGTTCTTTTTCAGACAATATTTCAGAAAAACAGCAAGGACATACAAACCAATTAAGTTCTCGGATGAGGCCTGAGGGCAGAAGCAGCAGGTGCCTAGGCCCCAGCAGTGCCACCTCATTATGATGACCAGAGTGGTTAAGACAGTGTACACCCTGCAGCCCTCCTCTGTGCTATCAGCAGTGGCCTGCCCACAAATGCACAAACTCGAGCCACTTCTAAGAACCTTTTTCCTGTTAAGTCCAAAGAAGTTGATGTTTCCAGACCTCATTCAGGAGGTTCAGATTAACGATGTTACAAAAATCATCAAACCAAGACGAGAGAATGGGCAGGTTAAAGCTACAGACACTGGCACCAGGAAGAGCTACAAACTATTGAGTAAACTGAAATCAGAGGAAGAGCTCAAGGATAAGAACCAGCTCTTAGAGGCCATCAACAAGCAGTTGCACCAAAAGTTGACTGAAACTCAGGGAGAGCTAAAGGACCTGACCTAAAAGGTGGAGCTGCTGGGGAAGTTTCAGGACAACTGTTTGGCAATTTTGGAGAGCAAGGGCCTCAACCCAGGATAGGTCTTAAAGCTAAAGCTGAAGATGAAAGAAGAAAGGGCCCAGTTCCTGCAACAACAGACCTTATGTAACAGTAAAGTAAATGATTTTACAACAGCGCTTGAGGAAATGGAGCAGCTATTAGAAATGTGATAAAAAGCAGGTGGCCACATGGCTCCCTCTTGGGGATAAACTCTCAGAGGAAGCCCCTTAGGACATCTGCTTCTTGGTCATGATCTTCTAGGACTCACCATTCCCAGAATGAAAACAGTTTCTGCTGTAGGATTAAGGACAGTTTATGCTGGAATGGCAGTTCCTCCTTTAAGCAAGCATTCCCAGTCTTCAGATTGGCCAGCTATCCTGAACCTCACAGTACATAATTGAGGCCTAAGAAGAGAGGGGGCCTGGAAGCTTGGATCAAACTTCTATGCAACAAAGCAGCACAGGATTAGGATCAGGAGACTAAATCAGCCACAGCCAGAGAATCCGAAAGGTCACATTCAGATGTGCAGGAAGAAACAGTGGAGCACAGGTGCTCCACGGGAGATATCACTGGGAGCCCTGCAGTCCCCCCGTAACTTGGAACACATTCCGTCCCATCCTGGTTGGGCTCTATAACCTCACTGTAAATTTATGAACTTGAAGTTACCTGAAATGGCTTAATAAATGGGGTGAATGTATAGATAGTAATAACACCTATGAAACAATACACCTTGGAGATCTTAATCTTAAAAAAAAAATTAAGTTCTCAATAAATACAGAAAAGCACATGACAAAATCTAATATTCATTCCTGATAAAAACTCTCAGCAAACTAGGAATAGAAGGACATTTCCTCAAACTGATAAAGAACATCTATGAAAACCTACAGCCAGCATATTTAATGATGAAAGACTGAGTGTTTCCTCCCTAAGATCAGGAATAAGACAAAGATATCCACGTTACTTCTACTTGACATTGTACTAGAGGTTCTAGCCAATGCAATAAGGCAAGAAAAAGAAATGAAAGGAAATCAGATGGGAAAGAAATAAGTAAAATTGTCTTTATTTGCAAACATGATTGTAGAAAATTCAATGAAGTTTATAAAAAAGCTATTAGAACTAATAAGTGAGATTAGGAAGGTTGCAGGATAAAGGATCAATATACAAATTCAATTTCATGTCTGTATAACAGCAATAAACAATCAGAAATTTACATTTAAAACAATGCCATTTATAATAATCATAAAAATATGAAATAGTGATAAATCTGACAAAAGATGTTAAAGACCTATACAATCAGAACTATAAAGCACTGCTGAGAGATCTAAGTAAATGGAGAGAAGTAACCATGTTCATGGATCAGCAAATACAATACTGTTAAGATGGGAATTTTCTCCAAACTGATCTATAGAATCAATGCAATTCCAATTAAAATTTGAACAGGATTTTTGGAAAAACTGATAAGCTGATTCTAAAATTTATATGGAAATGCCAAGAACCATGAATAACCAAAACAACTTTCAAAAAGAACACAAGTTGGAGGATTAACACTACCTAATTTTAAGACTTTCATAAAAGGCCACAGTAATCAAGACAATGTAGTATGGGCATCAAGGTAGACAAATAGAGCAATGAAACAGAACAGGGTGTCCAGAAATAAACCCCAAAATATTCAGGAAATGGATTGTGACAAATGTGCCAAGGCCATCTACAGAGGAAGGACAGTCTTTTTAACAAATGGGGCTAGAACAACTGAATATCCATATGCAAAAAATTTTTTATTTGATCCATATATTGTACCATATAACAAAATTAACTGAAGTTGTATCACAGACCCAAGTGTAAAACTTAAAACTATAAAATTATAGAAATATAGGAGAAAACCTTTCTGACCTTGGTTTAGGCAAAGATTTCTTATATGACACTAAATCTTAGTTATGTGATACTAAAAGCAAGATCCATAAAAGAAACATTGACAAATTGGACTTCATCAAAATGAAAAACTTATGCTCTTAAAAAGATACAATTAAGAGTATGAAATGACAAGCCACAGACCGGGAGAAAATATTTGCAAGGCGTATTAAAGTACCTGAATCCAGATATATAAGGAATGCTCAAAACTCAGTAATGAGAATACAGCTCAATTTAAAAAATGGACAGAAGATCTGAACAAATATTTTATGAGGAAAACAACACAGATGGCAAATAATCTCATGGAAAGATGCTCAACATCATTAGTCAATAGGGAAATGCAAACTAAAACTGCAATGAGATATTACATACCTATTAGAACGCTAAAATTAAAATGACTGGCCATATCAAGTGTTGGTAAAGATGTGGAGCAAATGGAACTCTTATACATGTTGGTGGGATGTAAATGGTAAACTACTTTGGAAAACAGTTTGGCAGTTTCCTAAAAAGTTAAACATATTCCATTCCATTTCTAGGTATTCATCCAAAAGAAATAAAAGCACATGTCCATACAAAGCCTTATATATGAATGTTCATAGCAGCTTTATTTGCAATAGTCCAGGACTGGAAACAATGTAAATGTTCACTAACAGATGAACAGACAAAACAAACTGTGGTACATACATACAATGGACACTACTTGGTAATAAAAGGAATGAACTATCAATACAACATCAACATGGATCTCAAGATAATTACGCTGAGTCAAAGAACCAGGCCTCCCCCAAAAAAAGGTTACGTCCTGTATGATTCTACTTATATAAAATTCCAGAAAATGTAAACTAATCTCTAGAGGATTAGTGGTTTTGGGGCGGGTGTGTGTGTGTAGGGAAGGTTAGCTAAAGGGGTTGCAAAGGGGCACAAGGAAAATTTGAGGGGTGATGGATATGTGTACTATCTTTTTTTTTGTTTTTTTTTGGAGTACGCGGGCCTCTCACTGTTGTGGCCTCTCCCACTGCGGAGCACAGGCTCCGGACACGCAGGCTCAGCGGCCGTGGCTCATGGGCCCAGCCGCTCCACGGCATGTGGGATCTTCCCGGACCGGGGCACGAACCCGTGTCCTCTGCAACGGCAGGCGGACTCTCAACCAACTCTCAACTGCGCCACTAGGGAAGCCCCACGTGTACTATCTTGATTGTAGTAATGGTTTCATGTGGGATACGTATATCAAAACATCCATTTGTATACATTAGATATATGCAGCTTATTGTATGTCAATTTTACCTCAATAAAGTGAAATAAAAAAACCAAAATATAACAAATATGTCAAATCGAGCAACAGAGAAGCAAAGAAATCAATGGAAAAAAAATCAATTTGAAAAGTTTCCAGTGTCTGTACTTCCTGTTTTCATTATAAAGAGAAAGAGAAGGGAATGCAGTATGACATCTGTTCCATGCCCCACAGTACACCCATAACCCTTGCCAGCTGTCTCAAAATACATGCTTTTGGTTGTGAGAGTGGGGATGGATCAACTCAAAACCATCAATTCCCATAAGAAAAACAAGCTACAGCGCAAGCCCTTCTGATAACAAAGATTTAATTTAAAATGCTCATCTTTCTTATGAAGGACAGCATATTATCAGTACATCTTGCTTTATGGAATATACCTTTGTTCCTAAATGGATGAACTTTAAAACTTATGTTCTAATAATAATAACTAACAGTAAATGAGCACTGAGTATGTCGATTAGCATGTGCTATCTCATTTAATTCTTGTGATAACCGTACCATTCTACCATATGGCTTAACAGGGTAAGTAACTGGTCTATGATCACACAGCAATTAAATGGCAGAGCTCAAACCTAGGTATGTCTGATATGAAAGCTCATGCTCTTAACAGCTACACTTAACTGAATGCTCTAGTTGATAGTTTTGTAGAGTGCCTAGTAATTATCTTTATGCTTCTTTTTTGAAAAGCTAGGATTTCATGTATGCACATTACTCAGAGAGTAGGAATAAAAAGTATCAGCAATTCCAACTATATAAAACACGCAAAAACTTGGCCCCAAATGGCCACTGATTAATTCCCTTCTAAAACATGTTTCATAGTAAAGGCTATGAATGTAAATCTAAAAACTCCATAATTCAATTCCCTAAATAAAGTTCTACTTGCTTCTTAATATCCCAGTTCTTATCCATGCAGAAACTGGACTTCTTTCAGTTGTAAGCTTATGTTCATGTGATGTTTATTAAAGATTTAAACTACCTACTCCAATCCTAAAAGCTCTTCCTAAAAACATCTATCAAAATGGGATCCTTTTTTTTGGTCAAAGAATTGTTAGGTCCAGGCTTATGGGTGACAAAGAATGCTTCAACTTTGAGTACATTTAAGTATATTTATGGATCTGTTTTTTTTTTTTTTAATGCAAACACACCTGACAAGCTTACTAGTATAGGACAATGCATGTTTTTTGCTAAATTCAATTTTACTTTCCTCATCTCAGACCAGCCTTTATAATAATCTGCTTCCATAATAAGCACAAGGCCATGACCAAAAGCAGATGTCAGATTCAACCTACAGTGAACTTGTATTTGTATTTTTCTTGAGCCACAGCACCTTCCATAGCTTTTGTTTGTTCTATATTTTTGGCACTGCCACAAGATCCTCAAAATCATTATTATTTTAAGAATATTTTTGGCAAACGTAAATCATTTATTGTTAACACAGACACATATGTAACATTTAGATTTTTTATTTTTAATTCTGGCTGTTTAAAAAACTCACAGTAGTTAAATATTACAGTCTCATACTCTAAATATATTTCTAACTTTGTCCTGTCTACAACATTTTTGTCTGTAAATTTTCTTGCCTGGGGAATTCGCCAATGGCCTTTGGCCAAAACCAACAAAGTTATATCCTAGACGTTAAAAGAGTTATACCTGTTTTATGACTGAGGTATCAGTGGAAAGGAATTCAAGACTCTTTAAGCTAATTCTATGTGAAAGTTATACTTTACCATTTATTATTGCAGAAGCAATTTAAAGAATGCTTTAAAATAAAATGATACTAATACAGGGTAGAGTCTACTTAGTCATAGCTAAGTGTAGTCTGCATCACATCTGACACATGCAGATATAATATACCCAATGTGGAAGACTCAAACTATTTAATCTGACTTTTTATTGGCAGTCAATTCTATTTTCCAAATTTTAAAAATTAAGGTTCCCTCATCTTCTTCTAGAGTAGTCAGACCCTGCTGGGAAGCTTTTCCTAGATTTTCTTAGAACTAATGAACCGGGCCTCTCTTGTTGAACTGTGTGGTTCCACCCCAAACTCCCCTGGACAGTTCATGAGCAATGTAATCTGTTTTCACTGTGGAAGGGATTCCCATTGTGTTCTCATTCATGAACATAAAGTGGTCAGGTCAAAGGGAGAGACTTTCATGAAGAAGGCTTTTCTCTGATGTAATCCCTCCTAAAACAGAAAAT
Source organism: Grampus griseus (assembly GCF_964374135.1). Taxonomy (NCBI): domain Eukaryota; kingdom Metazoa; phylum Chordata; class Mammalia; order Artiodactyla; family Delphinidae; genus Grampus; species Grampus griseus. The sequence continues at coordinate 84,784,235 of NC_139017.1, forward strand.
CACTTTATATCAAGTTCAATTAGGACCAAATACTGTATAAATGGCCTCTGTAACAATTAGACTTCAAATACAGAAGAGGCTGAATATTACATTATTTTCTATTGACTTCTCTGGTTCTATGCCAAACATGTCTAGGCTGCAACAGAAGAGTGAGGAGGCTCACTCTTCTGTAAAATTTTGGGGAGAAAAAGAATTATGGGGGCTCTACAAGGGTGTAGTTGCAATCTGAAACTTTGCAGACATTTTGGAAAATGAATGAAGCTCTTTTACAATTATAACTTTATAGGTAGGATTTACTTACAAATTACAGGAACTTTTATAATACATCCTTATATAAATCTAACCCTTGCCAATGTGACCTACTATTTATTTAACAGCAACAGTGAACCATATGGTTTTGTTCAGAGATGCAAGATTAAAGAATAGATTTTATGTCCAAGAAAAATCTCTTTTAAAGGTAAGGAGAAAAAAGATAAGCTTTTTTTACTTAAACATAAAGGAAAAACCAATCAACGCTATTTAGACCAAAACCTTTTCAATCAACTAAGCATGAATTAAGAAAGAATACTAAAAGGAAGAAAATTAGTGAGCTGTCATATTAGTCCAAGAAGAGCAAGTGTTTGCTGTTAAGCAAGAGCTATATAGAAAAAATGCAGTGAAATCTTGACATACTACAGAACCAAAAACAAACAAAAAAACCCAAGCCAAAACAAAAACCTACTCCACAAATAAAACAAGATTTCATTTTAACTTTAAGAATCTGGTACGGCAGTTGCTTTTCTCAAAGGACTGAAACAATTTTGACCCCCAGCTGCTACTTATTTTATCTAACAATAGACTATTTAAAGATGTATTACTTCTGGTGAAGCTATTCATTTCACCTAAACTGCCTATAGTTTAAGCCTCAGAAGAGAACTTTGCCACTTATAGGCTGTATGCACAGACTAAATACAACACTTGTGCCTGATTCTGAATGGTATCTTATATCAAAATGCTCTCTTAATTATAGCTCTTGCTTCTCAAGCTGCTCTTTCAACTTGTCAGAAGCTGCCTAAAGTAACTAAAATTGGATTCACGCAGAAAAAAATTTTTTTTAGGAAAACATATGCAACAAGCACCTTAGCATCTGTTAACATTAAAACCAGAAGGCAGTCTGCTTAAGCACACATAAGGCAGGCTGTAAAATTTAATAATTCACAACATTCATTTTGAAATATTATGGCAATCTTTTAAAACAATGGCATATATTTCATCTGTTCAACAACTATTTATTGAGCATCTATATGCTCAATAAAACAAACATAAAGCTCCACAGGTTTGTATCATTTCTAAAGCTAAAAAGCAAAGAGAAAAATAAGGTCATCCTCTAATTTTTCTGTTACAGGCAGCCATTCCCCAACCCCTACCCCAATTATGAGAGGGTTGAGGCCCAGAAGTTTTTGTATAAGTCAACTGCGATATTTACAGGAAACTTCTTCCTGGAGTCCCAGTGTAAACAGGGACAGATCCTCAGGTGAGTCTATTTATTTAACACATGCTGCCAAGCTATTGTAGTTTTCTAAAATCGGATTGCTATTTATAATAATGCTGCTCCTGGAAAATGCTTTCTGAGCTCTAAAAGGACACGAACAATGCACTTTCTAGTTCAGCCTGGGCAGTGGAACTCTTCCAGGTCTAGGCTGATAATTCCTGTGGAGAGGAGAGCCAGAGGTCTCAGATGAGAAGAAGGGAAGGAAGTAGGAAAAACAACAGGCATTAGGAGTGAGGATTAGGAATGAACTCAAACTTTCCTCAATCCTTCTTTTTCTTTTCTCTTGATCGATCAGATAAACATGTGAAAATAAATGGGAGGGTGTCCTGGGTTTAATCAGGTTAGGACTACTGGTAATAGTGGGATGGGGTTATGAGAAATAGAATAGTTTTCAGGGACGTACAGGGAAAGGATGAGAAATCCCCAATAGTGACAAAAGGGGAAGACCGGTGGATGTGGCAGAAATGAGTCACCAAGCAGAGGGAACATTTTTATGTAATATATGTTGGCAGGGGAGTCATTGAAAAGTCAGGCACTGTTGAGGGCACACTAGAGACATCAATTCAAACGATTAGCTACTACTGACTGTTCCTTGGATATGGGGTACATGATATGTACTGAGAAAATATAAAATAAAGGGAGAAGAAGAAATGAATCCTACACTGTTGGAGTATTTGTAATGCCATGCAAATTATGATGTTACACAGAAATACTAGTTATTAATCATTTCTTTTTAATACAGACAAGGAAGCTTTGTTTCAGACAGACTGAATGACTTTACCAAGGTCACACAGTCACGCTTAGTGGCACGACAGGCAAAGACTCGGGCAATGAACTTTATCATGTGACTAGACATGTGTCAAAGCCATAAACAGATGATCCCCAGGGACACCATGCAAAACAAGACTGAAGTAAGTGGGAAAAGGAAAATAAGTCAGACTCTACCCCCATACCAGAAGGGAACTGCCTCATGCACTCCGGAGAAATACTCCGTATCACACATTACAAAGCTCTAAGGGAAAACAAAAAAGCAATAGTTTTCGGCAGAGACTATGCTTTCTTCAGCATGCCCAAGTCTCATCTTCTTTGGCCATTTCTCCTCACCTATGGGGGTATCATCTTCCTACTACTCACACAGATAGCCTTAAGCTCTTTTCTTCCCCTCTCCAAATCTGATTTCAAGACAGATTGGGAAACGTCCTTACCAAGGTGTAAAAGATTCAAGACCCTTTAAAGGAGTTATGCCCTCTTGATCTTTTTTTTTTTATGTAGACTTTTTTAGAGTAGTTTTGGGTTCACAGCAAAATTGAGTGGAAAGTAGAGTTGTCATCTACCACCCCCCAGCCCCGTGTATTTTAACAGATATCAAATACTGAAAAAAAAGCAAGGATTTATAATCTGGGATCTAGGGAATCTATTCACTGTCTTAATGGGGTCCTTGATCTATCAGATATTATATCCTGAATTATGGTATATGTGTGTATATAGATTTTTTAGGAAACAGGTCTCATCAAGTTCTCAAGGGGTTGGCATTCAGAAACAGTTAACGCTACTAAGCTAAAGAATGAAGTTCAAAGTCTAGACATCAGGTAGAGAGACTAAAGGAACTATGTGGAGGCAGAAAGGCTTCATCAGTGTCCCCAAATCATACCATACAGGTGGCTGCTATAGCAAGTATTGATATATATACCCAGGCCTCTCAACTTCAACTGGAGCTATAGAAATATCCTAGTTAACCAATGATATGGCTTTCAAATATATGATGACCACTCTCTCTCTCTCTTTTTTTTTTAAACATACCTTTAAAGCTTCTATAACAAGGTCCCTTGCTTCAAGCTCTCCTTCAAGAATACTGAATAGTGTTAGGAGTTCTGGCTTGCTGAGTTTTTCCAGATTCATCCTGAAAGCCTAAAACAAGGACAATAATCAGACAATCTTCAGAAGACAGAGTTAATTTGATACTATTAAAGAAAAAATAAAGTGAGACAGATGAGAAAAGAGCAACAATTAGAGTAGAAAATACTTTAAGAAAGGAAATGGTTATAATTAAATGGAAAAATAAGAACTTTCTGAGTTAATCATAAACTGAGCAGTAACAGAAAATAAAATTCATTTTAATTATTGATTAAAATCATCACCATTCACAAAGATCAAATTTTCATCATTTTTCCTCCAGGCATATATACAAACATCCTAGAAGGTCTCAGAAAGAATTAATCACTAATTTTGTTCACTAGAAGTTCAGGTAAAATTTTGTTACAATGAATACTATTTCAATGAAAAATTGTTTGACCACGAAAAGATATCCCAGTTTTAGATAACTAAATTCCAAAACTGTATATAAAACATTGTGGGATCCCTTTGAAACTGGCTGAAATGAATTTGAGCAAAGATAATGTTTGGTGGGAGTATGGGAGAAATTTTTCTTTTAAATTGTCTACTTTCACAGAGAACATCTATCACAATATTTATATTTCATATAGTAAAATAAGACTTAAATGCAACCATGTACAAATGTACTTTTAAATGACTGCTTAAAATATATTGTTTAAACATCTTAATTGGCCAGGCTACTATAAACTGAATTTATTTGACTTAACAAGTTCACATTTCTATGAAATCTTGCATCTTTTAAAATATGTTAAATGGCAAATTACATGGCACAAACTCAGTCCTTTCCATAAGATTAATTTCTCACAAACCACACATAGATAGAAGCTAGAAGGCGTACAATCTTGGAAGGATCTTCTGACCATTGTGTATGGTAAGATACATTTCATAACTTCTAAAGTACAGCAAGTACTATTTTCCCTCTCCCACTCTTTACTTCTAAATTGCCACTCTCATACAGTTTTTTTTTTTTTAAAGTGAATCACAACATGACTAGTTCACACACCCTCCAGCAACTCCCAACTCCTATGAGCACATTAAATTTTAGGAGGCACACAAAAGAGGCATTGATTCCTTCCAGAGCTACTGCCTTTAAGCGAATGAGAGCGTGTAGAAAATGCATACTTCACTGTGTTGTTAGATGTTGCTCCAGAACACACTGTACAAATCTTTTGCCACATGGTAAAACATGTTTAATGTAACTTCAGCTCTAACTGCTAACTTTCTAACTGGTGAGGGTCAGCGACTAGTAAGCGATTCTCACATTCTCACTTCAGTATTAGAGAGCCCTCACAACAGTTACTTTAAAAATAAGAGCTAAAAAAAAATTAAAAAAACAAAAAAACAACAAATCTAATAAAGCTACACTTAACATAAGATGGTATGCTGGAAAAAACACATGGTTTTGCAGTCAGATAGATGCCAGGTCAACATCTTCCTAGTTGTGTGACTGGGCAAGTTTTGTGATTCTCAGTTTTCTTACCTGTGAAAGTGAAATGATGATCTCTAACTCATAGGACTGTTGTAAAGATTGAGTTAATAAATATAAAACATCTTGCCAAGTTCCTGATAGAAGCTGATCAATGGTTTAATTATTAAGAACTACTATCCTCTCTCACTTTCCAAAAGAATTCCAAGAAAGGCATTACCAACATTGGGGGCAGCCAAGATCAATTACTTCAGAAATAAGTGACTTTGGCTGCTCTTTTGTAGTTGGGAACCACAAATGAAGAAGGATGATAGCATCCTGGAGTGAATAATGATGAGGAATTTAAACTACCATTTGAGTCACACTGGTTTCTTAGATGAAACCCTTCCCCCAATTCCTGATGGTTTCATGTTTTAATCTCTCTCAAGGCGATCATAAGGCAGAGAAAAAATCCTATCATTTTATTCCTTTTTTCACCCCTCCCCTGATATTAAGCAGAATAATGGGCACTTGGTAAAGGCGCTCCATAAATACCAACTGCACTGAGTACATCAACTAGGAATAGAGCTAAAAATGATAGCGTTTACACATATTACTTTTTTTCCTTCAATATCTTTATACTCCTTAAATATTCTCATTTAGAAATCTAAAAACTGTGGCTTAAAGATGCAGTGTGATATAATAAAATATAATAGACCGGGAGTGAAGAGTATAGAATTTTAGTCTCAGCTCTGCTACTAAACAGCTATATGGCTTTGAGAAAAAAAAATTACCTAGTTGCTCTGGCATTGAGTTTCCTCACAGGTAAAATAAAACAGACTAGATAGTCTCTAAAGTCCTTCCTGGTTCCATTCTAAGCTTTCATGAGTGAAAATCAAGAATTACTTGTTAGAGAAATCAATTAAATAAAAATTACAGGTAAATATACAAAGAACTAAAACAGATTGTACCTAAATCAGTTTTTGATCTGTTGTGATAAATATACATCCTCATAAAAGAGTGAAATTGAAACAATCTTAAGTCACTTTAATTATAAAACAGTCTAGCCTAGGCAAGAAAAAATTCTATTCTTTGTCAATGGCATAAAGATCAATATTCGTGTTACCTCTACACTTGTAAATAACTTCTGCACACAAATGTTAATATCTGGAACATTTTGCTAATGTATCAACTTATTTAGCTTGGTGTCTACATGAAATAAATATAATACAAATACAACACAGGAGGGAAAAAAAGGGCCATAGCTGTGTAATTCAAACCCGAGAGGTCTGTTTTCGCATATTCCTATAACCATTCTTTATAAATATTAAAATTTATTTCTTTGCTGCCCTTTACATTTGAATCTAATTTTAACACACAACACATTGCAGAACTTTTTGTCTGAAATATAAATGAACGATAGTAAAACTGCATTATGTTTTAGTATGGCAGTGATATTCCTGGGGGTGGTATGAGGGTGGGGATGGGGATGGGAGTGATACTGACCTGATAACTGGCAGTCACACTTTAGTCCTCAAGTATAAATTCTTAAGGTTTTCTTCAGTTAAAATTTGGGAAAATTGACAAATATATTTAAAATGTCGTCAGCATGGTGGAAAAATGTCCAATGCTGCAAAATAATAAGAAATTTATTGTCTATGTGACCATACTATAAACAATTGGTAAATCCCAAGAATGTCAACTGTCATTATAGCTGATGAAGCCTGACAGCTGTTGGTTGATACAGACAAGAAAGAAGAAAACAGCCACTTCTTCAAGTTGAAGCTGAGTAATATAGCAAAAATATCAGGAATCTGACTTCCCTTTTGCAATCATAATTAGGGAAGGTGAGGTCTTTCAAAATCTTTTCACTGTCATTTCAAGAACTATTTTATGAATGTCACCAGAAGAAACTGACTTTCTCTCCCTGAATTGATAAAAGCCTATTTGCTCGAAACACCATGACTTATGCACCATGCACTCAGATAAAAAAAAAATAACATAATTACAACTGAACTTTTCAAACTGCCAAATTCGTGTAAGGAAAATTCTCATCCCCTCATCTCTTGCCAGTCAATAAACAAACAAATCAATCTGTCACCACCTCAACTTTGTAGGGCTTATTACTCATCCCAGATTCTACTTTTTCCCATTTATTTTCAAATATTAAATGTTGAATTATATGTAATTTTTGGTTTATGTTTTTCTAATAGTGTATTAGACCCTGCAAACTTAAAAAAAAAGATAGGCCCTAATTTTTATTTGATAAAACATAAATTTTGTCTTGTATTTAAGGTATTTAAAGTACCAAGTCCATTCGACTCCAATTTCTGCCAATATATAAATTATATGGTCTAAGATTTTTAGAAAAAGGCTGTTTCTAACTCCATATTCATTATCAGAAATATGACTGCCAGATTTCTGGCATGTCATATTGTAGTCTATAGACTCATTCTCCACTTATTTTCTAAATGAGCTGTTACTTGTCATTGTCCATTAAGTAACTGTGAAAGACAAGATCGTTTCAACCAGATGCTCAGCTCACTCCTTTCGGCAGAATCTCTCCAAGACCCAACTTTCCTTAGAGTTTAGATGTAGATATTTCTGCCTAAGGAATGCTACAGTCTATAAATTTGAAATAAAAACCACCTGTGGACAAGTTGTCTGTATATATTATCATACACTGTGGTACAGCTAGCTGTAGCTATATTAAGCTTTATAGTTTTCTCAATTAAAAAAATATATAAACGTATATAATAAAAAGTTACACATATTTTAATACCCTGGAAAACTGAGCCTATTTATAGACTAAGTATAAAACTTGTTTTTAAGTTATTAATAAATGATTTCAAACATGAGTTTGCCCAGCTTACAATATGGTCTATTCACATGCTACTTCCCACCAAGTCAGGGCCAACAGCCAGGAGAGCATGAATCTCTCTTTTTTTAAAAAATACATTTATTTATTTATTTATGGCTGCATTGGGTCTTCATTGCTGTGCGGGTTTTCTCTAGTTGCGGCCAGCGGGGGCTACTCTTCGTTGTGATGCGCGGGCTTCTCATCGCGGTGGCTTCTCTTGTGGAGCTCGGGCTCTAGGCGTGCGGGCTTCAGTAGTTGTGGCGTGTGAGCTCAGTAGTTGTGGCTCACGGGATCTGGAGGGCAGGCTCGGTAGCTGTGGCGCACGGGCTTAGTTGCTCCGCGGCATGTGGGATCTTCCCGGACCAGGGCTTGAACCCGTGTCCCACTGCACCACCAGGGAAGTCCATGAATCTCTTCTGTATGAACTTCCATGTGCCAACAGCCACAAGAATTATGGGTATCGAGGACACTGGCTCTGCACCTCCTGAACAACAGTGCTCATTTTGCCACGGAGGTATGCTGCTCTGGCTTGGGCTCTGTTCATTTTATTCTAGCCTTTTCCCTTGACCCAACATCCACTCATTCTGGTTCTGGTTGTGCCTCTTCCTTCTTGAGGAAGTCTCAGCTTTTGCTCTGGAACTCATTCTTTGATAGCAGGCATTGTTGCCTTTTTACCACATGGAGATTGGGTGGCAGAAAAAGAAACACCCCAGTTTCTACAGCTATGTAAGGAGTAAGGCAGGGCAGGGTGGAGTACACGTAGATGTTTGTCTATCTAGTATCTGGGTTTCTGTATGTCTTTATGTGGAACTGAAGGCTTTATTTCTATGTGGTGGGTGATGTGGGACAAGAAAGAGAAAAAACATTTTTAAGGTGAATCTCAGATATTTCTGAACATAGAAGTACCTCAAAAAAACCTACATAAATCTTTTTTTAAAAATCCATTTGGCTAGCACCAAAAAAAAAAAAAAAAAAAAGAAATCAGTTATTTTACCCAGGAGACCACTCTTGCAAAACTGGATAAAAATCACTTCTTTACTATATACTCAGATATCAGATTAAAGAAATTTATACTTGGGCTACAACTGACTAAGATTCAGGCCATTCAGTAAGTTTTTAGTATCAGTGATAAGGTATTAGCACGGATGTAAAGCAAACTTGCTCCAATTATGTAAAGACTCTTTCCAGTACATATAAACAAAACCAAAATTTGGGAGGCCAGTTAATTCTAAAAATTCAAAGAGTCAACACTGACATACAAAGTGGCTGTTTTGACAGCTTTCCATTAGATAATGTACTTCCTTAAAAATCCAGTATATATGAAATTTAAACAAATAAACATGTCACATTTATAAATACCAAATCTAAAATGGACAAAAGTGCACAGCTATTTTTAAAAAAATGTATCCAAAGCAACCTCCTATCTGAGGGCGGAAGGTGTTGACACATTACCTTGACTATCTCAAGATTTAAGCCTTCCCACCCTCTGGCACTTTTGGTTTTTCATAAAGGTTATTTATGCGTTTGGGGGTAAGAGAATGACAACATTCCAAATTGTACCTCTCATTCCACTTTTGGCATTTTAGGATTAGGTTAGTAAAGAAAAACATGTCAAAATATTATCAGAAAATAAATTTTCTGATCACGAAAGCAGATCTTTTGTACGTTTACTAAAGAGAGCTGTTTCTGCTATTATTATTTACAGATTCTAAAACCAAGACAGAAAAACAAACCTTTTTACTGAATTCTACAATACTATGCAATAAAAGCTTTACTACAAATGTCAAATCAATCTTCTTTCAGTTGAAGGTAAAAGATATTATCTGAGTATTTGTATTCTTATGTGTCTATGTGTTACAACGTGTTATGGGCTAAATTGTGTCCTCTAACCCCAAAATTATACATTGAAGTCCTAATCCCCAGTACCCCCATAATGTGACTGTATTTGAAGACAGGGTCTTTAAAGAGGTAATTAAGTGAAAAATGAGGTCATGGGGGATTTCCCTGGTGGCGCAGTGGTTAAGAATCCACCTGCCAATGCAAGGGACACGGGACGAGTCCTGGTCTGGGAAGATCCCACATGCCGCGGAGCAACTAAGCCCGTGCGCCACAACTACTGAGCCTGTGCTCTAGAGCCTGCGAGCCACAACTACTGAAGCCCAACACCTAGAGCCTGTGCTTCACAACACGAGAAGCCACCACAATGAGAAGCCCGCGCACCGCAACAAAGAGTAGTCCCCACTTGCTGCAACTAGAGAAAGCCCGCGTGCAGCAATGAAGACCCAATGCAGCCACAAATAAATAAATTAATTAATTTTTAAAAAATGAGGTCATGGGATTCCCTGGTGGTCCAGTGGTTAAGACTCTGCGCTTCCACTGTGGGGGGGCATGGGTTCGATCCCTGGCCAGGGAACTAAGATTCTGCATGTTGTGTGGTGCAGCCAAAAAAAGAAAAAAAAAAAAAGAGGTCATTAGGGTAGTCCCTAATCTAATATGCTTGGTGTCCTTATAAGAAGAGGAAGTTGGACAAAAACGCGGGACAGGGAGAGACCATGTGAAGACACAGGGAGAAGATGGTCATTTAACAAGCCAAAGAGAGAGGCCTCAGAAGAAACCAATCCTGCTGACACATTGATTTCTGACTTCTAGCCTCCAGGATTGTGAGAAAATAAATTTCTGTTGTTTAAGCCACCCAGTCTGTGGTACTTGTTATGGCAGCTCTAGCAAACTAATACAACATGCTAACCGTTCACTACTTTTAAAGACTATTACAGCAACTAGATCAAAGCCTTCCCCTTACCATGAGAGTGCCTGAACAAAGAATGCCCTGCTTTGTCTTATCAGTCTGCTTTTTCCAGCAACACTATGTATAGGATTATATAAAACAGAATGGTTTTGAAACAGTTTTGGAGATTGTAAATTTCAGGATCCTGAAATATAACATGAATAATGCACTTACAAAGAAATTACAACAGTGCTAAAGGATTGAGGTGCTTGTTTATCCAATACTGTCAATATGGATTTTGAAGGAGGCCTCAAGAAACCAGTTCTGTAATAAAGCTGATTATTCTTTAAGATCAATACTTAAAATGCTTTCAGTACTCTACTCAAAGCTGATTCTAGGATACCAGATATTCTAGATTTATACTTAGTACAGAAATTAGTAATATAATTGAGCTTACCAATGTTAATCACCACTTCCTCAGAGTTTTACTTTTATTTGATTATTTTTTTCCTCAGAGTTTTCTAGAGTAGTTTTCTAAGAAGAATTCAAGGCTTAATAGCAATAATAAAAAAGATACATACTTTTTGAGCTAAACATAAACATGTTCCAGGCAGTGTTCTAAGTACCTGACATGTATTAATTCCGTCCTTACAACCTTAGGTGATAGATGCTATAACCATTATCAACAAGTTCATCATCATCATCATCCCCATTTTATGCAGATGGGAAAACTGAGGTACAAAGGCTAAATAACTTAAAGTCTCACATCTAGTATGTGGCAGAAATAGAATTTGAACCTAAGTAATTTGATTCCAGAGGCTTCCTTAGAAACCACTGCTACTTGGTAACCACTGTTCCCATCAGATTTTCTCATTTTATCAGCTAAAATGTGATTCACAGAGCTGGAAGGGACCTCAGAAATAATCTAATTTAGCACTCTCATTTTACAGATGAAAACTGAGGCCAGAGTTGTTAAGTGAATTACTGAAGATTATAGTTAAATAGTAAAATTATTAAGATCCAGTCTAATCCACTTTCTGGGACACCATGATGGATATCAGGGTTTTGTTTTGGTTAGCTCTGTTTTAAGCCTCATACATCTCTAGTGTATCTGTGTGTATGTGTGTATGTCCGTCTCTCTTACTACGTGTGTACATCTGTTTCTATCATTGTCTCTTCTACATGTTGCCAACAACATTTATATACATCCTGAAGAAAGGGAGGAAGTGGCCTCACGCCCATAAACAAGCATTCAAACATCTCTCCCCCAAAATGAGGACATCTGGCACAACGCTATTAAAAACAGGTCTGTCTACCTAGATATCCGTTTACACCTTTTCAAGTATTCTCATCTGAGACAAGACCAAACCAGAAGAGCTACATTAGTTAAGCTACTGGAATGTACGTTAATGAAAATGAAGAATAGTTTTTACATTAACACATTTTTTCATTAAAATTAAAAATATGTCTTCTAATATCAGAAAATTACCAGCAGTATTTACCATTTCAGGTATATGTGTCAGTGGCTTTATTTATTTCAATGAAATTATAACATGATTTCATTGAAATACGTATATCTGTCTATATCATCTATCTGTTCATCATTCCCCTAAATTTCTGCTTTTCTGAAATAATGTCACCATGATTTGTAAAATACCACAATGAGGGAACAATAATATGTAGATTGATTTTATTTCCAGTAAAATGATTCATGGGCCTCAATTCTACAGGCAGCCTGGAATACAAGAACCCTTCAAATATTCAACCTTAATGTTGGATGAAGTCGTTGACTCCATCAGGATTTCAAACCAGGAAGAAACAGAGCATATGGTGTGGAGGATGAACTGTAATACAGTCAAGGTATCTGTGTTTTAGCTATGCCCATAACCTGACTCTCCCTGAACTGTAAAAAAATTTCACAAAAACCTGTAACAGAATATCGTAACTGATGATGTTGTTTTGCCTTTTAACTTCTGTCTTCTAAATCAGACCACTGATTTTTTAAAAAGTTTAACAATTTGATATCAGTTGAAAATGACCAACAGACCTAGCAATTGTTTTTGCTCCAAGGTTTTTTGGGGACAGTAACTCTTCTGGGAGGCAGTGTGTTGCAGTGGAAAGTGCTTGGACTTTGGAGCCCTACAGACCTAAGTTTGCATCCTGGCTCTACCACTTCATACTTCCTTGATCCACGTAACCTTTGAGCTTTCAGTTCTTCATCTATAAAATGCGGATGACAATACATACTCTAACAGGATACTGAATGGTTTAAATGAGTTAGTGACTGGTCAGTTCTCTCATTTCTCATCCCTGGAGAGCATATATTTGGTTTCATCTATAAGGATAATGAAGTTTTCCTTTTTCCAATGAGTTCTCACTTTCTACCACTCATGTGTCTAATTTAGAAATCAAAACAAGTTTACTGCTTCTAACCTGGTAGGTTGATCTGCTCCAAGAAGGAGATGGCCTGGCCAGTTCCTGGGAAAGGCAGCTTAGGAACACACACAACACTTATTCAGACCAATGGTTATCTGCACACTACTTGGGAAAGAAAAAGGACAATCTTCTGCCTAGAGTGGCTTTTTGTGACTTTAGGATATAAGTGAAAAGATTGCTTTTGCTTCCACTGAATTTCTACAGCTTTTAATCAAGTTACAATTTTAACTCATAATACTGATAAACGCGTTTTCTAAAAATATCACAGCTATTTTGAAATCATATTAAATGCATAATGGATATGTATCTTATTCATAACCCAAGAGCAGTTATCACATTCTATTACATCAATTCATCTCTCTACATAGCTGTCTTTTGTCTCATAAGATTCTGCTCTTCTAGACAAATACTCTGTCTTATTCAGCTTGATAAACTTAGCACCCAGCAGTCTCTGGTTCAAAGGGGTAATCAAAACATGCTGGCCGGAAAGAAATGTACAGTGCAGTACCTTGAACTACAGTGTACAAAACTGGACTTTATCTTCTGGGAAATAAGAAGCCACTCAACATTTTTAACTAGGTGAATCTCACAATAAAAATAGAGTTTCAGGAAGGTTAAAGCTTGACATACAGAGTTGATTTGACTGAAGAGAAACTGGAAGCAGAAAAAGCAGTTGGGAGAAAACTTTAACAGTACAGGTATGAGGTTAAAGTGTGTGAACTAGGATGGTGGCAGTAAGAATAGGAAAAAAAAAAAAAGACCGATGCAAGAGACTTTATAAAGAATGTATAGTAACTTGGTACTGGTTTTTTTAAGGAGGTTAAGAGGGGAAATAATCCCAGATCAGCTGAGGTTTCTAAGGCTGGGTGACTATAATGATGATGCCATTAACAGAAACAGGGATGTTAGAAAAGGAACGGGTTTTGGGGGGGTAATAATGACTGTGATGCGAGACATGCTGAATGAGAAGTAACTAGACCCCCAAGAAGAACGTGTTCAGACTCAGTGAGTGTGGTGAAGGCTAAAGGTTTAGAAGCAGAGAAGTCTTTAGGGGTGGAGCCTTTTCCGAAAATTTCTTCCGTGTCTTGAATATAAGAACAAGAGGCAATAAGAAGAAGCTGATACATAGGACTAGACCAGATCTTGTTTGTACCGTCAAATATTAAACCAGTTAAGAACCAGATTGTTTCTGTTCTCACTCCTGTTCGACCCACTACAACAGAAAGGACTACTTAGCAGACACCAAGGAATGGGGAACACCTTCCTTCAAAAACCCCCAAACTTAGTGCTCCTTTTTTCTACAACTTACCCATCAGTTCATTCTCCTCTCTGTTATAATTTATAGATCTTATTTCTCATTAAAACAACTCATCCCTGCTTGCTTCTCCCTCTGCACTCCTTCCTCCCTGGCTCACCTTTCTAGGCGAGCAGACCCAGAGAACACTGCAGCCTCTCCTTCCCCACCAGCTCTGTACAAAGGATCCATGCAGATGCTCCCAAGGCTCAGGGTCAGGAATCTTTTTTGTCTGCAAACCCCGTCGTCCTGTGCTCTCCTATTTTCCTTCCTAGCTTCTATTTGAACTCAGTAACAGTTAAGGATTATATTCTTTAAACTCAGTAACAATTAAGGATTACATTCTTTGTGGCTCCAAAAGGCAGAAACGATTCATTTAGCAGCAAAGCACACATTTAGAGTGGAAGCTCTGGCTTTGGACCTGAAATACAGAGTTTGGAAATAGTCGGCAGGGAGAAACCATATTACTACATTCTTTACTTCGATGCCTGCTTGTAGTCCTGTTTTCCTCAGCCCACAAACCCCTGTCCTCCACTCCCCCACCTCCACTCTTAACTTCCCTATCCATAGTTTCTTCTCACCCATTTGAGTTGTTCTTATGCTTGCTCCTTACTTTGGGGGTAGTAGAAGAGTTGTTCAAAAGGCAAAAATCACTGTCAATCAAAATTACCATTGAAAATCCCTTAAATCTCACAGAAGGTACAACCCTGCACCATAATCACGGTATCCACGAAACCATTTATATGACACTGAGGGTGAAGGTACTTAAAGCACTGTGGAGTGAAACAACTGACAATTCAGAGAGAAGACATCAGATGGTTGAATCCCTTGCCTTTCCTTTTCCAGGGCCAAAGAGTTTAAGGAAGATAAGGTACATGACAAAATTATGAAACACACACAACCATAAGACACATGGGCTGCCCTAAAAACTCTTCTGTCGGATGTCTGAGATCATGACATATACAAGCTTTGTTTCCCTCTAATTAGGAAGCTTAGCTATATATTCAAATATTTAAAACAAAACCAACCAATACGTAAACTCAGACACTAATTCTTCACATTTGTTTAAATGCTAAAGGAGTAAAAGAATATTTAAGATTAAATTCTTTAACTCACATGCAAAGTGCTAATAATAATGGCAATAATACCTACCAATTACTGAGTGCTTCCTATATGTCATGTTCATGTAATCTTTTAAAAAAAATCTCTGAAAGTCATTTTTAAGTCACAGCTGAGGAAACTGAGATATGGTGAAGATAAAAAACTGCCATTTCCCTGGGTCATACAGCAAAAGAGCAGGGATTTGAACTCAGGTCTGCCTTTAAAGTCTGTGCTGTAAATCAGCACACTTTAGAGCCTCACCATAAATAAGCCACGTTCTCACTGAAATGCTTTGAACTAAAACTACGAAGATTTGATTTTTAGTTATTATCAGCAAACATCCAGGAAATAAGAAAAAATGGCCTTTAGTAACAGGCTGACAAGCTATTCCTGGGGTCAACCACGACAGACTGGACAAACTTCCTCTAGAAATAAATCTCTGCTTCTTGTATCATGCCACTAAACACCAATTCAGTGGCCTAAAAATCCTTGTATCAGATGTCTGAGATCATGACATATACAAGCTTTGTTTTCCCCTACTTAGGCATCTTAGCTATATATTGAAATATTTAAAATAAAACCAACCAATAACTAAAATCAGACACTAATTCTTCACCTTTGTTTAAATGCTATAGAGGAAGAATATTTAATATTAAATTCTCTATGGACTGTTTATACTAACAAGATGTGCCACATCTTATCAGTAAATTATCTTTCTAGTCTACCCGAAGGGGTCAGCTTCAAACTAAGTTCAACAAACGCTCATGAAGTCAAACTATATACTAGGCATTGTGAAAGGTACAAAGATGGAACATACTAATATCTCTCTCAAAGAATTTATAATTTAATGAGGCAGATTACAAATATACCTTAAAAAAAATCTCTGCATACAAATGTTTTTCTTCATCTGACATAACCAAACAGGTGTTGAAAAAGTTAAAGGAAAGATTTCCAAGACCCAAATGTGTATCAAACAGATCCTGCTTATTGTGCCAAGTAATCAAAGAGCATTATTTGCTTTTTCCTCTCTGCTCATTAAGGCCCTGGCAATCACCACAACTTTGGTTTCCTTAGTCTCTTACCTCAGTTTATTTTCTGTTCTCTGCTCATGTAATAAGATATATCTTTTTGGGAATTCCTGTTCTGCTTTTAGTTCTTTTCTGCTGCTATTGCTAGGGGCCCTTATCCACCTATCGCAGTACACTTTGTGTTTGCTGGAGAGACCCTCCACAGTTTCTTCTTTGTGCCTTTTTATCGGAGATCTGGAAACAATCACTGAGCAGATCTGTGAGCACTGAGACTGGCTCTGAAAACTTCAAACCTAACTATTCAAAATTAATTACCTTCAGAAAGTCTACCTTCAGAGACTCTAATCAGGAAGGTAAAAGACAGCTGTTATAATTGCCCCCATGATTCCAACTCCTTGCATCCCATGGTTATTATCTTTGGCTATAAATAGCAGTAGTAAGACTTCAGACCGAAAGCAAAAGAAACAATGCTAAAAAAAATATGGCAAATTTAATATATGAAAGTGCTAGCAATAGATGATTACTAGGGATTCAATGGCATTAACATTACGCCAAAAGCATCAATATTTCGCACCTGCTGAAATGAAGGCCTTTTTAGCACACTATAGGGACACTCTCTGGTAGTCACATGTGTGTGAATAGCTGGAGTTTACCTTGCTTTTATTTATCCTTATCGCTGAGATTTAAAATGTGCTTTTAATTTTCATCCCCTGAATTTTGGTAGATGATAGTGGTCTTGTAAAACCGATCAACAACATTTTATATATATATATATATATATATATATATATATATATATATATATCAGTTTCACCTGGAGGGAAAAACCCACCATAAAATAGGGGCTAGAGAGTAACCAAACGCCACCGGACCAGATTAATCATAAACCCAGACCACTGAACCTGAATTTTCTTCAAACACTTCCTGCCTTTTGTTTCAACAGAACTATACCTTCCAGGTTAACTGCAGTCTCCCTGAGCAACAGACCAGCCTACCCGAGACTAGGAGATACTCATTCCTAATCTAAAGCTCTTTATTTACTTATCTGTACTGTTTCACTTGAAAGCAGGCTGTTATTCACTGACAGTCCAACAATATACAGTGCATTCCTACCCACACAAGACCAACTCTGTAGATATCCAACACGCCCACCTCACTATGAAATACCAAAGGGTGGTTTTTCATCCAGTTTTCAGGGAAGAAACAGGGTGGAAAGCAAAAATGAAACGCAACTCAAACCTAAAAAAACCCTTAGAGGTTGGGTTCTCCCTCAAGGAATAAAGGTACAAAGGGGGGCGGGGAAGGTTACTATTTCTCCTTCCTCCAGAGACTAAAAAGATCCCGAAGCAGGTGAGCCCTCGATGCCCCACAGGAGAAAAGAGGATCCTAGGGGCTTCAGGCGGAAGGCTGAGGATCAGAGAATGGGGGATGGGAAGAACCCAAGTGGGGGAAGGCCGTTTCGTCCGTGGAGCTGGCAGTCTAGGTCGGGTCTCTGATTTTTGCATCGCCCCATCTCTCTTTTTTTCTTTTTTGAAAACACTGATTTTTATCTTACGGATGAAACTAGCTCTGGTCCCACCCTAGCGAGCAGGACAGGTGTAGGAAGGGATGTCTGGCTTCCCGGGGGCGGCCAGACAAATGGGGGTGGGGACAGCAGTCTACAGAATGGGAACCCGTACGCCTTCTCCCAAGGTTGAGGGGCTGGGCGAGGGGGCCCTTTAAACGGAGGGTGTCAGGAGGGCAGCCCCTTCTGGGGAGCTGGGGTTGACGGGGGGCAATAAGTGGCTGCGAGCACCCTCGAAGGTTGAGGAGCCGCCTCCTCAGGGAATACCGGGAGGTAGAGGAGACGGCTCCGCCCCCTCAGGGGATGGGCGCGAGCGGCAGTTGGGACGGCGGCGGGAGGACACCGGTGGTCCTACCCCTGCTTTTCTCTCGAGAACCCGGCCTCCCAGCCGCCGCCAAGCCCGGGCGCCAGCGGCTCCTACCTTTTCCCAGCGCTCGGAGCTCCGCTCCCTGCCGCCTCCGCCACCCGCTCCATCCACAGCCCCCCGAGGCCCCGCCCCTCGACCGCCGGGCGAGGGCCCTGGCATTCGGCAGGGCCAATCCCCTTCTCGCCTCTCCATCCCCGACACCAATCCGCTCCGGCTGGAGGAGGGGCTTCTCCAATGTCTTTTAGGCTCCTCCCGGGGCCCCAAGATCCCTTTTGTTTGGGGAGAGCCTAGCTGGGATTGAGCTCGCGTCACTTCCGGGAGGAAGCGTAGTCCTCCGGCCCGGGCTAGGGGGTGGGCTTACGACCCTCACTGCCAGGCTTCTGCAACTTTCCACCTTCTAAGCTATTTCTGGACCGGACGGTGGCGAGTGCTTCGTGTTTACCCTCATGGTACGGGCAGCTTAGGAACGGCGGGTTTCGGGTGCCCTGATTGATCAGGCACATTAACGTTTCATTTCATCCAAAATGTTAATAAATGAAGTGCGCTTTGGGTCTGCTTTAGAAAACCGGTTGTTGAAAACCTGGTAACGTGGCTTGTCTTCTCTCTTTTTTTTCCAGTACGAAGCCTGTGCTAGAAACAAGGGCGCAAAGATAAAAAACCCGGAGACGCCCCCCCTTCTCTTTTCACATTACATTTGGAAGAGAATAGTAGCTCTGGAGCCCCTGGAGCGGGGACACCGGGTAGCCCAAACCCAGCCAGACCTGCCTTCCAGGTAGAAGTCGAATGAATAAAATTCGTGTGTCATGGTTTTCTACGTTATGTTTTACAAATGAGGGGACTTTTTTGTGTCCTTGGCCCCATTATACCGTGGGGCCACGTTCGCAGTGACGCTGGGACACAGGACAGTAGAGGATGCAAGGAATGCCTGTCCCTCGTGAACACAGGAATGCAGATCTTGCTGGTGGTCGCAGCAAGTCTTACCAGCACCAAATAACCCAGAAAAGGGAGAGGACCCTTCCTTAGGTCAAGGTTTCTGGATCCTTTTCCAGTTCACAGATTGATTCAACTGGTTAAGAGAATAATAACCACATTGTTTTTAATATAATATAATAAATACTTACAATTAAATATTTATAATGCATAAATAATGGAAATTAATTTTAATATATTATTTCTAATATTAACAATTCTTATTAAGCAAGACAGTACTAGGGGCCTAGTACTCACCTAGGCAGACTATCTCAGGACAGATGCAGCCCTGTCCTCATGCAGTTTATGGTCTGGTGGAAGGATGTGGTCAGTCTGCAATCATTGATATGTTTGAAGGAAGTAAACCGGTATTAATGTCATCACTGTGCCAGGTACTTTCATATAATGATTTAATCTTCACTACCAAATGAAAAATCTTTCCTAACCTGTAAGATAGACATCATTGGTGCCCATTTTACAGATGAGAAGATAGAGATTCAGAGAAATCAAGTAAAGCCATAGAGCTAGTAAATGGTAAATAAAGAACTTCCAACAAGATGTGTGATTCCAAACCTGTGCTATATCCTGCTCACCATACACTTGGCTCTCACAAGGAGAGCTGGTCCAGAGTGGGCCTGGATGACTGTAAATCCAGCATTAGAGACCGAAACAAGCTCCATGCCTCCCCCTATTGACTGCTGGCTGGAGAAGTTCATCTCTATATATGAAGGACAAGAAGACTGTACTGAGGTGCTCAACAGCAGCCCAAGTGCTTCTGAAGTAACAAATAGGAAATACAGAACTTCAGAAAGACATCATTCCCTGTGTTCAGGAAACTGATGATCTGAAAGGCGAGATGAAGGGCCAGGCACATAGTAGGTGCTCAACAAATACTGACGTCACTTGAAACAAATGTCTGAAATGGTTAAAAACACAGAGTTTAAGTGCTGGACTAGGCCCATGAATTTGAAAAATTCCGTTTCCTCCTCCTCCCTTTTGCCCTGCCTTACGGGTGTGCAATGAGGAAGTGCCTCATTGCCCGACAATGAGGCAGACGTGGGAGAACAGGCTATTTTCTGCTGGCTTCTGAGTCACTCTAAGAGTTGTCCCAGTGAATCAGCTCATCCCTCCTCCCCTCCTTCCCTTTGTTAACCCACCACCACCCATTCTACTCCCAGGCTGACCTGGTGCTTTCTTCCTTTACAGCAACCGGCAGCTCCCCTGATTCCCTGAGCTCCCACTTGTCCATTCCTCAGTGAGTGTGGGAGGACCCAGCAAGAATGAGATCATCCCCACCATCTAGGATTGAGTCCTGAGGGTATTCAGATTACTCTCTTTTTAATTCATCACCCCAGGAGCTAGTGCATGGGCAGGGCTTGTGAACCTGAAGTTTTGTGATTCTTCAAATACATAAAATGTGTAAATTAATTTAGAGTCTGGCACACTGATGTACATACACAGAGGTAGAAAGTGGGTTTGTACTAATTTCTTAAATTTGTATAACACAACATACCATTTTTATATCTATTATTTTATCAACTTGCCAGTAAGTGTTTATTAAATGCCTACTGTGTGTCAGGTAACAATTTAGTAAGAAGTGCTAAAGATTATAGTGTGTGTTAATTTTTCTCCAAATAAGTAAACTTCCTAGGTAGGTCTACCGTAAATGTTTATTGCTGGTTTGGGGAGGCAATGATGGAGTAAAAGAGGGCTAGACTGGAAGAAAAAACAAAAAACTGCGAGTTCTGCTGGAGGTCTCCCTCTGTCACAAACTCTAGTTTCCTAGGGCTGCTGTAACAAATTACCACAAACTGCGTGGCTTAAAACAACAGAAATGTATTCTCTTTCAGTCAGGAGGCCAGGAGTCTGAAATCAGGGTGTTGACAAGGTCGGTTCCTGGGTGAGGGGTGTTGGTAGGGGTGGGTTTATGGCATTTAAACTGCTCTCCTAGTTTATGGGGGTTCCTGGCAAACCTTGGCATTCCTTGGCTTGTAGCTGAATCGCCCTAGTCTCTGCCTCTGTCTTCACATGGCTTTCTTTCCTCTGTGACTTGATGTCTCTATATGTCCTGTCCTCTTCAATTTTTTTTTTTCCCTGCGATACGCGGGCCTCTCACTGTTGTGGCCTCTCCTGTTGAGGAGCACAGGCTCCGGACGCGCAGGCTCAGCGGCCATGGCTCACGGGCCCAGCTGCTCCACGGCATGTGGGATCTTCCTGGACTGGGGCACAAACCCGTGTCCCTTGCATCGGCAAGCGGACTCTCAACCACTGTGCCACCAGGGAAGCCCCCTCTCCTCTTCTTATAAGGACAGCAGTCATATTTGATTTAGAACTCATCTTAATCTAGTATGACCTTATCTTAACTCATTACATCTGCAAAGATCCCATTTCCAAAAAAGTTCACATTCTGAGGTTCCAGATGGACATGGATTCTGGGGGGTGGGGATGAGAACCATTCAAACCAGTATGCAAAACTACTTCGCACAGTAATACCCCCACTTAACTCCGTTTAGCTTCATTGGTAATGGCATGAAAGTAGTGAACTAATTCCTAAAGATCATTTCAGTTCTATAATTGTATGATGATTATATATGCTAGAAGCATTTCTCAAGCCTTTACTATATGCCAGGCACTATGAAATTGCTTCACAGTACATCTGAGTTAACCCTTAAGAGAATTCCAGGAGATAGATGTGAATACTCCCATTTTGCAGATGAGGAAATTGAGGTACAAAGAAGTCCATAGTCATGGAATTCATAAGTGATGAAGATGGAATATATTCACTCAGGTCTGACTCCAAAGTCCACCCTCACAATTACTATGCTCTGTCATCTCTCCATCATACTAGATGGGTTAGGAAGATGGGGAATGCAATAAATCTTTAAAATTTTGATTTATGTAATACATGGAGCTGGGTAGCAATCTTCCTGGGGAAAGCAAGAGAGAAGGGAACAGTGGGTGGCAATGAAAACTTAGTAGGGAAGAGGAGAGCTAGGGACACTTACCTGAACCTCAGTTTCCTCATTTGTAAAATGCAATAATCGTTCCTCCAGGTGGTTGTGAATATCCAAGCGAGATAATGGACGTGAAAGTATTTGATAAACCCTATGAGGGGTGACGATAAACTACCTGGGAGATCTTGCTCAAACTCTTCCTCCTCTCTGGGTCCTTGCCCTCCAGCTGAACATCTAAGGGTTGAGCTATCTGGGGCTCTATAGGACTCCTTCTAGCTGTGACCCACTGAGACTTACTAAGATGCTGGGTGGGCTAGATGTAAAAGTTGGAGTGACTGGGAAAAGTGACCTGGCCTGGCTCCCTTACCTCTTGTTCCTCAAGCTCCCACCTGGCTCCTCCAGGAGGGGATCCTGCGGTTGCAGTCTAGCAGCGGCAGAGAGCTCTCGAGGCCGGGACCAGGCTGAAGTGGGAAGGACAGTGTGCTCTCCGTGGCTCCCTACATTTTCTCTCATTATTTGCTCCCACAAAGGCCTTTCTGAGTAGTCCTTAAGGTTCTCTTCTAGCTTTGATCAGCCCGACCTGGGCGACTGGGGCACAGGGGAAGTTGAGATTTCTGGGCGTGGCCCTCACTGTGTTCTCGATCGTATTGCTCCCCCTAGTGCTCAGCGACGAGTCCTGCAGCTGTCAGCTTCCCTCTTGGCCGTCCCCGCGCGTTCCGCGGAGGCCTCTCCCCAGACAGTTTTTTCTTTTAAGGGTGTGGGCTGAGAGCGCAGCAGGTAGGGTGCTCCAAGGACCAGAAGTTCGGAAAAACCACCTTCAGGGACAGATTCTTCTGGTTTTTAGCTAAATGTTGGGGCCAGCTTGACCATGAGGGAGCCGGGAAACTCTTCTCCTGGATTTCACAGAGGAAGGTTGGGAAGGAAAGGGAAAGAAATCTAACATTGCGTGTCCACTATGTATCAGGCACTGTGCCAGGTGCTTTACATATATTACATGTGTTGCCCTTGTAATCCTTACATATATAATCTATACATTCCTTTACATATATAATTCTTGCGATCATCCTAAGAGATAATTCTTATTACTTCTAGTTTTTCACATTAGAAAGCAGGTTCAGAGAGGTTAAGTGTCTTGCCAAAGGTCACATAATAGTAACAATGATAATGACATCAACCAGTTATTTAGTGCCTGCTTCACACCAGGCACAGTATTTCTTTTCATCCTCCTAGCAAATCTTTAAAATAATTACGATAACCTCCATTTTACTGATGAGATCACTGAGGTTTAGCTAGTTTAAGACAGGGGTAACTGAGAAGCTTGCCTGAGATCAAAGAGGTAGGTCTTTCTGTCTCTGTTTCCATTCCACCACTGCCTCATGGAGCTGTGGGTGGTAGAGGTGGACTGAGCCTAGGACTGTGTGATTCACTGTTCTTGCCATTACTAGCATTGCCTGGCAGCCCTTCCCCAGGACCAGGAAACTAAGGCCATGTGGTGTTTTGGATCTTCAGATCCAAAGATAGGCTCCTGAGATACAATGGCAATGAAAAAACCAAGGCTGAAGGCCATGGGATCCTGGGACAGTTTGCTTGGGGAAATGCATAACAGGGCAGCACCCTGGGAACTGCCCAACAATATTGCTGTTAGGGTCCTTGGGGAGAGCACCCAGAGGACCCTGAGTCCTGTCTCCCTCATCCTGTGTGGAATACACATGCTCCCCTGCAGTTGGTGGGCCAGGATGGGGTACACAAATCTCACTGAGGGACAAAAAGGAAAGGTAAGTGGGGTACAGTCTAGCCGAGGTAGAAAATTCTTGGAAGTAGATGAGAAAAATCATGGAGTTCCCAAATCACCCAGCAAAGTTCCCAAGGATTTGGGTCATTTTAAACTCCTCCTCTCTCCCCAAAATACAGATTAGTCATAGGTCCCTGGAAGAATACTCTATGTCCCTTTGGATGAGTCTCAAGTTTTCATTTTCATTCTAACCTTTGAAATTATTCAATTATAATTGAAAAACACACACCAGATGATGAGTTGATGAACTGATGTTATGTTTGTTATTTCCAAGTGTTCGTTCAGGCCCATGGGGGCGGGGAAGCTATCAGTTGACTACTGTTTTTTATTTGTAAATTGACTTATTTCATTAAAGGTTAACTTTTTCCCTCTCTTCCACCCCCTCCCTTTTCTGTCTCTCTTCCTGTTCCTTCTCTGCCCCAGCAGCCTTCTTCCCTAAAAGTCTGGAGCCAGATACCCTTCTGTCTCTCTCTTCAGACAAAGCTCTGGGCTGAGTAGCCTTGCCAGAAAGGCTGAAGCTAGCCGGAAGGCTGGTCTTCTTTCCTTTCCCCTTCTATTCCCTCTTCTTCCTCACACATGGCCTGACACTAAGCAGTAAATAATTTCTGTGCTACGGCCAGAGACAGAGCTTCGGCTTGGCCAGGCTGCCCTATGGTTTCAATCTGATGAAAGCCCATTACACATTCCCTCTGGTCTGTTACTTCAGCTGAGGCACCACACAGTGGGCTGAATGGGTCCTTGCTGCTCACAAAAGGGAGAAATATTTGTAGGGAAAGTAATGACCCAGTTATGGCTGCGCCATCATTTCTAGGCAATTTCCTGGTAAGTGGCCCTTTGGAGGACCCTGATGCCAGAAGCTTCTATGCCCTCATTTACTGCTTCATGGCTTCTGCTGGTCCGCTGCAGGGTCTAGTCTACCCTGAGCAGAGTGACCGGGAGACTGAGGGTTCCTGCACCATTGGGAGAAATCTATACATTTCTCGTCCCCTTTTCTTTCTGCCACCCTGCCTTCCTCTCGTCCCCCGCTTTATTCCTAAAACAATCATTGAGTGTCTGTTATCATTACCCCAAGAAATAACACACAGTTCCAGACCTCAGGGTACTCATAGTCTTGAGGGGAGGTAGATTTGTGTAACTGGTTGACCCAAGTTCTCCTGCTTTCTGTAGCCACAATTTCCAAATAAAATAACTCAACCCACTGTACTACATCAAATTCAGGACTCCTCCAGATGTAAAGGACAGAAAACTCCATCCAAACTAGCCGAAGCTAGTTTTTATTGGCTCATGCAATAAAAAAGTCCAGGAGTAGACTGCCCTCAGATGAGGCTTGAACTGGCTTCTCAAAAATGTTACCAGCACCAGGTTGCTCTCTCTGTATTTTTCAACTTTACTTTTGTAGAGTTGGTCCTGTTTTCAGACATGCTTTCTTCCTCAACTGGCAGTAAACATAGGAGTTCCGGCATCATATCCAGTCATATTCAACAGGAAGGAGAACCTCCCTTTTTCCCAGACGTCTGAGAAAAATCCCACTCTGTCTTCTTGGCTCTGCCTTAGACTGTGTGTTCAACCCTGAACTCAATCATTGTGGCCAAGGCATGTGCTGCTTTGATTGGCTAGATCTAGGTCATGTGCTCTATCTAGAGCTATGCATTAAGTATGGGGAAAAGCTATAACCACAGATGAAAATTCATTCATTCATTCATTCATTCATTTATTACTGAAAAAAAATGAGGATGGATATTTGGGAAGCAAATAGTGAATGTTTACTACATATTTGAGGGTTTGTCTCACATTTGCTCTTGGGACCGCTCGAGCTGCAGCTGCTTCTGTAACTTGGCCCCAACTCTGCCTTGGCGTGGACTTGCCTTGCTGCTGGTCATTGTCAGAAGCTCTGGAATGGCTGGTCTTTGTCCTTTGTAATGCTTGGGCACAAAGCATTACTAACAAAAGACTGTTGTGTATAACAGCTGTTCACTGAGGATTTGGGGTCCTGGTATGGTATGGGCAGTGTTAAAAAGGTTTTTGAAGATTTGAGGTTCTCAGATTTGAGGGTGTGTCAGAATCACCTGAAGGTCTTGGTAAATCACGGATTGCTGGGCCCTACCTCCAGAGTTTCAACAAAAATACACACTGGCTCTTGTGTGCCAGGTGCTAAGGTTACAATGATGGCCATGGTACCTGCTGCAAAATTCCTCTTTGTCATCCTGAGCGATTTAATTCCTTATTGCCAAACTTTTCTCATCTCAGTTCTCTCCGGGGACCCTCACTCTTCATAGCCAGATAAGCCCATGAAGATACTTTCTCCAACAGAGGAATCTATTTGTACTGTCCTTGGAGGTCAACTGACTCAAACTGCATCAGCTTCTGTGATAATATTTTATTTATTATGCTATTGCATAAGCAAACAGGGAATGTTGAGGGTGAAGTACAAATGCTCGAGGTATTGACTAGGTGTAGCTTTCAGAGGCACAAAAAGGAGTGGAATCTTCCACAAGGAACAGCTTGTTGACTCCTGTGTAGCATCGTGGAAAGGGAGTAACTTGAGAGCCAGACCTACTAGCTGTGTGACCCGGGCATGTCATTAACTACTATGAGTTTCAAATCCCTTATCATAAATTGAGAAAATAATAATGTGTTTCACAGGATTGTAGTAAAGAGGAAGCGAGATAATGGGAGACTTATTGATGCTTTTTCTCCTTGCCACCACTCTATCACCCAGACCTGTCAATTTCACCTCCTGAATACCTCAACTCCGTAACTTCTATTTCTACCTCCATCACCACCTTGGTCTGCCCATTACCTTGTTTCTCCAGGGCAGTGGCAGCCTTCTAAGTGGTCTTCTAGCCTTCTTCTTGTCCCCTCCATTCCATCCTCCACAGAGCAGGCTGAGTAGATCTTAAGAAAACACAATCCAATCATGTCACAACCCTTCCTCCCCATTAAAACTTTTCAGGTGTCTTAGGATAACCCTATTCACAAAGCCCTCATTATTTGGTTCCTGCTTCTCTCTCCAGAATCATCTACTACCACTCTTCCCGTTGCTTTCTCTGCCCTAGACAACTGGGGTTAAAGACTCTCTCCTTGACCAAGTTAGGTTTGGTTAGTTTAGGTCTTGACGTTGGTCCCTCCGCCTCACCCCCTGGCCTTTCTGGGCCTGCACAGCCCAGTTTTAGCAAGAATCCTGCTAAGTCAGTTCACACCCATCATATTTGATGAAGTGCTTCATCCCTCACCTTTGATGTCTAAGTCCTTGGCCTGCCTTCAGCAAGAATCCTGTTAAGTCGGTTTAACAGGAATCTCCCTGCCCTTGGTATCTCCTCTTAGTGATTTTCCATCCACTGAGGAGTTCCTCGCTCTGCTTTTGGGCTATAAATCCCCATTGGGCCGTTTGCATTTGGAGTTGAACCTGATCTCTCTCCCCTACCGTGACAGTCTTGACACTTTTCCAGTAGTCCTGAGGGAAGTCTTGTTACCATTTTAACAAGTGTCGGAATAATTTTTTTCTCCAATGATGGCTGCTTTTCTGTTCCTCAACGTCTCTGCTGATGTTCTGTGTTCTTGGGCTGTCCTTCCTACCCTCTACCTAAAGTCCATGCAGCCTTCAGACATCATCTCAATGTTACCTTGTCAGGAATGTTTCCGTAGCCCAACAGAGTGAGCAGGTGCCAATATTTTGCTTTTGTAGCATGTGTCATGATTTGTAATTATACATTTGTACAGTTATTGTGATTAATGTGTCTTTTCATAACTCTTTTGTGTGCACCACGAGGACGGAGGTCATGTCTATTTCGTTCATGATTCTTATCTCCAGTATCTTAACACAGTACCTGGTACATAGTAGTTGTTCTATGAATGTTTATTGATTGACTGCATGCATGCATGAATGAATGAATGAAAGTGCAGTATTTATAAAAGTGCTCTATAAATAATTTCTCCTAGTGTCCCACTGTGGTGACAATCCTGAGTTCTGTGGTGGGACATATAACATGTTATGACCTATTTCAACCTACTGCAAACCCTTCTAGGGGAAACCTAGGGGCATACCCTTGGAGCTGCCTGGAAAGCTCAGAGATTTCAGGTGCCCTTCCTGAAAAATCCCCTTAGGGTGATCCTCTAGGACCGTGATTTACTTCTCACTTTTTAACCCTCAGTTCCTGGAAGAGTGCCTGGGCTCTGGTAGTTACTCAAATAAATGATCTCGGGATTGAGAAAATGTCCAAAAGGGATCCACGGACCCATGTGGGAGGTTCTCAGGAATACAGATAATCCCCTTGAGACAGATGGTCTCCTGGATGGATGCTAATGGAGATGAATGCTACTTCTGCCCTGATGGCTGCCGGCCGAGCAGAAGATGCCCTCAGGAATAAAGCCCATGAGGGGCTTCTCCAGGTGACTAGTACTATAAAATATGGAAATGGCAATATGAACTTAGTGAGATTTCTTAACTATTTCTATTACGGCCATCTGTTCTCCTACAGTATTTGTCAGCAGAATTGATGGGCAGGATTAGGGAGGGAGAGGACACAGTAAGAAAGCAGGGAGCTGGGTGTCTGTTCCAGGACCTGACCCCACTTCCACCTCCTCCACTCTCTCCCTTCCCTTAATGCCAAGCTTTCTGAGACTCCTCCTCACCTTCCACCCTGGCCTCATCCCTTTGTAGCCTCACTCCCGCTTGCACTGTGCAAGTGCTCCCCTAAGATTTCCAATGATCATCTTGTTGATAAACCCCGTGGATGTGTCTGGGCCCTAACTTGTGCTCCCTGCAGCCTTAGACACTGCTCTCCTTTTCTTTCTTCTCTTGGTGGCCGTGATGACATCATCCTCTCTCGGTCGGTCTCCTGCCTCTCCTTCCCATTCTTCTTATGGCCATTTCTTTCTCTTCCCACTTTACACTGTCCCCTGGGTGAGCCACCTGATCCAATGGTTCAGTTACCACCTCTGCTCAGATGACTCTCAAATAAATCTATGACTCGAGCTCCAGACCCCAATAGGATAGGACAGCCGCATGGCATCCATGACTCTCCTTTCCTCCCACTCACCACATCGTGCCAATCACCAAGTCCTGCCTGTTCTACCTTCCTAATCCACCCCATCTCTCCACATTTCCCACCACTACCTTAGTGCAAGCCACTTTCCCCTCTCCTGTGGATCCTGACAACAGCCTTCTGTCTGGGTTTCTACTCCAGCTCTTCCCTCTTTAATTCGTTTCTACACAGAAACCACAGTGATGTTTCTAAAGTGAAAATTTGATCAGGTCACTTCTCTGCTTAAGTTCCTAGAGAGTCATGGGTTTCCCATTAACTTCAGGATAAAGTGTAACGTGAGGATATCAGCGACATCCCTTCTTGGTCTGGCCTCCGCTTACTTGAATTTTCAGCTCCAACTTTTGCAACTGCCCTGGCCCCGGGCAGTACTAGAGCTTTACCGAACTACTTGAATTCCCTTACTTCATCATGATCTCTTTGGCCTCAGGACCTCCTGATGTGCCGTTCGGCCTGCACGGCCTTTTCTTCATTCTTCCAGCCCAGCTAACTACTCTTTCTTTAGGACTCTTCTCAGATGTCACTTCCTCCAGGAAGCTTTCTGTGAACTTTTAAGGCCAGATTAGATGCCACTTGACCCCCCTGCCCCGCCCCATTCTATTTGTTCTCAGTGCACCCTGTACTTCCTGTCCTTTTACTTGTGTCTGTGTCTCCCCCGACTAAAAGCTCCTTGAGAGCAGGGACTCTGCCTGGTTCATGGTTGTATTCATGATTTGTAGCATAGTGTCTGCACATAGAAGGCATGAACAATATTTGTTAAATGAAAGAGCAAGTGATTTCTTAAAGCTTTGTCATAGCTAGCCTACCATCGTGGTTAAGAACAAGGACATTGAAGCCAGACTGCCTTGACTGAAATCCTGGCTCAGACACTGACTCTGTGTAACCTTGGGTAAGCTACTCAACCTCTCTATGCCTTGGCTTCATTATTTTAAAAATGTTTTTTTACCTCATAGAACTGCTTTCAGGGTTAAATAAGTTAATGTTTATATGCTTGACATAAAGTAAGTGACTGCCATGTAAATAGAAATACTTATTCTACTCTATGACCACACATGGATAATTTTGAGAGTAAAAGGGATGCTATTAATCATGACATCAGGACAACAGGTGTAAAATAGGACTGTCCTGTGCAAACAGGGACATTTGGTCACCTTACATGCAAGGGCTCATTAGGTAAATAAACGTCTTCATTTCTGTTGGCTTTGTTTCTCCCTGTACATTGTCTTCTAGTGATTAGCAGCAACCTCTTCCAACTATAAAGGCCTGTGTGCTTATCTTTAGGGACAACAGGGAAAGGAAGAACAGGGGGGACAGTGTCCTAAGCAACAGAGTTGGTAGGGCAGCATTAAAGAAACAGAAATGGAGTGGAATTCTTGGGGTGTGGGTACAGGATAAAAGGGGAGCCTTCCCGCATTCCGCCAAGGCCTGTGGGTTTGACAGAAGGTGCATGTGCTCTCCTGATGGGTGGTATGATTTCAAGGGGTCCAGCCTTTCCTGGAGCCTTGTCTGTGGGGAGTGTCTGTGAGCAAGGCAGCCTGTGCTGACCCTGCTTGACATGTATTTGCTGTCTGCTCCTTGAGTTTGCTATTTTCTCTCAAACTGTTTCAGAAACATGTGGTTTCATTTGCTTTCCCAACAGGGAGTTTTTTTTTTTTCTTCATTACCTTAAAGTAGTTTTTTTTTTTTCCTTCATTACCTTAAAGTAGTTGTTTTTTATGAACTGGGATAAACACCTGGTGGGCAGGAGTTTTATCTCATGTTCATTCCAATTTGAATTTCATTATTTCTCCTGCTTACCTGGGGAAGGGAAAAATATACTTTGTAAACACAGTCTCTCTTTTTCTAGTTTCCCAGACAGATGCATGATCAGAAAACAGCACCTCTGCAGCTGGCTGCATATTCCCGGAACACCAATTGCAGGCAGTTCTGTTGGTGACAACGGTGCTCGAGGGGAGGGGGAGGGGGAGAGCATCTTTCCTTATCTTGAAATAAAGCCTGTCAGTCTGAGGAGGTACCATTCAGAGATGTGTACCAACTCCATTCTCCCTCCCTCTCCTTCTGGGGTGGGAGTAGAGGTGGTAGTGGGGAGGGGGAAGGGAATGCACTAACATATAGTGACACTTCCTATGTGCACAGTGGTAACCTTGCATTTTATTTAATACTGAGAACAACCTTAGAATACAGATATTAGTCTTTCTCCTTCATAGATAAGGAAAGTGAAGTTCAAAGAATAAAAAGAACATGCTAAAGATATATCAAAAATAGGCAGGAATTTGAATCTGCCCCTATCTAATTCCAAACCCATGCTTTTTATATTATGTCTCTGAGCCCCCGAGAGGAGTGAGAATTTGCTTAGTGTCACACAGCCAGCCTAGAAGAAGGTTATATCTTTCTAGCTTCCCAAAGGGAGGGAAAGGCAGGGTTAGGCAAAACAAGTTGGTCATGTGCTTAATTAATATAGGAGAGGGAGAACTGCAGGAGTTTTTGACTGTTAGTAATTCCATCTTTCATTCATTCAGCAAATATATATGCAGTGTTTACTGTGTCTGGTACAGTGTATTAACTTAATGAAGAATATAGTAGAACACAACATTGTAAGTCAACTATACTTCAATAAAATAAACAAAAAAAAAAGAATATGGTAGAAAAGGAAGGCTTGAGGTTATGTGTAGTAATTGATCTCAGTTTTGAACATGTTGAGCTCAAGATAAAGGATTTTTATTAAGCATTTTGGATATACCTGTCTGGAGCTCCGGGGAAAAGTCTGTGCAAGAAATATAGGTTTGAGAATGACCCTCAAATAGGTGGTAGTTATACCATTAGCAATGAGGGAACTAACTAGGGTTATAT
Source organism: Grampus griseus (assembly GCF_964374135.1). Classification (NCBI taxonomy): domain Eukaryota; kingdom Metazoa; phylum Chordata; class Mammalia; order Artiodactyla; family Delphinidae; genus Grampus; species Grampus griseus. The sequence continues at coordinate 84,816,046 of NC_139017.1, forward strand.
GAGAGACAAAAGCACGGAGGATGGAACATGAGGTAATCCCTATGTTTCAAAGGCAAACCAAGTAAAGAGTTCATAAAGAAGATTCAGAAGCACTGTTTAGAGATATAGGCAGAGAATCAGGAGAGAGGGATGAATTTAGTTAGACTTTTTTCTATTTCCTTTGAAAAAAAAACTACCTAATAAGGTGGAAAATACATATAACCAGTGCACCCATTTTGACTGTACAGTTCCCAGACATATGCCACAATCAGATGCTACAACCTCAGCAGCCCACAGGGAGTTCTGGTGAAATACTGACAAATGTAGACACCCATGTAACCTCTCCTCCATTCAAGATATAGAATATTGCCATCATATTAGGATTCCCTTGTGCCCCTCCTCAGTTATTCCCCTGCACTCCCGGCTCCAAGCAACCACTGATCTGATTTCTATCACCATAGACTATTTTAGAACTTCACATCAGTGTAATCACACACTATATACTCTTTTGTATCTTGCTTCATTAGTGTTGCTGCATGGGTCAGTGTTTTTATTTCTGAGTAAAATTTCACTGTATGAATATACCATGTTTGTTTATCCACTCACCTGTTAGTAGATGTTTGGGTTATTTCTAGTTTGGGACTATTATGAATGAAGTGCTATGAACATGTGTGTACAAGTCTTTGTGTATATATATATTTTCATGGTCAAATGTTAAGTGTATGTTTAAGAGAAATCGCTTACTTCTTTCTAGAGTGGTTATATCATTTTATACTCTAATCAGTTATATATGAGATTTCCAAATGCTCCGTATTCTCACCCCAATTTGTATTGTTACTAGTTTTAATTTTTTAGTAATTCTAGAAAATGTGTAGTAGTACCTAACAGTGGTGTTAATTTGCCCTTGTCTGATGACTGATGATTGAATATCTTGTCATGTGCTTCTTGGCCATTCTTTGGGTCTATTTCTGGTCTATTTAGTTTCTTTTGTATATTTGTCTATCCGTACTCCAATATCACATTATAATGATTACAGTACTTATAATAAATCTTCAAGTCAAGTTATATAAGTCCTCCAGCTTCTTTTTAAGAAATGTTTTTGGCTATTCTAGGTCCTTTGAACTTCCACATAAATTTTAAAATCAGTTTAATTTCTACCAAATAGAGCCTGCTGGGATTTTTATTGGAATTATGTTGACTCTATTGATCATTTTGGAGAGAGTTGACAATGATATTGTGCCTTTCAATCCATTTATTTAGGTATTTAGTTTCTCTCAGTAATGTTTTCTAGTTTTCCATATATGAATTTTGTATATATTTTGTTAAATTTATCCCTAAGCACTTTATGTTTTGATGCAATTTTATGAAGTGTTTTGGCTTTTCATGTATCTTGTGCTTGAGATTCATTGAGATTTTTGTATCTGTGCACTCATGATTTTCATAAATTTTTGAAAAATTTTTGTTATTATTTCTTCGCATATTTTTTCTGACTTCTTCTCTGTCTTTGTTCCTTTGGGGTCCAATTCCATATATAATAGGTCATTTGAAGTTGTCTCATTAATGCTCTGGTAATTTTTTTTTTTTAGTCTTTTTTCTTTTTGTGTTTTTTTTTTTTTTTTTTTGCGGTACGCGGACCTCTCACTGTTGTGGCCTCTCCCGTTGCGGAGCACAGGCTCCGGTGACGCAGGCTCAGGGGCCATGGCTCACGGGCCCAGCCGCTCCGCGGCATGTGGAATCTTCCCGGACTGGGGCACGAACCCATGTCCCCTGCATTGGCAGGCGGACTCTCAACCACTGCGCCACCAGGGAAGCCCCCAGAACTGTTTTTAATCTATGACTAATATTGCCCACGACTGAAGCAATACCCTTCTGAATATTCTACCTGATGACCTGTAAATTAGGAAGTTTTCCTCTCTTGTTGGGAGATGAACCCTGAGGATTCCCCCCCCCCCCCCCCCCGCCCCGACTCCTTTCAGGTGTTTTCTTTTCCTTAAGTTCTGGCAGCTCAGATCCAGGCTGTGGATTGTGTTCAGGTTTACTCCATGTGTTTCTCATCCTGGACTCAGGTTGATGAAGTGGCTGCCTTGGGCATTTACTTTGTACGGCTGAGGGCTGGAGTGCAAAGTGCAAGTAGAAAAGTCTCTGGAACTGACCAATTTTCAGTTCAATTTACATGTCATTGGCCCATGCAAGTCCCATAGCCAGGCCGAAAGTAAACAGGGGCAGGGAAGTACGCTCTGCCCACAGTGAACCATGGCAAAACTGGAAGAGGAGAAAAATTTGACCAAATAATGCAATCGACTACAAGGAATGTCACAGAATCCAAGGAAAGCGAGAGAAGTTGTTATCAGCCTAAAGTGCTTAGCTGTTAAATAAAAAAGGTGAGGTTAAAAATTATGTTTTGAGTTTCACTGATGAGATTGTCTCTAGAAATTTATGTGGATAGTGGTAGATGGAGCCAGGTTAAAGTAGAAAAAGGAGTAACAGGAATATGGTAGAGAGAAAACAACAAGTGAGGACTATATTTTCCAGAAGCTTCACTTAAAAGGAAATGAGAAAGATTGTCATAACTAATGGGGAGCATAGGGACTGGAGATGTGTGTGTGTGTGTGTGTGTGTGTGTGTGTGTTTAATTGATAATACTTGCACATATTCATAGGCTGAGTGAAAGAAGCTGGTAAAGAAAGGGAAGTGGAAGATACTAAGTCAGTTTTCAATGTATTGCCTCTCTGCTCCAAGTACACTCTTCATTGCATGTTCTGTGGAAATGGAGCTGGACCCTGTTTACATTTTTCCTTTGCCAGCTGGCACAAGGTTAATTTAAGCTTTGTCAGTGGAGGGCACTGAAGAGATGCTGGGAGGAAAGAGCTTCTCTTCCTGGTTCCTGTGTGTTCCTCTTGGCAGGCTCTTGCAGTAGAGCACCAGCAGCTCATGGTGGCCAGCTGCAAGTGTGGTAACCAGCAACACACATGGTGGCCAGCAGCAGATGGCTTCTTCCTGTGGGCACCTTCTCCCAGCATACCAGAGTGTGGCTTTCTAATCCACCATCCTAACAGGTATTTTCCCAGCAAGCTCTGCAGGGCAGCACCTCCTCAAGGCGGTCCTTTGGCACTCCAGATGGCTTCCTGGGCAGTGTATGGTGGCCTTACAAGCTCTACAGCACAGACCTTCCATGCAGATGGCTTTTTCAGGTAACTTAGAGGGTGGCTTCTTGGTGAGTTCTGTTGGCACAACATCTCTGCCGTCCAGTGGGTCAAGGCCTCACCCTTTCCAACACAGGTTAGATATCAGCCGAGGGGGTGGGGCCTCTTCTGTCTCAGTCCTAGAGGTATTGGCTGCTCCCTATATTGGGTATTTGTGTATCTCATTGAGTTCTTTCTTTCTCCTTAGAGGGTAATCCCCTGTTATAGTTAATAATTATTTATATTAAAATCCCTCTGTTCCAGTTCCGGTTTGTATTCTGTCTCCTGAGTGGACCCTGACTGATACACTGATAAAAGAAGGGAATAGAAATTTCAGAGGTGGGGAGGACACAGAAGATAATTTAGGCCCAGGTGGAAAGGCTGACTCTGAACAAGGAGAGGAGCATCCTTTGAGCCTGGAGACCATACGGAAGGATATGTGGTGGGTAGGCAGAATGTGTTTATGAGAGAAGGAGGATGAGAAGCTGAGGGAGTTCTTGGCTTTACTTTTCTCAGTGAAGTACGAGGACAGGTTATCTGCTGAGGCCTTGGGGAGAGTGAGGCAGATTTCTAATAGCCCTTGAAGAACTTTCAGAAGACCAAAGTGTGCCAGCGTAGACAGTGTTCTCCAGCAGGACCCAGGAGTCCAGGCTTAAGGGCAGAGCACGCAGTAGGACTGACTTGGAGTCAGGGCTTTCCAGAGCTTGGGAGTAGAAGGAAAAGGGAGCAAGGGTGCTGACGAGGCTGACAAGAAGTCATTCAGCTTATCGACCAGAGGTCTAGCTTGGTTTTCCAAGGACTGAGCCCTGGGGTTGAGGGAGGAAGGAAGATAAACTGTGAGGCAATAAAGAGGTTAAGGTGCTGGAACTCAGTGAGGTCAGGGAGTGGTGAAGTGGGAAGAATAGAACAGAGCTGGAGGGATTGTGGTCCAAGTGGGATGTTGAAGTTTAATTTTTGAGAGATAGAGCAATGCTAGTAATGGTCCAAGTGTAGTCTTGAAAAGTGTGGCTGAAAGCAGCATAGAAGGTTATTTGAAGTAATCAGGATAAAATTAGGGGGAGGTTAGCATGTCAGATGGGTTGGTGTCAGCGCGTTGTCTCAGGACCATGGTGGGAGTTAACGTGTAAGGGTAAGTGGAGACAGTCCTCAGCTGGTGTGGGCCAGGGTCAGTGACAGCAAAGGAAGAGGTAGAGTGCAATGAACCATTCTGTTTGAGGAGGGCTTTAAATGAGGGTAGAAAAGCCATAGTGTGAAACTACTAGCGAGGGTGGGGGGCAGGAGGGGAGAGTGCTGACCCCAAGTGTACCCTTCTCGGCTGGAAAATGGAACTCATGTGGGAGGGAGAGCGGCCTCCACACCAGAGGGCTTCAAGGGAACAAGTGTCCTTGGAGCAAGGCCAGGTTTTAGTTACAGTGAGGGGGAGGATATAGTGAAAGTTCTTGGAGGGTGTTGTGGATGTAGAATTTGTTTTTAGGGGAATGAGGGTTACCAAGAGCACAGGGAAAAACATTCAGAAGGAAAACTGTGACAAGAAGTTGGAGAGGAGAAAGGTAATGAGTGGCCCAGCAAAGGGACTTAAAGTCCAACAACGGAGTTCTCATCCATGTATCAGAGTACCAGGCACACTGTAGGGCCTCAACTAATATATCTGACTAATTGGGTAAATGAATGAATAAATAAAGTCTGTTCCCTGTAGCTGCTTACTTTGACTCTCTGGGACTTAGTTTCTTCATTTGTTTACTGAGAATGCTGCTGCTTTTATCCCCCTAGTTCTCAAATTTATAGCAGTTTCCTCTCCAAAGCCCCAGTTCTTTCCATCTGGCAGAGTGGGTGTCCTATTCTAGTCCATTTCATGCTGGGAGGGCAGGAAAGTCAGGGCTGAATCTTCCTCTGGTTACAACCTGGGAGAGACTGAAGTTTAGAGAGAGTAAAGAGTTCACGCAATATCATAGATTAAGATTTACAGTAAGATGGGAAGGATATAGGGGTGCTTCCCCCATTTCAGCCCATTCTGTGGCCCCCAAACCAGCCCTGGTGAGGGGCGGGTGGAGTAGGGGATTCACAGAAAACAGTAGTACAGCCCAGGTAGTCAGGATCCGTGCAAGGCAGCGTCCAGCAGGTGGGAGTGTGGAGTTGCGGAAGGCTGGCAGCCTTGAGTAGAACCGGAAGACAGACGCTAGCCAACCTCTGATATGGATGGGAGAGGCTCTTCAAGACCGTCCTTGCAGTCTGTGCAGCCAAGCTAGGAGCGCAACACTGGCTGCCCTCTCATCCTCCAACCAGTACTCCAGAGGGGAGGGGCAGGAAGCAGGAGGGGCGGGAAGCAACAGGAGAGAGATACTCCCTGCCTCTTTTTCCTCTTTGCCCTCAAAGGTAGGAGGTGTTGATGATGGTGAATGTAGCCTAGTGGAGAGTGCACAGCGGTGGGGAGTTCTAAGTCCAAGCACACCCACGTCCTAGACGTGCACACAGGCCACTTTGCCAGACGTCTGTGGGTGAGTGATCGTGGGGTCTGTTCCACGTCCTTCTCAAGCTTTTGTCCTGAAATATATGTGACAGCCTTGGTAGAGTGAAGACTAAAAATATAAGGATTATTAATGGTTAATGGGTAAAAGCAAAAATATGCTCCTTGAGCTATGCTAGAGGAGGGAAGAAGAATTCTAGGGAAGGTATGGGCTGAAGACTTTGCTATATGCAGAAGACCTGGGCCTTTTGACTATATGTTTTCACCTCTGTGAGGTCATGTAGTAGAGGGGCAAGAATGTCAATACAACATTGTAGGGCGGTTGTAAGCACTCAGAAAACAGAGGCCATAAAAAACAACAGTAATAAACACTACCTATTAAGTATCTACTATGTTCCAGGCACATTACATGTGTTGAGATTTAATCATCACAACAGTGCAATAAGATAGATGTCATTATCGACTCTAACTAGAAATGGGATCTGAGACGTTAAATAACAGCACAGATGATAAGTAGTGATGGCAGCATTTGAATCCAGGTCTATTTGGCTGTGATGGCTCATGCCTTTCTCACGTAATGTATGGCCTTATACTTCACTAAATCTCCAAAAGCCTTTCTAAGGACGTGTCTTAAGCTGGTTACTTAAGAATCACTCAGGGGACTTATTAAAATGCGTATTCTTGAGTCCTGCCCCAGGGAGAACATCACCAATGACTCAGATTTTTCCTTCTTTTTCTCTTTTCAGTCTCTGTCCCCCTCCATTACTTCAGTTGTTAACGGGTCATGATACTCCGTGCTTCTGTCTCTTTAACACCTTATACTTCATATCTTTTCTTGAAAACACCAGCAAAGGTGAATTCATTTTGTCAAGCCAGAGACCCCTGAGTCTCCGCACCAACGAGCAGCTCCCTCTTCTTCCAATAATACACTTGAATCCACCTTATTCTCCTGGGGGTGCAGGAACCGTCTTTGGACACAGACAGACCATTACGGGGAGAAGCTTCCATGTGGGGAGGACCCAGCCCTGGGAGGGAAACAGAAGCCGAAAGCAGGTGAATTCCTGGGGTTTTCTTTACTTAATACTCAGTAAGTATTTATTGAGTACTATGTGCTAGGCACCCGACAAGGTGTTGGGGATAGAGCAATGCATCAAACAGACAAAGTCCCCGCTCTCATGTGTTTTAGACAGGTCGACAAAGAAGTCCTCTCTGAGGAGGTAGCATTTGAGCTGAGGCCTAAATGAAGTGATAGAGTGAACCATGAATTGCTGGGGAAAAGCATACCAGGCAGAGGGAACAGAGAGTGAAAAGACCGCAAGCAGGGGTCTTCTGGGTATGTTTGAAGGACTGCCAGAAGGTCAGTATCCGGCAAGAAACCTGGAGTGGAGTGTGCAGAGAGGAGCAAGGTAGGAGATGAGACAGGAGAGAGAGCACAGGTTGGAGCATGTAGGGCCTTGTAGGCCATTGTGATACTTTTGGGTTTTATTCCAAATAAGATGATGATTGACATGATTTAATTTAGGTTTTAATAGGGTCACTCGGGGTGCTGGGTTGAGAATAAATTCTAGGGGGGGGCAAGGGTGCCAGCTGAATCCCAAGGCAGCTCTGCTCTAGTTGACTTCTGTCTGATTCTAGGTGTCATCTTTCTACCACGATGGCCAAATGGGGAACCGCTATGATCCTCCACAAGCCTTTCTGTTCCTCTTGCCCCTTCCCAGTCACAGCACCATGATTCTCATAGTTACAGATTGATAGCAAAGGAGAAAGTGGCAGTGGTGGGGACGTTGACCACATCAGTGCTGTCTGGATACCAGAGAAGCCAAGCCAAATGCCTCCGTCATACCAGACGGAATTTTGGCTTTAGGAACAAAGTGGCAGAGCCATAACTCACCCACTTGCTGAGTCATTCACCCATTCTCTTAACTCTTATTGAGCACACACCATGTGCCAAGAACTCTATGAGCTGCTGGAGAGCTAGAAAATTTTGCAAAGGTCCCTAATAAACTCTGCCCCAGAGGAAATCCTCAGACTAATTACTAACATTTATTGAGCACTTTTTGATGGGCCAGACACTGACTTAAGTGCTTTGTATATATTGCCATATTGAATCATTTAAATCAACTCTATTAGGCAGGTACTATTTTACTTGCCATTTTAAATACGACGAAATTGAGGTACCCAGAGGTTGAGCAACCTGTTCAAGGTCACCCACCCAGCTATGAAGTGAACTGATATTTGAGCCCAGACAATACAGCTCTAGAGTCTAGACTCATAATTATAATGCAATGGGATGAGTACTCACTAGAGCTACTGGGAGGTTTTGACATTATTGAGGGGCAAGGCCCAAAGCCTTTTCAAATTTCCAATCCTGTTAATGCCACTGTAGTGTATAACTTCTCCCCATAAAATGCTGTAAAATACAACTAAGATTTTATTTTTTAACATCTTTATTGGAGTATAATTGCTTTACAATGGTGTGTTAGTTTCTGCTGTATAACAAAGTGAATCAGCTATACAGATACATATATCTCTAAATCTCCTCCCTCTTGCGTCTCCCTCCCACCCTCCTAATCCCACCCCTCTAGGTGGACAAAAAGCACTGAGCTGATCTCCCTGTGCTATGCGGCTGCTTCCCACTAGCTATCTATTTTACATTTGGTAGTGTATATATGTCCATGCCACTCTCTCACTTCGTCCCTGCTTACCTTTCCTCCTCCCCGTGTTTTCAAGTGCATTCTCTACGTCTGCATCTTTATTCCTGTCCTGTCCCTAGATTCTTCAGAACCATCTTTTTTTTTTTTTCAGATTCCACATATATGTATTAGCATATGGTATTTTGTCTTTCTCTTTCTGACTTACTTCACTCTGTATGACAGTCTCTAGGTCCATCCACCTCACTACAGATAACTCGCGTTGTGGTTGGAAAAGATACTTGATACAATTTCAATTTTCTTAAATTTACCAAAGCTTGATTTGTGACCCAAGATATGATCTATCCTGGTGAATGTTCCATGAGCACTCGAGAAGAAAGTGTATTCTGCTGGTTTTGGATGGAATATCCTCTAAATATAAATTAAGTCCATCTTGATTAATGTGTTATTTAAAGCTTGTGTTTCCTTATTTATTTTCATTTTGAATGATCTGTCCATTGGTGGAAGTGGGGTGTTAAATTCCCCTACTATGATTGTGTTTCTGTCTATTTCCCCTTTTATGGCTGTTAGCATTTGCCTTATGTATTGAGGTGCTCCTATGTTGGGTGCATAAATATTTATAATTGTTATATCTTCTTCTTGGATTGATCCCTTGATCATTATGCAGTGTCCTTCTTTGTCTCTTGTAATAATCTTTATTTTAAAGTCTATTTTGTCTGATATGAGAATTGCTACTCCAGCTTTCTTTTGATTTCCATTGCATGGAATATCTTTTTCCATCCCCTCACTTTCAGTCTGTATGTGCCCCTAGGTCTGAAATGGATCTCTTGTAGGCAGCATATATACGGGTCTTGTTTTTGTATCTATTCAGCCAGTCTATGTCTTTTGGTTGGAGCATTTAATCCACTTACATTTAAGGTAGTTATCGATATGTATGTTCCTATTCCCATTTTCTTAACTGTTTTGGGCTTGTTATTGTATGTCTTTTCTTTCTTTTGTGTTTCCTGCCTAGCGAAGTTCCTTTAGCATTTGTTGTAAAGCTGATTTGGTGGTGCTGAATTCTCTTAGCTTTTGCTTGTCTGTAAAGCTTTTAATTTCTCCATTGAATCTGAACGAGATCTTTGCTGGGTAGAGTAATCTTAGCTGTAGTTTTTTCCCTTTCATCCCATTAAATATGTTCTGCCACTTCCTTCTGGCTTTCAGAGTTTCTGCTGAAAGATCAGTTGTTAACCTTATGGGGATTCCCTTGTAAGTTATTTGTTGCTTTTCCCTTGCTGCTTTTGATATTTTTTCTTTGTATTTAATTTTGGGTAGTTTGATTAATGTTTCTTGGCATGTTTCTCCTTGGATTTGTCGTGTATGTTACTCTCTGTGCTTCCTGGACTTGATTGACTATTTGCTTTCCCATATTAGGGAAGTTTTCAACTATAATCTCTTCAAATATTTTCTCAGTCCCTTTCCTTTTCTCTTCTCCTTCTGGGACCCCTGTAATTCGAATGTTGGTGCATTTAATGTTGTCCCAGAGGTCTCTGAGATTGTCCTCAGTTCTTTTCATTCTTTTTTCTTTATTCTGTCTGCAGTAGTTATTTCCACTTTTTTATCTTCTAGGTCACTTATGTGTTCTTCTGCCTCAGTTATTCTGCTATTGATTCTTTCTAGAGAATTTTAAATTTCATTTATTGTGTTTTTCATCATTGTTTGTTTGTTTTTTGTTCTTCTACTTCCTTGTTAAAACTTTCTTGTATTTTCTCCATTCTATTTCCTGGATTTTGGATCATCTTTACTATCATTACTCTGAATTCTTTTTCAGGTAGACTGCCTATTTCCTCTTCATTTGTTTGATCTGGTGGGTTTTTGCCTTGCTCCTTCATCTGCTGCATATTTTTCTGTCTTCTCGTTTTGCTTAACTTAACTGTGTTCGGGGTCTCCTTTTCGCAGGCTGCAGGTTTGTTGTTCCTATTGCTTTTGGTGTCTGCCCCCAGTGGGTAAGGTTTGTTCAGTGGGTTGTGTAGGCTTACTGGTGGAGGGGACTGGGGCCTGTGTTCTGGTCGATGAACGTGGATCTTGTCTTTTTGATGGGCAGGACCGCGTCCAGTGGTGTGTTTTGGGGTGTCTGTGACCTTATTATGATTTTAGGCAGCCTTTCTGCTAATGGGTGTTGTTGTGCTCCTGTCTTGCTAGTTGTTTCGCATAGGGTGTCCAGCAGTGTAGCTTGGTGGTCATTGAGTGGAGCTGGGTCTTAGCGTTGAGACAGAGATCTCTGGGAGAGCTCTAGCCAATTGATATTACATGGGGCCAGGAGGCCTCTGGTGGACCAGTGTCCTGAACTCGGCTCTCCCACCTCAGAGGCTCAGGCCTGACACCTGGCTGGAGCACCAAGACCCTGTCAGCCACACAGCTCAGAAGAAAAGGGAGAAAAAAAAAGGAAGGAAGAAAGTAAAAATAAAATTAAAAAATTAAAATAAAAAAGTAATAAATAAAGAAAGAAGAGAGCACCCCAGCCAATAAACAAATCCACCAATGATAACAAGCCTAAAAACTTTACCAAAAAACCCCCAAAAACAAAAAAAAACCTGCCAGACAGGCAGAACCCTAGGACAAATGGTAAAAGCAAATCTATACAGACAAAATCACACAAAGAAGTATACACATACACACTCACAAAAAGAGAAAAAGGAAAAGAAATATAAAAAAGGAAGAGAGCAACCAAATCAATAAACAAATCTACTAATGATAATAAGCTCTAAATACTAAACTAAGATAAACATAAAACCAGAAAGTAATTAGATGCAGATAGCAAACCCCAAGTCTACAGTTGCTCCCGAAGTCCACTGCCTCAATTTTGGGATGATTTGTTGTCTCTTTGGGTATTCCACAGATGCAGGATACATCCAGTTGATTGTGGAGAATTAATCCACTGCTTCTGAGGCTGCAAGGAGAGATTTCCCTTTCTCTTCTTTGTTCACACAGCTCCCGGGGCTCAGCTTTAGATTTGGCCCCGCCTCTGCGTGTAGGTTGCCCTCTGGAGTCTGTTCTTCGCCCACACAAGATGGGGTTAAAGGAGCGGCTGATTAGGGGGCTCTGGCTCACTCAGGCCGGGGGGAGGGAGGGATACGGAATGTGGGGCGAGCCTGCAGTGGCAGAGGCCGGCATGATGTTGCAAAAGCCTGAGGCGCGCTGTGTGTTCTCCTGGGGAAGTTGTCCCTGAAACACAGGACCCTGACCTGCTGCACAGCCTCCTGGGAGGGGAGGTGTGGATAGTGACCTGTGCTTGCACACAGGATTTTGGTGGCTGCAGTAGCCGCCTTAGCGTTTCATGCCCGGCTCTGGTGTCCACGCTGATAGCCGAGGCTCGCGCCCATCTCTGAAGTTCGTTTTAGGCAGTGCTCTGAATCCCCTCTCCTTGCACACCCTGAAACAATGGTTTCTTGACTCTTAGGCAGTTCCAGACTTCTTCCCGGACTCCCTCCCGACTAGCTGTGGTGCACTAGCCCCCTTCAGGCTGTGTTCATGCAGCCAACCCCAGTCCTCTCCCTGGGATCTCATCTCTGAAGCCCGAGCCCCAGCTCCCAGCCCCCACTCATCCTGGCGGGTGAGCAGACAATCCTCTCAGGTTGGTGAGTGCTGGTCAGCACCAATCTTCTGTGCGGGAATCTCTCCGCTTTGCCCTCCGCACCCCTGTTGCTGCGCTCTCCTCCGTGGCTCTGAAGCTTCCCCCCCGCCCACTCCCCGTCTCCACCGGTGAAGGGGCTTCCTAGTGTGTGGAAACTTTTCCTTCTACACAGCTCCCTCCCAGAGGTGCAGGTCCCGTCCCTATTCTTTTGTCTCTGTTTTTTCTTTTGCCCTACCAAGGTATGTGTGGAGTTTCTTGCCTTTTGGGAAGTCGGAGGTCTTCTGACAGGGTTCAGTAGGTGTTCTGTAGGGGTTGTTCCACATGTAGATGTATTTTTGATGTATTTGTGGGGAGGAAGGTGATCTCCACGTCTTACTCCTCCACCATCTTGAAGGTCCCCCAATGTTGTCATTTAAAAAAAAATTTATTTATTTTTGACTGTGTTGGGTCTTTGTTGCTATGCGGGGGCTTTCTCTAGTTGCGGCGAGTGGGGGCTACTCTTCGTTGTGGCGCACAGGCTTCTCATTGCGATGGCTTCTCTAGTTGTGGAGCATGGGCTGTAGGTACGCAGGCTTCAGTAGTTGTAGCTCTTGGGCTCTAGGGTGCAGGCTCAATAGTTGTGGTGCACGGGCTTAGTTGCTCCGCAGCATGTGGGATCTTCGCTCACCAGGGCTCGAACCTGTGTACCCTGCATTGGCAGGTGGATTCTTAACCACTGTGCCACCAAGGAAGTCCCAATGCTGTCATTTTTAAATGCAAAACCAAACTTGTTTTTCAAATAAAAATGCAATGTTTAAAAACAAAGTATTGAAGGAAGGTGGAGGGACTGGATGCGGCCTCCACTCACCTCCCTCTGCTGCCCCAGCCACATTCACGAAACACCAGGCGCACAGTCTTAAACCCAGATTCTTAATAAAAGATTAATTTATAAAGCTATTTTCTGGCTAAGATCCATCGCTTTTTTGGACTGCTTCACTCACTCATCATTTCCACCACAAACTGATAGCTTTTTATCGGGCAGTCAATTCTTCTTAAAGGGAAAAGAAAGCTTTTATAACAAGTAGAGACCAAGCAAGCTGAGTTGGGCTATGAAAGCTGAGATGATGAGTTCACCTAGCCCCTACCTACCTCCAGTCCCTCCTCTGTAGGGACTTCATAACTGGCTGGAATCAAATTTGTGTCTCAGTAAAATGAGAAGTCAGTGCAAGTGGTGGACCTTTAGGATTTGGGGGGAACAGATGAAACCATGAATCTTGTCTCCTAGGATGTCAAGGGGATACATTACTGGATTCTCAGGTGCTAGGAGAGCACAGACTGAGCCACAAACCTTGCCTGGAGAAGTGAAGGAAAGTTTCAAGGAGTAGATTAGATTTGAGTTGGGCTTGAAAGATGTGAGGGAAGGGAATAGGGAAAAATTTAATAAGGGAAAAATTTGTGGAAAAGATAGGGAAAAATGTGTATAAGAGATCTGGGGAAGGGTCAGCTTCCCCAGAAGCTCTCATAAGGGAAAAATTTGTATAAAAGATCTGGGGAGGGGTCAGCTCTCTGGGCCTTCTGGGATCATTCCATCCTAAAGCACTAAAAGTCGTGGGAGCAGAATCTAAGTGGGACTTTTCCCACCTTGTAGGATATTGTACAATAAGTTATATCTTCACTCATGAATGCTCTTTCTTTCTCTAGCTTTACTGAGTTATAACTGACATACAATAAACTGCACATATTTAAAATTTACAATTTTATAAGTTAAAAATATTAATTGTTTTATTGAAGTATAGTTGATTTACAATGTTGTATTAGTTTCAGGTGTACACCAAAGTGATTCAGTTATACATATGTATATATCTATCTTTTTCCAGATTCTTTTCCCCTATAGGTTATTACAAAATATTGAGTATAGTTCCCTGTGCTATACAGTAGGTCCTAGTTGGTTATCTATTTTATATATAGTAGTGTGTATATGTTAATCCCAAACTCCTAATTTATCCCTCCCACAACTTTATAAGTTTTAACATACCTATGAAACCATTACCACAGTCAAGACAGTGAACACATCCATCACTGAAAGTTCCCTTGTGCCCTTTGTATTCTCTCTTTTCCACCCTCTCTTGCCTCTTCCTCTTCTTGCTTCTGGCAACCACTAATCTGCTTTCTGTCACTGTAGGTTAGTTTGCATTTTCTAAAATTTTATATGAATGGAATCATACAATATGTACTCCTTTTTTATCTGGCTGGGCATAAGTATTTTGAGATTCGTCCGTATTGTTGTGTGTGTCAATAGTTCATGCTTTTTCATTGCCGAGTAGTACTCAGTTGTATGAATAGACCACCATTTGTTTCTCCATTCTACTGATGATAGGCATATGTGTTGTTTCCAGTTTTTGGCTATAACAAATAAAGTTGTTATGAACATTTTTATACAAGTCTTTTATGCACTTGTTTTGTCTTTTCTTTGGGGTCAATATCTTGGAGTATGGTGGGAATATGTTTAACTTAAAAATAATAAAAACCTGCCAGACAGTCTTCTAAAATGGTTGAACCATGAACGTTTCAGCTGTTACATATTCTTGCCAACACTTGTATGGCCATCTCTTTAATTTTAGCCATGCCAATAGATACACAGCAGTACCTCTTATGGTTTTAAATTTGCATTTCCCTAGTGACTAATTATGCTGAGCATGTTTTCATATACTTATTTTCCATCTGCCAATTTTTTGTTGTTGTTGAAGTGTCTGTTCAAATCTTCAGCCCATGTAAAAAACTGGTTGTTTGCTTTCTTATTGTTGAGTTTTTAGAGTTTGTTATATATTCTGGACATGAGTCCTTTATCAGATACATGTTCTACAGAGAGATTCTCCAAGTATATGGCTTGTTATCTTATTCTTTTAGCAGTGTCTTTCATAGATCAAACATTTTATTTTGATGAAGCCCAATTTATCAATTTTTTTCTTTTATGGATTGTGCTTTTGGTGCCATTTCTAAAAAATCTTTTCCTAACCCAAGTTCACAAAAGATTTTTTCTGTTTTTGTTTTTTTTTTTTTAGAAATTTTACAGTTTTAGGGGTTTTTTGTGGAGCTATAATTCACATACCACAAAGCTTACTCGTTAAAGTACACATTTCAGTGGTTTTTAGTATATTTACAAAGTTATGCAACCACCACCACTATCTAACTCCAGAACATTTTCATCACCCCAAAAAGAAACCCTGCCCCCATTAAACAGTCACTCCCATTTCTCTCTCATCCCAGCCCCCAGCAAACACTAATCTACTTTCTGTCTCTATAAATTTGCCTATTCTGAACATATAATATAAATTGAATTATACAATATATTGCCTTCTGTTTATAACTTCTTCACATAGCATAATGTTTTCAAGGTTCATCCATGTTGTAGCATATATCAATACTTCAATCATTTTCATGGCTGAATAATATTCCATTGTATGAATATACTACAGTTTATCCATTCATCAATTGATGTGCATTTGGGTTCTTTTCACTTTTTTGGCTATGATGAATAATGCTGCTATGAACATTCGTGTATGAGTTTTGTTTTGTTTTTTTTTTGGCTATGCCACACGGCATGCGGGATCTTAGTTTCCCTACCAGGGATTGAACCCGCAGCCCCTGCTGTGGAAGTATGGAGTCTTAACCACTGGACTGCCTGGGAAGTCCCAAGTTTTTTTTTTTTTTTTTTTGACCACACTGAATGATATGTGGGATCTTTTTTTTTAAATTTTCTTTTCCTTTTTTTTTTTTTGTAGTATGCGGGCCTCTCACTGTTGTGGCCTCTCCCGTTGCGGAGCACAGGCTCCGGACGCGCAGGCTCAGCGGCCATGGCTCACGGGCCCAGCCACTCCGCGGCATGTGGGATCTTCCCGGACCGGGGCACGAACCCGTATCCCCTGCATCGGCAGGCCGACTCTCAACCACTGCGCCACCAGGGAAGCCCTGATATGTGGGATCTTAGTCCCCCAACCAGAAATCAAACCCGCACCCCTGCAGTGGAAGGGTGGAGTCTTAACTGCTGGATGACCAGGGAAGTCCCTCAAGTTTTTATATAAATATATGTTTTCATTTCTCTTATGTATATACTGAAGAGGTCAATTGCTCGGTCATATCGTAATTCTATGTATAACTTTCTAAGAAACTGACAAACATTTTCTGAAGTGGCTGTACTATTTTACACTCTTAGCAGCAATGCATAAGAGTTCCAATTTCTCCACATCCTCTCCAATGCTTCTTACTGTTCTTTCTTTTCTTTTCTTTCTTTCTTTCTTTTTTTTTTTTTTTAATTATAGCCATTCTAGTGGGTGTGAAGTAGTATGCTACTGTGGTTTTGGTTTGCATTTTCTTAATGACTAATGATGTTGAACATTTTCATGTATTTATTGACTGTATATTTTTGTTGAGAAATATCTATTCACATTTCTTTGCCCATTTTAATTGGGTTATCTGTCTTTTTATTGCTGAGTTGTAAGATTTCTTTATATATTCTGGATACTAGTTTCTTATCAGATATATGTTTGCAAATATCTCTCCATTTTGTGGGTTGTATTCTCACTTTCATGATAGTGTCCTTTGAAGCATAAAAGTTTTAAATTTTTAAAAAAAGACTTCATTTTTATTCAGAGCAGTTTTAGGTGCACAGCAAAATAGAGAGGATGGTACAGAGTTCTCATATATTCCCTGCCCCTCCAAAAGTGTATTATGCCCCATTATCAACATCCCCCACTAGAGCAGTACTTTTGTTACAATTGAGGAACCTACACTGACACATCATGATCACCCAAAGTCCATAGTTTACATTAGGGTTCACTGTTGGTATTGTATAGTCTATGGTTTTGGACAAATGTATAATGACATGTATCCATCATAATAGTATCATACAGAGTATTTTTGCTGCCCTAAAAATTGACTATGCTCTATTCATCCTTCCCCACCTCTCGCCTCTGGCAACCACTGATCTTTTTACTGTCTCCATAGTTTTGCCTTTTCTGTGATGTCATATTGTTGGAATCATATAGTACGTAGCTTTTTCATTATGGCTTCTTTCACTTAGTAATATGCATTTAAGGTTTCTCCATGTCTTTTCATGGTTTAATAACTCAGTTTTTTTTTTAGCACTGAATGGTATTTCATCGTCTGGATGTACTACAGTTTATTTATCCATTCACCTACTGAAAGACATCTTGGTTGCTTCCAAGTTTTGGCAATTATGGATAAAGATACTATAAACATCTGTGTGCAGTTTTTTTGTGTGGATATAAGGTTTCAACTCCTTTGAGTAAATACCAAGGAGCATGATTGCTGAATTGTATGATTGGAGTATGGTTAGTTTTGTAAGAAACCACCAAACTGTCTTCCAAAGCTGCTGTACCATTTTGCATCTCCACCAGCAATGAATGAGGGTTCCTGTTGTCCCACATCCTTGACAGCATTTGGTTTGTCAGTGTTTTTGGATTTTGGCCATTATAGGTGTGTGGTGTTATCTTTTAGTTGTTTTAATTTGCAATTTCCTGGTGACGTATGATGTGGAGCATCTTTACATATGCTTATTTTCCATCTGTATATCTTCTTTGTAGGGTGTTTGTTCAGGTCCTTGGCCCACTTCGTAATTGTTTGTTTTCTTATTGAGTTTTAAGAGTTCTTTGTACTTTTGGATAACAGTTCTTTATAAGATATGGGTTTTTTTGCAAGCATTTTCTCCTACGCTGTGACTTGTCTTCTCATTCTCTTGACATTGTCTTTCAGAGAACAGATATTTTCAATTTGAATGAAGTCCAGCTTATAAATTACATCTTTCATGGATCATGTCTTTCATGTTGTATCTAAAAAGTCATTGCCATATCCAAGGTCGTCTAAGTTTTCTCCTGTGTTATTTTCCAGGAGTTCCTATAGTTTTTCGTTTTACATGTAGGTCTACGATCAATTTTTGTTAATTTTTGTGAAGGCTACAATGTCTATGTCTAAATTATTATTATTTTTTTGCCTGTGGATATTTATTGTCGCAGCATCATTTGTTGAAAAGACTTTATTTGCTCCATTGTACTGCGTCTGCTCCTCTATGATAGATCAGTTGACTATATTTATGTGGGTCTATTTCTGGGCTTTCTTTTGTCTTTTGTGTTCAATTGACTTGTTTGTATATATGTATTTTTGCCAATACCACACTGTCTTGATTAATGTAGCTTTAAGAAGTCCTGAAGTCAGTTACTATTAGTCCTTTGATTTTGTTCTTCTCCTTCACTGTTGTGTTGGCTATTCTGAGTCTTTTGTCTCTCCATATAACTTTTGCAATCAGTTTATCAACACCACAAGATAATTTTCTAGGATTTTGATTGGGATCACATTGAATCTATAGATCAAGTTGGAAAGAACTATTGGAAAGAACAATAATATCTTGACAATATTGTCTTCCTACTCATGAACATGGAATTTATTAAATAAATGGAACTCTCCATTTATTTAATTCTTTGATTTTTTCATCAGAGTTTTATAGTTTTCCTTATATAGATCTTGTACATATTTTGTTGGAGATATAATTAAGTATTTCATTTTTGGGTGGTGCTTATGTAAATGACATCATGCTTTTAATTTCAAATTCCACGTGTTCATTGCTGGTATATAGGAAGGTGACTGACTTTTATATATTAACCTCATATCCTGCAACCTTGCTATAATTACTAATTAGTTCCAGGAGGTTTTTTTCTTTTTTTTGGTCAGTCCTTTCAGATTTTCTACACATTGATAGATGATCATGCCGTCTGTGGACAAGGACAGTTTTATTTCTTCCTTCCCAAAATGTAAACCTTTTCTTGTCTTATTTCATTAACTAGTACTTTCTGTACAATGTTGAAAAGCACCGGTGAGAGGGGAATCCTTACTTTCTGATCTTAGTGGGGAAGATTCAAGTTTCTCACAATTAAGTATGATATTAGATGTAGGTTTTTATAGATGTTCTTTATCAGGTTAAGTTTCCCTCTATTCCTATCTTACAGAGTGTTCTCATCATGAATTGCTGTTGGATTTTGTCAAGTGCTTTTTCTGCATCTATTGATATCATCATGTGATTTTTCTTTTTTAGCCTGTTGATGTGATGATTACATTAATAGATTTTCAAATGTTGCACTAGCCTTGCATACCTGGGACAAATCCCATGTGGTTGTGGTGTATTATATATTGGTCTGTAGGTTTTTTTGGTTTTTGTTTGGGTAATGTCTTTATCTGTTTTGGTATTAGGGTAATGTTGACCTCATAGAATGAATTAGGAAGTATTCTCTTTGCTTCACAGTTTTAATTTCTTTTAAATTTTATTTATTTATTTATTTTTGGCTGTGTTGGGTCTTCATTTCTGTGTGAGGGCTTTCTCTAGTTGTGGCAAGCAGGGGCCCCTCTTCATTGCGGTGCGCGGGCCTCTCACTATCGCGGCCTCTCTTGTTGCGGAGCACAGGCTCCAGACTCGCAGGCTCAGTAGTTGTGGCTCACGGGCCTAGTTGCTCTGCGGCATGTGGGATCTTCCCAGACCAGGGCTCGAACCTGTGTCCCCTGCATTAGCAGGCAGATTCTCAACCACTGCACCACCAGGGAAGCCCCACAGCTTTAAATTTTGATGAAGTACAATTTATACATTTTTTGTTTGTTTGTTTGTGCTCATCTGCTTTTAAATGAAAGACAGGAATCGTAAAGCATTCTCATTAAGCACAACATACAATAAAACTATATCTCAACCCCATTTTCTGGCAAATAAAGGGGTGGAATTGACATGGGAGAAATGGAGAAAGTGAGGGCAGTTGTTTACTTGGACTTAGAGTTCAAAGTACAGTTGAATGCTAGCCACTGACTTTGATCATTGAGCAACTAATAGTCAAGGATAACTAACTGTTGGGGAATTCCTCTAATCCTTATACCTCAGTAGCTTTCCTCTGAAAAGGGTGAAGCTAAGGCTACCAATAAGAAGCCATTCTCTGGACTGCAGCAATGTTGCTTCAAGGGAGCTCCAGCTGGGTTCTCTGGGAACCAGATGCTAAAATGGAGTTAAGTGTACAAAAGGGGAGTAACACCTGTTAAGGGAAAAGGCAGGAAGCAGGATTGGCCAGGAGGAGGTCTCAGCCTGCGAAGCAGACCTGACAAAGCCTCTGCCAGTCCAATGGGGCACTCTGGGGCAAAATTCTTGTTAGAGGAGTTCCATGTTGGTAGAAAAGGGCTAGGCTTGTGTATCACAGTCTTGCTCATCCATTGGCTGGCAGCCACCCCTGAGAAGAGCATGACTGTGTCTCAAAAGCTGATGGGTGCCTGAAGAAACTAACTGCTGGGGGCAACTAGAACCAATACTCTTGGCAGCAGGGCAGCAAGTCCTTTACTGAAGGGGCAATAGTAGCAAATCTCCATGTGTGCTATACAGACAGACCTGAGGTTCATATCCCAGCAACATGTAACCTTAGGCAACCGCTCTGACTCAGTTTCCTCAGCTGTAAAATGGAGAGAAGGCCTTTCTTACAGGGTTGTGGGAGGATTAAACAAGGTGAGGATGAACATGGTGCCTGATACAGTCCAGGCATTCAGTAATGTTCCTCCCTTTCCCCTAGGTGGAAATTAGCCAAGGGAACATCCTGTTCTATGAACCAGTTCCCACCCTGCTCTTTAGAAACTTTGTTTCCTCTCATTTTCCACTAGGGAATCAAGCCCCTATGGCATCTTCTGACCCTCTGGATGTGCTGCCTCTGTGTCCCAGGGCCGGTAGTGTCCCCTGACTTGTTCCTCTCCTGCCTTTTGCAGCCTGGAAACTCAGAAGACCTCTGTGGTTGTTGGTTGTTCCAGGCGGGGACTACTGGAGGATGTTAGTATGAGGCAGAGGTAATGCTTCCTGGAATGCACCAGAAGTAAGCAAATTGCACCATCTCTTTCAGCTGCCTGCGAGCACATCCAGTGATGATTCCTGTAAGAAGAAACTGTCGTGTTCCTCTTTCTAAGTGTCTCGTTAAAAGCCTGAGGACAGATTTCCCCTCCTTCACTTAAGGTCTCTACCCTGGGATGCGAGACAGCACCTGAACGGGAAAGAGCAGGATGTGTTCTGTGCGAGTCATTATCCTTCCTCAGGGTGCTCTGACCATAGGAACACAGGTCTCCTAGGTCCTCTTACTTCCTGTGTGCATGTAATTGGGCCTGATTTACTGGGGAGTCTCAACTTGTTGGAATATAAGCACAAAACAATTTTATTTCTTCCAGTAACTGCCCCTGGCTACACGGAGCCAGATCTCTCTTTCCTGCTGGGAGCAGCTCCCTTAACGATGTCTTGGTCCGGTTCCATAACTTTCCAGCCACTTTCGGTTACTACAACAGTCTCATTCCGGTAATTAAGACTCAATCTTTTACATTTTTAAAATTTTCATTGCAAACTTGATTCAAAGCTCTTCTTTTCCCTCCCCGCCAGCATAAGCTAGAGCCGGGCCCTGGTTGTTTGGGGCAGTGGAAGGGAAGTGGGGACTGGCTTGAGGGCACCCATCCTCCTCCGTTTCAAGGCCTTAGCATCTCTGTTTGAGGCTGGACGGAGGGATGGGGAGTAAGAGGCCTCTTGACATGACCTATGAGGGCAAGGGAGGTGTCGTGCATCCTTTGCCCCTTCTTGGTTCTTTCTGGTTCTGTTAGAAGCTGAAGATTTCACCACAGCCTTCCTCAATCACTGAGGACCATCCTTTCCTCTTACCCCCAGCCCCCTCAGCTGCACCTCCCTTTGGCCTCACCAGTGAGCTAGGCTCCCAACTACTCCATTCTCTGGCTTAGGTATCCAACTTTTGATTCTGCAGCAACCTGGGCAAACCTTTGGCTTCTGCCCTGGAGCTGACTTTTGTGCATCTCCACATGGAGCTACAGGGCTTGCTGGAGTGACTGTGGTCTTTCAAGGGCCACCTGGATCTAGGATGGGAGAGCTGTCTCCCATCTTCTTCCCACTCATGCTGTACCAAGTCCCTTCAAGCTCTGCTGGGTAGGCTATTGCTGTGGGCCTCCCAGTTTCAGAATCTCCAGGCCTGAAGTGGGTATCAGTCTTTATATTCAAGTATAATCCTAGACCTCAGGCTATGAATGTCAAGAGCTCTGCTCTTCTTTCTTACAGCGGAGAAGTGGAACAGACAGAGCACTGGGCTGCAGCCCTTGGCTCCCGGAAGCAAAGGACCTTTGGCAATGCTCTGAGCCTCTGAGGCATGGTAGGGTCTGTGCCTTCTCTTTCCCTTTGTATTGGGGCAGGAAAGCACTCCCATCTATTCTCCACAGGGGAGAAGAAGGCCTAACCTGTCCACACAGGCCTGGGAACTCTCTCCTTGTCTCTCGGTCCTTTTCTATTCTGACTGGAGGTGGGCTGGATGCTGGTTGATTTCAGGGGTTCTGGTGCCTCCGTCAGCTCCGTGTGGAGGAGGCTGGCTCCATCTGCTGGTGGCTTGCTAGTACTTCTCTGCGGGTTACTTGGCTCTCGTGTCCTTGGCTGCAGTTCTAGCGTTAATGGGAAAACATGTGAAGATCTGCCCAGCAGTACACAAGAATATCCTGTCTCTCCTCCTTTTAACTGTGCTGAAGTTGCTCTTCTTCCTGGAAGCATTCCTTGATTAAATCCCATCAGAATGAAATTGTTTAGTGTGCACTCAGGCTCTCAATTGGTAGTAAGTTCATACATGTGTGTGTTATTTATCCATGTCCTGCCTAGTTTTTATGTGTTATAAGGATAGCTAGTGTTTATTGAACTCTTGCCATGTGCCATATACTGTCCTAAGCATGTCACCTACTTCATCTCATTCAGTCCTCACACCACAATCCAAGAGCCAGATGCCATTATTATGCCCATTTTATAGATGAGAAAACTAAAAGGAGGTAAAAATGTTAAATAGCTTCTCTAAGGTTTATAGTCATAAAGTGATATAAACAGGCGATTTAAATCCCAAGCTCATACCCTCTACCAATATTTTGTTCTGCCTCTTTGGTTTTATACTGTGGTCCTTCTGCACCCTTCCCCCTCCCCCTGTATCATCCCTAAAGCCCTAAGTAACTACTTGTAGATCAGTGTGAAATACTTCCCATAATAATTTTTGTTTGGATTAACAGAATCTGCCCTGTTGGGGCTTGTGCAAGAGCTGAACTAGTCATGGTGAGATTGTGGTCAACTTGTAAATGGGCCAAACTCTGTAATCATGTTGAAGTCATCAGTACAGACCCTTTGGACAGAAGGCTGATGCTTCCTCATCAAATCCCTTCTCTAACATTTTCAGATTAATTTTTTCCCGGGGTGGCCTAGGGTCCTGACCACACACTCCAGGATCATCTACCTGAGCGATTCTTTTCATCTGAAAGAGGAGAATCTCTTTTGTTTGTGTAGCATATTTATTTCCATTGTCTCCTAGGTATCCGTAACCACTTTGAGTAGAAAGTGATTATTATCCTTCTCATTATAAGAGCGAGGACACTGAATCATGGAGGTTAGACACTTCCCTGAGATCACACAGCATTGGGGCCTGGAACCAAATCGTCTGCCTTTACTCTATCATGAGGCAGACCCACCCTCAATGCCTTTTATGTAAGACCCTCAGGCCCCTGCCCCCTTGCTGTGGGCTCTGCTCACCAGTGGGTGTTTCTTCTTCACTTGTAGCCATGTCCACACACCTTGGTCCTGCCTCTTCCTCTAGCCTCCTCTCACTGGCCTCACCTACATCCTCCCTGCCTCTCCAAGGGCCTGGAAACACCTCTCGGGGTAGGGAGACTGGGCCTCAAAGTCTTCTGACCGTGGCCCCCCCAAACCCCTGGAGGGGCTGCTCACTGCTTTTATTGGCCTTAGTCATGGCGGGTGTTATTTATTGTCAGATGAATGTATTTCCAAATAAAACAGAAAACGAAAAATAACCACAGTGACAGAGCTGTAAAAAACCCTGCCGGCTCGCTCACTTGAAGAAAAGCCTGCACAACTAATTAACCCGGGCAGGCCTCCTTGGTGTTTGGAAACGAGCTTGGAATTAATACCACCCTTCTCAGCTGCTGCAGCCAGCCTCTAAATCTTCACTGGGCAATAGCAGTAGAGACACACAGAATTATAGAGACAGTGAGAAGACAAGATGGGAGAAGACAGAGAGACAGAGTGAGATAAACAGCCATCTGGCTCCGTGCCCATACATAGTATTTTAGCTAGACTCTGGATTCTAGAAAGGCAGACAGACAGACAGACTGCATCTCTTCTCAAAGCGAGTGGTAAGGGGAGAAAATGGAGCCTGTCTAGCTCGGAGTACATCTTGTTTTTATACCACTGAAGTCAGAGAATCAGAATCAAGTTTCTGGGCTGGAAGGGGCTTATGAGAGGTCATCTAATTTGGTGGTTTAAAATTATTTTTAGGGCTTCCCTGGTGGCGCAGTGGTTGAGAGTCCGCCTGCTGATGCAGGGGACACAGGTTCGTGCCCCGGTCTGGGAAGATCCCACATGCCGCGGAGCGGCTGGGCCTGTGAACCATGGCCACTGAGCCTGCGCGTCCTGAGAGGCCCGCGTACCGCAAAAAAAAAAAAAAAAAAAAAAGAAGAAGTAAAGCTTTTTTTGAAGGAGAAATTATAAATTGCAATTTAATCACATAATCACTTTGACACTCTCAAGCAAGCTAATTTCTTCCCTTGCCTCATTTCATCCACTCAGTGAGATGAATCTTAATGAATAATGTCCTATGAATATTTAATTTTTGATCAATTTGAATTTTCTCTGTCATACCTGCTGGAGACATGAATCAGCTCCTCTTCTGCCCGGCAGAGTGAATTTAGAGTGTGGCCTGGGTGTATCTCTGCCCCTGACTGCAGAAGCGGTCTGCCTGAAGGTCTTGGGGTTCTGGTTTGCCACCATCTCAACATTGTGACTTGCACTTCCCTGGATGCCTTCTTTAAGCTTCTCTAATCTGCCCCACCAGTGGATGCCTGAAGCCAGTGGTTGTCCAGGCAGATGAGATGCATCTGAAAATGACTTTCCACAGGTGCCCCCTCTTTCTTCATCCTTTCTCACCAGTGATTTAAAGAAGCCTCCCTCCTGATACTGACCTGATCCTTCCTGGCCCCTGGGGACAAGTGTCATCATTCAAAAGACAAGTATCTAGAGAGACATTAGTAGAAGTACTCTTCTCAGCTGTTTGAGAAGTCTTCTTTCATGAGATAATATTTGATATTTTTACAGTGCTTTACAGTGCTTTACAGTTTGCAAAGTGACTTCACATACATCTTTTCTTTTTATGTCTTAAAACATCCTTGTGTTTGATCTCTATTTCCTAACTGTGAGGTGAGACAATGGGGCTGGAGAGAGCTCTTTCTTATTCTGGATCAAAGGGGTAAGTATAAGAACTCACAACCTGGAAGGACTGCTAAGTTCAAAATCAGCAAAATGGTTCCAAACTGAGCTACCTATTAAGGGGAAAGATTGAATGTTTGGGACTGGGATGTGGAGGAAGAAAGAAGAGTATTATTTTTAAAAGAAAATATTATTTTTCATAATTTTTTCCATTATAGTTTATTACAAGGTATTGAATATAGTTCCCTGTGCTATACAGTAGGTCCTTGTTGTTTATCTATTTTATATATAGTAGTTTGTATCTGCTAATTCCAAACTCCTAAGTTATCCCTCCCCCACTTCCCCTTTGGTAACCATAAGTTTGTTTTCTATGTCTGTGAGTATGTTTTGTAAATTAGTTCATTTGTATCGTTTCTTTAGATTCCATATATAAGTGATACCATATGATATTTGTCTTTGTCTGTCTTACTTCACTTAGTATGATAATCTCTAGTTCCATCCATGTTGCTACAAATAGCATTATTTCATTCTTTTTTATGGCTGTGTAGTATTCCATTATATATATATATACACCACATCTTCTTTATCCATTCATCTTTAACCATTCATGGACATTTAGGTTGCTTCCATGTCCTGGCTATTGTAAATAGTGCTGTTATGAACATTGGGGTGCAGGTATCTTTGCAAATTATGGATTTCTCTGGATATATGCCTAGGACAGGGATTGCAGGATCATATGGTAACTCTATCTTCAGTTTTTTGAGCAACCTCCATACTGTTTTCCATAGTGGCTGCACCAGTTTACATTCCCACCAACAGTGTAGGAGGGTTCCCTTTTCTCCACACCCTCTCCAGCATTCACTATTTGTAGCTTTCTTTTAACGATGGCCATTCTGACTGGTGTGAGGTGATACCTCACTGTAGTTTTGATTTGCACTTCCCTAATAATTAGTGATGTTGAGCATTTTTCATGTACCTCTTGGCCATCTGTATGTCTTCTTTGGTGAAATGTCTATGTAGGTCTTCTGCCCATTTTTAACTGGGTTGTTTGTTTTTTTGATATTGAGCTCCATGAGCTGTTTGTATATTTTGGAGATTAATCCCTCGTCTGTTGCTTCATATGCAACTATCTTCTCCCATTCTGAGGGTTGTGTTTTCATCTTGTTTATGGTTTCCTTTGTTCTGCAAAAGCTTTTAAGTTTCATTAGGTCCCATTTGTTTATTTTTGTTTTTATTTCCATTTTTCTAGGAGGTGGGTCAAAAAAGATCTTGCTGTGGTTTACATCAAAGAGTGTTTTTCTTATGTTTTCCTCTAAAAGTTTTATAGTGTCCAGTCTTACATTTAGGTCTTTAATCCATTTTGAGTTTATTTTTGTGTAGGGTGTTAGGGAGTGTTCTAATTTCATTCTTTTACATGTAGCTATCCAGTTTTCCCAGCACCACTTATTGAAGAGGCTGTCTTTTCTCCATTGTATGTTCTTGCCTCCTTTGTCATAAATTAGGTGACTATATGTGTGTGGGTTTATCTCTGGGCTTTCTATCCTGTATCATTGATCTATACTTCTGTTTTTGTGCCAGTACCATACTGTCTTGATTACTGTAGCTTTGTAGTATAGTTTGAAGTTGGGGAGCCTGATTCCTCCCACTCCATTTTTCTTTCTCAAAATTGCTTTGTGCTCTTCAGGGTCTTTTGTGTTTCCATACAAATTGTAAAATTTTTTGTTCTAATTTTGTGAAGAATGCCACTGGTAGTTTGATAGGAATTGCACTGAATCTGTAGATTGCTTTGGGTAGTATGGTCATTTTCACAGTATTAATTCTTCCAATCCAAGAACATGGACTATTTCTCCATCTGTTTATATCATCTTTGATTTCTTTCATCAGTGTTTTATAGTTTTCTGAGTACAAATCTTTTGCCTCCTTAGGGAGGTTTATTCCTAGGTATTTTATTCTTTTTGTTGTGATGGTAAATGGGATTGTTTCCTTAATTTCTCTTTCTGATTTTTCATTGTTAGTGTATAGGAATGCAAAAGATTTCTGTGCATTAATTTTGTATTCTGCAACCTAACCAAATTCATTGATTAGTTCTAGTAGTTTCCTGGTAGCATCTCTAGGATTTGCTATGTATAGTATCATGTCATCTGCAAACAGTGACAGTTTTACTTCTTCTTTTCCAATTTGTATTCCTTTTATTTCTTTTTCTTCTCTGATTGCTGTGGCTAGGACTTCCAAAACTATGTTGAATAAGAGTGGCGAGAGTGGACATCCTTGTCTTATTCCTGATCTTAGTGGAAATGGTTTCAGTTTTTCACCATTGAGAATGATGTTGCCTGTGGGTTCGTCATATATAGCATTTATTATGTTGAGGTAGGTTCCCTCTCTGCCCATTTTCTGGAGAGTTTTATGAGAAGTGGGTGTTGAATTTTGTCAAAAGCTTTTTTTGCATCTATTGAAATGATCATATGCTTTTTATTCCTTAATTTGTTAATATGGTGTATCACACTGATTGATTTGTGTATATTGAAGAATCCTTGCTTTCCTGGGATAAATCCCACTTGATCATGGTGTATGATCTTTTAATGTGTTGTTGGATTCTGTTTGTTAGTATTTTGTTGAGGATTTTTGTCTCTATGTTCATCAGTGATATTGGTCTGTAATTTTCTTTTTTTGTGATATCTTTGTCTGGTTTTGGTATCAGGGTGATGGTGGCATTGTAGAATGAATTTGGGAGTGTTCCTTCCTCTGAAATTTTTTGGAAGAGTTTGAGAAGGATAGGTGTTAGCTCTTCCCTGAATGTTTGATAGAATTTGTCTATGAAGCCATCTGGTCCTGAACTTTTGTTTGTTGGAAGATTTTAATTACAGTTTCAATTTCATTGCTTGTGATAGGTCTGTTTATCACAAGTGCTTTCATACTCTCCTTAAGAGGAAGGCCTAATTCCTCTCCAAGTGTGCACTGGTCTTATTGGCTTGCTTCTAACAAATAGAATAAATGAAAATGACAGTGCATGATTTCAGAGATTAGGTCCTTTCATCTTCCTCCTTGCTCTTAAATTACCTGCTCTTGGAGAAGCCAGCTTCCATGTTGTGAGGATACTCAAGCAGCCTATGGAGAGACCTATGTGGTAAGGATCTAAAGTCTCCTGCCAATATCCATGAGAGTAAACCATCTTGGAAGTGGATCTCCAATTTCCAACTTCACTGAAGTGTAGTCAAGCCTTCAATGACTGCAATTCTTGTCATCATCTTGACTGCCATCTCATGAGAGACCCTTGGCCAGAACCACTTAACTAAGCCACTTGCAGATTCTTGACCCACAGAAAAGGTGTGGTAATAAGTGTTTGTTGCTTTAAGCCCCAAGTTTTTAAATAATTTGTTACAAAGCACTAAGTAAAAACACACCCTTTTTCTGAGTCTGGAAGTGGTGTGAGGAAACAGAATTTTCATGGGTCTTGTTGAGTCAGACCTGGACACCAGAGCTGCTGTGGCTCCTGCCATGGCAGGCACAAAGGAGTACCTGCTGAAGCCCTCACTTTGGAGAAGGCTGAGACAGCAGGTAGTTTTAGGAGATGAGGCAGTGGTGGCTAGGGCTACACATTGAACATGAGGTGGAGGAGAGAGGCAAGTAGGGCCAAGCAAATCTGGGGAGACCCATATACTGGGTCTGGTCCACTAGACTCCTATTCCTTCGTCTTATAATTCCTGCTAGAATGGAGTTTCTAGAAGTGCAGTTAAGCATGCTACAGAGAAATAAAAAAGCCACAAATATTTTGCATATCTGCATAATAGTATGAGTAAAACTGAGACAATTGTTTTTGTTAAAATAATAAATTCCCATCACAAAAATTTAAATAGTAAAAAGCACAAAAGACAAAGCAAGCATTACTCAACAAACTATGATCCAAAGAGAACACTATTATATAAAAATTTTTTATACTCACTCTTTACATTGACATTTTCCCTTGCCAATAAATATAATTACACTTATCTTTTTATTAAATATAGTGGACTAGATGTTCCATGAAACTTCTCCAGGGACAGTATGCTCCCCAAATGAGGAATATATATACTTCCTCCTCATTTGAAAATGCATGAGTTCATGGTTGAGTTGACACAAAATAAAGAGAATTTCTTAGAGACAAAAAACACAAGAAAATATGAAGCTGAAAGGATAAGTAAACTATAGAGCTGGTCTTTGTCTTGGAGTCTATTTGGAGTTTAATAGGTAATATGGGCCATATACGTGACAGATGGGAGATACAGCCCTGGGCCCAAGCAGCCTGGACTCTGGAAAAAACACACTCCACATAAAGAGAAAGTTCATGAAGATACTTGCTATCATCCTTGACTCTTGGTGGAAAAGAAGAAAGAACATAAAGAAAAATGTTTTCTTGTAGAATTCCTAATCTTAAACCTGAATTTACCTAAAACTCCATTCTGAAAATTTGAATTATCCTGGATTGGTGAGATCCTCAGTTCTTGAAAAAAAATCCTCTCTGAAAGAACACTCTTTAAACCTTGGCCTCAGAGAATTCCCACAGATAAAGTTCCAAGGCACATGGACTTCACAATAAAAATTCGACAAACACATGAGGAAATAAATGACTGTGAATGAGGCTCAGTATATGCAACAAATTCCTCAAAGGCTGTAATGACTTGTACTTAGCCAATACAGAATACAAAATGAACATATTTAAGTTGTTTATGAAATAAAAGAGAGTATTGGAAGTATAATGAGGGAACAAAAGACTATCAGAATAACCTAGTCAGATGTAAAAGGAAGAAATACAATTTTAGAAAGTAGAAAAGTATAATCATTCAAATGAACAACTCAATGTATGCAATAATAAACTAGACACAATTGAATTAAGAAGAAAGAATTAGTGATCCGGAAGTTTCTCTAAAGAATGACCTAGAATACAGTAGGAAGACAAGAGATGAAAGAGTGAGGAGATATAAAGAACTGAGTGAGGAGATATAACATATGTATAATCGGAATGTCAAAGGATGACGGAGAGAATGGGAGAAAAGCATTAAAAAAGATAATGACTGAAAAGTTTCCAGTCCTGATGAAAGACATCAGTCCTCAGTTTAGCAAGCTCAGTGAATCCAAAACAGGATTAAGATAAAGAAGCCCATATTTTGTTGAAAAACAGAACACTAAAGAAAAAGAGAGGATCCTAAAAGTAGCTAGAGAGAAAAGATAGGTTACCTACAAAGCAATGAGGATTCCACCCACAGCTTATTTATCAACAGCAACAACAGAAGCCAGAAGACTATGGAAT
The DNA here is from genome assembly GCF_964374135.1 of Grampus griseus. Classification (NCBI taxonomy): domain Eukaryota; kingdom Metazoa; phylum Chordata; class Mammalia; order Artiodactyla; family Delphinidae; genus Grampus; species Grampus griseus. The sequence continues at coordinate 84,846,513 of NC_139017.1, forward strand.
GATAGCTCTGATGTGCTACGTGAAAGTATGCTAGAATTCTACCCCTGGTAAAATTTTCTCTTAAACGTGAGGGCAAAATAAAAACAAGTTAAAAATGTTTTAAAAAGAAAAGTGATACAATTGATTACCAAGAGACACTTGCTAAAAGAACTTATACAAATATGTACCAGGAAGAAGAAAAATGATCCCAGGAGGAGTTTTGAAGTGCAAGAATGAATGGTGAAGAAAGAATATCGTAGATGCATAAATAAATATTGATTGTATAAAATCATCATCATCATCCTCTAATTTGTGGGGTTAAAAATCAAGTTAGAACTAGAATCATGAACAAAAGTACACAAATTGACCATATTTGGATAGAGATCAAAAATAGGAAAAATGAAACTTTTCTTTTTTTAAGAGATACAGAGATGTGTGATAAAACTATAAAGAAAAGGAAAGGAAAGGAATAATTAGCACAAAATTTGGGGTAGTGGGTTACTGGAGTGGGAGGAGGGAGATGCGTAGGAAGGGATAGGGCATGTAGGGGGCTTTAAAGGTATTGTGAATATTCTATTAAGATAGGTGTTGGATATTTGGCTATGTATTTTTTTTATTATAGCACTTCTTTAAAATGTAAATATCTATTTCTTCTTTTTTTACTGAAGTAGAGTTGATTTACAGTGTTGTGTAATTTCTGCTTTATAGCAAAGTGATTCAGTTATACATATATATATATATATATATGTATGTATATTCTTTTCCATTATGGTTTATCACAGGATATTGAATATAGTTTGCTGTGCTGTACAGTAGGATCTTGTGGTTTATCCATTCTATATATAATAGTTTGCATCTGCTAATCCCAAACTCCCAGTCCATTCCTCTCCCCTCACTCCCCTTGACAACCACAAGTCTGTTCTTTATGAGTCTGTTTCTTTTTCATAGATAAGTTCATTTGTGTCATATTTTAAATTCCACATGTAAGTGACATCATATGGTATTTGTCTTTCTCTTTCTGACTTACTTCACTTAGTATGATAATCTCTAGGTCTATCCATGTTGCTGCAGATGGTATTATTTCGTTCTTTTCTTAGGGCTGAGTAGTATTCCATTGTATATGTACCACATCTTCTTTATCCATTCATTTGTTGATAGACATTTAGGTTGTTTCCATGTCTTGGCTATTGTGAATAGTGCTGCTATGAACATAGGGGTGCATGTATCCTTTTGAATTATAGTTATCTCCAAGTATATGCCCAAGAGTGGGATTGCTGGATCATATAGTAACTCTATTTTTAGTTTTTTAAGGAACCTCCATACTGTTTTCCATAGTGGCTGCACCAACTTACATTCCCACCAAGAGTGTAGGAGGGTTCCCTGTAAATATCTATTACATATACTTTTTGTAGGTATGATGTAATAAAAATGGAATAATTATAATTGATGTTGTAATGACCATTGTTATGATGTGTATCTTTTCACACACCTTAAGGTAAATTCCTGGAAAGAAGATTTTGAGGAAAAGGATGAGTTTAATAATTTTTCCTTCAAATGTATTGCCACCTCCTCCCCTCCACAAAAAAAGGTGCACCAACTTATACTCCTACCAGCAGTGCACAAAAGGGCCCATTTCCCCACACCCTAGGATTACTCTTTTTTGTGCACTTTCTAAAATGTGCTCTTATCATATATGCCAGCATGGTGAGCTAGGCTTCTTTAAAGAGATTGGAATGGGATGAACAGTTTATGAAGAAGGTGGTATAAGTAATCCCATTTTACAGATAACACAACTAAGAATCACTGAGGTTGAGTGACTGGCCCAGGTTCACATTGTGATCCAGTTCAGTGACCTTTTCACTCTGTCTCACTGCTGGTCAAACTCCACTGAACCTTTGTGTTGGAGCAGTCTGTTGCTGTACGTGAAAATCCTTCCCAGAAAAAGAAAGCCAGCAAAGAAGGCAGAAGGAATGTGTGCTTTGTGAGGTCCTGGTGGAGGCAGTGGAGTACAGTGACAGAGAAAGGCTTTCAGTATTTATATCCTCAAATCTGAGGACTACTCCTTTCTTTGGTCCTTAAGCCCCTGATGATAAACTATGGAGACAGAGGGTTGAAGCCTTATTTAATCAGACCAGGGCCTGGCACATGGACAGTGCTTACTAAATATCTGTTGGTTCTTGAATAAACTCTGGTGGATATTTTTGTTACCAAATATGGAGGGAGAACTGTCCCTTTGGCTAGGCCAGGTTTCTTTCTCTGCGTGAAGTGAGTCTGGGCCAGGGCAGGAAGAGGGATGGACTGACCTTTCAAGGTCCCTTTCTGCTGGAGAAACAAGGACTGTCAGCAGGCAGTGATGCAGTGAGCATCTACCCCACCTCCCGCGCCCTCCAATGTGCATTGGCTTTCTTTGCTCCAAGCGATTAGCAGGGAGATTGGCAGGCAGTAGTGGCAATGGAAGTTTAATGTTCTGGAAACCCAGTCTTTTTTCCTTTTCCTCCGAGGTTTTCCCTGTTGAGTCAGGGAAAGGTCTTGCCGCTTAATAGGCAGACAGGGATGGAGCCTGGGAGTTTTGCTGTCAGAGACTGGAATTTATCACGTGACACCAAGCCCAGGCATGCCTGCATTTGTGGGGGAGATGTGGCAAGTTGGGGGGAGGGAACTGCTGTCCTACCTTGGGGACATTGACCCTGTAAAAGGGCACTGAGACCCAGCCATGACCTTGAAATTTGACCCACTCAGCCCAAGGCAGGCCAGGACACCTTTGGCTCATAGCCTGGCAATAGCAGGTGGAATCAATTGCTCCTGTTTCTCTTAGCTGGTACCAAACATCCTCTGGTGGGTCCTAAGTCCTTGTGCCTGTTAAACAGAGGACTGCATGTAATTGCAGGAGCTGACAGACCTGTGTTAATATCCTGCCTCAGTTCTCTACTCGCTGTTTGATATTGGGAAAGCTTCTCTATTCCTCTGAGCTTCTATTTTCCTCCTCTGAAAACAGAGGCAATCATAATTACCTTTAAAATTAAATTAAGTGGTATATGCACCTGGACAGGCATAAGAGTTGAGTGGTAAAGATCACAACGCTGGAACCAGATTTCCTGGGTTCAAACCTGACTCTGACAACTGCTACCTGTTAAAATGTAGGCAAGTAACAGCCTCTCTATACCTTGGTGTCCTCACTTGTAAGATGGGGATAATAATAACAGCACATATCTTATAGTATCATTGTGATGGTGAAGTGAGTTAACATTCATGATATGTTTAAAACCATGCTTGGCACATACTGAGTGCTATACAAATTGTTTTGTTTGTTTGTTTATTTTTATCAGGTTCCCCCTTCCTTCCTTGTTTTCACTACCTTCTCTCTTGCCCCTATGTTGTTTGCCAGTCTATAAGATCTGATTTAGGTCTTGGTTTCCTGATTTATAATCAGTGCTTATTGGGGTCACCCTTGTTGTCTGGGATCCCAGCTCCTAACATTCTCACCATGTCCTTCTCCTTGGGATTGCAGACTCCCCAGGAGCCCTGCTTAGGTAGATCCAATCTAGACAGATGTTTCCAGAATCCCGCTGACATCTTTCTGATTCTATTACTGCCTTTGCCCAAAGACCTCTGCTGCCTCTACCCAGGCCTCCCTCAGGGATCCAGTGCTGTCTTCTCAGCCCAATGCCTTCCTGGCTTCCTCTTGTTCTCTCCGAGATGGTGCTACCAGGGCCTCAGCAAGCCCCAAGGCTAAGTCCACCCAAGGGACAATGAAGTCCCCCTGGGTTGGCCTTCATCTCTGGTGAGCCCAAGGTGGGCAAGGACCCAGAGCTTCCTGGGTTTGAGTCCAACATTCCATCTAGATACTTCTCATTGCTAAGTATAAAATTTCTTTCTGGGACCTCATGTTTTTGAAAGGCAACCAATCTCATTGTTGAATAGCTCTAATGAACAACAATGACAACAATAACAAAAATAGCAGCTATTATTTACTGAGTAATTACTGTATGTCAGTTTACTTTACCTGTATCATCTTTAAGTTTTACAACAACCCTGTAAGATAGGTTTTATTATCTCCATTTTACAGATGTGGAAAATGAGACCTAGAGAGGATAAGTGATTTGCCTAAGAGGTGCAGCCAGGAGGTAGACCTGGTTTGCCTAGCAAACCAGTAAGGTTTCAAAGCCAGTGCTCTGCCATGTGTACTGAACTGCTGCAGTGGATTGGATTCTGCCTGTCTCCTCCTTCGCTGGAGGAGGCAAGACACAATCTGTCTTCCTTCTTCCGCATATTCATCTTTAGTGGACTTGAGAGAGCTTCCAAGTTACTTTTAAGTTTTGTCTTCTTCAGGCTAAATCTCCTCAACTATTTGTTAAATCATATGTCATTGTTTCCGGGCGTCTCATCATCTTGGCCTCCCTCTTCTGGACATGCTGTTGGTTAATGTCTTCACGATGTGTTGTACTCTGTATGCCAGACTCAGAGCTTGAGGCATTACGAACCTCTCTTGGTAGTGTACTGCCATGGTTTATGAGTACAGGCTTTGCATTTAGGCTGATCTGGGTTCAAATACTGGCTCTACCCAATTTGCTGGCTATGTAATTGTGGTAGATCACAATTTTCAAAGATGGCTGACACAACATATCCCATCCCACACGTTCTTCTTGCAATGTGGTGACATTCTTCCTATCAAGTGGTGGGGTCTATTTTCCCTTCCCTTGAACCTGGGAAGACCTTCATGACTGCCATGACCAATGAAAGATGGCAGTCTTCCTATCAAGTGGTGGGGTCTATTTTCCCTTCCCTTGAACCTGGGAAGACCGTCATGACTGCCATGACCAATGAAGGATGGCAGAAGTGATGCTGTGTGAGGTGAGGTCATAAAAATACCATGCACTTCCATCTTGTTCTCTTTGGAACTTCCCGTTTTGTGAAGAAGCCCAAACTGACCCAAGTGAAAAACCATATGGAGAGGCCAAGTGTAGATGTTTTGGCTGATAGCCCAGCTGAAGTCCCAGCCTGTAGCTGGTACAAAGTAGGGACAGAAGACTGGGAGACTGAACTTGTAGTGGGGCAACTTCTGGGGAAGAAGCTGAGAGCTGAGCCATAGGTTCCGAATGTGCAGTGAGTTGTGACACTATTCAGGCAGCATCCGGTGTGAGTTACACAGTCCAATGCGGGGAGGGCTTTACTCCTTGACCTGCAGGGTACATGTGAGCCAGCAGCATTAAGGCTGGAGGTGAGAAGGCAGGAGCTGGTTGTTGGGAGGGTGTGGGCAGGACACAGAAACATTTTACTGTAAGATTAAGCAGAGTTGGGATTGACCACTGGGGTGTCCCATAGCAAACCTCAAAAGTGAGAGGGACTTGTGTGAGTATCCTAGGTATTCAAGGTCATTGCTGGCAAAGTTGACAAAGATCAAGGTGGGGCGCCGGGGAGGGTGTCTGGTTAAATCTGAGCATATGGTGTTTTATTTTACTTGGCTCTCCTGCTTCAGAGGGCAAAGATCTCAGGGTCTGAAAGGTACAGCCAGCTGAAGCAAGTGTCTGGAAAATTCAGGTGGTCATGAACTCTTAAATCTTAAAAAGCCAAACTAACAACTCCCCTGCAAAAACTCACCACAACAAAACCCCATACGCTGCCCCCACAAATGATATATATGCTTATTTTAGAAAATTTATATAGGAAGCAAAAAAGAGCAAAATAAAAATCACCCATAGTCTTACAACCCAGGCGTAACGCGTAGCCTTCCAGAGAGGATACAAAAAATAGAATCCTACTGTACATACTGTGTGGTAAGCTCTTATTACCTTATGATATGCCCTGGACATCTTTCTGTGTTATGAAATATGCGTCTGCAGTTCTGAGCTTTTCAAACTGGGGACATGTAGCAGTGTGCCAGGAGTTCTATGAAAACTGTGATTCATCACTCCAGACCATCAATTTTACTCAGTGGTAAGTTGCCTAAAATATCATTTTTATATTAAAACAAACCTAGATATATCATGGAGAGTACAAAATTTGCATGAATTTTTAGAAGGTATGAGACTTCAAAGAAATATCCAGCTTGCCTCATTTTCTGGTGTACCATCATTTTTAATGGCAGGTAGCCATCAATTTATGGGGCTCAAGTGAATGGGCTGAGAGAGAAGAAAGGGGGAAGAGATGCGACAATTCAGGGGCAATAGGGCACCTAAGGCCCTTCCGTGAGGCACAGGGTCTCTTGTCTGATAAGCAGTAAGATGATCTGAAGGGCAGTGTGAATGTCTTGATGTCATGGCTTGGCCTTTAGAGCCTGGACCTAAGTGGGTGGCTTAATTCTAAGCTATGCCATCCCTAACCTCTCCCTCCTAACCTGTTGGCATAGAACAGTTGAGGGCCGAGGTGGAATCTGGGTAGGGACCATGTGGCTGTATCTGACATGGTACTCAGAACGAACCCAGTAACTCCAGATGTGGTCTGAAGTGTGCACAGCTCTGCTATTTCCGTCTCAGCACTGCTATTAATAAGCTCTGTGACCATAGGCAATTTACTTAACTGCTCTTTCCTTCAGATTTGTCATCTGTAAGCTAGTGGTGAAAGTAGCAGCTCATAGGGTAATTGGGGGCATTAAATGAGTAAAGTACAAAACTTAGAGTGTCACTTGGGACATAGTAAGTATTCAGTATATGTTAATTATTATTAGTATGTAATCTACAATTGCATAAGCTTCTCATGGTAAATGTGTCCCACTCTTGTTTCAGACTGAGCTTGTGGCTAATTAAAACTCTTGGGCCTTTTTCATGGGAATTGTTATCAAGTTTGTACTCTCTGTGTTGTTATTAGTTTTTAGTTGCATGGCTTATTAATTGTTCATTTTCTTGATTCTGGTCTATTATTCTAGCATGTGGTAGCTCTCCAACAGCTAAGTTTTCCTTTCCTGACTCAACTGAGTTTCACATTTAATGACATTTATACTTTTATTGTCCCCATTTTACAGATGACAAAATGGAGGGAAGGAAATTACTACTATTTATTGTGTCCTTTGTGCCAGACATTGGGATAAGTGCTTTGCATAGGGCATCTAATTTAATCCGCAGGACAAACTAACGAAGTAGGATTTATTATGTCGTTTTACAGATGTGAAAACTGCAGCTCAGAGTGGTTAAGAAAATTGCCCAAGTTTATTTGGCTGGCTTAGTATTTTTCCCCTACATCACACCACGCCCTAGTTTTGGGTCATCTGTAAACTTTAATGGTGTGCTTCTATTCAAGCTATTGAAGTAGGTGTTTTACAGGACAAAGCCAAGGACAGAGACAAATCACTGGAGAACCCCTTCTAGGTAGATCTATGACTCTCATATTAATACTCTTTGTAGAGGATCATTCAACCACTGAAATTGGAATCAGATGCCTCTATTGGAAACTGAGGTCTAGAGCTTCTTGAGAAATCATAAAGAAACCTCCCTCCATCACATCTTTGAGGGAAGGACCCCTTTGTCCCAGCTCTTTCCTTGTCTCCTCTCAGCTGGAATCTGGATGCTTATAGAGTCACATGTCCCGAATCAATCCCAGAAAACGTTCCTTTTCAAGCTGAGTGTGAGAAGCTTTCAGAGTATCCTGGGAAGAGTCAGCGTCTGCCTGTATTTACTCTTGCTATTGATTAAAGCCAACAGCTGGAGCACCAAGAGCCCAGACCGTAGACACAGGACTGCTTACAAGAGGAGAAAGAATCAATAGCATTGGCCAGACCCAAGGAAACCCTGCCTCTTCTTTCCCTCTGTCGCCACCCTTGACTTGTCAGAAGACAGTCAGGTCAAGAAAAGAGGAGGGGGATCTGTCTACTGCACATTTCTCCCAGGGTGGTCTTTGCTCCATTTTGAATGGAGAGAAGCTGTGGAGTAGGTAGTGGCACGGAGGCTGGGCCAGTGGGTTCCAGGACTATGCCCTGGGGCCTGTGGGCTGCAGCATTAACTGCGCTTTTCCTTAGGGCAGGGGTCCCCAACCCCCCACCCCCGGTCCGAGGCCCGTTAGGAACTGGGCCACACAGCAGGAGGCGAGCAGTGGTCGAGTGAGTGAAGCTTCATCCGCTGCTCTCCATTGCTCCCCACCGCTCCCCATCGCTCGCGTTACCGCCTGAACTATCCTTACCCCCTACCCCAACCCCGGCCGTGGAAAAATTGTCTTCCATGAAACCGGTCCCTGGTGCCAAAAATGTTGGGGACTGCTGTTTTAGGGCATAAGGAAATAGTGGGGACCTGAGCCCTGGGCACTCTGATTAGCCCTCTAACCTCCATTGATTAGAGAGTCCTCGAAAAGGAGAGAAGGGGGAGTTGAGAGACGAAATATCTAATACCTGCACATAAAATGATGGCCCCATCTGAGTCGGTGGTTCCCCAAACTCCCCAGGTCTCATCTCTTTGGCTACCCAGTGGCAAGGGTAGTACTGCAGGACACTGGGACCTGGAATAAGCTTGATCTTCTACCTCCCCTGTTTGACTCTTTTGGAAGGAAGACACATCAACTCTGTGTCTTCTCTTTCTATCCTTCACACCGCTGCTCAAAATCCAGCAAGGTCTCCCATTCCACTTAGAATAAAATCCAAGCTGCTCACCAGGGCCCCCGCAGCCCTGCACGCCCTGGCCTTTGCCTCTCCCTCCAGGCTTACCTCCCACCACCTGCTCCACAGGAGCCTCCATGCTGTGCTTGGAACATGCCAAGCATGCTCCCGCCTCAGAGTCTTCACACTTTCTGTTCCTTCCCTCTTATAGTTGCCAGCCTTAGCAAATAAAGATACAGGATGCCCAGTGGACATTGAATTTCAAATAGACAATAAACAATTTTTAGTATGAGTGTGCCCTGTGCAATATTTATTTATCTGAATTTCCAATGTAACTGGGCATCCTGTACTTTACCAGGCAACCCTAAGAGCTCTCTGAACGCCAGTCCCTCAGACACTTACTTGGCTCCTCCCCTCACTTCCTCCAGGTCTCCACTCTTCTCACCAGAGGCCCTGCCTTCCCATCCCATCTGTAATAGAAGCCTCATCAATCTACTCTGGAATTCTGCTCCGTCTCATTCAGAACTCTTACCGCTACCTGACATGATGTTGTTCATTTGTTTGTTGGCTTTGTGTCCCCCCTGGCATGTATGGGCTCCAGAAAGGCAGGGATTTACATCTTCACTGTGGTGTCTTCAGTCTCTGGATACTCAGTAGACATTTGCTCTGTGACCAAATGGCCTCTCGCCATGGCGCACCCTTTGTTATATGGCCCCGTTGACCTCTCTTATCTCAGCTCAGGCCACTCCCCTGCGCATGGGAGACCAGCCACACTGGCCTTCCTGTAGGTCCTCAGACATGCCAAACCCATTTTTGCCCAAGGCCTTAGGACTTGCTGCCCAGTGCAACCTCCCACGCTGTCCGTATGGCTGTTCGTCCTCTCCTCTTCGGGCTCTGAGAGGGCTTCCCTGACCTCTGACCTCTCCATCCAAAGTAGCCCTCTGACCCTAGACCTTTCACTCATATGACTTTTACTTCCTTTAAAACTCTTACTGCTCTAGAAAAGCATGTGTTTAATGATTGGTTGGCTTTTTCTTGTTTGTCTCCTGCACATGGGAATGTAAGTTCCGTGGAGACCTTGACCATGCATGGCTCATACAGCACTGTGTCCCCAGCACCTACCTCATGCCTGGCACAGAATGCGAAATCAATCCATGTTGACTTAGTGAGTGAGGGAGTGATCTGGGGTGGGCAATGAACCCCAGCTTTGCAGGTGTATTGGGAACTGCAGTGGGAGGGGATGACTGGCAGCTGAGGAGGACCAAGCGAGCCCAGGATCCAGCCTGGAGAAGGTTGTTGCGCCCCCGTGACGAAGTGTGCTTAATTAGCAGGGCTGGCTGAGGGTGAGGACGACTGGAAAGGGCTTCTTAGCTCCTTGCTTCTCTCAGCCTCCCTGGCAGTTAGGAGAGGCCACCTCCTTCCCACTGGAATGTGTCACGCAAGTCAAGAGACTGAGAGTACGGCTCCCCACCCTTGCCACCATGATGGTGATGGCGTGGTGACATTGGAGGCTGCCAAACTATGGGGACGGACCTGAACATCTTCCTGAGCTGTCACAGGAAAGAAGCCAGCTTCTCATGTTTTCAGTCACTGAGCTTTGGGTGTTCGTTACCCAAGTGTAACCTCACTAATTAAAACATGGCTGTCTCCTCTGTGTCTACTACATAGAAAGTGCTCGATAAGTGTGCTGTTGTGTTCCCTGGTGAGGAGGTCTGTTTATTCCTGCAAACGGAACAGAATTGTATTAACTAACTAAAGGGAAACAGCTATGTACCTTATTTGCCCGGATAGGCTCACGTCCTTCTTAACTCCCTCAGGTCATCAAACTCGTGTGTGTGGGTCCCTCTCCTTGCATGTAGCAGGGGACAAACATGGAAAGTGATGTGCTTCGAGACACGAGCCAGAAAGAGTTTCTGAGGGATTCCTCTCTACAGTAACAGATAGGCAGCTACAAGGGTCTCCCAGTCTATCCGTGTCACCAATATGATGCCCTGGGAGTAGGTGCCCCAGCATGATGGGCTGCACCTAGAAAAGATCCCTTTGATGAATGTCTAAGGACGCTTTGATGGAGATTCTTCGTAGCAGTTTGGCGCTAGATCTTCCTGGATCAAACATCTGCCTTTTTGACGAGCCTCCACTCTCAGACTGGTTTCCTAGCTCCTTTGTATTGAATAGCTCTTGGAATTTCTATAGCCTGAGGCTTCGTTGGACACTCTTAAATAAATTTCTCTTAAGAGTTTTTGCATGAAATTTGACAACTTTCTTCATGCAGTCTTCATCTCCCCTTACAATGGACCTTGATCTTGCTTTCACTACTACCAATACACACTTAAGCGTGGACAAATCCTTTTCTCTGTGGTTCAACCAAGAGAGATTGTGTGTGTGTGTTTGTTTGTTTTTTTTTAAGAAATTTTACTTTGAAATTAAGTAAACAAGAAAAATGAAAGAACACAGACCTTAAGTTTAGAGAGCATTTGTTTCCTGGTGGGCACGACTTACAGTCTCCCAGTGCATAGATGAATCACTAAACAAGTATTTATGGCGCTCCTCTAAGGCCTAGCACTGGACACAGGGGATTCAAAGATAAATAGTGTGGAGGCTTTGGTCTCAAAGAGCTCCTGGTATATGCAAAAAGCAAATGGGAAAATGCTTTAAAATATAATGTGATAAATGCAACAATGGAGGCACATAGCAGGTGGGATTTTTCAAGAGTTAAGAAGGTCCCAGATCCCTTCCTCTATGAGTTGCTCTCTGGAAAGCCCCATCCCAAAGTCTCCCTCTTCAGTTTTGGCCACCACATTCTTCTTTATTCAATAAATACATAACTTCATGTGATTTAATTTGCATACCTTTATAAGGCTTTATCTAAACAAATATAATACATCAGAAAAAGAGTCCTTGAGTAGGCTATATCTCCTTTTTTGACTTGAAAAATATACCTGCTTCTTTGAGGAAACAACAGGTGAAGAGTAGCCCCTATCCTGTGATATCTGCTTACTTCTGGAAGAATCTGTGCTTTGCCCTCAGGTTCCTCTGGGAGGAACACCGAGTTCTCTTGGTCACTGGTGTTCCCTCCTGCTAGCTGTTTCTGGCAGGAGAAGGAAGGAGCCCTGGTCAGTTCCAGAAGGGACACCTCCCCTCTGGCCACCCTACAGAAAGGTCAGAGAACCTCACTGAAAACATCATCTTCATTCTTTGCTCCCTTGATCCAGTTCTGGGCTGAAAGGAGGAACAGAGACATGAAGAGCCCTGGCACTGAGGTGGAGGAAGGTGGGGTGATGCTGCGGAGAAGGTGGCTGCTGCCCTGGAGCTTTCCTGTGCAGGTCCGCGTGGGTTTGTGAGGTACATGGGGCAGGGAAGATGGCACTGTGTCGGCTCCTGGGCCTGTCCACATCTGTCTCTGCTTCTCTCACTTCTTCTGTTTCTGGTGGCTGCCTGAAGAGAGCTATAGATGACCTCAGGGTGGGGAAGGAAGGAACTCTCCAGAATTAGGGGAGATACCTTTATGCCTCAGGTTGGGGTGCTGAACTAGGGTCCCCTAGGAGCAGATGCTTAGAATTAACTCTCAATTCCATGTGCGAAAAGAGGATGGAAAAAGAAAGAGCAGTAAGTTATCCACTTCTATCCATTTTAGGAAGGACCCTAATAGAGACACCAAAAAGGCTCCTGAGTGCCTCTTACCCCCTTCCCCCTCCCAACTACTGACAAGAGCCCTGGTGGACATATACCCTGAGAAAACCATAATTCTAAAAGAGTCATGTACCACAATGTTCATTGCAGCTCTATTTACAGTAGCCAGGACATGGAAGCAACCTAAGTGTCCATCGACAGATGAATGGATAAAGAAGATGTGGCATGTATATACAATGGAATATTACTCAGCCATAAAAAGGAACGAAATTGAACTATTTGTAGTGAGGTGGATGGACCTAGAGTCTGTCATACAGAGTGAAGTAAGTCAGAAAGAGAAAAACAAATATTGTATGGAAAGCAGAGAAGGGCAGAGGGGAGGAGGAAGAAGTTGCTCCCTGGAGGTTTTCATCTGAAGCTGGGTGCTCTCACTGGGGTGCCTGGGTGTCCTTCAGCACCTGAGAACCTACGAGGATTTGATGCCTCCCTGGTACCTAGCTGGTTCTCAGTTTAACCTTGCCCAGAAATAGAGAACAGTCTTAACTACTTTCAATTGAGCAACAGATCATTGAAAACCCAGCCTCGCTCTGAGTCTCCTTCTGGAGCGCACATACCTTCAGCAGAACTTCTTCTTGGGACATGTGTGGATTGGCCAGGCCTGGGAGGCCGAGATGGATACCACCACATGGTTTTCTGGCGGCTACACTGGGGTCATCTAGCCAGCTCCCCCGAGAGACGCCTGGAATAATAATGCTATATTTGTCTTTTCCTACTGTCATTCTATTAGTGTTTGTGTCTGACCCCAGAAGCTTTCAAAAACAGCCAGCACCATTCCTCTGATCCTAACTGGGAGAAAAAAGTGCCTCAAAAAGCAAATCACTTCTCTGGTTGCAGGCTTCTGGCTCAGGAGGCTGCGGACTGGGCCTTCCCTGGAGCTTCCCAACACTGTAGCCTCCCCAGGACAGCTTTCCAGAGCCCTTCCATGGGGCTGAGCTCCAGGGAAGGTAATGAGGATCCTGGTTAGTGGCTTGTGGAGAAGTTGAATGTTCTGTATTTTTCTTAGTCTTGGAGTGAAGCAGGAGGAATGAGCAGGGGCTGAGCCTCTAGAAATATCCTCTGTGACCTGAAGATGTGCACACACATTGGCATTAGAGAGGGAAAACTAATCTTCGAGCAGAGTCTCATTAAGCCTCCTTACAAGAGAATTCCCCTGTTGTGGAAAATTGAGATTCTGCATGGTATTTTGAAGTTAATCTGTTAGAACCACATTTCTTTTACTTTCAAAATAACTCTTCTTTTGGAGGGAAGGAATGCCTTTAGTCATGTTCCTAATTTTAAGAGGCTCCGCTGAGTCTTTTTCACTGGTTGAATTATAACAAGACCAGTGAGGTCATTGTCAGTGGATTAATTATAGCAAGGCTGGTGAGAAAATTCAACCTCCTTTGATAAACACACTTTAACTCCTTTAAGTGAACAGTTTTCTACAGCAAACATTGCAACACATGTTGACTCCCATAACAAACATTAATGGTCTCATGATTACAAGTCTTAGGAATTCTTAAATGAGTCAATATTACAGGAAAGTTCTTTGCCTTTATTCACAAACAGACTTAGATGGAAACTCAACTTTATGATGACAAGATGCCGAAAAAGTATGGATTTAACCTAAATTTTGTATCTGATATGTAAATGTTTTCTAACATTTTCACCTATCTAAGCAAAGGCCCATGCCGACTCCAGGTTTTACATCCCCAAGACACTTGTGCCAATAGTTTCTTTATTTAAAGTTCTCTCTTAATGCTGTTTTTTTTTTAAAAATTAGGTGCCATTTAATCAAAGCTGAATAAAATAATTTGAGGCTTATTTTATATATATATATATATATATATATTTATATTTCCATATCCAGCAGCTATTTGCTGAGCAAGCTACTCTGCAATACAGTGGGGTAGAATTGGAAAAAGCTGGAAGCTTGCCTTGGAAGGAAGAAAAGTAAGGTGGCAGCTTTCTTCAAATTTGATCCTCTCTTGTGTACCACCTGAATATGAAGGACTTCCTTGTGAGGGAGCAAACCCTAGAGAACACGGAAGCATAGCATCTTAGAATCAGAAGGTGCAGTATGGCGTTTTTTGTCTAATCCTTGTCTAATGTATGATTTTGTCTGAACTGTATCCATAGCGGGACTCCCCATGAGCACAGCACCCACCCGGGGACCTGGCACGTAGTGGGTGCTTAACAAATACTGAATGATTAGGAGGATCAATGAGCAACCTCTCTAGCTGGAGGCAGAGCTCACCACCCTCCCAAGCTGCCTGCAGTGTCTGCGCCTGTGAGGACAGATCTATTCCCTCTAGCTATAACTAGTTACGACTCTTGCCAGTGGGTGCCCCATCTGTCTCCTCCGGGCCCAGGATATTGAGTGACAGTGGGACGATTAAGAGAAGAGTGATTCAAAATCATCCTGGAGATGGAATAGATGGAATGTTGGGTGACAGGCTGGATATACTCTGGCTTGATGTGTTGACCACTTCTTAGACCAAAGAGCTCAAAGCATTGTCCCTCTCATCACCTCATGGGTCCTCCTGATTTCCCATGGGAGAGCAAGATGGTTCTATTTCACTAGACCAGCAGTTGGCACATTTTTTCTGTAAAGAGCCACAGAGTAAATATCTTAGGATTTGTGGGCCATGCAGTTTCTATCACAACCACTTAATGGAGCCATTGTCATGTGAAAGCAGACATAAACAATAGGTAAACAAATGAGTGAGGTTGTGTTACAATAAAACTTTATTTATAAGGACAGGCCCACAGGCTCTACTTTTCCTTAGACTGTAAGGTCATGAAGCAGACAGTGTGTCTGTTTTTGCCTTGAGAGGGAGTGTTCAGTAGTGGTTAAGGGCGTGGTCTGGGATCAGACAGTCAGTGTCCTACCACTTCCTAGCTGGGAGACATAAGCACATTGCTGAATTTCTCTGTGCCACAGTGTCCTCATATATAAAGTGAGGATAATAGTAGTGTCTACCTCATAGGGAGATATAAGCAAAGTGCTTAGAACAGCGTCTGTACCTAAAAACCAGGTAGTGAATGTTAGCTAGATCTCCAATACTTGGCACAATGAAGATGCTCAATAAATATTTATGTCATGAATCTGTGGCCCAGGAAGGCAGAACATCTTGTGATGCCCCAGAGTGGGGTGGGAGTGGCACCGCATCATGAACCGCAGAGCTGACTTCCAGACTTTTCTGTCCTGTCTTCCTGAAGCCTTTAAAGCTGTGACAAGCTCTTGTTATGAAGACTTCAAATTATTTACAGTCTCGTCATTCTCTATAGGTCAACTTGTTTTTGTAAGTTCATCACCTTCACCCTCCCAACCCTGGAAACCATCCTAAGGGATGAGGGTTAGGAAAACAACCTTCGACTTCTAGGTTGTTCTGTGTGTGTGTCTGTCCCCTACCTCTTCATTGGCCTCCACATCACCTTTTCCAAGGTCCAGCCCAGTAACAGTGTCAGGGGAGTGGGGTGAGGTCTGGGTAATGGGGCGATGGTGAGCAGAGCAAAGATGTACACAGTCCAGGAAAGTGGGTCTCACCCTCAGTTGAGAGCTTCCTGCCACACCTGCTCCATACCTCCCGGAGTGCCTGGATGGGGAGATCCAGCCGGTGAGGACCTCCATTTCCGCAAAGAGTTGAAGGATGAATTTCACACCCTTCTTAGCTTTCAGGGGCTTGCCATCTTTGCACCTGAGGAGCTGTTGATAATCTCTTTTCCTGCCCTTCTCAGTTCCTGTCTGTTCAACACCGCCGCCCCCCCCCACCCCCAGCCACCACCGCCAGAGGATTGGGGCAGAGAGTGAGGTGGGTGGGATCTGGCCCTCCTGTAGTGTGCTGGCATCTCCCTAGCCTGGGCAGATGGGGGAAGCCTTAGGCAGCTGACAGATCGGGAGAGGGTGAGCAGAGTGGGAACGCTGGGAGCTCGGTTTTGCAGGGTGGAAGGACTCGGGCAAGCTCCCGAGGCTGCATGTGAATGGCACTGGGGGACCCTCTTGGAGAGGACTCCTCCTTGGGTGAGGAGGGGGCCCAAGCAGCCACGCCCAGCTCTCACCGAGGCGAGTCTCCCCCTCTCTGCACAGCGGACTCACACTCACCCCAGGCAGGGCTGCGGAGAAAGACACTTTACTTGCAAGCTCCAAGCTCCTCCAGTGCCCCGTGTAAGGTGTTAACAACGTCTCTGCTGTATTTTCCAGATAGGCGCCGACCCTCCCTCACTCTCAAAGGTCACCAGAGGTGGGCTTGCAGCTGGTGAATTGCCAGGCAGCTTTGCTCTGAGGTGGCTGTGATTTGCCACAAACCAACCTAGCTGAGCTGAAGCCTTTGCAGTCAGCTGTTTCTGTATCCAGGGAAGGACATGGGCCACATGCACCGCGGTGGTCTTTTTGCAGGGCCCTGAGAGTGAGTGTCCCCTCACATTTTTGCACTCTTGGTGCCACACTTGCCTCCCCTACTTCCTGCACTTCTTTCTGAACTGAAGGTCCCGGGCAGCCGGACCACCAGCTGGACTCCTAGAAGGCCTCGGGGGGTAGAGGGGAGGCGCCGCCTGCCATAGGGTTGCTTTGTTGCAGCTGGAGAACAGCCACCACCAGGGCTGGTGGGGGTGAGGACAGCTCATTCGCTCTGGTTCGGGGTTGCATGAGGTCAGTGTGACCAGGGCTGAATGATGGCTCCAGGCTCTGGCCACTGATTCTTCTTCATTTCCTCCCCAGATCTTAAAAGAGCAAGGCACAGGCAAGGGAAGAGCCTAGAGGACTTGGAAGATAGGGACTGTGAGTTTGGGTTTGTCTTGAGAAGGAAATGGCTTGTACTTTGCCCATTGGTGCCCTGACTGGTTGACTACAAGCATCTCAAGTCTTTCTCTTCCCCATCTCCAGCATGGCCTCCTAATCTGGGGTCACTGAATGTTGCATGGGCTTTGGGAAGCCTGTGGACACCTGAATTGGCATGTAATGTGTATGCTTGTGTGTGTGTGTGTGTGTATTTTACTGGGGAGAAGCCTGCGGCTTTCATCAGATTCTCAAAGAGGTCAGTGGTCCCCAAAGGGTTAAGAAACACTGATGATTTGTCTGTTGAAGCAGAAAATTGTTCTGGGGAATTTGGGCTGGAGAGTTCTTTATCTAAGGACAGAGCCTTGTCTTGGAGATAAGTGGAAATAAGGGACTGGAGCCAGGGGACTTGTTAGAGCCATATGGCCCGTGTCCCTGAGCCTCAGAACTCCCACTGTGGGGTGTCTGAGAATTCTTGTCACACCTTTCCCTAAATATTTATTACTTTTGCCCTTTATCACTGTGTTACTAAAACAAAACAAAACAAATAAAAAACATCAACTTACCTCAAGAGAATGAGAAGACAAGCCACAGACTGAAGGAAAAATATTTGCAAAAGATACAAGTGATAAAGGACTACTTAAAATATACCAAGAACTCTTAAAACTAAACAAGCAGAAAATGAACAATCTGATTGAAAAATGAGTCAAAGACCTGAACAGACACCTCACCAAAGAAGATATAGAAGGCAAATAAGCATATATAAATATGCTACGCCTCATACGTCATCAGGGAAATGCAAATTAAAACAACAAAGAGATACCACTACACACATGGGAGAATGGCCCAAATCCAAAACACTGACAACGCAAATGCCGGCGAGGGGTTGGTGCAATAGGAGCTCTCATTCATTGTTGATGGGAATGCAAAATTGTACAACCATTTTGGAAGACACTTTGGCAGTTCTTATAAAACTAAATACACTCTCACCATATGATCTAGCAATCACGCTCCTTAGTATTTGCCCAGAGTTGTTGAAAACCTGTATCCACACAAAAACCTGCACATGGATGTTTATAGCAGCTTTATGCATAATTGCCAACATTTGGAAGCAACCAGGATGCCCTTCAGTAGGTGAGTGGATATACGGTGATATATCCAGACAATGGAATATTATTCAGCACTAAAAAGAAAGCAGATACCAAGTCATGAAACAACATGGAGGAAGCGTAAATGCATATTACTAAGTGAAAGCAGCCAATCTGAAAAGGCTACGTATTACATGATTCCATCTATATGACATGATGGAAAAGGAAAACTATGGAGACACTGGAAAGATCAGTGGTTGCCAGGGGGTGGGGAGGGATGAATACAGAGAGCACAGAGGATTTTTAAGGCAGTGGAAATACTCTGTATTTTAGCTTGCTTCAGACTCACCTGGAAGGCTTGTTAAAACATCGATTACGAGGCCCCCTCTCTGGAGTTTCTGATTCAGTAGGTCTGGGGTGGACCCCAAGAATGTGCCTTTCTAGCACATTCCCAGGTGATGATGATGCTGTTGGTCTAGAAACCACACTTTGAGAACCGCTGCTCTTTACCAAATATTTCAATATCTTAATACCTTGCACACTCCTAGTTGAATATCAAGACTTGGAATAAGAATTACTTTCACTTCCATTTCACAGATAGGCAAATGGAGGCTTCGAGAAGTGAAGTAACTTGCCATGGATCATACCAGCGGATGATGCGGGGGCTCTTGAATTCAGTCTTCCTCACCCCGAAGACCGGCTCTCTCCCTGAGTTCCAGTCTCCCAGCGCTCTCGGGGCCGGCAGAGGTCTGGGCAAGTGGCTGACCCCCTCTGGGGAGCCCCCAGGGCTGTGACAGGCTGGAGAGGAAGCCAGAGGCGATCTGGAGCCCTGCCCTCTCCTGCTGGGGGCTCGCCGTCTCTTGGCTGGCCTGGGGAATGCTCTCGATTCCTGAGCAGCTTGGCACTTGCTTCCCCAGGCCCCCTCCCTCCCAAGCAGCAGCTGTGAAGTTGACGAATTACACTAAACTGTGATGCCTCCTCGGGAGCCTGTTCCAGGATGTGCTGCGATGGCTTCCTCAGAAGGCGACAGGCACGTGGTCTGCAGACGAGCCTCTTGCTCCCTCGCTCAGCCCAGCAGCTGCTCAGAGGCAGTGTGGGCCCTGAGTGGCCCACGGGGGGAGCCTATTAGAGCCTCAACACTGAGAAAAGCACAGCAGCCATGCTCTGTTAAATCTGGTGGGGGGCCTGCTTAACAATGGGACAGGCCCCAGGAGTCCCAGCTCTGCTCCACCCTGCCTCAGTCTCCATCTTGGCTCTCCCTCTCCCTGCCCCTCAGTCTCTTCCCAGAGGAGCTCTGGGCCTGAGTGACTCTGCGTTTCTGCCTGGAGTTGATAAGAGTGTGGCTGGACGGGTGCGGTGAGAGCCCAGGTGGGGAGCAAAGCCGAGGGAGGTGTTCTCTACACCGCCTAGGCGGGGAATGGGCGTGCTACGGGTCATGATGCTGACAAGGATGCCGGATGCTCTGGGCAAGAGGAGGCTCTGCTCTGGAACTTGCACTTTAGAGGGTCCCACTTTTCCAGCCGTAACCCTTCCCAAAGAGCAAGGAATCCTTGGTGCCGTGAGGATATGCCTATCCAAGTCCCATGACTCCCTTTCTTCGCCATACTTCAGGTACCTGGGAACCTGCAATACTTTGCTCAAATGGCCCCAAGCGGGCTTAGAGTGTCTGCATAAGCTTCTACCCCAGCATATCTTTAAAAGAGTGGATTGTGTCATTGGAAGGTGTGCACAGAACTTGGACGTGTGGGCTGGATGTCCACGTGTGTGTGCGTGTGTGTGTATGTGAGGTCCCTTAAGGGTGAGTCAAAACCCAGTGTGGGAAGAGGTGGAGGCAGTCTGGAGGGTGGAGGTCATCTTTCCCCATAACTCCACGTGCCAGAGCAGAACTCCAAGGAGCCTGCAAATTCTAGATTTAAACTTTCCAGGCTTACGAAGCTATATGTGTCAAGGATAGAGTATATTTTATCTCACAGTTTGTTAGCTTGATTTATAGCTTTGACTGTCTTGTTCTTGGCCCTGTAAGTGTTACGGGTGTGCCCAAGTGAAGGTGGTGATGAGAACAGGCTCCAAAGGCCTCCCCGAAGCAGCCAGGCCAGGCGCCATGCTTTCAGACTATCACATACAGTGTCAGTGAAAAGGGCAAAACTAGGTAATGCTCCGAGTCCCAAGGAAAACACTCACTTGTCTTCTGGGATGAGAATGATGCCAAGGGTGCTGGTGAGCTGGCAGAAGCCCTGTGACTCATGGTCTTGTGCGGAAAAGGCCCTAATCTAGTTACACCCTCCTCGACCTTTGACCACAACCTTGGCCACACCGTTGACCCAAGGTTCTCTGGTTCTCTCCCTTTGGAATCTGGTGCTTTTGTCTTTTCCCCTTCCTAGTTGTTCTCCCTGTGTGCCCGCCACTCTCACTCCACCACAGACAAACCATGAATTGTACAGTCACTCTCAGGAGGGAGCAGATCACCAGGGGAGGAAGCCTCTTTCTCCTACGTGGCGCTCCCCTACATGGTAAAGACCTCTGCTGGACTTGGCAGGGTTAAGAACAGTGCTGCCAGAGGGCTTATTTGGGAGGGGGAGTAAAAAAGAGAGTCCACCACTGTGATTTCCAGGTGGCCTTGCTATTGGCAAAGAGTGGGAGAAGAGGAGACAGTGTGAGAAGTCCCTTCTTATACTTATCAGAAACCAGACATGCACTTGAAGGACGTTTCCTGAGTCATGATCTTGACCTCCATCTCTATCATCTCTACATCTATATCTCTCTCTGTTGCTCTGTCTCCGTATCTATCACCTCTCTCTCTCTCTCTCTCTTTTTAAATCAAATATGGGGTTTTAGCATATTTACTGAATGTCTACTCTATTCTATGCTGCGTGCTGTGTTATTACATTAGTCAGCCCTTATGAGAACCCTGTGAAGTATCATCCCCACTTTATAAATGGAGAAACAGACTTTCAGAGGTGAAACAATTGGCCCGAGGGCACATAGCTCAGAAATGGTAGAATTTGGGCCCAAGTCCATGTCATCTGACTTTGAGTTTCGTGTTTTTGTGCTGTTGCTACTGAGGGAAGATTGTCCCGAGGTGCATTTCTTCTTTTTTTTTATATCAGGAAGGAGAAATGCCGCCTGCAGTGTTTGCTTATCTCTCTCCAGCAGCATTCCCAGGGGGTCTGGGTTCCCGGCTCTGAGGAGCTTGATGGGAGCCGGGCACCATCTCTCTCTCGCTGAGCTGTCTGCGGACTTGGCCCATCTGCTAACGCAGCGCCTTACTACCCGCACTGCTGTCTGGGTGTGCCCCGCAGTCAGACTGCACAGGCCGGCTTTGACAAAGCGACAGAAGCTGTAAAAACAGCTGTTTGACATTCCCTGCTGCTTTTTAAAACGAAACAACCAACAAAGAGGTTGACTGAATGCAGAAAGTACCCGTGTTTTCATGTGGATGCAGATAGTTTTACTTAGAGAACATTTATTTTCCTCTTTCCTTACTCTTGTCCCTAATTATTTACCTACCCAGTCATTACCTGCTCCCCTCCCCCCCACCTCTTTCCCTCTACCCTTTTCTCTCTCCCTTCCCTCTTACCTTCCCTCTTTCTTTCCGTTAAAAAAACTTCCTGCTTCCGTTTCTATGTCTTTTTTCCACCTAAATTTTCTTCTCTCCAAGGGCATTCTATTTCTCTTTGCTCCTTCTTTTTTGTACCTTCCGTGTTTTGTATATTAATTCACCTCTGTAAGCTTTGGGCACATCCCATCCCAAACGTGTAGTTTTATGAATTCCAGTGTTAGTTTTATGATATCCAAGGTGTCTTCAGTTAGCCCAAGGTGGGGCAGGAAATTCTAAAACAAAATGAACCAACCCCCAGCCATCATTTAACTTAGATAAAGGCAAGTATGCATGAAAGTGTGCGTGAGAGCACAGGATGTCTGGAATAAGTGGTAGTCCCCTCTGGTCACTTCCATTGCTTCCACCCACAGCAGCTGGGAGAGTTGCTCTCATTTTCAGACTTTCACTTTGGGATTGTTGATGAGGATGCATTGGACTGTGGTTCCTTTATGGTTCAAAAGCACAGTCCTATCCAGCCAACCGTTCCTCACACAGACTCTCCTTCCCTATAGGGAGAGGAGTTCCAGGTTTCGAAGTACACACGGACAGAAATAGGTAAATCACAGGCACTTAGCTGAACAATTAAAGGCAGTTTGGGGACTTCCCTGGTGGCGCAGTGGTTAAGAATCCGCCTGCCAATGCAAGGGACACGGGTTCGAGCCCTGGTCTGGGAAGATCCCACATGCTGTGGAGCAACTAAGCCTGTGCGCCACAACTACTGAGCCTGCACTCTAGAGCCCACAAGCCACATCTACTGAAGCCCGAGCGCCTAGAGCCCGTGCTCCGCAACAAGAGAAGCCACTGCAATGAGAAACCCGCACACCACAACGAAGAATAGCCCCTGCTCGGTGCAACTAGAGAAAGCCCGCGCGCAGCAACGAAGACCCAGTGCAGCAAAAATAAATAAATAAATACATACATACATAAAATGCAGTTTGACCAAGCTTGACATGCAAGATGGACTTTTACACCATGTGGTCGAGTCCGCAGACAGCTCAGCGAGAGTGAACCCCCATCTCAGGTTGTCTTGTGTTAGTGATGAACTCTCCATGTATGTGTTCTCTCTTCCTACTAGTTTCTCCAGATAAGTAACTTGAGGGTAGGAAAAACATCTCAAGGGGTTCTTATTGATCATGCGACTTTCCTTATATTTTAATGGGTTCCCAAGTATGAATGAAGGAGAGAATTAAGAGAGTTAAAGCCCCAAGTAGTAGTTACATCACTTACAGGGTGTGGAGGGAGCCATTCTCTGGGGTGATGGTTCACAAGCTTCGGTGGTTCTCAGACTCACTGAGCAGTTTGTAAAAAGCTGGACAGATGCCCAGCCATATTGATTTAAAATCTCCCAGGGATGCTGGTGCAGACCAAGATTTGAGAATGACTTGCAAAACCAACTCTGCAGACTGGAAATATCACATAAATTTTTTTTTAAAAAAATTTTTTTTAAGAAAAGGAAGTTTCCTAATGAATGTTGAAAAAATACATACTTAATACGTTCTGAGAACATAGACACACACACGTACACACAAATAAAAGTTGTAACTAACAAGAATACTCACAAATGTCAAATGCAAAATTGGCTGTCTAATTTGAGCTGGTAGGTTTAATTCATTTATAATTGATCTTAGGTTTATTTTCAGCTCTGGCCTGTTTGCATTTGACCTTCCTACCTGTCTTCCAGTTCTCTGCTCTTTCTGTTTTTGCTCATTCACTGTTGAGTGAATGAGTTTTGCTTATTCACTGTTGGATTTTTATAGCCCTGGGGAACACACTTAGACTACCCGGGTCAGGCTTCCTCACTATGGTTGTTCAGGACACCACCTGCCTTCCTCCTGCCTCCTGAGAGCTTGTCTTGATGTGTAGCACTATCCTCACACTTTACTCCTTTAATCAGTGTTTAAGAGGCAGAATTAAACATTTAAAATAGTCTCGTCATTCCTTATACTTATTTAAAAATCCAAAGTGTAAATTAAACAAATAAATGTATGGCTTATTCCATATCCCAACTGACTCAAAATATCCTTTAGATGCTGGAAACGAGATTAGAAAGCCACCTCTGAAGTTGAAAAAATAGGATGAGTTTAGAATACACATAACTCATCCACTATGAGTCTGTCAATGTATTTCCAGTGAGTTTAGACCAATTTGCAAATCTCCTCAAGAAACAAGGATGTCTTCCCAAATTAAAATGTGATGTGAGGAAAAGTCATATAATTAACTGTAACATGTTTAAAGCAGTGTTGTCAAACAGAAGGTGGGGTACTGTCTTGGGTCCAGATACAAAGGAACCCTAAGTAAGACTTTTCTCAGCCCATGCACCTGCTATTCCATCTCCTTTGTACATGTATTCTTAGAATAGAGAATGACTATATGCAAATAGAACATATGTTCTAGAACAGGACAAAATTTCTAATAGAAAATTTCAAATTCTATACTTGACTTCTTTTTTTTAAAGTCTTTATTAGAGTATAGCTGATTTACAATGTTGTGTTGCTTTCTGTTGTACAGCGAAGTGAATCAGTTATACATATATTTACTCTTTTCTAGTTTCTTTTCCCATATAGGTCATTACAGAGTATTGAGTAGAGTTCCCTGTGCTCTACAACAGGTCCTTATTATATACTTAACTTCTTGACCTGGCCCAGTGGGTTTTAATTCATTTATATTTTGACTCAGATTTCTTGTTCTTCACTAGTTTTTCCACACTTCTGTAATTATTCTGATTAACCATTGCTTTAACTTCTGTTCTGAGATTGGCCTTTGGAACTAGTTTCAATGTAAAAAGTCAACCTCATAGAAGCAGACAGTAGAATGGTGGTTGCCAGTGGCTGGGAGGTTGGGGAAACAGGGAGAGGTTGGTCAAAGGGCACAAATTTCCAGTTATAAGGTGAATAAGTTCTGAGAATCGAATGTACAGCATGGTGACTACAGTTAATAATGCTGTACTGTATACTTGAAATTTGGTGAGATCTTAAGCATTCTCACCAAAAGAAGGGGAAAAAATAAAAAGGTAACTATGTGAGGTGATGGATGTATTAATTAACTTTTTAATTAATGATTAATGATTGTGGGAATCATTTCATAATGTGGACATATATCAAATCATCATGTTGTACACTTTGAATATATCACAACTTTGTTAATTATACCTCAGTAAAGCTTGCACCCTCAGAAATAGAGTTTTAGTATCTCCAAAGGCCTTCAACTCCCTTTGCCCTAGCTCCTCACACACCACATGGGAGCTGTTGGACAAACCCATGTGAAGAGGGGCTCCCTGGAGTCTCTGGGGAAGAAGGCAGGGTGGCCAGCTTTTCCTTTAGGTTCTAGAAATGCAAACTTTTTGAGAGCTGACTATGCCTTTGCATTCTCAGAGCAGGATATACAAGAAGAAGAGCCCCATTTGGAAGCAGGTGTTGGGTCACACCTCAGCGTGAACAGCCATGTATTGATCTTCTCCCCAGTCACTAGACAGGAAACAGTTTACAGAGTATGAGGAACTTGTAGGTCTAATTAGAAGAAGAGAAGCAAAGGGGACAGTGCCAGCCAGATTATAAATTAATAGCAAGTATTTAAAAAATAATAAAACAAATAATTATCATTAATAAAGAATTATTTAAAAACGATAACCAGGCATCATTCTATGCATTTTACATACATTATTTTAATTCTCAAGAAAATTCCAGAAGCTAGGCACTAATCTCATCATCATTATACAGACAAGGAAACTGAAGCATAGAGTGGTCAAGTAACCTATCTAAGGTCACACAGCTACTAAGTAGCAGAACGGGGACTCCAACTCTGATTCCAGGGTCCATATTTTTGACCAGTATGTTATACTATCTTCTATGTACCATGGAGTAGGGAAAAGCCGACATTCAAAGTTGTGACAGGCCTAGGGGTTAGCTCTCCTGGATACTGGGCTTAGATTACCATGACCAGTTCAGGCCCCAGCAGATGCTGGGCTGTTGCTGCTGAAACACTCCCTGCCCTGGTCAGGATGGGCCCAGAACCAAGTAGGCCTGAGGCCACAGTGCAGGACAACAGTGCCCGGGACACATCTAGGAAGTACGCAAGCTGATAGCCTCTTCATTTCCTCACTTCATTTTAACTTTGTACAAAACAGCTGCTCTTTACAGATGTATAATTTGATTGATTGCTTGAAACCAGAGTTCAAAAATCTTAAAGGCAGTGCCAACATTTCTATTTAAAAGGGGCTTACGATGACAATCTGTTTTAGAGGAGGAGGCAGGCTAGGGGACTTGCCTTGGAGCTGTTTTGAACAGTAAGTCCTGGTTCTACCTTAAATAGTATGTGTGTTTGGCGTAGCTTGGGGGCTGATGGAGATCTGGGGGGACAAATATTCCTTCCTCAGGCCATTCCTGGGTCTGCCTTGGTGTGAGCTGGGTGTTGCAGTGTGATGGCAAGCTTGTGCCCTCAGAAATGTAGAACAGTGAGGCAGTCCTGGGTGCCCAGAATCCTGGAGCTTCTCTTCTGAGAAACAGGGGCATGGCTAGTGTGTCTGAAATCTACCCGGCTGGAGAACCTAACAGGAAGAGGTGAGGAATCTGTACTCTGGGATGGGAGTGTGCTTAGTGATCAAGAGCGGATAAAATTCCATTAGAGGTAAATGTTGTCAGACAGCAGGCTGGAAAGATATATTTTAAGCTGAGAAATTACTTAATAAATTCAGACCAACACTCTGTGACATTTCCCACTAGACTTTAATGCTGTTTACAAATTCCAGAGAACACCCTGAGTCGTTTCTGGCATGGGCTTATGATTTATTTCAAAGGAAAATGGGACAGAGTGTGTGGGTTTGTGTTTAATGCGAAAAGGGATTTGGAGATGAAAAGTCAACTGGCGTGAAACATTGCAGGGCAAATGCGAAGTAGTGGAGCCTGTGGGTGGCCTTGGAGCATGTAATAGGGTATTGAGAAAGGAAGGGGCCTCTCACCATTCCAGTGGCAATCAAATAGTTCCATTTGTACAGGCCAATAATGCATTCAAGAGGATGGGTTTGGAGGGAATGCAAGATCCAGGGTTTCTGAAGCACTTCAACTCCAAAGACTTTCATATCAAGAATAGGCAGAGCTTCTGCCCTAGGGAAGGGAGGCCAGTTATAGTTCATTCTCCACCCAAGTCAATATTTAGAGGACATGACCTTCATCTGCAGTGAGATGGACCAGAGGGAGGCATTTCGAAAGAAAATAAGACCTTGGGCTGAGAACATGAAGGAGGATCTGGGAGCAAATTTTCCACGTCTGATGCTCTGTGTTTCTTGGAAACATAGGGATGGATTAAGTGACCTTGTGACTTAATCTCCATGTGGTACAGAGACCACACAGGGGTCAGGGAAGGTGATGTATCCCCAGTCAGCTGCTAGAGCTGTCCAGGGGACAGTGGGTTCAAGCACTGGGTGATGAGGGAGGAGCCATGTGGGGTAGGCTGGCGGGGAGGGGACAAAATGAAGAAAGATCTTCTTTCTCCCTTTCTGTCTCTCCCCTTCTCCTCAGGAATCTCCCAGGCCCATTCATCTTGCTTGCCACGGAGTATGTGGTTTGAATGGGAAACGAAGACAGTGACAGCCACCATCTCTCTTGAAAAAAAAAAAAATGACATTCCATTTGGTTTTGGAAAATACACAATATTCCACTTATAAAATATTCAATCACTGTCATTAATCCTCCCGCCTGGGCTGGCCCTGTCCCACTTAGTCATGACCTACAGACTTTTATTTTTTTTCAATTTGGAGCTTTTTATTTGTTGTTTTTAATACGATGGGAGGTGATTTCTCCAATACCTGACCATGGATCATCAGTTGCTACAGTTATTGCTTTGTCTGTTGCTCCTGTCTTTTTATTTTTATTTAGTTATTTATTTTTTAATTGGGGTAGAGTTGTTTTACCATGTTGTGTTAGTTTCTACTGTACAACGAAGTGAAGCAGAGTTCTCTGTGCTGTACAGCAGGTTCTCATTAGTTATCTATTTTATGCATATTAGTGTGTATATGTCAATCCCGATCTCCCAATTCATCCCACCCTGCCACCCCTTGTCCCCTTGGTGTCCATACTTTCGTTCTCTACATCTGTGTCTCTATTTCTGCCTTGAAAGCTGGTTCATCTGTACCATTTTTCTAGATTCCACATATATGTGTTAATATACCATATTTGTTTTCCTCTTTCTGAATTCCTTCACTCTGTATGACAGTGAGCTATAGACTTTGGCTGCGGCCACAGGTCCAGGAACCACTCAGACTTCTCTTGTGTGGACAATATCATTAGAGGCTTGAGGGTCTTCTGTTCTGAGAGTTGAGCTCTCCAGGTTAGGGGTCTGGGTCTGTAGGGGCCTTCAAAGCAATCTCTAGGCCTAGAGGCAAAGGTCTCCAATTGACCCAGCCTCCTGTGACTGGGCTGAGGACTTATAAAGAAGTCTGGGCCTTGATAAATTAATTCCTTTTAATGTAACAAAGGGCAACAGCTCCAAAAGTCCTTTTCCACTCTCCAAAGTTCAAATGCCGTAAGAAGTGGACCATCTTCCTCATCTTGGGCTGGCCTGCCATTCTTTTTCTCCTTCTTCAAGTTTTTCTCTCACACCTTCCTCTTCTGTTCTCATTTTTTTTTCTTATTGTTTCAACATTTATTTATTTATTTATTATTATTAAAAAATTAATCATAGAATCCCAACATGTCAGAGCTGGAAGAGAATTTAGGAAACACCAAATCCAATCCCCTTATTTGACAAGGGATGAAACTCAGGCCCAGAAAGGAGAAGTTAGTAGATATTTTCCCCAAAGTCTTCAAAGCAACAGCTTCCTCTTCTATTCCCCACACCATCCCTCCAGAGGAGTACTCAGTTTACCAGGAACCTAGGCTCGTTGGCTGGGAAGCGCTCCTGCCCTGGCGTCCTGAGGTTCCCCCCTTCACCTGCTGCAGTCTCAGATGACCAACAGAGGTCCAAGGTGGGCGAGCTGGCAGATGACCAATCCTTTCCACTTCCTGGGACGGTTTTCCAGGATTACTCTGCTTTCTGCTAAAAGACTCTTCTTGTCGAAGCCTTTTTTCCTGCCCAGACTCTCAGCTCTCTGCATGTCAGAGAGCTCTCTTGGTTTCATATCTTGGGCTGCACTAACCTACCTCCTCTAGGACTTACCCCAGGATGGATGCTCTCTACCCTCGGCTCAGGGGTCTGTGAACCTGCTGCTGCAACCCCAGGACACTCCTCCCCTCTCCCCACTCCCTTTGCCTGCCCGAGACACTGCTCAAACTTCACCAGAGCTCCAGATTGACTTGAATTTGGCATTTGGTGAATGTTCCCCAGGAGTCTTTAGGAGGGAACTTCAAGCTTAAAAAGGTAGGGAGAAGAGGAGGGTATTTTCCTCTGGGGGAAAACCAGATACCAGATGAGGATAGCGCTTTGGTCCACACAACTCTCCCACGAGCCTGACCCCTGAGCCCCAGGGAGAGCCATTGACATTCCTGCTGTTGCAACGTTCCCTTCACTGTTGGAGAGACTGCCTGGGACTGGATTGGGAGCAGTCTGTGGGTGACTGTCCTTAGCGCCCAGCTGCTGGCCCCAGGCTCTTGCTAAGGGTAAGGATGTCTCCTATGGGGCAGGCTGGACAGATACCCCTGATGCTCCCCCTGTTCCCATCCCTTCAGGTCCCTCCAAAGGCTACCTAGGCCCAGAAGTCTTAGGGCTTGGGGTTGGGGCCAGCCCAGAATCACAGGGTTGGGGACATCTTAGGAATCATCAACTCTTTCATATTGAGGATGAGGAAACTGAAGGGCAGGAAGATGAAGTTACTCCAAGTCCTGCAGTTTGTTGGTGATATGGCCAGAGCACAAGTGATACCCTTGTTTTTGGGGATGTAAGGGTCCATCACCAACACTACCTCTGTGAGCTTCCCAACAGCTCTGTGAGGTCAGCAGAACAGGGAGATCACCCCATTTTCTCAG
The DNA here is from genome assembly GCF_964374135.1 of Grampus griseus. Taxonomy (NCBI): domain Eukaryota; kingdom Metazoa; phylum Chordata; class Mammalia; order Artiodactyla; family Delphinidae; genus Grampus; species Grampus griseus. The sequence goes on from NC_139017.1 coordinate 84,876,097, forward strand.
ATGTGGAAAGAGTCCTGTCCAGTGCTCTGAGACCAGACTTCTCGGTCTTGCTTGGGTTTGCAGTATTGCTCAGAGAGGTGCTGAGGGACCAGTAAGGCATCGGCCCAGGTTCTAGACCAGCACTACCAAGACCTCTCTGGGGGTAGCTCTGTCCCTTCCTGCACTTCAGGGTCTCAGTCACCACAAACACATGCATACGAAGTAGGCAGTTAGCCCACGGTAGCTGGAAATTATGAAGTCCTTTAAGCCATGAAAAGGACTGAGAGTTGCATTGTATTTTGCAGCCTATAAAAGGGCTCGAGGATGAAGAAGGGAAGGGGGTAGTTTGGGCAGAGAAGGACCTGCCCCCGCATGCTCATGGTATTCTGTCTTGTTCTGTTTTTCTCCTGTTCTTTTCAGCACTGTGATTCCATGATTCTAAAAGGAAATATTCTGTTTTCTGATTATAACCTTACTAATTAAGGAGTTGAGCTAATAGCTCCAAGAAAAAAAATAAATCATAGGAGCTATTTGACACTGCATCTGCACATTCCCCCGACTGGCTGCTGAGATTGAAAAAAGTGGCTGGAATCCACAATCCACTTGGGTTGTTCACTTGAAACAGCCCACCTGCCGGCAGGCTTCCCCCAATGCCTGGTTAGCCAGCCCCAGGAGAGTCACATGCAGCTTTAAAAACATTCCAGTAAGAACAAAGCTGAAGCTAAATAAGCCATAGCAGCCAGGACAGAGCTTCTTTCTTATCACAGAGAGATAATTGCCGGCTCTGGCTTTTTCCTAATACAGCGAGCAGCCTCCCCTCACAATATACCCAACTGCCGGGATGTCCTTTAATGATGAAGGGAACAATTCACGTGATCCTGCTAACAAGGGCTTATGGACTGCTGGGGTGAGGGCAGAGCTGGACCTTCCACAGCAAACATTTTCCTTCTGGAAGCAGCCCTGTCCTAACACTGGCTCTGGGCTCCTGTGATGCCTGTTCATAAATGATTCAGACCCTACTTTTTACAGAGCATTAAAGCTCTCTTTCTCCATCCTTCACTTGGGAGCACAAACAGCAGCCCGATCCTGGAATTTAATACCCAGTAAAGCTTTCAGGTTCAAGGATAATAAGGCAGCACTGTAAACAGCACACAAATCCCACGTCTAACCAGCAACGGTTGCCAGCTTGGCTGGGGCTCTGGGGAGATGGATGAGGGGGAGAAAGTGCTGCTGAGGACCTATCTGGGGGCTCCTTGGGAAAAGGTACCCCTTTCAGAGGTGCAGCAGGCTCCTGGGAAGCAGCTTTCTAAGTCTTTTATGAGCATAGGACCAGTTGATTTGATGCCTTCCAGGAAGGCCAGACACTTCCCAGGGCTGGTGGTTTCAAAGCCAGGCCACTGAGAAGGACTTTTGCTATTATCCCACCAACAACATTTGAGGCGGAAGCAGTGCGTGTTCCTCAAGGCCTGCACATATGCTCCTGCGGCCACTAGGAGGCTGGAATCTTGTTTCTTTGGCTTCTGTGAGTCTGAAGTAACAACACTATCTTTCTCAGTGGCCTCATAAATCTCGGCCATCATCCACAGCCCAGCCTGGACACTTTGTAAAGCTTTTTCCAACACTGCATCCCAGTTTTCTGAAGTCCAGTGGTAGTAAATTTCTATAACCTGTACAGTAAGTCCCCGACATACGAACGAGTTCTGTTCCAGGAGTGCGTTCTTAAGTCCAATTTGTTTGTAAGTCCAACAAAGTTAGCCTAGGTACCCAACTAACACAGTTGGCTATATAGTACTGTATTGTAATAGGTTTATAATACTTTTCACACGAATAATACATAAAAATCCAACAAACAAAAAATAAAGAAAACATTTTTACTCTTACAATATAGTACCTTGAAAAGTACAGTAGTACAGTACAGCAGCTGGCATACGGGGACTGGTATCGAGGGAACAGGAAAGAAGAGTTACTGATGGGAGGAGGGAGAGGAGGTGGGAGATGGGAGAGCTGAAGGAACGTCAGCTATAGGAGACGGAGGGCAAGCTGCAATTTCACTCACGCCTGACCTTGATGGAACTCATGTTCGCATCTTTGAAAGTTTGCCCCTTGAAGGTTCGGATGTAGGGGACTTATTGTAATAATAATGGCGATGATATAGTGACAATAATCATGATAATAGCCAAGATTTACTAAGCACTTACTTTGTGCCAAGTTCTCTGCTAAGTGCTCTTTTGTATGAACAATCTGTCCTTACAATAGCCTTATGAAGGAGGTCATGACAGTGAGGAAGTCGAGGCACTCTTTGTTTTTGGTTTCGTGTGTGTGTGTGTGTGTGTGTGTGTGTGTGTGTGTTAGTTCTTCTTCCCTCTACTGAGCTCCCTGAGGGGAGAAAGCATGTTACACGCGTGGAAGGTGAGTGTTCGTGGTCCTGTTAGGCAAGAGCTGATTAATCCTCACAGCAGTGGCATGAGGGAGTCAGTGTTCTAGCCATTTTTCCAATGAGGTTCAGAGAGGTAAAGCAACTTGCTGACTGATCTCAAGTTACACAGCTTCTAAGTGCCACAGTTGGACGTAGAATGTAGATGTCTCGTGCCTTCTATAATCTGGTGGCTGAATGCACAATCCTACTACCATTTACCAGGTATATGACCTTGGGCTTAACCTCTCTGCATTTCAGTTTCATCATCTGAAAAATGGTAGGTGGAAATACCTACTCTAAAGTTGTGGTGAGGAAGGAATGAGGTAAATGCATGTATGGAGCTCAGAACAGGGTCCCTGGCACACAGTAAACAATAAATATTGGTTATTATTATGAGGGCTCCATGCGACGCAACAAATCTTTAATGAGCATCTATGATGTGACTCTGGACAGGGCACTGTATTAGGGGTTTCCCTGCTTTACGCCTCTTCTGCACTCTCCACGGTGCCTTGAAAAACATTAAGCATGTAGTAGCTGATCAGTAAATGCTTTCTGATGGATTTCTGCAATATAGCTGCCCCAAAGAGCTCTCCTGCCTATTATTGTGAATGTGTCCATCTGTCAGTATTTATCTTTCTTTTTCTCCCTCCTGCACCTGATTTGGGAATAACCAATGGCTGTGTGACAGTTCAGAGACCTGGTTCTGGGAGCCAGGTGACCTGGGGTCTGCTTTAGGTTCTACAATAATTTTGACCTTGTTAAGTTACTTCCACCTTTGCACTTCAGGGTTTTGGCTTAGGTGGTGTCTCAGGTACCTTGCAATCTTCAGTTCCTACAGAAAGTGAATGTTAAGGGAAAGGAGACCTTGCAATGCTCCCCAACTCTTAGCACTTGGACCTCAACTCTAGAAAGTGGCAGATATTTTAAATTGTTTTCAGCCAAGAAAGAGAATAAATGGATGTAAGAAAGCCCTCAGTATGGGTCAGCCCATCGCTCTACTCCTAACCATGGCCATGGCCATGCCCATGCTGGCCACACTCAGCATGCCCCCTTTCCTTTTGTGACCCCAGCTCAGATCAAGGAAGGATTCTGTGACTATATGTACGTGCACATGTGTAAAGTAGTTACTTTGAGAAATGTTGTGCTGCTGAGTTGGCCGTTGGCACCTTTGGCTGCAACTATTGGGAAGAAAGAGACTATGAGTGTTTAAAATTTGCTGAAGTTGGCTAAATTTGATCCACTTGTCGGGCTGCCTTCTGGGGACCCTTCTATGTGTGTGTATGACGTGTGTGTTGAGGGGAGGGGGTACAGTGGAGGGAGCTGTCAAACCATATGCTTCATCTGAGCAAATGGAGAATGCAGCCTGGCTCAGTCCAGGAAGTTGGGTGTAAAAATCAGCACAGAAAGTTGATATTGCTCAGGTGAGAGGGAAGAAGGGGGTCTCTCCATCCTAGATATTTGAGGTTTTCCCTTCAGGTGTGTTGCCATGGAGAGGGGCAGCAGAGCCTAGGCAGAGCTCTCCAGGAACTGGTGAGAGACCCTGCAGGTGCAAAGCTTACCTGGGAAGCAAGAGCTGGAATCACATGACAGGACAAGGGAGGACATGCAGTCGTTCTTAGAAATTTGGGAAAATGATACAACCTCCTAACCACTCCTTCAGCCCCCTTGGGAGTTCCTGATTTTCAGTTCTCTTTGAGATACTTCTTATAAGAGAAAAGGTCTTCTCATACTCTTTGAATTAGCTGCTACTAAATCCTTGGTTGAAAAGGCGGTGGATGTACCCGGCCAAGTATGAGAGAAGGACGTGGGAGGAGAAAAGGTGGGGAGGACGTCTCCTACTCTGCTGAGGGCAGGAGAAGCTCAGGGGCAGCTGGACCTTCTTGTCTCCCCAGTCTGAATTTGTGCATTACCCTAAGAATATATATCTTAAAGAGTGCACTGAAAGAGAATGCTTTCAAGAGTTGCCTTCTACCTGCCAAAACGTGGTAATGAGTTTGCCAGGGCCAAGTCCCATTGTGGAAATCTTTGTGAGGGATGGCTCGAATTAGGATCCTGATCTCCTGTCAAGTCCCTGGAGTACACCTTTTTCCAGCAGGTAGGGCCTGGGCTGTGAGGTTTCCTCGCCCTCCGCAGGGATCATGGAGCTGCAAAAGGGAGTAGGAGGGAGAACGGTAAAATCTGGGAGATCTGTGAACTGGCAAAACGAGCGAGGGCTAGAGCATCTAGAGCAGCAGACCTAGGGGCATCTTCTGAACCAATTTAGACGAATGGGGTCAGCTCCAGGACTAGGCTACAGGGCCCACCTTCTTTCTCTGGGAAACCTTCCAGAAACTCTCGGCACTGCCCTCAGCCCTGGTACATCCACCAGTCTTAGCCTTTACCATAGCATATGGAAATGACTCGACAGTATGTCTCCCCATCTAAACTGAGGTATGCCTGAGGGGCTGTGTCTTCCTTATCCTGCACTTCTGTGCCTGGCAAGTGTCAGGGGTGCAAGAAGTTAGTCAAACTGAAAGCATAAGACATAGCAGGCACAACACAAAGGCTGTCTTCTTTCCCTTTTGTACATTGTCACAAATGACTTCTGACTCTGAGAATGAAGACCACTCACTGTGAAGATGTTCCAGCCCATGTCAGCTTCTACCTGTCCCCTCCCGCCTTTCTGCACCCCCAGCCCCTCCTCAGTCTCCTGGCCTGGGCTCAAGGAATGAGACCTAACCGAGCTGAGCATACCTGAGCTCCATGTGTAAATTCCAAAGCCGAGAGAGAGAGAGACCGTCAGGGGGACCCTCCACTCTGGGCTGTTCCCCTCCATTAGCTCGCAACGCTGAGAGTTGGCCGTAGAGCCCCACTCCTCGACACCCCTCTCCCCTCTTATGAACCCCAGCTCAGATGGAGCAAGGCAGAGCTACTGGGCTAAGAAATTCTCTCTGCTTCCTGCCAAGGAAGGAAAGCGGAAGCAGGAACCTCTTCCTCGGGGGGCAAATTATTTAATCACTTGTCTTTCCCCTTGAATCAATGCAACGAATGAACATCTTTTGCCTCTTCCTCCTTTCCCCTCTGCCCATCAGCTTCTTATTATTCAAATTGCCTCTTCCGGCTCTTGTGCTCTCACCAGTGTCAGCAGTGACTTTACCTGGGGAAGGCTGGCCCACATTGCAAGCCAGCTCTCATCTTCCTCTTCTCATCATCTTTCTCCCACCCCAACCTCTTTCCCCTTCCAGGTCACAGTCAGCCTGTTCTGGAGTGATACCAGCTTTGGGGGACTGGAAATGCCAGTACCTACTTGTGTCACATAAAGGGAAGACCCTCGAGCTACCTCTGAGAGGGAGACTTCAGAACAAAGAGGTGGGGTCCGGGGGAGGGAGAGGGGAGCAGCAGAGTCATCTGTCATGGTTAAATGGAAATTTATTGCTATAACCCGAGGGCTATAGAAAAGCTTCAGCTAGGCTGACAAAGAGAACACGAACACCAGCAATTGCTAGAAAAACAAGCTACAGCCCCAATTCAATCTATTGGCTGGTGGTTCTTATTTCTAAGGTGAGGGGGCACTGGGTCCCCCGGCTGCTGTGAGGCCTGGGTAGCCTGAGGTCAGATGGCATAAAGCACTGGGCTGCCCGTCTCTCTGATGGCCTCGTAGGTATCAGCTCTGGAGAGCTACTGACCAGGGGTCAAGTGTGAGGTCTTCTGCCTGTCTCCTCCCCTTTCTGTGAGGCTGGGGCAAACCCTCCCTGGCCATTGTGCTTACACTTCAGGAGAGCTCCACCAACAAACCCGGAGAGTGTTTACGAACTGCCCAGCACTTGCCTAGACACCACGGGCAACGCAAAAGTGTGTGACGTGTCTCCACCTCTCTAGCTGCTTGCAATCAGTTGAGGAGAGAAGACTAAGCCAATGACTGAAGTTGAGAGGACCTAAGGGCTCGATGTGGAGTGTGCAAAACAGGACTGTGAAGAAGAGAGGGCTCCAGCTGAGCTAGGAGTCAATTAATCAATGAATTCCTTAAACTGGACAGGAATTTACAAAGTGCTTTTATACAAAGCTTACCTTATTTTGGTATTCTGATTCTTATGCCAACATTTCTGTTGTGGGCCATCATTATTTTACCATTTTAAAGATGGGGCAGCTGAGGTTGAGGAAATTTAAGCCATAAGTTGATTTGAACACCAGTGTTACGATTTTGAGTTCCCTACTCCTTTCATTATATTGTGTCAAGGATTTAAAGGAGACAGACTCAAGGTAAGTAGGATTTAGATTAATGAAAAGTAAAGAGAATGAAAATTCAAGGAGGAGAAATGGCATGAGCAGGATGTACACTTGGCATATAGCAGAGGCTTAAGAGTATTGAGTGAAGGAATAAATATACAAATGAATTCAAGAATGCCCCATGTCCTGGAAGAAGATAGAGAGGGGAACAGCGGAGTCATTTAAATGGAAATTTGTTGCTATAATCCCGGGGCTAGAGAAAGGCTTTACTAGTGTCCAGGACTTGTACTGAAGAACAGTGGGGGAGAAAGGTGAATGAATGGGGTGTGGCTGGAGTATGGAGGCCTGAGGATCTAGGCAGAGGAGTTTGGGTGGATGAGAGAGGCCCAGAGAGAGCCACTGAGATTCTGGAACAGGGGCATTTCCCCCAAAGACAAGAGAGTCATGCCCACCTCTGTATATCCATTCCTAGCCAGATGCCCTACCCAAGGGCACAGTGGCATAGAGGCCAGACCACTGTACTCACAGTCAGAAGATGACAGTTCGGAGCCCAGATCTGTAGCTTCTAGACCCTAGGCAAGTCTAATAACCTCTCCAAACTTTAGCTTCCCCCTTCTTCAGAGCTCAGCTGAAATGCTACTTCTCTGATGCTCTAAGTCAGACCCTCTGTCATACTTTATCTTATGGCGCCCTCTACTTCTCCCCTGTGGCACTTATCACCGTTGTAATTAGTTGTCTAATACCTACAGGTCCAGGAGGACAAGGGTTGTACCTGTCACGGTCAGTGCTGAATCCCTAGCACTGAGCATGGGACCGGGAATAGTTCTCAAGAAATATGGGCTTAATGAATGAATAGATTTGTCAAATGGGTATAACAATGTTAACCCATGGAGCAACTGGGAAGATCAGAGGTCATCTTGTGTGTTCTTTGTAAAGCAGTAGGTAAACGGGAGAGTTGGTTGTTATTAGGACCCCGATAAAGACCATGTCAAGAGTCTAGAGGCAGGGAGGACCTCTAGTGTCAGTCATCCAGGGGGATGTGAGGATGGAGAGGGGTTGACGGTGTCAGACATTTGGGAGAAAGAATGACAAAGTACAGTGCTCGGCTATCCATATATAGAATGGAGGAGAGAAGAAGCTCTTAAGGTTTCCAGCCAGAAAGATTAAGAGAATGGAAGTGTCCTCCAGGGCAAAAGTGGGCGGGATAGGAGAGCCTCCTTCCTTAAGGGTTCTGCGGGCCTCCTACTCTCCCTCTCCAAAGCTTTGACTGACAAAGAGTCTTCCCTTTCGGTACTACCTCTGTCCTATCTGTCTCTGACTCCCTATCATTCTGTTTTGACGTTTCTTTGTCTCTTTATATTTTTTAGTCTCTGCCCCTCCCTGCCTCTGACCCCACCCTGCACCTTCTATGTTGTCTAACTTGTCTTCCTCTGCCTCTTCCCAATATCTGTAGTTCCCTTTGGCCCTCTCCCCGCCTTCACTTCCATTCTCTACTGAATGCTTTTCCCTTTGAATGTTTATCTCTTCCAGCCTCTCTTTCCTGCCACCCGTCTGCTGCTTCTGGCATCCTGGTTGCATATTGAGATATGCCAGGTGGATCAATGTCAACAGTGAAGATTTCTTTTGGTCCATCTTCTCTCAGCCTTTGCACCCCACCATCTACTTCTGGTCTCCCATGTTCCCCCTGTCTCCTTTCTCTGTGAATTCAGAGACCACACGGACACCTGCCAATTAGTGAAGCAGGCCCCGGAACTGACAATCCTTTACCCTCTTTTATATCCCTTTCGGTGAATCTCCCTGTTCAACCTGAGCTTTCCATCCGGGGATTCAGCCTCCATCCCCTGACCTAGAATGCCCACAGCTGTCCCCTTCTCTGCCCTGCTTAACTCTGGCCTCCCTCCTTCTTCCTAACCTGATAATGAGGCAAATATCTCATTGCCTCTTCCTGTCTTAATTTAATGCTTTGTACATTTGTCTTCACATCAGAATGCCTGTCTAGAATCAACTGTCAGGGGACATAGACCTAGCTAGTATCACTCTCTTTCAGTCTAGCCGAGTGTTACACGAAAGCAGGCTCTTTGTAAGCACTTCTGAGACTAATGTTCATGAGGTTGCTGATAAAGTAAGTGAGATGAATCATGGCAATGTTTCTGGAACCATGCCTGCCACATAATAGGTATTCAATAACCATTAGTAGACGCTTAATCTGAATGATAATGTTAATTGGTTTTCAAGCCTCCTTTTTCTGATAGCAAACAATGGAAACCAACTCAGCGGAGCCAACTGAAGGAGACTCTATGGGGTGTAGATGACCCTGGGCCCAAGAGCAGGGCATAAATTTGGGTTTCATTAGAGTCAGGACCAGGGGCTAGGAAGCCGTCAGGGCCTGGGACAACTACTGCCCCGCTGTGTGGTGTCATCTCTCCTTCTGTGCATTTGCTTCCTTCCTCTCTTTCTTCTGCAGACAAGCCTCCTCTGCCCTCTTGTGTGCGTGGCAGAATATGGTCACCCCTGCCTCGACGTCAGTCTTCTCTCTAAGCTCCAGAGCCACCAACCCGTGTTCCTGTTCTTCAAGTCCATGTTTGTAGAAGAGAAATGTGATTGCCCCAGTGGAGGTTAAGCACCCCCTCTGGCCCTTCAGCTGTCACATTCCACAAACATAGGCACAGGAATGTTCCCCTCCAGAGTGACTGGAGCAATTCTTAAAAGGGTATGTGTTGGTGGAGGGAGAACAGGACAGACACAACAGAAAGTGTCTCTTACCTAAAATACAGTAGAAAGAATGAAGTCTGTCAGATTTGACATACCCATGTCAGTCAAACTGAGCTCTCTCATCCGATTTCCTTGGACTTGTGCATCCCAGTTAGGGATCGCTCTATGAAATCTGGTCCCCAGATCGGTGCTGGACTCAGCTCATCCAAAGTGAGGAAGGAAGTACCAGCACACACCTAGATTCGTCACCCTGGCCGGGTCCTTTAGGTCCAACCCAACTCATTTCCTATCTACCCCAAGGAAGGGAGGTTGTTCATAAACCCTAGACAAGCCTGAGCGGCAGTTCCCTCACAGAAGCCGATTACAAAAGCAAAAGCACTTCAGCTCCTGGCGAAGATAAAGAGAAGCATCTTCCCACACTGGCTGCAGCGATGGACAGGTTTGCCCTTCTGCAAGTGATTACTTTGGCTCAGATAAGAAGCCCAAGTGGCTGGCTACAGATTTCCTGTAATCTCTTTCCTAGAATTTGAACTCAAACAACCCCAATCACCCTCCCCATCCCACCCAGCCCCCAAGCTTTTGCAACAACTACTTTGTGATGTCCTCTGAGAATAAACAACGTTTGGACCTCTTGGAAGTCCTGGGGGCTCTGGAAGCACTGGATACTGGGAAAAAGCAAAGTCCACCTATCAATATGGTTAAGAACTCAGGCTTGGGGTAGACACAATGGGGTTTGCATTCTTGTAGGTTACTCAGTAGTTTACGAAGTATTATTTATACTTTAAAAAGTCACGGGGAAACTTAAGAACTTTGTGAATTTCTTTACATTTGTTTTATGGTCTAGTTTAGTTTTTCTTTTGCATTATATTTCAAGGGAATATCAATCTTTTCAGCGCCTTAGGCCTCTCAATACTGCATCCTTCATTTATTAAATATGTGACCTGGGTCAACAAGTAAGGTGGGGCAAATTATATACCAATCCCATTGGGTTATTCTGACGATAAAATGGGATAACCTTGTGAGCCTGTAGCCCAGCTTCTGGCACATAGCAAGCACTCTCTGAATTGTATCTTTTACTACGGTTTCATAAGCTCTGAGAAGAGAAGGGATTTTGAAAATAGGGACCTGGAGCTGGCAAACAGCCACGTCCTGATAAGCATTGTTCTATGGGCGTGACGGGTGTGGACTGTGCGCCAGGCTAGGTCCTGTAGAACCTGGTGAGAAGTACCTGAGGTTTGGGGTGGGGTCCGTTCAGGGAGCAGAAGCAGGAGGAAGGTGGGCTGTCCTGTTTTCCCCAATACTTCAACATCTAGAAAAATATGCTAAAAATCCAGTGCTAACATCTTACATCCCACTTGGATTGACTCTTTCTTGTTCAGTTTCTCTCCTCACCTTAGGATCCACATGGTAGATATCATCTTGTCTCTAGAAAAGGCTGTTCTCTGGCCCTGGCCTGACCTTTAGGAATCCCTTTCTCGGAGTTGGCATGCCCTCTCTCATCCTTCCTTCATCTGTTTCTTACTCTACACTGTCAAGAAGTTCTTTTTCAAGTCCCCCCTAAGGACTGGGGTTCTCTCTGAGTCTCCTGAGATTGTAGGGTGCTGGGAAACTTTCCAGATTCTTGTCTTGGTAAGAGAACTGTTTAGTTGATTCATTCATTCACTCATTCATTCATTCATTCATTCAGCTATCTGTGGGCCTTTACCAAGGACAAAGCTCTGTGCTGGGCAATGGGTGTCTAGGCCTTTGTGAAACACTTAATCTGTCCTGACTCACTGAGTTGCCAGGGAAGGGGGTCTACCACTAAATCCTGCTTCTCCAAGTGGTAAGGGAGGAGTCCCTACACCTCAGATTCATTCTTGCTCCTAAACCCACTGGCTGATTCTCTAATTGAATAGCTGCACACGGAGAAAATGTTGTTAATATCTTCAGCACCCGCCTGGACTTTCAGGCAGGGGATAAATATTCCTTTGTGTGATAATCGGCTTTCCGGGATTATCCACATTTTCCAGGTTCTCAAATGAAACTCAACCTGGATGCTTTTAGGCAAATAGAATCCTTGCATTTGCATAAATGATTAAATCTGGCCTTACAAATCGGGATAGGGTGCTTCCTGGTTCCCTCAGTGTCCCCGACTCACGGGCCGTGGGACTGCAGTATGCGGAAGAGCAGGGCCTTTGCCCCCCAGCCTGTGGACAGCAGGCCCAAGGTCGTCAGAGGTTAGTGAGGTGAAGAGCTCTGGTTTTGGAGCTCAGTCCCAGCTCTGTCATTATTAACTGTAAAGACTTGGGCAAGGTCCTGAATTCTTTGTGTCTCAGTTATCTCATCCAAAAAATGGGGCTAATTGTTCCGAACGGTTGTAAGGATGAAATGAGATCATGCAGGTATAGCCCTGAACACAGTGCTTGAGCCAGAGTGAGCACTGGGTAAGTAAAAACAACAACAATTAGTACTTCCATGGTGGAGGAGGCAGCAAGGGCCTGGAAACTGCCTCGTGTTCTGGGATTTGTTGGCCGGTGCTGTGAAGATGGCTGCCGTGTGCTGTAGCGGGAAGGGGGAGAAAAGGAAAAACCGCATTTATTAAGACAGACACAGTGCTAGGTATGTTATATGCTTTCTCACTTAACTTTCAAACACCCCACAAGGTGGGTATTATGGTCTCCCCATTCTAGGAAAGGAAACTGACAGAGACTCTAGTAACTTGTGCTAGGATCGTGAGGCCAGAAGGGGCAAGCAGGATTTGAAATCATGTCTTCCTGACCCCACCTCATTCCCTGTCTACCTCAAGGAAAGGAGATTCTTTTTTTTTTTTAATTGAGGTATAATTGACGTACAACATGGTATGTTTCAGGTGTACAACATAGTGGTTCACAATTTTTAAAGGTTATAGTCTGTTCATAGTTATGAAATATTGGCTGTATTCCCTGTGCTGTACAATATATCCTTGTAGCTTATTCGTCTTATACATAGAAGCTTGTATCTCTTAATTCCCTACCCCCTATAAGGAAGGGAGATTTTTAAACGCTAGCAGGAGAAAAGAGAAGAGTAGATATGTTGCTTTGTCTACTCAGGTCTGGATCCTCTACACATACCATCTGCCTTAACTGCTGAAGTTGTTATTTCCCAATTTTGCACATAAAAACAGTGACGCTCAGAGGAGACAAATGGCCTGGCCTGGGACAGAGCAGGCATGGGGCTGTCTGCCTGCCAGGCTGTTCCTCCCTCCTGAGTGGCTGGAATTGCCCTGCTCTGCTCTGAGCTGCCTGTGTGACCTTGGGCAGGTCCCCTAACTCACCTACAATGCAGTTTTTTTTTTTTTTTTTTTTTTACCAGTTAAACGGAAGAAGATAAAAGCTGCCCTGCCTGCTCCTTAGAGCTTCAAGGAGGCTCAAATGAGATAATGGATGTGAGAGGGCTTTATAAACTGGAAAGATCTGTGGAGATGGAGGGGATATTACTATCACTCCATAAAACCTCCACATGCACCACATTCCACGTCCCTCCTGATGCTGTCGCCTGACTCGAGTGCTTTTAGAGGCTGCCAGATTGTCTTCCTGTCTCCTGGCACCAGAGAGGAAGGTCCCCCTGCCTCCCCACAGTCCCCGTGCCTCACTACAGACCCTCAGAGTAGAATGGATGACGGAAGCTTGAACTGGACTTGGCCCTTGAGGGACTGAGCTCCAAAGCTCCCTGAGCTGACGGAACCTATGTCCAGGGGGCCTCTGGCCCCTCTCGGGTCCGCTGGGACCCGCTGGAGTGCCACTGTGCTCCCCAAAGCCCCAGCCCCTGGCTGGCTGGCTCCTATCCCAAGGCACTCAGACTTTCCATTGTAAGTTGCTTTCAATGGACAGCTTAGAAGAAATAACCTCACGCACTTTAATGACTCCTTTTAAAATAGTTTCCTGAACCTTCTCTCTCTTCCTTCTCTCCTTCCTTGCCCTCCTTAACCCGTGACACAGCTGCCCTGGTCTTCCCATCAGTGTGGCCACATCCCGGGCCCTAATGAAGCCTTCTAACTGGACTGTTTCCCTTTGAGGGTTGGTTTGACACCTGAGCTGTAAGAGATTGTAAACATTATCTCATCCAACCTTGGCATGTTACAGATGAGGAAACTGAGGCCAGAGAAGAGTGCTTAATCAAATGCACCCAGTTTGTCGGTGCCCTTTATCCTTCCAGGAGGATCCTGGTGGGATGGGGTGGGAAGGGGTAGTGGGGTGGTGGTGGCAGAAGGGTGTTCAGATGCTTCTCATTTGACAAGGCCAGATCAGATGGCCTTAGCTACCTAGTATCACTCCCCACCCCCTCCAAATATCAGGACAAAATGCACTGAAAGTGACAGCGGTGTGTGCATGTGTCTGTCTGAGTGTAAGGGAGTAAGGAAGTGGGGAGTGGGACTGACGCTAAAGAGAGAATTCACTGAGTGCAAAATGACCAAAATGACCAGTGGGAGAAATGGGAGACTTGGCCATAGTCCTCCACAATATTCTGGAATATTCTACATATACTCCTATATGGAGGCATGCATCCTGGATAAAATGATCTCAGGAGTTTTCCTTTCCTGAAACTGGTTTGTGCTTATTTGCTGAATCCAGTTTCTAAGCTGGGAGAAAGGTTGCTTGGTACCTTGCAACTTTCTGGCTACTCAGGAAATGTTAAATAACCGTTATGACCAGTTGTAGCATGAAGGAATAAGCTGCATGAAATCCCATTTTCCTACCTGCTCCCATGATCAAAAAGACAAAGCAAATGAGATTATTTCCTCCCTGCCCAGAGACAATCTCATTGCCTCTGCTCCATTGACTACATAACCATGAGGGGCATTATTGCCATCTCTTCATAACAGATGTGAAACAAACTTTATGAGACGCGTGAAGAGTTGTTGTTCAAACTCAGTTGTAAACTCCACAGTGAAATGAATCAAAGAATCAAAGCCTTCTTCCCCTCTGCCTCCAGGTTGGAGGTGCTCCCCCGAGCCCAGTGTGGATCAGGCAGGGGAACAGTTTCCTTCAGCTTTTTATTTTTTATTTATTTTATTTTTTATTTTTGCGGTACGTGGGCCTCTCACTGTTGTGGCCTCTCCCGTTGTGGAGCACAGGCTCCGGACGCGCAGGCTCAGCGGCCACGGCTCACGGGCCCAGCTGCTCCGCGGCATGTGGGATCCTCCTGGACCGGGGCACGAACCCATGTCCCCTGCATCGGCAGGCGGACTCTCAACCACTGCGCCACCAGGGAAGCCCGACCCTTCAGCTTTTTGAATAGAGGCGTGGGCCCTGCTACGGCTCTACTACACCAGGCCCTGAGCAGGTCAGTGGGGCAAGCACAGAAGGACGGACCCACCTGCACTAGGGCTGTATGGACACAGCCTGCGGTAAGCATGACCAGACCCAGACAGTGTTCCCTTGGCAAGATGATGTTTGGACTCCTTTTCAGTTGGTGCAATTACTTATAGACACGTTTGAGAGCTTTGGGGGAAGAGTGGAGGGGGGACAACTGGTGGCAGGTCTTGCCTCTTCCCTGTTTACCCCCAACAATTCAGTGCTGGCTCCAAACTTGCTTATCCCACCTGGTGAAATGAAAGCCCTACAGTCAAGGAGGATGGTCTAGCAAGTATCTATAACTGGGACATGCCCTACCTTCGACTGCTTTATCTCTGAGCTTTCTTCTTATCACCCAACCACCACCCACCTGCCCACCCAGTTCCAGTGAGGCTCAGCAAAGCACTACATTCTCTCTGCCTTCTTACATCTCCAGGGATATTTTAACTTCTCTTTATAGATGGCATCTGAGGTAGCGGCCTGGCTGGTCTGCCCTTGATTCTGCCCAACTTGCAGGTCCTGCACCTTTCTGGATCTGCTTGGGAATTCTGATCCTTGCTTTGTGAACCCTGATTCTGTTTTCTCTCCTGAGACTGATGCCAACCTGTCTCTAGCTCTCATTTGATTCAGCTCTCCTCTTCCTATACCCATTTTGCTCTTCTTTCTGCCTTCCTGGCACTGGCCTCCCAAGGTCGCAGCTAAGTTCAGATCTTTGTTCTCCTATACAGATCGCTCTTCTTCCTGCCACCAAGTACCCTGTTTATCCAGAGAACATCTCTGGCCAAAATGGAGTAGCCGGGCAGCTGGCTTCCCAAGGGTTGGTGCTCTGCTGCCCCCTGGGGGTGCACATTCTACAGGACAATTTGGGTAACTCTAGTTTCCACTTCTAGTATAAACCAAAGGAAAGCTTTGAAGTCAACATTCTTCTGTCATCATCTTCCCCTTCTTCCCTCCTGCAACTGCTTCTAAGCCCAAAGATGTTTTCTCCAGTTGCACAAGTCCCCTGCAGAGGTCAGGTGAGGATGCCATGGTCTTCCTTCCAGCTTGGGGATGGGGACCTGTGGAGAGAAGGCTGGTTCCTTCCAGGCTGCCAGATCCTTTCGTCTATAGAGAAAGCAATCATTATAGATTTACTCCAGCCTGGGCTCTGCTAGAATAAACACACATGTGCATATAACACCCATATGCCAAAAATTCAATTTCGGCAAACAACCAGACCCTGCTAATTAAAATGTCTAATCCATTTAAATGAATGCAACAGTTCATTTAGCCAGACAGTAATTGTGTGATTTGAATACTTTTCCTTTTCATTCCCGTCTAGTTGGCTGGAAGACTCATTTTCTGGGCGGGCTCCAAACCTTGCGATGTTGAAATGGATTTCATTGCTCAGCTTCCCTCCACAGAAGACCTTCCCCACAAACTGTTATTGATGAGATGGACCCTGCTTTCAGGAAACGTCAACCTATTGGATTACTTCTGGTTTAAACCACGCTGATGGAGAAACACATAGCTTGGGTCAAATTTATCGTCTCCTTGGAATGCTGCCTCTCTGCAGGTGCCTCTCCCTGAATTTCTGCCTGGGATGGGAAGATTTGGGGCTGTGGTTGTCTCTTGTGTTCCCATTCCTGCTCCTTCCAAAGGCTGCCATATTAGCCTTATTACCATCAGGGCCAGAGAGAGAAAGATAGACAGAGAGAGAGAATCAAAGAGAGTTAGGGATCGGGATACAGGGAAAGAGAGAAGGAGATCTTTTGCCTGTACAATTTGAGTATACAGAAGAGAAACATCACAGACATATCTGTCATCACAAGTGTGCAGACCCAGGGTCTTATGGCTCCTGCCTGCCCCTCTACCTGGTCTACTCTTCATCTCCTGACTCTCGTCCTGAAACATTTATTGAGTGTCTACTCCATGTAAGGCCCTGAGGTGGTTGCTGGAAAGAGATAAAACAGGAACATAAATAAGTATAAGTAAACAGTGCTGGGCGCCATGACAGAGGTATGAAAAACTGCAGCTATGGCTCCAGCATGCCCACATAATGGCATGGGGGGCCCTAGCTGGACAGGAGGAGACGGTAGGGCCCTTGAAGTGGTGTTTGCATAGCAAGAAGGCTGTCTTCACGGAGATTCAGGAGGAGATCCAGGCTTTGGGGGTTCTGAAGCTTTTTAATTGAGAGGGAGGTTATTTAAGAAAAAGAAAATAAAATTGTGAGTAAAGAACTAAGTATAAGATCAAAGATTTATTTCAAGTAAGAAAACAGATCAGAATAAATGATATCTTTTTATTTTTAAAGCTGGCAATACCACAAACACCACAAAATCCAGAAAAATAATGGAATTGGAAAATGAATTAGCTGACTGACACATCTCTGCAGTACTTTCTCCCTGCAGTGTTTGGTTGCATGCTCTTCGATGCTTCTTTCTGTGATAACCGTTTTGAAATTTATTTTCTAAAGAGAGAGTAGAAAGAGAACTCTGTCTTCTGGCACAGTTGATCAAAATTTATTTTTTATTGTTGATAGTTGTGATTCATAAAAAATGCGATTCCCCACACAGATGTACTTGTTTTCGTGATAGTGTTCCAGGCCTGTGCTCTGCAACTTTGGCATTGTGATAAATTCAGCACGAGAGCCACCTTGGGTTCTGTACCCTGTGTCAGGGTGCCAGGCGATTTGGCACAGTGAGTGCAAAGTGTCCTCCCTGAGTCATTGCTAGGCAATAACTGTATGTCAAACTGTGAACTAGAGAAATATAACTGACTGAACTAAAAGCTTTCCCGATCCAACTTCCCCTGGGCTGGATCCCTAAGTGCCCATGGCCCCTCTGGCATCGCTGATTTGAGGGGATGTGTGATGGAAGGAGATAGTCACATTAACCAATTTTGGTTAAAATATTTTACTTTAGAAAGTTTTACAAGAACATAAGGTCATGGGCACACATTGCCAGGGCCTTTCCCAGAACTTCCAAGGGGTCTGAGAAGTGAGGGGCCTTGATGCATAAGACTTCAATGGCAGCAGAATAGATCTATCACTGCTTAGATTATAAACTTATCTGGGATGGTGACGGCAATGGAAGGAAAGATGAATTCCTCCCTGCTCACCCCTTGGAGCCCAAGAGAAAGTTTTGCACAGTAACTAAGGGCATAGATTTTTAGGCTTGGTAGTTCTGGGTTCAAGTTCTGGTTCTTCAATTTAGATGTTCTGTGACTTTGGGCAAACCAACTAAACCCCAGCTTTCTCATCTGTAAAATGGGGATAGTAATCAAATTGATACGACAGATAAATGTAAAGTAAAGTAAGTACTAGGCAGTAAATGCTGGCCGGTTTTGATTTTTCAGAGAAAGGAGAGATAGCTTCCAGCTTCTGGGGCAACAGAGTGAGGGTGGAGGGGAGAGTTCACACCGATGACATAGTTACCCTATATCTCTCTGAATTCTTTATCCCTCTCTCTGCTAGGACTTGACAAATAGGAGAGCAGCCTGGCGGAGTGTTGGCTGGTACCAGGCTGAAGCAGTGCTCTTTCAGGCACGCACTGGGTCCTTGCATGAGAGAATCATGCTCCCTGGGCCTGAAGGGTCACCCCCAGCACTGGCTGCAGCTGGCTGACTTGTCATCACATCTGAGCAGGCTCTTTCTAGGAGCCGGTGGAAGCTGCCAGCAAGGGCTGGCCTCCAGAAGGCTGATGGGCAATGCAATTTATTTTATGCTGAAATGACATCGAGACAACAGTGCTTCTTGCAGGAGACAATTTGGGCTCTTTAATTGCTAGCCTAGGGGCAGGGGGAGCTGTCCCCCTGTCTCCTCTCAACACCTGCCAGAGTAGCAGGGATGGCAGCAGCAGGCCTTTCTGGGGAAGAGGCTCAGATCGCCCTCTCCTATCGGCCTACCTGCAGCCTTGGCCCACAGTCTTGTGCAGCACTTCTTCCAAGCCAGGCAGGAACCAGAGATGACGTGATGAGGGGTCCAAAGCATTAGTCAGCCTGGATGTGCCGTTGTGCCCAAAGGCTTCTACCTCGTTTGGATCCAGCACTATTCTGGAAGTTTCTGCCCATCGATTCAGGAGATTGTTGCAAACCCAACAAATCATTAATGGTATTTCTTGCATGTCCATTTTCAAGATACAAAAAATAGAGGCATAGAATGTTTCAGACTGGGCAAAATGGAACTTAGGATCTACTATCATACATTATATTTCTCATGCGAAACCCCGCCTCCCTCTCATTTGCCTGTATTTGCACCTTTATTACAGTTGCATAGTGCCTAATATGGTTTTTGGCGCATCAATTTTTACTAATTTTTTTGACTGGCTGATTGCATTCTGAGATGAATAATAATTTGGACCAGGTAATTAATTTCTATTACTTTACTGTGAGGAGGAAAGAACACGAGTGTATGTCTTCATTCATTCACTTATTCATTCTACAAAAATTTACAAAGTGCTTACCCACATCCTAGGCACTGTACTGTGTGCTGGAGATAGAACAGCAAATAGCTCAAGGAGCTACAGTCTCATGAGAGACAGATTAAATGCTTTAACACATTACCTTAGGGGAAGTACCTTGTTCTGTGGGAACACCTTCTAAGGGCACTTAACCCAGACAAGGGGTGCAGGGGGTGGTGATCGGGGAAGGCTTATTAGAGGTGTTGAAGTCTCAGTGGGACCTGAGGGAAGTGTGGGAGTTAGCCAGGTGGAGAGGGGTGGAGAGGGGAAGGTGAGAAAAATCCACGGTCCAGGACACCACAGAGCTTCTGGCCTAGGGAAAGAGTTGGGCAAAGAGAAAATGGTGATTGTAATCGTGTGCACGTACTGGGACAGGGGAAGGATGGTGTGCAAGGGAGCTTCTACCAATTAAATGTCTTCAGAGACAAACAACTGAATTGACTCCAGGCAGCCCAAGATAAAGGCCACTATGACTGTTCACAGGATCAAAGGGAAACCTGCACAACCAGGGCAATCCCAGGGTCCTCACTAGTAGATCCTCCTGGAGCTTATCTCCAGGACAATGGAGATGAGCTCCAGCTGCCTGGTCTCTGTGTGCTCAAGTCTTCATCTTCCTGGGAAGAAGAATCTGATTTTCCCAGATTAGGTCAGGCATCTCTACCCTTGGACCAATCAGGCATGGGCAGGGAACAAGCGTGTGGAGAAGACATGGCCAACGGGGGGTCCCTTTGAATCCTACAATCAACTCCATGCTTCATTCTGTTTTTTAGAGTGTGAATAGGAAGGGAGGTTACATCACTAAGAGCAGGTGCAGCAAGGAGGTAGGAAGTTAGGGAAGGTTTCATAATGCCTTCACTGAGTCTTCACGGGCATGGTGGGGGGACAGTCTGGTATTTTTTTGCAAGGTCCATGGGTTTCTTTTTCTCCATGCCAAGCACCCCTCCCCATGACTGGATCTCAAACAACTGCTAGACTTCAGTATGTCTTCCAGTGTCTCTGACAAACTCTGGAAATGACTGCATTCTGAGAATTTTCCAAGGCTGTGACTTGAGGAGGTTGTGGGGAGGGAGGAAGGTACGTGTGGAAAGGTGGGGCAGTGGAGGAACACTCTAGACATCTGGGGGGTTAAGAGAAATGTGTTCCTTTCCTAAGTCTAATTTGGGTTTATCCAAGTGAATAATTTCTCAGGCAGCCAGGAGGAGCTATAAACCCCGCGAGACCAGGGCTGCTCAGAATTCAAGCCGTAGCTGTGACAGCTTCAAATTGGAATCAAGCTCAGCCTTGGGGCCTGTGGGGTCCTTCACTGCTTCACTCTACCCACCAGGCCCAGGACAGAATTCCCAGCGGCTGAGAATTGTTCTGTCATGTCTTTGCAGGCACATGAAAGGGGCAGAGGAGTCTTTAGCTACTCATTCCTCTTCACTTACTTACCAGGCAAGTGGCTTGACACCCCCTGGCCTGGAGAGTGAGAAGGAACCTGGCTCTGAATAAACACCTCTTCTTGGGCAGGACCTCCTCGGGCCCCTTCCTCACGCCCATGGGTCCTCTTGGCCAGTTGGGTGGGCAATTGCTCTTAATCTTTTAGAATCATAGACAATCAAATCTAGAGGACTCCTAAGATATATTTATTTAGTGTATTTTTAATTTTATAGGAAAGGAAGTTGTGCCCACAGAGGGGATGAGATTTGCCCAAGGTCAATCAGTTAATTTGTGACAGAACTGGCACCAGAACCAAGACCTCTCAAAGCTCAGTCACACCGTCACTTACATTGCCTCTCACACCTCTGCTTCCCGTGGCAGGACTGAATGTGCTGAGACCCCAGAGCCAGCTTTCCCTTTTGCTGCCACCTTCCCTAAAGGCCAGAGTTGTTTTCAAGCCAGCTCTGGGGTAAGGAAGAACTCTTGAACCTCCCTCCCTTCCATGAAGCATTTTTCCTAGGATTGGGAGCTCCTGGGTCAAAGAGTGAGACCCAGGCTTTGCTGAGGAGAAGGATCCACCTGATTTTAAGAACATGCTCCTTAGAGCTTTACCACCAATTTAAGAAGCTCCTATTCCCAGGCCCTGACTGACCCTGAGGACAAGTGTCCCATTAGCAGAGGCCCCTCAACATGTCTGAACAACAGAAGAGAGAGAGAGGAAGTGAATTGATGGGGTTAGGTCTTTCGTCAGATTGGGGACTTGGACTTTGGGCAGTTTTGTATGGACAGGGTGGTAACAGCAGTGGTCCAAGCTTCTATCGATATCCTGGACATCCATGGGTGACGTGACCTGTTCAAGCCCATCTGCTTTGCCTCCTCTCAGCACCTACAGGCCCTTCAGATGAGAGAGGATCTGAGCCTCTCAGGGAGAGCTTCTTCAGAACTTGAAATACCTACCTCACATCTCCAGGGACAATGATTTGATCCCTTCCTTAGGTAGTGGTATATTCCACCTCCCCTCTTTTTGATAGGGGACAAAGGGGAGTGATCAAAAGGAGAGAGAGAAGAGTTTCAAGATTTTTTTATATGGTGGATTTTGTGTGTGTGCAAATGTGCATAGGTGTGTGCAGACCTGTGTGTACTTTGTGCATGTGTGTGCTTGCTCCAGGCCAGCTCATGATGAACAGCAACAGTCAATACCCAGAGACATGCCTTGTTCCATTTTCTCTGATAGTTTTTGGATAAATACAGTACCTATCAGGCATGGTGATGAGCCCCACTTGAGGGCCAAACTGGGTTCCTCTTTACTTTAGGGACAAATGACAAGGATATACTGTAGGGACAAATGACAAAATAATTTTCTTTCCTCACCAATCCTTCCAGAAATGATAATAGCTCATACTATTGGGCAGGTGCTCTGTGTTAGGCACTCTTCTAAGCTCTTCACACACTGGGAATTAACTCATTCATCCTCATAAAGACTCTCTGCAGGTAATTTTATTTGCCTCATTGTACAGATGAGGAAACCGAGGCACTGAGAAATTAAGTAACTTGTCCAAGTCACATTGGTAGTAAGAGGTGGAGACAGGAATTGAACTCTGGCAGTCTGGCTCCAGGCCCTTGTTCTTAGCTGCATATGATTCCCCTCTTCCTCCTCTGCCTCCTCCATTCCCGCTCCCCCTCCCTCCTCCTCCCCCTTCTTCTCCTTCTCCTTCTCTTTTTCCTCCCTCTCCCTCTCCCTCTCCTTCTCCTTCTTCTTTTTGATACTACTTCTTAAGGCTCATGCCTGAATAACAGCTCTGATACCCACTGCTGTAGAATCTGAAAGCTGCAGGGATGAAAGGGAGCCTAAAGTATGTCTAACCCAATATTCACTTGGGATGGATGCGTCAGGGAGAAAACTGCCCTAGATACATCCTCCAGCCACCACCCAGCTATGTAATTTCTGGGATACTCAATCACTGTTCTTGGCCACCCACCTGCCTCCCCCAAAGTCCATAAATCACAGGCCATTCTTACTGACAGATAGTAAGTAAGTAACCTGTCCCTAATTCAGTGCCAAGTTCCCTCTACAAGACCCACCGTGCAGTTGTGCAGGCAATGTTGAACAGCCTGCAGTGATGGGAACCTTGCTGTCCCATAGAACAGATCCTTGCCTCTTAGGATAATTGTGATTATTGAGAGTTGTGGCTTGCACTGAACTTAAATCTGCCTTCCTGTAGCCACCTGCCTACAGGTGGAACAGATCTGGGCCCTCAACCACAGAGCAACCTTTTCAGTATTTGGAGAAAGTCTTTACCTACACCCAGAATATTCTTTTTCCCAGGTGACACCTTCTCAGTTCTTTCTATGACAGTTTCAGGGCCAACCTAGTCTCTCAATAGCTTGTCCATATTCCTGTTAAGTCATCACAAGTTTGGCCTCAGTAAGAACAAAGCATAGCAGGGTGGTCCCCTCCCACCTTGCAGAGGTTCTTGAATGAAGCTTAAGATGAAAGTCAGTCTTGACAAACTTCATCCCAGACTACTTAAAGGGCTTGTGATTGATCCTCTGAGGCATCAGAGGAAATATTTGCAGCTCCCCATAGGAATCATTTGAAGCTCTTTAAAAAATAGTAGAAATTCTTATTTAATTGGTCTGTGTATGCAGTGGGGATATTAGGATTTTTAAAATTCTCCAGGTATTTCTAATGTACAGCCGAGGTTGAAAACCAGTGGTCTTACCAAGGCCACACTAGAAGGTAATTTTTATGAGCTCAGAGGCTTGGTCTTTTGATTCACTGCTATATTCCCAGCAACAACATAGGTACCTGGCATATAGGAGATCTTGCTCAAAAGCATTGGTTAATGAATGAATGGATCCTTTGCACATTGCTGTGTATACTCATCATTTCATTAAGTCTCCCTGGTAAAGTGATGATTGAAAGACATCGAGAGACCATCTCTGCCTTGCATGGGGAGGGCTGGAGGTGGTTATGTCTGGGCCCTGGCCAATACACGGTTAAAATCATCTAAGTAGGACAGAACAGAGCTTATTGGCACATGGGAAGGGCTCTTGGGTCATAGAGACTGTGAAGGAGGCTGGCTTGAGAACTTGGTGACAATTTTGTGCTTAATTAACATGGCTCCAGCGGGATCAGGAACAGAATTTAATGGTGGCTAAGATTACCCACAGACGGGGGAGAGGGTCAGCTCAGATCAAAGGAAGCAGCTGGAGGCATGGAATAAGGCCTTGCTGAGAAGAAGCGGCAGAATATCTCCTTTCACAGTCTGGAGTTTTTGTGAGGCATTTGAGACAACTGCGCTCAGAGAGGCATGGGGAGGGCCTGTAGAGCAGCTGTACCCGAAAGTCTGGGTGCTCTCCCTGCATCTAGGGTACCACCTCCATGGAGAACTAAGAAGCTCATCCTCTCCCTACCCTTCTACCTGCCATTCTGTGTTGTGGGGGGAGCCATATAGTGGTTTCCAAGGGGGAAGAATCAACACAGAACCCACGTACAGGGAATGAAGGAAGGAGGCTGAGTAGTAGAGGAAAGAGTATAAACCGAGAGCACAAGGGTGATGGGGGTACTGGGCACAGGAGTCATGGGGTAGGAAGAATCTGTTAAGGAGCAGCTTTCTAAAGGGCAAGCATTGTGGGAATATCATAAACAAAGGAAGGTATGTGGATGGATAGAGAGGATTTGAATGTGCTTTGAGATAGGCAAGGTGGAAGGTCCAGAGGCTTTCCCTTGGTAGCAGAGACGGGGCACTGCTAATGTGTACATTACCTCATTTAATCCTCACAACTTCCCTATAAGGTAGAGGGTGTCAACCCCATTTTACAGATGAGTATGCTGAAGCTCACAGAGACTGAGTAACTTGCCTGAGGTCACCAAACCGAGTAAGTGCAGAGCTGGATTACACATAAATGTGTCTGTCTCAGAAGCCTGAGTTCAGAGAGGGAAGCATAGATGGATGGAGAAGGCTTAAAGAAGCTAAGTCTATATTGATACAAATAATGTAGGTGACGATGTTTTCCTTCCTATTGTCCAGTCTACATAGGAAAAATAGACTATCAGGAGGCTATGAATCACTTGCAGGAGGAAACACATCACCATTCCAACTCAACTTGCCAAGATCTTGCCTTCTGGGTGCCCTTAAGATGGGACACTCCCCTAAATAGGTGGGGCAGATCCTCCCAATGCAAGTGATCAGGCAGGCTTTGCAGGGTGTTAGGATCCCACTCCCCTTCCTTTTTTTCACTTGGAATATAAAGCAATTGCAGGCAATCAGTGGAGTGAAAAGAGCCCAGGTCCAGGGGACATGATATCTGAATTTGAGGCTTGTCTCTGCCTCTGTCTCCTGCACTTTTTTCTCTTTCTGCTGGTTTAACAGAATTCCTCTTTCCTGTGGGAACTCGTTCTAGGTGGTTTTGATAGAGCTGTCCTATGATCATTGTCTGTAAGGATCCTGTAATCCAGGGCTGCTGATTACTGTCTTTCCAGTCAAGTGTAGAAATGAAGAGAGAGACAGAATTCTGACAACGTTTGAGCACCTGGATCCCACTGTGCTGGTTCTGCACATTTCAGTTATGTGATCCAACAAATACTAGATTGTTTGAAAAGATGACCCCAGTAACTTCTCCCATCTCTGTTTGCATGCTTGTTTGGGATGTAACTTTGTCTCCTCTTATAGACAAAGAGAATAGATTTCCCCTTCCCTTGAATCTGCGCTGGCCTTGTGACTTGATTGGAGGCAGACTGACACATGTGGTTACTAAGCTCTGGTTTCAAGAGGTCCTGCAGCTTCAGCTTTCATCCTCTTGGAATCTTAGGACAACCCTACTGCGAGGAAGCTGGTCTAATCCCTCTGAGGATGGGAAAACACATGGAGAAAGAGGCCCAGCTAATGCAGCTGTTGTGGCAGAGCCCCAGTGAGGCTTGGGCAGAAGAACCACCCAAGTAACCCCCAAAATTATAAATTGTTTTTATTTTAAGTCACCAGTTTGGGGGTGTTTTGTTATGAAGAAATAGCTTTCTCATGAAAATACAGTCACCAACTCACTCTGGGACTTTGTGTATCAACCATAGTTCTTGATTTCAATTAAAATGAAATCAGCTTTTGCTGGTTTGAAGTGTATAGTGATTTAGCTAAAAGACATTGGACCATCAGGAGGACTGAAATACTGTGATCAGAGCTCTTCAGCCAGAAACATGCTCCTAAATTTGTCTCCACCATTATACCTCTCATGGCTGTGCCAGGAATTCACTTGTGCTAGAATTGCCAATGATGTCAGAGAGAAAATCCCTTACTACCCCCTGTTTCCTTGCCTCACTAGCGCCTGGTTCAAAGTGTAGGGTAGGCTGCTTCTGATTGATCAATTCTAGATCGTGTTTCTGCATCCTAGCTGCAAGGGAGTCTGTGAAACTGTCTGTCATTCAAGCTGTTCTAATGGGAATCAGACTCATAAGACAGTGGATTTTTCAAAATGCAGGAAGAAGTCCATAATACAATGACAAATGTCCACTACAGTCCAGCCCTTTTCCAGCTCACCATCAATGTGTGCTCTTCTTTCCAAATGTGTCCTTCTAAAAGAAAAAGTCCTTGCCTAATATACTTCAGTTATCTCTTACTCAACAAAAACCAGCTTATCTCCCCTCGGCTTCTCATCAGATAATGTATCTAGCTTCAAGTTTAGAATCTATGGTTGATACCTATTACTCTTCAAACTTTGGCATGAATTTGCATTAATATTACGTAACTTATAGAACAAATTGTGAACCTGCTCACAGTGCACATACTGTACACGAAAAAGTGAGGGAGAGGGAGAAAAATGGAAAGTAACAATTGTTAAAATACATAAACATATGTTGATACATAGTAAAACAGGAGAGAATTCACATAGGTACTCCATCCTCAATTTCACTCTAGTTGAAATATAGGTATAGTTTCTTTATGGTTGATATTTAAGATTTCCTCCTTCATTAACTTGTCCTTGTTTCTTTTCTCTTCATTCAGTCCATCCAGGTTTTTTAATTGGTGGATGATACAAACATTCACTTTGGAGGGATATGATCCCTTAGCAGTTTTATCTGCACAGGGTTGCCATGGTTTTCTACCAATCTATTACCACTGGAAATAGATGTATGGTAAGTTACGTTAGGGTATCCCTTGTGCTCAATTCATATTCTTTTTGGACTCAGTGTGTTACAGCAATCTTACTTCCCTTAGATGATCTAGAGCAAATACTCTAAGCAACATAGTAATCCCATTTTTTTTTTGTCTGTTCATTCAGTGGGAATAGGAACTACAAATGGCTAGGTTAGAGCCTCCACTTTCAATTCAATGAATCAATGGTTTTCTGGTAGATGTATTCTTCTTTGCTAAGATTCCTAAGTCTGCAATGCCCGGGGTCATAAAAATCGGAAGCAAAAATTTTGCTAACATATTTAGTATAAGACTGAGAAGTTCTATCCCCACTTCTACCCCTTGGTTTCTAGACTCATGATTTCTGACTATGTAAGAAACAGCAATATATGGTTCAAAGAGATAATTCACCCTGCATAGTTCACAGCATCTCATCCATGGAAGTAAATGGAGGGAGGAGTAGCAACCCCTTAGGAGTAGTCATGCTGGGAATATAACCTTATGAAATTCGCTTGTACCATTAGGACTTTCTTGAGCTTGGTCCTGTTTGTATTACTTCCACAGATAATCGTGTGTATAAATCCTGCCTGATTTATAGTTAGGTGATCTAGTTCAGGGTGGGTAGCTCAGTTTGCATGATTACCTTGTATCTAATGGTCATGCATTCAACCAGGGCCTAATAGAAAGCTAAGAGCTGTTTCTTAAAAGGATAATACATAGTAACTTGCTGGAGAGGACCTGGCTTTTCCCAAAACCTCAGGGACCTATTCTACAATTGTCCTACCCAACTTTACTTCAGATTCCATATAGCACGCTGATCTGCCAAAGATACCTCAAATACCATTAGATCTTATGAATCATAAGACCCAAGTAAAGAGATGCTTACACTGCAGACTGAACTAGTTAGAGAACCTTCTCTTCCTCTGAACTCTACTCAAAGTTGGCAGCCTTCTTGGTCTCCTGGAAAATGGACTGGAGCAGTAAACACAATGTGTATATATTGCTTCTAAAATCCAAAGAGACCCTCAAAATGTAATGCCATTTTCTTCATTGTAAGAGTACAAGGTATGGAAAATTGTCTTTTATTTTGGAGGGAATGACTGGACATTTTTCCACCATTGGGCCCCTGCCACTGAAGTAGAAGGCATTACTGCTTTCAAGGTATTTTTCTCACATCTCCGGTGTACGTGAATCTTACTAAGACGTCTAGTGAGCCAGTACTTCTTGCTTTTCACATCATATTATGTCAACGTTCTTGTGAACCAGCATGTTCTTTTTTTTTTTTTTTTTGTGGTACGCGGACCTCTCACTGTTGTGGCCTCTCCCGCCGTGGAGCACAGGCTCCGGACGTGCAGGCTCAGTGGCCATGGCTCACGGGCTCAGCCGCTCCGCGGCATGTGTGATCTTCCCGGCCCCGGGCACGAACCCGTGTCCCCCACATCAGCACGCGGACTCCCAACCACTGCGCCACCAGGGAAGCCCCCAGCATGTTCTTGGTAGATGGGTGAAATGATCAAGGGCTCAGAAAACTTATTTGTGGCACAAATCTGGGGATAGACACACCCCCTACAGCTCGATAATATTAGGGTACTGTTGTCCCAACAAGGTGAAAGCCTCAGGTGTCCTCTGCTTAGTGAGAGAAAAAAGAGTATTTGCTGGATAGCTGCATTACAGGTGCTAGGGATTATGTTGCTTTGTTCCAGTAAAAAGACCATATCTGAAGCTATGCTTTTACCTGAAATTACCCCTTGATTATGTTTATAATTATCCATGGCCGCTTGTAAAGGACCTACTTTCTTCCAAATTCACCAAACTGGCCAGTTAAATCAGAACATAAGAGAAGTCTCGGGCTTCCCTGGTGGCGCAGTGGTTGAGAATCTGCCTGCTAATGCAGGGGACGTGGGTTCGAGCCCTGGTCTGAGAAGATCCCACATGCCGTGGAGCAGCTAGGCCCATGAGCCACAACTTCTGAGCCTGTGTGTCTGGAGCCTGTGCTCCGCAACGAGAGGCCGCGATAGTGAGAAGCCCGTGCACCGCGATGAAGAGCGGCCCCCACTTGCCACAACTAGAGAAAGCCCTCACACAGAAACGAAGACCCAACACAGCCAAAAGTAAATAAATAAATTTAAAAAAAAAGTAACAAATGTTCAAGTACAATTGGTGTCTTTAAAAAAAAAGGATACTATACTGTCTCTCAAGTAATAGGTATTGAGTAAAATTAAATTAATATTAAAAAAAAAGAGGTCTCAACCTCTATTGTTTCAAATATTTAAGGGTGATACTAAATCTCTGTGATTCTTCCATGGAGGAAGTCTTGCATTTTATTTATCATTTTGGTAGCATGAGGGAACTCCAGGTGTTTCTACTTGGCTCTTCCCGCCTGGGAACCTTTATTTCCTTGCTCTCCACTCAGAGCCTGCATGAGGCTGCTGCCAGTAACTAAATATGTCTATTACGGCCATATGGCCGGTAACTGGGAAAATGACCAAAGGACTGGGCTTGAGGTCCCACTGGTCCTACCATGAGGTAGACTTAGGTAAAACTCCGTGTGTGCCTGTCTTCCATTAGTACCCACTCTGACACCATAACCGTTCTGGATCTTCAGATTTTGCTGTTGTCTTAGAGCCAAGCCAGGCTAATAATTTTGAAAAGGACCCTGGGTATTTCCTTTTCCCTAGTACACAGACACTCTAGTAAATTTTTGCAGGGCAATTTGGGGATTTCTAGGAAAAGATTCAGGGTATAGTTGCCGTGTAATTGCAGGTTTCTTACTCAAGGATACTCAAATTCCACATCATACACAGAAAATTGACTCTGTGAACTGACTCAGGTATGGGTATTGAGTGAGGAACTCTGCGTCATTAGGAGATTTTAGGCTTTGATCACGGAAAATCTTAACTGGATTAAACATTAAGAAAATGTATTTCCTGTAGTGAAAAGTCCGAATGCAGGGATATACCGGCATTGGTTCATTCAACAGCTCAAAAATATCATTCAGGACCTGTGCTCTTTCCATGTCTTTGCTTTGCCCTCCTCAGTGTGTTGGTTTACTTCCTTTCATGGTTTCAAGTTGGCTGCCACCCTGGCTGCCAGAACTACATGCTGTCAGATAATGTCCAAGAGATGAAGAACTCTTCCTTCCTTAGAGATTGGTTTTTGGAGTAAGGAATTATCTCCCAGAAGTCTCAATGGACTTCAGTTAGAAAGGAGGACTGGGGGTAAGTGAATGGTTTTTGGGTGGGAAATGGACAAAAACTGCTACAGACCGCAACTCAATCATGATAGCGTAACTCATGCCTCTATTCACTAAGCCTGTCAAATAAAAATAAGGACCTTATTGCATCCCCCTCTTTTTCTTTTGGGACACCATGAGCTGCCATATTAAAGATTCCTATGAGGGCTTCCCTGGTGGTGCAGCGGTTGAGAGTCCGCCTGCCGATGCAGGGGACACGGGTTCGTGCCCCGGTCCGGGAAGAACCCACATGCCGCGGAGCTGCTGGGCCCGTGAGCCATGGCCGCTGAGCCTGCGCGTCCGGAGCCTGTGCTCCGCAACGGGAGAGGCAACAGCAGTGAGAGGCCCGCCTACCGCAAAAAAAAAAAAAAAAAAAAGAAAGATTCCTATGGGCCAGACCAGACCAGTCTGATTATCAGGTTAGCCAAGCTCACTATGCATCTGGTAATTAATACTGCTCCCAGACCTGTGTTACCTTGTGACATCCCCAATCCAACTGAAATTTCCAACTACAGCTCATTTCCAACCACAGTTTTTCTCTACCAGCATCCTTGGCTGACAGGTAACAGCCTCTCTAGCTTTTTATAAACATGTTGGTGCTTCCCTCACTAATTTATTTACCATTGCCTTGACAAAGGATGTGAGTTTTGGGTCCTCTTGGGAGACGTATTTATGAGACGGGTAAGCAGTCATGATAAATCCACTCTAACCTTTCTGTCTCGGCCTTTGAATTTACTTCCTCTAAATTACACCTTGTAACTTCTGGCATCTTGACTACATTTAGTATAGAGTACTAATGAGCCTAGGTTTCTGTCAACCCACTCAGCAAACAATTTAAACCACTTCTAGATGCTCAAGCCAAGTACCTCAAACGTAGAATCACTGGCAGATGCCACCATATCAATAAACTCAGCTTGACCTAAAATTGTTTTTCTCTTGTTTGACTAGCACCTTCAGAATCTACTCCCGTATATACTCCCTCCAGGTCTCTGTTAATAGCAAATATCAAGGTCATGCACTTTTGTCTATAAGCTTTTCCCTTCAGATATTGCATATGCACTCCTGGTATGGACTTCACGTCCCCAGTCCCACCCCTACCCGTCCCAGGGACATGCTGAGATCTAACTCTAGTTGTAGGTGTGGCGATAATGAGGGATAGAGGGGTTTGGCATGAAGAGAGTTGGCTTCCCCTTGCAAAGTAACACCTTCGTGTTAGATCACTGGGATTTTTAAGCAAGGTGGGAAGAGACACATGAGAAGAGAAGAGGGGGCTGATTTGGATGACAAGAGAAATAAAACTCAATGAAGTTGAGAAATTTAGTGCTTTCTGAGTTATCTGAATCCTCCCATAAGTCTCTGCTCAGATTCCCAGGTCTGCCTCTTTCATGATCAGTGCTCTGATTTTCACCTAAGCCATAGTGTAAAGCTGTAAATTCAACTAATCTTGTAATTCAGCAACCTGCAGGATCGAACTTTGTGTGTGATTTCTGTCTATCTCAGCCTAGTGGCTCTAAGAAAAAAAGAGATTCTTCTAGTACAATCTTAGAAAATCCTTGGTTTTCATTTTGTGTCTTGAGTTGAAAAATTAAGAATTTGTAGTTTTCATTTTTTCTTTTTAAAGATACACCTAGCACCATTACAAGTAAGCATTTGATCCTACAGACCTTGAGCTTCTCATGCCCTATATATTGTCCTATGGTAGTAACTGCTAACCCTTGACTTCAATAGGTAATTCATTCTGGGCGACCACAGGTGAAAACTGAATGCTTTTTCTCCTTGCACCATGTTTTGGCAGTGTCGCGTCTCTTACTATTAGCTGGAGTTTCACTATGTTCAGCCCTGACTGCGCCAGATTCCTGCCCGTTTCTGGAGGGTCTGATTCTGCTCAACTCTTGGTACCATTTTTGACATAAGCCAAGGTCTTTATTTGCAAGCTACAGACAGAGGCTGTGGCTAAGTCAGAGAGATAGAGATAGATAGATAGATAGAGATAGAGATAGATAGAGAGAGAGAGAGAGAGAGAGAGAGAGAGAGAGAGAGAGAGAGAGATTGATTGAAAGGCTATTGAGTAGTTCATTGAATCAGGAGTTTTAGAGCCAGGAACAACCTCCATAATCATGACCTCAGAGGAAAAATCTTCCTCTATCCCCTTTTCATTGGGTCACTATCCGCTGATTACGATATCATCAAATAGGACAGGAACATCTGCTTGGCAAGAGATTAGGTCAAGTGCCTGTGCCCTGACTACAAAAAAAGAACAGGAAGTAATGGTCTGGCATTTTCAGCTACTATAGTGGGAGATGGGCTCTGATCCCTACCA
The DNA here is from genome assembly GCF_964374135.1 of Grampus griseus. Classification (NCBI taxonomy): domain Eukaryota; kingdom Metazoa; phylum Chordata; class Mammalia; order Artiodactyla; family Delphinidae; genus Grampus; species Grampus griseus. The sequence goes on from NC_139017.1 coordinate 84,908,263, forward strand.
AGACTCCTAGGGCTGGGAATTCCCTGAACAAAAGAAGGAATAGAATTGCTGAGCGGCCAGAGCAAATGGTAGATGATATCCATTAGCCTTTGGGTGAGTCACTCTTTTCTCTGTTTCTCAGTTTCCTCAACTGTAGAAAGCAGGGTTTGGAATAGACGGTCACTAAGATTGCTTCCAGATCTGTCATTCTGAGGCTTTAGCGTCTATGGAGTAGGCAATTCCCGCTCACACTGTCCAACTAAAGCAACAAGCCCTTGCCCTGCCCCTAGTCAGAATGGGGTAGAATGGGGTGGGAGACAGAGGGGAGCTATCCTGCGTCTGGCCGCCTGAGCTGAGCCCTGGTGCAGCTGTTTCTGCAGCAGGTTTCACACGGAGGCAGAAAATAGAAGCAGTATCAGGCCGGCACTGTGAGTGACTCAGACAACAAAGGCATTTTTCAAGACACTGCCCTGTTTGAGCACTGGGTGTCGAGGTGACAGATTTTGCAGAACGTCCTGGAAAAAATATACCTTGAGTGATTTTGAAGCCTTTAGAAATATTTGGCAAGTGTGAACAGTTGGTTCCTCACATTTTCTCTTTAATCAACGGCTTCTTTAAGAAGCGGCTGTGCTGAGGGGTTCAGCGGTACATTTCCTCCCCTCCCTCTGGCTCCCTTTCCAGGGCACTGGTGTTTCAATAGGAAGAGATAAACTTTCTCCACAGCCCCCGACACGGTGCCTGCGTATTAAAGACACAGCAGCTTTCTCTGCTGTTTGCCTGCTGATGTGTTTCATTTCATACCCCACGGAAGCCTCCCCTCTGTTCAGAACGTGCTGTACCCAGTTGTGAGGAGAGAGGAGGGGTGGGGAGGGACGTGAGAGAGCATCGCTTGTTTTCTCAGCAGACTCTGAGGAATGTTGAAACTGAAGTTTGAGCTTTGAATGAACAGAAACCTGAGGTCTTTAGGAGGAAGTTAAACTCACTGGCTTGCCTAGAGATTGGATCCTGGCCTTTCCTTCACCACGCATGGTGGTGTCGGGTCACCTCTCAAAACGTGGGCATTGGATGTGAGGTCTGAATCACCACCACCTCTGGGCCTGTGTCCAGCCGGGACCCAGAAGCATATCCTCCCGCCTCAGTGGGTGGAGCAAAGATTTGCATAATCGGATAGGAGACGCCATGTCAGAAACCAAACCATTCACTACTTGTAGTAGGTTAAAGTGTGTCTCCCCCAAATTCATATCCATCCAGAACCTCAGAATGTGACCTTATGTGGGGATAGAATCTTCGCAGATGTAAATAGTTAAGGATCTGATCCTTATTTCAGATGAAATCATCTTGGAGTTAGGGTGGGCCCTACACCCAGTGACTGGTGTCCTTATGAGAAGAGATACACAGAGACACACAGAGAAAAGGGCAGTGTGGAGAGAGAGGCGAAGATTGGAGCCATGTCTCTATAAGCCAAGGGGCATCGGGGATGGCCGGCAACCGCCAGGAGCTCGGAGAGAGGCCCAGGACTGGTCTCCCGTGGAGCTTCCAGAGGGAACCAGCTCTGCTGACACCTTGATTTTGGACTTCAGGCCTCCTGAATTGGGAGCCGATACATTTCTGTTGTTTTAAGCCACCGAGTTGGTGGTAATTTGTCTCGGCAGCCATAGGAAACGAATACATCATCTAGTGAATATCCCTTGGCCATCTTGTCCTCAGCCTGTAATGTCCTGCAAAACGTTCTCCTCCCTCAAGTGTCAAATGTCATTTGCCCCCTCCTCTGTGACAAATGCTCAAATGTCCCCTCCTCTGTGACGTTCCCTAAATTTTCTTTAGAAATGAATGATTTCTTTCTTCTGTGCTCTCACAGCCTTCAGCACAGACTTTGTTCCCCCTTGGGTTCAGTGGGTTGTACCGGTGTGTCCTGCCCTCCTTGACTACAGGCTCCCTGATGGATCTCCTCATTCTGTCTTTCCAACACCCGTGACGTGTCTGGCACATGGTAGGCACTAGCAGCTGCCTGTAGAGAAGGGACAGAACGGAACTATGGCATCCTCCGAAGGTGGTGCTCCAGCTGCTGCAGAACTTCTGGAGAGGGGCAGCTTGGCCCTGAGAGCTTTCACACCCCTGATCTTCGTGCTTTCCTTCCCTTCTGGTGTCACCTCTGTCCTCCGTGCTTAGCTGCTGACTGTTAACACACCCCTGCTTACAGGTTAACGGACAATCTTATTGTTGGCTGGTCCCAATTTAAGTTGAAGTGTTTTCCAGGATCATCCTTACTCACAAGGTAGAGAAGCCATACTTAGGGCCATCCAGTGGTGGGGGTGCGGGTGGGGACAGATGGGAGGGGGACCTCCTGACTCTACTGAGGACAGAGAGATGGAGGACATGAAGGAGCACAGGCCCGTTGTGCCATTTCTGGAGCACTGCTCACTCCTGGGAGAGTGTCCGTGGCGTCTTCATTGCTGTGCGCAGGCTTTCTCTAGTTGAGGCGAGCCGGGGCTACTCTTCGTTGCGGTGCGTGGGCTTCTCATTGCGGTGGCTTCTCGTTGCAGAGCACGGGCTCTAAATGCATGGGCTTCATTAGTTGCGGCACATGGGCTCAGTAGTTGTGGCACGCGGGCTCAGTAGTTGTGGCTCACGGGCTCTAGAGCGCAGGCTCAGTAGTTGTAGCACATGGGCTTAGTTGCTCCGTGGCATGTGGGATCTTCCCAGACCAGGGATCGAACCTGTGTCCCCTGCATTGGCAGGCGGATTCTTAACCACTGTGCCACCAGGGAAGTCCTGGGCTAGCTTTTTTTTGTGTGTGTGATTGTTATTGCAAGATACAACCCCAGGAATTTGACATAATTAAATTATTTTATCTTCTTTAAATTTTTAAACAAAAGAAAGAAAGGAAAGGAGAGGTTGTGTTCAGACAACAGCTTGGCCACACAGCAAAGTGACGTGGGGAGGTGGCAGGGCCCTGTGAGGATGGCACAGACCTCTGTCCCCCAGAGGTGCTGTCAGCCTTCCCTGCAGTGTGGACCCGAGGCCTTGGGTGGGTCCATGGGGAGCTCTGCCAATGTGGCTGGGCACGTGCGGGGCCTGGGGGAAGGCAGCAAGGGACAGCCAGTGCCCTTCCCAGGGGTAGGGACTACGCCTCTGTGTCCTCATGGAGTCTCCCGCAGGCTTGCGGGGTGCTGTCCGCCAGCTCGCCAGAGGGTACCCGGCCACGCACAGCTGCTTGGGGAAGCCGCCAAGTGTGGCGGTGCTGTGGGACCACGGCAGATTCTAGTTCGGAGACCACATACTCTGAGGCTGAGGATGATTTATGAGGAAGGTTCAGATTCTCTTACTTCAGCTCCCGCTGGACTCTCTGGAAGGTTCCGGTCATTTTATTTCATTTCTAAATCAGCAGATTGTCCTTCACCCTGAGCAAATGGTCCTGGGACTTAAAGGGAGCCACTTTGGTGGAGTCATTAATCACAGAAGCCTGGCAGGGTCTTGGGGGGGGCCCGCTTCTCACCTTCCTCGCTCCACTTAGGCAGCAGGTTCTCTGTCCTTTAAGTGTCCTCTTCCCATGACTTGGAGTTTGCTCTGACAGTGGACCAGGCCTTGTGCAGGGAAGGCTTTCAGGAATGAGAGAAAGACTGGCTCGATCACTCCCTCATTCATTCATTTATTCATTCATTACCTATTGAGTACGTACTTGTGTCAGGCTCTATCTTAGGCACTGGAGATGTAGCCATGAGCAGAATACACAAAAGTCTGCCCTCAAGGAGCTTACAGTTTAGTTCTGGCCAGACTTAAACAGTAGTTGTGTTTTTCTTTTCTTTTCCAGAAGGTAGAAGGAAGGCAGGGGTAGGAAGATATTTTTTCTAAACGGAGGCAGAAGGTGAGTCGGAGGACACAGCCAGGTACTTGCATGCAGGAGTCCTTATCATCAGATGCCCCTCTTCCTCAGAGGGGTCTCCTGGGCTTTGGGGGATGTTGTTGAACATCAATCACTTTACCAAAGAGGTCGCTTCTTCCTCTACTCAAAGGCAGCTGTGTGTGAGCCAGACTGGATGGCAGCATGGCCAATGACTCCAGCCTCTGCAGGCAGGTCACAGGCAAGCCACATGTCATCCTGGAAGGAGACCCAGGGCCGGAGGGAAGTGTGTGTGTGTGTGTGTGTGTGTGTGTGTGTGTGTGTGTGTGTTACATTTATGTAACAGGGACAATCATTCAGAGCAACATGAAGCTTTTATTTTAGCCCTTGTTTTCTGTGGTCTGAGCCCCCACTAGGTGTGGACGATTCTGGCTGGATTAGAGAGATGGTATCCACAGCTGAGTAAGTTCTGAGACGAAGTTGTCTGGAGAAGAGTGATTGTGTTTGCCTTATCCTTTAGAAAGAGCCAAGGACTAGTATCCCACCAGCCTCTAGGGGGCTGGCCAAGAGAGCTGCTGGGAAACTGGGGGAGAAAAAAGGAGATCAGGAGGGTGGACCTGGGTGGGAGGAAGTCCACATATCCTGGTCTGTGAGAATTCTGATGGAGGCACAGAGTCAGGGATTCTGAAGCAGTTAGAAAGGAGACATTTCTGAGTGAGCTTACAGACCATGGCTCGCTTAGCTACCATTTCAATATGTCAAGTCTCTTACATTCAAGCACGAGCCAGGCTGAGGTCTCACCAGAGGTGTGGAGGAGTCTCTGGTAGAGGGGCCAAAGCAGCAGAGTGCTCAGGGCCTGGGCCCTAGGGACCTCTGCTTGGCAGTCTGACAGCAGAGACATCTGCTGTAGCCGCTGCGCAGCCATTGTTAGCTCTGGGCAGGGACCTGACTCGTAACAAACTCCTAGGTCTCCTCCTCTTTTTTTTTTAACATCTTTATTGGAGTATAATTGCTTTACAATGTTATGTTAGTTTCTGCTGTATAACAAACTGAATCAGCTATACATATACATATATCCCCATATCCCCTCCCTCTTGCGTCTCTCTCCCTCCCTCCCTATCCCACCCCTCTAGGTGGACACAAGGCACCGAGCTGATCTCCCTGTGCCATGCGGCTGCTTCCCACTAGCTATCTATTTTACATATGGTAGTGTATATATGTCCACGCCACTCTCTCTCTTCGTCCCAGCTTACCCTTCCCCCTCCCTGTGTCCTCAAGTCCATTCCCTATGTCTGCGTCTTTATTCCTGTCCTGTCCCTAGGCTCTTCAGAACCTTTTTTTTTTTTTTTTAGATTCCATATATATGTGTGAGCATATGGTATGTGTTTTTCTCTTTCTGACTTACTTCACTCTGTATGACAGTCTCTAGGTCCATCCACCTCACTACAAATAACCCAATTTTTTTCCTTTATATGGCTGAGTAATATTCCATTGTATATATGTGCCACATCTTCTTTATCCATTCATCTGTCAGTGGACACTTAGGTTGCTTCCATGTCCTGGTTATTATAAATAGAGCTGCAATGAACACTGTGGTACATGACTCTTTTTGAATTATGGTTTTCTCAGGGATTGCTGGGTCATATGGTAGTTCTATGTTTAGTTTTTTAAGGAACCTCCATACTGTTCTCCATAGTGGTTGTAACAATTTACTTTCCCACCCACAGTGCAGGAGGGTTCCCTTTTCTCCACACCCTCTCCAGCATTTGTTGTTTGCAGAATTTTTCATGATGGCCATTCTGACTGGTGTGAGATGATACCTCATTGTAGTTTTTATTTGCATTTCTCTAATGATTAGTGATATTGAGCATCCTTTCATGTGTTTGTTGGCAATCTGTATATCTTCTTTGGAGAAATGTCTGTTTAGGTCTTCTGCCCATTTTTGGATTGGGTTGTTTGTTTTATTGATATTGAGCTGCATGAGCTGCTTGTATATTTTGGAGATTAACCCTCTGTCAGTTGCTTTGTTTGCAAATATTTTCTCTCGTTCTGAGGGTTGTCTTTTTGTCTCGTTTATGGTTTCCTTTGCACAGCTAGTCTTTAGTGCTGTCCTCTGTCTGTGATCCGTTAAGAAGGCCCAAGCGGCTATTTGAGGCATTTGGATTCTCAGGGGAAGGATTATTGAGCCACTGTGCATCAGCAGGGGCCTGCTAGGTCCTGAGAACCTGAGCCACATTCCATAAGCAAGACCCACGGTCTTAGGTCTTACAGAGTGAAAATGTCAGGCCCAGGCAAAAGGGGGCAGTGAACTATGGTGGGTGACATACAGGCTATCTGCTCCTTAGCCCTCTTCCAGAAACACTGGAGGACAGATTTCTCCGTTTCTACCTTCCAAGCAGCAAAGGTGTGTGTGAACTCTAGGAATATGAGCTCCCTTCACTATTAGTCTAACGAAAATTAATTAGGAAGGCATATTCACCGCAGAAATCCCCAAACACAACGCAGTGTGTTGTCTAATCACGCATATCAAAGCCAGATAGAAATGTTTTGACATCATTTGCAATTTTGGATCATCTGACCCATTGCTCTCCTCCACCTACTTTGGAAATAGAACGTGTGCTTTTCTAGCTGTTCAACGCTCTCCTCCCAAAGGCATTTGCTTTCACCTCATTGGATGCCCCTCCCCCAGCATGTCCAGCCAGATGTTGCTTTGGGATGTCTCTGCCTGGTGCATGTACTCTACAGAGTGGCTTACGTCAGTGTGCTTGACGCAGCATGAAAGTTCCTGGAAAGCAGAGCTTGTATTCTTGTAATTCTTTCTCTAAGTGGCCCAGCACAGTGCCATGTGAAGTATGGGACTTAAAGCTTTGATGGTGATGACAATTAGCATGTCTGTGTCTGGAGCAAATTTAATTTTCTAAATTATTCAGTCTTGGACTCCTAAGGTTTTGATGATCTGGGTTCTAGTTCAGATCCCAGCACTCATCAGATGTGTGATGAGTGTGCCAGTCCTGGCAGGAAACAGTGGGCACATTCAAGAGTCAATGAGGGCTTCCCTGGTGGCGCAGTGGTTAAGAATCTTCCTGCCAACGCAGGGGACACCAGTTTGAGCTCTGGTCCGGGAAGATCCCACATGCTGCAGAGCAACTAAACCTGTGCACCACAACTACTGAGCCCGTGTGCCACAACAACTGAAGCCCGCACACTTAGAGCCCGTGCTCTACAACAGGAGAAGCCACTGCAATGAGAAGCCGGTGCACCACAACGAAGAGTAGCCCCCACTCGCCACAACTAGAGAAAGCCCGTGCAGAGCAACGAAGACCCTACGCAGCCAAAAAAAAAAAAAAAAAAAAAAAAAAAAAAAAAAAAAATTAATGAAAAGGAAAGGGTTTGAAGGAAGGGTGTGTGGGGATTTAAGGGAAACCAGCCAGGAATGGTGAAGCACCCTGAGGCTAGCATCAGCAGGGAAACTGCTGCCACCCCTAGACCTGCACAGGCAAAGGGAGGGACTGATCATTAGAACCTGGGGAGGCCTGTAGCTCTCACCCAGGAGAGGGCCGCGTGGCAGGAGCTGTGGTTGTAGGCAGAGGAATAGCCACTGCCACACCATGGCTGGACAAGGAGGGAGCCAGGGGAATACACATCTCAGTTTCTTTCTTCTCTCACCCTCTGTGTTCTTGCCATTGCCTCCCACTGGCCCAACTTAATGGAAAGACAGAGGGTAAGGGACCTGCCTGATGCAGTCCACGGAAGCCAGTCTCCCAGGGCACAGAACACAGTGGACAAGGGTGGAGAGTGGATCTGAGGGTGGGTGGGAGGAACACAGACGCTATCCAGCCCACCATGCAACCTTATACAAGTTCCTTAAAACATTCCTTGAGGCTCAGGTTTTTTTTTTCTTTTTTTTTTAATATCTTCATTGGAGGATAATTGTTTGACAATGGTGTGTCAGTTTCTGCTTTATAACAAAATGAATCAGTTATACATATACATATGTTCCCATATCTCTTCCCTCTTGCGTCTCCCTCCCTCCCACCTTCCCTATCTCACCCCTCCAGGTGGTCACAAAGCACTGAGCTGATCTCCCTGTGCCATGCAGCTGCTTCCCACTAGCTATCTATTTTACGTTTGGCAGTGTATATATGTCCATGCCACGAGGATAATTATCTGATCTAGTCATAGAGTTGTTGAATGTGAGAACTATGAGATGTACAAATGTATGGGGTTGTGATCATTTTTTGGTACTTGCTTAGCTTTCATTTCATTCATTTGGATCCATTTAACCAAAGACAGGTGATGGGAGATGCAGGCTTAGAGCAAAGAGAAGACTAGAGCAGGCATACCCAGCCGGCTAAGGGTCACAGAAGGACCCAGGCCTTTCACTGCTGCTATCTCCACAGAGTAGGACAGAAATTTCAAATTTACTCTTGATTCATACTGAGGTAATCGTCTTTTCTTTGTTGCAATTTATTCATGTTTATGGAGCACATAAAGGCTTACAGAGGTGGCCTTTTGATGTGGTTATGCAGCTATAAACTTATACAGCTGTAATAATTGCATTTTAATGATTTCTTTATATTGCCAGAATTGGTAGAGCTAATGATCATGTCAACTGGACAGTGAAAAGAATGCTCTTTTTAGCCAATCCTCTTCTCATCCCCTCAGGCTCTCTAGAGAGTATGGAAAAATAGATATTTCATGATTCCCCTTTACCCACACCCAATGGACCCCCAACTGGTAACCACTGAACCTCCCAAAGTTCTCCTTGGAAAGGCTTCCATTTGATACATACATTTAACTTGCCTTTGTTTCATGAGTAAACTTCTTCACCTCTCTCTCCAGAAAGAGCCAGGCTGGCACGTTGTCTATTCCTTTTCCTCTTTTTGCTACAGTTTCTCTGCACGGTTTTCTGTTTCAGGCTTCATTACTGAAGAAAGATCTGGGAAATAAAAGCATTTGGGGCTGGTGTGTGCACGTGTGCTTGTTATTTAATCATGTCCCAAGTGCTGAGAAAAAAGTCCGTCTGAGATCAGAGCTTGATGAAAGACCTTGATTTTAGCTGGAGGGGAAAGGGGAAGCTAAAAATCAGCTTGACTGAAAATTCTCATAAAATTTGCAAAATCCTGAAACTGAAAATTCTGCAGTGCAGAGGCACTCCCATGCAATGTAAACAGGGTCAGCTGGAGCCTCTTGGAGCTGCGCTGAGGTGGAGGCTATTGTCAGTCACACTAATGTTGGGCTTTGGATCGGGGTGGAGGGAACTGACCCTCAAAATAGAGAGTGCTTTGGGCAAGACTAGAAAATAAATAATCCCCTTCCTCCCATCTTTCCCATCTGCTTCTGGTTTGATGTGCATTGTTGAAATTCTGGACAACTCCTGGGGTGGGGCTGTCAACGGGATTCTTGGTGACAGTGTTGACGGTGGTGATGGTGGTCGTGGGGTCAGTAAGAGGGGGTCACAAAAGAGGCTGTGAAGAGGAATTGAGGGGTGGGTATTCTGAGCAGAGCATAACCAGAGCTGGCTGATGTTCAGTAAATAACTATTGATCGACTTGATCATTTAAATTGGTTTTGCAATGAGTCAGTGCCAGCAGACTACTTCATTTCCTTACGTTTTGTTGAGGCTAATCTGAAAAGTGGATTTTATGATCTGAACACTCACTAACCCACGGTGCAGACAGAAATCAGGGAACAGCCAGTGTGGCGGTAAGGGAGGCCAGCCTAGCATGAAACGTCTGCCAGAGGAGCTTTATAAAATGGTTACGCTTCATGAAAATGCCGTATCTGGCTGCAAAGTGGTCTTGGATAAGGAGGGGGTCTCTTCCATTCCAAGAGCTATCAGCACAAAGAACCAACTTCTGTATCTCCCCTGGAGATATGAGGGGTTAAAAATCCTCTGGGTGAATTTACTTCTGGCCTCCAAATTTGAATTGGGCTGGGAAGAAGAAAAGTAAAATGAAGGAAAGTTTCACAGCATGGCCAGTTTGACCTTACACGTCAAGTCTGAATAATTTGTTCCTAGGAGTGTTACTTGAGGGCCTTTAGGAAGAGCGTCACTTTTACTTTCCTCTCTCCAAACATCTCCTTGTTTAGTTTTCCTGAAATAGCATCTGAAGACATTAGGGCCAATGTGCAGCCTTTAGAAAATTAGCACTCCATGATTAAGGGAACTGTGAGGCTACACTATACCTTGATGTGAATTGGCCATATCATCATTGTAAAATTCTGACAGTGAGGCAATATCAGCAACATTGGAAGAGGAAGAAGTAGGGAAATGGGAAGGATGGAGACAATTCGGTAATCCTGGAGCACTGGTCTTTGCAGGAAGCCCTAGGTGAGGAATCTTTTTCTTAAAGATAAGGAGAAAGTTGTCGCGGCTGAGGGAACCAAAGAGACACTTGAATCTACTTTGGTAATTTTCATTAATCCAGATCTGAGCAGTGGCAGCACCCCCCCCCCTTTTTTTTTTTAAAGCATTGACTAATTTAATCCTCACATCCACGGTGGCATTGGTACTTTTGTTTTTAATTAATTTATTTTTGCTGTGTTGGGTCTTCGTTTCTGTGCAAGGGCTTTCTCTAGTTGTGGCAAGTGGGGGCCAGTCTTCATCGCAGTGCGTGGGCCTCTCACTGTTGTGGCCTCTCTTGTTGCGGAGCACAGGCTCCAGATGCGCAGGCTCAGTAGTTGTGGCTCACGGGCCTAGTTGCTCCGCGGCATGTGGGATCCCCCCAGACCAGGGCTCGAACCCGTGTCCCTTGCATTAGCAGGCAGATTCTCAACCACTGTGCCACCAGGGAAGCCCCAGCCCCTTTTCTTTAAATGAATTCTGGTCACTCTCTTAATCTTCATATGACCTATTGCATTTTGAGTACTCAGAAGACAGACCCATCTTATATGATATGGCAATATGATCTGGGATTACAATGCAGCTAGAAGGTTTTAGGTTACATCTATGTGGACAACTGATTGACTATAAAACAAATGACATTGTGGTGTTGAGCTTTATGGTTTTTACTTTTCTTTCACAATCATCTCATCTGGTCTTCACAGAAATCTGTGAGGAAGGCAGGAGAGAATCAAGAATCTTAGACTCAGGGAAGGGTACTGACTTTCCTGTGGACACTCAGCAGCTAAGGGGCAGAGGCAGGAGCTTGAAGTCTCAGTGCTCTCTTGCACCACGACACTCAGCAGCTAAGGGGCAGAGGCAGGAGCTTGAAGTCTCAGTGCTCTCTTGCACCACAGTGTCAATAGCTGAGTTGGAAACATCTCTTTTATTGAGCATCTTTCAGTATAACCCTGCTTATCAGGGGGATGAACAAAATGGCTTTGGAAAGGCTTGGTCTCTGAATTGTTAATTATTCAAGGCAATATACTCAGAAAAATGATGCAGGATTCTGAGAATGTAATTGTTGAAAATCCCCGAGAACCCCACAGGCTACAGTTGTCTGGCCAATCAGGTCCTTTCCAGTCCAGAACTTCTGGCAACTTTTTCAAGTGTATATGACTGAGAATCAATGGTGATGAGGTTTCTTCCATTATATCTCCTTCACTTTGCAGAGACTCAGGCATAATAAATGTGATGCAAATGCCTGCCAGATGAAAATTAGAACTGTTTGCCACTAACACATCTTCCCCCCTGGCCTCTGCCAATGTAGGAAGAGATCTAGAAAGAGAGTGAAGGGATAAGTGTCTCAGTTCAGATACAACAAGGAGCAAACTTGACAGTCTCCCTCTGTTTTTGTGCTTTTCCGGTTACTGGATTCTCTTGTGTCTTGGCTTGTGTCAGAAAGCTGTTCTAAAACCCTGGCCATTCTGATGAGTCTCTTGGAATCACCTTCTTATTAGTTCTTTTGGAATTTACTCCTTTATTTTCACTCATTAAATCATGCAGATCTTTTCATCTACCTGATCATACCATCATTCATCTATCTACTCATACCATCATTCATCTATCTAATCAACTATCTAGTCATCTGTCCATCCAGCAAATACCTGGAACTCACTCAGAGAAATCACTGTAGCAGGTGCTGTGGGAGATGCAAAGATGAACAAAATATAGTCTCTGTATTAGTCAGGGTCCTAACTGAAAAATAGGGAGACCATTTTAAGAATTTACAGCAGAGGGAATTTAGTATAAGGAATTGATGATAGAAGAATAGGGAAGCCAAACAGGAGATCGTATGGCAATACAGAACTTAACAACACTTGGATAACACTACTGCCCTTAGGCTGAGGAGAAAAAGGAGGGTGAGATGTTACCAGAGCCCAGGGGTTGGGAGTCATCGGGTTGAAGTGGAGCCATGGTGGATGTGTTAGTGGGAATCTGAAGCATATGGTAGATGTGTCTAGTAGGGGCTGGAGCCACGGAGAAGTCACAGCAGCTGCAGAGATACAGCCTGAGGAAAAGAGGGATGGCAAGAAATTCTCAGGCTTCTCCCTTCCTCATGCCCTCTACTCTCCTGACAGTACCTCCCATTGGCTGAACCCAGCCAGCAGCCTGGGAGATGCAACCTGCAGGGGCCAATTTCCCTGTCCTCACTATGATACAGAATAGAGCAAAGAAAGGGTGACAAATGCAACTGAGGTAAATTAGTCTGGGGCCAGCCCTACTCAGTACTGGAGGTGGGGAAGGAGAATGCAAGATCTAGTTCACTCAGACCCCAGTAAAATCTCTGATTTGAGAACGGTTTTAGAAAGGAACTTGGAACTTTGGTAAAATAATCTAACGATCCTTTCAGGAATCCAGTAAAAACCTGGGTGCTCTTTCCAACATGGTCGCCCAATGGAAGAGCCAACCGTGAGTAAGGAAGTTAAGGTTGAGTGTAAACACAGCATTATGGTGCCTCTCTGGCCAGTAAATGGTTGTTTATGTTGCTTGATCATTAGTTACCACTCCAGTTCTCATGCATGCCACACTTGAGTCAGTCATGCTCTTTCACATCATCTTCCCTTGGCTGGAGCTCTTCCTTCTGCCCAGAGTCCTGTCCCTCTTTTCTACTTGGAGGATTCTTATTCCTCCTTTGATAACCAGCTCAACTGTCACAGCTTCTTTGAAGACTCTTTCTACCCTGCCCCTATGCTCCCTTAGTACTTTCTTCATATCTCCGTACAGCACCCAGCATAACGTGTATTGGTGGTGAGCTGTTTGCATGTTTGTCCCTTCCACTAGTCAAGAATTCCTGGGGAACAGGGACCACATCTTAATCACTACCCATCCACACACAAGTATAGCACAATGTCTGACACAGAGTAATCCATAAATATTAGTTGAGAAGTTAAATGTTATCACCGCATATATAGCCGAAAGCATATAGATAGATAAATAAAACATCTGCTCTCTGAGGGCCTCAACCATCCCCACCTCCCCCGGGGGTGATGGTTATCAGTTACTGAGGTGGCAGGGGTAGTTGACCAAGTGAATCTACGACCCTTGCCTTCCCATGCATGAGACCCTAGAAATATACTTTTGAAAATAAATTCTTGAGGAGCTGTGTCTGACAGCTGTGAGCAGCTGCTGGAACTTTCCTTTCCTTTTGATGTTTTATAAATGTGTCTTCTCAGCCCAGCCCAGCCTGACACGGCTAGGCAGAGCTCTTGCCTGTTTTGAACAATTCAGACACCTTTTACAGCTTGATCACTTGGGTAAATTTTTTGGATGTAGAAAACAGAACCTTTTCTCTCTTTCTTTTGCATACTTTATCCTTCTTTCTTTTCTTCTGCCAAGTGAGAGACCTCCTCTGCCCTGCACCTGGCCAAGTCCAGACCTTTAGATTCTTGGCCTGGTCTGGGGAAAAAGCACTACCAAGTTGTCTCTTTCAGGGCACCTGATCCTTTTTCTGAGTCCTAGAACTTCTGAGCTTATTGACCAATTCTGAGGCTGCTCCATGGCTCCTACAACAAAGGGGGCGGTGGGTCTGGATGGGAACCTCCTGTTTTTCAGGTGAAATGTTAATGTCAACAACGACAAACACCCTTCCTTTAAGAGTGCCAATCTCTTTATTTTCTTTTCTGTCTTTAATGCTTCCCCAGACAGTTCTGCAGACTAGAAGGAGATGCTGGTAGCCATCAGCCCTTTTATGATGAGTAAAATGAGGCCAGGATAGAAAAAATATCCAGTAAGAGGCAGTAAGCAGAACCAGACGTCAAGATGGTGGTCCTGAGTTCCAGCCTTGGATGCCCCCAAGTCTGTGGAGAAGGTGAAGACATAGCTGGGGTCACCTCAGGTACCATCAGGTAAGGAGCTTGGACTCACACAGGGGACTGGTGGGGCCCCTTGCTGATAACAGAATGGGGATCTGGGGTCCCTCTGGGGCTCTGTACAGCCCCTCTTCTCACATCCACTTTCTCTCGCCTGCTGGTGAGAGATGGGAGATAAGCACTGAAGCTAAGGTTTTCACTGGGACCAACGGCCAGGATTTCTCTGAATCTTGGTCTTGTTTGTTTTTGTGGCTTTTGACAAATTACTTTATCTGAAAGTTGGATTTCTCACCTGTAAATGGAGAAAATTCCTGCCTACAGTGGCTTTGAGGATTAAATGAGATGGGGGTTTAGCCCTGTGCTTGGCACATAGAGCATCTATGACTATAGCGGTTTTCATTATAATTGTCCCTCTTACTTGTTCCCGGCCCTGCACTCCTCTTTGGGGCTGGCCTGTCCTCTTGGTCATGACTGGCTTCTCGGAGGACGGACAACTCCAGCCGGAGAAGCCTGCAGCCCCTGAACCCAAAACCACAGCAGTCCTCCACTGCCTTCCCTTTCCCAGCTCCTCTGCCACTAGTTTCTGGTTCTGTTTCAGGGGGATCCCTTGGAAAGAGCTTAGGAGGAGGAGGTCTCAGGGGTAAGGGGGGATGGATGGGCTCTGTGAACAATGGCAGATGAGGGAAAAGGGCTGGTCTAACCCAAAGCAAGGAGATGCCCAGGGGCACTCTTTTGAAATGAATGGATAGGTGGAGTAGGGAGTGAGGGGGAGCCATGAAGATGGTCCACACTATTGTTCAGCTAACTTGGAAATGAGAAAAAGCAACCAGAAGCCACAGCTGAGAATGAAGTCAGAGAAGGATCATGCAGGACTGAAGGAAGGGAGGATGGCCAGATCCAATCTTCCTGCACAGCGTGAAGCAGCTGGGGCTGAAGCCAGGGCCTCTCTCCCCTTGTCAGCCCAGCTCCTGTCATCTGCCAGTCAGCTCTGCTCCTACTGTCGTGAGTTCCTCTCACTTACATCTTGGTAGGAATCCACCTCTCACTCTTACGTTTTCCAAGGGCACTCGCCCTGCAGAGTGTCTGGCTCCTGGTAGAATCCCAGGCACCAGCCCTTGCTTGTTATCTCACACTGAGGGCTTCAAGGTGGCCCAGCTGCTCTCCATTCATGGGACTTTCTGCATAGCCTCCTGGACTGAGCTGGGAGGCTCACTTTTCTCTAACACATCCTTGCCGCATGTGCTATTTCTCCTCTTTGTTTTTGCTCCTGGGCTGGTTGGAGCTGAGCTTTGCTGCTGAGCCGGGCTGGCCTTCACTCTTCTCTGGGAAGATTGGACCCGGCTGCTTGTGAACATTTCCAGGTCATTTGATGAATGGGCCCCTGTAAGTGGGGGTGGTAAGTGGCTGGCGGGGATGGTGGGGAGGAGAGAGAGAGCCACTTTCCTTACCCTCACTGAAAGTCTGGAAATTTCTGCAGATATGAATTCTCCTTTTTCTACCCCAATCCTCAGTGTCCCTTCCTCACTGTCACTTCTTCTTGTGTCCACTTCCAGCAATGACTTGGTGGCTCTCAAATAACAAGTGTCAGGCTTCCCTGGTGGCGCAGTGGTTGAGAGTCCGCCTGCCGATGCAGGGGACACGGGTTCGTGCCCCGGTCTGGGAAGATCCCACATGCCGCGGAGCGGCTGGGCCCGTGAGCCATGGCCGCTGGGCCTGCACGTCCGGAGCCTGTGCTCCGCAACGGGAGAGGACACAACAGTGAGAGGCCCGCGTATCGCAAAAAAACAGAAAAACAAAAACAAAAAAACAAGTATCTTCAGGGATGCCTGCAGCTAGAGGAGATCAGCCAGAGGCTGGGGAAATGGCAGGGTTGCCCCAGGAAGGGCTGGGGTGGAGCCACATACTGGCAAGGGAAGAGATCCTGCCCCAGGGAGCTGGCTCACTGTTTTTTTGGGGGAAGTGTCTAAGGCCAGGGCTTTCAGGGGCTGCATCTATACTGACAATGGAAATGGGTGGAAAAGTCACAGGATGGCCCGTTCACACGGCAGCGTCCACAGTCCCCCTACGCTGCACTGTTCTGATATACTAACATCCTCTGTCTTCCTAAGATTGAGCACACTCACTGACATGGACTTTCAGCGAGTGCATTGGAACTTATCTGTTGGTCTCCACCACACTAGAAAGATCCAAGTTTGTAAATTTATTAAAGATATTAGACCCCTCTCCCCCTCATGCCCTCAACATTTGTGCTGATCTAACCAGACACCCAGTCCATAGGAAGCTTCCAGAGTTGAAATTCCACTAAAATCCATCCAGGATTGAAAATCTGAGTCTGTGAGCAAGACCCTCCAATGAACTTGCATCTTGTCCAATAATCTAGAAGCTCTGGGCCCATGAAAGGAGGCAGATTGCAATGGGGTAAGGGAGTGGATCCCCCTGGGCTCAGACTCATTTTGGTCCCGGCACTCACAACAGACCAGGGCTTGAGCCACATCTTGGGACACAGTGTGACCCTGCAGGCTTGGGCAGACGGCAGAATGGAATATTTGAGATGCTGGAAGCCCTCCTACATGGTAAGTTCAAAGAACAGAAAGTGTCTCGCTTCTCTGAGGATTCCAAACAGACTGCAAAAATGTAATTAAGTTCCAAGTCCCTGGAAATCAATAATGCTCCCAGGAACAAATACCTTGGCTTGTTGATTAGAAGTGAGGGGAGTCAGGGGCAGTTACTCTCTGATGAGGGAAATTCTTTGCTCTGAGATCCAAGGGTTCAGAGAGCCAAGGCCAGGGAGCTGGGGGCAGGGGAAGAGGTAGTGGTGGGGAGGCAGCCACTGGGAGCCGCGTCTAATTACACATGACCTGTTTCTTTGGGCTGAAGTTCTCCACTGGCCACAAAGTCCACCTTTTGATCCTCACTTGAGTCTCAAGTGTTTCTCTTCATATTGGAGGAAACTGAGTAGAAACAAAGACAGGATCCCAGGGCCCACCAAGGCTATCAGTCCATTTCCCTACTGCCAGCCAGAGTGAGAGCAAGTGGGGACACAGGACAGTCTGCCGCTTAGCCACCCCTGGGCACTGGGTATGGTACTCGCTCCCGGAACTTGACAAGCTTCCCTCCTGAAGGAGGTAACCCTGAACAGGAAGTCAAGAGCTCCGGGGACCAGCGAGAGTTCTGCCTCTAACCAACCCGTGGAATGAAAGAGTTGGACAATGCCATCACTAAGGTCTCCTCCCAGCCCACACACACTTCTCTCCAATTCTCTGTTGCTTGAGAGGGAGTGGAGGAAAGCCTGGTGGCTGAGAAGCAGGTGAATACAGAGAGAAATGGAGGAGATGGACCTCAAAGGGATGGGTTAGATGCAGTAGGGACGATAGACGAAGGATTGAGGACTGCACACAGACTTGGAGAATGGTCTGCTGACAAAGGGATGCTGGCTCTGCAGCTGGGATCTCGGAGGGCTGAGATGACAGTGGGGGGAGGGGGAGTGATTCAGCCCAGCATAGATTTCTCTCCAACCAGATAACCTGGCCCAACCTGTTCCCACCCCAGCCCAAATCTCCCACTGCCCCTCTCCAGCAGATCCCCGTGGAATACGTGGAATATGGCCTGTGCTGAGGGAAGTGAAGGTGGAGAAAAAGAGATGAAAATAGTCAGAAACCCTTTTGAAGCAGCTGCCTCAGTATCTTTCCCTTAAGGTCTAGGGTAGCTCCCAGTGGGCTCCAGACCCAAAGCCCCATGAGTGCCAGTTAGTGGCTGGCAACAGGGCAGCCTGAGGCCCAGAGGAACTGAGGGTCAGAGGCTGTGCTAGGTGGAGGCTCCAGGATGTGTCTGAGTGCCCAGTGTCAGTGGCGCATTTGCCCCAAGGCACTGTTGCCCCAAGGCCTTCTGCCCTCTAGGGCTTGGGAAGTAGGAGGGAATGGCAGGGGTCCCAGAGGGTGTGTGAAAGCACCCGGAGACCCTTCAAAGCCCTTGCTGTGAAGATGGAAAAAGAAAATTGTTGCTCTTCTCTTCCAGCCTGGCCTCCTGAGCCCTTGACTCTCCACTGAGCTGCTTGGCCCTACCCAGTAGGCAGGAGGTGGCAACTCCCACTTCTGGAGGTCCTCTTTCTGGGTTTCCCAAACAACTTTGGGCTAGAAATTCCTCACACATCAAGCAGCTGAGCTTGTTCTGCTAAAGCTAATAGCCCCGGAGAGTGGTTAAAAGCAGGCACTTTGGAATCACAAGGACATTGCTTTGAATTCCAGATCACCTACTTATTAGCTGGGTGATTTAAAGCAGTTTCTTTACAGATAGCTACTCATTCCTTTATCTGTAGAATGGACAAAATAATATCTTCCTCATAAAGCTTCTGAGGATTAAAAGGGATCGTCCACGTAAAGAGCTTAACATAGTACCTAGTTCATAAGAAGCTGTTACTACTACCACTACCACCACTATACTATTACTACTACTATAATTAAGTTCCTAGCAGAGCCAGACCTAGACTCTAGGTCACCTCACCCTAGGGTCAGTGTTATCCTGAAACTTCACCTTGACCTGATTAAGTTGTTTTGGTTCCTTGACCTGTTTGGGGTTCTTCAGAGGCAGGGGGATGGCTGAGATAAACTCTGGAACTCTGGGATCCAGGACAGCTCTCCCGGTGTCTTCCTTCTCACTGGCTACCTTGGTAGTTTTGTATCCCTTCTTCCATCTCCCTCTTCTTTGACCCATATCTGAGTGAGCTGAAGGTCTTCCACCTTCCCCTTTCCCAGATGGCAGCTCCAGGAGTAGAGCCCCTGGCCCCTGCACGTCCCTCCTGGCACACTTGGGCCTCTCTCATGACCTGGTGTTGTGCTGTGCCATTGAAGGCTGTTTGCTTTCCCAGCTGCTAATGGCCAATTTTCTCTGAATCATAATTGCTTTACCCCATTAGGCAGGATAATTAAGACTGGATGGTGGGCCTGTTGGCTCAGCACACAGAGGAGCTGACAGCTGTCCTGGGCTCTCCCCCAGTGCCCGTCCAGAGCTTCAGCTGCCCCTTCCCCTGAAGCCTATGTCATCCCCACTCGAGGGATATGGAAGGGCTGCAGACTGTCTACAGCCCCTGGGGTCCTTCAGTGAATTCCACAAGATGTTATTGAGCCCTCTTTGCAGGAGATCAGCTACCCAGTTTTCTGAGAACTGGTTGTAACTAACTTTTACTGGTATGAATGTCCATCCGTTGAATGCTTCCTGTGTGCCTGACCTTGCGCTAAACACATCATATAAACGATCCCATTTAATCCTAACAACAGCCTTATAACGGGGCTACTGTTATTAACCTCAATTTACAAATGAGAAGACTGAGGCTGTGAGAGGTTAGTAAGTGCTCAAAATCACACCTAGTAGGAGACAGAGCTGGGATCTGAATTTGAGGAGTCTGACTTCAGAACTTATCTTCTTAATCACCCTTCCCTGGTCTGTGTGTGGAAAGGACAAAAATCTAATAGCTTTCCTTCACTCTCACTTCCTTCTTCATTCTCCTGCGTTGTATTTTTATTTTTATAAATACTGCCCAGGCAGCTTGTGCATTGCGGGACATGGTGCTGAAACCTTGGTTGTTTTGCAATTAACAGAAGGTTATAGATTCCCTAGCTCTCTGGCTATACCCTGAAGACAACTAAATGCAGAAAAGTAAACATGTTGAGGGGAAATAATCCTGCATTACGAAACCAAATAGAAATCATTTGAGGTATCTGTCGTTTTTGGATTATCCATGAGTGTGGATAATCAAGAGTTGCTGTATTTTTATGCACGACTTAATCTGCAACTTCTAAACAACTTCTGCAGGACAATTTTGGACAACAGATTAGTTTCAGATGAGAGACTCTTGCTTCTCCTTGAAAAACATTCTTCATTTCAAATTATCCTCGCTGCCAGCCATCAGGGCTGACAAGAAAGCAGAGAATTAAGCTGTTGAAACAAATCCTGGCTCCTGGTTGCCCTTCATTTGCCCATTGCAGGTGCTCTTTGCATCTTCCCCTTCAAGGGACTTCCCAAACAGGGAAGAGGAGCTGGTCCAGCATCATGGCCAGGCTTCAAGGCTTTGTGGGAGCTCTCCTTTCACCCTCCTGGTGGCCTTTGCTCCTTTGAGGAGCCCTCAGCCAATTCTGGAAGCAGGGCCGGCTTAGAGGGGGCCTCTTAGCTGCCAGGATCGAACGGGCAGCTTCTCCTCTGGGCAGAGCTCCCTGGTATGAGACCACACCAAGGGGGCACAACTACCTGCTACAGTTTCCCTGAGCCAGGCAGCCAGTGGGGAATAAGGATGTTTCTCCAGGGAACAAGAAAGTGGAAGGTACAATGGCACCCATGACAATGCCGGCTCAGTGTTAATGTCCTATAGACCCTGTCTTACTTAATCCAGTTCTGTTCCAATGCCTGGAAGAGGGTACGTGTCTTTCTGTCTTACAGATGAGGATACTGTGGCTTGGGGAGTTTACCCCTTAACTTCCTAAAGGGAAGAAAATCATATCAGAAATATCATAGAATCATCTTCAAAAGATGATGAAATGGGTTGTGTCACGTTGAAGCATTAAGCGTAATTCTATTTGTTATGCGATATTACAAAAAATCTCAAGATTTTTGTTAAATAAGAGAATACAAAGAGGAAAGTTTGCTTTGATGTCACTTGGCTGATAACCTTCAATACTAGCATATCTGCCTAGTTGGGATTGTGCCCTTCTGCCCAGCTGAATTTGTTCTTTCGTAATAGCAAATCATAATAAAAGCAAACTTACACAGCACTTACTATGTGCCAGGAACTCTTCTAAGGGTTTTTGCTTCATAACTTACTTGCTTCAGGACTTATTTAGTCTCTACAATAAGCCTATGAGGTGTGTACTATTGCTGTCCCCAATTTACAGATACGGAATTGGCACAGAATGGTTAAATAAATTGGTTCAAGGTCTCACAGCAAATAAAAGGCAGAAGTAGGATTTGAACTTGGGCGGCGTGGTTCCAGAGTCTGTGGTTTAACCACACCCATGTAGACTCTTCCACGCTTTGTATTGCTCAGTGCACACATTTCTCACTCTCCTTCGGTGGTGTGACCTTCAGCTGTGGTCTCTTCCTTTGTTCTCTGCACCTCTGGGAATCATGCTATGTCTGTGTCCAGCATTTCTGTCTGGGGACAGTTCTTGCCGTGATGATGGAGCTCTGTAGCACCAGGGGCCTTGGCTTTTCCTTCCCCCTGCACGGAGCCCAGTGCAGCACCTTGCAAGAACCTTGCACGTTTGCTCCTGCGTTCAGGGGGAGTATTGCTTATTTCTTCATTCGCTTATTTGATAAATGCACGTTGGCTGTACCCTCCATGCTGGAACTGACCTAAGGGCTGAGACGTGTGGAAGCAACACAAAGTCTACCCTCTCGCCTCTGCTCCACCCTCCACCAAACTCCATCCTCACCCAGGGGCGGAGACAACTGAAGATCCCAGGCGGCTTGAACAGAAAAGCCATGGCACCAGGGCAGCCCAGGAGGGGTGTGGGAAGGGGGAGCGGCGCAGCCCTTGGCTGCAGTGAGGGGCTGAGTGTGCTGAGGTGTCCCCAGGCTGCAGGGGGCTTCAGAGAGCAGTTCTCAGGTCTCATCAGCCTCAATTCTGGCTAGACTACGTGCTCCTAGAGAGTGGACTTCAAATCTGAATTGTTTCTGGGTCCTCCACTGTGCCTGGCACGAAGCAAACCATTAGTAACTGTATTTTTATCTGAGCGAAGCTGCCCCTTGGTTATTGTTTGGTGCTGGTTACAAGGTCAAGAGCCCAGGATTTCTCAGGGAGGCTTGGGGCTTGTCTCAGCCAGGGCCCCTCAAAGAAAATGAGTTCATCCCAGGTGGTTCCAATGACGAGACCTCAATGAAGGGAGGGCTTACAGAGGTGAGGGCAGGGTGAAGGGAAGAAACACAGGGGGGTGAGGCACCCAGGGCCTAGCCACACTAGCCCTCAGGCTGGGAGGGAAGGGTGCCCCAGAGGAACTGTGTAAAGGGGGCCGCCCTGCAGGAGCTACAGTGGTGGATGTTTAGAGCCAGAGACGGCCGTGAAGCAGGCAGGACGTGGGGAAGAAGTGCTCCACCTTTCTCTCCTCCCTCCCTCTGAACTCTGCCAGTGCCTCCCATTGGCAACCCCTACTGGAAGCAGCAAGGGAGCCTGGATGACACAGTCTCCTGGGGTTAGTCAGCCTTCTGGGGCACAGAAGAGTGGAGAACGGACGGGGAACATATGCAGCTGTAATGTAAGCAGAGCACGGCCTTTCCTGTCCCTGCTGCCCAGCCCCGCTGGCAAGGGGCCTTAGCCTCTCCTCTGTAGCATGTGATTCTGGTGCCCATGGGAGCAGTCAGAGCCTGGGGCTCAGCCTGATGTGGGGGGAATCCA
This sequence comes from Grampus griseus, assembly GCF_964374135.1. NCBI lineage: Eukaryota > Metazoa > Chordata > Mammalia > Artiodactyla > Delphinidae > Grampus > Grampus griseus. The sequence goes on from NC_139017.1 coordinate 84,930,660, forward strand.
TCTCTCTCCCTCCCCCTCCCCCTCCCTCCCGCTCCCTCCTCCCTTCTCTCCTCTCTTTCCCAATCTATGCTCCAAATTTTAGAGGCCCCAGGTTCTAGGCATCTGGCACGTCTTCTTTCTTTTCCTTCCCAGCCTTTCCATCCTCCTACTAACCCACCGGAAGAATGTTAGCAGCTGGGCCAGCCTAGAGCCAATGGTGGAGCCCGTGTGAGAGCTGCTGCAAGCCGGGGTGTGTGTCTGGGGGTGGCTGTGTGACCTCCTTGGTCAGTCTCTGCTGCTCAGCCTCCCACTGCCCCAAACTAAGGCCACAAACCTTCTCTGGGAGGCACACAGCCACCAGTGCTGCGCAGCACCCGGCCTCCTGGCCCCTCCTCTCCCCTGTGAGCGGGAAGAAAACAGGTACAGATCTTGCTCAAGGAGATTTTTCTGAGGCCAGAGTGGGGTTAGAGTCGGACAACAGCCTAGACGGCTCTGCAGCCTGGGAAGAAGTTGAGCAAAGACCCCTGTTTTCCAATGGCCAGCTCAGGGACGTTTCAATTGCTTCATTCATTTACTTAGTAAATGTTTTGGGGGCACCTACTATGTGCCTGGCACCGTGCTAAGATGGCTATTGCTTGTGACCAGTATGCTGGAAGATATACCCAGCAGCTCTCCCTTTGAAGAATTATGGCTTTCCCATCCCATGGGGTCCTAAGGGGCCTGTCAATCACGATGTCGTTCTTCCCGACATTGGCACGTGACACAGCCGACCAATCAGAGTTCCCCATCTGCCTTGTGCAGCGATTCACCTAGATGTGGGTGTGAAACCCTACAGGTTATCAGTGGATTTTCCCCCGATTGTCCCCTCCCAACCCCCAAACCTGCTTTTCTTAGCCTTTTCTATCTCAGTTAATGACAATTCCATCATTCCTTGTTGCTCAGGCAAGAAATCTTGGAGTCATTCTTGACACTTTTCTTTCCGTCAATTCACATATGATTCATCGGGAAGTCATGTTTGGCTCCATTTCAAAATTTGTTCCGAATCTTATCACTAATTCCACTCTAGTTGAAGCCACCAGCATCTCTCTCCCATGTTATCACGGTACTCTTCTAATTGGTCTCCTCGTTTCAATTCATGCCTCCTATAGTCTGTTCTCAACACAGCAGCCAGAACGAGCCTTTTATTTATTTATTTATTTATTTTGCGGTACGCCCGCCTCTCACTGTTGTGGCCTCTCCCGTTGCGGAGCACAGGCTCCGGACGCGCAGGCTCAGCGGCCATGGCTCACGGGCCCAGCCGCTCCGCGGCATGTGGGATCTTCCCAGAGCGGGGCACGAACCCGCGTCCCCTGCATCGGCAGGCGGACTCTCAACCACTGCGCCACCAGGGAAGCCCCAGAATGAGCCTTTTAAAATGTAAGTCGGATTATGTCATTTCTCTGCCCCAAACCTTTCAGTGACAACCTATTTCTTTCTCTGTAAAACCGTATATAAAATGTCCCCCACAACCCTTGTATGACAATCGATTTCTCTCTCTCTCTACAAGGCTGTACATAAAATGTCCCTTCCCTCTGTCATTTCTCTGACCTTATTTCCTCTATTTCCCCCTTTCTCATGCTGCTCTAGTCACACTGGTCTCTCTTCTGTCATGCATCATGTCAGGCACACTCCCACCTCAGGGCCTTTGCACAGGCTGTTCCCTTTGCCTGACATGCTCTTCCTTCAGATACCCATCTTGTTCACTCTCTTGCCTCCTTCAGCTCTCTGCTCAAGTGCTGCTTTCTCAGTGAGGACTTCTCTGCCCCTACTTCCAATTTAATAACATACTGCCTGGTACTCCTATCCCCCTTCTGTTGTATTTTCTCTGCAATCATCGCCATGTAACATACTATTTACTTCACCTACTTCTGTTGTTTTTTATTTGTTCCCCATCCTGCCTCCAAGAGAGTGTCTATTCCATAGGGCCTGAGATTTACATTTGTTTTGTTTACGGCTGTTTCCTTGAGCCTGACCATATAGGTGCTCCCTACATCTTTGTTGAATGAATATATGGACTTAGTGTATCCCCCTGCTCTGCATGATTGGCCCTCAGAATGTAGGCTTGGGCTGTTCTCTCTCCCACCTCATGGAGAAAACTTCCCTGAGAGTATGGCCTACAGACAGAAGGGGCAGAGACGGAGACCCCAAGTCCTGAGGACACTGAGTCCCTGGATACAGCCACGTCTCCACTGGGCCCAGTCCATTCCCCGCACTGGGCTTCCCAGTTGCCCCGGAACCCCTTCTTTGGCTGAGCTGGCTTAAGATATGATTGATCACTTGCAACAGAATGAACCCTAGACAAGAAAGCCTGGCGCTTGGGGACTGTGCTGTTTTGGCTAAGTACTAGCATCAGGTTCTTGGAAGGGGAGGCTAGTCATAGAGGTGAGGGCTGGCATTGATCTGCTGAGTTCACCCCAGATAGGCAGGGCAGAGTATTCCGGCTAGGAGAGAAATCCCTTTGAGAGCAGGAGCTGAATTTTCCCAGCTCTGCCCTTTGCAAATCTACTGAAGGCAGACCTCCTCCACCTGGGATTCAGGGACACACGGGAAAGAAAATTAAGACTGATAGTCCCCACCTTATTCCAGCCCCTTTGGCCTTCTTACTATGAGTGGCAGCAGGAAGCAGTGCCCTGGGCTCTTGAAAGATCTTTAATCATGGTGTCTGAAATCCTAGGCCGGAACCTTGGCTCTGCCATTAACCTTGGGCAAGTCACCAAGTCCCCTTGGCCTCAGTTTCCTCATCTGTAAAGTGAACAGTTTGAAATAAATTATTCCCAAATTTCCTTTCAGCGTGATGTTCAGTGGAGGGGACGTTATGGTTAAGTATGCAGGCTCTGAGGTCACACTGCCCGAGGGCAGTTCTATACTACTTAACTGCATGCCTGACCTCTGAGCCTCAGTTTGCTCAGATTAAAATGGGATTCATAAGGAATCCCCTGGCAGTCTAGTGGTTAGGATTTGGTGTTTTCACTGCTGGGGCCTGGGTTCAATCCCCTGTTGGGGAACTAAGATCCTGCATGCCTCGTGGTGTGGCCAAAAAAAAAAAAAAAAAAAAAAAAAAATCATAATAGTACCTACCTCATGGGAGTGGCTGTAAGAATTAAATTATTAGAACACATAGAGGGCTCAGAATTGTGTTAGGCACATAGTAAGTCCTCAGAAACATTAGCTATTATATTATTATTCTTTGCTATTACTATTATTGAGAGGATTTTTCCCGGATCCTGGAGTGCTTTCTGCTTCCATCTGTAAGAGTGACCCTCTTCTAAGGCAGGGCTCTGCCCCAGGGCTCACAGCCACCTGTTTGTACCTGAGTAATGACCACTCTCTCCCTCTCTTTGCACAGAGTGGAGGCAGCACCAAGATGGCCCCAAGGCCAGGAGACAGCTTCCCCTTCTCCTGCTGAAAACTGGGGCTGGTGTCACTCACTTAATTTGGAGAATTTCCATAGCATTTTTAGCATATTTTGCTGGGGTTAGCTTATTTACACCAACCACACGTCTTACCGCTGTCATAAATTTTTATTCTTATGGACACGTCTAAACTTATGGGTTGAAATAACATAATTTACATCCTGTTTAGTGTGCAGATTGGGTTAATCCACTTCTATAAATTCACCACCAGGCCTGTGCAGCCACCCTCTCCCTCCAGGACCTCAACCTGATTTGGATATCACACTCTACTGTGTGGGGGTGCCGTGTGAGATGCTGGGGTCAAGAGCAGCTCCTGGACACTGAGAACTGGCCTGACTGTCTGTGCCTGCAGCCCAGGGCGTGGCACACAGCTTCCCCCAGCAGAGGACTTCTTCCCCACTTGTCGCTCCCACAGACCCTCCGGCTGAAGATCGAGAAGCCACTAGGAAACAGGGGAACTCTTTTCTGTCTTAGACTGCGTGCTAAGATAAGATAAGGATGTCAGTGCCTGAGTCCAGGGAGTGGGAAGCACAGGTGGGTACAGCAGGGAAGGGAGCAGAGGCAAGGTGTTATTGAACAGGTGACCCTACTGTGGGCAAGTGGGCTCAGTGCTCTGGCAGATGGCTGTAGAGAGGCCTCAGACTTGTCCCCCCGAAGGCGGAGGGAGCTGGGGTGCTGATTCCCTGGCATCAGCTAAGGCCTGCTCCTAGAGGCAACGATGCCTCATGTGCAGGCCAGAGAGGACTTCGGGTGAGGGCAGTAGCACTCACAGAAGGACATCAGTGACTTTCATCTGAATGAAGAATGCTGAGGGGATATGGATTGGGTGCTTTGTTCACAGCCTCTCTTTTCTGTTTTCAGTCCTGGTTCTGTCACCTTGGTCTCACCTCCCTTACATTCCCTCAGGGAGGCCTTTCCTAATGGCCTGTTGGGAGCAACACCCTCTCTTGTTCTATTCCCTTCCCCTATTTTTCTTCCTTATCGCACTTATCGCTACCTAATATATTATGTATCTGGGTTTTTTTCTCGCCTGAATCATTTCAGTGCGGGAAAAGGCAGTAGACAAACAAATATTTAATATATCAGGCAGTCATGAGTACGACAGAGAAAATTCAAGCAGAGGAAGAAGACTTAGGAACATCATATGGGGACGGGTTGCAATTTTATCTGGGGGGTTGTGTGTATCAAGGTGGTCCTCTTCAATGAGATGTCATGGAGCTGAGGTAGACCTTTAGGAAGTGAAGGAATGAGTCACGTGGGAGAGCTTTCCAGGCAGAGGAAACAGCAGGTACAAAGGTCCTGAGGCCGACGGATGTTTGGTTTCTTTGAGGCCAACATTGTGGGAGTGCAGTGCTTGAAGGGGAGAGGAAGAAGGTGGGGTCAGACAGGTAATGGGGAAGTCTGACAGACTTGTAGGTCTAGATTAGGACTTGGGATTTTACTTTGTGTATTAGGGTTCTCCAGAGCCAACGGGATATTTTTTTTTGTTTATTATAAGAAATTAGCTCAGGCTATTATGGAGGATGAGAAGTCCCAAGATCTGCTGTTGGCAACTTGGAGACCCAGGTGTAGGTTCCAGACTGTGAGGCCACAGGCTCGAGACCCAGGAAGAACCAGTGTTTCAGTTGGAGTCTGAAGTCAGGAAAAGACTGATGTCCCAGTGTAAGCAATCAGGCTGGAGTTCCCTCGGGCTTTTTGTTCTTTTCAGGCCTTTAAGAGATTGGATGAGGCCACCAACATTAGGGAGGGAAATCTGATTTACTTAGTCTACTGATTCAAATGTTAATCTCATCCAGAAACACCCCAAACAGATACAACAAAAATAGTGTTTGAATGAATGTCCTGTCTCTCTGTGGCTCAGTGAAATTGACCCAAAATTAGCTATCACACTCCAGGTGAGATGGGGAGACATTGAAAGTTTTAGTCTGATATGACAGATTTATGTTTTTAAAAGATCCTCTGGCTGCTATGTGGAGAAAAGTCTGCAAAAGGCAAGAGTGAATTAGAGAGACTATTTCAGAGGCTATTGCAATAATCTAGGCAAGAGATGGTGGTAGCTTGGACCAGGATGATACTGGGTGGAGGTGGTGAGAAATGGTTAGATTCTGGATATATTTTGAAGGGAATACCCATAGGACTCGCTGACTCACTGATACGTTGGAATGTGGGATGTGACAGGAGAGGCACCAGAACGATCCCAAGGTCTTGGGCCTGAGCCATCAGAAGGTAGGAATTTCCATTAATTGAGTGGAGGAAGACTACTGGAGCAGCTGGTTTGATCAGGATAAATTAGGTGTTAGTATTTGGACATGTCAAGTTCAGAATATCTATTTACATCTAGGCAGAAATGTAGAATAGGCCATTGGATATATTTGACTGGAATTCTGGGGTGAAATTTTTTTCAGTTTGGTACTCAAAAAATACTCGTTGACTGAATGACTGTATGACTGATCAGGTTTCTCCCATGAACCTCTAACAGCCCTCTGTATATCACGAATTTCCATGGTCTACAGAGACCACCCCCAGCAGGAGACAGCAAAGTCTCTGCTCTGGAACGAAAACCCATCAAGCTGCTGGCCATGATGCTCTTGCTAATTCTCTGTCCTGATAGAATCTGTGATTCTCACGGGCATCGCAATCACCTGGAGACCTTTTAAACATTCCGTTACTCCACTCCGTGATTCTGATGCATTTGATCTGGGGTAGGCCTGTGCATTGGTAGTTTTAAAATATCCTCACATAATTCAGAAGCATATCCAGAAGTAGAGAACTATTATTCTATGCTCCACCTTAACTGTTTGCTGGGGCTTAAAAAAAAAAGTCAACTCTTTTGTCAAGGAATATACTAAAGTCATAGGCAGAAATGTTTGAAAAATACCAGCAATTAGAAGAAGAAAAGCTCTATGTAAAAAGGTATTTGGCATAATATTATATTTAATAGTTGTAATTTAGAAACCACAAAATGGAATATTATGCAGCCAGAATCGACGATTTTGTAGACAGTATAGTAACTTGGAAAAATGCTTATGAGAAATGGTTAAGTAAAAAAAGCAGAGTGTCAAATTGTGTCTACATTATGAGTGCAACTATGTAAAATTATGCCCGCATATAAATAAAGCACTGTACAGGAACAAAGAAAAATGAAAGCGGTTGATTCGCTGGTTTAATAGGATAGTGGCGGTTGCTTCTTCCTCTTTTGAATTATTTCCTTATTGTTGCAGTAAGTAACAGAAATAAAGAAATGGCAATGTTGTTCCAAGCACACAGCCAGATTCCCTGCCTCCAGGGAGAGGCTTTCTTAGAGCCTAAAAGTCCTTAGGCTTTTTTCCCTTACCATTTCTGTGACACTGGGATCAACTTCTGGGCTCGTTGGAGAATCTCTTCTTTGCCTATTAAGTGCCTAATGTATGCCAGCACAATGCTATTACTGGGGCCAGGGGATACATAAATCAGTCATTGCTCTGCGAGAGCTCACTATAAAGAGGGAAAGATTAACATATAAGCAAACATTACAATAATTGTAAGACAATGCCATGAGCATGATAATAGGGTTATGAACAAAATTCTGTGTAAGCTCAGATAAGTTTGCTCCAAGGGAATCTGGGAAGGTAGAAAAGAGGATGTGACATTTGATCTTGGTCTTGAAGGATAAGTAGGAGCTCGCCAGGTAGAAAATGGATGGGTGTAGGATGGGGTGGGGAGGAAATGGCATTCCAAACAGAGTGTATAAGAGCAAAGAGTTATAAAGGGCATGGAGTGCTTAGAAAATAGTTAGATTAGGATGGAATACATTCATTTATTAATTTACTCAGCAAGTGACTTTTGTGTCTCAGAAATTGGGCTAGATATTGTGGAGACCAAGAATTAACTTTGTCTCTGCCTTAAATACTGATCATAAGAATAGCAGATATTTTTTGAGTGTTTAATATTCATTAACTCATGTATTCCTCCTAAGAGTCGCATTTCCATTTACAAATGATGAAATTGCAAATTAGAGTTTCAAGGACACACATTTACAATGCAGTGGAGCTCCTGGAGCTTACGATCCAGTGGAGGAAACAGACAAGGAGACAAATGATCACAAAGTGCTAAGTCTATGATGAAGGTCAAGGTAGAGTTTTTGGAGAAGGTGACTTAAGCTGAGTCCTGGCAGAGGAGTAGGCATTAGACATGGAAAGCAGCTAGATGTCATAAATTGTTTTTTATTTTATTTATTCATCTATTTATTTATTTATTATTTATTTATTTATTTTTGCGGTACGTGGGCCTCTCACTGTTGTGGCCTCTCCTGTTGCGGAGCTCAGGCTCTGGACGCACAGTCTCAGCAGCCATGGCTCACGGGCCTAGCCGCTCCATGGCATGTGGGATCCTCCCAAACCAGAGCTCGAACCCGTGTCCCCTGCATCGGCTGGCAGGCTCTCAACCACTGCGCCACCAGGGAAGCCCCATGACTGTTCACGTTTAAATTTTATTTGTGCCTTCTTTTTCTCTCCCTTCTCTTGTTCAGAGGTTTATTAACTCTTTAAAAACAAAACAAAACAACAACTTTGGCTTAGTTTATTCTATTTTATGTTTTTATTCTATTTTATTAATTTTGGTTCAAACCTTTACTATTTAATTTTTTTCCATTCTTTGGGTTAATGTTAAAAACTACTTCTTGTGGTGGATATTTAACTCATTAATTTTCAGCCTTTCTTGTCTTCTAAACTTCTTTATAGGTGTTGCTTTAGCTGTAGGTGTGAGGTAGAAAGAGAGGGGCTCTATGGTGATGACGGATGATAGAGCTGGTGAGATTGGTTGACGCCAGTTCATGAAAAGTCCTTGAATGTCCTGCTAGAGAGTTGAGACTTTGTTCTATAAGCAATGGTGAATTAACAAGGACTTTTTCTCCTTTTAATCTGAGACTGAGTCACTTGGGCAATGATTCAGCCACACCAACCGTGAACTCTCAGTGACTTGGGCTAATGAGGAAAAGAATGGCATGGATAGTCTAAAAATAATGGATAATGGGAAAGGACTTCAGCCTGCTCGTGGAGTGTGCCAGGTCACGATTTGCTACAGTGGAGGAGCAGCCTATATGCTTCATTCATTAAAGATTATACTCTGGCTGATGTCAAATCTGCTGTTTTTGAGAGCACCTGTGGCCTTCATGACAGTCTCAGTATCACAGGGAGCTGGGGAAAGAAACTTCCTTCTGGCCAAGAGTAGCAGAATAAAAATGTAACTGAGGCCCAGACATGCTAGGGTTTTTCCACCATCATATCTCTAAGACCTCAACAGGACCTGGAAAGGTGGCAGTGAGCTTGCTGTCCCCCCAGGGGCTGAGGGTTCTAGGATGGCTGGAGCAGAGAGAAACTTGAAGGTTTTAGGAGAGCTCTGGCTTCAGAATGCAGGGTGCAGAGTCATTAACACAGAGCTGCACAGAGCAGCCCATTGAAAAAGCTATAAAAATTGGAGCAGCACAGGAAACGTTGACCCTATAGACCACGTGCCTGCAGAGAGGATTTCTTTTCACATTTTTATTGTGATAATGCAGAGACATTCTGTGAGTAGAATCCATGGGGCCATCAAGTCTATGTTCAGGTGGCTGTAAGGGAAGGGGTTTTGACCCTGTTCTAAGAAAGCTGTCTTGGGGCTCAGGCAGAGAGCACATTACTGTTAGAACTCTCAGTAGTTAAGAGAAAGTTCTTGGTTGAATTGGGAAAGGGACCTATAAATAACTGTAATATCCTGAACTACCTGTGCCCCCTTCTGTACGGGATACAGTCCTGGATACAGAGCCCCAGGAGACTTGATGTCAAGACCCAGCTCTGCCGCTAACCTGGGCAAGTCATGTCATCTCTCTACACGTGTTTCCTTCACTGTGAAATGAGAGGGTTAGACTCCAGCCTCAATTGTCTCCCACTTGTGGATGCCATTTTATGGATAGAGAAATCAGAGACTTGATAAAGACTGCAAAAGTGCAAATTTGCTCATAACACAGAAAGTTTCAGAGAGCTGGTCAGTACCAAGGTATGTTGGAGTGGTCTGCCTTGGGTGCAAGGAATAATGAGGTGCATTGTCTGTGGAGAATTTTAAAACAATGATGAAACCAAGGAAAAGTCAGTCTGCTTTTTATCATCACCATGCATTGATAATTCCAAGTGATGTCAGTGATAAAATGCTCCTCCTGACCTGGGCGGACCACTCCCACCATGTCCCCTCCTTGGTATGCCACTGTTTATCTGTACAATTCTTTTTCTATTCAGTGCTCTTTCAATTCCCCTGATTGCATAGGGAGAGAATCTCTCCAAGGTGTTAACTCTTTCACTACCACCTCTTAGTATTGATTTGTGTCCAATAAAGAAGAGTGAGGAGTTACTTTGAGTCGTTTTTTAGCAAGGAGAGGGTGCTACAGCCGTGGACTGGAGTGTCACCAAGGAAACGGGGACAATAAAAATAGACAGACCAGAACAAGGAGTGAGGTGTAGAATGGGTTGGGTGGGTGGCTTAAGAAGTCAAGTCCTGAGCACATGACCTGTGGACAAGGTGGGGACAGCTCGCTGAAGGCCCAGGTCAGGCTGGATGTGTGGTACCTGAGGACAAAGCCCATCTGCATCTCAGTTCTGATTTCTCAGATCCTGGCACTTTGACCCTTTCCTGAGGCTTCTCCTGGCCGCACCTCAGATCGATTTCTTAGACATGATCTGCTCCGCATGCTTCAAGTCACACCACCCACCGTCCTTCTTTGGACTGGTGAACCCGCTGACCTGTACTGGGTGTCTAGAATATGAAGGGACTTTGCCACCCTTCTGGGGACTTGCATATCCTGTATGATGCCTCCCTTCTGCAGGCTTAGTCCCTTGATGCCAAAACTTCTGCATGATGGCATTGCTTCAGGGTGTGTCCACACTGTCCCAGGAGCCATTCTTTTCTTAAAAAATTTTTTAAATTGCAGTATTGTTGATTTACAATGCTGTATTATTTTTAGGTATACAGCAAAGTGATTCAACATTTAAAGTGGCAGCTAGATGTCATAAATTGTTTTTTATTTTATTTATTTATTTATTTTTGCGGTACGCGGGCCTCTCACTGTTGTGGCCTCTCCTGTTGCGGACCTCAGGCTCTGGACGCGCAGGCTCAGTGGCCATGGCTCACAGGCCTAGCCGCTCCGCAGCATGTAGGATCCTCCCAGACCAGGGCTCGAACCTGTGTCCCCTGCATCGGCTGACGGACTTTCAACCACTGTGCCACCAGGGAAGCCCCATGACTGTTCACGTTTAAAATTTATTTGTGCCTTCTTTTTCTCTCCCTTCTCTTGTTCAGAGGTTTATTAACTCTTTAAAAACAAAACAAAACAACAACTTTGGCTTAGTTTATTCTATTTTATGTTTTTATTCTATTTTATTAATTTTGGTTCAAACCTTTACTATTTAATTTTTTTCCATTCTTTGGGTTAATGTTAAAAACTACTTCTTGTGGTGGATATTTAACTCATTAATTTTCAGCCTTTCTTGTTTTCTAAACTTCTTCGCAGGTGTTACTTTAGCTGTATCTTGTAAATTTTGACACATGGTATTTTCACTACCATGAATATTAGAATATTTTCTGAATTTCTATTATAATTTTCTTCTTTGACCTACAGACTATTTGGAAGTATATTGCTTAATTTCTAAACATAGTGATTTACCATGCTCACTACTGATATCTAGCTTAATTGCACTGTGATCACAAGACATACTCTGTATTATTTTAATGTTTTGAAATTTTTGAAACAATTTACAGTCATCATATATTCTTGTGCTTTTGTAACTCTTCCATGTGTGCTTTAAAATATTCTGTATTATTCAGTTATTGAATATAGTGTTCTGGATATGTCAGCTCAGTCAAGTTTGTCGATCTTACTATTAAAATATTTTACAGCTTTACTGAATTTATTTGTTCAATCAATTACGGAGAGAGGAACACTAAAATATACCATTATGATATGAGTTGTCTTCTTCTCTTGTAGTTTTGTGAATATTTGCATTCTGTATTTTGAGACTATATTGTTAGAAACACACAAATTTAGCATTATATATTTTTGGTAAATTGAACTTATCATTATTGAGTGCTGCTTCTTAATTTTTTATATCTTAAACTTTATTGATTGGTATTAATTTAGCTACACTAATTTTTTGTTTTTTCAGCTTAATTGAGATATAATTAACATAAAATCGTGTAGGTTTAAGGTGTACAGTGTAATAATTTGATACACATATATATTGTGAAATGATTACTACAATAAGGTTAGTTATCACATCTATCACCTCACATTAAAATTTGTGTGTGTGTGTGGTGAGAACATACTCTATTAGCAACTTTCAGGTATGTAATTCAGTACTGTTAGCTATAGTCACCTTGCTGAACAGTAGATGTACCAATTTTTTAAAAAGAGATTTCTTGAAGTATAACTTACAGTGAACTACCCATATTTAAAATGTATAATTTGGTGTCATTATATTATATAAATATCCATGAAATCCTCACCATCATTAAGATAATTGATTTTTATATGCTGTTTGATTCTTTTTCTTTCTCTTCTTTTCTTCCTGGGTAATTTCTGTTGCTATGTCTTCAAGTTCATTAATCTTTTCTTCTTCAATTTCTAATCTGCTCTTAATCCCACCCAGTATATTTGCATCTCACACATTTCAATTTTCGTTTCTAAAAGTTCATTTGGGATCTTTTTTATAGCTCCATGTCCCTAAATAACTTTTTAAACATACAGAATACAATTATAATAACTATTTTAATGTCCTTGTTAATTCTAACATTTGTGTCAATTTGAATCAGTTTTGATTGATTAAATTTTCTCCTCACTATGGATTATATTTTTCTGCTTGTTTGTATGCCTGGTAATTTTTTTATTGGATGCCATACATTATGTATTTTACCTTTTTTGATGTTGGTTATTTTAGTATTTCTATAAATGTTCTTGAGGTTTTCTCTAGGATGCATGTAAATTACTTGGAAACCAGTATTTTCAGAACTTGCGTTTATGATTTGTTAGGCGAGAACAGAGTGGTGCTCAGTCTAGGGCTAATTATTTCCCACTCTTGAGGAAAGACCCTTCTGTGTACTATACTCTGTTCCCTGTGAATCTTGAGCTTTTCCAGTCTGGATGGTGAGAACAGGCACTATTCTCAGCTGTATGTCATTGCTGGGTACTGTTACCTCTGATCCTTTCAAGGTGGTTCTTTTCCTGGCTTTGGGTAGTTTCCTCACTGTGCACACTGATATGTACTCTTTTGAATGCTGGAGGAAGACCTTCTGCAGACCACTGGAGTTCTCTCTCTGTGTAGCTCTCTCTTTGCTGGAACTTTGTCCTGCTAACTCTCTCTGCACTGACCTACCTGCACTCCCAGTTTTATCTCTTATCCTCAGGTAGTCCCTTGGGTCTGCCTGTGTGCCCTTTCACTGTGCTGTGACCTGGAAACTCTCAAGTTATTATGCTTGGGCAATCGTAGGCCTCATCTCCTCTGTTTTCCATCTTTCAGGGATTACTGTCTTTTGTTACATGATGTACAGTGTCTTGGCAATATTTTGTTCCATATAGTTTGTCAGTTTTTGGTTGTGTTAGCTAAGAGGGTAAATCTAGTCCCTGTTATTCCATCTTGGTTGGGAGTGAAAATCTACCAGCTTTATTTTGGCTGGTATTTTCCCCACTTTCAATCTTTCTGTATTCTTATGTTAGTTAGACTTTATTTCTTCATCTAGTCCATAGCCTTTATATTTCTCTTTTAACTGGACAGTATAGCTTATTTACATTTAATGTTATTACTGATATATTTTAGTTCAAAATTACCACTTATTTTGTGCTTCCTATTTTCCTCTAATATTCCTTCTCTTTTTCTCTCTTTCTTTTTTCACTTTCTTTTAGATTGATTTTTTAACATCTTTACTTTTTAAATCTCCACTAATTTGGATGTTATACATTCTATTTCTATTATTTGAATGATTACCCTTAAAATTATAACATGTGTACTTAATTTGTCAAAATATAATCTTACTAAGTAACTTTATCCTTTCTTATTTTTATTTTTCATTTTTGACAAACATACTTATTTTGTATTCTGTCCAATGTCTGAAGACTTTGTGGGTCTAATTTATGAATTTAGATTGTGAGATCATGCTCACTGGAGCTTAATTGTGAAAATCCTCTGAGCCTCAGTTTAAGATGTATTACTCTAGAAAGAATTTGCATTTTCTATACTCAGCCTGGGATTATGATCAACTTGAGACCTCTTTAGTTTATTACTGGGTTTTTCAAAGCCTTTCAAAAAGTGTGGCTCCCATGCATATTCTTCCTGAGCTGTTATATCAAGGGAGACTTATATTTCTTCCTTTGTTCAGTCTCAAGACTCAGACAGGCAACCTTCCTTTTGTCTCCCTTTGTGGGGTTATTATTATTTTTTAGTTCATCCTTTCATTGAGGGGATCAGTTTTTAAGGGTCTTAGATTCATGCAAGTGTCTCAGATTCACCTTCCCATCTTATGTAAGCCCAGGTCTTTTCTCCAGGAAAAGTCCATTAAAAGGGAAGCTCCAGGTTGCCAGTGAAGAGTAGTTTTCCTCAGGCAGCTGGCTGCTCAGAATTCACCTCTCTGAGTTGGTGCTTTCATCTCCTTTTTGGCTTGTGAGGATTCTTTTTTTTTTTTTTTTTAACCGTCATACCACCCCTTCTATGCACTATACTCTTAAAAAGATATTTTAATATCTTTTTTATATTTCATACAGCCTTCTTGGTTTCTTTGTACCTGGATGGCTTTTTAAGATCTCTGGTCTGAAGTATTGTCAGAAATGGAAATCAGAATCTTCATTTTATTTTCTACTCAACTGCTAACATCCTCCAGAATACTTTCCTATTAACAGCTATTTAGGAGCTGCTGTGCCATGGCAAGCTAGATTTCAGTCCAGTTTAAGGAAGAACTTCTTGTTAGAGTGGTCAGATGGAGTGTGCTGAGGAGGTGGTGAGTTCTTTGGCAGTTTTAAAGTGCAGACTTGATCTTTTCATTGGTAATTTTGGACAGCAGTTTATGTACCATGGACAGATGAACGGGGAGATAAACAACATGGACATTTGTTAAAACTCACAATTTGTTGGTATTGGTGGTACTCCTAATAGTGAGTATAGTGGTAGAAATGCAGTAACATCTGCTGAGTACCTATTTTATATGTGGCGTACAATACACTGGAAACAAAAAATTGTTCTTATTTTTTCCTTATAGCAATCTTATTGTGGTAGGTAATATTACTGCTAATGTACAGACGGGGAAAATGAGGTTATAAGGAAATTAATCTCCTAAGGTCACTTGTTAAGTCACTGAGTCAGAGTTAAAATCTGAGTTAGTTGGCTTCAAAGCCAAGACGTCTTCCTCTATGCCATACTGCTGGTAGTCCCTGCAACAGGATTACTATCAGCTGTATGGCTAGTTGAACAGATTCTCTGCTGCTCTTGCTTTAAGCTCCTTCATGTTCCTCTGCTTAATTCCCCACCATTCAGGTTCTCAATTGCTATTTGAAAGGAAGAATTATATACAACCTCAAATCAATTTTGGCTAAAAAAAGAGAGCTTCCAAGTACATGCCAGTGGGGGACCACATAATAGCATCACTTTGATATTTACTGCAAATGCTTAGGGATAAACGTGGTAGTAAATATGCTGTTCTGTTTAGCAATTTAAATATTCTCTGCAAGTTCATTAGGTTTTGTCACCTCTACACATATAGCTGCTCCTTGTATGGGAGTGATACTCCACTCCAACAACATGCTCTTCCCAAAGACAGACGTTGCTGGGGTGGAGATCTGGTCCATGTCCCCCACACTGGGGACAGGGAGTTGGGGAGGCAGATCTCTGCAGGAATTACTGATAGTGTTGCTGTTCTAAAGAGCCTGACTCCATTTTCGATGTTTGAATCCTGACAGATTTTCAAGCCCACTTCCCTTTCTCTTGGACAAGTTTGTAAGAAAGTCAAAGTGCTTCTTGCTTTGACATCAGTGGGCAGTTCAAACCACCCCAGCCCAGGTCCTTACCCCAATCCCATTCCATAATCACAGTAAAACCCCAATCCAGTTGTCCTTTTTTTCCCTGTTGCTCTCTTTCATTTTTGGCCTCTTGCGAGCCTCTCTTGATCTTCCCAGAGAGTGTCATTATGTGACCAACAAAACTTTTCATATGTTTGTCTGGCATCATCAATTTTGACTTCAGAGCCAAATTTTGGGTAAGCGTGGTCCATTCTACTGGGTGATCATAGCAGCTGATAAGGGGAAGATTGAATAAGAGATGACAGGGACCTAGGGTTCTGTGTCCTTAGCTGTCTATGCCAGGCACTGGTAACTCTGCAGTGTTCCTGAAAGCAGGGTATGCAGAAGGCAAGGTCAGGCAAATGCCCTAGTTTCATTACTGTGAGACTTTGGCACCAAACCCCCATGTGTTCCTCCAGTCACATTTGTGCCAGCATGGGCAACTCCTTTTGCGTGGGCTTGAGGCAGCTTAGTACTAAAATCAAGGCAAGTTGAGCTGCTGAGCCTCTTCCCCCCTTCATCCATACTCAAATATCATCTATCCCCATCAGGACATTGAGAGCATATTAGTCAGCCATGAGTAGCTTGATGTGATGTTTATCTAATGCCTAGAGTATTTCTCTTTCTTACCCTTTCAGAATGAGGAAACTCTCAGGCATAAGCATATTCTGAGACAATTTTACCTATCTGGATTCTTGGAGATGAGAGACGGTGTTAAAATGGAAGAGAAATGGATGAACATCCTCAAGCAGGAGCTCAGCAGAGATCTCTGCTCTCTCTGACTTCTTTAACTTTGTAGTATTCGAGGGAGAGAGAGTGAGGGAGAGAGGAAGAAGAAGAAGAAGGAGGAGAAGGAGAAGGAGAAGGAGAAGGAGAAGGAGAAGGAGAAGGAGAAGAAGAAGAAGGAGAAGGAGAAGGAGAAGGAGAAGGAGAAGGAGAAGGAGAAGGAGAAGGAGAAGAAGAAGAAGAAGAAGAAGAAGAAGAAGAAGAAGAAGAAGAAGAAGAAGAAGAAGAAGAAGAAGAAGAAGAAGAAGAAGAAGAAGGAGGAGGAGGAGGAGGGCGATGAGGATGAGGGGGTAGGGGGAGGAAGAGGGGGAGAAGGGGGAGGGGGTGGGGGATGAGGGGAAGGAGAAAGAAGGAGGAGGAGGAGAAGGGGAAAGGAGAAAAGGTTGACCAGACCCTAGCACTGATATTAGAATGGAAGTCCCTGACTGTGTCTAATCCCAAGCAGTCCTCCAGATGTTAAAAAATGGAATGGTAGACAAAGGGGCAGAATGCATTAGCCAGTACCCAACAGATAAGTGGGACTTTTCCAAATTCTACCATGCCAGGGTAATGAGCTTATGAAATTAGAGAAAGTAAATTTCAGGGTAGAGAGTTTTATTTCTCCCGTCTAGTTTGGATACCTTTTAATTCTTTTCTTGTTTTTCCTGATTGCACCTGAATAGTACCTTCAGTACAGTGTTGAATAGGAGTGGGGAGATCAGATAACCTTGCCTATTTCCTGATCTTAGGAGAAAAAACATTCCACCATTTAGTGTTGTGTTAGCTGTAGTTTTCCCGTAGATACCCTTTATTAAGTTGAGAACGTTCCCTTCTATCCTTAGTTTGCTGAGAGTTTCTATTATGAATGGGTATTTTGACAAAAGATTTTTCTGTAACTATTGAGATTAATTACACAATTTTTCCTTTTTAGACTGTTAATGTGGTGGTTATACTGATTGATTTTTTTTTAAGATTTAAAAAAATTTTAAATTTTATTTGGCTGCATCAGGTCTTAGTTGCAGCACACGGGATCTCTAGTTGTGTGGTGCGAGGACACAGTAGTTGAGGCACGCGGGCTTAGTTCCCCTGTGGCATGTGGTATCTTTAATTCCCTGACCAGGGGTCGAACCCATGTTTCCTGCATTGCAAGGCAGATTATTAACCACTGGACCACCAGGGAAGTCCCTATACTGAGTGATTTTTGAATGTTAAAGTGATCTTTCATTCTGGAGATAAACTCTACTGGTCATAATGTATTATCCTTTTTATACATTGCTGGATTCAACTTGCTTAAATTTTGTTAAGAATTCTTGTGTTTACATTAATTTTGGAAATTAGTTTGTAGTTTAGTTTTCCTAAAATAACCATTTGGTTTCAGCATCAGGGTAATGCTGGAGTCAGGATGAGTTGCAAGTGCCCCCTCAACTTTTATTTTGTGGAAGAGTTTAGATGAAATGGGCATGATAGCTTTCTTTAATTTTTGGTAGAATTCACCAGTAAAGTGGTTTAGGCCCAGAGTTTTCTTTATGGAAAAGTTTTTACAAACAAATTCCTTTCATAGATACACAACTATTCAGGATACATTTTCTGTGTGAGTTTTGATAGTTTGTGTCTTTAAAAATATTTGTCCACTTTATCTAAGTTCTATGTATTGGCATAAAGTTTTCATAATATTTACTTGTTCTCCTTTTAATGTCTGTAAGATCTATAGTTATACCCCTTCTCTCATTTCTCATATTGGTAGTTTGTTCTCTTTCTCCCCCACCTCCCATCAGCCTACCTATCACTTTTATTTTAAAAGAAACATTTGGTTTTATTGTTTTTCTCCATTATTTTTATGTTTTCCATTCCTTGATTTCTGTTCTTACATTTATTATTTACTTCCTTCTGCTGACTTTGGATTTGCCTTTATTTTTCTAGTTTCTTAAGGTGGAAACTTAGGTCATTGATTTTAAAATTTTCTATTTCTCTAATATGAGGTGTTCAGTGCTATAAATTATCCTGTAAGCCCTGCTTTAGCTTCCCCCCACACAAAAAAAGACATTTTGATATGTTTTCATTTTTTTTCAGTCAAAATGCTTTCTAATTTCTCTTGTGATTTATTCTTTGGCTCATGGGTTATTTGGAAGAGAGTTATTTAGTTTCCAAATATTTGGGCATATACCTTTCTGTTATTAATGTCTACTTTAATTCCATTGTGGTCTGAGGAAATTCTCTGGGTGATTTTAATCCTTCTAAATTTATTGAGACTTGTTTCATGGTCCAAAATATGGTCTATCTTGGTAAATATTTAGTGTGTGCACTTGAAAAGAATGTCTTCTGCTGCTGTTGGGTAGAATATTCTATACATGTCAGTTCAATCAAGTTTGTTGATAGTGTTCATGTTTTCTATATCCTATTTCTTTTCTGTTTATTACTTGTATGAATTATTTAGAGAGGAGTGTTGAAATCTCTGATTAGAATTGTGGATTTGTATATTTCTTCCTGCATTTTTGTTTCTGCTTCTTGCATTTTAGAGCTCTGTTATTAGGTATTTAGTATGGTTATGGCCTTCCGATTAATCGACTTCTTTATCCCTGATATTTTTTATTTGTTGTTTGGAAGTCTGCTTTGTCTCTAATGTAGCTACTCCTACTTTTTTTGATTAGTATGAGCATGGTATATCTTTCTTCATTTCTTTACTTTTAATATATCTGTGTCCTTATATTTGAAGGATTTCTTATGGACAACTTAGAGCTGGGTCTTCTTCTTTTTTTTACATTCACTCTGGCATCTCTGTCTGTTAGTTGGACCATTCACATTTAAAGTGATTATTAATATAGTTGGATTAGTATCTACTAAATTTGTTTTCTATTTGTTGCACTTTTTCTTTAAAAAAATCTTCCACTCTTTATGCTTTCTCTGGTTTTAACTGAGCATTTCATATGACTCTATTTTCTTTTAGCATATCAGTTATACTTCTTAAAATTGTTTTTAGTGGTTGTGCTAGAGTTTGAAATATATATTTACAATTACTCTAAGCCCACTTTCAAGTAAAATTATATTACTTCATGGGTGGTATAGATACCTCATATCAGGGAATTCCCAATTTCTCCCTTCTCTCCCTTGTGTTATTGCTGTTATTCATTTCACTTCTTCATGAGCTATAAACACACAATGTGTTGTTGCTATCATTATTTTAAACTAACAGTAGGATAGAAATAAGAAATATGAAATTTTAATTTTACCTTCATTTATTATTTATCTAATATTCTTCCTTTCTTTAGGGAGATCCAAGTTTCTGACCTGTATAGTTTTCCTTCTTTCTGAAGAACTTCTTTTAACATTTATTTTAAGGCAGATTTACTGGTGACAAAGATTCCCTCAATTTTTGTTTGCAGGACACAGAATTCTAGGTTAGTGGTTTGTTTTTATTCTTTCTTAATACTTTAAATATTTTCATCTAATCTGAAAGCTCTACCTTTTATACTGGTGTATTTATACAATTTACATTTATGTGATTATTGTTATGGTTGGGACTAAGTTTTTCCCCAAGCTATTTATTTTCTATTTGGTCCATTTGTTCTTGTCCTCTCCCTCCCATCATTTTTCTTAACTGACTTCTTTTTTATTAATTGCATATTTTTAATAATTTCATTTAATCTTCTTTATTGACTTAGTTTTAGTGGTTGCTCTAGGGTTTATAGCATATATTTTTAACTTAACACAGTCCACCTTCAAATAATATTATTACATCATTACATAGATTGTATAAGAACTGTACAATAGTAGTATATGGCTTCATTTTTATTCTCCCTTCCTGACCTTTGTGCTTTTGTTGTTACACATTTTACTTTTACATATATTATAAATTCCCAAAATGTGTAAATATATTTAAACAATTATATTTTAAAGAGATTAAAATATTGAAAAGTTTATGTTCATTCTCATATTTATCATTTCTAGTGTCTCCATTCCATTGTGTAGGTCCTAACTTCCACTTGGCATTGTTTTTCTTCCATGTGGAGGTCTTTAACATTTCTTGTAGTGCCTACTGGTGATAAGTTATCTCAGTTTTTATATACCTTAAAAGCTTTTATCTTCTCTTTTTTAAAATTTATTTATTTATTATTTATTTGGCTGTGTTGGGTCTTAGTTGCAGCACGTGGGATCTTCATTGCGGCAAGCGAGATCTTTCGTTGGGGCACGCAGGCTCTTTGTTGCAGTGCATGGGCTTCTTTCTAGTTGTGGTGAGTGGAGACTACTCTTCATTGTGGTGTGCGGGCTTCTCATTGCGGTGGCTTCTCTTGCTGTGGAGCAAGGGCTCTAGGTGCACGGGCTTCAGTAGTTGTGGCACACAAGCTTCGTTGCTCCGCAGCCTGTGGGATCTTCCTGGACCAGGGCTCGAACCTGTGTCCCCTGCATTGGCAGGCGGATTCTTAACCACTGCGTCACCAAGGAAGTCCCTATTTTTCTTTTTTTAATAGTTCTGTTCTATAATATTCCCCTGGGTCCTTATGATAAATTCCATTTTATTCAAGTTGTCTTGAGTGAGCATCTGTTCCTTGTAACCAAAATGTTCCTAAGACATCTCATTTACTTAGTTTACCTTTTAACTCTCTGTATGATGACTAGAATAATTAGCTTGAACTGGTCCCTTTTCTAGACCCCCAATAGTCCTGGCTGTGAAGCAAGACTCCCCTCTGGGAGAAAGACCAGCTTCTAATGGGACTGGTATTTGGCTAAGATTCATGGCATTAATTTGGAAATGTGATCTTGGCTATTACTATTTGCTTTCTGCTCTCTTCACATCTGTTTGGTTTCACAATAGACAGGCAGCTGGCATTGGGACTGCCTGTGGCTTTGAGAACTGCAGCAATGCCTCCCTATTTTCCTGTCTGTAGCCCTGAGAAGGCAGTTGATTTCCTCGGAGGGTAATGCCTGAATCTCACACTGCAGTGCTGAAGGAATCAGAGAGTAGTCACCTAACATGAGGACAGAAATGTAGAAAATATGCTCAGTGTCCCTTGAGCCAGATTTAACTTTAATGCTCTTTGGCCCAGGTGGTTTCAATTAATTTGCACATATTTACTGAGCATCTACTGTGCATCAATGATCTCATCTTTCTTTTCCTCATTTGCTCCTCTTCTGACTCCTATTCCTTAATTAAAATCCCAAGAACCTTTTCTTCTCCAATACTCCCCTGGGTTACTGACTCATTTCTCTGTTTTATTGCTGACTTTCTCAAAGAGCCATCCACAGTTGCTATCTCTACTTCCTTAACCTTTCACTAACTCCTTATCTCTCTGCCATCTATCTTCTGCTTTCCCCTTGATGCAATCTGGTTCTCTGAATTTTTGTATCTTTACAATAAATTCTTCTCAAGTTAGTTGAAGTGACTTTCGGTTCCTTGTACCTAAATGATTTCTAAGACATTCTCATTTCCTCAGTTCACCTCTCTGGTCTCTACACAATGACTAGTATACTCTGACTCAGGGTGTTTTTCCCTCAAGCACCTAAGAGAATAGGGATTTCTCTGGTAAAACCAAGGGGACCTAGGAATACCCAAATCTTATCCTGCCTTGGCTACATATTTTCCTTTGGTGTTCTTTAGGTGGCTGTGCACTAATACATAGCAAATGGGAAACCATGAGCCACTCTGTTATTGGTTGGGCTAGGGCTTGATATCTCACCGCAAGGATTTTTGGTAAAATTGGTTGGAAAATGCAGCTTGGGCTGAAGACTGAGGAGGATCTCTCTGCAGCTGGTCTTCAAGTATGAGTAGGCAGTGGCTCAGGAACTGCTCCTGAGACAGAAAGCAGAAGAGAGGGCCAGTCAGTGGCCTGAAATCTGACCAGTGAGATCAGTATTTGACTCATTCTCTGCTGAGCCCTTGAAGAAAGAGATCAGGGAAAGGGGTAAGGAGACCTCACTTCCCATAGAGTCATCAGAGTGAATTGTAAAATCTATTTTCCTCTAAGGTTTGGAGACATATAGGTAGATAAAATGGAGAAGCACAATACCTTAACAAAATTTGATACTCACCACTTATTGAACATAGCCCATTTTTAGTTTTCTGTATAAATATATGTATTCTGATATATTTAACCCTCTATTTGCACTTCAATTACTCTTACCCCAATCAAATAATTATTCTCAAAAAAATTTGTTATATAATTTTTAGATCATTCATTCACAAAGTTGTTATATTATTCATTCGTTCAGCAAATATTTATTGAGTCAGGCAGTAGAGATAAAAAGGGAATCTGGGGGGGCTTCCCTGCTGGCGCAGTGGTTGAGAGTCTGCCTGCCGATGCAGGGGACACGGGTTCGTGCCCCGGTCCGGGGAGATCCCACATGCCGCGGAGCGGCTGGGCCCGTGAGCCATGGCCACTGAGTCTGCACGTCCGGAGGCTGTGCTCCACATCAGGAGAGGCCACAACAGTGAGAGGCCCGCGTACCGCAAAAACAAAAAACAAAAAACAAAAAAAAAGGGGAATCTGTAAGGCAATTTCCCTAGTCTAAGGAGCTCATAGTCTACAAGATGGAGGAGGGGGTGAGAAATAACAATTTAGAAACAAGTAAGCATCACAGGTGTTGTGAGAATAGTCTGAATATCCTACAAGGAGAAAACAAAGGAGGGAGGTTCTGAGCAGTTGAGTCCACTTCCTGGTTCTCCTTTTTGTGTTCACCCCCAGCCCAGGCAAGGCTCTTTGACTTTGTCAGTCAATCAGAGAGAGTAAGGCCCTTTTGGCTGGGCTTTCCAGGTTGATTTTAAACAAAGAGCCCCAGACACAGGTTATTAGTGCTAGAAGAGTTCAAGAGGACATTTGGCCAATATCTGAATTTTAGGAGTTGGAGGCCCAGAGGGGGAAGACATTTGTCCAGTGTGACCAGCCAGCTGGTATCACAGCAGGCCCAGAACAGAGCAGTGACCAAATCCTTCATTTTCTGTATTGGAGGGACCCTTAGGGATTTTCTAGTTCAATCCCCTCAGCCATAGGATGAAGAAACAGACCCACCTGGGGAAGAAGTAGATTGGACCAAAGTCACAGAGCTGGTCAAGGTCAGGGCCTGAATCCATGGCCTCTCAGCCCAGTGATTCTTCCACTGATGTCCTGCCCCAGGCAACCTTCCACCCAACCTGCGAGTCCCCAGTCCTTTCTGGAAGATGTGTCCCAGGGTCCTCAGCTCAAGAGAGGCTGTTCATAGGCCTCTGTTCAGTAGTGTTCCCTGGACAGTTGTTTCTATACTTCCCTCTCTCTCATCTTTCCTGAATGTGAAGCCCTGGGTGTGAAGCCCTGGGTCAGCTCCTGGAGCTCTTCATTCTTCTCCTCTGTTCTCAGTTATAAGCTTTCCATAGCTTCCTACTTCTCTTGAACTTAACTGGTTCATCATTGGCCTGATCTAATCTCTCTAGTCAGCTTCCCTCACCCCTTGGCTGTTTCTCCTCCAACCTCCATTCCTTGGCCAGTTCCTCTGTCCCTAGTAGCTCCCTCTTCCTCAGACACTGTCTCTAGCTCCTCCCTTGGACTCTTAACTTGTTTAGCGACACAGAGTCTCTGGCTGTCTGGCTGGTCAAGTCTAAGTACCCTTTCTCACAATAATGCTTTCAGATACATTAAGTAAAATAAATAGAGCAATAAAAGAAATAAATTATTCTGATAAACATTTATCAAAACATAAAAACCCAAATTTGTAATATAGCAATATATGTGCTTTTTATGCTATGTGTTCCATAAAAAGATCTAATGGTGAGTCCAATGACTTCTATAATGTTGAAGTAGTTATGAGCACAAATGATATTGCAAGGTGTCTGTAACAGTTGTAACGTGATGTGAAAATATCTGTAATTTTTATTACTGACCAAATGTCACAGGTACTGCGTATACTGCTGTAATTTGTTGTCTACATTCATAATTGAAGAAAATGATAACTTTAACTTGGAATTTACTAAAAATGAAAATATATTTTTCCTATCCAAATTCATGGAAACCCATGAGCCCCTTGGCCATTGCAGACTTCAGGTCAAGAAATCTTGTCTTAGATGATTCCATGTCTTGAAATGCTATATCTGTGTAGATATTACCTAAATTTGTATCTCCAGACCAGAATTTCCATATGGATATCTCATAGGCATCTATGAAACTCAACATGTCAAAAAATGGGTTGTTGATCTTATCCCCCAAAACAGTTCCTCTTCATTTTTTTCTCATCTCAATAAATGTCACCTCAATCCTCCTTAGTGCTGAAGCCCACATCCTGAAATTCATTCTTTATACTTCTTTTTTTACTTTTACTTCTAATTTATAAATCATTATACCATAAGTTTATTCACCAAATATTTACTTAGCACTTATTGTATGCCAAGCACTGTTATGGCCCTTGGGGATTCAACAACGTATAAGACAAATCCATGTTCTTACAGACTTATGAGACATTGTTGTAAGACACTGACAAGAAAATATAATATATATGATAAGTCAGGTGTCAATAAGTGCTTCTAAATTATTATACCTCCAAAATATTTCTCCAGTTCTGCTGCTACTTTCCATATCCACTGCCACCCCTTCAGTCTAAACCACTTCAGACTCTTGCTTGCAGGTCTCCTAACTACAGTCTCTGTAGCCAAAGATTATTCTGTTCCAATCCTTTTTCCATGCAGCAGCCATTGTGAGGGGAGGATTGTGTGCCTCCACTGCTGAAACATTTCAATGATTCCCACCATACTTGGAATGACCCCAGACTCCTTACCTGGAGGGACCTGTGTGAGCACTGGGCACACTCTCCTCCTCAGCTACCAATTCCCTGCCTATGCTTGGGCCCCCCTGGCCATGCAGTTCCTTACAGGGTCAGTTTCCTGCCTTAGGACCTTTATCTACCCCTAGGCCTGGCTGACTTCTAATCACCCTTCAGATCTTAACCTAGTTAACCTTTCCCTAAAATGACACCTCCTTGGAGAGCCCTTTCCTCATCCTTCAATCTAAATTGTGTCCCTCTCTTACTTTCCCTTAGAGGAACTTCTTTTCCTTTATATAGCAAGCTACTAGTTAAAATTATTATTTTATATAATATCCAGGTGTCTAATGTCTGTTTCTCCCATTACACTTTCCCCACTACACTGCAACTTCCAAGAAGTCAGAATCTTGTCTGTTTTGCTCACCAGCGGTGTAACAGTTCCTGGTATATTGTTAGTGCTTAGCAAGTGTGTAGCTGTTGAATGAATTATGAGTTACTGTACCTTTCATCTCTGACATCTGCCCCCAAACTCATCACATATTCCAGGTTCATGCTTCCTCTTTTATGCACAGGCATATTAAAAGCTCTATCTATACTTAAATTATTCCCTACCTAATCGGGTGCAGTTATTCTCAAATTCCTCCATCCATTCTTCCATTTAACCATTATTTATTGAGCACCTCCTAATTACAAGGCACTGCACCAGGCAGTATGTAAGACTAAAAGATGAATAAGACATGGTCTTTTTCCTTAAGACATTTACAACTGAAAAGGGGATTTAAGAAGTTATCCAGTAGTCATAGTGGGGGAAAATGGGTGCTATGTGCCGTGATTAGCATAGTCAGTGGTGATGGAGGTGCAGAAGAGGTAGATAATATTTCCAACTAGACATTTCAGGAAAGCTTTCATGGAGAAGGTGGCATTTGAGCTGGTTCTTGAAGCGTGGGCAGGATGTAGACATCCAGAGGAGGCATGTTAGATGAAGAAATAGGGTAAACAATGTGCAGAAGTGGAAAACACAAGGAGTATAGTGGTATCCATGAGGGACCCACAACCTAGGTGATCTGTGAGGAAGCTATGGATGGCAAAGATGGGGCAGGTGATATTTTGTTCTTTATTTCATACCTACAGGGGAATCAGCAAGGATTGTTGGACAGGGGAATAAAATAACAGTTAGGAGGGAGTACTGGAAAGAACTGACTGCCTGAATGGTTTTAAGTTAAGTTGATTTTTACTATTCAACCAAGAGATAAAACAGAAGGGCAGGAAGAGTTCATGGAAAAAAGATATTTATGTGGTTGGAGTGGAGAGGGAATCTCTTGTGGAGGAAGTGGTTTATCCCTTTGCCTTCAAACTGGGACACTGACTTATGGACATAAAAGGAATGAAACTCAAAGTTATGGCAGCTACTCTAATCCTTGGACTGAGAGGCCACAAATTCTACAGCCGGACTCTATTTTGCTAAGGCTGCTATAAAAATACAACAGACTGGGTGGCTTAAGCAACAGAAATTTACTTCTCACAGTTCTGGAGGCTGGGAAGTCCAAGCTCAAGATGCCAGCTGATTTGGTTCTTGGTGATCTTCCTGGCTTGCAGAAGTCTTCTTGCTGTGTCTTGACATGACTGTTCCTTGGTGTGTGCACATGGAAGAAGAGAGATCTCTCTTTCTCTTCTTACAAGGACACCAATCCTATTAGATTAGAACCTCACTCTTGTGACGTCATCTAATCTTAATCATCTTCTAAACGTCCTGTTTTTAAACATAGTCACATTGGGGATTATGGCTTCAACATATGAATTTGCGGGTATATAGGTCCATAGCCTGGGGCAAATCAGCCTCCATTCCTTTAGAATCAATGACTATTCAGGTTTCTAATTCTGTGGTTTCTAAGTTGTTTCAAGGAGCATTAGGCATCCTAAGGAGAACATCCTAAGGAGAACATTCTTGGAACCTCCCTCAAGGGACAAAGTACAGGTGGACTCTATCTCTTTTCTCTATCAAGCCTTCACAGAAGATTTCCTCCAAAGAAAGGATTACGCTGTTAAAAATAAAAAAAACTACTAAGAAACCCCTGATCTAGTTTGATGACTTTGTTTTACCAGAGAAAAAGAGGGTCCTGAGATTCAGAAAGATAAAGAGACTTGCTCACAGTCACACAGCAAGGGAGGGACAGGTTCTAGTAGCAAATGAGCAGAACCAGAATCCTGTGCATGGACTGCTAGTCCAGATTTTGTCCATTGTTCCTCTTAGATTCCTCCAAGTCCAAGAGAGGAGGCCATGGATGCCCCCAGTGCGGGCATGACTAATGGAGGATCTTCCCGGCATAGAGTGTTTGCTTACTGCTGATCTCGTCCAGAAGGGGAACTAGTGCCCTGGGACTCCAGGAGGACACTGGTCTTATATATGCTCTTCCTTCCCCACTTGGTCTGCATGCCCAGACTTGTATAATGAGTTGACAGGGGCTATGGACTATTAAATAATTTAGGTGTTTTTCTTAACCAAGTGTGCCCAGAAAATTGTGCTGTAGATGCCTATTTTGCTCTATTTGCTGTCTGTCAGCCACCCAGAGGAATCAGTGGAGGAATCTGGAGTGGGGAGAGACAGATACTTGCTATATAGGGAGAGGTTGATGTGCTGAGGATTTTCAGATCAGCTCTAATCCCTTTTGACGTAAAGATACAAAATGAAGACAAAGAACAAAGCTGTTGGGACAAAGGAGGAAACTGTCTGGAGCTCCTTCTGAGTTCAGAATGTCCAGACTTGCGGTGCCAAAGTTATTTTTGTGGAAAAAATTGATTTTAAAAAAAATTCCATTTCCCTTCTGTCTAAAGGGGAGTGTGAGAGAGTGGCAAAGAGCTCCATGCTTTGTCATCCCTCGTCCCTGAAATAGGGGCCCCTTTATTTCCCTTCATCTATGGGGACATATCAACCAAAGCTTCACACTGCTGCTTTGAGATACTAGCCATCCAGATGACTAAATGCTTTCCCTTTGGATCATTTCCCTTTCATTATTCACTCATCATCATTCAAGTCTCAGCTTAAATGTTTTCTCTTCAGAGAGGCATTTCCTGACCACCTTGTCTCCCTCATTGTTATTCTCAACACGACACTCTTCCTTTCCTTCAGAGCACTTAACCCAGGGTATAATTATATATTTATATGTTTGACCTTTGCCTCTCCCAGACTCTAAGCTCCACTCAGGGGCTGTGATAAACACCAGTGTATTACAAGTGCTTGATCAGTATCTGGTACATCATAGGTACTCAGTGAATATTTACTGAATGAATGAGTGGTCTATTTGTTTTGTTGTTTTGTTTTTTCTTGTTTTGTTGAGGATCAACTCCCTGTGTCTTTACGTTACATTCAATAATCTTAGTAGACATGGATTTTCAGCTCAGAGCCAAGAAAGTGAAGGGGTGTGAGAAATGATTTCAGTCTGTAATTGGCCAGTGAAAGATCAAATCTTGGACTGGACTTCCTGTGACAAATTCATTCATTTAATCTCTCAGCAAATGTTTATCGATCAAATACTATATTACTTGCACTGTAAGAGTGCAAGGGATACAGCATAAATAAGATAGAAATGGTCTCTGTCCTCATGGAGCAGATAGAAAAAAGTCAACCAAAATCTGCAAGCTGTTGAGAACATAAGTAGGATGATGAGCTAGAGTGGGGACAAGCTACATTGAGAGGGGGCCAAAGAATGCTGCTTTATACCAAAACCTGGGGTGGGGGGGGGTGGTGAGAATGCACAAGCTATGTAAAACACAGGCAGAGGAAACAACAAATGCAAGAGCCTGAAGGTGGGAATGTACTTAGCATGGTGGAGAGATAGAAAGGAGACAAGAATGGTCAGAGAAGAGTAAGCAAGGAGGAGCATGGATGGAGATGAGAATGGCCACAGAGAGCTCAGAAACCATGAGAACAATTCTGGATGTTGTTATAAGAGCAACAGTAAGCCATTGGAAGATTTTAAACAGAGGAGTGACATGATTTGCTTTATATTTTAGAAAGGTTGCTCAGTGGAGACTGGATTAGAGAAGGACAAGATAGAACCAAGGTGACAAGTGAGTCTATTGCAATAGTCAATGAGAGAAGAGATAGGGGCTTGACCTTGGGTGATGGCAGTGAGAATGAAGAGAAATGGACACTTGAGATTTATTGGAGGTAGAACTGACAGGTTTTAGTGATGGATTGAATGTAGAGTGAGGGAGAGGGAGAAATCCAGATGACTCTAGTATGACAAACGGCCCTTTTCTTGAAGTCATGCATCTTTTCAATTTGCTACTGACTTGACCCACCCTGCTTTCCATCATTATAAACCATTAAGGCTTTCACTTTCCATCCTTGGCATCACTTAGGCTCCATATTTAGCATCTTAATTCAATAATGTGCAATCTGTATGGCTCATATCTTGATGTTCACAGCTCATTGAGCCTCTTTAAAGGGTCTGCAACACGCATGAATTAAACATGGTGGGCAAACTGAGAGAGGCTCTAAGTGGCAGACATCCTTACTCTCTTAGCCAAATGTTCTGAGCAGAATCCAGGTGGGGCTTATGACTGCAAGGTAATGCTGATGGCCACTGTCTCCGGAAAAATGGAGAAAGTAAAATGTCTCAAGGAGAGAAAGATATGGGGAAATGATATGGATATGGGGAAAGACAAAGTCTGAAATACCAGGGACTGACAGTCAAGCATCTTGACCAATTTGTTATACTGGGCTGGGTGAGGTGATCAGTGTTTTATTAAGCCAGATTGTGTACATGTATAGACACAGAGCCAAAGGGAAGGGAAAGAGAGGGAGCTGGGTGGGGAGAAATGAGACTAGGAATGGGAATAAGAATGGCCACCATTTGCTGAATTCTTACTGTTTGTCTTATGTTGAGCTAAACCCTTCAGGCAATATATACCATTTAATCCTCCCAGCACCCCTGTGAAGATTATCTCCATTTTACAGATGAGAAAACTGAGACTTAAGGAGGTTTAGGGAACTTGCTTACAGATGATCTGCTAATAACTGGTAGAGCAAGGAATTAAACCCAGATTAGTATGACTGCAAATCCTGTACACTTAACTGTACTACACTGCCTTCTTCAAACTGAGAAGGACTAGATGGAAGGCAGAGGAGGGGGCAGGTGGAGGGAGGGAGAAAAAGCCTAAGAGAACAAATGTACTTGATCTTGCAAAAAAGTAGTTGACTAAAATGAAGGAGAATCTAACCTGAAGGAAAAAAAAGTAGATTAGTATATGACATGAGAGTGGATCAAATCTTTTGAAAGTTCAGATGGATGTGGTGTGTTAGCTGCCTCCCACTCTATTTCCCTGCTGGTGGTAGGCTCATAACTTCTGTCTTTATTGCCATTTCTGCTCTCAGCCATGAAACTCTCTATCTTGAGATGAGCCAATAGCCTCTGACACTTCTGACCCACGCTGGGAATGGAAGAGCTGGGGAGGAGAGCAGTCTGAATGTTGATTCCCGAGTGAAGGAAGTTCATGCTAGATGAAATATCCCAAAGGATCAGAGTTGTGCTGTAATTATCTGATATTTATAACTTGGCACAAAACTATTCATATTAGGTATTCAATTTCTCTGTTCTTGCTCCACATTTTCAAAGAAATTCCCCTGGCATCATGGTGGCTCCTGGAACCCAGAGCACGTTCCAGGAAAAGGCTGTTTTACTACTCAAAGAAAGAGGACTAGACTAAATGGAGGCTCGAAACTTCTGCATCTGTGATCTGGGTTCATTGCTCTCAGTCTATTAACAAATATTTATTGAGACCCAATTTAATGGTAATTAATTGATTAGTCTATATTAGTCTATTGTATAATCACTAGTACCTTTGATATTGATGCAATGCCCTGTACTAGATAGCATAGCTACACACAGTGAACTGGACAGATACAGACCCTGTCCTCGTGAAGCTTACAGAGTACTGGGTAGATGAATATTGAATAAGAAATTACAATTGCCAAGGAGCACCGTAGTACAGAGGAAATATAAGCATTCCGACATTCTAACATCAGAAGGCCTCAGTTTGTGCCTTTAAGCAGCTCTTTGACCATGGGTAAGTAATTTTTAATCACAGTGAGCCTTAGTGTCCTCATCTGCAAAATGGAGGCCACTCATTCACGCAATGAATATTTATTGAACAGCTCTGGGATTACTTTGGCTTGAGAGACGTGAGAAGGCTTCGCTGGAAATGGTCTTTGAGCTGAGACTTGACTGATGTAAAGGCATGAGTCATGTGGAGGTTGGCAGTGGGGGCAGGTATTCCAGATGAAAGGAATGGGCTTGCAAGGGCTGTGAGAGGGGAATGAACACAACACTGTCCTCCCCAGCCCAGAGGTAGAATGCTATGAACTGCTGATCCAAGAGTGATTTATTTTTGTCTAGTCCTCAACATTTTAAGATAGGGTTTTTATTCTGAATCTCAAGCCCTATCCTCAAGGAGCTTCCTTGATAATTAGAGAGGGAACATCTACAATCTTTAGAGAAGAATTTAAGGTGATAGATAGCAAAGTGCCAAGTGGTGGAACTGAGAGAGAATGTGTGTGAAAGGTTAAGGTTTGCTGGGGAAGGCAGGTCAGTGTGGGAAGGGATAGGTACCCCTTTGTCATGGAGGTTAACTACCCCAAATGATGACTGTGGTCTGCACCAGAAACGCCCCAAGCAGTGGAAACCGCTAATACTGCACAAACACCTGCAGCTCCACCCTCCTCTGTTACTAACCCTGCCCTTGGAGTGGAATGGTCATGTTGTTGCCATGGTTTGGGCATCCTATGGAGACACTGGCCTTGGTGAAAACCTTTATGGGGTATCAGGAAACACAGGCTGGAACCAGAAAGAAGTAGGAGGGAGAAAGAGAAGATTTGAGGGGGCCAAAGAAGCAGCGTCCAATAAACAGGAGACTCACTTGGTTAGGCTCTTGTGGGTCAGAGCCCAAGTTCTCTCCTGCCTCCTGCCCTCCCCAGAGCACTCAGGACTATAGATGACATGGTTCATGGAACTGGCTGTTTAATTCTGGCTTCATTTCAACTCCGAGAGTGGATTTTTTTGCTGTAACCTGTGTGAGGGACCATATGGGCATTTCAAACATCCCATGCCCAAAACCCAATAAATACAAATGAAAACAAGTCAGCTCAAAATATGTTCTCTCTGTCTCTTGCAGGCTGGGCTCATTGGTAACAGCTGCAGGAGAGGTGAGGCGTCCCCACACTGCTGCCCAATTGGGTGTCCCCCAAGCTCCTCCTGCAGTGGCAATTCTTTTATCACACTGGCACTTTCTCTGAAGGGACCTACTCCACCCAAGGTGGCCTTCTCACCTCTGGAAGGAGGCCAGGAAGGCTGCAGTCTTTGCCTCAGTGTCAGGCACTCGAGTTTTTCTCAGCGGTGTTATGATGAGTTCCCCCTCCAGTGGCTTGTGGCCCAATTGCTCAGGGAGGAAGAAGCAGACCCTTCCCATCCTCAGTAAAACAGAACCCTCTGTTGTAGATGTAATGGCTTCATGAGGAGAGTGGCCTTGTCTCTTGGTGAGTATAGTTGTCCAGGGCAGGGGGAGGGGGAAGATTTGGGTCTGATGCATAGACTGTTAGTTCTCAGTAGAGAAAATCTCAGTTCACAGATGAACCAAGGTGGGGGGAGAACCTTCCTGACATAAATTATACATAAAACCAGACAATACAGGGAAGAGTGGAATCAGCTTCCCTGTGAAACTGCAACTGGAGAACTGTTTATTTATTGGTGCTACTGCTTGGATTCAAAGAGATGGACAAATTGACCTCTAGATCAACCCACACATACTTATTGAGCACCTACTATTTGCCAAGTACTCTCCATCCTAAATCTATTTTTCCTAGAGCTGTGCTATTCGTCTAGAGCAGGGTCTGCAAAATACAACCCCTGGGCAAAATCCAGCTACCTGTTATTGGAACACAGCCATGCCCGTTCATTTACCTATTGTTTGTATCTGCTTTCACACTACACAGGCTGAGTGGAATAGTGTGACAGATACCCTATGGCCTGCAGAGCTGAAAATACTTATGATTTTGCCCTTTAAAGAAAAACTTTGCCATCTCTGCTCTCAAGTCTTATGTCCTGACAAGGAATTCACAGTGAGGTTAGCTGGGAGAGGTGGTTAGGAGGGGAGAAGGGAAGTGATATGCATTGAATGGGATATTTGCATAGTAGTTCAGCCACAAGCCCTGGAATCAAACAGACCTGGCTTCAAATCCCGGCTCCGTCACTTCCTAGCTGTGGGTTGCGGGCAAGTTATTTAGCCTAGCTTCTATGTATCTCAGATTCCGCATCTGTGAAATGGCTCTGACAACTGTACTTATCTCACAGGGTGGTCAAGAGGATTGGGGTGATTAACGTAAACACTGCCTAATAATAAATGCTCCGTAGAGAGAAGCTGTTATTTTTTATGACTGATGCAGTGTTTCAGGAAGTAGACTAAACACATCAAGTATATTAGCTCAGTTAATTCTTACATTGCCCCTATGAGGAAGGTATTACTATTTCCACTTTTCAGGCAGGGATCTGTGGCACAGAACATTGCCTTAGGTCACAGGGACCATAGGTGACAAATCGGGCAATGTGAACCTACATCCTGTGGATCCCTCAGGAGAAAAAAATGGTAGAGAAGCTCCAGGAAACACAGCAGGGGCTGGGTAGGGGCCCAGGAGAGCCAAACCTCCCCTTAGAGCTCATGTTAGCACCAGTCCCAGCTCAGAGAGGAAACTGTGATGACCTTTCCTGGGTAGGCTCTGAGGAGTGGTGTTTCTCAGAGGAGGAAGACAGGATGCGCCCACCAGCCTGTGGAGGAAATGGGCCTCTGGGTATTTCATTTTGAGAAATGGATCCGTGGTGACCCTTGTGTCAGGGAGTTGACAAGGTCTGCTTTGGGACATGGGATGGAATTGCATGGCTTCCTCTATTTCCTGTCACCCTCACCTTTAATTTCCACCCATGGTCTCTTCATGTCACCTTGGGACTGGACAGGAAGTGCCTGGGTTGAGAAGGGGAGAGTAGGGCTGAGATTAGTATGGGGTTTAATAGGCACAATGGGTGGAGAGTGAGGGAGGGGAGGGTGGTGAAGCTACCAGTTGGTGTCTTGAGGCAAAATCATGCCTATTTTAAGGCAAACTCCAGAAGCTTCATTCAGTTACCTGGGTCTATTGATGTCACCTGGACTGGATCAATATATCTTCCTGGAGAATTCAGAGGAGAAAAATCTATGTGGGACTTGCTCTGTAGGGAGATCGTGTTGGTGCCAGAGGGACAGCTCCGTGAGGAGAGTGTTAAGCGCTCAGGCAGTGTTAAGCGCTCAAGCGCTCAGGGAGACAGTCTCTGCTGTCTCCCTGGCCAGAGCCTGCCCCTACCAGTAAGGTGGGGCTAGTGACGTGGGGGGAGAGTGAATGAGTGGGAAACCATCATACATTCACA
The DNA here is from genome assembly GCF_964374135.1 of Grampus griseus. Classification (NCBI taxonomy): domain Eukaryota; kingdom Metazoa; phylum Chordata; class Mammalia; order Artiodactyla; family Delphinidae; genus Grampus; species Grampus griseus. The sequence goes on from NC_139017.1 coordinate 84,965,066, forward strand.
CACAAAAGATCCAGCACTTCCTGAGCTCCTATGGTGTGCCAGGCTGCATGTTAGACACTAGTTTTAAGACTAACGGGACACCATGACTGTCCTTGAGGGACAAGCTTTGGGTTTGCTTTGCCGGCGGAGTCAGCTCTGAGGGAGATGCCAGCTTCCAGGGCCACTGGCAGAGCTGAGATGTGGACATGACTCCTTTGCCAGCTCCCTCTCTGTTGCTTTATGGGATGATGAAAGGGATATGTTGTTTCTCTAAAACTAGCTCCCACCGCCCCAGGCCCAGCTCCTAGGGTACGACACAGCACCCAAGCCTGAAGACTGAGTCATCAGGGTTGCTTAGTCTCACATGATTTTTTTTCTATCTCTTTGTTCCTCATCTCCTTTTTTTTTTTTTTTTCACCCACAAGTTAGGGGGACTTCATTAAGCTAATCAAAAAGGCACTGGGGTAAAACGATGACAGAAAACCACTTGGGCTTTCACAAGTGCCGCAGGGTGAGCCCTGGCTTTGCTCTCCTTTCCCACAGTCCAAGCTGCCTCTGGTCCTGTGGCTGTGGTAGCAGGAGGGGTGCGGTGGGAGGAGAGGCAGCAACAAGGATGTGAGGGTGGGGAGAAAATACCCTTTCCAAGGAGCTGAGCTAAAGCCCACATTACCAGGCCCTCAGGCCTCTCCACACCCCTACATGTCCTCCTTCTAGTTGTTCCACTCATGCCATCTTCTATTAAACTGCAAATATTACAGTCTGAAAATTGCTGGTTTGCTTTGGAAGAAGCAGCCCATATGGAGCTGTTGACTCTGGACCTTTATAAAAGGGATGCCATAGGGACTTCCCTCGTGGCGCAGTGGTTAAGAGTCTGCCTGCCAATACAGCCAAGATAAATAAATAAAATAAATTTATTAAGAAAAAGAATGGGACAGAAACATGAACCCTATTTTATATATATATATATATATATATATATATATATATATATATATGGGATGCCATAGATTCCTTTTCCAGTATGTGGTCCACCCAGGCATCACGACAGGTCTTTCTTATATCTAGTTCAAGACTTTTTTGTTGTTGTTGCTGTCCAAAGCCACAGATCTATTGGAGGGAAGAATGGAACAGATATTTGGGATCATGATCATTAATCTTCCTTGGAAACAACTCAGGAGGGCTTCTCCAGCCTGAGAATCTGCTCCATGCCTAATAGGACAAACTTTGTCCTGCGGTGGCTCAGTTTGTAATGCAACTCATATCCTGGGTCCTGTGGGGTATGCAGAGGAAGGAGGTGCAGTCCTTGTCCTGGGACGGCTGAAGGCAGGGAGCGTGTGGACTCAGGGCTGACGTGGAGGCTGTATCCAGCTTCTTGATGCCTGAGCACAGAATGTATTTTCTTTCTCTCCAGCCTAAGGCTCCTCCTGGGAGAGAATGACAACTCTCTGTCTTTCAGTCCTTCCCTTCCACCCACCCTTAGAGCACCAACTATTTGGCATTTGACCCTCGAGGCAGGCAGTTGCTGGAGTGCTTCTCTACCCATGGAGGAGCCCATACCCACTCCAGGTCTCTGCTGGCTAGGTTACCAGAAGAGAGCTGCGTCCAGCATAAGAATTAATTAATGTCTGGAAAGTCCAAGACTAAATATTCTCAGCCTCCCTTAGTGGTCACTCTTTTCTAAGGAGGAAGAGAGAGAGAGAGAGAGAGAGACAGAGAGAACACAGGACAAAGCTATAAATTACTATGTGTTATTTAAAGTAAGGTACTCAGACACTAGGCACTACACTGTAATTTCCCCCCAGCATTTTATTATGAAAAATTTTAAACACTCATTAAAGTTGAACACCTGTATACCCACTACCCAAATTCTATTATTAGCATTGCAGTATACTTGTCCTAGCACCTAATCATTGATTTCTCCATTCATCTAGCCATACATCAAACCATCTCAGCTCCAACCCCAGACCACAGACCAAGTGAATCAGAAACTCTGGAGGTGGGCTGAACAATCTGGTTTTTTTTTTTTTTTTTTTTTTTTTTTTTTGCTGTTTTAAAGGCACTGTACTTTAGAGTGCAGGAAATTTGAAAGAGAAATTGTATCAAGGATGATGGAGCTACTGAGATTGCTAGTACCCTGGAGTGTGCAGCAGGGGAAACTAATTGAAGGAAATTCTCTGGGCCCAACACCTGGAGGCTGCTCTGGGGTGGATCGCCTCTCCTTCTTTTTATTTATTTATTTATTTTTTTTAAACATCTTTATTGGAGCATAATTGCTTTACAATGGTATGTTAGTTTCAGCTTCACAACAAAATGAATCAGTTATATATATACACATGTTCCCATATCTCTTCCCGCTTGCGTCACCCTCCCTCCCACCCTCCCTATCCCACCCCTCCAGGCGGTCACAAAGCACCGAGCTGATCTCCCTGTGCTATGCGGCTGCTTCCCACTAGCTATCTACCTTACGTTTGGTAGTGTATACATGTCCATGCCTCTTTATCGCTTTGTCACCGTTTACCCTTCCCCCTCCCCATAGCCTCAAGTCCATTCTCTAGTAAGTCTGTGTCTTTATTCCTGTTTCACCCCTAGGTTTTTCATGACATTTTTTTTTCTTAAATTCCATATATATGTGTTAGCATACGGTATTTGTCTCTCTCTTTCTGACTTACTTCACTCTGTATGACAGACTCTAGGTCTATCCACCTCATTACAAATAGCTCAATTTCGTCTCTTTTTATGGCTGAGTAATATTCCATTGTATATATGTGCCACATCTTCTTTATCCATTCATCCGATGATGGACACTTAGGTTGTTTCCATCTCTGGGCTATTGTAAATAGAGCTGCAATGAACATTTTGGTACATGACTCTTTTTGAATTATGGTTTTCTCAGGGTATATGCCCAGTAGTGGGATTGCTGGGTCATATGGTAGTTCTATTTGTAGCTTTTTAAGGAACCTCCATACTGTTCTCCACAGTGGCTGTATCAATTTACATTCCCACCAACAGTGTAAGAGGGTTCCCTTTTCTCCACACCCTCTCCAGCATTTATTGTTTCTAGATTTTTTGATGATGGCCATTCTGACTGGTGTGAGATGATATCTCATTGTAGTTTTGATTTGCATTTCTCTAATGATTAGTGATGTTGAGCATTCTTTCATGTGTTTGTTGGCACTCTGTATATCTTCTTTGGAGAAATGTCTATTTAGGTCTTCTGCCCATTTTTGGATTGGGTTGTTTGTTCTTTTGTTATTAAGCTGCATGAGCTGCTTATAAGTTTTGGAGATTAATCCTTTGTCAGTTGCTTCATTTGCAAATATTTTCTCCCATTCTGAGGGTTGTCTTTTGGTCTTCTTTATGGTTTCCTTTGCTGCACAAAAGCTTTTAAGTTTCATTAGGTCCCATTTGTTTACTTTTGTTTTTATTTCCATTTCTCTAGGAGGTGGGTCAAAAAGGATCTTGCTGTGATTTATGTCATAGAGTGTTCTGCCTATGTTTTCCTCTAAGAGTTTGATAGTTTCTGGCCTTACATTTAGGTCTTTAATCCATTTTGAGCTTATTTTTGTGTATGGTGTTAGGGAGTGATCTAATCTCATACTTTTACATGTAGCTGTCCAGTTTTCCCAGCACCACTTATTGAATAGGCTGTCCTTTCTCCACTGTACATTTCTGCCTCCTTTGTCAAAGATAAGGTGACCATATGTGCGTGGGTTTATCTCTGGGCTTTCTATCCTGTTCCATTGATCTATATTTCTGTTTTTGTGCCAGTACCATACTGTCTTGATTACTGTAGCTTTGTAGTATAGTCTGAAGTCAGGAAGCCTGATTCCTCCAGCTCCATTTTTCGTTCTCAAGATTGCTTTGGCTATTCGGGGTCTTTTGTGTTTCCATACAAATTGTGAGATTTTTTGTTCTAGTTCTGTGAAAAATGCCAGTGGTAGTTTCATAGGGATTGCATTGAATCTGTAGATTGCTTTGGGTAGTAGAGTCATTTTCACAATGTTGATTCTTCCAATCCAAGAACATGGTATATCTCTCCATCTATTTGTATCATTTTTAATTTCTTTCATCAGTGTCTTATAATTTTCTGCATACAGGTCTTTTGTCTCCTTAGGTAGGTTTATTCCTAGGTATTTTATTCTTTTTGTTGCAATGGTAAACGGGAGTGTTTTCTTGATTTCACTTTCAGATTTTTCATCCTTAGTGTATAGGAATGCCAGAGATTTCTGTGCATTAATTTTGTATCCTGCTACTTTACCAAATTCATTGATTAGCTCTAGTAGTTTTCTGGTAGCATCTTTAGGATTCTGTATGTATAGTATCATGTCATCTGCAAACAGTGACAGCTTTACTTCTTCTTTTCCGATTTGGATTCCTTTTATTTCCTTTTCTTCTCTGATTGCTGTGGCTAAAACTTCCAAAACTATGTTGAATAAGAGTGGTGAGAGTGGGCAACCTTGTCTTGTTCCTGATCTTAGTGGAAATGCTTTCAGTTTTTCACCATTGAGGACGATGTTGGTTGTGGGTTTGTCATATATGGCCTTTACTATGTTGAGGAAAGTTCCCTCTATGCCTACTTTCTGCAGGGTTTTTATCATAAATGGGTGTTGAATTTTGTCAAAAGCTTTCTCTGCATCTATTGAGATGATCATATGGTTTTTCTCCTTCAATTTGTTAATATGGTGTATCACGTTGATTGATTTGCGTATATTGAAGAATTCTTGCATTCCTGGAATAAACCCCACTTGATCATGGTGTATGATCCGTTTAATGTGCTGTTGGATTCTGTTTGCTAGTATTTTGTTGAGGATCTTTGCATCTATGTTCATCAGTGATATTGGCCTGTAGTTTTCTTTCTTTGTAACATCCTTGTCTGGTTTTGGTATCAGGGTGATGGTGGCCTCATAGAATGAGTTGGGGAGTGTTCCTCCCTCTGCTATATTTTGGAAGAGTCTGAGAAGGATAGGTGATAGCTCTTCTCTAAATGTTTGATAGAATTCGCCTGTGAAGCCATCTGGTCCTGGGCTTTTGCTTGTTGGAAGATTTTTAATCACAGTTTCAATTTCAGTGCTTGTGATTGGTCTGTTCATATTTTCTATTTCTTCCTGATTCAGTCTTGGCAGGTTGTGCCTTTCTAAGAATTTGTCCATTTCTTCCAGGTTGTCCATTTTATTGGCATAGAGTTGCTTGTAGTAATCTCTCATGATCTTTTGTATTTCTGCAGTGTCAGTCGTTACTTCTCCTTTTTCATTTCTAATTCTATTGATTTGAGTCTTCTCCCTTTTTTTCTTGATGAGTCTGGCTAATGGTTTATCAATTTTGTTTATCCTTTCAAAGAACCAACTTTTAGTTTTATTGATCTTTGCTATCGTTTCCTTCATTTCTTTTTCATTTATTTCTGATCTGATTTTTATGATTTCTTTCCTCCTGCTAACTTTGGGGTTTTTTTGTTCTTCTTTCTCTAATTGCTTTAGGTGCAAGGTTAGGTTGTTTATTCGAGATGTTTCCTGTTTCTTAAGGTAAGATTGTATTGCTATAAACTTCCCTCTTAGAACTGCTTTTGCTGCATCCCATAGATTTTGAGTCGTCGTGTCTCCATTGTCATTTGTTTCTAGGTATTTTTTGATTTCCCCTTTGATTTCTTCAGTGATCACTTCGTTATTAAGTAGTGTATTGTTTAGCCTCCATGTGGTTGTATTTTTTACAGATCTTCTCCTGTGATTGATATCGAGTCTCATAGCGTTGTGGTCGGAAAAGATACTTGATACAATTTCAATTTTCTTAAATTTACCAAGGCTTGATTTGTGACCCAAGATATGATCTATCCTGGAGAATGTTCCATGAGCACTTGAGAAAAATGTGTATTCTGTTGTTTTTGGATGGAATGTCCTATAAATATCAATTAACTCCATCTTGTTTAATGTATCATTTAAAGGTTGTGTTTCCTTATTTATTTTCATTTTGGATGATCTGTCCATTGGTGAAAGTGGGGTGTTAAAGTCCCCTATGAATGTGTTACTGTCGATTTCTCCTTTTATGGTTGTCAGTATTTGCCTTATGTATTGAGGTGCACCTATGTTGGGTGCATAAATATTTACAATTGTTATATCTTCCTCTTGGATCGATCCCTTGATCATTATGTAGTGTCCTTCTTTGTCTCTTCTAATAGTCTTTGTTTTAAAATCTATTTTGTCTGATATGAGAATTGCTACTCCAGCTTTCTTTTGGTTTCCATTTGCATGAAATACCTTTTTCCATCCCCTTACTTTCAGTCTGTATGTGTCTCTAGGTCTGAAGTGGGTCTCTTGTAGACAGCAAATATATGGGTCTTGTTTTTGTATCCATTCAGCCAATCTGTGTCTTTTGGTGGGAGCATTTAATCCATTTACATTTAAGGTAATTATCGATATGTATGTTCCCATTCCCATTTTCTTAATTGTTTTGGGTTTGTTATTGTAGGTCTTTTCCTTCTTTTGTGTTTCTTGCCTAGAGAAGTTCCTTTAGCAGTTGTTGTAGAGCTGGTTTGGTGGTGCTGAACTCTCTCAGCTTTTGCTTGTCTGTAAAGGTTTTAATTTCTCCATCAAATCTGAATGAGATCCTTGCTGGGTAGAGTAATCTTGGTTGCAGGTTTTTCTCCTTCAACACTTTCAATATGTCCTGCCACTCCCTTCTGGCTTGCAGAGTTTCTGCTGAAAGATCAGCTGTTAACCTTATGGGGATTCCCTTGTGTGTTATTTGTTGTTTTTCCCTTGCTGCTTTTAATATGTTTTCTTTGTATTTAATTTTTGACAGTTTGATTAATATGTGTCTTGGCGTATTTCTCCTTGGATTTATCCTGTATGGGATTCTCTGTGCTTCCTGGACTTGATTAACTATTTCCTTTCCCATATTAGGGAAGTTTTCAACTATAATCTCTTCAAATATTTTCTCAGTCCCTTTCTTTTTCTCTTCTTCTTCTGGAACCCCTATAATTCGAATGTTGGTACGTTTAATGTTGTCCCAGAGGTCTCTGAGACTGTCCTCAGTTCTTTTCATTCTTTTTTCTTTATTCTGCTCTGCGGTAGTTATTTCCACTATTTTATCTTCCAGGTCACTTATCCGTTCTTCTGCCTCAGTTATTCTGCTATTGATCCCATCTAGAGTACTTTTAATTTCATTTATTGTGTTGTTCATCGTTGCTTGTTTCATCTTTAGTTCTTCTAGGTCCTTGTTAACTGATTCTTGCATTTTGTCCATTCTATTGTCCATTCTATCTCCAAGATTTCGGATCAACCTTACTATCATTATTCTGAATTCTTTTTCAGGTAGACTGCCTATTTCCTCTTCATTTGTTAGGTCTGATGGGTTTTTATCTTGCTCCTTCATCTGCGGTGTGTTTTTCTGTCTTTTCATTTTGCTTATCTTACTGTGTTTGGGGTCTCCTTTTTTGCAGGCTGAAGGTTCGTAGTTCCTGTTGTTTTTTGTGTCTGTCCCCAGTGGCTAAGGTTGGTTCAGTGGGTTGTGTAGGCTTCCTGGTGGAGGGTACTAGTGCCTGTGTTCTGGTGGATGAGGCTAGATCTTGTCTTTCTGGTGGGCAGGTCCACGTCTGGTGGTGTGTTTTGGGGTGTCTGTAGACTTATTATGATTTTGGGCCGCCTCTCTGCTAATGGGTGGGGTTGTGTTCCTGTCTTGCTAGTTGTTTGGCATAGGATGTCCAGCACTGTAGCTTGCTGGTCGTTGAGTGAAGCTGGGTGCTGGCGTTGAGATGGAGATCTCTCGGAAATTTTTGCTGTTTGATATTATGTGCAGCTGGGAGGTCTCTTGTGGATCAGTGTCCTGAAGTTGGCTCTCCCACCTCAGAGGCACAGCACTGACTCCTGGCTGCAGCACCAAGAGCCTTTCATCCACAGGGCTCCTTAATTTGGGATGATTCGTTGTCTATTCAGGTATTCCACAGATGCAGGGTATATCAAGTTGATTGTGGAGCTTTAATCCGCTGCTTCTGAGGCTGCTGGGAGAGATTTCCCTTTCTCTTCTTTGTTCTCACAGTTCCCAGGGGCTCAGCTTTGGATTTAGCCCCGCCTGTGCGTGTAGGTCGCCGGAGGGCGTCTGTTCTTTGCTCAGACAGGACGGGGTTAAAGGAGCCGCTGATTCGGAGGCTCTGGCTCACTCAGGCCCGGGGGTAGGGAGGGGCACGGAGTGTGGGGCGGGCCTGCGGCGGCAGAGGCCGGCGAGACGTTGCAGCCTGAGGCGCGCCTGTGCGTTCTCCCGGGGGAGCCGTCCCTGGGTCCCGGGACCCTGGCAGTGGCGGGCTGCACAGGCTCCCCGGAAGGGCGTGTGGCTAGTGACCTGTGTTCGCACACAGGCCTCCTGGCGGCGGCAGCAGCGGCCTTAGCGTCCCATGTCCGTCTCTGGGCTCCGCACTCTTAGCCGCGGCTCGCGCCCGTCCCTGGAGCTCTCTCAAGCAGCGTTCTTAATCCCCTCTCCTCGTGCACCAGGAAACAAAGAGGGACGTAAAAGTCTCTTGCCTCTTCGGCAGTTCCAGACTTCTCCCCGGACTCTCTCCCGGCCAGCCGCGGTGCACTAACGCCCTGCAGGCTGTGTTCACGCCGCCAACCTCAGTCCTCTCCCGGCGCTCCGACAAAAGCCGGAGCCTCAGCTCCCAGTCCCGCCCGCCCCGGCGGGCGAGCAGACAAGCCTCTCGGCTGGCGAGTTCCGGTCGGCCCGATCCTCTGCGCTGGAATCTGTCCGCTTTGCCCTCCGCACCCCTGTTGCTGTGCTCTCCTCCGCGGCTCCCAAGCTCCCCCACTCCGCCTCCCGAAGTCTCCACCCGCGAAGGGGCTTCCTAGTGTGTGGACACTTTTCCTCCTTCACAGCTCTCTCCCGCTGGTGCAGGACCCGTCCCTATCCTTTTGTCTCTGTTTAGTTTTTTCTTTTGCCCTACCCAGGTACGTGGGGGGTTTCTTGCCTTTTGGGAGGTCTGAGGTCTTCTGCCAGCGTTCAGTAGATGCTCTGTAGGAGTTGTTCCACGCGTAGATGTATTTCTGGTGTATCTGTGGGGAGGAACGTGATCTCCGCGTCTTACTCTTCCGCCATCTTCCCGGAAGTCTGAACAATCTGTTTTTAACAAACCAGGTGATTCGAATCCCTGTTCAAATTTAAAAACCACTCAGATTTTTTGATGCATTTCAAGGTAAATTGGAGATACTGGTACACTTCCCCAAAATATATTTTTAATAGATTTTATTAATGAATTTATTTATCTGTTTATTTATTTATTGGCTGTGTTGGGTCTTCATTGCTGCGTGAGGTCTTTCTCTAGTTGCAGCGAGTGCAGGCTACTCTTCATTGCAGTGCAAGGGCTTCTCATTGCCATGGCTTCTCTCGTTGCGGAGCTTTAGTAGTTGTGGCACGCAGACTTCAGTAGTTGTGGCTCACGGGCTCTAGAGCACAGGCTCGGTAGTTGTGGCACACAGGCTTAGTTGCTCTGCGGCATGTGGGATCTTCCCGGACCAGGGATCGAACCAGTGTCCTCTGCATTGGCAGGCGGATTCTTAACCACTGTGCCACGAGGAAAGCCCCTTCCCACAAATATTTCATTCAATAAATATTTATTGAGCACTTACCAGGTGCAAGGCACTATTCTTAATGCTAGGGGCACATTCTTTCACAGCTGATAGACTCAAGATAGCTATCATTAAGTTGAGAGAGACAGAGGAGAGTGAGAGGAAGGGAGGAAGGAAGGGAGAGCGAGAGAGGCATATGAGTAAGTAAAGCAGAGTTGAAAACTTTTCATGTGATTATTGGCACATTCAACTGACTAGCAACGGACTAGAAGCAAATAAAACATAAGCCCATTAAGTTTTTGAGGGATTTGTACTATTAAGAGATTTCACAATGTTTGCCAAGTGGGACTTAGGAATTTGTTACATGTCAGGAACTGCTGTGTGTCTTTCATTCCTCCTTTTCACTGGGAATGATTACTGCAATTACATGGTCCTTGTTCTAGCCCTGCGTATAGCATGGAGGCTGCTCTCCAGGGTGCTGAAATCTGAGCCCATCACTCTCTGCCAAGGATGTACGCAGCACAAAGCAACCCTAGCTGTTGGGTAGACATTTGGGGCCCCAAGCAAAACTTCAAAAATGACCTTCTTGGATTTTAAAAAGAATAATTGCTCTCCAGATTCTGTCAGTACAAATAGGGAAAAGGAAAGAGAAAGGGAATGAGAGAATGAGAGACTGAAAGTGGGTTTCATTGTGCTACTTTGCTGCTTCACACCAGTTCAGGCAAATAATTAGACCTAAATAAGTAGGATGATCTGAGTCGCTGAGTGGTGTTCCCTGTAAATTTAAAGAGTTTAGCTGAATTGATTTTGATATGCAAGTGAACTGCTTTGTGACTAGAAGAGTGATTTTTATTAAAGCATGTTCCCTGGATAGCAGCATCATCATCACCTGAAAAGCAGTTATAAATGCAAATTCTCAGCTCCCACTCCATACCAACTGAATCAGGAACTCTGGAAGTGGGGGGGTCCCAAATCTGTTTTAACAAGCCCTCCACGTGATTTTAGGGCTTACTAAAGTTAAAAATCTTCTGCATCTAGACCAATGGTTCTCATTTCTGGCTGCACATTAGAATCACATGGAGCTTTATAAAATATTGAGGCTAGGTTCTACTGCCTTTCCCCTCCCCAAAGAAAATTGAGGCAGAGTTTGTGGGGATGATGTTCAGTCTTTCATATGTTTTAAAATGTCCACAGGTGGTTCTAATGTACGGCCAGTATTGAATCACTGCCTTAAACTTTTAGAGAACACATAGAAATATCCACTGAGTAATAGGAAGGTACAACTCCCAAAATATGACCTCCAGCAATCAACCTTGGACTTCTGGTCTCTGAAACCTTTCTGGGGTTCCTTGAAAACTAACTAGACCTATCATAGCAGCATGAAGACATCTCACTGATATGAAGTAGGAGGATACTGAGGATATTTGCATAAAATTGATATAAATAAGTGGAGTTTTGCTATCATAGATTATAAGGCCTAATTTATGGCATTGTTTAGATTGACACCATCATATTACAAATCTCTGATGAGGACAACCACATTTTGGTTCCTCTCTGATTTCCCTCCCAGTCTCCCTCAGTTCCCTGATTCTGGGTGGATAGGAAGACAGAGCCATGTGGAGTAGAAGTCACGAAAACAAAAGATGCTAAAATTATTCTAAGCTATCCTGAGGAGTGAGAATTGGGAGCTCTCAGCACATCACCTCTCCACTATTAACAGTTTATAGTTGGATGTCTAGTGGGACAGGATAAAAGGGAAAAAATATGTATGGCTGTGCTTTGTAAGCTGCAAAGTATTATAGAAATTCAAGGCAGAAATGCAATGTTTTTCTTCTTAAATTAATAATGATGCAGGTGGGCGTCCTTCAGCAGTATAGTCTGATTCTAGAGGAATGTGAATGCTGCATGTTGACTGAAGCATCTTGGCAGCGTTTCTGTTAGAGTCCTTGGGGACTGTGGACTCAGTGGAATGTTTAATATTTAAGACCAGCCAGTGTTACATCTACTGGTACTTTCTCTGAGTTTTATAAAATGATCCAGATCTGAGGTCCTGTAAAATCCTATCAGAATACATCTTTTTTTTAAGGGCACCATAAAATGGTATTTTAGAAGGAATTAGGACAGGTTTGGGCCATTTTGGGGGCAACACAGCTAAAATGCTTTTCATCTATTTTTCATCTGTCGCACTTGTTTTTCCCTTAATTCTCAGAGACACTTTTAATCAGTGTTTTCGAAACTGGATGTCATTTAAAGAAGTTGAGATTTCAATCATAGCAGGGATGTTGGAAAATTTTTTAAAAATAAATTCATTTCATTTCACTTTGAATATGCCAGAAGGTATTTTTTCATTCTAGTGCAAAGCTATCTGATAGGCATTGAAAACTTCTCCCTTCCAAAGTTGTTTCTGGATCCTTCACGCTATTCCTCTGCATTATTTACCATGATGAGCACCCAACATAACATTAGCCTGGCAAATATAGGGCACAGGGTGGGAGCTAGGCTTGGGGAGGTAATTACCCAGTCCATCATGAAAGCTGTGCCTGGTTAAACAGGAAAGTTGAGCTCCTTCTTCAGGCATCATTCAAATTGGAAGAGATTTCAGGTCATTTAATTTGTAAGCTTTGGATCACTCTAGGTTAGAGGTTAGCTTGGTAGTATAACAATTTTCTCTGCACTACTACTAAATGCAATGGAGGGAAAAGGTAATGGGGTAGTATAGAGCATATCTAAGGCTGGCTCTTGGCATTATTATGAAAGAGAATTCTATCCCTCCCATCCTTGTCCTTATTCCTTGCTTGTTGGTGCCTTTCGGTATCTTCTATCTCAGGGCCAAGACTAGGGTGAGGCAAGCACGGTCCCTAGGGTAAAAATTTTAAGGAATCACTCACTCTCAGGTTGAAGTGACAACTGTGTCTTTACATGAACCTGAGAATGGCTGTCTCCTGAAATTTTGAACCCTGGGCACCATTCTTGCCTTATCCTAGTCCAGGCTCTGCTCCAACCTCTTTAAACACCCAGTGTTTACATACTAGCTAAGACAAGGAAGCAACCTAAATATCCATTGAAAGATGAATGGATAAATGAAATGTGGTATATACATACAATGGAATATCATTCAGCCTTAAAAAAGAAGGAAACCCTGCCATTTGTGACAACATGGATGAACCTGGGGGCATTATGCAAAATAAAAGAAGCCGGACACAGAAGGACAATTACTACATGATACCACTTATATGAAGAATTTAAAATAGTCAAACTCATAGAAGTAGAGACTGGAATGGTGGTTTCCAGGGGCTGGAGGGAGGGGCAAATGGGGAGGTATTAGTCAGAGGGAACCAAGTTTTAGTTATGAAAGGTGAATAAGTCCTAGAGATACACTGTACAGCATAGTGCCTGCAGTTAACAATACTGTACTGTATACTTAAAAATTTGTGGGACTTCCCTGGTGGTCCAGTTGTTAAGACTCCACCTTCCAATGCAGGGGGTGTGGGTTCAATCCCAGGTCAGGGAACTAGGAGCCGGCATGCCATGCGATGTGACCAAAAATTTTAAAAATTTGCTAAGAGGGTAGATCTTATGTGTTTTCACAAAGTACATACATAAATAAAGAGGATGGGGAAAATTTTGGGGGTGACGGATATTTTTATAGCATAGATTGTGGTGATGGTTTCATGGGTGTATACTTATCTCCAAACTCATCAAGTTTATACATTAAATATGTGCAGCTTATTGTCTGTCAATCATACCTTAATAAAGTGTGTTTTTTTTTAAAGAAGAAAGCACAGTGTATATATTATGGAACAAAAGATTCCATTGACTAAAGGGAAGGATTCATGGAAGTAATGGAAGATAAATTTGGAAAGAAATGTTGGGGTTATATTGTGAAGGGCTCTGAATAAAGGCTTTGAATGCCATTCTAAGAACTATGAACTTCAGGTCACAGAGAAAGATATAACTGGGTTGAGTGTATTTAATTTGAGGAACATGGAAAAGGTCCCATCTACCTATAATATCCCTCCATTTAGCCCAATAAGTTTTAATTTGAGTTTCCAATAGGGATTAATGCATTTGGAGTAACAGGTGCTGGGGATTGGACAGCTCCTGAATATAAACATTTATTCACGCTTTAGTGTAAACTAGTAAAATTGTTCCTTGTAATAACTCACGAAAATCAGGCAATTTGGGCTATATTGGTAAAAAAAAATGCCACTGTCCATGGAGGGCAGACTTTGAGAGCATCCTCCAGTATGGCAATCAGGGCGACAGACTAGCACCAAGGAATGATTAACAGCACAGGAAGCAGCCACGGAATAGTATGTATCAAAGATGATAACTAATTTACAATTTAGAAATCAACTTCACCTCCATTATTTCATTTTATCCCCCCAACAGCTCCAATAGAGAGATGAGGCAGTGGTTATTTTTATCAATAAGGACACTGAACATCACAGAGCTTTATGCCCAAAGGTCACCAGGTCTCTAGAATCCAAGTGTTCTTTTCACCACTCTGCAAAGCTCACCTATTTCACATTCTTGCCAAAGCTCAGCCCTTCAGGGAATTAAACCTTTGGTTTTTCTATTAAACGCTATCATGTATCTGAGATTACAACCCTCAAAGCCATGAACAATGACAGATCTGTGCATGACAATACCAAGGCAGCTCAGCTGGTCCTCGTCTTGACCTTTTATCTTTGAACTTCTATTTATGTTCTATTTGTCAGTGGATTTTCAGAATAAATGGAGTAGAGAGAAGGGATATGGGTAGTTACAGAGATTGAAAGACTATTATTATTTTTATTAAAATGCAGACTATTTAATGTTACAATTATTGCTTAGACATGTTGCTGGCACTTTTAGGGAGAGAACTCTGAGCCAAACCATTGTTAGAGTCCTTCTTGTGTGGTTATTAATACTGCATGACTGATATGCTCATTCCCCTCAAACTCCCAGAACCTCGTTTCCTATTGAGTCTCCATTTGACTCTTCTCCCCATGGAGACCCCTGCTTCCCGAGACTGGAGCCTGGAGCCAGAAACAGATGCTTGGGGACCTCACTGCAACCCCAAGGGAGGTGTCTGAAAGCTTGGGGTTGGTGTGGCCAGAAAGGAAGCCTTTTGTTAAACTTATTCTTGCTCACAGGGAGGCAGAGAAAGGGACCTGCCAAAACAGAGAGAAAACATGACTCACTCTTTTTTTTTTCATTTTTTTAACATCTTTATTGGAGTATAATTGCTTTACAATGTTGTGTTAGTTTTTGCTGTATAACAAAGTGAATCAGCTATACATATACTTATATCCCCATATCCCCTCTCTCTTACTTCTCTCTCCCACCCTCCCTATCCCACCCCTCTAGGCGGTCACAAAGCACCGAGCTGATCTCCCTGTGCTATGCAGCTGCTTCCCACTAGCTATCTACTTTACATTTGGTAGTGTATATATGTCCATGCTACTCTCTCACTTTGTCCCAGCTTACCCTTCCCCCTCCCTGCGTCCTCAAGTCCATTCTCTACATCTGCATCTTTATCCCTGTCCTGCCCCTAGGTTCATCAGAACCATTTTTTCTTAGATTCCATATATATGTGTTAGCATATGGTATTTGTTTTTCGCTTTCTGACTTACTTCACTCTGTATGACAGATTCTAGGTCCATCCACCTCACTACAAATAACTCAATTTCTTTTCTTTTTATGGCTGAGTAATATTCCAATGACTCACTTTTATAATAACAGAGTTGACAGATCATTTGCATCCGGGTTATCTCATCAAGTTTTCGGGACAACCTAAGGAGGCAGGCAGAGCAGACAGCACCTTGAGGAAACCGAGTTTGAGAGAAGAAAAGTACCTCTCCCAAAGCCATCTGGCTGGAGAATGTCAAGGCTAGTGCATGAACTTAGAGTGCGTGAGACCAGGTCCAAAGTGCTTTTTGCCACACCACCCTACTCTCTAGGGAGTGGAACACTTTCCAGACCCACAGAGCACTCTTGTCCAATTTCAAACCCCTTTGACCATTTCCTTTTTAGAACATTGGCAGGATACACGTTTAGTTCTAAGCTTAAATATCCAGTTATGGTGTCACTATTTCCAAGAAGTTCTCCTTCTTGACCTTGACCAGCTTGGGTTTATATGCTCCTTCACTGGACTCTCACCTAACCTTTACCTTGATGACATCACTTATTACTTATTCATTTATTTATCGTTTGTTTATTTACTTATCACTTGTTTGTTTACTTGGTCTCAGCTGCTAAGCTGTGAGCTGGTCTAGATCTGGGTCTTATTCATTGTCTCTCCAACATAGTTGGTGGGCAATACAATTTGAACTGAATGCCCTTGTCCAAGTCCTTTGTCCCTGCATGAAGTTAATCCCTCTCTTTTATTCTTGACACTTTTATGTCTCCTACTCCCCACTCTCAAGAAAGGATCTTATGCTCCCACTCGCCCTGAGCTTTGAGTGACTGAGAAGCTGAGTGCAGAACCCTTCCTTGAAGTGTCTGCCTTTTAAAAATCAATTCCCAGCTTTGCAGGATATCCAGAGCTGGGAATCCAGCAGGCGTTTTTTGGTGGTGGTGATGGTAGGGTTGTATTGTTGAGAGAATGCTGTTGTTCTTCTGATATATCACTGCAATGCAAAGTGGCTGGGTAAAGGAGGAGCGTGTGTCTCTGAGACCATCAGTCTCTTATCTGTGAGAGTATGTGGGGTACATCTATTGGAACATGAAGTGTATGTGTGTGTGTGAGTGTGAGTAGGCCTCCGTGCACCCTTGAGCTCCTAGAACAAGAAGAAAAAAGAGAGAAGATGAATCACATATTCTATTTCTCCTCCAGAGACAAAGCCATCAAAGAAGGGGCCCCAGAGGGAAGAAGCCTAATATAGTTGGAGCCAGTCACCTTCTCCCTTCTCTGCCTTTTCTCTCTTCTGAAACATCTGAGAAGAACCTGGCCAGCCCTCATGCCTGTCTGTAATTTAGGAATGCATAAATCAGACCACCATCAGGCTTCTGGATGGATCCAATAAGCTTCCTCAGTGTAGAGGGCAACGTGGGCACAGAGCAGGCTGGAGGAAAGGACTGCACCAATAAGCAAGGACAGAGAGCGCAGCATGCCGTTCATTCAGTCTCCAAAACACCATGAAAGTTTAATGTCCACAAATGTGTGCTCAGGGCACTCAGTCTCCTGTCCTTCTGGATGTACACGCTCTTTTAGTCAGAAACACACTTGTTCATTATTGGTTCAACCACCCTTTGGGGGTGTGCCTACCCCTGCCAGGATCTGGGAGGGATACTTCATGGCAGGGATTTGCTGGATGGCTCCAGGACCACCTCTGCACCCTGCTTCTTGCTGCTGATCTCAACCTGGCTTAGGTTATAAGCTCCTAAGGGCAGGACCTAGGTGCTAATCATCTCTGTCTCTCTCTAAATGTCTCCAGCAATACTTTGCCCATAGGTCTTGCATACACATTTCTTGAACAAATAAATAAGTTATTAAGGGATGGAGTGCAAGCTAGGACCTCTAACTTTAAGAAGTTTAGAGTCTATTGAGGGAGAAAATACTTAAAAAGACTTCCAAGACCTCTTCCAATTTTGTGATTCTGTCTTTTATGAAATATCTACAATACAGTGCAGAATGAAACACATTCCATGTGAGTATATATATTATCACAAGAGAGAAGAAACTCAGCTTAGATTCAACCAATTACTGAATATCTGCTATTTGTCCAGCTGTATTCCAGGCACTTCTGAATTATTGCCTCATTTCAATTTGACAATAATTGTCTTATTCAGAGTGCAATATAGCTTAATGATAATAGCAGGTACTGCTTATTGAGAGTTTCTCTGTGCCAGGCAAATGCTAAACACTGTGTATGAATGATCTCACTTAATCCCCCAAAACAAGTCTCTAACTAGGGTATTATTTTTCTCTTTTAGCCATGAGGAGACAGAGGCTGAAGGAGAGTAAGTGATGTGTCCAAAAGACACGATGTTACTGGCCGCCTTGGGACTTGAACGCCATCTGTTTGACATCAGTATCTGGGCTTTTAATCACTTTGGCTGTGATATGTATGGGCTCTGAGAACATGTCCTGTGTTTGATTCTTGGCCCATCACTTTCTGGCTTTGTGATCTTGGGAACCTCCTGCTCTCTGAGCTTCAATTCCCTGATTTGCAAAACAGGGATAGTAAACACTGCCTCAAAAGATTGTTGTAAGGATTATATGGGATAATCTATGTACATGCCTGTCACATAGTATGTGCCAATGTATGTTAGTTCTCTTCTATTTAAAAATAAGGTAACAAAAAAAATGAACCAACAAATAAGTACTTGTCCCTCAAACCTGCCCTGTTGGATCACCCTTCCCTGCTCCGGGCCACATCCTATAGCTTTTTCCAGTCACTTTCAGATATTGGAAGTTTTATTTTCAGGTATTAAAAAGTCCAGGAGGATCTAAGTCAATACTTTCATTTCACATCTAATTTGAGCTTTTCTCTTTCTTCCCTGCCTGTGATCAGTATCCAGTGGAGGTGAGAGGGTGGTTGTTTATTTCTTTAAGTTCCCTGTTGCATCACATCCCACCTACTGGCTACTGCCTGCGGCTCCTCTAGGGCTGGGGCTGGAGAAGAAATAAGAGGAAAGGCACATCTGACTCCATTGATGCTGCTGTAATTTGGTAGCAGGGTCCTCCACATGCTCTGTGGGCATCCAAATGCTGGCTCTTGCCCTCATGGAGTGCTTTTGAGGGTTCTTTAAAGGTTTCCCAGAAGGTGGTCCTCCTACACTGGAGTCTCTGGATGACCTCCAATGACTTCCCCTAAACTCCTTCTCCAGTGTCACCCCCCCCCCCACCCCCAGTCTCTGTGCTGGAGTCACTTCACTGCAGCAAGCCATCCTCTAGGGCAGATCCCCTTCAGGACAACTCAAGTCCAGCTCCTACCGTGACATCCATTTATCCCAGGGAAGGCTCCACCAGACTCAGGACACTCAGGTTTTCATACAAGTGGCTCCAGCTCACCCCTTGCCTTCTGACTTTGCTAGGTGAGCATCAGATGCCAGTCTCCCATCTCTATGGCCCTCAAGCTCTCCAGGTTCTCCAGAAATTCTTGCCCTGCTTTGCTCCTGTCCCATGGAGCAAAGTTTCCCTTCTCCCGTTTACAGTACCTTCTAGAAGTGAGTCTCTTTAAGGCTGAGATGAGGGGGCAACAATCAGGACCCCTTCCTAGGCCAACAGCTTCCAGTGAATTCCCTGTTTGACCATTCTTAACCTCCAGCCTTCTCTTCTATCTGAGATTGAGGTGGGTGATGGTGAAGGACACAAGTTGGATTTCCCTATTTCTTGGTAAGCCCTGCAGATGATATGTGTCTAATCACCTTCTTTAGAATGTATGGGGACTTAGTCATTATTTTTCTCAGCTTTGGGACCTCAGTCTAAATGCCAAAACAATAAAAAATATTTCTATTTAACATACAGTTGCAATTCTCTCTCCTATGTACATTGCACACAGTGTTCAAAGTCCAATGGTATTCCAAGAGTAATAACAGAAAAGAACAATTGCCTCTCCCATCCATCCTGTCTCCGTGTCCCTCTTCCCAAAAGCAACCACTTCCAACATTTTCTGCAATTTATTTTGATAATTATGTCCTTATTTCTCAATAACATACATGTGTGATTATTTCTCGATTTCTGAATTTTAGGTATTATCGTTGTCTTCCTAACGTAGGAGAGGAGAATTCAGATCTTCCACTGTGCTCACTCCTTGCACCCACCCCTACCACAAATGTTTCCTTTCCCCCACCTTCCTAATACGGTTATTTGACATTTTTTGGTTTAAATAGTGTATCTGTTATTGTTGCTATGTAAATGTTAACAGTTTAAGACACATATTGTACTGATTATATTTCTGTTCTTGAATAACTTGTTTTCCCCTAGAATAAATCTTTGCTCATTTACTTCTTTGCTTAGTGTGTAATATGTAAATAATTCATTTTCAAACTCCTGACCAAACTATCAAATTCCTCTCGATAAAGTTGAACACATGAAATAATCTGTCTGTTTCATTTTTTTTTTTCTGGGAAAAAATACCTTAAAAGACTCCAGCCATCCTATTCCCTCTGGACTGGCTGCTCTCTAGGGCCTACTATACTGCTATTATCTTGGGAGTTCCTTTCAATGAGAAATCAAGCCTTTCAACTGTGTTAGAGGTTCTCTTTCCTGATTTATCTTTCTCTTTCTTGTGTTTTGTTTTTGTTTATTCATTTTGGTGGAGTGCATCCTTCAGGAGAAAATTCTTAATAAGTAAAGTTTTTCAGACCTTGTTAAAAATGTCAGATAGAATAAGAAAAAGTTTGGTTGGGTATTGAATTCTAGGTTAGAAACAATTCTTTTCCATCAGAATTTTAAAGGTGTTGGTTTACCATTTTGATATCTGACTTTTATGTTTATTTTTTCCTCCTCTTTATATTTGTCATTTTATCTTCATCTTCTCTTTATCTTTGTTATTCTGAAATTATGTGTCTTGATATGGTTCTTTTAAAATTCATTATAGTAAGCATGCTCTATGTCCTCTCATTTTTCCTCTGGAATATTTATTAGCTGGATATTGGATCTCTAACTGATCCTTCACTTTTTTTTTTCAGTCAGTTTATTAAAACTGTTATTTCTGTTCTTATATTTTTAATTTACAAAACTTCTCTTATGGTTTTTAAATTTTTTTATAGTACTCTGCTCTGTTCCATGGATGTAATACCTTCTCTTTTAGGAAATTATAGTTAACTTTTTTTGTTGTTTTCTACATTGTCTATTTTCTTAAAGTTTACTGTTTCCATCTGTTTCTTTGGAGTCTGTCTTCTAGTGTTTAGACTCTCAGTTAACCTTCAGGTTTTCAGGAAGATGACTCAGTCCTGCCCTCAACTGTGCCTGGTGTCTCCAAATCCAAAGGCTTACTTAAACTTCTCCTTTGAATAACCTTTACTCAAGGCTTACACAGGGTGCTGGAGGTGTAGTTTCTTGGCATCTTGGACTGCGGGTAGATCTGAGGTTCTGGACTTCTTATGAACTAATTTAAATATCCTCCTGTCTTTACCCCGATCCCTCACACTTGCCTTGAGAGGTACCTGGAAGCTGTCTATTCTTGAATCTTTTTGTGGTTTTGTGTTGATGTCTCAGCTTGATTTCCTCAGAAACATTGCCTTTATGTACTGTATTCTACAGACAATACAATCCCGGGGATGCAGGAGTAAGGAAAATGGGAGGGAGGCAGAGAAGGAGGGAGAGTCAATGTAAACATGCTTTGCTGTGCTGGCCACCACTTGGTTCAAGGGCAATTGATCCCTCAGTCTTACAAGACTGACTTTTAAATATGAACGAGTACACTTTAGGACGATCTAGCTGAAGGTGGGAAGAGAGAGGAATGTATCCACTAGTCCCTTGCTCCTTCTGGTCCAAGTTTCACCCCATAGGGGGTTAAATTCCCTGCAGCTCGGAGTTGCTTCTGATGGGCCCTGAGCCAGTCCCGTAGCACGAGTGGGAAAGCTCCAGGGGGGCAGCCTGAGGAGTATAGTGCGGTCGTGAGAGGAGGTGCTGTTGGATTGTGCCTGAATGAATTTGCTTGGATCTCACGTACAGCTAGTCATGGCGCACTGGATGGTGAGGAACAGTGGTGAAAGGCAAGACCAAGACATTGAATAGGCATCTGATACAGGCGGGGACGAGCTTGCCTCTCACTATCCTCCTCACTACAGGAATTTAGGTTTCTCTGCTCTGCTACATCAACTATCTCTTTTCCATCTGCTTTCCAGTTTCTAAAATTATGTCGATATTTCTCACTTGCTGTGCTCTCTACTTCCATGTTTTTGTCCATGTAGACTTATATTTTTAAAATAATTTTCAATAATTTTAGAAAATTTAGTTTTGAGAAGAAATAGATATAAACTTGAGTGTTTATTCTGTCATGAATCAAGGTCCATAGCCACGTATGTGGAATGATTTTTATGAGCATCTTGGCCTCCTCTACCCATCCTCCATTCATTCTGATACTTAAATTTCCATATTTTTTACTTTTTGTCCCTGATTTGAAAGTAGTCATTTTTGTCTATGTGTGGTGGGGTTCGTCACTGAGTTTTCTTGGTCACCTGCTCCATTAGAGAAGGTAACATCTCTTTCAGATATGTGGTAGGGGATTCTAAAAGGCATTCTGAGACAGTGGAACTTTAGCTATGACTCAAGGGGTGCATGTGATTTCCACAGAGGAAAATGGGATGTGGAGGCTGGTAGGACTTGCCAGCATAAAGAAGAGAAAAGTGTAAAGATGGAGAAGTAGGAAAGGGTGCAGTTTGTTCAAAGACTGGCAAGTAGCTTTGACTGACTGGTGTTTGGGGAATTGCAGGATATGCAGTTGGAGAGGTTGCTTGTGGAGGGCCTGAAATGTCAGGTAAAGGAGTTGGGACTGTTCTGTATGCAATGTGAGTTTTGGAGCAGACCCAATCCTATCAATGCTTTGGGAGGATTAACCCAGCAGTCATGGGCTGGGAGCTAGAAGAGAAAGATCTGGAGGCTGTGAACATCTTGAGGAATGTGGTAAAGATTTTGAAGAGAAACTGGGAGACAGACCTGGAAGACACTCACAGAAGGCTTAAAGTTTTGCTGAGCCATTCTAAGGCCTGAGGGTCAGCTTGCATGTGCTCTCTTCATATGACCAACTTCCTCTCATCCTTCAAGAGTCGATTCAAAGGTCACCTCCTCCAGAAAGCTTTCACTGGCACCCCTCCCTAGGCTGACTCAGGGGTCCGGCCTCTGCACTGCCATGATCACCGACCGGGCTTGGATCCACTGTAACACTTCTTAGATTATACTGTAGGTGTTGAAGTTGTCTGAAAGTTCCTTGTGCACAGGGCCTCTGTTTTATTCAACTATGTGTCCCTGAAGATTAGCACAAAGTCTTGCCCATAGTAGATGCTCAATAGATGTTTGTTGAGTTAATGAATGAATAAGTCTAAGGATGCCCTGTTAAAATGTGTTTCCTGACTTTCTCTGGCAAAGGTCCAGCTTGGAGCAGCATCAGGAGCTGGCGTGGTGGTTCTGAGGAGATCAAGGCATTGGGGCTTTAAGACGTCAGAAGGGGCAGTGTTAAAACAGACGCTCAACATCATTAATCATTAGAGAAATGCAAATCAAAACTACAATGGGATATCATCTCACACCAATCAGAATGGTCATCATAAAAAAATCTAGAAACAAATGCTGGAGAGAGTGTGGAGAAAAGGGAACACTCTTGCACTGCTGGTGGGAATGTGAATTGGTACAGCCACTATGGAGAACAGTATGGAGGTTCCTTAAAAAACTACAAATAGAACTACCATATGACCCAGCAATCCCACTACTGGGCATATACCCTGAGAAAACCATAATTCAAAAAGAGTCATGTACCAAAATGTTCATTGCAGCTCTATTTACAATAGCCAGGAGATGGAAACAACCTAAGTGTCCATCATTGGATGAATGGATAAAGAAGATGTGGCACATATATACAATGGAATATTACTCAGCCATAAAAAGAAACGAAATTGAGTTATTTGTAGTGAGGTGGATGGACCTAGAGTCTGTCATACAGAGTGAAGTAAGTCAGAAAGAGAAAGACAAATACCGTATGCTAGCACATTTATATGGAAACTAAGAAAAAACAATGTCATGAAGAACCCAGGGGTAAGACAGGAATAAAGATACAGACCTACTAGAGAATGGACTTGAGGATATGGGGAGGGGAAGGGTAAGCTGCGACGAAGTGAGAGAGAGGCATGGACATATATACACTACTAAACGTAAAATAGATAGCTAGTGGGAAGCAGCCGCATAGCACAGGGAGATCAGCTCGGTGCTTTGTGACCACCTAGAGGGGTGGGATAGGGAGGGTGGGTGGGAGGGAGATGCGAGGGGGAAGGGATATGGGAACATATGTGTGTGTGTGACTGATTCACTTTGTTGTGAAGCAGAAACTAGCACACGACTGTAAAGCAATTATCCTCCAATAAAGATGTAAAAAAAACCCAACAAAACAGACTCCATGGACTCAGTCTAGATCAAGAGGTACTCCTCACAGGCAAAGACGATAGTTGTAATTCTCAATAGCATTTATTGATTACAAGGGAGTATTTCTGTTCCTTGTGTCGTGAGCCTCATGACATCCTCTGAGGTATGGAGGACGTGTATCATCATATCCACTTTACAGGTGAATCAGTTGAGACTCAGGTCACACAGGAATAATAAATATCAGAGTTAGAACTCAATCTCATGTATCCAACTTCTCATTCAAGTCTCTTTCAGCTTTGTCACACACACACCTGACACACTCACACACTTGGAAGATGCACGGGTGAGCACATACAACCCTGTACTCACAGAAGGGCACACAGATACATAGACCCTGAGACCGGGGGCTGTAACAAGTTATTGCATTCTGGATCTTCCAAAAACCCATGTCTCTCAGGCTGTCAGGCTGCATAAGCTTCCGGAGAAAGAGGGAGGAAAAATCAAATAATCTCCTTGACAGCTCCCATTATGTGAAATATGAGGTGAAACAGAATGAAATAAAATCGGGAATGAGATGACAGGGTTTTTCTATCTGACGGAAAATGTTCGAAAGCCATTGGCCTGATCGCCACCCATTCATCACCCGCCTCAGCTGGTGCAGACCCTCTCTGCAGGTCTCTTCCCCACCAGAGAGAGAGTCTTTTCAGAAAAGGGGTGCTCCTGCCAAATCAGTTCAGAAAAGCACTTGTGTCATGGGTGGGTTTCAGGCCTCCTATCCACTAGTTTTCCAACTCCACCCACTAAGTTCCCATTCCCGCATGGCCCTGTTCCCAACAGCTCCTCTTTCTAGTTCCTATTTCCTATACAGTCACCACATTCCCAGAGCAACTCTGCATTTCCAGACTTTATTCTCCTTTACCCAGCAAGCCCCCCCCCATTCTAGAACATTCAATCATCAACAGCAGCCCATTCCTTGGATCACCCTTCATTTCTAGATCATCCCATATTCCAAGCCCTTTCTCTCATTCTTAACTCTGGCTCCCATTTTCAGGACAGCCCCCCATCCTCAGGATCTAGTACCCAGTTTAAGGAGCACAGCATAGGTTTCCCAGGTCACTCTCCCCGGCCCCGGCCCCGGCCCATCATGAGCCCAGCCCTGGTTTGTGGGGACTTTGGTGGGTTTCTTGGTCACCACAGCTTCCCTCCTGCAAGCCATCTCTTCCCTTTGCCATCATCCCCCACCCCCTGAGGGATGGAGAACCATAGAGCAGCTTGCAAGGCCTAGGGTATGGGGGGCAGTAAGCCACCGAGAATTAAAACAAGTCCAAAAAAATCAGCTCATGCCTCACGAAAAGCTCTTCTAATTTTCTAAAGCTTTGAAGAGGCTATGAAGAGGCTTGGTACTCATTTCTCTGCCTTCTCCTCCCCCTGCAACCAGGGCAGACAGGAGTCATTGCCACTTGCCATTAGGACTAGACATGAGAATTAGCTTCCCCACCTCCAGCTTCCCTCTTTAATCCCTGTTTCTCATATCAATCCTAATCATCCTTCCTGGGGGCCATTTTTATTCCATTATTTACCAGCTAAAAAAAGTCCATACTGGTCCCTAACGCTCTCCTTATAGATCTTTCTTCCTGTATCACAAAACATCCACTCTCCACCATCTGACTACTCTCTTCTGATGTTGGGAGGCCTACCTCTTATCCTCATCTCTTGCACACTAGCACTGTGACCTTGGGAAAGTCACTAAGTCTCTGTGTTCTCACTTAAATTGGGAAGTAATAACCCTTGTCTTTGAGAGAGTGTGTCTGAAAGTGCTGAGCCTGCGGTGCCCAGTGACAGGCCTGTCCTCCTCTCCTTGTCTGTGCCATTCCAGCCCGGGCCAGGCAGCTCCCTGCTTCCAACACCTGGCTTGCTCTCTCCTGGCTTCGTGCTTCGCCATTGAGAAAGAGGAAACTGCTCAAACCACCTCAAGAGAAACAAGGGCTTTCAGGAAGGATACGCAGGTGTCTCCGAGGGCCCAGGGGGATGAGGGAACGGCGGGGGGCTGGAGGCCAGAGCCCACAATCCCTCTCCCCATCTGTCTGTGCTCTGTGCTGTGTTGCCTCCTCTCTCCAATTCTACCCTGCCACCCCTGTCGCTCCCTGCAGACAGGCTTTCCTGGCGCAGCGTGCATGCAGTTGAAATGGCCTTCCAGGCTCGTTCCCCACGCTCCCTCAGCCCTGGTGCCGAAAACCAACGAATCCCTGAGTCTCAGCTCTAAACCTGTGGGAAAGAGAATCTGACCAATGTCACGTGTCCCGTTGGCCTCCTGTCCCTCCAGCCACTCTCCCATCCTTTGCAGGGTTATCCCCCTTCAGCCTCTTCTGCTCTCCTCCTGTGCCATCTCCCCGGGTGACCTGGGGGGAGCATGGCCGCTCCCATATCTTCAGTGACCACACTGACGATCCCAGACCGCTCACCTGAACTCAAGACCCACAAATCCAGGGGTCTGCTTGACTGCTTCATTTTTTGTCTCAAAGGCACTTCTAATTTCATACGTGCCAAGCAAAGCTCATGTTCTTTCCACCCATCCTGCCGCCACCCTCTCGCCATCCAGTTAGGTGCTTTTCCAGTGTTCCACACGTCATTATCCATCCAGGGTCGGCACTCTGTCATCCTTGTCACTGTCCCTTCCTTTACTCCCTATATCTAACCCACCAACAAATTTATAGATTTTACTTCCCGAATATCTCTTGATTTAGTCCTCCTCTTTCCATCTTTCTTGACACCTTCCTTGTTCAAGTTCCCATTATCTCTTGACTAGATAACTACTACAGCTTCTTAACTAGTGTCCTCAGAGCCACTTTTGGCCTTTCTCTCATATTCTGGGCATTCTCTGTATTGGGCTGGAAAGAACTTAAAAAAAAAAAAAAAAGGAAATCTGATCAGATCCTTGCTTAGAATCCCTTAATAAATTCCTCATGAGTTTAGAATAGCTGTAATTATCCTAAATAAAATTATAATTTATCAAGTATCCTTAAATCAAAAATCTTAAATCCTTGACTTCCTGCCTTTTCTGGCCGGCCTGTCGCTCCAACTTCATCTTTTGGGGGCCTCTCTTTACTCTTTGCTCTCTTTCCATTCCTGCCACACTGGTTTTCTTTTAGTTCAGCCACTGAGAGCAAACTTGATGGGAAAAAAATTTCTGGGCAGCCACTCATGATGGTATATTTTTAAACCATCCATGCCTTGTATTGGTTTCCTCTCCTCCTTTGCCATTCCGTGGCCTTGTTTTCAATTTCTTAAAAGTGGCAAGCTCTCTCCAATGTTGGGCCTCTACTTGGAAAATTATACCCTCCTACCCCATTATGTTAATTTTTTAAATGTATGTATGTATATATGTATTTATTTATTTATTTTGTTGATTGCAGTATTTTATTTTATTGAGGTATAGTTCATTTATAATATTGTGTTAGTTTCAGGTGCATGGCAAAGTGATTCAGGTATATATATTCAATTCTTTTCCATTATTGGTTATTACAAGATATGAATACATTCCCCTGTGCTATACAGTAAGTCCTTGTTGTTTATCTATTTTATGTATAGAAGTGTATATCTGTTGATCTCAAACTCCTAATTTATCCCTCCCCCACCCCATTATGTTTAAATCCTACTCAGTCCTCTGCTTTCAGCTAAAATAGTGCTTCTTCGAGGAAAGACTTTCTCGATCCCCCCAGTCAACTTTGTCAAGCACTCTCAGCATCTTGCCCTATAACTGTCTTCCAGCGCATTCAAGTATCACAGTTGAATTTTATAATTTCATCACCATTTGATTAATATCATTCTCTACTAGAATGTAGTTTAGAGGAAAAGATGTCATGTCTATTAGTTCTCATTGTATCCTCACTGCCTAGCACTGTGTCTTGCATTACTAGGAATTCAATAAAAATGAGTTGCATGCATGAATGTCCCAGCTTGGGCTAGGTCCATGCCTGGTCCCTTCACCTGGAGCTATAGAGTTTAGAATCTACGGGACGGTGGACCCAAGTCTATCAATTTCCCATGGGCAATAGGTACTGACAAGGGCTGGGAAGTTACCCTCTAAATCGTTGGATGCCATACACGTTGGGGGTTTTAAAGGTATTAGAGTCTGGGTATCTCTCTAGATTTTCAAGATGCATAAAATAGCCAATATGAGAATAAAGGGAATATGATAGAAATTGGACTTTAAGAAGAGGACTCATTATTCTTTATGTCCATTGGCACAATGAAGGTTCATTCTCTCATTCAACAAATATTTATTGAGCAGCTACTGTAACCTGGCATATAGTAGAAATCTGCAGAGACGCGCACCGCAATGAAGAATAGTCCCCGCTCGCTGCAACTAGAGAAAGCCAGTGTGCAGCAACAAAGACCCAATGTAGCCAAAAAAAGAAAAAAAATAATTAATTAAAATAAAAAGAAATCTGCAGCAAGCAGGATGCATCTAGATACTATTTGGTATAATTTTTTCCCCACAATTCTGGATCTGTCAAGATTTCCCAATTTGTCAGCCTGACAGTTAAGAATATATTTTTCTTATGAACTCATTTTCTTCTGAGAGTCACCCATCTCTCTCCAATAACACCTCCAACCCTATAAATGCACCCTGCTGCACTGCCAGGTCCCACATTCTGAGCAGCAGAGACAAGGGTGAAACTGCCACTAACTTAAATTTCAGGCTGAAAACACATCCCCTATAAGCCCTCACTCAGGGATTCTCTAGTAGTCTGGGTGGAGGGCGCTTTCCACCAGGGTCACCAAATTTGCATGCCTGAGGAAGGAAGGAAGGAAGGAAGGAAGGGAGGGAAGGAGGGAGGGAGGGAGGGAGGGAGGGAAGAGGGAAAGGAAGGCAAGAAGGCAGGTTTCTTTATTTCTGACCCAGGCTGAGCTGTCCCCACACCTCTACTCACTCTCATAATTGTGATTCCTATAATAAACCTTCCTTTAGAGTGAAGTTGCTCAGAGCGTGTGGCTTTTCTTTTCTACAGTCGTGTCTCATTTGTCTTCCCCGTCTGAGGTGAACATCTGTTGAACCAAACTGATAACAATAGGAGAGCTGTTACTGACACAGAGCAGGGGGCATCATCCATCCAGATGCTTAGGAGCTTAGTCCTGGGGATATTTCCTGGATGACGAGGAAGAAAGAGCCAAGTGGGCAGTCTGGGTGATGGGCTGGGAGGAATTCTTAGCTGCTCAGCCCATTAGCTCTTGCTGCTTCCCCTTTTGCTTGTCACCCTCCATTTGTTTTCCCTTTGTCTTTAGTCAATTCATATTACTCTGCCTTCCTATCCAGGCGTGATGTTACCTGGTACCGTTCCAATTTCGAACCTGCCTGCATATTAATCTTGACAATGCACCTGTGGTTTCACTCATTCTTACTTCAGCTGCTAATCCAAATGATCCTGTCTGAGCAATGTATTGGTTTGCACCAGGGGAGCTGACAGGGTCTTGGCACCACCTGCCCTTTGCAACTTTTCTCTTGGAAACTCTTTCTCAGTGTGGTGCCCAGACACCTAAATTGGAATCTCCTGGAAGGCGGTGGTTTGAGGAGTGTGTGGAGGTCTCCACCCCACAGACCAAGGGAATGTGAGTATCTAGGCTGGGGCTCAAGTCTCTGATTTTAACAAGCTTCCCAAGTAATTCTGATGCAGCCTAGGTTTGCCAACCACTTGGATTGAGAAAATGCTGCAGCGTGATGTAGCGCGGGTGTTGCCAACATCGTCACCCTTGACATTTTGTGCAGGATAACTCTTTGTTGTAGGGGACTGTCCTGTGCACTGTAGGATATTTAGCGGCATCCCTGGCCTCTACCCACTAGATGCCAGTAGCACCCTTTCCCACAGTTAGGACCACCAAAATTGTTTCTTGACATTGCCAAGTGTTCCCTGCAGGGCAAAATCACCCTCAGTTAAGAACCTCTGATGTAGAGGAGAGAGCAGAGGATCTGCAGTTGGACCAAAAGAGTTTGAATCCGGGCTCTACCACTGACTGGCTGAGAAGTTTTGGGCAACCTACTTTGCTTCTCTTTGTTTCTCTTACTTCGCTTCCCAGGAGCCTGGGATTCCTTATCTCCAAGAAGAGGAAGATGATAATACTGGTCTCAAAGCACTGCTGGGATTACTACTGTGAGTACACAGCAAAGATAACTTTCTATCTTTCCTCCTGGAGAGGATAGTAGCTCTAGCTGGCTGGATGTTTGGAGGTGGGTTGAGACAGGAAACCTCTCCCTTCCAGGGACAAGGAAGCATCAACTGGTGGAACAGAAGAATTACTAAGCAGACTGAAGGTAGCTGTAGTCTTGGGGGGAAGAGCAGAGATCAGAGAGGGAGACAAACGCTGAAGAAGTCCTTAGGTATGCCCAGGCACCTGGTGTTGACCTCCTGCCCCACTGGCTCTGGGGGTCAAGGCCATGATCCAAATCACTGCCTGTGTGTGCTCTGCAGCTCCGTGGCATCTTTGACCGACTCTGTGGCCTGCTGTGTGCTCCCAAGTTGCTGATGGTCTGCAGGCCCCTGGTCTCTGCCTGTGTTTCTCCCTCTCCCTCCTCCGCCTGCCCATCTGGGACCATGCAGGTGCAGACCTCAGGGCTCCTGAAGCCCCTGCCCTGCTGGCCTTCAGCCTGTGGAGCACAGGAAGGTTGCATTGTAAGAAGTGTATTTTTAGCTGCCCTGGCCCCTGATGCCTATTTTTAGCACACAGCAGAGGGCTGGACTGCTTGGCTGTGCTCAGCGGGAGGATGGCAACTGGCTCTTGACTGTCACGCTGCTCTGCCAGCCCAGCCAAGCTGGCTCAGCTTCAGACGAGATAATTACAGTAGTAAATTCTGGATTTCTCAGCTCAAGCTTCACCAAGGCGGTGGTGATTACCATTCAAGAGAGTTCATTTTCCCTGCATAGGATTTGAAACCCTCTGATACCATAGTGCTCCAAGTCTAAGGAATGGAAAAGGAGTCTAGGCTTGCAGGAAATATTGAAGAGCAAAGAAGGGAGACAGAGATAGAAATGGAGACTCAGACAGAGACCCAGGCACCCTGGAGGAGAGAGCGAGAGAGCTAAAAGCAGAGACCAACTGAGAAAGACCAAAGTAGGAGAAGGTTTAGTGATGGATCTGTGGGGACAGAGGCACAGACCAAAAGAGAAGAGAGTAACAGAAAAAGAGAGAGAAGAGAGCAAATACACAGCTGCAATGGCCAGGCTTATTGAAGGTTTCCAGCGTGCTGGGTACGGTTCTGAAATCCTTACTGCATATCTCTTGAAATGTTTACACCACAATACCTGGGTCGTCATTACTGGTTTTTCTCAGGAGCCGGTGAATGGTTAAGCATCTTGCCCAGCATGACACGGAGTGAGTTGTGGAGCCGGGATTTGAGCCCATGGCTGACCTCAGAGCCCACACTTAGCTAGCATGTTCACTGGATGGAACAGGGACATACAGACGCGGGATAGAGGACTGGGGGCAAGATACACATCAGACTGCTACAGTCTGCTGAGCCCTTTGAGGCTAATACCTTGTCTGTTTCCCCGGGAAGACAGCTCTCCGAAATGGGTGCCGTTGATTCAGGTGTCAGGACTGAATTACAGCACTCCCCCCAAAGTGCGTGTCACGCGGATCGGGTCGCTGTGCCACTGCCGAGGCTGCCTGACAGGTTTCACATCAGCCACCAGCTGATCACAGTTCAGCCATTTCTCTGTTTGGAAATACCATCTCCCAGCATGTCATTAAGCTAATTGAACGGGTCAACTTTTCTGAGGACGGGGGTGGGGGCTGAGGGGAGGGAGAGATAATAGCTTTGGATTCGCTTATTGTCGTTAACATCCTGATCTGACACTGCGCACTGCTCTCCTTTGGAACCACCAGATCCCCCAGCCCGGGGCCAAGCGTGCAGATGATAAATACTCTGCATGGAGAGGAGTTATTCCTGCTAGTGATCTTCGCTGCAGAAAATCTCAGCCCCTGCTGGGAGACCCCCAGTTCATCTTTCTACATGTGTTGAGGCTTCAACCAACAGAGGCAACAAAAAAGCCATTTCCAACAACAAGGGCCTGCCCGACTAGACAGCAGTCCTAAGTCATTCTTCCTATTCCTGGCTCCCCCCGCCTCCTACCCCCCATAGCCATCCATCTCCTGAGCAGGTGGAGTTTTTTACAGAAGCTGTGGCTACTCCTGTCTGTGTGGCCCCTGATTGCCTCTGACCCCCTAAGGAAGAGATCCATGGGGTTATATTATGTTCTATTGTATTTCCTTATATCATATTTCTAAATCAGAATATATGAAGGGTCAGGTCGGTGCTTACGGTGCGATGTCAGGTAGGGTAGGCAGAGAATGGAGACCAGAGCCTCTACTGATCTGTAAGCGTGTTGGGAGAGGGAGAATGCGGAGATCACTTTTGAGGCCTGATGTGCTGGCAAAACAGCTGTGTCATTTGTTGCTCTTGTGGGACCCTTTGCCGACTTGGTGTCACTACCAACAAGGGCAGATGCATTCTAGAACTCCTGCCCTTAGGGACGTGACAGAGGCAGGATATGTGAAGCTGGAGTCCCATCTGCTCAAGCGATTGCCAAGGCACAGTGAACTGGTTATTGAAACATTAAACCACTTCCATACTAGTTGGTAAATAGTATAAATGGCTGAGACCATAAACCTCTATTTGCTGTTGCCCAGAGTTGGCCACAATGGTGGAGGGCAAATATGGGGGACTCCCAACAACTGCAGAGAAAACCAAGACCATGGGCTATACACAGTCTTTTCTGCCTCCTCCAGAGTGGCCCAGCGTTGATGGGACACTGGAACAGGGGCAAGGTAGGCAGGGCTGGTGGCAGCATGGTCAGTGGGACCTACAATGCATGCCGGGAACTGGGCCATGTGGGAAGCACCGGCCTCAGGCGTGCACCCAACCGTGGTGTGACTCCTGCACGAAGTTCCCAACACTGGGGACCTCCTGACTAGCAATTGAATAGGAAAATCACTGGAAGAGTTTGACGTAGTCCCTACATCTGATCATAGTCAGGGCCATCATTTAGCTAGTGACAGCTGCATCAAACAAAATATCACACAAGCAATGTTTAAAAATCAAAAAACAAATAGGATATTATTGACGTGGTCTGATGAGTGGCCTGCAGTACAACTTGCACCACTTAGTAGGTGGTTTTAATTAGAGAACAACAGGGAATAGATCTAAGATGTTTTTATTTATATACTGACATATGCATTGATTTATATTACTATACTGGCAATCCAGGTATATACACTGCAAGTCCAGGAATAGTTTCAAGGTCCAAACAGCCAACACAAACCCAGTGCCCTGAGACTGCAGCAAGCAGGAAGCAGGGCCCCAGAGAAGGCAGTCACACTCAGAGAAGGCTTCCCTCGAGTCAGGTTTGGAAGGTCAGCAAGAACTTTCTGGGGCCGAATGTTGTGTATGTGGGGACGAGGGAGCAGGCACTTGGCACAGGGCACCTCCCCCTCCTAGAGGGCAGAGCTTGGAACGTTCAGGCTTTGGGCCCAGCTAGTGACTACACTTGACCTCCAGTGGCTCTTTGAAATCGGAGAAAGAAAAGCCTCCTTTGAATCCTTGAAAAGCTGGGAACAATTAGAGCTGTTACTGCCACCGTAAAGAAGGAAATGGGAAGAGGGGGATAGTGAGAGAGTTCTTAATTAATAGTTTCTTGTGGCTTACTCCTGCTTTGATCACGAGGCTGGTATTTCCGCAGTCTATTACAAACTTCATTAAGTTTATTTGCCTGCTAGGTGCTGCCTTTCCTCCTGTCCCATCCTGTCAAAGATAAATTACTCCAGTGGCTCAGCTAAGCATTGCTACAGACTGGGTGCTGGTGGAGGACACAGGAAGGGAAGCCAGGGTGCAGCCCTGCCAGGGGAAACCAGCAAGTCAAAAGGTTCTCCCGAGTCCGCCTTTTACCACCAAGATGGTGCGACTCATTCAAAGCCAGGCTACCGAGCAGAATTGAATTCAAGGTGCTTTCACGCACCCGTGAGGTTTTTCCTGTAGTTAAAAGTGAACCAGATAATGTGGGCCCAAGACTGTACCCAGGCTGGCTAGATGGTAGAGCAAGAAATTTATCATGACAATCATGGGATCTCAGCCCTGGAAAGGATCAGAAAGGTCACCTCCTCCAGCCACTCATCCGAAGAAGCTGGAGTCCCATCTGCTCAAGCGATTGCCAAGACTACACTTGAACTCCTCTCCAGTGACAGGGAGCTCGTTATTCCAGAGGTAGCTCATTCCATCCTCAGACAGCTCTTACTGAGTCCAAAATCTGTTCCCTCTAACTTCAGGCTTGTGGTCCTACTGCTCTCAATTGAGTCAATATGTTAAAAAAGATAAAAACTAAAATATCTTCCACAAACCTTATTACATTTGAAGAGAGAGAGTCTGTTGTTCCAGGAGTTTTCTCTTAAATCTGGCTAAGAAGCCCCAATTTCTTCACCAGTTCTTCACGTGATGTAAGTCATATCTCCTTAAATATGTCACTCCGAGTGTTGACAAAATACTCTGAGTGTGGCTGGACCAACACAGGGCATTGGTTTTTGTGTCAGCCGTATTATCCTGTAAATGAGCCTTCTGAGACTGACACGTGGACCAATAATACTATGCTATAAGGTGTGCTTATTTATCGGAACCAGGAAATAGCTTAACAGCATTGGTAAGGATAGTATTGTATGTTACTGATGCTGATAGCAGATAAACAAACCTCAGAAAACTTAATGAAGTTTGTAATAGACTGTAGAAATATCAGCGTCGTGATCAAAGCAGGAATAAGCCACAAGAAACTATTAATTAAGAACTCTCTCACTATCTCCCTCTTTCCCACTTCCTTCTTTATGGTGCCAGTTTAACTAGGGGATTGTGGTATAGTAAACTGATGATCATTTTCAATGGTTTTAAATTATATTAATTAATCTATTAATTGATTATGTTTAAAAGAATGATTTTAGGAATGTGCCAAATCTGTTCAAACCAGAATTAACAGGTAACTTGTTTGCCATCAGGAAAATCACCCAAATAATAAGCTATTAAATGCATGTTAACATATAATAATTGGGTAAAGAATAACTAAGCAATTAATTAATATTTAATGAAATTCATAGCAAATTAGATAGAAAGACTTATTAAATGCCAATTAGCCATATTAGCTACTGACACCTAAGTGATTCAACATACTAATGCTAATTAATTTATTTCTTACAAGCTTAATGACTTAACAAAAAATATATTTATATATTTAGAGAGTCTTTTTTTTTAAATTTTTTATTTAGAGATTCTTAAAGTCACCAGACGGCCAGCAATAAAAGTGGCTGTCTGCGTGGCCGTTTGGAAAAGGAGATCAGGGAAATCGATTAGTGTTTAATTTGGGACCTAGTCTCAGCATCGTTTTTTACTGTATTCTTCTTGGAGAATTGTTTTAGAGAGGAAGAGTGTGCAGAGAGTTTATGCGGAGGTGATCCCAGAGAGCAGTGTGAGGGAATGGGAGAGCGAGTCGGAGAAGGGACAGAGCCTATAACCATTGCCTTAATGGGCAGGTTTCTGCTGAGAGCAACCAAAGCTCACTCTGCATGGGACCCTCAGAGAGCTCATATGAAATAAGAGTCAGCGTTATATCCCTAAGGGACGAGAAAGCTCTTCTTAACGCTGACTCCCATCTTAGGTTCTGTTTGCCTGGTTCTGTCTGGTGATTCTGTCTGTCTGACCCACTACTATTATGCTGTGTAAGTTTAATGTGAATATTCTTTGAGGGCATCCATTTATTCAGTCACTAAAATGTTTAGAACCCAGCTGCCGGGAAGCCTAGAATGTCTTGGCTACAGAACCCTCTGAACAGGGGTCCCTCAGGCTGCCAGCACTCTTCATCCTGTTCTCATTCATCCCAGAGTGGCTTTCTCCACATCAGGAACATGGCCTTGAGCTCCAACTGTGGCATGTTTGAGCTCCAAGCCACCAGGACAAAATGGTTCAGAAGTGCTCTCTGTTCTAAGTCTGAAAACCCGGGGAACTGACCCAGGACAAACTTGGGTCAAATGCCCACACCTGGACCAACCCAGGGCACCAGCACCACTGTGGCCACACTCCCAGGAGAAGAGCAGTGGGGGCTGGCTAGTTAATACATTTGTGTAATTCTTGGCATTGAAAAAAACTGCCTTCCAGAATAAGAAATCTTTTTAGTGAGTTAATCAGTTTGTACTCTACAAATATTGTATTCCATTGGTCTCATCATTCTTAACTCTGCATGAGTTGTTTGCACTAGTTTCTTTACTTATGTGTTGAATTCTCACAGTGACCCCATATGATGTCAGTATTTTTATTCCCAATTAACAGATAAGGATACTGAAGCTCTGAGATTGAGTAAATTGCCTAAGGTTTTCACCCAATCTGTGAATGGTAGAGTCTATCTTCAAACCCAGCTTTGCCTGACCTCAAAGTCCATATTCATTTATTCATTCATGCATTTGTTCATTCATTCATTCGACAGTACTATATAATAGGCACTGTGCTGTGACCTAAAGATACAAAAGACCTTGACACTGTCCCCGTCTTCAAGGGGTTACAGAAGAGCCCCAACAGTGGGAAAAGTGCTAGGGTAGAGATCGACATGGGGTCAATATGTGGACATAGGAAGGACACTGAAGCCAGTCAAGGGTGGAGGTCACCCAGAGGTGGTGACACCCAAGTACAGATCTAAACAATAAGGAGGTGCCCAGCAGGCAAAGGGGTGTGGTAAATGTATTTTAGGCAGAGAGAACAGCTTCAACCAAAGCCTGGGAGAGAAAGCAAGCAAGTGATCTTGTTGAGAGCTTGGAGGGAAGACGGGGGGAAGCTCAGATATTGAGAGAGGAGAATGCGGAGGTAAGATTATAAAGGGCCTTGAAGGTCTTGGTAAGGAGTTGGACCCATGTTTGTGTCACTTCATCAAAGGGCCTTTGACTCAGTTCTGGCTTCTGGCCTGAAGGATATAGTTGGTTGGTAGGATTGTAGAAGTCGACACAGGAGTAGAGGAGTTCTCCCTGAATTTGTAAACCCCCTTCTTCATGTGGGAAAATGGTCTTTAAGATGCCATCCAGTGCAGATGCCCTGTATGACCACACATACGTACAGGGAAAGTATAGGGGAAAACAAGAGGGTGCTGTATAAGGGCAACAACAAACTTTGGTACAAGTCTAGGCTCTGCTATTTACCAAATGTGACATTGGGCAAATTTCTTAAGCTCTTTCTTATCCGTAAAATAGAAGACTGGGCAGGGCTATTATGAGAATTAGGTTAGAAATGTGAAAGTACCTGACCCCTGGCAATAAACTCAATAGACTTTAGTCGCCTTTTCACAACCTTTCCAGCATTCGGAAATCACGATGCGTACACACCAATAATTGTCTACATATATAACAGGAAAACTATACAACTGCATCTTTAAACATTAGAAGACAATAATTGTTTTCCTATTAAGCCTGTTCTCCGGGCTCCAGGTTAAATATTACTCCCCCCCTCACCAAGTCAGTCTTCATATGACATGCTTTCTAGACCCTTACCATGCTGAACATCTTCTGAATAATTTCTCGTTGGTAGTTGTTCCCCCCACAGGTGTCTTGGCTGCAGCTGGACCAGAGTCTGGATGTAGCTCGAGGAGAACAGAGCACAGCCAGGCCATCACAGCCCTTGTTCCGAGTTCCACATTCCTACTGGAGTGGCCTCTGCTACCTTCTCAGCAGCTACATCTAAGTGGAAGTACACGTGGAATTTGTGACCAACTCTAACTTGCTTGTCCACCTTGCCTCCCCTCCTCCCACCACCCTGGGTCTTGCTCATTTAACCTACGAAACTGCCAGGCTCTGAGGAGAGGATCAGTGTTGTTCAATGTGGCAACAGCTCCATGCCAGTGCACAGTGTTGGGCTTTAATGTAACGTGGAGCCAGTGTGGTGTTGTGGAAAGTGAATCAAACATCGAATCAGCTAGATCTGTGTTCAATGTCAGCTTTCAAATATAGGTCATAAAACCATAGGCAACTTAGTTAACATCTTTGAGGCTTAATTTTGCCATCTAAAAATAAATACAGTAGGATTGTTGTAAGAATTAAACAGGTTGTGGATGGAAAAGTTCTGGCACATGTAGGCATTCAAGAAGTCTTTGCCTTTCTCTGTACTTTGCCTTAGGCTCTGGGATGCAAAGCTGAGGCTCAGTTTCTCACCTAGAAGGAAAATAGACCTAAATTTAATAAAATGTACTAGGTATGGTGTAGAGGTCAGCACGGGGAGCTGTAGGCTTGACCTGTAGCAGGTTCTTAGTAAGCTTTGGACAAACAAATAAATATTTCTGCCATCAATCCAGGTATCCCAAATCTTGTACTTAAACAATTAGTTTTGAAGAAATCTAAAAGTAGGGCTTGGATTTCCCTGGCAGTCCAGGGGTTAAGACTCCTTGCTTCCATTGCAAGGGGCATGGGTTCGATACCTGGCCAGGGAACTAAGATCCTGCATGCCGCATGGCGTGGCCAAAAAAAAAAAAAAAAGGTAGGGCTTAACATTTAACAGGTTAGATTGATCCAATTGGTTTTAACCATGTTCCATCCTGTTAGAATATTTTTAGAGTCATTATTCTATCATATAATACATTTCTATTGCATTCAGATTTGTGTCACTTAAAGGTCTGGCATCTCATCCAATTTATTACAAACATGTTGACCAGGATGGCACAGGAGAGAGACCTGTGGCAACCCACTAGAGACTTCCCTCCAGGATGTTTCTTTGTGCCTAGGATATCTGGGCATTGAAAAAGCTACTGGAAAAACTCTCTGCAGATGCTGTTAGAAGTCCTTTCAGGGGCCCCAGCCTGGTGTATGGCCAAGCAGCCATAACTTCTAAGCAATGGTAACCTTCAGTCAGCCTCCTGGTTAAACCGTAAGTCAAAGGGGCTGGACATGCCTCCTCCAGTTGCCATCAACTTGCAGAGAACGTTGTACACTCCATCTTTTCCTGATCCGCTTGTCACACTGCTGCTAGAGGGATCCGTAATTAAACTGACTATGTCACTTACTTGCTTAAAACCCTTCTGGAGTGGATTGCCTGAAACATGAACTCCAAGCTTCTTAAACAGTACAAAAGGCCCTCCAGGGCTTAGCTCCTGTATATTTCTCTGTCGTATTTCCTGACACTCCATTCTTTATAATTTAAGCTCCTGAAATCCTTAATTAGTCACTTACCCACATAGATCTCAATATTCTATTGCCATACTTTTGTTCATGCATCCTTCTGCATGGGATGCCTTCCCCTCTGCCTGCCCCCTTTGCCTTGTCTCTTCCACTCAGTCTTCCAAATCAGGGGAAAATTCCTTTGCCCACCACCTGAATCTGGGACTGGGTTAGATGGCTCTTTTAGTATCTCCTATACTCCTAATAGAGCATAATCTATTATTGATGCACTTAGTACACTGATGCTAACCATTTGTCCTACTAGACTCAAAGCACCTTGCATTGAAGGACCATGTTTCAGTTATCTGAGAATTTCCAGCTACTCTCTTCAGACCCAGTACATGGTCGATGTGCAATACATAATTGTTGAAGTGTACGTATGTTCTCAGAGCATTTTTACTAAGTTCTAATTATTTTCTTGAGAATTGGAATAGAGAGAGTTTTTAGGTGGAAACAGGCCTAGAGAGGTTGAGTGACTTGCCCAAGTTCTCCCAGCTGGGATTAGAGTTTAACTTGACCTCCTAACCCGTAATGTCCACCAATAGCAGTACTGCCTTCTTGCCTCTGTAATATCCAGAACTTATCCAGAACCGCATGTATTTATGTCCCTGGCTTACCTGGGAATGCTCAGGTACTATTCTGGAGAGTGGAAGTGAATTTACATAAATGACAGGCCACTGACTTTTTTTCTGGCAAGGGTGTTTTCACCCAAATGGAGTATTCCTGGAGACAATTTGCCTTATCCTACTGGAATGTGTCTTATTAGTAAGATTTTAGACACTCTGGCAACTGGCATAGGAAATACCACCAAGAAATGGATCTTTCAGTGACTGTGAAATTACACAGTATATGTAACTGTCTTCTCCAGCTACCTGTAGAGAAATTCTAGGTAGTTTTGCGGAGCTGGAGTCATGCTAAGTCTAAAGGTTGGAGAACATGTTGGAGGACTGACAAGGGGGCCGAGAAGGATGAGCTGGGGAGGAGAGAGCCCTGGTATATGGCCTTTTAGAGTGAAAGTCAAAGGTTGCACCCATTCCTCCCAAAGATTTACAGAAAAGATGGGCTACAGACGAAACCTCATACCCGTTTAATGTAGGCTGCACCACAGATCTCTTAAGGATACCGAGCACAAATGAATTGCCCTCTATGAAGCAACGGTTGCCACGCAGACAGAATATTTATGAGGTGGCCCCTTGCATCTTCAAGGCAGGCTTTGAATTCAGGATATTTTCCATGGCAGAGCTTTTGATTACAGCCTGGGGCTGCTTCTAACTTTGTCACTGAAGGCAGCTTTAGTCCTGCTTGTCCCCTCGCTCTGATGTAAACCAGGAACAGAAGGCTGCCCTGGGAGCAGCTGGCCATCACCTTCTAGTAGGAAGCAGAGTTCAGAGCCCATGGACTCCTGGCCAGGAGAGTTCAAATGCTCAGCCCTATGTGGAGGATGCCAGGCAGAAATGAAGTCTGAAGAGAGAGTGAGGTGAAAAGAGCACAGGGCAGAGCCTGTGTCGATCACTCAAAACCAAAGGCATTATATGGGATGCTGCACTTGTATCTTCAGGCTGGCAAAGGCACCTCAGGGACTGGCTATAACATGAAGACAGATTGTTGGAGAATAGCTTCTCTCTCTGTGTCTGCACCCTACCGCACCCACAAACCTCAGTGGTTGCCCAATCCCCTGGTCTCCTGAGAGGTGAGTCACCCTCATGTCATAATTCAGGTGCTTATCTCCATGTCTTGTATGCTGAATTTCTCCCAGCAGGAAACGTCTCTGGGACTTACAAGTCCTGCTGGCAGTGCCCCGGGAGGCAGCTGGAGTGGGAGCTCACCCTTATTCAGCCTTGTTCCCTCCTATTTCAGCTTAGCCTCTCAGGGCTGCCTTACTTTTGTGCCCTCCAATCCCACTCCCATCTCCCCAACAAAACTTGGAAATGGATGGGGTCTTCCTGCTCAGGACCTGGGATAGCTCCAAACCCATCCAGCCTCCTTAGAAACGCAGTTACTTCCTAGGGTGGCACTCCTACTTGATGGGGCTCCTAGGCTGTGCTTTAGGCACCCCCTCCCCCGGTATGTGCCCTGCTTACCAAGGGCACACGGCTGGAGTCTTCCTTGCCCTTTACTCCCAAGTCTTGTCTGAACATGGCCCATGGGGCCCAGGAAGCAGTGTGATTTTATGATTAAGGAAAGAATCTTCTATCCTATCATTCCCTCTCCCCTACTATTTACTCTTTACTGCTTCACTCTTCCTCAGTTTCCCTGATAAGCTTGGCCAACAGCCTCTCACAGGCTTAGATTCTACAGATTATAGGTTGGGTGTGAAATGTACTCGTATCGTTTTGGAAGGGGTAGGAAGAGGTGGAAAGTGCAGTCATGGCTTGACATGATTAAACACTTCCCAGGACAGGACAAATGGGCAGTCAACCCTGATGTCTTTTTTAAGGCCCCTCCTTCCCTGCCTATGGGCAGAAGAGGGTTCACACATTCCAAAGGCAAAATGTGTCGCACCTCCTATGTTGGGGACACATGTGTGGAGATGGAAAGATGCTAAGGAGAGAGAAGGGAAAGTGGCAGAGTGAGAAACAGGTTTCCAGGCTCAGAACTGGTCTGTCTGCAAATGCCTTCAGGTCACAGAAGAATGAAAAGGGAATGTTGCAGGGCAGGGGGCGGGAGGGTCTGAGCCCCTGGAATCCCACTCGTGGTCTTGCCTAATGTTTATTGGCTGAGCGTCCTACACATGCTGTACACACGTTGTCTCCCATGATCCTCACAAAGACTGTTGAGAAAGGCATCATCATGCCCAGGTGCTGGTGGCTTAGCAGGGAGGAGTGAGAGGTGATTTTAAGAAATATCAGTATAACGATAACAAGCCCCTCACCTTCGTAGAGCCTTTGCAATTTACAAAGCACTTTTATATCTTTTTTTCCCATCCTCATGACAACCCTGCGAAATACTCAGGGAAGGCACGTCCATGTCCATCTTACAGATTTAACTATGCATTTCCCGAATCCCACTGTACTGGATGCAGAAGAATATTTCCTCTTCCAAGAGTCTGTGGTTTAGGTGATGTTTTCCACAGAGTAGGCAGGGTAAATCCTACAACAAAGATTAATCGGGCACAATGTCCAAAACTTCAGACTGCTGTTAGGGCCTCACATCCCAAGAAAGGCTGGAAAACTGGAGTTAAATAAAGTCAAAGCATGGAAATCGGCCCCTCACATTTCTCTAAGCAATCTCAATTACAGCCTTATGCAATACTTCCCCCAAACACCTGATATAGCGCGCAGACTCAGAAAGATAAAGGGCGTCACCGAAAGATGCACAGCTACTTGTGGCTGGGAGGACAAAAACGCAGGTCTTTCGTATCCTGGTGCAATCATTTTTCCGTTCTGACACTGTGTTTCCTGAATGGTCAGGGGCCCTTATACTGACCAAGGCCCAATGTCCTTAGGATAGTGACTTTTGTCCTGTTAGGGGCAGTTTTAGTTATTGTGCTTCTCCCTTTATTCCTTTCCCCGCCTTATCCACTGCTACTGCCTCCACAGATGGCCGGGGTCCTCGTGATGCCCCAGTTTGCCTTGAGCCCTTCCTAAGCTGCCTCAGCAGGCATCCTTCTCAGGCAGGCTACGGGCCCTGGGCTCGGCTCTCTGAGAATGCACAGATGTTGGTGCTGGGGTCTAGGGCCTGACCCACCGGCAGCCACAGTCAATGCTGAGGTCTGAGTTTGGGTCTTAAAGAGGCATGTACTTCTGCCAACCCTGCCTTCCTCCACTGTAATTAAGCTTGGGGACCAGAGCTTTCAGGGCCTTATAGATGCATATCATCTATGGTCAGAGATTTCTAAAGGATTTTATTGCTTCGTGTTTGTTTCTGCTCATCATTACTGGGTTTTAAGACTCCAGATGTCTTTGGGGCTCAACCCTTGATTGTGAGTGGGAGCAAAGTAAAAATGAGACAGACTGCTTAGGGAGGACGGGGGGCAATTAAGGATTAAGATGAGTAAGTGGGGAAGACAGACATCTTACCCTCTTGTCAGGGCTAAATTAAACATCTGCCTTGCCTGATGACTCTTGTAGCATTCTAGAGAAGAGCGAGAGGGGTGGGACAGAAGGTGTTTTGTCATTAGTAGGACTATTGTAACAGTTTTCAGCGAATCCTCAGGCTTTTTAGGAAGGCGATCATGGAATCTGCAAACTGTGATAATCATGCTCTTGCTTTTCAATATTTACTACTTTTACCTACTTTGGTAAATTAGTTAACCTTTCAGTGACTTGTTTCCTTATCTGTAGAATGGGCATAATGATGGTGCCACCCCCAATGGTATCAATAACCAAAGGGTTATTGTATGAATTAAGCAAGACCGGAAAAGCACTTGAAGCAGGGCCTGAACTACAGTAAGCATACGATAAAATTTTAGTTATTTTTTTTATTATTTGCACATCATGTTTTATTTAATTAGCTAGGGCTTTCAAACAGTGATACGTAACCGTGGTGATAACAGGAATCCTTATACTGTTTCTGAAACTTAGTGGGGCTTTATCTAAGACATTATAATCAAGTATGATGTTGACTATTAGTGTGAGACAAAAAGAAAAAAGAAGCTTTCCGAATCTTCTTAGGGTGTATCTTCCATCCTTTGGAGCGCATATGACTAACCAAGGCCTCCTGTATATCAGCTGCCTCTTGCTCACACAGTTTAATCAGCATGATGTCATCAATGGAATGGATCAATGTGATGTTCTGTGGCATGACCGGAATTTTCCAGATCTCCTTGGACTATATTATGACAGAAGGTAGCAGAGTAAAATAGGCCAGGGCAAAACTGAAAATTAATATGGTCTGTTCCATGGAAGTGTGAACTGTTTCTGATTCTCTTCCTTTGTTGAGGCAGACGAGAATGTATTTGCCATATACATTCATTTGTATTATTTTTTAGATTCT
This sequence comes from Grampus griseus, assembly GCF_964374135.1. NCBI lineage: Eukaryota > Metazoa > Chordata > Mammalia > Artiodactyla > Delphinidae > Grampus > Grampus griseus. Next base: position 85,008,752 of record NC_139017.1, read on the forward strand.
ACATATAAGTGATATCATACAGTATTTGTCAGACTCACAGATATAGAGAACAAGCTAGTGGCTACCAGTGGGGAGGGGGGTGGTCAGATAGGGGTAGGGGATTAAGAGACAAAAACTACTATGTGTAAAGTAGATAAGCAACAAGGATATAATGTACAGCACAGGGAATTATAGCCATAAGCTTGTAATAATTTTAAGTGGAATATAATCTATAAAAATATCATATACCTGAAACTAATATAATATTGTAAATCAACTATACTTAAAACAGAAAGAATGTATTTGCCAAATCAGTGGGCGCATACTCCGTGCCTGAGACCTTAGTACTCTGCTCTGGTAAAGACATTTGACACAGCAGCTGGGGCTGGGTCTACCACTTGGGTGAGCCTGTGGGAGTCCACAGTCATTCTCTAGGATGCATCCAGTTTCTCCCGGGGTCAGACCGGAGAGTTAAATAGAAATATGAAAGGCACCACCATGCCTGCATCAGTTAATCTTTGCCATTCCTCCAGGGATGCTATCTTATTTCTTATTTACTATGTTGGCCAAAAGGGAGCGGTTTCAAAGACTTCCACTTGGTCCTCCCCTGATATTAGCTCTTACCTCATAGGCCAGGAACCCACTGTGGAAATTACTCCAACTGCCAGTTACATCAATCCCAATGATACACTCGGTGATCTGGGAAATGACCACCAGGTGGGCCTACGTACCTCCCAACTCATACATGATGAAGGTACGGAGCTGACTTGGCTTAGGACAGGGTTACCTCCCAATAAACCCATCATCAGTTGAAAATATCATAAGTCAAAAATGCACTTAAAACCCCTAACCTACAGAATATCATAGCTTAGCCTAGCTTACCTTAAATGTGCTCAGTCCACTTACATTAGCCCATTGTTGGGCCAAATCATCTAACACAAAGACTGTTTTATAATAGAGTGTTGAATATCTCACATACAGGCATATCTTGTTTTATTGTGCTTCACTTTAATGCACTTGGTAGATACTGTGTTTTTTACAAACTGAAGGTCTGTGGTAATCCTCCATTGGGCAAGTACCAGTGCCATTTTTTTGACAGCACTTGCTCACTCTGTGTCTCTGTGTCACATTTTGGTAATTGTTGCAATATTTCAAACTTTATTATTATTATAATATTTGTTATGGTGATCTTTGACCAGAGATCTTTGATGTTACTTTTGCAAAAAGATAATGACTTGCTGAAGGCTCAGATGTTGGTTAGCATTATTTAGCCACAAAGTATTTTAAAATTAAAGTATGCACATTGTTTTTTTAGACATAATGCTATTGCACACTTAATAGACTACAGTATAGTATAAACATAACTTTTATGTGCACTGGAAAACCAAAAAAACTGTGATACACTTTATTGTGATACTTGCTTTATTGCAATATCTAGAACCAAACCCACAATATCACTGAGGTATGTCTGTAATCTATTGAATACTGTACTGAAAACAAAAAACAGAATGAGTATAAGGGTACAGAATGGGTGCAACTGTGTCATTTGTTTACCCTCATGTGGCCGACTGGGGCCTGTGTCTCACTGCTGCTGTCCAGCATCATGTGAGAATGTGGTACCATGGATCACGAGCATGGTAAAAGATCAAAATTCAAAGTGTGGTTTCTACTAAATGCGTATTGCTTTTGCACTGTTGTAAAGTCAGAAAGTTGTCAGTTGAACCATGGTAAGTCAGGGACCATCTGTATAGCTCTGGGTGTCATTGTTAACTTGGACCTAGTGTCCAGTGGTCCTCGAAGTGTCTGGGTATTTACAATTTTCCACGGCGTAGATACTCAAGTAAATGTCTATGGGTCCTTTTGGGGGAAGGACTGAGGGAGTCTTCAAGGGGGTGATTTTTTTTTTTTTTTACGGTACGCGGGCCTCTCACTGCTGTGGCCTCTGCCGTTGCAGAGCACAGGCTCCGGACGCGCAGGCTCAGCGGCCATGGCTCACGGGCGCAGCCGCTCTGCGGCACGCGGGATCCTCCCGGACCGGGACACGAACCCGTGCCCCCTGCATCGGCAGGCGGACTCTCAACCACTGCGCCACCGGGGAAGCCCGAGGGAGTCTTTATGGCATATACTTGCCATGTTGTTATAGGCTCCTTCATCCTGGGGTCCCGCCCACATCATCAGAGAATTTCCAGATCTGAAAATTGGCTCTGCAAGGAGTCATGACATTTGACTGGAGCGACTGACCTCCTCCTCCTCCTGATAGCAGTTCTTACCTCCTTTTGATCGCGTATATTAAGCAGAGCCCTTTTGGCTGCCCACCTGTGCTGCCTCTAGGAACACCATGTTTTGTACTCTCTACATGTAGGATACTCTAGCTGTCACCCCGACTGTGCCAGTCATTATAGTAATTGCAACTTTCTGGCTTCTGGTGGTTCAACACTGTCACTTAATTCTATTGCTTAGACTGAGGGTACTTGGAGGACATCACCCTCACTGCTAATCAACCAAGCTCTGTGACTTCTTCTCCTACCGTTAGCCCTGGCCTGCAGAGGGGAGCCACAACTGAACTTTAGAGTGACGCAGGCACCCCTATCACAAGTACACCCCTGATGGCCTGAGCCCCTCCAAGTCATATAATCCTTAAGTGGGTCTTCTGGCCTCACTTCCCTAAGTCTTTTATCCTTGCTTCCGTCTGCCACGGCAATTTATGTATTTCAACTTGCTCAGTGTGGGCCTTCACTTTTTTCTAAGCTTCTAAGAGTCACCCTAGTAGATAGTTTGTCCTGTCCCCTGGAGTCCTCACCGGGGTGTTAAATTTCATTTCCTGAGAGAGTGCCCCAAAGTCAACATATCTTTGTGCATCCAGCCTTATGTCCCCTTGAGCATGCATCCTAAAAATTCAACCCTGTGGCTACTTCCTTGATTCCTGCCTGAACACGTTAGCTGATTCTCATGGCTTCTTCAGAGTACAATCTCTTTCCTCCCTTCTCGGGCCCATCATTTCCCCAGCTGGTCATGCTGAGATTTACCCTGAGTTATCAGAATGGCAGCCAGGAGGAAGTAGGGACAGCTCTTGAAGGGTGGCCTTGTTGCCTTGTATGAGAGAGGCCTCTGCAATATCTTCCCATGTGGGGGAAGTCCCAGCTCTAAGTAGGGAAGGGGGGCCATTCTGCTGGATCTGAGGGTTAAAGGGAGGCTGCAGAGACACAGTCCTCCAAGGTGTCTACCTAAATGCCTCAGTGTCCCAGGTTTTCCCAGGAAGGGCCTTAACCTCAGCATAACAGAACTGCCTTGGCCGAGCCATTAAATTGTCTTTGAAACCACATGACCCTAACTATGAGCTCCTGAGTTGGACCCATTCTCCCACTGTAGAAGATAAGGGCCTCTACCAAAGAAACCCCTGGTCCTCAAACTGAGTTTTTAAGGGTTAACCCTCAGGTATGCCGAGTGCCTCTGTAGGACAACAATGCAACTTTGTAATAACCAACCGATCCCACTGATCTTGTATGCCTTGCTCCTCTGCACCCTTTAGATGCCAGGATGTTCCTCTCCCTTGAGATGTTTTCCCAGGTCAGCACTATGAAATTTTTAACAATGGAGCCCTTACCTTGTGCTAAGGGCTATCCACCGCTCCACATACCACCCAACAGGGACCTCCCTTCTCTCTGAGTAGTGAGAGAGCCAGTTTCAAAGCCCCATCTCAGCCCCTTTTCTTGGACCACTTCTGGACTCAACTGTGTCATATGCCAACATGGGTTAGAAGTGCAACAGATTAATTGAAGGAATGCTCCTGAAAGACACAGTGAAGGAAGATCTGGAGTAGGCAGGAAAAGTCTTCAAACCATGATGCAGATGGGACCCTGTGAAGGAAGAGGAAGGAAGGGAGACCAGCTAGGAAGAGCCTGAGGCTGGGGCGCAGCTCCGCGAAAGTCTCCACCAGTGCAACGGGACGTTTGGGGCAGATTGCTCCTAGAGGAGTCCCATAGTGGGCAGAAATGGCCATGCCCTAGGATTCCCTCTGTGCTCAGTGATGGGCTGGGCACTGCCCAGGGAGAGCACAAGCTTGGCTCAAACAAAGCAGGAGCCTGAAGGTGCTGGCTGGAGGCTGTGGCCAGCTCTCAGAGATGCAACTCAACTGCCACTACCGCGACATGACAAAATCCCCAAGTCATATGCTTGTGACTATGTGAGTGTATATATGCATGACGATCTAGAAATATACATACCAAGTACTTAGCAGAAGTTACCTCTCAGGAAGGGAGTAAGTGTAGGAGAATTGAAAGGAGGACTTACACATTTTATTCCATATATTTTTGTATTGCTTTAATTTTTGTAATAATTTATTCTCATGGCAATAATTTGTGTGGCTAAAAATAAATAAAAATATAAACTTAACCTCTGAGGCCTCTTAAATCCTTCTTTTATATCAACTTTGACTTATATTAACATCCCACCTTTGCTTTTTGAAATTTGGCATTTATGTGATATATCTTTACTAACCCTTTTACTTTTCATCTTTCTGAGCTAGTGTGTTTTAGGTGTTTCTCTTGAGTTTAAAATTTTTAAACTTGTGGTTTTTCATCTTTTGAAAAAGATTTTAAGATCTACTTATTATTGTTTTGATAACATCTCTTTGGGTTTACTGCTGTCATTTTGTTTTATGCTATAACAGTTGAGTTCCTATTTGTACACAACAGAAACCTAATCTACCTAACGTGGCAGAAAAAGTACATGTTGTGGGATGACTGGAAAGACAGAGAACCAGGCTTAGAGAATAAGCAGACACTATGGAAGGCAAGACAGAGCTGAGATCATGAGATCATACCCTGGGGACATGCAGGACACTGTCGCTGTATCCCTGTTACTGCCACCCCTGGACAGCACTGTTTTTGGTCACTCTTACTGCTGGACTCTTGACTTCATATGCTACCCCCAAACAATCTCTGACATTACCTGCACTTCGTGCCACTCTTCAGATTTCAGAGCAAGGGGTTGTAGCATCTGACTGCCTGAGCCCAAGATTCAAGCCTGGCCAGGTACCAGGGAAAGGATGCTCTGATCCCTTCAGCTTCCATCACAGGAACCAGAGCCCAGATGCTGAGCAGCCAGGAAAAATGAACGTCCACTGCGTGTGCTTAGGTTGTTTAAGACTTCCTTTCCCTTCTTTTGGTATTTGTACTTTTTTTCCATTTGCTCTTAAAAAGTCATCTCCAGTGTTTGAAGGCGTAGGTACCTCATTGAATACTCTTAAATTTCTAAAATGTACTTTTTATTTTTATGCTTTCTGTCCTTTTACTTTTATATCTCACTGAATGCTTTACATCAACTGTGGAACATTATCTTTAGGTGTCTCCCCTCTTTAAGACTAAAATTCTAACATTCTCTTATTCATTCCCCTTCCCAATTCATTTCAACTCGCCTGCCTATGGTGTTCTTTAGTCCTTTCTCATTTTCACCTCTTGGCCCTTTGCCTCTAAATTCTATGAGTGTTTCTCAAATTTGTCCTTCGCTTTTTACAATTAAAAAAAAAATCCATGTTTTTACTACCTCCGAAGTAGACTCTAATTCTTCTAGTACACATTTTTACCTTCCTTCAAATTTTCCATATATCATTCATCTCTGGTTGAATTGTATTTTTTAATTTTTATTTCACTGTGTACTGAGTTTTGTTCATGTTTCTTAGAGGCATTGTATTCTTGCATTCTATTAAAAATGTCAGATCATGTCTGTAAATTTTCTTCTGTGTCTTGTGGTATATCGTTTTTAGAGGTGTAAGAGGCAGAGTGACTAAATGTTTGGTTGTGACACAAATTATTTGTATATGGCAGTGGTGGGTTTTAATTCTCTGTCTTGATGAAAAGATCATAAGTCTTATATGATTACAGATTAAATAGAATCATAAGTCACTAATTTTATTTTTGATGTACATTTGATAATTTTATCATGTTTCTAACAGAAAAAATTTTTATCTGCTCTCCCTTTGCCCTCCTTACCTCCCACCTGGGCCCCAGAGCTCTGCACGTCTTTACCAGTAACCTCTCTCTGAGCCTTCTGGGTGGTATTCCTTTTCCCTTTCCCTTAAGCTCGCTATCAGCCATATTCTTTCACTCACCTTGAGCAAAGCAAGGTCTCCCAGGCTTGGTGTATTCCCACAGGCAGGGTGTGTGGACCATCTCGGCCTCCTTTCTGTGCACTGGGGCAAGTCAGTGGACAGATCCATGTACCTGATGTCCAGTTTGATTCTCAGTGACATAGCTTCTCCGCCTCCTATTTCTGGTTCTGACCGGCTGTACTAGCAGACATACTAGGTCTTGCTTCTTTACAGTTTGGGTGAGACTCCACCACGACCCCTTCCTGCCCACCAAGGTGATTTATAATGTCTCTTTCCATAAACTCGTTCATACTAGTAATTATTTGCTTCATGTTTGGTTTGTCCCCTTAGACTGGCAAGGTAGGGGGGACTGGCAGGGTAGGGTCCTTAGCTATTTTGTTAACTACTGTATCCCCAGTTAGCACAGAACCTGGCAATACTATACACATAATAAATATTTATCGAATGAATGACTGGATGGAAAATTGCAATTAGCAGTATGTACAGCTGCCAAGATTTTTCCTGTTGTTGCTTCCAACTACAACTCTTTTTTTTATGTGTACTAATAGTATCAGTTAGGAAGCAGAGAATGACAAATACATCATGTTCTCCAAACTCTTTAGGTCCTCTCCATTTTGTGAGTGTATTAGGGTAGACTATATTCTATAGCAAACAACTCAAAAATCTCAGTTTATTAATATAGTTAAAGATCATTTTTCTTTTTCTTTTTCTTTTTTTTTTTTATGCGATACACGGGCCTCTCACTGTTGTGGCCTCTCCCGTTGCGGAGCACAGGCTCCGGACGCGCAGGCCCAGCGGCCATGGCTCACAGGCCCAGCCGCTCCGCGGCATGTGGGATCCTCCTGGACCGGGGCACGAACCCGCGTCCCCTGCATCGGCAGGGGGACTCCCAGCCACTGCGCCACCAGGGAAGCCCAAGATCACTTTTCAGTCACATCCCAGTTCAATTTGCATTGGTGTCGGAAGTGGGGCAGGGGCTAGGTCTCCTACTCATAGAAGGACTTGGACGCCTTCTATCTTGTGTCTCCACCCTCTTCATTCAGTCAGAGGATGGAGGAGAAGAGCATGGAGGACTGTGCTTGAGAGGTTTGTACGGGCCAGTCCTGAGGTGGCCCACATCACTCTGCTCTTATTCCATTGACCAGAACTCAGACATGTGGCTGCATCCATCTGCAAGGAAGGCTGGAAAATAGAGTCTATCTGTGGACCTGGAAAAAGAGGTGAGCACCAGCAGGCTCTGCCACAATGAGGCAAAATGAGGTGTGATATGAGGTTTAACCTGGAAAGGGTTTTACATTGCAATTCTGCTTGCCTCATAGAAAGCAGGGATTCCCTCCAGATTCTGTCTTTAAGTCATCCATCAATCTTTGTTTTCAACATTGTGAATTTTTACCCTTATCTATGTTTCCATGATATTTTAGTGGGGAAGTTGATAAAGGCTTCACTGGGGAATGTTATGTGCGATTTTAAACTGGAAGGTCTCTTTGAATCCTCTCCGGTAGATGTTTTATTTTATGTTATTTTGTTTTGGACCTAAATGAAAAATTGAACATTTATTTCCACTAAGATACATTTTGTCAGAGTCAGGCCATCATTTCAGCCTGTCAAGACTTCTTTGTATTTTTATACTATCCCCAAGGATAGTGTTGGAGTTTCTCCAGGAGGCTGCAACCCTTATAGCCCAGATCATTCTTTTGGGGGCCGAGGGAGATGAGTGAGTGAGGTAGAGAGGGATGGTCTCTCCTTTATGACTTGGTGGCTGGCTGACCAAAGTATCTGTAACAGCTCTTCCATCCTAAAACTAAGCTGTCCACTGCCCTCTCCTGCATGGTTCATTTGATTGCTTGGTGACATTGTTAAAAGGGCTGCAAGAGGGAAGGAATCCCAGGTAGGAAAAGCAGCATGAAAGTATCAGTCACTGTGCCTTAAGGGCCAGCCTGTGCCCCTTCTCCCTCCTTTTTTCTACCCATGGCTGCACTAAGGTCAAGTTTCTGGGATTATTTATTTATCTCTGCTTAGATGGGGAAGACTGTGGTCCTTGCCCTGAAGGTTCTGGTTGGACCACAAGTACATTTAAATTGGGAAATCAAAGCTAGGTGTGATGGTTAATTTTGTGTGTCAGCTTAGTGAGGCCATGGAACCCAGATATTTGGTCAAACACTAGTTTACATGTTTTTGTGAAGGTACTTTTTAAATGAGATTAACTTTTAAATGTTAGACTTTGAATAAAACAGATTATCCTCCATAATGTGGACGAGTCTCATCCAATCAGTCTTTTTCCTAAGAGGAAAAAGACTGACCTTCCCTAATGAAGAGGGCTTTCTCTCAGCAGATGGTCTTTGGACTCTAGCTATAACATCAAACTCTCCCCTGGGTCTCCAGCCTGCTGATCTACCCTGCAGATTTTGGAATTGCCAGCCTTCAAAATCACATAACTCAATTCCTCAAAATCTCTTCCTTTGTCTCTCTCTCTCTCTCTCTCAACTTCCCCCCACTCCCATTCCCTACTGGTTCTGTTTCTTGGAGAATTCTAATATACTACACAATCGCCATGACCTCTTCTCTAGAGATAGAGACAAAAGTACCATCTCAAGACATCCCTCTTACCCTTCCCCCCACCTGTTTTTCCTTAGATCCTCCACCGCCCATCCTCCTCCATTTCATCATCTTTGTCATCACCCTGACCATTTATGAAATACCTTTGATGTGTCAGATATTGCAAGGTGTTTATATGTATTATACAATTTATTCCTCACAATAATCTTAAGAGATAGAAATTATTATTATCCTCATTCTGCAGATGAGGAAAGCATGGTCCAGGGAAGAAAAATGATTTGCCCAAGGTCATGTAGCTACTGAGTAAAGAAAATAATTTTCAAAACCTGAGATGTTTAATGCCAAAGCCCTCATTGAATAATCACAGTACTATGATATCTATTAGAAATTCTATTGTACAGGTATTACATGAATTAAAGCTTAACATGCAGTGACCTTCAGAAGCTAAGTGTCCACCAGGGCCAGGGTTTAGAGAGTATCCGAGACACAGAGAAGTTAATGCAGCCAAGGGTAAAGAGCAGTCTATGGAGTTGGTCAGACCTGGGGTCAGGTTCCTGCTCCATCACATTTACTATCTGTATGAACTTGGACAAGTTTCTTAACTTTCATGTTCTCTGTTTCCTCTTTGGTAAAATGGAAATAACACTACTTATCCATGTGGTTTGTTGAGGATTAATTGAGATAAAGTTTGTAAAATACATGTTTCTAGCAATCTTCTAATTATAGCCTCTCAATAAAAAAAAGCAAACATTTATTTAAAAAAGGAAAAAGAAATTTGGGATTGACATGTACACACTGCTATATTTAAAAAAAGATAACCAACAAGGACCTACTGTATAGCACAGGGAACTCTGCTCAATGTTATGTGGCAGCCTGGGGGGTGGGAGGGGAGTCTGGGGGAGAATGGATACATGTATACATATGGCTGAGTCGCTTTGCTCTGCACCTGAAACTATCACAACATTGTTAATCAGCTATACTCCAATATAAAATAAAAAGTTTAAAAAAAAAAAAGAAGGAAAAAGGACAATCGAAGAAAGAAAAGCAAAAGCCATAGATGAAAAAAACTCAATGACCAAGAGCACAATGTCTATGAGAGTTCTGCTTCTGCTTTTGAGGTTCAGGGTCAATGACTCATTCAATCACTTGCTGCCAGGAGACTTTTCAGCAGTGCCCAGATGAGCACCAAGGCAGGAGAGAGGAGGCAACAGCCAGTCGAGGTTGTTCTGACCCTTCAAGTGGTAACATTCTTGATATGATTTTGTTGTCACTTTGTCCTTGGCTCTGACTCTAAAGTCACTTTCAAGATAACTCTCTCCTTGCCCCATGCTTTATAGCTTTGACCCTCAGTAGAAGGAGGGGAGGAAAACAGCTCTGAAAACAGCATTTCCTCTGTTGCTGCAAATCATTAGAAAAATCTACAAGAGAGACAGTCAGGGAGATAGATGAATGACGGCTAAAAGACCCGGTTGCCCTTCTTTTGGTCTGAGGAAGGAAGATAATGCATTCTGGCAACATCAAAGCCCTTACTGAAGGATTCTAAACACTTAACTTCATTAAAATCTCACCACCAATTCTATTGCATCCCGGGGCTGCTAATGAAGGGGAAGAGTCATTTACAAACCTGAGCCAGTGTGAACTACCCTGGCTCCCACTGGAGAAGATAAAAGTGGCTTGTGTCAGCTGGGTGGTCTTACAGAAAACCCAATCTCATAGTCAAAGTCTCTGTAATTCAGTCCCAATTACTCCATGGTGCCTCACTGCACCAGCCAGCTGCACAGATTGTCCTGCGTTTGGTGAATTACCCATCTCCCTCCAAAGAGCCACACTAAAGGAATTTGACTCCATTTACCATATGGTGCCTCTTTTTTTCCCTTTTGCTGAGAAATGATTTCTAAATTGGACCCACTTATTTCTCATGCAACCTTGAGGACCCAGCCAGAGCCCAAAGAGGGAAGCACTGGCAGAAATTCTCATGCTTATAGATGAAGATCTTTGCACCTGAGCCAGTACCCCATGACCAGATTGGAGGTGCGTAAGTATGTTCACGTCACTCTGACCAATGAGCAGTCTGTTAGGTGTCTGGTGACTTTGAACTTTGGCTGATTGCCTTGGGTTGGTGGTTCTTCCAAAGGACAGGACAGTACTTTTAGCCTCAATAGGCAATGAGACAAAAGTTAAGTGTGTTTTTTGTTTGTTTGTTATTTTCTCAGAGGAGCCGGGCAGCACCCAAGCTATGCACTAGGATCTTAGGAAAACCTTGAATATTCCTTTTTCCTCTCAACCTGACTGGTTTCTCCAAAGGGTAGGAATATATCAGATTTGCAGCTGGATACAGGATACAGAAAGAAAAAAAGAAAAGAAAAAAGCTATCCACAGGATGGATCAAGTTTAGCTTAGCATGTCTTAAGGGGAAAAGCATGAACTCAGGACTCAGAGGTGCAGAGTGAGTTCCAGACCCACTAGTCTAATGCTGTGAGGCCTCAGACCGGATGTCTAAACTCTCTTAACCTTAGTTTCTTTATCTGTACAACGGGGAAAACTATACTGGCTTCACAGAGTGGTGAGGAAAAAATGCACTTTGTGAAATGAGCTTTGTAAATGCTAACATGCTTTACAAATGGAAGTTATTTTTGGTTAAAATGAAATATTAGACCAAAGCTTTATTTGCTACATTCCTCTTATTTCTCCTGATCCCAGCTGTTTAGAGCAAATCTCTTGGTCCTGAAGTCAAATGTCAGAAAAGTTTCCCATTGTGCTCTATGACTTGCAAAACAAATTCTTCAAGTGAAAGAGGCCCATTCTTTTTTTGTCTCTAGGGTCTACATACAGAGCAGCGATAACTCCAATTAATAGGGGTGCATGAAGTTTTGCAGTTTAAGAATCAGTTTTCACAACTGATTGTGTGCCTCCTACGTGTGCCTCACAACAATACTAGGGCAAAGCTTTTGTATGGATGCATGCCCATTTCATAAACAAAGACACTGGACTCAGAATCATACAACATTTAAATGGCAGATCCAGGACCTGAATACAAGTCTTCTTACCACAAACCCTAGTCTTTCTAGTACTGTCCTCCACACTACATTGACTCCCTGTGATCATATTTAGGTAGTAGGTCAGAGGGGGACTCAGGTGAGGGTACTGAAGGGTTTGTACAAATCAGCGGTACTATGTTAGAAAAATCCGCCATCTTGAGGGAGCATCAGCTGCACATCCTAGTAGTTAATGTTTTACCCAACCAGGAGTCACATTAAAGGGTGAACACAGATTTTGCTCTCAGGGAACTCACATATATTACACAAGACTAAGTTCTAGTCAACAAGGGTCTCCATAAAACTATGGTCTCAGATTGTGTTTCTTGGTGGCGGTACTGATTACCATTGGGTTGGAAAAGGAGCTGGATGAATCCAGGAGTCTTCCTGGCTGAGGTAGCCCTTGAAAGAAGGGCAGGTGGAGTGACATTCTATAACTCAGGATGAGTAGGATTCAAAGAAATGGACTGGAAGTGGAGACATGACAGTATGTGTTACCCTATCTACAGCCTCTGGATTTTTCTATTCCATTATAACTATAATATAAACTTGAAATAGACCCAGTAACTATAAGCAAATATTTATATAATGTGCTAGTACATAATGTGCTTGCAAAGCACTTTGATTTTTGTTATTTTTCAAAATTTAATCTTCACAGAAATTTTGTCAAGTAGTGTCTTCATTTGGGTTTCCCAGAGAGCAGAGCTGAGATGAAGACTCATGCAATACCTACTTATTAGGGCATCAAGCCCAGGGAGCAACAATGAGGGAAACGGGAGCTACCAGGGAAAGAGAGAGCACCAGTATATGGATACAGTATTAGGCTGGCAGCTGTAACCTGTCACTGATGGTTCGATTTCATGGCATAGCTCTCAGGAAGCTGCATAAATTACATCTCAGAATTGTCAGTCTGGGAGGAAAAAGGGAAAAGAACTTATCCACTGACTCCTTTCTCCATCTAGTCAAAGACTTGCCCCTTGGTGTATTAACTCTACCCCTAACCAATGCACTGTGTTGAGTCATCTATGAACCTGGATGAGTTTTTTCCTCCTCCATCAGTTGTCATAGGGTAACCCCATGAGGCTATTGGTTTGAGTTGAGGAAGAGACATCAGTGCACTGGAGGTAAATGATATGGAACTCTGGGCCACATTTCCATGTGACATTTTTAGGCCTTTTGAGCTAGCTTGATTCTAAAAATATAATTTCTATTAGACAATTGATTGTTGCTGTGTTCACCTGACCTTATGGCTTGGTGGATATGATAATTTTCAGCTCATAATGGGTAGCTCAGGTCACATAATCACTTGATAATCAAAGGTCAGGCATTTAGTTTCTGCTAGAATCCAGTTAGCATACTCGGAGCTCTTTTTCAAGTGGAAAGTAGATCTCTGCTATAGAGGTTATTGCCTTTTGTCAGAACCTTAGGTTCTGCACTTTAATTTTCCTGTTGAAGTTTGTCAATAGGAGCAACCTTGTCCACCACGGATGTCTTGAACACCATTGGATCTGCTGAGTCATACATCCCCAATGACAGGTAGGTTATTCTGCCACTGGGGCTGCTATAGAGCTCTCTTGCTCTTGGCCCCTATTTAAAACTACCAGCCTTCTGAGTCATCCAAAATTTTGGTCAGAGCATTATTCCCTAGTGTGGTATTTTATACCCTAAAATCCAAAGAAATCTACCAGCACTGGCCTTTTTCAATGGTAAGAGGTGCGAAGTGCAGCAACTTGACCTTTACCTTACAGAGAATGTCCTGGTATGCCCCAAACCACTGGATTCATAAAACTCTACCAATACATCAGGACCTTGAATATTCCCATGGTTTATCTCTCACCTGTTAGTATGCACATGTTTTGCTAGGACATCTAGAATAGTTGCTTCTTCCTGCTCACTGAGTCCAGTTAGGAAGATCTCATTAATATTGAACCAGAATAATGTTTTGTGGAATTTTAATATAATCAAGATCTCTGTGGACTCTATTGTGATGGAGAGTTAACATAGCCCTGGAGAAAGACAATGAATGCCTATTGCTGCCTCTGTCATATGTAGATAACCACTTTGATCCTCTTATTGATGAGGATTGAGAACTATGTATTTGCCAGCTCCATAGCTGCATACCAAGTATCAAAGGCTGTGTAAGTCTGCCTCGAGAAAGATATCACATCCAGCACAGCAACTATGATTGGGATTACCCCTTACCTAGGGTAGTCCACCGTCAAATGCCTATATTCATCTGTTTTTTGCTGAGACCACCCAGGTAAACTAAATGAAGATATGATGAGACCATCACTCTTACATCTTTTAAACTTTTTTTTGTTTTTTTGTTTTTTTGGGGTTTTTTTGGCGGTACGCGGGCCTCTCACTGTTGTGACCTCTCCCGTTGCGGAGCACAGGCTCCGGACGCGCAGGCTCAGCAGCCATGGCTCACGGGCCCAGCCGCTCCGCGGCATGTGGGATCTTCCCGGACCGGGGCACGAACCCGTGTCCTCTGCATCGGCAGGCGGACTCTCAAGCACTGCGCCACCAGGGAAGCCCTCTTTTAAACTTTTGATAATGACACTAACCTCTGCAATTTCTTCTGGCCTATGTTTCTGATTACTATTTTGGTCAGTGCAGAAAGTAGGGAGTTGGTCAATTTCAGAGGTTTCCCACTTGGCCATTGCTAGTATAATGATCCCTACTTCATAGGTCAGGGAACAAATGTGAGAGTTCAGCCAGCTGCTAAGTATAGCTATCCCAATTACACTCTTGGAGACCAGGGATATAACCATAGAATGGGTCTGCTGACCCAGTGGAAACATTTTGAGATGGACTAGGGCCAGGATTCTGTTTATTACCTGGCTTCCATGAGAGCTCTCTAACTTTGGGACTACAGTGGCATTTCATGTCCCATGGGTCAGTGTTAGAACCCATATAGGACAGATCTTGAAAAGTCAGGGTCTTCACTTTTCCCTAGTGTATATATACTCTAGCAAAAGGCCACATGTCCCCATGGGGAAGAATCAGAGAAATATTTACCCCATGCACTTGCAGTGGCGTTGCATGGTTCTTACCCAAGGAGACCCAGTCTTATCTTCAATCAGTTGGCTCTGTGTCTGTGTCCTGCCTTAGATCAAGAAAGTAAATAGGGACCATGATTTTCCATTTTGATGGCTTAATGACAGCTTTCTGCTCACCAGCTCTTGAACATTTTTTATACACAAGTTAAGAAATGCTCCAGAAGACTTAGGAGCACTATGATATATTAGCCACTGCCCGCTGGTACGCTGAAACCAGTTCATATCAGTTCACAGAAACCAATTGTGCATATCTCTTCTCAACTCCATGTTCAATGAAGTCAGATTGGTAGCTTGAAAATGGCCACGATGGGAGTATTTCCCCCATGGAAATTGGCAAACGCTACAAGTAAGGTTTTTGTTTTTCTTCAGAGAGTTGGTTGTTAAACATTTACCAGCATATCACCACCCTTGCCATAGATCCCTAATGTTCAAAGCACCTTGATTTCTACTCTGACCTTGCTGCCCAATACAATAATTATGTCCACCATGCCTCTGATGGTTAAGAGCAGCCACCTAACTTTCACCATTCCTGTATCCTATCAAATCCATTGATACTAGGAATCCAGTTCTTTGGCAGCATCTCCCACCAGCAATTTTAGTTTACAGAGGAAAACCACTGCTAAGCTCCCCAAAGATGCTAGTGTCTCTCTCATCCAAGCATTCCTTAGCACCTTAGTGAAGGGGCTGTCCTCTAGGCCATCCTGGAGGACATGGTCAGGTGGTAGCTCCTCGGGTCTTTTAAAGACATCTCTTCTAACATTCCTGCTTTCTTGATCTCTTGTGATCCTTTCTTTTCAATACCACACCAAGGGAGTTCCAAAATCTTCACCTAATTTACTGTAGGCCATTATCATATCCAAGTTAAGGAGTCATCCCAAGAGATTGTGAGAATAGGCTCTAGGTGACCTCTTTAGAATATAGGTGAGATCTTCCAAGTCAAAAAATATTTCCTATATAGTCTTCTATTTACTCCCCTCCCACAAAGATTTATTTCTATACATGTTACTCTGGTATGTATTATCAAGGTTCTATAATTCCTTCAGCATGTAACCTGTTTCCTCCCAGATCAGAGACTGTACTTCACTCCTCAAGCTGTGCTGAGATCTGATCCTGGTTATCTTCTTGAAGGCATTGAGGGGTAGCAGAAGATTTTGAAGAAAACAGTCATCATTTTGTAAAAGAAGTACCTGCCTCCAGTGAAGTCATTACAAGATCTCCAGGCAAGAAGGGGCTGTTCTCCCCGGCAAGGGAGGAGGAACTAGTTTTGACAACTTGCAGGGTTCAGAGGAATCTGAGGGTTCAAGATTCTCAGACCTGTCCACTCAAACATCCCCAATCCAGGTTTCACAATCCCTCTCTTTTCCTACCTGAGCCCTGACTCTAATGTAGGACAGTAGAAGTTGGGCATTTATTATTGAAAGTTATAACAAGGTTTCCAGTGCAGTTAACAAAAGCCACCTCACTCCATATAATTATCAATGCTCCTACACTTTGCCAGTACCACAGCCCTCACATATTTCAATACCTCATCCTGCACTTTACCTCAATTAACATGAAGTATAAGTTTTGTATTTTTTTTTTTTTGCGGTACTCGGGCCTCTCACTGTCGCGGCCTCTCCCGCTGCGGAGCACAGGCTCCGGACGCGCAGGCCCAGCGGCCACGGCTCACGGGCCCAGCCGCTCCGCGGCACGCGGGATCCTCCCAGACCGGGGCACGAACCCGCGTCCCCTGCATCGGCAGGCGGACCCCCAACCACTGCGCCACCAGGGAAGCCCAAGTTTTGTATTTTTATACCATTGTACGCCACAGGTTATCACTACCCTCACCACTATTAACAATGGGGTCTTTATTGCCATCAGACTCTGAGGAATCCACCTCCAAAATCCCATCCTGAAGGTCTAATTTCTAGAGGCAAATTTCTACTCCTGATACCAACAGTCTTAGCCTGCGTTAAGAAAACAGAAACTGAAAGTAGAAAGTAAAGATTGATGAAAAGTTTTATGTACTATTACTTTTTTAGGAAGTTCAATTCCAGGGAGCAAGAATGAGATCAAGAAGGGTGAAGCAGGGAAGAGGAGAGTTACTATGAGGATATGTTATCAACTGGCTGCTACCAAGTGTGACGAATTGACTTCACAGAATAGTCCTCTGAGAAGCCCTGTAAGTGACGTCTTAACAACATTCATCCGGAGAGAACTGGGGAAGAATTTACCTACGGACTCCATCTCCTAGTGGTCAAGGTTTTACCCCCTGGGGCCCTAACTCCCCTGCATTTCTGGGTTGCATCTGTGTGTGTGCCAAGCAGGGTCCTGAGATGTTCCACTCTACAATGTCAACAGGACAGCCCTAAGGTGGGTGGCAAGAGCTGTGCAGCAGGGACATGAGGCAGGGCACTATCAGGTTGTGCCTATGTGAAGTCAGGTAGAGTCACGTAAACTTGGAAGCTTCAGTGGTACATGAGACAAGGGACAAGTGAGGCGAAGGTGATCTGAATTGGTGTGTAAGGGGGTCTGATACAATAGGTAGACTGGACTGTAAGCTCCTTAAGGGCAGAGATCATGTCTTATTCATGTTAAAATCCCTAACAGGATTCCTGACACATAGTTTTATTAATCAATAAATATCTGTTAATATCAGTTAAGTGAGTGACATTATAGTCTCCATTATTGAGATACAATTGACGTACATCACTGTGTAACTTTAAAGTGTACAGCATAATGGTTTGACTTACACATACTGTGAAATGATTACTGCAGTGAGTTTAGTTAGCATTCATCATCTCATATAGATACCGTAAAAAGAGAAAGCAAGAAAGAGAAAAAAACATTTTGTGATGAGAATTTTCTCCATTTTACAGATGCAGAAAACTAGGCTCAGATGGGGCCACCAACTTTTCCAAATTGAAAATATTTGGTAAATAGAGGAGCAGAGGCATGAACTCCGGATTTCCTCTTAGCCACGCTGAAGTTAATCAACTCTCAATCAGCCCCTCAATGGTTATTCCTTGGGAGACTTAAAATTTCATTTGGCTTTCCCAAGTCAGCTCCTTCCAGAACTCAAATAAGCATTGGAAGGTAAATTGGCAACCAGCCATTATTACACATGATGTTTTCCAAAACACAAGACTCTCCCAGTCAAAGGGCCTGAGAGCAAACATAATGCACTTTAGTTCAGTCCCTACAAACCAAGAAAGACCTGGGCTGACTGCGTTTATGTGGCCTCCAAACAAGGGGTTGTTCCTGCAGGGCTGACTTCGTGCCCCTCGCTGCCCTTCAGATGCCCACCTGACCGCATTTTCCTCTCTTTGTGGTGGCGGAACCACAGGCTACTCTCTCTTTTCAATGGCCTCATGAGCATGGATGGACTTCAACATTTCCCAAGACCTGGCAGGGGAGAGGCAGCACCTGCTTCTTAATAAACTCAAACTGTCATTGGAGACGAAAGATGAGTCCGCAAAAGCTTGGAGCATCGCAACTTCCCAGCTTGCCAAGTGCAGGGAGGGAAGAGGGCAGGAATCAGGAGGGAAGTACTCTCCAGGACAGGTTCCTGTGGACCCAGCAGGAGAGTCAGCTGCCTCTTCCTTCCTCCCTCCTCCTCCTTCCCCTAAATGCTCCCTCAGTGACATTACCGTGTCTACAATAGAGCGAGACTCTTTAGCCATCTTTTTTCCCAGCAAGACAATGTGATGTGTGGTCTGGGGTGCAATACATTGCTCTTTGCAGCAAGTGGTAGGTGAACAGTATTTTCCAAGTCGGATGTGACAGTACCATAAGTAGAAACAGCTTTCCCAGAGCCCCCAAACACTTTGTCCTCCTGAACTGGGAGGATCAGCATCCTCCCATATAGATGTCCAGCAGATTCCATTTTACCTGTTCACTGGACCTCACCATGCATACCTGAAGCTCAGTAAAATGATGGGCTTTCATTTTTGTAACTACCATGCTGGTCACAGGTTAAGTGTTTAGGAATCTGTACATGTAACTATTTAAATGCTCAGGATACTAAGCTCTCTCTATGCCTTTTTCCTCCCTCAACCCCAAAAGCCCTTACACCAAGCAGCTGGTACGAATAACTGTTGTTTCCAGAGTTTTGAAAGGATAGGGCACTCTGCTAAGCATTTTACAGATAATATTTCATTTCACCTTCACAATAATCCTATTTGGTAAATTGTTTTTGTCAGTCATAAGAAGGAGATGTTTGAAGCCCAGAGAGCTGAGTGATTTACACCATGTCATTCAGTCAGAAAGTGGCAAACTCAAGCTTCGATTCACGTCTGCAGATTCTATATCTTATTCTCTTCCCACAACCACAACTCTACCTTTTAGGCAAATTAATAAATGAATAAACGCTAACTGAACACCAAATATGTACCAAGCTCTGAGCTAGGAAGTGTCACATAGTATTCTCATCCGCCTGACAACAATCTTGTTTTACGAGGGAGGAAAATGAAATCCTGGTTTGTTAGCAATGGACAGAACTGAGATTTGGATCCTGTTTGACTAAAAAATCTTTCTTTTTCTTCCCTTTTTTCTGTTTCTTTTTTCCCTCCCTTCCTCCCTCCCTCCCTCCCTCTCTCCCTTCCTTCCTTTCCTCATTCCTCAATTAATCTTGTATCAATTTGGCTAAGATTAGAATCTTATCTTAGTATTATTAAGAGATAACTTATGCATTGTGCCTAGCACAGTATTTGGCACAGGGAGGTGCTTTAATGTTACTTCCCACCCCACCCCACCTTCACATCACCTAGAGAAGTTTTATCACTACTTTCTCTCTGGTCCCCCGCGACTAGAAAAGCGACAGCTCTTTTCTAGCTATACAAAGGACAGAGAGCTGTCTCCCCAACTTGGCTGGTATTTCCTCTGCCTGGAGAGCTAGGCCTTGCAGATGGTATAGCTGGGCCCTTTCAGGGACACTTAGAAAAGCTGAGGCATCCTGTCAGTACCGGGCTCCTTTCTGCTACTTTCTGAATAATTAATGAAAAGGGAAACTTTGCAGGATCTCCATACACAGGCTTTGTTTTCCCTTCTTTCTTGTTTTGCAAAGAAAGGCCCCTGCTCAGCTTTTAAGCCCATGGAAAACTTAACAAACACTTGCTGCAAACCACCTTGCTTTTTACCCACATTAAATAGCCTCCCCCACTCTGGAGATTTGTGTTACAATCCCTGCAAACGAACAGCAGACGAGGCAGGATATTGCGTCTCATTAAGTTTCTTTGCTGTGTCAGTCCTCTTTCCCAGAGGGGGATGTAATACTCTCTTCATAATACGCAGCCCCTCTCACAAGTTGGTAGCTTTCTTCTCTCAACTTATATTCTTGGCTAAGAATGTGTTCACAGGGATTTCAAAAAAGCCTAACCAAATACCTGTTTACTGACTTTCTCAGAGCATTTCTGAGATGCACCAAGATGTGTCTGCTTCCTCTTGCTAATGATGTTCAGGCTGAGCACCTTCCCCAGTGCTTGGCAGTGGTGGGGGCAGTGGGGGAGTGCAGCTCTGCCCTACTTCATTTGCCCCGGCCTGACCCTCACTCTCTGGTCTGTGTCCTGTCCCCATCAGAGCTGGTGGTGTCCACCCAGTCTTTGGCCCAGATGCCTCCTCTGAATCTGCTCCCCAGATCAAGACCCAATGTGGGAGATAGCCTCATCCACCAGAGGGCAGACAACAGAAGCAAGAAGAACTACAATCCTGCAGCCTATGGAACGAAAACAACATTCACAGAAAGATAGACAAGATGAAAAGGCAAAGAGCTATGTACCAGATGAAGGAACAAGATAAAACCCCAGAAAAACAACTAAATCAAGTGGAGATAGGCAACCTTCCAGAAAATGAATTCAGAATAATGATAGTGAAGATGATCCAGGACCTCAGAAAAAGCATGGAGGCAAAGATCAAGAAGATGCAAAAAATGTTTAACAAAGATCTAGAAGAATTAAAGAACAAACAAACAGAGATGAACAATACAATAACTGAAATGAAAAATACACTAGAAGGAATCAATAGCAGAATAACTGAGGCAGAAGAATGGATGAGTGACCTGGAAGACAGAATGGTGGAATGCACTGCTGTGGAACAGAATAAAGAAAAAAGAATGAAAAGAAATGAAGACAGCTTAAGAGACCTCTGGGACAACATTAAATGCAACAACATTCACATTACAGGAGTCCCAGAAGGAGAAGAGAGAAAGGACCTGAGAAAATATTTGAAGAGATTATAGTAGAAAACTACCCTAAAATGGGAAAGGAAATAGCCATCCAAGTCCAGGAAGAACAGAGAGTCCCATACAGGATAAACTCAAGGAGAAACATGCAAGGCACATAGTATGCAATTGGCAAAAGTCAAAGACAAAGAAAAATTATTGAAAGAAGCAAGAGAAAAATAGCAAATAACATACAAGGGAACTCCCATAAGGTTAACAGCTGATTTCTCAGCAGAAACTCTACAAGCCAGAAAGGAGTAGCATGACATACTTAAAGAGATGAAAGGAAAGACCTACAACCAAGATTACTCTACCCAGCAAGTATATCATTCAGATTCAATGGAGAAATCAAAAGCTTTACAGACAAGCAAAAGCTAAGAGAATTCAGCACCACCAAACCAGCTCTACAACAAATGCTAAAGGAACTTCTCTAAGTGGGAAACACAAGAGAAGAAAAGACCATACAAAAACAAATCCAAAACAATTAAGAAAATAATAATAGGAACATACATACTGATAATTACCATAAATGTGAATGGATTAAATATTCCAACCAAAAGACACAAGCTTGCTGAATGGATAATGGACAAGACCCAAATATATGCTATCTACAAGAGACCCACTTCAGACCTAGGGACACAAACAGACTGAAAGTGAGGGGATGGAAAAAGATATTCCATGCAAATGGAAATCAAAAGACAGCTGGAGTAGCAATACTCATATCAGATAAAATAGACTTTAAAATAAAAATATTACAAGAGACAAAGAAGGACACTACATAATGATCAAGGCATCAATCCAAGAAGAAGCTATAATAATTATAAATATATATGTACCCAACAGAGGAGCACCTCAATACATAAGGCAAATGCTAACAGCTCTAAAAAAGGAAATTGACGGTAACACAATAATAGTGAGGGACTTTAACACCTCACTTACACCAATGGACAGATCATCCAAACATAAAATTAACAAAAGCTTTAAATGACACAATAGACCAGATAGATTTAATTGATATTTATAGGACATTCCATCCGAAAACAGCAGATTACACTTTCTTCTCAAGTGCACATGGAACAGTCTACAGGATAGATCACATCTTGGGTCACAAATCAAGCCTCAGTAAATTTAACAAAATTGAAATCATATCAAGCATCTTTTCTGACCACAATGCTATGAAATTAAAAATGAATTACAGGGAAAAAACGTAAAAAACACAAACACATGGAGGCTAAACAATACATTACTAAATAACCAAGAGATCACTGAAGAAATCAAAGAGGAAATCAAAAAATACCTAGAGACAAATGACAATGAAAACACGATGATCCAAAACCTATGGGATGCAGCAAATGGAGTTCTAAGAAGGAAGTTTATAGCAATACAAGCCTACCTTAAGAAACAAGAAAAATCTCAAATAAACAATCTTACACCTAAAGGAACTAGAGAAAGAAGAACAAACAAAACCCAAAGTTAGTAGAAGGAAAGAAATCATAAAGATCAAGCAGAAATAAATGAAATAGAAACAAAGAAAACAATAGCAAAGATCAATAAAACTAAAAGCTGATAAAGATAAACAAAATTGATAAACCATTAGCCAGACTTATCAAGAAAAAGAGGGAGAGGACTCAAATCAAGAAAATTAGAAAGGAGAAAGGAGAAGTTACAACAGACACCGCAGAAATACACAGCATCCTAAGAGACTACTACAAGCAACTCTATGCCAATAAAATAGACAAGCTGGAAGAAACGGACAAATTCTTAGAAAGGTATAGAAAATATCAACAGACCAATCACAAGTAATGAAATTGAAACTGTGATTAAAAATCTTTGAACAAACAAAAGTCCAGGACCAGATGGCTTCACAGGTGAATCCTATCAAACATTTACAGAAGAGCTAACACTCATCCTTCTCAGACTCTTCCAAAAAATTGCAGAGGAAAGAACACCCCCAAACTCATTCTATGAGACCACCATCATCCTGATAACAAAACCAACAAAGACACTACAAAATAAGATTACAGACCAATATCACTGATGAATAGAAATGCAAAAATCCTCAACAAAATACTAGCAAACAGAATCCAACAACACCTTAAAAGGATCATACACCAGGATCAAGTGGGATTAATCTTAGGGATGCAAGGATTCTTCAATACACGCAAATCAATCAATGTGATACACCATATTAACAAATTGAAGAATAAAAATCACATGATGATCTCAATAGATGCAGAAAAAGCTTTTGACAAAATTCAACACCAATTTATGATAAAAATTTATGAGGGAACTTACTTCAACATAATAAAGGCCATATATGACAAACCCACAGACAACATCGTTCTCAATGGTGAAAAACTGAAACTATTTCCACTGAGATCAGGAGCAAGACAAGGTTACCCACTCTCACCACTATTATTCAACATAGTTTTGGAAGTCCTAGACATGGCAATCAGAGAAGAAAAAGAAATAAAAAGAATACAAATTGGAAAAGAAGAAATAAAACTGGCACTGTTTGCAGATGACGTGATACTATACTAGAGAATCCTAAAGATGCCACCAGAAAACTACTACAGCTAATCAATGAATTTGGTAAAGTTGCAGGATACAAGATTAGTGCACAGAAATCTCTTGCATTCCTATACACTAATGATGAAAAATCTGAAAGAGAAATTAAGGAAACACTCCCATTTACCACTGCAACAAAAAGAGTAAAATACCTAGGAATAAACCTACCTAGAGAGACAAAAGACCTGTATACAGAAAACTATAAGACACTGATGAAAGAAATTAAAAATGATACCAACAGATGGAGAGATATACCATGTTCTTGGATTGGAAGAATCAATATTGTGAAAATGAGTATACTACCCAAAGCAATCTACAGATTCAGTGCAATCCCTATCAAATTACCAATGGCATTTTTTACAGAACTAGAAAAAAAAAATCTTA
This sequence comes from Grampus griseus, assembly GCF_964374135.1. NCBI lineage: Eukaryota > Metazoa > Chordata > Mammalia > Artiodactyla > Delphinidae > Grampus > Grampus griseus. The sequence goes on from NC_139017.1 coordinate 85,032,641, forward strand.
AAATTTGTATGGAGACACAAGAGACCCCAAATAGCCAAAGCAGTCTTGAGGGAGAAAAACGGAGCTGGAAGAATCAGACTCCCTGACTTCAGACTATACTACAAAGCTACAGTAATCAAGACAGTATGGTACTGGCACAAAAGCAGAAATATAGATCAATGGAACAGGATAGAAAGCCCAGAGATAAACCCACGCACCTATGGTCAACTAATCTATGACAAAGGAGGCAAAGATAGACAATGGAGAAAAGACAGCCTCTTCAATAAGTGGTGCTGGGAAAACTGGACAGCTACATGTAAAAGAATGAAATTAGAACACTCCCTAACACCATACACAAAAATAAACTCAAAATGGATTAGAGACCTAAATGTAAGACCAGACACTATAAAACTCCTAGAGGAAAACATAGGAAGAACACTCTTTGACATAAATCATAGCAAGATCTTTTTTGATCCACCTCCTAGAGTAATGGAAATAAAAACAAAAATAAACAAATGGGACCTAATGAAACTTAAAAGCTTTTGCAAAACAAAGGAAACTACAAACAAGACGAAAAGACAACCCTCAGAATGGGAGTAAGTATTTGCAAACGAATCAATGGACAAAGGATTAATCTCCAAAATATATAAACATCTCATGCAGCTCAATATTAAAAAAACAAACAACCCAATCCAAAAATGGGCAGAAGACCTAAACAGATATTTCTCCAAAAAAGACATACAGATGGCCAAGAAGCACATGAAAAGCTGCTCAACATCACTAATTATCAGAGAAATGCAAACCAAAAGCACAGTGAGGTATCACCTTGCACCAGTTAGAATGGGCATCATCAGAAAATCTACAAACAACAAATGCTGGAGAGGGTGTGGAGAAAAGGGAACCCTCTTGCACTGTTGGTAGGAGTGTAAATTGATATAGCCACTATGGAGAACAATATGGAGGTTCCTTAAAAAACTAAAAATAGAATTACCATATGACCCAGCAATTCCACTACTGGGCATATACCCAGAGAAAACCATAATTCAAAAAGACACATGCACCCCAATGTTCATTGCAGCTCTATTTACTATAGCCAGGTCATGGAAGCAACCTAAATGCCCATCGACAGATGAGTGGATAAAGAAGTTGTGGAATATATATACAATGGAATATTACTCAGCCATAAAAAGGAACGAACTTGGGTCATTTGTAGAGACGTGGATGAATCTAGAGACTGTCATACAGAGTGAAGTAAGTCAGAAAGAGAAGAACAAATATTGTATGTTAACACATATATATGGAACCTAGAAAAATGGTACAGATGAATTGGTTTGCAGGGCAGAAATTGAGACACAGATGTAGAGAACAAACGTATGGGCACCAAGGGGAGAAAGCGTTGGTGGGTGAGGGTGGTGGTGTGATGAATTGGGAGATTGGGATTGACATGTATACACTAATATGTATAAAATGGATAAATAATATGAACCTGCTGTGTAAAAAAAATAAATAAAATAAAATTCAAAAATTGAAAAAAACAAAGACCCAATGTGGGTCTCCACACTTGACTCTGGAATCTCACCAGCTCTTTGTCCAATCCTTTGGGCATCTCTGACCTTGCCATTTCCCCAGGACTGTTCTATATGTCTTTGTTGAGAATGTAAAAAGGCCTTTTCTGATGTGGGTCTCCCAAGTTCTGAGACTGATCGGTTTTGATGAATTTTATGATGCTAATTATTGGACCCTGGTTTTGGGCTGTCCCCAGGAGTAATAAAATAATTCACTTATATAGCTCAGGCACTCTTCTAAGTGCTTTATTCATTTAATCCTATAATAACCCTATAATGTAGGTAATATTATTCTCCTTATCTTAAAGATGAGGAAACTGAGACACAGAGAGATTAAATTACTTTCCCAATGCCACATAAACTAGGAAGTTATAAAACTAAGACTATAATCCAGTCACTCTCATGCTTTTTTTTTGCGGTACACGGGCCTCTCATTGTCGTGGCCTCTCCTGTTGCGGAGCACAGGCTTTGGACGCGCAGGCTCAGTGGCCATGGCTCACGGGCCCAGCCGCTCCGCATCATGTGGGATCTTCCTGGACCGGGGCACGAACCCATGTCCCCTGCACCGGCAGGCGGACTCTCAACCACTGCGCCACCAGGGAAGCCCCCACTCTCATGCTTTTAACCATGATACCAAACTTCTCTGAGCCAGTGGGTACCTGAGGTTAAGCTGAGCAATGGGCCCTGGAGAAGGGAGTCTCTGATTTGCTCTGCCTGGCCTTTAGGGTCCATGCATGAACCCCATCCACTCTCATGTCAACATCCTCATTTTTCCTCACTCCCATTGCAGAGATTCTGCTCCAGCCAAGAGATCCTGCTCCTTGTCCACCATTACAACCACACCACTCCCTCTGCCATTCTGTGTTTGTTCAGCTGCCACCTCTTTCCTTGAATGCCTTCTTCCTCTGCCCCAATTGAAATCCTACCTTACTTTCCTTCGAAAATCATTTCTAAATCTTATCTGCCCCAGGAAGACATCCTTGTTTTACTCCATCCTTCCCATTTCCTGATTCAAATTCATTTGTTGCTCTTCTTGGGGGTTCAGGAGGAAAGCCAACGGAGTGTTTTCTAGGTAGATGACACTGGAGACCTCACGAGAGGGAAGCTTGGTCCAAGGTGGGACATCCTCTTTAAAGGCCCAGGAGTCTATACTTCTACAACCTCATCCACTGCTCCATTCTTCTATGAATGAGGCACTGTGTTAAGATTGGGGGGATGCTAATGTAATAAGATTCAGTCTTTTCCCTAGACATACTTGCAGACTAGCATTGGGTTGATGTATAGATACATAAATAATTACAATGCAAGAAGCAAGTTGCCAGTGTCTCAACAGAGACATCTAGTGCTTGAAGGTCCTGAGATGGAATAGATCACCTAGGTGGGAGCAAGGAAGGAAGGCCAAATGGCAGAGGTGGCATTTGAGTTTGACTTTGAGGGATGTGTTCATTTTGAAGACAAGATTTTCAAGGCTAAGGGACAATATAAAAATGGCAATGCAGAAGGAATATTTGGGATTCGATAAGGGAATCTGTGTGAATTTACATGAGAAATAAGACTGGAAGTGTAAATTGTGGTCAAAATAGAAAGAACTTTATGTATTAGATAGCATACTTTAAAATCACAGCTATGGGCTTCCCTGGTGGCGCAGTGGTTGAGAGTCCGCCTGCCGATGCAGGGGACACAGGTTCGTGCCCCGGTCCGGGAAGATCCCACATGCTGCGGAGTGGTTGGGCCCGTGAGCCATGGCCGCTGAGCCTGCACGTCCAGAGCCTGTGCTCCGCAACGGGAGAGGCCACAACAGTGAGAGGCCCGCGTACCGCAAAAAAAAAAAAAAAAAAAAAAGAAAAAAAAAAATCACAGCTATTAGAGAATAAAGAGTTGGGATTTTATACTGCACACAAAGGTGGGGAGAGAAACAATCAGAAATCACCCTCTTAGCCATGTAGAAGAGTTGAGGTGTTATACGGTTATTGTGGAGACCAACAGGCCTTTGTAGAAATCTAGGAAGGGGATCATGGCCTAAGCAAAGGCAATGTCAGTGGGAATGGACAGGAAAGGATGAATGTGAGAGGCCTTTCACTGGTAGGTTAAATGAAGTTTTCCATCTGAGTAGATACAGAAAGGAAAGGAGTAAAGAAGAGTCCAGGACAATAGCAGATTTAGGCAATTAGGAAGAAATGGAGATTTTGGTAGATGAGAGTGGGTTGGAAAAGACTGATAATGAGATCAGTTGGCACCTGTTGAGATCTATGCTAAAAGAACCTCTAGTAGAGTTGTTGGCACAAAATTTGGAATTGTGGCAAAAGTTGGGGCAGTGTAGTCTGGTGGTCCCTGTCAGAGAGGGGTACTTGGGGCCATTAAGGGTTTGGATCTCTGCTGCTACTTCCTACCCAAGCCAAGGACAGGTAGTTCCTGATCCACTTCTTATTCAGGTGAAAGCCCATGTGGTCCACAAGCACCACTGCCTCAGTTTAATGATTTATCTTTTCTTCCCAAGGTCAGCCTGACCTCTCTGTCAGGATTCTGGACCACAGGGGAAGATGCTCCTGGATAGAGATACTGATACGTGGTCTTTCCTCCAGCTCCCATTCACACTGTTTTTCTTAATGTTACTCACAGAGTGACTTTTCCAATGTATCAGAAAAAAGAATACCTCCCTAATTGCTCTCTGTTTTTTATTAACTAAATCCAGAACCCTGCCTCTTCACCAGAAAAGTGTAGAATTAGGAAGATCTGTTTGCCTCTCCATTGACATTGCTTATCCTGACACTGATTGGAGTGAGAGACTTCCTCTTTAAGCTATTGTCCCATAATAAGGTAAAAATGATATTGATTTTCTAAACTTGCTCTGTTGGGAATAAATTTTTGACAAATGTTCATCCTTGCTGAGCATTACTCACTCCTCTGCCTTTCTAGAAGAGTCTTTCTGTGTTTTTGGCAACTTTGGGGAGTGTCACTAAATTGTCTAGGAGTGGAGGAGAACCAGAATGGGAAAGAAAGGGGAAACTAGGTGGGGGGAAACCTACCTATTTTCTTTTCAACAATAATTGTAAACATTTTAGAGTTAGCCATCATTCATGAAGAACACTCACAGATATTAGTTCTTTTGATCCTCAACCTATGAGGAGAAATGATCAGTTCAGTCCAAAAGCATTTACTGACCATCTACTATTAGAAGCCAGAAAATTAAAAGCTCAGGAAACATGAAAGCAAATAAGACACAGAATAAGACCCATAAAGAGCCCATAGCGCCAGTAGGAAAGACAGATAAGTAATAAGAAAAAAAATGCAGTCTCATGAGATAAATAAAATAGTTCAAGTATGTACAAGGTTTAGAACCAGAACAAAGACTCATCTCTCTGGTATAAGGCAGAGAGTCCACAAAGGACGGGCTTCTTAGTGAGATTTCTTTTTTTAACATCTTTATTGGAGTATAATTGCTTTACAATGGTGTGTTAGTTTCTGCTTTATAACAAAGTGAATCAGCTATACCTATACATATATCCCCATATCTCTTCCCTCTTGCATCTCCCTCCCTCCCACCCTCCCTATCCCACCCCTCTAGGTGGTCACAAAGCATCGACCTGATCTCCCTGTGCTATGTGGCTGCTTCCGACCAGCTATCTAATTTACATTTGGTAGTATATATAAGTCCATGCTACTCTCTCACTTCATCCCAGCTTACCCTTCCCCCTCCCCATGTCCTCAAGTCCATTCTCTGAGTGTTTATTCCTATCCTGCCCCTAGGTTCTTTTTTTTTTTTTAGATTCAATATGTATGTGTTAGCATACAGTATTTGTTTTTCTCTTTCTGACATACTTCACTCTGTATGACAGCCTCTAGGTCCGTCCACCTTACTACAAATAACTCAGTTTCATTCCTTTTTATGGCTGAGTACTATTCCATTGTATATATGTGCCACATCTTCTTTATCCATTCATTTGTTGATGGACACTTAGGTTGCTTCCATGTCCTGGTTATTGTAAATAGTGCTTCAATGAACATTGCCAATAATGGAAATGCTTCAAAAGGAAAGTACGAATGATTTTCAAATAAGAGTTAGTTTGGTAATTATTGTGTAGGTGGATGACCTTAACACTGCATCTCTTGGCTTTTCCCTAATCTCCTTCATAGCTCAGTTAAAAATTAACCCTGGTTAAATATGTTACCCCAAAAGCCAATTGAGCACAGTCTAACACTCCATGGATCGATAATTGGAAGTTTCCCTCCCAACACACACACACATTGTAGCCGTTCCCTGGCCTTCACAGATCTCCTATTCCCAGTGGAGGCTCTTTCTAGAGATCAAATCTATTTTGAACACTGAGAAATTAATTTGTCACAACCAGAGAATATCTCAATTTATATTGATTTCCTTCCCAAAGGGTTAGGGGGGGTTCTGTATCTTCCTGGAAAATGTCACCAATTCCAAGCCAGAGAGTGAAGTTAGTTTGACTTTGTTACCCTCTCTCACTCTGTTTCTTTTTTTGGCAGCTAGATTCTCTTCTCTCCTTCAGGATGCTACCTCCTGATCTCCAACTTTCACTTGCCATGAAAACTCACTTTCAGTATAGGATCTGAAATTACATTAGTCACTTGCACCTTAATGTAAGTCTAAGGAACTGTGTTTACGCTCTAGGGGACATGGTTACATAACGACTTCCTTTTTAGTTGTAGGCCTTGATCTCTGTTAGAAGGATTGGACATTCAGAAGCAGGAGACAGTTCTGGGGACCAAAACTTTTCTTAGCACATGAGCATCTCCTCTAACTATGTTTATGGCTGATTTTGCCTGGAACTGTGGCTCCTACCTGTGATGGGGCAAATGAAGGTCACTGGGGTCACTCACATCGCAACCGTAAAAAGGAAGACTCAGCCACTGTGAACACTTGTCCTTCCTTTATCCTGCTCTTGTTCTGACCTCCCAGATCTTCCAGAACTAGGGCAGAGCTCCCAGGCACTTTTCTGGGGTGAGAGCTCAGCAATGATCAGAACCTTTGAAGATTCCTCTCTCTGTCATCTTGCTAGTTTTCCTTCTTCACAGTTCTTTGTTAATGGAAAATGGATGTAATCTAGCATACATACATGGAAACAAATACAATTCTTTGTTAACAGAAACATGGCCTTATTTTATTGTTTTCTCGAAAACCCTCATGAGCACCCTTTTCTTCTGTCTCCTCACTGAAGCCAGTGGCTGTTGGATGACTCTGGCCCCTTAATTGTTCCTGAGCACCTCTGGATGCCTATAATTCAGGTGTTGGGACAGTGTCTTTGTGTAGACTGTTTTATTCAAGCTTCATCTTCAGGAAAACAACAGTGTCTTGGAAAAGTCTCATATCTCTAACCTTGTTCTATGCATACTTCACCGAAGGATGAGAAATTGGAATTGGTACCACGTGGATTACGTACGTACGTAAGATCCCACCAAGCTGCTCATGCTGTACTGCAAGCACTTGCTACTCTGCTACTCTGGCCCTAGGAAAATCAATTGCACTTGACACAAGAATCAGTTGCCCCTGAGAGCACGATTTCTTTAAAAGTTTCAGAGACTCCAGTGGAAAGACCGTGGAGCTTTGAGGTCTGGGTCCAGCTCCTGGGATGTTGTGATTCAGCATTCCTCAGATAAAAACTTCACCAAACGCTAAAATCAACATTTGAAAGAGAATCTTGGTTATATTGAAACTTTACTTTGCCCTCAAATATTACTTGTCTCTGTTATTGAAGGAGACTCTAGCACTAGAGCAGCCAAAAATGAGGGGGGGAGCTGCACCAAAAGGGGGGAACTTGGAGAAGCACACTCACACAGTGAAGTTTTTTGTGTATTTTTTTCCTGATTATATAAGCAGTGTATTGATATATGCCCACTGAGGAAATTTTGGAAGTAAAGAAAGGCGTGAAGAAGAAAATTAAAATTACTCATCATTCCATCTACCCAGAACATTCTGGTGTATTTCCTTTAATCCATTTGTATATTTTACAAAATGGAGGTATATCACAGGTATCGTTTTATATCCTGATTTTTGCAATTTATATTATGCTATGAATGGAACCAGTTTGATGATAAAGCCTCAAGTTCATCAGGGTATAAACCTGGAATATTTTAACTCTTCCAATAATTGTTACTACCATGCTATGTCAAATTTTCTTCTCCCACTGGGTAGAAGGCAGCCGTGACAACAGCTTGATCTGACTCTATAACTTTCAGTCACATTTGGTTATTAAAACTGTCTAATTTCCACTATTAAGCCTAATATTTTACATTAAAAATTTCAATCTTATATTTGATTGATTCAAAACTCCTATCCCCAAGGGACTGGCTAGATGTGCAGTGTGTACTGGAAAGGATAGTACAGAGGGGCAGAGGGCATAGTCTGTTCCTTCCCGTATATCCCCTCCCTCTTCTCTGCCCTTACCCCTCCTTTATAGGGATATATGCAGGGAAGAAAAAGGAAAAAAACTTCCTAGGTGACTGCCTTTGGCAAGTTGCTGCCCCTTCCTACTGGTCACCACCACTATTCTAGCTCTTTGTCATCTGGTCAATATAGATGGGCAGGGAACCCAACATTCCTATGAGGGGTCTATCCCCATGGTACCCCTTTTGCCTCCAAGTTCAGCATACCTACCATGCTCATACACTTCCATGGCCCTACTGTGTGGCGTTTGAGCATAGGAGATATCTGGAGGGCACTCAAGAAAGTAGTTCTTTTCCCCTCATCACTTGACAATACCACAATACTACCCCTCAACCCCACCCTCAGTGTCCTCCTCCCGGCTATGGCAGAACCTAGGATTGAGACCTCAGGCCCTCCTTCTTGGATATGTCCCCAATAGTTATAAACAATTCTCTTGGGACCCACTCTTTTAGCTTGAAGGTGGTGATAAGTTGCATTTTCTCCATCTCTTCTTCCATGAGGAGGAAAAGAGTGGATAAACTCTCTTGACAAACTATACTCCTTAACAAAGGTGACTGTATTTTATTTTTCCATGATAAAAAGCCACCAAATCAGTTCAACTTTTGTCAGTTCTGTCAGTATGGGGAGTCTCAAGATTAAGGATCAGATCTCTGTTAAACTCAGCCCCTATAATATTTAATTATTTTGTTTTCAACAGTTTTCTGTCTCTACTTTAAACTGCCCTGTTCCCAAGGTAAAGTTCTCAATCAGTACCATCCTATCATTACAACGGCACTTTGTAAACATCTTTTTATGGCTGTGTTTCATTCCATTTTATAGATTACCACATACTTAAAACATTTAAGTTGTGTGTATATGTGTGTGTGTGTATGAGTGTATGTATATATATAGTCGATACTTGAATAACATAGGCTTGAACTGTGCAGGTCCACTTATACATGGATTTTTTTTTTCTATAGTAAATACTACAGTAGTACAGGATTTGCGGTTGGTTGAATCTGCAACGTGGAGCTGCAGATTCCAAGGAACTGCATATAAGGAGGACTGACTACAAGTTATACATGGATTTTCAACCGTGAGGAGTATCTGCATGCCTAAACCCCCCTGCCTCCCACCCCCGTGTTGTTCAATGATCAACGTGTGTGCTTGCGCGCGTGCACACACACACACACACACACACATATTTGGAATGAGGAGATTAAGGTTGTAGGCCTGGCCACATAATTTACTGGTAGACCACAGAATTTATGAACATTCTTAGTTGTAAGCAACAGAAACTAACTCTGGCTAATTAATCTAAAAAGGTACTGAGTTATACACAACATCAAACAGTTGAACAATTAAATCATAGGAAATTAGTTTAGATGCTGGGAAGCTTCGGGTATCTGGATAGCAGAAATGAATGGAGGTACCTCTTTAGGGTACTGCCAGTACTATGACTCAGACCCAAATACTTTCAATTCATGTATTACTCAACTCAAGATTCTGATTCCTCGGAAATAGAATCTGATTGACTTCACTTGGTTTCATGTGATCAAACACAGCGAGAACAGGAGGGCCGGTGAAGGACTTTGACTCACAGTACCAAAATGACAAAGAGAAAGGCGATACTGATATTAAAATACATGGAACGAGATCCTGAACAGGCCATATTTTTATAATACAGTATTTTTATATTAAAAGCAATGCTGTAATGAACATCTTTGTTCACATTTTGTATAATTTTCTTAGGATTATAGTTAACAGTTATTAAACACATCTTATATGTTGGCATTTTATTAAGCACTTTCAAAGCTTTATATAATTTAGTTCTCATAGGATATAAGTACTATTACTATTGGTAGATAGATATACAGAGTTTATTTGTTTATTCAACAATAATATTGAGCCCCTACATATGCTAGGCACTGTTCTCAGTGTTCTCATTCGTCCCTACCTGCTCTGACAGTGGTGCACTGCACCAGTACTGAAATTTGCCTTATGACAGCAGTGGCTGGCTGGAAGCAGGACAGGGCAATCTCCCCCTCTTCTTTGCAGGTTGAGCAAATGCCTAGGATGCCAATGCACTAGACTCAGGCCCCAGGTGCTCTCTTCTTTCCAGTAATAGAGTAAAAAGTTAGGCTATGCCAAAAGTTATCAGAAAAAGATCCAGGAGCCCCTTGCATTGTGTCAAGGTCCTTGAAGAGCCAGAAAAATATAAGTACTTTCCAAGGTGCTGAAAATAGCAGCAGTCACTATGTATGCACAAAGGATTAGTGACCCTGTATTTGATTATCACTTGATTTTCTGAAGAGTCAGCAGTATAGATGTATGATCTTCCAATCACAGTTTAATTAAAGGAGGGAACTGAGTTCCTGAATTTCCACCCTTTCTCTTGTCCCTGGGACAGGATGTTATTAAGCTGCAGAAGTAGCATTCATGTTATCTGTGGAGAGACCCATACTTCCTGGAGGAGGGGGGAGTAGGGAGTAGGAAAGGGCCCTTAGGATATCTGAATCCTTGGTTAGTATTGTGTTAGTCATAGGTGTGTTAGGGGTGAAAGAGAGTGGGAGGAATGACACAGGTACTAGATACTCTGGGTAATCTTTTCTTTCTATTTATTCAACACCAATGCTTTGTCTTCTTCTTCTAGGAAAACAGTAGGATTTGGACAAGAGACAGACATAATAGCAATTAAAAATTGGGGTATAGAGTCTTATCATCTTTAGTTTGATTTCCATAACCCATATAGGGATCACTTAGGGTTGGGTGTGGCTCTAAGCAAGAGAAAACAAAACAGTCATGGGCTAACCAGGGGGTTCATTTTTCCTCACATGAGTCTAGAGGTAGGCAGTGCAGGGCTGATGATGCAGGGCTCAAGAATGTCATTTAAGGCCCAGGTTCCTTTTATCTTCCTGATATGGCTCCTTATCATATGTTTTTCATCCTTGGGGTTGCAATATGGGTGCTGCAGCTCCAGGCTTCACATCCATGTTCCAGGCAGGAAGAATACGTGAGGGGCATGGTAGATAAGTCTGTCTCTTAAAAAAATGTTTCCACAGATTCACCCAGGAACTTTGACCTACATCTTTTTGAGCAGACTCTCTTACTGCAAGAGAAAGTGAAAGATGATATTTTAGTTTTCTAATCTCTATAGTCGAGGAAGGCAAGGGAGGAGCTGGATGTAAATGCCTCATTAACTGTGTGACCTATAAAATCACTTTTAAGCATGCCCGTATAAAGTGAGGATGATGTTGCCTACCTTGTAGAGTTGTTTTGATGTTTCCTACCTTGTAGAATGGAGGTAATGTATGATAAATCCTTATCACAGTGCCTGGCATGTCATAAGCTCTCTACAAACTTTTAAGAAAGAAACAGTATGCTATATCTATGTTCATAGATATATATAGCAAGGAGAGAAAGAAATATACAATTCAGAATAGGGTCACAGCCTCTCACGCTAGGATTTCTCACTTAGCTGGGTGCTCGGCTGAATTCTGGGAAGTTATAATCCCTGTGGATAGCAGCTGGCAAGGATGAAGAGACTCCCAGCAATCTCAGTCCCCTCTGCAGTGTTAGTTACTCTACACAGAATATTTAAGAATGCACCCAATTTGGCATGATGTTTGTGCTGACCTGTCTCACTGTCATAATCGTGACCCTGAAGAGCTTCAAGTAAATAAAAATTTGGTTAATACCTATGGATGTGGAATTGGTGGATCTGGAGGCGTGATCTGGCTCTGCTACTGACTACCATTGTGACCTTGGGGTAAACCTCAAGGACTTCAGTTTACTTACCTGTAAATTGAGGACATAACAACTCTTACCCACTACAGAAGATTTTGGAGATCAAATGAGGCAATATATGCTAAATCGCTTGGTAAAATACAGGTGTACAAATAAAAAACGGCTTTAAAACACATGGGTGCAGCTGGAGTGTGCATGGAATAAGGCGGGGGCTTCGTGACTCTCATCTGTGAGAAGACTTTTTTTGTTGTTTTGTTTTTGTTTTTGTTTGCGGTATGCGGGCCTCTCACTGTTGTGGCCTCTCCCGTTACAGAGCACAGGCTCCGGACGCACAGGCTCAGCGGCCATGGCTCACGGGCCCAGCCGCTCCGCGGCATCTGGGATCCTACCGGACCGGGGCACGAACCCGTGTCCCCTGCATCGACAGGTGGACTCTCAACCACTGCGCCACCAGGGAAGCCCGAGAAGACTCTTTCTTCTGTTAGTATATTCATCAGAAGAGGCTCAACCATTCCCATCACCTCCAGACTCTGGGCACAAGGGCCCAGACTAGGCGAAAACACCAAGTGGACAGTTTGTCTTCATCCCCCTCCTCCCATTCTGTGACCACCCTTCTGCTGCTCCAGGACATCTGTGTTCTCCAACTCTCCCCAGCATACCAAACCCAGCTCCTGTGTGCTCGGCAAGAGGACAAGTATGGCTACAGGAACGGGTAAGAGAAACTGATTTTGTTGAGCCCTAACACATGCTGGGCACTCTGCTGGGTGTCTTATATATCTTAAGTTTCAGTACCCTCTTTTCAAATATAGATTTATACACATATACATATTTTTTTAAATGAGAAAAATGAATCTCTTTTTTAAAAACGTTAAGCAACTTGCCCATGGTTACAAAGCTAGTAAGTGGCCAAGTGAGATGGAAATCTAGCTCTTCAGCTAAAAAGATCAGAAAGCATAAACTGAGGAACAGTTTCCCCAGTTTGTTATTTTAGAGCTGCCGATTCTAAGGGTTAAAAGCACTGAGGTGACTTGCCCAAGGTCACACAATGACATTAGCAGGGCTAGAACCGGATTCCAGATGTCTGAATGGCCAAACTAATAATTTTCCTACGGTGTGATCATGCAGTGCTGACATCAGCTGAGGGATGGGATTGGAGCCTCAGGGCACCAGGGCCACTTACCCGCCAGAAATCACAGGCTGGGTGGTGGTTCCTATCAGACTAAATATTGACAGAGACTCTTTTGCTCCCTTTGAAAATACATGTCTTCAGAGAGAGCCCTACCTAGCCTTGCTTCAGCTTTCAGTGAGGGTCTGGGGCGGGGTGTATGGGAGGAGGAGGTGGAGAGAAAGGGGAATAGAAGAGAAATGAAAAGCAAGAGAGAACAAAACAAGGCAAGGGGAAAAAATCAATGTCTGCTTGCAAGCAGGTGGGAGCTGTGGTTGTGATGAATATTTACCGGGTAGCGGTCTAATGATTTTAGAAATGTTTTTCTGACTGTACTGAGTGCTTGTGGGATTGTTTTTCAAGAAATAAAATACATTAAAACTCAGTCATTAAGAGCTTAAAGGAGGAGAGAACACAGGCTCCGAACGCATTAGCACACCCTGTAGTTAAGTAAGGGCCTCATTCCTAATGCATTTTTAATTTATTCTGTTTTGTAAAATAAAACTTTAAACTGCTCCTTGTACTATCAAATTTGTAATCATCTCCAGAGCCCGTCCCTAGCCACGGTGCTCTAGTGAGCTGCGGGGTGGTCACAGCTGAGTTGAAGTCTAAGTGCCCTCCTGCCCTGAGCTTTCGGGTAGCTCTGCCCAGCTCAGCTCTTTGCAGGAGCTCAGCCCAGTTTCTCCTTGCGGGGAAAGTCGTCCAGCACTGTGGGGTTGCTGCCGGAGAGGGGAGGATAGAATTTCAGGCTGAAGGTAGAGCACAGTAGCTTAGTCCATTAGAAAATCTGTGGGTATAAGGAGAAACTGAGACCCCGGGTTGAGGGACCTCTTATGTAGGAATTCACCTTCTCTGAGGACTTTGGAGACCCAGGAGAGCTCCCTGCCTGAGAAGAAAGAAAGGGGGGCACAGACTCCAGAAACCTAAAATGCGTTAGCTCATCTAGTCATCTCAACAGCTCTAGGAAATAGGCATTCATTTCCTTATTAGCCTGATGGGAGAACACGGCTTGGAATAGCTAAGTCACTTGTTCAAGGTCAGACTGTCTGATAGGAGGTGACAGGGTTTACCTTCTGATTCAGGTTAGGTTGACTCCAGAGCCAGGCTTGGGGTAGGAGTGGGGGGAGCAGAAGAAATAATAAGGATCAGATAAGGATCCTTTTCAGTTAATAGAGTGAATTTTGAGCTAGAGCTAAAGCTTGCTTTACCTCCTAAAGAAGACAGGAAAGCTGCTTGCCTGAAGTACAGGTGACCAAGACAATTTGGACTTTTTTTTACCTTTCTTCCTTACCTAGTTTCTTCCTATAAATCTGCTCCCTCTTTCTTTCAAGTCTTCTCAAATGTCTCCTTGTCGGTGAGGTCTTCACTGACCACTCATACAAAAAAGCCCTCCTACCACCGCCCTCCACAGAGGGTAAACAAGTAAAGCTGAACGCCGTTGCCAATCCCGTTGAAGCAGGCCTGCTTCTTTAGCCTAAGGGAAGATGAGTCATTTCACAAAGATCCAAGTGTATTTTTCTAAATGGCCACTTGTTTTGAGCCATTAAAGACAGCCCCTTGATGCTCACTGTTCCCCAAAGGGCACCCCACTCCAGACACTCGGGATTTTCTTCATCTTCATCACTGAGGTTGATGTTTCTCTTGATTCTAGAGGACTTCATCATGTGGTTCTCTAAATTATGTATTCACTCAACAAACAATTACTGAGAGCCTGTCAAAAAATAAAATAAAGGAAAATAACATGTGTCTTTGTATGAAAAAAATTTACTTGTCTATTTGTTTATTTTCACTCTCCCCAATTAGACTGTGAGCTCTGTGTGGGCAAAGATTTCATCTTTTTTGTTATGTCTAGAAGAGTGTCTGGCATCTAGTAAATGCTCAATAAATAATTGCTGAATAAATAAATGAAATTCCTAACTCTTGGACCCATCTCTTTCACTACAATAACTGGTGGCCATTTGTGGGTGACAGTAACTGATCTGTACCAGCTTGAGAAGATTGTACCAGAAGTTGATACTTCAAGGACAAACACCCTCAAAGTAATCATAGGTTCTCTGAATTCACAAGATGCCTCAAGGATGAGCCAAACTAATTCTCTCATTTTAGAAAGGAGGAAGCAGCCCAGAGAGGTAAAGCGATGAGCCCAAAGTCACACAGCTTGTCCACCCAGGTCTTATGCCCACTCAGATTCTCTCTCTCAGATTCACCAAGCAAGCTGCCAGTGGGGTGAGGACCCTAATCTCTGATGGCATCTGAGGCATTTTCAGAGATCTGCACATCCTCCAGTCTTTGTGGGAAGCCTGGGTCAGTTCTCCAGTTGAGATAGGTTGTCAGGTTAGGAGGGGTGAGGGGCTGAGACCCTTGCTGAACCAGGAAAAAATATCCAGGCACTGCAGCTGTATGCCTGCTCTTCATATCTGCTTGCTAACACTACCTTACAGTTCACGCTCCTGGCTGGCTGTGACCACAGGTACCTAGGAAGCTGTCTTCTTGGTATGATTTCTAAGGCTCTTGGAAAGACCCCTTACTCCATAACTGCTTTTCCATAGAGGCTGAAAATCATTCAACAGAACACAAATTCTGCTACAACCATGATGAGAGCAAGGCACCTCCTTTCCTCTGGGAGAAGGAGGAACACACTGACTTGAAGTCACTCAAAGTGATTGGAAGATCACATAGTGATTCTCTAGGAAGGGACCTGTAAGCATGTTACACTGTACAGGGACGGGAAGACACTTCTCTTCCACTGCAAACCTGCTGCTCACCCCGGGTCCCCAGTTCTCCCTCTCCTGCCTCTCCAGACAGTCTGCTGCTCTGTCTCCCCTCCCCACCTTGGGTACCCAAGACAGGGTGGTGACCCAGGTGACCCCTGGCTGTCTCAGAGGAGCCACTTCCCTGGGAAGAGATTTCTGGATTTGCAATTAACTATGAGGAAGAAACACATTCATTAAACATTTATATGTGTCCAACATTATGTTGGCTGATTCCGCATAGTTTTTCAACCACAGAAGGCAAATGAGATTATTCAAATTAAAGGATGAGAAATCCTAGGCTCGGAACAGTACATAAACTTGAGCTGGTGGACTCAGACCTGGCCAATCCAGGCAGCTCTGATCCTTAAGCAAAGGGACTGCCTCTTTACCAAACTGACCACAGCGACTGGGTGGTATGGTGGCCCAGCAGAGCCACTCTATCCTGGACAGTCTCCCAGGGAGTCACCCCAGTGAGCATCCTTCAAAGAGCCAATCTGCAGGCCACAGGGAGGAGCATTGCCAAGAAAATTCTCTGAAGCAAAAGCAATGACCACCCCCAGCTTGTTGCTGTCAGGGTGATGCATGAGGACAGCTCAGGGCACTGCAAAACCACCCTCTGATCTGTGGAAGATGCATACTAATGGATCAGATTACCAGGCCTAAGCTAATTGCTGTTTTTAATCTTCATTATTAAGGAGAAAGCAGTGGGTAGACCCTCAGAGTTTCTTTTCCCCACACCAGGAGGTGAACATCAGACTCAGTGGGGCTAAGTCCAGTACTGGTGGCCTTGTCCTCTTGCTTCAGCACCACCCGGACTTTTCTCCTAGGGTAAGGCAAGAAGCTTACTCCTCACTTTTCATGAAAAATATATTTTCTATTTCTCTTGATAGCCCTCCTCCTCCTGCTACCTCTTGTATTTCTCAGCTTGGCTCACACTTTATTTTCAGGATACCGTTACCAACAAATCACTTTTTGTTTCCCAGGGCAACTTGCTGAACACAAATTTGTTGATTAAATAACCCACAAGCACACGATGTTGGTCGTAATTGGGTGGGGAAAACAGCCTCCGCTAACAGTCAGCTCTGGGACCTGTGCTGGTCCGCTGGGAAATGCAGCCCATTAGAATGTCGGGCCTCTCAGCTCAGGAGTCTAGCCTTGTGAGTTCAATTGCTCCACCAAAGGAAGAAAATCATAAATTTGGAAAAAATACAACTTATAGTAGAGACAACCAGGGAAGGATGACTAGAGGACATTGTATGGCAATGAGCAAGGAAGGTCTGGGGTGTGGTAGGAAGTAGTTATGAGAGGATGCGGGACTTAATGAGATCAAAAAGAAAGTCCTTGATGAACTCAACTCAGATTGAAAAGTAATAATAGAATACCCAGGTCAGGTGAATCTATCTGTAAATCAGCTTGTCTATTTTTCGGGCTCTGTGTAATATTACCTCTAATTCAGCACAGTCAGCCAGGATTCCCCTCTATCCTGAGACAGTATTGAGGAGGAGGATCTCCTGGAATCACAAGAAACTATCTGGTCTAATGGTCTAGTTCATCTTGAGAGAAAATGAAGGCCCGTGGAGACGAAGTGATTTGTATGTCATAGAACTATCCTGTGGCAAAGATGGAGCTGGAGTCTGGGTTTCTGAACTTTAAGTTTGGATACGTTTAATAAATGCAGCCACCTATTCACGTACTTATCCATCCATCATCCATCCATCCATCATCCATCCATCCATCCTCCATCCATCAATCCACCCACCCATCCACCTACTCATTCATCCATTCTTCTATCCATCCTTCCATCCATCCATCCATCCGTCCATCCATTCATCTATCCAACCATCCAACAACCCAAGAATCCTTTCCTAAACTTCAAGAGCTAGAGTTCTAACGTACTCTGAATCAAGATTTATGATTGGATTGTTGTTATTTTATATTTGGCACTAAATTATGTTTATAATCTCCTGACCACTTATTCAGTGTGAACCCAGGGCATCTCCCAAAAGGAACTTCTACCCATAAAAAGATGAATGGATAAATAAGATGTGGTCTATCCATACAATGAAACATTACTTAGGCATAAAAAGAAATGAAGTTCTGGTCCATGTTATCATGTGGGTGAACCTTGAAAACATTATGCTAAGTGAAAGAAGTCAGATATGAAAGATTATATATTGTATGATTCCACTTATATGAAATATTCAGAGTAGGTGAATCCGTAGAGATAGGATACACATTGGTCGTTGCCAGGGGATAGGGGAGGAGAGAATGAGGAGGGACTGTTGAATGGGTACAAGATTTTCTTTTGGGGTGATAAAACACATTCTGGAACTTACTGTAGCAGGTGTTGCACAACATTGTGAGGGTACTGAATGTCACTGAAATGTACACTGTAAAATAGTTAATCTTATGTTATGTGAATTTCACCTCTAATTTTTTAAAAAGGACTTTTGATTCCTAGGCTCTGGGCTTGGGTGTGGAACGGGCACGAGAAGGCAGTACGTCCCCGAGGCTACAACGAGGAAGCGCTATGTGACCACTTCTGTACCTCACAAACAGGGTCACTGATTTTCCTACAGAAAGGGCACCCTAAAACCAAAAGGGCCTGCCTCTACAGGATCCTGACATCTGTGAGCCCTGTGGCCCAGACCCCAGCAGAGGGATTTGGTGGACTCTTCCCAGCATGTGCCCAGAGCTCCCATCATAGCCTCACCAGAGGGTAGGCTACAGTAGGCAAAGCGAGGAGGGGGCCACAGACCCTGAATTTAAAACAGAAATCTGAATTTTAAGACTCTCAACAGCTTTAGTTGCTGTCACTATTTTTAATAGATTTTTATCTCTTATGTATTCAGTTATTATCATCGTCACCAGCACATGGGGGAAATTTCAACATGCCTGTTAAAAACGTCAAGTTTATTAGACGCTCACTCAAAGCTCAGTTAATTTTGTTGTTTTGTTCTCTACTCCCCCCTACTTTTATTTAATTAATTTATTTCTTGGTGCGTGTGCATGGCTAATCTAAACATATGGCCAAATTTTCTCCACTGGTTTTAAAATACTTTAATGAATTCTGCAGTGGCTTGTAACAGGACTGAGTGCTGATGGCGGGGAGGGGATACTGGTTAGTACTGCCAGGATGACCCCTGCTGGGCCTACCCCTGGTGAGAACAATTCTCTCCTCTCCAGTCCGTATAAACTGCAAGGCTCTTGGCTTTGAGATTTTGGTTTCCATTTTCTTTTTGTTTGGGGGAATTACTTCCTCTTCCTGACAAATTGTCTCTTCAGAGAGTTCAGATGAGTCATCATTGACCGTGGGCCTCCAGAGAGGCTCTCTATTTAATCTACACACTCATCCTCTTTGGATGGTGACTTCTTCCTCATTGCTTTTCCTGGTACAGGATTAAAAAAATAAATAAAAGCAAAGAAACCACTGAGAGTGAAGAGGTTCAGGAAATGCTGTTTCCCTGCTTTGGCTCAACTGCCAAAGGATGTATTAAATACTTCTGGGTGCCAAAGGATCAGCCAGCTTGTGCGGGCATGGAAAAAGATCCAGTGGTCAGCTGTCACACCTGTCACTCCTTCACCAGCCAGGGTCAGAGGGAGCTGGGGGTGCACCAGGCACCTTTCTCAAGAAGCTTCCTAAGCACTTAAGTCCACCCACTGTAAGGTTGATAGCTCTGATATCTGCCCTGCATCCTGCAAAGGCCAAGCAATCCTTAGTGCATTAGTGTGGAAGAGTGAACTCCCAAGACAAGCTCCAGGAGAGGAAGCTGGTGATTTTAAGATGATTCATCAGATGCCAATCTCTACTATAAGGTCTCCCTGGAAATCATGGTAAACACACTTATTTTATTTTATTTTTAAAGCTTTTTATTTTATATTGGAGTATAGCCGATTAACAATGTTGTGATAGTTTCAGGTGCACAGCAAAGGGACTCAGCCATGCATATACATGTATCCATTCAAACACACTTATCTTATATTCTATGTCAGATAATGCTAATGTCTGAAATATTTCAAGTTCTGACTCTGTTATCTATTGTTTATGCTGGATTTCGCTCATAGTGCTCTGTTTCCTTGTGTGTTTTATAATTTTTGATGGTAACTTCATGTTCCTTGAAACTTCATCTGGGGAAGTTCTGAAGCCTCAAGTGAAATCACATTCTTCCAGAGAAAATTTGTGTTGGTATCTGCCAGGCACTTGGGAGCTATACCAAGCCAATGACATTTGAAATTAAAATTTCTGCCTAAAGATTTGGACCACAGACTCAAATGAATAGTTATGAATCTCAGGGGAGAATTTTTTCCCTCTTATCAACATTAAGACTTACAAGTCTCCTTACTCTTCTCTTCCGTATAGTGGGTTTATTTTATGTTTAAATAATTTTTATTTTAAAATAGTTTTATATTTACAGAATAGTTTCAAAAACAATACAGAGAGTTCTCATATACCCTGTACCCATTTTCCCTTTTCGTTAACATATTTATGTGGTAGGGACATTTGTCAAAATTAATGAACCAATATTGATAGATTATTATTAACTAAAGTTCATGTTTGATTTCTATTATCTTAGTTTTTACCTATCGACCTTTTTCTGTTCCGGGATCTCATCCAGGACACCATATTACATTTAGTCATCAACGTCTCTTTAGCCTCCTTTGTCTGTGATGGTTTCTCAGAGTTTCCTTGTTTTTGATGATCTTAACCTTTTTGAAGAGTACTGGTCAGGTATTTTGTAGAATGTTCCTCTACTGGGATTTGTCTGATGACTTTTTTTCATGTTTAACCTGGAGTTTTGGGTTTGGAAGAGGAAGACCATGGAATCGTCTTATTTTTCATTCATTCTTTCACTAAGGCTATAGCCCTTTGTGGTCTCACTTTTATGCGGTCTTTCTAGGTAGATTGCTCACCGTGGGTGAGCCCTAGGCTGTATCTCCTGATTGCTGAGTCCTTAGCAGCCACCAAGACAGAAGCTTAGCGTCCCCAGGGGGTGGCAGATATTCTGGCTCAGGCTCTTGCTTCCCTCCCAGGATGGCGATTTTCACTTTGGTTTTGGCCAAAGTGACCCGCAGAATCCTCACTTTTTTAAAACTAGTTCAGCAATTCGCATAGTAAAGTGCTCTTATATAATTTATCCAGGTTTTGCTGTTGTTTTCACTGGGAGAGTTATTCAGGAGCTCATACTGCTGGAAGTGAAAGTTGAGAGAAGTCTGATCCTACCTAAAGCTGCAGCCTCATCTCTCAGCAATCTCAGTTTCCATTTACTCAATGAACTTCTACCGAGCATGTATTAGGGGCCAGCATTTTGTTAGGCGCCAGAGAACAACTGATGTACAGCCTCTGTCTTTATGCAGCTGACAGTCCAGCAGGCAAGCAGCATGTGCTGGAGCAGCACAGTGGAGAAGCCATAGGGACAGCGTGGGTGGAGCACAGGGAGCAAGGCAGAGAATGCTGAGAGAGAGAACGCCAGAGCAGTAGGGAGGGATCAGGCCAGCAAAGCCTTGTAGGTCATGCTAGAACTGTTAGATTTGGTCCTAAGAGCACTGGGAAGCCACTGAGGATGTCTGGATCCCAAAGTGTGACAATGACCCAAGGGGCTTTTAAAAAGATCTCTCTGGGTTCTGGAGAGGGTATATTGGACTTTGGGTTGAAAAACTAGTGACAGGGCTGTTACAGCAGCCCAGATGACATAGTGAAAATGGTAAAAGTGGACTTGAAGAGAAATATTTAGGAAGTAGAATGTACAGGACTTCGTGATGGTTTGAACATGGGGAATCAAGAACAGAGAGGATCAAGGATGATGCCCGGTCTCTGAATAGAGCAATTAGAAGGACAGTGACATCACTACTCAACAAGAGAACTCTAGGGACAGGGGTGCAGGTTTGTTGGGGAACCAGGGTGTTCAGCTAGTAACACATTTACTCTAAGGTGCCTTTGAGGCATCTAGAAGGAGGCATGACATAGGTGGAGGTTGAGGTCAACAACGCAGAGACAAGGTCTGAGCCAGTCACAGAAATGTGAGAATCCTGTTGAGGTCCTGGGGCTGAGGGAATGGGAGGAAGAGAGACGGGTGGGTCAGAGTGAAGGGCAGGGGAGGGAACACTTGCCCAGAGAGGGGGCACAGGGGACCGGGGTTCATAGGACTCTTCCTCATGGTCCCTCCAAATGCTGAGAGAGCGTGCATTTTGGTCTCAAATGTACATGACATGATATGACTTACAAAGCCCTCGCTGGGATGTGATCTTACTGGAAGCTGGTCTTTTTTTCCTCCTGTTGGCACCAATCTTCTGCCTGGCTTTCTCTGCTATAGTCATGATATTTCTCCTTTTAGTCCAATGCACCATAAACCTTCTTGCCTCAGGACCTGTGCCTTAGGAAACTAAGGCCACAAGAAATTAAGAGAGCTCCTCAGGCAGAGCCATGTAGCCTGGATCTGATGCCAAACCTTCTGGCTTTTCTATTATACCTGGGAGCACCCTTGAATCCTCTTCCCTTTAGCAAGGTGAGCTGATCAACCGCTGAATTTAGACAATTGGCTCCTTCAGGGAGAGGTTGAGAGCTGGTGTTGGGGGGTTGGGTGGGGGGGATGGAGTGGGACCCCTGGCATTGCCAAAGTCTGGGCAAGGTGGGAGGGGTGGTAGGAGGCTGTGGGTTGGGCCTAGGGAGGAAGAGTATATATCTTCATGTGTGTGGGGGGTTGGGGGGTAGGGGTCGAGAAGGGGCGGGGTGGGTGATTTCGGACAGATGGTCAGAGGTCTCCAGAGACAAAATTTGTCTCTCTGATCCTTTTCCATGGACAGAGTGCACCAGGTCAGAAGGTACCTGTGCCATGAGTCAGTTCCAAGGACCTGGGAAGCAGCCTTGACTTGATAGGGTAGACACTCAAAGCAGGGAATCAAGGCCAAATACCCCTCTGGAAGTGTCTCCCACGTTGAATTCCACTCTGATGGAATCACATGATCTACTTGAGCATTTAGGTGTATAAAAACTGACAGAAGGCCTTCTGAGCAATTGTGGAAAGTGGGTCTGTATTCCCTGGGTGGTCCCCCTGCAGCTCACGGAAGAGGCTGGGCAGGAAGTGAGCTCTGCAAACACAGGGCAAATGCCCGCCTCCATCCTATCCTCCCATCCTCACGAGACCCACCATTCTGACCCCTCAGAGTCTAGGCTGTATCAAAAGATACTTGTTGAGCAGCTGTTATATGCCAGGCACTATGGGATGCAGAGGTGATCCAAACATGAGTCTTTCCCTCTAGGAGACTAGAATAAGGAATAAGACAAGAATCCCAGTGGAGGTCACAGAACAGAACGTGAGAGGCACCAAAAAAGGAGATACAGAGGAGCTCCAACGAAGTTTAAGAAAATTTCAGACCCTCTCTCCCTCCCTTCTTTTGTTCAACAAATATTGCTTGCACTTTGGTGGGCACAGATGTATGGTGAACAAAAGCGTGGGCTTGGCGCGAGCCACAACTACTGAAGGCCGCATGCCTAGAGCTCGTGCTCTGCAACAAGAGAAGCCACAACAATAAGAAGCCCATGCACCGCAACGAAGAGTAGACCCTGCTCACTGCAGCTAGAGAAAGCCCATGCACAGAAACGAAGACCCAACACAGCCACAAATAAAAAGCAAATAAATTTAAAAAAAAAAAAAAAGTGTGAGCTTGGGCCAGACTGCCTACAATTTATTCCTGGCTCCTTCTCCCGCCACTTCTAGCTGAGTGACAACAGGTAAGTTACTTATTGTCTCCATGTCTCAGTCTTCTCATTTGGAAATTGAAGATAATAACGGCATCGACCCTATGGGATTAATGTGAGGATTAAATGAGTTAATACATGTCAAGTGCTTAGAATGTTTCCTGGCACATAGCCACCCTCAGAGACTGATGTGAGCTAAGATGATGACAGCTGTGACTACAGTGATGCTGGTGGCGTGACAGGCACTAGGGGTGCAGCCAGGAGGACAGTGGATAGAGAGGTAAGGTCCATGTTCCCACCGTTTCCAGACTGAGGCAAAGGAAGGAGAGAGAAATGGGAACCACGGAAAGTCTTCACGGAGAATCTGGCTTTGAACCGAACAGGCTCTGGAGCCATATGACGGAGTCCCAGCATGTTTCAAGCCAGAGCAAATGTTTGGAGGTGGAAAGGAGGAAGTAAGTGTACAGAGAGTGTTGCCTGGGATCCTGTCAAAGAATCATGCAGAAATAGGCCAAGGTGTCAGGAACTTACTCCATAGCCCAAGCCTGTCCCTTCCCTAGGCCCTTTTCACACAGCAGGGACAGACTATTAGTGATACAGTCAAAGAGCCAATTCTTCATCTGGGACAACTGGTTTAGGACTCACCCTCCTCCAAGTCAGCAAGCATCAGCTTAGCTTGGAGGTAACACACTCTGAAAGTGACTGACCCTGCACCCCACCCCGCCAAGCCCAACAAAGAAAGAGACCCGGAGCCCCTGCGGCAACTCTGCATGCCCACACCCCCTTTCCTGTGGGCTGTCTGAGGCAAGAGGTCCCTCTTCTCCGCGTGGACCGTCCGGCTTCACCCGGGCTGCCCCATCCAGCAGGAGAAGGCCTGGATTTCTCAACATCTAAAGGCCTGTTTCTCTACTGTGGCCCGGGTTTGGGATGGCATCAGGCTGTGGGCTCACACTGGACTGTGTAGGCACCCTGGCTTCACCATGTGCTGTCCTGAGAAAGCCTCTTTGAGCTTCAGTTGCCTCCGTAGAAAGCAGAGATAATAATAACACCGCACAGGCCAGCTCTGAATGTCAAATGAACAATCACATATGGAGAACGTGGTGCTGAATAGATGCTCAGTCCATGCTGCTTTCTTTCCCTTCCTCTGGGCTCTCAGCCTCCTGGAAGGCTAAACTTGCCACCTAAATCACCCTTCACTTTCAGACCTGGACATCAGTGGGGGACAAGGGACTGTGGTTCTCTCGGAAAAGAAAGAAAACAGCCAGCCATTACATCACCTCTCCTTCTCCCTCCAGGAGGCCTGCCAGGGTGGTCGCGTGAGGTGTGTCGGGGTAAGATCAACCTGGGGTGAAATGGCCGAGTGGGGAACACTGAGCCCTACCTCTCCCCTCTGGGGCCCAGGCCCAGGTTTGTTTGTTCTGCTCTTCCTTGGAATCAGGAAGAGATCTAGATGGTTATTTAACCTTGAGGATTAGCTGATTGGAGGGTTTACTCGGCTACCCCTCCCAAGGGCAGTTCTGTTCAATAGAGCAAACCATCCTAAGGTGGAGTAAACACCAGTGTGGGTTCTGAAGGCCTTCTTGTGGAAGGGCATTTGGCATCAGGAGGGCACAGAGGACTGTCTGGGTCTCCTGAGGGTCCCTGGGGTTGAGGACTTCCTACACCTGGAAAGGGGGCTGCCAAGGGTCCTGCCCTCTGACTTCCAGCCCCATCTCCTCCAGACCTACTTCCTGCCTGGAGGACCCTCCCAGACCTCCCACCACAGGGAAGTAGCTGCCGGGGGCCCAGCAGCTGCACTCTAAAATCTACAGCCGGGCTTCCCTGGTGGCGTAGTGGTTGAGAATCCACCTGCCGATGCAGGGGACGCGGGTTCGTGCCCCAGTCCGGGAAGATCCCACATGCCGCGGAGCGGCTGGGCCCGTGAGCCATGGCCGCTCATCGCCTGCCCGTCCGGAGCCAGTGCTCCGCAACAGGAGAGGCCACAACCGTGAGAGGCCCGCGTACCTCAAAAATAAATAAATAAATGAAATAAAATAAAATAAAATCTACAGCCAACTTTGCATCCAGGCACATTGCTCACAGGCCGCTCCTGCCCAAGGGCCAAGCCCAGCAGAGATACTGAGGCAGACCCATTGCCGGGAGCCGGGTGACTCCTTTATCAGTGGCTTCGGCTCAAGGACTCCCCAGTGGCTTTTCCAAACCATCCTTAGACTGCTTGGCAGTCCACCTGGCCAGGTGGACGCTCTCTCTCTCATTCTCTTGATGTCAGACTACATCACCACCTGACAACTCTCCCCAGCTCACTCCACTCTCACCATGGCTTTCTTTCGTATAAGCATTTTCCCTAACAAAATCCTCCCACCTTTAATCTCAGGAGAGCCAGACTAACACAACCCCCCATCCCTTTTCCAGCAATGTCCTGTTAATGCTGTATATCTAAGCCCAACCATCTTTAAACACACCTGGACAACATTCTCTAGTAGCTGGGCCTGATTGAAAGGCTCTGACCAGGTATAACTGGGAGGTAACATCTTCTAAAGTATTTGCAAGGGTCTCAGCCAAAAACCAGGTACAGTAGAAGAGTGTTTACCCAGCACGTGCAGACCTCACCTACCTTTGATAAATAACATTCCAGCAGTTTAGAAATGTTCATTTCTACAGCACACCATGCTCTAAAAACCCAAAGAAAAATAAAACCGAACCTATTTTGGCCTATGTTACCTCATTTAAGAAGTGATATAAAGTATGATAGGAAATAAAATAATTCGATGGGTGTATGTGCTTTGTCAAACCTATCACATAATATAAACATATGGTATAAGTGGATGAAACATCATTTGAGAATAATACCATGCTCCCCGTTGTGAGTCCCCAAGAGGCCTCCTGCTATATGGTTTCTTCCAAGGGAACCAGAGGTTGAGTCTAGAAGCAGTTGGAAGGTCGACATGGGTGAGGGGCAGGCTTCTAGGATGGAAGCCAGAGGTGGTCTTGGGGAGGGCAGAGCTGTGGGGGGGGGGATGTAACTGAGCCCAGAGCAGCCCCTAGACACAGAGCTGCAGCCCCAGCCCCTGTTTCTCTGGCTCCCGTGCTCTGTGGAGCAGCCTGCAGGTGAATAGGTACATCCAGGGAACACACAGTAAAGACCGAGGCCAAAGGCCGTCTCTTCCTCAGAGCGCCCGATCTTCCAGGTACAGGCGCTCCACACTGCCCCCAGTTCACTACCTGGACCTTGCATGGCAGGGGCCACTCTCTCGTGTTCTGTGGCTCTTTAGATCTGGCTTTTCTCTGATGCTCAACACCTCCTCAGGGGCCAGGACTATGACTGGGCCATCACTCAGGGCTCAGCACTGCGACTCCTGCAGAGCAGCGCACACAGCACACAGGCGAGCCCACTCCCAGCACACAATGCAAAATCCCCCTGACAGCTCTCTCTGGATTTGCACCTGCCGCCGTTGGCCCTTGTTCTGCCTTTTGGAAACCCGGAGACAACTTTAATGTCATGAATAGAATGTTATTTGGTCTTATAAGTTGTATTTTTTTTTCTTCCAGCTTTGTGTTGTAATATATTGTCTGGTGAATCCTTGGATGTGGATGACATTCAGACCCATTCAGACTAATGAATTGTTGTTTGCAAATGGTACAGTTGCATCTCGTTTAGTGAGTGGGTCCTATCCTAATAGACTCTTAAGATGGACATTTGATTCTTCAGCAGGGAGAACGGTACTGACAGCCTTCCATTTCTGTTTTTTGCTTTTGCTCCTGGAGGCTTCTTGGCCCTGTACCAAAGCTCAGGAAACTCAGTGATGAAATCTGGCTTGGGGTAATTGTTGGAAAAGTCTGCCCTCCAGTTAGCACCCCGGCACTTGGGAGGGAATCCTGAGAAAAGGTACTCCCTCTCTCTCTCCTGCAACAACCTGGAGATGCAGATGGGTGACGAGCTGCCTATGCTTCTAAATGTTGAGATTCCATCAAGAACTTAAGTACAAGAACCTATTACTTTATGAAACAGGACTGCTCTAAAAAGTTACATATAAATCTGATTGTGTTCAGGAGGAGAGATGGGCAGATTTGGTCAAATTGGATTTTAAATGTATTAGAGGCTCTGAGTATTTGAGAGAACCCGAGGGTGATGCTTAGAAGAGAGAGGAATCTTATGGAGAGAAAATAACCAACACTGAAAATTCTACTTGGTTCATTTGCTCATTCACTTAACCACAGAATGAACTTTTGTAGGACACCAACTATGTCCTCGGCCTTATTCCAGTGACTAGTGAGACAAAGACAAATGAGCCACCTGCTGTATTTTTTAAGGCAGGGAATGTGCTCAAGGCACAGTGGAGCCTGAGTCCCAGAATGCCTATGTTTATGCCAGGCGTGAGCATCCATTAGAACAGACCAAGGCCCTGCCCTCAAGCTTCACCAGCTGGTCCCCCTGCTAGGTAACAGCCACCGATAAGTCCCTGAACTGGTAATTCCTGCTCCTGAGGCCTGACGGAGCCGTGTCCCTCACCTTCTGTTGACTTCACCTTGCCTTTATGATAACAGTGACATAAAAAACACATGGAGAAGAAGTACTAGGGAGGCCTTGATGCAAGAGAGACCACTGTGGCATCATTAAACGGAAAGTTATCTCAAGCACAGGACGCAGGAAGAGCTCACCTTCTTTGCAAAAGCACAGTCTTTTCTTTCATCCTCTGAAGAGGTTTGTGTCCCTCTTCCTTACCTGCCCCTTCTCCCCATCACTTCTCCACTACTTCTTCCTGCCGCCTCCAACCTGTGGCTCCGGGAAAATCAGGTGTCTCTGAGGCCAACGGTCCAGGGCCATGGAGAAAGCGTATGAAAGTGAACCTACTGGGAATTACAGCCGGAGGCTGCTTGACACATGTCGGCCTCACAGCTCATGGGACATAGCTGTGTTAAGCTGTGACAACAGCGCTCCACGCCACCAGGCAGCAAATGGATTTCGGTTCCGCTTTCATTTCTAACGAACGGCCATGCTTATGCCACACGCATCAGCAGGAGACGATCCTGCCTCATTAACAGCCTTGCTTAATGGCTGCCTTCCTGCTTATCACACCTCGTCCTGATTAAATTGTTACATAAAGAGAAATGTTTTTGCAGGAAATATCTGTCGGGAATTTCAATCAGGTTCCAAGGCCACCATTGCTGAGTCATGGTTCTTGCCTTTTCAGTTAATGAGGTTTTCATAGGCCCTGGCAGGGGTGGCCTTTGGGGAGAAGAACTGATCGGTTTCAAGAGCACAGAGAGAAGGGAAGAATAGAAATGTAAACACCAGCGATCAGGTGGGAGGTTTCCAGGCTTAGCTGGGAGTCTGGGAACAAGTCAGAACTCTCCTGGCCTTATTCCTGGGTCTGTGAATGAAGTCTCTTCTCTATGCTGGGAAGGGGGAGAAATATGTGAGCCATGGGGGGCCCTGCTCTGCTCACTCTGTGTCCCCTCCAGCCTCTTCCCTTCACTGGCCGAGCCAGATGTGGGACGTTCAGAAGAAAGGCAGAGGCCCAGGGTCGGGGAGCCAGGTGTTATGTGCTTGCAGGCTTTCCAGATCTCCGTCAGCATGTATTCAGTGTTACTATGCATCGGGTCCTCTTCCAGGTACTTTATGAGTTGTAACCCGTGTAATCCTCACAAGGACCCAATGAGGTCGGCATCGTCATCTCCACTTTACAGACACACAAAGGGAGGCAACAAAGGGGTGAAATGAGTTGACCGATTCACATAGCTGAGCAGGGACAGAGCTGGCATTTGCCCTGGAGCCACGCCCTGGACCTGCACAGGATACTGTCGAGTGTCACGGGGTGGCGAGCGCTTTTGAGCACCCACCTACTCAACTGTGTACTGAGTATGTTACGGGATATTGGAAGCTGAAGGTGATAAGACGTGGTTCTTGCCTGAAAAGAATTGATGATACAGTTGGGGAAGGAAAACACACCTGCCAAATGGCTCAAAAACAATTAAAAAGGGTAACCTTGATAGTGAAGCAAACAAGCCAAAATAAATAAATAAATAAGAAAGAAACTGTACACATATCTGAGTACCTCTGATTTCAGAAAGCAAAAAGGCATGCTCCTCTCCAGGCCGGACTTAAAGGGTGTCAAAAGCCTGTTGTTGGACTGTGGCCAGGGAAGGGGTTTGTACCAGCTTTGTGATGAGAAGGGATGTGCAGCTAATCCAGGGTGGCTTCCTGGGTGTGCTGAGTGCCTTGTCAAGCCCTGAAGACACTGATAGATGTGGATGGGCGTAGGAAAGGGAAGCGTTAGCTCGTTGTCATCTCCTTCCAACCTCTCCCAGGAGCCAGGGGAAGCAGCTATAGACCAGGCTCGCTGAAGGGAGATCATCTACGCCTGGTGGAGGCTCCACGGGGAGTGTCAGTGGCAAGGCTGCAGAAGGAGGGGACCCCACCTAACTGCTCACTGGCTGTGATGGGTTATCAAGTTGATGATGTTATATTCTGGCCACATGGAATAGAAGCTGAGCATTTTGACTCAGTATGAAATGTCCTTTGCCTTCAGAAGAGGAAGAGGAGAAATGAATAAACTTTCTAAGAAACTAATTAACCCACGGACAGTTCATACTGTTGTTCTAATCCAGATGTTGGACTTACCCGATATTGGACACCCAGTTTAGAGACAGCCCATCAGGACACAAAGTAGACCAGTTTAATCATCTTTCTCTGGCAGATAATGAAGCTGTTTCATTTTATTTTGGTTTATATCACGTTGGGCTCTCCAGGCCCAGTGAACAAAGGGCTGGCATCTTGCCAGACAGAAGCGGGGTGTGGGGAATTCGTCTCTGGAAGCAAGGAGGCGTCTCACCACTCCTTGGTCATCACGGTATAAAAACTCCGTGGTAAAAAAAAGTGTTGTAGCAGAGGGGGTGGGAGTGGCTTTACACAATCTTCAAAAGGCAAAGAGAACCTTGGGCTGAAGGGAAGCTCATGGCCTTGGTACCTGTCAGTAAGAAAGGAGATGACTTGCTGTGTCACTGGATCACAACCGCACTGGGCAGTGTTTCCTCAGATAGCCTGACTCAACCGTTGAAGCCATTGTGGACTCTGGGAGGTTGCAGCCTCCCGCTGGGGAGGGCAAGTGGCTCTGTCTGTCCCCCAAAAGTGTCCCGAGGTCCAGAGCTCAGGACTGGCCCCTCCATCTCACACTCCTGGTCCTTGAGCTGGACAGTCCCAGCACCCCGCCTCTGCATTGTCTCTTATATACCTCACCATGGAGCCCTGCCAGGTATCTCCGGCCCCCCCGACCTGCTGTCACTTCATAGTACCTCTGCAACCCCAGAGCTTGAAGCCTCAGTTTTCTTATCCAACAAATGGGGACGGTAAAACCTATCTCATAGGTTGCTGGGAGGATTCTGTGAGATAGTGCCCAACCTGCTTTGTAGGGAACCCACCACAAGTGCTCAGGATCGGCTGGGCTTTTAGGTAGTGACTATGGTCATGCCCAATGACATCTGCCTCCAAACTAGATCCCCTTCCTGCAAACTCCCTCATGCCAATGCCTGACTAACCTTCTCAAACCCTCACTTTTGTCGTTTGTGCTTAAGTAGCTACAACCCCTACTGAATGCCCATGAGATCAAGTCCAAGTTCCCCCGCCTGGCATCCAACACTCCCATCCATTGTCCCCACCTCACCTTGCCAGCCTCCTCTCTCACAACCACACAATTTGAGGCTGCTGCACTTATCAGCCTGGGTTGTTTACTGTTTTCCCCTCACACCAACCTATTCTTGCAGTTTAAGAGGAAAGCAATTAATGCAGTAGGCTCTCAATTTTTACTGAATACAATGATAATGGAAAAAATAGATAACATTTGTATTTGACTTTACATTTAGTAGAATATCTACATACACATATATGTATGTAGATGTCTGTATACATACGTATAACTATATACAATTTCACATCTAGGTGAAACGGTGGGTTCAAGTTAACATTTACCGAGCATCTACCAGGTGCCAGTTACTGTACCAGGCAGAATATGAATCTGAAATAGAAGGACATCAGGCTCCGTGGCAGTTCCAGATGTTCTGGGGTCAGCACTTCCTCCTGGTACCTGACATCATTTCCCACGCATGAAACCATCTACTGGTCCCATGGGTTTGGCCAGCCCTGCCTGCTCACTCAAAACACAGATGCCAAGACACACACTATTGCTCACGGAGGCCCAAGTGCACGGAGTTAATGTGGCATAAATTACTCCACAGAGGTGTGTAGCTTCCATGTGGCCTGTCCTATCCAGCCGGCTTACAACTCCTTGAAGCTTTGCATCTATTACCCTTCACAGGCTGCCGGGCAGCTTGAAATAAAACACACGGTTGCTTTCCATTTGCCCTGATTCCTTGGCCCTCGTCCCCTCCATGGCCATTGGGCTGTGCTCCTTTCAACTCAGGCCCCTCCCTTTGCCCTCCTTTTTAACCACCCCCAGGTCTCTGGCTCCTTCATCCTGGCATCACCTGCAGTCAGTGTTAGGAGGGAGCTTGGCTTGGTGTTCACAACATCTGTTTCCACCTGGCAGCACTAGTTCAGAACGGGTAGCTGTCAGGTTCAAGGGGAATTGGCCCAGTAGTCCACAGAGCGGTTCAATCTTTGGCAAGCTGGGGAGAGAGAAAAGACTGAACTACAGTGAACTGGCCTTAATGCAACAGTTCTCCTAGGTGACTCACCAGTGTGGGTAGTGGGAGAGTGAAGGCCACAGCTCCAGCAGTTGTGCAGGTGGTTCCCTGGGAGTGCCATGGTAGGAACCACCTGCACAGCACACAGAGGGTCACGACTGCTATGTCAGAGCAAGCTAGAGAACAGAGATGCCCGACATGGAGCCGGACGGACTCGAGGGTGACCTTGGACCTGTCACCTAACTTCTCTGAGCTTCTGTTGCATCTTCTGTAAAGTTAAAATGACTTCACAAGGCTGTTGTGAGGAAATGCATGTGAAAGAGCAGAGCTCAGCACTGAGTACCCAACCATTGCTCAAAAATTTTATTTGTACCTTTGACAATCCTTGCCCTGCCCATATCATGGGGACTGTTGGGAGGATTTAAAAAGTGCTGTGTAAACTGCAAAGTGTATGCAAACGGGAGGTAGTGCTGTGTCAGTATGGGGTCTGCAAACTTATTCTGTGAAGGACCAGACAATAAATATTTCAGATTTTGTGGGCCCTGTTGTCCCTGTCACAACTACTCAGCTCTGCCAGTGTAGCAAGAAAGCAGCCACAGACAATAGGTGAAAGTACCAATAAAACTTTATTTATAAAACAGGAAGCAAGACTGTGTTAGCCTTGGGCCATAGCTCAGCAGCCCTGTGTTAGAAGATGGGTTGGGGACCAGGCTCCCTTGGGCTATGTGATTGAGGCCCGCTCCTTACCTCTTTCTTTTGCTGTTCAATGTGGAGCATTTGATGTGGATCCACGGAGAACCCCAATCCTCAGGAGCCCCATCTCCCAGCAGGAAACTTGGATCTACGAAAAGAGCAAAAGAGTTACCTTCCACCTACCTCCCCTTGTCTCGTGAGTCTGGGGGAGGGACTCCAGGGTCAAATGGTCCAGTCACTTGCCCCGGCAGGAGTTCATCTGGAGCAGGGCTTGCACAGTCAAATGCCCACAAGCAAAGTGGGTAATAAAAATGAGTGAAGGCTCTGAGTGCCACTCAGTCTATCTTCTGCTTCCCCACTTCTGGTTGAGGTGTGGGATGGAAGTGTTTCTCTGCTGTAAGAGAAAACAGCAGAGCAAGCATGATAATAAGTGGCCACTGACACTCAAGGTCAGAGACCATGGGGAGTGTTAAAAACTCAGGTGAAACTGACCAAGTAATGGTCCATGTGAAGGGCTATGGGAACTGCTGTTCAGCTCCCTCTAAATGTTGCCATTGAGGAATTGAGGGCCAGCGTTAACACATCTTCCAGTTTTCAGGACAAGCTGTAAATCCAAACTTTTCTTGCAAAATCTCCCAATTTTGAATATTGAATGTATTAAAACAGACTATAGGTCCAAAGAAAACATCTAAGGAGATCATTTTGTGCTTCTGGAACATCTAAGGAGCATCTGAAACATCTAAGGAGAACATCTAAGGAGATCAAAGAAAACATCTAAGGAGATCATTTTGTGCTTCTAAGTTTCTAGATCTGGAGAAATGAAAGCTTTAAGGCCTGCTCTAGAGAATGCAGGGCTGTGCAAGGAAAGGTTTCTGGAGAAGCCTAGACATGTTCTACATCCAGTGTTTCTTAGCCTCAGCATTTGGATACTTTGGGCCAGATAATTCTTTTTTCTTGGGGACTGTCCTGTGTATTTTAGGTTATCTAGCAGCATCCCTGGCCTCTACACATTAATGCCAGTTGCACTTCCCTTTCCAAGTAATAACAACCAAAACTGCGCCCAGACTTTTGTCCCCTGAGGGGCAAAGTCACCTGGGTTGAAAACCACTCCGGAGATGGTGAACGGACAGCACTGCCAAGGGATAGCCCTTCAGCAGCGATTAGTGGGCAAATGTTTCTAAATTAGCAACTTTTAATTTAGACCTAAACCTCCATTATTGCCTGAGGCTTGAGGAAAACTGGTGACCATTTAAAATTAATTGGAACCCTCTGTGAATCAGTGGAGGGTGAAAAGCAGAAAAGGTCCGAATAATGAACTGGGCTGGAGTGATGGGGCAGAGGGGCAGGGAAGGTGGGGCAACAGCTGGTGACACGAGGACAAGGAGCCACGGCTGGCTGGGAACAGGTTGTCCTGCCAGGGAATCCCACGGCTACGCTCTGTGAGCAGCAGAAGCCATGGCCTCAGCGCGGGACCCTGAAGGGAGACCAGTGTTCAGGCTTCGAAGGCCTGGGGCCGAAGCCCAGCCATGTACCATGGGGAGCATGACCTGGCAGGGACAGACACGGGTAGAGCAAACCCCTGAAAATAGGAAGGGATGGTTCTTGAGGTCGACGGCATTTTCCTAAAGGATTCAAACACCTTGGTGCTGTGCTTTACGAAAACCACTGGAGTGGGTGAATAAATTCTCTCTCCTTAGGCTCAGAAAACCATAATAAACGCAGGTGATTCCTCGGACCAAAGACTAAAGGACAAAGTGTCATCAGGGTTAAGCTCTGGCTATAGACGATGGAGGCCTAAACAACATGGAGGAAGAAATGCAAGCATTTGAGGGAGAGACCATGCTCTGATGGAGGTGGGGAGGGGTTGAGGGAACAGGCCTGGAAGTGGAGGCAGGAGTGTCTTTGAGAAGGAGGAAGGGGCTGAGGAGGGTCCCCTGGAGAAAAAGACAAGGGCGGAGGGAAGTCTTTAGTCAGAGGAGCAGGCCTGGGGAGTCTGGAAGGAAGGGCGGGGTTGGAGGAGGGCATTTCTGTTAGGATGAGCTGTCATCTCAAGACTCCTCTGAATTTTGATGTTAAGTGAGGCCTTAGCAAATCAGGGTTTCTTTTTTTGAGTTTTTTCCATGGACACTTGAGGTCAAAAGAATACAGCCTAGTTTGCTAAACTAGAAACGTCCCTGAGATCCTGGCTATGGGCCACCAAGGCCCCCCCCAGGGAGAGGGGAGCGGTCTGAGCCCTGGCCGTGTTTCTGGGACCTCAGCAGCCAAAGCTGCCCTCGGAAGCGGGAGATGAAAACTCACATTCCAGCCCTCTTACCAGGCAGGGCAATGGTCAGCAGTCCCATTTTATGGATTAAAAAAAACTGAGGCGCTGAGAAGTACTGAGTCACTCAAAGCCACCCAACCAGGAAGTTGCAGGTCTGGAGAGGAGCCCCAGGGTCCCGACTCTTGCTCTAGGCTCCTTTGCACATTTCCTGGTGGTTGTTTCAAGAGAATAGTACCTGTGGATGCAGAGTTAGATGAGAGGAGAGGACCTGAGTTCAGGATTCTCTGTGCGGAGTAGCTTGGACCGTATGGGGGTCCGTGGTCTGCCTGGAACGCTTCAGCAGGAGGACATGAGCACTGCTCTGAACCTCAAGACAAGCCCCCACCCCCTGCCCACCTGCCCCAGCCTCCAATACTCACTTGCTGGCCTTGTTTGCTTCTGATGAGGTGGGCATGGTCTTCAATAATGCCACGGTGTGGCCACCACCTAACACAGAGGAGGCCTGTTACCCAAAAATAACCAGAAAAGCAGACAGAGGGAAGCAGATAAGCATTCAAAATCATTTATTTATAGCACGGAGCACGAAGCTGTCAGAGAGACTAGGGGCAAGCGACAGCCGCAGCACCCTTTGAGGGGCAACTGGGGGCCTCTCCCATCCCGCGGGGCTGCCTCAGAACGTGTCTCTAGATCTGGCCTAGTCTGGTGGGTCTGCAGAGAAGTGGAACACAAGAAGAGCTACCAGGGTGAGGAGGGGAGGGAAGGAGCAGACACCGTGACCTCAGTAGAGTGTTAGTTTTAGAGGGCTTCAGCCGGAGCTTTTAGGGAGGTGCCAAGATCCCTATCACTGGAGGGGTTTATGCAGAGGCTGGAATCCCATTCTGGTTGTGCTGGTAGAATCCCTGCATGGGCCTGGGAGATTTGAGAGGATCCGTGCTTTCTAATTCCTGGCTATAGTTGAGAAAGAGACATTTTCAGCGGCCATAGCTCACGGGCCTAGCTGCTCCGCGGCATGTGGGATCTTCCCAGACCGGGGCACGAACCCGTGTCCCCTGCATCGGCAGGCGGACTCTCAACCACTGCGCCACCAGGGAAGCCCGAGAAAGACACATTTTTGCTGCCTCGTGCCCCGTTCCTTCTGGGTGGGAGAGGTGCCTGTGGCTTGAGTCCTCTTTCTGCCCACTCTTTTCTCCTTAGCTGCACCCCTTGCGTTCCACAGTGTAGAAATCAGTCTAAAGTCTGGATCAGATACTGTGCACTAGACAACCTCTAAGTCCCCTTCCAACTCTGTCTGCGATTTCGGAATGTTCCAACCTAACACTACAGTCTTTAGAAAAGAAACATCCAAAAATTGTGTTGCATAAACAATTACTTTAAAGAGACAAAGGGATGAGAAACCAGAGAATTTCAGACTTGTATAACAGAATTATTTCTGCAGGAATTTCAATAAGAAAGGTGCTTTTAGGGGCTTCCCTGGTGGCGCAGTGGTTGAGAGTCCGCCTGCCGATGCAGGGGACACGGGTTCGTGCCCCGGTCCGGGAGGATCCCGCGTGCCGCGGAGTGGCTGGGCCTGTGAGCCATGACCGCTGAGCCTGCGCGTCCGGAGCCTGTGCTCCGCAGCGGGAGAGGCCACAGCGGTGAGAGGCCCGCGTACTGCAAAAAATAAATAAATAAAAAAAATAAAAAAAAAAAAAGAAAGGTGCTTTTATAGCTCTAAGTGTGTATTTTCTTAACTGAAAACCAAAAATAATACACTGGCTTATCAAAACTGACAGCACGAAACTTAAACATCACTGAATCCTGAACAACATGCACAATCTGACCCAAATCAGCAAGATTCTATCTAGACCACCAAAGTGAATGACAGCCTGGTTGTCAACCACAGAAAGTCAGCAAACGCCTCCAAGGCCGGTGGACTAGCTGGCTGCTGAGACAGAACAGTCATGCGATTCTGCACTGCTCACCTCCGCTTCCTTCCCTCACTCTGGATGATTGCTCCCGATGGCACTCAAGGTAAAACCCATAGTGGTTTGGGAAGGCAATTGCAATCCCTCATTCATCAGTCATGTTGCATCCGATTCGTTCCATGAAAACTTGTAAAGTGGGAGAGCGCGAACCCTGCAAAGGCTGTGTGTTTATGCCACGGCCCGCCTGCCCACAGGTCTAGGTCACGGACTCCCTGTGTGCCTGGAGCCGTGCCAAGAGAAACAACAGACTTTGAAGACAGAGACTTCTCAAGGAGCTGAAATTGCTTTGGGAAGGAAGGGTGATTAGGTAACTCTTTTTCCCTGCATTAAAAAATGATTTGTTAGAACTTAGGGGCAGGACAGGAATAAAGATGCAGACGTAGAGAATGGACTTGAGGACACGGGGAGGGGGAAGGGCAAGCTGGGACGAAGTGAGAGAGTGGCATGGACATATATACACTACCAAATGTAAAACAGATAGCTAGTGGGAAGCAGCCGCATAGCACAGGAAGATCAGCTCGGTGCTTTGTGACCAACTAGAGGGGTGGGATAGGGAGGGTGGGAGGGAGATGCAAGAGGGAGGAAATATGGGGATATATGTATATGTATAGCTGATTCACTTTGTTATACAGCAGAAACTAACACAGCATTGTAAAGCAATTATACTCCAACAAAGATGTTAAAAAACCCAAAAAACTAGCCCTTCATACAAAAATGATGTCATTGGTATATTTGAATTCACGTCTTCATATATTAAATAAGAACAAGTCAAAAAAAAAGATTTGTTTTGAAGTAATTTCAAACTTACTGCAAAGCTGTAAGTACAGCAGAATGAATTCCTGTATCATACACCTTCACCCAGAGTCCATCGTTAACGCTTCACTGCATTTGTTCCTGCCCCACTCCCTGATTTATGGTATGCTGATTTATTTAGGTTTATCTATACCCATTCTTACTAGTGTTTTTCCAAATCACTTGAAACTGAGCTGGAGACAGGATGTCCTATTGCTCTTAAATACCTCGGCGTGTATTTCCCAAAACCCAGGACATTCTCCACATGACCACCATACAGCCTTGCAAATCAGAAAATCAGCATTGGTACAACATCACCACCCAGTTCCCAGACTCAGTTCCGATTTCCCCGACTGTCCCGACAACGACACTTCACCTGCAGGTCCAGGTTGCCATCAAGGAGCAGGCAGTGCATTTGGTTGTCATTTCTCTTCAGTCTCCCCTAACTGGGACAGTTCCTCAGGCTTGCCGGCTTTCATGTCCTCGATGATTTTAAAGTACAGGCTTTACATTCTCTAGGATATCCCACCTAAGTGATTTGATGTTTCTTTCTGGCAGAGTCAGGTCAGGATTTCCCGGCAGGAATACTGCAGAAATGACACCATGCTCTTTTCAGTGCATCACATAGGGGGGCACACGATGTCCATCTGTCTCGAGACTGGTTGACTCTCTGGTCATGTTGCCAAGTTCTCCACCTTAAAGTCACCATTTTTCCCTTTGCAATTCAGTAGTATTACGTATGATGTCAATATTCTGTTCCTCATTTGACCTCTGCCCACCAGCTGTAGCCTCCATTGATGACTCCCATCTGAATCAAACATTATGGAGGTTGCCAAATGGTGATTTTCTATGTCCGTGATCCCATCCTCACTTATTTGGCATTATACTTCAAAGGGCTTTTCCTTCTCTCCTTTGTGTTTGTTTGTTTGTTTATTATTTATTTATATCTGTGTGGACTTACAGACTCCTATTTTGCTCAATGGGTTGTGTCTCTTACTATTATTAATCATTTTGATGCTGGAATTGCCCCAGAATTAGCCAGTGGGCTGATTCCTGTGTCCTTTTTATGTGTTCCAATCACTCTTTGAGCATCTCTTCACTCTCTGGCACAAAATATGCTGCAGGATCATCTTGTACCTCTCCTGTCCCAGCCTAGAATCAATAGTTTCTCTAAAGAGAAAATTTTCCTTTTAGTGGTGGACGGAATTTAGACACCACTGAAGATTTGAATATGCGATGTGCTCATTGCTGTTATACACACACACACATACACACACATCCGTAACTATTTGTGTATTTGTATATAAAAAACATGAGCTCATACTCATTCTTCTAATTCCAATCGAAAGCTACAGTTCATTCTAGCCTACTCCCTTTACATGTTTTTAGTACCACCTCCAAAAGTGAGAAAGCTGGTTCTCATTTTTCTTAACATATGCACTTATGCACTCAATCAATTTACTTATTTGCTAAATGGATCCCATCTCCCAAATATGCTGACCATCTCTTGTGCCTGTTACTCACACGCAACCTACATTTTTACTTCACATCCTTGCATACGGAGGGGACACTGCCCAGGGTGCCTCTTCATGGCTGCCCTATCTGTCTGCCTCCACCCTCACCACCATGTGGCAGGCCCACCTCTAACTGTTCTGTGCTGCGAAGGCAAGGGACAAGGATAAAGGAAGGGAAAATGGGAAGGGCTGATTGTGCCTTTAAACTTGTCTAGTACTTGAGCTTGCAGAGCCTTGAAAACTGTTTACAAAGTCCTTTTATATACATTATGTCACCTAAACCTATTTCATGGATAAGGAGACAAAAAATTGTCTCAAAGGTTAACGACTATGTTGCACAATTTGTAAATGGCTGAACCAAACTAAAAACAGGATCTCTGATTCATCCCACCCCACAACAGAAGAGACCATGACACCAGCACGCTAACCATCAAGTCCTAGAGTGCGTGGCATTAGTTTGTGCTTGTCACCTCTTCCACAGTATGCATCGTCTGCTCCACCTGTTTTGGTTTTATTTTTTCATCACACAATCTTGGCATCCATGGGTTGTGCAGAATACTGAATGCAGGTAATGGATGTAAGCATGAAAATCATGAAAGGGAGCCAAGAAAGCTAACTGTGGCAGTAACACCTTAAGGGGATCCCCAGGGAGTTACGCACCTGCACAGCCCCCTCCCCTTGAGTGCAAGCAAGATGTGTGACCTGCTTCTAGCCACTTTAATATGGCAAAGGTGCTGGATGTCACTCCTGAGATTATATCATTACGTATATAAAACTTCATCTTAACAGACTGGAGTGAAGTACTCCTCTGCTGCCCTTGAGGAAGGAAGCCACCATTGTGAGAGGCTGTGAGAGGGCCATATGGCAAGGAACCATGGGCAGCATCTAAGAGCTGAGAGCTGGCCTCAGATGACAGCCAGCAAGAAAACAGGGACTTCAGTATTACATCTGCAACGTCCTGAAATCTGTCTGTCACATGAGCTTGGAAGAGGCTCCCAGCTTAAGAAAGGAACACAGCCCAGCTGATACCTTGACCGCATAACAAATTATCACAAACTGAGTGATATATATACACTGTCATATGTTACATATATTTGTATACATCACTCAGTTTGTGGTAAGTTGTCACGCAGCAAGAGAAAACAAATACACTAACCATTTCTCACTGAATATTAATGACAAGATACAATTAGATACTTTATAGTTTCGGTGGTGAGGTTACGTGGGTTTAGGCATACATTGGTGTATAAACTTGTTCCAAATGTATCTGGTAGATAAGAATAATTATTTGACCAGATGTGTGTCAAGGTTATCCTGGGGGGAAATCCCCTAGACTTTAGTGTGTAATCACTTAATGGGTGCTTATTATATGTATCCCATGCATTAGAGGGGTAGCATAGTATAGTGGTTAAGAGCATAGATTGTGGAAACAGCCTGGATTTAAATTCCAGCTCAGCTACTTCCTGGTGTGTTCTGGTTACCTATTGCTACAGAGAAAACTACCCTAAAACTTAATGGCTTCAAATAGCTGCTTTATTTATGGATAAGAATTTGGGTAGGGTTCAGCTTGGTGGTTATTTTATTCTGGGAAGTATTGGCTGAGGTTATATACTAAGTAGCTTAGCCAGTAGCTAAGCTGAGTCAGAAGTTCCTAGAAAAATTTACTCGTATGTCTGGCTACTCAGTGCTCCTCCAGGGGTATCTCTTTCTACAGGTGGTGAGCTTGGGTTTCCTCACAGCCTGGTGATCTCAGGGTGGTTGGAATTCTACCAAGGCAGTTGGCTTCCATGAGGGAATGCTCCAAGAGGTCAAAAGTGAAAGCCCCCGATCTCTTAAAGCCTGGCCTCAGAGATTACCATTGCAGCTCATTCTATTGGTCAAAGCCACTCACAGGCTTTGGGTAGGGTGGTGGTGGAGAATAGCCTCCACCTTTCCATAGGGTGACTGGTAATGAATTTGTAGCCATCTTTAACCCAATACAATTTGGTTAAGCAAATTATTTTTCCCTTTTCCAGAAGTAATGAGTATTTACCTCATAAAGTGTGATAATTAAATGATTTAATATATACAAGTTGCTTATTACAGTGCCTGGACATAATAACTGCTAAATAAGTGATTGTTATTATTACTAGGTTTATACCAAAAGCATAGGCAACGGTAGGAAAAATAGACAAATGGGATGACATCAAACTAAAAAGTCTCTGTGTAGCCAAGGAAACAATCAACAGGATGAAAAGGCAACCTACAGAATGAGAGAAAATATTTGCAAACCATATACCTGTTAAGGGGTTAGCCTCCCAAATATACAAGGAACTCCTACAACTCGATAGCAAACACAAATAATGTGATTAAAAAGCGGGCAAAGGACTTTAACAGACATTTCTCTAAAGAAGACGTACAAATGCCAACAAATATATGAAAAGATACTCAATGCCATGAATTAGCAGGGCAACGCAAATCAAAGCTACAATGTGATATCATCTCACACCTGTTAGGATGCCTATTATTTAAAAACTAAAAGGTAACAAGTGGTGGAGGTTGTAGGGAGATTGGAACTCTTGTATACTATTGACGGCAGTGTAAAATGGTGGAGCAGCTATGAAAAACAGTGTGGAGATTCCTCAAAAAATTAAAAATAGAACTACCATAAGATCCAGCAATCCCACTTCGGTATATATCCAGAAGAACTGAAATCAGGATCTTGAAGAGGTGACCACACTCCCGTGTTCATTGCAGCACTATTCGCTATAGCCAAGATAAGGAAACAACCCAAGTATCCACTGACAAATGGATAGATAAAGAAAATGTGGTGTATGCCTTGGCCAGCCTCCCTCTGCCCGTGTGAGACGTGCTGGGGGGCGGGGGGAAATCTCTGCTGGTCTCCGTCTCACCTTCCACTCGGATCTCAGATTGGTTTGTGGATGCCCTGGGTAGGTTCCGTGGCCCTTCCTGGTTTCCGCCCAAACATAATAGATTCCCTGCTGTGACAAGCTTGATGAAATTAAGACACAGAGGACATGCCAGCTGCTCTTTTTGCTTTCCCACCCCTGCAGGACTGAGTTATGTCTGGTCAAGAAAAGTCTTGAGTAACTGGCTGAGCCCATTTAAAATGAAGGAATGGATTTATTAAAACATACAACTGTAGCTTTTTTTTTTTTTTGTCACTTTGAAGGGTCGGAATGTGTCATTTTCTAACAAAGGAAGTCAAGTCAGATGGCTCATAATTCCCATGTGATTACTCGGTACTTGGCCCAGTGATACTTGGGAGAGGGGCAATGTTAATTTAACAACTACTACACTTTGCTTCTTAAAAGTCTATTTCCTTTAACAGTGTAGACACAGCTGCGGGGTGACCTGAGGTGATGCCTGTTTGGCAAACTTTGCTTTATGCTGTTGGTAGGTCAGAGCTCCCATCCTGGCTTTTGAAGCTGGTGTGGATGCCCTGGGGTGGGCACCACCCGGCTCCCACAGGCTCCCACGTTTGACTCTATTCATTTGCAGTGGTTTGGGGGCCCCAAAGCCTTTGCTCCTGTTGGTTTGTCCCTGACAGCAGACAAAGCCTCGTGCTGCCCTCAGTTTTCCCTCTTTATTTCTTTTGAAGGACCAATTTTTCACGGTACTTGTCCTGATTGTTTTCATAGTGTTCAAATCTGTATTTTTGTATGTAGAGGGAAATAATTTTCTCAACACTAATCGCTAATAAATACTGTATTAAATTGTCAAAAAAAAGAAAGAAAATGTGGTGTATACATGTGATGGACTATCATTCAGCCTTAAAAAAAGAAGAAAATCCTGCCTATTATAACAGCGTGGATGAACCTGGAGGACATTATGCTAAGTGAATAAGCTAGTCACAGAGGAACAAATACTGCGTGATTTCACTTAGGTAGAGGGATCTAAAATAGTCAGTCATAGAGGAAGAGAATGTGATAGTGGTTGCCAGGGGTGGGGGTGGGGATGGAAATGGGGAGTTGTCCAAGGAGTATAAAGTTCCAGTTTTGCTAGGGGAACAAGTTCTAGAGATCTGCTGTGCAACATAGCGCCTGTAGTTAACAGTACGGTAACATGCACTTCAAAATGTGTTAAGAGGATAGATCTCATGTTGAGGATAGATCTCATATTGAGTGTCCTTACAACAAACAGAAAAACAACCAAAGGGACACAGGGAAACCTTGGGAGGTGTTGCTTATGTCTATTACCTTGATTGTGGTGATGGTATCATGGGTGTTTGCATATGTCCAGATTTGTAAAATTATACACATTAAATATGTGCAGTTCTTTGCAAATCAATTATACCTCAACAAAACTGTTAAAAATTGATTTACATAAAAATGCTATTTCCCAATACATCTTTATCCTTCACAGCCCTCGCTTGGCATGGCATTTTGGATAGCTTGAACTATATGAAGTTGGCTGATATTGGATCACCTTGACATACAAAGATGATACTTCATATGGCTCAACCTAATAGTATGTGCTCAATAAATGTTTATTGAATAAATGATAAGGACTTGTATTTATTTTTACATTTTTACTTAATCAGTTGAATCGACCAGCCTAGATCTCTCTTTGAAAACCAGACTTAAATATCCAATTCTCTTCTCAACATTTCCTCTTGGGTGTCTAATAGACTTCTCAAAGTTGACGTGCCCAAAATGAAACTCTTACCCCAGTGCCCATCTTGAACTCCTTCCTATTTCATCTCTTCTTCCTCATCTCATTGAATGATATCAGTATTCTGGTAAAAAAAAAATAGAGACAGGTATTCTTTAATTTCTCTCTTTTCCTCACAGCCAATTCACAAGCAAGTCTTGCTGGGCTTCTTCCAAAGGATTCCTCAAATCTGCCATTGCCAGTTCCACGCTGGTACAAAGCTCCATCATTTCTTACCTGTCTCCCTATTGATTCTTCCGATTCCTTTCTTTGTCCTCCAGCTCCTATAGTCTCTTCTACACTCAGAACCCCAGGTGATATTTAAAAATGAAAACCAGGTCATGACACTGCTCTCCCACGACCTGGTCCTGACCACATTTCCAGCCCCCTTTTCTACAGGCTCCCTCTCACCTACTCAAGTCTTTTCACACTGGCTTCCAGCTCCTTCCCTCTGCAGGGCTCTCCTGCCTGGGACACTCTTCCCCCATACAGTGCCATGGCAAATCACTCCCTTCATCCATGTCTCTGCTTAACTCTCAGCTCCCAGAGAGACCCCTCCGACCCTCAATAGCCTCCCTGACTACAGTGAGAGGAGACTTGCCTCTGACTTACTTATCACTCTCCCTTTGGTGTCCAGTACAGTGCCTGGCACATGGTAGACACTCAATAAAAGATTAATGAATTAATTAATAAATTGCAAATGGATGGGAGAGACAATGGGAAGCTGCGGATGGAGGAGGCATTTCAAAAGCTATCAATATATGATTTCCAAATGTGACACATTGTTAACAAGGAAAAAATAGAACCAGTAAGTCCCGTGGCAGTACAGAGGAGGGTGCTCTTGGAAAGCTTCATGGCAGAGGTGGCATTTGAGATGGTCCCTAAAGGGCCAGGCAGGATTTCTACAGCCATGAAAGGGCAGGTCAGAAATTGGTAGGTGTGGAGGAATCCCAGAGCT
Source organism: Grampus griseus (assembly GCF_964374135.1). Taxonomy (NCBI): domain Eukaryota; kingdom Metazoa; phylum Chordata; class Mammalia; order Artiodactyla; family Delphinidae; genus Grampus; species Grampus griseus. The sequence continues at coordinate 85,077,414 of NC_139017.1, forward strand.
TTGCTGTATGGCCTGAATGCAGTGTGCCCAGTGGAAACCGGGCCAGCAGGGCATCCTGCGGCACCGGCTAAGAAGTGGGGCACTTTGCCCTTTGATCAGTGGAGACCCTCTGAAGAACTATAAATTTAAAAAGGAAACCAGCATTCATTGAGTACTTCCTAAGCAGCAGGTGCCAAGCTAGGCAATTTCACGTTTGATAGTCATCTCCTTGTATTATATTAAAAAAATGACCCAGAATCACATAAAATAGTGTCTGTGAGAGGTAACTGTAGCAGCAGTGTGCAGGATTGGTTGGTAGGGAGAGGTTTGTAAAAAGTAGACCAGTCAGGAAGCAAAAAGTGATGGGGACCCTACCAGGAAACATTACAAAGGAGGTAGTTAATATACAGAATTGATTATATAAATACATTGTGTGTGTTTACACACTTATTTTGATTATCTTTTTCATGTCCATTGACATCCAAGACGAGTAATTTAGCAAAAGTTTAGAAAAGCAAACAGTATAGAAAGCTCTGAAATAAAAGTATTTTTCTCCCTCGGCCCCTCCTACAAGTTCCTCTTCTCAAGCTAAGCACAGCTATCACTTTCCCATGACTCTGTGATGAGAAGGAAGTGATGATATGGCTGGGACGTGGTGACAGAGAATTGGGCAGGGTGAAGCAGAGTGAAAGAAGCCTCTGACGTTTCCATCTTGAGTGACGCTGGGATGGCGTGCCTTTGTCTGAGCTAGAGAATCCGTGGGCAGAGCTGCTTCCCTTGTGTGAGAGTCAGTGAAGGAATGCATTCTGTGCTGCTCATTCTTCTTTCCCTCGGTCTATGGACTCTCGCCCTGTAAAACTGGCATGATCAGAGAAAGGGCCATTCCTTTCTCCTCGCCGTGCCCGGCCGCCACACTCTGTCTCGAGAATCAAGATGGCTTGGAATCTAGAGAAGGGACCAAGACTTCCAGGGAGCCCGCGCCCCCCTGGAACCCACTCCCAACTCTCCTGCTTCCTGCATTCCTGTCCTATGGCAGCAGGAAAGCTGCTGGTAGATAAAATGACCTCAAAAAAGTGAATGACAATGCCTTATTTCACTTCTTCTGTCTAAAGAAAGCCTCTTACATTAAGAAAGTCATAACTTCTGCCTACCCACAAATACGCCCCCAGCTATCAGCCATAGCCCCACAAATATATACAACTGACCCTTGAACAAAATGGGTTTGAACTGTGCGGGTCCACTTATATGCTAATTTTGTTCAATAGACATTAAAAATAGATGTGTAGAACATCATGTACAAGACTTGTATTGAAGTGGATAGCCTCAGCTTACATAGACATAAGTGAATGATATTTAATATAAATTAATAATGTTAGTTATCTTACAGTTTTATAACTTTGCTTTCAAAGAATTACATTACCATGCAGTATCTCTCTCTCTCTCATGATTGGAGAGACTGAACATCAGCTTATCATCACAGGTAAGTGGTTTTTAAAAAAAGTAATGTAACAATGTTTTCAATACTGTCTTATAAATATGACTGTAATACTGTATGCCATGAAAATTTTATATCTATTCAGTCATTAGTGTAGATGCTAGGCTACCGTGAAGCAATTTTATCGATCACACTAAAGCAATTATATCTCAGCTTCTTTATTATCAATGCATGAATTGTCTTACCTGTAAATAAATATGAATTTCTTTTTCACATTCTCTTTTCATTTTTAATGTCTAGTATTAGTAATATGTATAACATCTACAGCATTTTGTATCATGTGAGATAATATTAATGAGGTACAGACAGATAATCCAGCTTTTTAAACAGATGACATAAAATTATTGTATCGATAAATACAGTACAGTACTGTAAATGTATTTTCTATTCCTTTCTTTTTTTTTTTTTTTATTTGGTACGCGGACCTCTCACTGTTGTGGCCTCTCCCGTTGCGGAGCACAGGCTCCGGACGCGCAGGCCCAGCGGCCATGGCTCACGGGCCCAGCCGCTCCGCGGCATGTGGGATCCTCCTGGACTGGGGCACGAACCCGTGTTCCCTACATCGCCAGGCGGACTCTCAACCACTGCGTCACCAGGGAAGCCCTCTTTTTTTTTTTTTTAACATCTTTTTGGAGTATAATTGCTTCACAATGTCGTGTCAGTTTCTGCTGTATAACAAAGTGAATCAGCTATACGTATACATATATATCCCCATATCCCCTCCCTCTTGCGTCTCCCTCCCATCCATCCTATCCCACCCCTCTAGGTAGACACAAAGCGCCAAGCTGATCTCCCTGTGCTATGCAGCTGCTTCCCACTAGCTATCTATTTTACATTTGGTAGTGTACATATGTCCATGCCACTCTCTCACTTCGTCTCATCTTACCCCACCCCCTCCCCATGTCCTCAAGTCCATTCTCTACGTCTGCATCTTTATTCGTGTCCTGCCTGTAGGTTCTTCAGAACCATTTTTTTTTTTAGATTCCATATATATGTGTTAGCATATGGTATTTGTTTTTCTCTTTCTGACTTACTTCACTCTGTATGACAGTCTCTAGGTCCATCCACCTCACTACAAATATCTCAGTTTCATTGCTTTTTATGGCTGAGTAATATTCCATTGTATATATGTGCCACAACTTCTTTATCCATTCATCTGTCGATGAACACTTAGGTTGCTTCCGTGTCCTGGCTATTGTAAATAGTGCTGCAATGAACATTGGGGTGCATGAGTCTTTTTGAATTATGGCTTTCTCTGGGTATATGCCCAGTAGTGGGATTGCTGGGTCATATGGTAGTTCTATTTTTAGTTTTTTAAGGAATCTCCATACTGTTCTCCATAATGGCTGTATCAATTTACATTCCCAATAACAGTGCAAGAGGTTTCCCTTTTCTCCACACCCTCTCCAGCATTTATTGTTTGTAGATTTTTTAACGATGGCCATTCTGACTGGTGTGAGGTGATCTCTCACTGTGCTTTTGATTTGCATTTCTCTGATGATTAGTGATGTTGAGCATCCTTTCATGTGTTTGTTGGCAATCTGTATATCTTCTTTGGAGAAATATCTGTTTAGGTCTTCTGCACATTTTTGGATTGAGTTGTTTGGTTTTTTGATATTGAGCTGCATGAGCTGCTGGTAAAATTTGGAGATTAATGCTTTGTCAGTTGCTTCATTTGTAAATATTTTCTCCCATTCTGAGGGTTGTCTTTTGGTCTTGTTTATGGTTTCGTTGCTGTACAAAAGCTTTGAAGTTTCATTAGGTCCCATTTGTTTATTTTTGTTTTTATTTCCATTATTCTAGGAAGTGAGTCAAAAGGATCTTGCTGTGATTTATGTCAAAGAGAGTTCTTCCTATGTTTTCCTCTAAGATTTTTATAGTGTCTGGCCTTACCTTTAGGTCTTTAATCCATTATGAGTTTATTTTTGTGTATGGTGTTAGGGAGTGTTCTAATTTCATTCTTTTACATGTAGCTGACCAGTTTCCCCAGCCCCACTTATTGAAGAGGCTATCTTTTCTCCATTGTATATTCTTGCCTCCTTTATCAAAAATAAGGTGACCATATGTGTGTGGGTTTATCTCTGGGCTTTCTATCCTGTTCCATTGATCTATATTTCTATTTTTGTGTCAGTACCATACTGTCTTGATTACTGTAGCTTTGTAGTATAGTCTGAAGTCAAGGAGCCAGATTCCTCCAGCTCTGTTTATCTTTCTCAAGATTGCTTTGCCTATTTGTGTCTTTTGTGTTTCCATACAAATTGTGAAATTTTTTATTCTAGTTCTGTGAAAAATGCCATTGGTAGTTTGATAGGGATTGCACTGAATTTGTAGATTGCTTTGGGTAGTATAGTCATTTTCAGAATGTTGATTCTTCCAATCCAAGGATATGGCATATCACTCCATCTGTTTGTATCATCTTTAATTTCTTTCATCAGAGTCTTATAGTTTTCTGCATACAGGTCTTTTTTCTCCTTAGGTAGGTATATTCCTAGATATTTTATTCTTTTTGTTGCAATGGTAAATAGGAGTGTTTCCTTAATTTCTCTTTCAGATTTTTCATCCTTAATATATAGGAATGCAAGACATTTCTGTGCATTGATTTTGGATCCTGCTACTTTACCAAATTCATTGATTAGCTCTAGTAGTTTTCTGGTAGCAACTTTAGGATTCTCTTTGTATACTATCATGTCATCTGCAAACAGTCACAGTTTTACTTCTTCTTTTCCAATTTGGATTCCTTTTATTTCTTTTTCTTCTCTGATTCCTGTGGCTAAAACTACCAGAACTATGTTGAATAATAGTGGTGAGAGTGGGCACCTTGTCTTGTTCCTGATCTTAGTGGAAATACTTTCAGTTTTTCATCATTGAGAATGATGCTGGCTGTGGGTTTGTCATATATGACCTTTATTATGTTGAAGTAAGTTCCCTCTGTGCCTGCTTTCTGGAGAGCTTTTATCATAAATGGGTGTTGAATTTTGTCAAAAGCTTTTTTTGCATCTATTGAGATTATCATATTGTTTTTATCCTTTAATTTGTTAATGCGGTGTGTCACATTGATTGATTTGCATATATTGAAGAATCCTTGCATTCCTGGGATAAATTCCACTTGATCATGGTGTATGATCCTTTAAATGTGCTGTTGGATTCTGTTTGCTAGTATTTTATTGAGGATTTTTGCATCTATTTTCATCAGTGATATTGGTCTGTAGTTTTCTTTTTTTGTGACATCTTTGTCTGGTTTTGGTATCAGGGTGTTGGTGGCCTCGTAGAATGAGTTTGGGAGTATTCCTCCCTCTGCTATATTTTGGAAGAGTTTGAGAAGGATAGGTGTTAGCTCTTCTCTAAATGCTTGATAGAATTTGCCTGTGAAGCCATCTGGTCCCAGGCTTTTGTTTGTTGGAAGATTTTTAATCACAGTTTCAATTTCAGTGCTTGTGATTGGTCTGTTTATATATTCTATTTCTCCCTGATTCAGTCTCAGAAGGTTGTGCTTTTCTAAGAATTTGTCCATTTCTTCCAGTTTGTCCATTTTATTGGCATATAGTTCCTTGTAGTAATCTCTCATGATCCTTTGTATTTCTGCAGTGTCATTTGTTACCTTCTCTGTTTTCATTTCTAATTCTGTTGATCTGAGTCTTCTCCCTTTTTTTCTTGATGAGTCAGGCTAATGGTTTATCAATTTTGTTTATCTCTTCAAAGAACCAGCTTTTGGTTTTATTGATCTGTGCTATTGTTTCCTTCATTTCTTTCTTTTTTTTTTTTAAATTTATTTATTTAATTTATTTATTTTTGGCTGTGTTGGGTCTTCATTACTGCATGCAGGCTTTCTCTAGTTGCGGTCAGCAGTGGCCACTCTTCATTGCAGTGCGCGGGCCTCTCACTGCAGTGGCTTCTCTTGTTGCTGAGCATGAGCTCTAGGTGTGCGGCCTTCAGTAGTTGTGGCACATGGGCTCAGTAGTTGTGGCTCGTGGGCTCTAGAGCGCAGGCTCAGTAGTTGTGGTGCATGGGCTTAGCCACTCTGCAGCATGTGGGATCCTCCCAGACCAGGGCTCAAACCCATGTCCCCTGCGTTAGCAGGCAGGTTCTTAACCACTGCGCCACCAGGGAAGCCCTTCATTTATTTCTGATCTGATCTTTATGATATCTTTCCTTCTGCTAACTTTGGGGGTTTTTTATTCTTCTTTCTCTAATTGCTTTAGGTGTAAGTTTAGGTTGTTTATTTGAGATGTTTCTTGTTTCTTAAGGTAGGATTGTATTGCTGTAAACTTCCTTCTTAGAATGGCTTTTTCTGCATCCCATAGGTTTTGGGTCATCGTGCTTTCATTGTCATTTGCTTCTAGGTATTTTTTGATTTCCTCTTTGATTTCTTCAGTGATCTCTTGGTTATTTAGTAGCATATTGTTTAGCCTCCATGTGTTTGTATTTTTACATTTTTCCCCCTGTAATTGATATATAGTCTCATAGCATTGTGGTCGGAAAAGATACTTGATATGATTTCAATTTTCTTAAATTTACCAAGGCTTGATTTGTGACCCAAGATATGATCTATCCTGGAGAATGTTCCATGAGCACTTGAGAAGAAAGTGTATTCTGTGTTTTTTTTTTTGGATGGAATGTCCTATAAATATCAATTAAGTTCATCTTGTTTAATGTGTCATTTAAAGTTTGTGTTTCCTTATTTATTTTCATTTTGGATGATCTGTCCATTGGTAAAAGTGGGGTGTTAAAGTCCCCTACTAGTATTGTCTTACTGTTGATTTCCTCTTTTATGGCTGTTAACATTTGCCTTATGTATTGTATGTATCTTGGGTGCATAAATATTTACAATTGTCATATCTTCTTCTTGGATTGTTCCCTTGATCATTATGTAGTGTCCTTCTTTGTCTCTTGTAATAGTCTTTACTTTAAAGTCTATTTTGTCTGATGTGAGAATTGCTATGCCAGCTTTCTTTTGATTTCCATTTCCATGGAATATCTTTTTCTATCCCCTCACTTTTAGTCTGAATGTGTTCCTAGATCTGAAGTGGATCTCTTGTAGACAGCATATATACAGGTCTTCTTTTTGTATCCATTCAGCTAGTCTATGTCTTTTGGCTGGAGCATTTAATCCATTTACATTTAAGGTAGTTATCGATCTGTATGTTCCTATTAACATTTTCTTAATTGTTTTGGGTTTGTTTTTGTAGGTCTTTTCCTCCTTTTGTGCTTCCTGCCCAGAGAAGTTCCTTTAGCATTTGTTGTAAAGCTGGTTTGGTGGTGCTGAATTCTCTTAACTTTTGCTTGTCTGTAAAGGTTTTAATTTCTCCATAGAATCTGAATGAGATCCTTGCTGGATAGAGTAATCTTGGTTGTAGGTTTTTCTCTTTTATCACTTTATTTTTTTAAATTAATTAATTAATTAATTAATTTATGGCTGTCTTTGTTCTTCATTGCTGTGTGCCGGCTTTCTCTAGGTGCTGCGAGCAGGAGCTACTCTTTGTTGTGGTGCATGGGCTTGTCATTGCGGTGGCTTCTTTGTTGTGGAGCATGGGTTCTAGTTGTGCGGGCTTCAGTAGTTGCAGCACGCTGGCTCAGTAGTTGTGGCTTGTGGGCTCTACAGCGCAGACTCAGTAGTTGTGGTGCACAGACTTAGTTGCTCCACGGCATGTGGGAACTTCCTGGCCCAGGGCTCGAACCTGTGTCCCCTGCATTTGCAGGCAGGTTCTTAACCACTGCGCCATGAGGGAAGCCTGCTTTCATCACTTTAAATATGTCCTGCCACTCCCTTCTAACTTGCAGTTTCTGCTGAAAGATCAGCTGTTAACCTTATGGGGATTCCCTTGTACGTTATTTGTTGCTTTTCCCTTGTTGCTTTTAATATTTTTCCTTTGTATTTAATTTTTGATAGTTTGATTAATATGTGTCTTGGCATGTTTCTCCTTGGATTTATCTTGTAGGGACTCTCTGTGCTTCCTGGACTTGATTGACTCTTTTCTTTCCCATATTAGGGAAGTTTTCAACTATAATCTCTTCAAATATTTTCTCAATCCCTTTCTTTTTCTCTTCTTTTTCTGGGACCCTTAATTTGAATGTTGGTGCATTTAATGTTGTCCCAGATGTCTCTAAGACTGTCCTCAATTCTTTTCATTCTTTTTTCTTTATTCTTCGCTGTGGTAGTTATTTCCACTATTTTATCTTCCAGGCCACTTATCCATTCTTCTGTCTCAGTTATTCTGGTTTTTATTCCTTCTAGAAAATTTTAATTTCATTTATTGTGTTGTTCATCATAGTTTTTTGTTGTTTAATTCCTCTAGTTAAATGTTAAATGTTTAAATGTTTCTTTTATTTTCTCCATTCTATTTCCACGATTATGGATCATCTTTACTATCATTACCCTGAATTCTTTTTCAGGTAGACTGCCTATTTCCTCTTCATTTGTTTGGTCTGGTGGGTTTTTATCTTGCTCCTTCAACTGCTGTGTATTTCTGCCTTCTCATTTTGCTTAACTTGCTGTGTTTGGGGTCTCCTTTTGGCAGCCTGCACGTTCATAGTTCCCATTGTTTTTGGTGTCTGCCCCCAGAGGGTAAGGTTGGTTCAGTGACTTGTGTTGGCTTCCTGGTGGAGGGGACTGTTGTTTGTGTTCTGGTGGATGAGGCTGGATCTTGTCTTTCTGATGGGCAGGACTGCATCCAGTGATGTGTTTTGGGGTGTCTGTGAACTTATTGTGATTTTAAGCAGCTTATCTTCTAATGGGTGGGGTTGTGTTCCTGTCTTGCAAGTTGTTTGGCATGGGGTGTCCAGCACTGGATTTTGCTGGTTTGCTGGATTTTGAGTGGAGCTGGGTCTTAGCATTGAGACGGAGATCTCTGGGAGAACTCTTGCTGATTGATATTACATGGGACCAGGAGGTCTCTGGTGGTCCAATGTCTTGAACTTGGCTCTCCCACCTCAGAGGCTCAGGCCTGACACCCAGCCAGAGCACCAAGACCCTGTCAGCCACACGGCTCAGAAGAAAAGGGAGAAAAAAAAGAAGTAAAGAAAACAATAAAATAAAATAAATAAAGTTATTAAAATAAAAAATTAAAAAGGTATTAAAAAAAAAAAGAAGAGAGCAGCCAAACCAATAAAATCCACCAATGATAACAAGTGCTAAAAACTAAGATAAACATAAATATCAGAAACTAGTCAGTTGCATACAACAAACCCCAAGTCTACAGTTGCTCCCACAGTCCACTGCCTCAATTTTGGGATGGTTTGTTGGGTATTCCACAGATGCAGGGTACATCAAGTTGATTGTGGAGATTTAATCTGCTGCTCCTGAGCCTACACGGAGAGATTTCCCTTTCTCTTCTTTGTTCGCACAGCTCCTGGGGTTCAGCTTTGGATTTGGCCCCACTTCTGGGTGTAGGTCTCCTGAGGGAGTCTGTTCTTCGTTCAGATAGGACAGAGTTAAAGGAGCAGCTGATTAGGGGGCTCTGGCTCACTCAGGCTGAGGAGAGGGAGGGTTACGGAATGTGGGGTGAGCTGCGACGTTGCAACAGTCTGAGGTGCACTGTGTGTTTTCCTGGGGAAGTTGTCCCTGGATCACGTGACCCTGGCAGTGGGGGGCTGCACAGGCTCCTGGGAGGGGAGGTGTGGTTAGTGACCTGTGCTCGCACACAGACTTTCTGGTGGCTGCAGCAGCAGCCTTAGCATCTCATGCCCTTCTCTGGGGTGCTCGCTGATAGCCACGGCTCGCACCCATCTCTGAAGCTCGTTTAGGTGGTGCTCTGAATCTCCTCTCTTCGTGCACCCCAAAACAATGGTCTCTTGATTCTTCTGCAGGTCCAGACTTTTCCCCAGACTCCCTCCTAGCTAGCTGTGGTGCACTAGCCCCTGTCAGACTGTGTTCACACAGCCAACCCCAGTCCTCTCCCTGGGATTTGACCTCTTAAATCTGGGCCTCAGCTTCCATCCCTCACCCGCCCTGACGGGTGAGCAGGCAAGCCTCTCGGCCTGGTGAGTGCTGGTTGGTACCAATCCTCTGTGCGGGAATCTCTCCGCTTTGCCCTCTGCACCCCTGTTGCTGCTCTGTCCTCTGTGGCTCCGAAGCTTCCCCTCTGCCCACCCCCCGTCTCTGCCAGTGAAGGGGCTTCCTAGTGTGTGGAAACTTTTCCTCCTTCACAGCTCCCTCCCAGAGGTGCAGGTCCCATCCCTATTCTTTTGTCTCTGTTTTTTCTCTTGCCCTACCCAGGTACGTGGGGATTTTCTTGCCTTTTGGGAAGTCTGAGGTCTTCTGCCAGCGTTCAGTATGTGTTCTGTAGGAGTTGTTCCACATGTAGATGTATTTTTGACGTATTTATGGGGAGGCAGGTGATTTCCATGTCTTACTCCTCTGCCATTTTGAAGGTCCACTCTCTATTCCTTTCTTAATAACATTTTCTTTTCTCTAGCTTACTTTATTGTAAGAATGCAGTATATAGTATATAAAACACACAAAGTATGTGTTAATCAACTGTTTATGTCATCAGTAAGGCTTCCAGTCAACAGTAGGTTAGTAGTAAAGTTTTTGGAGAGTCAAAAGTTATGCGTGGGTTTTCGACTGCACATTGTTGAAGGGTCAACTGTATTTATAAAATACACACACACACACACACACACACACACACACACACATTATATTACTCAGGGTTCTCCAGAGAAACAGAACAAATAGGATGTGCGTGCTTATTTATTTATTTAACATGAGGAATTGGCTCACTCAGTCATGGAGGCTGACAAGTTCCCAGATCTGCAGTCAGCGAGCTGGGACCTAGGAGAGTCAACGGTGTAGTTCCAGTTTGAAGGCTGGCAGACTTGAGACCCAAGGAAAGCCAATGCTTCAGTTGGCGTCTGAAGGCAGGAAAAGACTGATGTTCCAGCTTAAACATTCAGGCAGGAAACGTTTCAACTTACTTGAGGGAGGGTCAGCCTTTTTGGTCTATTCAGGCCTTCAGCTGCTTGAATGAGACACCCCCACATTGGGAGAGCAAACTGCTTTACTCAGTCTACCAATAACATGTTAATCTCATCCAAAAACACCCTCACAGTCACACCCAGAATTATGTTTAAGTAAATATCTTGGCACCCCATGGCCCAGTCAAACTGACACATAAAATTAACCATCACACATATTCACACACACACACACACACATACACGTATGTATGCATTCATATTTGTACTTTCTTTTCACATGGCCCATAGCAGTGGAACATAAACACCTTTGGTTTCTTATCAGTTCAGCCTGAAATTCTAGTTTGTCTTATGAAAACACTCTCTTATAAACACTGGTAGAATATCTTGTGTTCAGACTGGTTTCAACCTTATACCTTAAATTTTTGTTTTATCAAGGGATTCATTCTCATCAGGGATCTTAGCACGTTGAGTGGTATTTGCTCAGCTAAGTGTCCTTTTTCCTGGTAGCAATGAGATACTCAGGGAATTGGAGGACCAATGGGGACCATCTGTCCAGTAGGGGAGGTCGTTCCCCCTTGCTGTCATGATTCCTTTGCCCAGGGATTGAGGATGTGGGCAGCATAATTCATCCAACATGTATTTATTGAGCACCTACTATGTGCCAGACATTATTCTAGGCACTAAGGGTGCATAAATGAAAAAAACTAGGTCTCTGTCCTTGTGAAGCATGTATTCTAGCTGGGGTGGTGGTGAGGAGGTAACAATAGCAACTTAAATAAATATGTAATGTTCCTAGTGGTGATAGACATAGTCAAAAATGAAATATAAGGGGGATGGAGAGTAATGGCAGAGTGAGGGGAAGCTGATTTTCACAGGTAATCATGCTGATCTTTCTCTCATACAGAGAGAACTGAAGAAAATGAGCAAGAAAACCACGAGCTCATCCAGGATAAGAGCTTACTAGGCAGAAGGAACAGCAAGTGCAAATGCCCTGAGGCAGAGTAATACTGGGCATGTCTGAGGATCATCAAAGAGGTCTATGTGGCTGGAATGAAGTGAGTGAGAGAGTGGTAGATGTGAGATCAGAGAGATGGTGGAGGATCAGATACGTCGAGCCTTGAAAGCCTCGGTTAAAACACAGGGTTCCACGTTGAGTGAGATGGGAAACCACTGGACAGTTTCAAGCACAGCCTAGATATAACATGATTTGGAGTTTAAAAGGATTACTGTTTGAGCGTACACTGAAGGGCAGCAAGAGTGAGAGCAGGAAGACCAGATAGGAGTCTATCTCAATGATACAGATGAGAGATGATGGAGGCTTGGAACATGGGGGAGTAGTAACTGGGTGAGAAGTCAGTGAACTGTTGGAAACCAGCTCTCCAGAAAAAGTAAAAAATAAAAGCTCTGATTTTTAGAATTGGCTGATTTCCGTGGTATAACTCTTCCCACCACGGCTGACTTCAGATTACTTATGACTTAACAGCTGGTTAAAAAATTGCACGAATATTTAGCAATCAGCTCTCGGCACATCACTATGGGAAGTGGTTGGGTATTTTGAGGGTGGATGTAACAGGGTGGATGATAGATTCAATGTGGGTTGTGGAAAAAAGGGAGAGGTCCAGAATGGCTTCAGGATTTGGGGTCTGAACAACTGGAGGGGTAGAGCTGTTCTTTATGGAGCGGGAGAGGAATACAGGAGATCAGGTTAAAGTAGGAATATCAGGAGATCTGTTTTGGATATGCTATGTTTAGATGCCGTCCAAATAGAGATGTGTAGCAGGCAGCATCTAGGGGAGAAGTCTGGGCAGCATATGAAGGGACATATACTCCCTTTCTTGAAAGGGCTCCCCATGCCTGGTTTCTGCACAGTGGATTCCTGTCCATAGCGTATGCCTGCACTGGGAACCACCAGGAGGTTTGGTTTGGAGTTTCCAGCTGTGGCTGAGGGTTCTATCAATGGACCACCTGAGAGAGAAGACAGCAAAAGCAGCAAATGCCTCAGTTCAGGGAGTGCCCAGCATGGGGCTAGATACTATGTAAATCAGGGGTCCTCAACCCCCAGCCTGCAGACTGGTACCGGTCCTCGGCCTGCTAGGAACTAGGCCGCACAGCAGGAGGTAAGAAGTGGGCAAAGCTTCATCTACCGATCCCCACCAATCCCCATCGCTCCCCATCGCTCCCCATTGCTTCCCACCACTCCCCATCGCTCCCCACCGCTCCCCATCACTCCTCCTTGCTCCCCATTGCTCCCCACCGCTCCCCACCACTCCCCACCACTCCCCACCGCTCCCCACCGCTCCCCATCGCTCTCCACAGCTCCCCACTGCTCCCCATTGCTCCCCATTTCTCCCCACCACTCCCCACCGCTCCCCTTCGCTCCCCATTGCTCCCCGTCACTTGCATTACCACCTGAACCAACCCCCTACATCCGTGGAAACATTGTCTTCCATGAAACCAGTCCCTGGTTCCAAAAAGGTTGGGGACCGTTGATGTAAATGACACCCAGGCCCTGCCCTCACGAAGTTTAGTGTGTATTCGGGGAGATAAAAAAGAGCAGGATATAAGACATTCTATAAAAGGTCTAAGTTGTGCTGAACCTACTCTTAATTTTTTACCCTATTAGAAGGTGAGGAGAGAGAGAGACACACACACTGTGTAGTCATCTGGACTCAAACTGAGCCCCAAGGGATGGGAAGCATTTTCCCAGAGAGGTGAGGAAAGAGACCCCAGGCTGTGGGTCTATAGGAGCAAAGAAGGCCAGGCCAGTGGACAATATACATGCTCAGGGATAATGGTAATAATCATAACAACATTTATTGAGCATTAAAAACATCCTGGGCATGTGTTTTTCTAATTACATTACATATATTAAACCATTTAATCCTCAGAATAACTTTAAGAGGTAGATACAATTATCACCCCCATTTTACAGATGAGAAAACTGAAGTATTATGATCCTAGTAAGTAATGGAGAGGGAATTCTAATCCAGGCAGCCTGACTCCACAGCCCTCGTTCTTAGCCAGTGGATAAAATGGAAAATAGAGGTGGCCTGGGTGGAGGCCCAAGTTTGGCTGTGCTCAGGGGCCAGATGGGGTGGGAGAGCAGAGGATGCTGTCCAGGGTCCCCAGGGATTCCCCTCAAGGAGATTCATCTTCTCAAATCCATTCTATGACTTTGAGCTCCGAATCATCATTTTTTAAAAACCGCCCATTTTTCAAAAGAAGAAATGAATTTGCTCAGTTTTATTCCTCATTCTTGGATAACATACAGAAGCCACTTAGAGCCTAATATTAACACTGTACATCAATGTCGGCCCTGCTCTAAGTGGCGCACATCCCGGTTCAGCCGTCTGCAAACTCTAAATGTTAGATGAGCTTGATTCTTCCCAGCGGTGGAAGCCAGAAAAGTCAATGAGAAGCCCTTCCGTCTTCAGCTCAGAATTTCTGCAAGAGGGTGAGTGTCAGGATTGTCTAGTTGTAGGGATGGCAAAGAACCTATCCCCACCCCGTCACCCTGTATGGCCACAAACATTAGTCCTGCAGCCTGGCAAAACCTGTCCCGTCTCTCGTGTCTCAGCTCATCCCCCAGATGTGCCAGTGCTCCCTAGAACTCTCAATCCTTAAAAGGATGAAGGAGTGGTTTCAAGGATCTTGAGGTCGACTGACATCTCTAGCCAAGCTGCCACTTCCTACCCCCCACCGCCCCGCCCCGGCCATGCCACCGATGCTGGTTGCTATACTCCCTCTTTTATCTTGCCCTCTTATCCTGCCCTTTCCCTGTTGCTCTCTCTCTGACCTTCCAGTGGCTGCTACCTCTGGTCCATCCCTCTTATCGGTCCAGCTCCTCATTTCCCACTCTGCCCCTACTTTTCTCTGTTTCTGGCACTGCTCTCCCTGGCCTGGAACCGCTTCTTCTCTCTTCTGTTAAAGACTTTTTTTTTTATAATTGAGGTATAATTTACATACAGTAAAATACACAGATCTTAATGAAAGCTTGATGCATTTTGATATATGTATACACCTGTGTAACCACCACCCAGATCAAGATACAGAATATCTCCAGCAGCACTGCAGACTCCCCAGGACCTCTTCCATCATTGAATGGGTGACCACTGTTCTGATTCCTGTCACCTTTCTTCAATTGCCTCTAAAAGGAATTGTATAACGTGATGTTTCTAGCTCCTTAGCCATGGCACTGCTGAAGGGAGGAAACGTACAAGAGGGGACCCGGGTGGGGATCCGACTCACACTGCCTCATCCTTCTTCTTGGAAGCCCTCAAGAGGGACTTGTGTGTGGAGTTGCCCTGGCCCACACTGGCCTGGCTCATGCTGAGCCAGGAAGGCTGAGCTGGGTTCCTGAGCCTCTAGATACCCACCCCTGGTCCTCTGTGGAAATGTTCCGTTACATCCCTGACAAAGCCCCGTGGACCCCTGCCCATCCCAGATGGCCTCAGCTTCCCTTCTATGCCTCCATAGAGTGTTAGGTATGGAAAGCAATCTAAAAGATCTTCCTTTTTTTTTTTTTTCTTTTTCTAAAAATGAGAAATTCAGACCCACAGTGAGGCTCAGCTGGGACTAGAAATCAGGTCTAAACCCGTCCTATGCTCCTTCTCCTACAACATTTTACCTCCAAGCTTCGTCACCTAGATTTTTAGGCAGTTCTGTTAAGTCCCCTCTTCCTCCCCTGGTACTTTCTGCTGATCTCCGGAGTGTATTTCCCACCATGGCCAGCTTAGCTGCTGTAGGCGTACAGGTATATAGCTATACCTATTCTCAGGTAGGACACAGGAATGATAGCTACCCCTAACGAAAAATTTACTTTGCCTTTGTAGGGGAGCAATATTTACCACCCCAAAATGTGTCTCTTTGGCATGAGGATTATTTTGAGCTGAAAACAATCAAGGCCCAAAAGGCTCAAGAAGAACTTTGATCTTCCCCTTAACTGCCTAAAAGATTTTAGATAGAGGACAGGTTCCAGAAAGGGAACTATCCCCATAGATAACTATACAATTGACCCTTGAACAACACAGGTTTGAAGTGTGTGGGCTCACTTGTATGCAGACTTCTTTCAATAGTAAAAACTACAGTATGACATAATCCACGGTTGGTTGAATTCAAGGATACGGAACCACTGACACAGAGGAAACGCAGATGGGGAGGGCTGACTGTAAGTTATATGAGGACTTTCTACCGCAAGGAGGGTCTGCACCCCTAACCCCCCTCATTGTTCAAGGGTCTACAGTAGCATGAACTAGGTGTGTAGACAGGGAAGCGCGTAGCAAGTCTGTTTGTTAGAATTCCTCTCTGTGTTCCATTGTCTCTGCAGCGCCCAGCAAACGTTTATTTACTGAACATTTGGTGCTCCATCCCCACTTGCCTTCCCCATCCTGAAGTCCCAGACCACTAACCCCAGCATCCTTTTTTGTCTTTAGCTGAAGATGGTATTTAAGGTGAGGATTTCAGCCATTTTGGTGAGTTACTCAGTTTTCCTGGGTCTCTCCCTTGTGTACGTTATTAAACTTTTGTTTGGTTTTCTCCTGTTAATCCATATCAATTCAATTCTTAGACCAGCCAGAAGGACCTAGAAGGGCAGAGGAAACTTTCTTCCTCCCAACACCTTCTTATCATTGAAACCTGGAATTCCTTTCCTTAGGACCACGTCCTTTGCCCACAGGGAGAGAGCAGGCTCAGAGGCAAACATCCCTGGGAGGGGAAACACAGTCACTTCACAATACTTGCTAGTGATGGCCTTTCATTCACTTCCCCCCCCAAAAAAAGATGTATAAGGCTTACTATTTGTTGACACAGAATCTTTACTTGGAGTGAGTTTGACAAGGAGGGGAGGGACAAGCCAGATGGCCCTGGGGTAACATCATGAAAGGGGACAGAGGCACAGGCAGCATCCAGGGAGAGTTGCTCCCAGCTCCCAGAATAGGCCCTTTGTTACAGCCTCCTTCAGACCCGGATGAACAGAGTTATTGTCCTAGAGACCTGTAGACCCAGTGATGCACCATGAGGGCTGGGGTCCGGGGTCTGGGAACAAGCACCCCGCACAGAGCTACCCTCCACCCAGCACTCCCTCCTCCCGTCTGTCCTCTGGGATCTCCTGGTCTGTTGGGGAAGATGATCTTGCCACCAAGGAGTGTCCATGTGGGCGTGAGAACTCTCTTCCAAGCGTGAGCAACCTTGGGCCGTGTAGGGCAGGTGCACACAGCACAAATCAGCAGAGCCCCAAGCGCTCAAATGTGCCCAGGCGTGTGCTGGGGCCACAGGGTAGGAAAAGCCTGAAGGAGAGTTTTCTTCCACCCTCACTGGTATTCGGTCAGAGGCTGGGCTGACAAGCCCGAGGCTAATCCCGCTATCTCCCTCCCGCAGAGAAAGCCTCCAGGGAAAAGCCCTGCCATGGTCCCTGTATGGCTGCTGAGATGAGATCAGGTGTGACCCGCTCCCCCATCTCTCCAGTGGCCTCCCCATCCCCGTCCCACCCCACCTTCACCATCTGGGTGTTCCTGCTCAGCAGAAGTTTTTTCTACTCCGTCACGCCAACGCACCTCTGGCGGCCCCCAACTCCTGCAGGCACCTGCAGGCTCACCACTTGTCCCTCGCTGGCTCCTGAGACTAACTCAGTGGGAATAAAAGGTGAAACGCCCCCAGTACCTTGGGCTACCCCAGATCCCATGGTGAGGAAGAAGTGGAGCTGAGGCTCAAATCTCCATCTCTGATTCTAAGTCTCGGGATCTTTCCTGGATGAAGAAGCTGGAGCCCTGGTGAGCAGTCAGGAGTGCGGGAGGCACTCTGATCTAGGGCTTAGGGGCCCTGCAAAGGCCAGGACACTGCCCTCTGCGGGCCTCAAGGTCACGTACCTGGCTCTGGGTATCATCTTCTCTGTGGTTCCCTTTGGCCTCGCTGCGTGGGGCAGCCAAGCTGATTTAGAGAGGTTTGTGTGTGAAAGGGACTGGAGGTCTGTGGGGCTGAAGGGAGCTGTGAGAAGAGAGGTTCGAATGTAGATAAAAGTGAGCAAGGGAGAGATGAAGTAGCTCCTGCAGGGAGAGGAAACCTGGGGAAGGAGCAGAGGGAGGGGAAAGGAGGATGCCTGGGAAGTTTGGGCATATCACACGCCATGTAATCCCCTCTGTCTCCCCATCAAACTTTTGGGGAAAAACTACACTTCTCATCAATGTTTTTGGAGGTGCTTCTGTGGTGTGTGTGTGTGTGTGTGTGTGTGTGTATTGGACTCATGTAGGGGCCACAGATGAGCAGGGTGGTCAGAGCAGGTCGGTCCAGGGCCATGCAAGTTTCCACGTGAGGCGGTCAGCTTATCCTGTCCCCTGCCATAGTACTGCCCCACACTCAGCCTCTACCCTCCTCCTGCCCAGGACTTGAGAAGACACCTGCCTGAGATCTTGTCCCTTAAGACAGCATCTGACACACGCCTCTGGAGGTTTCAAGGTGAAATGAGGCCCGGGAAGAAACCAGAAAGACGTTGCGAGGCACTTACGAGTACAGATTTTAAAGGAGGGGCAGGGCGTGCCACAGAGATGAGAAAGGAGGAAGATGCTTGAGTGCTCCTGGACTTGGCTTTGCTGATTTCTCATCAGCTTTGAAGATGGGGTGGAAGAAAAGAGGATTTCCTCCACCCTCCTTTTTCCAATAAGCACTGGAAACACTCAGAGTTTAATCCTTATTGACTCCATCTGCCAGCAGTGGGGGGAGAAAAGGGAGCAGTCCATGGGGCCAGGGCTTTAACTTTCCATCCTCTCGAAGGCCCTAGCCTGCGTCCTCTCCCTCTGCTGCTCTCCTCTTAAACCTGGACTCCAACTGCCTGAGTTAGAGAAAGGAGTGGGAGTCAGGCTCCAGGGCCAGGCCTGAGGGGCAGTAAGTTGGAGGGACTCCCAGGTCCTTTTCGTCTTCTCTCCGCCTTGGCTGGAGGCCAGAGAGGAAGCTAGTGGGGATCGACCAACTTGAAAGAAAGCCCTGGAGCTGAGAGCGCAAACAATGGCGGAAAAAGGAAACCACAGTTTTAATTATCCCCCAAATTAGGGGGTTTCTTTGTACTTTTATGTCTATTCTTAGCTCCATTCTTTTTTTTTTTTTTTTTTTTTTGCAGTATGCGGGCCTCTCATTGTTGTGGCCTCTCCCATTGCAGAGCACAGGCTCCGGACGTGCAGGCTCAGCGGCCATGGCTCACGGGCCTTAGCCGCTCCACGGCACGTGGGATCTTCCCGGACCGGGGCACGAACCCGTGTCCCCTGCATCGGCAGGCGGACTCTCAACCACTGCGCCACCAGGGAAGCCCTTAGCTCCATTCTTAGCTCCAAAAGTGTTTTAAAGTTTTGGACAAAATGCAGAAGTGAGTCAAGGCTCTGTAGAAACTAGGAGACTAGTTTCTACATGCAGAGAGCTGCCTTGCCGGGGTCATCCTCTTCTGAGAGTGGCCCCAGCCAATGACTGATGGAGTTGGACAGAAAAGCCCAGCCATTTCAGCCCAGCTGCAGGAGGTCTTATCTTCATGGCTTCCTGGGGGTCAGCCAAGGAGATCATCAGTATGGTGTGAAGATCGACCTCTCCCTCCAGCCCCGGCCCCTTCCACTGCTGTCGATCCCAAGGGCCCTCTTCATTTCACATCCCGCACACTGAACTCCATCTCCGAGTTTGCTTCCCAGAGAGCCTAACCAGCCACATAAGATCATCGGGATTTATAATAAGTGCGAGAAAGGAAATAAACAAGGCTGTGCGATAGAGAGGGACCACCGGGGGGACTGAGTGGGGCTGGGGATCTACTGTGAGTAGGACGGCTGGGACGTGTGGATTGACACCAGAGAAGGCACTGCCCTAGCGAAGAGAAGCAGCAAAAGCTTCCAGGTAGAGGAGACAGAGACTCCAGGGTATCAGGTGTGCACCCGGTGTTCCCCTACGTGAGAATGTAGATGGAGGGGGTGTAGAGGGCTCCCCAGTACAGGGGATCTGTGAGTAGAGGCTTGAAGGTGAATCGGTTATTTCTGGACATAAAAGACGGGGGAAAACATGCTAGTCCAAGAAACAACATAGACAAAGCTGTGGAGGTGAGAAAAGACTCCATTGTGGCTGGCAGGTGAGATGCATCAGCGGGACTGCAGGAAAGTGGGGCTGGAAAAATAGGTTGGATCCAGAGTTCCTGACAGCTACCTCAGTGTGTATGTGTGTGTGTGTGCGTGCGCATGTGTATGTGTGTTGAAGGACGTGTTCTGAGCCAAAAACAGGGAGCCCTGTTGAGCTGAGATTGAGTGAAGAGAGACTGGAGCCTGGGAGACCAGTTGGAGGGCCCAGCAGGAGTTTTGATAGAATCCAATGACAGCTCGACTAGACAATGGCATGGGCCATGGAAAAGGAAATAGATGTGAAAAGCATTTTGCAGGACTCAGATAGAAGGTGGCTGATTGGGGCCGAGGGGAGAAGTAGAAAATGAACACTGGTTTTTCTGGTTTGGGTGGTGGCTTGCCTGATGGTTGCCAAGGCCGGAGGCATGGAAAAGGAAGCAGCTTTGGGTGGCAGAGGGGAGAAAGGGATGGTTAGAGGGGAACTCTGAGCAGAAGGGAGGGCTAGAGGTAAGACCAGTGATCCTTCATCTTAGTGACACGTGAGGCAGTGAAGGGAGGTGGGGTCCCTGGAAGAACTGAGAAGAGAGAAGATCATGCAGACCTAGGGCAGGGAGCAGAGGAACCAGCTAAGAAAGTCCGATCCACGGTGGTCAGTAGTGCCACGGGGGAAGCCAGGGGAGGAAAGCCGGGAGAAGGAGGCAGGGACAGTAAAAGCAGCAGCTGCTGCAGAGGGGCAAGTAACATCGAACAGGAAGGAAACTGCACTGGAGACAGCAAATAAGAGGTCACTGGTGACCTCAATGACAGTAGTGACAAAACAATAGGCCGGGGACGGGGGAGGCAGATTGTAAATAATTGAAGGTTGGATGGAAGGTAAAAAGTCGACATAATCAGGTAAATTACTCTTCCGATTGAACATTAATTGAGCAGCCACAAAGGGCTGGAGAATGTGTTCGGTACTTTTTACCCACATAAATGAACACATCTTCACAATACGCCTGCAAAGTGAGTAAGATTTTCAGCCTCACCATTTTCCTGCTGGAAGAGACAAGCTCAGAGGGGTTTAGAAACTTATTAAATGTCACTCAGCTCTAATACCTGGTTAAAACTCATCTCTTGACTCTCAGTCTTGCGCTCTTTTCACTGAACAAGGCTACCTTTCCTTTAAGACAAACGGAAAGGAAGGCCATGAGTTGGTGGCTTGGGAGGAAAGCAGGGTCAAAGAATGGTGTTTTGATTTTTAGGGTGGAAGATATTTAACATGTGAATAGGTTTTGGGGGAGGAGCCAGAGGTGTAGCGACAAAAGAGCAGGAAACTGTTATTATTACTATTACTATTAATATAACTCTAACTATTACTATTACAGAGGCAGGAGGGAATGGAATCCAGTGTGTGGGCATAAGCCTGGAAAAGAGTCAGGCCCATCCTTCTCCGAACTGGAGGGCAGCGGGAATGTGTGCGGGATAGACAGATGTGCTTTGAGGCCCAAAGGCTGAAATCAGGGGAAGTTTGCTTTTGACGGTCTCAGCCTCCTTAGAGAGGTAAGAGGTGAGGTCTCCTGCTGAGTCCTGGTCAGCAAATGCACTTGTTCAGGACAGGTAACTAACTATTGAGAGTAGCTTAAGCACAAGTGGGGATTTAGTGGGAGGTAAACAGGCCAGGAAAGACAGCTGGGCCTCTTGGGGAGGCTCTCACTATCTCTCCAGGGCCACATGGAGTCCTGTCTCTACTTCTCTCTGTGCACCTGCCTCTCTCTGGCTCTCTCTGCTGCTCCGCAATTGTTTAGCCCTGGAGTCCACCGTGGACTAATCAGAGCCTCTGTGTCCTGGCTTCTAATTTTCAGGAGGTGGAATCTAATTGGTTTTCAACTTTGGACAAGTATCCTTGGTCCAATCAGAGGTGGACAGGGTTTGGGGTCTCCTGAACCCAGGAAAGTTGCTGGACTCAAAAGTGATGGAGGACAAATGTAGCCATAAAGGGCCCCAAGCTAAAAAGAAGGATTGTCAAAGAAGAAAAGGGTGTTGAAGGTCTAAAGCTGCCAACACGTTCCTCGCCAAAGTACTGCCAAGTAGCCATCCAAGCCAGCTGAAGGTGGAAAACCCTAACTCACAGCAGAGCTTGTCGGCATAGACAACTCTAGCAACTTTCAGAAGATTGGGAGCAGAAGTGGAAAAATCTTGATGCTCCGTTGTCTCACAGTTGGAGGGGACTAGGGTGGGGATGGGCAGGAAAGGCAAGATGGCAAGAGAATTGGGGCTGGTGACAGAGTAGCAGGAATGGCCTTACCAGGGCTGGCTATGGTGGGAGACGGGTGGGCTGGGGAAATAAGGGGACAGTCTATGGCCGACATCAGGGAGATGGTGAAGAACAGGTCTGAGGAGCACAGGAGGTGGGGGAGAGGTCAGCTGGGTTCTATCATCAGGTCACCCGGGGACCTTTCTCCCAGTCTTCACTCTCCATTCTTTTTTTTTTTTTTTTTTTTGCAGTACGCGGGCCTCTCACGGTTGTGGCCTCTCCGTTGCGGAGCACAGGCTCCGGATGTGCAGGCTCAGCGGCCATGGCTCACGGGTCCAGTCGCTCTGCGGCATGTGGGATCTTCCTGGACCGGGGCACGAACCCGCATCCCCTGCATCGGCAGGCGGACTCTCAACCACTGCGCCACCAGGGAAGCCCTTCTCTCTCCATTCTTACTCTCCACTCTAGACAAAAGGCTGATTTACTGGGCTCCCCTCCCTTGCTTTGAGAAGCATTGTTGATACACCACTTGGACCCAATAAAGGATTCCTCCAGGCCCTGAGAGCTATGCGACACAAGGAGAGAGGAACAAGCTCATTATCACTTTGTAATACCCTCAGCGGCACGGAGACAGTCCATCACCCAGAGAAACAGTCTCTTCCCTGCCCTCCTCCCATCAAGGGGAGTTGACACGGCTTCCTGTTCGATGTCCTTGCCCGCCTTCAGAAGAACAGCTCCAGGGCCCTGACTTTCTCCAGCTGGCTGACACAGACCATCCGATTATGTCCCTCAGAGCGTGAGAGGCTGATGGATAGAAAGTTCCGCGGTTGAGGGAAAGTCAAAAGCATGGAGGCTGTAGAGCGTGGAGCAGGAGCAGCTGAGAGCAGCTCATGGAGGGAGAGGCCTGCCCTGGGCTCCTGCCTCAGCCTCCAGGCTCCCATGGGAAGCAGGCTGATCGGCAGCAAGAGGGAATCATTAGAACCGACTGGAAGGGCAAGCACAACTAGCTCCGGAAGCCCATTCTCCAGAGATTTTGGAGGCGGGGAAAGGTCTAGACGCTCCTCTAGTAGATTCTAAGTTCCCTGAGGGCAGGGTTTGTGTCTGACACGTGCACCTCTATACCCCTGGCACGGGGCCGGCGTCGGCCAGAGTGGTGCTTTAATGTTCACATGGGGCAAATGAATGAAGCATGGTCTCTTGGGCTGTGATGCTCTCAGTGGCAGATCTGCCTCAAAGGCAGGATAATAGACTAAAGGACCTCTGAATCCTCTCCCCATCCTCTGCTTTTGGGCTGAGGACTCTCATCCTGTGCTAGAGACATGCTTCAGAGGGAAAGGGTCTGTTCTGTAGGCTAGGGCCATGGGCTTAGGGCTCCCAAGGTAAAACTCCCTGTCACTGGTCCAGAGTGCTCAACCCAAAGGACACCCTCTTGGAAGGAGTATCTATGGTGAAATCATCCTTTCTTAGGGTTAAAGGAGGAGCAATAGCCTAAGTCCAACTGGGACAAATTGGGCCTACTTTGGGAGATGGTCCCTGACTAGGTCAAGGTTCTAGTGTTTTCCATTCATTCACTCATCATACATTCATTCATTTCAAAAATTTTACTGAAGAGGTTTCTATGTGCCAAGCACTGTTCAGGGTATCAGAAAAACAATGATGAATACGATACAAAGGGGCGCCTTTCCTCAAGGAGCTTTCAGTAAGGTCTTGAAACTTGTCTGGATGCAAAACTAGAAACTCGCTCAAAACTACATAAAAGGATAAAAGGGAATTTGTTGGAATGATGCAGGTGTAACTTATGCCAGCTAAAGTTAAGTACAACTGAGATCCGGGAAAGGAACTAGGACCTGCAGAATCAGCCCCCAGAGTTGCTCTGGAGGCTCTCAGGATGAATGAGTTCTCTTCTCTCTGTAGCCCTGCACACTCTGCTTCAGTACTGCCATGGCAGAAAATGCTTGCTCCAGCCCTGCCCTGAAAAGGATACTCCATTTTCAGAACCCAAAACCAGCCCGTTCAGTCTCAGTCCTAATATTTGGTCCCTTAGGTTCAGTTATCCACCTCTAGTCCAATCAACTATGGCTGGGGAGGCAAAGGACTGGTGGTTCCAAAGGGCAGATGGAGTGGGTGTGGATAAAGGGGGTGGGAGGATCCACCTCCCCACTAGATCTCTAATTCAATCTATGTAAGTGGTGGGAGCAACTTTGTGGAGACTTGCTCACTCTCCCTGCTCCATCAGAGTGGAAGCCTGGGACCACCTAAACCAGATAAAGACACTGAGAAGGAAACCCCACCAAGGCAAAATGAGGCCTCTTTCTCCTGCGTTTCAGCCTGGGGAACTGTTCCATAATTAAGGGGAAAAAATGATAAGGGTGTCCTCATACTTCATCCTTTTTGCAATTGAATTAACAGCATAACACATCATGTTTTATTATAACTTTATAATAATTACAGTTATTACTGAATTCATGTATATAGAAAAGGCAGAAATATCATCACTGTATTAATTCGTGAAGCCCTTCAGAGGGATTTATTGAGCAATAAGTGAATTCCAACCCTTGGCATGAAGCAGAAGCTTTTCCAAACACAGGACTCTATTAGCTATTGTAAAACTCAAACAGCTCACTTCACATGGGACCAGGCATTCTGCCCCAATTATTATCTCCTCCTCCAGGCAGTCTGCCCTGATTCAGAGGTTGTATTTAGAACTTCTTTTTTCTGAGTTGAACTAATAACAACCACACTCCCCTAGCATGTCTCAAAGGCTGTAAATGTCAGCCTGAAGGTTGAGATAAACCTTTTCCATTTGCACAGGGCTTTATAGTTTTCCAAATATGATATAAAAGGTCATATAGATATGACCTTTCTGCTTGAAAGGTCAAACAGAAAGCTCTTTTGAAAATAGAGATATATGGGCATCAGGGTCAGCAGTAGACTTTGTCCTTGGTGACAGATTGGAGTAATGTCAAAGCCCAGTCTATTTTTAAGAAATGAGTAAACCCTTGGCAATGACCACATGCAGTCCAGAGAAGCCTGTGGGCACTTGCTGGTTAAAGCTATAGAAATAAGTGGCAAAGGAGAGGCAGAGGTAGAGCTGGGGTGGTGGAAGGGGGTGGTGGTGAGGAGCCTAAAATTTGCTCAGAGGAAAGAAGACTCGGGAGAATTCAGATAACCATCAACCATCAGAAAGTCTCTTTTGTGTCGGTAGAAATGGACTAGTTCCCTGGGCTCAGGAAGAAGGACCAGAGGGGCCAGAGCCGGGATCTAAAATGAGGAGACTCAGGGCAGATTCTTTTTGCCCTAAGGCACAACTTTCTGGTGGGGAGATCAGTCCAGCAGCCAACAGGGCAGCCTCAGTAGTGATGGGCTTCCTGAAGTCTGGGAGGCTGGTTCATTAGTCTACTCAACTCATACTTATGTAGTACTTATTATGCAAAGGCAGTGAGGACAACGCAGCCCTCTGAGAGCTCACGGTCAAGGGGGGATGTTGGGTGATAAACAGCAGCCCAAAGTGCAGTGACATGTTGTGAAACAGGCTACAAAAGGAGGGAAAGGGGGACCATGGAAAGGAAGGGAGGAAAGAAGGAGGGACCTTGATACTGAGTGTCCACCAAGTGCCAGATGGGTTCAGACATCCCAGTCTAGCCTTAGGATCCTGAAGGTAGATGCTATTTCCCTCCATTTTTATAGATGAAGAAATCGAAGTTCAGTGAAGTTCAGTGGCTTATCCAAAGTCATTGGGTCAGCACGCCCTTTTGAATGCCTGCTTTGTAAGTGATCCCACAGGGAATGGAGCCCAGTCTGGCAGATGGAAGCGGATGGAGATGGTGCAGGGCTGTGGAGGACGTTCCCCTGCTGGATGGTGTTCGGCCCACGTGGCCACTGAGGTTTCATCAGCCCTGAGATCCCACGCGTGTGTGTGCCTGGGTCAGCTCGATCGCTCATGGACTCAGGATCCCAATGGCGAGAGAATTTTAAGGTACAGAAGATCAATCACTTATCCAAAGCTGGATTCCTTCTTCAGCACCTTTGTGGAGCTGTCATGCAGCCTGCCCGTGAGCACCTTCAGCGATGGGTTTCACTGTCTCCACAGGAGTCACCTTCCCTGGGCAACCCTCACAGGAGGAAGCCCTTTCTTACATCCGACCCAACTCTCTCTCACCTCGGAACACACCCACCATGCTGGGGCTCCCTCACACATGGCCCTCTTTCCATAGGCCTTCAAAACCAGAAAGCTCTCTGAATCCAAAAGAATGACCGGACTTTGTTGGTGTAATTTCAGGCCTAAGAAGTCCCTTTCTGGTTTACTCTTCTGAAATTCAAAGATAGAGAAACAGGGAACCCCTCACCTCACCGCACTATTCTGCTGAATGGGATCAGAAGCTGTTCCCTGCCTTCAGAGCCCAATGGACCAGCCAGTCCTAGCAGGAAACATCGGCCCCAGGGTTGCCTGTGTTCCCACAGAGGCTCTTCCCATTGCCATCATGTCTGCTGGCTACTGGGTTTCATGGTTCTGCCTGGAAGACCCGTCTGATCACAGCCCATCACTAGGCTCTGGGTAATTAGCAGGTGAGTGATGGCAGTGGTCCCCCTTTCATTGTGTGCGGTGTAGAGAGTGATACCCCCTCTCATTCCTACCCCCGCTGCACGGCTAACTCTGCTCCTGCTGTAAATCCCTCTGTCAGAACAAGGGAAATGGACCCACACCAGCTCAGGGCATCACACTGCAGGTCTGCTAGCTCTTTCATGTGACCCCCTCCAAGGCCCTATGATCAGAGTGAAGTGGGAAGGGCACCAGTATAGGGTCCAGAGATCCGGCTTCTGTTGTTTTCTCTCATTATCAGCTGTGTGATTTGGGGCAAGTCTCTGCCCTCTCTGAGTCTCAGGTCTTTCATCTCTCAAATGAGGGTCTGGAGCGCTAAATAACCCTTAAAGTGCTTTCCGAGTCTAACGTGTGATGATTCTAGGGGTATCCCAGGATTATGCACAGATTGGGCTGAAGCTCCAGGCCTGTGTCGCAAAACCAGGGTATCACTCACACATCAGGAAGAGCTCAGACGTGATGACCTCCAGGCTTCTGCCATTTCCAGAAGTCTGTAAAGCCCTCCCCAAGAGCACTGAGAGACTACCAGAATGCCTGGTCCCTGGGCAGAGACCTGGGTTTCACTCCCCTTGTCCGCGGCACTCAATCCAACAGCGCCAACTTTGCTGGAGGGGCAGGTCGATGTAATGGCAGTAGATGGTACCACTGGGGTGCTGGGGTGTTTGCGGATGGGGGTTGTGGTGGTGGTGGTAGAATCAGGGTGATTGGAAATGAGGGAGGGATAATAATAGCAACAATAGCAATAATCGCTAAGTATCTACGACATGTGTGATAATATTTTCCAAAAACCCTTCACAGAAGTTTCTTTACTTACGGAGAGCACAAGCAGTTTCTTCCAGCTGCTTTGTTTCTTACTCTGGGTGCCATTTGCAGAAGTGTGCTCAATGTATGAAAATTCATTCAACTGAAAACTTAGGACAGTAGAATTTTCTCTCTATATATATATATTCAACTATATATATATATATATATATATATATATATTTCTTGGAAAACGTTACTTTATTTAATCCTCACAGTTACGTATAATACAGACGCTGCTATCCTCACTTTACAAAGGACGACCTTGAGGCAGGCACAGAACAGTTAAGGAACTTGTCCAAAGCCACACCGTAGGAATCGGCAATGCTGGGCCGATTGAGACCCACTGGCTTCAAAGCTGGTGTTCTCTCCACCATTCCACCCTGCTCCCCACTGAAGCGTGTTCGGGAAGGTGATTCCGCCTCACGCTCAACTGCCCCCAGCCACAGTTACACAGGCGCCTGTGCACAAAACCAATCCTAGACCTGAGCTGGAGGGCAGGGGTGGGAGGAGGGGAGAGGGGGAGAGCTGGATGGTTCTAAAGATCAATAAGCACAACCCCGTCCTCAAAGAAGCCTCCACGTCCCTGAGGAAGGCAGATAGGGCACAATAACAGGAAGCAGTGCGTGCAGGGGACGGGGTCAGCGTCAAGCACCAGCTGGGCACGGAACCCACCAGCCTCCGAGTTTTGGCTGCTCTGAAGGGAAGCTGCTTCCACAGCCCCCTGGTGGAGGGAGGCCAGATCTGGGGCTTGGTCTCTTTTAACCTCTTTCTGCTCAGGGCTGCTGTCTAAGTGGCTGATGGGCTCTGCCTTCCTGCTGGCATCGCAGGCTGGCGTGACCGGATTAATTCGGCTTTATTAATAAGCAAGCACCTTATGAATTGTAATTAAGCAGGTGCACATCTGGTGGCAGTGGTGGCTGAGAGTGAGAAGAAGTGATTCCAAGAGGCTCTGAGGCACCGTTAAATACGAATTCCCGGCACAGGACCCTGTTCGTGTTCCTTTGTTACACAGCCTGCCCTGTTAAACAGGCGGTCCAGTGCCTGAAATCCTGATTTACTCAATAACCGTGTCTTGAACCTGCTAGGTGCTCTCCTCTCTGAGTGACACATTTGTGGGTGAAAGTGCAGGGGGTAGGACAGCCCATTGTCCCGCTCTCCCAAGAAGCCAGGAGGCAAAAGGGTGCTGTAGGGGAAGGGACCAAAGTTTGGGGGACAATCACATAGAAAAGCTGCTTCTTGAAACAGTGAATGTCGTGCTGCAAATACACACACACAAGCACACACACTCAGCACACCCTCTCCGTCTCTGTCCCTCCCTCTGCCCCGCTCCTCGGCTGAGCCAGGCAAGAGGTCTTTTTGTACCAAGGGGCTACAGGGGCCATGCTGGCAGACAGCCGACAAGGCAGAACAGACACAGTCAGAGCTGGGCCAAAACCCCACGCAGGGGAGACGGAGAAGACAGGTCACTCAGCAGAGAGAGAGAGGGCTCTGGAGCCAAGTGTTTAGACAGGGGAAGGCATATTTAGCTTATGGGAAAACAGAGTGTGGAATGAAAAAGTGGATAATGGAAAAAGAGCTGAACAATGAAACCCTGCCCTGTCACCTGCAGCCCTGAGAGCATGACAGAGGTGGAGATAAGCTCTCCTCTGGCCTTTTCTAAACCCATCCTGATTTTCCGTTTGGCCTCAAAGAAATATCCCAGAATCACTCTTTTGCCTTTTGAAATTTTAGGATGTTTTAAATTTACCTCCATTCTGCCCTGTTGCGTTTCTCTGTGTACCTGCAACACAGCCTGCCTGATGCGGCCGAGCGTGCCCTATTCTGTGCACCTCCCATCTGGGCCTTGTTAATGCCATACCTTCATCCTGAAATGCCCTTTCCTCTCTTCCACCAAGTCAACACACTCGTCTACTAAAGCCCAATTCAACTGTAACCCCCTTGGAGAGGCCTTCTCTGAAACCACCAGTCAGAATTAACTACAGCCAGCTTCTTCTGCGTTCCTGGGCTGTAAAGGGAGAGAATCTGGAGTCAAAGGCATGAATTCAAGTCCCAGTCCTGCTCTCCTTGGCATCAAACCATATAATGGCTCTCAACCTTGTTTTTCGTACCTGTAAAATGGGCAAGATGGCAGCACCTTCCTCCTTGGGGTTTGAAGATTAAAAGAGATGAGCTTTGTGAAGATGCTTTATGAACTGCAAAATACACGTAAGAGTCTACTCAGTAGTTTGTGTTTGTTGCTTCCTTGTCTGTCTCTTTGATTTGATGGAAAGTCCCAGGTCTTATTTCTGTGTCCCCAGCACCTAGTGCACTTAGGTGCTCACTGCTTGTTTGTTGAATGAATTAGTGAATGAGAGAGGTGGAAGATGAATGCTTCAGGTTAGGTGGCTGGGCCTGTGGTTTCTTTCCACAGGATCTCAGGAACCTATGTAGCCAAGCAGTCACCCCAGGCAGAGAAAGAGTGAAGTGAAATGTTGGGGGTGGCATGAAAGTATGTGCCAACCTCAAAGGCCAGTGTGTTTTAATTAGTATAATTAATGGCACCAAATGGCTCATTACCTGATGGAGTTAATGGGGATCATTTGTCTCCCTAAAGCAGCCTTTCCGTGCGGTGGATGCTCCCGGGGAGATGGGGAGACAGCGCACATTCTCCACCCTGGGGAAGGATTTCTGAACCTCCACTGGGGTCTGGCTGTTCTCTGGGAGTCTTCCCCCTGTCTCTCCCTCCTGCCCAGGGGTTTTACCATCATTCCGGAGCCTAGTTTCACTTCACTTCAGACTAAACAATTGATATCTAAGCACAGATATGTTCAGAGATTTAAAACATAACAGCTGTGAGACCTCTCTCTGCCCTGTCTCCCGTTTCTCCCTCATTGTCACGTGACCAAAGGTCACACTGGCCCCAGCTTCAGGCTGGGCTGGTCACATCCAAACGGCACTCCAGTAGCTCTCTGGGACCCATCTTAAGAGTCTGTTGCTGCTAAGGCCAACTCAGGATTAAACTAGAGGCAAAGCAGTTAGGCTCAGTGATGTCAGATCCCACTTGGAGACGCACGGCTGTCTCTTCCCCTCCAACCTTGATGCCTCAGTTCCAAGCACATCTCCCTTTCCGCTGTAAAGCATTACCTTCTACAGCCAGAATCTGAACTCTACCTTCCTTATCTGGGAGCAGAATCAGAGTGCCTGGGCCTAGCTCCTTTCTGAGAAATCCAGAAAATACTATACTGCCTGGAATCCCTCACCTCTGGAGCTCACAGCTGTGTGCAGCCGTTCCCAGGGAGATACGGAAACTCTTGACCTCTTCCAGGGAACGTGATGGGCATATAGGAACAGGGGCCCTGTGGGAAGGCAGGCAAAGTCTGTAAATCACCTACCAAAGCATTCAACTGGCCCTGCATATTTCAAGCCGTAAAAGGGTGGGCCACCCAGGAAGGAATGCCTACCACAGAGCTTGGCCACAAGGCTGTGGTCCTAAAATTATTCTGGCACATCGCAGGTCACATTTACAGCACAAAACATTGTCCATACGGATGGGTCTCTGGAGCTACCTTTTAGACTTTGGGATTGTATGTGTTGACTTCCATATGAATGTGTTTCGTGTGACATAATGTGTGCTTTCTGGTACTACACGAGTCTGTGCCATGGGTACATCTGTGCACAGGGGCCGACGGTCGCTGGGAATGTGTGTGCACCTGCGGCTACTGCATGGCTTTCTGTGTTTATGGCTATTTTTGTCTTATTTTGAGTCTATGTGTGTGGCTTTCTGTCTGAGTCTCTGTGTGTGAGTGACTAATGCAAATAGCAAGGACAAGACATCTGCTGAGTCAAGAATAAATCCCCATTTTCCTTTCACTGCATTTTAGAGTTCAGGAGATTGAACACCAATTCAATTCATCCACTAAAGGGATATCACCCCCTATGGAGTAACATACTATAGTAACATAGTAATATCCACTAATATGACAAAGTAATATCCACTGTGGAGTATCCACTAATACTCTCTAGTGCCATCATTCTGGAATCCTGGTATATCCCAGCAGCGGTATTGTGATGGCAGAGGTAACCAGGGAGTACACTGTGTATGTGCTTACGATGGAGTTGGGAAGGGTATGTTGTGGGGCTTATTAGAGCAGAAGTTGTCCCTGTGGACCATTTCATGCATGAACTGCAGAGAGCCTGGGGCCCGTAAGGTCCAGAGCAGCTCCAGGAGAAAGCAGAGGCACTGGGCCTATGTGTGTGTGTGTGTTTGTGTGTATGTGTGGGTGTTTGTATGTGTGTTACGATAATCAGGGCCAACACATTGTCCAACTCCAGGGGCACCATTTACTGTGTCTTCTATGGACTTCTGGGAGGCACCATTCATGCCACATGCAGTGCAAAAGATACCCCCTGGATCTGTGCAACCCAGAGGCCCTGGGAAGGATGGTAGATGCAGGGTTCCTTCCCATCACACCCCTCTTCCCAGTCCTGACATCTCAACTGGCGCAGCTCCCTCCCTGAGCCAATATTGCTGCCCCCTCCTGCCCCCAGCCCCCAGCCCCTTCCTTGTTAGAGCTCTTTGAGCAGAAGCTGGGGCAGGAGAGGCCCAGACACATTCCCAATGGCTGGGCTCCCCGTGGTATGGGAGCACAGCCAGAAACCAAGTCTCCTTCCCTTGGAAAGTTGCAGTGACTTGTAAGAAAAAGTCTCCTGTTGCTCAGTAGGGAAAGAAATCAGATGGAAAGGAGAGGGAAGAAGTCACCAAAAAAAAAAAATTTAAGAACGGACTTTTGCTTTGAAAAGGTCAGCAGTGAAAACCTGCTTCCTTGCCAACACAAAGTGGGTGCTGGTGTTCAGCAGGCTTCTCTCAATCGATACGACACGGATCACCTCATAAAATGGTGTCCAGGCAACAGGGGCCAGGGTGAAGGCCATTGGAGGGAGGAGTGCCTGCCACCAGCTCCAAGATCCCTCAGAGCAACGTGTAGGCTGAGCCTCTGCTTCCCCAACCTGCCCCCATCCAAGCTCTTCCCCTGCCCCTTCAGAGCCAAAGGCCCCCCCACTTCTCACTTTCAGGGGCACAGCTCCATGGATAGCCATCCTTGCTTATTGCTTTGAGTTTGGGAGCATCCTTTCTTGAGCAGCCTGGGCCCTGTGGTCAGGCCACCCACCTCAGTCTCCCAAGATGCAGGCCACTGCTGAGTAGAGTGTAAGTGGCACAGTTGGCCCCCAAGAAGAACTGGAACTCCGGGAGAGAGGGGGAACGGAGCATTTCACTATTGGTCAATGGAACCACTGGCATGTTGCCTTCTTTCCATAAGACATAGAGGTGGAGCTGAGGGAGGGAGAAGTTGGGGGTGGGGGTAGCCATGACCTTCATCCCGGCATCCTCTGTGCATATGCTGGGCCTGCACACGGGCCATCTGGTAAACCCTGTGCACCCTCAGAAGATATACAGCTTAGACATCTTCAGCCAGCCTTAGCCATAGGGTACAGGGCAGATGGTCCATGGGCTAGGGGGTGTGAGGGACAGGAAAGGGAAACAACGACACTTTCAAAGATTGGAGGATGCTGTTAACATGTCAGTCCAATTATGGTAATGTGCTGGGGTAATTGGCCCTCCAAGGGTGCAGGGGATGCACATGAGTACAGTAATTGCAGGTTCACTTTGCTCTGCATTCTTCATCCTGCTTTGGTGACTAATTATTAGTATTTAGCAAGTGGATATTGTCATCTTCAAAGCAGGTGCAGCTGTGGCTGAGGCACTGGAGCTGGGGCCAGCTAAAGGTCAGCTTCTGCTTGGGGATAATTAATTTGTCTTTTATGGATCTGAAATGTGCTCCAAACTTGTCTCTTCTATTTTTGCTTCCAAACAAACAAACAAATGAACAAAAGGAAGGGGAATATACTTTGTGGTTATTTCAAGTGCCCTTTCCGTTAAAAGGCCAGAATTGACAAATAGGGGTGAACAACTGGAGGGAGTCAAGTACCTCTTTCCTCTCTAGAGAAAGAGCCAGAAATTGATCCCCTAGGCAAAATCCACATGAATAAGGAAGCCAACTGGTCTGGGGTGACCATCAAGAGGTACGTACTGTCTATAAGCTCTGATATCCTATTTGTTTTTTTGTTTATTATGGCTTATATATGGAACACTAGGACACTCTGTTCCTAAAAGGATTAATGTTTTGGAAACCCAGAAGGAAAAGGAATAAGAATAGTGAATAGCTATTGAGCATCTTCTGTATGTCAGATGCTCATTTCCCTCATGCATGTCAAATACTTTGTTTAATCTTCACAACAGCCCTAGAAAATATGCGCTATTATTATCACCATTTTACAGTTGAGAAAGTGAGGTTCAGAGAACTTAAGTATGTTACTCCAACCTAAGTATCGTCTGACACCTAATCTCTGGGCTGTCAGCTGCCCAACAAAGCCCCTTTACCCAGTGTGGTGTTAGGTTTAGTTCTCTGGCCTCTGCAAGAGTAGCCCTCACTGACTTTGCTTTCTGGAGGACCAAGAGCCTAGGCGTTTTAATCTGCACAGCAGAGCTGCTGGTATACCTCAGGAAGCCCAAAGTTTGATTGTGTTATTCCATTGATGTGATACATGGTAGAATTTCATCAGAGACAAAATAGAAATCAGGGTAGTTGGTGATGGAAAGGAAGTGATCCATCCCTAAGTCCTACCTCTTCATTGAGTCTCCTCAACAACCCTGGCCTCAGAGTCCTTTCCCTATTTCAGCTGCCTCATGTCCCACTGGGGCACTGGTTCAGTTAGATTCCCACTCATTTTCATGAGCAATCTTGCACTGTTCTCAAATAGTGTCATATCTATTTGTCTCTCCAACAAGGATCCAAATGTATTTAGGTCAGAGAACCGGCCAAATGTGCTTTTGTGCCTCCTGGGTCACTGGGCTCTGCCCTGGGCACAGGGTAGGTACTCAATAACTCCTGATTGAATCAAATTGAGAGGCAGGGGTGGACAAGGCTCCTCTGATAGTTTGGTTGGCAAAGGAAGATCCCTCATTTTTTCACATTGGTTGGACAAATCGAGGATAATTTAGGAAAGGAAGGTGTGACCCTCTCAGATGCATATATTCTGAATTCGGAAAAGTGTATTAGATACTTCGGGAAATTTCTTTTCTTTTTAACATCTTTATTGGAGTATAATTGCTTTACATTGTTGTGTTAGTTTCTGCTGTATAACAAAGTGAATTAGCTATACGTATACTTATATCCCCATATCCCCTCCCTCTTGCTTCTCTCTCCCACCCTCCCTATCCCACCCCTCTAAGTGGTCACAAAGCACCGAGCTGATCTCCCTGTGCTGTGAGGCTGTTTCCTGCTAGCTATCTATTCTACATTTGGCAGTGTATATATGTCCATGCCACGCTCTCACTTCATCCCAGCTTACCCTTCCAACTCTCTGTGTCCTTAAGCCCACTCTCTACATCTGTGTCTTTATTCCTGTCCTGTCCCTAGGTTCAGCAGAACAATTTTTTTCTTTTAGATTCCATATATATGTGTTAGCATATGGTATTTGTTTTTCTCTTTCTGACTTACTTCACTCTGTATGACACACTCTAGGTCCATCCATCTCACTACAAATAACTCAATTTCGTTTCTTTTTATGGCTGAGTAATATTCCACTGTATATATGTGCCACATCTTCTTTATCCATTCATCTTTCAATGGACACTTAGGTTGCTTCCATGTCCTGGCTATTGTAAATAGTGCTGCAATAAACATTGTGGCACATGACTCTTTTTGAGTTATGGTTTTCTCAGGGTATATGCCCAGTAGTGGGATTGCTGGGTCATGTGATAGTTCTATTTTTTGTTTTTTGTTTTTTTTTCTGTACGCGGGCCTCTCACTGTTGTGGCCTCTCCCATTGTGGAGCACAGGCTCTGGACGCACAGGCTCAGCGGCCATGGCTCACGGGCCTAGCCGCTCTGTGGCATGTGGGATCCTCCCGGACCAGGACACGAACCCGTGTCCCCTGCATTGGCAGGCGGACTCTCAACCACTGTGCCACCAGGGAAGCCCTATTTTTAGTTTTTTAAGGAACCTCCATACTGTTCTCCATAGTGGCTGTAACAATTTACATTCCCACCAACAGTGTAGGAGGGTTCCCTTTTCTCCACACCCTCTCCAGCATTTATTGTTTGTAGATTTTTTGATGATGGCCATTCTGACTGGTGTCAGGTGATACCTCATTGTAGTTTTGATTTGCATTTCTCTAATGATTAGTGATGTTGAGCATTCTTTCATGTGTTTATTGGCCATCTGTATATCTTCTTTGGAGAAATGTGTATTTAGGGCTTCTGCCCATTTTGGGATTGCGTTTTTTGTTTTTTTGATATTGAGCTGCATGAGCTAGGAAGTTTCTTATGATTCACTTGCCTTGCAAAATGGAATTCCAATCATATCATTCTAGGAAGAGGCTGGCAAGATGAAAGAAGCATATAGGAGGACTTGCAGAACACGGGAGTAGGTACTTTAGTTCAGGTTTGTGTCCAGGGTTTGCAGCTATGACAGGGCAACACAATTTTGTTCTGTGGTTTTGCTGCAGCCTACATATTGATGCAGCCAAATGAATTTCCCTCTTTGCAACCTGACCTCCTTCTTACTGTGAAATGATCTCATTTCAAGGCTAACCACAAGAGGTTTGGCTGGGCACCCAGCATGCCGTGTGCCTGGCATTTGCAAATCTTCATGCAAAGTGCAAAGTTTTTTTTTTTTTAAGACAGTAAATAAATCCTGTCCAGAGAAATCTTGGAAAGGTCTGCTCCCAGCCACAAAGTGAAAAGAAAAGCAATCTCTCTCCCCACCCTCACAACCATTATCTGCCAATCTTCTCGAATGTTAAGGCTTAAGTCACTTTTAATTTTAGATCAGGAACAATCTGATTTGGGGCCAAGGTCTTTTTTCACTGTCCTTCAAAATGTATTCAGCTGTGGTGTTTTTCCACCTCTGGCTGCTCTGTTTCAGTTTCTTGAGTGCCAAACACTGAAACCCCACCAAGAATTAGCCCTACTGTCATAATTCAGTGGGACTATACTCTGTAAAGAACATCTCCCTCCTGCCTGTAGCAGGAAGCCCAGCAACTGTGAGACAGAGAGACAGAGAGAGGGAGAGAGAGAAGTGGTTTGTCATCTGCCCAGGTTTGGGGGATGCTCATTGCCTCCTTAGCAAAATGTGGCAACGTCCACACCACTGCCCAGGAAAATGACCAACCAGGAGGCAGAGTACCCAGACATTCAGGTCACTACTTCCCACTTCTTCTCAGCCTAATCTTTCTGTGCCTCCTTCTCCAATTCCTACTATCACCACAGAAAAGAGCAGCCCCCCTCACAGACTAAGCTCTTCCCTGGTCAGTTCCATCTTGCTCCCAGCCACTGGTCCCATCAGTGGACCATGAAGCATGCGGTGGACACATTCCTTCCAAGCACTGCAAAGGGACTGGGCACGGGGCAGGGGTAGATGCTGATACCTGGACTTTAGGTTCCATTGGCAGAAACCAAGTGTCCCACTCAGCCTGGTTTGTGAAAACTTAGCTCTGTCTCCCAGGGTGTTATGCTTCCAGCCTGAAACTCCATCCAGGATGAGATGTGCAGACATGGTAGGAGGTGAGACACACAAGACCCAGTTTTCCTAAGCGGACTCTACCTTCCTGTAGACATCAACATTCAACCTACTTGACAGGACCTCGAGCCTCTGATTTTCTTCCTTCCTGGTCTTCCCCACCTCGGTGGGTGGATCTGATTCTAGACTTTGACCCATTCCACACTCCTCCATCTGCAGTTATGAGACCAGAACCCAAAATATGATGATGGAAGGCTCTTGTTCAACAGCATGACCTGGGCACTCTCTTGGCCTCTCACACTGTTGGAGTCTTCTTGACAATAGAATTCTCTCTGGAGAAAAATGCCTAAAAGTTGGGTAAAAACTGCTGAAATGGTTGCAGGAAACCTGATTCTCACCATCAATGTGTTCTCTCTCCAAGCCTCTGACGAGGGGAATGTGTCAGGGTGAGAGCAGGAGGGTGAGGGAGTTAACAGGGAGAGGATGGAAGTGGGAAGAGCTTAATTTGAAGCCATTGGTGGGCCCCTTGGGATCCCAGGCTCTGCAAAGCCTAGCAAAGTGACAAAATATTTATGTTTTTCACTCCTCTTAGCCACAGCCTTTCCTGGGAACATCTGACAAGGTTGCTGGTGAACAGGCATATCCAGCGTGCAGCCAGACAGGCTGGCAAGGTGCTAAGGAGAGCAGCGGAGCAGCTGATGGAAGAAATTTCTCTTACAGATGAAGCACGTTCCTCCCTGAGTCCCTGCCTGGCACCACACTGCTTGCAGAAGGGAGGATCTGACTCTGGAAAGAGAGGAATGTCTCTGGGCTACATTAATGAAATGCCCTGAACCCAGCCTGCATGCTGTTTGGGAGGTGGGGCGGTGTGGGCAGAATGGGATTATAGAGGCAGGAGACTTGCTTTCCTAAAAATCTGACCATATTTGGGTTTGAATCAATGCAGTGGAGTCTTTGGAGGAACCTCAGTAACTTGTCTTGCTTCAAAGAGGTGATTTAGGATTCAGGCCACAGGGGAACCTTGCTCCAGTCCTTATTGCACACGCACAGCCCTCTCCTCTGGAGACATTGTTGGGAGTGAAACAAAGTGATCGTCCTCAATCCTGATCTTCATTTGAACTGACATGTTATCCCACACAGGCCCCTTCCTCTTTTCCCTCATCAAACTTCATTAGACTCAACATAAAGTAGTGGAAAGGGCACAAGGACAAAAAAAGATATGGAAAGTTGCATCTGTTCTAGCCCCACAGCTGACTGTAGGCAAGTTGCCCTTCTCTGCTGGATTAGATCTCCACCTCTGTTTCATGGTTCTGTGCTTTCCAAGACTTCATGCCTAAATCTTGATTCCGGGCTCAGCTGTAGTCAATATTCTACCTTCCAGAATATCTTCCAAAGATATCTTCTCTGGCTAGACTTTGGTTAGGACACCTTACTCGCTAGTGTGGTTCCAGAGTTCTTCCATGGGCCACAAAGCTTTATCCTGAGGTTTGCCCCAATGAATCTTTGGGTTCTTCTTTCCTCCTATGCCTTAGTCCACCCCTTCCTTTCTTCTTGGATATGAGATTCCAAGATCCCCAAGATACTCTTTACATTCTCTACCTTTGGATTTTTTTTAAAGGAAAATGTTTCTTCCATGCATGTAACAAATATTTATTATGTGTGTTTTATGCAGTAGGTCATGCAATAGTCAGCTATTATTGCAATAATGCTCTGTAAGAAAGTACCCCAAGATATCAGTGGCTCTCAATAAGAAGCATTTGTTTCTCTTGCTCAAAGAGCTAAAGGTTGGCTGGGAAAGCTTTTCTTCAGGGTTCAGGGTTGGGTTCAGGTCTACTTCACAGGTCCTTATTCCAGATCTCGGGAAGGAAAACCACAGCTACATAGGGAAGCTCTCCTCATGACAGGGAAAAGTAGCTCCAAGAAATCAAGTCAAACCACGCAAGCACATTTAAATGCCCCAGTGAGACATAGTGCACTTTATTTCCACTGTCACACCATTAGCCAAAGTGAGTCAGGGCCAAGCTGAAAATTAGTGAGCTATGGAAGCATATCCTATTCACAGTTCAGCCATGGCAAGTGCAGGAAAAGAAGGAATAATTGTAAGCCAACAATACAATATAAGACAGAGCAGTTTCTACTTCCATAAAGCTCCCAGTCTAATGAGGGAGACGGATATTAAACATGAAAACAAGTAAATGAGTATATAATAAACTGGGATAAATGCTCTAAAGAAAATGAATAACATGAGGGGTCTACTTTTAGAGTGGGTGGTCTGGGAAGTCCTCTGTGAAGTGGTGGCCTTGAAACTGAGGTGTGAAGGAAGGAAAGGAGTCTGTATGCAGAGAGGGCAAAGAGTTCTCCAGCCAGTGGGAGTGGCCTGTGCAAAGGCCCCGAGGAAGCAACCACCTGATGTGGTTGAAAAATTGGAGTTAGATCCGGTATGGCTGGAGTGGAGGGAAGGAGGAGAAAATGGTGTGAGCTAAGACTGAAGATGCCTGCAGGGGCCAGATCCCTCGGCGCCCTGACTTGTTACTGCTCTCCCTCAAATCTACCAACTATTGCCTCACCGTTTCTTTAATGCTCTTAAGGAAAACAGCAACACCTCCTCCTTGAAGCCTCCTTAATTTGATCCATGTGGTGAAGTCATTTTATGTTTCACTGAACAAAACCAAAAACAACACAAGACAAAAACCCTTCAGTCTGCATGTTGCAGGGGCTTGTGCTGGGCTTAGATTTGAGTCTGGGGAACTGGTGAAATCTCCTGCCCTGAACAAATGAGGATGGGTTAAGTCTCTTGGGAAAATCCTCCCCCAGGAAGAGAGAGCGTGGCCTGACAGGTGATACCTGACAATGTTATAAGAAGGTACATTTCCAAATCCAGCTTTTTAGCTAGCCCTCTAATCTGCCCCTGGCACAAGGGAACTTTTTGGAGTGAAGGAGAAATTCTATATCATAATTAGGGTGGTATCACATAGGTTTGTCATTTGTCAAGACCCTTTGAACTATATACTTAAAACGGCTACATTTTATTGTATGTAAATTATACCTCAATAAGCAGATTTTAAAGGTAAAAAATAAAACAAAACAAAAAGGAAATAATATATAGAAAACAAAACAAAGTAGAAATCTGATCCTGGCGCACCTCCATGTTTTCCTGCAGAGATGGCAGAAATAAAAAGAGAAAAAGCTTTCAATGCACTCTATGACACTAGAGCACAAACAGCTTTCTCTGCTTTGGGGCCTTTTCATAGGAACACCAAAGGGGAGGGGAGACACTCTCCCACCTGTCACAGGGCACTGGGCTACTTTAAGACCTTGAGGACTCAAGGTGATGGCCGCCGCAGGGTGGAGGTTGGGGGCACTGCAGAGGGTCGGTGGTCCCATCTAGTAGACGTTACAGGACCTACCGGAGGAGTAGAGATCCTGCCCAGCCGCAGTGACAGCGACATTCAGCAGTATGGAGATGGGCATGGTGGCAAATGTGGGCCCCAACCCAGAGGCGCCCAGGAGAAAAGGCCGTATCCATGGCGGTGCTGTCCAGTAGAAGTACACCACCAGACACAAGTTTGAACCAGAGAGATAATGTTAAGTTTTCTAGTAACTACAGTTAAAAAACTAAAACAAACAACCAAAAAAGGTGAAATTAATTTATAGTTAGTTTACAATTTAGTTGTAATTAATTTAACTCGGTATCTCCAAAACATGATAATTTCAACATGTAACCAGTATGAAAAAGATATTACTGAGATACTTTACATTTTATGTACTAAGTCTTTGAAATCCAGTGTGTATTTTACGCTCAGTGCACCTCAGCTGGAATTGGCTGCGTTTCAAGTGCCCAACAGCCATCTCTGGAAGGCGCTGGTCTATGTGAACAGCAGTGCCTGGGTGACTGAAGTAATCGTGAGTGTGTGAGGGCTCTCCCCACCCCGCTCCATTCAAGAAGAAAGCCAGCAACTCTGAGAGACTTCAGCAATACCGGGCAGTAGGAAGCCACAGGGGCCGAGGTCCCCCAGTGAGCCTGAGAGAGCCGAGCTGTTTCTTGAAGGCGAGAGCACTTGGACCCATGGGCTTGAGAGGCTCTGGGAGCTCAGATTACAAATGTATCTTTAAAAGTCATATTCTGCTATAAGCTTAAATTTCTTTTTAACTCTGAGCATCACAAAACAATCCGTTGCATCTTGCCAATCCTCTTGACCTTCGGGCTTCTGTTTACCTGTAGTATGAATGCTGCACCTGGGGACCTCTTTTTCATTCAAGCCGCCTGTCATTCTTTCTCATTCTGTTTGCTTTTTCCTCCCATCCTAGCCCAACTAGCAGAATAGACTATTTCAAAGCTTATTGCTGTAATTTGTATTATTAAAAAAATGGATGTGCTCAATCAGTTTCCAACTGTACGTACCCTCCCGCCTCCTTTTAGCCCCTCCCCCCTCACCTTGTCCAGGACCAAGTTTCACCTGGTTGAGAATCACTTGCAAAACCAGAGAGTAGCATTTCACAGCTTAGAGGGGATCAAAACATTCACTTACTGTCTATTAAATGAGTTACATCTACAAAGCTTTAGAACAATGCCTGGAGCAGAATAAGTTCTCAAAAAGTGTTGGCTACTAACTACTAGTAGTATCTTAGCAAAGGAGCAGTTCTGCTCAACAGGTATTTCTTGGGTGCCTGTTCTGTTCCAGGCACTGTTCTAGGGTGCCTGGGAACAAAAGGGAACAAAATAGATCCCTACCCTCAGAGAAATGACATCCTAACTGGGAAGATAGACAATGAACAATAAACATCACAAATACGTAGATTGAATAGAACATAAGAGGGTGGTAAGTGTTGTGAATAACCAAACCACGTAGGACAGGTTAAGGGGGTGGGAAGTACAGGGCAGGGGCAGGTGGTGTATCACATGGAGTCCATGCTAGTCAGTCCTCATAGAGAAAACATGACCTGAGCCAAGGCTTATCGTGTGGAACAGCCAATAGAAAGGCTTTAAAGCTGGGGTGTCCGATATATTTGAGGGAGAGCAAGTAGGCTGGTGTGGGTGGAGCACAGAGGGTGAGGGCAGAAGTAACAAGCAATAGAAAAAAATCAAAA
Source organism: Grampus griseus (assembly GCF_964374135.1). Classification (NCBI taxonomy): domain Eukaryota; kingdom Metazoa; phylum Chordata; class Mammalia; order Artiodactyla; family Delphinidae; genus Grampus; species Grampus griseus. Next base: position 85,119,169 of record NC_139017.1, read on the forward strand.
TTAACAAAGGGAGAAGGGGGTCCATCAGGCTGAGGGATGGGAGCCATTCCAGAGCTTGGGCTGAGGAGTGACACGACTACATTTCCATCGAAATAGATCACCTTGGCAGCCTTTTTGAGAACAGATTCTAGGGGGTGGAGGCAAGGATAGGAGGAGGGTTACCAGTAAGGATGCTATTGCAATAATCCAGGCAAGAGATGGTGGTGACTTGGACCGAGGGCTAGTAGTGGAGCAGCCAGAAGTGGTATCACATACAGACCTGGTCATCAACTCACCATGTCTGTTTCCCAACTCTGACTGTCACTGCCCAACAGGCACACAGGTTGTTTCCCATTGTTTGCACTCTCCTGAGCAAAAACTATTAGCCATTGGCATCTAAACCAAGTTTGAGGTGCAGCTTCAAGGAAGTCATCAAGAAAACTTACCGGTTATATTCAGATTACCAGCAAATTTCAAGCAAATGTATCTGCAATGGAAGTGTTAATGGAGCAAGTAGAAATTTTGGAGGAAAGGGAATCACAGGTTTTCAGCAGAACGATAGCATTAGGAGAGGGAGGAGAGAAGGAGGGGAAGACGGAGAAGAGAGCAGGGGGAGGGGAGGCAGAGAGAGAAAGGCAGGGAGGGGAGAGGGGATGGGAAGAGAGATGGAGAAGGAGGAAGGAGGAAGAGACAGACTAGAGGACAAGACTCATGTAAGTGCTTCATCAGCCCAGTAGAGGAATAATCGGCTCACGCCTGAGAAATGTCTTAAGTCGGAAACTTGAATAGACATGGCAATTTTGGATCCAGTCTGGAACTGTGACTGAGAAATAATGAGTCAGGGTGAGCAGAAAGAAAGCTTTTACTCAAGCTTAAGGGAAAGAAATCAGGTTAGATGAAAATACATAGTTAAGCATTAATAAAGGTAATACATTGTACTTAGTTTACTAGTGTGTTTTTGAAGTACTAGTTGAAAGTTTAAAAGTTTACTTTTTGGGACTTCCCTGGTGGCGCAGTGGTTAAGAACCTGCCTGCCAATGCAGGGGATAGGGGTTCGATCCCTTGTCCAAGAAGATCCCACATGCTGCGGAGCAACTAAGCCCATGCGCCACAACTGGTGAGCCTGCACTCTAGAGCCCGCGAGCCATAGCTACTGAGCCCACGTGCTGCAACTACTGAAGCCCGCACGCCTAGAGCCTTGTGCTCCACATCAAGAGAAGCCACCGCAATGAGAAGTCCGTGCACCGCAACAAGAGAAGCCACCGCAATGAAAAGCCCGCGCACTGCAACGAAGAGAGGCCCCCGCTCGCCGCAACTGGAGAAAGCCTGCGCACAGCAACGGAGACCCAATGCAATGAAAAAACATTTTTACTTTTTAAGACACTCTCATTTCTTAATGTTATTGTTAAGCTTTTTTAAAAAAGAAGTTTTATTTCAGGGGAGGAAGAAAGAAGCATAATTGTGGCATAGTAGAAGAGCACTTGACGTCACATTTCTGGGGTTTTAGCTACTTTCTGTCATTAATTATTTGTGCAACCTCAGACAAGTCATTTCTACTCTCTGAGCCTCAGTTTTCTCTTCTGTGAAATGAGACCATAGGATTAAACAGTCTCCTCTGGCTCTAAAATTGTGTGTATTTTTAATTGAGTGGAAAATGCATTCATTTCCTCCTCAGTTAACACCCTTAATGGGCTGCGTGACAGCATGAAGGCCAAGGTCAAGGTCTTAAGCAAAGCATTCTTCCTCACACTGACTGTGGGCAAACAGTCAGAGGGGCTCTTGAGGACTGGGATGGCAAACCAAACCCCAAATATGACAATGAGTGACCCAATCAGAGGGACAAGGAGTCAAACACACACCCTGTCTACCTTTCACAACTCAGGTGAGCCTGGCCATGGCCCCCTCCCTGGAAAGGTGTCCATCTCTCACTTAAGTATTCATATAACTATTTGAGAGATCCTACCCTGTGACACACTGAGGAGGCCTCAGTGTGTCTTCAAGCTTTAATTTCACATTTTAAATCCCATATCTCTCAATTGTCGACTGTCACTAACAGAGCACACACGTGTGCCAAGCCATGTGCTGCGTGCCAGGACCCAGCTGTGCGCAAAGACTAGTGCAATCCCCGCCGGGTGATACTCACAGTCTCATGGGGAAAGCAGACATTAAACAACAGCTATGAATAATTTATGACAAGATTCTGAGCATGCAAAGTGCTGCAAAAAGAAATACTGGAGATACAGAAGCATTTAGCAAGAAGCCTAATTTAGTCCCCTAGGCTGAAGAAGTGACATTTAAGTTGACCCCTCAAGGATGAGTTGAAGTTAGGTGACAAGAGAGAGGAGTATTCTGGACTGAGGGGCCAGCTGTGACAAAAGGGAACACATCCCCTCTCGGACTATCCCCCCATCCCACCACAGTGTTTACCTGAAGTTCCAGCTGGGATTCAGAGGAATAATGACACTCATTCATTTGCATATTCATTCATTCTTAGCTATTATGATTCTGTTATATGCTGGGAGGTAGCAATGAACAAGCAGAACCCCTCTAAAAAAGAAAAGAGCTGCTCTAATGGAACTTATATCATTTAGTGGAGCAGACAGACAAATGTATAAGTAAATTATAATGTTGATAAATGTGGAAAAGAAAACATATGGAGTGTCAGTTCTGGGGGTAGAGGTACAATGCTGTATAGGAGGTGTTCAGAGAAGGCTTTAGTGAAAAGGCCTAAAAGAGTAGAGGGGGTGAACCTTATACCCAGGGGAAAAGCATTCCTCGTGGAGAGAATAGCAATTGCAAAGGCCTTGAGGTAAGACTGTGTCTAGCAGACCTGAGGAAAAACAAGGAGGCCAGAACAGCTAGAACAAGGGACCCAAGGAAGAGGATGAGGCCAGAGAGGCCATGGGGCCAGGCTTTGTAGGGCCTTGGAGGTCACTGTGAGGATTTGGGCTTTTCCCTGTGTGAGGACTTTAGCAGGGGAGTGACACGATCTGACACACATTTCAGAAGGGTTGCTCTGACTGCTGTTGAGAAAAGACTTTAGGGGCTGGTACAATGGGGACCCACTAAGAGACTGGTGGCAGGGACCAGGATAGAGGGACTGAGGTCCTGAGAAGTGTTGGGTTCTGGTTATAGGCTAGAACCAATAAGGTAGAGCCAATAATATTTGATGATGGATTGGATGCGGGGTATAAAAGAAAGAGGGAGCAAAGAGGACACCAAGGTTTTTGGTCAGGGTATGTGGCAAAATGGAGTTGCCACTTACCAAGATGGAGAAACAGTAGGAGCAGCAGGTTTAGCGGGAGAAATCAGGAGTTTGCGGACAGGTAAGTTTGCGATCTCCATTAGACATCACTGAGAGTGCAGGGAAGAGGTCTGGAAGGAAAGGAAAACAAGGTAAGAGTTGTCAGATATTTAGAGCCAGAAGACTAGCCATCACCTACAGAGTGAGGGTAGATTGGAGAAGAGAGGGGTCCCTGGAGCCCTCCAACACTGAGGAAGACCCTGCAAAGGAAAACTGTAAAAGAAGCCATGACAAAGTTACCTTGAGTGGGTCAGTCGTCTTTCTCTACCCAGCTCTTTCCCCAACAACCCCGCCCCCAGCCTCCTCTACATTCAGTGCCTGACATGTGGACACACACACATTCACATACACTAAACACAATTTCCTGTCTCATTGCATTCCGTGCCTTTGAGAAGAGCTGGAAGAGTGTGGACCGCCTTTCCCAGCTGTGCAGCATGAGGGTCAGGTTTGGACACAGGCAGGAAAGCTATCTCTCAGGAGGTCAGCACTGTGCACTGCTATTTTCAAATCCCTTTCCTATTGTTGATTCTACTGATCACTGATAACACTGCTCTGTCCACGGGAAAATTTCAAAGAGAAGACATTTCCTATGTAAACTCATAGCAATATGAACTCGAAATATAGTGTTTGATTTTGAAAAGCAGAAAAACTATGGAACCCTCACATCAAAAGGATGAGTCATCTTATCCATGCTCCCACCTCTGGGGACACCTGAGCCTATCCCAGGTGAGCAGGTTGCTGTCTACTCTGTTCTTGGGATCTCAAGGAGGGGTCAAGCAGGAAACCCCTGGTGGCCTTGATCATGCGCCATATCCCAGCCGTTGGCCACAGTCAGAGCCATCTTCAATTTCATGCAATTCTTCCTTACCTTTCAGCTAAGGTTCTTTTGCTGTGGGTTAAGGACAATTTCGCTTGCCTTGTCCTCTAATAAGAAGAACCTGTTGAATGGTGACTGGCCATTCAGTCACCTTCCCACCTGGCACGCTGGCCATCCACGGTGGGACATTATATAGGACATCACCTGCTCTCTTGTGTCCCGAGGTCCTCAGGGTCCCAGCAGCACACACAGTGGGCAGGTTAAAGGGCTGCTGACAGTTTTGTCCTCAGTGGTCTGATTTGCTGAGACGGTGAGGATTGCCCAAGGTGATAGCCAGTGGGGCCGTTCCTTGAGAAAGCTGCAAAGGACTGGGAAGGGGAGGGGGGATGCCTACCCCATTGTGGAGAAGCCACAAACACATGTGCCCCAGATGAACCCCAGAGGGTGGAGAAGCCAAATAAATACAATCTATTATTAGATGAAAGTCAGACACAGAGAAAAAGAGCAGCCAGTTTGCTAACAAGGACTCCTCATTCTGAGATACTATTAGAGCCCCCATGTTGTATAACCACCATATGTCTCTATAAAGCAGGGGATTTGGGAAGCAGTGAACAGCTGACAGAAGTGTCAATAACCCAAGTTGTGGTGTATCAGGATGTTACACTTGTTTATCGGCATTTAATGAGACAAGACATTGATGTTAACACAGTGGGAGGGAAGTTGTCTGGACCAATAGTATCCCTGGCTGAAAATTAATTTAAACTTTCTTTTCCTTACGCCAGAAACGGTAGAGGTAATTCATTTCCAAAGTGTTGAAATGCCACTGAAAATGAGCTAGGGTAATAGGAAAGAGTCATCAGCAGCGGAACAAAATCCCAATTTAGCTTTCTTTTGGTAACCTCTCGTAAATGAGACACCATGAAATAATATGCTTTACGGCAGGAAAGAAAACAACAGGGCCTATTTAATTTGGGGGATCGGGAGGGTTGCAGGGCTGGAAAGGGAAAGTTTCATAGACAGATTTTGGGAAAACCATGAGAGCTGCTGTCGCCATCGCCAAGTTCATAGCCACTCTGTGCTGGTGGAAAATGAACAGTTTGTGTTTTGGACCTGTTGGCTTGAAGAGTCCAGGGTCTTGGCAAAACCAACTATTTTATCGAGGTTCAGTGAAATCAGTGTTCAGATCATTTACAAGATTTCTGCTCCCTGCATTGATATCTGGTTGAGGGTGGGCCCAGCGTTATTCACCTCTCTGGTTCCCACTTCCCATTTAGTAGTCACGTGGAACATATGACCTGAAATCATAGTGCTGTCCATTTTCTACTCCTTGCTGTGCGTTCCTTTGGCCTCTTTATCTTCCCAGGAAAAAATATCAGATGTGAAAACTACAACGCATGAGGACATAACCTCATGAAATTAATCATTTGGTTCAGTGCGAACTTTGTCTTTCCAATCGTTATGTGCCCACATTCCAGCCAGGGGAAGATGGAGAGGGAGTCAGGGGGCTAAGTTACTCTGGGCTGACTAGGTCCTCCTTCAGAGGGTCCCGTATCATCTTATCCATCCCCCAAATCCCAGTCAGAAGGCTCTGAACCCACCCTGAGATAGGGAGAGGGAGACATCTGCAAAAACTCCAAGGGCCAAAGCACAATTCTGGCATCTGGCTGGGTTTATGCAGGCTGGATCACTAGCCCCTCCCTATTCAGGTGCTTTGTGACTTTGCAGTTCTTCCCATAAAGCAGTGGAGTATGTTTCCCCACTACTTAACTTTGTCTTTGGCCATGTGGCAATGTGCCAGTTCTGAGCCTAGGTTTTCAGAGGCATTGCATGTTAACACAGTGGGAGGGAAGTTGCCTCGACCAATAGTATCCCTTGCTGAAAATTAATTTAAACTTTCTTTTCTTTATGCCAGAAATGGTAGAGGTAATTCATTTCCAAAGTGTTGAGATGCCACTGAAAATGGCGCCTCTGCCATCTCCACTGGTCCAAGAAGGAGGATGAGAGATACATGTTGCAGAGCTGAATCCCACCTGCCCAGCCAAGTCTGGCCAAGATCAGCTGACTGCAGGCATCCCACACATCTATGAGCTAAACAACTGCTTACTATTGTACACCGCTGAGTTTTGGAATAGCCTTTTATACAGCAATAGCAAATAATAATGTCCCATTAAACCAGAAGAGAGATTCTTATATACAAGTAGACTAATTCCCTGGAGGGAAACACTGACGTTTACTTGAGGAATTATAACATGGAGAGCATCAGGGTATGTTTCCCAGGCTGATGGCCTTCTCGGAGTGGAGGGCCACTGCACAATCACCAAGGCCTATCTCGGTCTCTGGACCACTAGTCAAAAGCCTCAGCTTCAATGGAGAAGCCCTGGATGTTCCCCATACCATTCTAGGGTCCTAGTACCATTTGTCCCATCCACCCACTATCTCAAAAGAGAGAAACAACCTTCTATCTATTAGGGACCCATTCCAAGCAATGGTTTCAGAACCTCCCTTAGACTCCTAATGACATTCATGATAGGGGCAGGCTTCCAGATTAAAACTTCCAGGACCCAAGGGCCAGAGGTATAGGAGATTCCTTGTTCAGGGACAGCCAGCTGCCCAGAGAGCCTCTTTCCATGCCATTCAACCCACTGACAAAGCTGAGAGCTCAGGCCAGCATCCCCACTGGTCTTGGAGAGGTGATATATCTCTGTCAAAGCCTTCACAATTTAAGCACAGGTGCCAGCAGCTTGGATGTGAGCTGTCTGGGGATAAAATACCTGGATTATTTATTTTTCTGCTGATTCTTACGTTTCCACTAAGCAAGGTTGGCATAGAGCACAGAGCCTCGTTTTTCCTGCTGTTTATATAAATGGACTTAACCCTGCCCAGGCTCCCTGCTGCAAATGTGTGATTAAAGGATTATAAAGGTGATGGAAATAGTAATCACATCTGTTTTCAGGCAGAGCCTTCCCCTAGGGGGTCCTAAATAGCTGTGTTCTTATTCATATCCACAAGGAAAGGGAACCTAGGGGGCACTTTCATAGATGGGGCAATAGGCCCCCAGAAAGGGTCAGATAGCAAGTTGCCTCGGGGTTACCCAGCTCATCAGCTTCCAGCTTTGATGCAGGGTGGGGGGCAGGGGAGGTCTGTCAAAACAGAGCTCAGAGCCTGTGGACAACCACATCACTGCATCACCCAGACTGGGCTTGGAATTGGGACATACCCATTGTGGGTGAACAGCTTAGGGGCAAACCTAGCTGTCGGCTACGGGAGGTGGCAGTCCAGCAGGCAGAGAATTATTTGGAAAAGATGCCATAGGAGCTAGACAGCCATCCTAACTGGTGCTTGGCATCAGAGAGGTCCAGCGGATGGTTTCTAGTTGAACAGAGCACAGCAGAGAGGACCTAGAAACAGGCAATGTGTGATGGATGGTTCAGGCTGGAAGTACTGGGATCTCAGCCTTAGCCAGGGCTCGAGGACAGGGCTGGACCCCCAGAGAGGAAGGACCCGGAAGAGTACGGCAGGGCCCAGGCCCAGAAGACCTAGGAATGGGGCAGGGTATCACGAGAGTCGAGCCTGGAGCTCAAACTGGGCAGAAGTCCCACCACAGCTGAGTCAAAGGCTGAGCAGCCAGCTCAACTGGCGCCGAGTCACCAAAACCACTCGTTAGGCTCATTCTGTGGAAATAAAGGTCTGGTTCCAGTGACCGGGGAAAGAGCGTGGATGCTGGGAGGGTGGTGAGGGAGGTGGGACAGCACCTCGAAAGGCCATTCAAGTTCAGGCTTCTGGGGGTCATGCAGACTTTAGACCAATTCCAACCAGAATTTTACCTTCCATATGGAATCACAGGATAGAACCAGTTAGGTGTCAGGACAGAAGACTGAGCAAGTCCTAGCCCAGGTTGCACCACTGCCCCACCCTGGGGCCTCCCTTGCCTGGCCTCAGTCCCCCTCCTCCAGCAGAGACTCGTACCTGCCCGACTCCCTCCCTCTCAACACTGTGCTGAAGAGCACATGAAATAGCGTATAAAGTCACCTTGGAAAAATAGAATAGTAAGGGCTTGTCAGTATTATTATTAATCTGACATGTGTAGTGTCCTCTCTCAAAATCAAATTTCCCAAGGCTGATTTGCCGGTTTGAGAACTAGCCAGTCCTTTCACTCCTTTGCCCTAGTCTCCCACTTCCGGATACTTCCTCATCCATCATTCCCCAGCAGAGGTTTCATCGATCTTAGAGCCAGAGCACTTCAGAACGGTGGGGAGCTAGGGATCATCTGATGAACCGTTGTATTTTAGAGATGTGGGCACTAATGCACACCTGGGAGACGTCACCTGCTCCAGGGCATGTGGCTAGTTAATGGCTGAGCCAGAAAGCACAGTGTCTGGCACACAGTGGGAACTCAGTTTACAGTAGCCTTTATTGTTATTCCAGCTATATCATGCTTTCAGTAAGCAATTCATTTGCTACTCATCAATCACTTTGACGAAAATTTTGGGACGGGAAATAGTGATGGTTGAAGAAGGGGAACGTCATAATTAATATTACTGAGGAGATTTTTAGATTATTTAAGGTCACCTTGAATGCCTCCTCTTCCAGGAAGCCAAAGCTGGTCAGGGGCTCTTCCCATGTTCTCATGGTATCTCCTTACATGTTGTCCTTATTTCATATGCCTAAACCCAAAGAGCTTTTTTTTTTTTTTTGCGGTACGCGGGCCTCTCACTGTTGTGGCCTCTCCCGTTGCGGAACACAGGCTCCGGAAGCGCAGGCTCAGCGGCCGTGGCTCACGGGCCCAGCCGCTCCACGGCACGTGGGATCCTCCCAGACCGGGGCACCAACCCGTGTCCCCTGCATCGGCAGGCGGACTCTCAACCACTGTGCCACCAGGGAAGCCCAAAAGAGTTTCTTTACTTGTCTCTATCTCCTTCTAGACTGCTGGTTCCTTGAAGGTAGGAACTGTGGCTTTCTCGAAGCTGAATCCACAGTGTTTAATGTATACTATGAGAAGTTGTGGATTTTATTATAGTTCAGGAGTCTGATGTTTCTTAGATGTTCCTGATTTCTCTGGGCTCATGGGTCCAGAGAGTCTTGGACCAAGAACCAAAAAAAATTGTTCTCATCTCGGTTGTTTTATTTGCAATCTATATGACTTTAGTTAAGTCACGTATTTTCTTTAAGCTCCAGTTTTGTCATCTCTAAAAAAGACGGGCTATCTATGAAAAGCAATTTGTCAATAACTATCAAATTTACAAATGGATAAAGCCTTTGACCAAACAATTCATCTTCTAGAAACTTATCTTAAGATATACTCGAATATATCTTACAGATATACTTTCCCACAGGTTATTCATTCCAGCATTATTTTTAAAATTAAAGATTGGAAAGACTTAAATGGGCTTGTTAAATAAATTAATTTATAGAATAGAATACTATGCAGCCACAAAAAGAATGATGTAAGTCTAATATATACTGATATTAAGTAATCTCCAAAATATATTATTAAATGAAAAAAAAGTGCTAGGGGCTTAACAGTGTGTAAAGCAAGCTTTCCATTTGTGTAAAGGAGGGAGATTATACATGTGCATTTGCTTGTCTGTCTGTAAAATACCTCTGGTTTTTCAGAGAACCTTTTCTCTGAAGGTTCTTCAGAGAACTAGTGACCATTGTTTGTACCAGGGGAGGAATGTGGATGACTATGGACAGAGGGGAGGGGCTTCCCACGGTATAGATTTCAGGACCTTTTGAATTTTGAACTATGTGAAAATAAATAATAAAATATATTTTTAAAGAATATCAAAAGAATGAAAAAAGAATAAAGGTCCCAACCAACTCACGCAACTGTTGTGAGAAGCATATGGTGGTATTCTTTCTCCCAAGCCTGGTTGACCCCTCGCCTCTGAATTTGAAATGGATCTATTTTCCAACCAAGATCTTGTGCTGATCACCCATGGCAGATTCACAGCACAGCCTTCCAGTAACATTTAGGTAAAATATTTCTACTCTGCGTTACCAGAACTCTGGTGAGGTATAGAAGGGGCAAGGCTCTCCCAGGAGGGTCTAGGACAAGAGTCTAGGAGCCCAGGCATACCAGGGTCTGAGGTCAGCTGGGCTGCAGCTCTCTCCTTCCTATCTCATAGTGAACAAACCCATATGGGCCTTATAGCCTCAACACATACACAGGTTATGGCAACCTGGAGCTCAGGAAGGACCCAGGACATATTGTTTCTGTGGCTAGAAGTTGTCTCCTTTATCTTCTTGCTGGTTCTCTTTCTAAGGTTTTATTGCTTTTAGAGTTAGGAGGAGATTCCACCTGAGGCAAGATAACTGTGAGCTACTGACCAGAGCCAGCTATATTTCTGGTAACTGACTATCTGACTATGATCAGACATATGAAGGACAGTGAAAAGAACCATGGACTCTACATCCCTTCCCCAGGGATGCCTGGAATTGCACCATTAGCCATTTACATGTTAATCATGGTCATCAATGTGCAGATCCTCTCTTTAAACTGAAATTTTCCTGGCAAGGGTAATATCTTTGGAAGAATTCACTTAAAAGAACATTCATTCATTGAGCCAATGATTTTTGAATGTTTATTCATGCCAGACCTTCTATCAAGTACCTGGACATATAGGCAAGTAAGATAATCATTGATCTTAGTAATAAACATCACAGCAATGATGATGATGACAATGATAACACTGTCTGAGTGCTTATTACATGGCAGGCGCTCTTCTAAGCTCTTTGTATGTATTTGCATTGAATTCTTGTAACAAATTTGAGGAAGGTAATGTTGTTATCTCCATTTGTTGGATGAGGAAATGGAAGAGATAAGTAACTTTTCTGAGATCCCAGAGCAGTTGAGTCAACTGGCATGTAAACTTTCTATCTAACAGACTTGTTTCTAGGCAGAGTCAATAGCTAGGAGTTGAGCTGTCTCCCTGTGGGGTGGAGGGTGAGGAGAGATGATACAGATGAGATACCTGACAATCTTCAGGCTAATTCCTTCCTGGTGATGTTGGGAAGAGCTTAAGGAGAGACTAATCAAAAGAGCAGTAAATTGCATGGACACCAGCCAGGGTGACTGGTGAATCCAGTAAAGAGAAGAGGCCAGCCTAGGGCAAGGACCTGGGCTGAATCAAGATCCTCCGGGCTGCACCTCTGCACAAGTTTTACCTCAAACCAACGTGAGGCCTAGGGCCCAAGCATCCCAGGGACCAAGGGAAATGAGAGATATAAATCTATCTCTGGCAGCAGTGTGGAAGTTGAGAGAGCTAGCGAGGAATGACACCTGATCCAAGGGATCCAGCTACACAAGAAGTCAGCCAGCATGGGCTGCAAAGTCACAACAAGATTGGCCTGCAAAATCCTGAACCGTATTCCAAAGTGGAGCTCAGCCATGCGGAGCGGCATGGGGAAGAGGAGGCCTTGGGGCCTAGCTGAGTGTCCCCGGTCTCTTCCTAAATGGCTCTGAGCTGGGTTGACTTCCAGGCCAGAGACTCACCCAGCACATTGAATTCAGGCTGGTCTTGGGGCAGGTCTCCAGACTTGCTCCCTTCTCATGCAGATTCAAGATGTGCTACGGAAGCAGCAGCGGAGAGGGTCTCTGCCTGAAGTGCTCCTGGGGACACAGAACTGAGCCCTGAATAATAACTTCAGTCACTTTCCAAATTCTCTGCCCGCCCCCCGCCCCCCAAAGGGGAAGCCGTGTGCTTACAAGGAAAGCCAGTCTCCCTCCGTCTGGACAGGATCTTCTAGGAACTGGAAGGCCGGAACCATGGAAGCGGGAAGAGGGTGGACTGCGGCTAAAACAGACTCACCTGTCACCAAGTCTCACCATCAGAACCCGACCACTCATCTAAGATCTGGGAGCGGAGGGGGAAGACGAGCTGTCGTCTGTTCTTGAGGAAGATGTAGCCTGTTTTTTTCCGCCCTGATTAGCATTTTTATTGCGTCCCTCCTATTTGCTCTGCCTGCTTGTAATTAAATACTGCCCATGGTGTCTCGTCTATCTTGGTAATATTCTTCTGGACGCTGATGAATGGGATTTTCTTTATGGACTTGCTCCACTGATAGAAAATAAGACTTCAGTTCTGTATGTCCCTTGGCAGGATGGGTCAGCCCCAGGGGGTGCCTAGCATTGAGGTCAGGAGCTTCCTTGTAGTATCTCAGGGTCTTGGTCTGAGATCTTGGAAGGAAAATGCAGAAAGCACCAGGTGCTCTTGTCCTCAGAGCAGCCCTCATGGGAGATGACTCTGGGCATAAGGCAGCTGCTGCTGTTCTGCTTAGGAAAGCCTGAGGTCCGGAGGCTGGCAATGACGCTGGAAGGTTAGAAGGGAGGGATGGGGCAGAGGGATGAGGCTTTCTAGGAGGGAGACTAGACTTTGGCCAGGACTCCAAACAAATCCCTGAGGCTTGTTCTAATCCCCATACTCCTCTCTGCCTAATTCGTCCCCTTCGTGTGACCCATAGTCTTGGCTACAGTTGTGGTCCCTCGGGCCACCTTCCTCTGTGTCATCATACCCCGAGCCTTACTTGGCCTGCCCTTCTTTTGTCAGCCCTCTAGTCTCCCCCTGCTTCTCCATCCCTGTATCCTCAGTAACGTCCATCCCATTTCCAAGGAACTTCCTGACATTCTCCACTTTTTCCTCCACCTCTGTTCTTTAACCAAAGCTCTGTTTCTCCTCCTGTCCAACTGGAGCCATGATCAAGAGTGGATGAATTTGCATTTGAACCTTCTCAAGCGTAGAATTATCAATCTAGACCAGAGATTCCAAGGTTCTCAAAGTGTGGTCCCCGGACCAGCAGCAGCAATTTGCTTTTCGGTTCCTGTTAGAAATGCAAATTCCCAGGGCTCAGACCTCAGACCTAGTGAATTAGAAACCCTGAGGGTGGAGCCCAGCGATGCCTGTTTTTCTTTCTTTTTTTTTTTTTTTTTAGCGGTACGCAGGCCTCTCACTGTTGTGGCCTCCCCCGTTGCGGAGCACAGGCTCCAGACGCGCAGGCTCAGCGGCCATGGCTCAAGTGCCCAGCCGCTCCGCGGCACGTGGGATCTTCCCGCACCGGGGCACGAACCCACGTCCCCTGTATCGGCAGGCGGACTCTTAACCACTGAGCCACCAGGGAAGCCCTGTTTTTGTTTTTGTTTTTAAACATCTTTATTGGAGTATAATTGCTTTACAATGGTGTGTTAGTTTCTGCTTTATAACAAAGTGAATCAGTTATACATATACATATGTTCCCATATCTCTTCCCTCTTGCGTCTCCCTCCCTCCCACCCTCCCTATCCCACCCCTCTAGGTGGTCACAAAGCACCGAGATTATCTCCCTGTGCTATGCGGCTTCTTCCCACTAGCTATCTATTTTACGTTTGGTAGTGTATATATGTCCATGCCACTCTCTCACTTTGTCACAGCTTACCCTTCCCCCTCCCCATATCCTCACGTCCATGTTCTAGTAGGTCTGTGTCTTTATTCTCGTCTTACCCCTAGGTTCTTCACGACATTTTTTTTCTTAGATTCCATATATATGTGTTAGCATACGTATTTGTCTTTCTCTTTCTGTTTTAACCAGCCCTCTGCGCCACACTCAAGCTTGAGAGCCACTGCTCTAGACCAACTTTCCACAACTTTCTCTCAGCAGCGTGTTCTCTGAAACCCACGCCATCTGTGTACTTGCCTTCCACCAGCCGTGGACTCCAGGTCACTCATCCGCCGTCCCGAAGGATACCGCTGCCCTGCCTCTGACCGCTCTCCTGCGAGCTGTGTTCACCTTCTCCCACGTCCCCGCCTTCTCCCTGAGCAATGTCGTCTTCCCTCGCAACTTCAGCTGTCACCTCCGTGCTGATGATTCCCACATGCACATTTCTAATGAGTAGCTCTCTCCCAAGTGCTAGAAATATACTTCCTTTTGCCTATCGGGCATTGACCTTCACTCTACCAAACACCTTAACCACTCATCCCAGACAGAGCTCCTCCAAACTGATGTCCTGTGTTCCTTATTTCAGTCTATTCCCTACCCGACTCTACACACAGAGACGTCTCTGACTCTTCCATTTCCTTTAACACTCGCCCCTCCCTCCGACACCCCCCCACCAACCAATCAGTCACTGGGGCCCACAGGTTCTGCTGCTCCCCCTTCTTGGCTGGGTCTGTCTCCGTGGCTAGTTCAACAGCCCAGTTCAGGCTCCACCCCCCCCACCAGCTCCCACTTCTACCCTCCCTTCTCACTGCTGCCAGAGCTGTTTTGCTAAAACACCAGTCTCACCATGATGGTCCCTCCTGGCCTACGGGATGCAACCCGACTGGGCTTTCCGTCATCCTCCTGCTGGGCTCCCTGCCGCTCTCCCGGCTCAGCCTGCACTCCCACCACTAGACACTGCTCATTTTCACACCTCTGTGCATTTGCTCATGCTCTTGTCTTTGCACGGAGTGACTTTCCGTCTCCAGAGCTTCTGCTCACCCCTAAACTTGCAACTCAACGCACTCACTTTGTGTGCACTCTTCCCAGACACCCCTTCCCTCTTCCCCCTGCTCTGGACTCCAGAGCACGTTACTCTTGACCTTCTGAGAGCTGCACCCTTTGCATGGCTCATCTGTCATCCTCCCTGGACTGTGATCCTTTCCTCAAGTCTCTGCTGTACCTCAGTCATCATCGTCTTTTCAGTCCAGAGCATGATTCCCGGCACATAGTTGGAGCTACATAAATATTTGTTTGCTTGCTTGATCCAGTTATTACTTAAAAGACTGAGACCTGCAAACACACGATTACACATCACCCACTGTAACCTTTTTGCCCCACTCCCCTATCATCCAAGCAGAGTGGAGGGGTCACAGGCAGGGTCTGTCATTCCCACACACTCCCCAGGCAGCTCTGTGATATTGGTTTCTGCCTTTGTCATTTATCTTCTATGTCAAAATTTCTCCTGCATGAGAATGGTGGAGAAAGTGAGCACCATTTACCCCTCAGGTTCCACCTGAGGAACATGAGGGATGGTCCCATTCTGCTTTCAGCTCAGTCTGATGAACTCCCTCCAGCAAAGAAAGGAGGAAATGAGTATTTCCCACAATCCTGACCTGGCTGGCCATTCTTCTGAAATCTCAGAGTGGTAACCACATGGAAATGTGCTGTCAGGGGGCATTTCCCGTGACTCTGGATTTTGAGCTACACCCAGAAAGACCCCCATGCCAGAGACAAGCAGCAGTGCCTAGAATACAGTCAGCACTCAGGAAGTGTTTGTTGAATGAGTAATAAAAAGCGGAGGAACAGAAGATGCTCTCAGAGTCCTTCCTCCCCCCACCCCCAGGGTTGCCAGCTCCTGCCTTTGCAGCCTGTCTAATTCCAGAGTATTTATGCAGAAATGAGAGAGGTAGCAAAGAGGAAGATGGAGAGAGACTTGAAAAGAACATTTTCCCAAGATTCTCTCCTCTGTTCACCTCTGAGGAGGACCTCTGGATCAGGAAAAACACACAGGTTCCCAGGCCACCAAGCCCTCTTCATTCTCGGCCTCAGACCTAGGCTCGTGCCCTTCCAGGCTACAGGCAGAAAGAGGTAGACAAACTAGCTTGGAGACAACTTTAAGTGAATTCAATTACCATAGCAACCAAAACCACCAGAATGGAGATTAGCCTCCAGACAGCAGCGATCCAAGCATCCAACACAGGCAGCAATCCAAAGGCCATTGCTTGCGAGACCAGAGGCCAGGGTCGGGGGGAAGGGGCACCCCAGCTCCTCTACCCATACCCCCCATTCACCTGCACTTTCTGGGACTCCTCAGAGCTCTAACCTGCCAAGGAGCAGGCATTCATCCCTGCTGGGAGCTGGAGAGACCTGGAAGGGGTGTGCGGTTAGAGGAATGAGCAGGTGCTGGCCTTCTGCAAGCCTCTCATTTTCTACTGTGTCCTTCCATGGATGGGCAGGGTGCCAGCCGGACTTCTGTACTTCTCTGCAGAGTAAGATTTAAGAGTAGGAGCTCTGGAGTCAGACCATTTGGTTTTAAGTTCCAGCTCAGCTAATGATCTTGAGCAAATTGCTGAACTTTTCTGTGCCTTGTTCTTTCCATCTGATAAATGGGAACTACAGCAGCCGCTCACAGGAATGCTATAAGGACTAAAAAACAAGAATGCTTATAAAGTGTTAGCACAGTGTGTAACACACATTAAACACCAGGCAAGAGTTTGTTGTCACTGTGTCATTGCTATTGTTATCAATTTCATGATGATGATGACAACTCCAGTCCCTCCTGGTCCTTGTCTATTTTCTTGCTATGAGCGCTTTGCCAGTTCGAGGCACCAGCCTGAGGCAGGGAGAGAAGATTTCCAGGAGGCTCACAAGCTGGGTCATAGTGGTTAGTTCCCTCTTGCTCCAAAAGCCATCAGAAACCCAGAGGGATTGTATGGGCTGCCTGGCAAATGACCAAAGGCCTTGCTCTCTGGGGAATTTATCTGGGCCCATCAGCTGTGGTCAACCAGTTGTGGTCAGCCTGGAGAATCTCGGTAAGGACAGAACCACAGATGGTCTCATTCACCTACTCGTTTTGCCCCAAAGATGTTAAACAAGTCTGTGATCTTCAGCCCCAAAGAATTTTTGCCTTTCCTGAAGGTGGAACCCTCACCTATAAAATAGGAATAAAAATAAAGGCTGATTTCAGAGAAATAGCAGACCCGTTCACAAAGAGCTGAGGGCAGCTGTAGGCACTGGCTTTATTCCCCTCACAGCATGTGTGCATGGACTTTATTTCCCATATGTCCAGAGGGCAGAGATGATCCTCTTCAGTGATGCAAAGAATTTGGGACCCGGCTGGGGAAGGTGTGTCTAGTCCACCTCCAGGGATGTGCCCGGTTCATTCCACAAGCATTTTTGAGCCCTAGTGATGGTCAGACCTCGGGAAGCCAAGATGAATAAGACTCAGGAGTTCAGCTTGGTGGTGAAGAAAGACCTCCAAGAAACATAGCAGGAGGTGCTGGACAGGGTAAATGTGCTGAGGATGCTCAAGGCAGTGCGGCTGAGCATCAGAGAGGACTGGCATCTGGATTGGGCTGGAAGGAGGAATACATTTTGCCCAGTGGAGAAGGAGGAAGGACTCCGCAGGCAGAGAGAACAGCAGGTGCAAAGAGGGAGTGTGAAAGGGCCTGGTGTGTCTGGGGGAGGTGAGAAGTTTAGGGATGATAAAGCGTATGCGTGTGTGTGTGTGTGTGTGTGTGTGCGCGTGTGTGTGTGTTGCGTGCATGCGTGTTAGAAAACGATAAGGGGGTGGAAAGAAGTATGCCAGGAGATGAGACCCAAGAGTTCATCTCTCCTCTTATCTCTCAAGAGATCAGCAGTTCTATCAACCCCTAGATACTGTGGCCTGCTGCGCTGGGCTTTGTTCAGCCTTATTCTGAAAATTAATTCCTCTACAACCAAAGGAGTTGTTGAGCTTGTTTTGGGGAAACCCCAGCCTGTTTTTTAGGGTCTGCATTGCTCGAAGGTCTTCAATGGCCCCAGTTGTCAGCTTCCTCCAGCCCAGCATAAACAGCTCTGTCTGGAAAGGACCCTGAGACAGAACTCTGACCTCCCTCTCCCTCCAGGAAGGGCTGCACCTACATCCTCAGCTGGTTCTGCTTTGCATTCCCCTGCCCCAGACTGGCACAATAATCCGGCAAGGCAGCACAGCCTGTTCCGGGACCCTCTTTTGCTGCTCCACATCCAACCAATCAGAGTCCTGATAATTTTTACCTCCAGCATATTTCTCTCATGCCCCCTCTTCTCCATCCATCCACTGATGCCCTAGCCAAGGCTCTCATCATCTCTTTCCTGGAATACTGTAATTGCCGGCTAATTGGTCCCCCTGCTTCCCATCTGGTCTTCCTCAAATCCGTCCTCCACAGTGCTAGGCCAGAGTAGATTTCTCTAACATAGATCTGACTGCACCATGCCTCTGCCTGGAGCCCTTCGCTGGCTCTCTGCAGCCTGCAGGATAGAGTCCAGCTTGTTGGCTTGGCCTCCCAGCCTCAGGCCCTGCTTTGTCCTGCCTCTGTCCTCACATTCTAGGCACAACTGAGCTTGTTCACATCCTGGTGTCTTTGCTGCCTGGTGTTTCCTTCTTCCTCTCGGTCATTTGGCTGATTCCTTGTCCTCTTTCCAGACTCAGCTCAGATGTCATCTCCTCCAAAGCGTCTTCTCTGACCCCTCAGCCTGGACCAACTGCTTCCCTAGCTATCCACGCACATCCCTGTCACACCGCGTATTAGCTCTCTCACTAGGCAGCTTTGTGATGTTCACCTCTGATTCTTCATCTGAGCAATGGGAATAATAATAAACTTATCGCATGAGATTGTTTGGAGAGTTTGTAAATCTAGCTACTCTTCACCCCTCAGGCTTCAGTGATCCCCACATGAGGTTTAGTAAGCCTAAATATGAGGGCAGAGCTCACACCCACTGTTCATCTTTCTCTTTAAACCATGAGCTCTGAGAAGATAGAGACTGCATATTTTGCTCACCACCATATGCCCAGATAGTAATTAGTACGTGTTAAATGAAGTGATTGTGGAGTCTGATTCCTCCAGCTCTGTTTTTTTTCTCAAGATTGCTTTGGCTATTCGGGGTCTTTTGTGTTTCCATACAAATTGTAAAATTTTTTGTTCTAATTCTGTGAAGAATGCCATTGGTAATTTGATAGCTGTTGCATTGAATCCGTAGATGGCTTTGAGTGGTATAGTCATTTTCCAATATTGATTCTTCCAATTCAAGAACATGGTATATCTCTCCATCTGCTTGTGTCATCTTTGATTTCTTTCTTCAGTGTCTTATAGTTTTCTGAGTACAGGTCTTTTGCCTCTTTAGGTAGGTTTATTCCTAGGTATTTTATTCTTTTTGTGGCAGTGGTAAATGAAATTGTTTCATTAATTTCTCTTTCTGATCTTTTGTTGTTAGTGTATAGGAATGTAAGAGGTTTCTGTGCATTACTTAATTTTGTATCCTTCAACTTTACCAAATTCATTGATTAGCTCTAGTAGTTTTCTGGTGACATCTTTAGAATTTTCTATGTATAGTATCATGTCATCTGCAAACAGTGACAGTTTTATTTCTTCTTTTCCAATTTGTATTCCTTTTATTTATTTTTCTTCTGATTGCTGTGGCTAAGACTTCCAAAACTATGTTGAATGAGTGGTGAGAGTGGATATGCTTGTTTTGTTCCTGATCTTAGAGGAATTGCTTTCAGTTTTTCACCATTGAGAATGATGGTTGCTGTGGGTTTGTCGTATATGGTCTTTATTATGTTGAGGTTGGTTCCCTCTATGCTCATTTTCTGGAGAGTTTTTATCATAAATTGGTGTTGGATTTTGTCAAAAGCTTTTACTGCATCTATTGAGATGATCACATGGTTTTTATTCTTTAATTTGTTGATATGGTGTCTCACATTGATTTCTGTATATTGAAAAATCCTCGCATTCCTGGGATAAATCCCACTTGATCATGGTGTATGATCCTTTTAATGTGTTGCTGGATTCTGTTTCCTAGTATTTTGTTGAGGATCTTTACATCTATGTTCATCATTGATATTGGTCTGTAATTTTCTTTTTTTGTGATATCTTGGTCTGGTTTTGGTATCAGGGTGATGGTGGCCTTGTAGAATGAATTTGTGAGTGTTCCTCCCTCTGCAATTTTTTGGAAGAGTTTGAGAAGGATGGGTGTTAGCTCTTCTCTATATGTTTGATAGAATTTGCCTGTGAAGCCATCTGGTCTTGGACTTTTGTTTGTTGGAAGATTTTTAATTACAGTTTCAAATTCACTACTTGTGATTGGTCTGTTTATATTTTCTAATTCTTCCTGGTTCAGTCTTGGAAAATTGTACCTTTCCAAGAATTTGTCCATTTCTTCCGGGTTGTCCATTTTATTGGCATATGGTTGCTTGTAGTAATCTCTTCTGCAGTGTCAGTTGTCCTGGACTTCAAACTATACTACAAAGCTAGAGTAATCAAGACAGTATGGCACTGGCACAAAAACAGAAATATAGATCAATTGTACAGGATAGAAAGCCCATAGATAAACCCATGCACCTATGGTCGCCTAATCTATGACAAAGGAGGCAAGAATATACAATGGAGAAAAGACAGCCTCTTCAATAAGTGATGCTGGTAAAAGTTGACAGTTACATCTGAAAGAATGAAATTAGAATGCTTCCTAACACCATACACAAAAATAAACTCAAAATGGATTAAAGATCTAAATGTAAGACCAGACACTAAAAAACCCTTAGAGGAAAACATAGGAAAAACACTCTTTGACATAAACCACAGCAAGATCTTTTTTGACCCACCTCCTAGAGTAATGAAAACAAAACCAAAAATAAACAAATAGGACCTAATGAAACTTAAAAGCTTTTGGACAGCAAAGGAAATCATAAATAAGATGAAAAGACAACCCTCAGAACAGGAGAAAATATTTACAAATGACGCAACGGACAAAGGATTAATCTCCAAAATATGCAAGCAGCTCATGCAGCTCAATATCAAAAAAAACAAACAACCCAATCAAAAAATGGGCAGAAGACCTAAATAGACATTTCTTCAAAGAAGACATACAGACTGCCAACAAACACATGAAAGGATGCTCAACATCACTAATCATTAGAGAAATGCAAATCAAAACTATAGTGAGGTATCACCTCACACGAGTCACAATGGCCATCATCAAAAAATCTGTAAACAATAAATGCTGGAGAGGGTGTGGAGAAAAGGGAACCCTCCTGCACTGTTGGTGGGAATGTAAAATGATACAGCTACTGGGGAGAACAGCATGGAAGTTCCTTATAAAACTAAAAATGGAACTACCATATGACCCAACAATCCCACTACTGGGCATATACCTTAAGAAAACCATAATTCAAAAGGACCCATGTACCCCAATGTTCATTGCAGCACAATAGCCAGGACATGGAAACAATCTAAATGTCTGAAGACAGATGAATGGATAAAGAAGATATGGTATATATGTACAGTGGAATATTACTCAGCCATAAAAAGGAATGAAATTGGGTCATTTGTAGAGTTGTTGATGGACCTAGAGTCTGTCATACAGAATGAAGTAAGTCAGAAAGAGAAAAACAAATATTGTATATTAACGTATCTTTGTGGAATCTAGAAAAATGGTACAGATAAACCTATTTCCAGGGCAAGAATAGAGATGCAGATGTAGAGAATGGACATGTGGACACCGAGGGGAAGGGGAGATGGGACAAACTGGGAGATTAGGATTGACATACATACACTGCCATGCGTAAAATAGCTAGCTAGTGGGAACCTGCTATAAAGCACAGGAAGCTCAGCTCGGTGCTCTGTGATGATCCAGATGGGTGGGATTGCGGGCGGGGGTGGGGGTGGGGGTGGAGGGAAGTCCAAGATGGAGGGGATATAGGTATACATACAGCTGATTCACTTCATTTGTACAGCAGAAACTAACACAACATTGTAAAGCAATTATATTCCAATTAAAAAAAATTGAAGTGATTGTTGAACTAATGTTAGTGGATGAAGACCTATCAGTTCAATT
Organism: Grampus griseus; assembly: GCF_964374135.1. Lineage (NCBI taxonomy): Eukaryota > Metazoa > Chordata > Mammalia > Artiodactyla > Delphinidae > Grampus > Grampus griseus. Next base: position 85,140,792 of record NC_139017.1, read on the forward strand.
TAAATGTCTATTGAAAGCCAAGCTCTGGGCTAGGGCTCCCCTCTTAATACTTAGGTGGGACGGGGGTGCAGGTAAGCACACTCACCCCATGTGTCCTGGGCAAGATTGCACCGTGAGTTGGGAGTTCAACTCAACTCATTAACATTTGATGTGGGTGGAATGGGAAGTAAAAGGAATTTCCTAGGGAAAACCAGTCCGTAACTCGCATCTCCTCACTTCCCTCAACACCATCCCACCGCTGAAAGCAGCACTGTAACCCACTAAGAAGGCTGTCCTGTGTTTCCTATTTTGTCCATTTCAAGAATCTGTAGCAAAGAGAGAGCCGTCTAATACTGAACCTGGACGGCAAAACTGAGGCAGGCATGCGATGTTGGCAGCTTACCACTCTGGGGATTCCAGTGGGTCTGGATGGGAGAAGTGTCCCAGGAAGAAAGGGTGTTCACTCTTTGGTCAACAAAGGACAAGGAATTTTGTAACTTTTTAAAGCGTGTGTGTGTGTGTGTGTGTGTGTGTGTGTGTGTGTGTGTGTGTGTGTGGCTTTCTTTGTTTTGTTTTGTTTTTTGTTTTTTTTCACCCTGAGCCCGCCCGTCTCCATTCTTTACGACTCTGGGCAGGATTTAACACATACACTTAAAAAATGGAAGAATAACTTCTTAAATTTGCAGTAAATGTATTGTTCAATAGATTTGATTTACTAGTTATGAGCCATAGAAGAGCCGCTATGGCGATTTATCGTGACGTCTCAGGAGTTGGACTCCACTGCTTCTATCCGCTCTAATCTCCATAAAAATAATCCAGTGAAGGGAAGACCCACGGTGCATCTTGGCACCAGCTTGGATTGTAACTGCCACACCCTAGTCAGTATATCAGGGTCCCCTTCCAGACGATGAGACCGTGACAGGTGGGGGAGGGGTGGGACATGTCCCATGGATTTAGTGTCATTTGTTCTGAGTCCTTAGTTGGGGTCAAGGAGCAGAGGTCGCTGGGCACTGCAGCTTGTGAGAGATTAATAGGGCTCCACTTGCCTCCCTGGTGACTCTGCAGAGGAATTAAATGGAGAGAAAACCTGTGTGTGTGCGTGCGCACGCGCTGAGGGAAGGGAAGGACCAAGACTCATAATTCAGAGGGATTCAGAAGGGCCAGCCTCTTGGGCAAAACCTCTGCAAGATGGTCTCTGCTTTTGATTCCGAAAGCATCTGAAAGCATTTCCTTCCTGTTCCCCGGGGAAGACTTGGAAAGGTGGGAGGTTCTATAGCTGGTGGGGGGGGTGGGGGAGGGTTGGCCAAGGGAGAGAGACAGGGGAAGACTGTTCCAGGCTGAGGGGCAGGTAAGGCCTCCAGGGAGAAGTGTTTCCAAGCTTAGCCCTCCACGTAGGCTCAGCTAAGCATAGGTGGGGAAGCAGGATAGAGTTCCCACAGAAGGAAAGTCCGAGCAAACACTCTGGGGTTTAGAGAGCTGTCGCACTTCCCAAACAGCGGGAATACAAGTGCAAGGGGTCCAGGAGCAGAAAGTGGAAAAGCAGAAGACACGAGGACTCGACAACAACATCAGACAGACGAAGGTATGTCTGCTTAATTCAGAAGGCAATGGGGATTCCTAGAAGGATTTCAACCAAAGGACAACATGTTTGGACTTGTGTTTCGAAGATAATCACCCCGACTGCTGTGCGGAAAATGGATTGAAGAACTAGCCTCCTTGGTTGGGCTTCCAATTCTGGAAAACTCCCTGCCTATCCTTAGCCTAGGCCAAGAAGCACCTCCCTGGGTCGCCTGCTAGTCTCCTGGTGTCCGATGCTCAGCAGCTGCACCGGTGCTGGGGTGAGAATGAGATGCTGCCCCTACTCTCAGAAGACACAGTGCAATGAGACAGGCAGGGCTCCTCCTGTTTGAGGAAGTCAGAGCAAAGCATGTTACCAGTGAGTACAGGAGGGTCACAGATTTAGCCGGTGGGTTAACTGCGGGGAGGCAGGAACAAACGCCCAAGGTCTGGGTGAGGGGAGAGGCCTGTCATTCCCGAGGAAACCTGATTTCTGGCTAGACCACACTCTGTCGTCTCATGAGCAGCACCCCTAGCTTTTCTGTGGGGGTCTGGGGAGAGATGCATTGTGAAAGCTGGGTCTATCCAAGACCAGAGCTTTCTGTGACGATGGAAATCTTCTCTATCTGTACTGTCCAGTGTGGTAGCCATTAGTTACATGCGGCCGTGGAGCACTTGAAATGTGACCAATACAATGAAAAAACAGATTTTTAAAGTTTAATGAATTTTAGTTTTAATTTAAATAGCCCCACATGTTTAATGGCTACCATATTAGCGATCTAAGATGTGAGATCCTTGTAGACAGTTCTACCGGACGCCGAGCACGTGAGAAAATTCTTGTAAGCGAGTCTTGTTTCTTGTGTCCGGGGGCAGTGTGGTAGAACTCAGGGCCTAGAATGCTGGCATAGTCAGACTTAATGTTTAAATCCTATCTGTGCCACTGTATCGGTCAGGGTAGGCTTACTACTTTAACATACAAACCCAAGGTTCAGTGGCTTAACATAATAAAAGTTTATTTGTTTTCACTCATTTCATAGACAAATCAAGGCTAGGAAGGCTCTCTACTCCACACAGTCATCCAGAGACCCAAGATCCTTCCTTCTTGTGGCTCCGCCCTCCTCTAGGTCCTTAACATTCTCTGCATTCAGCCAGTGGGTGGAGAAAGAAAGAGCGCACGTAGGATTGTTCTGGATGTTTTTTATGGGTCTGACTTATACTACTTTGGCCAAAACTTAGTTACACAGCCAAACCTAACTTCAAGGGATCCTGGGAAATGTAAGGTAGCTACGCCTATGAAAAAGAGGAACGGAAGTTGATTAGCATCTAGTCAGTCTCTGCCACAGGTACCTACTAGCTGTGTGACCTTAGGCCTTAGTTTTCTTATCTGTAAGATGAGAGTAAAGTAAGAATTGGTGAAGGCAAAATGAAATAGTTCATGTGAAAAATGTTAAATCCAGTTGGGATTCATGACTATAATTCTTGCCTCTCAGTTTGGGTCTCATTTTAGTTATTGGGCATCAGCTCTGCTGACACCAAAAAGCTTGCACATGGAAGCCTCACTGCAAGGCATTTTATGCATGCTCCTTTCTCCTGAAGGAGCAGGTCAGACTTTGGAGAGAATTCAGTAAGCCCTTGTGCTTGTGAAACCCAAGGACTACCCCTCAGACACAGATGCAAGTACTGACCAAACGATCTTAGCATCATGGGGGTAGGAGGAAGAGATCTTATCCCCTGGAGAGATGGATTTTGATGGCCATAGGAGGGTGCAGTTACTGAAATATTTACAGATGGAGATACATGACATCTGGAATTTGCTTCAAAATTATTAAGGAGTGGTGATGAGTAGGGGTATAGATAAAACGTGATTGGCCTTGAGTTGGTAATTATCAAAGCTAAGTGGTGGGTTCATGGGGGGTATATTATACAATTCTCTCTTCTTTTGTGTATGTTTGAAATTTTCCATAATGAAGAACATTTTAAGGGCCACGAAGATCCTTTTTTAACAGGCTTTGCAGAGAAATCCAGAAACCTCTTATGACCTTGCAGTATGGGGACAGTAGCTGGACTGTGTTTATTTACTTGTTGACTCATCAAAGCAATTAACAGTTTTGCACCTGGGTCTCCCACAAACCCAGTGAGGCAGAAACACCCAGCCCCAGCCTTGAGCTCTGAAGAAGAAATGAACTTGGGCCTGAGTATCATAGATATGCAGAGCTGCAAGGGCTTTGGCACTCATGAACTGTGTCTGTTTACCAAGAATAGGTTGGTATAAAAAACTGGTATACAGATCCCCTCATCAGAACACTTGCAAAGGCTACAGATTTGATTTTCTGGCTGCAAAATTCAGAAACAGCCCACCTGGTTGCTTATAGTTGTATCAATGTGGCCAGTTTTATGAATGGACAGTGATTCTGTGGAGTTGGGAAGCCTCCTGTCCCCCCAAAACATACCCCGTTACTTGGATGGAGCCTCAAATCCCACTCACTCTATTTCATGACCTTGGCTTTCGTTATCCTGTTAAAATGTGAATATTGTATCTCTGGACAGGATAGTCACTTACACATTAGTTTAAATGATTTATCAGTTCTTGCTGATGAGGAGGAACGGAGAGAAATAGGCACTTGAAACTCAAGGCTGAAGAAATGGGGTGCCACAGAATGGAAGGAGGAGCCAATAGAAAAAAGTGTCTAGAGACAAATTTCTCTGATTTCACACATTTCCTGGGGTCTTGGTATGAAGAATAACCACATGGAAAGAACTTGGGTGACCTGTCTGAACGTCTTCACAAACAAGCACTGGAGAGAGCTGTACCTTAGACTTAAAAGCTCTAGTTTCAAACATGTGTAAAGTCAATTACAAGATTATGAGAACAGCCAATACTTTACTTATAAATGCATATGAAACATGTTATATGAATTATCGAACTCAATCCTCATGAATGCTGTGAGTCAAGATGATCACTATAATCCATTTTACAGGTGAGGTAACTGAGGATCAGAGAAGTAAAGTAGCTTGCCCAAGGTCACACAGTTTGTAAATTAGAGCCAAGATTTGAAGCCAGATCTATCCTGAGCCCATGTTCTCACCTCCACTGTCGTAGGTTTCCTGATGTGGTTTGCACACAATTTTATACTTAAAGTTCAGCAAGCTTTGGTCTTGGCATCTCTTTGTGCCAAGCCTAGGTTCTGGCTATCAGTTTTTTTTTTTAACTTATTTATTTACTTATTGGCCACGTTGGGTCTTCGCTGCTGTGCGCGGAGGCTTTCTCTAGTTGTGGCAAATGGGGGCTACTCTTCGTTGCGGTGTGCGGGCTTCTCATTGCAGTGGCTTCTCTTGTTGCGGAGCACGGGCTCTAGGCACGCGGGCTTCAGTAGCTGTGGTGCACGGGCTTAGTTGCTCTGCGGCATGTGGTATCTTCCCGGACCAGGGATCGAAACTGTGTCCCCTGCATTGGCAGGTGGATTCTTAACCACTGCACCATCAGGGAAGCCCTGGCTAATGGGTTTTCGACAAGCCTTCTCGCCAGGTTTTATGGTGATCACAGTCACAGCTGCAGGCAACCCAGGTACATTTCCAACTGATGGCATCTTGGCTGTTCCCAAGGTGGTGATATTCTAGGGATGTGATTGACATTCTTCCAGAAAGGAAAGAAAAGACTTCCCAAAAAACCAATCTGGTTCAAGAGCAGAACACTGGCCTGGTCTCTGCGGACAGCATCCACTGAGGTTCTCTTTGTAGATCCGAAAAGGCTGGAGGAGGGGAGCTTTGGGGCTCTTTTCATCTAGGACCAGTCAAAAATCGAACACCCTCATGCTTTCTCTCTGTCCTCATGACAGTGCTTCAGCTCAATCACATAGAATCTGGAGACTGAGCGGTTGACAAATTTATCACATATTCTCAGTTACATACAATCAAGGGAGCCATGGGAATGAAAGTTAAAATAAATCCCTAATGCAAAGTTCTCGAGCACCTGCAATGTGCCAAGCACTGAGCTAGCACATTCAGAGATGGCTAAGATGTGGTCCTTCCTCAAACAGCTTAAAGTCAGAGAGGGAGGCCACCGTGCAAACAACCAAGGTAATAAGAGAATAAAAACTATATTTGAAGTATGCAGGAAGGACTGTGGGAGCCCAAACGGGGAATGCTTAGTTCCTCCTGAGGTGTGGAGCTGAAATTAACCAATACGTCTTATGTGACCTTTGGGCTGGGTATTGAAGGTCTGGGGCTGAGTGGAAGTTTGCTAGGAAGACAATAGGAATTAGGAAGTGGTGGAGGGCATTTATGGAAGACAGGACAGCATGTACAAAGGCACGAGAGTGTGAAAAGATGTTATTTGGTCAAGTAGCAGAGAAAAGGGCTGCGTGCTGGAAAGAAAAATGAGTGTGAGCAGAAGAAGGTAAGACCAGAAAGGAAGAGCAGGAGATGACAGGATCAGAACAGGGTGTTTTAGAGGAAACGATCTTTTGCAGAAGGTTGAAGGGGAGTGGTGAAATGAAGCAGAGGGGTGCCTGTGTACAAGGATGGAGATGCACAGTAGATAGTTAGGGGTCAGGGAGAGCTCAGGAAGCAACGGTCAGCACCTGAATGGCCTTGAAACTAGGGGCTCCTGTCAACTCTCCAGGGAAATGGGCAGATGGAGATGCAGAGAAGATGAAGGACAGAACTGTGGGAAACATCAGCACACAAGCAAAAGGAGCCACCAGGGGAGAAGAGAACAGTCCCTGCACCTCTGATCTGCACCTTCAGCCTCTACCAAACCTCCTCCAAATTGTCACCAGCAAGAAACTGAACGGATGAGTAGTATTTTTTTCCTTCCAGTGCCTGTGTCCCCTTCTCCTATTTGCTTTTCTTCTCCCCTCCCTTCCTCTTCCTTCACCTAGCATCTCCCTCTGAGGGAGGTCCTGATGAGCAGAAGCCCTCCCCGCTGGGCTATGCCCCACCACGATCTGCCTGGGTTGGAGCTGGTGCCCTGGAAGGACTGACTTGTTGAGCCAACTTTGACGACTTCTCATTTGCCATCACTGGTCTAAGCATCTTGGCTAATGCGACGACCACCCAGGCAACTGCTGGCCTCCCAAATGGGGTTAGTGCTGCAGGGAGTGAGGCTTCCTCTACTCCCTCAGGAAGGACCAGAAGCATCGATGGTTGTAGGAGTTCAGCCATCAGGCCCACCAGTGTTGACAGTACATCCTGGCCTGGCCAAGCTGGGCAATCTGGGCTGATACCCACAGGTGAAGCCCTGGCATTCTGAGACTGGGCAAAACTCCTCGGCATTTATGCCACGACCACCCACCTCACCTTGAAAAATGAGAGAAAGCCAAGGCATCACCAGCCTTTGGCATTCCTCAGGAAGATTTCACCCTGAAGAAAACTCAGAGGGTACAACCCTAGCCTGGACACACTGAGCCCCTACCCCATACCCAACCTACAGAGGAGACGATGGAAGAAGCCAACAGAGCCGGGTCAAGGGCGTCCTCTTAAGGCAGACCCTCTATCTGACTGAGGGGGCCACTCTGCTCTCAGAAGAGCAAAAATGCAGCAGTCTGGGGAGCGGCAAGAGGGAGGGTTCAGAGCTTCACGCTAGGTGTGCAGCCTGAGATACATCAAGCGCCTTCAGTTTTCCCACCTATAAAATGGCAATAGTATCTATGGTACCGGATTATTGGAGAACTAGCAAGGAGTCCAGATTATGGCAGCTCCTCAATTTAAGGCTGATATGTTAAGCCTGATACGATCCAAGGACTTGCAATGCTGCTTTGGATCCCTTGGACAGCCTTCCTATGCTTGGTCCTTTAGAACTACCTCTCCTGTTAGTGGCTTCCTGAATCCCCAGCTGTGGGACCTCGAGGAAGCCACTTAACCTCTCTGTACCTTGATTAGCTGCTCAGGGACTGAAGCAAAATAAACTCTGATGGCCACTGAGTAAATGCTCATATGCCCAGCTGTGGGAATAAGGGGTAGGAGGCAATGGCAGAATCAAAGCCAGAGGACCCCAAGCCCAAGGGAGACTCAGAATGCAGGGCCGCCCCTACTAAGTCCCTCACTGCAGCCCTGCTTTCATAAAGCCTTGCTTTACATAGTTAGGTAAATAAGGGAGGCTGCATCCGTATGGGTATCTAGGGTCCTTACTTACTTCTCCAGCATAAAATTTCCCCCGGGAAATGCCCCATGGGCTTCTGACGTGATCCAGCCCCTTCCTTATTCCCACTCCTGTGGTTCTTCCTCTATTCCTCATCAGAGGTCTCCCTCTTTGGGGCTGGGAATCAACTACCACAACCAGGTGAACTTGACCCATCCTGGGCTGTGGCCTGGCATCGTTATTATTATATGCACGGAGGTGTGTGTCTTCCTGTGTCTGTGTGTCCGGTCCAGCAGTTCTACCTTCCTCTCCAGGCAGATTTCTTCACACTTCCTGTTGGCACCACTCCTGCCTTAAACAGCAACAACAACCAACAGTTATATTGTACTTCCTATGTTCCGGGCACCGTTCTAAGTGCTTTACCCGTGATAATTATTTACCTTCACCAGACCCTATCATGTAGATAGTACTATTTATTGCTATTTTAGAGATGAGGAAATCAAGGCACAGAGAGGTTAAGTAGCTTCCCCAAGATCACACAGCTAGTAAAGAACAGAGGCAGGTTCAAACCCAGGCAGTCTGACTTCAAAGTCTGTTTTTTACCTCCAAGATGCACAGCACCCTGAATATAGAAAGCCGGCAACCCTCAGAGGTGCAGTCCCACCCTCCAAATTCCTGCCTCGTCATGGGGCACATTGGTGAAGTAGTCTAGCCACAAGCAGTGAGGGTAGGAGCAACCCTTATGGACACTCTGGGGCATAGCTTCTAAGAGCGAGCCTGAGCAGAGCAGCCCTGGGAAATCCCCGAACAGACACACCAGCCCCAGCAAGTCAGCAAACTCGGAGGCTGCGGACTTGACATTGGGCTACCTCTTACCCCCACAGTCCACACGGTGACAAGCTCTGCAAATAGCGGCCAGAGCCACGGGACTAAAGAAGAATCCTCATGTGTGCACAGCTTGGAAAGGACACACACGCAGAGCACAGTCATCCATAGGAGCACCATCTTTAAATAGAAAAGATAGCCTGAAATACACCCTGAGCTCACGTGTGCGCTCTCTCCTCTCTCTCTCTCTCTTTCTCTCTCTCTCGCTCTCTCTCTCTCCAACACACACACGGCCAGGGCCAGCAGATCAACTGAACAAATGCCTTAGCTGTACCGGTGGCAAGGGAAGGAATTCTAGTGCCCTGGCAGCTCCTAACTTTCAGTTCCTATTTAAAATATCTGAATTGGGAGCATCGACAAGCTCCCAAATTAGCTTTTTAAATAGAAGCTGAGAGTTAAAGGAAAAGCGGCCGTGTCATGGGGGAAAAGCAATTGAGAATCCTGGCCAGGCTGGGCCAGAGGCAGAGAGGGGAAAGGCGATGCTGGAAAGATGCAATGGAGGGCAGGGAGCCCATGGGAGGGCAGCATCTCCAGGCAGTGGCTCCTTCAGCCGCCAGAGTCAAGGGGCCTCCCTTCTGCCCATCACTTGCTCTCTCTCTTATTTTCCAGGTCACCTGGTTGTGAGAAGAGATGGTAAATAAAAACCACACTGGCCTAGACTAGAAATTTAAATCTTTCATATTTTCCTTCTAGATCTTCTCAACAGAAAGGAGAGTATAGTCTATAGCTACTTTACTTAAATGATGAGATGTGAGCCTGGGAGGAATGGGGCCAGGTGTGTTTGTGTTGGGGGAGGGGGAGGGGGGATTCTGAACCAATGCCCTGTCTTCAAACAGGGCTGACCAGGCACAGGAGAGAGCACAATTGTCCTGTAAGTATACCTCTCTGGAGGAGGACGATGCTCCCAATCTAACTGTTCCAGGAAACCTCCAAGCTTTGGGGCAGACTCAGCCCTTGAGCTACCCGCAAGATGCAAAACAAAGATGGGAACGCACAAGAGTTCAAACCTGGGCAGAAATAAAGTACCAGGTTTTAACTCTCCCAAGTTGGACATGGGGGTGTTGGACTGAAGGAACCTGCCCTTCCGTGGACCTGCTCACCCAGAGTCTGGGGAACTCCCAGGGGTCAGAGCAGTTGTGAGAAAATTAGCTCTTCCCCGAGGGATGGGAGGAGGGAGGTGGGAGCAGTGCCAAGGCCTTCCCTGAATTCTTCCCCTGTCTGCCAGGGAGCGGCACTGTTGTTAATCATTATTACTGTATGCAAATCAGTATGCAAATCCCACACCGCTCCGGGACTTCTGGCAAATGCTAATAGAGCCCACGCCCAGCTCTTGAAGGGCCAGTGTACACCTTTCAGAACGACTAGCTGAAGGGGGTTTTGGGGAGAGTGGGCGAATGAGGGGCTCCGAGTCGCCAGGGGCCCACTGGGGCTCAGGCCACAGTGACTCACCCCCCACCCCTTAATCTAGAAAAGGGCCAAGGGTTCTCACAAGCCAGAAGCCCCGTCTGGACTCGGAGATGTTCTTTCCCAGCCCGCTTCAAGAACACCCTTCCCTTCACCGCACACTTTGCTTTTCCCTCGGTCTCTGTCTCACACCCAGAACTGTGGTCGCTCAAGCCCTGCGTTCCGGTCCCTGCTGAGGCACAGAGCCGCCTCGCCTCCGGAGCGCCAGGCGATTCCGGGTACCCAGGCCGAGATCTCTGGATTCCGGACACAGGGAAAGCTGGAGCCACGCGGATTGGCAAGGTTCGAGGGGACTGAACCCTCTGCGCACATTGGCCGAGAGTGTAGGAGTCTGGGCCGTATACCACTCTCTCCGGATGCTCCAGGGCTCCATCCGCCCGGCCCTCTGTGCACGTGCCGACTGCCGGCTCCCCCTCCTGGACCAAGGCATCGGGCAGTGGGAATCCATGGGTTTCGGAGAGGGACCGAGGCACTGGGCGGACTTGGGTTGAGAGTTCACGCTCCCAAGACCAGACTTTTGGGTCTGGGTACTGAGTACACGTGGAAGCATAAGAGGGCAAATCCCTACCTTCGGGTCGTGCCCCTCGCGCTCTGGAAGGAAAGCGGCTCTTACATGGGGCAAGGGCATTGTGTGTCCCCCCCGAGACCTCTCCAGCTCCGGCCACAGAGCTCAGAGCCGCGGCGAGCCACGAAGCTTGCGCGGTGTCGGGCTCCACCTCCCCAGGTGGCAGGGCTCGGCCGCAAGCAAGTGCTGGTGTCGCGTGGACAGTCGGTGAGAGACACCCAGCTGGGTCCACACACACCCCACGCGCGCACACACTGGAGCTCCCTTCCACCTCTCCCCGGGTCGCCAGCACACACGCCCCCGAGCTCACGCTCACGCCTACTCCCCGCTCCGCCCCCACTCCCAGGCCGCGCTCACCTTGCCACGCTCACCCCCGGCCCACCCTCGCTGGCACACGCGCTCACACCCGCGTAGGCACACTCCACCACCTCCAGGCACACCCTAGGATTCCTCCACTGGCCTGGGGAGACGCACCAGGCTCTGCCTCGTCTCCCTGCCCCCCACCCTCGCTCACGCGCGCGCCCCTCCACACACACACACACACACACACACACACACACACACACACACACACACACACACACACACACACACACACACACACACACCTCACGGGGAGTCACTCCCCCTAGCACGCCCTCGCCCTGGGCACCCTCCCGCGGCGAGCCTCCGGGTCCTCCTCATCTCTCCCTCCGCTGCCTGGCGGCCCCGCGCTCTCGAGCCCGGCCTGGAGCCGCTCGGCCGCCGGGAATCGGTAGGGAGACGAGGGCGCAGCCTCGCCGCCTCCCCCGGACTCTCCTCTCCGCCCCGCCCGCGCCGCGCCCCCACCGCCTCCCCCCTCGGGAGAGGGACCTCGTCAGGCAGCCGGTGGCCCGCCGGGCTCCTCTCCGCGCGGCGCCAGCGGCGGCGGGGGCAGGGCGCGAGCGAGGGAGCCCGCGAGCCCGCGAGCCCGAGAGCGGAGCGGCGAAGCGGGGAGGGAACGCGCTGCTGAGCCGGGGCTGGAGCGGCGGCGGCAGCGGCGGAGGGAGGGCCCCACGGACAGACAGACGCACGAACGGACCGAGCCAGGGAGGGAGCGAGAGAGACTTCGCCGGCGAGGAGGAGCGGCGCGAGCCGCGGCTGCTGGGCTCTTCCCCGCGCTGCTGGGTGCTCGGCGCCTCCGCGGCCCCCGGCTCCCGGCCTCAGCTTCCTCACGCGCGCGAGGCGCGGGGTGCGGGGCCCGGGGCTCGCTTCGCCGAAGGTAAGAGGGACGCGACCGAGCCTTCAGGAGCCAGGAAGTGCGAGGAGCGCTGCTCCCACGCCTGTTGCTCCGGCTGCCCACGCGGCACCCTCCCACTCCTGCACCCGGGTGGGTGGGCGCTGGGGCGCCGGAAGGATTGGGGGTGGGGCTGGCGCCGTGGGGGAGCAGGCAGCCGGCCCGGGGGCGTCGGTTCCCTTGGGCTGCGGAGCCACCTCCGGGGCAGCTAGGCGCTGTGAGGTTTGGAGGTGGGGTTGTGAACCTCTGCCCTCCTTCCATTGGCCTGCCTTCCCTCGGGGGTGCCAGAGGCAGCGCCACTGGATCCGGCGGCAGGTGGCGACGGCTCGCTCGGTCCCTCGCTCCTTGTGAGGGGAGAAGGAGAGAAATGGTTGAGGGTGGAAGCAGGGAGCAGTTTGGGGCGCTTCAGAAAGTTCTCCAGCCGGGCGATCCGTCGGTGTGCCTACCAGAGGCTGGGGGCCCGCACATCTGGTCCTGTCCGACGCCGCTTCCACCCTGCGAGCTCGGGGAAGGGTCTCTGAGTGACACCGTGGGCCAACGCGGCCCGGGGGAGGCCGTTCCGAAAGACTCACTTTGCGAGATGTTTACACTGGGGATGAGGCGCTGAAGGGACTGGGCAGAGAAGTTACCTGGAATCAACTAAATTCCTGCACTTGCTTAGTGTTGACATTTGAATCGAGTCCAAGATGTTCTGCTTTTATCCCGGGCAGCCGTGATATGTCAGCAACAGGCTGAGGTTCCGGACCTGGAATCTGATAGCAAAGAGAAGGCTCGGTTGTATTTCTTAGGAGAGGGTGCCTGAACTTTCTCGCGATCCTAGGTACAATGCGATCTATTTAAGACCTGGTTGCTATGTGGTGCATGGTGTATTTTGCATGAATTCACAGCGATGGTTAGGTTTACGCCTTTTTTTACCATTACTTCAAGGGAACCTGGATATTAAATGTCTGTAGAAAGGCAGCCTGGGCCAGTAGGAATTCAGTGCAGAACATGTGTATCTTTCCCCATGTGGACATGTTGGCAGAGGGGTGGGAATAGATGTGTTTATTTTTCCTTGTCTCTACTTGAATGCAATAAAATGCAAGTACACAAGGGACCCCCAGAGGAAGAAAGATTAGTGGCTTGTTCCCTTTCGCTGTTGAAGAGGCTGGAGGAGAAAACAAGAGTTCAGGAAAGTGCCCTGGCCAGCCTGGGAGTGGCAGTGCAGGAGAAGAGGAGCTCTGTGTGTGTCCCAGGCCTGTACCCCAAGATCCCCAGCTTGCCACTCTGTCAGTTTCATGCCTGCTTATGCAAACCCTGTGGGCACAGGAGAATGCCCCCTGGGTTGTCAGGACCTTCTCCTCCCCCAGACTGGCCCTATTCTGGGCTGAGCGATGTGTCGTAAAATCGTGGAAAGTAAAAGTTTCCAGAGCCTCTCCATACCCGGCTCTCTGCGGAGGTCACTGAAGGGCAGACCTTGGTGACATGACATTTTGGTTGCCTTGCGCCTGTGCTCAGGTTAGGTATCAATCCCCAGGACAGGCTGCCTGGTCACTTTGCCCACGTTTGCCCTCTACCTCCTCCGGAGAAGTTGGTTAACAGGGCTGCCTTTTTACAGCAGGCGAATGTGTTTCCCTTTTCCAGGAGTTTTTTTTTTTTTTTTTCCCCTGTGTCATTTCAGCACTCACCTGTTTTAAATGTCTCTTCCCCATCCTCCCCCACCCCCATCTTTCCCACTGTCAAACTCTTCTGCCAAAAACAAAAATAGCTTCAGATTTTTCATTTGTAAGGCGTCCACGTCCTAGTAAAACCTTGGCATTTGAGGCCTGTGCAGTGCCATTGGCTGGAAATGGGGCCGCACGGTTGTGCCTGTTGCAGGAATTCATACCCAGGTCGGCTCCAGGAAGTGTTGGTGCCCATCACAGGGTGAGCGCTGTGGTGATGGCCTTGGAGAAGCCCTGCTTGAGCCGGGTCATGCCGACAGGGTTTGTGTGGAGGGTATGGCTGGTATGGCCGTAGGCATGGTATCTGGTGGCGACACTTTTCCTCCCCTTCAAAACTCACACACACACACACACATACACACACACACACACACACACATACACACTCACACAGAAAGTAGCAATGGGGTAATTCCTCCCTTTTTGGTACCTTTTACCAGGGGAACAGGGCTCGAAGCTCTGGAGACAGCCTAGCTCTTGCCTGGCCTTCTTTGGGAAGATTGTCCTGGATTAATGCATGGCGTCAAAGTTTGGCCTTGGGGCCAGAGGCTTTTATGATAGATAGAGAGGGACTGTTCCTCCTACCCCAGCTCTCAGTTATTCATCTGAGAGCAGTTTGTAAAATACCCAGGGCCCTTGGAGAAGAGGAGATTGGCATAGGGTGGAGAGCATAAGGTGATGGGGCTCACTTTGGTAGAGGAAGGTAGCAGGCAGTGAGGTTTGGGAGTCAGGGTGAAACAGCACTGACTCTCAGGGTGCACAGCTGCATACCTGGCCCAAGCAGGGTGCTGCAGGGTACCTCTTGGCTCAGTGGTCTCTTACTCTTTGCCACTGGAACCCCTCAAGTTCCTGCCTTTCTGAGCTCCATTCTGGGATAAAGCGGGAATGTTAAGAGTCAGAGGTCCAGGGCCCAGGGTCAGGAGCCTGGCTCTCTTTACCCTCCAGGGGGGTGGCCAGGGGTTCTGTGGATGAACTGGGCCTTTGATTGCCTTGAGTTCTAAGCGGTGCAGGTTGTGTGCCCTTTTCTGGGCACTAGCCTCAGCAGGCATTCCCAGAACTGCCCTCTAAAAGGAGGCTCAGACTAACTCTGTCCCCACAGCAACAAACCCAGATCGTCTGCTTCCTGCTTTGCAGGGGCGACTGCCATGGAGGGGTCTCAGCGAGACCTGAGCTACAGGCTTGATGTCCCGGATCCAGTAGAATCAAGGATTATTCGAGCTAAAGATCTCCTTGTCGCTTTCTCGTCCAGTTATCTCATTTGACAGATGAGGGCTGTGAGGCCCAGAGGGTAATGGTGGCTTGCTTCCACAAGTTCAGGAGAGAATTGGAACTGGAGTGCAGGGCATCCAGACCCCATGCTTTCTGCCGCCTGGGGACAGGGTGAGGGGAGTATACATCCTGCTGTCTTCCATGGGGAACATCAGTATCTGACTACACCTAGGTCAAGAAAGCCATGTGGCAGTGAGCTGATCGGTGGCCTATTGGAAGATCGTCAACTCCCATATACGTAGAGCACAGTCATTTTGAAGGAGTCTCAGCTCCTTTTCTGAAACTTGTCAGCATAAATGCCCATGTCATAGGATTTGGGGGGGATGAATTAACTGTTGCTGTAAAAGTGCTTAAACTGGTGCCCACTGCATGGTCAGTGCTCAGTAAATGTTGGCTAAATCTGAACTGGGATTATTTTGTCACCAATGTTTAAATTGTAGTCTTGCTTCCCAAACTTCCCTTGCCCCTTAGAAAGCCTAGCTAAGTGTGTGCTTAGGGACTACAGATTCTCCTAGTAACCTAAAGGAAATACAGGGAGTTATAAGGGTAAATTTCTTGAAGAAAGATATCAAATGCACAGGATGTGTTCCCAAGTCCTCTATCGGCAGCATTAGTGGCATGCGGATTACTCACTGCCGTGGATGAATGACCCCCTGTTCTTTCCTCAGTTCCCGTAATCAAGAACTCATCAGGCCTGTGCTGTTTTACTCTTCTCTGAGTGGTGACATTCAGAGGAATGTCATTGTCATTCCTGATGTCTACTGTGACACCTGAATCAACCTCCCTTTATGAGGAAGCGGAGGGACCTGTGAATACGCTCCTTAGCATGAAGAGGGGGAAACTGAGGCAGAGATTGGCTCTTTGGGAAAACTCCACTGAGAGCCACAGGGAGTCAGAGGCACTTAAATTGGGTTCATTCTATTCAGATCTATCTTCAGAGTTTACTGAGTGTTTGGAGAGAGAATGCCCACCCTTGAAAACCCCTGATAGGCATGGCATGGAGTAAAATCGATGGACTGCAAATGACATCTATATAATCTGGGTTCCCCCCTACCAAAAGTAGGTTGAGCACGGACCACACTGCCTCCTAAGTTGTCATGTAAGTGTTGAGGTGTCATGGCCTTTACCCTTAAGGAGCTTAGTGTGGGATGGGGAAAACAGGGAAGAGACATGGCTATACCCTTGAACTCCACGTTGAAACTGCCTGGGTTTAAATCTCTCTGCCTAATTATTACATCCTTTAGCCAGTTATACCTCCTCATACTTCATCTTCCTCACCTGCAAAATGGGGACGACAGTGGTGTCTGCCCCTTAGGGGTGTTGGTGGGGTGGGCTGAGGTGATCCGTGTAAGCATGCAGTACTGGACTGGCTGGCAGGGAGCCTTCAGTAACATCAGCTGCTATTCTTCTTACAGGAAGACCTTGAGAAGCAGTGTAGCACCTCAGGGCACGTGGTGTGGGGTGGGATCCCCATTCTGCCCCTTTCCAGCTGGCAGACTGCTGAATTTCAGACTTCTTCCTGGGGTTGCTGTGAGGATTACACGAGATGATCCACAGGAGACAGTGCAGTGCCTGGCATAGAGTCAGTGCTCAATTATTGTTGGCCATGATGATTAATAAGACAGAGAGGGCTTCCCTGGTGGCGCAGTGGTTGAGAGTCCGCCTGCCGATGCAGGGGACATGGGTTCGTGCCCCGGTCTGGGAAGATCCCACATGCCGCGGAGCGGGTGGGCCCGTGAGCCATGGCCGCTGAGCCTGCGCGTCCGGAGCCTGTGCTCCGCAACGGGAGAGGCCACAACAGTGAGAGGCCCGCGTACCGCAAAAAAAAATAAATAAATAAAATAAGACAGAGAGTGTCTGTAATCCAGGCGAGAGGGTGATAGGTGCTAGGGAAGAGGGGCAAACAAAGTGCCGAGAGCCCAAAGGAGGAGAGAATTTCAGAGTGGGGAGAGGAAGGCGCATCACAGAGAGAGTGAGGCACGGGTGGGATTCTAACAGGAGGGCTGGGTGAAGGGGAAGGATATTCCCAACAGAAAGGAAGAGTGCCCACAGACAGAACCCACAAGAGCTGCGCATGAGCCCGTCTGTGGTCTAGGGTGGGTGCAGGGGACATGGGGCTAGAATGATAAACCAGGATCCGTTTATGGAAATGCCAGAATGCCGCCAAAGAGTTCGGACTTGATTTTGTAGGCTGTGGGGAAATCTTGCTTAGGGAGATTACCCTGAGCAGAATGGATTTACTGGGAACAGGAGAAACAGGGTCGGGGAGGGGGGGAGTTGAGAGACAAGCAGGCCAGTGGGAAGGAGGCCTGAGGGAAGTGAGGCCTTAATGAGGGCAGTAGAGCTCCTGTCTCATTATTTGGCAACTCTTTGGGTGGAGCAGTGAGGAAGGTGGCCAAGGCGACAGGCCCGGGGTCAGGGATGCTGTGAACAAAAGGTAAAGAGCAGCTTTTTTGCAGGGAGGTAGACTCAGCTGACACCTGTCCAGTTTCAGAGGCATCCAGGTGGGAAAGTCCGTGGTGGCTCAGGAATGAGAGGGGGTAGAGATCTGGAAAACCTAGAAGAGTTGGGAGTCAAGAGGAGCAAGCAGGGTTACAAGGAAAGATGAAGATCAAATCCCATTACAAGACTCACCCTCTGCCTCCTTTCTTTAAACCAGCTGAATTCCAGAGGGTCCAAATAATTCTGAGCCAGGATTGGTTCTGCGTGATCCGTTTAGGATTTGGGAAAACGAGTGTCAACCCCAAACAATTTCCCGTTGCTGTTACGTGTGTTTCTGTGTCACCACATGTCTCCCCACAGATGGTATACATTTGGGATTGCAGAGTCATTTCACTATCATCTTTAAAAAGCCAGATTTGGGTAGGTAAATCTGTTTCCCAAAGCCAAATATAATTCTCCGCGCCACTGTTCCCTCCATCCACGCAGGTGATGGGGAAGTGTGTACTCAGCGTGGCTCAGAGAGCGGTGAGTGAAGGGCCGAGGTGGCCCAGCTCTGGAGGAATCTCTGAGGGTGGAGAGAGGCCAGGTGAAAGAGGCTGGCTTGGGAAAGAGTATTGTTATATAACCCGAGGGAGTTGTGGATGGTGGGCAGATGGAGACGGGAGGCGAGGAGCCTGGAGATGGCAATAAGCGTGGATCAGCTTCCTCTGGGAGGGAGAGGGACAATGCATGAAAGACAGGTGAACCAAGAATCCAAGAGCCCTTTGCAAGGTGGGGGAGGAACCCCAGCCTCACAGCCTCTGCCACATCTTTCTATTATGGCCCTGAGGGCGCGATTGGACACGAGGTTGCTGGATGTCCCAGAGTAGCGCTCCACCAGAGTCAGCCTTCTCCATGGGACTCGGGGACAGAACTCCACCAAATCCTGGGTCTACTGTGGTCACCTGCCATCTCAGAGAATTGTCCAGACCTGGGCAACCCCAGCCTCCTCACCCGTGAAGAGTGGAAAGAATGTCTTTACCTGATCTCCCTCACCCACATGCCGTTCCTGATTACCCTAGTGGGTGAAGAGAGAAATAAAAATTAGCATGTTTATCCCACTTTTAAATTCATTTAATGAGAACTCATTTACCCTCTCCCAATTTAAATTCGTAGTAATGCCATAACCTTTCGGAGCTGATTATTACCCACGTCTTCCCAGATCTTTCTGCTAAGGAGGCTTTCCCTCCAAATGCTTCTGAGCCCCCTTAGAACTTGACAATTTGTCAGGCAGTCAACAAATTCCGGTGATCCCACACTGCTGCACGGGCCCGGTGGGTGCTAGGTGCTCTCCCGGCGAAGGGAGGGGAAAGAATCAAGTCTCCTCTCTTCGGTGGTGTCTTCAGTTCCATTAATTTGCCTTCCAGACTTTTGCTCTTTCACTTACTGATGCCCCTTCCCTGTGTCCCATTTCCCACCCAGGGGGGCCAATCAGGGACTCACTGGTTCTCCGCTCTCTCCTCCTGTCTCCAGGGGTCGCTGAACTAACTCTCAAGCTGGTGTGCGCGGTGGCGGAGCAGTGGCCGCCCAAGAGCTGGAGTCACTATGGCGGCCGGAGTCGCAGCCTGGCTGCCTTTCGCGCGGGCTGCGGCCATCGGGTGGATGCCGGTGGCCAACTGCCCCATGCCCCTTGCCCCGGCAGACAAGAACAAGCGGCAGGATGAACTGATCGTCCTCAACGTGAGCGGGCGGAGGTTCCAGACGTGGCGGACCACGCTGGAGCGCTACCCGGACACACTGCTGGGCAGCACGGAGAAGGAGTTCTTCTTCAACGAGGACACCAAGGAGTACTTCTTCGACCGGGACCCAGAAGTGTTCCGCTGCGTCCTCAACTTCTATCGCACAGGCAAGCTGCACTACCCCCGCTACGAGTGCATCTCCGCCTACGATGACGAGCTGGCTTTCTATGGCATCCTTCCCGAGATCATTGGCGACTGCTGTTACGAGGAGTACAAGGACCGCAAGAGGGAGAACGCCGAGCGGCTCATGGACGACAACGACTCGGAGAACAACCAGGAGTCCATGCCCTCCCTCAGCTTCCGCCAGACCATGTGGCGGGCCTTCGAGAACCCGCACACCAGCACACTGGCCTTGGTCTTCTACTACGTGACTGGCTTCTTCATTGCCGTCTCGGTCATCACCAACGTGGTGGAGACGGTGCCGTGTGGCACGGTGCCTGGGAGCAAGGAGCTGCCGTGTGGCGAGCGCTACTCGGTGGCCTTCTTTTGTCTGGACACCGCCTGCGTCATGATCTTCACGGTGGAGTACCTCCTCCGGCTCTTCGCGGCGCCCAGCCGCTACCGCTTCATCCGCAGCGTGATGAGCATCATCGACGTGGTGGCCATCATGCCCTACTACATCGGCCTGGTAATGACCAACAATGAGGACGTGTCGGGCGCCTTCGTCACGCTTCGGGTCTTCCGCGTCTTCAGGATCTTCAAGTTCTCCCGCCACTCCCAGGGCTTGCGGATCCTGGGCTACACCCTGAAGAGCTGTGCCTCTGAGCTCGGCTTCCTCCTCTTCTCCCTCACCATGGCCATCATCATCTTTGCCACTGTGATGTTTTATGCCGAGAAGGGCTCCTCCGCCAGCAAGTTCACGAGCATCCCCGCCTCTTTTTGGTACACCATCGTCACCATGACCACACTGGGGTAAGTCCTGCTCTGTTGGACTGGAGAAGGGCGGAGGTTGGATTGACGATGACGCTTTGGATGGTATCAGGATTGGGCAGAGGAGGATGGAGTCGCTTCTCCAAGTTGTAGGAGCCAGGGAAGCCCCTCATCAGAAGAGGAAGGCACGTGAATGATTGGTTTGGGGAGGACAGAAGTCTCGGAATTGAGTTTTCTTTTCGTGGGGGGCATGTATGTTACAAAACATGGAAAATTAAATCCCCGTTTATGTTTTTCAGCCATGCCTTCTGTGTATGTGTGTGTGGTGAGGGAGAGGTGAGTGGTGATGCTGCATGCTCATATGCATCTTGTGCTTGCAAGGGCTGCCTTGAGGAGAAAAACAGTGTAGCAGGAAGGAGGAAGACAGTGAGCAGTTCAGAGAGTGTTGTCAGGAGGGTACAGATTTCCATTAACAGAAGACACCTAGAACACTCTTTGGGGATCCTTCCTGCATTTCTCCTTTGTCGTGTATTTGCAGGCTGTCTTCTCTTTTGCCTTACTTTTCTTCTCTGCTGCCACAGATGCTCAAGGGTTCAGTAGCTCTGAACAGACTTTCTCTAAGGGACTCTGAACTTGGGTTTTCTGCAAAGTGGGGCACATGGTTTGTTTTTTTCTCACGGAAGGAACAGCAGTCTTGCTTTCTCAGCCTGACTCTGTGATGGAATGATCTGGCCTTCCTGGGCAATTGTGAGGTGGTCTGAATGGATCATGTGGTCAGACACAGTGGCAGCGATATCATCAGAGGGAGGGAGAGGCGCTCAGCGAGGTCACAGGTGACTGTCTCTTCCATCTCCCCGAGGTCTCCTCTGCAGCTGAGGTCACCAAAATGTATTTGCGGTACTGGGATGTGAAGATTTCCATCAGAGGATGGGGGGTGAGGAAGCAGATTACAATCTTCACCCTAACGGGATTAGGGCCAATGAAGGCAGCTTTACAGAGACGTGTATTTCTTAGGGGTTGCTGCTTCAGCCGTTGCAACTCGTTGAGGCTAATGCAGAACCCCTTCATTATTCACGTGCTGGGTCTATATTTGCTTAGGCCAGGAAGCGTTATATTGCTGATGGAGAATTCATGAAGCTTTTTATTTGGTGTTTGACAATTCGGTTCGTGGCGTCCTGGTGATTTGATTTTGTTTTTTCCTGGCTGAAATCCTGTGGCACTGGTATCGGTTTTTCCATAGTGCTGCATGTGCTTGTTGGGAATGACTGAGCAGGTGATGGGACCTTTTCAAATGATTACATTTGTCATTCTGCCACATGGGAGGGAGTAGCAAGGGGGAGGGCGTGGGGTGTCACTGTCCACAACGGGGGCATTCCATTCACCTCTGTCTCTCTGACAGAGGCCACCCTGCCCCTTCCTCCCTTTCCAACACACACGCAGCCTCCAAATAGCTGCTCCCACCCAGATGGGCAAGAAAGTCTGGTCCTTTGACCTTGCCTCTCTTGGCTCAGGGGGCGGATGTGGCTTCCTGGCACAGTGGAATATTTAGGGATTAAAATGGGCTAGAGAGCTGGCCACGTGTCAGGAGAAGGAGGCACATTTGCTGCTTCTGTGCTAACCTGGCCATCCCTTCGCTTTCCTGAAAGGGACCGCTCCCACGGCCAGGACCTCCATGGCCGCGCTCTGACATGGCTCTGACTGTCCAGCGCCCTCAAGTGCCCCTTGGTGGGACTCATGACACCAGAGTGATGCCTCAGGACCACCATGGGGAGAAAACAGGACAGATGGATGGGTGTCATCCATGGGATGGGGGATGTGGGACCATTTCAGAGGAGATCAGTGGAAACTTCAGTGACCACCTGCCCATTACATTTTATTAGTGTAACAGCGTATGTGTGTCTACTGTGTGTCAGCAGTGTGCTGAGCACTTTGCATATGTTATCTCTTTAAGTCTTCACAATAGCCTTGCAAGGTAGGAAAAACTCTATACAACTTTGAAGATGCAGCAGGCGAGGTTCAGAGAGGTTAAGTAAATGCCTGTAGTCACATAGCTGCTAAGGGGCGGTGCTGCTTTGCAAATACCAGTCTGGCTGTCTCCAGGACCCTTTCTGTTCTCGTTCCCCCCTCTACTTGTTTCCGTACCATCAGGGCCCGTAGGTGGAAATCAGCCCTTCAGAGTTATTTTTTTTATTATGGCCTCAGGGTGTCATAGTCTATTCTAGTCATATCACTATTGAAGAAAGAAAGCATCAGTGCAGTGAGTACTACAGACACCTCACTCGGCACACAGGGAATTTATAAATAAAACATTTCCTTCTGGCCAGTTTAAGTTCTGCCTTGGAAATCCATGGCTGCTTTCATGGCAAAATCCAGTGTTTTAATGTCATTGGGGAGACCAGTGATTTCCTTTCGCCTTCACTCTGTAGAATCAAGGTCGAGTCCAATGTCAGGGGGTGGACAGTCATGGCCTCACATTTATTTTCGGGAATGCGGGAGGGGCAAAGCAAGAAGATTCTGCCAGAGCGTGAGACAGAGAGGAACGGCAGGACACCTGCGTGGGAAGAAGCACGCTCCCCCTGACTGTGAGCACCGTGGACTCCTCACCCTTCCCTTCCCCGTGCATCAAGACGTCTAGCCTCGGCGAGGAAAGACTCACGGGCCAGAACAAGAAAAGAAGCCTTTTAGTTATATCTTCCTTAACCTCAGTTAAGTGACGGGAATGCAGGCTTTTTCTTCCCTTCCACCCTGGCTGGTGTCGCCCAGTGCTGGATTGGGCTGCTTTGGCTTTGACCTGAGCTGGCAGTGGGAACCATCACCAGGCTCACTGCTCGGCTATACACAGCAGGTGTTTGGCAAAACACTGTTAAATGGATGGGTCAATGCGAATGGGGCTCCTTTTCCATCTGCTTGGTCTGATACTGTTCTCAGTTCCTTCCAGACCCACCTGTCCTCTCTCTAGGGTGGACCCAAGATTTGGGTCTGCCCCAGCCCTGGCCCCAGGGAGAGAGGACAGCAGCCTTCACCTGGTGTGTGGTCCCCCTGACTGGGGTGCTCTGCTGCATTGTGGGAGTCTTCTTGCCCTGACTGGAGGTCTTACCCACCAGACCCTGGAAACCTTTCCTCTCCTCGGCTGGTTTCTGTCCTGAGCTCATTTACTGGCTAGTTGTAAGCTTGTTCGACCACTCCAGAAAGCCTGTCTTTTGCTTACTCTTCACTGGCATTTGAGCCCCAAGTGGCTGTGCAATACCAAGGGCCAGTGTTCTGCCACATTCCATGTTCTGTCTGATTGCTTCCAACAATTCCCAGCAGACTCCTAGTTCTTCCAGGCTCCAGACCCTCCCCGCCCAAACCTCCCCTTGCTTCCTATTTCCAGTCCGGAGAGACTGTCTTGAGTTCCTTTGCAGAGCAGGGCTGACTGACTGGCCAAGGGCTGGTGTGCCGAGTGAAGGAGTTCGCTCTTCCCGGCTCTGGTTGCCATCTCTGCCTGCTTTCCCAGGATCCGCTGATGAGTTACTCAGATGTCCTCCAGGGAGGGATCTCCTGGAGCCAATTATTCCTATTTATTTAATTTCTCAAAATATCTTAAGCACACAGAACAATAACAGCCCAGCTGCTATCAACGCTTGAGGATGGCTTTCCTTTGCCACCTCCTTTGCTGGTGGGAATGACACCTGTGCCCAGCCCAGGGTTCCCTTGTGCCCCTTTGACAGCTGAGCTCCCAAATTCACCATTAAAGGATTAATTTCCATGCTCATAATGGATGCTATAAATAAAATAAATTGTCAATTATCTCAGTTAACAGAGGGAAGGGATAATACAGAACTCCCAATATTAAATAAGACCAGCACATCTAGTTTGGGAATGTATTATATGGCATAGACTTCTTCAAAGCAGATTTCCCCTCTTCATTTTATTTGACTTTGGTTGGCATCACCATTGGGCGGACTGCCTGAGCCGGTCCGTGGGTGAAGCTCACGTGGGGCGTGGGGAAGAGGGGAGGAAAGCTTTGTGAGCAAGCATCCGCAGGGCCATGGAGGACCAGCTCCAGGCCTGGATGGGGTGAAGCCGCTCTTGGATAGCTTAGGGAGGAGGAGTTTGACCTGGGAAGGGCAGGGAGCGGCAGAGCAGCAGAGCAGCATCGCTCCTGATGAGGTGGCCCGCTGCTGCCCAAGTTGGCTTGGCTATGTAATTGAGACCGGCAGCCTGTCTTCATCCCGTGTCCTGAGATGAGAGAGCTTTTGACAGTGTCCAAAAATCACTTTAACGGGCTTCCCTGGTGGCGCAGTGGTTTAGAGTCCGCCTGCCGATGCAGGGGGCACGGGTTCGTGCCCCGGTCCAGGAAGATCCCACATGCCGCAGAGCGACTGGGCCCGTGAGCCATGGCCGCTGAGCCTGCGGGTCTGGAGCCTGTGCTCCGCAACGGGAGAGGCCACAAAAGTGAGAGGCCCGCGTACCACACACACACACACACAAAAATCACTTTAACGAAAACAATCGATTTTTACTTCTTCCAAGCAAAAGCAGCCTCCAGGTTTTTTTTGCTCCAGGGATTTGCATTTCCCTTTAAAGCGTAATCCTGGAAGGGTCCTGCCTGAGGTTTCTGGAGACTGGGAGCCGGGCCTTGGAGAGCAATACAGGCACTCCACAGAGTGGGGTACTTGATCAGGCTTCCCCAGTGGAGACACCAGAGGTGTGGTTTTGTTAACCCTTCAATTCCTGAAATTCTGGCTGCACCCTCATCCACTGCCTCTGGGGGGCCCACCAACCCTCCTCCCACCTTCCAAATGCCTTGGTGTGGGACACTGGCCAAACGGTGCCCACCTTTGTTGGTGGTGGGTCCCTGCCCAGGGAGATCTGATCAGAGTGCACTTACTGGGAATAAATGACCTCAGGGTCTTTTCTTGGTTTGACATTTCTTAACCAACAGTTTTCTGGTGCTGAAATTCCTGAGTAGAAACCTGCATCACAACGAGGAATCATTCATTCATTCAACATTTACTGAGTGCCTACTGTGTACCGGGCAGCATGGTAGGCTCTGAGAATACACAGGCACTATGATGGCATGTCAGCCCTACATAAGGTACAGACAAAATGAACTGAATGAGACTCAGTTCTCTTCCTTTGAACCAAAACAAGAGAGGGTGGGGAGAGCAGTAGACCAAGGATCAGAAAAGAGGCTTTTACTCACACTCTTCCCGTCACCCAGAGGCTACTCTTCACTCTGCTCTCTGTGCAGCTAACCCCCGTCATCCTTCGAGACAGCCCACATCGTCTCCTCTAGGAGACCTTCCCAGCCCTCCAGGAGCTCCGTGCCCCTCCTCCCGCCTCCCACTGCAGCCTCTGCATACCTCTGTCTTGCCGGTTGCCACATTTTATTAACTTTATTTGTTTATGTGTCTTTCCCCCAGGATATGAGCTCCTCAAGGGCAGGTCTCTATTCCAAAGATCATGGTATGATCCATGCCTAGCACAGGGTCTGATATGTATTGGGCCTCAATATATATCTGTTCAACCAAACAGGTTTGTACCCCAGCTCACCCGTCTTCAGTTTTCTCACCTGTTAACCATCTCCTGCCCATTGTGAGAACCAATGAAAGTGCTATCTGAATGTTGGTTATATGGTCATGTCCGACAGGATATTTGTGGGTGGGTGGAGATGGGGAGACCAAGCAGAGCGTTCTCTGGTTCTGACATCAGCCTAGCAGAGTTGGGGCTTTCTTTCAAGGGAAGTTTAAGCCTTTGTCTTTCACTATTGGCTACTTGGCCAGGCTTCCCACTGCAGACTCTGGAGCAGGGAGGAGCACAAAGAGAGCCATAGATAAGCCCCCCTACCCATGAAGTATCCCTCCATTCGATTATTTGAGTAGCTACTGGGCTCTGGGGATACAGCATCAAAGAAAACAACCCCTGATCCAGTGGAGCTTACATTCTAGTGGAGGAAAACAGACAGTAAATAGAAAAATATATACATACATACATGTATCCTATCAGACAGGAATTCATGCTGCAGAGAAAAATAAAGCATGATGTGAGAAATTGGGGGTGCTGAGTGTGAGATGGGGTAGAGCAAGGGAGAGTTGCTATTTTAGATGAGGAGGTTAAGACAGGCCTCTCAGATAAGGTTACATTTGAGCAGAGATCTGAAGGAATGTGGGTTTCTTTGGGAAGAGCATTGCAGGCAGAGGGAACAGCAAATGCAAAGGCCATTAGGCAGGAGGGGCCTTGGTGCACTATTCTTGGAAGGGCAAGAAGGCACTTATGGTCCAGCCCCAAGAGCCGGTAGCGGGAAGCAGCTCATGCAGGGCCCTTATGATCACCTCAAGGACTTGGCCCTTTGCCTTTCACTAATCTGCTTAGAATGGGAAGCCACTGGAGAGTTTTGAGTAGACCTGACTCATGTCTTAAAAGGATCACTCTGGGTACTGGGTAGTGAATATATTGTACGGGAGAAGCTACCACAATAATCCGGGCAGGAGATGATGGTGGCTGGGATCTAGGGTGGTGGTGGCAGTGGAGAGGGGAGAAGGGAGAGATTCCGCATCTATTTGAAGGTAGAGGCCACAGGACACACATGCTGGTCCTGCTGTCAGCCTGCCAGCTGAAAGCTTCACCAGCTCCCATGGCAGACAACTGGCCTGAAGACACATTCCTAAAGACCTCCACCGCTGGGAGAAACATTTCACAAGAAGAGGCCTCAAGGGCCTGCAGGATAGCTCCCAGACTCTGGCACAGAATGGACAAGCCCCATAGACCGAGCTGGAGCATGGCCAGCTGAGAGCAGGGCTGGGCTGGACTGGCGGTCAGTGGGAGCATCCGCACCTGATTGAGGTTGTCTCCAACCCAGGCAGAATTTCCCTATAGCACCTGCCAAGGGCTGGGCACCACCATGCGGGGACGATCTTGGCTCAGAAACTGAAAGGGAGAGGCCAGTCTCAGAGTCAGTGGCTGTGGTAGCTGCCGGCACAGAGGGGCAAGCGGAGGGCTTCAGGGCTACGGAGGAGGGAGAGATGAATTCCCACAGGTGGGATGTGAGCTTTGACGTTCTTCACACCAGAGTCACCACATTAGATTGCTCTTCCGATCCAACAGTTCAAATTGCTGCAATTTTCGGAAAGGGATTTCCACACTGATGCCCATTTCACAGCTCTCTTTGGAATCTTTGAAAATCAATCTCTCTCTCTCTTTCTGTTTGGTTTTGTTTGGGTTTCCCTCTTTAAACATACCCATAAACACAAACATGATCCTTCCTGAGGAGCAGCAATTATTCTGCCTGAAAATAGTGTAAATAAAAGGCATCCTGGCCCTCCGTCTCCCCAGGGGAGGGGCAGAACCCCTTGGTAACTACATGAGGATTTTTGTCTCTCTCGCCCAGGTGGGAGCGCCTGTCCCAGGCCACGCAGGGCCCTTGGCCACATGCCATCATGGCTGGGAGCTACTCCCAGGCAAGGAGAGGAGCAGAGACTTCTCTGTGAGTCCCCCCATGCCCTGTCCTCAGACAGGTGGTCCCCTCCAGGAAGCTGACACTCTAGTCACATCTTAAGTGTTCATCCTTTGTGATGACCAAGTCAGTTTTTCTTTCCTGGGAAGTGGGGACCAAGCCCTTAGCAATCTCTTTTGGAAGGAGTGCATAGTAGTGAATTCAAACCAACCTTGAATGGGGACTTGTTTGTGACGAGGAGGAAGGGGTTACCACGATGCCTTCAAGAACCCATTGTTCTCGACCAAAAGGCTCATGTACTGTGGCCTCCAGGTCAAGGCCAGTGCACCTGCCTCTGTCCAGACTGCTTTTCTCAGACCAGAACGTAGGCCTCTTCTCCCCAGCCCCAGCTCTCTCCACCCAGCTCAATGCAAATGATGGGTTGGTGGGAAGGGGCTTGCTGGGGAGGGAAGATAACTCAGCCTTTGCTGACCATGGTTGGATAGAGGGAGATTGCATCTAGCTCATGTAATCATATTCTGGGTGTCAGGACTCGAATGAATGTCATTAAACTGAATCAGAAAAATCGTTTTAATATAAGTGCCACCTCACACACAAGCTAGTTGATGGAGAAATGGATGGGGCTGGGGACGCCTCCTTTGTAATGTGATGCCGTAAAATCCCATCACCTTCATTATTTCCCACCGAGCCAACACATCATAATGCCCATGAGCGGCAGAACAGCTTGAATTTAATATACAGAAAGTCCAATCAAACAATAAATGGATGGAACTATATAAAGAAACCATTTTCTGGGAGGCTGGCTCCATTCTCTGGGATTCAGCTCCCTGACACATGAAATGTGCATCAATTTTCCCCAACTAATGCAGCTGCTGAATCACCACATTTGATATTTGTTTGCTTCAGAAGGAGAAGAGGGGAACTTTCTCCCCTACATTATCTAGCTATCAATGCAAAATTGCAAATCTCATTTTCTTTGATTTGCATCCAGTGGTTCCCGGTGGCACAGCAAGGCACCCTCCTGTTACCAGCAAGACTGGAAGCACAGCCCTCCCTCCATCCCAGAACCTTACTCGGTCCCAGGGGCACTTTGTCATCATCTTTAAACAAAATCCAACTCTGGACCCAGAGTGGGCTGTTAGGGGGCTGGGACGTCTCTACCCTTGCAATCATCTGAAAGAAACTGGCCAAACCTTGGGCCATGCTGACAAACCCAAGTTCCTGTGATGCCCTAATCGTCCAGTCTTGCCTTCAAGGTTGTATAGAGCAGATGTTTCCTTCCGGAAACATCTCCCACCAGCACAGTCCTCCATCTCCCCTTCCATCCCTGTTACCCGGCCAGTTATTGAGAGGCTGTAAATGCAAATAGCAACCCGATCAGCCAAACAAAATTAAAAAGGCAAATCAGCTCCTTAAAAATCATCCAGTACATGTCAAAGACTGATGGAAATCATATTTTTATGCTTCTGGTGTGGGATTCTCTCCAACACTGTTTTTCCAATGGGATGGATAACTGAGAGTTAACCATAATTACAGACTTATAGCTGCTGAGAAGTATCATTAGTTTATTTTTACTTCTTCCTGGTCACGCATATTTAAACAGGAAAATAAAAAAAGAACCTTAGGAGGATTCAACTAAACTGAATGATATCAAAACCATGGACAGCATAAATCTCGATTCAGTTCAACAAACATTACTGAGCACCTAGTATCTGTGAAGCACCCTATTAGGCAGTGTTGAGGATACCAAAATAAATGAGACCAAGACCGAGTTGTAAACTCCCAAGAAGTTTACAATATAGCAGGGGATTGGAGCATGTTTCTGACTGTACAGGAGAGAATGGGGCATGTGTTGAAATGATCAAGAAGTGTTCGGCACAGAAGAAAAGCTTAATAAGTATTTGTTGATGAACAAATGATTGGCTTCGTGGAAAGGTGAAGTTTCGGCTGGACTGACAGCAGTGGGCAGGACAGTGAGCTTGCCTGTGGGTCTGTGGTGTTTGCAGGTAACCCTGGGTGTCCTTGAAGTGGCCGGCAGGCAGGTGGAAATGTGGGTCTGAACCTGAGCAAGGGAGAAGGGGGCTAAAGCAGCAGGTTTCGAAATCATCAGCTGAAGCGGGAGAAATAGATGCGATTGCCCAGGAAAACATGAAAGGAAGGAAGAGGAGAGGGCCTGGGGCACACTGCCGGCCCCAGGCCCTGCTTCTCTGGCACCTGCCCCCTTTAGGAGTGGCGGTGCCACCTGTGAGCAGTTTTGCCGATGCTTCCGTTCAGCCTCTCTCTTTGGTCCATGGAAGTTCCCTTTCACACTGGGTTTCTGCTGGAGCTAAAAGGTCATATTGGTTTCCTGAGTAAAACAAGGTTTTCTTTTTAGCCTCCTACCATGATAATTAAATAAACAGCACCAACCCAGGAAATCGAAATTGGTTTATGGGCTTTGCTAAAAAATAATAAGAACAGGATCCTTACATTGGCATGTGGATGGGAGATGGGGTCTAAATGGTCACAGACCAACAAACGTCCCTTACCTGGCCAAGGGGGATGTTGACTCCGAGTGGTGCAGCCTCCATGGGTGACACTGTCTGGCCTTGCAGTGCCAGACCCCTGGGACAGAGTTTCCAGGCACTGCAGACACTGCTTGTCCCACCCATTCCCTCCTTCTTCTTAGAGAGAAACATCAGATGCACTCCTGGCATCACTGGGTGTGTCCTCTGGCCTGCCGCCTCTTGGAGACATCTCTCTTGGGCCCTCAGTAAGCACCCGGGGAAAGCGATGGTTCAGTAATTCAGCAAATTTGCATTGGGCTGTCTTTGTGAGCATGGCATAGTCCTGGTTGCGAGGAGGGGCTACAAAAAAAGAAAGGGGACGAGGACTAAATCCTAGGAGGCGGGAGTTAGGTTCCCTTCCTATATATGAGAAGACTGAGACGTTGAGAATGTAGGCCACTGGCCCGAGCTCCCACGGTATAGTAGCATTACTAGATTCAAACCAAGGTCTTCTGACTCCTTCGGAGCCCGCTGCTTCATAAGAAGCTTCAGTCTAGTACCAGGGGTGACTTGTGTGCACACAGAGCTATATTTCTGGGTTCAGCAAGGTGAGAGGTATGAGTAAAGGGCAGAAAAGTGTGAGGGAAAGGTGAAGGAGGCAGGAACCAGGGAAGGCTTCTTGGAGGAGGTGGCATTTCAGCTGGTCCCTGGAAGCTTGTGGTGGAAAAGTTCAGTGCGTTCCTTCATTTGATCATTTACTGAACAAATATTGTGAGTCTCCACATGCCAGGCAGTGTGCTGGGGCTGAGGCTGTATTCACGAACAGAACAGGCAAATTCTCAGGAGCAGCAAACAATAGTCAAGTGAATGTATAAAGTGAGAATGAAACGTTGAAGTAAAAACCAGGAAAAAAAGAGATGAGCCTGGTAAGGGGAGAGAGAATGAGGCCATCAGCCTGACCCCAGGGAGAGGTGAGGGGTCCCAACACGAGGGTAGAGGAGCAGTGGCTCTAGCCTCTCCTGAAGTGAAAGCTGTGTCCACAGTTGATTAGGAGTCGGTGAGAGGCTGGCCCCAGGACAGAAATGATGATTCAAGAGCTGTGTTTGAGTCCCTTTAGGGTTTTTATCCAGAAGGTGAGGAGACGAAAATGAGTAGAAATAGATTCACCCTGACACATGAGAGACCACTGTCCCTCATCATCAACAACAACAACAATAATCATAGCTAATATTATCAAGCTTTTATGATGTTCCAGGTATGGTGCTAACTATAAGTCATTTACATGGGCTTCCTCATTTAACCCTCCTGATAACCTCCCCTTAACCACAGGAAAGCGAGATTACTGTCATCTGTGTTCTGTCCCTGAGAAAATCGAGGCCTGCTCTCTGGTGAACGGAGAAGCTGGGTTTCAGACCTGAGCTGCTCTGACCAGCGTCTGCTCTTAACCTATCACTAACCACCCAGATTTCCATCGGAGTGGCGTTCGAGACGTCTCCCTCCCCAGGCTCTGTCTTGGGCAGCGGGAGGAAGACACAGAGTCCCCAGTGTCCTAATGTCCCAGCACCAAAGACACTCGGGCCTGCTGGCAAAGGTCATAAGGGTGAAGAGTGGACACAGGATGGTGACGAAGGAGAGATGAGAGATGGGGCCAGCGGGATCGAGGAGATCCAGGCTGGTCTGAACCAACAGAGACGGGAACAGCGCATGCACGGGCAGGGGGTGAGTTCATCAACAGGCAAGGAGCATACTGGTGGAAAGGAGGGAAGACAAAAAAAGAAGGAGGTGGGAAATTTTAGTGTTGCAGCAGAGTCTGTGCAAAAGAAGAAATATGTAAGGGAGAGGGAAAGTTGTAAATATGCATACTGTGTAAATTTCCTATGTGAGTATCTCAGAATAAAAGTCTAAAAGTTTTGGGGCTTCCCTGGTGGCGCAGTGGTTGAGAGTCCGCCTGCCGATGCAGGGGACACGGGTTCGTGCCCCGGTCCGGGAAGATCCCACATGCCGCAGAGCGGCTGGGCCCGTGAGCCATGGCCGCTGGGCCTGCGTGTCTGGAGCCTGTGCTCCGCAACGGGAGAGGCCACAGCAGTGAGAGGCCCGCGTACCGCCAAAAAAAAAAAAAAGTCTAAAAGTCTCACGCCATCTCCCTCTCTGTGGAGATTCTGGTGCCTGGTGCCTTTGTTGACCACGTCCTATGTCTGGAAGTTGGCAGCATTCCCTCTCTCCCACCGCAGACCTTGGGGCATAACTCAGCCTTTCAGCTGGCCACCTCCGCAGCCCACTAGAGAGATCACAGCTCAGCGCAGCAGGGAGCTGGGGTCCAGTCCTCACAGTTTTGGAATGGAGGGAATCAGCGCTGTTAGGGGAACCTGTCAGAACCCGGTGACAGAGCGCAGGCTGCCCTGTCCTCCCGGCCCCTCACAATGATCTGTGGCCAGGAGCTGGGGCAGGTGGGGGATCGGGTGAGGAGCCTCCGGGGGCCCATCATCCCTGGGGGGTCATGGGCGCTCCCTCGCCCCCGCCGACCCTGAGGAATCACAGTACCATCAGTACTTTGTCATCTCTGACCCGCCCTACCCCCTCTGCTGGCTCACCTGATGTTGTGGTGTTGCACTCCTTCAGCCTTTTTCATGCCTTCTCTGCACCAGAGATGGAGAAGAGCAGTTTGCCATATGTGACCCTACATTTGTTTTTTGTTTTTTTTTCTCTTCATCCCCAGCCTGTTTCTCTTCTGCCTCTAGAAGTTGCTAGACGTTTTCCCGAGATTTCTGTACCTGAGGGCTTGCATCTCTGTCTTCTGAACCAAAGCCCCCTCCCCTCTCCAGCAGAAGCATCTCTCCAGGCTGGCAAAAGGCCATTGTGTTGATTAATAAAACATTTTCCTGCAGGCTGACAAGCAGGCTCTGAGTTTCGGCAGGGCTTAGAGAGAGATGATGAAGAGTTATACCCACCGCCAACTCCGCATACTGTGTTTGACTTTCTTAATATTTCCATATAAGGTCAGCTTCTCATCTGAGGAGCAGAGGCTGCTGTGTCCAGGCTCTGATTTAGGTGTTTATGCTGGTTCACGTGGGTTAACCGGACCCTTCTGCTGGGATTGGGCTGTATAGAGCAATAGGACTACCACTGAACTAGGAGTCAGGAGATGTGGGTTTTGGGGCCAGCTTCAGCAGGCTGTGTGATCTTGGGCAAGTCTCTCCCAGATCAAAGGAAAACTGATCGTTAGCCCAGGAGCCTGGATGATCCACAGCCTGGAGAACCAGCCCCTAGATGCTAGGGCACTGGGGACCTTCCCATTTCCATTTCTTCATCTCCAAAGAGGGCGAAGTGAAAAGAGTCCTTGGCCAGAGTGACCACCAGAAATGCAAGTCTGCAGAGGGACCTGGGAGGTTCTGCTTGGAGACTCCCCCAGAGGGCTCCAGGGTTCCCGATGAGAAGCACAGATCCAGGTCAGCAGCCCTCGGCCACACAGCATTGTGTTTAGAGAGAGCAGGGAATCGTGGATTCAGATCCCTGGATAGGCTCGATAAGCTGAATGAGGAGAAGGTATAAGACATTAACCCTGGGACGTCAGAGAGCTACGTAAGCCCCACGAATCCTAGTTTGCTGTCCCTCTTCAGAGCTGGATTCCCTTCAACAGCCTCCCCAGCAGATGGCAACGAATCTGCCTGAACATTCAGGGATGGGAGTTTCCCCTTTTGACTGGTGCGCATTCAGTTTTGGAGAGGGTCAGTGATCACAACCCTCCTCTGTGTATTAAACCCAAGACTACTTCCTCTATGCCCCAAAATGATGACGGCTTTTGAGAACCCAGAAGATTCTGTTAGGAAATAGTTCTGGAAGGCAAGTATAATTATGATCAGGGAAGCCACTAGGGGACTTGGTGGCAAGAAGACCCTGGGCCATCTGTCCTGGCACAGACTTAGGATGACTCAGGCATAGGCCTGGCAGATCCAAGCCCTTGGGGAGGGGTGGAGGCTTCCTGGGTGAGTCAGCTCCTTACCAGCCCCTTGGAGAGCCTGCACAGCATGGAGGGGCAGGTTTTGGAGCAAATAGAGTCCCCATCCCTTCTCTGGTCTCCCACCACCCCATCCCTACTGAAACTTCACCAGGGGCTGGTTTCCTACGTGCCCCACCTCATCCCCAACTTCTTTCTTCCCTGTTATCCCGTTGGCCTGTAAATGGTCCTTCCCTTGTCCACTGCCATTATTTCATAATATGAGTTCCCCAGAGGAATGCAGGGGAACCTCAATATTGCTATTAGCATCCGTGTGGGCAGCGTGGCTTGCATTACTTTGAGTTATTTGAGTGAAACCAACCATTAAGTGATCACAGAGGACTGGGGAGAGGGTGAGCCTGTGGACTCTCTCCGGCTGTGGGCATCTCACTGGCTGGCTTTCCAATGTGCAGAGAGGACGAGGATGGAAGGGCCGACCGGCGGCAGGGTGCTGGCCCTGAAGGGAAGTTTGGTTGGAAATGGGCCAGGTTAGTGAGTCCTCTCCTAGGGAGGCTTCCTCACTTCTGTCACTACCATCTGAAAGCATAGGCAGCCCTTGCTCGTCAGAGTTAAGTGCCGTGGTCCCGGTCCCAGCTCCCAGCAGAGTGCCAGGGACACAGAAGGGGCTCAGCTGTCAGGTTCTGGCCCATCGCTGTCCCTTCACGTCCTGCCCGTTCACTCAGGCAGAGTGAGAAGTACCCGCACAAGTGTGGCTCAAACAACCTGAAGGACTGGACAGTGAGTCAGGTGCAGGGGTTGTGTGTTTCACGGCATGTAGTGAGAGAGGATGTGCTCAAACTTGGGGTGGGGTCTGTAGCTCTGGGACATTTCCTATCCGGATAGGGCAGAGCCGAGGGGATCATCAGATCTGTTTGACCTGGAGATATCACGGAAGAGATAGAACTTCCAGGAGTGTGTAAATCACGTGAGAAAGTTGGCTTGGACGCCTGGAAAGGGAAAGCATTCCAGGCAAACAGTGTAAGTTGGAGGAGAGACTCAGAAACAGGCTCTATGCTCATGCTGTGTGTGTGTGTGTGTGTGTGTGTGTGTATTGTGCGTGTGAGCGCACGCTTGTGTGCCTGAAAGCCTGCTGGCAGTGAGGGGTGGGGAGGGAGGAGGGAGTTCTCAGTGTAACCCTGGGCCATTGTAGACATGGGGGAACCTCCAGGTCCTTGTTCTCTGTTTGCCATCCAGAATCCCTCCATTTTTAGAAAGTTTGCCTGCTGAAAGGTGACCCTTTCCCGCACATCAGAAGCATATCCTGGACCAGGACTGGGGCTTCTGGTCCTTAGATGAGGCCCTCACCCACCCACAGCTTTTCCCCCAAAAGCAACTCTGTACCTGGAGAAATCCAGAGACAATTGATGGAGTTCTTGTCTCAATGAATTTGACTACCCTGGGGACCCCATATAATAGTGAAGACGTTTGATCATTAACTTTAAAAAATTGCGAAATACATCAAACATGAAAAGAAAAAAAATCTTGTCATCTTTCAAGCAGCATCTATAAAACTTCCTTATGCCCATCGATGTGAGTGCCTCTCATTGGTATGGCAGCATTATTTAATGAAACTTAAATTATAAGGGTAACTTTATTTTAAAGGGGGAGGGTTGTGTCTTCACATAGGTATATATATTTTCATTGTAAAAAAAATGAGTTTAAAATCTTTTTTCTTCATGTTAATTATTTAAAATTAAACCAGAGACCAGAGACCCATTTGTTTAAAATTAAACCTGAACCAGAGCGAGTCAGCAGTCCTTGGATTTATAGTTCTGTTTACACAAAAATGTGTTGGAGGCAGTGGGGAGCACAAGCCTCCAACTGCAGATGCCAGTTTGAATCTGCTATTGCCCATTTCCTTTATTCATTCAACAAATGTTCCTGTTGTGCTGACCGTGTGTGCCTGTTCTCGGGGTGATGAAAAGCTCACCAGGCATGGTCACCAGGCACAGAAAATGAATCAGACGGACTGCAATGGCACCTATAATTATGCTCCTTGGCAGAGTTAAGGCCCATGCACTTTGGGCAATGAGGGGAAATGTGAAGGAAGCAGCCGTCTCCAGAACTTGGCACAGGGGGCTCCTCTCTCAGTAGTGGCAGTCCCACCCCATCCCAGAGAATCAGGGATGGGGTGGGACTTTTCCCAACTTTGCAAGAGCAAGAGTCTGACCTGTTCTCAATCCTAGCCCTGTGTCCACCTCCTAATGACAGATAGAATTTTTTTTAATTTAATTTACTTTTTTATACATCAGGTTCTCATTAGTTATCCATTTTATACATATTAGTGCATATATGCCAAGCCTAATCTCCCAATTCATCACACCACCATCACCACCCCCCTGCCACTTTCCCCCCTTGGTGTCCATATGTTTGCTCTCTACATCTCTGTGTCAATTTCTGCCCTGCAAACTGGTTCATCTGTACCGTTTTTCTAGGTCCCACATATATGCGTTAATATATGGTATTTGTTTTTCTCTTTCTGACTTACTTCACTCTGTATGATAGTCTCTAGATCCATCCACATCTCTACAAATGACCCAGTTTCATTCCTTTTTATGGCTGAGTAATATTCCATTGTATATATGTACCACATCTTCTTTATCCATTCGTCTCTTGATGGGCATTTAGGTTGCTTCCATGTCCTGGCTATTGTAAATAATGCTGCAATGAATATTGGGGTGCATGTTCCTTTTTGAATTATGCTTTTCTCTGGGTATATGCCCAGTAGTGGGATTGCTGGGTCATATGGTAATTCTATTTTTAGTATCTTAAGGAACCT
This sequence comes from Grampus griseus, assembly GCF_964374135.1. Lineage (NCBI taxonomy): Eukaryota > Metazoa > Chordata > Mammalia > Artiodactyla > Delphinidae > Grampus > Grampus griseus. The sequence continues at coordinate 85,177,335 of NC_139017.1, forward strand.
CCATACTGTTCTCCATAGTGGCTGTATCAATTTACATTCCCACCAACAGTGCAAAAGGGTTCCCTTTTCTCCACACCCTCTCCAGCATTTGTTATTTGTAGATTTTCTGATGATGCCCATTCTAACCGGTGTGAGGTGATACCTCATTGTAGTTTTGATTTGCATTTCTCTAATAATTAGTGGTGTTGAGCAGCTTTTCATGTGCTTTTGGCCATCTGTATATCTTCTTTGGAGAAATGTCTGTTTAGGTCTTCTGCCCATTTTTGGGTTGGGTTGTTTGTTTTTTTTAATATTGACCTGCATGAGCTGTTTATATATTTTAGAGATTAATCCTTTGTCCATTGATTCGTTTGCAAATATTTTCTCCCATTCTGAGGGTTGCCTTTTCATCTTATTTATGGTTTCCTTTGCTGTGCAAAAGGTTTGAAGTTTCATTAGGTCCCATTTGTTTATTTTTGTTTTTATTTTCATTACTCTAGGAGGTGGATCAAAAAAGATGTTGCTGTGATTTATGTCAAATAGTGTTCTTCCTATGTTTTCCTCTAAGAGTTTGATAGTGTCTGGTGTACATTTAGGTATTTAATCCATTTTGAGTTTATTTCTGTCTATGGTGTTAGGGAGTGTTCTAATTTCATTCTTTTACATGTAGCTGTCCAGTTTTCCCAGCACCACTTATTGAAGAGACTGTCATTTCTCCATTGTATATCCTTACCTCCTTTGTCATAGATTAGTTGACCATATGTGCGTGCGTTTATCTCTGGGCTTTCTATCCAGTTCCATTGATCTATAATTCTGTTCTTGTGCCAGTGCCATATTGTCTTGATTACTGTAGCTTTGTAATATAGTCTGAAGTCAGGGAGTCTGATTCCTCCAGCTCCGTTTTTATCACTCAAGACTGCTTTGGCTGTTCAGGGTCTTTTGTGTCTCCAATCAAATTTTAAGAATTTTTGTTCTAGTTCTGTAAAAAATGCCATTGGTAATTTGATAGGGATTGCATTGAATCTGTAGATTGCTTTGGGTAGTATAGTCATTTTCACAATATTGATTCTTCCAATCCAAGAACATGGTATATCTCTCCATCTGTTTGTATCATCTTTAATTTCTTTCATCAGTGTCTTATAGTTTTCTGCACACAGGTCTTTTGTCTCCCTAGGTAGGCTAATTCCTAGGTATTTTATTCTTTTTGTTGCAGTGGTAAATGGGAGTGTTTCCTTAATTTCTCTTTCAGATTTTTCATCATTAGTGTATAGGAATGCAAGAGACTTCTGGGCATTAATTTTGTATCCTTCAACTTTACCAAATTCATTGATTAGCTCTAGTAGTTTTCTGGCGGCATCTTTAGGGTTCTTGATGTATAGTATCATGTCATCTGCAAACAGTGACAGTTTTACTTCTTCTTTTCCAATTTGTATTCCTTTCATTTCTTTTTCTTCTCTGATTGCCATGGCTAGGACTTCCAAAATTATGTTGAATAATAGTAGTGAGAGTGGACATCCTTGTCTTCTTCCTGATCTTAGAGGAAGTATATTCAGTTTTTCACCATTGAGAATGATATTAGCTGTGGGTTTGTCGTATATGGCCTTTATTATGTTGAGGTAGTTTCCCTCTCTGCCCACTTTCTCGAGAGTTTTTATCATACGTGGGTGTTGAATTTGGTCAAAAGCTTTTTCTGCATCTATTGAGATGATCATATGGTTTTTATTCTTCAATTTGTTAATATGGTGTATCACATTGATTGATTTGCATATATTGAAGAATCCTTGCATCCCTGGGATAAATCCCACTTGATCCTGGTATATGATCTTTTTAATGTGTTGTTGGATTCTGTTTGCTAGTATTTTGTTGAGGATTTTTGCATCTATATTCATGAGGGGTATTGGTCTGTAATTTTCTTTTTTTTTGTAGTATCTTTGTCTGGTTTTGGTATCAGGGTGATGTTGACCTCATAGAATGAGTTTGGGAGTCTTACTTCCTCTGCAATTTTTTGGAAGAGTTTGAGAAGGATGGGTGTTAGCTCTTCTCTAAATGTTTGATAGAATTCACCTGTGAAGCCATCTGGTCCTGGACTTTTGTTTGTTGGAAGATTTTTAATCACAATTTCAATTTCATTACTTGTGACTGGTCTGTTTATTTTCTATTTCTTCCTGGTTCAGTCTTGGAAGGTTACACCTTTCTAAGAATTTGTCCATTTCTTCCAGGTTGTCCATTTTAGTGGCATAGAGCTGCTTGTAGTAGTCTCTTAGAATACTTTGTATTTCTGCAGTGTCTGTTGTAACTTCTCCATTTTCATTTCTAATTTTATGGATTTGAGTCCTCTCCCTCTTTTTCTTGATGAGTCTGGCTAAAGCTTTATCAATTTTGTTTATCTTCTCAAAGAACAAGCTTTTAGTTTTATTTATCTTTGCTATTGTTTTCTTTGTTTCTATTTCATTTATTTCTGCTCTGATCTTTATTATTTCTTTCCTTCTACTAACTTTGGGGGGTTTTGTTCTTCTTTCTCTAGTTCCTTTAGGTGTAAGGCTAGATTGTTTATTTGAGATTTTTCTTGTTTCTTGAGGTAGGTTTGTATTGCTATAAACTTCCCTCTTAGAACTGCTTTTGCTGCATCCCATAGGTTTTGGATCATTGTGTTCTCATTGTCATTTGTCTCTAGGTATTTTTTGATTTCCTCTTTGATTTCTTCAGTGATCTCTTGGTTATTTAGTAATGTATTGTTTAGCCTCCATGTGTTTGTGTTTTATATGTTTTTTTTCCCTGTAATTGATTTCTAATCTCATAGCGTTGTGGTCAGAAAAGATGCTTGATATGATTTCAATTTTGTTAAATTTACTGAGGCTTGATTTGTGACCCAAGATGTGATCTATCCTGGAGAATGTTCCGTGTGCACTTGAGAAGAAAGTGTAATCTGCTGTTTTTGGATGGAATGTCCTATAAATATCAATTAAATCTCTGTGGTCTATTGTGTCATTTAAAGCTTATGTTAATTTTCTGTTTGGATGATCTATCCATTGGTGTAAGTGAGGTGTTAAAGTGCTCCATTATCATTGTGTTACTGTCGATTTCCTCTTTTATAGCTGTTAGCCATTGCCTTATGTATTGGGCTGCTCCTATGTTGGGTGCATATATATTTATAATTGTTATGTCTTCTTCTTGGATTGATCCCTTGATCATTATGTAGTGTCCTTCCTTGTCTCTTGTAACATTATTTATTTTAAAGTCTATTTTATCTGATATGAATATTGCTACCCCAGCTTTCTTTTGATTTCCATTTGCATGGAATGTCTTTTTCCATCCCCTCACTTTGAGTCTGTATGTGTCCCTAGGTCTGAAGTGGGTCTCTTGTAGACAGCATATATATGGGTCTTGTTTTTGTATCCATTTAGCGAGCCTGTATCTTTTGGTTGGAACAGTTAATCCATTCACGTTTAAGGTAATTATCGATATGTATGTTCCTAATACCATTTTCTTCATTGTTTTGGGTTTGTTTTTGTAGGTCCTTTTCTTCTTTTGTGTTTCCCAATTAGAGAAGTTCCTTTAGCATTTGTTGTAGAGCTGGTTTAGTGGTGCTGAATTCTCTTAGTTTTTTCTTGTCTGTAAAGCTTTGATTTCTCCATCAAATCTGAATGAGATCTTTGCCTGGTAGAGTAATCTTGGTTGTAGGTTCTTCCCTTTCATCACTTTAAATATGTCATGCCACTCCCTTCTGACTTGTAGAGTTTCTGCCAAGAAATCAGCTGTTGACCTTATGGGAGTTCCCTTGTATGTTATTTTTCCCTTGCTGCTTTCAATAATATTTCTTTGTCTTTAATTTTTGCCAATTTGATTACTATGTGTCTTGGCGTGTTTCTGCTTGGATTTATCCTGTATGGGACTCTCTGCACTTCCTGGACTTGGGTGGCTATTTCCTTTCCCATGTTAGGGAAGTTTTCGACTATAATCTCTTCAAATATTTTCTCGGGTCCTTTCTCTCTCTCTTCTCCTTTTGGGACCTCTATAATTCAAATGTTGTTGAGTTTAATGTTGTCCCAGAGGTCTCTTAGGCTGTCTTTATTTCTTTTCATTCTTTTTTCTGTATTCTGCTTTGCAGCAGTTAATTCCACCATTCTGTCTTCCAGGTCACTTATCCGTTCTTCTGCCTCAGTTATTCTGCTATTGATTCCTTCTAGTGTAGTTTTCATTTCAGTTATTGTATTGTTCATCTCTGTTTGTTTGTTCTTTAATTCTTCTAAATCTTTGTTAAACATTTCTTGCATCTTCTCGATCTTTGCCTCCATTCTTTTTCTGAGGTCCTAGATCATCTTCACTATCATTATTCTGAATTCTTTTTCTGGAAGGTTGCCTATCTCCACTTCATTTAGTTGTTTTTCTGGGGTTTTATCTTGTTCCTTCATCTGGTACATAGCCCTCTGCCTTTTCATCTCGTCTACCTTTCCGTGAATGTGGTTTTAGCTCCACAGGCTGCAGGATTGTAGTTCTTCTTGCTTCTGTTGTCTGCCCTCTGGTGGATGAGGCTATCTAAGAGGCTTGTGCAAGTTTCCTGATGGGAGGGACTGGTGGTGGGTAGAGCTGGCTGTTGCTCTGGTGGGCAGAGCTCAGTAAAACTTTAATCCACTTGTCTTCTGATGGGTGTGGCTGGGTTCCCTTCCTGTTGGTTGTTTGGCCTGAGGTGACCCAAATTGGAGCCTACAGGCTCTTTGGTGGGGCTAATGCTGGACTCTGGGATGGCTCACACCAAGAAGTACTTCCCAGAACTTCTGCTGCCAGTGTCCTTGTCCTCATGGTGAGACACAGCCACCCCCCTGCACCGCAGGAGACCCTCTAACATTAGCAGGTAGGTCTGGTTCAGTCTTCCCTGGGGTCACTGCTCCTTAGCCTGGGTCCCGATGCACACACTACTTTGTGTGTGCCCTCCAAGAGTGGAGTCTCTGTTTCCCCCAGTCCTGTCAGAGTCCTGCAGTCAAATCCCACCAGCCTTCAAAGTCTGATTCTCTAGGAATTCCTCCTCCCATTGCCGACACCCAGGTTGGAAGCCTGATGTGGGGCTCAGAGCCTTCACTCCAGTGGGTGGACTTCTGTGGTATAAGTGTTCTCCAGTTTGTGAGTCACCCACCCAGCAGTTATGAGATTTGATTTTATTGTGATTGCGCCCCTCCTACGGTCTCATTGTGGCTTCTCCTTTGTCTTTGGATGTGGGGTATCTTTTTTGGTGAGTTCCAGTGTCTTCCTGTCAATGACTGTTCAGCAGTTAACTGTGCTCAACAGCTAGAATTTTGACAATATAATCTTTAATTCTGTCTCAGAAAAACCCCTCTCAATTTGTGCCTCCTTCCTTGCTCCAGGTTTTAGATTCTTTTCCTTTAGATCTGTTCTTCCCAGTGTGGTCACCTGGCCGTGCCTTTGACCTTGCTCCACTGGGGCTGGCCAGGCTGCTTCAGAAAGGAGGTTACTCATCCGCGGCTCTGCTCCCCACCCCCCACCTCACCTGAACGCCCTGGGGGCTGAGGAGATCTGCACCTGCCTGCGTGCAGGTAACCCATTCTTTCCCACCTGTGTACCGTGGCGCCCAGGCTGGGAAACTCTACTTTAGCATCCTTAGTTTCACCTCTCTCCACCTGGGGCCGTCGGGGTCCCAGCTGGGCCCAACACCAGTGAGGCCTTTGTGCTCTGAGCAGCCCTGTCACCCCCATCAGTCTCAACTGGCATGATGTTTCCTGGTCTTTGTTGAATGTGTCCCTAGCTCGGCTACTTTCTTAGGGTGTGACCAAACAGCAGTCTGCCTGTGAACCTCAATGTCTTGTTTTGACAAATGAGAATTGCTCTGAGGTTGAAAACCAGTGACATTTATGCAGTACCTAGGTCAGTGCCTGACATGTGTAAGTGCCCAGTATTAACCATCACCAGGGCTTGGAGGGGCTCTTCTGCACTTGCTTCTGGGCAGGGATGGCCAGATGAACAGAGCTGTCACTGGTAAACAGCGCTTGGCTCGCCGAGGAATACCAGATGGTACGCCAGCAACTCTAGCCAGGGAAACTCAGGGCAGAAGCTGCAGGGAGAATAGAAGTGGGACTGTAGCTGCCCAAGGGTTCGGCTCTGTGGGCACCACCCACACAGGCAAGGAGGGCTCTGTGGACCCCAGTGTCTTAGAAACAAGAAAGCTGAGATCACAGCCCCAGTATCGGCCAAGCAGCAGCCAAAGGGGGCCTGGAACCCGGATCACTTTCTTTCCCGGCCGATGCCCTTCCCTTCATGCCATGAGGGCTTTAGTGTCTCCCTCTGACTTCCCTTCAAATACCCATTTCCCTAGATCAGCACCCTAGCAGATTCCTGTCTGGTCTCCATGCCGAGATGCAGAGTTTCCGCGTAAGGGAAGGGGAGAGAAGATGCAGAGGAGGTGCCCAAGGCGGCAGCAAGGAGGGAGCTCGGCCGCTGCTGGCCGCTGCTGAGGCTGAGACAGGCCTTTGCAGAGCAGCCCGTGCCCCCTGCTCTAAGCAGAGTTCAACCCTGGCTCTCAGACACCAACGAAACAAAAGAAAGAGTGTCTCCGTCAAAGCAGCCTCTGCCCTTCGCTCGCTTGGAGCTGCCTGGAGTGAACGAGGAAATGATTATTTATCAGGGAGTTGGTCAGGAAATTGGACACATTCAACAAAGACCAGGAAACATCGTGCCAACTGAGTCTGATGGGGGTGACGGGGCTGCTTGGAGTACAATGGCCTCGCTGGCGTGAGTGTTTGCTTTTGGAGGGGCAGCTGAGGACGCCCACTGTGTGTGTGACGAGTGCAGGTGGACAGGCCCTCTGTGGCTAGCCGAGATCCTGGCTGCCGGCCCCTGGCAGGTGGGCCAGGAAGCAGCAAAGTAGGCCGGGCTGTAGCCCAGGTCCCCGGGCAGAGCGAGCATCGCCCTCCACAGGACCTCCCTCCTCCCCAGGACAAGGCACAGGGTCCAGGCTGCCTTATCCGTGCCCCCTCCCCAGGCTCCCAGGCTAACGCCCCATTACTCTGGCGGGAAGGGGGAGGCAAGGCATGACCTGGGGGACTTCCCTAGAGAGGGAAGCAGGAGTTTGGATGGGGTTCCCCCAATCACTCACTAACGTGCTCCACCGCTGAGGCCCCAGGCTCCCCTCGGGCTCCTCATTAAGATATAGAGAGATGAGTGCTGATGGGAAAGTGCTCTGGAAACAGTCTGTTCTGTTCTCTCCCCGTCTGTCCCCAGGGATGTAAGCTCGTTCCCATCTTCATATGAGAAGGGGTTTGAGAGCCCGTGTCTCCCCTGGAATTGAGACAGTGTTGCATACGTGACTGTAGCACTGATGCTTCAAGCTTCTCCCCCGTCTCAGCCTGTCAACATGGGATTTCTCCCCCCACCCCACCTCTGGCCCCAGGTTTCCCCAAGGATCTTCCAGTGTTTCTACCTGACAACTTTCTGGGCTAAGGGAGGGAGCTACAGAGGTCCGTGTTCTGACCAGTCCTCTGGGGAGGGGAGGAAGCAGTGCCTAGCCTTGGCTGGTCTTTGCCTCCTGTGGTGTCCCCACGCCATGGGGGATCCTGTTTCTCTGTTTGGAAGGTAACTGAGGACCATGAACTATCCCCTTCAAGGTTGCTAAGTGGGGCTTTTTCAAGCACCGTGAGGGTCAGCATCCTTAGCAAGAAAGGATCTTTGGCTTTGGGATATTTTCTTTATTTTCTCTGGGCTCAGATTTTAAGCCCTAAATAGCTATGGACTGCAGGGTACTGGAGGATTTGTTTGGGGTCTGCTGAGAAGCCAGCTCAGGAAGAGGATGCAGGTCCTAGCAGTGGGGCATGGAGGGGTTTGGTCCAAGGTGGGTAAGGGAGACACTGCTAGGACTGTGAGACCGTTTGACCGTGGGGACCTCACACCCAACCATTTCTACCCCTTGGGGCTCTCTGTGTTCTACTTCGTACCTGCCACAGAGCACCTGGCGGGGACAGTGTTGGCCCAGAGGATGCTCTGGTTCGTTTGTCACAGCTGCCGTCTCTTGGGTTTACCCACCTTCCCAGCAGTGGGCAGGGAGAGAATATAGATATTCCCACCCCCACTGGCCCCAGAACACAGGAGTCAGTAAGTGAAGTTAGCATGTCTGCAGCTCAGTTTTCGGAGGCCCCTGGGAGCTTTCCACCCTTGTGACCTTTGGGAATGACGGAGGCCCCACCTGCTGAGGGTGGGAAGTGGTGGATGGAGTGAGCCTCCTGGAGCAATGGGAGTCACAAGAAGACCCGGGGTGGCAGGAATGGAGGGCTGTTCACCTTAGGGTGCTCGAGGTGGTGTGTTTAAATACAGAGGAATAACTAGGGTGCTCGAGGTGGAGTGTTTAAATACAGAAGAATAACTATCTCTCCCTCTCTGTTTATAGTTGTCTTTTGCTCCTGGAAAGAAATCTTCATCCCTTGGGTAATTATAGCCGAGAAGGCTGAGGGTTTTGTGGAAAGTTTAGAGGGAGCGGGGTTAGCATGGGAACGTGCTTCTAGAAGCATGGGGCAGGCAGTCCACCACTGGCTGCCTCGCCTCGCTTTGATACGCGAAAGCCATCACAGCGAATGCAACACATTCTCTACGGAGGCAAGAGGACAGAGTCTAGCTCTTGGAATTTCGGAACAATCACTCTGCCTAACCGTTATGCAGTCTGGCTTCATCTATGAGTGTGTGCGTGTGAGTGTGTTTCCCTTCCCCTCTGTGGATCTGTCATTGGGTGATAAAATAGAACCTGATGAGTGTCATTCTAAAGCAATTACAAGCAACATGCATGATGGCAGAGCTGAAGAACACAGCGTATGGCCTCGGGCGGCCGCGTGTGAAAACTAATTGGGAGATTTTGTTTGCCTGCCATTACCCTGGAAAACCAGATCAGCTTCATGTTGAGGAAGAGAAGACCATCAAAGCCCCCCACGGCCTGCCAGATGGATGCTGGAGGCTCTGGGGTGGAGATCAAGGGCTGCTGTGAAATGCTGGCCGCCAGGACAGGGCTAGACAGAGGGGGCCTGCCAGCTCCAGAGGGTAGAGAAGAATGGGGAGCACCCCAAACCCCAAGCTGAGCAGCCCAAGCCTGGACCGTTTTGGGGAGCACAGAGTACAGGCTAACCGGCAGTGTGTTTTTATTTCATCACTGCTGATTTTACTCAATGTCTCTGCCCGCCCTCCAGCCGCTTCCTGCTCCCCAGTTCCCTGGCAGCTCGCTGTCTGTTCATACGTCATATTGCTAAGTGAAGCTCGCAGGGTCTCCAGTCTGCTCTGTTCGTTGGTGACCAACTTTTCCCACTCTTCCCAGGGAACGGCTCTGCTCCTGGGCACTGCCGATTAGGCCCCAGGTTCTCTCCTACTCCAGCCTCAGCTCGGGGCTCTGCAGGGGATTGGAGAGGTTTCTGGAGCAGATTAGCCATGGGACGCTGGCAGGGATGAGCACAGCCTGGTCAGGTTGGATGCCTGTATACAAGATGGATTAGGACCCTCTCTCTGTCACACGCTCAGGATGAAAGTATCTGCCCCAACCTAGCTACCCCAGCCACGTGTGTGTGTGTGTGTGCAGGTGCGTACACCTATGCACGCACCTGCAGAACTGGGTATCTCTGTGTGTATGTGTATTGGGTGGTTTGGGGACAGCCTATCTCCAGGCTGCCAGGTCACTGGGCAGGGACTCAAGGGTCCCCCCAGGGACTCAAGGGTCCTTATCCATGTGCCCTGCTAAAACTTGATTCACAGGACAGTGGGGAGTAGGCGAGTAGGCAGCCTGCACTGCCCAGGATCTCCCCAGGTTTGTATTCCTGACCTCCACTGAGCGAGTCCTTTTCTCCCTCCTCCCCACTCACTGACATGCCCTAGCAGAAATCGACAAATTTATTTTGTAAAGAGCCAGAAAATAAATATTTTAGGCTTTGTGGGCCATACTTTCTCTGTTCCAGTTACTCAGCTCTGCAGTTGTAGCACAAAACCAGCCATAGACAATAGGTAAACGAATGAGCATGGTAGTGTGCCAATTTTATTTATAAAAACAGGAGATGGGACAGATTTGGTCCAAGAGCTGTAGTTTGCCGTAAAGAGTGGAGGACAGGAGCCTGACACCAGCACTGGCCCTCTGCAGATGCTCTCTTTGGGGGCCTAAGCAACATCTTGCTTTAGAATGAAAACTTAGCATCAGCACTTCCACGTTCCTTTCCTGGTGCATGTGTGTACATACCCTTTTTGTACTTAGAATTATACTTTATAGAACTGACATGTGCACACTGCAATATTTAAAGTGGATAACCAACAAGGACCTACTGTATAGGACAGGAAACTCTGCTCAATATTATGTAACAACATAAATGGGAAAAGAATTTGAAAAAGAATAGGTACATGTACATGTATAACTGAATCACTTTGCTGTACACCTGAAACTATCACAACATTGTTAATCAACTATACTCCAATGTAACATAAAAAGTAAAAAGAAAAAAGAACTGGGAGTTGAAAGGTCATTTCATTCTACCCACTTATTTTCTAGATGACCATAGCACTAGTTGGTGGCAGAGGTGGGATCATGCAAATCCTGGCAATTTCAGCCAGACCTTTCCTCTCTACCATACTGTCTCATCCCTAGCCCATTATGTCCCTAGAGTGGGGCAGAACAAAACAGGGCTAGGCAGCAGTGCTGTGTGTGTGTTTAGTGATTGCGGGGGCATCTAGGGTGTTGGCAGAAGTCCTGGAGAAAGAACCTTGTTGCTTTCTGGGAAGTGACTCTGGTGGGCATCTAGTTGGGGACAAGGAGAGAGTTCCACTGGCACTTTTTAAAAAAAATTTATTTTATTTATTTTTATTTTTGGCTGTGTTGGGTCTTTGTTGCTGCACACGGGCTTTCTCTAGTTGCGGCGAGCAGGGGCTACTCTTCGTTGCGGTGTGTGGGCTTCTCACTGAGGTGGCTTTTCTTGTTGCAGAGCACGGGCTCTAGGCATTTGGGCTTCAGTGGTTGTGGCACGCGGGCTCAGTAGTTGTGGCTTGCAGCCTCTAGAGCACAAGCTCAGTAGTTGTGGCACACGGGCTTAGTTGCTCTGTGGCATGTGGGGTCTTCCTGGACCAGGGCTCGAACTCGTGTCCCCTGCATTGGCAGGCGGATTCTTAACCACTGCGCCACCGGGGAAGCCCCACTGGTACTTTTTTCACCACTATATGTTGGCCGGCATCGTAATCAGTTTGCTTTGTTCTGGATGCCTCCCTCCCTCACTATTGTGACCCTGGGATTTGAAGGCCCTAAGCCCCTCCTCTCATCTTCTCTTAGACATTGCACTGAGTACAGAAAAACAAGATTGGTTTTATTTTAGGAAGAGAAGGAGGAAGAGACAACCTAGTTGTGAGTTTATTTTTCCTCTATAGACTTTGAGTGGGATCTTCCCTTGTCTGGGCCTCAGTTTCCCTGTTGGTATAATAGGGAGGTGTCCAGGCAGGGCCGAGAGGGCCAGGGATATTGTCCCCATTGCTGAGAGAGGGGAAAGCTCAGGTCCTGAGGGGCCAGGAGGAGACGTCAGGTGTCCTGCTCACTGAGGTCTCTGTCCAGGAAGCCAAGTAACCCAGTGAGTCAACCCTGGCTTCAGCTGGAATGCCAGTGGAGGGTAGAGGAGGGTTGAAAAAATGAGCTGAACTCAAGCCTGGTATCTGGCTGCACCTGCCCTTGAATTTAGGAATGCTGCGTGTCAGGAAGAGAAAAGTGGGACTCGAGAGCCCAGGCCAAGCCTGGAAAGGCTCCCGGAGGATGCTGAGCTCACAGCCCAGACCCTCCAATCAATAGGGCATGGCTATTTATAGCATCAGCCGGAGAGAAACTTAATTATGATCAAAAGGAGCTATTTAATACCGTGCTTGCAGAAGACGCAACCTCTTGTCAGTGGAAATTAATCAGCAGCTGCTGTGGGTTCCTGCCCCCTCGGGCTCCAGAGCTGGGGAGGCGCCTGGCAGGAGCTGGGGCACCGGCCACCCCGGGAGTGCTAATGATATCAGTGCCCTCACAGAGTCATCTAACGTTCAGTGGTCTCCCGCAGGGCTCCAGATGCGTGGGGATGAGGGTCCTGGACCCCGGCAGGGTGGGAAAAAAGGTTTGGGGGATGGGGATTCATGACTCAGCTCAGATCCTGCGTCTCCCTCAAAGCGTTTCCTGACTACTCCTGCCCACAAGCATCTCCCTCTTCCCTTTATTCCTGCAACCTTTGCGGTCTGTCCTACACGTGTGGAACTCAGTATGGCCCCTCCTAGCTGGTGGAGGGGAGGGGGCTATAGTTTAGCTGTAGTTTACTCATGCATAAATTAGAGATAATAACAGCCCCTTCTTCATAGATTATGAGGGTTAAGATGAGTTACCACCTGATGACTCACTTAGAAGAGCCTGGCACAGGGCAAGCACTCCATAAGTGCCAGTTGTTGTTACTACCACGCTACTACTATGTGTGTGTTAATTACCTTTGTCTCCCTGGCCAGATTGTTTCTCAAGGGCAGAAATGGTTCCTTTATCCTTGAGGTGACCTCCCCCAGTGCCTAGCACAGTGATGGCCATGTAGAGGGTGTTTAATAAACATTGCCTGTTTAGTTCATTTGATTCAAAAGCTAAAGGAATTCATTCTCTCACTGATTCATTCATTCATTTATTCTCAAAACCTTTATTGAGCCTTCACATGTCAGACCTCATACTGGACACCGAAGATGTGAAAACTGTTAAATACAGATGAACTTTCTGTTGAGCCGCTCACTGCCTAGTGAGGGAGACGGGCGTGTAGATGGACCATTGCGACACAGTGTGAGAGTGGTAATAGGAGTGTGGCTGAGATCTGCAGAGGAGATCCCAGAGGAGGGGGTGAGTTACCCTTCCACGGATGCCGTGGAGGATTCTTGGAGTGGATGGTATTTAGGGAAGGCCCTGGAGGGTCACAACAGGACATGAACAGAATATAGAGAGTCTAGGTAGAGGGAAGAAAGGCCTGGAGTTGGGAAAGCTGGCCCAATCATTCAGGAGCATCTTGACCAAGCTGAGGATAACCCCAGGGCCATCGCCAGACACTGCTCTCCAGGTTGACATCAGAGGCAGAACTGCTGGTATTAAGCTGTGCGAGAGGAGGGCCCATCTCACAAACACTCTATACAAGTACTTTGGCTCAAAGCCTTTGGCTCAAAGGTCAGTTTCCTCCCTAGAGAAACCAAAGGAAATGCCCCCAAAAGATGGGCTTAGATTAGAAATCCAGAAGCCAGGGATGGAATTCTGAAGGAAGGAGCTGGAGATGTCTAGGTGTCTAGGTCTCCTGCGTGGGGTAGTCATTGAAAATTAAAGAAATTCTCACATCTACGAGGACCAGCCCTGCAGGAAACTGTACAGGAGTTAGGACACAGGCTCTGGAGTCGGACCACCTGGGCTGGAATTCCCAGCTCCAGCGCTTGTGAGAATAGCTGGGCCTTGACCAAGTGCAACCCCCGGTGCGATGAGAAAGCAGCTTTACTTTGTCTCCACTGTCCCTGTGAATTTATTCAGTGGAGCTGATTCTTCTGCTGCCCTGGATGAAATCTGGGCCAGATCCCATGACTTTCCAGGTCATGTTTAGGTAACACAAACAGCCTCAGTTCCATCATTACTGTGTCCAGCCCAGTCCAATCATCACAACTTTAAAGCCCACCCAGTGACATCACCTCCCGTCCCCGATCTGAGTGCCGCTGGTAGAAATAGGGTGGTGGATGTGACTGGCTTTTTTCTCTTTCCCTCTGTCAGTCCAGGTCTGACAGGCTCTCAAAAGCAGGAAAGTTGAGGGGAGTTTCATAAGGGACTATTTCCAAAGGCGTCGGCGGGGCCTGCAGGTGCCAGGGGAAGGAGGAGTTACCGGAACTAAGGGAAGGAGCCATATGGATAGGGCCACTCGAGGGGAGGGCCACCGGTGAGCAGAGGCAGAGGGCCTGGCATCCTCCAGGCTTGTTAGTCCACAGTGCCTCCTGCTGGAAGGCATGGAGCCTGCTGGTTCAGTCCACAGAGGTCGGCTCCAGCTGGAGCCAGGAAAGGGTAGACGGTGGGTCTGGGGGGCAGAGGAAACCCCCTCCTGGGTCCTCTCCTTCTCTCTTCCCAGGTTAGGGCAGTTGGAAAGGGAGGTCCGGAGGGCTGGGCATGGAAGTTCTTATGAGTTCTTTGGGCCCAGGAGATGTGTAAAGCTGACTTTTCTCTTCTGAGGAGCATTTTCAAGGTTCTTTGGAGACCCTTGCCTCACCCAGTCACTAGGAAGCACCCTCAGTTCCCCTCTTGTATGTGATGCCCTCTCCCTGATGGGCGCTCAACTCCTTTCTCAACATTGAGTGTTGGGGGCCCCACCACGTCCCTGCGGGGCCCACCGCCCTCTAGGCAGGCTCTCTCCCTGCTGGTGTCCACCCCCGACCACAGGAAGTGCTCCTTTGCCTGGAAACCTGGGGTACCTGTGAGGCCACTTTCCTTTGCTCCACCGTCCAAGCTACAGTGAGCACGTCCATCACTTTCCCTGTAGATTATTCAGGCATGAATTAGACGCCAGTGTTCCGTGTCTCCCAAGTTCAGAGGACCCATGTAAAACTCCCTGAGAGGTTCCCTTCAAGCCCCTCACTCTTGGCTTGACCTGAACGGGGAGCAGGCAGAATACACCACCTCCTCTCTTCAGCACCCCTCTTCCATCTCCAACAGCCCCATTGTTCTTACTCTCCCTGACTCGCTGATGGCCGGGGTGGGTGGACAGCTTGGATCCTGCATGCTCATCTTGCACTTCACTGGAGATGATTAAAGAAGTCCACCATACTGTTACACCAGATTTGAGTCAGTTAATTAGCCTCTCTGTTCCCTCTTGTATACAGTGGGGATAGGGTACCTTATCAGGTTTCCTAAGGATTTAATGAGTTTGTTCCTATAAAGCATTTAGAATAATGCCTGGAATGTAGTAAGTGCTCAATAAAGCGCTCTTGTTGCTATTGTTATTATTATTTTCTTTTTCATTGGAACATGGCTTAAGGGGAGGATCTCCTTCTAAAAGAAGAGCTGAGGGGAGGGAACCAGACTTCTCTCTCTGTCTCTCTGTCTCTGTGTCCCTGTCTGTCTGTCTGTCTCTCTCCCACTGGCCTTTTAACCCTCCTGAGGGTGGTTAGGAGGCACTGGTTGCCAAGAGAAGGAGGCAAGCATGGACGTTTCTGGGTTCTCTCTTAGCATTAAGCATGGCCTCGGGCAGGCTTCGATCTCGCATTCAGCATCTCCCTCTGGGAAGGAGGGACGTGTGAATGGGAGAAGCCAAGTGGGATGTTCCCTCCTTTTCTAGCCACCTTGGCTGTGAGGGGAGAAGGAAGGCAAGGAAATGGTATCCAAGCTCCAGAAACGTCTTACCCTCATCGGGATGCTGAAGCTGCAAACTCTGATGCGAGATGGTGAAGCATGGGCTCGGGTGGGATGAGTCACCCTGTCGGCCAGCCCCAGGGTTTCCTTCTCCTCTTCTTAGACCCTACATGGGAGAGTGAGAGGCAGAGGAAGGGAGAGAGGACACCCAGGTTTGTGGAAGAGGCTCCAAAGTCAGCCCTGCCCTTGCAAGGGTGCGGTGGGACCCTTTTGAAAGCAGAGATTCCCAGACACACCACAAGCAGCCTCCTCCTAAGAGGCTTCAAGAGGGCAGTGATGCCCCAGTTCAGGCTGAGAACAGCTCTCTCCTCCTCGCCGTGACTCCTGACCCCTGTGACCGATTCCCAGAGGCCGGAGACAGTGGCTGTGCCCTGCAGATGGACCAGGCGTGCTCCTGGAATATCCCACAATTCCCAGCGCCGGGGCTGTGGGCCTGGATGCAGGTGTGCCCTGGCCGATTGCGGCACTGGCTTGGCCGTGTTTTGTCAATAATCTCAGTGTTTCACTGAGGACACTCATGTCTTCCCTGCTGTTCCTGGCTCCTGAAACCTTCTCTCCTCTCTACCAAACCCCCTGCTGTCTTTCTGGAGGCTCCCCTGCTCTTTCATGGGTTTTCTTTGACTCTCCTTGCTGTTGCTTCTTCATTTTCCCTCCCTGCAACTGTGCACGTTCCTGTGGAGCTTTTCCCTGGGTCTCTGTTCAAATGTCACCTCCTCAAGAGACCCCCCCCAGACTGTCCTGTGGGCAGTGGCCTAATTCCAACCCTGCTTCACCCGTCTCTCAGCACCCATTGTCTCCTGGCACAATTTCCTATATCTATTTGATAGTCATCTGGCTCCCCGCTTCTCTAGAATGTGAACTCCACAAGGGCAGGGACTTCATTCTCCATTGTACCTTTAGCCCCTTGGCCAGTGCCAGGCACATAGTAGGCACTCAATAAATGTTTGTTGAAAGAGTGAAAGGATGAATGTGTGAATGCCCTGCTGTCATCCCTTGGACGTTCCCACACTTAAGGTGGTCAACACAGAGACCATCTCCACCACACCTGCCCAATCCAACCCTCCGCCATACACCTATCTACTGCCCTCCTGATTACACGTGATTCCCAATTTTGAAGAAATCAAGGGCTCCTAGACTGTGTCAGCCATAGACACTGATGAACAGGAGGCAGAGGTGAGGACTGGGGTGTGGACAAAGTGGTGCATGGGAAAGCGTATGCACCGTGGACTCGGACTGATCCCCCTTGAGTCCTGGCTGGGCCGCTCACCAGCTGTGTGACCTTGGGCAGGTTACTCGGGTCTGTGGTTGTAAATAGTGGGCGTACGCAAAGCATCTGGTACAGTGCCTGCACATGGTCAAGAAACATAAGCTGCAACTGTGGGTCTTTACCAAGCTGCAGTGATCGGGCAGGACAGCTATCGCAAGGCGTCTTGCCTCCAGGCTAGAGACTTGGGGTCCTCTTTGCCACTTCTTCTCGGCCACACCTAGAGCTCTCTGCCTTAAAGCCTTGTCACCTCTCCCTTCAAATGGCTGCAAGAATGAGCCCTTCCTCGTGGCCCCTGCAGCCAGCGCCCTCCTCCTCTCCAGCCTGCGACTGCTGCCCTGCTGCCCTCACATGTTCTCTTAAAATTCACCTTCATTTGCCCACTTTTCAAGGCCCTCATTCTGTTCCACTCTTATTTTATTCTCTTCTGCTCCAGCCAGATATCCCTCCATTCAATAACTAATCCATTCAGTGTTTTTAAAGCACCTCCTGGGCATCAGGCATGGAGCTGCGGCTGGGTCCAGGAGAGAGCATGAGGAAATGCCTATCCTCGGGGGCGTTGCAGTCAGGCGGGGGCTGCAGATGTGCGTGGTGATCCAGGGCATGAATGTGGTACGGGAGAGAAGGAGAAAGGCAGTGTTGTCAAACAGCGGGTGACCAGCCCGTTAGTGGGTCATGAAATTAACTTAGTGGGTCACAACCATCATTTTTTTAAAAATTAAATAGAGCAGAAGAAAAATATCACAGAATGATATTATGGGATCACAGCCATAATGAGGGGAAAATGTTTCTTTAAAACTTTGTTTCCATTTTATATATTGATATGTGTGTGTGTCTTTTAATGTAAAATATATTTCTTATTTTGGGTCATAGTAAAAATGTTTAGAACTAAACACTAACTTAAGGTATATTGGAGCACCCATCCTTGGGAATCAGGAAGACCTTTTTGGAGAATGACATCTTAAAAAAACCTGAAATCTTAGTAAAAGTTCATCAAAAAGAAGGGTAGGAGGATAGAAGCCTATTCAAGGCAGAAAGGGTCACCTAAAATGACCAGGGTGGGAGAAGGAGGGCAGAGAAAGCAAGCAAAAGAACCAGAGAACTATTTGGTAGTTGCCCCACAAATACAAGTATATTCCCACCTCATGCCTTTCATCTAGTGTCCTCTCCCCTGCCTTCACCAGCCTCCCTTTTCTCTTCTAAAACTGGTTGATTCTCTTTCCCAGCTCAGCCCAATGCTCTGGCCCCCAGGACTCTGACCACCCTCTGAGTGGCCTCAGTGCCTCGGTATCCAGCCCTTAATTGCTCTGTGTTTCCTGCATTTCAGTCCAGCTTTAGAATTTACTTTAGAATTTATTTTCACCCACAGGGTCTCCTTTGAGGGGTCCCATGGCCATGTGAGGGCATCAAGACATGTATCGTCTCCACTTTACAGAAGGGAAACTGAGGCACAGGGAGGTCCAGTGCAGGCCCAGACTCACCCCAAGGTGGGCGATGGTGACTCCGGTTCTGACTGTCACCAGATTTTCCAGCTTTCCGATGAAAACGTTTTTATTTGTATCAAGTTGGACCTTGAACATGTGATGCTCAGACCGACGCTTCCGCCTGATCTTAAACCCCTCTGGGGTGTAGGCTGCGTTTCACACTTGTGCATCTCCCACGGTGCTGGATGCCCAGAATGAGGCTCAGAAATGCTTGTTGTGATGTTCTGCCTACATTGCAATATGACAGTAAGGCCCCAGGGCACAGATCACCGAAATAGCACAAACCCTTCTCCTTTTTGTTTTCTTCTCCACGTGTACTTGCCTTTCTTCTCTGTTTTCTCCTCTCCTCCTCCTCTTGCCTTCCAGAAGCCCTTTCCCTCATCTCTTCCCCCTTTCCCTTCCTCACACCCCATGCTTCCCCTCTCCTGCATGCACAGTAAACCTAGACTGGCCGTAGGGAGGCCCGTTCCCAGAGGGGAGAAGTCTGCTTGCTGAGAAGGGAGAGTAAAAAAGACCCTGGTTACAGACTTCCAGCTAATTGGTCTGAGGGTCTTTAAGCCTCTCTTAAAATGCCCTGCAGAGCTGGGATGGAAACTCTCTCCAACCCTGGGGAAAAAAAAATAAAATAAGTGGAAGAACTAGCAGAATAGCCCGACAGGCTATGCAGAGGAGAAGAAATAAATTCTATCCTAAGTGTGGGCCAGAGCTCCGTGCCCCTCCCTGGCACCTCCCAGGGCTGCTGCCTCCCTGCCCCTGGGAGGCTGGCTCTCTGCCCTGGTGAATCACAGGCTCGGTGGGGAGTGATCTGTTTGCCGCTAAGCTCTCGTCTGTGGCTGCTTTTCCAGAAGCTGGAGCCATTTACAAATGGGAACAACACTCATCTCTGGCATGGGAGCCCCATGCCCAGCACCAGGCCAGTGCCTTGAAATAGATCTTTCTGTAGAGGCTGAGCAGGTGCCCTCAGCCTCTGCCCTTACCTGCCCTCACCTCAGCAGGTGTCTGAGGGCACCTGCTCAGCCACCAGACACGTGGCAGGGGCACAGGCAAACCCATGTGTACAGCGGGCCTGGTGGGCCGCCTCCTCAGAGCAGGCGGACAAGCCTTGCCTTGTGCTTTCTCGACACCAGGGCGCACTGGGAACTTGCTCGATGTTAGTGGAAGGAGTGAGTGGTGGCTGAACAAGGTTCCTCGGAGGTCAGGCCATTACCCTCTGTCTTTCCTCACTTCTCCCTGTCTGCTTACCTGCCTCTCCCATACATACATACACAGTCTCCACTGGAGAAATGTCATTGTATACAAAACAAGGATTGTCATAACAAAATAATACAAGCAAATAAATAAAAAACGAATCAAACAACAAGTATTATTCCAGCCCAGGATTTCACAGGTCCCTGTGATTTCTTAGCCATCTGGTCTACCATAGGTCATTTGTCAGCCATTATGAGAATAAGCAAAGTTTTTCCAAACCTCAGTATCCTCCTTGGAAGTCCCAGATAGATGAAGGAAAGCCCCCACTATAAATACCCCTTCTCCCTTTAGCTCTTCTGGTAACACCATTGTCCTGCCAGAGTATTGCCTAAAGAACACATGATCTCCTGTGTCTGAAAACTGGGGTTTGAGCCCTGCTCTCACTGATTATTACCTGTGTGATTTAGGGTGAGTCACTTAACCTCTCTGAGTCTTCATTTCTTCATCTATTAAAAGAGAATAACAAAAATACAATTATCACAGAACTGAAGCACGAACTGGGATGAGGTTGGAGAAAGTGTGTTATAAACTTTAAAGTGTTGGACAAATGTTTTGTTTATGCATTGCTTGTCCCCCCTGCTGGAATGTAAGCTCCATGAGGGCAGGAACCTTGTTTTTTTCACTGCTGAACCCCCAGCACCTAGAACAGCTCATGACACATGGCAATCACTCACATGTTGAATGAATTAACAAATGATTATCCAGAACACAGAAATTGGGCAAGTCATGTCATTCATCTGCAATACAGCCTCAGTGCCTCTGGGAGAAAGGGATTGTCCTCAATTTGCCATTGTATCCATGGAGCCTAACAGAGTTCCTGACTCATACAGCCCTATCTTACGTATTTGTTATCGATTGGTTAAGTAAATTATGCATCTACCAGTAAACAGCTGTCTCCTCGGCCTTGCCTGTCCACTGGGGTCCCCGTGGCTTGTTTCCCGTGCAGGGTGGGGTGTAGGGACAAACAACAGCTCTGCCAGGGTGTGGATAAGCCCTTTACAAATACAAAGAGCAGCATAACCTTCTGAATTCTCACTTCTTGGTATTTAATAATGATCTACCAGTCTATGGAGGAGTATTACAAGGAAGTTAGATAAGGAGGAAACAGGCATGCGCTAAACCAGAGGGTCCTGGAGACTGGAGGGTGAGTCCCAGCAGGCCTGGACTGGGGACCTCTACCGCTCGTCAGTGAGAGTCTGGCTGCCTTCATCCATTGAGGGCGAGAAGGATGCAGACAGCATCTCTCTCATCTTGTTTACATAGTAAGTACCACGGAGAGCACCAACCTGCTCCCGGCCCTGGGCTCAGTGCCACGGGATATACGGAATGGTGGCTCTCTACCCTGTTCAGTTTCTGTCTGGAAACACCTTGCCCCTGTCCACCACCTGAACACCATCTCACACCAGGGGTTTGGGAGCCCTTCTTGACCCTCCCCAAGACTTCCCGCCGTTTCTCTCTCACACATATACATTACCATTCCCTTCGTCCTTGGTGTCCCCACTGCACCGGGCATGGGTCCACCATCGCCCCATAGCACTTTGCTGCTATTTGTGTCTGTTCTTTCACTGCTGTGCCTAGAGCTGTGCCTGCCACATAGTAGACACTCAATAAATACGTGTTTGAATGAATGAGCAGATTAAAAAGAATAATGCACATAACATTCTTAGCCTAGGAGCCAACTTGTGGTAAGCATCCAGTCAACATTCATTGTTTCCATGATCAAGTTAAGTGAGCCTGACTTTTGCTCTCTGCGGTCCAGGTGGGCAGAGGGCAGAGGCATTTTTCTCTCACACTTCCGAGCCCCCAGGGCAGATGAGCTGACAGATGCAGGGGCTTGTGAAGAGCATCAGGCCGATGCCAGGCAAGGTGAGCTGATGACTCCTGGTAGTAGGTCAAGGCTCTGGTCAGGACGACCCCCCATCCACATGACCCCTGATGGGCTGACTGATGGAGCTTTTGGGTCCAGCCCCGGGGAACACTTGTCATTGCTAACTGTGTGTCAGAGGAAATCTGCTTCCTGTCTCAGAGGCAGTTTCTGTTCTGCTGTCAGAACTCAAAGACCATATTCCACTGGCAGGCAGGGGAGGTTCCCATTTCCGGAACTGGGGTTGGGGTCTCCCAGGCTGGCTCCCTCCGGCTCGGGCTGTCAGAGACGGCCTGCCCCTGGCTGCCTGTCATCTGCTGGGGATTACGATGCCATTTGTTCTAATTCTTGTTGACATTTCATTTCCCACACTATTAAATGAACCTCTCCAGAAGGGATGGGAGAGAAATTTGCTTTAGCAGGAGAGGAAAAGTAATGTGTACTCTGGTGTTAAACAAGGTCCTGATTTGTTTCCATGCAGAAACCTGAGTGAATCTGGAGCTAGGATCCCAGCCCTTGGGAGCTGGGTCGAAGGTTTGGGCCCAGGTGCATCCCAAGCCATCTTATGTAGAGGACCTGTGTCACATCACTGTGTGCAGGGAGTGGTTAGGACAGAAAGGGGCCTCGAAGGGAACCCTACAGACAGCAGGCACCAGGCCTCCTTGTTCCCCTCTCCACGCTGAGAGTCTTCATCCTTAGCCGCTCCCTCTGGTGAGAGGCAGAGCCGACACCCAGCTGGGCTATTTGCTTTCCTGGGCGCCTGTAGTGAGTGAGAAGGGGCGGCACATGGTCGGCTGTTACGAGAAGTTGGTCAGCATCTGGGCAGCGACTCTGCTCTTCTTTTATCCCAGAAATAGCAGCAGCTGCTGCTCTTCCGAGATAAGTTTGTCAGAGGAGGATACCCTTCCCTCCTACTCCCCCTCCTCCTTCCTGCTTTCCTTTGAGAAGTTTTCATTGAGCACCTCCTTTGTGCCAGGTACTGTTCCAGAAGCTGAGAACAGCAGTAAATGGGGCAGATGTAATCCCTGCTCTCCTGGGACTTTTCTCAAAGGAGAGAGACATGAAATATTTGGTTACATCAAGGGTTCGAAGACTTGATCGTACAATGGAAGCACTGAGGCCTTGGGGGTGAGGGGACATTAAAAAACCTACTACCTCAGTTCTGATCTCATTGTCCAGGGGGGCAGCTGACCCTCCGGGTATTTCACTCTCCCCAGGTAATTACGATGTACAGCAACTTTGAGAACAATTGAATGACAATGTGGTCCGTGCTATGAAGGAGGGTTTGAAGCTGCTTTGAGAGAATAAAATTGTAGGTTGAGATCTTGTGGGCTGGGGGACCATCAGAGCAGGATTTCTTGAAATCATGTGTGGCCTGAGACCAGAGCAGGGCTTCACAAATTTTAATGGGTCTACAAGAAATCTCCTGAGGATCTTGCTGAAATGCAGATCCTGAATCAGGAGGTCTGGGCAAGGGCCTGATGTTCTGCTCACCAGGTGAGCTCCCTGTTGATGCTAACTCTGCATGTCTGGGGGCCACACTTTAAGTAGTCAAGATCTAAAGGCAATTGGGGTGTAGGTGCAGCTGGGAGCCCCTTCAGGCTCTAAGCCCCCTGGGGCTGAGATGTGACCTCATCCACTCACACACAGCACCTCTCTGACCCTGCCCTGGCCTGGGCTTCCTTAACTCTAGGATGCTGTGCAAAGGAAGGGAAAGTGCCAAAGCCCTCCTGGCTCCAGAGGCCTGACCAGCACCCCCCCTATTCGCCTTGCCCCTCTCATTTCCACCTGGAACACTTTCTACGCTGTGACATCCTGTGGTGGTTAGAAATGCAGGCTCTATAGCCAGACTGCCTGGGTTTATGTGCCACTCGATCATTACTCATAGCATGGTCTCGAACAAATTCATCTCTCTTTGCCTCCATTTTGTCATCTGTAAAATGGGGGAATGGAATATTAGATGAATTAATACTTAACATGGTTCCTGGCATATACTGAGTCCTTAATAAATCTTGGGTATTATTTTTTGCTATTATTCTCTTTCCTTCTCCCCTACTAAACATACACACACACACACACACACACACACACTCACACACACTTCTCTTGCCTAAACACCTGACCATCCTGCTTTGCGAAGCTAGCTGGGGAAACTTCCCTGACCCTGTCCCAGTGCTGCTGTGCTCTTGTCGCTCTGCATGTGTCTGTCTGACTCTTCCCTCCTTCACCCAAGTCAGCGTACATCCCTCCACTGCTCAGAACCTCATCTCACTTAGAGTAAGCGCCGACGTCCTTACCTTGGCTGGAGTACTCCACACTTCTTCTCTGAGGTCGTTGGTGGCGTTATTCTTCATTTCGCGCCTCCCTCCCAGCTCACCAAGGCTCTGCTGCTTCAGGGCCTTTGTGATTACTGCTCCCTCCCCCTGAACCACGCTTCCTCCAGGGGAACCTCACTTCCTTCAGGTGTCTGCTCAAACACCCACTTCCGTTAGCATCTTCAATGAAATGTGCCTCTCTGCCATCGCTTTCCGTCCCCTTCCCTTCGTTGTTCTTTTTCACAGCACCCATCACCGCCTGTCTTATATCTGTATTGATTGTGTAGCTCCCCAACTCTCCAAGGATGCAGGACTTCTCCGTTTTGTTTGCGGTTGCATCTTGCGCCCAGCCTGGCACATAGAAGGTGCCTAATAAACACTTGCTAAATAAATGACTAAAGGTGGGTTCCACGTTCTTACGTGAACGAGAATAGTGTCTGGCAGGGAATGGGCATTTAGTACACGTTGAATGAATGAATGAACAAGCATCCTTAGACTCGGCTCTGACCCTGGCCCGAGGCAAATCACTTACCTTCTCTGGGCCTTGCCCTAACTGTCCACGATTCTGTCTTTTTCTGAGACCTCGAGTCAGTGAGGAGACCGTCTGGGCTGCCGCGAAGTGCCCTCATGCGGGGAGGGAGAGAGTGAGTTGAAATGTCGGGAAGGTGGGTTGAGGTCAGACTAAAGGGGTCTTTGAACCCTGGGCTTTGGACTTCAGCTTCATCCCAAAGGCAACGAGGAGCCACTGAAGGTTGTTGAGTAGGAGAGTGGCGAGATCAACTGTGGAACTTCAGAAAGACTGACCCAGCGGGATGAGCAGGCTGGATGGGGACAGGGCGATCACTCTAGACCCCGTCCGCCCTCCATCGCAGCTCCTCTGCTTCACGCACGCACGTGTGTGTGTGTGTGTGTGTGTGTGTGTGTGTGTGTGTGTGTGTGTGTTCAGGCCGGCCCAGGGCATGGAAGACGAGTCTGACGGACCCATTTCCAGGCTGGGAGCCGCACCCCAGGTTTTAGAAGCCAATCCCCTCCTCCTTGACTATTCCTGGGAATAAAGCTGGATCCCTGCCCTGCTGTTGCCTCTTGCCGTGTCCCTCAGATGGTTGCACTGTCACTCCCATCTCCTGCCTCTAGGCACAGGCTGGTTATAATGAAGGAGAAAGTTTCTAAATGAGCACCAGTGTGGAACAGCCAGCCGGCCTGTCCAGGGAGTCTGCTTGAATTCCATTTATACAGCAGACGTCTTTTTCATCCTCCTCTTAAGACCAGCAGTCTTTGTCGGCTAGGCCTGCACCCGCCTTCCCCCGGGGAGTCTGGTGCCCCCGGGTGGGGCTGGTGGAATAGAAAAGCACAGGGCTGGTCTGGCTTCAGCAGGGTCAGCATGGATGCTAATGCTGCCTGAGGAGGGGGTGCCAGATGTGGCCAGAGGGGTCAGAGGGTCTGCTTCCAGGAAACGGATGCCCTGGATGTCTGGGAACTCAGGCTCACCATGAAAGTGATGTACTCATCCCACCCCTTCTCTCCCCGAGCCCTGCTCCTTCGCCCTTCTTTCTCACTTCGGCAGATGGCCCAGCACCTGTCCTATCCAGGAAGTAAGCCCAACCTGGGGCTTATCCAGACAACTTCTCCCTCCCCCCACACCTAGATCCAGCAACACCGGCCTGCTGTTCTGCCTTCCCACCAGGTTGACGTGCTTCAGACCCTTATCATCTTTCAGGCAAAGTTATGCCACTAGCCTTCCAGCTGGTCTCCAGTTTCGCCCCCTCCCGACCATCCCACGATGAGTTAATGAGAACCATTCATTAGCCATTCATTCATTTAGTAAGCATTTATTGAGTGACTCATATATACCAGGAACAGTGCAAGGCCCTGGGTGAAGGGAAAACCCACAGTGTCTAGTCGGGGAGACCCCAAATCACAGGATAATTCTATAATTCCAGTTGGAGCTAGAAGCACCATGACGGAAAGGCAAGGAGGGCTGAGAGTGCTGGTGAGGGCTCTAATCTAGTCGAGGCAGGGAGTAGGGAAGGTCTCCTTGAGTAGGTGACACTTGAGCAGACCTTAGGCAGTGGCCAAGTAGTAATGTCACTTGGCAAGGTGGCTGGGGCCTTCTCTTCCTTTCTGGCTCCCTCTTAGCGCTCCAGCCCCAGCTCTTGCCTGCCCTACTGTGTGCCTTGGTGGTGCCAAACTAACGGTCCACCCTCCATTTCCTGGTGCCCAGGGCCTTTGCTCTGGGTGTTCCCTCTACCAAGAATGCCACCCTCACTCTCCTACCCTGGCCACCATGCTCATCCTTCAAGACTCAGACTCCTCCTCCAAGGAGCCCACCTGATCCACCAGTTCAGCATCACAATCATACCTACCTGGTCCTGTTTTTATCTGTCCAGGGGTCTGCTTCCTCCATGGGACTCTCACTGCTCTCTGTGACCCCTTTGCTCCCCAGGTATGGGCATGTAACAGCGACTTGCTAAAGATTATGGAGCTGAACAGTCTGAACTGGAAGACAAGCCCAGGCTGCCAGAAAGTGGTCTCCAGTCCAGCCACTCAGGTTCCCAGTCCTCAGCTGACAGCTGCCCCAGGGCACAGCTAGTCTTCAGACTTGGGCTCTCCTCATCTCCTTATCAAAATACAAGCCATACAGAGGCACTCTGTGCATGCGTGCGAGCATGCATGTGTGTGTGTGTGTGTGTGTGTGTATAATCAGCAAATTCACAGAAAGCACAATTTTATCAGGATAAGTTGTTTCCCTGTTTCCTGCATGAATTATACAGAGAAGGCCTTTGCTGTGCATTTTGCTATTTTTATAAGACAGTCTTGCAGCGTTTATTTTCCTTTAGCACATTTGTTGGGATAATTACATAGGGGGCATGTGTGTGTCCGGATGATTGAAAAGTGGATTGGGGGTGTTCCATGCCAAGGGCAGGCTCACCGCTCTCCCCGTGGATTGGAATGAGGTTGGGATTCCAGGAGGCTGTGCTCTCTGGATCTGCAGCCGGGGCTTCTGGACACACCTCTTACATCTGAATGGGCAGTTTGCCCGTTTGCAAAGTTTGCTCAGTTTGCAGCAAAGAGGCAGTTCTGCTCCTGTGCCCAAATTAGATGAGCTAATGCCAGTGAAGGATGGAGCCTAGTGTCTGGCATATGTAAGTGTCCAGCAAAAGACAGAGGCTGTCCCAGCTTCCTCATTATCGTCAATAGTATTGTTGCCGATGTAATTATTATTTAGTATTTCATTATCCTTATCACCAAAATCCTCTGCTCATTGTACCCATCATACTAAAGATTTGCATCTCCCAGGAGGAAAGGACATGTTTTTCTCTCTCTGAGCGATTACAACCAAATAAAGAGAAGATATTAAAATGATTTCATTTATGTAGATATCTCTCTACCTAAATGAGTGAAAACAGGCAATTCAATTATCTGGGAGTAAGGGAAACAGGTGGTTGCAAAAATAATCCAAAAGCTAAAGCTGTGGGCTCTACAATCGACTCAACCATCTACCTGCAGACAAGCCGTGGAGCGTGAGATGGGTCAGTTGGACCAGTTTTAAAGGTTTGGGCTGATGATGTATCTGAAGGACCTTGTTATAAGGTGGTTGAATGTATAAAAGGGTCCCACTGACACGGACTCTAGGAATGGCATGTCATTGAAGGTCCTTCTTGTGCACTTGAGAATGGACCTAAAGGCACAGGTCTTGTGTACATGCTCTGTATTAAATACATACTGAATGTATGGATGGATTTGGTTTAAGTCTGGTGACCTTCAGGGCTTCCTGCTTCCCTCGATCTGAAGTCAAGAAGAGGTGACCTTTTTCAGCCAACTGACCTGGATAAATAAACAAAAATGAGAAGAGTAGCTAACAGTTATTGAGTGAAACTCATATACCAAGCATTATGTGTTCTCTACCTATTAACTCATTTAATAAACAGTTGCATGAGTTATATACTATTAGCATCTGCATCTTATGACTGAGGAAGCTAAGGTAGAGCAGGTTGCGGCACTTGCCCAAGTTCATCAGTGTTGATGAACCAAGTTCATCAAAGGGGACCAAACAAGGACAGAGACTCTGAGTCCAGAGCCCATGCATCCAGCCGCATCCTTGCCTGCGGTGCTCACACACAGGCCCAGGGCAGGCACACACACACACACGTTCATGCATACATGCATGCATACACACATACTCATACACACACACACACGTGCCCACTTTTGGGCAGATTTACATTCCTTTTTCTTTCTTTCTAAGAATGATATTGGCATTTCCAGAACACACACAAGTCTGGTAGGGTAGCAGTCTGGGATTAATTTACAGACTCCCTGTGGTTTAGACAACTGCATTCACCAGGTCTGTCCAGGCCTCCCATGCCCAAGGCTGACGTTCCTTGTCGTGGGCAGCACCTCCCAGGTCTGGTTTCCCTGATATTGTTGGTCATCAGCTGTCCTGATCCCTTGGCAGCCCATGGCTTTTAAGGAACATAAAACATGTGCTTGGGCCAAGGCTTTGACTCAGATGCCCCTCACCGGACTAGAGACGGATGGAATGGGCTTGGGGGCTGGGGAGTCATGCGGGATGGGTGGGAGTCAGCCTTTCAATGCCGGGAAAATAGCCCTCCCTCTTGTGTTCCTCGAGTCACTTCCAAATTGTCCTCTCTTCCCAGCAGTGGCCCAATTACAGGGCTGGAAAGCACTGGTTACTTGGGAAGATAGCTGTGATTATAGCATGTTCTCACCAGGATAAAAGATGATTCCACCTGGGGAAAGTGGTCCAGGGCACCACCACACTGTTCTCACAGCTCCCCAGCCTTGTCGGTCTCTCTGAGTAGCAGGGAGGGGTGTGAGTAGAGACGGAGGACCTTTCCACCTACTCTCGTCCCACCCAGGGCCACCTGGCCAGTCCGCACCAGCCAGCTTCCAGGACCAGCCAGGGCAGCCTTGACCTCAGAACCTGTTCTCCCTCCTCCCATTGACGCTGGTGTCGCTAACTCTCCACTGCCGTGGGAGGATATTCTGTAACCTCTTTGGTCCTGACCAGCTCCCCACATGCCCAGGGGAGCGTGGTCTAGAATAAAAATTCATCTTAGTAGCTGCCTTCAGAAGTGTATAATCAAAAGGGTAAATCTGCCTGTAAAAAATCATACATGCATCATAAACATCAGAGCCAAACAGAAAGAGATCTGGGTGATTCACACCTCTCCAACGACATGATGACTGTCATTGTTGACTGTGATTTTTGGAACTGGGGCTCCTTAGTCTTGGGTGGTCAGGGCAGCTGCCTCTTGCTATATGGAGGGGAAGTCTAGTAAAAGTGACTAGAGTTCTATGGGTTTAATCCTGGAAGGCTTCCTGGAAGAGGAGATTTTAAAAAAAAACAGGATTGGGAAAGCCCATCAGCTTTAAAAGGTGAACCTTGGCCTCCCTGCCTCCTTTCCCACATGCATGTCACTCTTGACTTGATCCTGCTTCCTGGCCTACCTTTAAAGGTTCATCCCCAGAGCAGCCTCTCCTGACGTCTTAGGAAACACTGCTATAATTTTGTGTATGCTCTTCTGCCAGGATTCAGAGCAAATCCCGACAACAGCTCCCTGAGGCTCCTAACGGAAAGCTCATGTGGAACGCTAGGGGTTCTCCACTCGACTCTGCTCCTACCTCAACCACCCTTTTGAACTAGCATTCACTGAGCACTTACTCTGTGGTTGGCACTGTGCTGGGCAGCTTCTGTGCCCCATGTGTCTCCACGATGACTGGCACATCATAGGTGCTCCCTGAGTGCTGGCTGATGATTGGAAGTCACGTAGCCAACAAATAGCTGGGCATGGATTGGAGCCCAGTGCCCAGTGACCCCAGAGCAGCACTCTGAACTATATCAACGCCATCACACCACACTGCACTGTGTTCTTTTTAAATCTCTAGGCCACCTGTTTGCAAACTTTTAGCCTGAAATTCCACTCCTATTGGGTACCTCCTGCCGGGCCAACTTTGCGGTGGATGAGTAGAACCAGGAGCATGGCATTGTCACAAAACCAAGAGACCAACATGCGACAACATAGATGAACTTTGAGCACGTGTGCTAAATGAAATAAGTCAGTACCTAAAGTTGTCAAATTCACAGAGACAAAAAGTAGAATGGTGGGCAGTTATTGTTTAATGGTTACAGAGTTTCAGTTTTGCAAGAAGAAAAATGTTCTGGAGAATGGATGGTGGTGATGGCTGTACAACCACGTGGATGTACTTAATGCCACTGAACTGTACACTTAAAAATGGTGAAAAATCAAAAACAAACCCGAGACCAAGCCCTGAGCACAGGTGAAGAGGGTGAAGCAGATCAGGAGTTGGTCCTTTTGCCATAGACAAAATAATGGCCCAATGATGTCTATGTCCTAATCCCCAGAACCTGTGAATATGTTGCAAAGCGAATTAAGGCAGCAGGTGGGATTTACAGCGGTTGTTAATCAGCTGACCTTAAGAAAGGGAGAGTGTCCAGGGTTATCCAGGTAGGTCCAAGGTAATAGCAAGCGTCCTTAAAAATGGAAGAGGGAGGCAGAAGAAGAGGCTGGAGGGATGTCATATGAGGACTTACCCTCTGTTGCTGCCTTTGAAGGGGAGGAAGGGACTGTAAGCCACAGATTTTAGCCCAGTGAGACCCATTTCAGACCTCTTTCCTCCAGAACGGTAAGGTGATACAGTTGTGTTGTTTAAGCCAGTGAGTCTCTGCTGATTAGTTACAACAGCAATAGGAAAGGACTGTAGTCTCAGAGCAGTGATCCAGAGCTCAGCAGTCCTGCCACCGCAGTAAGCCGGCCACTGGAAGATCCGTGTCAGGCTGGTCCATTCACAACGCTTGAGAGATGTTCTAGGGGAAGAAGGGAGCCCTTATCCCATAAGGCAGAAGATGGGTCACTGCGACTGCCCCTAACCGTCAAGCCCCGAAACTGTGATAATCATAATAGCAAGCAATTACGCAGCCCTGTACCAAGCACTGTCTTCAGCCCTTGTCTCGTACTAACGCATACACTCCTCATAACAATTATGCGAGGTAGTTACCATTTTACCCCATTTTACAGTTGAGGAAACTGAAGTCCAGAGAGGTTAAGTGACTTGATCAAAGTCACACTGCCTATGAGGGGTATAGCTGGAATTTGAACCTAACCTCTAGAATCTTTGCTTTCAGCTGCTACACTGTGAAAATAATAGGCTCTCCTTTTTGTGGGACCCATTCCTTGAGGAAGAGAGTCTGAATTTAGGAGAAACTCTGTGGGTTTTGGCGGGGGGGGTGTCCCTCCACATCCTGTTGGGCTGCTTGTTTATTTGGGGGTGTGTGAAGGCTCTGTGAAGCAGTACTAAAGCTCCAGGAGTTAGACCCAAATGGAAAGTTATCCTCAGAGAAGTGCCCCTCCCTCCTCACCTCTGCTCCCCGTTCCCATCCCCCTTCTTCCCCCCCTTTCTCATCCACCTCTGGTAGGTAACCAACCTAAGTGTGTGTATTCCTTCTGCACCAATGGACAAGATACCTGTGTACCTTCTTCCATCCCTTTCTTCCTTACGTGAGGGGTGGCACACTGTAGATAGTCTTGCGCTTTGCCTTTTTTTTTTTAAACATCTTTATTGGCGTATAATTGCTTTACAATGGTGTGTTAGTTTCTGCTTTATAACAAAGTGAATCAGCTATACGTACACATATATCCCCATATCTCCTCCCTCTTGCGTCTCCCTCCCATCCTCCCTATCCCACCCCTCTAGGTGGTCACAAAGCACCGAGCTGATCTCCCTGTGCTATGCGGCTGCTTCCCACTAGCTATCTATTTTACATTTGTGCTATTTTACATATATGTCCATGCCACTCTCTCACTTCATCCCAGCCTTTTAACTTGGCAGTATGTTCAGGAGGAAGCTGGAAAACTCAGTAACAACATGCTGGGCTCAGCCTCCTTCATCACAAAGACAGGGGTGGGGGTGGGCCCTGGATAAAGAGGCCACTCTCCCCAACACACTCACACTTCGGTTAAAACAAAACAAACCCACAGTGTCACGACCTTTCTTGCCTGGGTATGTGCCCTGCCGTGGCCCTCTCCCTGACACGTCCAGCTTGGCACACCCAGGTTTTGCCAGACCTTTGTCATCCTAATAAATGAAGGGAGAGACCTGAATCCTCGTGTTGCTGGTGGAGAAATTGAGGCTCAGAGGAGTTTTTGCATCATTTACTCGATCGCATGATGATTCAGCACGGAGTCCAGCCAAGACTCCTAGTTCTTTATTATACTTGGGCGCAGTCAGTGATGCTTTGTAGAGATCAGTTTACTGGGTGAGGGTGGAGCCTCAGGCAACACCCGAGAACTAGAGGAGGTAGGCCAGGGCCCCAGGGAAAGGGTGGGCAGAAGCCTGATGCCCCTCGCGCAGGTCTGGGGCTGGCAGGTTTCAAGGTTCATCTGCTTGGTCACTGATTCAGTTATCCATGCCACCAGCACTCACTGAGCTGCTAACACCATGTGCCTTCCTGCAGAGAGACCTGAGTGAACGCTTCCCGTCCAAGGATGGAGAGCGCCAGTTTAGGTGCCCTGTTAAACAGTGAAGGCCCTCTGCCCCTGGTGGGTTTGGGTCCAGCATTCAGTGGAGTTAGAAAGTGGACGAGACCTTCTTTCAGGGTCCCCTCCAGCCCCAGGAATCATCGACTACCAACACGGGGAGATTTTCTTTCGTTGTCACCTCGGTTTTCAAGCCTATTTGCTGTGAATCCAAAACCCAAGCCCAACACAACTTACTGTTTAAAAAAAAAAAAAACATCAAATCGCATCAAATCACCTCTCTTTGTCCCGCATTCCGGCAGCCTTTCTAAATCTGCCTACCTAATTAGCTTCTTCTCCTAACCCAAAATATGATTAAATCTGTATTAAAAATATCTGTGCAGAGTAGGATCAGACACACCTGAGCATTTTCTAAATTTAGCAAAGGACAATAGGCTCTGGGTTACTTTAATTGGGTGCGGGATTGCTGCAGGAATACATTTTAATTTGGATTTCCAGAGCATTTCTCTCTGTCTCCTGCCTTTAAATTGCGTAGCAGGGGAAGGGGGAGCATAATGGGGCCCGTTCATAACTGCCCTCCCTCCCGACTTATCTCGGAGCTGAATGAACAATGCGCGGCTGGTGGAGGAGGGGACAGGTGGGAAAGGGGTATTCCTGTCTGCTTAGCATGGCTTTGACAGGTATCCAGGCACAAGCGGGATGGGCCCAGCTCTGCAGAGAGAGGCAGCTGTGGGATGCTAGCAGCATCTTCCTTGTCACCCCGCTTTCCCTGGGAGCCCCCAGTAGTTCCCTGTGCTTTCTGGTGCTGGTGGGAGGAGGCGCTTGCTCAGAGCTAGGTAGCCATGCAGTTGGGACAAGCGCTAGACATGAACGATTTCAACCAGATGTGCATCTCCAAGGCACCTGCCCATTCCTTTGCTGAAAGATGAAATAATGCCACTATGGTATCATATGATGGCATCCCGCCTCCCCTCCCCCAGGAGATGCCAAGGCAGGCTTCTTACAGTGGGCTTGAATGACTTCCCTGATTGTACCTATCACCCCCCCATTGCTGGCGAAAGAAAGAAGCCTGGGAGTCCCAGCATCTGGAAACCACTGGGGTGCAGTCAGTCTTGCTTCGTGAGAGCCCTTTACTGAGGAGGTGGGGGGTGGAACCCAGCGCGGTGGAGGAGGCCTGGCTGCCCAGGAACCAGAGGTGGGCAAGGTTGGGGACTGGCTGGCTTCCTCTCAGCGTTCTCTACTCCCTGCTGGAATTCTTACACCAGGTGCTTGCCACTGATTTTCAATTTGCAAAGCAAAACAAATTTGCATTAATCGGAAAAATCCACAGGAAAGACTGTTTAGATTTTAATGCAGCTGCCGGGAGCCTGTTGGATTCCAAGTTTGCAGGAGGCTCTGTTAACCCTGATGCCATCAGAGGCTTGTTATCTCTCCTCTGAAACAGTCCCGTCTTCGAGCAGAGCTTTCCTCCCCTGGCCCCAGGCTGTGTGGCCTTTTCCCACACACTGGAAGCCAGGGAGGGAAAGCTGCCACACCCCACATCCCATAGCCCACTGTGACATTGCTCCCAGGAAGAGTTGTGAAGGGAGCATTATGAGGTCTATGTGGGACTGCCCTGAGCCCTGGGGCCAGGACACTTGGCGGGGTGGGGGGGGGGCCTGTGAGCTAGACTCAGCCCCTCTTCTGCGATGTCATTCCCGGCTGGCCCCTGCCTGCTGCCCGCTCTGCCTGGGGGCTTCCTGCTCCATGTCTGCACATGGCATTCAGACAGTGAGAACTCATCTGAACCTCAACTTCCACAGGTGCAGTCAGGGTGGTGAATTTTTCCCCAAAGCAACTGTGCGATGCCTTCTCTAGCCATACAGGAGTGGACCCCACAGCCTGCTGCCCTGCTTGCGTGCGGCTTCGCTACTGCTTCTCTCTGTGGAGGCTGAGCATTAGGCACTGACGATTCCATGTGTCTGTGCAAAGGAGAGAAGGCACTTAGACAGGAGCTGTCCTGGAGCTCTTTAAGGGCAGGGAGATCCCAGCCAGCTGAGCGTCAGGGGCAGGAGATGAGCCTCATTCCGGGGCCCCTTCTCCTTCCTGGGCATCATACCCCCCTCCCTCTGGGCCATTCATTCAGTTAACAGATATTTTTTAAGCTCCTATGTGACAGGCACTATTCTAATCATGAACATAGTAGAATAAAGTCCTTACCTTCATGGAGCTTATATCCTAGTGGGGGTTGATAACCTAGAGATACATAAACCAAAAAAAAAAAAAGAATCCATCGTCAGGTGGTTGTCAGAGCTGGATGAAGGAAAGTAAGTAGAGTTGGAGGGCAGAGCCTGGTAGGCGTCTACCATGCGGCCGGCAGGAAAGACCCCTTGAGAGGAAGCAGTAAATAGTAGGTAGTGAGGGAGTGAGCCATGCAGGTGTCTGGGAGGAGGAAATTTCCAGGAGCAGAAGTGCAAGCAGGACCACTCTTTGGGCTCAAAATACCTGGCTGTTTGCTTTGGCTTCCTAGCAAAGAAAAATGCAATGCCAGCCTGGTAGCCAGCAGGTTGATATTAAGAAGGATTATGCTGTGCGTTGACCTAAGAGGGGAGGCTTTGGAATCGGATATACCTAGCCCTGGATCTGTGCACTGACATTGCCAGCTGTGTGACTCTGAGCACATCACTTAACCTCTCTGGACCTCAGAGTCCTTAGCTGGAAAATAGGGAGATCATGATAGTTTCTATCCCAGAGAGGTATTGTGACAATTAAATAGGAAAAGAGATGTAGAGCACTTAGTGTCATAACCAGCCCATTTAGTAACTCACTAAATGCTATTTGTTGCCTTTGAGGAAAGATAAATGGAGTGAAGGGAGATGCATGTTTAGAAAAGAAAGGATGGAAGGGGAAGAGACCAGGCATCTTCCAAAGGGAACACTTCCTAAAACAGGTCAGCTCTTAAGAATCAGAGCAAATGAACGCCGTTCCTCACCCGGCTGATGATCCAGCGGTGGGGAGCGCATCGCTGCCTGCGTCAGCCCCAAGTGATGAGCGGGATTCAGGGATGCCGATTCTGTTCCCAGGACAGCTTCCTCCTAGAGCAGCAGAGGGAAAGCCAAGCGCCAGGAGAACTGGACCTTGTCCAGGTCTAGCCTGGCTGGCCAAGCCACTTACCCACTCTGGCCTCAGTTTTCTCTTCGGGAGAACGAGGGGAGTGGGATGGCCTCCCAGGTCCCCCCAGGGCTCTCCCTGGACCTTTGCAGGGGACAGGCACCTGTGAGGTGGTAAAAGGGTCAGGCTCTGGACCACACACGTCTGATTTTGAGCACAGACCTGCCAGTTCCCAGCTGTGTGACCTTGAATGTATTACTTGCCTCATCTTTAAAAATAGGAGAGCCTTGAAGTTTAAATGATACAATGCGTATCAAGTGCTAACAGTGTCTGGTGTCTGGCACATAATGGCTCAGTAAATTGTAACCGTTACAACTATTCCTTCTCCTGCTACTCTTGTTATTGTTCTTATGCACCATCACAGAGCAGTGGGACCCACCCTAATGTTCTCCCGGCCCCAACTCACTTTAGGGAACTTTCTGCTATGGGAACCACAAACTGTGGAGGTTAGTTGCACATGAACCATTGGGTACTGACATTAAATAAAATTCAGTGCAAAGTTACCCTGATACATTGTTAATGGTATGCGTAATTGTTTCAGAGCTGCACAATAATTAGGCATAAGTGGTAAGCTAGGCATGTAAATGAAAATAATTAGTATATGTAACAATTAGGCAAAGAAGGCATTTTTTGTGATCAGCTGGGAGAAGGGAAGATACTAGGGCTGGGGAAGAGGATAGGATGAGGGAAGGATGCCCAGGCCCCATCCTTTTATCCCAAATGGGAGGGCTGGTTCCTTTTCAGGTCCTATCTGGGCCAAACCCCATCAGCCACCGCTGCCTGCCCCAGGTTCCAATATTAGGCCCTGACAAACCACTTAGCCAGGCACTCTTCAAACCCTGGACTTGTGACAAGCGAAGAAAGAGCACAAGGCATTGCCCCTGGGAGTTTCTGGGTGCCCAGGTGGGAAGGGACTCCTTTCTCTATTAGGAGAGTCAGTGCCTAAAACAATACCTGGCGCTTCCAACACATCTGTTGAATGAATGAATGCGTGCTTAGACACGCCTTTGGGGGAAATGTTTGCAACTGAGAACATTGCAAACATGTTTGCAACTGAGAAGTAATGGGAAGAAAGGGAAGTTGGGGCTGGGGGAGAAGAAGAGAGGAGGCTAGTGGTGAAACTTTGGGAGGCCCAAGGGCAAAGCGGTTAGGAGTGTGGGTTATGAAGCTAAACCTCGTGGGCTTCATTCCCTGTGCAATTAGCTGTTCTGTGCCTTGCTTTTCTGCCCTGTAAGCCGGAGACAGACTGTGGTACAGATTAAATGAGTTAAAGTAGTTAATACATGTAAAGTGCTCAGCCCAGGGCAGGGTACACCATCAGAGCTAAATAAAGCCATTTATTAGCCATTTTTATGTACTTTTCTGTAAATATGGGTGTCTTCCCTGCAACTTAGCGGCAGAGAGGTGGGCGGTTCTGACACATGGGGCCCTTGGAGGAGAGAAAGGACAGGGAGTTGCACGCCTCCCATTATCCTTCCCTTCGCTGAGCACACATTCACATTACCAAGCACCACGTGCCGGGCCCTAACCCAGGAGCTAGCAATCCAGCAGGGAACAAGACAGGCAAGGTCCCTGCCCTCTTGGAGCTTACAGTAGAGGAGGGGCAGGTGGTTCATAAACGTGAATAAAATACACAGTGTGTCACTTAGTGCTAAGTGCTATGGAGAGAAATTAGCAGGGAGAGGGATTAAAAGGAGCCGAGTGTGGGCGTTGGAACCAAATTGGCTAAAAACAGTGGAAAGGCCACAATCTTTATGCATCTGCATAAGCGTGTGTGTGTACGTTTACTATGTGGATTTTCTGTGAGGATGTTTTAAATCCCAGGCCAGCCGGAAGCCTCTTTCTCCCCACTGCCCAGCCTGGGTTTGCTGGGGAATGCATTATACCGTTCCAGTGTCTTACAGATGGAAAACCAGTGCCAAGTGACCTGCCCAAGGTCACACAGCTTGTAATTAAGTACTGGGCAGATCTCCTTTGTCAATCTAAGAAAACACATTTGTAAAATGGTACTTGTTGAGTGTTTACTGGTGAATGGCCCTATGCTAGGTGCATTATTACATTTTTACTTCCTTCAAGGCAGGGGTTCCTATCCCTTTCGCAGATGGAGAAACTGAGGCCCAGAGAGGTTTTGTCACCTTCCAGAGTTCACACAGTTAGAACCCAGGTCTGCTTGCGTCTGACTCCAGAGCCAGACCCTGTCCACCACTAAAACTGTTAGTAAGAATAACCACTGTGATCCCTCCAGGGTTAAATGAGGAATTTGAGTGAGTAATATAGTGGGTAAGAACACAGGGTCTAAATTCATATTCCTGGGATTTAAATCCTGGCCTATCCACTTAGCGGCTGTGTGACCTTGAGCAAGCCTCAGAGCCTCTCGGTGCCTCGTCTGTGCAGTAGGGGTGGTAATAGTAACCTGTCATACTGCTGTGTGAGCATTGAATGAGTTAACCCCTGTAAAAGCACTTAGCACTGTGCCCCGCACAGTGAACACGGCATGCGTCAGCTGTTATTATCAAGAAATGTAGTCACGTCTTCCGGGTGCCCAGCCCCTCCTGCTGGTGGCATAGCCAGCTGACCTGTTTATGGAGTGTGTGGTGAGCCCAGGCAGGGGAGGTGTGGCTTAGCTGGGGTTTTCTCTGATGGGGGCCCCTTACACAGGCAGGACCCGGGGCTGCGATCCTGTCTGTGGACTGCAGCTGACAGCACCCCCTCTGGATCATCTGGGTCCTCTTGCCTCTCCCTCTCAGCACCAGAACATCACTCAGACCCCCAGTTCGAAGCCTGCCACTGTGAAGGGAGAGACAACTTCATGCCCCAGAGAAACCTATCAGTACTGCCAGGACAGAGACCCTGTTTGCAGCTGCTCTTGTTCTGCATGTTTCAGTATCGGGCATGATGTGGGCACACATTCTGGAGGTGCTGAATGCCAGCCTATGCCAGTGGCAAGGGGCATGGGCAGCCCTGGAAGGGAGGAGTGAGGCTGGCCAGTGCCTTCCTTGCTCCACCCAATTCCCCACCGGTCGGCCAACTACAGAATCAAGGGGGCATTTGATGTGAGGTCTGAAGCACCACCTGAACATTTCATGCTGGCCCCTGGACATGTGGGGTAGCCCAGGATGTGGAGACAAGATCAGTGAAGGCCTCGGTTTCAAGAGGCTTCACTCATCTCTGCCTCAGAAGCGTTCAGGTACCAAGTGCATCTGCGTGTCAGGTCTGGCTCCTCTGCCAGTAGGAGACAGCGGTCAGGAAGGAGGATGCTGCTGTCCCTCTCCGGGTCATAGCCCGAAGCGATGATTTTTCCTCGAGGGAGATTAAAGAGTCAGGTGCAAGGGAGCCTGTGTCTGGAGGGAAGACAGGTCAGCCTGTTATTTCTCAAGTACATCGTGTCCGGAAATAGCCCAGAGCTGTGGCAGCCCCAACTTTTCCTCCTAAACTAAGATGGTCCAAGGGCACCCTTGCCCTGGCCCTCCAGGTTGGCAAAGTCCTCACGGGGAGGCATTTTCTAAACACAAGGGCCCTCGGTTGCTCTGCTGGGATGGCTGGGCCACTGGGCAGCAGCCCCAGAGCTGAGCTTCCAGCCAAAGGCTTGGTTTCCTACGCACATGTTAACAGGCAGAAAAGAAAAACTCTGGTGCTGAAGTGTGAACTGGAAATGCTTTTGAACAATCTGTTCAGGCCTGATTGAACCCTGGTCTCTGCCTCTCTTAAGTGAGTGATCTGCAGACTCTAATGTTCCCCGGAATCTTCCATGCTCCCTGAGCACCACGTTTATTGCTTTATTATAGCACTTAGCACGCGCTATTGTAATTATTTGTTTATATGTCCATAATCATCTCTTCTAGGCTGTCAGCTCTGCAGAGGGACAGCTTGCATTACTCACCTCTGTTTCTGCAGCCCCACGGTCACGGCCTGGCACTTGGGGCTCGGTGACTGTTTGTGGAATGGGAAGGAGGCAGAGAGGGAGGAAGATGGGATGCACAGCCCTCCGTGGTCGGGAGCCACTTCCTGTGACCACTCACTGGCCAAGGGAAGCCTGCTTAGGGCTGTGCTAGTGGTCCTTGCCTATGGGAATGTCCCTTGCCCAAGCGATAGCTCGTGAATCCCTCCACGGTTTGAAATCCCAAACCCTGGGCATCTGCCTGGCAGCCTCCCACACCTCTGACCAGCTGCCTCTGGCCAGTGGTGCTCATAGCAGCACTTCTGCCCCCCACTGCCTTCAGGAGGATCAAAGTAAGAAGGGGGCAGGTACCCACCTGTGCAACAAGCCCTGCATCTCTACTGAGGGGCTTGGCGCTTCCGAGGAGGTATTAAGGCCCCCACTGGTTTTTCATTGACACAGAAACATGTGCCGCCTCCTTCGCTGGAGATACAGAAATATATTTCCAAGTTGTTGACCCAGGTGTTATAACGCCGGAGATTAGAATCCTGGAGATGAAAGCGGAAAGGTCACACACACACATACACCACACACACACACACTCACTCCTGTGAGGCTGGCACTCACTCCCCTCCCTCCCACCAGCCCGGGTTGGATCCCAGCTGAGGACCAACTATACATCAAGGTCCTGGCCTGGAAGCCTCAGTGGGACAGCCACCTGGAGCTTGTCGGAGAACCAGAGGAAGGCGGTTTGGGTAAGCAGGGCACAGAAAGGAGGAGGGATATGCAACAATCTGGGGGCTCATCCTAGCTTTAAAGGACTCAGCCCTTTATTGTGGAATCAGACGGTGATGCCTGTGCTGGGCCAGGAAGCAGACAGGAAACCACCTTGGAATACACGCTGGGTGTTTGACGCCAGGCTAGACCTTCATGCACCCTCGTCTACCCCCATGAGCCCACCCTCTCCACTCTACCGCGTTGATTCTCGAGACTGAGCCTG
The DNA here is from genome assembly GCF_964374135.1 of Grampus griseus. Taxonomy (NCBI): domain Eukaryota; kingdom Metazoa; phylum Chordata; class Mammalia; order Artiodactyla; family Delphinidae; genus Grampus; species Grampus griseus. The sequence goes on from NC_139017.1 coordinate 85,217,411, forward strand.
GGCCAGAGGTCTAAGGGAGTCCTGGAGAAGGTGCCTTGACTCTTGGGATAGTTGAGCTGTAAGGAGCCCTAGAGGCCATACATTCCAACCCCTTATCCTGCTGGTGGGAGGTTGAGAGGTCAGGCAATTTGAACGTGGTCACCCAGCTAGTGTGGGCAGAGCCAGGACAGAACCAGGCCTGTTGACTTTTGGTCCAGAGTCCATTTGGAGTTTTGTGGGGATGATCAGACCTGAGTGTGTGTACCTGGCTTATCCCCAGTCATAGGCCTTAAAGGCCAGGCCCATTATTTCTGTTTCTATTTCTTGCAGAGGAGACACTCAATAAACATTGATTGGATACTTTACATCACTATCTCATTGAACCTTCACAACTTCCATATAAAACAGGGATTGTGCTTCTCTATAGATGAGACATTTGTAGCTCAGAGAGGTCAGGTAACTTGCCTGAAGTCACATAGCTACTAACAGCTAAAAACAGAACTTAGAGCCAGATCTGACTTCAGAGCCAAAATATATCTAGCAAATCCTTCCTATATGCCGGATACTGTTCTGATTCCTTGTATGTTCCAACTTAACTCATGCTCCTAATGTCTTATGAGATAAATGCTGTTACTTTCCCCCTTTAAAGGCACAGAGAGGTTAAGTATCTTTGCCAAAGTCACATAGCCAGTAATCTTTCTGACTCAGAAGAACTCACTATTAGTAGTGTTCTACATATACTCAGTAAACATTTGTTGGATGAATGAATAGAAGTACAGGAGTAACTGCCGGGGGATCTTCAGCTATGCTCTTAGCACTTGGGGGGCTGGTTCATCAGAAGAATCTCTCCTCTCCCAACCACGACCAGCACCATATCACCTCTCCTCAAAACACAAATTGAAAGCCACTTAGCTGTGCTGGAACTGGGTGGAATCTAAATTTTACCTGACCTCAAGGCAGAGACTCAAGGCAGTTCTTCCTTTCCTCCTGCCAATGCCACCCTGCTCATGAATTAAAGATGCTGCCTGTGGCCATGGCTTCGTAATGGCATCACCTCCTCTGTGTTCATCTCCAACAAATTAGGGCTGCCTAGAAGCACTCTTGGGCTTCAAGGCAACAAATAGTTGGAGACAGAAATGTCTACAGAGTGAGTTTTTCAGCTGCCTTGAGAACAGAACACCCATGACTGTTGCAGTAACTTCGAATTGTTTTAAATCATTGTTTACCCACAGCACTTTCCTGCTATCATTACCACCATAAAGCCTTATATTTAGGCATCTCCGTTATCTCCGTGGGAGCTCAGAGCCCTGGTTTATCCTGTTTATCTTCCTAACAGCTCTGGGAGAGGAGAGGCCAGTATGCTCTTTCAGCTCTTACGCGAGAAGGAAAAGTCAGCTCTGAAAATAAGCAGTAACTCCTCCTATCCAAGGCCTCAGACACATTAGGGGGTTGATGGTGCTGTAGAGGGAAAATATCACTGGGAACAGTTGAGAGACAAGTACTCCTCTCAACCTTCGCTCTGCCATTAACTAGCTATGTTACCTTGGGCAAGTCACTCACTCTCTCTGGGCTTCAGTGTAGTGAGAAGTTAGGACTAAAGTGAGTTCTGAATTAAGATGTGGCAGGTGTGAATGCAATCCCTATCAAACTATCACTGGCATTTTTCACAGAACTAGAACAAAAAATTTCACAATTTGTATGGAAACACAAAAGACCCCGAATAGCCAAAGCAATCTTGAGAACGAAAAACGGAGCTGGAGGAATCAGGCTCCCTGACTTCAGACTATACTACAAAGCTACAGTAATCAAGACAGTATGGTACTGGCACAAAAACAGAAAGAGATCAATGGAACAGGATAGAAAGCCCAGAGATAAACCCACGCACATATGGTCACCTTATCTTTGATAAAGGTGGCAGGAATGTACAGTGGAGAAAGGACAGCCTCTTCAATAAGTGGTGCTGGGAAAACTGGACAGGTACATGTAAAAGTATGAGATTAGATCACTCCCTAACACCATACACAAAAATAAGCTCAAAATGGATTAAAGACCTAAATGTAAGGCCAGAAACTATCAAACTCTTAGAGGAAAACATAGGTAGAACACTCTATGACATAAATCACAGCAAGATCCTTTTTGACCCACCTCCCAGAGAAATGGAAATAAAAATAAACAAATGGGACCTAATGAAACTTCAAAGCTTTTGCACAGCAAAGGAAACCATAAACAATACCAAAAGACAACCCTCAGAATGGGAGAAAATGTTTGCAAATGAAGCAACTGACAAAGGATTAATCTCCAAAATTTATAAGCAGCTCATGCAGCTCAATAACAAAAAAAAACAAATAACCCAATCCAAAAACGGGCAGAAGACCTAAATAGACATTTCTCCAAAGAAGATATACAGACTGCCAACAAACACATGAAAGAATGCTCAACATCATTAATCATTAGAGAAATGCAAATCAAAACTACAATGAGATATCATCTCACACCAGTCAGAATGGCCATCATCAAAAACTCTAGAAACAATAAATGCTGGAGAGGGTGTGGAGAAAAGGGAACACTCTTGCACTGCTGGTGGGAATGTGAATTGGTACAGCCACTATGGAGAACAGTATGGAGGTTCCTTAAAAAACTACAAATAGAACTACCATATGACCCAGCAATCCCACTACTGGGCATATACCCTGAGAAAACCATAATTCAAAAAGAGTCATGTACCAAAATGTTCATTGCAGCTCTATTTACAATAGCCAGGAGATGGAAACAACCTAAGTGTCCATCATCGGATGAATGGATAAAGAAGATGTGGCACATATATACAATGGAATATTACTCAGCCATAAAAAGAAATGAAATTGAGCTATTTGTAATGAGGTGGATAGACCTAGAGTCTGTCATACAGAGTGAAGTAAGTCAGAAAGAGAAAGACAAATACCGTATGCTAACACATATATATGGAATTTAAGGGGAAAAAAATGTCATGAAGAACCTAGGGGTAAGACAGGAATAAAGACACAGACCTACTAGAGAATGGACTTGAGGATATGGGGAGGGGGAAGGGTAAGCTGTGACAAAGTGAGAGAGAGGCATGGACATATATACACTACCAAATGTAAGGTAGATAGCTAGTGGGAAGCAGCCGCATAGCACAGGGAGATCAGCTCGGTGCTTTGTGACTGCCTGGAGGGGTGGGATAGGGAGGGTGGGAGGGAGGGAGACGCAAGAGGGAAGAGATATGGGAACATGTGTATATGTATGGCTGATTTGCTTTGTTATGGAGCAGAAACTAACACACCATTGTAGAGCAATTATACTCCAATAAAGATGTAAAAAAAAAAAAAGATGTGGCAGATGTGGGTGGTTAGGAGCACTTTATTCAGAAACTGGGGCTTGAATTGTAACTGTGCCGTCTCCTACCTGTGTGGCCTTGGGCAGCATTCTACATCTGGCTTATCAAAGCCCAAGTTCAAACCAGGGAAACAGGGGGGGAATTTAATGCAGAGAATTGGTGACCAGGTGATGAAGAGTGAAGAGCCAGACTGGGGGTGGAGAGGTAACCAGAGATTAGCAGGAAGCCACCCCTCTTAGGGAGAGGCTGTATCACAGGAGGTCTCCCCTTGGCATCACTCAGCAGAAGGGGAAATTATGGTGCCCTGTCTGGAGGGAGACATCACACACAGCAGAGAAAGAAGAGAGAAATACCCTGACTCTGGCTTCCTCTCACCCTTCAATTTTCTGCCAGGGCCTCCCTTTGGCTGAATCCAGCTGGAAACCAGTTGGTACAGGAACCCAAGAAATGTAGCTTATGAGGGAATGCAAGGCATGGATCTGAGGACCAAAAGTGCAGGGCCAGCGCACTCTCCTTGCCTGAGTTTTTTCACCTGTAAAATGGCCTATCTCACTGTGCTGTTGGGAGGACTACATGAGATAATGCATGTAAAGTCCTGGGTGATTTCTCTTAACAATCAGTTGATGAGAACTCTGAGTTCATGCCTTTGTAATTGACTAGGTTTGTATGTGTGTGTTGAGTGCTGCACTTACCATGGGTAGAGGTTGTATTTTCAGAACCAGATGACAAGGGGATACATGGGGAAAGATCTCACTCATTCAACAAACTGAATAACAGAGACTGTGCTAGGCCCAAGGGATACAGGATTCATAAATAAATAAATAAGATCCAGGCATAAACTGTGGGTTAAATGGTAGTTTTTGCAGTCAAATGATTTTTAAAATAAGTTTTAAGTCATTTGCAAAATGAAGGGTTTGGTCCAAAGAGCCCCGGACGAGAGCTCCTGTTTCCCAGATCTCCTGTTTATCCTTCTCTTCATTCTTCTCCTTTTAGAGTCCACACAGTCCCTAACTTCCCTGCCTTATCTGCACTCTGGCTTAATGAGCCCTGAGCATCAAGAATGAGTTTGTTCTTTCATGGACAGGTCATTCTGTTTGTTCCCTGCAGATCCATTTGTATGCTTTGCAGCCTGCCCTGTGCCCTGGGCTGCATCCCTAGTGCTCCCTTGACATGTGGCATCCAGGTGAGTTACTGCAGGTGGGAGGACAGAGAGGCTGGGGTAGTTCCTCCGCTTCCTAACTGCTCTGGGCACCACTCCACAATTAGTGCACGAGCCCGGCAGCCCCTCCTCCCTGGCTCAGCTCTCCATGCTTGCTCCTCTGTCCCTTTGGCCTGGCAATAGTGACAGCCTCTGGCCATTGCTAGTCCCCTGGTATCTCAGCAGCCCTTTTTGGTCCCAGTAATCCTGCCCTCACCTCTGTAAATGGTTTTTTCATCAGAGCCTCTGGAACCAGGTGAGATGGAGTCTGTTAACTGCTTGGCCCTCACTGAGCTCCTCTGAGCTTCTTGAAGCTATGCTGTGGTTTAATGGCAGGTATGAAGGCCTTTATGCCATAGGGCTGGAATACAAAATAGATCTTTAAAACATTTAAACAATAAAAAATAAAAGCAAATTCCAGGGAAACTTTTTTTAGCTGTAGCCTTGGGCAACTTACTCAACCCATCTGAGCTTCTTTCTTCAATTGGTTCACAGAGTTAAGAATAAGCATCGTGATAAAAAGATGATGAGAGATAAGACTCCTTACACTGTGGGGTCATTATAGAGGCTGAATGAGAAATAAATGAGACAACTTGTGAACAGCACTTAAGCAGAGTGGCAGAGAGTAGGAGCCTAGTCATGTTCGTTTTCCTTGCTCCTGGGGGCATGGATCCTGTCTTTTCCCTCCTGGAATCCCCACTGCTGGGTATGCCAGTGCAGAACCTGGCACCGAGTCAGCATCACCAACATGCAGGGTTTGGGGAATGAAGGAGCTTAGATAGGAAGATGCTTTACAGTCTCCTTCCTGGGGCCAGAAGAGGAATGGGGTCAAAGTGAGAAGTGTCTGGACTGTGACCTTTCCCCCAGGGGAGGAGCCCCAGGGCAGGAATGCCGGGGCAGCTGCATGTGGTCACAAAGAGGGAAGCGGTCTGCTGCCCCGGAAGGGGTCAGGGCACACACACAGCTGTGGGTGGCAACGGGGTGGACCTTCCGTGTGAGTGCGGCGTGGTGGAGGGCACAGATGTACGTGACTGAAGTAGCAGGAGCCCAGCAGAACACACCAGCCCTGAGCAGGACCCGCTCTAGGGGCTCCAGGGGGCCCCTCCAGCTCACACTTGGGCTGGGGTGTTCAGCAACCAGAGACTGTTTCAGAAACAGGAGAGGGAAGAGGAGGGAGCGCCCAGCACGGGTAGGCTTAGGTGCTGCCAAGCAAGCTGGTACTGGAATTATTTGCAGTCCATATGCCAATTTGCTTTGTCATTGCCTGCCTATCTTTAGAAGCCGCTGGCGTATCTAGGAAACCAGAATCTGTTGACTGTGTTTCTTCGGCGTGGAGAGTGTGATTATTTCCCAGAGATGCTGAAGGAATGTGTGAGGTCGGGTGGTGGGAAGACGACCTCTCCTTGCCCCCCACCCGCTCCCCTGTCCACCCACCCCACCCCGGTCAGGACGCACGTGAGGATCGTGCCCACGCGGCTGCACACACTGCCCTTTCACAGGCTTTTTTTTTGCCCACGGTTGTGAGTCCAGGGTCCGGGTGACCTTTCCCAGATGGAACATCGGCAGGGAGTGGAGGCCTCCGTTTTGGCTCCCAGCTGTCGGGCGGTGGGGTCCTCTGCTCCCTCATGCTCCCCAGGGCATCAGGTAGGCACTGGTCCAGTGGCCTGGGGGCAGAGCTGTCCTTGGCTCCCTATTCCCCAGGAGGAGTAGGAAGCAGAGAGAGGGGATGATGGTACAGCACCAACCTGAGCTCCTAACTAGAACCTTGGAACATTCTCCATCGCCCTCCATCTAGGCTGGCTCCTTCAAGGACAGTGTCATTCATTCAGACACTGCCTAGGGTCCAGAGCAAAGAGTGGCACTTGTTTCAAATCAAGTCCTAACAGTCCAAAGATGCCATCTCAGGAGGAAGAGGGCACCAGCTTGGCGGGGTTAATCCTTTCATAAGACTCTGGTTGAGGGGACTCCAGCTTAGGTTTGACCAGAAGAACTTTAAACTGTGGGACTTTGATTTGATAATGTGTAAATTTGCCCAGCCTGCTGCAGGGACATCATCTAATCAGGATTAGGACCACTTTGGTGAGTGACAAAATGAGGCGCTTAGAATAAAATCCAAACCTTTACAGTTGCTTTCCAGACCTTATCTGATGAGACCCCTGTCTTCTCTCCTAACCCATCCCCTACCACGCCCCCTTGTCCTCAAGGCTTTAGCCCCTCTGGCCTCTTTCCTGTCCTTGCACATGCCGTGCTGATCTCATTCTTGCCTCAGGACCTTTGCGCTGGTCGTTGCTTCTGTTTCCCCCAGATCTTCACAGGACTGCCTCTTCTCATCATTCAGGTCTTGTCCATCATTCAGGCAGATAGCATGTCCTTAGAGAGGCCTTCCCTGAACACCACCCAGCTGTGAGCCCACCATCAGCCTCTATTTGGTCCCATTACCCTCTTTTACCTCATTCGTAGCACCTATCATTACCTACATTTATCTTATGCATTATTCGTATACTCATCTACTGTCTGTCTCTCCCATCTAGAATGTAAGCATATTGAGGGCAAGGAATCTGTTTTGTTTACTGCTCCCTCCCCTGCGTCTGGAACAGTGCCTGGCACTTAGTGGGGGCTCAAGAGATTTTTGCTGAATGAATTAATGAATGAATGGGGCCTTATGGTCCAATGATGCCCTGAGCTCAGGCTCTGAGGCTAGTACTGCTCAACACTAGGTGCTCCCATTTGATTTATCATCTCTGCTACCTTGCACAACTTCCCTTTTCACCCCGTAGCTGCCTCTCCCCTGCAGTGCCTTCTACACACACAGCCACTTAAAATGCAGAAACCATTTTAACATTAGGTGGCAAAATCTTGAGGGTGTAACCCATACACAGAGGAATAATCTCAGGGCTCTGATAAACCTGTTCCCCCGTCGCTAGTTGTGTTTCCTGGTTTGTCATTCACTGCCTGCCGCCTGCAAAAGTACCTCCCATTAGTTCCTTTTGCCAGCAAGGGAGCTTAAGTTTTTGTTTTTGTTTCGTTTTTGCCTGGGCCCCATTCAGCCCCCCAGTTTCCTAGTAAAATGACTCTTTCTGTCTCCACTCTTCCCTGATCTCAGGAGCAGCTTCCCTCGGCCCCTCCCAGAGTTCCTGTGCTCCCCGCACCCCACTGCCCAGCACCGTGCGGGCCCCAGCACTTAGTGTAATGTATACAGAGTGTTGCATGCCTGTCCCCCTACCCTGTAAGACCACGCGCTCTTCAGTGGTGAGGGCTGTGTCTTTTATCTCAGTCTGCCCAACACTGAGTACAGTGTCTCTAAGTCCCCAAGAGATGCCAAGGAAACTTCTTCTCTCCCCAAGCCCCATTCCCATCATTCCTTTTACAACATGCTCTTTGAACCCTATATTTCTCAACGGTTCCAAATCTCTTCCCAGCTCTACTCCCACACTCACCCAAATGACAGTTTACTCAGGTCTTCGTTTTTGGTCTCATCGTCTTCTCAGACAGTTGCTAGCATTGACATCAGCATTTGCACAGCACTTTACAGTTTACAAAGTGGTTTCCTGGTGCAGGATAATTTTGTCATATCCAAGCCGCTTGTATCTCCTCTGGGCTCCTGTCCGGTCAGAGTCTCTAAGTAAACATTTACTGAGCGCTGATTACATGTCATGATTGGATTGGGGTATTTTTTGAGCCTCCTTGTGGGAACCTGCCAACTGTTCAGAGTAGGACAACCTCACAAAAGCAGGGAAAACTATACTCAAGGCCCCTTATTCCTGAGGCCTCAGCACACCATACCATATTAAGGCCCACTTGCTTCCCAGGCCAGCCTTCTCATAAATGTGCCCACCCAAGATTGTCAACATTCAGACCCCTTCTGTAGTAGCAGAAAGCACCCTGTGTTGTGACCTGTCAGGCAGGCAGGAAGGATGGTACTGTGGGAGGTCCAGTGGTCTGGGTCTGTGCTTTCTCCACCTTAGCTCCCTCATCCTTTGGATGAAGAGAATTCACCTGCCCTGTCCCCTCCCAAGGTCATTAAAGGATATATAAGACTTTGTATCCCAGAGGCCTTTATGAAGAGAAATACCAGTAGGAGGGCTCCTTTTTTCCCTCTCCTGCAGGGACCTCCCCAACCCTCCACCTGTGTGAGCGTCTGCTGCCTCAGAGGCAAGCAGGTATTTTCTCACAACCCCTCCTCCAACCAGGCTAGACCCCATCACACGGCCTCAGTTCTGCTCTGTCATCGTTTGAATTAACAATAACAGTGAACATTTACTGAGCATTTCTTAGGTGCCAGGAGCTATTCTAAGCACTCTGCATGGATTAACTCAATCATGACAACTTCCCTAGGAAGTGGGTACTTTTATGTAGATGAGTGTGCAGTCTGTGAATAAAGACAGTGTTGCTTCTTCATTTCCAGTCTAGATGCTTTTATGTTTCTTGTTCTTGCCTTATTGTACCAGCTTGGACTTTCAGTACAATGTTGAATGAAATGTTGAATAGAAATGGTGAAAGCAGACATCCTTGCCTTGTTACCAGTCTAAGGACATCCAGTCTTCCACAGTAAGACCAGGATCTGGTCTTTTCACCAATAGGTATGATGTTACTGTAGGTTTTTTATAGATGCCTTTTTTCCAGTTGAGGACATCTGCTGAGAGTTTTTTAAAAATCATAAGTTGGTATTATATTATGTTAAAAGTTCTTTATGTATCTATTGAGATGATCATATGGGCTTCCTTTTTTGTATATTGATATGGTGAATTATACACTGAAGAGTTTGTATAGAATTGATATTATTTCTTTCCTAAATGTTTGGTAGAATTTATCAGTGAAGCCATCTGTACCTGAAATTTTATTTGTGGAAATATTTTAAACTAATAATTCAATTTATTTAATAGATATAAGGCTATTCAGGTTATCTGTTTCTTTTTGAGCACATTTTGGGAGTTTGATAGTTGATGTCTTTCAAGGAATTTCTCCATTTCATCTAAATTTTTGAATTTTTTGCCATGAAGTCATTTATAATATTATCTTTTCGAAGTGTATAGAATCCATAGTAAAATTCAATCTTTTGTGCCTGACCTTGGTGATTTCTTTTTTTTCTTGATCAGAATGATAGTTTTTCAATTATATTCATCTGTATAAAGAAAGAGCTTTTGATTTCATTGAATCTATTTTTGCTTTTGTTTTATATTTTATTGATCTATGTTCTTTTCTTTTTTTGTTTCTTTCCTTCTGTTTACTGTGGTTTCAATTGTCTTTTGTTCCCTAGTTTCTTACATGGAAACTTAGCTTATTGATTTGAGACTTTTCTCTTTTTTTTTAGTATAAACATTTAATGCTATAAATTTCCCTTTAAGCACTGCTTTTGCTACTACACACCACTAAGTTTGGTATGTTGTGTTCATTTTTATTCAGTTCAAAATTTTCTAATTTCCCTTGTGATTTTTTTTTCCTTTGGCCTATGGGTTATTTAGAAATGCACTGTTTAATCTCCTAATATTTGAAGATTTTTCAGATATCTTTTTTAAAGTTTCTAGTTTAATTCTATTATGGCCAAAGAAAAGACTTTATATGATTTCAATCCATTACAATATACTGAGACTTGTTTTGTGGCCCAGAATATGGTCTATCTTGGTAAGTTATTTATATGCCCCTGAAGGCAGTGTATATTGTGCTGTTGTTGGCTGGAGTGTTCTAATTATGTCAGGTCAAGAAGGTTGATGGGATTGAGTGTTTTATATCCCTACTGATTTTGTCTATTTTTTCTATCAATTGCTGAGAAAAGAATGTTTGAACTTCCAATTATAGTTGTGGATTTGTCTATTTCTCCTTTTACATATCAAGTTTTGCTTACATCATATATTTTGAAGCTCTATTAATAGGTGCATATACATTTAGGGTGGTTATATCCTTTTGATGAGTTTACTCCTTTATCATTATAAAGTATCCATCTTTATCTCTGGTAAGAGTCCTTGTTCTAAAGTCTACTTTAGGTGATGTCATCACCCCAGTTTGTTTTGATCAGTGTTTGCTTGGTATATCTTTTTCTATCCTTTTACCTTTAACCTACCTGTGTCTTCGTATTTAAAGTTTGTTTCTTATAGATAGCATACAGTTAAGTCTCGCTTTTTTAAATCCAATATGACAATCTCTGCTTTTTAATAAAAGTTTGTAGGTCCTTTTTATTTAATTTAATTACTGATTTTGTTGAATTTAAATCTACTGTCTTGCTATTTATTTTCTAATTGTCCCATCGGTACTTTGTTTCTGTTTTCTTCTTTCTCTGCCTTATTATGTATTAATCGAGTATTTTTATGATTCCATTTCATCTCCATTGTTGGCTAACTAGCCATATCTCTGTTTTATTTTTAGTGATTGCTCTATGATTTACAATGTATTTTATTGTAAATGGAAATATATTTTATTGATTTTAATGTATCAGAGTCTATCTTCAAATAATATACCACTTCACATATAGTGTAAAGAATTTTATGGCTATGTATTCTATTTTCTGATTCTTGTCCTTTGTGATATCATTGCCATACATTTTATTTCTACATTATATAAACCCCATAATACAGTGAAAAATGTTTGCTCTAAACAGTCAATATTTTTTTTAACATCTTTATTGGGGTATAATTGCTTTACAATGGTGTGTTAGTTTCTGCTTTATAACAAAGTGAATCAGTTATACATATACATATGTTCCCATATCTCTTCCCTCTTGCATCTCCCTCCCTCCCACCCTCCCTATCCCACCCCTCCAGGCGGTCACAAAGCACCAAGCCGATATCCCTGTGCCATGCGGCTGCTTCCCACTAGCTATCTACCTTACGTTTGTTAGTGTTTATATGTCCATGCCTCTCTCTTGCCCTGTCACAGCTCACCCTTCCCCCTCCCCATATCCTCAAGTCTGTTCTCCAGTAGGTCTGTGTCTTTATTCCTGTCTTACCCCTAGGTTCTTCATGACATTTTTTTCCTTAAATTCCATGTATATGTGCTAGCATACGGTATTTGTCTTTCTCTTTCTGACTTCACTCTGTATGACAGACTCTAGGTCTATCCACCTCATTACAAATAGCTCAATTTCGTTTCTTTTTATGGCTGAGTAATATTCCATTGTATATATGTGCCACATCTTCTTTATCCATTCATCCGATGATGGGCACTTCGGTTGTTTCCATCTCCAGGCTTTTGTAAATAGAGCTGCAATGAACATTTTGGTACATGACTCTTTTTGAATTATGGTTTTCTCAGGGTATATGCCCAGTAGTGGGATTGCTGGGTCATATGGTAGTTCTATTTGTAGTATTTTAAGGAACCTCCATACTGTTCTCCATAGTGGCTGAACCAATTCACATTCCCACCAGCAGTGCAAGAGTGTTCCCTTTTCTCCACACCCTCTCCAGCATTTATTGTTTCTAGAGTTTTTGATGATGGCCATTCTGACTGGTGTGAGATGATATCTCATTGTAGTTTTGATTTGCATTTCTCTAATGATTAATGATGTTGAGCATTCTTTCATGTGTTTGCTGGCAGTCTGTATATCTTCTTTGGAGAAATGTCTATTTAGGTCTTCTGCCCATTTTTGGATTGGGTTGTTTGTTTTTTTGTTATTGAGCTGCATGAGCTGCTTGTAAATTTTGGAAATTAATCCTTTGTCCGTTGCTTCATTTGCAAATATTTTCTCCCATTCTGAGGGTTGTCTTTTGGTCTTGTTTATGGTTTCCTTTGCTGTGCAAAAGCTTTGAAGTTTCATTAGGTCCCATTTGTTTATTTTTGTTTTTTTTTCCATTTCTCTAGGAGGTGGGTCAAAAAGGATCTTGCTGTGATTTATGTCATAGAGTGTTCTGCCTATGTTTTCCTCTAAGAGTTTGATAGTTTCAGACAGTCAATATTTTTAAAGAGATTTCAAAATGAGTAAAAATGTATTTCAGTTTACTCACATATCTGCTATTCTCAGTGCTTTTCATTCCCTTGGGCAGATCCAGATTTCCATGTAGTATCATTTTCTTTTATCCTGGGGAGCTTCCTTTAACATTTCTTATAGGCAGGACTGCTGGCAATGAATTATCTCAGCTTTAATCTGAAAAAGTATTCTGCTTTCATTTTTGAAAGATATTTTTGCTGAATATAGAATTCTAGGTTGACAGTTTTTCCTTTCCGTGCTCACAGCTGTCACTGTCTTCCGGTTTGCATCTTTATGACAAGAGGTCTGCCACTTTGCCTTTGTTCTTCCGTGTAGAATGTCCTTTTCCCATTGGCTGCTTTTAGGGTTTTCTCTTTATCACTGGTTTTTAGCAATTTGGCTATGCTGTGCCTTGGTGTCGTTTTTTTGTTTGTTTATTGGTTTATTACATTTACTCTGCTTTGAGTTCAGTGAGCCTCTTGGATCTGTGGCTTTATAGGTTTCATGTAATTTTGAAAATTTTTAACCATTTCTTCAAATATTTTTTCTGTGCTCCCTTTCTTTTTGGAGGGATTCCATTTACACACATGTTAGGTCACTGGATGCTGTCCTATAGGTCACTGATGCCATGTTCATTTATTTTTCAGTCCTTTGTCTCTTTCTGCTTTATTTTGGATATTTTCTATTGCTATATCTTCAAATTCACTGACTTTCTGCTGTGTCTGGTTGGCTGTTAATCTCATTCATTATATTTTTCATTTCAGTATTGTATGTTTTCATTTCTAGAACTTTCATTTGGGTCATTTTTATATCTTCCAATTCTATCCTCAACACATTCGTATTTTCTTATACACTCCTAAGCGTCTGTAGTATATTTGTTAGAGTAGTTTTAATATTCTTCTATACTATTTCATCATCTTTGTCATTTCTGAGTCATTTTCTACTGATCAGTTTTTCTCCTGTTTTTTCTGTCTTTTTGGTTGCCTTGGGTGTTTTTGTTTGTTTGTTTAATTAGATGCCAAACATTGTGAACTTTACTTTGTTGGGTGATGATTTTTTTTTTCTTTTTGCATCCTTTAAATAGTGTTGGACTTTGTTCTGGCCTAAAGTTTAGTTACTTGGGATCAGTTTGACCCTTCCAAGGCTTGTTTTTCAAGCTCTCTTAGGATGAGTCTGGAGCTCACTACTTTCTGTCAGGACATTGCCTGACACCTGTGCATTTATTATAAGGTCTGTCCACTCTGGCTTATGGGAACATGAACACTACCCAGCCCCATTTAGCTCTGGAAATTGTTTGGCCCGATTCTTCATGATGGTTCTTTCCCCAGCCTCATGGAGTTTCATACCTTGCATGTGCAAATTAGTATTTAGCCAAAGATTTAAGAGGATCCTTTTCAGCTCTACCAGAAGTCTTTCTGATATTCTGCTCTGAACATTCTAGCTGCCTCAGTCTCCTCAGAGTCTAAGAGACTGGCCTCTGTTTGGATTCCCATTCCCTGGGCTGCAGTCTAGGAACTGAGTTCAGGCAGTGAGGTGGGGAAATTATAGCCCTCTCCCCGCCCCCATTTGGTTCCTTTCTCTCAGGGAATCCTGTACTGCTTGTTGTCCAATGTCTGGAATTATTTGCTTCATACATTTTATATGATGTTCTAGTTGTTTAAAATAGGAAGGTAAATCCAGTCGCAGTTACTGTGTCACGGCTGGAAGCACAAGTGGCAGTATGTAACTTCATTATGCTTATTTTAAAGATAAAGACTGTGGTTACCGAAGGGGAAAGGTGGAGGGAAGGGATAAATTAGGAGTTTGGGATTAACATACACACACTACTATACATAAAATAGATAATCACAGCAAGGGCCTACTGTATAGCACAGGAAACTCTACTCAGTATTCTGTAATAACCAATATGGGGAAAGAATGGATATATGTATATGTATAACCAAATCACTTTGCTGCATACCTGAAACTAACACAACGCTGTAAATCAGATATACTCCAATATAAAATAAAAATTAAATTTAAAAAAAAAGATAAGGAAACGGAGGCACAGAGATATTTAACAACTTGCCCAAGATAACATTATTCTTAGGTGGCAGAGTCCAGATTTGAGTCCTGGTCAGCAGTCTCCACTAAACTATCAGCTCCTTGGGGGTCAGGGACCTTGCCTGTCTTGTTCACTGCTGTGTCCTAGGCACCTAGCACAGCACCTGGTACACAGTGTTGCTACTCAGTAGATGCTGTTAAATAAAATGAATAATTGACTGACCAATCTGGGACTGAATGAAGCATTTCCCAGGAAGGAGAGAGATGGTTAACTCTCTTATAATGGTATGATAGTATATATATGGTATTATACCATACCAGATGGTATATCTCTTATAATATACCCAGGTTGTGTTTGTTTAATACCACCTGAATGGGCCATGCTGATGATCGTGTCCTGAGGTCTCCAAGCCTTAGCAGGTACTGCTTCACCTACCCTTGCACCTACCTTGCATATACTCCTGTGTGTGAGCAGCAGCTGCTGCTCAAATCTTCTGTCTGGCTTCTGCATTGAAACATATTTTAATCATACACTTTCAAGCCAGAAAGCCAATCTGCATTTTAAAAAATCAAATTCCTTTCCCCAGTGGCGGCCATGCACAAGAGTTGGCCTCTTTTTTGCTGTTGTCCAGCGTGGAAATCCTGGACAAGTAGGAGCCCATCTTGGTCTGAGTTAGGCCACATAAAGAGAAAAGAAGTTCATCTGGCATAGCATACCTTCCTCCAAATACCCTGTTCCTTACCCTACATATTTTGGGAAAGTGGAAGAAAGAGAGCCAGAATTCTCTCTCAGTGGTCCCCTTATCCAGACTGAGGTCTGTTTCGGATGACGGCAGAGCAATTGATTGAAAATTATATGCCCATTTCTACATCCGCATAATTTTGCATATTTATTTTATGGCCAAACAAACTCATTTGGATTACCTCTCTCCCTCTCTCTCCCTCCTGCTTTTGCTTTTGTTGTGTCATAAAAGTCTGGCTCAGCCTGGAAAAATGACCAGTTCTTCTGGTCTTTGTTTCTACAGGGCAAATGGGTTCTTCTCAGAAGACCTCTAGGCTGGTCCTGATCCAGCCTCCTAGAATTCACTCTTTTGCTCCATAACCCCAGCACTGGGGCCTGGGTGATGTCCTGGTCAGCTGAGGTCTGTGCCCAGCTGGGGCATGTGGAGGAAGCGGAAGGGGTGGGAGACTGCTCGTCAGGAAGTTTTCAAGTGGGCAGGTTGTCGGTCTGCCCTGCAGACGAGTGTCTCCCCGGGGACCAAGCTGCTGTCACTGTGGGTAATTGGATTCCTGCTCCCCGACAGGACAGGCTCCAGTAACCTTTAGGATTAATTGCTCCAGTCGACCTCAGCTGCCTCCTCCGACTGGCTGTCTTTGCCAGTCTTGATCAGAAAGCCCCAGGGGCTCAGTGTTGGGCCCTGGGTATTGGGACACGAGTATGAGCCAGACACTTCTTGATCTGAGGCTTGAGAGATTTCCCTTGAGCACTAGCAGTGGCAACCATGGAGGATGCTGTGCTAAACCCTTAAAGCAAGGTCCGTTCCTTATCATAGACCTTCCCAAGGTGGAGTTACAGGAACTCTTCAGTTGGCGGTGTGAAGTCAACAATCATTCTAAAGAGGAACGCCCAGGGCTTCCCTGGCGGCGCAGTGGTTGACAGTCCGCCTGCCGATGCAGGGGACGCGGGTTCGTGCCCCGGTCCGGGAAGATCCCACATGCCGCGGAGCGGCTGGGCCCGTGAGCCATGGCCGCTGAGCCTGCGCGTCCGGAGCCTGTGCTCCGCAACGGGAGAGGCCACAACAGTGAGAGGCCCGTGTACCGCAAAGAAAATAAATAAATAAAAAATAAAAAAAAATAAAGAGGAACGCCAAGCTGTCAGCCTCCTCTCTTCCCAGGAGAAAATGACAATGGCTCTCTCCCCCCTAGGGGGCTAAAGAGGGTTTGGAAGCTTCTTTGAAAGCCTAGCCTAGTGAAAAGCTATGGCTGTGGTTCGTGGGTCACTGAAAATTCATCCTGCTGTGCTTATTCACCAGAACCTAGAATCTAAGGTAGAGAGACGGGAGACACTGCAGTGGCCGCATCTTTGACAGCACTGAGCATCTGTGAGTACTCATAAAAACAATGGCTAACATATATTGGGTACTTAGCCCTGCATTACCGCATTTAATCCTCACAACGACTCTGTTTCTCCCCATCTGGTAAAGGAGAAAACAAGGCTGAGAGATGTTAACAGCAGAGAGGCCACACAGCTGCTCACTGGCAGATCCTTCAGAGCAGTGTGTCTGTTACCGCAGCCAGCGCTTCACCCACTCTCGTCTTTGGAGGTCTTGACAGTAGGACTTTTCCTTTTCTTTCTGGGGTTGGTGGTGGTAGTTGGCAGTGACCATGGTGTCACTAAGGTTCTGTAATCTTCCACGCACCTTGGTGCAGAAAAGATTTTGTCTCCATGTATTTTTCATACAAACACGGGACAGTTACATTGAAGGGACTTTTGCTTTTCTCAGTACTGTTCGCTAGTTCTATCTCCCTTCTCACACTGATCAATAATCCATCAATCGGCAAATGCACATTAACATGGACGCAACGTGCCTCAGTCGACGGGGCAGGGTCCAGCACTGTGCCCCACCAATAGGGTCCTCATACACTAACCTTTTCCCGCGAGGCTCCTGCAGTTGGCAATGACAGTGTGTCATTATGAGACTTTCCTGGAAAGCCTGATTGGCCAGTCATTTGTTTCCACTGCCACCTCCCCACCCCCAGATGGCAATGGATGTTGCCATGACAACATAATGGGAAGCAATCATGCCTATTGTGGGGCAGGAATGTTGACTTGCATGAAAGAGCATGTGTGGGGCTGGGGAGAAGATAAGAGAAACATAGACCTGCTTGTGCCCAGAAAAAAAGAAGTTAATTCAGAATTGAGGAGCCTGCCTTCCGAATGTTCAGTCCCCACCTGATGCCTGTGGAAACTTTATTACTTGCCAGGTCACAGTATTTGCCTACTGACAGAGTCTTACCCAAAAAAGACATAGGACCAGTGCTTTAGATTCATTTGGAACCAAAACTTCACCTCAGGGATGAGAAACTCCTTGTTGCTCTAGTTTTTGAAAAAATTCCTTTCTTGTTTTTCCTGCTTCCTTTCCTTTTCTGCACACACAACAACACAACCTCCAAAAAGCTGGGAAAGCAATGGGTGGCATTTCCATCACATAGGAGAAGAGCTCTGATTTCTTTATTTTTGAGGCAAAAAAAAAAAAGGTTTTGAATTAAGTCAAAGAGTCAAGCAAAACCACTGTCAAATCAGAGAGTCACTGGAAGAAGGGAGCGAGCTGAAGTTGGGTGGGTGCTGGGAAGCCTGGGCAGGAGGCAGGAAACAGCAAGTGGGAGGGGACAGTGGAGACAACGGGAGCTGGACTCAGCGCCAGAAGACCTAACTTGGAGTTTCAGTTCTGCTGCGACCGTTAGTGTGGTTAAGAGTAAGTGTTCTAGAGTCTAACTCCCAGGTTCCATCCCTGGCTCTGACACTTACCAGCTTACCAGTGTAAACTTGGGCAGGTTAACCTAATACTTACTTGTGTCAGTCTGGGCTGAAAGAGGATAGATGAGCTAACTAGGGACACGCCATGAGTGGTAGCTGTTAATTTTACTGTGCAATGTGAACAAGTTATCTTACCTCTCTGAGCCTTGATTTACTCGTTAGTAAAATGGGAATTATTTTTGCCTCACAGGCAAATATTCGTGAGGATTAAGTAAGTTAATATGTCAGAGAGTGCCTAGCCGCTGCTTTCCACACGTGCAGGAGGTGCTAAATAAATGTCAGTCAAACCTTGATCTACTATTCTAAAGGAGGAAGGGAGGAGACAAGACCTTAAAACTGTCCACCATGCATTCTTCTGTCCCATCTCACGCAAACGTATACCTTTCAAATGCCTGTGGCAGGCAATTCTTCATTTTCTCCTCCTGAATCATCAAATATTTGCAGAGTGCTGAACTGGGCTGGGGGCTGTGGAGAGTTTGAAAGTGCAGAGGGAGCGTCCTGCCTCAAGGTGCTTTACCCTTGAGGGAGGAAAAGAAACAGTGCAGGTAAGAAAGTGCCGTGTGCACTGTGAGCTGCAGAACCCCCTGCACGGTGAGCAGGGCGCAGTCCATGGTAGGTATTCTATGTGCGGAATAAATGAACGAGTGAATTTGAAGTAAAATGACAATGAAATACTAAGACAGGCAGTGTGTGCTGGAGACATTACAGAGGGGCGGAATCCAGTGAGTGCTAGAGTGGTTAGTAAGGTGGGTAGAGGAGCTAGCATGTGAGCAGGGTGGACAGAACACCTCCGCTTGCTTGTCTCCATCAGGGCCCGGCGTCTGAGCTCTGGGGCCCCAGAGGGCAGGGATCCGAAGCTCTCCTGCCTGCCACTGCCCCCCCCCCGAGTCCACTGGCCTGCCCTGAGCCCCGTTGGGTGTCGCTTACCCTTGCCGTGCCCATGCATATGTGCACATTGGAGGAATACAAAGGACATGTACTGGTTATCTACTGCGGCAGATCAAAGGACCCTAAAATTTAGAACAACAAACATTTATCATCTCACACGCTCTGTGGGCTGAGGATCCAGGTATGGCTTCGTTGGGTGCCTGTGGCTCCAGGACTCACGGGGTGACAGTCACGATGTCAGCCAGGGCTGCAGGCATCTGAAGTCTGACTCCGGCGGTTACTGGCCCATCTCAGTCCCTCACCATGGCTGCTGACTTCCCCCAGAACAAATGATCTAAGAGATGGAGAGAGCCCAAGATGGACACCACAGTCTTCCTCTAATCTTGGAAGTGAGACCCCATCACTTCTGCCACATTCTCTTAGGTAGAAGCAGGTCATGAAGTCTAGCCCATGCACAAAGGAGGTACACAGGGTGTGAATACCAGGAGGCAGGGATACTGCGACCATCTTAAAGGCTGCCAACCATAGGACATAGGATGCTTTTTCTTCTAAGCCCAACAACCAGAAAGGAGAACCCCAGCATGCTGAACCAAAGGGCCTTTTCTCATGTGTTTTGTTTGTTACTTTGCACGTGCATAAAGGAGATGCCGTCTTCTAGGTCTTCTGGGTCTGAGAACAACATCTGGGACTTCCCCAGCACACCCCAGTGACAAGTCCCTTCCCCTGTGGAGAAAAGTTCAGTGCATCAGTCTTTACTGCCCACTTGTGCGCTATGTGGTGGGTACCATGACAGATGGCTGAACACTGGGGCACAGGAGCCAGTGGGGGGTGGGGGGGAGGTGGAGAGCAGAGAGGGAACGAGGTCAGGGAGGTCACCCCATAGATGAGCCTAAACTGCCCTGAAGGACAGGGAGGTGTTAGCCAGGAGTGGGGAGTGGGTGTTTCAGTCGGAAGCAGGAGTTCAGAGGGAAGAAAGGCGTCACGGGTGGGGGGCTGTTAGAGAGTATGGCAGAGTTGGGGGCACGTGGGAAGCTTTGGAAGCACAGCTTCCAAAGGCCCAGCAGTTAAGCAGGCAGCTGATTCTCTAGTTCCCTTTGGACCCATCTTGATAGCCTTGGTCAGACTGGGTTAAGGAGTGGATGCCCTGAGCACAGGTAGATCTGGAATAAGGAAGGAAGGAATGATCACAAGATCCAATGCCCTAAGCCCAGCAGCTCGGCTTGAGGGGCTGTCCCTGAGCCCTGGGCAGAGCAGAGAAGCAAGGTGTGGGAAGCAGCATCCTGAGAGAGAACCAGGTCAAGGCCGGGGCCACATTCACAAACCAAGTTTCGTTCGCTAAGACAGGAAAAGAGTTACGTTTGTTCGGGTTTTTTTTAAAAAAATACAGTGATATGCCAGGTGTCACAAGCCACAAGCAAATGACCAACCTCCAAATAAGGGATGCTGACACTAAGTCGGGTAAGGTCAGACAGGCTGAAGCTCCCTCTTGCAGAGCAGTCTGGACAGGGTGGTACTGCGTGGCGGGATGCCTGCTGGGTGACGTGCTGTGCCGTGCCCCAGGCAGGGCGAGCAACACAGGTATTTAGGCGTGCCCACCGTCACAGGTGCTGGGCCAGGGGAACTGATAGGGCGGGCTCCTGGGCCCCACCGGGCACTTCAGAGCAGGGACTTCCGTGTCTGTCACCACCTGCTTGTCTAGCTTGATAGCTCTTTTTTCAAACTAATGAGTCTAGGAAAGGAAAAGTAGCATACTCCCCAGGCACGGCCACTTGAGTACGGGACTCCCATGGCCACTTCTGGGCTCACAGCCCCAAGAACACAGAGAACACAGGAGTGCAGAGGAACCCGTTTCTCCTGGTTCTCTACCCATCTAGTAACGACTGCCGACAGCTCACACCAGAGCTGTGGGGTCCTCATCTGTAAAACCAAGGGGCCTCAAGAACGGTTCTCCGCCCTGGCTGTTCATTAGCACCGGCCAGGGAGCTTTCTGAAGTGGGTGACACCCCGGCCTCACCATGAGTGATTCGAATTGAAGGGCCTGGGCCGAGGCTAGGGCATTACTGTTCCATTCAACAGACCTGGAGTCTGACTCGAGGCTGGGGCTCTTGCTGTACCAGTTTCCTGTGTGACTCCCAGCGGGCTGTGCTCCACAGTCACCTGGGGACTGATTCACACTCCCTGTGCCTCCTGACGCAGGATCTCTAGGTCAGGGGGAGGCCCAGGAGTCTGCATTGAAGGATGTCCCCTGGTGTCTCTCATGCTGCAGGCTCACAGGTACCGTGGGGTGTCTTTACTGAGCACTGGAGAGCGAAAACTCGAGGGTGTCCATTCTGTCACTACTGGGAGTCCTTCTGAAAGGTACCGATCTGTCATCGCGTCAAATAGGCTTATAGCAATACTTCACAGGGCTGTGATGAGCAGCGGAGATGCTGGTACGAATGCTACTGCTGTTTTTCGGATTTTCCTGCTGCCTGAGTGTCCTGGGTATGGGTTTCTACGTTGGTGTGTCCTGCCCCAGCCCCCAGCGCCATGCGGCCACAGATGCTAAATCAGAGGGCGTGGATGGGGAGAATGAAGGCCCGGGCCTGCTCTGGAGTGTGCCTGCCTCAGAACTCCACTGAAAGCACGATACCATGCAGTTTCTAAATCAGTCATTTGGGCTAGTTTAGCGTGAAAGGCCCCAACGAGCCGGGACTGATTCATCCATTCTCGGCGTTCTGGGGAGGCATGCGGCACAGGTCCCTGCGAAGCGGTGGGCTTCCACATGGACAATGCTGTCTGCTTCCCCTCCTTCGCCAGCAGGGCAGCCCTCTCCGCAGGTGGCCCGGAAAGAAAACCGCCAGCCTATGTGGCCAGGGCAGAGGGACCAGACCACGAGGTTGGGCCGAGCGTGGGTCCCGAGTCTGCCTTCCACAGCCAAGCCCCCCCCACCCCGCCACTGCCCAGGCTGTGCGAGGTCGCCATGGTGACTTCCTGTCCCCAGTATATCCGGGCTCTCTGAGAGCCACTGGGCAGCGGTGGCAGGTGCAGATAAGGGTCTCTAAGCAGCGGCGGCTGTCGCGCAGCCTGCAGCGGCCAAGCACAGCATCGATTCTCGCCTGTGCCGCTGCCCACAGAGGATAAGGGAGGCTGGGGGAGGAGGGAGCCCTTTCTATATTTAGCTCCCACAGTGGTACATCCCGGCGGACAGCTTCGAAAGAGGCTGACTTCCAGTCCAGCATGGGAAGGTTTAACATTCCTCAGTTAGGCACACTCTATGGAGGGCTGTGTTTCGCCCATTGAGAGGGTTTTTTAAAAATAAGGAAAAAGGAAATCAAGAGGGAATAGAACAACAAAGCTAAGCTGATTTAGAGCAATGAGGGAAACTGCCCCTAAACACCTCCTCCGCCCAGCCATCCACAACTCCATCCCTGGACCTGCTGGACATGGAGGGGGGCTGGCTGGGGCGGGCGTTGGAACAGGAGCGTCGGAGAACAGGATTCTCTGGATTGCTGAGCAGTTTGGCCCCTGAGATGCTGCCCAGAGCAGAGGCATAGCAACTGAGTATTTGCCCAGGGCCTTAGATCGTGACCCTTTGGAGGGGCTCTTGTTTGGGAGGGGGCACAGGAGAGACTTGGGTCATTGGAAATTTCAGTTAATGGCCTGATGACCTGGGGATTTGCTCTAAGCTCCCCCTCTCTCCTCCAAAGCCCTCCAAGACGCATGAAAGGGGGGCAGCACACCGGGGGAGCCAGAGTGCTGACAAATTTTTATTTGCCTGAATTCACCAGGTAATTGCATGTCCCTCACTTTGCTTCGGCTGCTCAGGCCGTGGCCCATTCAGTGGCCTGGATTGAGCTCCCTCAGCCCGGGGCCTTGTAGAGAGATAAGCACAAGAAAGATTGAGGCTCTGGTCCCCTGAGGTCCCTGAGCCCCCAGGAACGCAGGAATGAAAAGGAAACTGGAGAACAGACCCAGAGGACAGATGCTGGTGCAAATGAGCGTAATGTGAACTGGTGCAGGGCCTGTGGGAGGAGCAGTCGGGGGGTCTGGGGAGCGGGGACTAAAGGCAGGAGACCCACCTGGCTTGGGCCTTGTGCCTTTCCCAGCCAGTCTTGTGTGGAGAGTATCTAGCCAACCTGGCATCTTCAGGGATGTTAGTGATGCCAGGTGAAGAGTTCCATGCCAAGTTCATTATCATTGTTCAAGTTATTTACAAATGACCCTGCTGCTTAATGAGCAAGTTAAAAGACGGATCAGAAATCCATGGCTTCTTCACTTGGCAGAAGTGAATCTTCACTCTGGAATCTTGGAATCTTTACTCTGTCACTCTGAGCCTTGGAGAGAAGGGCCTTCAGAGGCCGGAACCACAGTTGGCCAGGGATGCACTGAATGGGTGCCGTCTCCAGGCAGCTGGGCTTTAAATGAACTGGGATGTTTGGACTATCTTTCCTCCCCCACTACATTCATGTTGAATGTTGCATGACCCTCCCCTTCCCATCTACTCCCTACTCAGCTTTTCCTGCCCTAACTCTTACCTGGTGGTAATAAGTAGGCACCAGGGAAGGCCACAGAAACTAGCACTTCCCTTCTGCTCACCCTGATCTCATGGCCAGCAGACTCCCAGGGACAGTGAACCAGGCTGAGTGTATGTCACAATCCGAAGTCGAAGAGAAAGGGTCCCACCTTCCTCACCGGACAGCCCAGCCCAGCCCCAAAGCACACTGTGTGGAAGAATTCCTTCTGACTTTCAGGGTCTGTTTCTGAGCTTCTGCAGCCTGTACTTATGTATGTATGTAAGCATTTATATGTATACGTGAATATATCTCTTATGAATCCTTATTTCTGTATACAAGTAAATACGTACCTTTAACAAATTTATTGAGCACTGTAGGGAAGCAATATGCTACTCTCTGAAGCGTGTTGAAAAGGCGCAGGGGAATATGTGAAGATTATATGAAAATAATTATATTATCTGCTGAGAGCTAGTATAGTCCGGGCACTGTATTAGGTGCTTGACACCAGTGCCTTTCATCTAAGCCTCACGACATCCTTGAAGTGTTAACCCCATCTTGCAGATGAGAAAACTAAGGATCAGAGAGGTTAAACTCACCCAGGGGCACAACACAGGAAAGCAGCTGGCAAACCTCAGGCTTGAGTCCAGAGGATCTGCTGGCCCCCGAGCTCTAAACCACTAGCCGTGAATTACACATGGCCCTGCCTTCGGGAGCCATCACCCTGCTGCTCCGTGAGCACAGGCAGGCCCACCTACAAACCGCTGTAATTACAAAGCAGGGAACAGGCAGAGAGGAGTGCAGTCAGCTTGTGTCTGAACAGGACTGCAATGCTAAGTCCAGGGTCCTGCCCAGGAGCTGTGAAGTTTAGCCACACTTTATTGTCTCCTGTCCATACTTACCTTTGTCCCATGGTGCCTTTTCTCCCACCAAATTGTCCTCAGTTGCTACAGGGCCCCGTCGAAGCGCAGGGCAGGTGCTGTTGGAAACAGGTGTTTTATTAAGTCACTCGCCCCTCATCTGCTCTTTCCTCCACCCCTTTATTCCCTGCACCCTAGATTCATTGACTTGCAGTACAAGGTGCCCACGTATTAGATACCCAGAGGCCCGGGCCCGCTCTGGGACTGGCCTCCGCCTCACTGCTAATGTGTGCCCCATGCCTGCCTCAGGTGCACTGGCGAGGCACTGGGAGCAGCGCCACTCCTCTGTCACCTGCTGCACCTGACAGGTGCCATGGGACATCTCAGGCTCCTGAGTAAGGCTAGGCGGGGACTCTGGGAGATTCTGAATCCTCAAGCATCTTAGTGCTTTAGAAGCTCAAGCACTGGCCAGGGCATCAGGACACATGGAATCTTACTCGGCTTTGTCACTGCCTAACAGAGTGGTTTGGGGTCCTCTTCTCCTGTGGGGCTCCACCTTCCTTTGGATGGTCTCTAAGTTCCCTTACAGTGCTGATACTCTGGGGTTCTCGAAGGGCACAGAACCCCTGGGAACCCGAGGGGTAAGGGCCATAGTGGGAGATGCTGCTCTCGGGGTCCAAATGGGGTGCCTGGATGGAGAGCCTGGTTCTCCAGCCTCCAATCAAGATGAGCTCAGACCGGGGCTTTGGGGCCCCAGGCAGGAGGTTTAGCCTGGGTCTGCAAAAGCATGTCTCCCAAGAAAAAGAAAGCATTCTTCGTAACCCCTTCCCTGGAAGTATTGGGAATGAGCATCTTCCCCCTCTCCCCGCGCTACACACACACACACACACACACACACACACACACACACACACACACACACACACACACACACACACACACACACACACACACACACACACACACACACACACACACACACACGTTCTGTGCTCTGGTTTAGCATTTATTGTCCTGACCTATTTCTATTAGATCTCGTTCTCTAGTCTGGGAGCCGCTCCTCTAATTCAGTGTATTTATTTCAGTGTCCCCAGTGCCTAGCTAGGGGCCTGCCGCTGCATAGCGAGTGAGCTATGAATATTTGTGGTAGAAACAAAGTTTGGCACTGGCCTTTAGAACGCAGTCTGAGTCTTTGGCTCCAGCTGGAAGGCATTTATGCTAATGAGTGTTGATCTTGCCTCTCCAACCAGAAGGTAACTCCTGGATGAGGGGAGCTTGACTTAATTCTGTATCTTGCAAAGGGGCTCACCCATTCTGGGCTCATATAAACTTGTTAAGATAAATGGGTTGGAATACAGCGTATCACCCTTTGGACTCCAGGGGCAGCTGCTGAGATCCTTTGGGGCGTGTCACTATTTAGCTTTAATTACCTGATTTTATATTAGCTCTGGGAACCCGTCTGACTGAATGATAAGATTTGACTCCGGGATAATAGCTAACAATAATAACAACCTTATATCGCATGCTTAATAGGTGACATCGCTGTGATAAATGCTTTACTACCCTCATCTCATTGAATCCCAGTAACAATCCTTCTATGTTCATTATTCATCTATTCGGCCAGTCCTTTTTGAACGCTCACTGTTAGCAAGGCACTGGGCATATAGTGGTGTACAAGGTAAACATGGTTTTGTTTTCCCCATTTTACAGATGAGGATATGGGTTCAGGGACTCTCAAGTGACTTGCCTGTGACCACCAGGCTCATAAGTGGCAAAACTGCGTCTAAATCGCCTTTTTCCTTCACTGCGTCAGGGGAATGATGCCCCTGGTGGAAACTCAAGTTTGTAGCCCTTTGCAGGATGGAGGTTGCTGTCTGGTTCCTCTAGAAACTGACATCACCTTACGCAAATGGATGTTTAGCTGGTAAAAGCACTTGCCAGGAGTCCCTGAGATGCTCTGTGCGGTGGGGAGGGGTGAAGGTATTGGGGAAATGTCCCGGCATTCTCCTCTGGACACAACATCATTGGGCTTTCAAGGGGACATAAAGAGGTTCTCTTTCCTGCCAGAGGTGACCCAGACAAATGGGAGAAGGCCTGTTGTGAAGACCTGGGTGGAAGGGTCTCAGGGGAGGCATGGGTGAGGTGACCAGAAGTACTGCTGGTGGCCCTCATCATCCCCTGCTCCAGGCCACACTGGATGGTGTCCCTGGGAGGCATTGCCTGGCTGTGGGGGTTCCCCCTGGGACTCCTATGGAGGCCGTGATGGAGTCCCAGACTCTCTTTCATAAGCACTCCTTCTCTTCCTCATCCCCAGGGCACGCCCACACCTAAGTGCCCACTCACACATGCACCCACGTGGGCAGGTGGTTCCCATGGGAGTGTCCAGCTCCTCCAGTTTCTCTGTTCCCTTTTGCCACCACCCTACACTCATACGTGCACATGTGTGTCCACACCCTTCCCAGGTCGGTACAGCTAATGGAGTTCAATCTTCTGCCATGGTGGACACACTGTGCCACACAGTCATCCCCGACCCCAGTCCCAGCCTCAGGCCAAGAAACAGAACATAAAAGCCTTTTCAAATGGTTGTTGATCAGAAAGTAAGGAAGGCAGGTAAAGGATGGAAAGGAAAGGGGCTAACATTTGCAGAGGGCTTCCTGTGGACTAGACCTTGGCCTTTATCCTCATGCTTTATTTCATCCTCACAAGAAGCAGTATCCCTCTTCTACAGATGGGGCAGGCAGGGCTCAGTGGAGTAGTTGCTGGAGCAGTGATAAGCTAGGGATTGGGCCAAGAGCAGGGGAGAGACTGAACAAAGGTTTGATGCTGACCTCTGTGGGGCAAGTCAGCAGCTAGACGCCCTTTGGGATGAGAATGGAGCACTCAGCCCCTAGTGCTGGGAGGCTCGGAGAGGGGAAAAGACAGCACCCCTGCCACAGCTACCAGGAGGGAGACACTGATCGTGCCACCCCTTCTGGCACCGGTGTGACCACAGAGAAGGGAGTGGCGGATATGGTGTGGCGCCCCAGGCAAGTCCTGGCGCTCATCAGAGGAGCCAGGGCAATGCTATATCCGGCTGGTGATGGAGGGTTGGAGGCTGCTGTGGTGGCACGAGGGGGACTGTGTCTCCTGGGAGGCCTGGAGCATGTCCCTACCCGAACCTGTGCTTCCTGCTTTCTGCTCCTGTGGCCTCAGCTTGGCCCTGCTTCCTCTGCAAACCTGTCTCCAATCCCACACTGTGTGACTTCTGCTCTTTCCCTGTCTTCCCCTTTTTGCCCCTCCCCTGGGACTCTGAGCTCCTGGAGGGCAAGGCCTGTGCTTTGTTTATGGTTAAAGCCCCACACTCAGTAAAGAACTAAGTACAAAACACATGTACTGGGCTTCCCTGGTGGCGCAGTGGTTGAGAGTCCGCCTGCCGATGCAGGGGACACGGGTTCGTGCCCCGGTCCGGGAAGATCCCACATGCCGCGGATCGGCTGGGCCCATGAGCCATGGCCGCTGAGCCTGCGCGTCCGGAGCCTGTGCTTCGCAACGGGAGAGGCCACAGCAGTGAGAGGCCCGTGTACCCCCCCCCCAAAAAAAAAAAACCACATGTACTGTTCACAGTGCCACTCAGTTCTCTTACTGAAAGTCACCTTGTGCCCGTCCCCAGAGGCCCAGTCCTGGCCCTCAGGAAGCTCACAGTCTCCCAGGGTAGAGGGCCACACACTCCCCAACTGCAGTCCTGTGTAGCCAACGTCAGACAGCAACCATAACAATAGCCACACTTTTCACGTAGTTCCTAGGTACCAGGCGCGCGGAGGGGCTGGCTGTGAGCTGTGAGGAAGCCACTGAAGGAGCCATTAACCCTGCTGGTGGGTTCAAGGAAGGCTTCTCGGAGCAGATGGCTGGGCTTTTTTTAAATTCATTTTTGCTTCCCACCCCAGGGGTATAATCAAGGTAAAGACCAAGAAAATAAGAGTTAAAACAAGTAGGGTCCTTCACTGTGTAAGCGCTCCACGTGGATTAATTTATTCCTCCCCACAAGCCCCTGAGGAGGGCTATTGGGATCCTATTTAACAGATGAGGAAACAGAGCCAGGGAGGGGAAAGAAGACGCCGAGGGCCACAGGTAAAGCAGGGGGCTGGGATACAAACCCGGGCAGTCCTGTTTCTCGGCTGATCTAAGGATGCCCAAGGACTGGTGAGGCTGGGTCCGGAGAGAGATTATGTTTTGAAAGGAGGGCTGCATCTGGAGATGGGAGACCTCCGATGTCCCAAAGTATTTGGCAGTCTAAGGAAGTGTTTTCTCCTTTACAGCTCACCTGTATTTATCCATCCTTCACATTCCTTATGGAAATAAAATACTAGGTGCATTTCTCTGTCTTCAGACCCGGTTCTGGCGACCAGGACCCAATGCCCTTTTCACTCCTATCCCCTCCTCTCCGTATATATACCTAAACCCACAAGCCTGCACCTACATCTGACCTCCCTCAACTACATATAGATGGTGGACCCAGACACCTACACGTGGGCCCATCTGCCTTTGTCCCATCCCAGTGCACACCTCCCAGACCTGCGTGCCCAGCCCCACGATTCCACATCTGCGGGCCCCCCTGTACCTGGACGCACCCTCTCCCACCCCTCTGCTCCCAGATAGGCCCTCACATTCACATAGGCACGTACACAAGCCACACACCACACACCCACCCGCCTGTACACACACAGATGAGGTCTGTGTGCCCGACTGCCCCACGCGCAGCACCCAGGGACTCCCACCACTACGGAGGAGGAAGCCACAGAAGCAGGGGCAAAGTTCAAAAGGACATTTGGGACTGACGTCCAGGCACCCTGCCGGGGACTCAGGGTCAGCAGTGTTCTGGGGTGAGGAGAATAAGGAGAGAGCAAATCACCTGTCTGGGCTGTGAGGACCACAGGGGAACGGGCAGCCAGGCCCTAGTGCTGGGGGCTTTGGTGCAGTGGAGCTGTTTGATCATCACAGCTGAGAAGGTGGAGGTCCAAGGAAACCCCCCAAATACCAGATGCTGGCAAGGACTTAATAAAGTCTCCCAGAGTTGGAGGACAGGTCAAAGGGCGAAGAAGGGCTGATGCTGTGCGCATGCCTTCATGCTTTCACTTAACCGGTGTGCATGGAGCCCCTGCCCTGGGACTGCCAGCGTGCTCGGCTTTGCGGCTGAAACAGTAGATGAGACAGACCTGCCCCTCTTCGTGGAGCGTAGTCTGGTCATAGTAGCAGTCTGGTGATGAGGGTAATAAGAGCAGTTACTAGACCTCACTGTGTGTCAGAATCCCCTTACCACTGATACGTGTTAATGCATTGACGTCCTATAACAACCCATAAGGAAGCTGCTGACAGCATGCCCACTTTACAGATGGTGCGACTGAGGCACAGAGAGGTTAAGTAACTTGTCCAAGATTTCACAGCTTATAAATGAAGGAGCCAGTACTGGAACCCAGGCAGTCTGAGAGCCCATGCCGGGAGCCAGGGTTTGATGATGATCCCCAGGAGGGAGAAGGATGCTGCCTCCCATCTGATGGGACACTTAGAGTTTACAAAGCCGTTTACACATACTTTATTTACCCCATTGAACCTCTCAGCCGGCCTCTGAGGTGGATCTCCTTACTCCCACTGTACAGATGAGGGAAATGGAGGTCAAATATTCCAATAATGAGATATTTTCCAGACAGCTAGTAGGTAAGAGGTAGGACTCCAGCCCAGCTGCGTCGGGTCCAGGTGGCACTGTACAGTTTCTGTCAGAACCAGGCCCACTCACCTCCTCAGTCTGGGCCTCAGTTTCCCCATGTGTAAAACAAGGAAGAACGAACGCCTGCTGCCCCCTGATTTCCAGGGAATATGTTCGTGTGGTATTAAGTGAACAGAATTAAAAATAAAATAGTAGCTAGAGAGAGTGGAGATCTTCTGGGTGAAGCACCAGGAATAGGTCCCCTTCTCGTGTCCCTCTCATGGACTTTCCCCACATCCACTCAGAGGAGGAGTGAGCTCTTGACCACCCCGCCGTGCAGGCAAGCAGCTGGACTCCGGAATCCCGCAGATCTGGGTTCAAGCTCTGCCCTGACGAGGAGCAGCTACACTCTTGGAGAAGTCCCTTTACCTCCTGTCTGCCCCCGGGTCCTGGGGGTGGAAGCATCTGTCTCCAGGGCTGTGGTGAGGAGGACCGAGACACGGGAGGCGTGTTGCCTGCAGTCAGCACTCACATCCCAGTGGCAGTCACTTAAAATTATCCTCCTTATTTTTATCTATCGTCCTGGAAGTGCTCGTGCCTGAGGGGATGGCAGCTCTGTTTCCTGAACTCCTTCCTCCTGGCACTTAACCAAGCTGCCTTCGAAGAAATCCTTTTTCAGCCTTGCTGTGACCCCAGGTGGGGGACCAGTCACATCCTCATCCCTGGGAGTTCTCGGGAGGTGCGGTGGGGAGCGGGCAGGTTCTCCTCCCAAGCTTCCTGCCCACCCACCGGCCCGGCCGGCTCCCCATTCAGCCGCCCCCCAAGGAGGACAGCTAGCACATCCTGAGCATATGGCAAAGGGGTTACTCCGCAGCCCCCTGACTCATCGAACTGCTGAATAATCCAGGAGGGGAGGTGACTGATTTAGGGAACATGCCAATTTGATATCAGGGCCTGATCGCTGGAACGCGGCTCCCCGGGGAAGAGAAAATGAAAAATATGACTAAACTGTCCTCCCACACGGGCTGTCATTAAAACAGTGCTTGGTGTGTCACAGATATTTTTTGCTTCATCTCCAACTAATTTGTGCTTCCAACTTTAAAAAACTTAAAAAATTTTTATTACCCCTTCTCCCACCTCCCCATTTGGTGTGGACTTTGCTCTGCAAGGCCAAGGGAAGGTCAAAGGTGTGTCCTCCCAGCTGCCGTGACCCTCAAAGGAAAGGCAGAGAAGCCCACAGGCAGCCTGGTCTACAGCCTGTCTCACAGCTGAGGCAGAACCCTCCCTCGTGCACCTCCTCCTTTCTCCCCGTCCTCCCATCCCCCCTCTTTTTCTTCCTTCTCCTTCTGCCCCCTCTTCCCTCTCCGTCCCCCCTTCTTCCTCCTCTCCCTCCCCCCTTCTTCCTCCTCTCCCTCCCCCCTTCTTCCTCCTCTCCCTCCCCCCTTCCTCTCCCACCTTTCCTTCCTCTCCACCCCCACCAGCTGCTGTGCCTCTCTGACAAGGAACACATCACGAACTGAGGTCTCCAAGGCCCCCCATGGCCTGTGCAGGCCCCGCTGCTCTGCTGTGTTTTGGAGGAGGAGCTTCTGGGAATTGTTTAGGAGAAAGAAACCCTCAGGAAGGTCGGGCCGGACCAGGCCCAGAGCCCTGCCCTGCAGGCTCAGTGTCAGCCAGAGAACGTTTCCCTCCCCACACTCTCAGGCCAGGTGGCTCCTGGCCTGGTGACCCCGGGCCAGCCCTTTGCCAGGACCTCCACCAACCCCAACTGGGAGTTCCTGCATTGCCACAGTGCAGCCCAGTCTGGTAACATTCATTCCTGCCCTCTTTAGCCCCCGGGGAGAGAGTCGGTCAGTGTTTACTACGTGCCAGCTACTGTGCTGGCATCTGGGGGCAGAGCCATAAATGAGGCCTATTTTCTGGCCCTGCATTCTGGTGATGGGTAGGTAGGTAGAGGGAGGGGAACATAAAAAAACGTGTAAACAGATAAACTCACAAATGACTAAGACGACCTCCAACAGAGTGTGGTGGAGGAGCTGGAACAGGGTAGCGTGAGAGAGACAGCTTTAGTATCCAGATGCCCCAGCTGAGGGCTGCGGCCCTGAGGCGCAGGACGTCGCTCTGCAAAGATCCAGGGAAGAAGCTTCCAGGTGGAAAGCGAACACACAGCCCAGCAAAGGCCAGTATCAGAACGGTCTTGGCATATCTGAGAGGCAGGGGGCAGGCGTATGGCCGGCGCGGGGGCAGGCAGTGAACAAGCTGGGCTGTTGGGAGGCAGCCAGCCACCGAGCACAGGCCCTCACTCACCCTAGGCCAACGGAAGATTTGGAACGCATTTTAGGTGTTATGGAAAGCCTCTGGAGGGTTTGCAGCAGTGGGTGATGTGATCTGGTTGATGCTTTAAAAGCTAACTCTGATGGATGTGTGAAGGATAGATTGTGGGCAGCAAGAGGGACCCAGGTGCCGAGTGAGAAGGCCGATGGCAGAGGCCAGCGTTGGGGGTTAGACCTAGCTGGTCTGCCCTGCCCCCTCGCCTGAGCCGCAGACTCCTCACACCTCGCGTGTCCAGATCCTCCCTGTACTTGCCTGCCTGTCACAGCCCTCATCACACTGCACAGTAATTATTTATTTGCCTGCCTGTCTTTGAGCAGGACCGTGAGCCCCCAGAGGGGGCTGCCTTCTTTCGCCATCTTCCTGTCCTCAGGCAGCTCGGCCCAGAGCAGCTACTCACCAAGCATCTGTTGACACAGAACCCTCCTTTTCGGTCATCATTTCAGCCGAAAGTCAAGCTGTCCCATCACGTTTGCAGATCTAATGCTCACCACTCACGCTAAGTCCTGAGTAAAACTCACCTCCTCCAGGAAGTCTGCTTTGATGTTAGAGGATACTTTGCCGTATCCTCTGAACCTGTGGGCTCCCTGATTCAAATCCATACCTCCCTAGAATGTGGTTTTCATAAAGCCCTCCTGCCTGTTCTGCTTCTCTTCAGTAGTTGGTTCAGTAGATAATTATCATTCAGTCTTGGCTTAAATGTCAGAGACACCTTTCCTGATGACGGTGTGGAGGATCCCCCGCCCACTACCCACTGTTATTCTCTTTGTGGTACTCTATTATCTTTCACTTACATGCTTGTTTATTTATTTATTGTATAATCTTCCCAAATACAATGTAAGTTCCAGGAAGCAGGACCTTGTCTATCCCGCTCACAGCTGCATCCCAAGTGCCCAGAACAGTGCCTGGCATGTGGCAGGCCCTCGGGAATTCTTTTGTGAGCAAATGACTCCTGAGCTCTTCCTATGTATAAACTGTTGCTATAGGCACCATGGCCCTTCCCTCCAAGGGCAGACCATCTGCCTGAGGTCCTGAGACTCACACCTTGGATGGTTGGCTCAGAGGTCAGAGCAATGCCCAAGAAATGATACAACAGGTGCTGTCAGGGTGGGAGCAGAGGGGAGTCAGGGGGCCAGGTGAGATTCCTGGAGGGCATGAGGGCTGAGATGAGCTTTGGACACTCATTCCCACTGCCAGACCCTTGCTGGTGGGTGTTTCTCCTCCACCTGAAACACTGGACCCTACCCCCTTGTCCCACTTTGCTGACTCTGGTTCGCACTACCTGTTTGAAGCCCCTTCTCCAGGAAGCTTTTCCTGTCTCACATGCCCAAGGCAGCGGGAGCCTGGATATCCCTCTCTTGTAAGGCTTCTCACACAGCTTCGGAATGGCCTTTTATTTCTTAGGCTCCCCCAACATACACCCACACACACCCATGCACATGCACAAGGAAGCTGACTCAGTGTGGGCAAGGCGGGCGTTTGATTCACTTCTGATTCCCTAGAACCTAATACAATTCCCAGAATGTAGTAGATGTTCAGAAAGGATGTGTGAAATAAATGAAGAAGGGAGTTTATTCTCTTCCCTGATGGGTAAGGAGCTCCCGAAATACTGGTACCAATTCATCTGTTTCTTCAGCAAATATTTAAGGAGCGCTTACTCTGTACCAGGCACTGTTCTAGGCTCTGGAGATACAACTGTCAACAAGACAGACAAGACTGCCTGCATTCAGGGAGCTTACACACTAGCTGAGGGACAGGCAAAACAGGAGAAGTAACCGAGCTAATAAGTTAGATGCTGACCAATGCCATGGGGAACAGTAAAACAGAGAAGGGGGCAGGGAGTGTTGGGGATGCGATACTGAGCAGATCAGTCAGGAATGGTCCCTGAGGAAGTGTCGGTGGGGATGCCTCCAGGGAGGTGAGGGGTGCCACACTCGGTCCCATCCCTCCTGCAGCACATCCCTCCAACAAGTCTCCCCTCTTTCTTCTGAATCACTGAATTCTCCTCTCTAATGGACCATTCTTATCGGCATTCAGACATCCTGTTATTTCTTCCTTCTTAAAAATACCTTCCTTTCCTCCCCCCACCTCCCTGCTACCAAGCCCTCTCCATTTCTTTGCTTCTCTTTGCAGCAAAACTCCCTGAAGGAATGTTCTGATTCATCTCTTCCCATTCTCTTTTTTTCTTTTCCTTTTAACTTGATAAACATTCATTGTGCTGCCCCTGTGCCTGGCACTGTACAAATACTAACTGATTTAACCCTCCTAACAGCCCTTTGAAGTAGGTGGTCTCAGATTAGGAAATGGAGGCAAAGAGAGGTTAAATAATTTGCCTAAAGTCACACAGCCAAAAAGAGGCAGAGCTGGGACTTGAACCCCGGGAGGCTGGGGCCCAGATCTGTGCTGTTAATCACTCTGCTACACAAGCCCTTGTGTCACGTCTCCTGAAACCCACCTCACTCGGGATTCTCAAGCCCCACTCTCTTGAAACTCTTCCTGTCTGGGTCACCCGTGACCTCCATGTTGCTAGATCCCACGGTCATTTCTCACCCTTCATCTTTCCTGACGTCTCGAGACAGCAGTATTTAGCACAGTTGGTCACTCTTCTCCTTCTCACAGTTTCTTCTCCAGGCTTCTTGGACCCCACCCTCGCCTGGTCCTCCCACCTTGCTTTCACTCCCTAACAGTCTCCTTTGCCTGCTTCTCTTCTTCTCCCTAACCTGTGGATTTGGAAGAGCCCACAACTGGGTCCTTCATCCTTTTCTCCATCTATATTCACTCTCTGGTCATCTCGTCTAATCTCCTGGCTTTAAAAACGACATGCTAAGCCTCCTGTATTTATAATTCCAGTGCATACCTTTTCCCTAACTCCAGGCTTAATTATCCACCTGAGTTCTTCACATCTCCACTCAGGTATATAATAGATAATTCAAATTCAACCTGTCCAACTGAACTGATTTCTTCCCCCCTCCCTCCCCAAACCTGCTCCACCCATGTATCTTTGTTGATGGAAATCTCCGTCCTTGCAGGTGCTCAAGCCAAAAGCCTTAGCATCCTCCTTGACTCCTCTGTTTATCTCACACCCCACATTCCATCTGTCAAGCAATCTTGCTGACTCTTCTTCCTTCGAGCCCACACAGGACCTGACCGCTTCTCACCATCTCCCCTCCCGCCGTGCTGGCGCATGCCACCATCATCTCTGGATTACATAATGTCTTCCTAGCTGGTCCCCCACTTGCATCCTTGACCCCTTATCTACTCTCATCCCAGTGGCCAATGCAACCCTTTTAAGACTTAAGTCAGAGCATGTTTTCCTCTGCTCACAA
This sequence comes from Grampus griseus, assembly GCF_964374135.1. Classification (NCBI taxonomy): domain Eukaryota; kingdom Metazoa; phylum Chordata; class Mammalia; order Artiodactyla; family Delphinidae; genus Grampus; species Grampus griseus. Next base: position 85,252,996 of record NC_139017.1, read on the forward strand.
TCCTCTGATGGCTTCCCATTTCATCCAGAGGCAGAGCCTTTATGGTGTCCTCCACGACCTTCTACCATCCAGTGCCCATAGCCTCTCGGAGTTCATATTGCTCCCCTTCTGGGACGCTCCGTACCCGCCATTCTGTTTGCTGTCCCTCAACTTCTCAGGAACACTCCCACCTTAGGACTTTGCCCTTGGCTGTTTCCATCGCCTGAGATGCTCACCCCCCAGGTGCCCTCACAGCCAACTCTCTCAGAGTCACCTTTTGGATGGAACTTGCCCTGACTTCCCCAGGCTCCCCACTTCCTCTTCCTCTGCTCTGTTTTTTCCTTCATAGAACTTTTCACCTTCTAACATATGCTAAGCTTTACTTATGCAGGTAAACCTCCCCTCACTGCAATGTGAGCTCCAGGGGAGCGGGAATCTTTGCCTTGTTCAGGGATATTCTAAGCAACTAGGACAGAACCTGACGGAACCATGCTCTGTAGACACCTATTCAGTGATGATCTGGATGAAGGCCTTCCAGGCTGGGAACCGATGGTTGCCAGGGGCCTGCTGTGTCCTCCCTCCCTGCTAGAGCAGGGTTAGGGACCATCAGTCTGTCCACGGGGCAGACCCCCTGGCAAGACTGCGGCAACTGCCCCGCACTTCCGAGCAGACCCCCGTTGCTATGTGGGGTAACGTTTGTGGCCCCGGTGGAGGAGCAGGGCGCTACGCACAGCCCAGCAAACTCCAGCGCAGCGACCACATCGCCTCCGTTTACCCAGACAGACCTGTTACGTGGAGATAAACACACAGCCCTGGTCTAAAGAGTGATAAACTGACCTCTGCACGCCTCCCGCTTCCCTCGCAGACACAACCAGAGAAGAGGCCCTTGCCAGCAAGGCTGCTGCCAGCCAGTGATGGGAAACGGGGTGCGATGGGACCTGAGACAGCGGACGGGCTTGGCTTCTGCCGCCTGCAGCCCCCAGGGTTCTTCGGTCTGTCTGCTGGTTTCTTTTCTTCTTTCTCTAAATGTGTGTTTGCCCTCTTTCTCTTCTGCTTCTCCCTGTCCCTTCTCTCTTTAGCCCCTGCACAGGTTTCTGTCTGTGGCTTTGAGTTTCTCTCTATCTGGGTCTCTGCCTCATCGTCTGTGTTTTTCTCTCTGTGCGTCCGTTGCCTCTGTCTCTCTCTAATCTTTGCCCTCCTGCATTCCACCTTTCTTTTGCACAACCTTTCTGTTTCCCTCTCCATCCGAATCCTCACCCCATTCTGCCTCTTCTCTTGGCTTCTGGCCTTTGGGGGGCAGTGCTCTGCCTCCTCTCACCAGTTCCACTGGGAATTCCTGCATCCCTTCCCTCCTAACCCTACCCTTAGGATTTCCGTCCATGACATTGGTATGTAATCTGAGCAGAGCCTACGGTCAGCCCCTGCCCTCCCAGCTCCTCTGCTTTCTTTGCCAAAGCTCTGGTCCACCTACCAGGGGTGACCTTATCTCAGCTGCACTGCGTTGGCTTGTCTGGTCGCCCACGGCCTTTGCCAGGACCTGAGATTTTTCCCCTTTCACCGGAGTTACCCTGCAGTTGGGTCTTAGGCACGAGCTTGGTTCTCTGGGAAAGCTCCCTCCAGATTACAAATCCTTCTCTGCATCTCCTTCCCACTGACCATGAATTTTCCACCCCTGGCACTCCAAAGTGATTCCTTGTCAGATGTAAGTCCTACCCATCTTTCTCTTTTACAGACAGCGTGTCGGATAACTTCATAAAACTTAGCACCAGCCTCTGGTTTATTTGCTGTGATTCGGCCAATTTTAAATCTGGCTTCCTGCTGGCTCTTCCTTTTCCCAGCCAGTGAATGTTCACCCCCGCTACTCCACGACAGAGAAATCATGGAGCACTTGAGCGGTCCTTTGCCTTTGGGGGTTTTGTTTCAGTTGGAAATATTAAGTACTTGAAGGCAGCAAGCAGGTCTGCCTGGGCCCCAGATGAGGTTGGGAAGATGCATTTTTTTCCTCTCCTCTCTCCCCTTCCTCTCTAATTCCTTCTCTAGCGTGACCACCACTATGTCGTGTTCTCTCTTTTTGTCATTCTCCCCTTCTGTCTCTGGAGACAGCCTTCCCGACCCTCCTCACACCCACCTTCCAGAAGGGTATTTTCATAGAAAGTTGTGGAATACTGCAATGGCCTCATGTCCATGAAGGGACCTTGTAAAATGGAAAGCATAATAACTCATGTTTGGTAAGTGCTTCCCGGCCTCCTTGCACAGAAGAAGCAGCTCTTGAGTGCCCAGGGAGTGTTTCTCCTTGTCTCTTACCTCTGACTCGTAACTGACACCACCCCCACTAAAAACTCCAATTACTCCCCCCAGACAGATGTGAACAGGAGCCTGCTGGCCTCTCTTCCCACATGCCTCCCCATCCCTGGCTTTGTCACACGTGCAGGACTTTCTTCTTAGTGGACTGTAGTTCTTTAGGCATGGAACAGGCCTCTGCTAAACGCTGCAGGAATCCTCACAGCACCATGCCCAGGCAGCATTTACATCTCTTTTGAATGCTGGTTGTGATGGACAGCTCACTACCCTTAGGTCGTAGGCTTAGTGGTCAATAATACGTGTGTTGGGGGTCACACTGATCCACCATCTACTGGTTGTGTCACATTTACTTAACCTGTCAGTTTTCTCCTTTGTTAAAATGACAACAAAAAAAATCTTTGTCAGGGTGTTGTGTAATGCAGGGAAAGTGCTTATCACAGGGTGATGCTTTGTACATGCTCAGTAAGCGTTAGCTATTTTATTATTAACTCACAAGGCGGCCTTTGCACGTTCTGAACTGAAATGGCCTCCCAATAAATGGAAGAAGGCCTGGTTCTGCAGTCTGGAGCTACACAAAAGGCACCTAATCCCTCTTGCATGGGATAACCCTTCAAATGTTTGAAGACAGCTTTCATGTTCCTTCTGAATCTTTTCTCCACTTTAGGTATCCTTAGTTTCGTCACCTATTCCTCATATTTTTTTCATGCTTTCCAGGCCCCTTGCCATCTGGGTCACTGTCCTTTGTACACACTTGTCAATGCTCTTCCAAAAATACACCGCATAGAAGTGAAGGTATGACTACAAATTTGTCCTGACCTGCCAAGGGTGCAAATGGGACTGTATTGCCCTTGACCTGGATGCCGTAAACAGTCAAAGCCGTATTAGTGTATGTTGGTATGTCTCTTTGTTGATTGGTTGACTCGGCGACCTGTGACCAACTAAAAACTTATAATTTTCACATGAACCTCTCAAGCCCGCACTCATCATACTTGCCACACTAATTTTTTTTCTGAATTTTAGAATTGTATTTATTTTTTTATACAGCAGGTTCTTATTAGTTATCCATTTTATACATATTAGTGTATACATGTCAATCCTAATCTCCCAATTCATCACACCACGCCAACCCCCGCCCTGACACTTTCCCCCCTTGGTGTCCGTATGTTTGTTCTCTACATATGTGTCTCTATTTCTGCCCTGCAAACTGGTTCATCAGTACCGTTTTTCTAGGTTCCACATATATGCGTTAATATATGATATTTGTTTTTCTCTTTCTGACTTACTTCACTCTGTATGACAGTCTCTAGATCCATCCACATCTCTACAAATGACCCAATTTTGTTTCTTTTTATGGCTGAGTAATATTCCATTGTATATATGTACTACATCTTCTTTATCCATTCATCTGCTGATGGGCATTTAGGTTGCCCAAATACTAGCAAACAGAATCCAACAACACATTAAAAGGATCATATACCATGATCAAGTGGGATTTATCCCAGGGATGCAAGGATTCTTCAATATATGCAAATCAATCAATGTGATACACCATATTAACAAATTGAAAAATAAAAACCATATGATCATCTCAATAAATGCAGGAAAAGCTTTTGACAAAATTCAACACCCATTTATGACAAAAACTCTCCAGAAAGTGGGCATAGAGGGAACCTACCTCAACATAATAAAGGCCATATATGACAAACCCACAGCAAACATCATTCTCAATGGTGAAAAACTGAAAGCATTTCCTCTAAGATCAGGAACAAGCCAAGGATGTCCACTCTCGCCACTATTACTCAACATAGTTTTGGAAGTCCTAGCCACGGCAATCAGAGAAGAAAAAGAAATAAAAGGAATACAAATTGGAAAAGAAGAAGTAAAACTGTCACTGTTTGCTGATGACATGATACTATACATAGAGAATCCTAAAGATACCACCAGAAAACTACTAGAGCTAATCAATGAATTTGGTAAAGTTGCAGGATACAAAATTAATGCACAGAAATCTCTTGAATTCCTACACACTAATGATGAAAAACCTGAAAGAGAAATTAAGGAAACACTCCCATTTACCACTGCCACAAAAAGAATAAAATACCTAGGAATAAACCTACTTAGGGAGACAAAAGACCTGTATGCAGAAAACTATAAGACACTGATGAAAGAATTAAAGATGATACCAACAGATGGAGAGATATACCACGTTCTTGGATTGGAAGAATCAATATTGTGAAAATGACTATATTAGCCACATTAATTTTTGAACTAATGCAGGATCGATGTTGTGTCTGTTCACTTGCATTGTATTTATTTTGACCCCTACTGTAGGTTGAAGTTCTATTTTTAATTTCATTATTTGAATAGATAATAGACTTCCATATTAAAAAATCAAAAAATAGGGCTTCCCTGGTGGCGCAGTGGTTGAGAGTCCGCCTGCCGATGCAGGGGATGCGGGTGCATGCCCCGGTCCGGGAGGATCCCGCATGCCGCGGAGCGGCTGGGCCCGTGAGCCATGGCCGCTGAGCCTGCACGTCCAGAGCCTGTGCTCCGCAACGGGAGAGGCCACAACAGTGAGAGGCCCGCGTACCGCAAAAAAAAAAAAAAAAAAAAAAAAAAAAATCAAAAAATATAACAGGGTAAACTGTGAAAAGTTTCCAGGCCACCCTATCTGCCCAAACTTCTTTATCCCCACATAGATGGTGAGCACGTTCTTAGTTTTTTATGTATCCATCTGGAGTTTCTTTATGCAGCTACAAGCCAATACCAATATTGGTTCTTATATTTCACCTGCTTTTTACACAAAGAGAAGCATATGGAACACACCACTCTAAAGCTTGGTTTTTTTCACCTGACAATGTCTGGGATCCTTTTGAATCTTCAGTCTTTCATCTGACATAATGTCATATCTACCAGACTTGTGACATCTGTACACAAAGTAAGCATGTCATCAATGTCTTTATCCAAGCTGTTGATAGAAATGTGTGGAGCCCGGAAGCCTGTCATCATGGACGTGCCCCAAGCTGATACCCATCCATAAACCAACACTGCCATGCACAGTCTTCCAGTGGTACAACTAACTGGGCTGATTCTCAACCCATTTTCTCCTTCTTCTTCTCAAGGAATGTGCACAGACATATCAAATACCTCACTAAAGAACTGGGTATATAGAAGCTTCCTGATTTATCAGTCTAGAGCAGTGGTTCTTAACTAGGGAAGATTTTTCCCTAGGGGACATGTGGCAATGTCTGCAGACATTCTTGGTTGGCACGACCAAATGTATGAACTGGGGGAGAAGGGCTTTCTACTGTCATCCAGTGGGTAGAGGCCAGGGTGCAGCTAAACATCCTACAATGGACAGAGCAATCCCCTTCCCCTACTCCTACACACAGCAAAGAATTGTCAGGTCTATATGTCAAAGTTGAGAAACCCTAATCTAGAACGTTACCAAAATTAAAAAAAAAAGAATTTGAAGATTGATTTGACATCTCTTGGTTTTGATAAATCCTTGTTGGTTCTTAATAATCACCACTTTCCAAAAGTTACATTAACATAAATTTATTTTTGGCAAGAGAGAATCCTCTGATTGAATGAAAAGTCGTCTAGACTCTCCAGTCTCATGTAGAGAGTCCCCAGATTTGGGGGGCTGCTCCTCTCGTGGGCAGTAAGTTCCTCCAGGGATGCCCTGCTCCATGGAGATAGTGAAGGAGTTTCCTCTCTAGTGATTTCTGTCCAGTTTCCCAGGATTGCTCACGTTCCTAGTGATGACTTCAGTTCTGCCTTCTCACCCTCCATGCCTCTTGTCCCAGCCAGGAATGGTACAGAATCTATGGAAAGTTAGGAAGTCTTGTGGAAATGTCTTTCCCTCTTTAAATGTGCCCATTTCCCGCTTAGGGAGGGATCAGTGTCCCAAAAAGAACAACTCAAAAACCTTGACAAATGGAAAAGTAAATAAATAACACAATTTCCCACACCTCTTTAGAGGACTAAATCTAACGAGGATGGAGCTGAGGCATTAAAGGAGTTGTTGGTGTCCAGCAGGGCCCCCAGCCAGGAATGATCTATCTCCATATTCACTGAGCTCCTACTGTATCCAAACTGCTGTTAGGGCCCTATCTGTTCAGGGATAAAGAAATCATGGACCCAGCTCTTGAAGACCTGATGCCTGTGTAATGCAAAACAAGAACTTGAAACAGATCTGCATCCGAATCCCACAGAGGTAGTGAGATTGTGTTCATTAGACATAGTCCTTAATGCCTTGAAGTATCCGTTTCTCCTCTGTAAGAATGGAGATAGCAATAACTGTCTCATGGTCGTGAACACAAAATGAGAACAAGCATCTGAAATGCCTTGTGCACCTAGTAAGAAGCCAATATTGTAGTTACTATTAAATACTCTAATATCCTAGTACAGATATGCGACATGCAGAATTTGATAAGCACTAAAAAATGGCATAAAGGACTGGACACGTAAAGAAAGAGCGATTGATGTCACTGAAAGTGTTGTGAAGGACACTGAACTTGGGATCACTGGAAGACCTGGCTTTGAATCCCTCCTCCGTCACTCAGGAGTTGTGTAAACATGGAGGCTTTGCTTAATTTCTCTAAGCTTCTGTTTTTTCATCTAAAAAAATGGATATAATAGGACCTACCTAAACCTCTCAGATGCTTGTTGAATCCATGGTTAAGTTTTAACCTAGGAGACTTCTTGAAATAGATGGCATTTGAGCCAAGCCCTGAGGAACGAAGAGGATGTTCGTAAGGGCAAAAAGGACCAAGAGGACCTCTCAGGGTGAGATAAGAGCTGAGCTAGGAAGGGAATAATGAATATTTGTGAAACTCTCCAGGAAGTTAAGAACATAAGCTTGGGGTATCAGACAGACCTTGGTCAAGTCATGTATGCTCTCTAAGCCTCAGTTTCTTCATCTGTAAAAAAATAACCTGCGAGGTCGGTGTGAGTGTTCAGTGAGTAACATACGAAAGCATTTAGCTCAGTGCCAGGCACGTGGTAAGTGCTTAATGGACCATCACTGTTGGACCTGTGGCTCGGGGCTTGATCTTGGGGCTGGAATGTCTGGAGGGGCCAGTCCTCAAGGGCCTTGTATACCAGGTCAAGGAGGAGGCCAGTTGTTTGGACACCAGGAAGCCATTCCCAGCTTTGGAGAGTGACAGGACAGAGTTTTAGGCTAACTCTGGGCAACGCTGTGGAGGGTAGGCTGGCGAGGAGGGTGCGTAGAGGCAGGGAGACCAGTTGGCCCAGAAAGCTGGGCTGCAGTTTCGTTTTTCCCATGTCTTTACTTTGGACTCTGGAGCAAGCCCCAGAGATTCAGCAAAGCCCCAGGCTTACAGCTGGGCTGGGCCGAGGTCCTGAGGGGAGTGCAGAGTTCGGGCCCCTCCCCGTCGGACCCTCTTCCACCACCCTCACCAGCCTCCCTGTGACAGCTGCCGCTCCCACCCCCAGTCCCTGTTTGGAGCAGTGATTAATACAGGTTTAAAATAATCTTTGTCTTCTCCCTTTGTCCGCCCCCAGCACAGCCGCTGCTCTCCTCCCATCCCCCCACCCCTTGCCGGCCACACCTCAGAAACCAGCCTCAGGGCAGCTTGGGCCTGGGGCCCGGCCTGGGCTCCTTCCCACACTGTCATCCCCACGCACACTCGAGACCCAGAGCAGACAACATACCTTTCCTTCCGGGCTCCTCCTTGGCCCTGGACCCCGCAGTGCTCTGCCCCAGTGTTCTGGGCTGGGGCAGGGAGAGGCCCAGTGAACTGCAAATTGGAGGCAGCAGGCCCTGGCTCACTCCGGTGTGGAATGCTGGTCACTTCTTCCAGACATGTGTGGAGCTCTCCATGCCTCGATTTCGCCATTGGTCCTCTGACTTCTTTTCCTTCCCAAAGAACTTTTTTTTTTCATTTCCTCATTGATGCTCCTAAATTGGGGGCATGGATAATGCCATCCCATTAAACCGATGTGGAAAACCAAAGCTCAGAGAGGCTAAGTGGCTTCCCCAAATGTCAGAGTGGGCTCCAAAGCACACCTCATCTGTCCTGAAGAGGCCATCCGCCTGCCTTGCTCCGAAGCTACCGGGTCTCCATTCCTAGTCCTTCAGTCCACCAGGGCACCAGTGACAGTCCTCACGTTCCTCCTCTCCCTGGAATAAATCTGTAATTAACAGACACTTGCCCCTCGAAGCCAGGCAACTCGAGGCTAGCACAGCACTTCTGTCTGGCTCCAGCCCTGGAAGTTGAGGCTCAGGGGAGGACACGTGGGCATGGATAAGGCAAAACAGCAGAGAGTGGATCGAAATGGATAAGACTGAAATGTCAAATCGTGGGGTATTATAGTTCAAAGAGATGCAAAGATATCTAGTCTACCTCTCTTATTTTCCAGAGAGGGAAACTGAGGCCCAGAAAGGGGAAGGGGGCACTCAGAGCCACACAGCTGCAGGACGATGGGCTGACCTCTGAGGCCCTGCCCTCTGCCCTGCCGTGGAGGCCACTCTGGACTGCCACTGTGTCACGTGAGGTGTAGAGCCTGCCCGCACCATTTCTCCCCTCTGTGACGTCAGAGGTGATGGCATAAAGAGAATTTGTTTTCCCAGCACAAGTAGCCAGAGTCAGAAGGGGTTAGGAAAGAAAGAAACGTGTCAGATGACAGGGAAGCCGACCTGGAGTTAAACCTGAGAAAGCAGAGGAGAGAAGCCACGTGGGGGCAACTGGTGGGGACTTGAGCCGCCGCAGCCTTGGGCAGGTGCTCACTTGGCTGCCAGGCTAAACTGTGCATCTGAGAGCACAAAAGGCACTTTCTCTGCTCTGTCTGGTGGGAGAGCCAAAGACCTCACGCCTGTGCTCAGACAGCTGACAAATGCCGAGTTAATCCCAGATCACTTGCTTAGTATTAAAAAAAAAGATGGGATGGAGATGGGGAAATGTGTCACTTTGGGTAGGAAAGGACTATGTTTGATGGTCTGGATGGAGTCAGGCTAAATATTTAATGTTCTTGACAGAGACCTGGAGGGGGCTGTTTCTTTCTCTAAACAGTGACGCGCAAGGCTCCCGGGCTGGGAGACAGAGGCGCCGGCAGCTGGACAGCTGCTTCCAGCTGCCTCTTAGGGGAAAGGCGTGAGAGAGAGGAGGCCAAGTGAAGGATGCAACAGAGGATGTGGGAGCAAAGGGCCAGTGCAGCCGGAGGCTGGGGGGCAGAGGTGGCCGGGACCAACCGAGAGCTCCCTTTATTACAAAAATAACAGTTCTTTACGTTTGGAATACAAACCTGTTGAAACTACCTAGCAGTGGGAAAGCAATTTCCAAGCAGCTTTATTTTTCTGCTCCCCAACCAAATGTGCAACGAAACATCCACCCGGGAATAGCAGGAGTGAAGACACACGGCAGTAACTATGATATTTAAATGTTTCCGCAGTAGAAATTTCAGTAAGGTTTAAATGAACCATAAGCTGATTTCTTTCTGGATTAGTTTTTTTCTCCTCCTCCTTTATTACTTAAGACATTGTGCTCCTACACCGTATTTCTATGGCACTAGCAAAGAAGTCCCAGCAGGAAACTTCAAAACTTTGTTACCATTCTGAGCACCTCTCTCCCAATCCATTCCCCAGAGGAGATAGGCACCCCTCCATCCACCCAAGACATTAGCTGGGTGAGCCTGAGGCCACAGGGTCTCACCTCAGACCCCAAAGCTGCCCTGGGTAGATTCCACCCAGGCTGGCAAACGCTCTTCGGCCCCCACGTCCTTAGTTGCACCTCCTGCAGTAGTGGTTGCCAATATTGAACCTGGTGAGAGTAGATAAGCTTGATCAAAGCCTTGTCTCAAGTATCCCTCTGCTGAGTCTAGGCTGTGCTGGGGTCCTGGCAATGGATAATGTCTAAAATCAGAAAGTTGAGCATCTTCCTATATTACGGTCATATGTATGGTTCTTTGAATACTGGGCAAGTTCTAGGCTTAGAGGGGGATACAAGGAAGGGTAAATTATTGCACCAACCTATAAACATCTAATGATAGCTAAAATGTATATAGTGCTACTACAGGCAGCTAATTTACTAAAAGTTACACATACACACCTATATATATGTATATGTATATATTAGTTCATTTAAACCTATGTGTATATATATATATATATGTATATATTAGTTCATTTAATCCTCACAACAGCCTTGAGTGGTTGCCACTACCATCATCCCAGGTTTCAGATGAGGAAACTGAGGTATAAGGAGCTTAAATAACTCACCCAAGATCTCATAGGCGGTAACATCAGAGCTGTGATTGACCCAGAGGATCTAGCTCCAGCATAAGTGGTGACCCTTCACTATACCCTGCCTCGCCAGCCTGCCCCCAGATTCACCTCCTTGGGTCTGCATGGCAGAAACATTGACCTCTCTTGGAATTAAAGTATTTGAAATATTCTGGATCAGTCAACACTGGAATGAGTGGTGAAGCTTATGGTGGTGCCTTCCTCGGAGACCTTGAAGAACTGCAGAGACCACACGTCTGGATGAGAGCCCTTCCTTTTGGAGGCAGGAGACTGGAAAAGACCACCCCCTTGAATTCAGTCATTGTCTTCCCAAGACAATACTTGCATATGGACACCCAAGCAAGCTTCTCTTTGCAAGCCTGAGATAAAGCATGTTCAAACTCTCACACCACATGGTTCTTTTCAGCCCTGTAGCACATACAGAGCTGGAAAGAATGAAAAGTTCTGCGTATGGACTTTTAATTTCAAGCTATGAAAAACAGGACATATCTAGGAATATTTGGCCAGAGAAGTGCCTTCATGCTGAGTTTCCTACTCAAGGTGACATTTCAGGGGCCATTAGAGTATCCCCTGGAAGCTAAGAGGCCAGCATGCAAATGCATTGACTCAGAACCTTCCCGCACAGGCAGAAGCCCAGCCCACCACATTCCAAGCCAGGTCCCCACCAATGAATATTTATGGTGCTGGTATAGTCAGGGTTCTCCAGAGAAACAGAACCAATAGGAGATACATATTCCGTATAAGGAATTGGCTTACACTGTTATAGAGGCTGAGAAGTCCCAAGACTGCAGCTGGTGAGCTGGAGACCCAGGAGAGCCAATGTGTAGTTCCAGTATGAGTCCGAAGGCCCAAAGGACCAGGAGAGCCAACGGTACAAGTTCAAGGAGTAGAGCTGATGTTTCGGTGGGAGTCCAAAAGCTGAAAAAGACCCATGTCCCAGCTCAAGCCATCAGGCAGGAGTTTCCCCATGATTTGTGGAAGGGTCGACTTTTGCTTCTATTCAGGTCTTCAGCTGATTGGATGAGGCCCACCCAAATCAGGGAGGGCAATGTGCTTTTCTCAGTCTACCAACCACATATTAATCTCAACCAAGGACACCCCACAGACTTACCCAGAAGAGCGTTTGACCAAATATCTGGGCGCCCCACGGCCCAGTCAAATCGACACACAAAAGTAGCCATCACTGCACCTCTGCATTCTCTACCCCTTGCCCTCCAACTATTGTTCTAGGAGGCGGGAATGTGGGGAGAGTGCTTAGAACACCCTAGTAGCTCCACTAGTGGGGCTGCCCTTTCTGCTGGCCTCCTACATCCGTGGCCTTTGGCAGCCAGCTGTGCAGGTTAAAGTACCAATACCTGACAATGGGAGTGCCTCTCTTCACTCCTTACCCACTTTGTTTCCTCCCAGGACCCCACATGACCAGAAAAATGGAGCAGAGAAGCCAGAGATGGGGAGAGAGGTCCACATATGGGTCGTGTCTTGTCTGTGACCTTGGGCCTCAGACCCAGGCACCCTGGATGGGCAGATGGTAGAGTGGAAGCAGAGTCCCTGTATCTCGCCTTTGCTCATCATCTGAGCCCATGCCGGCTAGCAAGCCTCCTCTCTTATTAGGAATAATAAGGCCATATTGTGGCTGACAGGAGGGAAGCTCATTTCACACTCTGGGAAGTGGAATTCGGCAAAGAGACATGAAGAGGTTTCACGTACATGCTTCTCTGCCTGCTAATCTGAAAGCTGGCAGTGGCAACAGGCCAGAGGAGATGAGTACAGACTTCCCTTTCCAGTAACCCAGAGGTGAGATAGCACTGAGGTTCACGTGGGGGCTTTGGTCCCCGGTATACCTCATCCTCCATCTACCAGCTGAGTGACCTTGGACAAGTCACTTAACCTTCCCATGCCTCAGCTTCCTCACTTGAAAGAAAAAAAAAGAGAATAATAACACCCACTCCATATGATTGTTTTTGTGAAGATTAGATGAATTCATCTATTTATAGATGAATATATATATATATATATATGGCTTTAAAAATGCCTGGCTTTTTTGCAGCAACGTGGATGGCCCTAGAGATTATCATACTAAGTGAAGTAAGTCAGACAGAGAAAGGCAAATATCATATGATATCACTTATATGTGGAATCTAAAAAAAAAAAAAATGAAACAAATGAACTTACATACAAAACAAAAACAGACTCACAGATATAGTAAACAAACTTATGGTTACCAAAGATGAAAGGAGGGGAGGGATAAATTAGGAGTTTGGGATTAGCAGATACAAACTACTATATACAAAAGAGATAAACAACAAGGACCTACTGTAGAGCACAGGAAACTATATTCAATATCTTGTAATAAACTATAATGGAAAAGAAGCTGAAAAAGAATATGTGTGTGTGTGTGTGTGTGTGTGTGTATATATGTAATTGAATCACTTTGCTGTACACCAGAAACTAACACAACACTGTCAATCAGCTATACTTCCATGAAAAATAAAGCCTGGCTCTAGGTAGGGCCCCAGTACATGTTAGCTTTTATTAATACCCATCAGCCTCCTTTTGCTTCCTGAGGTTTGGAGAATCAGTTTTCTCCTAGTGGAATATCCACAGCAGATTTAAAGTTCTAGCTGGCTCCCTGCACAGCTAAATGTGTGCCCTGGGGGAAGGAACTTACTCTAATTCTTAAAGGTCAAGAACTCTTTCCCACTGCTCCACTACACCTCATGAGGCTGAGGGTCAACGGCCACGGGCTTAGTGAGTTTGGGAATAATCCGTAAGATCCTCCATTATCACGCGTCTCTCCTGGTGTGGATAATTCAAGGATGGTTGTGGGTCTCTGATACACAAGATAGAACTACATCTGTATCTTCCTCATAGTTTCCCACTTCCTCCATGCCCCTCCCAGCCCTGAAGCCCTGCATAGTCTTCTGGGACCTTCGTCACTGGTTATGATCATGTCAGAAGTGAATGATCTACTCTCCTCCTGCAGGCAACTCAGAGTGTCTTCTCCCTGCTTCCCCATCCCCAGGCTCCACCCCCACTTCTCCAGTGTGTGCACGTAGGTGTACAAGAGCTGAAAGTGTTAGGGACACTGGTTTGATGCCGTTTCAAGCGTTTTTTGGATATAGGCAAAGCTGAGATTTAGGGAAACCTCTTCTCTAGATCTCCACTAGAGATTGGTAATACTCTAAACAAAGACAACTTGTCAGCCGAGCACACTGCCTGGCACATAGTAGGTGCTTTTCTAAATGCATTTGAATGAGACAGGATCCCAATCAGTCCGTGTAGATGTGGAGCCATCCTACCTGGAGACAGAAAGACGGCAAGGAGCCTTGGGAGCCAGGCTTGCTGGGGGAGTCAGGACCAGGGAATGGCTCTCCTCATCTTTATCTCCTCCCTGACTTCCAGGCAGTAAACACACCTCCAGATCCTCTTCCCTCTTCCTCCCCTTTTCTTGCCTCTTCTGCCTTGGGAAGAGCATGGTCGGAAGAGGGAGAACAAACTCTATCTCTTTCTCTACCCCTAGGTTGTCTGAAGATAGTAACATTTCCAAAAATCACCTTCTTTGACCTCAGAATAAGTCCAGTGAGTGTTCTGAAGCAGATTGAACCTGCTTGGTTTTGTTTTGCTAGAGCTGCAATTAAAATCCACTCAGAGCTCCTGGGGCTCCTCCAGGTAAAATCAGGGCAGGTAGCCTGGAGTCAGAGGTGCCAGATAGAGTGGGGTTGCATCATGGGATTAAAATCTGTCTAAAGAGGGCCTGAGCCAGGGCCAGAGAAGCAGCGTGGAGTACTCCATAGGCACTCAGCAAATACACAGTGTGATTGCTTTGGACCTCTGCCCACTCATGCAGCTTGCCTTGAATCAATTCCATGTAGTGGCTCCTGGAATTATGGACTGTCCTAGCTGAAAAGAACCATTTTACAGGTATGGAAACTGAGGCCCAGACTGGTGAAGGGACTTGTCCAAGGACACAGAACAAATCAGGGGAAGGACAACTGGTACACTTGGAAATGTCAGCTTAGTGGATTTAGCTCATGGGCTATCAATTTGACCTAAGGAAGAACCAGCACTTGGGGGCTAGTTTCCCTGCTGGCTGAATAGTGAACTGCCTGAGTCTGTGTGTTCCTGAGCTTTTCTGCCACCTCTGGTACCAACATCCTGAACAGAGAAGGCGAACAGCAGACAAGCCCTCCGGCCCTGTTTCTCTGCTCCCTCCATGAGCATCCATTAGCCACAGTTTCATGTTGAATGGGGCTGTAAGGAATTTCAAGGCCGAGATGATTACATTTTGTACATTACCCTTCTGCCAGAGAGCTAAAAATACCCTCCTGGTGGTTGCTAAGTGCAGGTCTAATGGTTTTCCTTAGAGGAAAGAATGGGATTCTAGTTTCTCAGAATCTGGAGGCTCCGTGTCCAGGGAATGAAGACGTGGAAATTGTTGTAGCTGGTTGTAGAGCATCCCTGAGGGAGGAGAAGCTAGGGACAGCCCCAGAATTCACTGCTCCCTGGTGTCAGGGAGAATCTCCAGGGACTGGTGCTGGCAAAGTTTGTGGATCCCCGGAAGCAATACAGCAGGGGCTGTAGCTTCCATGGAGAATTCTCCCAGATCTGTGGGCTCCCCTCCCCTTGGGGTCTGGCTTTCTGAATTTTCATTCCTGGAAACCTCACTCTTTCACCAGCACAGAATGGTCAGTCCCTAAAGTAGCACCTACAATCTAGATACTTTAAAGGTAAAGAGATTGATTTAGGGATATGGAACAGGGTCTTGGGAACAGCTCACCTGCCTTGCTAGAGACCTGATGATGGATCTAGGGTGTCTCTCACTTGATAAGTTAAAAACAGATTTACAAGCATATAGTCACCCCAAGACAGTCCATCTCCTCTCACCTGACCTAGCACTCCCTCTGACTACAAACATAAACATTTGAATTTTTTTTAATAAATTTATTTATTTTATTTATTTTTGGCTGAGTTGGGTCTTCGTTGCTGCTCACTGGCTTTCTCTAGTTGCGGCGAGCAGGGGCTACTCTTCACTGCAGTGCGCGGGCTTCTCATTGCGGTGGCTTCTCTTGTCGTGGAGCAGGGGCTCTAGGCACGCGGGCTTCAGTAGTTGCAGCACGCGGGCTCAGTAGTTGTGGCACACGGGCTTAGTTGCTCCGCGGCATGTGGGATCTTCCTGGACCAAGGATCGAACCCGTGTCCCCTGCATTGGCAGGTGGATTTTCAACCACTGCACCACCAGGGAAGCCCTTGAATTTATTTTTTTAACCAATATGTCAGAAGTCCTAAATTCAACTAGGAGGCTTGATCTCCCTTAAGAGGTCCCCTTGGGAACCTGTGCATTAGAGCCACATCTCCTGGGACAGCTTGAATGCTTTCCTTCGGAAAGGTATCCAGCCCCAGGTCACTGCAAGCCCACATTGCCCCTCTGGAATCAGAATGTCTCCTCGGGGCATTTGGTTCGTTCTCTGGAGGCTGTTGCCATGGTTTCATCCTCCTGATTACCTTGGACATTGACATTCACATGAATGTGCCTTTCCCGGCACAGGCTGATGAGTGGCCCTGGGCGGTGGGTGAGGATTTGGTTGCCTGGGGAGGGAAGCTGGACGGGAGCAAGATTTTCGAAGCCAGTGTTTCAGCAGCTCAAGAAGGAGAGGCCCTGGGGGCTAGTTAGGTGGTGGTGTGCCACGCGCGCGGCGTCTGGCTGAGGGCTGAGTGCTCAGGAGAAGAAAAGGTCCCCGTGTCATTGTTGGGGGCAGGGGGTGGCTTCTCATGCTCCTTTTGCTCAGGGGAACACTGTTGAGCTCGCCCCTTGCTTAGGCAATGCTCACAGAGGCAAAGTTCACCTTAAACTACTTTCCCGGAAAAAAAAAAAAGGAAGTGGGAAAACAAATCTTTATAAGAACTATAAGACGGTAATTGACTCACTACACTTCGCTCCAGAATACTTTCTGCTGTCACTAAAAATCAGCCCTGCCCTCCCAAGATGGATATCTGCCCCTCGGTAGAAGACAGGCACTTTAAAGAATGGGCAAGGAGCTGCAAAGGCAATTCCCCTCCCAAAAAAGAACTTCCAGAAGTGTCTTAAGTAAGGCAGCAACTCAGTCCCAAAGTGACGATTTTGAAAGAACAACACACTTGAATGTGTATGTTATCAGACGTTTGTTAAAACAGCCTTGTGGGGCTTCCCTGGTAGCTCAGTGGTTGAGAGTCCGCCTGCCGATGCAGGGGACACGGGTTCGTGCCCCGGTCCGGGAGGATCGCACATGCAGCAGAGCGGCTGGGCCCGTGAGCCATGGCCACTGAGCCTGCGCATCCGGAGCCCGTGCTCCGCAGTGGGAGAGGCCGCGGCAGTGAGAGGCCCGCGTACCGCAAAAAAAAAAAAAAAAAAAAAAAAAAAAAAGCCTTGTTGCCTGCAGCTCCTCCTCATTGGTTCACGCTGACGGAGCGGGGAGAGCAGTGGGGTAATTAACTCAAAACGATGATAACCGGAGACTCACTGTTGTTTGACTTCAAATGTGTGGTATGATATATGGACAGTGTACATATCTTACAGCGTGTTTGCCTTCCTAATTATGTTTTGCTTCAAACAATATGGAAATGAGTTGGCTGGCTGTGAGTGCACACCAATTAATGGCTGGGTCGGGCTGCTTGGAAGCTTTTTGGGTGTGTGGAGCAATGACAAAACTCTCAAGGGATTTAACATTTTCTACAGACAACTTGCCCAGTGTGTAATCCACCTGGGTATAATTGAGTGTTGGCTGCAATCAGATTCATTAGTAGCTCAAGAATTAAACCTACCCTCCCATCCCCACCCCCGTCCAGTCCTTCTCCATTTTCCCCTGCTCCTGCCGGATAGTTCATGAATCTTGAGTACCAGAGACTGCCAAGCAGGCAGCTTTGCATCAGTGGCAAGGGGGCTAATCTATATTCTCATGTTAACCATACTTCCCAGTGAATTTCAGTAACTTGGAAATGGGCATTTGGCAGCTGGGAAAGACAAGGCATGGTAGGTGCTCAGAACAAGTCCATAATAAGCATCTGTTTAAAAGAGACCTCTCCAGCCGGATGCCTTGGGCCTGATGGGGGCCCGCAGGCTAGGGCTGCAGCTGCACATTAAAATACACTTAGTCTGTCTTCCCAGGTGGAGGGAGCAGCATTTCTTTCCCTGTGGAATGGATCTAGCCCAAACAGGCAGTTTCTTATTCATAAAGCAGAATTTCCAGGCCAAACTTCCTTCTGCCCACAATCCCCTGCCCCCAAGTGGGGCCACTGGTTTAAGATGCTTTCTTCCAGGGGCTTCCCTGGTGGCGCAGTGGTTGAGAGTCCACCTGCCAATGCAGGGGACACGGGTTCATGCCCCGGTCTGGGAAGATCCCACATGCCGCGGAGCGGCTGGGCCCGTGAGCCATGGCCGCAGAGTCTGTGCTCCGCAACGGGAGAGGCCACAACAGTGAGAGGCCTGCGTACCGCAAAAAAAAAAAAAAAAAAAAAAGTAAGATGCTTTCTTCCAGAAGTCTTTACCCAGTAATTGCTACCACCTGTCATACCATGCATGCCTGCTTTATACGCTACTGGCAGGTCCTCCTTAGGAGAGCATTGCCACCTCTGCCCTGGCTAGGCTTGTGTCTCCTTGAAGACAGGGTCTATTCTTATCTGAGTGCTCTCATCCTTTGCACCCCTAGCCCACCCCTTAATGCACACAGCAGAGGGCAGGGACAGTTCGAGGCAGGTCAAGCTGGGACACTGCACAAGGGGACAGTGTCAGGGGTGGATGGCCCAGGACCGGATCAGCGTTCTTACCTGAAGCTTCATGGGACACTGGGACCCAAAGAGGGATAAGCCAGAGACTAGTGGGAAAACTGGAAAAACCAAGCACAGCTTCAAGTCCAAAGCCTCAGAGGCAGGACCAAAATCCAGGCCGCAGAACGAAGAGCTGAAAGTTCGGAAGAGATAGCATCAGAGGAAGAGCAATGCCTACCACTGCTCCTGGCCCAGAGGAAGTCCAGTCTGTATTTTTTGAATGAATTAATGAAACAATGAATGGGGAAGAGGATTCAGAATAATCTGATTGCCCCCTAAAACTATAGGAGCATCTCCCCGTATGAAGCTGGTGAGCGTGCTCAGTGGATCCATGGGACTGGACAGGCCAATTTTCTGAAGTGCAATTGGTCATTATGTGCTCTCTTGCGGTCTCTTTTCCAAGAATCCCAGCTCAAATCTCTATAAATGTGTGTTGATTTATTGTCCAACACTAAGATTCCTTGTTTCCCATGATCTCTCACCCTCACTTCCTTTACTCTCCCTAAAATTTTGCTCCCCTATCATAAAAAACAAACAGCCTTCCCTCTCAAAAAAGAAGAATAGGACTCCACAGCCTCCTGGAGTTTCTGTCCATAATGTTATAAAAGACTCTTCACACCAGCACTTTCCAAAGTGTGCCTTGTAGAACATTGTCCCATAGAATGGTAATGGTAAAAGGTTTATAGGTCAAATAAATCTAGAAAACATTGGATTTCACAAAACTAAACCAGTTTCTTCAGTGCAGGGCTTCTCAGTCTTTAATATACTCATCTGCGTTCCTAAAAGAGGAAATGCCAAATTTACTTAACCTCAGAGCCCTTCTATGCAGTGCTTCCTGCAAGACTGGGGCTCTGCACTTTGGAGATCTACAGTCTTTTCCTTTCTTCTTCTTTTCTTCAGTTCCCTGGTTCCCTTGTCTGTAAAGTGGGAGGTAATAATAGTACTCACCTCATGGAGTAGTTGTGAAGATGAAATGAATTCATTCATGTAAAGTGTTTACAAAGTGCTTGGCCCTTAGTAAGCATCAAATGCAAGGTTTCGTTGTTTTTACTAGTGTTTATATGATGACTGTTTCTGGCTCTTTATAACCTAGCTCTTGCCTTCACACTCTACCCAACTCGCTCCCCTGATCGTCACTGATCACTTCTCAGCCCCCCAAGCCCAGTGGCCTTTTCCTGTTCCTCCTCTCCTGGCCTTTGGGAGCATTTGGCGTTCTATTCTCCTTTCCCTAATGCTTCACCCTCCTCCTTGTGTTTCTTTCCAGCCTCTCTCTCCTGTTGTCCTTCTGCTGTTCTGGCCATCGATCCTTTGATTCCTCCTTCCTTCCACTTTACAAACTTAGGTTTTACTCAAGAATGGCTCTTTTTTGCTCTTTCTCAATACTCTGTCCTTAGGAGATCACGTCCAATGACAGAGCTTCATCTGCTAACCCTGGTGAAGGCAGATGGTACTCCAACTGATTTCCCATCCATCCCCACCTTCTCTCCTGAACTCCATGCTGTCCATCTTTTCCAACTATGTGCTGGACATCTCAGCCTTAATTTCCTCCAAACCCTCAAACTCAGTGTGTTCAGAGCCAAACTCATAGACTGAGACCTGTAACATTGGTCTTTCTTTCATGCTCCCTGTTTCTCTTAGTGACACAGTTGTCCTCTTCACCACCCAAGCTTGACTCCTCCCTACCTCTTGCCAGGTCCTACCAAGTGGGTTACCATCTTGCTCTGAACTCCATTTCCTTGTCTGTATTTTCTCTACCTCTCCTACGATTCACTCATTCATTATGTCTTCAGTGCCTTGACCATCATGACAACTTCTTAACTGGTGTCTCAATCACAGTCCATTTTACACTGTGCTTCTAGAATACTCTTCTATGAACCGATTTTCATCATCTCATATCCTGCTTTAAAACACTCAGTTCCTCCCTACTACCAACAGAACAAAGTCGAGATCCAAAGCCTTTTATGATATAGTCTCAGCTCTCTTTCTGATCTTGCTGCCATGACATCTCTTCACAAAACCTTCACTATATAACCTACCAGATTTCTCAACATGCTCACATGTGCCCCGCACTTTCCTCCCCATCTCAGTTGCTACTTCCTTCGTGAAGCCACAGTTACTCCTGCTAGATGGTACCTTTTCTTCTTCTGCTGTCCCCTACTGGAGGTTATATTCCTTCAGGATGGGATCTATGTCTGACTCATCTCTGCCTTCCATCCCACATACACTTTGCATAGGATAGTAGCCCAACAGATGTTTGTTAAATGAATGAATAAATTGGTGCATTGATGATTGGATGGATGGTTAAGTGGTTGGATAGAGGCCACCTCTTTCCTCTTTTTGTGTTCTTTTTTTTCTTTCACTAAGTGCAATTCTGTGTACCATCTTACACAAGAGACCCTGTAGCACCATAATCATTGGCTTACACGACTGCCACTCCAAATCTTTGATGTGGTGCCCCTCCCTGCCCCATCCCCTGATCAAAGTCCTCTTAACAAGGTGCCCTAGCTGAAAGCTCTCCAGGTAGTGTGCCTTTGAATGCCTGATACCCATGTCTTCAAAATGGTACTGACGCAAGCTGGCCCTCTAATTAAAGCCATAAGCTTTTATTATCCCCAGTAATTTCCTTCAGTGTCAAAGTGACCATCTCTCCTCTTAATTCCATCTCAGTCTGACTCTGGCAGGATGACATTAGTGCCCAGCATCAGAATGAGGGGAGTCAAAATCAGGCTGGCAGTTCTCAGTATCCACCTTGCCCAGGGTCCCTCAACCAGGGTTCCCATAGCTGAGAATCTTCACAGTGAAATCTGTGACCATGGTCTGCTAGGAATTTGTAAATGTTTGTTTCTGAGACATGAATTTAGCGTCTGGTAAAAAATATGAAATCATAAAAGTGACTTCTGTGATCCTGCCAGCTGGGGTTTGAAATTCCCACAGCTACCAAGAGGCAGGTAAGACACTAGTAGTTAAGAGAACATGCTCTGGAAACAAGCTACCAGATCCAAGTACTATAGTAGTCAGGGTCCAGTCAGAAAAAAAATAAGCCACCCTAGGTATTTCAAACAGAATAGATTTAATACAGGGAGTTGGTGGGAGAGCTGGAAGAACAAAAAGGGGACACTGAAGTGACCCAGAGATAATGAAGGCAAGAAACAGCTGCCGTCTCTAGGACTGGGAGGGCAAGAGGGAAGAGTTATCAGAACCTGGAGCTCAGAGGAGCTGGTGTTCCAACCTCTGAGTTGAGGGTGCCCGCTGGTTGCTGCTGGTCCCCAAGGGAGCAATAAAGGCTGGTTCTGAAATACCCGAAAGAGTTAGTGACTGGAGCCAAGAGCCACTGCTAAGGCTACACTAACAGGAGCAGGAAAAATCAGGAAATAAGTCCCCTCCTCCTTTCCTCCTTCTTTCCAGTCTCCTTCTAAACGCCTGCTATCAGTAAGCCTCATAGCGAGCCAGTTATCAAGGGAGGCCATGGAGTCCAGCTTAGAAGCGAGAAGAGGAAGCGGCTGAAGGTGTAGCAGTAGGTAAATCACTGGCACAACTCTTGCCGGTTCGGTAACCTTGACCAAATGGCTTATCTTCTCTGAGCTTCAGTTTTCTCATGTTTAAAATGGGAATAACAGTCATACCTCCTTCACAGGACGTTTGTGAGGTTTACATGAGCTGACACATAGAAAGCACTTAGAATAGGGCTTAGCACAGAGCAAGTGCTCAAATTTTTTACCTGTTATTATTCTGCCAGTATATATCTCGGTTAATCCCTTTGCTTCTCATCCTCCTTGCCCCAATAACACATATTATACAGTTATCCTTGATGTTGATTTGATACAAGCACTTTATTTCAGTGCCTGACTCGTGTGTGTGTGTGTGTGTGTGTGTGTTTTCATTCTTTGGGGAGAAAGTTTCAAAAAAGAAAAAAAAGTACAGACTTCATCAGATGTGAATTCCAAACCTAAATCCATCAGTTACTGGCTGTAAGTTAATCTCTAGGAATTCCAATTTTCTCATCTCTAAGAGCAGGCTATCACTACCTCCCTGCAGCATTATAACATGATATATGTGGAACTGCCTGGCAAAGGATCCGGCACACGGTGGATGTTCATCGTGTTGTTTACACTCCTCTCTTCCTTCCTGGCTGAGCACATAAGGACATACGTTGCTTAGAGCCTTGAGCTTTGAACTCTCTGTTCACTGCCAATGTTGCGTGCAGGCAGACCCTCACAAGAACCATCGTGCAGATTATGGACCAGGGTGAAAGGGATCTAAGAGCTGTCAGGATAAGATTTGGCTTTGTAAAATTCAACTCTGATCCCATCTCTGCCCCCTGACCACTCAATGATCCTCGTTCATTTTTCATCTTAGCTTCTATTTCTCTGTTTTCAGTCTGTAAACAGGGACTACAACATCCCTGGAAGAATATGTGGACTAGTATACATAATGTGGCCATAGCCCCAACTCATCCAAGATCCTGCAGTGACACTGCGGATGGAAGAGGGTGAGGTGTGGCTGGGACAAAAGGAGAGAGTTCAGGCTGGTGGACAATTTTGGAATGAAGGTTATGGGTCCTAGGGTCTGGGCCAGGGGCTCTAGAAACTCTATTTCTGTCTGATCATTCTAACAGCTTGGATATTTCTGTGTCTCATGAGCTCACTTTAAAAGGTCTGCACTCCATGAATGCTAAGCAGACTTTTTGAGAGGAAAGAATATAATAAAGAAAAGGAAAGGGGGAAAGGAGCGCTCTGATTTCAGTCAGGTACAGTGGGTATCCCTGCTGTGCAGGGGCCTGCGGGTGAATGGCTGGCTTATGGACGGGGACCAGCATAGGGCTTAAGAGCATGGGCTTTGCGGTCAAGGAATCCTGGGTTTAAATCCTGGCTCCCTGCTTAATATGTTTGACTCTGGAATAAAACCACCTGAATTCCCTGGCCTCAGTCTCCTCAATTGTAAAGTGGGAATGACCCTCAACGGGTTATTGCAAAGTTTAAATAAAATAATGTACATTAAGCACTTTATTTTATTTTATTTTTTTACGGTACGTGGGCCTCTCGCTGTTGTGGCCTCTCCCGTTGCGGAGCACAGGCCCCGGATGCGCAGGCTCAGCGGCCATGGCCCACGGGCCCAGCCACTTTGCGGCATGTGGGATCTTCCCGGACCGGGGCACGAACCCGTGTCCCCTGCATCAGCAGGCGGACTCCCAACCACTGCGCCACCTAGCAGAATGGCTTATAGTAAGTGCTCAGTAAATGAGAGCTGTTATTATAATCAGCCACTTAAAATAATAAGAGCGATGACGACTTACAGAGAGCTTCCTGCACCAGGCACTCTGCTAAGTGCCCTAGGGACCTGACTCGTGGAGATCTTGTAACAGCCCAATGAGATGGATGCTGGGATTGTCTCCATTTGACACACGAGGCTCCATGGCACAGAACAATGAGCAGCTTCCTCAAGGTTACACAGCTTGTGTTACGTTGGAGCCAGAATTGAAACCGAGTTCTGTCTTTCACCATAGCCTGTGCTCTTACCACTGAAACAGTGTCTGTTACAGTGCTAAGGTCTGCACTGTGCTCAGAAGGGTTTTCTTCAAAGTTTCTTACAAAATATCCAGAAATATTCACCTTTATCAGGGTGCTTGCAGTGTTATCACTGGCAAATCTGTTCTTTGAGGGTTTTTTAAAGCTTTTTCGCTCTTAGAGGTGAATATTACTCCAGCAGAGGGGGAAGTAAGTCTCAAAAACTAACACTTTAGCAAGTTCTGCTTTTCAGTATGACAAGAAATAGCATTGCTCAGCTTCTCAGCCACAGTGTGTGTGTGTGTGTGTGTGTGTGTGTGTGTGTGTGTGTTTAAAGAAACAAACAAAATTAGAGAAACAACATAGAAAAATAAAATGGTATCCTCTCAATTTTGCCATGAACCTAAAACTGCTCTAAAAAATAAAATCTATTTTAAAATTTTCAAACAAAAATAAAATGGTCAAAAGTATTTTATTCAAAAAATAATTTTCACCCACAAAATGAAGAATTTTTACAGTTGAAAGCATATAAATAATGTCTTTAGAAAACCTCCAAGAAAAGAGCCCAAAACTCTTTTGAATAATAGCAACATAATTAGAATGGGTCAGAGCTGCTAGAATCTCTACTATGAAAGAATCTTTTTTGGATACATCATTTCTATGTTATTTTAAAGATACTCATTTACAATAGCACCTAAAATTCCCTAGGACCCTGCCACTGTTAGCACAGACAGGCAGTGTTCTAGTGGGACACATCCTTGACAAAACCCACGCTGGCTCTCTCTCTTTGTGTAACTCTGACCCCTTTGGTTATCACTGAAATGTAACCAGAGACCAGCTCTCTCCCTTCCTCCCTTGCCTTTCTTCAAGGTCCTTATAACAAAGTAAGATATTCTTAATCAGTACCCACTCCCAACTATGGCTTGGTTTGAATAACTTAAGGCAAGACTTTGGCAGTTCTTTGAATTATTGTGTTAGGAAGTTATGTGATTAAATGAGATAATATGTATGAAAGCAAGGGGCAGAGTATCTGGCATACAGTGGGAACTCAATAACAAATTGAGTTTATTTTTCCTGTAATAAGGAATTTGTGTCTATAACAGCTTAAAGTCATAGCATGGTTCACTGGTGTCTACCTGTTAGGGCCTTAGAATTCAGCACCGTGGCCAAGGACGCTTTAAGATCAAGATGAGGGCACCTTAACACCAAGAGGGTTGTTGAATTTCTGGCTGTCCCTGACACATCATCACCACCACCCCATATCTGTCTCCTATTTCTCCTACTTCCTGCCCCCTATTTCCTCCTCTTGTCACCACTCCCTATCTGTCTACAATTTCACATTGTGCTTCTATTGCATGTGAGCATTCTCTCTGACCATATTTGTCTCCTACGTCTTTCTCTGCTTTCCCGTCCCTTTCCCCCTCTCCTCCCCACAAACACACAGACAAACATGCACACTATTCTATTACTCCTTGGAAAATCCTTGCCCTTCCTCCTGATGAGCCCTTCTCTGAGGTCCGGGCTGGGGACGACAGTGAGTCATTCTGAAGGTCACGGTTTGGGCAACTGCCTGAACTTGCTGAGTCAGCAGTTCCTCCTGAGATGCCTCCCATGGTCCCGGGAGCTGTCCTAGCAGAGGCAAATGCTGCAGCAGGCAGGGAGGATTTGGGTCTGGGGGGATGGGGAGAGTTAGGCAAATACTTGCAAACCACATGAAAGGAACTCTGGGAACAAGGAAGGTCTCCATTTGTTCATATTTGCTAAGCCCTTAAAAAGCCAGATAACTGGGTCCTACCGTGACAACAGAATTTACATTTTACTGAAATACAAACAAGTGAAAAAGAAAAAAGAAAAGAAAGTTGTCTACACCAAACCAGTTTCCTAAGAAAGGAGGATTCCCACCTGTGGTTTCTCCCACTAAAAGACCCTTCCCGAAAGCAACAGGTAGAGAATACCCCACAGAAACTTTGAGGTACCCTCCACTGAGCCCCTAAAGTTGGTTATCTGGGCCTGATGAAAGTGCTGTTTCTCAGCTCTTATCAGTGAGTCCCGCATGGCATTGAAAGAAGGATGCGTGTCCTCTTCCCCCCAGTC
Organism: Grampus griseus; assembly: GCF_964374135.1. Classification (NCBI taxonomy): domain Eukaryota; kingdom Metazoa; phylum Chordata; class Mammalia; order Artiodactyla; family Delphinidae; genus Grampus; species Grampus griseus. The sequence continues at coordinate 85,278,940 of NC_139017.1, forward strand.
CAGCCGTCCGACACCCACACCCTCCACCACAACTAACTCCCACGCTACCCATCCTCAGCTTGTCTAAAGTGGGCCTCTTTCTGTAAAGTCCTTTTTTCCTTCGGTTCCCCAGAGCAGTCAAGGTGGTACCCATTCCTCTCATCACCCACAGCTCCAAGTCACCCTAGACTCCATTCTTTCTTCCCCACCTCACCCCTAATTTCAATCATCATCAAATCCCACCAACCTCAACTCCTCAATATCTTCCAAACCAGACTTACCCTCCCTAGACACACTGCCACTTTTTAGCTAACCCCCTCATCATTTTTCCCCTGGATTATTTTGGTTGTCTTTCAGACATTCTTCCTGTTTCCTGCCCCATTCACCTTCCAGACCAACCTTCATTATTTATTTCTAAAACATAATTGGGTTCTGTTGCTGCCCTGCTTAAAACCCTTTAGATGCCCCCCACCCCCCACATTGCATGAAGACCAAGTTCAAACTCTTCCTCATGACCCACAAGGGCTTCCCTGAACCCCTTGGGACCTGCCTCTCCAACCTCCTTGCCCACTGCTTGCCCTGGCAACCCTCCAGAGCAATGAATGTCTGTTCTCCAAAGAACCATGTTACTTAATGCCTGTGTGTTTGCATATGATGTTATTTCTCCTTGTCCTCCCACTAGACTCCCATTCATCCTTCAAGACTCAGTTTGAGTACCTCCTCCTTGGTGAAGACTTTCTGTTTCCCCAAACTTTCCTTTGTAATCAAATCCACCTTCATGATTGATTTAAATTCTCATCTCCCCCATCTCGACCATAAGCTGGTTTTATCTATCTCTGTTTCACAAATTATGTCTGTCTGACATATAGTTGCTGAAAAAGCAATATTTGATGAAAGAATGAACTTGTAATTAGGCAGTCTGCGTGACCTTGACCATGTCACATAACCTTCTGAGACTTAATTTTCTTTGTCTATAAAACAAGGACACAAATGTCTACCTTGCAGGGTTATGTGGATTTTATGGAATAAAACGTGTAAAGCACTTAACCCTGCCCAGCCCACTGTAGCAACTCAATAAATGAGTTTCCATGTCCTTTTTCTTCTTCTCCTTGTTATAATTCTATTCTAATAAAAACAGGCAAAGGCAAAAGAGAAATCCCAATGCCCAATGCCAAGGTACCTGGATGAGGACGGTCACCTATTGCCCGTCTAACAGGAACAGTGTCCTCACACCTCAACCTCTCACATCACTGAAGATTAGCCAGCCCTGGGCAGTGTTTAGTGAAGGATCTGGGTCAGTTCTAGGATCCGGCAACATCTGAGGACTGACCATGAGCCAGGCATAGTGCATTACCTGTAATAACTCATTCAGCTCCGCCATGATCCTGAGAGGGTGAATAGTTACTGTCCCCATTGTACAGAAGAGGAAACTGAGATAATTGGGGTTAAGGTCATACAGTTAGTAGTAGAATAAGGACTGATAGACTGCAGAGCCTGTTCTCTGAACTCCTACACACTCCTGTCCAACACTGATTAAAGATGTTGCAAGAGATAATAGCTCCAAATCCACGAAAGAGCAGACCCCTTGGTTTCTGAGACTTGGTGAGGCAATGCATAGGCTCCCTGTATTAGAATTTAGGGTAAACCCCAGTGGCCTCATTTCTTGATTTCCGGATTTTCATTGTAAAATTTATCATGATAATTATTAGTTGATATGTCTTACTAAGAAGGGGAAGGCTCTCCAAATTCCTAAGAGTTTGAGACATTTGCGTATGGCCAGTCACCTGTTTTTTATACATAAAGTTTTATTGGAATGTGGCTACTTGATTTATTTATATATTGTCTGTGGCTGCTTTTGCACTACAGTGGCAGAGCTGAGAGGTTGTGACAGAGGCCTTATGGTCTGCAAGCTTAAAATATTCACTGTCTGGCCCTTTATAGGAAAAGTTTGCCAACCCCTTCAGCTAACAGTACTTTCATCCAACACCCTCTTGTCAAAGCAGGCTGGGAAAATCCCAATGAGCCCAGACACCTGGGCAGAGTCTCCAGGTGCTGCTTCCTTCCCAGCCAGTGCAGTGCACTAAGAGAAGCCCCTTGTTCCCTGCAGGCCCCAAGGAAATACATCATGTCCTTCGGGGAGTCTGTGCAGCCCAGGGTGGGAGCAGACAGGTGCAGTTTATAAGGTACTAGCTTTGTGGACAATCTTTGGGTTTGATTCCTTCTGCTGGTTTGGGGGTCTCTGTCATGGCTTGAGCCACGGGAGCACAAGTAAAGTGGCAGAGCAGTGCAGTCAAGACAAATGTCCTGACCCCACGGAGGCCGCCGGAGGTGGCCAGCTGATGGATGGCAGAGGGAGAATTTCTCAGTTGCCGTCTAATCTGTGTGCCCAGGAAATAAATAGCTCGTGTCACTGGTGTCTGCCCTGGCCCTGCAGGTCCCCCTTCCCTGCAGAGCCTGCTCTGCACCCCACCCTGCTCTGCCAGCCTGGAAATACTGTCTCAGGAAGCGGGGAAGGAGAGGACAGGGGAGGAATGAGAGGCACGACACGTTCTGTCCTGTCCCTGAGGCCCCTTCCTGCTGCCAGCCTCCTCCACGAACATGGGGAGGCGTGAGCTGCCTACAAGGAGGAACCCACTGCGGGCCTGAAGCAACACTTGGGGCCTCGGTTTTCTAATCTGTAAAATGAGAAGGCTTTTAACGTGATCTCAAAAACTCATTATTCCAAGTTCCCGAGACTGCGCTGAGCGGGGCAAAGGGCACAGCTGAAGTCTGGAAGAATCCCAAAATCTAAACATAAAGTGCCTCTGTGTGCCGGAATCTCTGGAGTTACGGCACGTCTTCATCGGAACCCGGGGTGCAGACTCTGGTTGTTTTGGGTTATCCAGTGACCCTCAGCAGAACTTCCCCTAGGAAACGTTCCCTCTCTCCTTTTAAAGGAAGCTTTTATGCCCCAAATTCTTTCTCTCTCTGTCTCTCTCTCTCCTCCCCGCTCCCTTCTGCCCCTTTACTTTGTACAAAACCCCCTCGACTACTGGGTTTACCCCATGAGGCCCTTTGGAAATGGGAGCTGGTGAATTAGGCTGTGCCAGACAGCTCCTGCTTGAAAGAGGGCTTCGCTCGGGATCAATAGGGAGACTTCCTTGCTGGGAGCTAAACCTTCCCAGAGATGTCCCGTCAATAATCCAAGAAGACAGGGACAGACTCTGGCTGACATCTGGGTCCAAAGATTTCTCTGGGTGGATGGAAGGACTTCTGTAAGCTGACAGCCGACAGCCGACATTTAGTCAAGCCAGGAAGGCTTGATGGAGGAGGTGGTGTGTCGGAATTACCTGAATGAGAACGAGAGCTCATTTGTCCCAGGGCAAGGATGGAGAAGGGGTCACCTCCCTGCTGAGGCAGACATAATCACAGGCTCATCCTGGGAACTAAACCGGATCTGTCACTACGATTTCACAGCTGCAGCTCAGGGATGGGCAGGGCTTGGGGGGAAGTTGGGAGCGTGGGTCATCCATTAGCAGAGTGGATAGGGCTAAATCGAAAGCCGGAGGCTGGGGGTGGGGAAAGCTAAGAAACCAAGCAGTAGCCATGTTCCAGATCCTCTCCCACCGCCAGAACGCATCTTCCCAAGGGGCTGGATGCACGATGTTGGTGTTTTTATCCCAGGCAGAGCTGTCAGTGGCCCAGTTTTCATTTGCCACCTAACAAGTATTAATCAAGCACCTAAGCTGTTAGAGGCAAGTCAAACAGTCCTAGGGACAAATCTCAGCTTCAACATTTATTAGTTGTTTGGCTTCAGTTAAGCTACTTATTCTCTCTGAGCTGCTATTTCCTCATCTTTTAAATAGAATTCACAATAGCTACTTAAGGGTTTGTGTGTGGCTTAAATGAGACAAGGTGTGCAAATTATCTTCTCGAGCACTGCACTAAGTAGATACTCAATAAATTCACTTATTCACAGCATATTTTTTAAATGCCCACCATACTCCAGGCACCATTCTGATAGCTACTCTTGGTCATACCTAAGATTGTGGAACTTGTGTCAACTCCAGCTGTATCTATAGCAGAATAGCACCGAAGAGGTGGTCTCTGCAGGATTGCCCCTGATTGTCTTTAGGGTGCTTTCCTGGAGAATGCAGAGGCTTCCGCTCCAAAAGCGGTTAGAGGTAGGGAAAGGCTTTCCCACACCTCCCGCCACCCTAGCAGAGCAGGGTCAGGGAGATAGGAGCTCCAAACGCTCAACTCATCAAATAATACCCTCTCCAAGGACTATTGTGAACAATAAATTACTTTAGGCATTAAAGCGCTGAGGATGGTTGGTACACGATAAAGGCTTGACGAATACTCATTTGTATTGTTTTCGTAGAGCTCAGCTCTCACGAGCACAGAGCGCTTTGTGGTGGGAGGATCTCCAGGTTCTCCATTTCCATGGAGGAGGGAAATTGTAGCATGCAGCATGTAGGGAAGGCACAAGGCTTCCTAACTGTAGCCTGTAAAGTCCCTATTCTGTGGCTTCTGGAAAGCACTGTCCAGCCTCAAACAATGCCCAGAAGTAAAAGAAGATGAAAATTTCCAAGCAAAATCCTCTCCCTGCTTCCCTTGCCAAGTGGAGCCCAGTGTCCTTCAGCATCTCCCCAAGCCTCTTGGAGTCATCCTATCCATCTATTTCCTTCCCATCTGCACCAATCCCAAGCTTTCCCTTGACACACTGAGGTGTCCTCTCTTCTCAGATGAGGTAATGCTGAGGCTCAGGTGCCCCAGAGAGCTTCTTACAAGGCGATCAGCACAGGCCGTGCACTGGGAGGGCCGTGGGAGAAGAACTTCAAAAGAGTCAGCACTACAGCTCCTGACTGGAATATCTCCCTGCAGAAGCCTGGAGTGTAGCATCAGCTCATCAGTGTCTTGTAGGTCAGGCGAGGGAGTTTGGATTTTCTAAATGCAACGAGAACCAAAAAACTTTTTTTTTTTTTTTTTTTTTTTTTTGGTCAGGAGACAGACATGATCAATTTTCCTTATTGAAAGGCCACTCTGCTGTATGGAGAAAAAAGTGGACATGAGTAGGAGGGAGGAAGGGAGACCATGAGAGGGCTACTGCCCTGGTGGTCACAGAGGGCTACCCTGACAAGGTGACACTTGAGCACAGATCTTAATGAAGTTAGCCAAATGTTTATGACATGCAGAGGGAGGGGTAAGTGCAAAGGCCCTGAGACAGGAGTATGCCCAGTTTGTTCAAGGACCAGCAGAGGAGCCAGTATGTCTGGAGTAGAACTAGCCAAGGAAGTAGGCATTGAGGTCAGAGAGGCAATGGGGAACCGGATCATGGTGGGCCTCATGGTAGAGTGATCAACGGTCCCAGTTTGCCCAGGACTGAGGGGTTTCCTGTGATGTGGAACTTTTGGTGCTAAAACCAACAGAACCAACCTATCCATAAGGCACAACAGACACAGTGCCTAGGGCACACCATACTTTTAGGGGCCCATGAAAACGTTTTAATTTTATTTTTTTTTTAATCAGGAGAAAAAAAGAATATAATGATAATGAATATATAATAATAAATCCAGCCTGAATTGTCTTTGTCTTTATATACCAATGTAAAGGATAATTTTTAGTTTTCAGTTTTTTTGTGTTTTTTTTTAATGGAGGAAGAAGCCAAGGTCAAAACCTATGAAGGCAAAGGGCCCACAAATATCATAAAACAGGACATAAACCAGGACAGTTAGTCATCCTACTTGGGAGGCCTTTGGAGGGACTTTGGCCCAGAGTTGGTTGAACTTACCCCCATTTTACAGAGAAAAACACTGAGACCTTGAAGGGTCAAGGTAAGGCAGCCCCGAGAAATGATGGTGGGTTGGCCTGGGCAAACAGCAAGGGAGAAAGGATTAGATGGAGTCAAGAAATAGTCCAGTGATGGAGTTGACAAGACTTGATGATTGTTTGTATGTGTGTTGTGGGGTGGGGAAGGGTGAGGAGGTGAAGGAGGTGTGACTCTGGTTCACTAACTTGGGCAGCAGCGTGTTCGATGGTACTTTTTGCTGTGATGAGGACCAGGGCAGCCAGAGTGTGACCCTGGGCAAGTCATGGAGCCCTTCGGGTCATCAGTTTCCTTATCTCCAAAACAGGGGTACCAAAAACGATCTCCTGGCATCACCGTAAGAATCAAAAAATTAAAAATAAATAACCCAAATAAAAGTGCCTGGTGCGTAGTAGGTGCTCATAAACATGAACTGAACCTTCCCAAAGGTCCAGTATAATTCTTTCATTCATTTACATATTCAGTCACCTAATATTTAGTACTCTTCCCTCAGGAAACTTGTATTCTAGTGGGAGCAACAGAGAGTAAAAAAATGAAAGTCCTATATTGTCAGGGTGAATATGTGCTGTTAAGAAGAACTGTGTGAGAAGGTGGGGCGTCAGGGAGGGGCTCTTTAGATAGGGTGGTCAGAGAAAGCCTTTCCAGAAAAGGCACCTGTGAACAAGTGAGTTCCCCTGGAGCCAGGGTGGCCCTTCCCCTGAGAAAGGGGGCATGCTCTGGGTACTCTGAATGGAGCAGAGCAGAGAAGGCAGCTGGAGTGCCCCGGAGCCCGGGTCCAAGCAGCTGTCAGAGGTGTAGGTTTGCTGAGGCGGCAACAATTACCACGCTGTTCAGCCAGCAGAGGGTTGCCGCATCTCCCCATCCCCCCCCCCCCCCCCCCCGCAATAAGCGATGGGTATTTACTTTTCCCTGCTGCAAGTTTGGCAAAGGAGCCCCTGGAGCTCAGCCAGGAGAGGGGAGGATGGCGGTCCCCGCATCAGCCCTCAGGAACACTTCATTTCACATCCGCACTACCTGGGTGAGCAAAACCGGCCGAGGCACCCAGTGAGCAAGTGAAGAATAGATAGAGCATTCGGCCCTCTTCTCCTCCTGGGCGCCTGCAGAGACCCCATGGAGACCCAGGGCTGTGCCGGCAGACTGCCTCCCATCTCTGCTGGGGGCGTGGAGCCCCAGGCAGGGCGGAGCATCTGTAAAATGGGGATGGCGGTAATAACAGAAACTGTGCAGGGCTGCTGTGAGACTTACACAGAGTAATGGATGTCGAAAGTGCTTTGTAAACTGTAAGACATTATACAGATGTTCATTTACAGTTTGTAAATGAGTTGATGAGAGCAGGCACAGGATGCTTGCCCAGGAACTAGGTGGAGGCAGAGAAAGTTAAAGAAGGGGGAGTGACCACAAAGTGCCCCTGGAACTGTGACCGACGCAGAAAGACAGTGTGTGAAAGGTACATGAATAAACATGAGACATCCTCTGACTCCTAACGGCCTTAATTGTGCTCCAGTTAACAAGGTAGACAGGCAGCTGCTGGTTTCTCCCAGGCAGGGAGGGCCCTCCCCTCTCTTCCCGCCCTGCTTAGCTGCCCCCCCAGAGTACTGGGTACCGGAGCCTGCAGGGAGGATCTCCCCTCCCTCCTGTGCCCCAGCCTGGTCCCCTGCCCCTTCCTGCTCACCTCTGTGCACAGCGGCACAGTGCAGTCCCTTGGGGCATGGAGCCAATACTCACAACCAAACAGGGACGGATGCTGGTGAGTGTCGCCGTGGAAACTGGCAGGTGGGGCTGGCAGCCGGCTTCCTGGAGCTGACCCCAGGCTGGGCAGAGCCTCGGGATCCACACGTGCGAGGGGGGCCTGCACGGAGGGAGGCTGGGAGAGATGACAGGCAGGAGGCCCGGGAATGGAGGAGAAGCACAAGGCATCAGGCAACCTTCCGCAGATATTTAGATTCAGTTTTGCTTATTGTACACCTACTATAGGCCTGTACTGCGCTGAGAGTTTTCGCTCACGTTATCCTGTGTAAACCTCACAACAGGCCTGGGGGCTCAGTATTATACTTTACAGATAAGCCGCAAACTCGAAGAAGGTAAGTGACTACACCAAGGACACACACACAGTTCAAGGTCCTGAGGCTTCTGAGAGCACCTTGTGTGTTCCTTTTCCTGAAACTTCTAAACGCATCTAACCACACCACATCAGTGCCCTCACAGACTCTAAGGTGGGGAGCAGGCACCCTCTGCCCTGCCCCTCCTGTTTCTCCTCCTGGGTGGCGTGGAGAGAGAAGAAACATCTCCTTAGTTATTCTTCCTGAGGGGGTGGGACAGCATTCTCCCTCCATCTGCTTCCATCCTCTCCTCCCTGCTCTCTGCTTCCGGCTGGGTTTGCCAACAGGGAGTCCTGGCAACAGCTTGGAGAGAAGGAGGAGAGTAAAGTGGAGATGTCCTCCGCAGGTCCCAACTGAAAGCCAGAGCTCCTCTCAAGGGGGCCCTTTCTACATGCCTCTCTTTCCCGGTGTTGGTACCACTTTGTCCCTTCATCCCTTCAGTTGGTAACAGCCCTGCTTTACTTGCTCTGGCTATACTGTGCCGTCCCCCGTGGTTTCGGCAGACCCAGCACACGCCTCTGTGGGAAGGAGCTTTAGCGACCTTCCCGGTTACCCTCATTTGAGTGTGCCGTCTATCAGCAGTGGGGGTGTGGAAGGAGGTCAGGAGAGGTCTAAGGTGAGATATATGGTCCTCCTGGAGCCAGCTGGATAGAAGGATGCTGACTCTGGCTCATTCCACAGGGTTACGTAGCTCAAAGCTTCCCCAGATTCCAGCAGTCTGGAAGAAGGTCCAGACAGCCTCCTTGATCTTGTAGGATCCCTCCTCGGCTCTCCTTCACTTGCCTGGTATGTGATCATTAGCGTAAGACACAGACTCTTTGCTCAAAGAGGATCGTCGAGACGCAGCTCTGGTGTGAAACGTAATTATAGGCTGGTGATGAGTCACCCCTCGGTCTCACTTGCTGGAACATGCTTCTCTGACCCTGGCAGGGTGGGTGAGGTTAGTTAGCTTTTGTCTAGCAGGCACCAGGAACTCTAACCCTCGTGAGGGAGAGCGGCGGACTTGCCCTGATGAGAGGGATGGAGTGGACTGGGGAGGTCTGGAGGCTGCCCAATCGGACATCCTGGGGCCCCAAAGGATGAGAAGCAGCCCAGACCTTGGAACTCCAGAACACAGTGGGGGGTGAGGGGGAGGCAGTGGGGGGCTGTATCTCTGGTTCTGAGGTTTCAGTCTGGGTTTGACCTCAGCCTACCTTCCCCCATGGACCTCAGCTTCACACAGTGGCCCCCGGAGGTAATGAGAGCAGCCCACCAGGCCAGCATGGACACTCGGCACAGTGGGGTGGGAACCACGGCTCTAGGACTGACCCCACCACAGAGTTGCAAGCGCCTAACTCTGCTTATGACGTGGTGTTGGGTACATAACAGGCTCCCGAGAAATGTTGGTGGGATACTCCAGGTGCTTCAGAGCTCAGTCAGGGCACAAACTAGGCAATGTGATGCAGCTTCATCCCTTCTCAAACAGGACGCCAGCATCAGGAGGCCAGGGTCCGAGCACAGCTCAGCAGCTAACTAGCTGGCTCACATAGGCAGTGCTCCTGGTGGCCCGAGGCCTTAATGACCTCATCTGTGAAGTGGAGGAGACACCTACTCTGAGATGAACGGGTGGAGGCATTTGCAAATGGGGGAGGCGTTTTTGTAGCCAACAGCAGCTAAGAGCAGGGATGTCTGTGTCCCAAGGGAGATCCCTGTATTCTCTCACCCTTTCACACCCACTCCCCAGAGAACCGGCCTCTGCCCAATGGCAGAGGTCAGCGTCTCACCCTTTCCATGCCCCTCCGGCCCCTTCTCCTGCCTCTCTCTCTGCCTCTGAGCTCATAAAGCTCCTATCTAAGCACCCCAGACACAGCCTAGGAGGAGATATGGTTGTGGCCTAGGGGAATCTTCCTGACACCTCCATCTTCTCAGGGGGCCTCGAAAACACATCCTCCAGCTAAGGATGCCAGATTTAGCAAATGAAAATAAAGTACGATGCGTAATTGTCTTCAGTACAAGTGTGTCCCAAATATCACATGGGACATACCTATACTAAAAAGTTATCTGTGTTATATATGGAATTTAAGGAAAAAAATGTCATGAAGAACCTAGGGGTACGACAGGAATAAAGACAGAGACCTACTAGAGAATGGACTTGAGGATATGGGGAAGGGGAGGGGTGAGCTGTGACAAAGAGAGAGAGAGGCATGGACATATATACACTACCAAATGTAAGGTAGATAGCTAGTGGGAAGCAGCCGCATAGCACAGGGAGATCAGCTCGGTGCTTTGTGACCACCCGGAGGGGTGGGATAGGGAGGGTGGGAGGGAGGGAGACGCAAAAGGGAAGAGATATGGGGACATATGTATATGTATAGCCGATTCACTTTGTTATAAAGCAGAAAATAACACACGATTGTAAAGCAATTATACTCCAATAAAGATGTAAAAAAAAATTATCTGTGTTTATCTGACATTCACATTTAACTGGGCATCCTGTATTTTATCTGGCAACCCTACCCCCAGCCAGCAAGGCTCCCAAATAGAGTCAGCTGCCTGGTGCCTGCTCTAGTGAGTGGCCATGCTCTGAGCAATACCCCATCCTCAGCTATGAGCCTCTGGGAGCCATAAGCTGTCCTTTCGTGTAGGGGACATCAGGGGACCTCATGCTCTAACAGACCTCCTATATCTTTCAGATTCAAAGAACTTTCAAAGAATAAGAATCCATTCAACAGATGTTTAGTGAACATCTATCTTGTACCAATTGCCCTCTTGAGCACTGAGGTTACAGTGGTGAACGGAAAATAAGCATAACCATCATGTCTGGAGCAGGTACCAAATGTCAGGCTCTGTGTTAAGCACTCTGGAAGCTATGTCAGGTCATCCTCACAAAAACTTAAGAGTGTGGTAGTTTACAGATGAGGGAACTGAGGATTATTGAAGTTAATCATTTGTTCATCCATTCACCAAATATTTATTGAGCCCCTACTGAGTGTCAGGCACTGTTCTTGGTGCTGGGAATACAACAATGAGCAAAACAGATAAAACACCCCTGCCCTCGTGGAGCTTGCACTCTAGTGGGGAGCAGGGGTAGGGGAGACGGGAATAAAGACTATATAAAGTGTAGTATGTGAAAAAGTGGCAAGTGTTATGAGAAAAATACAGCAGAGAATGAGGTTATGGAATGTCCGTGGTGGGAGCTGTAACTCAAATTCGGGTGGTCAGGGAAAGCCCCGGACACGGACCCATTTGAGCAAAGCCATGAAGGAAGTGAGGATAATTTAGAAAGAAACGGAGAAGAAATTCATCTCCCGCACCCCGCAGCCCAGAGCGCTGATTCTTGCTGCCGGGTTCCTAATCACTGTGCATTCCTGCCCACCAGCCCTTGATCGAGGCTTCCTGCCTATCCCTTTCACATACATGATTTCCTTTAATCCCCACATCAGAACAACCCTGAAGGTAAGTTGTATTATCACACGTTTCCAGAGAGGAAAGATGAAATGACTCAAAAAGATGAAATGACTCGCCTGAAGTGTGGATGCTGAGATCCAAGCCTGGTTCTTCCAAGTCCATCACCGAGCAGAATGGGAAGCACTCGGGTCACAGCTGATTTCACTTCCTAAGCCTCAATTTCCCCATCTGAAAAGTGGGGTTAATATTATCTACCTCATAGCATTGCTGGGAGGATTAGTAGGTAATATATGTTAAGTGCCAGACTCAGCACATTCATGCTGTTACTGTCGTCCAAAGAATCATGCCCTACTCATCGGATCCCCCTGGAGGACCCGAGTTAAGCCATGTGGTTCGCAGGACTTGGGGAAGGAAAGAATGCCTTGGGAGAGCAGAGGACGCGGAAACGGAGGCAGCGCCAGGCAGGACGAAGGTGGACAGAGAACCAGCGCAGGCAAGCTCACCTGTGTGGGAGCGGATGAGTAAACGTTGCTTAAACATAAGTGGCGCGACTCAGTGATTGTCATCACAGTGGTTTGAGGTTATGACTTAAGCGATTTTATTTTTCTTTCGGAGGCGCCGGCTCATTTTTTATGCATGCGCAGGAACTAACTGCGTCCCAGAGAGAGCTCTTCGCCTGCTGGTCTGGAGGTGCGCTGCCCGCCATATGCCCGGTGCGAGCGTAATTAACCCGCTGCAGCTGCACTCTCCTCTGTCTGGATTATGCATTCGATTTCAGTTTCACTCGCAGGCAAGAGGCCCACAGTTCATATCTATTAAAATGATTACCCTAAAGCGAGGTGCTGAGGACAGAGCCCAGTACCAGGCTGGAAGCAGAGGCCGGACGCCCAGTGCGGACCGAGCGCGGCCCCGTCCTTGCCAGCTCCCAGGAAGGGCTCCCAGCAGCCTCGCCGAGAGCTTTGGGCCGCCCTGCAGGTGTTGAAGCTGTTTTTCTGGCATCTGAAATTTATTGTTCCTGGACTTTCCTTGCTGGTCTAGCCCTCACCCCATCTTCTCCCTGCCAGCCTTCCTCCATCTATGACAGCCACTGGCCACTCAGGCTTTCTTTCCAGAAGTGCCTTCAGCACCTGGAACAGGGACTCAGATAGAGTGGGCACCTGATTAATATTGAGCATGAGATAGTTCCAATGGGAAGAGGACAAAGGGATGCTCCGTTAATCCTCCAGGATGGAAACCTGAGCCTGGGCCCACGTTCCCCGGCCTCCACAAATAGTCACTTATCCAGACGCAACAGCTATAAAGACTGATGGAACAGGTGCTCTTGGGGACTTAGGGGCAGGGACGAGAGCCAAACCAAGGAACTGGCCATCTTTCTAAGCTTCCCTCGCACTTTACTGCCCTCGGCTAAGAGCAGTGTCTCTTGGCAAGGCTGTCTCATTCCAGGGTCTCCAGCAAGCTGGGAGCCACTCTTGGTTCCACAGCTACAGCCCCCCTCACGGTGGTGATTCACTCTGTGTGCAGGCACTGAGCATCCGCAGCGCCAGACTTCCTGCTAGGTGCTGGGTGAGGGAATATAAAGAAAACTGAGAAACACATTTAGTCCCCAGGGAACTCGTGTCTAGTGGGGAAGACAGATATGTAAACAAATGGTCGCAATACAGGGGGATAAATACCGTAATGCAGGCGTGTTTACAGAGGTTTGAACACAGAGAAGGGAGTGACTAAATTTGCCAGGAGTTGGTGACGAGATTGTTGAGATTTTCGCTGAGTACAGATGAGTTTGGGGGCAGAACCAGAGCAATAACATTTCCTTTGTTCCAGAGAGGTATGTGTATACTTCTGCACTAAGCATTATGCTGGCTTGTAGAAGATGTATGGTTCCTAGACTCAAAGAGCCTGCACTCCAGGTGGGAAGACTCACACTGCATTCATGTACTCAACAAGCATTTACTGAGCACCTACTGTATACCAGAGCCTGTACTAAGCTCAAGATACAAAGATGATTAGACACCGTCGCTGCCCTGTTTTAGAGGGAAACAGACAAACAAAATTCCAATTCTGGTGCTCCATAGACTGTGTGATTTCGGGCAAATCTTTTTTGTGTTTTTTCCCATCACAGCCTCAGTTTCCTTACCTGTAAACTGGGGATAAAAGAACCTATTTTTCAAGCCACTATGAAGAATAAATGAAACATGACAAATGAAACAACAACAACAACAAAATATGTGCTGTGCTCAAGATTGGGTATGCAAGGGGTATGAATTGAAATTTTGTACAGCATAGGTAAAATAATGCCCTATTTAATTTTTCCATTATTCATAAATTACCAACGGGGATGAATTTTTTAAAAATACATCATAAGTCAATGGAGTATGTCCATCATGAGAAGAGTCTTTTCAAGGTATAGAGACAAAGGGACAATTACTTATGTGGAGTGGAGGGAATAGCAGCTCAGGGAAGACTTTCTAGGAATGGTTATGTACAAGTTGGGTTTTGAAGAGTGATTAGGAGTTTCCAGGTTAAAAGCGGCAGGTTATAAAGTCAGTGGGGATGATTATAAGGACGTAAACAGTGGGCAATATAAGAGCTCAACAGTATTACAAATGAGAGGTAACACAGGCATCCCAACATTGAAGACTAGATGACTGTCATGGAGAATAAACCCTATGCAGGCTTCTTTGCATGTGAGAAATACGCGCAGTTCAGTCTTAGCGACTGTGGCTTGAGCCTTACATGGACGTGTCATGGGGGCATTTGAACAGGGAGCCAGCCTTCTTCTGCCCCCAGTGACGTCACTGATCATTGTCGCATCCCTGGGCTTCCTATTATTTGAAAACAAACATGGAAAAGTCACCTGGTGCGGTGACTCCCAGTGGCCAGTGACTGCCAGCTCCCAGGAAGGGCTCCCAGCAGCCTCGCCGAGCGCTTTGGGCTGCCCTGCAGGTGCTGAAGCTCTTTTTCTGGCATCTGAAATTTATTGTTCCTGGACTTTCCTTGCTGGTCCAGCCCTCACCCCATCTTCTCCCTGCCAGCCCTCCTCCATCTATGAGGAAGCCACGTCAGAATCTGGGCACCCAGGCTGCGACCCAGGGCCTGTGCATTTTAAGCTCCCCAGAGAGATTGGGATGAGACCTGCTGATCACGTTTTCCTCCCTTGGTTATCCTCCTTTTCACAAGGAGGGGTATGTTCCAAGGGGAAGTGATGCCTGTGAATTTGCTACAAGGGGTCCCGAGGTAGTGCTGCAGCCTCCAAGGATTCCCGAGGGAGCAGAAGCCCAGGAGGCGTGTCCCCAAGCACATTGGACAGGGGAGAGTGCGGGTTGCTGTTTGTCAGGTTGTTTAGTCACTGATGAAGATGCTATTCTTAGCACTCAGGCAACTGGGGCTTCCCTAATCAGGGAGCAGGGAACAGGTCAACTGAGGGTGCCAGGGGATTTGAAATTCCATGCAGAGCCTGTTAGGAACAGACCAGGAAAGATGACAGTCTTGGGCAGGGATTGATTGGAGGAGAATCAGATACTTTCCAGCCCCACAAAGAAAAGGACAAGAGGAAAAGGTGCTAAGATTGAGCAGGAAGGAACATGAGAAGATGGCCAGCGAGTTAAGGGGGGTAACGGGTTCCCTAGGAGAGAAGGTGGACTCTCGTTTGCCTTCAACAAGGCAAGTGCAATCAGCCAGGAAGTTCTGATGGCAACTACAAGCCAGGTCTGATGGAAAATAGGAAGGCCCAGGATGAGGAGACTGGGGCAGGATCAGGAATCCTGTAATGAGGAGGCTGGAGCACCCGATAGGAAATCTGGTCCCTAAAAGAACGGACAGGGGGACCAAAGAAGGAGCTTAGTCACAGAAGAAATGAGTCCAAGCAAGGAAGCAGGCCACCAAGCTCTGAGGAGAGCCAACAGAGAGCCTCTGGGTTGAGCAGGGCCCAACCAGGCTAAATGGCATCTTCTCATGAATGAGGAAAAGCGCCTCCTGCCACCCGCCCCACTCCCCGCAGATGCAGCACGCAGATGGCTGCCCCTCGGCCATGAGCTGCGCAGTGGAACGCATGGCCTTGAGGCTGAGCTCCTAAATGGTGTGCCTTGGACTCCTCCACTGCCCCACCTAGAAATAGGATAGTTCCCAGAGCTTGGCCTGGACTGCCCTTACAGATGGTACCACGCGCAAGAGGAGAGGGTCTCAGGGGCTCCTTGCCAGGCCTAAAGCCAGGGGTTCCTTGCTGAGAAGTGGGGTTCCATGAGTTCTCAAGGAGCAGAAGCCCCCCGTCAGGGGTGATGAGAGAAAGACAGGCTGGGATGGGGACCCTGGGCCAGGTGCTCACTGCTCGCCCCGCCACTACACACACACACACACACACACACACACACGCTCTGGTAGCTGGAGGCTGCGTGCTGCTGTGTGTGCAACACAGCAGGTGACTTGCCAGCTCACATCTTCAGTCTTCTGCTAGGCCCGCCAAGGGCAAGGGAAGTACGTGTCGAGAGGAGTTTTTGGTGCTATTGTAGCAAGCGTCCACTTCAAGAGGTTTGCCCCGTCTAGACGGTGTTCTGACCGGATCAATAGGACGTCAGTCTCTGAGGGCCGCCTGTGCCTGGCCAGGAATAGACACAGGCAGGAGCGCAAGTGTGCGTCTGTCCTTCCTATGGCCTCTGCTCGAGAAGCAGGGAGCCTGCAGAGGCGAGGGTGAGGGGGTGGGCAGGGAGCGGAGAGTAGGGAAGGAGACAGAGCAAGGGGTGCAGACCAGAACTGGAGGCTCGACTCAGGGCACAGGAAGGAGCGGAGCGTGCGGGAGAGCCACTGGCAGCCTCTCCGGATGGGGCAGCCGGCACCTCCGTGCGAAGTGCTTCCTGTGTCCCTGACATCATTGTACGCGTACATGTGTTTCCCTCATCTCATTCTCACCCTCACCCCACCAGGTAGGACTCATTATCCACGTCTTACAGACAGAAGCTGAGGCATGAGAGGCACAGTAATCCCCCCACAAGTTCTCAGAACTAAGAAGGGGATGCCAGGCCGGTCCCGGGGCCACACCTGGTGACCGAGCATATGTGGCAGTTTGGGCGCAGGCCTCCTGGGCTGGTGCAGGGCCCAGGGAACGGAAGCCAGGGTTCTTGAAGCCTCTGGGTTGGGTCTGAGACCGTGTGAGCCTATTTCTCACAGGGAAATACACACACACACACACACACACAATCTTCATTGTTGCTGAATTACTGTCTATGCTCATCTAAGACCCATGGTGTTCTGGGCTGCCTTCCTGCAGCTTTTTCCAAGAAAAGAAGATGGAAATGGTTGAAGGAGTTTTATTTTCTTTTGGCAAGGAGAAGCAGGCAACTCGCAAAGTCCTTACTCTGCAAAGTTTCCACTGGACCACCACTCCCACCCACAACTGCGCCCCTCTGAGGGCACGCGGGGCCCCGGGTCAGGAACCCCGGCAGTCTACAGGGCAGACTGCGCCAGCCCGAGCTGTGACCTCGGTGCTGAGACTCCGACAGCTTCTGCCTGCCAAGGACCCGTAGGACATAGCCCCCTACCCCCAGCAGAGTGTCTTCTGCCAGGAGATACAGTCACAGAGGACCGGGCTGCTTGAGGCCAGGAGTGCCTCAGTCTGTAACCTGCACCCTCATGCAGCACGTGAGGGGTGTCGGACGGAGCAGGGCAGCTGCTGGCCCCTGGTGCCTCAGCCTCGCGGGGCCTGAGGAGGGCGTCACAGGAGGGAGGAGGGCTGGGCAAGGACTCTCAAGGCAGAGCGGGGCCGTGGGGACACCACTCCATGCCAGCGGCTCAGGGCATCCGGTGCGAAGCATGTGAGCTTCTCCTGGCCTCTCTCTACCTCCACTTTCCCTCCACGGGCCCTGGGGGGCCTACCCACAGCTCCGGGACACCCCGCCCTGCTAGAGGGAAGCGGGAGGACTCTCCCACTCGTGCCCCTCCCCAGCTGCTACGAGCGAACAGTTAAGCCCAGGACAGCCATTAGCTAGTGCTGAAGGGTCTATATTGATTAAGGATAATTATGTTTACTCTTTAGCAGTGTGGGGCCTGGTAGGAATATTTTTTGATAATTTGCTGCTGCTTAGCTTCAGGAACGGGGACTGATATGCCAACCTCCACCTGGATCACCCACTACACACGCACGCGCGTGCGCACTCACACACACACACACACACACACACACACACACACACACACACACACACACATCTCCATTGTTGCTGAATTGCTGTCTATGCTCATCTAAGACCCATGGTGTTCTGGGCTGCCTTCCTGCAGCTTTTTCCAAGAAAAGAAGATGGAAATGGTTGAAGGAGTTTTATTTTCTTTGGGCAGTTTTTACCTCGGATGAGCGGCACAGAGGAGCCCAAATTGCAGCAGAGCACAAATACACACACAAACACACTTATACACTCTTTTCCTCCCGACTCGGAATAAACATATTTTTAAAACCTAAATTCTTGGAGGAAAGGAGAGACAGAGGGGTCTCTTCTCTCTGCCTCTGAGATATAAAACCCAAATCCCATGAGAAGATGGCCCCGTGCCGCCCCATCACCTGGTGGAAGGCATCCTTCCCACCTCAGCTCTTCTGACCCCTTGACCCCATCTCCCTGACTACACACCTCACCCTTGGTGTTTCCTTTCGGCAGGATCACGCCTTCTCCTGGTCGCCTGTAAGTGCGCTGCTCCCTTCCTTCAGGAAGCGCTTACGGGATTGGGCCAGGCCCCTTGCCTGGGCTGAGGATCCAGGGGCCGCAGGTCCCACCTCTACCCTCAGGTGGCTCACAGTCAGTCTAGTGAGGAATGCACAGGTGCCACCTGGGCTGCGGGTTCAGAGAGCCTGGGTACAAACCTGGAGGCCAGCACTTGCCAGACCTGCTTTATTACCTCGGGCAAGGAACTTCTTTAAGACTCAGTTTCCCCGGTTGTAAAATTAAGATGATAACAATACCTACTTCACAAAACCGTTGACACTCAGGAAATGCTGCAGGTGAAGCGCTCGCCCACGCCTGGCGCACAGCAAATGCTCAGTAAGCAATAGTAGCCGTGCTCAGTGGGCGCTTACTGCATACGGGGCAGATTTCCTGTGCACTGTCTCCTACAAGCCTCACGAGAGCCTCCCGAGGAGACGGAGCTGTGGAGGGGCTCGATAACTTAATAGGGGTCGCGCTGTGAGCTGAGATTCGACCCCCGGCTGTCCGGCTCCCTTGCCCAGATGCTTAACCACTGTGCTACTGTGTTCCTCACCCGACTCCTCAGCCCAGGTAACACTGGCTCCCATTCTTTTACTGGCGGCAGCCACAGCAGCAGAGAGCATGATGGGCGCACGGAGGAAAGCTGCCTTACGTAACCTGGAGAAGTGACATCGGGGAAGAGCTCCTGAAAGAGGATAAATGGCCTTTTTCTGGGAGAGGGAACTGTGTGTTCTGAGACCCAGAGATGAAAGAACACAGTGTGTTCAGAGAACAGAAAATATTTCCATCTAAGTGGGTGGTAGTTAGGGCGACCATATATTCTAGTGTGCCTGGGACTGTCCCGGTTTACACCTGTTGGCCCAGCTTCATTATAAATAGTCCCTGTTCCCTCTCAGACAACCTCAGTTAGGATGATAAATTACACGGTCACCATAATTCTAGCGTGTGGGTCCTGGAGGAGTGAAAACAGGGCTTGGCGAGCCCGCACTCAAGGACTCGGATTTTATCCTGAAGGATGTGGAGACCCGCTGGGGCCTGAATCATAGGGAGCAAGCCCAAGGCCAACCAGACCTTTAGGATGCAGTGGTCCAGACGGACAGTGATATTGGATTATTAAGGAAGTAGAATCCACAGACTTTGGTTACAGAGAGGCCATGGGGTTAGTGGGTAAGGGCATAGGAACTCCGGCACCCGGCTCTCTGGGTTCAAATCCCAGGTCCGCCACTTATTAACTACGTGACCTTGGGTAAATTATTTAATCTCTCCATATCTCACTTTCTTTGTCTCTGAATGAAGTGTCATAATGGCATCACCTCCCAGGGTGGTTGTGAGCATTACATAGAGTCAATATATAAGGCAGTGGTAAGCAGTAACGAGTCAGGAATGACTCGGTCTCTGGCATCGGTCACTGGAACAGAAGCGTTCCTTGAGCTTGAGAACAAGAGGAGATGCAGCGGGGGAAGACACAGAGGTGGCGAGGCCTGTTTGGGATATGCTGGGTTTGACGTGTCAGAGGTGAGGAGATACCACATAGGTAGCTGGGCATGCCACGTCTAGCGTGCAAGGAAGATCTGGGCTGAGGATTCCAACCTTGGTATCATCTGCACCTCACCAGGAGGGGATGGAGTAGAAGACAAGCGTCCAGAAAACCCTGCGAGCACCAGCCTTTAAGTTGCTGGCGGAGGAGAGGAACCCGGGAAGGCACCCGAGGCGTGATCAGAAAGGCAGGAGAAAAACCAGGCGAGGATTATTTCCCAGAAGCCAAGGGAGAACTGAATTTCAACAAGGAGGGAGTTTTCAACAGCGGCAGATGCTACAGCGAGGCGGGGCAGTTCAGAGAGGAAGAAAGCCTGCTGGATTTAGCTGTGGAGGCCATGGGTGGCCTTGGTGGGCGTGTTTCACCATACATGGCAAGGATTATAGTGTGAATGGAAGACAAGGATATGGAGAGAACATGTGTGGACCGCTTTTAAGAAGCTGGGCTGCAAAGGAAAGGGACAATGGCCACAGCAGAGTGCAGGGTCAGGAGAGGTGTGTTTGTCTTTAGGAGAAGAGCCTTGAACTCGGGAGAGAACAGTAGAGATGGAGAGGTTGAAGCAGTTGTCAGATAAAGGCATAAGTGATGGAACAAAGTCCTTGAGTAGGCAGGAGGGGATGAGGTGCTGGGCGTACCAGCAGGATTAGCTCTGACAGCAGGAAGGCTGCCTTCTATCGAGAGATGAGGGGAGAGGTAAGGATACGGATAACTTACCAGCCGAGGGGGCAGCCGGCACCATTTTCTCTGGGCCATTGGAGGCAAGACCTCCTATGAAGGGAAGAAATGGGGTAAGGAGGCTTGAAGAAAGGGTGATCACGTGAGAAAGCTGTGTGGGGAATGAAACAAGTGTTTCCTGTGGGCAGATAGAGGACAGTTAGGGACCGAGAGGGGCACTGCTGTTGAGGTGCCACAGGGATCCTGTGGGCACCTGGGATGGTGGCCGGGCTTGGACTGGAGTGAGAGTCGATGCCATGGTTTTCAGTGAGCAGAAGGCTGATAAATGATAGAGACCAACAAAAGGATGGAAGAAGTGTGTAGCTAGCATCAAAGAAGCAGGATGCTTTTTTAAAAATTTGACAACAGAAAAGAGAGGAATAATCTTGAAGTGGCATCAGTTACGAGGCAAGGGGGCCCCACCTCCTGGAAAAATGAGCATCTCTTTTCAGAGAGGTCTGCAGGGATATGGTGAACGTGAAGGCAGAATCTGTGCCCAATTTGCCTTCGTCCCATTTTCCTACCCACCTGGCTTAGTTAATAGGTCGTTTAAAAATGTTGACTGGTTGAGAGTGAATGAGTGAATGAATGCCTGAATGCCTTGCTCCCATCCTGAGAGATGCTTCCACCTGTACCCGTGTTTCTTGCTCTGAACATTGCCTCTTGCTGTCCCTGAGAAGCACCTGCCCAGCCTATGTGTGCCGGTTGCTCCCATCTCAGGGGCCATATCGGGGACTGGAAGGTGGAGAAAGAGGAGGAAGGGATGTTTGCTGTCATTGACAGAGGCAGCTGTAGTCCCTGAGAGTGTGAGACCTGCCCCCCAATCATTTTATGCCAACGTGGAATGATTGCTACCTGATCTACCAGGTAACTCTTGGGTTTTCAGTAACTCTGATACTGCAGTGTGTAGCCAAAGGAGCAGTGGTGACACGGTGTCGGAGAAACACAGCATCAAATGCGAGGGGCCTTGTTTTTTTGCAACCATGGTTCTAGTTTTTCGATGGGACTCATTTTGTCCCCATCGCTACCTTCTTCCTTGCTTCCCAGCCTGGCACTAATGGCTTGATCAGAGAACCCTGAAATGCAGGGCAGAAGGTGCTTCACTGGCTCCCGAGGGCAAAATGAAGCAAGGTGTCACCAAGGCGGGAGGACCACAGCTCATCCAACCCCAGTGGCCACCCAGACTCCCACCGAGGGAGCAGAAACAGACTGGCTTTATTTTTAGCCCCCTTGTGGGCCCCCGAGCCCTGCCCCACTTTCTGAAAGCAGAGGGCTTGGGGCCTACACCATCTGGCCTTAGTGGGAGGATGGGGCAGGCCATGCCTTCTCCTGCCACTCATGAGGAAAAGCTCGGGGAACACAGCCCTCTCCGTGTCCACATTTTCCAGGCCAGGAAATCCACACAGTGGGACCTCCAATGGAACTGGAGTCTACTGGAACCACAGTGGTCAGTCCTGTGCCCAGGGCTCTGGCAGGGCCTCCAAGGGCCTTGCTCTGGGAACCCCAGACTCTAGGCGCTGTTCTGACTCTGCAGAACAGAACCCTCCCCAGACCCCTGCTAGCATTTTTCTGAGCTCAGCTTGAGCTTCCTGTAGGACTGGGAGCAAATCTGTAACTCGGAGGGTAAAGGACAATGAAAGCAATGAAGAGGCTCCCAGTTGAGCTCAACACAAACAATGTACTAGAGAGCGTCCTTTATTCATTCACTCAGCCACGGGTGGACCGCGTGCCTGTAAAGATGCTAAGGATGCCAGAAATGAACAGAACAGAATCTTTGCCCTCAAGATGTGATCCTGTTGTTCTCTAGCCCATAACTGATCACAGGAGCTGCCGGGATCCAGGGACCAAAAGCAGAGGAGTCGGGGCATGGGGCTGGGAGACCTGGCATCTCTTCTTCCTGAGCTGAATCCCAGGGCTTGCAGTTTCTCCCCACTTTTTCTCTTCTCTGGCAATTCCCCTTGGTTCATTGCGTCTGCCACATGGGCTCAGCCCCTGCATCCAACTGAATGGTGAGGACACCTGCCAGACAGACCCAGTCCTACAGATGGAGGGAGGCAGCTGTCACTCATCTTGGCAGAGATTTGCGGCTTTAACTGGCTGTTCCATGGAGCCCCTGATCGTTACTGTCCAGAGTGAAGACCCTTCTTGGAATCATTTTCTGCTCGTGCTCTCTTGTTGTCCAGACCTAGGCTGAAATCTTTTTTCCAGACTCAGCTGGGTCTTCTGCAGCCTGAACACCTCTCAGTGGCATTTGCTCCCTGGTCAGAGCCTTGCTAGACCTCTCTCCATGGATAATGGTACCCGGTTTCCCACTCCTGGTCCCTAGCAACTGTAGAGTCCCTCCTGCCCCCCAGACCTACTCCTCAGAGGGACACTAAAATGGGGCAACTGAACCAAAGGACAGGCAGTCATCTGGCCAGGAGGGCTACTGGGGGCGGGTGGAGAGTCTGGACAGCTGAGGCCTAATTGGAGCTCAGCACTGGCTCACCCTCACCATGGCACCTCTGCCTGGAGTTCTGTCGAGCCCCGAGCCCCCTAGGAGTGCCCAGCTTAGTGGGAGCAATCTCGAACCCAGGATACCTGGGCCCCTTCCTGGCTGGCATTTGGGACCCAGACTGATGCCTCTGTGGCCTCTCAGGTGCTTCACTTCCCAGCTGCCCTCCCTCCCTCCGGATGTGTTTCCACACTGCAAAGCCCCAAAGTGCGCTGGCCTAGCCCCAGGGGCTGGGAATCAGGAACTGTTGGAAATGGCGTATCTGAGCCAAGAGTTATCCCCTGGCTCCCAGGGCACTTTGGACATAACCCACTGCCACCCTGACCATTTTAGGGTAAACTTCTCCGTTCTTTCTTCTCTCCTAAAGAGAGTCCCAAACAAGCAGACACTGAAATAAGGCTCTAAGGTGAAAACAGAGGGAGCAAAATGCCCAGAAATGGACAAATACCCTGAAGGAAGTCAGGCATGACAGATCCGGACCAGCAAGGGAGCAGACGTGCGTTGTGCCCGTACGTAGGGGCCTCATTTTGCCACTGGCACCACAGCTGCTTACCGCTGTCTCACTCACGCTTCACGTCAGCCCCATGAGATAAGTATTATCATCCTTGCTATAGAAATGGAGAAACCTCGGAGAATTTAACCTGCCCAAAGTTGCACGGAGAGGAAGTTAAGCCCACTGGTTCTAGAGAAAGAAGAACTTTGCTGGAAGAGGGGCCCAGGAAGCCTCAGGAAGTAGCAGCTGAAGAGTCAGGAGCAAGGAGGTTCTCTGACATCTATGTCGTAACACACACAGTGGGGGGACGAGTTAACTTGTAGTCTAGAGGCCCTGCAGCCTGTTGGACGGAACTCATGCCTGGAGTGTAGAGCAAGGTAAGTTGTGACAACAGGGGGAGAAGGAAACACTACGTGCCAGGAAGGTACCTGCATATCTGAAACCTGTGAGCCAGAGGGGGCAGCCCAGGTGAGAGGATTTCAGTGGGAATAGGCCACTAACTCCCTGCCAGATGTGAACCTGGCACGATTCTCCAACAGCACAGGACAGAAAGAAATAGTGGTGGCGCTTCTGACTAATTAGACAACTGCGAGTATCATTCTGCTAAAGGCAGAAGAGCTGATAAATTTTTTACTTGACTTGCTAATAATGTTATCCCTTAAAAGGTAGAACAGGCAAATAGGGGAACTGAGTCTAGACTGAACTGTGATCCACAGAAAAGATGTATTTGTTGCTGTGAAGAGTACTGGTTCCCCAGGGACAAGGACTTTGTTTTGTCCCCTCTGCCTAGAACAGTGCCTGGCACATTGTAGTTGAGGAATTATTTGTTTGGTGAACGAAAAGAACAGGGATGGGAACCTGGAGGAGATGGCCACGCCATCTCAGCACGATGGATTCCCGGGGAGGGGAACGCTGGCGTTTTCCAACATGAGCCTGAGGTTTTATAAAGGGTGAGTCTAGGGAGTGCAATGGAGCAGTCAGTTCAGTTCCGTGGCCAGGGATGCCAGAGGGAACACAGCTTAGGATGGTTGGGGAGATATAAAAATGGAATGTCCATATTACAGTCACAAACCATCTCTAAGAAAAAAGAGAGACATCAAAAGCAATGACATACATGTTTGAATGAAGGGATGGAAAATAAGTCACTCTGAGAATCTAATGAGAACTATAGACCTTTCTCACAGAAGAAAAAAAAGAAAACACTTCTATACACCATTTTGTGTATAACTTTAGGAGACGATGGAGACCTCATGTTAAGATCTACTTATGTCAGATTATTAAACTGATCATTTTGGTGATTGCTAGTTTTTAGCTATTAAAAATATCTCTGTTATGACCATTCTTCCACAAAAAAAAAAAAGGTCTAACATACAGGAACCAATGAAAATGCAGAGAATACTTCTGAGGAGTTCTGGTTTGGCAAGAGTAGGGCATGTTGGAAGGTGGGAGGGCTGCATAACAAGGAAGGGTACCAGAGGGCCCTACACCCTGCAAGAGCTGTGTAGGGACGTCTAAGCTCAGAATAAATCATTTTTTAAAATCCGGTCAATACAAAGGCACTTTGGATATTTCTGTAGTTATTGTGCCAAGAGCAAGCGTTCAGGAATCAGACCCACCTCGTTTAAATCTCAGCTTTGTGACCTTGGACAAGCCCTTTAACCTCACCAAGCCTCCGTTTCCTTATCTGTAAAGTGGGGGTGATATCTATTCCCAAAGGCTTATGATAACTAATAAATTCGATAATACCCATTAAGTACTTGGCCTGGTGCCAGGCAGATTTTTTTCAATACATCTTTACCATCATTATTATTATCATTATTTTCTGCTTGTAATGCCCTTGTTCTCCTTTTCTGACTATCAAACCCTTCAATGAAGATTAGCTTTTAGTGGGTTTTGTTATTTTTAAGTAATGCCTGAAGCAGGAAAATGAACAAGATAAAGGACTGCTCCTTGGGGAAGATGATGTCATATTAACTTTGTTGGAAAGAAATATCTAACAAAAGGGAATCGGGCTAGCATGGAAGGGAAGGAAAGGAATACAACACACATGCCTACGTGGCCCCTGGAGAAGACAGAAAAATAGAACTGCCTACCTCTTGTTTTGCTTCCATCTTCGTCACCAAAGGGAACAAGTTTTGATCTGGTGTGTCAGGAAGAGCATCTATCATCCTTACATGAGGCCAAGACTCCAGACCCAGATGCTTGATGTCCCGGGACTGAAATAATTTGCAGATACAATGGCAGAAACGTTGCTGGTAATTGTTGAAGAACCACATAGAACAGAGAAGATGCTCAAAGACTGGGCATAGCTCACTTTTCTAAAATCAAGATTCTAGAAGTTCTGGATTGATCAGCCTGATATCAAACTGATGATATTCTACAAAGATAGCGTGGTAAGTGGATTGTTTGTGTGCACTTAGAAAAGAAATAGAGACCCAGGAGCCAGCATGGGATTACTATAAATAAATCATGCGAAATTAAAATGATTTTTTTAGTAGGTGCTTTTTCTAGACTATCAGAGGAAGACGATTGTCATATAGTTTGATTTCAGGAAAACATTTAATGAAGTTGCTCCTTATCACATTGTGGATAAAATGGAGAATGTGATCTGAACAATAGTGCAATGATATGACTTCAAAAATATCCTCCCTGGGCTTCCCTGGTGGCGCAGTGGTTGAGAGTCCGCCTGCCGATGCAGGGGACACGGGTTCATGCCCCGGTCCGGGAAGATCCCACATGCCGTGGAGCGGCTGGGCCCGTGAGCCATGCCTGCTGAGCCTGCACGTCCGGAGCCTGTGCTCTGCAATGGGAGAGGCCACAACAGTGAGAGGTCTGCGTACCGCAAAAAAAAAAAAAAAAAAAAAAAAAAATCCCCCCTCAGGACTTGCTGGCGGTCCGGTGGTTAAGTCTCCACACTCCCAATGCAGGGGGCATGGGCTCAATCCCGGGTTAGGGAACTAAGATTCCGCATGCTGCAAGGCATGGCCAAGAAAAAAAGTTCCCCTACTATGCCAGTTGTTCTCCCCAAGTGTCAAGAGAATCTCTTAAAAAGTGGTCTGTTCAATGTTTGTACAAGTGATTCAGAAATCATGCTAATAGATACATAGATACCACCTACAGGGGAAGTTAAATTACCAGATAGATATGGTGCCAGGATCCAAAGAGATCTCCACCACCTGAAATGATGAGCTTACACTGAACAAAATGTAATGGAAAATTAAAAATAGAGTTACCCTATGATGCAGCAATCCCACACCTGGGCATATATCTGGAAAAGATGAAAACTCTAATTCGAAAAGTTACATGCACTCCAGTGTTCACAGCAGCACTATTTACATTAACCAAGATGTGGAAGCAGCCTAAAAGTTCAACAGATGAATGGGTAAAGAAGATGTGGTGTATATATATACAATGGAATAGTACTCAGCCATAAAAAGGATGAAATGATGGCGTTTGCAACAACATGGATGGACTTAGAGATTATTATACTAAGTGAAATAAGTCACACAAATATCCGATGACATCACTTATATGTGGAATCTAAGAAAAATGATAAAAATGAACTTAATTTACAAAACAGAAATAGACTCACAGACATAGAAAACAAACTTTTGGTTACCAAAGGGGAAGGGGGGAGGGAGGAATAAATTAGGAGTTTGGGATTAATAGATATACACCACTATATATAAAATAGATAGGCAACAAGGATTTACTTAGCACAGGGAACTATATTCAATATCTTGTAATAACCTATAATGGAAAAGAATCTGAAAAAGAATATACATGTGTATATATATGTGTGTGTATATATATATATATATATATATATATATATATATATATAAAATACTGAATCATTTTGCTGTGCACCTGAAACTAACACAACATTGTAAATCAACTACACTTCAATAAAAATAAATAAATAAAATAAAAGCACAAAAAATATAATGGAGACATGCAGAAGAATAGCAAGTAGTTTCTGCAGATACTCTGCCTTCAAGGAGGTGAGACATAACTCTCCACTCCTTCAGTGTCGGCTGTGCATGATGACCTTCCAAAAGTACAGTAGGAAGGGGGTGCGGAGAATCACTTTAACTTTACAGCAGAGAAACCTGGCAAACACTACCTCAACCAGGTGATCAAGGTCAACAGCAACAGCGATAAGTCACGTTGATAGCATGATAGGATACCTTGATGTGATGTGATGAGAATGACACTTTACCTCTGTGGTCTTCCTCCCAAAAGCCTATAGCCTGAATCTCATTATGAGAAAAATAGTAGGCAAATCCCAGTTGAGGGACATTCTACAAAATACCTGGACAGTAGTCTTCAAAACTGTCAAGATTGTCAAAAACAATGAAATTCTAAGAAACTTTCATTCATGGTCTAGAGGAGCCTAAGGAGACTTGAGAACTAAATGTACTGTGATATCCTAGATGGGATCCTAAGCAAAAACTAAGGAAATCTGAGTGCAATGTGGACTTTAGATAATAATATTTCAATAATGATTCATTAATCATGGGAAAATCTACCATATTAACATGTGAGATGCTAATAATAGAGGAAACTGGATGTGAATATATGGACACTCTCTGTGCTAACTTCACCATTTTTCTGTAAATCTATTCCAAAAATTTTTAAGTTTATTTAAAATATATAGTGGATATGAGTATAAACTCCTGCATTTAGGATAAAAATAACTTATTATGTAAGTGTGTCTTGGGGACATCCAAATTAAATACAGCTTATAGGAAAGACATCTCAGGCTTTTAATGGACCAAATCTCAATGCATGGCACTGGGCAATGTGGTTGTGGAACGAAGAGTAATCCTCTGTTGCTCCAACAGCATGTCAGCCTTCAGGTCAGGCATCCTGGCAGGATTCCACTGCTCAGACCACATGAGGAGTCTCAACTTGGAGCTCAGACTTCCTGGGTTCAAGCCCAGGCTCTGCCTAACCTAGTCAAGTCATTTAACCTCTCCAGTTCTTGGTTTTCTCATCTGCAAAGTGGGCAGATAACGGTAACAACCTGATAGAGCCATTGGGTGGCGCAAAGCCCCGGCCCATGATAACTACTTAGGAAATGGGTCTTTATGGGCAAAGGGTCTGATGGGGGGAGCATGGGCCCCACACCTTAATTTTTAGAGTAAGTTCTATTTCAAAGGGGTCTTCAGCAGCTCAGAGAATAGCATTAGATGAGGGAGTCATGGGGAACTCATGATGTTTACCTTGGAGGAAAGACTGGACCCAGGAGCTATTGCTTCAATTCAGAGAGAGAGCCAGCAGGTAGAAGTGATAATCTTTGTCATTCATTTACCAAAGCCCTGAGTAGGTCCCAAAGCCTGTCTGGGTTTTTCCTTCCTTATCCCCAAAATACAGATAAGGACACTTTTTGGTCAATCTTGCAGGGAGACTGAGAGGATCAATGAGTTAATAAATATGGAAGTGCGCTGAAAAAAACGAAACTGTTGTTAATAAGCCTGTGCTGTTATTAAAACTACCTTGATACCTAGACATTTGTATATTTGCTACTGTGCTGGTTCACAGGGGGTGGGGAAAGCACAAGAAAGTGCTGTTGGAAATGTTTCCCTTTTTCAACTGCAGAGCTATCAGGGGCAAATCAAGGACACAGACCTCTCTTCAGGGATGGAGTCTGATGTCATGAGCTCACAGAGAAGTAGGGGCTGGACTTTAGAGAATGCACAGGCTTTGGAAATTTACCCAAATCCTGTGAACCACACTGTCCTCCTCTGTAAAATGGAGATCATCGTATGAACCTCACGGGGTTGCTGTGGGATTGCGTGCACGAATGGGTCGGCATACAGTCAGCATTTAGCCAGTGGTGGCTGCTATGGTAATCTGCCCCTCCAGCAGTTCTGCGGAAGTGGTCGTGTGCTGAGTACCCCATCCATAGGGCCTGTCAGGTGGAATGGTCACTGCCCTTGGAGGCTCTGGGTTGGGGGGGTTGGTCAGTGGGGAAGAGCCACTCTCATGGGAGCCAAGTAGAGAACAGCAATGGAGTCCACGTCAATGGACGGCAGACTGAGAATCATAATCTATCCCAGACACTTTAGAACCAATTTCTGTGGAGCTCTGAACAGTCAAGGAGGTTCCAGGTAAAATCAGAGCCCGGAGGGTGTCCGATTACTGGGAAAGAGGGGAATTGGATTGGTGAGAGAGATAGGAAGTCATTACAGAACTACCCAGCAGTAACTATGGATTAGAAGGAAAAAAGGGAGAAGGCAAGAGGTGCAGACAGGCAGTGCCCAGTCTCAGAGGCAGCACGGTGACAGGAACACAGCAGAGGGAGTATGAGTGACTTGGTCCCTCAGGATTCCTGTTGACATGTCACATGTCTCGGATGACCAGAAGTCTTGTCCAGCATCCACCATGTGAATTTCAACACTTTCAGGGCCTGAAGCCATGCCTTATGCCAAAATTTCCTTATCACCAGAGATTTCTAAAGATGTTACCACACGCCTTTGGAGAAAAACAACAATGTATTAAAAAAAATTTTTTACACTGCCTGGAGGTACAATAGACAGTGACAGATGGATCTGGATTTACATAAAATGACACAGACACTGATTTTCTGAATATTTTCTGATAAAATCAACAACTAAAATGCATAACCCACACACACAGCCCCCCCCCACCGCTCCCAGGAGGGGCCAAACCAAAGATGTGAACGCAGAGTGCCCAAAGGTCAGGAGTTAACCTCCCACCGGGCTTGGCCGATTCCCTGGCAGACCTCCTGCCAGCACAGCCTCCACCTCTGCGGGTTGCTTTGGAGGATGGTCAGCCTAGAGTTTCTCCAAAAAACAGCTCTAGCTTAACTCTTAGGTGGACTGAGAACCCTCCAAGCCACTATCCAGGTTGCCATCTGTCCCTCCAAAGTGGTTCGAACCCACTGGATGCAGACGAGTCGAATTATCTGTACTCAGAACAAGACCTCACATTTTAAGAAAGATATTGACAGACGAAAGCATGTCCACGGTTGGGCAATCTGGCTGGTGGGGGACCTGAGCCACGTCCTGCTGGGGACGTTGAACGAAGACGCAGAGGGGTCTGCTGGTTGTCTTCAAATACCTGCAGAGTTGTCATATAAAAGATATAATAAACTTCCTCTGTGTATTCTCAGAAAGCAGAATCAGGACCCAGGTATGCAAGTTAGAGGGAAGCAGATGTTGGCTCCGTCTTGAAAAAGACTCTCTCGCGGTTGGGGTCTCTGATAATCTGATTGCATGGAAAAGTAATCAAGTGCTTGCTTGTGGCCAGAGTTCAAAGCCTGGATGGCCTCCCGTCAAGGTTGCTGTTGAGGGGTTCTACTTTGCCTGAAAGCTTGGATGAGAAGCTCTCTAAGTTCTTTTCCAAGCTGCAGATTATGTTCTCATTCCGTAGAGAGAGCAGAAACTGAGGGTCATGACAACTTAGCCAGAAAGAGCTGAGATGAGTATGTAAAGCTGGGAGAAAATCTTTAAGTTTGGTAAGTCTCAAGTTCTGGTTTTAACCTCTTGGGTTTTGTTTTTCAAGCTCTTTTTATCAGAAGGAGCAATAAATCTGAGTCTGAGCTCCAGGACCAGGACTCACTTCTGTTGGGGTATTCAAAGATATCTGCTCCCCATAGGAATGGTCTCTCCAAGAGTGGGCATCAGTAGCTACTTTTGTTCCCCAGGCCTTTTCCTCTTTTCTGACTTTCAGGTGGTCACAGAAACAGGGAGAGAGCTGCATGAAGATACCTAAACCCCTCCATGGCTTAAATTCTTCATCTGATCCCATGTGAAACAGCAGAGTAGATAAGTGGAATTAGACCCACCCAAGTGGCCATCTCAGATAACTCAGAGCCGTAGTTCCTGTGTTGTCAAGGATGCATCTGTGGGTAACCAGTCTTCTTCCCACTCCTAGCCTGTGTGTCTGGGCCCTTCACCCATACCCTGGACATTCCATTTCCCTCCTGAAATGAGCCCTGGTCAGTGCCACTTCTTGGGTTTTCTTCACTCTTTCTGTTTCAGCTTAGTCAGATCAGTTTGTTCTTAAAGGTTTTCAGCTACCGCTGCTCACCACCACCTTCCCTGAACACCTATGGATATACCATTTATCAGCTCTATATTTGGGGAAATGTTCCCCTGGATTAAGAAACTGATAAAGAAAGTGACATTAAGAGACTCTGTTTTTGACTCCTGGCCTTCGTGTATGGGCAGCAGAAGGCAGAGTAATTATGCCAGAAATCAGCACCACCAACATTTGGACAACGATCCCCTTAATTTGTTCTCATCCTCATCCAAAAAATTCTGGCTGTCTTGCTGCTCTTGCCTCAACCTGTCTGAATTTCTTATTTTGAGCATGATTCCTGAGGAACTGAGGACTTATTACAGGCTTGAGGAATAATTTCAGGCAAGTCACCTTTCCTTTCTGGGCCTCAGGCTCCTTGTCATTGAGCCTTTGACTGCCCCTCTGGGCCACCTTGGGGAAGGCCACTTATTAAGGATGCATTGGATGCCGACAAAACAGGTGCAAGTGTTCAAGCTGCTTGCAAGCAAGGGAAAGGTCTGCACTAATCATCCCAGAGCCTAAAAGGTTTCCAGCGTCTGTTAAGATCCAAGTGTAAATGGGGCACCATAATTGGGGTTTAGTATCTCCGGCAAGTTTGCTTGACACCTCCACGGAGCAGTGGATGGATCAGACGTGGTGTCAAATGGCGAGCCTCTTAATGTGCAAAGCAGAGAGGTGTCAAAACTGGCAAAAAAAGAAGCCTCCATTTCTTCTCAATCTCCATAAAAATGAGTGAACGTGGAAGCTCAGCTGTCACCAGGAACCAGGGACCAAGGCCAACTTGACAACCCTGCCAATGTTTGGTCCTACTGCTTTCCTGGCTCTCTCCCCTCTTGCCTCCCACCTGCCCCTGAAACTTTAATTATTTTCTGGACCCAGAAAATGTCTGTTTGCTGGTGGTGAGCTGGAGGAGGGAAGAGAGATGGCTCCCATAGAAATACAAAAGCCCGTTAGCCTTCACAGAAACCATGGGGAACAGAGTGGCTGTGTTTAGTTATGAAGACATCTTGGGAATGTCTTTACTTGTGACATCTTGGGACATCTTTACTTGTGAGTCTAAGTAAAGCAGAATTTGAGAACCCCTCCAAGGTCACCTTTCCCGGCAGTGATCTTGGAAATAGTTATAGCTGCCCTAACCTTTAGGGAAGGGAGATAAGTTTGGAGACATTTTCAGAAAAGAGGAAAAGGGTTCAGAGAGTGGAGAGATATAAAATTATAGAAGAGATGATTGGAGAATTGCATTAATGTTACCTTTGATTGACAAAACCCTCCCTGGAAGCTTTTCTGGAACTTAGAAAGTCTCCGGAAAAAGAACAAAAAAAAAGAATTTTCAGATCCGAGCTGCATTGTCGCTCAGCATCCCAAGCCAGTCTCAGAGTTAAAAGCCTCTTTACGTCTGTGAGCTTTGCACATGCGCGTGCTTGAGACTACATGTGCTTGTCATCGGCCCTTGACCATTAGCCAGGGATGTATAGAGCCTGTGTGCATGAAGGTAGAGCTTGCTGAGTCTGTGCCTTTGGTTCCCTGATACCTCCTGAGGAAGGGGAGACCGGCGGTGTGGGCTTCAGGATAGGAGGTGAGGTTAGGGGGGTGTAGTCACTGTGTTGACAATCCCGGCTCAGTGGGATTCCGTCACCACACCCTGAGCTCTGTGCACAGCTCTATGCTCATTGCTCTGGGGATATAAAGGGAGGAGACACTCTGACCCCTGCACTCCTAGAGATTACAGCCTTGTTGAAGGAAGAACTTTTTGAGATAGTGCCACTTACATACTCAGTGGTTCCCACCCCTGGCTACAGGGGTCTCCTACAGAGAATTTTTAAAAATACTTATCCCTGGAGCCTATAAATCAGTATCTCTGGGAGTGGGCTGGACTTATGGGGGTTTTTTTTGTTTTGTTTAGTTTTGTTTTTTGTGTTTTTTTTTTTGTGGCCTCTCCCGTTGCGGAGCACAGCCTCCGGACGCTCAGGGCCCAGCGCAGGCTCAGCGGCCATGGCTCACGGGCCCAGCCGCTCCGCGGCATGTGGGATCTTCCCGGACCGGGGCACGAACCCGTGTCCCCTGCATTGGCAGGCGGACTCTCAACCACTGCGCCACCAGGGAAGCCCCCTGGACTTATGGTTTTTAATTGCTTCCCAGGTGATCTCATGGGGCCAGCTTAGCACAGATCTGCCGACACACATTTGGGAACTTTGGGACTATGGCAACCAGGGACATCCTGGAGTAGGTGAGACCTGAGTTGTACCTTGAAGGGAAAAATACAGTGGGCGGCAGGCAAGGTACAGGATGAGCAAAAATGAGGAAGTATGAGTGAATTGGGGCAAGAGATTTCCACCTGGCATAAGGGAGAAACTTACCCCATCACTTTCCTTCTTCTCTGAGGATGAAAAGGGGAGTTAGCACAGCCCACTTTAAAAAAAAAAAAGGATTGCAAACCTTGAGGCCAGCAGGGGTGCTGCCTGAATTGATCTACCTCAATTTGTCTGAAGTCCTATTTAATTATAAAATTCATGCAAACCGTGTTTACTTTTAACATTAAAAGAGTGTTTTCCCACATCTTCTAGTTTAACAGAGCAGTTCTCAACCTTTCTGATCTCAGAAAAATTATTGAGGACACTAAAGAGCTTTATTTTTGTGAGATGTGTGTGGTATTAGAAATTAAAACTGTGGAATTTTCTGAGTATTTAAAAATATGTATTTATTAATTTATTTTAAAATAAATCCATTGCATGTTAACATAATGTTATAAAAATAACTATATTTTCTAGAATAAAACTAGTGAGGAGAGTAGCGTTATTTTATATTTTTGCAAATCTCTTTAAGGTCTGGCTTAATAGAAAACAGCTGGATTCTCACATCTACATCTGCTTTCAATCTGTTTTTCTGTGTGGTTTTAGCTGAGGTATCTGAAGAAAACCCAGACCCACACAGCAAGGCCAGGACTGAGGTGGGACAAGCAAGGCACTTAGGACACAAAATTTAAGGAGGCACCCTCACTCAGGGTCATGCCATCACAGGGTTGGCCCTGAGAGTGTGGGCCTCCTTAAATTTGGCATTCTAGGAACTTCACTTGCCTCACTTTAGTCCCAGCCCCGTCACGCAGATAAGGAGTTGGAAAGGCAAGAAGTACTTTGATAGCCTTGTCAGGTAATGGTGGATATTTTTTTGATACCACACCAGAACGCAAGTAGTGGGTGAGTTGCATTGTGGGATCTGAACCATACAATGCACTTTTTCATACCACGTTGACATTAAAATCTATTGGTCATTCTTGCACTCTGAATGGACCTTTACCCATATTCACTGACTCTTTGAAAGGGTCTCAAGACTCCCAGGGCTCTGCAGACCATACTTTGAAAATCGCTGGCTTCAGAGATGCTCCAGGAGCTGCAGGGACGTGGTCACAGCTGGAACGTAGGCAGATACTAAGAGTCATGCATGAGTACAAGAGGCTTAAGAACCGAGCTAGGGCCAGACCTGAGCGAGGAAGCTGGCTTGTATCTTGAGGGCTCTAAGGAACCATACAAGGTCTTAAGCAGGGCAGTGATGGGATGAGATTTGCATTTTTAGATTCATTTATTCAACTGATATTTATTGAGCTCCTGTTGTGTGCCAGGCACTGGGGATAGCAGTGAACAGAGAAGGTTTCTGCCTTCATGGAGCTTGTATTCTAGTCGGGAAGCAGAAAATAAATAAATATAAGACCGAGATCCACCCTGCTGGCAATAGAGGATGGACTGGTAGAGAATTAGACTGAGGGGAGAAGAGTGCAGACGGTTGTAATGCTAGTCGCTAGTCGGAAGACATGATGGGGACCAGGGCAGCGGCAGCAGAGATGGGGGAGGGAGCATTAGCGAGCAGGAGAGGCATTAAGGATGTGCTAAGCCGTGTTCCTGTGGGGAGAGGCTAGGATGGTGCCCCGCGTGCTAACTCAGGCCGTGGGATGCACTGCCCCTGAGCTGGCGCATCCACGAGGAGAAGCATTTGGCTTTGGGTAATCAGCTCGGTTCGCAGCATGCTGAGTTGAGGTGCCTGGGAGAGGGGGGTCATTCAGGTGGAGATGTCCAGTGAGATGTTGTATGATATGGGTCTGATCTCAGAACGGAGGACTCGATTGGAATTGAGATGTAAGTGCTGTCGCTTATTCCGGTGGTGAACGGATAATGTCACCCAGGGACAGTGCTCAAAGCTAGGAGAGGGCTTCCCTGGTGGTGCAGTGGTTGGGAGTCCACCTGCCGATGCAGGGGACACGGGTTCGTGCCCCGGTCCGGGAAGATCCCACGTGCCGCGGAGCGGCGGGGCCCGTGAGCCATGGCTGCTGAGCCTGCGCGTCCGGAGCCTGTGCTCCGCAACGTGAGAGGCCACAACAGTGAGAGGCCCGCGTACCACAAAAAAAAAAAAAAAAAAAAAAAAAAACCTAGGAGAGAAGACAGCCAAGGGACGCCAACATATCCACCTGTTCCTGCCACCTGCCTCAAATTTCACATGTCTCAAGGCAGATATGTCGTCTCCCCACCCCTGAAGACTGTTCTCTTCATTAACGATGCTGACGACCTTGTCGTTCTCAGAAGCTCCTTCTTGCTCAGCCCTCACCTACCATGGCTTCATGATCTGCCCGGCTCTCCCTCGCTTACCCTCTGCACCCCTAAATTGCTTCTTTACTCTTCCATTCTGTTCCATCTGGAAAGCCCAATTGCATTGCCCCCTCCCACGCTCATCAGAAGCTTGTCCTACTAGAGAATTCCTACTCATCCTTCAAGACCTGCTCAAGCGTCCTCTTTCATTTCAGGTCTTCCCTCCCACTCCACCTCAGATGACACACAACCACATACCATCAGACATAGTTGGTTACCTTCTCCCTTAGTTTCCAATCTGTCTCACCATGGCTGTTCTAGTACTCATAACACAGTTGTGCAACTATTTGTTCACATGACTTTCTCCCCACTGAAGTGGAAGCCACATGACAGCAGGAAATATGCTGACTTGTCTTTTTCGTCTTGGTTTCTGGGGTAGTTCCCGAATGAATGCTGAGACCTCAGCCTAACGGGTTTAATGCTGAAGAAACACTGGCGAGCACCAGGGCTAGGGAAGTGGCTTCACCAGCCAGTGGAACCAGCATCAAGCCAAAGGGAATACTCTCTGGGGTATGAGCAAGGCTGCAGAGGGCTGTAAGCATCACGAAACTGAAGGGCAGCTGGGGGGCAGTGCCTTAGTTCCAGGTGCCTCATTTGTTCAGAGAAAGACCCCAGCAGTGGCTGGTGTGGTGAAGGGGGTTGACAACAGCAAAGAGCAAAGCCAGGTGTCCAGACGAGAGGACGGAAAGCTGAGCAGAGTTTGTGGGTGGGCTCCCTCCAGACCCCAGCCCACCAGGTTTGTGGCACCTGAGAGATCTCAGGGCTCACCCAGAGGTAACAGTGATGACCCATCCTCTCAGGACACACCTAGGAACTGAGGATTACTGAGCGTCCTCGGGACCTAAATAAATACCTCCAAGCATTCCCACCAGAGGGCTTATCGAGGCAGCCGCGGACAGCAGCTGAGGCACACAGATGACATCTGTTGCTTGAGCAGATGGTGAGAGAGCTGGCCCAGCCAGGATAGAGAGCTCGCATTGTGACTAATAGGAGACGAAGCTGAAGAGAATAAGCGCACTCTCCTTTGTCTATTCAAACAAGAGCAGTAACAAGCTAAAAGCTGAGACAGAAGCCCATGAAGCGAGGCAATTATTATGAGACAGCCGCAGGTACATGGAAGGAAAAGCTGGGTCCCATCTTTGTTCGCAAAGCCACAGAACATTGTGTGAATGCCAAGCTCTGTAAGGGAAGGGAAAAGCCTTTGTCACATCTTGCTGCCGGCCCCAGACACAGCACTGACCCAGTGAATGTGGCTGGAACCATGGTCACTGGGCTTTCCATGCCCAGATGTGCCCCATCAGGACACGCTGCTTGTGGCAGAGGGGTGGAGGGACGAGCCTCAGGCTCCACTCTGCTCCTTTAAAGAAGCCGCTTCCAGTGCCCCTGAGCAGAAGGGGAAGGAGATGGAATAGAACAACCTGGAAACTGCAAATCTTCTATCTTTCTTTAAGATTTTTTTGATGTGTACCATTTTTAAAGTCTTGATTGAATTCGTTACAGTATTGCTTCTGTTTTATGTTTTGGTTTTTTGGCCGCGAAGCATGTGAGATCTTAGCTCCCCAACCAGGGATCGAACCCATACCCCCTGCATTGGAAGGTGAAGTCTTAACCACTGGACCACCAGGGAAGTCCCTGCAAATCTTATTTCTTACTTGCTGTCTATCCCAGGGCTCTAGAGAAAGAATGGCAAGGTCCTCTGCTGGATTCCGTGGAGCTCCATTTCTTCTTCCTCTGCGCAGCCCTGGCTGATGATCAGGGTGTCCAGAGAAGGAGGGAGGGAGGAGCTAGACAGTACCGGTGCCACCTACCTGGGGAAGAGGGTGGCAGAGGGGAGTGGAGACAATATACAGACTTTGGAGCCATGCAGGCTCTGCCAAGTAGAGTTTTGTAATCTCTCTGAACCTCAGTTTCCTCATATATAAAATGGGTATAATAATAGCTCCAGCCTCATAGGATTGGTATCAGGAGTGCATAAGCAAATGCATGTATAGTTCTTAGCTCGGTGCTTGGCATGTTCTAAGTGCTCACTGCAAGTTAGCTATTGCCACTGTGATTATCTGTCCCCGGCCCTCATTGGGTTTAGGAATCCCAGTACTTGACTTGCAATGTCAACAGGTATCAAAATTCTGCCTTCTCAGTGTCCTGGGGCCCCTGGGGAGTACTGTGATTCCTGTGCAAGAGTGAACCTACGGAGGGTCAAGGAGTGCAGTGGGGGTCACAGGGTGCAGTGAGCTCTCACTCCGTTTCTTCCCGGCCAGCACAGCCCCTGCTGCCTTCCCTCTCGTCCTGGCGCTTCCCACTTCCTGCCTCACTTCTCTCCCACTCCACACAGGGAAATTCACACTGTCATCTGCATGCACATCTGCTCTCTTAGGAACGCACACTACGTGCACGTCTTCCCATTCTGCTACACATCTGGGCAAATTATTCAACTGCTCTGGGCCTTAGTTTTCTCATCTGAAAACTGGCAATAATAATAGTGCCAGCCTCATAGAGTTGTTGGAGATTAAACCAGGTAATTCATGTGAAGCGCTTAGAATAACGATTGGCCTATTTGAAGTGATCATTCAGTGTTAGCTGTCATTATTATTATTATTATAGAAAGTGCACGTCTCCCACGAATAAGGATTTTGCTCTGAGATGCCACTGTCCTACGAAAACCCTGAATGAATTCTTCAGCCTTAGGAACCTTTCAGAAACCATGAATTCATGAACATAATAACCCACCTGTGAGCAACCTTCTGACTCAAACAAGCATTAACAATAGAGTGAAAACCCTGAATCACACCTGAGGGCCCGAGACCCAAATGTCTCTATATGTCCCTAATAAGGGATGGGGTTGGGGGGGAGGGTTGTGCATGCAGTGGATGAGAGTGTTGGATGACAGCAGACACTATCCTAGACTTTGAAATTAGAAGTAAAGTTATTATGGTCCCATGGCTGCTAAAAGAAAACAGAGCTCACAAGGAGAGAGAGACTCCTAAAATGGAATTATAACAATAAAAATCACGTATAATTCCAACAAGGAAGAAAACAGGTTCTCTAAAGAAATCGATGTGGCTACATGAGAAACCTCTAATGAACCTAGAGTTTAAAAGTCAAAGTGGGAGGGACTTCCCTGATGGCACAGTGGTTAAGAGTCCGCCTGCCAGTGCAGGGAACACGGATTCAACCCCTGGTCCAGGAAGATCCCACATGCCACGGAGCGGCCAGACCCGCATGCCACAACTACTGAGCCTGCACGCCACAACTACTGAAGCCTGCGCACCTATAGCCCATGCTCCACAGCAAGAGAAGCCACCGCAATGAAAAGCCTGCATGCTGCAACAAAGAGTAACCCCACTTGCCACAACTAGAGAAAGCCTGCGTGCAGCAATGAAGGCCCAACGCAGCCAAAAGTGAATAAATAAACAAATTTATTTTTTTAAAAAATTAGCTCGCTTTAAAAAAAAAAAGTCAAACTGGGAAAAATATATTTGCAGCAAATATTGGATAAATGGTTAATATCTTTAACATATAAAGAGCTCACACAAATCAATAATAAAACCCCTAAGGCACAATGGGGACCTGAGCCAAAGATGTGATAATTCACTAAAGAAGCAAGAAAGCCAGCTTTCCAAAAGATGGAAATTCTTCAATCTTACTAGTAATCAAAATGAAAATTCAGACAACAAGATAGCTACTTTTGCCTTGTACATTTGCAAAGATTTCTATTTTTTAATGAATAACCAAAACTGGTAAGAGGGCAGCAAATAGTCCCATTCGAATATTGCAGGTGGGATATGGTACCCAGGAGAGTCACTCCTTAGATCTTCCTATGGAAATAGCTCTAGTTCAGAAGTCTTGTTATTAATAGTGTTATTTATACAAGCAAAAATTAGAAGTAATTGAAATTCAACCTTGTAGAATGATGTTTATGATGAGTTCATGATGGTATGGGAAAATGCAGGAGACAAGATTGCACAGATATTATGTTAACAACTATGATTTTTAAAACAACAGCAACAAAGACTGGTAGAAAACAAAATACTAATGATGGTATCTCTGGGTGTTGCAACAATGGACGATTAGTTCTCTCTGCATTTCTGCTTGGTGATTAGATTTTCCACAATGACCATGCATTACTTTTATTATGGAAAAAAAAAGAAATGTTATTTAAAAGTTCAGAAGGTACAAAAAGACTGGAAGAAAGTTGCATGATTAAAGATAAATCCAACAGACGAGTGCGACCATGTGGCCGATGACACCTTAGCTTCAAGTAGGACTGGCTTGTGGGAAGTGCTATGATCCACTGGAGGAACTTGTACTGTGTTCTCTCAAGAACATGTACACAGCGAGGAAGCGTGTACAGAGTTAACAGGAAAAACTGAGCAAAATGGGCTGTTGTGCTAGAAAGTGAAGAGGATCCTGGACCACAGACCTATGGGTCAAAAAATCCTAAGAGTATTGGGACTTCAGTGATCCCCAGTGTAGTGTACTGCTTCCCGTTGTGTGGCCCCTGGACCACTGGGGGTCCTCAAAATGACTCTAAATGAAGCTTGAGGCAATTTAGGTGGTATATGGATATGGAATTATTTTTTTAAGCTTTTTCTTTTCAATTTTCTTTCCATTTTCCAATTATACCAAGGAGAAAGTCTTAGTTTGATGACTTGGATTAGCCTTGTTAGATCAGCGTTGCGAGTCTCTCTTCCTAACAGAGCATGAGCAAGCTGTGGGCTCTGTACCTTAAGCAGCCAACAGCATCTGGCTGGCATTTAATAACGCAGGTGGTGTGTGGACAAGGCAGAATGGCCAGGAGAAGGAGTGAAGTGTAGTAAACACTTGGGCATCTGGAACATGAGGGGGCAGGAAAGCGGGGTGCCTTGCTGTGAGTCACCCAGCTGGCCAACGGCAGCCCAAGCCTGAACACGCCCCACTTCCCCTACACTCCCACCCCCTTCAGCTAGGAACTCTCCCCCCACGCCCACCTGCCTCCCAAGGAGCTGTCTCGTCTAGGTCAGTATTTCTCCACTTTCCTCTAAGCAGCAGATTTACCCTGTCTTGTTCTTTGCTGTGATAGTCATTTCTTGTTTGGTTTTGTGATGTTTGTTGTTGAGCTTTATTTTTTTCTTCGAGTTGGGGAGGGCATCAGATCATGCTATCAGCACAACTAAAAACGTTTTTACTTTGCCTCTGTACTTTTCCTAAAGAGCCAGCATCTTCCACATCCTCCTCTGGGAGCCACGCTGCTCCCCGGCGCTGGACTTTCTCTACTGACAACTAAAGCAGTCTTTTTCTTTTATTTTCGGTTTTGGTTTTCAAATGTGAATTTGTCTGAGAGTCCCCAGCGTGGCCACATTAGTGGCTTTAGATGCTTCCTGATTGGGATTATTTGTGCTTGTGTAGTCAATTTCCTCTAAGATCTCTGGCCATGGGTTGGTACCTCCCGGTCTTGCTTGGGCTGGTAACTAGCTGAGGGACCTTGTGCGAGTCATTCAGCCTCGCTGACTGGGTAATAACACTGCCCCACTTCGCCGTCAGGGTCGCACAGGAGGACCAAGTGAGCTGCTAGTCACGAAGTGCTTTGTAGGGCAAAATGCACCCCAATGAAATGCACTATTCAGCTCCTAATTTTCTTTTGCTTTTCCCATCAAGGAAAATGTTCTTCAGACTGGAAAGCATAAAACCAACACCATTAAAAAGAGAACCAAAGCTCAAATTAGGAGCAAAGAGAGAGAGTAGTTCAGTCTTTTTTTTTTTTTTTTTTTTTTGCGGTACGCGGGCCTCTCACTGTTGTGGCCTCTCCCGTTGCGGAGCACAGGCTCCAGACGCTCAGGCTCAGCAGCCATGGCTCACGGGCCTAGCCACTCCGTGGCATGTGGGATCTTCCCGGGCCGGGGCACGAACCCGTGTCCCCTGCATCGGCAGGCGGACTCCCAACCATTGCACCACCAGGGAAGCCCAGCAGTTCAGTCTTTAAATGAGCTCCATCCCTAGATGCCTTAGAACCATCAGGCCTGATCTGCAGCCTGGGATGATGTGACACGCAGGTCATGTTGTGCTAGTGACCAGAGTATGTTCAACGGAGGGAGAATAGGAGGGACAGTGGGGACTTCGGCCACTGTCCCATATGAGAAACCATTGAAAGAAACTGGGAGATGTAGACAAGAAAAAAACCTGAAGGATGACACACACACCACTGCTTGTTTAGAAAAGGGATTCCTCCAACAACCTCAATTACCCTGCCGAGCTCCCCCCACCCCACCGGACACTCTTTGGGATCTTTGAGGGAAGTTCATCACCTCCCCAGCAGCCCCCTTGGCAGTACTCAGGAGAAAGTGGAGAGACCATGGAACAGTAAGACCCCCGACTTCTGTGATTCCACCCACAGCTCAGCCACCGAGTCTGGGTGTAGGTTGCGGCTCCACACTTATAAACCATATGACCTTGTGTCTTGGCTTTCCCATCTATAAAATGGAAATGGTATCTCACTCATAGGCTTGTTGTGAAGTTGAGAAAAGATGACGTGAAATTCTTAGCACAAAGTGTGTTCAAGAGATATTAGTTCTTTTCCCTTCTCCACTCCTCATATCCTTATTTCTGATTATAAAGAGAATTGCTTCTACAAAAAAATTCAACATAGACTTCCATATGATCCAGCAATTCCATTTCTGGGTATATACTCAAAAGAATTGGAAGTGGGGACTCATACAAATATTTGTACACCCTACTCATAGCAGCATTATTCACAACAGCCAAAAGGTGAAAGCAACCCAAATATCCATCCACAGATGAATGGGTAGACGAAATGCAGCACACACCTACCATGGAATATTATTCAGCCTTTTTTTTAAATTTAATTTTATTTTTTTATACAACAGGTTCTTATTAGTTATCTATTTTATACATATTAGTGTACATACGCAAATCCCAATCTCCCAATTCATCCCACCACACCACCCCGCCCCCGCTTTCCCCCCTTGGTGTCCATATGTTTGTTCTCTACATCTGCATCTCTATTTCTGCCTTGCAAACCGGTTCGTCTGTACCATATTTCTAGATTCCACATATATGCGTTAATATACGATATTTGTTTTTCTCTTTCTGACTTACTTCACTTTGTTTCACAGTCTCTAGGTCCATCCACGTCTTTGCAAAATGTCCCAATTTCGTTTCTTTTTATGGCTGAGTAATAGTCCATTGTATATATGTACCACATCTTCTTTATCTATTCATCTGTCGATGGGCATTTAGGTTGCTTCCATGACCTGTTTATTGTAAATAGTGCTGCAATGGACATTGGGGTGCATGTGTCTTTTTGAATTATGGTTTTCTCTGGTTATATGCCCAGTAGTGGGATTTCTAGTTTTTTAAGGAACCTCCATATTGTTCTCCATAGTGGCTGTATCAGTTTACATTCCCACCAACAGTGCAGGAGGGTTCCCTTTCCTCCACACCCTCTCCAGCATTTATTGTTTGTAGATTTTCTAATGATGCCTTATTCTAACAGGTGTGAGGAGATACCTCGCTGTAGTTTTGGTTTCCATTTCTGTAATAATTAGTGATGTTAAGCAGCTTTTCATGTGCTTCTTGGCCATCTGTATGTCTTCTTTGGAGAAATGTCTATTTAGCTCTTCTGCCTACTCTTTGATTGGATTGTTTGTTTTTTTAATGTTGAGCTGCCTGAGCTGTTTATATATTTTGGAGATTAATCCTTTGTTGATTCGTTTGCAAATATTTTCTCCCATTCTGAAGGCTGTCTTTTTGTCTTGTTTATAGTTTCCTTTGCTGTGCAAAAGCTTTTAAGTTTCATTAGGTCCCATTTGTTTATTTTTGTTTTAATTTCCATTACTCTAGGAGGTGGGTCAGAAAAGATCTTGCTGTGATTTATGTCGAGGAGTGTTCTTCCTATGTTTTCCTCTAAGAGTTTTGTAGTATCTGGTCTTACATTTAGGTCTTTAATCCATTTTGAGTTTATTTTTGTGTATGGTGTTAGGGAGTGTTCTAATTTCATTCTTTTACATGTAGCTGTCCAGTTTTACCAGTACCACTTATTGAAGAGGGTATCTTTTCTCCATTGCATATCTTGCCTCCTTTGTCATAGATTAGTTGACCATAGGTGCATGGGTTTACCTCTGGGCTTTCTATCCTGTTCCACTGATCTATATTTCTGTTTTTATGCCAGTACCATATTGTCTTGATTACTGTAGTTTTGTAGTATAGTCTGAAGTCAGGGAGTCTGATTCCTCCAGCTCTGGTTTTTTCCCTCAAGATTACATTGACTATTTGGGGTCTTTTTTGTCTCCATACAGATTTTTTGTTCTAGTTCTGTAAAAAATGCCACTGGTAATTTGATAGAGGTTGCACTGAATCTGTAGATTGCTTTGGGTAGTATAGTCATTTTCACAATATTGATTCTTCCAATCCAAGAACATGTTATATCTCTCCATCTGTTTGTGTCATCTTTGATTTCTTTCATCAGTGTCTTATAGTTTTCTGCATACAGGTCTTTTGTCTCCTTAGGTCTGTTTATTCCTAGGTATTTTATTTTTGTTGTTGCAATGGTAAATGAGATTGTTTCCTTAATTTCTCTTTCTGATATTTTGTTGTTAGTGTATAATAATGCAAGGGATTTCTGTGCATTAATTTTGTATCCTGCAACCTTACCAAATTCATTGATCAGGTCTAGTAATTTTCTGGTGGCATTAGTAGGATTCTCTATGTATAGTATCATGTCATCTGCAAACAATGACAGTTTTACTTCTTCTTTTTCCAATTTGTATTCCTTTTTCTTCTCTGATTGCCATGGCTGGGACTTCCAAAACTATGTTGAATAATAGTGGCAAGAGTGGACATCCTCATCCTGTTCCTGATCTTGAGGAAATGCTTTCAGTTTTTCACCATTGAGAATGATGTTTGCTGTGGGTTTGTCGTATATGGCCTTATTATGTTGAGGTAGGTTACCTCTCTGCCCACTTTCTGGAGACTTTTTATCATAATGGGTGTTGAATTTTATCAAA
This sequence comes from Grampus griseus, assembly GCF_964374135.1. Lineage (NCBI taxonomy): Eukaryota > Metazoa > Chordata > Mammalia > Artiodactyla > Delphinidae > Grampus > Grampus griseus. The sequence goes on from NC_139017.1 coordinate 85,323,820, forward strand.
AGCTTTTTTGCATCTATTGAGATGATCATATGGTTTTTATTCTTCAGTTTGTTAATTTGGTGTATCACATTGGGTAATTTGCATATATTGAAGAATCCTTGCATCCTTGGGATAAATCCCACTTGATCCTGGTGTAGGATCCTTTTAATGTGTTGTTGGATTCTGTTTGCTAGTATTTTGTTGAGGATTTTTGCACCTATGTTCATCAGTGATATTCGTCTGTAATTTTCTTTTTTTTTTTTTTTAGTATCTTTGTCTGGTTTTGGTATCAGGGTGATGGTGGCCTCATAGAATGAGTCTGGGATTGTTCCTTCCTCTGCAAATTTTTGGAAGAGTTTGAGAAGAATGGGTGTTAGCTCTTCTCAAAATGTTTGATAGAATTCATCTGTGAAGCCATCTGGTCCCAGGCTTTTGTTTGTTGGAAGATTTTTATCACAGTTTCAATTTCATGACTTGTGATTGGTCTGTTCATATTTTCTATTTCTTCCTGGTTCAGTCTTAGAAGGTTATACCTTTCTAAGAATTTGTCCATTTCTTCCAGGTTGTCAATTTTATTGGCATAGATTTGCTTGTAGTAGTCTCTTAGGATGCTTTGTATTTCTGCAGTGTCTGTTGTAACTTCTTTTTCATTTCTAATTTTATGGATTTGAGTCCTCTCCCTCTTTTTCTTAATGAGTCTGGATAATGATTTATCAATTTTGTTTATCTTCTCAAAGAACCAGCTTTTAGTTTTATTGATCTTTGCTATTGTTTTCTTTGTTTCTATTTCATTTATTTCTGCTCTGATCTTTATGATTTCTTTCCTTCTGCTAACTTTGGGTTTTGTTTGTTCTTCTTTCTCTAGTTCCTTAGGTGTAAGGTTAGATTGTTTATTTGAGACTTTTCTTGTTTCTTAAGGTAGCCTTGTGTTGCTATAAACTTCCCTCTTAGAACTGCTTTTGCTGAATCCCATAGGTTTTGGATTGTCGTGTTTTCATTGTCCTTTGTCTCTAGGTAATTTTTTATTTCCTCTTTGATTTCTTCAGTGATCTCTTGGTTATTTAGTAACGTATTGTTTACCCTCCATGTGGTTGTGTTTTTTATGTTTTTTCCCCTGTAATTTATTTCTAATCTCATAGCATTGTGGTAGGAAAAGATGCTTGATATGATTTCAATTTTCTTAAATTTGCTGAAGCTTGATTTGTGATCCAAGATGTGATCTACCCTGGAGAATGTTCCATGTGCACTTGAGAATAAAGTGTAATCTGCTGTTTTCAGATGGAATGTCTTATAAATATCAATTAAATCTATCTGATCTGTTGTGTCATTTAAAGCTTGTGTTTCCTTATTAATTTGCTGTCTGGATGATCTGTGCATTGGTGTAAGCGAGGTGTTAAATTCCCTCACTAATATTGTGTTACTGTTGATTTCCTCTTTTATAGCTGTTAACATTTGCCTTATGTATTGAGGTGCTCCTATGTTGGGTGCATATATATTTATAATTGTTATAGATTCTTCTTGGATTGATCCCTTGATCATTATGTAGTGTCCTTCCTTGTCTCTTGTAACATTCTTCATTTTAAAGCCTATTTTATCTGATATGGGTATTGCTACTCCAGCTTTCTTTTGATTTCCATTTGCATGGAATATCTTTTTCCATCCCCTCACTTAGAGTCTGTATGTGTCCCGAGGTCTGAAGTGGGTCTCTAGTAGGCAACATATATATGGGTCTTGTTTTTGTACCTATTCAGCGAGCCTGTGTCTTTTGGATGGAGCATTTAATCCATTCACGTTTAAGGTAATTATCGATATATTTGTTCCTGTTAACATTTTCTTAATTGTTTTGGGTTTGTTTTTGTACGTCTTTTTCTTCTCTTGTGTTTCCCCTTAGAGAAGTTCGTCTAGCATTTGTTGTAGAGTTGGTTTGGTGGTGCTGAATTCTCTTAGCTTTTGCTTGTCTGTAAAGCTTTTGATTTCTCCATCGAACCTGAATGAGATCCTTTCTGGGTAGAGTAATCTTGGTTGTAGGTTCTTCCCTTTCATCACTTTAAGTATGTCATGCCACTCCCTTCTAGCTTGTAGAGTTTCTGCTGAGAAATCAGCTGTTAACCTTATGGGAGTTTCCTTGTATGTTATTTGCCATTTTTCCCTTGTTGCTTTTAATAATTTTTCTTTGTCTTTAATTTTTGTCAGTTTTATTACTATCTGTCTCGGCATGTTTCTCCTTGAGTTTATCCTGCCTGGGACTCTCTGCACTTCCTGGACTTGGGTGGCTATTTCCTTTCCCATGTTAGGGAAGTTTTCGACTATAATCTCTTCAAATATTTTCTCTCTTCTCCTTTTGGGACCCCTATAATGTGAAAGTTGGTGCATTTAATGTTGTCCCAGAGGTCTCTTAGTCTGTCTTAATTTCTTTTCATTCTTTTTTCTTTATTCTATTCCACAGCAGTGAATTCTACCATTCTGTCTTCCAGGTCACTTATCTGTTATTCTGCCTCAGTTATTCTGCTTTTGATTTTTCTAGTGTATTTTTCATTTCAGTTGTTGTATTGTTCATCTCTGTTTGTTTGTTCTTTAAATATTCTAGCTGTTTGTTCTTTAATTCTTCTAGGTCTTTGTTAAACATTTCTTGCATCTCTTGATCTTTGCCTCCATTTTTTTTCTGAGGTCCTGGATCATCTTCACTATCATTATTCTGAATTCTTTTTCTGGAAGGTTGCCTATCTCCACTTTATTTAACTCTTTTTCAGGGGTTTTATCTTGTTCCTTCATCTGATACATAGTCCTCTTTGTCTTCATTTTTTCTGTCTTTCTGTGAATGTGGTTTTCATTCCACAGGCTGCAGAATTGTAGTTCTTCTTTCTTCTGCTGTCTATGGATGAGGCTGTCTAGGAGGCTTGTGCAAGTTTCCTGATGGGAGGGACTGGTGGTGGGTAGAGCTGGCTGCTGCTCTGGTGGGCAGAACTCAGTAAAACTTTAATCTGCTTGCCTGCTGATGGGTGGGACTGAGTTCCCTCCCTATTGGTTGTTTGACTTGAGGCGGCCCAGCACTGGAGCCTAGCCGGCTCTTTGGTGGGACTAATGGTGGACTCTGGGAGGGCTCACACCACGGAGTACTTCCCAGAACTTCCGCTGCCAGTGTCTTTGTCCTCACGGTGAGCCACAGCCACCCCCTGTCTCTGCCGGAGACCCTCCAACACTAGCAGGTCGGTCTGGTTCAGTCTCCTATGGGGTCACTGCTCCTCCCCCCGGGTCCCGATTTACACACTACATTGTGTGTGCCCTCCAAGCGTGGAGTCTCTGCTTCCCCCAGTCCTGTCTAAGTTCTGCAATCAAATTCCGCTAGCCTTCAAAGTCTGACTCTCTGAGAATTCCTCCTCCCATTGCCGGACCCCCAGGTTGGGAAGCCTGATGTGGGTCTCAGAACCTTCACTCCAGTGGGTTGACTTTTGTGGTATAATTGTTCTCCAGTTTGTGAGTCACCCACCCAGTGGTTATGGGATTTGATTTTATTGTGATTGTGCCCCTCATACCATCTCACTGTGGCTTCTCCTTTGTCTTTGGATGTGGGGTATGTTTTTTGGTGAGTTCCAGTGTCTTCCTGTCGATGATTGTTCAGCAGTTAGTTCTATTCAGCTAAAAAAGAAGGAAATACTGGCACATGCTGCAGCATTGATGAATCTTGAGGACATTATGCCAATTGAAATAAGCCAGTCACAGAAGGACAAATACTGTACGATTCCACTCATATGAGGTACTTAGAGTTTCAGATTCATAGAGACAGAAAGTGGAATGGTGGTTGCCAGGGACTGGGGGCAGGGGCGAATGGGGAATTAGTGTTTAATAGGCATAAAGTCTCAGTTTGGGAAGACTAGAAAGTTCTGGAGATGGATGGTGGTGATGCTTGTATAGTATAAATGCATTTAATGCCACTGAACTGTACACACCTAAAAATGGTCAAAATGGTGAATTTTATGTTATTTATATTTTACTCCAATAAGAAAAATGCTTACATAACAACAAAAAATTATGCCTTAATTTTAGTCCATGACACTATTTCAGAAATATTAAAATGTAAAAATCATATAAATCTTAGAATAAAGAGAATATGATTTTTAATACCAAAAAAAAGAGAAGAAGATGAAGAAGAAGAAGACACACGAAGAAGGGAGTAGAAGTACCATCCATCATGGCACCTTGTCAAGGGCACAGAGAAACCAGGTCTTAGCAGGGGAAATGTCAGAGTGTTGCTTACAATTCCTGAAAAATATCTGAACTGCCACCACTCACAGCTCCGGAGGGTGGGGCAAAGAACACAGGAGATGAAGCCCACTTCCTGCCTTCTGTGACATCAGCACACACGCACCCCTCAGAGCCAGCTGTGCTCACCACCACCCTTCCAAACAGCAGTGGGGCTACAGGATGCTCCCTGGCCCAGTGACCGCTCCCAGTCCCCCACCCAGAAGCCCACTGTCTACTAATAGAGATCACAGGAGCCCAGGGTGAGGGGCCACCTGGGGTACCTGACTGCTGGCACTGCAGGGGGAGAGGACGCTGGCTGGACTTCCAGTCGGCTTGCCATTGGATGCCTCCAGGTGTCCGGAGCCCCACAGCCTTCAGGCTGCCCCCTGGAAAACCTGAATCCCAGAATGACCCTGAGGCCCAGGACCAGAGCTGGCCAACCTGGGCTTCCTGAGCAGACAGGTAACCAGGCCTCCCCGAGTCCTCTCTCCAGCACCACCATGGACCCAGGACATTTTAAATGGCCCATAGATGAGGGCATCAAAGAAACCCATATGCACTTTCAGGCCCTGGGCTGGGCTGACCTCACACTTAGATACAAGTCACACCAGGTGCCACGTTGCCTAGCTGCTGAGACCCAAGGGCTCCTGTCCGGGAGCAGCTCCACTGCCAGCTAGCTGTAAGGTAACTGACCTCTCCGGACCTCTAACACCCGTCAATGAAATGCTGAATCTGTTCCCAGCCCTGGGACCTCTGCAGACAGGGAAGGGAAATCTCCATTCCACTCCATAGGCCTTCCTGGGCACCTGTCACAGGAAGACAGGATGCCAGTCTATAAGGACAATGAGGAGGATAACAGATCCTGCCCTTGGGGAAGGTATTCATTTCCTAGGGCTGCTGTAACAAAGTGCCACCAACTCGGTGCTTAGGACAGCAGAAAGGTATTCTCTCGCAGCTCTGGAGGCTGGAAGTCAGAAATCAAGGTGTCAGCAAGCTGTTCCTTTTCAGAGGCTCTGAGGGAGAACCTGCTCCCTACCTCTCTGCTGGCTTCTCTGGTTGCCGGCAGTCCTTGACTTGTAGCTGCGTTACTGCAATCTCTGCCTCCATCTTCACATGTGTGTCCACTTCTCCCTCTTCTTCTAAGGACACCAGTCATTGGATTAAGGGCCAGTCCAATGGAGTATGTTCCCATCTTAACTTGATTAAGTTAATCAAGTGGATTACATCCACAAAGACCCTCTTCCAAATAAGGGCATATTCACAGGTTCCAGGGGTTAGGACTTGTATATATTAGGAAGACAATTCAACCCAGGGAGCTTCCAACAGTAATAGTGAAACAATGTAGCAAAAAAGAGCAAAAACTTTAGAGCCAGTTAGAGTTGGTCTTCTTACCCTCCCAGAGCCTCAGTGTACTCAACTGTAAAATGGGATAACAGTATCTACCTTGCAAGATATAATATGTGCAAGGCAACTGGCACATGGTAGGCACTCAGTAAACAGTAACAATATTGTTATAACAATTATTATCAGTACTATTATTAGCTGAACTGCAGAGATGTAGGCAACTGTAGCATAGGAGAGGTTCAAGCAAAATACCCTGGAGGGAGACTAGATCAGATTGTGGGAAACAGGATTAGTTTAATAGAAGAGATGATATGAAACAGGCCTGGGAAAGATGGCTAGGATTTTGGCAGTGCAACCTGCACGGGAGGGAAATCCAGGAAGTAGGAGCTACACAAACAAGCCTTGGAAGCAGGAAAGTATAAAGCATGTTTGAAGAAGAGCTCCAAGTTCATTTGGCTGGAACATTGGGAAATGAATGAAGAGTAATGGTAATTAAGGTTGTGAAGGAGGATTTGGACCACAGAACATGAGGAGTTTGCACTTAATTCGTAGTCAATGGGGAGTCCATGAATGTTTTTTGGAAGGAGTGAGACAATTAAACCTGCATTTAAGAAAATTAATCTGGCTGCAGTGTGCAGAATCAGAAAGCCCTGGAGCAGGGTGAGATCAGGGCGGAACCCAGAAGAGATCCCCCTGGGAGGTGAGATCTTTCCTTGTCCTGGCTAAAGGCTGAAGGTGCGTTGTAAAAAATGCCTGGGGACTCAGTCACGGCTTGGAGTGGCCATCTTAGACAGGTCACACACCCACTCTGGGTACCTCATTATGAGCTGGGTGACCGAGTGAAATAAGCCAGACAGAGAAAGACAAGTCCTGCATGGTATCACTTATAAGTGGAATCTAAAAAAAAAAAAAATACTCAAAGAAACAGAGAGTAGAATGGTGGTTGCCAGGTTGTGGGGTGGGGGAAATAGGGAGAGGTTGGTAAAAGGGTACAAACCTTCCGTTGTAAAGTAAATGAGGTCTGAGGATCGAATATAGCACATGGTGGCTGTAGTTGATAACACTGTACTGTACAATTGAAATTTGCTGAGAGAGTAGAACTCAAATGTTCTCACTAAAAAAGAAAAGATAAATATATGAGGTAATGAATATGTTAATTAACTAGATGGGGGGAATCCTTTCACAGTGTATATGTATATCAAATCATCATGATATACACTTTAAATGTCTTACAATTTTATTTGTCACTTATACCTCAATAAAGCTGAAATTAAAAAAAAGGAACAGATAGGGTGGCCAGTGATGGGCGTTCTGCGATCTCTAAGACCCTCCCACAGGTAGGGTGCTCTCAGACTAAGAAGACACCAGCAGGGCCTTCAGGTGAGCTGCATTCACAAGGGCACCTGGAGGTGGCAGTGCGGACAGCCTCTGCCCCAGCCCCGCCCCCTCTCCTGCCCTGCTGGGAGACCAGCAGCTTGCCTGATCTCTGGCGGCTTTGGGGAGGCCAGAGCCCCGTCAGGCTGCTCGAGAGCTGTGAGCCGGCTTAATTGTTGCCCATTAACTTTCACCTCGGTCTTACTTTAGAAGTCTGTGAATATTTATGAGTGCGCTCTTGCTTAATGAGGAGGGGAACAGAGACATTAATGAGCTTCTTTTCCTGGTTGGGCTTGGGGATTTTTTTTTGTTTCATATCTCTAATCTGAAGTCCAGCTCTGCTGTGTACCTTTTTTCCTCTTGGATCATCAGAGGTGAGACCTGCGGGACACTTTTCACAGCCACCATCCAGGCAGAATCTAAGCACACAGAGGTGGAGGGGGTGTGTGTGTGTGTACCTGTGTGTGCACACTTGAGAGTGTGTGCAAGTGAGAGGCTGTGTGTGCACACGTATGGCCACACATGGGGATGTGTGAGCTCTCCAGGAAGCAAAGAAAGCCTGTCCGGGTTCAAATGGAACCAGAAGTTGCTTCTCCTCTTGAGTTGGGCCTCACAGAGATGAGAGGAAAAGTAAGGCAGGGGATGCTTTCCTTGGGTCTTCTTTGCAGGAGCTGAGGTGTGGGGCTAGGCCTCCCCCTGGGCCCAGCATCTCAGGGGCCTGCCCCGGGACCTCCTCAAAATGGGACAGAGCCTGAGGCCTGTGCACCAGCCCGTGTGAGCCTGGAAGGCTCTGCAGAGAGCGTGGCCCAGACCTGCCCTGCAGACCCAGGGGAGGGAGCAAGGAGGCTGCTTGGAACAGCCAGCCCGGGGCTTGGAGCCAGAAGGCAAACAGGGGGACAATACACATTCTCACCTGCACCCAGGAAGTTTGGAGAACATCAGTCCGGTTCCCCCTGGGGTCTTAGCCCAGTCTCTAAGGGATGTGAAAAGCCTGGCCATTGCATATTTGATAAATCAGCAGGAGAAAAGCAGAGGAGGCCCCAGAATGGTGAAAACCCCTTCCTGCTAAAACGTCAGGCTGTTTCTCCCTGGCCTTCCCTCGGCCTTTCAGCCGCTGGGGACCCTCCACCTCTCTCTCTCTCTGCCTGAGAAGAAAGATGATGGATAGAGTAGGAGGAAGAAAGTAACCATAACTTCTGGTCACTGAAACCCAACCACTCTTAACATTTCTGTATTTTTACATATGGCTTCCGTTGTTCCCTTTGCCTAGCTTAACGGGCTAACCCCCTAGTGTAAGTCATTGGGTCAGTATCAAGTTTGTGCTATGGTGAACGATGCTGAGTTGAACATTTTTATGCATTTACTTCTGAATGATGCTCAGGTCAAATTATTGGACCAATGGTCTTGGACACTTTTACATCTCTTGGTGGATACAGCCAAGTCATTTTCCAAAAGAGTTGTACCAATCAGTGGTATACGAAAGTGCTCATTTCGATGCGTCCTCATCAGGACTATTTTCTCATTTGCTTTTTCTAACTTTTGCTAATTTGATGGGCTAAAATGACAGGACTTCCTTGCTGCCTTAATTCACATTTTTTAGTATATAGTGAGGTTGGATATTTTCTGTGTGCTTATTGACTAGTTGCAGTGTTCACAACATTCAAAAGTAAGGAAAAAAACATTGATTTGTGCATGAACTGTGCACATGGGCATGGGGAATGCACCGTGTGTGTGTGTGTGTGTGTGCACGTGTGTGTGTATGAGAGAGAGAGAGACGTTGCAGGCTATATGAGCATCTCAGAGACCAGATGCTTCCATTTGTACGTTTGTAAGTGTGAGTGCATGTAGTTGATGTATGGTTATTTTCACCTTCTATGAGAGAGACAGGGAAGTGAAGAGGGAAGATTGCAAGCTTTGGAATCTTTCAGGCTCAGGTTCAGTGTTACCAAGTGGGTAGTTGTATGAGTTGGGGCCAGTTACTTGGCCTTTTGCTTTTAAGTCTTTGTTTTCTCATCTGTAAAATGGGGCTAATAATTTCTATGACATAGAATTGTGGACACTAGTACATGAACCAATGAAGGTACAATGGAAGCCCTCCTGCCCAGAGTTCCCCTTGTCTGTCCTCAGTTTGGGGTGTAAAGTTGGGCACGTTTGGACGCTGGCCTAGACCCATGAGGTGACAACGTCCTGGGGAGCCATGCCAGCCTCTTCTCTGTCCTGCAGTCATTAGCAAAGAGCCCAAGTCACTCTTCAGGTTCTGCAAATGTTTGTGTGGAATGAAGGGATGAACCTCTATATGAGCGCATGTGGGCCTTTATCGGAAGAAACAATAGGATCTGAGTTAATTCTATCCCAATCATCCTTCTCTTCCCCAAGTTCTTGAGGTCACGCCAGGTCTGGGCGTGGCCCTTTTCAACCTGACATGTTCCATGAATAAGACACATATGCCCGAGAGAGAGGGAAGAGGCTGAGTGCTAACAGGAGGGCATGTGGGAAACCCCCTCAGAGTCAGCGTGGCCGGCAGACAGCTGGAGATGACACCCAAAGGGTGTCCTCAGGAGAGAGGCTGGAGCACTTGGACTCACCCCCTTCCCGGGGAGGCGGCGGCGGCCGAGTGCAGGCCGTTCATATCCTAGCCCCACCCTCCTGAGCTATGGGGCTGGGACAAGTCATTCAAGCTCTCTCTGCCTCAGTTTCTTCATCTATAGAATGGGTGTATGATAATACCTGCCTCATGGACTGTCGTGAGGATTAAGGGAGATCATTCATGAAAACACAGGAAGGTGAGCTGCTATTGTTTCCACTATAACCCCAGCCTCCCTTGTTTCCCCTCACTTTCTCTCTGGGTCCTGGGAGGCGCGGCTGGCAGGAGAGGAGGGGGCTAGGCAGTATTCCAGAGAGGAAGACTTTTCTGTGTGCCAATATTCAGGAGAGCGCGGAAATTTCTTCCCACCTTCTGTCGGAACTCTCTGAAGAATGGAGCTTATGAACTGATCAAAATGACTGACCAAAAAGAGAAGAGGAAGGAAGGGGAGGGAAAGAGGGGAAGGGAGGGAAGCCAGGGAACATCACTGTGCTATTTGGTGACTGAAATTTACCAAGGTACGCAGGGGCTGGTCTGAAAGTGAGCTTGGCCTACAGAGAGCTGGAGATGGTACACCGAGCACAGGACCGTTTCCCTGAATGCAGTCTGGACACCCCACCCCCTCAGACTCTAGTCCAGGTTCTGCCACCAAGGCCCTGAGGGTTCAGATGCATCCCTGGGTCTCCGCAGCCCCTTCTGCCAAAGAGAGAAAATCGATTGTTCCTCTCAGAAGCAGGAGGAAGCTAAACTGACCAAAAGTCTGCCCGTTGCTTTGTGTTCTTTGGAATAAAGACACCACATGAGTCAGGGTACAAATATAGTCAGGTACTACACTATTCGATAAAATACTAGGACACTGGGCCTTCCTCATATGGCTGAGCAGACACATCCTAGGGACTCAGGCAGAGAAGATGAATATGCATGTGGCTCAGACAGCAGAGCCGCGGGCTGCAGAGGTAGATAAACACAAGGGGAAAGTCAGCCAGCATCTCGGCAACTGGGCCTGGGTCCCCTCCACCAGGAGGACATCCAAAGAAACGGGGGCCTGGATGTTAGCATCCATTCTCTGGCAATTCCTCCCAGCTCCCAAAGCAGATCTTTATCCTGGCAATAGGGGTTTCTCTAGTAATAAGTTCTCTGCTCTGAGCATTTGCTAAAGCCAGATTAATCGGAGAGATAAGAAAATAAGAAGATGACAGAAGCACCTCAATTACTCATTACTCAGCTAATCTCTCATGCAGCACCCGCTGTATGCAGAACTCAGGCTCCATCAAGTCAAACACAATTCTTGTCCTCAAGACACACTCACGTCTGGTTCCCATGGATGTTCATAGTGGAGGCCCAATAAATGTTGTTTTCTCTTATCACAGTGTGGAATCTGCAGTGTTCTCCAGGGTGGAGGTTGCTACCTCCAGGCCCCGTTTTGGTTTGTGGGACCTTTATTTTGGAAATTACCCTGCTGCAGCATAATGGATCAGGTGATAGGTTGGGCTCTTCCGCTAGTCAGCACCTTCCTAGGATGAGCACCATGCTTACTGCTCCGTCTTTCTGTGCCCAGCATCTAGACAACGCCTGGCATGAGGCAAGTATGGATAAAGGCCTATTCGTGTCACGTGGCTACAGATCTGTCTCATAGAGTGGACTCCCCGTGGGCAGGCCCATTTCCTTTGTTTACCTCTGTACTGGAGACCTACCCCAGGACCCAGCACATCATCAGTGCTCTTCATTTGATGAGTGACTGGTACATTCAGCAAATTCTGTAAGCTCAGCTCACCAGCATGGAGGTGGGGTAGGGCCCCTCAACAGAGGGAGACGACGTGTACCGGCCATTCAGCACAGAGCCTGATAAGGCATAAGCACTCGCCAAATACTGTTACTGTTCCCTGGAGCAAGTCACCGAGTGTCTCTGAGCCTCAGTTTCCTCATCTATAAAGCGGGAGAGGAATCCCAGCTGCCACCAGTGGGTGAATCCTAACAGGCCCTAGTCAGTGTCAGCTGAACCCACCTGCACCCTTTGACCCAGCTACAGAGCCAGAACCTGGCTGGAGGAGACGCTCATAACAGAGCCCCCTCACCTGGTACAGGTGTGTGAGACATGGGCCCCTCTGCCCTTGCGGGCTGCTCACCCCAGCTACAGACAGCCGCCCCTGCTGGCTCCAGTGACCTGGACAAATACTACTGCTTTGCATTGTGCCATGATGTGAAGACAGTCGAGAGGTTCTGTCCTGGAAGGTCAGGTGCCCCAGCGGAGGGAAAAAAGCATGGCCTCGGCTCTGATGCTCAGCTGCATCGTTGCCATGGCTCCTTTCCGACTCTTCATGTATTTTTTAAAAATACGTAATTTCCTAAAGGGAAACTAAATTGGATTGTGCATTAATTTGAGAGACTGTAGTCTGATACGGCTGGCATCGGAACTGCTGGCTTCTCATCGTTGCTAGGATTCAGAGGGTGGTCTGGGGACCCCCCGGGACCCGGTGTGACCCCTTCCCCACACCTACCCCACGCAGAGGGCACTCCCACCTGGCAGGCCTGCAGCTGAGATTCCCAGGAGCCTGAGGTTACTTCACCTGACTTGGGGGAGCACCCCCTCCTCCCCACTTCTTCACCTGGGAACCTGAACCAGCTGCCCCTGCCTCCGTGGATCTAGATGGCAGGCCCTGTCCTGGTGGGGCCTGAGGGACAGAAGATGCTGTGAGAACACGTGTCTCAATGCCCCGGAGGCCAAGCCAGAGAAATCCGAAGGGTGGGAGTGCAGGCGTGTGTTCTGCAGGGTATCAGGCTCGCCTCCTGCCAGCCTGTGCAGCCAACGTGTTGGGGGTTTGGTTCAGACACTGGTGTGAAGCAGGACCGGGTTTGAGACCTGGTTCTACTGCTTACGAGCTGGGTGACCTCAGTGAAGTTGTTAAATGAGTCCTAGTTTCAACACCTGTGAAATGGGGATGATAAGAAAACCTACTTCACTGAGCCCTTGTGCAGATTAAAATGTAAAATGTCCAAGGGGAGAAAGTGCTGGCACAGTGCTAGCATACAGTAAGCACTCAATAAATGTGCACTGCTGTTATTTTTATAGCTTGCCTATTGCATGCAGGGATCCTGCCCCGCCTCACCCTGGAGGAAAGCCACATTGCGGTCTGATGGCTCCTGAACCCAGACCCTCAGCACTTAAGCCCTCCGGCTGCTCCGTGTGGGGCAGTGGTGGGTGCCCAGGGACCCCAAAGTCATTTCTGCATTTTCCAGAATGCCTGCTGCAGGGTGTGCGTAGGGACAAAACCAGCTGAGTAGCTGACCTTAGGGGTGTGAAAACCAGCTCCCCCAGCGCTCCCAGCAGAGCCAGGGAGCCGGTCCTGACACCCTCTGCCCTCCTCTGCCCTCCCCGGCCAGCACAGCTCTGCTCAGGGAGCATTTTACCAGGCGCCAGGACTGCAGGAACATCACCCTGCCAAGGAATTAACATCATACCCAGTTGTCAGACGAGGAGACTGGAACTCAAAGAGACTGGCCCAAGTGACACTGCAGGTAAAAGCCAGAGCCGTTCCTACCTGTTCTTAATCACCACGCTGCACTGCACTGCCTCTCAGTCTCTTGGAATCCCTCTGTGTTGGACCCGGGAGGCAGGCAGGCGGGAGAAAGGAAAAGGGGTGTCCAAGTCCAAATTCTCTAGACCCCAAACTCTCAAGGAAAAATGCCAGTGTTATTCACCTATTCCCGGTGAGTAATGTCTCTCCAGGGGAAGTTTAAAATAGAAACTTTAGTCATACCTTAATAGAGCCGAATGATTTCTAAAAACAATCAAGCCTTAGTCCTTTGCATCCAAAACTGACGGCTGGGAGCTAACGGAGTGGACAGAGGCACGTCAGTCCCCAAAGAGGATGGTCCTAAGAGTGCATTTGGCTCGGGAGTTCCATTATGGCATTTACCCAGGGACGCAGAAACACATACCCAAACCCTGAGGATCTGTTCACCCTCCCGTCCTTCCATCTCCCATCACTCAGTCAGTCCCCCTTAGCTGAGCTCAGTAGGCAGATAAGGCAAAGATGGACACCTCCCAGATAAACCAGGGTTCTTTCATTCAGCATGTTTCCTGAGCACCTATTATATGCCAGGTACAGTCAGGGTTGCCCGGGTCAAGGCAGCAAACAGGAAAAATATATTGCTCCCATGTTTGTATAGCATTTTCTGGTTTTGTCCAAAGTCCTTGACATCTCTTATCCCTTTGATCCTCACCACAACGTTGGCAATGGAACAAGGTGTATAAAACATGTGGCCCTGGATCTAGCACATTGTTGTCCCACTCCATGAGCACGAATCCTCTTTATTTCCTGTGTACAGGTAACAAAAGGGTCACCAGGGCTTCCCTGGTGGCGCAGTGGTTGAGAGTCCGCCTGCCGATGCAGGGGACACGGGTTCGTGCCCCGGTCTGGGAAGATCCCACATGCCGTGGAGCGGCTGGGCCCGTGAGCCATAGCCGCTGAGCCTGCGTGTCCGAGAGCCTGTGCTCCGCGATGGGAGAGGCCACAACAGTGAGAGGCCCGTGTACCGCAAAAAAAAAAAAAAAAAAAAGGTCACCAAACTTATTGAGCAAAGGAGGAGAAGTAAAGCACAGAGAGGAAGAGGACGTGCTGAAATACAAGTCACAGAACAGTGAGAGAACCAGGACCACCTCCCCCATGAATTATGCTGTCCAGAGGCCCTCTCTTCTTATGCGACCGTTTTATACAGATAAAATCTGCTTAAATTGAATATTGATTGTGGTGTCAGGAAGGTGTGTGTCAGCCTGCCTGAGGCCCATGCAGGTGCACGCTGGAGGGAGAGCACATACTGAGACGAATTATTTTAGCCCCCGTCATTAGCTTGACTGCTTTTACAGCTGCCATACCCCGTCACAGCAAAGACCCCAATTTGTTAGACCCAGGGAGAGTCCCTGCTCTTTGCACACACACACACAAAAAAAACCCAGACACAGTCTGGAAAAGATATGGCCAAGTTTTACTATTTTTTTAAGCTATTCAGTGGAGTGTTCCTTTGCCTTTTCTGTTATTAAAACCTTGGGCTGGCAGCCACAAACCATCCCCCTACGGTCCTGGGGGGTTACCCCAACCTTGCCCTTCACAGAGATGTCTGCAAGAAACATTGGATTTTCTGTTAGCTCTGAGGCTGGAAAGAGGCATTTTCCACCTTCCTGGGCACAGCTAATTGGCTGCAGATCATCAGTGAGAAGAGAAGGAACAGTTCTCAAACACCTGCTTTCTCTCCAGCCAGGATGGATGCTTGGAGAGAAATTCAGGGCATGTCAGCCTGTGCCCAGTGTGGACCATTGGGTGCAGCCTTGGGGCAAAGTGGGTGGTTGGAGCCCCAGAGCACGGCTTCTTCCTCTGGCCCCCATGGGTCTCAGGGCAGCTAGGAGCTGCTCCTTTCAAGGTGTTTGGTCTCAGCATGAGGGGACTGCCCTCCTCCAGCAAGGTAAAGCCCATTTTGGACAGAGAATGGGAAGAGACTAAACAGTCACTGAGTCCAGGCACCTAACCCAACCTTGAATCAGAAGTAGGAAATAAAAGCTAGAGGGGGGAGCTAAAGACACACCACTCACCCAGTTTATTCAAGATAGAGCCACGAATCAATTCAGGAGGCCCCTCCCATGCTGACCTCCAGGTTATCTCCTGCTCCATGATCCAGGGCAGAAAGGCAGACAAGAACCCAGGCAGCTCATCCATCCTCGATCTCAGTAATATCCTGTCGACACTGGGTGATGATGGACCAGGAAGCGACTTCTTGCTTGAAATTTCCGGTGCTGCCTTTGGAGCCCAGGATGGGCTTGAAAAAGCATTTTGGCTGGACCAGATACCAATCAGTGAATAAATAGAGACCTAGAGCAGGCTGCGCACAGCAAGGCACCATCTAGAGTGCCTGTGTCTCCCTGGAGCCCATAAACAACCCAAGTGCAGGGCAGGGACCCTGTCTTGATCAGTTTTGAGTTCCCAGCACTCAGGCCAGTGCCTGACACACAAAGGCCATCAATCAATATTGTTTTAACGGAGACATGGGCCCTTATTCTTGGAGAACCCTTTGTCAAATGAGTAGGTCAGTACATGTGTGTGCAGCACACACACACACCCCACACAACCACATAGAGGAAGTGTGACACAATTTTTTCTAACTCTAGAAAAATAATTTTCTGCTGTTGAAACAGAACAGGTGAGGCCAAGACATTGGATTCAGTAGTCCCCTTGGACTCTTACTAATCAAAGCACAATGTTTCTCCTCAGCACCTACACAAAGCACTTCCCTGGCCTCCCACCCCAAGGCCCCTGCATGGCTCCTCCACCAACCTCCCTCAAACCCAGCATAGCCCAGTGGCCAAGCCCCCAAAGTCTCCCTCTTGTCTTTCTCTCCCAGAGACTTTCCAGTCCTGCTCCCTTATGTTACAGCCTGTTGAGGGGGAGACAGGACTTTGGCCCTGCTTCTACCTCCGTTCTATATGCTTGTGCTTTGAGGTTTGGGGTTATTCAATGCATCTCTGTCCTTGTTGCTCCAGTGAAGAGCAGCCACTTTAAGTCAACATGCAGGGGGCACCTCTGGTGAGGCCCACTTGTGATTTTCAAAATTCCCTGAAAGCCAGGGGCTGCAGAACAGAAATATTGCTTGCAGAGTTGACAAGGTCCTCTTAGGGCTGGTGATTTTGTTGGTCTTATTAATGGCAACCTATAGCCACTCCCACTCACTGACTTTGGTCATTGGAAATTCCAGAATGAGCTTAGACCAGAAGCTATGCCAGAAGAGGAAAGAAGGGCCCAAGAGACCATGTGCATCTTCCCTGTTGACCCTGAACCTGAGAGCATTAATGGCAGCTCGTGGGTCAGCAGGGGACTTGACACAGCATTGATTGGGGAACGGGGTCAGGAAGCAGATCATACTCTGGAATTCAACTGACTCCTTCTTTTCCTTGGAGCAGTACCTCTAATAAGGAAGCCCTTGTATTCATACAGCATCATGGCAAAGAGGCAGAAGAGGTTTATGGACCAGGAAACATTGGACCAAGGGACACAAGTTTTGGGTGTCTCTTAGTTCTTATATTCATTGATCTCAAGAAATGATTTCCTGTCAATTTGAATAAACAAGTACAAAGATGCTGAGAAAATTCAGAATAATGGAGTGATGGATGTCAGGTCAAATGAATCAGAAAAGGTTTCCTGGAGACCTTCAAGATGGTGAAGGAGTAAGACGTGGAGATCGCCTTCTTCCCCACAAATACATCAGAAATACAACTACATGTGGAACAGCTCCTCCAGAACACCTACTGAACACTGGCAGAAGACCTCAGACTTCCCAAAAGGCAAGAAAATCCCCACATACCTGGCAGTGTGGCTGACAGGGTCTTGGTGCTCTGGCCAGGGATCAGACCTGTGCCTCTGACATGGGAGAGCCAAGTTTAGGACATTAGTCCACCAGAGACATCCCGGCTCCACGTAATGTCAAACGGTGAAAGGTCTCCCAGAGATCTCCATCACAGCACTAAGACCCAGCTCCACTCAACAACCAGCAAGCTCCAGTGCTGGATACCCTATGCCAAACAACTTGCAAGACAGGAAAACAACCCCACCCATTAGCAGAGAGGCTCCCTAAAATAATAATAAGGTCACAGACACCCAAAACACACCACTGGGTGCGGTCCTGCCCACCAGAAAGACAAGATCCAGTCTCATCCACCATGACACAGGCACCAGTCCCTTCCACCAGGAAGCCTACACAGCCCACTGAACCAACCATAGCCACTGGGGGCAGACACCAAAAAAAACAGGAACTAGGAACATGCAGCCTGTGAAAAGGAGACCCCAAACACAGTAAGTTAAGCAAAATGAGAAGACCGAGAAACACACAGCAGATGAAGGAGCCAGGTAAACACCCACAGACCAAACAAATGAAGAGAAAATAGGAAGCTTACCTGAAGGAGAATTCAGAGTAATGATAGTAAAGATGATCCAAAATCTTGGAAATAGAATGGGGAAAATACAAGAAACCTTTAACAAGGATCTAGAAGAACTAAAGAGCAAACAAATAATGATGAACACCACAATAAATGAAATTAAAAATTCTCTAGAAGGAATCAATAGCAGAATAACTGAGACAGAAGAATGGATAAGTGACCTGGAAGATAAAATAGTGGAAATAACTACTGCAGAGCAGAATAAAGAAAAAAGAATGAAAATAATTGAGAACAGTCTCAGAGACCTCTGGAACAACACTAAATGCACCAACATTCGAATTATAGGGGTCCCAGGAGAAGAAGAGAAAAAGAAAGGGACTGAGAAAATATTTGAAGAGATTATAGTTGAAAACTTCCCTAATATGGGAAAGGAAATAGTCAATCAAGTTCAGGAAGTGCAGAGAATCCCATACAGCAAATATCCAAAGAGAAACATGCCAAGACATGTATTAATCAAACTATCAAAAATTAAATACAAAGAAAAAATATTAAAAGCAACAAGGGAAAAGCAACAAATAACATACAAGGGAATTCCCCATAAGGTTAACAGCTGATCTTTCAGCAGAAACTCTGCAAACCAGAAAAGAGTGGCAGGACATATTTAAAGTGCTAAAAGGAAAAAACCTACAAAAAAGATTACTCTACCCAGCAAGGATCTCATTCAGATTCGATGGAGAAATTAAAACTTTACAGACAAGCAAAAGCTAAGAGAATTCAGCACCACCAAACAAGCTTTACAACAAATGCTAAAGGAACTTTAGGCAGGAAACACAAGAGAAGAAAAAGACCTACAATAACAAACCTAAAACAATTAAGAAAATAGTAATAGGAACATACGTATCCATAACTATCTTAAATGTAAATGGATTAAAAGCTCCAACCAAAATACATAGACTGGCTGAATGGATACAAACACAAGACCTGTATATATGCTGTCAACAAGAGACCCACTTCAGACCTAGGGACACATACAGACTGAAAGTGAGGGGATGGAAAAAGATATTCCATGCAGATGGAAATCAAAGGAAAGGTGGAGTAGCAATTCTCATATCAGACAAAATAGACTTTGAAATAGACTATTACAAGAGACAAGGAAGGACACTAC
This sequence comes from Grampus griseus, assembly GCF_964374135.1. NCBI lineage: Eukaryota > Metazoa > Chordata > Mammalia > Artiodactyla > Delphinidae > Grampus > Grampus griseus. The sequence goes on from NC_139017.1 coordinate 85,342,429, forward strand.
ATAATGATCAAGGGATCAATCCAAGAAGAAGATATAACAATTGTAAATATTTATGCATCCAAGATAGGAACACCTCAATACATAAGGCAAATGCTAACAGCCATGAAAGGGGAAAATGACAGTAAACAATCACAGTAGGGGGCTTTAACACCCCACTTTCACCAATGGACAGATCATCCAAAATGAAAATAAATAAGGAAACACAAGCTTTAAATGATACATTAAACAAGATGGACTTAATAGATATTTAAAGGATATTCCATCCAAAAACCATAGAATACACTTTCTTCTCAAGTGCTCATGGAACATTCTCCAGGATAGATCACATCTTGGGTCACAAATCAACCCTTGGTAAATTTAAGAAAATTGAAATCATATCAAGTATCTTTTCTGACCACAACACTATGAGACTAGATATCAATTACACGAAAAAATACAAACACATGGAAGCTAAACAATACACTACTAAATAACCAAGAGATCACTGAAAAAAATCAAAGAGGAAATCAAAAAATACCTAGAAACAAATGACAATGAAAACATGACAACCCAAACCTATGGGATGCAGCAAAAGCAGTTCTAAAAGGGAATTTTATAGCAATACAATCCTACCTCAAGAAACAAGAAAGATCTCAAATAAACAACCTAAACTTACACCTAAGGAAGTAGAGAAAGAATAACAAAAAACCCCAAAGTTAGCAGAAGGAAAGAAATCATAAAGATCAGAGCAGAAAGAAATGAAAAAGAAATTAAGGAAACAATAGCAAAGATCAATAAAACTAAAAGCTCGTTCTTTGAGAAGGTAAACAAAATTGATAAACCATTAGCCAGACTCATCAAGAAAAAAAGGGAGTAGACTCAAATCAATAGAATTAGAAATGAAAAAGAATAAGCAACAAATGACCCTGCAGATATACAACGAATCATGAGGGATTACTACAAGAAACTCTATGCCAATAAAGTGGACTACCTGGAAGTAATGGACAAATTCTTAGAAAAGCATAATCTTCTGAGACTGAACCAGGAAGAAATAGAAAATATAAACAGACAAATCACAAGTAATAAAATTGAAACTATGATTAAAAATCTTCCAACAAACAAAAGACCAGGGCCAGATGGCTTCACAAGTGAATTCTATCAAACATTTAGAGAAGAGCTAACACCTATCCTTCTCAAGCTCTTCCAAACTACAGCAGAGGGAGGAACACTCCCAAACTCATTCTATGAGGCCACCATCACCCTGTTACCTAAACAATACAACGATGTCACAAAGAAAGAAAACTACAGGCTGATATCACTGATGAACATAGATGCAAAAATCCTCAACAAAATATTAGCAAACAGAATCCAACAGCACATTAAAAGGTTAATGCATCAGGATCAAGTGGGGTTTATCCCAGGAATGCAAGGATTCTTCAATATACACAAATCAATTAATGTGATAAACCATATTAACAAATTGAAGAAGAAAAACCATATGATCATCTCAATAGATGCAGAAAAAGCTTTCAACAAAATTCAACACCAATTTATGATAAAAACCATCTGGAAAGTAAGCATAGAGGGAACTTACCTCAAGATAATAAAGGCCATATATGACAAACCCACAGTCAACATCTTTCTCAATGGTGAAAAACTGAAACCATTTCCTCTAAGATCAGGAGGAAGACAAGGTTGTCCCCTCTCACCACTATTATTCAACATAGTTTTGGAAGTCCTAGCTACAGCAATCAGAGAAGAAAAAGAAATAAAAAGAATCCAAATCGGAAAAGAAGAAGTAAATCTGTCACTGTTTGCAAATGACATGATATTATACATAGAGAATCCTAAAGATGCTACCAGAAAACTATTAGAGCTAATCAATGAATTTCATAAAGTAGCAGGATACAAAATTAATGCACAGAAATCTCTTGCATTCCGATACACTAATGATGAAAAATCTGAAAGAGAAATTAAGGAAACACTCTCATTTACCATTGCAAAAAAAAGAGTAAAATACCTAGGAATAAACCTACCTAAGGAGAAAAAACCTGTATGTAGAAAACTATAAGATACTGATGAAAGAAATTAAAGATGATAAAAACAGATGGAGAGATATATCATGTTCTTGGATTGGAAGAATCAACATTGTGAAAATGACTACACTACCCAAAGCAATCTACAGATTCAATGCAATCCCTATCAAACTAGGGATTTGTCATTTTTCACAGAACTAGAACAAAAAATTTCACAATTTGTATGAAAACACAAAAGACTCTGAATAGCCAAAGCAATCTTGAGAAAGAAAAATGGAGCTGGAGGAATCAGGCTTCCAGACTTCAGACTATACTACAAAGTTACAGTAATCAAGACAGTATGGTACTGGCACAAAAACAGACATATAGATCAATGAAACAGGATAGAAAGCCCATAGGTAAACCCATGCACATATGGTCACCTTATTTTTGATAAAGGAGGCAAGAATATACAATGGAAAAAAGACAGCCTCTTCAATAAGTGGTGCTGGGAAAACTGGATAGCTACATGTAAAAGAATGAAATTAGAACGCTCCCTAACACTATACACAATAATAAACTCAAAATGGATTAAAGACCTAAATGTAAAACCAGACACTATCAAACTCTTAGAGGAAAACATAGGCAGAACACTCTATGACATAAATCACAGCAAGATCCTTTTGACCCACCTCCTAGAGTAATGGAAATAAAAACCAAAAATAAACAAATGGGACCTAATGAAGCAAAAGTTTTTGCACAGCAAAGGAAACCATAAACAAGACGAAAAGAAACCATCAGAATGGGAGAAAATATTTGCAAATGAAGCAACTGACAAAGGATTAATCTCCAAAATTTACAAGCAGCTCATGCAGCTCAATATCAAAAAACAAACAACCAAATCCAAAAATGGGCAAAAGACCTAAATAGACATTTCTCCAAAGAAGATATACAGATTACCAACAAACACATGAAAGGATGCTCAACATCACTAATCATTAGAGAAATGCAAATCAAAACTACAATGAGGTGGGCTTCCCTGGTGGCACAGTGGTTGAGAGTCCACCTGCCGATGCAGGGGACACAGGTTCATGCCCCGGTCTGGGAAGATCTCACATGCCGCGGAGCGGCTAGGCCCGTGAGCCGTGGCCGCTGAGCCTGCACGTCCGGAGCCTGTGCTCCGCAACGGGAGAGGCCACAACAGTGAGAGGCCCGCGTACCGAAAAAAAAAAAAAAAACTACAATGAGGTATCATCTCACCCCTGTCAGAATGGCCATCATCAAAAAATCTACAAACAATAAATGCTGGAGAGGGTGTGGAGAAAAGCGAACCCTCCTGCACTGTTGGTGGGAATGTAAATTGATACAGCCACTATGGAGAACAGTATGGAGGTTCCTTAAAAAACTAAAAGTAGAACTACTTTTACTTTCTAAAGAAAAAGTAGAACTACTCTACTACGACCCAGCAATCCCACTACTGGGCATATACCCTGAGAAAACCATAATTCAAAAAGAGTCATGTACCACAATGTTCATGGCAGCTCTATTTACAGTAACCAGGACGTGGAAGCAACATAAGTGTCCATCAACAGATGAATGGATAAAGAAGATGTGGCATGGCACATAATATACAATGGAATATTACTCAGCCATAAAAAGAAACAAAATTGAGTTATTTGTAGTGAGGTGGCTGGACCTAGAGTCTGTTATACAGAGTGAAGTAAATCAGAAAGAGAAAAACAAATACCATATGCTAACACATATATATGGAATCTAAAAAAGAAAAAATGGTTCTGAAGAACCTAGGGGCAAGACAGGAATAAAGAATGCAGACTTAGAGAATGGACTTGAGGACACGAGGGGGAAGAGTAAGCTGGAACGAAGTGAGATAGTGGCATGGACACATATACACTACCAAACGTAAAATAGCTAGCTAGTGGGAAGCAGCCGCATAGCACAGGGAGATCAGCTCGGTGCTTTGTGACAGCCTGGAGGGGTGGGATAGGGAGGGTGGGAGGGAGGGAGATGCAAGAGGGAGGAGATATGGGGGTATATGTATATGTATAACTGATTCACTTTGTTATAAAGCAGAAACTAACACACCATTGTAAAGCAATTATACTCCAATAAAGATGTTAAAAAAAAAGACAGAAAAGGTTTCCTGAAACAAGAAATATTTTTTAGTACCTGAAAGAGGAAAAGGGATGAAAATAACATTTATTGAATTCCCACTTTTATATGTGAGGCATTCAACAAGGCACATGTACTTTCTCATGTGTTTCTATGGGCTACATTCTGGATAGTTCCTTCCAACTTGCAGTGCACTAATTTCCTCTTCAGCTATGTTTAATATACATGCAAATCTGTCGATCAAGTACTTCGTTTTGGTTGTTGTGGGTTTGTTTGTTTTTTTATATTTTTTGCGGTACGCGGGCCTCTTAGTGTTGGGGCCTCTCCCGTTGCGGAGCACAGGCTCCGGATGCGCAGGTTCAGCAGCCATGGCTCACGGGCCCAGCCGCTCCGCGGCATGTGGGATCTTCTCGGACTGGGACAAGAACCCGTGTCCCCTGCATCGGCAGGCAGACTCTCAACCACTGCACCACCAGGGAAGCCCCGTTGTGTATTTTTTAGTTCTAGAATTTCTATTTGGCTTTCTTCAAAATAACTAGATCACTTTTTAGTTTCCATTCCCTTACAGAATTTTCAATCTCGCCTTTTACTTCTTTTAATTGTAAGCATAGCTGTCTGAGGGTGATAATTCCAATATTTCAAGCATTTGTGAATCTCTTTGTTATGTTGTTTCTTCTGGTTCTCATTCATAATGTTTTCTTTCCTTGTGTACTTGGTTATCTTTAACTCTCTGCTACTCAATGTATTTGAACAGTATTTGAAGGAATAATCTGAGATTTAGGGTGATAGTATTTTTCCTCCAGAGAAGATTTTAGTTTGCTTAGTGAGCTTTTGCCAGACACCTGGGAACGCTGCCAGTCCAGGACTACCTTCATCTGAATTCCTTAGCCAGAATTCAAGGCTGCACATCCATGAGAGAGAATGTTTACTTCCAGTTCATCTTTACCCTGAGGGTGGAGCCCTTCAGGATCCCAACTCTGAGCGAAGTGGAGAGTGTTTATTCATGCCTCCCACCCTGGGATGAGGGTGGGAACTGCAAAAATCAGAGATCCTTTTTTTTTAAAAAAAAAAAAGTCCAGTGTTCTTTTTTTTGAAAGGAACATATATATATTTATTTATTTATTTAGCTTGCGTTGGGTCTTCATTGCTCTGTGCGGGCTTTCTCTAGTTGCGGTGAGCGGGGGCTACTCTTCATTGTGGTGCGCGGGCTTCTTATTGCGGTGGCTTCTCTTGTTGTGGAGCATGGGCTCTAGGTGCACGGGCTTCAGTAGTTGTGGCACGTGGGCTCAGTAGTTGTGGCTCATGGGCTCTAGAACTCAGGCTAAATAGTTGTGGCGCACGGGCTTAGTTGCTCCACAGCATATGGGATGTTCCCGGGCCAGGGCTCGAACCTGTGTCCCCTGCATCGGCAGGTGGATTCTTAACCACTGCACCACCAGGGAAGTCCCCAGAGATCCTTTTTGTCACTGTTACTTCTGGATTAATTTATTTTTCAAAAGCAAGGGTATACTGGGCTATACCTGTCTGAGCTCTCACTTCCTCAGAGATTATGGCCGAATGATCCCTCATTATGTTGTTACCTCTCTGATGATCCTAAGAAAATGTTGTTGTATTTCATCCAGCTTTTTATTTGTCCTCAGCAGAAGGGTTTATTCAAATGGATTTGCTTTTCATTGCTGCAAGTAGATGTCCTTCTCTCATTTTTCCTTACAATGATTCAGCAAGGTGAGTAGATATGAATATTCCCATTTTACAGATGAGAAAGTCAGTGTTAGAAACTTTGCCTAAGTCAGTGGTCCCCACGTGGAGGACTCAAAGGTTGAATCAAGACTGTTCCAAGCCCAAAGTCCATTGTTTTCCCACTACACCATGCTTAGGAATGGAAAGAGGAGCAGGAAGCTATTTAAATTGTCCGTGAGGGACTGCCCTGGTGGTCCAGTGGTTAAGACTTCGCCTTCCAGTGCAGGAGGTGTGGGTTCGATCCCTGGTCAGACTAAGATCCAACATGCCTCACGGCCAAAAAACCAAAACATAAAACGAAGCAATACTGTAACAAATTCAATAAAGACTTAAAAATGGTCCACATCAAAAAAAAAAAAAAATTCTTTTAAAGCCACCAAGGGAGTGGTACAACTTGGGAGACTCTGGGACTCCCCTTACTCATCAATGTCCGATATTTCATACTTAGAGATTCTTGTCTCAGAAAGGCGTGTACTCCGGCTAGAGTGTAAATACCCCTGGGGAAATAAAAAAGTAAAAAAATAAATCTTTTAATGAATAAATAAATAAAGTGTCCGTGAAAGGCCTGTGCAAGAAGTCAGAGGAAAATGGGAGACCTGGGCAGTGAGTTTCACGAGCAGAGACATCCACAGAGCAGAGCTTCTGTGTCAAAAGAAAAATTCTCAAAGGCAAAGGGCAGGCCAGGCTGTGCAGGTGCCCTGCACTGGAACGGGAGTCCCTGTTGAAACAGATGTGCCCCCTCGAGTGGCCCTGATCTTGGGGACACAGATGCTCCCCACTGGAGCTGGAGTGTACAGAGGGCAGGGGAGTGTCCCAGCAGCTGGGAGCCCAGGTTGGAACAGATGTGCTCCACAGAGCCGAGTGCCCAGTGGGAGCCACGAGATTGCCACTAGGTGGAAGGGCCTGGGAGGAAGGCCAGCCCGGGGCTTTAGGATTCGACTTGACCTGACGGGAACTTGCTAACTCACACTCCTCTCCCTTCTCTTCCTGCTCTCCTTGTCTTCTTCCTGCCACTGGGAAGCCACCCTGCAGCCTCTCTGGAACACCTTGGTCCCGGACCTCTGAGTTTAGGAAAACATACACACATTCTGGAATTACTTTTCCGCCACAAGCCGGTCGCTGCATCTCTGACTGTGGCAGCAGGGGAATTTTCTTCGGGCACTTTCCCCCAGCCAAGCGAACAGCAGGCTCAAGCCCTCCACATCCCTAGCCTCCCGGCTCTGATCTTGTTCTCAAGTAAAGTTTACTTCTCTAAAGTTTAGGGCCTCTGCTGAACCAAGCTCTTTAAAGGGGGTGGCAGGATTGGGGCGGGGAGGGGGGGATTTATGCCCCTCCAGGACTTTCCTTTTTCACTCGGCAATATTTCTCAGCTTAATCGTCACGCCATCCACACAGTAGGCTCATGAACACACACAGGTGTGTGGGCTCAGTGGGGATCCCACCAGCTGGGAGCCAGTGAGGGTGGACCTCTTTGTCGGGACCTGGAAAATGTGCTCCTGCAGTGTCCCCACGGTCCCCTCTCCAGAGGACTGAGGCTGAGACATATGCCTTCTCCTCTTGCAGACTTTCTAACTCTTTTTCTCCCTGTTGGGGTTGATGTTTCACCAAGATTAATAGTCGATTGAGTCATTTTTAAAGGGGCCCTGTGATGAAGAGAAATCACATAAATAAGCCCTACCTGTCAGCTCAGGCCACCCTTTCCTCATGCCACCGGTTCTGCTTTGTAGCCAAGAAGCCCTCTGCCCTTACTTGTATACACCATCCCCCTGCAGCAGGCTCACCCACCAGCCCATGTGCACAGGGCCCTGGAGGGGCCGAGGGGGCAGCTCGGTGCAGGGAGGTGGGGGAGGCGAAGGCAGGGGAGCTTCTCAGCCTGGACAGCTGTGCCTGATTGCTCTGGACCCAGCCTTCTTCCCTCACTGAAAGGTCGTGGTCAAGAGCGTAGGCTCTGGAGGGAGACCACCTGGGCTCAAACACTAGCTCGACTGTTTATTACTTATATGGTTGGGGATTATTACTCAACCTCTCTGAGCCTTAGTTTCCTAGTCTGCAAAATGGGGATAATCATAGATCCTGTGTCCTGAGGTTGTTGGGAGAATTAAATAGACAAATACTTGAAAATTACTTGGGCCAGCGCCTAGCACATACTAAGCATTCATATGTTAGAGTTAGTCACGTTACGTTACGTTAGAGTTAGTCACGTTACGTCACCTTCCCTTGGAGCTGCAGTTGTGTTTCCCACAGAGGCTGCCGGTGTCGTGGAGGCCGGTGTCGTGGAGGCCACGTGGAGCCGTGGGACTGACCTGGCGTGTTCCCTTCCCTGCATGCAGTAGTCACATCGGGCCGCAGCTCTGGAGGTTAACTGAACGGCAGAGGGCAGAAATGTTACAAAGGAGGGCTCAGAGTACAGAGGCTCGGTTACAATGTAATGTGTGTGGTCACGTCGGAATTTGGGGGAGCCTGGGAGACGGGCCCTGCCAGCCTTGTAGCAACCCCCAAGCCCACCTCCCTTCCTCCATTTACATTTTATTAAATTAGATATTGGCAATGAGAAGGGCGTGCTGCCAGGGCTGAAGGAAGGCTCTGATTAACAAGGAAACTGGGCCGCCCTTGAGCAAAGCATCCCCTGTCACCTTGGCAAAAGCCAGAGAAGAGCTGGGAATGGGGTGAGGGTGGAGAAGGAGTGAAATGCCATGGACGTGGGGATATGAAAGGAGACCTTGGTCCAAGGGGCAAGGGCCAAGCAGCTCCCCTCACCGAGTATTCATTGAGTACTTTCCCATACGCCCAGCCCTATTTTAAGCTCTATAGGAGGATAAAAAAATAGCAAAGGACACAGCCCTGCCCTCAAGAAGCAAGAATCTAGTTGGCAACGTGAGCCTCACACAAATGAAACATTAAATAAGCAACAAGGGATTTTGCACTGGTTGTTGTACGTGAAAAATGAGCAGTGGTTTCAGACGACTCTGAAAATGAGGGGGTTGAAGTAGATGGTTTTTCTTTTAACTTAGTCGGTGCCCCCCTCTACCCTCAGCTTTTTATTCTGGAAAATTTCAAGAGTATACAGAAAGGGAGACAGTGGTAACTGAAACTTCATGCACCTACCTACCTGGCTTTATCTTTTTTCTCCTCACTCGCCCTTTTTTCCTGGAGTATTTTAAAGCACATTCCAGATATGTGTCATTTCACCCATAAATATTTCAGTATGCATGAAACAGATGGTTTTTAAGGTTTCTTCCATCACTGACCTGGTGTGAGTGTATGTGTGCTTGTGAATGTCAGAGGAGCTCTCTGATGGGATGAGGAGGAAGTGATACGTCTATTTGGGGTTTGGTGTATGTGGGTAATGCTATTTTACACACACACACACACACACACACACACACACACAAGCAGCTGCCCTAAGGACCACCTCTAATCATTTCAAAACTATCTTTACTGATCCTAGCAGATCTCAGCCCAGAAAAGGCTGGCCAGAACAGCTTGGACATAAGGATCCAAAAGAGGTAGAGACTGAAAGAGAATCAGCTAAATGTCCATTTCTCCATAAAAATACGTAATGAACCCTATTACCTGGCAGGCAATGTGCTCACTAAACACTGACGAAGCTGTGGTGACCCAGGCAGGCAAAGCCCCTTCTGTCACCAGCTTACATGGGGGTGTGGGGTTTGGGGGCAGAGAGCAAGTGGGCCAGTGTGTACTGTAGGAGAGCTGTTCTGGGGTGTCACACCTCAGAGGCCTCTCACAGAAGCGAGCGTAAGACACAGAGAGAGAGAGGCAAAGGCTCAGAGACCCAGAGATTAAAGATCGAGGCCAAAGGGGTCAGGCTCCAGGCAGGCTTCAGAGACCAGGTGCCTGACGAGGGCCAGGTGAGGCAGAGTCCAGCCCGCGGCTCATTTCCACCTTCCGAAGCAAAAGAAACCCTACAAGGGGATGATCAAGGCTCAGCGAATGCACCGAGCTGAACCAGACCAAACCCAGAAGCTCTGAGCCCAGGGCTGGCAGCAGGTAAGATGCAGAAGGATGCTTCTGGGTTTTCCATAGCTCAGCGGAAACTGAAATTGGCCTCAGGTCCTGGAGCAGGATTTCAAGTGCCTGAGATGAGTTTAGAGGTAATAGTTAAGTGTCTTGGGGACCCAGGAATTTAGTCCTGGTACAGGCTCAAGGCGAAACCTGCCTACAGAATGATGAGTGAATTTAGTCCACCACGCCTAAAAGTACCTTTGACCAGCCCACCGTGTGTCCGCTATGGCAGAAGTGCTGCAGTAACACAGAAGTAAAACCCTATCTTCAAGATGGTGATGTTAGGCTTGCGAGGCACCTACTGTGTGCCCAGCACTGTGCCAGGCCTGCTGTCATGGAGTTTCCCATCTAATGAGTAGAAAGATGTGCAGTTCAGATAAGGCTTAATGGGAGAGAGAGAATGTCTTCTGGCCCTTAGAGGGTGGGGATGGGTGAGGAGGGGCAGGGAGAACACGCAAGATGAGGGAGGGTGGCACTAGACAGTACAGGGTGGAGGGGAGGAGGGCCAGAAAAGACTTGGGAAGGACAGTTGGAATAGACTGGACTTAGCCGATGGGCCGTGGAGGGCAGAGCGCTGTGATGAGTAGGGATGCCTGGTGACCGTATATAGGGTCAAGCGGCCAAATCACTCAGCACCTCAATCTGTCCTGGCCTGGGGCTAAGATTCCTCTCAGCACTGAGGTCCTTGCCTCTTGCCCACTCCTTCCCCTGCCACCGTGCCAGCCGGAGCTACAGGAGAAAGAATCAGAGGTGCGCTGGCAGAGACAAGACTGGACCTTCCGAGAAGGTCTGCACAACCACAGACACCCTGTGCACAAGAATTTGTCTGCTTTACCGCGAGCCCACCCCAGCTTCTGCGTCCTAGTGCCCCATCACCTCCGTGGACTTTGACCTCAATGCTCATGCCCTTTGGGAGTGCCATCTGGTGTCCGACTGGCCACAACCCCACCTCTGCTGTGCACTTTGTGGCCCTTCCCCCTTCCTGCCAAGGTCAGACCGAATTTCTGCCTTAAAGGCCCACCCTGGTGCCAACCAAAGCTTATTGTGCTAGGGGTCCCCTTTGTAGGGGAGACAGCTCATCCCTTCCTGAGAAACGCTTGCCAGCCCAGGTGGCAGAAGGCCGAGAAGCCGCCCCAGGGAGAAAGGCTGTTTGATGGCCATGTGGAGAAAGAGAAGCAGATGGTGCAGGCCTGCGGGACAGGGTCTCTGAGGGAGCACTGTGGCTTGACGAGACGCATGTGCTACTCTTTCTTGTCAATCTCTGCTCCCAAGGGTGCAGAGGGGGTAAACAGGGACAAGTCTCTGGGGCGCTGAGACTGCGAAGAATGGATGAGCAAGGCCTGATTTCCAGAAGAGCGTGCCCGTCAAGATTGGGGCTAATTGGACATGGAAACAACCTAAGTGTCCATCATCGGATGAATGGATAAAGAAGATGTGGCACATGTATACAATGGAATATTACTCAGCCATAAAAAGAAACGAAATTGAGCTATTTGTAATGAGGTGGATGGACCTAGAGTCTGTCATACAGAGTGAAGTAAGTCAGAAAGAGAAAGACAAATACCGTATGCTAACACATATATATGGAATCTAAGAAAAAAAGATGTCATGAAGAACCTAGGGGGAAGAGATATGGGAACATATGTATATGCATAACTGATTCACTTTGTTATAAAGCAGAAACTAACACACCATTGTAAACCAATTATACTCCAATAAAGATGTAAAAATAATAATAATAAAAATAAAGTTACTGAAGAACAAAAAAAAGATTGGGGCTAGTACTTTGATTGTGCCAAGGTGACTCCCGGCCCACAGGCGCCCTGAGTCAGGGCACGGGCCCCCTCCAGGTCTGATGAGTCTCGTCCCCAGAGCTGGGTCCAGTCAGGGCAGGGTGGTCCCTCGACTTCTTCCTTCCAAAGGACAAATGTCCTTGCAGAACACGCTCGGAGCAAGCCCACTCAGAGAGCAGGGAACCACTGACTGGGTATTTAGGAAATGCCACCAGAAATAACCAAATTCCGATTTTCATTTGACTATTTTCTCATTGACAGGAGACCAGTAGTGAACGTGATTACATCTCCTTCCCTGGTTTTTATACGAAGGTGGCTGGCACCATTCCTGTCTAGTTATAGCACTGGTTTGCTGTCTGCTTATCCTCTGTATTTTCATCTGTGTTAGTGTCTCTTTCCCGGGAGCTGTGTGAGCTAAAGGGATTGTGTCTTTACAGGAATCAAGCTTCACTCAGCCCCATAATGTGACTACAGCGACCACTTCTTTTGGTGACATGGCTGCTGCAGGCCGCTCCTTGGTCTTTACTGTCCTCCTACTAGTCATGATAGGAATAGACTCAGCTAGGAGGACTATTTGGACCCAGTGACAACATGAGGGTACTTAAGGATTAGGTAGAGGAGATGAGGTCTACTCCAGAAGCTGAACTCGTTAGGGATAACCAGTCTGTTTAAGGCATTATGTTCAGTCATAGTTAATTTTAGCATTTCACTTTTTCAGTTCTAGAAGCTCCATTTGATTCTTTTTCATATCTGCTTGGTGGTTCCTGATACTGGTCTATTGTAGTCCATCTTTGTGATTCCATCCTTTATTTTGAAAAAAAAAAATTATTTCCATATGTAACTCTTCTGCATCTACCAATTCCAGTATCTGAAGTTCTTTAGTTGGGGCCGGGGGAGTCTAAATCCACTCTTTGTTTTTTTTCTGTTGACTCTCACTCATGGTTGCTTGCTTCCTTGTGATTTTTTTAAGCAAACTCACATTTACATGATTTTAATCTGTAGGAATCCCGAAGGCCCCAGGTAAAGGTGTTTTCCTCCGGACAGGATTTAAATCGGGTTTGCCCATAAGCTAGGTAGTACTACCATCTTGGGAGCACTTCAGCCCATGTGCTGGGCCTGGCTTCAGTGGAAAACTCTGAGAAAGTTCCTTTTTGCCATTGGGCCAAGGTTCAGTTTCCCAGTGACGGGTCCCAGGTCACCAGGCTGTCGTTGGCACATGCCCTCAGAGCAACAGTGTCCCTTCCTCTGTTTACTGCACCCTCCTCCCAGCTGTGATTTTCCCTTGTGGTTTGTTCCTTTTTCATAGGGGTAAATTACATTTCCCCTACTTCAAGTGAACTCAACAATGCCTCAAAAAGTGTATTTGATTCAGGATTTAGATGTTTTGCAGCCGAAGGGCTCCCTGATGGTCTGATCCGCTGGGGTCAGCAGTTCCACTGCTAATCTGTTCATAGTTCATCCACTCATTCAGCAAATACCCTGAGTGCCTACCATGTGCCAGGCATGGTTCCAGGTACGAGGGGTACAGCCTCCGCCCTCCTGGAGCCTGCAGTCTGATCCCAGGAGTCAGTCCCGGAGGCCGCTACAGTCCATGGAACACATACCAGAGTTGCTGCTTTCTCTCTTATTCACTCTGAGTGTTGAGTCCCTATTGTGCACATTGCAACATGCCAGGCTCCGGGGATGCAGAGATAGAGAGCCCTGTGCTCAGATTACACTTTTGCCAATGGCAAAAACAGCCATTCCGAAAGGTATAGCAAGGCATAAAGGCGTAAGGGGTCTGATGGAGATGGAAAGACACAGGAATGAGTGAAACTCGAGAGCCTGAGGGAGGTGACATTTGAACAGCATCTGGAAAGATGGGTAGCTGTTGCCTGGGAAAGAGAAAGAGTTCCCAGGAGAGAGGAGGGCCTGGCTAAAGGCTTGAAGTCAAGGAGGAGCCTGATGCCTCCGGGAGCAGAGATAAATTCAGTGTGCAGAGTGTAGACAGCAAGGGAGGGTGGGAGCTTGGCTGAGATGTACACAGGATTTGCCCCATCCTCCAAGCCTGAGTGCCCCCCGGGTCCCTCCCTTCCCTTCACCCTCACACTGAGTCAGTTACCAAGTCCCCCAGGTTCTGCTTCCTAAATGATCCGTGTCTATCTCCTTCGTCCCATCCCCACTGCCATTGCCTTGGTTCCGGCATCATTATTTCCTGCCTGGACTGGTGCAGCGGCCTCTTAACTGGTTTCCCTTCATCCCCATCCAACCCATCCTCCACTCTGCTTCAGAGTGCTCTTTCAAAGATGAATATTTAATCATTTTACTTTAGGAGAAAGTTCAGATTCCTCAGATTAACCCAGGAGAAAGTTCATGTGACCACCTCTCCAGCCTAACTTCCTCATCTTCCTCCAGCCAGTAATTCCTTACAGTTCCAGTAATTCCTTATCGTAGGCAAGCCCTACTGGTTTACGGTTCAGGAAACTGGCCTGTGCCACTGCCTCTGGGAGGTCCTCTGACCACCCTCCAGCTTGATTTAGAGGTCCCTCCTTAGTGCTCACACAGGACCCTGTACACAACCTTCCTGTAGTGTAAGGACACTGAACCATCATCATGATTTGCTGTCTATCTTCCCTATGAGATCATAAGCTCCTTAAGGGCAAGGGACATGTCTATCTGGCTTTGTATCCCCAGCACCTAGCAGAGTGACAGACACAAGGCAGACACCCAGCAGGGGTTTGATGAATGAATCAATCCAGAGGGATGGGATAGAAGCTGTGGGCCCATGCAGGTTGGTGTGTGTGGAGTACACACGATGGGCAGGGCATTCCTCCAGCGATCAGGCCGGCTCTCAACTGATTTATGACCTTGGGCTCTCAGTTTCCTCCTAGGTGCAGTGACTGGTCTGAGTCTGGTTGCTGCCACCATTTTCTGGCTCTGACATTCTGTGCGTCTGAAGATCTGCGACCTCTGGAGAGAGGATGGTTGAGAGCGGTGGTCCTCAAAGTGTGGTCCCAGCTCACCAGCATCAGTGTCACTTAGGTACTTGGTTAGAATGCAGATTCTCAGGTCTTCTCCAGACCTACACAATCAGAAGTCTGAGGTTGGGGCCTAGCAGTCTATGTTTTGACAAGCCTTCCACGCAATTCCGATGCACACTAAATTCTGAGAAGGCTGGATTAGAAGAACAGCTTTGTCATCCAGCACAATTGGCAAAATAAGGAGGTTATCGCCACAGACTCCCAGTGGCCAAGAGCCTGCAGCTGTGACCGGCTGTGCCCCTGAGGGCAGGCCAACCACAGCAAAGTCCTGGAGAGGTCACACATGCCCCTTGCCCAGGATTCTTCGCTGGCAGAACCCAGAACTCCTCCCTTAGCAGCTGAGGGCTTCCCAGCAGGGTGTCTGGGCTCACACCGCTTTGAAAGTGTCTCCATTTTCTTGAAGCTGTTTTCTCCTGTGGACTAGCCAGGTCCTCTGGCTCGTCTCTCTCCTCCTGCAGTAGAGCACGGTAAGAAAGAGGGTGCTCTGCAGTCAGACAAGCCCAATTCGGAATACTGGCTTGGATTGGCCGATGATCCTGAGCATGTTAACTTCTCAGAACTTCGGTTTCCTCATCTCAAAAAGGGGGCTGATTATACCTCATAAGGTTGTTATGAAGATTGAATGGCACACATTGATGCTAAGTAAAAATAAACTATTCCTGAATTGTCACTGTGACGGTTAATAAAGTCCCCTGCTCTGAGCCTCAGCTCTCCTCTCTGGGTCCAACCCCCCAAGGTCTTCAGAGGAACCTCAAGGTTCCAAAATGCCAACCCATCATTTGGGCTCCAGGCTCGCTGCTGGGGCTCACTTTGCAGGTGAGCCCAGGAGGGTGTCTAGCTGTAGGGTGGTGATCAGAGATGTGGTGGTTTTATTTCGGGGGAGGAGGGACGTGCTGTAGGAAGGAAGAGTAATACACGGCTTTCATTTCATTCCCCAAGTCCCCCTCCTCGAGAATCAGCAGCGCAGGGGCGTGGTTAGGCGGCTGCCCTAGATCCAGACACCTCTGAAGTACCCCCTTGCTCTTTAACCAGACTGCTGCCCACCATGTTGGCTCCTCGGGGACCATGGCTTTGGGCTGTCGTAACTAGTAGTGTGTGTAGGGGCTTTGAAATCTGCGAGGCTTGATCCACGTCCCGGGTCTGCAGCGGGCTAGCCCAGTTACTTAATTACTCTGTGCCTCAGTTTCCTCACCTGTAAAATGAAGGTAATCATTGCATCTATTGCTTAGGGTTGCTGGGAGGAACATGTATTCCTCCAAATCATGTATTTGCAGTACCTGACATGATTTAAGAGCTCAAAAAAAAAAAAATATTACAGCAGTGCGGCTTTGTAGGAAGGGATTTGGACATGAAAAGGGGCTGACCAGATGTTCCTCACGGGGTGAACTTATCAGCCAGGCTGGTGTCTTTTGTGTCCTCCGGGGTGGTCTACCATTGTCCTTTGCCCCCGGACAAGGAGGCAGCCCCAGCGTTCTGAGTACTGGAACCGCTGTGGTGCCTAGGCTGCCCTAACTCCCCTGCTCACCCTGACCCCAGCCACGAGGACAGCTTTCATCCTCATCTGCATCTCCAACACCGGAGGTTCTAGGAGCAAAGGCGGAAGCCAAGTTCAGGGGCATCTCAGTGGAGAAGGTGGGTATAGAAGTGGGTGTAGCAGTGAGGCGGAGACTGCAGAAACTCATCGAGGACGTGCCTCCGTGTCAGAGCTCCCAGCAGCTGGACCCCGAATGGGTGGTGGCCGGGCCTCCGGTAAAGAATGCACTCCCCACCAGCTGGGCAGCCTTACCCCTACCTGAGAGGAAGACAGAATCAGACGGGGGAGCTTGGCTTGCACTTATCTCTCAGCCCCTGGAGGAGGGAACGAAGGCAGCAATTAATTGTACAAAGCCGGTGGTTTGCGCAGCTTAAGTTCAGATAAAAAGTTTAATTATCCCTAAGCCCTAATACAAATTAATTAGCTTTCCATATTAGGAGGGTGAGCTTCCCTGCTCTTGCCACAGCCCAGACTTCACTGAGGGTTACCGAGGATGTGCTGGGAGAGAAGCAGGGAGCCCCCGAGCCCCACCCAGTCAGGAGCAGACAGCTGGCTCCACGCTGGCCCCAGTTAAGGGCTGCGTGTGAGTCCTAGGTCTGGACTGAGCGCCACAGCTCCCCTATACGTGGCATGTCACCTCCAGGAGAAGTTTTCTTGTACCTTACGTTTCTCCACCCTCAGAGCCAGGATGGGAGGTGGGGGAGGGGAGTCCTTATTTGCCTGAAACGAGGAAGACAGAAAGGAAATAAGGCTATGGCTTAAAAAATTTTTTTTCTAGGCCACGACATTTTCTGTTTTTTCTTTCCTCACCCCTTTCCTTCCTCAAAATTCCACGGAGAAAATAGGCCAGAGAGGCCACGAGGACTTAGAGAATCACTGTCAGCTCCAGCACTTCAGTATTCCTGCCCAGGTGGGCCCAGGAGGGGCCGTGGGACAAAGGGCACTGCCCATCACAGTCATTACAATCCTAACAGCTGCTGTCTAATGAGCGTTTACCGTGTAACGGGAATTTAGTCTTTGCAAAAACATTATGAAAAGGTATGTTTTCTTCATTAACTCACACCTTCGACCAACATTTATTGAAGTGATTTAGCAAGGGAATGATGTGCTTGGATTTGCACTCTAAGACTATGGTTCTTTGTGAATTAAAGGGAAACAAAAGTGCAAGTGACGTGTCTGGTTAAGGGGCTTTTGCAGAAGTCCAGTCGAGAAACGACAGTGGTCTGGGCCTAGGATTTATTTAATAAACGTTTATAATAAGTTCTTAATATGTGCCAGAATTGAGCCTTTGACAAATGGTAACTCATCTTATCCCTCACAACAACTCTGTGATGTAGGTACTATTATTTTATCGGTCCCAGGAAACTGAGGACAAAGAAGTAACTTGCACAAGTGTCACCCAGCTAACAAGTGGCATAGCCAGGACTTGCCCCAGATAGTCTGCTGCCCAGAGTGCACACTCTTACCCGCTATGCTGTACTGCTACCACTGAGTGGGCAGAGACGCTGAGAAGGGGGTGAGCGCCAGCTGACTCCTCTGAGCCCTCTCCCATGACCACCCACTCCTCTGGAGAAGCGGGATGTGAGGGACAGAGCAGGACAATGGAAACAGACTGACCTGGGTTTTAACCCATTCAGTTCCGCCTCTTACTACTTGAGGACCTTGAACAAGTCGCTGTCCTCTCAGGACCGGCTCCTCAGCCCTACTTGACAGGGCTTTTGTGAGACCCAGTGACGCCAAATTTCCTAGCGCAGTCTCCAGTACATTGTTCCCTTTCATGCTTCACTTCTCCATCCCCTCTTCTTAGGCCAAACGATCCTGTCCCTTTGATCGTTTCCCCTGTGAGAGGATTTCCAGACAATTCCACCTCCCACCCTCCCTTCTCTGGACGTGACCCAGTTAATCATATCCTATACAATATGTAGAGCCCAGAACTCCACACAGTGGCCTAGAAGTGGTCTGCACCGAGGAGCACAGTCTGAACACCCGCCCCCTTTTTCTGGGCTGTGTACTCCTATCAGTCCAGCCTAAGGCGGCATTAGGTCTTTAGCAGCTGCGTTACACTGGTGGCTATGTTAAACTTAATTCCCCCCAGTGATTTTTTTTTTTTTTTTTTTTTTTTTTTTTGCGGTACGCGGGCCTCTCACTGTTGTGGCCTCTCCCGTTGCGGAGCACAGGCTCCGGACGCGCAGGCTCAGCGGCCATGGCTCACGGGCCCAGCCGCTCCGCGGCATGTGGGATCTTCCCGGACCGGGCACGAGCCCATGTCCCCTGCATCGGCAGGCGGACTCTCAACCACTGCGCCACCAGGGAAGCCCCCCCCCCCAGTGATTTTTAACTTGGATGGCTGTTAAGCTGGTCTCTCTCATCAGCTATACAAGTCATTGATTATTTGAATCAAAATGCTGATGTTGTCATTTATCTTTGTTAAAATTAATCTGGTTGATTTCACCCACGATTACAACCTGTTAAAAATCCTTTTGACTTCAAAGGACGTCAATTCATAGTAGCGCTGTCACTTAGAAATCTGAAGAGCTTGATTAAAAATAATCAGTCATAGCCTCATCATCACCAGCATCATCACCATCGTTATCATCATTGTCATTGTCATAGGAACCAAATGGAAGAAGGTTAAACAAAAGCAATAATTCATTAGTATGCAGAGTCAAAAGAAGGCTTGCACAACCAAGCCACAGGAAAGTCAAAAGTAAAGCTGGTCATCAGTAAGAATTAGGACAGGAACTCGAACCTCCATCAGATTTCCCTTTTCACCTCTCATCTCTTTCTACTGTCAGCCTGCTCCCTTTCTAGCTACAATCTGGCTTTTCCCAGTGGCAGAAAGCATGGCTGCCAACAGCTCCAGAGCTTTATTAGTTGCAGTTTCCACTTCTGTGAAAGAGATTGGGACTTCCCTGGTGGCGCAGTGGTTAAGAATCCACCTGCCAATGCAGGCAACATGGGTTCGAGCCCTGGTCCGGGAAGATATCACATGCCACGGAGCAACTAAGCCCGTGCACCACAACTTCTGAGCCTGCACTCTAGAGCCCGGGAGCAACAACTACTGAGCTCGCGTGTCACAACTACTGAAGCCCACACGCCTAGAGCCCGTGCTCTGCAACAAGAGAAGCTACTGCAATGAGAAGCCTGCGCACCGCAACGAAGAGTAGCCCCCACTCGCCGCAACTAGAGAAAGCCTGCGCCCAGCAACGAAGACCCAATGCAGCCAAAAAATAAATTAAATTAATTAATTAATTTTTAAAAAAGAAAGAAAGAGATTGATCTGATCTCAAGGGTAAAAATCCAGGGGAGGAGAAAATAATTGACCAACATCATTAGCCAACAGTGTAAATGCAAATCAAACCCACAATGAGAAATTCAAACTAGAGTTACCATATGATCCTGCAATTCCACTCCTGGGCATATATCTGGAGAAAATTCTAATTCAAAAAGATACATGCACCCCAGTCACTATTCACAATAGCCAAGACATGGAAGCAACCTAAATGTCCATTGACAGATGAGTGGGTAAAGAAGATGTGGTACATATATACAATGAAATATTACTCAGCCATAAAAGTGAATGAAATAATGCCATTTGCAGCAACCACAGATGGACCCAGAAATTATCATATTAAGTGAAGTAAGACAGACAAAGACAAATATCATATGATGTCACTTATATGTAGAATCTAAAAAAAATGATACAAAAGAACTTATTAACAAAACAGAAATAGACTCACAGACATAGAAAACAAACTTATGATTACCAAAGGGGATAGTGGAGGTGGGAGGGAGAGAGACAATTTAGGGATTTGGGATTAGATCCACACTACTATATATAAAATAGATAAACAACAAGGACCTACTATATAGCACAGGGAACTATATTCAATATCTTGTAATAACCTTTAAGGGAAAAGAATCTGAAAAATAATATACATATTAAATATAATATATATTATATATATAACTGAATCACTTTGCTGTACACCTGAAATTCACACAACATTCTAAATTAACTATACTTCAGTTTTTAAAAACATGTTAAAAAAAACCAACACAGGGCTTCCCTGGTGGTGCAGTGGTTGAGAGTCCGCCTGACGATGCAGGGGACACGGGTTCGTGCCCCAGTCCGGGAGGATCCCACATGCCACGGAGCGGCTGGGCCCGTGAGCCATGGCCGCTGAGCTTGCGCGTCCGGAGCCTGTGCTCCGCAACGGGAGAGGCCGCAAGAGTGAGAGGCCCGCGTGCCGCAAAAACAAAAAACAAAAACAAAAAAAACACACAATGAGATACCATGTCACACCCACTAGGACAGCTGGGATCAAAAGACAAATGGTAACAAGTGTTGGTGAAGATATGGAGAAATTGGAACCCTAATTTATAGCTAGTGGGATTGTAAAGTGACACAGCCACTTTAGAAAACAGTTCACCAGTTCCTCAAACTGGTAAACATAGAGTTACCACATGAGTCCCAGAGAAATGAAAACATATATCCCCACCAAAATTTGTACACAAATTTTCATAGCGGAGTTTATTCATAATAGCCAAAAAGTAGAAACAATCCAAATGTCTCTCAACTGATGAATGAGTGAACAAAATGTGGTCTATCCATACGATGAGATATTAGTCAGCCATAAGAAAGGAATGAAGTACTGATACATGCTACAACATGGGCGAACCTTGAACCCTTAGCACATTATGCTAAGTGAAAGAAGTCGGGCGCAAGGGGCCACATACTGTATGATTCCATTTATATTAAATGTCCAAAAGAAGGAAATCCATAGAGACAGAAAGTAGATTAGTGGTTGCCTAGGGCTGAAGGGTGAGGTGTACCATGGTCACTGACTGCTCATGGGTGCTAGGTTTCTACTGGGGGTGATGACAATGCTCTAAGTTAGACTCCGGTGATGGTAAAACAATTTTGTAAATACACTAAAAACCATTGAATTTTACGATTTAAGTGGATGAATTTTATGGTATTTAAATTGTATCTCCATAAAGCTGTTTAAAAACAAATCCAGGAAAGAACTCATTGACCCAGCTTGAGTCAGATGCCTATTCTGAATTTACTACCTGTGGCCAGTTGGAGCAGAGGCGTCGGGGAAAGCTTGTTAAGAATATGGCAGCTCCTCTGAGACCCAGCGCCTCTGGACAGAGTTTATGTTGTAATGGGGAGGGGAGGGGTTCGGTTCCTAGGAGGGTGTAGGTTATTAGCAGACAAAACAATCGATGCCTACCACACTGGCTATTTTTGTAGAGAATTTACATTTACCCAGATACAGCATCAAGTGGTGCTTCTGAATTATCTCATTAATTATCACAACAACCTTGTAAGTTAGGTTTGTAAAACCCATTTATATTGGTAGAGGCTCAGGTTACATAACTTCCCTAAGGACACTTAACTATTTAGTAAGTAACGTTGGACTCGGGTTCAACCCAGATCTGATTCCTCTCTCAATCATTAGGCCACACTGCCTCCTTCTGGCCTTACATGAGTTGTTAAAAAAATTCTGAAATGCACCACTGGAGACCTAACTTTAGATCCCTTCTTTATTTCGTTTGCTCATTTACTCTTTCATTGAAGGAGATCCTTCTAACATGAAAACCAGGAACTTCCTTTGCTGTCCTGGGACCATTTCTGTTTATCTTTGAGAAGGGCCGGAAGACTCGAGATGGCTGTTCAGGCCCTGCCAGCCACACTGCAGTCCCCTCCACATTCCTCCAGCTTGTCCAGGGTACAGAGAACGGGGGCAAGCACACACCTTGCTGCAACGATGATGCAGTAGGTCTGTAGCGGTCTCCTGATCCACCAGCCAGTTAACCCTCTCCAAACAGGAAATAAGGGTCATCTGGCAAGATGTGTTTAATGAACCAGTGCAGCTTATTTTCCAAGTGTTCTCACGCTGTCCGCTTCACGATCCACTCTCAAATTCTGCCCGCAACTGAATGGCAGAATTGATGGAGGCCAAGCCTGCTGGTCTGTGGTTCCTCAGGCCTCCTTTCCTTTTCTTTAAATATATTGATACAGTAGTTTTCCATCTAGTCTCCTGATATTTCTCTGCTGCATCATGATTTCCCAGCCATCATGGGAAGTGGTTCTATAATGCCATCTGCACATTCCTCCTGTCTCCTGGGGTAGGATCCAGGTGGGCCTGTGATGGGAATCCACTGAAGACAGCTGGCCACTCACCTGCTCTCCCCTCCCCTCCCTTAAGCTCTGGATCTTTGTTTTTCCACATTTGTCCTGGCCTTCCCAAGATAAAGCGTGCTCTTCTCCGTGGAGAAGGCAGAGAGCGCATGGGAGATGCGTTGTTCAGCTTTCTCTCTGTCAACTGTTTCCAGCAGACCATCTGCCTAGCAGAAGGCACAGCTTTCCTTCCAGTGGATGAAACAACATTCCTGTTGTCCTTAGCATTTTTCACCACCTCAGTCACTGAAATGTAGCCTTCCTGACGCTATTCTTACATACTCCCGCCACACTTTGTTTTCACCTACGGTCACGTACCCAATGTCCACCTTTCAATCATGTCATCTGAAAACCCCAGCTAACATGATTCACTTCCAGGGCAGCCCCCTTTTCTTCATCACTGGGATGATTTGAACTTGGAATAATCAGCTTCTCGGCAACAGAGACCATGGTTTGCAGACTGTCTAGGTAAAAGTAATAGTATTTATTGTTTGTAGAGCTGTATACGTCACAATAGGATTATGACCTAGATTACTCTTATTATCTTCATTTTCGAGACAAAGAAACTGAGGCCTAAAGGTCACAGTTATTTTAGGGTGGAGCTGGGTGAGTCTTGAACCCATATTGTCCAACTTCGGAAGCCGAATTCTCGACCACTTCACCGGAAGCCCCTCCTGAGCATCATGGCAGAGAAGGCAAACCTAGCATCAAAGTTCCCAGAAGGAGCTCTCGCAGGCCTTACTGTCAGTGGTGTGACTGAGACAGCTTGAGCCAGAACAAAGGGCCTGGACACAAGGAGAAGGAAGATGGTCCTCAAAACAGGAGCCAACTTCATAGGGTGTTGAGAGGTTTAAATGAGATCATTCATCCACTTGCCAAGTATGTGTCAATCACTGCACATCCTCCACAAAGCCCTCAGTGTTAGGAGGTGAGGACTTCATAGTGCTGAAATGGCTCCCCCATCCCTTTCCACAGCCTCTCTGGACTCCAGGACACCTGGGCCCCTCAGGACAAGTGACTTGGAGCCTGACAATTTCAGTAGCAACAATTCCTGGTCGCCCTAAGCCAGTTTCTGCTCCAGACACCCAGAGGGCACAGAGGCGGGGGAGATGGTGTTTCTGGCTTTGGCCAAAGGAGTCATCACAGCTTTTCTTAACTTGGCCTTTAAATTATCTCAATAAAGAAGAGGCTAAACACTTAACGCTGTGGAGCGTATCTTATTGATTGGAGGAGAGAGGCTCTGGCCTGCTTACCTGGGGCTGAGCAGGAACCAGGGCAGGCTGGTCCCAGGGGGCAGTTGCCAAGGTGTGAAGTTTCTCTGAGCTCTGAGAGTAGCCGGCACTGTCCCAAAGTGGCTTCACGGCTTAAGGGGCTGCGATTTGGAGCTCATGGTCCCCTCTAAGACAGCATGGCTAGTAGAAAAGAGATGAGAGTAAGAGGAGTGTGTTTTACTCCCAGGCGTACCCAAACATGGACAACCCACTTCATGCCTCTGAGCCTTGGTTCCTTCATCTGTACAATGGGGATCGGGGTTCCAAGCTCACAGGGTTCATGGAGCTTATGTGAGGCAAATGTGTAAAAGTGTTTTGGAAATTATAAACCTCCACATGAATAGAAGGCGGTTTATTATTCATCGTTTTGTTATCAAAAATGAAATTGTGTTCTTCTTCTGCTTCAAAATCATCTACGGCTCCTCTTTGCACTTGGATGAAACCCACGCTCCTCGTCGTGGCCCACTAGACCCCGCATGGTCTGGCCCCCCACCTGCCGCCTCAGTTTCCTCTTGTAGAACCCGCCACCCGCCCTGTGCGCCAGCCCCGCTAGCCCTTTCACTGTTCCTAGAACAGGCCGAACCCCTTCCTACCTCAGGGCCTCCGTCCTTTCTGTTCCTGCTACCTGGCACACTCTTCCCCAAGGCTGTTGCCTGGCTGGATTCTTTACCTTCAAATCTTAGCTTAAATGTTACCTCCTCAGAGAGGCCTTTCCTGACCACACTCCCCCAACCTGGCACAGCACCCATCTCTGTTCTCTTCATAGAAATAGCCAGAAGTCACAATGTTTTTATATATTCACTTTACCGTCTTCCCCTGGTAGGATGTTGGCTCCGTGAACATAAGGATCTTGTCTATTTTGTTCACTCCCGGGTCCTATCACAGTACCTGGCACACAGTAGGCACTCTAAACAATTGTTGAGTGAAGGAGTGAATGATTGGCCCGGAAGCCTGACTTGTTTCCCAAATGGCCCTTCTTCCTTACACCCATTTCTCTTTCTGTCTCTCAGATATGGAGACATGGTGCCCAAGACGATCGCAGGGAAGATCTTCGGCTCCATCTGTTCCCTGAGCGGTGTCCTCGTCATTGCCCTGCCGGTCCCTGTGATCGTTTCCAACTTCAGCCGGATTTACCACCAGAATCAGAGAGCTGATAAACGCAGGGCACAAAAGGTAAGCCTCAGACCCGAGAAGGGGGCAGGCAGCACCAGGGAGGGTGCTCTTGGCCTTGTGCTGTTGTCACAAGGAGCTCCTGGGAGAATCACTGCGCAGATAGCCTCTGGCTTGGAAGGTAAAGCAGCGCCAAGTGCCTTCCTACCTACCAGTAAGCTGCATTCCAGCCCCAGACAGTTGCACAAGAGAGCAAACCCTCGATTATCCACAAGCTGCTGTTCTCCCTTTCGGAAGATATTCTGTGCAGTTTCCTTGGGCCCTGGCTCCTCTTCCAAGATCTCAGCCATCAACCCTGGGTAGTGCCCGGACTCTTCCCTTTCCCAGCCAAGAGCTTACTGGGGAACATAATTGCTTTTCAGTACTCTGTAATAGCCTATACGAAACAAAGTGACAAAAATAAATTTGCTAAAAAGAAAAATGAATACTCTGAAAGGAGAACATTCTGAGGCCATTGAGTTCAGGGACAAATGGCACAGCAGGCTTTAGTCACCTCATGATATCATAGGATAAGGCACGGAACTGCAGTTGACGGTCAGGAGATTAATCATGGGTCCTGGAAAAGTTTTCAGTGATGTCCAGTGAACACAGCTTAGGAAGGCAGGGCAGGATGAGTGCCCTCTCACCACAGGATGACGAAAGATGTCTGAAGGCTTTGGTGCCAAGACAGAAGCCTCCTTTCATGACTGGCCGCCACCTTCTACCCAAAATACCTCACCTTCTCAGCCAAATGTCATTTCTCTGCATTTTTAGGGCATCTGGCTGGTGAAGGTTCTTGGACCCAGGGGGCAGATTTTCCTTTTACTCCTTTTTTTTTTTTTTTTTATGTATTCAGCCTTTTTTTTTTAATTTTTGAATTCTATTTTATTTATTTTTTTATACAGTAGGTTCTTATTAGTCATCAATTTTATACACATCAGTGTATACATGTCAATCCCAATCTCCCAATTCATCCCACCACCACACACCATCCCCCCAGCCGCTTTCCCCCCTTGGTGTCCATACGTTTCTTCTCTACATCTGTGTCTCAATTTCTGCCCTGCAAACTGGTTCATCTGTACCATTTTTCTAGGTTCCACATATATGCGTTAATATATGATATTTGTTTTTCTCTTTCTGACTTACTTCACTCTGTATGACAGTCTCTAGATCCATCCACATCTCAACAAATGACCCAATTTCGTTCCTTTTTATGGCTGAGTAATATTCCATTGTATATATGTACCACAACTTCTTTATCCATTCGTCTGTCAATGGGCATTTAGGTTGCTTCCATGACCTGGCTATTGTAAATAGAGCTGCAATAAACATTGGGGTGCATGTGTCTTTTTGAATTATGCTTTTCTCTGGGTATATGTCCAGTAGTGGGATTGCTGGATCATATGGTAATTTTATTTTTAGTTTTTTAAGGAACCTCCATACTGTTCTCCATAGTGGCTGTATCAATTTACATTCCCACAAACAGTGCAAGAGGGTTCCCTTTTCTCCATACCCTCTCTAGCATTTGTTGTTTGTAGATTTTCTGGTGATGCCCATTCTAACTGGTGTGAAGTGATACCTCATTGTAATATTGATTTGCATTTCTCTAATAATTAGTGATGTTGAGCAGCTTTTCATGTGCTTCTTGGCCATCTGTATGTCTTCTTTGGAGATATGTCTATTTAGGTCTTCTGCCCATTTTTGGATTGGGTTGTTTGTTTTATTAATATTGAGCTGCATGGGCTGTATATATTTTGGAGATTAATCCTTTGTCCATTGATTTGTTTGCAAATATTTTCTCCCATTCTGAGGGTTGTCTTTTTGTCTTGTTAATGGTTTCCTTTGCTGTGCAAAAGCTTTTAAGTTTCATTAGGTCCCATTTGTTTATTTTTGTTTTCATTTCCATTACTCTAAGAGGTGGATGAAAAATCTTGCTGTGATTTATGTCAAAGAGTGTTCTTCCTATGTTTTCCTCTAAGAGTTTTATAGTGTATGGTCTTACATTTAGGTCTCTAATCCATTTTGAGTTTATTTTTGTGTATGGTGTTAGGGAGTGTTCTAATTTCATTCTTTTACACGTAGCTGTCCAGTTTTCCCAGCACCACTTATTGAAGAGACTGTCTTTTCTCCATTGTATATCCTGCCTCCTTTGTCATAGATTAGTTGACCATAGGTGCATGTGTTTATCTCTGGACTTTCTATCTTGTTCCATTGATCTATGTTTCTGTTTTTGTGCCAGTACCATATTGTCTTGATTACTGTAGCTTTGTACTATAGTCTAAAGTCAGGGAGTCTGATTCCTCCAGCTCCGTTTTTTTCCCTCAAGACTGCTTTGGCTATTCAGGGTCTCTTGTGTCTCCACACAAATTTTAAGATTTTTTGTTCTAGTTCCATGAAAAATGCCATTGGTAGTTTGATAGGGATTGCATTGAATCTGTAGAATGCTTTGGGTAGTATAGTCATTTTCACATTATTGATTCTTCCATCCAAGAACATGGTATATCTCTCCATCTATTGGTATCACCTTTAATTTCTTTAATCAATGTCTTATAGTTTTCTGCATACAGGTCTTTTTTCTCCCTAGGCAGGTTTATTCCTAGGTATTTTACTCTTTTTGTTGCAATGGTAAATGGGAGTGTTTCCTTAATTTCTCTCTCAGATTTTTCATCATTAGTGTATAGGAATGCAAGAGACTTCTGGGCATTAATTTTGTAACCTTCAACTTTACCAAATTCATTGATTAGCTCTAGTAGTTTTCTGGTGGCATCTTTAGTATTCTCTATGTATAGTATCATGTCATCGACAAAGAGTGACAGTTTTACTTCTTTTCCAATTTGTATTCCTTTTATTTCTTTTTCTTGTCTGATTGCTGTGGCTAGGACTGCCAAAACTATGTTGAATAATAGTAGTGAGAGTGTATATCCTTGTCTTGCTCCTGATCTTAGAGGAAATGCTTTCAGTTTTTCACCATTGAGAATGATGTTTGCTGTGGGTTCGTCATATATGGCCTTTGGTATGTAAAGGTAGGTTCCCTCTCTGCCCACTTTCTGGAGAGTTTTTATCATAAATGGGTGTTGAATTTTGTCAAAAGTTTTTTTGCATCCATTGAGATGATCATATGGTTTTTATTCTTCAGTTTGTTAATTTGGTATATCACATTGGTTGATTTGCATATATTGAAGAATCCTTGCAATCCTGGGATAAATCCCACTTGATCATGGTGTATGATCCTTTTAATGTGTTGTTGGATTCTGTTTGCTAGTATTTTGTTGAGGATTTTTGCATCTATAGTCATCAGTGATATTGGTCTGTAATTTTTTCTTTTTTGTAGTATCTTTGTCTGGTTTTGATATCAGGGTGGTGGTGGCCTCATAGAATGAGTTTGGGAGTGCTCCTTCCTCTGCAATTTTTTGGAAGAGTTTGAGAAGGATGGTTGTTAGCTCTTCTCTAAATGTTTGATAGAATTCACCAGTGAAGCCATCTGGTCCTGGACTTTTGTTTGTTGGAAGATTTTTTCTTTTTTTTTTTTTTGCGGTACACGGACCTCTCACTGTTGTGGCCTCTCCCATTGTGGAGCACAGGCTCCGGACGCACAGGCTCAGCATCCATGGCTCACGGGCCCAGCCACGCCGTGGCATGTGGGATCTTCCCGGACCAGGGCACAAACCCGTGTCCCCTGCATCAGCAGGCGGACTCTCAACCACTGTACCACCAGGGAAGCCCTTTTGGAAGATTTTTAATCACAGTTTCAATTTCATTACTTGTGATTAGTCTGTTCATATTTTCTATTTCTTCCTGGTTCAGTCTTGGAAGGTTATACCTTTCTAAGAATTTGGTCATTTCTTCCAGGTTGCCCATTTTATTGGCATAGAGTTGCTTGTAATAGTCTCTTAGGATGCTTTGTATTTGTGTGGTGTCTGTTGTAACTTCTCCGTTTTCATTTCTAATTTTATGGATTTGAGTCCTCTCCCTCTTTTTCTTGATGAGTCTGGCTAATGGTTTATCAGTTTTGTTTATCTTCTCAAAGAACCAGCTTTTAGTTTTATTGATCTTTGCTATTGTTTTCTTTGTTTCCATTTCATTTATTTCTGCTCTGATCTTTATGATTTCTTTCCTTCTGCTAACTTTGCATTTTGTTCTTCTTTCTCTACTTCCTTCAGGTGTAAGGTTAGATTGTTTATTTGAGATTTTTCTTATTTCTTGAGGTAGTCTTCTATAGCTATAAACTTCCATCTTAGAACTGCTTTTGCTGCATCCCATAAGTTTTGGATCGTCGTGTTTTCATCGTCATTTGTCTCTAGGTATTTTTTGATTTCTTCAGTGATCTCTTGGTTATTTAGTAATGTATTGTTTAGCCTCCATGTGTTTGTGTTTTTTACATTTTTTTCCCTGTAATTGATTTCTAATCTCCTAGTGTTGTGGTCAAAAAGAGGCTTGATATGATTTCAATTTTCTTAAATTTACTGAGGCTTGATTTGTGACCCAAGATGTGATCTATCCTGGAGAATGTTCCATGCACACTTGAGAAGAAAGTGTAATCTGCTGTTTTGGGATGGAATGTCCTATATATATCAATTAAATCTCTGTGGTCTATTGTGTCATTTAAATCTTGTGTTTCCTTATTTATTTTCATTTTGGATGATCTGTCCATTGGTATAAGTGAGATGTTAAAGTCCTCCACTATTATTGTGTTACTGTCAATTTCCTCTTTTATAGCTGTTAGCAGTTGCCTTATGTATTGAGGTCTTCCTATGTTGGGTGCATATATATTTATAATTGTTATAGATTCTTCTTGGATTGATCTGTTGATCATTATGTAGTGTCCTTCCTTGTCTCTTGTAACATTCTTTATTTTAAAGTCTATTTTATCTGATATGGGTATTGCTACTCCAGCTTTCTTTTGATTTCCATTTGCATGGAATATCTTTTTCCATCCCCTCACTTTCAGTCTGTATGTGTCCCTAGGTCTGAAGTGGGTCTCTTGTAGACAGCATATATATGGATCTTGTTTTGTATCCATTCAGCAAGCTTGTGTCTTTTGGCTGGAGCATTTAATCCATTCACGTTTAAGGTAATTATTGATATGTATGTTCCTATGACCATTTTCTTAATTGTTTTGGGTTTGTTTTTGTAGTCTTTTTCTTTTCTTGTGTTTCGCACTTAGAGAAGTTCCTTTAGCATTTGTTTGGAGCTGGTTTGGTGTTGGTTTGGTGGTGCTAAATTCTCTTAGCTTTTGCTTGTCTGTAAAGCTTTTGTTTCCTCCATCGAATCTGAATGAGATCCTTGCTGGGTAGAGTAATCTTGGTTGTAGGTTCTTCCCTTTCTTCACTTTAAGTATATCATGCCACTCCCTTCTGGCTTGTAGAATTTCTGCTGAGAAATCAGCTGTTAACCTTATGGGAGTTCCCTTGTATGTTATTTGTCATTTTTCCCTTGCTGCTTTCAATAATTTTTCTTTGTCTTTAATTTTTGTCAATTTGATTACTATCTCTCTCGGCATGTTTCTCCTTGGATTTATCCTGCCTGGGACTCTCTGCACTTCCTGGACTTGGGTGGCTATTTCCTTTCCCATGTTAGGGAAGTTTTCAACTATAATCTCTTCAAATATTTTCTCAGGTCCTTTCTCTCTCTCTTCTCCTTCTGGGACCTCTATAAAGCGAATGTTGTTGCATTTAATGTTGTCCCAGAGGTCTCTTAGGCGGTCCTCATTTCTTTTCATTCTTTTTTCTTTATTTTGTTTTGCAGCAGTGAATTCCACCATTCTGTCTTCCAGGTCACTTATCTGTTCTTCCGCTTCAGTTATTCTGCTATTGATTCCTTCTAGGGTATTTTTCATTTCAGTTATTGTGTTGTTCATCTCTGTTTGTTTGTTCTTTAATTCTTCTAGGTCTTTGTTAAACATTTCTTGCATCTTCTCCATCTTTGCCTCCATTCCTTTTCCGAGGTCCTAGATCATCTTCACTATCATTATTCTGAATTCTTTTTCTGGAAGCTTGCCTATCTCCACTCCATTTAGTTGTTTTTCTGGGGTTTTATCTTGTTCCTTCATCTGGTACATAGCCCTCTGCCTTTTCATCTTGTCTTTCTATGAATGTGGTTTTTGTTCCGCAGGCTGCAGGATTGTAGCTCTTCTTGCTTCTGCTGTCTGCCCTCTGGTGGATGAGGCTATCTAAGAGGCCTGTTCAAGTTTCCTGATGGGAGGGACTGGTGGTGGGTAGAGCTGACTGTTGCTCTGGTCGGCAGAGCTCAGTAAAACTTTAATCTGCTTGACTGCTGATGCGTGGGTCTGCATTCCCTCCCTGTTTGTTGTTTGGCCTGAGGCAACCCAACACTGGAGGCTACCTG
Organism: Grampus griseus; assembly: GCF_964374135.1. Taxonomy (NCBI): domain Eukaryota; kingdom Metazoa; phylum Chordata; class Mammalia; order Artiodactyla; family Delphinidae; genus Grampus; species Grampus griseus. The sequence continues at coordinate 85,373,618 of NC_139017.1, forward strand.
GGCTCTTTGATGGGGCTAATGGCGGACTCTGGGAGGGCTCACGCCAAGGAGTACTTCCCAGAACTTCTGCTGCCAGTTTCCTTGTCCCCACAGTGAGACACAGCCACCCCCTGCCTCTGCAGGAGACCTTCTAACACTAGCTGGTAGGTCTGGTTCAGTCTCCCCTGGGATCACTGTTGCTTCTCCTTGGTCCCAATACGCACACTACTTTGTGTGTGCCCTCCAAGAGTGAAGTCTCTGTTTCGCCCAGTCCTGTCGAAGTCCTGCAATCAAATCCCACTAGACTTCGAAGTCTGATTCTCTAGGAATTCCTCCTTCCGTTGCTGGACCCCCAGGTTGGGAAGCCTGACATTGGGCTCAGAACCTTCACTCCAGTGGGTGGACTTCTGTGTTATAAGTGTTCTCCAGTCTGTGAGTCACCCACCCAGCAGTTATGGGATTTGATTTTACTGTGATTGCACCCCTCCTATGGTCTCATTGTGGCTTCTCCTTTGTCTTTGGATGTGGGGCATCTTTTTTGGTGAGTTCTAGTGTCCTCCTGTCGATGATTGTCCAGCAGCTAGTTGTGATTCTGGTGTTCTCACAAGAGGGAGTGAGAGCACGTCCTTCTACTCCGCCATCTTGGTTCAGGGCCCTGCCATCCTTTCTCTTCTGTTCTGGGCTGAAATACTCCCCCTTCAGCAGCATCTCAACCTTCATGGGGTACGATCAAAGCCTTTCTGGGTACAGGGGACAGGGGGACCTGAAAGAGTCACTTATGGAGGCCTGAAACATTATGTCCTTATTTTATTCTTTCTTTTATTCATTCATTCCACACACATTTACTGAACACCAACTATGTGCCAGGCCCTATGCATTGCAGCTGGGTTACTTCCTCACCGCATGATCCTCTCTCCTGACCTTCCATTCACAGGGATAACTCCCAAGTGGCAGGGCTTCCACGACATATCAGAGGAATCCAGGATTCCAGAACAAATCTGTGTATGCTGACTGAAACAAAGTCTCAAAGTTCATGAAAGTTAGCTCTGAAATGTATAATAATTTACATGTAAAAATACTTAATAATATAATATATATCACATAGTTATATAATAAATCCAGTTGGTCCCCACTTCCAGCATCTCCCCTTTTGTGTGCCTTTGTCACTTCCTTGCCCTGCTGTCTCCTTCCGCCTGTGTGGAAATATATTTTGACTTATCTTGACCTGGGTTTTTAATGTTGTCAGCCTGCCTTGGATTGATCTGCTGTCCTCTCCATCCCCTCCAGAACAATTTCCTACCTCTTCACCCAAGGTCAGGTTTCCCCACCCCCATCCCCTGCTAGCCAGCTCAGAAATAGAAGTCTTATCTCTTTCCCTGTTCAAGTCAGCTGGCAAATGTGAACAATATATAAATTCATTATGCTGTCCTAAAGAAAGGGGCAGAAAGAAACGGGGATCGCCTTTCCAAATCAAGGAGCCTAAAGCCCTGAAGGGTCAAGGGTCCTATATCAACCTCAACCTCCCCCTCCCCCAACCCCCCAGCACTGGGCAAGGGCTGACACAGGGTTTGCTTTGGTTTGGGGTTTTTTTTTAACATCTCTATTGGAGTATAATTGCTTTACGATGGTGTGTTAGTTTCTGCTGTATAACAAAGTGAATCAGCTATCCGTATACATATATCCCCATATCCCCTCCCTCTTGCATCTCCCTCCCTCCCACCCTCCCTATCCCACCCCTCTAAGTGGTCACAAAGCACTGAGCTGATCTCCCTGTGCTATGCGGCTGCTTCCCACTAGCTATCTATTTTACATTTGGCAGTATATATATGTCCATGCCACTCTCTCACTTCATCCCAGCTTACCCTTCCCCCTCCCCGTGTCCTCAAGTCCATCCTCTACGTCTGCGTCTTTATTCCTGTCAGATTCCATATATATGTGTTAGCATACGGTATTTGTTTTTCTCTTTCTGACTTACTTCACTCTGGAGAGGGTGTGGAGAAAAGGGAACCCTCTTGCACTGTGGGTGGGAATGTAAATTGATACAGCCACTATGGAGAACAGTATGGAGGTTCCTTAAAAAACTAAAAGTAGAACTACCATATGACCCAGCAATCCCACTACTGGGCATATACCCGGAGAAAACCACCACAATGTTCATTGCAGCTCTATTTACAATAGCCATGACATGACACAGGGTTTTTGTAGAGCAGTGGGAACCCAAGGTATCCTCAGCTCACACACTAGCCCACAACAGCCCCACTCAAACTGTGCTTCAGCCACTCCTGTGCTCCCTTCCCCTCCGGGCTCACACCCTTACCTACTTCTTAGAGCATCGCATCTGCTGTCGTTTTGCCCCTGCAAAGAATACGACAGGGACCATTTCTCTGCAGAACTTTACAAAGCTCATCCTGTGTAATTAAGATCCAGAAGGAATCAGCTTAGGCTTCTTCCTCCCTCTAGCCCCTCAGGATGAGACTCCCTCCCTTCTGCCTCCTTTCCCACCCTTCTCCCTCTCCCTCTTTGCTCTTCCTTGAAATCAGAGTAAATATTTGCAGTGTTTTCACCTCCTCTGGATACTGTCTCTCCTCACAGTAGGCTCAGTTCTGCCTCTTTTCACCTTAGGCTTCCTGTGAGAGGAAAAGAAAAAGAACACAAGAATACTGCCTGCTTCCAGCACTGGGTCTGTCACAGCGAGGCAAGGAAGCCAGGTTGGGGAACTTAGTGGGGAATGGAGAGATGGGACAGGAAGGGGGTTAGGGGTGCTGATGACAGTTCTCAGCCCAGACCACATACTCAGGAGCTGTGAAGGTAAGCTCCAGCCCACATGCCTCAGGTGGAGAGGAAAGGCTCCAAATGTTGTCATCCTTTCCCATCGTGACTGACTGGCTTGGGATTATTACTGAAAGAATTCCACGACTCTTTGCTGCAGAGACTGGGTTTTCTAAGCCAAGTGAACTGGAGATCAAGTAAGGAGGTCTAGCAGTGGACAGAGGGGGGGAACGTTTTTAATGGAAATTTTAATTGGAATAATTGTAATTCACATGTAGTTATAAAATTTCATGTCCAGCGTATGGACATTGCTGCAATCCACCAATCCTATTCAGACTTCCCCAGTTTTACTTGTACCCATGTGTGTGTGTGTGTGTGTGTGTGTGTGTGTGAAGTTTTATACAGTTTTATTACCTATGCAGGTTCACATCCCCCATCTCAGTCAAGGTACTGCACAGTTCCAACACCATAAGGGTCCCTCCCACTATTTCTTTTATAACCACACCCCCCTCACTCTATGTCTACCCCGTCTCTAACCTCTGGCAACTATTTATCTGTCCTCCCTTTATAAAAACGTTTTTTTTTTTAATGGTATATCAATGGTAGATCAATGGTATATCAATGGTATATCAAATACAGTAGGCAACCTTTGGAGATTGGCTTTTTTCATTTCATATAATTCCTGGAGATTCATCTAAGTCATGTGTATCAGTAGTCCGTTCCTTTTCCTTGCTGAGCAGTATTCCCTGGTATGGATGCATCCCAGTTATGGTTAACAGTTTGCCTGTTGAGGGACATTGGGCTATTATAAATAAAGTTGCTGTTAACAGCCATGTGCAGGTTTTTGTGTGAACAGAAGTTTTCATTTCTCTGGGATAAATGCCTAAAAGTGCAATTGCCCATGTTCTCTTTTGGCTTTTCCATTTCTCCCTCTTTTTCCTTCTTCTGCCTCTCCCAGGGTAGAGATGTCAATACTCATGGTCCAAGGGCACCTGCCAGCCAGATAGCTAGGAAGTGCTTCATCGTGAAACCCTTCTCGGGGCTGACAGAGTTCTTGAGCTTATTAGCCTGAACTTGGAACTGTGCCCAGGGTGGCAGAATCCTCTATCCAAACCTCTCCTCCAGCCCTGGAATGTCTACAGCTGTTGAAAATGCAATTTTCTGGGCTTTGCTCATCAAGTTGAAAACTTGTCTGAGGGGAGTTGAAATTCAGGGAAGGAGGAGGGGGTGTTATGGAAGCAGCGTTGGGAGGTTGGAAGACCTGAGCTGAAACCTTGCCCTGACAAGTCACTTCCTCTCACATCCTCCATTTCCTCGTCTGTAAAATAGCCTAGATGATCCCTACATTCTCCGAACTCTTACACTGTACTCATGTTCATGGAAGAGAAGGAGGCTGACCAGTACACACAAGGACTGAGCCCATCACAACGGCTTTATTAACATGGATGTCTGACTGACTGTGTAGGATCGTCTTCCTTCCTGGGCCATCACAAGCCTTGCTTGAGCAAATACTCAGTGCGAAGCTCTGTGCTAGGTGCTGAAGATAAAAATATGCATAAGTCACAGGCTCTGGCCCTCAGGGGCTCAAAGTCAAGCCAAAAGTCCTCACCAAATTACATATGCTGGGTATGGTTCTATAAATATATTGCAAACCTCTTTATCCTGTGTGGGAAATGATTAAACGATATAGTGCATTTGTTATGACAATCTGTTGCTTTAATAGCGCCCAGGGTAAGATAAGATTAAAAGGAGTGCCACAAAGGAGAGCAGGAGAATCTTTCATCTCCAGAAAGTAATGAAGACAGACCCCAGATACAAGAATGGTCTGGCTGTAAGTGGTGCCATCAAATTATATAAGGCTAAAATGAGCTGACACAACCGGATTTCCATACGCAGCTCTCAACACCCAGTGCTCACCCAAAGCAATAGTAGCCACATCCTCAAATGATGAAGAACTTGCTTGAATGTAGACATTGAGCTGAGGGGAGGGCTGGAGCGGGATCCCCAGGAACGAGAACTGTCCTGCACCTGGAATGCATGTTCTTTGCTCAGAGAGAAGAGGAATGGTAGGGCTTACTTACCATCCTTTCTCTCCCTGCTTCCTCTTTTTATTCTCTGTCTAGAGGAGAGTTCTTCCTCAGTTTTACAGGCAGATCTTCTAGGCTCAAGTGCTGACCTCTTCGCCATATCTAGAAACCAGGGGAAGTCGTTGAATTGTTCCTGCAAGGACACAGTGGTCACAGGGGGACTTCCCAGGGAACAATAGCTATCGTGTGTTCTTTGTGCTTCTGTTGACAGCCTAAATCCAAGTCCCTGGCCTCCTTTTAGCAGATGAGCCAGCCCAGTAGCACACTTGGAGGGGACACTTCCCCATGCTGGGGAGAAAGTCACAAGAAGTGAAAATTGCCACAATTTTCCAAGGACTCCTCTGTTCAGAGTCCATGCTGACGTTAAATGTATATTTTCCCAGAGGCAGAAGGAAGGACCCCTCTGCCCCAGAATAGGTTTGTGAGGCCTTGTGGGCTCTTCTTCCTGCAGCTGGGTCTAGATCCACAAGAGCCCAAACGTGAAGCTGCATTTTTTTTAAACCAGCAGGAAGCCCTCTACCCGTCCCTTCTCCCTCCCTCCCAGAGCCTCTTTCCTCTTAGGCCTCACACTGTGGCTGTGCTGCTGTCATAGTGACACTGATTATGGTTATTAGGAAGGAGAAGAGAAGTCAGCCTGTGCAGTGTGTCCGGCCTCTCCCACTGCCTCTGCAAGCAAGAGAGATGAGTTTGTGTGGTTGAGGTACCACGCGACCCTTGCACAGGATACGGCCGAAGCCTTCCAAGGATGGAGCTGGGAGATTCTCAGTCGCCGCAGCTAAAGCCAGGGTGGTGTATGGAAATGTGCTCCATCCTCTCCTCTCTCACACCCACATTGGGCCCCTTGTCACACGCACATGCACCTACACTCGTTCCCATAGACATGCACAGCAAAATATACATGTATAGACACATCCCAGAGACAGACATGCAATTGTAAATTCTTCCACTGATTGACAAGTTATCAAGCACTGGGGATATATCAGAGAACAAAACAAAAACCGCTGCCCTCAAGGAGTTTACATTCCTGTGGGGAAAGAGAGACAATAGCGAGATAAATATGTAAAACATATACCACCTTAGTAATGAATGCTAAGGAAAAAATAATAGAAAGAGGGGAAGGAGTTGAGGGGCACGTATACACACTCCTTGCTTTTCTTATAATTAACTGGTATTTGGGCACCTGCTGTATGCAGGGAATTGCACTGGACCCTAGGAGAGAATCAGGGGAGCTATAACATGGGCTCCTTTAAAGAACTTGCGGTCTGAGATGAGAAATACCCCAATGCAATACTGAATGGATAAAGGTCATGAAATTTGAGGAAGGAGGGAGGAATTTGATGAGTGATATTTCCCTGGCCAGGATCACACCTAGGCTGGAGAGACAAGTGGAAACCCCTAGGCACTCTGACCATGACCATGCTCACTCTGTACAGGGGGATCACAGCCTCTCTGACCCAGTCCCAGGTCTATAAACAGAGATCTCTGCGGCGGGGAAGAAGCAGCTTCCTTCCCTTCATCAGACATCACCTGGGAACCCAACCTTGCTGGGACAGCCCACTGTCGCTGGCTTGGCCAGGCTCACTGTCTTTTTGTCTCTCAGTCTTGCTCACTCTTTTATTCTCTCTGCCAATCACAGAAGGCCCGCCTTGCCAGGATCCGTGTGGCCAAAACAGGGAGCTCCAATGCCTACCTGCACAGCAAGCGCAACGGACTCCTCAACGAGGCACTGGAGCTGATGGTAGGTGCCTGGGGGACTTGGGTTGGGGAGATGGAGGGGAGGACGGACTTGCTTTTTCTTCCTGGGGGCATCAGCACTCCCACCCCAAAGCCCCAAAGTTTCCCCAGGTAGCAGCCACCCTCCACATATGTCTTCCATAGGGTTCTCATCATCACCCCTAAACCCCCTTTAGCTCAAGGGCTCCCAGCCAAAGGCTAGCATGGTCTAGGGTGACCCTAAAATTTGGTTCATCCAGATTTTTCCAGTCCCCCCCTCCCCTCTGTGGAGAGATGAAGGAGATGGAGAGAAGGAGAGCCAGCAGCTTCATACCCAGCCTCTCCTCTTCTCCTCCTAGGGCACCCCGGAAGAGGAGCACATGGGCAAGACCACCTCACTCATCGAGAGCCAGCACCACCACCTGCTGCACTGCCTGGAGAAAACCACTGTGAGTCCCAGCCCAGTGCCACCTCCCTTCTCATCCCTGACCCCTGACCTTTTTCTGAGGTCAGAACTTACAGAGTGAGAACTCTGTCCTCACGTTCTCACCCCAGGCTTCAGAAGTCAAAGTTTGTCCCCTTAGATCCAAAGAGTAGCAATGAGGTCTCTATCAGCCCTCAGGAGGAAGACCCCAAGGAGTGGGGCAAAGCCACCAGGGTCAGGAGGCCCGCAGCACAGAGGAGGCCATTCCCCCAGTCTTTCCACACACACCCTACATCCGTCCTCACAGCCCATTTCTTAGTTACTGAGGCCTAAGGGCTCTGCCTATCAGTTTCTCAGCTCTGATGAGCACCCCTCTTCAGAGCTAGGGCTGAATTTATACTAGGTTACTACAGGACAGCAGAGAAGAATGTCAGTTTTTGTCCTATCCCTGGGGCTAGGTTGATGCAATCTGTGGGTCCCTTTTCTCCTTCCATTCCACTTGGAACAGGAGAGAGTGAATGAACGAAGCAGTGCATATATTTCTCTAGCCACGGATTTTACCAGTACCACCCCATCTCAGTCACCCTGCAATTCCCAGGGAATTCAGATTCTGAAAGGCTGATTGCTAAAAATGAGTCATGGCTTAGGGTGCCCCAGCTGGAATGTGGAATGATGCTTGTGCCTCTCCAACAGACTGAAAGGAAGGGCAGTGGGGTCAACCCTGGAGCCTTGGCAAAAGTGTTAGGAATAGTAGGGAGGGAGGAGAGGTTAGGCTGGACAACCAAAGAGAGACAAAGAGAAACTCCTTCTTGTTCTTTTCTAGGACCTCCTTCCCCAAAAAGGCTATGGTCAGGGCTCAGCACACTAAGGAAGGAACTTTCTAATTTTCAGTGTTCCATATCCTGGCCTCCCAAATGTGGGGGAAGTAGATGTTAGGTGACTCTTAGTATGGACAGCTGTGGACGCTGTGGATGGCAGCTGAGCCCAGTGAGGGCTTCCACTGTGGGAAGGTACTCTGAAAACCCTAGTTTCCAGGACTTAGCCAATGTTTCTTAGTGTCAAGAACCGTACAGGTGTATCTAGAATTTCTCTCAAAGACTCAGAGCTTGCCAAAGAAATAGGCCTGGACCCAACTGCCCTTTCCAAGTTGCATGTGCTGGGTGGAATGTGTAAGTTGAAAGGATATGGGTGAAAATGTTTGGGTTTGAAGAGATGGAATGTTGGCATTGACGGGGTGGAATGCTGAATTTGAAGGAAAGAATGTCGGATTGTGGGGATATTGGGATTAAAGAGATGGAATGCTGCATTTTAGGCAAGGAATGTTGGATTCAAGGGATGGAATGTTGGGACAAAGGAGGAAGAATGCTGGAAGCAAGGGATGGAATGTTGGACTGGAAGGGTGGAATGCTGGGATTGAGAGATCGAATGTCAAAACTGAGCCTGGGAATGCTGGAATGTACAATCAATGGTGTTTTTATCTTCTGTTGGCATGTTGTCCTGTAGGGGTTGTCCTATCTTGTGGATGATCCCCTGTTATCTGTACGAACCTCCACCATCAAGGTATAACTTTTTAAAATTTCAATTGATGTTTTTCTCTCTGATTCTTCTGAGTCTGTGGAGTCTCCTCTTCTTACCCCCTGGTCTGGTTCTCTGCATGTGCTCTTGATTCTTCTTGGGCTTATCCTAACTCTGCTTATCCTACCCAGTACCAGCTCAGGCTTCCAGTTTTTTTGTGCCTTTCTGATTCCCTTTTTTGACCTCCCCAGGGGCTTGGAGGGGTGGCGGAACATGGAACCAATGTTGGTACCTTGTGAGTGTCCATGTGCCACATCTGTCTGTGCCACCCGCCCAGCCCTATGGGGACTCCTGGTATCAGCTGTCAGGGCTGGTCTCTCTCTGAACTCTGTTCTCATGCTACTTCTCCTCAGACTTTCTCCTCACTCTGGCAGCCTTGGCCAGACCATTCATGGCATAGATGTTTAGTCACCTTGGCTAAACAGCCATATGTTAGTTATCCTGGGCTCCACTCCACCCCATCCTGGTGGCCTCCATCAGGAGTCTGTTAGCATCCCCTTCCCATGCTTACACTTGACTTAGGGAATCCTGTGCCTTTAGGTATATTAAGGAGCCATACCCCATAACCAGCTGGAAAAAACCCAGTACTCAAAAGCAATCATAACCCTGAGTGTGTGACCGCATTGGCCTTCCAGAGCAAAGCTCTCCCAACACTGTGAATAATCCAGTGCCTTTAAAAGCTTATGTCTCACACTTGCCCAGGATTCATAAGGATCTCACCCAGTAAATCCAGAAAAGACAACCCAGCGTACCCACTACCCATTGTTAGTGACTCCTTACCTGCCGCTCCCTGCCCCCCGCCACCAGAAGATCCTGTCAAAGCCTGCAAAGTCCGTCAAGTCTTTGCTTCTAGCTCTGAGGATGCCACTAAGTCCCTCCATGTCCTCCGTATCCCTTCAGCCAAAGCTGTAGACGAAGTGAATGTCACATCATGATTTCACAACCGCAGTCTCCGCCCTCCAGTCTGATGACCAGGGCTGTCAATGGTAATCTCCTCCTTCCTTCATTTGATGCCTATAGGATATCCCCCATGTCCTGAATGCTTATCTGTGCTCCACGCAGCTGGGAGCCCTTCTCCCAAGGCCCAGAACAGAGACAGGCAGCTATACAGGGTACGGGGGCTTATCCCCGCCCCCGCCTCCTCCTATCTCCTTCTCCTACCTCTTCTCCCTCTGCTTCCCACAGAACCACGAGTTTATAGATGAACAGATGTTTGAGCAGAACTGCATGGAGAGTTCAATGCAGAACTACCCATCCACACGGAGTCCCTCACTGTCCAGCCACCCGGGCCTCACGACCACCTGCTGCTCCCGTCGTAGTAAGAAAACCACACACCTGCCCAACTCCAACCTGCCGGCCACCCGCCTGCGCAGCATGCAAGAGCTCAGCACGATCCACATCCAGGGCAGCGAGCAGCCCTCCCTCACTACCAGGTGGGTGGCTCCCATCTCCATCACTCCCTAAGGTTTGCAACGCTCCCTTCACAGAGTGAAAGGCTCTCAGCATTAGGAGACCCCTGGGGGTCCTCAGCCTTCCCTCCTCCCTGTCTAATGCATGAGTCCCTCACCTCACCTTCCTCCCCCCACCTTCCTTCTCATCCTTGCAAGTTAACCCACACGCTTCTCATATGCTTTGGAGGATACTATAGCAGGTGTAGGCCCAAGGTGGGGTTAGATACCAGAAAAAATAAGAACAACAACAAAAATCCATAAATGACCTACCCTAGTGCGAAGAATGGACTGTTTTCTCAAGACAATAATTTTCACAATTGTGAAATTATATGAAATTTCGGCTTATCCCAGGCTGATTTTGAATCACAGACTGACTCTCTACTTACATGTAGGCAACTTCCCACTACCTCCAATGAGTGGCAAGGAATTCAGGGAAACCAAAATCAAATGCCACAAGGGAGGGGAAAAAAATCCACTGGAAGGAAAAAAGTATACTCTGAATTCCAAAGCCCAGTATCCATGACTTTTACAATTCGGGGTAGTTTAGGAATAATAATCAGAATGGATAATTACAGGCCGATTACCAAAAGCAGAGATGGAGGGACACCCAAATCACCTCCCAGTTACTGTGAGCTAGACAGGTAGAGGGTCAAGGAAGCTTTGGGACACTAGCAAGACGAACCATCATCAACTTACTCTTTTTTTATCCCAGTCGTTCCAGCCTTAATTTGAAAGCAGACGACGGACTGAGACCAAACTGCAAAACATCCCAGATCACCACAGCCATCATCAGCATTCCTACTCCCCCAGCGCTAACCCCAGAGGGGGAAGGTCGGCCACCCCCTGCCAGCCCAGGCTCCAACACGAACATTCCTGCCATGGCCAGCAATGTTGTCAAGGTCTCCGCCTTGTAAAACCACTGGACAGAGGGCCAGTGCGGGTAGTGGGAGTGAAGGGGGCTGGCATGTTGGTGGGTGGCCACTGTGACCACTCCCTCCCCCTCCCCCACTATTTCTGCCCACCCTGTTGCACCCCCAACACTGAAACCTGTGCCTGGAAGGAGAAAGAGGCAGCAAAGGGGCACCTGAGGTTCACTGCTGCTAGCGTGGACATAGCCCTGTGCCACTGCATCTCACAGGGGCCAGAGGAAAGGGAGGGCGGGGCGGGTAGGGATGGGACTGTGCGGGTATAAGCTGCGAGCCAGGACAGGGCCCGGAGTGGGGAGCCTCAGACCAAATAACCATTGTTTCTGGAGACCCCAGTGAGGAAAATACAAGACCAAGAGCAGCACAGAGGCCGAGTTGTCACATGCAAAACAGGAAGAAAATATAACACTGTGTATTTAAGCACCTTTTTCAAGGCTCTTAATGGATAATATTTATTCATGGGAAAAGGTGGAAAACAAAAACACCCACGGAGTTTTGTGAAATGTTTTTCTCCATGGACCCAATACCTTTGAACCAAAACAATGCATTTTGTGAGGCGGTTTGTTTTTTTTTTTTTTTTCTCCTTTTATAGCAAAAGCTTTTAGGCTAAGAAGTCAGTTACTGCTGAGTTCTCTCTTCGTTCCCCCAGGTAGGTGAGGTCGACTGAGCCTGGGCCCCACTGCCCAGCTGACCTGCACAGAGCTGCCACGTGACCACACAGCAACACTCACCCTCTGTCTGCCCCTGTCTCCTTTGTCTCTGTACCTCTCTGCTTCACCCCCTGGCTGTTTTTCTCTGTGTCCAGCCATCTGTCTCCACATGGACCCCAGTGATACTGAGACATGTTAGTAAAGCCTTCTCCACTGCCAAGCACCTGCAGACTCGTGCCAAGGACATGAATGCAGTGGTGGAAGAGAAAAGAATAAAGCAAAAATGGGCATTTAGGGATGAGGGAAGTCCACCTTAAAGAACAGAGTGCTTCCCTTGTGGTTGGAACCACTGGTGTTGAAGTTTCCATTTCTGGGGAAGAAAGGGAATGACCACATTTATCTCACTGGGATCTTGGAAAAGGAAATCGCTAGCACCTGAGAGGCACAGGTAATGCCAGTGTGCCAGTGAAGAGAGAAGAGAAGAACCCAGGGCTCCCAGCTGCAGTCAGCCCCTGTGGCACCTTGCTCTGTACCCTTCTTTCAGGACCCACTGTAAAGCCATTCAGAGCTCTGACAAGAAGCCCCAGGAGCAGTTTCCCGCAGAGAAGGCAGCAGCACGGGGACCAAGCTTCTGACTTATCTCACACCTGAGGCAACTCCCACGGAGGCTGCAGAAGGTTAAGCCTGTGTGCCTCACGAAGGATGCTCCAAAGAGTGAAGTCAAGCAAGAGATTAGAGATGATTCTTATCTAGTCTGAATGATGCCTTGAGATCTGAAGAGTCTTCAGGCCTGATGTCCCTGAAGATAACTGAAATGGGGGAGAAACCTGATCACCTCCCTGCAAGTGAGGAAGTGAATATTATTTTTGGAAAACCTGGACACATTTCTGTGCAAGTGGTTTGCATCCTGATGGGGCTGGGAACAGCATTTCCGGAATCCAATCAATTTTCACTGCTTTTAGCAGAGCAGGTGGGCCTCGGGGTTAGTGACCAGGCCCTTTCCGCCTTCCCCAATCTCCAACTACCCTATTGCAGTCTCTCTAGCCTGGACTCTGAGACACAGGAGCTCCTTGGGAACTCTTTATCCATTCAACAGCTTAGTGGTTAGCTGTTTAATGCTAGGCCAAGAATTTTTCTGCCCACCTCAGCCATCCAGAAGAGTTTCACTAGCTGGGAACCTAAAAACACCTTCAACGGGCTTCCCTATGACCCCAGCTCTACTGACCCTGTAGAAGGAGAAAGTCAAAGGGATGTGAGGTGGCACCTAACCAGAAGGTGAGCAGAAGGGCAGAGGAGACGGAACCTTCTCCTTTACGCTATCCTCGCTGACCACTTACTGCGTCCCTTCTCTGGGTCTGGCCTCAAGGATTTCCCCCTAACCCGAGAATGGGGTGGTCTGGCCCTCTGAGCTTATGGTGTAAGTAGGCAAAAAGCTTTACAATTACAGAGGAATACGTGTGTACACACAAACACACAACAACCTAAACACACTTGCGTACTTAATCCCATTCACGTCATCCACGTATCTCATTAGGGAAGGCAGAGGACTGGGCTGGACTCCATCTAGAGGGCAGGCAAAGGACTAGAAAAGGAATTTTCCTTTTGAAAGAATGGGTAATGGAACAAAGTTAAACAAGGTTTAAGTTTCTAAGTATACATCATAGGAACCGAATTGGGTAAAGGATAAAGAAGTAAATAGGAACATGGTTACACACACATACGAACTGCCTGTGTTTAAGAACAGGTCATCACAGAGTTAGAAGAATGACTGCTCCAACCCAGGACCTGTTTGGTAGTGCATCAGGGGAGCTTACTAGTGGTTCCCACAAAAATTAATGAAATTTTAAAAAATCATGTCCCAAATAATTTCCCACTTTTTTGACCCTAATGAACTGAATGTTTTGTATTTCTTCAATTTCATTTCCAAATCCCACATGATGCCAGTTCCTAAACCACCATTATTAGACTAACCCCTGCATCTCCATCCCCCAGTGTAGCCTTAGCCAAAGATGAGAGACCCTGTTCACACAAGAAAATGGCTCATCTACACAACAGAATAGAGCAAGACTACACTGCTAAAGGGCATTTGTGAGTAAAAAGAAGGTCCAAAGTGTGCCAAATCAGTTGAATGTCTAACTCATCGGCCAGGGACTGAAGAACCAGGATATTATCAGGGTTTTCAGGGGACAATGGCTTTCTGGTGAAATGACTCGAGCTTTCATAGTTCATGAACAACTTCAGCATAATAGATTTACAAAACTACCTATCCCATTCAATCCTACTGAACATTAGGGAGGGTTAAAAACCAACCAACCAACCAACCAATAAGCTATATTGAAATGAATGGAAACTTAGAAAACATGGAATAGAGTGAATCAGAACTAGAAGAGATTAAAGAATATCTAAGTCATTTTACAGTCTAGAAGGCTGAGGCCCAGAGAAATTAAGTGACCTACTCAAGGTCATGCAGTTATTTAATGACACGACTGGGACCAGAACCCAAGTCCCTCGGCTATCAGTCTAATGCTTTTCCCTACACCCACTGCCTCTCAGAGCAACGATGCTTTAGAGAAGACCCATCAGAGATTACTTGTTGTATCTAGAGACATAGTCTTATGTGAAAGTCAATTATTACTTGGACACAGCCCTTGGAAACCACTGACTGTACTAATCCAAACCATACTTTGGAAACCACCATCCACTAGATACAACTAGCTACGGACTATCAATTCTGTCAAAAATAGGTAAGTGAATAGTCAGGTTTTTTCAGTCAAATCCTGTCTCTCCTCGAAGAGCGGGCTAGGACAACGTTTTGAAGCATACCTTCTATAGTCCTTTTAATCCTTTCCACCACCTCTGGTGGTAGTAGATCAAGTACCTAAATCCTTGATTCACAGAGAAGAAAACAGGCAGAAAGAAGCTGAGTGACATTCAAGTTCACATGGCAGGTTAGTGGCAGAACTATGTTTGCAATCCAGGGCTTAGACATCTTGTCCCGGGACCTTTTCCTCTACATCATGTAGCATAACTCTGAGGATTGCTTATATATTTTAATATCTGGATTTCAAGGCTAGTGATTAGGGAGAGGAAGCACTATACTCAAAACCACCCTGAACCAGGACCTCCAGAAGCAAACTCTGTACTACTTCTCCTTCATCCCCTCTTTTCGTAACTAGTGTCAAGCTCAAGACTAACTGCATAGAATCCTGTTCAAAAGACTAGATAGTCTCAATGATAGTTGAACACATGAGTCTACAGTCATACAGGAGTATGAAGTCAGCAAGTAGAAAAGTGAAATTAAGAAAAATAATTTGAACAGAAATTAAAGTGGATAGTTAATGCTGATCGACAATTAACAAAAAAGTCAACTCGTGGATATGTTGAGGACCTTACCCAGTTTTCAAACTATGATTCCTGCAGTTCGGGATCATGTCACTTGTTAGAATATTGGCAGGGAAAGTACATTGAAAGATGTACCTAGATTTTTTTCCTTATCTTTGTTTTTTTTTTTTTTTAACTTTGCAGAGGTAGTGGTTGAAATTTATCTAAACCTAGATGTTTAGGTTATTAATGAATTCTAGTGATCCAGGTTCCCTCATTTCAATTACCAGGTAACTACAAGGCAGAAAGATCCTAATGCTGTTAATCTAAGGCAATATTTGTTTCCCTTTTAATCTAGTTGGCATGGTAACCATGACAAACAGGAACCAAAAAGACTTTTATTTTCCCTTTCTGATGTCCTTATGAAATCTCAGCATTTGCAACGCTTTAAAATGATTGAAGGAAAAGCGTTGTTATGACCCATCACCCTCGGAGCCCAAAGAGCATCATGAGGAGCATCATTAGAACTAAGAGAAAGTGGATCAGAAAAAGAAACAGCTTTAAAGGGGTTCCTTTTGAGTCTTGTTTTCTACTCAGAATGTTCTATGTTTTTCTCATCAAGTGTGGGAATGAATTTATCTTAGCAGGTTACTTAACTACACTGGATAATGTCACACTAACCAGTGTAGGGCACTGACCCAAGTCCTGGGGGGGCTCCTTGGACCAACAGACTATTTTACAAACCTGGGTGGTGGGAGGGATGGTATATTTTTGATAATCAGACATTCCAATGTAATGTTTTCCTTAGAGGTCACCCTCCCCCATCAATGTTATCGTGAAAAACATCAAGTGTGTTCTTTTCTATTTTCATATAATAAATGGGCTTTGCTTACCAACAACACAATGGCAAAGAAGAAATACTGTACAAAACTGCAGGAAGATAAACATGTGAAAACTTTCTATGGGGAAAAAAAAACTCTTGAGTTTCCTGTCGTCTTCTTTTGAAACTGTAGTGCATATGTTAAAATGTATATCATTTACGGTATTGAGTCATGTGCCACTGCTGTACCTGATGTATCCAATCTGGATTAAACAAACTATGTGCCGCAAACCCTAACATGATTACGATTGTTTATTTTAATACCAGTTCTCCTGCTATACATTAGAAAATAGGGTAATTTTGTTTTGGGGGAAGTTTTGTTTTTTTTTTAAACATCTTTATTGGAGTATAATTTTTTTACGAGGTGTGTTAGTCTCTGCTGTATAACAAGGTGAATCAGCTATACATATACATATATCCCCATATCTCCTCCCTCTTGCGTCTCCCTCCCACCCTCCATATCGCACCCTTCTAGGTGGTCACAAAGCACCGAGCTGATCTCCCTGTGCCATGTGGCTGCTTCCCACTAGCTATCTCTTTTACATTTGGTAGTGTATATATGTCCATGCCACTCTCTCACTTCGTCCCAGCTTCCCCTTCCTCCTCCCAGTGTCCTCAAGTCCATTCTCTATGTCTGTCTTTATTCCTGCCCTGCCACTAGGTTTATCAGTAGCTTTTTTTTTTTTAAGATGCCATATATTTGAACAGAGACTTTCTTCCTTGCCAGAAGACTCATAGAATCTCAGAAGGGTACTTAAGGTCTAGTCTCATCTTCCCTTCCCCGCCCTCCCTTAATGCAAGCAGCTCCTCTGTGACATCTGAGATGGTTCTTGCCTGCTTGTATGCTTTAGTCATGGATGTTCACTAACAGGGAAAGCATTTGGCATTTGCCAACAGCTCTATTTTGAGACACAGCCCTGTATTACTGAAAGAAAATATGCTTTTAATCTGCACTGGTTCTGCTGAGAATACACTGAATATCCACTCTTTCATCTAAACCAACGTCTCAAACTAAAAACTCAAAATTAAATGCTATACAGGGTATAGCAGAAAGCTTGGAAATCAGATGACAGAGGCCCTTAGGTTCTATCACTTACTTATATGGCTTCACATCAGTCTCTTCTCTCTTGGCTTCAGTTTGTTTCCTCCTCTTAAAAATGAGGGGATTGGATTAGATATTCTGAAGATCTGTTCTAACCTTAATAATTCTGGTTTAGGTAGTGAGAGCAAAAGGCATTTTCATATTTCACCGTAGTGTGGCAAGAACAACGGGGATTCTTTTGATTTCCCCACAACCAGATCCCAATAAATGAAAACTGAAATAGAAATGGAAGGTTAAGGCCAATCCGTGATGCCAGAAGGCCCTAGAAGTTGGCTGTGAAATTCATTTCAATCACTAATGTTCATATCCTTATCACCCACTAGGTGTCACTACAGATTCACAGCTCAAATAATCTGGAGCAAAGTAACTGGAAACCAGATGTGGTGAGCAATACGTGCTTTTTCATTAAAAAGCACTAAATGTTAACTGGGATATATGTGCTTGTTCACAGCGGCACAAAACAATAAACATATTCTGCAAAAATAAGAGAATAACCTTGTCAGAGTTCCAATGTCAGCTATGACTATCAAAAATATAATTTTATCTTTTAAGATTAACATAGCTTTATTTATATTTGCGGGAGAAAAAAAACCCTAAAACTTCAAACTACTCCCTTGTCTCATGAGTTGATCTGTAACTACTATAATTTCTGTTCAATTATTTTTAGTATTCAGGGGCTGAAGTTTACCTTTAAAGCTTTTTTTTAAGGTTAGGTTATGTTTAAAAGGTTAGCAATTATTATTGCAATACTTAGGCTACTTTAGAAAATATTACTTTTAATTACCCCAAATAACTTGTATCCTCTAAGTCAGAATTATCCAAAGCAACAGGTTTCTCAAACATTTCTCTACATGTTAATACTGCTAGCCTAATTTAAGTTAAAGCCTAACTTGAACAGCTGTTAATAAGTGTATTTAGTATTCTAGAATTCAGACATTAAACCAATTCACACTAGCCCTCATCCAAATTAAGTGAATGTATAAAGGCTCTCTATACTCATAAAAAGATTATTCTTTTCTCTAACTAGAAATTATCTTCTCTTACTAGTCATGTATTAGTTAAATCTTAGAACTAGAAGGGACCCTAAAAATCTAGTCCAACTGCCTCCTTTTATTGATGAGAAAATTGGACCCCGCGAGGCTAAATGACTAGTACAAAGTAAAAAGTAGGTAGTAACAGAGTCAACCAAGACAACTGCTCCTTCTACTACACAACATTCTCAAGTGCGTTTGCCTAAAACCTATCTATAGTCCCCAAAAGATTAAGGGGTTATGCACCTAGAATGACAATTCCAAATTAAAATTCCACACACAGTAACATACAAATGCCAGCAGATTCCTTCCACAGCCACAATAACTACATCCCTTATTTGGGAAGATAACTGCTGAAATTTTCCTAGCAAATGCTTATGAAAAATAAAACAGTATTATTTTCATGTTATGTATATGCTTACCTCCAGCTTACTTTTATATTAAAAAAGAGATCACAAGACAATCCTAAAAGAGAATCCAATTAATTTCAAGACTAATGGGTACCCACATCTCTAATTAAGATGCAGGAGTATCCTGATTAAAATTCCCTAGCAATGACAAACTGTGAACTTGGCTGTATTGTGGGGGAAAGGGTAGAAAAAAAAAAGAGGAAAGTTCAATTATATAGCAGTGACAATATCTTATTTAAACATGTAATTAAAGTCTTTTTAATGACATTCTGGACCTAATTATGGATTTGCTATTTACAATGTTAATTAATTCACTCTAACTTGGCAATACATGTACAGTACTGATACATATAAATAAAGCATATCATTGCCCAACCCAAATGACAGGAATCTAAGTTAAACAGTTTAGGGCTGTGTTATGTGAGTGTCAGACAGTAAATGACAATGGCTGTGGATGTTTGCTGACAGCCAGGGGGGAACGTGTTTATATTGCCTAGACAAGTATGCACACAGGAAAGGAGAGCTTCCCATCACTTTTAAAAAGTAAATACATATCTCTATTCATACTCGGTTCTCTCACCACAAATCCGTTCACAGAGAAGTTTGGGAACCAATCGTATATTCATAAAAGAACTGCTACAGGGAAGAAATTAAAGAATATGTAACTTCCAATTACATTTATCTAAATCATAATTTACAGATACAGCATCTCAGAAAAATGCTAGAAACTTCCCTTAGCCTACCAGCAGAGTACAGCAGTTCTTAACCTGGGTTCCACAGATGGGCTTCAAAGGGTCTATGAACCCTTTGAAATTACATATACAATTCTTGTTTATAGAATGAAATTTTCTGGGACAAATCTATAGCTTTCATCAGATTCATAAAAGGATCCAAAAATCAACAAAGATTAAGAGCTGCTCCTTTTCCTGAGAAACAAAGACAGCCACTACTGATGATCCTTAGCTATTTAATGCACATCAACCACAGCTTCCACAATTATAAAGACAAAAGATATTCAAAAGAGGAACAATAAACATGTCAACACACTTGGCTAAGTTTCTACTTTTACTGGTAATAAATATTTTTACTGGAAGCAAACAAGGACCTTCAGGAAAGTCTGAAGCAATGTTTATTCCTTCCTGCCTAAACCTAAAAGGAGAGGGGGCTTTCTGTTCTACCATGCTACAAATTTCTACAAGAACACACCTCTATGGAAATGTAGCCCAAGACTTTTGGAAAGAACTCCACAGCATAAACTAGCATTATTTTTCAAATCTCAACTGTTTTTATTTCTTTTAAGCAAGCAGTGGTATATAAGTCTTTTTAAGTGTTTCTTTTTGGAACAGCTTATAGAAAATGGCACCCTGGGACCTTTAGCTCTATGTCCCCCAAAATTTTCTTTCAAGAATCTCATCCAAGACGTTTCTTTAAAGAAGATAATTCATCTGACCTGAATCAGGTTGATTTAGGTCAAAACAATCTGAAAACTAGATGTGTCCCAGTGGAAAGCCTCAAAACTTCTCCAGTTGCTCAAAAATGCCACTATATGCCACTCTACTACAGGTCAAGGATGGCAATCCAAAGGTATCACTTGTTGATATCCCCAGATGGCGTGACGTACAGCCTATAATCACTGGTTGCCACGCATCATTTCTTGTAGATAAACGGTATTCATGTGATAGGCTGCCATCCAGCTTGGATGCCTCTGAGCGTTCCAATAATACGACTGAGAAGCAGAAGCATAGTATTCCTGCCACGCCCTGTAGTAAGCTCTCCAGTACTCCTCATAGTCCTGATAGGTGTCAGAAAAACTCGGATGTGTTTCCCTATGGCGGTCATACCAACCATCTTCCTGGGGTTCTGCCTGCAATCGATAGGAAGACCGCCTGGGAAGGCTTCTCTGGCTCTGCTTAGCTCTCTGGTTATGGTTAGCTCCCTCTTTATGCCTTGTCTTTATTTTGATTTCAGGTGATTCTTGATACTCTACTAGATGAGGGGGGTCATTTCCATTCAGAGGTTGTTCCAAAGAGATATGGCCACCCACAGGAATAGATTCCAAGTCTTTCAGCTGAGTATCAGAAGAACCTTCCAAGTATGACTTACTTCCTTTGCTCTGGGAAGAACTCCTTGAACTGTAAGAATCACTGTCACTCTCAGAGTCTCCAGATTGGCTACTACTTGCCAATATCTGCACTCTCTCTTCAGTAATTCTATTTCTCACAAAACCATTTTGAGGATTCACAGTCTGATCCCCAGGACCTGTGTAGTGTCTGATGACTTCCACAGGTTTCTCTAACCCCTCTTTAATATAGTGTTCGTAATCCTCCATCAATTCTGCAAAAGTCAAAGTACATGGCAGATGGGTTTTAAAGGAAGACAGACAGGGAATTTTGGGGAGTGACACAGAAGCTTCTTTGACTTGGTGCTGACTGTTAGTAGAGTTTTCAACAGAGGACTGAATAGAATTCTTCATTTGCTCTTCCAATTGTACGGCACAGCCCAG
Organism: Grampus griseus; assembly: GCF_964374135.1. NCBI lineage: Eukaryota > Metazoa > Chordata > Mammalia > Artiodactyla > Delphinidae > Grampus > Grampus griseus. Next base: position 85,394,439 of record NC_139017.1, read on the forward strand.
TTCTTTTGGTGACATGGCTTTTTCTACAATTCCACACTCTGAGTGGCTTTTCACAGGAAGCTTTTGTTTGGTATTATTTTTTGATTTGACTGATAGTGCAGATACAGAAGTATTTCTAGATGAAGCCATGTGGTTACCATGAGCTTTCTGAGTTTGAAAGGTGCTCTCTATTTTTTGAATTTGTTTTAGGGTCTGTGTAGGTATACTTGCTAAGCCATATGTATGCATGGCAGCTTCAACCTCCACATCCCAATCCAAACATTCTTCCATCAGACCAGGAGGAATAGGATCTACGTAAAAGGAATAAAAAAAGTATTAAATTCTCGAGCTGTTCTAGACCAGCATTTTCTGAATGGATTAATAAAGCTTTCCACGGTCAAATAAGATTAAGAAACAAAATATACTAACACTATACTAAGAAGCTTAATATATTAGATTTTAAAAGACCTAAGCAAAACTTGCAGTAAAGAAATTTGCCCAAAAATATAAAAGACCCATCCCATACCCCCTCACTCGAAAAGAGCTTATTCTAGGAGTGAGGTATGCCTCTACCGCGATTCTCCCATCCTTCCTCGTCTCCCTCTCCCCAACTCCTCCCCATTATCTCACTACTGATAACAGCAAAACAAGATATTAGAAAATGGATTGTGCTCCCCAAAGCTTACCAACTGGGAAATATTACAACTGCAACCCTGTACCCAAGTAAATCTGCCACCCTATATTCTACCAGGGAGAAATCACTGCCCTCAACGGTGGAGGAAAAAAACCTCCACGGGGAAAAAAGCCAGATGACTGTGAAAAGATCTGTGGTACCAATGGCACTTGTAAGTTTAAAAAAATTTGCTGGCTCTAACTCTATAAATTTCCTATCCCATCCAGGCATGACAATTTGCTTCCACCTGCACTCAGATCTTTCCAAAGTGTGACCAATTTTCATCTTAGGCAGACTAAGTACACAGAGGCCCTGCTTTACAAAGACCTCCCCTGTCTGTTGCTGCTAGTGGTGTTCCATGTATGTGTACCCACTACTCATTCTCTCAGATCTGGATTCTTCAGCTGGGGCTCTTGATCCTTCACTGAACAGACCCTCTAACTAAACATGGATTCCTACTAAGGTGCCATCCCTTGCTTGCGGAGACCTATCATTCAGGCCAATTCCCTCCTAATCCTGCTCCAGGCAACTCACCCGAACAGTCTGTTGTCACACAAGTGCCTAGTCCAGTATAGATCTAACACTATAAATATCATTTTCTCATCATTTCGGGGCTCTGTTAACTTTTCATAAAGATCCAAAGTCACTTTCTGGTAACCAAAGGCAAATCTTATTTTTATCACTAGATGTTATGATACTGAGTCTTACCACAAGTCCTAACTCTCTTGTACCAATTTTCAATTTACTTTTTCCATTATTTATAACTATAAAGATCACCAATAGACTTATACATAGAGAGAATTAACAAAATATAGTCTTAGAACTGACAGAGAACCTAAAGACCATCTACTCTAAAAACAAATATTTTGTAAATCAGGACATAAGCTTAGAGCAATTTAAAAAATGTGTGAAAATGAGTTACCACAAAGCCAAAACTACTAAAATTCACAGTACTCCCAAACCTGTGTTTCATCTAGCTTTGTAAAAATCACTAAAGGAGTTAATATAAATTGGTAAAATATTCATTGTTATATTTATTCAATAACTACATAGTCCATCTTCTAGAAGGTCATGTATACACTATATAAGTATACATTTATGTATCTATACAACGTATATATATACACACACTAACAGGCATACATTAACATATATAGTTGACCTTTGAATAACACGGGTTTGAACTGCAGGTATGAACTGCGCAGGTCCACTTATACGCAGATTTTTTCCAATGTACAACAGTACTACACAATCTGCTGTTGGCTGAATCAGTGGATGTGGAAAGGCAGATATGGAGGGCTGACTATAAGCTATACAGCGATTTATGCTGCATGGAGGCTCAGCGCCTCTAACCACCCCCATTGTTGTTCAAGGGTCAGTTGTATAGCAAATAAACCATATTTCCACCCAGGAGTTTGGTTTTTTTTTTAGTAAGTTTGTTTGTTTGTGTATTGATTGATCGATTGACTGATTGCATTGGGCTCTATCGATTGACTGCATTGCTCATGGGCTCTAGAGCGCAGGCTCATTAGTTGTGGTGCATGGTCTTAGTTGCTCTGCAGCACATGGGATCTTCCCGGACCAGGGATCGAACCCGTGTCCCCTGCACAGGCAGGTGGATTCCTAACCAGTGCGCCACCAGGGAAGCCCCAAGCTGCTTTTTAAAACTGCTGTCTTGGAAACAATGCATGTTTGAAACTATTAATGATCTCTTGAAAACTTTTTTAGAAACCCTAAAAAACTGGGTGGGGACTTCCAGGAGGCACAACTACTGAGCCCACGTGTCACAACTACTGAAGCCCACGTGCCTAGAGCCCGTGTTCCGTAACAAGAGAAGCCACTGCAATGAGAGGCCTGCGCACCACAATGAAGAGTAGCCCCAGCTCGCCGCAACTAGAGAAAGCCCGCACGCAGCAACGAAGACCCAACAAAGACCCAACACAGCCAAAAATAAATAAATTAATTTAAAAAAATAGCAGCTTGATAAATGATTCATTAAAATCAAAAGAAAACACTTCAACATTTTCAGAACAGTGTCCAAATTAAAGATACTATTCCTTCCCCATGGTGACAAAGGGGAGTATGGCAAGAATTACCTTCATAACAACATAAGAGGTAAAATACATCCCTTGATATAAAAGAATAAAATCAAATTGCAGGGCTACAAAGTAAAATATGGAGTTAATACAGTAGGAAAATATTTTTCATTTTTCATGTGTCATTAGTTAGCTTGCAATCTTCTCCCTGTTACTTATTAGCTGTAAGACCTTAGACAAATATTTAACCTCTCTATGCCTCAATATCCTCATCTACAAAAGGCAGATAATAATAGCGCATACCTCACGTAATTGTGGTGTGAATTAAATGAGTTAACATATATACTTAGAACAGTATCCAACACATCATAAGTACTCTATGTTAGCTATTATTTTTATTAGGCCTATCATTATTATTTTGACAGCAAAATGAAACAGACAAAATATACCTGGTAAAGGCTGAAGATTGATCTTACATTTCTGGGCAATTTTCATCATCATATTTTCTTCTTCTCCCCTACAGCAGTAGGTCACTGTCAGTCCCAAAGTACCTAAAGCACAGAAGGAATGTTAAGTAGTAAATCATTTTCACATAAATGACACTTCAAGTCCACCTGTCACATTATAGCTTCCTCCCCTTAAAGAAAGCACCCAAACTTTTTTCTTTTCTTTTCTTTTTTTTTTTTTTTTTTACCAAAACGGCCAGCTCTGCCAATCCGATGCATATATGTCTCCCAATTCAATGGAACATCCAGGTTTACAACCAGATTCACGTTCTCAGCATCAATTCCACGGGACGTCTTGAAGAAGAGAACAGTTGTTTGTGTGCATTAGCCATTGCATGGCACACTATATTATTCAGTATAACCAAGAGCCCAATTAAGAATAGGAGGATATTTAAGAGCAAGGAGGATATTTAGGAGCAAAGGAAAAGAAAATTCATTTCTAATGACTAATTTCAACAATAAAGATAAAAATACAGAAGACATTTTTAGGAAGAAATCATATTCCCCAGCACTGGAAAGACAATTATCTTCCGGTATTCTTGTCAGATACACCCACCTAAAATAACAGATGAAATCTGTACATTTGATAACAGAACATATGTCCAGATGGATTAATCACCCAAACTGAACAGGAAATTTACCAAATCTGTGGAAACGAGGACTCTGCAATGAAACTGCTTCAGTTTAGCCATAGCATCAAGACGCTGATTCTGATTCATGTTGCCTAAAAAGACCCAGAAAGAAAGTCATATAAAAACAAGTGAACAGGGCTTCCCTGGTGGCGCAGTGGTTGAGAGTCCGCCTGCCGATGCAGAGGACACGGGTTCGTGCCTGCGCGTCCGGAACCTGTGCTCCGCAACGGGAGAGGCCACAGCAGTGAGAGGCCCACATACCGCAAAAAAAACCAAAACAAGTGAACATACATTTATCAAATCCACAAAAATCAGAAATCATAATTGCCAGTCTTAACACTTTAACAACCAAAGTTAATTCTGTCCTTATATGCAAATCTAGGTTAAGAACTAACGTCAGAAACAAAAACCTAAAGTCAGAATCTTCTACAATATGGTTAGGCAATCAACTAGAAATTCAATTTTAAATGGTGACTAGGCTATGCCTGCAGCTATAACATTATATCTACAAAGTGCCATATGAGGTTTAACAATTCTTAGGAAAATAATATTGATTTAACCAGCTGTTTACCAATTTGGTGTTGAATTGTGATCTATCATCCAAATACTGGTCCATCAGAAAACAATCTCCCCAGTATCTCATAATATACCACGACTAAATGAGCTTACGCTAACAGGTTAAAAACTAAGCTGAGATAGCAATCAAAACTCTAAAAAGGATCTCACTTATCAAAAATTCCTTTAAATCTTTCACTCCTAGGTCAACAGTAATAATTTAGCTTTGTGTCAAAAATGAATCAGTTTTGCCTTCCACAAGACTGTAAAAGTCAATTTAGTTAGCAATTCTTTGTATTTTTTACAATGTTTATCTTAAGATAACAAAGACAGACTCTATTTTGTAAAGTTATTATGTTCTTTGTGGCTATAACTCCAGTTTTCTAGTTTTTTAGTACATACCATGTTACTTCTTAAAGAGACAAATCCCAGTGAAAAATAAACCTGAAATTCCTTTTACTCTGAAGACTCAGTCTAACCTCACACTCACAAGACAAGTCAGGAAGTGGTATCTCTTCCTCCCGACTTTGGAGAAGCTTCAAGTCAGGATACTAAACAAAGATTAAAGTTAAGAGATGAACTTACCTGAAATGCACTCTGCAGGAAAGCCTTTAGAAGAAAGGATATCAGCCAAGTGTTGTGCTCTATGAAAAATAACACAGAGGGTTATAATTTTACAAATACTGCCCCACACCTATCCTTTTATTTCACAAGTTCCCCAGATGACTTTTTTTTTTTTTGCGGTACGCGGGCCTCTCCCATTGCGAAGCACAGGCTCCGGACGCGCAGGCTCAGCGGCCGTGGCTCACAGGCCTAGCTGCTCCGCGGCATGTGGGATCTTCCCGGATCGGGGCACGAACCCGTGTCCCCTGCATCGGCAGGCGGACTCCCAACCACTGCGCCACCAGGGAAGCCCCCCAGATGACTTTTTAAGGTACATTACCTGCTGTGTAAATTAGAAAAGACTAAGGCCTGATTAAATGGAATTTTGCTGAACAATTCTTGTAAATGCTGAGTCTTTTCCTCAAAAATCTTATGGGCCAAAGGGTATGAACTGACAACTTTGTAGTACTGCTTCAAACCTACAAAGAAGAGTCTTCTGTTAAAATGAACATATTTTCTATAGCAAATATGAAAGCAAAAGCCAACTTAGCAAAGGAAAGCTCCAGAATATCACAAACCAACCCACTAAATATCCAGTATCTGTACACACCTATGAGACTCGGATCACTGGAGTTTAGTCTTACAAAAGTGGGCTCTCTCATGTACTTTGTCAAAGCATTAGCCAAAAATTCAGGGTAAGTAGCTGACACTGCCAACATCTGCTTACTGGCAGGCAAGGAAGAATAAATCCAACTGCAAAATAAAAGAAAAACACACACACCATGGAAACTATTCAGATGATAATCACCACCTAGAAAAGCAAAAGATAGATACTTTGGGGCACCATTTCAATAGTCAAGTTAGTTATTTTTCTTACTTTATTTGCTCCTGGAAGCTGCCTTCTTCTAAAAGCTTATCTGCTTCATCAAGAATAAAGAGACGTATACTGCCTGGATTCAAGTAGTCAAGTTCTATCAGTTGTTTAATTCTGCCTAAAGTCCAGAAAAAAAATATTCAAATATTCATATGCACCAAATCCGTGCAAATTTCAGCAAATGTTGTTATTCTACTTACAGGTTGAATTGCTAACTTTCCTGACCCAACCCTCATTATTCTTTACACACTAAACCACAAATTAGAAATCCTGAGTTCTGATCTTCCCTAAATCCATTATTTTTTCCCTCACATTTCATCACCAATACGTATGGAAAATAAACACTTCCTGTCAAAAGACTTGTAAGGCACTGAATGCTAGATTATGATTCTGAGTGACTCATGACCGAAGGACTAATACTGAAGCAAAGAATAATCCCAATCCATGGCTTAGAAGGGCTTTCTGAAATCATCTCATTCCTCTTCTGCTCAGAAGCCTATCCCATACTTGTTCTTAAACATCCTTAGAAACAGAAATTTCATAAATCCTGTTGGTAATCCAGTCATGTGTTTATATGTCACTAATCTAATGCTCTTCATTTTTAATCCTCAAAATAATTACCATAATTATCAAAGATTGCCATATTCTTATTGCTATATAGAAGTGTTCAGTTACTTAAAAGCCCCAGTTATTAACAAGCATTGATATCTTACCAGGAGAACCAACAGCAATATGACACTTTTTAAGTCTGGTTTTGTCTTGTGATAATGGAGTCCCTCCGATAAACACATGACACTCTAAGCCTTCCATTTTTATTCCAATGGCTGTGATAACAGAATGTATCTGTACAGCAATTTCTCTTGTAGGAGCCAAGATCAAAATCTAAAAAACACATAAAATATACCTTTAACAAGTCGGTAGAATAAATACATAAGGCAGGACTCAAAAAGCTTTACAGTGTTTTTTAACCCAGATACTCATATCTGGGTTAAAAAACACTGTTGAAGAGTCATCATCAGATATACATGACTGAGAACTTGAAATACAGCCTGCTGTAACTACTAAACCACAAAGTAAGACTATGAGGGTCATACCTGATTCATCTTTATATCCCCAATGCCTGGCATACTGTTTAAACATAACATGGGCTCAACAAATCTTTGCTGAAGAAATGATCTCCAAACCCAAATCTCCTGTTAATTTGGGTAAGGCCCTCTTAGACCCTACTCTGAGAGAACCCAGAAGGTGGGAGATCAGTATAATACATTCACTTTAAGAACCACATGCAGTTACCTACCATAGCCAAACACCTCATTACCACGAATCAGGTCAAATGCTAAACCTCACCACAATCTAGTGAGCAAATAAAAGAATAAAAAATCCCTATCGGTATTCTCAAGTAATGACAAAATTGACACACATGGCAGACTTATTTTATTTAACACGCAGTAATAACAGAAATCTCTAAACTTCTAACACTAATAATGTGTATTTGGTCACTAACCACACCAACACCACTCATCAGCCTAAGTATCTACTTTACTTGTATACTTTTCATATGTCTTAACACAATCATTCACTTCTACCTCTGAGGAGCTACTGGTATTTCATCTGACCTGTAGGAAATCCACATAACATACCCTCCTTGGGTCCTCTGAGCTAAACTCACCTGGGTACTTAGGTTTTCAAGAACAAGAGAGTCCAGAGCAATGGTGGAGAATACACAGGTTTTCCCAGTGCCAGACTTAGCTTGAACAATTAAATCTGGGGAGGAAAAAAAAAATTATCATTAGCCAGGACTGACTGAAGAAGCTTAGGTACCAACATGAAATTCCAGAACTAGACAGGCCTCCAGAGATCACATCCTTAACCACCTTCGTTTTTAAGTTAACTCTAAAACAAGCATGCGGCCATATCCAGAAACAGGCCTCCTCCCTGAACCTCCACCGTTTCTCTTCTTTTTTTGGCTTAGAAAGCAGAAATTTATTTTCTCAAAGTTTTGGAGGCCAGAAATATGAAATCAAGGTATCAGCCGGGCCACATTCCCTCCTACGGCTCTATGGTACAATCCTTCCCGTCTCTTCCAGCTTCTGACGGCTGAGACATTTCTTGGCTTGGAGTTGTGTAATTCCAATCTCTGCCTCCATTTTCACATGGCTTTCTTCTCTGCCTTTCTCCCTGCTCTTATAAGGACTCTTGTCACTGGATTTAGGGCCTACCCTAATCCAGGCTGATCTCATCTGAGATCTTTCCTGCCGTTTATATTCCCAAACGTAGAACCACTTGACAGCGTGGAATGGGCCTCAACTATCTCCAAATTCAATACTGCGCCTCCGTTTGACAGAGGAGGACACTGAGGCTCGCGTGCGTGCGGCGTCTTGCCCCGGGCCGAGCCCTGCAAGACGGCCGCTCTGGGCCCTTCCCGGCCCTCGCCACGGGCTTGGCCGCCGCCGCCGCCGCCGCCCCCTCCTGCGGCCCTCCCGGCCCCTCCAGGGCCCCAGCCCTCACCAAGTCCGCACCGCCCCAGCGGTATGGCCTTGAGCTGCACGGGCGACGGCCGCTCGAAGCCAACCGCCCGCAGCCCCTCCACCACCGGCCGCGACAGCAGCAGCGACTCGAAGTCCCCCGGCTCCGCCAGCAGCACGTCCCCGGTGCGGGTCCGCGGACTGTTGATGTCATGAGCCGTCCGCAGACTCCGCACTGGCCGGGTGGCTGGCTCCGGGGCCGCGAACTGCGCAGCCACGCGCTCCGCCGGCATAGTGCTCTCCACGGTCTTTAAGGCCGCCGAGCCTTCAAAAGCCGTCGCCATGCTAGCCGCGCCGCCGGATCTCGCGGTACTTGGGGCGAGGCGTGGAGCCTGAGAACAAGAAGAGGAAAAACTTTATTGGCAGTCTTCCTGCGAAGACACTGACACTCCCGGCCTCGAAGAGGAGGGGTAAGGGACGGAAGTCGGAGGCTTAGAAGGACTCGGAAACAGCTATAACAACAAAAAAAACGTGGCCTGAGGAAGGCGGGAAAAGGGAGGGGAGGAAAGCTGAGGCTACCGGTGTGTCGCCGCCTGCGGCCTACAGAGGGCGCCGCGCGCTCACGGTGGGAGCACTGCCCCGCCCTGCGCCCGCGTTGCTGACCTCACAATGCTGCCTTTGTGAAGAGCCCAGTGCGTCACGCTCCCAGCCTCCGGGCTTCGGCTCGGCGGTCAACTCCTCCGGCTCCCCACCGTGTCCCGCCCCAACTCGCTGCCTCCTCCTGTGCTCGCAGAGAGCGCCCGAAGTACAGCGAGATTTAGGATTGACCACGTTGCCAGGTATATATCTGTGTGCTTTCATCTCTGCGTTCCCAGCCCCTAGCACAGTACCTGGCACACGCTGAGCTCTGATAAAAGCAAATCGAATTGGAACCAGCAACTGAACTGACAACTCCCACATTAGTAGCTACACCTCCGACCCTCCTCTGAACTCCAGACTTGTACATCCATCTCCCTTTTCAACACTTCCACTTTATGTCTAATAGCTCAAATTTAACATTTTCTATGTGTTGCTCCTATCCCTCCCCACCACCATCTCGTGGATGACAGCAGTCTTTACCACTTTATTTTAGGTCTCTGCTCAAATACCACCTTTTCAAAGAGGACTTTCCTGAACACTCTGAGATAGCTCCCCCATCCTGGCAGCTCCCCAGCCTTTCCCATCACTCTCTATTCCCTTATTCTGCTTTATTTTTCTGCTTATCACTAGATGAAATCATATGTTTATTGTCTGTCTCCCCCACTCTCTGAGGACAGGGACCTATTCTCTTTTGTTCTCTGCAGTATGCCTAATCGGAAAAAACAATCTAACACAGAGTAAGTGCTCAATATTTATTGAATAAATGAGCTCCTATAAAAAGTCTGAGTCGTAACTCCAAATTAAGTATTTTTGGAACCTAATATTCACAATTACAAATCTAAAGATTATATCATAATTCTGGTCGTTATCTCTCACCAGCCTCACACTTCCCTACACACACACACACACACACACACACACACACACACACACACACACACGGTGATGATGCAGATTCCAAAGGAGGTAGGAGGACTTTGGCAAGGTAATCCCACTGGAAAGGTATTCTCAGATGCATTTTTCTTATAAATTTACAAAACATTGAGAAAATGCCAACTGTTCATATGAAAGAAGGGGGCCTGTTGGGAGTGGGCAGTAAAGGTTCCAGACTTCCTCTTAGTACCTACCCCACCTCTTTCATCCACTTAATCCCTAAATCCCAAACCTGGGAATTAATTATTCTTGACTCCACCTTCCATTATCCCTCTCCCCTTTCTTTTTTTTTTGGGGGGGGGGATTTGGATTGACCAGGGATTGAACCCGGGGCCATGGCAGACAGTGAAAGCACTGAGTCCTAACCACTGGACCGCCAGGGAAATCCTTCCCCTTTCTAACAATTACTTGAGGGCAAGTAATTTTGCTTCCAAATATCGCATCCATATTTCTTCTCCAGTCTCCATAGCATCTGTCCTATTTTAGGTCCCTTTTAAGGGTCCTATTTTAGGAACTTTTAGGTCCTAACTATCACAACAACCTCCTGAATGGTTCCCCTGCCCAAATATTGCAGTTATGTTACTAGTCATAAATTATATTGCTATAGCTAAAAACAAATCAATACAATTTTTTTCCTCAGTAGTTAAAAACTGTAATAATGCTGTTGGTCATAATTTTTAGTGCCATAAAAATAAAACATAAAGGTAAGAGATCATTTAATAACCAGGTAAGGTATGAGAGTAACATACACAGAAACCAGTTGGACTGTTGTCTGCCTGCTGTCCTCCTTCAGGATAAAATCACAATGGGACCCCAGCCTCTTTGTATGCTGTTCTGTCTACTTGGAAAATCTTTCCTCACCTTATGTACCTGGAAGGTAGAGGGGGGAAGGATTCCTGTGAATTGAAGAAGTGGGAGTAAAAGGTAGACTCAGAATGGATTTTCAGGTTCAAATGGTCCCAGGCAATGATTTCACAATGGAAGTTTCTGCACCCAGAGAAAAGGAAAATAATGTAAACAAAAACGTAGACATAAGGTGGCCCCCCCTCGAATGTGAGGATCCGTGGGACTATGTGGAAAGAAGGGAAGGCACTAAGATTTTTATAGCCACTTTTTCTCATTTGATCCTCAAAGCAACAAAGGGTAGGCAACCTTATTATTTGCATTCAATCTGCAAACATCTCTTCATTCATTCTTTCAGCAGAAATCTTCTAAACGCCTAATACGAATCAGCCAGATGCTGGAGATGCAAAACTGGGACAAAATAAGCAGAGCACTTGCCCTCAAGAAGAAAGATACATGCAGACGGATAGCTCTGGCCAAGGAGGAAATATTCAGATAGCACAAGGTGGTGTAAAAGTACATGCAGTACTGACATTTTTCAGGGCCTTAGCGGCTCAAAGTGTGGCTGTCATGTGGGAGAGCGTGAGAACATCTGAAAAATTGAGAAAAACAGCTTTTGGTATTCAGAGACCAATAGCTTTCTTCTCTATGCTCTTCTCTCCCCATCCCAAATCAGAGTGGTTTAAAGCATGCATGGAACTATAAGAAAACCTCCATGCCCGGGTCACTTTTTTCCTAATCCCTGGAGTCTAGCACTTCTGCCAAGATAGCTGCATCAGGAGACAATGCTCAAGTCCCTTGAAGCACTGGGGTTGGGGGGGTGATTTTCTGAGCTGATCCTGAAGGATAGATGTGGAGTTCATCAGGCAGTGGGGGTGGAAGGAAAGCTCACCAGGCAGACAAGTTAGAAAGATATTCTGGGCAAAAGGAACAGTTTGTGCAAAGGCGTGGAAGCATGAGAAACTATAGTAGATACGGTAAGGTATGAGCTTTAGCATGAACGGAGGCAAGTATGGCAGCGCTTACCAGGAAACAAGGTTGCAGAGATATATTGGTCCCATAGTATGGAGGACCTTGTCTGCCACCATAAGGAACATAAAATTAATGTGTTATGCTCGCCCAAAGGAGGATAGTGTTATGTAGCAATAGAGAGAAATACAATTGGAAGTATAGACTAAGGCTTGATCGGTGACAAAGCTGAGGAGTTTGGATTGTAACTTGCAGAGCATCGAGCATCATCTCAGTTTGGGATCTAATATGAGGTAGTAACTGCAAGGCCCACTTTATAACGTTGTTTCTCACACCTAACAACCCCTGGGTCTTTTGGGTGTTGTCCACTGCTTTCTGAGTGTCAGTGCTTAACCTGTGTGCTGCTTAGCCAGCAAGCAGTGACTGAGCACATGTTTCCTAGTTCTCTCTCCCAGGCAAGGGGAACATTCCCTCCTATATTCTTCAGTTCATCTGCTCAGTGGACTATAGCACCATCAATAAACTTAAGTTACATCAAGTTTATTAAGTAACAATATCTGGCCTTCTGGACAGAATTTTTCACGACCCTGCTCAGTCCTATGCAGCTACCTTTCAACGTGGAGAATAACTATTTTCATATGTGCCCCTTGGCCTATGGGGTGACTATGTCTTCAGTACCTTTTCAAACAGGAATGAGGAGAGGGGAAGAAGCAGGAAAGGCCCAGGTTCCTATACTCTGCGCGGCCACCTCTCACCGTGGGGACTTGCTTAGCTGGCTTTCAGTAAAGGACCCCAGGCCATCCTCCCTCTCTCTAGACCAGACTCCCCTCTGCCCAAGGCCCACGTTGATTAATTGCCCCATTTAATACCACAGCCTCAGTCTTTAGGGAGGAAGGCGTCACGTTTGCTCTTCTGCTGAGAATGGGGCCCAATTCATTCTTGTCCAGGCAACATAATAAATAACCTGCCCCTGTTGGCAGGGAGTTTATTAGAGACTGATGGGACATTTAACAATAACTGGGGGCCTGTGATTTATTAGGTAGGCAGGTTTGTGGCGTCTCCGAAGACGGGGAATGTGGAATTTAATTGATAAAGCGGCTGTCAGCAACAATGAGATGCACTCAATAGAATACGCATTTGAGGGCTTCTCTTTGGAGCTGTCAGGAGGGGTTTCTGCTAATCATACGCAGCTCCTGTGGATGGTGGTGTCTGCTGGTTATTTGGGTGAGACACAAATGGCAGGGAGGGGACTCTGAAAGGGGCCCGGGGAAGGGTGCACCTGTCAGTTGCCCGGCCTGATGGAAGAATGTGACACAAATGAGCAAAAGGAAAGATTTCCATCAGGCCAAGAGAGGGCTCCCCTTCAAGAGGACTTTGTTTCTCTCCTGTGAGCTGCTCAAGAGAACAAGAGGTGCCGAGCACCCACTTCCTGGAGAAGGAGGGAAAGGAAAGAGTTAAGTGGCAAGAGAGATTTGTTCTGGAATTCGAAACTCCCTAAGCCTGACCTATCTGCACCAGACACCCCCCTGCCTGGCTCCCCAGCCACAGACACATCACACCCCCACACACACCACCGTTACCTGCCTCCCCCCAACACCATAGTTACCCACATCCACACAGCCTCCTCCTGTCACTGCTGCTTTCAGGCCGAGAACAGAGCCACAGAGACTCAGATGGATGGAGCCTCACCTTTTTTCTATTGTTGTCTGCCGGCTCTGGAGACCCCAGAATCCAGGCTGAGAAACTGGAAATAAATTCCTGTCTGGAGCGTGCAGAGCGTACCGCACCTTACCTCCTCGGCCCGCCCTCCACCCAGCTTCCCGACAGCAAGGGAGCTTGGTTTTCTCTCTGAGGCCATCCACGATGGCACTGGTGATGGCACAGCTCTGTCCTCAGGCAGCCCTGAGCCTTTCCGGGCGGCTCTGCTCAAATTTGCCGCTCCCCTCATCCCTCAGGCGGTTGCTCAGACTTAAACAAGGCCACGTAAGGCACGAGAGAGGGGCTTTCTGAGGCCAGTCTGCTTCCCTCCTGTGATCCTCCCACATCTATTCTTAGGTCCCAGGAGACTGATCTGCCTCCATGTTCCCTCCAGGGAGAGAAAGGGAGGGGGAGGCAAAGTCAGGGAAGAAGAAGTCATTGTCACTGTCTAATCTGAGCCTCAGTGGTGACACTGAGGGACCTCTGAGCAGAATGGATACAGCAACTGGTTTGATTAAATCAAACCTCTCCCTCAACCTTGTTAAATTAAACTGACAGGCCGGGAGCAGATGAGGGAGCGCAGAGGGCTCATCACCTGCGGTGGAGGCAGGGGAGGCCGGGAGATGGGGCCTCCCTCCCAGGAAGATCAGATGGTAGCAGAGCAGCGGCCTGCCCTTTCCCTTATTTGCTGACTATAGATAGGAGATGAGATTTATGGATGTGAGATGCCTAAGTACCTGTCTGAGCACAGGCTGTGAAAGTGATGCAGCGGCAGACTGCCGCCGCTCAGTAGGCTCTGCAAATTCCCTTGGCGCTGTCCAGTGACAGTGTTCTTGACATTTCAAAGGGCCTTTACACTTTACCTTCACAGCAGGCAGGTAGCAGTGAGATTGTTTTCCTCACTTTACAGTCAGAGAAATTGAGGCACGGGGGTGGATTACAGGGCCAACTAGCAGGCAGAGATGGGCAGCGGAGCCAGTCTAAGACCCCCAGGTCTCCCTCACTTCTCCCTCCCCCGTCCTGGCTCACTTCACCTCCAGCTTATGTCATTTGGCAGAACTCCCCAGGACTTAGTCCCTGGACTGCCATCTCTTCTCCCACCCACCAGAGAAATGTAAACCACACAGCTTGCTTCGTGGGCCATCAGGAAAATGCCAGTTCCCACCTGGCTTGGGGCAGCCCACCTGCAAAGCACACGGCTGGCTTCCAAAGGTCACAAGGCCATTCTAATGTACTCATATCACTCTCCCACCTGCCCAAGCCCTCCCGAGTGATTTCCACTCCACCTAATTACAAGTTAGGGGAGGGGAAGGGGGTGGGCGAGATATTGTTAGCAACACCAGCAAACAGCAATAGGAGACAGATAACACCGATACCCTGCTGGCTTCCTCACCTGTCACCCAGTTCCTCACCTGCCAAAGCTAATTTTCCACTCACCAGTGGGTGAGAGCTCATTTCAGAGTGTGTGAGCCACACACACACTCACACACATGCATGGGTACCCAGTGCCATTGTGAATAGAGTAATGCCTCACCCAGGATTCCCTTGTTCTCACTTTCCATGCACTCCAATGATTTGTTTATTGACACCTCCACCCTTTTCCAATCTGTTTTCCGTAGGAAAGACACTGGGATGCGGAGGCTGGCAAAGACAGTGCATAGTGATTACTGGAGACCCTGTTGACCCCTACCTCCTCCAAGGCACACTCATCACACGCCAATTAATGATCAGAACCTGGGACAGGGAGAACAAAGGACAGAGGGAAGGGGAGAGAGGAGCAGACTTTCAACCACTGCCACCATGAAGGAAGCTGGGAGGGAGAGCCGGCACAAGGTGGTAACATTTGCCTGATGAGGACAAACAGCTGGAAACAGCACCTACCGGGGAGTGTATGTATGGGCCACACCAGACATGGCATTGCCGTGCTCTTCCCTCATGGTTTTCATCACCACTCTTGACCTGAAAAAGATAGCAAAGAGCAGGCAGGCAGATAGGTCGAAGGTACTTGGACAAATATCACCAGCTTCCTGAACTCACCGTTGGTGTTGTGACTGGCCGCACGCAAACCCAACACGTCCAACCTATCGATCTGAAATCATAGAAGAGATCTCTAAGGCAAGGAGTTGGATTCCTCTAGAAACACCTACCAAAGTGTGATGGAGGGGAAAGAGGTCTCGGCGGGGAGTAGGGGGAGGGTGGGAGGGACAGGGGAGGGAAGATCACTGGATCTGAGTTCCTTTGCTGATTCTGCCATTAGCGACCTGGGTGACTTAGGGCAAATCACTTAACATTTCTGGGCTGCACTCTCGTAACTTGTAAAGTCATATGCTTGGGTGTGAAATGCAGACTGTCAGACTTAGAGATCACAGAGGAGAAAACTGAGACACAACGAGGTTAAATTACGTGTTCAAGTCCACATGGTGAGGCCTTGGAGTGACAGAAGGCATGGGTTCTGAAGCCAGAGCCTCTGGGTGAACCGAGGGGAGTTCTGGTTCCTCATCCCTTCCTCACCTGCAGAACAGAGGCAATAGGAGCCCTGCCTCCGAGGGTCTGGGAAGAACAGATGCATGCCTGACACAAGGAAATCCCTCAATAAATGTTAGCTAGCTCTATTTTCAGTGACAGACTGGAGGTTCAGACCCACAGAGCTTGACTTCTAGTCTCTCCATGAGGTCACAATTCCCTGATTATCTATAAGGTCCTTTACAGCTCCCAAATTCTATGATTCTAAGTCAGAGAGATGAAAATGCAAGTGATTTCGAAAACCCTCCAGGCAGAGACACAAAAGGCCATTTGGGGGATTCATTATTCACTCTCCATTGCCTCAGTCGCTTTCTATGGATGACGATTCATGAGGAATAATCACAGCAGGGAAAACCTGTCCAAATGCAGGGAGGAGGGAGGGCAGTAAAAAACCCAAACTCCTTTGCGTGTTCAACTCCTGTTCTGCAATGTGCATCTTCATTTGTTAAATGACGGCAGTGTTTCTTGGCCTCATTGCCTTTCCGCTCTGGGAACCGGAGGCTGTCTCCTGGTACAGACTGCTGCTGCTGTGAGTCACTGCCCACCCCACTCACACCCCACAAAACCGCAGAACTCTGGTCAAGCAGAAGCCCTCACAGAAGCAGCTGTCACCCTCAAGCATTGGCTCCCCTCAGGGTCTCCAGGCTGAAACCTCACCTGTACCCCAGGGCCGGTGTCTGATCAAGGTAAGGACAGTTCTCTGCCACCTGCGAAAGACCAGGCTTAGGAGCCAGCCTGGTGGAAGCAAATATGCACAGTAAGCCAAACCTGAAACTGACCTCTTTTTCTACTTACCCCATGGCCTCAGTGGGAGAAGCAGGTCGCCTTCTTTCTCTCTTGCTGACAACTCTCCCCCTGGCAGGCTGCCAATGCCTGGTACTTGTTTACAG
Source organism: Grampus griseus (assembly GCF_964374135.1). Lineage (NCBI taxonomy): Eukaryota > Metazoa > Chordata > Mammalia > Artiodactyla > Delphinidae > Grampus > Grampus griseus. The sequence continues at coordinate 85,411,257 of NC_139017.1, forward strand.
CTACCAGAAGCTGGTGGAGATGACCAAATAGTGTGTAATAAAATCAGCTTTTGCCCTGAGTTGCAGGCCACGGTGATGTTACAGGCAAGTCAGCGCTGGGCCTCCAGGGAGCCAGATGTGGCAGGATATCCCCAGGAGAGTGCAGGGAGCAAGTCTCTTTCCTTCTCAGTGCTGTTTGCATCAACCAGCATCAATCTGCACAAATTCCATAAGTATATCCCCTAGCTGTGCCCTGACATTCTTCAGGTGTTCTTTGCAGTTGAAAAATACTTGCTTTTCCAGCAAATGTTTGCAAAATGGAAATGTTTACTTCCCAGTAGCAATGAGACCATCGCTTAGGCACCATAAGCACAGGCCCATAGCTGCAAATAATTCCAAATAGGGGTTGGTAGCAGCCCATAGACTTAACTGTTCATTATTAAGACTAGTCTAATTTTGCACTTACAATTCCTCTGAATGAAGGAAGGAATGAATGAAGTTTTCTCAGACGACTATCCTTCATGCATGAAGTTTTCTCAGATGACTATCCTGCTACTGCTTCCTCCAACACCTTCCTTCTGTCCCTCTCCAAAAAGTTTTAGCACCTGCATAACTGGGTCTTGCAGCCCAGGAACTTTGTAAAGAAGTAACGACTGTGACCGTGGCGTCTAAGTTAACACAGTATGCAAGAGCGATGGCCATTCTGCGGATGGGGAAGTATTCCACAGAGGAGGGAAGTAGAAAGAGGTTACCTTGGAAACAGGGAGACTTTATTATATCACCTTTCAGACCCATCTCTTTGGACCTCAGTTGCTCTATCTGAAAGTGAGGAGAATGATACTCCGTGTTTGAGGACACCAAAAGCTAACAAGCTTCCTATGACTGAGTCTTTGATTCCACCACCCAGTCAGAAGAGTTTTCCCTTAAACACCAAAGTGAATCTTTCTTTTGGAACCGAGAGGGCTCCCAACATGTAGACCACTTCGTCTCTCTGCTGTCTCTCCTGGTGTTGGGATTGTAAGAAGCAGAGGAGCCCAGGCCTCTGTCTAAGGTGGACAGAGGAAGATATCATGAAAACTGAGAGTTAGGTTATTCTAAGAAGAGTTAGGCTTCTGTCCAATTCCTCCCCCACCATCCCAGTGTTTCACACCAGCCACGCAGTCTCTGCTCAGCACCTCTGGGCCTGCCTGCCAGGAGAGGTCCTCTGCCTGGAGAGAAACAGTTCTGCAGTGATATCCGAACACATTCCAACAGCACGTGTTTATCTCTAGGGTCAGCCTTTCCTGTTGATGCTCAGGAGGTGTGGGGGGAGTGGGGACGGGGATTGGGATAAGGGCTGTTGGCAGCCACAAGGGGGGGAGGCATGAGGGCAATGGGGACATGGACCCACCCTTGGGAGGGTGATGTTATGATGAGGTTTCCAGACTGTGTGTGGCCACATATCTCTTTCCTCACATCAGGTTATCAGGATGAGCTCCTCAGCTCTTCTGTTGCCAGTGGAGATGAGATGACCATTGCCTTAGCCAGGGGTGCCTCATCCAGGGCAGGCTAAGACTTGGTGGGTTGGGACATCCAGGTGAGAACCATAGGATCTGGAGCTAGGAGAATGGCAGTGTTTCCATTGTTTAGTTTAGGATCCGAGTTCCGTTGGGATATACCTGGTTCTGCCTCTCCCTTTGAGGTCAGTCATCGGTGCCAGGACCTTCAGGCTCTGGCAGTAGAGCAGAGGGGACCACCTTCCCTGACTAGGCTGGGCAAACCACAAGAGTCTGACACCTTTAGGCACCGTTTCCAGGAGCTGCACCTCAAGAAAAGTACCCACAATACACTTATCCCCACCAGCAAGGGGCAAAGCTGAGATGCTTCTGAGGGTTCCACTCCAGCTCTGGACGGCTTTGAGAAAGTAAGTTCACATCCAATCTCAAGACCTTTGATTTATTCTTTATTTTCAAATGAGGTAATCTCATCTTCCCCCCAGGCTGAGTGTTGCCGGGGGGCGGGCAGGAGGGAGGAGGCTGAACCATTTGATTCCTCTTCAGCAAAAATGAATCGTCCTCTAACCCCCACCCCCATCCTCAGCCCAAGGATATTTATCCCTGTTTATACAACCATGGCAATAGGCTTTATTCTCTACCACTTAAGAAAAAGAAAAAGAAAAGGTGGAAGACAGAGCTACCTCTTCAGAAACCAGGTAAGAGAGAGGGCTCCACACACCCTGGTGTAATGTTGACCTTCTCAGAGGCAGGGGAGCAAGAAAGTTGTAGTGGCCCAGCATCATAAAAGCACCCCAGAGTTTGACAGTAATTGTCCTGCAAAGTTCTGGGGGAACCACACGGGAATAGCGCTTCTGACTTGGCTGGGACCTGTCTCTTTTGAGCACTGCACTGAGTTTATGGTCATCAGTTTTTTTTCTTGCCATATCCTTGACCTTAAAAGTGGGTAGAGGGCTTCCCTGGTGGCACAGTGGTTGGGAGTCTGCCTGCCGATGCAGGGGACACGGTTCGTGCCCCGGTCTGGGAAGATCCCACATGCCACGGAGCAGCTGGGCCTGTGAGCCATGGCCACTGGGCCTGCGCGTCTGGAGCCTGTGCTTCGCAACGGGAGAGACCACAACAGTGAGAGGCCCGCGTACTGCAAAAAAAAAGTGGGTAGAATGCAATCTTTGGCTTTGCTAACAATATATTCTTCATCTCTAAGATGGATTCCCCTTGTCCTGACTACTTCACAGATCAGTGTCAAAATAGAGTTTTGTAAGGCATAAAGTGTTAGGATTCACATAGGTTTAAACTATAACAAGGGAAATTGAGGCCAGTGAAAGGAAAGCATCTGTGCAAGGTCATACTGTGTTGTCAATACTCTAGAAGGCCTCAACACCCAGTCCTAAATTCTTGTGACGACATCAGCCTGCATCTCCGGGAGTTTTAACCATAGCTGCTCTCCCACTAACTTCCAAGAGGATTCCAGTCCTTGAGCTCGAAGGCATGGAGAAAATTAGGCCTGAAACTTGACTCCCAATACTATTTCAGCCACACACCCGCAGACTCAGTGCCTCGTATACCCGCCACTGCTGCTGGGTGCTGCGCAGCAGAGCACCGGCCCTCCGGGTTGAGGAGCTCTTTTGTGGTGTTTCTCCCCGCATAAAACTTCCTCCGTGAACTATATGTTAACGGGCAGTCCCAGAGGATTCAACTCAAAAACTGGTCCACCTGGGCTGGAGACCGTAGCCCCATACTTGGGAATGGCTCCCACTCTGAACTCTCCTCGTGTCCTACCCAAAGGGGCCCCTTGGGGATCTCGATTCACAACTGCCAGGAAGCCGGGGGCCGGGCTCTGCAACGCTGAGTGGACCAGCGGGCCGGACTCGCCATGGGCGGTGGCCGGCCTGGGAGAGCAGCAGGAAATGCATTTTCGGGCTCTCCCAGCGGGCGTTGGAAACTCGGGGGCAGATTCTCAGCTCCATCCCACGGCCGTCGGCTTTCTGACCCACGCGGGATCCTGTGCCGCGATCTCGAAGGGAGCGAGGCCACCTGAGTTGGCGAGCGGCCACCGAGACACAGGCTTCGGACTGGGTTCTGACCCACCTGTGTGCCTTTTCCTTTTCTCTACCCAGCGGCTTCCGCTGCCCAGCTTCATCCAAAGGGGGCAGTCAGGGCTAGGCCGAGAGCCCTAGGCAAGGTCCACTATAACTGAGAACCCGGGGCTAAGTGGAGGCCGTCCGACTGGACTCTGCAAAGTCTTCATTTCTGAAGACGTTCATTTTTATCCTCCCTCCCTCCTTCGCTCTCACCTCTCCATGGTAAACAGAGGTGGCGCTCTTTGCTGACACGGATCGGAATGGCCGAAGTTTCTGCCTCCTTTCTTTGCCCCTTCTCTCGCGTCTTCAAGGTTGACTCATTCGGAGATCCCTAAATTCTGCCTGGGGCAAACTTTCCCCCATTAATTACCTTGAAACAACAAGTCGCTAATTGCGCTAATTATTCTCGGGCCCTGCAACACCGTCCCCCCGCGGGCCAGGCCGTATTGCAGGGAGCCCGGGCACCGGGTGGGAACCTCAGCCCCGACTCACGCGGAGGCCGGCGTTGCGGGTCCTGGGTTCGGCTGGGAGGAGCGCCCCGGGCAGGCCTGCGGCTCCTCTCGGGTCCATCGCCCAGGACCTGGCTGGAGCTCGCACACCTCCGGCGCATGGGCCGCGTCTGCTGAATAGAATGTTAGCATCTTTGAGTCCTCTCTCCCTCCCCCGACCTTACAGAGAGCTTCGCAAGTGGCCAGAGCAAGAATTAGGATAACTGACGCCGCCGGAGTACTGCGGGAGAGAAAGACCTGCCCCTCCACCCCTGCCCACCCTACTGAAGGCAGCCCCCATCCCATTACCCTATTTTATGTTTTCATGAAGAGTCATTACCTGAAATTATGGTGTCTAATTTTTTTTACCTGTCTGTCTTATCCCCTTCCCTTCCGCCGCCCCTTGTACGTTCTTGAGACCAGAGACCTAGCCTGTCTTATTCAGTAACCGCAGACCTATAACCCTGCAGGGAGTACAGTAGAGCCTCCATTGCTTCGTGATAAATACGTGAACGGACCGAGCAGCGGCTCCTCCGCTCCAGGGGTGAGGAGTAGACTGGAAGGTGAGGTAGACCCACACTTCCGGAGTCCACTTTTTTGAACACTTCAGAATTCAAAAGAGCTGCCGAGTGGCATTTGGGGTGGAGGGTGTTCCTTTTCTGATCGGAGTTTGGGAAACAGTGTTGACACTGAGGTACTCAGCTTCTTCCGAGACTGCTACCCAGTTCCCATCCGTAAGACGGGCTCTCTCTGGGGGTCACGTGCTTTGTTGGGGGACGTCGGTACAGTCTGGCGTCACGATATACCCCGCCGCACCGGCCAGAACCAGGTAGGTGTCCCCCATGTCAGCCCCCCAGGAGCGGAGGCCCTCGCCTGGTGCACCCACCCGCTCCAGGGCCCATCCACTGCAGCCCAGCCCGCGCCCCCCGTGCGTTCTTCTCATTGGCTGAAGGCATCCCTCCTGCATTCTCATAGGCTGTCCCACTTTTCCCTCCGCCCCCAGCACGGACTGCGCGCCGCGAGTAGCCGGGAAGCGGCTCCAAGTCCGGACCTGGGAGCAGAGGCTCGGCTCGGCGCTGCGAGAGGCGCGGGGGCCGCGAGCCGGCCGAGCGCGGTTTCGGTGGGACCGGTGTTCCCATCCTGGGACTCTCTCGTGGAGCCGAGCCCGGCCAATAGGCGCATGAGGAAGAAGAGCAGGGAAATGGACTGCTATTTGCGCCGCCTCAAACAGGAGCTGGTAAGAGCGGAGCGGGAGCCGGGGGCTGGGAGGGCTGCTCCGCCACGACGGGTACCTGGCCTCCGCCAGGACCCCGGGACCGCGACGCGCGCGGGGCCGAGGCCCAGAGAGGAGAGGAGGGCACACGGCGAGCAGGCGGAGGACAGGGCCTGTCCTGAGGAAAAGGGGCCCCGTGGAAACTTGGAGCAGAGACTTGTGTGAGAGGGAGGCAGGCACGAACGAGTGAGAGAGACGAAGGGAGCCAAGCAAGTCCAGACCGAAATGTGCCCAGAGACCCGAGGGAGCAAAGAGGGCTCACCCGAGACGCGGTGGGACCCGGGCGCCCTCACGGAAAGAGCGGAACGCGGCTGCCGGGCAGCTGGGGCTGCGCGGGGCGCCGGGAGGAGGGTGCGTGGCCCCAGCCCTGCGCGGGGCAGGAGGTCGGCCAGGGACTGCTCGCTCGAGGGGAGCTGGCACCTCCGGGCACCCCCCCAGCTGTGGCGGCCGGGCTTGGCAGGGCTGGCGCGGCTGCAGGGGCAGGCCCTGCCGGCTGTCTGCCCGGACTTGCCTGCCAGCGGGGAGGGGGCTGGCAGCTGGACCGGCGGGGGCGGGCCCGGCGCGGGAGGACGGGCGCCGCCTGGCAGCTCGCGAGCGGGAGTGCGGAGGCCCAGCCAGATGTCAGGGGTCTGGGCTGGGGGAACGAGGAGGGAACGTGCAGAGGCCGGGGTACGGGGGCCGGGAGAAGTGGCACAGTCTCGGGGTCGGGGGGTGGGCGGCGGGGCGTGGAAATCGCCCAAGTGGGGAGAGCGGCTTCTGCCGAAACTCTGTTGTGGGAGGCGCATTGCTTCTTACTGACTTAATATCCCTCCCCCTCCCACCTGCCACCTCTCTTGTTCTACCCACCACGAGAATTCAGACAGATATTATGCACGTCCCCCACCTGGGCCGCCACAGCCGTCTCTGTCAACCAGGCTCTCCTGGGGCTTTGCCTCCGCCTCCTTTTGTCCCTTTTAGTTTGTTTCTCTTGGAGTCGACCTCTTTTCGGTCTCACTTTTCTCCCCTCTTTCTTCTTGCTTTTCAGGGCCAGGGGCACCCAGGCTGACAACAGCAGACCTGGATCCAAAAAGTGCCAGCCCATGGCTCTCCAGATTCCATGACAGCCTCTCCCACTCCTGCCTGCAAACTGTCCACTCTTCCCGCTGGGGAGGGAGCTTGGCAGCTTTAACAGGGGCCAGCTTGGGGGGGAGGGGGAGCTTGTAGCAGCAGGTGTTCTCATTGATGTTTCCTGGTCAAGTGGCCCAGGCACTCTTTCTGTCTGTCCCACTCCGGGGCCTGCCTTCTCAGGTCAATGGTCACTTCTCTGGGACTTCCTCCCCAAGCCCTTTTGGTGGTGACACTCAGATGGGAACATTACCCAGAGGAATGCTTCTTAGATGAGGGACAGAAGGGTCTCCATCATGTCCTTTCCCATACTCATTTTCTCATGCTTTCCATGTCAATTTGGGATGGCTGGCCCAGCCCACACATAATTCTGACTTGTCCCATTCACTTGTCCAATACCAGAAGGAAAGGTCAAGGTTGCCACAGATAACGTCTGAAGTCCAAGGGCCATGCTGAGAAAAGAATCTAACAGAATCCTCTTTTTTTTGCTTGGAATCTGGGACCACACCACCCACCTCAGGATCTGCCTTAATAGAGGGTTTGTGGGTGTTCCTGGCACGGGCTTGAATTTTAAAATCCTACTGATTTGCATTTTTTACAGCACCTTAGGTGGGAGGTGGTGAGGGGGGGCGAAGACAGTCTGTGGACGCCGGGAGAATAAAAAAGGCAATAGGAATCTGCACGGAGCTGAGCTCCAGGTCTTGATTTGCACGCTCTCCTGCCAAGGACTTGAGCCCCAGTCCCCGGAAGGAGGAAGGGGAGAGGCTGAAGTCACCCAGCTCCCCATTAGCTTTCATTTGGCCCTTTGTCTGAACAGCTTCAGCCTTTGACTCTCTTGGAGAGGAAGCCAAATGCCTGGCCTGGGGCCCAGAATGACACTCAGATGGGAGAGCTCTGCACCCTCCCTCCACCCATGGTGTTCCGCCCCCTCCCCAGTGCCAGTCTGCCCAGAAAGGAGACAGAGCAGAGTGACAGGCAGAGCTATTAGAGTCTTGTTCACTCCCTGACGCCTCAGCCCAGGGCTTAGGCAGAGCCAGATCTCAGTGACTCTGTTTTCCCAATGGAGTGAAGGAGAAGGTGGAGCTGAGTTAGCTCAGGCTCAGCCTTTTGGCTCCTCTAAGGACTTTGGGGTTTGAATTCACCGCAGCTTGGTTGTGCCTGGGTTAGGAAGGTGTTGGCTTGTTTATCCCCTGGGTCTGCAATGGGGTGGGAAAGGCTTATAGTCAGTATGTGTCATGAGCTTGAAGTGTGTGTGTGTGTGTGTGTGTGTGTTCATCCCAGGCAGAATCTTCCCTGCCACCCAGGAGGACTGTGTGGTGCTTGGCTTTGCCCTAAGTTAGTGTGTGCCCAGGAATGGCACTCATGTAATACTAGTCAAGTTCTACATTCATTTATGCCGTTAAATTCCCTTCAAGAAGCATACGTCCCACAGACACTGTGGGTTAAGGCTGCTGGAAAAAGAAACATCAAGGAGTTGTGAAATTTTCTTTGTCGAGGGTGTTGTGCACTCCTCTCCTGCCTCCTGGTCCTGCCCTTGGCCCAGAAAATCTAGACAAGAAGAGTCTGATCTTGAAAACCAAAGTAGCAGAATTTCCCAATTTCCTGAAGCAGAAAATTTGCATTGTAACAAGTGAGCACTGGAGGGACGCTGAGAATTTGGGGATCCTGGCTCAATTAGGTTGATGTCTGGAGAACTGGCCCTTCTCCCCTGTTTGGAAGAGGACAGGGATCTGGTTTCAGGGCTGAAATGTAGCAGGAGAGTAGCAGCAGCTGACACACTTCTTCCTAAGGATGAGGGGGTCAGGACTGCAACTACTCAGTAGAGAATATATCTCTCCCCCTCCAGCAGCCAAAGAGGGGCCCTGCCTGAACACAGGCCTTGGGACCAGCTGTTCCTTATACACTGCTCCCTTGAGGGCTTCCAACAAATGGGGTAGACATAGGCACACAGAGGAAGCAGATGTAAGATGCTCACAGGGTGTTGCTCATGAGTTCAGATCAGTGTAGAGCAAACAGAGTGCATAAAGGCTGAGTAAAGTACAGCCAGGGTGGGAAGGCTTCCTGGAGGAGGAGGAGGTTGATGGAACCAGCTCCTTTAATGTCGATCCTAGCTGAGGCCTGGTGAAGCAGCAGAGAGACTTCTCTCAGGCTGGGGAAGGTCCTTCTAGAACAACTTGGTGTTCCTAGAAGGCAATTATCTAGCCACTAGTGGCCACAAGTTCAGGAGATTCTGGTACATGGAGGAGGACCAGAGCATAAAGACAAAATAAGGAGGAAATAAGAAGGTGATAGAGGAGGTACAATAGGAACAGCCTTCAGCTCTTGGGGCAAAAGAGCAAGTTTCCTGAGGCAGAAAAAAGCTTCTGCAAAGGATCTCATAATGTGGTCTCCCTTGATGTTTAGAGCTAGAGTGAAGAGGACTTTGCTGGGGTGTGCTGTAGTCAGTGGGAAGAGCATGGAGCACAGGATTTGGGGTCAGGCCAACCTGAACTCAAAACCTGGCTCTGTGTGACCCTGGCAGATTATTTGACGTCTCTGTTCCTTAGCTTTCTCATCCGTAAAATGGGCTTTTAAAAGTACCTACTTTATACAGCTACTGTGAAGATTATGTCAAGTGCCTCCCCAGCTGTATGTCCCTAGCACATAACACAGTACCTAATGTGTTGTAAGCACTTGGTAAACTCACAGTGATGAACTGATCAGACTGGTGTGCATGTGTCATTCGTTCACAGAACACACTTATTGAGTTCGTACTATGTTTAAAGCACTTTGCCAGGCACTAGTACTTTGGTTACAAATATAAACAGACACCGATCCTGCTTTCAGGAAACTTAGAGTTTAATGGGAGTGATAATAATAACAACATATATTGATGTTAACAGTTACTGATATGCCAGATATCTCAGGTATTATGTCAGTTGCCAAAGCAACACTAAGAAGTTGCACTTCCATTATTCCCATTTTATAAATGGGACATGGGGAGGTTAAGTGGCTTGGCCAAGGTATAGAGCTGATAAGTGGCAGAACTACGATTCAAACCCAGCCAGTCTGACTGCAGATCTCACACTCCTAGCCAGTATATGCATGCGAATGTCTTGTATAGAAACGGAGGATACGTACTAGATGAGAGGCACACATTCAGTGCTCTGAGAGGGAGGAATTACCTCCAGCTAGGGGATCAGGGAAGGCTTCATGGAAGTGGTAGCATTTGAACCACACCTTGAGGGATAAATAGGGATGGGCACAGGAGAAAAAGAGCATTTCAGGCAGATGATGAAACGACATGACCAAAACGTGCAGAGTTGGAAGTAATGGGGGTGTTTGAAGACTGTCTAGAGGGGACATTTGAAGACTCACTGGATTATGGCTAGAACATAGGGTATATGCAGAAAAAGAGTGGGCGACAGGGCTGAAAGAGCTGTTGAGAGCAGAAGGGGGGGCGGGGTTGAATGCCATGCTGAAGAGTCTGACCTTTTCCATATGCATTGCCGAGCAGCGTGGTTAGAGACGTGCCCTGGGATCTAGGAGGTGGTTGGGGTGGGGATAGGGGGAGGGAGGAAATTGAGGTGGGAAGATGAGGTAGAAGGTTATCACAAGAGTCCACACAGGAGACTATGAAGGCCTGAATCAGAAAGGAGAAAAAGAAGGTAACCCTTTGAGGTCCCTTGGATGCCCAAGGAACTTGGTTCACTGGCTGCCTTGGAGAGGGGCTAAAGCTGGACAGGGGAGAGGTGAGGCTGAGAGGCAAGCCCCCTGCAGGGGCGAGACTGGGCCCCTCTCTCCGTCTGTCTGCCTCTTGCCCAAGCACATGGCCCCCCGTAGATTGTTCAGTTGGGAGAGTGGGCTCATCCATCTCACACTCCCTCCTTTCTTTACCCTCCTCCCTCCTCCGGCTCTTGGCACAGTTTCTACCTTACCTTCCTGTTGAGAGTTCCAGCCAAGAGCAGGGGGCTGTGAAGGTCCCTATTCACGGAGCTGGAGAATGGGCCACTTGGCAAAAGCTGGGCTTTTCCCATTTCCGGCCCTGAACCTCCTTCTAGCTTCCAGAGGGGCTGAAAGGAACTGTGTGGGGATCTTGTGAGTAATGGGGGTGGGGGGAGCGAGGCAGGGCACACTGCCAGGTCCATGGGCAAAGCTGGAGCCTGTGTCAAAGGATTCTGGCTGAGCTGGGAGAGGGCGTGAGATGGATGGATGGAGGGCACAGCTGTGGGATCAGTCAGGGGCCTAGGAGAGGGCTTGGGAAGGTTGCCGAGGATGCTGGTGTCACATTTTCCCATCCTTACTCCTCCCAAACCACAAAGGGCCCAGCGAGTGCCATGGAGGGGAGCTGTCCATGGGCAGCTGAGCCCTGACCACCCCGCGGAGGGCTCAGGGCTGGAGGGCCAGGATGGTGGGGTTTGGCTTCCCAGCAAGCATCTTCCCCCTTCAGATGAGTCAGTGAAGAAACACCTTCAGTGGAAGTGAACCGAATTGGGTCTTGGAGTCCCTCCACGACTTCATGTTCTTCCTCCCTATGTGATGATAATTGCCCTTGCACGTCCCACTGACTATCCTGGTTTCTTCTCACAACAATCCCATGAGGCTGAAGAGTCAGGGATTATGATGACATGGAAAGCTCACTGGCCTGGAGTCAGAGGGCCAGGCATGCGGTCCCAGTCCTGCCACTAATCCACCTCGGAACCTCAGGCAGTAGATCTGTGTTTCCACTGGAGGTGCTCAAGATGACATCAGGTGATACTCAGACGAAAAGCTTAGTTTCGATAGATAGATGGATAGATAGATAGGAAGCGTTACCATCTGTTTATGGCAAGTGATATACATTTCATATAAGTTTCCATATAAATCCATTAATTTATATAAACAGATTTAAGTAAAGTATTAAGTAGGAGACTAGGTCATATATAGATATGGTGAAATCATGAAGGAAAGTCTAGGGAAGCGTGCTTAGGAAACACTGAGGGAGAAAACGAACCTCTCAGCTCCCTAGCTTCCTAATCCATTAAGTGGGGTAACTCCAACTGCCTCGTCAGACTCCCGGAGCAATTGTGGGGATCAGACGAGGTCATGTGGAAGACAGAGCAAGTGCTACACACGTGTGAGGGGTTATCATTTCACAGTCAGAATCCGAAGCACAAAAGGTTGGTGAATCTGCCCCATGTGGAGTGGCCGAGTTAGTCAGCTGGAGGGGGCCAGGTCCCCACAGGACGGCATGGGGCTCTTCACAAACCCGAGGAGGGTGCCCGGGGGCATCCAGCTCCACCACAGGGAGGAAGCCAGGGGCTGGTTTAGATTGCAGTGGGAGAGATTAAAGTTTGACAGGAAGAAAATGTTTAGAATGAGACATTTGGAGGCCCAGAAGATGCTGGGGGTGGGAGATGGGCTGTGGGGTGGGGTGGATGCAAGGAGGGTGGTGAGACCTTTCTCAGAAAGGGTTCGCACAGCCGTCTCTAGGATACGCTTATCTCGGGTGTTGTGCTTGGCGGTGGAGCAGGCTAGCTCTGTGCCTGTGTGCACACGTGTGTGTACAAGCGTGTGTGAGTGTGTGTGAGCTGGGGTGGAGAAAGATGGTAGTGCCTGTTAGAGCCATTCCCACTCAAACGAATCAGAACTAATTAGGCCTTCTTGTGACTTTTCCACCTGAGCCCTGAGGGCAAGTTGGGTATGACTTGGCACCGTCCCGAGGCACTGGGAGGCCAGAGAGGAGCTCATCACCTACAGCATGGGACTTAGTGTTCGTTTCTAGCTCGGGACTTTCTCAGGTTTGGCGCCTCTCCTTTACGCCCACCCCACGTTGCTCTCTCTTCTCCCTCTCGGCCAGAGAAACCTTGGGATCTGAGCGGGTCCCACGCTCTGGGGAAGACAGCAGCCTGCCCTCTGGCTCTTTCTCCTTGGGTGACATCACTCTCCCCGGGCTGGGAAAGGCAGCTCGCTTCTCCATCAGGCGCCCCAGCCGATGCTCCTGCCTCCCCACTCCCTGGCCTCCCTGTTTCCCACACTCGGGCTTCCTTCTTCCATCCTCAGCCCCCTCACAGCTGCCTTCTTGCCCTCCAAGGTCAGCGCTCTGTGGCTGGCTGACCGAATCTGGCTGGACCGTGGGCAGGAGGATGCGAGGCTTCCCTTTTCCTTCCTCTGTGTGGTGCCAGGGTGGGAAAAGGGACCAGACGAGACGTTTCTCCTCAATCAGACCAGACAGGTGAACGGAATCCTATCACTACTGCGTGTTCAGGTTCACTGAGGAAGAAATGTTCTGGAAGTTCTCAGGAAGTCTTAAGATAACAGCCAAACTCCACCTGTAGGCCACGCATAAACACACATTACCTCATCTCGTCTGTCCAAAGTTGGACCAGGCAGGAACTCTTATTCCCATTTTAAAGAATGGAGAACTTGGAGTTCCCTGCCGGTCTAGTGGTTCGTAGGATGCAGCACGTTCACTGAAGTGGCCCAGATTCAATCGCTGGTGGGGGAACTAAGATCCCGCAAGCCGCGCAGGGCGGCCAAAAAAAGCAAGAATGGAGGAATTAAAAAACAGAATTTAAATAGCTTGCTCAGATCACACAGCTATTACATGGCAGAGCTGGGATTTGAACCCTGTTCCGTTTGTCTCCAGAACCCAAGATCTTAACCAATGCACTGTCATTTTCCATAGGGCTGCAACTTCAGCTCTTATTTACTTAAATGGGGCCTCTGTTTTACGGGCATCCCTGAATTCATACATACCCACACATTCGTTCTCACTTTAAAAAGGTAGAAAATGTCAGCATTATTTCTTAAGGATTTTTCCATACTGGAAGGGATTGAATGGGGTCATTTCATTCCTCCCACCGCCTCTGACCTGGACTGTGTTTAGCCTTCTGGAAGGAAGCTGGCAAGCTCCGACTCTGTGCCTCTTGGTGAAATGAAACCTTGAGAAAGGTTCCTGACCCTTCCTCCCTGGGTAGTGACTTACTGAGGGCAGCAAGCAATTTGGGGTGCTCAGTGGTACTCAGTGTATGTTTTATGGATATGTAGTAAGTGCAGAGGTGCTAGCTGGGTTCTGGGGCAACACAATGATGTGTAGATCTCAGTCCCTGCCCCCAAGAAGTAGATGCTCAATGAATGTTTCATCAGTGACCCAGCACTTAAATGCACAGAGGAGCTGTGAGTAGCAGGACGACAGGGAAGAGCGTTTTAAGTATCACAGAAGAGGTTCTGATGGGAGTGTGGGGTGTATATGGGAGTGGATTATGCTTCTGAGTGGCAAGTGACAGGGTCGGAGGTGTGTGTCGGGAAGCCTGATTTGGTGGCCTGCAAGGAGGCTTCTGCAGCATTGCAGGGGGTAGGAGGGCAGATGTGCAGTATCTGGGGACAAGAGCGGCCAGTGGGGTGGGAAAGCCGATTATGACCCTGAGGTTCCAGGTTGGGGTGAGTGGTATGAGGCAGGGGGCAGAAATAGGAGAGTCGGTGCAGCAGTTTGCCGGGAAGGGACCTTGAGGAGTTTGGTTTGGGGCTCAGAGTCTCCTGACTCTGCTCTGGGTCTTCCAGTTGTGGCTGAGCTGCCTCCAGAAGGAAGGGGTCAGGAAGGTAGAAGCCAAAGAGGCCAGAGCAGGGGGCCGTCAGCAAGCGTGGCCACGCCACAGGCTGTGTCTCCTGCTGCTGCTGCTGCCACTCAAATGGAGCATGCTTGCCCAGCAGCCTGGCAAACCCCAGGCCGTGAGGCCCCGAGCCACCACTTCTTCTTGCTCTTTCTTGGGGAAGGTGCAGAGTGGGGGTAATCCTACACTCAGCAACGGCTTCCTTGCCCTCAGCGACAGTCAGTCCTCCACTGTCTGTTAGCACTGCTGGCTCAGGAGAGCCTGGGCTGGCCCCTAACTCCCACCAAAGCCCGAGTTGGCAGGGGAGGGTGTGACCCTAAAGCCTGAGAGGGTCAGCTGCCAGCACAGCGCTGCAGAGCCTCTGCGCCTGCCCTCCCAGGCCCTGCACCCCTCCACCCTGTGGGCTTAGCTCTGTGCATTAGGACAAGGCTGGGAGGTAAGATGATCCCGGTGGGTCTCTGGGGGGCTTAAGAAACAGATGGTCCCCTTGCCTGAGGTTTGCCGTTGTAACATGAGCAGATCTGGGGAGGGAGCTGGCGGAACCAAGGCAGCTTGGGCCCGGGGACGGGAACCTCGTGAATGTTATCAGACAAAGCATCCCCTGCCCAGCCTCCAAACTCGGCCCTCACCCAAGTCAATCTCTTAGCCCCTTCCAGCTGGCACCTGGGACTCGGGCCTTAGACACCCACAGAGGGGCTGGGGAACTGGCCCCCGGTGTCCCCACTCTTGGCTAGGACAGCGGAGCCAACTGGGCCAAGAAGGCAGGAAGAGCACTGGAGCCAAGTTTGAGAGCAGCTGAGAGGGGACAGGTGTTGGGAAGGGAGAAAAGGGCTGGGCAGAGCTGGGCAGGGGTCTCAGCAAACAGGAGCTTCGTGGCTCCTTATCTGTCTCCTGACCTGCCAGATGTGAACAGTGAAAGGAAACCCCAGGCCTACCCTCCCTTTCTCTTAGGGAATCTGAGCCCCTCCTCTTCCCTAGCGTCCCTCTCAGCCCTCCTCCACTGCCCAGCCATCCTGAGGCAGTGCTTGGTGGTTAGGACGCTAGCATATGGAGTGAGACGTCCTGTGTTTGAGTCCCAGCAGCGTGAGCTATGTGACCTTGGGCAAGTTACTTCACCCTCACCGTGGTTAACTCATATGTTAACATGAGAATTATAATACCAACCTCCTAGGGTTTATATAAGGATGCGATGAGATGATGTGCACAGAATACTTAGCTCAACTCCTGTTACACGGTAACTGCTCACAAATTGTTATTGTCTTCATCATCCTCATCTCAGGGAGGCTCAGGAGAAGAGGGCACAGACACAAAGGACACAGGTGGCCACCGGAACTTTCTGTACCGCCAAACTGATCTCAGTGCCACCTCTTACCTTCTATGTAATCTTGAGCTAGTTCCTTATGTGCCTCAGTTTCCTCATCTGTAAAATAGGAACCATAATACTACCTCACAGAGTAGTTGGGGAGATTAACTATAGATTAATTACACATATGCATATATGTATACATATATGTAGCTCAGGACGGTGCTGTCTTAGCAAGTCAGCTGCCATTAATAGTATTTCCTTTATCCAGCCATATCCGTGTCAAAATTCCTCCTCTCCCAGCCCTGATCTGCACTGTACTAGGCTGTACAGAGATGGGGTCAGTGGCAGGCCGGAATGACCCTGGAGGTGTGTGTTTGGGGAACAGCCCTTCCCCCTGGCTCACAGGCCCTGTGCTCTCTCCCCTGCAGATGTCCATGAAGGAAGTGGGCGATGGCTTGCAGGATCAGATGAACTGCATGATGGGGGCGCTGCAAGAACTGAAGCTCCTGCAGGTGCAGACAGCACTGGAGCAGCTGGAGATCTCTGGAGGGGGTCCTGCCCCAGGCTGCCCTGAAAGCCCCCGGACGCAGCTGGAGCCCCCTCAGTGGGAGGGTGGCAGCGGTCCTGCCAGGCCTGCGGGCTGCTCCCCCTCCAGCCAGCCCGCTCTGGGCAGCAGCGCCAAGCTTCCATCTCCTAGGAGTGTGTGTGGGAGGGATCTAGCTCCCCCGCCCAGGACACGGCTGCCAGAGCACCAAAGCTGTGCCCAGCGGGGGCCAGAGCTGGTGGAACCGGATGACTGGACCTCCACGTTGATGTCCCGGGGCCGGAATCGACAGCCTCTGGTGTTAGGTGACAACGTTTTTGCGGACCTGGTGGGCAACTGGCTGGACTTGCCGGAACTGGAGAAGGGTGGGGAGAAGGGTGAGACCCGGGAGGCAGGAGCCCCCAAAGGAGGGAGGGGCCCGCCGCGGGAGCTGGGCCGCAGGTTTGCCCTAACAGCAAACATCTTTAGGAAGTTCTTGCGTAGTGTGCGGCCTGACCGTGACCGGCTGCTGAAGGAGAAACCAGGCTGGGTGACACCCACGGCCTCTGAGCCCAGAGCCGGACGCTTGCAGAAGGGCAAGAAGCGGGGCCATTCCAAGGGCTCTGGACATTGCCCCTTCCCAGGTGCCTCGGAGCCCAGACGAGGGGAGAATCCTTCCACCAGCTGCCCCAAGGCCCTGGAATCCTCACCCTCTGGCTTTGATGTTAACACAGCGGTTTGGGTCTGAATCCTAGAGGTAGAAATTTGACTGACCCAAAAGGGCCCCTGGGAAAGAGGCCAGGTGGTATGGCTTTCAAAAGCCTAACTCCAAGTCCCTTCCGCCGAGAAGGGAGGGAGAAGCAGCAGAAGGTCTGGAGCACAGCTGACAGGCCTGTAGTTGGGCGAGGCTGTACTAGGGGCTGGCTGGTGGGGGAGGCAAGAGTCCTTGGACAGAGAGAGAGAGAGAGAATGTGTGTGTGTGTTGCTTTGGGGCTGGAGGTGACAGCAGGAGAGGGGCAGGGGGAGAAGACCAGGAAATCCTTCTGACATTCCTTCACTGCCCCAAAGACCTCAGTGTAACATTCTGCATGGATCGGGCACTGGGGCCACAGGTTCCCCAGAGACATCGCCAATAAAGACCTTGTTTCTCGTGTCCCCAGCCTCATAACTGTTTGCTTCCTTGGCAAAGCGCTGCTCCAGGCACAGGTAGTAAAGCCTGGCCCTCCTGGGAGTGGGAGCAGAGAGGCAAATTCCCACCCCCTTCTGTTGCCCTTGAGATTTCAGCCCATCCCTGGACCCTGAGAAACGGCTGACTAAGGAGTGTGTATAAGGAGTGCTTGGGGAAGCCCCAAGCCTTTCCAGAAGCACAGGAAAGGAAAGCTACTATTTGTATAGCACGTTAAACGTCTGAAAGCCTTTTCATATCCATTATCTCCTTCGTAAATGGGCAAGAAAGGCAGGTATTATCCCCATTTTCCAGATGAGGAAGTAAGCCTGGATGTGCTACCTGTCCAAGTACAGGCCGCAGGCAGGGGCTGACTGAAGAACAGACGCCGGGCCCTGGAATCACACACACTCCTTCCCCAACACCCTGTCTCCAGCTCAGAACTTCCACCCAGGGCACAAGAACATGTGAATTCACCAGTGAGGCAAGGTGAGCCAAGAAGAAATACGCACTCATTTTAAAATGCCTTTGGCCTCATCTTCCCATCTTGTCCAGGACAACCCAGGGTGGAGGGGCAGCAGCTCAGCTCCGGCACCCCTGGCTACACCTAAAGCCGTGCTGGGCACGTGGCCCGGAGAGCAACGCTGCCAGATCCAGGGCCCGCCTGCCTGTCCCTCCCACCCTGGCAGGGAACGCCCACTGGCTGGGAAAAGACAATGCGGGTCCCTGTTTGGGCCGAGCCTGACCAGCAGGGCAATCCGTTTCTCCTCCCTCACCTCCTCCTGGCTGAACTCCCCTCTGCCTGATGGGGAGTGACAGCTGCAATTAGAGGCAAGCCGCCTTCTCGCCCTCAGAGCATTTAATACCAAATTGTAGAGGAAAAAATAACAAGACAGGCTCTTCCTGCATCCTGGACCCCTGGGGGCAGAGATGGAGGGAGGGGGCTTAGAGTGAACAGCCCCACAGCTCTAGTTGGGAAGCGATTAGGGTCACCCTCAAATTCCCACACAGTCAAATGGTAGATGTGTAGTTTTCAGTGGCAGAAGCTACAAGAGGAAAGGTGCTTATTAATTTTTGTGTGTGTGTGTGTGCGCACAATGGCTATTGGCCAGGCAGTGTGCACACGTCTTTCAAACTTCAAAATGACCCCAGAAGGTATTGTTAATACCTGGTAATTCAGTGGAGGCTCTGAGGGGTCCTGTAAGCTGCCCATATGAGGTTACTAGCAAATGAAAGAACCAGGATTTGAAACAGAGGGATGTCTGGCTCCAAAGCCTGTACTTTCCTCGTGTCTCCCTGGAGTTTACCAACCGAGCTAGCCCTTTCTGGAGGAGGAAGCCCCTGCCCATCCTTCCTGTCTCCCCACAGAAACCTGAAATCCATCCTGGGTGAAGGCCCATCGGCTGTGGCTGCCTCGGGTGGTGGAGTGATGTGTGTGTGTTTGCACACGTGTAGAATGTGTGTGTGTGAAGATCCCACCCACTGAATCGCTGAGTCTGGAGAGGAGGGAGCCATGGGCTGCTGGATGGGGGAGAAGCTACCCATCAGTTACTCAAGAAGGCACCAGCTCCGAGTCAGGAATGATCCTACAGGAAACCAGGTCACCTCTTGGCCATTCATCTGTGACGCATCAGTTTTGTGGACAGTCATTGCGATTCAGACCAACTGAACAAAACTTTCTGAACACTTCCCAGTGCCAGGCGTTGTGATAGGAACTAAGAACAGAGCAATGACAAGGACCCAGTTCCTGACTCAAGGGGTCCAGTAGGAAGAAAGAAGAAACTCTTAACCCAAAGGTTAGCCAGAAGGGATCCAAGGGAATGAAAACTCACTGCAACTTGGGCCAGAACAAAACAATGAGGGACACATGCTGCCACAAAATTCGCAGGTGTTGGGCACTGCCTGCTTCGTGCTCTTATTTCCTTCTTACCACATTCGGGAAATAGCTGCTGTTACTCCTATTTCACATGGAGAGGCTCAGAGAAGTTTAGCAACTTGCCGAGGGTCCCAGTGCCAGAGCTGGGATTGAAATAGTTCCAGCTGACTTGCAGTCTTGCGCTTTTCACACCGCCCCACAAACTGTCCATATTTACTCCAAAGCCAAGTCAAGAGGAACAACAACAAAACCCATCCTCCCCGCATTATCCACGCATGGAGAATAAATGGAATGCTGGCTGCTAGTGGCGGAATTTTGCCCGGGTCTTGACAGGGCTGATGTAGTGCCCCGTCCCGTGCTTTGATGATGAAAGATTAGGGCCGATTCATATGTGTCCCCCCACCCCCATTATTTTTCCTTCTCCGTCCCCTTTTGGGCTCCTGCCGGGAAAATGATGGAGACTATTTTACTGACGCTGAGGGGAGAGGTGAATGGGAATGCGTGCGGCCTAAGTGATACAGGAATGTGGAGGGGGGGAGCCATGTGTAAGGGGAAGTAGTGGAAGGAAGCTGAGAGAAATTGACAGCTTAATGCTGCCCCTGGGGCTCATTTTATGGTTAATTAGGACATGCAAATAAGCTGGAAGTTCATTTGATACCCTCCCTGGCATGGGGTCCGCCTCACACCTGGCCCACTTCCCTGGCAGGTACCGGGGTCCCCTGATTGGCTCAGGCATCTGCTCAGGACCCCACCTGTTTCCCTGTGGCCCTGAGACCAGAGTGTGTCTGTAGATGATCCCTGGCCACAAGCAGGAACTAGAAGAGTCCCTGTGGCCGGAGGGCCTGCCTAGTCCCCTTCCTTTCTCTTCCCATCCCTTCAGCCCTGGGACCCCTCTTTCCCAGAGGGTCCCTCTTCCTCAAGCACTTCCGCTGCACCACCCCTCAGGTGGAGAGCCGAACTCAAACTTGCCCCGAGGACCAGAGACCTGGCTCAGCTCTGTCCCCGCCACGTGGCCCTGTTCCGCAGAGCGCTGTGGCAAGCGGGGGCACCCCCATCTTTCCCGAGTCACAGCAACACTTCCTACAGGGCCGCCCTAAAGCGGGAGCACAGCCTGTCTCTCGGCGGGTATCTGGCTCTCAGTGCCCGCCAGGTGCCTTCCCCAGCCAGGGCAGTCACGGCACTTCTGCCGGCACCCGGGCATGGGCACTGGATTCCGGAGCCAAACAGGATAGGAGACCCACTTGCCCGTCACTGTGTAAGCTAGAGTGGGTGGCTTAACCTCCCTGAGCCTCACTGTTCTTGGCGTGAAATGGTGAAAACACAGGGCTGCTGTGAGATGTGAAGGACGTGAGGCACCTCGGCCTCTAGAACCCAGCAGAAGCTCAGTATGTATCAGGTGAGCGACCATCCCTTCAGGCGCAGACCAAGTGACCCAGGGCAAAAAACACTGAAAGATCGAGAACAGCTTTCTCAGAGCCTTGGTCTCCTCTTCTGGCCCTATTACCTCACAGAACTGTAACAAGGATCAGAGAAGACAATAAGTGTGAACATGTTTTTGTACATTGTAAAAATATTACCCGGATGGGCTATTTGCCAAATGGCAAACAATTTACACTTTTCCGTGGAAGGATATGTGTGTGCACGTGTGTAGGGGGCTGGGTACGGAGGGGCTGCAGCATAGGCTGAGCTCAGGAATGGTGCTTGAAGACCCCCCACTGCCTGAGGATGTGCTCTAGGGAGCACCCCCACCCCCGCCCGCTCCCTCACAGTAAACCCTCAGGGCCCGTGCATTCCTGGCAAGGACTAGAGAAGTGGACGAGCCAAGTTCTGATGGTTTTGAGGAGTCAGTGTCGCCACCCCACACTCTCACCCGCATCGCTCTCTGAAATCATCTTTGTGTTACTGGTCAGAGAGGCCTCCAAGGAACAAAGAGGGAGGGAGCCCTTCTCGGGCACCTACTCCTCAACACAACACTTGGGGCAAAAATAATCTGGCAGGGAGCCATGACTGCACCTCACACTCCGCCTTTTCCCTGTATCTTGGCCAGGCTGGGCCCTGGGTCCGGGAGGGAGCAGGGTCTCTGACTCTCCACCAGGTCTCAGGCCACAGCTGCCACACTTCTGCTCCCTGGCTTCCACTCCACTGAATCCATTCCCTGTACGCCCCTCTGGACCCATCCCTCAAGACAGCCACCCTGTTCCGGGGGCATAGGAATCACTGCCAAAAATGCCCTCCTGCGAGCTCTGCACCTCCGGCAGAAGCCCACCACGACCCAGCTCTGGGCTCTCCGCCCTGCCCCCTAGTTCTTCCCACTGGCCGGGGCGGGGCGGGGGCGGGTTCAGGCACAGCAGATGCCACCTGGTTTTTGGGGGAGGTGCCCCCATCCAAGGGAAGAATCAGGTTTTGTTTCCCTGTTTCCCCCGCTCTGCACATGTTACTCCCCTGGCTGCTTTCCCTTTCCTCCTGTGCCTCCCCCTCAGGCCCCTTCCTCACCTCCCCCTGCCGACCAGAGGGCCCGCAGCTGCAAGGAAATGCTGCCTGGGCTCTGGGAGGACAGAGGAGGTGAAGGAAGTGTCTTCAAGATCCTGTGACTTCATCCTCATTGGGCCTGTCTTCCGTGGGTGTCTGGAGGCCCAGTCCTTCCCAACAGACCCCAATGGACTTTCTCAGCCTTACTTCTGGGCACTTCCCACCCCCCAACTTGATGCTCCAGGGAGGTGAGCACTTTGCTCCAAGCTTGGGGTTTTTATGCCTCTAGGTCTTTGCATTGCTGTTTCCCCACTGCCTCTGCCCGGCTGACCTGTTAACGCACCTTTCACTCTGCAGTTCAGAGGGCATCTCTTCTGCGAAGCCCTCTCCAGGGGCTTTATCTGTGCCTGTACCCAACCACAGGAATTACTTTGTAAGTCACCCTAGCAACTCCTCTCCCACCACTCCTGTACCTCCAGCACCGCGGAGCACAGGGCTCTCGACGCGACCTCCACTCCTCAGAGTGAACCCTCTGCTGAGCCCGGCTCCTGCATCTCCTGCTTTAGGCAAGACCAGCAGTCAAGGCCCCTCAGCTGCCTCCCCAGGCCCACTTCTCACTCAACTCCTCAGTCCACTCCCCAGGAGAGGGGAGCTGGGGCCAACATCACTTTCAAGAGAGTAAACTCCCCAACCTGAGCCCCCCTCCCCAAGCTGTTGTGTGTTGCCCTCTGTCTCTGGCCCGTTGCTTTGGCGTCTCCACCCTAGCTCTCCAGGCCAATTCTACTGTAACACGGGCTGTCTGAGGAGCCCTGGCCCTCCCCCTCCCACCCAGCTCCCTGCCCCTGGCATGCTGTCATCCAGCCGCCCAGAGCTCAGGTCCTGCAGATGACCGCAGCCACTTGTCTTCCATGCCTGCTCAATCCCAGTGGCTCCCTCTTTCCATCCTGGAGGACATCGCTTTTACCCCAGCCTCCAAGTTTTATCCCCTTCTACTTGCTCCCTCCCAACAGGTTGTCCTGACCTGGCTCATCCCCTTGTCCTTTTTGGCAACAACATCTGGCCCCAGCCTTACCCTACCATAGGAGTTTTTCTTAACCTGCTTTGCCAGGGATCCCCGCCCCTGCTGGGGACATCGAGTCTGCTAGATTCTGCCTCCCCCATTGTGATTGTGGAGGGTCAGGGTGGGGCAAGGGGGAAGGAAGTTGAGAGCTGGGTGCTCAGCGCCTTCCCTCCCTCCAGCCCCACTACTGGCCACACTCCAGACATTGTCTCCCAGCAAGGCAGCATGCGTATCAGTCGTTTGTGTAGAAGTGGTGGGAAAGGGGAGGGTATCAGGCATAAAAAGTTTTCTAAAAGCAAGAAGTAGCAACATTTGGAGGTTCCTCCAAATGGTGTTCAAGTACAGCAACTGAAATCCCTGCATAGACTCTGCTCCTCAGGCAGAAGTGCCAAGGCTGGTGACTTCATCCTGGACGGCCACCAAGTAGTCACTCAAAGCCTCCTACGTGCACTGCCTAGGGACGGGCCTAGGGAGCTTCCTCCTCATCACAGGGAGCACCGGGCAGACTGACTCAAGCAGGTGTTAGAATCCCCGATCTGAGGTTCCAAGCATCTGTTCAAGTAAGTCAATTTATATTCCAGAAAATACGGGGTTAGGGGACTGTATCAGTGATTTCAAAGGCCCAAAGAATTCCAAAGCTCCTGGTCTTGGCTTCGGGACCCTACAGGGAACATAGGGATCAAATATCTTCTTTAAACTTCTCCATTAAATGTATCCCCTCCCAGGCAAGGCAGACAGGGCCCAGTGCCTAATCCCACAATTCCAAGTCCTACTTTCCGTAATGGGAAGACTGCATGCTTAACGCCGCTCCTTCAAACTCCCCAACCCACCCACCTAGAGAGATACTAGTGATGCAAAGGGCAAGGGAGACGGGGGCTACAGAAGTGTGGCTTGGCTTTCACCCGCAAGGGAAGGCCTGAATGATGGGGTCTTGGTGGGAAAGTTGGCACCTACCCAATAGGAGTGGATTAAGGGAAAGAGCCTTCTTAATCAAAATGGTAGATCCCCAGGGAAAGGAAGGGGCTGAAGGGCCAGAGGGGCTGCTGTCTCCTGCTGTGAAGTAACAGTAAAGAAAGGAAAACTTGGGAGGGTGTGAAGGTGGGAACTAATTACCCACCCTGTAGGTACCAAAGGGTCTGAGGGGAGAATTATGTCAAATGAAGCAGAGGAATACAGAGCAAAAAAAAAAGCCTTTTCTCTTAAATCCTCCCTAACATCTTGGAGTGCCGAAGTGTTAATGCTGGTTCCCTTCTAAACGGAGCTTTTGTTTGGGAATGATCACAACGATAAGCCTCAGAGATCATCGTCATTAGAGAAAGAGGGAGAATGGAGTGCGATATGAAGCCTGGGAAGACCACTAGAATCCGTGGGGAGTAGGCCTTATAACCTCGAAATCGCCAATCCTCCTCACTTCTGAAATCCCCCCATCCCTGTCCTCTCCAAGTCTCACCCAGAGGATGCTATGCGCTTGTTATTTGCTTAGCTCAACCTACTAGTTGCTGACTTCTTGTTTCAAGGCCTGTCATGATAGGGCTCCAGCCTCTTCTCTCCACATTAACACCAACTGAAACTAGATCACTCCTGGTTCCTGTTTCCTGCGCTTGCTTTTTCCTGCAATCTGCCTGTAACACCTGTTGAAAATTCCACCCTTTAAAGCCTGGTTCAACTCCCCTCTCTGGAAGCATTTCAGATCTCCCAGAACAGAAAGCATCTGTCTCTTCTGTCTCATGCTACTTTGCTTAAAACTTCTTCATGGTACCTTTTATTAGTTCTTTGTAACCTACCAGTTTCTATCCCACATACTGTTTGCCTTCTGCCACTGTAGCCGCCCATGCTCCTATCTGGGTCAGCTTCTTCCCTTACACGCCTCCTCAGTGGACCACTCCTATTAGCACACAAACATGCACTGTTTCATCCAGCTCAACAGTAATCCATGCCTGACATCTCCACTGTCTTTCTTTCTGTTTTCTCCTACACCTACTCCAGACACTGTCCCCTACCACTCCACTGACAGCCCGTCAAGGTCACCAGTGACCTCCGTGTTCTCCTTTGCTAATTCTTCGTCTCCCAACCTCATGACAGAATCCTTGGATCGCTTCTGTCTATACTCAACCCTGGTGATCCTATTCAGCTTCATGTTCTTAAATATTAAATGTAAGCCTCCTGTCCAGACCTCTTCCTCTGAATTCTAGACTCATATCCAACCACCTATCGTACAACTCTAGAATGTTACACACTTTTCACACTTAGTATGTTCAAAGTCGAATTCCTGACCCCCTCCCTCTGCCCCTTCCAAACCCGCTCCTGTCATAATCTTCACTACCTTACTGGCCAAAAATCTTGGAGTCATCTTTGACTCTCTCTCTCTCTCTCTCTCTCTCTCACTCTCACACACACACACACTCACTCTCTCTCTCTCCATGTGTCAGCATTTCCTGTTGGCTCCACTTTCCTACCTGATTATTCAGTACCCTAACTGGCCTCTCTGCTTCCATCCTGGGCCCTCTATAGGCTATTCCTAAATAGTATTCCTTATGGTAGGCCGAGTCAGACCATGTTTTATCCTCTGCCAAAAGCTCTTTCGTGGACTCCACTCAGTAAATGCGGAAGGAAGTGTCTTCCCCCATCCCACTACCTCTCTGTTACCTCCTATTACTCTCCTCCTTGATCCCTCTGCTCCAGCCACACTGGCCTCCTTGCTGATCCTTCAACACACCAGGCATATGTCCACCTTATGGCATCTGCAGACCCTTCACACTGCATGGAAGGCTGTGCTTTCCCCCAGGCAGGTGTATGGGCTACATATTTCCAATATTTATGCAAGAGCAACTTCAGTGAAACCTAAACCTGTGACCCACTACCACCACATTCCTTCTGCCCAGCACTCTTGCCCCTTTACACTGCTTAACTCTTCTGCATAGTACACACACACACACACACACACACACACACACACACACACACACACAGCTTTTGCCACTTGCCAGAAACTCCACGAGGGAAGGGATGAAGGGATTTTGGTTTGTATTATTCCCCGATGTAGCCCCAACACGCAGACCAGCACCTGGCATACAGTAGAGGCACAATAACTATTTGCTGGTAGGCCTATAAGGATCATGCCTTGTTCTGCTTTGTAAGCCCTACAAGAACTTTTACATGGTTAAAAGTAGGCACAAGAACTTGCATTTGGTTAAGTTTAAAAAAATGCACTGAAAACAACAGCTCAAAATAAGAGTCACATCACTGCTTAAAATGGGAAGGTTTATTAAGGTTTTTCCTACAAACGAACAGCCAAGCCCATGCTTCTTAAGAGAAGCGATTAGCAGGAAATGTATGTCACACCTTGGGCCCAGAACCACAGGAAGCTTCTTAACAAGCCAAAGAACTTGCATCCCCAATTCACTTTTAAAGCTCTTGTTGATGTCTGCAAAACAGAATCCATGTTGCCTCCCAGAAAACAGAACTAGGCACCCAGTTCAAAGTCTCCAGCTGTTCTCAACAAGAGTATTTAGGCAAGATATGGCATTAAATAAGTGCACTACACACTCAACACATTCAACAAACCCAAGATGAAGTTATAGTAAGAAAAATCCATGTTCAATGCAATGTCTATGCTACATTTTCAAGAATAACTTGCATGTTTTTACATTTTTGGGGAATAGAAATGCTAAAAGCTGGGTGGTTAGACTGCCTCAAAGCTCACATTCATTTCCTCCCCGGCAAGATGGGCTCCTTCCAGATCCTGGACAAGCACCCAAACCACTCTGCCCTTTTAAGTTTGGAGCTGAGTCAAGAGGGGCTATTTTAACACACATTTAAGTAGCACCTTAAATAAGTACAAGACCCAAACAAAACAAAAGGTTATTTTACAAGTTATTTTCCTCCTCCGAATACCTGACAATTTCTTCACACTTTGGTTTCACTACACACATATTTATGAGTGTATTTTACGCCCTCTAACATTCTACTATGATTGCTTACAAAGGAAAATACTGAGGTAATCTTTGTATCTTTCTGTCCCTCAGTCCTGAAAACAAAAATCGGATACGTGAACTGACAAATATATGTGTACCTATGAGGATAATGAGGCAAACTATTTGAAATTGGGCAGGTCCAGAAAATGCAGAATGTTCATATGTGGAGAAAAGCAGCCTCAGACCAAGTAACCTATGTTCATAAAGTTGGTAATAAAGATCAGTATCTTCCCAAGGATTGACTTTTTCCAAGTACATTCTAACTCCAAAGATGCACACGGTTTCACCAAGGAGTAAAAGGCAGTCGGCTATGATGGCAAACCAAGCTGCCAAATACAGGTTCGTTCAAAGTTGTAGGGAAGAGAAAAACACACCAATATCCATCTCTCTCTAAACATTCCTAAGAGAATTTGCCCTGTGGCCACAGCTCAATGAATTACAATGCTATTCATATCTCTGACGAATTTCTTATATCTTCTCTGCCCAATTAAACTGCAAACTCTTGAGGGAGGGCCTTCACACCTCTTTGTGAGGCACACAGTATTTATAGAATAGATGGCTTGAATATCTACTTTTAATTCAATGGTAGAAGTGTTAACTGATACTGAAGCTCCCCCTGGTGGAGGGTAAAATTATAGATTATGTATTAACTTAGTTTCCAAAACTAAGATCGTTTGGGGACACTATGAAGCCATTAAAGTTGTTCGTATTCTAGTGGAAAAAAGCAAACTACCGACTGTGACATCAAGCCTCCTTTAAAGTAGATATTACTCATATAACCAAAGTTAATATACTTTAAATAGCCATAAATACTGATACGGCGTCAGTTCTTCAATATTCACCATATGAGATTCATATAATATCCTTGAGGGCTTTTTGATTTTTCTGCTATAAAAATATATCGTATTTTCAGGCACCCTCCCCTCTGGAACCAAGACTAAGGACTTCACATAGGGACAATATAAAAGCACACCTATCTCACTTTCTGACAGGATACCTTTCCATCTTGCTCAGCAATGGCAGACTTCTTTGAGATAACAATGCATGTCTCTGAATTCAGCTGGTCCTGCTCTGCACACTACTGTGTGCCACAAGGGCATTTTTCTTCACAGTTCTACCTTTATCCCAAGTAGACTGTGTAAGATGTAACAAAGAAATCCAGTACCTGTCGTCTTTTCCTACCATGTCCTAAAACAGAGGACATCGAGTTATGCTCCTAGTCAAGCAGACTGTAACTTGGGAGTTCTTCTTATTTAAAATAATTCCTACTTAATCTGGCAAATAACGACACAATCTATGTAACAGGTAATATTTAGAAATGTTTGCTCGCTTATGAGATGGTTATCTATGATTTTAAGTCCAAAGGAATGTTTGAGAGGTGAGTTTCAAAGCAGAATGACTTTAGAGGACCTTAAAATATGCTACACTGACCTGGACAGACTGGCCCTAATGCTTCACTTATTTTTTTTTTAAATTTATTGCATTTATGAGATTTTTGGCCCCTCAGTCCCAGACATATGTATAACTGAATCAGTAGAAGGTAAGTATTAGGTAACTAAGTTTATTAGAAACTTAAAAGAATACAATTTCCAAATTTTCTTTTTACAATATTTTAACATTTTCTCAGGTTGGTCAGAGATTACATTTGAAATCTGATCTTTAAATTTCAATTTAGTAACTGATGGGGCTGACCACACTCCTAGGAAGTCTCAACAAGGCATGAACACTACTTCACACCTAGTTGCAACGAGACAGCATCTAGATCCCTGAGCAATGATTTAGACTTTCTAGGACTGGTTTCCTCCTCAACATTCAGGGACAAGGCACAGGGTTTCCTAAGCTTGTTTCTTTCCTTCTCTAGCACTTAAGTGGCTAACAAGCTGTTCTGCTCTACCTCTATGGTGTACATAAGTCATATCACCCTAGGTCCATGTCCTACTTAAGCCCCACTTTTTGTAAAAAACAGAAAAAAAAACTGGGAAGGAAAGGAAAAGCACCACTATATAGCCAGCTAAAAATTTAACTTAGCAATCTTTTCCATATGACTACCACTATACTACTTCATATACAGTTGAAGAAAAAGCAACTGACACATCCTTTATATGCTTTTTCACTTTTACCCACTTCTCTTAGATTCTTCGATCTATTATAAAGCAAACTTGAAAATATTTACATAACATTTCATTGGTGGACTTATACTCAACAAATTAACAATGGCAAAATGATTCCCTTGAAATTACAACCTGTGGAAGATTTGAAGTAGTAAAAGTTAAACCCTGATACAGTAGTAAACTTATCTTTTTACATATAAAAATAATACACAGTGGGATATTTTATTCAATAAGATACAATCTTTAAGATCAAGAGAGAATATACAAAACTATTGTATGTAGTCTGATGTATTTTACTGTATAATAGGAATAAATATATATAGAACAGAAAGTGCGAGGTCTGTTTGTAGAGAAATCACCATTTACTTAGGGGTTTAAAGCCAAGTGTTCTGCAGGTACCAGCCAGGAAGGAGCTACTGCTGCATTTAAAACAATGTGATCATTATAAAATAAAGGCCTTAAATCTATAAACAATAACAAAAACACACAAACCAAATGAAAATGTACTAAAATTTAATCATCCATAAAAGCTGTAATTTAATCTGACAGTAAAACACAAGAAGCAATATTAGAGGTGGTTTAGTATATTATATATTTTAGCTTTGAAAGCCATAGAAATCAGTTATCCCAGTTTTTTTCTCTATAAAAGACCCATTTTTCCAAAGCATTATGCACAAACAATTTTAATTAGAATATAATGACAGAATGATATTTCATAATTTTTTAAATATAAAATGAAGTCAATGACTCAAAAAAGTTATCTGCTGCAATGAGTCTGAGGGGAAATTTTCATAATCTATATCATTACAGATATAAAGTACAATG
Source organism: Grampus griseus (assembly GCF_964374135.1). NCBI lineage: Eukaryota > Metazoa > Chordata > Mammalia > Artiodactyla > Delphinidae > Grampus > Grampus griseus. The sequence continues at coordinate 85,440,555 of NC_139017.1, forward strand.
GTTCAACTTTTTAGTGCTTGACAGGGAGGAAACATGATAAAAAGGTCAATATGAAATCATTTGATTATAGTAGCAATATCTAACATTTGAAATGCATCCATGCTCTTTTGTATAATCATATTAGAGTCAAGTATATTTATTTTCACATCTGTTATAACTGCTATTGCAAAGGAGAAATACTATTGTCTTATTTTCCAAGAGATATACACAGAGCAATTCTTTTCTCCAGGGAACTTGTGCAAACCAATATAAGATCTAAACTCTTCACATAATATATAAAACAGGAGAAGCCTCTTCAGATTTATTTTTTGAAGTCTGGAATGCTGGCACTTTCCAATTAGGCAACAGTTCTTCATTCCTGTAATCTAGAACATTGAATAGATACAGATATATATATACTGATATATATGGTTAACCTTGATGTCAGAAGATGATAGTAAATAAGTAGCTACATAATAATACAGAGAGAAATAATGATTTTGGCTGATCATTATTAGATAACTAAATTATATTAAACATATATAGTAACAAGGCTATTTTAAACTCCCTTTAAAAATGTTTAAAAAATAGTTTTATTGTACTTAGTGTTTCACAATATATCTGGCAGTCCTGTCTGTAAAGAGGAAAACAGTGATTATTTCATTTCTACCCCAGTATCATCTTATTTTTAAAGGTTCCTTTTCCACTAAGGAAACAACTCATGCCTGCATCAACTTCCCAATGGAAATTCTTTATTCAACCATTTTATGATTATTTATATTAGGGTTACCTATTCCAATTCAGGCTAGGACAAGAAGAAACGATACAGAAAGAGCTGATGCCCATTTTCAAGGGCAGAAGACTCAAAGTTAGGTTTACTGCTCAGCAGAAAAGAATTAGGTTAAAGGAATAATTTCCTGAAGATGAATTTCTTTCCTCAGTTTAAAAAAGTAGGACATATTAGAAAGAGACTAACACGCTTCAGTATGATTTTGCCTAACGGCTAGGGCTAGGTAAGCTGCCCTTAAGGTTCACATACCCTTACTAAAACCATTTATAGTGGCTATTTAAATTTATTCCATATCTCAGTACTTCTTAAATGGGATCAACATAGCACTTCAAGTCTATAATCACAGCAAAATGCTCTGCAAAGTATTCTGATTACTAAGTAACCTATTATTTGGTATTATCAAATATGCACAGAGATCTCAGGTAACATTAAATATATTGTAAGCTGAATTACCTATCAGAGCCTAAGAATTTATGCAACCAGGATGAAAGTCTTATTTCTAGATTTAGGTCAAGATTTCTTTCCTCTAAGGTAACACTCATAGTAGTACACTGTAGGGTGTACGTGAATGAATCTGCCCAATAGGCCAGGAGACGGCACCTCTTCCTTTAGACATAAGCTAAAAGGACATTTTCTGAGAACTGGACATTAAACGAGGGTCAGCTAAGATAATGATAAAAATGAGCCAGTCAGGGGCTTCCCTGGTAGTGCACTGGTTCAGAATCCGCCTGCCAATGCAGGGGACACGGGTTCAAGCCCTGGTCCGGGAAGATCCTACATGCCATGGAGCAACGAAGCCTGTGCGCCACAACTACTGAGCCCCGCACTCTAGAGCCTGCAAGCCACAACTACTGAGCCCATGTGCCACAACTACTGAAGCCCGCGCTCCACAACAAGAGAAGCCACCACAATGAGAGGCCTGCACACCACAACGAAGAGTAGCCCCCGCTCGCCGCAACTAGAGAAAGCCCATGCACAGCAACGAAGAACCAAAGCAGCCCCCCCCCAAAAAAAAAGCCAGACAACTAACTGTAGAAGAGTTAAATACATTTCAGAACAGGAACTGGAGTTCTCATTTTTTTCTACCTTTGTACCCTTACCTAAAGAAACACAAATACTATCAACTTTAACAATAATCACCTTCAAGGAGCTGATGATTTATAGTTACTGACTCAAGATTTCACTAAAAGCCTAAGCAAGCATTTGGCCAGAAGCTGTTTTTCCAAAATCTCACTATCCAGAGGCAATCTGTGACCTTTACTCCTTTCTGTCTATTTTCCCTCTACTTCATTTCAAAAAGGGGTACAATTACTCAGTTGTTTCCCCTAAGAGAGTTTCATTCATATCTCTAAGGAAGCACATATTAGTTAATTTGATGCTCCAGAAGATGTAATCTACTAAACAGACCCAAGAGACCTACAAGAGTTTTAGCACAACCAACTCTCCTCTAAGCGGACCCAGTTTAGTAACAGTCCCATAATTAGCATCAAATTACATCATAAATCCACTCCATGAAAGTATTCTTTTATGGTAATGTTTACAGAGTTGATGAACATAAGTAAAAACTGTTCAGGGGATTTAAATATATAATTAAGGGAAAACAAATGGTCCCACATGGCCTGGTTGCTTACGTGATAGGCAGCGATAGGCAGCTTCAATGCGGCCACTAATTTCTCTCCAATGGGTTCACTTAATGAAAGCTTAAGTGGTACTTAAAGTTGACTACTACCTACAGACCTATAGAAGAAACATTTGAAAGACGTCAACCCACACCTGAGAGGAAATGACTTCTAAAACTACACTGACATACCAACACACATCCAGCAGAATGGCTCAAGTTACAAAGACTGACAATACCAAATTTGGGGAGGATGTGGAACTCGTAAACTGCTAGTAGGTGTGTAAACTGGTACAACTACTTGGAAAAATTTCTTAGCAGTATCCACCAAAGCTACCACATATATAGTGTATAGTCTGGCCATTTCATTCATACACACACACACACACACACCAAACAGAAATGCATGCACATGTACATAAAGACTTGTACAAGAAAGTGCACAGGACAGCTTCATCTACCACAGGGCAGACAGCAGAAGCAAGAAGAACTACAATCCTGAAGCCTGTGGAACAAAACCCACATTCACAGAAAGACAGACAAGATGAATAGGCAGAGGGCTATGTACCAGATGAAGGAACAAGATAAAACCCCAGAAAAACAACTAAATGAAGTGGAGATAGGCAACCTTCCAGAAAAAGAATTCAGAATAATGATAGTGAAGATGATCCAGGACCTCAGAAAAAGAATGGAGGCAAAGATCGAGAAGATGCAAGAAATGTTTAACAAAGACCTAGAAGAATTAAAGAACAAACAGACGAACAATACAATAACTGAAACGAAAACTACACTAGAAGGAATCAATAACTGAGGCAGAAGAACGGTAAGTGCCTGGAAGACAGAATGGTGGAATTCACTGCTGTGGAACAGAATAAAGAAAAAAGAATGAAAAGAAATGAAGACAGCCTAAGAGGCCTCTGGGACAACATTAAACGCAACAACATTCGCTTTATAGGGAGGGGTCCCAGAAGGAGAAGAGAGAGAGAAAGGACCAGAGAAAATATTTGAAGAGATTATAGTCAAAAACTTCCCTAACATGGGAAAGGAAATAGCCAACCAAGTCCAGAAAGCACAGCGACTCCCATACAGGATAAACCCAAGGAGAAACATGACGAGACACACACTAATCAAATTGGCAAAAATTAAAGACAAAGAAAAATTATTGAAAGCAGCAGGGGAAAAATGACAAATAACATACAAGGGAACTCCCATAAAGTTCACTGCTGATTTCTCAGCAGAAACTCTACAAGCCAGAAGGGAGTGGCATGATATACGTAAAGTGATGAAAGGGAAGAACCTACAACCAAGATTACTCTACCCGGCAAGGATCTCATTCAAATTCGATAGAGAAATCAAAAGCTTTACAGACAAGCAACAGCTAAGAGAATTCAGCACCACCAAACCAGCTCTACAACAAATGCTAAAGGAACTTCTGTAAGTGGGAAACACAAGAGAAGAAAAGGACCTACAAAAACAAACCCAAAACAATTAAGAAAATGGTCATAGGAACATACATATCAATAATTACCTTAAACGTGAATGGATTAAATGCTCCAGCCAAAAGACACAAGCTTGCTGAATGGATACAAAAACAAGACCCATACATATGCTGTCTACAAGAGACCCACTTCAGACCTAGGGACTGAAAGTGAGGGGATGGAAAAAGATATTCCATGCAAATGGAAATCAAAAGAAAGCTGGAGTAGCAACACTCATTATCAGATACAATAGACTTTAAAATAAAGAATGTTACAAGAGACAAGGAAGGACACTACATAATGATCAAGGGATCAATCCAAGAAGAATCTATAACAATTATAAATATATATGCACCCAACATAGAGCACCTCAATACATAAGGCAACTGCTAACAGCTCTAAAAGAGGAAATTGACAGTAACACAATAATAGTGGGGGACTTTTAACACCTCACTTACACCAATGGACAGATCATTCAAACAGAAAATTAATAAGGAAACAGAAGCTTTAAATGACACAACAGACCAGATAGATTTAATTGATATTTATAGGACATTCCATTCCAAAACAGCAGATTACACTTTCTTCTCAAGTGTGCATGGAACATTCTCCAGGATAGATCACATCTTGGCTCACAAAATCAAGCCTCAGTAAATTTAAGAAAATTGAAATCATATCAAGCATCTTTTCTGACCACAACACTATGAGATTAGAAATCAATTACAGGGAAAAAAACGTAAAAAATACAAACACACGGAGGCTAAACAATACGTTACTAAATAACCAAGAGATCACTGAAGAAATCAAAGAGGAAATCAAAATATACCTAGAAACAAATGATAATGAAAATACGACGATCCAAAACCTATGGGATGCAGCAAAAGCAGTTCTAAGAGGGAAGTTTATAGCTATACAAGCCTACCTCAAGAAACAAGAGGAGTCTCAAATAAACAATCTTACCTTACACCTATCTAACCTTACATCTAAAGGAACTAGAGAAAGAAGAACAAACAGAACCCAAAGTTAGCAGAAGGAAAGAAATCATAAAGATTCAGAGCAGAAATAAATGAAATAGAAACAAAGAAAAAAATAGCAAAGATCAATAAAACTAAAAGCTGGTTCTCTGAGAAGATAAACAAAATTGATAAGCCATTAGCCAGACTCATCAAGAAAAAGAGGGAGAGGACTCAAGTCAATAAACTTAGAAATGAAAAAGAAGTTACAACAGACACCACAGAAATACAAAGCATCCTAAGGGACTACTTACTACAAGCAACTCTATGCCAATAAAATGGACAACCTGGAAGAAATGGACAAATTCTTAGAAAGCAATAGAAAATATGAACAGACCAATCAGAAGTAGTGAAATTGAAACTGTGATTAAAAATATTCCAACAAGGGCTTCCCTGGTGGCACAGTGGTTGAGAGTCCGCCTGCCGATGCAGGGGATACGGGTTCGTGCCCCGGTCCGGGAAGATCCCACATGCCGTGGAGCGGCTAGGCCCGTGAGCCATGGCTTCTGAGCCTGCGCGTCCGGAGCCTGTGCTCTGCAACGGGAGAGGCCACAACAGTGAGAGGCCCGCGTACCGTGCAAAAAAAAAAGAAAAAAAAAAAAAAATTCCAACAAACAAAAGCTCAGGACCATATGGCTTCACAGGGGAATTCTATCAAACATTTAAAGAAGAGCTAACAACCATCCTTCTCAAACTCTCCCAAAACATTGCAGAGGAAGGCACACTCCCAAACCCATTCTATGAGGCCACCACCACCCTGATACCAAAACCAGACAAAGATACTACAAAAAGAGAAAATTACAGACCAATATCAGTGATGAATATAGATGCAAAAATCCTCAACAAAATACTAGCAAACAGAATCCAACAGCACATTAAAAGGATCATACACCAGGATCAAGTGGGATATATCCCAGGGATGCAAGGATTCTTCAATATATGCAAATAAATCAGTGTGATACACCATATTAACAAATTGAAGAATAAAAACCATATGATCATCTCAAAAAAAAAAAAAAAGAAAAAGAAAAAATAGAAAGTGCACAGGCACCATACTTGTTCCTGGAAAGAACCCAAATGTCCATCAACAGCAGAATACATAAATATATTGCTAGTATAGTCATACAATAAAAATAAACTACTGCTGTATGCAACAAGGATTATTCTCAAAAACATTTTTGAGTGAAAGAAGCCACACATAAAATAACACATTAAGTGTTTTTGTTTCTGTTAAGTTCAGAGAGGCAAAACTAATCCATTGTGTCAGGAATCAGGGCTGGGATTACATCTGAGGAGGAATGACTATTACTGATATATATGTGTGCTCACTTTGAAATATTTCATCAAAAAAAAAATTTATTTTCAGATAAACCACTGTTCCACTTCAATTCAGCTTGAATTTCGGTGTGACCTTGGAAGGCTTTCTATTCATTGAACCACTATTGTTTGGACACCCATTCTGTACCAGGCACTGGGGATGTACTGGTGAGTAAAACAGACATGATCCTTGCCCTCCCTCAGACAGCTTAGAATCTCATGGAGAAAAAGACAAATTATCCAGTAGATGAACATATCTATAAGTTATATAAAACATTTACAAATTACAGAAGCCTGGAAATACCCTAAGAGGTGAAATGGGAAGTGGTTAATGTTGGGGAAAGCCCCAAATAAGAGGATGAGAAAGGTATCTGCTCTGCTTTTAGCATCTTACCTGGCTCAGAGCTGCTGCTTATTGTGGGTCTAAAGCAGCAGACATGATTTCTTTTTAGGCTTCTTCTTTTCCACTGGTGTTTTTCTATTTATCTGTCTGACCAGGTCATAAAATATCTAAATAAAAACAAGAAAAAGTACTTATTTAACCAATATTTGAGACCTTGTTCCACAAAACAATCTTGATTCTGTGAAATATTATTCTGCTCTTGGATCTGTATTTTGCTGCTTTGTATTTTGCTGCTTCTTAGAAACAGCAGGTTTCTAAGAAGCCTCAGCTGATTTTCAGTCAGGGTAAAGCACAACTTACCTACTTACAATGAGGGAAATACACTTGCTCTTAGAGATATTCAATAACAAATTAGTAAAAAGAATTAGTAGTGAAAAAAACAAGATAGTGAAGTGGAATCTTTGATGCTTCAAAAACCTAATTATTAAGAGAACAGTTAATGCTTCACTTATATCTTTATACTTGCTTTATTTTTAAAAAAGTTCAAACTTACAGAAAAGTTGCAGGTACCAAGAACTTATGTATTTTCTTCACCCATATTCACCAGTTAGTAATATTTTGCCAAATGTACATTTTTCCAAAGAAGAAATGCAGATGGCCAACAGGCACATAAAAAGATGCTCAACATTGCTCATCATCAGGGAAATGCAAATCAAAACCACAATGAGATATCACCTCACACCTGTTAGAATGGCAATTATCAAAAAGAACACAAATAACAAATGTTGATGAAGATGTGAAGAAAAGGGAACCCTCCTACACTGTTGGTGGGAATGTAAATTGGTGCAGCCACTGTGGAAAACAGTATGGAGGTTTCTCAAGAAAACGAAAAATAGAGCTACCATATGACCCAGCAATTCCACTCCTGGGTATATAACCAAAAAAACCCCAAAACACTAATTTGAAAAGACACATGCACCCCATGGGACTTCCCTGGTGGTCCAGTGGGTAACACTCCATGCTCCCAATTCAGGGGGCCCGGGTTCGATCCCTAGTCAGGAACTAGATCCCACACGCATGCTGCAACTAAGAGGTCCGCATGACGCAACTAAAAAAAAAGATCCCTAGTGCCACAACTAAGACCTGGCGCAGCCAAAGTAAGTAAGTAAGTAAAGAAGTAAATAAATAAATATTTTTTAAAAAGATACATGCACCCCAATGTTCATAGCAGCATTATTTGCAACTGCCAAGATATGGAAGTGTCCATCAACAGATGAATGAATAAAGAAGATGTGGTGTATATATACAATGGAATACTACTCTGCTATAAAGAACGAAATTTTGCCATTTGCAGCAACATGGATGGACTTAGAAGGCATTATGCTAAGTGAAATAAGTCAGACAAAGACAAATATTGTGTGATATCATTTATATGTGCAATCTAAAAAATACAACAAACTAGTGAATATAACAAAAAAGAAGCAGACTCACAGATACAAAGAACAAACTAGTGGTTACCAGTGGGGAGAGGAAGGGGGGAGGGGCAATATAGGGGTAGGGGTTAAGAGGTACAAACTATTAGGTATAAAATAAGCTACAACGATATATGGGGAATATATGGGGAATAGCAACATGGGGAATATAACCAATATTTTATAATAACTATAAATGGAGTAAAACCTTTAAAAATTATGAATCACTACACTGTACACCTATAACATATAATATTGTACAGCAAACTATACTTCAATTTAAAAAATAATGGTCCTAAGATTACAAGCCTAAATTAATTGTTGAAGGGGGGACCCCTTCATTTACCCCCCTTTGGGATAAACAGATTTATCCCAAAGCTATTGATTCATTTATATTCTTTTCTTTCTGGTCCATCCTACCCACTCTCCCATTTTCTTTCAACCATTTAATTCTATTATCTTATTTCTAAGAAAGTTGAAAACTTAAGGGTTTATGAACAAAATGGTAGTTTCTGTTTCACAGCTCCAAAGCCCTTCAAGAACTTAATGTTCATAAGCCATAAACAAAATCTCATTAGTTCCCCAGCCTCAGTGCATAATCTATAAGTGAAAAATAACAAAAGGATAAACTAAAATAGTAAATTAATCAAAACAGCATGTTTCTTCATGGTAGCCATGGGTTTCTGGTACTAAACAAAATGGTAACTGGTTTTGTGGTATTACCCTTAAGGATTTCCTTGGCAAACGGTGCCTACCTCACAGCAGCAGTGATGAGGGCAAGTTCGAACTATAGTTATTAGGTTAGATATGCTGAAAGCCCTCAGTCTAGGTTCTTCCTCATCCTTCTGAACTACAGAAAAATCTAAAGGGAACACAGAATAATTTCTCAATCCCTCTATCACTCCTTAATTGGGATGTTTTGATTCCAATTATTATTCCAGCATCAGCAAAGAACAATTAATTCTTGATTAAGACTGATGTGATTCTGATACAGCTATGTACTACTTTCAAAACACAACAAAAATGATGAGTTTTTAAAAAAAATATTTATTTATTTTTACTTATTTATTTATTTTGGCTGTGCCGTGTCTTAGCTGTGGCACATGGGATCTTCGTTGCAGCATGAGGGACCTTTTTTTTTTTTTTTAAGTTGAGGCATGCAGACTTCTTACTTGCGGCGTGCATGCGGGATCTAGTTCCCCGACCAGGAATCAAACCTGGGCCCCCTGCATTGGGAGAATGGAGTCTTACCCACTGGACCTCCAGCGAAGTCCCAAGAGTTTTTTTTTAAAAAATTATATATTCTCTGATATAGATAGTAGAGAATTAGAGGGCAATTTAGTTAAGCAGGATGTCCCTGTATGATTTCAAACTTGAGTCCAAGAGTTCAATCATGTGAAAGTATGATCTCTCTATCTTCAGGCACTCAGAAATCACACACATATTTTCAAGGCATTAGCTGTCTGAGGAACTATTAACTACCCCCAAAACTCCATAGTTGGATTATTAGGCTATCAAGAGAGAAATATTAAAAGAAAGAAATTATTACACTCTCAAGAATTTCTAGCATAAAGTTTGTATGTTTTCCAAAAGAGTAAAGAACCTTAAGTAGCTAATGTATTTCATTTTGTTGTATTTTTTTTCTATTTTTGTTTTATAAACCTTCATGTCAACGGTTGATTTCAAAGAGACTACTGTGAAAAAGCACCTCTGCTGCATGGGAAACTGAAACCCAGAGGAGGGAGATCTAGTAGCATGTAAGTTCCCACAAACAGGTAATGCTTGAAAGGTAAGGAATACCTCTGTCCACTGTGCTCACTGGACCCTGGCCCAACTCAACCTCGGCCGAGTCCTATGAACTTGGTGGTCGGGTACCAGTGAGGGTGATCACAGGACAGCAGGAACTATATCTCTAAGGCCAATCATCCTGCAGATGGTGACCGTGCACTACTACTCCCCTAGCCAAGCTCATTGTTTTACCTCATGTGTTTATGTGTTTTACCTTAACGTTCTCTCTCTTTTCTTTTTTGGTGGTGGTGTGGGGGAGACTAAACCAAAAATCAACATTTTATGATCAGCCATGTTTTTCAGGATAACATCTATGAAACTGTAATTCCACAACAGAGAAAGTTGAAACTAGAAGCATTTCATACTTCCTTTCATTTACTTGGCAGTGAATTACAAATAACTGTTGTTGAAGATCTCAGCAGGACTTGTTCCCCATTAGGATGTAAACTTCTTGAGGGCAAGAATAGTCTCTGTCTAAATGACTGTTACCCTGGTGCCTAACACAGTGGAACATAGGAACACAATGAATATTTGCTGAATAAATAAAATTTATGAATTTCTTATTTTTATGTATTTATTAAAACTGGTTTTATCTGAAAGACAAGCTTTGACTTATTATTTGTAAAACTTATTTATTTATTTATGGCTGCGTTGGGTCTTCATTGTGGTGCGCGGGTTTCTCATTGCGGTGGCTTCTCTTTGCTGTGGAGCACGGGCTCTAGGGCGTGGGCGCGTGGGCTCAGCTGCTCCGCGGCATGTGGGATCTTCCCGGTCTGGGGCTCAAACCCGTGTCCCCTGCATTGGCCGGCGGGTTCTTAACCACCTCGCCACCAGCGAAGTCCCACAACCTTAAATTTTCTTCGTGCCACACGTTTAAAGTAATTTGGTCATTTAAAAAGTCAAATAATAGTCTACAACCATAATATCAGTGAAGGAAAAGTGACCAAAAGAACCAAAGGCCAGAGAGGAATCATAAGCAAAAACACACCAGAGGACTCTGATAACCTAAACCAGTCTTAACTCTCATCTATGTTGTAAGTGTGCTGAACTCTGACTGATTACCTGTGATGCTACAAATGGCAAGCACACTGGCAAATGAAGACTTCTGTACTACTGGGAAAGGAAAGAAGCCTATTCTGCTTTTTTTTTAAGAAAAAAAAGGCTTATGTTAAAATTAACAAAAAGCAAAGGAACCTCTTAAGATTTTGCTTGGATGTAGTGGTTGCAGTTGGGGATTGCACTAATCTTTTAGGGATCCAGTAAACTATTGGCCCTTTACATCCAGGCAGGCAAGCTTACTTGTTAAGCATTCCTGTCCCCAGCTATGTTCTCAGGATAGTGGAGTAGTTAAGTCACGGACAAAAAAAGCCTTGTGCACCTGCTGTTATCAGGCCTAAAAGACCGAGTGAATCATAGTTCTGTATCCATCCACACTCACACAGATTCTTCCCTTTGAGTCATGCACCAAAGGGAAGCAGGACTCAAAACACCAAATTCCATGATATCTTTCTGTACAACGTAAGTTCATTACAGTAACTACTTTGATTTTTTTTTTATTTTTCTACTTGACTTTACAACCTTTTTACACACATCTGTATAGGTAATTGTTATAATACAAGGGTGATGTGACAATTTTCACACACCACTTTCTGGCTTATCATTTAGAGGCTTAGCAGGACTTTAAAAAACATATTCTTTAACTTAAACCACCTCTTTGCCAACAAGGTAAATATAAGTGTCCTCATCACAGCCAACAAAGTGATTTCATATAAGAGAAGGAATAAGGTTTCTAGGAATTACTTAGTGTTTTCCATAAATTGATAGATAAAGACTACTTAAAAGAACACCACTTTTTCTTTTTTAAAAAATGTTTTTGGCTGTTAACTTGAAAGAAAGGAAACTAAAAAGGCACTTATTTGTGCTGCCTAGCAGCTGTAGTTTACCTCATTAACGTTGATCTTCGACTTTGCAGAAGATTCTAAAAAGGCACAGTTACACCACTGTCTTGCTAAATTCTGACCCTGTTCTTTGCCAACTACTCGCTCATCTTCCAGGTCACATTTATTACCAACCAAAATCATTGGAACCTGCGAGAAGGAAAAAATCATATAATAAGCCCTAACGTACTTGTTACTCAGCCTTTTATAAGTAAGCAACTACCAGCCACCAACTGAAATGTGTTAGTTAGGACTATAATCTTCATCAAGTGCTTAAAAAAAGGTGTATGTACGTGTGTTGGGGGGAAAATGGAGGGGGAAGAGACAGAAAAAATATGGACAAGATTCTACAACACTGATCTGCTAAATTATTTTAAGACTATAATCCCAAAATGCTCAGGTGGACTAATGCTAATGGCTGAATTCCAAGTAGAAAAATCTGAAGGAAAAGGAACCTCCTGCAATACTCATTGTCTTGGTGTGTTTTAAGTGCCTCATCTCACAGGACCAAAAAATGCCAATAGTAGCGGCAAGACCAACACGTTAATAAGTTTTACTTCTACAACTGACATCTAGATCTGAAGACTAGCTTAGGTGAGATATTAAGGAAAAGAATAAAAATACAGCCACTGAGTAGCTATGTCTTCATCTACAACTCAATCTTTAGTTTATTACATGGGATAAAGAGATTAACATTACCAGAATTCAGTGATTTGCATGTAATTGCCTATGAAAAGAGAACTCTCTTAGATGAATTAGTCATGGGAAGAAAGAGAACTATTCATTAGGTTATGGTTGGTCATGAGTCATATGGTGCAAATTCCTCCCGCCTACAGTATTACCCAAAGTTGAGGTCTTAAGCAGGTGCCTATGTTCCCATTAATAATGAGAGAGAACACACAAAAACAGAAAAGAAGGTACAAATGAAATTTTATATCCTAATTTATACAACTTTTGAAAAAGGAACTTTCTGTAGCTCAAAACTGAGACAAACGTAAAATATACATTTAATCTTTGCAAAAAGGCAAAACAACAATGATGCTATTCATCAAATAAGACAAGAATTCTAAAACAGTATATTTTACCACAATAAAAAATTAACATTAAAAAAAGAATTCTAAAACAAAAACAAAAAAATATATAAAAATGTAAGTTAATTAAAATCTTTAACATAATTCAAAGGAAAAAACTAAGTAAAAACTGTACCAACAGAATTTTAGAAATAGGAACACAGCATTACGGTTCTTAATAATGTTCTCTGAACACTGTTTCTGACATAACTACCAACTTTCCAAGCCCAACTGGAGTCCCCCTTCTTCTACCAAGTACTCTTTGATTCTTCTTTCTCCACTCCACTTATGACCCACATAGCACCATGTAGGTCATAAGTGCAGTAGAGAAAGAAGAACTTTACATACGTGTCCTTCTTTTCTAATCATCTCAGCATATTATCTGTAGGTAAATTTAGAAAGCTTAAAAACGTTTTTGGTCACCAGGGCTCTTAGGCGCATGGTAAATACCCTCTAAATCCTCTACTGATAGAGAAAATGGACACTTTTTATTTGGCCATAGAGAGATGGCAGTATGCTATATATATAGAGAAATACTTACATCTTCTGTGTCCTTAACCCGTAAAATCTGTTCCCTCAGGTCTTGTAAGTCATTAAATGTGGACTGAGCTGTAATAGAATATACTAGTGCAAACCCTTGGCCATTCTTCATATACAAATCTCTCATCGCTGTAAACTGCTCCTATAAAAAAAATATGCAATTATAAATATGACTTCTTAAATGTATATTGAAACAAGTTAAATCAGAATAATCACAAGTGAGCTACTGAATTTTTTTTTTTAATGTATGTATGTATGTATATATAAATATTTTTTGGCTGCATTAGGTCTTCGTTGCTGCACGCGGGTTTTCTTTAGTTGCGAGCGGGGGCTGCTCTTCATTGCGGTGCATGGGCTTCTTATTGCGGTGGCTTCTCTTGTTGCGGAGCACAGGCTCTAGGCACACGGGCTTCAGTAGTTGCAGTACGCAGGCTCAGTAGTTGTGGCTCGCGGGCTCCAGAAAGCAGGCTCAGTAGTTGTAGTGCACGGGCTTAGTTGCTCCGCGGCATGTGGGATCTTCCTGGACCAGGGCTCAAACCTGTATCCCCTGCATTGGCAGGCAGATTCGTAACCACTGCGCCATCAGGGAAGCCCTGAATTCTTTATTACATGTTATCATGACAGGAAACATAAGACGTGATACACGGTTTCTGGAAAATTTGACATGAATGTCCCTGTCCCCTACGTACATGACTAGAAACAGCTACAGAATTAGAACGGAAATCTTAACCACTTTAATTTGTTTCTGTGTGATTTAGAAAAACTGCATATAGTTCCTTTTTATATACAGATTTTAATTATTTTGGTGCTACAAAAGATGATGTCCAAGGTAGTGGTTTTGGAAAAGAGAAGTCCAAGTACTGAACTCTGAGGCCCTCCAACATTAAGAGGTTGGGGAAATGAAGACAAATCAGGAAAGGAGACTTAGGAGTAACGAATCATACAGGGAGAAAAGCAAGCAAGTGTTGTTTCCTAGAAGTCAAATGAATAAAATTTTTACAGATAAGGATAATGATCTACTGAGTCAAAGGTTGCTGAAAAGTCAAGAAGGTTGAGGATATATCCGAGGGATTGATTATGAATGACAGACCATGGACTTGAAGCTGTATAAAGAGGGGGTTGAGGATATGATAGATAATCAGAGATGTTAGATTTAACAGACTGCAGATTACAGTCAGGTTGAAAGGTATGAAAGGAAGTGAGATGGAGAAACAAGAGATGGTTAGTAGAGAGTAGGACACTTGAAAATGAGATTTAAGATGGTATTATGTTACTGGTAATCATATAGTCTAGGGTAAAGACCACGGGCATGAATGACTGAAGCAGGGTGGAGGTCAAGGACCTGAGAGGCCAAGCTACTGGATCATCTATATTACCCGTAAAGATTCTATTTGGATACTAAAATCACCAAGAATTTGGACTAAAGCAGTGTTGGAGAAAGTAAGCAAAAATCCTTAAGGAGTAAGGAGTGATCTAGAACAAGATCAAAGAGCATCAACTACTTTCCAAACGTTATGCAAGGCACTGGGGACAGAGAAGTAAACAGAAAATTACAACACAGCATGCTGAGTGCTAGGATGGTATAAATACAAGATATTTGAGAGCAAAAGCGGAAGATCTCTGCAGAAGGGGAAAATTTTAATTTGGACAAGAGGAGGAAGAAACAATGCCCTCACACTTGTGGAGGCTGTGAAAGGAAGAAATAGAAAGTATTTTTTTTTTTAACTGTTGGGGTCTTTGGGAACAAAGGAGAATTATTGCTGATTCAGAAGCTAGGAAATTTGGGGGTTGGATGAAGTGGCAAGAGGGGGAGGTCTCAATTCAGCTGATATAAGAAAGAAGGAGTTCCAGTGATCCAAAGCTTCCTGTTGGAATCAAGATCCATTTTCCCACAAAAGAATAGAAAAATATGGTATAATTCGTACTCTAATTGCTCCAGTCTGCTTAAGTTTTTTTTTGATCTGAAGCTTTCTTACCATTTATAAAATTATAGTGGGAATATTTGTGCTGAATTTTAAAACAACTTAAAACATTTAAGAATACCATCCATTTTAAAGCTAGGAATTGCCTAATAGGTAAAGTCTACGTATATGGAGAAAAAAAAAAGAAAAGAAAATCATTTAATGTGTGCATTTTTTGTGGTAGTATAATTGTGGCAGAATAAAACCATCATTAATTAATTAAACAATTAAAAAGGTGAGGACAAATGAAGACAATGAAAATAAAAGCAAATACACATATACACAAATACACAAATACACAAATATAAAAGACATTTTGTGCCAAGTGATTTATAATCACTATCTCATTTGATCATTATAAGCACCCTATAATGTACTAAACGTCACTATACTCATTTAAGCATGTGAAAAATGAGGCTCAAAATAATCCTAAAGATTTTTGTCAGAACACACGTATCTGTCACCAGTCCCTTGAGATGTTAAAATGCTAATAAAAAGCAAAAAAAGTTTTTTAAATAAATGAATGACCATGGTGTTAAGAGTCAGTCTTATTTAAACCCAGAGAAATACCTATTTTAACTAAAATTCCGTATTTAAAATACTTTCCTTTTGTTTGTTCGTTTAAAGCACTAAGAGCATAATCCTTACCTCAATACAGGGAAAAGAAACTCAACACACAGATTCTGTAGGTGAGCGCAACATACAATTTAATAGTGATATGTGGGCATTAAGTACATCATAGATAGTTTCACACACATAAGAAAATTTAGGAAGCCCTACGTTTAGAGACTTAACGTTCTTAATCAGAACAAATGCTTTTACTCACAGAAATCATTCAGGTGACCATATACTGTTCACAAATGAAAATCTGTCCACCCACCCTACCCCCGCCAAAAAAAAAGAGAAAACATCCTTACTGTTCCTGCTGTATCCAGGATTTCGAGCATACACTGTTGGCAGTCTACTTCAACTTGCTGTTAGGGTCAGGGCAGGGGGGTGGGGGGTGGAGGGGGATGAAAAAGTAACATCAAAATGTCAGTCTGTTTTCCTCCCACCTCTTCACTCAAAGTCCTTATTAACAACTACAAAGCCTTTCTCTAGCAGTTTGCTGTATTGGTGGAGACCAAGTTGGTACCACAGTAAAGAACAGGAGGTCTCAAACACATTCTATTAATAATACAGAAGCTAGGACTGTTAATCCTGAGTTTAGATATTTTTCTGACCACTATAAACTCTGAGTAATGATTGTTGTTATTATTAGAAGCCAATGGTCATATTCTGCAATTTAAGAAAAGCTGCAACAAACAGGTATAGTTCTAACAGGGAAAAAAAAATGTATAAAGTATGTATATTTATATTATATTCAAAACAAAGCACAAAAGCAGCTCAAAACAGCCAATATCTGGGGGTAAAGAAAACTTTGCCAACTTACCAGATTCAAGTTGTCAAAGTTTTACTAAAATATGCCCAAATTTAATACAAAGGAAATTCTTAAGAGATAAAGGGAACACAATAACACTGAACCTATAGAGTTCTCAAGACTTTAAAAAAAGGTACTTCTTTGGAAAAGCTGTGTGTATAAGGTGAAATTTCATATACTGAATTCTACTTTCCCAGGGCTTTACAGAAGAGAAGGTTGTCCTAAAGAAAGTATCAACTATTAGCTGTGAGGAAAATGTTCAATAAAGAAGGGATTAAGAAAAGTGCTTCAGCACTCAAGGTACATATCTCCGTTTGTAGTTAAAGCTTTAACCAGCAACTTATTTGGGGGAAATTTCAGTAATGCAACATGGTCTTCTAAAAATAAACATATTAACCTAAGGACTATTTTAAACTCTGCTTCTCTGTCAGATCAGGAATTGATGAGGAGCACCACAGGTGGATCTACAAACTCACTGTCTACCACTTACGGGACAAATATGATAACAACCTGCACAATCTGTGAATGGGCATGTTCAATGAACAATGAATTAGGTCTGTAGTTTCTCAATATATATCACAATTTTGTTTCCAATTTACAGATAATGAAACTGCTCTGCCAGTAGGCTTGATGAACTTAATTCAGCAAAAGTTATAGCACTATTTAAAGGTAAATTCTAAAACATCTACCAAAGCAACCCTTTCTTATTTGTTGAAAGGCAGGTTAAAATTTTTGGGGGGCAGTGGGGTATATCGTTGGTTACTAGGCTTTCTTACAACACTGTCTCTTCCCCCCCCCATAACATACTTGGGAAATAAAATCATGAAAATTCTCCACAATTCTAGCTAGTCTTATAGTTAAATAAAATAGTATTTTTTGTCAAGACCAACTATTAAAATTTTTTTTCCTTTTAAATAAGCTTTATTTTTTAGAAAGCAGCTTTTGGTTCACAGCAACACTGAGCAGAAAGTACAGAGTTCCGATACACCCTTTTCCTGCTCCCTGCTAGCCTCCCCCACTATCAGCATCCTACATCAGAGTGGTACATTTGTGAGAATCAATGAACCTTCCTGTATCAACACATCATTATCCTGCAAAGTCCACAGTTAGCAATTTTACTCTTGGTGTTCTGGTGTTACAGAATCCAACTCTAACTATTTACAGTTTAAAGGAGAAATATTTTTTAAGTTATTATACAACTAAACAAAAATAACTTTCAGTTACTGTATAACTTAAAGCATAAAGTGTTCTCAATTTTAGTTCACAAAAAGAGTACAAAAATATACCTATTTATATGCAATTTTTCTACATTAAAAGAATTCCCACCAGGAAAATGTGTACATTAAAGAACAGATTACTAATCAGTAACAGAACATGGAGCTCTCTATAGCTAATAAGCAGTGTTCTACGAAAAGTATTTTGTCTTGGTGAAACTTTTAAAAACAAATACAGAACATCTGTATCATTTCTCAAAACTATTTTCAAAAAAGCAATTCCATGGATCAAGTTTTAAAGTCATAAGAAACTACTTGTAAGCATGTGTATACAAGTTTCATATTTTACCTTTCTGTAGGAATCTTCTATCGTTGGGTCATATTTTTCAACAAAAATTCCCTGAACAAATTGAACTGTCTAGAAATTTAAAAAAAGCAGACAAAAGTTAAGGACTTAAAAGAAAAATCAGCCCCTCTTAAATGTTATTTAACTTCGCAAAGTGGTAAAGGTTAAATGTAATTATATGAAAACTCTGCGTAAACATGCAAATGTGAAGTGTCATTATTTTTCAATATAAGGATACATTCATAATTAAGAGTACACTTATGACAGGAGGTGGTCACGTTAAAAACTGTCACCAATGCTGCTGCTGACATTACACTGTTAAATAATTACTATATTAAGTTTTAAAATACTACCAGGATACAAATAAGGACATGGATTCTAATTTACTAAAACGTGAAAATTTATCAGTATTTAAACTCCTATTACCCCTCTATGTATCTATAGCAAGTTTTATCTCATACCCTCAAAGGAGAGAGACAAAACATTGTAAATTTTAAAAAGTCTTGAACAGTCTTTCTAATTGTGGGGGAAAACAGAAGAGGGAATTAAAATTTATTGAGTTTATTAAATTTATAATTACATTCAAATTTCATATTCACCCCAGAAGTAGTTATTTTTCTGATTTGCCAGCTGAGATTCAAACATATACCTTCCTGATTCCAAAGCCTTACTCTTTGCATAGGAAAACATTACCTACTCATCTTTTTCAGATTATCTACTTTTATCTCTAAAATTTCTATAAACAAAGATGGGAAACTAGGTATTTTACCATTCAGTAAATGAAAAGAAGGACAGAAGATGGTTGTGAAATATTTCCTAGATAGCTTTAGAACGGGGTCTGGTACATCACTGCCTAAAAGCAAGGGTAAGAATGTGGACTGAGGTCATTCACACTTCAATTAGCCAGAGGAATATTTTATATACTATTTTAGCTTGAATTAAATAGATTAATTTGAATATAGTAAACTTCTTCAGCTATCTATAATGGTGGTTCCATTTCCTCAGCTCTCATTTACTCTTCAACCCACCCCAGGATGGTTATGGCATCATCACCTTACTGTAGCTGCTTTTATCACATCCAGCTACTATGCTATGACTTCTGAGCAGTCAAGTAAAGGTACATTATTTACATTCAAGTACAAGATACATTCTTCTATGCTGGATCCTCCAATCCTACCTACTCTTTAAATGTTGAGAGGTACTCAGAGCCCAGTCCTGAGTTCTCTTCTCTCTCTAGTCTCTCCCTAGACAACCTCATTAATTCCTATGGATTTTAAATTAATTTATTTATTTTAAAAAGGTAATTCATGGACGTAGGACAAAATGCAAAAGACACAAAAACATATGTAATGGTAACTAATTCTATTTACCATCTTTTCCAATTCCACTCCCAAGGAAGTAATTGATATGTTATCTGCAGCTTATTGAACCTTGCAAAAATAGCCTCTGTTCTTTTATAATATCTCCCCCCCTCATTCTTCCTTTCTTATAAAACACATATGGTACTCTACACTGCTTAGTATCTTTTTCCTCCTAAGTAATACAGCTTAGATATCATTAATTATCAGTATATACAGAGCTGCTGCATTCTTTTTAGTGGTTTATAGGATTCTACTCAAAATACGTATTAAAAACTTATTTAGCCCCTACTGGTAGACATTTAGGTTGTTTCCAAACTCTTGCCACTGTAAAGAATGTTGTAATAGACATCCTTGACCATGTCATTTTGTATATGTGAACTTATGTGTGGGATACATTTCCAGAAAGGGACTTGCTGAATTGAAGGTTACATGCATTTAAAATAACGGATACCAAGAGGGAAGAGATATGGGGATATATGTATAACTGATTCACTTTGTTATAAAGCAGAAACTGACACACCATTGTAAAGCAATTATACTTTAATAAAGATGTTAAAAAATAAAAAAAAATTAAAAAAATAATAAAATAACAGATACTCGCAAACATTCACCACAGAGGTACTAAATTACACTGCTAACAGTAACATAATTCCCATAAAATAAATACCATAGATATATTCATGGCAACCCAAATCATACCACAAGTCTCTCTTTTAAGCTATTGTCTTGAGGATGTGATGTTTATTTGATGTATTTACTTGAACATCTCACAAGCACATGACGTTTGACATGACTCTTGATTTTCACTCTCAAATCTGCTCATTCTCCAGTGCTTTCCTTCTACTTCTTTAATGGTCCATTCATAAAATCAGTAGCTTGACTGTGAAATTTGGGAGTCACCCTCAACAGCTCCTTCTCTCCTAGTCCCCATATCAATCTAGCACTAAGTTAATTGTCAATTCTACCTCCTATTTAACTCTCAAAACATCTACTTTTCTCTTCTTCACTGCTAATATAAGCTTCTACAAACAATAATGTGGTGTATTGCATTAACTCCCAACTTGTTTCCCACATCTTCTCTGCCTGTCTTCTAAATTACTCTTGATAGAACAAAGTGCTCTCTTTAAAACATATATCCAATTCTGTCACCACCACCACCCTCCCAAAACCCTACTTCAACAGCTTCTCATTGTCATTAGGAATAAATTCCAAGTTCTTACATGGTCTTCAAGTCATGATCTGGCCCCTGCTTATCTCTCACCTCATTTCCCTCTACTTTCTTCCCGGTTCACTCCTATCCCAGCAACTGTGACCCTTTTCAGTTGTTCAAATGCTAATTTAGGTTTCCTTGTCCTAGAGGTCTCTTAACAATATATACTTTTCTTTCAAAGTATCTCTCTCACAATTATAATCAAGTAGTTCTTTGATTAACTGTGTATCTATTACATCTCCTCCACTATAATGTAAGCTCTGTGAGGGAGACTGTGACTGTTTTTGTTCACTGTTGTAACTTTAGAGTCTGACGTTATAGAAGCTCAATGAACACTTCCTAAATAAATACAGCATGTGTACAAAAAAATGACCTTTATTCCACTTAAGTCTGGGATGGGGGTAGGGTAGGATTTACTCCACTGGTACTTGTAATAATCAGTCTCCCACACTAGAATGTAAGTTCCTTAACAATGAAAACAATTTTTATTCCTCTTTGAATCACAAACACTAGTGCTTAACATAAAATAGGTAGCCAATAAATATTTGATAAATGAAAGAATGAATGAGCCACCATTATAAAACTACACATCCATGGTTACTGAATGAGTCCTTGTACCCTGGTAGGCCAGATATTATGCATATAAAACATACTGCCACCTTTTCTCTTGAGCGACTAGAAGTTGTAAAGCAAGAAAATATCACCGTTCTTCTTGCATTATATTAATTAATTATAGTTAGGTGGCTAACTTACCAGAGCAGACTTCCCCACGCCTCCTGAACCAAGGACCACTAGCTTGTACTCACGCATGATGTGGTCTTTTTAAATACTGACAATCTGGGGGAAAAAAAAAATCAAAGATTAATAAACATGCTAAGAATAGCCTAAGAATGTACAACTGTTACATGAAATAACATGACATTTTGTTTTTTGTTTGTTTTTTCCCTTAAAACTATCAAGAGGAAGACAGAGGCTATACAACAAAACCATGAATATTTTAATACAAATTTATAGGACCACTGCCAGGCATTTTAGTTCATTACAGATTATCTTTGACTAGTCATCAATCATTAGCCTGTTCATGTTACTTCGTATTTGATCAGAAAATAAGATGATTAAAACTAGTAGTTATAGCTACAATCACGAGCTCTTTACGAAGCTATCACTTAAACTTACATACTTTTTTGAAAAGTTCACTCATGAGCTTGAATATAATGAAAATGCTATTTTATTTGCTTAAAATATCATATGTAATTCTATACTGTTTTGTTCATTATTGTATTATTGGTGAACCACATAAACTGTTACCTCAAATATTATTATGATACAAATGGGAAAATGTAGATGAAATTGTTGAAACTCTGTAGGTAGGTACTGCTGGTTTATTTCATAAGGCCCAAATTGCTGGGACGGGGGGAGGGGAATAAATATAAACTTTATTTTTTATCTCCATGATTATCTTAAAAAGATACAAAAGAATTTCCAATGATCATGATGGTGTAAATAGGAATGAACTTTCCATCCCACAATAAACAGCTAAAACACCAAACAAAATATATGAAACAACTGTTTGCAAGACATGGTTGGACAATAAGCAGTAAAGCACTGTGATCTCTGAGAGGTGGGAAGGAAATGAAGTGAGACCTACACCTGCCCTGGCTTTCTGCCTAGAGGTACTTTTCAGATTGTGATGCAGGGAGAAAAAACTCAAGCAGAGAAGTTACCAGAGAAGTGGGAGTTATGCACAGAAAACTCCAGAAATCTGCACAGGGGTCCACCTGAGTCTGCGGCCAAACACTAAGCCAGGCATGCAGGATGAAACTCCATGAGGTAAGGCAAAGAATAAATAGGAATCTGTAAGCTGAGCAATTCCCAGAGGGCTGGGAAATATTGACATTCTGACCAGAAGAGTCTTCTTTGTTGAAAAACAGACAATTCACTTGAAACCCCAGAATATTCATACTTAGTACAGGAGTAAACAAACCCTAGAGTAAAAAATACTCTACATGCTTCCTAAAAAGGCTTAAAAATAAGCCTCAAAAGGATTGAGTCAATCCATAGATAACAACTGCCTGTCAGAACAAGTCCAAGATTTTTTTAAAGAAAAAAAAAATCCACCATTCAACAATATAAAATTTTCAATGTCCACAGCATCCAATAAAAATTAATAGACACATAAGGAAGAAAGAAAATATGACCTGAAACTAGGGTGGGATGAGTCAACTGAAACAGACCCAGAAGTGAGATAATGGAATTAGCCAATGAGGACTCTAAAACTGCTATGATAAATATGCTCAAGGATTTAATGAAAATATGAGGAGAGAAACGGTAGACATAAAAGAACCAAAATGAACTTCTAGTGTTCAAAAACAGTATGTGAAATGGAAACACAACCAGATGGGATTAACATTATATTAAATACTGCAGAAGGAAATTTCAGAGGAACTGAGATGAAGATAGAAAAAAGTTGATGAGGAGGGTAAAGAGTGGGGAGATGGAAGGAGAGGGAGAGAGAAAAGAAAAGGAAGAAGAAAACTAAAAGAAGAAAGGAAAACCACAGCTATCAAGTATATGTGTGTAACTGGAATGGGGTGGGGGTGGGGTTGAATAATAAAATACTTTCAAAATTTGATAAAAACTATAAATCCATAGATCCAAGAAACTCAATGAGCCCTCTCCTTAGTATAAATACAAAGAAAAGCACAAGGCACAATAATCAAATTCCTGAAAAACTGTCAAAGAGAGAAAATCTTACAAGAAGCTAAAGGAAAAAGTTTAGCCACAGAGGAACAAAGTTAAGAAAATATATAGACTTTCTCGAGAAGCTATGCAAGACAGAAGAAAATACATCTTCCAAATGCTTAAAGAAAAATATGGTCAACCTAGAATGCTAAATACAATGAATGTATCCTTCAAAAATGAAAGTGAAATAATTTTTTTTTTCAGATCCAAAAAAAGAGAGAAAAGCTGGGGGAAGAAATAAGTTCACCAACCTGCACTTAAAAAAAAGCAAAAAAAATTCTTCAGGTGGAAGAAAATGATAACAGATGGAAATGTGGATCTACATAAAGAAATGACAATTGGGGCTTCCCTGGTGGCACAGTGGTTAAGAATCCACCTGCCTATGCAGGGGACATGGGTTCGAGCTCTGGTCCGGGAAGACCCCACGTGCCACGGAGCAACTAAGCCCGTGCACCACAACTACTGAGCCTGTGTGCCACAACTACTGAAGCCCGCGTGCCTAGAGCCTGTGCTCCACACAAGAGAAGCCACCACAATGAGAAGTCAGTATACAACGAAGAGTAGCCCCCGCGTGCCACAACTAGAGAAAGCCCGTGCGCAGCAACAAACACCCAATGCAGCCAAAAATAAATAATTAATTAATTAATTTAAAAAAAGAAAAAGAAATGACATTACTAAAGAATAAAAAGTACCAGAAATGGTGAGAGTAAATCTACAAGACTTTTTTGGCCTCTTAAAGCAAAAATAACAATGTACCACACGGTTTACAACATACATAGAAGTAAAATATATTACAATAATAGCACAAGAAAGGGAAGGGAACTGGAAGTATAATGTTCAAGGTTCTTTCAACCAGACAGATCCTCATATCCTTAACCCCCTTTCAAGGCCCCCAGTGATTCTTAGTCTGAGGATTGCTGTCATTTTAACAAGATATGAATTCATCACCTCTCTCATCCAAAAATGTGTACCTTTCGAGAGGGAATCCTAATATAGTAAGGCTTATTTATGCTCCCCAAATTGCCTCCTAGGGCAATAGAATTTGGGGAAAAGCACTCAGAGATTGCCAAATTATTTTGGGTACTCTGTAAGAACAAGATATTTGTCCCGTTACTCAACTCGAGGGATAAGAGAGTCGACTTCCAAAATCATTTTTCATACATACTGTATGCATAGAAAATTATTTTCTTTACACCTAACAAGTACCATGGATTATAAATGTATATACATATGCACAAATGCAGATACAAGAATAATATAGCTCAGATAAGAAAACACATACAAATACCCAATGAGGAATAATGTAGATTAATATTTTCTTTTTAAAGGGGGTTAGTTCTAACTCATTACTGCCAAGTTAGAAAACTACTATGTTCTTCCAAGTAAATCCCATGCCTTTTTATGGAAATCTCTTGTGCCGTGCACTCCCAACACAGCACCAGAAAATTTCTGACTCTGGTTAAGATTCCCTGACAAATAAGGAGGACAAGAATAAACATTACACTATGTTTACATTTTAAGTCAATCTTGAATCCCTAACACTACGGTCTAAGTTATAACATTTTTTCACTCTTCGAACTTCAGCAAAACTACTTCTAAATTTCATAAAGTAACAATTTGATTTCTTTGTGATGCAAATAGACCCCAACTTTGTTGTTTCTGTTTTTAAATATTTAAACTAATTAAAAGATGAAATAGTTTCTCCTGCACAATTGAACCTATGAAACAAAATTCATTAAAGGAAATTTAGTTGTGACAAGAAATTTTGGAGAAAAAATTTTTTACATTAAGGAACACTGAAGCTTAACAAGCAGTTATACTGTTGGTTATATTTAAATATTTACAGAAGCTGTGAATATTTTAAACGTGACAACTGACCACAACATGTTGGGGATGGGTGGGGATGGTGGTGAATAAATATGGAAATGACGGTAAGACTTAAGTTTCTAAAATAAAGAACAAAGTTCCTCATAGTACATCATAATGCAACATCAACTGTTTTTGTAACATAAACTCACATTATCTCATTGAGAGAATATCTTCCTTGATACCTTCTCCTCTTATTCTTCTCAAGATTAGTATTTTGGGGAGAGGATGTACATAGGGATAAAGTGATCAGACATAATGTACTTATAAATGAAGTTTATAAATTAGTCTTCACACTCTAAAACCAGGTATACTCAGCCCAATAGCACTTCCTACCCCTTCCCAAATGAAAGAAGGTAAGCTCCTGTAAATAGAAGAGGCCAGTAGGGATTCTCAAAAAGAGCAGACAATTAATCACAGATTTGAGGAAAACACCTTGACAGAGGCAATAAATTCAACAAACAGAAGAACAAAAACCAAAGAAAACAGAGTTAAGAGGGCCTATAAAACGCTATAAAATAAATGTAATATCCTTAAAGAAACCTGTGAAGTTATTACATCTATGTAAAAGACACTTTGGAAACCTAGAAAATAAAAATATGAGCATCAAAAAAAAGTTCAGTAGATGGGCTGAAGAGAAAAATGGATATAGGTGAAAA
Organism: Grampus griseus; assembly: GCF_964374135.1. Taxonomy (NCBI): domain Eukaryota; kingdom Metazoa; phylum Chordata; class Mammalia; order Artiodactyla; family Delphinidae; genus Grampus; species Grampus griseus. Next base: position 85,466,679 of record NC_139017.1, read on the forward strand.
AAGCAGGTTAGTGAACCAATATACTGAACCCACCCAAACAGAGAAGAACAAAAGGATGGGGAGATGGAAAGTGTGAAAGAGGTAAGAAGGATAAATCTCACCCTAAAAAACTTCTAGAGAAAAACATATTCCTCTCCCCTTGAATATGGCAAGATTTAATAAAATATAGCAGAAGTGGTGTTGTCTGACTTCTGAAGCTAGAAAGGGTGCCAGAATTTCCTCCTGGATCTTTCTCTTTGCAGCCATGTCTTTGGGCCCAGGCTGTAAGGCTGCCCTGAAGCTGCCACTTTGGAGAGACCACAGAGATGGGACAAATTTGCTGGAGGAACCCCAGCTGTGAGTCCTCCCAGACCTGTGAGTGTAGAAGATGATCCCAGACAGCCACCATTTGACTGCAACACCCAGAGGAGAGACCTTAGGCCAGATCTACCTAGCTGAGCCACTCCCTAATTCCATACTCAAGAAACAACGGGTTGTTTTAAGCCACTACATTTTGAATGGTTTGATAACTAAAAACAGAAGGAATAAAGGAAAAAAAGGAAGGAACAAAGAAGAGATGGACAAATTGAAAATAATGGATAATCCAAATATCACTAATTACGTGAGTAAATGTTCAATAGGAAAAATTAAAATACAAGACAAAATACATACAGCAGAAGTTGACAGAACTAAAGGAAAAACTAGTCAAATACACAATCATGATTAGATTTTAACATAACAGTATCTGATAGAAAAGGAAGATAAAAATCAGTACGGATATGTAAAAGATTTGACCAAATAACAAATCAACTCACTCCAGTAGACATATATAGAACACCACACCCAACAACTGCAAATTACACATTTTTCTAAATTGCCACATGGATTATTTACTGGAACAGACAATGCTGGGCCATAAATCAGGTCTCAACAAATTTCAAAGGACTGAAATCATACAAAGCGTACATTCTAACTACAATTAAACTAGGAACCAATACAAAAATATACATAATCTCAAAATGTAAGTTAAACAACATAATTCTAAATAATACATGGGTCAAAGAAGAAATCAAGATGGAAAGTAAATAATTAGAACTAAATGATAATAAAAATACATATCAAAAATTACTAGAAAAACAAATACCATATGCTAACACATATATGTGTAATAAAAAAAAATGGTTCTGAAGAACCTAGGGGCAGGACAGGAATAAAGATGCAGATGTAGAGAATGGACTTGAGGACACGGGGAGGGGGAAGGGTAAGCTGGGATGAAGTGAGAGAGTGACATGGACATATATACACTACCAAATGTAAAATAGATAGCTAGTGGGAAGCAGCTGCATAGCACAGGGAGATCAGCTCTGCTCTGTGACCACCTAGAGGGGTGGGTTAGGGAGGGTGGGAAGGAGACACAAGAGGGAGGGGATATGGGGATATATGTATACATATAGCTGATTCACTTTGTGATACAGCAGAAACTAACACACCATTGTAAAGCAATTATACTCCAATAAAGATGTTAAAAAATTACTGGAGTTGTTGGTACTCCAACACAAAAAAGGAAAATGATTCAAGAAACAGAAAGGTGTAAGAACAAGAAATATGCCAAGCAAATAAAGCAAACAAATAAATAAATCAGGAAAAATTATAGTTAGGTATCTAATTATCACTAAAATATGTATAAAAATCTGGAAATAAAACTGATTATCTCAACCTTTTTGTTTGGGAGGAGACAGGAAGAAAGGCATGTTAAAGGTTTTCTCTTCTTGGGAAAAGGATAAAGATACTGAATCTCTCTTTTTCTATACATTAAAAAAAATATAAATCTAAACATGTGAAAAATGTAATGTCAACAACTAAATAATATAACTTAAAAATCACTAGAGGAAAAACGAGCAAAGAAAACTTGACCAACTCAACCAGAGTCAGAATATGAAAAATAAACAACAGGAGAGAAAGGTATCATTTGCAAACCACAAATGATAAAAGCTTATTCTATGAAGACTGTGATGACAAACTTAGAAAATAATACATTTAATTTACATGTAGCAAATCCTATAACATGTTATATGAATAGCTGGTTTTGTCTTTTCTTGTTTAAAATACTGAAGTCAGTATTTAACAACAGAATGCCTGAACCATAGTAAGTGTTTCTTTTGTGGTAATTCACTCTAAAAACATCTCCAGATATGGTCATCTAACCCTTTGAATTCTATGCTCACAAAACAGTCCATTCCATTTCTGGATAACCTAATTGTTAGAACGTTCTTTACATTGCTGTTTCTTTGTAGTGGCCACTTACTGGGTCTCTGTCTCTGATGCCAAACAGAAAAAAGAGAATTCCTCTTCCAGTCTATGCTCCTTCAAATATTTGAAAACAGTTATTCCACCTGCCATATCTTCTTTTTCAATAAGCAATCCTATTTCATTTTTCAGATGATAGTTTCAAATTCTGTAATCATTCTGTCTCCTACCCAAAAGCTTTAGGTCTTACACTCTCTTAAACTAAAAGTAATATATGCTAATTAGTACTACTAGCAGGCATTACAAAAAAAGGCTTAAAACAAAAAAGAGCAGTAACTATATCCCCTTAACCTACTTCAAACTTCTAGCTCTTTCTTTGAGTGCTCTCCATACTTCTAAATAAGATATTTATACTCCTATCTCTTGGTTTTTAGTTTTACATATTGCTATTATGGTAGATGAGAATTTTAGCTCTTAAATAACACATAGCAAAGTAATATATTAAGATTACATTTCCTTTTTCATATAACTTGTGTTTATTCTGGAATTGTCTACCAACGTATTTTCCACCCAAACCTGCCAGATAATCTATGAATTTCATTCCCTTCTCCCCACCCTCCACCCCACAAAAAAAAAATCCTTCCTGTAGCTTGCTGTAATCTGTACCAGTTGCTCTCCAGGCCCACAGATGTCTGTCAGCCTAGGACTTTCTTACGTACTGGTGTGCTTCAGAGTGCCTATCCACAGAGGTTACCACTACTATTTCTACTGCTCCTCCAGAAAATAAGGCACTTGTCCCCATAAGTCAACATCTTCTCTAAGCACACTGTTTAAATCAATAGAACAGTGTGAATATGAACTATTGGGCTGGTGACAATATTTTTTTAAAAGAGAAAGAAAAGAAAACACTAAATTATAGATCATTTTCAGTATTGTGCCATCACTTTTTGGTACAAGTATCTAAAACTTAAAAAAAAAAAAAACTTTTAAAAGCACAAGGTTTCCACAATTTCTTAGGTTCTTACATTTCCTTTTTGACCCATCTCCTAGAGAAATGGAAACAAAAACAAAAATAAACAAATGGGACCTAATGAAACTTCAAAGCTTTTGCACAGCAAAGGAAACCATAAACAAGACCAAAAGACAACCCTCAGAATGGGAGAAAATATTTGCAAATGAAGCAACTGACAAAGGATTAATTTCCAAAATTTACAAGCAGCTCATGCAGCTCAATAACAAAACAAACAACCCAATCCAAAAATGGGCAGAAGACCTAAATAGACATTTCTCCAAAGAAGATATACAGACTGCCAACAAACACATGAAAGAATGCTCAACATCATTAATCATTAGAGAAATGCAAATCAAAACTACAATGAGATATCATCTCACAGCAGTCAGAATGGCCATCATCAAAAAATCTAGAAACAATAAATGCTGGAGAGGGTGTGGAGAAAAGGGAACACTCTTGCGCTGCTGGTGGGAATGTGAATTGGTTCAGTCACTATGGAGAACAGTATGGAGGTTCCTTAAAAAACTACAAATAGAACTACCATATGACCCAGCAATCCCACTACTGGGCATATACTCTGAGAAAACCAAAATTCAAAAAGAGTCATGTACCAAAATGTTCATTGCAGCTCTATTTACAATAGCCCGGAGATGGAAACAACCTAAGTGCCCATCATCGGATGAATGGATAAAGAAGATGTGGCACATATATACAATGGAATATTACTCAGCCATAAAAAGAAACGAAACTGAGCTATTTGTAATGAGGTGGATAGACCTAGAGTCTGTCATACAGAGTGAAGTAAGTCAGAAAGAGAAAGACAAATACCGGATGCTAACACATATATATGGAATTTAAGGGGAAAAAATGTCATGAAGAACCTAGTGGTAAGACAGGAATAAAGACACAGACCTACTGGAGAACGGACTTGAGGATATGGGGAGGGGGAAGGGTGAGCTGTGACAGGGCGAGAGAGAGGCATGGACCAAATGTAAGGTAGATAGCTAGTGGGAAGCAGCCGCGTGGCACAGGGATATCGGCTTGGTGCTTTGTGACCGCCTGGAGGGGTGGGATAGGGAGGGTGGGAGGGAGGGAGACGCAAGAGGGAAGAGATATGGGAACATATGTATATGTATAACTGATTCACTTTGTTATAAAGCAGAAACTAACACACCATTGTAAAGCAATTATACCCCAATAAAAATGTTAAAAAAAAAAAAAGAATATATCCACGTAGACTTGAAGTTAGGGACCAGCTGGTGTAAATTTGTGTGGTTATCTCCTGACCTAACCTTTTAGCTTCTTTTTGTTCCTTGATTGTAGTTAAGCTTCATCTTGCCTCAGGGCCTTTGTATTTGTTTCTCCCATGTTTTGGAAATATTATTTCCAGAAAAATTGTCCATAAATGATTCCTTTCTATTCTTTGGCACTCATCTCTTAAAGATATTTTTTCCTTGATTGTCCTACCAGCCTAACTTAGTCCCAATTTATCAGATTACCTTACTTCTTTCACAGAATAATAATAAAAACAAATATTATCTTTGGTGGAAAAAAAAAACTTTTAAAAGCACAAGGTTTCCACAATTTCTTAGGTTCTTACATTTCCTTACTAAATGACACTTCCCTACTTCTTTATGTATCAAAAAAGGAACACAAATTCTACTGCTTTAGAAGACACTGACCCATCAATTATCCCCAAACAAATTTTTACTAAAACCTTTAGTAAATTATGACTGAGGCAGTTATCCCATTCATTGTACTCTTGACATTCTCTAAGAATTCAGGTAAAGGATTAAAATATTTAATCCAACCATCTTACTTTTTCAGGAGTAAAAATTTTTGGCAAATTTGACAAGTGGTCTTGAAAGGCTTATTATACTATTATGATAACTCATGCAATAACCTGCCATTTGAAATTATTCCTTAAAAAATGTATTAGTGAGTACATTTTTCTTTTATAATAATCTCTGTAGCATCTGTAGTTACATCTCCTTTTTCAAACTTATTGTTTATTATGGCTTCTCTCTCTTTTGATCAATCTTACCAGATTTGTTAACTCTATTAGTCTTTTTCTAAGAATCAGCTTCAGCTATGTTGATCCTTCATTGTTCACTTGTTTTATATTTCTTTATTTCTACTTTTATCTCTATTATTTCCTTCCTTTCTTTATTCTGTCCTGTTTCTAATTTAGATTGAACTCCTGGCTCGTTAATTTTCAGCCTTTCTTCTTTTCCAACAAATATCTCAGAGCCTCCATCAGAGATCTTTTTCCTTCTACCTAAAGTGTATCTTTCTGAATTTGTCTTAATGATATTCTACTGGAGATAAAAATCTCTGTTTTAATTTTTCTGAAAACTTTATTATGTACCTACACCCTTGAAAGGTATTTTAGCTTTAATAGTTATTTCTTTTCAGCACACTGTAGTTATTCTTTTCTTCTGATTTCAAGTTTTTCCTTTCAATAAACCAGTCTAATAGTAGATATTTTGAAGGTAATCCGTCTTCTCCCTCTGGCTATTTATTTATTTATTTTATTCATTTAATTTTTGTCTGTGTTGGGTCTTTGTTGCTGTGCGCAGGCTTTCTCTAGTTGCAGCGAGCGGGGGCTTCTCTTTGTTGCGGTGCATGGGCTTCTCATTGCGGTGCACGGGCTTCTCATTGCGGTGGCTTCTCTTATTGTGAAGCACGGGCTCTAGGCGTGCGGGCTTCAGTAGTTGTGGCTCGTGGGCTCTAGAGCGCAGGCTCAGTAGTTGTGGTGCATGGGCTTAGTTGCTCCGCAGCATGTGAGATCTTCCCTGACCAGGGCTCGAACCCGTGTCACCTGCATTGGCAGGTGGATTCTTAACCACTGCGCCACCAGAAACCCAGCCCTTTGGCTATTTTTAAGGTCCCTGACTATATGCAAATTTAACTATGAAGTGTTTAGGTTTAGTTTTTTCTCTCCTGTTTAGGATTTGACTTCTTGAATTTGTGCCATTTGCAATTTTAGAAATTCTTAATTATAAACTCCTCAAATATTATTTTTACTTGACTTTTCTTCACATCTATATTCTGCTTTGATAACTGGTAGATCTTCTCATGCTCTTCTTGTATTAGTTAAGACTAATACAAGACTAGGCTGATGCAATAAGAGACTCTACAATTGCCTGAGCAAAATTCAAGGTTTTTTTCTCTCCCACATGACAGTAGAAAGGGACAGTCCAGGGCTGGTTTGGCAGCTTAGCAGTCTGAGAGAGCTAAGCTCTTACATCTTGTTGCTGCTCTGTCATCCTTATAGTATTGCCCTCTTCTACCTAACTAAAAATAGTTCATCACTGTGTCCACATTCCAGTCTATGGGAAGGAAGAAGGAGGTGGGAAATGGAGTATCTCATTCCTCTTATAGGCATAAACCGTAAGGCTAAAACCTATGCACACATAACTTCCACTTGCATCCAAATTGCTGAAACTTTGACACAGAGTCAAATCTCACTATCAGAAAGGCAGTGAAATGGAAGCTGTAGCTGGATAGCAAAGCATCCAACTAATACAGTTATTGCTAAAAAGGAGAAAGAAATCAAGGAAATCTAGCAATTTCTGCCCCAATTTTCTAATTCTCATTTCTTCTCTTACATGTTGTCCATCTGTGTCTCTTTATTTTGGTTAATTTATTTTTCAGGTCATCTTCCAGCTCATGAATTCTAATCTATTGTTAAACCTATCTATTGAATTAAAAAATTTTTATTTATATTTTTCATTTCCAGAAGTTCTTTTATTATTTTGTCAAAGCTATTGGTAATTGTTCATAGTCTCATTCTGTTTCTCACAACATTATAGTGAAATGTTTAAAAGCGTGAACTTATGATCCATACTGCCTGACTAGAATCCTGCTCTACCACTTACTAACCTCTGTCTACAACTTTTCCTCCTAAATGCTGAATATTGGGAATGCCTCTATTAAATAGAAGACGGGAGACTATCACATTATCCAAAAGTATTCCTTACACTGTGCCTTTGAGCAGGACATGTGCTCCATGAGTTGTAAAAAAAAAAAAAAAAAAAAGTGAGCACCTATTCTTTTTTAGCAACAGAGTAAATCATCAAAAACTACATCAAAGGGCTTCACTGGTGGCGCAGTGGTTGAGAGTCTGCCTGCCGATGCAGGGGACACGGGTTCGTGCCCCGGTCCGGGAGGATCCCACATGCCGCGGAGCAGCTGGGCCCGTGAGCCATGGCCGCTGAGCCTGCGCGTCCGGAGCCTGTGCTCCGCAGCGGGAGAGGCCACAGCACTGAGAGGCCCGTGTACCGCAAAAAAAAAAAAAAAAAAACTACATCAAAGCAGACTGCTTTTTATATGTAGTACAATCTACTTAGTAAGATGAATATTCTTTAGCAATCTTTATCATCGCAGGCAAATAAAACATTTGTAAACCATGAAGAAAATTTTATAGGCTGTGACTAATACTTTCTATGTTGACAAAAAAATTTTTTTCCTTAAAAGGCTTACTAAATTAATAAGTTTACTAATTTATGCAAAGTATATCAATTCTAGAATCCTGATGGATACATTTCCATAAAAAGAGGTATTTAACTTTATCCCCTTAAGGGCATTGCCACATAAATTATATAATCATAATTTTAAAATTTAAGACTAACACTAAAGCAAGCCATAGCTAATGAAAAAGTATGAATCTAAAATAATTTCTAAAGCAAAACAGCATACCTGTCACAAATTTCTGAAATCTTTATTCTTAAAGACTACTTCACTTCTTATAACCAACTGAAATGCTGAGATCCTTCCTGGAAGGAAAAGTAAAATGATGTGACCAATAGCAACTAACCTCTATATAGCATTTTATCATGTACAAAGCTCTTTCCTTTATATTTTTTAGTTCACCAAAATCAAAACTGTATATGATTTCCCCCACTATAAAGATAAGGAAACCATCCAAGGTTTAACTTGAGTTAAATGACTTAGGGGCAAAGTAACTAGGCAGCTATACTCAAACCTATCCTGATATTAAATGCCATTCTCTTTCAATGTATTATGCTTTGTTACATAACAATAACAAACAATATTAATAGCATACATTTACTGAGAGCTTACCACATGCCAGGCACTGCTGTGAGAAATCCTCACAAAAATCTTATGAGGTAGGTACTAGCAATTTGCCCAAACCACACATCTAGGAAGAGAATCCACAATTCAAACTTCGGCAGCCTGGTTCCTGAGTTCACACTCTTAACATGCTAACTTGCCTCTACTCATATATGTGCATAGAAACTTGAATACACATAGAATACCTTTGCAAGGAAACTGAGGAATGAGGGGACAAGGAAAGAAGGGAGATTTTTCACCGTATGCCTTACATATATTTCTTGAAGGTCAGGCAGAGGAAGGGGAGTGGGGTAGGAGTATTACAGACATGGAATTCCATGGAAAAAACGCACAGATTCAAGAGAATGAAAAGTCTAATTTAAAAAAAAAACTATTAAGAAAAAGTCTAGGTGGCTTGAGAATTTACAGTGAAAGCTTGGGGGAAAGGTAGGGGGAAAGGAATGAGTACAGATGTGGTTTAAACAGTAAGCAGGCTAGCAAGCTACCAAAGTCCCTGTATGACAGCCAAAGAACTTGAAACTTTCCTATCAGAGAAGGAAAGTCACCTAAGGTTTTTGAATAGATAATCTGAGGGAAAAAAAAAGAAAAAAACCCACAAACTTTTATGAGAACTGTGGATGTAGGAACAAAGGGAATGAGAAACTGGAGCAGGGAGTCCAGTTAGGAGGGCAAGGAATGGGGCTTGGGACTTGAGACATAGAGAGGATTAGTCTTAAAGTAAGGGACATAGTTCAGCAACTTTGCTGTGAACACCAAGTGAGATAATGCATATACAGCTCTTAGCACAGTGCCTGGCTAAAAAACAACTACTACTACTATCACTGCTTTACTACTGTAACTACAGTGTTACTGGTATCAATATTTTGAGAAGAATTGTGGAAAGGTAATGTAAGACAAGAGTGGATAGTACTGTCAGATTAGGAACCCCAAATCAGGAGGCAGCGTAATAAAATTTATTGATTCTGAACCTTATTGAATTGAAGGGTCATCAGTTCTTTGAAAATGTAAACACATAGGGAGAAGTGGAGACCAAGGAACCCAAACTAACAACCCCTGATCGAAAGGAACCCCTGGCATACCTGGATCCCTGTGTGAGCCTGGGCAAGTTATTTGTTAATATGTAATTTCCTTATTAACGAAACAAAGCTGGATTAGATACCTCACTGGTTCCTGATAATTAAACAATATAACATGTTTTAGGTACCTATAAAATGCTTAAAACATGGGAGAAGTTAAATGCTTTCCCCTCCTAAAGTGAAAACAGAGGATCAATATTTTGGTTTGATGAAAACACTGCCACATTAGAAAACTACTACTAGGACCCTAGTTTATTAACCTGTTTGCTTTACGAACTTCAAATCTATCTTAGCATGGCCAGATAGTCATGAGTTTCTGATTCTCAAAAACTCTGAAGGTTCCTGTTGCCAGAGGTTACTGGCTTTGTGAAAAGAAATAATACAGGCATAGACACCTTTGTCTTTAAAATATCCTGTTCAGGACAATCTTAGTTCTAATCAAGTTCTTAGTATTTGAGATGAGAGGAGGTCAGAAAAACGTAATAAGAAAATTATTTAAAGCTTGCTTTCATGAGACAAATCAATTTGATCAGGTCTAAAAATTGGCCATTAAATGAAAATTAAACTTAATCAGGGATCTTGGATTCTGTGCCTAATGCTAAGAAATATACCAAAAAAAAATGTGACTATTGATTTATAGAATTTCTAGGATTTATTTTCAAGAAGAGTAACACTGGGTGAGAGATTTTTATTTTCTCATAATGGAACTAAATGGAGATTCTATAAATGGGAGATCTTAATTTAGCAATTAAGAGTTATGAATTGCTGACCACATATGTTTATAAATGGATTTCTTGATAAGAATCAGTTTCAAACATTCTTTTTTGGATGGACATCAACCCCCCCCCCCAGTAGACTACGCTATCATAAGTTTATACCTAGATCACTGCAATAGCCTCTCATCGGGTCCCTTCACATCTAATTCCCCTCACCCTCCCAATCTTTTTCCCATAGTGAAGCTAGAATGATCTTTATAAAAATACTTATTTAATCATGATAGTGACCCTCTTCCCAAATCCCTCCAGTTAAGATACTTCAGTGATTTGCCACTACCCTTAAGGATAAAGCCAGAAAATGTTAACATGGCCTACAAGAGTCGGCACAGTTTGGTCCCTAATTCCCACTCTAGCTTCATTTCACAATGTTCTCTCTCTCGCTCTCAATGCTCCAGCCAAACTGCCTTTATTCCATTTTCTCCACTGTGCCATACTCTCTCCTGCCAGACACAGGTCAGTTGGTAAAGTGTTCTGGAGAAAAGTAAAGCAGGAAAGGGGGTATAGGGAGTTCAAAGGGCAGGAAGATTTGTAGTTTGAAACAAAGTGATACTCAAGTAAAGACCTAAAGGCAATGAATGGTAAGTAAGAGAACAGAGTCATGCAGACATCTAAAGGAAATCGAAAAACCTTGAGATGTCTAGTGACTTCTATAAAGAGAAAGGATGGCACCCTAATTGGAGGGAAGTAATGAGATGGTTAGTAGGAGGTAAGGTAAGTGATGAAACAGACAGCTTAAAGATGGCTTTTAGCTCATAGTAAGGACTTTGGCTTTTACTTGGTATGAGATGGGAACTCACTGAACGGTTCTGATCAAAGGATGACAAGTTCCCACTGAACTTTTAGACAGATCTCTCTAGCTGTCGTGTGGTGAAAGGAAGGAGGAGGTCAAGGGCAGAGGCAGGGAGAACTATTTGAAGGCAAATGAAACCCAAAAGATGGCAATATGGACCAAAGCAGTAGCAGTGGAAGTGGTAAGAATTAGTTATCTTCCAGATATATTTAAAGATAGGGCCAAAAGGAGTGAAGAGTTGGGAGAAAAAAGGCTACTAAATAATAAACAGAAGACAGACGCCAAACAGAGAACACTGAGCAGGATAAATACCAAAAAATCTACACCTAGGAATATATTCAAACTGCAGAAAATCAAAGACAAATATTGAAAGAAGCTGGAGGGGGAAAAAAAACACCCAACTTCTAGAGGGGCAAGAATGAGAATTACCTGAGACTTCTCTTCAGAAATTACACAAAAATAAGAGAATGAAGTGAAATATTTAACTGTTGAAAGAAAAAACCCCACCACGCTACAATTCTGCAAATCCAGCAAAGTTAGCCTTCAGATGACAGAGAAATACAGACTTTCTCAAACAAAAATTCAGTGGAATTTGTTGCCATAGATCTGCTCTGCAAGAAATATTAAAAGAAGTTCTTTAAAAGAAGGGAAATGATTTAAGTCAGAAACTTGGACCTAAATATGAATATATGAAGGTAAAATAAAATCTTTTATTTTTCTTATTCTTAATTGATCTAACAGACAACAATTTTAAATAATAGCAATAATGTATTAGATGATTATAGTTTATGGGTAAGTAAAATGAATGACAGCACATTATAAGGGATTTTAGGAATTGGAAACTGTTATAAAGTACTTGTATTATCTGTGAAGTGGTATAGTGTTATATGACACTGGGCTTGGATTAGTGGTAAATGTATATTTCAAATTCAAGTGCAACCACTAAAAAAAAAAAAGTATAATTGATATGGTAAGAGAAAAGAAAAAATGAAATAATATAAAATGCTCAGTTAAAACCAGAAGGTAGCAGAAAAAGAGTAGAAGACAAAAAGGAAACAAGGGCAATGAACAGAAAACAGTAACACCTATGGGAGCTATTAATCCAACTACATTAAAAATCGCTAGTCAAAAATCAACTCTAAATACACCAATTAAAAGAAAGAGACTGTCAGAGTGGATCAAGAAACACACTTTGGGGACTTCCCTGGTGGCGCAGTGGTTAAGAATCCGCCTGCCAACGCAGGGGACACGGGTTCGATCCCTGGTCCGGGAAGATCCCACATGCCGCAGAGCAACTAAGCCCATGTGCCACAATTACTGAGCCTGCGCTCTAGAGCCCAGCTCTAGAACAACAAGAAAACAGATGAACAACAATGAAAAACGGATGAATCTACCATTATACCCAGAGACTCCAACACCCCTTTATCAGTAATTGATAGATACAGCAGGCAGAAAATCAGAAAGGACATAGCTGAACTGAATACCACCAATCAGTTGGACCTAACTGATACTTTTACAATATTTCATGAATAACAACAAAATATATATTATTTTTAAGGGCATATGGAACATTTAAAAAGATAGACCATAATCTGGACTATAAATAAGTCTCAGTAAATTTGAAGAAATTTAAATCATACGAGTATGTTTTCTGATCACGCTGGAATCAATAATAGAAAGACATCAAGAAAATCCCCAAGTATCTGGAAACTATAATAACATACCTCTAAATAATCCTTGATTCAAGGAAAAAAATCAAAAGGGAAGTTACTATTTTCAATAGAATGAAAATAAACACACCATATCAAAATTTGTAGAATAAGAGCCCAGAAATAAACCTTTTCATAAATGGTAAAATGATTTCTGACAAGGGTATTAACACCATTCAATGAGGAAAGGGCAGTCTTTTCAACATATGTTATTGGGAAAACTGGATATTCACATGCAAAAGAATTAAGCTGGACCCTGACCTTACGCTATATACAAAAATTAATTCAAAATGGATCAAAGACATAAACGTAAGAGCAAAACTATAGAACTCTTAGAAGAAAACATAGGGGAAAGTTTCATGACATTGGATTTGGCAATGATTTCTTGGATATTTCATAAAAAGTACAGGCAACAAAAGCAAAAATAGATGAACTGGACTACATCAAAATTTAAAACTTCTGTGCATCAAAGGACACAACCAATGGTGTAAAATGGCAACAGATGGAATGGGAGAAAATATTTGTAAATCATATATCTGATAAGGGGTTAATATTCAGAATAAAGAACTGTTAAACCTCAACGACAACCAAAAAAAACCCCAAACAAAATGAGCAAAGGACTTGAATAGACAGACACTTCTCCAAAGAAGATACACGAATGGCCAATAAGCACATGAAAAGATACTCGACATCACTAATCATTAGGGAAATGTAAATCAAAACCACAATGAAATACCACTTTACATCCATTAGGATGGCTATTAACAAAAGAAAACAAAACAAAACAAATTTAGAAACCAGAAAATAACAAGTGTTGGTGAGGACGTGGAAAAATTAGAACCTTTGTGCACTGCTGGTGGGAATGTGGAAAAACGTATGGCAATTCCTCAAAAAAATTAAAAATACGATTACCATATAATCTAGCAATTCCACTTCTGGGCATATACCCAAGAGAGCTGAAAGCAGGGATTCAACCACATATTTGTAGTACACCCATGTTCACAGCAGCATTATTCACGATAGGCCAAAAGTGGAAGCAACCCAAGTGTCCATCAACAGATGAATGGATAAACAAAGTGTAAGTATGTACGTACAATGGAGTATTATTCAGCTTTAAATGGAAATTGTGATACCTGCTACAACAAGCATCAACTTCGAGGACATAATAAGTGAAATAAGCCAGTCACAAAAGGACAAATACTGTATGATTCCACATTCATGAAGTACATACAGTAGTTAATAATTAAATTCATAGACAAAAAGTAGAATGGTGGTTGCCAGGGGTGGGGAGATTGGGAGTTAGTGTTTAACAGGTATGGAGTTTCAGTTTGGGAAGATGAAAAAAAATTCTGGAGATGGATGGTGTTAACAGTTTCACAAAAATGTAAATGTACTTAATGCCACTAAACTGTACACTTAAAAATGGTTACAACAGTAAGTTTTATGTTATGTGTATTTTATCACAAGTTTTAAAATAATGTAATTCACCATACTAACTTAAAGTAAATCACAGGCAGAGGTGCCAGCAAAGGAAGATCAGACGCAGCAGCCAGTAAGGTAAGGGTAAAACCAAATATGTGGCTTCTTGGAACAAAGAGAAGAAGACATTTCAAAGAAAAGGAAGTGATTAACTGTTAATGCTGCTGACAAGTCAAGTAAGATGAAGACTGAGAACTGACCACTGGAGGTCACTGGAGACTTGATGAATTCATTTCAGTGGAATAACCTAGGTCCAAAAGACTGACCGGGTTCAAGAAAGACTGAGAGATGACAAACTGGAAATAGCATTAGACGATTTTTTCTGAGAAGTTTACTTAAAGAATAGAAAAATGGGGTGGTCACTAAGACAAGGCAAAGAGGATTTGGGTTCAAAAGGGGTTTTCTTTATACTATTTCCACAGCAGGTAGAAGTTCAGTACATCAAACATTCAAGAGTTACTTAGTAAATCTTGTCCACAATGAACTATCCTCAAGACTAGGTTTACTGCTTGACACTAGAGGGCACAGGGCTGCAATTTTGAATCCTTCTTCCCTCCACCTCCCAAACATACGTTATCTCATCATCTTTTTCCAAGGTCATTGAAATTTTTAATAACTCTTTATCAAATAATATTGCAATAAGTGTACAATAATTAAACTATCTTTTTGTTGGATATGTCCAAACATTCTGTTATAATAGATAACCCTGCAAGGAATCTATGCATACATTTTTATCCAGAATTACTATTTTTTCTTTGGGTTACATTTTCAGATGGATCATTACTAGATTTAAGGTTAGGAACTTTTCGAACGTTCTTCATGGAGATTAATAGTTTTATCAATTTACATTCCCATATCAAGAATATGTGGGTCTCGGGAATTCCCTGGTGGTCCAGTGGTTAGGACTCGGAGCTTCCACTGCAGGGGGTATGGATGGGTTCAATCCCTGGTTGGGGAACTAAGATCCCACATGGTCAAAAAAAGAAAAAAAGAGGGGCGTCCCTGGTGGCGCAGCGGTTGAGAGTCCGCCTGCCGATGCAAGGGACATGGGTTCGTGCCCTGGTCTGGGAAGATCCCACATGCCATGGAGCGGCTGGGCCCGTGAGCCATGGCCGCTGAGCCTGCACGTCTGGAGCCTGTGCTCCACAACGGGAGAGGCCACAACAGTGAGAGGCCCGCGTACCGCAAAAAAAAAAAAAACACAAAAGAAACAAAAAAAGAATATGTGGGTCCCATTTTACCACATCCCTAATAACAGTTTCAACTTAAATTTGCTTATTACAATTTAAATGTTCTTATTTTGTTAATCATATCATCAGAGGTGTATTACCCTGCTTTAGTTTAAATTTCTTTGATTAACTGATGAGGTTAAACTGTTTTCCAAATACTTGTCAGTCACATCTTCTTTCTTTTGCGAACTGCCTATTCTTTTCTCATTTGTTTTGAAAAAAGTTATTTTCCCTATCTATCAGTCTAGTATGTTTATTAATTAAGGACAGTCACCCTTGTGATTACTGCAAGTTTTCCCTGCAGGTGTTATTTACTTTTAATTGTTTATTTTATCATATTCAAGTGAATTTTTGTTAATTATGTTAAATCTGTATTTTCCTTTGTCATTTTCCCTTTTCATAATTTGGTTTATAACTACTAAGGAGTGGCTATCAGCAGATTGAAGCAAAAGACTTGGTTTAGGAATTAAAGTTCTGTTGTAAGGAAGTTAGAAAGTTTCTTGTGCTATTAATATCTGGTTTATTATCTAGTCACCATTTAAATGAAGGTTTATAAATGTATGAGCAATACATAAGTAAGTATATAATAAAATCTGGTAAAAGCAACTAGAAAAATGGTACTTGAATCTAGAACACCTGTAATTAGGTGCTGGCTCTACCACTTACCAGCTACAAGACTTTGGACTTCTTAACCTCATTCAACTCTCATGATCTATAAATAACAGTATTTTTGAGGGCTTACTATGTGCCAAGCATGACTCTAGGAATTTTACTTTTGTCACTTATTTAAATATAACTCTATGATATTATAATTACCACTTTACACAAGAGAAAACATATAACCTAGAGAGGTTATATAACTCATCAAAATTGAAACACAATTAGTAAACAGCAGAACCAGGATTTGAATCTAGGCTTTCTGACTCCAGTGCCTCCATCCCGGCTCCTAATCACTCTATTATATGGCCTCTTTCATATTTAAAATGGGAATGATACCATTTATCTCATAGGTGTGGTGAGAGGATTAAATGAGGCAATACACATGAATGACTTTTATAGTGTAAAGTGGCAAGCATAAGGAACAGTTATTATCAAAGATTTTTGTTCTGAATAACAACAAAAATATCAGATAGATACTTTGTATGACTTAATAAAACAAAGCAAAAGAGATGATGGCAAATTCTTCAACACATATACTGGGAACTAAAATCCTTACAGTAACCTGTTAAAAGTACCATGGAGACAGCCCTTAGGCTTTTGCTTTCTGGCTGGAAAAAAAAAGTCTGTCTCAGGCTAGAAGAATATACAATTTATTCCACGAAAATGACAGCACAAAGCATGATCCCAAATCAGTTAAATATGCACGTTTAGAAGCCCCATGAAAACAAGAGACTCAGTTTGTCTTTTTCCCTCTTAGTCTAGCCACTTCTTCCTCTTCTGTGTAACACAAATACCTTGGTTTATACCCCTTACGGTGTTATGCCATACCCACTTCCTCTTTTGCTATCCAAATCCTCCAAGCTCTTCAGGGTGCATTTCAAGCCCCGACTTCAAAGTTATATCCATTAACTCATGCCTGTAGCCTTCTTTACCTGACCTCTCATTACTTCTTTTATAAAAACTACTTAGTCTCTGGTTACATTTTCTTTTGTTGAGATAAAATTCACATACCATAAAATTTACCATTTTAAAGTATATAATTCAGTGGTTTAAATTACATTCACAAGGTTGTACAACAATCACCACTATCTAATTCCAGAACATTTTTACCACTCTAAAAAGAAACCCCCATATCCATTAGCAGTCACTTTCCCATTTCCCCCTCCCCCTAGCCTTTGGGCAACCACTAATCTACTTTCTGTCTCTATGGATTTGACTATTCTAGTTATATCTATAAATGAAGTAACAGAATATGTGACCTTTTGTGTCTGACTTCTTTCACTTATAGTGTTTTTCAAGGTTCATCCATGTTGTAGCATGTACCAGTACTCCATTTCTTTTTAAGGCTGAATATTACACTATACGGCTATACCACATTTTGTTTATCCATTCAATGGATATTTGAGTTGTTTTCACTTTTTGGCTATTATGACCAATAATGTTATGAACATACTGCACAAGTTTTAATTGTGAACCTGTTTACAATTCTCTTGGGTGTATACCTAGAAGGGAATTGCTTGGGTCATATGGTAACTCTATGTTTAACTTACTGA
Organism: Grampus griseus; assembly: GCF_964374135.1. Taxonomy (NCBI): domain Eukaryota; kingdom Metazoa; phylum Chordata; class Mammalia; order Artiodactyla; family Delphinidae; genus Grampus; species Grampus griseus. Next base: position 85,484,286 of record NC_139017.1, read on the forward strand.
GGAACTGCCAAACCGTTTTCTACAGTGGCTGTACCATTTTACATTCTCACCACATCCTTGTCAACAGTTGCTATCGCCCGTTTTTTGATTACAGCTATCCTAGTGGGTGTGAAATGGTATCTCACTGTGGTTTTGATTTGCATCCCTTAATGTCTCTGGTTATATTTTATTTTATGTGACATATTCCTCTAATTCATCGTCACCAAGCTTTTTCTGTAAAGGGCCAGACAGTAATGTTTTATGCTTTGAGGGCCAGGGATGGTCTATGTTACATATTCTCCTCTGGTTTTTGTTTTTTAAACAACAAAAGCAAAAGCCATTCTTAGCTTGAGGGCCAAACAAAAATGGGCCTCAGACTATAGTTTGGCAACCTCTACTCAGATTGTTTCATAATTAGCCTGGCCTTCCCTATCAATGTCAACTTCGTTGAAAGCAAGGTAAGGACTATTTTATATTCCTTCACAGTGATATGCACAGAGCCCATAAATACAAAAGCAGAGGTTTTAAAAATACTTGAACTGAACATCTTGCACAAAGAATGTCCCCAATTAAAAAAATACATATGCATCTTCCCATAGGTATTTACACAATATAAATAAAGCATGCTAGTTTTTAAAATGAGTACTAAAAGTAAAACATAATTTTTCTTTTGAAATTGGGCAGCTTGACTATGAATATCCTAAGAATCAGAGAAAAAAATTTTATAAATGCCCTTTGAATCAAAATTATATTTAGAGGCAATTAACTTTCTAGCATCAAATGTATTTTAAGGGCATACTTTTGACTCAACTACCTCTAAATCCTAAAGCTACAAATAACATTAAAGTTATACTAATATACTATGGCAGAACTTGATAGCTGTTCCTCTAACTTGATTACTGGCCAAAAAACAAACGAGCAAACAAACCAAACCAAAACAAAAGGTATATACTTCTGGCAAATGTGAAAATCTGGTAATTTCAACAATTTGAGTTTTACATTCTGGAAATTATAAGTTGATCTCAAAGAAGGAATTGATTCTACATAGAAACTCTCAGACACAGAATGAAAACTAAAGTATCAGAGAGCAGACAACTAGCTATTTATCTCTGGAAGTCACTGAACTTCTTCCAAGTACAGATTTCTCATCTTTAAAAGTAGGAGTGATTCCATCTGTCCTACCTTTTCCACAGAATTGTGATGATCAAATGAGACAAAGTTTATAAAATTTTATAAAAAGCACCCTACAAATAATATGACTCATATATCGTTAGAAGAATTCTAAGCCAAAACCAAGTTTTCACTACTAAAATAAGCATAAACAAGAGTTCTCTGGGTCTTTAGAGGTATAATAAGTACTTTTCCTAATCGTCCAAATGACATCAATGAATACTATGGTCATTCTTTTTTTTAAGTCTTTCTAAAAGAAGAATGGAAATCAGCACAAACTGGTCTTACATTCTGAATGGCACAAAGGTTAACCAAGTGCGTAAAAGCATTCAGACCAGTTCCCCAGGTCTTAGGAATTTAAGACAACATTCATTCTTTTGCATCTTTAGCTTATTCTAGCTAAAAGGAATAGTGTACTAAATATTCCTTTAAATACCAAGCTGCCTGCTAAAAATTCAATGGGAACCAAACAGTAACCTCAAAGATGAAGCCAGAATCAGCAGTAAAGTTTTGATCAGCAGAAAAGAAGGAATAATAAAGCAATGATAATATATAATATTCCATGCTAAGTACTTTATACAGACCATATCATTTGATTTTTATGACCATAAAGTAGGGCTACTATTATTATTCATATTATAGCTAAAGAAAGTGAGGCTAAGAAAAATATTTTACCAAAGCTCACAGTAATCTGCATAGTAGGGATTAGAATTCAGACAACCTGACTCTAGCGCCCACATTCTTAACCTAAAGTAAGATAAACTGTGTTTAACAGACTTCATTTTCTATAGCAAAAGCAAACCAAAAACGAAATCCAAGAAAAAGGCAAAACTTCCAAATGTGTGCTTGAACTCATTTTCTTTCCAAATCCAAGTACTCAAAATTGATAAAAAGTAGTTAATGACCAAAAGACCACATAACAAAATAAGGTGATGGGTGAAGGGTTGAGATAACATATTCTACACATACTCATTCTAACATTGGCTTCTAATTTTTTTAAGTTCAAAATTAAGACTTGTTTCAGTAGGTTTTGTCCCTCACAATGGCTGAATTCTTTTAAGAAAGCCCATTCCAAGGACTTTAAATCTGTAGTCACTGTGGTTGAAAATGCATTAGATTACTTGCTACAGAGGAGTACATTAAATATTTGAAATTCTGTTGGCAGAAATGATCACCAGGAAATATTTGTAACCCAAGTCCACCCACTGTCCATCAGCATAACCAACTAACTTTACCTCCACTTTCCCTAAGCCCATTTTTACTTCTATGTACATCACGTAAGGTCTGGTACACAATGAGGTTACATGTTTGCAGAAACCAATATATTACGACTCTCCTTGAAAATGCAATTCTGATCAAAATTTTTTTAAGTTATTAATTCTGATCAATTTTTTTAAAGTCATATCTGAATGAATTTTTTCTTTTATCTAAAGAACATAGTATGGGGGGGGGGAAACCCCAAATCTTGCACCTGACATCAGTATGTTGAAGGGCAATGATGAAGGGTCACAAACATGGAAACATTTAAGGATATTAAAAGAGTTGCCAAAGAAATAACATTTAATAAAATAAAATTACAAAAAAAAAATGTAGGGGTATGGGAACAATCTTTAAATTGTCAAAAAAAGAAATATTCCCATTATATATGATAAAATTTCTAAGCAACCACATACACAAAATACCACAAGAGAAATTATATCACAGCTGAACAGTGATTTTGCTATATATACCTGAAAATATAATGATTATACAGCAATTTCTATGTAGAATTAGTTCTAGACACCTAGTATACCAGCAATTTTCACTGAACAATAGAATTCTCAATACAGTACAGACTAAAAGACTAATAATGTTGTCTACAATATCCATACACATGCACATTGATAAGGAGAAATTTCTCAGTATCTAGACCTATCTTAATCCTTTGTCATATATGAAAGTGTCAGAACATATACAAGTTGTGAAATTTGAAAAATGCTACATACAAATAAATGACGAAATCACCAACTCCTAACACTGTGTTTGAGTCTAATACTTTTGGACTCACATGATTCTCAAGGGTCTTCAAAAATGAATTACTACAATCTTTTGTTGGTATAGTATAATAAAAAAAACAATTTAAATAACTTCATATTAGTTAAAAGATAACAATCAATAAGAAATAAGTATTAAAATTCTCTCCACAAGCATATAAAGGGCTAACTTTGAGGCCTATCTCTGGACTAAGCTTGTTACCTGGGAGAAAGTATTTACAGTCAAATCAAAAACTACCTGAATACGGAGACACCTTAAGTATTACTAAAGCCTTGAGGGGCAGGGTTCAAAGGGAGACACTACAATTAAATATCTATAATTAAATTTTCCAGAAGTTACAATCTTAGATCTAGAGCCCTGTTTCTAACAATGCCTTTCACTGGCTGGAAGCGAATAATTTAAATATTAGCCTGAATCAATCTGTAAGGCACACCAAGCAGAGCAAACCTCAAACTTACCTCACTATCTAGATTGATACAGAAAAAACCAATACTACAATGGTCGCTAATGCCACAAATACCTATTATGTTTATCTGCTAAAAATGAGACAATGAAAGATAAAGGAAGATAAAGCCAGTTCCCAAATTTAACAAGAAAAAAATACTATAATCCCATTTCTCAAAGTGTTGGCTTGATTAACTTATCAATTATATAGGCTGTAGGTAACAAAAACTGTTGGAAAAAGCCAAACACTTTTCAAAAAAGCAAACTGGTTCTGTGTTGAGAAGATGCTCCACTCTAAGGGATGCATTCATTTTTTAATTCTATAAGTCTACATTTGCTGAAATTTATTTACAAATTAGGCACCAAGTTAAAAAAAAAAAAAGGAAATATCATGGAGAACTTAAAAGACAGAGACACATGCTGTCTTTCCAAATTAGAAAAAACCACCTCTAGCTCTAACTGGCAGAGCTCCCCTACTAAGTAGGCAGAAGTATACTAGTGGATACAAACAGACAAAAATGAAAAAGTCTGCCAAGTTAATGTTATGAGAGGAAAGAGAAAGAGTAGAAAAAATCTGGTCATTTACTAGGGTTCTGTCAAAACTAGGTGGTGGAGCATACAAAAGGAAACAGAGAGGCTGACTTTTACAAGAATATCTTACTATTAGCACACAAAAATGGAGCAAAAACTATTGTGCAGTCCAAATACGACTCATGAAAAAAGCTACTCATCATTAAGAATTATTGGTAACTGTCTAAATAAATATCCTTTTTTTCAATACCTGGCCTGGTATAATCATACGTGCGTGTGCATGTGTGTGTGTGTGCATGTATGTGTGTGCATGTGTGTGTGTGTGTGTGTTTTGAGGAAACCCCCACAGCATTTTTTCCACTTCACTGAAACTTCTGACACTGTGATCCCTTTGTCATCTCACACACTATCATCTTTCCTTCCCTCCTAAACCTGGATTCCAAGAGTGATCATCAGTGTAACTTAATAGCAGCTAAGCACAGACTTTGAACCTAAGTTCCTGGGTTTGAAGTCCAGCTCTGACACTTGCACTGTCATATCAGGAATAGTCGCTAAGCACAGACTTTGAACCTGTGAACACTGTCATATCAGGCAATGTCTTAACCTCTCTGTGCCTCAGTTTCATCACGGGGAAAACAGTGCCTACTTCACAGGGTTATTCTGAGTAAATGAGTTAGCATCTTTAAAGCAAACTTATAACTGAGCCTAGTACAGAGTAAGGACTCTAGAAGTGTTTGCTCTTTATCATCATCACCATTTTTGTCTGAGTTATTCTTTGCCCAGCACCCTCTGTGTCATGTATTCCTCTTTCCCCCCAAATCAGCCGGTAACATCAACCATGAATGAATCTTAAAATCTCTCTTCATTGCTGGAGAAAATACCATCATGTAAGTGATGTCACTACTACAAATTTCTGATATGAAATCTCACCTGGGCCCTCAGTACCGCATATCAATCCTTTTACCAATCTCTGCTCTACTTCCTCTCTCATTCCCTCCCCTCACTGATAAACTTACCAAGTCCAGTCACTATCATCTTTTCCCCTCAAGTCCCACTCAGTGGATAAAGTTGTCCCTCCTCACATTTAAGGTTATTTTTGCATGTCTAGTATCCCTTCCTCCTCTTTTTGGTTATCCTGACACTCTGTGGGGAAATAACCTGTTTCCCGCACAGTAGTTTTGGTGGGAACGTCAATCAAAGTATTCCACCCCCCATTAGGCAAGGGAGATTTCGTACCAAGGGATGTCGAGGGATGCCAATTAGGCTGAATTTCTTATGATGCTGAATCTTGAGCACAATGATGTGAATATGGAAAATGGTTAGAGCTGATTCATTCTGACTGTGGTACACTACTAAAGATACTGTTGTTCACTGCTGCTACCTAGGTCCTGATCCCTGCAAACTGTCCTGGTTCTTCTTGGGGTTTCCTGAGGCCTGCATACTTTTTTCTTATGTAAATTCTGTTATTCAACATCCATCATATAAATATCTTTTTTTCTGCTTAAATTAACCATTTCAGCCATTTGTTCATCCTTTTATTGGAAAAGTATTTATTGAACTATGTGATGGTTAGCTGTATGTGTCAACCTGGTTAGGCTACAGTAGCCAGTTATTCAAACAAACACTAATCTAGGTGCTGCTGTGAAGGTATTATGTAACTGTTGTTAACATCAAGTAAAGGAGATTACTAATAATGTGAGGAGGCCTCCTTTAACCAACTGAAAGCCCATAAGGGCAAAAATGAGGTTTCACTAAAGAAGAAATTCCGTCGTGAGAATTTCTGCCAAAGCTTCCAGCTGGTCTGCCCTATAGATTTGGACTTGCCAGCCCCCACAACCATAGACACCAGTTCCTTGAAATAAACCTCTTTATTTTTACACACACACACAAAATGTATGTGTATATGTATAATGCGTGTGTGCGCACGCACACGTTGTAATCCTACTGGTCTGTTTCTCTGGAGAAACCTGACTAATACAAACATCTGCTGTATACTGGTGCTGAGAACAAGACAAAGTCTGTTTCTGTTGCTTGCAACCAAAGAAAGCCCAGTACAGTTATATATGTCACTGTTTGAGAAAGAGAGTCCACAAAGATTTCACTGTTTGACACATGCGCTAATAGCTTAAGATCAAAGCTGTGAGTAGAATTTTTAAATTCTAAACCTACTGGCAATAAAACTAATTTTCTAGATTCCTCCAAAGTACAGGGAAATTAAAGAATGATGGCATCCTTAAGAAAGAAAGGGTGTCTAAAACAGCTGTCAGAATGTTCAGGTTCCTTTACTCTAGTTCAGGGATCAGGAAACTATGACCCATAGGCCAAATCCAGTCCACTGCCTGTTTTTGTGTGGCCTATAAACTAAGAATGTTTTTCAAATTCTTAAATAATTTTTTTTAAATCAAAAGAAAAACAGTACTTTGTGATATGTGAAAATTATATGAAATTCAAATTTCAGTGCTCATAAATAAAGTGGACACAGCCATGCACATCTGTTTACATATGGTCTATGGCTGATTTTGCCCTACAACAGTAGAACTGAATATTGCAACACAGACAACATGACCCTAAAAACCTAAAGTATTTATCATCTGTCTCTTTAGAGAAAAGTTTGCTGACCCCAATCTAGTTTATCAAAGAAAAGCATTAACCTATCTTCAGGAGGAATGGGTAACAAAAGGGAGGAAATGTTAGAAAGGAGGATACAAGAAAAGGAATAAATTAATTGTAGCTATTATTCTTTTGAATCCTCACCATGTATGTACAAAACACTGTTTGGAGCACTTTACACATATTAATATTTTTAATCCTTACAACATTCTTATGAGGTGGAGACCATTATCTTGATTTTATAGATGAGGCAGAGAGGCTAAAACAAACCTGCCCAAGTGCAACAGACATAAATTACAGAACCAGGATTACAACCCAGGCTGTTTGCCTCTAGCATCTGTGTGGTTAACCACAACTGCTTTATCACTCATCTTCTTGTCTATCTAATCTGCACAGCATTAATGATGTTGATTTTCCTTAAAGTATTACAAACTTTGTAGATGAACAAACAATGGAATAAATGAAGAAGTTTGTGGCAGTGGATTCCTCAGAGAACTTGAGGGATGACAAAGACCTATGCCTATCTTCCTGCTTGAAGACAGGAAACTCAGGAAGATGCCCCACTGGATTCAATCAGTGCCTCCCCCAAACCATACTTGAACTCAGAAGCTCAGGCAAGCTTCAATATGAAGGCTAAGATAAAGCATGTTCTCCTTCCACATGTCTTGCCTCATCATGATCAATTAAATAAGAATCTGGATGGTGGAGCTGTGATGTGGATATTTCTTAAAACTCCTCAGTTAATTCTAATATACAGCCAATCCTGGGTTGAGACCTACCACAGTATATTTCTCTCCTTTCAAGGAGAGTGTGATGAAAAGAAAAGAATACAGGTGAGGGGAGGGGCAAAGGTAGAGATGGGGAAACTTGACAAACTTATCTTCCAAGAATGGAATTTTCATTTAGTACCACAGCATGCTAGTAAAGTGCATTTCTAGTCTTCATGTCTCAACTCTACATCTAAAAACTTAAAAAAAAAAAGCAGGTATAAAAACAAAACTAAATATTTTTACATATACATGTTTACACAAGAAATTTCTGTAAGATACATAGCGAATGACAACTATTATTTTTGCCTTATCTGTATTTTTTACTCAATCTGTATTTTTGTCACATGTATTTCTTTTTATAATGTATTACTTGTTTAATTAAAAATAATTTTTTAAAAACAGTATGGCTAAAAGGATGTTCAAGGATTACTTTAATTATACTTTGAATACCAAAATAATTACGTAAAAAGCTAGTAAAAATTACTTGATACCTTCCTAGAAAGCAGTTTACTTTTTGTCAGAGCGCAAGACATAAAATCTCCCCAACCTTTATGTGCAGCAGAGATGTATATTCTAACAAATCTATTAAAGAATCTTTTCTACCAGATGACTATTACTAACTGAAGTTTTACTGGTACTAATCTATCAAAATACTTAAACATGAGGGGAAATATTTTAAATAATAAAAAATAAAATGGAAATATTTCAAAGTTTTACAAACACAAATGTCTATTATACATTCTAATTTTTATAATCATTTATAATGATCTCACATTATGTTTAGCTAAAATCAAATATCCTCCTTATATGGACAATTCATTTAAATGAATCTGAAGTTTTTAATATGGCTTCAGGCTTCAGAAAAGAAAGTAGGCAATGGGGGTGGTTAAGACAGTATCCAAGCAATCACACAGGCTCGGGCAAATGTGTAAAGTCATAGTGAGTTAATGCTCAAGCATGGCTTGTCATTTGCTTGCTACTGTGAGTCTGAGTAAAAGATTCAGCTTCGTGTACATTAACAAAGTGTTTAAGTTAAAGTTTGCACCAAAGAATAAAATCTCAAACCTGGTTAAACGGTAAGCCTCAAGAGACAAAAATCACATTTGAGATGTCAATTTTTTAAACATAACTCGCAAGAAAGACCATACCACAAGGGAAGATGGTTGGTTTTTCACTTGGCTAGATGAAGAACCATGACCCAAAGCAATGTGAGCCTCTGTAATGAGCCTAAGCTAGCTGTGGTAACAACTCAACTCCAAGAGAGTCTACTCGTAGAAAACAGTCCTATCCGAATTGCCTAGGTACTGAATATCATTTATTCTATTTATTATGATTAGTTTTTAATCTGGGTGAACACAGTACTCTCAGGAGAGATTTTTCATTACAAAGGTAAATTAAGTCTTCCAGAACACTAAGAGCATTTGAAAGTCTCACTCAAAAGTGTGTCTTAAGGAGTTCCCTGGCGATCCAGTGGTTAGACCCCACGCTTTCACTGCCAAGGGCACGGGTTCAATCCCTGGTCCAGGAACTAAGATCTCACAAGCCATGCGCTACAGCCAAAAACAAATAAATAAATACATAAATAAAATTAAAAACAAAAGTGTCTTAAGAAAAAAGTTAGGTCATAGATAGAATCATAGTAAGTAGGGTCAGAATAAACATTTAAAGATTTTAGTAATGGTGTGAGCAGTTAAGTTTAAATTTAAAGGAGAAACTGTCTCAGACAAAAATTAGTGCCTTAAAAAAAAAGCCTAGGGGCTTCCCTGGTGGTGCAGTGGTTGAGAGTCCGCCTGCCGATGCAGGGGACACGGGTTTGTGCCCTGGTCCAGGAGGATCCCACATGCCGCGGAGTGGCTGGGCCCGTGAGCCATGGCCGCTGAACCTGTGCATCCGGAGCCTGTGCTCCGCAACGGGAGAGGCCACAGCAGTGAGAGGCCCACGTACCGCAAAAGAAAAAAAAAAAAGCCTAAAAACACTTCTACTTTGAAAACCAAAGCATAGGGGCTTCCCTGGTGGCACAGTGGTTAAGAATCTGCCTGCCAATGCAGGGGACACGGGTTCAAGCCCTGGTACGGAAAGATCTCACATGCTGCGGAGCAACTAAGCCCGTGCACCACAACTACTGAGCCTGCGTGCCACAACTACTGAAGCCTGCATGTCTAGAGCCCATGCTCCACAACGAGAAGCCATCGCAATGAGAAGCCCACGCGCCACAAGGAAGAGTAGCCCCCACCTGCCGCAACTAAAGAAAGCCCGCGCGCAGCAACAAAGACCCAACGCAGCCAAAAATAAATAAATAAAATAAATTTATTTAAAATAGAAAACCAAAGCATAATTCTTCTGCAACGTTTAATAGATCTATTCTCATATATTTTGAACTTTATGAACTCTAAACCTCAGAAAAATGTATGAATAACTCTGAAGACAATAATATAAAGGAACTCTGTAAAAATAAGCAGAAAAAACATGAGATATCTAAAATAAGTACATTACCAAAAATGTACAAAGAGAGAGAGAATATATCTCCTTTTAAAAGGAATAAAAGTTAGATAGCAAAGAGTATATATTCAAGATACTTCAATCAAAAAACCAAAGATTAAAAGGCATACTGGACAGAAATGTTGTGGTTCCAAGTATTTCCATAGAACTCACAGCTCAACAACTTGTTTGTCTACTTTGCAACTCAGAGGTACTTTTAGAGTTCTGAATTACTGCCAGGCACTAAAAGTTCTCAAGCCTAAAAATGTCAATCCTCAAAAATTTGTATTATTCCAATCTAGTTAAAATACATATATCAATACTTGTGTCTTAAAAAAACAAAGAAACAAAATCTAGCCAAACTTAAACTGTAACTTGTAATCTGAAAAATATACAAAAGCACATCTGCCTACTTAACAGAACTTTTTATATTTCCAGATATAAAAGTACAACACTAAAGTACAGTAATGAAAATCTAGTACCAATATCAGAGCAGGCATGTAAAGGAATGAAAAAGAAGTGAAAGCCTAAAAAGAGACTCAAGCATATAATGCAATTTCAATTCTTAAATGACCTGGCAATTCCACCATAAATGGGAATTTATGATACAGAAAAACACAAGCAAACAAAGATGTATGCCAAAAACAAAAAGAAAAAAAACCCAGGAAACAAAAGGCCCTCCAATAAAAGAATGGATAAATGTACCTCAGTTCAGTAGAACACTGCTAAAAAGAAATGGGTTAAATTACATATAGTGATATGAAAAGACGACCAAAATGCCTTGGGCAAAAAAGCAATTTGCCATAGTTAAAGTTCAGTCTATTATTCTTTTTTAAAAGATAGATAGGGACTTCCCTGGTGGTCTAGTGTTGGGACTCTATGCTTCCAATGCAGGGGGCGCGGGTTCAATCCCTGGTGGGGGAACTAGGATCCCAAACATGGTATGGTGCAGCCAAAAATAAATACATCTTTAAAAATAAAATAAATTAAAAAAAACCATAGATACAGGTTTATAAAACTACTTATGTTAGAATATACACAGGAAAACGCTGGACAAATATTCACATTAATAGTGGTTGTCCTTGGGGAAAAGGACTTTCAATAATTTATACATATCGAAATATTAAGATATACAGAATAAAATAATTCTGCTTCTTGGAATTCATCCTAAGGAAATAATTTAGAATGCCTGGAAAAATTCAACTACAATGATATTCATAGCAGAGCTTTTATAATAAAAAATCGAGGGACTTCCCTGGTGGCACAGTGGTTAAGACTGCGCTCCAGATGCAGGGGGCCCAGGTTCGATTCCTGGCCAGGGAACTAGATCCCACATGCCGCAACTAAGGAGCCCATGTGCCACAACTAAGGAGCCCTCGAGCCTTAACTAAGGAGCCCACCTGTCGCAACTAAGACCTGGTGCAACCAAAAAAAAAAAAAAAAATTGAAAACTATAGGGAATAATTTTTAAAAGTGACTGCAAATTCACATAACAGAATACACCTATTGATATTATTTATCCATTAGATATAATATAAAATATATTCATTTTCACAATATTTTTTTTAAAGGGGGCATGAACTATTATGCATCCAATCTCATTTTCTGAAGGAAAATAGATATGCATTGAAAACCACTGGGCAAGAAGTATACCAAAATGTTAACAGACTGGGAGGTAAAACTAAGAGTGATTTTTCTTTTAGCTTATTGTATTCATTCTCAACAGGGGCAATATTGCTCCTAAGGAGGTAAAAAAAATCTTAACTCTTTTAGTGTACAAAGCACAGATTAATGTACAATAAATAAACAAATATACACGATAATACCTGTGGTATTAAAATTTCATTGGGGGACGATTAGAAAAATATATATATAAAGACTGGAGTGAGGGGAGCAAGTGATAATAATAAAAAGGCTGAGAAACACTGCCTCATTGGTACTCTCATTGGTATTACTTGGGTCTGAATAAGTAATATATGCACATTGAACTACTTAAAGTTAAGACATAACATTAATTTTCATTATTAAATATAAAGTTTATTCCTATAGTCCTAAGGCTTTAAAAATACAATACAGATTTAAAAAAAAATAATACTAAAATGAAAACATAGAGTAAGAAATTGAAAAAGTACTGCGTCAGAATTATCTGGGATCCACTGGCAGAGTTAACTACAGATTCCTTGGTCCTACTGCAGATAATAAAATCAACATATCTATGGATGGGATTAGTAGCTTTTATTAAATGAGGCACACTTATATCATCATACCACTCCATGGAAATATGAAATCCAGACAGATATATATTTTAATCTGGTCTAAGAAATTTTTTAAATTATGTACTTAAGTGATAAAAATAAAAATAACCTAAAAGCCCGGAAATCTAGGAATTCCTGCTAACCTCCTCCCTTTCCTTTAAGGAACCTGGAGATTCAAATTTCTTCACAAACTATCAAACACACCCTATTATCCATTATTTCTACTGGGTACAAGGCACTGTGAAGAATATAAAAGAAATAAGCAAAATTCATAAATTTTGCCACTAAAATAAACTCACTTCAGTTATATCTGCAAAATCCAGTATTAACTACTGGCCTTCTCAAGGCATCATTCACGAAGAAACACAAGTTTTCATCCCATGATGAAAATTAAACAAGTAGGGAAGAAAAGTCACTGTTAGGTAATAATAACTGGGATGCTGTCAGCTACATTCAATTTGCTAGTTAATAAACGTGTTTGTCATGTCAGCCTTGAAATATGCAAGATTCAAAATTCTGCCTATCCCAAATTACAAACCTCCCATGTTAAAGACTCTGGGTTTAAAATGTTAAACCACAAATGCCAAGATTTACTGTGTACATAAATAATGAATCTACCTAAGTGTACAGGTAGTAGTCCCACTTAACTAAAAGAGAATACACTGGGTTAGTCAAAATGGATACAAAGGATTAAGACGTTGCTTCAGTTCCTAGTGATCTTCTCCAGTTTCTTATAGACATCGATGCCAACTTTTGGTGGTAGTAATAATAGTGGCAGCAGTGATATTTAAGTTCTTTTTGTACGCCAGGCATACTTATTCAATCCTCAAACATGTCTTTTTCCATTTTACAGATGAAAACAACTGGGAAATAAAGAGGTGAAGTAACAGCTGGTAGATACTATATACAAACTTTCATAGTGTTTTGCTTGCTGACCACAAATACAGTATCAAATAACCAAATATTCAATGTGAGATTTGGCATATCATTATATAAATACATTTATATCTTGTAATTAAACAATTATCTATAAAACAGTATACAAATGAATGTAACTGAGGCAAACCTGAGTTAGAAGAATCAGAAGTTTTCCAAGTCATCATATCAATAGTACACTTTTCCCATTTCTCTCACTTGCTACACCAAGAAAACGAACTTAATTTTGCTTGTTTTTGTTTTAAAGTACAGATTTTGTCATTATATATAATTCCATCTCAGGAATGCATTTGTTTAATTCATCTGTAAAGCCTTTAACTCATTTTATCCCCAAAGAATCTTCATCTGTAAAAGCTTTATTAAATTTAATTTCATATTCTATAATGAACTCATCTTAGAACCTTCATTTTCTAATTATAATATATATATGAACAGTGTATAAAATTCAGAAAAAAGTTTAAATTTAAAAAGGAAAATAAAAATCACCTGTAATCTCAACTTCACGATAACAACTTTGATCCTACTGATGTTTCCTTCTTGCCTATATTCTACATACGAATAGAAACTTGTAAAAAATAAGAATTGAAATCATACTATATAAACATTGTTAATCAACTTTTTCTCTCTTAACAATAGAGCATTTCTTTAAATGGTGCAGACAAAAGCGATTACATGATTGATTTTCTACAAAACATTTTGGCTTACAGGACTAAAAAAATAGTTTCTTATACTGTGAAAATTAACCACAAGGTGGAGAGAGGATGGTTGGTCCTTCATATAGAGCCATCTCTCTTTTGCAAGTATTTGAATGCTTTAAAAAAAAAATCATTGAAAAATTTTACTGATTAAATAGGCATTCTCTTTGTACTACTAAAAAACTTCACATGTCCATCTTCAGCACATCAACACACAGAAGACATTAAATACATGGTTATGGAAATGTTATAGCTGCAAAAGATCAAAAATGTGACAATTCACTATAGACACAAGCTCAACCCAGTACCGTTGAACCTAAGCAGGGCCAGTTTGGAACACCACAAAGCAATGATTCTTTATACCCAGTATTAAGGCCTACTGCTTACATACACACACAAGCAGATAGCACTGAGTGGTGACACAATCTCAAGCTTGTTCTATTGATGACAGTAGTACAAGTCTAAAGCATAATGGAAATAAGAGAATGACTACATCACCTAAAACCCTCCTACCCATAGTTTCAACTGTACTTGAGTTATAATGCTGTCATATTTTAAAGTAAAAATTATGACATTTGACTACTAGTGAGAAGTTACCAAACATTTATTTAAAATTCAAAAGAATGTCTTACAATGGAGTTTGTCCCAAGTGTGAAACTCAATATTCAAAAGGCACAGGAACTTTTTTTTAAGTTCCAGACTTATCATCTGGATGTAAAAGACACAACATCAAAATAACCTAATATCTGAAGATTTAAACAAATAAAGGTGGGTCTGAAGACATTAAGATTCACCTTCCAACTGACTTGCCCATGGTTTTTCTTAAATTAATCTAATATTCTTAAATAATTAAATTTATAAAAGTGTCACTTACATCAACTTTTAGATATACACATCAACAGGGCAAATTGATACTTGTACTTTATATGCAAAACAATTTTCTGAAGCATGAAAATCTCATGTCAGGGGGTTACATATGTCATTACTAAACTGATTATATGATTAGAATAAAGAGCAGCAGCATACAACAGTTGAGCAGTTGAAAGCTGTCATACAGAAATCTAGCCCCCAAAACCCCAAAAAACAAAAAAAGCACTTTGAGGATACCAAGAACCAAATATCACCTGAAGTTATCTTTTATAGACCCATCATATTATAACCTTAGTCTCAGACAGCTAGAGACAAATTTAAAAACATGTTCCTTCTTCACAAAAACAACACTCTTCATTCTGTCTAGGTTTATTGTACTTTGAACACAAATCAACAAGACAGATCCCATCCTTCATGAAGTAGTGATACTGCCACAAATGATGAGATTCATCATATCCTGTCAGAAGGTCCCTGTAGGCCACCATATCTAACCTAAAGTGTTCTTTCTACTCTTCAATGTTATTTATCTCCTTTTAGCCCTCATTTCATCAATTTCATTTCTCTTTTGGTGAAGATAAGTTTCTTTTCACAGTCTAGCATAGCAACTTCCCGTGTCATCCATTTCCTTATGGTAAATCCTGTATTATAATCCCTTCCCTTTTGCAACCTTCCACTAAAAGTTTCTTTCAATCTCTCGATTATCTGCATCTATTTTCATCTCTTAGGTATCCATTCATATTAAGTATTCATTTAAAAGTACTCTAAACTTAATTTATTAAGATATTAATTCATTTGGGGCCTTCCCTAGTGGTGCAGTGGTTAAGAATCTGCCTGCCAATGCAGGTAACACTGGTTCGAGCCCTGGTCCGGGAAGATCCCACATGCCGCAGAGCAACTAAGCCCGTGCGCCACAACTACTGAGCCTGTGCTCTAGAGCCTGCAAGCCACAACTACTGAAGCCCTCGCGCCACAACTACTGAAGCCCGTGTGCCTAGAGCCCGTACTCCGCAACAAGAGAAGCCACCGCAATGAGAAGCCTGCACACTGCAATGAAGAGTAGTCCCCACTCGCCACAACTAGAGAAAGCCCGCGTGCAACAACAAAGACCCAACTCAGCCAAAAAAAAAATATAATAAATAAATTTATATATAAAAAAGATGTTAATTCATTTGAAGGATTAGAAACTATAAATATGAAGTTTAGAGAGATCTCATACTGCTATTCTGCCTGAGTATTAACATCAGTCGAGGAAAAAAAAATCCCCATTATGTATGTTTTTAACCCTACTAACCATTAAATGCCCCGGAATTATCAGTTCATATTTCTGAACAATAAATCACACACTACGGTGTACTAATAGAAGACAGAAATAAACACCCCCCCCACTGAAACAGTTAGAGATTACGTGGACAACTAATGTTGGCTGCATAAACATTTTGATTACTGTTGTTCCGCCACCTTACTTCAAAAATCTACAGTAAATTTTTAAACAATTATGAACAATTTAAGAGATAGAAGCAGAACCAAAAGAAGATGATATCTCGAATGTGAATGCAAGGGTCTAAAGCAGATTTCTTTTAAAGCTGAAAACATTAGGGACTACTCAGGTAGTTAAAATCTTAGTGAAAATTATACTTTCTGAGTTTCTGGTCTTTATTTCCCTCCTTAGAATTTTTACTGTGTGATTTATTTTAAGTAATTTAAGCTACATGGGGGGAGGAATTTTGCAGAGAAAAAAGATAGGTGAAGTCAATTATTTCTGAAGAGTTTTTGAGACTCATCTAATAGAAGAAAAAGGGTGTGCTGCACTGAAGAAAAGATTAGAGGGATAGAGGCAGTCTTCCGTCATTCACCTACTCATTCATTCATTCGCTCATTCATTCATTCATGTTTGCATGCAAGCAAAACACAAATATTTACTGATCATTTATTTTGTGCTTTGTACTGCAGCAGTCCTTTCCTCTAAAAGTTTGCAGTCAGCATTAACCTCTACAATTAAGAGTCTGTGGACTTCCCTGGTGGTGCAGTGGTTAAGAATCCGCCTGCCAACGCGGGGGACACGGGTTCAAGCCCTCGTCCGGAAGATCCCACACGCCGCAGAGCAACTAAGCCCGTGCGCCACAACTACCAGACCCGTGCACCACAACTACTGAAGCCCGTGCACTCTAGGGCCTGCGTGCCACTACTACTGAGCCTGTGTGTTGCAACTACTGAAGCCCGAGCACCTAGAGCCCATGCTCTGCAACAAGAGAAGCCACCGCAATGAGAAGCCCGCGCACCACAACAAAGAGTAGCTCCTGCTCCTCACAACGAGAGAAAGCCCATGAGCAGCAACGAAGACCCAGCACAGCCAAAAATAAAAGAAAAAAAGACTTAATAAAAAAAGTTTGTGAATTTTCATAAATTATATAATTACCTTGGGTTTCATCATCTACAAAAAATGAACTATACCTATTTCACAGATTTGCTGTGCAGATGAAATGTGATGTAAGGGTTTTACCTTCCCCCCCAAAAATACTAGTTCCTTTTCCCCTGTAAGTCCCTCTAGAGATTGGGACATTTATCTGTGGTTCTCAACCTAACTATGAAAAATCCTTTATTCTCCACAGATTCCATGTCTTTAAAGACTTTTGTGTATCAAATGCACTCACATTTTATTAATCAGTTATAATGGCTAATTAGAACTCTCAAATTGTCAGACATAAAAACTAATGAAACTCAATGCTGGGTTTCTGAGGTGTAAGCACAATGTTTTATTTCATTAACAGCCTGCAAATCACCACAATGTAGGATAATGATAATGTGGTAATTAGCCTCAAAGATTTGAGTCAATATAATTATTGGTCAAAGCAAATATACATAATATTTCACCTGTATAAATCTATTGAGAGCAAACATACAATTTTCATTAGGCTCTTTGCAATACTAAAAAGAATTCACTCTTATTTCTGCAGACCCCTGGAAAAACATAATTTATGTACCATAAATTGGTGATTTTCTATGTCTGGAAAAACTACTGGTTACCCTACAGATTTGTTTTAAGCCAGTATCATTAGTAACACCATCTTCAAATTCAAAAGTTACACATATTTATCCATAAAGGTAGGTAGTGATATCCTGCGTCTTCCCTTTGTATTTATAAGAACAAAATCCAAACCCTTCACCATAGACTTCTGTGATCTGTCCCTTGCTAACTTCATCTACCAGTCTCCCCTCAGCTTACCACAACGGCCTTCTCAATCATGACTAGCTGCTTCCCAGTTTAGGGCTTTTGCACCAACTGGCCCTCTTGTCTGGTTCACTCTTCTTGCAGATTGTCACATGTCTGGCTTTTTGTCATTCAGGTGTCAGATTAATATCATCAGGAAATTTTTCCTCAACACTCATTCTAAACCCTTCCATCACTATCATTTCTTCCTGTTACAGCTTCTTCATAGCATTTGTGACCTCTGAAATTATCTGTTCCCTTATTTGTTTGTTTACTGTTTCTCTCCACAATCACCAAACCCCACAGGTATAAAGAACTCCAGAGAGCAGTCTATTCACTGCCCTATCTTCAGTTCCTAAAATAGCACCAGGTAACCAATAATCACTCAATAAATATTTGTTGGCTAACTAGCCAAACTGCTTAAGATTATTTTGGGGAAGGACTGATTTCTTAGTCAAGAACTTACATTTAGCATTCAAAATTGCTTATTCAAAAGGAGTAAGAAAAAATGTTCTTTCAATGAAAAAAGAGTAAGAAAAATGTACACAATAATCTATTCAACCAATGGGCTTTATTTTCTTTTATTTCAATCTTTTGGGATAGAAAAATATGGAAGTCTACTCATGTTTCACATACCTCATATGTCGCCTCATGTAAAAATTGAATAAATTTTCTTTTTTTAATTTTAGCTTTATTGAGGTCTAACTGACATTTAAAATTGTGAATTTTCTTATAATAGTATACCATGAGCTGCTAGCCACTCAATCTAATAACTTATTTTTGCTGCCAAGAAGCAAGTAGGCTTCGAAGAATGTAAGAAGTACAGACTGGGAAGGCTATATCTGACATCATAGTGACAGTGCCAGCATGGCCCAAATCAGGGAAGATTCTGTTCTCAGCTATGCTTGGGGAGAAGGAGGGAAGGGTTAAGAGTCATCAGTCCTAGGGAATGAATTGTAGTTCTGATTTCTGTTGATCAACAGGAATATCTTCAAATCAATTCAAATAGACTTAACTGGAATCTCATAGTTTGAGACATTAAATCTCTGTTTTGAATATCTGAGGTCTCTAGTAAATGAAATAACACTCAGTTGACCAGATTTGGCTTTTGCAGTTTCACATTAAAAAAACAGTGTTTGTAAAAAAAAATAACACATATACAGTCCTCAATACTATGTGCTACATTTGCTTATTAATTTAAAATATTTTCAAGGATACTCTTAAAGGGGAGGGATGTGAATAAAATTAATAATAAAGACTTTATTTCTGAGTTTAGAAAATATTTGAAAACTAAAAGAAACCTTAAGAAAGGTATAAAACTCAATGGTTTAAAAAATGCAAACACCTTACATGTGTCACAAAGCTGTATTTATTTTTTAAAAATTGGGGGTTGCTTCTTTTTTCAACTGGTAACATAAAAGGAAGACAGCAAGCAGATAATTCACAGCTCATGTGAGTTTACTTATCAGTCAAAAAGAAATATTAATATAAATCTTTAGGCTAACTTGCTTACATATTATTCAGCCAAGTGGAAAGTACAATTAGCGTGGAGCTAGAACCAGTACCAGAATGACTAAGAATGGCATTTGCTAACTCATTTTATTTTAACTTAAGAAATTAAGAGAGAAGTACTGAAAGTGATATTTTTTCTAAAGAGCACATCCTCAGTTTCCTATTTTTTATTGCTCCATATTTTACTGCCTTCAACATGCTAAGCTGCTTAACAAGAAGTCTATACTGCACTTTTCATCACTTCTGCTCACAAAACTGATGTTTCTAAAGTCCAGTTGCATTCACAAAAGCTGGAAAAACCACACAGAGAAGAATTTCACCTTATAGTGAAGTATTTTAAGATAATACCTTCAGAAATACAATGTCTAAAAGTGAGATTCCCTGTTAGCTAAGAACTCAAAATGTTAGATAAGTAAATTTCTACAGGAGACTATACATTTGTCAATGAAATAGCATAAACATATGATTTTTATTGATGAAAAACAGGAATCTTTTACCCTTCAATTTTTTTAAAAAAGGTAGCAACAACCAAAGTGTACACACTGAGTCTTATCTTCTCTCAGAGGTTACCTAATTCCATGTAACCTATTCAATAGAATCAGACTCTTTCTTTTGAACTTCATCTCCAAACTGGGTATACTTGAAGATCCAGAGATCTTCACAACAGTGACTCCTAGCAACTCCCCCCAAAACCTTCCCTCTTGTTTTCCGTTAAACCCTCAGATCTTGCCTTACCTATGTGTTTAAACCAGTCTCCTTATCTTCAGTCTCTTTCTTCCTCAATTCATTCTGTACTCTGTAGCTAGATTCATCTTCCAAAAGATGAATGCTCTGATCGGATCATTTTCCTCATATCAAAACTTCTTGTGCTCCCACATAAAGCCTATACTTCTCAACCTAGCATTCAATGGCTTCCAAAGTCTAGTCCCAATCAATCTCTATGCCCTTATTGCCATTATTTTCTAACTATACAAGCCTAGGCTTCTGTCAAATCAATCTCCTGTCCTCCAACTTGTCCTGAACTTTCTATCTTGGCTCATGCCACTCCTACCACAAAGAATGTCTACCACTCCCTTCCAGCTGCCACTGCTCAAGGCCCCTTTGCATCTCTGCATTTATTTATGTAAATAAGGACACACGAAAGATATGTCCTGCCCCACCCTACAAAACTGGCCCAAAACTTCCAAACCCAACAACTGCCAGCTTTTATTAAACGCCTACTATGTGCTCAGTAGTCTTAAACAGTATTTCTAATCCTCTCAACAATCCTATAAAGTAGGTATTATTATTTATTCTCCTATTAAAGATGAGAAACCCAAAGCTCAGAAACATCAAATTATATATTTAGTAGGTTACCTTAAATTGTACACTCAGTAAGTTGCCTCAAATGATATACTTAGTAAGTGGGAAAGCAAGGATTTGAACACAGGCTGCTTAACTCTACAGCCATTGCTCTAAACACTAAGTTGTGTGGTTTTTTTTAAGTCTGAATCATGTGACTATCCCTCTCATCTATCTGAAACAATTTAGTTTTACATTATAGTTCTACTTATTACATACTATAAAATAAGCTTTCTCATGTTTGTTATTTTAGTAAAGAGAGAAGACTAAAATGCTATTTCTTTCCAATATAAGAACAATACTCAACTTGCAATGTCAAGGAATATCTTTTTTGTTACAAAGATTACTTTTACCTAAAATATTTTCAAAGAAAATCATTCCAACCAACTTTTTCAAAGACGACTGCAAATTAATAATCATACACGCTGATGGTTTTACAGATTATTAATAATATGAGGATTTTGTGATTACCACCCAAGAATTGTAACAGATATCTATCAAATTGGCAAAGATTGTAAAAACTGACCTACTCAATGCCATTGAAGGTGCAGTGAGACACACACTCTTATACACAGGGTAACCACCCTCTGATCCAGTTATCCCACTTCTGGGAATCTACCCTAAAGGAAGAAAAAAAAAAACAGAGATGCAATCAAAGATAAATGTACAAAAATGTTTGCCCCAGTGTTATCTAAAATAGTAGTATTATAAAGATCAACCTAAGGGTCCCACACTAGGAGAACAATACCCTGTTCAGAGAAAAAAGTAGGAGCGAAACTGTATGTATAGAAATATAATTCCAATTTTTTAAAAAATTAAAAGAATCTGTACATGTGAGGAAAGAACTAGAAAAATGTACATTAAAATGTTAGTAGAAATTATCTCTGGGCGATAGGTTTATGAGTAATCTTCAATTTCCTCTTTACATTTATGTTCTTTTCAAAAATTTGCCACAATGCAGCATGAATTAGTTTAAACAAGAAAAAAATGTTCAAACAGTTATAACCCCTGAAAATGGTCCTGAACCTAACAAGGGCATATTTCTTGTACTAGAAACTACACTTCCTACTGCAAAGAAAACATCAAATTTGTTTTGTTTCCAGCTTCTATTAGGCTCAGGGGTACTTTCAGATTGTGTAAAGAATGTCATCCAAAACTCAGTAGTACTCATGAAACTGCACAAGGCTCACTATCTAAAAGTCAGCCAATACTCCAATAGAAAGCACCACAGTTAAACGAACTGTTTTACCGTATGCCTGTTGAGAATAATAAATGTCCAATTAATCCTAACTCAAAACATGCAAAATGGAAAAACCAGAAAAAGTATTCTCATTTTGCAAATTAACTAAATATACCGTTGTTGCCTTATAAGCACATCACAGGTCTGGGAGGAACTTGAAAATAAAGCTGGCAAGCTACCAACAACATTCACTAAAAACGGACACAAATGCATTTTCTCTATATGCACGTTTCTGTTCTATTGGATAGTTAACTTTAGTGGCACAGGTTGATTTTAATCAGTGTAGAAAAAATATTAAGCTGTTCTTCAAAAGAAAAAAAAATCCAAAACTTCTCACATTAAACATAGAATTAAAACTGTTAGCTGAACCGGGAAAAAACTTCCCTACAATGTGGCATATATGCGGAAAAGCAATTTGGAAAAAAAAAAAAAAAGGAAAGAAAAGACCTTTGACGGAAGTAAAATAGGTGGTTGAGCAAGCAATTCTTATTTTACTGCACTTTAACCAATGGGAAACTGGTTTGCTCTAATTTTTTTCTTCATTTTTTTTCTTGTTTAAAACATTTTTTTCTTGTTTAAACTAATTCATGTTCCATTGTGGCAAATTTTGAAAAGAACATAAATGTAAAGAAGAAGTTGAAGATTACCCATAAACCTATCACCCCAGAGATAATTTCTACTAAAAAGCTGTTAGAAAATAAGACCACAGAAATAGTTGTTCAGAAACTAAGAGAGAATTAAAATATCACATAGTTTTTACTTACAAAATGAGTATCATTCTATTTTTACTCAACCATGAAAATACAACATTTATTTAAAAGACATATGTCAGGTTCTGGGAAACAAAATAAATTACTAGACTATATATATAGACTATATACTTAGAGTAGAAACTACAGACTCACATCTCAGTTTCTGTCAAACTGCCAAATACTGGGTCACCCAAACTTCTGTTCAATGACTGAATCTGAAATCTAATAATCAAGTTATGCAATATTTTCACAGCTAGAGTTTAAAAGGTAGTTCAGGGGGCTTCCCTGGTGGCACAGTGGTTAAGAATCCGCCTGCCAATGCAGGGGACATGGGTTCGAGCCCTTGTCCGGGAAGATCCCACATGCCACAGAGCAACTAAGCCCATGCGCCACAACTACTGAGCCTGCGCTCTAGAGGCCGCGAGCCACAACTGCTGAGCCCGCATGCCACAAGTACTGAAGCCCGGGCGCCTAGAGCCTGTGCTCCACAACAAGAGAAGCCACCGCAATGAGAAGACCACGCACTGCAACGAAGAGCAGCCCCCGCTCACCGCAACTAGAAAAATCTCATCCATAGCAACAAAGACCTGACGCAGCCAAAATTAAATAAATAAAATAAAGAAATGCATTAAAAATAAATAAATAAATAAAAGGTAGTTCAGGGGGCTTCCCTGGTGGCACAGTGGTTAAGAATCCACCTGCCAATGCAGGGGACATGGGTTCGAGCCCTTGTCCGGGAAGATCCCACATGCCACGGAGCAACTAAGTCCGTGCGCCACAACTACTGAGCCTGCGCTCTAGAGCCCATGAGCCACAACTACTGAGCCCGCATGCCACAGCTACTGAAGCCCCCGCGCCTAGAGCCTGTGCTCCGCAACAAGAGAAGCCACCGCAATGAGAAGCCCGCGCACCGCAACGAAGAGCAGCCCCCGCTCACCACAACTAGAGAAAGCCTGCACACAGCAACAAAGACCCAATGCAGCCAAAAATAAATAAATTTAAAAAATAAATTTAAAAAAAGGTAGTGCAGGAACTTCCCTGGTGGTCCAGTAGTTAAGACTGTGAGCTCCCGGGCTTCCCTGGTGGCGCAGTGGTTGAGAGTCCGCCTGCCGATGCAGGGTACACGGGTTCGTGCCCCAGTCTGGGAGGATCCCGCATGCCGCGGAGCGGCTGGGCCCGTGAGCCATGGCCGCTGAGCCTGCGCGTCCGGAGCCTGTGCTCCGCAACGGGAGAGGCCACAGCAGTGAGAGGCCCGCGTACCGCAAAAAAAAAAAAAAAAAAAAAAAAAAAGACTGTGAGCTCCCAATGCAGGGGGTCCGGGTTCAATCCCTGGTCAGGGAACTAGATCCCACATGACGCAACTAAGAGCCTGCATACTGCAACTAAAAGAGCCCACATGCCGCAACTAAGACCCGGTTCAGCCAAATAAATGAATAAATAAGGTAGTTCAAAAGACATCAATGATTTGGAATAGATACTGAAAACTACATAAAACCCAAAGATTAGTGTTAAATGTCAGCTGCTAAAATAATTAAGTTATGGTTGCTTGCTTAATGTCCTATAAAACAGCCAACATGTCTAGAACAGAATGATCCTATTTATAAATGAATTTAAAAATATCACTGAAAACAGAGTGAATGAATTTACTCTCCGGATCACACATCTGACAGATCTGAAATGTTCAGTCTGCAATAAGAGAGAATTCTTACTACTACTAACTTAGAATCTTACAAGCGGCATTTGGGCTTTGTCCAAAGAAACAGTTGTACTCAGTTCTTTGTGTCTCTCCAACTTTACACTTTTGTCATTGATAACTAAGCCACAGTTCTAGCCTAAGCAAAGTTATTTCTTACAACCAAAATGAGTGAGTATAACACAGCATTGCAAACAACCATGCGTGTTATAGGTATACATGTATACTTGTGAATTTGAAGTAAATCAACTTAAGTTTTAATTAATCCAACAGTGTCTTTTATCAGTTATGTGTTTAGTACATTCCTATCCTTATGAGATATGGCCTAATATAAATATATTCTGAAACCAAACATAGAATTACATATTTAA
Source organism: Grampus griseus (assembly GCF_964374135.1). Classification (NCBI taxonomy): domain Eukaryota; kingdom Metazoa; phylum Chordata; class Mammalia; order Artiodactyla; family Delphinidae; genus Grampus; species Grampus griseus. Next base: position 85,509,175 of record NC_139017.1, read on the forward strand.
TTCCAAATTTGGTTAGTTTTACCATTCTACACTTTGAACCACTCTCTGTCAATGTGAACTAAATAAATACGCTGAAGACAGGAAACTTATCTCTATCTCTGGGAAAACTGGATATGCAAAGAAACCTTTTCCAGATTTATCTAACCTAAATTTATATAGCCTAAGTAAGTCATCTGAACTGAAAAAAAAAAAGCCATTAGTCTAATGATTGAAATTAATTTCATAGAACATATTTAATCCTGAGATATTCCACTTATAAAAGTATACTATTTCTTATTTCAATTCCACCTTAATCATCATACACAATTTCCTTTTTCTATTGGTGCATACCTGTACCTTCTACCTCTAAAAGGCCTATTTTCAAGCAAAAATGACAGAATGGCATAGTTCTCTGTTGAACTGCTTAACTGATCAGAACATCATGGTAAGTTTATAGGTTCAAATTTCACACACAGAAAAAAGGGGAAAAAATGGATGTTTCATCTGTTTCAGTAACATAAGAAAGCTTAAATATCTTTATTTTTAACATTAATCATTTCCATAAGATATGAATTTGGCATTAAGTCATGCAGCAGTATATGACATGGGAACGAGCAGAAAATACTTGGCAATATGCCATAACTCTTTTTAAAACTGATGAGTTCAATCTGAAAGGAACATTAGGAGGAAGTAAGTTTATGTTCACAATTTTAAACTCACCACAACATTAAGATATAAATGCTTTAAACAAGATATTTTTATTGACCTTCTAAAATAAGAGAATTTTAGAACTGGGAGCTTAGAGGTTATCCGAGGTTCAATGAACATTTGCTGAGTCCCTAGCTCGTGTCAGACACAGTGCTAGGTGCTTGCAGGTAACTCTATTAGTTCAACCCACTCAATTCATAGATATTGGAGTTTCCGCTCATGCCAAATCAAGCCACGTAGACGCCCAGTGGTATGACTCTATCAAAACAGACTGGTATCATCCTCCTTTATAATCTAAATAAAATTTCAAAGATGCAGTGCTGACCTTATTTAACAGAAACAACAGTCTCTGTGTTTTGAATAACTTATAAAGAATTACAACAATTTAAAAATTCAACTGTGAAAGTCCTCAACCAAGTACTATCTGCGTAAATTTACTGCAAAGAACAAAACGTGGGGCTATCAGAGATGTATGATTTTAAAGACATACAAAACAGAAATTAAACAAATTGCAGATGCCATTTAAAAATCCCTTTGCAAAAAAAAAAAAAGAATTATCAATATGAAAAATTAGGTGCTTGATTGGAATGTCCATTCTATATAAAAGATCATCAACCATATACTAACAAAGTTCTTGAGTATCAGTAAACACTGGCAAGATCTGAAGTTATTTAACTATCACATTATGTAAAACTCCCTGAGGGCAGAGACCCTTTCTAATTCAACGATGTATCCCCAACAGTTAGCACCAACAGCTGGCACGCTGCTGTCAAATGTTAAAGAGAGTGGTGAGCTAACTAATGAACTCACGTGAGCTACTGGAAAATTCACTCTAACAATCTAAAAGGTCTCTTTTTTATAACTCAAATTATTTTTTAAAGTATTAAATAATAATATTCAATGCAAGTGACACTGCATGAAACTTAAGATCAACAACTGTCACTTTTAACTAGTACAATCTACTCTCTGAAGGAATTAATAGACACACCAAGAAGACAAGTATATTTATATACTTTGATTCAGCAGTACTTCTGGAAATCAATTCCAAGGAAATATTCGAAAAGAAAGAAAATGTTGTATACACAAAAGTGTTCATTTCATTGTTATTTTCAATAGGGGGAAAAGGAAACTACCTATACGCCCAAGAGCAGGTAGATGGACTATTTTGCAACCACGGAAAAAGGTTTAAAATGAAGATTAACCTCCTAAGGTCTTCCTGCTTTTACTCCCACCCCCCCTCTCCCAGTTGATTTCCACACAGCAGCCAGAACATTTCCCACAAACGTAAGTCAGAACAGGTCTCTCTTCTACTCAAAACCCTCCAGTGGTTTCCCATCTCATTCAAAGTAAAATCCAAAGTTCTGACCATTGCCTAAAAGGCTTTATAGTGGCCTCGGCTACTTCTTTAACCTCAAGCTCTCTCACTTTCCCTCTTGCTTACTGGCCTTCTCCAAAAGGTCAAGGCAAAGACTGAGCAGTCTTTGCACTTAACAGTCCTCTCTGCCTGTAACCTTCTTCCCCAAGAGAGCATATATCCCTCACTCATGTCTTCCCTGACTACCCTTCCTTGCTACTGTTTCTCTTTATCCTCTTACCCTACTTTACTCTTCTGCATACCTCTTATCATCTGACTTATTCTATATTTATCTGGTTATGGCCCACCTCTCCTGATTAGTATATAAGCTCTATGACAGCAAGGACTTTGTTTTAATAGGCATTTAAAAAGCACTTGTTAGATTAATACTGGATGTTGATAATTGTACAATAATTATTAACTACATGAAAAACCATGCATATAAACAAGCTTGGAAGAGAACAGGAAAAATGATCTATGAACATTTTCAAGTGCTGATCATATTGCTAAGGAGTTTGCACAATAAAAATCATAAGTCAGTCGTGATTATGATTTTAAGCTGTCAAAAGTGACTATAACAATCTTATTTCCTTCAAAGCCGTTTGTTTAGAATTACTAGTTCAGGGGCTTCCCTGGTGGCGCAGTGGTTGAGAGTCCGCCTGCCGATGCAGGGGACACGGGTTCATGCCCCGGTCCGGGAAGATCCCACATGCCGCGGAGCGGCTGGGCCCGTGAGCCATGGCCACTGAGCCTGCGCGTCCGGAGCCTGTGCTCCGCAACGGGAGAGGCCACAGCAGTGAGAGGCCCGCGTACCGTAAAAAAAAAAAAAAAAAAAAAATTAAAATTACTAGTTCAAAATTATTGGTAAAAGTTATTAATGAGAACTTTTCCACATAAAATTGTAATAACAATCACTCTTAAATCTTGTTTCCAAAGACCCAAAGTTTAGTCTGTAAGCGCAGACACTGTCATTCCTGAGGTCACACAGAAGGTGAACAAAGGTATTTGAACAGTTTTAATATGGAACTGAATAATACTCAGGATTCCAGTTTACATTTAAGACAAGCACCCATGGTTGGTTTCAGAGGGTCCCTGAAACTGAATGTGAAATTTTGTGCATAAATGTCTATTGCTTCTTTCCTGAGGAGAGAGTCTATACGTATATTTCACTATAGTCTCAAAGGTGTCAGTGGCCCAAAAAACGTTAATAATTAGTATTTTGTATATTGGAAGTGAAATGCAATCTTCTAATTTGAGCTACCTCTCAAAAAGATAGATGATATGTAAAACTTAGACACATCTTCGTAATCAAACAATTCATTCAAGAAATACCAAGTGCCTACCATGTGCCAGTGGGCATGGTGTGATCCTCAGTACCTTACACCTAAGTATATTTTGTAGTACATAATTCAAAATGCGGAGTAAACAAGATTCACTGAAACACCAGACTAAAAAGAATTTCAACCAACACAAATATAATTTCAAACAGAAAGTGTTATAGGAAATCATAATAAAGACAGACAGGGGATCAGGGCCTGATTTAGTGCTTATTATGGCAAAATATCACAGGTATCAGTTACATCAAAAGAAAAGAAAAACTACACACACGTGTGCCCACCCCCACACACTCTGACAGGAAACCAAAATAAAGTTTCCAAATCCTGTTTCCAGCAGCATCCCTTCTGAGACTGCCCTTTCAGCATGCTTTTGAAGGTAGCAGCCCCACGTTAAAACTAAGAGCTGATCCTTCATTTTTACTGTGATTAAAAACAGGAAAAATCATCATCTCACACCCAGGAAGCAGAAAACTGTGGCCACCTGTACGACTGTGACCCAATAACCTCCTGCCCTGTTATTCCCTTCCTTCTTAAAACCACCTCCCTTCAAAGCAGTGACAAAACGATCTTCCCTCCCAAAACGGAATACATTAACTCCTCAATGCTAGTTCTTTTTCCAAGAGGTCAAATGGTCCCCTAAACTGGTTCTTAGCCCTGTGAGTTGATGTCTTCCCCTCATCTTTCCCCTATAGCAGTAAATTACACAATTTATCTAAGACACTGTCCTTAACTTCCTGAACGAGGGGGCAAAAGACACTCCAACCAGTCCCCGTTTGAAGGAAGACAAGAAGAATCACACAGTGACCTCTTCCCTAACAAAATTCAGGGGAAAAGCAGAGATCCAAGAAAGGCAACGCTGAAAAAGCGAACACATGGCATGCTACGGAAGACGTGGGGAGAGAGGGCGGGAAAGGAGCTGAGAGGTGGAGTGGGGTGTAGAGATGTCAGCCCTGTGCACCGGGGGAATGAAGGAAGGAACGGGAGACCCCGAACCCTAACAAGGGAACACAGAAAGGACACCGCTCCCGTCTACCCGCACCTCTCCAAGGAGCCGAGGGAGGACAGAAAATTCACCCAACCCTGCAACCCCCTTCTACGCGTGCCCCCCAAAGGGTGAGCTGCGTTTGAAAGAAGATCTGACCCTAGTCTGGGGACAAGCAAGAAGAAAAAAAATGCAGCGATGTCTAATCTTCTACCTCTCTCAGGCAGCGAGGGGCGAGGGCACTATGTCCGGGGAGATGGCGAGGGAAATGGGCTTGTGCCATGACACCTCAGGGAGTTGGAGGGTGGGGGACACAATGTCCTCTTTCTCTCCCACACCCGGCCCGGGCCCCTCCCGTCCCTCTCCCGCAGGCCCAACCACAGTCGACCGGCTCGGTCCGCGGGCGTGGTTGGCTCTGGCCCCGGGCGGCAGCGGCCGGGCCTCCCCGAGCCCTGGCCCCTCCCGCCGGCCAGGCCCCCGGGCCGCCGCCCCGGACACCGAGGGAACGCGGAGAAAGAAGGGGGAGCCAGGGGACTGACCGGCGACAGGAGCCGCCTCAGCCCGGGCTCGGCCGACCCGCGCCCCCTGCTCCCTCTGGGGCCGGCTCCGGCTCCCCGCCCCTCACTCACCCCCACGGTCCGGCGCCTCCTCCACCTCCTCCTCCTCCTCCTCCCTCCTCTCGGCCGTGGCTCCTGCTCCGGCTCTGCGCGGCGACGACGGCGGCGGCGGCGGCGGCGGCGGCCTCGAGAGCGGCGGCGGCGGCGCCTCCAGAACGCGCACGCACGCAGCACGCAGGCCCCGCCCCCTTAGTTCCGCCCCGCCCCTTCGAGTCAGCATCGGCGAGGTTTCGGCCCCGCCTTCCCCGCGGCTTTCCGGAGTCCGCTTAAAGGGGCCGCGCTGGAAGGCGGTGGAAGAGCTAAGAACGCAGAGGAAAGAGCGGGGAGTTGCAGCTTTGCCTTGCGTGGGGTGGTGGTGTGGGAGGCTGGAAAGGAAATGAGGAAGGGTCTGAAGATTCAGGAGAATAGAATTTTGGAGGGAATGCAACCATTTGATAAGTACTAATTGAGCATCTAGTAGGTGCTAGGCACTGTCCTAGGTTCAGGGAATGCCGTTGGCAAGCAAAGGCCCCGTGGAGCTTGCATTCTAGTGGGAGAGAGGAGACACAACAAACAAGTAAACAAAAATTTCGGGAAGTGATGTTGTGTGAAGAAATATAAAGCCAGGAATGGGATGACTTTATAGATGGCCAGGTATTGCCCCTCAGAGGAGACCTTTGAGCACATACATGTATGATATGAAGGGGTGAGCCTAGCAAATACCTCGGCAGGAGAGGGGTAGGGGGGTCTTTCCAAGCTGAAAGAACATCAGCCATAAACTCAGAAGTGGGAATAGCCTGGCATGTTGCAGGACCAACAAAAGGCCAGTATGGCTGAGCGTAGTCAGTTAGCCAGAGAGCAGTAGTAGTTAGGCTGAGAGGTGGGGAAGAGGTCAGATCCTATGGCGCCTTATGGGCTGTTAATAAGAGCAACAGAAAGCCATGGGAGGGTGAGCAGAGGAGTGACCGCATCTGATTCACATTTGAAAAAGTTACTCTTGCTAATGTGTGTAAAATACACAACAGGGAAGCACAGATGTCCTCGGGGAGACCAGTAAGGAAGCTGTTTATGGTAGCTTGGACTAGGATGGCAGCAGAAAAGGGGTGAGAAGGGATGTTTCGGGATGTATTCAGATACATATAGATTTGGAATGGATTTGGCAGAGAGTGTGTGAAGGAACAAAAAATCATGAATGATACTTAGGTTCAGGGCGTAAAGGATAGGTTAATGGTGATACTATTTAATGAGATGGGGAAGATTTAAAAAGGAAAAAAATCTGAGGTGGGGGAAATCAGGAATTCTGTTTTGCACATGTTGCATAAGGTGCTTGTTCTACATCCAAGTAGAGATGCAAAACAGTTGGATGGATATATGAGTCTGAACATATGAATTTGGGAGTCATCGGCACATAGATGCTTTTTAAAGCCTTAGGTCTACGTAAAATCACTTAGGAGGGAGAGTAGCTAGAGGGGAGGAGGAAGGTAAACTTCAACCTTTGGAAATTCTGTAGAAGAGCAGAAGGAGCTACCAGGTAGGAGGAACACCAGGAGAGGGTGGAGTGTTGGAAGATAAGAGAATTGTTTCAGGAAGGTGGGAGTGACCAGTCTTATCAAATACCGTTGAAATAAGTAAGATGAGGACTGAGAGTTTGAACACTGCATTTGACCTGATGAAGGTTGCTGATGTCCTTGACGAAAGCAGTTTCAACAGAGTCATTGGGCAGAAAGTCTGATTAGTGTGAACAAGAGATGGGAGGTGAGGAAGAGAAAGTGTTTATAGCAAGTCTAAACAGCTCTTGAGGAGCTTTGCTGTAAAGAAAGAGGGAGAGAGAGGAGTACTTGGGATTAAGGGAAGGTATTTTAAAGATGGGGGATGTTTCCTTATGTTGGTATTCTGGAATGAACCTTTAGAGAGGTAAAGGTGATGACGCAGAAGATAAGAGGAGACAGCTGGAGAAAGCTTGTCCTCCAGTAGGTGAGAAACGATGAGACCTAGTGTAGAAGTGGAGGAGTTGGCCTTGGATAGGAGCAAGGACAGTATGTTCACACACTGTTTTTGCAGAGGAGGCAAAGTCCGTGGGTGCAAATGCAGGTAGGTCAGGTAGTACATTTGGTAGCCTGTTCAGGCCACTGACGTGCAGGAGGCAGGTGGGAGCTGAAATCCAGCCCCTGTTCTGCCAACCAAGTTTGAGGCCAAATCAACCTGCAGGAAGGAGCACCTTTTCTAATTGCTCCAACTGCAGAGGTGGTGCCTTTTAGCAAATCCTCCACATCTCTCTCTCACACACACACACACACACACACGTGCACGCGCACACGCAGTCTGTGTGCACATTTTCCCAGTTTGCACGGAATATTCTTTGTTGTGCGGTTGCCTCAGTGGGTTTGATGAAGTAGATTAGGGCTGTGAGCTTTCTTTTATTCTAAGCAATAGAAAGCTGTGAGTGGGGTGGGGCTGTTGGCTATTTAAGGAGATAGAAGAAGGTGAGAAGGAATTCCCTCAGAGTGGAAGAGTTACTGGAGAAGTGTAGTACGGACAAGGCTGAGGGCCCTCTTGAGTCAGTGGTCCTGTATCTAAAGTGAGACCACTCAGCAAGGTTGTGTGGTTTTTATCCAGCCACATTCCTTTGCTTGTGGGGTTGAAGGAGAGGTGGATTTGGCCAGGGCTGGGTTTTGCTGATGAAAGTCATTAGAGGGGGGAGGGGTACAAGCCAAGGAGTGGTTATAGTGATAAACCTTAGAATCTAAGCTGAGAGGGAAGAGAGGGCAAGTAAAAAAGCGGTGGGGTCAATGGTGTCGTGGTTCTTGTAGGAGAGAAGAGTTCAAGAGGAAGCAGTCAAATAAGTGGGATCAAGGGGACTTTCCAAGGATTGAGCATAGGGAAGGGTGAGTGAGGCAGTTGGGAGAGAGGAAGCGAAGGTATCTGTGAGAAATGAGGATCCAGGCAGGCGCCTCTGAGCGGAGGAAACAGTAGGCTCTCGGGCTCCTGCCTTGTCACAGTTCTTGTGAGCCGCTGATCTGGGGGAGGTTGAGGGAGCCGCCCTAGCTGGGGAGAAACTGAGCCCGATAGAGGATAAGCCAACTCAATACTGCAGGGAAGGGGAAGTTGGAGGATGGGGAATCATGTGGCTTGACAAGGCTTGGGAGAGCCCACTCATGCCCTGCTCTACCCACCTGAGCATTTGTGTAGATGCTTTGTCCTGCCTGGTGTTTGACAGAAACTAAACGACATCTTTCCTCCTTACTTCCCCTTTCCTGCTCTTGGCACTGTCTTTCTCAGTTACTCATCCACCAAAGCTCAGCCACATTTAATCCATCTTCCCCATTCCTGTACCCAATTGGTCCTCAAAGTATATCGATCAGCACCGTCCAACAGAACATTCTGCTGTGATGGTAATGTTTAGCTGTATATTTAATACAATAGTCACATGTGGCTATCAAGCATTGATTGAGGAACTAGATTTTAAATTTTATTTAACTTTAGGGTATTTAAATTAGATTTAAATAGCCACATGTGGCTGGGGGCTACCATATTGGACAGACACGTATAGACCTTTCCTACCCAATGTCCCTTCCATCTGCCCCCTCCTCTCTATCACCATTGCCACTGCCCTAGGTCAGGTACTGATTACCTCTTCTCTAGACTTTTGTTGTAGTTTCCTATTTGGTCTCCTGCTTAGTTGCTTTCCCTTCAATACATTTTGTGTTCTTTCCAGAGCCGTCTCCCTAAAGCAGTGGCCAGATCACAGCTCCAACCCTATTTTAAAAATTATTTTCCCTGTCAAATTAGGTAAAACTGCTTAATCTGGCATTTGTCCAGTTATATGTCTCCATTCCCCTTTTCCAGCCTTACCCTGCACTGCCCCTTTACATAATATAGAGTTGGTTCTCAAGCAAAATTGAACTGCTTGCCATAATTTCTACCAACTTTTTACAAAGCAGTCAACGCGTTTGTCTAAATTGTCTTTGCTTGGAACAGAGACAATTGCCTCTAGGCCCCAAATTTGTTGAAATTCTCGAAGGCCTGTCTTGCATAGCAGTTTATATCTGGAAACTTTTCTTTTTTGGCAGGATGGGGGTGGGTGCCGCATGTGACATGTGGGATCTTGGGTCCCGGACCAGGGGTCACACCCGCGTCCCCTGCAGTGGAAGCGTGGAGTCTTAACCACTGTACCGACAGGGAATCCCCCCTGGAAACTTTTCTGATTTTTCATCTCCTCTGAAATACAGTTTCTGTGGGGTTTTTTGTTTGTTTTGGTTTGGTTTTTTTTTGGCTGTGCTGCACGGCTTGTGGAGATCCTAGTTCCCTGACCAGGGATTGAACCTGGACCCCAGCAGTGAAAGCACCGAGTCCTAACCACTGGACCGCCAGGGAATTCCCTACAGTTTCTGTTTTTACATTACCTGTGGCACTTATATGTTGCCTTGTTATGTATTTTATGTATTCATGGCATTTCCGTTACAAAATATTCCTCCTTGCAGATCACTCTAATTGTGTTAGTGCCCCTTCAGTGTCAGTCTTGCACCTTATATATATGAGGTACTCCTCAACTAGCCACTGCATTGAGTTCTACAAGAGAATTTGTGCCTCTCTCTGCCTCCAAGAGTAATATCTCTAACCCTGAAAGAGCATGTCTGTATACCCTGGGAGAAACAAAAAGAAAAAGAAGCAGAAGAAGCCAAGAAGTACTCCCGTTACACTTGAGAATTTCTTCAGTTGGAAGGCCAAGTTTGATGCAGAATTCTTGGAAATTAAAAAGCAATGAATGAAAGAGGAAGAACAAGCAGGAAAAAGTAAAGTGGGAAACAGCCATTTGAAATAGAGCATAATTTTGACACATCTGATATCCGGTTCTTGGAGGATGCTAGAAACAATGTGGAGGTAGATGATTCTTTGTTCCAGGATCTGGAGGAGAGTGAGGGTGATCCAGACTACAGTCCTGCTGACCCTGAGAGTGACTTGACCAACTGATGGGCTACCGCCATCCACAGAGAGGTCTGACTGCCACAGCATCTGTGGCTATGCTGAGAGGGTGGTCATTTTCCTTTCTCTTTTTCTAAGAAAAAATCATTTTCAGGAAAATATTCTTCTGATAGCTTTCATCATTGAACTTAATAAGCTGACCTTAAAATTAAAAACAAAAAACAAAACTAATATGAGATTCCAATTTTTGAAAAGAAGCAACCTGACTATATTTCTTTTCATGTTACCATTTGCTGAGAGTTTCTTCCAAACGCTTCCCAACTTTTACAGGGTACTTTGACAACTCAGTTCTAGCTCATAACCCTAGAGAGCAAGGGCATGCTTAGAACTGGCAGGACCAGCATAGCTACTCCTAGGGTCAATTTATGGAAAAGACCTTTAAGAAGCGTTCAGATGGTGATACAAATCCATAAAAAGAGGTTTCCATCTAATAAGTGTTCAGAATATATATTTTTAGGCCTCGGACTCTTAGAAACCTGTAACCCAAGAATAGAATTACACGTGCCATGCTCTGCAGTGCCAAATATACTTTTCCTGTTGGTGCAGTGGTTTTAAGGATTTGAAGAGCAGTTATAACATTTTACACAAAAAACATAACTCAGATGTATAGGACCTTAACATCTATTTATTCAGCAAACCTTAACCGAGTGCTTGTTACTTGCCAAGCAGTTATGCTTGTTGCCCTGGATACAAAGACAGGAAAGATATGGCCCTTGGCTTCAAGAAGGACACATGGTAAAACTGACCTGATGTTGGTATATAACTTTAAAGTTTTCAAAATATTTCCACAGTACCTAATTTAATCCTACCAACAATGTCATTAAGGTAGGTATCAGGCTTATTTTGCACTAGGGAAAACTTGTTCAGGGGGATTACATGAATTGTACAGAAGCACAGAGCTGTTAACTGGCAAGATCTTGAGCTGGAACCCAGAACTTTTGGTGTCAAAACATTCGTTGGATTAGAACGTAAGTTCTCTGAGGACAGGCACTTGATCTGTTTTGTTCATTGCTGTATTCCCAGAGCCTAGAAAAGTACCAGGCATATAGTAGGTTCTCAATAAATATTTCAGGAGTGTGTGTGTGTGTGTGTGTGAGAGTGTGTGTGTGTGTGTGTGTGTGTGCGTGTCGTTGGAGGGGGGGCAGTGGGTGAGGGAGGGAGAGAGAGTATAGCCAACCATCTAAATCATTAGCATATTTGTATATTTTAGTTATGTGCTAAGCGGATCTTTTCTATATTAGTGCTGTTCAAAGTGTGGTCCACATACTGGTTCTGGTCCATAGAATTGTTTAATACCAATTGCTGTAGTTCGTTGGGGCTGCTATAACAAAATATCACAGACTGGGTAGCTTATAAACAACAGAAATGTATTTCTCACAGTTCTGGAGGCTGAAACTGAGATCACAATGCCAGCATGCTCATGTTCTGGTTAGGGCCTTCTTTCTGATTCGTAGCAGCACCTTCTTGCTGTGTCCTCACCTGGTGAGAGGGGCTAGGGATCTCTCTGGCATGTGTTTTATAAGGGCACTAATCCCATTCATGAGGGCTCTATCCTCATGACATAAGTACCTCCCAGGTGCCCACCTCCTAATACTATCATCTTCGGGAGTTAGGATTTCAACATATGAATGCGGGGGTGGACACAAACATTCAGACTATAGCCCCAGTTGACCTTAAGATAAGTACAGAAAATGACAGTAAGAATTTAGAATCTTTTGTGGCTACTTATATTGCTGTGACTTACAAGTGAGTCGTCAGTAGACCTGTCTACTTGAGCAGGGCATAGACCAGTGCAGGTGTTGCCCAGCTTGTATAGTGAGTCACATGAGGTATAAGCTGTATAGTAGTCAGACAACATCTAATTTTTTTTAACCTTTTGACCCCCTTCACCCATTTCTCTCACCCCCTCCATCTCCCACATCTGGCAATCACTAATCTGTTCTAGATCTCTATGAGCTTGTTTGTTTTTTTGTTTTTTTAGATTCCAAGTATAAGAGAGATCATACAGTATTTGCCTTTCCCTCACATATCTCACATAGCATAATGCCCTCAAGGTCCATCCACATGTCACAAATGGCAAGATTTCCTTTTTATAGCTGAATAATGTTCCATTTTATATACATACACCAGATTTTCTTTATCGATTCATCCATCGGTGGACACTTAGGATGCTTCCATGTCTTGGCTATTGTAAATAATGCTGCAACAAACATGGGGGTGCATAAATATTTTCAAGTTAGTTTTTCATTTTCTTCAGATAAATATCAAGAAGTGGAATTGCTGGATCATATGGTAGTTCTATTTTTAATTTTTTGAGGAACCTCCATACCGTCTTCCATAGTGGCTTCACCAATTTATAACCCTACCAACTGTGCATGAGGGTTCCCTTTTCTCCACAACACTTGTTATTTGTTGTCTTTAATAGCTATTCTAACAGGTGTGAGGTGATAGCTCATTGTAGTTTTGATTTGCTTAATTACTGTTGTTGAACACCTTTTCATGTTTGTGTTGGCCATCTGTATATCTTTGGGAAAATGTCTATTCAGATCTTCCGCCCATTTTATATTCAGGTTGTTGGTTTTTTGCTATTAAGTTGTTTGAGTTCTTTATATATTTTAGATAGTAACCCCTTACCAGATATATAATTTGCAAATATTTTCTTCCATTCAATGGGTTCCCTTTTTATTTTGTTGAAGGATTGGTTCTTCTTCGAATGTTTGGTAGAATTCACCAGTGAAGCCATCTGGTCCTGGACTTTTGTTTGTTGGAGGCTTTTGATTACTGATTTGATTTCATTACTGGTAGTTGGTCTGTTCAGATTTTCTGTTTCTTCATGATTCAGTCTTGGTAGGTTGCGTTTCTAGGAATTTAATCATCTAAATTAATACTAACCACTTTGGCTATTTGCCACCCACCTTCTTTTCCGCCTGGATATTCCTTACGTTTTCAGAAAGAAAGCACTTCATGCCTTTGGAGTGAAAGGGTCAGCAACAGATTGGAAATTTTTTAAAAACTTCTTTTTCACCACAGAAGCTGTATCTACCGATCTTATGCTGTGGAGGCATTATTGCTCAGTAATTAAGCATATGGTCTTTGGAGTGAGACTATGTAGGTTTATTTTTAAATTTTTTATTATTATTAGTTTTTAATGCCTAACTTACTTTTTTACTTTTTATTTTTCTGGCTGTGTTGAGTCTGTTGCTGTGCGCGGGCATTCTCTAGTTGCGGCGAGTGGGGGCTACTCTTTGTTGCAGTGCACGGTCTTCTCATTGCGTTGGCTTCTCTTGTTGCGGAGCACGGGCTCTAGGCATGCGGGCTTCAGTAGTTGTGGCACATGGGCTCAGTAGTTGTGGCTTGCGGGACCTAGAGTGCATGCTCAGTAGTTGTGGCACATGGGCTTAGTTGCTCCGCGGCATGTGGGATCTTCCCGGACCAGGGTTCGAACCCATGTCTCCTGCGCTGGCAGGTGGATTCTTAACCACTGCGTCACCAGGGAAGTCCTATATAGGTTTAAATGCAGGTTTAGCCACTTACCAACTGTGCCACCTTGGGCAAACTACTTAACCCCTTTCAGCCTCAGTGTTCTTTTTTGTGATATCGTACTACTAAAAGTACAAAATATCATAGCGTTTTGGTAAAAATTTTAGCAATCAGGCATATAAAATACTGTTTTTAGGGCTTCCCTGGTGGCGCAGTGGTTGAGAGTCCGCCTGCCGATGCAGGGGACACGGGTTCGTGCCCCGGTCCGGGAAGATCCCACATGCCGCAGAGCGGTTGCGCCCGTGAGCCATGGCCACTGAGCCTGCGCGTCCGGAGCCTGTGCTCCGCAACGGGACAGGCCACAACAGTAGAGGCCCGCGTACTGCAAAAAGAAAAAATACTGTTTTTAGAACCTGGCACATAATGGCAAAATGTTGGTTTTATGTTATCATAAATATTATCTATCATTATTATTTTATTTTAAGTTCATAAAAATTCATGCTGTTTAAAAGATTTAAAAAAATCTTGACTATAGAGGTAACTCTGTAACCATCCAAGCCTGTAAATGGATGGTCACTTTTCAATTATCCACATTATTGAAAGATGATAAAGATAAGCTAATTCAAAAGTCCTTTATTTTTTTTAATGCATTGTGTGATCTAGGGACAATATATTTGTCTTCTAAGTGGCCATTAAAAACAGTTTCTATTTCCAAGGAGAACTTTTTTTTTTTTTTTTTTGGCTGCACAGCATGCGGGATCTTAGTTCCCTGACCAGGGATCAAACCTGTGCCCCCTGCAGTGGAAGCCTGGAGTCTTAACCACTGGACCGCCAGGGAAGTCCCTGCATGATGTACATTAGAGTGGAGAGTACACACACTGATAAACATGAGTGCTTGTTTGGTGGTCTGTAGATTGCCTATTTATATGTTTTATACAGCAGACTTTATACGCAAGGTCCCTTTCTGCTAAGCCAGCTCATTCTTTTCCATTTCTTTCTGTGAACATTGTCATTTGGGAGGAAGGAGCTACTCAACCATGCAGCTCTGAAACTCCAAGAAAGAATCAAGGATTTCTGCAGCAAGGAAGTTGGATAAGGATGAGTACCAGGGAGAAAACTTGTGGCCACTGAAGAGAGAGCTCAATATAGGCAGGAGGCCAGAATGTGCCAACAGTAAGCAAAGTCTTCTCTTATCAAAAGAGAAAAGCTTGCACTTAACTGCCGTATCAAGGATAAGACTGGCCCCAGACCAACCCAGCCTTCAATAAATGGAGGGTAAAGGAATCCAAGAGGGCTTGCTCTAACTTTGTGGCTATGAGTTAACATCATTTCCTATTCTGTAACAAAACTCAAGCATATGTAAACCACAAATTAAGCAACCCGCATAGATACAGACATATGTATGCATTTTTAGAAGGCAGAATAGTGTGGTTAGGGTTGCTAGGTTTAGCAAATAAAAATACAAGATGTCCAGTTAAATCTGAATTTCAGATAAACAATGAATATATTTTTAGTATAAATATGTTCCACACAATACTTGGGCTTTGTTTATCTGAAATTCAGACTTAACTTGGCATCCTGTATTTTATCTGGCAACCCTAAGTGTGATTAAACATGTAGGCTCTGGAGTCACACAGTGTGACTTCAAATTCTGGCCCTGCCACTGTGGGACCTTAGACGTATTAGTTAACCCGTTGGAGCCTCAGTTTCTGTATATGTAAAATGAGGATAGCATTTACCTCATAGAGTTGTTGTGAAGATTGAATCATACATAAAATTTATAATGGTAACTAACATATAGTGAATGCTGAAAAAATACTAGTTGTCTGTATAGGAAAGGTAAATGGTTATTTGATAACCAAACATCTTCAAAAACCTGGCATTATGATTTCAAGTACCTTTTAAAATATTTATTTATTTATTTATAGCTGTGCTGGGTCTTTTTTGCTTTCTCTAGTTGCGGCTAGCGGAGCTACTCTTCGTTGCGGTGCGCGGGCGTCTCATTGTGGTGGCTTCTCTTGTTGTGGAGCATAGGCTCTAGGTGTGCAGGCTTCAGTAGTTGTGGCATGTGGGCTCAGTAGTTGTGGCTTGCGGGCTCAGTAGTTGTGGCGCACAGGCTTTTTTGCTCCGCGGCATGTGGGATTTTCCCGGACCAGGGCTCGAACCCACGTCCCCTGCATTGGCAGGGGGATTCCTAACCACTGCTCCACCAGGGAAGTCCTCAAATGCCTTTTTAAAAAAAAAAATTTAGGCAGAGATTTTTTTCCCCCTATTTTCATCCTACTTTCAATTTTGTTTACAACAAATTAATACAACTTTTAGACCCATTATCTATGGCATAAAGGAACACACAACCAGCGTCTTACAGTATCATCAGGCTTTCTGTTCCTTCCCTTGATGCATAACGCTTGGACCCAATCTTGGAGATGTCCTAAGCTCCAAATTTCCAGTGAGAAATTTGTGTAAATCTTTATAAAGTATTACTTGAGTATTTACTAGATGGGTATTTACCCAGAAGCCAATGCCAGCTCTAGAATGGGGTTTCATCAGAATGGTACATACTCTTAAGTAACATACATGTCCATGCTCTGTATGTTACATAAGAGCAACTACTTTATACAGAGAGTTCCACTTCTTACACATAGGATTTTATTAGCACAAAGTTAAAACATCAGACAAGAGAAAACATGGTGAAATGTGAAGAACAGTAGACCTGGAATCCAAAACTCTGGTTCTACCATTCAGCAAAAGCCACCTAATATGTTTAAACATTTGCTTCCTCATCTATGAAACGAAAATATGATTAAAGGCAAGAATTAAGTTAAATGAGCTAGTATAATGAACAGTAGAGTACTGGGAACAAAATAAGTACTTGGTAAATATTTGTTAACATGAATCTGCTTATTCACTAGAAAGAAGACCATATCCCAGAGCAGCCTCACAGAAAGATTAAAGCCTGGGGTACGTGCTACTTTATATGGCTAAGCTAAAACAGTAACTCCTTACTCTGTCTCTGTCTGCTTCTGGATGAGAACCAATTATTTCCAAACAGTGATACAACCTAAGGGGAATTCAAGAAAGGACTCCATCTTCCCCATCTCCAGTGACTTGTATGTCTGTGTGTGTGTGTGTGTGTGTGTACGTTGGTGGCAGGCAGTGGTGAGATAGAAGAGAGGCCAGAAAAGGAGTTGGAAATTTCCTTTCCATTTTCATAATTAGTTGAGCCAGATCCTAAACTGTGTGTGTAAAAAACATAACTTTGAGGCCAGAAAGTGGAAAACACTTCTAGTACATTTAAAATATTAATTTTGAGTTGAGGGAGCAAATCCCAAATTCAAACCAGATTCAGAAATTATGACCTCAGCTTTTCCAGAGTTTATACTGATTAGGCTTGTTACAGATTAACCAGAGGTAGACTGTATTAAGGGGAAAACATAGGAGAAAAAAATAGAATTCATGAGATTACTCAAACTCATAGAATGAAATTTCCTGTCTTAGTGCTTGTTGCTAATAAACGAGATTCAAGCAAAGGAGTGTAGTATTTTCTAAGGAGGACTGAAGGGGTGAGGTTTAGGGTTTTGCCAAGGGGATTACCAAGGCCGTCAGTTGTTTGGGGCTGGAAGGTCATGGGGAATGCATAGTTGTGCAGGGTAATACAGAGATGATGGTAAACTAGGGAAACAGAGCTGGTAGTTGTAGAATGAGCCATATATGACTCTTTTGAAAATCATTTAATTACCATTTATATACTGAGTATCAACTATGTACTCAAGAGCTTAATAAACATTCAGGGGATCCAATGGCACAGAAAGCAGAGCATCAGCACCCAGTATGCCTAGTTTAGGGGAAAGTAGCCTATGAGCCTACGGAAACAGAAGAACAAGATAAATGGAAAGCCCTGGAACCAGAGGGTTAAGAGATCTTGAATCACTAACAATTTGAATTTCAAAAGTAAAGCCTAGATTCTGAAACAAAGAATAGAAATAGATTTCCTACCAAAGAGGAGCACTCTTGACAAAAAAAGATTCATTAAGGGTAAGATATGCTGGGGACATGATTAAAGGCCTCGGCCTGGGCTTTGAACTTGGCAAAGGATAGAGGGGAAGGATTTCTCAAGCCCTTCCCTTGTCTCTTGCAGAACCGAGGTGCGTGGTGTAAAGGAAGAAAAGCCAGGGCATGTGCATCACTGGACAGGCACCTGAAATGCATCATAATCTTCCTGCTGGGAGCCCTAGGGTTTCTCACCTCCCCTCTCTTCACCCTTGGTGAATGGACAGATTATCACAATTTCAGCCTATGCAACTATCTCACTAATGCTCATTTGCTGACTTTAATGAGTTCCAGAACCAATTTGTGTGATCTTACAATCAGCTCAGGTTTATCACTGAAAGAAAGCACTGTAAGTCTTGGTAGAGAGGTCAGCTTTGCAGAACGCAGATCTACTGATAGGAAAATGAATTCAAATGAATTATTGCAGCATTGTAAGGCATCAAAGTTCCCCAACACCATTAAACACAGAAATGTTAGATGCTCCCTGTCCTGATGAGCTGCCTTTTGTCCAATACCTGTCTTGCAAACTACATTCAAGTATGCTTTTGTTCTCTCTTCAAATTTCACAGCTTCCTCTGCTCTGCCTAAAAAGGAAAACGCATATCTTCAAGCTGTTACAATAAAACTATTGGCAGCGTGTAAAGTGAGAACAGATCCTTGCCTTAATTTATTGCACCATGCAGATTTATTACACATCAGGGTAATAATAACAATACCTAACAACACTGTGACTTGCTGCCTGATAATCTCTTCCCCTGCTCCAGTAGGAGTGCGGTGGAGGGAGCTTGGAGGGCCCCCATAGACTCCCTGTATGGTGCTAAGCGCTGCTGGGCACACTCTTGGCTCAGTGCCAAGAGATGATGTGGTACTAGTGGGCCGCGCAGTGCCAAGATGTAATGCAGACCTGGCGGGGGGACGCAGTGTTTGGACAGAAAACACTGAAATCCATCTGCCGGGTCTAGAGAGGAGTGCTTCCACAATTGCTCATTGCTGGGGGAATAAGCATTCTCCTTCTTCCCATAAGAGATTCCGCTACCTGAAGTATAATGAGAACATAGTTTGAGAATCGTAGAGGTGAGGGAGTCCTGCACAGGGCATTTGACCTGCCTTTAGGCAGCACCACACTAAAGAGTCTGGGACCTTCAAAGTGAAATCTGCTCAGAGTTTCTGAGGAGCAACTAACAAAATGCGAGGTTAAAGATAGTCACCCCTCAGGCCCAGGGTCTCCTTCAGGACGCCAGTGTCACTTCCGGGCTGCTTCTCTGTCCCTTCCTCGTGGCTTCTGAGTCCTGGGGTGCCCCGTCAGTCTTGGCTGCTTCCAGGGAAACTGCTCTGATGCACGTGGGCACTCAGCTTGCCCATGGCGACAGTGACATCCTCACAGAAGACAGCATGCATCAGACGTGCCCTCCTGCTGTGCTGCTCACTCTGGAAGCCTCTCATTAGGGTTTCTAAGTTTTAAGATAATAGGAACTTAATGGGGATTATTTTGATTTTCTCTCACCAGGGCTTTGTATCCAAAGCCCTGCTGCCCGCAGCTGCACTGCTTGAGCAAACTGCCTTGTGAGCAAGCAAAAGCCGTGGCCCAGGAGACTGCTGACGTGACCTCAGAAACACACAGTCTAATCCTATTGCCCAATTTTCTTTTCTCTTATGCCAAGAATTTTGCCTGTCATAGCATTTGGATTTCTGGCCACCTTGGTGACCACGTTGGACCCTCCTTCTTCCCCCAACCAAGTTTTAGAGAGAAACATCTTTAACAGATAATCAATGACCGATCAATTAATTCTAAGCATTTGGGAGGTTCAGGCTGCTGCTCCTCTCCTCTTTACCACGTTTTATAAAAATTAAGAAATTAGTCTGGCCACAATCCATTACCTGATTGTACTCTAAGACAAAGATTTACCTTCCAAGGGTAGTTTCAAGACTGGAATGATTGGAAAATTATGTATGATTAACCCTCACAGGAATCAAATGACCTCAGTAAATATCTTTTGAGACCATTAGGCCCTGGGGATCCAAAGACATTATCCCTGTCTTCTCTCCAAAGCTTTGGTTTTCTTCTCGATAAACAAACCTAAGTTTTGTTGTTTGTTTTTTTGTTTTGTTTTGTTTGTTTGTTTTTTAACTGTTAAGTGGTGGTCAGTGGGGTAAATTAGCCCTTGGGGGCTTGCATCCTGCCAAAATAATGGCAAAACACAAAGATGGGCAAACCACCATCTTTAGTGGAATGACTGTGCCCAACAGTTCACAGGGTAGGCTGGCTGCGTTTGGACATCCCCTTCCTCTGTTGGCTGTTAGCAATTAGGACCACTCAGCAAATCCTGAATCTTGAAAATCACTTCAGTCCTGGGGTTGCTTATTCCTGGCAGGTAAGAAACCATGTCAATCTTCTGTCTGAGGTTCAGTGTAGTATTATGACTACCACCTTGAATTTTGCAGTAGGTCTTCACCTCACAACTAACCCCAAAGCAATCTAATAGTATGGAAACCGGAGAGTCAGAGAGGTTGATGAGTCATAGAAATGGAGAGAAACATGGCCCTGGGTATGTTCAGACATGAGACGGGCTTAGACGTTTCAAAGAACATTGCTGATCTTTTTTGATGGAGGGCCCAAGAGTATTTTAACTGAACAATTGTTTTGAGGATGAATTTGTAAGACAGGCAATTCACTGTCCAGCCATTTTGTGGGATGGCTTTCAATGGGTTGGCCCAAAGGGAGGAAGAAGGAAAAGGGCACCAAAGAAGGCAAATGACGAGGCAAGATGGGAAGTAGGTAGAAATTGTCACATGGTAAACAAATGAAACTATCAAAATTGTCAGAAAGTGGAGACTCGTTTTTATTTATTTTAGTGATGATTATTTTTTTCACTTTTGTTTTGAAGGCTATAAGCTAAACTCTGGACATCCTGGCCACCAGGGATTGATTTCAAGTAGAACCAGCATGTAATAGGGACCCTGAGAAGAATTTGGATCAAAGCGTGGTGGTGAAGGGGGCACACGCAGGAGATGAGAATGAGGCAGAGGGTTCAGCTCCACAAGAAACTGTCTGTCGACTCCACAGGGTGCCTGTGTTACCGACAGCATGTAGGAGTGCAGACGGTGTGCAGAAACTCGGCTCGACAGCCCCTGATGTGGCCCGATAGGGCAGTTACATGGTGGGGCACCAGGCACAGACCTGTTTGCTACCTCTGTCAGCCTGTAGGTGCTGACTTTGCTGATAGAGTCTCCACCGCAGCCCCGGGGCCTCTTCCCACTTCCTCCTCTTCTGGCTGCTCTTCTGTCAGAGAAGCCAAGGCCCACTCTAGTCTGCTTTGCATCTCTTACATCAGAGGTTTGGGATGGCAAGTTGCACATGATCATTGCAATCTTTTCCTTTTGTGCTCTTGACATTTGAACAGAGAGGCAAAGAGTAAGTGGCCTAGGAGCAAATAAATGTCTACATTTCCAAAATGAGTCTGAAATGAAGCTCATCTGAAAATGTAGGGGGAGGCAAAGACAGCTGTCAGGGCAGAAGCTGAACAGGATCTCATAGACTCTCAATCTTAGAAATTTTACTTGTTTTGTTGGAAAGAGAAAAAAAAAACCCCAAAAAGCTAGATACTAACCCCTTTGCGTGGCATGGTATGAAGAAGAATCTAAAAGATGTTCAACTATTTTTTAAATTGCAGTCCTGAGCAGTTCAACTGGGAGGAGTGGTTTTGTATTCCAACACAACTCTTTTTTTTTTTTTTTTTTTGCGGTACGCGGGCCTCTCACTGCTGTGGCCTCTCCCGTTGCCGAGCACAGGCTCCTGACGCGCAGGCTCAGCGGCCATGGCTCACGGGCCCAGCCACTCCACGGCATGTGGGATCTTCCCTGACCGGGGCACGAGCCCGTGTCCCCTGCATCGGCAGGCGGACTCTCAACCACTGCACCACCAGGGAAGCCCCTCCAACACAACTCTTCATGCCTCAGACTTGGAAGGAGAAATGTAAAAGTATTTTGCAAAGGAAAAAATAAAATAATTCTTACTGAAAAATTTCTACCACGGCAAAAATTAAAGTTCAGTCTACAAGCCAAGGGAACATGCTGTCAAAGCTTCACTGCATCCCAGCTGACACCCTACTGCTTGACTCAGCTCTGCCTAATTCTGGCACCTTTCATCTCAGAAAACACAGTAAATACTTATTACTTTTCACAGCATTCTGAAGTCGGTTGAGTCATTCAAACTTATAGTGATGACAACTTGGGCAGTAGGTAGCAATTTTCCTTTGTTGTCATTACCCTTCCCACATGCTGGAAAACTGAGGCATGGAAGGCTTCAAGTTTCTGGACCTCATCAGTGGTGTTCCAGGAACCAAGCCTTGAGGACTTCCGCCATCTCTAGGAAGTGGCTTTTTGATTCAGCAGTGGTACTTTCCAATGTCAGCACTTGTGTGTGTCAGCAGCTAAGATGACTCCTGTCCAAGGGGCCCCAGATTCTTGGCCTCTGCTTCATCTTAGAAAAGTTCTCTGGCAGTTGAAGAAAACAGAGTGGGTGGGGAATTACAGCGAGGCCTTGGTGAGTTTGATGGTTGGGTGCTTGAATGGATGTTAGCAGGGAAGAGAAGGGCTCTGTGACTATGAATTGGTATAACTGGAGGGGATTGGACTGGACACTCAGCTTTGTCCTTAGAACTCCGATAAGAAGCTGGCAGGACTTGTACTACCTCCTCTATTGAAGCATCTCAATGCTGTGGCCACTTGTCTTGCCCACTTGGGTGTTGCATACATCCTGTAAACTCTGGAAAGGGGCCATATTGGGATGGATTTGCTTGAGGCCTTATTTGTTTCCACCTTCAATAGCGATCAACAGGACACTTACTCCTTGGTTGACCGAGGCAGTCTTAGAGTCGCTAGATCTTTCAGTATCAGCTGGACTTTGATCATTGTTCTAAAGTGCTAGAGGAGAAAAATGGGCAATTTCCACTGGGTAGAAAAGATTAGACCAATCTTTTCTTGATGGGTGATTATTTCTTCCCATCTTCATAATCCCTTGCCTCAAAAAAGTGGGAGAAAAATAAACTGACACATCATTTGATGAATGCCCCCTTCCCACAGAGTAGTCCAACTCTGTATCTCAGCAGGAAAGGGGGAAAGAGGAAGCAGGAACTGACATTTGAGTGCCTTCTTTATACTGGTCACTTTAATTTAATTTAGTCCTCCCTCACAAGACCCTACTCTATAGGTATTATCTTCATTTTTAGAAACGGCTCCCTTAGGCTCTCACAGTTAGGAAGCTAGGAGGCCAAAATGGAAAACCCAGGACTTCCTAACTCCACATTCTTTCTATGAGTATTGTTTTCATGATGAAGTGCCCATTTTTTTTTTGTTTTTGTTTTTTTTGCAGTACGCGGGCCTCTCACTGTTGTAGCCTCTCCCGTTGCGGAGCACAGGCTCCGGACGCGCAGGCTCAGCGGCCATGGCTCACGGGGCCCAGCCGCTCCGCGGCACATTGGATCCTCCCAGACCGGGGCACGAACCCGTGTCCCCTGCATCGGCAGGCGGACTCTCAACCACTGCGCCACCAGGGAAGCCCTGAAGTGCCCCTTTTGAATGAAGGCTGACTTGATCTTGAACTCAGCCTATGGGAGGAAAAGGACAGTAGTTGGGTACTGACTGTCTTCTTATATAACATGATTATCAGAACATCCTTAATGATAGGAAGTGTCAGGATGTCAGTCTTGTTTCAAAATCCTATTTGGCTGAAGGCTGATTCATTGAATGAATACCTTTCTTTCCAGGGTGTGGGGTACAGTTCCTTGCAAAAGGTGATTGGCCTATGGAGGGAGAGATTCTATGACTTTGTTGAAAAATTCAATTAGAGTTTATCCTTAATCACTTGTCAGTAAATTTAAGGATACCTTAAACTAGAAAGACCTTCAAAATCATACTGCTCTTACCCTTGTCATAAAAGTAATTATAGCCAAATTTATTGAGGGCTTATTATGTACCAGGAACTGTTCTTTAGGCTTTACATATGTTATTTAATCCTCCAACAATCCTTTGAGGAAGGTATTATTATTTTCTCCATTTGACAGATGAAAGGCACAGAGAGGTTAAGTAACGTGCCCAAGGTTACACAGGAAAGAAGTGGCACAGCTGGGATTTGAACTTCCAAACCTGGGCACCTATCAAGTACACTTTTTGCTGCTTGTCATCAGGGAAGATTGTACATAGATAAGGGTCAGTTCTGTACTTGGGAAAGAGTCTTTTCTCATTTTCTGTTTCTAGAGGAAAAGGAACCTTCTCCACATGAAGCGCTAGGTCCCTCTACCCACATTCATGTTAACCTGCTGGAGAAGCCTGCTGAGTTCAGCTCCTCACCTTTCATTGCAGAGCTTGGCTCCTATTTTTCTTCTCCTCAGCTGGTCTTCAGCATCTTTCTGATGTGATGGGAGTGAGGGGCGACTGCAGACAAGGATCTTCTTTCTCAGCTGTGGGTTACCACCCTCTGATGTGGTCATTGTCCTGGACACCCACAGGCAGTAAAAAGTGGCCGACATCCCACTCCTTGGACATGAAGGATCCCAGCATCATCATGGGCCTCAGCAGAGAGAGATCGGCAGTTTACCCGCACTGAACATTGTGGGTGAGGTTCATGAACATGTCCTCATGTTGTCTAAATATAAGCACGTGGACCTCACTGGGGAGAGAACAGGTCTTCAAAGAAAGGTGTTGGGGATCCCACCCCTGCTGCTGTGGAGAGGGAGTGAGGGGGACTGCAGCGGCCTCAGCTCTGATTCTGACTACTGAAATTCATACCCGCCTCCCCTTTCCCGTGTAAACCAGGATTGTAAAATTACTCACTCCACTCAGATGTGTAAAGAAAACACAGTTTCTTTTTTCTCTAAGTCACTCTGCTCTCCCTGTGAGCCTCCACTTGCTGGGTAGCAAGAGGGAAAAAACTAACTTTAGTTCCATAAGTTTTAAAATTTCGTCATTCAATTATTGAAACACTTTCTTTAGGCTTAACTCTGTGTCTTTGGGTTAAGGCTCTGTCTTTCAGATTCTTCTCTTCTGCTTGCTTCTCTGTAAATGGTACTACTCATGCTTCTGAGACCAGGCCCCTGACTCCCTCCCCACATTGCTATGCCTTCTTAAACATGGTGCCTTAACAAAGGCATTTACAGGAAAGGGAAACAGCTCTCCTGCCCTGGATGTTCTTTTAATTTATTTCATTCTCTTCAGGCAGAGACCTGGAGAGGAGGGAGAGGAGGGGACAGGGGGACCCGGGCCTGGCGTGCGGCCATCCACTCCGTCTCCTTCTAGCATCAGGCTGCACGGGGAGGCCCGCTAACCTTTATCGCAAGCAGAAGAGTATTTTCTTTATACTAAGGGGGAAACACTAAACTGCTTGTTTCTTGAGCTTCTAAAGAGTATATATCCAATTCGTTTTTCCAAGCTTGCTGCAAGTGACTGTCCTGACCTGCCTGAGGCATTACACCTCCAGGCTAGGACCCTGAGATGTGGGCCGCAAGAAGAGAGATTTTGAGAGGAATTGAAATACAGTCTTTCCTCAATAACAACAGGGGATTTGTTCCAGGACCCCCTACGGATACCAAACTCCAGGGATGCTCAAGTCCTGTATATAAAATGGTGTCATATTTGCGTAAAACCTATGCACCTCCTCCTGTATACTTTAAATCATCCCTAGATTTCTTAATACCTAGTACAATGTAAATGCTATGTAAACAGTTGCCAGGGCTGCAAACTCGTTTTTGCTTTTTGGAACTTTCTGTTTGTTTGGTTCTTCCTGAATATTTTCCATCCACGGTTGGTTGTATGCCTGAATGTGGAAGCTGCGGATATGGAGGACTTACTGTACTGTGTTTACTGAATATTGTCCCCGTTAAATCGACGTAGGCTTGGGCTGGCTGAAGGGGAGGCGGGATTCTGGAATGCTTTTAAAAGCGCTCCTCAGAGGAGAGGCAGTGTGGTGCAGTGCTTAGAAGCATGGCTTCGGGATCCAGACTGGGCTCTGCTCTTTCCTTGTGATTTGGACAACTTTATTTATACGTAAACTCAATTTCTCCATCCTTAAAATGGGATAAGGGTAGTATCCACCTCCTAGAGTGATGACAAAGTTTAAATCTGTTAACATATATAAAGAACTTAAACTTTGGCCTATCTCATAAACACTCAACCAATGTTAGCTATTTGTTTATTTTATTTTTTTATTATTTTGCCATGCCACTCGATTTGTGGGATCTTAGTTCCCCGACCAGGGATTGAACCCAGGCCCAGCAGTGAAAGTGCCGAGTCCTAACCACTAGACTGCCAGGGAACTCCCTGATGTTAGCTATTTAAATTCCGAACACATATAACATTGGATTTTAAGCCTTAGAAGCTCCTTATGTATGATATAGGGGGAAAAGCATGGATTTTTGAAATAGACAGCCTAAGTTATATGATGTTGCACAAGTTATACGGCTACCGTGAGGCTGGGTCTGAAGGACGAGGATGACAGTATCATAGGAGAGCTGTCAGAATTAAATAATGAAATACTGTGTGTGAAACACTCAGCAAAAAGTTAAGCGGATAGTTGAGGCTCAACCAATGTTTCTTCCCTTTTCTCCTTAGGTCAGTAACATGCTCTTTTATAATTGTTTACTGTTATGTCCTTAACCAGGAATCTTAAGCTTTTATAATTCCCTAACTGGCTAGTACACAGGAGAAGCCCAACAGATTCACTGACAGATGAAAATAAGCCTCCAAATCTGGAGCTCAAGACCCAGAACTTCTCCCTGTCAAATGCAGCTGGTCAGAGGACAGTTTCTGTCTTCTGCTTTTCAGATCTTATAAGGTAGATATACGTATTTCTGCCTTCTCTTTATTACAGTTTCACTGAGGTCCGCTGGAGGCATTTGCATCTGCTTTCCTCATATTGCTCAACCCACACTTGGAGAGGATTGTGTTTGCATAAATACTAGCAGATGAATTTTTTAAATATCCTTTTTCTCTCCTGGCACTCTGTGAGAGAAATGAGCAAATATAAACAGAAGAGTATCAGACTAGAAATATAGCAGATGGGTTCCTACTGGGGATCTGGACTTTCCTGGAGTTTACACATTTGGGAGATACAGGATTATGACAAAAACCACTTGTAATGCTCTTGCTTTTTGTTTCTTGAACACAATATTAATTGCTTAATATTAATGCACACTTAATTAACTGGGCTTAATGTACACTTTCCCCCTGACTTTTCCCTTTGGGGAACAAGCCGGATGCTGTAAGCACTCTCTGTAGGAGGGATTCTCTTTGTAAGCCTAGCATAAATCCAACTTGATTGAGGAATCAAGGAGACAAGGAAAGAAAGTTTATCTTCAGTCCACGATGGAAGGGCAAGGGAAAAAAGGAAACACTTCATTTCCCATGTCAAATGGCCTCATGCCTGTGACCAAGAGTTTACCACGGACATTAAAAAATGGAAACAGATTGCACAGGCTTCCTGACCAATCCCGATTTGGGCCACCTCAGTTTAGACTACACATCCTGAGAAACACATCTATATCCGGGGAGTTGATCATGAGCCATCCTTAACTCCAGCCTACACCTTAGGCCCACACTTGATTAGATATTATTTTCATTCATTCATTCAACAAATTTTATTGAGCATCTATTATTGACTAAGCACTGCATTAAGGGTGGGAATATAGCAATGAAGAAAATAAGTATAGTTCCCTACTTCACAAAATTCAAGTCTAGCGGGAACACAGACACTTTTCTTATGATAAAGTCATTCTATTACACAGGTATTAAAGAGCACAGTAAATCAATAGTTTCTATTCCGTAATATGTCCCAAGGACTGGCCTTGGAGAAAATGGGAGGTGGAAGCTCCCTGTGGCCTTCTGTTGTCAGAACCTCCATGGGGTCTCTAAGACCACCCCATGAAAGAGCTCCTTATACACTGTTGGACCCCTAGTCTTAGGGTCTCTCAAGAGAATGCTGTGAATGACTTCTGGATATCTGAGAAAGCCCCACCTTTAACCAATAAGTATCAGCTCATTTTTAATTACAAGCATGTTTATCAATAGATAAGCAAGGCTGGGCTTCCCTGGTGGCCCAGTGGTTAAGAACCTGCCTGCCAAGGCAGGGGACACGGGTTCAAGCCTTGGTCTGGGAGGATCCCACATGCCGGGAGCAACTACGCCTGTGTGCCACAACTGCTGAGCCTGTGCTCTACAGCCCACATGCCACAACTGCTGAGCCCGCGAGCCACAACTACTGAAGCCCACGTGCCTAGAGCCCGTGCTCCGCAACAAGAGAAGCCACCGCAATGAGAAACCCACGCAATGAAGAGTGGCCCCCACTTGCCACAACTGGAGAAAGCCTGCACACAGCAACGAAGACCCAACACAGCCAAAAATAAATAAATAAATAAATATATATTTAAAAAATAGATAAGCCAGGCTAAACAAGGGAGGCAGCATGATGTAGGGCAAAGACCACAGGCTTTGAAATCAGCCCTGGGTTCTAATCTTGACTCAAACATTTATTAGCCATGTCCCCTTAGGTGACTTATTTTTCTTTTCTATGGTCTAAGGACCTCATATACGAAATAAGGAAAAGAGCACTTGACTCTGGATTGTTGAGTTTCTTAAATGAAATAATCACTAAAAAGTACCTGGCCTGAAGCACATTCTCCTCCATTATGCTCAGGAACGGTGTTCTATATGATGCAGGACTTGCCTTTGAAAGAAAACAGCATTTTCATGCAATGTTTAAAGGCAACCATACAACTATGAGCTATTTGGTAAATGATAAATTATACCCGTAGCTGACTCTACCTGTCCTGACTAGTGCCAGCTCTTTCTGCTTCCGCTGCCCTAGTTCTGCAGCTCAAAACATCTCTCTCCAGCAAGAGACCCAACCAGGGAAGCCCACAAGAAATCAAAATGCTCTGCTAGGAAATCAGCAGAAGAAGAAGATGCTTTATAAATGTTTTCAAAGGAGAGCCTCAGCCTTGTCACACTGAGTGTAGCCCCTGTCCTTCATTTTACTGTTCTTTTCACTCACTGAAAATATTATCTGTTGTCTTCAGGATGCTTGAAAAAGTGGGGCTGGAGATGGAAATGTGGGCCACATGTGGCAGGAAATACACAGCTAGATGCCGCTGACATTGCCTTAAGCAATTTCTATGTCCTTCAGGACTCCTGTACCAGAAATCCATGATCTTACAGCTGAAGAGGGGCTAGATCCCTGAAGAAGACTGACTGGCAGCTCCCTCCGATTAGCTGTCCTATAGATTCCTCCCAAAGCCCTCGGGTTACCAACTGGGATATTATTATGATTTACCACATGGCTAAGTGATGGGGCTAATGTGAAAATCTCCAAATTTTGTACATTAATTAAATACAGGCATAGTTTTAAAAAACTGGAAGCACAAATAATGTCCAAAACATAATCTATGGATTATATGTCAACCATTAATAACTATGGTTACAGATTTTCCATGTGATACCAGAAAAAGATATGTTTAGCAAAAAGTAGTGTACAAAATTCTATATACAGAATGAGAATAACTGTGTGAAAGAATAGACCAATGCCTGTGAAAGGACTGGAAGGAAACACACTAAAAAGTTAACATTCTGAGAGTGGGAACTATGGCTGGCTTCTTTGTTTCTACTTTTATTTTTATAACAAGCTTACTTGCTTATGTCATCTTAAGAAAATGATATTGTTCATTTTGAAATGAAGACTTCTGAGGCTAAGAATATGGACTTCCCTGAGATGATTGTAACAAATCATTTCCAAAGAAGATTTTCAGTAATTCACCTGTTGGCACAGCTGAGGGTGAGTTGAACTGAGCAGAGGCAGCCCTTTTCAGGAACTTCATAGGGATCAGAAAGTTTGCCTTGATCAGGCCTTGGGTTCTGGTCTTTCTTCACAGGGGCTGGAATTGTTCTCTTTCTAGCTGTCCAGCCTGGTTAGCGTTAAGTCCTCCACTTCCTCTCAAGATCAATCTTTGCTTTTCCCAAGTCATGGCATCTGCTTGTGCTCTTCTGCAGGGTGGGGTGGGGGCGGGGTCTGCGGGAGACGAAACCAAAGGCTGAGTCCAGCCCCCAGTGCAGGGTCAAGTGGAGCAGAAAGTGGCTGCAGACTTAAAAACCCAAAGCAGCTTACGTTGTTTTCCTCTCTTTCTAAGGTAGTCCCCAAACTTCCAAACAGCTTGTGAGCAAACCCTGTCATCCTCATGATCTGAGACAGTCTATCTCAAGGAACATTTTATATATTTTTTTTCTTCAAAAGATTCTCCTGGCAGCCATGACACATTAACAGTCCTAGCTGCATCCTAGCCCTTGTCCCTTGCACATGTGGCTTTTCCTTCTGGCTCCTTGTGATAGTTTAAAAGTCTTTGGGTGCTTCCCTTGTGGCGCAGTGGTTGAGAGTCCGCCTTCGATGCAGGGGACACGGGTTCGTGCCCCGGTCCGGGAAGATCCCACATGCCGCGGAGCGGCTGCGCCCGTGAGCCATGGCCGCTGAGCCTGCGCGTCCGGAGCCTGTGCTCCGCAACGGGAGAGGCCACAACAGTGAGAGGCCCGCGTACCGCAAAAAAAAAAAAAAAAAAGTCTTTGGGAAGGACTGTGGGCTGGCCAGGCAGATCCCCATGAAATCAGACCACTAGACATGTTCCAAGGGCTCAGCCTACTCCATTCCCGTTTTTACTTAGAAAAGTAGAAAAAGTGGGAGTCATGTCCTAAGCTTCCAGGACACATGCCCTGTGGATTCTAAGCCAAGCTGATCCTGATGGGGCAATGTCCCCGGATCTCTCAGCAGAGTCACAGCCTTAGCTGCCCATAGTGTTCACGGCCAGTGCAGCCTGGAGCCTTGGCCTTGAGCTGGCCATCCAGCTCTACTATTATGCTTCAAGATAAGATTTTGGGAAAATGATGCATTCTAAAAAACCCCCAACAAACAGAAAAGTACAAAGAAGCAATTTAAATTATGTCTTGACTCTTGTCACCCAGATAATGTATGACCAGAAAGGGAATGGCCCTGGAACAATATCACTGGGTCCCTGATTAAGCAGACTTGTAGCAACCTGGACAAAGAGTTGCAAGCCCTAGGACTCAAAACTTGTAAACCAGAGAGGACAGCAGTCAGATGACTTGTCCAGCCAGGTTTTACTAGACAGTCCAGTGTTAACAGGTCCAGAGGGGGCTGCACTTAGCTTGAGTCAGCCGGGGTGTGACAAGCCACGGTGCCGATCTCACCTTTGCAAGCCAACCAAGTTCCCTGCCCCCTCCACCCACTCAGCTGCTGTCAGCCACCTCAGCCAACTTGTTCATTTTGTTTCTGTTTTTCTCCGTCTCCCTCTCTCTCTGGGCAGCCACCTCTTCTGCTATTTAGCTCCCAACACACCCGCTGATCTTCAGAACTCTGCTGTTGAGTGTGGTGACTCATTTGTTGCTTAGGTATTTTGGGTTCATTACTCTTCAGCCACGTTACCGAGAAGAACCACACAGAGCCAAAACAGAGAAGAGAGGAAATGGGGGTGTGCAGATGGGAGGAGATGGGGCAAAAATCCAAGTGCTGCTATGGAAAAATTTAGCGAGGTGCTGTTGTCAAAACTCGGACTCAGAGAACAAGGCCATTCCAAAAGCAACAACGGGGAGGAAGCAGTGCTTTGATTAAAACTTCATTGAGAGTCCTGGCCACACACCCCAGAGCTCTCCCACAGGGAGATGGCGTGTTCAGGAATCCAAAAGAATCGTCATTGCTCTTTGGGAATATTTACGAGCAACCACACCCAAGCTGTGTTGACTGGGCCAGAGCAAGGTGGAAGGGTGCAGTTACAGGACAGCCAAGCACCACCTACAAAATACAATGCCCTAAACTTCGTCTCCCACTCCCCAATAGCCATGTGCCTTCGGCTCAACTGTCTAGATTGGCTTTGTGGACAATATTTGGTGTGGAGTTGCTGCTGTCCTGAATAGACAGACACTGCTTATGTTGTGAACAATGGGAAAATTATATGTGATAGGTCAGCCAGAAAATTCATGAATATATATATTTCAGAGGCTCCCAGAAAGTTGTTGCTTCAAGATTAATTTTCCTGAAATTGTTCCCCCAAGACTGTGCAGTCCATGATGCTTCTTCTTGTACTGTAAGCCTGCCTTGTTCTAGTTCCAATCTCTTTAGTAAGTGTATCCAATTACTGTTTGTGACATTTGCCATCCATTCCTAGCTTGGGACTTGCAAGATCAACAAGCTGGGAGATATTCATTCCTTTCTAATTGTGTATTCTTTAATTTGACAAATATTTCTAAATGCCTAACGTTGGAGGCAGCTCTTCAGGTCCAGAGCCGGGGAATGAGATGGAGCAATTCCAGAACAGGATTCTGAACTCTGTCTGAGAGAAAGAAGCTGATGAGGATGGAAGGAGGACTGACTCATGACAAATCTCCTGATTATTGAGTTTGGGCTGTTAATTCCTTCTAATGCTGCATGGTATGTTAAATGAGATCATTGTACCTAACAGCTGCTATATGAAAACCATTTTCCTGGGGACAGTAAGAAATTTTAAAAAGGTATATTATGGAAGTCACGTATTGGGATGATGGAGCAGAAAGACAGAAGGATCTAGGTCTCTGATGGCACCATGCCACCATCTTAGCCCAGACAACAACAAATCAGTAATCACATAGACCACATTCTCTGATCTATAAAACAAAACAAAACTTAACTTTAAAACTTTTAAAAAAAATTTACTTATTTCCATGAATTAGGAAATCTAAAGATTCTTCTAAAAAACATGGGGAATAAATCATAACTGAATAGGCCAAAGGAAAAAAATCATAACTAAAATCAAATAGTATAGAGAGCTAAATAATAAAATATATTTCAAGACTTATGTGATACAGTAAGAACTGCAGAGAAATTCACAAAAGCTTTAAAATGCTTATTTAGAAAAGAAGAAAAAGTAGAAGTTAATGAGCCATGTGTCCAACTCAGAACACTGGAAAAAGGGACAACAGAATACACACAGAGAATAAAGATGAAAAGAACTACTGTAGAGGAGAAATTAATTAAATAGAAAACAAAGTTTCAGTAGAAATGATCAAGAAAACAAAAAGCCGGTGGTTTGAAAAGACCAATAAATTCACAGATTAGAAAAGAAAATCACTACATATATAGAGAAAATCACTACATATATATATAGAATTTTTTAAAAATAAGAGAATTTTATAAACTTCACGCAACAAAATTTGAAAACATATGAAATGGCCAGTTCCCTAGAAAAAGGAAATTACAAAAACTGACTCAAGAAGAAAAAGAAAATCTAATAAACAGCTATAGCTATTTTTTAAAAGTTGAATTGGTAGTTTACAAATGAAAATGAAAACACAACTATCCAAAACCCATGGGACAAAACAAAAGCAGTTCTGAGATGCAAGTTTATAGTGATACAAGCTTACCTCAGGAAACAAGACAAATCTCAAATAAATAACCTAACCTTACACCTAAAGGAACTAGAGAAAGAAGAAAAAAGAAACCCAAAAGTTAGTAGAAGGAAAGAAATCATAAAGATGAGAGCAGAAATAAATGAAATAGTGATGAAGAAAACAATAGAAAAGATCAATGAAACTAAAACCTGGTTCTTTGAAAAAATAAACAAAATTGATAAACCTTTAGCCAAATTCAACAAGAAAAAAAGGGAGAGGGCCCAAATCACTAAAATCAGAAACGAAGGAGGCAAAGTTACAACCGACACCACAGAAATACAAAGGATCATAAGAGACTACTACAAGCAACTAAATAAAATTGACAACCTAGAGGAAATGGACAAATTCTTAGAAAGGTGCAATCTCCCAATACTGAACCAGGAATAAATAGAAAATATGAACAGACCAATTACCAGTAATGAAACTGGATCAGTAATTTAAGTTTCCAACAAACAAAAATTCAGGACCAGATAGATTCACAGATGAATTCTATCAAACATTTGGAGAAGAGTTAACACCTATCTTTCTGCAACTATTCCAAAAAATTGCAGGGGAAGGAACACTTCTGAATTCCTTCTATGAGGCCACCATCACCCTAATAGCAAAATCAGACAAAGATATCACAAAAAAAGAAAATTATAGGTCAATATCACTGAAGAACATAGATGCAAAAATCTTTGACAAAATACTAGCAAACTAATCCAAAAATACATTTAAAGGATCATAGAACATGATCAAGTGGGATTTTTTCAATATCCACAAATCAGTCAATGTGATACACCACATTAACAAACTGAAGAATAAAAACCATACAATTATCTCAATCGATGTAGGAAAAGCTTTTGACAAAATTCAACATTCATTTTTGATAAAAACTCTCCAGAAAGTTGGTATAAGGGAACATGCCTCAAGATCATAAAGGCCATATATGACAAATCCACAGCTAACATCATACTCAACAGTGAAAAGCTGAAAGCATTTCCTCTAAGATCAGGGACAAGACAAGGATGCCCACTCTTGCCACTTTTATTCAACATAGTATTGGAAATCCTAGCCACAGCAATGAGAGAAGAAAAAGAAATAAAGGAATCCAAATTGGAAAGGAAGAAATAAATCTGTAACTGTTTGCAGATGCCATGATACTACACACAGAAAAATCCTAAAGACACCACCAGAAAACTACTAAAGCTCATCAATGAATTCGGTAAAGTTGCAGGATACAAAATTAATATATAGAAATCGCTTGCATTTTAGAGATGAAGTATCAGAATGAGAAATTAAGGAAGCAATCCCATTTACCATGACATCAAAAAGAATAAAATACCTAGAAATAAACCTACCTAAGGAGGTAAAATACCTGTACTCAGAAAACTATGAAACACTGATGAAGGAAATTGAAGATGACACAAAGAGATGGAAAGATATACATTGTTCTTAGATTGGAAGAATTAATATTGTTAAAATGACCATACTACCCAAGGCCATCTACAGATTCAATGCAATCCCTATAAAAATACCAATGCCATTTTTCACAGAACTAGAACAAATATTTTAAAATTTGTATGGAAACACAAAAGACTCTGACTAGCCAAAACAGTTTTGAGAAAGAAGATCAGAGCTGGAGGACTCATGCTCCCTGACTTCAGACTATACTACAAAGCTACAGTAATCAAAACAGTATGGTACTGGCACAAAAATGGACACATAGATCAATGCAACAGAACAGAGAGCCCAGATATAAACCCATAAACTTATAGTCAATTAATCTATAACAAAGGGGGCAAGAATATACAGTGGAGAAAAGACAGTCTCTTCAATAAGTGATGTTGGGAAAACTGCACAGCTACATGTAAAAAATGAAATTAGAACATTCTTTAACATCATACACGAAAATAAACTCAAGATGGATTAAAGATCTAAATGTAAGACCAGAAACCATAAACTTTCTAGAGGAAAACAGAGGCAGAACACTTTTTGGCATAAATTGCAGCAATATTTTTTTGGATATGTCTCCTAAAGCAAAGGAAATAAAAGAAAAAAATAAACAAATGGTACCTAATTAAATTTAAAAGCTTTTGCACAGCAGCAGAAACCATTGACAAGACAAAAAAACAACCTACTGAATGGGAGAAAATATTTGCAAATGATATGAATGTTAAGGGATTAATATCCAACATATATAAAGAGCTCATACAACTCAACATCAAAAAAAACAAACAACCTAATTTAAAAAATGGGCAGAAGAACTGAATAGACATTTTTCCAAAGAGGAAATGCAGATGCCCAACAGGCACATGAAAAGATGCTCAGCATCAGTAATCTTCAGGGAAATGCAAATCAGAATCACAATGAGATATCACCATACACCTATCAGAAGAGCTCTCATCATAAAGAATACATAAGGGCTTCCCTGGTGGTGCAGTGGTTAAGAACCTGCCTGCCAATGCAGGTGACGTGGGTTCGAGCCCTGGTCCAGGAAGATCCCACATGCCGCGGAGCAACTAGGCCCGTGCACCACAACTGCTGAGCCTGCACTCTAGAGCCTGCATGCCACAACTACTGAAGCCCACGTGCCTAGAGCCCATGCTCCACAACAAGAGAAGCCCCCACAATGAGGAGCCCACACACTGCAACCAAGAGTAGCCCCCTCTCGTCAAAACTAGAGAAAGCCCGCGTGTAGCAATGAAGACCCAATGCAGCCAAAAATAAAAAACAAAACAAAACAAAAACACAAATAACAAATGTTGGTGAGGATATGGAGAAAAGGGAACCCTTTTATACTGTTGGTCGGAGTGTAAATTGGTACAGGAGGTTTGGAGGTTTCTCAAAAAACTAAAAAACTAAAAATAGAACTTCCATATGACCCAGAAATTCCACTCCTGGGTATATATATCTGGAAAAAACAAAAACACTAATTCAAAAAGCTACGTGCACCCCAATGTTCATAGAAGCATTATTTACACTTGCCAAGGTATGAAAGCAATCTAAGTGTCCATCAACAGATGCATGGATAAAGAAGATGCAGTGTATATATATATATATAGAGAGAGAGAGAGACAATGGAACACTACTCAGCCATAAAAGAAATGAAAATTTGCCATTTGCAGAAACATGGGTAGACTTAGAGGGTATTATGGTAAGTGAACTAAGACAGATAGAGAAAGAAAAATACTATGATGTCACTTATATGTGGAATTTAAAAAATACAAAAAACTAGTGAATATAACAAAAAAGAAGCAGCCTCACAGATATAGAGAACAAGCTAGTGGTTACCAGTTGGGGGAGGGAAGCTAGTGGTTACCAGTTGGGGGAAGGTAGGGAATTAAGAGGTACAAACTATTATATATAAAGTAAGGGACTTCCCTGGTGGCACAGTGGTTAAGACTCCACACTCCTAAGGTAGGGGGCCGGCTTCAATCCCTGGTCAGGGAGCTAGATCATACATGCATGCCACAACAAAGAGTTTGCATGCCACAACTAAGGAGCCAGCAAGCCGCAGCTAAAGAGTCCACCTGCCACAACTAAGGAGCCCGCCTGTTGCAACTAAGACCCAGAGCAACTAAATAAATAAGTAAATAAATAAAATAAAATAAGCTACAAGGATATATTGTACAACACGAGGAATATAGCCAATATTTTATAATAATTATAAGTGGAGTATAACCTTTAAAAATTGTGAATTGCTATATTGTACACCTGTAACTATAAAATATTGTACATCGACTATACTTCATTTAAAAATTAATTTAAAAAAGTTGAACTGGTAGTTTAAAATCTACCTACAGAAAA
Organism: Grampus griseus; assembly: GCF_964374135.1. NCBI lineage: Eukaryota > Metazoa > Chordata > Mammalia > Artiodactyla > Delphinidae > Grampus > Grampus griseus. The sequence continues at coordinate 85,545,904 of NC_139017.1, forward strand.
AAAACAAAATACATAAGGGCCAGAGGAATTTGCAGGCAAATTCTGACAAACAGTTAAGAAAAAGAGAACCATAATCTTGCACAATCTATTTCAGAGAACAACAGCAAAAGGAAAGAATGACCTCAAATCATTTTATGAAGCTGACAGAATTTTGATATCAAAACCAGACAAGGATAGATAGGAGAAGAAATTATAGATCAATCCCTCATAAATACAGAAGTAAAAATCCTAAACAAAATAGTAAAAAATTAAATCCAGCAATGCATTAGAATTAAGATTCATGATCTATTAGGGTTTATCCCAGAATTCAATACTAGAACATTAGAAAATTTATCAATATAATTCATTATATTTATATATTACTACATTACTATATGAAAGGCGAAAAAGTAATTATCCCAATGTCTGCAGAGAAAATATCTGATAAAATTTAATTCATGGTAAAAATTCTTAGCAAATGCATTATAAAAGGACCTTCCTTAACTTGATAAAGGGTGTCCACCCAAAATTTACAGCAAATAACACATTTAATATACTTAATGATTAATTTTCTAGAAGCATTTCTTTTAAAGTCAAGAATAAGACAATGATGCTTATCATCACTACTTCTATTAAACTGAGTACTGAAGGGCCCAGCAAGCAACCATAAGATCAAAAGAAGTTAAATGGATAAGGATTTGAAAGGAAGAAACAAACTGTTATTCACAATTAATGTGATTATATAAAAAAATTCAAGACAATCTACAAACTATTAAAATAAAAGAGTTTGGCAAAACCCTTAGATAACAAAATCAAAATGCAAAAATCAGCTGTATTCTTATATAAGAGAAACAAATAATTAGAAACCATAATAATAAAAACAACGATGATGTTTCCTAGCAACAACAACAAAAAAAAGAATATAACCAAAGATGTGTAACACAGTTGTGGAAATAGTTATATAACCATATTGGAACACATAAAATAATACCTAAACAACTACTGAGAGGTACTGTATTTTGTGAAAGGAAGACTCAATAAAGATGTCAATTCTTCGCAAGGTAATTTAAGTTCAGTGCAATTCCAATCAAAATCTCCAAGTGTTCTGTTGTTTTGCTTTATTTATTTATTGAGTGGCAGTTGATAAGCTCAACCTAAATTCAAAAGGTAGAGCATTCAGAAGACCATACATAGACAACATATTTTCAAAGAAAAACAAGATTGGGAGAATTTGTGCTGCTATATATCAAGTCAATTTAAATCAATAACAATGAAGACAGTGTAATAACAATAACAATGAAGTTAGGCATTTTCAGGGAATGTTTGGAAGTTCACTTGGACTGGAATATAAGATGAGTACAGAAGAATGGTGAAAGATGGATTGGTATAAAATCTTGGAGAAATTTAAATGCCAAGTGAAAGTGTTGGTTGAGAAAATCCAAACCTCCTAAGGTATACTCTGGTGCCTGGATCTGAGTTTCAAGTACTTAGGCTCCACTTGAATTTCCCTTGGGAGTTCAGCTTAAGATATATTCCTAATGAATTGGGGTTGTTTTTTTTTCAATTAAAAATTAGAATATCAGCAAGACATCAAAATATTAATAATAACTGTATTAATATACTTATTTAAGAGAATAAAACCATTTAGAGAAAGATGCAAGTAAACAAAGATATCTAATTTCATGAAGTGCTTTTTTTCATACTTCTTTTACTGTTATCACTCCTTAGTTTATCCACAATTTCTCCTCTGTCTTGAGTACAAAACAACTTTTTAAAATTGAAATATAGTTAATTTACAATGTCATGTTAATTTCTGCTGTACAGCAAAGTGATTCAGTTATACATATATATACTTTCTTTTTTAAAATATTCTTTTCCATATGGTTTATCATAGAATAATGAATATAGTTCTCTGTGCTATACAGTGGGACCTTGTTGTTTATCCATTCCACATATAATAGTTTGCATCTGCTAACCCCAAACTCCCACTCCATCTCTCTCCCACCTACCTCCCTTTTGGCAACCACAAGTCTTTGTCTTTCTGACTTACTTCACTTAGTATGATAATCTCTAGGTCCATCCATGTTGCTGCAAATGGCATTATTTCATTCTTTTTTATGGCTGAGTAGTACTTTACTGTCTATATGTACCACATCTTCTTTACCCATTCATCTGTCAATGGACATTTAAGTTGTTTCCATGTTTTGGTTATTGTGAATAGTGCTGTTATGAACACAGGTGTGCATGTATCTTTTAGAATTATAGTTTTGTTTGGATATATGCCCAGGAGTGGGATTGCTGGATCATATGGCAGCTCTACTTTTAGTTTTTTGAGGAACCTCCATACTGTAAAACAACTTATTTTTAGACTTGAAGGCTCAGTGATTCATTTGTTCATTCATTCATTCTACTAATATTTATAACAACCTAAACCAAGTAACACATGGTCCTTACTTTCTTGGAGCATAAATTCTGGGACAAGACTTATAAATAAACCAGCAATGACAATAGAGGCAATAGAGGTGTGCACAGGATGTCTTGTAGAACAGAGGAGCAGCAGCTAATTAGGGAGTTAAGGAAGGCTTAGTAGAAGAAGAGATATTCAAGAAGGATGTTCAGCAGTTAGTTAGCTGGACCAAAGAGGAGAGCATAGGAGAGCATCTGAGGAGGTGGCTCAGGGTCATGAAACATCCTGTGCATATAGTTAAGTGTGATCAGGAAAAAGAAAGTATTAGGGTATTTAGCTGAATAAGGGCCAGAGATGTAGGCAGGGGCACGTCTAGAAGGATTAGTTGTTAAGGTGTTTTAATTTTGTCTTGAAAGCTCCTGGGGAGCCATCTAAGTAATTTAAGCAGGGAAATAATGTGATCTGATATGCATTTTCGGAAGATTATCCTGGCAGTCGTGTGGCAGGTAGATTGGAGAACAAGCAATTAGCAGACCACTATAATGATGCAAGTGACAGATGACAAAGACCTCATTAAAGCAGATGCATTGGAAATGGATCAACAGATGCTAGGACGCAGACTCTAGAAGCCTAAGTAACTGATCAGATGTGCAGATGACGGAGGGACGAGTCCAAGGGGATGGCCCCACTTCTGGCTTGACAACTGTGGGGATGGTGATGCTCATCACTGAGGCAGGAGGAGAAACAGGTTTATGGGAGAAGATGATGAGCTTAATTGAGACCTGTTATCATCAATGTGGAGAGAAGTTTGAGTTGAACACATTTGGGACAGATTTGGGGCTGAGGGTCATATGTGGAAGCTGAAGCAGTGTATTTGATAGAAGACCACCAAAGAGATTTCGTCAGTAGATCGGAAGAGCAAAAGGCTGAAGACAGAGACTTCCTCTGTCTGGTCAAAGAATAAAACAGAGAAAATATGAAAAAGGAGGAGAGAATGGTGTCTTAAAAACCAAAGGGGAAGAAATGTCAAGGAAGGAGATTCCATAGTATTAATGTCTGCAGAGAGGTAAGGTGAGATACCGTTGGCCACATGGCAGTCACTGGTCAGCTTAGAGAACAATTTTATTGGTATAGGAAGGATGTTTCCCAGATGGCAGATTGCAGTAGACTTTCAAGTGACTAGGAGATGAAAGTGCAGACAACAATAATAGGTAGACTTCACAAACTTTGCTTTGAAGGAAAGAGAAAAGGCTAGAGCTAGGAGAGAGGAGGAGTGCGTGGACGAGTAAAAGTTGTTTTTTTAGAGAGAAGAGATGAAAATATTTATATGCTGTCAGGAAAGATCAAGTGAAGGGGAAACTTAGCATAAATGAGATGAAAGTGATGATTAACAGAGTAAGAGTTTCCTGAGGGGGAGGCAGAGACCAGATGGAGGGATAAGTCTTGAACTGGAGAAGGAGTCACCCTGAAACAGGAGAGAAGGAGGAAAGGGTAGAATAAGTGTTTTTAGTTTTTAGGTTCTGGGGAGGGAGCTCAGGGAGTTCCAACCTGATGACTTTTAATTTTCTCGTAGGATGGAAAGTAAGATGATTCGCTGAAAGTGAAGATCTTGAGGGTTTGGGAAAAACAAAGGGTGAAAGAGCTGTTGAGAAGAATGACAGATTGAATAGAATAGGTAGAATGTTATAGAATGGTTGAAATACACGGATCAGGAAGAAGAGGGCTGGGAGGTGGCGGCTGGAGAGGATAGGAAGGCAAGGCTACTGGTATTGAGGAGTCAAGGCTGTGTAAGATCACGTGACACGAGTCTTCCACGTGAACATTAGAGTTTCACAGTTTGATAGAGATGTAAGAGGTTGTAGGGGAAAAAAACGGAATGTGAACCAGATTCCAAGTCCTAGGTGAAAGTTGGGAGATTCATGATACCAGCCAGCTCTGGTGATTCAGAGCAAAATTTACTATAAATTATCATATTTGACTTGATATTGAAGTTTTTGTTTATTTAACATGGTAACAAGGTTTCAACTCCTTAAGGATAGTATATAACTTAAAAAAAAAAATTATTTTATTTATTTATTTATTTTTGGCCACGTTGGGTCTTCGTTGCTCCGTGTGGGCTTTCTCTAGTTGCGGCGAGCGGGGGCTACTCTTTGTCGCGGTGTGCAAGCTTCTCGTTGCAGTGGCTTGTTTTGTTGCGGAGCATGGGATCTAGGTGCACGGGCTTCAGTAATTGCAGCACGTGGGTTCAGTAGTTGTGGCTCGCGGGCTCTAGAGCACAGGCTCAGTAGTTCTGGCACACGGACTTAGCTGCTCCATGGCATGTGGGATCTTCCCGAACCAGGGCTCGAACCCGTGTCCCCTGCCTCGGCAGGCGGATTCTCAACCACTGAGCCACCAGGGAAGCCCAGTATATAACTCTTTTAATGATGTATTTCAAGCAAATATATTTTGAGTACAGAGAATAATACATTGGTGGTAGTTTGCCACCAAATAAAAAACAATCTGAAAGAAGGCAGTAAGTGAAGTGCCTTTGCAGCATTCCCAATTAGATACTTGTTTCTTCATTCCTCCTTTCATTCCAATCTTTCAACAACCAAACAATAGTTACTGAACATTTACTCTGTTCCAGATCCCCATCACCGGGGTGAACAGGACATATCTCAATTCATCAGTTCTGAAACACACTTTTCCCGCCTTCCTTCCAATTTTTTAATATCTCTGAAATCAATTGGGATACTTCTTACACTGATGTCAGCCAGGCTGTAGCCATGATGTAGTTGTCATGGTCTGCCCAGGCTCAAACTTACTCATAGCTGTTCATGGTGTCAGTACTTCAGTTAAGTACACTGTTGGTAATAACATGTTGAGCTTGGTTGCCGTTTAAATTACAAAAAATTACACTATCATTTGACATTGAAATGAAAAGTGATTGTATTTGCAGAAGGCATGAAAATAGTGGGACATGAATCTGACATTAGTGAAGCAGATATTTATCATTGGAGAAATTACCACAATTCCATATGTTACTGCAAAAAACAAGAACCAAGTGTTTTATGGGACCTATGAAAGAAAAAATACCCACAAGCAAATAAAATTGTGTTCTGTTGTGTTACTGGTATATGCACAAAAGAATTGCCTAGAATAAGCCAAGCAACACAATTGAAGGCAGGGAGAATTGTTCCATATTTCAAAGTCATGAGAGCCTGGTGTGACAGATTCCTGGTCATAGGGTTATGGTTAAGGCATTGTGTCAGCGCTTAGCTGGCAAGATTTTTTTTTTCTTAGTGAAACACAAAATGATGATGTGTCTTAAATTAAATGTGTCTTAGAATGAATGTCCTAGAACTATCTAAACATTTTGTTTTAGAGAAACAGAATGTCAGACCTATAAGAACAAATTCCCTCCTTTCCAAATGAGGAAACTGAATCTCAAGAGGTAAGTAGCTGGCCCGGGATTGCACCACACAGCTTGTTAGAGGCAGAGGAAATTTATTTACTCAGGGGATATTATTGAGTCTTCTGGCAAGGGAGCAAGAAAAGATAAAAATTACATAATGGCTTAATGGCCCAGACCTCCATTAAAAACCCTATGATTGCTTTATTTTTTTTCCTATTGGAACGAGGATAAACAGGTTTAGTAACTACAAATCTTTGACAACACACTTCTGATTTATGCCCATCATCTGTATCAATTTAATCCCCTTAATTACTGGCCTTGCTGGTTTTATGGTTTAACTATTTCATAGAGCACACAATCTCAGTGTCCCTTTTTCTTTTTTCTTTTTTTTTTTTTTTTTTGCGGTACGCGGGCCTCTCACTGCCGTGGCCTCTCCCGTTGCGGAGCACAGGCTTCTGACGCGCAGGCTCAGTGGCCATGGCTCACGGGCCCAGCCGCTGCGCGGCATGTGGGATCTTCCCAGACTGGGGCACGAACCCGGGTCCCCTGCATGCGCAGGCGGACTCTCGACCATTGCACCACCAGGAAAGCCCATGAACACTCTTAAGTAAAATTATTAATAGTTGTATAATATCTCACTGTGCATATATCATACTTTTTTTAAAACCTATTCTGTGATTATAGATTTAGGGTGTTTTCAGGTTTTTGCAATTGTAAATAATGCTGCAATGAACATCTTTATAAATTCACCTCTTTCTGTGTGAAATGAGATTCACTTCTTTCAGGCTGGCTAGGTATTTTTTACTGAAATGGTAATTAGTGAATTAGTGGCCTAAAAGTAAAAAATGTGTTTAAATTGACTATTTAAAGTGGGATTTTTCTTTCTTTTTGTAAGTATGTACATTTACCTATCACCGTTTTTTTTTTTTTGGTATGTGGGCCTCTCACTGTTGTGGCCTCTCCCGTTGCGGAGCACAGGCTCCGGATGCACAGGCTCAGCGGCTGTGGCTCGTGGGCCCAGCCACTCTGCAGCATGTGGGATCTTCCCGGACCAGAGCACGAACCCATGTCCCCTGCATCGGCAGGCGGACTCTCAACCACTGCGCCACCAGGGAAGCCCCGTTTTTTTCTTTTTGTAAGCATGTACATTTACCTATCACCGGTGGACTCATTGTCCCAGAGAATAATTGGGCATGTGTTCAGCAGCCTGGGACAAAAACTGCCCTTTTGCCCTTTTCCAGAGCAGGGAAAGACATTGGGGGTGGGTGAGAGAGGGAGAGTTTGGAGGACCAGCAGTGACCTGTGCCTTGAAACCTCTTCTCTGTGACTGGGAAACACAGGAATCTCAGAAAAATACTTTGTGAATATCATTTTTTTCCTGCCTTTCCAATTAAATGATACATTCCATGAAGACAGAGTAAACTCCAGACCTCCATGCACCCTTCATCCCCTTGCCGTCATTACAGGACTATATGACTGTAGGAGCCAGGAACCCAGCACTGCCAGGATCGGGGCCAGTAGACCAGCCTCTGGCCTGGGTGGGAGTAATCCCCTAGCTTGGCATCGAGTAGCTTCAAAGGATAATTTGATCCGAAAGCCCTTAGGTCACAATTTCTAACACAGCTGCTAGAACACACACCCTGTAAACAGGAAATGCCTTAGGAAGTACAACCGAGTACTTATTTTTATTTTTTAAGAAACTATGAAAAAGCCTGAGCAGAGGATGACATTTATCTGGCATTACAGTTAGCAAGATGGAGGTGCTCCCTGACAGCCTTGGTTTTACGTTCTGGGCAATTGTGTACCCACTGCTGTTTAACAGGTGTTAAAATTCCCCCAGTTAATCTATAAATCGTATTCCCTTGTAAAATGAGTGTCTAGTCAAGGGATTTGTAAGTTGCATAGTTCATTTTTGCTGTCATAGAAAACAAAAAGATTTACTAAACACTAAACCAATATATAGATACCTCTGTGCTTGGAATAAGGAAAATTTAGTACTGGGAAAAAGGAAAACCACGTAAAACAGAGAATGAGGAGTCTCTAACTGGTTGAATAGCAACAGGAAAGACTAAAATTAAGAACTGCTTACTTCTGGAAATGACTTACCTGTGTGGTGGCCACACTACTCATCTACCCCTTGTGCCAGTTTTCACCCTTGCCCTGGCTGTGTTCCATTTATTTCAGTCACACCGCCTCACCATCTAGGCTGTTTCACACCACAGGCCCTTTACACGTGCTCCACAACACCTGGAATGCCCCTATTCTTCTCTTCTCCTCTCTTTGTTGAAGTCCTGCTCATCCTTGAAGGCTAACATGTCACTTGATTTGGTTATAGCATGAAGACAGCATAGCGTGGTGGAGAGAACTTGGACTTTACAGTGAGACATAACTGGGTTTAAATTTTGGTACCCTTTTTTACTAGAGTGATGACCTTGGACAAGTTAATTTGATCTCTGTGAGTCTGTTTCCCCCTTAGTTAATGGAGTTATTACCTTACTCACTGGAGTGTAGTAAATATTAAGTCATAAAACTATATACGGTGCTTGGCATACAGCAGACAATAAATGTCAATGTCCTTCTTCCATGCCCATCTTCTAAGCCTTCCTTGGTTCTCTAGGCAGCATCATTTTACTCAAAACTTAGAGTATGAGCCTGTATCTTATCTCTGAGTCCACAGAGATACATAGTATTCAAATTCTTCATGCCCTGTTTAAGTTATAGGGCTTCCAGATGGAATTTTTAATTCATTTATTTATTCAATAAATATTTATTTGATGATATCAGATGGTAGCTTGTCATACTGCTTGTGTTCTTTTTTTTTTTTTTTTGCGGTACACGGGTCTCTCACTGTTGTGGCCTCTCCTGTTGTGGAGCACAGGCTCCGAACGCGCAGGCTCAGAGACCACAGCTCACGGGCCTAGCCGCTCCGCGGCATGTGGGATCTTTCCGGACCGGGGCACGAACCCGTGTCCCCTGCATCGGCAGGCGGACTCTCAACCACTGCGCCACCAGGGAAGCCCCTGCTTGTGTTCTTAATATGTTTTTTCTCCTTTTAGGATAGGGTTTCTTGGACTTCCCTGGTGGCGCAGTGGTTAAGAACCTGACTGCCAATGCAGGCGACACGGGTTCGAGCCCTGGTCCTGGAAGATCCCCCATGCCACAGAGCAACTAAGCCTGTGAGCCACAACTACTGAAGCCCTCACGCCTAGAGCCCATGCTCTGCAACAAGAGAAGCCACCGCAATGAGAAGCCCACGCATCGCAACGAAGAGTAGTCCCCGCTGGCTACAACTAGAGAAGTCCGTGAGCAGCAACGAAGACCCAACGCAGCCATAAATAAATAAATAAACAAACAAACAAATTTTTTAAAAAAAGGGTTTCTCAACTTTGACACTATTGAGATTTGGGCCAGATAATTCTATGTTTTATGGGGGGTTGTCCTGTACATTGTGGGATGTTGAGCGGCATCCCTGACCTCTATGAACTAGAAGCTGGTATCAACTCCCCAACCTGGATGTGACAACCCCAAATGTCTCCAGACATTGACTGCTCTTGGTTGAGGAAAACTGCTCTAGAACTTTGCTCCCTTGGCTAGCCCTCCTCTCCAGGATCTGTATTAAGCCTCTATTGGCACTTTTCTCTCATAAAAATATGCTGTATTCTCCAGTCTTTCAAAACAAAACAGATCAATCCAACAAAAAGTCCACTCCCTTCACAGTCAAGCTCTCCAAAAGCATAATCTGCACTCATGGTCCCTTTCCACCCATTCTTCCACCTGCTGCACTCAGGCTCCCCCACCCCCTTCATGAGATGCTCTGGCCAAGTTCCTGCTGATGAATGGCTAAAGCCTGTGTCATCTTTCCACTGCTCACTTTGCTTGGCCTCTGTGACATTAGATGCTCTATAAATTCCAGGATGTTTTTCTTTCCTGTTCTTCTTTGACCTTCTTTCATAAACCCTAGTGGGGTCTCGTTTGCTCTGCCTCTTAAATTTTGTCATTCTCCAGGCCTCTGTTCTTGGCCTTCTCTCTTCTCTCTCCCTGGCACATGTTCATCTATTCTCAAGGCTTTAGTTCCCATTTAAGCATCGATTACCGAAATGTTTAGTTCCAGCCCAGATTGCTCTCCTGTGGGTCTCACAGACATCTCAAAGAGAACTTATTCTCCTCAACTCCTCTTCCCAAAGTTGCTTCTCCTCCTACCCTCTCATGCCCCATCTCGTCTGCCCAATGGAGTACTGTGTACTTTGGGCTTTGGTGATGCAGATATTAGGTGGACACTTCAGTAAAGATGTTCATCTTAGGTAACCTAGTCATGCATGGCTGAGCCAGTTCCTCAGTGGCCCTTCTTACAACCCTCTATCTCTAGCCAGCATGGAGCAGGGAACCTTAGTATTACATTAAATGAGATAACTTCCAGAAAGCACCTGGCACACAGTAGGTACCCAGCACATGTTAGCTCCCTTTCCCTGTTATTTTCTTCTGGAAGACACACTCTTGAACATTAAGAGTTGTGTATGGGTAGTCAGATTATAAGTGATATTTTTTTCTCATGTTCTCTCATTTTTTTCCCATTGAAAAGAAATTATTTTTGCAACTAAAGAAAAACGTTTTGCTAAAACAAACACTCTTATACAGACAACTGATTATGCCACTTGATTTTATTGGCTGTTCATTGCTCCTCGGTCAAGTCCAAACCTCTAAGCGTGACTTACAAGATGAGCTGTGATTTGGCCTTGACCTCATTATGTAACCTTATTTCATGCTCTACCAACCCTCCCTTTCCCCCATTACACACTCTGGCAACTCCAAACCTCTTCCAGATCCCTGAACAAGCCAGGCTGTCGCCTGTTTCTGCATAGGGTTCTCCCTCTGCTTGGTGGCTGCCCCATGCCCTCCATCTCTTCCCTTCCATCCCACTCCTTCCATCCCACATCCATACACAGGTCCACACTTAGACACTTAGAAGCATATCCTTGGACACCCGACCTATTCTCTTTTCTCAAAACTCAGTTCAAACACATCCTTGCAGAACGCTTTTTCTTTTTTTTTCTTTCTTTATTTTCTCTCCTTTTATTTAGCATGCATCCTCCTCAGCTTTATTTTATCTGGGTACTGGAGCCATTTTGCCTGCTAGACAAAATTGGTTCCATTTCTTAATTTTCAATAGTGGTTCTGTGCCTTCTTGCTTGTGATAGTTGTTCACATGTCTGTTGAGTTCCACTCTGATGTGGCTGGTTGGACATTCCAATAACTTCCTTTATTTTTGTTAAAGAGAGGAGATTGGACTTAGACCCTCCTTTCCACAGGGCTGCAACAGATACTGGTGCATAAGCTTGTCCCTGAAAGTCCTGGCCAGCTTGAGTTCATTCTTGATCAGTGCAGGTTGATAATAAAAAGTGTAATGGATCCGCAAACACAGTTGTGGTGGTGGTGGTTTGTGCAGCGAGCATAAGTCCTTAGTTTGTCCTGGCTCACTCGGACTGTCTGTGGCTTCTGCCGGAGCCCAGGCACATGAACGGCCAAGACTCTGGGGCCAATCAGGTGCTTATAAAGGAGAGAGAGCCCAGTTTATTAACAGCCAGATGGAAGAGATGCATAAGGCAAGGTGTGGGGAAAGGGCAAGGTGCTTCCATAACCTCTCCAAGGGTGTTACTCTCCCCAAATCTCCATGCATTCACCAACCCGGAAGCTTCTGAACCCTTTTCTTATCTCTTAAGTCTCCAGGCTGAAAGTAAACATGCTCTGCTTCGTTGCTCTTTGCCCATTTAGACGTTTGTCAGGGCGCCTAGGATACTTGATTACATTTATTTGTTGACTCCTCTGTTTCCCTCTAAGAGGCTGTGTTACTCCTTAAGGCAAGGACTGTGTCTTTTGTTTGGCTAATAGAAGATGCTTATTTAGATTTTATCTCCCTGAAAAGCACTGTAGTAGACTTTAGGATCGGAGGAGAGAAGGGAAGTAAGCCACAGCTCGTACGCATTTATGGGGCTTGCGATGGGATCATGGAAATGAATCTATTCAGGGGGAAATTGTCATCAGGGGTCATTTTGACCGCTTACCCTACAAGGAACCTGGTTTCCTGCAAAAGAATACCCAGATGTCAGTTGATTAATCCAAGTTTCTAGGGGCTGAGATCTCTGCTGTTCCTTCTCAATCCATCCTCCCATCTCCAACTCTAGAAAAACATGAAAAACAGAAGCTTCCTCAAGTTGCTGGATCCACATCTCCTTACCCTAGGGAAACTGCTGGGTCTCAGGGGGACTCAGAAGACAAGGAAAATCTGACCTGTGTGTGGTCAGGTACCTGGAAGGGATTGCTTCTTGGGGCACAGTTAGAGCAATAAGCCCTGATGATGCAGATTTGGGGGCTCTACTAAAGATGTTCCACTTAGGTTCCCAGTAACCCGAGGTTGAGTCTGTTCATCCTCCTCCCCAGGCCCTCTTCCTAAAGCTCTGGCTGCAGGCTCACGTGGAGACCTACCTCCTGATAGCTTTGTTAATGACTTTAGAGTCTGATTGAGATCAGGTAGCTTCCAAACTGGCACCAACACCCATTATACTCTCCAAAGATAAGGAAACCAAACATTAGCTAGCTGGTGGCAAACAGAGCCAGAAATGCGCCTACACTTTCCTCCCCTCACCCCTTCAAAGGAGCAGCAAAATGCCACTCCTGGCCTTATTTGGATAGGGAAATAAAGAACCGAATAGGGGTGGGATAGGGAGGGTGGGAGGGAGGGAGATGCAAGAGGAAAGAGATATGGGAACATATGTATATATATAACTGATTCATTTTGTTGTAAAGCAGAAACTAACACACCATTGTAAAGCAATTATACTCCAATAAAGATGTAAAAAAAAAAAAAAAAGAAAAAGAACTGTATAGGACCTCAGATGGACTATTTAAGGTGGCTTTAGTCCAGAGAGGTTCTCCTACAGAAAGATTTCATTTCCCCTGGAATCAAGTGTCTTCCTTCCTTCCCCCAAGGATTCTCCAAATAACTTCACCTGCCTGAGCACCTTCACTCTCTGGCCCTGGATTATACATTCACTTAAATGGTACTGAGAACTCTAATCATTATATGTAGATATAGGATGCAGTTTAGAAAGTATTTTCTACTCCCTTGATGTATTTTGGTTTTAGTCTTGGCTATCCAAATAGTTCATATCCCCTTGCGATCTGGGGTGGCCTCGGCCTGCAGTGGCTTGAAGCAGGATTTCGGTTCCCTGGACAGAGGTTGAAGTCAGGCCGCAGCAGTGAGCACGCTGAATCCTAGCCACTAGACCAGTGGCCAGTGACAAGGCCCTGGCCTGTCGGCTTTGTAGAAATGAATTCCCACAAAGAGATGGAAAGTAGTGAAACAAGTAAAGTGTTTATCATGAGGAAAAAGGATACATGTGAATAGACTCACATGGGTGGACTCAGAGAGAGAGATGCGCCCTCATGGTAGTTTGAACCACTTATATTGGGCATCCCTCCTGGGTTCCCTTTGGCCAATCATCTTGCTGTGCCTGGTTCTGAGTCCATATCTGGTATATCTCAGAGTCCTCCCATGTGTGTGCTTATGTCTTAGCCAAGATGGATTCTAGCAAAGAGGTCTATGGGTAGGTTGACATCACTTACTATGGGATGATGCCCCCTCCCTTTCGACCTCTGAGGAGCCTTTCTGTTCATGTGTAGTCAGGAAGGTCTCTTTGACCTTGAGAATGAGAAATATGTGGTCTCTTTATCTCTTATCTAGGCAGGGCTCAGCTCCTCTCTTGCTCCTGTGCCCCCTACAGGGGACAAACTCCAGCTGCTCAGCGGGGGGCCCATCTACCTCTTGCCTCACTTGGGACCAAACAACCTGTTTCTTCAGTGTTGCCTGGTGTGGTCTTCAACCGGCAGGCTGAGAATCACTCCAAGCTTATTAGAAATGCAGACTTGCAGGCCCCACCCTAGACCCACAAGATCCTCAGGTGGTTCACATGCACCTTAAAGTCTGAGAAGCTCTGGGCTAGAATGTTGTTTACTGACACACAAACTCTTCTGTGATCTCAGCGTAGTGGTCATTATGCAGGGCAGGGGCAGTTTTCTATGTCCGCCCCCCCAAGATCCTCCAGTGTGGACAACAATTCTACTGATCCTTTTTGTATGGTTTTCTACATACTATATCTTTTTTCAGTGCCCTGCACAGATATTATTTTTTAAGATTTTTTTTAAAGGAACTAATTTTTTAAAAAAATTTATTTATTTTTGGCTGCGTTGGATCTTTGGGCTTTCTTTCTAGTTGCGGCAAGCGGGGGCTACTCTTCGTTGCGGTGTGCGGGCTTCTCATTGCGGTGGCTTCTCTTGTTGCAGAGCACGGGCTATAGGCCTGTGGGCTTCAGTAGTTGTGGCGCGTGGGCTCTAGAGTGCAGGCAAAGTAGTGTGGCGCGCGGACTTAGTTGCTCCGTGGCATGAGGGATCTTCCCGGACCAAGGCTCGAACCCGTGTCTCCTGCGTTGACAGGCGGATTCTTAACCACTGTGCCACCAGGGAAGTCCCAGATATTTTTTTTTTTTTTTTTGCGGTACGCGGGCCTCTCACTGTTGTGGCCTCTCCCGTTGCGGAGCACAGGCTCCGGACGCGCAGGCTCAGCGGCCATGGCTCACGGGCCCAGCCGCTCCGCGGCATGTGGGATCTTCCTGGACCGGGGCACGAACCCACGTCCCCTGCATCGGCAGGCAGACTCTCGACCACTGCGCCACCAGGGAAGCCCCCAGATATTTTTATTAATAGTAAATAATAAGAAGAACAAGAAATTTTACTGAGCATTCATGTGGTAGGTGATTTATATGTATTATTCTTTTAATCATTGCTGTCGCTAGGGTTGCTATAACAAAGTACCGTAGACTGGGTGGCTTAAACAACAGAAATTAATTTTCCCACAGTACTGGAGGCTAGAAGCCCAAAATCAAGGTGCCAGCAGGTTTGTTTTCTACTGAGACCTCTCTCCTTGGCTGTCTTCTTACTGTGTCCTCACATGGTCTTTCCTCTGTGTGTGGGTGTCTGGTGTCTCTCTCCGTGTATTCAAACTTCCTCTTCTTATAAATCAGATTGGATTAAGCTCTATCCTAATGGCTTCATTTTAACGTAATTACCTCGTTAAAGACCTTATCTCCAAACAAGGCTACATTCTGAGGTACTGGGAGTTAGGACTTCAATATTTGAATTTTGAAGGGATACAATTGAGCTCATAACAACTATAAAGTGGCTAATTATTATCATCCCTATTTTATAGATGAAGAGACAGAGGCCTAAAAAAGTCTATTAACTTGGTTAATGCCACACACCTAGAAGTGATAGAGCCAGAACTGGACCTTTTTGTTTACTCATGAGTTTACTCATTTATTTAGCAAATATATATTGGCTATCTACTATGTCCTATGTAAGTGATAAGGATACAGAAATCATGGTTCTTGCTCTCATAAACCTGATATTTTTGTGGATTATTTTTTATTCTGGACTCTCTATGCTTGCGCTCTCAACTGCTATAGAGAATAATTTTTGTGTAACTCCACACCATTATTTATTGCTACATTCAAGAAAATAGTATAACAACCTTGCAAACAAAACCAGGCTCTGAATCTAGCCTCTGGGACTATATTTGTTTCAGGTCAGTCCTGGCCATTTCCTAGGGTGACAAACTCATCATCGCAGTTTGCCTAGAACTTGGGGCACCAAGCAGCCATCTTGGGGAGCACGGAACCTGCCGTGCTCTGTAACGCTAGAGCCATTGGAATGTGGAGAAAGGAGCAAGGTAGCCAAATCCTACTGCATATTGATGACTTCAGCAGAGCCCTGCTGACCTGCTCTGGTACCTCCCTGGTGCTGAGGCGTTTCCACTGCCCACTGTCTATGAGATGCAGCTTCTGAGAAGCTCCTGCCTGTGGAAATGGCAGGCTTCTCAGCGGCAGAGATGCCAAGTGCGTTGTACACCAGCCTCTGCTTTTTGTCATCCTGTTAGCGCTCAAGGCTTCAATGAAAGGGTCAAGGAATAAGGAATAGTCAGGGAGCCTCATAATTAGTTAAATCTTTGGAACCTCCTAAATAAAAAATTTAGCTTTTTAATAACAACAAAAGTGGCCCAAACGTATGCTGTTTTATCTGTTCTCTCACCAAATTCAAGTTGATGTGTGGAACTGGCACCATACATTTTGGCAGAATGGCCTGTCACAAAAACAAGGGTCCTCCAGAAACTTTCTGATTTCAGGGAAAGGGGATTCCTTAGCCATATTTAATTCTTAATTATGCTTCTTGTACTCCAAGTTAGTCAAGGAGTTAACTGACACATGTTTCACTAAGAATATGTGTGCAAGGGCTTCCCTGGTGGCGCAGCGGTTGAGAGTCCGCCTGCCGATGCAGGGGACACGGGCTCCTGCCCCGGTCAGGGAAGATCCCACATGCCGCGGAGCGGCTGCGCCAGTGAGCCATGGCCGCTGAGCCTGCACGTCTGGAGGCTGCGTGTCCGGAGCCTGTGCTCCGCAACGGGAGAGGCCACAACAGTGAGAGGACCTCGTACCGCAAAAAAAAAAAAAAAAAAGAATATGCGTGCAATTGTGGTATGATAAAAAATATATGTTTAGCCTTTGTCTCGGATTCCTGACACAGAGTTCCTAAAACCCTTGGAATTTCCTGATAGGAGCATCTTTTGTTATTTATAAAGAGCCCCTTTTGATCACACCTGAGTTTTTGCTAATGAAGTGACTCAGGGTGGGATGCCTAGACGGCTTCAAGATGGAGATTGGTCACCAGAAAGACCAAACTTTCAGCCTCACCCTCTGACCCCCAGGGAGGGGAGGGGTCTGGAGATGGGTTACAAAAACAAGGCGACCCAGGGAGCTTCCAGGTTGGAGAACACACTGATGAGCTGGGAGGGTGCTGTACCCAGAAAGGACATAAAAAACTCTGTGCACCCCCCCACCCCCTACCTCATACTTTGCCTTATGTATTTCTTCCATGTGGCTGTTTCTGAGTATCCCTTATAATAAGCTGGTAAGCAGAGTGTTTTCCTGAATTGTATGAGTCATTCTAGCCAATTATGGAACCTGAGGGGGGTGGTTGTGGGAACCCTCAAATTTGCAGTTAGCCAAGCAGAGGTGTGGGTAGCCCCGGCACCTCATTTGTGTCTGGTGTCTGAAGTGGAGACAGATGTGCGGGACATGAACTTCAGGAGTTAGTGTCAGAATTGAATCAAATTGTTGGTGTTGGAGAATTGGAGCATTGATGTGAAGAACTCCCACACCTCTGATGTCAGAAAACATGCTTTGCAATGAACATGCTGAGTACAAAGGAGGAGACACAAAAATAAGAGATGGTCATTCAGGGCTTACTATCAATTGGGAGTTTGGATGCCCATGAAAAAATGCACAATTCAAAGTCATTTTGGAAAGTGCCCAACAAGCGAATGGCTGTATCTCCTTAATTTGACCTTGAAGTCTCTTTCAACCTCAATATCATTTCAGTTTATAAATATTCTAAGGTGCACAAGCTGTAAGTTTATAAGAAGCAAGATGTGGTTCCCACCTCCACGTGGCCTCAAAGACCCTGGGTTTCAGACCCTGCTTCTGGGAGGGTCTGCCACCTTGACCAGATGAGACGCTGGCATGGCAGCGAGAACTGGGTGCCGGCCATGGTTAGCTCATATAGCATTTGAGTCCCCAAGCCAAAATGAAGTTTAGGTTGGCCAACTTTTGCATGTTCTTTGGGAAATTAAGAAGCTTCCCTGCACCACACGCTCAGGACACAGCACTCAGCAGTTTCTTCCCTGACATTTTATGCTTTGTTTTTATTTTTTTCCAAGTGGAAAGAATGCCACAGAGGTTCCTCCTGTAACTGGGAAAAGACTTTTTATATTTCTGGCTAGTCAGAACCTTCCAGGGAAACCTCTGAATTCCAGTACATTTGTGGCTTCAAAAGTGCTAAGAAGCAGGAGACTCTAAGACTTCTGAGTAGGTAGTACAGTTGCCTGTGCACCCAAGGGTGATTTGAAGACCACTGGGAAGGCTCCCTGGCCAGAAGTACCTCCCCATCTCAGAGAAAGATTCCTTCTTGTGGGACCTGGAAGCATTTCTGTACTCAGAGGCCCTTGAAAGTGATAGAAGTTTAGAATCCTAGAATCCCTGAGGTAGAAGGGAGCTTAGGGATGATTTGGCCCATCCCCCTCATTTCACAGTTCAGAGACAGGACTTGATTTTCCTGGGGCCTTGTACCCAGGACAGTGGCCAAGCCAGCCTCTTTCTAAATATTACCAGGACTCATTCAGCCATAGCAGGCTAGCTGCTTCATCCACGAGTGGAGAATCATTTGCTAACTATGAATGTGACCTTTGGGAGGATGACTCCAAGGGAGAGTAGCCTGGTGGGACTAAGGCATCAGGAAGGAGGGCCCAAGGAGATAAGGGGACACCAGTCACAGTTCTTGCATCTCCCCTGGAAATATGGATGGAGGCCAAGAACTGCCCCTCTGCTCCTGGCTCTTCTGTCCAGGGGCAGGTGTAGTGAGAAACTGACCGCATTGCGCTGGAGGTTTGTCCTGTCTGTGCAGCTGCCATAACAAAGTACCACAGGCTGACTGCCTTAAACCACAGAAACATATTTTCTTTCAAGTTCTGGAGACTACAAGTCCAAGAACAAGGTGTCAGAAAATTTGGTTTCTAGTGAGGTCTGTCTTCCTGGTTTGCCAGGGACAGAGGCAGGGAGAAAGGAAGGAAGAGAAGGAGAGAGAGAGGGGAAAAAGGAAGGGAGAGAGGGAAAGAGAGAGAGAGAGAGATCTACCTATCTCTTCCTTTTCTTATAAGGATAACAGTCCTATTGGCTCAGGGCCCCACCCTTTTGACCTCATTTAACCTTAATTACCTCCTTAAAGTCCCTGTCTCCAAATACAGTCAAAAGGAAGGGTAGGGCTTCAACATACGAATTTTGAGAGGACAAAGTTCAGTCCCCAGCAGTGTTGTCATTTTACCCTGGGGTGGATCTTAAGGTATTAGTAAGCCATTCATCTTGGCTGTGATGAGACTTTTTGCAAGAACTGGATTTGCCGTTCCAGGCACTTCTACTTTCAGTGGACAGATTTCTCAGCTTCATGGGACACAAAATGTTATGCACCCCCCGTCAGGAAGCCACCCCAGCCAGCTTGCCTTCCAGTGAGCCAGGGGCTCCTCTTCCCTGCACCCACAGCACCTGCGGAGAGAGCCTACATCTCATCCCATTGATATGTCTGTCTCCAGCACCCTGCTCGGTGCCCTTAACCTTTAGACATTTGATAAATGTTTGAGGGATGAACAAAATGGTCTCCTAAAACTGTTGGTACCAAGGCAGACATACAGTGAAGCTAATGAAGCTTAAGTATCAGGGCCCCTCATTTGCATGAGGACCTATCTAAGCAATTTCAAAGTCACAATTTGGTATTCTTTTCCTTAAAGAGATTGTTAATCCCAACCTCCCTCCAAAAACAAAACAAAACAAAGCAAGACAAAACCAAAACTATATAAATTCTGGCTCCATAAAACCTGGGTATGGCCCTGGGTTGCTGAGGTAAGGTGTGGCTCTCTACTATATTTAATATTTCTTCCCTAACCTGTTTGACCCTGGAGGGGCGGGATGCACCTCAAATACATTTCTCTTTCCTGAGGCTTTTTTTTTCTTTTTTTTCCTGTACGCGGGCCTCTCACTGTTGTGGCCTCTCCCGTTGCGGAGCACAGGCTCCGGACGCGCAGGCTCAGTGGCCATGGCTCATGGGCCCAGCCACTCCGTGGCACGTGGGATCTTCCCGGACCGGGGCACGAACCCGTGTCCCCTGCATCAGCAGGCGGACTCTCAACCACTGCGCTACCAGGGAAGCCCCCCTGAGGCTATTTTTGAGAGATATAATCTGTTCACTAAGCCATCTTATTATTATTATTATTTAAATTTTTATTTTTATGCAATTAGGTTACACTCCATTTACGGTTATTACAAAAGATTAGCTATATTCCCCGTATTGTATCCTTGTAACCTACCTTACACCCAATAGTTTGTACCTCCCACTCCTCTACCTCTATATTTCCCCTCTCCTCCCCCTCCCCACTGGTAACCACCAGTTTGTTCTCTATATCTGTGTCTACTAAGCCATCTTTTGATCAAAGGAAATGAAAATAGTGGAGCTGTGTGCCTGGTATCATGGAATACACTGACTTCCAAAAATCATTAATTAAAGACAAAATAATATGCCCAAGCATGATTCCAGGAGAGTTTTCTTCCCACCAACTATTACTCAGAGCCTTTACAGAAAGGGGAAGCACAGCCATGTGGGGCAGCCCTCGCACCCTGAGTTCCTTTAGGAGCTTAGTTGTCTGCCTGGCTTCAGAGAGCAGGAGTCCTCACACCCACTCAGTGGAAAGTCTAGCCAACCTGACCTCTCATTACCGTCTCATGTTAGCCCACTTCTCTCTTTGCCTCCAGTGTCACTGCCATGCTCTCTCGCCTGGTTATTGTGCTAACTGGTCTTCCTCCTTCTGCTCTTGCCCTCTTCAATTCATCCTTCATACGATAGCCTAGCCGATAGCCGGAGAGAACTTTTCAGCCATTCCAAGGTGATCATAGCTCTCATGCTTGAATCCCTCGGTGGCTCCCTATTCTACTCAAGATAAAGCTCAGATTCCGTGGTGTTATGTGCAAAGCCCTCAGGACTTGCCTGCTGTTTACCTTTCCCTCCTGTCTCCCCACACCTGGCTGGCATTTCAGGGCTCATCACACTGAGTTACTTGTAATTCCTGGAAGGTGCAGAGCTCGCTCCACCATCTGGGTTTTCTGCCTAGAGGCTTCCCTCCTACTTTGCCCTGACTCATCTCCTCCACTTTCAGTTTAGATTAGTGCTATCCACCGAGATATTACATGCGCCACCTATTTATTTAATTATAAAATTTCTAGGAGCCATGTTTTTAAAAGTAAAAAGCACATGAGCACTACAGCACAACAATATCTTACGTGATGCCATGGCAAAGGAACGTAATCCTACCAAAACCATAAAGTTGTGTTTAATGGAAAAATAGTTCACACTGCTTCAGTTTTAAACTCATGAAAATTACAAGTTCTGTTCCTCAGTCAGACTAGTCACATTTCAAGCGCTTAATCACTCCTTGTGGCTGGTGACCACCGTACGGACATCACAGGTTTAGTTTTCACTTTCTTGGACATGCCCAGTCTGCACTGGGTGCCCTCCCAGATGCTACTACAGTATTTTGTGGTTAACCCAATCATAATGCTTATCACACTGTGATAGAGTTGTCTGCTTACTTGTCTCTGTTTTTCATGAGACTCTAACCTTATTGACAGTTAGGACTTTGTCTTACAAATCTTTGTATTTTCAACATCGGACAATGCTGGCTAAGATAGTTGCTCAGTTTGTTTGAAGGTGATTGAATACCTGAACAGCAGCAATCTTCTCTGGGCTTTCAAGGCACTACAAAATCCAGTCCCTTGCACTTGACTTTGTCTCCTACCACCCTCCCCTCATTCACCCTGTGGCAGCCACACCAGCTCCTTATCATTCATTGAATGCTCTGTGTATGTGCCAACCTCAGGCCCTCAGCACAATGTTCTCTGTGCCTAGAGAGCCCCTCCCCTGGAAGGCCTGTCGACTTTGCTTGCTCCCTCATTGCATTTAGGTATCTCTTTACAGTTGCCTTCCCTGGCCAACCTTTTGAAAATAAGCCCCATTCTGCCAGTCATTTTCTACCACTTAACTTTAGTTTTCATCATGGTGCCCATCACCACCTGACTCTCCATACTAGAACTAATTACTATTCATTTATAATTGTTTACTTTATATTTACTTATATAATTTACTTATGATTATTAATTACTCCTAGAACACAAGTTTCATGAGAGTAGGCACTTTTCTGTGATGTCCAATGCTGTTTTTCCAGAACCTAGAACTGTCCCTGGCACCTAATAGGTGCTCATTAAATATTTATTGACTGTAAGAAGGTTAGACCATCTATCATAGGGGAGCTTAGGGAAATGGAAAAGGTAATAAGCACTCAGAAGCAGAGTTCCAGAAATTTCAGTACTTCTCCCACTTCAAATTTTAAAATGTCCAAACGGCTTGAAAGTTACCCAAATTTCAGCTTTTCTTCGACTTATGGTGCAGAAGTTGCTGCAGGAGAAAAAAGGATAATTGTGAGTTTTAGGAGGTAAAGTCTTCATGAGTGAGTCCAGTTCTCTGTCCCCAGAATAAGGGGACCCCTGATCCTCTAAAGGCAGAGGGGTTGGAGGGATGGATTGTAGCTGTTGGAAGCCTCCACGGCAGTTGGTAAGGGACACCATCAGTTGGACTGATGCAGGGACTCCAGCAGGTTGCTTGGGACAGAAAGGGACCAGGTAGGAAAGATCCTGAGAAAAGCATCTGACCAATGCTGGGCTGCCGGAGTCCTGAGTGGCAGCGAGTCAGAGCAGAAATAAGAGGTGGAGGCAAAGATCTCGGTCTGAGTCTGCATACTGACCACTTTGGAACACGACTCAGTGACGTGGGGCAAGCCACTCAATCAATGCTTTGTCCTCACTTGTGAAAGAGACATAATTTGTATTTCACAGGGTTGTTGTGAAGATGACATGACATGATATATATGAAGGTGCTCTATAAGCTGAGAAAGACAAGTTTTTAGCGCTGTAGGTATTTTCCCATGAGTTTTCTTGTCTGCCCACACTACACATTCAATCATTGAATTTCCTGATTGTATATAACTCAGGGCTCTTGTAAACTTTTATTTTGTTATAAAGTTCAGCCCTTTCCTCTTGAATGTCCCTCAGGGTTCAGAAAAACAAATATCAGTCTGGCTTGGAGAACCACCACAGTTTGTGACTTAAGGAGCTATACTTTGGCATTTCACCAAATACTGTTTTCCATTGATTTCATATGTGAATTTCTTATATCCCCAGACAGACTGTAAGCTGCGTGGTGCTAAGAACACAGACTTCAGAGTCATTTACTCTTGGGTTTAAATCTTGGCTTTGCTACTTACTTGCTGTGTAGGACTTTGGGTAGGGTTACTTAATCTGTTAAAGAATTAGTCTTCTCATCCACAATATTGACATTATAATAATATCATTTGTAAAGTGTTTTTGTGAGAATTGAAAGAGATAATGCATCTAAAGTTCTAAACTCAATACCTAGTACCTAGTAAGAGCCTAATCAGTATTCTGAACAATAGTTACCAGCACAGCACTTGGTACATACTAGTACTGGGTTTTCTCAAAATACTTAACTGAGAACTGGAAGTGAAGCAAAGAAAGCAAACAATAATTCATGACCAGTTTTGGTTTTAATCTTCCAGCCTATCAGCAGAAACTGAAAGGGTTATGGCTTCCTGACCCAGGCAGAGACTTAAACAGTAATATTAAGGCAACTTATTTTCTTGGGTTGACAACTGATAAATCTCACTTGAAATATGACAGTGGGTTTGGGTCAAGGAAGGGGATATTGGCAATATTAGTACTGAGATGTTGACGGGATGGTTGTGGGATATACGTATGAGGCAGTATATGTTCGAGGATATTTTCCAATTGCAAATCATCTGCCCCATTTCCAGACCATGCATCTTAATTTTTGTTCAGAAATTTTGATGGACACAAATGTAGATGTGTTATTATACGTCACCAAAAAAATGATTAGCACTGTGTTTGTTTGTTTGGCTATTTGTTTAATTTATCCACACAATGAAGAGTTTTTAAACTAATGGGCTCTGTACTAGGTTTTAGGAATCAAAGACAAGGCACTGGTGCAGGAGACAGACACATGACCCATGGAGTTAAAATGCTGTACAAAATTACATGGGGTATATTTTCACTATTTCTGTAAATTAAAAAAATAAGGTATACATTTTTATGTAGAATTATTTTTCACCTCAGTTTTTGGAAGACATTATACTTCTCTCTTCTGGCTTCCATTGTGATGTTGAGAAATCAGTTGTCAGTCTCAATATCATTCCTCCGCAGGTGATATCTTTCGCTTTGACAGGTCTTAACATGTTCTCTTTGTTAATCTGTGGTTTTACTCCAATGTGTCTAGACATGTATTTATTTTACTAAGGATTTACTGTGATTTCTTAAGTTGAATACTTCTATCCTTTATCTTTCTGTAAAATTATCAGCCATTAACCTTTTTTTAAGTTTTTAAAAAATTGTGGTAAAATATACATAACAAAATTTACCATTTTAACCATTTTTAAGTGTACAATTCAGCAGCATTAGGTACATTCATATTGTTGTACCACCATCACCGCCATCTGTCTCCGGAACATTTTTTTATCTTCTAAAACTTTAATTCGGTACTCATTAAACACTAACTCTCCCTTACCCCAGTCCCTGGCAATCACCATTCTACTTTCTGTCTCTGTGAATTTGACTACAGTATTCTAGGTACCTTATGTAACTGGAATCAAACAGTATTTGTCCTTTCATGACTGTGTTATTTCACTAAACATAATTTCCTCAAGGTTCACTGGTATTATAGTACGTGTCTTTCTAAGACTGAGTAGTATTTCATTGTATGAATACACCACATTCTGTTTATCCATTCATCCAGGTTAGCTTCTATTTCCATCTTTGGGCTATTGTGAATAATGCTGCTATGAACATGGGTATACCAATATCTGAGTCCCTGCTTTCAATTCTTCTGGCTATATAACCAGAAGTATCATACAATAATTCCATTTTTAATCTTTTGGAACCACCATGCTATTTTCCATAGTGACTGTATCATATTACATTCTTACCAGCAGTGCACAAAAGTTCCAATTTCTCCACATCCTCATCCACACCTGTTATTTTCTGCTTGGTTTGGTTTGGTTTTGGTTTTCTTTTTTTGATAATAGCCATCTCAGTGGGTGTGAAATGGTTTCTTACTGTGGTTTTGATTTGCATTTCCCTAATGATTAATGATATTGAGCATCTTCTCATGTGCTTTTTGATCATTTGTATATCTTCTTTGGAGAAATGTCTATTTGAGCCCTTTGCCCATTTTCTAATTGGGTTTGTTGTTGTTGTTGAGTTGTAGGTTCCTTATCTATTCTAGATATTAATTCCTTATTAGATATATACCTTGCAAATATTTTCTCCCATTCCACGAGTTGCCTTTTTACTCCGTTAGTAGTATCCTTTGATGCACAAAAAGTTTTAAGTTTTGATATAGTCCAATTTTTTTTTCTTTTGTTACCTATGTCTTTTTTTTTTTTTTTTTTTTGGCTGCAGCCTGTGGGATCTTAGTTCCCCAACCAGGGATCAAATCCTTGCCCCCTGCAATGGAAGCCTAACCCTGGAGTCCTAACCACTGGACTGCCAGGGAATTCCCTGTTACCTATGGTTTTGCTGTCATATCTAAGAAATCATTGCCCAATCGAGAGTTTTTCCTTATATTTTCTTCTAAGATTTTTATACTTTTAGTGCTTCCGTTTAGGTTTTTATCCGTTTTAAATTAATTTTTGTATATGGTATAAAACTTCACTTTTTTTTTTGCATGTGAATATCCAGTTTTCCAAACACTATTTGTTGAAAAGACCATAGACTCTTTAAATATTGCCTCTCCTTTTTTCATTTCTAGTCTCTCTTTTGGAAAGCTAAATAGACATATTTCTCATTTCATCTTCCATGTTTCTTATTTCTTAATCTTAGTTTCTTTTATCTTTGTAATATTAATTCTGTTTAATTTCTTCGGCTTTGTTTTTCAACTTACTAATTATTCTTCTGGGTTAGTCTACTGTTTAACCTGTCTACTGAGTTTTAAATTCAATTATTACATTTAAAATTTTTTTTCTAGAAGTTCTATGTAGTTCTTTTCCAAATATGTCTTGTCATTTTTGATAGTCTCTTATTCTTTGCTCATATTTTCAATTAATACTCATACCTTATAAACATACTATACATACTTACTTAATATTCTGTAACCATTAATACTTATATTTAAAATCTTGGCTGGTGACTTTTTCCCTGCATGTTTCTGCTGTCTCTTATGCAGGGAAATTTGTGTACTCATGTATTTTGTGATTTTTGATTGTGAGCTAACATTCTTTGGAGCTTTGTGGGAACTCTTAGAGACCTGAGTGGAGAGAATTTGTGTTTGCTTTTACCAGAGGCTAGGGTACTACCAATCTAGGACCACTTTGAACTAAATTTTTGATTTGGGTTTTTTTGGAACATGAAGGAAATCTGAATTCAGGCCCCAAACTTATTTGAGATCTCACATGTGCTTAAAAATTCACAAAGCTGCCTTTGACCCTGTACCAAATGCCATGACTGATATATTAATTGTGTGGGTTTTTTTTTATTATATTCCTTTGAGGGGTATGTGTGTGTCTCTTTTAATTATTTACTTTGTGTATAGTCCTTTGCAACTCTTGGATAAATGTTTGGGTCTCTCCTGTTACTCATGAACTTATATGGACTTGAGATTTATTGTGCTGCCTCCAAGTGGCCATTAAAACAAATGCTCTAGATTATCTTGGATCAGCAAATGCTCTAGAACAGTCCCCAGCTTCAGCATTCACCCTCTTCTCTAGATTTGTGCAATGGTTTCACCTTTGACCTTTGAATATTTTCTTTATTTTCTTGTCAAACAGAAGATTTTTGTTATATTTTATCTGGTGGTTTTGAGAGATTCATAGCAAGAAGTCTTTTCAGATATGAAATCCTCTACAGTATTTATACTACACACATACATAGCTCTAAATTCTGTGATGTTTTTAATTTGATCTTTGGTGTATGTTTTCTTATGTTTTTATTATATTTGGTGTATGGTGTATTATTTTAATTCTTACAACAGGTTTGTGAGATAAGTATTATTATTATCATCATCATTGCCATTTTAAAGATGAAGAAACCGAGACATAGAAAAGTTAAGTAATATGCCCAAGGTCACACAGCCAATAAGTGGTAGATATTTGAATCTGGGAATTCTGGCTTCAGTGCACATGTACTTAACCACTCCAATCAATCATATTCAGACTACTCTTTGTTCCCGGCACTCTTCCTTCCTGCTTACAATCAGAATGAGGAAGCAATGCATCCCCATATGGAACTTTTTTTTTTTTCACACACCCACACACTGTATTTTATTTTTACAAGAGATAAATAAACTGACACCAAGCATTCCCATATGGAACTATTAAAAAACAATATAAGATAATGTTATGTGTATGGGTTCTTAATCACTGTACATGTTTTCAGAAAGAGTAATCAATGGGGAAGTTTTCTGCCAGTTTTTGGACTTGAAATAGGTCTTGAGAAATGGGTATGAATCAACAAAGTAGGAGAAAAGGGAATGAGGAAGAAATTCCAAAAGAGGCAGGGGTTGGGGGGGGGGGGATATGCACCCAATGTCAGAAGTAGAAATGAGCATGATAATATATGTCTGAAAACCCTGGCCCATGAAGAAGATCTTAAAGAAGAAATGGGCAATTCAGTTGGATAGGTATAAGGAACCTGGAAGTCAGATAAAAAACTTTAGGTGTAATAAGTAGAACTTAGGTTTAAGGAAGGCACCTTCATAATAGCATACTAGATGGAAGTTATCAAAAACCATGACGGGTCTGACATTTTACTCTACCTGAAAGCAAAAAAAGTTAGCCTGTTGCATAGATGCTGGCAGAAGACACAAGGCTCCTGAGCAGAGACAAAGGACTTTGTTATTCGTGGCATAGCAAGCAGCATGAGTTTCAGTTTCACCTCCACTCTCCTTGTTCCTAGAGTCCCACAGAAGTGATGTAGAATGAAAGCTCTATGTGCAAGGGGTTTGTATCACAGCTGAAGAACTTCAACCCTAATGAACTAAATCTTTTATAATGGACTACAAGAACATCTACCTGATTTCTGCCAGGAGGGAGACATCATCTTTATTATACTAGACAATAAACAAACCTGTTCTCTGCTCTAGAGGGAAATAGTCCAAAAGTAAGGCCACAGGTGCCTCTGTTTGCAAGATGGGAAGCAACGTGAGAAAACCACAAAAATTGTTTCCCATCAGAAGGAATCTGAAAAATAGCAATCTGAGTATGAAGCATTTGCAACATTTTATATAAGCTCCATGAGAGCAGGGATTTTACCTGTTGCTATAGACTGAATGTTTGTGTCTGCATCAAATTCATATGTTGAAGTTCTAATCCCCATGTGATGATATTTAGAGGTGGGACATTTGGGAGGTAATTAGGTCATGAGAGTAGAGCACTCATGCATGGATTAGTGCCCTTATAAGAAAAGACACAAGAAAGATGATCTCTCTTTCTCTCTGCCATGTGAGGATACAGCAAGAAGGAGGCCATCTGAAAACCAGGAAGAATGCCCTTGACAGACACCAAATCTGCTGACACCTTGGTCTTGGGCTTCCCAGTCTCCAGCACTGCTGTAAGAAATAAATTTTTATTATTTAAGCCACCCAATCTATGGTAATTTGTTATAGCAACCCAGGATAAGACACTGACTGTTGTTAGTCTTGTTCACTGTAATATACAGATAAGTATATAACAGGCCATCAATAAATATTTGCTGAATGCATTTAGTGTGTAACAATTTTTTAGTGTTTACCTCATCCCAGGCCCAGCACTAATCATTTGACAAGTGTTAACTCATTTAATCCTCCCAACAATAGGTTCTTTATTACCCCATTTTACAGATGGTAAACTTGAGGCACAGAAAGTTTTAATTAACTTACTTCAGGTTATACTTGTATGAAGTGGTGGAGATAGGATTCAAACACCAACATGTGATTCCAGAATCTGTGCTTTTAGTTATTACGATAAACTGTCTTTCAGTGCTTGCCTGCTGGTGGTGGTAATTGGGAAAAACAGAAAAAAAGGAGTTTTAAAGGAAGAGTAGAATGGATTTGCTGATTTCCTGGATATAGAGGATGAATAAAAAGGGATGAGTTTTGATCTTAGTGACAAGGGTGGAGTGGGATACTTCAAAAGTCCACCCCTTCATAAAAGCAACTAAAAACCTGGCAAAACTGTCAGAATAAACTTTTTATCATAACTCTGGAAACCAACCAGATGCTTGCGGCAATTCATGGATCACATACTCCAGGAAAAAAGCTGATCTTTGTAAGAACAACAAGCTTTGTGGCATTGTAACTTGCCTTTGTCCCGTCTCCAGCCCCCCAGGTCTGTGGTGGCCTTGAAAATAACCACCTGTATTCTAGTACCAGTGCCAGAGGGAGTAGAATAAATATCACTTGGAAATATTTGTTTTTGGTTGATTTGTCTGGTGACTCCCTAGAAGACCAGCTCAAAAGGCATATTTTACCTCACTTAATGCAGAAGTTGCCCAGCCTTAAAGGCATTACCTGGGGTCATTCATTGAAAACACTTGGAGGCAAATGTTTTAGCCTTTGCTGCTAAGGCAATGGATAACAGTTGGGGTAAACAATAGATTAATCAAATACCTTGAAAGAAAGGCTAGGGAATAAGGGCTTTGTAAAGTTCTGACATATTTCTGGAAATCTAGAAGGCCCAGGGCTGTTCCCATGCTCAAGAAAGGTCAAGAAGTTCCTAAGCTCTGACCTCTAGTTGTCCTGAACAAGCAGGAAGCGAAGGTCAAGGCAGAGTTGTAAATTGCCTGGCTGAGTGTTGAAGGCATGCTACAATAAACACACAGAATCTCTGTGCAAAGACTGGGAGGTTTTGTTGTCGCTGTTGTTGTTCCAGGTGCTTAAGGAAATCTCTGTACAATCATTAGTTATCCACTAAGTTAACAATCAGAAATTTCAGTGGTTGCACATGACTGAGAATACAGCCTTTACACAACTGGTTCAGAGAATTCAATTAACAAACAATAGTTACAGCAAGCAGCAACAACAAAGCCTGTGGAGGGAGTAGAATCTGATTTCAGAGTTGCCAAATTTTAATATCCAAAATGTTGAGTTTTCAATAAAAAATTATGAGGCATGAACCAAAACAAGAAATTATGGCCCATTTACAGGAAAAATAACAATCAATAGAAAGTGTTTCTGAGGAAGCCCAGGTATTAGTCTTCCTGGACAAAGACTTAACATTAGCCATTTTAATATGCTTAAAGACCTAAAGGAAACCATATGTAAAGCACTAAAGAAGAGCATGAAAACAATGCCTCACCAAATAGAGAATATCAATAAGGAGGTAGAGATTATACAAATAAACCAAACAGAAATTCTGGAGTTGAAGCATACAATAACTTAAATGAAAAAGTCACTAGAGGGGCTTAACAACAGATCTGAGGAAGTAGAAGAAAGAATCAGCAACTTGAAGATAGGCTAATTGAAATTATACCATGTCAGGAACAGAAAGAAGAAAGAATGAAGAAAAATGGCAGAGGCTAGGAAACTTGTGTGACACCATTAAGTGAACTAAAACATGCATAATGAGAGTTCCTGTAGGAAAAGAGAAAAGGGCAGAAAAAAATAATTGAGGAAATAACATCCAAAAATTCCCAGATTTTCTGAAAAATATGAATCTACACCTCCATGGAGCTCAGTAAACTCCAAGAAGGATAAACTCAAAGAAATCCACACCAAGATACATCATAATCAAACTGTTGAAAGCTCAGGACAGAGAGTCTTGAAAGTGACAAGAAGCAATTCATCACATACAGCTAACTTCTCATCAGAAACCATAGAGGCCAGATGGTGGTGGGGAGATATATTTAAGTGCTGAAGAAGAAAACATGTCAAGCAAAAATTCTATATTCAGCAAAAATATCCTTCAGATATGAAGGAGAAACTAAGATATTCTCAGATAAACAAAAACTGAGAGAGTTTGTTTCTAGCAAACCTGTCCTACAAGAGATGCTGAAGGGAATCCTTTAGGTTAAAATGAAAGGATACTAGACAATAACTCAAATCCATTGTTAATGGTAACTACATAGATAAATTTAAAGGATAATATTAATGGATTTGTGTTTGTAACTCCTCTTTTTTCCTATGATTTAAAAGACAACTAAAACAATAATTATAAATCTATGTTGATGGGCAAGCAATGTTTAAAGGTATAATTTGTAATGATTACAGAATAAAGGGAGGGAGAAACTGAGCTATATAGGAGCAAAATTCTGTATATTATTAAAATTAAGTTAGTATTAATATGAACTAGATTGCTATAAATTGTTAATTGTAATTCTCAGGTAAAGCACTAAGAAAATAACTGAAAAATATATAGAAATGATAGGGAATTAGAATGGTACCCTAGAAAGTAACTATTTAACATAAAAGAAAGTCATAATGGAGGAATTGAGAAAAATAAAGATAGATGACATAGATAATAACAAAATGGCAGAAGTGAGTCCTTTCCACTGGAAATTACATTAAATATAATTAATTAATTATGGATTAAACACTCAATTAACAGAGAGATTGGCAGAATGGACTTTTAAAAAACATGATCCAAGTACATGCTGTCTACAAGGGACTCACTTGAGATTAAAAACATAGTAGGGTAAAAAAAAGAATGGGAAAAGACACTCCACACAAACAGTAAAGAAAAGAGAGCTGGCATAGCTATTCTAACATCAGAGAAATATATCAGATTTTAAAACAAAAATTGTCACTGAAACAAAGAAGGATATTTTATAATGATAAAGGGATCAACCACTCAATAAGATATGACAGTTACAAACATGTATGCATCTTACAACAGAACTGACCAAAGCTGAAAGAACTGATGGGAGAAATAGACAATTCTATAATAATAGCTGGAAACTTTAATATCCCACTTTCAATAATGTATAAAACAAATAGGCTGAAGTCCATCAAGGATGTAAAAGACTTTACAACATTATAAACAAACTATACCTAGTAGATACCTCTAGAACTCTCCACCTAATAACAGCAGAATAAACATTCTTCTCAAATGTACATGGAACATTCTCTAGTTTAGACTATATGCTAGGCCACAAGCCAATTTCAATAGATTTTAAAAGATTGAAATCGGACAAAGTATGTTCTCGTACCATGATAAAGTGAAATTAGAAATCAATAACAGAAGTAAATTTAGAACATTGACAACAAGAGAAGCCACCGCAATGAGAAGCCTGCACACCACAATGAGGAGTCACTCCCGCTCGCCACAACTAGAGAAAGCCCGCGCACAGCAACAAAGACCCAATGCAGCAATAAATAAATAAAATAAAAATTTAAAAATAGTATTATAGGACTTCCCTGGTGGCTCAGTGGTTGAGAGTCCGCCTACCGATGCAGGGCACACGGGTTTGTGCCCTGGTCTGGGAGGATCCCACATGCCACAGAGCGGCTGGGCCCATGAGCCATGGCCACTGAGCCTGTGTGTCCGGAGCCTGTGCTCCGCAATGGGAGAGGCCACAACAGTGAGAGGCCTGCGTACCGCACAAAAAAAAAAAAATCTATAACATTCACAAATATGTGAAAATACACTCAAATAATCAATGGGTGAAAGAAGAAATCAAAAGGGAAATTAGAAAATAATTTGCGATGAATGAAAACAAAAACACAACATAGTAAAACTTATGGGATACAGAGAATGTTGGAAAAATACTCAGAGGGAAATTTATAGTTGTAAACACCTTCATTAAAAAAGAAGAAAGATCTCAAGTCAATAACATAATCTTCCATCTGAAGAAACTAGAGAAGAGCAAACTAAGCCCAAATCAACAAGGAAGGAAATAATAATCAAAATGGAAATAAATGAAATAGAGAATAGAAAAATAATAGAGGAAATCAATAAAACTAAAAGTTGGTATTTTAAAAAGAGCAACAAAATTGCAAACCTTTATCTAGACCAGTGGTGCCCCACATTTTTGGCACCAGGGACTGGTTTTGTGGAAAACAATTTTTCCACGGACTGGGGGGAGTGGGAGATGGTTCAAGCAGTAATGCAAGTGATGGGAGGGATGATTCAGGAGGTAATGCAAGTGATGGGGAGCTATGGGAGCAGCAGATGAAGCTTTGCTCGCTTGCCCACTGCTCATCTCCTGCTATGTGGCCCAGGGGCTGGGGACCCCTGATCTAGACTGACCAGAAAAATTGGGAGAAGGCTCAAATTACTAAAATCAGGAATGAAAGCAGGCACTCTACCACTGACCTTAGAGAAATGAAAAGAATTATAAGAGAATACTATGAACAATTATATGCCAACAAATCAGAAAACCCAGATGAAATGGACAAATTTCTAGAAACATGTGAACTAACAAAACTGACTGAAGAAGAAATGGAAAATCCGAATAGACCTATAAAATGTAAAGAAACGGAGTCAACAATCAGAAAACTTCCAATAAAGAAAAACCTGGTACTAGATGCCTTCACTGGTTATTTCTACCAAGTGCTCAAAGAATTAGCACCAATCCTATACAAACACTTCCAAAAAATAAAAAACAGCAAAGACTTCCTAACTTGTTCAAGAGGACAGTATTACCATGATACCAAATGAGACAAAGACATCAAAAGAAAAGAAAACTACAGGTCAATATCCCTTATAAACATAGGTGTGAAAATCCTCAATAAAATACTAGTAAACTGAACTCAGTAGCATATAAAGAAATATTGTACATCATGACCAAGTAGAAATTATCCCAGAAATGAAAGATTGGTTTGATATACAAAAACCAATGTAGTAAAAAAAAATGAACATTTTAATAGACATAGAAAAAACGTTTGACAAAATCCAACGTTCTTTCACAAAAAAAGCAGTCAACAAAATCAGAAATAGAAGGGAAATTCCTCAGTTGGATAAAAGGTACCTATGAAAAATCCACAGGTAACATCAGACTTAATGGTGAAAGACTGAAATCTTTCCCCCTAAAATCAGGAAAAAGACAAAAATGACCACTTTCACCACTCCTACTCAACACTCTATTGGAAGTTCTAGCCAGGGCGATTAGGAAAGAAAAGAAATAGAAGGCGTTGAATTTGGAAAGAAAGAAGTAAAAGTATCTTTATTCACAGATGACATGATTTGGGTACAATTTAAATATAAAAAACCCTTTAGGTTTTCTTTAGAATACATACACACGCACACACACACTATTAGAGCTAGAAAATGAGTTCAGCAAAGTTGAAAGATAAAATTTCTATGCATTAGCAATAAACAATCCAAAAATTAAATTAAAAAACAATTTCATTTATGATACCGTCAAAAAGAATAAAATACTTAGGAATAAATTATTGTTAAGATGGCATTATTGCACTTCAAACCCATTAGTATGACTACTAGCAAAAAAGAAAACTAACATAAACTAAAACAAAAAAAATACAGAAATTAGGAATCTTTGGAACCTTCAGCATAGGATATAGTAGCTATTGGGAGAATGAAGCCCTCTCCAAGAAAAGGAACCCGTCCTTGCAGATCATAGCCTATGATCTGCCATCTCTTTCTGAGAAGGCCTGGTGCTTTTAAACAAGAAAAACCCCACCAGATTCAAAAATGGCTCACTCTGGGTTGGCAAGACAAATATAAGAATAGGGTAGTTCTATTTTTATGTGAAGCTTTCCGATTTGCAGTAGGGCTCTTTCCCTCCTCCTCTTCAAGGTAGGGATTGGTCTTTCAAAGAGGGAAATTCACTTTTCATTTCCTCAAAGCACTGACACGTCAAGAAGTGATTGCGCTAACATTTTGGGGAACACTCTCCATTGTGAGTTTTAAGCAGAAGAGTGATGTTATCCAATTATATTTCTCAGATCACTTTGGTTGCTGTGTGTTGAATGGATGGGAGACAGTATTCAGGGAGACCAGATGTATAGTTTTTCCCTCTGGGCAGTGAATCTCCTCAGAAATGAAATTCGTCCATTTTTCTTTCAAAATCAAGCTCTTCTCTGATTGTACGCTTCAAAATATATGTACACCTGTGTCCACACAGAATAAATTTAGTTTGATCTTTTTTGGTTCATCGGTAAAAATACCCATAAAAACTCCATTTCACAGTTGGGTTACCAAAGAACTCTTAACCTGTGCTGTATGTGTGTATTTAGCAGAAAGAATTTCTTTAGAATTGTTCTAGATATTATAACCCAACAGGGGAAATGTGCAAATAGACTTTTGATTTCAGTTTCCCATCACATTCCAAATTATATTTTTTATGTTTTCTTTTATCAGGAGGAAACTGAGTTTGTGAAGGAGTAGACATACGAAGTTACTCATCTGGTACTTCAGCAGGGCTGGTTGCAGGTCTCCTAGAACAAGTGAAATAAACAGAAATCTGCAAGTAATACTTTGGTAAGATATGGTGGGAGTCAATACTGTGAATTAATGCAGGTCTGTTTAGCTCTTCTGTGTGAGTGTTCAGAGAATTAGGAATTTAAAAGGATGCTCTCAGAGCTGCTAGAGATCAGGGAAATTCTTTTTTGTTCTTTCATTATCCATGGTTACTGAAAAAGAAAACCACTCATGATACTAGGAACTGGTCCGGATGTGGTCAAACATGCCCAGTATTGTTAAGATGATCATAAGAGAAATGCTCCCTTCACATTGTAAGTCACATATGAAAGGGCATTCATATAACAGTGCTGCATGAAGTCTGCACTTATTTAAATAAAATTTTCCCACCCTCGGGGCACTGTTCCCAAACTTCACTTCTCCCTTCAAACTCTCTACACAGCCCTCGACTTCCTTTCTCAATGACTGTGCCTAGTACTTCATCAGATAAATGGAGGACACCAGGCAGCTTCCTGGGGCTCTTACCTCTCATCCAGCACAGTCCTTTCCACTCCTGTGGAAGGAAGGAGCCGCACAGCCATTTCTCCTGTATCTAACCTCTGCATCGTCCCCAATTTAAATGGCTATTTAAAGAAGGGGATGCTACAATGCTCATTGCAGCACTATTTACAATAGCCAAGACATGGAAACAGCCTAAATGTCCACTGTCAGATGGATGGATAAAGAAGTGGTGGTGTATACACACACACACACACACACACACACACACACACACACACACACACACACATACACAACGGAATACTACTCAGCCATAAAAGAATGAAATAACGCCATTTGCAGAAACATGGATGGACCTAGAAATTATCTTAAGTGAAGTAAGTCAGAAAGAGTAAGACAAATACCATATCATATCACTTATATGTGGAATCTAAAATATGACACAAATGAGCTTATCTATGAAAGAGAAACAGACTCCTCAGACATAGAAAACAATCTTGTGGTTGCAAAAGGCCGGGGGGAGGGATGCAGTGGGAGTTTGGGATCAGCAGATGCAAACTATTATATGTAGAATGGACAAACAACAAGGTCCTACTCTATAGCACAGGGAACTATATTCAATATCCTGTGATAAATCATAATGGAAAAGAATATGAAAAAGAATGTATATATATATATATATATATACCTATATATACACACACATATGTATAATTGAATCACTTTGCTGTACAGCAGAAATTAACACATTATAAATCAACTATACTTCAATAAAATAGATTAAAAAATAATAAAGAAGGAAATGCTAGTAGGATGACTGTGCTCTGGTGACACAGACCTCATAAAAATTCACATCTTGCTTCTCCTCTTTAAATGTTTCTTTTGAAGGCACTGGCCATGTTCCTGGCTCTTTCAATTCTGACTTACCAAATTTCTCCAGCTCAGCCAGACCCAGTTTTATTGCAGTCACTCCCAGCATCTTGAGACTCTCCATTTCCTCGGCCTCTTTTCCTGGGGTCTTACGCATCTCAGGCTCTTTTATGGGCCCCTCATCTCCTTGGCTCAGGGCAGCATCCAGTCCTGCAGCTTCTCTACCTCCTCCTGGATCTTCCTTCAACTTTTTTGACTCCTCATTCAGGTAAATGTTTAACACCATGACAAAGTGTTCCAGCTCCTCCTGAGCCCCCAGATAAGAGACAAAGTGCATGAGCTCCATCAGTGCCTCCTGCTCCTGCACCAACCTTTTGCGCATCCAAACATTATGGCCTCTGCTTCCCTTCCACCTTCCAAAGCTCACGCAAAATGTCTCTATGGTCCACCCTAAACAGAAACATGCAAGGAAGAGAGTTCTGGGAAATAGTTATTTTAACCAAGTTAACAAAATACAAACCACTACAATCACATTCCCAATTAGTAAATTTTTAATTAAACTATTTAAAGTTCTAATTAACTTATATTACATTTTAGTTAAATTATTTAAAAATTTACATTATATTACATTTTAAATTATTTAATTAAATTATATTGCATTTTAGTTATTTAAATTTAATTTAAATTAATTATTCTGTTTTTTCTGTGTATGTAGTCTTAAGTAATGGTGCCCTATTCACTAAATTTCTGAAATTTCTGAAATTGGATGTCTTCCTCTCCATCCTCATCACTGGTCACTCATCAAATCTTGCTCATTTCAGGTCCTAAATATGTTTCTAATAATGTCTGTTCCTCTATAGCAGTGATCTACCACTTCCCCAGTTCAGGCCTTCCTTGTCTTTTGCCTTATTTCTGTCACTACCTAAACAATCTCCCTGCCTTTCATTTTGTCCTGCTTAAAGCCATCCTCCTTTCTACAGTTGAAGGAAACTACCTCAAACACAAATCGAACCACATCATGTATTCTCCCATTCACCACTCCAGAGTGTTATATTGGTACTGGAGATTGGGAATATTGTGTAAGCTTATGAGTAACTTTCTTGCTTTCTGGGTTCCTAGGAGTTTTTCTGTGGTGAAATTTAAATAACATAGAATTTACTATATTAACTATTTTAAGTAGCAGTTCAGTAGCATTAAATACATTTACATTGTTGTCACACTGTTACCATCATCCATCTCCAAATTTTTTTCATCTTCCCAAACTGAGACTCCATATCCTTTCAACACTAACTCCCCATTTCTCCCTCTGCCCACCTCCTGGCAACCACCATTCTACTTTCCATCTCTATGAATTTGACTATTGACTACTCTCAGTATTTCACATCAGTGAAATCATACAGTATTTGTCCTTTTGTGAATGCCTTAGTTCACTCAGCATAATATCCTGAAGTTTCAGCCATGTTGTAGCATGTATCAGAATTTCATTTTTTAAAGGGTAAATAATATTCCATTATATTGCATATGCAGCATTTTTTAAAATCTGTTTATTTGTTGATGGACATTTGGGTTGCTTCTATCTTCTGGCCGTTGTAAGCAATGTTGCTATGAACGTGAGGGTACAAATATTTGTTTGAGTCTCTGCTTTCAATTCCTTTGGAGATATACCCAGAAGTGGAATTGCTGGATGATACAGTAATTCTGGATTTAATCTTTTGACGAACTGCCATACTGTTTTTCACATTCCCAGCAGCAGTGCACAAGGATTCTAATTTCTCTGTATCCTCACCAACACTTGTCATTTTCTGAGTTCTTCATTTGTTTGCTTGTTTTGTTTTGTTTTGGTAATAGCCATCCTACTGGGTGTGAAGTTGTATTTCACTGTGGTTTTGATTTGCATTTCCCTAATGATTAGTGATGTTGAGCATCCTTTTATGTGTTTATTGGCCATTTGTACAGCTTTTTGGAGAAACGTCTATTCAACTCAGTTTACCCATTTTTTTTTTTTTTTTTTTTTTTTTTGTGGTACACAGGCCTTTCACTGTTGTGGCCTCTCCCGTTGTGGAGCACAGGCTCCAGACGCGCAGGCTCAGTGGCCATTTCTCACAGGCCCAGACGCTCCGCAGCATGGGGGATCTTCCCAGACCGGGGCACGAACCCATGTCCCCTGCATCAGCAGGTCGGCTCTCAACCACTGCGCCACCAGGGAAGCCCAGTTTACCCATTTTTTAATTTGGTTGTTTGTTTTTATGTTGTTGAATTGTAGGATTTCTTTAAATATTTATATATATACCTCTTATCAGCTATATAATTTGCAAAAATTTTCGCCAGTTCCATGGGTTGACTTTTTACTCTGTTGACAGTGTCCTTTGATGCACAAAAGTTTTAGTTTTGATGTAGTACAATTTAGCCATTTTTTTCTTTTATTGCCTATGCTTTTGTTTCATATTCAAGAAATCATTGCCAAATCCAATGTCATGAAACTTTCCCCTATGTTTTCTCCTAAGAGTTTTATAGTTTTAGTTCTTATGTTTAAATATTTGTTTCATTTTGAGTTAATTTTTGTTTTATAGTGTAGGGTAAGTGTCCAACTTAATTCTTTTGTATGTGAATATCTAGTTTTTCCTATCACCATTTGCTGAAAATACTGTCCTTTCCTCATTGAATGGTCTCTACAGCTTTTCATTTGACCATATATATGAGGGTTTATTGCTGGCTCTCCATTCCATCCCATTGATCTATATGTCTGTTTTTATGCTAGTACTACACTGTTTTGATTACTGTAGCTTTGTATTAAGTTTTGAGATCAAGAAGTGTGAAATCTCCAACATTTTAATTTTACTTTTTTCAAGATTGCTTTGGCTACTTGGGCTTGTTGTTCCTAGTTTATTTTTTTAAAATAAAATGAATGCTAATTTTATTGATAATAAAACATTAAAAGGTAAATTAAAAAAATACTATCCACCCAAACAACTCCTTACATAAGCAAAACAAAACTCACCAATGGGTACCCATTATGTACTGAATAATTCCAAACTCTTTAGCAGGTCGCCCAAGGTTCTTCGTATCCTATCTTCTATAAATCTAGTCTCCCTTGTATCACCTCTGTCCCGACCTTCTACCTTGTAGTTCTTTTATAACTTCTTAACTAGTGCCTAACTATGTGTACAGCCCATTTTCTTTATGCTTCTGTACTTCTGCTTATACTGTTTCCTCTGCCAAGAGCACTCTTCCCTTTTTATGATTGATACCCTCTAATTCTTCCTTTAAGAATATCATCTTACATGTTATCTTCTCCAAGAAGCATTTCCCAAGCCCCCATGTTGGGCTATGATTCTCTCTTCTGAATTCCGATGCCCCCCACCCCAACCTGGTCTGAGTTGTTTGGTTAAGACATTATATTGTATAGTAATTGTCTATAAGCTCTTCAAGATCAGGGACCAGATCTTCTTCTTTTGTTTAACTTCCAGTGGCTAAACACAATTTTTGGCACATAGATAACATCTGTTAAAATTAATTTAACAGAACCGAAGGGAATTTTGTATCTTCAGGGCAAGGGCCTGCTGCTAAGAGTGGGATAGCTCTGCCATTGGCAAGTGGCTCAAGTGGGAGAAATCCTCAAGTGTTGGTCTTCAGGATCAGGCTCACTAGGATGTAGAATATATGGACCCTTGCAGAGGAATATGAGTATCACATGGCTTCTGAATCATAGACTGGGAAAATAATCCTGCTGCCAGGTCACCATGCAGGGCATCTATTTGAAAAAATATATAAATTTCAGGTCATTCCAAAGGTCACTAGGCAAAAGTCCAATTCCTCTGTGGTGTGGTAGTCCTTTTCTGGAGGAATGCCAGAGGTCCTGGGAAGCTTTTTTATTCTCCAGTGCATTTAGAATGAAAAATCTTTTTGTGAAACTTCAGTTCTTTAATTCTTGAGAATGTTTCTCAATATGCATTTCAATGACTGTAGATGTTTCAATTATTTTGTAGACAATATGGTTCTAAACTCAAAGGACACCCAGTGAACTTGGTTCCTGGGATCAAAAATGGGCCA
This sequence comes from Grampus griseus, assembly GCF_964374135.1. Taxonomy (NCBI): domain Eukaryota; kingdom Metazoa; phylum Chordata; class Mammalia; order Artiodactyla; family Delphinidae; genus Grampus; species Grampus griseus. Next base: position 85,586,245 of record NC_139017.1, read on the forward strand.
GCGCATTTAGGACAAAATGTGAAGTAGTAGTAGGTGCCGCCCAGTACGCAGGGTCAGATGCTGGGAGCAGATCGATTCAGCAGCCCCAATGAAACAGAGACATCCTCACTGAGAGCCTCCTTCTCACAGCCTTCTCAGAGTCATTAGTTACACACAGAAATGTGGCGTATCTAAACAATGAGCCTGGTAATGGAAAGACCTTGCAATTTCTGTAGACACGTGAAGGGTGTTGAGTGATGAACTTCCCAACTCAAATCCTCCTCCTGTATTTGGTAAACTTGAGAGCAAGGAGTTGCTCAGGTACAGCTTGGTTTTCTGCACAGCATCTTGTCCATAATATGTACTTGATAATGTCTGTAACAAGAGCTAATTCCAGAAGCACAAATTGTATTTTCCAGTGAAATTGCTCTAGTTTTCTGCATATCATGGGAAGTGTATTTTTAATGACTGGTATCATCCATGATATCATCCTAATATGTTCAATTTTCTGATGCAATCGTTCTTTTAAAAATTGTGAAAATGCTATATGAGCTGACTAATAGCAAACAAGTCATTGATAATCTTAAATGCTTAGGTATTTAAGGAAAATATTTAAAGAAAATGGTAAGAGGGCCGTTCTTGTAGTAAAGGCATGGGGATAACATCCTCTTGAATAAACATCCTCTTGAATAAATAAATAGTAATTAAAGTGGTTCAATAAAAAAGATCACATCTATTTTCATTCTGGTTATCATAGCTCCCATGTGTCTCATGTTGCTAACTATACTGTTTTAATTTTTTCTTAAAATGTATTAATTCCACATTAGATATGTCTTCCTTAGGCTTGGTGAAGGGAGATTGTTTCCCTCGGAAATATAATATTTTTATTCCTTAGCATTTACGAGTGAGTTCAGACTCCCTTCTTTCCAATTCTTTAAAATCATGTGTCAAAAGGGAAGCTTCCCTTTGAAAGGAGAGCTCTCTGGTGTTCGAGGACAGTTTGCCCTGGGGATAACTTTCAAAGTGCTGCTTGGACTTTGAGTCTCTTTGGCCTAGGTTGCCCAAAAAGGGAAGTTTCCCTTTAGCAACAATGCTTTTATGAGCATAGTTTTGTGTCACAATTGCTATTTACATCCTTGCCTGCATCACTGGCTGTTGAGCTCTGATGTCAGGCTACCTTCAGGTGCTCAGCAAGTCTTCATTGAGCACCTGCATAGAACTCAGTGCTGCGCTAGGAGCTATTCATTCACTCCATGCAGGACATATATTGAGCACCTATGTTCTGCTGGACATTGGAATAGGACATTAAAAGGATGGTCTCTGTGTTCCAAGAGCTCAGAGTCCAGGTAAGGAGATAGCCGATGAACAAATAACCTTACAGCAATCTGAGCAGTCTTACACTAGAGGTGAGTGCCCAGGGAGGTCTAAGAGGGAGTGGCTACTGTGATGCTGGGGAAGAGGAACTTTTCAGAGAGTAGATGAAACCTGACCCCAGGCCTTGAAGGATGAGTGAAATTTCACCAGTTAAAGTAAAGAATAGTTAGGTGAGAATAAAGGGGAAATAAATTTGGGTAGATAAAGGGATTGCAGGAAAATTTGAAAACCAAGGGGAAGAATCTGGACCCAAATTGATTGGTAATAGGAAGCAAGCAACTGCAGGCTGAGGAGCAGAAGCATGATGTGACCAGTGACTGTTCAAGGAAAATTCATCAGACTTGACCTGTTGCAGACAGAGAGGTTGGCCTGAAGGCAGCCAGGTAGTTCTTGTAAATACCAGTCAATTGGAAGTTGATAAAGCCTGGGATTGGGGTGATAGCAGAAGGAACAGAGAGAAAAAGAATGTACCCTGGTGGAAAGGGACAGTGGTTGGCTCGTGGTAGGGGATGATAAATGTCTGTTGAGAGAAAGATGGAATATTTACATGAATAATTAATAGCACGTGGTATATCAAAAAGGAGTGAACATGAGACATGTCTATGACTCTAAAAATTTGAACCAAAGGGACAAAAAGAATGATTTATTATTTCATTGACAGGAAAGAGAAATATGAGAGATGAAGTGAATTCAAAGAAAAGAAAATGAACTAATCACTATAAACTCCTGCAGGGTCGAGTTTTGCTTCCTTCTCCTGAGCACAGGACTCAGTATATAACAATTTATCAGTAAGTATTAATAGGAAGTTAATAATGCAAGTAAATGGGGAAATGAGGGCATGGCTTTCAGCGTCTCTGGTGTCCTAAGATGGCTTGTCCTGGGGCTACCTCTCAAAGTGCTGCTCGCGTTGTTAACCTCTTTGGCTTTGGTTTCCTCATCTGCAAAACGGGGAGTTGATTGGTGGCTAGCTAACCTCCTTCCAGCGTTAAGAATCAGTGACTGTTCTTTTTGCTGGTATCTTTTTCCTTAAAAAACAACTCAGAAAATGAGCCTCAACTCTTCAGATCCATCCCTTCCCTCTGAAGCGAGCAGAGGAAACTAGTGTATGAGGTGCAGAATCTAAGGGGCCTGCGAACTGAAGGGCTATTTCTCACTGTTTGAAGGATCCCATTGCCAAAAATGGAAGTGGTGTTTGGAGTGTTGTTTTTGCCATGTCCCCTGGACTTAAATGGAACTAAATTCTCTGACAAAGATGGAAAGGAGAAGGGAGAAGAGGAGGGGGCCTGGGCTGGGAGCTGGCTTCTAATCTATGCACTGGAGGTCCAAGTTCAAAAATGCTTGCAGGAAAGCTTCAGTTCAATTTTTTTTCTCCATACACAATGAAGCCGTTGTGTGTCCAGAAGCTGGGAGAAGGCAGCTGGATTTCTAGAGCTCAACAGCCAGCATCTTTTTTATTCCCCTTTGATGCTCCTCTTTTGGAGATACCCCATAGGACACATTGGTCTGGAGAATAAAATTCTAGTCAGTCCCATGCTGTAAAGTCTAGAAAACAGGAAGCAGATCATGAGCAGGAGTTATCAGCTCTCATTAGCATGAGACCTCCGTGAATCTGTGAATAAGGACTTTCAGTAAAGCAAGGAACATCAAACACTTTCCACTCACCTGAACATTTGCCCTGCCTCCGATGACCATTTTAGGTGTGTAAGTTCCTGCAGTGCTGGGTCCTTTTGCTGTGTTAGCTTAATTTTGTAAACTACCCTGTACAGGAATGTGTTGAATAAATGCCCATCTGATTTAAAAAGTCTGGAGGGATTTCTGTGCCTACTGCTTTACGGGATCTAATCAGATGGTCCTTGAAATGGCTCTGACCCCCTCTTTGGGAAATATTTCTAAAATGATAAATTATTTCTTCTGCTAAACCTCTGTGATAGTTTTTCTGTGATTTCTCTTTAAACAGATGAAGCCTAAGGAGATGACACAAAAGGAAACTGGGGTTTAGAGATGGGGGTAGTAGAATACATTTAGATACAATGATAATAATAGTTGACATTCAGAGCTTACCCTGGTGGGGGTACTTTAGGAATTTAATTCATTTAATCCTCAAAGTGACTCTATAGAATAGATATTATTGTCTTTGTCACTTTAACAAATGAGGAAGCCGTGGCATAGAGAGGTTAAATCATGAAGCTGATACGTAGCTGAGCCAGGCTCCCAAATGTGGTCCTTAGAGTGGGACATTTTACTAATTTCCTGTGAGCAGGGTGTTTCTCTAACTTTCATGCCTCTTGGTTTCCTGACAGCTATGTTGTACTTTCATTCTAGATATAAGTCTTGACTATTCATTGTCTTTATATTCTGGTTCCCCGACATAAGATGAGCAGAAAGTCATGGGAGAGTCAACAGGGGTGGAGAGGAAGGCAACGAGTCATGGCATCGAGGTCACACACACACACACACACACACACACATGTACACACGCTTACAATAAAATTTATTTATTTTATCCTCACATCACTCATGTGCTCTCAGAGGCTCCTTTCCTGCCAGGTTACACATAGTGTTTCCCTGAGGGCTCAGTCCTTTGCACTCCAGGTCATGGGAAGGGGCAGGAAGGAGATGACTTCCTTTCCAAGGGTCTGCTGGAAAACCATGTTTAGAGAGGCACGCTTGTAAGATTTGATCAATAAGAATAGCAACTGTGGGCTTCCCTGGTGGTGCAGTGGTTAAGAATCTGCCTGCCAATGCAAGGGACACAGGTTCGAGCTCTGGCCTGGGAAGATCCCACATGCCGTGGAGCAACTAAGCCCGTGCGCCACAACTACTGAGCCTGCACTCTAGACCTGCAAGCCACAACTACTGAGCCCACGTGCCACAACTACTGAAGCCCGCGTGCCTAGAACCCATGCTCTGCAACAAGAGAAGCCACGACAATGAGAAGCCCATGCATCGCAATGAAGAGGAGCCCCCGCTCGCCGCAACTAGAGAAAGCCTGCACGCAGCAACGAAGACCCAACACAGCCCCAAAATAAATAAATACATTTATTTAAAAAAATAATAAAATAAATAAATAAATATTAAAAAAAAAGAATAGCAGCTGTGAAGGACAAACCTCTATGAGTGAGGCGGTGCAATCACCAGCTCTCTGAGCATAGAAGGAAATCAGTCCTGCCCTTGAGGAGCTCAGCACTGACAAAAGCAAACTCCAGTTCTGATGTGTCATCCCCCACACCCCAAGACTGTCATCTTGGGACATATTCTGTGGCATGCTATCACGTACTCTATAGCTTCTTGTACCCTGAATTTAAAAACCAGTCCAACTCTTATAACCATAGTGTGGAACGGTGTGTTGTCATTACAATGAATAAGGGTGCATTAACATTGAAAGTTACCCTTGGTGTGTCCATTAGGTGAAATAAGCTTGCAGAACAATATGCATGGTATACTCCCATTTGTGTAACCAAGATAAAAACACATGCATAATAACAATAATAAAAATGCTTATTATACACAAGGCATTATTCAAAGTGCTCTACATTTATTAACTTAATCTTCAGAACAATCCTATAAAATGGATACTAATATTAGCTCAGTTTTATATGAAGAAATCAAAGTATGGAGAAGTTAAGTAACTTGCTCAAGGTCACCCAGCTAAGTAGTGAAGTCAGTATTCAAACCCAGGCATCCTGGCCCCAGAGCGTCTACTATTAACCAGTACGCTGTACTTTAAATGTCATGGAAGCAGAGAACAATTCTAGACAAATATACAGCAAACTGTTAACAATGGTTAGCAAAGACATGTGGAAATTTGGGTTTGGATGAGGGACAAGAGAGGACATTTTATTTTTATAATACACACTGCTGTACTTTGGGGCATTATTCTTAAACTATCTGATTATTTGTTTACAAGTTTAAAAAATCCTTTAAGGGCTGCAGGCAACCATTGAATTTGAAGTAGCCTAGTCAAGAGAAGAGATTTAAGAAAATTCTGTTTTTAGGAGGAGAGAATGGGGACTGGGCTGGGTTTATAAGTAAAAAGGAAAGCGTATGGGTATGACTTAAAGAGAAGGGGGAGAGATGATGTACCTAGAGCCGTCGAATTCATAGAGACAGAAAGTGTAATGGTGGCTGCCAGGGGCTGGCGGGAGAGGGAATTGGGAGTTGTTTTTTAATGGGTATAGAGTTCCTGTTTTACCAGATGAAGAGTTCTGGAGTTGGATGATGGTCGTGGTTGCACAGCTACGTGAATGTATTTAACACCGTTGACCTGCGCACTTGAAAATGGTAATGCACTTAAGATGGTAAAATTTACGTTAAGTGTATTTCACTACAACTAAAAAAAAAAAAACTGAAGAGGAAAAAAAGAGAGAAGAGGGAGAAAGATGACTGAGGAGCCAGTAGAAGCAACAAAGAAGGGAAAGGAGTGGAAATCAGTGCATGGAAGTGTGACGAGGAACTTGGGCATCTAGCCCTGCTGACTTTAATGATCCACATTAAATATAAGGTCTCAGCAGAGGGAAAAACCTGTGTTCTCCATGTACAGGAATGAAATATTTTACACACTTTATAAGTTAACCAGTAACTGTCCTTTTGGGGGCTGGTCTGGAGGGTCCCAGGAAGAATTTCAAGCATAGTTCATTTGTCTCCATCTTGAGATCTAGTGTCCTGGTTTAGAGGAAAGTTTGCTGTTTTAAAGCAGGAGTAGGCTCCCAGTCTCTGAAAAATGCAAATGCAGATTGATCCTCCTCTACAGAGCAGTTCAGGTAAACGGGGCCACCCAAAACCACACCGGTGTGAGAGGGAAGGGATCAGGTTTCAGCTGCTGGGACACCTTCCTGGCCTGGTGACAGGCCTCTGTGAGGTGGCCCTGTTCCAGCAGACCCCAGCAGCTCCTTTGCCAGGTCTGCTATCAGCTCCACCACCTTTACCCTTGAGCTAGAGCCAAGGTCTCTGGAGGAAGGAGCGTGCTATTGCCTTTCATATCAGGGCCTTCCTGATGCACAGTGGACAGGCAGTGCTCAGCCCTGAGTGGCTCCCAGGGTCTCATGAGTTGGGCACTGTCATAAGAAAGACTGAGTCTCTGGAAAAGGTAGCCTCTAAAGGACTGTCAGTCAGGGCCAAGAAAAATCATCCTCACTTGAGATAATTCTGACAATTTAGAGTCTGGGGAGTACAAATGAGATTTTCTTCGTTTTTTTTTTCCCTAAGCTTGGATGTACTTCTACTTACAGCATGGCATGTTTTCATCTTGACTAGTATGAAGAGGTTCCACCTTCCTATTTTCTTCCTGTTTCATCCCCAGATAGCTACCATAACTGTAATTATAGCCATATTTACTGAATGAATATTATATGCCAGGAATCTTAGCTATACACTTCTCGCAACAAAATGCTGCAATAGGGAATATTAACACCATTTTACAAGTGGATGAAACTGATCATCAGAGAAGTTAAGAGTCTTATCCAGGGCCATTCATTTGTGGCAGAGGTGGGATTTGAACCCAGGACTGTTCAAGTCCAAAGCTGGTAAATTTATACATTAAATGTGTACATTATGCATTATGCTAGATTGCTCTTTCAAGTGCAAATAGAAACTATTTTTTAAGCAAGCTCCTTAATAAACAGGTTGCCAGAGCTGCAGCATAAATGCAGAGTTGTACCTTGTCTGACACCTCAGATTCTCCTCTAACTTACTAGTATGACTGGCACTTGCATATGGAATCTTTGGAAGCTACATTTACTCAGCTACTAAATACCATGAAGTCCTAGAAGAGGGTTACTGTATCCCCAAAGTTCCTCATTTCTGATGAGGATATAACTCTGTCACTAAGGAGGATTTGCTCTGATTGTGTTCAGAGGCCTGTAGAATAAGCCAAGCTGGTGCATCCCTCTCCCATTCCAAGGCCAATGGCTGGCTCTCTGAGCACATCACTGCCCATAGGGGAGGTAGGAACTACCGCCCCAGTACTTATGGCTAGGTCTCCAAGGAAGAATCACTGATTATCTTTCAGGGCTAACTGGCATCTGAGAGTTGCTTCTCTGCTCATGGTATCTCCTCATGGTGAAGCTGTTCTGGGCAGTTTGTTAGGGTTGACATTGATTTCCCATTGTCTCCTGTACATGATCTGAATGATTATTTACACTACTTGAATTTAAGTTCTCAATCTTTATACAAGTTACTGAGTGCCTTTACAAAGGCAACTTGGGAGCATTCTGTTAAAGAAGTGATTTTCTAAAACTGGTTGACCTTTGCATGACTGAACTCTGCAATGGATGGAATTTTCATTATTCATGGAAATGTGTCTTCAAAGACAGCATTTTTTACACTTCCCCCCACCCCATAACCCATACAAAAAAAAATACATGTTAGACTTTTAATTGCAGGCAAGATGAAGTAAAAGGAATCAGATTTAGTTTTCTGCCAGAAATAAGTAATAAACTGAACAAAATATATGAAACAACTATATTTGAACACTGAAAACAAATGAAGTTAGCCCCACAATTACTCCCAGCTTATTTCTGGGAGAGTGTCTGTGTTGCAAAGCAGGGAGGAGAAACCCAGGCAGAGCATGGTGATTGAGGAGACAGAGGTGGGAGCCTAGGGAGGGCAAGGTGGCTAGAGTCTGCAGAAGAGAGCACGGAACAGGAGAGAGCTTCACAGAGAGAAAGTGCTGGAGATCTGCAGAGGGTCTCCCTCTAGTCTTTGGCTGAATATTGGTCAGCACATGCATATGAGGAAACTGCCTAAAGCTGGAGAAAACCACCCAAAAGGAGAGGGGACAGGACCTGAATAGTTCATGTTTCTTCTAGTCAGAGAGGAAATCTTCAAATTAATGGGGTTTTGGGTAGAATTCTTATAAAGATACTGCCTCGGCATAGGACAAAATTAGTCCTAGACTAAAAGCATCTCTGGTCTACTGAACAAAGTTTAAAAGCAAGCCTGGAGAGGATAAAACTGTTTCCAAGTAACTTAACTGTGCTCCAGAACAAAACTCAAGGAGGACAAAAATATCTAGTACTAACAAGGTAAAATTAACAAGGCCTGGTATACAATCAAAATATTACCTAGTATGTAAAGAAACAGGAACATGACCAGTAATGAGGTATAAAGTCAAAGAAACAGACCCAGAAATAACACATATGATAGAATTAGTAGACAAAGTTTAAAATAATAGTTATAATATATTCTATATGTTCAAGAAGGCGAAGATTGAGCATGTTAAGTAGAGATGTGGAAAATATTAAAAAGGCCCAAACAGAATTCTAGTGAGGAAATGACAATATCTGATATGAAAAATACACTGGATGAGATTAACAGATTAGACACTGAAGTATAAAAGATTAGTAAATCTGAAGGCTTAGCAATAGAAATGATGCCAAATGAAACTGAGAGAAATGAATTTAAAAAAAATCTAAGAACATCAGTAAGCTGTGGTAAAACCTCAGGCAGGCCAATGTACATGTAAGTAGAGACCCTGAAGGAGAGAGGAAAGAGGAATGAACAGTGAAAATGTTTGAAGAAGTAATGGTTGAAAATTTCCAAATTTGACGTCTACTATAACACCATAGGCCCAAGAAGCTTAATGGATCCCATGCATAAAAACCATGAATAATTACACCAAGAGACAAATTTCTCAAAACCAGAGATACAGATAAAATCTTAAAAGCTACCAGAAAGGGATAAAAAGAAGACACATTACATATTGAGGAACAAAGAATGAAAGAATACATCATGTCAGGAACAGTGTGAGACACAAGACCATAGAGCAACATCTTCATAATGTGGAAAGAAAAGAAAATCTGTCAAAACCCAGTGAAAAAATTTTTCAAAAATAACTTTTGCCCATGATAGCTTTTCCAGGCATACAAAAACTGAAGGAATTTATCACCAGCAGACCTGCACAAGAAATGTTAAAGAGATTTCTACAGGGAGAAGGAGAATGATATGAGATGGAAATCATAGGAAAAATGAGCACTAGAAATGGTAAATATGTAAGTAAATATAAAAGACTTTTTTTATTATTAAAAAACTCTTTAAAATAATTGACTTTGGAAAGCAAAAGTAATAACAATGTATTGAAAGGTTCATGACATACATAGAAGTAAAATGTATGACAATAGCACAAAGTCTGGGAAGGGGTTAAATGGATATATATTGTTTTAAGGCCCTTATACTATGTGTTAAATGGTATATTATTTGAAGGTAGACTGTATATTGCAAACCTTTGTTATAAAATAATAAAACAAAGAGTTACAGCTAATGAGCTAACAAAGGATATAAAATAGAATCATTAGAATTATAATTTTAATAATTAAAGAGGACAAGGATGCCCCCTCTCATTATTCCTTTTCCACATTGTACTGGAAGTCCTAGATAATGCAATAAGACAAAAGGAAATAAAAGGTATACAGATTGGGAAGGAAGAAATAAAACTGTCAATTTTTGAAGATGAATGATTATCTATGTAAAATATTCCAAAGAATCAACAAAAAGCTCCTGGAATTAATATACAATTATAGCAAGGTTGCAAGATACAAGGTCAATATGCAAAACTCAATTGCTTTCCTACATATTAGTAATAAACAGAATTTGAAATTAAAAGCATAATATCATTTACATTAGCACCTTAAAAATATTAAATACTTGAGAGTAAATCTAAGAAAATATATACAAGATTTATGTGAGGAAAACTACAAAAACTCTGATGAAAGAAATTTAAAAAAAGAATTAAATTAGTGGAAAGATATTTCATGTTCATGAATAGGAAGACTCAGTATTGTCAAGATATCAGTTCTTCCTACTTAGGACTATAGATTCAACATAATCCCAATCAAAATCCCAGCAAGTTTTTGGTCAGCATTCTAATTCTAAAGTTTATATGGAAATCCAAAAACCCAGAATAGACAACACGACATTGAAAGAGAAGAGCAAAGTTGGAAGACACACTACCTAACTTACTGTAAAGCTACAGTAATTGAGACAGCATGGTATTAGCAAGAGAGCAGATAAATAGATCAATGGAACAGGATAGAGAGACCAGAAAAAGACCTACATAAATATAGTCAACTGATCTTTGACAAAGGAGCAAATGCAATACAATAGACGACAGTCTTTTCAACAAATGGTACTAGAACAACTTGGACACCCACATGCAAAAAGTAAATCTAAACATAGATCATATACCCTTTGCAAAAATTAACTCAAAGTGGCTCATAGACCTAAATGTAAAATGCAAAATTATAAAACTTCCAGAAGATAATATAGGAGGAAATCTAGATGACATTCGGTGTGGTAGATGGCTTTTTAGATGCAATAGCAAAGGCACAATCCATGAAAGAAATAATTCATAAGCTGGACTTGTTAAATTGAAAAGGTTCTGCTCTGCAAAAGACACCGTCAAGAGAATGAGAAGACAAACCACAGACTGGGAGAAAGAACTATTCTGATAAAGAACTATTAACAAAAATATACAAAGAACTCAAAACTCAGCAGTAAGAACGAGATTAAAAATGGACAAAAACACCTCACCAAAGAAAATATGCAGATTTTCAAATAAGTATATGAAAATATGCTCTACATCATATGTCATCAGGGAAATGCAAATTAAAGCAACAGTGAGGCACCACTACATACCTAGTAGAATGGCCAAAATCTAAAACACAGACAACACCAAATGCTGGCAAGGATGTAGAGCAACAGAAATTCTCATTCATTGCTGGTGGGAATGTAAAATGGTCCAGTCCCTTTGAAATGCAGTTTGGCAGTTTCTTATAAACCTAAACATACTCTTACCCTAGGATCCAGCTGTTGTGTTCCTTGGTGTTTACCCAGATGAGTTGAAAAACTTATATCTACATAATAACCTACACAAGGATTTTTATGGTAGCATTATTCAGATTTGTCAAAACATGGAAGCAAACCAAGATGAATTTCAGTAGATGAATGGATAAATAAACTGTGGTTCATCCAGATAATGGAATATTATTCAGCACTAAAAACAAATGAACTATCAAGCCATGAAAAGATAAGGAGGAACCTAAAATGCACATTACTAAGTGAAAGAGGCCAATCTGAAAAGACTACTACAATTCCAACCATATGACATTCTGGAAAAGGCAAAACTATGGAGACAGTAAAACGATCAGTGGTTGCCGGGGGTTGGGATGGGAGCTTAATAGGTGGAACACAAAGGATTTTTAGGGCAGTGAAACTGTTTTGTATGATACTATAATGGTAGATACATATTGTTATACATTTGTTAAAACCCACTGAATGTACAACACCAAGAGTGAACCCTATTGTAAAGTATGAACTTGGGTGATGATTATGTGTCAATGTAGGTTCTTCAATTATAACAAATTGTAACAATAACAACTACAAAAATCACCCCACACTGTGGTTGTTGATAATGGTGGAGGCTGTATATATGTGGGGCAGGGGATATATGTGAACTCTTTGTACTTCCTGCTCAATTTTGCTGTGAACTTAAAACTGTTCTAAAAAGTAAAGTCTATTTTTAAAAACTTTCTAAAAAATAGTCCAAAAGAAGGCATAAAAAGAGGAAAAAAGGGAATCAAGAACAATGGAACAAATAGAAAACATATAGCAAAATAGTAGATTTAAATCCAACCTTATCAATAGTTACACTAGATGTTCATTAAAAGGCAGAGATTGTCAGATTATATACAAAAGCAAGAATGAACTATATATTGCCTCCAAAGAAATCCACTTTAAATATAAAGATAAAACTAGGATAAAAGTAAAAAGATGGAAAATAATACAGCATGGAAACACTAATCAAAAGAAAGCTGAAGAGACTCCATTAATATCAAACAAAGTAGATTTCAGAACAGAGAATATTATTAGGGATAAAGAGAGTTATTTCATAGTGATAAAAGGGTCAGTTCATCAAGAGGACACAGTAATCCTAAACATTTATGCACTTAATAATAGAGCTTCAAAATACATGAAACAAAACTGATAGAACTGAAAGAGGAAATAGACAAATCCACAATTATAGTTGGAATTTTTAACACCCCTCACTCAATAGTTATTAGAATAAATAGAAAGTCAGACAGTATATAGAAAAACTGAATAACAACCATCAATTAAGTAGGCCTAATTGGCATTTATAGAACTATCCATGCAACAGCAATAGAATACATACTCTTTCCAAGTACACATAGAACATTTACCAAGAAAACACAAAACAAATCCCAATAAACTCAAAATAATTTAAATCATACAAACTGTTTTCTGCCCACATGGAATTAAATTAGAAATAAATAATAGAAAGATATTAGGAAAATCCCCAAATATTTAGAAATTAACACACTTCTAAATAATGTATGTCATAGAAGAAATCAAAAGGTAAATTAGAAGGTATATTGAAATAAATAAGAGTAAAAATGTAACATCAAAATTTGTAGACACAGCTAAAGCAGTGTTCAAAAGGAAATTTATAGAATGAAACACCTCTATTAGAAAAGAAAGGTCTCAAATCAATGACCTCAGCTTCTACCTTAAGAAACTAGAAAAAGAAAATTAAACCCAAAGCAAGCAGAAGAAAGAAAATAATAAAGATAACAGCAGAAATTAATGAAGTAGAAAACAGAAAGATCCCACATGCCACAGAGCGGCTGGGCCCGTGAGCCGTGCCGCTGAGCCTGTGTGTCCGGAGCCTGTGCTCCGCAACAGGAGAGGCCACAACAGTGAGAGGCCCGCGTACAGCAAAAAAAAAAAAAAAAAAAATACCATTTGCAACAGCAATAGCAACAAACAATACCTGAGGATAAATTTAATGAAAACTATGCAATATCTGAACACTGAAAGATATAGAACATTGCTGAAAGAAATTAAAGAAGACCTAATGAAATGAAGAGATACATTGTCTTCATACATTGTAAGGTTCTGTGTTGTTGAGATGGCAATTCTCTCCCAAACTGATCTCTTAAATTTACACCACCTTAATCAAATTCCCGGAGACTTCTTTGAAGAAATTGAAAAGTTGATTTTAAAATGTATATGAAAATTCAAAAGACCCAGACTAGTCAGAACAACTTTGAAAAAGAAAAAAAGTTGGAGTACTAACACTACTTAATTTCAAGACTGACTATAAAACCACAGCAATCAAGATGGTATGGTATTTGTGTAAAAATAGATGAATTGATTGATGGAACAGAATATAGAGTCCAGAAATAGACCCACACATAATGGTCAATTGATTTTCAAGAAAGATGCCAAGGCAACTGAATGGGAAAAGGACAATCTTTTCAGCAAACGGTGCTGGAACAATTGGATAGCCATATGCAATAAATGACCCTCAACTTACTTAACACCTTATACAAAAACCAACTTGCAATGGATCATAGGGACTTCCCTGATGGTCCAGTGGCTAAGACTTTGCGTTCTAATGCAGGAGGTGCGCTTGGGGAGCTAAGATCCCACATGCCTCACGGACAAAAAAACAAAACATAAAATGGAAGCGATATTGTAACAAATTCAATAAAAACCTTAAAAATGGTCCACATCAAAAAAAAATCTTCAAAAAATGTAGACCATAGACTTGAATATGAGGCTAAAACTATAAAATTTCTAAGAGAAAACCTAAGGAAAAGTCTTAGTGGCCTTGGGCTTGGCAAAGATTTCTTAAATATGATGCAAAAAGCACAAACTATACAACCCAAAATAAGTAAACTAGATATACAAGTAAAAATAATCAAAATTAAATCTTTTGTCTTTCAAAGGCACTGTTAAAACAATGGAATGGTTAGTTAGTCTTTAGAGACTGGGAGAAAATATTTGCAGAATATATATCTGACACAGGACTTGTAACTAAAATATACAAAGAACTCTAACAATTCCATAAGAAGATGAATAATCAAACTAAAATGGCGCAGTGGTTGAGAGTCCGCCTGCCGATGCAGGGGATACGGGTTCATGCCCCGGTCTGGGAAGATCCCACATGCCGCGGAGCGGCTGGGCCCGTAAGCCATGGCTGCTGAGCCTGCACGTCCGGAGCCTGTGCTCCGCAACGGGAGAGGCCACAACAGTGAGAGGCCCGCATACCACAAAAATAAATAAATAAATAAATAAATAAATAAAAATGGGCAAAATATTTAATAGTCACTTCACTATACACAAATTAAATGAGATACTATTGTATAACTACTAGAACAGCTAAAATTAAATCAACTGACCTTTCCAAGCCCTGGCAAAGATCCATGTAGTGGAAATGGAACTGTCATCATTAGTGGTGGGAGTGTAAAATGGTAAAATCATTTTACAAAACGGTTTGGAAGTTTCTGAGGAAGCTAAATATACATCTACCATATGATTCACTCATTCCGTAACCAGGTATTTACCCAAGAAAAACTATGTCCACATAAAAACTTGTATGTAAATGTTTATAGCACTTTTATTTGTAATAGTCCCAAACTGGGAACAATCCAGATGTCCACCAATAGGTGAGTGCATAAGCAAATTGTGATAGAGCTACACAATGGAATCCTACTCAGCAATGACAATGAATGAACCACTGATGCACACAACAACATGCATAAATCTCAGAGTAATTACTCGGATCGAAAAAAGCCAGATAAAAAAGAGTGCGTACTTACTGTATGACCCCATTTATATAATTTTCTATTGCACAAAGTACAAACTATAGTAACAGAGAGCGGATCAGTAGTTAAGTGGAAGGAGGGATTACCAAAGGGCATGAGGAAAGTTTGGGGAGCAATGGGTTTGTTACCTTGATTGTAGTGATTGTTTCACAGGTGTATACATGTGTAAAAATTTATCAAATTGCATACATTAAGTACGTAAAGTTTTTTGCATGTTACTTACACTTCAGTGAGGGTGTAAAACGAAAGGAATTCTTTTTTTTTTTTTTGCAGTACACGGGCCTCTCACTGTTGTGGCCTCTCCCGTTGTGGAGCACAGGTTCCGGACGCGCAGGCTCAGAGACCACAGCTCACGGGCCCAGCTGCTCCGCGGCATGTGGGATCCTCCCGGACCAGGGCACGAACCCGTGTCCCCTGAATCGGCAGGCAGACTCTCAACCACTGCGCCACCAGGGAAGCCCAGGAATTCATTTTTGATTGCTATCCACTGTACTCTCAAACATAACTGAAATGAAATTACAATGTGCAATGTAATCTGATATATACATTTCATTCCATTCCATTTAATTGAAAGTATACTCTGATCATGATCTACAAAGTTGATTTCATACTTCTATAGTAGATTGAGATCTGTAGTTTGAAAAACACGGCTTTAAAATATGTTTGAAAAATGAATGGCTTGAGTCCAAAACAGTCTCTTACACTGACAAGCCCCTCTGAGTCAGTTTCTCTGTCTTGACCACTAACTTTCATCTCCCCTTCTGTTAGTGTGGTTGAGAAATTATAGAACCTTAAAGTAGAAGTCCTAATCTTTCAAATTCTTGCACTGGAAACTGAGACTTACACTCCCCCTTTTGCCATGATCTGCCACTGACTTGTTCGGGAGATTGTTGATCTTATGATCTCATAATGAAAATTCTTCTGTGATGACTCTAGGCAAAAGGAACACTATGGGGGGCTTTTGAGGAGCAGTGAGAAGGCAGCTACCGACCACACAGTTGCTGTGGTTGCCAAGGCTTTTGGACTTTACCAACATGGGTAGCAGCTGCTATTAGTTATCATTTCTCTCATAAAAGAAAGCTAGCAGGCTCTGGCAGTGAACCTACTCTTAGTGATGACTTATTTAGTTTCCTGCAGGATTTACTTTTAGTTGTTGTTTTTGCCTGTGCATGAAGAAGGCCATATGGAAAGTGGTTCCTTGTTTCCTAACATCCAGTACGTTAACAGCGGTAGATGTCTGTGCACAGCAGGGTTTAGCAAAGAAGAGAAAAAACTAGGAGAGGGGAGAAAAGAATAAAAAGTGATGACAGAAATCTAGGCTTGGGGTAGTTCAAGTTCTGCTGTGAATTAGGTTCCCGTATGCAACTTTATATTCATGTGCCTCGCAGTCTCTCTTCAATTACGCATAGTTTTATGTCACAGGAAGTGGTATAATGTGCAAATTCAGTCCATTTTATGGCCATGAAGATTTTACTTTATATATTTTATTGGAGTATAGTTGATTTACAATGTTGTGTTAGTTTCAGGTGTACAGTAAAGGGAATCAGTTGTACATATACATATATCCTCTCTTTTTTCTTTTCCCATATAGGTCATTGCAGAGTATTGAGTAGAGTTCCCTGTGCTATACAGTAGGTCCTTATTAGTTATCTATTTTATATATAGTGGTGTGTATATGTAAATCCCATTCTCCCAATTTATCCACCCCGCTTTCCTCCCAGATAACCATAAGTTTTTATTCTACATCTGTGACTCTATTTCTGTTTTGTAAATAAGTTCATTTGTACCATATTTTTTAGATTCCACATATAAGTGATATCATATGATATTTGTCTTTATCTGTCTGACTTACTTCACTCAGTATGACAATATGTCCATGAAGCTTTTTTTTTTTTTTTTTGCGGGACGCGGGCCTCTCACTGTTGTGGCCTCTCCCGTTGTGGAGCACAGGCTCCGGACGCGCAGGCTCAGCGGCCATGGCTCACGGGCCCAGCAGCTCCGCAGCATGTGGGATCTTCCCGGACTGGGGCACAAGCCTGTGTCCCCTGCATCGGCAGGCAGACTCTCAACCACTGCGCCATCAGGGAAGCCCTCCATGAAGCTTTTAATCAATGAACTCGGAAGCAAAAGAAGATGGAACTCAGGCAGAAGTTTGGGTTGTGATTCTGGCCTCAGCATGTTTCTAGAAAGTGGCTGTGGACAAGCTACTGGAAGAGTTGCTATTATTTCCCAAGACCGCAGCCTCTCCATGGTTCCAGAAGAACCAGTGCAGTAGATGTCCAAACTAAGTTCATGGCACACATAGGAGAGACAGGATTGTAAAGAAGAGCTTAAATTTCCAGGTTTGGCAGAGTGGCCTAGGTCTCAGTTGATTTAGCTCCCAAAGTCTAGATAAGCAGTAGCCAGAAGTTGTAAGTTCAGAATCTGAACACTCTCTGGGGTGGGGAATCAGTTTATTGATGCTATTGCCTCTGGGCAGATAGATTTCAGTATCGAGTTCACACCTTCCTTATTTAGAACTAGGAGAGAGCATGACAGAGTGACAAATACCTGGTTTTGGTGTCAGGCACACCTTGATTCAGATTCTGACTCTGCTGCCTGCCAGCCTTGTGGCCTTGGGAAAATTGCTTAACCTCTCTGAACTTCAGACTTCCCATTTAGAGCAGTAGCTCTCAACTGGGAGTGATTTCACATCCCCCGCCCAGGGAACATTTCATAATATCTAGAGACATTTTTGATCATCACGACTCATGACTTGGGAGTGAGGGGATGCTATTGGCATTTGGTGGGTAGAGGCCACGGATGCTGCTAAACATCCTACGATGCACAGACAGCTCCTCACAGTAAAGAATTATGTCAATAGAGCTGAGCTTGGGAAATCCTTGTTGAGAGATAATATATGCAAGTGTCTGGCATAAAACAGGTGCTGAATCGGTGGCACTATCGTTACCAAACGATCAATTCAGTGTGGCTAATTGAAAACCAGATTCTGGGGAAGCAAGGACTGCGCAAGTGTGCCTTAGGTTCTGGAAAAGTCCCCAACAGTGCTACCTGCAGTCCACTCAACAGTTAATGCAGGTGCGGCAAAGAGGTTCCAAGTGGGGGCTCTGGAGCCAGCCTGCTTGGATCCATATCCTGGCTTTACCACTTACTACATGTGTATTCTTGCTCAAGTCATTAACCTCAGTCTACTTATCTATAAAATGGGGACAACACTGATACCTGCCCACAGAGACGTGTTAAGACACACAAAGGATGGGTCTGCATAGCTTAGCAGCTGCTCAACTCATACTTTCTATTATTACAAGGGGAGTAGTTATGGAGCCAGTGCTGAGAGGGGCACTGATTTTAATTGAAGCTCTGAACTTTTTTTATATGAACTATGAAGAGGAACACAAACCAGACAGAAATGGATAATTCACACAGCAATAGAAAGTTCATCAACCCGCTCAAGACCCAGTAAGTGTTGCTGGGCGGGTTGCCAGGTGTTTATAAATATCATCTCATTAAATCCCCTTGACAATTCTTTGAAATGGCTTTCATTAACCAATTTCAGGCTTATGTTACAGATATGGAAAGAGGCTCCAGACAAAGTAACTTGCCCAGACTCACACAGCCCTAAGGGGTAGAGCTAGGGTTCTAAATCCAGGTAGGACTCTAGCCTGTGCTTTTGTGGGCTGAAATTCAGAAATGCCCACCTCAGGGTAGACTCCAAGATATAAAATATTCAGCTGGTTGGTGTGTTCTGTGTTTAAGGAAGGGAGGAAAAATGTAAAGCCAAGCTCCTGTCTCTAGTACCGGCTGGGACAAGGGGCTTGCGGTATATGGGGATGAGGCAAGGGGAGCAGGACACAAATGACAGGAGCAGTCCTTGCTCTTGTCCAGTGACAACTACTAAGTCCAGGAAAGCCTCCTTGCCTTGCAGAGCAACGTAAAGCTGCTCATGGAGAACATTTCTTGGTAATGGCCGAGGCTTGGCAGCCTGAGAGAAGGGATGTGGGCCGTTAGGTTACTCCCTGTTGGTACTTTCTGCCACAAGGGGATATTTTCTAGAGGATTCCTGAAACGCCCCTCCTCTCACTAAATGTTTCATGAAGCTAGTGGTGTGTGTGTGTGTGTGTGTGTGTGTGTGTGTCTAGTGGGATGAGACCACAATAGCTTGGGCCTGGGGAGCCGGCAGAACCAGGAAGACGTCTCTAGTAAAACGGTGGCCTTCCTCTAAACAAGCAGCTCTGTTTAGATATGGGTGGAAATGGCACCTAAAAATAGCCAAAAGGCTTGAATGTACCCCAGCAGTAATGGTGTTAGAGAGTCGCACCCACTGGTGCTCAGGGCTGGGGCTGTGAGATAGGTGTTTCTTGGCTCTCCTGCGGGTCCCCTTCACCCCATCGCTATTGGAAGGCATCACGAGCTGCTTGCACCCGTCTGGGCAGACCTGCAGGCCCCCTGCTTCACTGCACAGACCATGCTGCTTGAGGCCTTGTTGGGAACTCTGGGCCACACTCACCCAGCAGAAGCTGGGGAGAAGCCAAGCCACTAGGAGAGGCCACTAGGCCTCGGGGTCATCCTATGCCCGTGGGTTCCATGGGAGGCTGTGTTCCTCCCCCCGCAGCAATGCTCTCTCAAGTTCACTAGCCTGGTTGTTTAAATATAGGAGAGGAAACAGCTGCTGGCTGGGCGGAAGTTTCTGAGGAGACAGGGTTTTGGCGGGGGCTTGCTAAGGCTGATAAGGACACAGGCTCTGCTCCCAGATGGGCGTCTGCTGATTTGCTTTGGGCCTTTCTGACACTGCCCTGAGCCACGGGTGTCAGAACTTGGCTCCTTGGTCATGACTGACGTGGCAAGGAGCACCTTCCTGCTTAGGTCAGCTCGAGCCCAGGTGATGTGTACAGGATCGTGGAAGGTGAGGGCGGGCTGTGTGCCAAGGCGCGTGCCAAGGGCGCTGTCCTGGCAGGCAGAGCCCAAGCCCGGTTCTCCTACAACAGGACTGTCAGAGGAATCCCAGCCTCAGGCTCCGCTGATGGGAGCTGGGGAGGGAGACACAGCGCCCAGATGAGTCACCTCGGGGGAATCGCAGAAGCTGCAGTTCCGGGACTCTTGGGGCGTGTAAGTGAATGGGTACCCACGCCCGCGACAGAGCATGGGCATCACGGCTGGACCTGATCTTAATGGGGGCGCCCCTCTCTGGGCCGGGCTGTGCTGACAAGAGCGGCTCAGGTCTGCGGTCTGCGGGGAACACTCCCTCTCGCATCCCTTGCTCGCAGACTCCCAGAGGAGCACCTCCGGCCGGGTGTACCACCGGCGTCCTCAAATTGTGTGGCGGATGAATCAGCCCCAGAGTTCCACACCCTCCACCCCCGCGTTAGAGCAGCGGAGCTGAGCTGACGGCGCAGTGACCCCCTGGGGGTGCCTGGGAACCAGTACCGCCCCCCACCAAGCCCCCCCCCCCCCCCCCGAGAGCTCCACCTCCTTGTCCCTGCTTCCCTCCAGTTCTCAGACCTATGGCTGGGCTCAGCTGCCTGTGAGGACCCGGCCCATCGCCTCAGCGCAGGGCACCTTTAGTTCCTCGCAGGGACCTCCTTCCTTGTCATCTGCTGCGGGGGAGACTGACAGCGTCACCCGCTCCCACGAGGAAGCACACAGCCCCTTCCTCGCGCAACATCCAGGACCTGAAAACTCCCCTCCGCTGGTGTTTCCTTCATCAAATAAGCAGGGCTGCGGACTGGCAGGGGGCAGTTTAGGAAACTGGTGTTTCCTCTTCCAGACCCAGGGAATGAGGCTCAGGCTTACTCGGTGGGAGTCCTGGCTGGGCAGCCCCTGTGACCCAGTCTATGTCCCACCAGCTGTGCCGGTAGCCAGTCCGTGCGATGCTCAGAAAGGCCTTTCCAGGTTAGAGTCTGGGGTCAAGAACTAGCGCTTCCCTCTAGAGGTTCCCACTTGAGGGGAAAAGCAGATCCTGGGGCTGTCTTACTGTTGAATTCCGGATTCGAGCTGCTCACCCCCGTCTCTCATCTGCAGAGACTGGCAAAACCCACCTCTCAAGGTTGCAACGGGACTGAACGAGCAGCCCGGGGCATGTGGCACAGGGGTTGGGCAGGTGACTGACCCAGGTGGATGTTGGCTCTACTGTCTACAAGCAGGGCTACCTTGTTGAGTTACAGAACCTTTCTAAACGCAACTTCCCTCCTGCAAAGAGCAGATGTGATGAAAAGGATGTGTTCTGCGATACAGCCTTGACAGGGATCAAGGGAGAGCGTGTGACAGAGCACTAAGCATTGTGCCAGGCCCAGAGGGCGCCTGCAGGAGGGTTAGTGGCTGTCGCTGTATTACTGTGGCTCCTGACACATAGTAGGCAATCTCTACTTGCTATTTTTTCTTTTCCTTCCTCATCTACCTGACTTTGAGGCGGTGTGGTATAGTGTGTGTGTGTGTGTGTGTGTGTGTGCGCGCGCGCGCGCGCGCGTGCACACTTGCAGGGGGCAGTGGTGCTGCTGGGTACTAGTTTAGACTTGGCCTCTCACTTACACATCTATTTTGTCTTTGAACCTTTCTTATCACCTGTGAAATCGGGAGTTTGACCTATTGTTTTCTCAGATCCATTTCAGCTTTAACAGAGAATTTAACATTTAAAATGGCATTCATAAAAGGCTATGCATATACTCCGTTCATCTGGTCAAGACGCAGCCGAGTTCATCTTTGGAAGCGAAACTGGGGAGGAGTTGTGAGGCCTCCAGCAGTCTTGGGCCATTACGCCAAGGCCCCTGTGCCTCTCCGTGGTTCTCTGCTGAGGCTTCGCCCTTTGCCCTCTTCCCTGAGGTTCTTGCATCTTCCTTCGCAAACCCCTCCTCCATCTCCCCCAGTCCCACCCTAGGCAGCGGCTGCCCTTGCCTCCCTGTAGCTGTTTCCAGTCCATAGATTGCGTGGAGTTCACGTTGGTCATTTGTTCCATTTGCTCAGAAACAACAGCTGGCATTATTGGCAAGAAAGGGAGAGTGTGCCAACTCCAGAATCACATAAAAAGCTCTAGTCATGGGCACTGGGCAGGGCACGGGGGTGGGGGACAAAGGGGCGTGGGCTGGACTGTCTTGCAGTGACCTAGAGTTCTGTTGCCCCAGCTGAAGTCATGGTCATTAAAGCGAGGTCTAGCCTTCCACTGGGAATGGCCAGAGCAGGCCAGTTGGCTCATCTTGGAGGGACAAGGACAGAATGAGATGCTATTTTGGAAGCCGGGAGTGATTGGAGTTGGCTCCACAGCCCGGCTCTGAGCCTAAACTCTCGACCTAAAACAAACTTATTTCTTTGTTGCCTTGAAATCAGGAAAGATTCCACGGTTAATGAAAGATTGGATGATGTTTGGTGTTGAGGGTTGACAGCAAATACAAATAGATGTAATTCAAGTTAAATTGTGGGCCTCATGTGCCCCCAGGTTTGCCATGCAGTTGTTTCGGCAGGAGTTGGCTGTAATATTCAGCAACCCTTACACCCTGCGCAGGAGGGGGCCCTTCCCAGTGGTGAATAGTGTCGAGTGACGTGCCAGGCCCTCCAGAATGAATGACACGTGAGAAATGGAAACTACGATTATTGCTTGGGATAATCTTGCTCTTGAGACTGGTGCTGGGAGAGTGTCACCTGGGGCACGTCGGGGGCCAGGGTGGCTCTTAGGGGCCAGTGACCTGGCAGACAGCATGTCTGGAACTGAGCGTCTTCAGATCAGAGCTGCCTTTCCCCAGGCTCACAGAGGAGTCATGGATGGGACGGTTGGGAGCCCACCGAGGTCGCCTGCTTCTGCTTCCCCGGGTAGGTGGGCACCATCTCCAATGCTAACAAACCACTTGGAACGGGGTAAGCAAGTTACCCTGGCAACTGTGGAGAAGGGAGAGGAAGATGATACCGCCTCCTCCAAATCTCCTTTGGACACTTCCTGTTTCAGAAGCCAGGAGCACTGCTGGGGGATTTGGACAGGAGTAGAGCCGCTCCACTGAGAAACTGGGAGAGTCAGTGCCGAAGAGACCAGCATCTGGGGAGTCCTTCCTCTTGGATTCCCAAAAGCCTGTATCTCACGGTTTGGGGAGGCTGGTAGGTGTGAAATGATTTTCCTTTAATTCAATATTTATCAAGCACCTCTTAGGTGGAGCAGTGGCCGGGCGCTGGCGTGACCCTGACCGTGCAACCAGGACCCTCCCCTGTAGCGCTCACACACTGGTAGAGGGGGAGGTCAGCAAGACCGTGGACCAGCTGCCGGGCCCACGTTGCTTCCCTCAGCCCTCGGTCAGGTATCTTTGTCACTTATCAAGGGGAAAATGAAGACACAGAATGAACAACTTGTCCGCCATCATCCATTTAGAAACAGAGTTTTAAAAAGACAGATGAGCATGTTTTGCAGCACAGGCCTGGACCGGACAGTGATCTCTCCCCGGAGCATGTCAGGTGAGGGCGGAGTGGGAAGGGCCTGGCACCTGGATGAAGAGGCACGGATGTGCGTGCCGTCAAGCATCTCACTGTAGCTGAACGTCCATTAGGCCCATCTGGGGTGCTCCAGGTGTAACTCATTAGCACCCACCACTGCACCCATCAGCACGGGTTGACAGGCAGACTGGTCAAGGCTCAAGTGCAGGCATGAAAGAAGAAAAAATCAACCACAGACTTGGTTGGAGGGTCCTAGGCGGTTTGCGGATTCAGAGAGAGGGGGGACCAGAATGACAAAGGAGCCAGTGAAGCAGAACATGGATAGAGCCCCTCCAGCAAGAGACTGAGAGAATCAACCCTAAGAAAATGCAGGAACTGGGGAGCGCATCGTTAGGGATTCCCAACCACGTGGGTTCCCAGTCTTTCTGCTGGCGAAGAACCCTGGCTGCTTGCTCCAGGTTTGACCTTGAACTAGCCACTCTGGGCATCAGATTCCTCTGTTGCTCCCTCCCACCCCCAATCCTCATATTCTGGAAACCCCATACCAAACCCAGTGATCTGTCACACTACATCATGTGTCACACTAAATGGGCTAGCCAGGACCAGAGGTGGTTCTGGGTCCTGCAGACAGAGCAGTGACAAGCCAAGTGAGGAAAGGAATAAACTCTGATGAAGTGCTCTGGTTGTGAAAGGGGTAACATAGGAAATAAACAGAGTGAGATGACGGAGAGTGCGTGCGCGCGCGCGTGTGTGTGTGTGTGTGTGTGTGTGTGTGTGTAGAGGGCACCATTTTAGATAAATCACAGAGATGAGAGAATGAAATAGGCTATTGTATATAAAAATGCTGAAACCACAAACTGTAATGTAAATAGCAGACATTCTCCCTGAGGGTGCCTTTGACCAGACCCAAACTTTGACCAGAAAAATGTTGTTCTCTATCTGTACTGGTTTGCAATTGAAGTTAGATGCAAAAAGCTATTTTTGGTGAGAAAGAGGACTTCCTAGATCCCTCCTGACTCCGCAGTGGACGTAGAGACATATGGTCAGCATTCCTGCAAGGTGAGGAGTGGAGAGACCTGAGAATAATGCAACACACATCCAATGAGAATTGATTGTAGGTCTCCTATGTGCCAGGTACTATTTCAGGCTCTTGGTACTTTTGGCAGAAGGGGAGAGGGAGGGAGATATAAAGATGAATAAGGTATAATTTCTTATGGAGTTTACTTAAGGAGTTTACTAGTTACTGGGGTTTGCTAGCTAGTGAGAGGAGCAGTCATGTAATTAAATAACTACAAAGTGGTGTAATAAGTGTGAGATGACGTGGGAGTACAGAGGGGGAAGCTATTGACTCAGCCTGGTAGAGTAACTTCAGTCCTTGGTGGAAGTGGGTGGGGTTACATAAATAAAAATAAATTCCACCCGGAGAATCATTACATTATGCTCTATACAGCATCATTCCTAAGGGAACATTTACCAGATCCTGCTGGATACTGATGCTTCAAGTATTGTATTGAAAGCTTTCCTCAAAGGGCTCACTGAACCCCAGAGGGCATTTCCAGTGTCGACGTATTTTTTCTTTTGCCCAAACTGATCATCTAAAATACGATTGTGGATCACTTGTCCGGGGAAAAAAATCCTCCCCTCCAAGTCGTGGGGGGACTGACAAGAATCTTTGTTTAAGAACCTGGGTGAATCAACCGGCAGACCTGCCTTCAAAATAAACACTAACGGGCCTTCTAATGTCAGTTCTGTGTGTTCGTTATTTACAGCTTGCCCACTTCCAAAAAGCATGGGAGCCCTT
The DNA here is from genome assembly GCF_964374135.1 of Grampus griseus. NCBI lineage: Eukaryota > Metazoa > Chordata > Mammalia > Artiodactyla > Delphinidae > Grampus > Grampus griseus. The sequence goes on from NC_139017.1 coordinate 85,611,427, forward strand.
CATAATAAAAGAACAAGGCACGACGGAATCCCCGACACAACAGGTGCCAAGGGCTGACGCGGGGACTATAGATGCTGTGGGATACCTAAGCAGAGCGTGGTTACTGAGACAGAACACCAGGGCGGAGCCTCTTGGCTGCCCACACAAAACCAAATTATACAAAGCTCTACCACTAAGCAGTTCAACAAAGCAGGCTAGTTTATTAAGAGAAGCAACTTTTTTTTTTTTTTCTAACACTAAACTCCTCAGAGAAATGTATCCTGAGAAACTTTCTATAGGGAACATAGCAGCAGATAGTATCTTTGGTCATGATGAAATGCAGTACATACTTCCTCTGACAGCCTTCCATATTTACCTTTAATAAAACGCAGAGGCTGAGGTTATCTGGGAACGCGTCTCAGCAGGGAACTAAAGTAATATGGTTCCAGGACGCCATTGCCTCATGTGGCCCACTGTAGGAGTTGCACGCAGAGAGTGTGGAGGGGGAGGGGACTGGCTGCTCTGGAGGCCCAGGATACCCCCCTGCTGAGCTGAGCTTTGACAGGTGCTGGAACGCAGACAATTGGCCCAATAACACATTGCCCCTAGTAGGTGGCCTGACCTCTGAAGCCAGTCTTATCAATTAGGACACTGAAGGATTTCTGCCCAAATGACAATTGGGGTTTTGGCATATTGATGTGTAACTGTCCTCATGGGGTTCATTGAGAAGAGCCAGGGCTTTGAAGGCAAGACAGACTGGGGTTTGGGCCCAGTTCTGCCATTTACTGGCTGTGTTGCCCAGAGCAAGTCATTCACTGGCTACCATGCCTTAGTTTCCTCATCTGTGAAATGGATCTAATAATACTCACTTGCAGGGTTGCTGTAGACTTGTGTGTACAACCCCTGGCAGAGTGCCTGGCACAGGTTGGTTGGCATCCAATCATGCAGCTCTCATGGTCATAAATATGAGAGGCCTTGTAGTATAGGAGGGGAAGACACATATGTCATCAAAACAGGGGCATTCCCACCCAATTCCTGCAGGAGTGTCATCACATTTGCTAGGTAGAAGGTAAAAAGCAGGGCCCGGGGCATGGTCCTGCTGGAAACGTTTAGGATCAGCAGTTGCTCTATCCGGAGTTCATTCTTACACCTTCTGGTGTTTAGACAAAGGGTGTGGGGATCAAGAGCAGGGTGTACAGTTGGCCACCCCGGGGACTGTGGAGACACCCGGCATGGGTGGTCAGAAGCCTGGGGCTGTGATGAAGAGGAGGCTGGATTGCGAAGAGACCCAAGGTGGTTTGAGAAATCATGTGCACCAAAAGACAGGAAGCATTCCAGCAAAGGCCGGGAAAATGGACCAGTGGGCCCTGTGCCCATAGAAGGGAGAGGACAGGTCAGAGACTGGCAGGCACCGAGGGAGGGCCTGGTGACATAGGCATAGGGAGCGAAACATCCCGGTGGGGCCTCCCCGGGTGGTTTCTGTCCCCCCCGCAGCCCTCCCCCCACGTCAAGGAGGCCAGAGATGGCTCCATCCTCACACTGCCTCTGACCAGATGGGCAACCTTGAGTAGATCCCCCTGTCTCTCTGCCTCAGTTTCTCCTGCTGGGAGATGAGACGAATGATACCTACCTTGCGGGGTTGTTGTGTTCATTTACTGACGTGGACCGTGTGAGGAGTTTTGCACGCTATGAAGGGCACCAAATATTGTTTTTACTGGAACACTCACGGGTTTAAAAGGAGAAGCTGCTTCTCAGCCCCTTGAATCAAGAGGATGGAATTTGGCACTGCCCAGGAATATTCTTTGGGATTGGATTGAATTTAGGCAGATGGCAATCTCTCTGTGTCGCGATCTGAGGGGGCTGGCTAGGTGGTGCTCGGAGGCTGTGCTGCTAAATTCTCAGGGATTTTATTGCTCAGCCTGCACCCTGAGTGGCAGTGGAAATGTGCTGCCACCTGGTGGTCACTGCTGCACATAGCACCCCAACAGGGACACAGGAATAAAAGCCTCTTACCTGCTAAGACTCCGGTAGTCGGAACACCTCCTCACTTCCTAAGTGCCTAGAACCTGGAATAAATATAGTCAGCTGAACCCTTCTCTGGATTCTCCACTAGAGCCCAGAGGCCTTCTGACACACTCAGTGTGGGTGGAGGGTCTGGTGGGTGGGGCGTAGGTGCCAGGAACAGTTCCCCTTAGCTGGGCAGGATTTCCTGTTGCTCAGAGTGAAGGAACCTTGACCTCTCTCCTCCCCCATCACACTGGCTCTCAGTTAGTCTGCTGAACTCAGGCTATAGGGAGTCCCTGGCTCCTTGGTCACAGCTGAAGTCCTAGTAGGAAGCCCCCTGGGGACAGTGGCTGCAGATCGGCACAGCCTCCTCCCTCTGGCTTGATTGAGAGGCAGAGAAGGAAGGGGGGATGGCAGAGGGGGAGAAAGAGCAGACCACCGTCCTGGAGGGACTCTGAGCACTTGCTCTTTCTAAGCCTCTGCTGCTGGCTGGCAAGCATCAAGTTCTATAAAAATATAAATCTTTGGGGAAGTGGTGATGGGGCCAAGAGGAAGTGAGCAAAATGATTTTGTGCAACTCTGCAGGCAGCAGTCGAGTCAGTGAGAGCCAGCCCCTGGCAGAAGCCCGCACCTTCCGCCTGCCTGACATCCTGTCTCAGCAACCACCTGCACCAGTTCTGGGGCTGCAGAGTCCTTTCCTTGGGCCCCTGCTAACACTGCGTCTTGTTGTTGCTGCAGGCTGGGTGCTGGGATTTCCCAGGCTTTTCTGAGAAGCTGCAAAGGATCAGATGAACCATCTCTGGCCGGGCTCTTAAGCTTTTAAGCAGAAGCCCAAGGGTCAGGTTGTGGCCTTGCAGTTGATCTGAGTCCAGTTGCCTCAGCCCATGGTGGCTCCAGGCCAGGGTTTGGGACACGAGAGGCCTTTCCCTAGGACTTCGGTTGCTTTTTCTCTGATTCAGGCTCATGGTTCCTCCCAGACCCTTCCCTCCTCCATATTTTCAGGTTTTTTCAGTAGAACCTAAACAGACATGGGCTTTCTTTTAGATGGGAAAATCTGCTGAGCCACGTTTCACTTATAATTTATTTTATTATTAAATTTTTTGTGTGTGGGGCACCTTGGTCCAACAAAAGGTTTTCTTTCTGGTACAGAGATCCCCTTGGGGCCCAAGCCCTTCTCGTTTATGCATTTACGGAAGCCGGGAACCTGGGTTTGAATGCCAGCTCTGCCACTTCCTAGCTCTGCATCCCGGGGGGCAAGTTACTTAACCCTTCTGAGCCTCAACAGTAATGACAGTATCTACTTCATCAGAGAGAATCGAAGGAGATCAGATGTATAAAATGCTCGGCACAGCAGCTAGTATAATGGAAAGTGCTTCACAGGTCCTAGCTGATTGGTATTCTATACCCAGTGCTGGTATTCTATACCCAGTGCTGAGTTTATGCCCCCTGGTTCACTGAGGTTCCTACTCATTCATTTGTCAATATTCTGAGCACCTAGTAGCTGTCAGGCATTGTGGTAGGGGATAGAAATGCAGAAATGAAAAGGGGAGCTCCCTGCCTTCCAGCAGCTCAAAGAATAACAGGGGAGGGATTATATAAACCCAGCATGGGACAGGGGCGGGTGGGGTCTGAAAATTTTTCTTCAAGGTTCAGTTTGAGAAGTGTCTAGAAGGAAAAGTGCTTGTTTTCTGTGTGGATGCACAGGAGAAGGGCCTTCCTAGCCAGAAAGGAGCATGTGCGTAGGGGAGAGGAAGTGAAACAGCTCGCTCTGAGCCCCGGGACACGTGGCCCAGTGGCACTTATGGTTTCCTGATGAACCAGGCAACAGGAGACTGCAGGGGCTGGGAGACCCCCTCACAGAGAGTCTCCAATGCCATTCCGAGGAGTCTGGACTTGATCGTGGGAGCAACATGGAGGCTGCACCTGGGGCTGGGTTAGGGGGCTCAGAGGTGATGAGGGTAGTTCCCTGACTAAGAGTGGCTGTGGACCGGGTTGGGGGGATGGGGAAAGGGGACCATTCCTCCTGGTTTCTCTGTCCTCTTTCCCTGGCTGCCCTTTGGTGTTCGGTCTAGAATGAAAAGGACACTCAGGGCCCTGTCTTACCCCAAAATGCTAAGTGGCTGTGAAAGCCTTCCTCCTCACCCCTCACATCAGCCCCCTGAGTATCGGTGGGCTCTGTCTACTCAGAAAATATAAAGGAAGGGCTTCCTTTATTCATGGAGAGGAAATGCCCCAGGTTTGTGCAGAGGATTCTGGGAACAATTCCTGGGGAAGGGGGGGGAGGCGGTGGCTGGGTCAGTGGCCCCAAGTGTGTCCCCTGTCTCTCCTTGTTCCTGTGGGTTACAGCTTCACAGGCTATCCTGTCCCCACCACGCTGTCCTTGTGACTGGTCCTTGAGCAAAACCCTTCTACTTGGTTTCTCTAACCCAGATGAGATGGGCTGATTCTGGAAGGACTCACCTGGGTCTTAAAGGAGGGGAATTAGGCTGGAATCTGAAAACACCCACCAGTCGGGTTTCCAGCTCCTGCTGTCACTTCCATCCCTAACAGCTCGGCTCACTTCCGGTAGGATGGATCTGTGGTTTTTCCCTGGCCTCCACCTCCTTCTCCCTCCCCCAAGCTTCTGGCCTACAGCTGCACAAGGGCCACAGGCTTTTTTCTTTAAATGCAGGAACTGTCCACTGTCTGTCCAGCTCCCAAACACACAGCAGCTGTCTGTGCTCCACTCTGCCATGAGCCCACTCGCTCTGTCCTCGTCCACCCCAGCCAGACCCGGGGTTACCAAACCCTCCAGGAAAAATGTTCCTTAGCTATACCATCACCACAGCCAGGCAACACGACTCATTGCTACCCCAGAGGGTCTTTCTCTCCCACAAGGTTTTGGTGCTACTGGGTGGCTGAGGGTCAGGAGCCGGGGTACATTGTTGGCAGTGAATTACCAAGATTCAACAACGGCTTTACAGCGAGGAGGACTTGTTTCGGTCGCACGCAGCCTCCTAGAAATCGCTCTCTATATCTCCCTTCTCCCGAGCAGAGATAAAGAGAGCAGCTGCAGTAGAGACATTTATGAGAGGTCACGTTGGAGGCTGGTGACACCTTTCATGTTCCCAAAGTGCAGGGATGTGGGCACGGCTAACATTGGGAAATGCTGGAGCGACAGAAATGCAGTTGGAGAGGACTGCCACTTAATGTCCGGGGAGTTGGCTCATTTCCCTGAGCAAGTCTAGCAGGGATTAGCAAGGCACACCAGACAGACTTGGGATGCGGTGGGGGTGGGCAGTGGGGGGGTAGGGGTGTCGACAGATGATGCCGAAGCAGAACAACTAAAGAAGACCCTGGCAGGCCCCATGCTGAGGCATCTCGCCAGTGCCCCAGTGAGAGGTGTTTGTTAGTAAACACCAGAACAGCACTCCTGTGATCGTCAAATTTTATTTTTTGGCTCTACGTAGATTGGTGCTTAGAGGTAAGTATTATCAACCCTTCAATCCACAGTGTGGGCTTAGGTCCAACTGTTCCTTTTGCTGTCTCTCTAAATAACCCTTTTGGGCGGCACTGAGAAACCCCTGAACCAGGGGAACTCCAAATAAAAATTGCATTCAAGTGTCTGATTCCCAGGAGTTCCCAGGTGAGCAACTTCAGGGAGAGGGTCTGATTTTCAGGTAGATGGCTGTTCCTGCAGGGCGGGGGTGGGCCTTGGGGCCGGAAGGCAGGAGGTATGCTGTGTGATCATGTGTACATGTTGCCCTTTCCCTCCTTTCTGCATGGCTGGTCATCCTGTTGTCCCTCAAATAGATCTGACACAGGCTGGTTGCTAGTGTGAGGGCATGGTGGGTGTGTGGGCTGAGAAGGGAAGATGAAGGTCAGCAGATGTGATGCTTACGGGAGGTGCTGAAGTTTTGCTCATCTGAACAGGGAATCTTAGTTTGTCTCTTTGGCAAAAGATCTTTGATACAAAGGCTGTGTTCCAGCTATGCCCCAGCAGAGTCAACTCATGTGGCCGAATTCTCAGTCCTTACTGTTATGAGCTGTCTTAGTACCTTTGGGCTGATATAACTGAATACCAAAGACTAAGTGACTTAGAAACAAGAGAGATTTATTTCCCACATTTCTGGAGGCTGGGAAGTCCAAGATCAAGGCATCAGTAGAACCTGTGTCTGGTGAGAGCCAACTTCCTGGTACATAGATGGTGGAAGGGGCAAGGGAGCTCTGTGGGGTCCCTCTTATAAGGACACTAATCCCATTCATGAGGGCTCCACCCTCATGACCTAATAAGCTCCCAAAGCCACCACCTCCAACTACTTTGACTTGAGGGTCAGAATTCAACCTATGAGTTTTGGGGGGACACAGTCAGTCTATGGAGTGTACTCTTTAGAAAGAGTACATTCTGGCTAAGTTTAGGAGCCTGCCACCAAAGGCTATTTCTTTCTCTTCTGTGGGTTCTGCTTGCCTCCTTACTGTGCGATCTTTCTGATAAGCTATCAGAAAACCAGAATGTTACGTGGTCAGTGCTCCCAGCTCCTCTCCCACCCAGAGTGACATTCTTATCTAGTCCTTGAGTAAATGAATGCTGAGTCTTCTCCATGCTACAAACATGCTCCCACCCAGCTCTCATTCTTTCCATCTTCTTGCTGAGTGTTCCTGGCTCTGTGCTTCCCCTTGGCCCATCTCACTTCCTGAAACACCACTGAAGAGCATTGCTTGTCTTGATGGGGCTTAAGTAGCCCTCCAGGGGCAGGGGAACTAACAGAAGCAGCATTTTCACTTTCAGCCCACATAGAACTGTCCTCCAGGCTTCTGGGAGCCCAGGGGTGTACGGCCTGCATTGGGGCTGAAAGTGATGGCCCTGTGATGGACTGTCTCTAAGGACAGGGGGAGAGGGGGTTCCAACAGAGAAGAGAAGGAATGGGTGTGTTGTGAGCTCTGGACTGTGGCTGCTGCACCTGGACCTCTGGTGAGATGTCTGGCAAGAGCTAGGCTGACTTGTCCACACGGATCTTGTTGGCACAAATGTCACCTGGGAGGCTCCACCTGGAAAGCGAGATGCCTCTCAACAGCACTGCCGTGTCCTTGGCCAACGCTACCTACATCACTGTGGAGATTCTCATTGGGCTCTGTGCCATAGTGGGCAACGTGCTGGTCATCTGGGTGGTCAAACTGAACCCCAGCCTGCAGAACACCACCTTCTATTTCATTGTCTCCCTAGCCCTGGCTGACATTGCTGTCGGGGTGCTGGTCATGCCTTTGGCCATTGTCATCAGCCTGGGTGTCACAATCCACTTTCATAGCTGCCTTCTCATGACCTGCCTGCTGCTGATCTTCACCCACGCCTCCATCATGTCCTTGCTAGCCATTGCTGTGGACCGATACCTGCGGGTCAAGCTCACGGTCAGGTAACTTGCTTGGAGAGGGGTGGTGTGGGGCAGTGATAGAGGTGCCTGGGAAATGGGACTACAACCTCCAGATCTCAGACTTTTTGAGTGGAAACAAATCCAAATTGGCCTCTGAGCTTGAAAGAGGTTCTTTTCACCACTTGGTGTGTGAAGAGTTTAACAACGATGAGTAGAGACTTGGGAACTAGAAACAGAGGAACGCTCCAATCCCTCCCCACTGACTACAGGAGTATATGCTCAATACCCTGGGGAGCTAAAGATGATAAAAACTCGATGCATCTTTAATTAGTGAAAAATGCTCTTGACTTTTAGAAATGATAGAGACGTACTAGATGATAAGATAAGCAGAGAGGAAAGAAGGAGATAAACTGATGTTTCTCTTCTTTGCAAATGTAGGCTATTTTAAAGTTATTTTAATTTTGTTTCTTCTTCCATGTTGAGAAGGGGACCACAAAAGTTCTCCATTACAGAAAGTAGTAACAACTTTTCAGGTGACCATGTGAACAGAACAGATTGCCAAATGAAGAAATCGAATTCCCCAGGTGTCCTGAATTACATTGGTATCTTGTTGCTCCTCTCTTCTCTTGGGGAAAGAGCATGGTGAGGGAGCTACAGACAACTTTTGATACAAACGAGCCTGGGTTCAAATCCCAGATCTTGAGGCCTGATCTTGGGCAAGTTATTTAGCTTTCTGTGTCTCAGTTCCTCGTCATAGTGTTAAGATGCTCTGAACTCAGATTCACCTCCATTCCATTTTAGCTCCAACACTTTTGGCTTCTACAAGTTGCTTAACTTGTCTGTTTCATTTTTTTCATCTATAAAATGGGGATGATAATTGTACTTTTCCCATAAGATCAAATGAGTTAATACACGTAAAGCTCTTAGAAAAATGCCCAGCACACAGTCTGTGCTCAGTAAATGGTAGCTGTAACTACTATGATTTTCACCATTACCATCAATGAAATGGAGAGTGTCATAAAAATATCTCCAGTTTATCATGAGATTTTATTGAGAGAAAGTCTACTGAGTACATAGCCAGTACTTAAAATCTGCTTCCTTCTTATAGCCTATGTAGAATGTTGTCAGGAAGAATGGTTTAAGGAGAAATGGTGACTTTTGATTGGATGAGTCTTTTAAGGTCCTGGAAGCACCTCAACATGATGTTTGCAACTCCATGAGAGTGGAGTCTAACTCAAACCCCAAGTGTAGTGCAAATAGAGAAGCAGGGGCAGACACAGGTAGGGAGTAAGTGTGGGACAGGCAGAGTCTAATTTATGGACAGCAGCACAACAGCCAAAAAACAAAACAAACAAACAAAAAACCAGTGCAGAGCACAGCAGGCAAACATGCTTTGAGCAGATTATTTCTCCCCAGGTAAGGCGATCCCAGGAGACTTTGATCGATAACTCTTACCTCCCAGGGACTGAAGAATTCTTGGGCTGGAAATGGAACTGTGAATGGGGTACGCAAGCCCCTGACTCTAGGCAACGTACTCCTGTTGCTTTGGAGGTTGTACTTCTTTAGAAAAGTTCCCAGAGAACTTTGCTGTATTTTTCTCTAATCATTGTCTGCTCATCTTGTCTTCACATCCAGTAGAGTTTAGCTGAAATCACCATAGAATACCAACACCCTCCAGCTCCATCTCCCCCCACTCATTAGCAATTCCTCTGTGAACTCACTGACTCTCTTCCATTCCAACAGATACAAGAGGTTCACCACTCAAAGACGAATATGGTTGGCTCTGGGCCTTTGCTGGCTGGTGTCATTCCTGGTGGGATTGACTCCCATGTTTGGCTGGAACATGAAACTGAACTCAGAGTACCACAAAAATCTCACCTTCCTTTCCTGCCAATTCCGTTCCGTGATGAGGATGGACTACATGGTCTACTTCAGCTTCTTCACTTGGATTTTCATTCCCCTGGTTGTCATGTGTGCCATCTACCTTGACATCTTCTATGTCATCCGGAACAAACTCAATCAGAACTTTTCTAACTCCAAAGAGACAGGTGCATTTTATGGACGGGAGTTCAAGACAGCCAAGTCTCTGTTTCTGGTTCTTTTCTTGTTTGCTTTGTCCTGGCTGCCTTTATCCATCATCAATTGTATCATCTACTTTAATGGTGAAGTACCACAAGTTGTGCTCTACTTGGGCATCCTGCTGTCCCATGCTAACTCCATGATGAACCCTATCGTCTATGCTTATAAAATAAAGAAGTTCAAGGAAACCTATCTCTTGATCCTCAAATCCTGTGTGATCTGCCAGCCCTCTAATTGCTTGGACTCAAGCACTGAGCAGACTTCTGAGTAGCTATCCATGAAAGATGACTCTCCATTCCATTACCCTTCAGATTCAGCATGGACAAACTCTTGAGGGCCTACCCACCCGGGCCATGGGCTCTCACGTGTTTGATTCCTTCCAGTGATGTGGGATGCATTTGGCTGGCTGTCTCCAATTTTATCTTCCCTACTACCCTCTTTCTCTAATTCAATTTTTTTCTTGTCCTTCTTTTCTAATTCAATTTTCTGGGTGTCTGACTTGAGGACAATAGTCTATTGTTACTACTGCCTGTGTTCCTCCTTCCCAAACAGAAGTCATGGTATCTGAAGGATGCCTCATTGACTTACTGACAAAAGGGTCCCAACTGGGCTGGACATGGACGTAATGGTGACTCAGTTCTACTCCATTATGGAACTAAGCAGAGAACCCTGCTCTCAGCAGATACCTGGAGGATGGATGGAATGCAAGGAGTGAACTGAGTTTAAGAGGGACTTAACTTGCTGGATTCACCTGTAAATGTATTTGAGTAAATAAAAGATGATAACTAATTGCTGTGTAGCTCTTTGCTGAGGGTCAGGGTCACTTGGGTCTTGAAGACCCAGCTGGCTCCTCCTGGCACTCAGCCTGCTTCTACCTGATGCCATGTGGCATGTTCGTCTGTGTAAATTCTAGGACCCTCACCCCTGGCCCCAGAACACCCTGCTCCTTTTTCCAGGGCTGATCAGAACATTTGTCAACTTTATGAACCATTCATCGAGTGTTAGAGAAGAAATGATTCTTAGAGCTGAGTCTTAATCATCTCCTCTGGTATTTTATAATTTAATAGGAATAGCGGGAGTGGGGCAAAAAGAGACACCAGACAGCTATTATATGTTGAGCACTTTCTATGTACTATTTTGCACGCGTTCTCTCTTTTGGTCCTGACAGTCTTTTAGGTACCACCGTTATTACCATCTCTATTTTGCAGAAGAGAAAACTGAGGCACAGAGGTGTTAAGTAACTTGTCCACGATCACACAGTTAACGAGTATGAGAGCCAGGATTTCAAGGCAGTCCTGCCTTATGGGAGAACCCAAGATTCTTGCTAACTATCCCTAGACATGCAGAGTGACTTGGCATTTCTACAAATTCCAAACTCTTAAGTCCACCTTATGTACAATTAACAGAATCATGGGTACAAACTATGATTTGTATACTCAAGGACTGCTGGGGGCTTCTCTGGTGGCGCAGTGGTTGAGAGTCCGCCTGCCGATGCGGGGGACACGGGTTCGTGGCCCGGTCTGGGAAGATTCCACATGCCGTGGAGCGGCTGGGCCCGTGAGCCATGGCCGCTGAGCCTGCGCATCCGGAGCCTGTGCTCCGCAACGGGAGAGGCCACAACAGAGAGAGGCCCGCGTACCGCCAAAAAAAAAAAAAAGACTGCTGGGTTTTTTGCATTAACTGCCGTTGCCAATTGGGACACCAGACAGGGATGGCGTTCTAGTCAAGTCATTCGGGCTTTAAGTGTGGCTCTGGAAGTTTGAGGTGGCATCTCTGATTGGGCTATCCAAACTTGCAGCTGTGGACTCTCACTCCCAAGACAATAAATATATTAACTTGATGAGAGCAGCAAGATGGGGATTTCAGTTAAACCACATCAAAGAAGATAACTGTACTGAAACGTTTTTCTAATTAATTCTTAGCCAATCTTGAAAGGTTATCCTGATCCTAATCTTAGGCCAGAGCCCGATAAGCCTATTTATCTTGTTAACATTGCACTTCAGGGAAATGTCCTCTTGTCTTCTCTTGTCAGCCCAGGAGTAATTAACACTATGTGCGATGTTGCAAAGCTCGCACGCACGTAGCATTTTCTACCGATGCCAAACCCGTTGGTCACCCCGCCCACCCACTTCCTGGTGCCATTCACAATCTTATGTTAGAGGCAGAGGACTGCAACGCACCCTCGCCCTCCATTCCTGGGGGTCCCTGGACGTGGGAGGGGACTTTTGTCCTGACAAATTCCCCATCAACGTTTTGGGGGATCTTTTTTCTTTCAAAAGACAAGCCTCCCCCACCTCTAATTTTTTCTTAATGGTATCCCCTCTTTTGATTTCAGCATTTTCCCCCAAATTAACTTTTGTGTTTAGTTAAAATGCCCCTCCAGGACGAGGCGCTGGGTCTACTCTGGGGCATTGGGTGCTCCTGGCACACTGTTCTGCCCACGACTCACCTTTGCCCAGTTGGAGACTTGAGGGAAGTGCTGGTTGGTTCTTGGCCTCTAACCCAGTTGCTATAGCAACATTGGGCATGTGCCCTTTTAGGAAACTTGATTTAAAGGGACCGCTTGCCTCACAAGAAAACAGCAGTCTGTCCTGAGTCATTTGGTGTCATCAGACAAGCTGTAGCTCCAGAGTTTCAGAAAAACTTCTTTTTTTTCTCCCTTTCTCCTCCTCCCCTCCTTCTCTCTCTTTTCCTTTCTGACAGTCACTGCTTAGCAAACCCACTGAAGGCTTGTAGGAAGTTGTATGTTGGGGGCTTGAGAGTCAATGAGAATCTCTTGAGCTAGGGGGCTCCACCAGCCCAGAAGAGGCCCTTACAGTGAAACATCTTTTGGCGTGAACTCAAAAAAGATGAACCAAGACTCACTGGTGAGGAGTTGGGCTGGAAGTGGCGAGATCTACCCTGGTTTCAGGTTTAGAGATTAATGTCACTGGAGTTTCCCTGAGTCTGTCTCCTGGCTAGCTCCCTTCGGCTAAACATTGTCAAAGGTGGCTGTTGGGCTTTCATTTTAAAGGAATAAGACAAAAAAGACCACCGAGACAAAACTGAGGTTTGCTTGCTCCTTCCTCCTCCAGACAGATTCACTGGAACAAAGGTAGGTGCTGAGTAGCTGGGCTTATTTACTCAATTTTTAAAATCAAATCAACAGTAGAAATAAGTGAAGACCAACCAAATGAGAACAAACAAACCCTGTTTATTCTGAGCTTTCTATAGCAAAGGAGTCAGTCACTGCCCTTTGCTTTTTGGCAGAGACTTAAAGGCAGGCAGAAGAGTGGGACACTTTTATAGTAGAAAAAAGAAGGCTTCAGGTACACCCCGACTGGAGACTGTTGGCCTGGGGAGGCTGTAGGCAGGCCGACTAGAAGTGGGGTGTCCTGTGTGATGGGTTAGGGGGCATACTTGACTTTCTCTGGTTGGTTCGTAGATGGAAGCAGGACAAAAATTAGGGAAGCTGTCAGTTATTCATCAGGTCCTGGCCATTCAGGGCCAATTGTTACAGGGATTATTGTTTGGCTTTCTGAATTGTTACTAGGAATAATGGCCTGAGTTCCTATAAGTCTGGTTTACATCAGGCTGGCTTCCTGGGCCAGTTACTATAGATAAGGGGCTGGTTTCCTGGGCTGGTAGTGGGCCAGAGTTCTATTTTTATATATGGTCTGGCCATGGTCCGTTTGTATCTTCAGTTTCTTACAATTAAATTCACATTTTCTAGAGAAACTCTGCCCTTAGATACTATACTGGGTACAATGGGAATGAGAAAAATGAGGCTGCATCTTGCCCCAACCACTCGGATGACTGGCATAACGTAAATCTCAACTCTAAAGTGCTCTACAGTGTTGCGATATTGTTACTACTGGGGAAGCAGAATTGAGCGATGGAAAGAACAATTTTTTCTTTCAGATTTAGCATCAGCTCATGGCGGCTGTACTAGCTGTGTGAACTTAAATTTAGCAGTTACTTTAACTGAGCCTCAATTTTTCTCATCTGTAAAATGGGAGACTAGTAATACCTGTGTCAACGTTTCGTTTTTTACTTTTTGTTATGAAAAATTTCAAACACACAAAAGTGGAGAGATTAGAATAATGAAGGCTCATATACCTATTGTCCTGCTTTAATAATGATCAATTTACAGCCAGCCTTGTTTCATTAATGACCCCACCAACTTGCCTTACCCTGATTATCTTGAAATTTTGCACATCAAATTATTTCATCTGTAAACATTGCGGTTTGTATTTCTAAAAGATATTTTAAAAATTTGGTTTATCCTTATGACCCATTTATCTTTTTATTTACACATCAAATAGAGTGAAAATTAATTCTACCCTTAAGAGGGAGCAACAGAACTAATAACACCAGATAATACTCAGAACGCTAATAGACACACCTGTTTATTCTCTGTAACTCTCAGCCTGTCATTTGCTTTAGAATGTTACTTTTTCATGTCTTGGGCATTTTCCTGATATCTGTGCATAATCTCCTTCTGTTGGTACTTTCTTCGGTTTCACGGTGTGCCAGCTCTGAGCAATACTGAGTGTTTGTTTTACATGCAGCTTTCTCAGCAATAGGGACTACTTAAAAAAAAATAACCACAATGTCAGTATTAATTATTGATTGCTATGTAATGAACTATTCCCAAACTTAGAGGCTTAACATGATAATTATTATCTCTTGTACTTTCCGTGGGTCAGGAATTCAGGAGCATCTTGGTTGGGTGGGTCATGCTTGACATCTCTCACGAGGTTGCTGGGTCTGTAGTCATCTGGAGGTTTGATGGCGCTGGAGGATTTACTCCCAAGGTGGGTTGTACATTTACTCCCAAGGTGGGTCGCAAGTTGGTTCCTTTCCACATGGGCCTTTGCACATGTCTGCTTGAGAGTCCTCACAACATGGCATCTGACTTCCGCAAGAAAGAAAGAGCAGTGTGACTTCTGAGGTGGAAGTTGCACACCTTTTATGACCTAGCCTTGGAAGTCATATGCCATCCCTTCTACCATATTTTACTGATCACATGGGCTAGCCCTGATTCAGATTAGGAGGGGATTACACAATGGCATGAATGTCAGGAGCCATCTTAGAGGCTGGCTATGACAATATCATTATCACATCTGAAAAAAAATGTAACAATAATTTCTTTAAAAAAATTTTTTTTTGATAGATCTTTATTGGAGTATAATTGCTTCACAATACTGTGTTAGTTTCTGTTGTACAACAAAGTGAATCAGCTATATGCATACACATGTCCCCACATCCCCACGTTCTTGAGCCTCTCTCCCATCCTCCCTACCCCACCTCTCTAGGTGGTCATAAAGCACTGAGCTGATCTCCCTGTGCTATGCTGCTGCTTCCCACCAGCTATCTATTTTACATTCGGTAGTGTATATATGTCGATGCTACTCTCACTTCGCCCCAGCTTCCCCCTCCCACCCCGTGTCCTCAAGTCCATTCTCTATGTCTACATCTTTATTCCTGCCCTGCAACTAGGTTCATTGGTACCATTTTTTTTTTTTTTTTTAGATTCCATATATATGCGTTAGCATACCGTATTTGTTTTTCTTTCTGACTTAATTCACTCTGTATGACAGACTCTAGGTCCATCCACCTCACTACAAATAACTCAATTTCATATCTTTTTATCGCTGAGTAATATTCCATTGTATATATGCGCCACATCTTCTTTCATTCATCTGTCGATGGACATTTAGTTTGGTTCCATGTCCTGGCTATTGTAAATAGTGCTGCAATGAACATTGTGGTACATGTCTCTTTTTGAATTATGGTTTTCTTGGGGTATATGCCCAGTAGTAGGATTGCTGGGTCATATGGTAGTTCTATTTTTAGTTTTTTAAGGAAACTCCATACTGTTTTCCGTAGTGGTTGTATCAATTTACATGCCCACCAGCAGTGCATGAGGGTTCCCTTTTCACCACACCCTTTCCAGCACTTATTGTTTCCAGATTTTTTCATAGTGGCCATTCTGGCCTGTGTGAGGTGATACCTCATTGTAGTTTTGATTTGCATTTCTCTAATAATTAGCGATGTTGAGCATCTTTTCATGTGTCTCTTGGCCAACTGTATGACTTCCTTGGTGAAATGTCTATTTAGGTCTTCCTTCCGCCCATTTTTTAATTGGATTGTTTTTTTTTTTGATATTGAGCTCTATGAGCTGTTTGTATATTTCAGAGATTGATCCTTTGTCCGTGGTTTCATTTGCAAATATTTTCTCCCATTCTGAGGGTTGTCTTTTTGTCTTGCTTATGGTTTCCTTTGCTGTGTAAAAGTTTTTAAGTTTAATTAAGTCCCATTTTTTAATTTTTGTTTTTTTCTGTTACTCTAGGAGGTGGGTCAAAAAAGACCTTGCTATGGTTTAGAGTGTTTTTCCTATGTTTTCCTCTAAGAGTTTTATAGTGTCTGGTCTTACATTTAGAGCTTTAATCCATTTGGAGTTTATTTTTGTGTATGGTGTTAGGTAGTGTTCTAATTTCATTCTTTTACATGTACTGTCCAGTTTTCCCAGCACCACTTATCGAAGAGGCTCTCTTTTCTCCGTTGTATGTTCTTGCCTCTTTGTTGTAAATTAGGTGCCCATATGTGCATGGGCTTATCTCTGGACATTCTAACCTGTTCTATTGATCTATATTTCTGCTTTTGTGCCAGTACCATGCTGTCTTGATTACTCTAGCTTTGTGGTATAGTTTGAAGCCAGGGAACCTTATTCCTCCAGCTCTGTTTTTCTTTCTCAAGATTGCTTTGGCTATTCAGAGTCTTTTGTGTTTCCACACAAATTGTAAAATTTTCTGTTCTAATTCTGTGAAGAATGCCATTGGTAGTTTGATAGGGATTGCATTGAATCTGTAGATTGCTTTGGGTAGTATAGTCATTTTCACAATATTGATTCTTCCAATCCAAGGACATGGTATATTTCTCCATCTGTTTTGAGAAGAATGGGTGTTAGCTCTTCTCTAAATGTTTGATAGAATTCACCTGGTCCAGCCATCTGGTCCTGGACTTTTGTTTGTTGGAAGATTTTTAATTATGGTTTCAATTTCATTACTTGTGATAGGTCTGTTTATGTTTTCTAATTTTTCCTGGTTCAGTCTTGGAAAATTGTACCTTTCCAAGAACTTGTCCATTTCTTCGTGGCTGTCCATTTTATTGGCATACAGTTGTTTGTAGTAGTCTCTTATAATCCTTTGTATTTCTGCAGTGTCAGTTGTGATTTCTCCTTTTTCATTTCTAATTTTTTTTTTTTTTTTTTTTGCGGTACGCGGGCCTCTCACTGTTGTGGCCTCTCCCGTTGCGGAGCACAGGCTTTGGATGCGCAGCCTCAGCGCCCATGGCTCACAGGCCCAGCCGCTCCGCGGCATGTGGGATCTTCCTGGACCGGGGCATGAACCCATGTCCCCTGCCTCGGCAGGTGGACTCTCAACAATTGCGCCACCAGGGAAGCCCCTCTAATTTTATTGATTTACTTCTCTCTTTTTTTCTTGATGAGTCTGGCTAATGGTTTATTAATTTTGTTTATCTTCTCAAAGAAGCAGCTTTTAGTTTTATTGATCTTTGCTGTTGTTTTCTCTGTTTCTATTTCAGTTATTTCTGCTCTGATCTTTATGATTTATTTCCTTCTACTGACTTTGGGTTTTCTTTGTTCTTCTTCCTCTAGTTGTTTTAAGTGTAGGGTTAGATAGTTTACTTGAGATTTTTCTTGTTTCTTGAGGTGAGATTGAATTGCTATAAACTTCCCTCTTAGAACTGCTTTTGCTGCATCCCATATGTTTTGGGTCATTGTGTTCTCACTGTCATTTGTTTCTATGTGTTTTTTAATTTCTGTTTTGATTTGTTCAGTGATCTCTTGGTTATTTAGTAGCACACTGTTTAGCCTCCATGTATTTGGGTTTTTTACAGTTCTTTTCCTGTAATTGATTTCCAATTTCATAGTGTTGTGGTCAGAAAAGATGCTTGATACGATTTCAATTTTCTTAAATTTTCTGAGGCTTGATTTGTGATGCAAGATGTGGTCTATCCTGGAGAATGTTCCATGTGCACTTGAGAAGAATGTGTATTCTGCTGATTTTGAGTGGAATGTTGTATAAATATCAATTAAATATATCTGGTCTATTGTGTCATTTAAAGCTTGTATTTCCTTACTTATTTTCTGATTGGATGATCTGTCCATTGGTGTAAGTGGGGTGTTAAAGTCCCCTACTCTATTATTGTGTTACTGTCAATTTCTCCTTTCATGGTTGTTAGCATTTGCCTTATGTATTGAGGTGCTCCTATGTTGGGTGCATAGACATTTATAATTGTTATATCTTCTTTTGGATTGATCCTTTGATCCTTGTGTAGTGTCCTTCCTTATCTCTTGTAACAGTCTTTATTTTAAATTCTATTTTATCTGATACAGGTATTGCTACTTCAGCTTCCTTTTGATTTCCATTTGCATGGAATATCTTTTTCCATCCCCTCACGTTTGGTCTGTATGTGTCCCTAGGTCTGAAGTGGGTCTCTTGTAGACAGCCTATATATGGGTCTTTTTATTGGATCCATTCAGCCAGTCTGTGTGTTTTGGTTGGGGCATTTAATCCATTTACATTCAAGGTTATTATCAATATGTATGTTCCTATTACCATTTTCTTAATTGCTTTGGAGTTTTTTTTGTGGGTCTTTTTCTTCTCTTGTGTTTCCCGCTTAGAGAAGTTTCTTTAGCATTTGTTGTAAAGCTGGTTTGGTGGTGCTGAATTCTCTTAGCTTTTGCTTGTCTGAAAAGCTTTTGACTTCTCCATCAAATCTGAATGAGATCCTTGCTGAGTAGAGTAATCTTGGTTGTAGGTTTTTCTCTTTCATCACTTTAAGTATATCTTGCCACTCCCTTCTGGTCTGCAGAGTGTCTGCTGAAAAAGCAGCTGATAATCTTATAGGGATTCCTTTGTATGTTATTTTTTTGTTTTTCCCTTGCTGTTTTTAATTTTTTTTCTTTGAATTTAATTTTTGTTAGTTTGATTAATATGTGTCTTGGTGTGTTTTTCCTAGGATTTATCCTGTATGGGACTGTCTGTGCTTCCTGGACTTGGGTGACTATTTCCTTTCCCATGTTAAGGAAGAGGTTATAGAGTTTTCTATAATCCCTTCAAATATTTTCTCAGACACTTTCTTTTTCTCTTCTTTTTCTGGGACCCCTATAATTAGAATGTTGGTGTGTTTAGTGTTGTCCCAGAGGTCTCTGAGATTGTCCTCAATTCTTTTCATTCTTTTTTCTTTATTCTGCTCCTCAGCAGTTATTTCTACCATTTTGTCTTCCAGCTCACTCGTTCGTTCTTCTGCCTCAGTTATTCTGTTATTGATTCCTTCTTGTGTATTTTTCATTTCAGTTATTGTGTTGTTCATCTCTGTTTTTTTGTTCTTTAGTTCTTCTAGATCTTCGTTAACATTTCTTGTATTTTCTGAATCCATGCCTCCATTCTATTTCTGAGATTCTGGGTCATCTTTTCTCTCATTACTCTGAATTATTTTTCAGGTAGATTGCCTATTTCCTATTCATTTATTTGGTCTTGTAGATTTTCACCTTACTCCTTCATCTGTGAAATTTTTTTTTTTTTTTTTAATGACTGGGATTGTGTTCCTGTTTTACTTGTTGTTTGGCCTGAGGCTTCCAACAGTGGAATTTGAGGCTACTGGGTAGAGCATGGGTCTTGGTGCTGAGATGAAGAACTCTGTGAGACCTCACTCACTCCAATGAATATTCCCTGGGGTCTGAGGTTCTCTGTTAGTCCAGTGCTTTGGACTCAGAGCTCCCACCACAGGAGATTCGGCCTGACCCCTGGCTCATGAACCAAGATCCCATAAGCTGCATGGGGTGGCAAAAAAACAAAAAAGAGAACAAAAACAAAGTAAAAAATAAAATTAGACTAGGAAACTAACAGATATGTTAGAAAGAATATAAAAATATAGATGAATCAACAACTAGAAGGTACGTCAGTATCACAATAGTAAAGAAGAGGAGGAGAGAAAAGAAAAAAAAAAGAGGAGGGGAAGGCCTTGGCTGTGGAGGGCGGGGCCTAAGCAAGGGAGAGGTTTGGGTGCTGGGCGGGGCCTATGCTCAGGACCCACAGGGCTGGAAAAGGCCCTGGGGGCTGTGGCTTAGGCTCAAGGAACAGAAGGGGTCCAGGCGTGTCCCCCATCCCTGGTCTCAGAGGGCAGGGGACCTCACCTGGGAGCCCAGCAAGCTTCCTGGACTTGAGTGGGTGGGGCAAATGCCTTCCTCCCCTCTCCTGCTCCCCTGGTCCCGGAGGCCCCCTCCTGCCTGCCTCTCCTATTCTCCCCTCGGGCTCCTTGCTATGCCCCCAGGACCAATGCGGCCGGGGTGGGGTGGGGGGGCCTTGGAGGGCAGAGGACTGGCCTGGGAGCTCAGCAGGCTCCCTAGGCCTGAGTGGGCCAGGCGATCGCCCTCTGCTCCTTTCCTGCTCCTCCCGGAGAGTCCCTCCTTCCTGCCTCTCCTGATCTCCCCAGCCTCAGGGACACCAATCTTATCTGGCTTCCAATTCTTCCCCCTCAGTGCCCCCGTGTCCTACTGGTTCACTTGGGGGTTCCTCCTATCTACTTGGGCATCAGGGTCCCCCACCAGTGGCCGGCAGGTGCCCTAGTTGTGGGGAGAGCCTAACTCAGCATCTTCCCACACTGCTATCTTGACTCTGTCCCCCAACAATAATCTCTGAATATCATCAACTATCTAATCACTGTCCAAATTTTCTCAATTGTTTCCTTCAGTCAGAATCCAAATAAATTCCATATATTGCAATTTTATCAATATGTCTCTTAAGCCCCTTTTAATCTAGATTCCTGCTTCATTTTTTCCCTGTGCAGTTTAATTGTTGAACTCATAAATGTTTCATAAGGAATAAATGAGGCAATATAAGCAAAACACCTACCATGATGCAGGTAAAACACATACCATGATGCAGGCCTGCTGCTGGCCCATATGCTGACTTGGTGTGAATTAGAGAAAGGCTCTCCTTCCTCAAGAGAGGACATTATTGAAAACCTGGACAATCACCCACGTCCAGCCCTTGATGAGAAGTGCTAGCTCTGGGATGTGATAAGTAAGCATTCAGCTTAAATTCAACTGAGGGTGGTTCCATAATTCAAACTTTAAAAATCAGTGGCCAGGCCATATGAGTCCCATTAGGAATAAGGGGAAGCTTCTGCTGCATGGACAGATAGCCTTGCTTTGTCCCAAGAAAGCTTTCAAGATGTCTTTAGGCTGCAGCCTGTCTACTGATGCACAAAAACCCGCACTTTCACCTGCTCACATGCTCCGGATGCCAGGCTCCACCTGCTTCAGGCTCCACCCTCTATCCACTCAGAAGGCAGGATAGTTATGAATCTCATTACTAGTCTTCCTCTCAGCTAAATAGGAATTGGACTTCCAAGAGTGGTGAACAGACAAGAGGCCTGGCCTCGTATGATACCTGGACCATTGGCAAAACAGGGCACTGTCGCACAGACGAATGTGTGCCAGTGATGGTGTGTGCACATGTGCCCTTCTGAGTGTGCCTCGTGTGCCAGAGTGGATTTACCCAGGAGGGGGATCTTCACTGCTGTTCTGGGCTCTACCAGGAAGCCCAGAATTTTCTCATATTACTATATAAGTAAGTTGATGTCCACAAATGGCATCCCTCTGATGAGGTACCCTTGTGCAGTGCACAACCTGGGGACCTATACATAGTAGCACTTCTTGGGTTAACTGGTTGGTCCTTCTTTTCCCTGGTCACTCCAAACAGGATAAAACCATCTTAAACTCAAAGATTCCTATTTCCTGAAAACAGATCTAGGATTCCTAAGACCACTGGGTCCATCTGGTCATCCCAGTTGAAGGTTCACTTCCTTCCAGTCATGAGGCTCTTCATTCTGCTCTCCTTGACTGTCTTTTCAGGTAAGAGATAGGGAAGGAACATCTCCAGCCCTCCAAGCTTCCCAGAGACTATACATTTTCTTTTCCTTTCCTACCTGGAGTTCTTGCTTATTAGCGCAAACCACCTAAGGAGTGGGATGGGAAAATAAAAGGAGGTGGAAATAGATCTTGTCTAAATTAGTCCTTGTTCTTTGATCTGATGAAGGGGTTGTGGGGGAATTTGAAGCCCTCAGCTAAAATGAGGGGTCTAGATTCTCTCTCTCAGTTTAAGTTTCCCCTTCCTTTCCCCTTTCTCCCCTTAAAAACATTTGTGCTAATATATGAGGATGGGACTTTCCACTTACTGTCCATGCCTGACCCCAAAGATGAGACTCAGAGGACCGGGCTGGCCCCAGCTCTGCCACTGTCCAGCCTTGTGACCTTTGAAAGTCACTGCACCTCTCTGAGTCAGTGTTCAGGCCAGTAAACTGAGTATCACACAATCTTTCTTATGGGGTCCATCTGAGAACAAAATATCATACCATGTCAAATGATATCAAGGATGTGAGCCTGCTTTGTAGGCTGGTCACACCCACTGTGAGCTACACTTGAGGCAGCATTTGAGGAGGCCCCAGTGCACATCTGGAAGGCTGAGGGGTGGTCTCTGTTGCCCATCTCGTCTCCTTGGTCAGACACTTCCCCAGCCACTATCATGCTGGATGTGAAGTACATGACTTCCTTATTATGCAACATCCTGAGATGACAGATGTGCCCACACTGGTCTGGTATGGAGGAAACATGAAGTTCTTAGCCCCTGAGGACAGATAGAACCAGACCTCTCTGTTTTCAGCCCTATATATCTATCAGAAACCTCTAAACCACCTTACTTTCTTTTTCTATAATTATTTTCTTTTTTTGCGGTACGCGGGCCTCTCACTGTTGTGGCCTCTCCCGTTGCAGAGCACAGGCTCCAGACGCGCAGGCTCAGCGGCCATGGCTCACGGGCCCAGCCGCTCCGCGGCATGTGGGATCTTCCCGGACTGGGGCACGAACCCGTGTCCCCTGCATCGGCAGGCGGACTCTCAACCACTGCGCCACCAGGGAAGCCCTATTTTCTATTTTTTAAAATTTTATTGAAGTATATTTGATTTACAACGTTGTGTAGTTTCAGGTGTACAGCAAAGTGATTCAGTTATACATATATATTTTTTTTCAGATTTTTTTCCATTATAGATTATTACAAGATACTGAATATAGTTCCCTGTGCTATACAGTAGGTCTTTGTTGTTTAGCTATTTTACATATAGTAGTGTGTATCTGTTAACCCCAAACTCCTAATTTATTCCTCCCCCTGCCCTTTCCCCTTTGGTAGCCATAAATTTGCTTTCTATGTCTGTGAGTTTGTTTCTGTTTCAAACCTCCTTACTTTCTTCTCGAGGATACCAAGGTGGAGTGGGGGGCTAGGGTCAGAGGATATACTAACAGGAAGCCTCAGGCTCTTCTACCCTTCCCTGCAAGCAACATGAGAAGCTGCCTAAATTCTTGCAGAGGGGGAGATGTATTTTACCCGCTCTTAGGCCAGGGAAGAAGTCTTCTCCAGGGTTGCTGTATTAGTCTGCTAGGCCTCCTGTAACAACCACAGACTGTGTGGCTTATACAACAGAAATTTGTTTCCTTACAGTGATGGAGGCCAGAAGTCCAAGATCAAGGTGTTGGCAGGTTTGGTTTCTCCTGAGGTCTCTCTCCTTGGCTTGCAGAGGGCCGCCTTCTCACTGTGTCCTCACATGGTCATCACTCTGTTGTCTGTGTCCTAATCTTTTTTATTAGGGCACCGGTCAGATTGGATTAGGGCACATTCTAACGACCCCATTTTAACTTAATTACCTCTTTAAAGGTTCTAAATCCAAAGGTAGTCACATTCTATAGTACTGGGTAGTTAACACTTCAACGTATAAATTTTAGGGGGACACTATTCAGCCCATAACAGTTGCCAACCCCAAAGCAGGCAAAAATCGGCCTCCAATGCTTTAATTAATTTTCCTCCAGGGTGCAGGAACTACAATGTGTTTAAAAGAACAATAGTGTTTGTCTATGTGTGTTTTCACAGATGCTATGGTCATGGACGAAAAGGTCAAGGAAAGTTTTGTGCTGGACACAGCTTCTGCCATCTGCAACTACGATGCCCACTAAAAGGACCACGCCAAATACTGGTGCCGAGGCTATTTCCGGGACTATTGCAACATCATCGCCTTCACCCCCAACAGCACTGACCGTGTGGCCATGGGGGACACAGGAAACCAGCTTATCGTCACTGTGTCCTGCCTGACCAAGGAGGATACGGGCTGGTACTGGTGCAGCATCCAGTGGGACTTTGCCAGGGATGACATGGATTTTACAGAGCTGGTTGTCACTGACAACAGAAGAGCCCTCGCCAACAATTTTTGGTCTGGGAGAGGTAAGAGCCTGTTGGGGGTCCAGCTGCGGGTAAGCCACAGCAGTGCATGTTAGCTGGTGTGGTAAATACTCAGAGAGCAACAACTCGGGCTCCCCCTAGGTTCTCTGGGGTAACCTGGCCTCTCCTTCCCTCCATAGTAGGATAGCTGCTGCTGCTGCTGACAACTGACTTGGAATTTGGGGAAGAGGAGGGTCCATTGCCCTGGGGTGCTCTTGGTACCTCTCTCCCCTCACAGCCATCTGGCAGATGGAACTTGGGAGGCTGACAGGTGCGAGAGCATTGCCTTGCAGGTCTAGAATCTTGAAGATTCACTTCTTGAGGCGTGACTGAGGCTATAAAAAGTGGTCTAAGGGCTCCCCTGGAGGCGCAGTGGTTGAGAGTCCACCTGCCGATGCAGGCGACGCGGGTTCGTGCCCCGGTCCAGGAAGATTCCACATGCCGCAGAGCGGCTGGGCCCGTGAGCCATGGCCGCTGAGCCTGCGCGTCTGGAGCCTGTGCTCCGCAATGGGAGAGGCCACAGCAGTGAGAGGCCCGCGTACCGCAAAAAAAAAAAAAAAAGAAAAAAAGAAAAAAAAAAGGGGGTCTAAGCACCCAGACAAGCACCCTCAAAAACTGTCCACTTAAATAATTTCATAATTTACAGGGATAAATATGGTCCCAGAGGTCAGTGCTTTCTTTTAAGGAGTACAGTTTGCACCAGGAAGCTGCCGGAAGGGTGTGGGTGGAGCAGCCTGGAGGGTTAAGTCTGTGTAAGCCAGTGTGTTGCTCCTTTGGGCCCGGGCGAAGGCATAGGGTCTCCAGATGCTCCCCCAAATCCTTCTGTCCAATGCTGAAAACCTGTCTCAGGCACACTGCTTATGGAAAGTACTATCTTTCTTTTCTTCCTCCTTTCCTCTAGTGACTTCTCATTATTTCCATTTCTAGAAGGGATGTCTTTTTCTAGTGCAATCCAGAGCACAGTGTCAGTAGGAAAACAGAGGACTTAAGGGAAGCTCCGGGAAGCCTCCTCCTGGTGCTAGAGGGCCTTGCTCACACTTGACCCACTGGTTATTTGTTCAACAAGCCTCTTGCTGAATGTGTGATACCCTTCACGCCTGCAGTGTTTCTACTTTGTGTGGTTCTGCTTTTACTTAACTGTGTAGTCTGTCCTGAGTTTTAGGCTCAGGATGAGAGAAGTCCCACCTAAGTGTGCTCCTTAGTTTAAATGAAACACAGACACACACCCCACACCCCAGTCTTATCACAGGTGGCAATGTGGGTGACCATAGTGGCCCTTCTCCCGTTGGGTTTTGGTGGCTGTCAGAAGCACGATGTGGCAATTATGTTACCTACTGATCAGTTCCTTAAGGATAGGACTGGCACTCAGCCTGGCACTCTCTAACCACAGGCCATATCTAGTCAACACAGCGCCTTTGTGCAAATCTGGAAAAGATGCCCCTTCCTCCAGGTGCATGGAGCCCAGTGGCAAGGTGCATGGCTTGGCAAACGAGTATATGGGCTGGATTACAGCCCTGCTTGTTCCCTCCACCTCTGCCCTGTGCAGGGCACCCATAAACAGCTGGACTTGACCCAGCAGTCACCCAGGGTACTAATTCTCTGGAGACTGAGGGAATGACAGGCAGAGGTGCAGAGATGCAGAAGGCAAAGGAAGGGCCTGGGGATGGGCCTTATTTGACTCTCAACAAATCCTTTCTGACACAGACCTATCAGGCAACAAGAATAGAAGCTGCGGTTCTTCCAAAGTTGTCCACAAGACAGATCACTCCAGGTGAGTCATGACTTTAGGAGACAAGCAGACTTTGGGTGGGCAGTAACAACACAACATGACGGTGGGTTTGCACCTGCTCCTTTTCAGCAGTGTATTGTTTCTCTTCCTGAACTGTCTTCAGTGTGACTATTTGCTTCCTTTCAAAAGAATATAGTTTAGGACTCTTGATCACAAGCAGCAAGAATGCTCTCTGGCTATTTTAGCTAAAGGGGGAAATTCTTCATAAGGAGAGAGCAATGACTGATGAAATGAGAGGGCAGGGATGTGATAGCCCTGAGAAAGGGTCTGAATGTCATCAGGATTTATCTCCATCTCTAATCTGCTCCGCTTATGTGTGTTTGCTTCCTCTCTCTCTCCCCACTACCCTTTTATATTTCATCTTTGCCATAGGAGAAGATAATCCATTGCTAGCTGCCGAGTTTATTCTTCCCCTGTTCAAGAGACTCGCCAGCCTGAGACTGCATCCTCCCACTTCCAGTCCCATGTTAGTTCCCGAGGAGGGGGCTGGGCCCAGCTTGGTCAGACACCCACCCCAAGTCCAATCAAGTGTGGTCTGGAGGAGACGGGTGCTCTGAAGGAATCCAGGATTGCTGGAACTGGGCAAGAGCAGGGGCAGGGAGAGGGGACGGGTCCCAGAAAAGGGGATCCTGAGCAGAGAACCAAAAGATGGTGTCTTCCAAGGGACACGGATTGTGTCTGATTCCTTCCAGGATGACCATTCCCATCATCTGCATGCTGAGCACGGGCTTGGGGACCATCTCTATCATCAGTCATTTGTCCAGAAGAAGGAGAGGTCAAATGAGTAGAAGGGTAGGTAGCAGTTGGGGTGGTGTGGGTGGGAATTGGGGAAAATGAAAGGGGTCAAGGAACAGCTTTCAAATGGGTGAATGTGACCCTCTTCTTTTTGCCTGGACCCCTGGAATCCCGTGCCGCCTGCCCATGGGCTAGGGGCAATTCTGTTTCACGGTGACAAATGCTCTCTGAGAGGTGGCAGAGAGAGCACTGTAACCCTCATAAGTGGAGATGTGTGTAGACCAGCAGGGAGGGAGGCTGAGACGTCAGAGGAGCTTCTGGGGCCCCTGGGTAAGCAGGCATAGAAAGGTCTCCTTGAGAAGAAGGGTCAGGATCGGAAGAGGACAGGCCCAAGGGCCTCAGGCCCAGCCTTGAGCCATGGGAGGAGAGGCCTTTCAGCTTTGTGCCTCCTTCTGCCCTTGGGCGATTGCAGGTAAAGTCCTAGCCAGAAGCCAGAAAAGCAGCCAAGCTTCCTCTGTGGTCCCCACGCTTCCGGTAAGTTCCCTCCTTGACTCTTCTATCCTGGGCCCTGTGCCCACCACTCCCTGGTCTGTAGGGCACCCTATTCCTAAATAGAAGAAGGCCACCCTGTGGTGAATTGGCTAACCTCTCAAGTGGACACAGGGTAGAGAGAGCATCACAGACAAGTGCCACTGCTTGTCTAATAGGTTTTTTATTGTTTTCTTTTTATGCTCAGAAGCCACAGAAATACCTTGGGCAATGGAGAGACTGTAGGCATAATTACAAAACAGACTCCAACCTCCTCTGGGTGTGGAAATGTAGGAAACAACATTTTAGAGAATGAGAGAACACAAACCAGAAACACCTGTTAACGAAACACAGGGTCTACAGCCAGACAAACCTGAAACCCAAAGCTAAGGCTGTGAGGCCTCATTCTCTGTCTGGGATAATTTGGCCCCGGGGGCAGAGCAGGAGTCCTAAGAAATCGAAGCAGTGGCTCCCATGGCATTTCTGGCCTTTTGCCGTTTAAGAGCTGTGGGAACTGTGGAGGTGGGGGATGCAGACAAGGCAACATCTCGCTTGGTTTTACCCAAGACCTCTCCCTTTGGGACACAATTTGAGTCTAGGTTTTTGCAAAACCCATTGTCACTTCCTTAAGGCATGACCTTGGGAAACTTGTTACTTCTCTGGGCCTGTTTTCTTCTCTATCAATTGAGGACCCCATACTCCCCAGGATTTTTTACTAATTCACTCATTCATTCATTCATTCAATAAACAAGGACCACGCCAGATTCTGGGATACACAGCTGAGCCAAAGAAATAGCATCTGTCTTCATGGAGCATATAATGTAGAGTGGGAAGTAGGCAAGCCATCTCAGACACACACACACACACACACACACACACACACACACACACACACGTGAGATCATCAACTAGAGTAAGTACTCTGAAGGAGAGATGCGTGGTGCTACGCAAGTTGAAGCAATGGCACCCAACCCTGTTCTTTTTTAGCAAGGAGTTGTACAACTTGGTTTAGCCACGGCCTGCTTCCTCACACTCAGGCCATGGGAACGTGACAGCCGCAATCAGGGTCCTTTATGGGCTCTGAAGGAGTCCAGCTGCATTCACGTCACCAGAGCCTGGCGAGAGGTGAACACAGGCCCCACGCACCAAGCTTTCCTGCTGACTGACGGATGACCTTTAAAGGCATGACGTCTGATTTCCACCCTGAAAACAAACTTCGGTGTTTGGTCTCCATGGAGCACCCATGACAGAGTTTGCCACTTTTGCTGCAGAAACACCCAGCAGAAGTAGGCAACAAATCTCAACTCAATTTTCCTTTTCTGTTTCCAACAAAGTAGACGACTCTTTGAAGCCCCTCTCATGTCCTGACTCCAAAGGCAATGGCTCATACTGAACAGATGGATCTGAAGATTTCTTTTATTTAGTTGAAAAATAAAATGATGCTACAATAGAGTCACCATGACAACTGGCCCACATCTTGGGGACTGATTCTGATCTCAGGCATTCGAAGGCCCCTCTAACCTTGCCAGCTATCATTTGCAGTTACGTAAGAACGGTGGCAGCCAGAGGGGCTGTGCTAGGCCACGCCTAAGCAAGGCCACGGTCGGATAACATCTCAAGATCTTAGTTCTCACGCACTCGGCTTGTCAGAGGTGAAGAAAAGGGCCAGATCTTGGTCAGAGGGCCAGGAGATCACTTGTGTTGTATTCCTTAGCCAATAAATTTCTGACCCAGTGTTGAATGAACTCCAAGGTATGACTAACTTCTCTCAGGATATCACTGGGAGAGTATTTCTGGAAAAGTTTCTTTTAAAGTATAGTATTCCAATTTACTTCTGAATTGGTATTACATGCTGTTCTACCCAAAGAAAGGGAGAGAGGCTAAATCAGGGGTTCTTAGGTTCTCTTGGCTCGAAGACTGTCCTGTATGGGAAACTGCCACTAGACTGAATGCATACCTGCTTCTGATCAGCGAGAAACCAAGGTGTGATAAATTAAGAGAAATATTCATTCACATCAGGAAACACAAATCAATACGGGGGCATCAGCAGTTGTGGGTGCAGGTGAGGTGATACTGTCATTAATGCCAGAATTACCCAAACTCTTAGCTCCTACATGAATGTCTGCACCCTCTCTTCCCGTAGAGTGTCTCTCCTGCTATTTCAGACCCTGGCGGCTCCCCACCACTGCCTCTGTTGCCCTCATAAAAACCCTGCTCTTCCAGTCTCTTCTGGTAGGGTGCTGGCCAGTCTCTGCACTCAGGACACTCAGTTGCCCTCTGGTCTGAGCAGGGCTGGGACAGGGTTCTGCACATGCCCTGCACGTGTAGGTCCAGGCTCTCACTCACTTGTTTATGAGCACAGTTCCTTCAGCTTCCACCCTAAACCCTCTCTCCATAGGTAGGGAACTCAAAGCTACTCAGAACCCTGATGGGGAGAGGAGGGAGTGTGGATGCCACTCCACTGCTGCCATCCTCCGTGTTCCCACACAGCTGGCCCCCTCCCTCCCAGAGTCTCAGATCAAGCAACATCAAAAGTGCTGTCTCTCAAATGCAAATCAAAACTACAATGAGGTATCACCTCACACCGGTCAGAATGGCCATCATCAAAAAATCTACAAACAATAAATGCTGGAGAGGGTGTGGAGAAAAGGGAACCCTCTTGCATTGTTGGTGGGAATGTGAATTGATACAGCCACTATGGAGAACAGTATGGAGGTTCCTTAACAAACTACAAATAGAACTACCATATGACCCAGCAATCCCACTACTGGCCATATACCCTGAGAAAACCATCATTCAAAAAGAGTCATGTACCACAATGTTCATTGCAGCTCTATTTACAATAGTCAGGACATGGAAGCAACCTAAGTGTCCATAGACAGATGAATGAATAAAGAAGATGTGGCACATATATACAACAGAATATTACTCAGCCATAAGAAGAAACGAAATTGAGTTATTTGTAGTGAGGTGGACGGACCCAGAGTCTGTCATACAGAGTGAAGCAACTCAGAAAGAGAAAAACAAATACCGTATGCTAACACATATATATGGAATCTAAAAAACATTTTTTAAAAATGGTTCTGAATAACCTAGGGGCAGGACAGGAATAAAGACACAGATGTAGAGCATGGACTTGAGGACACGGGGAGGGAGAAGGGTAAGCTGGGACGAAGTGAGAGAGTGGCATGGACTTATATACACTACCAAATATAAAATAGCTAGCTAATGGGAAGCAACCGCATAGCACAGGGAGATCAGCTCAGTGCTTTGTGACCACCTAGACGGGTGAGATAGGGAGGGTGGGAGGGAAACGCAAAAGGGAGGAGATATGGGGATATATGTATATGTACAGCTGATTCACTTTGTTATACAGCAGAAACTAACACACCATTGTAAAGCAATTACACTCCAATAAAGATGTTTTAAAAAAAAAAAATGCTGTCTCTCGCCTCAGCCACAAAACAACCCCAATCCTTCCCCTGTGGCCATGTATTGAATTTGCATAAAGAAGCCACTAGCCCACCAGTTCTGCAAATAGCAATCCAGTCTGGGCTGGCCTTGTACACTGGATGTACAAGTTGGCTTGTACATCCCACTACACAAGGCAAGATAGTAGACAGCAATATTCCACAACAGATGAAGACATCCATAGATGTCTTGGAAGATTTACACTTACTTATCTGGAAAACTATTTCCCCTGAGAATCCTACAGGTTTGCTCTGGTTCCATGATCCAGCATCCACAACCATGTTTCTTCCCACACCAAGCAAAGACTTGTTGAATCTGTGGTCAATTATTTAATTACTCATTTCCTCTTCCAGCAAGGCTAGTCACGCACCAGTTTTCATGATAAAGAGACAAAAAAACAAGACTTTGTAAATACAAGGCTGTGCTATTAAAACTGGGAAGCTTCAAAAAAACAGAGGGAAGAGCAATTAATCTGATATTTCACGTATTGTGTGGCCATAGGACAATGTTTACATCTCCTCTTGCAGCTGTTCATAAGGTACTGGCCCTGAACTGGAAAGCTGATGTGGCTTCTAGCTTCAATGTTGGTAGAATTGTTTTGATGTCGGCTCAGAGTTTCAGCTGAAACTGAGAGAGTCCTACCCAAGGATGCGCACCACAGCCAGCCGGGGGAGAAGGGCATTCCTGGCGCTCTGATGACCTTGTGTGGCTGGCTGCACTGCGGATGGTGATGGGGGCTCATTTATCAACTCTGTCTTCCTCTGTCTTCCCCTCCATATCCAGCTATCAGGAGTAGCTGCTCCATCTCAGAGTGAACATGCTCTCTCGAACACATCCCCTGGCTTTACCTCTCTAGTTTCTCTGCCACTATACGTACTCTGGGACAGCTTGGTGTAGAGGCAAGATGCAAGGAATTTGAAGTGAGAGGACTCGATTTAAATTTTGTTCTGCCACTTACTAGCTGGGAGACATTGGGTAAATTATGTCATCTCTCTTTGCGCTTTAATTTCCTTACCTTGGTATTCAAAAATATTACTTATGTTTTTTTAAGAGAGATTCGTGGAGGGAGCTTCCTTCCCTGTGGACTGAGCTCCACTACGGGGACACTCCTCAGTGACACCCCAGCGGAGGTGGAGTGGTCTGTCTGATGAGTGAGTCTGGAGGTAGGAACCAGGTGTGCCTACTCTGCCCTTCCTCTTCATTTTTTTTTTTTTGAATTTTATTTCATTTTTTTATACAGCAGGTTCTAACTAGTTATCTATTTTATACATATTAGTGTATATACGTCAATCCCAATCTCCCAGTTCATCCCACCACCCCCCCCCCCCGCCCCCGTGCTTTCCCCCCTTGGTGTCCGTACATTTGTTCTCTATATCTGGGTCTCTACTTCTGCCTTGCAAACCGCTTCCTCTGTACCATTTTTCTAGATTCCACATATATGCGTTAATGTACCATATTTGTTTTTCTCTGACTTACTTCACTCTGTATGACAGTCTCTAGGTCCATCCATGTCTCTGCAAATGACCCAATTTCACTCCTTTTTATGGCTGAGTAATATTGCATTGGGTATACATGTACCACATCTTCTTTAATCCATTCGTTTGTTGACAGGCATTTAGGTTGCTCCCATGACCTGGCTATTGTAAATAGTGCTGCAATGAACATTGGTGTGCATGTGGCTTTTTGAATTATGCTTTTCTCTGGATATATGCCCTGTTGTGGGATTGCTGGGTCATATGGTAATTCTATTTTTAGTTTTTTAAGGAACCTCCATACGGTTCTCCATAGTGGCTGTATCAATTTACATTCCCACCAACAGTGCAAGAGGGTTCCCTTTTCTCCACACCCCCTCCAGTATTTGTTGTTTGTAGATTTTCTGATGATGCCCATTCTAACTGGTGTGAGGTGATACCTCATTATAGTTTTGATTTGCATTTCTCTAATAATTAGTGATCCTGTGCAGCTTTTCATGTTCCTCTTGGCCATCTGTATGTCTTCTTTGGAGAAATGTCTATTTAGACCTTCTGCCCATTTTTGGATTGGGTTGTTTGGTTTTTTAATATTGAGCTGCACGAGCTGTTCATATATTTTGGAGATTAATCCTTTGCCCGTTGATTTGTTTGCAAACATTTTCTCCCATTCTGAGGGTCGTCTTTTCTTCTTGTTTAGAGTTTCCTTTGCTGTGCAAAAGCTTTTAAGTTTCATTAGGTCCAATTTGTTTAGTTTTGTTTTTATTTCCATTACTCTAGGAGGTGGGTCAAAAAAGATCTTGCTGTGATTCATGTCAAAGAGGGTTCTTCCTATGTTTTCCTTTAGGAGTTTTATAGTGTCTGGCCTTGTGTTTAGGTCTTTAATCCATTTTGAGTTTATTTTTGTATATGCTGTTAGGGAGTGTTCTAATTTCATTCTTTTACATGTGACTGTCCAGTTTTCCTTGTACCACTTATTGAAGAGACTGTCTTTTCTCCATTGTATAGCCTTGTCTCCTTTTTCATAGATTAATTGACAATAAGTATGTGGGTTTATTTCTGGGATCTCTATGCTGTTCCATTGATCTAAATTTCTGTTTTTGTGCCAGTATCATGTTGTCCTGATTACTGTAGCTTTGTATTATAGTCTGAAGTCAGGGAGTCTGATTCCTCCAGCTCTGTTTTCTTCCCTCAAGATCGATTTAGCTGTTTGGGGTCTTCTGTGAATCCATACAAATGTTAAGATTTTTAAATTCTAGTTCTGTAAAATACGACATTGGTAATTCGATAGGGACAGCATTGAATCTGTAGATTGCTTTGGGTAGTATAGTCATTTTCACAATATTGATTCTTTCAATCCAAGAACATGGTATATCTCTCCATCTGTTTGTGTCATCTTTGATTTCTTTCATCAGTGTCTTATAGTTTTCTGAGTACAGGTTTCTTACCTCCTTAGGTAGCTTTATTCCTACGTATTTTATTATTTTTGTTGCAATGGTGAATGGGATTGTTTCCTTAATTTCTGTTTCTGATCTTTTGTTGTTAGTGTATAGGAATGCAAGAGATTTCTGTGCATTAATTTTATATCCTGCAACTTTACCAAATTCATTGATTTGCTTTAGTAGTTTTCTGTTGGCATCTTTAGGATTATCTATATATAGTATCATGTCATCTGCAAACAGTGACAGTTTTACTTCTTCCTTCCAATTTGTATTCCTTTTATTTCTTTTTCTTCTCTGATTGCCATGGCTAGGACTTCCAAAACTATGTTGAATAATAGTGGTGAGAGTGGACATCCTTGTCTTGTTCCTGATCTTAGAGGGAATGCTTTCAGTTTTTCACCATTGAGATGATGTTTGCTGTGGATTTGTTGTATATGGCCTTTATTATGTTGAGGTAGGTTTCCTCTCTGCCCACTTTCTGGAGAGTTTTTTTTTTTTTTTATCGAAATTGGTGTTGAATTTTGTCAAAACTTTTTTTGCATCTATTGAGATGATCATATGGATTTTATTCTTCAATTTGTTAATATGGTGTATCACATTGATTGATTTGGATATATTGAAGAATCCTTGTATTCCTGCAATAAATCCCACTTGATCATGGAGTATGATCCTTTTAATGTGTTGTTGGATTCTGTTTGCTAGTATTTTGTTGAGGATTTTTCCCTCGATATTCATCAGTGATATTGGTCTGTAATTTTCTTTTTTGTAGTATCTTTGTCTGGTTTTGGTATTAGGGTGATAGTGGCCTTGTAGAGTGAGTTTGGGAGTGTTCCTTCCTCTGCAATTTTTTGGAAGAGTTTGAGAAGAATGGGTGTTAGCTCTTCTCTAAATGTTTGATAGAATTCACCTGTGAAGCTCTCTGGTCCTGGACTTCTGTGTGTTGGAAGATTTTTAATCACAGTTTCAATTTCATTACTTGTGATTGGTCTGTTCATGTTTTCTATTTCTTCCTGGCTCAGTCTTGGAATTTGTCCATTTCTTCCAGGTTGTCCATTTTATTGGCATAGAGTTGCTTGTAGTAGTCTCTTATGATGCTTTGTATTTCTGCAGTGTCCGTTGTAACTTCTCCTTTTTCATTTCTAACTCTATTGATTTGAGTCCTCACCCTCTTTTTCTTGATGAGTCTGGTTAACGGTTTATCAATTTTGTTTATCTTCTCAAAGAACCAGTTTTAGCTTTACTGATCTTTGCTATTGTTTTCTCTTTTTTAAATTAATTAATTTATTTATTTTTGGCTGCCTTGGGTCCTCGTTGTTGTGCGCGGGCTTTTCTCTAGCTGTGGTGAGCGAGGGTTACTCTTGGTTGTGGTGTGGGGGCTTCTCATTGCAGTGGCTTCTCTTGCTGCGGAGCACGGGCTCTAGGCATGTAGGCTTCAGTAGTTGTGGTATGTGGGCTCAGGTTGCCTATCACCACTTCATTTAGTTGTTTTTCTGGGGTTTTATCTTGTTCCTTCATCTGGTACATAGCCCTCTGCCTTTTCACCTTGTCTCTCTTTCTGTAAATGTGGATTTTGTTCCACAGGCTGCAGAATTCTAGTTCTTCTTCTTTTTTTTTTTTTTAACATCTTTATTGGAGTATAATTGCTTTACAATGGTGTGTTATTTTTTGCTTTATAACAAAGTGAATCAGCTATACATATACATATGTTTCCATATCTCTTCCCTCTTGCATCTCCCTTCCTCCCACCCTCCCTATCCCACCCCTCTAGGTGGTCACAAACCACCGAGCTGATCTCCCTGTGCTATGTGGCTGCTTCCCACTAGCTATCTATTTTACATTTGGTAGTGTGTATATGTCCATGCCACTCTCTCACTTTGTCACAGCTTACCCTTCGCCCTCCCCATTACCTCTCTTGTAGGTTTGTGTCTTTATTCCCGTCTTACTCCTAGGTTCTTCATGACTTTTTTTTTTCTTTGATTCCATATATATGTGTTAGCATATGGTATTTGTTTTTCTCTTCTTGACTTACTTGGCTCTGTATGACAGACTCTAGGTCCATCCACCTCCCTACAAATAACTCAATTTTGTTTCTTTTTATGGCTGAGTAATATTCCATTGTATATATGTGCCACATCTTCTTTATCCATTCATCCAATGATGAACACTTAGGTTGCTTCCATGTCCTGGCTATTGTAAATAGAGCTGCAATTAATATTTTGGTACATGACTCTTCTTTTTTTTTTTTTTTTTTTTTTGGTGGTACGCGGGCCTTTCACTGTTGTGGCCTCTCCCGTTGCAGAGCACAGGCTCCGGACGCACAGGCTCAGAGGCCATGGCTCACAGGCCCAGCCACTGCGTGGTATGTGGGATATTCCCGGAGTGGGGCATGAACTCGTGTCCCCTGCATTGGCAGGTGAACTCTCAACCACTGTGCCACCAGGGAAGCCCCTACGTGACTCTTTTTGAATGATGGTTTTTTAAGGTATATGGCCAGTAGTGGGATTGCTGGGTTATGTTGTAGTTCTATTTTTAGTTTTTTAAGGAACCTCCATACTGTTCTCCATAGTGGCTGTATCAATTTACATTCCCACCAACAGTGCAAGAGGGTTCCCTTTTCTCCACACCCTCTCCAGCATTTATTGTTTCTAGAGTTTTTGATGATGGCCATTCTGACCAGTGTGAGATGATATCTCATTGTAGTTTTGATTTGCATTTCTCTAATGATTAATGATGCTGAGCATTCTTTCATGTGTTTGTTGGCAATCTGTATATCTTCTTTGGAGAAATGTCTATTTAGGTCTTCTGCCCATTTTTGGATTGGGTTGTTTGTTTTTTTGTTATTGAGCTGCATGAGCTGCTTGTAAATTTTGGAGATTAATCCTTTGTCAGTTGCTTCACTTGCAAATATTTTCTCCCATTCTGAGGGTTTCTTTTGGTCTTGTGTATGGTTTCCTTTGCTGTGCAAAAGCTTTGAAGTTTCATTAGGTCTCATTTGTTTATTTTTGTTTTTATTTCCATTTCCCTAGGAGGTGAGTCAAAAGGATCTTGCTGTGATTTATGTCATAGAGTGTTCTGCCCATGTTTTCCTCTAAGAGTTTGATAGTGTCTGGCCTTACATTTAGGTCTTTAGTCCATTTTGAGTTTATTTTTGTATATGGTGTTAGGGAGTGTTCTAATTTCATACTTTTACATGTACTGTCCAGTTTTCCTTGCACCACTTATTGAAGAGGCTGTCTTTTCTCCATTGTATTGCTTTTGCTGTCTGCCCTCTGGTGGATGAGGCTATCTAAGAGGCTTGTGCAGGCTTCCTGACGGGAGGGACTGTTGGTGGGTAGAGCTGGGTGTTGCTCTGGTGGGCAGAGCTCAGTAAAACTTTAGTCTGCTGATGGGTCGGTCTGAGTTCTCTCCCTGTTGGTTGTTTGGCCTGAGGCGACCCAGCACTGGAGACCACAGGCTCTTTGGTGGCGATAATGACGGACTCTGGGAGGGCTCACACCTAGGAGCACTCCCCAGAACATTTGCTGCCAGTGTCCTTGTCCCCACCCTAAGCCACAGCCACCCCTTGCCTCTGCAGGAGACCCTCCAATACCAGCAAGTCTCCTATGGAGTCACTCCTATGGAGTCACTGCTCCTTCCCCCTGGGTCCCAATGTGCACACTACTTTGTGTGTGCGCTCCAAGAGTGGAGTCTCTGTTTCCCCCAGTCCTGTCAAAGTCCTGCAATCAAATCCTGCTAGCCTTCAAAGCCCGATTCTCTGGGAATTCCTCCTCCCATTGCTGGACCCCCAGGTTGGGAAGCCTGACGTGGGGCTCAGAACCCTCACTCCAGTGGGTGGACTTCTGTGTTATAAGTGTTCTCCAGTTTGTGAGTCACCCACCGAGCGGTTATGGGATTTGATTTTATTGTGATTGTGCCCCTCCCACCATCTCACTGTGGCTTCTCCTTTGTCTTTGGATGTGGGGTATCTCTTCCGGTGAGTTCCAGTGTCTTCCTGCCTACAATTGTCCAGCAGTTAGTTGTGATTCAGGTGCTCTCGCAAGAGGGAGTGAGCGCATGTCCTTCTACTCTGCCATCTTGAACCCATCTCCTTCCTCTTCATTTTTAAATCTCTTGTGTGCAGTTTTCAAAGAGCACATGGTCTCTTCTTCAGCTTCTGTGGGCAGGTGAGCCTCTGTTTGGGTTGCCGGGAGGGGCGGGGGCTTGCCGTGGTGCATGGAGTTCAGGGTTCTGAAGCCCACTTCTCGGCAGCCATGGTTTATGCTTATATTCTCCTATGTTTGTAATAAAGATACTACTTTGTTCTCCATCTCCTGAGTCCTCTTATTTCTCAGTTGGTCTAGAATTCAGGTGGGAAGTGTGAACACTAGGTATCAGGCTCCCTGAAAATCCTCAACAAGGTCAATGAAGAACTTCAAAAGTTACAAAAATGTTTTTAAGGGAAAGCATACCTCCTCCCATCCCTGCCCCTCAGTCCCTCAGTTATCACGTTCCTCTCCCCTGGGGCAATTACTAAGATCAGTTAGTGGTGTTTTCTTTTAGAGACAGACTAAATAAATACAAATACAGGTGCAAACTCAGTAATAGTGTGTAACAGTGTGAACTCAGGCGAGTTGTTTGACCTCTCTGTGCCTCCATTTTTGTATCTAAAATGAGAATAATAATAACTGTAACCTCCTAGTGTTTTGTGGGGATTCCATGACCACACGCCAAGTGCTCAGAATAGTGATTGGAGTATAACAAGACTCACTAAGTTTTAGTCAGTTTGATGAATGCTGCAATTCAAATTACATAGGTGACTCCCCACATGTTTAAGTAGGATACATTCTTAGAAATAGAATTGGAAATGTTGTTAGCTGTTGCCAAAATGCCTGTCACAGTAGTTGTGTCAACTCAGTCTCCCACCAGTAGTATATGTGTGTCTTAGTTCCCCACAATCTTGCCCAGACGTTTTGTTAGCAAACTTTTTGAATTTTGCTAATCTTATTGATGAAAAATATCATCTAATTGTAGTTCTAATTATGATTTCTCTTAATATGAGTAAAGTTGAGTTTCTCTTCATATGTTTAATGGCATTTATATTTCCTTTTCTGTGACTAGCCCAACATTATCCATTGTCCTTTTTCTTTTCTATTGAGTTGTTGATTTTTTTCCCTGTTGATTTATAGGAACTCTTAATAGATTAAGGAGATCAGCCCTTTGTCTACAAGATGCTCTGCAAGTATTTTCCCAACATTTCATTTGTCTTTTGAATGTTACTTTGTAAGTAAAGCTGATTAGTCTTTTCTGGTTTATTGAACAGGTGTCCTGCATTCAAAGTCATGCTCCACTCTGTTGTTTTAAAAGTCCTCCCATATTTTCTTCCAGTACTTTTATGATGTTTAAAACAATTTTTTGACACATCTGGAATTTTGATACAAGGAGTCAGATATAGATCTGATCTTATTCTCATCTACATGGTTACTTAATTGTCTCAACACCATTTATGAATAAACTAATTTCCCCCAAATGATTTGATATGCCATCTTCATCATACTCTAAACTTCCTCATGTGTTTTTGGTCTATTTCTGGTCTTGCTATTTTAACCCTTTATTTATTTATTCATGAACCATTAACATGTTTTAATTAGACATTCTTAAGAAAACAGTACTTTTAGTTAGCTGTTAAGGCCAGCCTTCCCATATTTTATTTGCTTATTTTTATGAATTTTCCTGGATTTGCTTTCTTTTTTATTGTTCACATAGGAGAGTTAGAATAATCTTACCTAGTAAAAAATAATCTTATTCATATTTTTACTAGGATCGTCTATGGGGTTATTCATTGGGATTTGGCAGAGGTGGTTAACATTTAGATTAATCTTTAGTTCCCGTAGAGTGTTAGGCATATATCATATGCTATAGAAAGGAGATGGATATCCACATTTGAATAGTGCTTTAGCCAATAGGGACCTTGTATTTGCGTAGAGCTCTGGGATGTACAGAGTACTTACATATATGATATCTCATTTATTCTTACATTAAGAGATAAGTGTTATTAGTTCTGTTTTCAAGATGAGGAAATAGAAGCTTCAAAAGTTTAACATACTTGCCACAATGAATGAAGGCAGCTAGTTAGTGATAGAGTTTGAGACCTGTGTCCCAATCGATCCTGAGTTAGTTCCAGAGTACCATCACCTCCTTAGGCTTTTCTGGCTGTGGATGAGCTCTGCACCTCTGGAGGTGATGGGGAAAGACACACCAATGATGGAGAAGGAGCCAGCATTGCAGAGAGTTTGCTTTTATTTGTAATCCTCTCTAGATTGTTCATTTGGTTGACTTGTCCCAAGTTGATCAATGATGCTGAGGGAATACTCTTTGTGCCCTGAGCTCTGTACCACACACTTGGAAGGGGACAAGGAAGGCCGTCTCAGCCCTCAAGGGGCTAACTCGCTGTCCATCCAAGTGGGAGGGCCAGCAATCTTTTCTCAGGCCAGGAAAAAGACTGACCCTTGGTCTTCAAAACTGTTGGCCAGCATTGCCTAATCACACCCAGACAATTCCGACTGTGGTTTCACCCAGGTCGTAGTCCAAAATTTGTTAAAAGGGAAAGTGATGTATGAAGACAATGGAGCTGAGATGAGAGGAATGGGACTCACGCCTCACTGGAAAGGCAAGGTGAGTTTGTCACTTTAATTTGAGCGTAGACAACGAGTCCGAGTCTGCAGAATGGTTCACGGTCAGGTGATTGCTCTTTTCTTTCGAGATTTTGAAAGTCATGTTGGCATAGGTAAGTGCTTCCTCTGGGGGTGAAAACTACACAGGAAGAAGGAGGAGGAATGAGTGAGTTCAATTTGGAGGAAGGTGTCTCTTAGAAGCAAGTGACATTTAGAAACAACTTAAAGAGATCAGAAGAGCCTTTCAAAGAATCACTTGCCCAGTGTCCAGAGAAATAACACTACTCTAGTCGATAGAAGGAAATTCCCCTGGCAGCAGGCCTCCATATCCAGGAAACAGCGTGGTCGTCTTACCTCGGCTGGAGGAACTGAGAGGGGATCCAGGGGCCGGGGACTGGAGTGACCTGCCACAAGTGCCAGGAAGAAGAGGGACAAGTCTCACCAATGGGGCCTGGAGGAATTGGAAGCTGCTTTCTTCAATCTTGGGTGAAGGGATGGGGTGGTGGGGAGGTGTTGGAGGTGGGCGGGGTGGAGGGTTGGAGTGGCCAGGAGAGAAGTAAAGGGATTTGAGTCCTCGGTCTGTAGAGAGGGTGGGCTATGCAAATTTTACTCCCCCTTAAAGCTAACTCTATTCTCGGAGACAGAAAAAGAAGGGCTGTCGCAGCTCTTGGAGACTTACATTTTCTGTAGCTCTTTATGATGAGGAAGACAAGGGCCATCAGCAGCAGTGTCAGTAGAACCCCGCCAAGAAAGGTTAAGACCAAATATTCTTTGCTGTTGTGGCAAAGAAAATGAGCAGATGACCCGCTGGGCTTTTTGAAGTCCTTTCCTAAAGACCAGAGGGTAACCTTTCCCACCTATGGGTAAATCCCTGAAATAGCTTTCACAGTGGTTAATTAACTTTCAATCTCACCCCCGGGTTTTCAACTTTTGGCTTTGGGGTTCCAGATCCATTTGAGGGCTCAATAAAAGCTGTGGCTCTCTTCCCCCTTAAAAATGTTCACAGGACTGCACAGAGCAAATTTTATCTATAAGTTTAGGGAATTCATGAGTCTCTCGAGGCTTGGGGGACCCCAGGTTAAGAAACACACTCTG
The DNA here is from genome assembly GCF_964374135.1 of Grampus griseus. Classification (NCBI taxonomy): domain Eukaryota; kingdom Metazoa; phylum Chordata; class Mammalia; order Artiodactyla; family Delphinidae; genus Grampus; species Grampus griseus. Next base: position 85,652,352 of record NC_139017.1, read on the forward strand.
AAGGTAAAAAAACTGATTTAGTTCCTCCTCTGTTTCTGGTCCCTTCTCCTCAGACCTCCCTCCCCAAGTCCATAAGGCAAAGCATTCAACGCAAAGTCAAATATCATGCGGTATGAGAGGAAACGGGTGGGAGGATGCTTGCTTACTCGGGGTGGCCAGAGAAGCAGGGTGCAGAGGTCACTGCCGGGGCTGCCGTGGAGTGGGTGCTTTGTCTGTCTTTGAGAGAACACGAAGGGCATTAGTGCATCTGCCACGTCTCTCTCCAGCTTTAGGGCACCCACATATCCCACCTTATCCAAGCAACCAGTGGAGACTAACGACAGGGCTACAGCTCCTCAAAAGGAGAGAACATTGTGTACTTTAACGTGAAAACTAGATCAGGAATTTAAACAAAAATCAGCTACACAAATGAAAGAAGAGCCTAGTATTTCTGCAGCCCCATATGTCCCTTTGATAAAGACATTGCAGGGTGCTCCCTTAAAGATTTTAATAAGACCCTAGGGACAAATGCTTCCTGGGACTTAAGCAGAGAATTTCAAGGCCAGGGGGTAAAGAACCAAAAGTGAAACCCAGCACTAGCATTTGCCAAAGTCCTGGGGAATCTGACCTTGGGAATAGCTGCCTTTTTTTGTTCATTTGTTTTTCAGGAAAGCTATTAACAGTGGCTAGCCAAAGGCAGCCTTAGTGAGCTTTTCTAATACTTATGCCACAAGTAGAATAGCAGTTAAGGAAGGGAGCCAGAGTCTCGTAAACTACCCAGATGGTCTAATATTGAGCACAGAGATACCCTTTCCTCAAATTTGGAGGATCAGATAATTCTTCCTTGCTCCCCTTTTCACTCTTCTTGGCATTAGACCCTGCATCATGGTAAAATCTGATTTTTCCAACTTCGGAAATGTCTCATTACAGCCCTTCAGCAGTTTCTAGTGATTCCTGTCCCTTTTAACTCAGCAGTGAGGCAGGTAATGGGTTCTGTCCTGGACTTACTATTGTTTGGTTCAAGTTTGGAAATATTACTTCCCATGTTGCTTTCTCCTGAGAATTAAAAAAGGTGCCTCTTAGAAAGCTTGGAAAGGAGACGCAGCAGAGTGGCCAATTCTGAGACTGTGATCTTAAAATTAGAGCCGTAATGTGGGAGAGAGGCAAGTGGTGGGTGGGTGTTCTAGTGAGATCAGTGGTCACATACTTTACAGTGTGAGTACTGTAGCTCAGCAGGCAGTCCTCAGCTTTGCAGGTTCATAAATTTGATCATATCAGGGCACCAAGAATTGACTGATTGCTCCAGAACTGACTCACACCAACCAACTCACAGGAGACTGCTGTGTGAACTAGAATAACATAAGAAACAAGTTGGTATAACCAGTGCATTCTATCAAAATGTATGAGAAAGCCAATTAAAACCATAATTTTGCTTGATGAACATCGAACTGAAGTATGATAGAAGCAGAATGGCTGATTTTAACACTGAGTGCCATCTAGGTCTGATGCATTTGCTTCACTCTTCCCTGGCAGCGCTGGATAAACCGACTAACTTGTGCTTGAAGGTCCTTCCTCTAGGCTGCATCAGACACTTCTATTTTGTTCACACATTATATTTTCGAGTGTGAAAATGCCCTTATCTAAGCTATAGTTCTATTATGTTCAGCTTTCTGTATTTCCCTCATTTATTTATACTAAAAAGTATTAAGTACCTAAAAGCAGAAAAGTAAAATCACTCAAACTTCCACTACCTATCGTTAATATTTTAGTGTATTTCCTTTGTGTTGTACTTCATGCATTTTTAAAAAGCTAGTTGAGATACTTTTTCATATCTCCTTGTTTTGTTTTGTTTTTTTTACTATGATTTTTACCATAAACATTTTCCTATCTTACTGAAAATTTCTTTAAGCCTTTTAGTGGTGATAGGTCTTTCTGTTATAGCTATGTACTATAGCTTGCGTTTACAGTTTCCTGTTTGTTGATAAAAATTATTCCCACTTTTATTTAAACAAAATCAAATAACAAAAAATTTTAGGAGCCCACAATTTTACTTTATACTTAGGCAAACCCATGATAAGACTTTTTGGCTCTGCTATATCTACCGTATTTTAAGGTAATTTAGTTAGACAATAAATGCCATTGATCATTTGTGTTTAATTGCTCAGCTCTCCAAAGTGAATCAGTTTCTAAGTCCTTGGACATAGAGAGGATTGGGAGGAGGACACCTCATTGCCATGTACCAGTTAGAACAGCAACAGCAACATTATCAAGTGCCTTACAATCAAACAAACTTTTTAAGAGCATGTAATCTAAGATAACAAGAAAGGTGCCAACAGGGAAATTTGACGAGAATTCTGAGCCATGAGAATAGAAAGTCCGTCATCCATGGCAGAATCAACAGTGGCGACAATTTTTCCAGCACTTTTTGCTCCTTTTCTAATATAAAAGTCAACGGTGTTCTTTGTAGAGCACTGTAAAATATTTATATAGTATTTTTAAAATATTGAAATACACGTTTTACACTAAACATAGTATAAACATATCCTATGAACTTTTACTAGACTATATCACTGGGGAGGTGGAAGAGGGGAGGATCATAGGTTTCCATAAAATCTTAACCTTCCCATGAGTGGCTCTGAATTTACAACCATCCCAAAGAAATGTTAGCACAGCCATCTGAAACAAAAGCTCGGTCCCCCACCCTGAAAGACAAAACCATCACATGATGCCACAGGGAAATAGTTACTTACAGATCCAGGCCAAAAAAAGCAGGAAACACATTCCCTTTGAAAACGACACTCCAAACATTTGATAGAAGTATAAATTAAAATAGAAACAGTGCTATATATGTATACTTTTTCATATTTTGTCCAGCATTGGTGAACCTTACTGACTGTCATAAAATCTGCCAACTAAATTCAGTCATTCAAATGCAACCCTTCCTCCATCAAATACAGTTAAAAAGAAAAAAGTTACAGAAACCACTATAAATTAGGTAGCATTTTCTTTTGGTGATTATTTCGTCTAGATTAAAAGCATGGAGTAAACACGTTTACCTTTTAAGAAAAAGTCTGGTCCTAAGATGTCATTGTCTAAGACTGAACTTTTCACCTGCTGCTTCTGTTACCACCCCTAGTTTTCAGAATGATGCAATAGTGATTACTGCCACTGCCACTGCCACTGGCACTGCTACACCAAGCTGTGTGTCACAAAGATCTTGTCTAAACTCCAGGGCAGACATCCTCTTTGTGGCCAACACTGTATTTTTTTAATTCCATAAGCAGAGAGCTGCTTTTGTATCTTTTGACACATGAATGCCAGAACACAGGGAGATAAGTTTATTTCTAATTAAGTATTTATTGAATATGTGACCACCATGCCAGATACAGTAGGGGTCACAGTGGTGTGACATTATCATTGTCATCAAGCATGTCATAGTCCCACTCATTCTAGCCAGGGAAATGCTCTTGATAAAGAAAAACAAAGAGCAAATGGTGTTAAGAGTTTAGTGAGGGCTGGACAGACTTTTAAGTGTTTTAAGATCATGGAGATCTCTTCAAAGGGAAGGTGAATCATTTACCTTGTAAACATTTATCGATAAAATAATATTAATAAATATGCTTATTAAATAAACACAGTGGGCCATGCAGTGGGCTAAGTGCTGTGGGTATTTCAGAGCGAAGGCAGAAAAGCTCCTCATGGGGCCTACCGCCTAATTGAGAAGAGCAACGACAAACAAGAAAACAACAGATTAATCACGGATGTGTTACGGGCCATGAAGGAAAGAAGCAAAGGGCCATGCCGGAGAGTAAATGATGGGAGAACATCTTTAGATAAAATGGATGACCAGGGAAGGCCTGTCCAAGGAGTGATATTTACCCTGAGAACCAGAGGATGAGAACGAGCTGGCCGGGCAAAGAACCTCCTGGGGAAGACAGTTTCAGGCTGAGGGCAGAGCAACTCGCAGGCCTGGAAGAAGGGAAGGGCTGGCAGAGCTGGCAGAATCAGGCAGGACTGTGTGCAGGGAGACCTGGAGGGTGGATGGGGGAGAAGAAAGGGACTGCGTGAGGAAATGCCCAAGCCCAGGATTGGTTGCTGGGCGTTGAGTGATGGATTTCTGGGATATCAGCATGGTTCAAGAGTGGGGCCTTGGTAAAGGGTGAGACATGGAAAATAGTTGCATAGATAGATTTGAGACATATTGTGGAGGTCTTTAAATCCAAACAAAAAATATATTTTAAGCATTAATGACAAACAACTAAAGGTTTTTGAACTGGGGTATAATATGATAAACATGGCCTTTAAGGAAGATTATATCACATCAAATAAGATAAATTGTGGGTAAAGAAAGAGACAAGGAAATAAGCTGGAGGAGTATGGCAATATCTCAGGTATTTAATAAGGGCGGGAGCATCAGGAATGGGGAGGCATCCACAGGTATAATAAGATTGGAAGTTCTAAGACTTGGGACCTGGATACAGGGAATGAAATAGCAGAATGAGTCCATGATTACTCCAAGTGTTTGAATCTCAGTGGCCAAGAGAATTCATTTGTTCATTCACTCCAAAATTGCTTACTGAACGTTTACTATGTGCCATGTACTGAGTTCTAAGTTCTGAGGACATAATGGTGGGCAAAAAAACAGCCTTTTGTGCAGGATCCCTGGCTGTATATGCCTATGATACAGGGAACGAGGGACAGCTTCCTGGAAGAGAATAAGCCAAAATCTTTTGTGAGCTGGAGTTCCACTAGGCCAAGATGGGGGTGGGTGGTGCTGGTGGTGGTAGTAACGATCAAAGGGAAGAGAACATTGAAATTCAAAAGCTCTGTGCAAGAAAGGAGGGCAGGAAGTGTCCCCCCATGCCCCCTGAAAAAAAGGCTGGCGTGAAAGAGCAAGGAAGTGTGTGAGGTGATGCTGGGGTGCTGGGGTGGGTATGGAGTATGATGGGGATTCAGTTTAAGAACCAGGTGGGGGCCCGTTCCCTGAGAGCTTTTGTCTTTATGACAAGAGAGGTGGGCTTATCTGCACTGAAGGTATTTAAACAAGGGTGATGTGATCAGACTTGCTTTCTAAACAATCACGAAAACTGGGGGTGTGGGGGGGTGAGAATAAATTGGAAGGGAGCCAGAATAGATATGACAAGACTGGTTAAGAGATTATTACAGCGATCCAGTTGAGGGATAATAGTAACTTGGACTAGGGTGGTAGGTAGCAGTGGAGAGACAAAGAAATGTAAATGAACTTGAGAGATGTTTAGGAGCGTGGTAGAAAAAACAAGGGAGGATAAAAAGTCGAAGACTATGATCAGAGATATCTCCAAAGGGCAGAAGGAGGAAGAGCAGCCAGAGAAGGAAACAGCGTAGTTCCAGACCTAGAGTGAGGATTAATTAATCAGACATTTACTGAGCACCTACTATGACCCAAACATACTGTTAAGTTCGGGAGTAAGTGTAATGAAATGTTGTAGATGCTGTGTCAGACACACAGGATGGAGTGGGACTCAAAGAGAAAGGGCTCAGGTTGCACAATAAGGAGGGAGAGTGGGGCTTCCCTGGTGGCGCAGTGGTTGAGAATCTGCCTGCTAATGCAGGGGACACGGGTTCGAGCCCTGGTCTGGGAGGATCTCACAGGCCGCGGAGCAACTAGGCCCATGAGCCACAACTACTGAGCCTGCGTGTCTGGAGCTTATGCTCCGCAGCAAGAGAGGCCGCGACAGTGAGAGGCCCGCGCACCGCGATGAAGAGTGGCCCCCGCTTGCCACAACTGGAGAAAGCCCTCGCACAGAAACGAAGATCCAACACAGCAAAAATAAATTAATTAATTAATAAACTCGTACCCCCAATATCTTCTTTAAAAAAAAAAAAATTCAAGCCTTCTCTCTTAAAAAAAAAAAAAAAAGGAGAGAGGGTGGGTGTCAAGAAAATCATCATAGAAAAAATGATGTTTGAGTTGCATCTTGAAAGATGAATCACATTTTGTAGGCAGACAGAGGAAGGAAGCATATTCCAGGCAGAGGAACAGCCTGAGCAAACACATGCTTTGTCATGTTTGTGATGTTCAGGGAAATGCAAGTATTTCACCGTCACTGGTGCTACAGGGAATGAGGGTGGGTGGGGATGGGGAATGGAAAGAGAAAGCCTGTAGAGGAAGGACAAGCTCACATGCTGGAGGACCCTAAACAAACCTCACCTTAGAGGCAATGGAGACAGTGCTGAAGGATGTAACATGATTACATTTGGGTTTGGGCAACAGAGTGTAGGAGGGACTGGTGAGGGGCAGTGGGACAGAGAGTGGGCAGGGAGTCCTTTAGTATGGCAGAGTTCTAGGTGAGAAACAGGGATGATCTGATTAGAGGCACAGGCTGTGGGGAAGAGGAGGTAGGGCAAAAAGATGATGAATCTAGTCTTTTTTCAGTTGTGAGAGGAAGGTAAGGGGGAGAGAGGAGCTCAAGATAACTCCCAGGTTTCTGCCTTGGATCACCAGCTGATGGTGAGAATACAGAAGGGGGGTGTAGGATTGGGCATATATAATGAGTTTACTTTTGGACACATTGAGTCTAGGGTGCCTACGGAGCATTCAGGTAGAGATGTCGAGAGGGATGTTGGTTGCACAGGTTGGGGGCTCACGAAAGAGATCTAGATTTGTGTGGTAGGGAGTACTAGTTCTCAACCCTAACCAGAGCTCCTCTCCTCCTGGCCTCCGAGCCTCATTTGTGGTTTAGTAGTGCCATGTGATAAGCTCTGGCTAATGGTCTATGAATGAAAGTGATGTATTTCCCTTTTAGTTGAAGCATTTAATTGCTTAAGGAAGACCTCCTCTGACCCCTTCCCCTTCAGGGTGATTATGGAGATTTTGTGATGAGAAGGTGAGGTTGCAAGCTCTAAAGCTGAATCACTGAGTCACCGTATGGAGGATAGTTTCTCTGGAGGGTCACCTGGACCTGCAGTGGATTCTGTGTGAGCAAGAAATAAACTTTTTCATGTTACACTACTGAGATTTTGGGATAGATTCTTACCTCACTTAACCTAACCTACCCTGCCTAATAGATGTGAGGTATAGATTAGGAAGCCGTCAGCATACACGTGATAGTATCAATAGAAGCCATGGGGATGGATAAGATCATCCAGGTACAGTTTGTGGAATGAGAATAAAACATTCTTAGAACTCTGAGGAATACCACTATTTAACAGGAAGGCAGAAAAAGTGGAGTCAGCTAAGGAAATTGCAAGGAAACAGTGACAGCAGTAATAGCACACATATGCTACTAGAAGCCAGGGAGGAAAAGAAGGAAGGAATAGCTGTGGCCAACAGTGCCAGGTGCTGCTGAGAGAGAGGCTGAGTAAGATGAGGACTGGAAAGAGTTGATTGAATTTGGAAATGAAGAGATCCTGATCTCTTTTGCTAAAGCAGCTTGGGGTGTAGTAGTGGTGGGGAGTCAGACTTCAGTGGGTTAAAGAGTGAATGGAAATCCCTAGACCTACAGCAGATTAGATCTTTTAAAGAGATCCTCTCGTTAAAGAACACCAGCAAATCCTGGATAAAACATTTGAAACACCATAATTTAAAAATGCATGGCTGGGGACTTCCCTGGTGGCGCAGTGGTTAAGAATCTGCCTGCCAATGCAAGGGACATGGGTTCGATCCCTGGTCCAGGAAGATCCCACATGCTGTGGAGCAACTAAGCCTGTGTGCCACAACTACTGAGCCTGAGCACCACAACTACTGAAGCCCATGCGCCTAGAGCCTGTGGTCCACAACAAGAGAAGCCACCACAATGAAAAGACCGTGCACTGCAACGAAGAGTATCCCCCGCTCACTGCAACTATAGAAAGCCCGTGTACAGCAACGAAGACCCAACATAGCTAAAAATAAAAATGAATAAAATAAAATAAATTGATAAAAAAAAATGCATGGCTGAACTAGATGTTGGAAATCCTCAAAGATCAGAAAGAGAGAGTTGAGTGAGACCTGAAGCTAAGGTTTGCTCTGGGAATAGCCACCAATTTTTTGTGACCTGAAGATTGGGTCTGAAGGCCTTGTATGAGGTCAGGAAACCAAGTCTAAAGCCTGCACCAAAGTGGGAAATTGGATTGGACCCCCTGAAAGGGAACCCACAGTGGGTGAATCAGGAAAAATCATGCTGCATGGAAATGGTAGGGATCCTTGCTGTATCAGTTTTCTATCACAGTATAACAAATTATCACAAGTATAAATGGTTAAAACAGTACACGTTTCTTTTCTCACAGTTTCTGTGGGTTAGAGGCTGGGACACAGCTTAATAGGGTTTTCTGTTTCAGGGTCTCACCGGGCTACAGTTCAGGTATTAGCTGGGGCCTTGGTTTCATCAGAGGCTTGACTGGGGAAAATCCACTTCCCCTATTTGCTGGACAAATAAATTTTCTTTCAGCTGTATAACTGAGGGCCCTGGTTGTCAGCTAGAGTCTGTCTTCAGGTCCTAGAAGCTGCCTGCAGTTCCCTGCCATGTGGTCCTGTCCACAGGCAGTTCACAACCTGGCAGTTTGATTCTTCAAGGCCAGCAGGAGAGTCTCTCTCCAGCCTGCTAAGATGGAGTCTTAACACAACGTAATGTAGTGATTGGAGTGCAAGTCTAGAATCATGTTATCTTCCTCCAAACAAGGTTTCTTTTATTGCTTTTGCCAGCCACCTGGGGGCACCAGCAATCTGTGATCACCTTAATCCAAGTTCGGGGCTTGAGTTTTTACTGGGTCATCTGTTCACAGCAGGACACTGTTCATTAAGGACTGGTTATTTATTTATTTATTTATTTTTGGCCACGCCTCACAGCTTGCAGGATCTCAGTTCCCCAACCAGGGGTTGAACCCACGCCACAGCAGTGAAAGCCCGGAATCCTAACCTCTAGGCCACCAGGGAACTCCCAAGGGCTGGTTATTTGTCTTCATCTTTATTCCTAGAGTGCAGCTGACTGTGCGAATGGTAGTGGTGGTGGTAGGCAGTGGTGGTTTACTAGGGTCTCTGTTCTTGATGGGTCCTGAACTCCATCTTTTGTTCCTCTAGCCCTGTGAAGCGACCAAAAACATGACTAAGTGTCTTAGCCATATCTTTCAGATGGGCAAATGCTCCCAGGACAAAAATGGTCCTGAGGGCTAACCTCACCTCTCTGAATTTCCACTCTCTCTCAGTTCTTGATCTGATGATTTCTCATGATCTCTTGGTGCTTTAACATTTTTTAATTTTTATTGGAGTATAGATGATTCCCAATGTTGTTAGTTTCTGCTGTACAGCAAAGTGAATCAGTTATACATATACATATGTCTCCTCTTTTTTAGATTCTATTCCCATATAGGTCATTATGGAGAAGTGAGTAGAGTTCCCTGTGCCATACAGTATGTTCTTATTATCTATTTTATTTTATTCTATTTTTTTTGGGGGGGGGAAGATAATCTTTTTAGTAGACTGTGCTGAAACAATTGGGAATTCATATGAAAAACAAAAAAAGTCTTAAACTCTTTATTTCACACCATCTACAAATTATGTAACATATCCTTACCTGTGGGAGCTAAAATTACAAAACTTCTAGGTTAGGCAGAGATTTTTAAATTTTTAATGGAGTATAGTTGATTTACAGTGTTTTTAGCTTCAAGTGTACAGCAGTGAATCAGTTATACATATACATATAGCCACTCGTTTTAGGTTCTTTTCTCATATAGGCCATTACAAAGTATTGAGTAGAGTTCCCCATGCTACATAGTAGGTTCTTATTAGTTATCTATTTTATATATAGTAGTGTGTGTATGTCAATCCCAACCTCCCAATTTATCCCCCCCTCTCCCCCACACTTTCCCCCTGGGTAACCATAAGTTTGTTTTCTGCATCTGTGACTCTATTTCTGTTTTGTAAATAGGTTCATTTGTACCATTTTTTTAGATTCCACATATAAGCGATATCATATGATATTTGTCTTTGTCTGACTTATTTCACTCAGTATGACAATCTCTAGGGCCATCCGGTGCTTTAATATTTTTAAGATAGGTTTTATATTTCACCAGATGCGAAAAATTTCTTCAGTAGGAGAGTTGGTCTGAATTACCTAGTCTACCATTACTGGAAGCAAATGTTACAGCATTTTGCATCTTAATTGCATTTAACCTCAGCAACAAAGTTGCAGGAATCTGAATCTTAATTTTCTTACTCCAACAAACAGAACATTTACTTTTAAGCCAGGTACGTTTTATAATCTTAATAAAGAATAGAAAGTCTTTAGAATAAATCTTACAAAAAAAGGTACAGGACCTTAACAGAGAACATTAAAAATTTTAATGAAAAACACTATGACCCAATAAATGGAAGCATAATCCCTAATTTAATTACTTCCCCTGGTGTCATTTATAATGTCCCTCTATCTCCTGCATTTCCTGGAAACTGGAATTTACATCTTAAGTCCTGAGAGATTCAGGTTAAATACGTCTGGCTAGATTACATCACAGGTGATACTGTCTACTTCGTATTTCAGCAGATCAGGAAAGATATCTGGTTATTCCACCATGAATGATGCTAAGAATAGCCAGTGAATTAGTTAACTGACCACTTGATGGAATGATCTTCAGATTCTTATTAGTTATCATGGATTAGAAATTATTTTTACGGTCATTACAAAATTTATGACAAAAGAACCCAACATTTCCCTTTTATCATTGACAAATGTAATCCATTTCTTTTGCTAATACGAAAATACTTCAAATCAATTGAACTTTTTCATACCATACATTTAAAATATAACTGTGATACTCTTGAGACTGCACAACCAATTACCATGCAGCCAATTTGTACATACCAAACCACATCCACCACATAGAAATGAATTTCTGGTATTCTGAAGGTAAAGATTTGGGGCTGTAGTCTGGCGTTTCCCCTCTAGGAAACCTGCTCAGCTTATTACCTCCTTTTCATTCCTGACTGGCTTCACTTTGGGTTGTGATACCATGCTCCTTGGGCACAGGTAAGCAAACTCCTCCAGCACATCCTTGTCCAAAAGGAGCAGCATATGCTCTACAGCTGGCTGCAACAGTAAAGTCCAGGTGTCAGAGCATCGTGTTGGCTATCCATACAAACATGTTGTAATTGTTGCTGTGAGTACAGGATGTCATTCATCTGGCTCCCTGGTTCTGGGGACTATGGGGCACACTGTCAGTCTCTGCTTGGATCTGACAGCCTTATGAGGAGACCCAGATGAAACTGTTCTCATTATGAAGTGACTGGCCAGAGGACTTTGACAGCCTCATGCCTAGCCTAGCTGCCTTTGCGAATGCAAAGAAGCAACTTTGTGGCTTATACATACTGGTGCTAATCTGTTAACTCACCAATTGTAGCTGGGCCTATAACTTCCCAACCCTTCTCTGGGTCATCCTTCAGCTTCTCTAACCTTTGGACCAGGTGTGTGAGGAAAGGCTTGGGGTTTTGCAGGACAATCATACCATGAAGATCTGAGGTAATAAAAACTGACAAGGGTTTCAGTCCGTGCTTGTTATTTCCACTTGTTCCTACCCGCTCCCATCTCACATCCACCTTCCCTTCTTAAATGCCTGCTCCATGCACGTCAAGCTCCTTCATCAGAAACAAAGATTAAGAGCTTACAGAGATGGCTTAACCAGCTCCCGTGACAGCATAAAGTCAAATCCCTTACCTATAAACATATATCCTAGTAGCTCTGCTTCTCTGACTGAATGCTGACTGATACAGCTATGTACAAGGAAACTGCTGAGGTTATTGAGACTACCTAAAATGGTGCTTGTCATTACACTCTCAAAACACCTAAAATCTGTACTGTATCACATATTCTTACTGCCTTTCCAGTAGATATTTAACTCCCTGAGGTAGGAACTTTTTATCTGTATGACCAGTGCAGGATTGTGCTTAGCACGGCAATTCTTTGTTTAATGAATAATTTGGAACACCTCTGCTGACCGTATCAAAATCTCCTTTAAGTAACATCTTAATAATGATTATCAGTCTCATTTCTATATAAGATGAATACATTAGCCATCAATAAACAAATAAATACTGACTTAAATGATTGTTATATAATTAAAACCTTAGGAAGTCAATGAATATGGCAATTATCCATATGGTACGTATTTTCAAATATTTCCTATTATGTAAGTTATCCATCTGTTTACAAGTAAATCCTTATACAAGTATGGGAGAATTAAATATAGACAAACCAATGGAAGGGCAGAATCTTCTAACTATCTGCTGGATTCTTCAGAGTGATTTTATGACACATTGAGTCCATAATATTTTCTGTTGACATACTACTAAAATGAAAATAAAGTCAATGATATAATTTGATATACAAGATTTCCTTTAGTTATTTTAAGAATACTGAAGTTTTAAATTCTCCATAACCTGTCAGCAAGAAATAGCTTACCACTAAGTCTTATAAACAATATTATCAGCTCAATGACATCTTTAATTTTACCCGTATAATAAATGTTGAAATAACATTTCAGAAAATTATGCATCTTGAAAAACTTTGTTTCAACCGTCACTTTATTGTAAGATGGCTGAATTAATTCAAATTTAAACTCTAACTTGACAATTTTTAGTCAGGTACCAAACTTTATTCAAAGCAAACTGCTTATTCAAAAGTGATCATGGAACAACTCAAAATGCAGAGCAAGAAGGATGAGAGAAACATCCTCCTGGCCAATAGATTGTTTTAATTCTCTCATTACATGAAACTCAAACTTTTCATTTTTAGGAAAGGGAAACTAACTTCAGTATAGAGCAATACAGAAAGATTTTGTCACATAGACTAGTTTCCATTTAGTCAGTCAACTGTTTCTAGCTGTCTCAATTGGGACAGATGCATTTACAGAACTGGCTGTGCTTGAGCCTTCTTTGCAAGCAGCTTTAGATCTGCAATGCACTTGGCAATTGTCTCCTTCTCCTGTGATAAGGAAAGAGAAAGCTGGTTAGAACCTTTCAAATCATGGAAGGGTATAAACACTGTAATTCTAAAGGATACCTCCTATAAGAGGTTCCTCGGAATCTCAAGATGGATTACTGGCTTAATATGATAGACTAAAAAAATTATTTAATTATTTAACATGGGGGAGATGCAAAATTTATTTTAAGCAAATGGAGGGAATTTAAAGTCCCCTGGCTCATAGCTTTCATCAGTGAAACCTGTTTAGAGGTTGAAGCTAGATACTCCTGTAACCATGTGCCACTGATGTTAGGTTTTACAGCTAACAGCTGCTTAAAAAAGACCAACCTAACAAACATTAGTAATAGAGAAATGTTAAGAAAGAATAAAAATAACTTTTAGTCTCTTTTGTATACTTTTGTCTTTTCAAGTTTCTTAAATAAGTATATAACTTTTATGTAAAAGACAGTTTATTTTAAAAAACCCAAGGCATTAAATGTTGACAGACCCTGTTTTTCTAGTCCTGCATGGTTATGCAGAAAATGATCAGAAATGCCTAAGTATACTATAAATCTAGGAAAGAAGAAATAAAGTCAAAAGTAAATAAAGAACATAAAATTTAAAAAGGAAATCACATTTAGGTAAAAAATAGAAAACATTTCTGTTCAAGACCAATGAATTAAGTGGCTGGGAAGAGGAAATGGCATGGAATGGAAATCATGGAATTATTCAGAAAATGGAAGAGGCTCAGAAGAAGACTTGTCCAGCCTCTGTTTTACAGAGAAATGAAATATGTTGCTTAATATTTCCCAAATGTTGGAACTTGAACATACGTCTGTTCAACGAGTGTTCTCAACCATCTTTCCACTCCTCTTGATCCATGAGGTGAGAGACTCTTTGGAAGCCAAACTTTGAGGAGGGAGGCAACCTACCAAGGCAGTTGTACAGCATCTTCTAGGTTACCACTAACCAGAAAAGTGAACCAGGACCACCCCAATGTCTCTAGGCTAAAGACTCCTTACCAGCTATTTTTATCCTGTCAGAGATATCAATACAACTCCAGAAGCTTCAAAACATCATGTACCTGCTGCGCAGAGATGCTCTGTACCACGTTCTTCTCCACCCAGTTTATCATGTGCTCTTGTTCCTTCTGACGTGTCATATTCTGCACAGAGATGTGATAGTCCAGGCGATTCTTTACCTCCTTGTATACTCTATGCAGTCGTTCCCGGTAAGCAACTTCCAAAGCCATGGCAATGTTATTCTGAAGAAAATTAAGAAGTGATGAAAACTGTTTGCACAGTTAAAGGATCACTTCCATTCTGAGGATTCTGCCCATTAGAATACCCATCATTACCTGTATTTTATGCAAAATTCATTTGTTTAATGTGAATAGGTAACACATGCATGTGGTAGAAAAATTCTAACAGCATATAGTAAAAATATATTTAAAAGTATATGCAGTAAAAAATAAGTCTCCTCCAGCCCCTCCATAGGCTACCTACCATCTTCCTCTATTTCTTGTATTCTCTCCCAGAAATATTTAATAAACAAAACATAGGTATATGTACACACACAAACATCACTTTTACTGATTATGACACAAAGACCCACCTTAATTTTAAAAGTTACATTGGATTCTACTATTTTGGTGTCTCATAATCCATAATTTATTTAAGCTCTATTAATAGATTAGGTTGCTTCTAATTCTTTAACAAATAATGCTGCTGCGTATATTGTATGTGTCTTTGCACTTATGTGTGAATACTTGCTGGGTCAAATAATAGCTAATAACTGTTGAGTACCTACTATGTTCTAAACACTGTGTGTCAATTCAATTAAATCTTAAAATCACACCATGGGATAGTTACTATTATTATACTCATTTTACAGTGAGGAAGAAACAGAGGCAGATGCTAAGGAATTTGTCCAAGGTTATAAAGCAAATGAACTGTGAAGCCAAGACCTGACTACAAGGAGTCAGGCTACAAAGCCCAGGCTCTTAAAGATCCATTGTAACTTATGATTAACACTGTCCAATTCCACAGAAAAGTTGTACTGCTTCATACTCTCACCAGCAACACAAATGCTTGTTACTCTAAACCCTGGCCAATGGTGTTTATAAAACGTTTTACTCTCGACTATTCTGATAAGCAGAAAAAATATCAATTTTAATTGTCATTCTCTAAGGAGAAAATTTACATATTTAGAAGCCATTTATATTTACTTACATCTTTATAAATTGTGCATGTCCTACACCTAGTTTTCTACTGGGATGTTGGTCTATCCTAAGGTAACTACCCTTTTGTGTCATATGGAATGCATGTGTTCTTCCTAGTTTGTCTCTTAACTTTGTTTATGGTAACTTCTACATGTAAAACTTAAATTTTTAATGAGATCAACTTAATTTTTTCTCTTATAGTTCCTGGATTTTTAAAAATTGAAGCATAACTGACATACAATATTACATTAATTTCAGGCATACAAACACAATGATTCGGTATTTGTATATATTGTGAAATGATCACCACAATGGGTCTAGTTAACATACGTCACCACACAAGTTTCTGCATTTTGTTGTCTTTATTAGAAAGGCTTTGCCATTCCAAGGGTATTGTATTGTTTTTCATGTTCTCTTTTTCTACTTTTATGGTTTCATTTCTTATCTAAAGATCTTTAATTCATCTTAAATTTGTTTTGGTATAAGGCAAAAAGTAGGAAAACAACTCTGTACCTACAAAGATACCCGTCTGTCTTTCCCCTCTAAGATGAAAATGCCACCGATCTAAACTACCTTATGAGTTTAGGTCTATCTCTAGACCCTCTCTCAAGTGCTGTGCCAATCTGACTTTCTATTCATGTAGTGTGCCAAGCTATTTATTTAAAGTTCCTTTACAATTTTGAGCTTTAATATTTGGTAGGACTGTTCACTACTTCTCTTTTTCAGAATACTCCTGAATATTTTTTTACTTTTTCTAGTAATAATCAATTTGTTCAAGTCCCAACACCCCCTACTCCTAGTCTATTAGTATTTTCTTTCTAGGAATGTGTAAAATTTAGAGATTAAAGTAGGGAGAATTTGATATCCTTATATTATTGAGTCTAGGTTCTCAGAACCTTATACCTCACAAGCATTTCACATTTTTTAAAGTAAAAAGACTCTATTTCTAGTTAAGTTACTCCTAGGTATCTCTTCCTAAATGGTTTACCTTTTTCTCTTATATTTTCTAACTGATATTTATATACAGAAGGCTACTGATTTTGTTTATTAGATATTAATTTTGTACCCAAATACCTTACTGAATTTGCTTATGGTTTTAAGAGTTACGTTGATTCTCTCAGCTTTCTGAGGTATATCATCAGGTAATCTGTACGTAAGGATAACTTTATGTTTTCTAATTTTTATACTTCTTATTTCTTTCTCTTCTCTAGTATCAGCTACTACTGCCAGAATAACATTGAATTAGTAATGGTGACAGGTATATTGTCATCTTCTAGTCTGTAATGAGAATGCTTATAGGTCTGCCTGTTTTATATAAAGGCTTCAGATATTAATCTCAAGTAGACCCTTAATACTTCTAGGTACTTTTTTTTTTTTTTTTAGTCCATTCACTCTCCTGTTCTTCTTTCTCCTGAAATCTCTAGTATATCTCCTTGACTACTTTCCTTTTCAACAAATGACCTACCTTCCTATTTCACTGAGAAAACGGAAACAAAGAACTTCACAAACTTCTACCACCATATAAACCAATCTACCTGGACCCATACTCACATACTTTGCCTTCCTTTAACTATGGCTGAACTGTCTCTGCTCTTGAAGCCAACCCTTCCACCTGTGTATTCTGAACTCTCTGGCCTACTGAAGGACATGGCTCCAGCAAATTCCTCCCTACTCCCACCCCTTTCTTGCATCAATTTTTCTCTCTCTACTAACTTCTATCAGATGCTAACATGTAGTTATACTTTCCATCTTTTAAAAAATCTCTCTTGATTACTACATCCTACCTTCTGAGCTACTGAGTCATTTCTTTGCCCAATACAGTAAAACTCCTTCACAATTTTGACAGTGATCTATACTCAGACTCCAATTTCTTTTCTTCCATTTTTTTTTTCCTTCAACTTACTCAAATAGCCCTTACCAAGGTCACCAACCTCCATGTTGCTAAATCCTATGCCAAATTCTTAGACCCTTACTACTTGACCATAAGTAGGGCAACTACAAATTAAAATAATCCTTGTTTCCTCCAGTTATTTTCCTTCATGTTCCAGTCTTACAGCTGTGCCTCTTGTAAGCTCATGATTCCCTCATCTCCAGTCTGGAATTCTTCCCAGTGACTCCAGACTCATATGTCTAATGGTCTACCTAACAACTCTATTTGGCTAACTCACTGGCATTTCGAACCAATGCATACAAGACTGAAGGCTACTTTCAACAAGGCAATCAGAGTCGCCCTTCAAAACACGAGCAAGATCATATCACTCCTCTGCCTAAAAGATTCAATGACTTTCTCTCTCATTCTGAGTACAAGTCAAAGTTCTCATAGAAGCCTATAAGACTTTACATGACCTAGCCCTTGGCCACTCCCTGCCTTGCTTCCTTTTACCTTCCTCCTCACTCATTCCACTTCAGCTACAGTGGTTTCCTTACTTTTCCTTGTCTATACCAAGCAAGCTTCCAGGATTAGGGCCCTTGCAATTGTTCTTCCCTCTGCCTGGAATACTATTTCCTCAGAAATCCACACAGCCTGAACCATCACTTTGACAGGTCTCTATTCAAATTATCACATTAGAAGCCTTTCTAGCCTGCCCAATAAAAACAGTAACTCCCTCCTTCTAAAATCCCTTTTCCTTTAACATAAGTTCATTATTCTACATGTACTTCATACCAGTTGACATTCACATCTGCTTAATTATTTTTCTCCTGTTCTTCTCTCAACCCCTGGCTAGGAGAGAGACCCCAGGAAGGCAGACTTTGTTTTGCTCTCTGCTGTATTCCCAGCACCTTGCCTTGACCAGTGTTCACATATAAAATATACCTATTAAATATTTCATAAATAAATAAAAATTTTAATGACTATCATTTGAATCTTATAAAAAAGCTACATCTTCAAAAGCCAGATTTTGTTTGTGCATACATAGTTTCTATGAGGCAGGAAGCATTTAGATTGTAACCTAAATCTGCACGGAAAGATATTTTAAAAATTTCCGAGGATTTCAAACATTTATGTGCTTAAGAATCTCTCAGGATCCTATTTAAAAAAAAATACAAACTCTTGGATAGCTCCTAACAGAGGTTCTAATCTCACAGGTCTTGGAATGGGTCCAAAAATTTGCATCAAAGATGACTGGTGCACACGGTACCGAGACTACACTAGGAAATACTGGCCCAAACCCTTAATATTTCAGATACTTATTTTACCTTAGCACCTAATTTTTCATTTCATAGGTGTTTCTATACATAAAATTTCAATATAAGCTCATCTCACTTTAAATATCAGGCATAAAGTACTGGGCTCAAAGTAATTAACAACAAAATGCTTGAACACGTTCCTAAAGTTGTTTTAGAAACTAAATATTTTAGAATCTAATTATGCTTTGATCATAGTAAAAAGCTCTCCGGCCATCTGAATCTGCTTTGTGAATCTGGAATGTAAGGTATCAGATTTTCTTATAGCAAGTATGTTAAGTAAGACTTTCTTATAGTGAGCATGTATGAAATGCACAGCATGTATTTCACCTACTGTATTTTACAGTGAATGCCATTTTTTAATCTGCTATAACTTAATGAATTATTTTCCCTCTGTGTGGACTCAAAATGTGTCCTTTTATACTTTTTACTCTTTCTAGTTTTAGAGTAATAATTCTAGTTATTTTTCTACTGGATAGGTCCACTGTATAGTTAATAGCTGTAACTGCTATTTAGACCCCCACCCAAATATTCTCTTTTCTAAACAAAATATGCTCAACTTATCCAACTATTCCTCATAAGATTCTAATTTTTTGTGTTAAATGCACACAAATGAGTAACTTCACTTGCCTTAGAAAGTTCTGAAACCTACCCTCTGGACATCAAAAAGGTAATGGCGCTTTTGAACCAGTGCCTGATGTGACTTCTCCAGATCAATTGCATCTTGGATTTGTCTGATGGAAGCCTGTTTCACTTCTTCCAGTTCGGCAATTTTTTGCTGCAATTATGATATTGACAACAAAGATCAGTGAAAGTACCAAGGGTAATAAAAAAGTTTCATTTTATGCTTCCTCAAAGTCATACCCCTCATTTGTGAAAACACCCACACATAGGGAGAACTATACAAATCCTTGAAAAGAGTTGCCAAAAATAGCTATGCAGTATCTTGTTGAATGAACAAAACTATGGAAAAGCTGGAGAAAGTTTGGTAGATTTTTAAAACTTGATCTCAAGTTAGTAATAACATTAACACTTATAACCGAAATCATTATAATTAGATTCATTTCTATATGCTCTGCCCCTATCATTCGTACCAAAAACATCACTTGATGGCTTTGACACGACTACTACGGTCTAAAATGGGAAATAAGGTTTATGGTTCTTACCTCATTGAGTTTATCAGCAAATTCACCAATAGAGGCACCATATTTTTTAATTACATAGATAAGCACCCCTATTGCTGAAATGGCAGAGAAGGTCTCTGCAGTTATCACATATATTTCTTTGGAGAGTAAATATAAGATAAGCCCAGTTCCAAGCACGTAGGGTCCTAAAAGAAGAAAAAGTTATTTTATGATGGATATGCTATGTCTAAAGGGGGAAGACAGAGATACTTCCGTACTTAATTAGTTGAAGGCAAAGTTAATAATGATTTTAAATAATCAGATTCAAAGATGGAACACTAGATGAGAACCAATATGGTAGGGTTGCAAGAACAAGGATCTGGACCCATGGAAATCTGACTCTGCAACTTATAAAACACTGAGCAATATAGATGATCTCTGAGCTTAGTTTCCTTAACTGTAATATGGGAATAGTACCTTCCTCATAGGGTTGATGAAATTGAGAAATAATGTATATTAAGTATCTGGTACAATTGCTCAACAAACAGGAAGTATTTTATAAAGATGTCAGGTTACTTCCAGAAGTAATTTGTGCAGCAAAATATACTATTTATTGAGTGGGGACATTGGTCAGAATAAAATTTATCCACTCTTGCCTATTTACTGAATAGGAACCTGACACTGGAAATAAGCAAACAAAACAGATACAACTATGAAGCATGTATGTAAAAGAACTAAATAACAGGATTCTCAACTCCTGTAGTGTCTTATTATAATGCTTCAAATATAGCCATCTTTTTCTTTAACCAGGCCATGAATTCTGAAAGGACACAAACCATAAGGTACATTTCTTTAGGATTTTCCTCTATGCCTCATTAGATGCTAGGTAAGGTCAAAGCAGGTCTTTGGGGAAGCAGTTTACAATGTTTTTGAGCAATACAGGTACCAAAGGATGTTAGGATGTACTATGAGAATAAAAGGGTTACATTCTCAAATATATTTTACCCAGTTTCCCATACAAAGTTTCAACAGTTTTTTTTTAAAAAATTTGCCTTCAATGTATAAATTTTAAATGTGAATTGATAAGAAAGGCCTATCATATGTAGCATTTTTATCAGCTATGGAGGTCTGAGGAAATTAATGTTTCCTGCAATTTTAGTTACAGAAATGCTACCTTAGGCCACTCCCTGGAGAGATTAAAAAAAAAAAAAACTTTGGTTTTCAATGTTTCATGGTCATAGCAATATTTGGGAACAGCAAGAGAGGCAGTGCATGTAGTAGAAAGAACACTAAACTTAACTGTAGAACCTGTGTTTAAGTCCAACTCAGTCACTAAAGAGAGAATAAATCTCAGCAAATTCTTTGTTTTCTAGTTCTGAGTAATAAAAATGTCTTCATAGGGCTTCCTGGTGGCACAGTGGTTGAGAATCCACCTGCCAACGCAGGGGACACTGGTTCGAGCCCTGGTCCGGGAAGATCCCACATGCCGTGGAACAACTAAGCCCGTGCGCCACAACTACTGAGCCTGTGTGCCTCGAGCCCATGCTCTGCCAGCAAGAGAAGCCACCACAGTGAGAAGCCGGCGCACCGCAACAAGGAGTAGCCCCCACTCACCACAACTAGAGAAAGCCTGCAAGCAGTAATGAAGACCCAACGCAGCCAAAAATAAATAAATAAATTTATTAAAAAAAAGAAAGTCTCAGGCTTCCCTGGTGGCGCAGTGGTTGAGAGTCCGCCTGCCGATGCAGGGAACATGGGTTCGTGCCCTGGTCTGGGAAGATCCCACATGCCGTGGAGCGGCTGGGCCCGTGAGCCATGGCCGCTAAGCCTGCGTGTCCGTAGCCTGTGCTCCGCAACGGGAGAGGCCACAACAGTGAGAGGCCCGCGTACAGTAAAAAAAAAAAAAAAAAAGGAAAGTCTTCATAGAACTGTTGTATGGATTAAATAAAGTGAAAGCATATAGTATTATAAAAATGTAAGGTTTCAGTACAGTTTATGCCTTTTTATTTATTTATTTTAAATAAAATTATTTATTTATTTATTTGGCTGCGTTGGGTCTTCGTTGCTATGTGCGGGCTTTCTCTAGTTGCGGCACGCAGGCTTCTCACTGCGGTGGCTTCTGTTGTTGTGGAGCAGGGCTCTAGGTGTGCAGGCTTCAGAGCACAGGCTCAGTAGTTGTGGCACACGGGTTTAGTTGCTCTGTGGCATGTGGGATCTTCCCGGACTAGGGCTTGAACCTGTGTCCCCTGCATTGGCAGGCGGATTCTTAACGACTGCGGCACCAGGGAAGTCCCTATGCCTTTTTAAAAGGAAAAAAAAAACCCTGATTAATATGGCCCAGCTCCTTTTCCGTAATTATACATACAACACAGAGTCTCTATTGCCTTACCTGGCTTTATTTTAATCCACAGCTCTTTCTATCATTACCTGAAAATGTATTATACAGTTACTCAATTTTGGTTTTTTTGGCCGCTCTGTGCGGCTTGCAGGATCTTAGTTCCTTGACCAGGGGTGGAAGCCAGGCCCCTGCAGTGAAAGCACCGAGTCCTAACCACTGGACCGCCAGGGAATTCCCAGTTACTCATTTCCTTATTGTCTATCCTACAAAAGAATGTATGTTTCATGATGGCAGGCACTTTAGTTCACCACTGTATGCTGAGAACAGTGCCTAGCATACAGCAGGCAGTCAATAAATTTGGTGTAACAAGAAATGGAGACAATGTTATAAAATCAAGTTAAAATCCCAAACAAATTTATTCCAAAGACAAGTTAAAGCAACCATATCAATTCTTACATTGAATCACTTCCACACTTTACTTTAAAAACAACTGACTTGATTTTTCTGGTACACGTGGAAGAGGTTAAGAGACCACTAAAACGCTAGATTAACATAAACCATACCATCTAAACATACTATCAAACATTGGGCAAATGCTCACCTGTTACACCAGTTTTAGGATAAAGGAACTGGAAAAATTCCTCAGGGATCAGCCCAAAACGAACTTTTCCTCCATATTCAGGAAGAGGTGGTACAGGGGCAAGACTTGGCTGCCCTTTGTGAAAGATCCTTGTTGCCTGCAATACCCTACAGGTAGGAATTACACAAATTTAAAGCCTATTCTTTAAAGAGAACACAATGTATGAACAACTGTAGAAAAGAACAAATAGGGATGAGGATTGAGGCTGTTTCCCACTGTCTTAATGGGAACAGAACAGACCAAGAACAGGAAGGTTAGGGTCCCATAATTAGCTGTGTGATAAGGGGAAACAACTTACTTAAAGCTGTATGTAACCTTCTACCCAATACTAGAATCCCTTCTGTTAAGTCTCACGGGTCATCTGTCTAGCACTTTATATGTCTATTACTAGCAATGAATTACGTAAGAACATAGACTCTGCAGCGAGACTATCTGGGTTCAAATTTTAATTTATGCTTTTGTAGTCTCTGATTTCTCTAAAGTAAAGTAGGAACAAAGAATATGACCTTAGAGGGTTGCTGTGAGGATTAACTGAGTTAATAAATGTAAAGTATATAGAATAGTGCTTGGCATATGGTAAAGTTTTATGTAAGCGGTTAGCTATTACATGTCCACTGTGCTGTGAGCTCCCTGATGGCAAGAACTTTGACCTTTCTGAATATTCTCTGTATTGGGGTGCTAAATAACCACTAAGTGAAACATGCTTTTTCAGTGTTGGATAGCTCTAACTATGATCATCCTTTGAATTGAACTGCTACATACATCCTTGAAACCTCTATCCATTGGTTCTAATATTATTCTTCTATGTAAGTTAACACTCATGTATCTGGGTTAAACATCTCAGTTCCTTCACTGACTGTCCACAAGCAGCAAACTGGTTTTGTTTACAAAAATGAAGTATACAGAACTGAACATAATACTGAACTGAAATACAGCTTGACTAATTCATTCATCCTACAAATATCAATACATATTGAGAACTTGCTATTGCCATCACTGGGCTTGAACCACTGTACTATTATCATGGATCTGCGAACTATTTTTATCTTTAAAGTAGCCTAAGATTGTATCTGTAGCAGTTACAGCATACTGGTACATAGGATTCTGATGAAATAAAATCCTCTAGCCTTTTCATATCTGCTGTCGAGCTAAATCCCCTTCAAATTCTAAGTATGTTTTTGTCCCTCACCTCCCCCCTCTCTTATCTCCTTGCAATGTAAGAGTTTACATTATTTCATTGATTATTGTTCACTGCCTGTCTTTTGAATATTATTTCTGCTTCCCAATGTACTGAGTTGCCTCACCAACTTTTGAAATCTGAGAATCATGCTCAAGATTCTTTCATTTTAATCAGGGTTTCTAAACCTCAGCACTATTGACATTTTGAACTACTGACAACTCTTTGTTGTGGAAGGCGGTTCTGTGCACTTAGAGTAATTAGGAGGATCCCTGTGGCCTTTGTACACCAGATGCCAGTAGCATCCCCCCTCCTACCCAGTGGTGACAACCAAAAATGTCTCCAGACATTGCCAAAAGTCCCTTGGAGGGCAAAACTGCCCCAGGTTGAGAACCACTGACTTAAATCATAGCACTAAAGAACTTGCTTTAGGGGAACACAAATCCTCTCCCTATCTGGCTGTCTCACTTCAAGCCCTCATCTACTCCTGCCTGAACAAGTAAGTAACCCAAAATCTGTTCTCTTGGCTCTTCCTCAAATACCCCTTGAACCTAGCCCCCTCCCTCCTGCTTTGAAAGTTTTTAAAATGCAAATTTGACTTTAAAACTCTTCAACAGGCTCTCTTCTGCCCACAGAAAAGAAACTACTTAATACAGCATACGTGATTCAGCACCTGTCAAATTTTATATCCTCATCTTCCTTCATTCTCCTACTCTCCAGCCATATGGAACTTACAGCTTTCAAAAACCAAAAAAAAAAACAAAAAAAAAAAAACCCTCATGCTGCTCCTTCTGCCTGGTATACCTTTCACTTAATGACTGCCAAGACCAACCAGCCTTCAGAACATCTTGAGTATATCCTTTATAAAGGCCTTCCAATCTTGGGTTGACAATTACTCACTCAACAAAACATTTACTGACTTTCTGCTTATATTAGGCACCGGGAGTATAACTAAGCAGACAAAGTCCCAGCCTCTGACATTCTAGTGGGGGTTTGGGAAGTGTGAGTGTATAGGTCCATACACAATTTCAGACAGTTGTAAGTGCCATGAAGAAAAACAGGTGAAGGAAGGGGCTAAGGAGCAATGGAGTGAGGGAAAGGCTTTTTTGGTAGATCAGATGACATTTGAGCCAATGACCTGGGGAAAAGAGAGAAGAGCAAGTACAAAGATCCTGAGGCAACAATAAGCTTGGCAGTTTTCAGAGGAATAGGAAGAAGGCCAGTAAGGCTAGAGAATGAGCTTAAAAGAGAATGTAAGAAGGTAAATCAAGAGGTAGGATGGGGTCAACTCATGTTGAACTTTCTGTGTTAAGGTAAGTTTGGATTTGATTTCAAGTGGGATGGGCAGCTCTAGAGGGTTCTGCAGGGGAAGGGTGGGGGGACTGACAGAATCTCTGTGGCTATTGTGAGGATGGCCTGTAATGGGACAAGAATATAGATTCAAGGAGACGAGTTAGGAGACAACTGAAATAGCCTAGGTGAAACGTGATGGTGGTTCACACTCCAGTAGCAGTAGTAGTGGAAGAAGTGGTCAGAGTCTGGATATCATCTGGAGAAAGAGCCTTACTAATGCATTAGACACGAAATGTGAAAGAGAAATCAAGGATGTTCCTTGCATTTTGTATATGTATTTATTATCTATATTACAATTATTTACTTGTCTATATGGAATCTTTCTTCTCCGAGAAGTTGGAAGCAGCCAATTATAGCCTCACTTTATTGCTTATACAAAAATTACAGATAAACCAAAGCCACTTTTTCAAGCTACAGGATTGTTATCAAATTTTTCAAGATTTAGGACTAAATCTGGAAGTAAAAAGAGAAATCCCAAAGAAAACTGACGTTTTATGAAATATCAGTAACACCTTCTAATATTTACTAAGCACATACTATGTACCAAGCACTGTTTTTAGGGTTCCCAGGAATTAATTCCCTTAATTTTCACAATCCATAATGTACTATTCTATTTTGCAGAAGGGGAAATTAAGGTCCCACAGTAAGGTCCCACTTGTAAGTGGAGGAGCCCGGTGTACCCTCTTTCAGCTGTGGAATCCTCACTGTAAACTACCACTTTATAGCTGCCTCCTCTGGTAGACTGTGCCTGAGGTCCACGAAGGCAGGTACTTAACCTTACTCATTTTTTTATGTTCGGTTACGTGCGTGGCAAGATAAATATCTACTGAAACGACGAATAATTTCTCTGACCTGACAGTAAAAGTTGGAATCTGGGAGGCAGATTAAAAGCAATATGCTTCACTGTTTTAGTTAACAAAACTTGTCCTAGGGTATGCAATCTAGTAACCCCGACTAGAGATGCCGCAGCTGTGCCTAGCTGAAGGTCACAAGAGAGAGGGGCGGGGCTTAGGGGACACCAAAACCAGTTTCTAGTTTAGTTAGAACACATTAAGTGACACAACGGTGCTCCAGGCAGTAACAGGAGCACACATGTTTGAATGAGACTTGAAGCGTTTCAAAATAACCTAAAGAAAGGTAATTACCGGCCCAAAGCTAAGAACAGATTACCCAGAAGTGAAATAGGTGATAAAACACGGACAAAAGGGAGTATTACACCCCTTACACTTACCCTGGACCGAGGAGGGCTGCGTTCTTCAGAGAGGGAGCTAGAAATACACAAGGCACAGGTTAGCAACGTCACCGTGAAATCTGGTTTGCCCCTTCCTCGGTCCCCGCGGAGCCCAATCACTAAGGCCATGCGTCCCCCATTCCTATCCCCCGAGACCCCACACTCTCCTTCTGAGCGGCACTAATCAACTCTCCACGCAGGCCCAAATCCCGCCGCGCCTTTCATCCCCTTTCCTCCCACCCGCTCCAAGTAACCCTAGACGCGCTGGTTTGCAATCACTCTGCTAGCCTGGACTAGGGTCTGTACCTCTCACCTGCTGCGGTGGCGGCAGAAAGTACCACCCGGGACAACATTGTCAGATAGCGTCCACACAACAGTCTTTGCGCCCCAGTGACCGCTACAGGAGACTCTGTCAGGGGCAGAAACAAGATGGTCGCTCACAAGTCTCGCGAGAAGAGAACATCGTGCCCTTTTCATCAACTTCCGGTCTTTTTTTTTTTTTTTTTTTGGAATAAGAAGCACAGGGCACTGAGAGCTCGCGGCAAGAGGTTGCTCGCTGGAAACGGGAATGGAATCGTAGAAGCAATTCTCGCGAGATGTAGCGAGGCTGTAGCCTGGCCAGAGGGGCGGAGGCCTATATCGGGGCCACGTGGTGGCTCGCGGAGCTGAGTCTCCGACGGGCGTCCAGTTTGGGTCTAGGTTGGAGTTGGAATCGTGGAGATGCGGAAGGAAACCCCGCCCCCGCTAGTGCCCCCGGAGGCCCGGGAGTGGAACCTTCCCCCTAATGCACCAGCCTGTATGGAGCGGCAATTGGAGGCTGCGCGGTACCGGTCGGGTGAGCCTAGGTCCTGGGTCTGGGAGTTCCCTCACCCCACCCCGAATGCCCTTTCCCGGGACTAAACCTTCCAGCCTTCCCCCAGCCCCCCGCTTACCCCGCATGCCATCCTCACCCCTGCCTCGCGTCGCTGAGCTCAGTCCCCAGCCGTGCTCGGCGTTCCTGGGCTCCGATCCAGACCCGGCCAGCTGGCTGCTGGGCGGTCACCAGGGAGATTAGCCCTTCCACTCCTCACGCGCTGACAACTTGTATCTCCCTTAGATGGGGCGCTTCTGCTCGGGGCTTCTAGCCTGAGTGGCCGCTGCTGGGCTGGCTCCCTCTGGCTTTTCAAGGACCCTTGTGCCGCCCCCAACGAAGGTTTCTGCTCCGCTGGAGTCCAGACGGAGGCCGGAGTGGCTGACCTCACTTGGGTAGGGGACAGAGGTATCCTAGTGGCTTCCGATTCAGGTGAGTCACTTTCTCCTCAACCTTACAGGTGGGATGGAGGCCATGGGTATAGGTCGGGCTGTGCTCAATTTTTAAAATCCCATACTCAGTGCTTGGGGGAGCTTGAGGGTGTTGGTCCCGAAGGAGAGTAACTGTGTAGGTAGGAAATACCTTCCCCAAGATTCTAAATTGTTTGGTGGAAATTCCTAGTATAATCCATAACAAAATTAAGAAATTAATTGGAACTATTTTTCTTCTCTGTATCCACCCAACCCCAAACCAAGGATAATCTTGATCTTAAAGATGATGCCGAGGCCAATCTGTGCTCTTTCCATTTCTTCCCATTTTATTCTTAAATGCCTTTATTCTGCTTTCTTTGCCTTGAATGTCAGTCTCAGCAATGGAGGCTTTGACATTAAAAAAAAAAGAAATCAGAATATGGACGTTGGCAGGCATTGCATGGAAGGATAAGTGTGGGACATTAAAGATTGAGCCTCTCTGGCGATTGAGCTTGAACACTCTATATTCAGGGCAGCTGTCTGATGATTTTCTATACTTAGTCACTGTACAACATATTTTTATGTTATTCAACATATTTTTATGACTCTAAGACATTTATTCAAATTGTTCAACAAATACTTTAGTGTCCAAATAACTGGGAATATTTAACCATACGGCCTGTGTGCTACTCAGATCATTGGGGAGATTTCCTCCTTGTCTCCTGAGAGCTTAGAATCCTAGAAGCGAATTTCTGTCTTGGCATAATCCAAGCTTGTTTCCCTCACCCTACTCCCCACCCCCAACAGGTGCTGTTGAATTGTGGGAGCTGGATGAGAATGAGACACTAATTGTCAGCAAGTTCTGCAAGTATGAGCACGATGACATCGTGTCTACAGTCAGTGTCCTAAGCTCTGGCATGCAAGCTGTCAGTGGTAGCAAAGACTTCTGGTGGGTCCCTCCTCTCATCGCTCCTGTTTCTGGGCCTCCTTTGGGTGTCTTTAGCATCATATTAGCCTCATTAAATTATGTTTTGGGCTCATTATAAGAACCCAGTGACTAATTATGACATGCCTATAAGGTTTTCTTAGAGATTTTTGCAATCCATGGTAAAAGTAGGCTGTACCAGAAGTCCAGTAGGCAAAGACATAGGGCGTTCTTATTTGAACACACGTTTTTATGTAGGTAGTGTAGGTCAAATTAAGTCTCTGTTTCCTTTTGCTTCTTAGCATCAAAGTTTGGGACCTTGCTCAGCAGATGATTCTGAACTCATACCGAGGTGAGTGCATGTTCTTTCCTTTTCAGTCCTGGCCTTGGCTGTTTTGTTTTTATTCTCCCCTTTGGGCTCTTTGAACTTTGCTTGCATGTTAGTGATATCAATTCTTTGCTCTCCTGCCTGGTAGTATATTTCTTCCAAAACTACGGTCAGGCTTCAATGTCGATTCTAGCCCTTTTCATAATTTCCCTATATATTTTTTTTTATTGACAGCCTCACCACCTTCTTGGTCACCTGAGGCTGAAAATCCCAGTCCTCTTCCACTCCTCCTGTTTCCCACTATCAGTTGGTCCCCAAGTTCTTTGGAGTCTTTTTCCATTTCGTCAGTGACCTTCCATTCCATTTCTTATGCTCCCATTTACTTTCAGGCTTTATCTTATTACAGACGGTGGCACTCATCTCATTGTTCTACCTGTAATCTTTAGTCTTTCATTGGTTTCTTGTGGCTTGCAGGTTAAAATCTCATGTTCATGTCCTGGCATTCAAGCCTTTTTCCTGTCACTCCTTCAAGCATACCATGCTATCTAAACCCAATCACAGTAGATCTTTGGCATTCTCCAAGTATAAACCCTGATACTTGTGAATCTTGAACTTTTGAATATTCACCTCTATAAAATCTCATTTTTTTGGTGAGAACCATCACTTTCTATTAATGTTCCTTTTTCTGCTCACTTTCATTAGCAGCACTAGCAGTTGACTTTATTTTGGGAGCCATTCCTCATGAAGATACCAAATCTTAATGAAGATAATGTATAGAGCGTTAATGTGTGTGTGGCTAAGAGATGTAGATATGGGTGATCACTGGTTCCCCCAGTGACTAAGTGCCTTTCTCTGCCAGTTCTAACTTCAAAGTGCGTGATTCAGATATGAGCGAAGCAAAATCATAAACTCATATATCTCCTGGAGCTTCATGGTCACTTGCAGATAGTTAGACAATAATGTTAAAATGTCAGTGCTCAAAGTCTACTGTACTTGCCTTTTGTTTCCTAGACTTACGATGTGTTTTTCTGGTCAATGCTAAATAACTATTTTTCAGCACTTGTTCCTTTCAGCCTTTTTAATTAGTTCTTTGTGTTTATTCTTATTCCCCCCACTGATTCCAAATTCCTTGAGGGCAGAGGAACCACATATTTTTTTTTCATCTTTTGTACTCCCCCATGGTGTTTGTCCCAAAGCTTTGCTTTTCTCAAGTGAGCAATACGTTCCTTTTCCTCGTGTTGGCTTTCCATGGATTCTATGGAAGGTAGTTTGAGCCCACACTTCTGTCTCAGGGCAGAGCCACATTCAGACTATCTCAGAAAGTCTGGTTAAATCACTTTGGAGAAGGTGGTTTCCACAGCCTGTAATTAACATTTAGCGGAGACCTTTAACATTTTTAGCATGTAGCCCTAAAAGAATTTTGAAAAAGTGTACCCTCTCACACATTTTAAAATTAGTATCTAATTTAAATTTAACTAGTTGCAAAGAAAGTTATATCTGGCCATGTCATTTATTGTACACTTTTATAATATATGTTTGTCAAAATTTTGGATTTGCAGATTAAGCTCATTTAATTTATGTAAAACATCTACCAAATAACCTAACTGCCAAAAACCATATGCACTGTTAAGCCAGTTGGCCAAGTGGGACTTAACTTTCAGTCAGAAAAAGTCTGACTTCATTTTTAAATTCAGATAAGCTATGTACGTCCTTATGACAACCACCTGTCATATGTTTCAAAATTCTCATTATTAAAGAGAAGAGATCAGTCACAGAACCACACTTGTGTTTGTGGTGTGGCTGAGAAAGGCCAGCCTCCTTCACAGAATTTTACACAAGTGCTCTTTCTTTGTCTCAGGAAAAGCCCCTTTTGTTTTATGCCTTAGGTTTTTATACTCCTGAGCATCATGGTAAGGTTTGGGGTGGGTGAGAGGTGTGTATTTCTTCTACACATGGGAGAAGGGTGACTGTGAGAGTAGAGGTCAGCACTGCTGGCAGGTTATAGGCAGCTTCTCAGTTCAATATGGAAGAAGAACATTAGAGAAATTCCCTTAAAACTCGCAGTGTCCAGAACTCCCTCAGAAGTCTTTGTATGCTACCTGGAGGCAAGTGTGCTACTGCTATTCTAGGATGTCTTTACTGTAAATTCCTCTCCTGTTCTTATTCAGCATTTAATTTATCTTTCATGTCTTTCATGATTCATTTTTCTCCAGGCCTTTTGAGTTTTTATAATGATATCAACATTTCCTCTTAGGTTTCATCTAATCCAAAAATCTCACAGAATTTGTTAATTTGCATCATGAGACTAGGCCTATTTCTCACACCCTCCCTCCTACCCCTTCATAGTGTCTGGGCTGCTTGATAGTAATGCCTGCATCTTCTCTGTCTTATTTCTTGTTCTGTCTCCTTTACAGCTCACTCTGGGCAGGTCACCTGTGTTGCTGCCTCTCCCCACAAGGATTCTGTGTTTCTTTCATGTGGTGAGGTGAGATATAATCTCTTTTTCCCTTCCCACATCCTAACCGCACTCAGACCCTTTAGACCTAAGTCTAGCGTGGAGGGCTTCTGGCCAGCAGCTGCTTCTTTGGATTGTGAAGCCCTTTTTCTGTTCCTTCTTTTAGGACAGTAGGATTTTACTGTGGGATACCCGCTGTCCCAAGCCAGCATCACAGATGGGTGAGTGTGAGATCCAGTGGTGGGAGAGTGATACTAGGAACCCACCTGGAAGAGGCTTTCCTTGGCCAGAGTCAGAGGCAAAGCTGCCAGATGCCCAGTCACTGACACAAATGACACAATTGCTTTCTTTCCCACTGAGGCACATTGTGTGCAGTGGGTCCCAAGAGGAAGGGCTAGTTACTGGGTGGGTCACTTACATTTCCTGGATGGGCGAACAAAGGGGTCAGAGCTGTTATCTTCACGCTTTGTTTTGAAACTTGCCCGTGACTCACGTCTGGAAAGGGCAGGAGGCTGATGGGTAGATGTAGGTTGTGAGGGTCAAGGATGAGGACAGGACTGCCTTAGCAGGGCTTGGGACACTGAATAAAGGTGCTCCTGGGATTTCGAGTGACTTCACCTGGGAAGCTTTGGCTCAGAGCTGGGCTCGGAGTCTCGTTCCAGACCCCTCTTCCTCCCTTTGCAGGCTGCAGTGCCTCTGGCTACCTTCCCGCCTCCCTGGCTTGGCATCCTCAGCAGAGTGAAGTCTTTGTCTTTGGTAAGGCAGCATGTCGAACTGTGTGTTGACTCTGGGGAGGGGAGTTTGAGTGAGAGAGCTGACCCCATAACTCGAGACTCTGGCTGCTCAGTCTCATCAGCACACCTGGGCGCAAGGTGAATTATATTAATGGGGGTGTAGGGAGGTGGGATGATCCAAAAGTGGTTTTAGTTTAGCTTTGGAGAACATGGTGATTTTTGCCCTCGTAGATTTGATTCCTGACTCTTTGCTGTGGCTCTTGTATTCATGGCTAGAAGTCAGTGGACCGCAAAGCAAGTGGATTGCTACATGGGGAATATGGTTGTATAGTACGGACAGTTGCATTAACACGGTGATATGGCTGTGTGTGTGGTGACATAGTTTATGATAACAATTATGTCATCCATTAATTTAATTTCCAGAACCCCCAAATGACTAGTTATTCCTACTTTACCAAAGAGGAAGCTGATGCTCAGTTTCTCCCCTTGCTCTGTAATGTTTCTCTGTAATGCTTAGGGTGGTTAACTTGTTCAGGATGGAGGACCTAGCATTCAAATCCAGATCTGGCTGAGTCCACAGCCCATGCTCGTAACCTCTGTGAGGTACTCCCTCTTTCCTTCAGGTGATGAGAATGGGACTGTCTCCCTTGTGGACACCAAGAGTGGAAGCTGTGCCCTCAGCTCAGCTGTGCACTCCCAGTGTGTCACTGGGCTGGTGTTCTCCCCGCACAGGTACTGTTCTTTGTCATCAAGGGCCTGGTGGGTATGAATAGGAAGAATGAGGGGGGATGCTTGTGTTGACGTAGCATTAGCTGATTGGTAGCTCCTTAAAGCAGGCACTGTTGTAGCTGAGGTTTTGGAATGTGAAAGATCTCTTTAAGACTGTAGTCCATTTTGGGGGTTGTATGGTCTCTGACTGCAAATGGCTAAAATATGGTCTTGTTCCTGCTCGACACCCAAAATGATTAATACTGTGGGCTTGTAGGGCTGTGTGGTTGGAAAACCTGTGTTTCTGAATCATCACTGAAGCTACAGGGAGGGACTAGATGGGATGGTTAGTTGCCAGGATGGCTGTCAACCCTGACTTTGCTCCATTTTCCTCATCTTTCCTTGGAACTTGGAACTTGTACCTAGACTTGAGTGGTAGCCAGGCCTTAACCCAAAGTGGGGATCAAGCCACCTTCTCTGATCATTTTAGGTGGGCTTTGGGGACTGCCCAGTCAGGTTTTGTCTTGAGAACCATGGGCTTTATGTTTCCCAACCTCCTCCTTGTCTCCTAGTGCTCCCTTCCTGGCCTCTGTCAGTGAAGACTGCTCCTTTGCTGTGCTGGACTCAGGCCTTTCTGAGGTGTAAGTGTGCCGTGGAGCCCTGTGATCAGGAATCAGGGAGGGGAGCAACACGTGGCTGGGTCCTTTTTCTCTTTGGAAAACTGGGTTGCCTCTTTCAAGGAGACTTGGTGATGGAAGCAGGCCGACTGCTGACTGTCTCCCTGTTCTGGGGGCTGACTCACAACCAGCTCTGTCCCTGGTAGAGGAGGAATGTGGTGGTGGGTGTGATTTCTGAGCCTGGCATTCCGACTGACTCCCAGAAAGAGACGGTCTACCCTTTTCACACAAAGAACCTCATGTAGGAAATGCAACCTGCTATAGGGTGAAAGGCACCAGACAGAAGATCTGATTGTACTTCCTTCTTTGCCATGAGATGCTGTCTGATACTGGCTCAGATCACCACCCTTGGTCTAGCTATCATTTCTTCTATGAATATAGGGTCCTAGACTGGATGATGAAGTCTTCTGTGGGTAGCTACACCACTATGCTGGTGACTAGGCCATATATATGGCGAGGTGTGCCCTGGGTGTGTTGGGTCTCTTCTTTCCATTTCTGCTTTTTCCTCTGTCTCTTACTATGCCCACACTTTTCTTTGTTCTCTTGTAGGTTTAGAAGCCGAGCCCACAGAGACTTTGTGAGAGATGCTACTTGGTCCCCGCTCAATCACTCCCTTCTTACCACGGTGGGCTGGGACCATCAGGTCATCCACCATATCGTGCCCACAGAACCTCTCCCAGAGCCTGGACCTAAGAGTGTTGCTGAGTAGATTGGATTTCAGACAAAAAGCAAATCCCCAATGAGTATCCACTCCCTTTGCCCCTTCCCTCTCAGTTGGTGAGACAACACAGGAGCCTTTTACAGTATGTTGGTACACCAGATCTGTGCAGTTAATAGGCATTGTCTCTCAGCCTGGGGTAGGCTGGATTCTGGGGTCCTGTAGCCAGGGAAGAAAAACTTCCTTGAACATGGATCTGAGTGTGTATGTGGGTAAATAGTTTTTGTTGATGGGAGGAATAAAAAATCCATCCCGCTTCTTTCCCAAGGCCCAATTCCCATTCCCCCCCGCCCCGCACCTGCCCCAAAGTTAACAAAAGATTTTATGCTTCCCACGTAGCTTTGCATGAGGAATTTGGGCCATGTCTGGTTGAGGTATGGGATGTGGGCATCCCTGGATTCTTGGAAGCAGCTCATAGAGATAGGAGCAATTTTATTTTTTTATGGAGCTTAAATTCACCTTTGTCATGGGCAGTGCTTCCATTCACATCCAGCCCAGCTGACCTTGAGGAAGAGCCAGGACACTCACCACAGTTTTGCGCATCCCTTGTTATTAAACTGAGCCAGAAGTCCAATTTCTGGCTTAATAAGAAGTTTGGCTGGTACCTGTGTAATGCCCCCACCCCACCCCCGACCCCCATGGAGTTGTGTATATGAGAGATGAGTGTATTTCTGTCATAGATGCCATAGAAGAGTTTCAGGATGGAGAGCTTAAAGGCATTTCAATTAAAAACTGACACAGACTTGCATAGGAATGTCTGCCACTTTCCCACCTGAAAACAGTCTGGGGCCTGACCTTTTTTGCCTCTGGGCCCCTGTTTCTGGATATAGGAAGCCTAAATGCTATTTTGGGGGACTCTGAAAATTTGGAATTCAGCATCAGAGAAAGAATCGGAAGTACTGGTCAGTGAAATAAAAAGTTGATTCATTGTTGGCTTGTCTTGTGAAGCGTGTATGTCATGTGCCGTTAGACCTGCTACTTATGTGAGTCATCAGGGTATCTCTTATAGCCTGTTACTTTTTTGTGTGCTTCCCCAGCCCCCCAGAGTAGCTAGTTGGAACTTAAGGTAAATATTTGGTTACTTGGTTGGTGGCTACTGCCACTTAGAAGTTATGGATCAATTACTGATTGTATTGAAACTAAATTAAATCAATTATGTCCTTTGTGTTTTGCAAGTTTCGTTTAGCTAAAATATGAAACGGGCAGTTTCATGGGCAAAGTATTTGTAAGTAAAGCTTCTGTGTTTCACCCTTGCTGAGCGTGAGCTCTGTTCTCACAATTACCCTGGAGTAAAAACATGGGAATTTGTTGTCATATGATCTAACTGTCGGGTTTGGGGGGAGATGGAATTGAAGCCCTCACTGTTCATAAGTGTAACTTCTTGGGAGGTAATAGGATGTGTTGGTAGAAACATTTAAGTTCTTCCCAGCGGTAAAAGCTTAAAATTTGTGATCACTTAGAGAAAGTGAGGTAGAGGGTGAGGTGGGTAGGAATTAAATTTTCATGGACATATTCCTCATGGACTGAAGAGTGGTAGAGAGAAAAGTCAGTGAAAGAGGTAAGAGTCCAAGGAAATGAATATAATGTGTGAAGGTGGTTAAAATGACATCAGCGAAGGAAAACCTAGAGTTTGAAGAACTATGTTACTTAATGTAAAAAATATTAGTTTAGATTCAGATAGATCTGTGCTGATGCAAGCAATTCACATCTATTCATGATCATCACCAAGACATTTGCAAATGTAATCGAAATCACAGTAGGAATGACCCTCACAATTGTGATTGAATGTGTCTATAACAGAAAAAAAAAGATGGTTCAGAATAGAAGGTGACCTCAAAATAATCAGAAATGTAGTATCACATGCAGTGCTGTTTACTAGGCCATTGACTTGGGAGTAGTTTCAGTAGAGTGAGCACAGATTTGCTGACCACAGGTGGAAATGGGCTCATTTTGTTTTCTTTGTTTAAAACCATACAAGCGTATATTTTGCATTTAATTTCACTGGTTCAAATATCCAATTGCTGGAGTAAGTCCATTTTCCTATCCTTATTCTTACTGTGAAGTCCACTAACCTGACCGACTATATTCCACCTCTGATTTCTGGTGCTCAGAGCAACAAACACTGAGGTTGGCTCAAGTACTGTTTCAGGTAGCTCCAGACATCAGGCTGGTTCTCCAAGATCTGTCCTGCCCTACAGGACGGTAGGAGGCTGGTCAATTACCAGCTCTATAGGCATTAACTGCTGATCCACAGTCGCATTGAGGCAGCAAAATCACCCAAGCTCTGACTGCTCTGGACTCCCAGCCATGTTTCCTCTGGGCAGCATTATAGAAAGGGCAGGAGATTGGGACGGTGGGTGTGGGAGGGTCCCTGTAGTTTATTTATTTGTTTTTTTTGCGGTACGCGGGCCTCTCACTGTCGTGGCCTCTCCCGTTGCGGAGCACAGGCTCCGGACACGCAGGCTCAGCGGCCATGGCTCACAGGCCTAGTCGCTCCGCAGCATGTGGGATCTTCCCGGACTGGGGCACGAGCCCGTGTCCCCTGCATTGGTAGACGGACTCTCAACCACTGGGCCACCAGGGAAGCCCTCTGTAGTTTATTTTTTAATCACTCAGTTACAGAGGGCTCCAAAACTCTTGCCACATCTAGACCCAAAAGTAAAGGGCTCTGATTTGTAAAATGCAGATTTCTTGTTGCATTTGGACAATATGAGCAATGTGCTTTCATATTCTTTGTATTTCTGTAGTTGTTTGACTTAACTGTATCTACAAACTAAAAGAATAGAAAAAAAAAGTTTGTTCCAAACTATACTTACATAAGCATTTCTTTCAGTAAGACATACATCAAATATTTGTATGCATCCTAGGGAAGTTTTAGGGCACCTAAAGAGAGCCAACATATGTGAAAGAAGCTGAAAGAATTCATATCAAATCACCATTCGTAGCAACTTTCTTACTGCCACTCTCTGGGTCACACTGAAATTTAGAATCACTTGTGCAGGGAACTGATTTTGTTTGGAAAAAGGGGGAGGAGGCTCTAGTCTCTATTTTGATGTAATTAAAATCTCTCAAGAGCATCAGCAGTCTATATAGCTTGATTTTGGAAAAGTAAAGGAAGCAGACCAGTTTTGAGCCCCAAACACATTTTCTTACTGAGTTCTCCATCAAAAACGGGCAGTTGTGGAGTTTTTCATCTTCATTACATGGTCGTAGGACTAGTGCAATCCAGGGAGTGAAGGAGGTGCAAAGATCAGGACAGGAAGTGTTAACTCATTTTAAGTTATAGATACAGTCACTGATCGTAAAATCTTTTATCATCTAGAGTAAGGTTTAATGTAGTCCTCAACGTATTCTGGAAACTCTCCTTGTCTTGTAAATGATGTTCTGCTTCTTCAGTATATAAGAGATCGTCAGAATTCAAAAGGTCAGTAAGTAAAGGGTTTCACCCCCAGACACCATCCTTTCAACTTTCTGGTGGGAAAGCCAGTGCTACTGGGTGCAAGTTCCTTCAGTGAATGTAGACATTTCATTGTCACTGTGATGTTGGTTGTCAGATTCTGGTATATTTCACTTTGGGAGGCACCATGTTATAAGCATTAGGAACTTCAAACTAAAATTTTCCACTCCAATGGTAACCCTTATGTAGGATCTCAGCTGAAAGGAATGAAGCTTGTTTGAATCAGAAAATGTACTTTACATGTTTAAGTATATCACCTTCAAATTCTGCCAGATCTTTAACAAGCAACTTGTCTCTCACAGAAACCCTCTGATTAGGATAGAAACTGGCTCATGTACAGGCCCCTGACCATTATCCAATGTCAATTTGCCTGGCAGAGTTAGCATTAATGCTACCTTTGACCTCGGCACCTGGAGACACAGGCTGGGTGCCCCACACCATTCCTGGGCCCCGTTGCAGTCTGTACTTGGCAGGGCCAACGTGGGCCTTGTTTGTTTTTCTTAAGTTGTGTTTTAAAAAAACATATGGCAAAATATAAAATTTACCATTTTAACCATTTTAAGTGTACAGTTCCCTGGCATTAAGTACATTCACATTGTGCAACCACCATCCATCATCCCAAGTTGAAACTTCGTGCTCACTGAACAATAACTCTCCTCCAAGACCTTGACGACCACCATTCTACTTTCAGGTCTATGAACTTGACTATTCTAGGTACCTCTATGAGTGGAATCATACAGTGTTTGTGCTATGTGTCTGGCTTATCATTTGACTTCATAAGGTGTTGACTTGCTCCTCCAAGTGTGGTCTGTGCACCAGCAGCATTGGCATCACCTAGAACTTGTTAGAAGGGCAGAATGTTCAGACCTCCAAAATCAGAGTATATTTTCACAACTTCCCCAGTGACTCCTGCATGTTAAAGTTTGAGAAGCATTGGCTTTATCTACTGAGAATTCTAGATGGGTCAGGAACCAGGCAGGGAAGTCACCAGCCATTCAAGAGTGAGCAGCTGTGGTGTATCAGAAGCTTTTGGGCATTGTGTGTGGTAGCGAGCAAGACAGACATGGTCAGTCCACACTTCGGCAGCTTAGTCTAGAGAGAGAGACAGGAAGGGAATAATGTTTTAGTGCTAGCCAAAAGAAATAAAGGTTGCTAAACAGAAGGATGATAGCCAGACATGAAGAAGTGGCAAATCTTCCCTGATGAAGTGACATTTGGATTGAGTCCTAAAGGTTGGATGTGAGTTAGCTGATGCTTGGGGCTGGGGAAGAATTCCAGATGGAAGTGGCAGTGTGAGAGTCCTGCTGTGGAAGGAGCTTAGAGCTTTCTAGAGAAGGAGGTCACTGCAGCTAGGGCTAAATATGGAGGTGGGGGTGCAGGATAAAAGGGGATGAGGTTGGTTGTCACCGGATGGTGGGTGCTGTGAGCCATGCTGAAGATCTCAAACAGCAAAGTAACCTGTTGCATGTGCTTTTGAAATGGATTCCACTGATGTGCTTTGGAGGGGAGACTATGGAAGCTTAAAGGGGCCTAGGTTTTGTTTTTTTCTTTGACCTAAGCCACCAGGGTGTAGGCAGCTGAACTAGGCTTGGCCATTTGGCTGCTCCCATGTAGGACTTAAATCTGGAGGCAGTGCAGCAAAGATTCAAAGAATGGGTGTCTGGCAATGACGAGTGGACAGCCCAGTGGCGGCAGCACCAGTTCCACCAGTGGAACTTTCTAACCAGACTTCCCATGGCAGGACCCCGGCAGTCTTTTTTTTTTTTTTTATAAATAGTCTTTCTTGGATCCTGACTGTGTTTTAAGACTGGTTCTTGATACTGAGTTGTATGAGCTGTTTATAAATTTTGGAAATTGGCTCCTTATAGGTCATATCATTTGCAGGTATTTTCTTCCATTCAGTAAGATGTCCTTTCATTTTGTTGATGGTTTCCTTTGCTGTGCAAAAGCTTTTAAGTTTGATTAGGTCCCCTTTGTTTAATTTTGCTTTTAATTATTTTGCCTTAAGAGACAGATCTAAAAATATATTGTTATTTATGTCAAAGCGTGTTCTGCCTGTGTTCTCCTCTAGGAGTTTTATGGTTTCAAGGCTCACATATAGGTCTTTAATCCATTTTGAGTTTATTTTTGTATATGGTGTTAGAGAATGTTGTAATTTCATTCTTTTACATGTAGCTGTCCAGTTTTCCCAGCACCACTTATTGAAGAGACTGTCTTTTCTCCATTGTATATTCTTCCCTCCTTTGTCATAGATTAATTGACAATAAGTGTGTGGGTTTATTTCTGGGGTCTCTATCCTGTTCCATTGATTTATGTGTCTGATTTTTGTGCCAATACCATACTGATTTGATTAACATAGCTTTGTACTCAAGCTTTGTGGTATTATTGTTCTGAACACCTGAATTAAGGAAGTGTGATACCTCCAGCGCAGTTCTTTTTTCTCAAGGTTGCTTTGGCAATTTGGGGTCATTTGTGGTTCCATATAAATTTTAGGATTACTTGTTTTAGTCCTGTGAAAAATGTCATTGGTATTTCGATAGATATTGCATTAAATCTGTAGATTGCTTTGGGTAGTATGGACATTTTAACAATGTTAATTCTTCTAATCCAAGAACATGGGATATCTTTCCATTTCTTTGTATCATTTTCAAATTCCTTCGTCAGTGTTTTATAGCTTTCAGAGTATATGTCTTTCACATACCTGGTTAAGTTTATTCCTAGGTATTTTTTAATTTTTGATGTGATTGTAAATGGGATTGTTTCCTTAATTTCTCTTTCTCATAATTCATTATTACAAACAAAGAACCCAATAAAAAATGGGCAGAAGGCCTGAATAGACATTTTTACAAAGAAGATATATAGATGGCCAACAGACACGTGAAAAACTGCTCAACATCACTAATCATCAGAGAAATGCGAATCAAAACCACAATGAGATACCACCTCACACCTGTTAGAATGGCTATCACCAAAAAGTCTACAAATAACAAATGTTGGTGAGGGTGTGGAGGAAAGGGAACCCTAGTACACTGTCAGTGTGAGATTGTGAATTGACGGAGCCACTATGGAAAACAGCATGCAGGTTTCTCAAAAAAACTAAAAATAGAAGTACCATATGATCCAGCAATTCCACTCCTGGGTATGTATCCGAAGAAAACAAAAACACTAATTTGAGAAGAATCTTGCACCCTAATGATCATAGCAGCATTATTTACAATAGCCAAGGTACGGAAGCAACTTAAGTGTCCATCAACAGATGATGGGTAAAGAAGATGTGATGTACGTACATACAATGGAATATTATTGAGCCATAAAATGAAATTCTGCCATTTACAACAATGTGAATGGACCTAGAGAGTATTATGCTTAGTGAAATAAATCAGACAGATAAAAATAAATATTCTGTGTTATCACTTATATGTGGAATCTAAAAAATAAAACAAATGAATGTATATAACAAAACAGAAACAGACTTGCAGATACAAAGAACAAACTAGTGGTTACCAGTGCAGAGGAGGAAGGGAGGGAGAGGTGAGATAGGGGAAAGGGATTAACAGACAGAAAATACTAAGTATAAAATAAATAATCAACAGGGGTATATTGTACAGCACAGGGACATATAGCCATTCTTTTGTAATAACTTTATATGGAGTTTATAAAAATAATGAATCACTGTGTTGTACACCTGAAACTAATATAATATTATAAATCAACTGTACCTCAATTAAAAACAACAGACTGATTCTACAACATGCCCATTGATTCTACAACATGCCCATTGATTCTAAGTTGCCTTACAGGCTTTCCTTTGAATTCCTGTTTTGATTGATTTAGCCAGAGCTGGTGTCTGTTGTTTGCAGTCTCACCACCCTGACAATTACTGTCTTGGTCCAGTGGGGAAAATGCTACATGTTCTGTGAGGTTGGAAGTGAATAGAAGCTGTTGTCAGAGTTACGGGACTCTTCCAGCAAGGTCATCACTGTCATCAGGAATAACAGCCCCTCTTCGTTGATTTCTATGAAGGGTATTTTCTGTCTTGTTCTGACCCTGCTCTGCTGACTCCACCCCCGCCCCCTTCCCCAAGAGTCTTTCTGGGCCCCATCCACTCTCATGTGCCACCAAAGGTTGGGCAGCTGCTCATTAACATACACTTTAATAACAGTGTAGCAGGCGCAGTTGGCTGTCGAATAACTATTCTCCCTCCTTCCTCCATATTTACCAACAGGACTTTGATTTTGTTCAGATACAGGTGACCATGTCCTTTAGAGAAGAAACACATCAAGAACTTGGGTCCTGGATGATTGTGCTGAACACCTGAATTAAGCAGTGCTGATTAAGCCACCTCTTTTGGATTTCTTTTAATGTGAGTTAATAAGTTTTAATTTTGATTAAATTGCTTCTAGTTGAGTTTTCTGTTGCACCTAACAAATGCAAATAGTTAATAGTGCATTATATTTTTGAGTATTTACCTTTTAAACACTCTATTTAAAGTAATACTTTTAATCATCTGGATACTCTGAAAGGTAATTATTACTACTTTTGTTACGTTGATTCATTTTTTGTTTTTAGATTCCACATGTAAGTGAAAACATACAGTATTAGTCTTTCCTTATCTCACTCCACTAAGCATAATACCCTCCAGGTCCATCCATGTTGTTGCAGATGGCAACATTTCATTTTTTTTGATGGCAGAGTAACATTCCATTGTACATATATACCGCATCTTCTTTATCCATTCATCAGTTGGTGGACACTTAGGTTGCTTCCAAATCATGGCTATTGTAAATAAT
Organism: Grampus griseus; assembly: GCF_964374135.1. NCBI lineage: Eukaryota > Metazoa > Chordata > Mammalia > Artiodactyla > Delphinidae > Grampus > Grampus griseus. The sequence goes on from NC_139017.1 coordinate 85,694,561, forward strand.
GCTGCTATGAACATTGGGGTGCATGTATTTTTGTCAAATTAGTGTTTTCATTTTCTTTAGATACATACCCAGGAGTGGAATTGTTGGATCATATGGTAGTTCTATTTTTAATTTTGTGAACAACCTCCATACTGTTTTTCATGGTGGCTGTACTAATTTACATTCCCACCAAAAGTGTACTAGGGTTCCATTTTCTCCATATCCTTGCCAACATTTATTTTATTTTATTTTTATTTATTTTTTTCCAACATTTATTATTGTTGTATTTTTGGTGATAGCCATTCTGACAGGTGTGAGGTGATATCTCACTGTGGTTTTGATTTGCGTTTCCCTGATGATTAGCAATGTTGAGCATCTTTTCACGTGCCTGTTGGCCATCTGTATATCTTCTTTGGAAAAATGTCTATTGAGGTCTTCACCCATTTTTTAAATTGATTTGTTTGTTTTTTGAATTGGCTGAATTTTTTGTGTATTTTTGAATTTACTCCCTGGTCAGACATATCACTTGCAAATCTCTCTCCCATTCAGTAGGTTATCTTTTCTGAAACATAATTATTAATATTTTAATGTTATAGGTGGGAAAACAGGCTCATAAAGATTAAGCAACATGATCCAAGATTACATGGTCTGTCAGTCAGGGTCCTAAGGAAAACAGGTGGTATACTCAAATTAAGATAATGTGAAGAGGGTTTATTTACAAAGAGACTAACTACAGAGTTTTGGGAGTGGTGTAGGGGAATCATAGAGCTAGTATAGGAAGCCAGGGCTAGAAGAGTGGAGCTGTTACAGGGCGAGGTTACCTGAAACTGGAAGAAGAGATAGTCAGGTCGAGCAGTCTTCCTTGAGAGGAGCAGTGAACCTCGAAGGAGGGTTATGGTCATCTTGATGTGACCTCACAGGGAGTGATCCTTAGGGGAATAAACACCCTGACCTCACTCTCCTTCCTCCCTCTACTCTTCTGTTAGGCAGAGCCCACTGAGCTATTGGATGTAGTCCAAACAGACTGACTTGCAGGGGCAGAGAGCAAGGTGGAGAAGGATGGGGAGATAGAGGGACAATTGGAAAATATCTGTTGTGGTCCAGCCTGTTTGCCCCCTACTGTCCTCTCTTGTCCGAAATGCAGGTCAAATGTCGTGACCTCAACACAAGAGATGCCCAAAGTTCCATCAGCTATTTATCATCATGGGATGATGTTCATTTGTTCATACTTTCACATTAAACCTAAACAATTAGCCATCAACAGTGCCCTCATATAAAGTAACAGGAGGGAAATGGGAAGATAAAAACAAGTAATATAAAATATAGCTGTTACAATCCCTGCTTCTATAAGTGGACCCAATGCCAGTTGCCTCTTTCTAAGCCAGAGTGTGCTCCTTGGCTGTGCTTTTTCGTAGCTCATTCATTCCAAAGGCAGACCATTTAATGGCTGGTTCTGGAGCTACAAAGATAAATCAGTCACGTATTCTGACTAAAAGAGCTCACAATAGATGAAATAGTTATTTAATTTTAAATTTAGGGTAATAAGGGGTAAGTAGATACCTGATCTCTGGTTTGTGATGAAATTAAAAGAACAAGAACAACAATGAAAGCAACTCTGCTTTAACTGGGTTTTTTTTCACCCTTGGGATTATTAATTATCAATAATGGATTATTCTTTGCTGTGGGAGGCTGTCTTGTGCTCTGTAGGGTGTTTAGCATCATCCTCAGCTTCTCCCCACTAGGTACTAGTAGCACCCCGCCTCCATCGTGACAACCAAAATGTCTCCAGACTTTGCCAAGTGTCCCATGGGGAGCAAATTATTGCCCAATTGAGAACAACTGTCTTAAAAAGTAAAGAAAGAGGCCACTGCATGGATGTGTAGCAACATATTTATATGTCTCCAAATAATGGCTATTTAGTCAGTTGGGATTTCCCTTTTGTTTTGTTTGTCTTTTGTTGTTACAAGTAAACCTGCAGTGAACATACTTTCTTTGCGTACTTGGGCAGATATGTCTGCATGGCAGATTTCTAAAAGTGAAGTTTCTGGGTTATAGGATTGTGATGTTCTCAAAATGACTTCTAAGGGGATTGAATAAATAGTGTTACCTTTACTGCTTTATTAAAATATTCTTTTTCAAATTGCCTTAAGTTTTACACTTAAATAATATCTAAGAAATAATGGCATTTTTGGATAATTACATTTTATAACACAAATTAAAATAAACACATAGGGGCTTCCCTGGTGGCGCAGTGGTTGAGAGTCCGCCTGCCGATGCAGGGGACACGGGTTTGTGACCCGGTCCGGGAGGATCTCACATGCCGCGGAGCGGCTGGGCCCGTGAGCCATGGCCACTGAGCCTGCGCGTCCGGAGCCTGTGCTCCGCAACGGGAGAGGCCACAGCAGTGAGTGGCCTGTGTACTGCAAAAAAACCCCCAAAAAACCCCAAAAAACCCACATAAATATTAAAAAATCCTAACGCACAACCAAAAATCATCTTTTATATTAAATATTGGGAAACAATGCTCTAGTCTATCTCCTTCATTTTAGAGATGTGGTAAAGCTATTTCAAGTTTACACTGATCTGGAGTCAACGCTCTTTGTGTTCTTGTGTTATTCAACCAGTTGCTTTTGTTTGAGTCATATTTCTCCAGTTCTTCCGCATGAGAATCATGAAAAGTTTGGTCAAATGCTTTGTTAAACCCACAGCCCTTCACGTCTGTGATCTTGCCTTCATCTAGTTGAGTGTGTAGAATGTGGAAGAGGTTGTGCTGCAGTGGGGATTTCTTCAGCAAGCCAACTAAAAGGTATTGTACGTGCCTTTTCTCATTTCGTGAGAACAGGCTGAGCATTGGGAAGGAGTGTTTCCTAAGCATCTGGGTGGGTGTGTGAAAATACAAAGCAACGGTCATACTTTTGACAGCAGGAACCCAAGGAGGAGGATTGGGAGCGAGCAGTGCGACGTGGCACAGTGACTTTCAACCTGACCCTCACTCAGCATTTCACTGTTCATCATCTCCTACACACAGAGGCTTAGTTGCCAATTCTTTGGCACAGTCATCCCTGAATGAAGCAGACGTCACTCCTGGGCATCCATTGTTATATCTTGCCGTTCTTCTCAGCATCATTAGTCACTTTTGAAAGTATGGAAGAGGGAGGTCTGGGATCCAGCCTTGCCCACTGCAGCAGACTAGGAGCCCAGAACACTGAGCCAGGTGCAGGTGAAGGAGGTTCAGTTGGCAGGCAGATCTGGCCCTGTGATGGGTACAGCATGAACAGCTAGTGCCCCTGGCAGGAGTCTGGGTGGAAGGGCACAAACCTCGTGGGAAATCTCAGTGATGTGGTATCTGGGGAGCAGGAGGTGGGATGAAGGGAGGCTTAGAAGCAGAGAGAAACAGGCATTCACATCAGGGTGGTCTTAAAAGACAGGCAATAAGGCCCCAGGAGCCTGGCAAGAATGAGTCAGGACCCAGGCCCTAGGAACCAACTGTGGTGCCTACAGTTATAAACCAGGAAGAGAAATCAAAGCAGAGACCCAGAAACAAGACTTAAGGCACATGGGCTGGGAATTGGGAAACAAGTAAGAGCTTGGTCACTAGAGTTAGAAACCGCACCAGGGGTAATCTACTAATGGTGCGAGATGTTGCCAGATCTAATCCAGCACTGCATTTATGAGGCTTAAGTATCTCCTGATTCTGGTTAATATTAGCTCAAGGTATGGAGGGTGGCATTGAACATGCAGGTGAGACCTAATGGTAGTACAGAGCGGGAACTGGATCTCAAGGTTGTTTGGAAACAAAACTCATGTGCTTTACTCTACACTCATCCGAGAGATACAAGAGAGGGACACACACTGGCTCTGAGGAGTGTGATCCATGTGCTCACTAAACTAGAAGCTTCTTGAGCAGAAACTGTCTTCATCACCACATACCTAGGGTGCCTATCAGGGCCTGGCCTGTGCTGAGTGAATATTCGTTGAATACATAAAGGAAGGCAAAGAGGGCTGAACAAATGGAGATACAGCCTCTGTTGGGTGGGGTATTCTCTGGCTTTCCCAAGTTTCAGTGAAATATCCTTGCCCTAAACATTCTATACCAACTTATTGTTCTTATTCCATGATATCCAAGCAACCTGCTGTTACAAGTTAAACTTTCCTAGTTTCTTCATATTGGAAATGAAGTGAGTTCAACCACTAGTCATTGTTACTCCCAGTGTCATTTATTATATTGACATCTGGTTAGCACCTCAGTGCCATGTGGATTAGGTGAGCTGTGTAAGTCTCCAAGAGGATGAACATCGTGGATACATTGAGAACATCCAGTTTCTGGTTCCCCCTGATTGAGGTTCACACCCTGAAATATGGGACCTACTCATGATCTGAGAGCCTCGATAGCAGAAAAGAAAACTAGTAGATCATGAAAACACTGGAGTATAGATCTATGTTATTTATCCTTCATATTATTGTTATATTTTTAAAAAATTGGCTCCCAGGTGTCCAAAATTGGGTTCATTATATTGCTTAGGTTCATGACACCTCTCATGACAGTGTCACCATTGGCTCATATACTGGCTCAAACATTGCTGACTCAAACAAAAATTCAGATTTCTGTCTTCTCTTGAGAAATTGAAGAATCCTCCAAAAGATTGGTTCTATTTCAATGTAAGGCAGAAATTAGTGGCTACTCGGTGCTGTCCCTGTTCATACCAATCTCTGTTGTCTCCTGATAAGAGAAGTTGAAGTGTATCACTGGACTTGAACCGTTATTCTAATCAAGTGGAAAGTAAACTATTCTCTTGTGTCCACTTCACCGATTTACATTACCTGCCTGTCAGCATTTGAGTTTGAGAACCCTGCTCCGGGAGGAAACTCCTGTGCCATCCCTAATAACTACTACCATTCACTGAGCCCTTACTTATAGGCAAAGCACTGAACTAACAGTTTTTCACACATTATCTCTATTCATATAAAACCCTATGAGGTAAGATCAAGTGTTATCTCCATTTTACAGGTGTGGAAACTGAAGCTCAAAGAGCTAAATAACTGCCCAAGATGATAAAACTTCTAATTTTTGACACTGGAATTCGAACTTTGGCCTGCCTGAGTCCATAGCTGGGCCTTTTTTGTTTGTTTGTTAACATCTTTGTTGGAGTATAATTGCCTTACAATGGTGTGTTAGTTTCTGCTTTATAACAAAGTGAATCAGTTATACATATACATATGTTACTGGGCCTTTTAAACTTTACATTACACAGCTTTTCTAACCACTAATCTTATAACAATAGAATTACTGCTGCCCTTCAGTGTTTCTTCCTCATACTCAGTCCACATGGGGCTGAATTCCAGAAAGAGGGGCTGAGTGCCACCCTGCCCTTGCCAGGGCCCATGGTGGACACCCGCTCTGTGCCAGTGTCAGAGGGAGTTGTTGCTTTGTTGGATCGGAGAGCTATAGCTCTGCTGGACGGGAGGACGGGAGATGCTGGGGTCACTGTGACTCTGGGGCAGCTGCCCATTAATCACTGTTCCTGGTTTTGTGTGTGTTTAGCTGGGCTATCCCAGTGTTGTCCCAGGGTCATACCTGGGGAAGAGCATATAAAGGGGCTCGAGGTCTAGACCTGCAGCTCTCAGACCACGGAGATGGGGAAGCTGTTGCTTTGGGTTGGTGAGTGTGGTGGGTCCCAGCCCCACAATGTCTCTTAGTTCAGGAGGTGCCAGGCTTCATAAGCTCATTGTCTCGCTGGTTCCTGGGAAGCATTCTGCGACTCGGGGCCCTGGATTAGGTAGAGGTAGGACAGGACACAGTGAAGGGCCAGAGGGGCCCAGGGAGGAGAGATCAGAGCAGTGGTGGTACCCTGGCTGCACATTAAACATTTTTATGCTTGGCTTCCACCTCAGACCAGTTCATTCAGTATCTCTGGGGGAGGAGCCAGGATATCACTACTTTTAAATTAGCATCCAGGGTTGAGAACCATTGACCTAGCGCTTTTGCTGGGACTTCTAAATGTCATGGTTGTCCCTGTGCAAAGCATGTGTGTATACGTATGGTGTTTACTGAAGTGGAAAGGAGATCAGATAGATCTGGCTTCACCTGCTCAGTGCAGAGAAGAGGAAAGAGGGAAGGGTGTGTGTGTCTCCATTTGCTTGAGTTGGTGGGTGTACTCAGAACTGGAGGGTGTGCTGGGGTGTGTCACTCCGGGTGTGCCTGTGAATCTGCGTGTGATTCCTCCTTTGTGTCCTGCAGGGCTGGTTCTTGTGCTGAAACACCACAATGGTAAGGACCCTGTGTGGTCCTCTCCAGAGCCAGGGAGAGTGTCCACCTGAGAAGTGCTCCATGTCTAGCGCTCTTGCAGCCCCGCCCTGCCCTGGCTCCGTGTCAGGGATCGCTGACTCAATGCAGTTCAGCAGACGATTTTCAGTCACCTGCTGTTTGGCTCACTCCTTGTGCCAGGATCCAGACTCGAGGATCCATTCTGAACAGGGTTTCACAAGGCATTCTTCCCCCCCGCCCCCGGGGACCCCAGCAGTGGGGGAGGGACCTGCCTTCAGTGTAGCTCTGGGGTGTGAGTGGGGGGGGTGTTACTGTGGCCTTGCCTCTTGAGCTGTGTCCACGCTACTCTGTGGAAGCTGAGCTCCAACCCCACCTTGGTTTCTGCCAACAAATGCCTGCTCTCCCCTGCCAGGTGCTGCCCACAAACTGGTGTGTTATTTCACCAACTGGGCATTTAGTCGGCCCAGCCCTGCTTCGATCCTGCCCCGGGACCTGGACCCCTTTCTCTGCACCCACCTGGTGTTTGCCTTTGCCTCAATGAACAACAATCAGATTGTTCCTAAGGATCCCCAGGATGAGAAAATCCTCTACCCAGAGTTCAACCAGCTCAAGGAGAGGTGTGTTCCCTTTGGATGTGGGGCTGTATTTTACAAATGGAAGAGAGTTAATCCTTTTCTGCTGTGAGTCGTCAACTTTCCTCTGATTCTTGTGTCCTAACCTCCTGTCCAGGGCTCTCCGGAGCTTCCCTGCCTTGGGAGCTCCCCACTGACCAGCACTCTCAGCTCGTCCTTGCCTCCTTGCCTTCGTGGCTGCTGTGGCCCCTGCTTGGAATGCCCTCCTCTCTCTTCTCTGCCTGGCATCCCCCAACTCACCCTTCAAGCCCCATGTTGAGGATTCTATGTGTTAATGCTGTTCAAGCGCTTCAGGGAGGGCTGTGCATCACAAATGCTTCACAAATGCTAGTGTTTCTGTTACCATCTATCACCTGCAAATGAGCCCCCCAAGGGAAGGGCCAGTGTCTGTGATATCTTTGTTCACCAGTGGCTGGGTCAGTGCCCGGCAGAGAGCTGGTGCTCAGTACTCCCTCCCCAGGACTCCTGGGCTCTCCTGTCCAGGGGGTGGTCTGTCACTGCATCCATGGTATAGAAGGGTGGGGAGAATCCATGTCACTAGATTACAAGCTCTGGAGAGGAGAGCAGGGAGCTTATCCTCTGTTCACTGCTGTATCTCAAGCACCTAAAGCAGTCAGTGGCAAATAATAATTGCTCAGTAAACGTTTGTGACTAAGAAAGTGAGTGAAGAGAAATTTTAGGAGGCTTTTTCTTTTCCTTTTTATGGGACTGTCATGGGAGCGGGGAGTTTGGGGGCCTTTGGGCAGCCTTGGCGTTCCTGGGTGTGATGACTTTTGTGTGGGCTGGTTGTTCTCCCTCTTTTCCTTCTTCCCTTCTTGGGTTCTGCTGGGCTCTGCTCTTTTCTTCCTTAGGTTCCCCCACCCGTCTCCCCCGTTCCGTTCCTGTCCTCCCATCCCCCTTACTTGCCACAGTCCCCAAATGAATGAATGAGAACCCAGCTCACAGACTCTGTCCTGCATCACAGGAACAAGGAGCTGAAGACACTGCTGTCCATCGGGGGGTGGAACTTCGGCACATCGAGGTGAGACTGTGCTGTCAGGTCTTCTCTCTGGGGTGGGGGCGGTGTATGGGGGAGAAGCAGGCAGGCCGGAGGTGAGGACAGAGTGGGGAGCCAGCTGGGCTGTGGGGAGACACGCTACTACTCCCCCGAGTCCTGACCTGGCCCTGGAGTCCAGGGTCCCCCGACCTCTCCTCCATGGTGAATGAGGGGAGACCAGGCAGGCTCAGGAGATGGTGAGAAAGGGGCTGGGGGGAAATGACGGGAAAATGGGGTGCTCACAGTTGTCCCCTCAATGCTTCAGAAGAGGCAGGGCTTTTGCCTCAGAGAGGGGAGGAGTCTTGTTTAGGACATGGATAAACCCCAAGCCTCCCAGGGCCTGGGTTTCCTCGCTTTATAAATGGAGCCAGTGGTATCAACCTGAAAGGATGGGAGGAAAGAAAGTGATATAAACCAGATGCTCAGCTGAGCACCTGGGCACATGGTCTGTGTCCAGTGCATGGTGGCTACTCTTCGTTACCCTCCACTAGGCAGTGTGGAGGTGACAAACTGCCTTCATGTTCTCTGAAGAAACTTTCCCCCTATTTCATGGCTGAGGCCAAGGGTAGAGAGTTGCCTCCCTTCCTGCCTTAGAGGAAGGAGCTGTAGGAGAGGGGCACCTGGAAGCCTGAGAGTGGGGGACTGTGAGGAAGCACCTGGCACAGAACCCAGGAGCAATGCAGGGAGGATGCAGGGAGCTGGGTGAGAACTGGCTCTGCCTGACCCCAGGCCTCGCCTCTCCCTGGGCCACGACTTCTTGAACATTCGCTGTGTACAAACGCTGGCCAGAGGCTTTGCATGCATTATCTCGTGGTTACTTGGGAGAGGCTTACAAAGTGGCTGTTTACATTCTAAATTTGCAGAGAAAAGCAGGAATGCGAGCTTAAGAAACTTACCATATTTCACACAGGTGACCATGAGAGATGGCCCAGCTATGGGTGGAAACCAGATAATGGAACTAGGCCTGCCTAAGTCTGAATCTGGTTAATTTTCTAATCATTGTACTCAGGACTAGTCCCAAATTGCTTAACGTTCAACTCCGATAACTTACAAGTTTTCCAATAGTGTCTTCACTGTGAAAGAGAAAGCACTAGAAAAAAAAAAAAGAAAGAAAGAAAGAAAACAATCAAACAGCCAAAGAACAAAAGAGCAAAGAGTACAGAACTCCTAGTCTGAGCATGGCCCTCCTGTGCCACATTAGCTCAGGGGTCTTTCTGGAAATGCTGGCCCTTGGCTCATGTTCCCTCCGCTAAGCTGTTCAGGCAGAGAAAGTCAGTGCCAGGACAGGGTGTCAGGACTGAGCTGTTACCCACGAGGAAACAGCAGAGGGACAGTGCGTGGCTAGGGGCGGACCATGTTTTCAGAGGCCAAGCTGGCCTGAGCCTGCTCTCTCCACCCCAGGCTGTGTGCTTGTTTCCATCTGGCAGGGGAAGTTGTGGTTTGCAAATCCTCCCTGGAGCCTGAAGTTCCCATTCCTGGGTATTGGAGCCCCGTGCTGGGAGGGGCTTTAAGAAGTTCTGAGAGATTCAACGACCTGCCTTCCTTTCCTCAGTCACATCCACTATGCCCTCCATGGGGTGCGAACCAAGGGGTCTTGTAAGGGAAGCTGAGGTTGTGCAGAAAACACTCCTGGCCTCACCTCTGGTCTCCTGCAGGTTCACCACGATGCTGTCCACATTCGCCAACCGGCAGAAGTTTGTCACTTCAGTGATAGCCCTCCTGAGGACACATGGCTTTGATGGTCTGGACCTCTTCTTCTTGTACCCTGGACTCAGAGGCAGCCCCAGGCATGACCGCTGGACCTTTGTCTTCTTACTTGAAGTAAGGCCAGCCTGGCAGCTCCCGAATCCAGAAATGATTCTACTTTGATCATATCTGGGCTCAGGGCACAGGGGAAGCCTAAGGCCGGGCGCAAGGGCAAGACAGCGGTAACAGAAGGTTGTTTACTGCCATCACCTGCAGGTGTTGGACAAAGAGCTGCCTAGCAAGGGCCCTATGGCGGCTCTTTCTCTCTGTCACATCCGGGCCTTGGCCCAGCCCTCCAGCCTGAGTGATGCCTTCTCTGTGCAGGCCCTGGACTCCCTCAGGTGGGCTGTCTGAACTCTGCTCCTGGGCCTGCTGCCAGCCTTCTGTTCAATGACTTACCACATTGGCTCACGTCCGCCTTTCTCACGAGCCGGTGGGCAGGGCCGGTGTCTGACTCTCCTGGCTCAAGGGGCTCCGTAAATAAAGGTTTCTTGGATGAGTCTTGTTTTCCCAGACTCTGCTTTGTCGGGTTCTCGCGTCTGCCTCTCTTTCTTCCCAGGAGCTCCTGCTTGCTTTCAGGAAGGAGGCGCAGCTCACCATGCGTCCAAGGCTGCTGCTCTCTGCTGCTGTCTCTGGGGATCCCCGTGTCATCCAAAAAGCGTATGATGTGCACCTCCTGGGGAGGTGAGTGGGTGCTGCGTTGGTGGGCAGGACATTGGAGGGAAGGAGACATCTCACGCTCAGAACCCCAGAGGTGCCCAAGCACTGTCCTTGAGCTTTTCAAGTTCCTGCCCTGCTGTAAGTGCACCTTTGGGAGGTGGGCTGATCAGGAGCATAGGTGGGGACAAGGGTTATTCCATTATATTCTGGGCTTTCCTTAGGAGATCAGAGGGAGGTGATGTAGTACCAGTCCACACCACAGCATCCTCTTGGGTAGAGATCTGTATCGCCTATCGCTGGGTCTCTAGGAGAAGAATCCAGGAGTCTGGCCTCTGCTGTCCCAGAGTCCCCTTAGACATACACTGTGTGCCAGATGGCTGGTATCATAGAGATGGATTAATTACCAACTACTGCCACTGAAACAAAAATACGAATGCCCAGTCAGGCCCAGTTTTCAGAGCACAGGTCTTCATGCAAAAGTTACAAAATCAGGCAAAGAGAGCTCCTAACTTTCTGGACAGCTCTGGACTAATTTTCTCAAAGCTCAAGAATCGGGTATTCACAGATGTGATAACTGAGGTAGAGGCAGAACACAAGAAATCACACGCAATTTTTGCATGTGATTACACTTAAGGAGAGTGGTTCCATGGTGGCAGGAAAGGTGAGAGACATAGTGGGGCACAATTGGCTAGTGTTGGTCTTACAGCCAGGCAGGGTTGAGTGAGACCACCTTCACCTAGCTGGGTCACCTTAGACAAATTAGATAACGGTCTGAGTTTCAATTTCTTCATTTTAAAATGGAGACAATTGTAGTACTTAGGGCATTGGACAGATTAAAATTAAATTAGATAATCCATGTTAACCTGGACACCTGTGACCTGGTAGGGCTCAATTACACTTTGTCATTTGGAAAGCTTTCTGGAAGAGATAGGTTTCAATGGTTCCTATAATGGTAGAAGGACAGAAGCTTTTTCATGCTGTGGGTCAAAACTGCTTACACATGACGATTTACGCAGACTCTGTTGCACTTGTATCAGCCTGAATGCCTTTGTTTTCTGTTCTGACCCCTGCTCACTCCCTTGGTTACTCTCAGCATGGCATAGGTCCTGATGCACCGCTGTCCCTAACCAGCTGTGTGTTCCAGGGGCAGCCTCTCAAGTGGAGGGCACAGCTTGGGCCATCCCCACAGGCAGAAATGGCAGGGAAGTTGGGTGCCCAATTTACAGCTAGTTAGCTAGTCATCGCTGTGATGATCGGACTTGAAAATCTAGCTAGCACGATCTTCATATCTCCTCTTCCTGCCCCTTACAGACTACTGGATTTCATCAGCGTCTTGTCTTATGACTTACATGGAAGCTGGGAAAAGTTCACAGGACACAATAGCCCGCTGTTCTCTGTGCCCAAGGACCCCAAATCTTCGGTAAGAAAGAGAAAGCTCTCATGTGGCCCAGAAATCTGTCCCTGAGTCAGGCCATTGGCTCCTGGTAAGAAGGAGGGGTTTGTGTTCTTCCTGCCTGCAGGCATATGCCATGAACTACTGGCGAAAGCTTGGGGCAGCACCTGAGAAGCTCCTTATGGGGCTCCCCACCTATGGACGTACTTTTCGCCTCCTCAAAGCCTCTGAGAATGAGTTGTGGGCAGAAGCTGTGGGACCGGCATCTCCAGGGAAGTACACCAAGCAAGCTGGCTTCTTGGCTTACTATGAGGTGACAGGAATGGGGAGCTCTGTCTATTAGTTAGGGCTCTCACACCCCAGCCCAGGGCAAGAGCAAGGACAGGGAGAAAGGCAAGAGTGAGGGCTGGAGACAGGACAAGGAGGTGGTTTCCTGGGGCAAGGGAAACCCACTCTCTGGGATATTCTCTGTTTCTTCTGGGGAAGTTATTTGAGTCCTTTGTTAGGGGTGAGGGACTAGGTGGAGTCTGAATGGAGCGGGACAGATAATTTTACCCCTTAGAAGAATCTTAAAAGATATTTAAGTCAATCCTGACTTAATATATGGCCTAAACGTAATTAATATTTGCTATATATATATATATATATATATATATATATATATATATATGTCCTCTCACTCTCCCTGATTTCCAGATACCCCTCACCCAGCTTCAATCAATAACCACTCATGGCCAATCTTGTTTCTTCCCTGCTCCCTGAATCGCTCCCTCCCACTACTAGATAATTTTGAAGTAATTCAAGGCATCTCCCATCACAGATTCTTTCTCCTCTACCCTAATTCCACTCCCTAATCCCCATCTCAGCAAAGCTTACTGTTGACTGAAGGAAAGAGACATGGACCCAAGGGATGTGAAACAAAAGAGAAGACAGTAAGGGGCACTGAGTGGGTGGCTATATTACCTGGGAATGTCTTATGGCACAGGTGGATTTTGAGCAGATCTTTGAAGCACAGGTAGAGTCCTGATGGGCAGGAATGACAAGATGGGAAGGACCTCCTAGGCAGAGAACAGCAGGCACATAGACACAGGTGTGTAGGGGCGCCAGGGGGTGAGCTGTGTCTTTACCTGAGGTAGTAGTGGAGGTGCTGGTGTCTCTCCAATCTCTATTCTGTGCTGGCTGCCTGGAGATGTTTTCCTGCTAGTCCAGTGAAGCATGGTTATGAGTGATAACATAGTTGAAGGAGTGTTCTTGAAAGACATTATGGGTCAAAGAAATTTTGGTAGACTAAACCTTTAATTAAAAAAACAAAAACAAACCTTACACATTAACTTCTGCAGCCCAACTTGAACACATCTACGTCTTTGCAGTCTATGGTCTCCAGCTCAGGGATGGGTACCCAGTCCACACTCAATGCTTCTTTGATTGTAATAACCTAGTTCTCCCTACCTTCAAGACCTTTATATTTATTATAGATTCGAAAGTTAGTTTGATAACTACCTAGATGGGGTAGTTTATGTTGGTTTTAATGAACAGAGGAGATACTTGTTCATGAAAATTCTTTGTAAAAGATACAGTTTGGTCCAGAGTCAAGTCTGTTACTGTAGTAGTTTGGTATTGACATTATTTACCAAACCCTGGTTTGGTTACTTAAGGATGTCAGCCACTCCTTGGTTCTCTCTCTGTTTATCCATCGCGGATGTCAGAGGAAGGAATGTGCAGTAGTAGGAATTTTGCAGAATAGAGAGAAGGTCCCTTGTGAGTGGCTTCCCCGCCCCCTCTTTGGTCTGCCTTCTTCTCACTCCCTGGTGAGGGATTCTTGGGTTCTTTATCCTTGCTGGCGCTTCCCTCCGTGGCACAGAACTGACCTGGTGATCTTCTTGGCAGATCTGCTCCTTCATCTGGAGAGCGAAGAAGCGCTGGATTGATGATCAGTATGTCCCATATGCCTACAAGGGGAAGGAGTGGGTTGGCTATGATGATGCCGTCAGCTTCAGTTACAAGGTGAGACCTTGTTCCTTTCTTGCTCCAGCATAGAGTTTCCCTCTGCTTCCATGAGGCCTTTGTCTGTACAGTGTGTGAGTGTATGTGTGTGTGTACCTATAAAACTGGCAGGTTAACTTGTTAGCCTGTAAGTAGAAAAAATCTCAGAATCTTCAGTTTCAAACTTAACAATTATGGGGTTCATTCTTATTTTACATTTGGGAGAAGTAAAGCCCAGAAGGAGCCAACTGATTTGGCTTTGGAACTGTTTGGGTGTGACAGATTGTATCTTTTCCATCAGCCTTACAGAAAACACTCATAAAGTAATAATAAAACCTGGATTCAAGGCTAAACATCCTCCTTTCAGTTATATCTGAAGTTTAAAAAATCATGGATAAAAGCCTTTATTTTCTTATATGTGTAAAGGGTACAATATTATGTGCTCTACTCCTCCTTTCTAGCATCGCTACGGTATAAGGTATGTTGATGTGATTTTTAAAAACTAAAGCAATATCTATCATTTAATATGATGATAGTGGTGATTAGCAGGCTGGGGAGCCAGACAGTATTTAACATTTATGAACATTTACTATGTGCAAAGCATTGCTCCAAATATTTTACATGTAGGAATTTAAAAATTGTTTTTCAAATCGTGGCAAATTATATACAACATAAAAGTCACCATTTTACCCATTTTGTTACAGTTCAGTAGCATTAAGTACATTCACATTGTTGTGTAACTATCACCCTTATCCATCTCAGAACTTTCTTGTCTTCCCAACTGAAACTCCACACCTATTAAACAACTGCCCGTTCCTCCCTCATGCAGCTCCTGCTAATCCCAGCTCTACCTTCCATCTCTATGAATTTAACTACTCTAAGTACTTCTGTGAGCGGAATCATAGTATTTGTCTTTTTGTAACTGGCTTATTTCACTTACCATAATGTCTTCCAATTCCATCCATGTTGTAACATGTGCATGTAGGAGTTCTTTGGATCCTAAAAATGTTGGAAATGTTATTATCCATTTTTTTTTACACATGAGGCAACTAAGACACATAGCTTTATGTAACTTTTTCAAGATCCCATAGCTAATAAGCAGTAGAGGCTAGATTCAGATCCAGACTACATGCTTAACCATCCTGCCATATTGCCTTCTGAGAGCCCATCTGTTTTTGCCATTGTACCTAGTACAGTGGGTTGACTGACTACTGCTTTTTCAGGCTTTTTTCATAATGAGAGAGCATTTTGGGGGGGCCATGGTGTGGACACTGGACCTGGATGACGTCAGGGGCACTTTCTGTGGAACTGGCCCTTTCCCCCTTGTCTACACGTTGAATAATCTCCTGGTGAAGGCTGGTGAGTAGCTATGACCTGGAAACTGGGGTTGGCTGTTGCACACCCAGCTACTGGTGCGTGCTTTCTGTTAGATCTAAAGGCTTTGGTGAGGCAGCATGACACTGAAAGAGGAGAATAAACTTTGATGCCACGCTAGTCTGCTTTCTCATCTTGGTTTGAGTGCATGCTCTATTTGACCTCTGTGACCTTTGTTTTCCCCATCTACAAAATGGGAGTAATCCTTACACTCAGGACATTCTACAAACTAAATGAGATATGGAATGAAAACTTGCTGGCTCATAGTGAACACAATATATGTTAGTTTATTTCTCTATTTCTTTTTCCTGTTTTCATGGGACAAGAGCCAGAAAAGGAAATTAGGTTTCTTTTTGGTATCTCTTTGATAGTAGAGACTGCCTTGGCAGTTAGGAGATGGAACCTGGCATGCTAGAGCTGCAACAATCTTGGAGGTGGTCTATAACCCTCACTTTGTGAGGAGACTAGGGCTCAGAAAGATAATACAGCCAGTCGGGGTGGAAATGGGACTCCAACCCAATTCTTTACAGCATGCTGTCTAGAGCAGCTTCCTGGCCCTCAGCCTTGTTCCTGGTGCCTCCCAGGATGGGGGGACACAAAAGGGTTCTCCTTGAGGATTCCACAAGTAAGAAATAGGCTTTGGGGGCAAGGTCTTACTCAAGGTGCAAAGGTCAAATCAAGGGCTTAAGCATAGAGAACTGGCAGACTCATCCTTGGGGTTACTCACTGGAAATGTAACAGACCCACTGAGTACCCATGGGTCCCTGGGATCATGTTAACATGATGAGGTAGGGGAGCAGGGCTTCCATGTGTTGAGATTTTGTCTATGTCCTCAAGTGGGTACATTAGGAAATCCTCCAATTCTGGTTTGGGAGCAGGTACTTCAGCCCTGGAGTGGGTCTAGTCCTGCCAGTAATAGGATGGGAAGGAAGGGGTAGGAATCTCAACCTTTTCTGATGATTTCCTCTAGAGTTCAGCTCAACTCCTCCACCAAACTTTTGGCTCTCAACTGCTGTGAATTCTTCAAGAATTGGCCCAGAAAGGCTGACTGTGATCAAGGATTTGACCACTGATTTGGGGATCTTGCCCCCAGGAGGGGAGGCTGTGGCCACCGAGACCCATAGAAAGTCTGAAACTATGACCACAGTCCCCAGAGGTGGGCTTGTGACCCCTACAAGGGAAACTCTGTCCTTTGGAAAACACCCCCTAGCTCCAGAATGGAAGACTGAAACCCCTGGAGAGGAGACCATGACCCCTGTGGGCCACCAGGCTGTGACCCCTGGAGGGATAACTGTGGCTCCTATGCATCTTCAGACTGGAGAGAAAACCATGCCCCCAAGAAGGAAGGCTGAAGCCCCTGAGAAGATGACCATTCCCTCAGGAAAGATGACAGTCACCCCTGCTGGGCAGACTGAGACTCTTGAGAAGAGAATTTGACTTCTGAGGTGGACCCTGAACCCCTGGTGTGTTACTTTGGTCTTCACACAGAAGCTGAAAACTGGATGCTACTCTCTGGTCCTGTCATCTCGCCCCCAGGACACACTCCTCTTGCTTTTGACAAGCCCTTTGTTCCCACTGATGGAATCATTCCTCTGATGACTCAGTAACCCTTCCAGTGAGTCCTCTCTCTCTAAAGAAAGAAAATCCAGAAAACTCTGCTGTGGACCGAGGATCTTAAGATCTGTTGTTGGCAGAAACTGGGGAAAGTCCTTGCCTTTTCTTCTAGGTCCCCTGACCAAAGCTGCCTGTGCCCAGCCATTCATAAACCATTCTTGGGGCAAAGCAGGCCCCAGGCCACACTGAGTTAATCTCTCTTCTGTTGAATAAACTGGAAGTATAAGAATTCATTTGAGTTCTCTGAAGTTCTTTTCTTGAAATGACCTGTGCTAGCCAGTTATCAGCTTCTCCCTTTCAAGGTCACTTTCCTCTCCTGTTATTTTTGGAAAGAGGGAGTTTGTGTCTAGCCCATGCTGATGTGGATTCCAGTGTCCATTATGTGCTTCCCTCTCTGCCATGAACAACTGCTGACTTCACTGTTGGTCAGAGCCAGAATCTCCTCTAGAGAAGTTTTCCATACTCCCCAAGGGGCCTGAGAGAAGGAGGAGGGGGTTGTGCCTTCCAATTATATTCCCTACTTTGTAAAGTCTTAGTTGTCTCTGAAAAAACACCCCCACCTATTCTCTCCATAAGAAGTGGTGGAGGGGAAGACAAAATCGTTATTTTTTGTGTTACCTGCAAACTTCTAGGTCTCCTCCAGAAACACCAGTTCCTATACTACACACTGCAGTCCACCTACAGAGTATTTTCCTGGGCATGATAGACCCTCATAGTCAATATAGACACAGGACCAATTTCTAGCCCCCCTTTTCTGGGAAACAGTGATGCTAGTGAGTGTCAGATCTACCACCAATATTACCTTTTCTTTTGCAAGTGCAGCCTCCAGGACTTTAAGATAAGGGTCTCATTAAAATACCTGTGGGAGCAGGCACCTATCATAAATGATTAAAGCAGGTGTAGTCTGTATCCACACATGTGTGGGCACATGTTCCCTGGACCATGTTGCCACACCATAAATCCCAAATCAGTTAAGCTGCGAAAGAAACCAACCTCAAAACTTAGTGGCTTACAAAACAGCTATTTATTTAGCTCATAGATCTAAAATTTGGTAACTTAGGCTGTGTTCAACTAGGTGGGTTTTTTTTTTTTTTTTTGGATTGAAAAACCAGGTTGTTTTTATGGTCTGAACTGGTCTTGGCTGGAATGGCTCAGGCATCTTCAGTCAGCTAGTGGGTTGGGTTGGGGTGGACTGGTTTGTCATGGCCTCAACTGGGCTGACTGAGGTCTCTTTGCATGAGAACTTGCATTCTTGAACTGGCTAGTTTACATGATTGTGGTCTCATTGTTACTAGAAAGCAAGAGAGAAATCTCCAATAGACAATTTTTAAGTCTCTGCTTGAATCTTATTTACTGTTGTTCCATTGGCTGAAGCAAGTCAAATGACCAAACCCAGAGTTAGAATGGTAGGGAATTATCCAAGTGGATACAGGGAGGCAAGAATAAACTGGAGGATATTACCGCAGTAACCTACCATACAAGCTCAATATTCCTGTGTTTAAGAGAAGCTAAACTTACAGGTGTGTGTGTGTGTGTGTGTGTGTGTGTGTGTGCGTGTGCACGTGCTTTGATAGCACAATTGGATCAAAGGGTTCCATGTTCGTATTAAGGTTTGATGGAATAGAGGTGGGTTGTCATTTCATTCTGGACACCGGATTATCTTCTACTTTTTGTATAAACCCTATACTCATCTCCTTAAAGGTTAGGGCTTATATATTTAATTGGTCTTTCTTATAGTATAGAAAAGAGAGAGAGGTGGAGCTTTTTCCACTAGCTCCTATATGGACAATAAATATTTCTGGTGAATCTTTGTGATTTTTTTTTCTGTCCCCTTTTCTGCATGTGCTTTATTCAAGGGTAATGTGTCTGGCCGTTTCTATTTATCTCTATATTTTAAAAATCTTACTTATAAGCTTCTGGGAACTTATCTTTTAGCTGTAAATTGGTTGGAACTTCCAACTTCATCATCTCTTTCAAAACATAGATCAGTGGGCAGTCAAGGTTCTACCCTGTATTGGTCACAAGTAAAGGGGAAGCGGGGAGTTCAATGTTGAGGTCACACATTCTCTCGTGAACTTGTTCTGAAAGTGAACTCATTCTGCAATGAAACCTGACAAATACTGGTTTTATTCTGGTAGGCCATGGACTCAGGTAAATATTAGGATTTTTATACTATGACATATATAAAAGTAAGGACAGATATTGGGGGTAAATAGCAGTCTTTGCCATACATCTGCCCTTTTGGCCATTCAAATATCTGTGCAAACCCTTCTTTTATGTTTAGAACCACTTATTATCTTCCTGGAAATTGACTCCAAAGTCCCTTCAATTACTGCCTGCAGCTCAAAGGCCAAGGTTTTTGGGTGGTACACAGTCCTCGTGATTATGCCCTAAGTTGACCCCCATGGCCTGATAACCTATAAACTACAAGGCAAGTTATTTTCATCTCCCCCAGTAAAAATTCCCTTTGGAAAAATAAAAGAATGGGAAACATTACAAAGTTTATATCCTGTTCACTATGAATTACAAAGACTCCCTCCTTGGCAGGGTGTGAGTTCTTTGGTTAGTTCACCTGCCAGCCCCTAGTTCTCTCTGATAGGAATCTCTTGTCCATTTCAGAGAAGAAGCAGAGTGTGTGGTTAATGTGTGTATCCAGACCAGACTGTGTTTATTCTGATCTTTGCTTTTTTGTGACCTTGGGTAGGTTACTTACCTTCTTCAGGCTTCAGTTGCCTTGTTGGTAAATGTGAGGACTCAGTGTGTGAATTAATATGCTTAAAACACTTAGAAGAGTGCCTGGCCCATGACATGCATGCCATATTCCTGACTGCTGTCTCGGAGCCTTCTCTTGCCCATTTCCTTCATGACCGCTTCTGAAGCAGGCTGTGGAGAGTCTACACTTCCAATGGGCTGTGCAGTATTTGTAGCTTGTTTTTTTTTTTTTTTTTTTAACGTGTACAGCATTATTATTTCTACTTCTGTATACACTACAGTGTGCTTACCACCAAAAGTTTAGTTTCCATCCATCACCATGTAGCTTGTTTCTTGATGGTGCACTTTTGGGGGGTGGGGAGTTGTTTTAAGATTTGAAAAATCACAGAATTTTCAGGCTGAGCTAGAGTGCTTTAGAAATACAAATTCCCCAAAGCATGGCAGGGATAGAAATATATGAACAGAATCCAAATTTAAAGTAAGATGATGCTAATAATTGTCAGGCTGAGAAATCACACAACCCAAGAAGATGATGTTCATTTTCTGTTTTACTCCACTGTACCTGCTCTGGGGTGGTCAGTAGAGCTGGATCTCTCTCTCTCTCCTCTCTCCTCTCTCTCTTACACACACACACACACACACACACACACACACACACACACACACACACACACACACACACAATCTCTGCCTGTTTTTATTTGCCTTAATTTTGCAGACAATCTTCTTCAGCTGATCAAGTCGATTGCTGCTGGAATCCCCAAAGTAATATCTTCCCAGTGGAAGGAATACTTATCTCACGTGATAACTCTGTGTCAATTGCAAGAAAGACCCTAGTGGCCTCATGAGGGTCATGTGCTAATCCTGGTATCAGTCATTGTTTCTAGGGAATGAGGCTCCAAAATTTTTCTGGGCCTAAATAATGTACCCATCACTGAGACCAGAAGTGGGAGAGGGAGCACTAACAAGGTTTGCCTCTCTTGAAGGAAGTGGAGGTAGGGGAAGGGTGAATTCCTAGGGAAGGGGTTTGGAGCTGAAAAAATCTAATATAACTCATGATATTGTTGTGAATGCTTGTTGAACTATAGTATATAAATACTATATCTAAAACGAAAACAAAAACACTAATTTGAAAAGATACATGCACTCCAGTGTTCATAGCAGCATTATTTACAGTTGCCAAGATACGGAAACAACCTAAGTGTCCATCAACAGATGAATGGATAAAGAAGATGTGCTATATATATACACAATGGAATACTACTCAGCCGTAATAAAGAATAAAATTTTGCCATTTGCAGCAACATGGATGGACTTGGAGGGCATTATGCTATGTGAAATAAGTCCAACAGAGAAAGGCAAATACTGTATGATATCACTTATTATATGTGGAATCTAAAAAATACAACAAACTAGTGGATATAACAAAAAAGAAGTGGACTCACAATTATAGAGAACAAACTAATGCTTACCAGTTGGGGGTGAGGGAACAAAAAAGGGGTAGGAGAGTGGAGATACAAACTATTGGCTTAAGGATATATTGTGCAACACAGGAAATATAGCCAATATTTCACAATAACTGTAAATGGAAACCTTTAAAAATTATATTAAAAAATTTAAAATATTTTAAAAAGTAAAGAATTATGGAGAGCAATCAATGAAATACCTTCTAACTACACTTAATATATGCAAAAAATAAAAATTATAAAAATACAAAGCCTATAAGTTATATAATCATGCTGGTCTATAAAGTTAATTAATATAGTCTATCCAATTATAAATAAAAATGTACCTCTAGAATTCTGAAAGTAAGCACGTATTTTAGCTGTTCCTCCAGAGGGTCATTTGTTCATTTATTAACAGCAGAGTCAATAACACAATGCTTTAAATAAACATGTATCAATAGGCCTTACAATCATGCCTATATTGGTATCAAGTACTGTAGTCCAGTAGTGCCACACATGGTGCTCTGGTGTGGTAAGGCATGTCATAAATAATTTGACAGAATAATAGTTAAAATACTGAAGGTAGTGACTATGTACTGCTTTAATATAATTGAAGACTCAAGAGTTTTCCTATTTTATCCTTATAGTCCTTTTCATTTCAAATGTTTTCTTGAGCAGAAAATAATTTTCATAGCTACAATCAGCATGATGAGAATTGCGCACATCCAGTGCAGGTCCTTTGGTTGTGTCTTGGCTGGTGAGGAACTATGTTGAGAATTGCCCTTCTGGCTACATTCATTCGTCATAATGTTCTTTGAACTCATCACACAACTTACTTTCCTCTTTTATGCTATTGCTCAAGCTTTTCTTCTGACTCCAATGGCTCTTCCACTTCCCTTACTTCCTCATCTAGCTTCCTGTAGGATTGTTACTCAAATGTTACCTCTTCTGTGAAGCCTTTTTATCCCACTAGGAGCTATCACTTCCTCTCTGCTTGCTTTATGAATACTCTTAATTTCACTCTCATTCATTCAACATCCATTTGAATGCCTAGAGTGATATTCAAGCCACATAGACTCATAATTTGAATATGTTTCAGTCATTCCAGCAGGAATGCAGAGGTTTACATACAAGGACCATTTCTTAATTATCTTTGTACTCCCAGAGCTTAGTGCAGAGGTGAGCACAGAGTAGGCATTCAATAAATTCATGAACTAAAAAAAGAAAGAACATAGTGTGTCATGGACTATGAGAATCATATTGAAGGCTATAGGTGAGACTAATCAAAGCAAGAAGGAGGAAAAGGAGAAGCAGTAGAGAGTACACTGTAAATCTCAAAAAAGCACATACCTTCTGGAGCCAAAGAGCAAATTGTTCCATTGTTCTGGCGTAAGTTGCCAGCAGCCATTTCCCAGTAGACAAGGGTGCCAGGATCCTTTGTCCCCAATGCATTTTATATTAGTTATCACATCCTAATCTTTAGTTTCGATCAGCAAAGCCATTAACTGCTTTTAAAATTGGCTACAAAGTGGATGTTAAAGCCCATGCACCACAATGAAGAGTAGGCCCCGCTCGCTGCAACTAGAGAAAGCAACGAAGACCCAACGCAACCAAAAATAAATAAAAAATAAATAAATTTATAAACAAAAAAAAACATGCAGCAGTGTTAATTATATTTATCATGTTGTTACATGATATTTTTATCATTATATTACATCCCTAGTACTTATTTATCTTGTAACTGAAAGTGTATCTTTTGACCACCTTCATCGAATTCCCCCCCCACCCCCCACCCCTCTGGTAACCATAAATCTGACCTCTATTTCTATGAGTTTTTTATGTGTTCATTTATTTTTGAAGTATAATTGACCTACAACACTATGTTAGTTCCTGGTACACAACATAGTGATTTGATATTTGTATATATTACAAAATGACCACCAACGATAAATCTAGTTACCATGTTTCACCACACAAAAATATGACATTATTATTGACAATATTTCTCACTCTGTACATTTCATCCTTGTGACTCATTTATTTTGTAACTAGAAGTTTGTACCTCTTAATCTTCCTTACATTTTTCACTCATTCCCCATCCCCCTCCCCTCTGGCAAACACCTATTTGTTCTCTGTACCTACTATGACTCTGTTTCTATTTTGTTATGTTTGTTCATTTGTTTTGTTTTATAGATTACACATATAAATGAAATAATATTATATTTGTCTTTCTCTGACTTATTTCACTTAGCATAATACCCTCTAGGTCCTTCCATGTTGTTGTAAATAGCAAGATTTCATTGTTTTTTATGGCTGAGTAATATTCCATTATATATATATATATATATATATATATAATATTTTCTTTATTCTTTCATCTATCAGTGGATACTTAGGTTGCTTCAACATCTTGGCTATTGTAAATAATGCTGCAATGAACATGGGGTACATATATCTTTTTGAATTAGTGTTATTGTTTTCTTTGGATAAATACCCAGGAGTGGAATTGCTGGATCATACGGAAGTTCTAATTTTAATTTTTTGAGGAACGTCCATACTGTTTTCTATAGTGGCTGCACCAATTTACATTCCCACCAAAAGTGCACAGGTTCCCTTTTCTCCATATCCTCTCCAACACTTGTTATTTGTTGCCTTTTTTATAATAGGCATTCTGACAGGTGTGAGGTGATATCTCATTGTGGTTTTCATTTGCATTTCCCCGACGATTAGTGATGTTGAGCACATTTTCATGTGTCTATTGACCATCTGTACATCTTTTGGAAAAATGTCTATTCAGGTCCTATGCCCATTTTAAAAATCGAGTTGTTTGTTTTCTGATGTTGAGTTCTGAGTTCTTTGTATATTTTGGATTTTAACTCCTTACCAAATATATGGTTTGCAAATATCTTCTCCCATTTAGTAGGTGGCTCTTTTGTTTTGTTGATAGTTTCCTTTGCTGTGTAAAAGCTTTTCAGTTTAACGTAGTCCTATTTTTTTGGTTTGTTTTTGTTTTTGTTTCCCTTGCCTGAGGAGACATATCTGAATAAATACTGCTAAGAACAATGTCAAACATCATACTGCCTATGTTTTCTTCTAGTAGCTTTATGGTTTCAGGTCTCACATTAAGTCTTTAATCCATTTTGAGTTTATATTTATATATGGTATGAGAAAGTAGTCCAATTTGATTCCTTTGTACATAGCTGTCTATTTTTCCCAGCACCATTAATTGAGGAGCCTGTTTTTTCTCCACTGTATAATCTTGCCTCCTTGTCATAGATTAAGTGACCATAAAAGTGCAGGTTTATTTTTGAGTGCTCTATTCTGTTCCATTGATCAATGTGTCTGTTTTTGTGCCAATACCATCAAACGATTACTGTAGCTTTGTAGTATAGTTTGAAATCAGGGTGCATGATATCTTCAGCTTTGTTGTTCTTTCTCCAGATTGTTTTGGTTATTTGGGGTCTTTTGTGTTTCCACACAAATTTTAGAATTCTTTTTTCTAGTTCTTTGAAAAATGCCATTGGTATTTTGATAAGGATTGCATCGAATCTCTAGATAGTCTTGGGTAGTGTGGTCTTTTTAACAATACTGATTCTTCCAGTCCATGACCTCGGTATACCTTTACCTTTGTTTGTGTTGCCTTCAATTTCTTTCATCAGTGTCATACAGTTCTCTGAGTACAGATCTTTTACCTCCTTGGTTAGATTTATTCCTAGGTATTTTTTCTTCTTGATGCAATTGTAAATGGGATTGATTCTTAATTTCTCTTTCTGATACTTTGTTGTTAGTGTATAGAAATGCTACAGATTTCTGTATATTAAATTTGTATCCCGCTACTTTACTGAATTTATTTATTGGTTCTAATGATTTTTTAATGGCATTGTTGGGATTTTCTATATATGATATCATGTCATCTGTAAACAGGGACAGTTTTATTTTTTCCTTTGCAATTTGGACTCTTTTTATTTATTCTTCTAATATGATTGCTGGGGCTAGGACTTCCAATACTATGCTGAATCAAGATGGTGAGTAGAAGCACCCTTGTCTTGTTCATTTTAGAGGAAAAGATTTCAGTTTTTCCTGATTGAGTATGATATTGGCTGAAGATTTGTCATAAATGGCCTTTATTATGTTGAGGTATGTTCCTTCTATATCCACTTGGTTGAGAGTTTTTAATCATAAATGGATGTTGAATTTTGTCAAAATCTTTTTCTGCATCTATTGAGATGAACATATGATCTTTATTCTTCAATTTGTCAATGTGGTGTATCACACTGACTGAGTTGCAAATATTGAACCATACTTGCATCCATGGAATAAATCCCACTTGGTCATAGTGGATGATTCTTTTAATTTATTGTTGGATTTGGTTTGCTAATATTTTGTTGAGGATTTTTGCATCTATGTTCATCAATGATATTGGCCTGTAACTTTCTTTTTTTGTGGCATCTTTGTCTGGTTTAGGATCAGGTGATGCTTGCCCCATGGAATGAGTTTGGAAGCATACTTTCAGCTTCAATTTTTAAAAAGAGTTTGAGAAGGGTAGGCATTAACTCTTCTTTAAATGGTTGGAAGAATTCACCTGTGAAGCCAACTGGTCCTGGACTTGTGTTTGTTTGGAAAATTTTTTTCTTATTCAATTTTCGTACAGGTAATTGGTATTTCTTTCTGATTCAGTTTTGGGAGATTGTATGTTTCTAGGAATTTATCCATTTTTTCTAGGTTTGTCCACTTTATTGATATATAATTGTTTATAGAAATCTCTTATGATCCTTTGTTTTCCTGTGGTGTCAGTTGTAACTTTTCATCTTTTGTTTCTAATTTCATTTATTTAGTTCCTGTCTCTTTTTTTCTTGTTGAATCTGGCTAAAGGTTTATAAATTTTGTTTAACTTTTCAAAGAACCAGCTCTTAGTTTTATTGATTGTTTCTATTGTTTTTTGTCTTTATTTCATTTATTTCTGCTTTTATCTTTATTATTTATTTCCTTCTACTAACTTTGGGTTTGGGTGTTCTTCTTTCTCTAGTTCCTTTAGGTGTAGGGTTAGATTTTTCTTGTTTTCTAAGATAAGCTCATATTGGTATAAACTTCCCTCTTAGAGATGTTTTTGCTGCATCCCATGGATTTAGGATCATTGTGTTTCTGTTTTCCTTTGTTCTCTAGATATTTTTTGATTTCCTCTTTGATTTCTTCAGTGACCCACTGGTTGTTTAGTAGTATATTGTTTAGTCTCTCTGCATTTGTGTTTTATGCAGGTGATTCCTAGTTTTTTTTCATAGGTGATTCCTAGTTTCATTTTGCTGTGGTCAGAAAAGATACTTGATATGATTTCAATTTTAAGTTTATTGAGACTTATTTTGTGGCCTAGCAGGTGATCTATCCTGGAGAATGTTCATGTGCACTTGAAAAGAATGTGTATTCTGTTTCATATGGATTGAATATCTGTCTATCTCTCTCTCTCTCTATCTATCTATCTATCTATCTATCTCTCTATCTATCTACCTATCTTATATATATATCTATTATATATACAAAAATTCATCTGATCTAATGTGTTGTTTAAGGCCAGTGTTTCCTCATTGAATCTGTCTGGATGATCTTGACATTGATGTAAGTCAGGTGTTGCAGTCCCCTTCTATGATTGTGTTACTGTCAATTTCTCCCTTTACATTTGCTAATATTTGCTGTATGTATTTAGGTGCTCCAATGTTGGGTGCATATATATTTATAATTGTTATATCTTCTTCCTGGATTGATCTTCTCATCATTATGTAATGTCCTTCTTTGTTATCATCTTCATTTTAAAGTCTATTTTGTCTGATATAAGTACTGATACTCCAGCTTTCTTTTCATTTCCATTTGCATGGAATCTTTTTCCATCCCATCACTTTCATTTTGTACGTGTCTTTAGATCTGAAGTGAGTCTCTTGTAGGCCACATATGTATGGGTCTTGTTTTTGTATCCATTCAGTCACTCTATGTCTTTTGATTAGAGCATTTAGTGCATTTACATTAGAAGAAATTATTGATATGTATGTATTTATTGCCATTTTGTTAATTGTTTTGGGGTTGTTTTTGTAGTTCTTGTTCCTTTCTTTTTCTTTTGCTCTCTTCCCTTGTGATTTGATAACTACCTTTAAGTTATGTTTGGATTTCTTTCTTTTTGTGTGTATGTGTATCTATTATAGACCTTCAGATTTTGGATTGTGGTACCAAGGGATTGTGGTACCAAAGTAATTTATATATATATATATATATATATACATATATATATATATATATATATATATAATGTAACATATATATAATATATTTGTAATATATATATAACATCTATGGAAAAAACCAAATGAAGTTTTTGGCCAGCCATATATATATATATTTTTTATATATATAAAACAACCCTATATATATAAAACATAAGTAATATATATTATATATAAACATAAGTTATATATATATAACAACCCTATATATGATATATATAAAACATAAGTAATATATATTCTTTCTGTATATATGTATGCAATTATTTTAAGTTAACGATCTCTTTTTTTTTTTTTTTTAATTTTTGGCTGCATTGGGTCTTTGTTGCTGTGCATGGGCTTTCTCTAGTTGTGGCAAGCAGGGGCTACTCTTCATTGCGGTACTCGGGCTGCTCATTGTGGTGGCTTCTCTTGTTGAGGAGCACGAGCTCTAGGCATGCAGGCTTCAGTAGTTGCAGTGCGTGGGTTCAGTAGTTGTGGTTCATGGGCTATAGAGCATGGGATCAGTAGTTGTGGCACATGGCTCGGCTGCTCTGCGGCATGTTGGATCTTCCTGGAAGGGCTCGAACCTGTGTCCCCTGCATTGGCAGGTGGATTCTTAACCACTGTGCCACCAGGGAAGTCCCTAAGTTAATGATCGCTTAAGTTTGAATGTTATTCCCTTCACCACTTGTTAGGTATTTGGGGCATTATGTTTTACATCTTTTTGTTTTGTGTATCCCTTAACTATTTATTGCAGATATAGATAATTTTACTACTTTTGTCTTTTAACCTTCCTACTTGCTTTATAAGTAGTTGACCTATTAACTTTACTATATATTTGCCTCTACCAATGGTATTTTTCTTTTCATAATTTTTATATTTCTTGTTGTGGTCTTTTCTTTTCCACTTAGAATAGTCCCTTAAACTTATCTTGTCAATTCAGTTCAGTGATGCTGAACTCTTTCAGCTTTTGCTTGTCTGTAAAGCTCTTTATTTCTCCCTCAAATCTGAGTGATAGCCCTGCCTGGTAGAGTATTCTTGGTTGTAGCTTTCTTGCTTTTATCACTTTAAATATATCATGATACTCCCTTTTGGCCTGCAAAATTTCTGAACAGTAAGCTGACAGTGTTATGAGAGTTCCCATGTATAAAACTAGTTGCTTTTCCCTTACTGCTTTTAATATGATCTTTTTATGTTTAATTTTTGCCATTTTAATTACAGGGAGTCTTGGTGTACCTT
The DNA here is from genome assembly GCF_964374135.1 of Grampus griseus. Taxonomy (NCBI): domain Eukaryota; kingdom Metazoa; phylum Chordata; class Mammalia; order Artiodactyla; family Delphinidae; genus Grampus; species Grampus griseus. The sequence goes on from NC_139017.1 coordinate 85,722,887, forward strand.
CAGGACCTTCTCTGTGTTGATCTTGTTTAGGACTTGCTGTGCTTCCTGGACCTGGATGTCTGTTTCCTTTTCCAGGTTAGGGATGTTTTCAGCTATTATCACTTCAAATAAGTTCTCTGCCCTTTTTCTCTTTCTTTTCCTTCTGGGACCCCTAAAATGTGAATGTTAGTATGTTTGTTATTGTTTTAGAGGTCTCTTAAATTGCTCTCATTAAAAAAATTACTTTTCCTGTTCAACTTGGTTAATTTCCACCACTCTGTCTTCCAGTTTGCTGATCTGTTCCTCTGTATAACCTAATGTACTGTTGATTCCTTCTAGTGTATATTTTATTTCAGTTATAATTTCTTCAGCTCTGTTTGGTTCTTCTTTATATTTTCTAACTCAAGTTTCTCACAGTGTTTATCCATTCTTCTCCCGAGTTCATTGAGCATCTTTATGATCATTATCTTGAACTCTTTATTGGGTAGATTGCTTATTTCACTTTGCTCTGTCCTTCTTCTGGTGTTTCATCATGTTCCTTTGTTTGGAATATACTCCTTTGTCCCCCTATTTTGCCTATTTCTCTGTGTTTATTTCAGTTGTGTTTCCTGGTCATAGAGAAAGGACCTTATGTAGGATATGTCCTATGAGGCCCAACAGCACACTTCCCTCTGGTCACCAGAGCTATATAATCTAGCGGTGCCCCCTATGTGGGCCGAGTGGGCTCTCCTGTTGTGGCAGGGAAAACTACTGTGGGTGTACTAGTAGGCAAGTCTGTTTCCCATCTCGGTTGGCTGCCAGGCCCTGCCTAATGTGGAGGCTGCTGGCTGCTGGTGGATGGAGCTGGCTGAGGGCTGGGGGTCCTGGGACCAAAGCTAGCCCACTGGTAGCTGCAGCCAAGTCCTTGTGCAGCTGGCTGCAGGGCCTGGGTGTTATGGGTCTAGTGGCAGCCACTGCTGGGTAGTTATGGGTTCTGGGGCAGCTTTATGGGGAGCCTGGGGGAGCTCAGGGCTGGTGCTGGTCTGCTGGTGTGTGAGGCTGAGTTCCCACATGGCTGGCTCCTCAGTCTGTGTGGTTCTGGGACTGGTATCCACTGGCTACTGGGCAGGTAAGCCCCTGGCACTAATTGGCTAGAGGAAGAACTCCAAAGCTAGTACCAGTGTCCTCATGGTAGAAGGAGCTCCACCAAATGGCTGCTGCTAGTGTCTGTGTCCACAGGAGGAGCCCCAGTTCCCTCCTGCCTCCCCAGGAGGCTCTCCAAGATCAACAAGTGGGTCAGACCCAGAATCCTTTCAAATTACTGTCTCTGCAGTGGGTCTCAGAGTGTGTGAGATTTTGCATGTGTTTTATAAGAGTGGAGTCTCTGCTTCCTACAGTCCTCTGATTCTCCTGTAGGCAAGTCCCACTGGCCTTCAAAGCCAGACATTCCGAGGGCTTGGCTTCCTGGTTACAGGATCCCCAGTCTGGGGAGCTCAATGTGGGCCTCGAACCCCTCACTTTTGGGGGGAGAATCTCTACAATTGTGATTATCTTCCTGTTTGTGGGTCACCTTCATGGGTGTGTGAGTCTTGACTATACCACATCTCTGCTCCTCCTACCCATCTCATTGTGGTTCCTTCTTTATATTGTTAAATGTGGAAAATCTTTGCAACTAGTTTTCAGGTCATTCTCATCAATAGTTACTCTGTAAATAATTGTAATTTTGGTGTGCTCATGGGATGAAGTGAGCTCAGACTCAGAGAAGAGCTCCTACTCTACCATCTTGGCCACTCCCCCAATAGAGCATTTTACTTTTGAGCACTTTTCCTGTTTGAAGTAAGCCCAATAGCTGAATTTGCAACACACTGTTATCAGTAATCATCTGGAACAGGTTCTTCCCATGCAGAAATGCTGCCTCCAGGGAATTAAAAACTGTTATTGCTGTGGGACCTCAAAACTTCAACCAATATAATTAGGACATATCTGGAAAGAAAGATGCAAAGCATTATCAATTCAGATGTATGTGGGTTGGTAGTGGTGGATGTAGGTATGTATTTTTCTATGTCATTTCATCAGCGGTCTCTACTAACACATAGTGCATTGATTTTATTGAACTGAGTTGTCTCTGCACTTGAGTCATTCCTTCTTTCTTTTCTGCTGCATTTGTCTAATGGAAGAAATAGATTCTTTTTGTCAAAGGGAAGGGAGTTGCAGGTTAACCCCAATTCACCTCCATCCTCATCCCCTGCCTTGTCAGCCACTGTTCCTGCCTCAGTATCACTTCTATTCATGTTCTGGTCTTTGACCTCAACTATTCAAAGCAAAGATCTTGAGTTAGAGTTATAATTTCTGGAAAGTTCTCAATGCTGAGATACAACAAAATGCAAGTTATCTTGAGTCACCTGAAATTCATCAGCAGGAATCAGCCTGCTGGAACAACATATGAGGTATGGGTAAAGCCAGAGCTAGAAAACTCTATCTGCTCCTGGATTCTAGAAAATAACACCCAACAGAAACTACTCCACAAGGTAAAGTCTGTTCTGCCTTGAGTATCACTGTGGAATGGGGACATGATTTATTAATATGTGACTGTTCCCTCACCTTTTACTAGCACCCCTCTGTCTCTACTACCCTAAATAAAGATCTTACCTGCCCAATTATCATATCTTCTGTGATAGAGAATTGGAGGACTGGGAAGAGAGGGAGAGAGAGAACAAGTCCAGAAAGGTAGGAAGATAGATGATAGTATTTAGATAGAAAGACCTGGGAGGTAACATGGAAGTGAGAAGGGATAGTAACTATGGAGGGTGGAGGTGAAGATAGAGCTCTGTTGGGGAAGATGTTCCAGAGCAACATCCCTGGAGGGGAACGTATGATGGAGATTTTGAGAAATGTTACCTATGCTTACAAATTCTAATTTTTAATGTTCTTCAAGAGCTATAAGTAGAGATTGGAATTCCCCTTTATTTATCATTGGCAGCTGTAATGTGCTTTTTTTTTTCATTTTTAAAAATTTTACTGGGGCTTCCCTGGTGGCGCAGTGGTTGGGAGTCCGCCTGCCGATGCAGGTGACGCGGGTTCGTGCCCCGGTCTGGGAAGATCCCACATGCCGCGGGGCGGCTGGGCCCGTGAGCCATGGCCGCTGGGCCTGCGCATCCGGAGCCTGTGCTCCGCAACGGGAGAGGCCACAACAGTGAGAGGCCCGCGTACCGCAAAAAAAAAAAAAATTTTACTGAAGTATAGTTGATTTACAATGTTGTATTAATTTGTTTTGTACAGCAAAGTGACTCAGTTATACACACACACACACACACACACACACATATATATATATATCCTTTTTCATATTCTTTTCCATTATGGTTTATCACAGGGTACTGAATATAGTTCCCTGTGCTATATAGTAGGACATTGTTGTTTATCCATCCTATATATCACAGTTTGTATCTAATAATCCCAAACTCCCAATCCATCCATCCCCCAACCCCTTCTCCTCCTTAGCAACCACAAGTCTGTTCTCTATATCTGTGAATCTGTTTCTGTTTCATAGATAAGTTCATTTGTGTTATATTTTAGATTCCACATATAAGTGATATCATATGGTATTTGTCTTTCTCTTTCTGACTTACTTCACTTAGTATGATAATCTCTAGGTCCATCCATGTTGCTGCAAATGGCATTATTTCATTATTTTTATGGCTGAGTAATATTTCATTTTGTATATATATACCGCATCTTCTTTATCCATTCATCTGTCAATGGACATTTAGGTTGTTTTCATGTCTTGGCTATTGTAAATAGTGCTGCTATGAACATAGGGGTGCATGTATCTTTTCAAGTTATAGTTTTGTCTGGATATATGCCCAGGAGTGGGATTGCTGGATCATATGGCAATTTTATTTTTAGTTTTTTGAGGAACCTCCATACTGTTCTCCATATGGCTGCACCAATTTACATGCCTACCAACAGTGTAAGAGGGTTCCCTTTTCTCCACACTCTCTCCAGCAAATTGTCTTCATTTTTTCCCTCAAAATACAAAAGTAACACACTAAAAGCATAACATAAATATTCCATAATGTGGCCGATGGAATTTGCTATAGTTTCTGTCCACTGATTCTAAAGTCAGCAAACACTGCTTGGACCCAGAGATGTGCCAGACAGAGGAGAACCCAGAAATAAAGCACATGGCCCTGGTAAAAACTGAATTCATGAAGACAATGGCCACTTGGGATGCTAGCTTATATTTTGGTTACACTTGTTATACTTAAAACAGGTTCTAGACATTTCTTTCTATTTAACTATTCCTCACGATGTCATCTCTGGTCAAATATCACTAATTCATAAATATTGATCAAAATCTCAGTTTATGTAAATAAAATTTTCCTTGATCTCTGACATTTTTCTCCCTTTCCTGTGCCTACTGTCCCACTCCCTATGAAGAGGTACAGCACTTGGTATCTCTGATAATGCATTACACAGTGCATTGGATTTTACCCATTTGCATGTATATCTCCACAACTAGTTTATGATCTCCTAGAGGAAAGAGGCTGTGTTATTTTTCTCTTTAAATCACCAGATCTTAGGTGTCTTGCAGATAAGTACTTAGCAGACATCTGTTGTACTGCCAAATTAATGAAAATACAAGTGAGATAAATGCTGTTACAGTGAATTCTGCCTGAGAGTTTCAGGAAAGAAGAAGGTATCACAGAGGAAATTAACTTTGGGCCTTGAAGTGTAAGTAGGAACTCATCAGGTAGGGAAAGTAAAAAGGCATCTCATGCAGAAAAACAGCATAAGAACAACACAGAGGCTTGGAAGAGTTTGTGCCATTGTAGATCAGTGGGGACTCTGAATTGGCTGGAGCACACAGTACCTGGAAAGGATAGCAGGGAATGAGACTGCCAGGTGGGTTGGATCAGATGGGCAGGGCCTTGCTAAAAGTCTAGACTTTTTTATCTAATCGATGGGAAACACAGTGGGTTTAGAAGAAGAGAGAGAATGATCAGAACATTGTTTGAGGAAGAGAGGTCTGCTGGCAGGGCCCCTCTGCTCCACAGCCCTCAGTTGGGGTTCCTCAGGTTCCCGTACCTGGTGGAGACACAACTCCAGAGAGATGCATATTCTTCATTCCTGGTAGAGCTTCTGCCTTAGGACCCTAGCCATTTTCCTAGCTCATGGTCATGGCTGAGAGACCTAAACAGAAGTGAAAGACCCCAAAGCCCAGAATTTAGAGCCAACCCAAATCAGGGAGCTCTCAGCTTCCCTATTTCTTAGTTCCACTGTGACTCTTCACTTTACTATCCAAAAGTCACAAGAACCACAAAAACAGCTCCCCACAGTCCTGTTGGCATATTGACCAAGGCCTCCTTCCCTGTCCCTCTCACAGTCAAAGACATGGCAAAAGGATTTTATCTTCTTGAGTTTTGACACATAATGAGTTCTCTGAACTTGGCCACAGCTGGTGAGGGGTTGACAACACAATAGGCTGCCCAGGGACCTTGGGAATGGAACAAGTGTGGAGCTGGATGCAGGCTCTGCAGCTGGATTCTGGTACAATGCCTTGTGTAGCTGTTCTACTGTCACAGGAATAACGAGACCCCTCTCAGCTCAGATCTTACACAGAGTGACGGGCCCCAGGTCTTTGTGTGGGGACTGTATTAGAGATGGGGAGGATGCTGCTTTGGGCTGGTAAGTAACACAGACCCACTCCCCTCTTCTCCTCTAAATCCAGAGAATCCTCTTCATCAAGGCATCAGAAAGCAGGGATCCAGCCCCTAGCTTCAATACAAAAAGGCTCTGTTTGGATTTTTCTATTGTCATTTCTCTCTTGTCCTGGCATGTGCCATCTCATCAAGCACCTGCTTTGTTAGGCTATGGCTTTCTCTCTCTTTTGCATATGCTCAGGGCCCAGAATGAAAAGAGTGACATCCTCTGTGCATTGATAGAAACTGCTAAAGCAGCAAAGAACTGCATTTCAAAGTCTAAGCAGGTGTGTCCCAGAAAGTCATCCATTCCCTGCATGTCTCTGGCTCCCCTGGGTGAAATGATTGTGCCTCAGAGCCATCCCTACGGACATATTAGGTGTTTCTTCCATTTTCTTTCCTCTTTCCTTCTCTCTTTCATCCCATTAATGATGTGCCACTTTATTCTGTTGCCTAAGTACAAGGAGGAGGCAAGTAGGGAGGGGGAAATATGGCTCCAAGTGAGTAGGAGATATCTGGAATGAGATTGGGGGATCTAGGTCAGGGCAGATTCATATTCCTATTCTAATCACACCACTCATTCAATCAATAAGTATTTATTAAGAAGTTACTATAGGACAGGTACTGGGCCATTTTTTAACCAAAAAGCAAATCTCTATATTATCAGACAGTATTTGACTCCCGTTCAATCCCTTGTGTTTTTAGAGCTCTTTCACATTCATTATTTAATTTTATGGCATGAAAACCTAGAGTTGACAAAGGTCACAGTATTACTCCATCTCTGACAAGGGAGTGAAGACTTAGTCCAGGGCAGTGAATCTACTTGCCTGAGTGCTTGCCCTGAGCCCAAGCCCAAGCAGGGCCTGCATAATGGTCTCCTAGAGACAGGACATCTAAGTCAAGGCACTGCTTCTATAGCTTCCAATCCAAGTCCCATTTCCTCTCTCTCTCCAATATTTTACTTAATAGAATAATTTTTACAACTCCTAGTCTCCTTCATCCATCACCTCTCTCACCACCCATTTGTTGCCCAATGAGGCCTTCTGTAAAGGAAGAACTAATGCTACCCTCAGTGCTCAGATCCATGAGCTGGCAACACCCCACTCCCAAAGAGCCTTGGAAGGCTGTGGTCCATGAACACCTGAGGATGCTGAACACCACCAGGGGGAACAGCTCATCCAACAGGCTCTGGGGTGTCCTGGGCATCAGCGAGAATGCAGAGCTGTTCAGCTGTTGCCCTCACTGAACATTCAGCTGAGTTAAGACAAGAGCAGAGGGCTTCCCTGATGGCACAGGGTTGAGAGTCCGCCTGCCGTTGCAGGGGACACGGGTTCATGCCCCAGTCTGGGAAGATCCCACATGCTGCAGAGCAGCTAGGCCCGTGAGCCATGGCCGCTGAACCTGCGCGTCCGGAGCCTGTGCTTCGCAACGGGAGAGGCCACAACAGTGAGAGGCCCGCGTACTGAAAAAAAAAAAAGAAAGACAAGAGCAGATAAGCTGGATCTTGGCTTAAGGTCATTGTCAAAAGGTGAGAATCCAGTCCATTGGAGCCTTGATGAACACGCCAGGTAGATGGGCTAATGGTTTAATTAACACGCATTGGGAGAGACCTTCAAGTTGGTGGAAGAATAAGACGTGGAGATCACCTTCCTCCCCACAAATACATCAGAAATACATCTACATGTGGAACAACTCCTACAGAACACCTACTGAATGCTGGCAGAAGACCTCAGACTTCCCAAAAGGCAAGAAACTCCCCACATACCTGGGTAGGCCAAAAGAAAAAACAAAGACAAAAGAATAGGAACGGGACCTGCACCACTGGGAGGGAACTGTGAAGGAGGAAAAGTTTCCACACACTAGGAAGCCCCTTCACTGGCAGACATGGTGGGTGGCTGGGGGTAAGCTTCGGAGCCATGGAGGAAAGTGCAGCAACAGGGGTGCAGAGGGCAAAGCAGAGAGATTCCTGAACAGAGGATCAGTGCTGACCAACACTCACCAGCCTGAGAGGCTTATCTGCTCACCCACCAGGGCTGGTAGGGGCTGGGAACTGAGGCTCTGGCTTCGGAGGTCAGATCCCAAGGAGAGGGCTGAAGCTGGCTGCGTGAGGACAGCCTGAAGGGGCTAATGCACCACTGCTAGCTGGGAGGGAGTCCGGGAAAAAGTCCACCTCTGGACCTGCCTAAGAGGCAAGAGACCATGGTTTCAGGGTGTGCAAGGAGAGGGGATTCAGAGCACCGCCTAAACGAGCTTCAGAGACGGGCGCGAGCTGTAGCTATCAGCATGGACACTAGAGAGAGACATGAAACGCTAAGGCTGCTGCTGCAGCCACCAAGAAGCCTGTGCGCAAGCACAGGTCACTATCCACACCTCCCCTCCTGGGAGCCTGTGTAGCCCGCCACTGCCAGGGTCCCGTGATCCAGGGACTATTTCCCCAGGAAACACACAGCTCACCTCAGGCTGTTGCATCGTCATGCTGGCCTCTGCTGTTGCAGGCTTGCCCTGCATTCCATAACCCTCCCTACCCCCAGCCTGAGTGAGCCAGAGCCCCCTAATCAGCTGCTACTTTAACCCATTCTGTCTGAGTGAAGAACAGACGCCCTCAGGTGACCTACACAAAGAGGCGGGGTCAAAGCCAATGCTGAACCCCAGAAGCTGTGCAAACAATGAAGAGAAAGGGAAATCTCTCCCAGCAGCCTCAGAAGCAGAGGCTTAAATCTCCATAATCAACTTGATGTACCCTGCATCTGTGGAACACCTGAATAGACAACGAATCATCCCAAAATTGAGGCAGTGGACTTTGGGAGCAACAATATATATATATATATATATATAATTCCTTTTTCTCTTTTTGTGAGTGTGTATGTGTATGCTTCTTTGTGTGATTTTGTCTGTATAACTTTGCTTTTACCATTTTTCCTAGGGTTCTGTCTGTCCTTTTTTTTTTTAATATAGTTTTTAGCGCTTGCTATCATTGGTGGATTTGTTTCTTGGTTACGTTGCTCTCTTCTCTCTTTCTTTTTTTTTTCTCTTTTAAATTACTTTTTAATTTAATTGTTTTAATTTTTAATAATTATTTTTTATTTTAATTATTTTATTTTTTCATTCTTTCTTTTTTTCTCCCTTTTCTTCTGAGCCATTTGGCTGACAGTGTCTTGGTGCTCTGGCTGGGTGTCAGGCCTGTGCCTCTGAGGTGGGAGAGCTGAGTTCAAGACACTAGTCCACTAGAGAACTCCCGGCTCCATCTAATATCAAATGGTGAAGGCTCTCCCAGAGGTCTCCGTCTCAACGCTAAGATCCAGCTCCACTCATTGACCAGCAAACTACAGTGCTGGACACCCTATGCCAAACAACTAGCAAGACAGGAACACAACCCCACTCATTAGCAGAGAGGTGGCCTAAAATCATAATAAGGTCACAGGCACCCCAAAACACACCACCAGTCATGGTCCTGCCCACCAGAAAGACAAGATCCAGCCTCATACACCAGAACACAGGCACTAGTCCCCTCCACCAGGAAACCTACACAACACACTGAACCAACCTTAGCCACTGGGGGCAGACACTAAAAGCAACAGGAACTATGAACATGCAGCCTGCAAAAAAGAGACCCCAAATACAGTAAGTTAACCAAAAGGAGAAGACAGAGAAACACACAGCAGATGAAGGAACAAGGTAAAAAGCTACAAGACCAAACATATGAAGAGGAAATAGGCAGTCTATCTGAAAAAGAATTCAGAGTAATGATAGTAAAGATGATCCAAAATCTTGGAAATAGAATGGAGAAAATAAAAGAAACGTTTAACAAGGACCTAGAAGAACTAAAGAGCAAACAAACAATGATGAACAATATGATAAATGAACTTAAAAATTCTTTAGAAGGAATCAGTAGCAGAATAACTGAGGCAGAAGAATGCATAAGTGACCTGGAAGATAAAATAGTGGAAATAACTACCACAGAGAAGAATAAAGAAAAAACAATGAAAAGAATTTACGACTGTCTCAGAGACCTCTGAGAAAACATTAAACTCACCAACATTTGAATTATAGGGGTCCCAGAAGAAGAGAAAAATAAAGGGACTGAGAAAATATTTGAAGAGATTATAGTTGAAAACTTCCCTAATATGGGAAAGGAAATAGTCAATCAAGTCCAGGAAGAACAGAGAGTCCCATACAGGATAAATCCAAGGAGAAACACACCAACACACATATTAATCAAACTATCAAAAATTAAATAAAAACAGGGATTCCCTGGTGGCGCAGTGGTTGAGATTCTGCCTACCGATGCAGGGGACATGGGTTCGTGCCCCACTCCGGGAAGATCCCACATGTCGTGGTGTGGCTGTCCCGTGAGCCATGACCGCTGAGCCTGCGCTCCACAACAGGAGAGGCCACAACAGTGAGAAGCCCGTGTACTGCAAAAAAAAAAAAAAAAAAAAAAAAAAAAAAAAATTAAATAAAAACAAAAAATATTAAAAGCAGCAAGGGAAAAACAACAAGTAACATACAAGGGAATCCCCATAAGGTTAACAGCTGATCTTTCAGCAGAAATTCTACAAGCCAGAAAGGAGTAGCAGGACATATTTAAAGCGATGAAAGGGAAAAACTTACAACCAAGATTACTCTACCCAGCAAGGATCTCATTCAGATTCAATGCAGAAATTAAAACCTTTACAGAAAAGCAAAAGCTAAGGGAATACAGCACCACCAAACCAGCTTTACAACCAATGCTAAAGGAACTTCCCTAGGCAGGAAACACAAGAGAAGGAAAACACCTACAATAACAAACCCAAAACAATTAATAAAGTGATAATAGGAACATATATAATGATAATTGCCTTAAATGTAAATGGATTAAATGCTCCAAGCAAAAGACCTAGAGTGGCTGAATGGATACAAAAACAAAATGCATATATATGCTGTCTACAAGAGACCAGCTTCAGACCTGGGGACACATACAGACTGAAAGTGAGGGGATGGAAAAAGATATTTCATGCAAATGGAAATTAAAAAAAGCTGGAGTAACAATTCTCATATCAGACAAAATAGACTTTAAAATAAAGACTATTACAAGAGACAAAGAAGGAAACTACATAATATTCAAGGGATCAATCCAAGAAGAAGATATAACGATTGTAAATATTTATGCACCCAACATAGGAGCACCTCAATACATAAGGCAAATGCTAACAGCCATAAAAGGGGAAATTGACAGTAACACAATCATAGTAGGTGACTTTAACATCACACTTTCACCAATGGACAGATCATCCAAAATGAAAATAAATAAGGAGGGGGGAGCTTGGGAGCCGCGGAGGAGAGCACAGCAACAGGGGTGCGGAAGGCAAAGCGGACAGATTCCAGCGCAGAGGATCGGGCCGACCGGCACTCACCAGCCGAGAGGCTTGTCTGCTCGCCCGCCGGGGCGGGCAGGACTGGGAGCTGAGGCTCCGGCTTTTGTCGGAGCGCCGGGAGAGGACTGAGGTTGGCGGCGTGAACACAGCCTGCAGGGCGTTGGTGCGCCGCGGCTGGCCGGGAGAGAGTCCGGGGAGGGGTCTGGACCTGCCGAAGAGGCAAGAGACTTTTACGTCCCTCTTTGTTTCCTGGTGCACGAGGAGAGGGGATTAAGAACGCTGCTTGAGAGAGCTCCAGGGACGGGCGCGAGCCGCGGCTAAGAGTGTGGAGCCCAGAGACGGACATGGGACGCTAAGGCCGCTGCTGCCGCCGCCAGGAGGCCTGTGTGCGAACACAGGTCACTAGCCACACGCCCTTCCGGGGAGCCTGTGCAGCCCGCCACTGCCAGGGTCCCGGGATCCAGGGACGGCTCCCCCGGGAGAGCGCACGGCGCGCCTCAGGCTGCAGCGTCACGCCGGCCTCTGCCACTGCAGGCCCGCCCCGCACTCCGTGACCCTCCCTACCCCCCGGCCTGGGTGAGCCAGAGCCTCCGAATCAGCGGCTCCTTTAACCCCGTCCTGTCTGAGCAAAGAACAGATGCCCTCCGGCGACCTACACGCACAGGCGGGGCCAAATCCAAAGCTGAGCCCCTGGGAACTGTGAGAACAAAGAAGAGAAAGGGAAATCTCTCCCAGCAGCCTCAGAAGCAGCGGATTAAAGCTCCACAATCAACTTGATATACCCTGCATCTGTGGAATACCTGAATAGACAACTAATCATCCCAAATTAAGGAGCCCTGTGGATGAAAGGCTCTTGGTGCTGCAGCCAGGACTCAATGCTGTGCCTCTGAGGTGGGAGAGCCAACTTCAGGACACTGGTCCACAAGAGGCCTCCCAGCTGCACATAATATCAAACAGCAAAAATCTCCGAGAGATCTCCATCTCAACGCCAGCACCCAGCTTCACTCAACGACCAGCAAGCTACAGTGCTGGACATCCTATGCCAAACAACTAGCAAGACAGGAACACAACCCCACCCATTAGCAGAGAGGCTGCCCAAAATCATAATAAGTCTACAGACACCCCAAAACACACCACCAGACGTGGACCTGCCCACCAGAAAGACAAGATCCAGCCTCATACACCAGAACACAGGCACTAGTCCCCTCCACCAGGAAGCCTACACAACCCACTGAACCAACCTTAGCCACTGGGGACAGACACAAAAAACAACAGGAACTACGAACCTTCAGCCTGCAAAAAAGGAGACCCCAAACACAGTAAGATAAGCAAAATGAAAAGACAGAAAAACACACAGCAGATGAAGGAGCAAGATAAAAACCCACCAGACCTAACAAATGAAGAGGAAATAGGCAGTCTACCTGAAAAAGAATTCAGAATAATGATAGTAAGGTTGATCCGAAATCTTGGAGATAGAATGGACAATAGAATGGACAAATTGCAAGAATCAGTTAACAAGGACCTAGAAGAACTAAAGATGAAACAAGCAACGATGAACAACACAATAAATGAAATTAAAAGTACTCTAGATGGGATCAATAGCAGAATAACTGAGGCAGAAGAACGGATAAGTGACCTGGAAGATAAAATAGTGGAAATAACTACTGCAGAGCAGAATAAAGAAAAAAGAATGAAAAGAACTGAGGACAGTCTCAGAGACCTCTGGGACAACATTAAACGCACCAACATTCGAATTATAGGGGTTCCAGAAGAAGAAGAGAAAAAGAAAGGGACTGAGAAAATATTTGAAGAGATTATAGTTGAAAACTTCCCTAATATGGGAAAGGAAATAGTTAATCAAGTCCAGGAAGCACAGAGAGTCCCATACAGGATAAATCCAAGGAGAAATACGCCAAGACACATATTAATCAAACTGTCAAAAATTAAATACAAAGAAAACATATTAAAAGCAGCAAGGGAAAAACAACAAATAACACACAAGGGAATCCCCATAAGGTTAACAGCTGATCTTTCAGCAGAAACTCTGCAAGCCAGAAGGGAGTGGCAGGACATATTGAAAGTGTTGAAGGAGAAAAACCTGCAACCAAGATTACTCTACCCAGCAAGGATCTCATTCAGATTTGATGGAGAAATTAAAACCTTTACAGACAAGCAAAAGCTGAGAGAGTTCAGCACCACCAAACCAGCTCTACAACAACTGCTAAAGGAACTTCTCTAGGCAAGAAACACAAAAGAAGGAAAGGACCTACAATAACGAACCCAAAACAATTAAGAAAATGGGAATAGGAACACACATATCGATAATTACCTTAAATGTAAATGGACTAAATGCTCCCACCAAAAGACACAGATTGGCTGAATGGATACAAAAACAAGACCCATATATTTGCTGTCTACAAGAGACCCACTTCAGACCTAGAGACACATACAGACTGAAAGTAAGGGGATGGAAAAAGGTATTTCATGCAAATGGAAACCAAAAGAAAGCTGGAGTAGCAATTCTCATATCAGACAAAATAGACTTTAAAACAAAGACTATTAGAAGAGACAAAGAAGGACACTACATAATGATCAAGGGATCGATCCAAGAGGAAGATATAACAATTGTAAGTATTTATGCACCCAACATAGGTGCACCTCAATACATAAGGCAAATACTGACAACCATAAAAGGGGAAATCGACAGTAACACATTCATAGTAGGGGACTTTAACACCCCACTTTCACCAATGGACAGATCATCCAAAATGAAAATAAATAAGGACACACAAGCTTTAAATGATACATTAAACGAGATGGAGTTAATTGATATTTATAGGACATTCCATCCAAAAACAACAGAATACACATTTTTCTCAAGTGCTCATTGAACATTCTCCAGGATAGATCATATCTTGGGTCACAAATCAAGCCTCGGTAAATTTAAGAAAATTGAAATTGTATCAAGTATCTTTTCTGACCACAACGCCATGAGACTAGATATCAATTACAGGAAAAGATCTGTAAAAAATACAAACACATGGAGGCTAAACAATACACTACTTAATAATGAAGTGATCACTGAAGAAATCAAGGAGGAAATCAAAAAATACCTAGAAACAAATGACAATGGAGACACAACGACCCAAAACCTGTGGGATGCAGCAAAAGCAGTTCTAAGAGGGAAGTTTATAGCAATACAAGCCCACCTTAAGAAGCAGGAAACATCTCGAATAAACAACCTAACCTTGCACCTCAAGCAATTAGAGAAAGAAGAACAACAAAACCCCAAAGCTAGCAGAAGGAAAGAAATCATAAAAATCAGATCAGAAATAAATGAAAAAGAAATGAAGGAAACAATAGCAAAGATCAATAAAACTAAAAGCTGGTTCTTTGAGAAGATAAACAAAATAGATAAACCACTAGCCAGACTCATCAAGAAAAAAAGGGAGAAGACTCAAATCAATAGAATTAGAAATGAAAAAGGAGAAGTAACAACTGACACTGCAGAAATAAAAGAGATCATGAGAGATTACTACAAGCAACTCTATGCCAATAAAATGGACAATCTGGAAGAAATGGACAAATTCTTAGAAATGCACAACCTGCCAAGACTGAATCAGGAAGAAATAGAAAATATGAACAGACCAATCACAAGTACTGAAATTGAAACTGTGATTAAAAATCTTCCAACAAAGAAAAGCCCAGGACCAGATGGCTTCACAGGCGAATTCTATCAAACATTTAGAGAAGAGCTAACACCTATCCTTCTCAAACTCTTCCAAAATATAGCAGAGAGAGGAACACTCCCAAACTCCTTCTACGAGGCCACCATCACCTTGATACCAAAACCAGACAAGGATGTCACAAAGAAAGAAAACTACAGGCCAATATCACTGATGAACATAGATGCAAAAATCCTCAACAAAATACTAGCAAACAGAATCCAACAGCACATTAAAAGGATCATACACCATGATCAAGTGGGGTTTATTCCAGGAATGCAAGGATTCTTCAATATACGCAAATCTATCAATGTGATAAACCATATTAACAAACTGAAGGAGAAAAACCATATGATCATCTCAATAGATGCAGAGAAAGCTTTTGACAAAATTCAACACCCATTTATGATAAAAACCCTGCAGAAAGTAGGCATAGAGGGAACTTTCCTCAACATAATAAAGGCCATATATGACAAGCCCACAGCAAACATCATCCTCAATGGTGAAAAACTGAAAGCATTTCCACTAAGATCAGGAACAAGACAAGGTTGCCCACTCTCACCACTCTTATTCAACATAGTTTTGGAAGTTTTAGCCACAGCAATCAGAGAAGAAAAGGAAATAAAAGGAATCCAAATCAGAAAAGAAGAAGTAAAGCTGTCACTGTTTGCAGATGACATGATCCTATACATAGAGAACCCTAAAGATGCTACCAGAAAACTACTAGAGCTAATCAATGAATTTGGTAAAGTGGCAGGATACAAAATTAATGCACAGAAATCTCTGGCATTCCTATATACTAATGATGAAAAATCTGAAAGTGAAATCAAGAAAACACTCCCATTTACCATTGCAACAAAAAGAATAAAATATCTAGGAATAAACCTACCTAAGGAGACAAAAGATCTGTATGCAGAAAATTATAAGACATTGATGAAAGAAATTAAATATGATACAAATAGATGGAGAGATATACCATGTTCTTGGATTGGAAGAATCAACATTGTGAAAATGACTCTACTACCGAAAGCAATCTATAGATTCAATGCAATCCCTATCAAACTACCACTGGCATTTTTCACAGAACTACAACAAAAAATTTTGCAATTTGTATGGAAACACAAAAGACCCCGAATAGCCAAAGCAATCTTGAGAACGAAAGAAGGAACTGGAGGAATCAGGCTCCCAGACTTCAGACTATACTACAAAGCCACAGTTATCAAGATGGTATGGTACTGGCACAAAAACAGAAAGACAGATCAATGGAACAGGATAGAAAGCCCAGAGATAAACCCACGCACATATGGTCACCTTATCTTTGACAAAGGAGGCAGAAATGTACAGTGGAGAAAGGACAGCCTATTCAATAAGTGGTGCTGGGAAAACTGGACAGCTACATGTAAAAGTATGAAATTAGATCACTCCCTAACACCATACACAAAAATAAGCTCAAAATGGATTAAAGACCTAAATGTAAGGCCAGAAACTATCAAACTCTTAGAGGAAAACATAGGCAGAACACTCTATGACATAAATCACAGCAAGGTCCTTTTTGACCCACCTCCTAGAGAAATGGAAATAAAAACAAGAGTAAACAAATGGGACCTAGTGAAACTTAAAAGCTTTTGCGCAGCAAAGGAAACCATAAAGAAGACCAAAAGACAACCCTCAGAATGGGAGAAAATATTTGCAAATGAAGCAACTGACAAAGGATTGATCTCCAAAATTTATAAGCAGCTCATGCAGCTTAATAACAAAAAAACAAACAACCCAATACAAAAATGGGCAGAAGACCTAAATAGACATTTCTCCAAAGAAGATATACAGAGTGCCAACAAACACATGAAAGAATGCTCAACATCGCTAATCATGAGAGAAATGCAAATCAAAACTACAATGAGATATCATCTCACACCAGTCAGAATGGCCATCATCAAAAAATCTAGAAACAATAAATGCTGGAGAGGGTGTGGAGAAAAGGGAACCCTCTTACACTGTTGGTGGGAATGTAAATTGATACAGCCACTGTGGAGAACAGTATGGAGGTTCCTTAAAAAGCTACAAATAGAACTATCATATGACCCAGCAATCCCACTACTGGGCATATACCCTGAGAAAACCATAATTCAAAAAGAGTCATGTACCAAAATGTTCATTGCAGCTCTATTTACAATAGCCCAGAGATGGAAACAACCTAAGTGTCCATCATCGGATGAATGGATAAAGAAGATGTGGCACATATATACAATGGAATATTACTCAGCCATAAAAAGAGACGAAATTGAGCTATTTGTAATGAGGTGGATAGACCTAGAGTCTGTCATACAGAGTGAAGTAAGTCAGAAAGAGAGAGACAAATACCGTATGCTAACACATATATATGGAATTAAAAAAAAAAATGTCATGAAAAACCTAGGGGTGAAACAGGAATAAAGACACAGACTTACTAGAGAATGGACTTGAGGCTATGGGGAGGGGGAAGGGTAAACGGTGACAAAGCGATAAAGAGGCATGGACATATATACACTACCAAACGTAAGGTAGATAGCTACTGGGAAGCAGCCGCATAGCACAGGGAGATCAGCTCGGTGCTTTGTGACCGCCTGGAGGGGTGGGATAGGGAGGGTGGGAGGGAGGGAGACGCAAGCGGGAAGAGATATGGGAATATATGTATATATATAACTGATTCATTTTGTTGTGAAGCTGAAATTAACATACCATTGTAAAGCAATTATACTCCAATAAAGATGTTAAAAAAAAAAAAAAGAATGTATATATATATATGTATAACTGAATCACTCTGCTATACAGCAGAAATTTTAATGTTGTAAATCAACTATACTTGAATAAAATAAATATAAAAAATAAATAAAAAAAAAGAAAATAAATAAGGAAACACAAGCTTTAAATGATACATTAAACAAGATGGACTTAATTGATATTTATAGGACATTCCATCCAAAAACAATAAAATACACTTTCTTCTCAAGTGCTAATGGAACATTCTCCAGGATAGATCATATCTTGGGTCACAAATCAAGCCTTGTTAAATTTAAGATAATTGAAATTGTATCAAGTATCTTTTCTGACCACAATGCTATGAGACTAGATATCAATTACTGAAAAAAGATCTGTAAAAAATACAAACACATGGAGGCTAAACAATACACTACTTAATAACCAAGAGATCACTGAAGAAATCAAAGAGGAAATCAAAAAATACCTAGAAACAAATGACAATGAAAACACAATGACCCAAAACCTATGGGATGCAGCAAAAGCAGCTCTAAGAGGGAAGTTTATAGCAATATTTTCCTACTTCAAGAAAGAAGAAGCATCTCAAATAAACAAGCAAACCTTACACCTAAAGTAATTAGAGAAAGAAGAAGAAAAAAACCCCAAAGTTAGCAGAAGGAAAGGAATCATAAAGATCAGATGAGAAATAAATTCAAAAGAAATGAAGGAAACAGTAGCAAAGATCAATAAAACTAGAAGGTGGTTTTTTGAGAAGATAAAATTGATAAACCATTAGCCAGACTCATCAAGAAAAAAGGGAGAAGACTCAAATCAATAGAATTAGAAATGAAAAAGGAGAAGTAACAACTGAAACTGCAGAAATACAAAGGATCATGAGAGATTAATACAAGCAACTGTATGCCAATAAAATGGACAACCTGGAAGAAACGGACAAATTCTTAGACGAGCACAACCTTCCAAGACTGAACCAGGAAGAAATAGAAAATATAAACAGACCAATCACAGGCACTGAAATTGAGACTGTGATTAAAAATCTTCCAACAAACAAAAGCCTAGGACCAGATGGCTTCATAGGCAACTTCTATCAAACATTTAGAGAAGAGATAACACCTATCCTTCTCAAACTCTTCCAAAATATAGCAGAGGGAGGAACACTACAAAACTCATTCTATGTGGCCACCATCACCCTGATACCAAAACCAGACAAAGATGTCACAAAGAAAGAAAATTAGAAGCCAATATCACTGATGAACATAGATGCAAAACTCCTCAACAAAACACTAGCAAATAGAATCCAACAGCACATTAAAAGGATCATACACCATGATCAATTGGGGTTTATCCCAGGAATGCAAAGATTCTTCAATATACGCAAATCAATCAATGTGATACACCATATTAACAAATTGTAGGATAAAAACCATATTGATCATCTCAACAGATGAAGAAAATGCTTTCAACAAAATTCAACACCTATTTATGATAAAAACACTCCAGAAAGTAGGCACAGGGAACTTACCTCGACATAATAAAGGCCATATATGACAAACCCAGAGCCAACATCGTCCTCAATGGTGAAAAACTGAAAGCATTTCCACTAAGATGAGGAACAAGACAAGGTTGCCCACTCTCACCACTATTATTCAACATAGTTTTGGAAGTTTTAGCCACAGCAATCAGAGAAGAAAAAGAAATAAAAGGAATCCAAATTGGAAAAGAAGGAGTAAAATTGTCACTGTTTGCAGATGACATGATACTATACATAGAGAATCCTAAAGATGCTACCAGAAAACTACTAGAGCTAATCAATGAATTTGGTAAAGTTGCAGGATACAAAATTAATGCACAGAAATCACTTGCATTCCTATACACTAATGATGAAAAATCTGAAAGAGAAATTAAGGAAACACTCACATTTACCATTGCAACAAAAAGGATAAAATACCTAGGAATAAACCTATCTAGGGAGACAAAAGACCTGTATCCAGAAAACTATAACACACTGATGAAAGTAATTAAATATGATACAAAAAGATGGAGAGATATACCATGTTCATGGATTGGAAGAATCAACATTGTGAAAATGACTATACTACCCAAAGCAATCTACAGATTCAATGCAATCACTATCAAACCACCAATGGCATTTTTCATAGAACTAGAACAAAAAATTTCACAAATTGCTAGGAAACATAAAAGCCCCTGAATAGCCAAAGCAATCTTGACAAAGAAAAATGGAGCTGGAGGAATCAGACTCCCTGACTTCAGACTATACTACAAAGCTATAGTAATCAAGACAGTATGGTACTGGCCAGAAACAGAAATATAGATCAATGCAACAGGATAGAAAGCCCAGAGATAAACCCACACACATATGGTCACCTTATCTTTGATAAAGGAGGCAAGAATATGCAGTGGAGAAAAGACAGCCTCTTCAATAAGTGGTGCTGGGAAAACTGAACAGCTACATGTTAAAGAATGAAATTAGAACATTCCCTAACACCATACACAAAAATAAACTGAAAATGGATTAAAGTCCTAAATGTAAGGCCAGACACTATAAAAGTCTTAGAGGAAAACATAGGCAGAACACTCCTTGACAAAAATCACAGCAAGATCCTTTTTGACCCACCTCCTAGAGAAATGGAAATAAAAACAAAAATAAACAAATGGGACCTAATGAAATTTAAAAGCTTTTGCACAGCAAAGGAAACCATAAACAAGATGAAAATACAACCCTCAGAGTTGGAGAAAATATTTGCCAATGAAGCAACTGACAAAAGGTTAATCTCCAAAGTTTACAAGCAGCTCATGCAGCTCAATATCACAAAAACATACAACCCAATCCAAAAATGGGCAGAAGACCTAAATAAACATTTCTCCAAAGAAGATATACAGACTGCCAACAAACACATGAAAGAATGCTCAGCATCATTAATCATTAGAGAAATGCAAATCAACACTACAATGTGATATCTCTTACCGGTCAGAGTGGCCATCATCAAAAAATCTAGAAACAATAAATGCTGGAGAGGGTGTGGAGAAAAGGGAACCCTCTTGCACTGTTGGTGGAAATGTACATTGATACAGCCACTGTAGAGAACATTATGGAGGTTCCTTAGAAAACTAACAATAGAACTACCATATGACCCAGCAATCCCACTACTGGGCATATACCCTGAGAAAACCATAATTCAAAAAGAGTCATGTACCACAATGTTCATTGCAGCTCTATTTACATTAGCCAGGACATGGAAGCAACCTAAGTGTCCATAGACAGATGAATGGATAAAGAAGATATGGCACATATATACAATGGAATATTACTCAGCCATAAAAGGATACGAAATTGAGTTTTTTGTAGTGAGGTAGATGGAACTAGAGCCTGTCATACAGATTGATGTAAATCACAGAGAGAAAAACAAATACTGTATATGCTAACACATATATATGGAATCTAAAAAAAAAATGGTTCTGAAGAACCTAGGGGCATGACATGAATAAAGACGCAGACATAGAGAATGGACTTGAGGACACGGGGAGGGGGAAGGGTAAGGTGGGACGAAATGAGAGAGTGACATGGACATATATACACTACCAGATATAAAATCGATAGCTAGTGGGAAGCAGATGCATAGCACAGTGAGATCTGCTCTGTGCTTTGTGACCACCTAGAGGGGTGGGATAGGGAGAGTGAGAGGGAGAGGCAAGAGGGAGGAGATATGGTGATATATGTATATGTATAGCTGATTCACTTTGTTATACATCAAAAACTATCACACCATTGTAAAGCAATTATACTCCAATAAAGATGTTAAGAAAAAAAAAACACACATTTATTTGATCCTCACTATAATGTCACTTCTGTAATGTTAGATAATGTCACTTCAGTTATCTAATACTCACAATATATTTTGAAGTGGGTTTTAATCTCCGCATTTCTGTCCGTAAGCAAATTGATATTAGGAGTCGTGTGACAAGGTATCCAGCATCCTGCAGCTGGAAGGAGAAGAGCCAGGCTTCAAGCACAGCAGTATCTGCTCAGAGCCCATGCTCTTTCCACTCACCACTCACTAGGTGGTGGGGAACCCAGGTCCAGGATCCCCTCCTCCCCAGGGTGGCTTAGGCACATGTTGTGAAGAAGAAGATCTGTGCAGGACTCACCAGGAGCTGACTGTTCATTGTTAGTTACCCAGCAGGGCAACAGGTCTGTAGCTTCCCCGGGAAGCCCGGAGCTGAGTCATGTATTTATTGCCTTTTTACAGGTCTGGCTGTGTTGCTGCAGCTGCAGCTTGGTAAGCATCATGAGTGTCTTTCCTTTTGACAGAGGAGTTTCCACCATCGGCAAACTTACATATTTGAAAATCTGAGAGAGCTGGAATCTCCACCTCCTATAAGACACTTAAAATTGTTACAAAAAAGAAAGAGAGAAAGGAAAGAAGGAAGGAAGGAAGGAAGAAAAAAAGAGAGAGCTTCCTCATCTCTACCTCCTACACCCCCGTATCCACATTCCTATGAACTAGAGATGGGAATGAGAGTGCTGAGGCTCACGATGACCCTTGTCAGGGTAAGGAATTAAGATAGCAGTACAATGGGTTAGTTTAGAGTGGACCAGTCTTCAACTCCATAGAAATTAGAACTCTTCAGGGAAGGTGGTCCACTTTATCCTGTATTTGTTCTGACTCCATTCCCAGGCCTTTGAGAGGGGAATTTTAGCTTGTAGTCTTACCTCAGCAATCTGGGCCTTTCTCATATCTTCCTCACACCCCCAGTGTACACAGCTCATCTATGTCTTCACCACTATGGTGTTGGGGTCCAGGGCAGGCCACCCCAAAACATGCCTCAATGGCATATTGACTATTTTGAATTAAATTTGCTTAAGAAATGGCTGCTGCAAGAGGCACACTTTGACCCTCCTTTCTGTCTCCCTGAAAGCAGGAAATAAATCTCTCATGTGAAAGGGCCACTCCCTGCATCTGGAGGTAGAAGGACACCCTTATCCACAGAGACAAGGAATTCAGGACCAAGAAGTCTGCATAAACAAATTTTGTTACTTCTTCATTAGTCTGCTACCCCAAGTGCTCACCCCTTTGTTTTTTTAAATCTTCACAAGTAAATGTTTCTTTGTTTAAAAATGATATATAAACAGTCTTATTTGGTCACTTTGGAGGTCTGATTTCTTTGAAACCTCCATGTTTATGAATTAATTTTTTTGTTTACTCCTGTTAATATGTAGTCTGTCAATTTAATTATTAGACCAGCCAAAAGAATTCAAGAGGGGTAAAGGGGAAATTTCCCTTCTCCAAGAATGGTTCAAGATCAAGATGTCTCCCAGTGGAGTGATGATGCCATTTACCCCGTGTTCCAGGCCCTCAAGCAGCAGTGAGTACCTTGTCCTGGAATATCTGGGAGAGTCCTAGGACAGACATTCTGGGTGGACTTGAAACTCAAAGCTAGTTTTGGGAGCCATCTCCCAACTCAGGGCTAAATTATGCAATATGGACAGGGTGGCTCTGGTGGAGACAGGAATGAGAATGACAAGCCACTGTGACACAAATCAAAATGACTTCCCTTTCCTCAGCAATAATTTTGCATGCCACAATAACTGGCTTCATTGCTCTAATCTTCTCTTTCCCTTTCCTTAACCTTACTTCTGTGAAAATTAATAAAGACAAACTTCTTTTAAAATGGAATTGAGATGCCAGAAGGGGGAGTTCTCACACAGTACCCCTCAAGGTCAATAACAGGAAGGACAGTCGCTTAGAGACCCCAACAGGAAGAATCATCATCAGGAAAGAATCGTCAGTTACAGGACTCAACAGGAAAGATGTACTTGCATCTCCTACAGGAAATGGACTACCCCAGTTACCTGGCCTATGAGAACCCATCATCTCTCTGAACTCCCACTTTCCTCCTTTCCTTCAAAACAACCCCTCCCAACTTCCTCCTTTTTACTCTGTAAAATAACTTTTTTCTCCTTTGTTGGTTAGATTTCCCTTGGCTTTTGCTATAGCCTGCATATCCAAAATTGTAATTCTTTGCTGTTCCTGAATAAACCCATTTTGCTTGAAAAGTAACTGGCTGTTTTATTTTTTAAGTTCACACCTGTAAATTGGAAGGCCCTGTAGTGCTCCATCACGTGTCCCTTTGAAGGTACTTAGCTGAAGGCAGTGAGCAAGGGAAAGTCCAGAATTTCCAGAGGGAATTAACAGGAAAGTAATCTCAGAGACTGATTGAAATTAGCCTCAGTTAAAGAACTTTCTAAGTGAATTACCTTCCTACTGACATCAGGATGAGAGGAGTCAACCCAGTTTGGAAGATCCTCATTTTTTTCTGTTTTCAAATTGGTGAAGCAATTGATAATTTTGTGTGGTGATGTGGTGGTGGTGAGGATAACTTCTAGAGTCTCAGGGGTGCCTTTGGATAAATAGAGTTTATCCAGATCTAGGATAATAGGATGAAGAAAGGCAGAGAACTAGAGAAAGAGAACCAGCATGAAGGGTTATGCTGTGGAAGGAATCTGCATATGACATACATATAGTATAGGATAAGTTTATTTGCAGTGCTTCCATTTATTTCAATAAGTATTTACTGAGTCCGTTATTATGTGCTTAGTACCATGATAGGTACTAAGGATAAGATAGATGCAAGATATCCAAGGAAGAAGGAGCTATAAGAGAAGATATCTTAATACAATGTCTCCTACTATGTCAACTAGAGCAAAGAAGATAAATAGGGGAATATTGCCAGCCTGGGCAATGCATGAAGGATATTAAATATTGTTGGGATAACCCAAGGATATTAGATATCTGTTAATTAGCATAGAGCCAGAGCCTTTCAAGACACTATAGGAGAGAAAACGTGAATGAAAGAGTCCCAGGAAGCTTTTTGTCTAGTGGAGAAACAAACATGTATACACCCAGCTGAAAACTGCAATGGAGTGCCATGATGGAATACGTAAAATGTCGTCAGAAAATGATGAGAAAGCAATGGTAAATTCTGCTTGGGTGAAGGATTTAACGGTAGGTAACATTTGAAAAAGGCAGTGAATAATAAGTAGAAATTTGTCAGAGAAGAATGGGAAGGACATTGCAAGAGAATGGAACTCCTCGAGCAAAGGAATAGAAGTGCGAGTGTATAAAACGAGTGTTTGGGTGAACTCTGAGCAATCGAGTAGCTGTAAAACCATATCCTAAAGAGAGGAAAAGAGAAAGAGGGAGGGAAGAGTGATAATGAATATTTTGTGAAGGGAGATGTCATTTTTCTTTCCCTACTGCTGTATTATGATGCCCTTGCTGAAGGGATTTGGGAGTTAATGAGAGGACATGGAGTGTGACTGCTAAGTGGCTTCAAGAAGACCCTAAAGTAACTAAGGGATTGTTCATCTGCAAGCACCAAAAGGCCACGTTAGCTATATTGACTGCCTTATAGGTTCTATAGGAGGATTTTTTTTTTTTTGTTATCACTTCATCTATCGCTACTATAGGAGGATTTTTATGATATCAGACTACCAGGAGCAGATGCTGGAGATAAAGATGGATTGCTCAGGACAGGGCTGCATGGGCTGGTGATGATTCCTCTGATATTTCTTGGAGCTTGGACTAGATCAAATCCATATTAGTGAAAGAAGGAAAGGGAACAGGTGATGGCATCTGAGTGCCACTCAAGATCATGCCTTCCCCAGGTTCACCTCCACAGTGGCCAAGACTGGCAACTGTAAGGTATTCATTGACTCAGTGATCACATACATCTGGCTGGATGAGTTTGATGGCATTGACCTTGACTTTGAGTACCTGGGCCCCCAGAGCAGGGGAAAATATTCCAGACACTGGTTTCAAGCCTTAACTCATTCACATACACACACACACACACACAGACACACACACACACACACACACACATACACACACACATACCTGGTAAACATATATTCCAGTCCACACAGGGAGATTTTTTCCCTACCAAATATTGTTATATTTTATATATATATAAAGTTTTATTTTATACAAATTTATATTTATTTATGTATTTATATTTATTTATACTTGTATTTATATAAATTTATATTTAAATATAAAATTTTATATATTTAACTTAAAATTTGGTTCATGTATGAATACTGTATCGTCCCTAAAATTATTACTATTGTAATCACCAATACTGTCCTATCTTTTCCAACAGGAAATGTTATCAGCTTCTTTTTTTAACAACTTTATTGGAGTATAATTGCTTTACAATGGTGTGTTAGTTTCTGCTTTATAACAAAGTGAATCAGCTATATATATACATATATCCCCATATCTCCTCCCTCTTACGTCTCCCTGCCACGGTCCCTATCCCACCTCTCTAGGTGGTCACAAAGCACAGAGCTGATCCCCCTGTGCTATGTGGCTGCTTCCTACTAGCTATCTATTTTACATTTGGCAGTGTATATAATACAATGGAATGTTAGCCATAAAAAGAAACGAAATTGAGTTATTTGTAGTGAGGTGGATGGACCTAGAGTCTGTCATACAGAGTGAAGTAAGTCAGAAAGAGAAAAACAAATACTGTATGCTAACACATATATATGGAATCTAAAAAAAAAAAAGGTTCTGAAGAACATAGGGGCAGGACAGGAATAAAGATGCAGACCTACTAGAGAATGGACTTGAGGACACGGGGAAGGGGAAGGGGAAGCTGGGACGAAGTGAGAGAGTGGCATGGACTTATATATACTGCCAAATGTTATCAGCTTTTGAGGCTGAGGCTCAAGCCATCCCTGTCTAATGATCTTGGCAGTTATGTCTGCAGGCAAAGGAACTGTTGTTTTGTGTTATGAAATGGCCAAGATCAGAGCATGAGTCAGGTAGCAATACCCGAAGACCTGAACAGCAAGTCTCATTCCAGTGTGAAATTTAAACCTGAGGGACCCATGGAGCTGCAGTCAGACTAAACTTAACATAGTCTGTACATCTTTGCCTGGTGTTTGTGGTGTTCCCCTCCCCTTTCTCTTCCTCAAGTCTCTTGCCTGACAGCTGCTGTATGCTAATGACTCTTGTCTCCTGCTTAGGGCCTAGAGAGTGTTCCATGTGTCCTACATGACTTGAGGCTCTCCATGGGCTTGCATGAATGCATGTGGCCCAGCTACTGTACTGATCCAGGGAGAGGAAGGCTTGTTGCATCCACTGAAGGCATGCTACTAGTGAGAGCAGAAGAGAAGAGTTAGAGAAAATTCTTTATTCTGAGTGCAATCAAGCTTACTGTCAATGCCCCCCTGAACAGTGATGGGGCAAGCTAGGTGTGTTGATAATTCCTCTGCTTATATTTTCCCTAGGACCGTTCTGGGAAAATTTTTTTACATTATAGCCTGACACTAGGCATGAAGAGGTGAAAGGGGTCTGGCTCCAGGGTATTCTTCCCAAGACTCCAGCAATAGCTAGTTCATCAGCCCCCTGATCTATCCACTGCATGAGAAACCAGAGGGGTCTCTGAGGTCATGGAGCATCATTATCTAGAGCTGAAGGAAGCCTACTTGGAATGGACCTGAATGGCACACTAATTCATTGGAGATTTAAAGGAATAGAGAAGTTTTTTTCCTGGAAGAAATTCTGAGATCCAAGTTGACAGATAATCAAAGTGCTTTGCAGAGTGACTGTAGTTAATACAGTGTTGCATATTTTTAAAAGTTGCTAAGAGAGTAGATCTTAAAAGTTCTTATGGGACTTCCCTGGTGGAGCAGTGGTTAAGAATCTGCTGCCAATGCAGGGTACATGGGTTCAAGCTCTGGTCCGGGAAGATCTCACATGCCACAGAGCAAGTAAACCCGTGTGCCACAGCTACTGAGCCAGCACTCCAGAGCCTGTGAGCCACAACTACTGAAGCCCGTGAGCCTAGAGCCCATACTCCACAACAAAGAGTAGCCCCCACTCACTGCAACTAGAGAGAAAGACTGCGTGCAGCAAGGAAGACCCAATACAGCCAAAAGTAAATAAATAATAAATTTTAAAAAATAATAATAACAGTTTGGTAATGATGTATAATAAAGTTAATCTAAAAAAATTAAAGTTCTCAACACAAGGAAAAAAATTGTAATGATGTAAGGTGATGGATATTGATGAAACTTACTTTGGAAATCATTTCATAGTGAATGCAAATATTGAATCATGTTGTATACCTGAAACAAATATAACATTCCATGTCAATTATTTTTTAAAATAAACTGCTGAGTATTTTGTTGTTGTTGTTGTTGTTGTTGTTGTTGTATGCGGACCTCTCCCTGTTGTGGCCTCTCCCGTTGCGGAGCACAGGCTCCGGACGCGCAGGCTCAGCGGCCATGGCTCACGGGCCCAGCTGTTGTGCGGCATGTGGGATCTTCCCGGACCGGGACACGAACCTGTGTCCCCTGCATCAGCAGGCGGACTCTCAACCACTGCGCTACCAGGGAAGCCCTGTTAAGTATTTTTTTAAATTAATGAAACTACCATATGATCCAGCAAAAAAAACCCCCAACAAAACAAAAATAAAGTGGGGTAGGGGAATCACGTACAATTACATCTGAGAGCACAGACTTGTTTTGTTGGTCCTGAATGAAAAGCTAGTGCCAAGAGGAAGAAATTACAGGGAATCATTTTGCAGATCAATAAAACAATTAACTTTCTAGGGCCAGTTGTTAGATTGAGAGCCACATCATAATGATATCAAATGCCTGATTAGGTGGTTAGCTCAAAAGTGTCCAGCAAAGGCTAAATGAACGTTTTTAATGCTCTGGTGGGAACTTACATCAAACCAGTGGCTTTAAAACTTTTGAAAAAGCATTGTAACTCCTTCTCAAATGAAATATTTGTCAGATCTCTAATCAGAAAAGATATAAAATTGAAGGGATTCTGGTTGACATGGTTCATGCATCCTTGTCCAGGTTTCTAGGATTCTGTGGATCACCACTGGAAAACAAAACAAAAACCCACACCACCAGATAATCCACTGGGTCCCTGAGAAACGTCTCAGCTGCAGGTATAGCCATGGCCATGGCCTCCGTCTCAGCCATCATGACAATGACAGCTTCAGCGAACAACCCTCCTGTGCCATTTCCCTCCTAGGCTCCTGGGCTTCATCATGTGATGACCTATGATGTTCATGGAGGTTGGGACACTGGCACAGGACAAAACAGCCCCCTGCACAAGGATTCCACTGACCATGGAAATTTTGTCTATTTCAACACTGTAAAGTAGGAGCCATTGGTTAGGACTGGGAAGCAGAAATGGGGAGGAGGGTAGACAGGAACTGGATTTGAGCCTTAAGCTGAATATTCCCCCAGGAACTTGCCACAAGAATATTGGTGAGATGATGGAGTTCCTAATGAGAATCTCATTATGGGGTTCCCCACGTATGGACAGACCAAACACCTTACTTCTTCAAATGGTGGGCAGCACCCACCTCAGGACAGGGTCTATTGGGACCCACACCCAGGAGGCTGGCTTCCGATCTACCATGAGGTAACTCCTCCCAGGAGAGACTGCAGTGGAAACTCTGGTCAGTTAGGGAGTGAGATTAGATAAATTTGGGATCCTTTTGCTAATAAAATAACTCTTGTTGCATAATTGCTTATGTCTCTCCATATACCCCTATTGGAGATGAAAAACATTCCCCAGGAAGAGATGAATCACCTTGGAAATTGAAGTGGTCTTCCTATGTATAAGATAACCTTAGTTTGACTTATAGGAGTGGTAAGCTCATTTTAATAGTAAGAGTTTAAACCCAAGTAAAAATGCAAAATTTTAAAATCTCTGCTTTTTAATTTTTAGAATGCAAAAGCTTTCAGGGAAATAACTCTTTTGTGAGCTCAATGTAATACTCAAGCTACTTCTGTTTAATAAGTATGTCTAAGATAACTTATTGGGCACTTATATATGTCAGGCAGTGTGCTGGACATTGGGAATATAGTTAAGACATAGTTTCTGCTCTCATGGAGTTCATAGCCCAAGTACAGGAAGCAAAAACACAAAGGAATAATTACAATAAAGTGTGATTTGTGCAACAGTAGAATTGTTCGCATGTGAACATCTAAGAAAAATATTCACCTTTCCTATTGACAACCCCATCACCATGATTTTGCTCACTTGGGTACCTCTGATTAGATATGCACATTTCTTTTTACCTCAAGCCACCATCTCATGGATTAAAGACCAGAAGCCCCCTTAAGACTACAAAGGAATGCATGGATTTGGTTTGACAATACTGAAAGCTATGAGCATAAGGTAAGTTTCAGCCCATGGACCTTAAGACTATTAACATTATCTCTGCCCTTGAAAAATTCATTAAGTGGGAAGAGCCCTAGTTAAGGTGACAGGAAATAACAATTACAGTTACAGCTTTGTTATGGTCTCACTGTGATGTTAAGCCAATAATTCCCATTATTAAGCCTGTTTCCTAATTTTTAAAACAAGGCCACTGGAATGGATAATTTCTGAGCTGCCTTTCCTATGTTCTTGGAACATAGGAAAGGCAGCTCAGAAACCAACGATTGAGATAGCCTTATACACCAGAGGGCAGACAGCAGAAACAAGAAAAACTACAGTCCTGCAGCCTGTGGAACAAAAACCACATTCACAGAAAGATAGACAAGATGAAAAGGCAGAAGGCTATGTACCAGATGAAGGAACAAGATAAACCCCCAGAAAAAACAACTAAATGAAGTGAAGATAGGCAACATTCCAGAAAAAGAATTCAGAATAATGATAGTGAAGATGATCCAGGACCTGGGAAAGAGAATGGAGGCAAAGATCAAGAAGATGTAAGAAATGTTTAACAAAGACCTAGAAGAATTAAAGAACAAACACCTAGAAGATTTAAAGAACAAACAAACAGAGATGAACAATAAAATAACTGAAATGAAAACTACACTAGAAGGAATCAATAGCAGAATAACTGAGGCAGAAGAATGGATAAGTGACCTGGAAGACAGAATGATGGAATTCACTGCTGTGAAACAGAATGAAGAAAACAGAATGAAAAGAAATGAAGACAGCCTAAGAGACCTCTGGGACAACATTAAACGCAACAACATTCACATTATAAGGGTCCCAGAAGGAGAAGAGATAGAGAAAGGACTAGAGAAAATACTTGAAGAGATTATAGTCAAAAATTTCTCTAGCATGGGAAAGGAAATAGCCACCCAAGTCAAGGAAGCACAGAGAGCCCCATATAGGATAAACCCAGGGAGAAATATGCCAAGACACATAGTAATCAAATTGGCAAAAATTAAAGACAACGAGAAATTATTGAAAGCAGCAAGGGAAAAACGAAAAATAACATACAAGGGAACATCCATAAGGTTAACAGCTGATTTCTCAGCAGAAACTCTACAAGCCAGAAGGGGGTGGCATGATATACTTAAAAGTGATGAAAGGGAAGAACCTACAACCAAGATTACTCTATACAGCAAGAATATCATTCAGATTCTATGGAGAAATCAAAAGCTTTACAGACAAGCAAAAGCTAAGAGAATTCAGCATCACCAAAACAGCTCTAAACATACGCTAAGGGAACTTCTGTAAGTGGGAAACACAAGAGAAGAAAAAGACCTGCAAAAACAAACTCATAACAATTAAGAAAATGGTCATAGGAACATACATATGGATAATTACCTTAAACGTGAATGGATTAAATGCTCCAACCAAAAGACACAGGCTTGCTGAATAGATACAAAAACAAGACCCATATATATGCTGTCTACAAGAGACCCACTTCAGACCTAGGGACACATACAAACTGAAAGTGAGGGGATGGAAAAAGATATTCCATGCAAATGGAAATTAAAAGAAAGCTGGAGTAGCAATACTCATATCAGATAAAATAGACTTTAAAATAAAGAATGTTACAACAGACAAGGAAGGACACTACATAATGATCAAGGGATAAATCCAAGAAGAAGATGTAACAATAATTATATATGCACCCAACTTGGAGCACCTCAATACATAAGGCAACTGCTAACAGCTATAAAAGAGGAAATCGACAGTAACACAATAATAGTGGGAGACTTTAACACCTCACTTACACCAATGGACAGATTATCCAAAATGGAAATAAATAAGGAAACAGAAGCTTTAAATGACACAACATATCAGATAGACAGTCTCTTCAATAAGTGGTGCTGGGAAAACTGACCAGCTACATGTAAAAGAATGAAATTAGAATACTCCCTAACACCATACAGAAAAATGAACTCAAAATGGATTCAAGACCTAAATATATTTAGATATTTATAGGACAATCCATCCAAAAACAACAGATTACTCTTTTTTCTCAAGTGCACACGGAAGAGGATAGATCACATCTTGGGTCAGAAATCAAGCCTCGGTAAATTTAAGAAAATTGAAATCATATCAAGCATCTTTTCTGACCACAACACTATGAGATTAGAAATGAATTACAGGGAAAAAAAACGTAAAAAACACAAACACATGAAGGCTAAACAATATGTTACTAAATAACCAAGAGATCACTGAAGAAATCAAAGAGGAAATCAAAAAATACCTGGAGACAAAAGACAATGAAAACATGATGATCTAAAACCTATGGGATGCAGCAGGAGTAGTTCTAAGAGGGAAGTTTATAGCTATAAAAGCCTACCTCAAGAAACAAGAAAAATCTCAAATAAACCATGTAACCTTACACCTAAGGGAACTAGAGAAAGAAGAACAAACAAAACCCAAAGTTAGCAGAAGGAAAGAAATCATAAAAATCAGAGTAGAAAGAAATGAAGTAGAAACAAAGAAAACAATAGCAAAGATCAATAAAACTAAAAGCTTTATTCCTGTTTCATCCCTAGGTTTTTCATGACATTTTTTTTTCTTAAATTCCATATATATGTGTTAGCATACGGTATTTGTCTCTCTCTTTCTGACTTACTTCACTGTATGACAGACTCTAGGTCTATCCACCTCATTACAAATAGCTCAATTTCGTCTCTTTTTATGGCTGAGTAATATTCCATTGTATATATGTGCCACATCTTCTTTATCCATTCATCCAATGATGGACACTTAGGTTGTTTCCATCTCTGGGCTATTGTAAATAGAGCTGCAATGAACATTTTGGTACATGACTCTTTTTGAATTATGGTTTTCTCAGGGTATATGCCCAGTAGTGGGATTGCTGGGGGCTGAAACAGGAATAAAGACACAGACTTACTAGAGAATGGACTTGAGGCTATGGGGAGGGGGAAGGGTAAACGGTGACAAAGCGATAAAGAGGCATGGACATATATACACTACCAAACGTAAGGTAGATAGCTAGTGGGAAGCAGCCGCATAGCACAGGGAGATCAGCTCGGTGCTTTGTGACCGCCTGGAGGGGTGGGATAGGGAGGGTGGGAGGGAGGGAGACGCAAGCGGGAAGAGATATGGGAATATATGTATATATATAACTGATTCATTTTGTTGTGAAGCTGAAACTAACATACCATTGTAAAGCAATTATACTCCAATAAAGATGTTAAAAAATAAAAAATAAAAAAATAAAAAAAAATAAAACTAAAAGCTGGTTCTTTGAGAAGATAAACAAAATTGATGAACCATTAGCCAGACTCATCAAGAAAAAGAGGGAGAGGACTCAAACCCATAAAATTAAAAATGAAAAAGGAGAAGTTAGAAGAGACACCACAAAAATACAAAGCATTCTAAGAGACTACTACAAGCAACACTACGCCAATAAAATGGGCAACCTGGAAGAAACGGACAAATTCTTAGAACCGTATAACCTTCCAAGACTGAACCTGGAAGAAACAGAAAATATGAACAGACCAATCACAAATAATGAAAATGAAACTGTGATTAAATATCTTCCAACAAACAAAAGTGCAGGACCGGATGGCTTCACCGGTGAATTCTATCAAACATTTAGAGAAGAGCTAACACCCATCCTTCTCAAACTCTTCCAAAAAATTGTGGAGGAAGGAACACTCCCAAACACATTCTATGAGGCCACCATCACCCTGATAACCACACCAGACAAAGATACTACAAAAAAAGAAAATTACAGACCAATATCACTGATGAATATAGATGCAAAAATCCTCAACAAAATACTAGCAAACAGAATCCAACAACACATTAAAAGGATCATACACCATGATCAAGTGAGATTTATCTCAGGGATGCAAGGATTCTTCAATATACGCAAGTCAATCAATGTGATACACCATTTTAACAAATTGATGAATAAAAACCATTTGATCATCTCAATAGATGCAGAAAAACTTTAGACAAAATTCAACACCCATTTATGATAAAAACTCTCCAGAAAGTGGGCATAGAGGGAACCTACCTCAACATAATAAAGGCCATATACAACAAACCCACAGCAAACATCATTCTCAAAGGTGAAAAACTGAAAGCATTTCCTCTAAGATCAGGAAAAAGACAAGGATGTCCACTCTCACCACTATTATTCAACATAGTTTTGGAAGTCCTAGCC
This sequence comes from Grampus griseus, assembly GCF_964374135.1. Taxonomy (NCBI): domain Eukaryota; kingdom Metazoa; phylum Chordata; class Mammalia; order Artiodactyla; family Delphinidae; genus Grampus; species Grampus griseus. The sequence continues at coordinate 85,756,841 of NC_139017.1, forward strand.
ACAGCAATCAAAGAAGAAAAAGAAATAAAAGGAATCCAAATTGGAAATGAAGAAGTAAAACTGTCACTGTTTGCAGATGACATGATACTATACATAGAGAATCCTAAAGATGCTACCAGAAAACTACTAGAGCTAATCAATGAATTTGGTAAAGTTGCAGGATACAAAATTAATGCACAGAAATCACTTGCATTCCTATACACTAATGATGAAAAATCTGAAAGAGAAATTAAGGAAACACTCACATTTACCATTGCAACAAAAAGGATAAAATACCTAGGAATAAACCTATCTAGGGAGACAAAAGACCTGTATCTAGAAAACTATAACACACTGATGAAAGAAATTAAAGATGATACCAACAGATGGAGAGATATACCATGTTCTTGGATTGGAAGAGTCAATATTGTGAAAATGACTATATTACCCAAAGCAATCTACAGATTCAATACAATCCGTATCAAATTACCAATGGCATTTTTTATGGAACTAGAACAAAAATCTTTAAATTTGTATGGAGACACAAAAGACCCTGAATAGCCAAAGCAGTCTTGAGGGAATAAAATGGAGTGGGAGGAATCAGACTCCTTGACTTCAAACTATATTACAAAGCTACAGTAATCAAGACAATATGGTACTGGCACAAAAACAGAAACATAGATCAATGGAACAAGATAGAAAGCTTAGAGATAAACCCATGTACCTATGGTCAACTAGTCTATGACAAAGGAGGCAAGGATATACAATGGAGAAAAGACAGTCTCTTCAATAAGTGGTGCTGGGAAAACTGACCAGCTACATGTAAAAGAATGAAATTAGAATACTCCCTAACACCATACAGAAAAATGAACTCAAAATGGATTCAAGACCTAAATGTAAGACCAGACACTATAAAACTCTTAGAGGAAAACATAGGAAAAACATTCTTTGACATAAATCTCAGCAATATCTTTTTTGATCCACCTCCTAGAGTAATGGAAATAAAAACAAAATAAACAAATGGGACCTAATGAAACTTCAAACCTTTTGCACAGCAAAGGAAACCATAAAGAAGACAAAAAGACAACCCTCAGAATGGGAGAAAATATTTGTGAACGAATCAACAGACAAAGGATTAATCTCCAAAATATATAAACAGTTCATGCAGCTCAATATTAATGAAACAAACAATGCAATGCATAAATGGGCAGAAGAGCTAAATAGACATTTCTCCAAAGAAGACGTACAGATGGCCAAAAAGCACATGAAAAGCTGCTCAACATCACTAATTATTAGAGATATTCAAATCAAAACTTCAATGAGGTATCACCTCACACCAGTTAGAATTGGCATCATCAGAAAATCTACAAACAAAAAATGCTGGAGATGGTGTGGAGAAAAGGGAACCCTCTTGTACTGTTGGTGGGAATGTAAATTGATACAGCCACTATGGAGAACAATATGGAGGTTCCTTAAACAACTACAAATAGAATTAACATATAATTCAGCTATCCCACTACTGGGCATATACCCAGAGAAATCCATAATTCAAAAAGACACATGTACCCCAATGTTAATTGCAGCACTATTTACAATAGCCAGGTCATGGAAGCAACCTAAATGCTCATTGACAGATGAATGGATAAAGAAGATGTGGTATATATATACAATGGAATATTACTCAGCCATAAAAAGGAACGAAATTGGGTCATTTGTTGAGACGTGGATGGATCTAGAGACTTTCATACAGAGTGAAGTAAGTCAGAAAGAGAAAAACAAATATCAGATATTAACGCATTTATGTGGAACATAGAAAAATGGTACAGATGAACCGGTTTGCAGGGCAGAAGTTGAGACACAGATGTAGAGAACAAACGTATGGACACCAAACGGGGTAAGCTGCGGAGGGGGGTGGGGATGGTGGTGTGATGTATTGGACGATTGAGATTGACATGTATGCACTGATGTGTATAAAATTGATGACTAATATAACCTGCTGTATAAAAAAATAAATAAAATTAAATTTAAAAATAAAAAAAGAAATCAATATTTACATATATGTCAGGATTCATGTTTATGTATTATATATAATTTATATAACACATATATAATATATATATATAATACATGAACATGAATCACTGACATTTACCTTCTTAGACATGTACACAGACACACATATACGCTAATACCCAAAAGACCTTTACAAATAAACACGCTCACTTCTTGTTCTTTGTAACCAAATCCAGGGGTTGTGGTAGAGAAGAAATTGAAACTAGAATATTTGTTTTTTCTTCACCAACTCCGACCAACTCTTTTATCTCTAACTGCATGTTCTGCCTTGCCTTTCTATCTGTGTTCTCCCTCCTTCGATAAGTTTAGAGAAGAGTAAGCAAAGGTAAGATAAAGGAAGATGAGATTGTCCTGGGGCAGCAGGAGGGAGGTTCTGAGTGTTCATACCCCTTTGTTCATAAGAGAGGAGATAGAATTAAAGCTGCCAAGAGGAGGAACATTACCCCTTATATTGATGAGCAGGGTAATGATGCCATGGGGGGGTCACAGAGGGCCCAATAATTTTGCTGGCATAACTTTTAAGAAGGAGATGGTAAAGCTAACCATAATCAACCCTATTACCACTAATGCAAGTGTGTGAGAAGTGGGTAGCCTCAGTCTCTCAGACCTTGACGATTCATTGGTGACCAAAAGGGGACTTGATGGTTCCTGTAGGTGCATTTGCCAATAAAATCCTGGCCTCAGGACCATGTCTGCATGCTTGTTGGAGGCTGCTGGCACTCCATAAGCATAACTGAAGACAAAGCTCTCTCTGCTTAGAGAGTTCCTTTTTGAGATTATGACAAATTTTTTTTTATTCCATTGAAAGAGAAGGAAATGTACATGTTACTGGTTATTTACAATGTGCTAGCTTTTTAACATATGTTATTCCATTTAATTCTTATAATAAGCCTAGAGGCTGGATTACATGAAGAATGCATGATGAATGTATGCTCAACAAATGGAAGTGTTATTATTATGAAATATGTATTATAATTTTCATTTTCTAATAAGGAAATTGATGCTAAGAGAGGTTAATTTACTTTTGGAGGACATATAGTAAATGGTGTACTAGTATTTGGTTTACAGGTCTGAATAATTCCAAACTTATCCTCTATTCACCACACCTTAACAGACTCCCAGTTTGTAAGAACATTTGTCATTCCAAGAGCCTCTTGTATAGGGTTTGGTTGGCTTCCTCTTTTGGAAAACAATATGGCTGTATATAACAGGAATTGTGTAAATATGTATACTCTTTAGCCTCCAATTTCAATTTTTGGGTATTTTTGGAAAGACAATATGATCAAAGCATTTATGTATTAAGGTATTTCTCAGAGTCTTGCTTATGATTGTAAAATATCACAAGAATGAATAATGGTGTATTAAATTATATTTCATAAACATGAAGAAGTATTTTAAATCATTAAAAATAAGTATAAAGATTAAGCAGAAACATGAGAAATGTTTATTTGTCATCCAAAGTGAAAACAAAGATAAAAAACAGGATTTTTATGCTGTGATGGTGACCTTGTAAATAATGATGGTGGGTGCATGAAGACTGTGATTAACATGCAAAAGTGATGAGTTACTTTACAGTGGTATGATGATGTTTTTCTTTATATTATCTTTGTACAAAGGTATTGCATAATGCTTTCAATAATTTTATAGTGTTTTAAGAGACTTTGTGCTGGGTTGTTAGATGACACTCATATCACAAGTGAAGTTTCTGAAAGCCAATGGATTTGACGGATGGTGCCATGGTTTGGGGTCTTGGCTTAGATGACTTCTTGGGAAACTTTTGCAGTGAGGGTTTGTACCTTCTGATCTCCAAGCTCAAGTCTCTGCTGGGGCTTTAGACACCAGCTAATTAGAGAAACACCTTGAACCAAAAAAACTATACTTCCATACACATTGGTTCACTTACTGATTCTCTAGGAAACAGAGGCACAAGGCATGATTCCTGCTGTGGGGATTTAAATTTATTTTTGCAGAGAAAAATTAAAATTTCTAGCAAGGATGACCATATGCTTTACTTCCCAACCTGGGATACTTTTTTTCCCCTTCTCTAAAAACAACTTTATTGAGGTATAGTTTACATACCATGAATTTTACTCATTTTAACAATACAATTTTACAATTTCACTCATATTGCGATTCAAAGATTTTTGTAAAATTTACAGACCTGTCACCACAAATCAATTTTAGAACATTTTCATCATCCTAGAAAGATCTCTCAGGGAACTTTCCTGATGATCCAGTGGGTAAGACTCCACGCTTCCACTGCAGCGGGTGTGGATTTGATCCCTGGTCGGGGAACTGAGATCCCACATCCTGCGCAGTGTGGCAAAAAAAAAAAAAAAAAAAAAAAATCCCTCAAACAACCCATTTGCAGTCACTCCCCATTCCTGCTCAGCCCCAGGCAACACTAATCTGCTTTCTGTGTCTACAAATTTGTTTCTTCAGGATACTCATATGCATGGAATTGTAGTATTCATGTTGTAAATGTATCAGTACTGGGACATTTTTGAGTGAATAATAGTACAACCCTATAGAGTCCACAGAAACGTGGGATGGATGGTCATCCTATTTAGAGTAGGCCAGAGCCCATGAACCATTTCACCTAGGCATAGGACATTGCAATTTAAATGATGTACCATGAACGTCAGTACCTTGAACATCAAGACAACTTATGGTTTCTAACATTCAATAATTTCTCATCTGAGAGTTTGAGATGGGCTTTTGAGGTAAATTATTGAACAAAACCCTAGAAAATATGCACTTTTCCATCTGTCAGTATGTTATATACAAAATTACTGCCTTGCTATGGTGAACTTGAGACTAATTCATTTTGCCTATCAAGAAACAGCTATTGCTGTGTAACCCAGCAAAGAAACGAAATACCAAATATTTCAAGACTATATATTTTCTCCAGTCTATCTAGTGAAAGGAATAAAACTAGCATTCTTTTCACTTTGAGCAAAGAATCCTGTGGTAATCTGCAACTCTGCTCTAATCTTTGGTGAAAAGCGTCCTCCTACCTCTAATCTGGATTGATTTGGATTTAAGAAGAGAAGACTTTTCTAATTTTGTATGTTTAGGGTATTGACCCCTCTACTATTCTAGTGAAGAACTCACTTTAGACTTATCTGAATGTGGAATCAGTATGTTGTTTTCTTTCCAGAGATTACCATTGATAAAAAGATGATTCAAATTATAATAAACTAAAAGATCTAGATGAACAAGTTGTAGGGAAACATGAACTAATCAAATTGACATAAAAAGAGGTAGAAAACTTAAACAGACCAATAACCTTGGAAGATGTTGAAAGTGCTATTAAAAATTACCCCCAAAGCTACCAGGCCCAGACAGTCCTCAAACATTTAAGAAAGAATTAAGAACTTCCAGAGCCTAAAAAAATCTTTTCAATTTATTTACATTTCAACTAAACCTGATAGAGATAAAGAATAAGCATATATGTATTGAGCATCTATTATTTCCCAGGATTTGCTAGGCCCTGGGGATCAGAAGCAAATAAAATATATAAATTTCTTTTCTTCATGGCTTTTCTAATCCATCAGAATAAATCATATACCTATATGGGAAAACTCAACATTATAAATTTGTCATTTTTCACATAGTAATTTCTAAATGTATCACAATGTAAAAATCCCAGAGCTGTGTGTGTGTGTGTGTGTTTTAATTGGATAAACTGATTATCAGGTTAATCAAGAAAAATACACTAGTGAAAGTGGTCAAGGAAATATTTCTTTAAAAATTTGGAATAAGGCTTCCAAATTGCCTTTCAGTGATTCTTGCCTCCTTGTCTTCATGCCCTTGTATCATCCCCTCCCACACTGATAAGACTGGCCTGTGTAACCAATAAGGACACTGTGGATACGTTGGAGTGGGACTTCCGTCATGCTCCTTCTTGGTTCATTTACCCTGGGAGTATCAGCTGATATTCCCCCAGGCCCACAGGGAGGTACTGAGACCTCCTGCCAACAGCCAGCACCAGCTTACCAGTCATGTGAGTGAGTCATTTTAGGAATGGATCCTTCAGACTCAGTCAAGCCTTCAGTAACTGCTCCAGTCAACATCTTGACTGCAACCTGCAGTCCTCATCAGAGAACCCAATCCAGAACCACTCAGCCAAAGCTGCTCCTGAATTATAGACTCTATATGAAATAATACATATTTCTTATTGTTTTAAGTGGCTAAGTTTGGAGATAATTTGTTATATAGCAATAGATAACGAATAGAGTCAGGAATAGCTTGGTTGTTGACATTTGTCCATGAGATTGCCCAACACCAAAACTGTTGAAGAAGAGACATCCATTTATTCAACCAACTTGTATCAAGTGCCTAGGCTGTGTCAACTTCCAGGGATCCAAAGATGAACTCGAGAAGACTTAAAGGAGGCTAGATACACTGAAGAAATTCTTGGCTCAACCTGAGGACCTGCTTTAAGGCCAAGGCTGGCAGCTGCCCCTCCACCTGTGCCAACTCTTAACTGCCCGGTTGGCTTAGGGCCAGGTTTGAGAGATATGGCTGCTGGCAGTGGCAAATCTATGGCCTTGGGGCATCAGGTGAGATAAAACAAGCCCTGACCTCTGTAACTCCTGCCCGCCTTGTAGCACTGACTACTCTCCCAGGAACACCTCTCCTTCCTTCCCCCACACCTCTAAACCTCATCTGTTTTTCCTAAGGAGTCAAGCTCTAGCAAAAATAAGACACAATGTTCCTTGTACCCTAATACCCCCATCCCTCCAAGAATGAGGAGGAGGAGGCGGAGATACAAGGTCGATGTTTCTCTGGCAGCAGCTGCTTTCTTTCCATCTCTCCCCTGGGCTGGAATAAGAGGGGAGAGCTGGCAGCTGCAGCATCCTATGTCTGCCCCTGTCCTTTCCCTCCAGAACTATGACAGTAAAATCACTAGGGGACAAGCGGGAGAAGATGAGCAGGGCTAACCCTTCCCTGAACCAGGTTCCTTCCAGGACCCTTGCCACTGGCCTTAAATGGTCCTATAGGAGGAAAATTACATGCCTTAAATGAATGCTCAATATCGCAAATAACTGCCCCCTGCAATGTGTTTTCCTGGTTCTGGGCCCTTACCTTGGGATCCTCACTCCAGCATTGTGCCCTTCATTCCTTCCCTGGGCTTCCACATCCCCAGGGAGACTTGGCCTCAGTACTAAGCTAAGGCTTCCATTTGTAAGCAGTTCTTTCAAAGTAGCCAGGCCTGGGCTAGTGAGGGAACTCTCCTGGGATTCTCCTCCCCTTAGATTCTCATGAATCTGGGATGAAATGGGATGGGTGGAGATATGAATGTGACAGCCTCAGGCATCTGTGATCATAACGTGGCAGCTGTGCTGTTATCAGAATGATAAAAGGGGTCTCCTCTTTACATAAGGACTGCACCAAGAGGCTGCCCAAGGTGGCCAGTGTGTAGGCATGGTGGGGAGGATGCTGCTCTGGGCTTGTGAGTCTCCTACTCTTTTTGCCCTTCTTCCTTCCCACAGGTCATGGGGTGTCCCTGGGAATGGGGAGGAGGGCAGGCTTCTGATTCAGTGAGGCTTCTACATGCCGCCCTCCCCCTCCCCCACCCCAATGCCTTGGGCTCTGAAAGGCCACTGATAAATCCAAAGGCCTTTGGGCCCTTGACATCCTGGAAGTCTCCTGGGTAGCAGCAGGTCCTAACTGGGAAACCCATTTGAGGACTCCTTGTTTTTGTATTTTGTTTCTTTGTTTGTTTCAGGCTTGGCTCTTCTGCTGCAGGTACAGCTAGGTAAGGAGTAACACAGCTTCCTGTCCACACTCCAGTTTTCCTGATCATTACTCCTTTTTCCGTCCTTCCTTCCAACTCTGCATTTCCTTCTCCTTTCGTGACGTCAGGACTAGAACCCCAGTGTGGGTTGGGGCGCAGGCTGCTGTGGTCCCAGCAGCGGTCAGCATCCCAGACTGATCCTGATCCACTGCCTCCTTAGGCTCCAACAATGGCTGCCCTTGCCCTGTTGAGATGCCTTCTGGGTCCAAGCCAGCTACATCCCTCACAACTACACAGTCCGCTGGGCCATAGCAGCCCTGGCCCTACTGCGGAGCTGCACTGCAGAGAAAGAGTAGCCAGAGCGGGTGCTCTACTGAGGCTGGGGCACGCACTGGGGCAGTGGTGGGAAACCGGTCTGAGTCCCAGGCAGTTTCAATCTGCTTCCTCCACCTTGTTTTGAGGATTAGCAAGTGTGTGTACACTCTTCAAGAGTGGAGTCTAGGCTTCTTATAGTTCCTTGCCAGTCCCACTAGTTTTCAAAGCACCTAAGGGGACTTATCCTCCTGGTGTTGGACCCCAGGGCTGGGACGTCCAATATGTAGCCCGCCAGGGAGGATCTCTGAGCCCACATAATCCTCCTCCTCTTCTGTGTCCCCTCCCAGGGGTGCAGGTCCTGACCTGATCACTTCTCTTCCCTTCCTACCCGATTACATGTGGATCTTTCTTACAGCTTTGGTTGTATAAAAGTCATTCTGCCAGTCTCCAGTTTGTTTTCAGTGAGAATTGCTCCACATGTAGTTGTGTTTTTGATATGTTCATGGTGGGAGGTGAGCTCCACGTCCTCTCACTCCGTCATATTGATCTCCCCTCTGAGGGTGTATAAACATGTGTTTATAGACTATAAAACTGCTGACTATGGCAGAGGATCTAAATTTTCTAGATATTAAGACACCTTCAAATACAGGATTCAGAAAATATTTAATAGCATATTCTTTGTGGTGTCAGAAGTGCCTCATTAAATGTATTCACAGATTGTAAATCACATCTTAATTTGGGAGCAGTAAATATAAAAAACAAACATCATAGAATCAAAGAAATATAGTTATCTAAACCACTGCCCTTGAAAGATCTCACTACAAAAGAAAATGTACATGTACCTTTGATCTTATGAATAAGTAAAAAAATACTATTCAATGGGTATACCAAAGAAAAAAAAGTTTAAATTAAAAATCCATTAATTAACATTAACATTTTTGAGTTCATCTTAACTGTAAAAATACAACAGGGGTTATTATAAAATACAAATTAAAAATTAATATTAGAATGGTGTGGGGAGGATTCCTGGATCTGTGATGTTAATACAGATAAACTCTCTGCCTAGATTCACCACCATGGTCTCCACAGCTGTCAAAAGCAAAATCTTCATCTGTCCTGTCATTGACTTCCTTTGTCAACATGGATTTGATGACATTGACTTGGATATAGAATATCCAGGGATATAGAATATCCCAGGGAATATCCCTCCCACCTGAGGACAAACAGTGATTTACCATCTTGATTAAGGTGGGAATGAAGCACTAGCTCTGTGTCCTCTTGTAGGGAGGCTGGTACTTTAGTAGATTTTCTGTAAGAGTTGCATTTCCTGGGGATAGCAAAGGATGCTGCCCTCGGAAGTACACTAGTGAAGGTGTTTGTGGTTTGCAGGCAACAGAAACAGACTAGCTAACTCAAGCCAAAAGAGGATTTATTGAAAGGATACTGGTATCTGAAGGAACCCAAGGAGGACATTCTTGAGTTGAGGAGGTGGAACCATTTGTTATATCATTTGTTCAGTAAGTATTTATTAAGCATCTACTGTGATCCAGACATTGTGCTTTTCACTAGAGATAGAGCAGTGAACAAGACAAGCATGATCCCTGCTCTTGTGGGGTTACAGCATAGTGGAGGATACAGAGGGGGAAAAAAAAAAGAAAAGAAAGAAAAATAAAATGAAAAAAGAAAAAATCAAATAATTGCAAATGGTGATAATAGCAGTGATAGCAGCAAATAGGATGGTCGGGACAGGGGGCCTTCCCAGAGGAAGTGATATTTAAGCTGCAATATGGAGAGTTAAAAGGAGCCAGGCATACAAAAGATAGGAAGAAGAATTTTCTAAGGAAGTGGTAACAGCATTAGCAAAGCACTGAAGGCAGGAAAGAGGCATGGCTATTAAAAATTGAGAGACTAGAGCTTTAAAAGGGAGAGTGAAGTCACAGCAGGCAAGATAGCTCCTAGACTCTCTGCCAGGAGTTCCTGGGCTTTTTCTTTAGAATTGTCATAAAGTGTGACTTGGATTCAAGGACTGTTAGTGTCCTTGTACCTCTTTGGTCCAAGTTACACCTTGCCAGAACCTATCCCTATATTTCAGGGGTTATTTCCAGAAATAAGGGAATAGCTACAAGCTGGAAAGCAGCCCCAAATGTACATACTATTGGACAGAGATAATGAAGACAACCGCAAAAATTCACCCTTTGTTCTCTCCAGGAAATGCTACAGGCTTTTGAAGAAGAAGCTAAGGAAACAGGATACCCCAGACTACTGATCACAGCAGCTGTATCTGCTGGCAAAGGGACCATTGACACAGGATATGAAATTGCAGAGGTTGGGAAGTGTGATGAACTTCCCAGGGCCCCCAAATCCTAGAGCAGAGATTTGTAAACTTTTTGGTGGAGAGAATCCCAAGTAGTTATGTAAACATAATGTTGAGAAAGCTGGTACCTTCAATTGCCAAAGAAGTTTGGGGAATTAATGGCTTCGGGATAAAGAGCTGACTCCTTTAAATTGCCACTATGATGGGTGTTGGGGAAAAGAGGAACAAGATTCAAGACCTTGGCAAATCCTTATGTGTAATAGAAATTACCATTAGCAGTTCCTTTTGGAAAAGGTTGTAAAATCAGGAGAACTATTATTGACAAAGCTACTCATTTGTGCTTACCATGGCCCTGGAGATGTGTATTTCTAAAACACACTCTTCTAACAACATATCTTTCCCTCTTCTCTGGGTTTGCCCTTAATCTTTCAAGGAAGTAAAGGAGACTTTCTGTCTAGTCCTATGGGAGTCACAGAAGATAATCTGCTCCCTGGAGACACCAAGGAAGCCACATTAGTGGGGCCATATGGACATCTACTTGACATCATGAATTTCCACAGCTACCATTTCTTGCTCTTAAATTGTCTATAAGAAAATGCTCCCAGGATCTTGATGGCTCAAAATCTCTTGTTCCAGGCTCCTTGATCCCATCAGTGTGATGACCTATGACTTCCATGTTGTCTGGGGCACATATACAGGACACAACATTTTCCTGCATGTAGGAAGCAAGGATGGAGGTGACATGTGTTATTGCAACTGTGTAAGAAAGAAAAGACTCAAATCATATGCAGAAGGGAGATGGGGAAGGGATTGGGAGTCTTGGTTGTTGGAAAACAGGGTTTCTCTTTGGGGGACAATTAGCTAGACTTTGTTGATCATATGGAACAAACACTGGTGAGGAATAATGTCTGTGTCGCCTTCTGCAGGAATATGCCATGAAGCCCTGGAGAGACAGTGGGGTCCCTTCGGAGAAGCTCATCATGGGTTTCCCCACCTATGGGAGGACTTTCCGGCTCAGCATTTCTGACACCTCAGTCTGTGCCCAGTCTCTGGAGCAGGGTCATCTGGTCCTTACACAGGTGAGGCTGGCTTCTGGGCTTACTATGAGGTAACTAACACAGCTAATTCAGGCTAAAATGCCCTGGGGAAAATTCTTCCACTCTCCAAGTCATCTTGCTACCCTTCTGCTCTTGAGATCCTATATCCATCCCAGCTTTCACAGATCTGACAGCTCTGAGCATAGCAGCCTGTGGAAAGGCAGGTTGATGGCTGTAATACTTTTCACTTAAAAAAATCAATCTGAATTTCCTTTTTGGGTTTTGAAGTGTATAGCACCATCTTTGCCACAGCCCAAAGCAATACTGAATTTTAGTACGCCCGCGTAAATAGGTGGAGAAGGATTTCAACAGACTAGCCTGGGGATGGCAAATATTTTGATCTCCCTGCCAATCTGAATTGATCGATTTTACTCAAATTCTATGCTGAAAATCCAGGGAATGATTAGCAGTGTTTGCCAAAGACTAGAGTGTTTGTGGAAGAATGATCTCAGCACATATGGTCATGCTTACCATTTCTCAACCTCTGGGTACAGAATTAGAATTTCACTTGTTCATAGCCTGTTTTCATAGAAATTTGTGTTCATTTTATGAAACAAAATCACTTTTGAGAGAAATATGTGAAATTAATGGTGATATTTCATAACGTCCCCTTTTCTATCCCCCTCCCATTTCTTACTATTTTTCTCCCATTTAAGTCCTTTTTCTTCCAATATATGACATAATCTGTGACGTGTTCAATGTTGCCTTCTTCATTCCCCGCATAGATCTGCATATTCCTAAATAAAGCCACAAATGCCTGGACTGAAGACCAAAAAGTCCTATATGCTTATAAAAACACTGAATGGTTTGGTTATGACAATATTGAGAGCTATGGATATAACGCATGAACAGTGTAAAAAAATTACAATTCTAGCTTTGAATCTTAAGCTCATCAGGAGCCCATTTCACTAAGATCTATGGTTTCAAAGTTTTAAATATGCACAAAGTGGAGTAGACACCAGGCAATGTCTAGATAAGTACTTCGAATGTGGCTCCTATGAGGTCTGACCTTGACACACCTACAGTAACTTGTGAGACTTCAGGGCATCATTACAACTGGGAGTGGAGGACAGATACAATCCACTAGCCTCCCTGGGGAGTCCTTCTCATACTTCAGCCAGGCCCAAGGAGCCAGTAGATGAGTTTATTTTGATTCCTGCTGTATCCCCAGTGCTTGCCACTACCTGATCCATGGTAGGAACTCAATATGATGATGACTGACAGACTAAATAGATGATGTAATGGGAAAGGAGGATTTTTAATTTATATATTTATTTATTTATTTGGCTGCATGTGGTCTTAGTGGTGGCAGGCAGGCTCCTTAGTTGCAGCTCCAGGGCTCCTTAGTTGAAGCTCACCGGCTCCTTAGTTGGAGCACGTGGGCTCCTTAGTTGCAGCTCGCCGGCTCCCTAGTTGCAGCACGTGGGCTCGTCAGTTGTGGCAGGCAAACTCTTAGTTGCGGCATGTATGTGGGATCTAGTTCCCTGACCAGGGATCGAACCCAGGCCCCCTGCGTTGGGAGTGCAGAGTCCTATCCACTGTGCCACCAGGGAAGTCCCTGAAAGGGGCGATTTTTGACTCTGTGAGTTTTACATGAATATGGGAAAGGCAATCAAATCAGGACATTCCCACTCCATGCCAGGGAACTCAGACACTTGGAAGAGCTCCTTTTCAGTTATTGTATTCTTCAACTCTGTTTGGTCGTTCTTTATATTTTCTAACTCTTTGTTAGAAACTTCTTGTAACTTCTCACTCTGTGCATCCATTCTTTTCTCAAGTTCTTGGATCATCTTTACAATCATTACTTTGAACTCTTTCTCAGGTAGATTGGCTCTCTCCACTTCACTTTGCTGTTCTTCTGGGGTTTTATCTTGTTCTTTCATCTGAAAATATTCCTCTGCCATCTCATTTTGTCTAAACTTCTATTTGTATTTTTATGTATGTGGAAGGTTAGTTATATTTCTCAGCCTTGGAGAAGTGGCCCTCTGTAGGGGATGTCTTATGTATCCCAGGAGTACACTCCCCTCTCATCTCCCAAGGACCAGGGACCAGCTGGTCCCAGGGTGGGTTCTGAACTGTGTTTGAAGACTCAGTTCCACAGGCTGCAGGACTGTAGTTTCCTTGTTTCTGGTGTCTGCCCCCTGGTGGGTGAGGCTGGTCTAGAGGGTTGTGCAGGCTTCCTGGTGGGAGGGGTCAGTACCTGCCCACTGGTGGGTGGAGCTGGGAGTCTTGGCCCTCCGGTGGGTAAGGCCATGTCAAGGGGCATGTCTAGAGGTCGCTGTGGGCTCAGGAAGTCTTTTGACAGCCTGTCTGCTGATGGGTGGGGCTGTATCCCCATCCAGTTTGTTGTTTGGACTGAGGCGTCCCAGCACTGGAGCCTAGAGGCTGTTGGATGGGGCCAGGTCTTGGTGCTAATGACCCAAGCAAGATGTCAGCCTCCAGCAAGAGTTCATGCAGATGAACACTCCCCAATACTTTCACCAGCACGGTCTCTGTCCCCAGGATGAGCTGCCCTCGCCCCCCCAGGAGAACCTCAAATACCAGCAGGTAGGTCATGCCCAGGCTCCTATGAAGTTACTGCCTTTGCTCTGAGACCTGGTGTGTGTGAGATTTTGTGTGCACCCTTTAAGTGAGGTCTCTGTTTCTCCCAGTCCTGTGGAGCTCCTGCAATTAAGCCCCACTGGCCTTCAAAGCCAGATGCTCTGGGGGCTCTTCTTGATGCCGGACCTGCAGGCTGGGAGCCTGATGTGTGGTTCAGAACTCTTACACCTGTGGAAGAACTTCTGTGATATTATTCTTCAGTTTGTGGGTCACCCACCCAGGGTGTATGGGATTTGATTATATCATGAGTGTGCCCCTCCTACTGTCTTGTTGTGGTTACTTCTTTATGTCTTTGGATGTAGAATATTTTTTGGTAGTTTCCAGTCTTTTTTTATCGATGGTTGTTCAGCAGTTAGTCGTGGTTTTGGTGTGCTTATGAGAAGAGGTGAGCTCAAGGTCCTTCTACTCTGCCATCTTGTCCAGGAATTGGAAGAGCTCCTAAAACATTATTTATTCTGCCTTAAGAATCCTCTACATACAGCAAGCCCAAATACAAGGCCAAGCAAGCCATCCAAATCCGTGATATGTGTAGACCAACAGTCTCCTATCACCAGGACTAGTGGTAGAAAACATAAAACTCGTGCCTGGGAATTACAGCTAAAGGGCAGGGACCCACAAGTATTTCAGTAAAGTAAAGCCACCCCCCTGAGCACTCAGTAGAAACCCCCCTGACCCATCTACATGTATATACAACAAACCAGCACATGGAGAGAGAGATCTCTGAACTAATCTTTATGCTGTTATATAGTAGTTATGAGCCCCTTGCCCCTCCCTGTGCCCCATGCTGGCAGACAGGCAGGCCAGAGCAATGCAGAAGGACAAAAGCAGCTCTGTCCTCAATCCTGGAGAGTCTGTGGTCAGGAGGAACACGTGAAGGTAGTCACAGCTTTTCAGTTGTAATACAGGCTTAGGTAGGCCACAAGGTTCCGATGCTTTCTAAAGTCTTTGTCTGCGGGCAGCTGCAATGGAAGAATGCTGTCTAGGTTAATATTAGAATGAGAACCCTCTGCCTCTGGTCTTCTTGGCTGTGCAAAATAGAACTGTATGTTAGAGCTGTTGTGGTTTAGCTGAATCCCAACCCATAGAAGCCTAGCCTTAGTGAGTCTCTCAACATTGCTATGTACATCTACCCTTTGTCATCTTACTCTAGGATACATCATAGGAATTATTTTCTCTTGATAAATACCCAAGTATAGCTGGTAAATTTCTTGAAAACAAAGATGTTCTTGAATGTTACCCATCGGCCCTATCACAATTATGTTAATTCATTTGGCATTTAATAAATACTTGTAGAATTAATCCAAAGTTCCACTAGGGGAAAAAAGGGCACTTCTGGAATTATGATAGCTGACACGGATTGAGTATTTATTATGTTACAGGTACGGTGCTAAACACTTTTCTACGACCTCTCAATCTTCACAACTTATCAGATTGAGTCTATTATTACATCCATTTTAAAGACAAGCAAACAGAGACTTAGAAAAGTTAGAGGACACACAGCAAGCAAATATAAAAGTTAGAAGACACACAGCAAGCAAATATGGAATTCGTATTTGAACCCACTCAGTCTGTCCCTGGTATCCATGTTCTTGCCAGAATGATCTACAGCCGTTTGTAGATCAAGTATTGTAATGGAAAGAGCAGTGGCTTAGGAGTCACAGCTACAAGCTACTTAATCCATCTGAGCTTCCGTTTACTCCTCAATCATAGAGGAGAATTATCTTGGACTACCATAAAAGATTGTTTGATGTTTAAGTAAGAAAATGTGACTTTTGTTCAGCACACACACCTTTAAAAGTCAAGTGAAATTGTGTAACTCTCCAAAAAGATCCCCATATCCATATACACACAAAACAGTGCAAGGACTTCTTGAAGCTTATTCACGGACTCCTGGTTAAGAATCACTGATACATGTGGAAGTATTAAATACAGGGCTCCACAGAAGTCCAATCTTATTACCTCAGCTTTCAGGGTTCTTTTCTGTAGACATGGAACCTGGGCCCAGTCTGGAGATCCAAATTTCATTGGCCAGGTGACTTTTTTGGGTGCCTTTATCTCTGGGTTATATGTGTCAGGGCTAGAAATAAAAATATAAAATATTATGTTGAATGAGTTAGTGACCATATACAAACCTCATCAGTACCACATGTGCACCTGAGCTAGTCCTCACTCCTTTGGAAAAGGCAACAGACTGATTAGATCTTAATGTCAGGCAAGCATAGTGTTCCTTTGCCTGTTAATGTATTTCTAAATAGGTGTTAGTGTTCAAGATTTCTAGTCTTGACATGCAGTGAGGGTAAAAATCGACTCTAGTTTAAAATATTTCTGAACCTCAGTATTCTTAGCTGAGAGACCAAAAGATCCCAGAAATGGTGGATGATAAAAGAGATCTTCCACAGTGATGCTTAAGTTCTGCCCATGATGTGAAATTTCCTGACAATGGGATATTTTGTATTGCCTTTGTTCATAACACTTTGTCTTTTGGTGTAGACTCTTTGCTGTGGAAATAACACATAGAGTGGTCATGGGAATCAAGATTTAACACTTCTACTCCTTTACTGAAACCTTGAGAGAGTTACACTCACTCTCTGATCCTTGGAATGCTCACCAGTAAAAGAAAGGCCTTGACCCTGTGCCCTACAATTCCGCATACTCTGAATGGCTTCCTAAAGCACTTAGAACGCATTCCTTGGTCTACTAGGCCTATATACTCTAGCCCCTCCTCCTCCTCTGTTCTCATTTCCTCCTTGCCCACTACACTGTAGCCATACTAGCCTTTTTTCTTTTTTCCTCACACCAAATTCTTCCCAATTTACAGCCTTTGTACTTGCAGCTCCTCCTGCCTGGGAAGCTCTAGGCCTAGGTCTTCACAGGGCCATTTTAGTCTTATCACTGTGATTTCAGATCAGGTGTCATTTCCATAGAAAGACCTATCTTGACAGTCCTTGCCAAAATAGATTCCAGCCATCACTCCATATCATATCATCTTGTTTCGTTTTATTAAGCACATCACTAGGTCACTATACTTCCTGGTGTGCTCATGACAGCCCTAGCTTATGGCTACAGTCTTGGTATAATTATTAATAAGATCCTCTTTCACTCTCGGAAGTGACACACTAGCTAATAAATTATATGGTCACTCTCCTTATTACCACTGATATTTTCTTGTTTATTTGCTTCTCACCTGTCTGGACTCTAGAGTGTAAGCTCCAAGAAATCAGGAACCTTGCATGGTGGGTTTAGTGCAAAATCTTCAGAGCCTACAAAACTGCTTGGCCATTTATAAATATTTATTGAATGAATCACTATCCTCTATAATAATTTTATAATTCTAGAGATCTGGAAGGCAAGAGGTTGAATCTTTAAAGATAGATGATTTCTTATTTAGAGGGCATAGTTGGGATGTAACCCCTTTTTGTACTTCCTTTCCTATTGCTCTTTGTTGAAGTGCACCAGAAAGAGGGGCACTTACCCAGGATAACAAGTGTCCTTAGAGTATGTCCTAAATCGAGGCAACAAGGCATTAAATGGAGCAAAATTTTGTTTGTGTGTTTGCTCCTGAGGACCGACTGTTTGGTACATGCCTGGGTAAGGTGTCATATCCTATTTCCAAGAAAAAGATCAATAGTTTAGAGGGTAATATATATACATGTAAAGCCTTCTAAGTAGAAAAAACAACATCATCCTCTCCCTGTTCATGTTATCAGCTATGATTGAACCACCTCAAGCTATAGAAATAGACCTACAATAAGTAGAAAACCAAGATAATGGTATGGTTCAGCTACCTAAAGGTACCTAATGCTTAGGTTGTAGAAATAAACCTATGGTGGGTAGAGAGCCAAGGTAACTATTGCAGCTACTACCCCCACCATCCCACCATCCCACTCAGAGATTCTTTTAGAGCCAGTATCCCTCTGGAGCTTAAGCATCAAGAAAATGTCCAACAAGAGGTTAGGAGCCTATACTGAAGACTTGAAGTCCAATCACACAAAAGGGTGAAGAAGCTGGAATTTGTTTTTTAACTGGCAAGATAATATGATGCACATAAACAAAGCTTCCGGTATTTTAACATCAAGTATCTCAGGACTGAAGCCCTGCCTTGGTACCATTCCTTCTGAGAATTATTTTCCACTGTCCCAGGACACTCACACACACATATTTGCAATGTTAATATCTAAGCTTTTCATATAGGCTTCTTAGTAGCTTTCTTCTAAGTGACATTTTTTCTTGAATTTCAGGGCATGTCCTTTAGGTAACCTCTAGCTTTGCTCCCCAATGCAAATACATGCAGCATCATGGATCACACTAAACTCTAAGTACATTCAGCCATTTCTAACCTTGCTGATTGGCTTAAACCTCACGGCTGTTCTGGCTCCCAAAGCATATCCTTTTGTACTGGTCGGGATCTTAGAGAGGTTGTATGTCAAGCCATACCTCTTCCGGTAGTATATAGAAAACAAAGAAAAAACATACATAGAGAACATTATAGTTATTAAAACAGAATGAACTTAGAGTATTCCTGAATCTTCTCTGCCACAGTTGCTCTTTCTTTCTTGATTCCTCTGCATCAAGACCATACAAGCAATTACATAAGTAACCCAGGCAACTCTACAAAGGAATGTGGCTGGATAGGTAGAGTGAATGACATTTCTATGCATTCCAGTGAATCCAGTTTTCTAAGGCCCACAGAGCTGAATCTGCTCTCATGCAATTGTCAGTCTGATTATATGATTTCATAAACTGACCTACCAGCACAGCCACAGTCCAGGTTTGGATTAAGGGGAGCTATTGATTCCTTTGTAGGTGGGAATGGTGTGGGAACTATACTGGGGGCCGCATAAGGCCAAGGCTTGCATTTGGTGGGGATTCAAAGGGGAGCAATGCAAGCAATGCAATTTCTGATATTGGCCCTGACAGCTGGTTGCAGAGGACCAGGTCACTTTCTCATGTTGGGACCCTGAAGGTCACAAATCTCACAGGGCTTTTCTTCCAGGAAACTCAAGCACCCTTAGATAGTCTGGGAACTGAGACCTACTTAAAGGAAAGTGAATACTCACATCTTCTGCTATGTAACATCCAGGCCCTCTGTGGGGCACTCCCCTAAGAGGGAGAAACTTGTTCCCCAACAAGTTTGGGGGGTGGAAGTGAGGAAAGAGCTTCCTCCGTTGACATGTTCCAAAGGAGCAGTTAACCAGCGTCTCTGGAGAGCAAGAAAGAGGAGAAACTCCACATGAGGGAAGGCCCCATGGTCTAAGTGAGAGCCTGGAGGCAGGTGGGGTGTGGGGAGGGGGAGCAGAGACCTGGGCAGACAGTACTCTGAACAAAACCGTGACCAATCCAAGGAGGGGGGTGAACAAATTTCCCTCCTTTCCCCCTCTTTCCCAGTCTCCCCACTCTTCCTCCTGCCTCTACTCTTGACTCATCCCTCCTCACCTGCTTTGTTGAAGCACATTGTGCCAGTGCCACTAAGACCAGCGTTTGTGTATTGCGTTGCCTAGGAAACAGAAGCTGGCCGGCAGCTCCAGCTCTGTTGCTCCTTGAGGGGAGTGGCTCCTAGTACACATGCGCGGCAAGCGGAGCTGCCGCGGAGCTGCCCCGGAGCTGTCCCGGAGCCACGTTGGGTGGGAACATGCACCTCCAGGGCCAGGAGCCCAGGAGAGTGTGAACTAGCAAAAACAAAGTGACTGTATGTGTACCAAGGATATGAGGGACATAAAAAGGCTGAGGAATTACTTCCGACTGAGGGATATTGATGAAACATGAAAATCTAATGCAACACGTATTCCTGAATGAATGAGATAAGAAAGATGTGTTGTTGTGACAATTGCCAAATTTGAATAGGGTCTGTGGATTTAATGATAGTGTTTGTCACTGTTGATTTTCACGTTGGTAGGGGTGTATGGTCATAATGTTTGAGAGAATCTCTGGGAGATTAACAGTAGAGTTTTTAGGATGGTTGGGGAATCATAACAGAAAAATTATCTATACGTGGGGCGGGGGGAGGGAGAGAGAAGTAACATTTAACAGTAAGAAATAGAACCTAATTTTAAAAATGGGTAAAAATTTGAATGGGCACCTCAGAGAAAAGAATGTCCAATCTGTACTACCTGTATCTTTCCGTTTCTTCCCATTTTGCTTTCTTTGTTTTGAATGTCAGGCTCAGCAATGGAGACTCTGGAATTTAAAAAAAAAAAAAAAACATCATTTGGGTGTTGGCAGACATTGCATGGAAGGTAAGAGTGGGACATTAAAGGTTGAGCCTCTCTGGCAGTTGAGCTTGAACACTACTTATTCAGGACAGCTATGTGGAGGGTTTTTGAACTTAGCCAGTCACTGAGAAGACACTGAATTATTCAACATATTTTTTACGACTCTGTAAGACATTTATTCAAATTGTTCAACCAATATTTATTAGTGTCCAAATAACAGAGAAGATTTAACCATACTGGACTGTATGCTATGCAGATCATTGTGGAGATTCATCTTTGTCTCCTAAGAACTTATTTTGCAATGTTTCCTTACTGGAAGCAGGATAATGGATTTTACTAGCCATTCCATCTTTCTCTGTCTTTTTCTAGAAGCTTTCCCCACCTAATTTTCCGGACTGTTAGTAGGACATCAGTAATGCCAGAACAAAGTCAAATGGCTTGAGAGTTAGTTAAACCTTCTAAAGATGCAGACTTTGCTTTTATAGGAATAACTTAATTTGTTAGTTTATTGACAATGGACTACTTGAATCCTAGAAGTGAATTGCTGTCTTGGCATAATCCAAGTTTGTTTTCCTCACCCTCTTCCCCACTCCCAACAGGTGCTGTTGAATTGTGGGAGCTGGATAAGAATGAGACACTCATTGTCAGCAAGTTCTGCCAGTATAAGCATTATGACATCATGTCTACAGTCAGTGTGCTGAGCTCTGGCACACAACCTGTCAGTGGTAGGAAAGACTTCTGGTGAGTCTCTGCTCCCACTGAGTCTCTAGGCCTCCTTTGTGTGTCTTTAGTGTCATACTGGCCTCATTAAGTAATGTTTTGGACTTATTATAAGAACCCAGTGACTAATTATGACATGTCTATAAGGTTTCCTTAGAGATTTTGCAATCTACTGTAAAAACAGGCTATATCAGCTGTCCAGTAGACAAAGACATAAGATGTGTCTGTTAAAGGAATTTCTTGTTTGAACACATGTTTTTATGTAGACAGTGTAGGTCAACATTAAGTTTCTGCTTCCTTTTGCTTCTTAGCATCAAGGTTTGGGACCTTGCTCAGCAAATGGTTCTGAATTCATACCGAGGTGAGTGCATGCTCTTTCTTTATCAGTCCTAGCCTTGGCTGTTTTGTTTTTAGATGGTACTAGGAATCCACCTGGAAGAGGCTTTCCTTGGCTAGAGTCAAAGGTGAAGGTGCCAGATGCCCAGTCACTTTGACACAAGTGACAAAATTGTTTTCTTCTCACTAAAGTTCTGCTGACCCCATTTCATGCAGTGGGTCCCAAGAGGAAGAGCTAGTTACTGGGTGGGTCACTTACATTTCCTGGATGGGCGAACAAAGGGGTCAGAGCTGTTATCTTCACGCTTTGTTTTGAAACTTGCCCGTGACTCACGTCTGGAAAGGGCAAGAGGCTGATGGGTAGATGTAGGTTGTGAGGGTCAAGGAGGAGGACAGGACTGCCTTAGCAGGGCTTGGGAAACTGAATAAAGGTGCTCCTGGGATTTCAACTGACTTCACCTGGGAAGCTTCGGCTCAGAGCTGGGCTCGGAGTCTTGTTCCAGACCCCTCTTCTCCCCTTTGCAGGCTGCAGTGCCTCTGGCTACCTTCCCGCCTCCCTGGCTTGGCATCCTCAGCAGAGTGAAGTCTTTGTCTTTGGTAAGGCAGCATGTCAAACTGTGTGTTGACTCTGGGAAGGGGAGGATGAGCCAGAGAGCTGACCCCATAATTCGAGACTCTGGCTGCTCAGTCTCATCAGCACACCTGGGCGCAAGGTGAATTATATTAATGGGGGTGTAGGATGATCCAAAAGTGGTTTTAGTTTAGCTTTGGAGAACATGATGATTTTTGTCCTAGTAGATTTGATTCCTGACTGTTTGCTGTGGCTTTTGTATTCATGGCTAGAAGTCAGTGGGCCAGAAAGCAAGTGGATTGTTACATAGGGAATATGGTTGTATAGTAGGGACAGTTGTGTTAACATGGTGATATGGCTGGATATATGGTGACATAGTTTGTGATAACAATTATGTCATCCATTAATTTAATTTCCACAACCCCCAAATGACCAGTTATTCCTACTTTACCAAAGTGGAAACTGATGCTCAGAGTGGTTAACTTGTTCATGATGGAGGGCATTCAAATCCAGATCTGGCTGAGTCCAAAGCTCTTGCTTGTAACCTCTGTGATGTACTCTCTCTTTCCTTCAGGTGATGAGAATGGGACTGTCTCCCTTGTGGACACCAAGAGTGCAAGCTGTGCCCTCAGCTCAGCTGTGCACTCCCAGTGTGTCACTGGGCTGGTGTTCTCCCCGCACAGGTTCTGTTCTTTGTCATCAAGGGCCTGGTGGGTATGAATAGGAAGAATGAGGGGGGATCCTTGTGTTGACATAGCATTAGCTGATTGGGTACCTCCTTAAAGCAGGCACTGTTGTAGCTGAGGTTTTGGAATGTGAAAGATCTCTTAAGACTATAGTCCATTTTGGGGTTTGTATGGTCTCTGACTGCAAATGGCTAAAATATGGTCTTGTTCCTGCTCGACACCCAAAATGATTAATACTGTGGGCTTGTAGGGCTGTGTGGTTGGAAAGCCTGTGTTTCTGGCTTTTTGCCAAAGCTACAGGGAGGGACCAGATGGGATGGTTAGTTGCCAGGATGGCATTCAACCCTGGCTTCCCTCCATTTCCTTTATCTTTCCTTGGAACTTGTACTGTAGACTTGAGTGGTAGCCAGACTTTAACCCACAGTGGGGATCAAGCCACCTTCTCTGATCATTTTAGAATGGGCTTTGGGGATTGCCCAGTCAGGTTTTTTCTTGAGACCCATGGGCTTTACCTTTCTCAACCTTCTTCTCTCTTAATGCTCCCCTCCTGGTCTCTGTTAGTGAAGACTGCTCACTTGCTGTGCTTGACTCAGGCTTTTCTGAGCTGTAAGTGTGATGTAGAACCCTGTGATCAGGAATTAGGGAGGGGAGCAGCAAATCGCTGGGTCCTTTTTCTCTTCTGAAAAATATTGTCTCTTTCAAGGGGACTGGGTGATTGAAGCAAGCAAATTGTTGCCTGTCTCCCTGTTCTGGGGGGCTGACTCAAAACCAGCTCTGTCCCTGGTAGAGGAGGAATGTGGTGGTGGGTGTGAATTCTAAGTCTGATATTCCAGGGGTCAGTGCTGTCCAGAAGTGTGCTTTCAATGTTGCAGCTGCACCCTGAGTCAGCACCCCAGAGCCAGCTCTACCCACCAGTACACCTACAGCAGCTGTTGCTAAGCTTCACTTTCAGCCAGATTGGAGGCTAGTCCCACCTACCAGCACACCCACAACTGTCATAGAACCACCACAACAGGAAGGCCCATGCAGGGTACACCTCTAGAGTGCCTGGCTTTGGTGACCAGAAGTGATTGCTCTCTGGTCCCCATAGGAATTCTTCTACATAAAGCCACCCCTTCAAGACTGGGAGATGTAGGTGATCTATCTAATATATAGAAACAAACAGAGAGTTAGAAAAAATGAGGAGACACAGGAATATGTTCCAACAAAAGAACATGACTAAACCGCAAAAGAATAATTGAACAAAATGGAGATATGTAATCTACTGATAAGGAGTTCAAAGTAATGGTCATAGAGTAATGATCATAGAGTATGAAAGGGTGAACACAGTGAGAATTTCAACAAAGAGATAGAAAATATATAAAAGAACAAATCGGGAAGAATACAATAACTGAAGTAAAAAATACACTAGATGGAATCAACATCAGATTAGATGACAGAGAAGAAGAGATCAGTAATCTGAAAGACATAGCAATGGAAACCATACAATTGGAACAGCAAAAAGAAAAAATAATTTTTAAAATGAGGAGAATTTAACAAACTTTGGGAACAACATTACATTGTAGTAACATTCATATTATAGGAGTCTGAGAAGGAGGAGTGAGGGAAAGGGACAGAAAGCTTATTTGAAGAAATAATAGCAGAAAACTTCCCTAACCTGGTGAAGAAAACAGACATCCAAGACCAGGAAGCACAAAGAGTCCCAAGCAAGATGAACTAGAAGAGACCCACACCAAGACATAATTAAAATGTCTAAAAGTTAAAGATAAAATAAATCTTAAAAGAAGCAAGAGAAAATCAACTAGTTACTGGCAAGAGAACCCCATAAGACTATCAGCTGATTTTTCAGCAGAAAATTTACAGGCCAGAAGGGAGTGGCATGATATATTAAAGGTGCTGAAAGAAAAAAAAAAAAGCAAGACTACTCTACCTAGCAAAGTTATCATTCATAACTGAGGGAGAGAAAAGAGTTTCCCAGATAAGCAACTGTAAAAGAAGTTCATTACCAGTAAATTGGCCCTGTAAGGAATGTTAAGGGATTTCTTCAAATGGAAAAGAAAAGGCCACAACTAGATACAAAAAAATTATGAAAGAAAACTCTCACTGGTAAATGGAAACATAAAGTAAAAGGCAGTGGATCAAGCACCTATAGCTAGTATGAAGGCTAAAGGACAAAAGTAGTAAAATAATCTACATCTAAAATGATTAGTTAAGGGTATGCAAAATAAAAATATGTAAAGTATGACACCAAAACTATGATTCTCCCACAAAAACAGACACATAGCTCAATGGACCAGAATAGAGAGCTGAGAAATAAATCCATGCTCATATGATCAGTTAAGCTATGACAAAGGAGGCAAGAATACAGAATGGGGGAGAAAAGAGAGTCTCCTCAATAAATAGTGTTGGGAATATTGCACAGCTATATGTGAAAGAATGAATTGGGCCACACTATCTTACAGCATATACAAAGCTGAGTTCAAATTGGTTTCAAACACTTGAATGTAAGAATGTAAGACCTGAAACCATAAAACTCCTAGAAGAAAGCATAGGCAGTCAGATCTTTGACTTAGATCTTAGCAATATTGTTTTGGATCTGCCTCCTCAGGCAAGGACAACAAAATGGGGGGGAGGAAGAAAGAAAGGAAGGAAGGAAGGAAGGAAGGAAGGAAGGAAGGAAGGAAGGAAGGAAGGAAGGAAGGAAGGAAGAAAGAAAGAAAGAAAGAAAGAAAGAAAGAAAGAAAGAAAGAAAGAAAGAAAGAAAGAAAGAAAGAAAGAAAGGAAGGAAGAAAGAAAGAAAGAAAGAAAAGAGAGAAAGAAACAAAAGAGAGAAAAAAAGAAAAATGGAGCTATAGCAAATTAAAAAGCTTTTGCAAGGAGAAAGAAACCAGCAACAAAACAGAAAGGCAACTTATGGAATGGGAGAAGACACTTGCAAATCATATATTCAATAAGGGGTTAATATCTAGAAAAATAAAGCATTCATATAACTTAATATCAAAAAACCCAAACAACTGGATTAAAAATGAACAGAAGACCTGAAATACATTTTTCCAAATGTAAATAAATAAATAAATATGGCCACCAGACACCTGAAAAAATGCTCAACATCACTAATCATCAGGAAAATGCAAATCAAAACTACAATGAAATAACACCTCACACCTATCAGAATGACTATTATCAAAAACCAAAACATAAACAGGACAGCTCCATGTAAAAGAATGAAATCAGAACACTCCCTAACACCATACACAAAAATAAACTCAAAATGGACTAAAGACCTAAATATAAGGCCAGACACTATAAAAGTCTTAGAGGAAAACATAGGCAGAACACTCTATGACATAAATCACAGCAAGATCCTTTTTGACCCACCTCCTAGAGAAATGGAAACAAAAATAAACAAATGGAACCTAATGAAACTTAAAAGCTTTTGCACAGCAAAGGAAACCATAAACAAGATGAAAAGGCAACCCTCAGAATGGGAGAAAATACTTGCAAATGAAGCAACTGACAAAAGGTTAATCTCCAAAATTTACAAGCAGCTCATGCAGCTCAATATCAAAAAAACAAACAACTCAATCCAAAAATGGGCAGAAGACCTAAACAGACATTTCTCTAAAGAAGATATACAGATTGCCAACAAACACATGAAAGAATGCTCAACATCATTACATCATTAATCATTAGAGAAATGCAAATCAAAACTACAATGAGATATCATCTCACACCGGTCAGAATGGCCATCATCAAAAAATCAACAAACAATAAATGCTTGAGAGGGTGTGGAGAAAAGGGAACCCTCTCACACTGTTGGTGGGAATGTAAATTGATACAGCCACTATGGAGAACAGTACAGAGGTTCCTTAAAAAACTACAAATAGAACTACCATACAACCCAGCAATCTCACTACTGGTCATATACCCTGAGAGAACCATAATTCAAAAAGAATCATGTACCAAAATGTTCATTGCAGCTCTATTTACAATAGCCAGGACATGGAAGCAACCTAAGTGTCCATCATCAAATGAATGGATAAAAAAGATGTGGCACATATATACAACGGAATATTACTCAGCCATAAAAAGAAACAAAATTGAGATATTTGTAGTGAGGTGGATGGACCTAGAGTCTGTCATACAGAGTGAAGTAAGTCAGAAAGAAAAAAACAAATACCGTATGCTACCACATATATATGGAATCTAAAAAATAAATAAATAAAAGTGGTCATGAAGAACCTAGGGGCAAGATGGGAATAAAGACACAGACCTGTTAGAGAATGGACATATATACACTGCCTGTGTTTCAAGACTATTCTACAACATGCTCACTGATTGTAAGTTGCCTTACAGGCTTTCCTTTGAATTCCTGTTTTGATTGATTTAGCCAGAGCTGGTGTCTGTTGTTTGCAACCCCACAACTCCAACAATTACTTGGTCAGTGGGGAAAATGCTGCATGTTCTGTGAGGTTGGAAGTGAATAGAAGCTGTTGTCAGAGTTATGGGAATCTTTCTGTGAAGTCGTCACTGTCATCAGGAGTAACAGTCCCTCTTCATTGGTTTCTGTGAAGGGTATTGTCTTTCTTGTTCTGACCCTGCTCTTCTGACTGCAACCCCCCAAGAGTCTTTCTGGGCCCCATGCACTCTGGTGTGCCACCAAAGGTTGGGCAGCTGCTCATTAACATACACTTTAATAACAGTGTAGCCTGCATAGTTGGCTGTCTAATAACTATTCTCCCTCCTTCCTCCATATTTACCAACAGGACTTTGATTTTGTTCAGGTATGGGTGGCCATGTCCTTTAGAGAAGAAACACATCAAGAACTTGGGTCCTGGATGATTCTGCTAAACACCTGAATTAAGCAGTGCTGATTAAGCCATCTCTTCTGGACTTCTGTTAATGAGTGTAAATAAGTTTTCATTTTGGTTAAATTGCTTCTAGTTGAGTGTTCTGTTGCACCTAAAAAATGCAAATAGTTAATAGGCATTATATTTTTGAGTACTTACCCTTTAAACGCTCTATTTAAAGTAAGACTTTTAATAATCTGAACACTCAGAAAGATAATTATTAATATTTTAACATTATAGGCGGGAAAACAGACTCATAAAGATTAAGCAACATGATCCAAGATTATATGGTCTGTCAGTCAGGGTCCTAAGGAAAACAGGTGGTATACTCAAATTAAGATAATGTGAGGAGGGTTCATTTACAAAGAGAGTAACTACAGAGTTTGGGGAGTGGTGTAGGGGAATCATAGAGCTAGTGTAGGAAGCCAGGGCTAGAAGAGTGGAACTGTTACAGGGAGAGGTTACCTGAAACTGGAAGAAGAGATAGTCAGGTTGAGCAGTCTTCCTTGAGCGGAGCAGTGAACCTCGAAGGAGGGTTATGATCATCTTGATGTGACCTCACAGGGAGTGATCCTTACCCTGACCTCACTCTCCTTCCTTCATCTACTCTTCTGTCAGGCAGAGCCCACTGAGCTATTGGATGTAGTCCAAACAGACTAACTTGCAAGGGCAGAGAGCAAGGTGGAGAAAGATAGGGAGGTAGAGGGACAATTGGAAAATATCTGTTGTGGTCCAGCCTGTTTGCCCCCTACTGTCCTCTCTTGTCTGAAATGCAGGTCAAATGTCATGACCTCAACACAAGAGATGCCCAAAGTTCCATCAGCTATTTATCATCATGGGATGATGTTCATTTGTTCATAATTTCACTTTAAACCTAAACAATTAGCCATCAACAGTGCCCTCATATAAAGTAACAGGAGGGAAATGGGAAGATAAAAACAAGTAATATAAAATATAGCTGTTACAATCCCTGCTTCTATAACTGGACCCAGTGCCAGTTGCCTCTTTCTAAGCCAGAGTGTGCTCCTTGGCTGTGCTTTTCCTTAGCTCATTCATTCCAAAGGCAGACTATTTAATTATTGGTTCTGGGGCTACAAGGATAAATCAATCACTTATCCTCACTAAAAGAGTTCACTTTGCAATAGTTGAAACAGTTGTTTAATTTTAAATCTAGGGTAATAAGGGGTAAGTATATACGTGATCTCAGGTTTGTGATGGCATTAAAAGAACAAGAACAATAATGAAAGCAACTCTGCTTTAACTGGGTTTTTTTTCACCCTTGAGATTATTAATTATTAATAATGGATAATTCTTTGCTGTTGGAGGCTGTCTTGTGCCTTGTAGGGTGTTTAGCACCATCCCTGTCTTCTACCCACTAGGTACTAGTAGCACCCCGTCCCCATCGTGACAAGCAAAAACGTCTCCAGACATTGCCAAGTGTCCCATGGGGGTGATTTATTGCCCAGTAGAAAACCACTGGCTTAAAAGGTAAAGAAAGAGGTCATTGCGTGTATGTGCAATAACATATTTATCTGTCTCCAAGTAATGGTCATTTAGTTAGATGGGAATTCTCTTTTTTGTTGTTGTTACAAATAAACCTGCAGTGAACATACTCTCTTTGTGTACTTGGGCAGATATGTCTGCATGGTAAATTTCTAAAAGTGAACTTGCTGGGTTATAAAATGCGTTTAGGATTGTGGTGTTCTCAAAATGTCTTCTAAGGAGATTGAATGAATAGTGTTACCTTTACGACTTTATTAAAATATTCTTTTTTGAATTGCCTCAAGTTTTACACTTAAATAATATCTAAGAAATCATGGGGTTTTTGGATAATTACATTTTCTAACACATTAAAAATAAGCACATAAATATTAAAATTAAAAAATCCTAATGTACAGCCAAAAATCATCTTTTATATTAAATATTGGGAAACAATGCTCTAGTCTATCTCCTTCATTTTAGAGATGTGGTAAAGCTATTTCAAGTTTACACTGATCTGGAGTCAACGCTCTTTGTGTTCTTGTGTTATTCAACCAGTTGCTTTTGTTTGAGTCATACTTCTCCAGTTCTTCCGCATGAGAATCATGAAAAGTTTGGTCAAATGCTTTGTTAAACCCACAGCCCTTCACGTCTGTGATCTTGCCTTCATCTAGTTGAGTGTGTAGAATGTGGAAGAGGTTGTGCTGCAGTGGGGATTTCTTCAGCAAGCCAACTAAAAGGTATTGTACGTGCCTCTTCTCATTTCGTGAGAACAGGCTGAGCATTGGGAAGGAGTGTTTCCTAAGCATCTGGGTGGGTGTGTGAAAATACAAAGCAACGGTCATACTTTTGACAGCAGGAACCCAAGGAGGAGGATTGGGAGCGAGCAGTGCGACGTGGCACAGTGACTTTCAACCTGACCCTCACTCAGCATTTCACTGTTCATCATCTCCTACACACAGAGGCTTAGTTGCCAATTCTTTGGCACAGTCATCCCTGAATGAAGCAGACGTCACTCCTGGGCATCCATTGTTATATCTTGCCGTTCTTCTCAACATCATTAGTCACTTTTGAAAGTATGGAAGAGGGAGGTCTGGGATCCAGCCTTGCCCACTGCAGCAGACTAGGAGCCCAGAACACTGAGCCAGGTTCAAGTGAAGGAGGTTCAGTTGGCAGGCAGATCTGGCCCTGTGATGGGTACAGCATGAACAGCTAGTGCTCCTGGCAGGAGTCTGGGTGGAAGGGCACAAACCTCGTGGGAAATCTCAGTGATGTGGTATCTGGGGAGCAGGAGGTGGGGTGAAGGGAGGCTTAGAAGCAGAGAGAAGCAGGCATTCACATCAGGGTGGTCTTAAAAGACAGGCAGTAAGGCCCCAGGAGCCTGGCAAGAATGAGTCAGGACCCAGGCCCTAGGAACCAACTGTGGTGCCTACAGTTATAAACCAGGGAGAGAAATCAAAGCAGAGACCCAGAAAGAAGATTTAAGGCACATGGGCTGGGAATTAGGAAACAAGTAAGAGCTTGGTCACTAGAGTTAGAAACCGCACCAGGGGTAATCTACCAATGGTGCGAGATGTTGCCAAATCTGATCTAGCACTGCATTCAGGGACTTAATTATCTCCTGATTCAGGTTAATATTAGCTCAAGGTATGGAGGGTGACATTGAACATGCAGGTGGGACGTAATGACAGTGCAAAGCAGGAACTGAATCTCAATCCTGTTTAGAAACAAAACTCATGTGATTTCCATTGCACTTATCCAAGAGATACAAGAGAGAGACACACACTAGCTCTGGAGGATGTGATCCATGTGCTCACTAGACTAGAAGCTCCTTGAGCAGAAACTATGCCTTCATCATCACAAACATAGGGTGGCTATCAGGGCCTGGCCTGTGCTCAGTGAATATTCATTGAATACATGAAGGAAGGTGAAGAGGGCTGAACGAATGGAGACACAGCCTCTGTTGGATGGGGTATTCCCTCAAGCTTTCCCAAGTTTCAGTGAAATATCCTTGCCCTAAACATTCTATACCATTGTTTATACTTATTGTTTTTATTCCACGATATGCAAGCAACCTGCTGATACAAATGAAACTCTCCTAGTTTCCTCATATTGGAAATGAAGTGAATTCAACCACTAGCCATTGTTATTTGCCAGGGTCATTTATTATATTGATATCTGGTTAGCACCTCAATGGCGTGTGGATTAGGTGAGCTGTGTGAGTCTCCAAGAGGATGGGCATAGTGGATACACTGAGAACATCCAGTTTCTGGTCCCCCATGATTGAGGTTCAGACCCTGAAATATGGGAATTCTCATGGTCTGAGAGCCTCTGTAGCAGGAAAAAAAGCTGATGGATCATTGGAGTATAGACTTATGTTATTTATCCTTCATAAATTATTGTACCCTTCATATTATTGCTGTATTATTGTTGTATATTTTAAAAATCCAGGTGTCCAGAATTGGGTTCATTATATTCCTTAGGTTCATGACACCTCTCATGACAGTGTCACCATTGGCTCTTATACTGGCTCAAACATTGTTGACTCAAACAAAAATTCAGATTTTTGTTTTCTCTTGAGAAATTGAAGAATCCTCCAAAAGATTGGTTCTATTTCACTGCAAGGCAGAAATTAGTGGCTACTCAGTGCTGTCCCTGTTCATACCAATCTCTGCTGCCTCCTCATGTTAGTTGAAGTGTATCACTGAGCTTGAACTGTTATTCTTCCAATTAAGTGGAAAGTGAACTATTCTATTGTGTCCACTACACTGATTTACATTACCTGCCTGTCACCATTTGAGTTTGAGAACCCTGCTCTCGGGGAAACTCTTATGGTATCGCTAATACCTGCTACCATTGACTGAACCCTTACTATATGCAAAGCACTGAACTAGCAGTTTTTCACACATTATCTCTCTTTTTTTTAAACATCTTTATTGGAGTATGATTGCTTTATAATGTTGTGTTAGTTTCTGCTGTATAACAAAGTGAATCAGCTATATGTATGCATATATCCCCATATCCCCTCCCTCTTGCATCTCCCTCCCACCCTCCTCATCCCACCCCTCTAGGTGGTCACAAAGCACCGAGCTGATCTACCCTTGTGATGCTGCTGCTTCCCACTAGCTATCTATTTTACATTTGGTAGTGTGTATATGTCAATGTTGGGACGAAGTGACACATTATCTCTTTAATATGTATAAAACCCTATGAGGTAAGTTCAAGTGTTATCTCCGTTTTACAAGTGTGGAAGCTGGAGCTCAAAGAGCCAAGTAACTGTGCAAGATGATAAAACTTCTACTTTTTTTTTATATAAATTTATTTATTTAATTTTTATTTTTGGCTGCGTTGGGTCTTCGTTGCTGCGCACGGGCTTTCTCTAGCTGTGGCGAGCAGGGGCTGCTCTTTGTTGCAGTGCGCAGGCTTCTCATTGCAGTGGCTTCTCTTGTTGCGGAGCACGGGCTCTAGGTGCGTGGGCTTCAGTAGTTGTGGCACGCGGGCTTAGTAGTTGTGGCTCATGGGCTCTAGAACGCAGGCTCAGTAGTTGTGGCGCACGGGCTTAGTTGCTCCGTGGCATGTGGGATCTTCCCAGACCAGGGCTCGAACCCAAGTCCTCTGCATTGGCAGGCAGATTCTCAACCACTGTGCCACTAGGGAAGCCCTAAAACTTCTAATTTTTGACACTAGGATTCAGACTTTGGCCTGCCTGAGTCCATGTCTGGTGCTTTTTAACTTTACATTACACAGCTTTCCTAAACCACTAATCTTAAAACAATAGAATTACTGCTGCCCTTCAGTGTTTCTTCCTCATACTCAGTCCACATGGGGCTGAATTCCAGGAAGAGGGCTGAGCACTGCCCTGCCCTCGCCAGGGCCCATGGTGGATACCCACTCTGTGCCAGTGTCAGAGGGAGTTGTTGCTTTGTTGGATCTGAGAGCTATAGCTCTGCTGGGTGGGAAGACAGGAGATGCTGGGGTCACTGTGACTCTGGGGCAGCTGCCCATTAATCATTGTCCCTGGTTTTGTGTGTATTTAGCTGGGCTATCCCAGTGTTGTCCCAGGGTCATACCTGGGGAAGCGCATATAAAGGGGTTCCATGTCTAAGTCTACAGCTCTCACAACATGGAGATGGGGAAGCTGTTGCTATGGGGTGGTGACTGTGGTGGGTTCCAGCCCTGCAATGTCTCTCAGTCCAGGGGTGCCAGGCTTCATAAACTTGTTGTCTCTCTGGTGCCTGAGAAGCATCCTGGGACTCAGGGGCCTGGATTAGGTAGAGGTAGGACAGGACACAGTGAAGGGCCAGAGGGGCCGAGGGAGGAGAGATCAGAGCAGTGGTGGTGCTCTGGCTACACGTTAAACATTTTTATGCCTGGCATCCACCTCAGACCTATTCAATCAGAATCTCTGGGGGAGGACCCAAGATAACACGACTTTTATTTTACTTATTTATTTATTTATTGAAACATCTTTATTGGAGTATAATTCCTTTACAATGATGTGTTAGTTTCTGCTTTATAACAAAGTGAATCAGCTATACATACACATATGTCCCCATATCTCTTCCCTCTTGCGTCTCCCTCCCTCCCACCCTCCCTATCCCACCCTCTAGGTGGTCACAAAGCACCGAGCTGCTCTCCCTGTGCTATGTAGCTGCTTCCCTTTAGCTATCTATTTTACGTTTGGTAGTGTATATATGTCCATGCCACCCTCTCACTTTGTCCCAGCTTACCCTTCCCCCTCCCTGTATCCTCAAGTCCATTCTCTAGTAGGTCTGTGTCTTTATTTCCATCTTGCCCCTAGGTTCTTCATGACCTTTTTATTTTTGATTCCATATATATGTGTTAGTATATGGTATTTGTTTTTCTCTTTCTGACCTACTTCACTCTATATGACAGGCTCTAGGTCCATCCACCTCATGACAAATAACTCAATATCGTTTCTTTTTATGGCTGAGTAATATTCCATTGTATATATGTGCCACATCTTCTTTATCCATTCATCTGTCCATGGACACTTAGGTTGCTTCCATGTCCTGGCTATTGTAAATAGTGCTGCAATGAACATTGTGGTACATGACTCTTTTTGAATGATGGTTTTCTCAGGGTATATGGCCAGTAGTGGGATTGCTGTGTCGTATGGTAGTTCTATTTTTAGTTTCTTTTTTCTTTTTTTGCAGTATGAGGGCCTCTCACTGTTGTGGCCTCTCCCGTTGCGGAGCACAGGCTCCGGATGCGCAGGCTCCGGATGCGCAGGTTCAGTGGCCATGGCTCATGGGCCCAGCTGCTCCGTGGCATGTGGGATCTTCCTGGACTGGGGCACGAACCCGTGGCTCCTGCATTGGCAGGCGGACTCTCAACCACTGTGCCACCTGGGAAGCCCTATTTTTAATTTTTTAAGGAACCTCTATACTGTTTTCCATAGTGGCTGTATCAATTTACATTCCCACCAACAGTGCAAGAGGGTTCCCTTTTCTCCACACCCTCTCAAGCATTTATTGTTTGTTGATTTTTTGATGATGGCCATTCTGACCAGTGTGAGATGGTATCACATTGTAGTTTTGATTGGCGTTTTTCTAATGATTAATGATGTTGAGCATTCTTTCATGTGTTTGTTGGCAATCTATATATCTTTTTTGGAGAAATGTCTATTTAGGTCTTTTGCCCATCTTTGGATCGGGTTGGGTTTTTTTTGTTTTTGTTTTTGTTTTTGTATTATTGAGCTGCATGAGCTCCTTTTAAATTTTGGAGATTAATCTTTTGTCAGTTGCTTCATTTGCAAATATTTTCTCCCATTCTGAGGGTTGTCTTTTCGTCTTGTTTATGGTTTCCTTTGCTGTGCAAAAGCTTTTAAATTTCATTAGGTCCCATTTGTTTATTTTTGTTTCCATTTCTCTAGGAGGTGGGTCAAAAAGGATCTTGCTGTGATTTATGTCATAGAGTGTTCTGCTATGTTTTCCTCTAAGAGTTTTATAGTGTCTGGCCTTACATTTAGGTGTTTAATCCATTTTGAGTTTATTTTTGTGTATGGTGTTAGGGAGTGTTCTGATTTCATTCTTTTACATGTAGCTGTCCAGTTTTCCCAGCACCACTTATTGAAGAGGCTGTCTTTTCTCCACTGTACATTCTTGCCTCCTTTATCGAAGATAAGGTGACCATACGTGCATGGGTTTATCTCTGGACTTTCTATCTTGCTCCATTGATCTATATTTCTGTTTTTGTGCCAGTACCATACTGTCTGACTATTGTAGCTTTGTAGTATAGTCTGCTGTCTGGGAGCCTGATTTCTCCAGCTCCATTTTTCTTTCTCAAGATTGCTTTCGCTATTCGGGGTCTTTTGTGTTTCCATACAAATTGTGGGATTTTTTGTTCTAGTTCTGTGCAAATTGCTATTGGTAGTTTGATAGGGATTGCATTGAATCTGTAGATTGCTTTGGGTAGTATAGTCATTTTCACAATGTTGATTCTTCCAGTCCAAGAACATGGTATATCTCTCCAACTATCTGTATCATCTTCAACTTCTTTCATCAGTGTCTTACAATTTTCTGCATACAGGTCTTTTTTCTCCTTAGGTAGATTTATTCCTAGATATTTTATTATTTTTGTTGCAATGGTAAATGCCAGTGTTTTCTTAATTTCAGTTTCAGATTTTTCATCATTAGTGTATAGGAATGCCAGAGATTTCTGTGCATTGATTTTGTATCCTGCTACTTTACCAAATTCATTGATTAGCTCTAGTAGTTTCTTGGTAGCATCTTTAGGACTCTCTATGTATAGTATCATGTCATCTGCAAACAGTGACAGTTTTACTTCTTCTTTTCTAATTTGGATTCCTTTTATTTCTTTTTCTTCTCTGATTGCTGTGGTTAAAACTTGCAAAACTATGTTGAATAATAGGATAACACTACTTTTAAATTAGCATCCAGGGTTGAGAACCACTGACCTTGAGCTTTTGCTGGGACTTCTAAATGTCATGGTTGTCCCTGTGCAAAGCATGTGTGTATATATGTGGTGTTTACTGAAGTGATGTTTATTTTTTTAGGTAGATCTGGCTTCGTCTGCTCAGGGTAGAGAAGAGGAAAGAGGGAAGGGTGTGTCTGTCTCCCTTTGTGTTAGTTTGTGGATGTACTCAGAACTGGAGGGTGTGCTGGGATTTGTCACTCTGGGTGTGCCTGTGAATCTCTGTGTGATTCCTCCTTTGTGTCCTGCAGGGCTGGTTCTTGTGCTGAAACACCACAATGGTAAGGACCCTGTGCGGTCCTCTCCAGAGCCAGGGAGAGTGCCCACCTGAGAAGTGCTCCAGGCCAAGTGCCCCTGCAGCCCCGCCCTGCCCTGGCTCCATGTCAGGAATCGCTGACTCAATGCAGTTCAGCAGAGGATTTTCAGTCACCTGCTGTTTGGCTCACTCTCTGTGCCAGGATCCAGACTCGAGGAACCATTCTGACCAGGGTTTCACAAGGCATTATTCCCCCCGCCCCCGGGGACCCCAGCACTGGGGGAGGGACCTGCCTTCAGTGTAGCTCTGGGGTGTGAGTTGGGGGGTGTTACTGTGGCCTTGCCTCTTGAGCTGTGTCCACGCTGCTCTGTGGAAGCTGAGCTCCATCCCCACCTTGGTTTCTGCCAACAAATGCCTGCTCTCCCCTGCCAGGTGCTGCCCACAAACTGGTGTGTTATTTCACCAACTGGGCCTTTAGTCGGCCCAGCCCTCCTTCGATCCTGCCCTGGGACCTGGACCCTTTTCTCTGCACCCACCTGGTATTTGCCTTTGCCTCAATGAACAACAATCAGATTGTTCCCAAGGATCCCCAGGATGAGAAAATCCTCTACCCAGAGTTCAACCAGCTCAAGGAGAGGTGTGTTCCCTTTGGATGTGGGGCTGTATTTTACAAATGGAAGAGAGTTAATCCTTTTCTGCTGTGAGTCGTCCACTTTCCTCTGATTCTTGTGTCCTAACCTCCTGTCCAGGGCTCTCCGGAGCTTCCCTGCCTTGGGAGCTCCCCACTGACCAGCACTCTCAGCTCGTCCTTGCCTCCTTGCCTTCGTGGCTGCTGTGGCCCCTGCTTGGAATGCCCTCCTCTCTCTTCTCTGCCTGGCATCCCCCAACTCACCCTTCAAGCCCCGTGTTGAGGATTCTATGTGTTAATGCTGTTCAAGCGCTTCAGAGAGGGCTGTGCATCACAAATGCTTCACAAATGCTAGTGTTTCTGTTACCATCTATCACCTGCAAATGAGCCCCCCAAGGGAAGGGCCAATGTCTGGGATATCTTTGTTCACCAGTGGCTGGGTCAGTGCCCGGCAGAGAGCTGGTGCTCAGTATTCCCTCCCCAGGACTCCTGGGCTCTCCTGTCCAGGGGGTGGTCTGTCACTGCATGCATGGTTATAGAAGGGTGGGGAGAATCCATGTCACTAGATTACAAGCTCTGGAGAGGAGAGCAGGGAGCTTATCCTCTGTTCACTGCTGGATCTCAAGCACCTAAAGCAGTCAGTGGCAAATAATAATTGCTCAGTAAACGTTTGTGACTAAGAAAGTGAGTGAAGAGAAATTTTAGGAGGCTTTTTCTTTTCCTTTTTATGGGACTGTCATGGGAGCGGGGAGTTTGGGGGCCTTTGGGCAGCCTTGGCGTTCCTGGGTGTGATGACTTTTGTGTGGGCTGGTTGTTCTCCCTCTTTTCCTTCTTCCCTTCTTGGGTTCTACTGGGCTCTGCTCTTTTCTTCCTTAGGTTCCCCCACCTGTCTCCCCCTTTCTGTTCCTGTCCTCCCATCCCCCCAACTTCCCACTCACCAAATGAATGAATGAGAACACAGCTCACAGACTCTGTCCTGCATCACAGGAACAAGGAGGTGAAAACACTGCTGTCCATCGGGGGGTGGAACTTCGGCACATCGAGGTGAGACTGTGCTGTCAGGTCTTCTCTCTGGGGTGGGGGCGGTGTATGGGGGAGGAGCAGGCAGGCCAGAGGTGAGGACAGAGT
The DNA here is from genome assembly GCF_964374135.1 of Grampus griseus. Lineage (NCBI taxonomy): Eukaryota > Metazoa > Chordata > Mammalia > Artiodactyla > Delphinidae > Grampus > Grampus griseus. The sequence goes on from NC_139017.1 coordinate 85,794,783, forward strand.
GGGGAGCCAGCTGGGCTGTGGGGAGACACGCTAGTACTCCCCCGAGTCCTGACCTGGCCCTGGAGTCCAGGGTCCCCTGACCTCTCCTCCATGGTGAGTGAGGGGAGACAAGGCAGGTCCAGGAGGTGGTGGGAAAGGGGCTGGGGGGGGGGAAATGAGAGGGAAAATGGGGTGCTCACAGTTGTCCCCTCAATGCTTCAGAAGAGGCAGGGCTTTTGCCTCAGAGAGGGGAGGAGTCTTGTTTAGGACATGGATAAACCCCAAGCCTCCCAGGGCCTGGGTTTCCTCGCTTTATAAATGGAGCCAGTGGTATCAACCTGAAAGGATGGGAGGAAAGAAAGTGATATAAACCAGATGCTCAGCTGAGCACCTGGGCACATGATCTGTGTCCAGTGCATGGTGGCTACTCTTCGTTACCCTCCACTAGGCAGTGTGGAGGTGACAAACTGCCTTCATGTTCTCTGAAGAAACTTTCCCCCTATTTCATGGCTGAGGCCAAGGGTAGAGAGTTGCCTCCCTTCCTGCCTTAGAGGAAGGAGCTGTAGGAGAGGGGCACCTGGAGGCCTGAGAGTGAGGGACTGTGAGGAAGCACCTGGCACAGAACCCAGGAGCAATGCAGGGAGGATGCAGGGAGCTGGGTGAGAACTGGCTCTGCCTGACCCCAGGCCTCGCCTCTCCCTGGGCCACGACTTCTTGAACATTCGCTGTGTACAAACGCTGGCCAGAGGCTTTGCATGCATTATCTCATGGTTACTTGGGAGAGGCTTACAAAGTGGCTGTTTACATTCTAAATTTGCAGAGAAAAGCAGGCACACGAGCTTAAGAAACGTACCATATTTCACACAGGTGACCATGAGAGATGGCCCAGCTATGGGTGGAAACCAGATAATAGAACTAGGCCTGCCTAAGTCTGAATCTGGTTAATTTTCTAATCATTGTACTCAGGACTAGTCCCAAATTGCTTAAAGTTCAACTCCGATAAGTTACAAGTTTTCCAATAGTGTCTTCACTGTGGAAGAGAAAGCACTAGAAAAAAAAATAAAACAATCAAACAGCCAAAGAACAAAAGAGCAAAGAGTACAGAACTCCTAGTCTGAGCATGGCCCTCCTGTGCCACGTTAGCTCAGAGATCTTTCTGGAAATGCTGGCCCTTAGCTCATGTTCCCTCCGCTAATCTGTTCAGGCAGAGAAAGTCAGTGCCAGGACAGGGTGTCAGGACTGAGTTGTTACCCACGAGGAAACAGCAGAGGGACAATGCGTGGCTAGGGGCGGACCATGCTTTCAGAGGCCAAGCTGGCCTGAGCCTGCTCTCTCCACCCCAGGCTGTGTGCTTGTTTCCATCTGGCAGGGGAAGTTGTGGTTTGCAAATCCTCCCTGGAGCCTGAAGTCCCCATTCCTGGGTATTGGAGCCCCGTGCTGGGAGGCTCTGAGAGTTTCAAAGACCTGCCTTCCTTTCCTCAGTCACATCCACTGTCCCCTCCATGGGGTGCGAACCAAGGGGTCTTGTAAGGGAGGCTGAGGTTGTGCAGAAAACACTCCTGGCCTCACCTCTGGTCTCCCTGCAGGTTCACCACGATGCTGTCCACATTCGCCAACCGGCAGAAGTTTGTCAATTCAGTGGTAGCCCTCCTGAGGACACATGGCTTTGATGGTCTGGACCTCTTCTTCTTGTACCCTGGACTCAGAGGCAGCCCCAGGCATGACCGCTGGACCTTTGTCTTCTTACTTGAAGTAAGGCCAGCCTGGCAGCTCCCGAATCCAGAAATGATTCTACTTTGATCATATCTGGGCTCAGGGCACAGGGGAAGCCTAAGGCCGGGGAGAAGGGCAAGACAGCGGTAACAGAAGGTTGTTTACTGCCATCACCTGCAGGTGTTGGACAAAGAGCTGCCTAGCAAGAGCCCTATGGCGGCTCTTTCTCTCTGTCACATCCGGGCCTTGGCCCAGCCCTCCAGCCTGAGTGATGCCTTCTCTGTGCAGCTCCTGGACTCCCTCAGGTGGGCTGTCTGAACTCTGCTCCTGGCCTGCTGCCAGCCTTCTGTTCAATGACTTACCACATTGGCTCACGTCCAGCTCTTTCCATCGCACTGCTCTGTCATTTCATCTTTACAGAATCCTGGTCAGGAGAAAGGGGCTGTATGGTGCAGTGGTTAACAGTCTAGACTTTGGTGTCAGATATACCTGGCTCTCAAGTCCTGATCTAAGACTGGGTGACTTCCCAGAAACCTGTGAAAGAGTAATAATAATAGGATCTACCTAGTAGTTCCTGTGAAGATTAAGCAAGTAATGAATGTTAAAATGTAGCTTAGCTTGGAATACTAGTATTAAATAAATATTAGCTTTGTTTATATTAATACCCAAGAGTTTATTAACTGGAGCAAGAAAACAAAAATAGAACTGAGTTAGACAATCATACCTTGAATTCACAAAGCACATATCCTTTCATAAAAGAAAAATTCATAGGGTTTCAACCCACTTGCATTTTTCTCCCTAATATCCCCTTGTCACCCTGTACTCCATCCTTTGTTGTGTAGATGCCATTCGATTCTGGCTACCAAGTGCTCTTTGTGTCTGCAGGTTGACTTTCTTAAGGAGAACAATTTTGGTGCGGTCGTGATTTGGGCCATTGATCTGGATGACTTCTTAGGCTCCTTCTGCAATAAGGGCAAATATTCACTCACAATCAAGCTGAAGTCACTCCTGGGCTTGTCCTCAGGTGCATCACTACTAAGTTCACCACATTGTTCTAAAGATGATGTAGGTCAAGCTGCAAGAATGGCAACTGCAGAGGGGCAAGAGTGCATGGAGGTGGCCACAGAGCATCATGTGAAAAAGGGACAGATTTACAGGAAGAGGTTTTTTAGAAAGACTTTTTTCAACCAAGAGGCCAGTCTAAGTTCAGTAGCTATGTGGGCAAAGATTTGAATATACCTTATACCCTAGAGGTGGGCCTTTCTTCTCAGGAAAATTTTGTCTGGGAGGAAGAATCTGATATCTTGAAAGTGAGTCTGATGCATGTGCTGACATTTTCTCTAAACTAGACAGCTCCCCTGTCAGTGCAGTGCACCATATCCTAACTTAGACATAAGCAGGCCAGCTTAGCCACTACCCACCTGCCTTAGTTACAGCTTTTGTCTTTGGGTGCTAGTGGGGAGGGTTGGAGGTAGGTCTTGAAGAAGAGCAGGCACAAAGGCTCACATTGCTGATTGGTCCATGACTCAGCAGTGTGAGGAGAGAAACCCCTGCTCTTCACATGCTTTGTATGTTCCTTGGTTAAGCATCCCTGGGGTAAGGCTAAAGATGGAGGTAGAGAAGTAGAAGATATAAGGGTTCTGTATGTCTCTATTCTCAGGATATTGACAGAATAATTGATTTTTTAAAATTGTAAAACCTGTTAAGAGATGATTATAAAAAGATGGGCTCAAATTGTAGAGTGAGGGAGTAAGAGGCAGCAAATTCTAGTGGTGGAGAGGGTTCTAGTAATATAGTAAAATGAAATATAAAATGTCTGAATTGCCAGGGGGAGAAAAAGGGGATAAAAAGCAATGTTGAAAGGAAACAAGCAAAAATAAAGTATAAGAAACAAAACAAGATGAAAAATCTAAGTATAATACGGCTAACAAGATGACAAAATGCAGATGTATTACTTATGACAGAAATATGGATAAGCCTCCTCTACGAAGACACAAGTATTAATTAGTCCCCCACATAAAACCCTTGGTCTAATCACGGTAGGGTTGGGTTCACTTCTCCCTGAGTAGAAACGTAGCATAAGCCCAGGGCTGACATCCTGCTAGGACTCCAGTAGCCCTTGTTCTCCCTTCCTCCTTGCTTTGGACATCTGTCCCCTTGTAACATTCTTCTCAACCATAGCTTGGGAACTCTCACAGGGCTCAAGTTCTTGGAGAACAAAACTGATATAAGAGGAGATCTATAGCTTTTGCTTCTAGGTTCAAAAACAGCTTATGATGATGTTCTGAAATGACCTTTTTGTTCTTTTAGAATGCACTCCACCAGCCACCAAGACCTGGTACAACCCACCAGTGACACCCGGAAATGAAGTTTCCTGTGCCAGTATCGGTGGAGACAACGCACCAGGGACACCGGAAGTGAAGGTTTCTGTGCCAATATCAGTGGAGACAACCCACCAGTGACACCCAGAAGTGAAGGTTTCTGTGCCAGTATTGGTGGAGACAACCCACCAGTGACACCCGGAAGTGAAGGTTTCTGTGCCAATATCAGTGGAGACAGCGGCAGTGGTGGAGAAGGTGGTGGTGATGGAGGAAGTTGTGGAGGTGACGGTGATGGGGGCAGTGGAGGAGATGAAGGTTTCTGCACTGGTAAAGCAGATGGCATTTATAGCAATCCTAAAGACACCACCAAGTTCCACCAGTGTGTTGGAGGCAAGACCTTCCACTCCCAGTGTGCTCAGGGTCTGGTGTTCCACCAGAACTGCAAGTGTCGTAATTGGCCTTCAATTTAAAATGTTGGAAAAATTCTACTTTGTCGCAAATTCTCTTGTGCTGCATGTCAAACTTAATCTTCCAATACTCCATGTAGTCTACATATTATATCAATTTATCTGTCAATTTGGAAGCCCTACCTTACTAAAACAGAATTATAATTAGGTTTTACTCCATTAAGATCTAAAAAAACTGTAAACCCCTTGAACAAAATCCATATGTAAAATAAATGACACTGTATGCTTTATGTTTTGTACTCATTTGTATTTTTTCTTAAGTACTTGTATATACAATTAAGCATTTCAAGGGACCCTGGAGGTTAACTGAAGCTATAGTAAAATTTTTACTTTTTGTCAAATCAGATTACTATTTTAGAAAGGGGAGTTGCCTTCCCTGGCAAAAGCCTTGAGAGTATGAACCAAAAAACAGTGTGAAAGATGTTCTCTCATCCCTGTCAATATCCTCCAAAGAAGGGGCCCAAGACCCTAAGTCAGAAAAAATAATGAATGCTAAATTACCACCTCTGGAAAAAGCAGCATGTGTGTGGATCCAGAGGAGAAAAGGGAGGGAGGTGTGCAAAAGCGGTGAGAAATGTTAATCTTGATTTATCTCAAGTCATAAAAATACTTCTTGACAAGATAAGAGAAATCTTTAAATGATCAGATTAAATGAAGTAAAAGTTTTTAGACTGAGGTATATTTAACATTATCTCAATATTCTAATTTGATTTCCAGTGGACTTGTCTTTCACCATTTTTCTTCAGAAGATCTTGGCCCCTAAGGAATTAGGCCTCTCAGCATCATACTTCCAATAGGTTTCAACTCCTAGTGCTTCTTTCACCAGCTAACACTTATCATACGCTGACCCTGAAGAGTACATCAGGCTACAGCTTTTTGAGGCACTAGCAGCATCTCACTCTTTGGTATCCAGACACATGAAGACTTGCCATCGGTCTGATAATTACTAAGAAGGCTAAGTAGGCACAAAAGGACCTTCCCATTAAAAGATAAGGTAGACTGTACTTAATGCCCTTTCTGAAGGAACCATATTTGAGTTATTTCAGTTTGTGCTGGAAGGAAAAGGCCTGTCTCCCAGGCCAGTGTCTAGATAAGTACATTGAATGTGGCTGCTATGAGTTCTGACCTTAACACACCTAGAGTAACTTGTAAGGCTTCAGGACATCATTCAAACTGGGAGTGGGGAACAGATCCAATCCATTAGCCTCCCTGGGGAGTCCTTCTCATACTTCAGTCCAGGCTCAAGAAGCCAGTAAGTGAGTTTATTTTGATTCTTGCTGTATCCCCAGTGTTTGTCACTCTGCCTGATGCATGGTAGGAACTCAATATGATGATGACTGAAAGACTAAATAGATGATGTAATGGGAAAGGGGGGATATTTTGATTCTGTGAGTTTTACACAAATCTGGGAAAGGCAATCAAATCAGGACCTCCCCAATCCATGCTGGGGAACTCAGACACTTGGAAGAGCTCCTAAAACCTAAACATTAACACTGCCTTTAAGTATCCTCTGCTTCTAGCAAGCCCAAATACAAGGCCAAGCAAGCCATCCAAATCCTTGATATGTATAGACTAACAGTCACCTATCACAAGGGCTAGTGGTATAAAACATAAAACTCGTGCCTGAGAATTAGAGCTAGAGGCCAGGGACCCACAAGTATTTCAGTAAAGTGAAGCCACCCCACTGAACACTCAGTAGAAACCCCCTTGACCCATCTACATGTATATACAACAAACCAGCACATGGAGAGAGAGCCCTCTGAACTAGTCTTTATGCTGTCATATAGTAGTTATGAGTCCCTTGCCCCTCCCTGTGCCCCATGCTGGCAGACAGGCGGGCCAGAGCAATGCAGAAGGACAAGAGCAGCTCTGTCCTCAATCCTGGAGAGTCTGTGGTCAGGAGGAACACGTGAAGGTAGTCACAGCTTTTCAGTTGTAATACAGGCTTAGGTAGGCCACACAGTTCCGATGCTTTCTAAAGTCTTTGTCTGTGGGCAGCTGCAGTGAAAGACTATTTTCTAGGTCAATATTTGAATGAGAACCCTCTGCCTCTAGTCTTCCTGGCTGTGCAAAACAGAACTGTACGTTATAGCTGTTGTGGCCTAGCTGAACCCCAACTGCATAGTAACCTAGCCTTAGTGAGTCTCTCAACATTGCTTTGTACATGTACTCTTTGTCATCTTACTCTGGAATATATCATTCTAGGAATTATTTTCTACTTGGTAAATTATCAAGTATAGCTGGTAAACTTCTTGAAAATGAAGATTATGTGTTTAATACTTGAATGTTACCCATAGGCACAATGATGTTAATACGTTTGGCGTTTAATAAATATTTGTAGAATTAATCCAAAGTTCCACTAGGGGAAAAAAGGCACCTCCTGAATTATGATAGCTGACATGGATTGAGAGCATTTATTATGTTACAGGTACTGTGCTAAATGCTTTTCTACAATATCTCAATCTTTACTACTTTATCAGATTGAGTCTATTATTATATCCATTTTAAAGATAAGCAAACTGAGGCTTAGAGTAGTTAGAGGACTTGGACAGGATCACAAAGCAAGCAAATATGGAACTAGTATTTGAATCCAGGCAGTCTGTTCCTGAAATTCATGTTCTTGCCAGAATGATCCACAGCCCCTTGATGATCTAATAAGCAAGTGGTGTGATGGAAAGAACACTGGCTTAGGACTCACAAGACCTAGATTCAAGTTGAGTAACTTCTACAAGCCACTTAATTCATCTGAGCCTCAGTTTTCTCCTCAGTCATGGAGGGATAAGTATCTCGGACTACTATAGATTACTTGAGAACTAAATAAGAAAATGTGACTTGTTTGCTCACACGCACATTTAAAAATCAAGTGAAATTGTGTAACTCTCCAAAAAGATGCCCATATGCATATACACACAAAACTGTGCAAGTAATTTCAGGGGGACAATGATTTCTTGAAGCTTATTCACAGACTCCTGGTTAAGAATCACTGATATACATGGAAGTGTTAGGTAAAGAGCTCCGTAGAAGTCCAATCCTATTACCTCTGCTCTCAGTGTTCTTTTCTGTAGACATGGAACCTGAGCCCAGTCTGGAGATCCAAATTTCATTGGCCAGGTGACTTTTTTGGGTGGCTTTATCTCTGGGTTGTATGTGGTGGGGCTAGAAACAAAAACACAAAATATCATATGTAATGAGTTAGTGGTCATATATGAATTTCTACCTCTGATCTAGAGTCCTAACTTTTTGGGGAAAGGCAGCCAACTGATTAACATAGCGTTCCTTTACCTTTTAATGTATTTCTAACTAAGTTTTAGCGTTCAAGATACCTAGTCTTGACAAAGTAAAAATCAACTCTATTTTAAAATATTTCCGGAACTTCAGTATCCTTAGCTGAGAGACCATAAGTTCCCAGAAATGGTGGGTAATAAAAGACAGCTAACACAGTGATGCATAAGTACTGCTCATGATATAAAATTGAGGATAAAAGTGCAGTGCTAATTTAAAGTTATCAGTAATCTAGGGACAGCAAAGCAGAACCAGGTGAAATTTCTTGATAATGGGATTATTTAATAATTGCCTTTGTTCATAACACTTTGTCTTTTGGTGTAGACTCTTTGCTGTGGAAATAACACATAGAATGGATGAGGGAATCAAGATTCAACATCTCCACTTCCTTACTACAACCTTGAGATTTCTCACCAGTAAAAGAAAGACCTTGGATTTCTCACCAGTAATCCTTGGATTTCTCACCAGTAAAAGAAAGACCTTGTGGCTGTATCAATTTACATTCCCACCAACAGTGCAAGAGTGTTCCCTTTTCTCCACATCCTCTCCAGCATTTATTGTTTCTAGAATTTTTGATGATGGCCATTCTGACCTGTGTGAGATGATATCTCATTGTAGTTTTGATTTGCATTTCTCTAATGATTAATGATGTAATGATGTTGAGCATTCTTTCATGTGTTTGTTGGCAATCTGTATATCTTCTTTGGAGAAATGTCTATTTAGGTCTTCTGCCCATTTTTGGATTGGATTGTTTTATTGTTATTGAGCTGCCTGTAAATCTTAGAGATTAATCCTTTGTCAGTTGCTTCATTTGCAAATATTTTCTCCCATTCTGAGGGTTGGTGGAATGTAAATTTATACAGCCACTATGGAGAACAGTATGGAGGTTCCTTAAAAAACTACAAATAGAACTACCATACGACCCAGCAATCTCACTACTGGTCATATACCCTGAGAAAACCATAATTCAAAAAGAATCATGTACCAAAATGTTCATTGCAGCTCTATTTACAATAGCCAGGACATGGAAGCAACCTAAGTGTCCATCATCAAATGAATGGATAAAAAAGATGTGGCACATATATACAATAGAATATTACTCAGCCATAAAAAGAAACAAAATTGAGATATTTGTAGTGAGGTTGATGGACCTAGAGTCTGTCATACAGAGTGAAGTAAGTCAGAAAGAAAAAAACAAATACCGTATGCTACCACATATATATGGAATCTAAGAGAAAAAAAAAAGGTCATGAAGAACCTAGGGGTAAGACAGGAATAAAGACACAGACCTACTAGAGAATGGACTTGAGGATATGGGGAGGGGGAAGGGTAAGCTGTGACAAAGTGAGAGAGTGGCATGGACATATATACACTACCAAACGTAAAATAGATAGCTAGTGGGAAGCAGCCGCATAGCACAGGGAGATCAGCTCGGTGGTTTGTGACCACCTAGAGGTGTGGGATAGGGAGGGTGGGAGGGAGGGAGATGCAATAGGAAGAGATATGGGAACGTGTGTATGTGTATAGCTGATTCACTTTGTTATAGAGCAGAAACTAACACACCATTTTAAAGCAATTATACTCCAATAAAGATGTTAAAAAAATAAATAAATAAATAAAATTAAATTAACAAAAAAAAAAGAAAGAAAGTCCTTGACCCTTTGCCCTACAATTCCACACATTCTGAAAGCCTTCCTAAAGCACTTAGAATGCCTCCCTTGGTCTACTAGGCCTACATATTCTAGCTCCACCCCTCCTCCTATGTTTTCATTTCCTCCTTGCTCACTGCAGTCTAGCCAAACTAATCTTCTTTCTTTTTTCCTCACACCAAATTCCGTCCCAGCTTATAGCATTCGCACTTGCTATTCCTCCTCTCTGAGAAGCTCTGGGCCCAGATCTTCACAGGGCCAGCTCAGTCTTGTCATTGTGATTTCAGATAGTGTCATTTCCCCAAAAAGACCTATCTTGACAATCCTTGCCAAAGTAGATTCCAGTGCACCACTCTGTATGATATCATCATCCTGTTTGATTTTATTCAGCACATCACCAGGTCACCAGACTTCCTGATGCACCCATGACAGCCCTAGTTTATGGCTACCATCTTGGTATAATTGACACCCTTTCATTCTGAGAAGTGTCACTGTCTGACTAACAAATAATATGGTCACTCTCCTTAATACCATTGATATTTTCTTGTTTATTTGCTTCTCATTGTTTGGACTCTAGAATATAAGCTCTAGAATATAAGAATAAGAATATAAGAATCTAGAATATAAGACATTAGGAATCTTGTGTGATGGGTTTAATGCAAAATCTCTGAACCTTACAAATCTGCCTGGCCATTTATAAATATTTATTGAATGAATCACTATACTCTACAATTTTATAATTCTAGAGACCTGGAAGGCAAGAGGTTGAATCTTTAAAGATAGATGATTTCTTATTTAGAGGGCATGGTTGGGTTGAAACCCCTTTTTGTACTTCCTTTCCTATTGCTATTTGTTGAAGTGCAGCAGAAAAAGGGACACATACCCAGGATAACAAGAGTCCTTTAAGTATGTCCTAAATCGAGGCAGCAAAGAATTAAATGGAGCAAAATTGTGTTTGTGTTTTTGCTCTCGAGGATTGACTGTCTGGTACATGCCTGGGTAAGGTGTCATATCCTGTTTCCAAGAAAAAGACCAATATGTTAGAGGGTGATATATATATATATATATATATATATATATATATATATATATATATATATATATATATATATACACATACACACACACACACACACACACACACACACACACACACACACACATACACATGAAAAGCCTTCTAAGTAGAGAAAACAAAATCATCCTTTTCCTGTTCATGTATCAGCTATGGTTTAGAAACAAGCCTATAGTAGGTAGAAAACTAAGATAAGGGTATGGTTCAGCTACCTAAATGTACCTAGGCTTAGGGTGTAGAAATAAACCTATGGTGGGTAGACAGCCAAGGTAACTTATTGCAGCTACTACCCCCACCATGCCACCATCCCACTCAGAGATTCTTTTAGAGCCAGTATCCCTCTCCTTGAGCTTAATTGTCAAGAAAATGTCCAACAAGAGATTAGGAGCCTATACTGAAGACTTGAAGTCCAATCACACAAAAGGGTGAAGAAGTTCGATTTTATTTTTAACTGACAAGATAATATGATGCATATAAACAAGCTTCCAGTATTTTAACATCAGGTGTCTCAAGACTGAAGCCTTGCCTTGGTACCATTCATTCTGAGAATTGTTATCTACTCTCCCAGGATACTCACACACACATTTGAAATGCTAGCATCCAAGCTTTTCTGATAGGCTTCTTAGTAGCTTTTGCCCAAATGACTTTTTTTCTTGAATTTCAGGGCATATTCTTTACATAACCTCCAGCTTTGTTCCCCAGTGCAAATACACACAGCAATAAATCACACTAAAATCTAAGCACATTCAGTCATTTCTCACCTTGTTAATTGGCTTAAACCTCACGGCTGTTCTGGCTCCCAAAGCATATCCTTTTATACTGGTCGGGACCTTAGAGAGGTTGTATGCCAAGCCATACCTCTTCTGGTAGTATATAGAAAACAAAGAAAAAACATACATAGAGAACATTATAGTTATTAAAACAGAGCGAACTTAGAGTATTCCTGAGTCTTCTCTGCCACAGTTGCTCTTTCTTGATTCCTCTGCATCAAGACCATACAAGCAATTACATAAGTAACCCAGGCAACTCTACAAAGGAATGTGGCTGGATAGGTAGAGTGAATGATATTTCTCTACTTCCAGTGAATCCACTCCTCTGAGCCCCACAGAGATGAATCTGCTGTAATGCAACTGTCAGTCTGATTATATGATTTCATAAACTGACCTACCAGCACAGCCACAGTCCAGATTTGGGCTAAGGGGAGCTATTGAGTCACTTGCCTTTGGAGGTAGGAATGGAGTCTCTTTTGGTGAGGACTGTACTGGGGACCGCATGAGGCCAAGGCTTGCATTTGGTGGGAGGCAAAAAGGGAGCAACTGTCCTTTGATTTCTGATATTGGCCCTGACAGCTGGTTTCAGAGGGCATTTTCTCATGTTGGGACCCTGAAGGTCACAAATCCCATAGAGTTTTTCTTCCAGGAAACTTGGGTATCCTTGGATACCTTGAGACCCACCTAAGGGAAGGTGAATACTCACATCTTCTGCTATGTAACATCCAGGCCCTCTGTTGGGCTCTCCCCTAAAAGGGAGAAACTTGTTCCTCAACAAGCTTGGGGGACAGGAGTGAGGAAAGACCTTCCTCTGTTGACATGTTCCAAAGGAGTAGTTAACCAGCGGCTCTGAAGATCAAGAAAGAGGAGAAACTCCACATGAGGGAAGACTCCTGGTCTAAGTGAGAGCTCATGGGTGGGTGGGGTGTAGGGAGGCGGGGCAGAGCTCTTAAGAGCAGGCCCAGCTCTTAACAAAAACTAGATCAACTCCATGTAAGGGGGTGAAGCGCATTTTCCTTCCCTTCGCCCTTCTTTCACAGCCTCCCTACTCTTCCTCTTACCTCTACTCTTGACTCCTCCATTACAGCCCTCCTTACCTGCTTTATTGAAGCACATCTCAGCAGTGCCACCAGGGCCAGAGTTTGTGTACTGCATTGCCTAGGAAACAGAGGCGGGGCTGGGCAGCCCCAGCTGCCAAGCTCCCAGAGAGGAGCAGCTCTGAGCTAGCCTACTCAGCAAGTGGGGAATCCTGCAGAGCCACCCTTGGGGCAGGAACTGCACCTCCAAGTCCAGGAGCCTAGGGGAGTGAAAACTCTGCAGCTGGGCAAGAGGTAGGGGGTTTGCTGGATCTGAGGTTGTAGGCTGAAAAGCTTTGGAAGCTGGGCCACCAGAAATGCACTGCTGAGGAAGGAGGGACCCCCATGTTCAGGATGCCCTGAAATCCAGGCTACTAGGTTCAGGGATGTAGGAAAACACAGCCTCTGCAGTGGTGGCCTATGGGGGTGGGATTCCTGGGAAATGCCCAGAAGAGAGGAGTTGGGGACCTAATGGAGCCCAGAAAGTTCTATATTAGGCCTCTCAGACACATTTTCCCTTTTCTTCAAGCAATTCCCATCAGGTTACCCCCTTCTACCCCTAAGTGGTGCTCGAGGCTTTAAAAGGTCTGGAATCCTTAGGGGAACAGTAAGAGTGCAGTGGAATCACAGAAGTGCTTAATAGTTTAAATTTGGGGGTAGTTACTTAAGTCACAGTTTCCTTATCTCTAAATTGGGAATAATAATTCCTCTTTATAGGGTTGTTGAGAAGATTAAGATAACAGGATTAAAGCAGTTCATTGCCTGGTGCTTGGTAGGTGACAATGCAAGAGGCTATTATTACTGAAATAGTATCTAGCTAGCTTAGGAGCACTCCCATCCTAACCCAAGAAGAAATATCAGAGTGTATGATGACTTCTTTACTTTTGTCCTAGATATTAACACTAACTTGTTATCACTTGATTTTAGGATAACTTTAGGAGTTGTCAGGTGTGAGAGGCAACAGGATGCAGTGTGATTGGTACATTCTACCTTTGGCTTCTAAGGATGATCTTGGGATCCACACATACCCAAGGCTAGCACAGTCTACAGGGATGATTTTATAGCTCTAATATAGGGGTTCCAAAAGAGGTAATACTGAGTCCTAGAGGATATTTTGGAAACTTGTAGAAGTGTTTTGCTTGTTAAAAATTACTGAGGTAATGCTCCTGGTCAATGGGCCAGGGAGGCTGGATACCTGTAGCTCATTGCCCAGTTACACAGTGAATTGTGTCAAGTCGTATATAACATTCAAATGTCTTCCTGGCCTCTACAAAAATAACTGATTGTATCTGACATATATAGCAACATTGAAGAAGGTTTTTTTTTTTAAACCAAATAATGCAGAAAGCCCAGTAATATAGGAGAAGGTCTTATGAGAAACAAAGCTTAATTGGAATAAAAATATGGTCTCAACATTATTGCACAATTTGCTTCAAGCCTCCTTTCCACTCAAAATATAATTACAGTAAAAATTATGGTAAACAAAATGTAAAGAGATGTAGTATTAATTTGATAATTTTCACTTTCTTTAATATTTTAAGGAATATTAACATTTTTAATACAGTGTTTTTTGAAAATTAGTGTTTACATTATTAGTGACATGAAACATGTCTCACAAAGTATTTTGAAATTATGGCAACATATTCCCTCATTGGTAGATTGGTTTGCTTCAAGATAATCCTCCAGGTGAGAAGAGATAGAAAAAACAGACTCAATAAAGCATATATATTTCAAGACATCAGAGATATACCGAAGAAGAAAGAACCTGCAGGACCAAGATCCCGGAGAAAGGGGTAGCCCAAAGTGGTGAGCCCAACAGTTGATGCTCCTGTTCCCTTTGAACATTCACTAATTAAAAGTTGACTGACATAAAAAGGAACGAAATTGGGTCATTTGTAGAGATGTGGATGGGTTTAGAGACTGTCATACAGAGTGAGGTAAGTCAGAAAGAGAAAAGCAAATATCGTATATTAACACATATATGTGGAACCTAGAAAAATGGTACAGATGAACCAGTTTTCAGGGCAGAAATAGAGACACAGATGCAGAGAATAAATATGTGGACACCAAGGGGGAAATGCGGTGGGGTGGGGGGTGGGGGTGGTATGATGAATTGGGAGATTGGGATTGACATATATACACTAATATGCATAAAACAGATAATTAATAAGAACCTGTTGTATAAAAATATAAATTAAAAAAATAAATAAAATAAATTAAAAAAATAATAATTTTTTAAAAACCTGGTGGAGAAGCAGAGGATTTGAGCAGAAACTTGAGCAGACGGTCTCTGAAAGATGGGGAGCAAAAATTAGGCTGACCATGGGGGAGACGAGACTGGAAAACACCCTGGACTTTTAGTTAGAACTCTAAAGAAATACACCTCAGGAATAAAAGTAAGTAAGAACTAGAGCAGCTCTCAAAAAATTCTGAAATTCAGCTTTGTATCAACTCAGTCCCCAGTTGCATTAAGATGATCTATTTCTACCCTTACTGCATACCAGAAACAAAAGTAATTCATCTATTAGCATAACATCATCCGAGCCTCAAATAATTTTTATAATTTTTTTATGCAAAATGTTTGGCATTCAATATAAAACAACCACTCCTACAAAAAAGAAAAAAGAGAAAAAAGAAAAAAAGTAGAAATAAACCCAAAGGAAATCCAGAGATTAGTGTGGACTTTAAGATCAAGTGCGGACTTTAAAATACCCGTACTTGGCTTCAGATTTTAGAAGAAGGCTGAAGATTGCAGCATGAACATAGGAAGCAAAAGAAAGCAAGGAAATTTGTGATCATGAAGCAAATTCTTGGTTTCTGAGGTAAGAAGCTAAAAGAAAAAGATAGATTAGACCCTAAAAACAAAACCAATAGAGATCCCAGTGTACTCAGGGAAAGATAAAATTTCCCCATCAGTCTTTATGTTTATGTTACTCATATAACACACAACAGAGCCCACCTTCATCCAGACTGATGCAAATGTATCAACTTTTCATTAAAGCCAATCCAGACAGTGCAGTCAAAGATAGACTGTCTATATGTTATATCTCCTGTATTACTCTTTGTGGAATGGTAAAATTCAGAAGCTAAGCAGAATTTCAGGTAGCTCCAAGGATTGTCAAGAATCATTGAATCTTTAAATGATGGATTATTTTGAATGATGATAATGTGCAAAGGAAACTTTGCAGATGACCACTTAGAACAGAAGAATAGTTAGACAAAGTTTTATATGTAGCCACTTCTGATGAAGACCTTAAAGAATTCAGCAGTTCTTGTCATGTACATTTCTAACCATAGTGATAGCATAAAGAGGATGCCTGATATTTATGGAGACTATCTGTTACAGATTTATGAGATAATTATCTGCTTTCCTCATTTGACTATGTATGAGGCCATTGTAAGAATTATGATTCTAGGGAACCACTTGCTCTGTTTCAGTGGTCTAATTGAATGGGGATAAGTAGACTCAACATTTTGTATAATGCTTTAAATAGATTTTTGTCTCATTTCACATATATACAATGGAATATTACTCAGCCATAAAAAGAAAAGAAATTGAGTTATTTGTAGTGAGGTGGATGGACTTAGAGTCTGTCATACAGAGTGAAGTAAGTCAGAAAGAGAAATACAAATACCGTATGCTAACACATATATATGGAATCTAAGAAAAAAAAATGTCATGAAGAACCTAGGGGTAAGACAGGAATAAAGACACAGACCTACTAGAGAATGGACTTGAGGATGTGGGGAGGGGGAAGGGTAAGCTGTGACAAAGTGAGAGAGTGGCATGGACATATATACACTACCAAACGTAAAATAGATAGCTAGTGGGAAGCAGCCACATAGCACAGGGAGATCAACTCGGTGCTTTGTGACCATCTAGAGGTGTGGGATAGGGAGGGTGGGAAGGAGGGAGCCGCAAGAGGGAAGAGATATGGGAACATATGTATATGTATAACTGATTCACTTTGTTATAAAGCAGAAACTAGCACACCATTGTAAAACAATTATACTCCAATAAAGATGTTTAAAAAATAAAAATAAAAAAATAAAAATGTATTGGATTTAACAGTAATATGTCAATATACAGCAAATGGTAAAAGCTGATAATTGTATTTAAGAGACTAAATGAAAAGATGGAGAATTTTAGAAGTAAAAAAAGAAGCAAATAAAAATTGTAAAAATTAAAAGTGCCGTCACTAAAAGTAATATCTGAATGCATGAAGAACAGAAAATTATAAAAGGTGAAAAAAATTAATGAAATGGAAAATAAATCAAAAGAATGTACTCAGACTAAAGCTTGGAGAGGCAAAGACAGAATATACAGAGGCAGATGAGAAACAATGAAAAGTTCTAACACAGATGTATTTGGAGTTCCACAAGGAATGGAGAGAAAAAGAATGTGGCAGATGCAAGAGTTGAAGAGATAATGGTTAAGAATATTTCTGAACTGATGAAAAACATCGAACCAGAGATTAATAAATGCTACAATCTTAAGCAAGACAAATACAAGGAAAACTTCATTTGGTCATATCATAGTAAAACTGATGAAAACCTAAAAAGAAAGATTTGAAATTGGCCAGATAAAAAAGGCAGGTTACTTTTAAAGAAGCAACAAGAAGCCTGGAGGGTAACTCTTCAATAGAAAAAAAGAGAAGCCAGGAGACAATGGAATTGTATCTTTAAGTGCTAAAGAAATAACAGTAAAAGGATGGAATATATATCCCATATGAAAACTAACAGAAACAAAGTTAATGTATGCGTACCAAGAGTATGAGGGACATAGAAAGGCTGAGGAATTACTTCAGACTGAGGGATACTGATGAACATAATGTAATGCAACATTTATTCCTGGATAGGATCCTGAATGAGATAGGAAAAATATGTAGTTGGGACAGTTGGCAAATCTGAATAGGGTCTGTGGATTTAATGATAGTGTTTATCAGTGTTGATTTTCAGATTGGTACGGTTGTATGATAATAATTTATGAGAGAATCTCTGGGAGAGTAACAGTAGAGTTTTTAGGGAGAAGGGGGAATCATTTCAGAAAAAATATGTATATATGGAAAGAGAGAGAGAGAGAAGTAACATTTAACAGTTGAGGAATTTGGGTGAGGGGGATAAGGAGATTCTTTGTACTGTTTTTGTAGCTTTTCTTTAAATTTGAAACTTTCAAAATAATAATTTAAAAAAATATATGTATCAGGTATCATTATGAGAGTGAACAACAAAGCCAAGATATGGGAGAAGATATAAGCAAAAAAGCATCTGAACCTGCAATATGCAATAAAGTATCCACTACCCATATGTAGCTATTGAGCACTTGAAATGTGGTTAGTCCAAATTGGGATGTATATAAGTGGAAAATGCACACTAGATTTAAAAAACTTAGAATGAAAACAAAGTGTACAAATTATGTCTTTAATAATGTTATATTGGTTACATGTTGAACCGATGATATTTAGATATAATTGGTTAAATAAAACATAAAGTAAAATTAACTTCATATGCCACTTTTTACTCTTTTTAATGTAGCTATTGGAAAGTTTAAAATTAAGCACATTTGTTCAAATCGTATTTCCATTGGATAGTGCTGATCTAGAAGATATAAAG
This sequence comes from Grampus griseus, assembly GCF_964374135.1. NCBI lineage: Eukaryota > Metazoa > Chordata > Mammalia > Artiodactyla > Delphinidae > Grampus > Grampus griseus. The sequence goes on from NC_139017.1 coordinate 85,812,728, forward strand.
CTCTCTTACAGATCAATAAGGAAAAACAACCTAATTTTAAAAATTGGGAAAAGACTTGAATGCGCACCACAGAAAAAAGAACATTCAAATGACCAGTAAACATATAAAAAGTGCTCAACGTCAGTAGTCAAAAGGAAATGAAAATCATAATGACATACCCACCTGATGGCTAAAACTATAAAGATGGAGAATAGTGCTAATGATGTGAAATAACTGGAAAGCTTTAATGCACTTTTAATAAAAGGGTAAATTGATACATTCACTTTGGAGAACTGATAGTATTTACTGAAGCTGGGCATAGACATCTCTGTGACCTAATAATTTCTACTCCTTGATATCTACTTAGCAGCAATGAATACAGTTGTGTTCCAAAAACATGTATTGATACAAGAACATTGAAAGCAATGTTACCCATAATAGTCCCCAAACTGGAAAAAGTGAACGTCCATTAGCATTAAAACGGAACCTTCAAGATGGCGGAGGAGTAAGACACGGAGATCACCTTCCTCCCCCAAAATACGTCAGAAATACATCGACATGTGGAACAACTCCTATAGAACACCTACTGAACGCTAGCAGAAGACCTCAGACTTCCCAAAAGGCAAGAAACTCCCTACGTACCTGGGTAGGGAAAAGAAAAAAGAAAAACCAGAGACAAAAGAATAGGGACAGGACCTGCACCTCTGGGAGGGAGCTGTGAAGGAGGAAAGGTTTCCAGACACTAGGAAGCCCCTTCACTGGCAGAGCCAGGGGGTGGGTGGGCGGGGGGGAGGGTGGGAAGCTTCGGAGCCATGGAGGAGAGCGCAGCAACAGGGGTGCAGAGGGCAAAGTGGAGAGATTCCCGCACAGAGGATCGGTGCCAACCGGCACTCACCAGCCTGAGAGGCTTGTCTGCTCACCTGCCGGGGCGGGTGGGGGCTGGGAGCTGAGGCTCAGGCTTCGGAGGTCAGATCTCAGGGAGACGACTGAGGTTGGCTGCGTCAACACAGACTGAAGGGGACTAGTGCACCACTGCTAGCCGGGAGGGAGTCCGGGAAAAAGTAAGGACCTGCCTAAGAGGCAAGAGAACATTGTTTCCGGGTGCACGAGGAGAGGGGATTCAGAGCACTGCCTAAATGAGCTCCAGAGATGGGCATGAGCCACGGCTATCAGCACAGACACCAGAGAAGGGCCTGAAACACTAAAGCTGCTGCTGCAGTCACCAAGAAGCCTATGTGCAAGCACAGGTCACTATCCACACCTCCCCTCCTGGGAGCCTGTGCTGCCTTCCACTGCCAGGGTCCTGTGGTCCAGGAACAACTTCCCTGGGAGAACACATGGCACGCCTCAGACTGTTGCAATGTCATGCTAGCTTCTGCCACCGCAGGCTTGCCCCGCATTCCATACCCCTCCCTCCCCTCTGCCTGAGGGAGCCAGAGCCCCCTAATCAGCCACTACTTTAACCCCGTCCTGTGTGGGCAGGAAAAAGACGCCCTCAGGCAACCTACACACATAGGCAGGGCCAAATTCAAAGCTGAACCCCAGGAGCTGTGCGAACAAAGAACAGAAAGGAAAATTTCTCCCAGCAGCCTCAGGAGCAGCAAATTAAATCTCCAGAGTCAACCTGATGTACCCTGCATCTGTGGAAAACCTGAATAGAAAATGAATCATCCCAATATCGAGGTGGTGGACTTTGGCAGCAACTGTAGACTTGGGGTTTGCTTTCTGCATCTAGTTTGTTTCTGGTTTGATATTTATCTTAGTTTATTATTTAGAGGTTATTATCACTGGTAGAATTGTTTATTGATTTAGTTGCTCTCTTCCTTTATTTTTTTAATATATAAATATATATATATATTTCCTCTTTCTCTTTTTGGGAATGTGTATGTGCATGCTTCTTTGTGTGATGTTGTCCATATAACTTTCCTTTTACCATTTGTCTTAGGGTTCTACCTGTCCTTTTATTTGTTGTGTTTTTTTGTATACTTTTTAGCACTTGTTATTGGTGGATTTGTTTTATTTTTTGGTTTTGTTGCTCTATTCTTTCTTTATTATTTTAAATGACTTTTTAATATTTTTATTTTTAATAGTTTTTTCTTTATGTTATAACTTTCTTTTCTTTCTTTCTTTCCTTCTTTCTTTTTCTTTCTTTCTTTTTCTTTCTTTTCTTTCTTTCTTTTCTTTCTTTCTTTCTTTCTTTCTTTCTTTCTTCCTTTCTTTCTTTCTTTCTTTCTTTCTTTCTTTCTTTCTTTCTTTCTTTCTTTCTTTCTTTCTTTCTTTTTTCTCTCCCTTTTCTTCTGAGCCATATGGCTCACAGGTTCTTGGTGCTCTGGCTAGGTGTCAGGCCTCTGCTTCTGCGGTGGGAGAGCCGAGTTCCGGACATTGGTCCACCAGAGACCTCCTGCTCCACGTAATATCAAATGGTGAAAGACGTCCCAGAGATCTCCATCTCAATGCTAAGACCCAGCTCCACTCAACGACCAGCAAGCTACAGTGCCAAACAACTCGCAAGGCAGGAACACAACACCACCCATTAGCAGAGAGGCTGCCTAAAATCATAATAAGGTCACAGACACCCAAAAACACATCACTGGACATGGTCCTGCCCATCAGAAAGACAAGATCCAGCCTCATCCACCAGAACACAGGCACCAGTCCACTCCATCAGAAGCTTACCCAACCTCCTGAACCAACCTTAGCCAGTGGGGGCAGACACCAAAAACAACGGGAACTACAAACGTGCAGCCTGTGAAAAGGAGACCCCAAACACAGTAAGTTAAGCAAAATAGGAGACAGAGAAACACACAGAAGATAAAGAAGCAAGGTAAAATCCCATCAGACCAAACAAATGAAGAGGAAATAGGCAGTCAACCTGAAAAATAATTCAGAGTAATGATAGTAAAGATGATCCACAATCTTGGAAAAAGCAGGGAGAAAATAAAAGAAATGTTTAACAAGGACCTAGAAGAACTAAAGAGCAAACAAACAATGATGAACAACACAATAAATGAAATAAAAAATTCTCTAGAAGGAATCAATAGCAGAATAACTGATGTATAAGAACAGATAAGTCACCTGGAAGATAAAATAATGGAAATAACTACCACAGAGCAGAATAAAGAAAAAAGAATGAAAAGAATACAGGATAGAGCAGAAGCAAGAAGAACTACAATCCTGAAGCCTGTGGAACAAAAACCACATTCACAGAAAGATGGACAAGATGAAAAGGCAGAGGGCTATATACCAGATGAAGGAACAAGATAAAACTGCAGAAAAACAACTAAATGAAGTGGAGATAGGCAACCTTCCAGAAAAGGAATTCAGAATAATGATAGTGAAGATGATCCAGGACCTCGGAAAAAGAATGGAGGCAAAGATCGAGAAGTTGCAAGAAATGTTTAACAAAGACCTAGAAGAATTAAAGAACAAACAAAGAGAGATGAACAATACAATAACTGAAATGAAAACTACACTAGAAGGAATCAATAGCAGAATAACTGAGGCAGAAAAATGGATAAGTGACCTGGAAGACAGAATGGTGAAATTCACTGCTGTGGAACAGATTAAAGAAAAAAGAATGAAAAGAAATGAAAACAGCCTAAGAGACCTCTGGGACAACATTAAATGCAACAACATTCGCATTATAGGGGTCCCAGAAGGAGAAGAGAGAGAGAAAGGACCAGAGAAAATATTTGAAGAGATTATAGTCGAAAACTTCCCTAACATGGGAAAGGAAATAGCCACACAAGTCCAGGAAGTGTAGCGAGTCCCATACAGGATAAACCCAAGGAGAAACACACTGAGACACATAGTAATCAAATAGGCAAAAGTTAAAGACAATGAAAAATTATTGAAAGCAGCAAGGGAAAAACGACAAATAACATACAAGGGAACTCCCATAAGGTTAACAGCTTATTTCTCAGCACAAACTCTACAAGCCAGAAGGGAGTGGCATGACATATTTAAAGTGAAGAAAGGGAAGAACCTACAACCAAGATTACTCTACCCAGCAAGGATCTCATTCAGATTTGATGGAGAAATCAAAAGCTTTACAGACAAGCAAAAGCTAAGAGAATTCAGCACCACCAAACCAGCTCTACAACAAATGCTAAAGGAACTTCTCTAAGTGGGAAACACAAGAGAAGAAAAGGACGTACAAAAACAAACCCAAAACAATTAAGAAAATAGTCATAGGAACATACAAATCAATAATAACCTTAAATGTGAATGGATTAAATACTCCAACCAAAAGTCCAGGATGAGATGTCTTCACAGGTGAATTCTATCAAACATTTAGAGAAGAGCTAACACCCCTCCTCCTCAAACTCTTTCAAAAAATTGCAAAGGAAGGAACACTCCCAAACACATTCTATGAGGCCACCATCACCCTGAAAGCCACACCAGAAAAAGATACTACAAAAAAAGAAAATTACAGACCAATATCACCAATGAATATACATGCAAAAATCCTCAACAAAATACTAGCAAACAGAATCCAACAACACATTAAAAGGATCATACGCCACGACCAAGTGGGATTTATCCCAGGGATGTGAGGATTCTTTAATATAAACAAATCAATCAATGTGATACACCATAGTAACAAACTTAAGGATAAAAGCCATGTGATCATCTCAATAGATGCAGAAAAAGCTTTCAACAAAATTCAACATCATTTATGATAAAAAAAAAAAAAACACTCCAGAAAGTAGGTATAGAGGGACCTTACTTCAACATAATAAAGGCCATATATGAAAAACCCACAGCCAACATAGTTCTCAATGGTGAAAAACTGAAACCCTTTCCTATAAGATCAGGAACAAGAAAATGTTGTCCATTCTCACCACTATTATTCAACATGGTTTTGGAAGTTTTAGCCACAGCAATCAGAGAAGAAAAAGAAATAAAAAGAATCCAAATCAGATATGAAGAATTAAAGTTGTCACTGTTTGCAGATGACATGACACTACACATAGAAAATCCTAAATATGGCACCAGAAAACTGCTAGTGGTAATCAATGAATTTGGTAAAGTAGCAGGATACAAAATTAATGCACAGAAGTCTCTTGCATTCCTATACACTAATGATGAAACATCTGAAAGAGAAATTAAGGAAACACTCCCATTTACCATTGCAACAAAAAGGATAAAATACCTAGGAATAAGCCTACCTAAGGAGACAAAATACTTGTATGCAGAAAACTATGACACTGATGAAGGAAATTAAAGATGATACAAAGAGATTGAGGGATATTCCACATTCTTGGATTAGAAGAATCAACATTGTGAAAATTACTATACTCCCCAAAGCAATCTACAGATGAAATGCAATCCCTATCAAACTACCAATGGCATTTTTCACAGAGCTAGAACAAACAATTTCACAATTTGTATGGAAACACAAAAGACCTTGAACAGCCAAAGCAATCTTGAGAAAGAAAAATGGAGCTGGAGGAATCAGGCCCCTGGAAATCAGAGTATACTACAAAGCTACAATAATCAAGACAGTATGGTACTGACGCAAAAACAGAAATATAGATGAATGGAACAGGATAGAAATCCCAGAGATTAACCCATGTATATATGGTCTCCTTATTTTTGACAAAGGAGGCAAGGATATATAATGGAGAAAAGTCAGCCTCTTCATTAAGTAGTGCTGGGAAAACGGGACAGCTACATGTAAAAGGATGAAATTAGAACAATCCCTAACACCTTACACAAAAATAAACTCAAAATGGATTAAAGACCTAAATGTAAGGCCAGACACTATAATACTCTTAAAGGAAAACATAGGCAGAACACTCTATGACATAAATCACAGCAAGATCCTTTTTGACCCACCTCTTGGAGAAATGGAAATAAAAAGAAAAATAAACAAATGGGACCTAATGAAACTTAAAAGCTTTTGCACAGCAAAGGAAAACATAAACAAGATGAAAAGACAACACTCAGAATGGGAGAAAATATTTGCAAATGAAGCAACTGACAAAGGATTAATCTCCAAAATTTATAAGCATCTCATACAGCTCTATATCAAAAAAAAATCCAATCTAAAAATGGGCTGAAGACCTAAATCAACTCTTTTCCAAAGAAGATATACAGATTACCAACAAACACATGAAAGGATGCTCAACATCACTAATCATTAGAGAAATGAAAATCAAAACTACAATGAGGTATCCTCTCACACCAGTCAGAATTGCCATCATCAAAAAATCTACAAACAATAAATTCTGGAGAAGGTGTGAAGAAAAAGGTACCCTCTTGCACTGTTGGTGGGAATGTAAATTCATACAGCCACTATGGAGAACAGTATGGCGGTTCCTTAAAAAACTAAAAATAGACCTACCATACAACCCAGCAATCCCACTGCTGGGCATATATTCTGAGAAAACCATAATTTAAAGAGTCATGTACAAAAATGTTCATTGCAACTCTATTTACAATAGTCAGGACATGGAAGCAACCTAAGTGTCCATCATCGGATGAATGGATAAAGAAGATGTGGCACATATATACAATGGAATATTACTCAGCCATAGAAAGAAACGAAATTGAGCTATTTGTAATGAGGTGGTTAGACCTAGAATCTGTCATACAGAGTGAAGTAAGTCAGAAAGAGAGAGACAAATACCATATGCTAACACATATATATGGAAACTAAAAAAAAAAAAAAAAAGTGGTTATGAAGTACCTAGGGGCAGCACAGAAATAAAGACACAGACGTAGAGAGTGGACTTGAGGACACAGGGAGTGGAAAGGGTAAGTTGGGACGAAGTGAGAGAGTGGCATGGACTTATATATACTACCAAACATAAAGTAGATAGCTAGTGGGAAGCAGCCGCATAGCACAGGGGATCAGCTCAGTGCTCTGTGACCACCTGGAGGGGTGGTATAGGGAGGTCCAGAGGGAGCTGCAAGTGGGAGTAGTAATGGGGATATATGCATATGTATAGCTGATTCACTTTGTTATAGAGCAGAAACTAACACACCATTGTAAAGCAATTATACTCAACAAAGGTGTTAAAAATAATAATAAAAGGGGTTCTATTGAAAAGATTTTTTTAAAAGTTAAAAAAAAGTAAAAAAAAAAGGTATTCATTATTTTACTTTATGTTGTAGATTCCACATATAAGTGATGACATACAATATTTGTCTGTCTCTGTCTGACTTATCGCACTTACCATAATAACCCCCAGCTCCATCCATGTTGTTGCAAATAACAACAATAACAATAGCAGTTGTTGCTTCTCATGGTTGAATAATATTCCATTGTGTGTATGTGTGTGTGTGTGTATATATATATATATATATATATATATATATATATATATATATATATATATATATCTCACATCTTCTTTATCCATTCATCTGTTGATGGAAACTTAGGTTGCTTCCATACCTTGGTTATTGTAAATAATTCTGCTATGAACATTGGGGTGCATGTATCCCTTCAAATTAGTGTTTTTGTTTTCTTTGGATATATACACAGAAGTGGAATTACTGGATCATATGGTAGTCCTATTTTTAGCTTTTAAAAGAACTTCCATACTGTTTTCCATAGTGGCTGCACCAATTACACTCTCACCAACAGTGTGCAAGTGTTCCCTTTTCTCCATATCCTCACCAACATTTGTTATTTGTGGTCTTTTTGATGACAGTCCTTCTGACAGATGTGAGGTGAACTCTCATTGTGGTTTTCATTTGCAGTTCTCTGATGATTAGCAACATTGAGCATCTCTTCATGTGCCTGTTGGCGATCTACATGTCTTCTTTGGAAAAATATCTCTTCAGGTCTTCTCCCCTTTTTCTAATAGGGCTGGGTTTTTTTGATATTGAATTGTATGAGCTGTTTATATATGATGGATATTAACCCCTTACTAGTCATATTATTTGGAATATTTTCTCCCATTCAGTATGTTACCTTTTCATTTTGTTGATGATATCCTTTGCTGTGCAAAAGTTTTTAGATTTCATAAGGTCCCATTTGTTTATTTTTGCTTTTGTTTACTTCACCTTAGGAGACAAAGCCAAAAAAGTATTACTACTACTTATGCCAAAGTGTGTTCCACCTTTGCTTTCTTCTAGGAGATTCATGATTTCAGGCCTTACATTTAGGTCTTTAATCCATTTTAAGTTTATTTTTGTACATGGTGTGAAAAATGTTCTAATTTCATTCTTTTACATGTAGTTGTCCAGTTTTCTCAGCATCACTTATTGAAGAGATTGTCTTTTCTCCATTGTATATTCTTGGGTCCTATGTCATAGATTAATTGACCATACATGTGTGGGTTTCTTTCTGAGCTCTCTATTCTGTTCCATTGGGCATGTGTCTGTTTTTGTGCCTGATCATACTGTTTTGATCACTGTAGCTTTGTAGTATAGTCTGAAGCCAGGGAGCATGATACCTCCAGCTCTGTTCTTTCCCAAGATTGTTTGGGGTATTCAGGGTCTTTTGTGTTTCCATACAATTTTTTTTTTTTTTTTTTTTTGTGGTACGCGGGACTCTCAGTGTTGTGGCCTCTCCCATTGTGGAGCACAGGCTCCGGATGCACAGGCTCAGTGGCCATGGCTCACAGGCCTAGCCGCTCCATGGCATGTGGGATCTTCCTGAACTGGGACACGAACCCATGTCCCCTGCATCGGCAGGCGGACTCTCAACCACTGCGCCACTAGGGAAGCCCCTCCATACAAATTTTTAAATTGTTTGTTCTAGTTTTGTGAAAATTGCCCTTGGTTTTTTGATAGGGATTGCATTGAATCTGTAGATTGCCTTGGGTAGTATGGACGTTTTAACAATATTAATCATTCCAATCCATGAACATGGTGTATCTTTCCATCTGTCTGTTTCATCTTCAGTTTCTTTCATCAGTGTCTTATAGTTTTCCAAGTACAGGTCCTTTATGTCCTTTAGTAGGTTTATTCCTAGGTATTTTATTCTTTTTGATATAATTGTTAATGGAATTTTTTCCTTAATATTTCTTTTTGATAGTTTGCTGTTTGTTTATAGAAATGCAATAGATTTCTGTATATTAATTTTGTCTCCTGCAACTTTACCAAATCATTGATGAGCTCTAGTTTTCTGGTGGCATCTTTAGGATTTTCTATGTATAGTATCATGTCATCTGCAAACAGTAAGAGTTTTACTTCTTTTCCAATTTGGATTCCTTTTATTTCTTTTTCTTCTCTGATTGCTGTGGCTAGAACATCCAATATGATGTTGAATAATAGTGGTGAGAGTGGACATCCTTGTCTTGTTCTTGATCTTAGAGGAAATGTTTTCAGCTTTTCACCTTTGAGTATGATATTAGCTGTGGGTTTGTCATATATGGCCTTTATTACACTAAGATATGTTCTCTCTATGCCCACTTTCTGGAGAGTTTTTATCATAAATAGATGTTGAATTTTGTCAAAAGATTTTTCTGCACCTATTGAGAAGATCATATGGTTTTTATTCTTCAGTTTGTTCATGTGGTGTATCACATTGATTGATTCGTGGATACTGAAAAATCCTTGCATCCCTGGGATAAAACCCACTTGATCACAGTGTATGATCCTTTTAATGTATTGTCGGATTCAGTTTGCTAATATTTTGCTGAGGATTTTTGCATCTATGTTCATTGGTGATATTGGCCTGTAATTTTCTTTTTTTTGTGATATGTTTGTCTGGTCTTGGTATCAGAGTGATGCTGGACTCATAGAATGAGTTTAGAAGCATTCCTTCCTCTGTAATTATTTTGGAATAGTTTGAGAAGGATAATTATTAACCCATCCCCAAATATTTGGTAAAATTCACCTGTGAAGCCATTTGATCTTGGACTTTTGTTTTTTGGGAGTTTTTACATTACTGGTTCAATTTCATTAATGGTAATTGGTTTGTTCATACTTTCTATTTTTTCCTGGTTCAGCCTTCAGAGATTGGGAGATTGTACATTTCTAGGAATTTGTCCATTTCTTCTAGGTTGTCCATTGTATTGGCATATAGTTGCTTGTAGTAGTCTCTTATGCTCCTTTGTATTTCTGTGGTGTCAGTTGTCATTTCTTTTTCCCATCTAATTTTATTGATTTGGGCCCTCTCTTTTTGTCTTGATGAGTCTGGCTATCAATTTTGTTTATCTTTTCAAAGTACCAGCTCTTAGCTTCATTGATCTTTCCTATTTTTAAGTCTCTGTTTCATTTATTTCTTCTCTGATCTTTATGACTTCTATCCTCCTGCTATCTTTGGGATTTATTTGCTCTTCTTTTCTAGTTCCTTTAGGTGTAAGTTTAGATTGTTCATTTGAGATTTTTTGTTTGTTTCCTGAGGTTAGCTTGTATCACTATAAACTTCCCTCTTGGAATTGCTTTTGCTGTGTCCCATAGATTTTGAATTATGTTTTTATGTTCATTTGTCTCTGGGTATTATTTTTTATTTCCTCTTTGATTTCTTCAGTGATCCTTTGGTTGTTTAATAGCATATCATATAGCCTCCACGTGTTTATGTTTTTGTCCAGTTTTTTCTTGTTGATTTTTAGTTTCATTGCACTGTGTTTGGAAAAGATGCTTGATATGATTTTAATTTTCTTAAATTTATCAAGGTTTGTTTTGTAGCCTAGCATATGATCTGTCCTGGAGAATATTCCATTTGCACTTGAAAAACATGTGTTTTCTGCTGCTTTTAGAGGAGATATTCTTTATACATCCATTAAGTTCATCTGGTCTAATGTGTTAATTAGGTCCCATGTTTCCTTATTGATTTTCTGTCTGAATTATCTGTCCATTGATGTAAATGGGGTGTTACAAGTCCCTATTATTATTGTTTTACTGTCAATTTCTCCCTTTATGTCTGTTAATATTTGCTTTATGTATTTAGGGGATCCTATGCTGGGTGCATATATATTTACAATTGTTATGTCTTCTTCTTAGAAGAAGACACCATTGTGTGGGGCCTGGTCTTGGGTCCTCTGATGGGCAGAGCCATGTCCAGGGGTGGCTATAGGCTCAGGGGATCTTAAGGCAGTCTTTCTGCTGGTGGATGGGGTTGTGTCCCCACTTAGTTGCTTGGCCCGAGTCAACCCAGTACTGGTGCCTACGAGCCGGTGAGTGTGGGCGGGCTGGGTCCTGAGGCTAATTAGCTCGGAGGAGAATTCCAAAATGGTGCTTGCCAGCACCAGTGTCCACGTGGTAGAATGAGCACCCCAAAATGCTGCTGCCAATGTCTAGGTCCCCAGGGTGAGCTTCAGTTCTCTCCTGTGTCTCCCAGAGGCTCTCCAAGATCAGTAGGTAGGTCTGACCCAGGGTCCTTTCAAATTACTGCTTCTCCCTTGGTCCTGAAGAATGTGAGATTTATGTGAGCCCTTTAAGAATGGAGTCTCTATTTCCCACAATGCTCTGAGTCTCTTGAAAGTAAGCCCTACTGGCATTCAAAGCCAAATGTTCTATGGGCTCGTCTTCTTGGTGCAGGACTCCCAGGCTGTGGAACCTGTTGTGGGTCTCAGACCCCTCTCTCCTTGAGAAGAAACTCTGCATTTGTAATTATTCTCCTGTTTGTAGGTCACTCACCCAGGGGTATCAGTCTTAACTATACTGCAACTCCACCCCTCCTACTCATCTCTTGTAGTTCCTCCTTTATATCTTTAGTTGTAGAAGATCTTTTCTGGTAAGCCCTTTTCTTTTTTATTGATAGCTGTTCTGTAAATTGTTGTAATTTTCATGTGCCCGTGAAAGAAGGTGAGCTCAGGGTATTTCTACTCCTCCATCTTGGCTAACTCTCCCTATTTCTTGAACTGGATACTGCTTAAACCAATGAGTTCACCTTGAATATTTCATTAATCTGTTCAGTTATGATTTGGACCTTTTTTGGTATGTAAGATAGACCAATAAAATAGCTTATTTAAAAAAATCTGGCACATTAACATTATTTACTCACTTCTTTTCAAGAATAACATAGTCACACCCACTTCACTTTTTTTTTTTTACTTCAATGATTTGTAATTTGAGTATTATCCTTCTTCTAACTAAAGCTATTTACCTTCTTCTGTTACCAGAAACCAGTAAGTCTAGAGTGTTATTAATTCTCCTAACATTAGTTTTTGTTCTGATGTCCACTTATAACACTGCTCTTTTACTTTCCTAAACTACTTGTATGAAATGACATTTAACCTTCTCTCTTAATTCTAGACTTACTCATTATTCATTATATGGTGCAAGAGCCTGACTACTCTATTCTTCTAAAGTAGTTGTATCTGAGCATTTATATATTGCAATATTATTATTTTATTAGGAATTATTTTTCCTCCTTTACAATTATAGCATAATATTAGTAGGTTATGCTATCCATGAAGTTAATCTTAGGATAATAAAGGGAGAGTTACAAAGTAATTAGTTACTCAAAGCAGGACTTGGGTCTAAACAGAATTGAGAACCTCTGATCAAAATAATAGGGATTCTGCTGGAGGATGGATGTGTCTTGAGAAGGGAACCAAAGAGAGGATAATAGACTTTCTAAATCCCACTTTCCTGACTTCCTTAAACACAAGTCTCTTTCATTTATTGGTAGAAGAACAAACACAGGCTTTGAAGCCCCTCAGAACTGGTTTCTAATAGGTACAGGTCTGTTATTTACTAGCTACATGACCTTGTGGAAGTTACTTAAACCACCTAAGCCTTGGTTCATCTATAAAATAGCACTAATCATTTCTTGCTTCTTAGGATTGCCATGAGAATTTAGGAGATAACACAGACAAATCTTGCACAGCAAGTGACTAACCTATAATTGACATTGAACAAATATTAATGCACTTCCAATCTACCAACTCCATGCCCAGGACTATAGCTAATTCCAAGGGTACCTTTGTGCAAATTTTAAAATTGTATCCTTTCATCTGGATGGGTGTCACTCCCAGTCAAGGCTCATGACTTGGTGAGTGGAGCACTGCGCCTATCCCCACGAGGATCAAGGTCCTTCCCCTACCTCTCTCCAATTAGACTCCAATACTGAAGGAATGAGTTTTCATACATGTGCTGGAGTCCAAGGATATGATTACCATGATCAAAGTCCCAAAGGAATGGCTGGGTGATCTGTAGCATAATTTTGTTTCCCTTCATGTTCCTGGATAGACCAGATGGCATGAAGATCTACCAGATCTTCAAAGTAGATCTCTGAGAAGATCTCTGAGAAGCTCTGAACCAGAGCTCTCTATCAAAGGGACTTTTAAAAACCCTGACTCTCTTGTATACCATCTCCATGAGTGACTACTCTTACAAGTGGACTTTAACCAAGAATTTGATGGGTGTAACTCAGACTGGCTGCTAAGCAACAGCCCCTCCCTGCTTGAAGTCATTGTGACATTGCTTTCTACAAGGCAACATTATGATGTAGAAGGAGCCAGAAAAGCCCAACTTTGAAAATAAGCTCTGCTAACTATTAACTTCATAATCTTGGGCAAATTTTCCTCACAATATCTCAGTTTCTTCACCTGTAGCACAAGGACAATATTCACCATGTAGGAGATAACTTATATAAAGTCCAATGCTTGGCTTACTCAACTTGTTCATCATTTCCCTTCCTGCCCTCATTGATTTATTCATTCAACAGGTACTTATTAAACTCTTATAATATGTCAGGTACTGCTCTAGGCTTTGGGAATATAGCAGTGAACAGAAATCCTTGTTCTTCTAGAGGTTAATTCTAGCAGGGGAGGCAATAAAAATGGTAAATACATAAAATGTATGGGATGTCAGGTATTGATTTTGCCAAGGAAAAACAAAGGAATCACAGACAGGGAAGAAGGGAAAAGGGAGTTTCATGGCCAGGAAGGGGCCCACTGAGAAGGTGGCTTCAAGGAAAGGCCTACAGGAAGTGAGGCAGAAAGTCAAATGGAAATCTTGGGAAAGAGTATTCTAGCTTGTGCAAAAGCCCCGAGGCAGTAACATGCCTGGACTATTGGAGAAACAGCAAAGACACCAACGTTGTTGAAATAGAGGTAGTGAGAAGTGTTTTCAACATTTCTTTTAAGGCACGTTTAGTGGTGATGAACTCCCTCAGGTTCTGTTTGTCTAGGAAAGCCTTTATTCCTTCATTATAATTAAGTATAAATTTGCTGAGTAGAGTATTCTCAGCTGACAGTTTTTAATTTTTCAATATTATGAGTATGTCATCCCACTTTCTCCTGGGCTGTAGAGTTTCTGCTAAGGAATCTACTGATAGCCTAATGGGGGCTCCTTGTAGGTTACTGTCTTTATTTTCCCCCTGGCTGCCTTTAAAATTCTTTCTTTGTCATTGACATTTTTTTTTTTTTTTTTTTTTGGTGGTACGAGGGCCTCTCACTGTTGTGACCTCTCCCGTTGCGGAGCACAGGCTCCAGACGCGCAGGCTCAGCGGCCATGGCTCACGGGCCCAGCCACTCCACGGCACGTGGGATCTTCCCGGACCAGGGCACGAACCCATGTCCCCTGCATCGGCAGGCGGACTCTCAACCACTGCGCCACCAGGGAAGCCCTGTCATTGACTTTTGACAGTTTTAATATAATGTGTCTTGGAAAAGGTCTTCTTGCACTGAGATAATTATGTGTTCTCTTATCTTTGTGAACTTGTATACCCAGTTCCTTCCCAGGCTTGGGAGTTCTAACCTATTATTTCTTTAAATAAACTCTCTGTTCCTTTCTCCCTCTCTTCTCCTTCTGGGATACCCATTAGGCTTATGTTGCCTTTCCTAATGGAATTGGGTAGTTCTCATAGAATTTATTCGTTAAAAAAAATCGTAGTTCTCTTTTCTCTTCCACCTGAATCATTCGTAGATTTTGAACCTACGAGCTCTCTTTTGCTTATGGTCTGCTCTATTTCCAATGCTTTTAATGCTTTCTTCATCTAATTTATTGAGTTCTTCAGCTCCAGAATTTCTGTTTTGTTCTTCTTTAGAGTTTCAGTCTCTTCAGTAAAGCATTCCTTCTGTTCATTAATTTTATTCCTGAGCTCATTGAACTGTCTTTCTGAGTTTTCTTGTAGCTCATTGAGTTCTTTCATAACAGATATTTTCAATTCTCTATCAGTTAGTTCACACTCTTTCATGACTTTAAGTTTGGTTTCCTGAGAATTGCCGTTTTCTTTTTGTGATACCATATTACCATGGTTTTTCATGGTGCTTAATGAGTTGTTCCTCTGCTGGCACTTTTGAAGTAGCAAACACCTTTTTTAATTAGGTAAAACTCTTTTCACTTTGATTTTAACAATTCAACATGTTGGTTATTAGAGGCCTTTTTTTTTTTTTTTTCCCAGTAGGTAGTGCTATAGCACAGTTTTTGTTTCTCTTACCTGAAATGTCTCTGGCTATATTTGAAAATTGACTTTCCACCCTCCACCGCCTCTGCCAGAGGTGTCACTTATGCCCTTGCTGCTTTGCCTCCAGAATCTCTGGTGCCTTGCTGTTGTCAATGTTGCCATTGTTGCTAGGGTCACTGCCAAGGGCATCAAGATGGTGGGCACCTCCACTGGGTCCAGGGATGCTTGGGTGGTGGGCAACTCTGCCACAGCAAGGGCAGAGGGAGGGTGGGGTAGGAAGGGGGTCATGGGTGCCTTTGATGCATCTGGGATTGTCAGATGCAAGAGTGCCAGAGTCCAGGCACCACCAGAACTGGAGGGACTGAGGTCATGGGCCTTGCCACTGCTGATGCCTGGTTCCCTGTGTCTGGGGTATTGCTGCAGTCTGGAGGCCTACTTTGTGTGTGCTGCCTCCCCTATTACTACTGGGTCCTCTGGAACTGTTGGCTCAGTACTGTCGTGGCCACGGAGTCCAGATTGCAAGTACCACCTCTCCTGTTCTCCCAATTCCATCTCCTCTATTTATTCCAGTCTACTTATCTTCAGATGTACAGATGTGTGGATCTCTCCAGAATCCTAGTGTGTTGGACCAGAGGAACCTTTGTTGAGTTATGAACGTTCTACTCATTGTAGATTGAAGAGGAGAGACCAACAGACTGTCTCATACTACCATGATATTGACATCACCGCTGATCTTCTTTTTCCCAACATGCCATGTTCATTCCACCTCAAGGACTTTGTACTTGCTGCACCTCTGCACTTTTCCCAGATCTCAGAATGACTGATTCCTCTCTAATATCAAGGATCATCTCATATGGGATCTCTCCAGAAATGCCTTCCTGCACTGCTCAAACTAAAATAGGCTCCTCCCTTGGTCACTTTCTATCACTGATTCACTTTGCTCATTTCTTTTTTCTTTTTCTTTTTTTTTTTTTTTTTGTTAATTTATTGCTTAACACTCCCATCAGCAAAATATAATCCCCATAAGGGTGAACTCTTTATGTTATTCACCACTATGTCTTTAGTACCTAGAACATTATCTGGCACATAATAATCAAGAAATGTTGTGGGCTCATGAATAAATAGTCATTACCCAGAAAGCTGCATGTGCCTCATCATTACCACCAGTGCTGCCATCTACCATGAGAACACTGAGATCTGTGTCAAAGGAGGCAGTAAAACATAATAGTTAGGACTGTGACCTCTTTTGGATCTGGCTCTGCAACTTATAGCTGTGAGATGTCGGGCAGGTTATTCAGTTTCTTGGGTTAATGTTATCTTCCTCACAAAGTTGCTGAGCGAATTAAATAACAAAACACATGTAAAACACTTAAAATGGAGTTTGACATACAGTAAGCATGCCAGAAAATAGGAGCCATTATATTCTTATTACTTAGGATTCTTTCAGTTGAAAATAAAAGAAACAAACTTAAGCCAGCTTATGTAGCAAAGAGGAGGTTATTACATACTTATAGGGGTGTTTCACAGAACCCAAAGGCAGAAATGCATCTGGGCCTCAGGAAGGAGCTAGAATGAAGAGTTGGAAAGCTATTGATAAATGTTCTCTCTGCATCTTTAATCGTGGCTTTTCTCCACTGCTCCCCTTTAGTCTTCTTGCTCTGCGTCCAGGGCAACTTTCCCTTCTCTTCAGTTTCTCACTACAGATCCTAAGCTTATATATTATAGGCAAAGCCAGTCTCAGGGACTGTTTGCCATTCCTTGTTCTCTGTTGCAGATTCCAAGGGGTGATAATCTGATAAGCCCTCTTGAATCTGATGTCTACGCCAGTCAATCAGCCAAGCCAGGGGAGGAGATAATGCAGTAAAACCACAGCTGCTAGTGACCACAGCTATGGTTTCAAGGAAAGGACCTCTGCTTTCACTCCTGAGAAAGGCAGACATCCCCAAAGGAGCCCACTGCAAAGACCTTCCCGATGGTGCCAATTCAGGGGAGCTGGACCAGCTCTGGGACCTCAGCAGACACGGAAAGAATGTCCTGGCCTTCTGTTCCTTGAGCATGCCAAACAGGCCTGTGCCCCCGAGTCTCCCAGAATCACTTTGGTTCCCTACTGAGAACAGTCACCAAGATGCAGACCTATCTTCTTCATGTCCTCATCCCATGCCAACACCGAACATTCAGATGTTTCCTCCTACAACATCCAACCTTTATGCAGATCAACCTAAGCCAGTAGAAGGCTTGTGGGTTTGTTGGTGTCATCACTTCCTCACACACTCTCTTCTGCCACTCCACCCCCATGCACAACCTGTATTTTCAAATCTAGAAGGGTCTCCACCCAAATCACTTAAAACCAAGGACACTCATGTTTTGACTGATGGATTTTATTGCAGAACTCTAGGTAGGAGCAAGGTGTGCTAAACAAAGGAGACTGTTCAGTACATTAGGGAATGGAGACACAGGTCAGATTTATGCCAACTTGCAGCACTGACAGCTGGTGTCAAAGACAAGCCCAGCCGGGCAATACTGCTCGTATGTGATTCCATTTGCGCAGTTCATGAAGGCATTTCTGTTATTTGCCACAGGGTAGAGGCCATTGGCTTTGCCGGCACAGTATCCACTACCCACAGAGCTGCTACTCCCACTTCCACTTCCACTCCCACTTCCGGTACGACTGTTGGGCTCACTGGACTGAGTGGAGGTGGTGCAACCTGAAACAGCATGAAGAGTGTACTAGTGGACCTGGCAGAAGCTCTCAGATTCACCTAGAGGTGAAGAACTAGCAGACCTGGGGTGAGGTCTGGAGGTGGAGTGCAGTTCGCTCTGGGTCCCTGTAACTGAGGAGCTCACAAGATAACTCCATCTTAGGAATTAGGAACAGCTATAATTTCAAGCCAGCCCAGTTTTAAATTTTAAAAGTTCTCTCTTATGATGTTAAAATCATTTTTAAAAAATTTTACTGAGCACCCAATATATGCGAAATGCTTTTCCAGGATCTGGTTATAAGCAGTAAGCAAATAAACTGTAAGAGAAAATCTGGACAAATTTTAGGGAATTGGTACTTCCTCTGAATTATAGATTAGAAATATTTCAGTACTGCTTAGGGTTTTTTGTTCAATCTCCCCAAGCAGGCTGAAGGAGACTTTTAATAAGGGGTTCATAGAAAAATAAATGCTTATATTGAAGGTCAGCCTAATTTCTTGAGGCTTTTCCACACCTTTAAGAATTAGTAGACCTGGAAAACCCACCCAGTAAGCCTGGTTTCTCATAAGAACATAAAATTCCTGATGTGGACATTCAAGGGTAAGGAAAGAATATAGCACTTCTCTCTCAGGCAGGCAAGAACAGTGAGGTAAAATGGGAAGAGACTCCTGGGGCAAAGGGGGAAGATGTTAGGCTGTCTTTTGAGTTGGAAAAGGAGCATTTATACACCATGGGCATCCCCCTGCTGTCACTTACTTGCACTCTTCAGGCCAAGAACATCCTTCAAGGTGTTGATCAGGGGGAACTTGCCCTGGTTACAGAATGTGCCTGTGAAGTCATCCATGTCAATGGCCCAGACCATGGCACCTCCAAAGTTGTTCTGTTTAAGCCACTCAGCCTGTTTAAGGATAGAGGACACCAGCAGTCATTTTATTTCGGGGGACTCAGGGCTGAGCTCACAGCACATTGGAGGGGCTGACCTTACCTTGATATTAAAGCTCTTGACGTTGTCATAGCCAACCCACTCATTGCCCTCATAGGTGTAGGGCACGTACTGAGAGGCATCCCATGCCTGAGTGGCTCCATCTTTCAGGAAGGCGCAGATCTTTAAAAAGTCAAGAGATTCAAATCCTTTAAGTATGACTCCCCAAAAAGAGAAAACATACAATTTCCTCTTTGATTTTTTTTTTTCTGTCATGCCTGCAATAGGAGATTTCCTCAGATTTCTAATTATGGGTTTTTGTTTGCAGTAAATAAGATCAAGTTGTTTTTGAAATACTCAGATGTTATCCCTATTTTTAGTGCTTGATTTTGAGAACCCATGTTAGTATGGGAGATACAGTTATTTAATTCCCTTAAGTGCTAATATAAATGACCTTAAGTATGTAGTCTGTTGTTTGAAGGGATACTGCACACTACAAATGTTCTTCATACTGGATTAGGTAAATGAATAGGTTACTTAAACACCTGAAGCATTTGGAGTAATATCTGTGTTACAGTAGGTAAGTAGTGGACAAAATGAACATTCAAGCTTTACACAGATTCTAGCCCTAAGGCTACTGTGCAGCACAGGGCATGAAATTCACAGAATTTCAACTGTAAAGCCCAGGCTACCTACCTCATAGTAGGCCAGGAACCCAGCCTGACTGGTGTAGGGCCCAGCAGGACCAGCACCAGAAGTGGGGGCACCAATGCCATTGTTGGAAGGGTTGCTTAGGATGTAGTCGTGTCCATAGGTAGGGAATCCAACGATGAGCTTCTCAGCTGGGGCCCCATTGTTCTTCCAGTAGTTCATGGCATAATCCTGAAAATGTAGCAGGTGAGTTAGAGGCCCACCCAGCTGATGACCCATTGCTTAGTTATGCTAGTCCACTGTCCTAAAAGGTAAAATTGAATGATGCTAATAACAGATAGATTAGTTGGTATTTTTGGAAATATTTTGGTGAGGTTATAGTTAATGAAATATGATCAGCCACTTAAGAAGAGAGTTGCCCAAATGAGACTTTTGCAGAATTTATATTTCTTTTGTCTCTGAATCTCCATGTGATTTACAACATCTCTGGTCTGAACCTGCATCTGTGTGGGTACTCACCACATTGAGGTAAGCATTGTTGCCAGTGTCAGTTGGGTATTTGTAGAGGGGGCTGTTCTCTCCAGTGTAGCCCTCCCATGGGCCATAGAAGTCATAAGTCATGACATGGATGTAGTCTAGGTACCTGAGGTGGGATAAAGCGTTTAAAAGCATTTCCAATTGTTATTTCCCACACCTGTGCAGACAAAAGATACCACTTCCAATGCCTCTTAAACAAAGTCCCTGAGTGGCAAGACAGACTAAGGACAAGTCTGTTTTGCAAAACTGATACCTATAGGAGTTTGAGGATAAGGTGAGTCACTCACTGGGACAGCTGAGGAATCTCATAGCCAGACTGGATGTTGGAGATGCCAGCAGCTACTGCAGCAGTGACCAGCAGCCTGGGCTTGTTGGTTTGGATGGCCTCCTGCTCAAAAGCTTCACGCATTTCCTATAGAATAATCAAGTATAGTAGGACATCTATGAAACTGATTTCACCTCCTTAAATATTAATAAATATATGTTTGTATAATGCTTTTCTTTTTCAGAGTGCTTTCACATATTTTATCTTTAGTTTCTGCATATCCCTATAAAGTAGACAGAATTGATGGTATTCATTTTATAGCTAATATGCATAGAAGTTAGACAATTTCACCAAAGTCTCACAGCAAGTGAGTATCCAGGTCATGACGAGAACCCAGGTTCCAGATGACCAGTCAGAGCTTTACTTATATCACTACACTTTGAAGTTATACTTGCTACAGTAACCCATATCCAGCTTTTAGCAATATAGAGATTTGCTTCCCTTTGTCCAGTAAATGAGCTACTTTATAGGACTGACATCCCATCAAATGAAATGCTGAATTGGCCAGTGAGGAAGGTGGTAACAGCCAGGTGATAGGTTCCCGTTCAATGCTAGAGGTTAATCCACTGTTATTTTGTGACTCTAATCTTACCCGGAGCACTGGATTCAGTTTTTTTTTTTTTTTTTTTTTTTTTTTTTTTTTTTGCGGTACGCAGACCTCTCACTCTTGTGGCCTCTCCCATTGCAGAGCACAGGCTCCGGACGCGCAGGCTCAACGACCATGGCTCACGGGCTCAGCCACTCCACGGCATGTGGGATCTTCCCAGACCAGGGCACGAACCAGCGCCCCCTGCATCGGCAGGCAGACTCTCAAGCACTGCGCCACCAGGGAATCCATGGATTTAGTTTTTATAACTGCATTATTAGGGTGTACCAGAGTGTGTTCCAGTGAAGAGTGGGTCTGAAAATTGTTGTATGGGTACTTGTTAAAGGAACTAGGTTATTTAACTAGAAGGAGAAAAATTATAGGCAAGATATAGCTGTCTTCAAATATCAAACTAATATATTGCAAAAGGTGCAGCTTTATTCTATGTTACTTCAGTGGGCAGAGCTAGAACCACTAATTGGAAGTTATTAATTATGACTGGACGCATGTATTGACTAAGAATACAGATGTTCTTTTTGATCTCTAGAGCTGTTCAACAAGTAAGTAGGTTTATTTTTCAACCAGTGAATTACTTAATATTGAAACTATTGGAGGCTGCCTGACAATCTGGTATAACAGATGGTATAGGAAAAAACCCTGTCTTGGGGGAGAGTAAATCTAAAAGCCATCCTTGGCTTTTCTCACTCCATTCATTTTTCCTTGGTGATCTCTTAGTTATCTACCTTTGCTGATGACGTCAATACGGTATATCAAATCAAGTCCTTTGTTCTGAACTCCAGCTTGGCATTCACCCAATATCTATTCATCCAGTGTCTATTAGGCAAAACTATAGGATGTCCTACAGATTCCTCTCACTCAGCATGTTCAAAGACAAATTAATGAGCCCTTTTTCTTGCTCCAAATCTACCTTTTTTCCTGTATTTACCATCTTAGTTAACAGGACCATAGTCAAACTAGTTCTCAAGGTCAGAAAACTGGAAGTTCTCTCCTTTTCCACTTCCAATTGGTCTCCAAATCCTATTGATTCTACCCTCCTAATATCTCTTATATACTTCCTTTTTCTGTTCTGTTAGGGTATTCGTTCAGACCCTCAGCATCTCTTGCTCGATTTATTGCAATAGCCTCCTAACTCTATTCCTGACTCCTTACCTTCTAATTCATCCGCCGTGGTTAAAGCCAGAGTGATCCTTCTAAAACATGAGCTTTGTCATATCTTTCCATTACTTAAAAATCCTTCAAAGTTGCCTTGAACATAATGTCCAAATTACTTAACGTAATATACAAATCCTACATGATCTGATTCTTGTCTCTGGTGCAGCCTCATAATCCATTACTCACATACCTGCTCACACATATCTACATGTCTTCATTTGTGCAATCCCATCGTCACTTAATTGGTTAACACCACTTTTAAGACTAAGCTCTTCTTGATCCTGCCCCAGAGCAGGATTAGGTACCTTCTCTCTTTGCTACTTTTGCACTCTGAATACCTCTATCATGACATTTACCTAAGTGTACTGTAATTGTTGGTTATTTTTCAGGCTTCCACCTAAGATGGTGTAGTTTTTAAAGCCAAGGATTGTGTCTTATTCTTATCTTTAGCCTGACACTTAATGCAGTGTCTGGGATGGTGTAAGTGCTCAGTGATAATAGGCAGTCTAATATAAAGGTTAGAAGCAATGGGCTCTGTAGTCAGACTACTTGGGTAGTTATGACACCTATTAGTTGTGTGATATTAGGCAAGTTACTTAAACCCGCTATATATTAGCTTCCTCGTCTGTAAAATAAAGGTTATGGTACTTACAGTACCTATATCATAGAGTAGATACGAAGATGAAATGAGTTATGATTCTAAAACCAGCTTGTAGAATTGTGCCTGACACATAGCACACATCATAATATTATTATTATTAAAGGCTGTTGAATGTAGGCATGATATCTAAGAATCTTTGCAATGTAAAGTTTCCAAAATTCTAAATTCCAGTTTAGTTTCACTCTGGACCACCAGGTTCTCCTTGAAAAGAACAGGCTTTGAATTTTCTTGGGCTAAACACTGACACCTCCCTCCTCACCTGCACCAGGACAGTGAAGAGATGCTTGTCCTGAGAAGGGCTTCCACGAGAGCCAGGGTACTCCCAATCGAAGTCCAGCCCATCAAATCCATACTGACGCAGGAATTTGATGACTGAAGAAATGAAAGTCTTGCGATTCTCTGGAGTGGAAACCATGGCAGTGAAACTGAAGGAGATCCAAAGAAAGCAGGGTGAGGCCTTGGTAGTCCCAACACCTTGTAACAAAGTCAAACTCCTATATTTCTGCCTCAGAGCTTTACACCAAGACCCACATCCCAGATAAAACTATGTTCCTGGCTTTCTCCTGTGCTTGCTTTGTAATCACTGCTCTGTCAGCCATGGTACCTCAGTGTTCTCTTTGTTTTGTTATCCACCCAACTCTGATCTTTCTCCCAAATTGTACCTGTTACTTTGAACACCTGGCTACCTTGGCCCACTGTGTTGTCTCTCCAAATAGTCCCTGATGTTTGTATAACCTCAAAAAATTCTTCTTGTTTATTTGCATGACTTTCTCTTCCCTTCTCCCAGAAGGTAAATAGACAGAAGTGCTATAACACTCTCCTCAGGGGTTGTACTTCAGAAACATTTTGAGAAGAGGTTGTTTTGAAATCTCAGTAACTAAGCTTCTGTGAATGTAGTCCCAGAATATCCAACTAAATGTAAATGTACAAAATAAATGGTATTCTAATTAATACTGAGATTCTGGAGTAGTAATTTATTTAAGTAGCATATTTGTTTAATGTATATCCTTAATATCCTGTCTTAAGATGTGAAATCTGAAGGGACATAGGTCACATTGGGCTAACTTGTTTTCTGTAACAAATGAATACCAGGCTCTCTCGTAGAGGACTTACGGGGCAGTTCCAAAATTCCAGCCTCCAATGGCCAGGAGAGTTTTCAGCTGGCTGTTCCTTTAAAACAAAGGATAGAAAAGAAAAACTTCAAAATCTATGAGTCCCTCAATTTAAAATAACATTGCTTCGGTATTGGGCCTGGTCAGAAACTTTGATGTTGCCTTGATAAAATATTCTGTATAATAATTTTCCTTCACTACTGAACACTTTAGAAAAATTATTTGTGTTATCATTATGAATGTACTCAAAGTTCTTTAGAAAAATCTAAATTAAGCAACCGGGTTTTTTTAAAAATTGGAATGTATTGGCAATTCTTACATTCTACTCTATCAGATGAAATGGTAAATATTGCTTGAACATAATTACTTTCTCAGACTTTATGATAATGAATATAAATCAGTTGGCTTAAAATCATACACATTTTCTGGAATAGTGGTTCTCAAACATCAGTTTATATAAGAATGAAGTACATGGACCAGAGTTGGAGGACAACATTAAAATTCCAGGTTTTTAATCCCTTTCTCAGAGATTGTGATTCAGTTGGATTAGGGATTGAGATTTTTGTCAAGTGACTCATGTGATTTTGTTGCATGGTCAATGGATCACACTTTGAGAAATACCACTCTGAAGTGGTTTATTTCTTCTTAGGTATCATAACTCAAGTTCTAGTGGCTGCATTCAAGATACTGCCACTACTGAAGGTAGCAATGGCCTGTAGCCTTACTTCTCCTGGATGTAACTAACTGAACAAATTAGAAATTAAAAGATACCAGGGTTTTTGTTTGTTTTGTTTCATTTTTACACAGAACAGAACTCTATTAAAATACAGCAAACTCTTCTGATTTCTTGGGCTTTGTTATGTCTAATCTTCGGTATCCTCTGCCTCCTGTTCTCTGATGCAAGTAGCTAAGATGGTTTGCAGTTTCCTGAGTCATAAAAAAGATAATTACAGTGAAAGGAAGATACAGAACTATTTTTTAATACTAGCTAGAGCAGGCAACGTGCTACGTTACCTATATCCTCGATACTTAAAGCGTAGCTCCTGGACCAGAAGCATCAGCATCATAGAGAAGCTTGTTAGAAATAACAGAGTCTTGGTTCCCACCTCAGACTCACTGAACCTGAACTGCAGAGATACCAACTTAGATATCTTCCCGTTCTCTTACTTGTTTTTCAGGCTATTGAAAGATTGGTAGAGAGTCACATCATTCCATTCAATGGTGGTGATCTCGTTGTTTCTCATCCCAGCAAAGGCATAAATCAGGTGAGTACAGAGGCAGGGGTCGATGTCGTCAGGCTTGAAACTTCCCAGGCCTGGTCGGTACTGGGACCAGTTGGTGAAGTAGCACATCAGCTGGTAGGCAGAACCTGAGAGTAATAAGAAGTAAGAAAAATGGCCTGACTTAGGTGCCACTGAAATGTGCTGTAAGTTTTAGCCCTGCTTCTGTTTCCCTCCTTTTGCCTCAGATACCTGATCTCTGTGTAAGGGTGGTTAATAGGAACAATCTTGCAAATGATTTCAAAGCTTCTAACTTGGGAACTAGTCACTGACTTTCAAGTTGGTTATTTTTAACTTTGACAGATTCACTTTGGGATCTTGGTGAAGCCTAGGAACCACTGAAGAAAAAATGCCCAGTAGTCCTATGAAGCCCAGTGAATACCAACTTACAACTCTCAGGTGGTCATGCTGAAGAGAATAACAGTGGCAGCCAATGCAAAATAACAGTTTCTCCCAACATCAAATCCATCTGTCTGTAAAGAAGACAGTAGCTTTCTTTCCTAGCATAGCTTATCTATCTCTTGATATGCTTTTATTTTTATTTATTTATTTTTTGGGTGGTACGCGGACCTCTCACAGTTGTGGCCTCTTCCGTTGCAGAGCACAGGCTCCAGACGCGCAGGCTCAGTGGCCATGGCTCACGGGCCTAACGGCTCCGCAGCATGTGGGATCTTCCCGGACCGGGGCACAAACCCATGTCCCCTGCATCGGCAGGCGGACTCTCAACCACTGCGCCACCAGGGAAGCCCTTGATATGCTTTTTAAAAAGTAATATTAGAATATAAAAAAATCACATTTAATACATTACGCAGACAATTGCATTATGAGTAATTTATAAAGATTTTAGGTTTATTGTAGGAAAAAATTATGTCAAGAATATAATACAGAGTCCATGACTTACCTAGCTGAGCATTCAGCAGAAGGGCCAGACCTAGAGAGAAAGAAAACACATGTATTCTGAACCAATTGTCTATATCTTGTAGAATATAATTCTGAGGCCTTCGGTACCATCCTATGGGTCATAGGTTTTTATAGCCCAAGTGGCACTTAGGGGTTATGCCAAAGAGTAGGCTTTTCAGTGAAGGCACCAATAAATCTGTACTTCCCTTCTCTTAGTCAAAAATGAGCATGGCTCTCTCTTCTTCCTTCTTCCATGTCAGTAACAAATGTTACGGAAGACAGAGTTGGAAGTCTACTACCTATGGGAGATCTATGTACTGAAACTACCCAAAATTTACTCTACTCAATGACTACACACCCATCCATGCTTCACCACCCTTAACTGGGATGAATACAGCTTCACACACAAAGCATCCTCTAAATCAGTGAATTCAGTATCTCTTGGGGCCTTCAAGTTTTTTTATACCAACTTTAAGAGCTCTTACGGTAGAAGAGAACTAGAAACTGTTAGGCAAGGCTCCAGATGCTGTTCCCTGGCTTCTACCAGGACACTTTTGACCTGATTGCTTTATAAATTGAGCTAGAGGTTTCATTTGGAAAAGGTTCTGAAGCTATAAAAAGTTTGTAAATCTCAGCTCTAGAGCAACTAATAAGCTATGGATATAAATTGGCTCTAAACAATGTACTGAATCAACCCCTTTAAATGATTGAATTATAACTGATATTTTTATAATACATCAGCAACTCAGTAAGACAGTAAGGGATTAAAGAGAAATAATTCTGAAAACAGTAGATCAAAGATAACTTGCATAACTCTGTCTCAGTTCCCACTGATTTTCATCTCTGAAAAAGATAGACCAAAAACACAAACATGTAAATTAAAATAAAATCAATTAAAATGAGGTGGTGCAGGAAGATGAATAGAGAAATGGGAACAACCCAACAAGGAATGGGAGTGTAAGACGAGCATTGGAAGAAAACTAGCCTTTCTTTTAGGACCATGCTTGTGGCATCAACGAAGGTAGAAATGCTGCCAGAGTCAATTGAGATTAAAAGAATCAGAAGTAGACTCATTTGTGTATGTCTGGATTCTCTTGGAAATTTGAAATAATGAAAGAACAATAGAAAAGCATAGAAGTGTGTGTGAAGACTATTTCATGCCTGTCAGATGCAGAGAGAAAAATAAATCAGGTAAGAACAAGGCTTTATCTCCAATTACAGACTCACCTGTGAGAATAAGCTTTGCCATGGTTGCCATTGGCTCTGGTCTAGCAGAGCCTGGATTTTCTTTTTATACCATCTGAGTACCAGGTTATCACAAAGGATATCTTCCAAGTGGAGAGCATTTAACCCAAATGTGTATATAGCTAATCAGTAAGTCAACAGATCTCCTCCCCTACAAACACCACTTTGTGTACCTCCAACCTGCACTCCCCTCACCACCACCTTCTCTGCTCAATAAGGACAAAATGTCATGGCTCCTAACAGGGTGGTAGAGACCATCACCATGAAAAGCACCGGCTTATTAGCTTTTTTGGCAGTTCTCAGGGCTGATAAGCATCTGTTTAAACATTGTGGTTTTCATGAGGTGGACATTTTGTGCCTGGCATCAAAGCATGTTTTTATTGGAAAATAAACAGTAAAACCCCTTGGCAGGTATTAGCTGTTCTTAAAACTTTTCTTAACCCTCAGAATGGGAGAAAATATTTGCAAATGAAGCAACTGACAAAAGATTAATCTCCAAAATCTACAAGCAGATCATGCAGCTCAATAACAAAAAAACAAACAACCCAATCCAAAAATGGGCAGAAGACCTAAATAGACATTTCTCCTAAGAAGATATACAGATAGCCAACAAACACATGAAAGAATGCTCAACATCATTAATCATTAGAGAAATGCAAATCAAAACTACAATGAGATATCATCTCACACAGGTCAGAATGGCCATCATCAAAAAATCTAGAAACAATAAATGCTGGAGACGGTGTGGAGAAAAGGGAACACTCTTGCACTGCTGGTGGGAATGTAAATTGATACAGTCACTATGGAGAACAGTATGGAGGTTCCTTAAAAAACTACAAATAGAACTACCATATGACCCAGCAAACCCACTACTGGGCATATACCCTGAGAAAACCATAATTCAAAAAGAGTCATGTACCAAAATGTTCATTGCAGCTCTATTTACAATAGTCAGGAAATGGAAGCAACCTAAGTGTCCATCATCAAATGAATGGATAAAGAAGATGTGGCACATATATACAATGGAATATTACTCAGCCATAAAAAGAAACGAAATTGAGTTATTTGTGGTGAGGTGGATGGACCTAGAGTCTGTCATACAGAGTGAAGTAAGTCAGAAAGAGAAAGACAAATATCGTATGCTAACACATATATATGGAATATAAGAAAAAGAAATGTCATGAAGAACCTAGGGGTAAGACAGGAATAAAGACACAGACCTACTAGAGAATGGACTTGAGGATATGGGGAGGGGGAAGGGTAAGCTGTGACAAAGTGAGAGAGTGGCATGGACATATGTACACTACCAAACGTAAAATAGATAGCTAGTGGGAAACAGCCGCATAACACAGGGAGATCAGCTCGGTGGTTTGTGACCACCTAGCGGGGTGGGATAGGGAGGGTGGGAGGGAGGGAGACACAAGAGGGAAGAGATATGGGAACAAAAGTATATGTATAACTGATTCACTTTGTTATAAAGGAGAAACTAACACACCATTGTAAAGCAATTTTACTCCAATAAAGATGTTAACAAAACAAAACAAAACAAAAATTTTCTTTCATGGAATTATTCACATATGATTTGTATAATCAGTGCCTAGGGGCTTTCATCTTCAGGTGCTGTTTTATGAACATTCTATCCATACCTGTTATTTGGAATGACCTTAGTCATAATTATACGATAATTTTATCTAGGAACGTATGGTTCCCAAAATGTACCCTCTGAAGGTCAATGAGAACTCTCTAATCCATAGTTCCAAATTACATCCAGAAGATGTTTAAAAATATTTTGTGCTGCTGATGGATAAAGATGATGCAGATGATATTGAAGAGTTTCTTTTAATAGAAATATTTGCAACTTGACCATTTATGGAATTTTTGTTTAAAGTTAATTCCAGCCCACCTTTCCAAACACTATCCACTACTATTGTCCTATAAAAAAATTCTGCTTCAGCCAAAATGGTCTATTCATTGTCCCCAAACATGTCTTTCATGCCTTTGCTCACACTGTCTCTCCACCCTTTGCCTGTAATATCTTCTATCCCAGTATTACAGTTCTTCAAAGTCCAGCTCAGATCCTCTCCTTGAAGCTCAATGATCTCTCCTTCCTCTGAAATACTTTATGTCCTTTAGTACATATTGTCTATTCTTGCTTATATGGTACCGTCTTGTGACAGTAACTGGAAAGCAGTTGGTAGACTTATGGGTGCACATGATGGGATGCTGACACCTTAGCAGACTTATTGTAAATATAGACTAATTTTTTATTTTATCTCATTTAGAAACTAAATTGTGTCCATTTACTCAATGATAATTAGGTCCTGGGTGTTTGGTTCTCACTCATAGGACCAGAGAGAAAGTCTGGTAGAAGTGCTGCCAGGAAGATTTTCAGTTATAAAAATAATAATATCAACAAACACTACAAGCACCTACTATATGCCAGAGATTGTTCTTGGTTTTTATATTATGAAGGATTACTTTTTTCTAAGTGATTAAAACCAACTCTAACAAGCACAAATCAGTATATTGGGAGAATATGAGGAAGCTCACAGAATCAAAGATAAGAATATAGGACCTGCTTCTGATTATGACAGAAATCACATTTCTTGGGGGAGCAAAGTGGAAGGAGAACTTAGGATAAGTAAGCTCCAATTTTACTTTTTATCCATGCATCAGTCCATACAAGAATCAAAGTCCTGTGAGAAATAGTCTGATTGTGTAGCTTTGAGCTTGAACCAGCCCCTCACTTAGAGAGAGGACAGGGCACTTGCATTTAAATTTCCATCCAAATTGGCCATAAAAGGAAATTCTAAAAGAATGGAGAGTGAATACTGAGTGACTGGAAAACAATGAATATTCGTCAGAGGGCTCTACTTCCTTATTTTATTTGGCCTATAATGAGAATTATTACTGTCACCTCAACTTTGTAGGTGAGAAAATTGTCAAACAAATCTTAAGTACCAGGTCTGGGATTCAGTGTCAAGAGCAGGAGCATGCAGAATGGAAATCTCCTAGTATTTACACTGCATTACTTCCTTATATTAAATGAAGTGGGCTAGTTGGTGGCACACGTTGAAATAGGAAAGACATTTCCATGAGGTACCTAGGAGAATATGGTTGGGACAAAGAGTCAGAACTGTGTCAAATCAAGGGCAAGTCAAAAATATGCAAAAACAAGCAGCACGGCCGGTAGTCCCAGATTTATCTATTTGGCACTAACATATCTAGATGTTGTTTAAATTTTGTAAGATGTTTTCTATTGAATTTGGCCCTCCTGGCCCTGTACAAAAGACCTGCTGGTAAAACGTCCCTTCTTAATAACTCCTTAGTAGCTCCAACTGAGTCCTTGTCAAACTTGCCTTCCATCTGAGCACTTGAGTGCTGGAAAGAATTACCAGCATGATAAGATTTGTAGAATAATAAAGGTTTAAAAGTGTGGGCATTGTGTATCTTTCCATATTGCTC
This sequence comes from Grampus griseus, assembly GCF_964374135.1. Taxonomy (NCBI): domain Eukaryota; kingdom Metazoa; phylum Chordata; class Mammalia; order Artiodactyla; family Delphinidae; genus Grampus; species Grampus griseus. The sequence continues at coordinate 85,843,523 of NC_139017.1, forward strand.
ATTTTTCTTTCAGTAAGCCTGTATTATTTAGTCTCTATCAATTTTATGGTACCATATATATAAGTTTAGATATACATTTTAAAGAAAGGTATTAAAGTGAAACCCCTGTCCCACCACCCAGTTTGAATAAGATAATATTATCTTTGAATATTATCCTATATTTTCTTCCCCAGAAATAATGAAATCATGTTGATGTTGGTAATGTTAACAAAGCTCAAGCCCATTTAAGAACTCATTATCGACAGTGAAACCATGTTATTTGATTTCACTTTACTAGAAGAAAAGATGGGACTCAAGCCCAGGAACCATATTAATAAGCTCTATTAAGGAATAATTTACATAATTCAAGATGGTTCATATACAGTGGGCTACAATCTGTTTGGAGAGTGAAGCAACTAATTGGCTGTGTCACACACACTCTCTTTGATAGGCAGAAGCATTAACTAACTTTGCTTTTATTTATTGTTTGAATTCATTCATTTATTGTAAGAACAAAGGTCCCTCCTTAGGCAAAGGCATAGAGAGGAGTAACCTACTCTGGTGTTTTGCCCTCCAATTCTTACCTATTTTCTTCCTATTCCTTTTCCTGTTCCTAGTCCTCCTACTTTGTCCCAAACATCTACCCCTCAAGTGGCCCTAGCTTGTTTCCACTCTGCTCAAGCTCCCTCCCACTGTGATACTTCCCTGGGTTCAGCCTTCCTCAGCTGCCCCCAGCATAAGCTGCCTCACCACCAGACCCTGAGCCTAAGGGTGACACTTTCCAGGTGGTTATTTCCCCCAGGTCAGCACCTCTTCCTATTGCCCATATTTCTGTGAATGCTTCCAACATTCTGGTCACCATGGCTCTCACTACAATATCCCTTTTGAATCATCTCTCTACTCTCCACAACCCATTGGTTACTGAGCTTGGTAGCGCTCCTCTCCTTGGTCCCCTCTCTTCAGTATCCTCCATTCCACTCTCCACCACCACTGCTCTCAGAGCTTATCATCTGTGACCGTTTACAGGCATATCTCAGAGATACTGTGGAATCAGTTCCAGACCACTGTAATAAAGCAAATATTACAATAAAGCAAGTTACACAAATTTTTTGGTTTCCCAGTGCATATAAAAGTTATGTTTACACTATACTGTAGTATATCAAGTATGTTGATACTTTTTAGTATCAACATGATGATGTCTAGTATTTTAGACATCATCAATAACATGATGTCTAAAAAAATGTGCATAACATAATTTTACAATAGTTTATTGTAAAAAAAAAAAACACCCCTAACCGTCAACTGAGTTTTCAGAGAGTCTTAATCTTCTTGCTGGTGGAGGGTCTTGCTGTGACATTGATGGCTGCTGACGGATCAGGGTGGTGGTTGCTGAAGGCTGGGATGGCTGCGGCAATTTCTTAAAGTAAGACAACAGTGAAGTTTGCTGCATCAATTGACTCTTCCTTTCATGAATGATTTCTCTGTAGCATGCACCGCTGTTTGATAGCATTTTACACACAGTAGGACTTCTTTCAAAATTGGAGTCAATCCTGTCAAATCCTGCCACTGCTTTATCAACTAAGTTTATGTAATATTCTAAATCCTTTGCTGTCATTTCAACAACCTTCAAAGCACCTTCACCGGGGGTAGATTCCATCTCGAGAAACCACTTTCCTTGCTCATCCAAAAGAAGCAAGTTCTCATCCATTCATGTTTTATCATGAGATTACAGCAATTCAGTCACATCTTCAGACTCCACTTCTAATTCCAGTTCTCTTGCTATTTCTACCACATCTGCACTTACTTTCTCCACTGAAGTCTTGAACCCCTCAAAGTCATCCATGAGGGTTGAAATAAACTTCTTCTAAACTCCTGTTAATGTTGATATTTTGACCTCTTTCTATGAATCATGAATGTTCTTAATGTCATCTAGAAAATTGAATGCTTTCCAGAAGGTTTTCAATTTACTTTGCTCAAATCCATCAGAAGAATCACTATCTATGGCAACAACAGCCTTTAAAAATGTATTTTTTGAATAACAAGTTGAAATTACTCCTTGATCCAATGGTTAACACAGAATGGACGCTGTGTTAGTGGGCATGAAAACAACATTATCAGGAACAAGACAAGGTTGCCCACTCTCACCACTGTTATTCAACATAATTTTGGAAGTTTTAGCCACAGCAATCAGAGAAGGAAAAGCAATAAAAGGAATCCAAATCAGAAAAGAAGAAGTAAAGCTGTCATTGTTTGCAGATAACATGATACTATACATAGAGAATCCTAAAGATGCTACCAGAAAACTACTAGAGCTAATCAATGAATTTGGTAAAGTAGCAAGATACAAAATTAACGCACAGAAATCTCTTGCATTCCTCTACACTAATGATGAAAAATCTGAAAGTGAAATTAAGAAAACACTCCCATTTACCATTGCAACAAAAAGAATAAAATATCTAGGAATAAACCTACCTAAGGAGACAAAAGACCTATATGCAGAAAATTATAAGACACTGATGAAAGAAATTAAACATGATACAAACAGATGGAGAGATATACTATGTTTTTGGATTGGAAGAATTGACATTGTGAAAAGGACTATACTACCTAAAGCAATCTACAGCTTCAATGCAATCCCTATCAAACTACCACTGGCATTTTTCACAGAACTAGAACAAAAAATTTCACAATTTGTATGGAAACACAAAAGACCCTGAATAGCCAAAGCAATCTTGAGAAAGAAAAATGAAGCTGGAGAAATCAGGCTCCCTGACTTCAGACTATACTACAAGGCTACAGTAATCAAGACAGTATGGTACTGGCCCCAAAACAGAAATATAGATCAATGGAACAGGATAGAAAACCCAGAGATAAACCCACGCACATATGGTCACCTTATCTTTGATAAAGTAGGCAAGAATATACAGTGGAGAAAAGACAGCCTCTTCATAAATGGTGCCGGAAAAACTGGACAGCTCCATGTAAAAGAATGAAATGAGAACACTCCCTAACACCATACACAAAAATAAACTCAAAATGGATTAAAGACCTAAGTGTAAGACCAGACACTATCAAAACCTTAGAAGAAAACATAGGCAGAACACTCTATGACATAAATCACAGCAAAATCTTTGTTGAACCACCTCCTAGAGAAATGGAAATAAAAACAAAAATAAACAAATGGGACCTAATGAAACTTAAAAGCTTTTGCACAGCAAAGGAAACCATAAGCAAGATGAAAAGACAACCCTCAGAATGGGAGAAAATGTTTGCAAATGAAGTAATTGACAAAGGATTAATCTCCAAAATTTACAAGCAGCTCATGCAGCTCAATATCAAAGAAACAAAAACCCAATCCAAAAATGGGCAGAAGACCTAAATAGACATTTCTCCAAAGAAGATATACAGATTGCCAACAAACACATGAAAGAATGCTCAACATCATTAAGCATTAGAGAAAAACAAATCAAAACTACAATGAGATATCATCTCACACCAGTCAGAATGGCCATCATAAAAAATTTGCAAACAATAAATGCTGGAGACGGTGTGGAGAAAAGGGAACCCTCTTGCACTGTTTGTGGGAATGTAAATTCGTACAGCCACTATGGAGAAGAGTATGGAGGTTACTTAAAAAGCTAAAAATAGAACTACCATATGACACAGAAAACCCACTACTGGGCATATACCCTGAGAAAACTATAATTCAAAAAGAGTCATGTACCACAATGTTCATTGCAACACTATTTACAGTAGCCAGGACATGGAAGCAACCTAAGTGTTCATCATTGGATGAATGGATAAAGAAGATGTGACACATATATACAATGGAATATTACTCAGCCATAAAAAGAAATGAAATTGAGTTATTTGTAGTGAGGTGGATGGACCTAGAGTCTGTCATACAGAGCGAAGTAAGTCAGAAAGAGAAAAACAAATACCGTATACTAACATGTATATATGGAATAAAAATAAATGGTTCTGATGAACCTAGGGCCAGGACAGGAATAAAGACGCAGACGTAGAGAATGGACTTAAGGACATGGGAAGGGGGAAGGGTAAGCTGGGATGAAGTGAGAGAGTAGCACTGACACATATACACTATCAAATATAAAATAGATAGCTAGTTGGAAGCAGCTGCATAACACAGGGAGATCAGCTCGGTGCTTTGTGACCACCTAGAGTGGTGGGATAGGGAGGATGGGGGGGAGACTCAAGAGCAAGGGGATATGGAGATATATGTATACATGTAACTGATTCACTTTGTTATGCAGCAGAAACTAACACAGCATTGTAAAGCAGTCATACTCCAATAAGGATGTTAAAAAAAATTTTTAAATAAAAAAGAATCACAGATTACCATAACAAATATGATAACAATGAAAAAGTTTGAAATATTGGGAGAATTTTTAAAATGTAAGACAGAGACCCAATGTAAAAGAATGTTATTGGAAAAATGGTTCCGACAGACTTGTTCAACACAGAGTTGCCATAAACTTTCAATTTGTAAAAAACGCAGTATCTGCGAAGTGAAATAAAACAAAGTGCAATAAAATGAGGTATAAGTCTTCTGTGGCCTCATTTTCCTTTTAAATGTAGTGTATATATATCCCCAATTCCCTTGGTCTGAGAGGGGGGCTTTAATGGCTCCTATTGCCTCATAGCGTCTTTTCTTCTTCACCTGTCAGCAAGACTCCACAATCTGGCCTGAACTCACATTTCTAGCCTTGCCTACTGCTTGCCCCTCAGTATACACCTTGGGTATTAAATTATACTATTCCCCATTATGAGATCCAAACCAGTCTCACCTCTATGCTTTTTCTGAAGCCATTCTCTCTATCTAGAATTTAGAATATATTCCTCCTGTATCCATTGCCATCATTAAAGGCCCAGCTCAAATGATTTCTGCCATGATACCTTCCCCAATCATCACAGCTGGAAGTGAGCATCTTTGCTCCCTGGCATTTTTTATTTTATTTTATTTTTTTGTGGTACGCGGGCCTCTCACCGTTGTGGCCTCTCCCGTTGCGGAGCACAGGCTCCGGACATGCAGGCTCAGCGGCCATGGCTCACAGGCCTAGCTTCTCCGCGGCATGTGGGATCTTCCCTGACCAGGGCACGAACCCGTGTCCCCTGCATCGGCAGGCGAACTCTCAACCACTGCGCCACCAGGGAAACCCGCTCCCTGACATTTTATTTGCACCTTTCAGATAATTCATTGCTTATTTTATGGACCATTTGGGAAGAAGTGTGGAACTAGTAGAAGGGCCACACAGATTGAGGTTCGAGTGCTTTCTACCACTGCTCAGATGTGGGAAATTTGGAAAATTCCTTCAGATTCCTAGTTTGTAAAAGTGGGACATAAATGCTTACTTTTCAAAGCCGTTCTCAGCATTAAACAAAATATATGTAAAAAATCAAGTGCACGATGAGCACTCTACAAATGATAATTGTCATTATAGAATATTGCACATGTGCCTTATCTTCCTTGCTTGACTTAATGCTCCTTAAGAACACCAACCAAACCATTGTTGCTTCCCATATCACACCTAAAATCTACTTCCTATGCAAAATAGGCCACATGGATAAACACTCACTGAATACCAAATGAATTAATTTTAGTAAGAGTAACTATTATGCATATTTTATATACAAGAACTGGTTGGCCCAAGGGCATACTTTTGGGCAGGGATGTTCTGATCTCTTTCAAATCACATGCTGTAGAAGGCTGTCCAGACATACCACCTGCCTTAGTACAAGCACTAGGAAGTGCAGGATGGATTTTAGCTGAGCCTTTTTGCAGTCTGAGAAGGGTTCCTGTAAAACTCATAGCCGTAAGAGTGAGGCACTGAGGTAGTGTGCACACCAGGTACACCTGGATGAAAGGCAAGTATGGTTTCTCTCATCTTGTACTCCAGCCCTCCCAGATCATCATTAGTTCCTACTATGTCTCCCGAGCTATGTTTCGGAATGCTCAAAGCATTCTTCTCCCTTAAAAGTAAAACAGGTGAGCTAGGGAGTTCTAGCAGTGTAGCATATGAAGCATTTTGCTGGTGCCTGTGGGTCTGGACTCAGTCCTATCTCTGATTTATTTTGGGTTTCCAATCTGTAGAATGGCGTTGAGGTCCTGACCCTGTTCTTACTACCAGATCTTAAGTCTCTCAGGTGAGTTTAAGAAAGCTCACAACCATCTGTGCTAGTTCAGCTGGTTTGTTTGAAAGTCTCCCAACCCTACTGTGGGCTCCTGGAAAGCCCTACAGGGCTATTAATATTCCTTTTTTCTGGCCTCTTTTTCAACAGTAAGGACAGACCCCAGCCTATGATTCTAGAGCAGCGGTATGCTGCCCACACCTCTCAAAGGACAGTAAGAACTGGGATTACAGCAGTGATGGGGACAGGGTGAGGGAGGAGGGTGAGACTGGACTTGGAACTAATAAGCTGAGGGGCTTGGGAAAGTCACTTAATCTCTCTGGCTTCCTATCTCATGTATTAGTAGGAAACGATTTCCAGAAACAGATTAACATGCTATTACTCTCTCTTTCCCCTGTGCCTTCACACCTGATGCTAGAATATCTAACAACACTTTTGAATAGAATAAATGTCCAGATTCTCAAATTTCCTATGTACTCTCTGCTAGAATTCGTCTGCCTGAAAACTAGTCTACAGTCTGAAGAGTTTCCTCCTTGCTTCACTTTTCACAATTGTTATTTCTTCAATGGGGAGAGAAAACAATATAAATCAGGCAGGTCAAAAAAGATTGTAGATTTAGCTCTTTCTCTTCAATGAGGCAGCCAATAAGAAGATGTAGAGATACAGATCTTTGTGAGACCCTGATGGGGTCTTTGCTCTTGAGGTTGAGCCCAGTGACCATGTCAAAGATGTCAAAGGAATGTCAAAGGCAAAATTCAAGATGAGGAGGGCATCCCACCTAGCCAGCACCCTCCGATTTGCATGGGTAAGCAGCTGGAGGGTGGCTATACTCACTCAGACTATAACATCCAGGAAAAATCCACCCTGAACTTGGTGCTGCACCTACCAGGTGGCATTACTGAGGCTTCCTCCCACAAGCTAGACCAGAAATACAACTTCGACAAGATAAGCTCTCCCAAGAGTTTCCCTCACCTGCACCCCTATGCTGTCAAATGTTACAAGCCACACCAACAACATGCACCCAAAGAAGAAGGTCAAATATAGTCCCTCCTGCTCTTCAGGGTCATACCCCCATGGTCCTGGGAGTGTCAATAAAGTTTCCTTTTAGTTGACTGGAGCAGTGGAAAAAAAAAAAAAGATTGTAGATTTAAACCTAAATATACTAGTAATTACAGTAAATGTAAATGGGCTAAATACTCTAGGCATAAGTCAAAGATTGGCAATCTATTTTCTTGTTTAAATACTGCTTAAGTGTATGCTGCTTACAAGATACATACCACAAAGCTACAGCAAGATTGAAGTAAAAGGTTGGGAAAAATATACCATGTAAACACTAGCCAAAAGAAAGTTGATGTAGCTATACTGATATTAGACAAAGCAGATTTTAAGATAAGAAGTATTCCTTGAGATAAAGAAGGACATTTTGTAATAATAAGGGGTTGATCCAACAAGAAGATATCAAAATTCAAAGTCTCTATAATATGTAAATTGACAAAACCAAAAGGAGAAACAGACAACTTCAAAATCACAGAGGGAGATTTTAAAGTACCTCTCCACAGTAAGAAGAAAAAGAAAAGTCAGTGTCTAGATCTGAGAAGATGATTAATAAATTTGACCTAATTGACATGCATAAAATACTGTATCCACAGTTGCACAATCATTCTTTTCAAGTGCACAAGAAGGAGTGAGGAGGGTAGGGGCCCTTGTTTCCAGAGAGTTCCCATCACTTAAAGCACACACAAAGAAGAAATACTCTGATAAAGAGGCAGAATCTAACAGGTAGTACTCATAGATGTATACACAGAAATCTGAGAGTGTTGCCATAGTAATGAGCATATGGGAAACCAGGGTAGTGGTATTAAAAGAAGGCATTCTTCCAGTAAAATGTGAGTCACAAGTTGGAAGAAATAAAGGGAGGAGGTACAGTTCCCATCCCTTATAACCTTGTGGACAGATACCGTACTTACAGTAAAAAACCATGGGAATGCACCTGCATTGAACTATTTATTCATTAATGTTCATTTATTTATTTAATGATGACCTAGTGGGGCTTCCCTGGTGGCGCAGTGGTTGAGAGTCCGCCTGCCGATGCAGGGGACACGGGTTCTTGCCCCGGTCTGGGAGGATCCCGCGTGACGCGGAGCGGCTGTGCCCGTGAGCCATGGCCGCTGAGCCTGCGCGTCCGGAGCCTGTGCTCCGCGACGGGAGAGGCCGCGGCAGTGAGAGGCCCGCCTACCGCAAAAACAAACAAACAAACAAAAAATAATGACCTAGTGAATGCCTACATTGTGCCAGGTACCATGAGGATGCTGGGTTGTATGAGTAAACAAGACACAGGGCTCACCATCACTGGTACAGATAGGTAAATAAGTGGAAAATTATGATCTGGTGAATTAAGTGCTACAGGACAAGTTGGTCCAGAGTAACCACTAGAGCCAAGCAAAAAGGAGTTCAGCTTGAGGAGCGGGCAGCTATGCACCTGGGGTTAAAGATTCCAAAGAAAATGGTCAGAAGTAGGTGGAAGGACTCAAAAAATGTATTTGGAAAAGATCATATTGAGAATATCCTGCATTTAGTATTGAGATACAATAAAGATGATGGAGTGACAGGGGGCAAGGGAAGCCTAGCAATGTGATAATGCAAAAATTCACCACTAAAAAAAATAAAATAGCTCTGATCTGCTGATGATATGTGTCTGAGAAAGTGAAAAAAGTGAAGTACAAAAGAGTCTGCTTCTGACATTGTGCTGAAATAGGAAGTTTTATTATATCAAGTAGAAGTTTATACACTATGTTTGGTTGTACATTATATAAAATAAACAGGAAGGTAGCCTCATAAAAAAAAGTATGCTTCTGTACATATCAAAGATAAGAAACCGATTATAATGGATTGTTCTGGAAAATGGGACTACAGAACATGTGTGGACCATTGTAAAAACAGTCACTCGGCTTTTTAGCTCTTTGCATCAGGAGATAGAGATACTTACCCCACCCTTTGAATCTGAGCTGGCCTTGTTATTTGCTTTGATAGAAAGCAGCAAGAGGGATGACATTGTGTGAGTTCCTGGTCTAGTTTTGAAGAGGCTGTGTGGCTTTTGCTCTCACAGTCTTAGAGTGCTGAGACTGCCATGTGAGCAGAGTGAGCCTGAGGGAGGACAAGAAGCATGTGGCCAGTCACCCTAATGGCCCTAGCTGAGAGCCAGGCAACCCCAGGAGCAGTGTCAGCCAGTTGACTGCCAGCTGACCATAGAGGCATGCTTCAGCCCAACCAAGACCAGTAGAAGGAGTGCCCAGCTCATCCTAGCCCAAATTGCTGATCTACAGAATTGCAAACTAAATTTACTGTTGCTGGTTTTTTTTTAATTTAAATTTTTAAAATTGTGATAGAAAACACATGCTGTAATATTTATCTTCTTAACCATTTTTAAGGGTCCAGTTCAGTAGTGTTTACTATAATCACATTGCTGTGTAACAGCTCTCTAGAACTTTTTCATCATCCTAAGCTGAAACTCTATACCTACTGAACAACAACTCCTCATTTCCCAGTAAGCACCGTCTACTTTCTGTATCCATGCTTGTGACTACTCTAGATACCTCCTGTAAGTAGAATCATATAGTATTTGTCATGTTGTGATGGGTTTATTTCACTCAGCAAAGTTCATCCATGGCATAGCATGTAAAATTGTCACTATTATAAGCCACTGTATTTGGGGGAGTTTTATCATGCAGCAAAAGTTAATTGATATAAAAAGGGTAGTCTCAAAGGGTCTGATTCATTAAGTCTGGGGTGAAGACTTGAAATCTAGTGAAAATATTAGATATTAACTGGAGGAAATAGCAAGAGAAAAGATTTTGGAGCCAAACCACAAGCCACACAAGAGCCTTAGGGACCAAGGTAAGTCCTGTGAGACTTATCCTCTAGGCCAGTGTTCCCTAAACTGCCCTTCAGAGTTATGCCAATGAGTGCTGTGTTCATGATAAAAGGAGTTCTTTGGTTGAAGGTGTTGGGAAAATGCTGCATCTGAGAAGCATCTCTTGGAAAATCACAATTCTCATGGTATTGAAAGCCCTAAGAAGTCCTCTATGCTTAACCTGGCATTTCCCAAATACGTTTAATTCATGAATTTTTTTTCCCAAGTTTTCCACATTACTGTCCTACAGAACACACCAAGAAGGGGATACAGTAGACAGTGTTTCCCAAATTATTAAATATGAAATCTTTTTGTCATGCATACTTGATATTTATAGTTTATATATAGTTTTATATGGTATATAGTTTAAGTAACACTGCAGCTGTGTTAAGTAGAAATATATACCTCTAAAATTTTTAACAGCTACATTTAGAAAACCGGTGACGTTAATTTAATAATATTTTATTTAATCTAATTTATCTATAATAACATTTCATCATGTGACTACTCATTTATACAATTAATATAAAAGTTATTGAGATATTTTACTTTTTTTCCCTTTAGTGAGTCTTCAAAAGCTGGTGTGTATTTCATACTTAAATATGCATTTCAGTTTGGATGAGCCATGTTTCAAGTGCTCAGTAGCTGCCTGTGACTAGTGGCTACTGTTTTGGACAGCCCAGCTCCAGAGAGCCCAGCAGAGAACTCAGATTTGGCTCTTATATTATAGGCTCCCCAGAGTTTTGCTTTGATTGACATGCATTTTGGACTTAGGACCTCCCTTTCTTTTGAGGGATGCTATAGGGAGCATCCATTTGTAAAATATGCCTTGTGTGTACTGGGAGGATGTTCACCCTCACATTATACAGTGTTCTCTTTAGGAAAATCCTGGGGAGAAGTTTATTTCTCTTCTTAGAATCTAAACTAGTTGGATCTGTCCTGTTGGTTTGCTCTGATCTTCTGGATATTATATATTGTGTAACTAATTTCTTTTCCTATTTTTTACTGGCTACCTGAAATGTAGAATCAAATTTGTGGCCCACACATAGTATGCATATAGGATACATTTCCCAAATGTGTTTCATTTATTACCAGCTTGCAAAATGCTGGTGTTATTTAGAACATGTTTTGCAAAATGCTGCAGCTGATGGAAGAGCAACCTGTCAGATCCAAATGATAGCTCTGATAGTGATGTTTGAGGAAAAAAAATGGTGATGGAGTGAGGAACTAGAGACAGCAGGACAAGAGTGGAGCAGGTGAGCGTCGATGTGTAGGAATAACGAGCAAGGTCTGGTCCCACAGACTTGCCTGCCTCCCATCTGGGCTCTCAGAGCTTCCAGCCAGGAGGTTTTAAAGACCCAGGGCGTGGCCCACCTGCTCCTTGTTGCTGGGAATGGTGGCCACCGCTCCTGGCTAGACTGTGGTGGCCCAGGTCGGCTGGTGGGAAGGGAAGTCCCGCAGCCAGCGCCAAGCGGCCTTAGGAGTCCAGGCGGCCTGCGCTTGAGAGGGTCCTCACTTCCCTCACGATTTTCCTGGGGCAGAACCCAACATGGACTGCTCCTTCCAGCCAAGAATCCAGCCTTGGATTCTGGCCTTGACAGCTCAAGCCAACTCAGGACGCCCCTACAGAGGTTCTGAAAAAAAAAAAAAAAAAGTCAATCTTTAGCAATGGATCACACAGCCCGTGCGTGTGGATGAAGGGCGCAGGTAGCCGCGAGAATTGTGAAGTGCAGGAGGTGTAGGTCACTGACACCTCCAGCGCGCTGTCACTTGACCTTCAATTGTCTCCTTCGAGGAACAGGGATGGGGATTTCCTCATTGGGCTCACTCCTCCCTGTGGCTTCCCGTCCAGTCCAGCCGTGACAGCAAACCGGCTCTCTTCATCACCCTAAGAGATTCTGGCTCCTCTGCCCTTAACTTCTGCTCTGAGCTCGACAACCCTCGCGAAGGAGGGGGGAGGGGGCGTGGAAGATAGGGGGAGGGGACGCGGGTAGAAGAGGGGACAGAGTGCCGAGGGGCCAGCAAGTGCGCTTGCCGGGGGAAGCGGCTTGGGGTCGCTCTGGCTGGGATCCAGTGCCCCCGCGGGAGGGAAAAGAGGGACAGTCGCTGTCTCGGCCCCGCAAGCGGGGCGGATCACTCCGTGCAAGTGATGAGGATGCTGGTGGTTCCTAGCGAGATGGCTCAAGGACAGCCCCGCTGGTTGGGTCACCACCTGCCAGCATACTCCAACCACCCCGCTCCCCCTTCGAGGTCCCTGCCCCGCCGGGAGGGCGATGAGACAGTCAGGGGCAGCATGACTCAGATTCCTGGATGGGGTGTGCTGAAGTCAGAGGAGCGGGTCCTAAAACACTGGGTACTGCCCCCTGAACCGCTCCACTTCACTTTCCCCTCAGTTCTGAGTATGATCCAGAGACTGGAGCCCGGGCTGTAAATGAGGAGTGGCCTTCGGGTGTGGATGGGCCAGAGGGCAGCATGGAGTGTGGGTTAAGACGGAAGCCACACTACCAGCTTTGAAATGCATTTTCCAGCCCTTTGACCTTAGGCAAGTCTCTCAGCCTCTCTGTGCAGGCGTCCTGTAAAGTGGGAATAATCACCATGACTACCACAGGGGTGTCCTAATGAAAATCCAGTGAGTGGATGTTCATTAGAGTGCTGAGGACAGGGCTGTTCATAGCGTGCTACATAAATGTTGGTTAAATAAATAAAGCAGCAGGAAGGAACTTGGAGCGAGGACTGGGGGAATATGGAGGGTGACTTCCTTCTTGGCAGAGCCAGGACAATGAGATAAGGAGCCATGAGGGTGTGTGGACTCCCAGGATAAAGACAGCAATCCAGACACATGTGCAAACGGCTAAAGTGCAAGCCACAGGGATCACAGGGAGATGGGGAAACCCTGGGCCAGAGATGTTGTAATGGTTCTGAAATAAGTTCAAGTTAAGTTCAAGTTTTCTCTTTGTAGTTAGTTTACAAAATGGCTGGGTGAGCACTTTGTGCAAATCTGGGGTCTTCTTTTCTGCGGATGTATGAGTACATTCAGTATATAATGGAATATCTGATCAACAATTCTGAGTCCTTTCACATAATTTATCATCCAAACCCAGACACGTTTGAGTGAAAGGGGCATTAGAAATATGTAATTTTTGAAATGTTTATTTTTGATTGATGTTATGTTATACAAATGGACTTACCAAATAGTTCTGTTAAAATTTTTTTCAAAAAATTATTTTTCTAAAAAGTAAATATATATATGCCCAGTAAATCAAAATTTTAAATTCTGAATGATTACTCTTGCTCCATATTCACAAACTTCAATCAATTTCTTAGCCATATTTCTAGTAAGATGTCACTGGCATTTTTCTGAAGAATAAAGGTTTTTCAATGTGGTTTTACTATTTAAAATTTTTTTTATAATGTTGCCTGAAATCTTCAAAATTGCTTTTCATGGTTAATCATTTCAAAGATGCTGATACCTTTGGTGTTACTTTGCTAGGGCTGCCATAAAAGAACAGAAATTTATTTCCTCACAGTTCTAGAGGCTGGAAATCTGAGATCAGGGTGTCTGCTGGGTTGGCTTCTTCTGAGGCCTCTCTCTGTGGCTTGTAGATGTCCATCATTTCCATGTGTCTTTACACAGTCTTCCCTCTGTTTGTGTGTGTGTGTGCATGTGTGTGTGTGTGTGTGTGTGTGTGTGTGTGCACGCACGCGTGTGTCTGTATCCTAATCTTCTCTTCTTATAAGGACACCAATCATACTGAATTAGGGGCTACCCTAATGACCTCATTTTACCTCAGTTACCTTCTTAAAGGCCCTGTCTCCAAATACAGTCACATTCTGACGTACTCAGGGTTAGCACTTCAACGTATGCATTTTAGAGGGACACAATTCAGTCCATAAAACTTCTGTTGATTTTTCTTTGTAGGCCAGACAGTTTTTAATTGAGAAAACTCTCTCTACAGATGCTCAGAGGAAATTCTGCTAAATCGGGGATATTCTCAATTCTACTTTTTTCTATTAAAATGTTTAAATATTTTAACTCAAATATTTTCACAGATGTTATCTTTTTGCTTCCATCCAGAGAAGCTTTCTTCAACAAATATCTTCATTACTCCTTTGAATGTTTCCCCAAATTTAGATGCTGCAAGATTGTATGCCTCTTCAGTTTCTTTCTAATCTAATATAGCAATAAATATATCCAATTAAAAATTGTAGCTAAAAATAGTGGCTCAATCAAAATATTCTTCCTACAAATTGAAATATTTGAAAATGCAGTTTTAAAATTTCAAAACTGTATGTCATATACATTTGAGCACTTCTCATTTAATTTGTTCACTTCTCATTTAATTTGTTAGATGCCTCTTTCAGAGTCTTCCTATTTGCAAAATTCATTTTTTAAATAATATTAACTTATTAAAACTTCAAAAGTTAAAGTGCTTTAGAGTTTCTTCATTGAATACTTTGATAAAATATTTATAATCGTTTTGGAATAAAATGCAATCAAAACCTAGAAGATATCTAAAATTTTTTTTAAAAGTTCAGTACCACTGTGGAACACTTTGAATTAAGACATAATTCTTCAATGGTCCAAACATTTCTAAAATCCAACAGACAATAGGCAGCAAAGAGAGGAAACTTGTACTGACACATTGATGTATATTTTCTTGTACTCAGCGTCAGCATTGTCCAAAAATTATAGATCAGTTACTCTAGGTATATAAAAATATTTGAAAATTTTACAACTTTTATTTTGAATGATAGAATGTCACTTTTTTTTAACACATTAATGAGTGACTTGTGACCTACAGCTAATTCCCAGCATATTTCTGCTCTGTAGGTTTTTTAATTTAGAAAGAATATTTTTTTACATAATGTTGTGTTCCATTGATATTTAAATTCATCACCACAAATATTATCATTGCAAAAATAACTTTCAATGTTGAAATTTTTAACCGAATTTACAGCAACATTTACAATAATGTCAGATGTTTCACCTTTGACGAAATGAACCGCCAAAAACTTTACTTTGATTTCATGAACTGAGTGAAAAAAATTCAACTATTACTAGAATTAACTTATGTGACTTTCTATTTAAAGCACCTGATGGCAGCGATATAAATTTGGCATTACTTAAAAGCTTGTGAAGCAAACAGAGCTTCACTTTTATAAATATGTGTGCGTGCACACACACACACACACACACACAGAGATTAGAAAAAGAGAGAAATGAACTTGGCACATCTATTCTAATATCTGCCTAAATGAAATTTATGTTTCACCAAGTGATATAAAACACCTTTGGCAACTACCTTTGTTAAATCAGCATCTTTAAGTAAAATTCTCTTAAAATAGTTAGTAATTTAGACATAGATGCTGATGCTTGCTCAGCAGATTTGTGACCTCTGGTTTTCATGCAAGACCCAACAGCCCCATGGTAGATAGTGAATGTCAACTAACATCTAATGCAAGTTATACATTCAGCTCAACTTTCTTGGAAAATGGAAATTCAGTACTTAATTTTTCATTATATAGTCATTTTAATTGTATATAGCTTATTGCTGACAAAAGCATTTACTTGAAAAATAGAAAGTGTTGTCAGACAATAAAATAAGTGGTTGTAGATTTATGCCACACAATAAATGACAAACCCTGTAGCAAGAGCATTCAGACTACTCTTTATAAGTTCAATGGTCCGATTGCTTGGTTTCTCTTTCCCTGTTCATATTACACATAATTCTAACCTATATTTTCCCACATTTCCCACTGATCCCTCCCTTGGTGGCCTGATGACTTTGTGATTCTTGCAGGCCGTGGTTCAGGCCACAACACAGTAGGTGGCCCACCAAGGAGCAGCCGTGTCAATACCTCCCCCATAAGCCTTGCAGACCAAGAGGAGATAGCTGTCCTTAGCCACTTCCATCCAAGCACACGTCCGTTTCTCAGTGAGCATCTGCAGGCAGTCGCGAGAGGCTATAATTTAAGATTTGTCAGAAAAGAATCAGGAAAAGAGAGACAGGTTATTACCAGTGAACATTTACATTTAACCATGTGTTAAAGTAAGAATGCTGTGTACAGACCATGGCAGAAATTGGAAGTAGTATAAAGTAGAGGTGTGTCAAATCCACTCCAGATAACTTTGATACAACTAGTAAAAAACAAAACAAAACAAAAAACTTTTAATAAAATTCTTAAACCAGTAAAATTGCTAAATGAATGGGAAGCTGGGACAATAGTTAACAACCAGGACTACCTCAGGCAAACTGAGATGGGTAGAAACTCTGCTCATATTCCAGCTGATGAGATGGGAGGGAAAGAAATTAACTTCTGCTTGTTGTTTGTATTGGTTTTGTCAAAATAACATAATCTCCGGAACCAGTCCTCCCTGAGCTCCTAAACGAGCTGATTAGTGTGGAAGCTTCCTTGCTTGGTGAGCTGCACGCTTCCTCAGCTTCTTCAGAGCAGGGGCCATGCTGTCCTGGAGATGGTAGGAGCGAAACCTCCCATCCTGCTGTAAGCTGCCTTTTCTTTCCACTTTCTTGGTACCTTCTCTGAGGGTACATTCAGGTGTAGTGTGGCAATAAAGATGAAAATGAACTAATATTGTTTTAAGTTAGATAATTGTGCCGATGGTCTTTGTTTCTAGCCTCACAGGTGTGGAAGTGGAGTGTGTGGACCATCCTACAGGTGGCCCTCATGCTCTGTCTTCAAACAAGTATGGTTTGCTTGGGTTGTTTAGCCCTGGAGTTGGGAGATGAGTTAACCTGGTAAAGGAAGAGTTCCTGAAGGTGATGCAGTAAATTGTGTTCTGAGTCCAACCACTTTTCTAGGTTCTTCTGCAAGACACTTTGGAGGCATATTTGTGGGAAAGAACAAAATGAGAGATCAAATCTCCCTTGATCTCTCTTGACCCTAGAGCCTCTCATTTCTTTTCCCCTTCTGCCTCAAGAGGAGTCCAGAACACCAGAACTTCTCACGGAAATGCTCAGAGAGGTCCCAGACACTACCCATCCTTGTCTCCCAGCCCCAACCTCTGGAGACCTCTGGGAAGCAAGAAGGTAAGGCTTCTGTTTTACACACAGGGGAGTATCACATAGATTCACAAATCAAAGTAGACAACTTGGTAGTCTGAGGCAAAACTTCCATTTAATCATCCTTCTGTCCTACAGTCCCCAATGGATCCCACAAGCAGATGGCTTAAATCCAGTTACAGCAAGAGCAGCTGGTGTCAAAGACCAGGCCTGTCTGACAAGCCTCCTCGTAGGTACATCCATCCACACAGTTGTAGAAGGTGCACTTGCTGGTGGGGCTGGGATAGAGACCGTTGGACTTTCCGGCACAGAATCCACTCTCGCCAGTGCTGCCACTCCCGGGAGCCACAGTGTTGGTGCGGGAGCCCATGGTAGAGGTGGGCACTCTGCAACCTGAGAGAGTAAGAAAAGGCCCCCATAGGTTCTGGGGTGGACTACTTTCCCAGCATGAGTGTTGTGTCTGTAGTGTCACTGGGGGTTCCTCATCTTATCTGAACCAGTGGTTAAATGCTCTGGGCCTGAATCAGTGATACCCAAGTTCACAGCCCAGCTCTGCTATGAGCTATGTGACCACAAACAAGTCACTAACTTCTCTGAGCCTCAATTTCCTCCCTTAAATGATGGAATACTAGTACTATCTCTTAGAATTATTACATAAAGCATTTTCCCATGTGTATGCTGTATAAAATAGTAAGTGCTACAGAATAATTAGCTTTGTTTTTATTTTATTTTTAAGAGGAAAGTAATGTTATTTATCACCTAAATGCTTGTCCAAATACTATGTTCCATAACCCCCCAAAATCCTACAAAGTGGAAGAATTTTAAAGATTATTTTATTCATGTCAGCTAAGGTGAGAACTGAGATTCAAAACTAGTTCTACCTTGAGTTCAGAGCCTGTGTTATGCCTACTACACTGTTGTCTTTCTTTTTTAAACCACTTTATCAGGTATGATTGACATACAAAGTGTTTACATAAAACTTGATGGGTTTGGAGATAAGTGCACATTGCGATTATCACAATCAATGTCGTAAACATACCCATCACCTCCAGAAGTCTCCTCCTGTCCTCTTTATTTATTATTATTTTTTGTGGTAAGAACACAAGATCTACCCTTCCAGCAAATTTTTAAGTATACAATATAGTATTCTTAACTACAGGCACTATGTTGTACAGTAGATCTCTAGGATTCATCCATATTGTAAAACTGAAACTTGCACCCTTTGACTAATACCTCCCTGTTTCTCCCTCCCTAGTTTTTATGTTTAAGTAGACTACACCTGTCTCCAAGAGCACCTGTGAGGATAACTTGAAATCTGAAAGAACCAGCAGAATTGACATGGTCCAGCAGTCAGCACTGGCTGTCCACATGTCTTCCTGGCCCCTTGTGCTTTCGGCACTTGCCCAGGCCTTTGGGTCTGGGGCAAAGCTGTGTGCTGAGACTAATCGTAATTCTGCTCCTCACTTCAGGGAATGGGCCAGCTGGACCCCTTCAGGGTTCTCCTTCTCTCTTCCCTCTCCTCACCACCTAACTTTGCCATCCCTCCCTTGCCTTGTCTTCTCTGCTCCACAAAGTTCCTAAAGGCTGGAGCTGGGCAGACAGGAACAGGAACAAAGCATTTGTGGTCCTCTCTCTACCCAGGCTCCGGAATGTTCTCCAGGAGCTCCTTGAACAGCTCTACAAGGAAAGCCCTCGGGAACAGGGATGGGCCTTTCTCTCTCACTCAGGGGCTGTCCCTTAGCAGCCACCTGAGTCTCTCTTTCTGGGTCCCACATGCCAGTTCCCTGTGGACATGCTAGGACAGGTAGAAAATCTGAAGGAGGCTTTCTTTGAGGCCAGACTGGGAGGAGCTCTGGATAGTCTTTTCTTCCTCCTTAATGTCTAGTTTGTTACCTCGTGGCTGGTAGGTGGTGCTTCACTACTTACTGGGAGTGGAGACGCTGAGTGCAGACTTGAGGGCATGCATGAAAGGGTATTTGCCTTGTCCACAGAAAGTGCCCGTGAAGTCATCCAAGCCAATGTTCCAGACCATGGACCCCCAACTAGTTCTTCAGCAGCCACTCACCCTGTGGGAGAGAATCGGGGGCACTGTGGGATGTCCTTGCACAAGTGCAGGGAGTGACTCCAGCAGGATGACGGGGAAGGCCATGATCCAGTCATGGAGAGGAGGGAATGGGAGAGTGGCTTTCCCACAGAGACTCTGAGGGAGTCATGGACATATTTGTAGACAAGGAGAGATCTTAGGACTACCAAGTCAGGGAGAATGAGTCTCTCCCCTGCTCTCTGTTATCACCAACCACCTTCTGAGAAGGCTTGTCCGAGTTGGAGCTTGGGTGGTTGTGATGGCAAAAGAGATACAGGGCCCTTCACCTGGCAAGTGTCTGGGCAGAGAGACAGGGCTCTGATGGCGAGGTATAGGGTGAAGGGCTTTGGGGCTGGTAAATAGTAACCACCCAGATATGAGCATGTAAAGGCCAGTGGGCAGAAGCCTAATGGCTCCAAGGATCTCTTGCCTCCTGATGTGGGTTCCTCCTGTATGAAGTTACTGTATGCAGGAGAGGAGAAAAGGAGAGGAAGAAACTGATCTACACCATGGCCCTCGGGATGGAAGAGTGCCTAATTCAGGAAGCACGAATCAGAGCGCTGGATCAGGAGCAGAGCAGAGCAGGGAAAGGGGCCAAAAGGGAGTCTCCAGGAGTGGGCATGGGGGCCGAGGACGGGAAGGCACAGGAGCTGAGGGAAGGGAGGAACCAGCTGCAACTGCCCGGAAGCAGAGGGGTTGTTCCAACCGCCGAGCTCTGCAGCTGGGCCACCAGCCCCCTTGAGACCTCAGGGCCACCCTGGGTCTTGCCTTACCTCTCTTAGGTGTTTTCTTATAATTCAAAGGCACTTGGAGGGCAGGTTCCCTACCTCTCCCAACTGTGCAGAAGGAAGGGTGTGGAGGGCCTTACCTTGAGGGTGAAGCTCTTGGGATTGGCATATCCAATCCACTGATTCCCCTTGTAGGCATAGGGCACCTTCTGGGGAGCGTTCCACACCTCGGTGGCTCCTTTCAAGAAGGAGCAGACCTGGGGCAGGAGGACAAATCACGGCTCAGATGCACCTGCCTGTGTTTGGCTCACATCTCCCTCCTCCCTCCCTTTATTTTCTGGAATACACTCCTCTCCCCACCTCTCTTTGCTGGAAATAAGAGCTCATGGTTCCAGTTTCACCCCAGCTCCCCTGCTTTCCCTCTTGTGGGTGGCACAGTGGAAAGGGCACAGGCTGGAAAGACAAGACCTAAATCCCAGTCCTGGGTCTGCCAATACCCATCTGTGAGACAAGGGACAGGCCAGCTTCTTTGTGCCTTGTGGCCCAGTTTCCCTTTGAAACGAGTTTTCCTGTTTCTCTTATTTGAAAGAATTTTTGCCAAAAAGAGCCAAGAGCCAACAAGGGGGTGAGAACACATAATGTTTAGGGTCTGAGATTCTGGTGCTGGACAACTTTAGTTTGAATCTTAGCTCTGCCACTTACAAGTTCTGTGACCCTGAGCAGGTTTCTTGATCCCTCTGTGCCTCTGTGTCTTCTTGTGTAAGAGGATAAAATCAGCACCTCACTGTTGTGAGGGTTAAATAGGATGATATATAAAAATCACTGAGAACAGAGCCTGGCTATACATTTGGACCCAGTAAATGTTAACCACTACTAGCATGAAAGATGCACATTTACTCTAAAAGGTTAAAATTTGAGATGTTCTATCAATAGTTCATTCTACCCTTCCCTCCCTACCCCATACACTCAGAGCTGGCAACAATGGGGTATCCTGTATTAGAAATCAGAGTATAAATTCCTTCTCTTTGGAAGTATCTATGATCCTTTAGAACAGAAAGTGAATCTCTCTGCTCCTCCGGCCCTCTGGGACATTACCTCAAAGTAGGCAAGACTCCCAGCCTCCTGAGTGTAGGACCTGGCAGTCCCAGGGCCAGAGGTGGGAGCATCCAGGCCATGGCTGGCAGGGTTAGTGAGAGTGAAGGTACTGGCATAAGCCCCAAAGCCCACCATCAGCTCCTCAGCAGGGGCACCTTGATTCTTCCAGTAGTTCATTGCATAATCCTAGAGGCAAGGTAAGGAACATATTACTGTACTAAAAAGCAGCTGAGGATGTGCCCAGAGGCCTGTGGAATAGCCAACGTTTTCTACCCAATTTACTGGCTACTTCAGACATAGCCTGCAGTCCTCACCCTTCCACAGCCCAACCTACCCTTCCTTCTGGAACTGGGTGTTAGAGGCAGCGTCAGTCAAGAGGTATAGTACTTAGGTAGCAGGGCCCAGTGTCAACTGGGAACAAAATGTTTCGCTATCCTCCTTCCCCTCATACGGGACTTGGCATTTGGGATGGGACTGGATTTCAGCTATGCATCCTCTTGTTTTCCCAACTTGTGGAATATAGCAGCTCAGAATTGTTTGAGCATGGGGTATGCTCCTGGGAGACTTTCCCATGCCAATTTTTATATCTCTGGTTGCATTCTACACTGAAATCACATCTAGCCAACTTACACACCTACTAATCATTAAGATTTATTATTACAGCTGCCTATGCCATACAAGTTAAGAAGATAAATCTTATGGGATGGGGAGAAAGTGGAAGGGAGGTGAGGAAGATTAGGGGCAAGATAGATCATGAAATGTGCTCCTAGCATCAATGACAATGATAGTTAAATTATTTTTTCAATGTTTGGGATTATCCCAAGCCACTATTCTGCTTCCTTTGGTGTGAAAGATGAATGGGTACAATTAATCATCGGAAAAAGGAAGCAGGCAACATGAACTGGGTTAAAAAAGATCACCATCTTTATCTTGTCCATCAAGCTTCCTCAGCTTCCCTTTTGGTCCTTGGCCAGGGATCCCATAACATGCTTTGAAAATATCCATCAGAATTAGCTGTCCCAAATCCTTACTCACCACACTGAAGTATTTGTAGTCTCCCTTGTCATTGGGTCCTGCAAGCAGGGGGCTGTCCTCTCCTGTGAAGCCATCCCAGGAGCCCCTGAGGTCATAGGTCATCACGTTGATGAGGTCCATGTACCTTGGGCTGTTGAGGGTAGGATACAAGAGAAGAAAAATGATCCAGAGGAAATCATAGTCTCCATCCCACTCCCCCTAAAGCTCCTAGTCCCTACTGGATGTGTTGTTTGTAATTACATCATGAGGGAATATGCTTTATTGTTCTTTATTTCATTCTCTCTCACCTTTATTTGAAAAATTGATATATAGAAGGCATACAACCCATAATCAATATCTGGCTGCACTCAGACCTTCAGGTCTTGTAGAAGTTTGAAACTCAACTAACCTTTTCTAAATAGCCTTTTATCATTGAGAATTTTGTCTGGCTTCCCACGTCTCTCTCTCAGGCTTTGGGGTCATCTTATTCTTTTGGGACAGAGCCCTCTCTCTCCA
Source organism: Grampus griseus (assembly GCF_964374135.1). Lineage (NCBI taxonomy): Eukaryota > Metazoa > Chordata > Mammalia > Artiodactyla > Delphinidae > Grampus > Grampus griseus. The sequence goes on from NC_139017.1 coordinate 85,866,020, forward strand.
AGGTACCTGAGCATTGGCTAATCTATGGGGCAGGTCTCAGAGTTACTTAGCTCTGAACTTGGGCTCCTGGGCTTGGGGTTTACTTACTTTGATATCTCGGGGATCTGGTAGGCAGTTTCAATGGTACCTTTGCCAGCTGACACAGCAGCAGAAATCAACAACCTAGGCTTGTTGCTCTGGGTGGCTTCATGCTCAAAAGCCTCATACATTTCCTGTGAAACAGAGGACACTGGACTCAGGCTGCAAGGACCAATGAACATTTGACAAGGTCATGATTCTTACAAAGAAAGCTGAACAGTGTTCAGCTTAGAGTCCTTTGCTTCAAAAACTGTTGTTGGGGGGCTTCCCTGATGGCACAGTGGTTGAGAATCTGCCTGCCAATGCAGGGGACACGGGTTTGAGCCCTGATCTGGGAGGATACCACATGCCGCGGAGCAACTGGGCCTGTGAGCCACAACTACTGAGCCTGCGCGTCTGGAGCCTGTGCTCCGCCACAAGAGAGGCCGCGACAGTGAGAGGCCCGTGCACCGCAGTGAAGAGTGGCCCCCACTTGCCACAACTAGAGAAAGCCCTCACACAGAAATGAAGACCCAACACAGCCAAAAATAAAAATAAATAAAAAAACAAAACAAACAAAAAGAACTGTTGTTGGTCTCTGGGAACAACAATGGGTTGTCTCCCCAAAACTTGTACTGAGGGAAATTTGGTGACCCTCTAAGAGTCACAAATAATGTCCAGAGCAGAAAAATAAAAAAAGAAAGCTAATATATGGACCAAAAAAAATGGCTCTTAGCTCTACAGACTATATATGATTAAATCTAACAATTGGAAAAATCAATCATGGAAGAAGAGGAAATAAGAGTACTGACGCAATCATTGGTGCTCAATCAAGCTGCCCAGGGGAGAGGACACTCTGGCCCAACAACTTTATGTCTGGCCCTGGTGGCAGGAGTACCTCTTCACTGGAAGCATCTGGTTTTACTTACCAGAGTGAGGGGCCATTGAACATCTCAGTCTGTAACTAGCTCACCTTGCCCTACATGCTGCCCCCCAAGGAAGGACCTGTTTGGGGACTATTTGACTTCCCATAGCTGTGCTTAGAACATGAATGTTTCAGACTCCTTGGCAGATTTCTTACTGTAAATAAATTAACTTTCATGCTCCCTTACAGTAGTCTCTATAACTTGGCCCTACAAGTTTTCCCTGCAAGAAAAATCTGATCTTACACTATAGAAATCAGGATTTGAGCCAGAAGAACTGAGATTCACACCCTCAGGTGTATTTAGCCTCTCTCAGAACCCCTCATCATATAGTGGTCTTCTCCCCAGTCCATTGTGGACCAGATCCTATGTTCTTTGGACACAGGGAATGTGAGTCATCTTCAACAGGACAGTGAAGAGCTGCTTGGTGTCAGCTGGGTTGCCACAGTTGCCAGGATACTCCCAATCAATGTCCAGCCCATGGAAGTTGTACTTCCTCAGAAACCATATGGCTGACTGGATGAAGGTCTGGTGGTTCTCAGCAGTGGCCACCATGTTGGAGAATCTGGAGTCAGCAAGTCATTATGATCTTAGTGGCAGTGATGGGCTTCAACGTGGACTCTCTCAAGGGCAGGATTCTATTATGCGGCACTTGGGGCTGGGGTAGGGGTGGGGTGGGGGGACACAGGAGGAAACAATAGTGGCCTAAGCTCCTGGGTCCTCTGTCTTGTCACTTAGCCTCCTATTTGTCCAGATGCATATTCAGTTATTCAGACATTCATTTGACATTTGGTAGTGCTGGGATATAGTGGTGAATACAATAGAGTTTCTGCCCTGGAGGAGCTCCTATAAAGGAAGGTATAGATAAGTAGATAGGCAGGTGGTAAGAGCTGTGATAAAGGAAGGACAGACTTCAAAGAGAGCTCTGACCAGAAGGTTATAGGATATCTAAATTTATACCTGAAGCCAGAGGCCACCCACTTCAGAGAATTCAGAGCCCCTGGAGTTTGGAAGAGACTGAGTGATCTGGGAGCGATTCCTCTGTGAATGCAAAGTCTTACCCTTGGGTTCCAAAGTTCCAGCCCCAACAGATAGCAGGGTTTTCAGTCCCCTGTTGCTGGAGATAGAAAGATCCCAATGTAAATAAAATTCCACAGGCAAGGAGATGTCATCTGCTGGTCAGTCTCTCCACCCTCGTATCCCACACCTGAGCAGCGCCAGGCCTACCCCATTACCAGTCTCTGATCTCACACTGGGAGCAGAGCTCTCTGTAGGAGCCAAGTACTGTCTTACTCTGCGTACCTCCAGGACGCAGTATAAATGCTCATTGAACAGGTTCCTGTTCCTGGCCTTGCCAGTGGGCTGGTGGATCCTGATTCAACAGGAAGCTTCAGGGGAAGACAAGGCAGGGCATCCTAGGGAGGATGGAAGAACCTAAAAGTAGTCCCTTAGCACAGATGGTAGAAGGGCTGGAGCTGCCAGGATACACTAGGCCAGAAAGCTGAAAGTCTGAGACTCTTAAAGGAAAGAACAAGGAATAGAGGCAGTAGAAGTGTCTACCATTTACTGAGTGCCTACCAAATGCCAGGTACTTTACATACATTGCTTCTGTCACCCTCACAATCCCAATAGGCAGGAAGTATTGATCTCACTTTGCCCTTTAAGTGATATTCAGAGAGCTTAAGCAATCTGTTCCAGATCACCCAGCTACTAAGGTTGGCAGAGCCAGGATTTAAACCTAACTCTTCTATTCCATGGTGTCTCCCAGCAGGCACCCAGGTCCTGTGAGCTTGATCTTAAAAACTACCCACTGGATTCCCAACTGGACCAAAGTGTCAATTAACCTCTCTGATAAACTGATCAGGCATTCCTGAGTTCCGCCACTTACTAGTTCTGTGGGCAAGGGAAAGCTTTTAACCTCTCTACAGTGCAGTTTCCTCAAGCTTAAAATATCTTTTAAACTTTAACATGCCTACTTCCTAGTGTTTGTTGTGGGGGTTACATAAATAATAAATGAAAAGCACCTAGCATAATGTCTGGCCCACCCAATTCATTGGTAGTCACTCAGTACATGTGCTAAGTGTTTAACTGGCACGAGAACCATCTCGGGTTAAATTGGCAGCTAGCCCATAGGTTGGTGTGGGTCTGTACTGCAACATGGCAACCTCCAGGGGACTGTATTCACAATGAATCCCTTGTGGATGGCTCCGCATGGGACACATAGCATTCAATGCAAAGGATCTGCTGAGAAAATAATCCAGACAAATGACAGCAACCTGCCTCTCCTAGGGAGAATGATGCCAATAGCTCTGCCAATGAGGCATGAGAGTGATTGCAAACAGGACTCAAAGACGAGGCATTCTGGTGTTGGTGTCTCTAAGGACTTCTGAAAGACCCATGTGAAAACCTCCAACCCAGCCCAGAGCCCAAGCCCAGAACTCACTAGCGCTTGAGGCCATTGATGCTGGCATAGAGGGTCTCATCATTCCACTCAATGGTTGTCATCTGGTTGTTGGTCATGCCAGTGAAAGCAAAGATGATGTGTGTGCAGAGACAAGGGTCCACATTCTCGAGCATGTAGTGGGCAATCCAGGACGGTACTGGCTCCAATTGGTGAAGTAACAGACAATTTTGGTTGCTGTGCCTGGAACGGCAGGGAAATAAGAGGTGGCCCCTGCCCTGACTAATATCCCTTGTCCCCAGGGCACCCTGGTACTCCCCATCTTCACATGGGGCACTTACCCAGCTGCAGCAAGAGGGCCAGCCCTAAAGAAGAAAAGAGATCTTGGTCAGAGGGTAGCAGGGTCATTCTTTCCCTGGCTGACCTGGGACAGCACTCGGCAGTAAATGGAGAAGGGGAGCTGGGGCCTGGTACCCCCTCTGCTCTATAAATCTTTTCCCAACATGGACCCCTGCATGATGATTTCAGGGAAAGTAACTAATGTAGGCACTCGGTGAGCTACCTGGAAGCTCAGATGATAGTGAGCAGTTCAGGAACCAGGAACACATGTTGTTATTCGTTCAACAAACTCATATTAAGTACTGAGTTCCGAAGACAAAAAGAAAAACTAGACAAACTCCCTGCCCTCAGAGAACTCTGAGCCTGGTGGGGAAGTCAAACCTGTAAGCACAACCAAACCTCAGCTCAATGCAATGAGACAAGTGTTAAAATTGAGATATGCACAGGATATTATAGAAAACAAGTCAGGGAAGACTTCCCAAGAGAGGTGACATTGGGACTGGGCTCTCTGTTCTCCCTCTAGGCTCCTCTGGGATTTGTGCTTTCTTATCCCTATCACAGCATGTTTCACCCTGAAAGCATTAATTGTTTATTGGTCTGCCCACTAGAATATGAACTCCCTGAGGGCAGGGACTGTGCTTACACCGCTGAATCCCCACTACCCAGCCCAGTGCCTGGCACATAGTCAACTCTCTGTCCATATGTATTGAATAAACAGACCCTAAAGATAAACCAAAGTGGTGGAGAAGGGCAGAGGAGGCACCAGAGGTGGAGAAGGGGAGGGCAGGCAGAGGGCCCCCTCCGGTAGCCATACCCTTCACACTAAGGACTAGAACTCACTTTTCCAGAACCAGTTTCACTCTACTTCTCAACCGAAATTATGCTCCTAAATTTTATTTCCATCCAAGCTACCCAGTTGTACCCAGGATGTGCTGTGCTATCTGACTCAGTGACCATTCTCATTGGGCTCCTACCCACAGTTGCGGCGTCATCTCTAGGGATGAGTTAGCACTGGCGGAACTGCATTAGCTCTTTAAGGTCTTGTCTGCCTCTCTCCCTGGAACCCTCACACCTATCCCCAAAGTACACAATCAGAAAAACCTCTGCCTCATCCAGTTTTCTGCTAACTGTTCCTGTTAGTTGATTAATCCTTGGTCAAGTGTATGCACTGAGTTCCCGCTCTGTGGCTGGCAGTGAGGAGGCATCACAGAGCATCAGAACTAGAATGGCTAGCCCAGGAGTTGAGGAAGATGGTGGAAGAGTAAGACACGGAGATCACCTTCCTCCCCACAGGTACATCAGAACTAGAATGGCTAGCCCAAGTCTTCCATCACCCTACATGGGGAAATGGCCTTGTCCTGATTCACCAGAGTTATCCGTTTTCTTTCCCATCTGAAGCCCTTGGGTGATTAGCAGGTCCTTCCTTCCTCTTCCTCTCCCTCTCTTCCTTCCTTCCTTCCCCACTATGTTATGAACCCAAGGAATCTGCAAGAGAGAAAGGGGACAAGGAAGCCTTGGAGCATAGAAAGTGAGGGTGGAGGTAGAATAAATAGAGGAGAAAAAGCAGATACTCTGAAAGCTCACCTGGGCCACCTGGGACAGACTCACCGGCAAGAATCAGCCATTTCCCCTTTTTGATGGGAAATGCTCATTGCGAGTTCCAGGGCTGAATGGGCACTCGACAGCTTTTTATAGGGAACACTGGAGGCCTTGCCATCCCGCACCTGGCTCCCTTCAGCAAGCAAGGCTCCCTTCCTCTGACCCAGGAATAAAGGGGTAGCAGGTGACACATGGTTCCCACTTATCCTCTGAACCTTATCTGTGTTTTCCTTCTTAGGTAATCAACCCCAAGACACAATGGAGACTCGGTAAGAACAGCCTTAAAAGGTTATTGACTGAAGGTACGTTTAGGAAAATGGTATATCTGGCACAGGTATAAGGCTGGCCTAGGGTTCAAAGTCATTACAGGTCCCAGTAGGCCCTACATGTCCAAAGAGACCATCTGGACTCTAGGGGATGAGTATGGACAAGGGAAGTGAGGCTGCAATTTGACCAGGATTTATCGCTGGCCAGACAAGGGTAGGCAGCCCTGCCCAGCCTCCAACTCCTTGATTCCATCGTAGCAAATAGATGTCAGGTAATGGCTACCAGTTTGTGAGGTTTCACCAAGTTTGCAGTGAGAAAGCATCACTTTTCAAACTTGCTTCCTTTTAACTGAAGGTGGCTCGGTTTTCAGAGGATGGAGGAAATTCACGGGGTGCAGACAGTTATAGTTAGGCTTTGCTTCAGACGGGAGAAGCAGCAAGTCCTGGGACAAGGCCCCAGGTAGCCATAAAAATCAGAGCAAAGACAGCAGCAAAAATGTCCGTGGATCGAGGCACTGAGAATCACAATGTTTTAGGACCTGTCTCCCTCCCTCCACTCCACTCCCAGGCTAACTGCCCAGACAGAAGGGGATGCACCTACAGGAAGCCCACTATGAGGCCACATCACAGATGTCCAGACCGCGTCTCAGGGTCACTCAGCCCCAGAAGGCAATGAGAGGAGCAAAGGTGTGGTTTTTCCTCTGGCATTGCCACCAGCCCCAGGACACCCACTGAGTCCGACCAAAATCCCAGTTGGGACGGGTGGCACTGCTGGCCGCACTCCAGGCAACACCTACCTGCTGCTTAGAGACCTACTAGGTGAGTGTTCAATGTCTTCTGAAAGATGCTGATCAGACCTTTGGGAACTTCTAATCCAGACCCATTTAAGGGCAATCTGGGTTCACAGAGAATACAGGAATGGCTCCTACAGATTTCAATATAAGTATGATGGGCTCCTGGCAATCCCATGGCTGTTATCCTTCCCAGGCCTTTGACTCAGTTGGCCTCTAGTCATTGACTGCCAAGCACTTGAGGCATGAACTAACTGGAATTGGCCCGGTCTTGAAAATAGTAATAACAGCTCACATTCATTCAGCCTGTGCAATGTGCGAGATGATTAAGTCATTTAATCCTCAAATCAACCCTTTGAGGCAGATTATTGTCATCCCTTTTACAGACTGGGGAAACTGAGATTTAAGGGAAATTAATTAACTGTCTAAGGTCACACTGAGAATAAGTAGAGCTGAGACCCAAGCAGAGACACCCTGCCTCTGGGACCTGGGTTCTCTTGCTCCACCATCCCTCACCCACACCACCCTATACAACGGCACATACGGCTCCTCTATGGCAAAGGACTCCTACCTAGCCTTAAAAAGTCTCCTGAAAGAAGTTGTCTGGGGTCGGGGGTGGGTGGGGGGGGTGGGTAGGAGGTTGATCAGAGTTCCTCTCCAATCTCAGCTAAACAAAAGGCCCTAATCTCCTTAATCTACTCCTGGATATTTGCAAAGCAAAGGGTTCTCTCCTCACAGCAGGTGTGAGAAAGGAATCCATAGAGTTCAGGGCTTGGAGCCCAAGACATAGACCTTTGATGGACTCTTGGGCTCCATGCGAGGCCAAGGTAACTGTGTTGGACAGCTGTCCATGATAATCAAAGTAACAACAGACACAAATAATGTTTTTGATGTGTCACATACTAGCCTAAATTCTTTGCAAATATTACCTTACTTACCCCTCATATCTCCAGCAGCAGGCACGCTTATTATCCCCATTTTACAGAGAAGAGTGGAGCACAGAGAAGGTAAGTAACTTGGCCAAAGTCACACAGTAAGTTAGTGATAAAGCCAGGATGTGAATCCACGCAGTCTGACTCCTGACTGTGCTCTTAATCATTTCACTCTTCTGCTTCTCAAGAACACAACAACCTGAGGAAGCAAAGGACTGAGCCAGAGTTAGAAAACCAGAGAGGTACCCCAAACAACGTATACCTTATAGTAAGAAGATCTGAGCTCTGGGGCAGCATTTAGGGGGCCTTGGGCACAAAGTTCCCCCTAGTCTCCAGCAGCGTTTGCCACCCCTGTTTTTTCATATGTACATCTGATGTTTTCTCAACCATAAAGGAATAAATCCCCTAGCACTCCCACTCTCACTCACCTTCGGATCACGTAGCCACCTCTAAGCCCCTTCACCTGCAGAAATTCTGGTGCTGAGGCAGGAGATAGATGGGTTCCAGGCTAGGCATTTACAACTAGCCTCCTGTTTACATTTCTTGAGGAAGGAGGCATGTGGGCTCTAGACTAGACACTTACAACCAGCCTCCTGTTTGCCCTTCGAGATGGAAATAACAACAGGAACAGGGTAAATAGCTGGACTTTGCCTCCTGTGGACACTTTAAGATAACAGTTAAGGCAGGGACAGAGAGGGCTAAACCCTGCTTGAGTAAAAGATCAAGAGGTCACATATTTCCCATCCTTGGGTCAAGGGAGATACTGCACATGCACAGAAAGTCTCCTTGTTGGTCAAACCGGAGGGGGCACCATCCCAGAATAGGTGCTGCCAAGGCCCCCCATAGGCCTCTGGGCTGGAATCCATCTTGGAAAAAGTAGTGCACACCTGTTGGGGAGGGTCCTAGGACAGGTCAGGTGTGGAAAAAGAAACCAGGTCGTTGGCCACAGGTAAACAAAGACCCGGAAGAACTGCCCGATATAAATGACTTAACCGCCTCTTTACTGCACTCATTAGGGAGGACACCCACACCCTTTCTCTCCTGGTGTGTATCTTTGCCCTGCTTCTTTCTTAACTAAACAAACTGTTTCTCTGTGGGCTCTCCCATTCGTTGTACTGTGTCTCTAATAATAAACTTTGTACCTGGTTTTACAGTTTTTGCCTCCTTGAGAAATACATTTTTCAGTGGGAGCAAGGGCCAGGGGAATTTTGCTTCTAGCCTCTAGCCTCTGGTGGTCTAGGGGCTAGGATTCCCTGTTTTCATCCAGGTTACCCAGGTTCAATTCCTGGTCAGGGAACTAAGATCTCGTTCACTGCTGTCTCTCTGAGATCAGTGCTGCCACCACTTAGATATATGATCTTACATTCCCTGAGCCCCAGTCAGCTCATCTGCAAATTGGGCTTAAATGCCTCCTTCATAAGCCATGATGATTAAATATGCAAATGAAAGTGTTGTTCAAAGTTTAAGATAAGGGACTTCCCTGGCGGTCCAGTAGTTAATACTCTGCGCTTCCACTGCAGGGGACACTGGTTCAATCCCTGGTTGGGGAAATAAGATCCCTTATGCCGCGCAGCCAAAAAAAAGAAAAAAAAAAGAAAGTTTAAGATAAAAATCATTTTTCAATAAGGAAAGGATTCGAAGAGTAGTGGGAGAATGAGGGGAAACACAATTTATCCTGAAATTAGGGTGTCTGAACTCAGAAACAGCCTTAGACTTCAAGCAGCCTTACTCCCTGCTTCGGACACCATGCTTTAGAGGAAGAATTGCAAACTTTTCCATAAAGGGCCAGATAGTAATACTTTAGGCTTTGTAGGCCATACCGAATCTGTTGCAAGTTCTTGACCCTGCCACTGTAGAGAGAAAGCAGCCATAGACAATATGTAAACAAAAATGGGCACAGCTGTGTTCCCATAAAATCTGATTTACAAAAACAAGCAGTGCGTTAGATTTGACCCATCGGCCGCAGTTTGCTACCCCCTGCTTTTGATGGCTCCATTCTTGTCCTCTTCCAGCTGCACCCCTCCCCGTGAGGTGAGAAGACTGCAGGGCTAAGGGCACATCCACCTGAAGCCCACATCCCTGCTCTTTTAAACCCTAATCCAGATACCCAGGACTCCTGCTCAAATAGCCCAAACAGCCTGTGCCCACTTTCAGGGCCTGCACAGCCCTTTTTCCTGGTCCCATGATCCTGAGTGTGAACACAATGCTAGTGTGAACACACCTGCTAGAGGATGTGTGTGTGTGTGCGTGTGTGTATGTGTGTGTGTGTGTGTGTGTGTGTGTTGGGGTGGGGTGGGGTGTAGACAAACCTTGGATGCAAAGTGTGTACGTGAGGTCCTTGCTCTGTGGGACAGGGATGGAGATGGGAAGAGAAGGGTGTTGAACATGGGCTGGGAACCAAGAGCACAAGCTGCTGCATGCTGGTGCAGAATTCCGAGGAGTCGGAGAATTCTGAATTCAAACCTGGTCTTTTAGGTCATTGTGAAATCATACTTGTTAAGAATATAAACCATATTTTAATACTTGGCTCATTTAAATATTTAGACATATGATATGCAGGCCTCCATTTGTACCCCAGCCCTGGGTGCCACAAATGGTGAGACAGGACAACCTTATACCAGAAGGTCAAAGATTGCACAAATGAGGCCACACTGACTGGAGCAAATGCTTCTTTTATTGTGCTTCAGGACAACAAGTGAGCAGCTGCAGGAGAACAAAGCCAGGCCCAGTTTGAAGTCTGAGAGAAAGTCAAGGGGTGGCTTGGAGGAGAGACATCTGGAGAGCCTCTTCTAACCTCTGAGAATCTCACTCAGGAATTCCTGCAGAGGAGGGGCAGGCAGCTCCTTGCCTGCTCAGCTACGAGTTAAACCTGGGTACAAAAGAAAGACTATTTCAAAGCCCAAGTCAGTAACCTGAGGCCTGAGTCAAGTTACTAAGCCATAGATGTTCAGAGTTGGAAAGCTGCTGCCCAGTCATATAGTCTAGGAGATTTCAAACTGTTCTGGGCCTTTCTGCAGGACAACATGGCCAGTCCTCTCCAGTTGTCTGTCTGCAGTGATTCCCAGTCTCCTGCTCCTCCATTGCAATGGATGTCAGCACAGCTGGTTGGTCAGCAACGGCTCTCACCTGCACAAGAGGATATGCGTACCATTCACCTGGGGAACCAGGCACCCCGAGATGGGGCAGAGCCAAACCACCTGCCGTTAAGGCAATAGTGGGCTTGGTCATCCATGATGACCATGAGACCTCCTGAATGTCTAAAGTAAGATCAACTGTGGATGTGGAGAGGGAGGGAGCTTTACTAACGACTGAGATTAGGTTTCTTAGCAGTGAGTGGGGGACATAAAATCAGATTTATTCTGATTTAGAAAATTAAAACAGGCTGATGATTTTGTGGTGGAGTCAACATTTATGCCCACTCTACATGAAAAGAAAGCCCTTAGCTCAGACTGTTCTCAATAAATAGTAACCAAATTATTACTGTTATATTTTTTAAACTATGGGAAGCCCACCAAAAGGACAGAACCAGCTTAATCAATAAGGAAACAAGGCAGAAGGTCCAAAGGACATAAGAATGGATCAATCCAAATATGTGAAGATGATCTCCCCCAGTCCCCTGTGTTCCACTCTGCCCACTCTCCGCCCACTCCCAGCCTGTCCTGGACTCTGTTATTTTCCTAGGGAGCCAAGGCTTCTCTTGACAGCTTGAAAAAGAGGGTAGGAGCCCTGGCTGCAGGATTTGCTGGTAAAGTCATCCATGTCAATGGACCAGATCATGGCCCCTCCCAGGTTTAGATTCTTTAGGAACTGAACCTGAGGGTGACACAGAAGGGCATACAGAGGTTAGAAGAGACTGTTAAGGGCCCAAGACCCAAGTCAGGTTCAGATGAGGGTTTGAGCTTAGAGTGCAGAAGTAGACTTATAGCCTATGGAGTCATGGATTCCCTGAAGGGAAAGGTCACTTAGGGAGGCTTATAAAATGAAGAGAAGGCCACCCACTATTAACCACTTCTCATGGAATAACCACACCCTAGGTTCAGTGTTCTTGAAGGCTCTGAAACACTAGAGGCTCCGGTGTGAGGAGTGGGAACTTGGAAGCCACTAGCAAGATTTGAATTACAATTGGGTTGTCAATTACATTGATGCCTTTGTCCTGCTCTAAGCCTGGAAGGCAAACAAAGGTCTTAGCAAGATCTAAGAACTGGTAGGCTCAGAAATTTGGTCTCCTAGAGAGGTAATCCATAAGAAGGACGGAAGGGTTTGTCCTGAGATGATCAACTGGGTGGGTAACTACTCTATATAGACACCAATGTCTCCTTTGTTCCCTCTCCCTTCTCCTCCTACCTCCTCTCCACTCCTCGCTTCTCCCCTTATTCTTAATTCTTCCTTGCGTCCTTTCCACCTCTCCCACATGTACCATAGGTGCTCACAGGTGTGGCTTAGAGTCACTACTAGGTTTGAGCCACAGAGGCCACTGGATCCCATCCAAGAATGGAGCCCCAGAGGCTTCTTTCCTTCCACACAGACTACTAAGGCATTTGACCTCACACCCCATTCCCCACCCGCATGAGTGTTCTGCTGTCCCAGAGCCTCTTGCCTACCTACCCTGGTCTCCACGCTCTCCACATCCTCATAGCTCACCCACAGGTTTCCCTTGACTGCATAGGGAACCTGATGATCCTGGAGCCTCGTGATCTTGACTCCTTTCAGGAAGTGGCAGATCTGGCAGGGGAAGGAGGAACAAGAGGGTCAGTAATGGGTTGTTCTTGAAATTTAGAAATAGAAGGGGCAGGTAAGACACTAGGGTCTTGGGGACAACAGAGTCTTCACTCCAGAGATCAATGAGAGAAATGACCAGATACAGCATACAGAATGGATGGTCCAAGGTGAACCTTTGGGAATTGTTTGTGCTAAGTCCTCATCAGGAGGAGCCACAAACAGCTAGAGGGCAGACAGTACTTGAGTTCCACATCAGACCTCAGCACTGACCAGTAAATCTTCCCATGTCTTCATTTGAAAAATGGAAACTATTATAATTATGTCTCCTATACACCTATCTTACAATATTGTTGTTAGGATCAAATGAACTAACACTCGTTAGGAAAAAAACAACTTTGCAAACAGTACAGTGCTTTATAAATATGTAACATTACAATGACAATCACCATCATTCCCCCACCTTGTAGATTATCCCTGCTTCAATCCCGCTGCTCTCCCTCTCCCCTTTCCCCTTCCCAATGTGCCTGTGTTGGGATCCCCACTTTTATCATCAGCTATTTTCTCTTTCTGTTAGCATAAGTAAGAGCTACTAAAAGAGATAAATCTTCAGTGGCAAAAAATGTATTTTAAGGTCATGTAGAAAACTCATTTTGGATCTTGCTTACATTTTTTAGATTATTTACACTCACGTTTGTCTCAAAGAGGGTAGAAAATGGAAAGTTGAATATTTAAGCAAATACCAGTTTGTCAAAATTATAATGATCTAGCGTGGTAAACTGAACAATCAAATTAAATTTTCCATGAAACAGGGAACTGTGTATACAGTGGTCCGTACTAAAATCCTACCAGCAGATTCTGAGCACTGACTTCTCTTATCCCTTATATTAAATGATTCAGTGAGGATTACCATGGTGACCCATGCCCCTTTCCCCCTGCCAACTGAACAAGGTGCCTCAATCATTCCCCTGTGTGAGAAGAGAGGAAAAATTGAACATTACACTCACTGAGTACTTCAGTGGATGCCAAGTCCCTCAGTAGGGGTTTATAGCTTGCTCACGCCAGTGACAAGAGGCTAGACTAGGACTCCAAGGGGAAACCAAGATGTAAGATATTATTCTTTCCTTACCTGATCCAACTCCTTCCCATCCTTCAAGGGCCAGCATGTATCTCTCTTCCCCTGTTACCCATCTTTGAACTCATGACCCTCCACATGGGCCACTTAATCACATCTCATTTTGCAATACCTACATAATTTTATTAACTATTATAGTTATCTTTGGGGTTTTTTAAAGTTTTTTCTTTTTTTTTGGCCACACTATGCAGCTTGCAGGCTCTTAGTTCCCCAACCAAGGATTGAACCTGGGCCCTCAGCAGTGACAGCACGGAGTCCTAACCACTGGACCGCCAGGGAATTCCCCATAGTTATCCTGTTTTTAAACTCTTATTTAACTTGTTATATTATGAATGCACTCTACATTCTTTCCACCTTGACAGTAAGCCCTTTGAGACAAGGATGAAGAATTACTTATTTCTAGCTCTCACAGTACCCAGTCTTTGTGATATGGCAGGGTCCCAAGAGTTTCTGTTGGGTGAATTATTGTTTGATTCTTAGTGTTTCCTATACATTAAAAAAAAACTTTTTTTTTTTTTCCCAGATTGAGGGGCAGAAAGAAATGATGGTCTAATCAGCCAAACACCTTTGACTGTTATCTCTGTGATGTTAAGTCTGTCTGACTTCTGGACAGAATCTGACACATTTGACCACTCCTCTCTTCTTGAAACACCCTCTTCTCTAAGGTCTTTGGCACAGAACAGTATGGGTTCTGCCTAGCTTCTGTTGATCTTGTCAGTTTCCTTAGTGGGCTCCTCTTCTGCCTATCTCTTAGGTGCAGGAGGTTCTTGAGTTTTGTCACTACAAATACCGTCTTTATGCTGATGATTTTAGAATCTACATCTCTAGCACAGAATGACCTCCTGTGATCCAAACCCATATACCTAACCACTCACTTTTTATCTATATGTCCCACAGGCATTTGGATGTCCCACTTGCTCCTCAAACTCAGAATGACCAAAACTGATCTCATGATTGAGACCAATGCTCACTCTGCTCCTTCCTATCCCAACTCAGTAAAAATGGCATTACCATCCACATAGTTGCCCAAGTCAGAAACCTAGGACCGTCTCCCCTTTCAGTCTCCCATACTGCTCCACCCATCCCCACTCCTCACTAGTTCCACCTCCTCTCCTGATGTCAGCTACATCACTTCCTCCAGGAAGCATTCACCGACCCCCTCCCAAGTCAGAGGGAGGTGCTTCTCTTACATGCTCCAATAGTACTCCATACTTCCCTTCCCAGCATTCAGGATGTGATACTTTATTATTGTCAGATTGAAGCTGGAACTCCTACCCAGAGACAGGGGGCAGCTGAAGGCACAGGGTGGTTCCAGGTACCTCATAAAAAGCCAGGAAGCCTGAAAACTTGGTGATGGGGCCAGCAGCTCCAGGACCAGGGGCAGGGGCCCCCAAGTGTTTCTGCAGAGGCCAGTGTAGAGGAACGTCCATACATTGGGATGCCCATGACCCCCTTCTCCACAGGCGTCCCTTTGTTTAGCCAGTATCCCACAGCATATTCCTAGAAAGAGAAGTAGACTGAGGCACAGTGTGTATGGGAAAGAAAGGTGTCAGACCTTTCTGAGCCTCCAGCCCAAATTCACAGAAGTGACTCCTTGATTCCCTTTCTACATCAGTGGCTATGGAGGGTCCCACCAGAACCAGAGTGCTTATTCTAATGCACTTAATGCTCTTCAGCACTGAGACCAATTCAGCTTTTTCTAATCGTGAAAGAAAACTGAACAATGGGTCACGAAAGAAATCGGGCAAGTGACCTAGAAAACATGAAATCAAAGTTGTCGCCATCTTTCTTTCCCCTTTGAGTCAATTGCCTATGGAGTTTGTCTACACTATGGCTAGTTGTGTTACTGATGAAAGCGGGCGTGGGGGGAGGTGGCCGTCAGACCCTAGTCTGTGGGGCCTCACAATGACATCAGACCCAAGAGGCTAGGTAAGAGGTCAGAGGCTAGCTGGGGCCTTACTGCCCTCCAGAACAGAATAAGGGGTTGGAGAGGATGAGGATATGTCTCCTTACCCTTAAAGATAATCAATGGAGAGGAAAGAATGAAGGGAACTTGATGTGACACAATCATACGGAGTTCTAGAAAACCCCAGACTAGAAATCAGAATACCCAGCTTTGGACTGACCCATTTTTTAATTTTAAACATGAAGGCCTGGAAATATGCAACCTAGACAACATTTTCTCTCACCCAATTTTAAGAATACACATCTCTATATATGTACCACAACAATAAAATTGTTTGGTTAATGACATTTTTCCCTTGCATTTTTCATTTGCCACCACTTTTCAGGACCTTCACATCAGCATGACCTTGAACAGCCAATTAATGCCAGGCTTCCATTTCATCATCTGTGGAGTGAGAGTAATGCTTCCTGACCAGCCAACCTCAGAGGATTATGTTGAAGATCAAATTAATGGGGAATGTGGACAGACACAGCAGAGTACCAAGTCCTGTACATCCATGTGGGCACTAGGAAATGTATCAAAGATGGAGAATTAAGAGAAGACTGGGGTGGCTGACACCTTGGGCCAGAGACAAAGTTTAGGGCGCTTCAAATATGAGGTCCTCTGACATTTTCCTGGTGACATTTTACTGTGCCTGGTCAAAGCATTTTCCCTGTTCTCACCAGCTTCCAGGGTTACCTGAGTCCCTCTGGCAACACATCCCCTCCTCAGTTCAAGACAGAAATAACTCTGGACAAGCTGCACTGTCCTCAGCTTGCCCCACAGCCAGTGTCCCACCACCCTTCCTCCTTATAACTCTCCACATTGTAGTAAGAGCTTGTCCCTCTGTCCAGCTGCTACTTTCTCAGAGGGCTATTATGGCCAGTGATGAGGGGCTTTTCCCAAGATCCATGGAAGTCAAAGGAAAGGAGGTTGATGAAATCCAGTTCTCTAGATTGCCAAAAGCAAAGGAAAAGATTCTGTGATGAGCAGAGGTGGGAGCAACTACTGTTGACCCCTGAAACGTTGTGGGTTTGAATTGCACAGTCCCTTTATACAAGGGTATTTTTCAACAGTAAATACTTCAGTACTACATGGTCTGTGGTTGGCTGAATCCACAGATGTGGAGGAAACATGGATACAAGGGGCTAACTATAAATTACATGTGGATTAACCCTCGCTTTGTTCAAGGGTCAACTGTATACATATTTGTTTAGGGCTTTGGATGCTGTTAGAAGGATTGAAATTAGCCATAGAGGAAAAGTTCCTGCCCAGATGATGTGGTTAGGATAGTGACCTTCATGCTCTCCCTCTTCCCTTCATCCCTCAGACATACTGGCATGCATCACTTGCATGGGCCAGGCTGGAGGCAGAGAGATAGAGGGGGTGCTCCAATGCACTTACTTTACCAATTCCTTGATCTGATAGCTGTTGTCAATCATATGCCTCCCTGCGGAAACTCCTGCAGTCAAGAGAAGCCTTTCTTTGGTGGATTTTACAAAGTCCTGATGAAAGGCTTCTGCTAACTCCTATGAAAACAAACAAAAAAAAACCAGAAGAGGTCAATTTTCCCTCCCAGAGGAAAGCGCTAAAGTTCTTGCTTGATAGGACATTTCTAGATGGAAACAGCATTAGATGGAAAGATCAAATCTTTTCTCCCCATTCCCACATGGGGATGCCTCCTGCCTTGTGGTCAGGAAATCTACACATTAGGTAGGAGGACAACCAGTCACATTGTACCCAGGAAAAACTGAGTTTCCTCCGAATGGATTCTCTAATCTATCTGATAGAACATCTGTGAGACTCTTTCAGTGCTCAGGAGATTCTATGGTCCCACAATCTTTTATGTGGGTGTTGCTTTGTTTCAGTGTTGTTTATTGTATAAGGAGGCTCTGTTCTTTGATGTTGTCCTTGCCCTAAACTAGGACCAAGGGCTTTTCCTTCATCAGTGGGGGCTTCTGGAAGAAAGGGACTGTCTTCAAGCCAGAGCCAATCTCTTCCTTTTTTTCTCCTGGTGTGGCCATGGGTTCCACTTGTTAAGGTACTAAGGGTACCACAGAGTTTGCCTTACATGAATCAGCACAGTGAAACAAGTGTTGTCTTTCAGATCTGGGTAAATCCAGCTATGTCCAGCCCATCAAAGTTATGGTTCCTCAGAAACAGGATTACGGAGTTGATAAATTCCAAGCGTAATGTAGAAGAACCAACCATGCGGTGGAACCTGGGTAGAAGCAATACAAGCAATACAGATGTTTTTGGAAAGAGGAAGTAATTACCATTGCACAACATATTTTTCACAGAAATCCTGAAATAGTCTTCTGTTCCCCAATATTTTCTCACCACTTATCTATCCCAACCCCTGCCTCTTTTGGAACAAAAGAGGAGAGGAAGGATTGTTGGGCCAGAAAATTGATTGGATTGGGCAGAGGACAACTGGGTTCTCTGCAGACCTTTCTGCAGGGTAATGGAGCTGCCTTTAACAAAGACACTCCTTGACCAAACTTTAGCCAGACTCCTCTGAACCCTCTTCTCAACTAGACTTTGACCTTGGACTTCTGTGCCTATCTTTGCAGAGTGCAGTTTTAGCAAGAATCCTAAGTCATGGACTTGAGGACATGGGGAGGGGGAAGGGTAAGATGGGACAAAGTGAGAGAGAGGCATGGACATATATACACTACCAAATGTAAAATAGATAGCTAGTGGGAAGCAGCCGCATAGCACGGGGAGATCAGCTCCGTGCTTTGTGACCACCTGGTGGTGGGGGATAGGGATGGTGGGAGGGAGACACAAGAGGGAGGGGATATGGGGATATGTGTATACGTACAACTGATTCACTTTGTTATACAGCAGAAACTTACACAACAATATAAAGCAATTATACTCCAATAAAGATGTTTAAAAAGAGAATCCTAAGTCAGTTTAATGAGACTGCCCCACCCTTGATATCAGATCTTCTTCAATATCTGATCAAATTCCTCCTCCCCTACCATCCCCCAGGTGATATCTGTTCACCCTGGCCTGCCTTCAGCAAGAGTTCTGTTGAGTCAGTTTAGCAAGAATCTCCCTACCTCTAATGTTCCCTCTTTTTCCATCCACCAACCCACACCTGCAACCTGTTCCTTGGCTATACCTCCCCACTTGCCCCTGCTGTATCCAGAATTGAGCCCAGTACTATACTGAGGTCTCCTTTCCCCTCTTATAATATTTCCTGAATAAAAGCTATTTTTACCTCTTTAATTACTGTCCAGCTCTGGTTTTCTTTAACATCTTACACCCTTGAGAAAGCAGTTTGCAGTGTGGTGGGCTTAGGATTGGGAAATCTGGGTTCAAGTCCCAGGTCACAGTCATTTCTAGTGACCTTTTGTTCACTAACCAGCTCTCTGGCTTCAGTCTGGCCATCTCTAAATTGGGATTGAAGATACTGATCCTGCCTCATCTATCTCAAAGTGATCACATTTTGACAAGCTTCATGAAAGCAGAGCTGGACTTCACATTCCCCAAACAATAAACCCAGGCACGAATTAGCAACCCAGATCTCCCCAGTCCCAGGGCTTCTGGTGAAAAGCCAGGAGGACCCTGAAAGCAGCAGCCCCTCAAGAGCTTTTATCTGAACTAGAATTCTTAAGCCAGGAAGTTGATTCTTAGCTGCCCACACAGAGGGCACCAACAGTATTTAAAATCCAAAGCTATAGACAAGATATTGGTATTTTCCAGAGGACATATCCTTTGACTTGTGTCACTTCCCACCTCTCACAACACCTCCCATCCCCAGACAGATTTAGAGTCTTGAATTCATTTGTTTCAATCAATATTAAATTAAGCTGCTTGTAAATTTTGGAGATTAATCCTTTGTCAGTTGCTTCATTTGCAAATATTTTCTCCCATTCTGAGAGTTGTCTTTTGGTCTTGTTTATGGTTTCCTTTGCTGTGCAAAAGCTTTGAAGTTTCATTAGGTCCCATTTGTTTACTTTTGTTTTTATTTTCATTTCTCAAGCAGCTCATGCAGCTCAATAACAAAAAAAAAAAAAAAAAAACCCAAACAACCTAATCCAAAAATGGGCAGAAGACCTAAATAGACATTTCTCCAAAGAAGATATACAGATTGCCAACAAACACATGAAAGGATGCTCAACATCATTAATCATTAGAAAAATGCCAATCAAAACTACAATGAGGTATCATCTCACACAGGTCAGAATGGCCATCATCAAAAAATCTAGAAAAAATAAATGCTGGAGAGGGTGTGGAGAAAAGGGAACACTCTTGCACTGCTGGTGGGAATGTAAATTGATACAGCCAGTATGGAGAACGGTATGGAGGTTCCGTAAAAAACTACAAATAGAACTACCATACGACCCAGCAATCCCACTATTGGGCATATACCCTGAGAAAACCATCATTCAAAAAGAGTCATGGGGCTTCCCTGGTGGCGCAGTGGTTGAGAGTCCACCTGCCGATGCAGGGGACACGCGTTCGTGCCCCGGTCTGGGAAGATCCTACATGCCGCGGAGCAGCTAGGCCCGTGAGTCATGGCCGCTGAGCCTGTGCGTCTGGAACCTGCGGTCTGCAACGGGAGAGGCCACAACAGTGAGAGGCCCGCGTACCGCAAAAAAAATAAGATAAAATAAGTCATGTACCAAAATGTTCATTGCAGCTCTATTTACAATAGCCAGGAGATGGAAGCAACCTAAGTGTCCATCATCGGATGAATGGATAAAGAAGATGTGGAACATATATACAATGGAATATTACTCAGCCATAAAAAGAAATGAAATTGAGTTATTTGTAGTGAGGTGGATGGACCTAGAGTCTGTCATACAGAGCGAAGTAAGTCAGAAAGAGAAAAACAAATACCGTATGCTAACACATATATATGGAATTTAAGAAAAAAATACTGTCATGAAGAACCTAGGGGTAAGACAGGAATAAAGACACAGACCTACTAGAGTATGAACTTGAGGTTATGGGGAGGGGGAAGGGTAAGTTGTGACAAAGTGAGAGAGTGGCATGGACATATATACACTACCAAACGTAAAATAGATAGATAGTGGGAAGCAGCTGCATAGCACAGGGAGATCAGCTCTGTGCTTTGTGACCACCTAGAGGGGTGGGATAGGGAGGGTGGGAGGGAGGGAGACACAAGAGGGAAGAGATATGGGAACATATGTATATGTATAACTGATTCACTTTGTTATAAAGCAGAAACTAGCACACCATTGTAAAGCAATTATACTCCAATAAAGATGTTAAAAAAAAAAAAGAAAAAAAAATTAAATTGAGGATTTGGTTCCTGCATGTATCTCAGCAGCACAGTGGAGGAGATAGCAAAACTTGGACTATTATCTGAAAAACATGGTAGAAGTAGGTTTGTAACTTTATTCTTATATTTCAGAAGTGCTCACAGTGATTAGAAGAAAAGCAAGGATACCTCTTTTAGGGAGCAGTTGCATCTGATGTTCTGGGCAGAAACCTCCAATTTTAGGAAAGACAAACATTGTTTAGAAATTTAGAAGCAAGTCTGTGCATTACATATTTTTAAGTATTGCTGCATAGCACCTGGCACAAAGCCTGGCATTTACCTAATAATAATGACAACGTTAATATACAACAATAATCATTGCAACCATTAGGTCCTTTTTGCACATCAGCACTACCTAAACAGTTTGCTTGCATTGCCTGCCCTCACAACTTCATCCTTGGGTTGAATCTGTTATTTGCCTCATTGTGTAGTTTTTTTTTTTAATTGAAGCATAGAGACATTAAAAAAATTGCCTAAAGGAAAGAAAAAAGAAAAAAAGAAATTGCCTGAAGTTAAACAACTTGCATGCAGCTTGCATATAGCTAAAGAGAAAGCCAAACCAAATTTGTTTATCTCCGAAGTCCTACTTTTAACCACTAAACTAATATACAATAAGTACTCAATAAATTATTTATTGAATAAATGAATGCATGCATGTAAGAATGAATGAGTGAAGATATTTTTAATTGAATCGAAGATAAGCAGGTATTAGGAATGAGAGGGAATTTGGGAATCAGATGGATAATTGCCATGAAAACCCATTAATAATTAAAAGGAGTTCATGGTGAGGTTAATGCAGAACCAGATAAGTTAGGTAGGTTGATCTTTTTTCTTTATGTGTATAGAAATTGCTTTACTAAGTATTCTACAAGTTTTGAGCTGGTAGAGACTTTAGAAATTAATTAGGTCAGCCCTCTTATTTCATAGATGAAAATATTCAGTATAAAAAAAGGAGAAGAAAAAGTTGACACTTACTGGTCGATAACTAAGTCAGGCACATGACATATGTTACCTCATTCGAAGTCTTTGCACGCACCTTATGAAGTAGATGTTGTGATGTACATCTTACAGATGGGTAAACTGAGCTCAGAGAGGTGAGTTAACTTTCCCTAGGTCACTCATCTACATAGGTCTTCTAATGTTACTTCTTTCCTCTGCTTACTCCAGCTGTAAAGAGTACTGACCTGCTACACGAGAAAGATGTCTTACCAGACTTCTCGTGAAAGCGGAAAGCCTCTGCTGACTGAGATTAAGATCTCTGGACATTTTAAAATGTTGGCACTTTAAAAAAAAATTAAAGCAGAAGAAATTCAAAATTAGATTAACTGCATTTAAAAATTGCAAAAAAAGGTGCCTTTCTTCCTTACATATTTGTATTTATTTAGCTTGATGCAAATGGAGTATCATTTTCCTGTGAATAGGAATTATAATTTATAGTATATGTCTCATATTAATAACTATTTTGTTTTTAAGCAAAACAGACCGATTGCCCCTATGCTGCTTTGCACTTCCAGGCCATCCAGCTGTACAACCATGACCCAGGAAATCGAGGTCCCCTGATGGCTGCTAAGGACTTGGTTTTATGTGGAAGTCACCTACATGACCCACCCCCATGGTACAAAGTCAAACCTTCAAAACCCTTTAAAAAATTGTATCTCCCCATAGTCCATTAGGTGAAAAACCTTCATGTAAATAATTGAAAGTTTACCAAATACTGCTTCCAGTTCAATTTCTCCCACGACTTAAGTATCTGAGCTTGTGTTAAACTCCTGCAGAGTTCCTTCCAAGACACAAGCAAACATAGTGCTATGCCTCAACTTGTGACAAAATTCAGATCAGTTTTGCCATCTAAGTCAAGGGAGGACCTTTCTAAAGCCTAATTCAATGTCTCTTTTCAAGAGGAGGAAAAGCAGTGATGATTAGAGATTACACGGCAGAATAAACAAAAAATAGAGATATTGTGGTCTTACCCTTTGGAACCAAACAGATACCTTCCAAAGGACAAGAGAATTTGCAGTTTGGGATTCCTGGAGTAGAAGAATAAGCTGATTATTTCTTTACTGGCTGCCAGGGAAAACTTTGCCTAAAGGGTTAGGACTAGATTATGGGTAAGTGGGCTCCAGCTGTTTACCAGCTAAGTTCAGTGAAGGGATGAGGCATGGGGGAGAAAACCAGGAAGCATCAGGATTATACCCAAGGAAAAACACTTGAATAAACACACAAATGAATGAATGGAGCTAGAAGGCCTTAGGCCCAGTTTAGAACTATCTTCTCTCCCCCAGAACCCACCCTGGATGCTCCCCACTCCTATCCTACTGACTTGGTTTTGAGACTGCTGATGGTCTGGGAAAGCATCGCATCATTCTTGTCCTTGATGATGACCTTGTTGTTACTGATGCTGGCGAATGAGTAGATGAGGTGAGAACATAGGAAGGGGTCAGTGCTCTCAAGGGTGAACTTTCCTGGTTCCTGCCTGTCCCGTGACCAGTTGGTAAAGTAACAAACCAGTTTGTAGGCAGATCCTGGAGTAGAGGGAAGAGAGCCAATGGTGAACCTAGTGCGGTGGCCTCAGAGCCCAGAATGCCACAAGCTTCTCCCCCAAAAACCATGGCCTCCTTTGCTTATTCAGCCAGAGCCTCTGAGGGTCATTCAACCTGGGCCCTCAGTGCTGGCTCTTCAGCATCCAGACCCCAGTTAAGAGATACAATGAGAGACAGAGATATCATCCCTATGGAACTCATCCCCAGAGCACTGAGATTCAATGTGGATGGATGGATGAATGACACAGAAATATCAGTGGATAAAAAAAGAGATGATACACACAACACTGAAGTGGGTGAGAGACAGAGAGACAGAGAGAGAGGCTCAAAAGATAGAAGCAGAGCCATGCGTGCACAAAGAGACACACAGGCCAAAACCTCAGAGTCATCAATATGTTAGTGTCAGAACCTGGCAGAGTCATCAAGAGAAACAAAATGAAGCAGAGATATAAACCAAACATCAGAAGGGACACAGCCCAGGGGACCCAGGCAGTGGTAACTCATTGACTACTTGACTTCCTGAAGCAACAAGACCACTAAAACTGTAAGAGGTGGGTGAGAAGGAAATCTGCTAAGCCGCAGCTGGTTCTCTGTCTCAGACTGTGGCAGTGAGTGTGCGGGTGTGCCTACATGCAAAATATAGCTACACTTCCTCTGGACACTGCAGGCATAGCTACTGAGGTCTTTTTATAGGGCCTTGAGGTCCCCAGCTCCTGGGTGCCTTGTGGAGTCTACAGCCCTACAGAGAAACATTTTCCAGACTGGGAATTCATTTGCTCATTCATTTATCCAATAGAAATTAATTGAACCACCTGCTCTGTGCCAAGTGTTGTCCTGGATATTGGGAAAGCTAAAATGAGGTTGATGCTGTCCCTGTACTCAGGGAGCTTACAGCCTTGTCTGGAATTGAATATAGTTAAGGTGACCAAATAGTTTATCATCCAATGGGACAGTTTGGAGGGTGAAAAGGAGTATTATTAATAATTCCCCTGGGGCACCAGCTTGAACCAGAACTCTCCTGGGTGAATTGAAATGAATAGTCACCGTGTGTATACACAACTAACTCTTAAAACAAGGCAAGGTGAATTGAGGAGTGTGAGCTGCCTCTGGGAGTGTGCTAAGCCTTCATGACTGAGGTCATGTCCAGCCTCTTCTCCATAGGACACCTCCCCTGGGAGGACTGATGAGACCATTCTATCCTTAATTCACCCTCCTAAAGGGAAGGAAAGGGCAGGACCCTGATGCTGGAAACCTCACCCAACAGGCAAGACTCCTTGAACTATGCCCCCACCCGGGGGACATTGTCTAGACTTACCCACACTAGGACATTTGGGGGGTCTGAAAATGGAGAAAAGGGCAGTTAAAAATGAGATAAAACCTTGGATGACAGCTGTTGGGGCTTGTGCCTTCTCCACAGACTTTGGGGCTGGGAAACTGGATTCAAGGGTTCTGCTCTCCTGATTCACATGACTCTTAGGGAACTGGCCCTCCACACACCTGCTAAGTGGGTAGGAGAATTCTGGTTGCCACATCTGCTGTTAAGTCAGCCTCCAGGCCCTTCTTCAAACTGCCAGCTTCCTGTGGGCTGCTCCCCCAAGGGCTCAGAGTGGAGACCTTCAACAGGGAACTTAAAATGCTCTTGCCATTTCCAAGTGGGCAGACATGCCTTGAGACCATAGGCAGGAGGAAAGAGGGAAAGACACGATGAAATGGCTCCTTTTCCTCCGTAAGACATAATCCATCTCGGCCCGGCAAACTTCCCTTCTTCACCCATAGCCCTGTTTATTTAGTGTCATCCTCACCTTCATCCAAATTCCCAGCCACCATGAAAGCCAGAGTTTTGGATCAGAACTTTAGAGTTGAAAGGGGGATTTTAGAAAACATTTACCCCAACAGATCATTCTGAAGACAAGAAGTGGTGAGGCTCCCTAAAGTTTTAACATGTGCAGAAAGCAGAGCCCATGAAACATGGGACTCCCAAGACAGTGCTCGTATATCACAATCTGGATAAGAGGCGGCTCTGTGAAAATGCAGACTGAAAACACTCCTGATGGTCTGAAGGGCTCTGGCCACGGCTGCTCCCTTGCCCATCTAGGAAAGATCAGATGGTCCCCTAGGGCAGTTGCCTTGACTCGATAGGTTTTGATAAGGAGGTGAACAGAGAGACTAGTGTCCCAGGAGGAGAAGACGACCGCTTCTTCCATAGGTCTATGTTACCTATGTTACCCCTTCTCTCCTCATTATCTTCCTGCTGAATTATCAGCCCAGAGCTCACCTGCCCAGCGAGACAGACTTCTGGTCCATGGTGATTTCTCCCATATCCCTGGTCAGCTTCCCTGGGATGTCTCTGGGCCTTTTACGCCCTAGAGGTTTCAACAGCCTCTCTTATGGGAAGGAAGCAGGAAGAAGTCCAGGAGATTCCGGGGACTTCCCTTGGCAAATCTGCCTTGTGAAACTTCCTGGCAAGGAGACCCAGATTTGTGCAATGCCAAGTGTCAAAAAAAAAGCTGCAGTGGAGACAACCACTGAGAGGTCCTTTTCCTCCAGTCTCACCCTGAAGGGATCTGGTCCCTGAGAAGGGAAGGAGATGGTACTTTGGGTTGCCTCTTCATACTGCTTTCTGGCTCCCAAATCCCCTTTCTCCACCATCCAGGATCTGTCTCCTTCTTCTTTCCCTCACCTCCCTCCATATTCACATCACTTGTGGCCTGCATATTCTTGATCATCTAATCAGAGAGTGCTACCATCCCAGGTGGTCCTACCCTACAGCTCTTCTTTACCTGATAACATCCAATGACGCCTTCTCTATGGAACCTTTTTTGCTTCTCCCTGAGCCCAGGGTAGCTGGCTCCTCTGCTCACAGAGCATTGTATTTCTTCTCATGTCTCCACACTGTACTGTAGTGCACTGGTGTACATGTCTATCTCCCCAACTTGACTGTGTAGTTCTTAAGTACAAGAACTGAGTGAAACAAGAAAAACAAAAACCTCAACAAATATTTATTGAAGATCCTCCATTAATTAGAATTGAATTGTACCCCAGATTCTAAGGTGCAGACAGACTCTCAAGGCCCTACACGATCTGCTCCCTGACTACCTCTCCAGTCTCCTGGCTTTCTCTGTGGGTGTGTCTCTGTCTCTCACTTTTCCTGACTCTGTTCTCTTGCTCTGTGTGTTAGTCCCAGGATACTTCTCTCCAGCCTTGAGCCTGCTGTTTCTCATATATCAGATGTGGGCCACACGCAGAAAAGAAAACTGCCCTGGATCCATCTTAAATTCTGCCCAAGGAAGAGCAATAGGACCCCAACAGAGAAAGTCTGCTGTTTGGAGGGACATACTTGAAAAGCAGGGACAGATGGGAACCAGTGGCTGCAGGAAAATGCACAAATTCTCTCAGGAGGGAAAAATGTCATCTTGAAACATCTGCCAGGCCCTGGAGGCATGACGCCCTCTTAAGCCCACACCAGTTAAGTGACAACTACCCTATTCCTCTTGCCACTCTTCTCCCTCCCCTGGCTTTGACTAAAGCTGGTTCAGAAATCAAAATAGCAAGATGGAAAATCAGGGGGCGGAAGAGTAAAGCAAGAAAAGAGAAAAGGAAGGTGGGTTCAAGCAGCATCCCATAGCAGGCTGAGCTGGGGAAGAGGATCCGATTTAACATTCAGTCAAGTTTGGAGTCTTGGTTATCACCTGGGACTGGTTAGTAAACTGAATTGTGTTTGTAACTTATATTGCCTGTAGAACTTTTATTACCTGCAAGTCAGAAGAAAAATCCAGGAAGAGGGTAGAACCATCTCCACTGAGCAGCAAACTTAAAGGGACCAGAGCCAAAAGTAAAGTTGCTTTGATGATTCTAACCGGTACGTCCTGCTACTTCACTGTACCAGCCATACTTGTTCACCTTTTAAGAAATCTAGTGTTATGTCTAAATAGGAGCATAAAATATTCATTTTCTTTACATTTTTCCCACTTAATATACCCAGATATCCTTCCAAATCAGTCTCTGTCTAACTCAGTCTTTTTACTGGCTTCATTGCATTCCATTGTATGGCTATACCTTCATTTACTTAATCACTTCCTATTGATAAACATTTAGCTTATCTCTAGATACTTTTGTTATTTAAAACAAAGCTAAAATGAACATCCATGAAAATATCTATTCTTTATATGTGTAGGAGTCTATCTCTAGGAGAAATCCCTAGCAGCAGAATTGATAGGTCAAAGGGTATTTGAATTTTTAAATTTTGAGAGTTATTGTAAAACTGCCTTCCAAAGACTTTGCACGTCTTTCAACTTTGTTATCTCTGCCAATTTCATAGGTGACAGATGTTACCTCATTGTTTTAATTTGCACTCTTTTAAATGAGTGTTATTGTTTACATTTATGAATCATTTGCATTTCATTGTCAGAGCACTGCCTACATTTTTTTTGTCTACTTTTCTATTGGATTTTCCTTTTCATTTGAAAGAACTCTATACCATAAATAAATTAGCCCTGACTTTATATATAAAGTGTGTTAGAGCTTTGTCAAATATGTTGCAAATATATTTTCTTAGATTTTTTTGGTTTTAATTTTGTTTGTGGTGCTTTTGCCCACAATGTTTTTAATTTATATGTAGTTAAAATCAATCTTTTTTTTTTTTTTTTTATGAGTTCTGGCTTTGGTATCTTGCTTAAGCAAACAGGCCTTTTAAACCCAAGATTATATTTTTAAAAATTACTTATGTTTTCTTCTAAGACTTTGTCATTTATTTTTTACATTTTGATCTTTGACCTATACAGAGTTAATTTTTTCTTTAATGCCTGTGGATGGAGTTTTTTCCCAAATAGTTAGCTACATGTTTTAATATTATTTATTAAAAATTCATCTTTTCTTAACTGCTTTGAAATGCCACTTTCAGGTAGCAAATTTACTAGGTAAGTTTCTTTATTCTCTGCCCCTATATTCTGTTCATTGATGAATCTGTGCAGTTTAACATTGTAGCACATCTCATATACACTTTTGTTTCTGCTTTTTAAAATATATAACATTATATTATGCCACATGCATTTCTTGAGAACGTTTTCTTTTGCATGGGTCCACATCTAAAGGGACCCTCTCAGATGAGTTAGATGTGAAATATAGCCCCAAGATAGTAAAATAAAACAAAATGTGAATTAGAGTCATTTTTATGGTTACCAAATCATAGAATATTAAAGCTAACATTCATCATGCCATGTTGTAGAGGGGAAAAGTGTACACCAAAAGCAATAGTTTTAATTTTGGAGGAGTTAATATTGAGTTGACCTTTAAGAGACTAATTGACCAATAGGTTGAATGAGTTCTTGAAGCCATCCCTGGATGAAGAGAGGGGGTCAGGATGGAGAAGGATATGACTTGGATCCTGATAACAGGACAGGATGGAGAAGGATGCTTGGCTTTCCCTTTGGTGCAATCAAAGAATCCAGAGGCCTTGTAATTTCCATGTTTTCCTTAATGATCACGCAGCACTTTTGTGATCAGGAAGAAAACACAATAATTGTCACTTTTTAAAGTGCTTGGATGTGCCCTGGAACAAGATAACACTTTTAAAAATGTATCTGTGAATTAGAGAAGAACTTGGTCTTGGTCATGTTTTTCTGTTGTATTTTATTTCATTTTTACATATAAAAAGCTGTGCATAATTAATATATACAACTTGATGAGTTTGGAGATAAGTATACACCCATGAAATGATCACCACAATCAATGCCTTAAACCTATCCATCATCTCCAAAAGTTTCCTCCAGCCCTATTATTATTATTATATTGTGATAAGAACACTTAACATAAGATTTATTCTCATAACAAATTAAGTCCACGATATTGTTAACTATATATACTGTACAATAGGTATCTAGGACATACTCATCTGTGTAATGAAAACTTTGTACACTTGACTAATACCTTCTTTTTGCCCCCCTCCCCCCAGTCTCTGGCAACTACCATTCCAGTCTCTGTTTCTATGAGTTTGACTATTTTAGATTCATTTTATAAGTGGTATCATGCAGAATTTGTTCTTCTGTGTCTGACTTACTTAACTTAGCATAATGTCCTCCAGGTTCATCCATGTTGTCACAAATGGTGAGGTTTCCCTTTTTTTAAGGCTGAATAATATTTCATTGTATGTATAGACCACATTTCTTTACCTATTTATCTGTTGATGAATGTCACTTCCTTGTCTCGGCTATTGTGAATAATCTTCCAATGAATATGTAAGTTCAGGATCTTCAGATCTTGACTTCATTTCCTTTGGATATATATCTAGAAGTGGAATTGTTGGATCATGTGGTAGTTCTATTTTTAATTTTTTGAGGAGACTCCATACTGTTTTCCATAGTGGCTGCATCAATTTGTATTCCCACCAACAGTGTACAAGCACATCTTCATCAACATTTGTTATCTTCTGGGTTTTGTAATAAAAGCCATCTTAAGTGTGAGGTGAGGCATCGCCCTTGGTGCTGTGTAGGCTTGGGAGAGAGGTGGCACAGGTGAAATAAAACTGTCCCCCCTACCCTCTTCAATGTGTCTTTTTTTCATTTCTGTGTTCTACCCGGGTTCTGTAATCTCTCACCTGGATTCTGGAGCCCTTATGCAGGTATTTTCATCCACGAATGATTGTCACATCCATGTTTCTGTGGGGGGATGAGGGCTGAAACCTTCTATTCCACCATTTTGCTGACTCAGTCATATTTATTACCATTTACCATGGAACTTGATCTGTCAGGAGTTCATTCCTACCTACTCTGATTCTCCATGGCTCCAGAAGCCTACAGAACCTGAGTCAATATGAAAATCACTCAGCTCAGCCCACTGAGAGGGGGACAAGAAAATGGTGTAGAAAGCTTTAACTTTCTTCTGGTTTCTTCAGTGAGGTTTACAAAACACAGCAGAGAAAAATATTATTATTGTGTATAATATTAACATTATGCATACAAAGGAGTTCATTCTCCTTGCAAATTAAAATGAGGCTTTGGAAAGCATTTTTGTTTATTTGTTCATCTATTTGTTTAGGAGAAAGCAGTATGGAGATCTGAGGATTTATATAGAAAACCAGTGTGCTTGTTTTTTGGGTGAATACAGAGCTTCATAATTTTGAAACTAGGGTAGATCAATGGTTCCCAAGTAGTTGTCATTGGACGAGTGCTGAACTAGCTACAGTCAGAGATAGGTAGCCTGGGAAAAGATAAATTTGAGTTTATTCTAAGATAATCACATTTGCTTAGTTAGAACTTGGTAAAGTAGGGGACTTGCTATAAAACTCAGAATTAGGTCTCAATAGTTTCAGTAGAAAAAGATCTATTAGGACCTTTTCAGTTGCTTATAATTAGTCCAATAAACTAGATTTGACTTACAGAAAATTTCTTATAGAAATTTTCTAGTACTTATAGAAGATTTTCTGACACAGGGCAACCGAGGGGTGAAAAATAACTAACCATGTCATCACTGGATGTTGGTGCCTCCACGTTCCCAGGCTAAAATCTATGCTCAACATAATGTCTGAATTTTAGCAATTAATTTTATTAGGGTCCTTGAGTTGTAGCCAGTCAGAAATGAAAGTGATTCCAAGGATTATCCTGTCCAGCAACTTTTACACTGAGCTTCGTGGAGTCTGGAGTTCCCTGGGTTCCAACCAAAGGCAGCCTTGTGGGAACAAATGGTTCCAGGCACCCATACCAGCCTCAATTAGAGTAGTTTCATTTTTATGTTTGTATACATGGAACTTCTCTAAACTTACATTTGAAGAAAGTGTTCTGGAATTTTCAAAACAACAACAAAAATTTTGAAAACTACTTATCAATTTTAATTTCCTCATTTTAGAGAAGAGAAAATCATGGCCCAGAAATGTTTAATTACAGGTCCAAGATCCTACACCTAGTTAAAGACAGAAC
Organism: Grampus griseus; assembly: GCF_964374135.1. Taxonomy (NCBI): domain Eukaryota; kingdom Metazoa; phylum Chordata; class Mammalia; order Artiodactyla; family Delphinidae; genus Grampus; species Grampus griseus. The sequence goes on from NC_139017.1 coordinate 85,896,873, forward strand.
CTGAAATCAAACCCCCAACCTCTTAATTTCAATTTGGTATCTTTTTTTTTTTTTTTTTTTTTTTTTTTTTTGCTGTACGCGGGCCTCTCACTGTTGTGGCCTCTCCCATTGCGGAGCACAGGCTCCGGACGCGCAGGCTCAGTGGCCATGGCTCATGGACCTAGCTGCTCCGCAGCATGTGGGATCTTCCCGGACCGGGGCACGAACCCGTGTCCCCTGCATCGGCAGGTGGACTCTCAACCACTGCGCCACCAGGGAAGCCCCTAATTTGGTATCTTTGATATTTCCACAAGATCAAATCACCTAATCTAGTTTATTTGACTAATAATTTATTCAGTTTGAACTGAGGTCTTCCCATCCTATGGTGAGTATTTCCTGCCTTGCTAGAAAAGGTAACCCTAGCATTCTGTGAGTATACCTGTGAATTGCACACTGGTTTGCATTTCTTTGCACATGTTCATCTCAGTATTTTAATCAGATGGCCAGGCTCATGGACAGTATCCTAAAGAAAGTAATTCAGGATTCATCTCTTCTTTCCTGCTATTATGCTTTATTATGTTGGTAGAAGAGATGTATCTTTTTTCTCCCTTTATTTTAATTCTGGAAAATAATAAATTTGCCCCCAAGACTAAAAGAGCAAACATATTTTGGTTTTCATTATCAAGGTCATGACATTTGTGTGCAAACCTTCTGCTTAAACAAGTCTCCTTCCAGGTCCAAGTTGTGGATTCTGTCCCAAGCAGGGTCTTCTGCTCCACTGTCTATTTTGACTCAAAGCCTAAATTAGAGACATTCCTTACTAGATTCATGCTCTCACAAGAGACATCAGTATGTTCTAAACTCAAAGCTCCACTGTGGAAGAGAAGGAGAATATGAGTGGAAGGGTTGAGGCCTGAGCAGCGAGTAAGTTTTGCAGTCACTCACCATCCAACAAGTTCAGCAAACTTTATGCAAAGTCGACACTTTGCAATGAACCTCTAGAGGCCTATAGGGGATGCATGTGATCTGCCTCAAGGAACTTGTACTTATGAAGACAGATTTGAAAATACAGTTGACCCTTGAACAACACAGGTTTGAACTGTATGGGTCCACTTATATGAGAATTTTTTTCAATAAATACATACTACAGTGCTACGCAATCTGTGGTTGAATCTTCGGATGTAAAACCATGGATACAGAGGGCCAATTGTAAGGTTTTATGTAGATATTTTACTGTGCAGAGGGCTGGCATCCCTGACCCCCAAGTTATTTAAGGGTCAACTATACAGCTAAGTATAATACTATGGGAAATGAAGTACAGTAGTCCCTTCTCATCCATGGTTTTTTTTCCCTGGTTTCATTTTCCATGGTTTCAGTTACCTGTGGTCAACCAGTGTCTGAAAATATTAAGTGGAAAATTCCAGAAATAAACAACTCATAAGTTTAAAATTGAGAGCTGTTCTGAGTATCATGATAAAATCTTAGGCCATCCCTCTCCAGCCCACCTGGTGTGTGAATCAATACTTTGTTCAGCATATCTGTGTTGTATCCGCTTCCACCCATTTAGTCACTTAGTACCCTTCTTGGATATCAGATCAACTGTCCTGGTATTTCAGGGCTTGTGTTCAAGTAACCCTTATTTTACTTAATAAGAGTCCCAAAGTGCAAGAGTAATGATGCTGGTGATTAGGATATTATCTCACTGTGCCTAACTTATAAACTAAACTTTACAATAAGTATATCTGTATAGGAAAAAAACAAACAAACATAGTATATATAGGGTTCAGTGCTATCCACTGTTTCTGTCATTCTGGTGGTCTTGGAACTTATACCCCGTGGGTAAGGGGGGAATGCTGTACATCCTAAACAGAACATCAGCTTTTAAACTGTATAAAAGAAAACCAATTCAAAATAGATTAATGGAATGTTTATGTCATCTACTTTATAAATATTAATATGATATGGTTCCAGCTTTCCAATAACTTATGTCCTTAGTGGTGGAGACAAATGCATAAATGAATTGTTCCTTTGTACCCAAAACTGAAAATTTGAAAAAAAAAAATATAATTGTAGCAAATGTACCCTGCACCAAAACCCTAAAGAATATGGAAGTATATAAGAAAGTATATAAAGCAGAAAGTGAAAGTACTTAGTCATTCTCTAAAGAAACCACTGTAACAATTTAGTATATATCATTCTTTTTTAAATTAATTTTTATTAGAGAATAGTTCATTTACAATGTTGTGTTACTGTTGTGCAGCAAAGTGAATCAGTTATACATATACATGTATCTACTCTTTTTTAGATTCTTTTCCCATATAGGTTATTACAGAGTATTGAGTAGAGTTCCCTGTGCTATACAATAGGTTCTTATTAGTTATCTGTTTTATATATAGTAGTGTGTATATGTCAATCCCAATCTCCCAATTTATCCCTCCCTCTCCTTTCCCCCTTGGTAACCATAAGTTTGTTTCCTACATCTATGACTCTATTTCTGTTTCATAAATAAGTTCATTTGTTCCATTTTTTTTTAGACTCCACATATAAGAAATATCATATGATATTTATCTTTGTCTAACTTACTTCACTCAGTTTGACAATGCCTAGGTCCATACATGTAGCTGCAAATGCATTATTTCATTCTTTTTACGGCTGAGTAATATTCCATTGTATATATGTACCACATCTTCTTTATCCATTCATCCCTCAATGGGCATTTAGGTTGCTTCCATGTCCTGGTTATTGTAAATAGTGCTGCAATGAACATTGAGGTGCATGTATCTCTTCAAATTATTGTTTTCACCATGTATATGTCTAGGAGTGGGATTGCTGGGTCATATGGTAGTTTTATTTTTAGTTTTGTAAGAAATCTCCATACTGTTCTCCATAGTGGCTATAGGATATATCATTCTTAACTCTCTTCTTTATCTCTCCACACACACACACACACACACACGCACATATGTGCACTCAACAATTTGTGATAAAACATCCTTATGTGTCACCAATGAAGATATATCAATTTATATGTCTTTTTCAACAGCTACAATTACCCACTGATGGATGTTTTAGTTTCCATATTTCACAATTACAGTAAATACTGCAATGACATGAGTTTGTACCCAAAAAAATGCATTTACTACTTCTATATTAGTCTTCAAAATGTTCCTCAGTTTATACTCCCTCCAACAATATGTGGAGTGGGCCCATCACCCCCATTCTAACAAATAATAGTTATTATCAGTCTTTTATATCCTTTATATTAAACAATGATGCCTTATTTTTAATTTATATTAAAATTAAACATTGAGCAATTATGTTATTTGTTTATTGGCCGATACTATTGCCTGCCCATTCCTACTGGATTATCCTTCTTTTTGGTATTGCTTTTTAGGAGTTTCCTCTCTATTATGTATACATTAATCTTTTCTCTCTCATATTTATTTTATATTTCTCCCATTTTCTTCACTTTATATTTTGTTTATATTTTCTTTGTGTAGTTAAAAATATTTTTTTGAAGTCTGATCTGTCGAGCTTTACTTATAGCTTCTGAATCTAACCCGGGAAAGGGGACGTAGGTGAGACCTGTGTCAGATGCAGGATGAAGGAATAGGGAATAAAATACACATAGAACAGCAGTGCAAATGGAATGGAGGACTTTGGCTAGAGAATGGCTGCAGTGCGCTGGGAGGAACCGGGCTGGCTTCCTTCAGAAAGCAAGCTTTCAGACAGGATTAGAAAGAGGACATTGACTTTGCTAGGGTGCAGAGAAGAGTCAGAAACATGCACTGCAGCCAAATCTCAAGCAAGTCTCCAGGTAGGAACAAGAGTGACTGAGAAACTTTATGAGCATCATAGAAACTGAGAATCACCAGATGGGGGGAGTGTGAGGATGTCCATTTTGGTTATAAGGCCAGATTTCAATGCCAACTCTGGGTCAGCTTGATTAACAGGGACCTAGGAAGGGATGATCTAGCTCTGTTTCAAACCCCAGGGAAGACCTGAATCCCTAAAGGTGGAAAAAACTATACTTATTAACCTAAGGTTAGTCAGAAATATGCTTTTCAGGGATTTGCTTGAGGAGGAAATTCAGAACTCAGTTCTGCCACAGGAGGAAATAAAAATGAAGGATGTATCAAACTACCAATGGCATTTTTCACAGAAATAGAACAAAAAATTCCACAATTTTCATGGAAACACAAAATACCCTGAATAGCCAAAGCAATCTTGAGAAAGAAAAATGGAGCTGGAGGAATCAGGCTCCTAGACTTCAGACTATACTACAAAGCTACAGTAATCAAGACAGTATGGTACTGGCACAAAAACAGAAATATAGATTAATGGAACAGGATAGAAATCCCAGAGATAAACCCATGCACATATGGTCACCTTATTTTTGATAAAGAAGGCAAGAATATACAATGGAGAAAAGACAGCCTCTTCAATAAGTGGTGCTGAGAAAACTGGACAGCTACATGTAAAAGAATGAAATTAGAACACTCGCTAACACCATACACAAAAATAAACTCAAAATGGATTAAAGACCTAAATGTAAGGCTAGACACTATAAAACTCTTAGAGGAAATCATAGGCAGAACACTCTATGACATAAATCACAGCAACATCCTTTCTGACCACCTCCTAGAGAAATGGAAATAAAACCAAAAATAAACAAATGGGACCTAATGGAACCTAAAAGCTTTTGCACAGCAAAGGAAACCATAAACAAGATGAGAAAACAACCCTCAGAATGGGAGAAAATATTTGCAAATGAAGTAACTGACAAAAGATTAATCTCCAAAATTTACAAGTAGCTCATGCAGCTCAATACCCAAAAAACAAACAACCCAATCCAAAAATGGGCAGAAGACCTAAATAGACATTTCTCCAAAGAAGATATACAGATTTCCCACAAACACATGAAAGGATGCTCAACATCACTAATCATTAGAGAAATGCAAATCAAAACTACAATGAGGTATCACCTCACACTGGTCAGAATGGCCATCATCAAAAAACCTACAATCAATAAATGCTAGAGAGGGTGTAGAGAAAAGGAAACCCTCTTGCACTGTTGGTGGGAATGTAAATGGATGCAGTCACTATGGGTAACAGTATGGAGGTTCCTTAAAAAACTACAAATAAAACTACCATACGACCCAGCAATCTCACTACTGGGCATATACCCTGAGAAAACCGTAATTCAAGAATAGTCATGTACCACAATGTTCACTGCAGCACTATTTACGATAGCCAGGACATGGAATCAACCTAAGTGTCCATCGACAGATGAATGGATAAAGAAGATGTGGCACATATATAAAACAGAATTTTACTCACCCGTAAAAAGAAACAAAATTGAGTTATTTGTAGTGAGGTGGATGGACCTAGAGTCTGTCCTACAGAGTGAAGTAAGTCAGAAAGAGAAAAACACTGTATGCTAACACATATATATGGAATCTAAAAATAAAAAAAAAGGTTATGAAGAACCTAGGGCCAGGACAGGAATAAAGATGCAGACATAGAGAATGGACTTGAGGACACGGGGAGTGGGGAAGGGTGAGCTGGGACGAAGTGTGAGAGTGGCATGGACGTATACACACTACCACATGTAAAATAGATAGCTAGTGGGAGCAGCCGCATAGCACAGGGTGATCAGCTCGGCGCTTTGTGACCACCTAGAGGGGTGGGATAGGGAGGGTGGGAGGGAGACGCAAGAGGGAGGAGATGTGGGGATATGTGTATATGTATAGCTGATTCACTTTGTTATACAGCAGAAACTAACACAACATTGTAAAGCAATTATACTCCAATAAAGATGTTAAAAAAAAAAAGTGGAAAATAAGTGGAATGGGCAATACATATGTTTTTATTGAAAAAAAAAAAACAACAAATGTGGCTTTTTATTAGCCAGTGAAGAAAGTGAGGCACTGTCACTGGTCCAGGTAGAGTTCTGGTTCCAGGCCCTTGCACTTGGGCTGAACCACCACCAGCCTGGACTTGGAGAGTGCCTTGGTAGCAGGAGGCAAGGGGAAGTAGCGCCCTCTGGTGGTGGTTGGTGAGTGGCTCAATACCTGGGCTTGTGGCCTGAGAAGGTGGTGTGTCCCCCAACCCCTCAGTCTCTTGCTGGGATAGAGGATGTCTCCCAAAAGCTGGGAGGGTGAATGGGGATAGGAATAGGGATATAAGAATGAGTCTGTGACCCAGCTCCCTGTGGAAATAGGTATGGACTGAAAAAATGGACGAAGCAGAGGCAGAATGCCAGGGAAGTTAGAAGGGAAAAATGCAGAAAAAGGATAAAGAAATGCTGTGTTCTAAATATGGCAAAATGGGTTTTTCTTGTTTGTCCCAACTTGCACACATTCCTGAGGCTTGGCACCTCCCACCTTGCTTTCTGGGACCTAGTTCAGGCCTACACTTGGTGTAACAGAAGGGGCTTTTGTTAATGTGCCTCAAGTCAGAGGAAGAGACAGGCTCTTTCATCACTTCAGCCTGGAGACACATGGGATGTGTGCTGAGAGAGGCCCAGCTACGGGGCAGGACGCTGGGAGGGAGGCTAAATGAGGCCAAGTGTCCATGAGGGGGAGGGGAGAGAGCAGGTTCAGACAGAGGTATTTGCTCCTTGGTGAGAGGAACTGGCCTGTGACACACCCAGAGGATCTAAATAGAAAGACTCAGCTCCCCAAAAGAACTACCCACCTCTCTGAGAACGCCTTTTGCTGTTAAACTTGAACTAAAAATGTCTTGCCCATTCTTCTGGACTTTGTGTGTGAGATGGGACTATGGTAAAGTAGTTTAATCATGGACTCTAGCCCTTCTCCCTTCCACTAAGTGGAGTGTAAGGTCAAGACTATTTGTTACAGAAAGAGACTCCCAGACATAGAGAACAGACCTGTGGTTGCCAAGGGTGAGGGGGAGTTAGGGATGGAGTGGGAGTTTGGGGTTAGCAGATACAAACGAGTATATATAGAATGGATAAACAACAAGGTCCTACTGTATAGCACAGGGAACTATATTCAATAGCCTGTGATAAACCATAATGGAAAAGGATGTAAAAATAAATGTATATGTATGTATAACTGAATCACTTTGCTGTACAGCAGAAAGTAACACAACATTGTAAATCAACTCTGCTTCGATAATAAATAAATAAAGACTGTTTCTTGCTTCCCCGCTCTCACCCCACATATTTCTAGGACTTGTGCTTCAAACAGAATAGGACCTCAGGGCTTCCCTTGTGGCACAGTGGTTGACAGTCTGCCTGTCAATGCAGGGGACACAGGTTCAAGCCCTGGTCTGGGAGGATACCACATGCCGCGGAGCAACTGGGCGCGTGAGCCACAACTACTGAGCCTGCGTGTCTGGAGACTGTGCTCCGCAACAAGAGAGGCCGCGACAGTGAGAGGCCCGCGCACTGCGATGAAGAGTGGCCCCCGCTCGCCGCAACTAGAGAAAGCCCTCGCACAGAAACGAAGACCCAACACAGCCAAAAATAAATAAATAAATAAAGCAAGTCATTATTAAATAAATAAGTGTAAGAATAGATGAACAGGTCATTCATCTGTGTCCTTCCAGCCGGCCCCTGTCCACAGTAGGTTCACCACTGGTAGTGCATCATTGATAAACGGATGAGTGAATGAGTGACCTCTTGGGACCCCAAGTGGGTGTTTGCTAAGCTGGAGGGAAGCTAAGCTGTTACATAAAGACTTGCCTAGGTTGAACCACTTGTGGGAATTGGGCTCAAATACAGGATGTGGGCTGCATGCTTCTCGCCTTCCTAGTCTTGAGGGTGGGGGTGGAGCTCTGAAAGTGCCTCTGATTTGTCAGTGGGCCCCGTGCGGGGAGCTGCCAGATCTGAAGAATTGAAAGTTGGGGGAGGAACGAGGAAAAGAAGGACGTAAGCACCAGCCAGACATGAAAGGAAGCTGCTGTGAGGGTCTCATGCCCTAGAAGTTGGGGCCAGATTCCTGGAGGGGGCCTGAGATAATCATACATCACCTGCCCATTGACATGCCCCAACGTTTTGCAGACACAGGCCAGGGAAGAGGAAAGTCCTTTAGCGAATAGGGACAATAAGGTGACCTCCCGTGTGGGATTGCCTGTGGGGATTAAATGTGACCACACATGGGAAGCATTGAGTATACCGCCTGGATCCAAATGTACACTCAGTAAATATCTAATGTTATTTTCCGATATATTCTGGGTGTTCATGCCAATTTTCTGTCCCACTGGTAAAGAAGGGAGGTGGAGAGTTGTGAGGGGCCAGAACCTGTGCATCAGGGTGACCTTCCTGGGGGGTCATCACCCACTGCCTGACCTTGAGGCCCTGGCTGCAGGGAACCTGGACTCTGTGTAGCTGCCAAAGTCCAGTGGTGGCTTCCTACGTCACAGTGTAGGTAGTCTGGTTACAGATGTGGAGTCAGAGCTTAGGTACAAGTCGTTTATCAGGAATCATCGCCTGTGAAAGGAAGGGAGACGGGGCAGGACTGGGCAGAGGGAGAAGCTGAGTCATGACGCAGCCTTGACAAAGCTTCGGCCAACCTGGCCAGGAGCTCTAGAACAAGTGGTGTCCATCTGAGTCGTCCTGCTTCAGACTAAAATACCTGGACCTTTATCCTCCCACCCAATTTTGTCCCCAGATGTGGGCCACCCTGGTAAGGGCATGACCTTGGGAAAGGGGGACATCTGTATCTGAGGCAGACCCTGAAAATCCAGCAGCAGGAGATGTCTGCCAACGCCAGTCCCTTGAATGAATGCTCCTGGAGAAAAGAGGCCTTTTATTTGTGACCCTCAGCCCCTTGGGGCCTGATGCACAGAGGCAGATGTTTATTACTCTGCTTAGTTTTTGATGGATCCCATTTGCTTAGGTGTTGCTATTTGGGGCACAATTTCCTCGACATGGGCTCATCTTGTTGCATGTTGGCGTGAAGGGACTTTGGGGAAAATCTGAAGCAGATGTCCAAGTGGAGAGAATCACAAAGCTCAACCCACTGGCTCGTGATGGCAGGGGTCTCAATCCTTCTAAATGGTCTGTTACATGTGGGCCTGAGAAAACTTTCCCAGCTAGTCTGAAAGAGGGGTTGGGGAGGTGTTGGAGAGGAGCTGGTTGAAGGAGTCAGTATTCCAAATGTTAGAAGACAGGGACTGAGGGGGAGAAAGTGCTCAGAGGAGCTAAACGGAGGGAAAAATGATATGGCTTGTGCATAAAGAACAGCCTGAGAATGTAAAACGCCTGGACACTCCTCCTGGTACCAACCGACAGCTTTGTCTTAGGCAAATTATCTCCCCGCTCTGAGTTTCATTTCCTCTACCACGTGCCAATGTACTTACACTCAACTTCGTATCCTAGTAACTAGCACAGAGGCTGAAATGCTCTACACGTTTAGTAAGGGTTTGTGACCACTTCCAGTTATGACTGAGTAACCCTCGTGCCATAAACTAGAGAACTAGTTTAAATATGTGAAACCATTATTTGCAGGCAGTAGGCAACGTGCAGTGCAGGACTGTGAACCCAGACAGAAGGAAAGCAAATGAGGTGAACTCTACTGCTCCCCCAGATTTCTGCCTTGGGACCATTTCCAGATCGTAGCACAAGGAAGGGGGGCCTATGAAGAGCATGGTGGTCTCACTGAGCTGAGAGGGCAAAGACTGGAGTTGGAAGAGGCTGGGATGTATGGAAATTGTGCAGTAGCATCCCAGAGACAAGGGAGCAATACAGAAAAAGAGCTTCAGAAATCTGTGTGTTTCCCCTGAATCTTTGCTGAATGCCAAGCTGTACGTACAAAGGGTGAAACTCCAGAAGAATGGGTGAAGACCCATCACCAAGGAGAAAAATGCCACTAGAGAGCTGAAAGCTAAACAACGGCTCGAGACCATCCCTAGCAAAGCCTGAACACAAGTTGCAAAACACTCAGGTCAAACTGCCAGTAAATTGACTGCCTGCCAACAAAATCTACAGATTCAATGACATAACAGTTACAGTGCTCAGCATCCAATAAAAAAATTGCTACATATGCCAAAATACAGGAAGGATGACTAATAACCAGGATGAAAATGTGTAAATAAAAACAAACCTCGAAAATGGAGATTGACGTGCAAAGGCCTTAAAGCAGCTATAATAAGTATATTCAAGGACTTAAAGGGAAACATAAATATAATGACAACTAAAGAATTTTACTCACCATCCAGCTCCACGATGATTGAGTCATTAGCCACTGTAGTCACTGACCTTCAACACACCCTGAAAGGAGTTTAGGGCAGAGATCAGGAACAAGGCACACTGTGCTCTGGGAAAACGGGCAGAACAGGCCTTCAGAGAGTCAGACACTTTCAGGAGGAAATTTTATGAACCTGGATTCTTGCATCTTTCCACACTTAGAAAAGCACTAATCATAGCTGTTCCTCTTGACTAGTAGCAACCTTCTACCAAGATGTGTGCTTGATAGCATGTACCCCTCCTGCAAAATCACATATATGCTGGCCTCCCCCCTACCTCTTTCAAGCAGCTCCTCAGAGCCATCTGAGACACTGTCTCCAGGGTTATAGTCTTCAGTAAGTCCCCAAATAAGACTGAAACTCACATCTCTCATATTGTGTGTTTTTATTTTAGTCGATGTAATGAAGAGAGAGATAGAAACTGTAAAAAAAAAAAAATGGAACCTCAAGAGCTGAAAAATGCAATAGTTTTTGTATACAATTTATCAATACAAAATGATAAATTCACTGGATGGACATAAAAGTAGATTAGATCCTGAAGAAGAAAATAACAGTGAACTTGAAGGTGGCGTAACAGAAACTATCTAAAACCAGGAGTGAAATCATGCAGGTGCCCTGTAGGTCATTCTAAGGAGTTTAGCTTCTAAGCTGAGTAACATGGACACCATTGGAGGGTTTTGATGAGAGGAGTGATACCGTCTGACTTACATTTTATGGAATCACTTTGGCTGCTGTGTTGAGAATAGACTGAAGAGGCAAAAGAGCAGACACAGGTGTTCTGTCAAGAAAATACTACATTATTCTGAGAGAGGATGGTGGCTTAAACCAGGTAGCAGCAGGGGCAATGGGAAGTGGTTGAAATCTGGGATACATTTTGATAGTAGGGCAGATGGGATTTTGTTCCATGCACTGAATTTGGAATCAAGATTGATGTCAAGATGCATATACATTAATGGCTCTCAAGAACCATTAAATGTTTCTTGAGAGCAAGAAGTATATATCAGTTAGGACTGCATTTAGATACATATGACAGAAAACCTAAGGACATAAACAAATGGAGGCTTGTTTCACATAAGTGATTAGACCAGGGATGGTCACCTACTCAAGGTTACCATTAGTATCCCAGGGTCTTGCTATCTTTCTCTTAAACCATACATAAAAGATTGCATCTTTGTCCTTTTTCCTGTGCCTCATGGTCCCAAGATGGCTGCTGTACTTCCAGGCACGATGTCAGTATTCCAGGAAAGAAGCAATGACAAAGGGACAAAAGGGACCCTGCCAGTTGAGTTTGTCCCTTTTTACCCAAGAAAGCAAAAACCTTCTTGGAAACCCCATCCAGCAAACTTCCCCTCATATCTCATTGGTTCATGTAGCCAACCTTAGGAGAATGAGATTACTATGTGTGGTCCAGGCAAATTGCAATTCATTCCTTATGGCCAGAGTAAGGGATCTTCTCTCCCTAAAGTCAAAAGATTTCTACTGGTAGCTAAACACATTGAGGTTCTATTGGCAGAGTAGAAGGGGCATGATGCAGGAAGAATGTTAAGTTGGTGATGGACAATTTCTATCATAGATTGCTTTTTGCAATTTTGTTACAAAACCACCCCTTCACCCCAGCCCCCGCCAGTGTTTGGCAGATGTATATAATAAATATGTATTGCGATGATGTTGGCAAGATGGCAGACTGATTTTGGAAGACTTCATTAACAAGCTGATTGAAAGAAAGACACAGGAGGAAGATGGAGGGGAGAAGGGTGGGCATGTTTGGTTTCAGATTGTTTGAAAAATGGCCTGTGGGGAGTATTCCACCCCTGGGGACTTGGATTAATATGTCTTTCCTGCCAGAAGTTTGAAGCACTGGAGAAATCAGTCATTTTATTTTATTTATTTATTTATTTTTGGCTGCATTGGGTCTTTGTTGTGGTGCGTGGGCTTCTCATTGCTGTGGCTTCTCTTGTTGTGGAGCACGGGCTCTAGGCACGCGGGCTTCAGTAATTGTGGCACATAGGCTCAGTAGTTGTGGCTCACGGGCTCTAGAGCGCAGACTCAGAAGTTGTGGCGCCCAAGCTTAGCTGCTCCGCGGCATGTGTATTTTCCTGGACCAGGGCTCGAACCCGTGTCCCTGCATTGGCAGGTGGAGTCTTAACCACTGCGCCACCAGGGAAGCCTGAAATCAGTCATTTTAGATTTCTAAATGTAGAAATATCTAAGGATCTTCAAGGAATTACAAAGTCATACATTATCTGCAGGGAAAAGTCTGTAGAGATGGCATGCCAGTTTGGCTCTCTCATTCATTTTAGGTTATCTTGAGGAGCAAGGGATGTAGGGAAGTATAGAGTGAAGAACCACCAGAGTAGCCATGAGGGAAAAAAAAAAAAATCAATGTTATATTAAAGCTGGAGACAGAATTCCTTTTGGAGAAGAACTTTATTGTTGTTGTTAGCATAACACTTACATAGTCACTCAATTCTGAAAAATTAGGTCTCAGGATCTGGTTTAGAGAGCACAAAATGAAACAAAGTAAACAAAATTGCTTTGCACAATAAAGTAAGAAGAATTTTGAGTTCTGACTGGCTGCACAAGAGGAGAGATAAAGGGATCCTGAGAACTGGGAAGGAAAGGGGAAAAATTAAAATGGATGGGAGGGGCTTCCCTGGTGGCGCAGTGGTTGAGAGTCGGCCTGCCGATGCAGGGTACACGGGTTCGTGCCCCGGTCCGGGAGGACCCCACATGCCGCGGAACGGCTGGGCCTGTGAGCCATGGCCGCTGAGCCTGCACGTAGCCAATGGACTTTATACCCTCTCCCCACACAGCTTTCAAATGGCAGAGCCAGGATTGAAACGCAGAATTCAAAAACCTGGTGCTCCTTCTACCTGCAGTTTCCCCCAGTCAGCACGAAGGAGTTCAAGTTTGAGCTGGGAGGCGGTTGGTTGGTCATTCACAAACCCACACTTCCATCTCCATCTATGGAAAGACTTTGAGGTGAAGGCCCACCTCATTCGTGACTTGAAATTTCAGGTGCTCTGGCAGGAAGCCCATAATGACCTTGGGGAACAGACAGTTTCCTCTGGTTAGTGCAGTGGGTGAGGGTTCCACCTCCTTCCCCAGAGCAAGCTGGTAAACAACCATAGCCCCTCCTCCTGCCCCCAGGTCTCTTGCCACCAGGACTCTGTTGCTAGGGCAACCGATACTTTCCATTTCCTGATAAGCAGGGGACTGGTATCTGGGCCCCTATAAAATAAGTACCAATTTGCATTTAGTTTCCTTTGTATATTACAAAAAGGAAAAAAAAGAAAGAAAAAGCACAGCCCCATTCACTATGGGACCCGGATGCTCCTGGGTTCTCACGTACTCACAACCTGACTGCTGCTCAGACCTCACACCCTTCGTGTGGTCCATGAAGGTGCTGAGTACTGTTCCCTTCTGCTTCCTCTCAGCTTCAAGAACACTAGTGAGCTCTGTTATACATACCACTGAAGTATATGGCAAAAATATTAGCTCGGGTATTCCAATTACTCGAAGCATTTTCATAACTACAATCTCCCTTGGTCCTCACAAGAAGCCAGCAATTTGCATTGGTTGTGGAAACTCCTCTGAGTGCTGAGGGGGTACCTCCTTGGAACCAGGTTCAAGTTTGTGTGGTTCAATCCACAGCACCCAGAAGTGTGCCTGGGACACAGGAGACACTCAGGAAATGACAGCTGCATGAAGAAATGTTGGAGTGAGATGTAAAGTGAGGAGAGAAGTGGAGAAATGATGAAGTAGGCTGTGGTTTATTTCAGCTCTTAGAGAAGTCTGATATAGGCATCCACCCAAGGGGAGGTGGGCCCTTATCCTTGAGTTGATGTGTCATCCCAAGAGTGCAAGCTCCCTGAGGGCACTGAGTTTGAGTGGCTGTATTCAGCAGAGTCCAGTTTGGGAACAGGTGTCAATTTGGTATGTATAGCTAAATAGACATGTGGGCAACTATGTGAGTATATGTATGTGTACATACATACACCTATATGCATCCATCTAGTTAAATATGACCGAGACATAAGACAAAATGATATTTTCTGCAGGAGCCAAAGGGAAGGAAAGGAGAGCAGTCTCTGAGACCCAAGTGGGCAGCCTTGGTTTTTAGGGGGATGACAGTCCTGCCCCCGGCCTCTCTACCCAGCCACCTTTCTCTCTTCCCTCCAGGTCCCTGCCCACTGTGACCTTCCCCCTTTCTTCACATACTTGTCTTTCAAAACCTTTCATCATTTCCTTAGCTTCCACTACAGGATGGCCATGGTCAAGGCTGTTCAGCACAGCTCCTTTCTGAACTGGGCAGGCGTAAGGGGAGAGGAAGAGACCCATGGGGGTGTGGGGCTCATATATTCTTAGGCTCTGTTGTTAGGGTGAATGTGGACAGCTGGGGGTCAGTGTCATTAATCAGTCAATGAACAAGTATTTACTGATCTCTGTGTTCTAGGGCTGTGCGGAGTGCTCACTGCTTTCTGTGGTATTTGCTCATTAAGGGAAAAAGGGGGGAAAAATGAAGACAGTTATCCATCAGATCCCTTCACTGGGCTGAAGATAAGGGCTTGGACAGAGCCTGTCCTTAGACAGCCACTAAATAGCTGTATGATGACAAGGCTACACACACACACACACACACACACACACACACACACACGCACGCATGCGCGCACACACATGGCCCGGGAGGCCATGGACTGGCAGACTTTAAGTTCTCAAGGCAGGGATTTTCCTATTGCTGAGACTGTGCCCGCAGAGGTAGCAGCCCTTGACAGGGCCAGCCTGGGGCATAGGAATGCCCCTGATCCGGTTCCTTCTAACTGGACATTTTACAAGTCTAGTTTCTTTCTGTCAATAAATGCCCAGAATATGGTTAATGAGACAAATGAGATGTAGAGAAACAAAGAAGGTATGGAACAAAGAGATTTCACTGCAGGCAATAAAGGCATTTCATTGAAAACTAGACAAGGAGAAAAGAAGTTCCAATTAGTCAATCAAAATTCACATGGAAGATATCTCAGTAAAAGTGTTATAAAAGGTTACTGTTCAAAATATCAAAAAGGTGTTAGAAGATGCACTATATTGTAAGAAAATGTATAGGATTGAAAAGACTTAAGAAGAGTTCAGCCTATTTATGGCTCATCTAGCATGATCTTAGAATTACTGTGTAAGCCTTGATTAGTTATCCAGAGTCTCAGACCAAACTCTGATTCTGAAATGTCAGTTACTGTAGTCATGGGACTGAGGGTTTCTAAGTTTCCCTTGGTTGGCTGAGAAAAAAATGTAGTTCTGGGAAAATGTACAGATAAGCAAGGAGGCAATAAATAGATGACAGTGGGATCAGTACTTTTGGTAAATTGTGTTCATTCAGGTAAAGTGACTTATCTTCACGGTGAGGCTTTGGTTATCTTCTGTCTGCTTGCCACATTTAGCAGGTCGATATGTTCGATTTGCAAGACTCATTTACATGTTTAGAAGATTTGCTTGTTGGATTAATATGTCTTCCCTGCCAGAAGTTTGAAGCGTTGGAGAACTCAGTCATTTAAGATTTCTAAATGCAGAATTTCTAAACTGCATTTAGAATTTCTAAATTGCATTTCTAAAATTTCTAAATGCAGAGAACTCAGTCATTTAAAATTTCTAAATGCATTTAAAATTTCTAAATGCAGAATTTCTAAATGCAGAAATTCCTCAATGAATTACAAAGCCATACATGATCTTCAGGGCCCCTTCTTTCCCCATACAATGGTGAATGGTGGGCTTATTTTCCTAGCATTTCACTAGAACTGTCTGCCTTATCTCTAGGGGATCATTCGCATCTCTGAGGACTTTTAGTAGCTGTGACACCGATAATGATGAGCCTCTGTCCCAAAAAAGAAAAAGCAACAACAACAACAATGAAACCCACATAGACTTTGGGGAATTCCTCAGTGTGGAAGGTAGGGCAGTTTAGGAGCACTGAGCAGACTGACCTGACTGTAATCACACAGGATATCTGTCTGAGGACATCAGGGAAGGCTTTGAGGGCCAGACCACTTGTCAGCTCCATAGAAGACTCCACAGCAACTGCTGGTGGACTCATTGGCAGTGGCTTAAGAACCTGGAGATAACGTTCTCATCTGAGTGTGAATGAAAGGTTCATTTTACCTTGCTGTGTGACCTTGCATCTCTGAACCTGTTTCTTCATCTATAAAGCAGAGATAGTAACACCTAGCTCAAAGGATTATTAGTAATGCTGATTTGAAATAATATTTGTAAAATGCTTAGCATCGTTCCTGGAACATATAAAGAGCTCAAACCATGAGAACTGTCTGTTCCTATTAAGTGAATGGCCAAGGAGAACCGGGAAGCTCCTAAGTTAAAATCAAAGGTGTTAGGACTGTAGTTCCCCTCAACAGATATGTACTAACCATGTACTACTGTTGCAGTCATAGCACTGGGAACTTATTCATAGTTATTCAACAAATATTTATTAAGCAGATGCTTGTCGAGGACATTGGTTATGCCTATTGGTTGCTCAGAACCCTGAATAGTGATGAAAGATACTTTCAAATTCTTACTCTTCGTTCTTTTTCTTCTGAATGTATTCTGTACTCAGAGAGGTTTTTAAAATGTAAGTAGATATTGTTACGTGAAAGAAGCCAATCTGAAAATGCTACTTGCTGTACGATTCCAATTCTATGACATTTTGGAAAAAGGCAAAACTATGGAGACGGTAAAAGGACCACTGGTTGCCAGGGATTCCAGGGAGGGAAGGAGGCATGAATAGGTGGGAACACAGGGGATTTTAGGGCAGTGAAACTACTCCATATGATACTGTAATGGTGGAGACTTGTCATTATACATTTGTCAAAATCCACAGAATTTACAAGACCTAGAGTGAACCCTAATATAAACTATGGAATTTAGTTAATAATAGTGTATCGATATTGGCTCATCAACTGTAACAAATGTACTACATATTGATAATAGGGAAAACTGTGTGTGAGGGTGGAAGTGAAGGATATATGTAGGAATTGTCCATACTTTCCATTCAATTTTTCTATAAACCTAAAATTGCTCTAAAAATTAGTCTTTTTTTTTTTTTTTTTTTGAGGTACGTGGGCCTCTCACTGTTGTGGCCTCTCCCGTTGCGGAGCACAGGCTCCGGACGCGCAGGCTCAGTGGCCATGGCTCACGGGCCCAGCCACTCCATGGCATGTGGGATCTTCCCGGACCGGGGCACGAACCCGTGTCCCCTGCATTGGCAGGCGGACTCTCAACCACTGTGCCACCAGGGAAGCCCTATTTTTTTTTAAGTAAGTAGAATTTTCACAACTCATTTTATCTCCCAGTCCTACCTCCTGGAGATTAGATTTGATTCCACAGCTAGAATGCATGCTTCTCCTTCATGTTTCTGGACTGTTCTGTATTTCTCTTAATCTCAGCACCTCTACGTTGTATCTTTCCCACAACAATGTAAACTCCGTGAGGACAGGGACTGTAGCTTATTCATCTTTGTGAGATCATGTCAGTCTTCTCTTCAGACCTCCCGATGCCTTCCCTTACCATGTGCTTTGGGGGCATTAACTCATTTATGCATCCTTAAAGCAACCCTATGAGGTAGGTCAGTCTTATCCCCATCAAATATGAGAAAATCGAATCACAGAGAGGTTAAGAAACTTGTCCAATGTAACAAAGCTAGTAATTGGCAGAGCTGGGATACCAACCCAGGTAGTCTGGCCCCAGAGTCTGCAGTTAAAAGCACCAGAAAACTCCGAAGTGTTTTGAACTGCAGGTTACACACATTTGGGGTGATGAAATCATTTTAGGGTGCCTTCAAAAAGCATATTTTTTAATGCAATAATAGAACGGAAGAAAAAAAAGCAGAAATACATTGCATATAGTGGGAGTGGTATTGTTTTGTGAAGCTTGTGTTTTTTGTATATTACCTGTGTGTCTATTGTGTCGGACGCCATGTAAAATGTACTTAGAAAGCTCACCACCTTAATCCGTAGGAAGAGTTGATACCTTGGGTAACAAGAAGCGCAGAGCTGAGGCAGCTCCAGGCTCCTGCCAGCCCAGCTGTAGCTGGCTCTGGTCCCCTTACTCTGAGAGCTGGTCTGCCCTGTTCTGCTGCATGTGCTGGCTCCGTCTCGGCAGTTCCTGTCATCATATCCAAACTCAGTGATGTCGAGAGGCAGAAAAATACCATCCTTTCTAGAGAAACCTATACCAGAAGTCCCCAGCAGATCTCCCCTTGACTAGGACAGACACCTCCTTACCTTTTACTGGGCCAGAGCTGAGTCACCTGCCCACTACAAATCATTCTCAAGAAAGGAGACTGGGACCGCCATGATCAGATCCCACTGATCTGATACACCTCTGATCAAAGACTCATCCAGCAAAGAAAGAGTCAGAATGAGCGTTAAGCAATCTAAGTGTTAGTCCTGATAGAACTTGGAAGACCAAAAATGTTTCAAGTAATTTTCTGTCTCCTTAGAGGTGGACGCTAAGGGTAGACTACCCCCCTAGTCATTCACTTATTTATTCAATGAAGAAGTGTTTACTGATTATCTAATGTGTGCCCAGCACTGTGCTAGGCACTGGGGACACAGGGATGAGCAAAAGAGACACGATCCATGCCCCCTGGGGTGACTCTAGAAAGGCAGAGAATAGCTGAACAACTAATTTCAGAAATCCATGTTTAACTATAAATCGTTAAGTGTTTTTAAGAAAACAAAGGGAAGAGTGTGATCTGAGGTTGTAACAAGAGGATCTAATTTAAATAGGGAGGAGGGGCGTCAAGGTTTGGTCAAAATTATCCAAATATAGAGCAGAGACCCTTGTCCAGGAGAGAGGTTTGAGAACTTTGGCTCCAGGATCTCTTTGTGGGAATGTAAAAGGTAGTCTTTGTGGGACTTCCCTGGTGGTCCAGTGGTTAAGACTGTGCGGTCCCAAAAAAAAAAAAAAAAAAGACTGTGCGGTCCCAATGCAGGGGGCCTGGTTCAATCCCTGGTCAGGGAACTAGATCCCGCATGCAGGCCGCAACTAAAGGAGGCACATACCACAACTAAGACCCAGCACGGCTAAATAAATAAATAAATATTAAAAAAAAAAAAAAGGTAGTCTTTGTTCCTAGTACTCAGAGGTCCTTTGCTAATCCTGGCTATTGTTGATTATTCCTAGCAGAGGCGTGGGTCCCTGTTCAAGTTGTTGCTCACAGGAGATTAGAAACCAAGGCTCCAAGGTGGCTTGAAGGACAGATAGTTGAGCTTCTGTGCACCTCAAGCTGTGAAGAAGAACTGTACAGGACTATGGACAGTGTTATTCTGTACTGAAGGACCCATTCTTTGGAGGCGTTTTGTGGAGTTTGTTGTTGTTGTTCTGATGTTTTGTGCCAAAGGACAGGATCGCGTTCAGGGGCAGGGCTCCCCCCAAATGTAATAAACCTTGACACCGTAGATCATTCTGGAATATGTGAACTCAGAGACAAGCCTAGACTCAAGGGCATTTCCGCTGAGGTCAAGTCTGCTGGTCCCTGCAACATGGGGGCAGCCCTAGGGGCAGGCAGAGAAGTGCCAGGACAGGACCCCTCTGTGGACCCCAAGAGCAGCGATACTTCGTTTTTAAGTTCTCTGTTTTGTAATATCCTTTCTTATCAAAGCCGTCAGCAAAATCCTAACAAATCGTATTTCCTGACCTCAGCTATCACCGTCCTGAGTTGGAGATAGGGCCAATGTCCAAACTGGGCAAAATGGCACAGGGGAGACAAACGCATAACTGAGGAAGGAGGAAGTAATAGCTTGGATCCCTACTACGGACTCTGATGACAAGCAACTACCAGAATTGGTTTGTGGAATGTGTAAACACTTCTTAAAGGTTGCCCGGAAATCCCCGGAAAGAGAAGCCTGGTAATAGACAGTACTTCTGCAATTAAAAGAGATGATTTGAGACTACAGTGTTTTGGGCATTAAAGAGATATGTGAAGTTTGGACATTTGCATTACAAATCTATTCTTTCTAGTTTTCACAAGCACCCTGAAAGTGATTTATTTATTTTAGGAGAGTAAGGTATAGGAAATGCCTAACCCAAGGCTGCTGGGCAAGTAAGCATCATCCTGGGGCTAAGTCCATGCACCCAAGGTCATTCTGTTGTGCCATGCTGCCTCCCTGAATAAAACTTACCTGTGGGCTTCCTTTCAAGACCTTCAAGAAAAGAAGGCTGGCTCATTTTCTCCCACTCCACAGTCAGACTCTGGGAGAACAGGCAGAGGGATAGAGAGGGAGGAAGCGCCAAATCTGACTACATGTTGGATCTGTTTCTTTTACTTTAACCTTTGCTTCCCGTTGCTTTTGTTCACTAAAAGGATACTGTCTATACATAATGGCCTGCCT
Organism: Grampus griseus; assembly: GCF_964374135.1. Lineage (NCBI taxonomy): Eukaryota > Metazoa > Chordata > Mammalia > Artiodactyla > Delphinidae > Grampus > Grampus griseus. The sequence continues at coordinate 85,917,446 of NC_139017.1, forward strand.
TGGGGAACCCTGCCCCTCTGCCTGAATGTTAAACCAGAGTGCCTTTGTTCAGGGAAACATCCTGACCCTGTCCACCTGTGGATGGCTGCAAGAAAGAAGAAATGAACACATCCCCTTCCGGAGGTTGGCCATTCCAGGGGACATTTGCAAATCTTATGGCCTTTTTACTTACTTCCTTATCTCCTCCCCATCTCTGTGCTATAAAAGAAACTGGGATCCAAAGCCAGATAAGACAGTTACTTTGAGACATTAGTCTGCCACCTTCTTGGTCTGCCGGCTTTCCGAATAAAGTCGTATTCCCTGCCTCAACACCTCGTCTCTGATTTATTGGCCTGTCGTGTGGCGAGCAGAGCGAGCTTGGACTCAGTAACACAGCTACAAGAAGAAAAGGAGGAAAAAACTTTTCTTCTAGTAGAAACTGAGGCCTCTTATTTTATCCTTTTAACTTCCCACTTCTTCATCTACAAATTAATCAACATCTATACCCATTTCCCACAAATAAAGCTCTTTTTCCCATTTAAAGCCAGTCTTCTGCCAAAGCCTCCAACTTCTACCTTCTCCCCGCTCTCAGATCTTGTTCAACCTGCCACTCTCTTGTACTCTTCATCTCCTCCCCGCTGGTTCCTGCCCCTACGCCCATAAATATGCTCTCATCTTTCCCATCTTAACCCACCACTTTAAAACCAAATCTCCCTCTAACTATGGACCAATTTTTCCTATTGTTATCCACACTTCTCAAAAATGTAGATTTATACTTGCTTACTTACATCCCAATAATTTCTCAATTCATTCTCAACTAGCTTACGCCTCCATTTATGTCATCCTAATGTCCTAATGGATACTTTTTAAAAAAAAAAACTATTTAGTTTCACATACATAGAAAGAAGTACATGTAAGCATACAGTGCAAAGAATGACCACACCTATGTATCTGCCACCAGGTTAAGAAATAGGACATTGATGGCCCAATATTGTCCTTATATAAAAGGGTCATGGTGAGAGAGGAGAGACAATACTGATTATAAAAGTCCTATGAATTCCTAAGAGTCCTTACTACATCGTGGAGAACTCCTTTTTGACTTCCTCTTCTCTGGGAAATGTCTGTTGGCTACCATTTTGTTCTGAGGGCTCTAGTTACCAAAAAAGATAAACTAGAGAAATCAGTAACTTGACTGAACAGGACTCTACTCCCTGCCCCCAGATTCAGAAGTTAAGCTTTATTCATGAGAGAATTTCTCATAACACTACCTTGGTTGCCACAGACAGAAAAAGTTGGGTGGAGAAAAATTATTAAGCCCTTCGGCAGTGAAACAAATCGTGACGGGAGCAAGGTTTATATTTCCAACTGGCAAATAACTTCACTATCACAGTATCACCAACTGAAATGGTCGTGGTGAGGCAGAAAACATCAAATAAATGAAGAGAAGACAGGGATAAAAAGAAGCAAGGTAAGGCATGCGAAAGCCACAGCTTGTACCAACGTTGCCCAATTTTTCATTTTCATTGTAATAGTTCATAATCAAAGGTGGACAATAAGCCATCTAAAAGATGTATTGTATATATTTTTAAACACAAAGGCTCATTTTGATTCACACCTAAACTTTAGGAAACATACATCATCATGAAATCCTTTAAAAAAAAGTGACAGATAAATGAAAGTAAATGGCTTGATGTTAATTAAAGAAAAAAAAAAAAAGAAATAGGACACTACTAGCACCCCAGAAGCCCTATGGTGTTCTCCCAATCACTACTTCCTCCCTCCTCCCTAACGTAGCATCATCCTGACTTCTCATTCCATATATTAGTTTTGCTTGTTTTTAACTTTACATAAATGGAAACTTACATTATGTCGTCTTTTGTGTCTGACTGTCTTGCTCAACATTATATTTGTATGGTGTAGCCATGCTATTGCATGCGGTCATGGTGTATTCATTCCTACTGCTGTATAGTACTCCATTGTAAGAATATGCTGCAACTCATCCATGTCATTGTTTATGGACATTTGAGGTTATTACAGTTTGAGGCTATTTCAGATAAGATTCAACATGAACAGTCTTGTACATATCTTTTTGCTGTACCTATACACATATTTCTTCATCTGTTTTTACAGGAAGGAAGTAGATTGGTTAAGGCCGCCATAAAATAGGTTGGGAAAATTAAGGCACAATTATGTTCAACCAGTGGGACAAGTTTATCATGAACAACTACTATACTTACACGGAGATGCAGAAGACATGAATGCAGAGCCAAGAGAAGGTACTTGAGAAAGAGATGTGTCCTCGTGTGTGGAAATTCACAGAGAATAGGGAACAGAAACAGACTGTGTAATTAAGTACAAAATTGCATAGGCCCAGAGTAGAGGCAACTTTTAGAACCTCTGGGCTAAGACTAGACAGTTTAATACCAGGGCTAGATTCCTCACTGTTGCTCACCCATAGTCTGTGACACAAGAGTCACCTGGAGGCCATGCAGGGGAGAGGAAGGGGGTGTAGGTCCGGGGGTCATTTCTATAGATCCTAGACATATTTCTGCCACAGTGTCTTCTTCCCTCTGCCACCCACATCTGAAACAGAGGCTAAAACCTCTGTGAATGGAGAAATTTCAGACAGGACTCTGCACTTCCTCTATCCTTTCCACCCTACAGGTCCTGGGAGGCAGAGGAGAGCCAGGGCGGATCCCCCAGGAGCAAGAGGGGCTTATCAAATGCAAATTTTCATTTCTGACAAAGGAAGCTTGAAATGTGGAAGTGTAAGGAAGCCATTGAAGGTGAGAAGGGCAGAAGAAAAGCTGAATGGCTCTATGGGGATTTGGGATTAGAAGAAGGGGAGTGTGGCTAGCTGCAACTGTCATCATCACTATTGTCATCATTATTATCATCATCCCTTACATTTGTATCACATAAGAGTTTACAAAGAGCTTTCTAATCCTTGACTTCCATGTCTTTGCAGGGTGGCAGGGCAGGGATTACTCTCATTTTGCTGAACTGCCCAAGAGCCGGCTGGATGGAAGGCAGGATCAAGGCCCTCAACTGCATCTCCAGTCCCTCCTCAAGAGCTCACAGGGCCAGGTCCTTTCGTCAGGGGAGTGGAATAGGGAAAAGAGCAACGCAGGGGCACGGGCCCCACGGAGGAGAAGGACAAATATAGCAAGAGATCTGGAAATGGCCAGAGGCTAACGCAGTTGCAGGGGGCGAAGTGGAGAGGTTGGAAAGCTGTGCCGACTCTGAAAACTCTGTCTCCTTCTGGCATAAGTCCCCGAGCCACCTGGAAGGTGTAGGGATGCCCACCGGGAGGGCACAACCCGCGCTTGCCGCGGAGGCGGAGGGTGACTTCGTGGCGACCCCGAACATTTGCGGACCGCGGGGCTCGGAAAGTCAAACTTCCCGGGACGCCCCACAGAGGGTGGGAGCCAGGTGGCACCGCCCCTCCCGGACGCGCGTTGAGCGCCCTCTGTCACCCCACGCAGCCCTGCCCGGCGCCCAGGGAAGAGCGGGCCCGCCCAGGTGCGCCGGGGGTTGGGCCGGAGTCCGGAAGGTGTGCCGTCGCGTCCCGGCTCGTCCCCCTCTGCCTCTCCCCCGCGGAAAAGTGAAAGTGTCTGCCAGCCGAGGTCGCGCATTGGGGGGGGCGGGGCCGGCGCGGACCTGGGAGCGGGCGCCGGGTGTTCCAGGGGCCATGGATGGGCTCGGCCGCCGCCTCCGAGCCAGCCTGAGACTGAAGCGCGGCCGTGGGGGTTAGTGCCGGGCCGGGGCGCGCCGGGACGAGGGCGCGGGCACAGCGGGGGGACCGCGGGCCAGGACAGGAGGTGACGGGGACAAGGGGCCAAGGCAGGGCGGTGCGGAGGGTCGCGATCGATCGAGGAGCAGTCTGAGGGGGCATTCCGGGGGTGCTGGGCAGGGGTCAGGTGAGCTGGAGAGAAAGGGCGCAGGTAGAGGTGGAAACGGGCTGGTGGGGAAGGGGTCGGAGGTCAGAGGAGAAGCCACGCCAGCAGGGGCAAAGGGGAGGTCGCCAGCCAAAGGAAACCGTTGTGGGGCCCCGGGGCCACGTGTCCTACCAGCCAGGAAGTTTGTGGGGCAACCGCAGGGTGCCTGCAGCTCCCGGGCCGCGGCGCCCGCCCGGGAGACACAGCCTCAGCCCCCGGCCGCCCGCCTCCCCGCGCTGCCCCGCCTCCCCGCCCCCGGACTCCACTCGTGGGAGCCCGCGACTTTGCCCCGCACACAGCCGCCGGCCACAGCACTGCCCTTCCCCTGCGACGTCACCCCCTCCCTCCCCTAGGGGCGGCGAGGAGCCCTGGAGAGTGTGGCCTCGAGCAGAGCTGGGATAGAGCCTGCTCAGCTGCTTCCTTAGAGTGTGCGAACCCGGCAAGGCAAGCCTCCCTTATCCCTTGGTCCCCCATTACAGAAGGAAGAATGATTCCTGCCATACAGGGTTGTACGGATTAAATTAGCAGTCAATATTCGCTTCCTTTCTTCTCAGCAGGGGCGCTGGGCTTTGGAAGGGAGTTAGGAATTCATTCATTCTTTTTTTCATTCATTCAACACATATTTATTGCTGCTTACCACTGACCAGCCCGATGGCTAAGCAGCCACAACCCTTACTTTGTCCAGAGGTCCCACCTTCTGAGAAGAAGGGAACCGATTGGAAAGTAAGCAGGGGTCATACCAAGACAGTCCACCCCTTCTAACATTGGTGGTCAAAAGATTGGATGAGACCCCCTCTTACTCCAAGCCCCAGAGCTGGGGAGACCTGGGAGGGGGGAATCAGTGCTCCTTCTGCCATTACCCCTGTCCCCCACCCCTAGCCCTTGCTGTTCTCCCTGAACACAGGTTTCCAGTATCTATCTGGTCATTCCACCTGTACTGAGGCGGAGAGGTCAGAGACCATGGGTTGGGACAGATGCCTGGGAGCGTGCCGTGGCAGGAGCAGATGCAGGGTGGGGCTGGTGGCCTCTTTTCTCTGGAGAGCACTGGCTTGGTCTTTCCTGGTCTCCCTCGACCCTCAGAAGCCTGTGTGAATGGAAGGGATCTGCTCCCTGCAGCCCAGAGGAAACATTCCACTTGTTCCCAAAACAGGGCTGATGACTGTACCTGATGACAATGAGGGACTGTAAGATGTGCAGCCAGTATTACCTGTCCTGAGGTCTGGCACCTAGCGGGCAGGAGAGTGTGCCTTCTTCATCTTCCATACTATCCTCCACCTTTCCCGGAATTTCCCCCTCCCTCTTTTGCCCTTTTGGCCCCAAGGCAACTGTGTGGTAGGAGGGTGTGTGTGTGTGTGTGTGTGTGTGTGTGTGTGTGTGTGCATACACACACGCATGGGTGTAAATCATCCTGATGGGAGGGTTGGCAGTGGTGGTGGTCCTGGGTTGAGAGCAGCTGAGCTAGAAGAGGAAGGGCCAGCTTTCCAGATCAAGGTTCCAGAAAGTCCCTTCACCTATATTCCAGCTGGTTCTGGGACTTTTGTCAGAGGGCTGTGGGAGGCACTTCCTGGTGGAGGAACACGTGTAACCAGACTCCTGACTTCCCTAGAAAGGGCGTCTCCCTCCTAAACTGAAAATTCAGGATAATAATTCCTTTCTAGGGCACTGAGGATTAAATGAGAAGACCCATATTAAACGTGTGTGTGATGGAGGTTTTCCTTCTGTTGATAACCCCCTTTGAAAGGGGGAAGACTTTTTTCTGGATTTCTTGGTCCTCAGCCCCAAAGTCCAGTAACTTCTTTTGTTTGCGATTGTAAGTTTTGCTGTTCTCTTGGCTCTTCTGATAAAGCAGGAAGAAATGGGCTGAAAATGCAACCCGAAGGATTTAGGGAAAGAAATCATTTCCTGAGGTTCTGGAATGCCCAGGGAAAAGATTTTGCTTCTCAAGGTCTTTTGCAAACAGGAGGCATCCACATTTGTGGGATGTTTGGTGTGTACTGCACCCAGGAGGCAGGAGCGTGAACATGAAACGCTCATCATTCCCACCCCTGACAGATTCTGTTGTATTCCCCAAATAGTCCCTGAATTACTCTGTGCCTCGGTTTCCCCATCTGTGTCTGGAGATGATGCTTGTTTCTCAGATTGGTGGCGAGGATTGTGCAGCCAGTCTGTGCAGGTTGCAGATAAGGTGTGGTGACAGATCCGAGTGTTCCAGGTCACTGTTCTCACCACTGCAGTGAATGTAACGTTCCCTTTTTTTTTTTGGCTGCACTGGGTCTTTGTTGCTGCATGCAGGCTTTCTCTAGCTCCAGGCAAGCGAGTGGGGGCTACTCTTCATTGCGGAGCACAGGCTTCTCATTGCGGTGGCTTCTCTTGTTGTGGAGCATGGGCTGTAGGCACACGGGCTTCAGTAGTTGTGGTGCACGGGCTTAGTTGCTCCGTGGCATGTGGGATCTTCCCAGACCAGGGCTTGAACCCATGTCCCCTGCATTGGCAAACTGATTCTTAACCACTGCACCACCAGGGAAGTCCCTACAGTGATTGAAACATTCTTATTTACTGTGATCCTTGATCTCCCCAGGAGTCATGGCTGGGCCACTGAGTACTGGCTTTTACTAGTCCACAGAAGCCAGGTCTGGAACTATTAAGAGCAAGCAACTGTGTCCCCTATTTCAGCACCACACATTCTTCCAGAGGTCTATTAATTGTTTGCAGGAGTGGCAGACACTGGCACCAAACCCTTTTGCCTTCTAGCTTCTCTTAGGGGCAGCCTCCTGGCAAGAGTCTTTCTCTCTTACCACGTGCATTTACACACTCAAGGGTTTATGTGAGAATCCCAGGTGATTTACTGCTATTCTGTCTCTCTTCCCCAGCCTCCAGACACAGCACCACTGGAGCCCCAGGGCCCAGCTGCTCTGCTCTTAGCTTGTGCAGAACTGTTGACCTGGACAAACCAGGAAAAAAGACTGAGCAGGCGTGGGGGTGGGGTGGAGATCACCCAGATGCTTTCCACTCCACTGAGTGCCCCTCAGGCTACTGATGCAACCAGTCCCCTACTGTAGGCCAGGGAGACTGTCCTAAGTCAGTGCTTCCTATCTGGGAGGAGGGATTCTTTGCTGGAGCCCTGGAACAGGTCCCAGTGAGACAAGTTTGCCTTAGGACATATTGCAGGGGATGAAAGATGCACCATTGTAGACTGTGCTGAGATATCAGGAACTCTCCAACCCAGAGATGGACTTTGCTCTTTATTTCACCACCAGGAGAGGATTAGGTTCATTTTGATATCCAGGAATTCCTCTTGCTAGAACAATTTCTCCACTTAAATAATGAATGAGGTCAAGTCTATTGATTTTAATCAGGGGAGGCAGGGGCAACCTTGCTGTGAGGAGTTTTTGGTCCTGTGCTCTTGCTTGCAGCCTTGAAGTCCTGGAAGTCCCAGAGTGCAGCAGGGGGCCATGCAGAGGTTATCTGCTGCCATTGACCGAGTTAGGAAGTGAAAGGTCGGGAATCAGTTATGGAGATATAAGATCCCTGTCCTGGGACTGGCAAGGCATTCTCCACTGTCAAGGGGTTGTAAATAAACCCATTGCACAACCTTCAGCCCAGAATTAAAAGCCCTTAGCCCAGAAGCAGCTGGGCTCTGGAGGTGTTTGCCTATGACCTTTTCTCTCACCACACCCTGGGGCTCTTGGGAGGAGCTGAGGTCTGAGCTGCAGTGCCAGGATGCTGCCTCTGTCAGTGCAGGCGTTCTGCTGCCTTTCTGGGTCCTGTCACACGGGCTCCTTGCTCAACTATTGGGTGCATAGGATGGAAACTGCTCTCCCCTATTTGGAAGACAGCACGTGGCTTGGCTTCATAGAGTTGTGGCTGGAGACTGAAACGGCAGCCGCCTTCTCAGGTTTTCTGTAGCCAGTCTGTTAGAGGAAAGGCAAGCACTCCATGCCTTACAGGCCCAAGAAGATGGAAAGACAAGTGGTAGGCGGGATACTCAGGCGCTTCCGCAACTGGCTGCCTCGACACGGAGCAGGTCTGGACTGGATTAGCTACTTCTTTTTTCCAGGGTGACCCTCTTCGATGGGGCTGTTTCTTCCTTGAAATACTTCTTTTTCTTCTTCTTTTATATCTCATCCTTCCCCTGGTTCCCCATGTGACCTGGCCAGGAGGTTTCCCCTGTTGGTTTTTAGAGCCGGTCATGCCCTGTGGTCACAGTCACGTGGCCCTTGGCCTGTTCCGATTTCTTGAGTCCAAGTCAACTCGGGGTGTACTGTTTCACTTAGGCAGAGTTTCTGCTACCCTGGGGCCTCGGGCCTCCCAGGTGACCTCCCCAGTATATTTCCTTGGCTTCCGAATCAGTGACTTCTTTCCTCCTCTTGCCCCCCCACCCTCGGTGGTTCCAAATCTCCCAGGCAGGCACGGAAACTGCCCAGTTGGCTCTGATCCCGTGCCTGGACCTGAGGTGCTGGGCAGGCTCCAGGGACCTCGGTGTCGGTATGACGGCCTAGAAGTGCCAAAGATACTGGAGCCTCACATCCTCCACTCGGGGCCTGGATCAATGAGATACCAGTGGGCCCTGGTGTCTTGGTTTCAGGACCTCCCCAGGATAATCTGGGGGAAGTTGTAAAGGAACCAGAAAGGGCCCAGGAGCACTGTCTACCCAACTTTGCCGGAGGGCAGCACTTCTTTGAATACCTCCTCGTGGTTTCTCTCAAAAAAAAGCCTTCGGGGGATGATTATGAGCCCACAATCACCTACCAGTTCCCCAAGGTAAGGATTGAAGGAAGGGGCAATGGGGGACAGAGGGTTCGGGTGTTTGAGAGGCGATGGGTGTGGGGGGGTGTCGTCTCCCCATCCCCAGCCCCCCACCCTGCAGGGGGCTCGTCTAGAGCTGCCCTGAGCTCACTGCTCCTGTTTCCTTCAGGTCCAGCCCTGTTTTCTCTTATCACCCGCAGAATCTAGGTCTGTAACGAACTGACCTAGGCTCCCTAGCTGGGAAACTAGGCTAGTTCTTCTGCTGTTTGGGGGACCTCCTAATTCTTCCAAATTCTATGCTCAGCCACCCTTCTCTGTAGAGAATCTTACCTTCTGCCAGAGGTCCTCGCAGGAATCCCCTCCCTGGGGTGGGTGGGAGGGAAAGGGTGGGGCAGGCACGTAGCTGGTGGCCACAGCCCAAGCATCAGACTCCTTCTTGTCTGGTCCCGCAGCGGGTGAAGGGGTGGGGTTAGGGCATCTTTCTCATTAACCCTGACAGTGAGGCTACTGAGCTGGCCGCTTCTCTTCTCAGATGCGGTATCTCTCTGATGTGGTCCTCCCAGGAAGCCAGGAGGTCTCTGGGCCTTTCTGCACTCAGCATGGTCCTGGCCCCCTTCCTGACTATGTAGATCCTTAGGATACTGAAGTCCAACTCAGGTTCATGTAGACTTGGCCCGGGAGGGACTGTTTCAGCGTTGGGGTTCTTCCAGCCAGACCCAGAACGCAGTCTCTATGCAGTGATGGGCACAGAGTAGCCCGCCAGCCCCCAAGCCCTCTCCACCTGCTCCTACCTCCACATCCACCTGTCTCTTTTCCCATTCCTTGTAGCGAGAGAACTTGCTTCGGGGACAACAGGAGGAGGAGGAACGGCTGCTCGGAGCCATCCCCTTGTTTTGCTTCCCAGATGGGAATGAGTGGGCCCCACTCACTGAGTATCCCAGGTAATCGCTCGGCCCTGGGACGGGGGAATCTGGGATTGGAGGAGAAGGGCGAACCACGGGGTTCCTGCACCCCCCGTCAACTGGATTTCTCACCAGCTTCCTTCCTGATGGGGAGGGGCTGGAGTTGATTCATTTCTAAACATCTTGCCTGGGACACCTCGAGGCAAGAGAGCTCGGGTAACCAGGTTAAGCAGTCCCTTCTAACAGAAGGGCGAGGCTCTTTCACTTGTCCTAGGAGCTAGTCACTGTGTTTTGACGGCCTCTGGCAGAAGATGGACTTAGAAGAAGTCCTTTGGCCTCTAAGGAGTCCCTTATATGCCAGAGCCTTTTACGCCGTGAGTCCTGGAATTTGACTGCCTGAGCTCAAGTTTTGGCTTTAGCACTTATGAGTTGAATGACCTTGGATGAGAAGCACTCCCCCAGAGTCTCAGTTCCTTTATTTGTAAAGTGGGCATAGTGATTGAACCTACTTCAAAGGGTTGTTTTGAGAACTAAATGTGATGATACATTTAGAGCTTGACACCAATAAGCACTTTAAATAAATTACTGATGTTACGGTTACTCTCAGGATTAATCAGCAGCTCCCCTTTACCCTCCTCACCCCCCTCAGCCCTGCTCTGATGCTGACTGCCTTCCTGCTTTAGAATGTAGTGAGCAGGGACTTCCCTGGTGGTCCAGTGGTAAAGAATCCGCCTCACAATGAAGGGGACACGGGTTCGATCCCAGGGAACTAAGATCCCACATGTCGCAGGGCAGCTAAGCCCAAGACACAACTACTGAGCTCGCATGCCTGAACTAGAGCCCACGTGCTCTGGAACCTTCGCACCACAACTACGGAGAGCACTCACCCTGGAGCTTGCGTGCCACAGCTAGAGAGAGAAAACCCACATGCCACAACTAGAGAGAAGCCCTCTCGCCACAACGAAGAGGCTGCACGCAGCAACAAAGACCCGAGGCAGCCAAAAATAAATAAATAAATCATAAATAAATCTTACGGAATAAAAAGAACCCAGTGAGCAAATGTAAACCAGGTCTTGTCTGCTCTTCCTCAGGGAGACCTTCTCGTTTGTCCTGACCAACGTGGATGGCAGCAGGAAGATTGGATACTGCAGGCGCCTCTTGGTTTGTAGAGCTCAGAACGGGCCCCTCCTCTCTGCAGCCTGTTCTGCTCCACAGCTGGGTTTGCTCAAGCCTCAGCTGCAAAAGCCAAGGCTCCCTGGCAGAGGTGGTTGTAGAGAGAGCACAGCCCAGTACCTGCTGCCATGTTAGTGCCCTGTGCCACCTCACAAGAATGGGGACACACACCCCTCCTCACCCACCCAGGGCACCTTTGCTGCCATGCTTTGGTCTCTACTCTCCCCAGCTCGGGGGGAAGCTTCATTCTAACCCGCTCCCCGCCCTCTCTATCCAGGCCTCATTGACTTGGCCCCTGCCTCCCACAGCCTGGCCTGGGATTTGGACAACGAAGCTCAGTCCTTGGGCTCTCAAGTCACTTTCATAGCGCTCTCCTGCCTAGCTGTTTCCTCGTCTCTACAACACACTTGCTCCCTCTTGGCTCACCCCTGATAGTGTTGGTGCCGATGCAGGCAGTGTTCGCCCTTGAGCCAACCAGCCCCCTCAAGGCCACTTTCTTTGGATTTCGGTGACCGTTCTGGCCTCCCTGCTGCCTCTCCCATGAGTGGGACCTCTGCACAGCCAGGTCTTTCTCCCTCCAGCCCACCATTCACCATGGATCCCCCAGCCCCAGCCACCAGCCCTGTGCCCCATCAGCCCCAGTTGCATAGAGGCCCTGGGGAGGCTGCAGCACTGAAGGAGCCTGTCCGTCCCTCCCTAGCCCGCCGGCCGTGGTCCTCGCCTCCCCAGGGTGTACTGCATCATCAGCTGCATTGGCTGCTTCGGCTTGTTCTCCAAGGTAGGGGTGGAACGGGATTCCTCGGGGCCTGCTGGGCCTGTTGAGCCTCCAGGTCCACCTGGCTGCCTGCCCTGCCTGAGCCCCCTGTGCTCCTCCCCCACAGCCGGGGTCAGGCGAGGCACCCTGGGGAGATTCAGGCAGACAGGCGATTGGGCTGGACTTGGCTTTAGGGAAAAGTAGGAACTGAAGCTAGAGGACTGTCTCCCCTGCAGAAAGCCCACTGCTCCCCGTCTAGTCAGGTAAGAATGCAGCTGGAGTGGGACATGGGTAGAGCTCCAGGTCAGGAGTGGGGAGTTCCAGTTCCTCATCTGTCAAGTGCATGGAATGATCCCTCACCTTCCTATCTCATGGGTTGCTGTGAGGCTCAGATGACATGATACATGAAGAAGACAGAATACTAAACAGATATAAAGACAATTATACAGCGGGGCTTGGGGGACTCCCTCTGACTCCTTCCAGGGTAGAGGGGGAAGTTGAGGTCTCCAGGACTTCTGCTGGAGCAATTTGAGTGCTAGTACACCTGAGTTGGGATCAGAGAGGAATCCTTCCGAATGGATGTGGCATGTCTTAGTGGCCAGAAAAGGGCATCAGTGTGCTCTGCCCCAGGCAGGCCCCTTGAAGGATGAAGGTAATATACTCCATCAGCCTTGGCTTGGGTGGATGGTTCATCTGTGCAGGGTTCTGTGGATGAAGGCCATCCCTCGACCTGGGGAGCCTCTGGTGGAAGTTGGAGGGCAGAGTGGCACCTAAGAGGCCCAGCTTCTAGTCTCCCACTCCATCTAGCACAAATGAACATGGTACCATCAGGGATGACGAGTTTACTCTCGAATGACTTCCTGGGGAAGGTAGCTCGTGCTGATGTTAGGAGAAGGAAGGAATACGGATCGGTAGAGAGAAGACGAAAAGAAGAAGGCTAGGAGCAAAAGCAGGTCTTGCGCAGGAGGTAAACAGCAGACTGGTTTCTGCCAGGGAAGAATGAACCAGTTAAGGATTGGCGGGACCAGCCTCACACGTGAGATCTCAGCTACCAGCCTGGGAGCGTCCCTTTGAGTCATGTTTCCCGTGGTCCTCTTCCGTACAGATCCTGGATGAAGTGGAAAAGAGGCATCAGATCTCCATGGCAGTCATCTACCCATTCATGCAGGGCCTCCGAGAGGCAGCCTTCCCCGCTCCTGGGAAGACCGTCACCCTCAAGAGCTTCATCCCCGACTCAGGCACTGAGGTGGGTGAGCAAAATGGACAAGACCCTCCCTGACTGCAGGGGAAGTGTTCCTGGGGCACCTCTCGTCACAGTGCTCCCATTCACCAGAAACTGAGCCAGGCAGGCACTGGGGCTTGGCTCGAATTATTGGCGGCAGAGCTGAAAGTCAAACCCCAATGTTCTGATCCTCCCAACCTGATGCTCACAAGGACCTACTTACTGTTTAAGCCACCAAGACTTTTATTTATAATAAATAAATCATGTAAGCTGAGGCTCCTGGTCCTAGAATGGCCTTTGCCCCCAGCCGCCAAACTGCCACTTTTCCCCATTACCTCACTTATCTTCCGGTGTCTGTCCTATATCTCTACCTTATGGCCTCCACCTGTCTTTTTCTTATCACACATCCCCACCCCTGAGTCCCCACCCATGCCACAGTGGGGATGCTATTGTTTTAAGACACTAAGCAGACAAAGCAGCAAGTAGAACGTTGTTTTAAGAATTCCAGTCCTGACCCCTGGTACTCTGGATAATCTGGTGTGTCCTCTGCTTCCCCAGATCGGAATAAGGGGAGGGGCTAGGCTTGTTCACTTATTCAAAACATAAGTGTGGCAGGCTAGCTATGCACAAAGTTAGACTATTTTCTGGCTACGAAGCGGTAAATAAAATGAATGTGGTCCCTGACTTCATGGAGCTAAAAGTCTAAAGACTTAAATAAGTAAACACACAAATAAATAATTAAAAATTGTATGATTGTGATGAAAAGAAAACAGGATGCTACATGGGAAAATGATGAGAAACACAGGTTGACACCTTGCATTAGGTGGCCAATGAAGGCCTCTGAGACATAAAGGAGGATAAGAATGAAGAGAGAAAATATTGTAAACCAACTATACTTCAATGAAAAACTAATAAGTTAGTTTTTTTGAAAAAGAGTGAAAGGCAACCCAGGGGAGGGAGGGAAGAACCTCCGGCAAGAAAGAGTGTGACATGCTCAAGGAACGGAAAGGAGTTGGTGCGGGGAAGCGAGGTGAGGCAGGTGGTGAGAGAGGCGGGCCTTGTGGGCCACATAGGGGATTACATCAGTGTCATCCTCAGAGCGTAGGGGAACCATGGGTGGGTTTTTAGCAGTGGGGAGGCACGGTCAGATGCACTCCTTGGGGAAGATAGGGTGGAGGCTGGTAGAGACCCAGCTTTCGGGGGTTCATGTGATTTTTTCAGTGTGGTGACTCCCCCTCTCTCTGGTTTCCCCACAGTTCATTTCGCTGACGCGGCCCCTTGACTCCCACCTAGAGCATGTGGATTTTAGTTCTCTGTTGCGCTGTCTCAGTTTTGAGCAGATTCTTCAGATCTTTGCCTCTGCAGTGCTGGAGAGAAGAATCATCTTCCTGGCAGAAGGTCTCAGGTTGGTCCAGCCACCGAGCGGGGTCGCCTGAACTGACTGGCATCCCTGGGTTCCAAGGAATAGACCGGAGGGTTCTCGAAGGAAATCAGGCTGTAGGACCTGTGTGCTCCCCACCCTCCTGCCACCCTGCCTTGATCTGCACTAAGCCTAGAAAATAGCTGTTATAATTCCCTGTTTCTGCCTCCAAACTTGATCACTGCCTAAGCCTGAAGGAGGTTTGTGATTTAGCACTGAGAAGTACAAGAAGTATTCCCATGACAGCCCTGGAGGAGACCAGTTAGGGTGGATGCAGACATGATTCTGCTCTCGAGAAGCTGAGGGAGGACAGGGCAGGAAGTCATAGAGTGGTAGGGAGGTCAAGCGCACTATCCTTAGTGGAAAACACATGTCATTTGTCCATTTATTCACTCATTCAACAAACACTTATTGTGTGTCAACTGTTTACCAGATGCCAAGCATCAGGAAAATACAGACAAATAAGACATGGTCCTAGACCTTAAGGGAATGTCGAATTATCCCCATTTGAAAAGAAAGCACAGGTATTGAAATCAGCAGAACAAAGTTCAAGTTCTTTTCCTCTACCTTTAGCTACATGGTGTTCCTTAGGTTAGGTTCTTAACTTCTTGAAGTCATGATCTCCTTATCTGTAAAATGGAGATCTGTAGCTACTTCATAAGAGTGTGGTAAGGATTAAATGAAGTAATGCACATTAGGTAACTAGCACTCTGCCAGGCACACACTGGTAAGTGCTAGTTGTTTTTCTTAATAATAAGTTCATGGTTGACTATATCCCTGTGTATAGTTGAAGCAGAATAATATCATGTCTTGGTCTCTACCTCTTAGGGGCTTCAAGTCTGAGAAAGACATGGGGAGATGTGTGACAGAATAGAGAAGGGAGAAAAATCGTAAGACAGTAGAAGGTTGACCTATTTATGTCTTGGGATGGAGAAAGCTGCTTATATTGGGCTGACAACCCTGGTTTTATCTTTTAGGGAAGAAGAAGAAAAGGATATTAGGGACCCAAATATTAGGCCAGAGGGCCAGGTGAATGTCATGGGTTTTAGAGGAAAGGAAGCTTGGGCAGGCAATGGGGGTCTGTGGGTTGAAAATTCTGTAAAAATCAGTGATAACCGAAAAGGCACCAGTCGTAGGCCAATCCTTGTGGAAAGTGGTGTAATCTTTTGCTTTGGAAGTAGCTCTTCTACTCTCTGCCCTGTAGGGGACTGAGAAGTTTCTGTCACAGCTGGAGCTGGGATTCTGGCCTTTTCCTCCTAAGATCAGTGTTTAGGAAGTGAAGGGGACTCTGGCCTGGACATGGGCAAAGGCCGGCAAGACTCATCTCTCAGGCGTTAACTTTCTTCAGGGAGACTCCACCACTCCCCACTTCCTTCCTACACTGAGTGTTTCAGATCTCTGCAACTCAGGCAGGAAGGGGACTTCCAGTCAGCCTAAGCCTTGGCGAGACTCTCAGAGACTCCATCTTTCTAACTCAGGAAGTGCTAGCTCCATACCAAGAGCTGAAACAAGGTTTCTGCATCTGTGTTTTGATTGGCTTTGGCTTTGGGGTAATTTGGAGAAATGAAGAGCCGTGAAAGCCAGTGGAGAATAGAGAAGACAGAAAGGGGGGTTGTGTGTGTGTGTTGGAGGGGCAAAGGGGGGAGGGATTGGGGGGAGCTGGGCCCGAGTTGTGACTTAGGCAATAATTACACAGGGAATGCTTCGTTGGGAAGGGTGGAGGAGCCACTTCTGTGGGACTTTCCAGGTAGGAATTGCTGGTCAGAGGTTCCTGGAATCCAGGAATTTCCCAAGCAAACTCAGGCACCAACCCGGTAACTTGAAATAACCACGAGTGGCCAGAGGGAGCTGTGAGAGTTAAAGACTCAGGATGAGACATAAGGAGGAAACAGGCTTGACCTCTCTGCTGCACCCCAATGTTTACACGTTTGTCTCCTTAACTACACTGAGTTCCTTAAAAGCAGAGCCAGTCTTATGCTTCCTGGTATCCACATCCTTAGCACAGTGGTAAGCACAGAGAAGGGACTCGAACAATGAAGACATTTCTTCTTCCCTCCCCTCTTTAGAGTCACTCCCCCGCCCCCCACCCCCACCCCCGGAAGTGAGTTGAGAAGACTTAACTGGGAAAAGGATCAAATAGAGGCCCCATCCTTGATGAGAGGAGCCTCAGCCTCCCAGTTTCTGTACCTTTCCTCCCAGCTACAAGTAGTCACAAGCTCTGTGACTGGCATGGCTCCCAGACTTGCTTTTACAGGCAGCATGAGCAGCTGCTGTCAGTGGTGGGCTGTAGGGGTGGGTCCCTGGGGGTGGAGGCGCAGGGAGGCCCCTCTGACTCTCACTCTCTGTGCCCTGTCCCCAGCACACTGTCTCAGTGCATCCATGCTGCTGCGGCGCTGCTCTACCCCTTCAGCTGGGCCCACACCTACATCCCTGTTGTCCCCGAGAGCCTTCTGGCCACTGTCTGCTGCCCCACTCCCTTCATGGTTGGAGTCCAAATGCGCTTTCGGCAGGAGGTTATGGAGAGCCCCATGGAAGAGGTATGATGCCGCAAGAAGAGGGCATGACTTGGAGCCAGGCAGACCTGGATCCCGATCCCAGCTCTGCTACTAACAGCTGGGTGATTTTGCCGCAGGTTGTTTAACCTCTTTAAGCCTGAGCTCCCTCATCTGTAATATCGGAATGACAATGTTCGGTTCCTAGGGATCCTAGGGGGAAAAATTCTGCATAAAGCACCTAGCCTGGTGCCTGACATATAGCTGATACTCAATAAGGGTCTGCTCCCTCCTCCTGAATGATTTCCCTGGGCTTAAGGGGCAGCACGTGGCTTATTCAGGGCTCACCCGACTGTCCTAGGCCAGCTAGTCCTAATGAACAGGCCCCAGGTGTCCCGTTTTTCTTCTGAACGGACGAGCACAGCTGGTCTGTACAACAGCTGGTCTATACAACACACACCCCACTGGGGGCTGTTCACGGTGCGGTGCTTAGAAGTGAACTGACATAGCCTTCCTGCAAACAACAAGCCTTGAAAATGCAGATTTTTTTTTTTTTGTAGCAAGGGTCATCTTTCTGATTAGCTCAGAGCTCAGTTGGCTAATGAGGATAGAGGTCCAAATTCCCTTTGATCTCTGTCAGCTTCTTATTTCTTGGCAGTGCCTCCAGATACACCAGAAAGATCAGTGGTGAAAATAGGCATTAATAACATAAATCTATCTCCAGTGTTGGAAGAACAACTCAAAACATGTGCTTTGCTTGAGTTGTCAATAGGAACTTTCAAGAGATAGCACATGATGATAATTTCAAGCCAGAAGAGCTACTTCGGTTTGTCTGCACGGGCTAACCACTGACTCCCTCTGTGTAGACAAAGGGCCTACCAAGGGGAGAGGCAGGGCCTAGAAGTA
Organism: Grampus griseus; assembly: GCF_964374135.1. Lineage (NCBI taxonomy): Eukaryota > Metazoa > Chordata > Mammalia > Artiodactyla > Delphinidae > Grampus > Grampus griseus. The sequence goes on from NC_139017.1 coordinate 85,934,978, forward strand.
AGCTATTGAAGGCTTGCAACCCACCCTAGTGGGAGGACTTCCTCCATTTACATAAGAAGTATCTGCGGTCCAGATAACTCATTTGAGTTATCTGAAGCCACATAGGCAAGGATGGAATCTAGTAGATAGAACCAAAGCCTTTCTTCCACAGAGTGCTGCTGGGAGGTAAAGAAGCAGGCTCTGTTTCCCTTCCTTGCTTTGCTGGCCCGCTCAACCCTCCTCAGGACTGCTGAGTACACATGCCCTTTGAGCCAGTATTTGCCTTGTGACTAACTGGGACAGAGTATCAGCCCCATGTTTAGCAATGACTTAAAATGCCCCATACCCAGAAGTTATGAAACTTCCTGATGCTACAGCTCTATCTCCTCAGCTGTGGCTCTTCCTCCACTGGCCTGGCGGGAAGACACCGGAAGGCTACACAGACTCCAGCTCCTGCTCGCTAAGAGCCTTGGCCTATTTTATTCCTCTGCAGCTGCTCCGTGAAATGGGCAGGGGGTGAGGAAGGGAGAGGGCTAGGGGCCAGGGAAGGGGAGGGGGATTCCCTGACTCCCCACGTCCACTCTCTGGAAGGGAACGCTTGACAGACAGTCTTTCCAAGTACTGGAAAGACTTCTGGGAACAACTTCACAAAAAATTTCTTCACACACTCTTACCTCCCAGCCCCCGAAGTAAATAGCCTGCCCTGAGTGAAGGCATCTGAGCCTATGTATACAAGTGGTTTCAGGCCTGAACTAGTTCAACTTTTCTCCCTTGACGATGGATAATTACAGTGCTTGCTCTGTCTCTTGGCACACTTCCTAGTTCCTCTCTTTCTTTTTATTTGGGAGAAGGGTGCATGCAGGGATCACTCACCCACCTGTCGAGACCAAGGGTCACAAACTGAAAAGAGGGAGCCAGCAGGCATTTAAATGGCCAACACAGGCTTCGGGGGATTATGACAAACTGCTGAGCACAGGCCTTGACTAAAGGGGGCAGCTGTAACTCAGTTCCATCTGTATGTGGATCAGTGTTAGAGCTCCTGACTTTTCAGGAGAAGCCCCAAATCCAAATTTTATGTGAAATTTTCCAATTTAAATATTGGAAACTAAATTCAATTATTTAAAAATTCTCTGAGGCAAAAAGAAACAGATCTGTAGGTTGGAATCCAACCAGCAGGATGCCTATTTGTCATCTCTAGTCTGGACTGAAGGCCTCTCAGGCAATGATGGAGCTGATACTAGAGCTCAGGTCTCCCAAGTTCCAGCCCTGTGCTTGTCCTACCTGCAGCCTATAGACACAGGTTACTGCCTTTCCTTCCCTCTTCCTGCTGACCCTGGGCTCATTTCCTCCTCTCGCTGTTTCCTGCTGGAAGGCCCAGAGCTCTGTGGGAGTTTTATAAATGGAACTCCAGGCAATTGTACATAAAGTTGTTGTGAGCATTAAAAAAATCAAAAGATGTCCATCCCTGTCCTAAAGCTGACCAGAAGGAAGGGAGTTGAAGGAGAGTTGTCGGGAGAAAGACGTAGTCCCAGGGACAGCACAACCTCGGCTTGGAAACTGTCCTATTTGTTAGCAGTATCACCTCAGGCAGCTTAGCTTCTTTGGGTCTGTTTCCTCATCTGCAAAACAGGCACAGTACCTGCCTCTACAGGAGCATTGGGAAGATTAAATGAGATAAAATGTGCAAAGCACCATGTGTGCCACGTACTAAATGTTGCATATGTAGAAGCCATTACCATGATCAATGTTTTATTAAGGGAGTGACTGGCTATGGTTTACCCATATTGTCTGTCCCATCTTCCTTAGCTCTCTCCTGTTTCCTGCTTCCTACACCCTCACACCGTTTTCCCAGGAAAGAGGGGGTGGTGAGAAAAGAGACTATCAGACAGGAAATGAGAACTTAAGGTGCTGATTTTATTGCTACTTGGGCTGAAAGTTACAACCACAGGCAGAAATGGAGAAAGGGGAAGAGATCAAGCTGTTTTGTGTTTTTTTCAGGTCCTGTTGGTGAATCTTTGTGAAGGAACCTTCTTAATGTCAGTAAGTGTCTGGGTTCAGATCCCCAGCAGACCCACCACCACTTCAATTGCTCTAGTCTCACTGATGTTCCACTTACTTTAACAAACTTTAAGAACTTTTGTTGAGTGAGAATCCATGCTAACAAGATCTCTCCTCTCTCAAGGAGCCCATGACAAAGACAGATGACTTCACAAGGCATCTGTTAGTGCCTTTAGGGCAAGGATATAAACCAAGTACCAGAGGGATAGAGAAACTTACTAGTGTTTAGAGTCAAAGCTTCTGTTGCTTCTCTTCTATGTGGCCAATTATCTGGGGGTGGGGGGAAGAGTGGGGTGTAGAATTCATCCCCATCTCACACTCTCTGCCAACACTTCACTTCACACCTCCCCCCTGACTGCTTAACCTCTGAGCTACCTCTGTCGTCTCCTAGGTTGGTGATGAAAAAGACATCCTACCACCCAAGCTTCAGGAGGACATCTTAGAATCTCTTGGTCAGGGGATCAAGGGGTCACAGAGTAAGTCCTAGGCTCCTCTTATTTTGGCTTTCTCCTAAGAGCTTGAGGGCATGATTCCCAATAATTCCCTTCCAGAACTAAAACAAATTCACTCAGCAGTCCTGGGCTAGTCCCAGAGGCCTTGATTCTAGGGCGAGTATGAGATTTTATTCTTCCTAAGCAATGGTGAACCCATATCTAGTCTCCCATTTTAATCAGTCAATCAGTAGTTATGAAGCCTACCTCACCCCTTCTCCAAGAGCTTTCAGCTTGCGAAGAAAGCCACTGGAGGTAAGAGTGGGTAGTTTCATCCTTCCACTATCCTGAGATGGTCTCTGTTCCTTGCAGCTTCTGAACAAATCAATGAGCATGTTTCAGGCCCTTTTGTGCAGTTCTTTGTCAAGACTGTGGGCCACTACGCTTCCTACATCAAGCGGGAAGCAAATGGGCAAGGCCATTTCCAAGAACGGGGCTTCTGTAAGGCTCTGACCTCCAAGGCCAACCGTCGATTTGTGAAGAAGTTTGTGAAGACACAGCTCTTTTCCCTTTTCATCCAGGAAGCTGAGAAGAGCAAGAACCCTCCTGCAGGTATAGTGACAGGCCCCTATCAATCCAAGCCCAGAGGGTCACTGCCTCCAAGTCAGGTGTGGCCCTACGATGAAGAGGAGGGGAGGAAAGAGCATTTCTCTCTAGAGGCCCACAAAAATAGCTGTAATCTTACCAAGCGGGGCTGGAAGGAAAGAACCTGACGCCTAGGAAAATGCCTCCTGAGCTGATACTTTGCAGAAGTTGCTCTGTTCATCAGCCAGCAGGAGGCCGTATGCTCTTTGTTTTAGTCTGGAGCTAATTCCTACTAATTATTATTTGTTTTAGGCCCCCTCTGGGGCCAAATCAAATACCTGTATCTCCAAAGACCTGTGAGGGCTTGGGCATCCTGGCAGGAATGTGGGTGTAGTCTGGGAGCGTGGGCAGCAGAGAGAATATTCCTGACCCTCACTCCTGAGCTTATCTTAAGTCTGCCTGGCCAGATTAGATGTCTCTTAACACATGTATCTGAACCCACAGGCTATTTCCAACAGAAAATACTTGAATACGAGGAACGGAAGAAACAGAAGAAACCAAAGGAAAAGACTTTGAAATAAGAGCTGTGGTGAACAGCAGTGACTAGACCTATAGGCCAGTTGTGGACTTTGGCCCCTGCCAGCATGGTAGGATGTGAAGCTCTCAGCCCCCAGAATCCACAGCCTTCTTCCGAGTCCTGGTAACCAGGTCTTGCTTCAAGTTGGTGTCCTGAGTTTGGGATCCCTGGAATCAGCTTTCTCAAGACTTTGGAAGGCTCTGACCTCTGTGCTCACAGAGCTGGGCACAAAGCTGCCTTTCCTGCAGAGGTGACACCGGGCAGGAGACAGTAGTAGAGGTGTTGTAGAGTCTTACAAGTTGCTGTAACTGCCCTCTTCCAGGAACCTCTTACAAAATCCTCAACAGGGAAAGCAGTTGTGGCCCAAAGGCTCAGTTTCTCCACATAGAAGAAGAGGTCTGTGGACATGTGAGGATAAGAATAAAGATGAAAATCTTCTTGTTCTTTAAATGTGTATCTCTGGCTTCCACTATGGAGAGAAAACCAGGAAAACAAGGCAATAGATGTGAGAATAAACTGCGCTAGAAGTAGAGGACCTGGCAATAGTGCCCAGAACTCTGGGACTGTGTTTGGAGCGGTGGGATTACAGGGGTCGGCAGAGCCTTCTAATAGGAAGGGTGAGGGATACTGGTAAAAGCAGCAACCGCACTGGGGACACGGCAGCAGTTCTTGGTTCTAGTTCGGGGTGTTTTCCAGAATCTTGGGAGGAAAGGCTGCTAGCCAGAGTGAAGGATTTGCAGTCGAGTAACTTGAGGGTAGGAATTTCAGTTGACAGAAGCCAGTGAAGAACACTACATTGTTTCCATCAATAGGTCTGTCTGCCCATCACTTCCAGTTTGGAACTTTCCATTTTAGACATCCTACTTCCAACTTCAATATGTTGAGAAGCCCAGTTCAACTCTTTAGCTAAAGGTAGAGGGATCCCCCGCATTGACGTTTTTTCTCTTTGAGAAAAGAGAATCAAAATCTTAGAAGTTCAAACGAGTTTAGTAGTCACCTGGTCCATCTTCCCTCTGTATCTCTATGGACGGTTTCTGTTTAAACACTGTAAGGGATGGGAAACTTTTAGAAGCATCTTGTTTTTCAAAAATTCCATCTTTTTAATGTGTGTATGTGAGTGTGGCCCTCAGAGGCCCCTGCATTCTGTACAAAGAACACAAATGTTGTTGGAGGGTGGGATGGGGACTAGGGTTACCAAATTGAAGTTAAAGCCAATATAATTTTATTTTAGGGTCACAGAGACCTACTGCAGGTGGCACATGTTCTTCCGTCCACATGCCACCCCTAACTATGCTGCTACTCTTCACAGCTTCCAAGAGTCATTGCACCTTTTTAGGTAGTTTATGACAGTGGTTCCTAAGCCTAGTTGTAACTCAAAAGGTTTAACAAGGACTGGAATCCTGGGGAGCTTATGAAAATATGAGGCCCCATCTCAAACCTACCAAATATCTCTAGCAATAGGACCTGGGAACCTGTAGTTTTTAAAATTCTTCAGATGATTTTGATACCTAACCAGGTATCAAAATCACATATAATATGATCACAAGAAGAATTAGGACCAGCTGAGGTTTACTATAAACATACCATTGATATGATGCGGATGGTTATCTAGAGCTGAAGGAAGAGCACACCAAATACCTGAACGTCTTCCAGATTTCCTTTACACTGAAAAAGATTCTAGAATCTCAGTTTGTAGCTTCAGCCCACTAAAACCTAGTGTGGTGTAGGAGAGAACAATGGATTAGGATTCAGAAGATCTGGATTCTAGTCCCCACTTGGAAAAGGAGTAACTGTTGTGACACTGGTATGCCATTGAGCTTCTCCAGACCTCAATTTCCACTGTAGGTAATTAACATTTGCTCTGTCTATCTAATATAATAAGACAATGAGGTAACTTTAGTTAATTATCCCTCCTTCTTTTTCCTTTGTCCTAGCTTGCAACATTTGATCCGCCCTAGCATTTTTCTGTATGTACTTCTCTACCCCAGATGCTGGAGAAGTTGCTAGCAAGCAAAGGCAGTGAGAAACTTCCCCTTCCTGCTACATTCTAGCAAAGAAATGAAAGGTTTCACAGTCATTGCTAATCAAGATTACATGGAATTGATGAAATCATTAAAAGTGCAAGGAAGAGTTCTGGTTGCCAGGCAAGGCAGCACAGCTATTGTGTATCCATGATTATGGAAACAGGGTATAAATAAAAATCAATAGTAAGATACCTCATTTTAGTCAACAGCTTAAACCTTTTCCGCTTGTCTCCCTCTTCATTCAAGCAACTGAACTATATACAATGGAAACAGATCTGGTTTATAGTTACTGAGGACACCTGGTTTTCAATTCAAACTGTTGTACAGATACAGAGTAGCCAGAAAAGGAGAGTGCAAATTTTCAATAATTGCCTAGAGAGGCCCAAGCCTCTCTCATTAAAAATCTGGGGGAAGGGTTTGAGATTCCTAGACCAGGTGACTATTAAACCCCTCTGGACTTTTAAGATTATGATTCTGTTTTCTCAAAGGGAAAAAAAGATTTATAATCTCAAGGGTGACACAACCACAACCAAAAAAATCTACCAAGAGGGAAAATGAACATAGCACTCCTGTGTTTTGTTTTGTTTTGTTTTCCTTTGCGGTATGCGGGCCTCTCACTGTTGTGGCCTCTCCCGTTGCAGAGCACAGGCTCCGGATGCGCAGGCTCAGCAGCCATGGCTCACGGGCCTAGCCGTTCCACGGCATGTGGGATCCTCCCGGACCGGGGCACGAACCCGTGTCCCCTGCATCGGCAGGCGGACTCTCAACCACTGCACCACCAGGGAGGCCCAGCACTCCTGTGTTTTAAGTTAAACAGTTTTATACAAAATAGAAAGGTCACAGGACACATAATGATGATGTAGCTGACTGAATTTCCTCATTTATTAAAGAACAGAAATAAATTTTGCTTAAAAATTTTAAAAACGACATTAAAACTTAGTTTATCTTTCCACTGAATAAAACTGAGAAGAAGACTGGCTTTCAGATCATATATTTATTTAAAAAAATAAAATGGATCGACAAAGTTACCACATTATTATGCATGCTAACAGGATTTCCCAAGCCCATGAGATACCATTTCTTGAGCAATAAAAAAAATGACTTCCTCAATAATGTAAAGATAGGAAACCTTTCAATCCAAATTCAAGATCTTTATCACTAGGTTCCACCTCACAAGATATATCTGTGCCACAAGCTGAGCTCCTCAGTAAAGAAAGCTTGAGAAGATACTAAACAAGGACGTCACTAAAAGATGATGATTTGTTAAAATTATAAAGCAACCATCTTTTGGCCTGCAAATATTCTACATTAGAAATCTCCACCACTGGGGATCTGCTCCCCATGACAATTTTACTATGAATCCAGGATAATTACAAACACATGGCATTTTTTTCTTGCATGCTTTCTTGGGCCAACCCTGTTTGACAACATGTACAATTTACGGGATGGAACTTGAAACTCCCATTCTCACACAGGGATAGTTAAGGAGTGTTACCAATAACAAAGAATAAAAGTTATATATAACGTTGGTTACTATAAATTATATTTGTTCTTAACCACCCCATTCTCCTTAATATGTTCAGATCCTTTCGGGCAGAAAACATGAGTTTCCTATAACATCAATTACATCATTAATGATGATTAGAATGAGCTGTAGAGACCTTGATTCTGAAGACATGTATGTGCAGGTGAGACGCAATCTGATTGCAAACACTGACACAGTAGCGAATCAAATCAAAGAAAGAGAAGACCTAAAAAAAAAAAAAAAAAGATACTATTAGATTCTCAGGAATCTGCTTAGGCCATCCCTAAGATTCCTGAAAGCCAAGAGGAGAGGCTTCTTTCTTCTCTTATTTTGAAATTTACCTTCAATTCCATAAAATTTAATAACTCAATTTCCTCAAAGATTCTTCCTTTACACCAAGGAGCAACAAACTTAGTGAATATTTTAGGCTTTGTGGACCATACTCTCTTTGTCACAACTGCTCAACTCTGCCACTGTAGCATGAAAGCAGCCACAGACAATACATAAATGAATGGCCATGACTGTGTTCCAATAAAACTATTTACAAAAACTGGCCATTGGCCCACAAGCTGTAGTCTGCCAACTCCTGCTTTACAGTTAGAAATATGGAATTTATGAGCCAGGATGTAGGCAGGACTAATAAGAATAATACAAAAAATGACTCAAAGATGAAGCCATGAGGAACTCCCACGAAGTCCCATAAATGTGGTTTTCTAGTATTCTAAATCATTACAATTATACGATCTGTCTCTCAGGACTGGCCCACTGAAACAGAAAACAAGTACCCTTCAAATCATGAAATAGAACACAGTACAAAACTTACCAGGGCTATCCAAAGTACAATATATTCATCAATAAAGCTGTTAAAATATTGGTCCAGAAACAAAAGTGCTGGACCTATGAATGCTGTGTCATGCAAATGCATTTCACTTTTAGTCATGTGTGCCACCTATGAATAAAGAGAATCGGTGATGTAGGCAGGCATTTCCATATTAAAGCAATTGTGAGCTACACAGTAAATCAGTATTGTGATCAAATATCAAGTTTCAAGAATTCTTTAGCAATATCTGAACTTTCAAAACTAAAACAACAACAAAAAGTGGGTGTGAGAGCTATACACCGAAGGTATATACCATGCCAACTGAGTCCCCCTAAATATGCTTTTCACAAGGAGCCTTGAGTGTACAGAATGAGAATGAAGAATGAGAATGAAGAATGTGGATAGAAAGAAGAGTTGTAGAGGTTTAAGGAGCTTCTGGTAATCTCAAATTGTAGCTTCATGTAAGAGTAAAAATGGCTCCCATATTGACATCAAGAGATTTTGATTAGAGGACAGCAAACTCTAGAACTGCTTAGGAAATTATGAAATGAAAACTATGGCCATAAAACCAAAATAAGATGAAAGTTAAAAAGAAAACAGACAAAAACTCTGGTGCTTACCACAAGCTTATTGGTGATTTTGGCAGATACAAAACCAAATGTCAATATATAAAGACAGGGATGCTTTTCAAAAAGCTGAACTGCTGATTTCTTGTAGATCATTGCAGCTAATGTAATTACTGATCCAATATGGAGAAAAGGAGAAAGGACACTTGTTCCCTGTACAGAGTAAAGAGAAGTGAGGAGTTAGTGGTATTCTATACCGATTTGCTTGATGGAAGACAGATCAACTTGAACTTCTAAGAACCTCACGGTGTCTGAGAGCCAGCAGCTTTTATAACTGAATACCAGAACAGCTAAGGAAAAGCAGCAGCATGGATTAGTTAGGCACAAACTGAGGATTTTACCTAAGAGGGCAGACATTTTACAAAGCAGATCGCACTTAAAAAAAAAAAAAAATATATATATATATGTGTATAAAAGTGTGTGTCTGCATGCACAAAAAATATGCAAATAAAAGCATATAAATGTATACATGTGTAAATAAAACTGAGAAGTTTCAGGGGTTTTTTTAAGACTAAGTGGAAACTCTCAATTAACAATGATTTTAATTAATTCAAATAACAATTCAAATGAAAAACAAAGTGACTACAAAACTAAGTCCTAGCACAATCACTGGAAATCTTAAGAAATACTTACTGCTATCGTTGATCCATTTTTTCCAACACCACCTGTGAAGATTACACGGAAGTAATTTGTACAGGAAAATATGGTCCCTGCTACAGTACAAAGCGCAGGAAAAATTTTCATTTGAATATTCAGCACTGGAATCTTTAATGGGTAGAGAGAGAAAACAATTAATATATATATATAAATCAAAATAAGAAAACAAAGCAAACATTTGATTCATATTCTGATATATTCTCCATTCCTTCTAGTTTAGTAAATACTTAAATTGATGGAAGTTTCCCTAACCTTTCCATTATAAACAATATAAAGTCTCAAGAAATGAGAGACTACATAAAAATTAATCTGACTTCTGATACCAACTTAAAAAAAAATAACTGATCCAACTTTATTAGCTCGTGTCATAGCTAAATAAGGTTCACCTAATGCATCCCAGAAATCTCGCAATAATGAACCAGGCTATCTTCTGGCCTTTTAATAAAAGAAGTGTACTTTTCCTTTATCTTTGTGCATTTTTTGAACTCTACTGCTAAATCTGTAATTCGTTACTAATTGTTATGAGAGAAAGCATGGAGCATAAAGGACTAGAAATATTTGCAACTAGATTTAAAAAATCTGCAAACTAGAGAATTCCCAATTCCAAACTGTTAGAATACAGCCAGCTAGTAAAAGTAGAAAGCAACTAAGAAGGCATTCATATTCAAGGAGCTTCTGTAATCTCAAATTGTAGCTTCACATAAGAGTAAAAACAGCTCCCATGTTGATGTCAAGAGATTCTGATTGGAGCAGAGCAAACTCAGGGACAGGACGAAAAATATGTGAAGCACACCCAAGCAGGTACAGCTCTATAATTGTGAATCCGAAACTTTAACATATGTTTACTTTTCAGAAGAAGTAAATAATAAATTTTTACAGTATATGAAAATATGAATTGATTTACCTAAAGTAAGGGGGGCTGAATGCTTTGAGATCATGTATCTAACCTTGTGAACACAATATACCTCATTTAAAATTAAATACACTTGTATAATACTAAATCCTAAAAATCATTTAAGATTTTCTTTCTTTCTGCACATCTCTTTTTAGCTTTTCTGAAGTCTCCAATTTTGTCCAATATGGACTGAAAAGAAAGGAATAGTAAAATGATAGATTCTATTAAGTGAAACAAATGACCCTAGGAATAAGATTCCAAAAGCCCACAGTAGTTTAATAGGCAATGAGTTCTTACAATGAAGACATTTTAATCAGGGCTGTCTACACTTTTTAGGGATGCCATCTGCTTACACTTTTAAAATCAAATAAGAATGTGACACTTCTTATTTTTTGTATGTATAAAACCCTGGTAAAATTGATAGATATAAAATTTAATGTTTAGCTACTCTATTTCTTTAAAACTCTCAAGAACTCAGTTTACTTACACAACTCTACGACCTCTTGCAAAACTGCAGTCTAAAAAAACAGGGAAATCAACAATTCAAATTTCAAGTTGTACTGTGGCAGTGTTTAATTTTCTAAAATGAAATAGGTCAACTTAAAAATTAAGCCCAGAACTTCACAGAGCATCTTAAATTGTCTCCTTCCTTCTCTAACTGATCTCCAAACCCTACAGTCCAAACTCAGAGCTTGTTTTCAATAAAGGAGAAAATCAACACCATGGTTGCTTTGAACTCCAAGAGACTTTTTTGCTCCAGTTCAGAAAACTAAGGATATTACAATCTAAGTCTGATGCACCTGGCTGAAATTCAATATTCTGTCTAGTTTCCTTTTCCCTCCAAAGACAAAGGACCTGTCTGGCAAAGGAGGAAATACTACACTCACTTAGATTTCAAAAGAAGTGAAGCATTAATCCATTACAGGGGCATGCCTGTATTAAGGCCAGGGCACTAAACAAGTGCCAACTCTAGTGTAGCAGTAATCTGTGCCACAATTGAACTGCATTGCATCACAAATGTGTTTAAAATTTGGTGAAAATGCTTTAGGATCATGGAAATTTTTGCTCTCTGAAAGAACAAAGGATAAACAGCAACATTACGAAAGCCAGGCAAATTAGTAAATGGCTTGGACCACAAACCAAGTAAGCAAGCTATAGACGTAGGGGCAAAGAATCATAAACATTCTTAGGGCCCTCTTCACTTCTGTCATATATGATAGCTACATACACCAAAACATAAGCTCCTGAATGTAGGTTTATGTTTGAATTGATTTTTAGAACCCTGGATATTGTAGGTGCTCAGTATAAACTTATCAAATAGATTAAGATGTTCTCCCTTTCTCTCTCTACGTAGAATGTCTTTTTTTGAAATACTACCGTATTTCAAAATACGTGACACACCTTGCCGTCACGTTAAGAAGAAAAAAGGAAGTTAGCTACAACAAAATGAGGCAACATGAAGGGAAAGCGGAAGTCAGAGGAACCCCAAGTCTCACCAGGTGATCATTTAAAAATCAGCACTGATCAATCACTTTTAAAAAGTATTAAAATTATTGCCATTTTCACCTCACACTCAAGATCAAGGAGGGTGGACACATTGTCCTTCCCAATCTTTCTTTCCGTCCTCAGCCTCCTGGAACATATCCAGGGTGATCAAAGTGCATCCACTCTATAGAAACAGCCAGAAAGCTGTACTAAAAACACTTTTATCTCAGGCCTACTCAGAATGTCAATGGTCTTTGAGACTGGGAAGAATAAGAACTCCCTTGGGTCATGGTGTCTGCTCTACAGCTAGGGTAAAATCCTCTGGATTCATGCCATAAAATTATGTAGCCAAATAATATCAGTTTAATGTAGTTCATTTTTCAGAGATTAAAAAAAATCTTAAATTCTCAGGTGTACCAGATTAAATGGACACAGATTTTGGTTTAATCGTTTGGATTAATGCAGAGTATCAGTTACTAAGCTGTTAGACAAGTTTTCTTATGAGCATAATAAAATATTCTTACAGGCTTTGTAAATTTCAGCAGAAACAGAAAGTATCATTTTGAGATTAGATACTTCCTTCCAAAGAATGTGGGAATGCCTGTTTATAATGTCTGATTTAGTTAAGTATAAAGCCACTACTTAAGTCTTTTAGTTTAAGAATGAGATACAAATAAATTACACTATATAGCACGTCTTCAGTTCTACCTAATGAATTCTGAAACTTCACCTGTAGTAACACCCACCATTTGCCTTAACTGGATTCCAGAAGGTGTCTCCTGGTTTATTACACGTTTAATCTACTACTACTTTTTTTTTTTTTTAATTTTTATCTTTGGCTGCATTGGGTCTTTGTTGCTGCACATGGTCTTTCTCTAGTTGTGGCGAGCGGGGGCTACTTTGTTGTGGTGCGTGGGCTTCTCATTGCGGTGGCTTCTCTTGTTGTGGAGCATAAGCTCTAGGCACGCTGGCTTCAGTAGTTGCAGCACATGGGCCCTAGAACACGTGGGCTTCAGTAGTTGCAGCACACGGGCTCAGTAGTTGTGGCTTGCGGGCTCTAGAGCACAAGCTCAGTAGTTACGGCGCACGGGCTTAGTTGCTCTGTGGCATGTGGGATCTTCCCGGACCAGGGATCAAACCTGTGTCCCCTGCATTGGCAGGTGGATTCTTAACCACTGCGCCATCAGGGAAGTCCTCAGCTACTACTTTTAAAAGAATCAAACGTCAGTGAAAGTAACTGTGAGGGGATTTTATGGGTCCCTTCCAAAGTGATGACATTCTTTTTTTAAAGAGTTATATATATGATAGAAGATAGTTCCAAGACATCCCAAAAGGATATATTCTTTTAGGGAAGTAATACACAAAAAAAGTCTTGTTTTTTGCAATATGTAAACCATATACTAACTTTTGTGCATGAAAATAATTTCTTTCCGTAAAAAAGGGCGGGGGAACCAAAACACAAACCATGCACACACAAAAAACCCAACCAACCAAAACCAACAAAAACTAACTACAACCTTTGGTAAAAAAAACATCTCTTTGGGCTTCCCTGGTGGCGCAGTGGTTGAGAGTCCGCCTGCCGATGCAGGGGACACGGGTTCGTGCCCCGGTCCGGGAAGCTCCCGCATGCCGCGGAGCGGCTGGGCCCGTGAGCCATGGCTGCTGAGCCTGCGCATCTGGAGCCTGTGCTCCGCAACGGAAGAGGCCACAACAGTGAGAGGCCCGCGTACCGCAAAAAAAAAAAAAAACAAAAAAACCCCCACAAAACTCTTTGAATTAAAAAAAAAGGCAAGAAATGGGTAATCAGTAAGCAGTAGATAGAAATCACTTACCTTTGCAAAACAGCTGATTTTCTAAAATCAGCTTTAAGAAGACATTTGCACTGTTTTTGTTTGTTTTTACTATAAAGTTGCTTTCTTAAATATGAGTAAAAGTCTTTTAATGAGGATTTGGAAGGCAATTTCCATTTCATGGCCTCAACCTCAAAAGAGATAAAAATTTCACAGCTAGGCCCTAAATATCTTCTCTCCATTTTGGCACACAAATAAATCAGAGCACTGCATGTAGTAGTCTTTCCTGAACTAACACAATGCAATTCAAAACAGCATATTCAGCAATGAGCCCATAGGGCCAAGGATAAAGAAAAAAAGAAATACAGTGGTTTGGAGTCAATTATGGGAATCTGTACTGAAATCTGTTCAAAGAACCCAGAGTATTTCTCTAAGCCTCCGAATATCACCAGAGAAGTCCAGTCCTTTCCTTTTATTTTAATGATGGTAACAGTAGAACCAACGATGCTAATAATGAGACAGTGGCCCGTGAATCTCTTTCCCTACTGCAACCTCCATTTCAGTCTTGGATCTGAGAGTTCCTCAGATTACTTTTTTAAAACATATAATAAAAAAGAATGATTATATTATCTTAATTGTCAATAAAGATGATAAAATATTTGATCCTTTTAAAAGAAAAAAAAATTACATGTTATGTACATGTATAGATTGTGTATATAAATTCTAATAAAGAAAGGTGACAAGTTTACCTGAAGCAAATTTACTACCAGGCACCACCTAAAAATTATGGATATGTGTATAGCCTGCGTGAATACATAACTGCACTGAAAACAATGCTTTCTGTACCTCCATGCTGATACAGATAATTAGGGATATATACCTGATGCTGACTTGATTTTGGATGATTAAGCCAGAAATCCCATTTTTTTTGTTACTGATATGCTGAAACATTAAAGGTAATTTATATGTGTGTAAGATATGCAAAATAATTTTGGAGGGGGAGAGATCTTGGTATAAAACACAAAGCCTATGAAAATAATAATATAGTGAAGAAATTTAAAAAAAATTAAGTGGGAGGTAGGCTTTAGGCTTTATTACCTAGTTTCAGGAAAAGAAAATCTCTTCTTTCCTTCTTCTACAGCCAGATTGTTTAAAACTATTAACTATTTAATAGTTTTATAGCTATTTATAACTGCTAACTATTTAACCTACACAAGAGCAAAAGTAATAACATTCTAGTGAAATCCAAGATCTATAGATATAGATCTATATGTATACAGTGTGTATGTATCTATAGACCTCAGATGTCACTAGAGACAGTATTGACTTTTGAGACTAATGTGTAAAAAAAGATGTGATTTTGAATGATATTATGTACATGAATGAACAGTTTCAGAATTTTCCTGGCTGACTATGGATTTTCTTTATTCCTTCATCTTCACCCTCCTCACAACACTATCCTCCCAACAAAAGGCATTAAACAATTTCTGGTAATAGATACTTAGGGAAGCATGTTAATTACACTTCCTTAAGTATCTAATTTACCATCATAAAGTGAGTTAGGTAAGGGAAAAATCTTGCTCAGTAAATTTCCCTTATACTTTAAAATTAATCTGATTTTTATGAACTGTGTTTGTTTAGGAGTAGCAAACATGCCAACTGTAAGAGCAGCAACAACTTCTATTGAGGGCTCATTATTTGATAGGCACTGGTCTGAGTGCTTTACACATACTCATTTAATACACAAAATAACCTTATAAGACAGGTACTATTATTGTCTTCATTTTACAGAGAAGAAAACTAAGCCACAAGAGTTGAATAACAGATCAAGTTCATACAGTAGGCAGTGGAGCCAGGATCAAACTCAGGCAGTCTGGTTCCTGAGACTGTGTTCTTGGCCCCCGTATTATATATATTATATTCGCTCTTTCAGAAGTTTGTGGAAAAGAACTTGTGTTTGTAGGGGTGACTGTATTTCAAGTCAAGTTGAAAATCAAGGTCCTGGCTTGTGAAAACAATCCTAAGGCACTGATTTCAATAAGCGCTTACTCTGTTCTTGGGCCAGAGTTAATTTACTACCAAGATTTGTTACTCAGCTTTAAGCATATAACGGAGAAATTAGTAGACTCATGTAGCTCAGAAAGAGAATAAAATATTTAGTTTAATCTTGTCATTGGTTAACTTGATACACTACCTGCTGTTTCCTCAGCTGTAAAATAGGATGACAAATAATAATTCTGATAGCCTTCAAAAATAACCCTGAAATGGACCTACTGTACAACATAACCCCAGGTAGTAAAATTCACTATGCCCTAAAGAGAAGTTTGTGTCCTATCATTGCTGTGACTTTTTGTTTTCAGAAAGAATAAAATAATTTTACATATCATCCTTTAACTGGATTATACTATATTAGAAAAACACAAGCAAAAGACAACATGCATTATATGGGATACACAATGTGCAGAGTTACCATAGATTGCCAAAAAGGTGGTCCTCCAATCACTGCCAGCAAATGCATGATTATTATGAAGATTTGCACTTCAGTCACATCAATTCTGATTAGGTACAAAAAATCCAAAAAAGCAGAATTACTCAAAACAATTTCAGGTTAATTATTTGCAAGCTTAGCAGCATTCCTCTATCATGCACAATAGAAAAAAATCTCAAATATTGAGGAAAGGGGAGAAGGAGGTGTCAAAAATTTGTTATGAGCAAAATCAAATAAAATCCAGAGCGTTTTAATTTCATTTGATGAATTTCACAGAGCAATAAAAACCCCTCCTTTCTAAAGAAAATTTCTGACTCATTGAAGTTGGGCTGAAACTACAGCTTAACCTTTCTCACCAAAAAAAAAAAAAAAAAAAAAAAAAAAAAAAAAAAAAAAAGAAAAGAAAAAAGTGTGTGTGTATTAAATTTTGAATGTCAAGCAGAGGATTGCATTGTACTGCTATATAATATGAGATCTTCAAATAAGTGCTTTGTAGTATCAAATGGAAGAAATGGCGAGCTTTTACTAAAGTAACATAAATCTCTGATACCTTGGCAAAACTTACTGCCCTTTAGATATATTCATTTAATGCCTTCCATGATGTGGGTGTGAAAAAAAAAACTCACCCAATTCTCAATCAAATTCTTATGCTTATTAGGTCAACTACTCTAAGACGTCTAGAAAGAAGATACTGAAAGCAGCCAAGAATTAGCTTTGAGGTTGCTGAAAATGATCTTATAGTCAAGAAGAGACAAACCTGGTACAAAAACAGGGCAGTAGAAATTAGAAGCCTGAAAGTCTGAAAAAAGAATATGGGCATATTCTGAAGACTGAGGAGCAAAGCAAAAACTGGTGTTCCTTTCCCTCTGTAAACTAGCACTTTTTATAATCTTGAGATTGTCATTCTCAGATTACTGGATCCAAATGCCTTTTAATTTTTTTACTGATTTACGCTACAGATATGCTTGCACAAAATGTCTGTACAAGGTTATTTATTACAGCATTATTAATAGTTGCAAAACTTTAAAAATATCTCTCAATGAGGGAGTAGTTATAGAAATTATGGTACTTCCATACAGTGAACTATTGGGTAGCTTTTAAAAAAAGAGTGGGGTAGCTCTCTAGTGGTGACATGGAAAAATATCAAAGTTATATTGGGTGAAGAAAAATGCTGCAGAATGTGTATATGAACTTTTTGCATAAAAAAAGAAGAAAAATAATATTACATTTTAATTTTTGCTGATAATTACATAACAAATTTCTGGAAAGATACATTACAAACTAAGAACAGTGGGTACCTATTGGAGAGGACAGTGTGGGAACTGGACAGCTGGAGATGAGGATGAGAAGGAGACTATTCACTGCACACCTTTTTTATAATGTTAGTTTTTAAACAAAGTGAATAATTTATCTATTAAGAAGGTAAACTTAAAAAAAATTCAGTCTAAGAAAACTGATAGCAACAACAGCAAGGGGGTTCAAATCCCAGAGCAGAATAGAGCCCCCATTTCTAAAATTGATACTTCAAGCAGACAATCTATCATGTGAGCTTAAGACATGTAAGTTTTATGCTCATAATAAATAACCAGATTGAGACCAATCTCTCACAACTAAAAAAAATTATCTTTGATTGCTCAAGAATGTTTTTTAAATAGAAGCATATTAAGCTGCAAACATATAGTGATGTAGTTATCTTGATATACACATTTATTGAAAAAAAAATGGACTGAATTAGGCTCAAAAGAATCTGTAGAGCTGACCTGGTGAGTGATGTTGCCAATAAGGGGAATTACACTCAGTAGCAGACTCAGGAGACTAAGCAGGTGTCAAAGATGATCGACTCTGTCTTGGGTGGAGGAGGGTAGACATCTTACAACATTTTGCTGGATATGTGAAGTAGCCTTTTGGGAGGGGAAGGGCCAGAAGTATAGAATTACAAAATAAAAATGGAGGGAACCTCATGCAATTAATCTTTGTACCTTGGATGAATGTAAGTAAAAGAGATTAGGAAACATGAAAGATCTTTACAAAGCCCAAACTGGGATTCCTGGGAAATTTTTATGGATTAGCCTGTTTGGAAATTTTGGAAGACAGAATTCTGTAAACCGTTCAGATATTATCACTGAATTTAGATCAACAATGCCTTAATGTTAGGAGGGAGAGTCAGGGAAAACTTACTTACCAGTTGGTAGTTAGTTAAGAACATTTTTTCCTGTGTGATTATCTGATTTAGCGGAATACTCTGTACTCCAGGATAAAGCCCTCCTGCTCTGAATCATGAGAATTGCCTATCACCACTTCTAGATGTGTGGCTCTAATCTTGACTGTCAATGAAAAAACGAGCAGTGCGAGGCCATCCCGAAAGAGAGAAACTAAGCAAGCTAAGTGGGACAGGTGGCAGAAATGATTAACAGTGAACAAGAGTTAATGATTCTGTTTAGAAGAGAAGTGGTTACCTGACAGTCCATTTTTCCACCCTTCCACTAAGAAGTCTCTCAATATGGGTTGAATTTACTGTAACACATATTAGGAGGGGGCTCATTTTATGCTTTTTGGCTATGCAGGAAAGACATAATTATCTAGAGAATATTATATAAGGCAGGAATTTGGCATTTCTGTAGTCACTTGTTATTTCCAAAATAATAACATGGGTGATAATATTTCCAAGTGTTGGAACTATTTCTCTAAAACAAAAACAAACAAAAAAAACAACCTCCACAACTACACCAAAAATAAGCCCTTCAAGGGACAAGGGCTATGTGGTAGAAAACCACCTAAAACACCAGAGTGACTTTTTAAAAAAGACATGGGAAAACAAATCTTTTAACTATCGCATTAGATTTTCACAGCCTAAAAGTTTCAGAGGGGGGAAATTAGACGATAATAAACATAATTTTCTATAACCATGAAAGTATTTAAATATCTTGACTTGTATTGCTTAAATAATTTCTTATTTCTACTTTATTTTAGTATAGGTTTTGTCAAAGGACAAAAAGAACTTTCCCAACTGCTGTGGATAATCCATGAGTACTCTGGTCAGAACACACTTAAATTACTACAACAAGCCAGCAACAAACAACCCATTCTAATGGTTGTCACAGAAGAAAGGTGGAGAAAAGCAAACCAGTTGTGGAGATTGAGCTCTCCCATCTTTCTGACAGGGGAGCTGTAAGTGTGGCAGTCCACAGTGAAAATAACCTTCAACACTCATAACAAATCCCTTGGGCCCATCACTCCTTACAACATCCTAATGGTCAACTAAATAAGAGGTAAAGATATCAAGGCATCCTAAATAAATATGAGTAATTTTAACTTCAACTTGTTTAACTAAAAAGAAATAGAAGCTTTCTAGTTGGAGTGCGGATCCTAGGGAGGCTTCATCACCAGAGAAAGACAGCTTAAAAAGTTCCCTGATCAGGACAGCTATTTCATGAGAAGTACAGCTTTTAAAAGTGATTAAGGGGTGCAACAACTCCAAACCATCTAAGTTAGCTAACTATAAAGAAAATTTCTATTTTGAATGTCTCATTTTTATTTCTTAGTGTTCAGAGAGATTCCTAACAAATGCATTTGGTTTGAATTCCAACAAGACTCAGCATTAACTGAGGAATGTGAAGGGATTTAACTGACATTCTGTGAGCGTTGATAAGCATGTTAATCGTCATTTCCTAGCATTTTCAATATCAGAAATAAGACAATTTAATCTAGTTTTCATCTACATATGGCATATGCATTTCAAAGATATACTTGCAGTTAATTTGGAAACATAATTTTTTAAATTAAACTATACTTGCAGTTAATTTGGAAACATAATTTTTTAAATTAAACTATACATAATAAATATAATTTCGTTGTAACTGGGTTGGCTACCAGCTTGGTTTTAATAGAGAATACGCACTAGGGCTAGATTCGCAATGTCATAGAAATTCTGATTTGTACAATTTGACTTGTTAGCTACTATTTTAAAAGAAGCATTTTGCTTAGAAAGTCATTGAAGGGGGCTGGAGTCCTAGTCAAGGATTAGATTGCTGTTAACTACAGATTTGCAATTATTTGTAAATGGATCTGATGTTCTAGGGAACTTATACATAAGCAGAATATGGTACTCATTATATATTTTACCAGGGTGGGTGAAGTACTAGTAGACCGGAATGAAGATTGACCTAGAAATTCAACATACTGCCTTCCAATATTTTACTTTCTACCCTTCATAAGGGGCAAACTGCGCATGACAAGCTTAATGTTACTAACATTAACTATACAGCTGAGTGACAACTACGAGTATTTTAAAGTCAAGTGTTATATATAGAGAAAGTCTAAGCATCTATTTTTGAGATAAGCTGAATTATTTAAAACAGTATTATCTACCACATGAGTGACTATACAGATCTTTAGACTATCTGAGAAGACTAAAATAAAACAACAACCCACCCAGTGACTTTGAATAAGAGAAAAACAGGCAAAAGCTAGAATAGAACAAGTCCTCTAAGAGGAACTAAAGTTTAGGTCTCAAATTTAAGGGGGCAGCCTATCCTTATCACCTTTGGCAACAGAAAAATTAGAAGACAGTCCTCTCACCTCATTTAGTAGTAATCTCAGAGTTAAATAAAGGGATCATGGACATATTCTTCCTCTCAAAATAGCACAATCAATTTTGAAAGAAATCTGGAAATTATTGGGAATTACTAACACGGTCTTAAAATGTAACAATAATGATAATAAACACTATGACAAGCACTGTAGTCAGCACATAACATGTTTTACTCTTTTAATCTTTACAACTATCCTAGGAGGTAGGAAATATTACCACCATTTTATAGATGAGGAAATCTGGTCAGATAGGGTAAGTGACTTTTCAAAGGTTACAGAAATGATAAGTGGCAGAGCCTTGAAAGGAATTAGTGTTGTTCCTACACTGTGCTAAAACTCTTCTAATTTTTAGTCTGCTAATCAGCTGGGACAAACATTTGTCATACGTTTTTAACTTGTTATCACTAAGATGTCTGTATGTTTCAGGATGAAGGTTCTTGCATTCTAACACAGTTTTCCCTAAAATGGCAGAATACCACAGGCAATAGCTAACACAGGAAGTTTAGATGCTAATAAATTAAAATAATTTGGAGACAAATTACAAAGAACAACTCTTTCTGAAGCTTATATTTTCCTCTGACTTTGTAAAGAAAAAAGAAAGTACATCTGACAATTTCATTTCAATGACCAAATCAGTTAAAGCAACACACATTAAAAGCAAAGGAAAATCTCTGCAAGTTAGCAACTGATAAAAGTGAAGACAATATATCTGAAGAAAAAATGTATTTCCAAAACATTTTTCAAGATGTTAAAATGCTTTAGTTCTAGAAACATTTTAATAGGAAGGGTTCTATAAACAGAGGGTACTTTGTTATCATAGACAGACAAGGTGAAGGTAAATAATAGTATCCTGACTATTAATTTCTTTAAGAACATTGGTGGAAAAAAACCTTTTGTAAGTTTAATTAATATTAATAAATGAGCTATCAAAAATTATAAATCTAGACAACTGCAGTGAGCATAAAGCTTCAGGTCTTTGGAGAAAGTACTTTGGAGAAAGTACCAGAAAGCACTAAGTGTAAAGGAGTGCTAAAGAATGACACATCCTGAGCTATGCATATTATTCTACTCTAGGTGGGAATCCCACAAATAATTATGCCAATACATTGTAAATTCAATTGAAAATGGCTTTAGTTTTGCTCCTAAAACATGCCTATAGTACTTTTTAGTATACTCCATATTCCAAGTTTATTTGAAAACATGATGTAGGATATCCCTCACTATTGATTTGTCCCCAAAGCCATCATTACTACCACTGAATAACTGGATTTATAATCCAACAAGATACCTTTCAGAAAGAACTGCTATCAGAACTCACTATTTCTATCATATTATTGAAGCATGTTTGGGTATGGGGACTCAATGCACAAAACCTAATGCTGCCTTGTATTGATAGAATGATCTGTAATATGAACAGTTCCCCAATACTCCCTAAACTGCAAAATTTTTAAAAAAATCTATTTTTCTTGTAAATAAACCTTATCATACTAAAGTGTGAAGGATTCTGGAAAATTCCACTGGGAAACCATTTCTTAATAAATCTTTTTAAACTTTCAAAAGTCATAAGGCCAAAATTACAATTCTAATATGAAAGAAAAAAGATATTATTACTTCCTCTCTTAGCATTAATTAAGGAAATAGGTATTTACCAAAACAAAACAGAAAAAGGAGGGTATTCAAAGAATAACTACAGTAACATGAAAAGCTAAGAATACTTAGTTTTTAAAGCACAACTAAGAGAGGAAAACAGTAAACAAAACAAATAGAAGTGAGAATAGCTTCTAACATTAAATTTTTTATTTTTTTAAAACCAAGATCATTTAATAGAAGCAGAAAAACTAGTACCAGGTTTCTTAAAGAATATTAAGAGAATAAACAGAATTTTTCCTACATTACTATAAAGAGTCCTCTCAACTAACCTATCTAAGGAAAACTCTGCTTGCTTTATTTTGTTAAAAATGTAAATACCAAAAAGTTCTGTTTAATGGTGGAAAGGTATTTGTTTCAAAAATATTTCAGAGCAAAAATGTTACCAGGTACAGTAGGTAAATGGGAGAGAGAATTGTTTTTAGCATCAAATCACCAGAAATATTATATTTCAAAAAATTTTGTTTAATAGGGTGGATTTTTATTGCCCTATATCTTAAAATTATTTGTTTTCTAATAACCTGTTTGTCTGTGAAATACCACAAGAAAACTTGAATTTTTGTTTTTAAATTACTCTGTGCATGACAAAGGTGCTGTCTTTATTGAGTTCACGCCATTGTTCACTGGACAGCATGAATATTCTAGCAGTTACCGTGAAGTTCCAGAACCAAGGACCCAGGGTTCCTGTGAGAAGCTGGCATATTATAATTATGATCTGGGACTCTGTAACATCGAATCTATGCATAAGGAAACAAACATTTCAAAATAACTTTACTCAGAGCTTTTGCTAAAGAGCCCTACTAAAACAAGGTAGCAAAAATAGATTTAAAATGTAGCATTCTCCTTATAAAGACATCTAAAGATTCAATGAAACAATTTATACAGTACAATTACTATCCTTATGCATACAGGTATACTTCTTACCCAAATCAAAACAGTATAAAAGTTTAAAATTTAAAACTGTAATACACCGAATAAATGACTCATAAATAGGCAGCTGGAAACACTGGAACTAAAAATGCAGTCAATTCTTAATTACCTAGGAATGGTGAATACTACTCGCTAAATAATCACACTGTCTGTGACATAGGTCCCCTCAGTGCCAGAACCTATCCAGACTTCCCTGTGGATAGAAATGCTTCCCAGAAGCCCCAGTGGACAGTCATCTATCTATGTGCTTGAAAAACCGCTAATCATCTTATACCCTTCACTTCTCCACACCTCATCCTGCTCCTACCTCTGCTATTTCAGTAAAATTACCACATGGATATGGAAGGGGCAAGAGGGAAAGTGAAAGTATGACTTCTTTTGATATGGCCACAGCAAAAATCAAATTGGCCATTTCCTTATCCTGTTTCCTGTTTCTAGTCTAAGAATCTTATCATTTTTCCTTTCTCTTCCCTTAATTCCCCATCAGCATTATAACTACTATATTGGATTAGTTTATTAGTCGTAAAAATAGCTAAAACATCCAATTCAATGGTGACAGAAATAGAGTAGCAGTATAGAACAGGCTTCAAATAAAAACTACATAATCAAAATTAAGAACTGAGGAATGCTAATGAGATAGAAAGAGGTCCATGATTTTACCTGATGATCTGAGAGTTCAAACTACAATCTAGGTTTTACATTAATACAAATGCTGTAGTTGTTTTAGGATATTATCTATAATAATTTGATAAAATTTAAATGGGCAGAGTCCAAATGAATGAATCATTGCTGAGGAAAAAAAAACAAAACAGGTAAACTAGAAACTAAAAGGAAAATCTCTGGTATTTAATAATTCATGCGATAAATCTTAAACATTTAAAGATAGGCAGATCCTATACAGCAATTTAGTAGGAAGCTTCCTAATTCTTTTATTTTTTATTGAAGTATAGTTGATTTACAATGTTGTGTTAGTTTCTGGTGTGTAGCAAAGTGATTCAGTTAATAAAATATAATATGTATATATAAAATAACATAATATGTATATATAGTATGTATATGTTATATAACATACTTTATAAATAGATAAGTTATATAACATATATTCTTTTTCATATTATTTTCCATTATGGTTTATTATAGGATATTGAATATAGTTTCCTGTGCTATACAGTAGGACCTTATTGTTTATCTATTTTATATATAGGAAATTTCCTAATTCTTAATCCACAGAAAGTGGATTACGTATTGGGTTGGCCAAAATGTTCATTCGGGGTCTTCTATAACATCTTACGGAAAAACTCGAACAAACTTTTTGGCCAACCCAATATAACAGACAACAGTTTTTAATTACTTGGAAGTAGGAGGTCTTTGAATACTTATTCTTTAGAGGTTATTTGGATATGAAGATGAACTGGATTTGTCACACTACTAGTAAATACACAGCCTATTAACTTTTTTCAATTAACTACAGAAAAGAAAAAGCCAGAAGTTATTTACTTACATAGGAATAAATGTTGGTGGCAGGCTTTTTAGCTAATGTAAATGTGAAACCCTAGATGCATGAATTGAAAAATGTCATAAAGTGAAGATACTCTGCCTGCTATAACTATAAATAATAAGCACAGTAGAAATAATATCTATAAAAGTAATAGACTCTCAGAAGGAACCTTAGATATCATGTAATCCAAAACTCTTACGTTACAAATTGGGAAATGAGGCCCACAAAAGTCATGGGCCTTGCCCAAACTGATATACAGATAATTTGGAGATAACACTTGAGGCAAGACACACCGGCCTGAGTTCAATCCATTATAATTCCTTTCTTTTATTCTCTCCCAAAAAGATAACAAGAGTATTTTTTTTCTGAAACGATAACTTAAGAGTTTTACCTTTCACAGTGTGTAAGATTTTTTAAGACCTATGTTTTACAGAAATATAGTCTTATTGTAGATTGTTTAGGGTTTCTAAGCATTTAATTTATAAAAATGATTCTATACATACATCTACAAGTTATATATTTAAAAGTATCTGGATATAGAGGGTTTAGGTCTTAAGAAATGTGAACTCTTCCATTTAATATAATCCATAAACATTAAAAGAATATTTTACAAACGTTTACAAACGAGCTTCAACTCGTAATTCTTCTCTTCTTCCACTAACCCAATCCTTCTATGCAGTTCTAGCCTCTAAGCCCATATCCCTCCCTCAGTTTTTCACATCCAGGCTAGTAAGAATCCTAAAGGTCTAAGCTGTGTCTGGAAGGTCCCCATGAGCAGTACCCATCTCCATCAGCTCTCTACTTACTCAGTCCAGAAGCACTGTCAGGACAGAGGTCTGTCTAGCTGTGACAGGTACTGATATTCTCTGTGCAAGGCAGCTTTTAGCAAATCAGATTTTAGTAATCAGAACAAAGATATAGCTCATACTTTCAGGGAAGAAGTATCCAAATCACATTGGTTTTTTCACAATACTTGACTGTGAATGAAAATTATTTAGTTATGGATAAATTATTATGCCAATTTTTGTGCAAGCACACTTAAAAACTAAAAATAGGGACACTAGGAGACTAAGAAAAACAAACAAAATTTCTTCTTTGGTAAATATACTATTTTATAAGGTTATTAAACATATAACAACCTGGATTTATTGTATATATATTAAGAAACCTCATGATTTTTTTGTCACTCGTGTATAAATATCAAAATAAAACAATTAAAATAAAAATGTTTTAAAATAAAATTCCCAAGATGCCTAAGGCTGCTTTCCCCTAAGGAGGAACAAAACGCAAGTGATTTTTAAAAATTTCTTTTCTCAAATTATATTTGAGAATTGATCTTTCCTAATTAAATAAATAAAATTTGGACTTTCTCTTCCACACGTATAAACTTTACTTCGATATTTAAGCTACTATACATCTGCCTATTATATCTGCTCTTAAAAAAAAATATGTGAAATCTGGGGCTTCCTGGTGGCACAGTGGTTGAGAGTCCGCCTGCCGATGCAGGGGACACGGGTTCATGCCCCGGCCCGGGAAGATCCCACATGCCGCAGAGCGGCTGGGCCTGAGCCATGGCCGCTGAGCCTGCGCGTCCGGAGCCTGTGCTCCGCAACGGGAGAGGCCACAACAGTGAGAGGCTCGCGTACCGCAAAAAAAAAAAAAAAAAAGTGAAATCTAAAATGGCATTTTTAAAACTACTTTAGAAATATCTATATTATTCCATATGCTTCCATTACATTGGTATTCTGATAAATATTTCCCTAAATGTAAAGCACTTGCAGTATATTTCTATGAAGGTTGTAGCTTGCTTTTAGTTTTAAAAATAAATTCGGTGTTGCTTTAATGTGGATGCAAGATTTCAGAAAACTGTATACAGTTTTCCCAAATCAAAACCAATCCCTTAGGGAATTCCTTGGAGGTCCAGTGGTTAAGACTCCATGCTTTCACTGCCAAGGGCGCATGTTCGATCCCTTGTCGGGGGAACTAAGATTCCACAAGCTGCGGCCAATTTAAATAAATAAATAAAGTCGATTAAAAAAAATCCTTTACAATACAAATATTTAATTTAAACTGAGAAATTAAGTCCAGCTGGTCTCGATATTTCTAGATATTTTTCCACACCATTATAAGGAAGCACTACAGTTTCAGAGGGAGAGTGTGCTCCTAATCTAGTCCCAACTGCCTGATACTCTACTCCTTTGGGTCCTGCATTTTTAGCAGTCTAAGCTCGATAAATCACCCCCCCTTTCTTCAGGTGTCTTCAATCTCTTTTCTAAGTCAGTTTCTTCTGTATGTTCAAAATTTTCCCATTAAAAATACAAACCCCTTCTTCCTTTGAGCCCATGTTTGCTCCTCTGATACCTTGCTCCTTCCCATCCCAGCTACACATTTTATAAGTAACCTGTATTAACTGTGTGCTTATTTATTTTGTTCACTTCTGTTCCCTACAGTCTGGCCTCATTTTGAGTCTTGGCAGCACTTAGCATTGTTCTCTTTTGAAATTCATCCCTCTACTGGCTTTTCATTCTGGTATGCCTCCTCCTACTCTGGCTGTTCAATAATTTTCATGGGCTTCTTTCTAGGCTTGCTCTCTCTGTTTTCTGCTATTCTCATTCTATTTGGATGTCTAAAATCCCTCACATACGTGTTCTAGATAAAACTATTCCTTTGAATAGGTTCCTCTCCCTGCAGGGCCTTTCTCCACCTTCCATCCAACCACCCAAGGAGGGGAACTGGGAGTCATTCCAGTCTCTGCTCTCTCATTCATTCTCCATAACCAAATACAGACTATGTCCTACAGTTTCTACCTCTTAAGTCTCTCTCCAACCTATCCCTTTCTCTTCGATAGCACTGTCATTGTGCTAGTTCAGATTTCATTTGTTCCTCACATTTAATTATGCTGATGGCTCCTAAGGGATCTTCTTACTTCTGTCACAGCTCACTCTAATTCACCCTCCAAATTGTTGCTAGACTGGTATTTCCAAAAGGTACTTTTGTCATTTCCCTGCTTTAGGTCCTGCAAAGGTTCTCAATAGATTCAGGATAAAAAGCCCTCAGCAGGACATAGAAGGCCCTCAATTTTCTGGATCTTCTCCAGCCTTATCTCCTGCCACACTCCTAAAAGCATCTTATGATTTAACAATATAGAACTGCTTTCAGTTCTTCAAGTATATATTTCATCAAAGGAATACACTGCAAAGGAAATTTTAAGACCGGCAAAAAGAAAGTTGTGATAGCAAATCACTGCTAAAAACACTGTCTATTTAACTCTTCCCTTGCTTCCACAGTTCATTTTCTTTCCTTCCTTCAGTTCCTACACCATGTAGCTGGTGCTGCTTTACTTGAAAGGGAAAGAAAATAAGTTAGGGCTAGATAAGCTTCCAAAATAAGGGTTTGAAAGTTAACTGTGAGATAATAACCAATGAAACATAAACTATGTGAAAAACAGATACTACAAATTCTGCTATTTTTGAAAACAGTAACATCACAAACAATTAAAACTGAATTAGGACAAACCAAGTGATCCTAGAAGTCTATCATAATTTGTGGTTTTTACCTAAAGCAGAAAAAAACTATGAAAACATTACTGAGATAATGTAAAGGCTATGAAAATATTGAGGAAAAACATCTGCATATAATATTTTCGATTACTGCTCTTTTCTAATATCAGATATCTTCAATATTTTCTGAGCATAGATCATTTTATAAACTGCTGATGAATGCACAGGCATACAGTTTTCAACTGGACACTCATGTCCACTATTGTCACTTGAGATGTGCCTTAAACATGTTCTCTAAATCCTTTTATCTTTAAACTCTTCCAAGACATGTCTTTTAGTTAACATCCAAAGTATTAATAATTATTCATTTACTGTCATAAGAACATCTTAAATTCTATTTAAATAAGGTTAGCAAAAATCACCTGAAGTGAACTTGTAGGGAACAGCTAAAAATTTCTATGCATTCTGGCTTTTTCAAGGCCTAGAAAACTAAGTTTATCAGTGATCTAAAATTTTAAAATTCATTAATTATTTGCCTTAATGAGAAATTAGGTTAAGATATTCTCCTATCATTTGACATCAAGATTTTTATTTTGATATTCCATGAAGTTTTCAGAGTCTTTTCTCAAGTTATCTTTTAATCCTACACCGTGAAAAAAATAAAAGACTAACTTAAGCAGTGTAAATAGGATCTGTGATACTTAACTAAACACCAGTTGGTGAATTCCATCCTTAACATTGTTCCAAGACTGGTTTACTCATTAATATTTACGGAAAAGTACTAATCACCACGTAGGAACTATTCACTTCGGAGTTTGAAGAATGTTTCTATTTCATTTTTTAAATTGTTAGCCATTTTGTTGGCAGTAGTAATCTATATGGTGTGCTCATATCCACTAAATTATTAAGAGCTTAGATATTTATAGATTCATAAATAAAACGATGTGAAAAGAATAAAATCTAATTAAGCTATGATATTTGGAGATAAGAGTTGCTCTTTGCTTTCATAAACTATCTTTTCTTTCCTGAAAATACATTTTCATGTGTCAAAGTAAAACATAGTGTTAAGGTGAATAACAGTGGGGAGAAAGAAAAATGAATTTGTCTGAGGGAAATACAGTGGATATGAGTGAAGGGCCTACTGTTTTTCATGTTACTTTAAAAATATTGGTTGGGAGGTTCTAATATTTCCTTTTAAAAAGTGTGACAGAAGGACACATGATTGAGACCGTTACATAGTAGCTAAATAACGAGAGTTTTAAATGTCTTTTATTTACTGAACTAGTGATTTAATCAAGTCCTAATACTCAAATACCTATAAGCAACATTCTACATATTTGAAAGAGAAAACAAAATCACCATTAAGTGTTACTTACATTCCAAATCGCAATGTTCCAGAAACATATGTTTGCCAATGTGCACAATAGAACATGAATGTCCCAGCAAAACAACAAAAAAACATCCAGTCAGGGTTTGTCCCCAGTTGCACTGCAATACAAGTTCCAAGAACCACGAAAACTGAAAAAGAAAGATCATAATGAAAACTGAAAAATCTGAATAACAAACATTAACTGAGCTGGAAATGATTTTACATGAGGCAAAAAGAAAACATGCTGTGAACGTACAATCTTCTCTCAGTTATCTATGCAAACAGGAAAGTAGGATATCATCTTTTACATTATCATTTACCCTGTAATTTCGATCTCTTCTTTCACTACACCACTTAGTGGAACCAAACTTCTTGAAAGCAACTAAAATACTTTAGCATTTTTTGGAGTACAGGCATATCTCATTTTATTACACTTTGCAGATACTATGCTTCCAGATACTGTCCTTTTTTTTTTTTTTTTAACCAGGTAAAGGTTTATGGCAACCCTGCATTGAGCAAGTCTATCAGTGCCTTTTTTTTCCAACAGCATTTGTTCACTTAGTTATCTCTGTGTCACATTTCGGTAATTCTTAAAATATTTCAAACTTTTTTCATTATTATTATATTTGTCATGATGATTTCTGATCAGTGATCTTTGATGTTACTACTGCAAAAAGATTACAACTTGCTGAAGGCTCAGATGATAGCATTCTTTTAGCAATAAAGTATTTTTTAATTAAGGTATGTACATTGTTTTTTCAGACATAATGCTACTGGCACAGTTAATAGACTAAAGTGTAGTGTAAAAATATCATTTATATACATTGGAAACCAAAAAAATTTGTGTGTCTCGCTTTATTGCAATATTTATTGCAGTGGTCTGGAACCGAACTCACAATATCTCTGAGGTATGTCTGTATTCCCCCAACTCTATAATACCAGTTAGCAGTGAAAAATTACAAGGCAGAAGGTCAAAAAGAAAGAAAAACAAAAGGCCTAGATAATTCACAAAGGGACCTACTAGCTTTAGATAGATAGTTGTCTTTTCTTATTTAGCAGATTTCATTATGGGTAATATACATGAAAAAAAAAGGACTTCCTATAAAAGTCTGGAACTCAAACTACTAATGCAAAAATGACTATCACTTAAAAAACAGGACACCTATCATTCTGCTGCCAACTAATTAAATTATAATAGCCTTTCAAGATGCCCAACTAGCCTTTATAAGAGCTTAGCTGTTCCTTCCCCTCTACTAAGCAAGCTGCTGTCAGGATACACTGAAACAATGATTTTAACATACACCTACGTATGTGAATCTGAGTTCACAAGGTAAAACCATCAAGGGTTTTTGTTTGCTTCTTTTAAAATATTTTAAATGCTATGACAAATGACAAGAAACCAACTGAGCTGCTAAATAAAAAATAAGTGTGTGTGTGTCGGGGGTGGGTGGGAAGTCAGGATGAGGGGATTTCTTCAAAGGAAGACTAGTTAGAAACTGTCACTTAATTTCTAAATTTCTTTTTGCCCTCTAAAAAACTACCGAAATATTATTTTTTAAATGGTACAAATAAAGACATAACACATATAATCTAATTATAGTAACTTATCTATTGCTAGCACCTTAGTGTATTTTTTTCTAGTCTTTTCATCCAAGCCCATTATCACGGTTATACTCCAAGTCTACAACGTAATTTTACATGTCTACATAACGTCCATTTAAATATAAAGACTACAAATTCCTAGTCTCGCATTATTGAACTCTCATCTATAATTTATGAGATTTTTCCATGATAACAATTATGCCCTTAGAATTTCAAAACAACAGGTGTCAAAACAATGATATATAGGGTTAAAAATAACTTAAGTAGAAATTAATTTCTAAATTTCCCAATACCACCAAATAATGAAATATTAACCAGATTTATATTTTTGAAAATATTAAAACTTGTAATACAAAAAACCACTTACTCTGATAACTATTATAACACCAGGAACCTCTTATTTATCTTATTATCACTGTTTATCATATTCCTTTTAACTCTGCTAATCATTAATATTAAAAAATCAACAATACCTGTTGATAGTGAATCACACCCATGATCAAAAAGTTCTCCCAAAGGAGAACTGCTATTGGTTCTTCTTGCCTGTTTCCCATCTATAGCATCCAAAGACTGGTAAATGAAAAGGCCACATGCACAAGCAATATATGCCCACAGAGGTGCCTGTGAAATAAAATAAGAAAAGCAAGAGTAATAAGACATATTAATTACTGTATCTGGCTAATATATTTTTACTTGCAGATATTTTATCTTCATTTTTCAGAGACGTTGGAGGCTATGGGAGAGAAGATCCAGGTGCTACATAATGAAAAACTTCTGTAAACAATCAGAATTATAAGAGAATTAAAATTCCTTGCTTTGTAGGAGTACTCAAACAGATGCTGGATAACTACTTCACAGGGATAATACAGAAATCCCATGAGAGATTAGGCTAGGTAACTTCTATAAGATCTCTCCTAACATTTAGATTCTACGAATCAATTAATGAATAACCCAGTACAGTTTTTCCCAAATTGTATCTTTCAAGACGCTTATAGGTATTACACGAAAATAAAATTTCCATGCTAAACTCACTTGGGAAACATTGGATTAAACAATGTTAAACAGATTTCTTAATTGCTGGACTTCTTCCAGCCCTTCAGATTGCTAATGCATATTGTGATTATTCACTAATGCCTATTGTGCATATTCAAGGGGGATACAACATGCTGCCATTTCCCAAACTTATTTGAGCATGTAACTTATTTATTATTTTTTATAAATTTATTTATTTTATTTATTTTTTTAATTTTTGGCTGTGTTGGGTCTTTGTTGCTGTGGGCGGGCTTTCCCTAGTTGCGGCGAGCGGGGACTACTCTTTGTTGTGGTGTGCAGGCTTCTCATTGCGGTGGCTTTCCTTGTTGCGGAGCATGGGCTGTAGGCATCTCTTCAATGTTCCATGAAACAACACTAGGAAAATAATGATCTACTTACTAGACAGAGTGCTTATATTATTTTTCAAATATTTATGGTCACATTTTCAAGGAATGGTTTCTCTTTTCCCAGACAGAAACTGAACCACTAATATTGAATTTAAATGTAGTGAACTAAAAGAAGAGAGCTTTGGGACTTCCCTGGTGGTGCAGTGGTAAAGAATCTGCCTGCCAATGCAGGGGACACGGATTCGAGCCCTGGTCTGGGAAGATCCAACATGCCGCGGAGCAACAACTAAGCCCATGCACCACAACTACTGAGTCTGTGCTCTAGAGCCCACAAGCCACAACTACTGAGCCCGCCTGCCACAACTACTGAAGCCCGTGCACCTAGAACCTGTACTGAACAACAAGAGAAGCCACCACAACGAGAAGCCCGCGCACCACAATGAAGAGTAGCCCCCGCTCGCTGCAACTAGAGAAAGCCTGTGTGCAGCAAGAGACCCAATGCAGCCAAAAACAAATAAAATAAATAAATAAATAAATAAATAAGGAGAGCTTCTATTTGGTCTGTTCTCCGTAAGAATGTGTCAGAGTGTTTTGCATCACTTTTTACTATTTTCCCATGTCCAGGCCACGAAAAAAATTTTATAACCACAAGATATTTCTCAGATATTGGTTATCAAGTTAACCATATTAAATGCTCAGGGCTGCAAATTAACACTACTCAGAGCTGCAAAAAATATTCAGTATATTCTGCACTGCAAAGAGGTATCTCTCTGACAGAGGTCTATTTAGATCTCAGTTATTAAAGGTAAAGATCTTCTCTTAAATGTTTTCTTGGAATCTCATACTTTAAAACACTGAGGTTGCTAAAAGGATCATCGTACATACCTCCCCCAGGCTCGAGTTACCAACCTGGAAAACAATAACTGTGGTTATGTAACCATAGTTTACATGCCAGCACACTGGACTAAGTGATTTATCTTATGAGACTAAGAACTCTACCTTTCTAGACTTTGGGTCTACTGCTTCTTACTCTTAGAGGAATCCAGTAACTCTCTAGAGCTGTCCTATAATGTCCTATAATGGCCATTAGCCAGCCATCTGTGATTATTTTAGTTTAAATCCATTAAAATTAAATAAAACCAAAAATTCAGTTCCTCAGTTGCTAGGTACATTTCAAGTGTTCAACAGCCAGAAGTATCTATGGCCTCCGTATCAGACAACACAGACACAGAACACTACCATCATCACAGAAATTTCTATTGAACAGTACTGCTTTAGGGGACAAGGAACTTCTTGGCGGTTTTAGGATTTTAATGGGGAAAAGTGTTACTCTGGAACAGAGACAACTTCAAGTATTAGTATATACATAATCCTAGAAAACAGCAAGATGGTTATTACATATATAAGAGAGAGCAAAGCCTTCTTATCTTTGGACTTTTCTTTCTTCCAGTGAATCTGTAGAACACTAAACTAATATTTATATATTTCTTCCTTGTTTCCATTATTTCACAACTCTCATAGGTGTTTTAAGAAGAAAGCCTTCTCATTCAGGAGCCAGTCTGGTCTCAGCTGGGTTAAGAGCCTGATACACTGAATATATCAATCAGGGAATTATTACTGTACAGTCATATTCCACCTTGAGTCCTCCCAGCAGCATTCTGAAAAGTTCTCTGTGATTAGTGTAGTTCCTATTCTGGAAGTTTCCCCAAAGATTTAACTAATTCTAAGGTTACTCTAATAATTCCAAATCACTTAAGAACAGAGGATGAGGAAAAGTATTATAGGGAACACGGTGCCTGGTATACTCTGGGTGTTGAATAAATGACTATTCGTGGCCAAGCTACCCTCCACCCTGCTCTCACTCCCTGATCCCCATCCTGGAACTAGTTTAGGACTTAGAAGGCTTCAACTGGAACCAACCCAGTTCCCTGTTCTTCTATACCTCTAAAGATGTGCGAGATCTGGACCAGATTCCTCTGGAAGTATATGTCAGGTCCTCAAGTAAGCCAAGAGTAAAACAGCTCGAAGAATGTGATAAAGAATCCCAGCACATATTTAAACAATTGTACTGGTGTTTATTTTTAAGTTTATTGATTGATGTAAAGCAAGACAGTTAAGAAAATGAGGGGAAACCAGAAATTTATCCATACAATCTGTATAAACTGTACCTGTATAGTAAAAGAGGAATTAAGATAAAGGTATTCAATTGTGAGGGGAAAATAAACATCTGGCAAAAGACAAAAAATAAAGTATGTTTTATAGGTAACTGTGACCCTCAACAGCTACTTTAAGAGCAATATGTGGTAACAAATGAATTAATGAAAACAGAAAGGTATAAAGGATTGAATGGTGATAATTTTATCTCAAAAAATCATCTGAAAAGACTACATTAAAAAAATTACTTCAAGCTTAAAACAAGACAAGGAATGTGGTGGCCATTATGATTTACATGGTTCAGTCACTTTTAACAGCTTTAGTTGAGGATCACCTTCTATCCTCTTGGTTTACCTGTGGCTGATCATTCTGATTAATACAGGAACAATAAATGTTTTTGATTCTCCTTCATCTACCCAACTACCTTAGTTCGCTTTTTGACAAGAATATTT
Source organism: Grampus griseus (assembly GCF_964374135.1). Taxonomy (NCBI): domain Eukaryota; kingdom Metazoa; phylum Chordata; class Mammalia; order Artiodactyla; family Delphinidae; genus Grampus; species Grampus griseus. Next base: position 85,970,039 of record NC_139017.1, read on the forward strand.
TAAAATCAATTAAACATCAATTTACCCAGTTCACTTTTTGACAAGAACATTTTAAAATCAATTAAACATCAATTTACCCATTCAGATGAAGGGCTCTAGTTTCAGTTTTGGTTTTAGGAAGTGAGTAGAGAAAGTAAAAGAGGGAATAGCAGTGGAGAGACTTATATTTGAGAAGGCCCAGGGAGAGTCTTTGTAAGCAGTACCATGCTTCCCTTTTTTTAATGGCAGCCATAGCAGGATACCACAGCAGGAAATACATTATACTGTTTCTTTCTTATACTTCTTTTGCCTTCTTAGAATAAGAGAGATACTCCTGAGGTTATCAGCCACATATGTTTACAGGAAGGTAAAAGGGATATTCAGTAACTCTTACTGGAATCAAGAGAATACTTTTGATAAGACTGATTTATAGCTGTACCATCTTACTACCACAGACTTTCCTCTCTGATCATTTTAAACTTTGCTAAGACTTTACTAGCCATTTTAAAAAAAATGGGATAAAACTCTTTTTTAAAGAATTGAGACTTAATGATTTTAAAGGAATATTTTACATGTTAGTCTCAACTAACATTAATTTATCTACTGGGATCAGAGTCCACACTTTGCTTCTGGTTTCTCATAAGCATAGTGTATATAAAGTAGGTTGTAGCTATGAGCTTTATTAATGATATATATGATAGGATACTTTAAAACAGTTGACAAATAGCTGTCAGATTATCTTACCTTTAGTTAAATGACCTAAAAATCCCAATTATAGGGTTTCTGGCATGCAATAAATGTTTATATCTGTTATTAAAGAAATTCCTCTTACCTGCTCTGTAGCTGTAGGACAGTAGAAGACTAATAAAACAGTTGTACAGATGTTTATTGACAATCCAATGATCGTGATGAGATTTGGGGCAATCCAGGAGGGAACTCTTCCAACTAGCCATTCCCAATACCCTTGCATTAAGGGCTCAAGCAGGGACCGTCCAGCACTCTGATACCTGTGTTCTTCTAGCCGCTTAAGTTGGTGTCTTGACAATGGTGGTGTAGGTAACTGAAACAATTTATTTAATACACACCCTGGAGTACTCATATGCCCGAAGCCCAAAGGGGACTCCGGGTGAGAATCTCCACATCGTCTCCTTGTTGACCGATGCCCACTCATGGATCTTGCCTTTTTTTAATTTAGGGAGTGTAATTTATCTTGTTTTATAGCTTTTTGTGGATAGTCTTTACCTGGAGGAAAAAAAAGATATATTCATCAGCCACTATTTATATCAATGTCAGTAAACTAAACAAAAAATCAAACTGGTAACAGAATATTACATATTAAACAGGGATCAGAACACCAGGGATCTGTTTTTAGCTCTAATTCTTATTGATGATGTAAGCCAAAAGAAGTCATATAACCTCACCTTTAAGTGAAAAATATTAAGAATTTTAATAGTAATATGCTTCCTGTTACCTTATAGTTTACCTGACTTCGAAGCTCATGATCTTGTTTCTATCTCACACTTTCAGTAGTATAAATCGAAAAAAAATCCTAGAAATGACCTAATCATTTCACATATATGGAAACTGAGGTCCAAGGCATACCCAAAGACAGCTAGCAAATTAGTCTTAATAGTGGAGGAATGACTTGAATCAAATGGGTCTTAAACTAGATATTTATTTAATGTGAATAGCTAATATTTATTGAGCACTTACTATGTACTAAACACTTTAAGCAAGTTTTATGTATTAACTCATCTAATCCTCTCAACAACCAAAGAAGGTAAAGACTATTAATTATCCCTATTTTTACAGAAAGTGACACTAAGGCACGGAGAGGCTAATTAACTTGTCCAAACTCACACAGCTGGTAAGTAAGGTTCAAACAAACACAAGGTTTCTGTTTAAATTAAAAGATAAAACTTATTAGTGGAAAGGGATATAAATGATATTCCAGGAGGGGATAAACAACAATGAAAAAAATTAACTTTAAGAGGACACTATTTATGTGTTAGCAGTGACCTGATAAATTGAAGTAGTAAGAAAAAACTGTAACTGCATTAAGTGATGACTGTTCATAAAAAACCTTAAATCCCTGAAGTACTTGCACTTGACTTTGAAAAGATCAGAAATAACATAATTATCATAAGTTATTAACTAATGTAAGAAAACAATGACAAGTTTAACACTTAAAAATCAGTATGGTGATATCAAAGGTATGAAGTGGTGAGGGCCTAGAGTAGGGTGGTAAAAATGGAAATATGAAAGACAGTCAAATCTATAAGTAATTTCTACTTAGAAGGAAGAATCAAGAGGAGGTACTTAGGAATTAGATATGAGGGGTAAATAAGTAGAAGAAAAAAGAAATCAACAGTCAAAGACTAGTGGTACTACTGTCAAAAAGGAGAGTTTGGAAGGAAAATCAGTTTGTTATTTTGGCTTTTGGCGGGTGTGGGTGAGAGGGGATCTCGAGATGAGAGTAGGAAAGACATACATGCAACTTTTAAGTAGAGATGTTTTAGACAAAATCAAATGACTGGAGTTTGGGTAAGAGATAGAAATTTCAAGTTTTCAACTTGGAAGCTGAAGTCTAGTTAAAGACTAGAAAGTGGAAAATTTCTTGAAGGCATTAAGTATGAAGAGAAAAGGAAAAGAATAAAGAACCTTGTGGGAAACTCATGGTTAGTGAGCAGGAAGAGAAGCCATAAAAGGATTAAAAAAGGAAAAAAAAAAAGAAAATCTTAATGGAACTAAAAGGGTGGTGGCATTGAACCAACACAGGTGTACTCTGATCTCCTGGCAGAAAGCTATCCAGAATGCAATATGAAATTCCCGGAAATGCTGCACTGTGGGAACACAGAATGTGATACAGGGTCTAGGACATCTCAACAATGGACCTGGTAGCAAAACATGCCCACGACTTCTCTCTATTCCCAAAAACAAGAAATTCCAAAATTTCAATGTCACGAATGATCTAAAGTGGCATCCCAAACCTCAGTCAATCATGTATCTCAATAATTGGTTTAGAGAATAGTTATTGTAGTCATTAACTGACTTAAATAAATTTTCAAAAATCTATAAAGAATCATCAGTACCCCAATTTAACTGAAGTGCTCTGAAATAAAAATATTGTAATAATTTTCAAGCCAAGTCAAATGAAAGCTAATTTCCTACTATTTCAAAGAATTCTTCCACACACCCAACTGTACCAAAAGCAACTGATTAAAACTGTTTTAAAGTAATATTTATACAATGTCAAACAACTGGTTACAAAATCATCTTAGATGAAATGACAGAGTGATAACCACCAAAATACTGTACTATAAAGCAGCCAAATTTTCAAAAGTCAAATTGAATGATGTATTTTCATATTTGGTGAGCTATAATCAATCAGCTCTTATGGATTTCCACTTAAAATGGTAATAAAAAGTTTAGCCAACTCAATTTATATTTTATGATTGCAGTGTTCCATTCTCCTATAGTTAAAAAGTGACATATTGAGGATGCTGGCCTGCTTTTGGCACTAAACAGCTACAAGCAACTGATCCTAATGGTTTTAAGTTTGAGCATTTGGCAGGACTATTTGATAAACTGATACCTTCCTTCTAAGTGTCTTCCCCTTCTGACCTAGATTTTTTTTTCCTTCTATTTCTCTTTTAGAAAAATCTACATTTTGACAAACCTTTCTAGATCTAGTCATTATATAATTCATACATTAAAAAAAAGAATATTTCAATTTGGAACACTGTCTCCATGAAGCTTATTAGTAACAAGATTTCAAATAAAAATTCAGATACATGTTGCCACTGACATATATAGTTAGCTACTTTGCTTTCAACAGGTAGCCACAGAGGTTGCTGTCACTACCACAGATCCATCTCCACTGTTCCTTCCTCCCATCACCTGAGACCAGGAGGCTATTGCCAAGAAAACGGTATCAGGAGAAAAGAGGCATTTCCGAATTTCAGCAAGTGAAAAGCAAGCATATCAAGGGAGCAGGACAGTGTAGGCTGCTACAATAGAAGAGCAGACTCTATGGAGAGAAAGAGGAAAAGGATGTGAGATGGGAATATGGAAAGGAGGTACAAACATTACAAAAATTACTTTAGCCACTTGAGATTTTTATCTAACGTCAAGCTTATGCCCAAAAGGTTGAGGAGAAAATGTCATTTTACTACCCACACTATAAGGAACGAAAAAATTAATGCAAGAAATTAAAATTATTGCTGGTTAGCCTAGAAACCTAGCCACCAGTCCTAAGTTTTTATGAGAAAATGGATTCCAAGTTTCAAACGCATTCAACCAATATCTGAGTGCAGTAAACAAGACAGACATGGTCCCAGCTCCCATGTCCAACGGGAAAATAACTAAAAGAAGGTAAACAAGCAAATAACATTACACACTGTGATGGGCGCTATGGAGAAAACAAGGTATGGAGCCAGGAAATAGTTGAGGTGCACATTTTATTAGATAAGGTGGTTGAAGACGATGAAGACGAAGCATTTATACCAAATTCAGAGGAAGAGAAGGAGCTAGCCATTCCAAGAGCAAGGGGAAGAACAGTCCAAGAAAGGGAGAACAGGCCCTGACCCAAGAGTGAGCTTATCTTTCTTATTCATACCTCTGGGATCACTATGGCGGGGCAGTAGTAAACCATATGAAAGAGTGGGATAAAATAAAGTTTGAAAAGCCAGACAATGCAGAGGTTTATAGACTTTGGCAAGGAATTAAGATTTTATTCTGATGTTATAGAAAGCCATCAATTAGCTTGAAAAGATTCCTATAATTTTGTAGCACAGCCTATTTGTTAACTGAGGAAATGTTCTGATAAATTGTAACAGTAAAAGTGAGTATTTTAAACGTTTAAAAATTCTCATCACCTGGAATTCAGTTTATGTTAATACTGATCCTATACCTATTGTACTGTCCTATACCTATTGTAACCTTTCCACTTGTAGTCAGCAAATTCCCCTCCTCTGCTATAACCTGGCTCAAATGTGATATTCCTTTCATAGCACTTACCACATTTTGAACTTTTTTGCTAGATGTTGTTGTTTTTTGGTCTTTTCCCCAGACTGGTATGTAAGACAAAGGAGTGCAGGGGCCTTGCATGTCTTAATATTCTTTCCCCAGAATCCCAGACCATACCTAACATCAGGTAGGTAATCAGTACTTATTTGTGGAACAATGAACAAATATGGTTCATCTAGTATTTAATGAACACCTAGTTGCTCTAGACCCTTGAGGAAACAGAAGGATTGAAATATGCCATCCATGCTCTCAAGCTCAAAGTAGTGGTGGGGAGTCTTGTAAACAGCTAAGTTATACTGTGAACAAACTGTTGTGGGAGTCCAGAGGAGGGGGCACCTATGGTCTACCCAAATTCTTCTTTGTGCAGGCACGAATATTTATATGAAAAGTCCAACAAAGGTATAAAAAATAAAATCAGAGATATTTAATGAATACCTTTACTAAAATTATACAAAATTCGTGGACCTTAAATCTATGATGTAGAACATCTGTGCTTATAGCAGCTGAGGATAATAGCATGCTGCCTACATTATTCCTGTGTTCAGCACTGGGGAACACCTGACAAGTATCACACTAAAAAAGGAATCTCCAACTGCTCAGCAGAGCATAAGGTAAGCTTACACAATATCCAACCTGTAGTGTGAAATTCCAAATTCCCATCCTCCCATGTCTAAGGGTTCCAAGTTTTGAGCTGTGCTGATTCAGCAGTATGTTTATAGTCCTCTCACAGGAACTGGTGACTACACAGCTCTTTCCACTTTTATGGCACGACTAGAGGAAAATACTAATGGTGAACAATATTTGGGAGGCAGAGCAAATTATAAAAAGCAAGTTAAAAAAAAACTAATAGGATCACAGGATTACATTCAGCATTATCTAACAAGTGATACACAGAACAACAAGTTAGCAAAAACAAAAGCCTTTTCAGCAGACTTGGAAGCTAAAACAGTACTGTGTAACACAATTTAGATCTACTGTTTTGCTGAAGTGAAATCTTGCATTCCTTAAAAAAAAAGGAAGCAACTTCCTCCAGAAACAAACAAACAAAGCCAAAGCCTAACATTTTGTGGATTATTTTCCTATTCCCTTGAAAGAGACAGCACAGCGTGACCCTCAAAAAGAACATCACCGGCACTTTAGCCAGCTTAAAGAAGTCTACTGCTGCCTAGAAAACACATTGACTATGCAATAAAATATAACTGCGGTTATAAAACAAGTTTACAGTTAAATAACAAATATATAATAGTGTTTATAACGTAAATTTTAAGAGACTGGGTGTGGGAGAGGAAGAAGAATGAAGTTATGAAACCACAATTGTAAATATTCAATAATAATCTATTAACTGGACAACAAATAAAGACACCTCTGTCAGAACAGGTTAATACAAGAGGCATATTTATCTAGCTTATTTCTTAAATGGCAGGGTTGTAAAGACAAGTTGTACAAGGGGCTTCTGACTAGCTTTTGCTCAGCACAAAACAAATATGTAGCAAACTGCTTTTAGAACTTCGTTTTCTGGAATTTTACGTGAACGCCAATGGTTCTAAAGTCCTTACGCCCTAAATGCCTTCACCAGTCTTACTTGGGTTGTTACTCAATTCAACACCTCCACTGAACACATGCCTACTAGTATGAGAGTAGAAACCGAATCTTTATTCTTTGTTCACATACAAGACACTAACATTTGTTTAAAGATAATTATGAATTTGCCTACTACCGTAACAAGGATTCATCAATGAACTGAGACTTCAAGCAAAATTATATATTAATACCAATGATGCAAAACGTCAAAAATGACACAAAAACGCCAAGCACCGAATTGGAGAAAAAACAAGTTAAACGTAAAGATCCCATTCATCCAGTATTCTTGGAATACCGGCAAAGACTAGCAAACCCTCCTGTCCTTTCTCCTTCCAAGAATACTGCTGAAATAAGCCCTAGCTGGCAACCTCAGAGCTTGTCAATATATCCTGAAATTTCTAGAAAAGTTGCTGACCAAGAAGTGCGGCCCTAGCCACGAATCACCAGCACCGTATTCCAAAGGGAAGGCAAATCCGGCACAGGATGTAATACGTTTGTGGACCTGGCAGCACCTGAGCAGGAGGGTGTGGACCTGAGAGCCAAGGTCGGTTCCGCGCGGGCAGCGCCCTCGGCCCGCCCAGTCCGGGCCGCCGAGGTTTTCCCCACCCCGACTCCCAGCACAGCAGCCCCCGGACTCTACCGCTGGCAATGCCCCATATCAATCTCTCCATCCGGGGCCATAGGAGCAGTCGCCCCTCGCCCTCCCCACAAGCGAGCGCGAGGCAGGACTGCGTTTGCCTCGCGCGAGTCCATACACAGCTATATTCCAATGCCCCACCCCAGAGCTTGCAGCCATCTCTCCAGCCCTCCTGAGAGTCGTGTCCCCGGACATACGCTTCACACCCTGGCCGTTTTCCAAAGACCGAGCCCCGCAGCCTTACCCCGGCCCCCAAAAGCACACCCCTGGAAACAGACCTCCGCCTCCAGCCGACTGAGTGACTCTGATCCGCGGCAGCACATTCACGACACTTTCGCGATTGCCGTAAAGGGATATAGGGTCGGAACAGGAGGCGGCGCGAGCGCGCACCCCCAGTGGTGAGCGCACCCCAGGGCCGGCTTAGCTGCTCGGGTGCGCGCTTCTGGGCCTCTGTCCTGCTGGCAGCCTCCGGAGCCGGCAGTCCGTACAGGCAGGGACATCCAAGCAAGGTAGGCCAAAAAGGGGATGAGGACCGGCCCTAGTTCCCACTAAGGGGTGTGTATCAGAGAATGGAATCGGGCGAGTAGGGAAGCGGACGCTGCCGGGAGCTCTCCACCCCCGCGGTGGACGCGCGAGTCGCGTGCCAGCTCGCCCTGCCTCCAAAGACTACGCTGTGCGACGCGCGGGAGAGGGACCAGGTGCTGGCCAGAGCCGCAGGCGGGCTGCGAGGGGGCCTTGGGGAGGGGGGGGCGGGAGTGGGTGCAGGCTGGGCTCAGGTCTCCGCTACTCACCTTTACGTCCGCGTTCTTGCTCTCTCCCCCCAGCTCCCCTCCTCTCCGCGCCCCGTTTGCCCCAAGCCCGACCGAGCTCTGCCTCTCGCATCTTTTCCCGGCACCAAACAACGCGTTAATCCAGCTCTTCGTCCGAGTGCTTCGCGCTTCCGGAAGAAGGCAGCGGTGAGTGTAAATAATTCTTTGGTTTTATTTGTTTTAAGCGGTTACCGAGAACCTTAGCCCCAGTCCCACGAAACACAGTGGTTGAGTATGCATTCCCTTTGTCACTCCTGGGCTCAGATTCCTTTTTGCGGGGTTGAGGGGAGAAGGGGGAGGAAGGTTTGAAATTGAGGTACGTGGTGACCTTGTGTTTACTCGAAGCTCAAGTCTACGCGGAGTTTTGTCGCGGGAAGCCCAATACAGAAAGGTAAATGGCTGGTCCTTTGTATCCTCACAACCGTGCTTACATTAGGATACATTTACAAAACACCACATTTTCCTAGTTCTCCCAATTTAAATTTGTAAATCAGTACCCAAATGCAGCTCTAATTTGCCGTGCATCATCAGATTCTCCCCGACTTCTCTCCCTGTAACATTTGATCCAACTTGTAAAACAGTTACTTAATTTTCTAGACTATTTAATTTTTAACCGTTACGAGAATATTACATTTGTTAGAAGACCAAATTAGAGTTTCGAAAAATAACCATTTACTATTATGCTTTGCATTGGGCATGATTCTGTGTACCTAGGGCTTTATTTCTTCACTTGGAATATCCAGAATTTACTTTTTTATTGTTCCTAAGCAGTCACCACTTAGAGGAGACAGCGTAAGGAATTCATCTTTTCACTGGTGGTATTTAAATATTGGTGTAATTCAAAAATTGTGACTGCAGTTCTGATTCACGGATCTTCAAGGAAAGCAGAGATAGGTGAGCGATGCAAGAACATTTAGTTAAACACTTTCACTACTATATGAAGGTTATTCCTGCATATTTTCAAATATCTTGAAAAGTTTCTTAAATTGTTAACCATTAAAATTCTAATTTTGCTTGGTTGGCAGTTAGCCAGCCAAGCTTCCAGCTTTCCAGTGTGATGATACATAGGCAATAGTAGTCTTCCTCACCTAGTCGGTGCACTTAAATTTCTCAGTAGTCCTTAGCAAACTGGTAAACTATTTCAAGCCCTGCTTTTCCTCTAAATTGTCAGTTTAGATAACTAGAACCCTCAAAGCCTAAGGAGATAGGAATCCAAGATGATTCACATATGCAAAGAATGAAGTGTTGTCATTCCCCATCCCTGTGGCTAATTGTGGTTGTACAAATCACCTTTCATTATTATATTGTATGCTTACTCTGTACTACTCTAAGGAACAGAGCTACCTTACAAATCAGAATACTGAAACTCAGAGAAGCTAAGTAACTTGCCAGAAATCATACAGCTGGGATGTGATAAAGCTAGGATTTGCACTTAGATAAATCTGATCTTACAGCTGTGTTCTTTCCATTGCATCACAGGGACTAGTCAGTGCTTTATTTGGCTTAATAATAAGCTATCATTCTTTCCTCATTATTGTCTTTCCTTCTGTGGGAAGGAACTCAGTGTTTTTCATTTTATTTTATCCTTTTTGAGATCAGCGAAAGATGTCTAACGTGAGAAAGGATGAGAAAATTGATATCCCAGATTTAAAATATTATTTAATTCCAGATGGTACATCATTATAAAATACACAAGTGTCAACTCTTTAAAGAAAAAGAGAAAACGTTAATAATACTATAGCATAGTGTTCTATCCATGAACAATATTGGTGCATTGACTTGAAATTTTACATGTTTTAAAAGCCTGTGGGTCGAAACAACCTCTATTTTCTTTGTGTGTGGATTTCAGGATTTACAAAAGGTGCAGTTTTGGGCAGATTTGAAGACTGGGATTTTGAGAACTTGTAAAACAGGTAATTTGTCTTTTACATTCTAAAAGAGGAACAAACATTTATTGACCATCTATGAGAGCATCTTTACATATATTATCTTATTTAGTTCTTGAATAAACCTCTCTGAAGCGGTTATTATTTTAGACCATTTACTGAAAGTTACCGGTATCAGCAATGTGTTTAGGTTCTTTACTTGTGCTATGTCAGTGTAATTCCTGCAATAATTATCCAGCTTAGTCCAATAGAACTTTTCCACGATGATGGAAATGTACCATATTTTCACCATCCTATATGGTAGCCACTAGACACCTGTGGCTTTTGAGCACTTGAAATGTGTCTAGTACAACTGAGGAACTGAAATTTTAAATTTTATTTTATTTTAATCAATTGAAATTTTAATTTAAATAGCTACATGTGGCTAGTGGTGACTATATTAGACAGTGCAGCTTTTACCAATAATATTATTGCCATTTTTCAAAGGAGAAACTGGTTCAGAGAAATTAATGAAGTTTGCCCAAGTTTGCACAATTTTATTTAAAAAAACGTTTTTGAGCAGAAAAATGTTTTAGGACTGTTAATTTGGCAGTGCACATAGAATGGATGGATGGGAAGAAAAAAATAGGCCAAGAGAATTGAGAATCTGATTTGAGTGTTTACACTGGCAACTAGGAAGAAGAATGGTTGCCAATGACTGAAGGTAGAAATGCCGTCATTTAGCGACAACATGTGAGGGCTTTGGATGAGAAAACCTAAGGTTACTCTGAGGCCTTAGAATCTGGATAGCCTGAAAAAACGGTAGTACGAACAGATCTTCCTCCACTTACAATGGGATTATGTCTCAATAAACCCATTGTACGCTGAAAACATCATAAGTTGAAAATGCATTTAATACATATAACCTACAGGAACATGGTAGCTTAGCCTAGCCCACCTTAAACTTGCTCAAAACACATTAGTCTACAATTGGGCAAAATCGTCTAATACAAAGCCCATTTTATAATAAGGTGCTGAATATCTCATGTAATTTATTGAATTCTGTACTGAAAGTGAAAAACAGAATGGTTGTCTGGGTACAGAATGGTGGTAAGTGTATCGGTTGTTTACCCTTGTGATTTTTGTGTCTGCCTGGGAGCTGCATCTCGCTGTCACAAGAATATTGTACTGCATATCATTAGCCTGGGAAAAGGTCAAAATTCAAAGTAAGGTTTCGATTGAATGTTTATTGCTTTTGCATCATCATAAAGTGGAAAAATTCTAAGTTGAACTGTCGTTAAGTCGGGGATCTCCTGTACTGTTAACTGAAATGGAAAAATAATGAACCTTTTTGGGGTTTACGAGAATTTGGTTTGGGTTATTGAGTAATTTTTATGAGCAAGGCCCTCTTCTCTGCTTGGGCAGAGAAGTGAAATCCCTCACCAAGGATTTTATCCACTTCAGACACCCTCCCAAACTTTTATACTCTAGAAGATAATGAGCTGTAAGAGATGTGCAAATCAAATGTTCTCAGAGGAAGGGGTGTTTATTTCCAGATGCAAAGGGATTAGGGAAGGTTGTGTGTGGAAGATGGTATTTCAGCTTGATTTTGAAGAATAGGAAGGATTTGGACATGAAAAAACAATTAAAGGAAGAGGTCATGTGGGAATTCCCTGGTTGCCTCATGGTTAGAATACCCGGCTTTCACTGCAGTGGCCAGGTTCAATCCCTGGTCGGGAAACTGAGATCCCCGTGAGCTGTGTGGGGTGGCCAAAAAAAGTAAAATAAAATAAAATAGGCTCTCCCATTCTCCCTAGAGGAAGACAGTGCTTTCTCTCAACTTTGAAATGAACCATCGCCTACTTGTCCCTCCAGTGAAATCCTCTGACATCTATCTCTATCACTCCTACTCTCTTCTCTGACATTATCTACTACTCTGGAACCTGGCTGGGACCATTCCTTCCAACATACCTGAGACTAATGCGACCCACAGAATTCTGGGAGTTGTAGTGTTTGTTTGTTTTAAAAAAAAGAGGTCATACTTCTAGCAATGGGGTGGACAAAATGTTTTGAAAATCCCTTTTACCAAAACATCGAAATGCTGAATATATTAGCCTTGTAAATGCATAGCAGTTCACGTAGGAAAGAAACATTCTCAGGACTAAAAAGTCGAAGAGAGCTGACACCAGAGTAGTAAACCAGTAGTGTGTCTCTTTTGGGGCCTTTGAAATAAAGTACAATCAAAGGTAAATGATAAGCTCCCCCTGCTCACCACCCAAGGTAGAGAGATAGAATTCATACCCCTTTGACCTCCCAGGTGTACAACTTCCAGAGACACTATTCACATGATACAGTTTGTGTAGATGATGCCTGTGTGTCAGGGGATGACTTTTTCATAAAAAGTAAAATGTAAATATTTCTACTTGAAATTGTACAACTCATGGCCTTGGAGAACCACCTCCCCCCAAATCAGCCAGGACGCTCAAAAATCTATACACTCAGTGAAAGGTGGGCTAGGAAAAATACCTCCTTCCTGGCAAAGGGGGAATCACTAAGAAATTTGTTCATTTTCACCACAGCTCCAGGTGGGGGAATAAAGATACCACATAAGAACTTGAAACTACAGGGCCTGTCATCACTCAGATTCATGGTTCAAATTTACTTATCTACATGGTCTAAAAAACCTGGAAGCCAAGAAATTAAAAGTCGGCCCAGGTTCGTAATGTGCCAGAGTGCTTGGCAAAAGTAAATACAGACCCTCCCTGGAATGATTCACCCTTAATCTAAGCCTCTTAGAATACTCCCAGTTAAGATCATCCAAACAGGAGCTCATAGTCAAAAACAGAAAAACACATGTACAAGGGCTGGCAGAACCAACAAATACGGAACTAGACTCCTAAAGATTTTAGAATCGAATTTATCAGAAACAGGGCTTCCCTGGTGGCGCAGTGGTTGAGAGTCCACCTGCCGATGCAGGGGACACGGGTTCGTGCCCCGGTCCGGGAAGATCCACATGCTGCGGAACGGCTGGGCCCGCGAGCCATGGCCGCTGAGCCTGCGCATCTGGAGCCTGTGTTCCGCAACGGGAGAGGCCACAACAGTGAGAGGCCCGCATACCGCAAAAACAAAACCAAAAACAACAACAACAAAAAACAAAATAACATTTAAAGAGATGAAGGGAGAAACATGAAAGATTTTAGAAGTTAATCAAAATTTATTGAAATTGAGAATTATTGTCCCATAAACTTATGTTGGGGAAAGTCCTATAGGAACTTGGCAAGGAACTGTCATGATTAGCTAAACAGAAGAGTAAAATTGATGGAATGTTAAGGGCTGACAGGAAAAAAAAAAACAGAAAAGAGATTATGACAATTCAGACAGGAAATTACTCAAATCAAGTTTATAATGGTGACTTTAGGGATAAAGGAAAAGAAACTTATTTGGCAAGATTTAAATGTACATATTTTAGCAGCAAGTCAGATGATCAGAGTAAATGACAAGTACAAGTCAAAAATGGCTGAGGTTTTATTATCTGGAAGGTCAGTCTGAGATGAGGAAGCTGAGCATATTGGAGGATTGTGGAGATTAGAATTGTAAGTTTTTACAGAGTCCTTGGGAAATACTAAATTTCAGTCCATCACACTATGAAAAAATACTCCTCCAAATACGAAATTATTTTCACATGCGTAGGAGTAATTTCTTATAATTTGAAAATATTTCTGTATTTATTCTTTTTAATTAAGTGCATGCAAATACATTAATATTTTCTAATTCATATTATTGACCTCTTATTACTTACTAACATCGTTAGTCTGGAATTTAAGGGAGAAAATGGTGATAAGTGGTATGTGTATGTGTAGGCCCTTTCAAGTTTATTGAGGAAGAGAGAACCAAACAAGCGAGTAACAGTTAAGTGTGATGAATGACCTGGTTGGGAAAGTGAGCCTGCTGTTGGGAACAAAGCAGGTACACTCAGCTGAAGCTAGAAGAGCTGAGGCTTGAAAATGTATAGCAGTTAACTGGTGGTAGTGGGGCAGGAGGGGTGACACCATAGTAGTCTAGTCATCCAGGCAAAACAACGTGCACCAAGTTTCAAAGGTGCGCAAGAGGGCATGACACACTTGACGATCTGAAAGAAGTTTGCTGCGGCAGTATAGCATGGTGATTGGTGTTAGACTGGAACTGCCTGAGTTTGAGTCCTGTCTCTACTGCAGCCCTATGACCTTGGGCAGTTCTCTTAACCTCTGTAATTCTGTTGTGAGGAGTAAACGAGATCATGTATTTAAGGTGTTTAGTAGCCTTGCTGACACAGTAAACACTGTGTTTGCTTTTGTAATGATGATGAAGATGATGATAGCTAGGGCAAGGAACTAGGAGCAGACAGAACTGGTGGGAGAGGAATACAGAAAGGTTAAGTAGAGATTGGACAACAAAAAGACCTTATAGACATGTTAAGGAGGAAGGACAATTTATAAGGGCATGGGGAGGCACTAAAAGGTTCTTTGGAGGAGAATAAAGTGGTCAGGTTGGTATTTTAGAATTAGAAGGCTCATTCTGATTTTTAAAGTCAAGTCTAGGTGGTTATAATAATTATCTGGTCAAGAAATGATGGTGGTTTAAGTAGGGTAGTGGCAGTGAAGATGGGGAGAACGAGTAGATTTGAGGAAATTTAGGAGGTGGAATAAACAGTCCTTGGTACTTGGTTATGTGTGGAAAGATTGGGGAGAAAGATAGTGTCTAGATATGGCAAGTGGGTGAATCTTGGTTCCATTAACTGAGAAGCTGAAGGAGAGCAGGTGTCAGTAGATGGTGTGGGAGCCGATGAGAAGTGAAACAGCTGAGGATGATAAGTACAAGGTTGTGGGATGGGATGGCTAAAGCAGAATAGATGAAATACGTGTGAATAATCTTTTCTAATTTGTTTTTCTCTGCTTCAGGAGACGTGTTTGAGATGTGGTGGTTTCAGCAAGGCCTCAGTTTCCTTCCTTCAGCCCTTGTAATTTGGACGGCTGCTGCTTTCATATTTTCATATATCACTGCTATAACACTTCACCATGTTGACCCTGTTTTGCCTTATATCAGGTCAGTGAAATGTATTCTTTTATGGAGAATGGTATGTCTCATTCATATTTTAACATTGAACCCAACATTCAATTTTAACATTTTAAAATTCAACTTTTATGTTTGATATTACAACAGTGAAAGGGACATAAAAAGGAAGTTGTATTTGGCTCTTTCTATGTGATAGAGAAATGTGGAGACAGAGGGCTAAGGTTCATTTAGTGAATTGTGACACCTCAGTGCCTTGTCTTCCAAATAACTATTTGAGGTCTCAGAAGACAGAATTGGAATTATTCTCCCCTTACCATTAAAAAATGCTAGAGCAACGATAATAATATTAAAAAATAATGATAATGACAAACATTAATTGATCCACTTACTGTGTACAAGGTAATGTTCTAAGCATTCTTCAGGTCTTAAATAATTGAATCCTTACAGCCACCCTTTGAGGCAGGGACTATTACCCCCAGTTGGTAGAGGAGGAAATAAGGTCCAGGGAGATTAAGTTGTTTGTCCAAGGGCACATGACTCAGTAATTAATGGAACCAAGATTCAGTTTGACTGGACCATTTGATTCTAGAGACTGTGCTCTTACTCTTTTTTTTTTTTTTTTAACATCTTTAATGGCGTATGATTGCTTTACAATGGTGTGTTAGTTTCTGCTTTATAACAAAGTGAATCAGTTATACATATACATATGTTCCCATATCTCTTCCCTTTTGCATCTCCCTCCCTCCCACCCTCCCTATCCCACCCCTCCAGGCGGTCACAAAGCACCGAGCTGATCTATGACATGTTGCCTAGATCTTTCTGACACATTAAGTATCTAAATTTATTGATACTAGTTGTGAAATTTCAAAACTACTCATGATATAAGTATGGGTACTCAGTTGCATGTGCTATGTCCATAACCCTCTTTCCCCCCCCAATTATAAAGGCAATATGTGCTTATTATAACAAATTTTAAACACTATTAGAGTGATTATAAAAATAAAAAGTGAAAGACTCTTCCAGCCTCCCTCTAGTTCCTGCCCTTCCAGAGGTGATTAATGGTTTGGTTGATTTCCTTCCAGAGTTTGTTTTGTTTTGTTGTTTGTTGTAGTTGTTTCATTTATTTATTTGTTTACCTTCTGAAAAATAACCTTTCCAACACAGAAAATAGTGAACTTTTAAAGGATGATAAACCAAAAGGCTAAATTTATCTTCTTTAAATGTCAAGAAGAGGTCAGGGCATTGCCATTACATTTGTTGTTACCGCTATGGTATGGCGTAGCACAAAGGACACCAACAAATTGAGTCCACTTTGGGAAGATTTACAAAATCCAAAGGTATTTTAGAATTTAAGTTTCCAGTTCTAGGAATAATTTTGATAAGTAGTCACCTCTGTTTACCACTCTGCTAGAGGGACATGCAGCTTAAGGAGCCAGTTCATTCTTTAGTAACTCCAGGAGAGCATACATATTCCTGAGCGTCCTTCAGCACTTTTATTTCCCCTTAGAGAACTTGTCTGTTTGAGTTCTTTTTCACTTTCAGTTCTCTAATGGTACTGCATGTGATTCTCTGATCGATATGACCCCAGGCACTTCCTTTTCTGTCTCTGTCCTTCTACCTTTTAACTTTTTTGCAAATGAACTTAGTATTGTTGCACGGGGAACTTTCTCCAACATTCTAATATATTTAAATTCAGTGGTTGAGTTAGACTAGGTACTCTGCAGAATTCCTTTCAGTTCATAGACCCTACCTAAAAGGCTTAATTATTAAAGTCCCCAAAAGACATAACCAAATATAAATTTCACTTCAAAGACAATTCACAATTCAAAGACAATTCCACTGCAAGTGTGCTTCAGGTGTTCTCTTAGTTCAAGTAGTGAATGCTCAAGTAGAGTGCATGAGACTAGCCACTGGGGTATAAGAAGAATTTTTTAGAACTTCTATGTATTTTTGATTTCAAAATATTTAAACTTACATTTGGGAATTCCCTGACAGTCTAGTGGTTAGGACTCCACACTCTCACTGCTGAGGGCCTGAGTTCAATTCCTGGTCAGGGAACTAAAATCCCACAAGCCACTCGGTGCGGCCAAAAAAAAAAAAAAACTATTTAAACTTATATTTAGTATATGTATAATAATATGATAAATAACATATAATGATGATCAGACAATTTTTTTTTTGACGGTGTGTGATCAAAATAGTTTGATGACTACTGGGTTGAAGTGCGATGCTGATGGGTGTTTTCACTTCTAGGCCAGTTTGTCATTCCGATCCAGAGCACACTTAGCCAGCCATCTTGGAAGTGCGTGCTGTTATTTACTTATGGGGTAATCCAAAACAGGAGCATCATTTGGAATATGACTGTTAAAATTATGGATTTTTTTCTGATTATAAGAATAATACATATGCATTATTCTTGAAAACTTGAAAGGTAGAAGGAACGACAACAACGAAACGTAATCCGCACTCCCTGAAAGTGATCAAGAGTAACAAAATCTTTTGTGTCTGAAGAAACATTTTAGAGTGGGAAGGAGCAATCCTTAGAATTCATATTTGATGCTTTACTTTTCCTAAACCTAATCCAAATGTTCGCCAAATCTTATTGATTCCTTAGCGGATATGACTTTCCATTTCTTTTTTATTCCCATTACATTGTCTGAATTGAGATCCTTCTTACCTCTTTCCTATAGTACTTCAATTTGAGGCTAAAGAGTTTGTCTTTTTAATCTTTTCAGTAGTTTGAGAGAAGGGGAAGGAACTAACATTTACTGGGTGTCTCTTGTGTGTCTGCTGCTGTGCTAGACACTTCACATGCACGACCACAGTTTTGTTTCCTCATGTTGATCTGATGAGGCTGGGAGGGAATTGATAGCCCCATTTCACAGATAGGGAACCATCTGAGGTATATAAAAGAATGTTCTCAAGGTTCCCCAGTTAGTAGTAAATGGTGGACTATTAATCAGGATCTATGCATTTCACCCTGCACTGAAAGACAGGCATGTAACAGACATATTGCAGCAGAGCGTCATCTGTGATTTTAATAGAAGTCTGGACTGAGAGCTGTGTGAGTCAGCAAGGCTGTCTTGAGTGGAATCTCTAGAAGGGTAAGGGCTTGGTCTCTTGTACTTACCACTGTGTTCCTGTCCCTAAAATGCTGTCTGACAATGCTGGTAGGTGCTTGATAAATATTTTTTAAAATTAATCAGGAAACGATTAGGTGTTAATTGAATTATAGGCGAGAATAACAGATGCCAAAAGAATCATGAAAGGTCCTTTGGTGTTTAGAGAATATTCAGATGAGACAGGTAAACGTGCCGCCTGACTGATGTAAGTTAATAATGCAGCCTTAACATAAATAAGGATAGCTTTTTTATCAATTCATAGTGATTTCTATTATGTGAAAAAGAAATAACCTTAAGTGATATAAGAAAAAGGTGAACAAGGCAATTATTGCGAGCTCAAATTATCATGTTCTTATTATAACATTATGTAAGAGTTGAGCTCATAGATTTATAAAAAGATAAAGGATTTGAAATAACCCCTTTTGTTTCTTATCCCTTAGAAGAAATACATGTGTATACTAAATCTAATATGAGAAATCCTCATACCTTTTTTTTTTTTCTTTCAGTGACACTGGTACGGTAGCTCCAGAAAAATGCTTGTTTGGGGCAATGTTAAATATTGCTGCAGTTTTATGTAAGTAGTGAGAGTGGTTTTAACAATCAAAATTAATAGCTGAATTGCCCTTTTCTTCTTTCAACACTGTTGGGTTATTTATTTTACTTTCTGGTTACAATTGAAGGAATGTTATCACTAAATCATTGATCACAGATATGTTTCTTTTAAAGTAAAAATAATTTCTAGAAATGCTAAATTATGGAAATCTTTTAAAAATACCTATAAGGCTATTTGACTACTATAGAAATAGAACTTGTAAAGTATAACCAAATATACTTGCTTATAGAAGTTGTAAAGTATAACCAAATATTCCTTGAGGCCCTAAGTGGATTTCTTAAGCAACCAATAAAGGACAAAGAGCTGTAAACACACTGACCACAGCTGACCCCAACAAAATTCCTTTATGATAAACACTTCAGAAGTTTGAGAATAGCTGTGGAACCGTGTTTTGATTTTTGAGTGATATTCTAATGCCAAAGAAATTGAGTTCTACTACAGTATTTTACATTCCTGTTCATTATTTTTTTGAAATTAATTAATTAATTTATTTTTGGCTGTGTTAGATCTTCGTTGCTGCACGTGGGCTTTCTCTAGTTGCGGCTAGTGGGGGCTACTCTTTGTTGCGGTGCACGGGCTTCTCACTGCTGTGGCTGCTCTTGTTGCGGAGCCTGGGCTTGAGGCACATGGGCTTCAGTAGCTGTGGCACTCAGGCTCCATATTTGTGGCACACAGGCTTAGTTGCTCCACGGAATGTGAGATCTTCCCGGACCAGGGATGGAACCCGTGTCCCCTGCATTGGCAGGTGCATTCTTAACCACTGCGCCACCAGGGAAGTCCCTGAACCAATTTTTTTATTAATGGTTTACTAAAATAATACTTCTTCCATCAGTCGTGATTGTTTAAAATATTTGCATGTTTCCATATGATGTTTATTATTTGGTCAGGTAAAACATTGAAGTTAAAAAAATGATTCTTAAACAATAAGGACAGTCAAGTGGGTTTTATTTTTCTGTGTAACTGACTGCTATATCTGATTGAGCCAAGTTGTAGTAATTTGAAATAAAATGAAATGGGAGCAAGGCAAATAATCCTTCGGTGTTTTTTGCCTTTCATTTTATATGTGTTCTAGAACTAATTACTTTATATTTTAATGCTAATCATATAGAATATTTTGTGTTTTATGTAAAATTTATTTCTAGAGATTTTCAGAAAACATCAAACTTAATTTCTTAAATTTTTGCTAAATTTTTTAAAAATAAATAAATAAATTTATTTATTTATTTTTGGCTGCATTGGGTCTTCGTTGCTGTGCGTGGGCTTTCTCTAGTTGCGGCGAGCGGAGGCTACTCTTCGTTTTGGTACGCGGGCTTCTCATTGCGGTGGCTTCTCTTGCTGAGGAGCATGGGCTCTAGGTGCACGGGCTTCAGTAGTTGTGGCATGCTGGCTCAGTAGTTGTGGCTCGTGGGTTCTAGAGCACAGGCTTGGTAGTTGTGGCGCACAGGCTTAGTTGCTCCGTGGCATGTGGGATCTTCCCAGACCAGGGCTCCAACCTGTGTCCCCTGCATTGGCAGGCAGATTCTTAACCACTGTGCCGCCAGGGAAGCCCTTTCCTAAATATTTTTAACATGAGGGCTATGGGAGGCAAACGACTTGCTCAGTCACACAGAGGTAGCAGTAGTTTCACAATGCAACTTTAAAAGTTCTTTAAAATCTACAGCCGTTTTTTTGTTTGTTTGTTTTTTTATTGTTTTTTCTTCTATCAGATTAGCTTTAAAAGGAAACTCTATGTTTCTGGATAGCAGTGACCTTTGTGAGCTCTTTATTGGCAACTTTATTCCTTAGTTATTTATTACTTTGTTGTTTTTCCGATTATCTCTTCCCAGGCA
Organism: Grampus griseus; assembly: GCF_964374135.1. Taxonomy (NCBI): domain Eukaryota; kingdom Metazoa; phylum Chordata; class Mammalia; order Artiodactyla; family Delphinidae; genus Grampus; species Grampus griseus. The sequence goes on from NC_139017.1 coordinate 85,990,554, forward strand.
TTGCGACCATTTATGTTCGTTATAAGCAAGTTCATGCTCTGAATCCTGAAGAGAGTCGTATCATCAAATTAAACAAGGCTGGCCTTGTACTTGGATTACTGAGTTGTTTAGGACTTTCTATTGTGGCAAACTTCCAGGTTTGTGTTTTAGCTCAGCACAGGTATTTTCCTGAAGTACATAAAAATACATGCTAAGAAAGAAAACCTGAAAGATTCAGTTACATGTAGTTATTGTTTTTTGCCTTAACAAAATGGAATCCACTGCCTTTAAATTACTTGACCCTCTTAGAAATTAGAAAAATTCATTCTCAGTAATCTTCTGAACAAATACAAATTATTATAACTTTTTAAAGATCCTCAGGACTCTTTACTTACTAGATTCTTTATTACTACTTAGTTGGAAATTACTCCAAGACCAGAGAGAATTGACATAAATTATAAGTGACACAATTACAGACTTAAACTCTTTTTTTATTATGCCTAACAAGTCACACTCATTTACCTCTTTTATATTCTTGTTTAGATGTTCCTGTTTATTGCCTGCATCCCTAGGTGCCCAGCCACTTAAATGAGGAAGTCAAGGGAGGAGCTATAGCTTTTCCAGTTTTTTTCTCAGGGAATTCTTTATGTTAAGGTAGCAGTCAGCCTTCAGCAAATATTTGTAAAGTCTCCACGTTCCTTTCTACTGACATTCTTTCAGAGGAGTCTTTGGTAATACCAGCTGCATCCTAAGCATATGGTGCTTTTTTTATTAATCCCTGCAGTCTTTAGAGTTTCAGTCTATACATTTGGTAACCTGTTTCGACATCTAGTAGCTATTCAGACATACAAACACACCCTCATCATACAAATACATGTATAAAGGCATATTCCATCTCTCTTTTTTATTCAAAGTTCTCCATTCCTATAATGCTTCTGATTGAATGCTCCTATTTTTCAGTTTTTTAGTAATGGTTAATACTAGTAAACTCTTTAAGTATAATCCAAGTGGATATTAGGGTAATGCTTGCTGCTATAACGAAGTCCAAAATTTCAGTGGCTTAACACAATTGAAGTTTGTTTAATTTTTATTGGAGTATGGTTGCTTTATAATGTTGTGTTAGCCGCCACTGCACAACAAAATGAATCAGCCCTACACATACAGCACAATTGAAGTTTATTTCTTACATACATGCATCCAGTGCAGGTATTTTTGGTTGATAGATGGCCTTCCTCCCACAGTGATTTAAGGCCCAGACACTGTCCATCTTTGGGCCCTGCAATTCCCTAAAACTCTGTGGTCTTCTGCATCTAGCTGCCTGAAACAGTCAAAGAGAACATGCACAATTCACCCCTACTTCTTAGAAACTTGGACCTGGCAGTGACTCGCATCATTCCACTGGCATTCCTTTTTGCTAGATGTAAGAGGGGCTGGGAAATGTAATCTTGCTGGGCATCAGTTCCCAGGGCAACTCTATGCTATGGAAGGGACACAAAAACTTTTGTGGACAACTAGCTAGCTGTCTACCACAAATAGGGTCCTGCTTTCCCTAATCAGTTTGTATAGCTCAGTGTTTAAAAAAGTCATTTGGAGGTTTTTAGTATATGGATAGTGATTCTTTGCTCCAGTTATCCCTTGATCAGTTTAACAATATCTCATGACTGTATGGTAAAAATGGATTCCAAAGTGACCTCCACATATAGCATACTACTCCTGTTAGTAACTAATACTTTTTTACACAGTCCAGTAAATTCCAATGGCAGTTCCTAATAGCACCCATTGCAAATTATTGCTGGACCCTATTTATAAGCAGACCCTGTAGCATTACCTACATATCAAACAGTTCTCCTTCCTTCCTTTCTAATGTAAACTTTCACTGCTTATTTAAAGTGGTGAATGCATTGTCTCTTTCTCCTGTCCCCACTTCTTTCTTGCAGAGACAAACTCTAGTTGATTCATATATGGAAAAATTGTACACAAACCAGGTCTATAAATGGTTTACAGTTAGAGAGCTTAACTTGGAAGAGAGGCAAGAACTTTGTTTTAAAGTAGGAACTTGTTGGTTTTATCTCTTAAATATTTCTTGAAAACATCTGCTTCTCTCCATTTTCATTTCTATTGTCTCTGCCATCTCCTTCTCAACCAGTTTAGATTTCATCACCTCTCCTCTGGATTACTGCCCTAACCTCCCTAATAGTTCCTCTGCATTCACTGTTACATCCCTTTAATTTGATGCCTCAGCCAAAGTAATCTTCTGGAAATATATGTACACCTCATTCTGTTTCCTTGTACCACTGTTTAAAGCTCACAGGTCCAAGGTCACATGAAAAGAGATAGAATCAAGAGAGCAAAAAATAATTTGTTAAACTGCCAAACTGCTTAATTAACTCAAAGGTCTTTTGTGATCTGGCTACTTTCTACCTGTCTGGCCTCATTCTACATCATTCCCCTCCTAATATTGTACATAACACGGGGTCTTTCTGTGTTCCTTAAATAAGACTGGTTTACTCTGTTTCATACATTGTTTCTTCTGTTGCACATTCCACAGCCCCAAGCCTAAATAGATGTAGGCAGACTATATTTCCTCAGGGAAGTCTTTTTTTGTCAATAGATTTCCTCCTATATATTTCAGGTTTTCTTTCTTTATGTTCTCCAGGCCTCTGGAAACTAATTCTGTGCAGCACTTTTTATAGTCTAATTTTTTATCTATGTTTTTTAGATTTATTTAAAAAAATTTTAGTTGATACATTTCCACTAATTATAGATCAGTGGTTTTGTTCACCATTGTATATCCAGCACCTAACAGAGTACTTAGCACAAAAACTCTGACTTAAAAAAATACATATTTAATTTCTTTGAAAACAAGTGTGTATAAAAACACGCAGCAAGGGACTTCCCTGGTGACCCAGTGGTTAGGACTCTGCACTTTCACTGCTGAGGGCCCGGGTTCAGTCCCTGGTCGGGGAAGTAAGATCCTGCAAGCCTCACAGCCACAAGAAAAAAAAACATGCAGCAAAACAAATATGTGTCCTCAGTGCCTAGGAATATTTCCCTTCCTAATGTCTACTGAAATAAAAACGTACAACGTGAGGGATGTGAGTTGCAGTTTTATTGGGGACTTACTGAGGACGATAGCCCGGAGGCAGCCTCTGAGATAGCTCTGAGAGACTGCTCCAAAGAGGTTAAGGGGGGAGGTCAGCATATATGTGTTATTGGAGAAAGGGTACGTGCTGTCAAACACACATCTCAGTAGAAGGTCTCTGCTAGTCACAAGGCACAGATATCTTAGTTAATGATCTTAGTGCTTTTCTAAGTATGGGAAGAAGCAAGAAATTGGGTTCATAAAATTGTCTCCTGAAAACATCTAACTGTCTGAAGGCCTGTTCTGCCAGTTTCCACAGAGCAGAGTGCCTCATTCCTGATCTCTGCCCTGAGCTCCTTTCAGAGTATGTTGAAGGTCAGTGACTACCGTGGCTAATGACTCAATCCTTGTAGGGCCAGATGGCGAGCGACATTCTTTAGTTGGCACTAGGATATTCATCCTCAAGGAAACTTGAAAGGGATAACTAGGCAGAAATCGATGTTAATTTTCTAGGGCTGTCATAACAAAATACTACAATTTGGGTGGCTTAAAAATAACAGAAATCTATTCTCTCAGAGTTCAGGAGGCCAGAATTCTGATATCAAGGTGTTGGTAGGGTTGGTTCCTTTTTGGGGGCTCAGAGGGAGAATCTATTCCATGTCTCTCTCCCAGCTTCTAATAATTCTTGGCATTTCTTGGCTTGTGGCAACATAACTCTATAATTTATGCCTCTGTTGTCACATGACATTCTCCCTTCCTAGAAAATTTATCCTCATGGAGACTTTGGAAGGAATAAAGATTAGTTCTTAAATTTTGTTAACTGCTTTTAGGTGAAGATTACAGGCCACTCAATACATAGTTTTTAAGTTCTATAGCAAACATTTGCCCCTGACCACACATATCTCTGTAATTTCTCTGTCTTTGTCAAAGAATACCTTTTTGTCTTTGTTAAATGATATATTTTTAAAGAAGATAAAATCGTGACTTTTGTACATGTCAAAGATTGTATTTAATTTACTAATGAGAGGAATAGTAGGTAATACAAACCACTTCAAAAGAGAAATCAAAGTACCACACATTTATAGTCAGATAAGGAATGCTCAAATGAATTTACAGATAGATGCAAAGCTAGCGAAACTGATCATTATTCACAGAGTGATAGTCAATTTCATTCAATAGGACACAATATGCATTTCTATTCATATGGATTATTTGTGTTATTATGCATTTTCAATAAGTTAACTTTTGTCTATACACATAATATCCATCATTGCACAAGTTCTCTCTGCAAAATAGCCTAATCAAAGACAAGTAAAATTCACATTTCTGTAGAACCATTCCCAGAGGCTCTAGTATTCCATTGAAAGAATAATCTCTTGCCCGTTTCAAGATCTTTTGCTGTTTTCCTAGTCTCTAAAATGACAAAATTGAGTGGATTAAGCAGAAGTGCTGGCCAGTTAAAACCAGTTTTATATACCTCTCTTTTGATTATAAAAATACAGTAGTAAATGCTCTCCATTCTTTATTTTTCTTTTTAACTACAGGATTTTGTTGATGGAACTGTGTACTGATCACATGTGGGCATTGGTCAGGCTATATCTGTATTTAGCTTCATCAATATATGAATGAAAAACATTGCCTGCCATTTCCGTAAACAAAGGGTATTGCAGCCATCAAGCCACTACAGCCACCCGGGCAGTGAGCCCTGAGGAAACTCAGGATGGAGACAGATGGGTGGCCTGCAGCCACCCACCAACGGTACACCCTGAGGGGACTCAGGATGGGGCTGGATACTGGCCCTAGACAGCTAAGGTGCTTATCAATGGAATGATTTCAGTGAGCCCCGACTCTTGCATCTTCCCAAACAGAAAAGCACAAAATTAATTTGAGATACCTGGTTTTCTTTAATTAACGGTAATCTTCTTTGTTGTAAAACTCCTATATGTCCTGGCTCCTCCCTTTTGTCTTGAAGCAGTCCCTTAGAGCCATGTGAGAGGCTGCTTCTTGGGCTTGAAGTCTTCAGAAAGTCTGCCAAATAAAATATAATTCTCAACTTTTAGGTTGTGTTTTTTTTTCTCTTCAGTCAACAAATATATGCGAGAATATTTTTAAGGAGAAAAATTCACCCATATTCTTGCTCTTAGCCCTAAAATAGTCAGTTTCATTTTTGCAGCCTTTATCCATATATCTACATATATAGGTAAATTCACATGAACCAAGAAGATATTACCATTTTGTATTATGTTTTATGGGTGCTGAATGTTTTTTTTTTCTTTGTTACCCAGAGTGGTAGTAACAATGACTTTTTTCCCCTTCCCAATGCTCATAACTTATTGCCAGTTAAAACACCCCAAACCTTATCGAAGTATCACTTTCTCTCTCCAAAAGGAAACCAATGCCATTGGCAAATAAATTGTTACCTTTTCTTTCTTTTTTTTTTTTAACATCTTTATTGGGGTATAATTGCTTTACAATGGTGTGTGAGTTTCTGCTTTATAACCTTTTATTTCTTTATACTAGAAACTTCTTGTACCTTCAACTAAAAAAGTGGACTCTATGTGAATTAGCACAGTTGATTGTAGGAGGGAACCAACCCCTAACCTAACCTCTCTTCTCCTGTTACCTTCGTCATACCCTCTTTACCAAGTGCTGCATAGTACCTTCTCAAGCAAATGACATACAGACAGCATCAGTTTAGAAAAATACAGTTCAACCAAAGGCCTTTGATAGTAGAATTTTTGGTGAACTACTGTCATCACTTTTAAACAGGGACATATAGAGTAAAGTGTAAATGGATACTGATAAGAGTAAGGCAAAGGAAAAAAATTAATTAAAAAGTGAAAACAAAGAGTAAGGTAAAGGAGAAGATAACTACAATTTATGGTAATCCCTCATTGTATAATTTATCAAAACCAATCAAACTATAGACAAGGGGGGATGTTTTAATTTGTTGAGCCTTTAAATTGCATTTAGATTTTAATTAGGTTTAAGTTGAGACTCCCTACCCCCTGCATTCCCAAGCATCCTAGTCTTCTTTAACTTGTTCTACTCTTTCTATAACCCATATCACCATTTAGTATACTATGGAATTTACTTATTTCTAAAGTTTATTATTTAATGTGTAAATGAATAATTAGTATCATGTTTTCAGTAGTAGCATATGAAGTAATATGGATTACTGTAATTCTCAGGTTTATGCTGAGTACTGAGGGAAAATTACTTCAGGAAATAATTTGTAGAATCTGCAGAGCTTTTCCACTCAGTGAATGTCCTATTGAAATCGCTGGGCTTGTGCTTTTAAATATTGTGTTGTCGATGCGTTTGGGGTTTCTTTTATTTACTTATTTCTTCCTTTTACTTCTCAGAAAACCACCTTTTTTGCTGTACATGTATGTGGAGCTGTGCTCACCTTTGGCATGGGCTCATTATACATGTTTGTTCAGACTATCCTTTCCTACCAAATGCAGCCCAAAATTCACGGCAAACAAGTCTTCTGGATCAGACTACTGTTGGTTATCTGGTGTGGAGTAAGTGCATTTAGCAGTATCCTTTGCTGTAGAATGTGGCTACACTTGGAATTGAATAACAAAACTTAAGTGAACATTGTTGGCATATTGTAAGTAGGCCTTTTGTGGGTGATATTCTTGGGTTTAGTAAACCCTAAATCAAAGAATTTGAAACGTGAAATTCAAATATTTACATGGGACCTAGTGACTGAGCTAGAAACAAAGATAATGTCTAGCCTAGTCATACTTACTTCAAAGACAGGAAGGATTAGTTAGTGCCCTCCTTGAGAACAATTATGTAGCAAAAGCTTATGATAGAACTAATGAATTATTGAGCAAAGAGGGATTGACTATGCATCATAGTAATCTTCTGGGCACATTTTAAATTTTACTACTGCCATGTAACATGATGTCTTCAAGAAATGGGTTTGGACCTTGGAAACAAATGTATGTGTAATCCTTTTATATCTTTAAAGAGATTTTTGTTTTGTTTTAAATTAAACTTACAGGTCTTCCCTGAGATTCTTCCTTGACTTACTTTTTTTACAGTGCTGACTTGTTCATCACTTTTGTACAGTGGCAGTTTTGGTGCTGATATAGTACAGAAACTCCATTGGAATCCTGAGGACAAAGTAAGAACTGAGAGTCTATAAAACTTAGTTTTATAGTAAAGATGACTGTTTTGGTTGATTTTGATGTATTTTTCATTTCACTACTAACAATAAAAGTTTTTCAGTAGAAGAATCAGTGATGTCTTAGGATTATTTTCTATAAATGATAGAGTTTATGTAGAACCATCCACATTCTCCTGTCACTTTGTGGTCTGTGAACATTTTCAAAATCTGAAGAGAATTGTGATGGCAAAGAGTTTTCTCAGAAATTGACTTCTCTAAAGGTGGATATAGTATGCAGTATACCTGACTGAAATCTTTTATTAGTAGAATACTTGTTTTCTGAATTGAAAAAAATTTCTTTTCCTACTTTTTGTTATCTGGAAGTTTATTATTATGGACTCTGCATTTGGGTTCCAATATAGTGGATATCTGAATGGACATAGCATCTCTGATACTGAGAAAAAGCGAGGTGGGACATATACTTGAATAGGTAATAAAATGAGTCCATCTGTTTTCACAAACCACTCAGGTGGCATTTTATTTTAAATTATTTTTAAAGAATCAGCCCTAGATAGGACATGTTTGTGAGAATGACTAAATGAAATAATTTACTAGGTTCTCCTAATTAGAATCCATATATTATTTAATGCTCAAAAAATAGCACTTAAGTTTATCATGAGCATCGTTTACTTAAACTTTTTTTAGTGGCATTTAATGACTCGTGGCTTTGGGAAAGGTAGTAACTTCTTGGTTGTAGGGTAGAGGTTCTCCTGTCTTAGTTATTCAAATGAAAATTTTACTTGCTGTGGATGAAACTATGATAGATCATTTAGGACTATTTCTAATGTCTGCCTTTAATTCTAGAGATATGTTAAATAAATCAGGGGTTGATATTCAGAACACAGATTGGTTTATAAATATTACAGGTTTTTTATTTGAGAAAAATTATAGATCATTTGAATGAAATTTCATAGAATTATTCTTTTTTTGTTGTCACTTAAGGGTTATGTGCTTCACATGATCACTACTGCAGCAGAATGGTCTATGTCACTTTCCTTCTTCGGTTTTTTCCTGACTTACATTCGTGATTTTCAGGTAAGGAAATGTAGAATTAGATTTATGCAGTCAAACCTCCTTCAGGTGGAATAAGAAAGCTTTCTATAGCAACTCTTGCCTTTTCGAAAATTAACTTCTTAAGCAGTGATGCTGGAAGAGGAACTTCTCAGGTGAATTGTTTCTGTGTTTCGAGAAATAGTGTTTTGTTAGCAAGGTCCAGTCTTGAAAATAGGGTTGTAAAACAACTGAATTTGCAGAAATTCAGAGAACTTTTATCAACTCTGCCTACATTTACATAGGCCATCCTCAACATTTAGTTTTACCGATTCCTCATAGAAACCAAAGAACACCAAGGAACTTCTGAGGAAAGAAGCTTATTTTTCCCATTTCTGTTGGTACTACAGCAGTACAACAGCTGTCTCTCTCTTGTTACTCATTAGAATTGATTTACATTCCTAATCCCAAAAGGTATTCCTCAGAAAATATTGAACATGTGATCTGTCTTTAAGGAGCAAACTTCTGTATGTAATGTTCTTTTCTGTTCCAGAAAATTTCTTTACGGGTAGAAGCCACTTTACATGGATTAACCCTCTATGACACTGCTCCTTGCCCTATTAACAATGAACGAACACGGCTACTTTCCAGAGATGTATGATGAAAGGACAAAATATACCTATGGTGATTATGATTCTCAGGGATTGGGGAAATATTCATGAAAGTTACTTATTCTGCTCTGAAATTTTCAACCAGTTAATCAAGGCTGACAGTGATATCAAAGAATCCTGATAATCAAGAGACATGAATTAAGCCATTTGGTGTTGTATTAAAGGATATCTTCAAGAGGACCGTGAAAAAACATTTATGCCTATACTTTTTTATCCCAGAAAATAAAACCAAAGGACTACAAAATTGTAGATTTTTTTCTACTTTTTTAAGAGAAACAACCAGAAATGCACCAAGCAGTCTGCAAAATCCAGCTTTTCACATTTTAAAAAACATTACAAATCATATTTTGTTTGGAGCACTTATGTGAGATATGTTTCAGGACCCCAAATAATCAGCAGTGCTCAACAGCTCCTTTAAAATTGAGTTTTGAAGTAATAGTTTTACCATATTAATACATTTCTTATAGTCTTTATAAAATTTATTTCGTCTGGAATCCAACTTTAAAGGGAAGCAGACCTGAATTCATGTGAGCACTTTTATTGCTTAAGCTTTGCACAAGAGATTCTGTAGATATTGATTTGATTCCTGCCACAAGGCCAGATAGTATGCTAACTGGTGTATACACATGCTTGTGATAGTTTCATGAAGCTTAGTCTCTGATACGAGATTTTAATTACTAATGAATGAGAAAAGTAGCTATAGGTAAATTTACTCCAGTTGTGTTTTGCATAAGACAATGGTTAGTGTTCCTACACAAGTCTGAGAAGTTTGTGAATAACAGTAAGTATAATTAAAATAAAAGTCACCTCAAACTGCACTCAAGAGTGAAGATTTTCATTTATAGCAAATTATAATTACTTGAAAAAGCAGCCTTGAACAGGCAAATGGTGAGCCTTTTTTAATGGGATGTGATCTTTATATTATACAACCCAAATTCTAAAGGACAATATCAGCAATCCAGAAAAACTAGGTACAGAATAATTGTGATACATGCATCTACCAAAATAATTTTCTTTCTCTCTGGTCATGCAAGTGATTGGATAGCTTCTACTTGGATCCTTATCTGTGCAGATAGAGAATGGTTTACAGATGCCAGATAAAATTCAAAAGAAGAAAATGCTCATCTGGAAGTGCCCAGTGACAAACTGGTTTGCAAAAGAATCTCTGACGAAGATTAACAAGTTTTATCTTTTTAGAAGAATTGGGTCCATAGCCAGAATAAAAGATAGTAAGAAAAAGTTTAAAGTGTAAGAGGGAGCAATTTTAGGAAAAATGGTTATATGGTGGAAACGTAGATCTCAATTATGAAAAGGTTGCTAGTTATAGGACTCTAAATAGTATTTCTGAAGACTTCTGGACTCATAAGAGAGAAAATGGAATAAAATACTGTTTAGCTATTTCAAGCAACAGTGAACATGGGAGACATTTCAATAAACATTGATTGAAATCTGGCATCACTAGAAAAAAATTGTCAATACAAACCATAAAACATTTTTATCATGCCTCTGAAAATCATGGTGCAACCACATCTGGGAAACAGCATCTAGTCCTGATTGCTGTCCCTCAAGGAAATGTAATTCCAAGTTGTGAAGGACCATGGTATGGTAAGAGGGAAATTGATAGAATCAAAGTTTATAAGATTATAAATTATGTGTGGGGGAGATGGCACAGGGAAGCACATGGACTTGTACATCCATACTAGAATATTAGACTTAGAGGTATACTAACAACATTAAATTATTTTAAAACAAAAAGTATTACTTGGATAGTATTTTAATTCCATTATTTAACTTTTACCTTTAGAAATAACATGGGCTGAAAATATGAATAAGTTCAAAAAGGGATTATAAATAAAGAGATTTTTGAATGTGCCTTCATCCCTCATCTTAAGGCTGAATTAGTGGAAGACAACCATATCCTACCTCAAAATATGCCTTGCCACCACTGTCAGATATAGTAGCTTGGATGAACGGTTAAGGTAGTTCAATTCAATCAATTTTGTTTTGAATGTTTGGCCTTTAGAATAGGAGGTTTTAAGCTGACAAAATTAGCAGATATTTCCTATGTCCTTGGAGACACAGCAAGACTGCATTTCCCTTTTAATTAAGTATAGGCATAAAACCAAATTTTAGCCAGTGAAATGTAAATGAAATGGATGTGTTTGCTATTTTCGTATTAAGGTTTTGAAAAACAGGAATGCTCTTTCCCAGTTTTTTCTCTTTACACCGTTTGTATATTGATGACAACAAGATTTTTAGGAAAGGACAGAATCACATGTAGGAGCTTGAACTAGTCCACTTTTTTTTTTTTTTTTTTTTGCGGTACGCGGACCTCTCACTGTTATGGCCTCTCCCGTTGCGGAGCACAGGCTCCAGACGCGCAGGTGCAGCGACCATGGCTCACAGGCTTAGCTGCTCCGCAGCATGTGGGATCTTCCCGGACTGGGGCATGAACCCGTGTCCCCTGCATCGGCAGGCGGACTCTCAACCACTGCACCACCAGGGAAGCCCGAACTAGTCCACTTTTGATCAGATTTTAGAATACCAAACTAAAGATCTAACAATTTAAGAACTCTGTTTCTGTTTATCCTAATTCCTAAGATTATATTGTATATTTCTAGAATAGTGTCATATTGTAAATGCACGATGGATTTATGAATGAGAAAGACAACTTCTCTTGTCTCTTGTGCAGTGTTCTGTACAGATTCACTGTGAAATGAAGTTGAGTAAATGTTGGATTACTGTCCTTAATCTTGCCTTTTTTCAACCAGCCAGAGTGCTGGTCTTAGAAACAGTGTGCTCATTTATTAAGAAGACAAGAATGTAGAATAGACCTAAAACAAAGGAAAACTCTTTCTGAGGCATTATGGGTCTTAATGTAAACAGTTGTATCCTCCAAAAGGCATGGTAATCTGAAATAGAGTTCACCTCAGAGTTCACCTACTCAGAAGGCCTGATCGGAGTATAAAGAGAATGCCTCAGAAATTCTAAAATATGCAGTTGGAATGTAGTGCAGAGGGAAATTCCCCATGTTTGGATAGCTGGCAGCTCAACTGAAAAGCACAAAGGTTCCAGTAGAATCTCACAATGACCAGATCCCAATCCCTGCTGAAAGGAAATCCTGTTCACTTCAAATCTTTGAAGCAAGTAATAAAGTGAATCAAACTAGAACAACAACAAAGCTCATCTCTCCACCTCAACTGCAAATCATATTAACTCAGCCTCCCATTCTATAAACGTGACAAAAAAACAGGCATGACCCTTTTGAGAGGCAACTATTATTTTTACACCTACTGTTCTTTTATAGAAAATATGCAGCATACAGTAAGAAATTATAAAGACATGCAAAGGAGCAGAAAAGTTTGATCCAGACAGGAAATAGTCAATAGAAGCAAACTCAGATTGCCCAGGTGTTGCAGTTATCAGAGGTGGATAACTATGATAAAAATGCTGAAGGAGCTAATAAAAAGAGTGGAAAACATGCATGAAAAGGAGAACTTCAGCAGACATGTAGATTTTGAAAAACAAAAAAGAAAATTCTAGAATTGAATATAATATGACTACACAGAGGAAAGGATTGATAAACTTGAAGACAGGGCAATTGAAAGTATGAAAACTGGAAATCAGAAAAAAATAAAAAGAATTGACTATCTGAGTTTTGAAGACAAAATTAAATGGTCTTAATCTTATAATTGTGTTTCAGAAGAAGAGGATAGAATGGTATTGAAGAAATGTTTGAAAGATATTGACTGAGATCTTGTGCAGAATTGATGGAAATTAACAGAAAATCAACAAAAGTGAGGTGTTGGAAATTATAAAATTGATAAACACCTAGCAAGACTAATACATTGTGTTGAATAGTATTCCCCCAAAAGTCATGTCCATCCAGAAATTCAGAATGTGACCTTATTTGGAAATAGGACATTTGCAGATGTAATTAGTTGTGATGAGATCATACTAGATTAGAATGAGCCCCTAAATCCAGTGACTTGTGTTTTTATAAGAAGACTGCATAGAAACAAAGAAACAGAAAAGAAGGCCAAATGAAGACAGAGGCAGAGATTAGAGTTATGCAGCCTCAAACCAAAGAATACCGAAGATTGCCAGTAACCAGAAACTAGGAAGAGGCAAGGAAGGATCCTTCACTACAGCCTCTAGAGGGAGCCTTGATTTTGGATCTCTATCCTCCAGAAATATGAGAGAATAAATTTCTTTTGTTTCAAGCCACCCTCTTTATGGTGACTTGTCATGACATCCTAGGAGGCTTTAAAAAAAATAAAAAACAGAAAACACATGACTAATATTGGGAATGAAAAGGACATCACTACATAGCCTATTGACACTAAAGATAGGAAGAGCATGTTATGGACAAGTTTATGCCAATAAATTCAACAACTTATGAAATGGACAAAAGCCTCTTGAACCGTAACTTGTCAAAAGTGATGCAAGTAGAAAAAGAAAATCTAAAAAAAGCTCCATATTTATTAAAATTTTGAATTTATAATTACATATCTTTCCCAAAAGAAACTCCAGGCCTTGATTATTTCACTGTTGAATTCTGTCAAATATTTAAGTTAAAAATAATATTCAGTTCACAGATTCTTTCAAGAAATAGAGAGTTTTTCAACTTGTTTTATGAAGCCAGCATAACCCTGGTAAAAAAACTTGACAAATGTGAGAAAAGAAAAAGATTACTATCTCTCATGAATATAGATGTTAAGAATACTTAATGAAATAGTAGGAAATAGAACTTAGCAATGAAAAAAAAGATAGCATGACTAAGTGGGGTTTATTCCAGCAATATAATTTGCCACATTAACATAAAGGAGAAAAACAGACACAAAAAATTGACAAAATTGAACATTCTTATTAAAAATTTCCAGCAAACTAGAAATAGAATTCCACCACTTGATAAAGTACATCTATGAAATCTAACAGCTGATAACATAATTAATGGTTTAATATTAAATCCTTTTCACTTAGGATTGGAAAGAAGGCAATCTTCTTTTTTTTTTTTTTTTTTTTGCGGTACGCGAGCCTCTCACTGTTGTGGCCTCTCCCGTTGCGGAGCACAGGCTCCGGACTCGCAGGCTCAGCAGCCATGGCTCACAGACCCAGCTTCTCCACGGCATGTGGGATCTTCCCGGACCAGGGCGCAAACCCGTGTCCCCTGCATCGGCAGGTGGACTCTCAACTACTGCACCACCAGGGAAGCCCAAGAAGGCAATCTTACTTGGCATTGCAGTAGAAGCCCTAGTTAATATAAAAAGGCAAGAAAATGATTAAGAGACAAGGAAAAATGGTTATGTATTTACAAAATCCTATGTAATTTTCAAAACTAATTTTGGACTAATAGGTGAATTTAGAAAGGTCACATGTTAGAAGTTCAATAATAATGATAAACTGCAGTTCTATATTAACAATGAACACTTGAAAATTAAAAGAATGCTATCTACAATAGCATAAAAGTCACATACCTCAGAATAAATCTAATGATCAACGTATAAGACCTTTACACTGAATACTACAAAAGTTGCTGTGAAAAGTTTTAAAATCCCGAAACATTTTTGCCATGTTCATATATCAGAAGACTCAATATAGTTAAGATGCCCACTCTCTATTTGTTGATCTGTGGGTTTAATGTAACCCCTAACAAACTTCCAGCAGGATATTTTGAAGAAATTGACAAGCTGATTGTAAAATTTAGAAATTCACAGCATCTAGAATAGTCAAAGCAGTCTTGAAAAGATTGCACACTATCTGATTTGAAGATGTATCATAATATTAAACAAGACAATGTAGTTATTGACATAAAGATAGATAAATACACCAGTGGAATGGAATTGAGTCCTAAAATAGGCCGCACATACATAGTCAATTTATTTTCAGCCAGGGTCCAAGAAAATTCAATGAGAAAAAGTCTTCAACAGCTGATGCTCTTACACCAGAATATCCAAACGATGAGCTGCAACATGTATCTCAGTCCTGTACAGACATGCTGAGGTTCATCACAACCCTACAAGAAAGATCCCAAACCATATAGCTTCTAGATGAAAACCTGGGAGGATATCTTTGTGACACCAGGGGAGACAAAACTTTCTTAGAAACACCAAAGAAAATGATATTAAGGACTTTTTCAAAATTTCAGATTTCTGTTTATCAAAAGATATCCCTAAGAATCTGAATAGGCAAACCACAGACTGGGTGAACATATTCACAGCATGTATATTTTATAAAGAAGTTGTATGCAGAATATATAAAGAACATCAACAAATCAAAAATAAAAAGTCCATGTTCAATTAAGTGTGCAAAGGACAGATATTTCACAAAATAAAATACATGAATAGACTTGAAATGGATGTACAACATCAGAGTAATGAAAATAAATGCCACAACCACTACATATCCACTAGTATGGTTATAATAAAAGACTGACAACACCAAATGTTGATAAGACTATGAGAAACTGGACCTTTTGTCTTGCTGATAAACCAGTTTGGAGGATGGTTTGGTAGTTTCTTCTAAAGTTAAACTTACATTTACCCAGTGACCCTGAA
This sequence comes from Grampus griseus, assembly GCF_964374135.1. Taxonomy (NCBI): domain Eukaryota; kingdom Metazoa; phylum Chordata; class Mammalia; order Artiodactyla; family Delphinidae; genus Grampus; species Grampus griseus. The sequence goes on from NC_139017.1 coordinate 86,006,013, forward strand.
AAATCCATTCATAGGAATTTACTTAAGAGAAATAAAAACATGTTCACAAAAAGACTAATAAGAAGGCTTCCCTGGTGGTGCAGTGCTTGAAAGTCCGCCTGCCGATGCAGGGGACGCGGGTTCGTGCCCTGGTCCAGGAAGATCCCACGTGCCACGGAGCGGCTAGGCCCATGAGCCATGGCCGCTGAGGCTGCGCATCCGGAGCCTGTGCTCTGCGACGGGAGAGGCCACAACAGTGAGAGGCCCGCGTACCGCAAAAAAAAAAAAAAAAAAAGACAAGAATCTTTCCAGCAATCTTAATAATAGTTTGAGTGTGGCAGTAACCTTAGTGACTATCAATATGAAAATGGATAAACAAGTTGAGGTGTATTTATGCAATGGCTTACTGCTTGGCAGTAAAAAGGAATAAGCTACAGATATGCACAACAACGTGGATGAATCAGAAAAGCATTGTATTGAGAAAAAGAAGTCACACACACACACAAATATATAAAGTATAATTCTATTTATTTGAAGCATGAGAACAGGCAAAAACTATGGTGATAGAAGTCAGAAAGTGATCCTTATGGGAAAGATTTACTGGAAAGGGGCATAAGAGATTGTCATGGGCAGAGTTACATCCCTCCAAAATTTATATGTTGGAAGTTCTAAGTCCTAGCACCCCAGAATATGAATATGTGGAGGATGTCTTTAAGTAGGTGATTAAGTTAAAATAAGGTCATTAGGGTGTGCCTAATCCAATATGACTGGTGTTCTATAAGAAGAAATTAGAACATAGACATATACAGAGGGAAGGCCATAGGATGGCAAAGGAGGAAGACGGCCATCCACAAGCCAAGGAGAGGTCTTAGGAGAAACCAACCCTACCAACACCTTGATCTCATACTTCTCACGTCCAAGACTATGAAAAAATAAATTTGTTTAAGCCACCTAGTCTGTAGTACTTTGTTATGGCAGCCCTAGCAAACTAATATGATAATTTTACTGGGGATGATGCAGACATTCTCCATCTTGAAGTAGATGTGTGTGATAGGTGTATACAGTTTTCAGTTCATTATACTGAACACTTAAGATCTACATGCCTTTATTTTATTTTAATTAAGAAAAGATAAAAGAAGAAAATAGAAAAATAAGACAATTAGCTGATGCTTTGGGGAGAAGTCAGTAAAATAGATAAAATTTTAGCTAACCTTTAAAATAAAGCACAAATGTACAAAATGAGAACTATTAAGGAGAAATAGTTGAAAAAGCAAAATTTTAAGTAATGAGAATACATAATATAGAAATAAATTTTATATTTTCAACAGTTCTCAAAAATATATAATTTATCAAAATTGATCTATTTTGAAATAGAAAATTTAAACCAACCAATTTCCATAGAATAGAGAACCTCAACATTATGTGTAATTTTTTTGGTAGAAAAATAAAATAACCAAAATTTTGTGTGAGGTATAACATAGAGACATACACTCCTGTATTTGTTTGCTAGGGCTTCCATAACAAAATACCACAGATTAGGTGGCTTGAACAGCAAATTATTTTCCTAACGATTCTGGAGGCTAGAAGTCCATGATCAAAGTGTCAGCAGGTTTGGTTTCTTCTGAGTTCTGTCCTTGGCTTCCAGTTAGTTGCCTTCTTGCTGTGTCTTCACACATGTTCTCTATGCATTCACATCAGTGGTGTCTCTTAGTGTGTCCAAATTTCCTTATAAGGAAACCAGTCAGATAGATTAGGGCCCAAACTAACAGCCTCATTTTAATTAAATCACCTCTTGGAAGGACCTATATCCCCAAACAGTCATGTTCCGAGGAGCCGGGGGTTAGGATTTCATATGAATTTTGAGGATACAGAATTCAGCTCATAACACACGATTCTTTGGACCCCTGAAAATCATGTTCTCATAGGCAAAATACATTCATCTCCATCACAACTGCCCAAAGTCTTAACGATTCCATCATCAACTCTAAGTCCCAAGTCTTATCTAAATATCATCTAAATCAGGTGGGCAAGAGTCAAAGTATGATTCATCCTGAGGCAAAATTCTTATCCATCTGTGAACCTGTGAAATCAGATAAGATCTGCTTCCAAAATGCAGTGCTGAAACAGACATAGGATAGACATTTCTATTCCAAAAGGGAGAAATAAGAAGACAGGAGTGATTGGTTCCAAGGGAGTTGAAAACCTAGCAGGGAACATTCCATTAGATTTTTAAGACTAGAGAATAATTTTTTTGTCTCAATGCTCTGTCTTCCAGGCCCACTGGGGAGGTAGTCCAGCCTGAGGCCTTAGGTGTCAGCCCTGCCCTTACAACCCTGGGCAGCAGTCTGACCTACTGAAACCCTGGAGATGGCTCTGCCATTTGTAATCAAAGAGGAAGCAGCCTTGGCACCTGGACCTGTACCCTATGATCCTGTGGTGGCAGTGGCAGCCCTGTACTGATCTCTGAGTTACCTTCAGAGCCATTCTTCCCTTTACTTGAAGGATAAAATATGTTCCAATTCTGTAGTATCCCAGAAGTCTGATAGCCTGCCTTCATTTTGTCCCATCTCTGTCCCCCTTAGTCCAAGCTAGCCGTGTTTCTGGGTGTAACCCCATCTCTATTCCTGACTTCTGCTGAGACAGCTAATTGGATCCATGAATAACACTGGTGCTGTTAGTCCATTTAGGCTGCTACAGAAATACCATAGGGTGGTTTATAAATAACACACATTATTTCTCACAGTTCTGGAGGCTGGGACATACAAAATCAAAGTGCCAGCAGTTTGGGTGTCTGGTGAGGACCATTTTCCTGATTAATAATTGACTGTCTTTTTGCTGTGTCCTCATGTGGCAGAAGGGGGAAAGGAGCTCTCTGGGTTGTCTTTTTTACGACACCAATCCCATTATGAAGGTTCCACCCTCATCACCTAATCACCTCCCAAAGGCCCTAACTCCAAATACCATCATGTTGGGGATTCAGCATATAAATTTTGGGTGACACAAACACTCTATAGCACACCTGTAATCTCTTTCTCAAATGACTGTTCAGCCATACCCTTAATGTTCTCTCAAAACGTTCTTGGTTTTTTGTTTTGTTTTTTGTTTTTGCAATATGGATGAGCTGAGGATATTCAAAATGATCAAGTTCTGGTTACTTTTTGCTTATCATCTTCAATTTATCTCTCTCCTCTCACATTTTACCATAAGCCGTAAGGGGGAACCAGCCCATTTCAATACTCTGAGTGGAAATCTCCTCAGTTAAATATCCAAGTTCATCCCTTACAAATTCTGCTGCCCACAAACACTAGAAAACAGTTTAGCCAAGATGTTTGTCACTTTATAACAAGAATCATCTTTCCTCTTCAGTATAATAACATTCCTTATTTCCATTAGAGGTCTCCTCAGAAATACCTTTTTATATATATATACATACACACACACACACACACACATTTATTTTTGGCTGCATTGGGTCTTCGTTGCTGCGTGCGGGCTTTTTCTAGCTGCAGCGAGCGGGGGCTACTCTTCATTGCAGTGCACTGTCTTCTCATTGCAGTGGCTTCTCTTGTTATGGAGCACAGGCTCTAGGCTCACGGGCTTCAGTAGTTGTGGCATGCGGGCTCAGTAGTTGTGGTGCGTGGGCTTACTTGCTCCGTGGCATGTGGGGTCTTCCCAGCCAGGGCTCGAACCCATGTCCCCCACATTGGCAGGCGAATTCTTAACCACTGCACCACCAGGGAAGTCCTTAGAAATACCTTTAATATCCATATTTCTATCAGTAGTCCTTTCAAAGCAATCTAGGCATTTTCTAACAAGAATCTCAAACCTCATCAAGCTCCCACTCATTAATTAGTTCCGAAGCCACTTTTTGTTTAGATATTTGTTGTAGAAATACTCCACTTCTTGGTACTAAAATCTGTATTAGTTTGTTAGGGCTGACATAACAAAATACCACAGACTGAGATCGTCCAAAGTATCTTTGACCACAATGGGGTGATATTAGAAATTAATAGCAGATGGAAAATGAAAATTTGCAAATTGGTGGAAATTAAGCAGCATAATTCTAAAAAAAATGGGTCTACAAAGAAGTCAACAGGGGAAATTAGAAAACACATAGAGATAATTTTTTTAAAAATTATGGGGCCCAGAAAAAGAAGTGCTAACAGAAATTTATACCTGTGTTTATATTATAAAATGTAATAAAGTACTCTATTAAAACAAGTCAACAATCTAACTTTACAATGTAAAGACTAGAAAAAAACTAAATCCAAAAGTAGCAAAATAAAGGAAATAAGATTTAAGCAGAGCTTAACAAAATAGAGAATAGAAAACCAATAGAGAAAATCAATAAAACAGTTCTTTGGAAAGATCAAAACAAAATTGACAGATCTTTATCCTGATGGACTGAGAAAAAAACGGAAAAGATTAAAATTTCTAAAAGCAGAAATGAAATGGGGATATTACTATTGATTCAGAAACAAAAAGGATTATAAGAGAGTACTATGGGCAATTGTATGCCAACAAATTGGATAACCTAAATGAAATGGACAAATGAACTTATCCATAAAACAGAAATAGAGTCACAGATGTAGAAAACAAACTTATGGTTACCAGAAAGTAAGGAGGTGTAGGGATAAATTGGAAGATTGGGATTGAGATATACACACCACTATATATAAAATAGATAACTAGTAAGGACCTATTTTATAGCACAGGGAACTCTACTCAATACTCTGTAACGGCCTATATGGGAAAAGAATCTAAAAAAGAGTGGATATATGTATATGTATAACTGATTCAGTTTTCTGTACACCTGAAGTTAACACAGAATTGTAAATCAACTATGTTCCAATAATTTTTTTTTTAAAAAAAGAAATGGACAAATTCATAGAAACAAAAAACCTACCAAGATTAAATTATGAAGAAACAGAAAATCTGGATAGACCTAAAAGTAATAAGTAGATTGAATCAGTAATCAAAAATCTCCCAACAAGGGGCTTCCCTGGTGGCGCAGTGGCTGAGAGTCCGCCTGCCGATGCAGGGGACGCGGGTTCGTGCCCCGGTCCGGGAGGATCCCACATGCCGCGGAACAGCTAGGCCTGTGAGCCATGGCTGCTGAGCCTGCGAGTCCGGAGCCTGTGCTCCGCAACGGGAGAGACCACAGCGGTGAGAGGCCCGCGTACCGCAAAAAAAAAAAAAAAAAAAAACAATCTCCCAACAAAGGAAAAGCCCTGGACCTGATGGCTTCACTGGTGAATTCATCAAACACTTACAGAACTAACAGCAATTCTTCTCAGTCTTATTAAAAAAATTAAATGGAAGACTATACTTCCTAACTTATTCTATGAGGCCAGCATTCCCCTTATATCAAAGAAAGACAGACACTACAAGAAAACTATGGGCCAATATCCCTTATGAACATTGATACAGAAATCCTCAACAAAATACCAGGAAACAGAATTTGGCAGCATATTTAAAGGATTAGACACCATGACCAAATGGAATTTATTACTGGAAAGCAAGGATGTTTAACGTATGAAAACTGATCAATGTAATATACAATATCAACAGGCTGAAAGGGAAAAAGCCCACATGAATATCTCATTTGATTCAGGAAAATCATTTGACAAAATTCAACCCCCCCCTTTTTTTTAAAGATTTTTTTGATGTGGACCATTTTTAAAGTCTTTATTGAATTTGTTACAATATTGCTTCTGTTTTATATGTTGGGTTTTTTGTTTTGTTTCTTTGGCCTCAAGGCATGTGGGATCTTAGATCCCCAACCAGGGATCAAACCCACACCCACTGCATTGGAAAGAGAAATATTAACCACTGGACTGCCAGGGAAGTCCCTCAACACCCTTTCGTGATAAAACCACTCAGCAAACTAGGAGTAGACGGAATCTACCTTAATATAATAAAAGCCATTTATGAAAAACTCACAGTGAACATTATACTCATTGGTGAAAGACTACAAGCATTTCCTCTAAGGTCAGGAACAGGCAAGGATGCCCTCTTAACACATCTATTCAAAATAGTACTGGAAGTTCTAGCAGAGTAATTAGGCTAGATAAAAAATAAAAGGTATCCAAATTGGAAAGGAGAAAGTAAAATTATTGCTTTGAATATTACGTGATCTAATGTATAGAAAACCCTAAACATTCCACAAAAACTCAGAACTAATAATTTAGCAAAGGAACACGGTGCAAACCAACACCTAAGAACCAGTTGCATTTCTAAACACTAACAATGAACAATCTGTAAAGGATACTACAAAAGCAATTCCATTTGAAATTGCATTAAAGAAATACTTAGTAAATAACGTAGTCAAAAAGATGAAAGAGTTGTACACTGAAAACTACAAAACATTGCTGAAAGAAATAAAGGAGACATCAATAAATGGAAACATATCCTATATCCATGGATTGGAAGACTTACTATGCTAAATTGTTGATACCACCCAAAGTGATCTACAGATTCAGTGTAATCCCTATCAAAATGCCAATGACTTTTTTCTTTTTCTTTTTTTTTTTTAGAAATAGAAAACCCGATCCTAAAACTTATATGAAATCTCAAGGGACCCTGAAGAGCCAAAACAATCCTTAAAAATAAGAACAAAGTCAAAGTCAGAGATTTCAAAGCTTACAAAGTGACAGTAATCCAAAACAGTGCTGTGTTGGCATAAGGACAGACTTACAGACCAATAGAACAGAAGAGAGAGTCCAGAAATAAATCCTTATATATATGGTCAAATGATTTTTGACAGGGTGCTAAGACCATTCAATGGGGAAATGTCAGTCTTTTCAATGAATGGTGCTGGGAATACTGGATATCCCTATATTAAAGAAAAACCTTGGACCCTTAACTAACACCATATCAAAAAATTACAATATATCAAGAACCTAAATGTAAGATCTAAAACATAAATTTCTTAGAAGAAAACAGGACAAAACCTTCACAGCATTGGATTTGACAATGATTTCTGGGATGTGACAGCAAAGGCACAGGTATCAAAAGAAAAAACAGACCAGTTGGGTTTCTTAAATTTTTTTTTCAAAAAAATGATGCATTAGAAGACACTACCAACAGAGTAAAAAGACAGCACACATAATATTAGAAAATACTTGCAGGTCATATATCTGATAAGGAGTTAATATCCAGAATATGTAGAGAACTCCTAAAACTCAACAACAAAAACCAATAACTCAATTCAAAAATGGGTAAAGGACGTGAATAAACATTTCTCAAAAGAAGAAATATGGGCTTCCCCTGGTGGCGCAGTGGTGGAGAGTCCGCCTGCCGATGCAGGGGACACGGGTTTGTGCCCCAGTCCGGGAGGATCCCGCGTGCCGCGGAGCGGCTGGGCCCGTGAGCCGTGGCCGCTGAGCCTATGCACAAAAAAAAAAAAAAAAAGAAAAGAAATATAATATTTTCAATAAATAATGAAAAAATGCTCAACACCACTAATCATTAGGGAAATTTAAGTGAGATACCACCTCAGACCTATTACAATGGCTACTAACAAAAAACAGAAAACGTGCTGGGACTTCTCTGGCAGTCCAGTGGTTAAGACTCCACACTGCACGACCAAAAAAAAAAAAAAGAAAAGAAAAAAAGTGCTGATAAGGCTGTGGAGAATTTGGGACCCGTGTCATAGCATGACCCATTACTTCATCTCTTTCCTTTATTTTTTGGCCAAATAATATTGCATTGTATAGATATAACACATTTGTTTATCCATTTATCACTTGATGGAAATCTATGTTTCCATGTTGGAGCTATTATAAATAATGCTGCTATGAACATTTGAATACAACTTTTTTGTGGATGTATGTTTTCTTTGTTCGGGTGTACAACTAAGGTATGCTGGTTTATGTGGTAAGCATGTTTAATATATTTAAGGCCTTCCAAAAATTTTTTTCAAAGTAGCTACATTATTTTACAATCCTACTAACAATAAACTAGGATCTTAATTTTTCCACATCCTCCTCAACACTTCTATTATCTGCCTTTTTAAAAAAGTCATTCTAGTGAATGTGAAGTGGTATCCTATTTGCATTTCCCTAATAAGTAGTGATGTATTATATCTTATCATTAGGTTATTGTCCATCTGTATATCCTTTTGTAGAAATGTCTATTTCAATTCTTTGGCCATTTATAGACTGAGTTGTCCTTATTATTGTTGAGCAGTAGAAATCCTTCATATAGTCTAGATACAAGTCCTTTATTAGTTATGTGATTTTTAAATATCTTCACCATTCAGTGTATTATTTTCATTTTCTTAATGGTATTCTTCAATGCACAAAGTCTTTTTAATTTTTATGAAGTCCATTTTATCTATTTTTTTTCTTTTGTCACTTATGCTTTTGGTATCATTTGTAAGGAATCAATGCCTTACCCAGTTACAGAGATTGATTTCTAAATTTTCTTCCAAGAATTTTATAATTTTAGCTCTTAAATTTTATCATGCAAAATTAATAATTGTTTTGTATATGATGTGAAGTACAGGCTCAAATTCATTCCTTTGCATGTGAATATCCAGTTGTCTAAGCACCATTTGTTTAAAAGACTACTCTTTCCTAATCGGGTGGTCATGGCTTCCCCATTGAAAATAAGTTTATGATACATGTATGGGTTTATTTCTCTACTTTTAATTCTATTCCCAGTGAGATAGATAGATAGATGATAGATAGATAGATAGATAGATAGATAGATAGATAGATAGATAATCCCCATATGGTACAAGAAAGTACCATACTTTCTTGAATACTGTAGCTTTGTAGTAAGCTTTAAAATTGAGAAGTGTGAGTCTTCCAACTATGTTCTTTATTTTAAAGATTGTTTTGACTATTCTGAGTCCCTTGCATTTACTTATGAATTTTAGAATCAGATTGTGAATTTATGCTAACAAATAATTGGGATTTTGATAAGGACTCTGTTAATCTGTGTATCAATTTCAGGAGCACTGCCACATTAACAATCCATGAGCATAAGATATATTTCTATTTATTTAGGTTTTGTTTCATTCCTTTGAGCAATGTTTTGTAGTTTTCTGTGCACAAGTCTTGCACTTGTTTTGTTAAATTTATTCTTAAGTATTTTTGATGCAGTTATAAATGGAACTGGTTTTTTAAATTTCACGTTATGCTATTTATTGCTACAGTATAAAAATACAATTGTTTTTATAAATTTATCCTGTAAAGTTGCTGAACTTATTTATTACTTCTGACAGTTTGTGTGCATTCCTTAAGATTTTTTAAAATTGAAGTATAGTTGATTTACAGTACTGTGTGAGTTTCAGTTGTACAGCAAGGTGATTCAATTATATATATAGTTTACAGATTATTTTTCATTATAGGTTATTACAAGATACTGAATATAATTCCCTGTGTTATACAGTAAATCCTTGTTGTTTATCTATTTTATATATAGTTGTTGGTATCTGTTAATCCCATACTCCAAATTAATCCCTCCCACACTTTTCTTTCCCCTTTTGTAACATTTCTATGTTTATTTTCTATGTCTGTGAGCCTGCTTCTGTTTTGTATATAGATTCATTTGTATTATATTTTAGATTCCACATGTAAGTGATATAATATTTGTCTTTCTCTGTCTGGCTTACTTCACTTGTTATGACACTTTCTAAGTCCATCAGTGTTGCTGCAAATGGCAATGTTTCATTCTTTGTTATGCCTGAGTAATATTCCATTGTAAATAGATAGATACCACATTTTTTTCTTTCTTTTTTTTTTTTTTACCGGTATGCAGGACTCTCACTATTGTGGCCTCTCCTGCTGCGGAGCACAGGCTCCGGTAGCACAGGCTCCGCAGCCATGGCTCATGGGCCCAGCCGCTCTGCAGCACGTGGGATCTTCCCGGACTGGGGCACGAACCTGTGTCCTCTGCATCGGCAGGTGGACTCTGAACCACTGCGCCACCAGGGAAGCCCACCACATTTTCTTAAGGCACTCATCTGTTGATGGGCACATGGGTTGTTTCCATGTCTTGGCTACTGTAAATAGTGCTGCTATGAACATTGGGGTGCATGTATCTTTTTGAGTTAGAGTTTTTGACTTTTCTGAATACATACCCAAGAGTGGGATTGTTGGGTCATATGGTAGCTCTATTTTTAGTTTTTAATGGAACCTCCATATTGTTTTCCATGGTGGCTGCACCAATTTACTTCCCCACCAACAGTGTAGGAGGGTTACCTTTTCTCCACACCCTCTCCAGCATTTATTATTTGTAGGCATTTTGATTATAGCCATTCTGACCGTTGTGAGGTGATACCTCATTGTGGTTTTTATTTGCATTTCTCTAATAATTAGTGCTGTTGAGCATCTTTTCATGTGCCTGTCGGCCATCTGTATATCTTCTTTGGGAAATGTCTATCTGGGTCTTCTGCCTATTTTTAGATTGGGTTGTTTTGTTTTTTCAGTATTGAGTTACCTGACCTGTTTGTATATTTTCGATATTAATCCCTTATTGGTCACATCATTTGCAGATATTTTCTCCCATTCTGTAGGTTGTCTTTTCATTTTGTTGATGATTTTCTTTTCTGTGCAAAAGTTTTTAAGTTTAATTAGGTCCCATTTGTTTATTTTTGTTCTTATTTCTTTTGCCTTGGGAAACTGATCTAGGAAAATGTTGCCACAATTTATGTCAGAGAATGTTTTGCCTATGTTCTCTTCTAGGAGTTTTATGCAGTCACGTCCTGTATTTAGGTTTTTAAACAATTTTGTTTATTTTTGTATATGGTGTGAGGGAGTGTTCTAATTACGACTGATTTAAATGTAGCTGTCCAGCTTTCCCAACACCACTTGTTGAAGAGACTGTTTTTTCTCTACTGTAGATAATTGCATCCTTTGTCATAGATTAATTGACTGTAAGTGTGTGGGTTTATATCTGGGATTTCTAATCTGTTCCATTGATCACATGTCTGCTTTTGTGCCAATACAAAGCTGTTTTGATTACTGTAGCTTTGTCATATAGACTGAAGTCCAGAAGGGTTATGCCTCTAGCTTTGTTCTTTTCTCTCAGGATTGCTTTGGCAATGCTGGGTCTTTTGTGGTTCCATATAAATTATGATTATTTGTTCTATGGTCCAGCCAGTGTGGAAAATAGTAGGGAGGTTTCTCCAGAAACTAAAAATAGAACTACCATATGACCCAGCAATTCTACTCCTGGGTATGTAACCAAAAAATCCAAAAACAGTAATTCAAAAAAATACATGTACCCCAGTGTTCATAGAAGCATTATTTACAATTGCTAAGTCATGGAAACAACCTAAGTGTTCTTCAACAGATGTATGGATGAAGAAGATGTAGCATATATATTCAATGGAATACTACTCAGCCATAGAAAAGAACAAAATTTTGCCCTTTGCAGCAACATGGATGAACTTGGAGGGCCTCATGCTAAATGAAATGTCAGACACAGAAACATAAATACTCTATGATATTGCTTATATGTGGAATCTAAAAAATACAACAAACTAGTAAATATAACATAAAAGAAGCAGACTCAGAGATACAGAGAACAAATAGTGGTTACCAGTCATGGGGTAGGGGCAATATAGGGTTAGGGGAATGGGAGATACAAATTATTGGGTGTAAGATAGGCTCAAGGATGTATTGTACAACACAGGGACTATAGCCAGTATTTTGTAGTAACTGTAAATGAAAGTAACCTTTAAAAATTGTGTTTAAAAAGATTATTTATTCTAGTTCTGTGAAAAATGTCATGGGTATTTTGATAGCGGCTGCATTAAATCTGTAGATTGCTTTGAGTAGTATGGCCATTTTTACCTATAGGATGTTGACAGCCACAGAGCAAAGAGAAGGTTCTATCCCTCATCCAGCACATGCTCAGAATACCACAACACAAATTCTGCCCTCTATCAAGGGGATAATGGCCAGAACACTCTGAGGAAATATGCAGCTGGCATCCATACCAAAACCAGCCTTCACACCAAAAATATTGGACTCACACACTCCACACAGGCACACTCCCACATAAAAACACTCTATCAAGACCACACTAGATAACCATTTTTCCTAATTCATAGAGAAAGAGAAACTTCTGTAAAATGAAAATGCAGAGGAACTACTCTCAATTAAAAGGACAAGACAAATTCCCTGAAAGAAGAAATGATTAAAGAGACCTCACCAGTCTACTAGACCCCAAGTTCAAAAAGGAGGTAATAAAAATGCTAAAGAAATTAAGAAAAATCGTCGATAGAAATACAGATCACTGTAACAAGGAACTAGAAACTATAAATATGAACGAATCAAAATTACTCAATTCAATTGCTGAGAAAAAAACAATCTAGAAGCAATGAATAGCAGACTAAATGGTGAAAAGAATGAAAAAGTTATCTGGAAGATAAAATAATGGAAATCACCCAATCAGAATAGCAGCCAGAAAGACAAATTATAAAATAAAGAGAGCAACATACAGTATCTATGGGATAATGTAATGTGTGCCAACCTATGAATAATAGCGGTTCCAGAAAGTGAAGAGAGAGAAAACGAGATCAAAAATGTATTTAAAGAAATTATGGCTGAAAACTTCCCAACCTAAAGGATAAAACAGATATCCACAGATACACATGTACAGGAAACACAGAGGGTCCCAACAAGATGAACCCAAGACATATCGTAATCAAAATGGCAAAATTTAAAGGTGAAGAAGGACAGATTGTTCAGGATGGCAGAGTAGAAGGATATGCTCTTACTCCCTCTTGCGAGAGCACCGGAGTCATAGCTAACTGCTGAACACTCATCGACAGGAGGACACTGGAACTCACCAAGAAGATACTCCACATCCAAAGACAAAGGAGAAGTCACAATGAGATGGTAGGAGGGGCGCAATCACAATAAAATCAAATCCCATAACTGCTGGGTGGGTAAGTCACAAACTGGAGAATACTTATACAACAGAAGTCCACCCACTGGAATGAAGGTTCTGAGCCCCACGTCAGGCTTCCCAACCTGGGGGTGCGGCAACGGGAGGAGGAACTCCTAGGGAATCAGACTTTGAAGGCTAGTAGAATTTGATTACAGGACTTTGACAGGACTGGGGGAAACAGAGACACCACTATTGGAGGGAACACACAAAGTAGTGTGTGCATCGGGACCCAGGGGAAGGAGCAGTGACCCCATAGGAGACTGAACCAGACCTACCTGCTAGTGTTGCAGGATCTCCTGTGGAGGCGGGGGGTGGCTGTGTCTCACCGTGAGGATGACACAGGCAGGAGAAGTTCTGGGAAGTACTCCTTGGTGTGAGCCCTCCAAGAGTCCACCTTAGCCACACCAAAGAGCCCTGGTAGGCTCCAGTGTTGGGTCACCTTGGGCCAAACAACCAACAGGGAGGGAACTCAGCCACACCCAGCAACAGACAAGCAGATTAAAGTTTTACTGAGCTCCGCCTGCCAGAGCAACAACGAGCTCTACCCACCTCCAGTCCCTCCCATAAGGAAACTTGCACAAGCCTCTTAGATAGCCTCATTCACCAGAGGGCAGAGAACAGAAGCAAGAAGAACTACAATCCTGCAGCCTATGGAAAAAAAACACATTCACAAAAAGATAGACAAGATGAAAAGGCAGAGGGCTATGTACCAGATGAAGGAATAAGATAAACCCCCAGAGAAACAACTAAATGAAGTGGAGATAGGCAACCTTCCAGAAAAAGAATTCAGAATAATGATAGTGAAGATGATCCAGGACCTTGGAAAAAGAATGGAGGCAAAGATTGAGAAGATGCAAGAAATGTTTAACAAAGAACTAGAAGAATTGACAAACAATTGAAGAACAAACAAACAGAGATGAACAATACAATAACTGAAATAAAAAATACACTAGAAGGAATCAATAGCAAAATAACTGAGGCAGAAGAACCGATAAGTGACCTGGAAGATGGAATGGTGGAATTCACTGCTGTAGAACAGAAAAAAGAATGAAAAGAAATGAAGACAGCCTAAGAGAAATTTAGGACAACATTAAGTGCAACAATATTCGCAACATAGGGATCCCAGAAGGAGAAGAGAGAGAGAAAGGACCCAAGAAAATATTTGAAGAGATTATAGTCAAAAATTTCCCTAATATGGAAAAGGAAATAGCCACCAAAGTCCAGGAAATGCACAGAGTCCCATACAGGATAAACACAAGGAGAAACACACCAAGACACATAGTAATCAAATTGGCAAAAATTAAAGACAAAGAAAAATTATTGAAAGCAACAAGGGAAAAATGACAAATAACATACAAGGGAACTCCCATAAGGTGAACAGTTGATTTCTCAGCAGAAACACTACAAGCCACAAGGGAATGGCATAATATATTTGAACTGATGAAAGAGAAGAACCTGCAACCAAGATTACTTTACCTCACAAGGATCTCATTCAGATTCGACGGAGAAATCAAAAGCTTTACAGAAAGCAAAAGCTAAGAGAATTCAGCACCACCAAACCAGCTCTACAAAAAATGCTAAAGGGAATTCTGTAAGTGGGAAACACAAGAGAAGAAAAGGACCTACAAAAACAAATTCATAACAATTAAGAGAATGGTAATAGAAACATACATATTGATAATTACCTTAAATATGAATGGATTAAACCAACCAAAAGACACAGGCTTGCTGAATGGATATAAAAACAAGACCCATATATATCCTGTCTATAAGAGACCCACTTCAGACCTAGGGACACATACAGTCTGAAAGTGAGGGGATGGAAAAAGATATTCCATGCAAATGTGAATCAAAAGAAAGCTGGAGTAGCAATAATCATATCAGATAAAATAGACTTTAAAATAAAGACTATTACAAGAGACAAAGAAGGACACTACATAATGATGAGGGGATCAATCCAAGAAGAAGAAAAAACAATTGTAAATATTTATGCACCCAACATAGGAGCACCTCAATACATATGGCAACTGCTAACAGCTATAAAAGAGGAAATCAACAGTAACACAATAATACTGGGGGACTTTAACAACTCACTTACACCATTGGGCAGATCATCCAAACAGAACATTAATAAGGAAACACAAGCTTTAAATGGCACAGTAAGATAGATTTAATTGATATTTATGGGACATTCCATCCAAAAACAGCAGATTACACTTTCTTCTCAAGTGCGCATGGAACATTCTCCAGGATATATCACATCTTGGGTCACAAATGAAGCCTCAGTAAATTTAAGAAAATTTAAATTGTATCAGGCATCTTATTTGACCACAACTCTATCAGATTAGAAATAATTACAGGGGAAAACACGTAAAAAACACAAACACATGGAGGCTAAACAATACATTACTAAATAACCAAGAGATCACTGAAGAAATCAAAGAGGTAATCAAAAAATACCTAGAGGCAAATGACAATGAAAACACGACAATCCAAAACCTAGGGGATGCAGCCAAAGCAGTTCTAAGAAGGAAGTTTGTAGCAATAGAAGCCTACCTCAAGAAACAAGAAAAATCTCAAATAAACGACCTAAACTTACACCTAAAGGAACTAGAGAAAGAAGAACAAACAAAACCCAAATTTCACAGAAGGAAAGAAGTCATAAAGATCAGAGCAGAAATAAATGAATTAGAAACAAAAGAATAGCAAAGATCAATAAAACTAAAAGCTGGTTCTCTGAGAAGATAAATAAAGTTCATAAACCATCAGCCAGACTCATGAAGAAAAAGAGGGAGAAGACTCAAATCAATACAATTAGAAATGAAAAAGAAGTTACAAGAGACACCACAGAAATACAGAGCATCCTAAGAAACTACTACAAGGAACACTATACCAATAAAATGGACAACCTGGAAAAATGGACAAATTCTTAGAAAGGTATAACCTTCCAAGACTGAGCCAGGAGGAAATAGAAAATATGAACAGACCAATCACAAGTAATGAAATTGAAACTGTGATTAAAAATCTTCCAACAAACAAAAGTCCAGGACCAGATGGCTTCACAGGTGAATTCTGTCAAACATTTAGAGAAGAGCTAACACCCATCCTTCTCAAACTCTTCCAAAAAATTGCAGAAGAAAGAACACTCCCAAACTCATTCTACAAGGCCACCATCACCCTGATACCAAAACCAGACAAAGATACTGCAAAAAAAGAAAATTACAGACCAATATCACTCGTGAATATAGATGCAAAAATCCTCAACAAAATACTAGCAAACAGAATCCAACAACACATTAAAAGGATCATACACCATAATCAAGTGGAATTTATCCCAGGAATGCAAGGATTCTTCAAAATATGCAAATCAACCAATGTGATATACCATATTAACAAACTGAAGAATACAAATCATATGATCATCTCAATAGATGCAGAAAAATCTTTTGACAGAATTCAACACCATTTATGATAAAAAAAAAAAAAACTCTCCAGAAACTGGGCATAGAGGTAACCTACCTCAACATAGTAAAGGCCATATATGACAAACCCACAGCAAACATTCTCAATGGTGAAAACCTGAAAGCATTTCCTCTAAGATCAGGAACAAGACAAGGTTGCCCACTCTCACCACTATTATTCAACATAGTTTTGGAAGCCCTAGCCATGGCAATCAGAGAAGAAAAAGAAATAAAATACAGATTAGAAAAGAAGAGGTAAAACTATCGCTGTTTGCAGAGATCATGATACTATACATAGAGAATCGTAAATATGCCACCAGAAAGCTAATCAATGAATCTGGTAAAGTTGCAGGATACAAAATTAATGCCCAGAAATCTCTTGCATTCCTATACACGAATGATGAAACGTCTGAAAGAGATATTAAGGAAACACTCCCATTTACCATTGCAACGTAAGAATAAAATACCTCGGAATAAACCTACCTAGGGTGACAACAGACCTGTATGCAGAAAAATATCAGACACTGATGAAAGAAATTAAAGATGTTACAAACAGAGGGAGAGCTATACCATGTTCTTGGATTGGAAGAATCAATATTGTGAAAATGACTATACTACCCAAATCAATCTACAAATTCAGTGCAATTCCTATCAAATTACCAATGGCATTTTTTTACAGAACTAGAATAAAAAATCTTAAAATTTGTGTGGAGATAAAATAGACCCTGAATATCAAAAGCAGTCTTGAGGGAAAAAATCGCAGCTGGAGGAATCAGACTCCCTGACTTCAGACTATACTACAAAGCAATAGTAATCAAGACAATATGGTACTGGCACAAAAACAGAAATATAGATCAATGGAACAGGATAGAAAGCCCAGAGATAAACCCATGCACCTATGGTCAACTAATCTATGACAAAGGAGGCAAGGATATACAATGGAGAAAAGACAGTCTCTTCAATATGTGGTGCTGGGAAAACTAGACAGCTACATATAAAAGAATGAAATTAGAACACTCCCTAATACCATACACAAAAATAAACTCAAAATGGATTAGAGATCTAAATGTAAGACCAGACACTATAAAACTCTTAGAGGAAAACAGGAAGAACACTGTTTGACATAAATCACAGATCTTTTTTGATCCACCTCCTACAGTAATGGAAATAAAAACAAAAATAAACAAGTGGGACCTTGCAAAGCAAATGAAACTACAACCAAAACAAAAAGACAACCCTTAGAATGGGAGAAAATATTTGCAAACGAATCAATAGACAATGGATTAATCTCCAAAATATATAAACGGCTTATGCAGCTCAATATTAAAAAAACAAACAACCCAATCCAAAGATGGACAGAAGACCTAAATTAGACATTTCTGCAAAGAAGTCATACAAATGGCCAAGAAGCACATGAAAACCTGCTCAACACCACTAATTATTAGAGAAATGCAAATCAAAACTACAATGAGGTATCACCTCACACCAGTTAGAATGGAGATCATCAGAAAATCTACAAACAACAAATGCTGGAGAGGTTGTGGAGAAACGGGAACCCTCCTGCACCATTGGTGGGAATGTAAATTGATACAGTCACTATGGAGAACAATATGGAAATTCCTTAAAAACTAAAAATAGAATTACAGTATGACCCAGCAATCCCACTACTGGGTATATACCCAGAGAAAACCATAATTCAAAAAGACACATGCACCCCAGTGTTCATTGCAGCACTATTTACAATAGCCAGGTCATGGAGGCAACCTAAATGCCCATCAACAGATGAATAGATAAAGAAGATGTGGTATCTATATACAATGGAATATTACTCAGCCATAAAAAGGAACGAAATTGGTTCATTTGTAGAGACGTGGATGAATCTAGAGACTGTCATACAGAGTGAAGTAAGTCAGAAAGAGAAAAATATTGTATATTAACACGTCCCCTGCATTGGCAGGAAGACTCTCGACCACTGCACCACCAGGGAAGCCCCTGAATTCTTGTTTTTAATGTCACTGATTTCTGCACTGATTTTTATTTTTTCTTGTCTTCTGTTTACAATCAATTTAAATTCTTATTCTTTTTCTAGTTTCCTACAGAAGAACCTCACTTTATTGCTTTTAGATATTTCTTAATATATGCACTCAAAGCTCTCAATTTCCTTCTAAGAGTACTACTATAAACTCAACGCTTGCTCTCTCCCTCATCTCCAACAACTCATAGATTAAAAGTTATTCCCAATGTGAGGGTAACTAAGTGTGGAGCATTTGGGAGTTGATTAAGTTACAAGGGCAGGGCCCTCATAAATGAGCTTAGTGCCTTTGTTAAAGAGACCCCACAGAGCTCCCTTTCCCCTTCTGCCATGTGAGCCCACAGCAAAAAGACAGCCATCTGTGAGCTTAGGATTGGGCCCTCACAAGACAGTTAATCTGATGGTAACTTTATCTTGGACTTCCTAGTCTCCAGAACTGTGAGAAATAAATGTTTTTTGTTTATAAGACACTTAATCTGTGGTATTTTGTTATAGCAGCCCAAATGGACTAAGACAACAACTGATTTTTTTGTTTTTTTTAAACATCTTTATTGCACTATAATTGCTTTACAATGTTAGTTCCTGCTGTATAACAAAGTGAATCAGCTGTATGTATACATATATCCCCATATCCCTTCCCTCTTGTGTCTCCCTCCCACCCTCTCTATCCCACCCCTCTAGGTGGTCACAAAACACCGAGTTGATCTCCCTGTGCTATGCAGGTGCTTCCCACTAGCTTTCTATTTTACAGTTGGTAGTGTATATATGTCAATGCCACTCTCTCACTTCATCCCAGCTTACCTTCCGCCTCCCCGTGTCCTCAAGTCCATTCTCAACGTCTGCGTCTTTATTGCTGTCCTGCCCCTAGGTTCTTCAGAACCACTTTTTTTTTTTAGATTCCATATATATGTGTTAGCATATGGTATTTATTTTTCTCTTTCTGACTTACTTCACTCTGTATGACAGACTCTAGGTCCATCCACCTCACTACAAATAACACTCTTTGACATAAATCACAGCAAGATCCCTTTTGACCCACCTCCTAGAAAACTGGAAATAAAAACAAAAATAAATGGGACCTAATGAAACTTAAAAGCTTTTGAACAGCAAAGGAAACCATAAACAAGATGAAAAGACAACCCTCAGAATGGGAGAAAATATTTGCAAATGAAGCAACTGACAAAGGATTAATCTCCAAAATATACAAGCAGCTCATGCAGCTCAATATCAGAAAAACAAACAACCCAATGCAAAAATGGGCAGAAGACCTAAATAGACATTTCTCCAAAGAAGATATACAGATTGCCAACAAACACATGAAAAGATGCTCAACATCACTAATCATTAGAGAAATGCAAATCAAAATTACAATGAGGTATCACCTCACACCGGTCAGAATGGCCATCATCAAAAAATCTACAAACAGTAAATGCTGGAGAGGGTGTGGAGAAAAGAGAACCCTCTTGCACTGTTGGTGGGAATGTAAATTGTTACAGCCACTATGGAGAACAGTATGGAGGTTCCTTAAAAAACTACAAATAGAACTACCATATGACCCAGCAATCCCACTACTGGGCATATACCCTGAGAAAACCATAATTCAAAAAGAGTCATGTACCAAAATGTTCACTGCAGCGCTATTTACAATAGCCAGGACATGGAAGCAATCTAAGTGTCCATTGACAGATGAATGGATAAAGATGTGTCACATATATACAATGGAATATTACTCAGCCATATAAAGAAATGAAATTAAGACAACTGTTGTTGCTGAATTCCACAAATTTTGATAAATTGTATTTTCACTTAGTTTAAAAAATTTTTAGACTTTTTTTGAAATTTCTTCTTTGATCCATGTGTTATTTAGAAGTATGTTATCTAATCTCCATATATTTGGGGATTTTATAGCTATCTTCCTGCCAATTGATTTATAGTTTAATTTTATTGTGGTCTGAGAACATACATTGTATAATTTCTATTCTTGTAAATTTCTCAAGGTTTATTTTATATCTAAGAATGTGGACTATCTTGGTGAATGTTCCATGTGAGCTTGAAAAGAATGAGTACTCTGCTTCTGTTGGATTACTAGTCTATTGATGTCAATTATATCCAGTTGGTTGATGGTGCTGTTGAGTTCAATTATGTCCATAGTGATTTTCTGCCTGTTGGATCTGTCCATTTCTGATATTCAAGTGTTGATTGAATATATTAGTGGATTCATCCATTTCTCCTTGCTGTTCTGTTACTTTTTGCCTCACGTATTTTGTTGTCTTGTTGCTGGGTGTGTATATGTTTAGGATTGTTGTATCTTCTTGGAAAATTGACTCCTCTATCATTATGTAATGCTGCAGTTTATAGCTGATGATTTTCCTTGTTTAGAAACCTGCTCTGTCTGAGGTTGATATAACTGTTACAGCTTTTTTTGATTAGTGTTATCATGATTTATCTTTCTCCTTCTCTTACTTTTCATCTACATGTGTCCTTATGTTTAAACTGGGTTTCTCATAGATAACATGTAGGTCTTGATTTTTGTATTTACTCTGATGCCAAAAATCCAGAAGCAGCAAAAGCAAAACTACTAAATCACTAAATTAGAAATTAGTAACAGTTTATTGTGCATATAGAAACATTTAATGAACTGAGAACTATCAAATTGACAGTGGAGTGAGGCTTCGAGGAATATTGTTAGAAGAAAGCTTATATTTTGAAAATGCAGAAGATGTTTATTCTTAACAATAATTGGTTATAGCATTAAAGTTTTCCTCCTGATAAGGGATTGGTTATAAAGAGTTACTTCTTGCCAATTTTGGAGAACAGCTTAAACCTCATTTATTATTTTCTGAACTATTTACAAGAAGAGGCTCAAGTTAAGTTTCACTTGTTTCACAGAGTAAAATAAATTAAGTGTTGCTTATATAGATTAATTGGGTTTGTCTACTCAGGAAACTTTCAAGCCTGGTCTTTATTTTATATTTGATTTTAACACCGACAATCTCTATCTTGTAACTGGTATACATAGACCATGGACATTTAAAGCGAATATTGATACAGTTGATTAATATCTACCATATTTGTTACTGTTTTCTATTCATTGCCCTTGACCTTTGTCCACATTTTTATCTTCCACTCTTTTTCTACCCTTTGCAATTTTAATTGAACATTTTATATTATTCCATTTGTCTCCTCTCTTATAATATCAATTATAGTCCTCTTTTTAATTTAATTTAATTTTATTATACATCAGGTTCTTATAAGTCATCCAGTTTATACAGATCAATGTATACATGTCAATCCCAATCACCCAATTCATCACAACACCACTCCCACCCCCTGCCGCTTTCCCCCCTTAGTGTCCATAAGATTGTTCTCTACATCTGTGTCTCAATTTCTGTCCTGCAAACTGGTTCATTGGTACCATGTTTCTAGGTTCCACATACATGCATTAATATATGATATTTGTTTTTCTCTTTCTGACTTACTTCACTCTGTATGACAGACTCCAGATCCATCCACATCTCTACAAATGACCCAATTTTGTTCCTTTTTATGGCTGAGTAATATTCCATTGTATATATGTACCACATCTTCTTTATCCATTTGTCTGTCGATGGGCATTTAGGTTGCTTCCATGACCTGGCTATTGTAAATAGTGCAGCAATGAACATTGGGGTGCATGTGTCTTTTTGAATTATGGTTTTCTCTGGATATATGCCCAGTAGTGGGATTCCTAGGTCATACAGTAATTCTATTTTTAGTTTTTTTTAAGAAACCTCCATACAGTTCTCCATAGTGGCTGTATCAATTTACATTCCCACCAACCATGCAAGAGGGTTCCCTTTTCTCCACACCCTCTCCAGCATTTGTTGTTTATAGATTTTCTGATGATCCCCATTCTAACTGGTGTGAGGTGATACCTCATTGTAGTTTTGATTTGCATTTCTCTAATAATTAATGATGTTGAGCAGATTTTCATGTGCTTCTTGGCCATTCGTATATCTTCTTTGGAGAAATGTCTATTTAGGTCTTTTGCCCCTTTTTGGATTGGGTTGTTCGTTTCTTTAATATTGAGCTGCATGAGCTGTTTATATATTTTGGAGATTGATCCTTTATCTGTTGATTCATTTGCAAATATTTTCTCCCATTTTGAGGGTTGTCTTTTTGTCTTGTTTATGGATTCCTTTGCTGTGCAAAAGCTTTTAAGTTTCATTTCATCCCATTTGTTTATTTTTGTTTTTATATCCATTACTCTAGGAGGTGGATCAAAAAATATCTTTCTGTGATTTATGTCAAAGAGTGTTCCTTCTGTGTTTTCCTCTAAGACTTTTATAGTATCCTGTCTTACATTTAGGTTTATAATCCATTTTGAATTTATTTTTGTTTATGGTATTAGGGAGTGTTCTAATGTAGCTGTCCAGTTTTCCCAGCAGCACTTATTCAAGAGACTGTCTTTTCTACATTGTATATCCTTGCCTCCTTTGTCATAGATTAGTTGACCATAGGTCCTTGGGTTTATCTCTGGGCTTTCTATCTTGTTCCATTGATCTATGTTTCTGTTTTTGTGCCAGTACCATATTGTCTTGATTACTGTAGCTTTTTAGTATAGTCTGAAGTCAGGGAGTCTGATTCCTCCAGCTCCGTTTTTGTCCCTCAAGACTGCTTTGGCTATTCGGGGTCTTTTGTATCTCCATACAAATTTTAAGATTTTTTTTTCTAGGTCCGTAAAAAATGCCATTGGTAATTTGATAGGGATTGCATTGAATCTGTAGATTGCTTTGGGTAGTATAGTCATTTTCACAATATTGATTCTTCCAATCCAAGAACATGGTATATCTCCCCATCTGTTGGTATCATCATTAATTTCTTTCATCATTGTGTTATAGTTTTCTGCATACAGGTCTTTTGTCTCCCTAGGTAGGTTTATTCCTAGGTATTTTATTCTTTTTGTTGCAATGGTTAATGGGAGTGTTTCCTTAATTTCTCTTTCAGATTTTTCATCATTATTGTATAGGAATGCAAGAGATTTCTGGGCATTAGTTTTGTCTCCTGTCAATTTACTAGATTCATTGATTAGCTCTAGTAGTTCCCTGGTGGCATCTTTAGGATTCTCTATGTATAATATCATGTCATCTTCAAGCAGTGATATTTTTATTTCTTCTTTTCCAATTTGTTTTCCTTTTATTTCTTTTTCTTCTCTGATTGCTATGGCTGGGACTTCAAAACTATGTTGAATAATAATGGTGAGAGTGGACATCCTTGCCTTGTTCCTGATCTTAGACGAAATGCTTTCAGTCTTTCACCATTAAGAATGTTGTTTGCTGCGTGTTTGTCATATATGTCCTTTATTATGTTGAGATCGATTCCCTCTATTCCCACTTTCTGGAGAGTTTTTATCATAAATGTGTGTTGAATTTTGTCCAAAGCTTTTTCTGCATCTACTGAGATGATCATATGGTTTTTATAATTCAATTTGTTAATACAGGATGTCACATTGATTGATTTGTGTATACTGAAGATCCTTGCATTCTTGGGATAAATCCCACTTGATCGTGGTGTATGATCCTTTTCATGTGTTGTTGGATTCTGTTTGCTAGTATTTTGTTAAGGATTTTTGCATCTATATTCATCAGTGATATTGGTCTGTAATTTTCTGTTTTTGTGGTATCTTTGTCTGGTTTTGCTATCAGGGTGATGGTGGCCTCATAGAATGAGTTTGGGAGTGTATCTTCCTCTGCAATTTTTTTGAAGAGTTTGAGAAGAATGGTTAACTCTTCTCTAAATGTTTGATAGAATTCACCTATGAAACCATCTGGTTCTGGACTTTTGTTTGTTGGAAGATTTTTAATCACAGTTTAACTTACAT
This sequence comes from Grampus griseus, assembly GCF_964374135.1. Classification (NCBI taxonomy): domain Eukaryota; kingdom Metazoa; phylum Chordata; class Mammalia; order Artiodactyla; family Delphinidae; genus Grampus; species Grampus griseus. The sequence continues at coordinate 86,030,254 of NC_139017.1, forward strand.
TACTTGTGATTGGTCTGTTCATATTTTCTATTTCTTCCTGGTTCAGTCTTGGGAAAGTATACCTTTCTAAGATTTTGTCCATTTCTTCCAGGTTGTCCATTTTATTGGCATAGAGTTGCTTGTAGTAGTCTCTTAGGATGATTTGTTATTTCTGCGGTGTCTCTTGGTCTTCTTTTTCATTTCTAATTTTATTGATTTGAGTCCTCTCCCTCTTTTTCTTGATGAGTCTGGCTAATGATTTATCAATTTTGTTCATCTTCTCAAAGAACCAGCTTTTAGTTTTATTGATCTTTGCTATTGTTTTCTTTGTTTCTTTCCATTTATTTCTGCTCTGATCTTTATGATTTCTTTCCTTCTGCTAAATTTGGGTTTTGTTTGTTCTTCTTTCTCTAGTTCCTTTAGGTGTAAGGTTATATTGTTTATCTGAGATTTTTCTTCTTTCTTGAGGTAGGCTTGTATTGCTGTAAACTTCCCTCTTAGACCTGCTTTTGTTGCATTCCCTAGGTTTTGGATTGTCATGTTTTCATTGTCATCTTTCTCTAGGTATTTTTTGATTTCCTCTTTGATTTCTTCATTGATCGCTTGGTTATTTAGTAACGTACTGTTTAACTTCCATGAGTTTGTGTTTTTTACGTTTTTTTCCCTGTAATGTTTTCTACTCTCATAGCGTTGTGGTCAGAAAAGATGTTTCATATGATTTCAATTTTCTTAAATTTACTGAGGCTTGATTTGTGACCTAAGATGTGATCTACCCTGGAGAATATTCTGTGCGCATTTGAGAAGAAAATTTAATCTGCTGTTTTTGGAGGAATGGCGTATAAATATCAATTAAATCTATCTGTCTATTGTGTCATTTAAAGCTTATGTTTCCTTATTAATATTCTTTTTGGATGATCTATCCATTGTTGTATGTGAGGTGTTAAAGTCCCCCACTATTATTGTGTCACCGTTGATTTCCTCTTTTATAGTTGTTAGCATTTGCCTTATGTATTGAGGTGTTCCTATGTTGGGTGCATATATATTTATAATTGTTATATCTTCTTCTTGAATTGCTCCATTGATCATTATGTAGTGTCCTTCCTTGTCTCTTGTAACATTCTTTATTTTAAAGCCTATTTTAGGATTTCTCTAGTGGCACAGTGGTTGAGAGTCTGCCTGCTGATGCAGGGGACACGGGTTTGAGCCCCGGTCCGGGAGGGCCTCGCATGCCGCAGAGCAGCTGAGCCCGTGAGCTGTGGCCGCTGGGCCTGTGCTTCCAGAGCCTATGCTCCACGATGGGAGGGGCCACAGTGTTGAGAGGCCTGCATGCTGCAAAAAAATAAAAAATAAAGTTAATTTTATCTGATATGAGTAATGCTACTGCACCTTTCTTTTGATTTCCATTTGCATGGAATATCTTTTTCCATCCCCTCACTTTCAGTCTGTATGTGTCCCTACGTCTGAAGTGGGTCTCTTGTAGACAGGATATATATGGGTTTTTTTTTTTTTAATACATTTATTTATTTATTTTTTGGTGTGTTGGGTCTTCGTTTCTTTGCCAGGGCATTCTCTAGTTGTGGCGGTGGGGGCCACTCTTCATCGCAGTGCACGGGCCTCTCATTGTCGTGGCCTCTCTTGTTGCAGAGCACAGTCTCCAGACGCGCAGGCTCAGTATTTGTGGCTCATGGGCCTAGTTGCTCCGCGGCATGTGGTATTTTCCCAGACCAGGGCTCGAACCCGTGTCCCCTGCATTTGCAGGCAAATTCTCAACCACTGTGCCACCAGGGATGCCCCTATGGCTTCATTTTTGTATCCATTCAGCAAGCCTGTGTCTTTGATTGGAGCATTTAATCCATTAACATTTAAGGTAATTATCAATATGTACATTCCTATTACCATTTTCTGAATCGTTTTGGGTTTATTTTTGTAGATCCTTTTCTTCTCTTGTGTTTCCCACTTAAAGAAGTTCCTTTAGCATTTGTTGCACAGCTGTTTTGGTGGTGCTGAATTCTCTTAGCTTTTGCTTGTCTGTAAAGCTTTTGATTTCTCCATCGAATCTTAATGAGATCCTTGCTGGATAGAGTAATCTTGGTTGTACGTTTTTCCCTTTCATCACTTTAAGTATATCATGCCACTCCCTTCTGACTTGTAGAGTTTCTGCCAAGAAATCAGCTGTTAACCTTATGGGAGTTCACTTGTATGTTATTTGTCATTTTTCCCTTGCTGCTTTCAATAAATTTTCTTTGTCTTTAATTTTTGCCAATTTGATTACTATGTGTCTTGGCATGTTACTCCTTGGGTTTATCCTGTATGGGACTCTCTGTGCTTCCTGGACTTTGGTGGCTATTTCCTTTCCCATGTTAGGGAAGTTTTCAACTATAATCTCTTCAAATATATTCTCGGGTCCTTTCTCTCTCTCTTCTCCTCTGGGACCCCTATAATGTGAATGTTGTTCCATTTAATGTTGTCCCCGAGGTCTCTTAGGCTGTCTTCATTTCTTTTCATTCTTTTTTCTTTATTCTGTTCTGCAGCAGTGAATTCCACCATTCAGTCTTCCAGGTCACTTATCCGTTTTTCTGCCTCAGTTATTCTGCTATTGATTCATTCTTGTGTATTTTTCATTTTACTTATTGTATTGTTCATCTCTGTTTGCGTGTTCATTAATTCTTCTAGGTCTTTGTTAAATATTTCTTGCATCCTCTCGATCTTTGCCTCCATTCTTTTTCCGAGGTCCTGGATCATCTTCACTATCATTATTCTGAATTCTTTTTCTGGGAGGTTGCCTATCTCCACATCATTTAGTTGTTTTTCTGGGGTTTTATCTTGTTCCTTCATCTGGTACATACCCTTCTGCCTTTCTTCTTGTCTATCTTTCTATGAATGTGGGTTTCATTTCACAGGCTGCAGGATTGTAGTTCTTCTTGCTTCTGCTGTCTGCCCTCTGTATAGTTCTCTTTTTAACTTTTTCTTAGTGATTGCACTAAAGTTGGCAATGTACATTTACAACCAACGCAAATTCGTTTTTTTTTTACCATCCTTATTGGAATATAATTGCTTTACAATGGTGTGTTAGTTTCTACTTTATAACAAAATGAATCAGGTATACATATACATATATTCCCACAACTCCTCCCTCTTGCATCTCCCTCCCACCCTCCCAATGCCATCCCTTTTGATGATCTCAAAGCACTGAGCTGATCTCCCTGTGTTATGCAGCTGCTTCCCACTACCTCTCCATTTTACATTTAGTAGTATTTATAAGTCCATTCCACTCTCTCACTTCGTCCCAGTTTACCCTTCCCCCTCCCGTGGTCTTCAAGTCCATTCTCTAGGTCAGCGTTTTTATTCCTGTCATTCCCCTAGGTTCTTCACAACCTTTTTTTTTTTTTTTTTTTTTACATTCCATATATATGTGTTAGCATACGGTATTTGTTTTTCTCTTTCTTACTTACTTCACTCTGTATGACAGACTGGGTCCATCCACCTCACTACAAATATTTAAATTTCATTTCTTTTTATGGTTGAGTAATATTCCATTGTATATAAGTGCCACAACTTCTTTATCCATTCAACTGTGGATGGACACTTAGGTTGCTTCCATGTCCTGGCTATTGTAAATAGAGCTGTAATGAACTTTGTGGTACATGAGTCTTTTAGAATTATGGTTTGCTCAGGGTACGTGCCCAATAGTGGGATTGCTGGGTCATATGGTAGTTCTATTTTTAGTTTTTAAGGAACCTCCATACTGTTCTCCATAGTGGCTGTAACAATTTACATTCCCACCAACAGTGCAAGAGGGTTTCCTTTTCTCCACACCCTCTCCAGCATTTATTGTTTCTAGATTTTTTGATGATGGCCATTCTGAGTGGTGTGAGATGATATCTCATTGTAGTTTTGATTTGCATTTCTCTAATGATTAATGATGTTGAGCATTCTTTCATGTGTTTGTTGGCAATCTGTATATCCTCTTTGGAGAAATGTCTGTTTAGCTCTTCTGCCCATTTTTGGAATGGATTGTTTGTTTTTTTGATATTGAGTTGCATGAGCTGCTTGTAAATTTTGGAGGTGAATGCTTTGTCAGTTGTTTCATTTGCAAATATTTTCTCCCATTTTGAGGGTTGTCTTTTCATCTTTTTATGGTTTCTTTTGCTGTGCAAAAGCTTTTAAGTTTCATTAGGTCCCATTTGTTTATATTTGGTTTTATTTCCATTTTTCTAAGAGGTGGGTCAAAAAGTATCTTGCTCTGATTCATGTAATAGAGTGTTCTGCCTATGTTTTCCTTTAAGAGTTTTATAGTGTCTGGCCTTACATTTAGGTCTTTAATCCATTTTGAGTTTATTTTTGTGTATGTTGTTAGGGAGTGTTCTAATTTCATTCTTTTACATGTAGCTGTCCAGTTTTACCATCACCACTTATTGAAGAGGCTGTCTTCATTGTATTCTTGCCTCCTTTATCAAACATTCATTGACCATATATGCGTGGGTTTATCTCTGGGTTTTCTCTCCTGTTCCATTCATTTATGTTTCTCTTTTTGTGCCAGTACCACACTGTCTTGATTACTGTAGCTTTGTAGTATAGTCTGAAGTCTGGGAGGCAGATTCCTCCAGCTCCTTTCTTTCTTTCTACAGATTGCTTTGGCTATTCTGGGTCTTTTGTGTTTCCATACAAATTGTGATATATTTTGTTCTAGTTATGTGGAAAATGCCATTGGTAATTTGACAGGGATTGCATTGAATCTGTAGACTGCTTTAGGTAGTATAGTTATTTTCACAATGTTGATTCTTCCAATCCAAGGACATGGTATATGTCTCCATCTCTTTGTATCATCTTTAATTTCTTTCATCAGTATCTTATAGTTTTCTGCATACAGGTCTTTTGTCTCCTAAGATAGGTTTATTCCTAGGTTTTTTATTCTTTTTTGTACAGTGGTAAATGGAAGTGTTTCCTTAATTTCACTTTCAGATTTTTCATCATTAATGTATAGGAATGCAAGTGATTTCTGTGCATTAATTTTGTATCCTGCTACTTTACCAAATTCATTGATTAGCTCTAGTAGTTTTCTGGTAGCATCTTTAGGATTGTCTATGTATAGTATCATGCCATCCGCCAACAGTTACAGCTTTACTTCTTTTTTCCAGTTTGGATTCTTTTTATTTATTTTTCTTTTCTGATTGCTGTGGCTAAAACTTCCAAAACTATGTTGAATATTAGTGGTGAGAGTGTGCAACCTTGTCTTGTGCCTGATCTTATTGGAAATGGTTTCTGTTTTTCACCATTGAGAATGAGGTTGGCTGTGGGTTTGTCATTTATGGCCTTTATGATTTTGAGGTAAGTTCCTTCTATGCCTACTTTCTGGAGTTTTTGTTATCATAACTATGTGTTGAATTTTGTTGATAGCTTTTTCTGCATCTATTGAGATGGTCATAGGGTTTTTCTCCTCAATTTGTTAGTATGTTGTATCACATTGATTGATATGCATATACTGAAGAATGCTTGCATTCCTGTGATAAACCCCACTTGATCATAGTGTATGACCCTTTCAATGTGCTGTTGGATTCTCTTTGCTAGTATTTTGTTAAGGATTTTTACATCTATGTTCATCAGTGGTATTGGCCTGTAGTTTTCTTTCTTTGTGACATCTTTGTCTGGTTTTGGTATCAGGGTGATTTTGGCCTTGTAGAATGAGTTTGGGAGTGTCCCTCCCTCTGCTATATTTTGGAAGAGTTTGAGAAGGAAAGCTTTTAGCCCTTTTCTAAATCTTTGATAGAATCTGCCTGTGAATCCATCTGGTTCTGGGCTTTTGTTTGTTGGAAGATTTTTAGTCACAGTCTCAATTTCAGTGCTTGTGATTGGTCTGTTTATATTTTCTATTTCTTCCTCATTCAGTCTCAGATGTTTATGCTTTTTAAGAATTTGTCCATTTCTTCCAGGTTGTCCATTTTATTGGCATATAGTTGCTTATAGTAATCTCTCATGATCCTTTGTATTTCTGCAGTGTCAGTTGTTACTTCTCCATTTTCCTTTCTAATTCTACTGATCTGAGTCTTCTCCCTGTTTTTCTTGTTGAGTCTGGCTAATGGTTTATTTATTTTTTTCTTAAAGAACCGTCTTTTAGTTTCATTGATCTTTGTTGTTGTTTTCTTCATTTATTTTCATTTAGTTCTGATCTGATCTTTATGATTTCTTTCTTTCTGCTAACTTTGGGGATTTTTTGTTCTTTCTCTAATTGCTTTAGTTGTAAGTTTATGTTGTTTACTTGAGATGCTTCTTGTTTCCTGAGGTAGGACTGTATTGCTATAAACTTCCCTTTTAGAACTGCTTTGGCTGCATCCCATAGGTTTTGGGTTGTCGTGTTTTCAAACCAGCTGAAAATTAATTAGTGAAAAAAACCTACTTTTAAATCTTTGAGTACATATCCAGAAGTGGAAGTACTCGTTTATATGGTAATTCTAATTTATATTTTTGAGAAATTTCAATTGCAGCTGTAATCCATTTTTTTAAAGGTGTCTTTAATATTTATTTGTTTATTTATTGCCTGTGTTGGGTCTTCATTGCTGTGTGCAGGCTTTCTCTAGTTGTGGTAAGTGCAGATACTCTTCGTTGCAGTATGTGCGCTTCTCATTTCTGTGGCTTGTCTTGTTGTGGAGCACGGGCTGTAGACACGTAGGCCTCAGTAGTTGTGGCTCGTGGGCTCAGTAGTTGTGTGTCATGGGCTCTAGAGCACAGGCTCTATAGTTGTGGTTCACAGGGTTAGTTGCTCCGCAACATGTGGGATCTTCCTGTACCAGGACTCAAACCTGTGTTCCCTGCATTGGCAGGTGGATTCTTAACCACTGTGCTACCAGGGAAGTCCCTGTATTCTATTTTGCATTTAATTTTGTATATGGTGTAAGAAAATGTTCTAATTTTATTCTTCTACATGTTAGCTGTCCACTTTTCTCAGAACCACTTATTTTAGAGGCTGTCTCTTCTCCATTGTATATTCTTGCCACCTTTGTCCTATATTAATTGCCAATAAGTGTGTGGCTTTATTTCTGAGGTCTCTAGTCTGTTCCGTTAATCTTTGCATCATTGTTTATGTGTCAGTACTGTACTGTTTTACTGTAGCTTTCTAGTATAGTCTGAAGTCTGGGAGAATGATACCTCCCGGTTTGTTCTTTTTCTCAAGATTGCTTCGGCAAATCGGGGTCTTTTGTGGTTCCATATACATTTTAGCATTATTTTTTCTAGTTCTGTGAAAAACTTCTTGGGTATTTTGATAGAGATTCCATTAAGTCTGTAGATTGCTTTAAGTAGTATGGCCATTTTAACAATATTAATTTTTCCAATCCAGAAGCATGGGATATTATTCCATTTCTTGTATCATTTTTAATTCCCTTCATAAATGTTTTATAGTTTTCAGAGTATAGGTCTTTCACCTCTTTTGTTAAGTTTGTTCCTAAGTATTTTATTCTTTATGATGAGATTTTAAATCATATTGTTTTCTTGCTTTCTTCTTCTTATAGTTCATTATTAGTGTATAGAAAAGCAACAGATTTCTGTATATTAATGTTGTATCCTGAAACTTTACTGAATTGATTTATTTGTTTTAATAGTTTTTTGGTGGAGACTTTAGGATTTTCTATATATAATATCATGTCATCTGCACGTAGTGACAGTTTTACTTCTTCCCTTCCAATTTGGATACTTTTAATTTATTTTTTCTTTTCTTAATGCTGTGGCTAGGACTTCCAAACCTTTGTTGAATAGAAGTTGGGAGAGTGGGCATCCTTGTCTTATCTCTGATTTTTCTTTTCTCTTCGACCCTGCTGTGCAGTATGTGGGATCTTAGTTTCCCGATCATGAATAGAACCTGCGTCCCCTGCACTGGAAATGTGAAGTCTTAACCACTGGGCTGCCAGTGAAGTCATTTGTCCCTGATTTTAGAGGAAAGGCTTCCAGTTTTTCACCTTTGAATATGATGTAAATTGTGGGTTTCTCATAAATAGCCTTTATTATGTTGAGATATATTCTCTCTATACCCACTTTGATGAGACTTTTTATTATGAATGGATGTTGAATTTTTCTGTTTCTTTTGATACCTGTGGCTTTGGTGTAATATCCCAGAAATCACTGCTAAAGCCAATGCCGTGAAGTTGTTGTACAGTGTTTTCTTCTCAGAATTTTATGTTTTAGATCTTTCATTTAGGTCAGTCTTGGATGCATTTTGAGTTAATTTTTATATATGGTGATAGGTAAGAGTCCAACCTCATTTGTTTGCATTGTGTATACTCAGTAGTATTTGATGAAAATATTGACTTTTCTTGATTATATGTCTTGGTACTGTTGTCAAAAATCACTTGACCATTCATATGAGGGTTCATTCCTGGACTCTCTTTTCTCTTCTATTGGTCTATATCTTCTTATGCCAATACAACACTGTTTTTATTATTGTAGCTTTGCAGTAAGTTTTAAAATAAGGTAGTGTGAGTACTCCAAGTTTGTTCTTATTTTTCAGGATTCTTTTAACTATTCAGGATCCCTTGAGATTTCATATGAATTTTAGGATAGGTTTCTCTATTTCTGCAAAAACAAAAAGTCATTGGAGTTTTGATAAGGATTACACTGAGTCTGTGGATCACTTTGGATAGTATTGACATTTAAACAATAGTAGGCCTTCCAATATATGAACTTAAGATGTTTTCCCATTTATTGATGTTTCCCTTTATTTCTTTCAGCAATATTTTGTAGTTTTTATTGTACAAGTTTTTCACCTCCTTGGCTAATTATTGCTAAGTATTTCGTTACTTTTGATGCCATTTCAAATGAAATTGGTTTTGTAATTTCCTTTTCGGATTGTTCATTGTTACTGTATAGAAATGCAACTGATTTTTGTGTTTTGATCTTTATTGTGCTCCTTTGTTGAATTAATTTATTCTAAGGTTTTTTGTCATATCTTTATGATTGTCTATATTTTAGATTATATCATTTTCAGAGATAATTTTACTTTCTCCTTTCCAATGTGGATGATTTTATTTATTTTTCTTGCTTAATTGCTCTGGCTAGAACTTCCAGTACTGTGTTGAATGGAAGTGGCAGAAGTGGGTATCCTTGCTTTGTTTTGATCTTAAGTGAAAAGATTTAAGTCTTTCACCATTTAGTATGATATTTGTTGTGAATTTATTATTTATGGATTTATTACATTAAGGTAATTTTCTTCTATTCTTAGTTTGTTGAGCATTTTCATCATGAATGTGTGTGTTCAATTCTGTCAAATTATTTTTATGCATCAGTGAGATGATCATGTGTTTTTTTCCCCTTCATTCTGTTAATGTGGTGTTTTACATTGATTGATATTCATATGTTGAACCATCCTTGCATTCCAGGAATAAATTTAATTTGCTTGTGGCATATAATCCTTTGAATATGTATCTGAATTTGGTTTGCTAGTATTATATTTTGTTGAGAATTTTTGTATAAGTGTTTACAATGGGCATTGGTGTGTAGTTTTCTTATAGTGCTTTTGTCTGGCCCTGGTATCAGGGTAATGCTGGTCTCATAGAGTTAGGTAGTGTTCTGTCTTCAAGTTTTTGGAAAAACTTTACTATGACTGTTGTTAAGTCTTTAAATTATTAGTAGGTCTCACCAGTGAAGCCATGAAGTCCAGGGTTTTTTCTTGGTCAGTAGGTTTTTGATTACTGACTTAATCTCCTTAAAAGTTATCAATGTGTTTAGATTTTCTGTTTATTCATGACTCAGTTTGGGTAGGTTTTATGTTTCTAGAAATTTGTCCATTTCATCTAGGTTATTCTATTCGTTGTCATGCAATTGCCCATAGTATTCTATTATGATATGTCTTATTTCTGTAGAATCAGTAGTAATGGTCCCACCTTCTTTTCTGATTTTAGTAATTTGAATTGTTTTCTTCAGTCCATCTACCTAAACATTTGTCCTCTTTGGTTGTTGTTATTTTCAAAGAACCAATTTTGGGTTTTGTTTATTATCTCGATTATTTTTCTATTCTCTCTTATGTTTATCTCTGATCTAGTTATTATTTTTTTCTTCTAGCTTTGAGTTTCATTTGTTCTTCTCTTTCTAGTTCCTTAAGTTGTAAACTTAGGTTGTTATTTTGAGACATTAGTTATTAATATAATTATTTATAGGTATAAAATTTCCCCTTAGGACTGCTTTTACTATGTCACATAAATTTGAGTAAGTTGTGTTTTTGTTTTCATTCATCTCTCATTATTTCTAATTACTCTTCTAATTATGTCTTTGATCCATTTTTAAAAAGAGTGTGTTGTTAAATTTCCACAAATTTGTGAATCAATCAAAACAATTTATGGCCTAATATTTGGTCTATACTTGCTTGGAATGTCCCATATACACTTGAGAATAATGTTTATTCCATTGTTGTTGCATAGTGGGTGTTGTATATGTCTGTTAGATCTAGTTGGTTTGCTGTGTTGCTCAAGTCCTCTATTTTTTAAACTTATCTTCTGTTTGGATTTTCTATCTAATACCAACAGTGAGGTATTGAAATCTCCAAGTAATATTATACAGCTGTCTATTTTCCCTTCAGTTCTATCTGGTTTTGCTTCATATATTTTGATAGTAGGTTATTAGGTATGTAAATGTTTATAATTGACCTATCTTATTGCTGTATTGACCTTTTATTAATATGTAATATCCTTCTTTATCTCATGTTACCTCTTTTGATTTGAAGTCTATTTGTCTGTTATTAGTATACCCACCACACAGCTTTGGTTACTCTTTGTATGGAATATCCTTCCTCCTTCAGGATTCTCTTTAGTATTTCTCATAGGGCAAGTCTAATTGTATTGAGCTCCGTGAGATTTTTTTTGAGAGTTTATTAATTTATTCCTTACTTTTGAAAGAGTTTTGCCAGAACTATAATTCTTGCCTGTCAGGGATTTTTTTTTTCTTTTAGTGATTTGGATATATCAGACTATAGTCTCCAAAGGTTTTGATGAGATATCTGCTGTTATTTTATTGAAGATCTCTTATATGTAAAGAGTTGCTTTTCTCTTACTGCTTCCTAAGTTCTCTATGTCATTGGCTTTTGACAAAGAAGCAGGAACAGTTGATTATATTTTGTCTCACTGTCAATCTCATTGAGTTAATTCTATTTGGAACTTGTGGAGTTTATTTGATGTTTATAACCATATGTTTCTTCAAATTTGGGAAAATTGCAGCCATTAGTTCTTCAAACATTTCCCTTTCTCTTTCCTCTTCAGGGACTCCCACAATGCATATATTTGTCTTCTTCATAGTGTTGCACAGGTACCTTTGGTTTTCTTTGCTTTTCTTCATTCTTCTTTTGCTGCCTCCTCATACTCAATACTTTCCATTGTTTTATCTTCACGTTCACTTATTCTTTCTTCTGACTGATTCAACTGGCCTTCAGATTCCACTGTGAGTTTTTTATGTTTATTGTACTTTTCAGCTCTTGAATTACTTTTGGGTTTCTGCTTAAGTTTTTTTTCTTGTTATTGACATTTTCATGCTCTTATATGATTCATTGACTTTCTTTACATCTTTTAGTTATTTTAGCATTTTTATGATACTTGTTTTTAAATCTTTGTCTAGTAGATCCACCATGAGGTCTTTTTATTTTTGCATTTTTACAATATGTATTTATTTATTTTTAAAAAAATATTTCTTTGAGTATAATTGCTTTACATGGTGTGTTAGTTTCTGCTTTAGAACAAAGTGAATCAGCTATACATACACATATATCCCCATATCTCTTCCCTCTTGTGTCTCCCTCTCTCCTACCCTCCCTATCCCACCCCTCTAGGTGGTCACAAAGCAACGAGCTGATCTCCCTGTGCTATGCGGCTGCTTCCCACTAGCAATCTATTTTACATTTGGTAGTATATATAAGTCCATGCCACTCTCACTTTGTCCCAGCTTACCCTTCCCCCTCCCCATGTCCTCAAGTCCATTCTCTAGTAGGTCTGCGTCTTTATTCCCATCCTGCCCCTAGGTTCTTCAGAACCAATATTTTTTTTAAGATTCCATATATGTGTGTTAGCATACGGTATTTGTTTTTCTCTTTCTGACTTACTTCACTCTGTATGACAGACTCTACATCCATCCATCTAGCTACAAATAACTCAATTTCGTTATTTTTATGGCTGAGTAATATTCCATTGTATATATGTGACACATCTTCTTTATCCATTCATTTGTTGATGGGCACTTAGGTTGCTTCCATGTCCTGGCTATTGTAAATAGAGCTGCAATGAACATTGAGGTACATGACTTTTTTTGAATTATAGTTTTCTCAGGGTATGTGCCCAGTAGTGGGATTCCTGGGTTGTATGGTAGTTCTATTTTCAGTTTTCAAAGGAACCTCCATACTGTTATCCATAGTGGCTATATTTATTTACATTCCCACCAACAGTGCAAGACGGTTCCCTTTTCTCCACACCCTCTTCAGCATTTATTGTTTGCAGATTTTTTGATGATGGCCATTCTGTCCAGTGTGAGGTGATACTTCATTGTAGTTTTGATTTGCATTTCTCTAATGATTAATGAAGTTGAGCATTCTTTCATGTGTTTGTTGGCAATATGTATATCTTCTTTGGAGAAATGTCTATTTAGGTCTTCTGCCCATTTTTGGAATGGGTTGTTTGTTTTTTTTTGATATTGAGCTGCATGAGCTGCATGTAAATTTTGGAGATTAATCCATTGTCAGTTGCTTCATTTGCAAATACTTTCTCCCATTCTGAGGGCTGTCTTTTCATCTTGTTTATGGTTTCATTTGCTGTGCAAAAGCTTTTAGGTTTCATTAGGTTCTATTTGTTTATTTTTGTTTTTATTTCCAATTCTCTAGGAGCTGGGTCAAAAAGGATCTTGCTGAGATTTATTTCATAGAGTGTTCTGCCTATGTTTTCCTCAAAGAATTTGATAGTGTCTGGCCTTACATTTAGGACTTCAATCCATTTTGAGTTTATTTTGGTGTATGGTGTTAGGGACTGTTCTAATTTCATTCTTTTACATGTAGCTGTACAGTTTTTCTAGCACAACTTATTGAAGAGGATGTCTTCTCTCCATTGTATATTTTTGCCTTATTTATGAAAAATAAGGTGACCATATGTGAGTGGAGTTATCTCTGGGCCTTTTTTTTTTAACATCTTTATTGGAGTATAATTGCTTTACAGTGGTGTGTTAGTTTCTGCTTTAAAACAAAGTGAATCTGTTATACATATACATATGTCCCCATATCTCTTCCCTCTTGCGTCTCCCTCCCTCCCACCCTCCTTATCCCACCCAACTAAGTGGTCACAAAGCACCGAGCCAATCTCCCTGTGCTATGCAGCTGCTTCCCACTAGCTATCTATTTTACATTTGGTATTGTACATATGTCCATGCCACTCTCTCACTTTGTCCCAGTTTACTATTCCCCCTCCCTGTATCCTCAAGTCCATTCTCTAGTAGATCTGTGTTGTTATTCCCGTCTTGCCCCTAGGTTCTTCATTAACTTTTTTTTTTCTGGATTCCATATATATGGGTTAGCATACAGTATTTGTTTCTCTCTTTCTAACTTACTTTACTCTGTATGACAGACTCTAGGTACATCCACCTCACTACAAATAATTCAATTTCGTTTCTTTTTATCGCTGAGTAATAATCCATTGTATATCTGTGCCACATCTTTATCCATTCAACTGTCGATGGACACTTAGGTTGCTTCCATGTCCTGGCTATTGTAAAAAGAGCTGCAATGAATATTTTGGTACATGACTTTTTTTGAATTATGTTTTTTTCAGGGTTTATGCCCAGTAGTGGGATTGCTGGGTCGTATGGTAGTTCTACTTTTAGTTTTTTAAGGAACCTCCATACTGTTCCCCATAGTGGCTGTATCGATTTACATTCCCACCAACAGTGCAAAAGGGTTCCCTTTTCACCACACCCTCTCCAGCATTTACTGTTTGTAGATTTTCTGATTATGGCCATTCTGACCAGTGTGAGATGATATCTCATTGTAGTTTTGATTTGCATTTCTCTAATGATTAATGATGGTGAGCATCCTTTTATGTGTTTGTTGACAATCTGTATATCTCCTTTGGAAAAAATGTATATTTAGGTCTTCTGCCCATTTTTGGATTGGGTTGTTTGTGTTTATTGTATTGAGCTGCATGAGTTGCTTGTAACTTTTGGAGATTAATCCTTTGTCAGTTGCTTCATTTGCAAATATTTTCTCCCATTCTGAGAGTTGTCTTTTAATCTTGCTTATGTTTTCCTTTGCTGTGCAAAAGCTTTTAATTTTCATTAGGTCCCATTTGTTTATTTTTGTTTTGTTTTTTTTTTTCATTTCTCTAGGAGGTGGATCAAAAAGCATCTTGCTGTGATTTATGTCATAGAGTGTTCTCCTTATATTTTCCTCTAAGAGTTTGAAAGTGTCTGGCCTTACATTTAGGTCTTTAATCCATTTTGAGTTTATTTTTGTGTGTGGTTTTAGGGAGTGTTCTAATTTCATTCTTTTACATGTAGCTGTCCAGTTTTCCCAGCACCACTTATTGAAGAGGCTGTCTTTTCTCCACTGTATATTCTTGCCTCCTCTGTCAAAGATAAGGTGAGCATATGTACGTGGGTTTATCTCTGGGCTCTCTATCCTGTTCCATTGATCTATATTTCTGTTTACGTGCCAGTACCATACTGTCTTGATTACTGTAGCTTTGTAGTAAAGTCTGAAGTCTGGGAGCCTGATTCCTCCAGCTCCGTTTTTCTTTCTCAAGATTGTGTGGGCTATTTAGTGTCTTTTGTGTTTCCATCCAGATTGTGAAATTTTTTGTTCTAGTTCTGTGAAAAATGCCAGTGGTAGTTTGATAGGCATTGCATTGATTCTGTACATTGCCTTGGGTAATATAGTCATTTTCACAATGTTGATTCTTCCAATCCAAGAATATGGTGTATCTCTCCATCTATTTGTATCATCTTTAATTTCTTTTGTCAGTGTCTTATAATTTTCTGCATACAGGTCTTTTGTCTCCTTAAGTAGGTTTATTCCTAGGTATTTAATTCTTTTTGTTGCAATGATAAATGGGAATGTTTTCTTAATTTCACTTTCAGATTTTTCATCATTAGTGTACAGGAATGCAAGTGATTTCTGTGCATTAATTTTGTATCCTGCTACTTTACCAAATCCCTTGGTTAGCTCTAGTAGTTTCCTGGTAGCATCTTTAGGATTATCTATGTATAGTATCATGTCATCTGCAAACAGTGACCGCTTTACTTCTTCTCTTCCAATTTGGATTCCTTTTCTTTCTTTTTCCTCTCTGATTGCTGTGGCTAGAACTTCCAAAACTATGTTGAATAAGAGTGCTGAGAGTGGGCAACCTTGTCTTCTTGATCTTAGTTGAAGTGGTTTCAGTTTTCCACCATTGAAGACAATGTTGGCTGTGGGTTTGTCATATATGACCTTTATTATGTTGAGGCAAGTTCCCTCTATGCCTACTTTCTGCAGGGTTTTTATCATAAATGGGTCTTGAATTTTGTTGAAACCGTTCTCTGTATGTATTGAGATGATCATATGGTTTTTCTCCTTCAATTTGTTAATATGGTGTATCATATTTATTGATTTGCATATATTGAAGAATGTTTGAATTCCTGAGATAGACACCACCTGATCATGGTCTATGATCCTTTTTATATGCTGGTGGATTCCGTTTGCTAGTATTTTGTTGAGGATTTTTGCATCTATATTCATCAGTGATATTGGCCTGTAGTTTTCTTTCTTTGTGATGTCTTTGTCTGGTTTTGGTATCAGGGTGATGGTGGCCTTGTAGAATAAGTTTGGGAGTGTTCCTCCTTCTGCTATATTTTGCAAGAGTTTGAGAAGGATAGGTGTTAGCTCTTCTCTAAATGTTTGATAGAATTCACCTGTGAAGCCACCTCATCTTGGGATTTTGTTTGTTAGAAGATTTTTAATCACAGTTTCACTTTCAGTGCTTGTGATTGGTTTGCTCATATTTTCTATTTCTTCTTGGTTCAGTCTCGAAAAGTTCTGCATTTCTAAGAATTTGTCCATTTCTTCCATGTTGTCCATTTTATTGGCATATACTTGCTTGTAGTAATCTCTCATAATCCTTTGTATATTTGCAGTGTCAGTTGTTACTTCTCCTTTTACATTTTTAATTCTATTGATTTGAGTTTTCTCTCTTTTTTTCTTGATGAGTCTGACTAATGCTTTATCAATTTTGTTTATCTTTTCAAAGAACCAACTTTTAGTTTTATTAATCTTTGCTATCATTTCCTTCATTTCTTTTTCATTTATTTCTGATCTCATTGTTATGATTTTTTTCCTTCTGCTAACTTTGGGTTTTTTTGGTTCTTCTTTCTCTAATTGCTTTAGGTGTAAGGTTAGGTTATTTATTTGAGATGTTTCTTGTTTCTTGAGGTAGGATTGTATTGCTATAATCTTCCCTCTTAGAACTGCTTTTGCTGCATCCCATAGGTTTTGGGTCATCTTGTGTTCATTGTCATTTGTTTCTAGGTATTTTTTTGATTTCCTCTTTGATTTCTTCAGTGATCTCTTGGTTATTAAGTAGTGTATTGTTTAGCCTCCATATGTTTGTATTTTTTACAGATTTTTTCCTGTAATTTATATCTAGTCTCATAGCATTGTGTTCTAAAAGATACTTGATACAATTTCAGTTTTCTTAAATTTACCAAGGCTTGATTTTTGACCCAGGATATGATCTATCCTGGATAATGTTCCATGAGCACTTGAGAAGAAGGTGTATTATTTTGGTTTTGGATAGAATGTCCTATAAATGTCAATTAAGTCCATCTTTTTTAATGTATCATTTAAAGCTTGTGTTTCCTTATTTATTTTCATTTTTGATAATCTGTCCATTGGTGAAAGTTGGGTGTTAAAGTCCCCTATGATGATTGTGTTACTGTTGATTTCTCCTTTTATGGCTGTTATTATGTCCCTTATGTACGGAGGTGCTCCTATGTTAGGTGTATAAATATTTACAATTGTTATATCTTCCTCTTGGATTGATCCCTTGATCATTATGTAGAGTCCTCCTTTGTCTTTTGTAATAGTCTTTGTTTTAAAGTCTATTTTGTCTAATATGTGAATTGCTGGGCTTCCCTGGTGGCACAGTGGTTGAGAGTCTGCCTGCTAGTGCAGGGGACATGGGTTCGAGCCCTGGTCTGAGAGGATCCCACATGCTGCAGAGCAACTGGGCCCATGAGCCACAACTAGTGATCCTGTGCATCTGCAGCTTGTGCTCCACAGCAGGAGAGGCCGCAATAGTGAGGCGCCAGTTCACTGCGATGAGGAGTGGCCCCTGCTTGCCAGGACTGGAGAGAGCCCTCATGCAGAAATGAAGACCCAACACAGCAAAAATAAATTAATTAATTAATAAACTCCTACCCCCAACATCTTCTTAAAAAAATAAAAAAGAGAGAGAATTGCTACTCCAGCTTTCTATTGATTTCCATTTGCATGGAATATCTTTTTCCATTCCCTCACTTTCAGTCTGTATGTGTCCCTAGGTCTCAAGTGGGTCTCTTGTAGACAGCATATATACGGGTCTTGTTTTTGTGTCCATTCAAGCCGTCTTATGTCTTCTGTTTGGAGCATTTAATCCATTTACATTTAAGGTTATTATCGATATGTATTTTTCTATTACCATTTTCTTAATTGTTTTGGGTTTGTTATTGTAGGTCTTTTCCTTCTCTTGTGTTTCCTGCTTAGAGAAGTTCCTTTAGCATTTGTTGTAGAGCTGGTTTGGTGGTGCTGAATTCTCTTAGCTTTTGCTTGTCTGTAAAGGTTTTAATTTTTCCATAAAATCTGAATGAGATCCTTGCTGGATCCTTGCTGGATTTGTTGGATCATGTTTATCATTATTTTGAATTATTTTTCAGGTAGACTGCCTATTTCCTCTTCATGTGTTTGGTCTGGTGGGTTTTTGCCTTGCTCCTTCATCTGCTCTGTGTTTCTCTGTCTTCTCATTTTGCTTAACTTACTCTGTTTGGGGTCTCATTTTCGCAGGCTGCAGGTTTGTAGTTCCCATTGTTTTCGTTGTCTGTCCCCAGTGGCTAAGGTTGCTTTAGTGGGTTGTGTAGGCTTCCTGGTGGAAGAGATTAGTGCCTGTGTTCTGGTTGATGAGGCTGGATCTTGTCTTTCTGGTGGGCAGGTCCATGTCTGATGGTATGTTTTGGGGTTTCTGTGGCTTTATTATGATTTTAGGCAGCCTCTCTGCTAATGGATGGGGTTGTGTTCCTGTCTTGCTGGTTGTTTGGCATAGGGTGTCCAGCACTGTAGCTTGCTGGTCCTTGAGTGGAGCTGGGTCTTGGTGTTGAGATGCAGATCTCTGTGAGATATTTGCCATTTGATGTTATGTGGAGTTGGGAGGTCTCTTGTGGACCAGTGTCCTGAACTTGGCTTTCCCACCTTAGAGGCACAGCCCTGATGCCTGGCTGGAGCTCCAAGAGCATGTCATCCCCACAGCTCAGAATAAAAGGGTGAAAAAAAAAGAAAGAAAGAAAGAAAGAAAGAAGATAAAATAATATAAAATAAAGTAAAGTAAAATAATTTTTTTAAATTAAAAACAATTATTAAAAATTTTTTTAAGTAAAAAAAAATAAAGAGAGAAAGAGGAGGGCTTCCCTGTTGGTGCAGTTGTTGAGAATCCACCTGCTGATGCAGGGAACACGGGTTTGTGCCCCGGTCCGGGAAAATCCCACATGTCGTGGAGCGGCGAGGCCCGTGAGCCATGGCCGCTGAGCCTGCGCGTCTGGAGCCTGTGCTCTACAACAGGAGAGGCCACAACAGTGAGAGGCCACGTACTGAAAAAAAAAAAAAGAGAGAGAGAGAGCAACCAAACCAAAAAACAAATCCACCAATGGTAACAATTGCTAAGAACTATACTAAAAAAAAAAAAAAAGAAAGAAAAAAAGAAATCCAGACAGACAGATCCCTAGAACAAATGGTAAATCAAAGCTATATAGACAAAATCACCAAGAGAAGCATACACATACACACTCACAGAAAGAGAAAAAGTGAAAAACTATATATATCATTGCTCCCCAAGTCCACCCCTTCAATTTGGGATGATTTGTTGTATATTCAAATATTCCACAGATACTGGGTACATCAAGTTGATTGTGCAGATTTAATTCACTGCTCCTGAGGCTGCTGGGAGAAATTTCCCTTTCTCTTCTTTGTTCGCACGGCTCCTGGTGTTCATCTTTGGATTTGGACCTGCCTCTGCCTGTAGGTCGCCTGAGGGCATCAGTTCTTCACTCAGACAGGACCGGGTTAAAGGAGCAGCTGATTCAGGGGCTCTGGCTCACTCAGGCTGGGTGGAAGGAGTACAGAGTGCAGGGCGAGCCTGCGGCGGCAGAGGCCAGGATGACATTGCACCAGCCCGAGGCGTGCCGTGTGTTCTCCCGGGGAATTTGTCCCTGGATCACAGGACCCTGGCAGTGATGGGCTGCACAGGCTCCCGGGAGGGGAGGTGTGGATAGTGACCTTTGCTTGCACATGGGATTCTTGATGGCTGCAGCAGCAGCCTTAGCATCTCATGCACGTCTCTGGGGTCCGCACTCATAGCCGCGGCTCATGCCTGTGCCCGTCTTTGAAGTTCCTTTAAGTGGCAGTCTTAATCCCCTCTCCTCACGCACCAGGAAACAAAGAGGCAAGAAAAAGTCTCTTGCCTCTTCAGTCGCTCTAGACTTTTTCCCGAAATCCCTCCTGGCTAGCTGTGGCACACTAGCCCCTTCAGGCTGTGTTCATGCAGCCAACCCCAGTCCTCTCCCTGGGATCCGACATCCAAAGCTGGAGTCTCAGCTCCCAGCCCCCACCCGTCCCAGTGGGTGAGCAGACAAGCTTCTCGGGTTGGTGAGTGCTGGTCCGCACCGGTCCTCTGTGCAGGAATCTCTCCACTTTGCCCTCCGCACCCCTGTTGCTGTGCTCTCCTCCGTGGCTTTGAAGCTTCCCCCCTCCGCCACCCACAGTCTCCGCCCGCGAAGGGGCTTCCTAGTGTGTGGAAACCTTTCTTCCTTCACAGCTCCCTCCCACTGGTGCAGGTCCTGTCCCGTCCATATTCTTTTGTCTCTGTTTATTCTTTTTTCTTTTGCCCTACCCAGGTACGTGGGGAGTTTCTTGCCCTTTGAGAGGTCTGAGGTCTTCTGCCAGTGTTCAGTAGGTGTTTTGTAGGAGTTGTTCCACATGTAGATGTATTTCTGATGTATTTGTGGGGAGGAAGGTGATCTCCGCGTCTTACTCTTCTGCCATCTTGAGGTTCTCCCCACCATGAGGTCTTTTCCAGGGACAGTTTCTGTTTGTTTATTTTTTTCCTTTGAATGGGCCATATTTTCCTGCTTCTTTGTATGACTTGTGATTTTTTTTGTTGAAAAGCACACATTTGAATCTAATAATGTGGTAACTCTAGAAATCAAATTTTCCCCTTTCCCCGTGGTGTTTTGGCTTTTGTTTTGCTTTGTTTTTGTTGTTTTTTGGTTGTAGTCTGTCTCTGTGCTGAGGATCTGACTGAGTGCAAAGTTAAGGTCTTTTCTGAGCCTTTGCCTTCCCTTGGTCATGTATGGTGAATTTCTAATTTTGTCCATATATCTGCTTGATTTTGAATGTCATAGTTTTCAATGTCTTGCTCCAAAATGGGGGGGGGGCGGAAATGAAAGGGGTAGGAATGTGCCAACCTTTAATTCCCCTTTAGTTCAATTCAGCCAGAGGAGGGATTTGCAACAATGGGGGAAGTTGCAACAACAATGACTACCAACTTTTTCTTCACACTTCTGTAATCAGAAGCAGCAATCTGTGATCAGAGCACAGATCCCCAGTGTTTAGAGGACAGGGTTCTTTTTGCTCACCTTGGCTCCTGCAAGCTTTGTGCAAGTTCCTCCAGGAACACTTTCACAGCTGTCTGTCACAGGCTGCTAGTTGAATGATGGGTAACTTCGACTGTGTTAAAGATGAAATTAAGCATCCATGCAATTTACCATCCAAGACTTCTCTTGGAAATTGAGTCTTCAATAGACTTCAGAGTACCAAAATAGTTAAATCAGACAGATTCTGCCAAGCAGTTGTTGTCTAGGTGGAGACACAGATATATGGTTCTTTCTACTCTGCCATCTTCTTGGAAGCCCCTGAATTTCCTTCATGTTGAAGGATAATTTTTTGGGATACAGTATTCCAGGTCGATGGGGTTTTCCTCTCATGCTTTAAATATTTTACTCCAATCTCTTCTTGCTTGTAAGGTTTCTGAGGAAAAGTAGATTGTAGTTTTTTTTTCTGTGGTTTCTTTAGAGATTTTTTTCATTATCCTTTTTTCTGCAATTTGAACATGATATGCCTAGGTGTAGGGTTTTTTTGGTTTTATTTTGGCATCAATTCTGTTTTGTGTTTTCTAATCTTACTGGACCTATGGTATGCTGTCTAACATTAATTTGGGGAAATTCTTGGTCATTACTGCTTCAAATATTTCTTCTGTTCCCTTCTCTCTTTCTTTTCCTTTTGGTAATCTTATTATGTGTACCTTTCAGTTTTTGTGTTTTCCCCAAAGTTCTTGGACATTCTGTTATTTTTCCCAGTCTTTTCTTTTGCTTTTTTAGTTTTTGGAAGTTTCTGTTGATATATTCTAAATATCAGATAGTCTTACTTCAGCCATATCTCATCTACTAATGAGCTTATCAAAGGCATTTTTAATTTCTGTTACAGTGGTCTTGATTTCAAGCATTTCTTGTTGGTTATTTCTTTGTATGTTGATCTCTATGCTTACATTACCCATTTGTTCTTGCATATTGTGTATTTTTCCACTAGAGTCCCTAGCATCATTGTTTCTTTAAATTCTTGGTCTGATTATTCCAATATCTCTGCCATAGCTAAGTCTGCTTTGATGCTCTGTTGCTCCCCCTGTTTGTTTGTTTTTTTCTTTTAATATGCTTTTTAGTTTTTGTCAAAAAACAGACATAATGTACTAGGTAAAAGAAACCCAAAATAGGCCTTTAGTAATGTGGTGATAAGATGTGGTGAGAGGGGAAGCATTCTGTAGTACTATGATTTGGTCTCAGTCCTTTAGTGAGCCTGTGCAAACTTTACAAGTGCCTTTGTAAAACTGTTAACTTTACAAGTGCCTCTTAGTTCTTCCCCCTCTTAAGTGGGACAGGACGGTTATAGCAGGCTGGAGTTGGTTATTTCTCTTCCACCATAGTGGTTTGTATATTAACCAGGGTTCTTTAGATAAACAGAACTAATAGGAGATACACACACATTTATATATAGTGAATTATGTGATTATGGAGGCTGAGAAGTCCCACAATCTTCCATCTGCATGCTGTATATTCGGGAAATCCAGTAATGTGTTTCTGGTCCTAGGTTGAAGACCTGAGAACTAAGAACACTAATGGTGTAAGTGCTAGTCCTAAGACAGGAAGAAGCTGATATCCCAGCTCTTTCACTCAGGCTGAGATAGAGCAACTTCTTCCTTCCTCCATATTTTTTTTCTTTTCACCCCTCAAAGAACTGGATGAAGCCCACTTACATTAGGGATGGCAATCTGCTTTACTCTGTCTACTGATTCAAATGTTAATCTCAACCAGAAACACCCTCACAGAAAATTGCAGAAAAAAAAATATTTAACGGAAATTTCTGGGCATCCTGGGATGTAGTCAAGTTGACACATAAAAGTAACCATTACAATTAGGCTCTGAAAAAAACCTGGTAGGTTAGGTTCTGGTAGGATTGTTTCTCTTGAGGACAGACCTTGTTAAGAAGAACAGAATTCTCTAGCATATTTCAAAATGTTACTTTTCCCCACCTCATCCTGGAAACACAAGGGGATTCTTTCTCTACTACTTACTATGTGAACTTCATAGAGCTCCTGGAGGTGACTGTCAAAAGTGTGGGAGACAACCTTATAACGACCCCCACACAGCCCAGGAGTTTTAACTCTCACACTTGTCCACACTAAGTATCTAGCAATTTGTCAAAGTTTAGTTTTTCTATTCCTGTGCTGGTTCCCACAGAGATTCCTAATCATGGGTTTCTGCTCTGGTAAGTTGTGATTCTCTGTATCTGTGTATCTCTCCAGTTTTAGAGGTGGTGGTTTGCCCTGTGAATCCACTTCTCTGATCGATCTAAGAAGAGTTGTTTAATTTTTAGTTTCAGCTTTCTACTTATCAAAATGTAGTAAAGCCTTCCAATCACCTTACATACCAGACTGAAATTTAACTAACTTTTAAATTCTAGCTATCCTTCTGAATGTGAAGTGGTATCTCATTACTTTTTTCATTGTAGTTCAGATTTGCATTTCCCTTGTGACTAACAGTGTCGGGTATCGCCTCATGTGTTTATTGGCCATAAGTATATCTCTCTTTCTTTTTTATAAATTTATTTTTGGCTGCGTTGGGTCTTCATTGCTGTGTGCAGGCTTTCTCTAGTTACAGCCCACGGGGGCTGCTCTTCGTTGTGGTGCATGGGCTTCTCACTGTGGTGGCTTCACTTGTTGCAGAGCACCGGCTCTAGGTGCTCAGGCTTTAGTAGTTGTGACACGTGGGCTCAGTAGTTGTGGCTCACGGGCTTAGTTGCGCCACAGCATGTGGGATCTTCCCAGACTAGGGATCAAACCCGTGTGCCCTGCATTGGCAGGCAGATTCTTAATCACTGAGCCACCAGGGAAGTCCCAAGTATATCTTTCTTATGAGAGTTGTCTATTCAAATTATTTTTCCATTAAAAAAGTTAGGTTGTCATTTTATTACTGAGTTGGAAGAGTACTTTATATGCTCTAAATATAAATTTATCCTGAGGTAAATTATTTGTAAATATTTCCTCCATTTTGTAAGTTGTCTGTTTTACATCCTTGATGGTATTCTTTTATGTACAAAGTTTTTATTTTTATTTATTTATTTATTTTTTTGCAGTACGTGGGCCTCTCACTGTTGTGGCCTCTCCTATTGTGGAGCACAGGCTCCGGATGCGCAGGCTCAGCGGCCATGGCTGACGGGCCCAGCCGCTCCGTGGCATGTGGGATCTTCCCGGACCGGGGCACAAACCCACGTCCCTTGCATCGGCAGGCGGACTCTCAACCACTGCGCCACCAGGGAAGCCCAAAGTTTTTAATTTTAATGAAGCCCAATTTATCTACTTTTTTATTGTTGCTTGTGCTTTTGGTGTCGTATATAAGAATCCTTTGCCAAATCCAAGGTAACAAAGGTTTACTCCTATGTTTTCCTCTAAGAATTTTATAGCTTTTACTCATACATTTAGGTCTTTACCCATTTTGAATTAATTTTTGTGTATGATACAAGAAAATAATCCAACTTTGTTCTTTTGCATGTGGCTGTCCTGTTGCCCAGTACAACTTATTTAAAAAACATTATTTCCCCCATGAATGGTCTTGGTACCCTCATTAAAAATCTGTTGACTATAGATGTATGGGGTTATTTCAGGACTCTCACTTCTATTCCATTTTAATCTAGGTATATCCTTGTGCTACTGCTACACTTTTGATTACTATTGCTTTGTAGTAAGTTCTGAAATTAGCAAGAGTAAATTCTCCTACTTTATTCTTCTTTTTCGTGATTGTTTCCACTATTCTTGGTCTCCTGAAATTCCTTATGAATTTTAGAATTGGCTTATCAGTTAGCAAAAAAAGTCAGCTGGAATTCTATAGGAATTATGTTGAATCTGCCCATCTGTTCGAGGGCTATTTCCATCTTCACAATATCAAGTTTTTCAATCCATGAATTTGGGAATGTTTTTTCATTGATTTAGATTGTCTTTAACTTCTTTCTACAATGTTTTGAAGTTTTCAGACTCTAAGTTTTATACTTCTTTTGTTAAATGTATTCCTACGTATTTATTCATCTTGATGCTATTACGAATTGAAATGTTTTCTTAATTTCACTTTCAGATTGATAATTACAAGTGTATAAAAATCCAATTGAAGGGCTTCCCTGGTGGTGCAGTGGTTGAGAGTCCGCCTGCCTATGCAGGGGACACGGGTTCATGCCCCAGTCCGGGAAAATCCTACATGCTGAGGAGCGGCTAGGCCCGTGAGCCATGGCTGCTGAACCTGCGCATCTGGAACCTGTGCTCTGCAATGGGAGAGGCCACAACAGTGAGAGGCCCACGTACTGCAAAAAAAAAAAAAAAACAATTGAAGAGAAGTCAAAACTAAGATGACAGAGTAGAAGGACCTTGGACTCACCTCCTCTCATGAGCACACCACAAACACAACTAAATGCTGAACAGCCATTGATAAAAAAGACTAGACCCTGCCTGAAAAGATATTCTACATCCAAGAACATAAAGAAGAAACCACAACAAGAGGGTAAGAGGGGCACATTCATGATATAATCAAATCCCATAACCCGTGGTTGGGAAATCACAAACTGGAGAATAATTATATTGCAGAAGTTCTCCCACAGGAGTGAAAGTTTTAAGCCCCACATCAGGCTCCTCAGCCCAGGGATCTGGCATCAGAGGAAGAAGCCCCCAAGCATTTGGCTTTGAAGGCCAACAAGGTTCCTATGCAGCAGCTCCATAGGACTGGGGGGAAATGAAAACTTCACTCTTGGAAGGAACACACAAGGTGTCATGCATACTGGGACACAGAGCAAAGTGAGTGACTTCATAGGAACCTGGGCCAAACCTACCTGCTGGTCTCAGAGAGTCTCCTGGGGAAGCATGGTGTGACTGTCATTCTCCCTGGGGACGTGGACACTGATGGTGGAGATTTCAGGGAGTGTTCTGCTAGTTGAACTCCCGGGGAGGCAAACATCTTGCTTGCATCATCAACATCAAGACCTGGTCCTACCCAACAGCCTGTAGGCTCCAGTATTGGGATGCCTCATGCCAAAAAACCAACAGCAGGAACACAAGCCCACCCATCAGGAGGCAGGCTTCTTGAAGACTTCCTGAGCTCACAGCCACCTCTAGACACACCTCTTGACAAGGCCTTGCACACCAGAGGGCCAAGACCGAGCTCCACCAACCAGCGAGCAGGCACCAGCTCTTCCCAACAGGAGACCTGCACAAGCCTCTAGACCAGCGTTATTCAGCAGGTGGCAGGCACCTGAAGCAGGAAAACTACAATCTGGCAGCCTGCAGAACCAAGTCCACAAACAGAAATTAGACAAACTGAGATGGCAGAGGAATATGTTCCAGATGAAGGAACAAAATAAAAACCCCAGAAGAACAACTAAGTGAGGTAGAGATAGGCAATCTACCAGAGAAAGAGTTCAGAGTAATGATGGTAAAGATGATCCAAGATCTCAGAAAAAGGATGGATGTCCAGTGCAAGAAGTTACAAGAAATTTTAACAAAGAATTGGAAAATATAAAGAATAACCAGAGTTGAAGAATACAATAACTGAAATGAAAAAAATACACTAGAAGGAATCGATAGCAGAATAAATGTGGCTGAAAAACAGATAAGTGACCTGGAAGCCAGAATGGGGGAAATCACTGCTGTGGAACAGAAGAAGGACAAAAGAATGAAAAGAAATGAGGACAGTTTAGGAGACCTCTGGAACAACATGAAACATACCAGAATTCACATTATAGAGGTCTCAGAAGGAGAAGAGAGAGAGAAAGGGCCTAAGAAAATTTTGAAGAGATAAGAGCTGAAAATTTCCCTAACATGGGAAATGAAGCAGTCACCCAAGTGCAGGAAGAACAGAGAGTCTCAAGCAGGATTAACCCAAGGAGGAACATGCAGAGACACATATTAATCAAATTGACAAAAATTAATGACAGAGAAAATATTAAAAGCAACAAGAGAAAAGCAACAAATAACATAAAAGGGAATTCCTGTAAGGTTGTCAGCTGATTTTTTCGGCAGAAACTATGCAGGCCAGAAGGGAATAGCATGATATATTTAAAGTGATGAAACGAAACCACCTAAAACCAAGAATACTCTATCCAGCAAGGCTCTCATTCATATTTGACAGAGAAATCAAAAGTTTTACAGACAAGCAAAACCTAAAAGAATTCAGCACCACCAAACCAGTTTTACAATAAATGGTAAAGGAATTCTCTAGGTGGAAAAGAAAAGGCCACAACTAGAAACAAGAAAATTATGAAATGGCAAAGCTCCCTGGTAAAGGGAAACATACAGTAAAGGGAGGAAATCATCCACACACAAATATGATATCAAAACAAGTAAGTGTGAGAGGTGGAGAGTAGAAATGCAGGGTATTTGAAATACATTTGAACTTAAGAGATCATCAGGACTTCCCTGGTGGTCCAGTGGTTAAGAATCTGCCTTCCAATGCAGGGAATGCAGGTTTGATCTCTGGTCGGGGAACTAAGATCCCATATGCTGCAGGGCAACTAAGCCCGTGCACCCTATAGCCTGTATGCCACAACTAGAGAGCCCGTGTGATGTAACTACTACTGAGCCTGGGTGCCACAACTAAAGAGAAGCCCATATGCCACAATGAAAGATCCCACTGATGAAGGAAAATTGGTCAGTTTTGCTAATAATTTGTTATTGTCTCTGGTTCAGCTATCTTTTTTCAAACATTTTGGTGCAATACTGTATATTTTGAAGAAAATGGTAATCTCTTTTTTTTTTTGGAAACATTCTTTGAAGAATAGAGACTAAAATATGTTTAGAAATATATTATTTGCAAATTTTTCTTTGATAAATAAAAGATAGACTCAGAAAAAAAAGAAAGATCCCACATGAAGACCTGATGCAGCCAAATAAATAAATAAATATTTTTTTAAAAAAAGAAACTAAGAGATTGTCACCTTAAAACAACCTTGTATTTGTATAGACTGCTATGTCAAAACCTTATGATAACTGCAAACCCAAAATCCATAATAGATATACACAGAAAAAAAAAAAGGAATCCAAACACAACACTGAAAATAGTTATCAAATCACAAGAGAAGAGGAAGAAAAAAAGACCTACAAAAACAAATGCAAAATAATTAACAAAATGGTAATAAGGACATACATATTGATAATTTCTTAAATGTAAATGGATTAAATGTTCCAAACAAAGGACATAGACTACTGAATAGATCCAAAAACAAGACCTGTATATTAGCTGTTTGCAAGAGACCCACTTCAGATCTAGAGGCACATATAGACAGACTGAAAGTGAGGAAAAAGGTATTCTACACAACTGAAAATCAAAAGAAAGCTGAAGTAGAAATACTCATATCAGAAAAAATATACTTTAAAAAAGAAACTGTTACAAGAGAGGGACTTCTCTGGTGGTGCAGTGGTTCAGACTCCATGCTCCCAATCCTGGGGGCCTGGGTTCAATCCCTGGTCAAGGAACTAGATCCCACATGCATGCTGCAACTAAGAGTTCGCATGCCACAAATAAGGAGCCGGTAAGCCACAACTAAGGAGCCTGCCTGCCACAACTAAGACCTGGCACAACCTAATTAATTAATTAATTACTTTTTAAAAAAGACTGTTACAAGAGAGAAAGAACACTAAATAATGATCCAGTGATCAATCCAAGAAGAAGATATAACAATTGTAAATATATATGCACCCAACAGAGGAGCACCTCAATATATAAGGCAAATGCTAACAAATATAAAAGGAGAAATTGACAGTAACACAATATTATTGGGGTCTTTAACATCCCATTTACATCAATGGACAGATAATCCAGAGTTAAAATCAATAAGGAAATACAAGTCTTAAATATCACATTAGACCAGATGAACTTAATTGATCTCTATAGAGAGTTTCATCTGAAAGCCACAGAATACACATTCTTCTCAAGTGCAAATGGAATGTTCTTCAGGAAAAATCACATGCTGGACCACAATGTGAGCCCTGGTAAATTTAAGAAAATTGAAATCATATCAAGCATCTTTTCTGATGACAATGCTATGAGATTAGAAGTCAACTACAAGAAAAAAACAACCTGCAAAAAACACAAATATGTGGAGGCTAAAAAATATGCTACTAAACAACCAATGGATCACTGAAGAAATCAAAGAGGAAATCAAAAAATACCTAGAGACAAATGAAAAAAAAAATGACAATTCAAAACCCATGGGATGCAACAAAAGCAATTTTTAGGAGGGAAGTTTATAGTGATACAAGCTTACCTCCAGAAACAAGAAAATTCTCAAATAAACAACCTAACCTTACACCTAATGCAACTAGAGAAAGAAGAACAAGCAAAACCTAAAATTAGTAAAAGGAAAGAAATCATAAAGATCAGAGCAGAAATAAATGAAATAGAGCTGAAGAAAACAATAGAAAAGATCAATTAAACTAAGTTGGAGGAAAGGAAACCCTCCTACACTGTTGGTGGGAATGTAAATTGGTATGGCCACTGTGGAGAACAGTATGGAGGTTCCTTTAAAAACTAAAAATAGAGCTTCCATATGATCCAGGAATCCCACACCTGACATATATCTGGAGAAAACCATAATTTAAAAATATACACGCACCCCAAAGTTTGTAGCAGCATTATTTATAATAGCCAAGACATGGAAGGAACCTAAATGTCCACAGACAGATAAATAGATAAAGAAGATGTGGTATATATATACACAATGGAATATTACTCAACCATAAAAAAGAATAAAATAATGTTTTTTAAGGAACCTCCACACTATTCTCCATAGTGGCTGTACCAATTTACATTTCCACCAACAGTGTAGGAGGGCTTACTTTTCTTCACACCCTCTCCAGCATTTATTGTTTGTAGATTTTCTTATGATGGTCACTCTGACTGGTGTGAGGTGATATATCACTGTAGTTTTGATTTGCATTTCTCTAATAATTAGCAATGTTGAGCATCTTTTCATGTGCTTCTTGGCTATCTGTATGTCTTCTTTGAAGAAATGTAAATTTACGTCGCCAGCACATTTTTTGATTGGGTTGTTTGTTTGTTTTTGATATTGAGCCACATAAGCTGTTCGTAAACTTTGGAAACTAATCCTTTGTCAGTTTCATTGTTTGCAAATATTTTCTCTCATTCTGTGGGTTGTCTTTTTGTTCTGTTTATGCTTTCCTTTCCTGTGAAAAAGCTTTTGAGTTAAATTAGGTCCCATTTTTAAATTTTTGTTTTTATCTCCATTACTCTAGAAGATAGATTGAAAAAGATGTTGCTGTGATTTATGTCAAAGAGTATTCTGCCTGTGTTTTCCTCTAAGAGTTTTATAGTATCCAGTCCTACATTTAGGTCTTTAATCCACTTTGACTTTATTTTTTTGTATCATGCTAGGGAGTGTCCTAATTTTATTCTTTTATATGTAGCTGTCCAGTTTTCTCAGGACCACATATTGAAGAGACTGTCTTTTCTCCATTGTATATTTTTGCCTCCTTTGTCATACATTAGGTGACCATAGGTGTGTGGGTTTATCTCTGGGCTTTTGATCCTCTTCTGTTGATGCATATTTCTGTTTTTGTTCCAGTACCATACTGTCTTGATTACTGTAGCTTTGTGGTATATTCTACAGTCAGGGAATCTGATTCCTCCAGCTCCATTTTTCTTTCTCAAGATTGCTTTAGCTATTCAGGATCTTTTGTGTCTCCATACAAATTTTAAGATTTTTTTTTTGTAGTTCTGTGAAAAATACCATTGGGTATTGGATAGGGATTGCATTGAATCTGTAGATTGCCTTGAGTATTATAGTCATTTTGACAAAATTGACTCAATTTAAGAACATAGTTATTTCCTTCAATTTGTATCATCTTTGATTTCTTTCATCAGTATCTTATACTTTTTGCCATACAGGTCTTTTGTCTCCATAGGTAGGTTTATTCCTAGGTATTTTATTCTTTTTGATGTGATAGTTAATGGATTGTTTCTTTAATTTCTCTTTCTGATCTTTCACTGTTAGTGTATAGAAATGCAACAGACTTTTTGAAAAAAAATTTTTATTGGAGTATAATTGCTTTACAATGGTGTGTTAGTTTCTGCTTTATAACAAAGTGAATCAGTTATACATATACATATATCCCCATATCTCTTCCCTCTTGCATCTGCCTCCCTCCCATCCTCCCTATCCCACCCTTCTAGTTGGTCACAAAGCACCGAGCTGATCTCCCTGTGCTATGTGACTGCTTCCCACTAGCTATCTATTTTACATTTTGGTAGTGTATATATGTCCATATATACACTACCACTCTCTCACTTTGCCCCAGCTTACCCTTCCCCCTCCCCGTGTCCTCAAGTCCATTCTCTTCTAGGTCTGCATCTTTATTCCCATCTTGCCCCTAGGTTCTTCATGACCATTTTTTTTTTTTTAGATTCTGTATATATTTGTTAGCATACGGTATTTGTTTTTCTCTGTCTGACTTAATTCACTCTGTATGACAGAATCTAAGTCCATCCACCTCACTACAAATAACTCAATTTTGTTTCTTTTTATGGCTGAGTAATATTCCATTGTATGTATGTGCCACATCTTCTTTATCCATTCATCTGTTGATGGACACTTAGGTTGCTTCCATGTCATGCCTGTTGTAAATAGAGCTTCAATGAGCATTGTGGTACATGACTCTTTTTGAATTATGGTTTTCTCATGGTATATTCCCAGTAGTGAGATTGCTTCATCCTATACTACCCAAAGCAATCTACAGGTTCAATGCAATCCCTATCAAACTACCACTGGCATTTTTCACAGAACTAGAACAAAAAATTTCATAATTTGTATAGAAACACAAAAGACCCCGAATAGCAAAATCAATCTTGAGAGACAAAACCGGACCTGCAGGAATCAGCCTCCCAGACTTCAGACTATACTACAAAGCTACAGTAATCAAAAAAGTATGGTACTGGCACAAAAACAGAAATATAGATCAGTGGAACAGGATAGAAAGCCCAGAGATAAACCCATGCTCATATGGTCACCTTATCTTTGATAAATGAGGCAAGAATATACAGTGGAGAAAAGACAGCCTCTTCAATAAGTGGTGCTGGGAAAACTGGACAGGTATATGTAAAACAATGAAATTAGAACACTCCCTAAACATACAGAAAAATAAACTCAAAATGTATTAAAGACCTAAAGGTAAGGCCAGACACTATCAAACTCTTAGAGGCAAAAATAGGCAGAACACTCTATGACGTAAATCACAGCAAGATCCTTTTTGACCCACCTCCTAGAGAAATGGAAATAAAAACAAAAATAAACAAATGGGACCTAATGAGACTTAAAAGCTTTTGCACAGCAAAGGAAACCATAAGCAAGACCAAAAGACAACCCTCAGAATGAGAGAAAATATTTGCTAATGAAGCAACTGACAAAGGATTAATCTCCAAAATTTACAAGCAGCTCATGCAGCTCAATATCAAAAAAACAAAGAACCCAATCCAAAAATGGGCAGACCTAAATATACATTTCTCCAAAGAAGATACGCAGATTGCCAACAAACACATGAAAGAATGCTCAACATCATTAATCATTGGAGAAATGCAAATCAAAACGTCAGTGTGATATTATCTCACACCGGTCAGAATGGCCATCATCAAAAAATCTACAAACAATAAATGCTGGAGAGGGTGTGCAGCAAAGGGAACCCTCTTACACTGTTGGTGGGAATGTAAATTGATACAGCCACTATGGAGGACGGTATGGAGGTTCCTTAAAAAACTAAAAATAGGACTACCATGCAACAGATTTCTGTGTATTATTTTTGTATCCTGTAACTTTACCAAATTCATTGTTGAGCTTTAGTAGTTTTCTGGTTGCGTTGTTAGGATCTTCTATATATATTTTCATGTCATCTGCAAGCAATAAGTGAATTAAGTCAGTCAGAGAAAGACAAATATCATATGATATCACTTATATGTGGAATCAAAAAATGGTACAAGTGAACTTATTTACAAGTGAGAAATAGACTCACAGACTTAGAGAATGAACTTATGGTTACCAGGGGTAAAGGGTGGGGAGAAGTGATAGATTGGGAGTTTTGGATTGACATGTACACACTGCTATCTTCAAAATAGGTAACGAACAAGGACCTACTGTATAGCATGGGGAACTCTGCTCAATATTCTATAATAACCTAAATGGGAAAATAATTTGAAAAAGAATAGATACATGTATATATATATACCTGAATCAATTTTCTGTACACCTGAAACTAACACAACATTGTTAATCAACCATACCCCAATATAAAATAATTTTTTAAAAAAGAATCAAATAATTTGCAGCAACATGGATAGACCAAGAGATGATCATACTAAGTAGATTAAATCAGACAAGGCAAATGTCATATGATATCATTTATATGTGGAATCTAAAAAATGATACAAATGAACTTGTTTACAAAACAGAAACAGACTCACAGATATGGCAAACAATCTTATGGATACCAAAGGGGAAAGGTGGGGTGAATTATGAATTTGGGAGTAACATATACACACTATTATATATAAAATAGGTAAACAACAAGGACCTACTGTATAACACAGGAATCTACACTCAATATTTTGTAATAACCTATATGGGAAAAGAGTCTGAAAAGGAATCTATCTATCTATCTGAAGCTCTTTGCTGTACACCTGAAACTAACACAACATTTTAAATCAACTATACTTCAATAAAAGATAAATGTAATAAAACATATCTTTCTAACAACAGCTAAAATAAATCCAATTCATTTTTGTAATTGATCTTGTATAATGTAACCTTGCTGAATTAATTGACTAAATCTAATAGCTATTTTAAGCAAATTCCTTTCATTTTTCCATCTGGATTCCTTATATTTCTTTATCCTGTCTAATTTCCTAGCTATTACCTCAATTATAATATAGAAAAAAAGGAGCAAGAGCCATTTATATAAGTTATCTAATTTGTTGGCACACAATTGTTCATTGTGTTTTTCATAATGCTATTTATTTATGTAAGATCAATAGTAACATCCCCTCTTTCACTTGTGATTCTAATAATTTGAGTCTTCTCTTTTACAGTTTGCCAAACTACGTTTGTCAGATTTTTGTTCTTTTAAAAGAACTACCTTTTGATTTTATTAATTTATCTCTAATGCACTTCTATTCTATCACTAATTGCCACTCTAATCTTATTATTATCTTCTTTTTCCTTGCTTTAGGCTTAGTTTTGCTATTCTTTTTCTAGTATCTCAAGGTAGAAAGTTAGTTGTTGATTTGGGATATTGCTTCTTTCATAATGTAGGTATTTATATCTCTAAATTTCTCTCAAAGCACTGCTTTATCTGCATACCATAACATTTGCTAAGGTTTGTCTTGATTTTCATTAAGCTCAGTATTTTCTGCTGTACCCTTTGATTTTTATTTTGAATGATTGATTATCTAGGCGTGTAGTTTAATTTCCAGATACATGTGAGTTTTCTGAATTTTCCCATTATTTATTTCTAATTTTATTCTACTGTGGTTGGAGAATATATTTTATGTTATTTCTATTCTCTTAAATTTATTGATGTTTACTTCATGGCCTAGCATATGTTCTATATTGGGGAATGTATATTCTATTGTTTCTGGGTGGAATATTCTGTAGAGGTCTGTTACGTCTAGCCTGTTCATAGTTTTGTTTCAGTTTTTTATTACTTTGTCGATATGCTTTCTAGTTCTATTCATAGGTTTAAAAAGAAGTGTAGCTGATGTACAATATTATATAAGTAACAGGTTTACAATGTAGTGATTCACAGTTTTAAAGGTGATACTCTACTTATAGTTATAAAATATTGTCTATATTTGTCATGTTGTACAGTGTATCCCTGTAGGTTATTTTATACATAGTAGTTTGTAGCTTTTAATTCCCTACCCATATTGCCCCTCCCCCTTCCCTCTCCCCCCCGATAACCACCAGTTTTTTCTCTATATCTGTGAGTCTGCTTCTTTTTTGTTATATTTACTAGTCCCTTGTATATTTCAGATCCCACATATAAATGATACCATACTGTGTTTGTCTTACGCTTTTTGACTTATTCCACTTAGTATAATGCCCTCCAGGTCCACCCATGTTGCTGCAAATGTCAAAATTTCATTCTTTTTTATGGGTGACCAGAATTCCATTGTATATATATACCACATCTTCTTTATCCATTCATCTGTTGCTGGACACTAAGGTTGCTTTCATATCTTGACAATTGTAAATAATGTTGCTATGAACATTGGGGTGCATGTGTGTTTTTGGATTAGTGGTTTTGGTTTTTTTGGATATATACCCAGGAGTGAAATTGCCAAGTCCTATGGTACTTCTAAATTTAGTTTTTTGAGAAACCTCCATACTGTTTTCCAAAGTGGCTGCACCAATTTGCTTTCCCACCAACAGTGTACAAAGGCTTCCTTTTCTCCACATTTTAAGCAACATTTGTTATTTGTGTTCTTTTTGATGATAGCTATTCTGACATGTGTGAGGTGATATCTCATTGTGGATTTGATTTGCATTTCTCTGATGATTATCAATGTTGAGCATCTTTTCATGTACCTGTTGGCCATCTGCATGTCTTTTTGGAAAAATCTCTATTCATGTCTTCTGCCTAATTTTGAAATTAGTTTTTTTTTTTAATATTGAGTTATATGAGCTGTCTATATATTTTGGATATCCACCCCTTAATGGTCATATCATTTGCAAATATTTTCCATTCAGTAGGTTGTCTTCTTGTTTTGTTGATGGTTTACTTTGCTTTGAAAAACTTTTAAGTTTAATTAGGTCCCATTTGTTTATTTTTGCTTTTGTTTACTTTGCTTTAGGAGACAGATTCCAAAAAACGGTGCTATAATTAACGTCGAAGGGTCTTCTGCCTATGTTTTATTCTAGGAGCTTTGTGGTTTCTGGTCTTACATCATGTCTTTACTCCATTTTGAATTTTCTTTTGTATGTGGTGTTAGAGAATGTTCTAATTTCATTCTTTTACATGTAGCAGTCCAGTTTTCTCAGAGAGTGTCTTTTCTCCATTGTGTGTTGAAGAAAGGGTCTTTTCTCCATTGTGTATTCTTGCTTCCTCTGTTGTAGATTAATTGCCCTTAGGTGCATGGGTTTATTTCTGGTCTTTCCATTCTGCTCCATTGATGTATATTTCTGTTTTTGTGCCAGTAACATAGTGTTTTGATTACTGTAACTTTGTAATATAGTCTCAAGTCAGGGAGCATGATACATCCAGCATGTTTGTGTTTTTTTTTCTCTCTCAATATTATTTTGGCTATTCAGGATCTTTTATCTTTCCATATAAATTTTTAAATTATTTGTTCTTGTACTTGAAAAATGCCATTGGTATTTTGATAGGGATTGCATTGAATCTGTTGATTGCCTTGGGTGGTAAGGTTATTTATTTTTTACTTTTTATTTTTTGGCCACACCACACTGCTTGCAGATCCCAGTTTCCAGACCAGGGATTGAACATGGGCCACAGTAGTGAAAGCACCAAATTCTAACCACTAGACCACCAGGAAACTCCCTTGTATGGTTATTTTAACAATATTAATTCTTCCAATCCATGAACATGATATATCTTTCCATCAGTTTGTGTCATCTTCAATTTCTTTTATCAGTGTCTTATATTTTTCCAAGTAAAGATCTTTTACCTCCTTATGTAGGTTTATTTGTAGATATTTAATTCTTTTTGATGTTATTGTAAATAAAATTGTTTCCTTAATTTCTCTTTCTGATGGTTTGCTATTAGTGTATAGAAATGAAACAAATTTCTGTATATTAATTGGGTATCCTTCAACTTATACAAATTCATTGATGAGGTCTAGTCATTTTTTTGGTGGCATCTTTAGGCTTTTCTATGTATAATAGCATGTTATCTATAAACAAAACAGTTTTACTTCTTCCTTTTAAGTTTGGATTTTTTTTATTACTTTTTCTTGTTTGATTGCTATGGCTATGACTTCGAACACTGTGTTGAATAAACGTGGAAATAGTGGGCATCCTTGTCTTGTTTCTGATCTTAGAGGTAATGCTTTCAGCTTTGCACCATTGAGGATGATTCTAGCTGTGAGTTTGTCATCAATGACCTTCATACGTTGAGTTATATTCCCTCTATGTCAACTTTGATGAGAGTTTTTTAATCATGAATGAATGTTGAATTGTGTCAAGTGCTTTTTCTGCATCTATTTAGATGATCATGTGATCTTTTTTATCCTTTCTTCTGTTTATATGGTGTATCATATTGATTAATTTGCAAATGGTGAACCGTCTCGTGTCCCTGGGTTAAATCCAACTTGATCATAGCATATAGTCCTTTTTATATATTATGGATTCAGTTTGCTAGTATTTTGTTGAGGATTTTTGCATCTATTTCTTCAAAAATATTGACCTGGGGCTTCCCTGGTGATGCAGTGGTTGAGAATCTTCCTGCTAATGCAGGGGACACGGGTTCAAGCACTGGTCTGGGAAGATCCCACATGCCGTGGAGCAACTAGGCCCATGAGCCACAACTACTGAGCCTGCGCATCTGGAGCCTGTGCTCCACAACAAGAGAGGCCGCGATAGTGAGAGGCCTGTGCACCATGATGAAGAGTGGCCCCCGCTTGCCACAACTAGAGAAAGCCCTCGCACAGAAACGAAGACCCAACACAGCAAAAATAAATTAATTAATTAATAAACTCCTACCTGCAACATCTTCTTTAAAAAAAAAAAATTGACGTATAATTTTATTTTTTGGTAGTGTCTTTGTCTGGTTCTGGTATTAGGGTAATGGTGGCCTTGTAGAATAATTTGGGAGTGTTCCATACTCTTCAATTTTTTAAAATAGTTTGAGAAGGATAAATATTAGTTCTTTATATTTTTGTGTTGTTGATTCTGGCTAAATTTTTATCCATTTTGTTTATCTTTTCAGAGAAGCACCTCTTAGTTTTATCTGTCTTTTCTATACTTTTTTTAGTCTCTATTTAATTTATTTATGCTGTTTTTTATTATTATTTTTTAGTTCTACTACCTTTGCATTTTATTTGTTTTTCTTTGTCTAGTTGTTTTAGGTGAAAGGTTAGGTTGTTTATTTAAGATTTTTCTTGTTTCCTGAAGTATGCTTGTATTTCTGTAAATGTCCCTGTTAGAACTCCTTTTGCTGTGTCCCATAGATTTTCAGTTATTGTGTTTTCATTTTCCCTTGTCTCCAGGTATTTTAAAATTTCTTCTTTGATTTCATCAGTGATTCATTGTTTGTATAGTAGCATATATTTAGCCTCCATGTGTTTGTGTTTTTTTCCACATTTTTTTTTTTTTTTTTGTAGCTGATACCTGGTCTTGTAGCACTGTGGTTGGAAAAGATGTTTGATATGATTTCGATTTTCTTAAATTTACTGAAGTTTGTTTTGTGGCCTATCATGTGATCTATCCTGGAGAATGTTGCATGTGCACTTGAAAAGAAAGTGTATTCTGCTGCCTTGGGGTGGAATGTTCTATATATACATAAGTCTATCTGTTCTAATGTGTCATTTAAGGCCTGTGTTTCCTAATTGATTTTCTGTCTGGATGATATGTCCATTGGTGTAAGCGGGGTGTTAAAGTCCCTCACTATTCCTGTGTTGCTGTCTATTTCTCCCTTATGTATTTTAGAATTTGCTTTGTACATTTAGGTGTTCCTGTATTGGGTGCATGTATGTTAATGAGTGTAATATCCTTTTCTTGAAGTGTTCCCTTTATCATTATATAGTGCCCTTCTCTGTCTTTTGTTATAGCCTTTGCTTTAAAGTCTATTTTTTCTGATATGAATATTGCTACCCCACTTTCTTGTCATTTCCTTTTGCATGAAATATCTTGTCCCATCCCTTTATTGTCAGTCTGTGTGTGTTTTTAGCCCTGAAGTGAGTTTCTTGTAGGCACCATATTAAGTGGTTTTTTAAAAAAAATCCAATCAGACATGTATGTCTTTTGATTGGAGCATTTAGTACATTGACAGTTAAAGTAATTATTTTTAAATTAATTAATTAATTTTAATTTTTGGCTGCATTGCGTCTTCATTGCTATGCGTGGGCTTTCTCTAGTTGCAGCAAGCGGGGGATACTCTTCATTGCAGTACATGAACTTCTCATTATGGTGGCTTCTCTTGTTGAGGAGCATGGGCTCTAGGTGCATGGGTCCCAGTAGTTGTGGCACAAGGGCTCATTAGTTGTGGCTCATGGGCTCTAGAGTGCAGGCTCAGTGGTTGTGGCTTATGGGCTTAGTTACTCCACAGCATGTGGGATCTTCTCACATCAGGGCTCAAACCTGTGTCCCCTGCATTGGCAGATGGATTCTTAACCACTGCACCAAAAAGGAAGTCCAGTACAGTAATTATTGATGGTTATGTACTTATTGCCATATTATTACTTGGTTTCCAGTTGTTTTTGTAGTTCTGTCTTCATTTCTTCTTTTTATTTCTTTCCTTGTGGTTTGATGATTTTCTTTAGTAGTATTTTGTGTTCATTTCTTTTTGGTTTTTGCATATCTATTTTAGGCTCTAGATTTGTGGTTACCATGGGGATTATATATGTTGATGAATAATTATCTCTACTTGTTTTAATCTTGTAGTCATTTAAGTTCAAACACATTCAAAAGAGCTATATTTTTTACTTTCCTCCCCACATTTTGTATTTTTCATGTTCTATTTTATATCTTCATGCTTATCTCTTAGCTGTTCATTGTAGTTATATTCACTTTTACAATTTTTTTGCTTTAATCTACATACTGACTTATTTAAGCCATCTTCAATCCTTACTGTATATTTTCCTTTTCTAATGGGGTTTTCCCTTGCCTATAGATTCTTATTTCTTTACATTTCTAACATCTCTTTTATGGTAGATTTAGTATTGATGAACTCTTTTTGTTTCTGCTTGTCTGAGAAGTTCTTTATCACTCTTTGTATTCTAAATTATAATCTTGCTGAGTAGAGTATCCTATGTTGCAGGTTTTTCCCTTTCAGCACTTTGAATATATCATGCTATTTCCTTCTGGTTTGCAAAGTTTCTGCAGAGGAATCAGCTGATATTCTTATGGAGATTCCCTCTTATGTGACTCTTTTTCTCTTGCTTCATTTAGAATTCAATCTTTATCTTTCACTTTTGCCATTTTAATTGTGATATGTCTTGGCATAGGTCTTCAGATTCGGGAACTTTTTTAGCCCTAATTTCTCCAAATAACTTTTAAAATCCCTTCTCTCTCTCTTCTCCTTCTGGAACTCTATAATGCAAATGTTGGAATGCTTAATGTTATCCCCAAGATCTCTTATATTGCTTTCATTTTAAAAAATTGTTTTTCTTTCTGCTGTTCTAATTGGGGGATTTCACTATTCTATCTCCACATCACTTTTGTGTTCTGTATTATTTAATCCACTCTTCATTCCTTCTAACGTGTGTTTCATTTCAGCTATTAAATCATTCACTTCTGATTGGATCTCTTTTTGTATTTTCTAGTTTCTTGTTAAAATGTTCAAGTTTTAGATCAATTCTTTCCCCTAATTCAGTTAATATTTTTATTACCAGTGTTTTGAATTATTTTCTGATAAATTGTTTATTTCTGTTTCATTAGTTATTTATTCAGGGGTTTCCTCTTACTTTTTCAAGTGAGAGTAGTTTCTCTGCCTTTGAATTTTACTTAACTTTCTCTGCCTCTGTGAATTTAGATGAAACAGTTACCTACTGTGGTCTTGAAGTGGTGTTCTTATGTAGGAGCCTCCTGTGCAGACTGAGTGTGCCCATTGCCTTTGGTGGGGGGGGCTGGATTTGATGTGGACACAAGTCAAGTCTTTCATCACAGTGCACTGGTAGCTATCACCTTGGTAGTGGGTGGGGCTGGAGATGGAGTAGCTAGAGCCAGTGCTGAGTTGGGACTTCCTCTCTGCTCAGTGGCCATTAGTTACCTGTCAGGAGCAAGGTCTGTTCCCATTGCTGGAGCAGAAGCCTTAAGGATCAGGCTGAAAGTGTATCATTTAAGTGTTTGTTTTTCCCTCTCCCTGCACTGGGAGGGTAGTGCTAATGCAAGTGGGACCTTTGTGCATACAGAGGTCTGATGCTCTGCCTCTGTAGGCATATGCAAATATGCTCAGATTCAGCCCATGTTTCTGTATTTTCTCTGGACATGGCCACCCCAGATCTAGTGCCACACTGTGGTGTGTGCTGAGTCAGGCCAAATTATTCAGTTGGCTCGGGCTGGGGCACACAATGAGGTTGTTGCAGGAAACTCGGCATCCTCTAAGGCAGACCTCTCTCCATCCTTCTTTGGGTTCAATACCCCTTTGTCTCGAACCACTGATCCCTGTCCACAGCCTCTTCCATTCCTGACCTGGTGTGGAACTGCTCTGCAGGGTAGGTGGGCCCATGTGGTTTCTCTGCATGTATCAGGGGGTGCGCTGTGTTGGAGTGGCTGCCATCAAATTTCTAGTCTTCTGGGCACTGCTTGAGTAAGCACCAACAATGGCCACCACTGCCCCAGCCAGGCTACACCCCAGGAATGTGTCACCTCTTCATCCCAAGGTCGATTCTTTTCCCTGGTTCTGGCCATCCCAGATCCAGTTACACACTGTGAGTTGGAATGAGTGATGCCAGAGCATTCACTTGGTTTGGGCTGGGAAGCATGTTGAGGCAGTGTCTAGAAACCTGGAAACTGCTAGAGTGGACCACTCTAAGCCCTCCTTTGGGGGCTATCAAGCATGTGCATTCTCCTCGTGCAAAGAGTCAAGGCTTCTCTTGTCTATCTGGACCAGCATCATCCAGCCAGCCAAAGTGGTTGTATCCTCTTTGTAGGAACACAGGACTAGGACGTCCATTATGTGTCTCAACCTGCTTACTCCCCAGGGTGGGTGTCTGCCCCTGAAATCTCCCTTTTCCTCTGAGTCCCCTCCCAGGGTCATAGGTCCTGACCCAATTGCTTTTCCCCCCTTTCTACCCAATTATGTGTGTATCTTTCTTACAGCCTTGGTTGTACAGGAGACCTGCCAGTTTCCAGTTACTTTTTAGTGACAATTTTTCCACAAGTAGATGTATTTTTGATGTGTTTATGGGAAGAGGAGAGCTCCACGTTGTCTTACTCCATCATTTCAATCCTCCCCAAGATGAGCTTATTCTGTAGCTTTCTTCTTGGATCAAAAAGATAAGACCGGGCTTCCCTGGTGGCGCAGTGGTTGAGAGTCCGCCTGCCGATGCAGGGGACGCGGGTTCGTGCCCCGGTCCGGGAAGATCCCACATGCCGCGGAGTGGCTGGGCCCACGAGCCGTGGCCGCTGAGCCTGCGCGTCTGGATCCTGTGCTCCGCAACGGGAGAGGCCACAACAGTGAGAGGCCTGCGTACAGAAAAAAAAAAAAAAAAAAAAAAAGATAAGACCTAATTATATTATGCTTAAAAGAAACACACATTAAGTGAAAGAACCAGGTTTAAAAAAGGATAGAAAAAGATACAACATGAAAATACTAATTATAGAAGAATCCAATGGGACAATATTATTATAGGGGAAAGTAGATTTCAAGACAAGGAATATTGCCAAAGATAAAGACTACATTTTGAAGTGCTAAAAGACA
This sequence comes from Grampus griseus, assembly GCF_964374135.1. Taxonomy (NCBI): domain Eukaryota; kingdom Metazoa; phylum Chordata; class Mammalia; order Artiodactyla; family Delphinidae; genus Grampus; species Grampus griseus. The sequence continues at coordinate 86,072,637 of NC_139017.1, forward strand.
TTTATGAAAACATAAAAACACTAAATTTAGGGGCTTCCCTGGTGGTGCAGTCGTTGAGAGTCCGCCTGCCGATGCAGGGGACACAGGTTCATGCCCCGGTCCGGGAGGATGCCACATGCCGCGGAGCGCCTGGGCCGTGAGCCATGGCCGCTGAGCCTGTGCATCCGGAGCCTGTGCTCCGCAACGGGAGAGGCCACAACAGTGAGAGGCCCACGTACCACAAAAACAACAAAAATAAACCAAAAAAACACTAAATTTATATGCATTTAATAACATGGTTTCGAAATATATGAAGCAAAAATTGACAGAGCTAAAAAGACAAATCCACAATCATAATGTAAGATTTAACACACCTTTGGTAATTAATAGAACAATCATATTAAAAATTAGTAAGAATTTAGAAAATTTCCATTACACTATTATCCAACTCAACTATAATCAATATTTATGGAAGACTATGCCCAACCACTTCAGAATATACATTCTTATCAAGTGTGCAAGGAAACTGTCCATATATTAGGCCTTTAAGCAAGTCTTAATACATTTGAAAGGGCTGAAATCACACAGAGTATTCACTTTGCCAAAAGTGAAATAAATCTAGAAATCAATGAAAAGGGCAATTTTTAAAAAGTCTAAATATTTGGAAATTAAATAACATACTTCAAATAACCAATAGTTCAAAGCAGAACTCACAGTGGAAAATAGAAAATATTTTAAGTTGAAGAATAATAAAAACTATTTCAAAACTTATGGGACACATCTAAAGCAGGGCTTAGAGGGAAATGTAAAGCTTTAGACACACAGTTATAGGAGAAGAAAAGTTTAAAAATCTATCCTTCCACCTTAAGAGTAGAAAGAAAGAAAATTAGACCTAAGGAAAAATAGAAGAAAGGAAACAACAAAGACAGGAGCAGAAATCAGTGAACAGAAAACAGACACACAATGGAGAAAATAAGAAAAGTTAAAAGTTTGTTTTGAAAATTTAATAAAATTACTAACCAGCTAGCAGGACTAATTAAGAGGAAAAAGTGAGAGAAACCAAAAGTTTTCAATATCTGGAATTTTATTTATATTTTTTAAAGATTTTTTTTTATTTAGACCATTTTTAAAGTCTTTATTGAATTTGAATTTGTTACAATATTGCTTCTGTTTTCTGTTTTGGTTTTCTGGCTGTGAGGCATGTGGGATCTTAGCTCCCCAACCAGGGATCGAACCCTCACCCTATGCATTGAAAGGCAGAGTCTTAACCACTGGACTTCTAGGGAAGTCCCAATATCTGGAATTTTAAAAGATGACATCTCTAATAGGAGATATTTGCTCTTGAGAGATACGAATTTTTTAAATCAGTCTTATTTTTTCATATCTGATCTGATAGTTGGGGAGCCAGGGAAACTAGCTCCTACCTGGCTGTGTAGACTGCTGTAAGGACACATGCAAGCTTTACTCCCACAAAAGAGGTATGCTTACAGCTGTCCCACTAGCAGCTGTGGTTCCTATCCTATATCATATTGAATAGACCTCTGTCAAGGAATGGTAGCATCTGCTGTGTCTTGGAAAGACACACTGATAACAACTTAATAAGGCCAAGGGACATTGGAAAAAAGATTTTACCAAAATTCCCACTATGTGTGGGAGCAGGTAAATCACAGCCAGGCAGCAAAAATCATTCCAACCAAGTCAGCCAGTGCATTTTTATATGGTATGAACCTGTACTGGAGTTTAAATAATGTCCTTTGTTGTCACCTAGAGAAAACTGATGGGAATGCAAAAATTTCTTAAATGATTTCAAGTGACAAACTTTTTAGAAAAATTAAGCCAAGAGACTATGGACAAAAACTTAGTTTTGAGTTACTGAGATAAGACTGTTTCAGATTGGATAAACCCCTAATTTACTGATGGTATATGAAAGAAACATTTTACTGAAAAGAGAAAAATGACACTGTACTACGTTTGGTTTATTAAACGTTCTGATGTGTTGGTATTTGATGTAAACTTACATTTGATCCCTAAGATACAAAGACCTGTGGCATTCTAGAAATTAATTGGCTAAAGAAAAGTCCAATTTGTTAAGGGACAGAAGGAATGCTGAATAAGTCTCACTGAATAATAAAAATTTTGGTGATTATACAATGTATTAGCTTGTCTTTTCCTATGTTAAAGGTGCTAATGTCGTGGGAGAGAGTATGAATAAAGGATTTTTTTTCTTTTCTGCATGAAAATTTTATCTTGAGTTTGTTTTCTAGCTCTGGAAATAAATATGGATTTTATGTATCAATTATGTTACTAAGCAACATTTGCTTCAGTTAAAATGAACCTGATTGGTAAATTGAATCTGGACTTGGAGAGCTATAAATACCTCATGAGAATCCATATTTGGGGCATTTCCTTAGTGTGAGACTCATAACTGGACAATATCCTTGAGGGAACCCTGAAAGTTACGTCTATGGAGTTGGGGTAAGCTTCTGAGGAGCATGGGGCTTTTAAGACAGAGAAACTTCCACATTTCACTCAATGTTAATCTCATTTCTTTGAAACTGAGCTCTTATTTGTGGGGTCAGGGAAAGTAGATCTGAAGTGGTTATGTGAACTATTACAAAGACTGCTGCAAGGTTTACTTCCAAGAAGAGGAATGCATAGCATGCTGTGGTGCCTGTCTCATAGCCTCTGAGTAGACTAAGCGTGGCCTATAATAGTTTTGTAAGACAGAGTGCTTAGTTAAACCTGAAGAAAAAAATCTCAGTTTGAGAGGAGACATCAGCAAGATGATGGACGTGGGCATTTCAATGCTTGTCTCCCCCACAAAAACAACAAATAAACAATTACAAACCAACAAAACATCTCTGTAAAAGCTGTGGACTGCAATCGAGGATCAGCAGAAATCCCATGGAGTACAAAAACTTAGGATGGCTGCATAGAAAAGCATAGGTAGTATTTTACCACTATCACCCCATCTTCCTAGTCCAAAGCATCTCAGCACCAAGAGGAATTCCTTGGAGGGATTTTAGGCATGACAAAAAGGAGAACAGGAGGAGTCCAGCAATCTTTGTCGCTGCTGGAACATCTATAACCTTTGCTACTAAGAACACCGACAGTCTTTACCAACTCTGAATGCAGTTGATATAGCTGCCCAGAGCCCCTGTCACTACATCTCCCCCACGCCCCCAGGGTTGTTGCTGTTTCTGTGCTGAGACCTGCTCCCTAGGAAATGAGTCACTGCTGCATACCAATTTCCAGGATTTGGATGCCACAGTCTCTTACCATATATGGAACCAGAGCTGCTGCTGTGCTGTGCCCCATCCCCTGGGTACTGAGTCAGGGCTTTAACCCACCATCAACAGTGCTGCACTGCTGCTGCTCTGGGCTCCAACCCTAGGGCCCAAGCTGTGGCTGTGACCGTAGTTTTGCTGCTCTGCACTCAGATACCTGAGGCCTGAGTTATAGTTATGACCTGACATCACCAGAGCTGCACTCCTGGTGCACCCTGTCCCCTAGGTCCAGGCTACCACTGCACCCTGTTATCCCAGGGCCCGTCACTACTTCGTCACCCCCACTCCACTCCCCTGGGGCCCAAGTTACCACAAAAAGCTCTAACTTCACTTCTTTGGATAACCTCACATGACTGTACCTCAGACACTCATGCCACCACAGCAGCAAATGTGTCTGTGCCCCCAGCTCCAGGCACTATGGTAGTTCTGCATGCTCCTGAGCACAAGACACCAGCTTTGCTGCTAATCTGAGTGTCATTGTTCTAGACATGGTGCCAGAAAGGATCTTATTGGCTAGAATTTCCTCTCACAGACAAAAAGAACAGAAGGACCCCAGCAGACTTTGTCACCAAGAACCCCAACATCCCTAGTTACCACTGCCACCAAAGATACCTGCAGCCTTGATCACTAAAGATTCCCACAGTCTTTGCTGACATTGACTACAGGTGATAGAACTTCATGGAGACTATATCACTGTGCCCTTCCCAGAACTAGAGACTGCACCTCATCAATCACTGCCCTTGCAACCACCTGCAGGTTAAAGTCTTTCCTCACTGAAGCCAATCCAAAAGGGCTTGAAGAGGTGATTGCACTCTCAAATGTGCAGACTTCAGCACAAAGCCACTAGAAACAGAAAAACATAAAGAAACCTGATACCACCAAAGGAAAAAATAATTATCCAGTAACTGACCAAAAAGAAATGGAGATCTACCAGTTACCTGAAAAAACAAAAAAACTCAAAAGAATTAACTTAAGGAAGCTCAGGGATTTTCAAGTGAACACAAATAAACAGCTCAATGAACTCAGAAAAACAATACATGAACAAAATGACAAGTTTAACAAAAAGATAGATATCATGAAAACAGAACCAATCAAAAATGCTGGAGCTGAAAAATACAATGAATGCAATGAAAAGTGTAAAAAAGAGTTTCAACCACAGACTTGATTAAGCAGACGAAAGAATCTGTGAACTCAAAGATATATCTCTAAATTATCCAGTCGGAGAAGAAAATAGAAATAGAAGTGAAAAAGAATGAAGAAAGCCTACAGGATTATGGGACACCATTATGAGAGCAAATATACTCATTAAGGGAACCCCAGAAGAAGAAGAAAGGAGCAGAAAGCTTATTTAAAGGAGTAATGGCTGAAAACTTTCCAAATCTGGGGAAAGACGTGGACATTCAGGTACGTGAATCTCAAAGGTCCCCAAACAGACTCACCTCAAAGGGTCTTCATCAAGACACACTATGATAAACTCTCAAAAATCAAAGATAAAGTGAGAATTTTCAAAAGCAGTGAGAGAAAAATGACTTCATTTACAAGGGATACTCAGTAAAGCTATCAGAAGATTTCCCAGTAGAAACCTTGCAGGCCAGGAGACGGTGGGATGATATATTCAAAGTGTTGAAAGTAAAATAAATGCCAACCAAGAATACCTTGCCTGACCAAGTTGTCCTTCAGAAATAAAAGAAAGAAAAGGCCTTCTTTAGACAAACAAAAGTTGTGGGAGTTCATCACCACCAGAGAAACTAACCCCGAAGATAGCAGAAGTAAGTCTAAAACAAAGATTAGAGCAGAAATAAATTAAATAGAATACAAGGAAAATAGAAAGGATCAATAAAACAAAGGGTTGGTGTAAGAGGTACAAACTACTATGTATAAAATAAATAAAATACATGGATATATTGTACAGCACAGGGAATACAGCCAATATTTTATAATAACTTAAAATTTTTTTAAATTTTATTTATTTTTTATAATAACTTTAAATGGAGTATAACCTATAAAAATATTGAATCACTGTTGTACACCAGAAGCAAATATATTGTTGTAAATCAACTATACTCTAAGGGGAAGAAAAAAGGTTTTCTTTTTTTTAAAGATAAAATTGACAAGCATTTACCTAAGCTAAATTTTAAAAAGAAGACTCGATTAAAATTATAAACAAAAGAAGAGACATTACAACTGATACCACAGAAATACAAAGGATCATAAGAGATTACTATGAGCAATTGTACATTAACAAATTAGGTAAAATAGAAGAAATGATAAATTCCTAGAAACATACAACTTTCCAAGACTGAAAAAAACAAAAAAAGTGAAAAACACTAATAATGAGTAAGGAGATCAAATCAGTGACCAAAAACCACCCAATAAGGAAAAGTTCAGGATGAGATAACTTCATTGGTGAATTTTACCAAGTATTTAAAAAATAATTAATACCAGTACTTCTCAAACAACTCTTTCAAAAAGTTGAAGAGGAAGAAACACTCCTAATCTCATTTTACAAGGCTAGCATTACCTGATACCAAAGCCAGAAAAGGACACAAGAAAAGAAAGTTACAGCCCAATATTCCTAATAAATATTGGTGCAAAAATCCTCAACACAATACTAGCAAACCAAACTTAAGAGTATGTTAAAAAGATCCTACATCATGCTAAAGTGAGATTTATCCTTGGGTTGCAAAATGGTATGATATATGCAAATCAGTCAATGTGATATGCCACATTAACAGAATGAAGGATACAAATATAGGATCATTTCAGTCCATGAAGAAAAGCATTTGACAAAATTCAACAGCCTTCTGGATGAAAGCTGTCAACATATTAGGGATAGAAGGAACATACCTCAACATAATAAAAGCTGTATATGACAAGCCCACAGCTAACATCAAACTCAACTTGAAAAGATAAAAACTTTTCCTCTAAGCTCAGGGACAAGAGAAAAATGCTTACTCTTGCTAATTTTATTCATCATAGTATTAGAAGCCCTAGCCACAGCAATTAGGCAAGAAAAAGAAATAAAAGACATCGAAATCACAAGGGGAAAAGTGAAACTATCTCTATTTGCAAATTATATAATCTTATACATGGAAGACCCTAAAGACTCCAAAAAAAACTTTTATAACTAATCAAATTCAGGAAAGTTACAGGATACAAAATCAACATATAAAAATCAGTTGCATTTTTATACACAAACAATGAACTATCAAATAGAAATTAAGAAAGCAATACCATTTAAAGTAGCATCGAAAACAACAAAACAATTAGGAATAAATTCAACCAAGGATGTGAAATACCTATACACTGAAAACTATAAGACATTGATGAAATAAATTGAAGAAGACATAAATAAAAGGAAAGATATCCTGTGTTCTTGGATTGGAAGTATTTATATTGTTAAAATGTCCATATTACTCAAAGCAATCTACAGATTCAATAGGATTCTTATCAAAATTTCAATGGCACAGCTCCCCTGGTGGTGCAGTGGTTAAGAATCCACCTGCCAATGCAGGGGACACTGGTTCAAGCCCTGGTCTGGGAAGATCCCACATGCCACAGAGCAACTAAGCCCATGCACCACAACTACTGAGCCTGTGCTCTAGAGCCCATGAGCCACAACTACTGAGCCCAAGTGCCACAACTACTGAAATGCACGCACCTAGAGCCCATACTTTGCAACAAGAGAAGCCACCCAATGAGAAGCCCACACACCACAACAAAGAGTAGACCCTGCTTGCTGCAACTAGAGAAAAGCCCACGCACAGCAACAAAGACCAATGCAGCAAAAATAAAAAAATAAAATAAATTTATTTTAAAAATTCCAATGTCATTTTTTACAGAAGTAAATAATTCAATCCTAAAATTGGTATGGAACCACTAAGGACGCTGAATAACCAAAGCAATCTTGAACAATGAATCCAAAGGAACCCACACTGAGACACATTATTATCAAAATGTTCAAAGACAAAGGCAAAGAGAGAATATTACAAGCAGCAAGCGAGAAACAACTCATATATACAAGAGATTCTCAATAAGACTATCAGTCTATTTCCCAGTAGAACCCTTGGAAATCAGAGGGTAATGGAGTGCTATATTCAAAGTGTTGAAAGAAAATATACTGTCAACTGAGAAGTCTATATCTGGCAAAACTGTCCTTCAAAAATAAGGGGGAAATTGACATTCCCAGATAAACAAAAGCTGAGTCAGTTTGTTACCACTAGACCTACCCTGCAAGAAATGCTAAAAGTAATCCTTAACTTTAAAGTGAAAGGAAACTGGACAATAACTCAAATCTGAAGAAAAAAAAATGTTTGGTAAATACAAATACACAGGAACTTGTAAAATTCACTATTATTGTAATATAACTCCACTTTTTCACTTTTCACTTTTATAACCTCACTTTTTATTTTCCATAGGATTTAAAAGATGTATACATAAAAAGTAATTATTAAACTATGTTATTTGGCATTTAATGTATAAAGATGTAATTTGTGACATCAATAACAGAAAGCGGTAGACAGAAGTATGTAGGAGCAGAGTTTTTGTATGCTTTTGAAGCTAAATTGGCATAATTTCAAATTGGATTGTTTTAAGTGTAAGATGTTATAAACCATCTTTATAGTAACCCAAAAGAAGATATGTATAGAAAATACATTAAAAGATTGGGAAAGGAATCAAAATATTTCACTACAAAGAACAGCTAAACACAAAAGGCAGTAATAGAGAAAATGAGGGATAAAAAAGCTATGTTACATAGAAAACAAATAGCAAATAGGAAGAAGTTAAGTCCTTCCTTATAAGTAACTACTTTAAATGTAAATGGATTAAACTCTATAATCAAAAGACAGATATTGGCACAATGGATTTTTTAAAAATGATGCAAATATTTGCTGTTTATAAGAGATTCACTTTAGATCCAATGACACAAATAGGTTGAAAGTAAAAGTATATAAAATTTATTCCATGCAAATAGTAATCAAAAGTGTGTTGGATGGCTATAATATCAGACAAAATAGATTTTAAACTCAAGAAAAGATTACAAGAGATAAAGAAGGACATGGTATATTGAAAAAGGCTCAATACAGCAAGAACATATAACAATTATAAACATTTATGCACCTAATAACAGACCTTTAAAATATTTGAAGCAAAAATTGACATAATTGAAAGGGAAAATAGTTAGTTCTACAATAATAGTTGAAAACTTCAATACCCCACTTTCAATAATGAATAGATCAACCATACAGAAATAAGTAGGAAAACAACCAATTTGAAAATTTCAAAAATGGACTAAACAACATATATAAGAACACTGTACCCAAGAACAGCAGAATATATATCCTTTTCAAGTTCACATAAGACATGCTCCAAGATATACTGTATGCCAGGCCATGAAACAATTCTCAATAGATTGAAAAAAATACATGCCATACAAATTATTTTCTCCAACAAAACTGGAGCAAAGTTAGAAATCAGTAACAGGAGGAGTACTGGAAAACCCCAAAATACACAGAAGTTAAACAACAAAATCTTAAACAATGAATTGGCCAAAAAAGAAATCATGAGGGAAATTAGAAAATATTTAGAGGGAGATGAAATGGAAACACAACATACAAAAAGTTATGGGATGCAGCAAAAGCAGTGCTCAGAGGGAAATTTATAGTGGTAAATGTATATAATTACTAGGAAGAAGGATCTTAAATTGATAACCTAACTTTACATAATAAGAAACAAAAAATCAAACTAAACCCAAAGCTACCTGAAGAAAGGAATTAATAAACATTAGAGTGGGAATGAACAAAACAAAGAATAGAAAACCAACAGAGAAAATCAATTGAAGGATAAGTTGTTTCTTTGAAAATATCAACAAAATTTACAAACTCTAGCAGGAATGACAAAAAATAAAATACAGAAGACACAGTTATTAAAATTAGAAACATAAGCAGGGACTTTACCAGTGACCTTACAGAGACAAGAAGTTATAAGAGAATACAAGATTAGATACCTAGAAAAACTGAAAAATATTCCTTGAAATATACAAATGATCTAAACTGATTCATGAAGAAATACAAAATCTGAAAAGACATATAACTAGTAAGGAGATAGAATCCATAATTAAAAGCTTCTAAAGAAAGAAAAATTGTAGACTTGAGGGTTTTATCAGTCAATTCTACTATATATTTAAAGAATTAACACCAATAATTCTCTAACTCTTGCAAAAAGTGGAAGAGGAAAAACTTCTAATTCATTCTATGGACCAGAATTACTCTGATAGGAGAATGAGATGATATCACAAAAAAAGAAAATTTAGTGTACCTTATGAATAGATTTCAAAATCCTTAAAATTACTAGCAAACTGAAGTATCACCTCACACCAGTCAGAATGGCCATCATAAAAAAGTCTACAAATAATAAATGTTGGAGAGGGTGTAGAGAAAAGGGAATCCTTGTATACTATTGGTGGGAATGTGAATTGATGCAGCCACTATGGAAAACATTATGGAGGTTTTTTAAAAAACTAAAAATAGAGTTATCATATTATCTAGCAATTCCACTCCTGGGCATATATCCAGAACAGATGAAAACTCTAATTTGAAAAAAATACATGCACCCCAATGTTCATAGCAGTACTATTTACAATAGCCAAGAAATGAAAGCAACCTAAGTGTTCATCAACAGATGAATGAATAAAGATGCGTGTTGTGTGTGTGTGTGTGTGTGTGTGTGTATTCATTCCATTGTATATATACAATGCAATATTACTCAGCCATAAAAAGGAATGAAATATTGCTATTTGCAGCAACATGAATGGATCTAGAGATTATCATACTGAGTGAAGTCAGACAAAGACAAATATTATATGATATCACTTATATGTGGAATCTAAAAAATAACACAAATGAACTCATTTACAAAACAGAAGCAGACTCACAGACATAGAAAACGAACTTATGGTTACCAAAGGGGAAAAGGGAGGAATGATAAATTGGGAGTATAGGATTAACAGCTACACACAACTATATATAAAATAGCTAAACAACAAGGATTTACTGTATAGCACAGGGAACTATATTGAGTATCTTGTAATAACCTATAATGGAAAAGAATCTGAAAGTGAATATATATTCATATATATATATATATATTCTGAAACTATATATATATATATATATATATGGGTATACATACACACACAGAATCACTTTGCTGTACACATGAAACTAATACAATATCATAAATCAACTATACTTTTAAAAAGTTAGCGAATAGAATCCAACAGCATATTAAGAGGATTATTCACCATAAGCAAGTGGAGTTTAGTTCAAAAATGCAAGTAGGTTTCAACATAAGAAAATCAGTCAATGTAATATATCACATTAATAGAATAAAAGGGAAAAATACATTTGACCATCTCAATTGATGCAGAAAAGACATTTGACAATATCCAACATCCTTTCATGACAAAATCAGTAAACTGGGAATAGAGGAAAACTTCCTCAACATGATAAAGGATATTTATGAGAAGCTCAATGTCATATCATACTCAGTGGTGAAAGACTGAAAGCTTTCCCTCTAAGATCATGGACTTCTCTGGTGGTCCAGTGGTTAAGACTCCATGCTTCCACTTCAGGGGCATGGTTTCGATCCCTGGTCAGGGAAGTTCCACATGCCACGTGGTGTGGCCAAAATATATATATATATATATATATATATATATATATATATATATATATATATATATATCAGGAAGACAACTATGCCCACATTCAGCATCATTATGGAAGTTCTAGCCAGAGCTATATGACAAGAAAAATAAAGGGAATCCAAATTGGAAAGGAAGAGGTAAAACTATATTTATTGGCAGATGACACAATACTGAAAATCTTAGAGAATCTCCAAGAAAGCTACTTAAGCTAAAAATTCACAGAGTACAAGATCAATACACATAAATCAGTTGTATTTCTATACACTAGCAATGAACAATCCAAAAAAGAATTTAAGAAAGCAATCCCATTTAAAACACAGTAGGCCCCTACATACGAATGAGTTCTGTTCTGAGAGTGTTTTCATAAGTCCAATTTGTTCATAAGTCCAACAAAATTAGCCTAGGTACCCAACAAACACAATCAGCTATATAGTACTGTACTATATTATGTTTACAATACTTTTCACACAAATAATACATAAAAAATAAACACAAAAAATGAAGAAAACATTTTTAATCTTATAGTACAGTACCTTGAAAAGTACAGTAGTACAGTACAACAGCTGGCATACAGGGGCTGGCATCAAGTGAACAGGCAAGAAGAGTTACTGACTGGAGGAGGGAAAGGAGGTGGGAGATGGTAGAACTGAAGGATTGTCAGCAATAGGAGATGGAGGGCAAGCTGCACTTTCACTCATGCCTGATGTTGATGGCACAGGTTCTGGTTCCTTGCTGGATTCAACTCTATCTACTCTCTTGAAAAAACTATCTAGTGATGTCTGGGTAGCAGCTTTTTTTTTTTTTTCTCATCATGGATGACACGGTAGCCCTGGATTGCATTCTGAAAGGCTGCTGAAAACTTTGTGTACTGTTCTACGTTTGGGTTCTGTGCCTCCAAAACTAACAGTGCCTCTTCAAATAAAGAAAATCCCCTTGCCATTTCCTGCATCATGAATCTGTTTGGTTCTTAAGTTACTTCTACTTCCTGTTGTCTCTCTCTCTTCATCCTTTCTCTGGGCCTCCAATTCTGTCTTTTCACCTTGCTCCACTTTCTCAATTATTTTCACTTTTGTTTCCATCATTATCACCGGATACTTCTTAGCAGTACCAGCTACATCACTGCTGCTTTTACGCTTGCTTCCAGACATCCTGAGCTTGAAATAAAAATACTGTACTACTGTACTCTATACAGTACTGTACAGTAAAGTACACAAAAGCACAACCACTTATAGAGGACACACACACATGACAATGTATGCCAGACACGTGAACTACATGATTGGACATGTGAACTCACATTCTCATCTTTGAAAATTTGCAACTTGAAGGTTCATATGTAGGGGACTTGCTGTAGCATCTAAAATACTTAAATGTTTAAGAATAAATCTAACCAAAGGGGTGAAGATTTGCATGCAAAAAACTACAAAACATTGCTGAAAGAAATTAAAGATCTGAATAAATGGAAAGGTTTCCCATGTTCATGAATAGGAAGACTCAACATTGTTAAGATAGCAATACTACCCAAAGTAATCTACAGATACAACACAATCCTTATCAAATTCTGAATAGCTATTTTTGCAGAAACAGAAAATCCAATACTCAAATTCATATGAATTATAAGTGTTGCCAAATAATCAAAACAATCTTAAAAAATGATTAAAGTTGGAGGTCTCATAATTCCTGTCTGAAACTTACTGAAAAGATACAGTAATTAAAATAATACAGCACTGGCATAAGGACAGACATTACACCAATGGAATAGAATCGAGATCCCGGAAATAAACATTCACATATTGAGCAGCTGACTTTCAACAACAGTGTCAAGATTATTCAATAGAGAATGGAGAGTTTCTTCAACAAATGGTGCTTGGAAAACTGGATAGCTACATGCAGAAGAATGGAGCTGAACTCATACCTTACACCATATACAAAAATTAACTGAAAATTGATCAAGATCTAAACTTAAGAACTAAAACTATAAAACTGTTATAATAAAATATTGGGAAATGTGACATTTGACCAAAAGCATAAGCAATGAAAGAATAAATAAATAAATTGTACTTCATCAAAATTCTGTACATTGGAGGATCCTACCAAGAAAGTGTATTGTAAATTTTAAAACTATATTTTCCTGCTGCTCTACATCCCAACAAATAGCCCATGAACACCCTACGCAGATGACCAGATGCACCAGTGTGATAGGGTTGGCCCCTGTCACAAGTTCCCCTTCTTGTCCTCCTCTGACTGTGACCTAGTGACATCCAAACACACCAATAAAATCCCTGGCACCTTTTGCTTGTGTACTCACCTTGAACTTGATCTCCAATAAAGGCAGGTGCTCACAGGTTCTCTCTCTCTCTCACAGGTTCATCTCTCTCTCTCTCTCTCTGTCTCTCTCAGCTCCCCACTTGCTTGCTGAGTCTGCTCCCTAGGTGCTCCTCCCATGTGACTTTTCAGCATGTGGTGATTTTGTCTCTCTAGGACCTGTGAGTATAATAAACCCTGTTTTCCTGAGCCTCTCTTGTGCCCCCACTTGTGGCCACACCTGACTGACCATCACCTAAAAGAACACAGAATAAGTGGCATCATAAAGAGGATGGCTGGGCTTCCCTGGTGGCACAGTGGTTAGGAATCCATCTGCCAATGCAGGGGCCACGGGTTCGAGCCCTGGTCCAGGAAGATCCCGCATGCCGTGGAGCAACTAATCCCATGCATCACAACTACTGAGCCTGTGCTCTAGAGTCCCTACACAACTACTGAAACCTGTGAGCCTAGAGCCCGTGCTCTGCAACAAGAGAAGCCACCGCAATGAGAAGCCCGCAAACTGCAACGAAGAGTAGCCCCCACTCACCGCAACTAGAGAAAGCCCGCACACAACAACGAAGACCCAACACCAAAAATAAAAAATAAAATAAATAAATTTATTTAAAAAATAATAAAATAAACAAATAAGTAAACAAATAAATAAATAAGCAAACAGGATGGCCTAGTCACTGGCAGTGAGAAGAGATTTAAGATGCCCCTTGACTCCTCTTAGCTTACTAATTAGCTGGCCCAGTTGGGCTTTACCATCTGGGAAGGCTTGATGTAGTGTTGATGTCCCTGTGTTCCTCTTTGCACTACAAATTTGCATTGCCTTTTTTTGGGTACTGTTGAGTCTCCCCACCCTATATTGTGGATCTCCTTCGCCTAGAACACCCTGAGATTCCACTTCTAGCCAGCTCTGACTTTTCAACAGAGGGAGAAAGTTTCTCTTAGTGCTTTAATAGACAAACTAACACAATCGGCTAAAAATATTAGGAAGGTTCCATCAGGACAGAGGGTGAGAATGGAAGGGTGACTTCCCTACTCCCAGTAAAGGCTCACTGAATATCAGATGCAGACTATTAGCTGATTCATGGGCAGACAAAGACGGCATCAGGTTAGGGGAGCTTCCTCATGTTTAAGTTCCTTCCTCGTGTTCATATTTCTCAAGTTCCTCCCCAATCCTAAGCAGTGAAGGAACACCCCCTTCAAGTCAATTCTATCATGGGCTTACTAAGGGTTGATGCTGGGGGCCATGGCTTCTCTGCTGCGTACCTTGCTGCTGTTGCTTTTAATCTCTCTACCCCATGAGGTATGGAAGGCCCTATCCCTAGAGATCAGTAGCTCAGGATCAGATGGCTAGGATGGGAACAGAAGCATTTGATTCTGGCACCTCCCAACATGCTAGAGGAGGTTACCAAGTACTAAAGAAACGTAAAACCTCTTTGCATCTCTATTAGTGCTGTTGCATATCAGTATGCCAAGATGCTTCTGCTCCACTCCAAGGTCTAATAGCTCTCCCCAGGGAAGCCTTGGCTATCATATCTCTCCTAGATGCAGACCCAACCCAGCTGGGACACTCTAGAGAGGGACGATGCTGCCTGTGAGGGGGATCATGGGAAGGGAGCATTTAAGTTCTTTCTTGTCACAACCCAGCTGGTCAAGAGCATAGGAAATTGTGAGAAATTAGAAACTGAAATTTGTAATTTGATGAGACTGGAAATTCAAATTATTCTCAAAGATTTTTTTTTTCCAGAGAGATGAGGAGAAGGGAGAAAACTGGTCACTGAGTGTTTAATATGGGCTTGGAGCACCTGCCTTGGGCTACAAAAATTAACCACCAACATTACTAAAGATTCTAAAATACATAATTTGTTTAGAGATTCTTTGTCTCTTGGAGCTCAATTCTTACAAGACATTTAGGTCTGAAGGTACCCAGGGAATATAGAGGGCATTCTCAAATCCAGGGAAAGTATGATAAACAGGCCAAAGATTTTGAGGAGGTTATAGAAGCTTGAGAACCCTCAGTATTCCAAAGCCTTTCCACTGCTGACTTGGATTTTCATGTCTTGGCGGTAAGCTCACCCCTCCTTTGCAATCATTGATGCTAAGGCAAATGCCCAGTGGAAAACTATGGTGGAGGTCTGCATGCTCTTTGCAGAACTGGTATGGTTCCATGGGTCTATCATTTCTTTGAATATTCAGACAAGGAAGATCCTCAACACATTTCTAAATCAGAGGCAGCCCCCTTTGACACAGAGTCCATGGAATAGTTTCTTGCAGGGCACCCCTCCCAGCTACCAGGTGGAATTATTTAATCTCATTGGCATTTCCCACACCATATGGGAAACCCATGAATGGAATTGATCTTCTGGTTCTCCAGGAGGGCTCAGCCCACCCTGACTCACAAATTCTGATCTGTTAAATTCCACCTCCTGGAGCAAAAGGAACCCTGCCCGTCGCCACTTCCCACCCCCCACCTAAACCAATTTGCCTGCTAGTTGTTTTCTGACTACCCCTACAGCCTCTGAGCAATCAAACTCTCTCTCTTTATTGGCAATTGAATAGAGTGAGCCTCATGAAGTAATTACTAGAAAGGTCACCTCCAAATCACAGCTAATGGAGATTGTGTTAAAAGGATCTCATCATTTGCCCATATATCTGGTGGCCAAGGGAACCTAAGATGTGTCCAGCCAATACCCAGACCTCTGAAACTGGCAATTACTTCAAACTCTTCAATAGGGATTTGGCCATTCCCAGGTCACGTCCCACCACCTTGGGGTAATTGCCCATATATGACTCTGGTGGTTAATCAGAACTCTAAAAATAAAGAATATTTTCTAGCTTTACCAGATATAGAAACTCAAGTTACCATCATTCCAGGCAACTCACCCACATTTAAAGGAGGTACCTCTTTTAATCTGCAGGGTAATGTGGGTAAAACCATTCACGGCAAGAACAGATTCCTCTAGATGTCACTATTGGAACAATTCTTTCTTAAACAGCTTTCTTAAACATCTTGGTGGCTCTCTTGGCTTTGAGTTTTCCTATTGTAGGCATAAATGTTACTGCATGCCAGGTGCAACACTGGAACAAACCGAAGTCCCTGGCCCTACTAGTCAGATTTGCAGTGAGACCCTGTGGGGCTGCCCCTGCCAGTAAAGGTAGTGAACATGACACAAAATCCCATGACAAGACACTGTTGGCCTTCTACCTGTTTGTCAAGATTTACTAAAAGAAGGGAGCAATTATTTCCACTATTTCTCCTTTCAATCATTCTCTTTGGCCAGTCTTAAAGGCTTCCACCAACTGGTTGTGCTTAACTATTAATTATCGAAATTTCAGTGTTCAGGTTCCACTCATTAAGACTCCAATACCTAACATAATCAAATTAATTAAAGATATGCAAATGTCATCTGGCTACTATTTCACCATGGAGTACCTGACCAATATGTTTTATTCAGTACCTATTGCCAATCAGTCAGTCTCAGTTTGACTTTGCCATTTATTTATTTATTTGTAAATTTATTTACTTATTTATTTATTTTTGGCTGCATTGGGTCTTCGTTGCTGTGCACGGGCTTTCTCTAATTGTGTTGAGTGGGGGCTACTTTTCACTGCAGTGCGTGGGCTTCTCATTGTGGTGGCTTCTCTTGTTGTGGAGCATGGGCTCTAGGCGCACAGTCTTCAGTAGTTGTGGCACGCGGGTTCAGTATTTGTGGCTTGCAGGCTCTAGAGCGCAGGCTCAGTAGTTGTGGTGCACAGGCTTAGTTGCTCCATGGCATGTGGAATCTTCCCAGATCAGGGATAAAACCTGTGTCCCCTGCACTGGCAGGTGGATTCTTAACCACTGCACCACAGGGAAGTCCCTGCCTTTGCCTTTGAAGGAACCCATTATACATTTACCCTGCTGTTCATGGGCTATTTAAACCTAGCCATTACCCATGATTTGTGCCTTCAGGACCTGGACATGATCCCCTTCAAGACTTCTCTTTGCTGGCTCTACATAGATAATATCCTGATACAGGGTCCCCTTTAAGGAGAATTTACATGCACTTACACATCATTTCCAAAAAACAGGGTTGGGCAATAGCTCCACACAAAATCCAAGGCCTGGTGACCTCAGTTTAATTCTTGAACACAATCTGGTCTTCTGATGGTCACCAAATCCCTACTATAGTAAACAACAACTTTTAAAGCTCAGCCTGCCCCAGATGCCTTGCTAGGCCTGTTAGACCTCTTCATGTCTGGAAACATCACATTCTATGCCTTTCCATTTTAATTCTGCCTATTTACCAGTTCCCTCAAAAGTTGACCATCTTCCATTGTGGGGAGCACCAACAAGGGACATGAGAATTAACTCAGCAGACTATACCACAAGCCAGGCCACTGGTTCCCCCAAACTGATTTTGTACTTGAGCCATTGATCATCCCCAACTATGCTTCCTGGAGACTCTGTGAACTAAGCATGGTCAAAAATGCTCTTAATGGGCTTTTGAAGCTGAAGGCCACCATCATCCACTGCCTGATACAAACCTTTAGAGAGCCAAATATTAGCTGTCTACTGGGCCCTGATAGAGACTGAGGCTCTCACTGTCCCAACCCAGATTTCTATCCTGTCATGGGTGACAGATTCTTCCCAGGAGTGGCTTGGCATGACCATGGAAAATACTTCGCTTAAGTGGAAAAGGAACCTTCAGTAATTGGTTAAACCTTACAAACAGGGTCTTTCTAAGTTGCAGGGTATGTGGCTTCCCCCATGTTCAGCACATTGCCCATGGACCTAGAGACAGCAATGGTGCCCCCATTGCCTCATCCTCTGGCAAAATGGAGAGCCCCTTGTGACCAAATGTCTGACATGGAAAGGAAGTTGGTGTTCACTTATGACAGCACCACCAATGTATGCAATGCTGTCCACTGGAGTACTGCAAACTATCATCCGGCCTCAAGTGACTAGGGATGATGTCCTTGGGCCTGCCCAACTTACACTACAGGATGCCCTTTGCTAGGTAGATTCCCTATGTCTAGATTCTTATTGCTTCATGGGTGGTTGCAAATGGCCTTGTGGTCTGATCAGGCCAATAGCAGAAAGATGATCTCCCAGCACTCCTGAGGCTGGCACCCCAAAGCCTACATACATACATACCACATGTGCATACCTACATGCACACATACCACTCCCATGAACACCTCCGCTCCCTGTCTCTACTCACTTATATCAACTACCACACCACCCTGGCTGCAAACCAAGACCTCTAACTCATATGTACAGGCTACTGAAGTTTCAGTCATGACACAAGCCCTTTAAAACTGTTGGGCCTGCCACTAAGTCCCTCTAGAGATGGGACCCCACCTTAATGTCCTCCTCATCACCATGCTAAACTAAGTTCTATCATGACTTCCAAGGAAAACCCATATTCACTTAAACACACCTGCCTTCATTCCTAACTCTACTCACCTGGGACAGCTGCACATGATAGTCAAGTCATCCCCAAAGTCTTGCCAATTTTACTGAGGAGTCAACTGCACTTGGCCACTTCCCCATGCTGAGGCTTTTACCTTTCTTATGATAACATCCTCAAGGATACATTGTGCTCTAAATAATGGCACTTTCCAGTTATATTGTGGTCCAAACTCACAGGCATAGCACCTTATGTATTTTTTCTTTGCCAACTTCCCCACAGGTTTTCCCTAATGAAACCATACCCCAGTGTGCAATGATTACATAGGGGATTCCCCTATTTCCTTGTCCACTGGGTACCTCCTTGTTTCTATCAACCCAAGGACACCAGGTAAAATGGGCTATATTTATCCATATCTTTTTTTTGTTTTTTGTGGTACGCGGGTCTCTCACTGTTGTGGCCTCTCCCATTGTGGAACACAGGCTCCGGACCTGCAGGCTCACCGGCCATGGCTCATGAAGCCAGCCACTCCACGGCATGTGGGATCCTCCTGGACCAGGGCACGAACCTGTGTCCCCTGCATCGGCAGGAAGACTCTCAACCACTGCGCCACCAGGGAAGCCCTTATCCCTATCTTAATAGCACTTGCCATAGCTATAGGATCTGCCAGAATTGGCATCAGAACAGCAGTTTTTGTCAAAAAAATCAAATTATAACTACAAACTAGCACCTTTCAGTTGACTTTTCAGTACTATTAAAAGGCTGGTCAAAACACTGTCCCTTTTACAACTAGTCCATTAGTCTCTAGCCCAGGTGGTAATGGATAACAGACTGGCTCTTGTCTTTTTACTAGCCAGGGAAGGAGAGGTTTGTGCCATTCAGGATACCTCCTGTTGTATGTGTATGAATAAGTCTGGACAGGTACAGACCAAGCTATGAGGAATGGCCAAGAGGTAAAGATCTTTTGTAATATAACCAACATCTTCCAACAGATTTCCTTAATCCAGAGATGCCTGGATTTCTCCCACAAAGTATGGTGCCTGGTTGTGAACTGGGTACCAAACCTTCATAATATGCCTAATAGAACTCTTCCTAGTTGTCACCTTTATCAAAATTTGCCTTCAGTGGCTAAGTCAAGATGTTCCATTCACCTTTAACATCTCCAGAAGCCAGGGGGCAAGCATTATCCATTCTGATTCCCAATTAGAATTGTCAGTGATGTTGAGCCCCACAGGGTCAACTGTATTGTAAATTTTATTTTTTTAATTAATTAATTTTATTTATTTATTTTTGGCTGCATTTGGTCTTCATTGCTGTACTCAGGCTTTCTCTAGTTGCAGGGGCTACTTTTGGCTGCAGTGTACGGGCTTCTCATTGTGGTGGCTTCTCTTGTTGCGGAGCATGAGTTCTAGGCATGCGGGCTTCAGTATTTGTGGCTCGCGGGGTCTAGAGCACAGGCTCAGTAGTTGTGGCACACGGGCTTAGTTGCTCCGTGGCATGTGGGATCTTCCTGGACCAGGGCTTGAACCAGTGTCCCCTGCATTGGCAGGCGGATTCTTAACCACTGTACCACAAGGGAAGCCCCAACTGTATTGTAAATTTTAAAACTTCATTTTTTACTGCTGCCTCAGCATCCCCACCAATAGGCTCTGAGCACCCTGCCCAGATGAGCAAATATGATAGGGTTGGCCCTTGCCACAAGTTCCCCTTCTTCTGTCTGTCACCTACTGACATTGAAACACACCAATGAAATCCCCTGGCACTTTTTGCTTGTGTACTCCACCCTAACCCCCAATAAAAGCACTTACTCACAGGTTCTCTCTCTCTATCTCTATCTCTCTCTCTCTATCTCTATCTCTCTCTCTCTTTCCTCCCTATCTTCTTGTTGAGTCCTCTCCCTCAGAACTTCCGCCTGTGACCTCTTAGCATTTTGTGCCTCTGCCTCTTTAGGACTTATGAGTATAGCAAACTTTGTTTCCCTGAGTCTCTCCTGTGTTCCCTCTTGTTGCTGCACCTGACTCACCATCACCTAAAAGAATACGAAACAGGAAACTGGTTTAAGATTTTGGTAGAGGAAGCCTTGAATTCACCTATTCCCACAGACATAACAAATTTAGAATTACATGTGGAATAATTATCCTCTGACAAGGACCTGAAAACTAGATGAACAGCATATCCACAACAAAAGATAAAAGAGATGCATCAAAATGGGTAGGAGAGGGAGAGACTTGGTCTTGCCCAGGACCCAACCCCTGGCATAGTATTACAATTTGGGAAGAATTCCCAAAATACAAAATATTCTGGAGAGAAGTGAAGGGCCTGTGCCCTACCATAGACATGAACCCCAACTCTTGGATCTGGCACCAGAAGGACAAACCCCCAAAATATCTGTATTTGAAAATTAACAGGATTTAATTAAGTCTAGGAACTACAGGGAGTGAAGAACTTGCTTTGAAATCGTTCATGTGCAGACCCACTCACCCTGAGATCTAGTGCAAAAACAACAGTCTAAAAAGCACCTATATCATAAGTGAGGGAGACCTACTTGCTAATCCTAAAGCAGCTGCCAGAGAGACAGGAACTTGCGGTGACACAGAAGCACAACTGCAAACCATTTCTGTGCCTTCTCTGTAGCCTACTACCACCTGTGGACATGCTCTGCACCCCACCCACCCCACACAACAGCTACCCCTCAAGCAGGACAGGCAAGCACATGGTGCCCTACCATATCTGAGCAGCAGCTGCATGCAACCAGGCTGGGCAAGTGTTCTGAGCCCCACCACCCTACACAGAAGCTACACCACAGCCAGGCGAAGGCCCCAAGCCCTGCCCTTCCCATGCACCAGCCATGCCACAGCTGGGCCAAGGGAATGCCTTGAGCCCTGTTCACACTATGCTGTATCTATGCCACAGCTGTACCAGGTGAACACATCACACCCCATCCTCCCTGTGCAGTAGCTGAAGCCCTGCCTTAGCTGGCAGGAGAACACAGCCTGCACAAGAAATGCCTCTTGAGCACCTGGCTCTGGAGGCCAGAGGAGATTGTGCTTCTGGGCTCCATGGATCATCTGCTACACAAAACCACTCCTTCAAGGCTGGGAGAGGTAGCTGTTTTGCCTAATATATATAGACAAACACAGAGAGTCAGGAAAAATAAGAAGACAAAAGAGTATGTTCCAAACCAAAGAACAAGACAGATCCCCAGCAAAGGACCTTAATAAAAGAAGGTAGGTGTGTGGAGGGTGACCTTAATAAAAGAAGGTAGGTGGGGGGGATAAATTGGGAGATTGAGATTGATATATACACACTGCTATATATAAAATAGTTAACTAATAAGGACCTACTGTATAGCACAGTGAACCCTACTCAGTACTCTGTAATGACCTATATGGGAAAATAATCTAAAAAAAGAGTGGATATATGTATATCTACAACTGATTCACTTTGCTGTACAGCAGAAAGTAACACATTATAAATCAACTATACTCCAATAATTTTTTTAAAAAATAATAAAAATAAAAACTAAAATTTTAAAAAAGAGATAAGCAGCCTATCTGATAAAGAGTTCAAAGTAATGGTCATAAAGATGCTCACTGATCTCAGGAGAAAAAGAGATGAAAAAAGTGAGAACATAAACAAAGAATTTAAAACAATAAGAAAGTACCAAACAAAGCTTATAACAATTGAAAATACACTGGGGGTTTCAACAGCAGAATGCATGAAGTAGGAGCACAAATCAGTTAACTGGATGACAAAGCAATAGATCTCACCCAGACAGAGCAGCAATATTAAATAATTTTTTAAAGTGAGGACAACTTAGGGGATCCCTGGGACAACATCAAACAGAATAACATTTGTATCATAGGGGTTCCAGGAGGATAAGAAAGAGAGAGAGAGAAAGGGGCAGAAAAATTATTTGAAGAAATTATGGATGAAAAGTTCCCTAATCTGGGAAAAGAGAGAGACATCCATATTCAAGAAGCCTAAAGAGTTCCAAATAAGATGAACCAAATAGAACCACACCAAGGCACATTATAATTAAGATGGTAAAAGTTAAGGATAAAGAAAGAATTTTAAAAGCAGCTAGAGAAAAAAACAATGTATTACATACAAGGGAAACCCCATGAGGCTATCAGCAGATTTTTCTGTAGAAATTCTGCAGGCCAGAGAGGAGTGCTGCATTCCTCTCTGGATATATTCAAAGTGCTGAAAGAAAAAAAAAATCCAGTCCAGAATTCTCTACCCAGTAAAGTTAACATTCAGAATTGAAGGAGAGATTAAGAGTTTTCCAGACAGACAAAAGCTAAAAGAGTTTATCACCACTCAACGAGCCTTACAAGAAATGTTAAAAAGACTTCTCTAAGTTGAAATGAAGATACACTAATTAACAATAAGAAAACATACAAAAATAATACTCTCACTGGAAAAAGTCAATAAAAAGTAAAGGTAGTGGATCAATCACTTATAAAGCAAGTATGAAGGTCAAAAGATACAAGTAGTAAAATTAAAATTGTACTAATTAGTTTAAGGGATGCATAAAATATGTAAAATATGTCATCAAAATATAAAATCTGGGTGGAAGAGTAAAAATGTAAAGCTTTTGGAATGTGTTCAAATATAAAATGCTATCAAATTTTTAAAAAATATTGTATGCATAGGATGTTTATTTATGAAACACTTGGTAACCACAAAGAAAAAACTTACAGTAAATACACAAAAGAAAATGAGAAAGGAATATAAATATAACACCAAAGAAAGTGATCACACCACAAGGGAAGAGAAAAAGAGAAGAAAGGAACAGAGAGGAATTACAAAAACAGCTGGAAAATAATGAACAGAATGGCAATAAGTACATGCTATCAATAATAACTTTATTATTGTTATTATTTTAACATCTTTATTGGGGTATAATTGCTTTCCAATGGTTTTTTTTATGGTTGAGTAATATTCCTCTGTGTGTGTGTGTGTGTGTGTGTGTGTGTGTGTGTGTGTGTCATAATTTTATCCATTCATATGGTTTGGTTTTCTATTACATCTTTATTAGAGTATAATTGCTTTACAATGGTGTGTTACTTTCTGCTTTATAACAAAGTGAATCAGTTATACATATACATATGTTCCCATATCTCTTCCCTCTTGCATCTCCCTCCCTCCCACACTCCCTATCCCACCCCTCCAGGCAGTCACAAAGCACCGAGCTGATCTCCCTGTGCTATGCGGCTGCTTCCCACTAGCTATCTACCTTACGTTTGGTAGTGTATATATGTCCATGACTCTCTCTCGCTTTGTCACAGCTTACCCTTCCCCCTCTCCATATCCTCAAGTCTGTTCTCTAGTAGGTCTGTCTTTATTCCTGTCTTACCCCTAGGTTCTTCATGACATTTTTTTTCTTAAATTCCATATACATGTGTTAGCATATGGTATTTGTCTCTCTCTTTCTGACTTACTTCACTCTGTATGACAGACTCTAGGTCTATCCACCTCATTACAAATAGCTCAATTTCGTTTCTTTTTATGGCTGAGTAATATTCCATTGTATATATGTGCCACATCTTCTTTATCCATTCATCCGATGATGGGCACTTAGGTTGTTTCCATCTCTGGACTATTGTAAATAGAGCTGCAATGAACATTTTGGTACATGACTCTTTTTGAATTATGATTTTCTCAGGGTATATGCCAGTAGTGGGATTGCTGGGTCATATGGGAGTTCTATTTGGAGTTTTTTAAGGAACCTCCATACTGTTCTCCATAGTGGCTGTACCAATTCACATTCCCACCAGCAGTGCAAGAGTGTTCCCTTTTCTCCCCACCCTCTCCAGCATTTATTGTTTCTAGATTTTTTGATGATGGCCATTCTGACTGGTGTGAGATGATATCTCATTGTAGTTTTGATTTGCATTTCACTAATGATTAATGATGTTGAGCATTCTTTCATGTGTTTGTTGGCAGTCTGTATATCTTCCTTGGAGAAATGTCTATTTAGGTTTCTGCCCATTTTTGGATTGGGTTGTTTGGTTTTTTTTAACATCTTTATTGGAGTATAATTGCTTTACAATAGTGTGTTATTTTCTGCTTTATAACAAAGTGAATCAGCTATACATATACATATGTTTCCATATCTCTTCCCTCTTGCATCTCCCTCCCTCCCACCCTCCCTATCCCACCCCTCTAGGTGGTCACAAACCACCGAGCTGATCTCCCTGTGCTATGCGGCTGCTTCCCACTAGCTATCTACCTTACGTTTGGTAGTGTATATATGTCCATGCCTCTCTCTCGCTTTGTCACACCTTACCCTTCCCCCTCCGCATATCCTCAAGTTCATTCTCTAGTAGGTCTGTGTCTTTATTCCTGTCTTACCCCTAGGTTCTTCATGACATTTTTTTTCTTAAATTCCATATACATGTGTTAGCATATGGTATTTGTCTCTCTCTTTCTGACTTACTTCACTCTGTATGACAGACTCTAGGTCTATCCACCTCATTACAAATAGCTCAATTTCGTTTCTTTTTATGGCTGAGTAATATTCCATTGTATATATGTGCCAAATATTCTTTATCCATTCATCCGATGATGGACACTTAGGTTGTTTCCATCTCCGGGCTATTGTAAATAGAGTTGCAATGAACATTTTGGTACATGACTCTCTTTGAATTATGGTTTTCTCAGGGTATATGTCCAGTAGTGGGATTGCTGGGTCATGTGGCAGTTCTATTTCTGGTTTTCTAAGGAACCTCCATACTGTTCTCCACAGTGGCTGTATCAATTTACATTCCCGCCAACAGTGCAAAAGGGTTCCCTTTTCTCCACACCCTCTCCAGCATTTATTGTTTCTAGAATTTTTGATCATGGCCATTCTGACTGGTGTGAGATGATATCTCATTGTAGTTTTGATTTGCAATTCTCTAATGATTAATTATGTTGAGCATTCTTTCATGTGTTTGTTGGCAGTCTGTATATCTTCTTTGGAGAAATGTCTATTTAGCTCTTCTGCCCATTTAGGGATTGTGTTGTTTGTTTCTTTGTTATTGAGCTGCATGAGCTGCTTATAAATTTTGGAAATTAATCCTTTGTCAGTTGCTTCATTTGCAAATATTTTCTCCCATTCTGAGGGTTGTCTTTTGGTCTTGTTTATGGTTTCCTTTGCTGTGCAAAAGCTTTGAAGTTTCATTAGGTCCCATTTGTTTAATTTTGTTTTTATTTCCATTTCTCTAGCAGGTGGGTCAAAAAGGATCTTGCTGTGATTTGTGTCAGAGAGTGTTCTGCCTATGTTTTCCTCTAAGAGTTTGATAGTTTCTGGCCTTACATTTAGGTCTTTAATCCATTTTGAGCTAATTTTTGTGTATGATGTTAGGGAGTGATCTAATCTCATACTTTTACGTGTACCTGTCCATTTTCTCAGCACCACTTATTGAAGAGGCTGTCCTTTCTCCGCTGTACATTCCTGCCTCCTTTATAAAAGATAAGGTGACCATATGTGCGTGGGTTTATCTCTGGGCTTTCTATCCTGTTCCATTGATCTATCTTTCTGTTTTTGTGCCAGTACCATATTGTCTTGATGACTGTAGCTTTGTAGTATAGTCTGAAGTCAGGGAGCCTGATTCCTCCAGCTCTGTTTTTCGTTCTCAAGATTGCTTTTGCTATTCGGGGTCTTTCGTGTTTCCATACAAATTGTGAAATTTTTTGTTCTGGTTCTGTGAAAAATGCCAGGGGTAATTGGATAGGGATTGCATTGAATCTGTAGATTGCTTTGGGTAGTAGAGTCATTTTCACAATGTTGATTCTTCCAATCCAAGAACATGGTGTATCCCTCCATCTATTTGTATCATCTTTAATTTCTTTCATCAGTGTCTTATAATTTTCTGCATACAGGTCTTTTGTCTCTTTAGGTAGGTTTATTCCTAGATATTTTATTCTTTTTGTTGCAATGGTAAATGGGAATGTTTTCTTGATTTCACTTTCAGATTTTTCATCATTAGTGTATAGGAATGCCAGAGAATTCTGGATATTAATATTGTATCCTGCAACTTTACCAAATTCATTGATTAACTCTAGTAGTTTTCTGGTAGCATCTGTAGTATTCTCTATGTATACTATCATGTCATCTGCAAACAGTGACAGCTTTACTTCTTCTTTTCCCATTTGGATTCCTTTTATTTCCTTTGCTTCTCTGATTGCTGTGGCTAAAACTTCCAGAACTATGTTGAATAAGAGCAGTGAGAGTGGGCAACCTTGTCTTGTTCCTTATCTTAGTGGAAATGCTTTCAGTTTTTCACTATTGAGGATGATGTTGGCTGTGGGTTTGTCATATATGGCCTTTATTATGTTCAGGCAAGTTCCCTCCATGCCTACTTTCTGCAGGTTTTATCATAAATGGGTGTTGAATTTTTTCAAAATCTTTTCCTGCATCTATTGAAATGATCATATGGTTTTTCTCCTTCAATTTGTTAATATGGTTTATCACATAGATTTATTTGCATATATTGAAGAATCCTTGCATTCTTGGAATAAACCCCACTGGATCATGGTGTATGATCCTTTTAACGTGCTGTTGGATTCTGTTTGCTAGTATTTTGTTGAGAATTTTTGCAACTATGTTCATCAGTGATATTGGCCTGTAGTTTTCTTTCTTTGTGACATCCTTGTCTGGTTTTGGTATCAAGGTGATGGTGGCTTTGTAGAATGAATTTGGGAGGGTTCCTCCCTCTGCTGTATTTTGGAAGAGTTTGAGAAGGATAGGTGTTAGCTCTTCTCTAAATGTTTGTTAGAATTCGCCTGTGAAGCCATCTGGTCCTGGGCTCTTGTTTGTTGGAAGATTTTTAATCACAGTTTAAATTTCATTGCTTGTGATTGGTCTGTTCATATTTTCTATTTCTTCCTGATTCAGTCTTGGCAGGTTGTGCATTTCTAGGAATTTGTCCATTTCTTCCAGTTTGTCCATTTTATTGGCATAGAGTTGCTTGTAGTAATCTCTCATTATCTTTTGTGTTTCTGCAGTGTCAGTTGTTACTTCTCCTTTTTCATTTCTAATTCTATTGATTTGAGTCTTCTCCCTTCTTTTCTTGATGAGTCTGGCTAATGGTTTATCTATTTTGCTTAACTTCTCAAAGAACCAGCTTTTAATTTTATTGATCTTTGGTATCATTTCCTTCATTTCTTTTTCATTTATTACTGATCTGTTTTATATGATTTCTGGTAACTTTGGGCATTTTTTGTTTTTCTTTCTCTAATTGCTTTAGGTGCAAGTTTAGGTTGTTTATTCGAGATGTTTCCTGTTTCTTAAGGTAGGATTGTATTGCTATAAACTTCCCTCTTAGAACTGCTTTTGTGGTATTCCATAGGTTTTGGGTCTTCCTGTCTCCATTGTCATTTGTTTCTAGGTATTTTTTTTATGTCCTCTTTGATTTCTTCAGTGATCACTTCGTTATAAAGTAGTGTATTGTTTAGCCTCCATGTGTTTGTATTTTTTATAGATCTTTTCCTGTAATTGATATCTAGTCTCATAGCGCTGTTGTCGGAAAAGATACTTGATACAATTTCAATTTTCTTAAATTTACCAAGACTTGATTTGTGACCCATGATATGATCTATCCTGGAGAATGTTCCATGAGCACTTGAGAAGAATGTGTATTCTGTTGTTTTTGGATGGAGTGTCCTATACATATCAATTAAGTCCATCTTGTTTAATGTATCATTTAAAGCTTGTGTTTCCTTATTTATTTTCATTTTGGATGATCTGTCCATTGGTGAAAGTGGGGTGGTAAAGTCCCCTACTATGAATGTGTTACTGTCGATTTCCCCTTTTATGGCTGTTAGTATTTGCCTTATGTATTGAGATGCTCCTATGTTGGGTGCATAAATATTTACAATTGTTATATCTTCTTCTTGGATCAATCCCTTGATAATTATGTAGTGTCCTTCTTTGTCTCTTGTAATAGTCATTATTTTAAAGTCTATTTTGTCTGATATGAGAATTGCTACTCCAGCGTTCTTTTGGTTTCCATTTGCATGGAATATCTTCTTCCATCCCCTTACCTTCAGTCTGTATGTGTCTCTAGGTCTGAAGTACGTCTCTTGTAGACAGCATATATGTGGGTCTTGTTTTCGTATCCATTCAGCAATCTGTGTCTTTTGGTGGGAGCATTTAGTCCATTTACATTTAAGGTAATTATCGATATGTATGTACCTATTCTCATTTTCTAAATTGTTCTGGGTTCGTTATTGTAGGTTTTTTCCTTCTCTTGTGTTTCTTGCCTAGTGAAGTTCCTTTAGCATTTGTTGTAAAGCTGGTTTGGTGGTGCTGAACTCTCTCAAATTTTGCTTGTCTGTAAAGGTTTTAATTTCTCCATCAAATCTGAATGAGATCCTTGCTGGGTAGAGTAATCTTGGTTGCAGGGTTTTCTCCTTTATCACTTTTAATATGTCCTGCCACTCCCTTCTGGCTTGCAGAGTTTCTGCTGAAAGTTCAGCTGTTAACCTTATGGGGATTCCCTTATGTGTTATTTTTCCCTTGCTGCTTTTAGTGTGCTTTCTTTGTATTTAATTTTTGACAGTTTGATTAGTATGTGTCTTGGTGTATTTCTCCTTAGATTTATCCTATATGGGATTTTCTGTGCTTCCTGGACTTGATTAACTATTTCCTTTCCCATATCAGGGGAGTTTTCAACTATAATGTCTTCAAATAATTTCTCAGTCCCTTTCTTTGTCTCTTCTTCTTCTGGAACCCCTATAATTCGAACATTGGTGCATTGGACCCTCTGTTGACCCAGAGGTCTGTGAGACTCTCCTCATTTCTTTTCATTCTTTTTTCTTTATTCTGCTCTGCAGTAGTTATTTCCACTATTTTATCTTCCAGGTCACTTATCCATTCTTCTGTCTCAGTTATTCTGCTATTGATCCCATCTAGAGTATTTTTTATTTCATTTATTGTGTTGTTCATTGTTGTTTCTTTCATCTTTATTTCTTCTAGGTCCTTGTTAAATGTTTCTTGCATTTTGTCCATTCTATTTCCAAGATTTTGAATCATCTTTAGTATCATTATTCTGAATTCTTTTTCAGGTAGACTGCCTACTTCCTCTTCATTTGTTAAGTCTGGTGGGTTTTTATCTTGCTCCTTCATCTGCTGTGTGTTTTTCTGTCTTCTCATTTTGCTTATCTTACTGTGTTTGGGGTCTCCTTTTTGTAGGCTGCAGGTTCATAGTTTCCGTTGTTTTTGGTGTCTGTCCCCAGTGGCTAAGGTTGGTTCAGTGGGTTGTGTAGGCTTCCTGGTGGAGGGGAGTAGTGCCTGTGCTCTGTTGGATGAGGCTGGATCTTTTCTCTCTGGTGGGCAGGTCCACACCTGTTGGTGTGTTTTGGGGTGTCTGTGAAATAATTATGATTTTAGACAGCCTCTCTGCTAATGGGTGGGGTTGTGTTCTTGTTTTGCTCGTTGTTTGGCATAGGGTGTCCAGCACTATAGCTTGCTGGTCGTTGAGAGAAGTTGGGTGCTGGTGTTGAGATGGAGATCTCTGGGAGATTTTAGCCATGTGATATTATGTGGAGCTGGGAGGTCTCTTGTTGACCATTGTCCTGAAGTTGGCTCTCCCACCTCAGAGGCACAGCACTGACTCCTGGCTGCAGCATCAAGAGCCTTTCATCCACACGTCTCAGAATAAAAGGGAGAAAAAGTACAGAGAAAGAATTAGTAGAAGTAGCAAGAAAAAAAGAAAGAAAGAAAGGAAGGAGAGAGGAAGGGAAGGAGGGAGGGACGGTGGGAGGAAGGAAGGAAGGAGGGAAGGAAGGAAAAAAGAAAGAAAGAAATAAGATAAAGTAACATAAAATAGAGTAAAATATAACAAAGTTATTAAATTAAAAATAAGTATTAAGAAAAAAATTTAAAAAAATAAAACGGATGGATAGGACCTTAGGTCAAATGGTGGAAGCAAGCTCTACAGACAAAATCTCACACAGAAGCATACACATACAGACTCACAAAAAGAGGAAAAGGGGGAAAGATTATAAATCTTGCTCTCAAAGTCCACTTCCTCAATTTCGATGATTCGTTGTCTAAAGGAGGGAAGGAAAGAAAGAAAAAAGAAAGAAAGAAAGAAAGAAAGAAAGAAAGAAAGAAAGAAAGAAAGAAAGAAAGAAAGAAAGGAAGGAAGAAAGAGAAAGAAAGAAAAAGTAAAATAAAATATAGTTATTAAAATTAATTATTAAGAAAGAAAAAAATTTAAAAAAAAAAAACGGACGGATAGAACCCTAGGACAAATGGTGGAAGCAAAGCTATACAGACAAAATCTCACACAAAAGCATACACATACACACTCACAAAAAGAGGAAAAGGGAAAAAAATCATAAATCTTGCTCTCAAAGTCCACCTTCTCAATTTGGGATGATTCGTTGTCTATTCATGTATTCCACAGATGCAGAGTACATCAAGTTGATTGTGGAGCTTTAATCCACTGCTTCTGATGCTGCTGGGAGAGATTTCCCTTTCTCTGCTTTGTTCTCACAGCTCCCAGGGGCTCAGCTTTGGATTTGGCCCCGCCTCTGCGTTTAGGACGCTGGAGGGCGTCTGTTTATCGCTCAGACTGGACAGGGTTAAAGGAGACACTGATTCGGGGGCTCTGGCTCACTCAGGCCGGGGGGAGGGAGGGGCACGGAGTGCGGGGCGAGCCTGCGGTGGCAGAGGCCAGCGTGACGTTGCACTTGCCTGAGGCTCACTGTGCGTTCTCTCAGGGAAGTTGCCCCTGGATCCCGGGAACCCGGCAGTGGCGGGCTGCACAGGCTCCCCAGAAAGGAGGTGTGGATAGTGACCTGTGCTCGCACTCAGGCTTCTTGGCAGTGGCAGCAGCCGCCTTAGCATCTCCTGCCAGTCTCTGGGGTCTGCGCTTTTAGCCGCGGCTTGCACCAGTGTCTGGAGATCCTTTAAGCAGCAGTCTTAATCCCCTCTCCTCGTGCACCAGGAAACAAAGAGGGAAGAAAAAGTCTCTTACCTCTTCGGCAGCTCCAGACCTTTTCCCAGACTCTAATAATTACTTCCAATGTAAATGAACTAAATTTGCTAATCAAAAGACATAAAGTGGCTGAATGGATTAAAAAAAATAAGACCCATCTATATCCTGCCTACAAGAGACTCACCACAGAAGTAAGAGCACAAACAGACTGTGGAAGGCAGGAAAAAGATATTCCATGCAAATGGAAATGAAAAGAAACCTGGAAAAGTTATATCAGACAAAATAGGATTTAAAACAAAGACCATAATAAAAGACAAAAAGGGCACTAATTAATGGTAAAGAGGCCAATAAAGCAAAAATATATATAATATTTATAAATATATATGTACCCAATATAAGATCACCAAAAGATATATAGTAAATATTAATGGACCAAAAAGCAATAAAATAGTAGTAGGGGAAATTAAACACCCCACTAACAGTAATGGATAGATCATCCAGACAAAAAAATCCATAAGGAAATATCAGCCTTAAATGACACATTAGACCAAATGAAGTTAATAGACATATACATAATTCCATCCAAAACCATCAGAATCCATATTCTTCTCAAGAACACACAGAACATTCTTCAGAATAGATCGTATGTTGGGACACAAAACAAGTCTCCATAAATTCAAGAAAACTGAAATCATACTAAGTATCTTCTCTGACCACAATGGTATAAAAATAGAAGTCAGTTACAATGAGAAATATGGAAAAACCACAAAAAACATGGAGATTAAATGACATACTACTGAACAACCCATATCAAAAAAATCAAAGAAGAAAATTTAAAATACCTTAAGACAAATGAAAACAGAAATACTACATACCACAATGAAAGAGGTTGTAGAAGAAAGGAAATAATAAAGATGAGAGCAGAAATAGATGAAATAGAGACTAAAAAGACAATGGAAAACATTAAAGAAACTAAGAGCTGGTTCTTTGAAAATATAAACAAAATAACATACCTTTGGCTAGACAAAGCAAGAAAAAAAGAGAAGGCTCAAATAAATAAAATCAGAAATGAAAGGAGAAATTACAACTGATACCACAGGAATTAAAAGTATCATAAGAGATTACAACAAACAATTATACACCAAGAAATTGGACAACCTGAATAAATGGACAAGTTCCTAGAAACAAAATCTTCCAAGACTGAATCATAAAGAAATAGAGAACTTGATAGACTGATTACTAGTAAGGAGATCAAATCAGTAACTAAAAATACCCCCCAAAACAAAAGTCCAGGACCATATGGCTTCACTGGTGAATTCTTCCAAATATTCAAAACATCCTTCTGAAGCTCTTCCAAAATATTGATGAGAAGCGATAAATTCCAAACATATATTATGAGGCCAGTATCAACCTGATACAAAAACCAAACAAGGATGCTATAAAAAAAGAAACTTACAGACCAATATCCTTGATGAACATACATGCAGAAATCCTCCACAAAATATTAGGAAACTGAATTAAACAATACATTAAAAGGACCATAAGTCATGATCAAGTGGAATTTATTCCAAGGACACAAAGATGCTTTAACATCCACAAATAAATCAACATGGTACACCATATTAACAAAATGGAGAATAAAAATCAAATGATCATCTCAATAGATGCAGAAAATCATTCTATAAAATTCAACATCATTTATGATAAAAAAATCTCAACTAAGTGCATATACATCAACATAATAAAGCTATATATGACAAACCCACAGCTAACATCATACTCAATGGTAAAAAGCTGAAAGCATTTCCTCTAAGATCAGCAACAAAATAAGGATGCTTGCACTGGCCATTTTTATTCAACATAGTATTAGAAGTCCTAATCATGGCAATTAGTCAAGGAAAAGAAATAAAAGACATCTAAATCAGAAAGAAACAAGTAAAACTGTCTCTATTTGTAGACATGATACTATATATAGAAAACCCTAAAGATTCCACAAAAACATGGTTAAAGCTAATAAATTCAGTAAATTTGCAGGTTACAAAATCTATATACATAAATCTGTGATGTTTCTATACATTATCAACAAACTGTCAGAAAGAGAAATTAATAAAACAATCCCATTTACAATTGCACCAAAAAGGAATGAAATACCTAAAAATAAATTTAACCAAGGAAGTGAAGACCCATAGACTGAAAACGATAAGATACCAATGAAAGAAACTGATGAAGACATGAAAAATGGAAAGATATTCTGTGCCCATGGATTGGAAGAATTAATACTGTGAAAATATCTATACTACCCAAAGAAATCTACAGATACAATGAAATCCCTATCTAAATTCCAATGGCATATTTCATAGAACTAGAACAAATTATTCTAAAATTCATATGAAAACAAAAAAGACCCTGAATAGCCAAAACAATCTTGAGGCAAAACCCCCCAATAAACCCACAGCTGATGGTACCACACTGCCTGATTTCAAAGTATAATACAAATCTATAGTAATCAAAAGAGTATGGTACTGACACAAAAACAGACACATAGATCAACAGAACAGAAATAAACCCACACATATATAGACAATTAATCTATGACAAAGATGCAAAGAACATACAATAGGAAAAGGACAATTTCTTCAATAAATGGTGTTGGGAAAACTCCACATCTGTATACAAGAGAATGGAACTAGACCACTAGCTTACACCACACACAACAATTAACTTGAAGTGGATTAACGACTTGAATGTAAGAGCAGAAACCATATAATTCCGAGAAGAAAATATAGGTGGTAATCTCACTGGCATCAGTCTTAGCAATGTTTTTGTGGACCTGACCCCAAAGGCAAGGGAAACAAAAACAGAAATAAACAAATGGGATTACATCAAATTGAAAAACTTTTACAAAGTGAAGGAAACCATCAACAATACAAAAAGGTCACCTACTGAATGGGAGAAGATATTTGCAAACAATATATCTGATAAGAGGTTAATATTCAAAATATAAAAAGAACTCATACAGCTCAACATCAAAACAAACAAACAACCCAATTATAAAATGGCCAGAGGACCTGAATAGGCATTTTTCCAAAGAAGGCATACAGATGGCCAACAGGCACTTGAAAAGATGCTCAACATCACTAATCATCAGGGAAACACAAATCAAAACCACAATGAGATTTCACCTCACACTCATTAGAATGGATATTATCAAAAAGACTACAGGGCTTCCCTGGTGGCGCAGTGGTTGAGAGTCCGCCTGCCGATGCAGGGGACACGGGTTCGTGCCCCGGTCCGGGAGGATCCCACATGCCGCGGAGCGGCTGGGCCCATGAGCCATGGCCGCTGAGCCTGCACGTCCGGAGCCTGTGCTCCGCAACGGGAGAAGCCACAATAGTGAGAGGCCCACGTACTGAAAAAAAAAAAAAGACTACAAATAACAAGTGTTGGAGAGGTTGTGGAGAAAAGGTAACTCTCATATGCTGTTGGTGGGAATATAAAATGGTACAGCCACTTTGGAAAATGGTGTGGAGATTCCTCAAAAAATGAAAAATAGAACTACCATATGATCCAGCAGTTCCACTTCTGGGTATTTATCCAAAGAATATGAAAACATTAATTTAGAAAGATATATGCACCCTTATGTTTATCATAGTATTATTTACAATAGCCAAGACATGGAAACCACCTACGTGTTCATCAATGAATGAATGGATAAAGAAGATGGGGTGTATATATACAATGGAATACTACTCAGCCATCCAAAAGAGTGAAATCCCACCATTTGTGACAACATGAATGGACCTTAAGGGTGTTATGCTAAGTAAAATAAGTCAGAGGGAGAAAGGCAGATACCATATAATCACTCACACTTGGAATCTGTAAAACAAAACATAAAAACGAAATAAACTAAAATAATAAACTAAAATTCACAGATACAGAGCACAAATTTGTGTTTATCAGAGAGGAAGAGCATTTGGGCAAAATGGGTGAAGGGAGTCAACATTATGGTGATGGATGGTAACTAGACTTGTGGTGATGATCACTATTATGTACACAGATGTTAAACTATCATGCTATACACCTGAAAGTTATATAATAAAAATTGTTAAAATGGTAAGTTTTATGACATGTGTATATAGCCACAATAATAACACTTAAAAATAAAATGATACAGAACAAAAATTAAAAAGGCAACTTACTCAATGGAAGAAAATATTGGTAAGTCATCTATCAGGGACTGATATCCAGAATATACAAAAAACTCCTAGAACTCAATTTTTAAAAACCCAATTCAAAAATGGGCAAAGGACTTGAATAGACATTTGTCCAAAGAAGTTATACAAATGATTGATAAACACATGAAAAGATGTTCAGCATCATTAATCATTAGGGGAATAAAAATAATAACCACAATGAGATACCATTTAACACATGTGAAGGTGACTATAATTTTAAAAAATTGGAATGTAACAAGTGTTGGCCAGGATGTGCAGTAATTGTAACCCACATACATTTCTGGTGATAGTGTAAATTCGTGTATCTGCTGTTAAAAACAAGTTAGATATTCCTCAAAAAGTTAAATTTAAAATTACCAGAGAATTGAAAAAAGGTGTTCAAATAAAAGGTTGTACATAAATGTATATAGCAGCATTACTCACAATAGCCAAAAAGTGAAAACAACCCAGGTGTCCATCAACAGAAGAGTGCATAAACAAAATGTGGTATATCCATTCAATAGAACATTATTCAGCCATAAAGAGAAATGAAGTACTGATACATGCTACAATGGATATGAACTTAGAAAACATTATACTATGTAAAAGAAGCCAGACACAAAAGGTAATATATTATGATTGCATTCATATGAAATATCCAAAATAGGTAAATCCATAGAGGCATGGATTAGTGATTGTCAGGAGCTCAAGTGAGGGGGAATGAATGGTGACTGCTAATGAGCATGGGTTTCTTTTGGGATCATAAAAATGTTTTGGAACTAGATAGAGGTAATGTTGCACAACATTGTGAATGTACTAAACAACACTAATGTACACTTTAAATGGTTAATTTATGTACTAATGTACACTTTAAATAGTTAATTTATGTTACATAAATTTCACCTCAATTAAAAAATAGCCAAAAAAGTAATATTCCTAGAAATACACCTAACAAAGATGTGCAAGATCTTTAAGAAGAGAATTGTAAAATTTTATAACAACATATCAAAGACAATACGAGTAAATAAAGATATATAACAGTTTTCATGAGTAGAAATACATGACACCATAACAATGAAAATACTACACAAACTATAGATTCAGTGAAATTCTGACTTAAAACCAAAGTTTTAAAATGAAATTTGTAAAACAAATCTAAAATTCAATTCACACAAGGCATATCCTGTGACTAAAATAGAATTAAGAAATCAATAATAGAAAGATACCTGGAAAAATCTCCAAATAATTGAAAACTAAATAGTACAATTCTAAATTACCCATTGGTGAAAGAAGAAATCAAAAGGAAATTGGAAGGTATTCAAAAAAAATTTTAATTGAAGTATAGTTGATTTACAATGTTGCATTAGATTCAGGTGTACAGTAAAGTGACTCAGTTCTGTGTTATATATATTATTTTCCAAATTTTTTTCCATTATAAGTTAATACAAGATATTGAATATAGTTTCCTGTGCTATACAGTAGGTCCTTGGAGTCTATCTATTTTATATATAGAAGTGTGTATCTGTTGATCCCAAACTCCTAATTTATCCCTCACCCCACTTTCCTCCTTGGTAACCATAAGTTTGTTTTCTGTGTCTGTGAGTCTATTTCTGTTCTGTAAATAAGTTCACGTGTATCATTTTCTTCTTTTTTCTTCTTTTTTTTTTTTTTCGATATGCAGGCCTTTCACTGCTGTGACCTCTCCCATTGCGGAGCACAGGCTCCGGACGTGCAGGCTCAGAGACCACAGCTCACGGGCCCAGCCACCCCGCGGCATGTGGGATCCTTCCGGACCAGGGCATGAACCCGCACCCCCGCATCGGCAGGTGGACTCTCAACCACTGTACAACCAGGGAAGCCCTGTATCATTTTTTCAATTCCACATATGAGTAATATCATATGGTATTCGTTTCTCTTTCTGACTGACTTCATTTAGTATGATCATCTCTAGGCCCATCCATGTTGCTGTAAATGGCATTATTTCATTCTTTTTTATGGCTGAGTAATGTTCTCTCAGATAGATAGATAGATAGATAGATAGATAGATAGATAGATAGATAGATAGATAGATAGATATAGATATATGTATTCTTTTTCATACTCTTTTCCATTATGGTTTATTACAAGGTCTTGAGTATAGTTCACTGTACTATACAGTAGGACCTTATTTATCTGTTTTATATCTAGTAGTTTGTATCTGCTAATCCCAAACTCTTAATTTATCCCACCCCCCTTCCCCTTTGGTAATCATAGGTTTGTTTTCTATGTCTGTGTGTCTGTCTCTGTTTTGTAAACAAGTACATTTGTATCATATTTTAGGTTCCACATATAAGTGACATCATATGATATTTTTCTTTCTCTTTCTTAATTCATTTAGTATGATAATCTCTAGGTCCATCCATGTTACTGCAAATGGCATTATATCATACTTTTTTATGGCAGAGTAGTATTCCATTGTATACATACCACATCTTCTTTATCCATTCATCTGTTGATGGACATTTAGGTGGTTTTCATGTCTTGGCTATTATAAATAATGCTGCAATGAACATTGGGGTGCATGTATCTTTTCAAATTAGAGTTTTCTCTGTTTATGTGCCCAGGAGTGGGATTGCTGGATCATATGGCAAATCTATTTTTAGTTTTTTAAGGAGCTTCCATACTGATTTACATAGTGGTTGTATCAATTCACATTCCCATCAACAATATAAGAGGGTTCCCTTTTCTCCACACCCTCTCTGGCATTTATTGTTTGTAGACATTTTTATGATGGCCATTCTCACTGGTGTGAGGTAATATGTCATTGTAATTCTGATTAGCGTTTTTCTAATAATTAGTCATATTGAGCATCTTTTCACATGCTTGTTGGCCATCTGTCTATCTTTTAGGAGAAATGTCTATTTAGGTCTTCTGCCCATTTTTTGATTGGATTGTTTGGTATTTTGGATATTAAGTTTTATAAGCTGTTTGTACACTTTGTAAATTAATCCCTTGTTGGTAGCATCATTTGCAAATACCTTCTACAAGTTCATAAGTTTTGTTTTGCTTATGTTTTTTATTCTGTGCAAAGCTTTTAAGTTTAATTAGGTCCCACTTGTTTATTTTTGTCTTTATTTCTATTACTCAAGGAGATAGACCCAAAAAAAACATTGCTGTGATTTATGTCAAAGAGTGTTCTACCTATATTTTCCTCTAGGAGTTTTAAGAGTATCCAGTCTTTCATTTAGGTCTTTATTTTGAGTTTATTTTTGTATGTGGTGTTAGAGAATATTCTAATTTCATTCTTTTACATGTAGCTGTCCAGTTTTCCCAGCGCCACTTATTGGAGAGACAGTCTTTTCTTCATTGCATATTCTTGTCTCCTTTGTCATAGATTAATTAATCATAAGTGTGTGGGTTTATTTCTGGGCTTTCTATCCTGTTGCATTGATCTACATGTCTGTTTTGTGCCAGTACCTTACTGTGTTCATTTTTTAATTTTTTAAAACTAATTTTTATTGGAGTATAGTTGATTTACAATGTTGTGTTAGTTTCTGCTGTACAGCAAAGTGAATCAGTTGTACATATACATATATCCACTCTTTTTTCAACACTGTTTTTTTTTAACTGTAGGTTTGTAGTATATTCTGAAGTCAGGGAACCTGATTCCTCTAGCTCTGTTCTTCTTTCTCAAGATTCTTTTAGCTATTCAGAGTCTTTTGTGTTTCCATACAAATTTTAAAATGTTTTGTTCTAGTTCTGTGCAATATGCCATTAGAACTTTGATAGGGATTGCATTGAAACTGTAGATTGTTTGGGTAGTATGGTAATTTTAAGAATATTGATTCTTCCAATCCAAGAACATGGTATACCTCTCTATCTGTTTGCATCATCTTCAATTTCTTTCATCAGTGCCTTACAGTTTTCTGAGTACAGTTCTTTTGCCTCCTTAGGTAGGTTTATTCCTAGATATTTTATTCTTTTTGATGCAATGGTAAATTGAATTGTTTCTTTAATTTCTCTTTCTGATAGTTCATTTTTAGTGTATAGAAATGCAACAGATTTCTGTATACTAATTTTGTATCCAACAACTTTACTGAATTCATTGATGAGTTCTAGTAGCTTTCTGGTAGCATCTTTAGGATTTTCTATGTATAACATCATGTCATCTGCAAACGGTGACAGTTTTACTTCTTCTTTTCCAATTTGGATTCCTTTTATTTATTTTTCTTCTCTGTTTGCTGTGACTAGGACTTCCAAGACTATGTTGAATAAAAGTGGTGGGAGTGGGCATCCTTGTCTTGTTCCTTATCTTAGAGGGAATGCTTTCAGCTTTTCACTGTTAAGTATGATGTTAGCTGTGGGTTTGTCATATATGGCCTTTATTATATTGAAGTATATCCCCTCTATGCTAACTTTCTGGAAAGTTTTTATCATACATGGATATGGAATTTTATCAAAAGCTTTTCCTGCATCTGTTGAGGTGATCATATGGTTTTTATTCTTTAGTTTGTTAATGTGGTGTATCATATTGTTTGATTTGTGACTATTGAAAAATCCTTGCATCCGAGGGATAAATCCCACATGATCATAGTGTATCATCCTTTTACTGTATTTTTGAAGTTGGTTTGCTAGTTATTTTGTTGAGGATTTTTGTATTTATGTTCATCAGTGATATTGGCCAGTTATTCTTTTTTTGTGGTATCTTTGTCTTGTGTTGGTGTCAGGGTGATGGTGGTCTTATAGAATGATTTCAGAAGTGTTCCTTACTCTACAATTTTTTGGAATAGTTTCAGAAGGATAGGTGTTAACTCTTCTCTAAATGTTTGGTAGAACTCACCTGTGAAGCCATCTTGTCCTAGATTTTTGTTTGTTGGGAGTTTTTAAATTACTGATTCAATTTCAGTATTTGTAATTGGTTTGTTCATATTCTCTATTTCTTCCTGGTTCAGTCTTCGGAGACTGTACATTTCTAAGAATGTGTCCATATTTTCTAGGTTGTCCATTTTATTGGCATATTGTTGCTCATAGTAGTCTCTTATGATCCTTTGTATTTCTGTGGTGTTGGTTGTAACCTCTCCTTTTTCATTTCTAATTTTATTGATTTGTGACCTCTCCCTTTTTTTCTTGATGTGTCTGACTAGAGGTTATAAATTTAAAAAAAAACTTTTCAAAGAACCAGCTATGAGTTTCATTTATCTTTTAAATTAAAAACAAATTTTTTTAGTCACTATTTCATTTCTTTTTTCTCTGATATTTATGATTTCTTTCCTTCTACTAAGTTTGGGTTTTGTTTGTTCTTCTTTCTCTAGTTGTTTTAGGTGTAAAGTTAGGTAGTTTATTTGAGATTTTTCTTGTTTCCTGATGTAAGTTTGTATCACTATAAACCTTCCTCTTAGAACTGCTTTTGCTATGTCCCATAGGTTGTGAATTATGTGTTTTTGTTTTCATTTGTCTCTAGGTATTTTTTTTACTTCCTCTTTGACTTGTTCAGTGACCCATTGGTTGTTTAGTAGCATATTGTTTAGCCTCCATGTGTTTGCAGTTTTTTTTCTTATATTTGAATTCTAATCTCAGAGCCTTGTGGTTGGAAAAGATGCTTGATATGAGTTCAGTTGTCTCATGTTTACCAAGCCTTGCTTTGTGGCCCCACATGTGATCTATCCTGGAGAATGTCCATTTGCACTTGAAAAGAATGTTTATTCTGCTGCTTTTGGACAGAATTCTCTATAAATATCAATTAAGTCCATCTGGTCCAATGTGTCATTTAAGGCTTGTTTTTCCTTACTGATTTTCTGTCTGGATCATCTGTCCATTGATGTAAGTGTGGTGTTAAATTCCCCCACTATTATTGTGTTAATGTCAATCTCTTCTTTTGTGCCTGTTAGCATTTGCCTTACGCATTGAGGTGCTCCTATGTTGTGTGCATATGTATTTACAATTGTTATATCTTCTTCTTTGACTGATGCCTTGATCATCATGTAGTGTCCTTCTTTGTGTCTTATAATAGTTTTTATTTTAAACTCTATTTTTATCTGATATAAGTATTGTTACTCTGGCTTTCTTTTAGAAAGTATTTTTAACCAAGTGGGTAAAAGAGCACAACATGTCAAAATTAATATGATACTCTTAGAATATATTGTAGGAGAAAATCTAAGTGACCTTGGGTTTGTTGATGACTTCTTAGATACAACACTAAAAGCATGATTCAGAAAAAAAAAGATATGTTGGACTTCATTAAAATTAAAAACATCTGCTGTACAGAAGACATTGTTAATAGAATGAAAAGACACGCCACAGACTGGGAGATAATCTTTGCAAAATACACATCAGATGAAGGACAAGGATCCAGAGTATACAAAGGACGCTTAAAATTCAACAACAAAAAAATGAACAATCCAATTTAAAAATAGGAAAAAGATCTAAAAAGACATCTCCCCTAAGAAGATATACAGATGGCAAATAAGCATATGAAAAATGCTCAGGATCATATGTCATTAGGGAGTTGCAATTAAAACAACAGTGAGATAGCATTACACACCTGTAACAATGCCTAAAATCTAAACAACTGAAAATACCAAATGCTGGTGAGGATTTGGAGCAGTGGGAGCTCTCATTCATTGCTGGTTGGAATACAAAATGGTACAGCCACTTTGAAAGACAGTTTGGAGGTTTCTTACAAAGTTACACATGCTCTTACCACATGTTTCAGCAATCACACTTCTGGATGTTTTACCAAATGAGTTGAAATTTTATATGCAAAAAAATTTATGTGCAAAAATTTATGTGCAAAAATACCCTGCACATAAATGTTTATAGCAAGTTTATTCATAATTGCTAAAACTTGTAAACAAGAAGCATGTCCTTTGATAGGTGAATGGAAAAAAATTGTGGTATATCCGTGTAATGGAATAATGTTCATTGATAAAAAAGAAATGAGATATTAAGCCATGAAAAGACATGGAGGAACCTTAAGTACATATTACCAAGTAAAAGATGCCAATCTGAAAGGGTTACATATTGTATGATTCCAACTGTATGATATTCTGGGGAAGACAAAACTATGGAGATAGTAAAAAGTTCAGTGGTTGCCAGGGGTTTTGATGGAGGAAAGCAGGTAGGTAAAGAAGGAGGAATGAATGAGTAGAACACAGGAGATTTTGAGCATAGTAAAATAATTATTCTGTGTGTTGCTGTGATGATGGATACATGTCAATATACATTTGTCAAAATCCATGGAATATACAACACAAAGAGTAAAGCCTAATGTAAACTATGGAATTCCCTGGTGGTCCAGCAGTTAGGAATATGCGATCCCACTGCAGGGGGCACAGGTTCGATTCCTGGTAGGGGAACTTATATCCTGCAAGCCATGTGGCACTGCCAAAAAAATATAAAATAAAACAAAATCTTGTGTAACTTAAACTATGGACTTTAGTTAATAATAATGCATCATTGGTACATATATTATAACAAATGTACCACAGTAATGTAAGATGTTACTAAAAGGGGAAATTGTGGGGAGAGTAAAGGGTTATATGGCAACCCGCTGTTCTTTTCAATCAGTTTTTCCTATAAACCTAAAATCGTTCAAAAAATAAAGTCTATTAACTTAAAACAATTTAATGGGACACCTCTAAAGTTTTAATTAAAAGGAAATTTATAGCAGTAAATGTCTATATTAGAAAAAAAAATGTCTGAAATCAATGACTTCAGTTTGCTCCTTGTATTGGTCAGGATTC
Source organism: Grampus griseus (assembly GCF_964374135.1). NCBI lineage: Eukaryota > Metazoa > Chordata > Mammalia > Artiodactyla > Delphinidae > Grampus > Grampus griseus. The sequence goes on from NC_139017.1 coordinate 86,116,190, forward strand.
TCCAGAGAACTAAGAGAACTTGTATGTATATATACACAAAAAAGTGAATTATTTTAAGTAATTGACTCACACGATATGGAGACTGGCAAGTCCAAAATCTGCAGGGCGGACCAACAAACAAGATATCCAGGAGAGAGCCAATGTTGTAATTCAAGTCCAAAGGCCAACAGGCTGGAGCATTCCTTCTTGCCATGAGGAGTCTTCAGTTGATTGGATGAGGCCCAGCCACATTGTGAAGGACAATCTGTTTTATTCAAAGTTCACCAATTTTTCATCTTCCAGTTTTATCGAGGTATAATTGACATACAACACTGTATAAATTCAAGGTGTACAGCATAATGATTTGACTTGCATACATCATGAAATAATTATCACAATTCATTTAGTGAACATCCAGCATCTCATACAGATACAAAATTAAAGAAATAGAAAAAAAAATTTTTTCCTTGTGTGAGAACTCTTAGGATTTACTCTCTTAACAACTTTTGTATGTAACATACAGCAGTGTTCATTATATTTATCATGTATAACTTACATCCCTAATACTTATTTATCTTGTAACTGAAAGTTTGTACCTTTCGAATACCTTCAACCAATTCCCCCTCCCCCAAACCCCCACCTCTGGTAACCACAATTCTGATCTCTTTATCTATGAGTTTATTTACGTTTGAGGTATAAATGACCTACAACACTATGTTAGATACTGTTACACAACATAGTGATTTGCTATTTCTATGCATTTCAAATTTATCACCACAATAAACCTGGTAACAATATGTCACCATACAAATATACTACACTTATTGACTATATTCCCCATACTGTTCATTTCACACCCTGTGACTTATTTTGTAATGAAAGTTTGTACCTCTTAATCTCTTTCACCTATTTCTTTCTGCCCCCACTCTCCTCCCTCTGGGAACCACCTGTTTATTTTCTGAATCTGTATCTCTGTTTCTGTTTTGTTATGTTTGTTCATTTGCTTTGTTTTTTAGATTCCACATATAAGTGAAATCATACAGTATTTGTATTTCTTTGTTTGACTTATTTCTCTTAACATAATACCATGTAGGGCCATCGATGTTGTTGCAAATGGCAAGATTTCATTACTTTTTATGGTTGAGTAATATTCCTGTGTGTGTGTGTGTGTGTGTGTGTGTGTGTGTGTGTGTGTGTGTGTCATAATTTTATCCATTCATATGGTTTGGTTTTCTATTACATCTTTATTAGAGTATAATTGCTTTACAATGGTGTGTTAGTTTCTGCTTTATAACAAAGTGAATCAGTTATACATATACATATGTTCCCATATCTCTTCCCTCTTGCATCTCCCTCCCTCCCACCCTCCCTATCCCACCCCTCTAGGTGGTCACAAACCACCGAGCTGATCTCCCTGTGCTATGCGGCTGCTTCCCACTAGCTATCTACCTTACGTTTGGTAGTGTATATATGTCCATGACTCTCTCTCGCTTTGTCACAGCTCACCCTTCCCCCTCCACATATCCTCAAGTCCATTCTCCAGTAGGTCTGTGTCTTTATTCCTATCTTACCCCTAGGTTCTTCATGACATTTTTTTCTTAAATTCCATATACATGTGTTAACATACGGTATTTGTCTTTTTCTTTCTGAGTTACTTCACTCTGTATGACAGACTCTAGGTCTATCCACCTCATTACAAATAGCTCAATTTCGTTTCTTTTTATGACTGAGTAATATTCCATTGTAGATATGTGCCACATCTTCTTTATTCATTTATCCGATGATGGACACTTAGGTTGTTTCCACCTCTGGGCTATAGTAAATAGAGCTGCAATGAACATTTTGGTACATGACACTTTTTGAATTATGGTTTTCTCAGGGTATATGCCAGTAGTGGGATTGCTGGGTCGTATGGTAGTTCTATTTGTAGTTTGTTAAGGAACCTCCATACTGTTCTCCATAGTGGCTGTACCAATTCACATTCCCACCAGCAGTGCAAGAGTGTTCCCTTTTCTCCCCATCCTCTCCAGCATTTATTGTTTCTAGGTTTTTTGATGATGGCCATTCTGAGTGGTGTGAGATGATATCTCATTGTAGTTTTGATTTGCATTTCTCTAATGATTAATGATGTTGAGCATTCTTTCATATGTTTGTTAGCAGTCTGTATATCTTCTTTGGAGAAATGTCTATTGAGGTCATCTGCCTATTTTGGAATTGGGTTGTTTGTTTCTTTGTTATTGAGCTGCATGTGCTGCTTATAAATTTTGGAGATTAATCCTTTGTCAGTTGCTTCATTTGCAAATATTTTCTCCCATTCTGAGGGTTGTCCTTCGTTCGTGCTTATGGTTTCCTTTGCTGTGCAAAAGTTTGAAGTTTCATTAGGTCGCATTTATTTATTTTTGTTTTTATTTCCATTTCTCTAGCAGGTGGGTCAAAAAGGATCTTGCTGTGATTTATGTCAGAGAGTGTTCTGCCTATGTTTTCCTCTAAGAGTTTGATAGTTTCTGGCCTTACATTTAGGTCTTTAATCCATTTTGAGCTTATTTTTGTGTCTGGTGTTAGGGAGTGATCTAATCTCATACTTTTACATGTACCTGTCCAGTTTTCCCAGCACCACTTATTAAAGAGGCTGTCCTTTCTCCACTGTACATTCCTGCCTCCTTTATCAAAGATAAGGTGACCATATGTGCGTGGGTTTTTCTCTGGGCTTTCTATCCTGTTCCATTGATCTATCTTTCTGTTTTTGTGCCAGTACCATATTGTCTTGATTATTGTAGCTTTGTGGTACAATCTGAAGTTAGGAAGCCTGATTCCTAAGGCTCCATTTTTCATTCTCAAGATTGCTTTCACTATTCGGGGTCTTTTGTGTTTCCATACAAATTGTGAAATGTTTTGTTCTAGTTCTGTGAAAAATGCCAGGGGTAATTGAATAAGGATTGCATTGAATCTGTAGATTGCTTTGGGTAGTAGAGTCATTTTCACAATGTTGATTTTTCCAATCCAAGAACATGGTGTATCTCTCCATCTATTTGTATCATCTTTAATTTCTTTCATCAGTGTCTTATAATTTTCTGCATACAGGTCTTTTGTCTCCTTAGGTAGGTTTATTCCTAGATTTTTTATTCTTTTTGTTGCAATGGTAAATGGGAGTGTTTTCTTGATTTCACTTTCAGATTTTTCATCATTAGTGTATAGGAATGCCAGAGAATTCTGTGCATTAATTTCGTGTCCTGCTACTTTACCAAATTCATTGATTAGCTCTAGTAGATTACTGGTAGCATCTTTAGGATTCTCTATGTATAGTATCATGTCATCTGCAAACAGTGACATCTTTACTTCTTCTTTTCCGATTTGGATTCCTTTTATTTCCTTTGCTTCTCTGATTGCTGCGCCTAAAACTTCCAAAACAATGTTGAATAAGAGTGGAGAGAGTGGGCAACCTTGTCTTGTTTCTGATCTTAGTGGAAATGCTTTCAGTTTTTCATCATTGAAGACAATGTTGGCTGTGGGTTTGTCATATATGGCTTTATTATGCTGAGGAAAGTTCCCTCTATGCCTATTTTATGCAGGGTTTTTATTATAAATGGGTGTTGAATTTTGTCAAAAGCTTTCTCTGCATCTATTGAGATGATCATATTGTTTTTCTCCTTCAATTTTTTTAATATTGTAATCACATTGATTGATTTGTGTATATTGAAGAGTCCTTGCATTCCTGGAATGAACCCCACTTGATCATGGTGTATGATCCTTTTAACGTGCTGTTGGATTCTGTTTGCTAGTATTTTGTTGAGGATTTTTGCCTCTATGTTCATCAGTGATATTGGCCTGTAGTTTTCTTTCTTTGTGACATCCTTGTCTGGTTGGAATCAAGGTGATGGTGGCCTCTTAGAATGAGTTTGAGAGTGTTCCTCCCTCTGCTATATTTTGGAAGAGTTTGAGAAGGATAGGTGTTAATTCTTCTCTAAATGTTTGATAGAATTCGCCTGTGAAGCCGTCTGGTCATGGGCTTTTGTTTGTTGGAAGATTTTTTTTTTTTTTTTTTTTTTTTTTTGCGGTACGCAGGCCTCTCACAGTTGTGGCCTCTCCCATTGTGGAGCACAGGCTCCAGACGCACAGGCTCAGTGGCCATGGTTCGTGGGCCTAGCCGCTCCATGGCATGTGGGATCTTCCTGGACCGGGGCACGAACCCGTGTCCCCTGCATCAGCAGGCAGATTCTCAACCACTGCGCCACCAGGGAAGCCCTTTTTTTTTTTTTTTTTTTTTGTTGGAAGATTTTTAATCACAGTTTCAATTTCAGTGCTTGTGATTGGTCTGTTCATATTTTCTATTTCTTCCTGATTCAGTCTTGGCAGGTTGGGCATTTCTAAGAATTTGTCCATATCTTCCAGTTTGTCCCTTTTTTTGATATAGAGTTACTTGTAGTAATCTCTCATGATCCTTTGTATTTCTTCAGTGTCAGTTGTTACTTCTCTTTTTTCATTTCTAACTCTATTGATTTGAGTCTTCTCCCTTTTTCTCTTGATGAGTATGGCTAATGGTTTATCTATTTTGTTTATCTTCTCAAAGAACCAGCTTTTAGTTTTATTGATGTTTGCTATCGTTTCCTTCATTTCATTTTCATGTATTTCTATTTTGATCTTTATGATTTCTTTCCTTCTGCTAAATTTGGGGTTTTTTTCCTTTGTTCTTCTTGCTCTAATTGCTTTAGGTGCAAGGTTAGGTTGTTTATTCGAGATGTTTCCTGTTTCTTAAGGTAGGATTGTATTGCTATAAACTTCCCTCTTAGAACTGCTTTTGCTTCTTCCCATAGGTTTTGGGTCATCGTGTCTCCATTGTGATTTGTTTCTAGGTATTTTTTTATGTCCTTTTTGATTTCTTCAGTGATCACTTCGTTATTAAGTATTGTATTGTTTATCCTCCATGTGTTTATATTTTTTTACAGATCTTACCTGTAATTGATATCTAGTCTCATAGCATTGTGGTCAGAAAAGATACTTGATACAATTTCAATTTTCTTAAATTTACCAAGGCTTGATTTGTGACCTAAGATATGATCTATCCTGGAGAATGTTCCATGAGCACTTGAGAAAAATGTGTATTCTTTTGTTTTTGGATGGAGTGTCCTATACATATCAATTAAGTCCATCTTGTTTAATGTATCATTTAAAGCTTGTGTGTCCTTATTTATTTTCATTTTGGATGATCTGTCCATTGGTGAAAGTGGGGTGGTAAAGTCCCCTACTATGAATGTGTTACTGTCGATTTCCCCTTTTATGGCTGTTAGTATTTGCCTTATGTATTGAGATGCTCCTATGTTGGGTGCATAAATATTTACAATTGTTATGTCTTCTTCTTGGATCGATTCCTTGATCATTATGTAGTGTCCTTCTTTGTCTCTTGTAATAGTCTTTATTTTAAAGTCTATTTTGTCTGATATGAGAATTGCTACTCCAGCTTTCTTTTGGTTTCCATTTGCATGGAATATCTTTTTCCATCCCCTTACTTTCAGTCTGTATGTGTCTCTGGGTCTGAAGCGGGTCTCTTGTAGACAGCATATATTTGGGTGTTGTTTTTGTATCCATTCAGCCAATCTGTGTCTTTTGGTGGGAACATGTAGTCCATTTACATTTAAGGTAATTATCGATATGTATGTTCCTATTCCCATTTTCTTAGTTGTTTTGTGTTTGTTATTGTAGGTCTTTTCCTTCTCTTGTGTTTCTTGCCTAGTGAAGTTCCTTTAGCATTTGTTGTAAAGCTGTTTTGGTGGTGCTGAACTCTCTCAGCTTTTGCTTGTCTGTAAAGATTTTAATTTCTCCATCAAATCTGAATGAGATCCTTGATGGGTAGAGTAGTCTTGGCTGCAGGTTTTTCTCCTTCATCACTTTCAGTATGTCCTGCCACTCCCTTCTGGCTTGTAGGGTTTCTGCTGAGAGATCAGCTGTTAACCTTATGGGGATTCCCTTGTGTGTTATTTGTTGTTTTTCCCTTGCTGCTTTTAATATGTTTTCTTTGTATTTAATTCTTGACAGTTTGATTAATATGTGTCTTGGCGTATTTCTCCTTAGATTTATCCTATATGGGATTTTCTGTGCTTCCTGGACTTGATTAACTATTTTCTTTCCCATATTAGGGAAGTTTTCAACTATAATGTCTTCAAATATTTTCTCAGTCCCTTTCTTTTTCTCTTCTTCTTTTGGAACCCCTATAATTCGAATGTTGGTGCATTTAATGTTTTCCCAGAGGTCTCTGAGACTGTCCTCAGTTCTTTTCATTCTTTTTTCTTTATTCTGCTCTGCAGTAGTTATTTCCACTATTTTATCTTCCAGGTCACTTGTCCGTTCTTCTGCCTCAGTTATTCTGCTATTGATCCCATCTAGAGTATTTTTTATTTCATTTATTGTGTTGTTCATCAATGCTTGTTTCATCTTTATTTCTTCTAGGTCCTTGTTAAATGTTTCTTGCATTTTGTCTATTCTATTTCCAAGATTTTGGATCATCTTTACTCTCATTATTCTGAATTCATTTTCAGGTAGACTGCCTATTTCCTCTTCATTTGTTAGGTCTAGTGGGTTTTTATCTTGCTCCTTCATCTGCTGTGTGTTTTTCTGTCTTCTCATTTTACTTAACTTACTGTGTTTGAGGTCTCCTTTTTGCAGGCTGCAGGTTCATAGCTCCTGTTTTTTTTGGTGTCTGTCCCCAGTGGCTAAGGTTGGTTCAGTAGGTTGTGTAGGCTTCCTGGTGGAGGGGACTAGTGCCTGTGTTCTGGTGGATGAGGTTGGATCTTGTCTTTCTGGTGGGCAGGTCCATATCTGGTGGTGTGTTTTGGGGTGTCTGTGGACTTATGATTTTAGGCAGCCTCTATGCTAATGGGTGGGGCTGTGTTCCTGTCTTGTTAGTTGTTTGGCATAGGGTGTCCAGCACTGTAGCTTGCTGGTCATTGAGTGAAGTTGGGTGCTGGCATTGAGATGGAGATCTCTGGGAGATTTTAGCCATTTGATATTATGTGGAGTTGGGAGGTCTCTTGTGGACCAGTGTCCTGAAGTTGGCTCTCCCACCTCAGAGGCACAGCACTGACTCCTGGCTGCAGCACCATGAGTCTTTCATCCACGTGGCTCAGAATAAATGGAGAAAAAGTAGAAAGAATTAGTAGAAGTAGAAAGAAAGAAAGAAAGAAAGAAAGAAAGAAAGAAAGAAAGAAAGAAAGAAAGAAAGAAAGAAAGAAAGAAAGAAAGAAAGATGGAATGAAAGAAAGGAGGGAGGGAGAGATGGAGGGAGGGAGGAAGGATGGAAGGAAGGAGGGAAGGAAGGAGAAAAGAAAGAAAGAAAGAAGATAAGGTAAAATAAAATAAAGTAAGATAAAAGATAATAAAGTTATTAAAATAAAAAATTTTTAAGAAAAAAAAAAAGACGGATAGAACTCTAGGAGAAATGGTGGAAGCAAAGCTATGCAGACAAAATCTCACACAGAAGCATACACATACACACTCACAAAAAGAGGAAAAGGGGAAAAAATCATAAATCTTGCTCTCAAAGTCCACCTCCTCAATTTGGGATGATTCGTTGTCTATTCATGTATTCCACAGATGCAGGGTACATCAAGTTGATTGTGGAGCTTTAATCCGCTGCTTCTGAGGCTGCTGGGAGAGATTTCCCTTTCTCTTCTTTGTTCTCACAGCTTGCAGGGGCTCAGCTTTGGATTTGGCCCCCTCTCTGTGTGTAGGTCGCCAGAGGGCGTCTGTTTATCGCTCAGACAGGACTGGGTTAAAGGAGCCACTGATTCGGGGGCTCTGGCTCACTCAGGCCGTGGGGGAGGGCGGGGCACGGAGTGTGGGGCGGGCCTGCAGCGGCAGAGGCCGGCGTGACGTTGCACCAGCCTGAGGTGCGCCGTTCTCCCGGGGAAGTTGTCCCTGTATCCCCGCACCCTGGCAGTGGCTGACTGCACAGGCTTCCCAGAAGTGAGGTGTGGATAGTGACCTGCGGTTGCACACAGGCTTCTTGCTGGCGGTAGCAGCAGCCTTAGCATCTCATGCCCGTCTCTGGGGTCCACGCTGTTAGCTGCGGCTCGCGCCTGTCTCTGGAGCTCCTTTAAGTGGCGTTCTTAATCCCCTCTCCTCTTGCACCAGGAAAAAAAGAGGAAAGAAAAAGTCTGTTACCTCTTCGGCAGGTCCAGACTTTTCCCCGGACTCCCTCCCAGCTAGCCGTGGTGCACTAACCCCCTGCAGGCTGTGTTCATGCCGCCAACCCCAGTCCTCTCCCTGCGCTCAGACTGTAGCCCAATCCTCAGCTCCCAGCCCCGCCCGCCCTGGCTGGTGAGCAGACAAGCCTCTCGGGCTGGTGAGTGCCAGTTGGCACCGATCCTCTCTGCGGGAATCTCCCCGGTTTGCCCTCTGCACCCCTGTGGCTGCGCTCTCCTCCGGGGCTCTGAAGCTTTCCCCCTCCGCCACCCGAAGCCTCCACCTGTGAAGCGGCTTCCTAGTGTGTGGAAACATTTCCTCCTTCACAGCTCCCTCCCACTTGTGCAGGTCCCATCCCTATCCTTTTGTCTCTGTTTATTCTTTTTTTCTTTTGCCCTACCCAGGTACATGGGGAGTTTCTTGCCTTTTGGGAGGTCTGAGGTCTTCTGCCAGCCTTCAGTCGGTGTTCTGTAGGAGTTGTTCCACGTGTAGATGTATTTCTGGTGTATCTGTGGGGAGGAAGGTGATCTCGTCGTCTTACTCTTCCACCATCTTCCCCTCGTCTCTCTATCCATTCATATGTTGGTGGACACTTAGGTTGCTTCCATATCTTGGCTGTTGTAAATAATACTGCAATGAACATATGGGTGCATGTATCTTTTCAAATTAGTGGGCTTTTTTCTTGTTTTTTGTTTTTTGTTTTTTTTTTTTAACGGCACCACTCAGCTTGCAGGATCTTAGTTCCCCAACCTGGGACTGAACCTGGGCCATGGGAGTGAAATTGCCGAGTGTAACCACTGGAACATCAGGGAATTACCCAAGTTAGTGTTTTCACATTCTTTGGATAAATACCCAGGAGTGGAATTGCTGTGTCATATGGTAGTTCTATTTTTAGTTTTCCGAGGAATCTCCATACTGTTTTTCAAAGTGGCTGTACCATTTTATATTCCATCCAACAGTATATGAGGGTTACTGTTTCTCCACAACCTCTCCAACCCTTGTTATTTGTAGTTTTTTTTGATAATAGCCATTCTAATGACTGTGAGGTGAAATCTCATTGTGGTTTTGTGTTTCCCTGGTGATTAGTGATGTTTAGCATCTGTTCAGGTGCCTGTGGGCCCTCTGTATGTCTTCTTTGGAAAAATGTCTATTCAGGTCTTCTGCCCATTTTATAATTGGTTTGTTTGTTTTTTGATATTAAGCTGCATGAGTTCTTTCTATATATTTTTTTTAATATTAAGCCCTTATCAGATATATGGTTTGCAAATATCTTCTCTTGTTCAGTAGGTAGACTTTTCATTTTGTTGACTGTTTCCTTCACTGTGCATAAGCTTTTTAGTTTGATGTAGTCCCATTTGTTTATTTTTGCTTTTGTTTTCCCTGTTTTCCTGAGGAGACATAGCAAAAAAAGTTACTAAGACTGATGTCAAAGAGATTACTACTTATGTTTTCTTCTATTAGTTTAATGGTTTCCAGTCTTCCATTTAGGTCTTTAATCCATTTTGAGCTTATCTTTGTATATTCTGTGAGAAAATTTCTTTTTAAAAAAAAATTATTGATTGGTTTATCTGGCTGCACGAGGTTTTAGTTGTAGTATGTGGGATCTTTTTAGTTGCAGCATGTGAGATCATTTTAGTTGTGGCATGTGGGATATAGTTCCCCAACCATGGATCAAACCCAGGGCCCCTGCATTGGGAGTGTGGAGTCTTAACCACTGGATGACCAGGCAAGTTCCAGAAAATTTTTCTTTCTTTTTTCTTTTTTTTTTTTTTTTGGTGTACACGGGCCTCTCACTGTCGTGGCCTCTCCTGTTGTGGAGCACAGGCTCCGGATGTGCAGGCTCAGTGGCCATGGCTCACAGGCCCAGCTGCTCCACAGCATGTGGGATCTTCCTGGACCAGGGCATGAACCTGTGTCCCCTGCATCGGCAGGCAGACTCTCAACCACTCTGCCACCAGGGAAGCCCAGAAAACTTTTATTTTTAATTTCATTTTTTTTACATGTAGCAGTCCAGTTTTCCTGGCACCACTTATTGCAAAGATTGCCTTTTCCCCACTGTACATTCTTGACTCCTTTTTCTATTAATTGACCATGTGTGTTTTATTTCTGGCTCTGTATTCTGTTCCATTGATATATGTGTCTGTTTTTGTACCAATATATACTGTTTTGATTCCTGTAGCTTTGTAGTATAGTCTGAAGTCAGGAAGTGTGATACCTCCAGCTCTGTTCTTCTTTCTTAATATTGTTTTAGCTATTCAGGGTCTTTTGTGTTTCCATACAAATTTTAGAATTTTTGGTCTAGATCTGTAAAAAATGTCATTGGCATTTTAATTGGTATCACATTAAATTTATATATTGCCTTGGGTAGTATGGTCATTTTAACATTATGTATTCTTCTAAATCAGGAATATGGCATATCTTTCCATCTGTTTGTGTCATCTTTCGTTTCTTTTACCAGTGTCTTATAGTTTTCTGAGTACAGGTCTTCTACTGCCTTAGGTAGGTTTATTCCTAGCCAGCACTAGCCTCAGGACCTGGCTTCACCCACCTGTTGTTGGGCAGCACCCCAGAGTCTCCTGGACCCTGACTCCACTCACCATTGAGTGAGGACTAGACCAGGGGCCCACCAGGATTCCACAGCCAGCCACCTCTTGACCTGGCCCCACCAATCAGTGGCCAGCAGCCTCTCCACAAGACAACCAACCAAGCCTACCAGACCACTCATAGAAATCATCCTGCAACAACAGAAGGAAACATGCAACCCACATGAGGGGTATCCCTAGAGTATAGAGCACTGGTGACAAGAGGGGAGTGTGCTGCTAGGACACATAGGACTCTCCTACAAAAGGCCACTTCTCTAAAGTTGGGAAACTTAACCAACCTTCCAGATAAATAGAAATAAAAACAGCAAGTTAGGCAAAATGAGGCTACAAAGGAACATGTTCAAAATGAAGGAACAAGATAAAACCCAAAAGAAGAACTAAATGAAGTTGAGGTAGGCAATATACTTGAGAAAGAGTTCAGGGTAATATCCAGAATCAAGCACACAGAAAAAAAGATAGGAAACATTGAATAGAACATGAGACATATGAGATATTGATAAATGGTCTAACATATGTGTAATTGGATACAGTAAGGTGTGTGGGAGAGAGCGGGGAGGGGGGATTGATAAGCAATATTTGAAGAAATACTGGTGAGCAATTTTTGAAAATTAAATTATCAAAATACAGATTAAAGAAGGCGTATAAATCCTAAATAAGATAAATACAAAGAAAACCATACCTAGGAGCTAACATCTTACATCTAGTTTTGCTTGATTGATGATTTTCATTATGGATCATATTTTAGTACCTCTTTGTATGCCTGATAATCTTGAATTGGATTCTAACATTGTCACTATTACCTTATTGAGTGTTGGATATTTTTATATTGCTAAACATTTTCTTGAGTTTTGCTCTGGGATACAGTTATTTTACTTGGAAACAGTTTGATACTTTCAGGTCTTGTTTGTGTGGTGCATTAGGTGGATCTGGAGTGTAGAGATACTATATACAGCACCCATGAAGTATGAATTTTTCTAGTCCAGATGTGAGAACGAGTACTGATTCCAGCCCTGTGTGTGTGTTAGATACTGTTTCCCTCTATTCCTTTTGGATGGTTCTTTCCCCAGTTTTGGATTGTTTCCTTACAGTTATGTGCTTATTATTTCTCTGCTGAATACTCAAGAGGGACTGTACAGATCTCTGGGATTCTTCTTCAATGCAATTATTTCCTCTAATAGTCTATCTTATCAACTGTAGCTGCCTTGTATCCTGGACCATCAACTCCATCTTCACAACTCAGCTAGGCTGACATGTTCTTCCTCAGTTTTCCCTCCCTGAGCTGTAGTATGGAAACTCTCTCAAAGCAGTAATCTGAGGCATTTGTAAGATTTACCTCATTTGTTTCCCATCTTTCAGGGATCACTGTCTGATGGGAATTTTTGCACCCTCCTAAATTTGTATGTTGAAACCCTACCCACCCCCATGTGATGATATTTGGAGATGGGCTTTTGGGAAGTAATTAGGAGAAGGCATGAGAGTGGAGTCCTCATGAACGATTAGTGCCCTTATAAGAGTCAAGAGAGAGGTTGTTTCCTTTCTCTGTTCTCTTTTATGTGAGGATACAATGAGAAGTTGATAGTCTGCAACTCAGAAGAGGGCCCTCAGCAGAATCTGACCACACTGGCACCCTGATCTTAGACTTCCAGCCTCCAGAACTGTGAGAAATAAATTTCTGTTTTTTATAAGCCACTCATTTTATGGTACTTTGTTATGGCAGCCCAAGCTAAGACATTGTTCATTATTTGATTGTCTTGAAAAGTGTTGTTTCATGCATTCTTGTCTGGTTGTTGTTGTCATTGCTTCAGGTAGGAGGGTAAATCCAGTCCCTGTTACTCTGTCTTGTCCAGAAGTGACTTTAAAAAGTTTTTGACTATTCTTGTAGTCAGTTCTGATATAACATGACATATACATTCCTAAAAATCACCACACTATGCAAAATTATGCAATAAAACCCCATTTTACTCAAGGGAAAATGAGGTTATGAGCACAACACCAAAAAATTCTGACATACTAAACAAAAGACAAGGACTAAATAAAAATGTAAGTACAGTTTTTAACATGTTAAATGACTAATAAATACATAAATACTATAGTAAACATGGCACTTTGCCTTGTGAAAAACCTGAAATTTACTTGTGGAAGGGCATGCTCTTCCTGCCAGCCTGCCCACCTCCCACTCCCAGCATGCTGTATGTGTGAGGAAGAGAACAAAAGAGATTTTTAAAAAGTGAAAATAATTGGAGATTAAAAAGAAAAATAACAAATCTGGACTGTTCCTTAACTTTCTTCTGAGTGGACAGACATTGATAATCCCAGGGCAATGTGGGAGAGAGACAACAGAAATAACTTAAACCTGTCTTTTCCCGACCTATTCTTTCCCTGTTTTCTGTGCTTGGACTGCAGCTACTTTCTTCCCTACACATTCATTTTAAGACAGGCTTCAGCTCCCTTAGGAGTTTTTAAAATTTCTCTTAGTTCTTAGAATATATGTTTCCCTTTTATAATTTAGAGAAAGGAACCAGTAGCCCATAGTAGTTCATCATCGTAGCAGGATTCAGCAAATGTTGTATTATAATTGTTATGTATAATACTTGCAAAGAAAAATCTCTGCTGTATTTATAGTTATTTAACCATTTCATCCTGTATTTTGCTTACTTGCATCTTTCCTCTTTTTTTGCTTGATTAATCTCACTAAAGGTCTCTCTCTATTATTGATTTTATCAAAGAATCAGCTTATGGCTTTGTTAATTTACTGCATTATTTTTGTTGTTATATACTTCACTTACTTATTCTTTTTTCCTTTGGTATTCTCTCTTGCTTTTTAAAATACTTCCAAATTGGATGCTTAACTCATGTGTGTTTAAACATTCTTATTTTATGACAAATGTGTTTAAATCACTTAATTTCCATTATGATTTCATCTTTAACCCAAGGGTAATTTAGTAATAGGTTATTCAGTTTCTAAATATGTCTTAAAGCTATTCTTAATTATCTGGATAGCTAATTTTAATCAATTTTTGGTTGGAAAACATAGTATATATAGAATTAATCCTTCAGCACTAGTAGAGCTTCCTTTGTAGCCTATCACATTATTTTTATACATATTTTATATGTGCTCAAAAATAATGTGAACTATCCAATAAGTGGATTATTTACCATCTGATGTCTCAACCTGGTTTACTGTATTGTTTAAAATTTTGATATCTATGCCTATCTTTTCTCTGCTTCAACTATTAATTTCTCAGAGATGTACGTGTGTAAAATAACCTTCTACATTTGTTGACTCATTAATCTATTCATTTCTGTCAGTTTTTGCTTAAATTTGTCACTCTTTTAGCTAACAAGAGCTATATTTTAATATGCTCTAATTTCTTTTTGGTCTCTCGTCCCTTTATCTCTGCTGTTATGCTATTCTCTGTGCATCAGTTTCTTCATCAGTAAAGCACTTAGAATAGTACTTGGCATGTAGTATTATGTGTTTGGCTAGTATAAAAATGGCTAGAGGTGGTCATTGAAACCACAGGCATGGTTGAAATCGCTTGAGGAGACAGGATAGTTTGAGAAAATAAGAGGATCAATCATCAAGATTTAAGGAACTCTTCTGTTTAATGGCCAAGTGAGGGATAAACCTTCAAAAGAAACTGAAAAAGAGTACATAAAAATGTAGGAGGAAACCCAAGAAAGTATATTACCAATGGCATCAAGAAGAATTAATTAACAGCGCTGCAGAATAAAGATTTGAACAAATCTTTATACTATTTGTGATAAATAGTATCAATTGAAACAGCTAAATGAGTGGTTTAATGAGTACAGTGGACACTCTGATGCATCTCCCAGACCTCCCTTGCAAAATGAAGGTCTTATTCTGCCAGTTACTGGAGTGCTGCCAGCAGACACGCCTCAGCTATCAGCCACCTTGAGGAATTACTTTGGCTAAGGAGATCATCCTTGCCTAAGGTCATGCATCCTTCCTTGGGAAATCCTGCATCCTACTGGGGAAAACTTCAGAAGTTCATCTTAAAAAAAAAAATCATCTTAATTTTAGAGCTCTGTGTGGGATAGTCTAAGGCCTTTGTTGAGACTGGGCGTCACAACCCAACGTCTCCCTCTGCCGAGTTTTGCTCCCTTTTCTTCCCTTCTACAGATACTGATCCCTAATAAACTTCAGGCACACCAAAGTCCATCTCAAGAGTCTGCTTCCCAGGGAACCCAATCTGTGACAATGAGTTTCATTTATTAGAAGTGCTGTTGGATATGAGGAGAAGCCAAACTGCAAAGTTAAGAAATGAATGGTGAGAAAATGTAACAAGCCAAGAATAGGCAACTCGTTCAAGTAGTTTTGCTTTCACAGATAGGATGATCAGAACCAAGACAGTATTAAGGGCTCACCACTCTGCCCCCTCTTTAGTATGGGAAATATTTGACTGAAAGATAAATGCCAGTTACACACACAGGATTCGACATCGCTAAAATTAACCTTTAACAAAGAATGAACAGTAGTTAAAAAGTATTACGTTCTGTATCAGAACATCAAGATCTTTCATCAGTACTAGCTGATTAAGGAGTTAGGAGAATGAGTACCCAGCATTTTTAAAAAACCAACTTGGCTACCATACATCAATCTCCTAAATTTGATCCAGTTTACATTTTTACTGCCTCTAGCTGATAAAACTGGATCTCCTAAACCACTCCTCCCACAACTTCCTTCTAGTCCCAGCTGAAGCCAGAGACTTAACCTGTTCCTCAGATAAGAGATTTTAACAGCGGGAATCAAGAGACTTCTGCAAAGTTTTTCTCTGGAGATCCAAATAAAGATGCCAAAAAGTAAGTCTATATGGGGAATTAAACTTTTAGAGAATCAAGTAGTTAACTATATGACAATAAGTAATTTCGAGCGAGAATTAATGGTGGGGTGGAGAGAGAGATTAGGTTAAATCTCGAGGCAAAGCTTCAAGAAAGGAAAAAAACCAAGAAACCCTCAGGAAGTAGCAATAATACAGGCGCTTGCCACAGGCAGGCGTCTAAAATTTTCTCACGCCAGGAGTGCATATGGCTTCAAAAGAGCGCTCCGATGTCTTTTAAAGCACTGGCGGCAGAGGAAACTTACACTAGCGGCGAATACAAAGGCAGAAACTTTGCGATTGACCCCGGAAACATTTTATTTTGCGTAGGTATCTGGAGAATTTTCTTTGGCGATTCGTTACTTGATCCGGAAGAAGAGACAGCAAACATCACCTGCGATTGGATCGCAGCATAAGGGCGGGGCGTTAGCGAGCCATTCACCTTGGCGACCGGATGTGGCGATACCGGAAGCTGCTAGGCTGAGCTTTGCTCTCGCTGGCGGCCTCGGTGGGCGGGGTCGGCCGAGCCCGTCTGGCTTGGTCTTCACCACTGACCCGGCACCGATAGGGGCGGCACCATTAAGGCCACGCCTCCCGCGCTGATTCCCGGTGACTCTGGAGCGATGTCCTAGGCGCTGAGGCGGAGACTCAGGGCTGTTTTCTCAGAGGTTAGGGACGGACCCGCCCCGTCAGCCTCTTCGATTCTTCCGGTTTCTGGTGGCTGCGCCGCCTCCATCCGAAGCCTGAGGATACGCCCTCTCGAGAGCCCGCCGTCGCTCTCCTTTCAGCTTCTAACCTCTCTGAGCTGCTACGGGGCAACTCCATCCCTACATTCTCTCTCTCTGGTTCTCGCCACTTGGAGGACCTCGGCCCCGACACTGCCCCCTTTCCTGGATGTACTGGTCCCTTCCACTCCTCTAAAATGTCCAATAACCTACAGAGGGTCTTCCTGAAACCTACAGAGGAAAAGTCAGGCAACGCCTCGCACTGGTAAGTACCGGTTTCGAATCTCCCTCGACATGGCCGCACCTCGCCCGTCTCTTAGCAGGATGTCGAGTCGGCCGTCGTTTCCTGACGTTCTGCAATTCAGATGCCTTTGATCCCGCTGGGTGAGCACTCCAGGGGAAGTTCGCGGCAGTTTGGCACTTAGAGCCCTTAGAGCACATCCCTGTCGGAAACGTAAAACCTCTTCAGAGCCTGACGCAGTCAGCCTCTGCCCTGGCTCCGCAGGACTCCAGCGTCTGAAGTTTCATAGGCTGACAGAGTAGATCTCCACGGGAGAGGAAAATCAACATGGCCGGCGCGCCTGTGTGAGCAAAATCTTCTGGAAGATTCTCGCGCACTCGCAGAAAAACACGCAGCAATCCGCGCGGATTAGCAAGTGCAGCTCAGGTGGCGCTGGACCTTCAGGGAAAATAGCTGTAATTTAAGAGAGTTAGTGAGAAGGAAAGGACATATTTTTGTGTAATTGATAAGAGTATATGAATATAGAAACCGAAAAATTGTTCTGGAATAAGGGAATCGATTTTTTTAAAATTTCGAATAATAGCTTTATTTGAAGATAAAGAAAAGTGAAGATAGAGAAATTATCATGTAAAGTTAATCCCTTCGAACAGCATATTCGAAGCAGGTGTAATGAGAATGTCGTCTCGAATTGGATGTTTATGTAGAGGAACTACATTTGTCAGGGGGAGATTCGAGTATTTCTTAGACACTTATTTGTAAATTTAGACAATAGTTTATCACTAACTCAGTGGTTTTTTTAAGCTCATATTAATCAAGAAGAAATAAAACTGGAACAAAATTGTTTGCTAAGGTAGAATATTTTAAGTTGTACTCTCCATGGTTTGTGGGTATATAATAAGCGGCGAGAAGAAAGTTAACGAGTCCCTGCAGAAGGAAAATGTGAAGAAGAAGGCATGGAAATGGAGATATAAAAATCATGGAAGAGCATTTATGATTGAAGAAAATCGGGCTCACTAGGTTTAATGCTAGCTTTGCTAGTTACTATTTGTGAGGCCAAGTGACCTGGTTTCCAGTCTGTAAATAAGAGCACCTAGAGGTATTTTAAGGATTAAAAGAATGAATATACTAAAATACTTAGTATAGGAAAAATAGAAAAGCATTATTTAAATGTTAGCTATTATTATTATCCTAAGGATACAACTTTACTTCTGTACAAATTTTAGCCCAGGAAGTAGGTAGTTACAAGTAGCTATAAAACCTAATTGTAATAAACACTTTAAAAAAGTATGCATAATATTCTAAAGAGAAATGGTCACCAAAAGTGTTGAGCTAAAACCATATGGAAGAACTGCCAAGAAAGAACCATTGTATTTCAGATCTTAACAAGAGCCAGCTTTTGTGCATGTATGTTTTTTGTTGGCTTATTTTTGGTGGAAGTTGAAGGGGAAGGCAGAGGTAGTGCCCTGTATAGATATGCAAAAATAGAATTAGTCTTTAATGATTGTTCATTTCTTCTATCTTGTTTTAGTACCTGGATATTTTATAACATCTGATTTACCCTAATTTAACACAATTTGTTTCAGGATTGCATTCTTTTTCAATATCAGAAATTAGACAGAGTAAGAACCTTACTTTTTGTGTATTGTGTAATTTAACTCTGTTATCTAGTTTCTACTTCTTTTGGCTATCTATATTTTTAAAACATTACAAGTTGAATTCTGTTTTAGTTACATTCATCAGTTATCTGGAGTTCATTAACTCATTGGTTTATGCATTATTTTTTATCATTTTTGAATGCATTTATTTCTTCAAATCCTCGATTTTAAATCACATACTTAAGACATTTACAAGATGCTTTTCTGAAACAATTTGACATTTACTTTGGTTATTGATTGCATATTTGATTCTATTCTTTTTTATAAGCAACAATCTGCATGATGTCCAAATATACTTTTGCAAATAGTTGGATTAATGTCATCTCTTTAGTTTATTGGAAGCTTCATTTTCTTATATTTCTTATATTTTCTTATATTTTGATGGTATAAAATCATTTTTTTCATAAGTTTAGAATGACTATATGATTTTATTATTTTCTGTAGGTACTTGAATTTTTCTTGAGTTACTTCTTTCCTGCTGTAAAGTTTTTCAGTAATGTGATACAGAATGTTTATTGTTTAAAAAGTATCTCTTCATCAGTGCATAAAATGTAAAACCCAAATTTAATCTTATAATACAAAGGAAAAATCTGGAAGATATTTGTGACAGTAAACATTAAGTTTATTTAGATTTGGACTTCATATGCAAAGAGCAAAGCAGGAGTCAGAATGGTACAGTAGAGTTACAAAGACCTTGGTAGAGTTACAGAAACAAGGTAGAGTTACAGAGACCTAGGTTCATATGCTGCGTCACCACTTATTATCTGTATCGTTCAAACATTTGGTTAAAAAACGTTCACTGAGTGCCTGCTATGTGACAGACTGTGCTAAATTGAGAGGCTGACTAAAGAGTAGGATATGGGCCATGCCCATGAAAAACCTTAAGTCTGGAGGTGGATATGATGTAATACACTTTTTAATAGTGTTATGTACAGGATGATGCTGTGAGGGCATACAGAAAGGGAATTGTAGGAAAGGTTTCTGGAGTGGCTGAGTTGGGGAATGGAAGTATCAGCTATCCAATTAAAGATGAATGCAGGCTATGCCAGGAAGAGGGAATTGATTAAAAAAAAACAGCAGTATGACTTATTACTAGTAATAAGTGGGATAAATAGAGAGCTCTTAAGGGTTTGCTGAGAAGATTAGACTTCATCTGTTGGAGAGCCTTCAGAGGATTTTAAGAAAAGAACTGTCATGGTCAGGTGTCGTTTTAGGTAACTGATGGCAGTGTGGATTTGGGGGTGAGGGGTCAGGCATATAAGGATTCTATTTCAGTTGTCCTTTCAGATATTCAGAGAGCCTGCACTAGCTAATGTAGAGCAAGGGTTGGATTCAAAGAAATATAGAAAGGAAAATAGGCAGACCTTGTCAGTGAACTGGCATGAAGAAAAGTGGATCAATTATGATGCCAATTTTCTGGGTAGATATTGGTAAATTAATTGAGGTTAGGAACACACCAAGAAAGCAATCAGTGAGATATTTGAATCTGAAACTCAGGCAGGGTCAGAGCTGAAAATAGAGAGTGATAGACCGTTGGCTTCTATCTGCCTTTGACCTTTTGTTCTTAAATAGGGAGCTAAAATGGGTGTCCTCAGCAGGGGGCTTGGTTTGGTTAGACAGATAATGTTTCATTGTCAGTTCAGTGTGCATTTAGTTTTGTACAGTGTAAGTGTTATTATCTTAGCTTTTGTGATTTGTGTGTGTGTGTGTGTGTACGTGTACGTGTACGAGAGGCAGAGAGAGACACACATACCATAAGGCTAACTGAAATCTATTTCTCATTAATCTCTCAGTTTATTCATGAATTTTTGGGACCCTGTTATATTAGGGTTATGCTAAAGTAAATACAAGAAAATGCATGGGATTGCCCAAGAAAGCATGTCTCTGAATAAGTTATTTAATATTACTAAATCTTCATTTTCTCAACTATAAAATAGGAATGGCAATACCTACCTTGTTGGACTGTTCATTAGGGTTAGAGTTAATGACAACTGTTTACAATAACATATCTATTATGTATATAATATTATATGGTAAATATTATCATATATATTATTACATTATGTACTTGTGTATGTTATGTATGTACATAATGTTGAATCAGAGAGAGTAAGATGGAAGAAAGTCTCTTAGCAGTTGAAAATTTTGCAAAATTATCTACGAAATGTTCAGTAACCTGCAAAATTTTTATCATTCCATATCTAATCTGTAAATGCTTCACTCAAAATTAGAATAGTCAAAAATGTCAGAAGTTATATAATAAGTATGTTTAATATATCTTTTATTAAATTTCTCACATTTTCAAAAGATTATCTGATTCATTTACTTGTTCTTGAACACCAATTATATATTTTTGTGGAAGATGATATCTAGCTTATATTGGGAGCTTATTAGAGTCCCAACCAGTTATAGCAAACCTTTACAAATGAAGAAAGATTCAAAGAGGTTAAGTAAATTTACCAAAGTCAATCAACTAATAATTGGAAGAGCCAGGATTAGAAGCCCAGAATCTTTCTAATGTATTCCTGTGTTCTCTTTTAAAGCCTTAAACTGTATTAGTTTTCCAGTGTAGTTTCTCAGTTCACATCCTAGTTGGTTTAAAGTAATTAGCATGTTGATTACTCTTCTTTTTAAGTGACCTAACCAGAGCATGGGATGCAAAGTCCGGTTTTAGTTTTAGTTCTAACCTTAACTAACAGAATATGATCTTTAAGAAAACAGAATCTTTATAGGGTTTTAGTATGTTAAGTGGAAGATCTCTTCTATAACTGAAAAATATATATATTGATTGAAGAAGTATGAATTTCACCCTGATTCATCACTTCTTTCCTTAGCATTCTGCATTTCAGTTTAATTTTTAGAACTCATTCCATTTGTTACTAGGAAATCACAGACTTTTTTAAAATCAGAGTTTGTAGGATTCAATTCAGCCAATATTGTCTACAGTGTGCCAGTTGCTCTATTAGGTGTAGAGAATATAGATATGAATAGAATAACCTACCCTTAAGGAATTTATGGTCTCTGGTAGATTGTATGAATCTCTACTGATATACTGACATAGAAGAAACTGTATTTTCCTTCCCTTTTTTGGAGGGGAAATGAAGAAGAGAGGAAAAATCCATGATTAGATTTGAAGAGTTTGTGCAATATAAATGTTTTTATAAAGCGGAAATATAGGGGCCATATAATAAAGTATGTGAATGAAGTATCAGAATTCTGTGTGATTTGTTTAACTAATATGCCAATTAAAATGTGTTTGCCCCATGCAAATAATTAATTATAAAAGCGTGTGTTCTGCTCTGTTGAAGCTTCTAATGTGTTAACCAGGTGTTACTGACAAATGAAGTACATAAACTAAATGAGACTAAACATTAAAGGTATTGAGACATTTCAATATATTTGAAATATTTGAAAGAGCTGCCTTATTTTTTATATAATTTTTTGAGGGCCTACTGTGCCTGGTATTGGAAGAACAGTTACAAAATAAATGATATAGTCTCTGACCATAATGGGTTTCAAGCTCACTGAGGAAAAAAATACTAATTTTTTAAAATTAACTAATAGATCAAAGGCCTTATAGAAGGCATTATGTAACTCCTAGCATTAGTGGCACCAATGAGAGTGCTTTAGGGATTCCAACTTGGAAGAAATTAATATGAGTTTGAGTGACTAGCAGATATTTCGTGGAGAAGATGGATTGATCCTCAGTTTATAACTATGTTTTAAATTGTTAGAGAAGAAAAAAAAACCCTTAAAGAATGCTTAGAGTAAATAATGTACATAAGACAATCCAGAATAGTAGAGACCTTTCTGGTAGGACCAGAGATTTTATGCTGAGATGTTCTAGGTGGTACTATTGTAGAGATTGGTTGGGGCTAGATTGTAGATGATTTTCATGTCAGGCTGAATTGGCAATGATGAATTACTGAAACTTTGAGCAAGGAGGTAACAGGATGAAAACAATGATTTAGTCTGCCAGAGATACATAATGATAATGGCCACAGTCAGAAAAATGAGTTTAAAAGTTAGAGCCAAACACAGGAATGAGATAATGAGGACTAGATACAAGGTGATGCAGGTCTGATGTAGCAAGTAGAAGTGGCAAAGGTGAAGAAAGAGAATATGAGTAAGAGCTGTAAAAAAGAAAAAAAAAACTTTATGGACTTGGTGATTCATTCAGTATACATTTATTGAATGTTTATCCTTTGTAAGCATCTATACAAAGTACTATGGGTGAATTAAAGGTGAATAAAGAGGGTGGTAAAGATAGAGATTACGAGGTGATTTAAGACCTAAGTGACCTGGAAAACAGTAGTGCTGACACATGACTGGATGGTAAGATAGAGTAGTAGTTTTCAGTACAGAGTAATTTTAACTTTAAAGTAATGGTATTAAAAGTGAAAATGTTTGGTCAGACATCACAAATATGGAATTGAGGTCAATATTAGGGGATAGAATAAAAGGATATAACGTGAGAGTCATCATTGCAGAAGAGATAGTTGAAGGTAATAGTTGAAGCTTTGAACTATTACCTTGGTGCACTCTTTAAGGAAGAATGCCTTTTTTAAATTTTATTTTTTTATTGAAGTATGGTTGATTTACAAAGGAAGAATGTGTTAAAGAAGAAACAGGGTCAAGAACTGTACTTAGGGGAGAAGTCATAGTTGGATACTTAAAATGCAGAAAATGAATAAGAAAGGGAACATTAAGAAAGACAAGAAATATTGTACACAATGGAAATCGTAGTAGAAAGTGGTTCAAGATGGAGGGATAATTAACTACCAGTGCTAATTTCAGCAGAGAGCACCTAGGGAATGAGTATAGAGTAAAGCCAGATTTAACTGTGTGGACATATTTCATAATCTTTGAGAATAAGGTGTCATAGAATAATGGGAAAGAAAATAGATTGCAGAAGACAGTGGGCTTCAAGACAACTTTTTGGTATATCAGTGACAGAAAGTTGGTAGATGGTCCTAATTATGGTTCATTAATACCATCTACCAACTTTCTGTCACTGAACTTGGCACCCACATCCCAATCTTCTCTCTAATCCTACATAACTTTAGCATCTGTGTGGATAACCTCTTTGTCACCTGGTCTTTCAGTACAAAGATCTTTTTCCTCAGTGTTTTCTCCATTCTATCACCAGCTATCCACTTCTGTAGTTCTTGTTATCAGATGAAATTGCTGCATCTACAAAATTCTTGATTTAGGCATCCTGCTTTCCAAACACCAGTTCCTATATTTTAGCTTAGTTGTTTAAGTATTCCCACTCTGACTGTTCTTTATCTGGCCCTCAGTCCATTCCCTTTATTTTCTCCCTATACATTAGCCTTTTATGTTCTCATTTCCTTCCCATCTAGTATAGTTTCTATATTTCATCATTTGGTAATTTTTTTCAGTACCCTAAAATCTTTTGCTCCTCTTTGATTTTTGTTATACCCTTCTGAAGCCACCCCAATCTTGGATGAACTCAGTGATTTACTTTCTCTGCCTATACCTGGTGAAACAGGGAGACTCTCATGAGCACAGGTTGGTATTACTATGAATTCATGATCATTACCTATCTCCCTGGGCCATCAACCCTGCCTGATGACTGATATTTTCTGAGGTCAGCTTATTTTTTCACAAAGACTGTTTCAAATCTTTTTGATTATCCTCAAATCTCTCCCTGTTTTTGCTCTTCTTAGCAATTGATGTCATATCCTTATTTCATAGTGCAAGTAAAAGCCACTAGATCAGAATTACCTCAACCTTCTAACACCAAAGCTTTAAATTTACCTGCAAATGCACCTAACCTCTCTTCCAGTTCCAATGAAAGGACATACTTCTCCAGCTCTCTTTAAGGTTCAGTCCCTTCAGCTGTCTTATGGTCTCAATTTCCTACCTCCTTTTCAAACTTTACATTATTAATTACCCCTCTTTCTCCTTTATTACCAGTCTCTTCCTTTCGTTGACTCACATGAGCATTTATGCTCTAGTTCACCTAACATTAAAAAAAAAAAGAAAAAAAGAAAAGATCTTTTCTTTGACCCCATTTAATTTCCAGCTGCTTTCCAGTTTTTCTCTTCCTCTTACAGTCAAAGTTCATAAAAGAGTTGTCTATCCTTTTTGTCTTCATATTCACTCCTACCAACTTCTTTCCTCACCAAACTGCTCTTTTAAAGCCATCAATGATCCTCATGCCCTTAATTCCAGTATACATTTTAAACCTGCATCCTACTTGGCCTCTCAGAAACTTTCAATAGAATTGCCCAATTTTTTTGAAACTCTCTCTTCCTTTGGCTTCCATTGCATCAGAATCTCTTGATTTTCTTTCTACCACTCAAAGAAAGTGGGAAGCTGATGAAATGTTTTAAGCTGGGAAGGGCTGGCGTTAGAGTGCTGAGTAATTTTAAAAGGAGATGGTAGACTGAAGAAAAGACCAGTTATGAAGCTACCATAATAGACCAAGCCAGAGATGGACTAGAGTGGGAACAATTGATTTGTAAACGATTGAATAGGTCAAGAGAAATTTAGGAGTTAATATCAACAGGATTTTGTGATAGGTTGAATACAGATGGTAAGAAAGTTGGAATTACTTGTTCAGATTTAGGCATCTAAGATAGTTCGGATGCCATTTACTGAAGGAAGAACACTGGAAAAGACCATGTTGAATTTTAGGTGCATTTGAGATTCTGAATGGAAATGTCAAGAGGGAAGTTGGACATATAAGCCTGAATCTCAAAGGAGCTAAGATATAACTATTTGAATTGTTGATATATAAATGGTAGTTTAGTTGAAATCATGCATATAGAATAAATCATCTGGGGGAAAGCTTACAGAGTAAGAAGAGAATAATTTACTCTAAGCTTTGGTGAATTCCAACATTTTAAGGTTGATTCAAGCAGAATGAGTTGGCAAAGAAGACTGAGGAGTCACTACAGGGATAGAAGTATGTCATATCTAGGAAACCTTGGGAAGAAAATGTTTAAAGAAAAGGAGTGAGCATTTTTGTACTCTTCCAAGTACATCATTTATCTCAATAAAAATTGCCTATTTACATGTCCATGTACCCAGCATTTTAAGTTCTTTTAGGGATTGTGGGTTGAACTAGTTTAGAGGCTAGCAAACATTTTCTGTAAAGGACCAGACAGTAAATGTTTAGGCTTTATAGGCCATGTGATCTTTGCTGCAACTACTTAACTCTGTTGTTGCAGCAGAAAGCAGCCATGTACAATACATAAAAAATGTGTGTGACTGTGTACTAATAAAACTTTATTTATGGATACAGAGTTTTGAAACTCATAATTTTCATATATCACAAAATGTTATTTTTGTGATTTTTTTAAATTAAAATATAAAGACCATTCTTAGCTTGTGTACTATACAAAAACAGGGAGAGGACCAGACTTGGCCCCAGGCTGTAGCTTACTGAGCTACATAACTGAGTCTGGTGCCTAAACCATAACAGACACTCAGTAAATTTTGGTTTAATAAATTAAGTTCTGATCCAGTTTATATTTGCTTTTTGGGGGATAGGGAGGAGGTGAAGGTGAGTTTTCTTCTTCAACCTGTCAAAGCAAGAATTCATACTTTTCTTTATGTTTATACTTCTTTAGAGATTAACTTTTAATTTATTGAAAGTAAATATAACATTTTGAAGTGCTATCAAAGGGCCAGAAAACTTTTAAATATTTATAAGTATATAATTATGTTATTTGGGGTTGCAAAAAGGTAAAACTAAATCCAGTGCTTCCTAAGATGCATAGAATTTTTGGCTTTGATTTGTATTAATACCTGAAGCTTTAAAAACACCTATAGGCAGAAAAACACACCTTTACACTACTGAGAATTCTAATTATTATTATTTTTCATTCTTAAATTTTTTTCATTTAATCTTAGCCATGTAAGGCCATATTGGGTCTATAGGACATGGACTCTGTACCCATATTGCTGGAATTTAGTATGAGAGACAATATGTAGACCAGTGGAAAAAATCCATTAATATATGATGACAACTTATGATATGTACCATGAAGGAAACTAACAGATGTAATATTATTACCTGTGAAGGAAGAGCAAGGGTAGTTAAGGTGGCCAGAGAATGTATCCTCTGGGAAGTATCATTTATGTTGAGAGTTGAGTATATGGGTGGGTGAAGAATAAGTAGCATGTGTGACTACCCTGAGTCCCATGAGGGTTTAGTATTTTCCAAGAACTGAAGGATGGTTTCAGGATAACTTGAGGTGTCTGCATTTAAGTAATCTACAAATAATTGATTGTACAAACAGATACAGATTAGTATTGGATTTTTTTTAAAAAATCAGATAATCTGTGCTAAGTAATAGCTGATAACTTTTAATAGAATCAAAATAGGCTAAGTTAAAAAAATTATTGACTTCCAGTGTATTCCACATTCACTGAAAACCATTCAGCTGAAATGATGTTGCTATTATAAATATGGGTTGACTGACAATTGGAACTAATATGAGTAATTGCCATACTAAGAGCTATTTAACACCAAACATCAAACATGCTGGAACAATAAATCAAAGAAGAAACTAGTTCCTACATGAGTAACTCAGTTTAGTCTCCAGAAATGTGGCAAACTAAGGTATCATCTTAAGAGATGCCTTAAGCAAAAGAATGGCTGACAGTAGAACTTGTCATTATCAGTGGGAAGAATACAGAACAGATTGGGTAGGGGGAGAAAAAAGTGAGGGAAATAGAATAAGCATAAATGGAGGTAAAATAAGAATCCTGGTCAATAATAGTAAAGGAGAAGGACTAGAGGAAAGAATTTAAGGAAAAGAAGGAAGGATGCTAATAGTTTAAGAGGAGCATATTCTAGTAGCTGAAATTTTATACAGGGTAAAACTTAGAAAAGTCTACTTTTAGGAATAAATGCTAATATCTTATACCCATTGCCTAATCATGTGAGGAGATCTATATCAAAGCTGACCATACCTTTGATTATCTCTTCTACTTCTTCAAACTCTTTCTTTTGCAGTATTTCACTTTGAAAACTCAAAGTGACAAATTACATACTTATGTTATTATATTTTATAAATTTTTATTTTTAAAACATAGTGTTTGCAAATACTTGTTTTTAAATAAAATGTATATACCATGTAGTATGTTGTATTTATTTACTCGATGTTCTTTTAAGTGTTTCAGGCTGCATGTACCAAGTAGTTCAGACGATTGGCTCGGATGGAAAAAATCTTCTGCAATTACTTCCAATTCCTAATTCCTCTGGAAATCTTATACCACTAGTTCAATCTACAGTCATGTCTGATGCTTTGAAAGGGAATACAGGAAATCCAGTTCAAGTTACTTTTCAGACTCAGATTTCCAGCTCCTCCACAAGTGCATCAGTTCAATTGCCCATTTTTCAGCCAGCCAGTTCTTCAAACTATTTTCTTACAAGAACAGTAGACACAGCAGAAAAAGTTAGAGTTACTTCTGTGGGAACTGAAAATTTTACCTCATCAGTTTCTAAAGTTCAGAGGCATGGTGTGAAAATTGATGGACTCACCATGCAAACGTTTGCTGTTTCTCCCTCCTCAACACAAAATGATTCATCTTATATTTTAGTAAATACCCAGAGTCTTCCAATGACTGTGAAGTCTCCGGTTTTGCCTTCTGGGCATCATTTACAGATTCCAGCCCATGCTGAAGTGAAATCTGTACCAGCGTCTTCATTGCCTCCTTCAGTTCAGCAAAAGATACTTGCAACTGCAACCACAAGTACCTCAGGAACAGTTGAGGCCTCCCAAATACCAACTGTTATTTATGTATCTCCTGTAAATACAGTGAAAAATGTAGTTACCAAGAACTTTCAAAACATTTACCCAAAACCTGTTACAGAAATAGCAAAGCCAATGATACTAAACACCACACAGATTCCAATGAATGTTGCTAAAGAGACACAATTAAAAGGTGGTCAGCATTCTCAAGCTGCTCCAGTGAAATGGATTTTTCAAGAGAATCTACAGCCTTGCACTCCATCTCTTGTTCCTGTTAAATCTTCAAATAATGTGGCTTCAAAGATTTTAAAAACTTTTGTAGATAGGAAAAGTTTGGGAGATAATACTGTAAATTTGCCACCATTGAGTACCATCAGTCCTAGTGGGACACAATCCAAAAGTATGCCTATTAAAGATAATGCTTTGGTTATGTTTAATGGGAAAGTCTATCTATTGGCTAAAAAGGGGACAGATGTTTTGCCATCACAAATTGACCAAGAGAATTCTGTTTCTCCTGATATTCCACCAAGAAAAGATACATCACAGATAGTAAGTTCAAGTCCAGTCACAGAAATATCCAGAGAGGTTGTAAGTATTGTTTTGGCTAAAAGTAAATCTTCCCAGATGGAGACAAAATCACTTTCAAATACCCAGCTTGCTTCCATGGCCAATCTAAGGGCAGAGAAGAATAAGAAAGTGGAGAAACCATCTCTTTCTACCCCAAACCCACATAGTATGAACCAATCCATTAACTACTTAAAGCACAGTAAGACTTTATTCTCAAAGCCAGACTTTCCAGATGGATTTAGTACAGGACAAAATTCCCCCAGAAAAGGAAATATCATCCACAGCATAGAGAAAATAAGTTCCTCTGTTGATGCAACAACTGTTACTTCACAACAGTGTGTTTTCAGAGACCAAGAACCAAAGGTAATTTTCCCATGTTAGGGTGTTCTTTTTATCTATGTATATAGAAAATTTTTCTTTCTTAATTCTCAAAGTTAGTTATCTATGATACCTCTCTTTCCCTCCTCTCCCATCCTCCTCTTCATCACACACATACCATACGCACATGAATGCTTAATTAAGTCAAAGCTTTCATCTGAAGGAAATGTTTGAGGAGTGTAATAGAGAGAGCTGAAGCAGTATTTTTCTCTAGAATCATTTGGCATGCCAAGTCTTCAAAGCAAAATTAAACAAACAAATCACAGAGCAACAAGATTTAGAAGAGTTGGAGAAGGATAATGTGAATTCAAAGCTTAGTAAAATTTTGTGTGTGTGTGTGTGTATATATATATGTATATACATATATATATACACACACACATACTTATCTTTGTACACATAAATACATATACATGCATACATATATACTTAAGAGCTTACTTTTAGTATATGAAGAGATTAATATTATGCACAGAGCAGTGCTGGGATTTGTTTGTTTGTTTTGTGGTGGTAGGGAGATATCTGGCAAGTTTTTTAGGTAGACGGTAGAAGGGGCAGGACATGGCTAATTAATACCTTTCAGTCATTTGTGGAAGAAGAATTTATCAACATCTTGATTGGGTTGTTTGGTTGTTTTTTGTGTTTTTAGTATACAAGTCTCCTGTTCCTCTTTTTAGTCCTTCTTTCTGAATCATTCAATTACTCAACATATCCACATAGTTATCCTTCTGTTCTACTTAAGATATGTACATGTGTAATCACTAAATATTTGTACCCACATTTTCCTTCTTAGAGGTCTACTTAATAATGTTCAGTATTTCTCCCCTTCAGTACAGAATTCAATGAACTCCAGAGATGTAAGGAGGTAAATTCTGATTAAGTACAAATTGATTAAAGCTATAAGAGTTTTCCAAAAGATGACAATTTCCAACATGATGTTATATTGATTATTTTTAACTTGTCATTAGTCTGTATTCTCATTTCATTTGTTTGAGAATTAACTACCTGTTACTTTCCTAGTACAAGAAAGTAAAATTGTAGGAGAACATTTTGGTTTTGCTCAGTTAAGTTCAGCTTTTCAAGTGTGGGTGGTAAGGCAAGAGTAATACAATCCAATCATTTAGGACTTTAAAGCATAGCATTTTAAGTAAGATGAGGTAATCACTTAGTTGCTAGTCTGATAAAATAGCTTAAGTAATTGGCAGTATTGTTTGTGTGTTTTCTTTTCCTATTTCCAGATCCAGAATGAGATGGCATCAACATTAGAAAAAGTTACTCAAGAAAGAAATGACAAGAACAATTCCCAAGGAAGAAGCAATAAGGCATCATATCTGAACAATGATGCTGAACTTAGAAAGATATTTGGTCTCACTAAAGATTTGAGCGTGTGCCTTACTCGGATTCCTCACCATTTGGGCTCTGGAGGAGGTTTTGATTCCTTTAGCTGTTTGGTGAAAAGTGATACTTACAAAGAGACAGAGTTTATAGTGAAGGAGGAAGGGAGAAAACAGGTAATAGATTTTAAAGTGTCCTTTGTAGGTACTCCAAAGATATATGAATGTATTAATTTTCTTGATTTTTTTTAGTCTTGTGCATTAATATGAATGATAGTTGTTACCAAATTTGCATGTATATGTATTATATTAAAACAATGTTAAGAAGAACCATATATGCACAGGTAAAAATGCATCCCCAGTTAATTAAAAATGTTGCTTTAGGGAATTCCCTACCAATCTAGTGGTTAGGACTCCGAGCTCTCACTGCTGAGGGTCCCAGTTCAATTCCTGGTCAGGGAACTAAGATCCCACAAGCCACAAGGCATGGCCAAAAAAAATAAAAAAGGAAAAGAAAAGAAAAGAAATGACAGAAATGCAGGGAAAATATAAGCATGCAGATACTCACTGAAGTATTACTTTAATTTAAACATCTTAAGAAATCTACACAATAATGATGAAAATAAAATCCCTATAACTTTGCTTACTGTCATTCTACTTATAAATATTTCATTATTGTATAATATCCTGAACTTCAGATCTGAAACCGGTCAACCTTTCCCAGTGATAATCTTCCCTATGTGCCTACTCTGCAGAGGAGAAAATAAATAAATAAATTCTGTTTCTTATGCTCTTCACATATGGTTGTTAGGTTTTCATAGTAGATCAATATAGCTTCTAATATTTGACTTAAGCAGGAATATGTGAATTATATTTTGTTGAGTTGAATTTAATGGCTAAATATTTGTATCTGCAAACTTTGTTAAATTCGAGAGCACACTATTCAGCAATAATATTTTGTTTTTCTTTTGGAATCTTACTCAACATTGCAACAGGGTTTTGGTAAGAAAAGAAAAGCAAAAACCAATAAGAAGATGGATCACACAAAGAAGAGAAGAACTGAGAGTGTTTATAACACAACTGTAAATGGAGGAACTAATGTCACCAGTTCCCAACTCGTTAGCAGTATTTTACCAACTTCAAATGTATCACACCATAACATTCTCAGAGGCTGCAACAAAACCAGGGAAGAAAAGAGATCTGAGGTAGAACACTCTACCCATGGGAATGAAGAGAAAGGCACACTGAGTTCAAATACAGCTTTTGAGCAAAGCCATTCCTTCAGTAAAAACTATACTGAAGATATTTTCCCCATGACACCACCAGAGTTAGAAGAAACCATTAGAGATGAAAAAATAAGAAGACTTAAGCAGGTGCTGAGAGAAAAAGAAGCAGCTCTTGAAGAAATGCGTATGAAGATGAGCCAAAAATAATGAAATGTTGCTATATGTAAAGACCAGTGAAATAGCTGTGTTTTTTCATATACTTTTGCATTAAGTTAATTATAGATGCATTCTGAAAGTGTCTTTGAATATTAAACTTGTCTTTTCATCAGTTGATTATCAAATTTTATTTAAGGAATACAGAAAAGGTTGATTATATGACTTTTGTGAATAATCTCATGGGGTATCTGAATCTTTGTCTAGATACCTCTTTTTGGAAGGAAAAATTTTCTATTTTTCTATTACTTTAACTTGAATTCCCCAAGTTTGAATATTTGTTATTGTTTGTACATTTAGCTAAATTGCTCAGATGTTATTCCAACAATAGGTAATTATTGTGTACTTTTTAAATTATACAATCCAACAGAGGAAATCAGCTCTAAACTTAGCTTTTCCAATGGGCTTGTATATCTATATGTCTCTTTACCCATAAATGATACATTCTCACCATTGTTGTAAGATTTTTTTTAATTTCATGAAAGAAAATGTATTATAGCAGCATTATTTAAAAATTCAAACATTTCTCAAGAGTGAGGGACATTTGTTTTATAACCTTTACAAAGTAGTTTCATATAATACAAAATGGGTTTTAGAATTCAGGCTATATAGTGTATTGTTTGCTTAAAGTGATATGTTATTATTCCTAGGCAAATGCTTCCTTTTTTTGTGTGGGGGGGGGAATTTGTACATATGTGACTTGGATTGTGTGAAAAGTAAATATGAACATGGCCACATTTAATACTTTTTAAAGTGGTAAAGTGTAGTTTTTCATAATAGAGGCAGACATTTTCCTATCTGGTTATCTTTGATTTAGCAAGTTGGAGAATGGTGTAGAGATGGGGATTAAGGGGGAGGAAAGGGTTATTTTTTTAAAAAAATGATTAACAAATTCCTGGAATAGTGTTGGTCAAATAAAACCTGGACATTGGCAACAAAATAGAAAACAATAAGTCAGAAAATACTGAGAAGGAGTAGAACAAATGCAAACTGAGCATCAGCTAGATTCTCTTGCCTTTTTGGGTTTTTGTAACAGCTTTATTAAGACAATTTGTATATCATAAAGTTCACCCTTTTGAAGTGTACAACTCAGTGGTGGTTATATTCACAGAGTTGTGCAACCATCAACATGATCTAATTAGAACATTTTCATTACCTCCAAAAAACCTCATACCCATTAGCAGTCACTCCCCAGACCCTCCTTCCCCCAGCCGTTGGCAACCACCAACACTTTCTGTCTCTATAAATTTGCCTGTTTGGGATATTCATATGCATGGAATGAATCATTCAATATATGTCCCTTTGTGACTGGTTTCTTTCACTTAGCTTAATGTTTTCAAGTTTCATCTGTGTTGTGGCATGTATTAGTATGTAATTCTTTAATTGCTGAGTAATATTCCACTGTATGGATATAACACACTTTATCATTCATTTGTCTATGGACATTTTGGTTGTGTACACATTTGGCTACTAGGATGTTATGTTGCTGTGTTGCTCTGAACGTTTGGGTACATGTTTTGGTGTGGACATAATGTTTTCAAATCTCTTGGGTATATACCTAGGAGTGTAATTGCTGGTCATACCCTAACTCATTGAGGAACTGCCAAACTATTCCAGGCAGATTTTTCTCCCCCTACTCCACCAAAATGGATCTTGTTAACGACACCAGTGACTTCCATGTTGCTAGATGCAGTGGTCAATTGTCAGTCTTAATTTATCTATCAGTGGGAATATAATTTCATGAATTATTACCTCCTTTGAAAAAATTTTAAACATTTTATAAAAGAACCAGTACATGTCCATTGTGGGAAAATTGAAAATACAAACTAAAATATTAAAAATTCACTTTCCCATCAAGCTAAAACATTAAATTTGGGGGCTAGGAGATACATAGTTAAAGGCTATCAGTAAATAGATATTATTTGAAGTCATAGGTCTGGAAAACTTCACTTAGGGAAACAGTATAAACAGAGAAGTTAAAATGGTGGGCTCATGTCAGACTACATTTAAAGGTTGGAAAAAGGGCAATCTCAAATGAATTTTGAGGATTGGAAGATTATTGAATGAATTGTATTTAC
This sequence comes from Grampus griseus, assembly GCF_964374135.1. NCBI lineage: Eukaryota > Metazoa > Chordata > Mammalia > Artiodactyla > Delphinidae > Grampus > Grampus griseus. The sequence goes on from NC_139017.1 coordinate 86,149,936, forward strand.
AAATCCTTGAATAGTGCTTGACACATAGCAATGTATCAATGTTTGTTAAATAAAATAAATTCAACTAAAATCATCCTAATAGACATGTTGCATCCATTTTCATTTCATTTCATTTTCTTACCTTCTCCTTTTGATGTTTTCTGCTTCTTTTACTATTAAGGCTTTGCTGCTCATGGAATCATCAAGCACCACATTTCTTCTGATAATAAATTCCATGGTATGGAAATGTGGCTTGAATTCTTTATAGCAAAATTCTCAAAATTTGTTTATACTGATGGTCTCAAACTCCTACTTCTCACTCTGAAATTCTCTCAAATTAGGGTTTTGTCTTGACCACTCCACTAAACCTGTTTTTCTCAAGGTGTTCAACAATCAACATATTGCTAAATCTAATGGTCAGTTCTTAGTCTTTATCTTATTTGACCTGTCAGTAGCATTTGACACTTTTTATAAGTCTGTCATTGAAATTTGTTCTTCACTTTGCTACCAAGACACCATATTCTTGATTTCCTACTACCTTATTGGTTGCTCCTTAGTCCCTGGTTGATTCCTTCCCTTCTCCATGATTCATAATATTGGAGTTACATACAGCTCAGTCCTTGTATGTCTTTTATTTTATACCTATATTCAGTCATGATGGTCTCACCTAGTTCTCATGGATCAAATTACCATCCATATTCAGGAACTCTCTTCTGAACTTCAACATCGTGTATCCAACCACCTTCTTGACATTTCTATTTAGAAGTCCAGTGGGCATCTCAAAATTAACACAGGCCAAACCTACGTTCTAATTATCCACACCCACAATTTGCCTCAACCAAGATCTTCTTTATCTCAGTTAATGACAAATTCAGGCTTCCACTTGTTCAAGTGTACACACTTGGAGTAAACCTCGATTTTTCTTTTTCTCATGCCCTAGTCTGTTAGGAAATTTTCTCCATTTACCTGGAATCTGATCATTATTTACCACCTCTACTGTGACAACCTTGCATTATCTCTCATTTGGATTATTGAAAGCACCAACTGTCTCCCTGCTTCCATCAGTGTCCTCCGACAACCTTTATTTATCACGATAGCCAAGTAATTTTGTTAAATGTATAAGTAATGAGGGGGAAAGGAAAAAAAACAGAATAGAAAAATGGGAAAACTATATGAACAATTTATGATAAAATATATAATAATGACCTTCAAACATGAAAAATATTCAAATTCACTGGAAATTGGGTAAATGCAAATTAACACCACTCAGCATTTTTCATTAGAATGGAAAATATTTATGAATGTGGAAACATTATTTTGGCAAGACTGTGAAGAAATAGACTTGTTTATACATTGCTGATGGCAATACAAATTGGTACGATTTTTCTGGAGGGAAATTTCATGGTGTCTAACAAAATTACATATGTATTTACCTTTCAACCAATGGGACCAGCAATTCTGTTTCTAAGAATCTATCCTGAAGATATACCTCCAACAATATTAAAATATATATACAGAAATATATTAATTACAATATTGTTTTTAATTACAAAGTATTGGAAACAACCTAAATACCCATTCATAGGAAAGTGGTTGAAAAAACCATGATATGTATACACAGTGGAATGAGGAAGAGCTTTATGAACTGATATGAAGTGATTTCTAAGACATACTATAAAATGAGAAATAGCAAAGCACAAAAGAGTATAGCATGCTACCCTTCATATAAGAAAGAAGAGCTATAAGAAAATACACAAACATCTGTTTATTTGTACAAAAAAAAATACAGGAAGGATAAACCAAAAGCTAACAAGTCTGATACCTAAAGGAAAGGGATAGAAAGAAGAGGGGAATGGCAATAGGTTAGCAAGGATGAAGTAGAGTAACATTTCTCTGATTATATCTTTTTGTAGAACTCTTAGAATGAGTAATGTCTTGCATACTCTTCACATACCCCTAAATAAGCAAATGATTAAAACCAAGCAGGAAATGATGACAACACAAACTGGAATGCAAATACTAACAAATGAAAGTAAATATATTGTGAAAGAATAACATGACCATACTTAAGGGAATGGAAAAGAAACAACTAACCTAAGTAACTTAGAAGCAGTATCTTCAGTGAGCACAAAGCTAAAAACTTAAGCACTGTAATCTAGTTAGTAAATGTTTTTCTCACAGGGATATGAGTTAGCAATCCTGAAACTACATTTGTGTGTATACTAGAATTGAAAAGTAAGTACATATATTGTAGATAGTGAAAGCCAGGCTTCTTACAATTGGAGAAAGACATAAGGAAAGGAAGAAGGCTAAAATAAACCCTGTGGTATTGGATTACAATAAGAGGCATCAGTATAAATTCATGGTTTTTGATATATATTCAGACAGATAAAGAAATATATATATATATATGGGGGGGGGTTAGTATACATTCATATATTTCCTAACTAACTCATTCAATGAGAAGACCTAGAGGCAGTGACACTCCAGAACAATGAGCACACTTAGCACCAGATCTTGGTTTCTAAACACGATTCTCTAACATAAGGAACCAGGGTTTCTTAGATAATTTGATTTCAGGGCAGGCTGGAGCAAAGAAAACACAAGGTGAACCTAAAACATATTGTGAGGTCAGAAGATAAGGAAATTCTCCCCCAAAAGTTGGAGGCTTATCAAAAACAGAGGAGCTAATCTGAAGGAGCATCTTACGGCCAAAACTGGAATAATGTGAATAATAAAAACAGTGTTTGAGTTTAACCCCTAGAATAATATATACCCAGTGAGTCTATGCAAATATAAAAATCAAATGCATAAATGAAGGAGAAGGGACAGCTTTTCCTCACAATTGAATATCAGTTAATAAATGTAGATGGAAAGGGGAAATAGAGAATCATCATTGTAAGTGCCCTAGTAATACCTGTTGCAGACAAGATTCACCAATGGATGCTAAAATGAGGGAGCAAAAGTTTGAGAAGAAACAGGATTTGCAGTCTCAAAGCATCTCCCCAAAGATACTTATTAACTATGAAGGGAAATAAAGTAACTTTATAGGGGAGAAGCCTAGCAGACACCAACCTATCCAAATGATCAAGATAAATATCACCAGTAATAAGACATATCAATATCATGAATCCCTTGATATGATGCATAAAGATATTTTTGTAGGTGGTAGTCTTTCCAAAAATACAAAACCTGTTATAGACTGAATGTTTGTGTCCCTTCTAAAATTCATACATTGAGGAGCTAACCCCCAGTGTGGAGATGGGGCCTCTAAGGAAGTAATTAAGGTTAAATGAAGTCATAAGGATGGGACTTTGATCCAATAGGATTAGTGTCCTTATGAGACTTCAGAATGGTCCCCTCCAACCACCCCTGCCAGCAAAATGCGCTGAGCCAGCATGCTCACACTGAAGATCAAATGAGGACATAGTGAGAATGCTGCCATCTGCAAACCAGGAAGAGAGCTCACACTAGAAACTGAATTGGCTGGAACCTTGCTCTTGGACTTTGAACCTCCAAAACTGAGAGAAATAGATATCTGTTATTGAAACCACCCAGTCTGTGGTATTTCGTTATGGCAGCCTGAGCTAATACTCTTTCCAATGATGAGAAAATATGAGACAAATCCAATTTGAGGGGCATTCTACAAAATTACTGATCAGTATTCTTCCAAAGTGTCAGGGTCATGAAAGACAAGGGAAAGAGTGAAAAACAGTTGCTGACTGGAAGAGACTAAGGAGGAAAAATCAAAACAAAACTGCATGTAATATGGGACCCAGAGCAGGATTCTGGAACAGAAAAAGGACACAGTGAAGGAAAAAATATGAAATTTGAATAAGACCTGTAGCTTAGTTAATAATATTGCACTAGTATTAATTTACCATTTTTGATGTAAAATGTTAACATAGGGGAAGTGGGATAAGGGATATAAGGGAACTCTTTGTACTATTTTTACAAGTTTTCTGTAAGTCTAAAATTAGGTCAAAATAAAAAGTTTATAAACAAGACAAAATATTTAAAAATTGTAAATCAGAACATTCCCTCCACTGTTCAAAGTCCTCTAGTGGCTTTCTATCTCACTCAAATTAGATGCCAAATTCTGCACAATGGTGGAAAAGCCCTACACTAATTGTTCCCCTCCTTCCTGTCTAATTTCATCTCCTACTAGTCTCCCCATCCCCACTGAATTTTAGCCAAACTAACTTTTTGGTGTTCCTTAGGTATAGCAGGTACATTCCCGGCTCAGGTCTTTGCATTTGTTTATTCCCAGATACCACTGGTTGTTCTTCCTTTAGCTAACTTCATGGCCTGCTCTTTCACATTTTTCATCTTTACTCAAATGTCATCTTATCAGTGAAAGTTTCCTCACAACCCTATTTTATTTTGCACCTACCAGCCTCCTGGAGTTCCATATTCTGATATTATTTTTCCTATAGCCCTTATTATCATCATCAATATTCTGCATATTTTACCTATTTAATTATATTATTACACATTGATATACAGCAGAGTTTAAGCTGCACCTAAGTTAAAGTTAGGAAGAGGTCTGACTATTTTGTTCACTGATGTATTGCCAGTGAACATGAAGAGAGAATGAATAGTCATGTGGAGGCTGCTCCATCTCCAATGTCTTATTCCAGTTTCAAGAGCAGGAAAAAAGTGGCAAAAAAGAGATATATTAGGAAAGCAAAAAAACTCTTCATGTGTTATTGGATCACTGGCCAAACTACGTTACATGACAACCTCTAACTGCAATGAAGGCTAGGAATTTTTTTATGGCTAGAAACATTACTGTGTATCTACCACATTTTGACAAAAGGTTTAGGTTAGAAAGACAGAATGAATACTATAAACTATTCAGACAAAAAATATTGCTTAAAAGGTAGCCAAAAACTTTCATAAATTTCTGCTTTTGTTTCAGGAATATTAAGGGAAAAATAAAAACAACACAAATTTTACAGTTCTGAGGGGAAAAATCGTAAATGAAGAATTTTCTACGAACCTAAGTTCTGAATGATATATGATATCAAGAAAAAGATATTCTCAAATATTCAGGAGCCCAGAAAATATACTTCTCATCTTTCCTTCTTGAATAAAACTACTTTAACATGTGCTATTACAGCTTATTTTGTCTTTTTTTTTTTTTTGGCCCCACATCTTGCAAGATCTTAGTTTCCTGACCAGGGGGTCGATCCCAGTCCCCCTGCATTGGAAGCACAGGGTCCTAACAACTGGACCGCCAGGGAATTCCCTGCTCATTGTGTCTTAAGAAAAATATTTCCACCTCTGGTGGCTTTGTACTATGTCAGCTTGGCTAGGCTAAACTACATTTCCCAGAATTCCCTTTTGTATATAGTATTTCTAGTTAGGGTCGACTACAAGAGAGACAGACTCCTGTAGGAGACTTGGAGGGCAAAAGCAAAGCAGCAGCCACTTTGTAGCTCACACACATTGTCTCTGATCTACTGGTGCATCTCATTGACATGAGGTGTGGCCCGATCTGGAACTACTTCATCTTCCCCTGGATTTCTCTTCAGCTTCTCTTATTTGTTGGCCAAGTAATTGTGTTTAGCTCTGTGACAAAGAGGACATGTGTAGCATCAAGGTCACAGACAACAAGAACTGACACAGGTTTCAATCTATCCTGTGTCCCTCAGCTTGGCCCTGGGTGTTCTAGATTGTTCTTCCTCTCCCTCATGCCACATTCATCTATTCTTCCTGATTTCCTGCCCTGTGGACTTGAAGATTCAGGATCAGATAGGGAGAAAATAGATCCTCACAAGGAGGCAAGAAAGTTAGATTCCTGGAACAAATCTTTTTACACATACACAAACACACACACATATTCCACATTCTACTGGTTCTGCTTCTCTGACTGAACTCTGACTTATATACTACCCTGAATTTATTTTTTAAATTCTCTAATAATTTCTGCTAAGAGTTTTAGAATTTTTCCTTTCAAAGACTGGTCTTTAATTCACTTCATATTGATTTTCGTGTATGTATAGTGTGAACAAGGAGTTCAATTCCATTTCTTTCCAAATGATTAACCAATTGTTTCAAGATTCTTAATTGACAAGTTCGTCTTTTCTTGACTAACATGTAATACCAACTTCATCATATAGCAAGTGTCCATATATGTATGGGTTTATCTTCTGGTCTTTCTCTTAGTTTACTTATGTACATATCTTAGTATATCTATAAGCTGTAACTAAGTTTAAGTGAGGGGATATCTATGTCCTAGTGAGTACTTGTGTCTAAATTATAATAGCTTTAATATAAATCTTGGCAAGTACCCTATCTTACTCTTCTTCATCGAGAGTATCTTGGCATTTTTGATCTTTTGCATTTTTATATAAATTTTAGAAATATCTTGTCAAATTCCATAATGTAATCTGTTGGACATGTATTCAGGTTGAATTAAATCAATAAAATGGAGATAATTAACATGTATACAATGTTAATAGATACAATCTCTAAGCATGGTGCCTTTCTCCATTTATTTAAGTCTTCTGTAATGGCTTTCAATTGAGTTTTTTTTTTTAACATCTTTATTAGGGTATAATTGCTTTACAATGGTGTGTTAGTTTCTGCTTTATAACAAAGTGAATCAGTCATACATAAACATATGTTCCCATATGTCTTCCCTCTTGCATCTCCCTCCCTCCCACCCTCTCTATCCCACCCCTCCAGGCTGTCACAAATCACCGAGCCAATATCCCTGTGCCATGCGGCTGCTTCCCACTAGCTATCTACCTTACTACGTTTGTTAGTGTGTATATGTCCATGACTCTCTCTCGTCCTGTCACAGCTCACCCTTCCCCCTCCCCATAACCTCAAGTCCGTTCTCTAGGAGGTCTGTGTCTTTATTCCTGCCTTACCCCTAGGTTCTTCATGACATTTTTTTCTTAAATTCCATATATATGTGTTAGCATATGGTATTTGTCTTTTTCTTTCTGACTTACTTCACTCTGTATGACAGACTCTAGGTCTATCCACCTCATTACAAATAGCTCAATTTCATTTCTTTTTATGGCTGAGTAATATTCCATTGTATATATGTGCCACATCTTCTTTATCCATTCATCTGATGATGGGCACTTAGGTTGTTTCCATCTCCGGGCTATTGTAAATAGAGCTGCAATGAACATTTTGGTACATGACTCTTTTTGAATTTTGGTTTTCTCAGGGTATATGCCCAGTAGTGGGATGGCTGGGTCATATGGTAGTTCTATTTGTAGTTTTTTAAGGAACCTCCATACTGTTCTCCATAGTGGCTGAACCAATTCACATTCCCACCAGCAGTGCAAGAGTGTTCCCTTTTCTCCACACCGTCTCCAGCATTTATTGTTTCTAGATTTTTTGATGATGGCCATTCTGACTGGTGTGAGATGATATCTCATTGTAGTTTTGATTTGCATTTCTCTAATGATTAATGATGTTGAGCATTCTTTCATGTGTTTGTTGGCAGTCTGTATGTCTTCTTTGGAGAAATGTCTATTTAGGTCTTCTGCCCATTTTTGGATTGGGTTGTTTGTTTTTTTGTTATTGAGTTGCATGAGCTGCTTGTAAATTTTGGAGATTAATCCTTTGTCGGTTGCTTCATTTGCAAATATTTTCTCCCATTCTGAGGGTTGTCTTTTGGTCTTGTTTATGGTTTCCTTTACTGTGCAAAAGCTTTGAAGTTTCATTAGGTCCCATTTATTTATTTTTGTTTTTATTTCCATTACTCTAGGAGGTGAGTCAGAAAGGATCTTGCTGTGATTTATGTCATAGAGTGTTCTGCCTATGTTTTCCTCTAAGAGTTTGATAGTTTCTGGCCTTACATTTAGGTCTTTAATCCATTTTGAGCTTATTATTGTGTACCGTGTTAGGGAGTGATCTAATCTCATACCTTTACATGTACCTGTCCAGTTTTCCCAGCACCACTTATTGAAGAGGCTGTCCTTTCTCCACTGTACATTGCTGCCACCTTTATCAAAGATAAGGTGTCCATATGTGCATGGGTTTATCTCTGGGCTTTCTATCCTATTCCATTGATCTATCTTTCTGTTTTTGTGCCAGTACCATACCATCTTCATAACTGTAGCTTTGTAGTATAGTCTGAAGTCAGGGAGCCTGATTCCTCCAGTTCCTTTTTTTGTTCTCAAGATTGCTTTGGCTATTTGGGGTCTTTTGTGTTTCCATACATTGCAAAATTTTTTGTTCTAGTTCTGTGAAAAATGCCAGTGGTAGTTTGATAGAGATTGCATTGAATCTATAGATTGCTTTGGGTAGTAGAGTCATTTTCACAATGTTGACTCTTCCAATCCAAGAACATGGTATATCTCTCCATCTATTTGTGTCATCTTTAATTTCTTTCATCAGTGTCTTATAATTTTCTGCATACAGGTCTTTTGTCTCCTTAGGTAGGTTTATTCCTAGATAGTTTATTCTTTTTGTTGCAATGGTAAATGGGAATGTTTTCTTGATTTCACTTTCAGATTTTTCATCATTAGTATATAAGAATGCCAGAGATTTCTGTGCATTGATTTTGTATCCTGCCACTTTACCAAATTCATTGATTAGCTCTAGTAGTTTTCTGGTAGCATCTTTAGGATTCTCTATGTATAGGATCATCATATCTGCAAACAGTGACAGCTTTACTTCTTCTTTTCCGATTTGGATTCCTTTTATTTCCTTCTCTTCTCTGATTGCTGTGGCTAAAACTTCCCAAACTATGTTGAATAATAGTGGTGAGAGTGGGCAACCTTGTCTTGTTTCTGATCTTAGTGGAAATGCTTTCAGTTTTTCACCATTGAGGATGATGTTTGCTGTGAGCTTGTCATATATGGCCTTTATTATGTTGAGGAAAGTTCCCTCTATGCCTACTTTCTGCAGGGTTTTTATCATAAATGGGTGTTGAATTTTGTCGAAAGATTTCTCTGCATCTATTGAGATGATCATATCGTTTTTCTCCTTCAATTTGTTAATATGGTTTATCACATTGATAGATTTGCATATATTGAAGAAGCCTTGCATTCCTGGAATAAACCCCACTTGATCATGGTGTATGATCCTTTTAACGTGCTGTTGGATTCTGTTTGCTAGTATATTGTTGAGGATTTTTGCCTCTATGTTCATCAGTGATATTGTCCTGTAGTTTTCTTTCTTTGTGACATCCTTGTCTGGTTTTGGTATCAAGGTGATGGTGGCCTCATAGAAGGAGTTTGGGAGTGTTCCTCCCTCTGCTATATTTTGGAAGAGTTTGAGAAGGATAGGTGTTAGCTCTTCTCTAAATGTTTGATAGAATTCGCCTGTGAAGCCATCTGGTCCTGGGGTTTTGTTTGTTGGAAGATTTTTAATCACAGTTTCAATATCAGTGCTTGTGATTGGTCTGTTCATATTTTCTATTTCTTCCTGATTCAGTCTTGGCAGGTTGTGCATTTCTAAGAATTTGTCCATTTCTTCCAGATTGTCCATTTTATTGGCATAGATTTGCTTGCAGTAATCTCTCATGATCTCTTTTATTTCTGCAGTGTCAGTTGTTACCTCTCCTTTTTCATTTCTAATTCTATTGATTTGAGTCTTCTCCCTTTTTTTCTTGATGAGTCTGGCTAGTGGTTTATCTATTTTGTTTATCTTCTCAAAGAACCAGCTTTTAGTTTTATTGATCTTTGCTATTGTTTCCTTCATTTCTTTTTCATTTATTTCTGATCTGATTTTTATGATTTCTTTCCTTCTGCTAGCTTTGGGGTTATTTTGTTCTTCTTTCTCTAATTGCTTGACGTGCAAGGTTAGGTTGTTTATTCGAGATGTTTCCTGCTTCTTAAGGTGGGCTTGTATTGCTATAAACTTCCCCCTTAGAACTGCTTTTGCTGCATCCCACAGGTTTTGGGTCGTTGTGTCTCCATTGTCATTTGTTTCTAGGTATTTTTTGATTTCCTCTTTGATTTCTTCAGTGATCACTTCATTATTAAGTAGTGTATTGTTTAGCCTCCATGTGTTTGTATTTTTTACAGATTTTTCCTGTAATTGATATCTAGTCTCATGGCGTTGTGGTCAGAAAAGATACTTGATACAATTTCAATTTTCTTAAATTTACCGAGGCTTGATTTTTGACCCAAGATATGATCTATCCTGGAGAATGTTCCATGAGCACTTGAGAAAAAAGTGTATTCTGTTGTTTTTTTGGATGGAGTGTCCTATAAATATCAATTAAGTCCATCTTGTTTAATGTATCATTTAAAGCTATTGTTTCCTTGTTTATTTTCATTTTCGATGATCTGTCCATGGGTGAAAGTGGGGTGTTTAAGTCACCTACTATGAATGTGTTACTGTTGATTTCCCCTTTTATGGCTGTTAGTATTTGCCTTATGTATTGAGGTGCTCCTATGTTGGGTGCATAAATATTTATAATTGTTATATCTTCTTCTTGGATCGATCCCTTGATCATTATGTAGTGTTCTTCTTTGTCTCTTTTAATAGTCCTTATTTTAAAGTCTATTTTGTCTGATATGCGAATTGCTACTCCAGCTTTCTTTTGGTTTCCATTTGCATGGAATATCTTTTTCCATCCCCTTACTTTCAGTCTGTATGTGTCTCTAGGTCTGAAGTGGGTCTCTTGTAGACAGCATATATAAGGGTCTTGTTTTGTATCCATTCAGCTAATCTGTGTCTCTTGGTGGGAGCATTTAGTCCATTTACATTTAAGGTAATTATCGATATGTATGTTCCTATTCCCATTTTCTAAATTGTTTTGGGTTCGTTATTATAGGTCTTTTCCTTCTCTTGTGTTTCTTGCCTAGAGAAGATCCTTTAGCATTTGTTGTAAAGCTGGTTTGGTGGTGCTGAACTCTCTCAGCTTTTGCTTGTCTGTAAAGATTTTAATTTCTCCATCAAATCTGAATGAGATCCTTGCTGGGTAGAGTAGTCTTGGCTGCAGGTTTTTCTCCTTCATCACTTTCAGTATGTCCTGCCACTCCCTTCTGGCTTGTAGGGTTTCTGCTGAGAGATCAGCTGTTAACCTTATGGGGATTCCCTTATGTGTTATTTGTTGTTTTTCCCTTGCTGCTTTTAATATGCTTTCTTTGTATTTAATTTTTGATAGTTTGATTAATATGTGTCTTGGCGTATTTCTCCTTGTATTTATCCTGTATGGGACTCTCTGTGCTTCCTGGACTTGATTAACTATTTCCTTTTCCATATTAGGGAAGTTTTCAACTATAATCTCTTCAAATATTTTCTCAGTCCCTTTCTTTTTCTCTTCTTCTTCTGGAACCCTTATAATTCGAATGTTGGTGCGTTTAATGTTGTCCCAGAGGTCTCTGAGACTGTCCTCAGTTCTTTTCATTCTTTTTTCTTTATTCTGCTCTGCAGTAGTTATTTCCACTATTTTATCTTCCAGGTCACTTATCCGTTCTTCTGCCTCAGTTATTCTGCTATTGATCCCATCTAGAGTACTTTTAATTTCATTTATTGTGTTGTTCATCGTTGCTTGTTTCATCTTTATTTCTTCTAGGTCCTTGTTAACTGTTTCTTGCATTTTGTCCATTCTATTTCCAAGATTTCGGATCATCCTTACTATCATTATTCTGAATTCTTTTTCAGGTAGACTGGCTATTTCCTCTTCATTTGTTAGGTCTGGTGCATTTTTATCTTGCTTCTTTATCTGCTGTGTGTTTTTCTGTCTTCTCATTTTGCTTAACTTACTGTGTTTGGGGTCTCCTTTTTGCAGACTGCAGGTTCGTAGTTCCCGCTGTTTTTGATGTCTGTCTCCAGTGGCTAAGGTTGGTTCAGTGGGTTGTGTAGGCTTCCTGGTGGAGGGGACTAGTGCCTGTGTTGTGGTGGATGAGGCTGGATCTTGTCTCTCTAGTGGGCAGGTTCACGTCTGGTGGTGTGTTTTGGGGTGTCTGTGGCCTTATTATGATTTTAGGCAGCCTCTCTGCTAATGGGTGGGGTTGTGTTCCTGTTTTGCTAGTTGTTTGGCATAGGTTGTCCAGCACTGTGGCTTGCTGGTCGTTGAGTGAAGCTGGGTGCTGGTGTTAAGATGGAGGTCTCTGGGAGATTTTCGCCGTTTGATATTATGTGGAGCTGGGAGGTCTCTTGAGACCAGTGTCCTGAAGTTGGCTCTCCTACCTCAGAGGCAGAGCCCTGACTCCTGGCTGCAGCACCAAGAGCCTTTCATCTACACAGCTCAGAATAAAAGGGAGAAAAAGTAGAGGGAATTAGTAGAAGTATGAGGAAAGAAAGAAGGAAAGGAGGGAAGGAAGGAAGGAAGGAAGAAAGAAAGAAAGAAAGAAAGAAAGAAAGAAAGAAAGAAAGAAAGAAGCAAAGAAGGAAAGAAGGCAAGAAGAAAAGAAAGGAGGGAGGGAGGGAGGAGGGAAAGAAGGAAAAAAGAAAGAAAGAAGATACAGTAAAAATAAAATAAAGTATAATAAAGTTATTGAATTAAAAAAGTCTTATTTAGAAAAAAAAAAAGGGACGGATAGAACCTTAGGACAAATGTTGGAAGCAAAGCTATACAGACAAAATCTTACACAGAAGCATACACATACACCCTCACTAAAAGAGGTAAAGGGGGAAAAAATCATAAATCTTGCTCTCAGAGACCACCTCCTCAATTTGGGATGATTCGTTGTCTAAAGGAGGGAAGGAAGGAAGGAAAGAAAGAAAGAAAGAAAGAAAGAACGAAGGTGAAGTATAATAACGTTATTAAAATTAAAATTGATTATTAAGAAAAAAGTTAAAAAAAAAACCATGGACGGATAGAACCCTAGGACAAATGGTGGAAGCAAGACTATACAGACAAGATCTCACACAGAAGCATACACATACACATTCACAAAAAGAGGAAAAGGGAAAAAATATCATAGATCTTGCTCCTAAAGTCCACTTCCTTAATTTGGGATGATTGGTTGTCTATTCAGGTATTCCACAGATGCAGGGTATATCAAGTTGATTGTGGAGCTTTAATCCGCTGCTTCTGAGGCTGCTGGGAGAGATTTCCCCTTCTCTTCTTTGTTCTCACAGCTCCCAGGGCTCAGCTTTGGATTTGGCCCTGCCTCTGCGTGTAGGTCGCTGGAGGGCGTCTGTTTATTGCTCAGACAGGACGGGGTTAAAGAAGCAGCTGATTCGGGGGCTCTGGCGCACTCAGGCCGGCGGGGAGGGAGGGACACGGAGTGCGGGGCGGGCCTGCGGCGGCAAAGTCCGGCATGACTTTGCACCAGCCTGAGGCCCGCCGTGCGTTCTCCCGGCGAAGTTGTCCCTGGATCCCGGGAACCTGGCAGTGGCGGGCTGCACAGGCTCCGCGGAAGAGGGGTGTGGAGAGTGACCTGTGTTCGCACACAGGCCCCTTGGTGGCGGCAGCAGCAGCCTTAGTGTCTCCCGCCCGTTTCTGGGGTCCGCGCTTTTAGCCGCGGCTCGCGCCCGTCTCTGGAGTTCCTTTAAGCAGCGTTCTTAAACCCCTCTCCTCACGCTCCAGGAAACAAAGAGGGAAGAAAAAGCCTCTTGCCTCTTCAGCAGGTGCAGACTTTTCCCCGGACTCCCTCCCGGCTAGCCGTGGTGCACTAACCCCTTCAGGCTATGTTCAAGCCGCCAACCCCAGTCCTCTCCCTGCACTCCGTCCGAAACCGAAACCCGAGCCTCAGAGCCTCAGCTCACAGCCCCGCCCACCCCGGCGGGTGAGCAGACAAGCCTCTCGGGCTGGTGAGTGCCGGTCGGCACCGATCCTCTGTGCGAGAATCTCCCCACTTTGCCCTCCGCACCCGTTGCTGTGCACTCCTCCGCGGCTTCGAAACTCCCCCCTCCGCCTCCCGCAGTCTCTGCCCACGAAGGGGCTTCCTAGTGTGTGGAAACTTTTCCTCCTTCACAGCTCCCTCCCACTGGTGCAGGTGCCGTCCCTATTTTTTTGTCTCTGTTTTTTCTTTTCTTTTGCCCTACCCAGGTAGGTGGGGAGTTTCTTGCCTTTTGGGAGGTCTGAGGTCTTCTGCCAGCCTTCAGTAGGTGTTCTGTAGGAGTTGTTCCACATGTAGATGTATTTCTGGTGTATCTGTGGGGAGGAAGGTGATCTCCGCGTCTTACTCTTCCGCCATCTTCAAGGTCCCCCCTCAATTGAGTTTTAATATATTTTTCAAGAAGCTCTTGCATAACTTTTTAGAAATTTATTTCTAGATACTTATATTTTTGATACATTAAAAATGGTAATTAAAAAATTTTGGTGTAAAATATAACATATAACTTTATAGGTGCTTAATAGAAATATACTGTATATATTTATCAGAGTGCTGTTTTTTCCATCCAATATTACATTTTAAAGAATCATCCTTTAGTTCATTTATTTTCATTGCCATGTAGTATTTCATTGCATGAATAGTCACAATTTATCCATTCTATTGTTGATAGACATTAGGAATTTTCCCAGTGTTTAACTGTTATAGACAATGCTTCTATAAAACAAAAATTTATACTATTTCCCTGTGCATGTAACTATGCATTTCTGTAGGATGCTTATCTAACAGTCGAATTACTGCATCACAGAAAGTGTCACACTGTTGTACAAGGGATTGTATTAATTTATGTACTCATCAGCAGCGTATGAGTTCCCAATATTCCATATCCTATCTAACACAGGAATTAGTCAACTCTAGTATTTATTTATTTACTTAGCCAAAATGATATGTATGCAGTGGTATCTTATTTCCCTGATTCCTAAAGAGTCTGAGTAATTTATCATGTTTACCAGTCATTTGAATTTCCTCTTTTGTGAAGTGCCATTTCAAGTCTTTTGTCCATTTTCTCTATATTGTACTTTTCTTGTCCATTTGTAGGAATTCTTTATCCATTCTGAATAGAAGATTTTTGTTGATTATCTGTGATGCAGATATTCTCTCCTCCTCTGTGGTTTGTCTGTTCATTATTTGGGGATGTTTTTTGATATGTGGAAAGTAATCAAATTCATCAGTCTTTTCTTTCTGTGATTATTGTCATGTTTTTGGAAAATTCCTTATCTACCCCAAGATCAAGAAGAAATTTTCCTATATTATCTTCTAAAAACTTTATATTTCTTTTTATTTCATAGTTAGGTATTTATTTCACCTGGAATTGATTTTTTAAAAATAATTTTAAAAAGTTAGTATAATGTTTATTTATGTATTATTGTATGCTCATTTATCTTTTTATTTTTAAACCATTTTTTATTGACGTGTAATTTGCAATGTTGTATTGGTCTCAAGAGTACAGCCAAGTGATTCAGTTATATATATATATTCTTTTTTCTTCGGATTCTTTCCCCTTATAGGTTATTACAAGATATTAAATATAGTTCCCTGTACTCTACAGTAGGTCCTTGTTGTTTGTCTATTTTATATATAGTAGTGTGTATATGTTAATCAAAATTCCTAATTTATCTCTCCCCCCACCTCTACTATCCTCTTTGGTAACCATAAGTTTGTTTTCCATGTCGAAGTGTCTATTTCTCTTTTGTAAATATGTTCATTTGTATCATTTTTTAGATGCCACATATAAGTGATATCATATGATGTTTATCTTTATCTGACCTACTTCACTTAATATTATAATTTCTAGGTCCATGCATCTTGCTGCAAAAGGTATTATTTCATTCTTTTTTATGACTAGATTCCATTGTATATATACATACACCACATATTTTTATCCATTAATCAGTCAATGGACATTTAGGTTGCTTCCATGTCTTGACTATTGTCAATAGTGCTGCAACGAACACCGGGGTGCATGTTGCTTTTTGAATTAGAGTTTTCTCTGTATATATGCCCAGTAGTGGAATTGTAGGATCATAAGGTAACTCCATTTTCAATGTTTTTAGGAACCTTCATACTGTTCTCCATAGTGGCTGCACCAATTTACATTCCTGCCAACATTGTAGGAGGGTTCCTTTTTCTCCACACCTTCTGCAGAACTTATTATTTGTAGACATTTTCATGATGGCCATTCTGACTGGTGTGAGGTGATACCTCATTGTAGTTTTGATTTGCGTTTCTCTAATAATTTGCAATATCGAGCATCTTTTCATGTACCTGTTGGTCATCTCTATATCTTCTTTGGAGAAATTTCTGTTTAGGGCTTCTGCCCATTTTTTGATTGGGTTGTTTGTTTTTTTGCATTTTAAGCTGTATGAGCTGTTTTTATATTTTGGAAATTAATCCCTTTTTGGTAGCATTCTTTGCTAATATTTTCTCCCAGTTTGTAGGTTGTATTTTCGTTTTGTTTGTGATTTCCCTTGCTGTGCAAAAGCTTTTAAGATTAATTAGGTCCCATTTGTTTATTTTCATCTTTATTTCCATTACTCTAGGAGACAGATCCAAAAAACTATTGCTGCAATTTATGTCAAAGAGTGTTCTGCCTATCTTTTCCTCTAGGAGTTTTAGAATATCCAGTCTTACATTTAGGTCTTTAATACATTTTGAGTTTATTTTTTGTATATTGTTTTAGAGAATGTTCTAATTTCATTCTTTTACATGTACCTGTCCAGTTTTCCCAGCACTGCTTATTGAAGAGACTTTCTTTTCTCCATTGTATATTCTTGTCTCCTTTGTCACAGATTAACTGATCATAAGTGCGTGGGATTATTTCTGGGCTTTCTATCCTGTTCCATTGATGTATGTGTATGTTTTTGTGCCAGAACTATACTGTTTTGATTACTGTAGCTTTGTAGTATAGTCTGATGTCAGGGAGTATAATTCCTCCACCTCCATTCCTCTTTCTCAATATTATTTTGGCTGTGTGGGGTCTTTTGTGGTTTCATACAAATTTAAAATGTTTTTGTTATAGTTCTGTGAAAAATGCCATTGGTAATTTGATATTGCTTGGAATCTGTAGATTGCCTTGAGTGGTATGGTCATTTAAACAGCACTGATTCTGGAACTGATTTTTGTAGGAGTACAATTATTTATTTCCATATTGGTACACAAATGTCACAGCACCATATATTAAGAAATCCATCACTTCTCCAGTGCTCTCTAGTGCCACATCTGTCATATATCAAGTTTTCATATATGCATGAGTGTGTTTCTATATTTTGTCTTCTATTCCATTGGTTGAACTATCTATCCCTATGCCAATATTATCTTCATTACCTTAGCTTAATAATGTGTATATTTCATAGATCAAGTCTCCTACCTTATATCAATAGTTCTTCAAGAGTATCTTGACTATTTCCAGTTCTGTCAACTTCCATTTAAATTTTAGAATCATTGTCAGCTCTTGTCTTACTCATACTCATACACTATTGTGCTTTTGATTGTATTTTTGATAATATAATATTTAAATTATAAATCAATTTTTGGGGAAATGACATTTTTGTCAGTCTTTTCAATCCATGAGATGGGGTGTCCATTTATTTAAACCTACCTTAATTTCTCTCAATAAAGTTTTGTGATTTTCTCCATAATATTCTTCACATCTATTATTAGATTTGTCATCTGATTTACTTAATTAAAAAAAGTTTTATGATATCTGATTAAAATTTCATTTTCTACTAGACACTATTGGTATATCAAGGTACATTTTTTATATTGATGGTATATCTTATTATTTCTAATAGTTTATAAGTAGATTCTTTAGATTTCCTACATACACAGTCACATATCATATGCCAATAATGGTGGTTTTATTTCTTCCATTCTCATCCATTTATTTTCTTTGCCTTATTCTCTTGCTCCAGAATCTCTGGTTTAATATGAAATAATTATTTTTTCTCAATATAAAAGAGAAGAAATTCAAAATTTTCCCATGCAGAATAATGTTTGTTTTTTGTTTTTGTTTGTTTGTTTTTTTTGGTAAATACTCTTTTGTAGGTATATCAGTCAGGGGTCTTAAGAGAAATCAATAGGGTGTGTATATGTGTACATATACATATATGTCTATATATACAGCTGACCCTTGAAGACATGGGTTTGAACTGCAAGGGTCCACTTATGAGTGGATTTTATCCAATAAATATATATTCACCCTCTATATTTACAAGTCTCATATCCATAGATTCAACCAACCACAGATTGAAATTTTCATCTCTAGTTCTTGAACATGCAGATGCATAACCTTCAGATACTGAGGGCCAACTATGAGACTTGAATGTCTGGGTATTTTTGTGTACATAGTGGCTCCTGGAACCAATCCCCTGCAGATACAAAGGGAGGACTGAAGAGACAGAGAGGAAGAAGAGGGACAGAGAGAGAGAGAGAGAGAGAGAGATTTCTTTTAAGAAATTGGCTCATGCAACTGAGGAGGTTGGAAAATCCACAGAGTAAGTTGGCAAGTGAGAGACCTAGGGGAGGTTTTCCATTTAAGTCTGAAGGCAGTCGGCTGGCAGAATTCCCTCTTCTTTGAAGGAGGGCAGTTTTCTTAAGACCTTCAACTAATTGAGTGAGGCCCATCCACATTACCTAGGGCATTCTGCTTTACTCAAAATATGCTAATTTAAATCTTAAGTTCATGCAAAAATGCCTTCACAGAAACATCTAGAATAGTGCTTTACCAAATATCTGGGTGCTGTGACCTAGCAAAGTCCACATAACATCATCCATCAAAATAGGTTACAAAAATTCCCTTCTAATTACTAGTTTATTACAAGGTATTTCATTTTTGTTTTAATACTTAGTGATATAGTTAAATTTTATGAAATGATTTTTCTACATCTATTGAGGGGATAATGTTTTTCTCCTTTACTTGGTCAGCATGGTGAGTTACATTGATTGTATCATTCCTAAGATAAACCTAACATGATAATGATGTTTTATCCAGAAATTTATTCCAAAATTAATTCTGTTAATATTTTAAGATTTTTGCATGTAAATTTATGACTAAGAATGTTTATTAATTTCCTTTCTCATATTGTTCTTTTAGATTTTGGTATCAAGTTTACCTTGAGGAGTATTCAATCTTTTTCTATACCCTGGTTTTTCTTTTGTTTTTGTTTTTTGGAAGATTAAAATAATTTCTTACTTAAATATTTGGTAAAACTCACCAGTGAAGCCATCTTGGCCTAGATTTTCTTTATGAGAATAATTTTTGACTATTGATTCAATTTTATAAACAGTTATTGACTCTTCATGTTTTCTACTTGAAATTGTTTTGATAAATTATTTTCTTAAGACTTTTCCCAGGGAATTCCCTGGTGGTCCAGCGGTTAGGACTTGGCACTTTCACTGCTGTGGGCCTGGGTTCAATCCCTAGTGGGGGAACTAAGATCCCATGAGCCGAGTAGTGCAGCAAAAAAAAAAAAAATTGTCTAAAACTTTTCCCATTTCAACTAGTGTTTTTAATGTATCATCATAAGTTATTCACAATACTCTTAATCTCTCTGGAATTTCTAGGGATAGCTCTTCTCATTCTTCATATTTTTCATTTATGCTTTTTTCTTTTTTTTCCCAGTACAATCTTACCAGAAGTTTTTCGTTTATACTAGATTTTTTCTTTTGGGGGGCAGGGACCCTGCACCATGTAGCATGTGGGATCTTAGTTTCCTGGCCAGGAATGAGCCCATACCTCCTGCAGTGGAAGCACTGAGTCTTAAATACTGAACTGTCAGGAAAGTCCCGATTTATACCAGATTTTTAAAAAGAATATTTCTAGTATTATTGATCCTACCTACTACATATTGTTGCATAACTAATTCTTGCTTATTTTTTATTATTTATTTTGCTTTACTTTCAGGTTATTTTTCTGTTCTGTTTTGACTTCCCGAGGTGAATACACAGATCTTAAATGTTCAATCTTTTTTATCTTCTAATATATGAATTTAGAAATTAAATCTCAGTATAACACTGTTTTAACTCCATCTTGTACATTTAATCTATTTTGAAAAATTCTCAACCACTATCCCTTAAGAGTATGTATTTTTTATTTTCAGTTTAAAAGTTTTCTAATTGTCATTGTTTATTTCTCTAATGCATGTCAGTTTAGGAGTCTACTTCTTAATTCCCAAATATATGGAGATTTTCTGGTTATCTTTTGTTATTTATTTCTAGCAAAATTGCATTATGGTAAAAGAATACCCTGTATGATTTTAATCACTTGATATTTTTGAGACTTGATTTATGATCGTTTATATAGTCAAATTTGGTAAATGTTTATTTATGTGGTAGACTAAATAATGCCCCCCAAATGTTGATGCCTAAATGCCCAGTACCTATAAGTTACCTTAACAATAAAAGGGACTTGGCAGATGTGATAAGAATCTTGAGGTGGAGAATTTATCCTGGATTATCCCTGTAGGTCCAATGTAATCACAAGAAGGAGGGAGGGGCAGATTTGACTGTAGAGGGAATAAGGCAATGTGACAATGGAAGCAGAGTTTGGAGCGATGTGGCCAGGAGCAAAGGAATGCCATAGGCTCTAGAAGTTAAAAGAGGAACATATTCTCTCCTAGAGTCTCCAGAAGGAATCAGACCTGATGGCATCTTGACTTTAGTTCCTTAAGGTCCATTTTAGACGTCGGATATCCAGAACTGTAAGAGAATAAATTTATGTTGTTTTAAGCCACTAAATTTGTGAAATAGAAATAGTAAACTAATATTATGTGTGTTTGAAAACAATCTGTATTGTTCAGATTGGTTGGATAGCATTCTATATGGGTCTGTTAGGTCAATTTTATTTATCATGTTTACTAAATCTTTACTGATTTTTTTAATGTTCTATCTACCACTGAAAGAAGTTTTCTAGAAAATTTCCACTATACTTATTTACTTGCCTATTTCTCCCTATGGTTCTGTCAATTTTTGCTTTTATATATTTTAGGGCTATGTAATTAGGTACATAAAAATATTTAATTTTTTTCTGGTGAAATGAAGTGATTCTTTACCTGTAATAATGTTGTTTTCCTTAAAGTACTTTCTGCCTGATGTAAAGACAGTTTTTGTTGTTATTATTGTTAGGTTAATTTTGTTTTTATCCAATTTAATGATTTTTTTAAAAAAATTGGACCTTTAATGATTTTACATTTAGTTTTTCTATTGAAATAGTTGGGCTTATATTTGCCATTTTATTTGGTGCTTTCTGTTAGTTCCACTAGTAGAAAGGTCCTTTCTTGATATTTTTGGATTGAATAAGTATTTTTTTTAAACATTTTATTTTTTACCTCTACTAGTTTGGCAGCTATTTGTGTTATTTCCGTACTTTCAGTGGTAACCCAACCAATGACAACATGCAAACTTAACTTACTAAAGTCTTAATTTAATTGAAATCTTTACTCATCTCCCAGATTATACAGATTTCAGAACACTTTAACTTCATATATGTACCTCTCATAATTTAAATGTTATTGTTGTCTGACAATTTGAGTATATCTTTTAAGTAAAATTTTAAAATTCCAATAAACACTAATATTATTGTTTCATATATGTTCACTTACATTTGCCCACCTTCTTTTCTCATTAACTTATGCATCTCAGATCTTCTGTCTAGCACCATTTTGTACTTGCTTTAAGCAAATACATCTTTAGAATTTCTTTTTTTTCACCTTTATTGAGGTATAAATGACAAATAAAATTGTAAGATATTTAAAGTGTACAATGATGATATGATATTAATATACATTCTGAAAGAATTACCCTCATCAAGTTAAGTATCACATCCAGTACCTCACATATTTATTTTTTCCTCTTTTAGTGAGAACATTTAAGGTCTACTTTCTTAGCAGTTTTCAATTATACAATACAGTTTAATCAACTATAGATACCATGTTACACATTAGATCCTCAGAACTTATTGATCTTATAACTGAAAGTTGGTATTCTTTTACCAACCTCTCCCTAATTCCCCAGCCTCCCAGACCCTGGCAACCACTTTTATATTGTATTTCAATGAGTTTGACATTTAAAAAAGAAGATTTCACATATAAGTGATATCATACAGTATTAATCTTTTTCTTTCTGTCTTATTACGCTTAACATAATGCCTTCCAGGTTAATCCATCTTGTTGTAAATGACAGGATTCCCTTCTTTTGAGACCAGTAATATTCCAATCTGTGTGTGGGTATCACATTTTCTTCGTCTATTCATTCATAATGAACACTTAGTACCTAGGTTATTCATATGCTTTTGCTATTGCAAATAATGCTGCAAAGAACATGAGAGTACAGATACTTTTCCAAGAGAGTGGTTTTGTCCCGTTTGCACATAGACTCAGAAGAGATATTGCTGAGTCATATGATAGCTCTATTTTTAATTTATTGAAGAACCTCCATACTGTTTTCCACCATGGCTCTACCAGTCTACATTCTCACCAACAGTGCACAATTGTTCCCTTTTCTCTACATCTTCATCAATATTTTTGTCTCTTGTCTCTTGATAATAGACATCCTAACAGACTTGAGGTGATAGATCATTGTGGGTTTTTTCTGTTTTGTTTTGTTCTTTTTTTGTTTTTTAAACAGCTTTATTGGAGTATAATTGCTTTACAATGGTGTGTTAGTTTCTGCTTTATAACAAAGTGAATCAGCTTTACATATACATATATCCCCATATCTCTTCCCTCTGCATCTCCCTACCACCTTCCATATCCCACCCCTCAAGGTGGTCACAAAGGACCTACCTGATCTCCCTGTGCTAAGTGGCTGCTTCCCATTAGCTATCTATTTTACATTTGCTAGTGTATGTATGTCCATGCAACTCTCTCACTTCGTCCCAGTGAATCAACCATATGCGTACATATGTCACCATATCCGCTCCCTCTTGAGCCTCCCTACCATCCTCCCTATCTCACCCCTCTAGGTCATGGCAAAGCACCAAGTTGATCTCCCTGTTATATGCTGCTGCTTCCCACTAGCTAACTATTTTACATTCGGTAGTGTATATATTCGATGCTACTCTCACTTCGCCCCAGCTTCCGACTCCCACCCCATGTCTTCAAGTCCATTCTCTATGTCTACATCTTTACTCCTGCCCTGCAACTAGGTTCATCAGTACCATTTTTTTAATTCCATATATATGTGTTAACATATAATATTTGTTTTTCTCTTTCTGCCTTACTTCACTCTGTACGACAGTCTCTAGGTCCATCCATCTCACTACAAATAGCTCAATTTCATTTCTTTTTATGGCTGAATAATATTCCATTGTATATATGTGCCACATCTTCTTTATCCACTCATCTGTCTATGGACACTTAGGTTGCTTCCGTGTACTGGCTATTGTAAATAGAGCTGCAATGAACATTGTGGTACATGACTCTTTTTGAATTAGGTTTTCTCAGGGTACACACCCAGTAGTGGGATTGCTGGGTTGTATGGTAGTTCTATTTTTAATTTTTTAAGGAACCTCCATACTGTTCTCCCTAGTGCCTTTATCAATTTACATTCCCACCTACAGTGCAAGAGGGTTCCCTTTATTCCACACCCTCTCCAGCATTGATTGTAGATTTTTTTTTTTTTTTGCGGTACGCGGGCCTCTCACTGTTGTGGCCTCTCCCGTTGTGGAGCACAGGCTCCGGATGCACAGGCTCAGCGGCCATGGCTCATGGATCCTAGCTGCTCCACAGCATGTGGGATCTTCCCGGACCGGGGCACGAACCCGTGTCCCCTGCATCGGCAGGTGGACTCTCAACCACTGCACCACCAGGGAAGCCCTGATTGTAGATTTTTGATGATGACCATTCTGTCTGCTCTGAGGTGATAGCTCATTGTAGTTTTGATTTGCATTTCTCTAATGATTAGTGGTGTTGAGCATTCTTTCATGTGTTTATTGGCTATCTGTATATCGTCTATGGAGAAATGTCTGTTTAGGTTTTCTGCCCATTTTTGGATTGGGTTGTTTGTTTGTTTGTTTTTTTGATATTGACCTGCATGAGCTGCTTGTAAATTTTGGAGATTAATCCTTTGTCAGTTGCTTCATGAGCAAATATTTTCTCCCATTTTGAGGATTGTTTTTTCGTCTTGTTCATGGTTTCCTTTGCTGTGCAAAAGCTTTTAAGTTTCATTAGGTCCCATTTGTTTATTTTTGTTTTCATTTCCATTACTCTAGGAAGTGGGTCAAAAAGGATCTTTCTGTAATTTATGTCATAGAGTGTTCTGCCTATGTTTTCCTCTAAAAGTTTGATAATGTCTGGCCTTACATTTACGTCTTTAATCCATTTTAAGTTTATTTTTGTGTATGGTGTTAGGGACTGTTCTATTTTATTCATGTAGCTGTCCAGTTTTCCCAGCACCACTTATTGAAGAGGCTGTCTTTTCTCCATTGTATATTCTAGTCTCCTTTATCAAAAATAAGGTGAACATATGTGCATGGGTTTATCTCTGGGCTTTCTATCCTGTTCCATTGATCTATCTTTCTGTTTTTGTGCCAGTACCATACTGTCGTGATTACTGTAGCTTTGTAGTATAGTCTGAAGTCAGGAGCCTGATTCCTCCAGCTCCATTTTTCTTTCTCAAGTTTCCTTTGGCTGTTCAGGGTCTTTTGTGTTTCCATACAAATTATGAAATTTTTTGTTCTACTTCTGTGAAAAATGCCAGTGGTAGTTTGATAGGGACTGCATTGAATCTGTAGACTGCTTTGGGTAGTATAGTCAATTTCACAATGTTGATTCTTCCAATCCAGGAACATGGTATATCTCTCCATCTCTTTGTATCATCTTTAATTTCTTTCATCATTGTCTTATAGATTTCTGCATACAGATCTTTTGTCTCCTTAGGTAGATTTATTCCTAGGTATTTTATTCTTTTTGTTGCAGTGGTAAATGGGAAGGTTTCCTTAATTTCTCTTTCATATTTTTCATCATTAGTGTATAGGAGTGCAAGACATTTCTGTGCATTAATCTTGTATCCTGCTACTTTACCAGATTCATTGATTAGCTCTAATAGTTTTCTGGTAGCATCTTTAGAATTCTTTATGTATAGTATCATGTCATTTGCAAACAGTGACAGCTTTACTTCATCTTTTCTGATCTTGATTCCTTTTATTTCTTTTTCTTCTCTGATTTCTATGGCTAAAACTTCCAAAACACTGTTGAATAATAGTGGTGAGAGTGGACAACCTTGTCTTCATCCTGATCTTAGTGGAAATGGTTTCAGCTTTTCACCACTGAGAATGATGTTGGTTGTGGGTTTGTCATATATGGCCTTTATTATTTTGGGGTACATTCCCTCTATGCCTACTTTCTGCAGGGTTTTTATCGTAAATCGGTGTTAAATTTTGTGAAAAGCTTTTTCTGCATCTATTGAGATTATCATATGGTTTTTATCCTTCAGTTTGTTAATATGGTGTATCACATTGATTGACTTGCATATAGTGAAGAATCCTTGCGTTCCTGGGATAAAACGCACTTGATCATGGAGTATGATCCTTTTAATGTACTGTTGGATTCTGTTTGCTAGTATTTTCTTGAGGATTTTTGCATCTATGTTCATCAGTGTTATTGGCCTGTAGTTTTCTTTCTTTGTGACATCTTTGACTGGTTATGGTATCAGGGTGATGGTGGCCTTATAGAATGAGTTTGGGAGTGTTCCTCCCTCTGTTATATTTTGGAAGAGTTTGAGAAGAATAGGTGTTAGCTCTTCCCTAATTTTTTGATAGAATTTGGCTGTGAAGCCATCTAGTCCTGGACTTTTGTTTGTTGGAAGATTTTTAATCACAGTTTCAATTTCAGTGCTTGTGATTTGTCCGTTTACATTTTCAATTTCTTCCTGCTTCAGTCTCAGAAGGTTGTGCTTTTCTAAGAATTTGTCCATTTCCTCCAGGTTGTCCATTTTATTGGCACATACCTGCTTGTAGTAATCCCTCATGATCCTTTGTATTTCTGCAGTTTCAGTTGTTACTTCTCCCTTTTCATTTCTAAATCTACTGATTTGAGTCTTCTCCCTTTTTTTTTTTGATGAGTCTGGCTAATGGTTTATCAATTTTGTTTATCTTCTAAAAGAACCAGCCTTTAGTTTTATTGATCTTTACTATTGTTTCCTTCATTTCTTCTTCTCTTATTTCTGATCTGATCTTCATGATTTCTTTCCTTCTGCTAACTTTGGGGTTTTGTTGTTGTTATTCTTCTTTTTCTATTTGCTTTAGGTGTAAGGTTAGGTTGTTTATTTGAGATATTTCTTCTTTCTTGAGGTAGGATTGTATTGCTATAAACTTCCCTCTAGAACTGCTTTTGCTGCCTCCCATAAGTTTTGGGTCATTGTGTTTTCATTGTCATTTGTTTCTAGGTATTTATTTCTAGGATGTCCTCTTTGATTTCTTCAGTGATCTCTTGGTTATTAAGTAGTGTATTGTTTAGCCTCCATGTATTTGTAATTTTAACAGATTTTTCCCTGTAATTGATATCTAGTCTCATAGTGTTATGGTCAGGAGAGGTACTTGATACTATTTCAATTTTCTTAAATTTACCAAGGCTTGATTTGTGACTAAGATATGTTCTGTTCTGGAGAGTGTTCCATGAGCACTTGAGAAAAATGTGTATTCTGTTGTTTTGGGATGGAATGGCCTATAAATATCAATTAAGTCTATTTTGTTTAATGTATCATTTAAAGCTATTGTTTCCTTATTTATTTTCATTTTGGATGATCTGTCCATGGGTGAAATTGGGGTGTTAGGGTCCCCTACTATGATTGTGTTACTTTCAATTTCCCCTTTTATGGCTGTTAGTATTTGCTTTATGTATTGAGGTGCTCCTATGTTGGGTGCATAAATATTTACAATTGTTATATCTTCTTCTTGGATTGATCACTTGATCATTAGGTAGTATCCTTCTTTGTCTCTTATAATAGTCTTTATTTTAAAGTCTATTTTGTCTGATATGAGAATTATTATTCCAGCTTTCTTTTGATTTCCGTTTGCATGGAATATCTTTTTCCATCCGCTCACTTTCAGTTCTGAATGTGTCCCTAGGTCTGAAGTGGGTCTCTTGTAGACAGCATATATCTGGGTCTTATATTTGTATCCATTTAGCCAGTTTATGTCTTTTGGTTAGAGCATTTAATCCACTTACATTTAAGGTAGTTATTGATATGTATGTTCCTATTACCATTTCCTTAATTGTTTTGGGTTTGTTATTGTAGGTCTTTTCCTTCTTTTGTGTTTCCTGCCAGAGAAGTTCCTTTAGCATTTGTTGTAAAGCTGGTTTTCTGATGCTGAATTCTCTTCACTTTTGTTTCTCTATAAAGATTTTAATTTCTCCATCAAATCTGAATGAGGTCCTTGCTGGGTAGAGTAATCTTAGTCGTAGGTTTTTCCCTTTCATCACTTTAAATATGTCCTGCCACTTCCTCCTGGCTTGCAGAGCTTCTGCTGAAGGATCAGCTTTTAGCCTTATGGGAATTCCCTTGTACGTTATTTGTTGGTTTTCCCTTGCTACTTTTAATATTTTTTCTTTGTATTTAATTTTTGATAGTTTGATTAATATGTGTCTTCAGGTTTTGTCCTTGGATTTATCCTGTATGGGACTCTCTGTGTTTCCTGGAATTTATTATCTATTTCCTTTCCCATATTAGGGAAGTTTTCAACTATAATCTCTTCAAATATTTTCTCAGTCCCTTTCTTTTTCTCTTCTTCTTCTGGGACCCGTATAATTCGGATCTTGGTGCATTTAATCTTGTCCCAGAAGTCTCTGAGACTGTCCTCAAGTCTTTTTATTCTTTTTTCTTTATTTGCTCTGCAGTAGTTATTTCCACTATTTTATCTTCCAGGTCACTTATCCATTCTTCTGCCTCAGTTGTTCTGCTATTGATTCCTTCTAGAGAAGTTTTAATTAATTTCATTTATTGTGTTGTTCATCATTGTTTGTTTGCTCTTTAGTTCTTTCAAGTCCTTTTTAAATGTTTCTTGTATTTTCTCCAGTCTATTTCCAATATTTTGGATCATCTTTACTATCAATACTCTGAATTCTGTTTCAGGTAGACTTCCTATTGCCTTTTCATTTGTTTCCTCTGGTGGGTTTTTTACCTTGCTTCTTCATCTGCTGTGTATTTCTCTGTCTTCTCACTTTGCTTCACTTACTGTGTTTGGGTTCTCCTTTTTGCAGTCTGCAGGCTTGTAGTTCCTGTTGTTTTTGGTGTGTGCCCCCAGTGGCTAAGGTTGGTTCAATGGCTTTTGTAGGCTTCCTGGTGGAGGAGGCTAGTGCCTGTGCTCTGGAGGATGAGGCTGGATATTGTCTTTCTTGTGGGCAGAACCACGTCTGGTGGTGTGTTTGGGGATGTCTGTGTACTTATTATGATTTTAGGCAGCCTCTATGCTAATGGCTGGGGTTGTGTTCCTCTCTTGCTAGTTGTTTGGCATG
Source organism: Grampus griseus (assembly GCF_964374135.1). Taxonomy (NCBI): domain Eukaryota; kingdom Metazoa; phylum Chordata; class Mammalia; order Artiodactyla; family Delphinidae; genus Grampus; species Grampus griseus. The sequence goes on from NC_139017.1 coordinate 86,178,134, forward strand.
GGGTGTCCAGCACTGTGGCTTACTGGTTGTTGAGTGGAGCTGGGTCTTAGTGTTGAGATGGAAGTCTCTGGGATATCTTTTGCTCTTTCATTTGTTGTTGTTGTTGTTTGTTTGTTTTTGTTTTTGTTTTTTTGCGGTACACGGGCCTCTCACTGTTGTGGCCTCTCCTGTTGCAGACCACAGGCTCCGGACGTACAGGCTCAGTGGCCATGGGTCACAGGCCTAGCTGCTCTGTGGCATGTGGGATCCTCCCGGACCGGGACACGAACCCGTGTCCCCTGCATTGGCAGGTGGACTCTCAACCACTGCACCACCAGGGAAACCCAGCTTTTGCTGTTTGATATTACATGGAGCCGTGAGTTCTCTGGTGGACAATGTCCTGAACTCAGCTCTCCAACCTCAAAGGCACAGGCCTGACAGCCGGCTGGAGTACCAAGTCCCTGTTAGCCACAAGGCTCAGAAGAAAAGGGCGAAAAAAAGAAAGCAAGAACTAAATAAAATAAAATAATGTTATTAAAATAAAATTTAAAAATAATTATTAAAAATAAAAAAATTAAAAAGTAATAAAAAAGAGAAAAAATAAAAGAAAGAAGAGAGCAATGAAACCAAAAAACAAATCCACCAATGACAACAAGCGCTAAAAATGATACTATAAAAACAAAAACAAACGGACAGACAGAACCCTAGGACAAATGGTAAAAGCAAAGCTTTACAGACAAAATCACACAAAGAAATATACACATACATACTCACAAAATGAGAAGAAGGAAAAAATATATATATTGTGGCTCCCAAAGTCCACCACCTCAATTTTTGGATGATTCATTGTTTATTCAGGTATTCCAGTGATGCAGGGTACATCAAGTTGATGGTGGAGACTTAATCTGGTGCTCCTGAGGCTGCTGGGAGAAATCTCCCTTTCTCTTCTTTGTTTGCTCAGTTCCTGGGGTTCAGCTTTGGATTTGGCCCTGCCTCTGCATGTAGGTCACCTGAGGGTGTCTTTTCTTCGCTCAGACAGGACAGGATTAAAGTAGAAGCTGATTAGGGGGCTCTGGCTCACTCAGGCAGTGAAGGGGAAGGGATACGGAATGTGGGGCAAGCCTGCAGAGGCAGAGGCTGGTGTGATGTTGCAACAGCCTGAGGCACCATGTGTTCTCCCGGGGAAGTTGTCCCTACATCATGGGACCCTGGCAGTGGCGGGCTGCACAGGCTTCTGGGAGGGGAGGTGTGGATAGTGACCTGTGTTTGCACACAGGCTTCTTGGTGACTGCAGCAGCAGCCTTAGTGTTTTATACCCATCTCTGGTGTCCACACTGATAGCCGCAGCTCGTGCCTGTCTCTGGAGCTCATTTAGGCAGTGCTCTGAATCCCCTCTCCTCTTGCACCCCGAAACAATAGTCTCTTACCTCTTAGGCAGGTCCAGACCTCTTCCTGAACTCCCTCCCAGCTAGCTGTGGTACACTTGCCCCCTTCAGGCTTTCACGCAGCCAACCCCAGTGCTCTTCCTGGGACCCGACCTCAGAAGCCCGAGCCTCAGCTCCCAGCCCCCACCTGCCCGGTGAGCAGACAAGCCTTTCAGGATAGTGAGTGCTGGTCGGCACTGATCCTCTGTGCAGGAATCTCTCCACTTTGCCCTGTGCACCACTGTTGCTGCGCTCTCCTCCGTGGTTCCGAAGCTTCCCCCTCACCACCACCGTCCCCCGACCCCCCCACCCCACCCTAGTCTCCACCAGTGAAGGGGCTTCCTCGTGTGTGGAAACTTTTCCTCCTTCACAGCTCCCTCCCTGTGGGGCACGTCCTGTCCCTATTCTTTTCTCTCTGTTTTTCCTTTTTTATTTTGCCCTACCCAGGTATGTGGGGAGTTTCTTGCCTTTTGGGAAGTCTGCGGTCTTCTGCCATTGTTCAGTAGATGTTCTGTAGAAGTTGTTCCACATGTAGATGTATTTCTGATGTATTGTGGGGAGGAAGGTGATCTCCGTGTCTCACTCCTCTGCCATCTTGAAGGTCTCTCTAGATCATTGTGGTTTTGGTTAGAATTTTCCTGATGATCACTGATGTTAAACACTTTTTTCATGTACCTGTTGTATTTGTATTTCTTCTTGGGAAAAAATGTCTGTTCAGGATGTAGTACTACTTGCTTATTTTTGCCTTTGTTTGTTCTTTTTGTGTCAAATCCAAAAAGAATAATTATCAAAGCCAATGTCAAGGGGCTTACAGTCTCTTTTCATCTAAGAATTTTACAGTTTCAGATCTTATGTTCAACTCTTTAATCCATTTTTAGTTTAATTTTTGTATGGTGTAAGCCAGGGGTCAAGTTCTTCTCTTTTTCATGTAGCTAACCAGTTTTCTTAACACAATTTATTGAAGAGACTGTTGTTTCTCCTTTGTATATTTTTGGCTCTATTGTTGTATGTTAATTGACCACATATCCATAGGTTTATTTCTGGGCTCTCTATTCTGGTCCATTGGTCTACATGTATTTTTTATGCCAAAATCATTCTGTTTTGATGACCGTGCTTTGTAAAATAGGTTTTTAAAAAAATATTTATTTATTTTTATTTTGGCTGCACTTGGTTTTAGTTGTGACGTGTGGGATATTTGTTGCGGCATGTGGACCCCTTAGTTGCAGCATGCAAACTCTTATTTTCATGTGGGACCTAGTTCCCCAACCAGGGATTGAACCAGGGCCTGCTGCATTGGGAGTGTGGAGTCTTACCCACTGGAACACCAGGGAAGTCCCTGTAAAATAGTTTGAAATCAGGAAATGTGATGCCTCCAGCTTTGTTCTTCTTTCTCAAGATTGCTTTGGCTATTTGAGGTATTTTGTGGTTCCATATAAATTTTAGGGTTGTTTTTCCTATTTATGAGAAAAATGTCATTGGAATTTATAGGAACTATGTTGAATCTGTAGATTGCTTTGGGCAATATGGACGTTTTCTTTCTTTTTTTTTTTTTTGGCTACGTTGGGTCTTTGTTTCTGTGCGTGGGCTCTCTCTAGTTGCGGTGAGTGGGGGCTACTCTTCGTTGTGGTGTGTGGGCTTCTCGTTGTGGTGGCTTCTCTTGTTGTTAAGCACAGACTCTAAGATGTGCAGGCTTCAGTAGTTGTGGCACATGGGCTCAGTAGTTGTGGCACATGGACTCTACAGAGCAGACTCAGTAGTTGTTGTGCATGGACTTAGTTGTTCCACAGCATGTGAGATCTTCAAGACCAGGGCTCGAACCCCTGTCCCCTTCATTGGCAGGTGGATTCTTAACCACTGCACCACCAGGGAAGTCCCCAGTATGGACATTTAATGATATTCTTCCAATCCATGAACAAGAACATCTTTCCATTACTTTGGGTTTTCTTCAGTTTCTTTTAGTTTTCAGTATATAGAACTTAGAACTCCTTGGTTAAATATATTTCTAAGTATTTTATTCTTTCTGATGCTATGGTAAATAGGATTGTTCTCAGTTTCTCTTTCTGATAGTTCAATGTTGGTGTATAGAAACAATTTACATTTTTATATTAATTTTTATCCCGCAACTTTACTGAACTTGTTTGTTAGTTCTAACAGTGTTTTTGGTGGGGTTTTCAGAGTTTTCTATACATAATATTATGCCATCCACAGATAGAAATAATTTTGTGTGTTCCTTTCTTATTTGGATGTTTTTTGTTTCTTTTTATTGCCTGATTGCTCTGGCTAGGAATTTCACTACTATGTTGAGTAAAAGTAGCAAGAGTGGGCATCCTCATCTTGTTCCTGATCTTAGAGGAAATAAATTCAACATTTTACTGTTGAGTATGATGTTAGCTGTGGGCTTATAATTTATGGACTTTATTACTTTGTGATACATTCCCCTGTAGTCAATTCGTTAAGAGTTTTATCATGAAATGTTGTTAAATTTTGTCAAATGATTTTTATGCATCTGTTAATATGATCATATAATTTTTATTTTTCAGTTTGTTAATGTGGTATATCACCTTGATTTATTTGCAGATGTTAAATCATCCTTGTTTCCCTGGAGTAAATCCCACTTGGTTATGGTGTATGATCTTTTTAATGTAGTGTTGAATTTGATTTGCTAATATTTTGTTGAGGATATTTACATCAACGTTTGTCAGGGATTTTGGACTATAATTCTCTTTTCTTGTAGTGTCCTTGCCTAACTTAGGTATCAGGGTAATGATGACCTCATAAAACGAGTTTGGAAGTGCCCCCCCTCTTTTATTTTTTGGAAAAGTTTGAGAAGGATGTATAGTAATTCTTCAAATGTTTGGTAGAGTTTATCAGTGAAGTCTTCTGATTATAAACTTTTCTTTCTTGGGAGGTTTTTGATTACTGACTCAAGCTCTTTACTAGTAATTGGACTGCTCGTATTCTTCATGATTCAATCTTGGAAGGTTTTATGTTTCTAGGAATTTATTGCTTTCTTCTAGATTGTTCAATAAACAAGCATATACTTGTTTTTATGATTCTTTGTATTTCTGTGGCATCAGTTGTAATGACTCTTCTTCCATTTCCAAGTTTATTTATTTGAATCCTTTCTCTTTTTTTCTTGGTAAATATAACTAAAGGTTTGTATATTTTCTTTTTCTTTTAAAAAAACAGCTCTTGGTTTCATTGATTTTTTTTCTATTTTCTTTTTAGTCTCTATTTATTTCCACTCTGATCTTTATTATTTCCTTCCTTCTACTAACTTGGGGTTTAGTTTCTTCTTATTATTCTAGTTCCTTGAGGTTTACAGTTAGTTTATGTCAGATCATCCTTTTTTCTTAATGTAGGCATTTATCGCTCTAGATTTTCCCCTTAGAACTGCTTTTGCTCCATCCCATAGTTTTGGTATGTTGTGTTTCCATTTTTATTTGTTTCAAGTTTTTTTTTAAATTTTTATTTCGATTTCTTCTTTGACCCTTGGTTGTTCAGGAACATGTTTATTCTCCACATGTTTGTGAATTTTCTAGTTTTCTTTTTGTATTTGATTTCTAATTTCATACCATTGTGGTAGGAACAGATGCTGGATATAATATCAATATTCTTAAATTTATTAAGACTTTTGTGGCCTAAATTATGATCTGTCTTGGAGAATGCTTCATGTGAGCTTGAGAAAAATGTGTATTGTACTACTGTTGAATGGAATGTTAAGTGTCTGATATGACCATCTGATCTAATGTGTAGTTAAAATTGAATATTTCTATATGGATTTTCTGTCAGGATGATCTATCCATTATTGAATTGTGGTATTTAAGTTCTTTACTATTATTGTATTGCTGTCAATTTCTCTCTTCAGATCTGTTAATATTTTCTTTATATATTTATGTGCTTCTATATTTGGTTCAGAAATATTTACTACTTTTATATACCCTTTGGTGAATTGATCCATTTTTCATTATAGAAAAACCTTCTGTGTCTCTTGTAGCAGTCATTAGCTTAAAGTGTATTTTGTCTGATATAAGTATAGGTACCCCTGATTTCTTTTGATTTCTATTTGCATTGAATATCTTTGTTCCATCCCTTCACTTTCAGTTATGTGTGTCCTTAAAGCTGAGGTACATCTCTGGTACACAGCATATAGTTGGGTCTTGGTTTTTGTTTTCTGGGTTTTTTGAATCCATGTAGTCACTCTGTGTTTTGATTGGAAAATTTAGTCCATTTACATTTAAAGTAATTATTGATAGACGTGGACTTACTATTGCCATTTTTTTGTAGTGGTATTGTTTGATTCCTTTCTCTTTATCTTCTGTGTATCTACTATAAGCTTTAACTTTGTAGTTATTTTGAGACATATAAAATATATTTATAGCAGTCTCTTTTAAGCTGATCACTTGTCTTTGAATGCATACAAATGTTCTACATTTTTACACTCCCTCTCTCCACATTTGGTTTTGATATCACTAATTTATATCTTTTTACAATGTGTATCCATTAACAAATTGATGTAATTATAGCTGTTTTTTAATACTGTTTTTTATACTTTCATATATTTTTCTGTTATTAATTAGAGCCCTTTTGTTTCAACTTGGAGATGTTCTTTAACAATTCGTGTTAGGTTATTCTATTGGTAATTAATTTCATAAGCTTTTGCTTGTCTGGAAAACTCTTTATCCTTCCTTCAGTTCTAAAGGCACACCTTGCCAGGTAGTGTATTCTTGGTTGGCAGATTTTTGTTCAACACTTTGAATACATCTTCCTGTCTGCAAAGTTTCTGCTTAAATATCTGCTGAAAGTTTATGGGAGTTCCCTTGTAAATTATAAGTTGCTTTCCTCTGGCTATTTAAGATTTTCTCCTTGTTTTTAACTTTTTGGCAAGTTAATTATAATGTGTCTTGGTATGGTTCTTTGGGTTTATTTATTTGGGTCCCTCTCTGGGATTCCTGAACCTAGATATCTTTATCTTTCTCCAGGTTAGGGCAGTTTTCAACCATTATTTTTTAAAAATAAGCTTTCTGCCCCCTTTCTCTCTCTTGTCTCCTTGTGGGACCTCTATAATGCATATATTGGTTGGCTTGATGATGTCTTCTATCATCATCAGGCTATATTCACTTTTTTCATTCTTTTTTATTTACTCATCTGATTGGATGAACTCCACTGCCTTGGAATTCTTTCTTCTACTTGGTCTAGTCTGCTATTGAATGCTTCTAGTGAAATTTTCAGTTTAGTTATATTTTTCATCTCTATGATTTCTTTTTGGTACTGTTTAATATTTTCTATCTCTTCATTAAAATTCTCCCTTTGTTCTTGCATTACCCTACTGATATCAGTGAGCATCTTTATGACTATTATTTTGAACTCTCTATCAGGTAAGTCACTTATCTCCAATTCATTAAGATCTGTTTCTGGAGCTTTATCTTGCTTTTTTGTTTGGTACTTACTCCTCTGTTTCTTCATCTTCTTTGACTGTGTTTGTTTCTGTGCATTAGATAAAATAACCACCTCTCCCCATCTTGATAGAGTGGTCTTTTATAGGAGATTGAACCTCATTGATGGTTTGGCCTGAGCTCCTAGCTGTCTTTCAATCTTCTGTGACTGTCCAAGCCTCCTTCTCCATTTTCAGTGGCTCCCGGTAGTTTAGGGTATGTCAAGACATCTCAGTGTCCCAAAAGGGAGGATTTCAATCAGCACCTAGATGCAGGTTGATTAGAACCTAGATCCTCAGGTAGCAGCTGGGAAAGTATGCATTTAACCTCCTCCAAGGGAGAAACTGGGAGATGACCATTTTGCCTGTTCTGTCTGTACTGATCCTTGATGTACAGCCACAGAGAAGGGGATGCCCCTACACCTGTTAAGAAAGTGTTTCTATATTTGTTACAGTCCTGTGGGACTCATGAATGCAAGCAACACTGGCTATAGAGCCAAGTGATCCAGTGACCCATACCTCATATGGGACCTGCAAATCCTGGGGCACTATATGTGTGTACAAGCTCCTTTCAGGAAGACACTGTCAACTTAATCTTGTTATTGGATCAGGGTGTACATAAGCTTTCTTGGCCTCTGGGGAAGATGGCAGCCAGTCCCTAGTGCCTGCTAAATTAGAAGTCTGACCTTCAGACAATAGTTTTTAAGTATGCAAATAAACCTCTTTCAGGGAAAGATTTGGAGATGTATGATTTTGCCTGCTCCCTTTGCACTAAGCCTTGGAGGATAGCCTGTTAAGAATTGTTTCTTTATATGCTGTATGAGACCTGTGGGACTTTTGAAGGAAGTCTCTTTGGTTATCAGAGCCACGCAATCTGGGGACATTCCCCTTTTGTGGAAGCTCTAAAAACTGGGTTGCACACATGTGTACAATCTCCTTCCAGTCAGATACTAATAATTTGGAATGGGCTGAAGGAGAAGGTGGAATGGGTGTCTGCCATCTTCCCTGGTCTTTGGGGAGAATTGCAGCCAGTCCCTAGTACCTGCAAAACTGGAAGGCTGGCCCTCAGATAGTAGATTTCAAAGTATTCTGATAAGCTTCTTTCAAGGAAATACTAGGAGATGCGTGATTTTACCTGCTTCATCTGTGCTGAACCCTGGAGGGAGAGGCATGGTGAGTTCTCATGTGCCCATTAGGAATTGCTTTTTTGTGTTTTCCATTGTATTGTGGGTCTCTTGGACACAAGCCCCACTGGGTTTCAGAGCTAGGTGTTTTGGGAACCTGTCCCTCTGATGGGAGTCCAAAAGTTGGGATCCAAACTTTTGTGGGGTCCAAACTCTTCACTCTTTGAGAAGAATCTGGGAGTTGGGTGTTCCCTCCCAACTGTATGGTACTGTGCTAAAGGTGGGGTTTATGGTGTAAGAGAGTGTCTCAGTCTTTCCTACCCATTTCAGAGTCAGTATTTTCTCATTAGTCTGTTGTGTAGAAATCACTCAGCTAGTTTCTGGATCTCTTTCAGAGGGAATTTCTATGTGTGTAACTGTACATTCATTGCATCCGTGGGAGGAGGGAAACTCAGGATCCTCCTATGTCAACATCTTGTTGACTCCCAATCTAGAATTTCTTTTAATGAGGTTTTCCTGGTGATAAATGCCTGTATTATTTTTGCCTCAAATTGTCTTTGCTTCACTTTTATTTTTTAGATTGCAAACTTTATTTTTTAAGAGTAGTTTTAGATTCACAGAAAATTTAGCAGAAAGTACAGAGTTTCCATATACTTCATGTCCCCATACATGCACATCCTCCCCCCACTGTTGGCATCCTTCTCCACAGTTGTACATTTGTTAAACTTGATGCACCTACATTGACAAATCATGATCATCCAAAGCCCATAATTTACATAAGTGTTCACTTTGGTGAACATTCTATGGGTTTTGGCAAATGTATAATGACATGTATCAACCATTATAGTATCGTACATAATGGTTTCACTGCCCTAAAAATACTATTTGCTCTGCCTATTCATCCTCCTTTCCCCCAACCCCTGGTGATCACTAATCATTTTTACTGTCTCCATAGATTTTCCTTCTCCAGAATGTCATATAGTTGGAATCATACAATATGTAGCTTTCAGATTGGCTTCTTTCACTTTGAATATGCATTTAAGATTCCTCCATGTCTTTTCATGACTTGATAGCTAATTTCTTTCTAGCACTGAATAATATTCTATTGCCTGGATGTACCACAGTGTGTTTATCCATTCACCTACTGAAGGACATCTTGCTTGCTTCCAAGCTTTTGCAATTATGAATAAAATTGCTATAAACCTGTGCACAGGTTTATTTGTGGGCATAAATTTCAACTCCATTAGCTAGGGTGTCTGAGTGACTTCAGTGAGAAGTGGCCCTCTCCCAATAATAAATATGTAACACAAGCAAGAAATAAATCTGTGTTGTTTTCTGCTACTGTAGAATTATCTAGTTTATTCTAAAGATGGTGCTCTTATTATCTGTTTAATGTCATTGCAGCATCTGTAATGATGTCCCCTTTTCCATTCCTGTTATTTGCCTTTTCTCTCTGGCTTCTCTCTCTCTCTCTCTCTCTCTCTCTCTCTCTCTCTCTCCCCCCCCACCCTCTCTTTCTCCTTTCTCCCCACCCCACCCGAAGTCTCACCACCAGAAGTTTGTCTTTTCAAAGAGCATACTTTGGACTTTGCTTATGCTTGTTTTTTATTTTTTAACTTCTGCTCCTTTGTTTAATTTTCTTCCTTCTGCTTTAAAAAAATGTTTACGTTTAATTATTTTGCTTCTCTTTTTCTAACTTCTTGAGATGTTAGCTCATTAATTCTCATCTTTTCTCTTTTTCTAATATATGCATTTAAGGCTGTAAATTCTCTCCAAATTGCAGTGCCTTCCCATAGATCATGATATACAGTATTAGTGTTATCATTCAGTTCAAAATATATTCTAATTTATATTTAAAAATTTATATGTAATTTATATTTCTTCTCTGTTCTATGGGTTTCTAGGAAGTGTACTTCTTAAATTCTAAATGAATGCAAGTGCTTTTTTGTCTTTCTTTAGTAGATTTCCAGTCTAAATGGATTATGAGCAAAGGACATATCCTATATATTTTCATTCCTCTGAAATTTTAGATATTTCTCTTATAAACAATATATAGTTTAACGTTAAAAAAATTCAGTATGATAATTTGTCCTTTGACTAGTTAATATCATTCATTTACATTCAATTTAATTACTTATAAATTAGAGTTTCTTTCTACCCTCTTATTTTGTCCTTTACATTTATCATATATGTTCACTCTTTTTTTTCTTGACTTTGCTTTAATTGACTAAATATTATTTTATCATTATTATATTCTCTTGGAAGTTTTAAAATGTTATTTCTCCTCTTATGGTGCCTACTCTAGAAATTATAACATGTACACTTTACTTTTCAAAGTCTGAATTTAAAAAATATTTATCTACCTCTTTGATATACAATGAACATTTTAACTCCATTTATCCTCTTCTTGACTTGTTGTTGTCTAGTGTTTTAAATCCATCTCTTTTTCCACCCCAACAATACATTATTATAATTATTTTATATAGAATCAATGGTCATTTACATTTACCCACATATTTACTACTATTTTTTTCTCCTTGATTCTATTTGTATTTCAGACCTTCCATCTAGGATCACTTTCTTTATGCCTGAAATTTATCCTTTATAATTTTCTTTAATGAGCATCTGCTGATGAAAAATTCTCTTGACTTATTTCTCTAAGAACATTCTTATTTCAAACTCAGCACTTTGAAGTCCACTGTCTTTGGAGAGATTTATTACTGATCAATGGTCAATCTGTCATTTCTTCAGAAATAATCTTTCTTTGGCTGCTGTCAAGATTTTTCTGTCTTTGGTTTTCTTCAGTTTTCATATGATAGTCATGACTGTGGATTTATTTTTACTTATCCTTGAAATTAAATGGACCTTTTCAATCTATACATTGGAGCCTTTCAGCAATTCTTAGATATATTCTCTTCAAATATTTCCTTTGGCTCATTTCTCTCTATTCCTTCCAGGACTAAAATCAAATGAACTCAAACTGTATTTTATGTATCTCTTGTCCTCTGTACATTTTCTATATTTATATATATCTATGCCGCATTCTCAATATATTTTTCTCTTCTATCTTCCTGGTCACATATTTTGTCGTTTGTTTGTATTCAATCTGTTACCACATACATCTGTTGAGGTTTTTAATTTCAGTTATTGCCTTTTTTCATTTCTAGATGTTATTTGGTTCTTTTTAAAGTCTGTGTTTTTTTATAGTTTCCTATTTCTGGTAGAAATTTTAACATTTGTGACTTACTTTTATAACATGGTAAACACAATTGATTTAAAACATGTGTCTGAAAAGTTCAACATCTGAACTCTGTCTCTGCTGACTCTGGTTTATGTTGGTTCTTGCTCATGTTATATTGTTGCTTTCTTTTTTGGCTCAGAAACTTTGATTACTTGCTAGCCATTGTCCTTGAAAAATTATTTTGGGACACTTCCTGAGGCATAAGATGGATTTTCCCTCCTCAATATAGGTTTTTGATTTACCTCTCTTAGGTCTCTGAGCATGTTTAGTTGGGACAACTTCAAACCAAATTTAAGTTCTGTGAGTCATTACTCCACCTAGACCTTGCTTACCTAGTGTGCAACAACATGGGAGACTTGTCTGCTGTTATAACCACACAAGTATGTTTCTTTTTGATTTTCCTGTTCTTTTTCCTTTCCTACTTGGTTCAAAACCACAGCAGTCCATTCCACAAATAATCAGAGTTTGAAGGAAATATAGTGGGTCAACCTCTCTTTTGTTATGACTGAGGGTGTGGTTCAATATAAAGGTCTCCCACAAGACTTTTTCCCCACACCCAAAATATCAAAATGCAAGTACTTGTAGCATTAGTTCATACCTTTGGACATAGGCAACTTTGGTGTTCTAATATTATACTTCTGTTTGCCCATTACTAGAACCACAAATTCTATGGCTGTTTTAAAATTCTTTATTTTTACTGGGCGTCATCATGCTATGTCTAGGCATGAGTTTCTATTTTCCCTCATGAAAATAATTCATTGGACTTCTTATTTATTAATTGTATTTTCATCATTTCTGGAATACTCTCAGCTGTTATCACTTCAGGTATTGTGTCTACCATGCTTTGTATCTCCTCTCTCTGGAACTCCAGTTACATTTACGTTAGACTCTCTAATTCAGTCCTCATCATTTCTTAACTTCACTTTAATATTTTTCACTCTTTCTGTGTGATACTGTGTTCATTTGCTAGAGTTGCTGGAACAAATTACCGTAAATTTGGTGCCTTCAAACCACAGAAATTTATTCTCTCATGGTTCTGAAGGGTTGAAGTCCAAAATCAAGGTGTCTTCAGGGTTTGCTCCTTCTGGATGCTCTGGGGAAGAATCTGTTCCATGTCACTCTCTTACTTCTTGTGGTTGTTGGCAATTCTTGGTGTTCCTTGGCTTGTAGACCCATCACTCCATTCCCTGCCTCTGATTTTACATGATCTTTCCTTATGGGTCTTCTCATCTGTATCTGTGTTTCAAATCTTCCTCTCCTTTCTCTTATAGAGACAACAGACATTGGATTTAGAGCCCACCCTAAATTTAGGATGAACTCATCTCAAGATTATTAACAATCACATCTGCAAAAACCCTATTTCTCAATAAGGTCATATTCATAGGTGCCAAGGATTTTCTTTAAGATTTATTTATTCATTAATTTATTTATTTTTGGCTGTGTTGGGTCTTAGTTGCAGTGCACGGGATCTTCACTGAGGCATGCAGGATCTTTCATTGCAGCACATTGGCTTCTCTCTAGTTGTGGCATGTGGGTTTTCTCTTCTCTAGTTGTGGTGCACAGGCTCCAGGGTGCGTGGACTCTGTAGTGGTGCACGGGTTCCAGAGCATGTGGGCTCTGTAGTTTGTGGCACGCAGGCTCTCTAGTTGAGGTGTGCAAGCTCAGAGGTCGTGGCACGTGGGCTTAGTTGCCTCATGGAATGTGCGATCTTAGTTCCCTGACCAGGGATTGAACCCATGTCCCCTGCATTTTAAGGCAGATTCTTTACCACTGAACCACCAGGGAAGTCCCAGTACCAAGGATTTGAACATATCTTTTTTGGGGACACAATTTAACACACTGCAGCTACATTCTGATTAATCTACTTGTATAAATCTTCCTGTTTATTAATCTATCTTTAGTTGAATCAAATTTGCTGTTCAATGTATTCATTTATGTTTTAAAATTTTCAATTATTAAATTTTCATTATTCAAAATGCTTAGTCTTTTAGATTCTTCTCTGCACATTTTGAAAACCAGTCCTTAATTTTTGTAAATATATAATAACATGACTATCTATATTTTGTGTCAAGTTACTGCAATATCTGGAGTTTCATGCATCCTTTCCTATTTTGTTGTTTCTCTTGGTTAAGAGTGCCTTGTTTTCTCATGTGTTTAGTGAATTTTGTCTGAGTAGTTCAATTTCATTGAAAATTTGCTTTTAAAAATTCATGGAGACCTGGTATTATGTGGGTTCCTTCAGAAAGTGTGTGCATTTTGTTTCTGCCAGAGCTAAGGATAACATTTTATTTGGAGCTACATTAAATTTTTAGTTTGAGAGTTTAAGAATGATTCAGACACTATAAATTTGCACCTTAAGTGCAAATTTAATCTCACACCTTAAGCCAGATTATGAATTCAGTGTTTTAGGACTGTTGCTTTCCTCTGCTAAACTGCCAAGTTTCAGACAGATTTTCATGTAATCTTTGGTGAAAGTGAGCAGTATTTCTAGTTCTCTCTTACATTAAGGTGAAACCCTTTGGGGTCTTTGACTTAAATGGGGAAAGATCTCTTCTTATACTCTCCATTTTGAGCAGATCACAAAATTTTCCTCCTGTACTCCATGTGCCATGAGACTATGAAAACTGATACCCAAGTTCACCTAGTTTAGCAAAGGCCCTCAAATTCCTTTTACCTACCTGGTTCACACCATCACTATATCCCTGGATTGAGAATTTCTTACTTTCTTTGCTGCTCAAAAGTGCTTTTTTTTTTTTTTTAATATGGAATGCTTCACAAATTTGTGTATTATCCTTGTGCAGGGGCCATGCTAATCTTCTCTGTATCATTCCAATTTTAGCATGTGTGCTGCCAAAGCAAGCATTCAACAGTGCTCTTAATAAAACATTTTAAAGTTTTTATCTAGCAGCTTAGTTATTTAAAATAAGAAGTTTAGTCTAGTAATATTGTCTGTTGTCTTATCAGAAACAGAAATCCTCTTTTTCGTTTTAATCAATTTGGATGATTTCTATTATTTTAGAAAATTATCTCCACCACATACATTTAAAAAATTGATTGGCCTAATTTTTTTTTTTACTATATTCTCTCAAGGGCTGTAAAATTTTAACTATATCTTTGGTTATGGCCCAATTTTTATTTATAGTTAATTTTTACATTTCCCCTCTCTTTTTCTAATGTGATCAGGCCAATATAATTAATATAGACAAATAGTTGATTAAAAAATGTGATAAGAACTATGGAATTTCTATGAGTGTGTTGTGGAGGTAAACACAAGAGACATTTTGTCAAGACTAAATAGGAATATGTATGTAAAGTTCTTAGCACACTGTCTCATACTTGATAAAACCTCAATAGATATTGATGCTGAAAGCTCAGCCTCTGTGCACCAATGCCAAATCGAATCTTGGAGACAGAGTTTTGGTTGAAGTAGAAAAGAATAGCTTTATTGCTTTGCCAGGCAAAGGTGGACACAATGAGCTCCTGCCCCAACAACTATGTGTCCCAACAGGGAAGGATTTGATGAGGAGTTTTATAGCAATGGTTCAAGGGTGAGGTTGCTGATAAGATTAGTGTGTGTGCAGGGCCTCTACTCCTCTAATCTGATCTCAGGTAATCTTCTTGATGAGTTTCTCTGGTTCCTTTAATGTAGCCTCAGGAGGCCTTTCTCTGGTATGAAGAATAATGACATGTTAAAGAGCTTAAAGACATTGTTATGTGCATCCCTTGAGGTGGAACCAGGACCATGCCTTAAGGCTGCACTATTGTTTCCTGGCTGCCCCTCCCTTTTCTTTGCATCCCTTCCTTTCCCAGGTTAGCAACTGTTGGAATCTGCCCTTTGGAACTCAGGGAAGGTCATGGAGACAGAGTCAAGAAACAGGAGACAGAAAGGATTTTGTGCCCAGGAGCCCCTCAGGGGTTCTGCTCAATTTCAATATTAAACTTTACAGTATTAAGGAAAGCTTTCTTAGAGAAAGCAGAGGGTAAGAATTGTCCAGACAAAGGGTATCAGTGGATGAGTGGGAAAAGTTTAGTACTGATAAAACTTAGAGCAACTAAATAAATTTTAACATAATTAAAGCATAGAATAAAAGAGTGGCAATGGCAGGGGTTGAGGTTGAAGACCTAAGAGTAAAGCATATCATGTAGAGCCTGGTAGGCATAATAAGGAATCTGGACTTTATTCTAAGAGAAACATAGTTATTGAAGGGTTTCAAGCAGGAAAGTCTCCTGATTTTTTTTAAAGTAATTTTTTAAATTGTGGTAAAAGTCACATAATATAAAACACATGATTTTAACCATATTTAACTGTACAGTTCAGTGGCACTAAGTACATTCACATTGTTGTGCAAATCTCACCATCATTCATCTCCAGAATTTTTCAACTTCCTAAACTGAAATTTTGTCCTCATTAAACACTAAATCCCCATTCCCCCTCCCCAACCCACCCCTCACCCCTTGGTCCCTGGCATCTTTCAATGTACATTCTGACTCATGAATTTGACTATTATAGGTACCTCGTATAAGTGGAATCAAACAGTATTTGTCTACACCTAGTGTATATTAGAATGTATTTTTAAGGTTACCTTAAAATATGTCTAACAAACATATTGTGTCTTCTTTTTCTTTTCCCCTGTGCTATACGGGAGGTTCTCATTAGTTATCTATTTTATACATAGTAGTGTATATATATCAATCCCAATCTCCAAATTTATCCCACCCCCCCACCCTTTCCTCCCTTGGTGTCCATAAGTTTGTTCTTTATGTCTCTGTCTCTACTTCTGCTTTGCAAATAGGTTCATCTTTACTATTTTTCTAAATTCCACATATATGTGTTAATACGATATTTGTTTTTCTCTTGCTGACTTACTTCACCCTGTATGACAGTATCTAGGTCCATCCATGTCTCTGCATATGGCACAATTTTATTCCTTTTTATGGCTGAATAATATTCCATTGTATATATGTACCACAACTTCTTTATCCATTCCACTGTTGATGGATATTTAGGTTGCTTCCATGTCCTGGCAATTGTAAATAGAGCTGCAATGAATATTGGGGTGCATGCATCTTTTGGAATTATGGTTTTCTCTGGGTATATACCCAGTAGTGAGATTGCTGGGTCATATGGAAGTTCTATTTTTAGATTTTTAAGGAACCTCCATACTGTTCTCCATAGTGGCTGTATCAGTTTGCATTCGCACCAACAGTGTAAGAGGCTTCCCTTTCTCCACACCCTCTCCAGCACTTATTGTTTGTAGAATTTTTGATGATGGCCATTTTGACCGGTGTGAGGTGATACTTCATTGTAGTTGTGATTTGCATTTCTCTAATAATTAGTGATGTTGAGAATCTTTTCATGTGCCTCTTGGCCATCTGTATGTCTTCTTTGGAGAAATGTCTATTTAGCACTTCCACCCATTTTTTGATTGGGTTGTTTGTTTATTTGATATTGAGCTGCACGTGTTATTTGTATATTTTGGACATTAATCCCTTCTCAGCTGCTTCATTTGCGTATACTTTCTCCCATTCTGAGGGTTGTTTTTTCATCTCATTTATGGTTTCCTTTGCTGTGCAAAAGATTTTAAGTTTCATTTCATCCCATTTGTTTATTATTGTTTTTATTTTCATTACTCTAGGAGGTGGTCAAAAAGATCTTGTAATTTATGTCAAAGAATGTTCTGCCTATGTTTTCCTCTAAGAGTTCTGTAGTGTCTGGTCTTACCTTTATGTCTTTAATCCATTTTGTGTTTATTTTTGTGTATGGTGTTAGAGAGTGTCCTAATTTCATTCTTTTACATGTAGCTGTCCAGTTTTCCCAGCACCACTTATTGAAGAGGCTGTCTTTTCTCCACTGTATATTCCTGCCTCCTTTATCAAAGATAAGGTGACCATATGTGTGTTGGTTTCTCTCTGGGCTTTCTATCCTGTTCCATTGATCTATATTTCTGTTTTTGTGCCAGTACCCTACTGTCTTGATTACTGTAGCTTTGTAGTATTGTCTTAAGTCAAGGAGTCTGATTCCTTCACCTCCATGTTTGTTTGTTTGTTTTGTTCTGTTTTGTGTTTTTCTCAAGATTGCTTTGGCTATTTGGGGTCTTTTTTGTTTCAATACAAATTGTAAAATTTTTTGTTCTGGTTCTGTGAAAAATACCATTGGTAATTTGATAGGGATTGCATTGAATCTGTAGACTGCTTTGGGTAATATAATCATTTTGACAAACTTGTTTCTTCCAATCTAAGAACATCGTATATCTCTCCATCTGTTTGTGTCATTTTTGATTTCTTTTAGCAGTATCTTATAGTTTTCTGCATACAGGTCTTTTGCCTCCTTAGGTAATTTTATTCCTAGCTATTTTACTCTTTTTGTTGCAATGGTAAATGGGATTGTTTCCTTAATTTATATTTCTGCTAATTCATTGCTAGTGTATAGGAATGCAAGAGATTTCTGTGCATTAATTTTGTATCCTGCAACTTTACCAAATTCATTGACTAACATCAGTAGTTTTCTGGTGGCATCGTTAGGATTTTCTATGTATAGTATCATGTCATCTGCAAACAGTGACATTTTACTTCTTTTCCAATTTGTATTCCTTTTATTTCTTTTTCTTCTCTGTTTGCCATGGTTAGGATTTCCAAAACTATGTTGAATAATAGTGTCAAGAGTGGACATCCTTGTCTTGTTCCTGATCTTAGAGGAAATGCTTTCAATTTTTCACCATTGAGAATGATGTTTGCTGTGGGTTTGTCGTATATGGCCTTTATTATGTTGAGGTAGGTTCCCACCATGCCCACTTTCTGGTGAGTTTTTATCATAAATGGGTGTTGAGTTTTTTCAAAAGTTTTTCTGCATCTATTGAGATTATCATATGGTTTTTATCCTTCAATTTGTTAATATGGTGTATACGTTGTTTGATTTGCATATGGTGAAGAATCCTTGCATTCCTGGGATAAACCCTACTTGATCATGGTGTATGATCCTTTTAATGTGCTGCCTGATTCTGTTTGCTAGTATTTTGTTGAGGATTTTTGCATCTATATTCATCAGTGATATTGGTCTGTAATTTTCTTTTTTCATAGTATCTTTGTCTGGTTTTGGTATCAGGGTGATGGTGGCCTCGTAGAATGAATTTGGGAGTGTTCCTCCCTCTGCTATATTTTGGAAGAGTTTGAGAAGGATAGGTGCTAGGTCTTCTCTAAATGTTTGATAGAATTCTCCTGTGAAGCCATCTGTTCCTGGGCTTTTGTTTGTTGGAAGATTTTTAATCACAGTCTCAATTTCAGTGCTTGTGATTGGTCTGTTTATATTTTCTATTTCTTCCTGGTTCAGTCTTGGAAGTTTGTGTTTTTCTGTGAATTTTTCCATTTCTTCCAGGTTGTCCATTTTATTGGCATATAGTTGCATGTAGTAGTCTCTCATGATCCTTTGTATTTCTGCAGTGTCAATTGTTACTTCTTTTTCATTTCTAATTCTATTTTTCTGAGTCTTCTCCCTTTTTTTTCTTGATGACTCTTGTTAAAGGTTTATAAATTTTGTTTATTTTCTCAAAGAACCAGCTTTTAGTTTCATTGATCTTTGCTACTGCTTCCTTTGTTTCTATTTCATTTATTTCTCCCCTAATTTTTATGATTTCTTTCCTTCTACTAACTTTGGGTTTTGTTTGTTCTTCTTTCTCTAGTTCCTTTAGGTGTAAGGTTAGATTGTTTATTTGAGATTTTTTTCATATCTTGAGGTAGGATTGTATTGCTATAGACTTCCCTCTTAGGACTGCTTTTGCTGCATCCCAGAGGTTTTGGATGGTTGTGTTTTGTTTGTCATTTGTCTCTAGGTATTTTTTGGTTTCCTCTTTGATTTCTTCAGTGATCTCTTGGTTATTTAGTAATGTATTGTTTAGCCTCCAAGTGTTTGTGTTTTTTAAGCGTTTTTTCCCCCCTGTAATTGATTTCTAATCTCATAGCATTGTGGTCAGTAAAGATGCTTGATAAGATTTCAATTTCCTTAAATTTACCGAGGCTGGATTTGTGACCCAAGGTGTGATCTATCCTGGAGAATGGTCTGTGTGCACTTGAGAAGAAAGTGTAATCTGCTGTTTTTGGATGGAATGGCCTATAAATATCAATTAAATCTATCTGGTCTATTGTGTCATTTAAAGCTTGTGTTTCCTTATTCATATTCTGTTCAGATGATCTGTCCATTGGTGTAAGTGAGGTGTTAAAGTCCCCCACTATTATTGTGTTACTGTCAATCTCCTCTTTTATAGCTGTTAGCAGTTGCCTTATGTATTGAGGTGCTCCTATGTTGGGAGCATATATATTTAAAATTGCCATATCTTCTTCTTGGATTGATCCCTTGATCATTATGTAGTGTCCTTCTTTGTCTCTTGTAATAGTCTTTATTTTAAAGTCTCTTTTGTCTGATATGAGTATTGCTACTCCAGCTTTCTTTTGATTTCTATTTGTGTGGAATATCTTTTTCCATCCCTTCACTTTCAGTCTGTATGTGTCCTTAGGTCTGAAGTGGGACTCTTGTACACAGCATATATACAGGTCTTATGTTTGTATCCATTCAGGGAGTCTGTGTCTTTTGGTTGGGGCATTTAATCCATTCACATTTAAGGTAATTATCGATATGTATGTTCCTAGTACCATTTTCCTAATTGTTTTGGGTTTGTTTTTGTAATTCCTTTTCTTCTCTTGTGTGTCCCGCTTAGAGAAGATCCTTTAGCATTTGTTGTATAGCTAGTTTTGTGGTGCTGAATTCTCTTAGCTTTTGCTTGTCTATAAAGCTTTTTATTTCTCTGTCAAATCTGAATGAGATCCTTGCTGGGTAGAGTAATCTTGGTTGTAGGTTCTTCCCTTTCATCACTTTAAATATATCCTGCCACTCTATTCTGGACTGAAGAATTTCTGCTGAAAAATCAGTTGATAACCTTATGGGGTTTCCCTTGTCTGTTATTTATTGCTTTTCCCTTGCTGCTTTTAATATTTCTTTGAATTTAATTTTTGTTAGTTTGATTAATAGGTGTCTCAACATATTTCTCCCTGGATTTATCCTGTGTGGGATTCTCTGCCCTTCCTGGACTTGGATGGCTGTTTCCTTTCCTATGTTAAGGAAGTTTTTGGCTATAATCTCTTCAAGTATTTTCTCAGGTCTTTTCTCTCTTTCTTCTTCTTCTGGGACCCCTATAATTCGAATATTGGTGCATTTAATGTTGTTGCAGAAGTCTCTGTGACTGTCCTCATTTCTTTTCATTCTTTTTTCTGCTCCTAGACAGTTATTTCCACCATTCTGTCTTCCAGCTCACTCATTCATTCTTCTCCCTCAATTATTCTGCTATTCATTCCCTCTAGTGTATTTTTCATTTCAATTATTGTGTTGTTCATCACTGATTGTTTGTTCTTTAGTTCTTCTAGGTCCTTGTTAAACATTTCTTGTATTTTCTAGACCCATGCCTCCATTCTATATCTGAGATTTTGGATCATGTTTACTATCATTACTCTGAATATTTTTTTAGGTAGATTGCCTATTTCCTCTTCATTTATTTGGTCTTACAGGCTTTTGCCTTGCTCCTCTATCTGTAACATATTTCTCTGTCATCTCATTTTTGTTGATGGGTGGGGTTTTGTTCCTGTCTTGCTGCTTGTTTGGCTTGTGGCATCCAACACTGGAGTTTGCAGGCAGTTGGGTGGAGCTGGGTCTTGGTGCCAAGGTGAGGATCTCTGTGAGAGCTCACAGAGATTAATGTTCCCTGGTGTCTGAAGTTCTCTGTTAGTTCAGTGCTGCCACCACAGGCGCTCAGGCTCAACTTCCAGCCTGGAAACTAAGATCCCACAAGCCATGAGGTGCAGCAAAAAGAAACAAAAAAAGACAACAAGCAAAAAAGAGCAGAACAATAACAAAGAATGAAAAATAAAATAAGAAAAATAAAAAATATATTAGGAAAAATAAAAATAAAAATGAAACAACAAAACACAACAGCCAAAAAAATTTTTTTAACTCTAGGGTGATGGTGGTGGTGGTGGCGGTGGCAGCAGCAGTGGAGGCTGTGGGCGGTTGGGGCTCTGGGCTGGGGCGGTGGCACCATCTTTTGCCCAGGGCTGGTGGGGAGGCCAGGGAGGGGGTCCTGGGGGGCACAGGGTACTATGGGAACGGCTTGAAGTCTGAGGAACTGGAGCCTGAGGATCTGCTGCTGGAGCCTGAGCCAGAGCCCGAGCCCGAAAAGGAGCCATCCTGGCCCCGTGCCCCCCTGGGAGCTCCAGGACCTAGGCCCGGGTGGGGAGCCCCCAGCAGCCAGGAGGAGGAGAAGCCAGGACTGGTCGAGGGTGACCTGAGGGATGGCGCCATTGAGGACCCAGAGCTGGAAGTGATCAAAGCTCAAGTCAGGGAGATGGAGGAAGAAACTGAGAAGCTAAAGGAGCTACAGAACAAGGTAGAGAAGCAGATGAATATGAGTCTACCTGCAGGCAATGCTGGCTCAGTGATCATGTCCACTGAGGAGAAGATGGAGGCCGATTCCTGTTCCATCTATGTTGGCAATGTGGACTATGGTGCAACAGCAGAAGAGCTGGAAGCACACTTTCATGGCTGTGGTTCAGTCAACTGTGTTACTATACTATGTGACAAATTTAGTGGCCATCCCAAAGGGTTTGCATATATAGAGTTCTCAGACAAAGAGTCAGTGAGGACTTCCTTGGCCCTATTTAGAGGAAGACAAATCAAGGTGATCCCAAAACAAACCAACAGACCAGGCATCAGCACAACAGACTGGAGTTTCCCGCAAGCCTGATACCGTGCCCAGACCACCAACTACAACAGTTCCCGCTCTCGATTCTACAGTGGTTTTAACAACAGGCCCTGGGGTCATGTCTACAGGGGCCGGGCTAGAGCGACATCATGGTATTCCCCTTACTAAAAAAAAGTGTGTATTAGGAGGAGAGAGAGGAAAAAAAGAGAAAAGAAGGAAAAAAATGAATTAAGAAAAAAAAGAAAAGCAGAAGATGACCTTGATAGAAAAAAAATATTAAAAAAAAAGGATGGGGCTTCCCTGGTGGCGCAGTGGTTGAGAGCCTGCCTGCTGATGCAGGGGACGCAGGTTCGTGCCCCGGTCCAGGAGGATCCCACATGCTGTGGAGCGGCTGGGCCCATGAGCCATGGCCGCTGAGCCTGCACATCCGGAGCCTGTGCTCCACAATGGAAGAGGCCACAACAGTGAGAGGCCCACGTACCGCAAAAAAAAAAAAAAAAGATATACTGTGGAAGGGGGTAACTCTAACTGCTGAGGAGGGACCTGCTTTCGGGAGTAAAGGAAGGCCCAGGGAGTGGGGCAGGGGGCTGCTCATTCACTCTGGGGATTCGCCATGGACACGTCTCAACCGCGCAAGCTGCTCCCCCTGTTTCCCTGTCCCCCTTTGCCCCCTTGCGGGCTGCTCAAGGGTAGGTGGGCATGGGTGGTAAGAGGTTTTTTTTTACCCAGGGCTCTGGAAGGACACCAAACTGTTCTGCTTGTTACCTTCCCTCCATCTTCTCCCTAGCTTTCACAGTCCCCTCCTGCCTGTTCCTGTCCTGCCAGGTCTACCACCCACCCCACCCCTCTTTTCTGGCTCCCTGCCCCTCCAGATTGCCTGGTGATCTATTTTGTTTCCTTTTGTGTTTCTTTTTCTGTTTTGAGTGTCTGTCTTTCTTTGCAGGATTCTGTAGCCAGAGGATCTCCTATCCACTCCCAGTGGCTCCAGTGTAATTTCCCCTTTCCCCTGGGGAAATGCACTACCTTGTTTTGGGGGGTTTTGGGGGTTTTTTTGTTTTGTTTTATTTTCCTTTGCCTTTTTTCCCCTTTTGTTTGGAGGGAATGGGAGGAAGTGGGGACATGGAGGTGGGAGGTAGATTTTGTTTATTTTTTTAGCTCATTTCCAGGGTGTGGGAGTTTTTTTTAATATGTGTCATGAATAAAGTTGGTTTTGAAAAAAAAGTTTTTTTAATTAAAAAATTAAAATTCCCTGGTGCTTCTGCTATCAGTTTCATTGCCCCCACAGTGAGCTACATCCAACCCCTGCCTCCCCAGGAGGGCCTCCAACACCTTTAGGTAGTTATCTGTACCCTCTGTGTCAGCCCCACTTCTGCGTGTGTTTCTTTCACCAGTGTCTGCTCCTGAAGTTGACCCAGAGCACATGTGCTCATGCAAGCCAGCTTGGGGGCAGGTTTCCATGGGTGTGTCCACAGGGGCCATCATGGCTTGAGGAGGCTTTGGAAAATGGTGGTGCTCGACCTGCCTGGACCCTCACAGCCCTAGGAGGGGCTTTGTCAGGGGCGGCACATGGGCCACCAGGACCTGCGCAGCCTTTGTAGGCTTTGTGGGGGACAGTCCTCAGGTCCACCAGGACCCGAGCAGCCCCCAGAAGCCCTGGGGGGTGTTGTACTTGGGTCCATTGGGACCTGAGAAGCCAGAGGAGGCCTCAGCAGGGGCAGGGCTCAGGCATGGGACCTATATGGCCTGAAGAGACCTCCATGAGGTTAGGGCTCAGGCCCAGCACCCTAGCAGGCTTGCTGGGGCCTCAGTGGTGGGGGGAAACCCTGGTTTGAGGGGTGGTTGAGCCTGCTTAGGTGTGTGCCCCTGCCACTGCCCAAGGAGGCCAGGCTGGTGGGCAGAGAAAGGTGTTGCAATGGTGGCCTTGCCCTCTGTGCATCACTCAACAATTGCGTCCCACTTTCCTGGTGGCCTGGGCCTCCTCCACCAACCTTCCTGGCTGTGGAACACTTCCTCCTGCCACCCCACGTCATCTCCCGACCTCCCACAGTGGTCACCTCCCACAGTGGTCCCCTCCCTGGGTCCACCCTCCAAACCCCACTGTCCAGCACCCAGCCCTTCTCCCCACCAGGGGACACACAACCCAGGCTGGGGTGTGTAGGGGCCTGGCACAGACCACACACACACAGGCCCCACCCCGTCCCTACCCCCACAGACCTTTGCAGGGCACCCCTCTGACCCCCCACCCCTTGAAGGTCCCCCCTGTCCCTGCTGATCCCCCTGCCACTAGTGTGTCCCCCTGAGTGCTGAAACCTCTCTTCTCCCCCAGCCCCTCCCCTTAGGGGTGCCAGCCCTGTCCTGTCTCCATCACTCTTCCCTCCCTCCTTCCCTCTCTCCTCCCCTCCCATGTCCCACCCAGCTGCACAGGGACCCCTCCTGTCCCCCAGGTGTCCAAGGTTCCCCATCAATGCCTAGAAGGTGCTCGGCAAGAACTGTTCTGATGTACCCCTGCTGTACCTGTGAGGAGATGCAAACTCCACTTTCTCCTACTCTGCCATCTTGACCCAGGGTTCGAAAGTCTCCTGATTATATTTATGTTTTAGAAATATTATTTTGGCTACTGTATGGAGAATAGCTTAGATGGGGTCAATAGTGGGTACTAGGAGAACAGATAGTAGACAACTGAAGGAATATAGGTAAGAAATGAAATGGGGAGAGTGGATGAATTAGGTATTTTGTAGCTGAATCCTTAGACCTTTATGACTGACTGGATGTTGGGAGTGAAGGGCAGGCTAGAGTTAGGACAAAGCCCAGGTTTCTGGCTATGGCAACCAGAAGGTGGTCTTATCACTCACTGATATGGGGGAACAAAGAAGAGAAACAGGCTTGGAAGATATAATAAGTTTTATTTTGTGCATGTTGAATGTGAGACATGTTTGATACTTGTGATAATCATGAGAATGTCTCCTCTGCTCCTTTGCCTCAGGAAGGTGCAAAAGATATACATTTCCCTATAAACTACTATGAATTTGACCAATTTTCCTAAAAGAAAGTTGGAGATCCCACACAAATCTTTGAGAATAGAAACCAATTCTGTCACCCCTTTCTTTAACTTCTCTACATTTGACTCTGTATTAGATGTGGTCTGATCTTTTGCTTTCAAAGTATGGTTATCATATAGACAATTAAATTTAGCTTCTCCTGACCCAAGAAACATGGTGTAGTTGACCACCTCTAAGATAGCCCCCAGTGATCTCCACCCCATAGTATCTACACACTTGTGTAATTTCCTCCCCTTGAGTGTGAACTTTTCAACTTACTTCTAAGGAATAGTATACAGCAGGACTGATGTGATGGCACTTCTGAGTTAGGTTATAAAAGGAGTGTATGGCTTGTTTTGGGTGCTGTATTTCATGCTGTCTCTTGAATACGTTGCTATGGGGAGAATCAGCTTCCATGTCATAAGGCAGTGCTATGGAAAGGTGCATGTGGCAAAGAATTGATGTCTATCAGGAGCCATATGAGAACTTGGAAGTGTATCCTCTTCTAGTTGAGACTTGAGATGACTGCAGCTGACATCTTGATTGTAGTCATGTGAGCGATCACGAGCCATAATCACCCAATAAAGCTGCTCCCAGATTCATGATCAACAAAAACTGTCAGATAATAAATGTTCATTGTTCTCAGCGACAAGTTTTGGAGTAATTCATTATGCAGCAATAGATAACTAATATCCCTAACTTGCTGGCAGGGCAATTAGGCTGAGTCATGGAAATTATATTTGAGACAAAGGAATGAGAATGTAGTGATTGACAGAGCATAAGCTATTTTATTTATTGAAGAATTAAAACAGTACATTAACAAAACCTTATCTGAAAGAGAAATAACACCAGAACTCTTTTGAATGTAATTATTACCTAAACCACCAGAAATACCTATCCTGCTGAATTCCTTCATAGTTATGTAAATCAAAGGCTAAGAGATTGGCTGAAATCAGGGTGTGAGTCATTGGATAGTTTATTTTGGAAAGACTTAGATGAATCAATAAGACCCTTTAATAAAGAAATTGAAATGAAACCTAACCTTTGGAGAAAGGGTACTCTGTCATTCCTGTAGTCAAGGCCCCCAGTCAAAAGGAAACAGGATTGTGACAATGATCCAATGAACCTGGCCCCAGAGCTCCCTTAAGCTTATCTCTTGGTTGACTTTGGAGAGTGGACTGGGCATGATTTAGAGGCCAGAGACTTGTTTGACAATGGGAAGATGCAAAAACCCAAGCTGCAGACCCATCCTTTGATCTTGAGCCATTAGTACCACAGGTTCTCTTGGACTTTCATGTCTGACAAATGTTCAGTTATTAATGAGTGACAAGGCTGCTGCCATGAATGATAAAGGATTGTCTTGCTATCTGAGATGGGAAGTGCCTGACCAACACCCTCTTCTCTGGTTGTATGAGACAGGGACTCAACAGGGAAGAGGTGGGAGGGGGACAAAGACACCAGTTCAGGAGTTGGTCATTTAGAGCTTCATGTTACAAGTGGTTTTGGATTTCCAGTGATGAAACAAGTCTTTCCAGCACAAGGCAGCCACAGGTCATAATCCTAGGACCTGGCTGGTTTTGTCAATCTGGCAGTTCAACGTCAGTGCAAAGGACATCCCCAATACCTGAGGAAACAGTTGGGAAAGTGTGAGGTCTTTACAGGTGGAAACATCTCACCCACAGTCCCTGGAATCAGTCTCAGAGAAAAAGAAATTGTCCATCACACTGAGACTACCCTTCCTACTCTCACTTCTAATTCTTTCTCAGGAGTTTTCTCCTTTAGCTTTAGAATGGCAGTGGGGAGACAAGTGGGGGTAATGATGGCAAGACAGTAGAGTATAAAGTGTTGGGACATCTTTTGTCTCCTTAATAAATCACAGAAGTCCTGCTGCTGGTATAATCAAGCTCTGCTCATGTCAATACTTTGTGCAGTGAGTGATCTTTACCCTTGCCTTAGGCCTCCTTGGTTTTCAAGTAGAGAAAAATCATTTCTCTCTGAGCTTCTTGATTAGATCTTAGCTAATCTGTGATATACTCAAGAAACTTGGGTATAAAAATGGTAGAAATATCACATAATAATAATAATAAAAAAAAACTATCACCCATTCACCCCTGACTTGTCAAACTAAGCAGAGAAGCAATGAGGAAATTGATTACAGTTTTCATCACCAACTCCTGCTTAGCACACAAGGCCAATTTTTCAAGCAGAATGCTTTATTCATCACAGGCTTTTCCAGACCAGCTCTGTGAGGGACCAAAGTAAGGTTCTGCTTGGTGGCTTTTAATTTGACAATGAAACACTCATTTCTCTTAGGGATAAATTGACCAGATAGATCTTACAGCATATTTTCTGTATGCCTTAAACTGGAAATAACATCATTTTCTACTTTACTGGGGGAGCTCATATTTTTGTACCTGGTACCATTCTAAAAATTACATGACATCTCATTTAATCCTCAAAGTAATCCTCTGGTTAAGCTCTTACCTGGATTACACATACACAGATAGTGATGATTCCGATATACAGGAAATTGGAGTGAAACCACAGTTTTGCTTTTACATAGCAACCCTAGAAAAAATTACAAGTACAAATGACGCTACTATATTACTCAACTTTATCAGGAGGTTTATTTGGGAAGATAGTTTGTATTTTGCCTTATGCCAAGAGACTTAGGCCAGGCATTATATTTTTATTATTTTTATATGGATGAAGAAATGGGCATAAAATAGAAAACATTAAACTAGAGACTTTTCTGGTATTATTATCATTACAGTGTCATCTAAAGTAGAAGTCTTAGATCTTTACACACTGAGTTAAACTAGATCCTAAGAGGCAGGTCAACAACATATGTCTTTGTGTTTTTTGAATATTCATTAGTGTCTTGGGATTGGCAAATGGGAATATAGGCTATGCAATCCTAGGACTGGTTGCATTTCAGCTTCTGCTTCAAAAGCCAGTAAACATAATAGGCCTGCCAAGCTGCAGGGCAGTTGCTGGTTGGTAGGTGTCCCAGTCCTTCTTCACAGACCCTCCCAAATTCCAGAGATTTCCAAACAACCTCAAGTGAGGACCTTAGGGACTTAGTCTATTTGAAAGTTGATTTGGGCTTCTTCTCTAGGTCTAGTCAGAAGTTCTGTCAACTCTCTCTTCCCCAACTCCTCACTCCTTCACTTATGATGCATTCTGCTAAAGAGTTGGATGCTGCCATCTCCAAGGAAGGAGAGCAGGGAAACAGGTAGAGAGAAGCTTTTCTGCTTCAACCTTACAATTTCACTTTCAACCATAAGAAGACCTAATTCTTGCTCAAGAAAAATCTAGACATAGTCTTCTGCCACTATCACATAAATTTTCCCCTCTAATGTAATAGTTTAGAGTAGCAAGATTCTTCACGGCATCTCTAATCTAGATGAACTTATTTTTTTCTTGTTTGTTTTTCTTATTTGTCTAGTTATATGAGTTGTTTCCCTGGTCTCTCTTTTGTTTAAGGTTTCCTGTTTCTGGCTGGGAGGACTAGGTCCTGTACGACTGGAGTTTCTAAGGTAATTAAAAGTTTAACCACAGTGACCAATAGCAGAAAAGTTTCTGAAAATAAATTACCTTAACTTGTGGGTCTGAGGGACAAGATGCTGGTGGGCTGCCCATCCAATCACTTGTGCCATTTACACCACAACATTGCAGCTGAAAGCCAAACCCCAAACAAGTGTTGGTTAGTAAGATAACAGAAAGAAAACCATGGGCCTTGGAGAAACGGTAGGCCCTTCAGATCTGACTCTCTAGCAGAAAATCCAGAATTGGCCTGACTACTATGGCTCCTTAGAACTAAGTACTTTCAAACCTGTGATACCATTCCCTTCACACAAAACTTCTTGAAGTAGAGAGGGCATATTTAATTTATTCACATTTTACAAATAAAAAATTAGGCACACAGGAGACTTTATAATGGAGGGATCAGGCTGACCACACCTAGACCCACTGTATGGCTGTTAGCATAGCTGATGCTATCTTGGGCCCTTACAGTTTCTCCTGTCCTACCGCTGACCCTACCCAGGGTACAATAAATCACTTCTATGTCATAAAGAGCTTTGTAATTAATAGATATTGTGGCCTCTATGCTCTGTTAGTCCCCAAACAATGGTGATAACATTTGCTGATGTACTCCCAGTGCCCACAAGACTAGTTACCATTCATTCTGACTTAGGAATGAATGTCCTGTTTCCAAGCATCTACCTCCATACCCTAAGTTAACTATAAAATTGTCCCAACGGCTCCTTGGCAGTGTGGAGTGTAGCTGCGAATGCTTCCTGATCGTTGTCCTCCAGATCCTAATACTACCCTGTGAGTAAGTTACCCTATAATAAACTGATCCAGTGATTATACGGAGCTGCCTGCCTTGTTTTTTGGTCTCAAGATGCCTCCTCAGTTCACTGGGCACTTTTTGTTCCCTCCATCCTTGGACAATTGGCAAGCCA
Source organism: Grampus griseus (assembly GCF_964374135.1). Classification (NCBI taxonomy): domain Eukaryota; kingdom Metazoa; phylum Chordata; class Mammalia; order Artiodactyla; family Delphinidae; genus Grampus; species Grampus griseus. The sequence goes on from NC_139017.1 coordinate 86,207,585, forward strand.
GGCAGGAGACTGAAAATAATGCAGGAATGGGTGAAGGGGCCAAACAGGGAAAACTTGTTGTCTGTGGGGGAAATTCCAGGCTGGCCAGCCATTTCCATGTGGGGTGATCTGGCTATATTTATGGAACACTTCAGGCTGGTGCAAGAGTAGAGGGATACCCTGAAAACACCAAAGGGCATACTAGATATATTAACCAAAGAGGTAGCAAAGCAAAAGTGGGGTGAAAAAAAAGTGAGCAAGCTATTGCAACTGTTGCATGGTCTTTGTTATGTACTCTAAATATTAGCACAGAAAAGAAATTACAGTTCACCTGGGAACTAGAGAAGACTAAAGAGGCGCTGGCACTAGAGAGGACCGTCTGGATGGCATGTTCTGCAACTTAGGACATTATGTCAAAGAAAATACAACAAGAAGAAGAACATATTGAAGTGACAAAATGTAAGATGGTTAATCTTGACTTAGGAATGCACGTCCTGTTTCCAAGTATCTACCCCCATACCCTAGGTTACCTATAAGACCATCCCAATGGCCCCTTGGCAGTGTGGAATACATCTGCAAATGCCTCCAAATCATCTGCCCACTCCCAATCCCACTCTGTAAGTTACCCTATAATAAGCTGATCCATTGATTATATGGAGCTGCATGCCTCACTTTTTGGTCTCAAGATGCCTTCTCAGTTTGTTGGGCAGTTTTTGTTCCCTCTGTCCTCCGACACTCACCAACAAGTCTTAAGATCACAAAAAGTAGGACAATCAGATATTCTGTGCCTGCTTACGTGATGCTGTAGGAAATATGTATGTTAGTCTCACCACAAATGGAAACTTTATCAAGCCTCTAGATTCACAAGTATGGGAGACAGAGACTCCCTGATGCTAAAATCCTTTGAGAAGCAAATAGCCAAATCCAGAAATTGGGGAATTCTATAGGACAAACAACCTAATTTATTTCCACAAGTAAATAGCACGAACACAGAGAGATATTATCATAAATTAAAAGAGATTTAGAAACGTATTATCCAAATATAATATGTGGACCTTGTTTGGATCTTGGTTGGAAGAAACCAATTAAAAATAATATTTTTAGATAAATGATTATAGACATTTATTAATGATATTAAAGAATTATTGTAAAATTTTAGGTGTATTAAATAGACCTTATTTTACAAGAAGATTAAACAACACACTTCTAAATAACACATGATCAGAGAAGAAATCTCAAGAGAAATTTAAAAATATTGGAAAATGTATACAAAAATGAAAACACACGTGAAAACACAACTTATAAAAATATATGGGATGCAGCAAAAGCAGTGCTTAGAGGGAAATTGATACACTGAATAAAAATATTAGAAAAGAAGAAAGATCAAAAAATCAATAATCTCAGTGTATATCTTAGAAAACTAGAAAAAGAAGAGCAAATTAAGTTCAAAGTAAGAAGAAAAATAAATGAGAATTAAAGCAGAAATCAATGAAATTGAAAATAGGAAATCAATAGAGAAAATCATCAAAATTAAAAGGTGGCCTGGAGAGATTGATCAAGATGGTGGAGTATGAGGACGTGAAGCTCACCTCCTCCTATGAACACATCAAAAATACATCTACATGTGGAAAAATTCTCACTGAGGGCTTCCCTGGTGGCGCAGTGGTTGAGAGTTCACCTGCTGATGCAGGGGACATGGGTTCGTGCCCCGGTCCGGGAAGATCCCACGTGCCACAGAGCGGCTGGTCCGTGAGCAATGGCCGCTGAGCTTGCGCGTCCGGAGCCTGTGCTCCGCGACGGGAGAGGCCACAACAGTGAGAGGCATGCGTACCGCAAAAAAAAAAAAAAAAAAAAAACTCACTGAAAACTAACTAAAAACTGGCTGAAGGAATCCTGTACAACCAAGGCTGTAAAAAAATACACATATAATTGGGTAGGAAGGGGAAAAAAGTGATTAGGTCAGGACCTGTGCCCCTGGGAGGGAACTCAGAGTAAAAGGGAGAATGCATGGGTGGGATACCGATGCTGGGGAGTGAGTGGTGAGAACCCCAAATGTGGAGCCCCAGTCGTGGGTTCCTATGCTTGGGAGAAAAGGTACCTTGTCTGACTGGAGTACTGGTTGGATCAACAGGAGGGCTGTGGAAGCCTGGACTCCACTCGTGAGGAGTGCATGCATGCTGGCTTGCCTCCAAGGCAGGGTGGAGAGATGTTTGCTTTAACAGCTGCCAGATTTCTTGCAACCACCTGCTCACAGGTCCTAACCCAAGCCAAGCAAATGCTCTGGCCCCATTCATTCCATGTCACAGTGCAGCACTTGATCTGGGGTGGCCATGACCAAGGAGAAGATGGAAACCATGGGACACAGAGGTGACCCAGTATCGGGGCGGAGCCTGGGTGGAGCAGCAGCTGCCATTGTTGGTGTTTACTCAAGCAGTGCATCAGAAACATCCTAGATCTCTGATGGAGGCTGTTCCACCACCTTCCCCCCGCCCACCATACACTGAGAGTTCATGCGGACCCCACCTGCCCTGAGGTGTGGCTCCACAACAGGGCAGGGGAAGCAGAGGCTGGGGGCAGTGATTGGCTGTGAGGGACAAGGGGATTTGCACCCAAGGCTGCTTCTGAGCAGAATGAGGGAAACAATTGCAGGTGTCTGTGAAGCAGCACATCAAAGACAGCTCAGAGGCCTGTCTTCAGCTGACATGAGCCAAGAGCCCACAGGGGTCCCATTTGCTTCAGCACTTCCTCTTTCTGGGTCAAGGGCCCCCGTGCAGGCAGAGGGGAAAACACACACTTAAAGGGAACAGAGCCAGTTCAGGTCTGACTCTCAGGGCTTTGGCTCCAGCAACTGGATTAGACCCTGCCACTGATAGGGCAGTGATGATCACTGAGCAGAGGGGAAGTTCCACCTTACATCTGGCTCTAGATCTAGCCCTTCCATCTCTAGCCCCACTCGCCACCAAGGTGATAGCTGTCAGCACACACTAAGGAAAGATGTGACTTGCATCCACATCAAATCCAGGTCTCCCACCAAAGGCTTTGGGCATGCATAGTCTATACAGGGACACTCCCACATAACAACACCCCTTCAAGACTGCAATAGGTAACTCTTTCACCTAAATTCATAGAGGCAGAGAAAGTTAAGCAAAATGAAAAGGCAGAGGACCTGCTCTCAATTGAAAGAGCAAAAGAAAACCTCTGAATAAATAAATAATGCAATAGAAATAATTTACAGATAAAGAATTCAAAATATTGGTAATAAAAATGTTAACTGAATTAGGGAAAATAAGAGATGTACACAGTGAAAACTTTAGAGAGGAACACAAAAATATAAAAAAGAAAGAAAGAAAGAGTATACAGAGTGGGAAGGAAGACATAAAACTGTTTTTGTTCACAGGTGATATGATCATCTATGAAGAGAATCTGAAAGAATTGACATAAAAAAATCCTGGGACTAACAAGCAATTATAACAAGGTTGCAGAATATAAAGTTAATATACAAAAGTCAATTGCTTTCCTATATTACAACAATAAATAAGTGGAATTTGAAATTAAAAACACAATACCATTTACACTAGCATCCCCCAAAACGAAATACTTAGGTATTCAATATAAATCTAACAAAATATGTACAAGATCTGTATGAGGAAAAAACTCATAAAACTCTGATGAACAAAATCAAAGAAGAACCAAGTAAATGGGGAGATATGCCATGTTCGTGGATAGGAAGACTCAATGTTAAGGTATCAGTTCTTCCCAACTTGATCTATAGATTCAGTGCTACCCCAATCAAAATCCCAGCCAGTTATTTTATGAATATGAACCAACTGATTCTAAAGTTCATATAGAGAGGCAAAAGACTGAGAATAGTTAATACAATATTGAAGAAAAAGAACAAAGTTGGGGGACTGATGCTACCCAGCTTCAAGGCTTACTATAAAGCTACAGTAATCAAGACAGTACGGTATTGGTGAAAGAATAGACAAATAGATTTACAGAGCCCAGAAACAGGCCTGCAAAAATATAGTCAACTGATCTTTGACAAAGGAGCAAAGGCAATACAATGGAAAAAAGATAGTCTGTTTAACAAATGGTGCTGGAACAACTGGATATTCACATGCAAAAAAAAAAAAAAGAAAGAAAGAAAGAAAGAAAATATCTAGACTGAGACCTTACACCCTTCACAAAAATTAACTCCAAATAGATCATAGACCTAAAAGTAAAACACAAAACTATAAAAATCCTAGAAGATAATACAGGAGAAAACCTACATGACCTTGATTATGAAGATATATTTTTAGAAGAAACACCAAAGTTATGACCCATGAAAGAAATAATTGATAAGCTGGACTCAGTTAAAATTAAAAACTTATATTCCGCAAAAGACAATATCAGGAGAATTAGAAGACAAGCCAGACTGGGAGAAAATATTTGCAAAAGACACATCTGATAAAGAATTTTTGCCTAAATATTTAAAAAAAAAAACCTCTTAAAACTCAACAATAAGAAAACAACCAACCTGATTAAAAAATGAACCAATGACCTTAACAGACACCTCACCACAGAAGATATACAGATGGCAAATAAACATATGAAAATCCGCATTATACGTCATCAAGGAAATGAAAATTAAAACAATGAGCTAGCAGTACACACCTGTGAAGGTGGTCAAAATCTGGAACACTGACACTAAATACTCATGAGATGTGGATCAACAGGAACACCCATACATTGCTGGTGGGAATGAGAAATGGTACAGATGCTTTGGAAGACCATTTGGAGGCTTTTTACAAATTATACATACTTTCACCAAATGAACCAGCAATCATGTTCCTCAGTATTTATCCAAAGGAGTTGAAAAGTTATGTCCACAGGAAAAAAACTGCTCATGGATGATTATAGCAGCTTTATTCATAATTGCCAAAACTTGGAAGCAACCAAGATGTCCTTCAATAGGTGAATAAATAAGTAAACTGTGGTATATCCAGAAAATGGAATATTAACATTAAAACTAAATGAGCTATCAAGCCATGAAAAGACATGGAGGGATCTTAAAAGTATATTAGTAAGTGGAAGAAGCCAGCTTGAAATGATTATATACAGTATGAATTCAACTATACGACATTCTGGAAAAGGCAAAACTATGGAGACAATAAAAAGATCAGTGGTTGCCAAGGATGAGGGTAGGAGGAGGTATAAATAGGCAGAGCACAGAGGATTTTTAGGGCAGGGAAACTACTCTGTATGATATTATAATGATGCACATATGTCATTATAAGTTTGTTCAAATGCATAGAATGTGCAACACCAAGAGTGAACCCTAATGTTAACTATGGACTTTGGATGATAATTATGTGTCGATGTAGGCTCATCCTTCATCTAAAAAAATGTACCATTCTGGTGAGTGATGTTGATAATGGGGGAGGTTATGCATTTGTGGGAGTATATGAGAAATCTCTGTACCTCCCTCTCAGTTCTGTTGTAAACCTAAGACTGCTCTAAAAATATAAAGTGTTTGGGGCGTCCCTGGTGGATCGGTGGTTGAGAGTCCGCCTGCCGATGCAGGGGACGCGGGTTCGTGTCCCAGTCCGGGAATATCCCACATGCCGCGGAGCGGCTGGGCCCGTGAGCCATGGCCGCTGAGTCTGCGCGTCCGGAGCCTGTGCTTCGCAGCGGGAGAGGCCGCAGCGGTGGGAGGCCCACGTACCGCAAAATAAATAAATAAATAAATAGTTTGTTAAAAAGGAAGTCATTATCTTTATATTTAATTTTAAATGATATAATATCTATTATTTGCTTTAATAAATACTAGCAAAAAAAAGTATAGAGGGTTAGCTAAAACAACATTGGCAAAATGTTGACTATTGAAGCTGGGTGATATGTACCCAGAGATACATTTTTCTATTATTCTCTTTTCTTTTGTATAAGTCTAGAAATTCTATAATAAGAAGGCTTCTAAACAGGAGTTTAAAAAAAAAAAAAGAAAGAATTGGGGATCCAGAAAGGTTAAGTGACTTTTCCAAGACTACCCAATCCTGGTCTCTGGGTTTTAATTTCTGTGCTATTTCTTTCTTTTTTTTTTTTTTTGCAGTACACGGGCCTCTCACTGTTGTGGCCTCTCCCGTTGCAGAGCACAGACTCCGGACGCGCAGGCTCAGTGGCCATGGCTCACGGGCCCAGCCGCTCTGTGGCATGTGGGATCTTTCCGGACCGGGGCACGAACCCGTGTCCGCTGCATCGGCAGGCGGACTCTCAACCACTGCGCCACCAGGGAAGCCCTGTGCTATTTCTTTTACTCCACACTAAGCAGGCATAGCAGGGCCACAGGCGGCTCCATGTGGTCATAATGGTATTGTCTGAGACACAAGCTATGCCAGTGTCATGCTGACCCCCTGACCCCAACACACCAAGGCAGGAATACCAAGTTAATATATATGTTTGTTGGTGGGTTAGGGTATGAGGAATGGGGTGCTGGTGAGCTAGATAACAAGAATGGTTTGGGCTACTCAGGACTTCAAAAGAGATTTCTTGCATTAACCAATTTCTGTTTTCAGAAAAATTTTGGAAAATACATAAACGAATCCAGTATAACATGTTTGGGTCTTTCGTACATCTTAGTAGGGCTTAAAAAATGAGCCTGAGTGGATGAAGTGTAAAAGAGAATGTAGACAACTTTGTACCAATCAAGCTGATTCCTGTGCTCTCCTGTTTGTGATAGCCAAGCATTATTCTTAACCTAGGAGCTGTGGACCTTAGATTCTGAAACTTTCATGAAAGGAAGACCTGTCTAGTCCCCAGGGACTGAGGTTGGAAAATTATGTCTGGGCTGAGCCGAGGAGGATTCCACTTGTACTCACAAATGACTGGATGGAGTCCCATGCCGCCTTGGTGCTGTTGTCTGAGTAATATTTCTGGATGCTGTCAGTCAGACCCTCAGCCACATAGTCATTCAGCTGGGTGGGGCACATTCCAGCAGAGAAGACATTGTAAAAAGCAAGTGAGTTCAAGGAACAAGGAATTTCTAATGTAGGCTAATAAAATAGTTCCATCTGCTCCTCCCTTCCAAATGGTCTCCTCAGAGCTAGGAAGTGAGGGGAGGGAGCTTATATATAGGAAGAAATGCTGAGGATGAGATGGCATTGAAGGAAGAAGTACACAGTGGTCTCTTGTCCTTCCAGAACTCTGGTTTTACAAAGGAGGAAAATGGACAATCAAAGCATGAGTTCTCTTAGGCACTGAGACAGATATTCTGTACTGCCAAACACATGGAGAAAAGTAAATAGGTAAATAAGAGGAAGATAAACTTGCTTTTTTACTGTTCTTCCTATTCATCCTTCAAAACACCATTCAAATGCAATCTCCTTCATGATTTTTTTTCTCTCCCCAATTGCAATTAATCCTTCTTTCCTTCATCCTTCTACTTTGATTCTAACTCTATTATAGGATTTATTTTGTGCCAATTTCTTCTCCACTGCACACTACCCACTCTTAGCAATACAACGAGTTTGATTCTCTATAACTTACCTTCTGTTCATACACGAAGAGCAGGATGGCCAAGGTCACCTCAGCAAGGAGGATAATCAGCAGCAGGACAAAGAACTGGGGCAAAGAAAAGAGATGCTCACAGCACTGATCCTCATTCCTCCCCCACTTCTACTCCATCCTGGGAGCATCCAGGCATGTCTCTGCACATGTGCAGGAGGTTCTGTTCCTGCCTGTTTGAGCCTTCATAAGCTTTCTCTTGTTTTGTGAGGAATATTTGTTCTTTTCCTACAACTATACTCCAAGACTCTAGAGGGCAGATCAGCTGTCTTCTACCTTTGTTCTCTTCTTCGCATTGTGCTTCTACCCATTGTGCCCACTGAGCTCCATGTGCATAATGAATAGGCAATACCATTTGTTGACTCAATGAAGAAGTTTTAGCATCAGCCTATTGAAACAACTGAGCAAAAACTAGTAAACTGAACCATGTGTCTTTAGAATTTGGGGCCTGGTCCTTTCTGCAAGCAAAGGGCTATTTTAGGGTAGAGGAAGGTAATGGTAGAGGTTGAGAGGAGCCCTGTACAGATGGGGAGAAAAGGTGCTCTAATTATGATCTTAACTCATATTTATCTCCAACTCTAGGTGCTTATGCCAATCACAATTAACAGAAAACACATTTTCACTTATTCACTTTCCTTCATTTTTTACCCCAACACAAATTTTGACTACTTAAAACCTTTTTCCCAAGTCTATAATCTTCCATCTTTTGCCACTAGTCTGGGAACTATCTGAGAACAAGGACTTTCTTATTCTATCCCCCCTTTTTATTCTTTTTTAATTAATTTATTTATTTTTGGCTGTGTTGGGTCTTCGTTACTGTGCACCGGCTTCTCATTGCAGTGGCTTCTCTTGTTGCAGAGCATGGGCTCTAGGCGCATGGGCTTCAGTAGTTGTTGTTCGCAGGGCTCTACAGTGCAGGCTCAGTAGTTGTGGCACATGGGCTTAGTTGCTCTGCGACATGTGGGACCTTCCTGGAGCAGGGCTCGAAGCCATGTCGCCTGCATTGGCAGGTGGATTCTTAACCACTGTGTCACCAGGGAAGCCCTCTTATTCTATCTCTTGACTCCAGTTTAACAGTTGACCCATAATGGAAAGAAGATTAACCACATAACTTGAGGAAAAAGAAAGGTGATTGGGAACCCATATTTATGGATAGAGTGGCACTGTTATACCAAGCTCTGTTCTGAGCACACCAGAGGAATGAAGAGCTCTTCCTCCATAGATCTTACAGGAAAAACCTAAGTCTAAAGGTGCTCCTTAGGATAGGTAACTGACAGGGAGCAAGTGAAAAGCTCTAGCATCTCTCATGTTAGACCTCAATAGCTGCAGCCTAGGCCTTCACCCATTTGGGTCACTCAAACTATGGTGTATCTAGTGCAGATATCAGATAGGTAAGCATCCTCTGCCATTTTAGGAGGGTTACAGCACTCAGAAGAATCTAGAGACTATATTTTCCATCAGTTAGTGACTCTGAGTCAGATCCTGGAAATATATACTAATGTGAGGAGGATTTAGGCAGATGGATGACAGTTGATTTCAACCAGATATAAATAAGAAATGGGGGGAGATAAATTGGGAAATTGGGATTGACATAGAAACACTACTATATATAAAATAGATAACTAATAAGAACCTGCTGTATAGCACAGGGAACTCTACTCAATACTCTGTAATGGCCTACATGGGAAAAGAATCTAAAAACAAAAAAAGAGTGGATATATATTTATGTATAACAGATTCACTTTGCTGTACACTGGAAACCAACACAACATTGTTAATCAACTATACTCCAATAAAAATTTTTAAAATAAAATAAATGATGAAATCTATAGGAAAAAGAAAGAAGAAATAAAAGTTATGAAGGCAAATTATAATGATAAGTTCGTCATTAACAGTGTAAAATGGATGTCAAGGAGGATAGCAATGCCCTCTCTTATCTATCCCTAGGACTGCAGTCAAGAACAAAATACTACTGGTCTAGACAGAGTGGACTGACCTGAGGTGCCAATTTTATGTTCCTATGATTTCCCTGCACTAATAGGTGAGTTGCCAGAAAATATCTTGCTTGTGGCTTAAGCCAAGGCATCATGTCGCCCCACTTAGGGCACCACATCAACTGTGAGAGTAACTCACCGACATAAGCAGGCACTTATTCTCCTTGATGGATCCCATGCAGCCCAGGAAGGCAACCACCATGATAATGGAACCCACGATGACAAGCACATTGCCCAGCGTGAGAGAGGGGAGGTTATGGAAGAGCACTCCAAATTTGTTATGGATCAGGAGGTAGATCCCAAAGCCCAAAATGCAACAGCCACAGAGCTGAAAGGAAGAATCACATAACATTCTGAAATAAAATGTGGTCCTTGAATATCTCCTCATACTCACTTACATGAGATTAGAATCACCTTTTTCTATTGGTTCTACACAACAAACTATTTACCCAGATTTCCCCATGCCCTTAGAAAAAAAGTTATCATCTCCTGTGATGTCCCACTCATGCCTCATCCTACCCATATCAGATACCAGGGAAAGCTCATTCCTATGGGTAACACAGTATCTTCATGCTTCAGATTCCCACTCTTGCTTCCAGATCTTCATGATTCAGATCCCTACTCCTTGTTCCCTCAACTACTTATATATGGTCTTCCCTTTGGAAACCACAACCATGTAAAGGGAATACCCTGGTTGAGAAGTTCATCTTTCTTGGCAGAAAACTAGAGAAGCCAAACTTTTAAGAATCTTCTCATAGAAACATGAGTACCAACCTATCCTATGTCTGAAATTCAATTGCTTAATCTGGTATAGTGACACCTCCCCAGAAAAGGTGACTTCCTTTTCAATCATCTATTCTTTCCAAGGGGTTAGGTTTGGGCATCGGGGGAGCAAGAAGAAAAGAGCCATTAAATACAGGGAATGTAGAGTCTTAGGTTTCTGACCCATAGATGTCAGCAGTGAGCAGTAATAGCCTAAAGCTCCCAGAGAAACAGTATCCTCTACTGCACTGGTATCTTTCAATTTTGCAGGCTTATATTATGGCAGGATGGAAAGAGGGGAGAAAATTATCATCCCCTTCTTCTTAGGCTGTGTATACTGCACCTGACCTGGGCATGTGTGGGTTCCACTCCACACCAGGCTCTTCAGGAGAGGAGAGAGAAGTAGAGTGTAGCTAGGAAGAGGTGAGTTCAACCATGCTCAGAAGAGACAGACTTACCCAGAAGATCAAATTGAAGAAAAACAGGACATACTTCAGCAATTTCAAGCTACTTATGCCCATGCTGAGATATTCTTGCCCTAAAATGTAGAAGGAAGAAAAGAGGACATAAGTGACCTGGCTCTGCAAAGTGGCACCAGAGATCAGAGGACACATATGTCCAGGGTTCAAGGATCTCCAGCATCACCTTGGGTTTGAGCTGTGAATCTTTTCTGGAAAGTTTCCCCAAACTTCTTGCTCTTTTAGTCTCTGAACTGAGGAACCAATTGGTTCATCTTGGACACCACATTTGTTTCAATTCAGCAAGCTAAAGATGCTTAACATTGAATTAAGCACTCTAGAAGTAAGTAATAGAGCCATTCTTAGAGGAGGCTGAGTCAGTGACACATACCATGTCAGTGCTCAGGGACTGAAGGAAGCCCTGGGATCAGGGATAGGCTGGTCAATCAGCTGTGGAGAAGGTCAGTGACTTGATCTACCAGTTTCTTATATACCCTGAGTTGCATATACACTCTACATTTGGTCTATGAACTTCTCCACATGAAAATGTGGGAAACATATCTATGCCTCATTCATCCTTCTACTGAAGAAACATATATGGTGTTTTCTGTTCTAGGTGCTGTGGGAGATATAAACATGACTAAGCAATAGCAATCCTCCAGAAAATGTCAACCTTACAGCAGAGATAATATTGAGCAACAAATATCCAGTGAAGAAACAAAAAGAGATTACAATGAGAGCTTGAAATTTTTAAAAATATAATTTTGTTTTTCAGTGAGGACATCAGTATCCACAGTCTGGTCCTCAATTCTAGAGATCCAGATACACAGTTTTGAATTTTCTCTCAGGAGTAATGAGTTTCTGTATAGTGACTCATATTTTAAAACTGCACATAAGACTGATATACAAAGCAATAAAGTCAATTTTTGTTTTTTCTCCCATTAGAACTATGCTTTTTCTAGTGCATAGATTGCTTTTATAATCCATCATACCCTCATTGCAGTGTCAAGATACCCAGAAACCAGATGGTCTTAAGTGATAGTTCATTCAGGCTATAAATAAGCCTGATGTACTATTGTGTTGGCCAAAAAGTTCTTGCGGGCTTTTTTATAAGGTTTTATCCAGATCAATACAAAGTTACAGTAATCAAAACAACATGGTATCAGCCCCAAAACAGATACATAGATCAATGGAACTGAATAGAGAGCCCAGAAATAAATCTATGCACCTATGATCAATTAATCTATGGCAAAAGAGGCAAGAAAACACAATGGAGAAAAGACAGTCTCTTCAAAAAGTTGTGCTGGGAAAACTGGACAGCCACATGTAAAACAGAGAGGTTAGAACATTCTCTCACACCATATACAAAAATAAATGCAAAATGGTTTAAATACCTAAATGTAAGACCAGAAACTATAAAACTCCTAGAGGAGAACATAGGCTGAACACTCTCAACATAAATCATAGCAATATTTTCTTGCATCAGTCTCCTAAGGCAAAAGAAATAAAAGCAAAGATAAACAAATGAGACCTAATTAAAGTTTTTGCACAGCAAAGGAAACCATCAACAAAATAAAAAAACAACCTATGGGATGGGAGAAAATATTTGCAAATTATGCAACCAACAAGGGGTTAGTATCCAAAATATATAAACAGCTCATACAACTCAATATCAAAAAACCAGATAATCCAATCAAAAACAGGCAGAAGACTTGAACAAATATTTTTCCAAAGAAGACATGCAGATAGATGGCTAACAGGCACATGAACAGATACTCAGCATCATTAATTATTAGAGAAATGCAAATCAAAACCACAGTGAGGTATTACCTCACATCTGTCAGAATGGCTGTCATCAAAAAGTCTACAAATAACAAATGTTGGTAAGGATGTGGAGAAAAAGGAATCCTTGTACACTGTTGGTGGGAATGTAAATTGGTGCAACCACTAAGGAACTATGAAGGTTCCTCAAAAAACTAAAAATAGAACTACCATATTATCTAGCAGTTCTACTCATGGTTATATACTGAGAAAAACCAAAAACTCTAATCCAAAAAGATAATTGCACCCTAAAGTTCATAGCCTATTGGCTATTGAAAATAGCCAAGACATGGAAGCAACCCAAGTGCCTATCAACAGACAATTGAATAAAGAAGATATTGAATTGAATAAAGAAATACATATATAAATATATATATTAGCCATAAAAAAGAATGAAATACTGCCATTTGCAACAATGTGGATGGACCTAGCGAATATTGTGCATAGTTAAATAAGTCAGAGAAAGTCAAATACTATATGATATCACTTACATGTGGAATCTAAAATATAATAAAAATAAATGAATATGCAGAACAGAAACAGATTCATAGATATAGAAAATAAACTTGTGTTTACCAAATGGGAGAGGGAAGATGGAGGAACAAATTAAAGGTATGGGATAACAGATACAAATTACTATATATAAAATACATAAGCAGCAAGGATATACTGCATAGCACAGGGAATTATATGCATCATCTTGTAATAACCTATAATGAGTATAATCTGCAAAAATACTGAATCACTATGCTGTACACCTGAAATAACACAATATTATAAATCAACTATACTTAAATAAAGAAAGAAAATCCATAGTTCTTCTGTGTATTAGCAACAAATATTCAGAACTCAATTTTTAAAAAATATATTTACAATAGCATCAAACTATGAAATATTTAAGAATTAATCTTACAAAAGATGTGAAACACCTACACACTGAAAACTAAAAAACAAACATAAATAAACAAAAAAACATTGCTGAGAGAAATTGAAAAAGATATAAATAAATGGAGAGATATACCATGTACATGGGCTAAGAGACAATGCTGTTAAAATGTCAATTCTTCCCAAATTTATCGATAAATTCATTGTAATTGCAATCACTGTCACAGCAGACTTCTTTGTAGACATTTGAATATTGATTCTAAAATTCACTTGGGAATGCAAAGGTCTTAGAATAGCAAAAACAAATTTGATAAAGAACAAAGGTGGAGGACAAGCACTACCTGATTTTGCTACTTTCTATGAAGTTACAACAATAAAGAAGGCACAGTATTGGCATGAAAATAAACAAATAGATTAATGGAACAGAATAGAGAACTAGACATATATGAACAATTGGCTTGCAACAAAGATAAAAAGTTAATACAACAGAGAAAGGATATTTTTTTCAACATGATACTGGAAAAATTGGATATTGCAAATATGCAAGAAAATGAATTTGGATACATATATCTCAAAAATTAAGTAAAAAATAGGTCATAGACCTAAATATAAAACCTACAACTATAATACTACAGAAGAAAATATAGGAGAAAATATTTGCAACCTCGATAGGCAAAGAATTCTCCGATAAGGCACTAAAAGCACAATCCATAAAAGAACTGATAAATTAGATTTCTTTAAAATTTTAAAGAAATTCTGCTCTTCAAAAGATACTGTTAAGAGAAAGAAAAGACAAGCCACAGATGAGGAGAAAATATTTCCAAATCACATATGAGATAAAGGGCTTCTATCCAGATTCCAAAAAGAAGTTATGGGAACCTCTGACTTATAGGAAGGAGGTCAGAAGCACAGGTTACAACCTGGGCTTGGGACTGGTATCTTAAATGGAAGGAAGTCTTGTGGGACTGAGCCCTTTACTCATGGAATATGATTCTATCTCTGGGTAGACAGTGTCAGAATTGAGTTGAATTCTTGGACACTCTGCTTGTCTCCAAGAATTGCTTGTTAGTATGGGGAAGCCGCCTCACACACATATGTTGGAATTAGGTCCAGGAAGCTAATTTAGAACCTAGAGCTCTAACAACAGGTGAATGGATAAATAAAGAGTGGTATAACTATATAATGGTATACTACTCAGCAATAAAAAGGAATGAACTGTTGGTACACTCTAGAGCATAGATGAATCTCCAAATGATTAAGGTGAGTGAAAGAAGCGAGACAAAACAGAAGTACCTAATGTGTGATTACAGTTATATAACATTTTAGAAAATGAAAACTATAGCAACAGAAAGCAGATGGATGATTGCCTGGAGACTGGGGTAGAGGAGTATGGCATGGGGTAAATAGAGGGGGAGCAGGGAAGGACAGGAAGAAGAGATCACAAAAGACCATGAATAATATTTTGTGAGTGATGAATATGTTTGTTACTTTGACTGTAGTGACGGTTATTTTATTTTATTTTTTTAGGTAGCTACTGCATGCGGTTGGTATTCTTTTCCTATTGCTGTCACAACTTAGCATCCTTCTTTTAATTTTTGAATTTTATTTTATCTTTTTATACAGCAGGTTCTTATTAGTGATCAATTTTATACACATCAGTGTATACATGTCAATCCCAATCACCCAATTCATCACACCACCACACCCACCCACCCGTGGCTTTCCCCCTTGGTGTCCATCTGTTTGTTCTCTATATCTGTGTCTCAATTTCTGCCCTGAAAACTGGTTCATCTGTACCATTTTTTCTAGCTTCCACATATATGCATTAATATACAATATTTGTTTTTCTCTTTCTGACTTACTTCACTCTATGACAGTCTCTAGATCCATCCATGTCTCAACAAATGACCCAATTTTGTTCACTTTTATGGCTGAGTAATATTCCATTGGATATATGTACCACATGTCTTTACCCATTAGTCTGTCGATGGGCATTTAGGTTGCTTCCATGACCTGGCTATTGTAAATAGTGCTGCAGTGAACATTGGGTTGCATGCGTCTTTTTGAATTGTGGTTTTCTCTGGGTATATGCCCAGTAATGGGATTGCTGGATCATATGGTAATTCTATTTTTAGTTGTTTAAGGAACCTCCATACTGTTCTCCATAGTGGCTGTATCAATTCACATTCCCACCAACAGTGCACGAGGGTTCCCTTTTCTCCACACCCTCTCCAGCATTTGTTGGTTGTAGATTTTCTTATGAAGCCAATTCTAACTGGTGTGAGGTGATACCTCATTGTAGTTTTGATTTGCATTTCTCTAATAATTAGTGATGTTGAGCAGATTTTCATGTGCTTCTTGGCCATCTGTATGTCCTCTTTGGAGAAATGTCTATTTAGTTCTTCTGCCCATTTTTGGATTGGGTTGTTTGTTTTTTTAATATTGAGCTGCATGAGCTGGTTATATATTTTGGAAATTAATCCTTTGTCCATTGATTCATTTGCAAATATTTTCTCCCATTCTGACGGTTGTCTTCTCATCTTGTTTGTGGTTTCCTTTGCTGTGCAAAAGCTTTTAAGTTTCATTAGGTCCCATTTGTTTAGTTTTGTTTTTATTTCCATTACTGTAAGAGGTAGATCA
This sequence comes from Grampus griseus, assembly GCF_964374135.1. Lineage (NCBI taxonomy): Eukaryota > Metazoa > Chordata > Mammalia > Artiodactyla > Delphinidae > Grampus > Grampus griseus. Next base: position 86,223,666 of record NC_139017.1, read on the forward strand.
AAAAAGATCTTGCTGTGATTTATGTCAGAGTGTTCTTCCTATGTTTTTCTCTAAGGGTTTTATAGTGTCCGGTCTTACATTTAGGTTTCTAATCCATTTTGAGTTTATTTTTGTGTATGGTGTTAGGGAGTGTTCTAACTTCATTCTTTTACATGTAGCTGCCCAGTTTTCCCAGCACCTCTTGTTGAAGAGACTGTTTTTTCTCCATTGTCTATCTTTTCCTTTGTCATAGATTAGTTGACCATAGGTGCATGGGTTTAAATCTAGGCTTTCTATCTTGTTCCATTGATCTATATTTCTGTTTTTGTGCCAGTACCATATTGTATTGATTACTGTAGCTTTGTAGTATAGTCTGAAGTCAGGGAGTCTGATTCCTCCAGCTCTGTTTTTTTCCCTCAAGACTGCTTTGGCTATTCAGAGTCTTTTGTGTCTCCATACACATTTTAAGATTTTTTGTTCTAGTTCCATAAAAAATGCCATTGGTAATTTGATAGGGATTGCACTGAAATTGTAGATTGCTTTGGGTAGTATAGTCATTTTCACAATATTGAGTCTTCCAATCCAAGAACATGGTATATCTCTCCATCTGTTGGTATCATCTTTAATTTCTTTCATCAATGTCTTATAGTTTTCTGCATACAGGTCTTTTTTCTCCCTAGGAAGGTTTATTCCTAGATATTTTATTCTTTTTGTCACAATGGTAAATGAAAGTGTTCCTTGATTTCCCTTTTAGATTTGTCAGCATTCGTGTATAGGAATGCAAGAGACTTCTGTGCATTAATTTTGTATCCTGCAACTTTACCAAATTCATTGATTACCTCTAGTAGTTTTCTGGTGGCATCTTTAGGATTCTATATGTATAGTATCATGTCATCTGCAAACAGTGACAGTTTTACTTCTTCTTTTCCAATTTGTATTCCTTTTATTTCCTTTTCTTCTCTGATTGCCATGGCTAGGACTTCCAAAACTATGTTGAATAATAGTGGTGAGAGTGGACATCCTTGTCTATTTCCTGATCTTAGAAGAAATGCTTTCAGTTTTTCACCATTCAGAATGGTGTTTGCTGTGGGTTTGTCATATATGACCTTTATTATGTTAAGGTAGGTTCCCTCTATGCCCACTTTCTGGAGAGTTTTTATCATAAATGGGTGTTGAATTTTGTCAAAAGCTTTTTATGCATCTATTGAGATGATCATATGATTTTTATTCTTCAATTTGTTAATATGGTGTATCACATTGATTGATTTGTGTATATTGAAGAATCCTTGCATCCCTGGGATAAATCCCACTTGATCATGGTGTATCATCCTTTTAATGTGTTGTTGGATTCTGCTTGCTATTATTTTGTTGAGGATTTTTGCATCTATATTCATCACTGATATTGGTCTGTAAATTTCTTTTTTGTAGTATCTTTGTCTGGTTTTGGTATCAGGGTGATGGTGGCCTCATAGAATGAGTTTGGGAGTGTGCCTTCCTCTGCAATTTTTTGGAAGAGTTTGAGAAGGATGGGTGTTAGCTCTTCTCTATATGTTTGATAGAATTCACCTGTGAAGCCATCTTGTCCTGGACTTTTGTTTGTTGGAAGATTTTTAATCACAGTTTCAATTTCATTACTTGTGATTGGTCTGTTCATATTTTCTCTTTCTTCCTGGTTCAGTCTTGGAAGGTTATAACTTTCTAAGAATTTGTCCATTTCTTCCAGGTTGTCCATTTTATTGGCATAGATTTGCTCGTAGTAGTCTCTTAGGATGCTTTGTATTTCTCCAGTGTTTGTTGTAACTTCTCCTTTTTCATTTCTGATTTTATTGATTTGAGTCCTCTCCCTCTTTTTCTTGATGAGTCTTGCTAATGGTTTATCAATTTTGTTTATCTTTTCAAAGAACCACCTTTTAGTTTTATTGATCTTTGATATTGTTTTATTGTTTCTATTTCATTTATTTCTGCTTTGATCTTTATGATTTCTTTCTTTCTGCTAACTTTGGGTTTTGTTTTTTCTTCTTTCTCTAGTTCCTTTAGGTGTAAGGTTGGACTGTTTGTTTGAGATTTTTCTTTTTCCTTGAGTTAGGTTTGTACAGCTATAAACTTCCCTCTTAGAACTGCTTTTGCTGCATCCCATAAGTTTTGGATTGTTATGTTTTCATTGTCATTTGTCTCTAGGTATTTTTTGACTTCCTCTTTGATTTCTTCAGTGATATCCTGGTTATTTAGTAACAGAGTTTTTAGCATCCATTTGTTTGTGTTTTTTATGTTTTTTCCCCCTGTAATTCATTTCCAATTTCATAGCATTGTGGTCAGAAAAGACGCTTGATATGATTTCTATTTTCTTAAATTTACTGAGGCTGGATTTGTGACCCAAGATGTGATCTATCCTGGAGAATATTCCGTGCACACTTGAGAAGAAAGTGTAATCTGCTGTTTTTGGATGGAATGTCCTAGAAATATCAATTAAATCTATCTGGTCTATTGTGTCATTTAAAGCTTCTGTTTCCTTATTTATTTTCATTTTGGATGATCTGTCCATTGGTGTAAGTGAGGTGTTAAAGTCCCCCACTATTATTGTGTTACTGTCGATTTCCTCTAACAGTTGTTAGCAGTTGTCTTATGTATTGAGGTACTCCTATGTTGGGTGCATATATATTTATAATTGCTATATCTTCTTCTTGGATTGATCCCTTGATCAATATGTAGTGTCCTTCCTTGTCTCTTGTAACATTCATTATTTTAAAGTCTATTTTATCTGATATGAGTATTGCTACTCCAGCTCTCTTTTGATTTCCGTTTGCATGGAATATCTTTTTCCATCCCCTCACTTTCAGTCTGTATGTGTCCCTAGGTCTGAAGTGGGTCTCTTTTAGACAGCATATATATGGGTCTTGTTTTTGTATCCATTCAGCAAGCCTGTGTCTTTTGGTTGGAGCATTTAATCCATTCACGTTTAAGGTAATTATCGATATGTATGTTCCTATGACCATTTGCTTAATTGTTTGGGGTTTGTTTTTGTAGGTCCTTTTCTTCTCTTGTGTTTCCCACTTACAGAAGTTCCTTTAGCATTTGTTGTAGAGCTGGTTTGGTGGTGCTGAATTCTCTTAGCTGTTGCTTTTCTGTAAAGCTTTTGATTTCTCCATCGAATCTGAATGAGATCCTTGCCAGGTAGAGTAATCTTGGTTGTAGGTTTTTCCCTTTCATCACTTTAAGTATATCATGTCACTCCTTTCTGGCTTGTAGAGCTTCTGCTGAGAAATAAGCTGTTAACCTTATGGGAGTTCTCTTGTATGTTATTTGTCATTTATCTCTTGCTGCTTTCAATCATTTTTCTTTGTTTTTAATTTTTGCCAAGTTGATTACTATGTGTGTCAGCATGTTTCTCCTTGGGTTTATCCTGTATTGGACTTGCTGCGCTTCCTGGACTTGGGTGGCTATTTCCTTTCCTATGTTAAGGAAGTTTACGACTATAATCTCTGCAAATGTTTCCTCTGATCATTTCTCTCTCTCTTCTCCTTCTGGGACCCCTATAATGCAAATGTTGTTGCATTTAATGCTGTCCCAGAGGTCTCTTATGCTGTCTTCATTTCTTTTCATTCTTTTTTCTTTATTCTGTTTCTCAGCAGTGAATTCCACCATTCTGTCTTCCAGGTCACTTATCCATTCTTCTGCCTCAGTTATTCTGCTATTGATTCCTTCTAGTGTAGTTTTCATTTCAGTTATTTTATTATTCATCTTTGTTTGTTTGTTCTTTAATTCTTCTATGTCTTTGTTAAACATTTCTTGCAGCTTCTCGATCTTTGCCTCCATTCTTTTTCCGAGGTCCTGGATCATCTTAACTATCATTATTCTGAATTCTTTTTCTGGAAGGTTGCCTATCTCTGCTTCATTTGGTTGTTTTTCTGGGGTTTTGTCTTGTTCCTTCATCTGGTATATAGGCCTCTGCTTTTTCATCTTGTCTATCTTTCTCTGAATGTGGTTCTTGTTTCACAGGCTGCAGGATTGTAGTTATTCTTCCTTCTGTGTCTTCCCTCTGGTAGATGAGTCTATCTAAGAGGCTTGTGTAGGTTTCCTGATGGGAGGTACTGGTGGTGGGTAGAGCTGACTGTTCCTCTTCAGTTTTTTTTTTTTAGAGGAAAATTTACAACTTTATTTATTTATTTATTTATTGTATTGTTAATTTACAGTGTTTGTAGTTAGGTTTTATGCATGTATACATATGTTAAAAGGTCCTTCCTAATTTCCTCCTGTCCATCTCTCCAAATTCATAGCAACGTTCTTGGTCTTATACTTTAAAATCTAGCAAGTAACATTGAATACTTTTCTCCATTCTTCCTTCCTTACCTTTGCTCAGAGGTCCTTTGCTGGAATTTGCCCCTTTCTTTCCCTGTGACCCCTTAATTAGGTTAGCTACTAATCATCCTGAGTCTAGGCTCACTAGACTGTCAGCTTCTTGAGGGATTCATCTTTGAATCCTCGAGGCCTAACACAGTACCTAATTACACTAAAAAAGTAAGATGGTTGAATGAACAAATGACTGGAACTTTGTTCATTAACTCTAAATTATCTTGTGTAGTGGAATGAACATGACACTGCAAAGTGAGGAGCTTCGGGCTTGAGATTTATTGTGCCATTAATCTAATCTTTTAGACATTGAAAATAACTGACCCAGAAGAAGACTGGGCCAGATGCCTCCTAGAGTCATCTCATGTCCAATATCTTCAGATCCTGTGACAGCTGCTTCAGGACCCTGTAATCTAATTGTCCACAGAGCACCAACTAATGAGGTGCCCACAAACCTGCGGATAGCCCCACTGATTCTTTCCTTCACAGACAGGAAAAAGAACCTCTTTCTCCTTCCTGATTTTCCACTTAGACTTGCACCAAACGGAAGGAGAAAAGCCGCCCATTTTGTGAAGATCATTACTACTTTTACCATATGCAACAATGAACCCAGTTTTTACATAAATCAAGAGAGAATTCCCCTTTCCTTTCTTCACTGTAGCTGGTCAGTTATTGAGTTTCCACCCCTTCCAACCCCACTGGAAAAACTGACACCCCTCTGCAGTCAAAATCTGTGACTAATGTGGCCCTGTGAAGAAAGCCCCTGACGTCAGTTTCCAGGAAACCTCCGTGACTGAACTGCAGTTAATTGCAGCACCTCCCACACCCAACGTGGAGGCCAGGGAGGAAGTTCACCCTTTACTAATTTTCCTCCAAGCAAAGAGCTCAGGCTGATAAGCTGTCTCATGGATTTCTAGTTCAATCTCTTTCTTTTCTTTAACCCATACTTGCAGGTCATCTAATACAGTGTTGAAGGTAATCAAGCTTAGAAGTGGCTAAAGTTGGACAGAAGTTTCAAGAAACTATCAATTCTTGCTCTCCAGCCTTATCTGATCCAATTTTAGATTTGGAGCCACAGCAAGACAGCTTTGGTGTTACACGGACTATTAGATTTATGAGATGTTAATAAATATTCCTCAAACAAACAAACAAAACCAAACAAAACCATAGGGAATGAGAGATATCCATGGTCAATAATTTTGGAAGTGAGATTAAATAAAAATAAAACATAAAATAATGAACAGTTTTTTTAATGAGTGACTTCTGTGAAAACTGATATGTACTAATGTACATTGTGGGTGTCTAAGAGAAAAGTCTACTTATATAACTACAAACCTATTCATATATTACAGGTTACTTATTAACAGCTCAGAGAACATAGTGTTCCATGGAACACAGTTTGACAAACACTAGTAACGGATGCGGGCAAGTTTAGTTTTGAATTCTAGCAGTGGTACATACCAGAAGTATGGCCCTAGGCAATTTCCTTAATCTCTCTAACTTTTCCAATTTCCTCATCTTTAAAATGGTGATACATTAATACATACCTCATAGGTTGTTCTGAGAGTTAAATGAGATAATATTTCCTGGATGGTTCAGTATCAGAGTGCCTGGTTCAGTGAAAACTGAGGAAAAGATCAAGTTCAGAGCTTCCCTAACAGTCAATTCCTAAGGGTGACTCTGAAATTTCTGCTAGATTTTCAGGAATAAAATACATTGGGTGCCAGAACACCTTTTTAGTAATCCTTTGCTTGTTTCATTTTTTGTAAATATCTTTTTTAAAAAGTTTTGTGTGTTCTTGTGAAAAAATTTAAACCATAAAGAGAGTACAAAGAAGAAAACATAAAATCTTCTGAAACTCCACATCCCAGAGATAACCACCATTAACATTTTTGGTGAACATCTTTCCAGACGTTTCTTGATATACAGATCTATTTGGTAATTTACATAGAAGAACATGTAATGTTCTTACATCCAGCAAGGTAAGTATTGGCTTCCCATTTATTCCTACACAGAGTCTGTGGAGGTCTTTAATTCATCACTGAACAATATTGGGGCCATTATTAACATAAGTTTTTTTCTAAATAGGAAAGGAAATCTGTTCTCCATGAGGGTTCCCAAATTATGGCTGTCTTGACAAATTAATTTTGATAAATGATATAGTTCACTGAACTCTGCAAAATGCCAAGCTCTTCGTAAATAAATTTTATTTATAATCCTCATATCAACCTCATAACTTAGGTGTCAATAGCCCCACTTTTCAAACAGGAAGTCCAAGACTCAGACAGCCTATGTAACTGGCACAAGATCACCCAGCTAATAATCAACAACGACAGGGCACAGGCCAAGGTCTTTCAGTCTCCCAAGCCTACGTTCCTTTCATTGTCCCAGGTTCTGAGTTCTTACCTCCCACTTCCCAACTCAACTCCCCCCACTGCAACGTGATGAGCCTCCAGGAGGACTCCTTCCATCTTTCAGTCTGAACCCCTGTGAGCAGTGACTGAGGTAGGATGTGGGTTTTGCATTTCTGTCTATTCATGGAGTAATAAGTAGTTACAGGGGAAAGGGTGATACTAAAATTAAACCAAATCAAACCATCAACTCTCATGTATTAGTTTCCTCTCACCTCTCCATCACTTTGTCAAAGGAATGTGTCTGTCATCTTATTCTTCCCTGAAATTGTGTTCAGGTGAAAATTTCCTTTCAAGGCTGTCCTCAAGGGAGAGGAATTGGTGATTTATAAAAGAGAGAAAGAAACAAGAAGCAAAGAGAAGAGAAGAAATTGAGGAAAAATAAATCCAGATTATCTTGGGGGTCTCATTTTCCTCCATTTGGGAGCTTAGGAAGATCATCACTCAACAGAAAAATCATAGATGCTCTTAGCAGCTGAGCTGAGACAGGGACTTATATAACAAGGGCTCTCTGTAAATCAGGAACAGTTACAAAAAACAGTTACCATTGTTCCAGAGTCAGTGGACTAGTGGTTCTCTTTCCTTAGCATAAAATATGTAGAATTTTGCTGTGGAGGGTCCCTGTCCTAGAGACCTGTCCATGGTGTGTTCAGGCAAGCTATGCCCATGGTGGACAAGGCTCTCTGTGGGATAATGAAAGCCGTTTCTGTGATATTCCTAACAAAAGTTGGAATAGCCTGAATCTAGTCACAAGGAAACATCAGAAATACCAAAATGGAGAGACAGTCTAGAAAATACTTGCCTGTACTCTTCAAGAATATCAGCATCATGAAACACAAAGAAAGACTCAGGAACCGTTCCAGATAGGAGACTAGAGAGACGATGGTGTAAAACAATGTATGATCAGAGATTTCCCTTTGCTGTAAAATATATTAGTAGGCAATTGGTGGAATCTGAATAAAATCTATAGAGTGGTAATAGTATTGTATCAGTGTTAAAATCTTGATTTTGATATTGTAAAGTGGATATATAGGAGGATGTTTTCGTTTGTAGAAAATACACACTAAAACACTTAAGGGGAAAAGATATCACGTCAGCAATTACTCTCAAATGAGAAAGCTGGAGAAGGATAAAGAAAATGTGATAAAACGTTAATATTTGAGAAATCTGAATGAAGGGGGTTCAGAAATTCTTGGTATTGTTTTTGTAACTTTTCTGTAAGTACAAATTTTTGTCAAAATAAAAAGTAAAAAAAAAAAAAACAGTTGAACATAAGTAAATGATCTGAAGGATACCTATCTTGAAATCATTACGATTTAAGTCCCTCATGGTATAAATACTGTGATTCTACAATAACTATGTTTAGAAGAATAAACCATGGGATAATTCTTTAAGGCCTCTATTTGTTTGTAATATAGAGTAAATATTAAGCCATGAGTTCAAATTTACTTGAATAAATTTTAAAAGATGTGAGTTATCAAAATCATTTCTCACCTTTATTCTTTAGTTCTCCTGAAATATAAAATGTCAAACAAAAGTTTGACAAATTAAATAGATATTAAATACTTGATTTGTTAGCATATTGATTTCAGATCATCTGGATTTATAGTTAAGTGTATTTTCTGTCTACCTATGTTAAAAAACACTGGAAACTTCTTTATGTGAACAAATAACACAGTTTAATGATGCCTATTTAAAAAGAAGTCTATAAGAAAAGGTGTATAATGTAGTGTGGAGAAAAGAACATTTCACAGAGACTCAGGAAACATTCTAGATAACTAGTTAAGTAATTTTATGACTTTGGACAAGTCATCTGACCTGAAAAATATACAGATTGGAATGTTATAATAGCAAAACAGGGCTCCCACTATGAGTTGGACAATTTATTTAAGCTTAAATAATCTCTAAGTTCCCTTTAAGTGTCAACATTCTAACACTTGGAATATAGTGCATTTATTTTAAATGTTTGTGGAAATGTATCCTTGTGGCTGAACAACTTTTGGCCATAGCTAGGATGTATTGTTGCTACTGCTTGGGTAGGAACTCTACTGTGAAATGGGAAATGAATAGAGGAATTGCCTCTATATCCCAACACAGAGATGGATGGCCTGAGGGCTCACCCACTGGCTTTGGAAAAATGTTATCTTCCTCTTTCAGAAGGCCTACTTCCAGACGGCCTTCCCAAACTGACCACCCAAGCACCAGTTGCAATCCTCTCCTCCTCTGTCCCAGCAGCCACCCTGGAGACCCACTCTGCAGAGCTGTCTAATGTCTCTGCATTAGACATTCAGTGCTCTGCACCTGCAGTGGCAGCTGGGTCCTGGAGGTTCCTGAAGGCAAGTGTCCAGTCTCTAGGCCCATGGTGATCTGCACACATTGGATGCTCACTCGGTACAGGAAGTACTGTAGGCTGACTATTTCAGGAACATAAACCAAACCACCATGACTAAATCAACAGAGCATTTCCGGAAACAGAAGCTGAGGGAAAGAGAATGTCTGTAACCTTGCAAAAAGCTCCACCTTTCACTTAAATCTAGGGGGAAAACCTAGGTTGAAGAAGAAGAAATCTGACTCTCACCCTCATTTCAAGCCACATTCCATCAAGCCTGTCAAGTGGAGGTTTCAGGCGTAGCTCCATCCAAGGCTGGGCTTGGGACCCTCCTGGTTAGAGATCTTGTCTTCCACTTTCAGGTGTTGGGGTTCTAGAACCAAGTAGGAGAAATTTCCTACTTCCTGTGGTCCTGCAACCATGGTTTGTTATAGTCCAATCTCATTTTCTTACTCTCATTTCTAGCATGCCTGGGTGTTCACATTTCTTTGAGTTTGCATATACTGTGTCTTGTCTGAAATGCCATTACCCCCAGTCTCCATAGCAAACTCATCCTTCCCTGAAAATGAACCCAAGCAGTCACCTCTCCCAGGGAGTCTTTGGCACACTCCTGAACTCCTACATTTTGTGCACACACTTGCTCCATTATAGAAAAGTTCACATTGTGTCATATTTTTGTATTGCTGTGTCTGTCCTTCATGTTACTCTACAAATGCTTTGAAATTGATAACCACATCAGTTATCCTTGGGTCTCCAGTGTTTAGCATATGCCTAGCTGCTGGCATGTTGCAAAGTAGGAGTGAGGAAGTTTAAACAAACCTCAGGTCCTAGTCTGAAGCCCTCTGCACGGTCAGAAGCAACCTGAGGACATAAGAAACTAAAGACCAACAGAGTTTGAGGTTTCCAGCGTGTGTCTCTTGTCAATTACCAAATGCAAGGTCACTTAGATAGTAGTAGATGTAAAAGGCTGGGCTTTGAATCATTCCTTGCTGGTATAAAGGTGTCCAATCCTTTCATTTAAAGGTTAAATACTCTAACTGGCCTACACAGGAAACATCACAGGAAATCATGTTTCAGTTCAACCTCTGCTCTAATTCAACCACAATTTCAAAATAGTGCAGATTCTGGTAGAGATTGAGAAAGCAAAACTTCTTTGTTTAGCCAGCAGCTAAGATTCTGCTTTTGTTCAGTTTTCTTCCAAAGCCCTTGCATACATATCTGATATTTCTTATCTCCCAAGGGAGTTCCTTAAGGGCAAGATTGTTTTTTGGACAAATATCTTCCTTCTACTTTGCCCCTTCCTCCCAGGCACAGTGCCTGGCCCTAGGAGGTACTTAACATCTGATTATTTTTTAAATTCAAAGTGCAATAGTCCCTGAGGTGCTTTGGGAATCTACAGCCCTTTTCCCCATTCCCATGCCTCATTGTTAGGTGGGTGAGTGTGGTTCTAGGGGACTTTCCTCTCCATTCCCAGTAAGATCCTTGCAAATATTGGAAGGAGAAAGCTTTCATCTAGAGTTCCCTGTGGTAACCTTACCCCCAGTGACTATAGTGGTTACAGAAAGCCAGGACCAAAGCTTAGCTATCACTTTCTGAGTCCGTAAGACCTCAGTTATTAGTTATGGGGCCTGAATTAGAAATCATTGCAATATCAAGTTTGTTTTGCAAGTCATGCAAAGTTGGTGCACGTCATATTATATTTATCAATATTCTTGTTTTGAATACTAAGGATACTTTTATTTGGGGGAAACCTGAGGATCACAGTGGTCTTCCTGCCCTTTAAAAACAACAAATCTAAGCATCTCTTAGTGGTGTCTAGCTTTTACTTCTCGAAATACAGGTTCTGAGCATGTCCTGTGTCCTTGACTCTGAGTTGGGTATTGTGATTTATATCAGTCCTTCTGTTTAGTGTCTCTGAGGAATCACAGTGGGAGTCACTAACTTTACTTTTGAAAATTTCTCAGATGAAGAAGATCTGCATCTCCCAGCTACCTTTTAAAATAACTATGACTGTTGGTTCTCTGCTCACTTTAAAATCACAAGACAAATCTTCTGAAGATCAGCACATGTAGGAAATCTCCCCAGCTTCATCTTGTACAGATGGCTCTGGTCAACAGAAATGACCAGACCCAAATTCAAGTTCTGAAGCAATTTAAGCACATAAATGCCCTGACCCAAAGTGATATCAGATAATGGGAATCCAGTTAATTGAAACTCCTTCCAGCCTGATTGCCTTTTGAGGGTCACTAGAATCTTGTTCATAATTTTACTACCTGCAGTAAATATTTGCAAAAGTTTCAGGAAATTGTAGTTACTAGAGAGGTATATAGAGACTTCTGAGAAGATACCCTAGCCCACATAATATGGTTCAGGTCTCTGCTCTCAAACAAGGTTAAAATATCACCAATCTTACCTTTTGCAGGCTCTTTTCCTCAGTCCTTTAGGCAGAATTGGTGATTATCAATGAGGCGCCGAGACAAGGCTGGTAACACGGAAGTTGGGGCTATTTGTGTAAAAGGAGAAGTGAAGGGGGAATAAATGTGATCACACTGTGATGACAGGAAGCCCAGATGAGGAGACAGAGGAAGTGGGGCTGGGCCTGCCCTCTTTAGCCTCAAAGATACAATCCTTCCCCTGAGGCTTTTTAGAAGCTTACTCCACAACCCACCCAAATGTCTAAACCAGTTTCTCTGCAACTCAGGAAAATCTCAACGACCAAGTTGGTTCAGGTAGAAATCCGTGAGAACTGGTGGGTTCTGGGGAGATTTTGACATTGTTTTTTGTCTAGAAAAGGGCAGTGCTTCTCAATCAAGGTGACATCTCAGAATTACCTGTGGATCTGTTCAAGGATAAGTAGGCCTGACCCCACCATACTTCTCCAGTCCCATTCAGGTAGACAGACTGGAGTGGAACCCAAGAATCAATATTTTAAGAAGTTTTCTAGGACTGACACTTAGGAATGTCCCTTAAGCCATTCCACCTTCTCTCCACCCTCCCTCCAACTACCTTCCAGAAGATCTGTAGTCTCCAGTTTGATTGGGTCACTATTTTCAGATTTCCATGTCTCAAAAGTTGGACTGTCCTTATATAAGGGTACTTTCAGGAGCAAACTCCAAGGCACAATCCAGCGGGAACTAGTAGAAATGATTTGGTTAGTAGAGGGAGCTCCAGGTTTAGAGTCCCAACATCTGGGTTTCAGTCTAACCTTTATTTCTGTTAGCTGTGAGATACTGAGAAACTCTCAACCTCTCAGCTTCAGTTTATTAATAGTAACATCCAATAATAATTCTACTATCTTCCTTTGCCCTGAGACATTAAGATTCTGGAATAACTTCTGGCCAGGGTTGGCTCATGGGGAAAGCTGAGTTAAACAAAGGAGAAAATGTTCTTTATTGCAGACTGTGCTGTGTCAGTCCTTAATATTCTCTTAACATTCCCTAAATATGTAGCTTTTCCCAAACTTGTTAGATCATAGAACAATGTGTGTGTGTGTGTGTGTGTGTGTGTGTGTGTGTGTGTGTGGTATTTCTCAGGGAACAATTTTTCAGTGTAATTGTACTTCAGGAAATGCTGTTATAAACTTTCCTCTCTTCAGCTGGCATCACTCTGAGAAATCACTGCCCCTCACCCGAGGCTGCTGAAGTGGAGTAATTGAGGAAAGACTTCTTGATGAGTTTGATTACTATGTCTCTGTGTCAAAGATTCACATCTCTATGTGCAACCTGGTCTCTCACTTGAGCACCACACAGGAACCTCAAGTACAGTATCCAAAATTCAGCTTAGTAAACTCAACTTCCTCCCAATCAGCCTGATTTCCACCCCCTCACCCCCATTACCATCTCAGGGAAAGATTGACTAAACTCTCAGTTGCCCAAGTCAGATTCAAAGCATCCTTTTAGGCTACTCTTTCTCCCACACTACCACATATTATTGCTAAAAAATGATTAAAGAAGACAATTTTGGTGACAGGAGCAAATTTTATTTAACACTTCTTGAAGTAGACAGTCTCCATTCAGAGAACTGCAAAGTGGGGCAGAAAGCAGGAAGCTTTTATAGAATAGAAAATAAAGAGCAAAGAAGAGAAAAAGAGAAAAATATCTGGTTGACTGGGGCCACATAGTCAAACTTGCTTGGGGTGAGAAGGAACAAGGAAATAAGTATAGAGCCTAGAGTTGATGTGTTGACCAGTCAAGCAAAGCATTTACAAGGACACAAAAGTTATAAAAAATTTCAGTTTGCTGACATGGCACCTGGGGCAGGAGCATCTCCATCTTGGGCCTAAAGAGTTATGTCAATGTTATCAACCAAAAAGTGTTTTAAATTATACCTTTGCCTAAATGTTTTTCAAATCAGGCTACTTCTTATCACTCCAGGGCCATTACACTAATCCTTATCTCTCTCCTGGGTCACTGGATACCAGCCTCCTTCAAGATCAGCTTGGATGTTTTCTGCCTCAGTCCTGAACAGCGCTTTTAAAAATGCATATTTAATCATGTCACTCCCCACTTTAAAACTCTTCAATGGGACAGACTCTGGGAGGGCTCACACCAAGGAGTACATCCCAGAACTTCTGCTGCCAGTGTCCTTGTCCCACAGTGAAACAGAGCCACTCCCGGCCTCTGCAGGAGACCCTCCAACACTAGCAGCCATTTCAGGGGAAATGTAAGCAATCTGTCCTGTTCCTCTGATCTTAGCCTGGAGTTCTGGTGTCTGCAAGCACTTTTCATCTCTTAGAAAGCTGCCCCTCCAAGAGCAGAGGCAGCAAGAGGATGTGTGTGCATGGGTCCGCATGGGGAAGCAGTAGAGACAGAGCCTGGAACCACCTCCTGGTTCTCCCTCCAGAGAAACAAGGAAAACAAGAACTAGCAAGAGCTTGACAAACGCCTGGCTTTGAATTGGAGACAATTCACCTGCCTATTGCTTCATTCCTGGATTTCACTGCAACTAAGTAAGGAAAAAAAAATACCTGAAAGAAAGAAAGCAAAGAAAAATATACCCAAGAAATCCTAAAGAACACCGTGTGGATGAAAGGCTCTTGGTGCTCCAGCCAGAAGTCAGTGCTGTGCCTCTGAGGTGGGAGAGCCAACTTCAGGACATCAGTCCACAAGAAACCTCCCAACTCCACTTAATATCAAATGGCTAAAATCTCCCAGAGATCTCCATCTCAATGCCAAGACCCAGCTTCACTCAATGACCAGCAAGCTACAGTGCTGGACACCTTATGCCAAACAACTAGCAAGACAGGAACACAGCCTCATCCATTAGCAGAGAGGCTGCCTAAAATCATAATAAGGCTACAGACACCCAAAAACACACCACCAGACGTGGACTGGCCCACCAGAAGGACAATATCCAGCCTCATCCACGAGAACACAGGCACTAGTCCCCTCCACCAGGAAACCTACACAACCAACTGAACCAACCTTAGCCAATTGGGACAGACACTAAAAACAAAGGGAACTAAGAAACTGCAACCTGAAAAAAGGAGACCCCAAACACAGTAAGTTAAGCAAAATGAAAAGACAGAAAAACACACAGCTGATGAAGGAGTAAGTTAAAAACCCACCAGACCTAACAAATGAAGAGAAAATAGGCAGTCTACCTGAAAAATAATTCAGAATAATGATAGTGAAGATGATCCAAAATATTGGAAATAGAATAGAGAAAATGCAAGAAACATTTAGCAAGGGCCTAGAATAAATAAAGAAGAAACAAACAATGATGAACAACACAATAAATGAAATTAAAAATACTCTAGAAGGGATCAATAGGAGAATAACTGAGGCAGAAGAACGGATAAGTGACCTGGAAGATAAAATAGTGGAAATAACTACTGCAGAGCAGAATAAAGAGAAAAGAATGAAAAGAACTGAGGACAGTCTCAGAGACTTCTGGGACAACATTAAACACACCAACATTCGAATTATAGTGGTCCCAGAAAAGAAGAGAAAAAGAAAGGGCCTGAGAAAATATTTGAAGAGATTATAGTTGAAAACTTCCCTAATATAGGAAAGGAAATAGTTAATCAAGTCCAGGAAGCACAGAGAGTCCCATACAGGATAAATCTGAGGAGAAACATGCCAAGACACATATTAATCAAACTATCAAAAATTAAATACAAAGAAAGCACATTAAAAGCAGCAAGGGAAAAACAACAAATAACACACAAGGGAATCCCCATAAGGTTAACAGATGACCTTTCAGCAGAAACTCTGCATGCCAGAAGGGATTGGCAGGACATATTTAAAGTGATGAAGGAGAAAAACCTGCAACCAAGATTATTCTACACAGCAAGGATCTCATTCAGATTTGATGGAGAAATTAAAACCTTTACAGTCAAGCAAAAGCTGAGAGAGTTCAGCACCACCAAACCAGCTTTACAACAAATGCTAAAGGAACTTCACTAGGCAAGAAACACAAGAGAAGGAAAAGACCTTCAATAACAAAGCCAAAACAATTAAGTAAATGGGAATAGGAACATACATATCAATAATTACCTTAAATGTAAATGGATTAAATGCTCCCACCAAAAAACACAGACTGGCTGCATGGATACAAAAACAAGACCCACATATAGGCTGTCTACAAGAGACCCACTTCAGACCTAGGGACACATACAGACTGAAAGTGAGGGGATGGAAAAAGATATTCCATGCAAATGGAAATCAAAAGAACGCTGGAGTAGCAATTCTCATATCAGACAAAATAGACTTTAAAATAAAGACTATTACAAGAGACAAAGAAGGACACTACATAATGATCAAGGGATCAATCCAAGAAGAAGATATAACAACTGTAAATATTTATGCACCCAACATAGGAGCACCTCAATACATAAGGCAAATACTAACAGCCATAAAAGGGGAAATCGACAGCAACATATTCATAGAAGGAGATTTTAGCACCCCACTTTCACCAATGGACAGATCATCCAAAATGAAAATAAATAAGTACACACAAGCTTTAGATGATACATTAAACAAGATGGACTTAATTGATATTTATAGGACATTCCATCCAAAAACAACAGAATACATATTTTTCTCAAGTGCTCTTGGAACACTCTCTAGGATAGCTCATATCTTAGGTCACAAATCTAGCCTTGGTAAATTTAAGAAAATTGAAATCGTATCAAGTATCTGTCCGACAAAAACACTATGAGACTAGATATCAATTACAGGAAAAGATCTGTAAAAAATACAAAAACATGGAGGCTAAACAATACACTACTTAATAACGAAGTGACCACTGAAGAAATCAAAGTGGAAATTAAAAAATACCTAGGAACAAATGACAATGGAGACACGACGACCCAAAACCTATGGGATGCAGCAAAAGCAGTTCTAAGAGGGAAGTTTATAGCAATAGAAGCCCACCTTAAGAAACAGGAAACAGTTATGGGGCAGAAACTAACACACCATTGTAAAGCAATTATACCCCAATAAAGATGTTAAAAAAAAAAAGAAACAGGAAACATAAATAAACAACCTAACCTTGCACCTAAAACAATTAGGGAAAGAAGCACAAAAAACTCCCAAAGTTAGCAGAAGGAAAGAAATCATAAAAATCAGATCAGAAATAAATGAAAAAGAAATGAAGGAAATGATAACAAAGATCAATGAAACTAAAAGCTGGTTCTTTGAAAAGATAAACAAAATAGATAAACCATTAGCAAGACTCATCAAGAAAAAAAGGGAGAGGCCTCAAATCAATAGAATTGAGCTATTTGTAATGAGGTGGATAGACCTAGAGTCTGTCATACAAAGTGAAGTAATTCAGAAAGAGAAAGACAAATACTGTATGCTAACACATATATATGGAATTTAAGAAAAAAAATGTCATGAAGAACATAGGGGTAAGACAGGAATAAAGACACAGACTCACTAGAGAATGGACTTGTGGATATGGAGAGGGGGATGGGTAAGCTGTGACAAAGCGAGAGAGAGGCATGGACATATATACACTACCAAACGTAACGTAGATAGTTAGTGGGAAGCAACTGCATTTCACAGGGTGATCAGCTCGGTGCTTTGTGAGCCTGGAGGGGTGGGATAGGGAGTGTGGGAGGGAGGGAGATGCAAGAGGGAAGAGATATGGGAACATATGTATATGTGTAACTGATTCACTTTGTTATAAAGCAGAAACTAACACACCATTGTAAAGGAATTATACTCCAATAAAGATGTTAAAAAAAACCAAACAAACTCTTTAATGGCTTCCCATAGGTTTTAAGCAGGTCCTATTAACTCCTCACACTCAGCTGGCCAGTTCTTCCCCACACCCACCCCCACTGTACTGCCATACTGGTTATTGAATTCCTTTTAATTGCTTGAACAAATCACTCTAGTTCTCTCTCTTTCTCTCTCTCTCTCTCACTCTCCCTCCCTCCC
This sequence comes from Grampus griseus, assembly GCF_964374135.1. Classification (NCBI taxonomy): domain Eukaryota; kingdom Metazoa; phylum Chordata; class Mammalia; order Artiodactyla; family Delphinidae; genus Grampus; species Grampus griseus. The sequence continues at coordinate 86,241,122 of NC_139017.1, forward strand.
TCCCCTCTTGTCTTTGGAATATTCTCTCACCTGTAGACTCAAAGCTCTGTAAACCTCTGTGTTGCTCTGTGTATGTTGAACAATTGTGTCTGGAACATAAGAGGTGCTCTATAAATGTTTGAATAACTTCAGGCCTGAAACTTAGGAGAACTGGAGATTTGGGAAGGGAGGAGAAAATAAGAGAAGGATAGAGAGATAAGTAGAGTGAACATCTGTGGAGAGAGAAGTGGTTATTAGAGAGAGGATTTTAGGAATATCAGGAAGAATACCTCAAGACAAGAGTTCCTCATAGCAGAAATGAATGATCATTTTGATGGAGAAAATTTATTTAATGTACTCCTCTCCTTCATCCCAATTGCTGATCCAAGTGCTTGACAACCAGAGGCAGCTGTGTCCTGGGAGTCAGGGAAGGGTAGAGAGCTCTATACCCACTCACACCCAAACCTACAAGATTTCATTGAGAACTTAATGTTGTTTCTGACCATTAGATATTTACAATCCATTTGGAGGAAGAAGAAAAAAAATGGAGAATAAGACAATGTCAGGGCAGCCCATGTTTTTGAATAATCCAGAAGAAAGCTCAAAAACTATGAGAAAAACTAAATTAGAAAAAGGATATAGCAGAAGGTCAGACCCATGGTTTGGTTTTCTCAGTGCATGTTATTGATCAAGTATGGTAGGTGATAACAGAATCTGGGTGTTTAGGAGACCTGAAGTTGGCCAGATAAGGAGTGGGAACACAAAATATTGATGCTGCGTTATCATGCAGTAGTACCTGCCAAAATGCCTCCTGAATGGACAAAACCTCACATAGACATGGAGAAATCACTGGGTTCCCATTTAAGCCTTCTTTTTTTTTTTTTTAAGATGAGTGAGTCTGTTTTTATTATTGGAAAATATTGAAATATGAGAAGAATACAGATAAAATTCCAAGCTGAGGGTAGAGAGCATTTTTTTTTAATTCCAGCTATAATAACCAACAATGATACTGCCTTGCTTTTAAGGCATAATCCAATGTGACATTGGGATTGGGAAACCTGCATCCAAAGCAGCCCCCTACTCGCATCATTGTCCCAGATACCATACTGCCAAAAAGTTTGGCACTTTTTTTTTTTGGCTGCGTTGAGTCTTCATTGCTGCATGCGGGCTTTCTCTAGTTGTGGCGAGCGGGGGTTACTCTTCATTGTGGTGCACAGGCTTCTCATTGTGGTGGCTTCTCTTGTTGCAGAGCATGGGCTTTAGGCACGTGGGCTTCAGTAGTTGTGGCATGCAGGCTCAGTAGCTGTGGCTCGTGGGCTCTAGAGTGCAGGCTCAGTTACCCACGGGCTTAGTTGCCCACGGCATATGGAATCTTCACAGACCAAGGCTCCAACCCGTGTCCCCTGTGTTGGCAGGCGGATTTTTAACCACTGTGCCACCAGGGAAGTGCCTGGCACTTTTTAACATAATGTCTATGATATATTATGCCTACCTGATTTAGGCCCTAGGAGTGATACGGGCTGTAGAAGTACAAATACAGTGCTGTACGCTGAAACTTATAGTGTTATAAACCAATGTTATCTCAATAAAAAATAAATTTAAAAAAATTAAAAAGTACTGTCTTAGTATGTTCAGTCTGCTATAACAAAAATACCATAGATTGGGTAGCTTATAAACAACAGAAATTAATTTCTTGTAGTTCTGGAGACTGGGAAGTCTGAGATCAAAGTGCCAGCAGGTTTGGTGTCTGGTGAGAGCTTGCTTCCTGGTTGATAGAAGGTCGTTTTCTTGCTGTGTCCTCACAAGGCACAGAGGAGAGATGGAGAGCTCTGGGGTCTCTTTTATAAGGGCACTGATTCCATTCATGAGTGCTCCACCCTTATGACCTAATTATTTCCCAAAGGCCCCACCTACTAATACCATCACATTGAGGATTAGGTTTCAACATATGAATTTGGGGAACACTTTCAGTTTATAGCACATACCCAGAAGAGAAGAACTGAATTATGGAAGTCAGAGCTAGGAGTACACTGTAAAGGAAATAACAGAGGGTTGGAAATCAAAAGGCATTCAGAGAGATACTTTAAGGAAGTCATTTAATATCTTTGAGTCTTAGTTTCTTCATCTGTGCTGTGGGGATCGTTTCTACTTTATAGCCAAATGAGGACCAAATGAGAAACTATGTGAAAGAGCTTTATAAAATTTAAAGTATGATATGAATGTTACTTGTTATCCTCAGCATATTCCTTGGAAAACACTTAGCCAATCTTCCCAATTTTTCAGATTCAGAGCCTAAAACCTAAAGTGCTGAAGAGACTTGCCTCAGGTCAGCTAAGAAAGAACTAAGCAGATACCACAACCTTCTACTCTTTCAGTGGTTAGGGGTGTGGTCAGACCCCAGGAGCATGCACAAGGAGTGGACCCCTTGTGCTGAAGACTCTTGATTTCTGCCTGAAAGTTGTGACTCTCTCTTACTAAGGTCCCAAATTCTTTGAGCTTGAGCAGGTGTGGACCAGTGAGAAACCACCAAGATTGTATATGGGTTTTCTTGCCCTCCTGCCTGAGATCAGAGAGAGCAGGGTGGCAGGTCTCTGTGGAAACACAGCTACTCCCTATGATGGCAGGAGTGGCTATGACCTTTTCTTCTGACTCCATCTAGTTGGTTGTACATCTATATCCCTCTCATCTACCAGTAAAGGCCTGCACAGCCCTGGGACAAGAATCAGAAATTTACAGGTCATCGTGTAACCTTCCCTTCACTTCTCCTAAGAAGGAATCTAAGTCTGTGAGTGACAAAAGGTTTCTTTTGCAGACTAACCCACTTCTGAGCCTAAAGGCACAAATATGTCAGGGTGTGGTCATGCTACCTGGAGGTGTCCAGTGTCCCCCAAGGACAGGCATCCCTGATAAACCTGGGAAAGTCACTGACAAGTGTTGCTTCAACCTGGTAGAAGTCAGTTACAGAGATTCAGAGGCTTAAAAAATACAGTGCAGGTAATTGACATACAAAATTTCCTGCAGAAATCATCATCCTAGAAGCTGTGGTCTTCTCTAAATACTTTCTATGTCTTGTCCTCTTAGTCAGGGTACACCAACTGTCCTTGACTTTATGGGACGTAAACTAATCCAAACATGACCTTCATGTTTTTGTATGTTTTTCCAGCAGTGAAAATAAGGGAAGCTATAATGGAAGGAAAGGTCTAATAAAAAAAAAAAGTGTGTGTGTGTGTGTGTGTGTGTGTGTGTGTACACATATTTAGCAGCAAAAGTCTTTATTCAAATGAAGTTTTAAATGGAATAAATAAGATACATCAAAACAGAATTGCTTAGTGAGTGCAGGAATGGGGCTTAGAGACTGCTCAACCTCTTCCTCACCTTTGGTGGCTTCTCAAGCACCTTTGCCCAGCTCTAAGGTCAGAAAACCACTGGTTTGGGTGAGATGAGACTCCTGGGTTCTTTGGCAGTATTGGGGCTTATTTTCAGTTGTGGGAGCAGGGCTGTGGCTGCTCCATTCCTGCAGCCCTCACTAACTTGGAAGAGACTCCCCAGGCTTCATGTTTCATTGCCATGTCTCAGTGGAAATAGGAAGCCAGTTCTACCCGCAACATGTCCCCTTCCCCATTTGAGAGGTTGAGAGCTGTGGCTTCCTGCAGAAGGAGTAGTGGAGAAGTTTCTCCCAGTTGATGGCAATTGTGCTGGCCACAAACATTCTGAGGCTTTGTTACCTGAGTGGAGCTGCAGGCTTGTAGGAGATGGAATGTAAGACTTGGGGCTGGAGGGGGAGTTCCATGGCTCTGGCATGTGCTGTGATACACTACACTCTCTCCTAGCCAAGTATAACCAGTGATGCCGGCATATACAGAAATGTTCCTTATGTGTCCCTAGGCAAGGAGAAAACCTACTGAGTTGGTAGGTGGTGTGGTATAGGGGAGAGAGGACAGGACTCAGATATAGAATTTCTGGATTCTAGTCTGTGTTACCTGGGGAAAGTCCACTTAATCCCTTAGGAGATCACTTCTTGTGAAGAAGATGTTGTGTAATCCATACATTCTCTCTGGGCCTTAAACATTCTGAATATTTATTACTTTGTAATGTCAAAATGAAATTTGACTACATAATAGTTTTGGCTGGGATTTGGTACAGAAGGTGGAACCTAGAAGAAGAGTTACAAGAGCTACCATTTACTGAGCACTTGCTATGGGCCAGACAGGCAGTGCATGTTCTCACTTAGGGACAGTGTGAGATGGGCATGGCATGTCCTCCTTTACAGATGAGAAAGACTAAAATTGGTGAGTTTAGGTAACTTTCCCAAAGCACATTACAAGAAAGTGGCAGAGCTAAAATTAAAAACTTTCCCATGACACAAAAGCCTGCTCTCCTATCCAATTTCCTGCAGAGCTAGTCTGACATTAACCCTGGCTCCCAATGAGCCACCTGTGGATAAATGAAAGCTGACAAGTTTTACTTTTACTGGGAGTACCCTAAGATGATCACACAATATTTTCCTAGTTTACAAGAGGAGCAAGAAGAGGGCAATTCTCTCTTCATAAAGCAAGGTCTGAGAATGTTTTCAGATACCCAGCATAGTCTCATATGTGCTGTTTCCAATCCAAGGTTCTGAGTAACACCCACGCATGGTGAACATAATCTCTTTGCTTAACTCAAAAAAAGAATGTTTCAGAAGAAAGTTTAGGCAAGAGATAATCCTAACCTCAGCACTAGGGGCGCATAATTTGTAGGAGCCAGAAAAGAAGTCAGGCAGCATCTGAATGTGCAATGTTGACCTCAGCTTTTCTACTCAGAAGTCAACTCAGCTCTTTAGAGTTGCAAAGAGCAAAAAACACATGCCCACCACACCCTATGCTCTAACTTACTAAGAACATGTGCCAGTAGGAGAGGGAGCAAGTGCAGGCAAGAGCCTGGTAGAGGGCCTGGCAGGAAGAGGTGGAACTCAATAAATACAATGTCCCAGCTTCCAACTGAGCCTGCTACCATAATAGCAGGGGAGATAGAGAATCATAGATTCATCATGGGTCCTCTGCCTAGCCCTCATTTCCCCAAATCTTTGTTTCCCACTTCTAAGTCTTGAGTGCAAGACTGGCAACCACTGATCTTTTTACTGTCTCCAAAGTTTTGCCTTTTCCAGAACATCATATAATTGGGATAAAACACTATATATCATTTTCAGATTGACTTCTTCCACTTAGTAATATGCATGTAAGTTTCCTCCATGTATTTTTATGGCTTGATAGCTCATTTCTTTTTAGTGCTGAATAACATCCCATTGTCTATGTAGCACATTTTATTTTTCCATTCATCAGCCGAAGGACATCTTTGTTGCTTCCAAGTTTTGGCAATTATAAATACAATTGCTACAAATAGGTGCAGTTTTTTGTGTGAACATACGTTCTCAACTCATTTGGGTAAATACTAACTGGTGTGATTGCTCAAACATATGGTAAAAGTATGTTCAATTTTGTAAGAAATGCCCAAAATGTCTTCCAAAGCATTTGTACTGTTTTGCATTCCCACTAGCAATGAATGAGTTTCTGTTGCTCCATATCCTCACCAGCATTTGGTGTTGTCAGTATTCTGGACTTTGGCCATTCTAATAGGTGTGTAGTAGTCATCTTATTATTTTTAATTTTGAATCACAAGTGTAATTTTATATGTGTAGTTTTACACTAGTTATTTGATTAACGTTTGTCTTCCCCCATGACTGTGAATTTAGTGAGAGCAGGGACTTCCTCTGTTTTTGTTTATTTTGCACTTATATTTTGTACAATGCCTTGAACATAGTAGACCCTCAATGAGTATTTGAACAAATGAGTGGCCAGCATTACCAGTTCATTTTGGAGATGAGCTTCTACACAAGGATCCTGGAGCAGAATGGAGCAGAATCTGACCTGCTTAGACCGTTCCTGGAACACCAGTTCACTGTCAGAATTCAGCAGTGTCCACAGCCATACTCATAGGCATCTGGTCATCAGTCTTTGGTAGCTAATAGTTTAGGTAATTGCCTTTTATGTTAACTCTAAATTACTCAATCCAGTTTATGAACCATTGAACAAATATAGTTCTTTTCCTTTTTGCATCATCTAAGGAAACCTGGCTTCTTACTCAAACACTTCTTCAGGGCTTCATGGATATCTCTGTTTCTCAGGCTATAGATGATGGGGTTGAACATGGGTGCTAGGATGGTATAAAGTAGAGAAAATCCTTTGTGCAAGAGTTGGGAAGAGTTGGCTGAGGGCATGAGGTATGTGGCAATCAGTGTCCCATAGAACACCATGATCATGGTGAGGTGAGAGAAGCAGGTGGATAAGGTCTTTTGCCAGCCTGTGCCAGATGGAATTCTTAGGACAGCAGCAAGAATGAAGGAGTAGGAGGTTGTGATGAGAGGAAATGGGATCAGAGTCACTGCAGAAGAGGTGGCATAGGCAATGGTCTCGGTCAGTGAAGTGTCCATGCAGGAGAGATGGACCAGAGGTGTGAAGTCACAAAAGAAGTGATCAATTTCATTGGGTTCACAGAATGTTAGTCTAGACAGTAGGACCATCGTGATTGCTGTGAGAAAGAAGCAGCAGAGAAATGTGGCCATTTCTTTTGCCACATCCTGCAGTGTGTGAGCATGTAATTGTGTGAGTAGTTAAGCTCGTCCTGCTATCACTTATCATACAAAAGCCTTCAATACATTAATCCCATTTTAAAATTGACCCAGTGTCCTAGGTACCATTTTGTGGAGATCTGGTTCCAGCTTTTCAAAGGGGCTCACAGAACTAACCTGGAATCTGTACTGACCAAAATTCCTGGTGCCCAGAAGATGTCCAGCAACTGGCCAATCAGACTGAGCTCATTCAGTGGAGCATGGAGAAGGCACAAAGAGAGAACTTCTCTCAATCCCCTGCAAAGTGCAAATAACAACCTGAGATCTCAGAGAGAAGGCTTCGGTCTGACAGAATACAACCAAACTCCAGAATGTTACTGCTTGTTTCTGCTAATGATGATGTTAGGACTTGATCCCAGGTACTGTCCTAAGTGCTGAAAATATGTAACCCACTTAATCATCACAACAACCCTATGTAGTGAGTACTCTTATTATCTTTACTTTCCAGATGGAGTCACAGAGAAGCTAAATAACTTAACCATGGTCATCAGCTAGAAAGTGGAAGGGGTGAGATTCAGACTTGCTCTGGATCTCTCACTCCTAACCATGAACACTGCCTCTCATGGGGCTTGGGTACATGGCTAGTTTGCATTATCTCACAGAGGTGGGAAGGAGAAGGGTTCCACAAGGAAGCCTCTCATCCAAGTTTTAACTTCAGGGAAGGTGAGACTTGCTTTGTCAGTTGGTGAGGGAACAATTCCATAAAGGGTTACAAACTCTGACAACCTTCTCTACCTGTCTCCTGTACTTGTTTTCACACTACTACTTTTATGTCCTTTCTTTATTACCTTAAAAATAAATCTAACATTTTTTGGATATGTGCATAGGAAATTACTACTTTCCCTCTACCAGGCAATTATAGAGCTGCTGCACTACCTTGATGCAGTACAGGAAGGCATGATAGAGAATAGAAAGCAGGTGAAAGGTATGAGATAACTGACTAGAAAGGCAGTGGAGCCTGGTTAAGAGCACAGCCTCTAAAATTAAACTGGCCTAGATTCAAATTCCTGCTCAACCACGAATATATGTGAGCGAAACCATTTTATAACCTTTAAGGGAAGAGCAACTCTGCTGCCTCTAGGTCTGAGAAGATGAATCTTTTAAGGGCAGCAGAGAGGTTGATGATACTAATCCCCCACCTCTGACCCTAATATACAACTACTATCTCTCCCTCTATCTCCCTCGCAGAAGCGAGGAAATCAAAAAAGGATATTATTAAAAAAGATAGAGATGTGGACTCTGCTAACACGCTCCTGTGTTAACTCTGCTCATGCACACTGCTGGACTATAGAGCCACAACCCCAAATCACATGATATGTCTGTGCTTCATGTCTGCACAGAGCTGGGTCCAGAGTAAGGGCTCAATAAATTGTAGCACATTCCACCCCTCCTCTCTTCTTCATCTCTTTCTCTTCCACTCCTTCCTTCCTCCCAAGTATGCCAGCCCATTTAATGCTATCTATAGGTAGATGAGCTCTTATGCTAAAAGAAAAGCATCTGCTTCCCTTCATTGGAGATATTGAGAGGACAAATTATAAAGACAAAGAGACTAAAGCACTGGAGAGTTATTTGGATTTGATGATTTTTAACATCCCTTCCAAACTTGAATGTTTTTCCTAATTGGGACACATTCCATTCCCTCAGGACACACACATAAAGCAAGCTTGTGGGAAAGAGAAGAGACATCACAAAGCAAAGTAAAAACACAAATACTCAGTAAATAATCAGAGGTTTTATATCTTCCACTAACAAAAATCAAGGAAAGACATGAAATGACTCAGGTGCTATCTGAAAAGGAGCCATTCTCTTAACTGAATTCAGTGGTTAATGAATTAACCAATCAAGTCAGCCAACATTTGGCTTATTGATAAGGGCTGTTGTCTCTTGCCAGCTGCTGGTTAATTCAGCTGAACAATTGGTCTACCAGACAGACAAATAATTTGATTTTCTCACTAAACTGATAACTGATTTAGTATGCCAGGGAATTGTATCTCTCTGACCTCATCTAGTAAAGGACAGATTTAAAATAGGGAAAACTGAAGCATACACCAGCAGAATAGATAAGTTCTACTTGTCAGTGCCTCAGAGGGGTCCACATCAAATTTGGGGAGTCAGGCCACAGAGACAATGCATGTAAATCTCCCCTTGATTCATAGAACTGGGCTAGACAGCTGGAATCCTGCTTTTATCCAAAAATACACCTCCCTGTGCAATTGACAAAAACAAAGTTGGAGCTGTCTTTCCACATGAACCTTAGGAGGCCAGTTGACTTTTGGCCCCATCTTTCAACCTCCTTCCTCTGTGTAAACTTAAGTCCCTCTGTGGGCAAAGCCATAACCTCCTCTGATATTGGTGCTCATGGGCATTTCCCAAGTGACATTTGTGGGGAATTGTTCTTATTTTGGAAATAATATGAAACCAAGTTACCTTAGAGGAAATATCTTTTTCCCCTTGCTTTGTGTTAAGTTTCTACTTTAATAATGACTCTGTATTTATATGACCTTTGTAAAGAGCTTTAATTTGTAAAGAGCTATTGAAAATGTATCATTATGTTATGTTTTGGTAGAATGGATTAAAGTAACATTTTGAAGGAAATATTCAATTTTTTTCTATCCTCAGGAAGAAAAATTACTGTGCACATCTTTATTGTGTAGGTTTGGTGGAAACTGAAGCAAGTATCTGTGATAGTAAACATTTATCACCAAAGCCATTAATTAGGATTCTAAAGAACTTGTGTTGTCTTGGATTCTTGTTATTGATTAAAAATAGTAAGCAAGGCTAGTCCTGTTCTGGGAAGTGTACATTTGTGAGTGGAAACCTTACGGAATTAAAGTTATCATTTACTGATAGACATTAACAAACTGGAGAGCTATTAGCTCAAACTAACATATTAATACAGCTATCCAATAAGTGTAACAAATGAAACAGTAATAAAATAATCAATGAATTGAAACTACCTCATTTGTTCTTTAGAACTGAAATATTTTCCTCTAATGAACTATCTGAATACATGAGGCCTCTGGGTAGGATATCCTTACTGAAATCTACTAAGTAACCACCATATGCCAGACATTGTGCTAAGCCTATGCTATTATCTATATTCCGCACAACGCTTCTTACATATTGCTTATTTTACTCATGAGGAAATCCAGGCTTTTAGAGGTGATATGACTTGTTCAGAATTACCCAGCCAGAAGAATGTGAGGGAACTGGAAATGGACTAAAAGCTCCATGAGGACAGAGAATGTCTATTTCAGCCACTACTCTATCTACCTCAGAGCCTGGCACATAGTAAGATTTCTAATAAATATTTATAAATCAATGAATGAATAAATACGTGAGCAAATATCTGACTTCATATAAAGTGTTCTTTCTGTTTTATCAAGCCCCTTCCTCCAACCTTCACAAAATGATACTGTAGCCCTGTTAAGTTAAAGGAAGGGCTCTAAAACCTGAATTGAAGTTGACTAGGTAATGGAAGCAGTTACTGATGCTAAAAAACTTTTAATGGCAAATTATACCTTAAAAAAAAAGCAAAGATTATTTTATTTACAGCAAAGTCATTTAGGAGAAGCCTGATTCAGTAATTAAGCCAGTTAGTTATTTTTCAGAAAGGCTACTTCTCAATTTCTAAGAGGTTGTGAAACCATTTTCTACTCTTAAAAATAAAAGATATTTATTTTTTGGAAACCAAGCCACTGATGCAAATTTATTTAAGATTACATGCTTCAGATATGTTCTGCAGCTGGTACATATTCCAGGTAAACACTTTGGACTCTCAAGCCATATACCACAGTGCAACAAGCAATTATAACTCTGTTCCTTTGGCTTCAAGAAGAATTTAAATTATAATGTCTACATACTGTAAGTCTAAAAAAGGTAAAAATTTCTAAAAAGAAAATAAAAAGTGTTAAAATAATAGCATGTTTGAGCCTAATGTGTTAAGTTCAGTTATTCAAGACGATTGGGAAGGTGACTTTGTGGATATAATGGAAAGTTCACTGTATGTTTGCCTATTACATCTTCTCTTTTACTCCCTTGTCCCCAGCCCTTAAGAACCTCAAGCCCCCTTCTATCTCAGAGACTTTGTAATTGTTGACTCTGTCTAGACTATGCCCTGTTTCTATTTCTTTGTGTCAGGTATCACTATTTCATTTCATTTTACTTGTTTACTTGGTTGTTGACCATCTCCCCCTTAAGACTATAATCCTACAAGAGCAGGGATGTTTCTATCTTGTCTGCTACTATATCCAGTGCAGATAGTCTGTGTGTCTCCACACAGTAGGTAATAACTGGCACATAGTAGACAATAACTTTGCAGGAAATAATGAAAACAAAAATCTATAGTGTTACCATGAAATTTGCAGTTATTCTAAGTGATTGGATTTTCAGCCCCTTTAGGGACTGGTTATTTTCTTTAGGGACTTTGCCTTCAGGGGGAAAATGGTACTTGTGTGACTATTGTGACTTTGTTAAATGAGCATTTGTTAAGTAGAGCCCTGGGTATCTGGTTGCTGAGCCATAGTTCAAGAAAAGGAATTGAAATAGAGAAGTTTATTACTCAGAGGTCCTGGAGGAGGTGCACTGCATGCCTCATGGGGCCATGAGAGGTCAAGGCAGGGTACAGGCAGAGAGAGCATGGCAGGACCTGGGGCATATGCCTTTATTAGGGTCTACAGGTGGAATACGTTGGTGTTCCCTGGCTAAGTCCAGATTGGTTAATTCAAACCAAAAAGAGTGGGATTTTGGTGAACTTTGTGGGGCATCTTATTTAAGGGGTACGCAAGGAGAAGGCCTTGGCAGGCACGGGAGAGTAATTATCCAAAGGTGGCTGGGGTAGTCATATCAGGATCTTACATTTACTTATGACTGTAATGGTGTTATCTAGGGCATGCACTCACAGGATGGGAGCCAGTCAGTTCAAGTCCCCTGCAGGCTGCTTGGCCACACAAATGGATGCTGGGGCAGCAATATTATCGAGTAGTCTAGCAAAACTCTCAACAATGACTAACCAGTCAAGATTCTTCACATGCAGACCACAGACAGAGGAAATGTCGACCACACAATCCTACTCCTTAGCCATATTTTAAAATAGACATGTGAATAGTAAAGAAATAAATTACTTGCATTGAAAAAAATTTAAGTGAAGATAAAGATTTTAAAAATATATATATAAACTCCAGCTCCAGTTCCTCATAGGTTATTTTATTTATTGTCTGAGCCTCATATCAAGGTGAATTTTTGCGTAAGACCAGAAGCACTGTGGAGAATGTGGACTGCTCCAGAACCTGAGCTTCAGGGTCTGTTGATAGGTGGCTCTAGTCCAGTCTTACTTCCCTGTTCATAACCTGTGAGAAGAGAAGATATTAATTTACCTTCTTAGGACTTTTAAGTGACTTGTGAACAATAGTTAAAAGATGGGAGGGGCATCGCTTTTTGCTTTATAAGGTTTTATTTCAAAGTTCCTCTTCATCTTTATTTCCTACTATTTTTCTTATAAAATGGAAGAAGAAACATAACTGTTTCTCAGAGTGACTTCTTGAGCCTACATAAATTGTTTGGTGGTTCCCTTCCAATCATGAAAGGCTTTCTTGGCAACCATGGCTCTAATTCACTCATTCCAAAGTTGTCTTGCTCAAACTGTTTTCCAGATATCATGCCTGAAGGTTCAGAAGGAAGGGACCTATTTACCTACATAATTACTAGGCTTCCTGGTTCCATTTGGTTTATGTCTTTGTTCATTAATTGACTATGTATTCTGTGCTAATTTGGTAATGCAGACTGGAAATTATGAAGGTACACGCCCTGCCTTCATGTTATTTTGAGTCCAATTAGGGAGGTTGAGTACAAACAGATAATGTCAATAAAATGAGATATAAATAAAACTACTTTAAAAGAAGACTGAGGGAAAGAGGGGTCAGCTGAGATGATGACAAAGGAGGCTTCTAACCCCACTTCTCCCATGGACACAATGAATGTTCTGCTACTACACAGAGAGCAATTACCTCTGAAAGAAATCCAGAAGCAAGTTGTGTGACTCCTACATATTGGGTGAATAAGAAAATACCCACAGCAAAACAGGTAGGAAAGCAGAGTGAGACATGTTTGGCATAAGCCCCATGCTCAACACAGTGTCATACAATTGGGAGGAAATGCCCAATTCCAAACTTCTACATGAGGAATTAAAGTTTGGACCCCATATTTAGGGCCCCAACTTTTAAGACTCCAACTTGAATGACAGGCTCCCAAAACACCTAGCTCTGAAAGCCAACAAGGTTTGCATCTGCAAGACCCACAAAACTATAGCAAAGAAAGAGTTGTTAGCAGGTGCAGGCACACATCATGGCTGTCTCCCCAGGGTTCAACAGAGAGGAAGCAGGCAAAATTGCTTCTAGTCTTTCCCTGAGAAAGTTCTATCTGAATACTTTTCCCAGGCGGCTGCCGAAGATGGCGGAGGGGCAGGTCCTGGTTCTCGATGGCCGAGGCCATCTCCTGGGCCGCCTGGCGGCCATCGTGGCTAAGCAGGTGCTTCTGGGTCGAAAGGTGGTGGTCGTGCGCTGTGAGGGCATCAATATTTCTGGCAATTTCTATAGAAACAAGTTGAAGTACCTGGCATTCCTCTGCAAGCGGATGAACACCAACCCCTCCCGTGGCCCCTACCACTTCCGAGCCCCCAGCCGCATCTTCTGGCGGACAGTGCGAGGCATGCTGCCCCTCAAGACCAAGCGAGGCCAGGCCGCTCTGGACTGCCCCAAGGTGTTTGATGGGATCCCGCCACCCTATGACAAGGAAAAGTGGATGGTGGTCCCTGCCACCCTCAAGGTTGTTCATCTGAAGCCTACATGGAAGTTTGCCTACCTAGGGTGCCTGGCTCATGAGGCTGGCTGGAAGTACCAGGTAGTAACGGCTACACTTGAGGAGAAGAGAAAGGAGAAGGCCAAGATCCACTAGCGGAAAAAGAAGCAGCTCATGAGGCTATGGGTCAGGCTTCTAATATAGCATGCATCTGGGAGCTGGCTGTGGTCCTCTCCAGTTTCTGTGGAAGATACTGGACACTCTTTTCCCTTTAGCCCACTCCAAAGTCACAAGTATCTCCCTGGAAAGAGCTTGTACACATATCTGGCACCTCAGATCTTGTGGCTGCTGAGGGATGGGCCTCTGGATTGCCTGGCTCTGATAGCCAATGGGGTTTGAATTCACAAGTCCCATAGTACTATAGCAAAGAAGCAGTTCTTAACAGGTGCAGGAGAACCCCTCTGCAGCTATACACTTGGACCCAGCACAGAGAAAACAGACAAAATCAACTATCTCCCAATTTCTTCTTCCTTGGAAGGAGCTTAACTATATACTTTCTCAGTTGCTGTCAGAGGATGTGATTTCCAATCAGCCTGCATCTAGGTGCTGAATGTAATCTTTCCTTTGGGATGCTAATGGGCCTTGGTACACCCTCAGGTATGGGGAGGTATTAAGAATAAGCTTGGACAATCAAAGATTTGAGAGGTAATCAGGAGATTTGGCTGGACTGATAGATAAAGTTCATCTCCTACACAGGACCACTCTGTCGAGATGGGGAGAGGTGGCGTTTTAATCTGATGTATAGAAACCAACACAGAGAGTTGAGGAAAATGAAGAAAAAAAAGAAATATATCCCAAATAAAAGAACGAGGTAAATCTACAAAAATATATCTTAATGAAACAGAGATAAGCAATTTACATGATAGAGAGTTCAAAATAATAGTTGTAAAGTTGCTCACTTAGGTCAGGAGAGTAATACATGAATAAAGTGAGAATTTTGATGAAGAGATAGAAAATATTTAAAAGTACCAAAGCAGAAATCACAGAACTGAAATATATGATAACTGAATTGAAAAATTAAATAGAGGGGTTCAATAGAAGACTAGATCTAGAAGACTAGATCAAGCAGAAGAAAGGATCAGTAAACTCAAAGACAGGACAGTTGAATTATCCAATCAGAGGAGAAAAAAGAAAAAAGAATTTTAAAAAGTGAAGGTAGCTATCAACAATAGAGACAGAAAAATCAATTTTTCCATACAGAAAAATCAATAAGGAAACATTGGGTTTAAACTACACTTTAGGGACTTCCCTCGTGGCACAGTGGTTAAGAATCCACCTGCCAATGCAGGGGACACGGGTTCAAGCCCTGGTCTGGGAAGATCCCACATGCCATGGAGCAACTAAGCCCATGCACCACAACTACTGAGCCTGTGCTCTAGATCCCCTGAGCCACAACTACTGAAGCCCATGCACCTAGAGCCCATGACCCACAAAAAGATAAGCCACTGCAGTGAGAAGTATGCACACTGCAACAAAGAGTAGCCCCTGCTCACCGCAACTAGATAAAGGCTGTGTGTAGCAAAGAAGACTCAACACAGCCAAAAATAAATAAATAAAAATAAATAAATTTATTTAAAATAAATAAACTACACTTTAGATCAGATGGACCAAAAGACATTTACAGACCATCACATCTAACAGCAACAGAATATACAATCTTCTCAAGCACACATGGAATACTTTCCAGGATAGATTATATTTTAGGCCACAAAATAAATCTTAATAAATTTAAGATTGATGTCATATCCAGCATCTTTTCTGACCAAAACAGTATGCAACTAGAAATCAATTACAAGAAGAAAACTGTAAAATTCACAAATATGCAGAGATTAAACAACATGCTCCTGAATAACCAATGAGTCAAAGAAGAAATAAAAGAGAAGGTAAAACTATCTTGAGGCATATGAAAATGAAAATACAGCATACCAAAACTTTGGGATGCAATGAAAGAAGTTCTAACAGGGAAGTTTATAGCAATAAATGCCTACATTAAGAAAAAAACCCTAAATAAACAAACTACCATTCTACCTCAAGGAACTAGAAAAAGAACAAACTAAACCCAAAGTTAGTAGTAGCAGGAGGGAAATAACAAAGATCAGAGTGGAAATAGAGACTAAACAGATAATAGAAAAGATCAAGGAAACTAAGTGTTAATTTTTAAAAAAGATTAAAAATGTAGACAAACTTTTGATGGATTTACCAAGAAAAAGAAGAAAAACTCAAATAAATAAAATTCTAAATGAAAATTAATATAATTGATCCCCACAAGTTTGAAGATTATAGAGATTACTCTGAACAATCATATACAAATAAATTGAACAGCCTAGAAGAAATTAACAAATTCCTAGCGATGTACAACATATCAAGATTAAACCATAAAGAAATAGAAAATCTAAAACTCCAATTACTAATAAGGAGATTGAGTCAGTAATCAAAACCTCTCAGAAAATAGAAGTCTGTGACCAGATGACTTCACTGGTGAATTCTACCAAACATTTAAAGAACAATTAATATTAATCATTTTCAAACTCTTCCAAAAAATGAAGACCAGGAAACATTTCCAATCTCATTTTACAAGACCAGTATTAATTGATACCAAAGCCAGACAAGGACAGTACAAGAAAATTTAATTACAGACCAATATCTCTGATCAACCTAGATGCAAAAATTTATTAAAATATTAGCAAACTAAACTAAACAATACTTAAAAGAACCATATACCATGATCAAGTGGGATTTATTCCAGAGATGCAAGGATGGTTCAACATCCACAAATCAATTAATGTGATACACCACAGTAACAAAATGAAAGATAAAAATTATATGGTTATCTCAATAGATGCAGAAAAAGCATTTGTCAAAATTCAACATCCACTCCTGATTAAAAAAAAAAAAACTCCTAAAAAACTGGGTATAGAGGGAATGTAACTCAGCATATTAAGGCCATATATGAGAAGCCCACAGCTAATACCATGCTCAATAGTGAAAACCTAAAAGTTTTTCCTCTAAGATAAGGAACCTAGCAAGGATACCCATTCTTGCCTCTTTTATTAAACATAGTACTGGAAGTCCTAGACTGAGCAATTAGGTAAAAAGGGGGGAAAAAAAAAAGACATCCAAATTTGAAAGGAAGAAGTAAAACTGTCCCTGTTTGCAGATGACATGATATAATAGATAGAAAACGTTAAAGACACTACACAAAACAAAACAAAACAAAAAACCTGTTAGAACTAATAAATAAATTCAGTAAAATTGAAGGATATGAAATCAATTTACAAAAAAAAGTTGCTTGTCTATACACTAAAAAGAGCTATTGCAAAGAGAAAATAAGAAAACAATCCCATTTATACTTGCATCAAAGGAATAAAATATCTAGGAACAAATTTAACCAAAGAAGTGAAAGACCTCTACACTGAAGATATGGAAGAAGGTACAAATTGATAAAAGAAATGGAAGAAATAAATACAAATAAATAGAAAGATATTCCATGCTTTTCTGATATACTACAAAGCTACAGTAATCAAAGCAGTATGGTATTGGCACAAAAACAGACACATAGATCAATGGAAAAGAACGGGGACCCAAGAAATAAACCCACACACTTATGGTCAATTAATCTACAACAAAGGAAGCAAGAATATACAGTGGAGAAAAGACAGTCTCCTCAATAAGTAGTGCTGGGAAAACTGGAAAGCTACATGTAAAAGAATGAAATCAGTACATTCTCTAACACCATGTACAAAAATAAACACAAAATGGATTAAAAACTTAAATGTAAAACCAGAAACTGTGAAACTCCTGGAAGAAAACATAGGCAGAACACTCTGACATAAATTGTAGCAATATTTCTTTGGATCTGTCTCCTAAAGTGAAGGAAATAAAAGCAAAAATAAACAAATGGGACCTAATCAAACTAAAAAGCTTCTGTACAACAAAGGAAGCAATCATCAAAACAAAAAGCAATCTACTGAATGGGACAAGATATTCAAAACATTATATCTGATAAGGGGTTAATATCCAAAATATATAAGCAGCTCATACAACTCAAATGAAAACAAAAACAAAAACACCCTGATTAAAAAATGGGCAGAAGACCTGAATAGACATTTTTCCAAAGAAGACATACAGATGGCCAACAGGCCCATGAAAAGATGCTCAACATCATTAATCATCAGAGAAATGCAAATTAAAACCACAAAAATATATCACCTCACATCTGTCAGAATGGCTATCATCAAAAAGATCACAAATAACAAATATTGGTGAGGATGTGGAGGAAAAGGAAACTGCGCACTGTTGGTGGGAAATATAAATTTGTAGAGTCATTATGGAAAGCAGTATGGAGGTTTCTCAAAAAACTAAAAGTAGAACTACCATATGATCCAGCAATTCCAATGCTAGGTATGTATCCAAAAGGAAACCAAAAACACTAATTCAAAAAGATACATACATCCCGATGTTCACAGTAGCATTACTTACAATTGCCAAGCTATGGAAGCAACCTAAGTGTCCATCAACAGATGAATGGGTGAAGAAGATGTGGATTCCACATACAATGGAATATTACTCAGCCATAAGAAAAGAATGAAATTTTGCCATTTGCAGCAACATGGATGGACTTGGAGGGCATTATGTTAAGTGAAACAAACCAGATGTCAAATACCTCTCTGACACTCCTTCCTGTCTCCTCCTTATAAGGAAATTGTGATTACATTGGATCCACCTGTATAATTGAGGATTTTTCCACCTCAAGATCCTTAACTTAACCACATCTGCAGAGTCTCTTTTGCCATTTATGGTAACATATTCACAGGTTTCAGGGATTAGGACATGGCTGTCTTGGGGGTTTGGGGGAGACATTATTCTACCTACCACATGATTGATGAAAGGCTGTGGTTAGGAATTTTAGATTACCCTACTTTCCACTCAGATAGTCTTTGCTATCTCTTTTTGACAGAATTGCGTATTTTCTAATCCACTCTTTCACTGAACATATAGGACATGTAGAGTCTCGGCTTTAAACTGAGGCTTAAATTCAACTATACGGCATTTGAGCCCAAAGCTTTATTCCCTGGCCTCATGTAGCCAGTTAGAAACAAGTGTCGGGCTTCCCTGGTGGCGCAGTGGTTGGGAGTCTGCCTGCCGATGTAGGGGACACGGGTTAGTGCCCCGGTCCGGGAGGATCCCACGTGCAGCGGAGCAGCTGGGCCCGTGGGCCATGGCTGCTGGGCCTGCATGTCCGGAGCCTGTGCTCTGCAATGGGAGAGGCCACAGCAGTGAGAGGCCCGCGTACCGCAAAAAAAAAAATAAAACAAAAAAACAAGTGTCTTGTCTTCTGAGATTGGTAAATGACCCAAAGGTGACTGTGACTTCAGCACTCACTCACTCCCCTAGTTTTTGCCTTCTCTGCTTTTTTCCTCTTCCTCTCTTTGAGCTCAGTCACGCATCTGAAAGACATTGTTGTTTTAATCTAGAATTTAGGCATTTCTAGACATTTTTAGGTAGAAGATCTTTCAGATTACCTACTCTACTATATTTCCACTTCTTTAATGTGTTATTAGTTAAGATATTGGAAGTGGAATTTCTGATAATTACAATCAAAAGTGTCTTAACTTAATCGCCATGTCCTAAGGTGATCATATCTATCTTTGTAGATGTTTGATCTCAGCTGTTTAAAAATTTCTGGCAGTTAGTAACTTCAGGGGGGATAGTGGTACCTATCCCGAACTTCCCCAAAATAACCAGTGTAGAGATAACCTGAGTTACTATCTTCTTTTCTAAGTGAACAAATTCTTTATCCTAACATAGTGCTGTAATTTGTGTCCTGGCTATTCTTTTTTCTTTTTTTTTTTTTTGGCTGCACCACATGGCCTGAGGGATCTTAGTTTCCCGACCAGGGGATTGAACCTGCATTGCCTGCAGTGAAAGCATGGAGTCTTAACCACCAGACCACCAGGCAAGTCCGTGGCTATTCTATTTTAGTCCTTGAATCTTGGTCTGGCCACTTGATTTGCTTAGGCTCATGAGTTGTTAGCAAATAGAGACTTCAAAAGTTTTTGAGCACTTGAGTTTACCCTTGCTCTTGTATCTCTGCAACTAACATGAGAACATTCCAAAGCTATTGTGTTGGAGGATGGTAAACAGGTAGAGACTCACCGAAGCCAACCCATGTGAGGCGTACTAGATCAGCCAAGAAACAGCCCATCCTTGGATATGTGAGCAAGCCCAACCAAGATTAGCAGAGCCACCTAGCCAAATTCCAGTAGGCTCCAGATTCATAAGCAATAAATGTTTCCTATTTAATGCCACTGAGGCTTTATTGTCATTTGTCATACAGCATGTTTATAATAGCAATAGATAAATAATAGGTAGCAAAATCTGTTTCTGCTGAAGGAAGTTTATCTTGTCTCTTTTTCCTCAGTGAGAGTTACCTTCTCTTTGCTCTTTCATGAATCAGTTAGGAATAGTGTTTAACTATGAGTAACAGAAAAGTTATCTATATAATGGTTAAACACATTTTGGATGGTAATTTTCTCATGTAACAAGAAGTGTTAGTTAAGCAGATACTGGCATAGGTTTGATGGCCCAGAATCTTAGGACTGAGGTTTCTGTAATGATCTTGACTTTTCCCTCATTATTCCAAGGTGGATATGTAGCCCAAATCCTCACATTCATAGTCTTGAAAAAAGGAAATAGGAAAGAAGAGGGAGAAGGAGAAGGTAATATCAGGAAAAGGAGAAAGTGAAAGCAAGCAATTTCCTTTTAATAATTTGACAAGGAAATTGAACACATTACTGCACTTACATCTTTGGAAATGTCAACTCTAATTTGATAGTCGTTTGTCCTGCTGAAATTTTTTTGGCAGGAGAGAAAGTTCTGTAATTATTAGGAAAAAAGGGAGAATGTCTACTAGGAGACCTATATTTGACACAGCAACACTACTAGTTGAGCTGTTTAACTTCATCTTTTAATTCTGAGCATCCAACAAAGTAGATCCAACTGCTATTTTATCTTCTTTATTGTGCATTATTCTTGTTTCCATCCTTTCCAATAGAATTTTTTTTAACATTGGGAGATAATCTTGAAAAGCTAATCATTAAAAGACTGGTGAGAAAGAACATTTTTCAAGAACAGAGGTGAAAACACTACACAAAAGACATTGTGGATAAGATGTTAAAGTGAAGCATAATAAGTTGAGCAACAAGATAACAATTGAAATCAAGGCTGTCATCATGTCAAACAGCAGTCAACATCATTATATTCAAAATCACTACCAGTAATCAAGAGCATCAAACTACAACATCCAAAACCAAGCATTATTGAGTGTTTACTATGTATCTCGTTCAAAAGAAAATTTTAAAAATTTATAAATAAAAAATTAAAATTTTATGCCCCCAATAGAAAACTATTGACTAAAGGAAAGCATTAAGATATATTTAACTGCCTATAGAAACTAAAACTCTGAACACCAATGTTGTGTGAAGAGTTAAGCTCTAAATATTGTTGAAGATTTTTACAGTGTAAATTTTATTAAGTCATTAAAGTTTTTCCTTTGTTTTCCCAATGGAAAAATGAAACAATACAGAAGAAGAGCTTTGTAAACTATAAAGCAATGCAAATTATGATGATAATGATGGTGAGGATATGCAGAAATCAGGTGACAGTAGAAAGTCTGAAAGTCAGAACTGAAGCTAGGGGGATTCAGAACTTAGCATTGGCTTGACCTGTGTAACACAAAGTTTCACCCCATCATTATGCAAAATAAAAAATAAATTGTGAAGTCAAAGATCGACTGAAAACAGACTGTTTTTAAAATGTTTATTTTTAAGAAGAAAATAAATTTACTACATCCCATCACCTAAAAATAACTGCTATTAATATTTTGATGTATATCTTATCATATTTTTTCCCCTTTCTCTCTCTTCTCCCTTTCTTAGCTCACACACACTCACATACACACCTCACATTCTTTTTTTTTTTTTTAACATCTTTATTGGGGTATAATTGCTTTACAATGGTGTGTTAGTTTTTGATTTATAAAAAAGTGAATCAGTTGTACATATACATATGTTCCCATATCTCTTCCCTCTTGCATCTCCCTCCCTCCCACACTCCCTATCCCACCCCTCCAGGCAGTCACAAAGCACCGAGCTGATCTCCCTGTGCTATGCAGCTGCTTCCCACTAGCTATCTACCTTACGTTTGGTAGTGTATATATGTCCATGACGCTCTCTCGCTTTGTCACAGCTCACCCTTACCCCTCCCCATAGCCTCAAGTCTGTTCTCTAGTAGGTCTGTGTCTTTATTCCTGTCTTACCCCTAGGTTCTTCATGACATTTTTTTCCTTAAATTCCATATATATGTGTTAGTATATGGTATTTATCTTTCTCTTTCTGACTTACTTCACTCTGTATGACAGACTCTAGGTCTATCCACCTCATTACAAATAGCTCAATTTCATTTCTTTTTATGGCTGAGTAATATTCCATTGTATATATGTGCCACATCTTCTTTATCCATTCATCCGATGATGGACACTTAGGTTGTTTCCATCTCCAGCCTATTATAAAGAGAGCTGCAATGAACATTTTGGTAATAACTCTTTTTGAATTATGGTTTTCTCAGGGTATATGCCCAGTAGTGGGATTGCTGGGTCATATGGTAGCTCTATTTGTAGTTTGTTAAGGAACCTCCATACTGTTCTCCATAGCAGCTATACCAATTCACATTCCCACCAGCAGTGGAAGAGTGTTCCCCTTTCTCCACACCCTCTCCAACATTTATTGTTTCTAGATTTTTTGATGATGGCCATTCTGACCGGTGTGAGATGATATCTCATTGTAGTTTTGATTTGCAATTCTCTAATGATTAATGACGTTGAGCATTCTTTCATGTGTTTTTTGGCAGTATGTATATCTTCTTTGGAGAAATGGCTATTTAGGTCTTCTGCCCATTTTGGGATTGGGTTGTTTGTTTTTTTGTTATTGAGCTGCATGAGCTCCTTGTAAATTTTGGAAATTAATCCTTTGTCAGTTGCTTCATTTGCAAATATTTTCTCCCATTCTGAGGGTTGTCTTTTGGTCTTGTTTATGGTTTCCTTTGCTATGCAAAAGCTTTTAATTTTCATTAGGTCCCATTTGTTTATTTTTGTTTTTATTTGCATTTCTCTAGGAGGTGGGTCAAAAAGGATCTTGCTGTGATTTATGTCAGAGAGTGTTCTGCCTATGTTTTCCTCTAAGAGTTTGATAGTTTCTGGCCTTACATTTAGGTCTTTAATCCATTTTGAGCTTATTATTGTGTACCGTGTTAGGGAGTGATCTAATCTCATACTTTTATATGTACCTGTCCAGTTTTCCCAGTACCACTTATTGAAGAGGCTGTCCTTTCTCCACTGTACATTCCTGCCTCCTTTATCAAAGATAAGGTGACCATATGTGCATGGGTTTATCTCTGGGCTTTCTATCCTGTTCCATTGATCTATCTTTCTGTTTTTGTGCCAGTACCATACTCTCTTGATTACTGTAGCTTTGTAGTATAGTTTGAAGTCAGGAGCCTGATTCCTCCAGCTCCGTTTTTCGTTCTCAAGATTGCTTTGACTATTCAGGGTCTTTTGTGTTTCCATACAAATTGTGAAATGTTTTGTTCTAGTTCTGTGAAAAATGCCAGTGGTAGTTTGATAGGGATTGCATTGAATCTGTAGATTGCTTTGGGTAGTAGAGCCATTTTCACAATGTTGATTCTTCCAATCCAAGAACATGGTATATCTCTCCATCTATTTGTATCATCTTTAATTTCTTTCATCAGTGTCTTATAATTTTCTGCATAGAGGTCTTTTGTCTCCTTAGGTAGGTTTATTCCTAGATATTTTGTTCTTTTTGTTGCAATGGTAAATGGGAGTGTTTTCTTGATTTCATTTTGATATTTTTCATCATTAGTGTATAGAAATGCAAGAGATTTCTGTGCATTAATTTTGTATCCTGCAACTTTACCAAATTCATTGATTAGCTCCAGTAGTTTTCTGGTAGTATCTTTAGGATTCTCTATGTATAGTATCATGGCATCTGCAAACAGTGACAACTTTACTTCTTTTCCGATTTGGATTCCTTTTATTTCCTTTTCTTCTCTGATTGCTATGGCTGAAACTTCCAAAACTATGTTGAATAAGAGTGGTGAGAGTGGGCAACCTTGTCTTATTCCTGATCTTAGTGGAAATGGTTTCATTTTTTTCACCATTGAGGATGATGTTGGCTGTGGGTTTTTCATATATGGCCTTTATTATGTTGGGGAAAGTTCCCTCTATGCCTACTTTCTGCAGGGTTTTTATCATAAATTGGTGTTGAATTTTGTCAAAAGCTTTCTCTGCATCTATTGAGATGATCACATTGTCTTTCTCCTTCAATTTCTTAATATGGTTTATCACTTTGATTGATTTGCGTATATTGAAGAATCCTTGCATTCCTGGAATAAACCCCACTTGATCATGGTGTATGATCCTTTTAATATGCTGTTGGATTCTGTTTGCTAGTATTTTGTTGAGGATTTTTGTGTCTATGTTCATCAGTGATATTGGTCTGTAGTTTTCTTTCTTAATGACATCCTTTTTTGCTTTTGGTATCAAGGTGATGGTGGCCTCATAGAATAAATTTGGGAGTGTTCCTCCCTCTGCTATATTTTGGAAGAGTTTGAGAAGGATAGGTATTAGCTCTTCTCTAAATGTTTGATAGAATTCACCTGTGAAGCCATCTGGTCCTGGGCTTTTGTTTGTTGGAAGATTTTTAATCACAGTTTCAATATCAGTGCTTGTGATTGGTCTGTTCATATTTTCTATTTCTTCCTGATTCAGTCTTGGCAGGTTGTGCATTTCTAAGAATTTGGCCATTTCTTCCAGGTTGTCCATTTTATGGGTATAGAGTTGCTTGTAGTAATCTCTCATGATCCTTTGTAGTTCTGCAGTGTCAGTTATCACTTCTCCTTTTTCGTTTCTAATTTATTGATTTGAGGCTTCTCCCTTTTTTTCTTGATGAGTCTGGCTAATGGTTTATCTATTTTGTTTATCTTCTCAAAGAACCAGCTTTTAGTTTTATTGATCTTTGCTATCGTTTCCTTCATTTCTTTTTCATTTATTTCTGATCTGATTTTTATGATTTCTTTCCTTCTGCTAACATTGGGGGTCTTTGTGCTTCTTTCTCTAATTGCTTTAGGTGCAAGGTTAGGTTGTTTATTCGAGATGTTTCCTGTTTCTTAAGGTGGGCTTGTATTGCTACAAACTTCCCTCTTAGAACTGCTTTTGCTGCATCCCATAGGTTTTGGGTTGTTGTGTATCCATTGTCATTTGTTTCTAGGTATTTTTTAATTTCCTCTTTGATTTCTTCAGTGATCACTTTGTTATTAAGTAGTGTATTGTTTAGCCTCCATGTGTTTGTATTTTTTACAGATCTTTTCCTGTAATTGATATCTAGTCTCATAGCATTGTGGTCGGAAAAGATACTTGATACGATTTCAATTTTCTTAAATTTACCAAGGCTTGATTAGTGACCCAAGGTATGAGCTATCCTGGAGAATGTTCCATGAGCACTTGAGAAAAATGTGTATTCTGTTGTTTTTGGATGGAGTGTCCAATAAATATCAATTAAGTCCATCTTGTTTAATGTATCATCTAAAGCTTGTGTGTACTTATTTATTTTCATTTTGTGTGATCTGTCCATTGGTGAAAGTGGGGTGTTAAATTCCCTTACTATGAATGAGTTACTGTCGATTTCCCCTTTTATGGCTGTTAGTATTTGCCTTATGTATTGAGGTGGTCCTATGTTGGGTGCATAAATATTTACAATTGTTATATCTTCTTCTTGGATCGATCTCTTGGTCATTATGTAGTGTCCTTCTTTGTCTCTTGTAATAGTCTTTATTTTAAAGTCTATTTTGTCTGATATGAGAATTGCTACTCCAGCTTTCTTTTGGTTTCCATTTGCATGGAATATCTTTTTCCACCCCCTCACTTTCAGTCTGTATGTTTCTCTAGGTCTGAAGTGGGTCTACTGTAGACAGCATACATATGGGTCTTGTTTTTGTATCCATTCAGCCAATCTGTGTCTTTTGGTGTGAGCATTTAGTCCATTTACTTTTAAGGTAATTATCTATATGTATGTTCTTATTCCCATTTTCTAAATTGTTTTGGGTTCGTTATTGTAGTTCTTTTCCTTCTCTTGTGTTTCTTGCCTAGAGAAATTCCTTTAGCATTTCTTGTAAAGCTGGTTTGATGGTGCTGAACTCCCTCAACTTTTGCTTGTCTGTAAAGCTTTTAATTTCTCCATCAAATCTGGATGAGATCCTTGTTGAGTAGAGTAATCTTGGTTGCAGGTTTTTCTCCTTCATCACTTTAAATATGTCCTGCCAGTCCCTTCTAGCTTGCAGAGTTTCTGCTGAAAGATCAGCTGTTAACCTTATGGGGATTCCCTTGTGTGTTATTTGTTGTTTTTCCCTTGCTGCTTTTAGTATGTTTTCTTTGTATTTAATTTTTGATCATTTGGTTAATATGTGTCTTAGCATATTTCTCCTTGTATTTCTCCTGTATGGGACTCTCTGTGCTTCCTGGTCTTGATTAACTATTTCCTTTCCCATATTAGGGAAGTTTTTAACTATAATCTCTTCAAATATTTTCTCAGTCCCTTTCTTTTTCTCTTCTTCTTCTGGAACCCCTATAATTCGAATGTTGGTGCATTTAATGTTGTCCCAGTGGTCTCTGAGACTGTCCTCAATTCTTTTCATTCTTTTTTCTTTATTCTGCCCTGCAGCAGTTATTTCCACTATTTTATCTTCCAGGTCACTTATCCATTCTTCTGTCTCAGTTATTCTGCTATTGATCCCATCTAGAGTATTTTTTATTTCATTTATTGTGTTGTTCATTGTTGTTTCTTTCATCTTTATTTCTTCTAGGTCCTTGTTAAATGTTTCTTGTATTTTCTCTATTCTATTTCCAAGATTTTAGATCATCTTTTCTATCATTTTTCTGAATTCTTTTTCAGGTAGACTGCCTTATTCCTCTTCATTTGTTAGGTCTGGTGGGTTTTTATCTTGCTCCTTCATCTGCGGTGTGATTTCCTGTCTTCTCATTTTGCTTATCTTACTGTGTTTGGGGTCTCCTTTTTGCAGGTTGCAGGTTCATAGTTCCTGTTGATTTGGTGTCTCTCTCCAGTGGGTAAGGTTGATTCAGTGGGTTGTGTATGCTTCCTGGCGGAGGGGACTATTGCCTGTGTTATGGTGGTTGAGGCTGGATCTTGTCTCTCTGGTGGGCAGGTCCACGTCTGGTGGTGTGTTTTGGGGTGTCTGTGGACTTATTATGATTTTAGACAGCCTCTATGCTAATGGGTGGGGGTGTGTTCCTGTTTTGCTAGTTGTTTTGCATAGGGTGTCCAGCACTGTAGCTTGCTGGTCGGTGAGTGAAGTTGGGTGCTGGCGTTGAGATGGAGATCTCTGGGAGATTTTCGCCATTTGATATTATGTGGAGCTGGGAGGTCTCTTGTTGACCAGTGTCCTGAAGTTGGCTCTCCCACCTCAGAGGCACAGCACTGACTCCTGGCTGCAGCACGAAGAGCCTTTCATCCACACGGCTCAGAATAAAAGGGAGAAAAAGTGGAGAGAAAGAATTAGTAGAAGCAGGAAGAAAGGAAGAAAGAAAGAAAGGAAGGAAGGAAGGAAAGAAGGAAGGAAGAAGGAAGGAAGGAAGGAAGGGAGGAAAAAAGAAAGAAAGAAGAAAGGAAGGAAAGAGGGAGTGAGGGAGGGAGGGACAGTGGGCGGAAGGAAGGAAGGAAGGAGGGGTGAAAGGAAAAAAGGAAGAAAGAAAGAAGATAAAGTAACATAAAATAGAGTAAAATATAATAGTTATTAAATTAAAAAATAATTATTAAGAAAAAAAATTTAAAAAAAAAGGACGCATAGAACCTTAGGACAAATGGTGGAAGTAAAGCTATACAGACAAAATCTCATACAGAAGCAGACACATACACACTCACACAGAGAGGAAAAGGGGAAAAAATCATAAATCTTGCTCTCAAAGTCCACCTCCTGAATTTGGGATGATTCGTTTTCTATTCATGTATTCCACAGATGCAGGGTACATCAAGTTGATTGTGGAGCTTTAATCCACTGCTCCTGAGGCTGCTGGGAGAGATTTCCCTTTCTCTTCTTTGTTCTCACAGCTCGCAGGGGCTCAGCTTTGGATTTGGCCCCACCTCTGCATGTAGGTCACCGGAGGGCGTCTGTTCTTCGCTCAGACAGGACGGGGTTAAAGGAGCAGCTTCTTCGGGGACTCTGGCTCACTCAGGCCGGGGGGAGGGAAGCGTACGGAGTGCAGGGCGATCCTGCGGCGGCAGAGGCCTGAGTGACTTTGCACCAGCCTTAGGCGCGCCATGTGGTCTCCCGGGGAAGTTGTCCCTGGATCCCGGGACCCTGGCAGTGGCGGGCTGCACAGGCTCCCTGGAAGAGGGGGGTGGATAGTGACCTGTGCTCGAACACAGGCTTCTTGGCGGTGGCAGCAGCAGCCTTAGCGTCTCAAGCCCGTCTCTGGGGTCCACACTTGTAGCCGCGGCTCGCGCCAATCTCTGGAGCTCCTTTAAGCAGCGCTCTTAATCCCCTCTCCTCGCACACCAGGAAACAATGAGGGAAGAAAAAGTCTCTTGCCTCTTAGGCAGGTCCAGACTTTTCCCGGACTCCCTCCCGGCTAGCCGTGGTGCACTAACCCCCTGCAGGCTGTGTTCACGCTGCCAACCCCAGTCCTCTCCCTGCGCTCCGACCAAAGCCCGAGCCTCAGCTCACAGCCCCGCCCGCCCTGGTGAGTGAGCAGACAAGCCTCTCGGGCTGGTGAGTGCCGGTCAGCACTGATCCTTTGTGTGGGAATCTCCCCGCTTTTCCCTCCGCACCCCTGTGGCTGCGCTCTCCTCCGCGGCTCCGAAGCTTTCTCCCTCCGCCACCCGCAGTCTCCGCCCACGAAGGGGCTTCCTAGTGTGTGGAAACCTTTCCTCCTTCACAGCTCCCTCCCACTGGTGCAGGTCCCGTCCCTATTCTTTTGCCTCTGTTTTTTCTTTTTTTCTTTTGCCCTACCCAGGTACGTGGGGAGTTTCTTGCCTTTTGGGAGGTCTGAGGTCTTCTGCCAGCGTTCAGTAGGTGTTCTGTAACAGTTGTTCCACGTGTAGATGTATTTCTGGTGTATCTGTGGGGAGGAAGGAGATCTCTGCATCTTCCTCGTCTGCCATCTTCCCCTCGTCTCACACCACACATTCTTACAGGAATCAGGTAGTACTGTTCACTCTTCTTTATAATTTAATGTAACACTTATAACCTACATATTAATAAATATATTTCAACTATATTCTTATTGTCTGATTTTATTTCATTGTATGTCTTTGGGAGGTGATTAGGTCATGAAAGAGGAGCCCTCATGAATGGGATTAATGTCCTTATAAAAGAGACCCCAGAGAACAAACTTTCCCCTTCTACTGTGTGAGGACACAGCCAGAGATGATCATTTATGAACCAGGAAGTGGGTCCTCACAAGACACTGAATCTGCTAGGGCCTTGATCTTGGACTTCCTAGACTCCAGAATTGTGAGAAACAAAAACTGTTGTTTATAAGCCACTCAGTCTGTGATATTTATGTTATAGCAGCCCAAATGGACTAAGATAACCACAGTAAGCATGGCATTAGTAGAGAACCATATTTTGCTTAGAGAAATTCACAATGATTTAAAGCATGAGTCTAAGGTCTTGGGAGAGAAATATTTTCCTTAGGAAATAGCTGAAGATGAGACATATGTCTCAGGATAGATTACCAAAAAATAAATAGAATAATTGACAGGAAACTAATGGTTTCCAGAAAAAACTAGATGGAGTCTCCAATGAAAATGAGGTTTATAAAATCCTTTTGTACATCTGGCCGTTTCAGTTTGCATACTCATACCCATAAAGTATGCAATCCAAATTTTAAAAAACAAATTATAATTTTATAAGAATCTCCAATAGCAACCAATATTATGGTCTCTTTGTTTTATATGAACTTCCTAATCTTACAACATTAAACCATGAGAAGTTCAGAACTAAGTGTAGTGCACTCCTCATTTCCATTTCTTTCTCATTGTGTAACTGTAGTATGGTTAGAGAAAGTAGTTCTACTCTGGGACTGGGCCCTGATTAAGTCAATCATGCTTATTTCCCTAGGTTGGAATCGTCATGTAAGTCACTTATTCCAAAGCATTCTCTACTAACAGTTTTTGGTCCAGGGGTAGGCGTAGGACTTAAGTTGGTCCAGACTGGAGAGAACAATTCTTGTTGTATGGTGTAGGTAAAGTTACTCTTCCTCTGTCCCTCTGCATGCGTACAAAGAAGCACATTATGGCTATCTTAAGCCTGTGAAGAAAGTCAGTCTAAAGATGGAAACAACACTGTGTACAGCAGATCCATGGACAAAATTACTCTGAATCTTTGATGCAATCACAGTACCACTAAATCAAACCACCCTGAAAATTGTCCAACCTCTGTACTTCCTGTTATGTGAGTTTATACATTGTTTTTTAAAGAAAACTAAAATATATGCATATATATACAGATATTAACAGGAGCATTTTGTAAAGTAAAAAACAAATAATAACAATAGGACATTATTTAAATAAGTCTCTATTTGTTAACAACTCATGAGCCTAAGCAAATCAAATGGCCAGGCCCAGATTCAAGGACTAAAATAGAACAGCCACGGACTTCCCTGGTGGTCTGATGGTTAAGACACCATGCTTCAAATGCAGGGAGCACAAGTTCGATGCCCTGGTCAGGGAACAAAGATCCCACTTGCCACATGTTCCATTTTTTAAATGTGAGTAGTTCTATGGGTTATCTATTTCCATCCTTGTATTTTTATACTTTCTGTTTCTAATGTATCTCATAAATAGAATTCCATTAAAATTCTTCAGTCTACCACAACAAACTGTTTTTAGCTTTACCAAATTTGTAATTAATTTTTTTTTGGATTTAAATCTACTATTTTATTTTGTTTTTGTATTTGCCTTTTGGTCTAGGTTTATTTTTCTCTCCTTTCTTGGCTTCTTTTGGACTTTCTGACTTCATATTTCCATCCCCCTCTTACTAGATTACAAGTTATGCTTTCTATTTCTACTCACTTAGTGATTGCTACATAAATTAAAACATCCACATTTAATTTATTCAAATATAAAAATTTTCAATATCTTTATCCACATCTAGGTAATACAGAAGTCTTAGAACATTTTAACTTCACTTTTTCTCATTTCAACTAATACTTATTTTGATTATCTTAGTTCTATTATTTTAACTCCATTAGAAGTTTTATATAGTCAATATTTATTTTTACTCATACACATATTTACACATTTTTGGCTCTTTGTTCCTTCTTGAATCTCAAACCACCAAACTGCCTAAACTGAAGTATAGCCATAGAGTTTATTCTAGTAAAATACTTCTGGTGATAATAATCCCAGTTTTTATTGTTTGAAAATGTTTATTTCATCTTCATTCTTGAAGAATATTATTGCTGGGTATAGAATTATAGGTTGACATTTTTTAACCCATTAAATATGTCATTAACATTATCTTCTTGATTTCATTGTTTTTGCTGATCTAACAGCTGTCAGTTTAACTGTTATTCCTTTTGGTACTCTGAATTTTTCTCTCAAAGCTTTTAGGATTTTATGTTTGTCTCAGATTTTCTGCAAAAAAAAAAGTAGTGATGTATCTAGGTGTGGATTTCTTTTCATTTGTAATAACTGGAATTTGTTGAACTTCTTGAAGATCTGTAGATTGATGTATTTTTCAGTTTGAGGAAAATTCTCAGCTTTTATCTCCTCAGATATTACAGAGTCCCTATTATCTACCTCCTCTTCACCTGGGACTCTAATCAACTATAGATTTCATCTATCATAATTCTTAATCTCTCTTTCCTACCTTCAATATCTTTTTGTCTATATATGCTGCCTTTTGCATAAGTTACTTCAACTCTGTTTCAATTTATCAATTATTTCTTGATCTATCCTAATCTGCTGTTGAGTACCTGAATTTTAAATTTGGTTATTATTTGTTTCTAGAAGTTTTATTTAGTTCTTTTTAAACAGTTGAATTAATTTTGATAGTTTCTTCTTCCCTAATGTTATTTTCAGCTCTTCTTTTATTTCATTAAACACAGTTTTATTAAATTTATTTATTTATTTATTTTTTGGAGGTGGGGAACTGCGTTGGGTATTCATTGATGTGCACAGGCTTTTTCTAGTTGCAGCTAGTGTGTGCTAAACTTCATTGCCGTGCATGGGCTTCTCATTGCGGTGGCTTCTCTTGTTGCAGAGCATGGGCTCTAGGCGTGCAGGCTTCAGTAGTTGTGGCACAAGGGCTCAGTAGCTGTGGCTTACAGGTTCTAGAGTGCACGCTCAGTAGTTGTGGCACACGGGCTTAGTTGCTCTGTGGCATATGGGATCTTCCCGGACCAGGGATTGAAACCATGTCCCCTGCATTGGCAGGCAGATTGTTAACAACTGTGCCACCAGGGACGTCCCCAACACTGCTGTTTTATACTCTGGGTTGAATGATTGCAATAACTGATGGCTTTGTGTGTCTTTTCCCTTTGTTTACTGTTTTTTTCCTATTTTTTTCTTTATGCATTGTTTTTCTTTTTTTAACATCTTTATTGTAGTATAATTGCTTTACAATGGTGTGTTAGTTTCTGTTTTATGACAAAGTAAATCAGCTATACATATACATATATTGCCATATCTCCTCCCTCTTGCGTCTCCCTCCCATCCTCCATATCCCACCACTCTAGGTGGTTACAAAACACCAAGCTGATATCTCTGTGCTATGTGGGTGTTTCCGACTAGCTAACTATTTTACATTTGGTAGTGTAGATAGGTCCACACCACTCTCTCACTTCATCCCAACTTGCCCTTCCCTGTCCCCATGTCCTCAAGTCCATGCTCTATGTCTGTGCCTTTATTCCTGTCCTGCCCCTAGGTTCATCAGAACCTTTTTTTTTTTTTAGATTCCATATATATGTGTTAGCATACAGTATTTCTTTTCTCTTTCTGACTTAGTTCACTCTGTATGGCAGACTCTATGTCCATCCACCTCATTACAAATAACTCAATTTCATTTCTTTTTTATGGCTAAGTAATATTCCATTGTATATATGTGCCAAATCTTCTTTATCCATTCATCCGTTGACAGACACTTAGGTTGTTTCCATGTCCTGGCTAGTGCAATGAGCATTGTGGTACATGACTCTCTTTGAATTAAAGCTTTCTGAGGGTATACGCCCAGTAGTGGGCTTGCTGGATCCTATGGCAGTTCTATTTTTAGTTTTTTAAGGAACTTCCATACTGTTCTCTGTAGTGGCTGTATCAATTTACATTCCCAACAACCGTGCAAGAGGGTCCCCTTTTCTCCACACCTCTCCAGCTTTTATTGTTTGTATATTTTTTGATGATGTTCATTCTGACTGCTGTGAGGTGATACCTCATTGTAGTTTCGGTTTGCATTCCTCTAATGATTATTGATGTTGAGCATCCTTTCATATGTTTGTTGGCAATCTGTATATCTGCTTTGCAGAAATGTCTGTTTATGTCTTCTGCCCATTTTTGGATTGGATTGTTTATTTGATATTGAGCTGTATGAACTGCTTGTATATCTTGGAGATTAATCTTTTGTCAGTTGCTTTGTTTGCAAATATTTTCTCCCATTCTCAGGGTTGTCTTTTCATCTTGTTTATGGTTTCCTTTGCTGTGCAAAACCTTTTACGTTTCATAAGGTCCCATTTGTTTATTTTTGTTTTTATTTCCCTTTCTCTAGGAGGTGGATCAAAAAGGATCTTACTGTGATTTATGTCATAGAGTGTTCTGCCTATATTTTCCTCTAAGAGTTTTATAGTATCTGCTCTTACATTAAGGTCTTTAATCCATTTGGAGTTTATGTTTGTGTATGGTGTTAGGAACTGTTCTAA
This sequence comes from Grampus griseus, assembly GCF_964374135.1. Classification (NCBI taxonomy): domain Eukaryota; kingdom Metazoa; phylum Chordata; class Mammalia; order Artiodactyla; family Delphinidae; genus Grampus; species Grampus griseus. The sequence goes on from NC_139017.1 coordinate 86,274,625, forward strand.
TTTCATTCTTTTACATGTAGGCATCCAGTTTACCCAGCATCACTTACTGAAGAGGCTATCTCTTCTTCATTGTACATTCTTGCCTCCATTATCAAATATAAGGTGACCATATGTGCGTGGGTTTATCTCTGGGCTTCTTATCCTGTTCCATTGACCTATATTTTTGTGCCAGTACCATACTGTCTTGATTACTGTAGCTTTGTAGTATAGTCTGATGTCAGGGAGCCTGATTCCTCCAACTCCATTTATCTTTCTCAAGATTGTTTTGGCTATTCGGGGTCTTTTGTGTTTCCATACAAATTGTGAAATTTTTTGTTCTAGTTCTGTGAAAAATACCATTCGTAGTTTGATAGAGATTGCATTGAACCTGTAGATTGCTTTGGGTAGTATAGTCATTTTCACAATGTTGATATCTCTCCATCTATTTGTATCATCTTTAATTTCTTTCATCAGTGTCTTATAGTTTCCTGCCTACAGGTTTTTTGTCTCCCTAGGTGTGCTTATTACTAGGTATTTTATTCTTTTTGTTGCAATGGTAAATGGGAGTGTTTCCTTAATATCTCTTTCAGATTTTTCATCATTAATGTATAGGAATGCAAGAGATTTCTGTGCATTAATTTTGTATCCTGCTATTTTACCAGATTCATTGATTAGCTCTAGTAGTTTTATGGTAGCATCTCTAGAATTCTCTACGTATAGTATCATGTCATCTGCAAACAGTGACAGTTTTATTTCTTCTTTTCTGATTTGGATTCCTTTTATTTCTTTTTCTTCTCTGATTGCTATGGCTAAAACTTCCCAAACTATGTTGAATAATAGTGGTGAGAGTAGGCAACCTTTTCTTGTTCCTGATCTTAGTGGAAATGGTTTCAGTTTTTCACCATTGAGAATGATGTTGGCTATGAGTTTGTCATATATGGCCTTTATTATGTTGAGGTAGTTCCCTCAACATAATAGGTAGGTAGTGCCTACTTTCTGGTTTTTTTTTTTAATCATAAATGGATGTTGAATTTTGTTGAAAGCTTTCCCTGCATCCACTGAAATGGTTTTTCTCCTACAATTGTTAATATGGTGTATCACATTGATTGATTTGTGTATATTGAAGAATCCTTGCTTTCCTGTGATAAACCCCACTTGATCATGGTGTATGAACCTTTTAATGTGCCGTTGGATTCTGTTTGGTCGTATTTTGTTGAGGATTTTTGCATGTATGTTCATCAGTAATATTGGCCTCCAGTTTTCTTTTCTTGTGACATCTTTGTCTGGTTTTGGTATCAGGGTGATGGTGGTCTCGTAGTTTGAGTTTGGGAATGTTCCTCCCTCAGCTATACTTTGAAAGAGTTTGAGAAGAATAGGTGTTAGTTCTTCTCCAAATGTTTGATAGAATTCTCCTGTGAAGACCTCTTGTCCTGAGCTTTTGTTTTTTGGAAGATTTTTAAACACAGTTTCAGTTTCAGTGCTTGTGTTTGGCCTGTTTGTGTTTTCTATTTCTTCCTGGTTCAGTCTTGGAAGGTTGTGCTTTTCTAAGTATTTGTCCATTTCTTCCAGGTTGTCCATTTTATTGGCATATAGTTGCTTGTAGTAATCTCTCATAATCCTTTGTATTTCTGTGGTGTCCATTGTTTCTTCTCCTTTTTCATTTCTAATTCCGTTGATCTACATCTTCTCCCTCTTTTTCTTGATAAGTCTGGCTAATGGTTTATTAATTTTTTTTATCTTCTCAAAGAACCAGCTTTTAGTTTTATTCATCTTGGCTATTGTTTCCTTCATTTCTTTTTCATTTCTTTCTGATCTTTATGATTTCTTTCCTTCTGCTAACTTTGGGGTTTTTTCGTTCCTCTTTCTCTGTTTGCTTTAGGTATAAGGTTAGGTTATTTATTTGAGATTTTTCTTGTTTCTTGAGGTAAGATTGTATTACTATAAACTTCCCTCCTAGAACTGCTTTCGCTGCATCCCATAAGTTTTATGTCATCATGTTTTCATTGTCATTTGTTTCTAGGCATTTTTGATTTCCTCTTTAATTTATTCAGTGATCTCTTGTTTATTTAATGGTGTATTGTTTAGCCTCCATGTGTTTGTAGTTTTTACATTTTTTTTCTGTAATTGATACCTAGTCTTATAGCATTGTGGTCGCAAAAGGTAGTTGATATGTTTTCAATTTTCTTAAATTTTCCAAGGCTTGATTTATGACCCAAGACATGATCTACCCTGGAGAATGTTCCACGAGCACTTGAGAAGAAAGTGTATTCTGTTATTTTTGGATGGAATGTCCTATAAATATCAATTAAGTCCATCTTGTTTGATGTGCCATTTAAAGCTTGTGTTTCCTTATTTATTTTCATTTTGGATGATCTGTCCATTGGTGAAAGTGGAGTGTCAAAGTCCCCTACCATTATTGTGTTACTGTCGATTTTCCCCTTTATGGCTGTTAGCATTTGCCTTATGTATTGAGGTGCTGCTATGTTGGGGTCATAAATATTTACAGTTGTTATATCTTCTTGGATTGATCCTTTGATCATTATGTAGTGTCCTTCTTTGTCTCTTGTCATAGTCTTTATTTTAAAGTCTATTTTGTCTGATATAACAATTGCTACTCCAGCTTTCTTTTGATTTCCATTTGCATGGAATATCTTTTTCCATCTCCTCACTTTCAGTCTGTATGTGTCCCTAGGTCTGACGTGGGTATCTTGTAGACAACATATATACAGGTCTTGTTTTTTATCAATTCAGCCAGTCTATGTCTTTTGGTTGGAGCATTTAATCCATTTACCTTTAAGGTCCTTATTGATATGTATGTTCCTATTACCATTTTCTTAATTGTTTTGGGTTTGTTTTTATAGGTCTTTTCCTTCTCTTGTGTTTCCTGCCTAGAGAAGTTCCTTTGTCTTAGAAGTTCCTTTTTTGTAAAGCTAGTTTGGTGGTGCTGAATTCTCTTAACTTTTGCCCTCTGTAAAGGTTTGAATTTGTCCCTCGAATCTGAATGAGATCCTAGCTGGGTAGAGTACTCTTGGTTGTATGTTTTCCCCTTTCATCACTTTATATATGTCCTGCCACTCCCTTCTGCCTTGCAGAGGTTCTGCTGAAAGGTCAGCTGTTAACCCTAAGGGGATTCCCTTGTATGTTATTTGTTGCTTTTCCCTTGCTGCTTTTAATATGCTTTCTTTGTATTTAATTTTTGATAGTTTGATTAATATGTGTCTTGGCATGTTTCTCCTTGGATTTATCCTGTATGGGACTCTCTGTGCTTCCTGGACTTGAATGAATATTTCCTTGCCCATGTTAGGGAAGTTTTCAACTATAATCTCTTCAAATATTTTCTCAGACACTATCTTTTTCTCTTTTTCTTCTGGGACCCCTATAATTGTAACATTGGTGCATTTAATGTTGTCCCAGAGGTCTCTGAGGCTGTCTTCATTCTTTTTTCTTTATTCTGCTCTGCAGTAGTTATTTCCACTATTTTATCCTCCAGGTTACTTATTTGTTCTTCTGCCTCAGTTATTCTGCTACTGATTCCTTCTAGAGAATTTTAAATTTCATTTATTGTGTTTTTCATCATTTTTTCTCTTCAGTTCTTCTAGGTCCTTGTTAAACGTTTTTTGTATTTTCTCCATTCTGTTTCCAAGATTTTGGACCATCTTTACTATCATTACTCTGAATTCTTTTTCAGGTAGACTGCCTATTTCCTCTTCATTTGTTTCATCTGGTGGGTTTTTACCTCGCTCCTTCATCTTCTGTATATTTCTCTGTCATCTCATTTTTTTTAACTTACTGTGTTTGGGGTCTCCTTTTCAGAGGCTGCAGGTTCATAGTTCCCATTGTTCTTGGTGTGTGACCCCAGTGGGTGAGGTTGGTTCAGTGGCTTGTGTAGGCTTCCTGGTGTAGGGGGCTGGTGCCTGTGTTCTGGTGGGTGGGGCTGGATCTTGTTTTTCTGGGGGGCAGGGCTGTGTCCGGTGGTGTGTTTTGGGGTGTGTATCAAATTTTTATGATTTTAGGCAGCCTCTCTGCTAATGGGTGGGTTTGTGTTCCTATCTTGCTAGTTCTTTGGCATGGGGCATACAGCACTGGAGCTTGCTGGCCATTGAGTGGAGCTGGTCTTAGCACTGAGATAGGGATCTCTGGGAGAGCTCTTGCCAATTGATATTACATGGGGCTGGGAGGTTCCTGGTGGTCCAATATCCAGAACTCAGCTCTCCCACCTTGTAGGCTCAGGCATGACACCAGGCCAGAGCACCAAGACCTTGTCAGCCACACTGCTCAGAAGAAAAGGGAGAAAAAAGATAGAAAAGAAATTTTTTAATAAAATTTTAAAAATTATTAAAATAATAAAAATAAAAGAAGGGAGCAACCAATCAATAAAGAAATCCACCAATGATAACAAGTGCTAAAAACTAAACTAATATAAACATAAAAATCAGAAAAAAATCAGTCACAGACAGCAAACCCCAAGTCTACAGTTGCTCCCAAAGTCCACTGCCTCAATTTTGGGATGATTCGTTGTCTATTCAGGTATTCCACAGTTGCAAGGTACATCAAGGTGAATGTGGGGATTTAATCTGCTACTCCTGTGGCTGCATGGAGAAATTTTCCTTTCTTTTCTTTGTTCTCACAGCTCCAGGTGTTCAGCTTTGGTTTTCGCCCCACCTCTGCATGTAGTTCACCCTCAGGCATCTGTTCCCCGCCCAGACAGGAGAGGTTTAAAGCAGCAGCTGATTAGGGCACTCTTGCTCACTCAGGCTGTGGAGAGGGAGAAGTATGGTAATCATTACTGGAATGTGAGGCAAGCCTGCAGCCGCCCAGGCCAACATCACGTTGCAACAACCTGAGGCATGCCGTGTGTTGCCCCCAGGAAGTTGTCCCTGGATCATGGGACCCTGGCAGTGGTGGACTGCACAGGATCCTTGGGGGGGGTGGTGGGGGTGGGGGTGTTGATAGTGACCTGTGCTTGCACACAGGATTCTTTGTGGCAGCAGAAGCAGCATTTGCATTTCATGACCATCTCTGGGGTTCAAGCTGATAGCCGTGGCTCACGCCTGTCTCTAGAGCTCACTTAGGCAGTGCTTTGTCTTCTGTGGGCATATGGGGAAGGAATCCCCTCTCCTCACACACCCTGAAACAATGGTCTCTCACATCTTTGACAGGTCCAGACTTTTTCTCGGACTCCCTCCCAATTAGCTGTGGTGCACTAGCCCTCTCAGGCTGTCTTTACGCAGCCAACCCCTGTCCTCTCCCTGGGGTCTGACCTCCAAAGTCCGAACCTCAGCTCCCAGCCCCCACTCTCCCCAGCAGGTGAGCAGACAAGCATCTCAGGCTGGTGAGTGCTGGTCAGCATCAATCCTCTGTGAAGGAATCTCTCCGCTTTTCCCTCTACACCCCTGTTGCTGTGCTCTCCTCCATGGCTCTGAAGCTTCCCCCACAGCCACTCCCCATCTCCACCAGTAAGGGACTTCCTAGTGTGTGGAAACTTTTCTCCTTCACAGCTCCCTCCCAGAGGTGCAGGTCCCATCCTATTCTTTTGTCTCTGCTTTTTCTTTTTTCTTTTGCCCTACCCAGGTACATGGGGATTTTCTTGCCTTTTGGGAAGTCTGAGGTCTTCCGCCAGCGTTCAGTAGGTGTTCTGCAGGAGTTGTTCCACATGTAGATATATTTTTGATGTATTTGTGGGGAGGAAGGTGATCTCCATGTCTTAATCCTCTGCCATCTTGAAGGCCCCCCCATGTCTTGTTTTCTTGTATGCCTTGTTATCTTTTACTGTGTGCTGGTCATTGTTATTGAATAAATATTTGTAGAAATAATTTTATGTATAGGATAAAGTTGCCTTCCTCCAGAGAGAATTTGCATTTGTTTCTGCCTAGTGCCTGGGTGTATTACCAGTATGGGGACTACCTTGAACCAATTTCAAATATTTATATTTTCCTGACCAACTGAAGTGATGTGAAGCCAGCTGAAAAAAAAAAATCTGTGTAAGGGCAAATTTTCTTCTGGTTTGGTCTTTCCCAGAGAATTGTACCTTTTGAAATCCTGACTCATTGAAGAGAGGGTATTTGTAAGACTTCTTATTGGTCTAATCCTGGAAATGGATTTCTGTATCCTCTTGCCTCACAAGACTCCTAAAGTTAAAGTTTAAATTTGCCAGGGTTGGCAAGTATTTTCAGGGTAAAAGAGGATTTAATGTTCTGCTTAATTCTATGAGTTCCCTTTTTCCCTTCACTTTTGGCTCTTCAGTGTTTTTCTTAAATTAAAAAATATTATTCTGCATTTTTAGTTATTTTCATGAGGGAGTTTGATCCATATAACCTAAACCACCACTATGAGAAACTATTAGTCTTTTTCATATGTCATTGTGCATTTTGCCTGATTACTTGGTTTGGATATGTTCCTAATACTAAAATTTCTGGATGAAAGGGAAAACATATTGTTAAGACTTCTGATACACATAGATACAAAATAAAATGAAAACATCTTTCCTTGTCTTATAACTCTTAGTATTTACTTGCTTAACAACTTTCATATATAACATATAGCAGTGTTAATTATATTAATTAGGTTGTACATTACATCCCTAGTACTTATTTATCTTATAACTGGAAGTTTGTTCCTTTTGATCATCTTCATCCAATTCCTCCTCCCCCCACTCCCCACCTCTGTAACCACAAATCTGATCTTTTATTCTATGAGTTCATTTGTTTATTTGTTTTTGAAGTATAATTAACCTAAGCCACTATGTTAGTTTCTGGTACACAGCATAGTGATTTGATATTTCTATACGTTATAAAATGATCACCTCTGTTTGTTTTTTTTTTAATGTTTTCTATCTCTTTGTTGAACTTCTCATTTTGCTCTTGTATTGTTTTCCTGATATTATTAAATTGTTTATCTATGTTCTCTTGTAGCTCTCTGTATCTTTAGAGAAATTATTTTGAATTCTTTGTATGGAAATTCTTGGATCTCCATTTCTTTGGGACCAATTATTGGAGGTTTGCTATATTCCTTTGGTGGAGTCATATTTCTATGATTCTTCATGATCCCTATAATCTTGTGTAGGTGTTTGTGCATTTGAAAAAGGAGTCACTTCTCCCAGACTTTATGGACTGACTTTAAAGGAAGACTTTCACCTGTGGTTGGGGGCATGCTGGATCAAGAGTCTAGTGGTACAGGGTACCAAATGTGGAGTTTTTTGGTGGCCCTTGGTCCTGGGGGCATGATATCTCTTTAGCTCAAGTCACTGGAGTCCACAGCATCAACAACTGTGTGGTCCTTGGTAAGCACTGCAAAGTGTCCACTGTGGCTGCAAGGACTGTTGGGGTCCTCAGTAGTACCTCCTGGTCCAGTAGCTAGGGACCTGGGTAAGTAGCAGTGGTGGCCAGCAGTATACACATACTTGGCTCTGGGGACCAGATGCAGATTCCTAGTAGTTGCACAGGCCAATTGCTGACACACACAATGGGGGCCAGGGCAGGTGGTAAGGGCCAGGACCAACAGTGGCAGCTGCAAAGGCCCTGGCTATAGGCATACTCTTCCTGTGGCTGCACACTCTCCCCCTGAGTGTATACAACACAGTGAAAACTAGTGATAAGGGTCAGGATGGGAGCATGAGGTGCACAGCTGGTGAGACTTGCTACAGGTGGGCACAATGGTACCAGCCAATGACAGAAGACAGGAACTGATCTGGGACCACAAGCAGCTGTGGGCAACCTGGCTGCTGGTGTGTTAACCTGTGAATACACACTCTCTTCCTGGGCATGCATGCTGCAGTGGAGGCTAGTGACAAGCCAGTGGGTGCAGGTGTCCAGCTGGAGGGGCTATCCAAGAGCGTGACCATGAGCAAAAATGTGAGGGTCAGCTTGGGGAATCCTGGCTGAAGTCTTACATTCATGCAGTCACAGAGGCCTTGGATGGCTGCTGGTGTGGTTCCTAATGTCCAGCAAAGGCAAGGAGGGGAGAAAGCGAGGAGGGACTCAGGCAGCTGGCATCAGCAAGTGTGAATACCTGTGGGGCAAAAGCTGGTGAAATCTGCAGGGGATCTGTGGTGGCTGTGTTGGCCATTGCTTTGTCAGTGGCAAAATGTTCCGAGTTTGTCTGCAGAGCAGGTCTCTCTGAACTGCAATCACTCCCACTGTGTGTCTGCTAATAATAGCCTCTGCTTTTCTTCCTTATTCCTAGCCAGCTTTGTATGTCTTAGCTTTGACAGTCTGGGTTGGGTGAAACCAAAGTGGGATTTTTACATAGTGCCCTGAAAGGCTGGAGAAGCTGGTCACTATTCCACTCTTCCTTTCCTTGTGAGAGAAATTCTTTCTAGCTGGGAAATTAGTTCTTGGTGCTGAACAATGCTGACTTGTGGAAAGGGGTGATCAAGACAAAATGAAGCTGTCTTCCTTCTCTTCTGTGTAATTATTCTGAGGTTTTTTTGTTCCACTTTGTTGCTAAAACTTCTTAAGTGGACTCTGGAGATCTTCCAGAGCTCTTTTATTTGTGGATAGCTGTCCAATTTTTCATCTTTGTCAAGGAAAGGGGAAGCTAGGTTCTTCTACATCACATTTTCCCTGCCTCCACAATCTTCATCTTAATTCAAGTTTCAAAATATGTCTGTGTGTGTTTCTGAGTTCTTTCTCTTGTTCTGTTAGTCTATTTCTCTATCTATGACCCAATATCAGGGCCTTATCGACAGTAGATTTATGATAAATCTTGACATCCAATGGAGCAAATTCTTCCACCTTATTTCTATTCTTTAATAGTGTCCCAGCTATTGTTGGCCATTTGCATTTTTGTTGAAAAATACATACATAATTATATTATCTATGAACAAAGACAAATTGTTCCTTTATTTTTATATACACTTCAATATTCTCCCTCTCTCTGTCTCTCCCTTCCTCTCTCTCTCTTTACCTTTTTGTAATGGCTTGGATTTCTGGTACAATATAGAAAATACTGATGTTAGCAGGAGCCTATTTTGCTCCAAATCTCAAATGGAAAAATATTAATATTTTTCAATTAAGGATGATTACAGTAGATTTTTGAGGCTATCTTTTTCAGAGTAAGGAAATTCCTTTCTTTTTTGAATTTACTTAAAGTTGTTATAAATGTTAGTTGAATTTTGTCAAATGTTTTTTCTGCATCTATTGAGATATTCATATAATTTTCCTCTTTTTAACTATTAAATCAGCCTTCCATTATTGAAATAAACTCAACTTGATTGTTATCTAATATAATCCCTTATATTGCTGTATTTGGTTTACCAATATTTGTAAAAGATGTTTGCATCCATATTCATAAGCAAGATTGTCCTTTCATTTTCCTTTCTTATATTTTCTGAAGGAGAAATGTTAATAAAAACTAGTCTAAAGTCTGTAAGTTCTCTAGATATTCCACACTCTACCCTGGATTGAACCATACCAGCAAAGCATTGTTTATCTGACCCTCCTTCAAAACTTTGACTTTGCATTTTGGTGTGTTGTCATTGATCTCTCATAAATAACAAACCTTCATTGTGTTTATTATAAAGATGGTGCTAAGGACATGGTTCATCATGTTGGTTTTAGTCTCCTTTTGAGGACCCTCAGGAGAAATTTCTCTCATACCTTAACATTAGAATGGTATTGCTTTTCCTGAACTATTTGTTTTTTGTCAAGGGTCACAGTTTTCCAGGACTATGCATTTTTATCAGGTTTAAAATTGTTATTTCTCTTAGCAAGTGACTGCATAGAATGCATTTTCAGTTCTCTGTCCTAAGGAAACTATACTAAATATTGGATATTGAAAAAATATTTAGTACAAATCTATTTATTATACAGTAGTCTCCCTTTGCTCATAGGGGATATGTTCCAAGACACCCAGTGGATTCCTGAAACTGTGGATAGTAGTGAATCTTATATATAGTATGCTTTTTCCTATACATACATACCTATGATAAAGTTTATAATTTATAAGTTAGGTATAGTAAGAGATTAACAACCATAACTAATAAAATGGAACAATTATGGCAATAAACTGTAACAAAGGTTATGCGAGTGTTGTGTGTGTGTGCCTCTTTCTCTCTCAAAATGTCTTATTGTAGAAATGTAATGTCTTTTCCATCTTAAATAAGCACTTACCACACACTATGACTGTAACTTTTTCAGTTTGAGGTGCAACAGCAAAACTAACATGAATTTCTTTTTCCTTATTCAAAATTTCATAAAGATTTGTTCCTACCATAGATCTTAGCAACGTCAGCATACAATTTTTTTTCTTTCCTTTTTAAGTCGAGAACTTTTACCTTTTCGCTTAAAGAAAGCACTTTATGGTTTCTCTTTGGCATATACTAAATTGCCAGCATCATTTCTCTTGTGCTTTGTGGTCACTATTAAGTAAAATACATGTTAATTAAACACAAGCACTCTGACACTGCAACAGTCGATCTGATAACCCAGATAGCTACTAAGTGAGTCATGGATGGAATACTCTGGACAAAGGAATGATTCATGTCCCAGGCAGGACAAGTCCGGACAATGAGGATTTCACCATGCTACCCAGAACAGTGTGCAACTTAAAACTTATGAATTGTTTATTTCTGGAATTTTCCATTTAATATTTTCAGACCATGGTTGATTGCAGGTAACTGAAACCGTGGAAAGTGAAACCACAGATAAAAGGGAGGTCTACTGTAGTTCTATAAATAATATTTATGATAACAAATAATATCCAATTACACCAGGATGAGTTGGTCAATTATGGACCAGAACATGATGAAATGTTACACATCTACCTAAAAAGGTGAATTCAAAGAGTTTAAAATAACAAGAAATACATGTGCCACTATTAAAAAAAAAACAATGTGAAGATGTGTATCGTATATTCAGAATAGCCTTAAATATGTAAAGCTACATATTCTACATATGAATGTAGAATGTAGAAAACTGCAAATACGTAAAACCAGATATTATTCATAACTGGAGGTAATGGATTTATGGGTGATCTTTTCCTTTTTTAATCTTATAATCAGAAGACAAACTTTACCTTAAAAGTTTTTTTTTTAAATTCAATACTGTATCTTCGTGTAACTAGAACAAGCACAAAGATGGAAGATTCTGCTATACTGTATCACAGAGAATTAAGGGAAGAAGAATTTCAGTACCCTGGACAGCTCACTAGAAGTGCGGCTGTTCTGGCTGTGTAGAAAACAGCCTTCATCCTAAGAATGTGAAATATATGTAGTTGGCTATATCTAAGTAAAACTTTATTTTGAGCATTCTTGCCTACTTTTTGCCAGCTTTTGCCCCTTGGAGCTATGGAATCAACTTCGTATTTTCAAGCTCTGCTTGGAAGCCGGGGCCAATTTTGTAGACAATAAACGTCAGAGGCAAGGACATTAAACCAAAGGAAGATGTTGGAAAATATCAGCTATCATCTTGGAGAGTAGGGTAAATTTGCAGGAATTTATCTCACTTGCCTTAGCCCAAACACACAGCTCAGATTTGTTGTTTTTAATCAGAAACTATTCTAGATGTCATAAGCTAGTTTAACCTTGGTTATTTATGATCTTAGAATGTTATTCAGACTTCAAAAACAATTTTAATTAAGATTTACTTTCTTTTGTTTCATAATAAATACTATTTATTAAAAGACATACAAGTGAAAATACAAGTTACAGATCAGAAGAGAATTTTTGTAACTAATTGTACTCAAAGTATATTAAAAAAAAAAAACTTTTAGAACTTAGTAAGAAAAAACCCCATGAAGTAGGAAAATGGGCAAGAGACTTAACAAGCAATTCACAGAAGAAACCAAATTGGGAATCACAAGATATTCAGCATGATTAATAATTGAGGAAATGCAAATAAAGACCACAGTACCTTTTTATACCCCCTAAATTGGTAGAAATTTAAATGTCAGATACTACCAAATACTAATAAGAATATGAAGCAGTGATAACATTCATACTCTGCTATAGGAGTGTAAATTGCTGCAACCACTTTGGAAAACAATCTGGTATCTTATGAAGTTGAAGTGTATACACCCCATGACCCTACTCCTAGGTCTTGTTGCATGTGTGTACCCCCAACTCCAGCCATAGGCAATCACTAATCTACATTCTGTTTCTATAGTTTTGCCTACTCTGGACATTTCACGTAAATAGAATCATACAGTATGTGAACTTTTGTGACTGGCTTCTTCACTTAGCATCATGTTTTCAAGGTTCGTCCATGTTATCGTGTGTATCAGTACAGTTGACACTTGATCAAGGTGGGTTAGTGGTGCTGACCCTCCATGCAGTCAGATCTGCCTATAAATTTACAGTCAGTCCTCCACATCCTTGGATACACCATGTATCGTGTAGTACTGTGAATATTTTAATGGAAAAATAAATCCATGTATAAGTGGACCCATGCAGTTCAAACCCACGTTATTCAAGGGTCAATTATACTTCATTCATTTTTTCATTATTATTTTTTTTACATCTTTATTAGAGTATAATTGCTTTACAATGGTGTGTTAGTTTCTACTTTATAACAAAGTGAATCAGTTATACATATACATATGTTCCCATATCGCCTCCCTCCTGCAACTCCCTCCCTCCCACCCTCCCTTTCCCACCCCTCCAGGTGGTCACAAAGCACCGATCTGACCTCCCTCTGCTATGAGGCTGCCTCCCACTAGCTATCTATCTTACGCTTGGCAGTGTATATATGTCCATGCCACTCTCTCGCCTCATCACATCTTACCCTTCCTCCTCCACATATCCTCAAGTCCATTCTCTAGTAGGTCTGTGTCTTTATTCCTGTCTTACCCCTAGGTTCTTCATGACATTTTTTCCCTTAAATTCCATATATATGTGTTAGCATACGGTACCTGTCTCTCTCTTTCTGACTTACTTCACTCTGTATGACAGACTACAGGTCCATCCACCTCATTACAAATAGCTCAATTTCATTTCTTTTTATGGCGGAGTAATATTCCATTGTATATATGTGCCACATCTTCTTTATCCATTCATCTGATGATGGACACCTAGGTTGTTTCCATCTCTGGGCTATTGTAAATAGAGCTGCAATGAACATTTTGGTAATAACTCTTTTTGAATTATGGTTTTCTCAGGGTATATGCCCAGTAGTGGGATTGCTGGGTCATATGGTAGTTCTATTTGTAATTTTTTAAGGAACCTCCATACTGTTCTCCATAGTGGCTGTACCAATTCACATTCCCACCAGCAGTGCTAGAGTGTTCCCTTTTCTCCACACCCTCTCCAGCATTTATTGTTTCTAGATTTTTTGATGATGGCCATACTGACTGGTGTGAGATGATATCTCATTGTAGTTTTGATTTGCAATTCTCTAATGATTAATGATGTTGAGCATTCTTTCATGTGTTTGTTGGCAGCCTGTATATCTTCTTTGGAGAAATGGCTATTTAGGTCTTCTGCCCATTTTGGGATTGGGTTGTTTGTTTTTTTGTTATTGAGCTGCATGAGCTGCTTGTAAATTTTGGAAATTGATCCTTTGTCAGTTGCTTCATTTGCAAATATTTTCTCCCATTCTGAGGGTTGTCTTTTGGTCTTGTTTATGGTTTCCTTTGCTATGCAAAAGCTTTTAATTTTCATTAGGTCTCATTTGTTTATTTTTGTTTTTATTTCCATTTCTCTAGGAGGTGGGTCAAAAGGGATCTTGCTGTGATTTATGTAAGAGAGTGTTCTGCCTATGTTTTCCTCTAAGAGTTTGATAGTTTCTGGCCTTACATTTAGGTCTTTAATCCATTTTGAGCTTATTATTGTGTACCGTGTTAGGGAATGATCTAATCTCATACTTTTATATGTACCTGTCCAGTTTTCCCAGTACCACTTATTGAAGAGGCTGTCCTTTCTCCACTGTACATTCCTGCCTCCTTTATCAAAGATAAGGTGACCATATGTGCATGGGTTTATCTCTGGGCTTTCTATCCTGTTCCATTGATCTATCTTTCTGTTTTTGTGCCAGTACCATACTCTCTTGATTACTGTAGCTTTGTAGTATAGTCTGAAGTCAGGAGCCTGCTTACTCCAGCTCCGTTTCTCGTTCTCAAGATTGCTTTGACTATTCAGGGTCTTTTGTGTTTCCATATAAATTGTGAAATTTTTTGTTCTAGTTCTGTGAAAAATGCCAGTGGTAGTTTGATAGGGATTGCATTGAATCTGTAGATTGCTTTGGGTAGTAGAGCCATTTTCACAATGTTGATTCTTCCAATCCAAGAACATGGTATATCTCTCCATCTATTTGTATCATCTTTAATTTCTTTCATCAGTGTCTTATAATTTTCTGCATAGAGGTCTTTTGTCTCCTTAGGTAGGTTTATTCCTAGATATTTTGTTCTTTTTGTTGCAATGGTAAATGGGAGTGTTTTCTTGATTTCACTTTCAGATTTTTCATCATTAGTGTATAGGAATGCCAGAGATTTCTGCACATTAATTTTGTATCCTGCTACTTTACGAAATTCATTGATTAGCTCTAGCAGCTTTCTGGTAGCATCTTTAGGATTCTCTATGTAACAGTGACAGCTTTACTTCTTCTTTTCCGATTTGGATTCCTTTTATTTCCCTTTCTTCTCTGACTGCTGTGGCTAAAACTTCCAAAACTATGTTGAATAAGAGTGGTGAGAGTGGGCAACCTTGTCTTGTTCCTGATCTTAGTGGAAATGCTTTCAGTTTTTCACCATTGAGGATGATGTTTGCTGTGGGTTTGTCATATATGGCCTTTATTATGTTGGGGAAAGTTCCCTCTATGCCTACTTTCTGCAGGGTTTTTATCATAAATGGGTGTTGAATTTTGTCGAAGCTTTCTCTGCATCTATTGAGATGATCATATGGTTTTTCTCCTTCAATTGGTTAATACGGTGTATCACGTTGATTGATTTGCATATACTGGAGAATCCTTGCATTCCTGGAAGAAACCCTACTTGATCATGGTGTATGATCCTTTTAATGTGCTGTTGGATTCTGTTTGCTAGTATTTTGTTGAGGATTTTTGCATCTATGTTAATCAGTGATATTGGCCTGTAGTTTTCTTTCTTTGTGACATCCTTGTCTGGTTTTGGTATCAAGGTAATAGTGGTCTCACAGAATAAATTTGGGAGTGTTCCTCCCTCTGCTATATTTTGGAAGAATTTGAGAAGGATAGGTGTTAGCTCTTCTCTAATTGTTTGATAGAATTCACCTGTGAAGCCATCTGGTCCTGGGCTTTTGTTTGTTGGAAGATTTTTAATCACTGTTTCAATTTCAGTGCTTGTGATTGGTCTGTCCATATTTTCTATTTCTTCCTGATTGAGTCTTGGCAGGTTGTGCATTTCTAAGAATTTGTCCATTTCTTCCAGGTTGTCCATTTTATGGGCATAGAGTTGCTTGTAGTAATCTCTCATGATCTTTTGTATTTCAGCAGTGTCAGTTGTTACTTCTCCTTTTTTTCATTTCTAATTCTATTGATTTGAGTCTTCTCCCTTTTTTCTTGATGAGTCTGGCTAATGGTTTATCTATTTTGTTTATCTTCTCAAAGAACCAGCTTTTAGTTTTATTAGTCTTTGCTATCGTTTCCTTCATTTCTTTTTCATGTATTTCTGATCTGATTTTTATGATTTCTTTCATTCTGCTAACTTTGAGGTTTTTTTGTTCTTCTTTCTCTAATTGCTTGAGGTGCAAGGTTAGGCTGTTTATTCGAGATGTTTCCTATTTCTTAAGGTAGGATTGTATTGCTATAGACTTCCCTCTTAGAACTGCTTTTGCTGCATCCTATACGTTTTGGGTCGTCGTGTCTCCATTGTCATTTGTTTCTAGGTATTTTTTAATTTCCTCTTTGATTTCTTCAGTGGTCACTTCGTTATTAAGTAGTGTATTGTTTAGCCTCCATGTGTTTGTATTTTTTTACAGATCTTTTCCTGTAATTGATATCTAGTCTCATAGCGTTGTGGTCGGAAAAGATACTTGATACAATTTCAATTTTCTTAAATTTACCAAGGCTTGATTTGTGACCCAAGATATGATCTATCCTGGAGAATGTTCCGTGAGCACTTGAGAAAAATGTGTATTCTGTGGTTTTGGATGGAATGCCCTATAAATATCAATTGAGTCCATCTTATTTAATGTATTGTTTAAAGCTTGTTTTCCCTTATTTATTTTCATTTTGGATGATCTGTCCATTGGTGAAAGTGGGGTGGTAAAGTCCCCTACTATGAATGTGTTACTGTCGATTTCCCCTTTTATGGCTGTTAGTATTTGCCTTATGTATTGAGGTGGTCCTATGTTGGATGCATAAATATTTACAATTGTTATATCTTCTTGGATCGATCCCTTGATCATTATGTAGTGTCCTTCTTTGTCTCTTGTCTTTATTTTATAGTCTATTTTGTCTGATATGAGAATTGCTACTCCAGCTTTCTTTTTGTTTCCATTTGCATGGAATATCTTTTTCCATCCCCTTACTTTCAGTCTGTATGTGTCTCTAGGTCTGAAGTGGGTCTCTTGTAGACAGCATATATATGGGTCTTGTTTTTGTATCCATTCAGCCAATCTGTGTCTTTTGGTGTGAGCATTTAGTCCATTTACATTTAAGGTAATTGTCGATATGTATGTTCCTATTCTCATTTTCTTAATTGGTTTGGGTTCGTTATTGTAGGTCTTTTCCTTCTCTTGTGTTTCTTTCCTAGAGAAGTTCCTTTAGCATTTCTTGTAAAGCTGGTTTGGTGGTGGTGAACTCTCTCAGCCTTTGCTTGTCTGTAAAGGTTTTAATTTCTCCATCAAATCTGGATGAGATCCTTGCTGGGTAGAGTAATCTTGGTTGCAGGTTTTTCTCCTTCATCACTTTAAATATGTCCTGCCAGTCCCTTCTAGCTTGCAGAGTTTCTGCTGAAAGATCAGCTGTTAACCTTATGGGGATTCCCTTGTGTGTTATTTGTTGTTTTTCCCTTGCTGCTGTTAGTATGTTTTCTTTGTATTTAATTTTTGATAGTTTGATTAATATGTGTCTTGGCATATTTCTCCTTGTATTTCTCCTGTATGGGACTCTCTGTGCTTCCTGGACTTGATTAACTATTTCCTTTCCCATATTAGGGAAGTTTTCAACTGTAATCTCTTCAAATATTTTCTCAGTCCCTTTCTTTTTCTCTTTTTCTTCTGGAACCCCAATAATTCAAATATTGGTGAGTTTAATGTTGTCCCAGAGGTCTCTGAGCCTATCCTCAGTTCCTTTCATTCTTTTTTCTTTATTCTGCTCTGCAGTAGTTATATTTACTTTTTTATCTTCCAGGTCACTTATCTGTTCTTCTGCCTCAGTTATTCTGCTATTGATCCCATCTAGAGTATTTTTAATTTCATTTATTGTGTTGTTCATCGTTACTTGTTTCATCTTAATTCTTCTAGGTCCTTGTTAAATGTTTCTTGCATTTTGTCTATTCTATTTCCAAGATTTTGGATCATCTTTACTATCATTATTCTGAATTCTTTTTCAGGTAGACTGCCTATTTGCTCTTCATTTGTTAGGTCTGATGGATTTTTATGTTGCTCCTTCATCTGCAGTGTGTTTTTCTGTCTTCTCATTTTGTTTATCTTACTGTGTTTAGGGTCTCCTTTTTGCAAGCTGCAGGTTCGTAGTTCCTGTTGTTTTTGGTGTCTGTCCCCAGTGGCTCAGGTTGGTTCAGTGGGTTGTGTATGCTTCCTGGTGGAGGCTACTAGTGCCTGTGTTCTGGTGGATGATGCTGGATCTTGTCTTTCTGGTGGGCTGGTCCACGTCTGATGGTGTGTTTTGGGGTGTCTGTGGACTTATTATGATTTTAGACAGCCTCTCTGCTAATGGGTGGGGTTGTGTTCCTCTCTTGCTAGTTGTTTGGCCTAGGGTGTCCAGCACTGTAGCTTGCTGGTCGGTGAGTGAAGCTGGGTGCTAGTGTTGAGATGGAGATCTCCGGGAGATTTTCTCCATTTGATATTATGTGGAGCTGGGAGGTCTCTTGTTGACCAGTGTCCTGAAGTTGGCTCTCCCACCTCAGAGGCACAGCACTGATTCCTGGCTGCAGCACCAAGAGCCTTTCATCCACACGGCTCAGAATAAAAGGGAGAAAAAGTAGAAAGAAAGGATAAAGAAAGAAAGAAAGAAAGAAAGGGGGAGGGAGGGAGGAAGGAAGGAAGGAAAGAAAGAAAGAAAGAAAAGAAAAGAAAGATAAAATAAAGTTATTAAAATAAAAAATAATTATTAAGAAAAAAAATTTTTTAAGGGAAAAAAAAAAAAGTGACGGATAGGTCCCTAGGACAAATGGTGAAAGCAAAGCTCTACAGACAAAATCTCACACAGAAGCATAATCATACACACTGACACAGAGGAAAAGTGGAAAAAATCATAAATCTTGCTCTCAAAGTCCACCTCCTGAATTTGGGATGATTCGTTTTCTATTCATGTATTCCACAGATGCAGGGTACATCAAGTTGATTGTGGAGCTTTAATCCGCTGCTCCTGAGGCTGCTGGGAGAGATTTCCCTTTCTCTTCTTTGTTCTCACAGCTCGCAGGGGCTCAGCTTTGGATTTGGCCCCACCTCTGCATGTAGGTCACCGGAGGGCGTCTGTTCTTCGCTCAGACAGGACGGGGTTAAAGGAGCAGCTTCTTCGGGGACTCTGGCTCACTCAGGCCGGGGGGAGGGAAGGGTACGGTGTGCGAGGCGATCCTGCGGCAGCAGAGGCCGGCGTGACTTTGCACCAGCCTGAGGCACGCCATGTGGTCTCCCGGGGAAGTTGTCCCTGGATCCCGGGACCCTGGCAGTGGCGGGCTCACAGGCTCCCCGGAAGCGGGGTGTGGATAGTGACCTGTGCTCGCACACAGGCTTCTTGGTGGCGGCAGCAGCAGCCTTAGTGTCTCAAGCCCGCCTCTGGGGTCCACACTTGTAGCCGCGGCTCGCGTCCGTCTCTGGAGCTCCTTTAAGCAGTGCTCTTAATCCCCTCCTCTCGCGTACCAGAAAACAAAGAGGGAAGAAAAAGTCTCTTGCCTCTTAGGCAGGTCCAGACTTTTCCCGGACTCCCTCCCGGCTAGCCGTGGTGCACTAACCCCCTGTAGGCTGTGTTCACGCTGCCAACCCCAGTCCTCTCCCTGCGCTCTGACCAAAGCCCGAGCCTCAGCTCGCAGCCCCGCCCACCCCAGCGGTGAGCAGACAAGCCTCTCGGGCTGGTGAGTGCCGGTCAGCACCGATCCTTTGTGCGGGAATCTCCCCGCTTTTCCCTCCGCACCCCTGTGGCTGCGCTCTCCTCCACGGCTCCGAAGCTTTCCCCCTCCGCCACCCGCAGTCTCCGCCCGCGAAGGGGCTTCCTAGTGTGTGGAGACCTTTCCTCCTTCACAGCTCCCTCCCACTGGTGCAGGTCCCGTTCCTATCCTTTTGTCTCTGTATATTCTTTTTTCTTTTGCCCTACCCAGGTACGTGGGGAGTTTCTTGCTTTTTGGGAGGTCTGAGGTCTTCTGCCAGCGTTCAGTAGGTGTTCTGTAGGAGTTGTTTCACGTGTAGATGTATTTCTGGCGTATCTGTGGGGAGGAAGATGATCTCTGCATCTTACTCTTCCGCCATCTTCCCCTCCTAAAAGTCTATTTTATGGTTTTTGGTCCCTAACTTTATCTTAAAATATTTTCTTAAATGGCTTTATAGTTTATAATTCCACTTTATTTCACATCTGCATCAACAGTTCTTTCTTCCCTCTTGTCTTTTCAGAATTTCCTTCACAAGGAGCTGCTAATTAGATGGACCATATTCTCAAAAGTACACCCAGGAATTTCACTTGTTAGCACTAAATGAAAGAGAGAAAGTTTAAGGAAAACTAAACACTTAAAAATAAAAAGAAGAAAATAAGGTTTAGAATGTGGTGCAAATAATATTCCACCTCGTCAGTAGGGTCAGGTCTGGGAGCAATGAAAAAGAAACGGGATTCAAGGAGAGGGTGGAAGAATGAGCAAGTTTGGGGAAGATGAAGAAGGACAGAGAACGTTTTACAAGATGGGTCTAGGATGATAGCTACACCACCCTAAAATATTTGGGGAATGAGACAGAGCATATATAATAGTTGAACTTTACATTTGCTTTTCCTCTTGAGAATCTACAATTCCATGAGATATTACATTCTGACTGTGAGATCAGCCAGGCATTAGGAGTCCTAGGTCATGCTCAGACAGGAAAGGGCAGAGAATGGTCAGGAGGATGCCCAAACAACAACAATCTGTCCTTTCCCTGCCACAGGTGAACTTTTTATGGAAGAGAATAATTAACCATTGGATCAAACTCGTTAGTTTGTACTCCTTGGGTTTTCTTCTCTTCTATGAGTATACATATATATATTATATATATATATATATAATGTATATATATATATATATATACACACATATATATACTCATTCATTCATTTCCTTTATCTCCATGACCCACTCCATTCTCCTCCTCTCATAGGCAACTACTCTAACACATTTAATGAGTATCTTTTGCTTTTATGACCTAATGCCAAATGTTTTAACTTACCTAAATGATGCTGCTGTATTATATAAAACAAATGCATATGTACTATTATGTATATTATATATAATACATACTATATATATTTATAGACATATAATACATACTACATATATATTTAAATATAAAATATTTCTATAATATTTTGTACTTATTTCACTCAAGATTACGTTTTTAAGATTCATACTTTTTACATATGTAGAAGCAGTTGCTTCTAACTGCTGCTGAGTACTCTATCCCTTGGGTATTTAAAGAAGTGTCTGGTGCAGACATTCCTCATGGTATGCTGTAGTCATTTTCCCAAAGACTCTTTTCTGGAGCACCTTCATCATTCCACCCATCTGCTAGGAAGACAGGCCCTGAGAACTCTTTCTCCAGGACCTGTCCTCCCTAGAACTCAGCCTCACTATCCCTAGATGCTGAGATCCAGACTCCTTTCACAGTTGATGCCATGCAGTGGTAGAACCTCTTCTCCCTGGGTACAGTGAAGCCTTACTTGTTGGTAACTTTCAGGGGTTCCCTTTGAAAATTCAAAAATTATGAGCTTCTCCACATATAAGTGCCCATTTGTACACACACACACACAAAATTTCGTACTTAACTTCAAAAGTTTCACTGATTTCTTGAATCCTATTCATGTACCTCTAAAGGTTTGATAATCCCAGTTCTAGGGTTGTTTGCAAGTGTTCAACAGGTGAATATACAAATTAACTTGAAGATAAAGTTGTTAAGAAAGATCAGGGATAATTTCATCAGTTCTTTTAAGGAGTACCACATATAATATGCCATTATGAATCAGTCAAGTTTAGTTGTTTCTTAAAGATATTTTAAAGTCATATATATTGAGATATAACTTACATACTTTAGGAAAAATCACCCTTATAAGTTAGCATATTGACAAGTTTTGACAAATACAGTCATGTAACCACAACCACAATAAAAACAGGAAAAAATTGTTCTAGCCTCTAAAAAATGTTCCTTTGAAACTTTTTGTAGTGAATTTAATCCTGCCCACATACAAACACTCAACTTTGGCAACCACTGATCTCATGTCTGTATCTATAGTTTTGGGTTTTTACAGAATATCATATAAATGGAATCATGCCATTGGTAGCCTATTGTGTCTGGCTTCCTTCATTTAGCAATGCTAAATGCTTTTGAGTTCATCCATGTTTTTGCAAGTTATCAGTAATTAGTTTCTTTTTATTTCTGAGCTGTATTCCATTTTGTGACTATACCACAATTTATTTATCAATTTATAAGTTTATGGAAGTCTGGGTTGCTTCCAGTTTTCGCTACTATGAATAAAGCTGCTATAAATATTTGTGTACAGGTCTTTGTGTGGACACAGTTTTTATTTCTCGTGTGTAAATGCTTCGGAGTGGGATTGCTGAGCCTTATGGTAAATATATGTCTAACTTAGAAAGAAACTGTCTTTAAAATATTTTAAGAGGAAACGCTCTGAAAATTTCCGACCACATGTCTTAGAAATTGAGCCAGATACGTAAGATCTCTGAGCTTCAGTTTTCTCATTTGTAATGTGTTGATAATATCTCCCTTATATGGTGGATAATATAATTAATTAAATAGCTAAATAAATATTAGTGAGCTAACATATGTAAAGGATTAATAAGTTAACCCTATGTTCAATAAATAACATAACACTCAAAAATTGCTACATACACAAAATGAAACTTTGACTCTCTCTATCTCCATCTGGTGGCAGTATATAACATTTTCGGAAGTAGGTTCTAGGGACTTCCCTGGTGGCGCAGTGGTTAAGAATCCGCTTGCTGCCAATGCAGGGGACACGGGTTCGAGCCCTGGTCCAGGAAGATCCCACATCCCACGTGCCACAGAGCGACTAAGCCCATTCGCCACAACTACTGAGCCTGCACTCTAGAGCTTGTGGGCCACGACTCCTGAGCCCACACACCACAACTACTGAAGCCCATGCTCCACAACTACTGAAGCCCACATGCCTAGAGCCTGTGCTCTGCAACAAGAGAAGCCACCGCAATGAGAAGCCCACGCATCACAACAAAGAGTAACCCCCACTCGCCACAACTAGAGAAAGCCCGTGCACAGCAACGAACACCCAAGGCAGCCAAATAAAAATAAATAAATAAATAAATAGAAGACCTGAACTTTAAAAAAAAAGTAGGTTCTGTTAAAAGAGATACAACCCATTTAAGGATGAAATCTCACAAATCTCCAAGACTGTTGAACGATTATTGTTGGAAGTCCAAAGTGCTATGTGTAAGAAGCCTTCACCAATATCTGAGCCACCTTACGTCTGGAAAAGAGAAAAAGTACCTCACATAACACGTGGGCACAGCCAGCAGGGGAATAACGGCCCTTCCTGAGGCCTTCCAGGATCTGCACTATATTCTCTACATGCCCTTTCTAAGAAGTCTGAGTGTAGGGCCATCCACAACGTCTCAACAGATTAGGAATATCATGTTGGGGCCACTCTGTGCTTTCATACTTTCATAACTACCCCAGCTAAGTGATCTTGAAGAAGGAGAACAGTAGATGATTAGAGAGTGAATTTGAGTATGGGAATGTGATTTTGAGAGACAAACTCCCTAAAGGTGAAGGGGAGAGGATAAACTGCAATATGACCACCACTCTAAATAGTATGGGTTTAGGGGCAGAAAGCCAAGAATTATTATTATTATTATTATTTTGGCTACACCGCAGCCTGCAGGATCCTAGTTCTCTGACCAGGGATCAAACCCGTGCCCCCTGCAGTGGAAGCAAGGAATCCTAACCACTGGACCACCAGGAATTCCAGAAAACCAAGAATTATTGACAGCCCAGAGTGAGAGTGTGGTATAGTCCAAGATCCATTGTTTATTCATTGGACAATTATTTATTGAATACCTATTATGTATATCAGAAACTTGCTGCACGAATGGGCAACTGAATACACATTGGGCCTGAAAGCAGATACTCGACATTCTGGTTTCATGAGCATGATTTACATGTGAAGCATAGGGAGAGATGACCTCAGAATTCCATGGGTGACATCCTTATGCTGACTAGGCCAATCCCCAGGCAGCCAATGCTCTGCTACTCCTCCCTCTGCTGAGCTTATCTATTGCATTGCATTGAAATCAGATTTCCCACTGGCTTGGTGGTGTCAACTCCTACTAATCAATGAGGATTTTAGGAAGGCTTAGGGAGCTGAAGTCTGCTTTGAAGATACCTTGAAGCAGTTTGAAGAGTGGATGTAGCTTAGACCATGAAGAACTGTGGGCTGTGAGTCAACCACCAGCCTTTGCCCAAATCCTGTAACACTTCCTTTAACCCAGCAGAGTCAGTCTTTTGTGCAGGGGATAGACTCCATCACCACCACCAAAAACACACTTACTTGGGCCCTATTTCTAGATTTTAGGAAAGACAAGAATCACAGGGAATATAGCTACTTATGTAGGCAGTGTAACCTGTTACCTAAATGTCTGCAACTATGTGTACATATATCGCAAATTGTGAAACTTCTAGAATTTAACTTTGTATCTTTTTCAGTTTACTGACTCTTTCCCCACAATGTCTTTCTCTTGCCTTGTGGAGTTTACTCTTGCTCTTCGAGCTCACCTAATTTAAAGACTTTCTCAGCTTGTCCTACTAACTGTAGTTCTTTGTGTTTGCTCTTTACAACACCCTCTCAAGACAGTTTGTTTCCTTTTGTGCCTTGTCATTTTTTTATATCATAAGCTCATCTTTAAAGAGAGTTGTTTTCCATGGGAGTCCTTCAGGTCCTAGAACTTAGGAACAATCTTGGGAGGAAGTTTCAAATTTCCTTATTGTGTTCCTGTAGGTTTCATTGGTTCCAGAGGAATTTTATAATATATATTGACTCTGAATTTCCATACTCCTGGGGTGTGCAACTATGGAGATCATTTATGCTGATCTAGCTGGAGGGGTAACTTTCCTCCATTAACTTTCTAGCCATATTTCCATGAGGCTATCAAGCTTCCTTGTGGTGTCTCTGGGCTATAGAAAAAAGAAATTCTACCTCTTCTTTCACAGATGAGTGACTCCCAGTTTTATGTGGGTGATTTATTTCCAGTTGTCTGACATGCTGAGGCCTTGATCTCATCAGTCATTCCTCTGCCACCATTAAAGTCCCATTACCCTGACATTTATCTGGCTCTGATACCCCTAAATACACTCAACTTTCACTTCCTGCTTTCTTCTCAAGTTTTGTGGTCCCTCTTCATTTCCAGCACCTGGGAACTTTGCTTTCTTGTTTTACACAAGACTCCTATTATAAGTGAAATTTTATCTATAATGTCTTATCTGTTTGGGGGGAAAGGAATTACACAGCCAGTTCACATTGTCCACAAGTTCCAGAAAGATCTTTCTAAAAGACAAAACATTATGTTCTCCTACTTAAAGTTCTTCAATGTTGTTTCATTGATAAAGTCCAAAGTCCCTTACTTGGGAAATTGAGCAGAACAGTTTAGACCTGACCTCAGGAGTTCAAATGATTTGAGCCTCTGTCCAAATACAGTTTCTTAACTATGTGACTTTGAGCAAGTTAATTTCTTAGCCACAGTTTCATCATCTGCAAGCTAGGGATAATTCCAGCACCTACTTCATAGGCTTGCTGTGTACTTTAAATGAGACAATGTTGTGATCACCTGCAGAAGTGGGATGAAACCTCACTCAAAATTTGAGATTGATGATGTTACCAATTCCCCAGGAGATGTTGAGATTGATGATGCTGCACACACACCAAATATTATGAAAATGTTCATTACTTAATGAGGCTTTCTGGAGAGAAACACAATAAAACAAACAAACAAACAACTCTCTACTCTAGGCTCTGAATCTCCTATACAGTATGTTTCCTCTCCTCCATATCACCTAGAAGACTAAAAGGTAGCAAGGAGGGGCTTCCCTGGTGGCGCAGTGGTTGAGAGTCTGCCTATCGATGTAGGGGACACGAGTTCGTGCCCCAGTCCAGAAAGATCCCACATGCTGCCGGAGCAGCTGGGCCCGTGAGCCATGGCCGCTGAGCCTGCTCTCCGCAGCGGGAGAGGCCACAACAGTGAGAGGCCCGCGTACCGCAATAATAATAATAATAAATAAAAGGTAGCAAGGAAAGGAGATACAAAGGTAATAATGAAAATGAGCTTTTAACCAATGCAGTTTTTTTGTTGCAGAATTGTGCTCACTGTGTGTCCAGCTGGATAATTTATGTCCAGGAACTCATTTTGAAGGCACTTCCCTAGCCGGAGGAGGAAGATGCAAATGTTATTAGCCACTGGGATCCCAGCTCTTTGTCTTTCAGTTTCAGGTTGAAGTTGGTCTGTGATTGTCAAAGGAGAAAAACGACTGAACTGCTCACTGTGCACCACTTGGGGGTCAAAGGAGGTGAATCAGACCAAGCAAAGAGAAGCAAAGAGAAGAAGGAGGTAGAGATGACAGTGAACGCTGCTTTGGGCCGGTTGTTCTACAGTCTCGCTCAGATTACTCTGTTTTTTCCTTTGTCCTCCAGAATCTCAGCAATATGTTCTCCACACTGATTCTGGGCTAGAAATACACCTTTCCACTTTGAGATTTTCCCATTACTTTAGTTGCTTATAGGAAAACCTAAGTTTTTGTATGGTGAAAAAAGGACAAGTGACTTAACTTCCCTCCAAAATTTTCTAGAGTAATAGGTCTAGATAGCTCCTTTTTAACTCAACAGAGTCTCTGGGCAGTATAGCATGGCGGTCACAATCCCAGAGTCAAGAGCCAGACCACCTGGATTCAAATTCCAGTTCTACTTCTTACTGGCTAGGTGACCTTGGGCAAGCTACTTAACCTCTCTATGCCTCAGTTTTCTCTGCAAAATGCCAATGATAATAGTACTTACCTCATAGGGGATCTCTGAGGTTTAAAATAACTCAGTTCAACAGTTGGCAAGCACATGAATATTATCTGCTATCATTATGTCTTTCTCCCCAGAAAATGTACTTCGAATCCCTGAATCCCATCAATAGTCCTCTAAAGAAGAATTACTGGTCCAGAGTGGGCATCCTGAGGACTTTTTAATCACTAGTATCTTACTCCTTCTGACCCAGAAAGACAGCAAGCATGGTAGTTAGGGGACCAGACACTGGAGACACATTACCTGAGTTAAAATCCTCACTCTATTCTCTATGTGACCATAGGAAATTATTCAACCTTTAGTGCCTCTCTTTCCTTATCTATGAAATGAGAATGGTAGTGAAAACAAGATACATCATAGGGATGTTGTGAATGTTACATGACATAATCTACGTAAAGCTCTTAGAAGACTGCCTGGTATATTATAATTGCTCATTAAATGTTAGTTATTATTGTTATCCATTCTACATCCTGCAAACATTTACTATCCAACTACCAAGTGCAAAGCACTGCTAGACATTGGTCATTATTAAAGCAACGCCTATTCTCAAGGAGCTTAAGACTTTCCAAGTTAAAATTTGTCAATCCTTTTCTTAAATTTTTTTTCAATTTTTAAAAAGCAATATTTTATTTAATAGACTTAATGAATACAATAATGTACTACTGAAACTCATGCATTTATTTTGCTTTTTTTTTCAAAGAAAGAGCTGGAAACATTTTTTCCTGGAACAGTTCTTGCATATCTGACAAAATAGACATATATGTATGCATAATTGAATCACTTTGCTGTACACCTGAAACAAACACAACCTTGTAAATCAACCATACTTCAATTAAAAAAAAAAAGTAAGTTGTAGATACAAGCTAGTATATGGCTGATCTTGGATCAATATCCAGACAGTGGATCCTGGAGTCTATACACAACCACCATGCTAGTTGCCCCCATAGGCTATTATCAGGCTAAAATGATATGATATTTGAAACTCCTTAGAACAATGCCTGACCCATAGAGTCATTTAATAAACATGAGCAATTATTTAGTATTATTACTACTATCATGTGTGTTATGTGTGCAACAGCTAACCTTATGAAGCTCAGAGTAACTTGAAAAACACGTTCAAGAAAGATGTCCCCTGAGGTAGTGACTTTTAGTGAAAGAAAAGAGGGTGTGATCTTCTAGGGATGAGGGTGCGATTTTTTTCTTCATCTTCAATTCAACCATTTCAAACAATTCTGGAAAAGGATGTATATAATTTCATTCTCAGCCCTTAAGCAGAAGGGAGTGAGGGAGGCAGCTGTGGTTCTAAAAAAAAAATAGAAATCTGACTACTTAATCACAGATAATCCCGACAAAAATAAAATAGATCAGTGTTTAAAGCAACAAGGAAGCTGCATAGGCAGGTCTCTAATAAGCTCAGATATTTATAATAGTTTTTTCCCCTTAAAATGTTTTAAATCAAATTATTCTTTATATCTGCTTACAAAGTCAAAGAATACAAGAGTTTATGATAAAAAGCAACAATCCCCAGACCCCATCTACACCCCCAGCTCAATCTCCCAAGGAAATCACTTTTTTTTCTATTATTAAATCTTTGAAATACTATGGTATTCTAATCTTATTTCTCATTTTTCCAACATCAGACATTATCTACTGATTTCCTATTGTGATAAAACAGTGTCATTCACCTACTTTACTTTCTACCAAATTTTCCATTGAATCAGTTAATTTCATTGTTAATTTTAAATGACTACTATAGCTCATCTATTGGTTACCCGTGTATGTCAATGATCTATTAATCCTCTATTTCTAGTGCATAAATAGGGTGGTATAATAAGAATATCTCCTTCCCTGCCACCCCTCCCCCAACCATTCCCCATCTCACCTCCAGTTTTTCGTCAGTTGTATCATCACTCTTATCTTGTCTGGGAGGATCCCACTGACCTTCTTCTTCATCGTTTTACTCATCTCTTCCATGTTTTCTCTTTGGTTGAATTTATAAGTGAAAACGCAGCACATCACTCTTCTATTATTGTAAAACATCTTAAATACATCCTTCTGGAGGCCCTCTGAGTCTCTCAAGTATGTGGCCAGATGGGCTGCAGAAAGCCCTCATCCTAGTTTTCCTTTCCTTCCAATGGCCCTTGGATTGGATCCTTTTATTCTCCCCACATTATCCTCTTTGGTATCTTCAAGAAGCTCTCTCAGATGGGAGATATAGAAAGTAAAATGTTAAGTTCTTTAAAGTTAAAACAAGCACACAAAAAAATTATACCTTCACACTTGATTGATAGTTTGACCAAGTGTAAAATTCAGGGTATGAAACCATTTCTCTAAAAAACCTTGGAAGATGTCATTTCACTGTCCTCCATCACCTATTTGTGATCATCAAAGAATGATGCTTCCCTGGTGGGCTTCCCTGGTGGCGCAGTGGTTGAGAGTCCACCTGCCGATGCAGGGGACACAGGTTCGTGCCCCGGTCCGGGAGAATCCCACGTGCCGCGGAGCAGCTGGGCCCATGAGCCATGGCCGGTGAACCTGCGCGTCCGGAGCCTGTGCTCCGCAATGGGAGAGGCCACAACAGTGAGAGGCCTGCATACCGAAGGATAAGGCTATTTAAATCTTATTTTTTGGTAGGTAATACATTGTGTATTTTTTCCCTTTGTTATATTTTAAACTCTTATTTGTCATTGGGATTGTGAAATATACAAATAAAGATAGGTGGACTTTGGGCTGATTAAATTTCCTTAACCAAAGAATCATGATTAAAAGAAAAATATAACTGAGGAAGAGGACTATCTACCCTGTTCCATTCTATATTATCACCTACATTGGAAGTCTTAATTAAAGACATGAAAATATGAAAACTAAATTTCAGACAGTGTAAAGAATCTGACAGATAATATCAATATTCAAAGTGTCTAAACAGATTTGAATATATTCAGTTATCTCCAACAAGTGGCAGCAGTGTAAGAGGAAATAGATCATTCATGAGACTTGCAAAGCAATTGCATATGTGATTTCAAATTTTTCAAGATCCCAACACCCTTCATACTCTCTAAACATACATATTCTCTCATTCTAGCTTCAATGAAAATATTCAAGTATGGAGAGGAAGTGCCTTCCCCCTCTTTGGACCCTTGAAACATTTTCTCTCTTCTCTCTGACACTTGTCTTTTTCTCTCTTTCATGATTAATAGATATTGTTTCCCTGGGGAATAGCCAGGACCTCTTGTTTTTCCTCTCTCCTTCCTCCCACAAATATACTTGAATGATAAACACTGTGGATGTCGGGTGAGCACAATCCAGACTTTCCTGGAAGTTAGTGTTTAACAGGGAATATAAGCATGAGACACATAATTTTATGGAGAAATACAAGATACTATGAGGATATATAATAGGGCTGCCTAGTGTATGTTTGGTGGGCGTGTGAGCTAGGCCAGAAAGGTTCCTACAAGTCAGTGATCTCAAATGGAGGCTGGAACAGCAAGTTAGGTTTACATATTTTCTAAGAAATTCTCCCTGTGACATTCTTTCCTGTTTAATCTTGTGACTTCAAAGCTACTATTTCACCATGAAAAATCTGGATTCTCAGAAAAAGTTTTATCTTATCAGCATCAAAAAACCCAGTAACTAGCCCAGAGGCTATCACATAGTAGGTACCCAGGAAATTGTGGTTAATTCTTAAATAAAGGTGGCACAAGTAATTAACATTTAACCCTTAGAACACATCTAGTCCTATATCTACGTCCCTAAATATCCATTTTATAGGAGGCTTAGAGTAGTTAAATGACTTACATAAGATTACTTAACAGTCATTAATATTAACTCATTACTTAACTTTGTCAGTTCCTTTTATTTTTGTTTAATTAACATCTTTATTGGAGAATAATTGCTTTACAATGGTGTGATAGTTTCTGCTGTACAACAAAGTGAATCAGCTATACATATACACATATCCCCATATCTCCTCCCTCTTGTGTCTCCCTCCCACCCTTGCTACCCCAACCCTCTAGGTGGACACAAAGCACCAAGCTGATATCCCTGTGCTATGTATCTGCTTCCTACTAGCTACATTTTTATATTTGGTAGTTAACATATGTCCATACCACTCTCTCACTTCATCCCAGCTTCCCTCCCTGTGTCCTCAAGTCTATTCTCTACGTCTGTGTCTCTATTCCTGTCCTGGCCCTAGGTTCTTCAAAACCATTTTTTTCTTTATTTTAGATTACATATATATGTGTTAACATATGGTATTTGTTTTTCTCTTTCTGACTTACTTCACTCTGTATGGCAGACTCTAGGTCCATCCATGTCTCTACAAATAACTCAATTTTGTTTCTTCTTATGGCTGAGAAATAGTCCATTGTATATATGTGCCACATCTTCTTTATCCATTCATTTTTCAATGGACATTTAGGTTGCTTCCAATCCTGGCTATTGTAAATGGAGCTGCAATGAACATTTTGGTACATGACTCTTTTTAAATTATGGCTTTTTTAGGGTATATGACCAGGTGTGGGATTGATGAGTTATATGGTAGTTCTGTTTTTAGTTATTTAAGGAACCTCCATACTGTTCTCCATAATATCAATTTACATTCCCACCAACAGTGAAAGAGGGTTCCCTTTTCTCCACACCCTCTCCAGCATTTATTTTTTACAGAATTTTGATGATGGCCATTTGACCAGTGTGAGGTGATATCTCATTGTAGTTTTGATTTAAATTTCTCTAATGATTAGTGATGTTGAGGATCCTTTCATGTGTTTGTGGGCAATCTGTATATCTTCTTTGAAGAAATGTCTATCTAGGCCTTCTGCCCATTTTTGGATTGGATTGTTTGTTTTTCTAATATTGATCCTCATGTGCTGCTTGTATATTTTGGATATTAATCTTTTGTCAGTTGCTTCATTTGAAAATATTTTCTCCCATTCTGAGGATTGTCTTTTTGTCTTGGTTATGGCTTCCTTTGCTGTGCAAAAGCTTTTAATTTTCATTAGGTCTCATTTGTTTATTTTTGTTTTTATTTCCCTTTCCCTAGGAGGTGGGTCAAAAGGATCTTGCTGTGATTTATGTCAGAGTGTTCTGTGTATGTTTTCCTCTAAGAGTTTTATAGTGTCTGGCCTTAACTTAGGTCTTTAATCCATTTTGAGTTTACTTTTGTGTATGGTGTTAGGGAGTGTTCTAATTTCATTCCTTTACATGTAGCTGTCCAGTTTTCCCAGCACCACTTATTGAAGAGGCTGTCTTTTCTCCATTATATATTCTTGCCTCCTTTATCAAATATAAGGTGACCACATGAGCATGGGTTTATCTCTGGGTTTTCTATCCTGTTCTATTGATCTATATTTCTATTTTTGTGCCAGTACCATACTGTCTTGATTACTGTAGCTTTGTAGTATAGTCTGAAGTCAGGGAGCCTGATTCCCCCAACTCCGTTTTTCTTTCTCGAGATTGCTTTGGCTATTTGGGGTCTTTTGTGTTTCCATGGAAATTGTGAAATTTTTGTTCTACTTCTATGAAAAATGCCATTCGTAGTTTGATAGGGATTGCATCGAATCTGTAGGTTGTTTTGGGTAGTAGAGTCATTTTCACGATGTTGATTCTTCCAATCCAAGAACATGGTGTATCTCTCCATCTGTTTGTATCATCTTTAATATCTTTCATCAGTGTCTTATAGTTTTCTGAGTACAGGTCTTTTGTCTCCTAGGTAGGTTTATTCCTGGGTATTTTATTCTTTTTACTGCACTGGTAAATGGGAGTGTTTCCTTAATTTCTCTTTCAGATTTTTCGTCATTAGTGGATAGGAATGCAAGAGGTTTCTGTGCATTAATTTTGTACCCTGCTACTTCATGAAATTCATTGATAGCTCTAGTATTTTTCTGGTAGCATCTTTAGGATTCTCTATGTATAGTATCATGTCATCTGCAAACAGTGACAGCTTTACTTCTTTTCTGATTTGGATTCCTTTTCTTTCTTTCACTTCTCTGATTGCTGTGGCTAAAACTTCCAAAACTATGTTGAATAATTGTAGTGAGAGTGGACAACCTTGTCGTGTTCCTGCTCTTAGTGGAAATGGTTTCAGTTTTTCACCATTGGGAACGATATTGGCTGTGGGTTTGTCATATAGGGCCTTTATTATGTTGAACTAAGTTTCCTCTATGCCTACTTTCTGGAGGGTTTTTATCATAAATCGGTGTTGAATTTT
This sequence comes from Grampus griseus, assembly GCF_964374135.1. Taxonomy (NCBI): domain Eukaryota; kingdom Metazoa; phylum Chordata; class Mammalia; order Artiodactyla; family Delphinidae; genus Grampus; species Grampus griseus. Next base: position 86,307,184 of record NC_139017.1, read on the forward strand.
GTTGAAAGCTTTTTCTGCATCTATTGAGATGATCATATGGTTTTTATCCTTCAATTTGTTAACAGGGTGTATACATGGTTTGATTTGCAGATATTGAAGAATCCTTGCATTCCTGGGATAAAACCCACTTGATCATAGTGTATGATCCTTTTAATGTGCTGTTGGATTCTGTTTGATAGTGTTTTGTTGAGGATTTTTGCATCTATGTTCATCAGTGATATTGGCCTGTAGTTTTCTTTCTTTGTCACATCTTTGTCTGCTTTTGGTATCACGGTGATGGTTGCCTCATAGAGTGTGTTTGGGAGTGTTTCTCCCTCTGCTATATTTTGGAAGAGTTTGAGAAGGATAGATGTTAGCTCTTCTCTAAATGTTTGATAGAATTCTGTTCCTGGGCTTTTGTTTGTTGGAAGATTTTTAATCACAGTTTCAATTTCAGTGCTTGTGATTGGTCTGTTTGTTTTTTCTATTTCTTCCTGGTTCAGTCTTGGAAGGTTGTGCTTTTCTAAGAATTTGTTCATTTCTTCCAGGTTGTCCATTATATTGGCATATTGTTGCTTGTAGTAATCTCTCATGATCCTTTGTATTTCTGCAGTGTCAGTTGTTACTTCTCCTTTTTCATTTCTAAATCTACTGATCTGAGTCTTCTCCCTTTTTTCTTGATGAATGTGGCTAATGGTTTATCAATTTTATTTATCTTCTTAAAGAACCAGCTTTTAGTTTTATTGATCTTTGTTATAGTTTCCTTCATTTCCTTTTCATTTATTTCTGATCTTAATTTTATAATTTCTTTCCCTCTGCTAACTTTGGGGCTTTTTTGTCTTCTTTCTCTAATTGCTTTAGGTGTAACTTTAGGTTATTTATTTGAGATGTTTCTTATTTCTTGAGGTAGGATTGTATTGCTATAAACTTCCCTCTTAGAACTGCTTTTGCTGCATCACATAGGTTTTGGGTCATCATGTTTTCATTGTCATTTGTTTCTAGGTATTTTTTGATTTCCTCTTTAACTTCCTTATTGAATTCTTGGTTATTTAGTAGTGTTTTGTTTAGCCTACATGAGTTTGTATTTTTTACAGATTTTTTTCCCTGTAATTGATATCTAGTCTGATAGCATTGTAGTTGGAAAAGATATGATCAATCTTGATACGATTTCAATTTTCTTAAATTTACCAAGGCTTGATTTGTGACCCAAGATTTGATCTGTCCTGGAGAATGTTCCGTGAGCACTTGAGAAGTGTATTCTGTTGTTTTTGAATGGAATGGCCTATAAATATCAATTAAGTCAACCTTGTTTAATGTGTCATTTAAAGTTTGTGTTTCTTATTTATTTTCATTTTGGATGATGTCCATTAGTGGAACTGAGGTGTTAAAGTCCCCTACTATGATCGTGTTACTGTCAATTTCCCCTTTTATGGCTGTTAGCATTTGCCTTATGTATTGAGGTGCTCCTATGTTGGGCTCATAAATATTTACAGTTTTTATATCTTCTTCTTCAATTGATCCCTTGATCATTATGTAGTGTCCTTCTTTGTCTCTTGTAATAGTCTTTATTTCAAAGTCTATTTTGTCTGATATGAGAATTGCTACTCCAGCTTTCCTTTGATTTCCATTTGCATGGAATATCTTTTTCCATCCCCTTACTTTTAGTCTGTATGTGTCCTAGGTCTGAAGTGGGTCTCTTGTAGACAGGATATATACAGGTCTGGTTTTTGTATCCATTCAGCCAGTCCATGTCTTTTGGTTGGAGCATTTAATCCATTTACATTTAAGGTAATTATTGATATGTATGTTCCTATTACCATTTTCTTAATTGTTTTGGGTTTGTTTTTATAGGTCTTTTCCTTCTCTTGTGTTTCCTGCCTAGAGAAGTTCCTTTAGCTTAGAAGTTCCTTTTTGTAAAGCTGGTTTTGTGGTGCTGTGTTGTCTTAGCTTTTGCTTGTCTGTATAGGTTTTAATTTCTCCATCAAATCTGAAGGAGATCCTTGCTGGGTAGAGTAATCTTGGTTGTAGGTTTTTCCATTTCATCACTTAAATATGTCCTGTCACTTCCTTCTGGCTTGCAGAGTTTCTGCTGAGAGATCAGCTGTTAACCTTATGGGGATTCCCTTGTATGTTATTTGTTGCTTTTCCCTTGCTGCTTTTAATACTTTTTCTTTGTATTTAGTTTTTGACAGTTTGATTAACATGAGTCTTGATATGTTTCTCCTTGGATTTATCGTGTATGGGACTCTGCATTTCCTGGATTTGAGTGACTATTTCCTTTCCCATATTAGGGAAGTTTTCAACTGTAATCTCCTCAAATATTTTCTCAGACCCTTTCTTTTTCTCTTCTTCTTCTGGTACCCCAATAATTCAAATGTTGGTGTGTTTAATGTTGTCCCAGAGGTCTCTGAGACTGTCCTCAAGTCTTTTCTTTCTTTTTTCTTTATTCTGCTCTACAGTAGTTATTTTCACTCTTTTATCTTCCAGGTCACTTATCCGTTCTTCTGCCGCAGTTATTCTTCTATTGATTCCTTCTAAGGAACTTTTAATTTCATTTATTTTGTTGTTCATCATTGTTTGTTTGCTCTTTAGTTCTTCTAGGTCCTTGTTAAACATTTCTTGTATTTTCTCCATTCTGTTTCCAAGATTTTAGATATCATTACTACCATTACTCTGAATTCTTTTTCAGGTAGACTGCCCATTTCCTCTTCATTTGTTTGATCTGGTGGGTTTTTTTTTTTTTTTTTGCTCCTTCATCCGCTGCATATTTCTCTGTCTTCTCATTTTGCTTAACTTACTGTGTTTGGGGTCTCCTTTTCACAGGCTGCAGGTTTGTAGTGTCCATTGATTTTGGTGTCTGCCTCTTGTGGGTAATGTTGATTCAGTGGGTTGTGTAGGCTTCCTGGTGGAGGGGACTGATGCCTGTGTTCTGGTGCATGAGGCTGGACCTTGTCTTTCTGGTAGGCAGGACCACGTCTGGTGGTGTGTTTTTGGGTGTCTGTGAACTTATTATGATTCTAGGTAGCCTCTCTGCTAATGGGTTGTGTTGTGTTCCTGTCTTGCTAGTTGCTTGGTAATGGGTGTCCAGCACTGGAACTTGCTCGTCATTGAGTGGAGCTGGGTCTTAGTGTTGAGACGGAGATCTCTGGGAGAGCTCTTGCTGATTGATATTACGTGGGGCCCAGAGGTCTCTGGTGGACCAATGTCCTGAACTCGGCTCTCCTACCTCAAAGGCTCAGGCCTGACACCTGGCCGGAGCACCAAGTCCCTGTCAGCCACACGGCCAGGTACGTGGGTAGTTTCTTGCCTTTTTGGAAGTCTGAGGTCTTCTGCCAGCATTCAGTAGGTGTTCTGTAAGAGTTGTTCCACATGTAGATGTATTTTTGATTTATTTGTGGGGAGGAAGGTCATCTCCACATCTTACACCTCCGCCATCTCGAAGGTCCTCCCCTAATTTTTTTTAAAGATTTAATTTAATTTTAATTTTTTTGGCTGCGTTGGGTCTTTGTTGCTGCGCACAGGATTTCTCTAGTTGTGGCAGCGGGGGCTACTCTTCATTGTGGTGTATGGGTTTCTCATTGCAGTTGCTTCCCTTGTTGCAGAGCACAGGCTTTAGGCATGTAGGCTTCAGTAGTTGTAGCACACGGGCTTAGTTGCTCCATGGTATGTGGGATCTTCCTGGACCAGGGATCAGACCCGTGTCCCCTGCATTGGCAGGTGGATTCTTATCCTCTGGGCCACCAGGGAAGTCCCTAAATTTGTCAATCCTTGATTCACCTTATGGAAGCCATTGTTATTACAATCCTATTTGGAGACTGGCCCTCATGGGGTCCATCTCAGATGACACTTCCCTTGCAGAATCTGTTTCAGAGGGGCCACCCAGCCTTTGGCTTTTTCCCTTTGTGGGATCCCTCAGGTAATTCTAGTCTCTAACCCTAATCACTTCTCTGTGTACAGGCTGTCTGCCTCCACTGACCTACTATTTTGAGTCAGGAGAAGTAAGAGAAGCAGGATAGTAGAGTAGCTTAGAGATGTTCTAAGCTCAACCTCCAGTTCTGCTACTTCTACTTGACAAGATATTTAACCTCTCTGAGTCTGTTTCCTCACCCATAGAATGGGGGTAAAGCAGTTTTTTTACCTCTTAAAGCTGTTGTGAGTATTAAATGAGTACACACATGACAATAGACTAGAATATAGAAGAATTTGTTGTTATGATTATTTTTAACTTTAAAGAGGGTTAACATAGCATGGAATCTACCTGATCAACCTGGAGCATTCTTCCTACAAGTGCAGCTAATGAGTGTGTTCTGCAATCCACCAAAATCTCTCTCTGGCACAGTCTTGACAAGTCCTGGTCCTAGGAGACAGAGGAAGAGAGACTTAGAGGACTGAGGGGATGGGGGAGGTAGAAAAAAAAGGCCATATTAACACTATTGTCTAGGACCAGTCCTTCCCGCTGTGTCACCACAGGAGTTATGGGAGACCGTTCCTTTAGATAAAGCCTGCTGTTGTTTAAACAACGTCCGGGTAGCCAGTTCAGCATTCTTTCCTAACCATCCCCGCTCATGCTGCTTCTCTGTCTCCTCCAGGTAGCTGGTGGGAACAGGGCCCTTGCTGGTGACTTTTAAGAAAACCCAGCTCAGGTTTGCGGCTCAAGTCACAGATGATCTTGGAATCAGGCCACCAAGGGGATGTAATAATTTCTACAGATCTACCACCAGAGGGCAGAGCGTCACCGCAGGAAATCTTGAGTCAGCAGTTGTTAAGCCCACCAATCAGCGTGCTGGGGAGAATCCTCCAGAACGCTGCGTTGCAGCTCTTCCCAATTCAGTTTCCCTGGTGCTTGGCCCAGGATCTTGGAGATCATGATGATTACAGACATTCCTGCTGCTCAGGACCCTTGCCGCAGGTTATGTCCACGCAGGTGTCTAGACATTTCTGTCCAGGGCATGATTTGTCTGCTGAGGAGAAAAGGGGGTGAAGGAAGGGGTGTGGGAGAGGGTTTGGGACAGAGGGACAATGGTATTAGCCAAGCATCATCCCAGGCTGGGAAATGTCACTCCCTACTGACGCCCATGGATATAGAGCATGTTCGTTTGATGCAAAGGAAGGGAAAGGAAGGCAAATCAAGATGAGTTTAAAGATGATACAAATAGATGGAGAGATATACCACGTTCTTGGATTGGAAGAATCAACATTGTGAAAATGACTCTACTACCCAAGGCAATCTACAAGTTCAATGCAATCCCTATCAAACTACCACTGGCATTTTTCACAGAACTAGAACAAAAAATTCACAATTTGTATGGAAACACAAAAGACCCTGAATAGCAAAAGCAATCTTGAGAACGAAAAATGGAGCTGGAGGAATCAGGCTCCATGATTTCATACTATACTACAGAGCTACAGTAATCAAGACAGTATGGTACTGGCACAAAAACAGAAATATAGATCAATGGAACAGGATAGAAAGCCCAGAGATAAACCCACGCACATACGGTCACCTTATCTTTGATAAAGGAGGCAAGAATATACAGTGGAGAAGAGACAGCCTTTTCAATAAATGGCGCTGGGAAAACTGGACAGGTACATGTAAAGTATGAAATTAGAACACTCCCTAACAGCATACACAAAAATAAGCTCAAAATGGATTAAAGACCTAAATGTAAGGCCAGAAACTATAAACTCTTAGAGGAAAACATAGGCAGAACACTCTATGACATAAATCACAGCAAGATCCTTTTTTTTTTTCTTTTTTTGCGGTACGCGGGTCTCTCACTGTTGTGGCCTCTCCCGTTGCGGAGGACAGGCTCCGGACGTGCAGGCTTAGCGGCCATGGCTCACGGGCCTAGCCGCTCCGCGGCATGTAAGATCTTCCTTGACCAGGACACGAACCAGTGTCCCCTGCATCGGCAGGCGGACTCTCAACCACTGTGCCACCAGGGAAGCCCACACAGCAAGATCCTTTTTGACCCACCTCCTAGAGAAAGGGAAATAAAAACAAAAATAAACAAATGGGACCTAATGAAACTTAAAAGCTTTTGCACAGCAAAGGAAACCATAAACAAGACCAAAAGACAACCCTCAGAATGGGAGAAAATATTTGCAAATGAAGCAACTGACAAAGGATTAATTTCCAAAATTTACAAGGAGCTCATGCAGCTCAATAACAAAAAAACAAACAACCCAATCCAAAAATGGGCAGAAGACCTAAACAGACATTTCTCCAAAGAAGATATACAGATTGCCAACAAACACATGGAAGAATGCTCAACATCATTAATCATTAAAGAAATGCAACTCAAAACTACAATGAGATATCATCTCACACTGGTCAGAATGGCCATCATCAAAAAATCTAGAAACAATAAATGCTGGAGAGGGTGTGGAGAAAAGGGAACACTCTTGCACTGTTGGTGGGAATGTGAATTGATACAGCCACTATGGAGAACAGTATGGAGGTTCCTTAAAATACTACAAATAGAACTACCATATGACGCAGCAATCCCACTACTGGGCATATGCCCTGAGAAAACCATAATTCAAAAAGAGTCATGTACCAAAATGTTCATTGCAGCTCTATTTATAATAGCCCGGAGATGGAAACAACCTAAGTGCCCATTATCGGATGAATGGATAAAGAAGATGTGGCACATATATACAATGGAATATTACTCAGCCATAAAAAGAAACGAAATTGAGCTATTTGTAATGAGGTGGATAGACCTAGAGCCTGTCATACAGAGTGAAGTAAGTCAGAAAGAAAAAGACAAATATCGTATGCTAACACATATATATGGAATTTAAGAAAAAAAAATGTCATGAAGAACCTAAGGGTAAGGCAGGAATAAAGACGCAGACCTCCTAGAGAACGGACTTGAGGTTATGGGGAGGGGGAAGGGTGAGCCGTGACAGGGCGCGAGAGAGTCATGGACATATACACACTAACAAACGTAGTAAGGTAGATAGCTAGTGGGAAGCAGCCGCATGGCACAGGGATATTGGCTCGGTGCTTTGTGACAGCCTGGAGGGGTGGGATAGGGAGGGTGGGAGGGAGGGAGACGCAAGAGGGAAGAGATATGGGGACATATGTGTATGTGTAACTGATTCACTTTATTATAAAGCAGAAACTAACACACCATTGTAAAGCAATTGTACTCCAATAAAGATGTTAAAAAAAAAAAAAAGATGTGGCACATATATACAGTGGAATATTACTCAGCCATAAAAAGAAACGAAATTGAGTTATTTGTGGTGAGGTGGATGGACCTAGAGTCTGTCATACAGAGCAAAGTAAGTCAGAAAGAGAAAAACAAATACCGTATGCTAACACATATATATGGAATCTAAGAAAAAAGTAAAAAGGTTATGAAGAACCTAGGGGTAAGATGGGAATAAAGACCCAGACCTACTAGAGTATGGACTTGAGGATATGGGGAGGGGTAGGGGTAGGCTGTGGTGAGGTGAGAGAGTGGCATGGACATATATACACTACCAAACATAAAATAGATAGCTAGTGGGAAGCAGCCCATAGCACAGGGATATCGGCTTGGTGCTTTGTGACCGCCTGGAGGGGTGGGATAGGGAGGGTGGGAGGGAGGGAGGTGCAAGAGGGAAGAAATATGGGAACATATGTATATGTATAACTGATTCACTTTGTTATAAAGCAGAAACTAACACACCATTGTAAAGCAATTATACTCCAATAAAGATGTTTAAAAAAAAATAGATGAGGGGTTGGTTTGCTCTTCTGTGTTGCTGCTACGCTTTCACATCTTAGACCCCTGAAAGCTTTGGCTCTAATTGAGCGCCCCCATCAGGGCAGATTTAGTTGTCGGGCATGTGGACGGTCCTTCATTAGGTGGCATAAAGTGGAGTAATTCTTAAATTAGCATTCCCATGTCCTAGATCCTCCTCGCTTATTTTACCTTTTAAACCGTGTTGATCGTGAAAACAAAGGTCAGAGTGGGGTTTGGGGTGGATGGCAACGGAACTCTTGTACTTCAGTGCCTCTGCAGGGATTTAATAGGTGGGGTTATCTACGGCCATGCAGAGAAGGCCCAGAGTGGTTCCACACACGTGACATAACTTTCTGACTTCCCTATCACCTCTAACACAGGCAGGATAAAACAGCGCCTTTACCCCAGGCAGGGATAGGGCAAAGTGTTTTGGACCAGGAAACAGGGAGCCAGGTTCTAGCTCCTTTCGCCCTTGGCTTACTGGTATCTTCTGGGGGAAATTACTAAGCTGGTCTGAAATTTCATTTCTTGCATTTGAAAATGTTAGTTCCTATTGAAGGGTAGTACTGCTGGGGAGGGGAGTTTTTTTTTAATCTGGGACTTGTCTATCCCATTCCGAAATGATTACTGCTCAAGCCTCAGGAAGACATCTGCATGAAGAATGAGGAACCAAGATTCACTGAATAGAAGTTAGCAGCCAAGGTCACGGAAAGAGTGTGAAATGTCAGATTAGCCTGATTTCACTCCGTGTTCTCACACACACACTTCTTGTCCCCAGAGTTTAATTAGTCTCTCCTCGAAGAGGAAATGTGGCACATCAGGAAATACCTCACGTTTAGTGTATTATTAACCTGCTATGAAACGCCTCTTGTGAGGCAACATGGGAAAATCTCTGGCAGGCAGTCTTGGGAGCAGTGTTGTAGCCATATCCATGCCCACCTCATCCCCAATACACTTTGGGGTCTTTTTTTCCCCAGTACGATCTTGGATAAATCACTTACCCTCTCTGGTTGTCATGATGGTTACAGCATTTTTAAATTGGAAGTCAGAAGAAAATTCTATTCTGCTCCCTTCCTTCTTCTCTCGGTGTCACTTCTGGTTTCCCCCAATGCCCCATATACCCCACAGCAGATTCTACACTCCAGCCACTTCTTGCACTGGATACATGCAATACTCTCGGCTTTGAATTCCCTTTCCTGCTAGCTCCCACCGATCCTTTGGGACCCAGCTTTGCCATCATCTTCTCCAGGAAGACACTTCCCTGCTCTCTCCCTGCCACCACTTTGCCTGGGTTTGATGTCCCTGTTCTATGCACCCATAGCACCTACACGCCCTCCACCATAGACTGCCATTGTCTAACCAATTTGCCTTCCCTTCTGGACCATCAGCTTACCTTTGTGCATCCAACATCAAGCTCTGGTCCTCATACTGTCTTTCCTGCTGAGTGAAGTTTTTAGTACAGATTTACATGCTCCTCACCCAGACCCTGCTTTGGATGCCAAGTAGAAAGTCCTGGCTATGCTCTTAGATCCTCTTTCCACTGTGGCACAACTGTACCCCCGAGAAGCCAAAGCTTTTAGTCTCCATCCCAAAGGTTGGGGGTATTTGTGAATAGTTTCAGTTGAGGACTGAAAACTTCCCAAGAAGAGCAAAAAACACATGCATCTCATGAAGTTGACAACGGGCAGTTTTCATGTGCCCTTTAATGCTCCAGAATAACCTCAGATACAATTATCTTCTTTGAGAGAGAAGGAAACTGAGGCCCTGAGAGGGACTGACTCAGGGTTCCAGAGACAGGAAGTAGTGAAGCTGTGACTAGAAGTCAAATGGCATCTGTCCCTGGACTCCAAGCCAGAGAAAACAGTGCTTCCTCATGCTTCCCCCCACCTCCCATCCTTCTCAGACAGTGTTGTCAGCATTGATCATGCCTGCAGAAACCCCAGGAAGTCACAAAGGCTGGCGATGCAAGGAGACAGCTCTGCAAGGGCCTGCCCTCTGTGGTCTCAGAGAACATCGTGTACTCTTCCCCTCCCCATCTCAACAGTGCATTGATCCCACATTTGGAAAAATCGATGTTGGCGAAGACAGGAGAAAGATTTGCTCCGACACTTTTGTCATTTGAGGCGTCTTCAAACATATGCACACAGCAGTAGCCTCTTTTCCCCCATCACAGCCTCTTACTCAGACCAGACTACCTGCTGCGGGCAGAGATGAGTGTGGGGAATTGGGGCCATGGAAGGTCAAGGTCAGAGGGATCTCAGAGGCCCCCCGGCCCAACTCCCTACTGCACAGCTGAGGAATCTGAGACCAGAGATTCAGAAGCTTACCCAGAGTTACACACCTAGGAAGTGGCAGCAGTGGGCCTTGAACTCTGGAGACCAGGCTTTAATTACTGTGCTGTCACGCTGCACACTAAACACCCATCTCCTACACACCCACCCCACCCAATCTGGCAAGCACCGCACCTGCCTGCAGATGACAACACACCTAGGCCAGGTATACTCAGCTGCACGCTGGACTATTGGTCTGTTCATCCCATGGTTGGCCAATAGGAACAGAGAAAAGGAAAACCATGAGTCAATTTGGCTTCTTTGGGGTTCCACAGGCTGTGTTGCTGTGTTCCTCCATAAGTGTACATTTCCAAGGCATTCTTTTATCACCAGAGCCTGGTTTTGCTTTGGGTGGACTTATTTCTGAAGCTGAAGGGTGCAGTGGCTTTTGGGCATATCAGGAAAGATCTGATAAACAGATGGCTGCTTTTGACCCAACGGAGTCCCACAGTAATTTGTTTCCACAGTGAGGACGGCCTAAGCTGGATACTCTCAAACCTCTCTCCGCGCAGCATATTAACTATTCATCATGTCCTTAAATACTCTTCTGTGACGAAATGCTAAGTGACTCATTAAATATTCATCATGATGCACCTAGCACAAGGTCAAGGGTAGAATTAAGCATAAAAAATGTAATTTCTGATTATACCTCTTTAATTCTAGGCACTGAACACCCCAGGCATCTAGGACTCCATCTCATTCTGAAAAGAAGCCAGGAAAGTAGTTTCCACAACATCCCTTTATGTGCTGCCAAACTGTCTTTAGAATCTTGGCAAGAAGTTCTTTCCTTTCTCTTTCTTTCTTTTTGAACTTTTAAAAACTGAAGTATTAGTTACATACATATATATATATATATATATATACACCCACAGAACCACCACCTGGATCGAGATATAGAATATTCTAACAGCCCCGAAGTTTTCTTCATGCTTCTTCCCAGTCAATACCACCACCCCCATAAACACACACACAAGAAATCACTATTTTGACAAGAAATTGTTTTTTCTTTAACACCAACTTTGATTCTTCCTTCTGGCATTTTTGTTCGCTCCCTCTCATTTTTAATTTGAAGACAATGGCCCAGCAGTTACCTACAGTCCTTTGATTTGAAGTTCATTAGAGTGGACGCAGAGGAAACAAAAGGCTTTTAGGACAGTCTGGGGATGGATGGTGCTGGCTTGGTCGGGAGCAAGAGGCGGAAAGGTGGAAAGGAGGAGAGGCTTGTGGGATGCATTTGGGAGGAAGAAGTGACAGGATCGAATGTACAGCGAGGGGAAGAGTAGAATCAGGCATGATCTATAGGTTTTGACTTGACTTTCCCTTAGGAGGGTGATCCCATTTGTTGAAGTAGGGAAGGCAGCAAAGGAGCACGTGTGGGGGCAGGGCGAGATCAAGAGCTCTGTTTGGACTTGATATCTTGAGATACCTGCTAGGCATCCAGGTGTAAAGACCAAGTCATCTAGAGCTCAGGGAAGATGTCAGGCCTGGAGAAAGATATGTATTGGGACATCATCAGTCTATAGATGGATTTCAAAGCCTGGGATGGTGTGGGATTACCCAGGTGAACAGAGCAGAGAATAGGACCCAAGGCAGAGCCCTATAATTGTTCTTGGTGATGCTGATACTTGCCTTTAATGAGCTCTAACTAACATTAGAAAAGGGAAAATAAGTATTATCTAATATATAATTCAGCCTCAAGATTTAACTAATTGATTTTCAACTTGGAAAAAATGTTTTTAAATGTCTGGCGGCCTCTTGTGATGATGATACAAGGGAGTTCTGATAATTAATTTTGGTCAGATCAGCCATCCCCATAGGGTCCCAGTAGTCCCTGACCCAGTGAACACACACCTCTAGATGATCTCACAAGGGCTTTTCATGATTTCAGAACAATTGATTGAAACTGTATGTTTACCCACCATAAAGATGTATAAGCTAACTGCAATATCAGGTTTTTCTGCTCTGAAAAGAATAATATCTACTGGCAACACTGGATATCTTGTGATGATCAGCTTGGTTTGACAGTGACATGTCTTCAGTTGTTTGTTTAAATGAGCAAATGTAGGACTTCCCTGGCAGTCCAGTGGTTAAGCTCTGCACTTCCACTGCAGGGGGTGCGGCTTCCACCCCTGGTCGGGGAACTAGGTTCCCATATGCCACGTGGTGTAGCCAAAAAAATAAAATAGAATAAAAATAATAAATGAGTAAATGTACAAGTGCCTAATCAATGCACTTTTTAAGGCAGACAATTATTTCAAAGAGTCAGTTTATTAATCTGTAAAAATGAGAATACTAATCATTCTTACCTCTTTGGGTTATTCTGCAAGATTGAATGAGATAATGTATGTGAATTATCCAATGCATGGCAGTGGTGATTGTTACTTTTGTAAATATTCTTGATACAACACAGACTCCAAAGGGAACAAATAATAAAAGCTCCTTTTTGTGTGGAAGGTGTGGAGACCACACTAGCCTTCTGTTCTTCGAAACGTCCTTCGGTGCTAGTCATAATAAACCATTGCATGGAGTTAGGGGGTACTTGCTACCAGTTCAGACATTTCTGTTTATGTCAGATGGCATGACCCAATCCCTACTCAAAGAATCTTCAAGAAAAATGGAAAACTAGCCTTACTCCCTCTCAGCTGGGCCCCCATCTATAAGAACAATCTAGCATCTGTAATGAAGAAGAAAATCCAGACTTTCCTGAGCTGGCTCAGATGATCAGTCAGGGACAGAGGTAGGCTGAAGTAATCTGGCCCTTGGAAGTAATTTCACCTTATTTGTTATTGTGTTTGCCAGCAATGTTGTTTTTGAAACTCAAAAATAACAATAATAATACAAAACAGGACAATTTGTACTTCTACTGTCAAGAGCCGTGCCCCCCGCTCCCAGCACAGGTGGAAATGGCACACACAAAGTCTGAGCAACGGTGTGGGAGGGTTTAATTATGAAGCAGCAAGGACGGAGGCAGGTATGTCCAGCCCCAAGGGGAAAGGAATGGCATTTTAACAAGAATATCTGATTAATGCTTTAAAGTTTTCAAAGCACTCTCACATAAATCATCCCATTTGACCTTCAAAAGGGCCTTGCCAGATCGGTAGTATTATACTCATTTCAGAGATGAGGATTCTGATGCTCAGAGAAATTAAGAAACTTATCCAAATGCTGGATACAGAACTCAAACCCTGGGTTCCCAGCCACTGTCCTCCGTGCAAAACCTCAATGGCCCTGCAGCCTACGGATCTGTCTGGCTCCATCAGGGATGGGTCTGTATGGTCGGAGTCTATCTTAGCCAAAGGGGTGATTCTGCAATTAAAATAAGTGCACAGACCTCAGGGGCCCAGGGTAATCGTTTAAGCCATGTTTTCAAGGTTTGTAACAACTTGTTTTATGAATAAAAACATTCAGTCTGGATATCTGAATATTTAACTCTAGCTGGAGTCAACTACCTGGATACTTTAATATACATACATCTCTATTTTTGTTCTGTTTTCTTCCAAATGTTTTGGTCTTTACAACTAGAATAATTCTCAGTCTTATTTTTATTTTGGCAGAAACATAAGACACTGGAAAATTATGGTTGTTCACAGTGTTCTATTTGAACTATAAAATGACTATGTGATCCAGGTCAATTCACGTAATTCTCTAGACCCTTATGGTTCAATGAAACCTTTGGAAATATTCTAGATCTGACTGTCCAACATGATAGCCATTAGTCATCAGGTTATTGACAAATTGAAATGTAACTAATGTGACTCAGAAACTGACTTATTAATCTTAATTTAAATTTAAATAGCTATATATGGCTAGTGGCTTTCATATTGGATAAAGCAATTCTGGGCCTGTATCCCTACCTATAAAATGAAGTATTTATGCTAGAATCAACCTCTCTAAGATTCCAACCACAATTTCTAACACAATGGCACATATTAGACACTCAATAAATATTTGTTGAATAGATATTTATAGAATAAAATGATAGCTAAATGAATAAAGAAATGAATAAATAAATTACTGAATCTTAAGGAAACAGCAGAAATGGAATTAATTTAAGATGTCTTCCTGGAAAATCTAGAGTTTTAAGGAATGAAGAGAAACACTGGTGTTGGCTGCAGCTGGGTGGGAATGCTCACAGTTCACATGGGAACAGAACCAGGTAAATTCAGGTCAAATTTGCCTTTCCACTTCCTCCAGACCCGGAAAAGCAGCTTCCTCCTCGGAGGTTTCTTCATCACCCAAGTGTCCCTGTGAGAAGGAGTCTCAATGCTAGAACTATGGGCTGGGATGAATGTCAGGAAAGAGGGGACAATTGTCAGGAAGGCAGAGGGACAGCTGCCAAGACTTCCATTCCAACCCATGGGAAAGAGTTCCTTCAGACACAGCTTAAAGTAGCACTGCCCCCAAATGTGCTGGTTAAAATAGTTGAGTGAGTCAGGAGCTTCCATCTTGGCTTTGAGGCTCCCCTCTCCATTTCTGTGCCGAGGAGTCTCTCCCTCCAGGTGAGACCTGCTCAGAAACACTTCCTCTTCTCAACATGGATTATGGAAGATGCCTGAGAAGTTTCAGGGGGAGTCTGACCCAGAATGCACGCTCCCTGTTGCTAGAAGACCCAGCTGAAAAATGTGCCTGTGGAAGGAACATGAGCGTGGCGTGCGGTGAGGTCAGGGGCACCGCGTTGCTCCCACCTCCTCCGTGAACGAGCACTGCCCCCCATCACTCCACCGAGCTATGCTCAGAGCCAAAGCTTGTCAGCTTGGCCAGGTTTATCCTCTCTCTCTCTTCCTTTTAGTTAACTATATGTTTCTCTAATCTGTGAACTTTTTGCTTTGATTTTTTAACTTTGGGGGAGACTTTTTTATTGTGGTAAACATAATGTAAGATTTACCATTTTAATAATTTTAAATTGTATAATTCAGTGGTATTAAGTACAACATTCACATTGTGCAACCATCACCATTATCCATCTCCAAAACTTTTCATCATTCCTGACTGAAACTCTGTACCGTTGAATAACAACACCCCATTCCCCCACTCCTTTCAGCTCTTGGTAACAATCATTCTGTTTTCTCTCTGTGAATTTAACAACTCTAGGCACCTCATATAAGTGGAATCATACATTCTTTGTCTTTTTGTGACTGGCTTATTTCACTTAGCAGAATGTCTTCAAGATTCATCCATGTAGTAACGTGTATCAGAATTTCCTTCCTTTTTAAGGCTGAATAATATTCCATTGTATGTGTATATCACATTTTCTTTATCCACAGTTGGATTGTTTCCACTTTGAGGCTATTGTGAATAATGCTACTATGAACATGGGTGTACAAGTATCTGCTTGAGACCCTACTTTCAAATTTTGGGGGTACATGCCTAGAAGTGATTGTTTGATCACATGGTAATTCTCTGTTTCACCTTTTGAGGAATTGCTTTTATTTTTTAAATCATTCCTAAATTCTTTTTCTTTTTCCTTTTAGTTCTTGAATTTTATTCCTAATCCTCAAATCCTATACATTTTCACCTTTTCATATCCTGGGTTTTAGCTTTTCATTTGAAATCTTAATCTCATTTCTTTTTACTTTCTAAAAATCTTGACTTCTAGCATTTTATTTTGAACTTTCTCTAGTTTATCTAACCTAATGTGTTTCTTTAATCTATAAGCATTTCGTTTAGTTTATTTTTAAACCATCTCCAAATAATCCTTTTTATTTCTATAGTTTAATTTGTTTTACCTAGGAATTTATATAGCTGACTTCATATGTCTATAATGTACGCCCCACAAATTTACCATATTTCTGATAACTTTGAAAGTTTCTCTTCTGGGATGCTGTAAAGATGTGGGGACAGGGGGGATAAGGGAGATGGAAGTATGTCGTGGGTCAGATTCCCTGGGAAACAGACTGAAGCAGAAACTTACATTCAGGAGGTTTGTGGGGGAGGACACTCAGAACCAGCACTTGTAAGAAAGTGAGAGAAGCAGGACAGATAGAGGGAGAAGTTGAACTAGGATGCAGTTGTAACTGAGGTCTTCGTCCCATGGGGAGCTCTGAAACGGAGATGGACCCTCAGAGATATGGCAGTTTGAGGTTGGGGGCTGAGCCTTTATTCACTAGAACCCTGAACGTACCAGGAGGTGTAATCTTGGGTATGAAGTTCCTTCCCTTGAGGGCAATGTTGGTGGGGAGGGGACTTGGTGGGTGTGTGCTATCAGCAGGTAATACTCCTGGTGGGAGGGGGAGAGAAACTGAGTGATGCACCACAGCTTCCACTGCAGGTGGAAGAGAAAATAGACTATATTCTAGGGAAGTAGAGCCCCATAATCCAGCCTAATGGTGGTCAGCCAATTTGGAGGAGTGTGTTAAAATTACCTGGGGAAAAAACTTGATGAGACTCTTCTCCACCAAGTACGTGCATCTTGAGAAAGAAAATCTGATCATTCTCATATACCTCCAGCACATCTTGAAGTGGAGAACTGCGGGCCGACGCCAAAAAGAAAATTCCCCCACTTTTTTTTTTTTTTTTTGCAGTATGCGGGCCTCTCACTGTTGTGACCTCTCCCGTTGCGGAGCACAGGCTCCGGACGCGCAGGCTCAGCGGCTATGGCTCACGGGCCTAGCCGCTTCGCGGCATGTAGGATCTTCCCGGACCGGGGCAGGAACCCGTGTTCTCTGCATCGGCAGGCGGACTCTCAACCACTGAGCCACCAGGGAAGCCTCCCCGCCCCCCCCCCGACTTCTTATCAATGGTTTCCATGAAAGTTACGTTCAGTCCATTTATAGGACCCTACAGAATATGTGCTTTCTCTCCATGACAAGTACTATGTAGGGATGGATTCAGATTTTGTGGGGTCCAAAGATTATATAATTTGGGAGACCTCTTTAAGAAAAATAATATAAAATTGTGAATATTAAATTGGCAGGCATTGCCCAGGGCCTTGGAGCAAGCCCATGCAAGTTAAGGGTCCTGGAGCTAAGTTTTGCTAGCTTTGCTGTAAATCCTTCTCTGGTCCAAGGCCATTACTGCACAGCCTGGCTGAAGAGCCTCCCTCACAATCTCAGGGAGGGTCACTTCTCCTGGAGGGCTACACTGATAAGCTCTTGAGCTACCTTCTCACTTTAGAGAGCCCTGAGGAATTCTTCCTTAACTGAGTCCCAACTAAGTCTCTCCTCAAGGCAAGTGACCTCACCTGGACACCCTGAAGACACTCCATTTCCAGGAACTGGTTGGACTACCTTAGACCAGATGAATGAGGCCAGGCAGATGTGGGCCATTTACTGGGAGCAAGGGATAAATCATAAATGATAAAATTAGTAATAATAGGTAACAATTGTTAAATATGTGGCATATGCCAGCCCTAGTTCTAAGCACTGTATATGAATGATCGCCTTTAATCTTCATAGGCACACTAGTCGGTATATATTATTTCTATTGCCATTTTACAGATGAGGGAATCGAGGTATAGAGATTTTACATAATATGCCCAGAGACTCACAACCAGGAAGCAGTACAGCCAGGATGAAAACTCGGGCTCTTACACTAGAGTGTCGGCCCTGTGATGATCCCCACCCGCTGCCCCGTGCTATGCTGCTCTATGAGAAGGCCAGGGGTGGCATGTGTGTGTGTTTGCTGCTCCTTGTTAACTAAAGATCCTCACTTCAAACATGACCAATTGAGATCCTATGGTAAAGACTCTGGTGTGTCAGGTTTTCTGAGAGTTTTAAGGTCCTTTGCTGCAGAGTTTTCAGTGTTCAAGTCAAGTAAAGCACTCAAGGGATGCTTAAAAGGGCAGATGCTGTACTTTGTGTGTGGACCCTTCAAATGGGATCCAGAATAGAGTCTAAAGCATGCTTTCAAAGGTCAGCTCTTCTTTCCCCTCAAACTAACATGCTTAAAGTCACCTTTCATTTTAGGACTTTCTTTTTCCATGGCGGGGGGGGGGGGGTTGCTATTTATTTCTGTGATTGTCAAGAGGAAAAAACAGGAATTTTGATTGCAGTTGTGGTGAATGGGCCACCCTTATCTCATTCAACCTTTGCTCCACAGCGTGCTTGAACAGAATTCCTTTCTCCTGGCTTTGATTCATTTTCCTGATAAGGTGAAGATTCTCCGCCTTACCACACACTGCCCAGTCTGCTCAGACAAACAGTCTCCTTTTGAGGATAATCTGTTTATTCTCCAGGCTCAAATAACATCTCTGGAGATCTAAACACCAGGACTGGCAGTGATTCCAATGAGCCCTTGTTTCAAGTTTTTGTGGAATGAGTAGATTCCCATAGACAATTCTTTCACAGATAGATTTATTAATCTAAATTTTTAAAAAAATCCTTGCCAAATGTACTTTCTTCAAAAAACAGTGGTGCAGAATGGTAGTACATAGAATGAATCTCAGGGAACTTACATTTCTATCTATATTGTACATTTTATGTTGTGGCCAGCCCTTTTTTTTGCTGTGGTCTGAGTAAAATGTATGCATTTTCCCCCTCACTTATTTTTGCATAGCTTCCCTGGAGCCTACCTGTACTTATGATTGTGCTGGGGAGGTCAGGGGAGAGGCAATAAATGCACCAGGTTTCTCTTGCTCTATTTGAGCTGTTACCATCAAAGAATCTTTTAAACCTTAGATGCCTCAAAGGAGAGGTTTCTCCTCTCATCTCCTCTGAATGGATTGCCATTACCTTAAAATGATTTTATTCACACTCTGCTCCAGCAAATATAGCACTTACCCTCCTGGTGCCTTGCTTGACAGGGAAGAAACATGTAAAGCAGAAATCAGAGGAGGCCATCCAGGAATTTTTCAAATGACTTTATCATAGACTTCTTATTGCCTAAGAAAGCTCAAAGCCATAGGAAAGCACCTAAGAGTGCCTGTTATAGACTCTATGGACAGGAAGTGCTTATGAGAAAAGCTACATGATCTTGATATTGATCTCAGTTCCTAATGCTTGTGCAGACCATGCCTTTCACTGTCTAAGAGTTGGAGAAGTTGGAATGTGATTCTGATGTCTAATGGACATCATTCAAATGGAGTGAGATAAACAGGGATGTGTCCTGGACTTTTAAAAGATTTTATGCAAAAGACTTGATAACACTGGTGTGATACCCACACATTCCCACTACACCAAAAAGAATACAAAGATAACATTCTCTTATATTAAAATGGCAAAAATATGCTCAATATCACTAATCATTAGGTAAATGCAAATCAAAACCACAGTGAGATACTACATCACACCCATTAAGATGGCTGCTATCAAAACCCCCAGGAAATAACAAGTGTTGGGAAGGAAAGAAATCGTAGAAGAAATGGAAACCCTTGTGCTCTGTTGGTATGAATGTAAAATGGTACAGGTGCTATGGAAAACAATATGGTGGTTCCTCAGAAAAATAAAAATAGAATTACTATATGATCTAGAAATTCCACTTCTGGGTGAATACCCAGAAGACTTAAAAGCAAAGATCTCAAAGAGATACTTGTACAGTCATGTTCATTGCGGCATTATTCACAGAGCTAAATCATGAAAGTAACCCAATTATCCATCAATCGATGATAGATAAACAAATGTGGTATATACATGCAATGGAATATTATTCAACCTTAAAAAGGAAGCAAATTCTGACAAATGTTACAACACAGATGAACCTTGAAGATATTATGCTAAGTGAAATAAACCAGTTACAAAAAGACAAATATTCTATGATTCCACTTATATGAGAGATCTAGAATAGTTCATAGAGACAAAAAGTAGAATGGTGGTTTCCAGGGTCTGGGAAGAGGGGGAGTGGAGAGTACTGTTTAATGGGTACAGAGTTTCAGTTTTCCAAGATAGAAAGAATTCTGGAGAGATGGATAGTAGCGATGTTTGCACAACAATGTGAATGTACTTAATACTATTAGACAGTACCCTTAAAAATGGTTACAGTGCATCTTAAAGGACATATCAAGAAGGGTTCACTGTTCAAGGTTAAATGTTCTATGAATGTCCTACTGAGAATTGTTATGGCTAGGTTGGTGTTTCACCTGCTTTATTTTTTTTCCTCTGCTAAATTTATTATGGCATTGTGATCACCTAGTTGGTGGTTGAATCGGACCCCAAGTTCCTATGAATAACAAAAACCTGAAAAATAAAAGTGTAAATGAGGCAGAAGTCCAAAGGCAGGTAATTCAGGGCTGACATGGCCATTGCATGGTAGCAGAGACCCAGGATTTTTCAGGATCTCTGCTCCATCACCCTTGATGTGTGGTCCCCAACTTTGTGGTGCAAGATAGTTGCTGGGGCTCTAGCTATCACACCAACACTCCAAAGAGCAGAATGGAGAAAGGAGGAAGAAGGGCTAACTACATTCAATATAAGAAAATTTTCAGAAATCTCACATAACATTTTCACCTATATATCATTTTTAAATTTTAGTCACATGATCAAACAGTCTCTTAGATTGTCAGTGATGTGTCCATACAAAAGTCAGTGTTCTGGGTTCATGCCCCATTCCGGGAAGATCCCTCATGCCACGGAGCGGCTGGGCCCGTGAGCCATGTCCTCTGAGCCTGTGCGTCCGGAGCCTGTGCTCTGCAACGGAGAGGCCACAACGGTGAGAGGCCCGCGTACCGCAAAAAAAAAAAAAAGGTCAGTGTCCTGTTATTTCTAGATAGAGGGAAAGTTGATATCCAGAAGACAGTTAGCAATCTCTGCCACAGCTGGAAAGAGACTAGACAGATAGAAATGAATTTTATTTCAAATCCCATCTAATTTCTATCACTCCATTGCTCTTCACTTCAGGATAAAGAAATAGCATTAGCCAAAGCACAAAGCCTTTAATATTTGGCATGTCTCTAATATTAGGCAAGTTGTTTAATTTCTTTGTGCCTCCGTTTCCTCACCTGTACAAAAGTTAATCTAAGTAAAGTGCTGAAGACAGTGCCTGGCATATAGTATGCTCTATAAAACTGTTAATGTTGTTGTTGTTGTTATTATTTTCCATGCAGCCAGAAAGCGTGAAGCAGGAGGCATTCTCTTGGTGCTGAGAGACACTAAGGACTTCCTCCACAGCCTCGCCTGGTTTTACAGGGGTTGGTCAATGCAAGAAGGACTCCTTCCTGAAGCGAGAAGAGGATATGGATTTTGGTGAATTTGGAACAGCACTCCACTCCAGATTTTTCTTCCTTCCAGATATTCCTTGCTCTTTCATGGGCTCAGGCTTTAGGCTAGATGCCCCAGGCTCAAGATCCAATTTGTCTTTCCTGAAAGCCAGACCTGGACTCAGTTGAGACAGCATCACTTTAATGACCCTGTTCTGTGTCTACTCCCAGAGGAAGGGAAGCTCATCTTGCAGCTAGAATCCTGCAGCAGGAAAGAGCTTATTCTCCCTATCCAGCAGGAGGCCAATAGTCCCTTACAGCTACTCTTCAGGGCCAGAGAATTTCCATGGGGGTCTCCAAAAGCCTCAGAAATCCCAGCTGCAGCTCTCCGCTTCAAAGAAGTAGAGCTTAACCCCAGTCTAATTTAAAAGAAAAACATCTTCCCAAGGGCCTTGGGAATAATTAATATAACCCTGAAAATAAAATCATTTCTAATAGCATAGTGCTTTCCCCAGGTAATACTTAGATTAGTTTGAGGAGAGTGTTGCCAAGATATAAAACCGGATGCTGAAAATGATTTCTTACTCCAGCAAGATTGCCACTCTATATTTCATGAGAGCAACAGCAAAGTGGTGTTGTGAGGTTGGTATCATCATCACTATTTTTCTCACTACTGGGCATATACCCTGAGAAAAACATAATTCAAAAAGAGTCATGTACCAAAATGTTCATTGCAGCTCTATTTACAATAACCAGGACATGGAAACAACTCAAGTGTCCATCATCGGATGAATGGGTAAAGAAGATGTGGCACATATATACAATGGAATATTACTCAGCCATAAAAAGAAACGAAATTGAGTTATTTGTAGTGAGGTGGATGGACCTAGAGTCTGTCATACAAAGTGAAGTAAGTCAGAAAGAGAAAGACAAATACCGTATGCTAACACATATATATGGAATCTAAGAAAAAAAAATGTCATGAAGAACATAGGGGTAAGATGGGAATAAAGACACAGACCTACTAGAGAATGGACTTGAGGATATGGGGAGGGGGAAGTGTAAGCTGTGACAAAGTGAGAGAGTGGCATGGACATATATACACTACCAAACGTAAAATAGATAGCTAGTGGGAATCAGCCGCATAGCACAGGGAGATCAGCTCGGTGGTTTGTGACCACCTAGAGGGGTGGGATAGGGAGGGTGGGAGGGAGACACAAGAGGGAAGAGATATGGGAACATATGTATATGTATAACTGATTCACTTTGTTATAAAGCAGAAACTAACACACCATTGTAAAGCAATTATACTCCAATAAAGATGTAAAAAACAAGGAAAAAAAAATGAGGGAACAGTGGATGGGAGGGTGACGGAGCTGAGTGAGGCTCAGTCCCAGGACTTCTTATACCAAAACATGTATAATTTCCTGATGACCAGCATGTGGCGCTGTTGTCCACTATCTCTTTCTGGTAACTCTCTCCTTCTGACTTCTATGATCCTAACTTCCTCTGCTTTTTCTCCCTATGTAACTGATTATTCTCCCCTCTCTTTACTGTCTTCTTTTCATCACCTATTCCTCAGAGACTGACAAATCCCAATAAGCTGTTTCAGAAATATATCTCAAATCCATCCTCTCCTTTCTTTTCTATTTTAAATTTTTAAAAATCTAAATAATTTTAAAAGGCAAATAGTGCTAAAATGTATATAACTGAATAGAGCAATCCCATTCTCTCACCAACATGCCCCATACTAGTCCTGCTTCCAAAAGGCAGAACTTCTGCATAAAGCTGTGTAGGTTGTGCAAAACTCAATTTGGGGGGCACCATTTAAACACTTTGCGATGGGAATGGCACCCTCCAGACTTGTGTAATGCATAACCTTCACCATCATATATAGTAGCCTAGCCAAGCTGTAGCCACTTTCGATTCTTTTAGCTATTTCCTCCAGTATGTACCTTTATATTCTAGATAATAAGCCTGTATGGCTTTTTCTTGATTCTCCAGTATCCATTATTATGTACAGAATTTCTCTGATAACGAATGATTACTTCCCTTTCTCAGACTCACCCCATGATATCTCCTCTTTTATCTTTTTATCTGAATAATTACATCACAATTTCATTTCAAGCATTATTCAATATTTAACCTAATTGGGACCACTATATCAAGTAGTGTACTATTATTGTGGTTCCTTCCTTGTTCACCTGTAGTTTTTTTGCGGGGTAAATATGTGCCTTTTTTCTCCCATTTTCATAGTATTCTATGTACCAATGACTATGTATTCAATCCTCCCATTTCCTCCAATGACTTCCCAAATGCAGTTTGCTATCATACCATATATATATATGCATATATATATGGTATGATAATATATATGTATATATTATTTTTGCCTAGAGAATTATCTCCTGAGCCTTTAATCTTCCTGTTCTATGGACTAGTTCCTCTCTAGTCAGCTACATGGCTCTTGTCCTGAGACTTTCCTTCACCATTAGCCTGGAAATTTTCTTCACCTTTCTCCCATCCTTCTCAGATCTCATGCTTCCTCTTGCCTTGAGTGGAGCATATCGCCTAGTAGCTTCTTCAGACATGATACACTGGAGGTAGGTTTGTTGAGATTTTTGTATGTCTAAAATATTTTTATTCTGTCATCACAAATCTTGATAGTTTGGCTAATTATACATTCCTAGAGTGGAAATAATTTTTCTTCATAATACTGAATGTAGTTCTTCACTGTCTTCTAACTTCCAGGGTAACTGCTAGTTACTAAACCTTTATATGTAACCTGTTTTTCTTTCTGGAATATTTTTCTATCAGTTCTTTAGCCCTGGCATACTGAAATTTCATGATGTGTCCTGGTGCAGCCTTTTAAAAACTTTATTTTGGAAGGAACACTTTTTAGTCTTTTAATACCTTGGTATTTTGGTTTTCCAAAATGTCCTCAAATTATTTCCTTGATAATTTTGTTTCATCCATTTTCTCTGTTCAGTCTTTCTATAACCTCTATTAGTTTGATATCAGAGGTTGAATCCTCCAATTTCCTTATCTTTTTCTCTCTTATTGTTTATATCTTTGTCCCTGTGTTCTACTTTGAATGAGATTTCTTCAACTTAATCTTCCAATTTTTCTTTTGAATTTTTAATTTAATTATATTGCTAATTTACAAAAGCTTTTTCTTATTCTCTTATTTTTCATAGCATCTGAGGATGCTAATTACTGTTTTCCTTAAAGTAAGTTTTCTTCTGCTCCTTGTTTTCTTGGAGTTCTTTTTTTCTCTCTCTGCTTTTTATGTTGTCAGCCTTTCTAGACCCTGTACTTTCTGTTTATTTATAAAAGTGAGACACTAAAAGACTGATTAGAAGTCCTCTGTGATTGGGCAAGGCTTGATGACTGCTGGAGTTCAAATTACGGACTGGATGTTTTCCTTGGGGAAGCGCGCGTATGTGTGTGTGTGTGTGTGTGTGTGTGTGTGTGCGTGTGCGCACACGCACCCTTCCCTCCTCCTTTGCCAGGGCCATTGGGATTCTCCAGAGAAGGATGCTTCAGTCTCCTCTCATGATGGTGTAAAGGCAGCTTGCCTTCTATAGGGTAGGGGAAGGGGACTTAGTACCTCACCATTCAAGATGCAGCCCTTCATGTAATTCCTCTCTTTTCAGTTGGCCACCTCATCCAAGCTCTCTGCCATGCCTGGTGTCTCTGAATTCAGAGGCCTTCTGGTTCAATTGCTTTAGAGAATAAATCCCTTCTCTCCCATCAAACTGAGAGAGGGATAATCACCTGGAGGTACAGGGTGGGGTCCTTGAGGGCTAACCAATCCTTTTACACACTTTCAATGAATTCCTCTTTTTTTCAACTGTATACACCTCCACCTTCCATAGCACTTAGTACCTCTAGGCTTTTGTTCTCTTTTGGGTTCTTCAGAATGAACAGCATTGCTTCTCACTGATATACCCATCCACAGTCCTCTAACTTTAATCTTTTAAGCTTTCTCTGCTCTGCCAAGTCAATTCCCAACCTTCCAAACAGTTTCTGTCTTTATATATTGTGGTTTGGGATTATGTCTCTTTTCCTAGTTTCACCAGTGGTGGAACACATGTTTTATTCTAGTCCTTCTTATTGCTTTGGTGATTTTTAAAAGAGAGTAAGAGAAATGTAAACTTAAAACCAGAAGACACTCATCCCTTCCTTTCTCTTCCACTGCTTAATTCACATCCTTGTTGACTCTCACCTGTACCTTTGAAGTATCATCTAGCTGTTCCCCTGGTCCAATTTCTTTCCTCTCCAGTTCATCCTTCACAGATGCCCTGATCAGATTGCATCCCTCTCCAGCTCAAGAACTTTCAATGGCTACCCTTTGGTTTCAACCAAACTTTCAAGTTTTATTTACCTCCATATTTGTAAACTATTTTCCAGCAAGCGTCTCTTGAAAAGTTGCCATATGCCAAGTCCGTACTAAGTATTGTAAATACAAAGATGGAAATACAGTTCATGTATTCAGAAACCACAGAGTCAGAGACAAGTAAAGAAATATTCATTCTACCTGGGATCTGCTTCTCATCCCCATATCTGTCTGTCAAAATTCTATCCATTCAAAGGCAGTCTTAAGCAACAAGCCTCCTTTATCTCCATGTTGGAATTAATCTCTTCCACGCTGCCCGCGCACTCCCCTGAGCTCTTTCTGTGTACTGCCGTTAGAACATTGAATCCAGATTGCCTTGAATATGCCTGTAGATATGTCTGTCTCCCTCACCTGATGGAGACGTCCTTGGTGGTAAGGAACACAAAGATCTCTATTATATCAGGAAAGTGTTTTGAAAAAAGCATAAACTCAATAAAAATATACTGGAAATAATCAAGTTTTCCTGTTACTGAATTTAAGGAAAAGTGTTCAGTTGGCATTTATATAAGGGACACTGAATTGCTTTATTTATCTTTTGACGTTTAAACATTTATTAGCCCTTTGTGGACCAGACTCTGTGCCATTCACTGTGGCTACAAAGATGAAAAAGACAGTCATATTGTAAAGTGGCTCACAGTCCAGCAAGGAGAAGATAGTGCAAACAACGGCAAAAACATGCAATAGGTGCTGTAAGAGAGGAAGGAGCAAGGCAGAAAGAGTTTAGGACTCTGCCTGGGGAGGGAGAAGGCACCAGAAAGAAGGTGCTGTGTGGCTAAGATGTGAAGGATGAAGAGCAGTTCCCTAGAGAGAGAAGAAATAAAAAGGGAATTCTAATGGATGTTATTTTCACTTATGGCTGTATTGAGGGGGAAAAAACCCACAATTCTTGTTCAAACAGATTTACCCTTTTGATATTCAAATACTTAATAAGGACCTACTATGGACCAGGTCCCATGCTAAGCAGATACTTTTTAATATAAATTATTATCTCTAAAAAGTAGATAAAGAAGCAGCACATTTTAATTCAACAAAGGACTTTATAGAGGATTGCAATAAAGTAGACCAGGTAAAGTGTTCTGATGACAATTCAAAGAAAAAGCTTAGAAGAATTCATGTCGGTGACATATCCCTTAGGCAGTTTCTCTCAAATATCAACTGTCCCAGCAAGCATTTGGCAAGAGATACATTGCAATCAATCCCTGGTTGAATTCTCTGATGAGGGTCAGAAATGCCGTCACTCTGAGCTGTTGATTAAAGAGGGATTCACAGGTTTTACATACCAGATGTGCAGGAGGCAGGGCTGATGGCCTGTGCTAGATGATTAGAAGCCTGATTTATATTCTCTCTCAGAGACAGGGGCAGCGTACTTCTCAAAGTGGTGGAGGAACGAAGTGTGTGTGGGTCTGTGTGTCTGTGTCTGTGTGTCTGTGTCCATCTCTGTGTTTAATACTGATCTCATGCCAAGCACCATGCTATGCACGTTACATTATCTTATTTAATATTCACTGAGATAATCTTGGGATAGATGGGTTCTAGAGATGCCTGCTGACACAGAAAGTATTTATTTTCTTTTATCTATTATTGTTATTATATATTTTAAATTTTAGCAGGGAAACTGCCAGCCAATCCTCAGTATATGTAAATACAGATAGTCACTTTGGGACATATCGTTCTGTCTAGTGAAGAGTTACTTGAGTAGCCTCTCTTGCTTATGTAAACATAAGACAAATGGATAATCCATGCCCCAGAGAAGGTTATAATAACACCTGTTTTGTGATCAACTATGCTTTTCCCTCCTAATTCCTCTGAATATGTGGAGCTCATAGGTAGGAAGGGACAGTGCACATTTGCATAGGGCCAAGAAGCTCCAGGAATCTATGGCATGAAAGCCTTTCCTTTTGAGGTTCAACATTATTAGAACCTCTTTGAATAAGTGCTCCCCCAACTTAGATATCAGCTCCACAAGATCAGGGTTCACCTCTGTATCCACAGGACTTACATGGTGGCTAGCACATAGTAGGTGCTCAGTAAATGTTCTTGAATGACTTTAATCCCCCAATTCTTTGCCCCACACCCCTGCTCCCAAGTTTTCCAGACTAAATATTTACTCTTCCTTTAACTTTTTATTCCTGAAATAACTAACCAAAAGTTTCAGCACTTCTAAAGTCTTTTTATATTTTCACACTCAATTGAAAATTATAAAATCATGTCTTCAAGTAGAAGAGAATGTTTGTCTTCTTGTTACTGTAATAATTCTCTGGTTGCAGAGAATGTGCAACCAGATTATCTAGTATTTGTGCCTAGTTGTTTAACTAGATAAGCTGAAAAGAGGCGGTAGGTAATAAGGGGGTATTATAAAGTATTTAGTATTGAAACTGTATCCACTATTAGGCAGATCCTACTTCTTTGTGATTTTAGCAGTAAGATTTCTTCACTGGAAACTATGATAAATTTATTGTTTTGAGATGGCATGTTGTTCGTAAAAAGATTTTTTTTAATTTTTATTTTATGTTGGAGTATAGTTGATTTACACTGTTGTGTTAGTTTCAGGTGTACAGCAAAGTGATCCAGTTATACATATACATATATCCATTCTTTTTCAGATTCTTTTTCCATATAGGTTATTACAGAATATTGAGTAGAGGTCCCTGTTCTATACAACAGGTCCTTGTTGATTATTTATTTTATATACAGTTGTGTGTATATTTTAATCCCTAACTTCTAATTTATCCCTCCCCCCACTTTTCCCCTTTGGTAACCATAAGTTTGTTTTCAAAGTCTGTGAGTATGTTTCTGTTTTGTAAATAAGTTCATTTGTATCACTTTTTTTAGATTTCACATATAAGCGATATCATATGATATTTGTCTGTCTGACTTATTTCACTCACTATAATCTCTAGGCCCATCTATGTTGCTTCAAATGGCACTATTTTATTGTTTTTTATGTCTGAGTAATATTCCATTGTACATATGTACCACATCTTCTTTATCCATTTCTCTGTCAATGGACATTTAGGTTTCCTCCATGTCTTGGCTATTGTAAATAGTGCTGCAATGAACACTGGGGTGTATGTGTATTTTCCAGTTGTGGTTTTATCTGGATATATGCCCAGGAGTGAGATTGCTGGATCATACGGTAGTTCTATTTATAGTTTTTTCAGTAACCCCCATACTGTTCTCCATAGTCGTTGTACCAGTTTACATTCCCACCAACAGTGCAAGAGGGTTCCCTTTTCTCCACACCCTCTCCAGCGTTTATCATTTGTAGACTTTTTGGTGATGGTCCTTCTGACTGGTGTGAGGTGATACCTCACTGTAGTTTTGATTCGCATTTCTCTAATAATTAGCCATGTTGAGCATCTTTTCATGTAATTTTTGGTGTAAAAAGATTTAAACTTTAGCTGAATTCCACTCAAAGTGTTTTAAAATGACTTTGTCATCATTATTTAGGTGTTTTTAGAACTCTTTATAAAACTAAATCCACAGTCTATTAATCTATGAATTAGAGGAAATCAGTGCTGTTTCAATTTGATTCAATTAACATACACTGAAAACCAACTATGTGCCAGGCATTATGATATGAACAAAAGATAGAAAAATGTAAAATTTGGTCCCTCCCTCTAAGAAGCTTACAGTCTAGTAGGGCGAGATGGATGACTAAATAAATGGTTATGATGCAGAGAGAAGAGATGGAATCAGATCTAAGGGGTTGCTCTTTTGTAGGACAGAGGTAGTGTCTCTCCACTGTAACAGGAGAGAAGGCAAAGTGGACATTTACAGATATATGTAGTTTCTTTTATGAGTTGAAGGGGGGTTCATTCCATCTTAATCTTTATCCACTAAACCCTCTATTACTATTATGTGTATGGTCAGACATAAGGCAATAATATTTAGGTTTAGAATAAGCTTAAAGGAGACATGCTGACCTTCAGTCTTGTCTCAAATATCTGTCTGAAGGATTGAGATAAACAATGAAGGGTGGACAATTAAATAGTCAATAATGCTGGCTCCTTGTTAAAGATGTAAATGAAATTTCCTCTCAATTTATTCTACAGACTATCATAAATATATTTAAATTGCTATAGTAAATGGTCTTGGCTGTAATTTCATCTTTTGGTCAGGCAGCTCTCCTTGGAAAAGAGACCAAGAAGAACAACCTTCAGACCAGATAGTCTAGAAATCACTGCTATTCTGGCAGACAACTCTCTCACGCTATTATGTCTGTCAAGAGATGTCTGAAAATATCAAATTCAGGAAGGTGTTTTCATTTTCCCTGACATTATTACTTTTTAAATATGTTCCAGGGCACTATGCTAGGCACTTTCCCTACATTATCTCATCTAATCTCACAACAAATCTATAAAGAAAGCTCTGTTGTCTTTCCTTATTTTTAATGAAAAAAATAGAGCCACAGACGACCAGGATGTAAGGCCCTTGTGGGCAGAGATTGTTGTTTCTTTTGTTCCCTGCTATATCCTCAGAGCCTAGAACAGAGCCTGAAACTACATAGATGCTCATAAATATTTGTTAAATGAATGAAAGGATGGATGACTAAATGGTAAAGAATTTGCTCAAGGTTACATAGCTAGAAAAGAGTAGAGTCAGGACTCCAACTCAGGTCTGTTGGATTGCAAAGCCTCTGCTTCTAACTCTGATGATTTATTTTCTGCCCATGGCTTGAAACTGCCTTTTTAATCAGTTGCAGACAACTCAAAGATTAGAA
Source organism: Grampus griseus (assembly GCF_964374135.1). Lineage (NCBI taxonomy): Eukaryota > Metazoa > Chordata > Mammalia > Artiodactyla > Delphinidae > Grampus > Grampus griseus. The sequence goes on from NC_139017.1 coordinate 86,337,422, forward strand.
TATCCATTATTTCCAGAGGCACCAATTGGCAGGCTGAACCTGTTAGTCTTGCCAAGAGACTAGATTGGGAGTGGAGGAAGCAGTCCTTGTTTTAAGGGGACCCAGAGAAAGGCACATTGATGGTCAAGCAGTCCTTGTTTTAAGGGGACCCAGAGAAAGGAACATTGATGGTTAATTTACTCTTAGATTCCACCAAAGTTAGGGTCTTTGAAGATACATTCTGAGGGTTGAATAATAGCTTGTATGTAATGGGCTCAACCTGGTACTTGAGACATAGTAAGTACTTAACACATTGTTGCAGGAATGAAGGAATGAAAGAGATGACTGTAAATTTTGTAGAACATACTAGCTGCTACTAAATTTTTGAAAGTAAATGATGGTAGAGCTTTAGAGTGACTTTAGATGGTAAAACCATGCCCAGCATTGTTGCCTGACACATACAATAAATAATCATTTGAAAGATTGAGTGAACCTTCTATTTGCCTTCTTATTTTAATATAACGAGGAGATTGGGAAACATATTTTCAGATTTCTATTCTAAGCACTTTATAATCCTCACCTAACCCTCGTAACAACCTTTGAGATAGATATCATCATAGATGATCCCACTTTACAGATTTCATTTCAGCCTGTCAATAATCTGTTGAGCTATGATTTGAGAGGAAACAGAGGCACAAAAAGGCTAAGCAATTTGCCAAGATCACACAGCTGGTAAATGCAGGGGTAGGATTCAAAAATCAGGCAGCCTGGGTTCAAGTCTGTGTTCTTAACCAGGACACTATAGCAAAAAGAATGGTATCGTCAGGCCTAATTCCTAAGTTGTATGGGGTCTGAACTGGCTGTCCCTATGGCCTTGGGTAAAGACTGTATAACAGACAAAAAGTAAGTATTTGTGATACATCTGATGGCTCCAGAGCAGGGTCATGAACTCACAGTAAGCCTTTTTGCACACCTGAAATAACAAAACCTGTGCCACCTACTACTTAGAGAAGAGCAGTGAAGGACACTGATAGATAACAAAAGTGTTACACATAAGTAGGGGATTGTTATTCATTGTCCTCCTCCAGTTTCTCTCTTATAGCTTTTAGGTTACTCAGCCTGAATATAAACTCTTTAAGGTCAGGGTCTGAACTCCTCTGTTTATTGTTAGGTCTGTCTCGGGGCAAACACAGGAGATCCCTATAAATGCTCATCAGCAATGTCTTACATGCTCTTTAGAAAGAATACCTGGAGCCCCAGCAATTTTGATTACTGTCCCTCTGGCTTATAGCAAAACCAATTGTCTGTCTGATTTGATTATATTTAAATGAAACCCCAAGGCTATAATGTAATGAGGTGGGAAAGAAGTAGTTGCTGTTCATCAGATTCCTAGAAGCATGTTCATGGGACCGGGTCTGGATATTGTCTTAGTTCCTTGTTAAGGCCTTTAGAGTTAACGTCTTTGGGAGATGAATACCTAATCAGAGTAAACAAACAAAAACAAAAGCCAGTTGGTCCCTTCACTGAAGTATGGCCAGGTTTCACCCATAGCATTCTTTCTTTTCCTTACTCGTGTGGTGACAAAGGCTATTTAGGATCATAGGCAAACACATCTGATTACAAGCAATCTTCCATTATCCTGTTGACATCTTCCTATTCCTTCAAAAGCACATAAGCAGCTCCTAATAGCAAGACTTCAAAATAAATGAAGCAAAAATTGAGTGAATTAAAGGGAGAAATAGACAATCCACAATCCTAGTTGAAGATTTTAATACTCATCACACAGTGGTTGATAGAATCAAATAGATAAAAAAATAAGGATATAAAAGATTTGATCAACACTATCAATCACCTAGATCTAATTGACATTTATAGAGTTTATACTATATCCAAAAACCACATAATACACATTGTTTTCAAGTACACACAGAATATTCATTAATATAGGCCATATTCTGTGCCAATTAAACAAGCCTCAATAAATTTCAAAGGATCAAAGTATACAGAGTATGTTCTCTGTCCATGGTCAAATTTAATTTAATGAATGACAATCTAGAAAATCTCCAAATATTTATAAATTAAGTAACAATAGCCATGGGCCAATGAAATAATCACAACGGAAATAAGGAAATATTCCTAAGGATAATTTGTTATGCAGCAATAGTACCCCAAACACTGATCAAAGACAAAAAAGAGAAAATATAAATTTCCAATATCAGGAGTGAAGGAGAGGACCACACTATAGATATTACACACAGTAAAGGAAAATAAAACAATACTATGAACAACCTCATGCCAATATATTCAACAATTTAGATTCGTGGACAAATTTGGAAAAACACAAATTACCAAAACTGATAAGGCATAGAAAATATAAAGCCATATATCTGTAGGATAACAAAAAGAAATTAATTTATATTCAAAAATCTTTCCACAAAGGAAACCCCAGTTACAGATAATTCAACAATAAATTCAATCAAACATTTAGGGAAGAAATACTGATATTACATAAACTCAAAAAATATAAAAGCTAATTAGGAACACTTTCCAATTCATTTTGTGAGGCCAGTGCAATCCTGATCTCAAAGACAAAGACATTATAAAAAAATGAAAGACTACTGAGACCATTAGTCCCTCATCAACATAGATGCAAGTATTATCAACAAAATATTAGCAAATAATATACAGAAATCCATAAAAAGATAATAAAATCTAAGTGAGTTTATCCCAGGAACACAAAGGTCATTCAACATTCAAATATAAATTAAATTCAACATATAAAAATCAATTGAGGGGGCTTCCCTGGTGGCACAGTGGTTAAGAATCCGCCTGCCAATGCAGGGGACACTGGTTCGAGCCCTGGTCCGGGAAAATCCCACATGCCGTGGAGCAACTAAGCCCATGAACCACAATTACTGATCCTGTGCTCTAGAGCCCGTGAGCCACAACTACTGAGCCTGAATGCCAAAACTACTGAAGCTCACGTGCCTAGAGCCTGTGCTCTGCAACGAGAGGCCACCACAATGAGATGCCCACACACTGCAGGGAAGAGTGGCCCCCCGTTCGCCGCAACTAGAGAAAAGCCCTCGCACAGCAATGAAGACCCAATGCAGCCAAAAATAAATAAATAAATAAATAAATAAATTTTTTAAAAAATCAATTGAATGTCCATATAGTAGCCACAAGCAAATGAAAAATAAAATTAAAAATATATCATTTGCAATAATATCAAAAAGATTAACTATATAGGAATGTCTCTAATGAAAAATGTGCAAGATGCCTACTCTGAAAACTACAAAACATTGCCAACAGAAATTTTAAGACTTAAGTGAATGGAGGTATATGCCATATCACGATTGCAAGACTCAATATTGTTAAGATAGCCATTTCCTTCAAATTAATCTAGATTCAATGAAAAACCAATCAAAATGTCACAGACTTTTTAAAAGAAATTTGAGCTGATTCTCAGATTTTTACGGAAATATAAAGGATCTAGAATAGTGAAAACAATATTTTAAAAATTGAGGAAAGTGGGAAGACTTATACTGCTTGATTTCAAGAGTCACAATAAAATACAGTAATCAACTTGTGTGGTACTGGAATAAGGATAGACAAACAGGTCCAATGGAAGAGAACACAGAGTCCAAAAATAGTTCCACATGTATAGAGTCAATTAGGTTTTGACCAAAGTTGATTCTATGGGGAAAAGAAATTGTTTTTAACAAATAGTATTGTAACAATGATATCTATATAAGGTAAAACAAACCTTAACCTCTGTTTCACACAACACAAAAGTAATTTGGGATGGATCATAGACCTAAGTGTAAAAGCTAGAACCATAAAATTATAAAAAGACGACATAGGAGAATATCTTTCTTCTCCTATCTTTCTTCTCCTTGAGGAAGGCAAGGATTACTGGAACACAAAAAGCACTAGGTATATAAGGAAAAAAATGATACTTCATAAACATTTAAAAAATCATTGTACTTCATAAATATTAAAAGTTTCTGCTCATCAAAAATCACTATTAAGAAAATAAATAGGCAATCCATAGACTGGGAAAAGATATTTGCAATACCTATATCTGACAAAGGACTTATATCCAAAATATGCAAAGAATTCCTACCAATCAACAATAAAAGATAATTTTTTTAAAATATGCACCAGATTTAAACAGACACTTCACAGAAGGTGATATATAAGTGGCCAATAAGCACATGAAAAAGTACTCAACATCACGAGTCATCAGGGAAATATAATTTAAAACCACAGTGATGTACCATTTCACGCCTAGTAGAATTGCTAAAAATCAAAAAGATTGATAACACCAACACATGGGTGAAGTCATGGAACAACTAGAACTTCATGCATTGCTGATGAAAGAAGCTGAAATAAATTTAAACATGCATCTACCTATGACCCAGAAATTATATTCCTAGTTATTTATCCCCAAGAAAGTAAAAACAAACCAAAACAAAGTCCATAAATGGCTTCTACAGGAATACTCAAAGCAGCCTTATTCATAAGAACCAGGAACTTTAAGCAACCCCAATGCACACTGACAAGGGAATAGATAAACAAATTGTATTATCTTCATACAGTGGACTACTATTTAGCATTAAAAAGGGATGTACTGCTGATACGTGCCATAGCATGGACAGATCTCAAAAACATATGTTGAGTGAAAGAAGTGAGTCACAGAAGAGTATATACTTCCTGTTTGTACTGCATGATTCCATTTATGAAGTCCAAGAACAGGCATAACTAATCTATGGGAATAGTAATCAGGAACTATTTGCCTCTGGGTGGATGGAGAAATGGGGTATCAACTAGAAATGGAAGAGTACATGGAAATATGCAAAGAATATTTGCATACTGAAATATGCAAAGAGTACATGGAAATATGCAAAGAACAAAAGAGTACATGGAAACTCTTTGGAGTGATGGTATGTACATAGCTGTGTGTATACAATTGTCAAAACTCATCAAACTGAACACAAGATTTGTGAGTTTTATAGTATGTAAATGATACCTCATGTAAAGATGTGCATGTGTGTGTAAACATACAAGCACGCACGCACACACACACACACACACACACACACGTGCTTCATATCCCACAGGGAGACTCCCCAATCCAGTCTCAATGCTTGGTGAGGGAGGGGGATTCAGTCTAAGACTCCAACTAAATGAAAACAGGAGGAGTCGTAAAACAGAACTAGAATGCACTGACCTCACTCCCCACTACCATAACCCCCAGAGTAAGGTCATGGGTATCTTGCTATGGTGAGTAAATGATTGGGCAGGTCTGGGGACGAATACCATGGGAGATCCAACAGGACAGGGTTAGGGGAGTTGTCAACTCTCCTCCAATATCTGTTTAGGCTCCTCTCTCCTTGTGTTGGGCTGGGTGCACTGCATTGGTCTGAGCTTACACACTGATGTTTTCGTCTTCTGCGTCAACACCCTGAGTAATTCTGCAGCTAAATAAAAGCCTTCCTCCCTTTCTCTCATCACCTCACCACAGTAGTTTTCTAGTTATTTTAATGAGAGCATTCTATTTCATTATATCTCTATAGGTGGAATATCTTTTTATTTTTTATTCTATTTTTTTAAAATAAATTTATTTATTTATTTTTGGCTGCGTTGGGTCTTTGTTGCTGCGCACGGGCTTTCTCTAGTTGCAGTGAGCGGGGGCTACTCTTCGCTGCGGTGCGCAGGCTTCTGATTGTGGTGGCTTCCCTTGTTGCGGAGCTCAGGCTCCAGGCACATGGGCATTAGTAGTTGTGGTTCATGGGCTTCAGTAGTTGTGGTTCATGGGTTCTAGAGCACAGGCTCAGCAGCTGTGGCTCACAGGCTCAGTTGCTCCATGGCATGTGGGATCTTCCTGACCCAGGTCTCGAACCCGTGTCTCCTGTATTGGCAGGCGGATTCTTAACTACTGTGCCACCAGGGAAGCCCCAGAGTATCTTTTTAATGCCCTTCCTATCTATTCTTCCCTGCTTCTCATTTCACTTTCAGAAATGTCTTTAAGATGATTCTCTGCCTGGGCTTTTCAAATTTTAATGCATATGAGTCACCTATGGATCTTATTAAAATTCTAGTTCTGATTCAGTAGATCTGGGGTGGGGCCTGAGCTTCTGCATTTTTAAAGAAGTGCCCAGGTGGTACCGATGTGCTGGTTTGAGGATCCCGCTTTGAGTAGAAATCTCTCTGTTATATGCTAGCAGTGCAATAAGTGCTGTTCACTCCTCTTATTTGCAGGGTAGGTAAATTAATGCAGAGTGTGGTGTCAGAAAGATGGGGAAGAAAAAAGCAATTCTGATTCTCTTTCACTCTCTTTTTCTCCATCTCAAACCCTGTCTTTCGTGCTTCTTGCTACAAGAGACAAATGACTCTGTTTTCCTAAGATCTATACACACACGCCCCCTGTGACAGCTGTCTTCTTCTAAAGATGTATCAGAGAAGGAGGGAAGGCAGGATTACTCATCAGAGTCATGATTTGCTCTGTCCCACACTACAGACAGGAAAACTGAGGCATGAAGAGGCAAATCTTCTGACTATAAAATAATACGACATAAAAGTGCTACTATTTACAACCACGATTGTATGACATTCAAATTAGATATGTTGGCCAGGATTTTCTTAGCGGCTTATGCATTGAAATGATAACAGCTCCTTTCCTACAGTTCTTAGATCAAACCTTAGGTCAACCTAACATTCTAGAAGGGCTCTGGATAGCATGGCAAGGCATTTCTTTCCACCCCATGTCTTCCAGTTTCTGACTGATACTTACTGTTTTCATTCAACAAACATTTACTGAGCATCTACTAGTCCAGGCTTTGTATAGTTATTGAGAATGCTGAGAAGAATAAGCTCATTTCTTACCTTGAAGGAGACACACACACAAAGAAATGATGAGATAACGGAAGAGAATAGTTACCAAGCAGCCACCACCTGCCGGAGGTGATGCAGCCTTTTTCAAGTGGCCTTCATAGAGGTGGGCACCGAGTGCTTAACTCTGCCAGGGGGAATGGAGAAACTCAAGATCAGTTTCATTTGAGCTCTGCCTTGAGAAAAAAGCAGGAGTTCCTAGGTGGACACGGCACAGTCGGGCATTCTAGGCAGTGGGAGGACAGCATGAGCAATTACGTGGTATTCAGGCTGCGGGTGGTCCTGGGTGACAGGAGTGTGAACCATGGGATGGGGGTGGATAGGAGCGATCCCTTCCATTTGCAGTCTTTCGAGTTTATGCAGTATCTTCACACGCTTTATGTTACTTGATCTGAACAGCCTGCGCCTCCAATCCCCAGTCATGGCACTAATTACCTGTCAGCTGGAACGAGGGAGGCTTAGGACACACCTAGGAAGAGCTAGAAAGGATGTTAATCAAAGCCACTCTGAGGAAGTGATTAAAATTTCCAATGTGCTCTACAAGCCTTCTGCTTCTCCGGAATTTTCAACACAATTTATTCAATTCAATCCCATTCTTTGAGAGCCAGCAGCTCTCCAGAGAGGCTTCCCGAGCAGCTCTGACATTTCAGAATCAGAGTCTGCACTCCAAGCTGGCTGATCTGGCCTGACAGCTCCCTCTGCATCTCCAGCAGCGACCTGGATCTACCTGACAGTGCCCTCTGTTTTGGGCCAAGCCTCCAGCACACCTCCACTGGAGGCCTCAAACAACTGTGCTGGCACATAGCCAAGATCTGAGGCTTCTCAGATGCCTAAGGTATGCAGAATTCTCAAGAACAGCTGCTTAAATACAATGGCTGTCAAACATCTGTGTGTATTTCATGGCCCCGGTGCGTGGGCTGCTTTTTAAAAGTTCAGGTGGTCTGTTCCCGACCTGCAGATTCAGATTCCGAGACTTTGAAGCCAACCCTGAAAATCCACTTTTTAAAAACACATTTGTGGACTTCCCTGGTGGCGCAGTGGTTGAGAGTCCGCCTGCCGATGCAGGGGACGCAGGTTCGTGCCCCGGTCCGCGAAGATCCCACTTGCCGCGGAGCGGCTAGGCCCGTGAGCCATGGCCGCTAAGCCTGTGCGTCCGGAGCCTGTGCTCCGCAATGGGAGAGGCCACAACAGTGAGAGGCCTGCGTACCGCAAAACAAAAACAAAAACAAAAACAAAAACAAAAAACATACATCTGGGACTACCCTGGCTGTCCAGTGGTTAAGACTCTGCACTTCCACTGCAGGGGCACGGGTTCGATCCCTGGTCGGAGAACTAAGATCCCACAAGCTGCATGGCATGGCCAAATAAATAAATAATTTTCCAAAATTAAAGAAAACTAAAAAACATATCTTTCAGTCAACAGGGATATAAACCAAAGTTTGAGAATATTGGTGTTAGGGTTTGGAAATCTCTATAGTGAGAGCATCTAGACTCTCTCTCTCCACTTTATGAGTTTTCCCTGGGCTCAGTTTCTGACGTGAAACCAAAGGTAATGTTGGGAGTCACAGATTAAACCTCATCAAGTTCCCAGTGCACACTATGACTCAGGAGTGGAGGAGAGAATGACCTTTGTTATTATTCTTTCAATCCCATTTGCTGTGACATGTCCTTCTTGCCCCATCATGCCTGTGACAAAAATTACTAAGTGGGGCTTCCCTGGTGGCGCAGTGGTTGAGAGTCCGCTTGCCGATGCAGGGGACATGGGTTCGTGCCCCGGTCCGGGAAGATCCCACATGCTGTGGAGCGGCTGGGCCCGTGAGCCATGGCCGCTGAGCCTGCGCGTCTGGAGCCTGTGCTCCGCAATGGGAGAGGCCACAACAGTGAGAGGCCCGTGTACTGCAAAAAAAAAAAAAAAAAAAAATTACTAAGTGACCCGGGAGATACTGAGGGCCTCTGCCCCACCCTTTGCAGGGAACACTGAAGCCACAGGAGGATGGTCTGAGCCTTCCCATAGGACGCAAAGCCCCCAAGCACCATCATCTGTTCACCCACAGCAGCCTCTCTGAGCCTGCATTGCCTGCTTGGGCAAAGGAATCTTTGAAAACCATTTGCAGCCTGGCTAATGATGCAGCACTTCAAAAAGTACCACCAAGATGAAAAACAGCTCACAAATGGGGAGTCTTTGTTATTTTCACCACCACAGCCGGCAAGAAGCTCCTGCCAAGCAGGATCAAACTTCTGGGGAATGTTTTTGAAAAGCTGATGGAAACGAGGGCCTCTGTCGCGCTTCTGTCACACCTCACACCAGCGTGTGCGGAAAGCTTTCTTGGAATGGATGTTAGCTGGTCTCAGAGACACACAAAATCCTTGTCTCCAGCATCACTGCCATTTTCACTGCAGACTTAAAGCTGTATTCTCTGGTTTCTGATGCAGAAAGGGAAGGGTTAGAGAAACGATCTAGGCTTTTTCTAAAATAATTGGAGCTGGATAAAGTGCTGTATAAAAAGATGTCTCCCAAAGATTCCCACCGGCCTGAGCCTGAGCTGAGCTAATTATGTGCATAATTTCCTTGGCTCCTGTGCTGGGGTCCAGGTGTCCTCTCTGTCCACTGGAAGCTGAGCCATCTGCCAGATACCTCCAATAGCATGGGGGCTGACATTTCTGCTATGATATTTATTTTACCTCTGCCAACTTTTTCAGCTAAGTAGCAGGGTGGGGATTCCCCCATCCAGAGTCAGCTCTAGCCTTCCATGGTTCCTTTCTCCAATCTGTTAGGAAAAGGATCCTGGATGCACTTAGAAAGGGAGGAGATAATGTTTTCTTAGCTGTTGAGCAAAGAATATCAAGTCTTCCTTGCCAGGCTCAAAGCAGAGAATTATTCGTTTCTTTCTCCAAGTAGCACGGGTATGTCACCGTGAGCAGCAGACAAATCTAGAAAAGTGAATTCATGCTGTGGATCAGGACAAAGGCAGGAAAAAAATTAAAAGTGTCCTTTGGAAACAAACAAAAAACAAGTTGAATCAAATGACCATCTTTAATCCACTAGTTATTTTCCCCCTCCACAAACTTTCAGCCCCAGTTTGAGTTTTCCTGGGATTTAGGCAAGGTTTTATGAGAGAAATGAGATTGAGCGTACAGGGATGAGCACAGTGATGGGGGTTGGGGGGTGGAAAGGTGTGCAATCATCTATAGATCACCCAGCCAAATAAAACACCTAGAGAGTCCACACCAGATTAATTCGTCCAATGAATCAGTGACAGGCAGAATGTAATTGCAATACAATGAGAGCCAGAAATGTGGAAATATCCTCAACACTTCCCTCTCTCCCATCCTCCACATCCAACCCATCATCAATCTTACAGGGTCTGACTCTTAAATATCTGTTAAACTCGTCCTCCTTCTCTCTATTCCCACAGCTAATGCTCTAGATCAGCACCACTTTTTCTTGCCTGAATGACTGTAACAGTCTCCTGATTAGCCTACCTGCCCCTTCCAATCTAGTTTTCATATAGCATCCTATGTGCAAATCTCATGCCATTCTCTCAATAAAACCCTTCAAGAATGTATTTTTCTCCTTTCTTCCCCAGGCCTTGCTTTTGTCTCCAAAGCCTGAGATCCTGCATAATCTGTCCCCTGCTTATTTCTGCGGCCTCAGCTCATGACTTCTTGCCTCAAACAGTGGGCTCCAGCAAACTAAACTACTCTGTGCAAAATAGGCCATGTGCTCTTTCACTCTGGGACCACAATGCATGCTGTTTTCTCTGCTTGGAACAATCTTTTCAGTACTCTTAAGCTCCCTTAATAAGCTATTTCCTGCCTGAAATTTAGGTCTCAAATAAAATGCCACCTCCTCTAGGAAGCCTTTACTAACCATCAAGGCAGCTGGGCAGTCTCTCCTCTGTGCTCCCATAGCACCTTATGCAGCCCCACTTCTATCCTATCCTCCAAGAGAGCAGGGCCCGTGGCTATCAGGGTCACCACTTTATCCCTAGCCCTGGAGAAGAGAACAAATTGGACTCAATAAAGATTTTTTTTAATAAATAAATTTCTGTGTCTCTGATTTTTTTTCTACTTAATGCTGGAGAGATTACAACTATACCTTATTTCTGTCCAAACACCGTAAAAATTTTCCCCTTACTTTATGGGATTAAAGATAAACTAGTATCTTTTTCTCTCCTTTCCTTTTCTCCCCCAAGTCCCGCCTGTCAAAAGGATCTCCCTCATTGCATTTTGGTGAAAATTTTCGTTAGTGCCTTCTCTATACCAGTTTACCCCTTGAGCTATGCTCAGTCCAATTCAATCTCCTGAAATCAATGTATAATATCTCAAGATCATAGTGTTCTTGTCTGCACCACTTATTTGGGGATCAATCAAATGCTGCCTTGTGATAGCTCTTCTACTCCTGTTTTAAATTGTTACTATTACTCAACATTTCACAGCTTTATAGCATGTCTCCTGACAATACTGTAAGTCCCTTTAGAACTTAACCACTTGGGGGTCCCCTCACAGCTTCCTCGCAGGAAATAAAGCACATCTAACAAGGAAAGATATAATTAAATATTGAATGAATACATGAGTGTTAGGTACTCAATACAGATTAGAGCTGTTAACGTTTTGGCCAGTGTTGAAAGAGTTTACAGCAATTGGCCCGAATTTAAAAGTGACTAAGGTAAATAATTAAAACTTTAAAAAAATGTTTTTAAATGGTCTGGCTTTAAGGCAGGAGGCAAGACTTATCCAGAATAAATTAAGCCTGCCAAATAGAATCGAGGCACACACAAATAATTCTGCTGTTTCTGTTAGCGTCCATGAGAGAAAGAGTCTCTCTGTAACTGGGAGGGGATGGTCCCTATCAGGAGACCTGTCCCAAAGATCCTCACACCTCCAGTGACCCTAGGAGGGCTGCTGAGCAAAGCAGCTAAGATTCTGAGGCTTTTGTCTTCATTTTGCCTTGGCCCTCTATCAAACAATGGGACGAATTCTGGGTTGGAGGTCAAGATACTTCAATTTATTTTCAAGATCAGCTACAGCTTATCGTTTTGTTGGCCAAGACATTTAACATATCTGAGCCACAGTCTTATATGTTTTTATATAAGGATTCTAACGCTTAGGCTGTCTACCTCATATGCATGTTATAATGATCAAGTGGAGTTGGATAAGATGACACTTCAGAAGAGTTTAAAGAAAAACATATGTGAAATATTAACTTCATTATCTCTTACCCATTGGCTAACTTTCTTGGGTTTTGGTTTCTTACCCCACCCACAGCCCTCAGTCCAGCAATAGAGCAGTGATGGGGTTGAGTATCCGGTAAAGTTTCGTTGTGATTTACCATTGTAAATCATTTCTTATGAGGAAACAGTGTAGAGGAAAATGGAACCCTCCCCAGTCGGTGGTCTTTTCTCTAGATCTTTTCCACAGAAAATCAAGTGTCAACTGTTTATTTTCATTGTCAAAAGAATGTCTTGAGAGTCCACCAGTGCTAATATTGTACTAGATGTATTGTACTAGATTGTATTGAGATAAGATAAATAAACCCTAATAAGACTCATTATGTGGTAGGAAAGATCCATAAACATGTCAACCTCATTCATCTGAAGGTACATTACAGCATGGCAGCTGCAAGGTACAAGGAAGAGAGAACAGAGCGTGGCTTTAGAGTCAGACCTGATTTTTATAATTTCAGTATATGTAATAAGAGCCATTCTTGAAATAGGCTCATGCTAAGTCAGAGGCATGAAGGAGGCTGGGGGAGCTAAGGCTGACTTCCTAAGCCACTCTGAGGCATCTTTGTCAACCAGGCACACATCTGGGGCATTTTAGTATTGATCATACTATCCCCTTCCCAATGAAAGTAGTGTGGAGAGCTATGTCTCATCACTCCCCCTCAACCCACCACCACACCTCATAGATAACAGGCACTTCCAGGGCAAGGGCCCCAATTTATGGGCTGTATTTCAGCACCAAGGACAGAGGCACACCATCTTCACCTTCAGAGGTTGACCATGATTTGGGGACTGAATTTAAGACTGCACCAGTCAGTTTAACCTAAAGTTTATTTTATTGGTGTTCTTTCCTCACTAAGCTGAATAGTCATATACCTGAAGCACTGGATAATTTTGATGCCATGTTGCCTTACTGACCTGGACCCTGAGATATAGGAACTCAGTGCTTAGTGGCCATTGCCAACTTTAGTACTGACATTCTTGCTCACCTACAGCCTAGCTGTCTGACCCTATGCCTGCTGTTTAAAATCCATCTGCCTGTCTCAAAAATTGCCTTTCCATGCCATGGTTTATTGTTTTCTGTTCTACTTTACAAATCACATTTCCAAAGGCTAATCCAGATGAATCCTATCAACATAGTAGAACTTAATTTATCCTTGAGGCCACAGAAGAGATTAGGTACCTGGATTATAACTGGACTGACTAGGTAAGGATTAATCAGTAAGGTCAACAGAGCAAGATGAGAGAGGACACAGGCCCAGTGAGCACTCTTCCGTGAGAGGTTTTGTAATAGACCATGAGCTTCTTGAGGACAGGAACTAAATTTTTGTACTACTCTGTTTTCAGTACCTGGCACATGGTAGTCATTTATTAAGTGACTGTTAGGTAAATGAATAGTTGTAATATGTATCTCAGAACCCTATATAAATTTGATTTTATTTGAATAGATGTGGTCCTACCTTCAAGGAGCTCACAGTCTAATAAGGTAAACAGAGTCATAAGGATGCAAGTTTAAAACAAGATATTAAATACAGAGCTATACACAAAGTCTATGGAGGACAATAATACAAAACCTAGAGTCGGCATACAAGGCAAAGTAGAATTCAAATAAATGAAGACAGCATTGATTTTGAAAACAGGTAAAATCTGCACCCATGTGACCCGGAAAAAGTTTATTAACTTCTGGTCTTCATTATATATAAGTTGCTCATTCACAGAAGGCAAACCATTCCTGATTCACTGTATTCCCAGAGGAATCAGAGAGCTTCGTTCCCTCCAAACCAATACAACTGGCAAGTTTTCTCTGGCTCTCAGCCTATTCCTGCCCTGGGTCATTAAGCTGTGACCAGAAACTCTCTGGTTTGGCTTCCTCATCCTGTCCCAGAACTACTGTTCTGGTCTCAGGGCACTTGTTCCTAGACCCTGCTGCCTGATGTGATCCAGGTGTCAGGAGATTCACAATCTGGTTCTGGCTTTACCAGTACTTTCTGTGTGTCTTTGGACAAAGCAGTCTCCACTCCATCGTTCTTGCCTTTCTCCCATTACTCCCTAGGTGCACTGTTTACCACACAAACAAGACCAGCTATTTTCTGATCATGTCTCATGTTTCCTCACCTCTGTTTCCTGCTCATGTGGGTCCTCATACCTGTGGGAGGCTCCCCCATTGCAAGCTCCACCTATAGAAATCCAAACTAGCCTTCCAAGCTCATTGAACAAAGCCTTGAACTTTCCTTGCTTCCCCTTATTGCCCTAACTCTCTGCTCTCTTTACACAGCGATTCTCAACCCTGACTTCCCATTAGAATCACATGAAGAGATTATAAAAACACCAATGCCTGGACCTCACCCCAGACCAATTAAACCTACACCTCTGGTGGTGGAGAAAGTATAGTACTTCCTAGTATAGTATAGTATAGTATAGTATAGTATAGTATAGTATAGTACAGTGTAGTGTAGTGTAGTGTAGTGTAGTGTAGTATAGTATAGTATAGTATAGTATAGTATAGTATAGTATAGTATAGTATAGTATAGTATAGTATAGTAGCTTCCTAGGTGATTGTAAGGTGCACCTAGGGTTGAAGACAATGCTGCTTCATAATAGCTTCATTTCCTCCTATAGTGTTTGATACCAAGTCATAAACTTTTTGGTGGCATAGATTGTCCACTCATTTTCTGATTCTAGAACAATGCCTTACCCGCAGTAGGGGCTCAATAAGTAATTGTTGAATTGAATTGTTCTGGGTTGAATTGATCACCATTGGAATAAAAGCAATTGGACACTGGACCCAGATCTGCAACTAAACAGCTATAGAAACATGGGCAAATCACTTTCTTTGATGTGTTTTTCAACACCACCAAGCAATTACCCAATTCTCAGTGGACATTCCCACAAATTTAACTCAATTTTGACACTATCTACCTGGAGATAGCATCAGATCCTACAGGTTAACCGCTCAGTCCCACAAGACTGCCCCCAATTTAGACATCAATTACAAGTCCAGGTTGTTACATGTGCTTCCAGCTGACTGGTTATAAATCAGAGGTGCCCACAACCTCCTCATTGGGTTTGATTAATTTGCTAGAGAGGCTCACAGAACTCAAAGAAATACTTATATTTATTCATCTATAATAAAGGATATTATAAAGGATACAGATAATCAGCCAGATGAAGAGGTACGTAGAGTGAGGTCCCAGAGAATTTCAAATGCAGGAGCTTCTGTCCCTGGGGAACTGGGGGACAGCACCCTCCTGACCTGTTTACTAACCCAGAAGCTTATCACATCTTGTTGTTCAAGAGTTTTTATAGAGCTTTAATCTGCAGGCCCCACCCCTTCTTCTTCCCAGAGGTCTGTGGGTAAGGCTGAAAGTTCCAACCCTCTAATCACCTTTTTTTTCCTAATGCCCAGTCCCATCCTGAGGCTTTGTAAGTACCCATCCTCAGTCACTTCATTAGCATAAATTCAGGTGCCATTGAAAAGGCTTATTATGAATAACAAAAGACATTCCTATCACTTAGGAAATTGCAAGGGTTTTAGGAATGCAAGACCAGATATATTTCTTATTATACCACACTTCCCTTCTTTTGTTCTCCTAGCAAGGAGAATTCTTGGCTCTCTCTCCCCACATCCACCTCTCTGCCCTCCTTTCTTTTTCTTTTTTCCAAGATAATAAATGTTCATTGTTGTTTTAAGTCATTAAGTCTAGAGTAATTTTTTTATACAGCATTAGAGAATAATTCATTTTCTTTTTCTTAAAGTCTGTGATCATAATTTCTGTTATACTTACTAGTTTGTTAGATAGGTATCAAATCTTCCAGATCTCTCTAAAGGTGGTGATTTGTTCTTTTTATTTTTTACCGTTTAAAAAAAATTGAGGCATAACTGACATATAACATTATATTAGTTTTAAGGGTACAACATAATGATTTGATATTTGTATGCATTGTGAAATGATCACCACGATAAGTCTAGTTAACATCCATCACTATACATACAATGTCTTTTTTTCTTGCTATGAGGTCTTTTAAGATCTACTCTCTCAGCAGTTTTCAAATATGCAGAACATATTATTAACTATAATCCCCATGCTGTACATTGTCCCTTTGACTTAATTATAACTAGGGGTTTGTACCTTTGACCCCCTTCAGCCGTTCCCCCCCGCCACCTCTGGCAACCACCAATCTATCCTCTGTATCTATGAGCTTGGTTTATTGTTGTTGCTTTAAATTTCACATATAAGTGAAATCAGAGAGCATTTGTATTTCTCTGTCTGACTTATTCATTTAGCATAATGCCCTCAAAGGCCATTCATGTTGTTGCAAATGGCAAGACTTCATTCTTTTTTATGGCTGAATAGTATTCCACTGTGTATATGTGTGTGTGTGTGTGTATATATATATATATATATATATATATATATATACACCACATCTTTTAAATTAATCCGTCCATTGATCTGTCCTCCTTTTTGCTCACCCCTTCTCCTTGTTTCTCCCCCAAAAGAGAAAAAGCTATTGTGATGAGAGCCTAAATTGTTGATTGGAGCACATCTCTCCATAGGCAGAATCAGTGTTTTCTTAAAGGTGTCACCCCACTCCTCTTTTGCTTGCTGCTTCCATTGCCTCTGGGAGGATATGTTGCAGCCAGATCTGGCACCTTTGTGCAAGCCAGATATTCATTCTCTCTCTCCCCAGACCCTTCTTCTGAGGTTCCTTTCTTTATTGGGGGTGGAAATACTTTAAGGCTTGCATTGAGACTTGGAGAAGATATTGGAAGTACATTTGAGGCAAAAGCCACATTCTCCATTCAGGTTTATGGAAAAGATCTACAGTGAGTCGAACCATCTTGTGACACTCTGTATTCCATATGGCTACTATTCCTTGAGTGTTTCTCCCTTCACACTCTCAAGAGGAAAGATGAATGGAGAATTCACCTAGTTCTGAATCCTTGCTCACAGTGTCATCAAAACCCCATCCTCACTTCTAATTGGCCTCATTTTTCTCTTTGCAAAGTAAGAGAGTTCTCCTAGATAGCCAGGGCTGCTTCTTGCTCTAGGACTCAAGAATTATAATTGCATAAGAAATAATAAGCCTTGAGATCAACTGGGGGAGGAAAGAGGGACAGTTTCATTCTTCCTCTTGCAAAAAACTCTTTGCCCTCATCCTATCCCCATGCTATGTACCACATACAGCCCAGCACTCCAACACCTTCCCTGACTGTGGGAGGTGTGAGAGGAGCTAGAATTTCTGCAGAGCTATTTTGGTGCTGCCCAGAGGGTATGTGAACTTGAGAGCAAAGTAGGTGAGGCTGAAACAAAACCCATATCCTGCCTCTGTCCCCCAAACCCAGGCAGAAACAGGGCAGGGCTTCTTCTCCAACTAGTTACACCACATATAGGAGCATTTTGACAGCAACAGCTATGACCTCTTTTATCTTAAAGTCAGATCTAACCTCCAAAGAGAAATGTAGAATTGTATCAATAAGCTAATTTAATGTTAAAGAACCCTTAAATGTCTTCTGGCAGTGGGGGAGGAAATGTTTAAACGTATTTATTGTTGTGATTTTTTTTTTTATCACACACGAGCTTATTTATCTGTATATTTTGTTACTTTATTATTGTCAATTTGCACCTTACTGCAAATTGTCTTGTCTTCCTCAGAATGTTTTACCAGTGCCACACTGCCAGGAGCTGGTTTATTATTTTTTCTACATGTATATCGTATATATGTTGTTTTTTTCTACACGTATATCGTATATATGTTATTTTTTTCTACATGTATATCGTATATATGTTATTTTTCTACATGTATATCGTATATATGTTATTTTTCTACATGTATATTTTTTCTACATGTGTATCATATATAAGTTATTTTTTTCTCTTGCCGCAACACCCAGCACAGTAGTGTTTATGTAGGACTATGTTATGTTAGCTTCCTAGGGCTGCCATAACAACATACCACAAACTAGGTGGCTTAGACCAACATAAATTTATTGTCTCTCAGTTCTGGAGCCCGGAAGCCCAAAACCAAGGTATTGACAAGGCCATGCTCTCTCTGAAGGCTCTAGGGAAGCATCTGTTTCAGGCCTCTATTTTAGCTTCTGGTAACCTCAGGTGGTCTGTGACTTGTAGGTACATCAGTCCAATCCTCCATCTGAACACAGGGAAACACAGGGAAAACACAGGGAAAGCTGGTGTTTTCCCTGTCTTTACATCATCTTCCCTCTGTGCATGTCTGTCTCTGTGTCCAAATGTCCCCTTTATATAAGAACATGAGTCATATTGGATTGAGACCTACCCACATGACCTCATTTTAATTTGATTACCTCTGTAAAGACCATATTTCCAAATAAGATCAGGACCATATTTCCAAATAAGATTACATTCTGAGGTACTGGGAGTTAGGACTCCTGCATATCTTTTGTGGGAAAACCCGATTCAAACAATAATATATGTCGATTCTTTATTTCTGTTGTATTAGTACAGAAATGACCAAAATGTTTTAAGTAGTTGGTTGAATAATGAAGCCCAAAGTTCTTTTCCTTCTGTGCATTTGCATCATTGTTCATAAACATGCAGTTGCTTCTGCTTCTTGGGACAAACCATGGTATCATTGAATATCAGGATCCCAGGGTGCCTTAGAGACCATCTGTCCCAACCACCCATCTGTGGTTTAAATCTCCCCCAGAACCTCCAAGACCCATGGCCACCCAGAGTCTGCTCACACACCCCTGTGCCAGGGAACTTGTTGGGGTCTATTCCTTCTATGATCAGTTCTACCTGTGAAATAGGTCTTCCTTATAGTGGACCCAAATCTCTGAAATTCTGCCACAAAGGGTCAAATCCCTAGTCTGGGGTTAAACAGAGGGCTTCAGATATTTCAAAGTTTGGGAGGGTGCCCATCTGTTCTCTACCTCAGACCCAAGCAGCCTCAGTTTCTTCCACCCAGACCGCACACAAGACCAGAGGTATGATCTATACAGAGCAGAGTAGGACAGTTACATCCTGTCATATTTCTACAAATGCAGCCTGAAATTACATTAACTCTCACAGCAGACACCTCTCTAGCTCCAACTTTTCTTTACACAGTTAAGTTCACTTCCTGTTTAGAGTCCACAAGTTCAATTATGTATCATGATCAAGTCATGTATTCAACGTTTACTAATCTCAGTAAAGCCTTTTGTTAGGGGTTTTCATTATCTTACCTAATCCTCACAGATAATCTGGGTGGCACAGTAGATTTTTCTGTCCTAGCATTCTGTCTTTCTACCCCTGCTCAGGCTGCATAAAGATAGATAGACCTTGGGCCTGAAACACTTTCTTATCATGAGATAAAGAATCCTCTGTTTCAGACTCAGTGTACAGTCTTTTGTTCAGCTGAGCCATGTGAGTCAGAAGGCACCTGGCCAACCCCAGTGATACATCTGTCCTCTGCAGGGAGGGAACAGAGTCCTCCTGTCGCACCACAAGAGGGCCAACTGCACCGCGTCGGCTGCCAGGAAGGACCCGCTGGCCATGGGAGACCAATGCCCACTACTGAAGCTGATCTTGCTGTGTCTCTTCTCCATGTATGTAAAGCATTGTTCCATTCAGTGGTTGATTGTATTGTGCTTTCCTTGCGGGCAGAAGGTCTCTGATTTCTACTCCTGATAATAGGCAACAGATGACACTGGCTCAACCCAAGCCAAGTGAATTTTCTATTACATTGTGTCACCACATCAAAATTACTATTTAAAAGCCCCAGTTTATGGTGGCAAAAGGTTGGGCGCTGTCCAGAACAAGAATCCAACCCTTTTGGATCTTTGGCTCTGTCCAAAATGCCTAAGTAAGGAATGTAGGCAAACAACTGTTGGATTTGTGTAGATAATTCAGGTCCAATGTGATTTTTATCTTTCAAATTGATCTTACCTATTGGCTGGATTCAATAAATAGAGTTAACATCTGGTAACTCAAGATGCTAGTCAACCTTGTAGTGATATGAGTGTTTCTGGTCATCTACTCCTCCTGTGCTTTTGTTCCATTTGTATCTTATCTCCATGAGTCTGTATTATGTGCAACTTGCAAGCCCTTGGAAAGTAGATATGAGACATAAATGATTTGTTATCATCATTATTTGAGTTTTTTAAATACCATGGGCACTGTATTCAATTCTTTCCAGATAAAAACTCACTTAATTCTCACAATTCTGTGAAATAGGTACTATTATTATCCTCATTGAAACTGTGAGGAATTGAAACTTAATGAAGTTAAACAAATGGGCTAAATTAATTAAATTATGGCTCATCAGCACACTATTTACCAGTTAAAAGAAAGAGGTATCTTTATTCACTGACATAGAAGATATTCAGGATATAGTAAAAGGAAAAAATAGGTTGAATAGTAATAATAATAATAGATGGTAGGGCTTCTCTGGTGGCGCAGTGGTTGGGAGTCCGCCTGCCGATGCAGGGGACACAGATTCGTGCCACGGAGCGGCTGGGCCCGTGAGCCATGGCCGCTGAGCCTGCGCGTCCGGAGCCTGTGCTCCACAACGGGAGAGGCCACAGCAGTGAGAGGCCCGCGTACCACACACACAAAAAAAGATGGTATATAACGATTTGAAAAATATATATTTTTATTACAATACTCATTAAAAAATAATGAAAGAATATATATCAAGGTTTCAACAGTGGTTATCCTGGGCTGATAGAAATTTTAGGTAGTGAACTTTTTACTTTTCATGTTAAATATTTCTGTAATTTTAAATTTATTTTATCTGTTGGGTGTTATTTTTTTTAATGGGTATAGTAGAAAAAACGTTGATTTAAATAACTTGCCCACACAGCTAGTAAGTGGTGTAGTGAAACTTAGGTTTGACTGTCTCTAAAACCTGAACTCTTAACCATAATGATGAATTAATAAAAACCATTAAATTACAGCATTAATGCCCATTTTTCTGAATTGAGTCTGCTTCTTCTTGGAAAGAACAAGAGCCACGGATTAATTCCTCTCCACTTTGATCAATTTAGAACAAGCAAGCTTAGGGACAGGGCAGTGCTGAATTCTGCTGGAAACATGGGCAGGTACCTGAATTCAGGTGACAGTCATAATCAGGACTTTAGATCCCCAAAAAGACCCGAGTTCTTTGCATTCTTCTCACTCCTCCCAATACTGGGAGAAATACAAGATAGGGGTAAGACAGGAATAAAGACACAGACCTACTAGAGAATGGACTTGAGGATATGGGGAGGGGGAAGGGTGAGCTGTGACAAAGCGAGAGAGAGGCATGGACATATATACACTACCAAACGTAAGGTAGATAGCTAGTGGGAAGCAGCCACATAGCACAGGGAGATCAGCTCGGTGCTTTGTGACAACCTGGAGGGGTGGGATAGGGAGGGTGGGAGGGAGGGAGATGCAAGAGGGAAGAGATATGGGAACATATGTATATGTATAACTGATTCACTTTGTTATAAAGCAGAAACTAACACACCATTGTAAAGCAATTATACTCCAATAAAGATGTTAAAACAAAAAACAAACAAAAAAATTCAATGGTCCTTTGGGTCATTAAACATAACAAATCAGCCTGAAGGAAGAGATTTCCCAAACCAAAGAGAAAGTTTCAATGCTACCGATTTCGTAGGTCAAACTTTCCATCTTCATTGTGTTTCCCCCAGGCCCTTTGTGGTAACAATAAATAAAACTAGTTCCCCCTTCCCTGGAGGGGCCCACTCCCCTACAGTTGGCTGAAGTCCCCTCTAGAGGGACATGGCTCTTCCCGGATCTTCTTCACAGAAGTCTTCAGGCTGGCTGAACCTTCCCAGGCATCACCATACAAAGTGCAGTCCATGGGCCACCAACGTCCACATCACCCGGGGCAGGGATCGAACACAAGTCCAAATCCAGCCTGCCATTTTTGTCGATAACTGCCCATTTTTATCTCTGAGGTTGTATTGGAACACAACCACATCCCCACATCCATTGGTTTAGGATTGACTAGGGCTGCTTTTGCACTAGCTACCACAGATGAGGTGAGTAGGTAAGACAGAGACCACACGGCCTGCCGGGTTGAAAATATTTGCTATGTGGCCCTTACACAGAAAAACCATGCTGACCCCTGGCTTAGGAGCTTATTAGAAATGCAGAACTTCAGGCCCCACTCCTGATCCCCAGAAGTTCCTAAGTACATTGAAGTTTGAAAAGAAATAGCACTGCCCTGGAGGTCACTCAGCCATTGCTCTGCTTCCATGTCATCCTTAGGAGGTGTTGAGCCCGCAAAGGATGTTCTGAGAGTTTAGGGGCCTAATGACCCACTGAAGCCCAAAAGCAGGAAAACACATTTATCAGTAAAAGTTGGAGGAGGGGCCTGACCAAAGGCTGCAGAGTTGAGCTGACCTTCAAGAACACTTGAGATCCTCAAAATCTTAAACCCCGGACTTCCCTGGTGGTCCAGCAGTTAAGACTCTACACTCCCAATGCAGGGGGCCTGGGTTCGATCCCTGGTCAGGGGACTAGATCCTACATGCCACAACTAAGAGCCTGCATGCTGCAACTAAAAGATCCTGCATGCTGCATCTAAAAAAAAAAAAAAAAAGATCCCGCATGCCACAACGAAGCTCCTGCATTTCCCACTAAGACTGGAGGCATCCGAATAAATTAATTAATTAACTACAAAAAAAAAAAGATCCTCAAAACCAAAAAGATTTAGTTAATGAAGAATCTCCCTCTTGATGGGTCTCACAGCTCCTGCTTTTTTCAATCCGTATACAACTGTTTTCTGGGAAGAAAATTGCCTTAGAGACTCCATGCCATGCTTCAGAGGCCACTAGGAGCTCCCAGGGCAGGACGAGGAAAGCCAGCCTTGAGGGATGCAAACAGGCTTCCAGCAGCCTCCTTGGATGCTGGGTCAGAGTTGGAATCGTCACATGCGGCGGCTCAGCCTGTCAAGGGGAAGGAACGTGCTAGGGTAAGAGGCCCATTGCCTTCTCCATCTGGCTTGGCTCCCTTCTGCACTTTGGCACCTGACCCAAGGGAGAGCCTGACCCAAGGGGGAGCCTGACCCAATGGGGAGCTCCTGCAGGGCTGAGGGAAAGACAAGGCCTCACCTGGAGAACACAGGAAGGAGGCCTGCTGGGAAGTGTGTCAGAGGGCCACCAGGCTAAGCTTCTTTACGGAAGGCTCACCTTGGCAGCCGTGCTGCCAATGACCCCTCAAGGTTGGACTTTCTTTTTTCTGCCTAGGGAGCTCCTGGGGATCTCTGAGGAGTAAACCAGAGCCTTTTTCTAAGGTAGTTCTCTCCCCCAAAACAATCACATGGAGAATGAAAAAAACAGGGGTCAGTTGAGAGGGGGATCCTCAGAGGCTCAGACTCTGGCCCAGATTCCTACTTCCTGGACAGAGCCGCAGCTACCTAGACCCTACACAGTCTGCGTCCCAGCCCCACACTGCTGGCCTCCGCGCTCCTCAGACGCCCAATTCAGGCCTGGCCTTGCCCTTCAGTTCAGATGTGCCTCATTGCCTGCCTGGGACGAGGTGGCTCTTTCTGACCATGATGTCACCTCCTGCCCTGGCAATGCACCCTCACTGGGTCTGGGTAATTCCCCTGTGGACTAAGCAGGCCTTGGAGACCCTCCATCACCTGGGCACCAGCTTCTGTGGTATTCCCTCCACCGCCAGCAGAACAGAGAGGACTAATTTCAGGTTGTTGTCAACAAGGCATGACCTTTACCTCCATTCCCAATTCTGAGTCAGGTCTTCAAACCCAGAATGCCTTGGTCTGTAACCTCTTGTCTGTGGAATTGCCCAGGACTGGCCCCGCCATGAGGAATGTCAGAAACAGCACAGCTCCCTTCCTGGGAACCTGGCTGCCGTTTAGAGGCATCAAGACACACGTGCAGAGCTTCAAGGAGGGTTTTTCATGAAAATGACTGAATTGTCCTATTCCTTCAGATTTATGGGGACTGGACAGCCCCTTAACTTGTGCCTCCTCCTGATTCCAGGTTGCTAGCAACTGCTGGTCAGTTTGTGGGTTGAGAGTAGGACATTTCCTTTAATTTGCTCATTTCTACTCTTCTCTGGCCTCGGACCAATTAACCTAACTCTAGAAAAGTACACTCCTGGTCAGATTTATGTGCTCAGCTGTGTGCACCCTACTCATTACTTGCAGCAAAATGTTCTTGTGCAAGCATTTCAGCTGCTCTGCTGTTTCTTTGGCCCTTCTGCCTCCTTTTGAGTAATTCTTGAGTCCCCTATTCTTTTGCTGACTATTCTCTCAGGCCTTCCTTCCTCTCTACACCTTCTACCTGTTCCTGTTGAGACTCTCAGGTGGACCCTGGGGACTGGCTGTGGGGATGCCAGAGTGGAGCCTGTTGGGATCCTGAGATCCCCATGGGAACAGGAGGTGAAAGCCAGACCCAGTGAGGACTGCAGGGGAACTGGGGGCAAAGAGAGAAGGGAGCCCGCCTTTCTTCGTTTAGCTCCAAGCATCTCTTGCCCCTGATTTGTAGACAAGAAAACACACACACACACACACACACACACACACACACATACACAATAACAACAAAAATACCCGAGTTAAAGAACTGGCTTTGCACTTATTCTTTGTTTGATTCTGGGAGTATTAATTACTCTCTGTAAGGATCTTATCCAAAAAAATGGGAAGAATAACAACTACCCTGTAGGATTGTTGTAAGAGTTAAATGAGGAGGCACATAAAACATACAGCAGTACCTGGCCCATAGAAATCCTTAAGGAAGAGAGGCTTCTTTTGTCCTGGAGATTCTTTCTCTGCTCTTCCCCAGTGCTTTCCCCAGCATTTAGTCTCCCTCGAAGAAAGGAAGGGTCGAATATATTTATCCCAGTACCCTCACCCTCTCATCCCAGATTGACTCCTGGGTCAGTTAAGGAATGGGAAGAAGGAAGGTTTGGGGAGAAGCAAGTGGTTGGTAGGTGACTAATACTAAGAGGGATCATTTACTGAGGGTTGTTATTAATCCTCACAGCAACCCCAGCAGTTGAAAAGTTGAGGATGCTGCAGTTCTGCCAAGCAAGCAACTTGTCCCAAACCACACAGCCGAGCCTTAATTTGAAGCTGGACTGACTCCAAAGCCCACTAGCTTTTCCATTATATCTTTTTTTTTTTTTACATCTTTGTTGGAGTATAATTGCTTTACAATGGTGTGTTAATTTCTGCTTTATAACAAAGTGAGTCAGCTATACATATACATATATCCTCATATCTCCTCCCTCTTGTGTCTCCCTTCCACCCGTCTAGGTGGTAACAAAGCACTGAGCTGATCTCCCTGTGCTATGTGGCTGCTTCCCACTAGCTGTCTATTTTAAATTTGGCAGTGTATATATGTCAATGTCACTCTCTCACTTCGTCCCAGCTTACCCTTCCCCCTCCCTGTGTCCTCAAGTCCATTCTCTTGTAGGTCTGCGTCTTTATTCCTGTCCTGCCCCTAGGTTCTTCAGAACCTTCTTTTTTTTTTTTTTTTTTTTAAGATTCCATACATATGTGTTACCATATGGTATTTGTTTTTCTCTTTCTGACTTACTTCACTCTGTATGACAGACTCTAGGTCCATCCACCTCACTAAAAATAACTCAATTTCATTTATCTTTATGGCTGAGTAGTATTCCATTGTATATATGTACCACATCTTCTTTATCCATTCATCTCTTGATGGACACTTAGGTTGCTTCCATGTCCTGGCTATTGTAAATAGAGCCACAATGAACATGTGGTACATGACTTATTTTGAATTATGGTTTTCTCAGGGTATATGCCCAGTAGTGGGATTGCTGGCTGGTATGGTAGTTCTATTTTTAGGTTTTTAAGGAGCCTCCATACTGTTCTCTCCATAGTGGCTGTATCAATTTACATTCCCACCAACAGTGCAAGAAGGTTCGCTTTTTCCACACCCTCTCCAGCATTTATTGTTTGTAGATTTTTTGATGATGGCCATTTTGACTGGTGTGAGATGATACCTCATTGTAGTTTTGATTTGCATTTCTCTAATGATTAGTGATGTTGAGCATCCTTTCATGTGTTTGTGGGCAATCTGTATATCTTCTTTGGAGAAATGTCTGTTTAGATCTTCTGCCCATTTTTGGATTGGGTTTTTTGTTTTCTTTATATTGAGCTGCATGAGCTGCTTGTAAATTTTGGAGATTAATCCTTTGTCAGTTGCTTCACTTGCAAATATTTTCTCCCATTCTGAGGGTTGTCTTTTGGTCTTGTTTATGGTTTCCTTTGCTGTGCAAAAGATTTTAAGTTTCATTAGGTCCCATTTGTTTATTTTTGTTTTTATTTCCCTTTCTCCAGGAAGCGGGTCAAAAAGGATCCTGCTGTGATTTATGTCATAGATCAACTGCATATGTTTTCCTCTAAGAGTTTGATAGTGTCTGGCCTTACATTTACACTTTGAGTTTATTTTTGCGTATGGTGTTAGGGAGTGTTCTAATTTCATTCTTTTACATATAGCTGTCCAGTTTTCTCAGCACCACTTATTGAAGAGGCTGTCTTTTCTCCATTGTATATTCTTGCCTCCTTCATCAAAAATAAGGTGACCATATATGCGTGGGGTTCATCTCTGGGCTTTCTATCCTGTTCCATTGATCTATATTTCTGTTTTTGTGAGAGTACCATACTGCCTTGATTACTGTAGATTTGTACTGTAGTCTGAGGTCCAGGAGCCTGATTCCTCCAGCTCCGTCCTTCTTTCTCAGGAATGCTTTGGCTATTCAGGGTCTTTTGTGTTTCCATACAAATTGTGAAAACTTTTGTTCTACTTCTGTGAAAAATGCCATTGGTAGTTTGACAGGGATTGCATTGAATCTGTAGATTGCTTTGGGTAGTATAGTCATTTTCACGATGTTGATTCCTCCAATCCAAGAATAATGGAGAGATGGTATATCTCTCCATCTGTTTGTATCATTTTAATTTCTTTCATCAGTCTCTTATAGTTTTTTTGCATACAGGTTTTTTTGTCCCCCTAGGTAGGCTTATTCCTAGGTATTTTATTCTTTTTGTTGCAATGGTAAATGGGAGTGTTCTTTTAATTTCTCTTTCAGATATTTTGTCATTAGTGTATAGGAATGCAAGATATTTTTGTGCATTAATTTTGTATCCTGCTACTTTACCAAATTCATTGATTAGCTCTAGTAGTTTTCTGGTAGCACCTTTAGGATTTTTTTATGTATAGTATCATGTCATCTGCAAACAGTGACAGTTTTACTTCTTCTTTTCCGATTTGGATTCCTTTTATTTCTTTTTCTTCTCTGATTGCTGTGACTAAAACTTCCCAAACTATGTTGAATAATAGTGGTGAGAGTGGGCAACCTTGTCTTGTTCTTGCTCTTAGTGGAAATGCTTTCAGTTTTTCACCATTGAGAACGATGTTGGCTGTGGGTTTGTCACATATGGCCTTCATTATGTTGAGGTAAGTTCCCTCTGTGCCTACTTTCTGGAGGGTGTTTATTATAAATGGGTATTGAATTTTGTCAAAAGCTTTTTCTGCATTTATTGAGATGATCATATGGTTTTTATCCATAAATTTTTTAATATGGTGTATCACATTATTTGATTTCCATATATTGAAGAATCCTTGCATTCCTGGGATAAACCCCACTTCATCATGGAGTGTGATTCTTTTAATGTGCTGCTGGATTCTGTTTGCCAGGATTTTGTTGAGGATTTTTGCATCTATTTCATCAGTGATATTGGCCTGTAATTTTTGTGTGTGTGTGTGTGACATCTTTGTCTGGTTTTGGTATCAGGGTGATGGTGGCCTCGTAGAATGAGTTTGGGAGTGTTCCTCCCTCTGCTATATTTTGGAAGAGTTTGAAAAGGATAGGTGTTAGCTCTTCTCTAAATGTTTGATAGAATTCTCCTTTGAAGACATCTGGTGCTGGGCTTTTGTTTGTTGGAAGATTTTTAGCCACAGTTTCAATTTCAGAGTTTGTGGTTGGTCTGTTTGTATTTTCTATTTCTTCCTGGTTCAGTCTTGGAAGGTTGTGCTTTTCTAAGAATTTGTTCATTTCTTCCAGGTTGTCCATTTTATTGGCATATAATTTCTTGTGGTAATCTCTCATGACCCTTTGTATTTCTGCAGTGTCAGTTGTTACTTCTCCTTTTTCATTTCTAATTCTATTGATTTGAGTCTTCTCCCTTTTTTTCTTGATGAGTCTGGCTAATGGTTTATCAATTTTGTTTATCTTCTCAAAGAACCAGCTTTTAGTTTTATTGATCTTTGCTATCGTTTCCTTCATTTCCTTTTCACTTATTTCTCATCTGATCTTTATGATTTCTTTCCTTCTGCCAACTTTGGGCCTTTTTTGTTCTTCTTACTCTAAGTGCTTTAGGTGTAAGGTTAGATTGTTGATTTGAGTTTTTCTTGTTTCTTGAGGTAGGATTGTATTGCTATAAACTTCCCTCTTAGAACTGCTTTCACTGCATTCCAGAGGTTTTGAGTTGTAATGTTTTCATTGTCATTTTTTTCTAGGTGTTTTCTGATTTCCTCTTTGAATTCTTCAGTGATCTCTTGTTATTTAGTAATGTATTGTTCAACCTCCATGTGTTTGTATTTTTTACAGTTTTTTTCCTGTAATTGATATCTAGTCTCATAGCATTGTGGTCAGAAAAGACACTTGATATGATTTCAATGTTCTTAAATTTACCAAGGCTAGATTTCTGACCCAAGATATGATCTATCCTGGAGAATGTTCCATGAGCACTTGAGAAGAAAGTGTATTCTGTTGTTTTTGGATGGAATGTCCTATAAATATCAGTTAAGTTCATCTTGTTTAATGTGTCATTTAAAGCTTGTGTTTCCTTATTTATTTTCATTTTGTATGATCTGTCCATTGGTGAAAGTGGGGTGTTAAAGTCCCCTGCTATGATTGTGTTACTACCGATTTCCTCTTTTATGGCTGTTAGTTTATGACTGTTAGTATTTGTCTTATGTATTGAGGTGCTCCTATGTTGGGCTCATAAATATTTACAATCGTTATATTTTCTTAGATTGATCCCTTGATCATTATGTAGTGTCCTTCTTTGTCTCTTGTAATAGTCTTTATTTTAAAGTCTATTTTGTCTGATATAAGAATTGCTACTCCAGCTTTCTTTTGATTTCCATTTGCATAGAATATCTTTTTCCATGCCCTCACTTTCAGTCTGTATGTGTTCCTAAGTCTGAAGTGGGTCTCTTGTAGACAGCATATATACAGGTCTGGTTTTTGTATCCATTCAGCCAGTCTATGTCTTTTTGTTGGAGCATTTAATCCATTTACATTTAAGGTAATTATCAATATGTATGTTCCTATCACCATTTTCTTAATTGTTTTTGGTTTGTTATTGTAGGTCTTTTCCTTCTCTTGTGTTTCCTGACTAGAGAAGTTCCTTTGGCGTTTGTTGTAAAGCTGGTTTGGTTGTGCTGAATTCTCTTAACTTTTGCTTGTCTGTAAAGATTTTAATTTCTCTGTCAAATCTTAATGAGATTCTTGCTGGGTCGAGTAATCTTGGTTGTAGGTTTTTCCCTTTCATCACTTTAAATATGTCCTGCCACTCCCTTCTGGCTTGCAGAGTCTCTGCTGAAAGATCTGCAGTTAACCTTATGGGGATTCCCTTGTATGTTGTTTGTTGCTTTTCCCTTGCTGCTTTATATATTTTTTCTTTGTATTTAATTTTTTTTTTTTTTTTTTTTTACCGTACGTGGGCCTCTCACTGTTGTGGGCTCTTCCATTGCAGAGCACAGGCTCTGGACACACAGGCTCAGTGGCCATGGCTTACGGGCCCAGCCGCTCTGCGGCATGTGGGATCTTCCTGGACTGGGGCACAAACCTGTGTCCCCTCCATCGGCAGGCAGACTCTCAACCACTGTGCCACCAGGGAAGCCCTGTATTTAGTTTTTGATAGCTTGATTAATATGTGTCTTGGCATGTTTCTCCTTGGATTTATCCTGTATGGGACTCTCTGTGCTTCCTGGACTTGATTGACTATTTCCTTTCCCGTATTAAGGAAGTTTTCAACTATAATCTCTTCAAATATTTTCTCAGACCCTTTCTTTTTCTCTTCCTCTTCTGGGACCCCTATAATTCGAATGTTGGTGCATTTAATGTTGTCCCAGAGGTCTCTGAGACGGTCCTCAAGTCTTTTCATTCCTTTTTCTTTATTCTGTTCTGCAGTAGTTATTTCCACTATTTTATTTTCCAGGTCACTTATCTGTTCTTTGTCTCAGTTATTCTGCTATTTATTCCTTCTAGAGAATTTTAAATTTTATTTATTGTGTTGTTCATCATTGTTTGTTTGCTCTTTAGTTCTTCTAGGTCCTTGTTAAATGTTTCTTGTATTTTCTCCATTCTGTTTCCAAGATTTTGGACCATCTTCACTATCATTACTCTGAATTCTTTTTCAGGTAGACTGACTATTTCCTCTCCATTTGTTTGGTCTGGTGGGTTTTTACTTTGCTCCTTCATCTGCTGTGTATTTCTCTGTCTTCTCATTTTGCTTAACTTACTGTGTTTGGGGTCTCCTTTTCGCAGGCTGCAAGTTCATAGTTCCCAAATTTTTTTTGTGTCTGCCCCCAGTGGGTAAGGTTGGTTCAGTGGGTTGTGTAGGTTTCCTGGTGGAGGGGACTGATGCCTGTGTTCTGGTGCATGAGGGTGGACCTTGTCTTTCTGGTTGGCAGGACCGCGTCTGGTGTGTTTTTGGGTGTCTGTGAACTAATTATAATTTTCGGTAGCCTCTCTGCTAACGGGTGGGGTTGTGTTCTTGTCTTGCTAGTTGTTTGGGATGGGGTGTCCAGCACTGGAGCTTGCTGGTCATTGAGTGGAGCTGGGTCTTAGCTTTGAGATGGAGATCTCTGGGAGAGTTCTTGCCGATTGATATTACATGGGGCCAGGAGGTCTCTGGTTGTCCAATGTCCTGAACTCGGCTCTCCCTCCTCAGAGGCTTAGGCCTGACATCTGGCCAGAGCACCAGACCCTGTCAGCCACATGGCTCGACGGTGGACTGTTTAATCTCAACAGTCATGTTAGACCGCGATATGACAGCATGTAGTAACATGTTATATTTTGGTGAATCACAGGCCCATTGGTAAATGCAATCCTATCCAAAGGAAATGCCATACACTCCTTAACTTAGTTCTATGATTCTTTGTTTCCTTTGCACTTGTCCAGTTTCACTTGCTCATAAGATGCGACATCCACAGACCTCTCACCCAGGACTTCAGACCAGAGTTCCTAGTGCAAATGGCTATCTCATTATATCTTGATACATCCTATGAAAATGGGGAAATAAGTTAGAGAGGTGTTTAGAGGAGAGAGGGAGTGAGCATGGGGAGAAAAGAAATGTGAATATGGGTAGGACGGAGGAGGACAGGGAGAGTTTAGGAAGGAAAGAGTTCAGGGGAATGGGGACTCCAGGGCTGATTCTGCACCCTGTGGCCAGAGCTGCAGGGAAGCAGGGAGGCTGGTGTGCACACACCCCGGCTCCCCAGCAAGGTTGTTGTGGATGAGGCAATTCCAGGCTCTCGGTGCCCTGAGGCTCCTGGGAACTGAGTAGGCGTGCAGAAAAGATGCATGGCTCCTCTTTAGTCCGTCTCAGAAAGAAGTGGAAGAAACAATCCACCGCGGGGGGTGGGGGGGGTGATGGTGGGAGAGGGCAGGCCCAAGCTGACATCTTGAGGAGTGTGAAATGGAGAAGTCAGATTTTAAGACTTTTCTGTTATCTCTGCTCTTCTTTAAGGATGAGTTTTGGAAGAGCTTCTCCTATATCTCCTGCTTTTCTTCTCATCCGCGTACTTGAGAATTGTTCTGGCCACCCAGGAGCTCTCTTGTCTAAAGCCAGAAAAGGGAAGAATAGCCACACAGAGCAGCTTTCCACACCCAGCCTGGACCACTGCTCCTCAACTGTCATCCTCAGTTCAAACCAGCAACAGCCTCCTTCCCAAACCTCTCCTAACCCCAGGGCAGAGTTAGTCGGCCCCTGTCTGGGCACCCACTTCACTCTGTTCGCATCTCAGTCACTCAGCCTCTTACACTGTTGTATTTGTTCTCAGGTGTGTTTCGTCCCCTGGACTCTGTGCATCTTGAAGGCAGAGGCTGTGTCCCGTTTATGTATGAACTCCCAGCACCCAGCACAGTGTCAGGCTCAGAGCAGAAGCTCAGTAAGTAAATTTGGAAATGGCATTTACTGATCACCACCTTAGGACCAGGCTGGGAACACAGAGATGGACACCACACCCTAATTTCAAGTTGCTCCTTGTCCATCCTGACAAGGCTGGGGCAGGGCATTCTTGTCCTGATTTTCATCGTGGCTCCAGGCAGACTCACAGGAATGAAGAACTTGGCTATGGGTCCCGCCTTTGGCTCTAGCCTTAATTTCAGACTGGCTGATCTTTTTCCTGCAGGATTGTGGCTTCACATAGGAGCATCCTTCAGGCCTACTGCTGCACCAGTCACAGCCTCCCCCCATAGCTTTTTAGCCTAAGCCCAGTTTCTCTCAATGTCCCTGATTCTTCTTGTGCCTCTGAACTTTGTCAGACCAATCCTGACCCTGGAAAATCCAAGAACCAATGACCCCATCCTTCCCCTACCCACACCACCATCCCAGCCTAGCAGTGAAGCTTTCAAAAGGGAAAAACAAGGCAAAAAATGGGAGCAGGAGCAAGATATGGAAGGTAGAGTTCATGTTTATAAACAGCCTTTCCAGCCCCAGCAGAGTTTATAAACTGCAGCTGAGCTAACTTCTTGCCTGGTATCTGGGATGTACCTGCCTTGGGAGGAATAAAGGAGGGAAAGGCGGTCAAACTCTTGCTGGGAGTCATAACTCTTCATTTAAAAGCTCTCAGACATGTTTATATAAAGATCCACAGAAGAACAATTTTGAGGTTTTGTCTCTATTTCCTTTCAAAGAGGTTGTTTTGGGCATGGAAGTAGAAGCTGCCTGAGAGTCTGTGAAGGATCTCACTCTAGGGGATGACACAGCAGCTGAACAAAATACTTGGAAAGAATTGTTCAGGGTGAGAAAAGAGATAGAAACAAAATTAACCATCTCTCCCTATCCCCACCCCTCCCTTCAACCTGTGCAAGTTATTCCAAGATCCTGGGAAGAGGAAGCAACAAACAACTCTTGCTCTGCATTTATTGGTCAGGCTGGAAAGAGGAGAGCAGAAGTAGGAGGTGTCTAGAGAATGACTGAAGGAAGAATTGGATGACTTTCATGATGGAGGGTCTTTTTGGAGCACAGGCTCCGGACGCGCAGGCCCAGCGGCCATGGCTCATGGGCCCAACCGCTCTGTGGCATGTGAGATCTTCCTGGACCGGGCCATGAACCGGTGTCCCCTGCATCGGCAGGCGGACTCTCAACCACTGCACCACCTAGGAAGCCCCGATGGAGAGCCTTGTTAAGGACTCAGGCTCTGAAGTTAGAGAGATGGGTTCAAATCCTGGTTGTGCCACTTATGAATTGTGTGATATAAGTTTCCCTTTTGCATCTGTGAAATCGATTATCTGCCTTGTAGAATGCCTTGAAGGTTAGCTGAGATAATATACTTAAGTTAGCACGTGTTAGCAATGGGTATTTTTTGTTATTATTATCTGAGACATTAAACATTCTCTAGACCTGATATACCACATAAGGCATAGAGACAGAGAGAATTTAGGAAGAAAAAGGCCCTGGGATGAGAGGGCATCAGTAGGTTTGCTGAGAAGACATGATGAGCTGGTCTTGAGTTCTTAGCCCCTGTGGGAGGCAGTGCCCAGACCTGTCATGCTGAGAAAAGTCGGAGGCATCCGAGACATTGTCTGCTCTCTTTCCTCTTCCCCATCAAAACTTGCCTTGATGACAGTTGTTTACAGGTAAGTCAAAATTTAAGCTAATCTTCTATTCCACCCGCCAGGGCCACTTGCAAGTGAACTCCTTGGTGTTTTGTTTTATTTTTTGTAGAAATAAAGAGTTGGTCAATTATTAAAGAAAACAAGGTAGGGAAATAATAAGTAGGGAGTAATAAGCAGGGAAAGTATTTGAAGGCAAGGAGCATGCATGCCCTCACTGAATCATACCCTATAGGCAGTAGGGTGTGTAGGAGCTGAGGCCAGAGGAAGGTAGACCAGATGCCCAAATCAGGGGAGGCACCTTCATGGGGTCACTAAAGGCTAGAAGGAGGGGAAAACAGTGAGATGGCCCTGGAGGAAAATTGGGGAACTCAGACAGTCTCCCTCTCCATTTCTACTCATCACTTTTCCTCTCTTAGTCTATACCTCCTTTAATTCTGTTTCTTATCCAGTGGCTTTGAAATTACCTTGTAAATATTTTTCAAATCTCATTAGGTGGGACTTCCCTGGTGGTCCAGTGGGTAAAACTCCACGGTCCCAATGCAGGGGTTCCGGGTTCGATCCCTGGTCAGGGAACTAGATGCTGCATGCATGACACAACTAAGAAGTCTGCATGCTACAAACTAAAAGATCCCGTGTGCTGCAACTAAGACCCGGCACAGCCAAAATAAATAAATAAATATTAAAAAATATATATCACTGGGCAGAAAAACATTCTCTCTGCACACTGAGTGAGCATTAGGCTGACATTTCTCAGTACCTTCAGTGCCCACCTCCATCCTCCTCACCTCTGAGCTCAGAAAACAGGCATCTGCCTGCAGCAAACACAGATCTGGCCTCTGTAGACTCAGGCTCGCAGGGCAGAAAGAAAGGAGCCAGCTAGATTCCTCTTAGGATTCCCTACCTAATTAACAAACACTGTGGGCAGGCTAGGGAAGACAAGCAGGGAATTGAAAGAAAAATAACAACAGAAAAAAATATATATATATATCACTACTTTGTCTTTACATAACACTTTATATCTTCCACAATTCTTATCCATTTGCTTTCATATATATTAGTTACCTAGGGCTGCTGTAACAAAGTACCACAAACTGGGTAGCTTAATACAACAGAAATGTATTCTTTCACGGTTCTGGAGGCTACAAATCTGAAATCCAGGTGTAAGCAGAGCCATGCTCTCTCTGACAGCTTTAGGGAAAAATCCTTCCTTGTTTCTTCCTAGTTTCTTGTGACTCCTGAAAATCTTTGGTTTTCTCTGGCTTGTTGCTGCATCACACCACTTTCTGACTCTGTCATCACATGGTCTTTTTACATGTGGGCACCTCTGTGTGTCCCTTCCTCTTCTTAATAAGATCATCAGTCATTGGATTTAGGGACCACTCTAATCCGGTATGGCCTCATCATAACTAATTACACCTTCAGATCCTATTTCCAAATAAGGTCACATGCCAAGGTTCTAGGTGGACATGTATTTTGGAGGGACACTACAATTGCTACCATATTACTCCCAGGGATCTTGTCTTTTAACTAGCCCCTTTCAGGCAAGTATTCAGCTGTGATCCCAAGAGTGGACCAACTATTCACCCCTCTTCTTCCAGTTCTGCCTTCAATTTCTCTGTGGTAGAAATTTTCTCCCCATCCTTGCAGATGCTATTCAAATATACTTAACCACAGATTGTGTCTCTTAAGTTAGGTTCCCCCAAAAGCAGACCCTGAAACAAAGATTTGACTACAAGAAGTTTCTTTGGAAGGCAATCCCAGGAAGCACCTTTATGGGAGTGGGAGAAGAGGGAAGGACGGGTGTCAACATAGGGCTTGTCCTGGCTCAGGAAGCTGTGGGCAACTGGGGCTCACTTTTCCTAGGAAATTCCAGGCGAGTGTGTAGAACAAACTCAGAGTTGATCCATCTGAGGGGTAAGGAAGTTGCAGTATTTATGCCCCAACTCCCATCTGTCATTAGTTGAAGACTGCTCCCAGGAGCACTGGCTCAGCTCACTTCAAGCCTCACTGTGCACAGGCTGAGCAGACCCTGAAACCAGAGACAGTCCCAAGACAGAGAGAGTCACAAATGCCTCCAAGAAGGAGCCAGTAGCTTATTCAGGAATTAAGAAAATTAAAATGATGTGGACACAAGCACTCACAGTTTCTGCTACAATTAGGAAGACAAGCCCTTTCTAAGTTCCTCTTACATAGAAAGTGCTCAATAAAAATTTGTTCGGGGCTTCCCTGGTGGTGCAGTGGTTGAGAGTCCGCCTGCCGATGCAGGGGATACGGGTTCAAGCCCCAGTCCGGGAAGATCCCACATGCCACGGAGTGGCTGGGCCCATGAGCCATGGCCGCTGAGCCTGTGCGTCCGGAGCCTGTGCTCCGCAACGGGAGAGGCCACAGCAGTGAGAGGCCCGCGTACCGCAAAAAAAAAAAAAAAAAAAAAAAATTTGTTGGATTGAATTGGCACAGATCATTTGAATAAAGGAGTAAAGAACAAGGAGCATTCATTCAGTGATTAGACAAAGATTTGTGAAACATCCACCACATTCCAGGCACAGATCTTAAAGATGGCAGCCCTGTGTAATTTTGTGCTTGGTACAGATTTATTACCCTTAACCACCAACCAACCAATCCTGGCATTCTTCCATTACAACCGTGAGGTCTTCCAGGAGAACCGACCTTGCCTGAATCAGCAAATACAAGCTCTATGTGTCTCTGATGGTGAAAATACTTTGTAGCACGTGGAGTTGATACTATCTTCCTATACTGTCTCATTAAGCTCTCATTCTTCCCAGTTCTCAGATTCACAGAGCAGAAAAGCCCTCACTGGGTATTCTGGACCAGCTATGACAAACAAGTCTCAAATATTTGCTGACCTCTGTCCTGGATTTTCACCAGTTTAGGAAGTTAACTTGGTAAATCTGAACCTTACTACTGAGTAGACACAAAAGAAAATGTTACTCTTGACATTGAGACCTTATCCATCCATCTTCCCGACACCCCAAACCATCCCACACCGGTTGGACTTACTACTCCTTTTAAGGA
The DNA here is from genome assembly GCF_964374135.1 of Grampus griseus. Lineage (NCBI taxonomy): Eukaryota > Metazoa > Chordata > Mammalia > Artiodactyla > Delphinidae > Grampus > Grampus griseus. The sequence continues at coordinate 86,374,377 of NC_139017.1, forward strand.
GATGTCCCACGACAGAAACTCTCCCCCTTGCCTCACTCCCTGCTCCAGAAAGAATTATTCTCTCAAGGTCTTAGTAATACATTTTCTTTCTGCTGTCATTCCAGAGTGAGCCAAGCCTACATTTCAGACAATTCCAGAAACATCCCCTCTCCCAACAGCTGAGCAGTCTAGTGCAAAACATTCCCCAAGGGCAGACTTGTCAGAGACCAGAGCAGACTCAGGCAGCAGATTCTGCCTCATGTCAAACCCTGCTTCTGTCTCTGCATACTGAGGAGCTCCCTGCCTCCCTGCCTCCCTCGGTCCCTTGATGTGCGCTTTTAATATTCACCTCCTTCTCCCTCTCTTGATGTGAATTAAAAGAGCAACTTGCATATGGCATTTCTCTTTTCGAATCTAAAAAAAAAAAAATGGTTCTGAAGAACCTAGGGGCAGGACAGGAATAAAGACACAGACGTAGAAAATGGACTTGAGGACACGGGAAGGGGGAAGGGTACGCTGGGACGAAGTGAGAGAGTGGCACGGACATATATACACTACCAAATGTAAAATAGATAGCTAGTGAGAAGCAGCCGCATAGCACAGGGAGATCAGCTCGGTGCTTTGTGACCACCTAGAGGGGTGGGATAGGGAGGGTGTGAGGGAGGGAAATGCAAGAGGGAGGGGATATGGGGATATATGTATACATATAGCTGATTCACTTTGTTATACAGCAGAAACTAACACACCACTGTAAAGCAATTATACTCCAATAAAGATGTTAAAAAAAAAAGAATCCTTTAAAAAAAAAAAAAAAGAGCAACTTGCAAGGCAAACAAGAGGAAAATAACAGATTGCTGCTGCTCATTAAAGCTCCAGCTCAATAGAGTCTGATAAGAGCTAGGAGATTGGTTCCTCCTCCCAGTTGAGGGTGGGGAGTGGGGGGACACGGTAATTACGGTACCTTAGATCTGCTCTGAGGTCAAGGGATTTTACAGATGAAAATGCGTTTTTCTTCCTGAAGCTTTACTGCCTGGTGGAACCTCGGAGTCTACGCTTGTCTCTCTGACATATAATCTTAGAGAATTTATTTCATCTTTCTGGGTTTCATTTTGTTTCTCTACCTGGAAATGGAAAAAAAAGAAAGACAAATAATCTTCTAAATGGACTGTAAGGCTAAATAAATGAATAAATATGAAAGCATTTTGGCACAATTGCGTCCCATATTCATTCTCATTCTCTCCCCACGTCCCCCCATCAACATTTAAACCCGATTAAACAAATTCCATTTAAACAAATAAAATCTTCCTCTAACCAAAGGTCCCACTTTAACTATCACCTATTTCTTTTCTCCTCTTTGAAGTCAAATGTCATGAAATATTGTCTATATTTATCTTCATTTTCCCACCTCCCACTCCCACCCCTCAGCACTCTACAATCTGGCTTCCACCCCATCACTTCCCCAAAACTGTCCTCATCATGACCACTGCTGACCCTGTTGCTAAATCCAATTAATGCATTTTAATTGGATTAAAATTTTAATATATTAGTTATTATCTATGACTTTTTTTTTTTTATTGCAGCTGGTGATTTTTTTCCTCATGTGCTTATCATCTCTCTTTTCTTGGGCATCCAAATATCACTCTCTCTAGGTTTCTCTCCTATGTCTCTGGCTAATCCTTCTTAGACAACTTTCTTGGTCTCCCATTAAATGTCAGTGTTTCCAAGACCCTCTTTCATCACTGACTTATCTGGGCATAACTCCTGTATCACCAGTCTATATCTCCAGCTCAAATCTGTCTCCAGAGGTTTAGACCCATATACTCAGATACTTCCTGGCTGTCTTACAGGTCCCTCAGACTCAGCATCATTTTTTTCCTGCTCGATGTTTTCCTTTCCTGTTTCTACTCCAGAGAACAGTAATACTATGAACCTCATTCCCAAGCTAGAGGACTGGAAGTGGTTTTGGATTTTTCTCTCTCCATGACCCCATATATTTAATTGGTGCCCAAGTCTGCCAATTCTTCCTCCATTTCATCCCCTTCTTTTCCCCCCAACCCCACACATGTAATCTCCCCCACTGCAGGCCACCACTCCCATTTCTTGACCAAATGGCTGCAGTGGTCTCCAAATGACCTCCCTGCCTCAGCCTTACCATCTCCAAATCTGTTCCCCACACTGCTTCCAGGACTATCTTTCCAAAATGCAAATCTGATCATGACACCCGCCTTCCTCAAACAGTTCAATGACTCTTCACGGCCAGCAGGATAAAGCCCCAACTCATGGGCATGGTATGGAGACCCTTCTTGTTCTCATCTCTCTGCAGTCACCCCTGGAACTCTCTGCTCCACTCGCCCTGCCCTTGCAGCCCCCCATGTATACTATGCACGCATGCACCCGCACTCTCTCCTCTGAGCCATTGCACGTGCTCTTCCCTCTTCCAGGAATGGTTTTCCCCTCTACCCCTTATTTCCATGGTCTGGCAAATTTCTTTCTCTCCTTCGAGACTCAGCATAGATATCATCTTTTTGGGGAATCCTTTGCAACTGGGTTTGAGTCCCTCTTTTTTTTTTTTTTTTTTTTTGCGGTACGTGGGCCCTGCACTGTTGTGGCCTCTCCCGTTGCGGAGCACAGGCTCCGGACGCGCAGGCTCAGTGGCCATGGCTCACGGGCCCAGCCACTCTGCAGCATGTGGGATCTTCCCAGACCGTGGCACGAACCCGTGTCCCCTGCATCGGCAGGCGGACTCTCAACCACTGCGCCACCAGGGAAGCCCTGGGTCCCTCTTGTATGCTCCTCAGCATCCCCGTGGGTCCATCATCATAACACTTATCACTTGGCATTGTGGTAAACCTGTTTACTTGTGTGTCCACCACTGGACTGAAAACTCACTGAGGGCAGTGACTGTGCTCTTGTCATGAGCATCTAGTCTGGTGCCTGGCATGAAATAGGTCCTTAATAAAAGTATACAGTGTGCTGAGGGGAGATTTTTATCACTGCCTAATAAACAAATAAAGACCCTAGTTGTCCTATTTGGTTGAAAGAAAAGTTATGGCGCCAGAAATTTAAAAAGCACCACCAGCAAGAAAATGGGTCTAAGTAGAAACCAATGGTTATCTTCACAGTTGTAGAGCACAGACTGGCTTCATCTTTCTGTTCTAAAGTCATTACCCCTCTCTGAATATGCTATTTCTCCCCCCCAAGCAAATACATATTTAGTAGCTTCATTTGAATTGAAAAGCTAGTGGAGAGGTAGCTTTAGCTACCTCTAACATTAGCTGTGTTTGGACTTGTTATGCTCTTTTTGCTTTTCATTTGACTTCTTGATCGGTGCACATTCTATCAACATTCTCCGTCTCCAGCTTACTGATATGTAAGAAAGGGCTGAAAGGAAAAGGAAGTAAGGGTTGTCCTGTCTTACCCTTTCCTTCTATTTCATCATTTTCAGTGTGAGTGGTTGGTTAATCCAGAGAAGTAACATGGGTGAGAAAGGATAGGATAGGGTTCCTTGGTCATTTGTGTTTCTTAGAACATCATTGCAGTCTTTCTGCATTGGAAGCGAGTTCTAGTCCAAAAGGAAAGTGTGGCTTCTTGTGGGGAGAGCTGCCAGACCCCTAATTACTCAACAACATAGGTAGCACATTCACCTTGTGTTTGCATTGAATCTCTCACGCATTGTGGCTCTGGGAAAATTCTGTGGTCATGGGACATCACAAACGCTACACACAAATGGGACAGAGGCTGACACACATCATACACACCTCCTCCGCTCACACACCTTATCCATCGTCCCGTCAGACTTGACATACAAAACACAAGCTGTCAGGTAAAATTATTAAGAATTTCAAGATGGTGAAAACAGAATATTAAACCAAGCATGGGGCCTTCTGAGGGCGTGTTGTGTGCTCACAGAGCTGGCCCCGCTCCCACCGTCACGCTGTGGCAGACACACAAAGCCAGCTCTGGACAATGCCTGAGTCCATCCGTCCCAGAGTGCTCCCATCTGGCTCCCGGGCCCTTCCCTCTTCCTTAAGCACATCCTGGTTCAGTCTCTGGATTTATCCCTTTTGGTCTCTGTTTCTGGCCCTTCAGGCTCGGGTCTCATCCCAACACCCCTCTCTAGGAAGCCAGCTCCATGCTTGAATCTTGGTTGCTGATTTGGACATTTCCCTGGGTGTCAGGGGAGAGGATCCCACCTTCAGCCTCTGCCTTCCAGGACTTGTCAGTGGTGCCGATATGCCCCTCACCTCAGCTCCACCATCTCCCGGTCAGGGCAGGAGAATTCAGACCACAGGGCTCAGGCGAACATACACATACACATACACACACACACCTCATTTGACTGTCTTTCCCTTCCTATCACTTGACTAAAACTGCACTTCTAAAGATTACATGACAAATTCCACAACTGCTTACATCCTTCTTCCTCAATCACTTTGGGGCCATTGTTACAATTGGCTAGTCTTTTTCTTCTCAAAATCCTCTCCTTTGGCTTCCATTATACTGAAATATTCTTGCTCTCCCACTTCTTGTAACTGTATTTTTGAGTATATCTCTTCTGCTCCTGGCTGTAGGTTTCCCTTAAGACTCAGGCCTTAACCACCAGCTCTTTCCTATTTTCTTAATTTCCATCCCTCTCGGCTCTTGACCCAGATGGTCCATTAGCACCTCAACCTAAAGCCACGTTCTTTCCGTGGGTCTCAGTTTCCTAGTCTGTGACATGAGAAGTTTGGACTGAATGCTCTCATACTATTCCCCCATTTAAACAATGTCTTTTCTCACAAATCCAATCTCCTTCCTGATGACCCTAATTCCACTGAAACCACAAACTGAGAGCACCAATATTCATGTCTATATAGTTTTCTCACTAACCAAGAAATTAAGGGACAGGGCTTTTTTTTTTACATTAGGATCCCAGTCCACAGACCTTTGTCTTGAGCCCTTGGTGAGTTTTTTACTCATTTGGGTCTTCACAATAAAGAACACAACAGTGGGAGGAAATCTCAGGTCACAGCATCTATCTCAGTAGGCAAGTTACAAATCTGTAGCTTAGTCAATTCATTTTGACAGAGCTTAAGCAATAAGACTATGTTTATACATTTGTTTGTTACTCTTCTAGTTTATTGCCCAAGGAGTAGCTGATTTTCAAAGTTCCAGTCTTTGAAAGATTTAATTCTTTCCTGGTGAGTGAAAAACCCTCATCCCAATGGGTCCTTTCTGCAGCTACCTCTTCCCCAAGCCAATAATCCTCTAGCTTCCTCCTCTATAACTCCTAGGTGAGTCTTTTCTGGAACTTCTTGATGGCCTACTACATTTGCCTAAACCTGAATTCAATCACCCCCCTTTTTATCCACTGGAAGCTCTGACAACCAGTATTGCTTTCCTGGTCTTAAGAGTTATTAACAACTCAACAAACCATCCTAATCTTAAACTCAACAAGTATAAATTGCAGTTTTTTATTTAATAACTACAACTCCCCCCCCTTTTTTAATTTACAGAGGAAAAAAAGAGAGCATATTTGGCATTTAGTTGCAAATTGGGGAGGTAGATTTTTTTCAAAATCATAGTCAGTTTCAAATTATGAGTCATTGAGGACTCATTAATTCTCTCAATGTTTCTCCTTCATTCTCTGTGTCAATCAGACACCTAGGTCTGCCTGGTGACCTCCCTTCAAGCTGTTTCTCATGTACACCCATTCCTTTCCATTCTCAGGGCATCCTACAGGGATCATTGGGACAGTCCCCTAACTCATCTCTTTGTCCCTAGTCTCTTCTTGGACCCATCCTGCAGACCGCAGGCAGAATGATCTTCCTCAGACATCACTCGCCTGATGTCCCACCCTAGGTCCAGCATCTTCACCAGTTGGCTCCCCAGGGTACCCAGGACTGAGTTCAGTCTCTTGCCACTGGCTATAGTAGGAATAGAGTGAGTGAAATGGTGGGAGAAGCATGAGTTTGGAACCAGACAAACAAGGTAGTGATTCCAGCTCTACCACTGGCTAGCCCTGTGACTCTGGAATACTTAACCTCTTGGAGTCTCAGGTTTCTGTTAAATGGAAATAATGGTGTACAATTCTCAGGATCTGGGGAATAATTAAATGGAATTATATACATAAAATATTTAGTGCAATTTACAATAGCCAGGACATGGAAACAACATAAGCGTCCATCAACAGATGAATGGATAATGAAGATGTGGCATATATATACAATGGAATATTACTCAGCCATAAAAAAGAAATGAAATTGAGTTATTTGTAATGAGGTGGGTGGACCTAGGGTCTGTCATACAGAGTGAAGTAAGTCACAAGAGTAAAACAAATACCGTATGCTAACACATATATATGGAATCTAAAAAAAAAAAATGGTTCTGAAGAGCCTAAGGACAGGACAGGAATAAAGATGCAGACATAGAGAATGGGCTTGAGGACATGGGGAGGGGGAAGGGTAAGCTGGGACAAAGTGAGAGAGTGACAGACATATCTACACTACCAAATGTAAAATAGATAGCTAGTGGGAAGCAGCCACATAGCACAGGGAGATCAGCTTGGTGCTTTGTTACCACCTAGAGGGGTGGGATAGGGAGGGTGGGAGTGAGGGAGACACAAGAGGGAAGGGATATGGGGGTATATGTATACATACAGCTGATTCACTTTGTTATACAGCAAAAACTAACACACCATTGTAAAGCAATTATACTCCAGTAAAGATGTTTAAAAAAATGAAAAATAAATAAAAGAAAAAAAAAAGAAGTCAGGAGCACAAGGGGGTTTGTGGGAATGAGGATAATATCCTATTTCTCAATCTGGGCACTTGTTGCATGGGTATTTTCAGTGTATGAAAATTCAATGCAGTATAATTTATGATATGTAAATGTGTATATATGTACACGCAATTGTACACATATATACACACACACATATGTATAACATACTTGAAGTCAGATGAAAAAAATTTCTAAAATAAAAAATTAAATGATGTCACAGGAAAAAAAAAAAAGCCCTCCCTTTACCTGTCCTTCCAGGTCCTCATCCTGACACTAAATGGAGGTCTGCCTTGTATGGCTCTTCAGATGGTTCAGGTAGGTCTGCTTCATTTCTGCAGCCAGATGGAGCCCTTTTGAAGGTAGGGACCATGATTCATACTTCTTTGAAATCCCCAAGAGGGCACATTCCAGGAGCTCAGTAAATATTCATGGAATCAAAAAGAAGGCTGCAGGGCTTCCCTGGTGGCGCAGTGGTTGAGAGTCCGCCTGCCGATGCAGGGGACACGGGTTCGTGCTCCGGTCCGGAAAGATCCCACATGCTGCGGAGCGGCTGGGCCCGTGAGCCATGGCCGCTGAGCCTGCGCGTCCAGAGCCTGTGCTCCACAATGGGAGAGGCCACAACAATGAGAGGCCCGCGTACCGCAAAAAAAAAAAAAAAAAGAAGGCTGCAGGTGTGGTGTTATTATGTTGGCATGGGAGGGCTGTGTTTGGGGAGCTTCCCATCTCAGGCAGGGGTTTTCTGAGGTTAGGGAAGTTTCCACTTCCCAAGTACGTGCTGACCAGCCCAGGCAGTGGAGGCAGGGTGTTGGGTTGCAAGGCAGAGAATCTGAGCCTGGGAGCAAGCATTCATCAATATATGCTCTGTTGTCTTTTGCCTGATTTCAGGTCTCTTCCCCAAGTGAGCAGCAACTCTTTCTCCTCCTTCCCCTTAGTCCCTCACCAAGACCCTGGCAGCACTGACAGTCTGAGCATAGTTTGGGAAGAAGAGCCTGTGCTGTGCAGCATGGTACATGATTAACAGGATCCCTGGGGTAACAGGAACCCTTCTTCTTTGTGACCCAGGTGCCTCTTTTTCGGAAGGTCGTGCGGTAGCATGAAAAGACTTTGTAGATTGTTGGTTAGGGCAGTGATTCTAAGCTCCGCTTTCACTGGATGGCTGCCTTCAAATCCATTCCTGCTTAGTGATTGTATCAAGGCACCGTTAAGGAGAGAAGGTCCAGTCAGGAAAACACATCCATGTCACAAAGGTCAACAGAAGAAACCTGAAGAGAGGAGTCAGTACTATAGGCTGTAGGAGAGCTAAAGGGTCATACAGGAGAGTGAAGCAACCTACAGGAAGTGTTTACCAAACCTGGGCTGGAGAAAGAGGGAGGGTGTGGTGTCACCTTATCCTGGAGGCAAGACCACCCTGTGGGAGCTAAGGAGCTGGAACTAAAGGAGCACTGCCAGTGGCAGTTGGGGTCACAGAAGAGATGCAGACTCTCCCTGAGTTGCTGCTCAGAACAGCAACCAGGCCTTGCCAATTCTCCTGGTCTCCAATCTCTTGACAGTGCCTCTCACTCACTCAGAAGTCAGAAGACAAAGGAGCCCAGGACATGTCATTTTCAGGGTTGGCCCCTGTGATACAGAGCTGAGCAGGGGAAAGACATTGGACGGTAAGTATCAATACCCAGTACAGGGCTGTTGCTTGCCTACGTCCATTATCTCCACCAACTCCCACAAGCCACCCCAATAAACAATCTAATTTTAAAAAATGCTTTCTGTGCAATTTCATCATTAAAACAAGTCTGCTAGCTCCTTCTTCCAATCAAAGTGTCACCCTCAGATTTCCCCATGGAAGTTCTAGAACTGGTGCCTTCCCTACCATCTCCAGTCACACTCTACTGACCTCTAAAGTAAGGAGGGTGACAAGACCTCAAAATTCTCTGATTTCTTCTCCTCCCCAGAACTCTTGAGGGTCAGCCGTCCCAGCCTGGCTCTGACAAAGCCTCAGCACTCAGTTTCCATGTGAAGCTGAACTTGGCCAGTCAATTAAAGGTCACAGAAGTTGGAGGTTTTCAATTATGAGGAGGCTGGATGCAAGAATGGGGGGAGCTGCCAGGAAATGACAAGGGGTCGGCATAGTCTTTCCAGGCTGGGGCACGTCCCAGCTGCAGTGATGAATGTGCTCAGCCTCCTTTGGTTGACACTAACTTGTCAGCCCGTGATAAAGAGATCACCAAACACTGTGCTAATACAGAACAAAAATAAATGGGATAGGATTTCAGGTCCACTTGAAACACACTGCCTGGGAATAATCTGAACAGGCAAGGTGAGGAGAGAGGCTCTGAAGGAAAGGAGGTGCCTGTGTGTCCTTCCTGCTGTCTCTATTGAGTTCCCCCTCCTGTCCACTCAATTTCCCTAAAGTAATCAGTCCTGGTCATCTCAACAAGAAGAGACTCCATGGACGATGAATGACAAGGAGAAGACTGGTGAATATGCTAGCCTCAAGCCCAGAGTAGACACCAGGGGGTGCCTTGGTTGGAAGCAGTCTGCTTTCCATGGCCTGGAAAGTCTTTTGGACTACTGGGTAGACTGCAGGGGGTGGAGGTGGAGAAGGCAGAGACAGAAGGACCCTTAGGAAGGCAGTTCAGAAATCCAGCCAAATGGTGAGGGAGCGCATGCCAGGGTAGGGACAGGAAGGTGGGTGTGGGAAGAAAACCTCTGTTGTGAGGAGACTGCTGGATGTTTAGGACAGCTAAACACTTTGGAACAGTGGTTTCTAAGATAACTCACAGGGTTTGAGGTCCATAACTGGATTGACTGAATTTGGTTCATCTTTCATGCTGGGTTTAGATGGACAGTGAGATACCTAAGTAGATGTTCACACCGGGCACTGGACCCTAGGGTAAGAGGACAGGACTAAAGCAAAAGATTTACTAGTCTTAGAGGGGATGGCTGATGCTATGAGTTTCTTGAAGGGATAGTAGGGATAAAAATAATTAACCCGGGGGCTTCCCTGGTGGCGCAGTGGTTGAGAGTCCGCCTGCTGATGCAGGGGACGCAGGTTCGTGCCCCTGTCGGGGAAGATCCCACATGCCGTGGAGCGGCTGGGCCCGTGAGCCATGGCCGCTGAGCCTGCGCATCCGGAACCTGTGCTCCGCAGCGGGAAGGGCCACAACAGTGAGAGGCCCGCGTACAGAAAAAAAAAAATTAACCCGGCCTGGTACTCAGCAAGAGGAATAGGAAAGATTTCCATGTTATGTGGTTCCCAAGTTGATAACTTCAGGCTCCCCCAAATCTCTAGAGATCATTTTTTCACCCACCAATCTCTCTGCTTTTGCTCTTCACCTCGCGATATGAGCCACACCAATACTATAGACTGGCATCATTGCTTAAGGGCGAGGTCTGGGCAGGGTGAGATGTTCCATTTGGGCCTCCCAGGATTAAAAAGGGGATTCTTCTCGAGCAATCTACCTATCTGGCCAGTTAATTTACGGAAGGGCAAAGCCAGCTTCCTGAGAAACCTCAAAGTAAAATGGACACCCTGAGTGTGACCTGACCTCCTGCCATTCTCCCTGAAGGAAGGGGGAGGTGCGGTCCTGATGCCGTCAGGCACCAGGCAACAGCCACTTCCTCCCCTTCTCCAGCTGAAATGTTGCGAGTCACAGATCACATCTCTGAGTAATCTGAGATTTCAAGAGCAAGAGGGAGAGGATTTTAATTTTCAGGGAAAAGAAGAAACCAAACAGATTAAAACCCAAATCCCTCCAGAGGGAACCACACGTCAAGGGGATCGAACAGCATCTGAGCCTCAAGGATACTGTAGTGCTCAGGTCAGGTAAGGACCTGCTCAAAAAAGATGTGGTTTAATGTACCTCTTTTGGGTGGTTTTGGTTTTATCACTGAGTGGATCAGTGTGGGTTTAGAGTGTATAGGAATGGGAAGCCTTGCCAGGATTTTGTGGAAGGAAGGAGAACAGTGCAAAGCAATGTGGAGACACCCCTGCCTGGTCTGGCTTCTCTCAGGATTCTCCTGGAAAACCCTTCCCCTTCATGCCTTTTTTCTGATAGGCAAATTCCTACTCATCACTCAGTACCCTTCCCTGGAGCCAGAGCGCTTGGGTTCAAATCTAAGCTCTATTTGTTTATATGTTCAACTTGCAAGCCAGACTCTGAGCCCCTAAAAGGAAAGGACTACATCCTGTTCTTCTTTGAACCCCCTGTACCCATCACAGTACCTGACACCAAGGGGATTCTCAACAAACACCTGACGAATGAGTAACTAGGAAGCTAAGAACATCAACTCTGGAATCAATCTGCTTGGATTTGAATGCTGGTCCTGACATGTATTGACTGTGTGACACTGGGCAATTTCTTAACCTGTCTTAAGAAATTTCTTCATCTGTAAGATGGGATAATAATAGCACCTATCTCATAGGGCAGATGTGAGGATGAAATGAGTTTCATACATGCGTAATATTTAGAAGCGTGATTGGCACAAGGAGGGTACTCAATAAACGTTAGCCATTATTACTATCAGCACTTCCACTGGCCCCTCAGATGAATTATTAGCGACCTTTTTTTAAAGAGCTGCACATTAAACATAATGGGTTGGTTAATAATTTCTCTTCAACGTCATGGTTTGTGAGGAATTTGTGATTAGATGAATTAATCATCATACAAACAAATTATAATTCAGAATTCCCTATAGTCATTTGGTGCAAACATAAGATAAGAGCCAAATTCGCTCATTTTTCTCTGCTCCAGGAAGGCCCCGTGGTAAAGGGGAATCACAAGGGCCATCGGCCAAGGAATTTGTTTTCAAACAACCGTGATTGGGCTATTTGTCAACCTCAGTTTCAGGTAATACATTTTAATTTTGTCTCAGTCTGAAGAAGAGGAGGAGGTTTTAGAAAAAAAGTGTTGGAAGTGGCAGAAAGCAAACATCCTAGGTTGTATGGGAAGTGAGTGCCCACCAGAACAGACGGGTCAGCTCACCACCAGCAGCAGCCTTCAGTTCTACGAGTGTAGAGCCGAGGTGGCAAGGAAGGTCCACTTACCCCAGAATACAATAACCCAGCTGGTGATCCGTGCCATGGGTCCAGCTGTGCACATTCATACAAGCATCTCAAGGTCAGGGACCAAGAGTTTAACTTCTCTGTGTCTTCTGTCAAAATAATGATAATAGCTACCATTTATGGACTATTTATGATGTGCCAAACAGTATGCTAAGCAATGAACATAGACTGGCTCCTTTTCTCCTCACAGAACCCTGTGAGGCAGAATCCCAGTCCTGTTTTACAGAGGCATCAACTGAGGTGCGGAGATTTGCCCTTGGACACACAGCTAATCAGGCTTTGAACCCAGAGAATGTGACCCTAGGGCTCTTGTGCTCATACACTACACTTGCTGCTTTGTAAGACATATCGTACATGCAGCAGCCTCTTAAAAAATTGCTTTGTTTGCTGGATGAATGAACGAGGCTGCTGTAGGACAGAATCTAGAATTCATCCCTAGAATCTCCCCCACCGGCTCTGGACTCCAAGAGTAGATATCTATGGTGAGATAAGTCCTTTTCCAGGCTTTATTTTAGATGATGAAAGCAATACTTTGGCTTAGAGTGTCCTTGGACTGTGGGTCTGCCCTGGAATCCACCCCTGGTCGGGTTCACGAGCACAGAGGTAACGGCCCCAGAACGCCGGGTTATGCCTGCTGGCCTGTCACATGGAGTTTTATAATGACACCAGCTTTAGACTGAGAATCCACATAGCAATCATGGAGTCTTTCAAATTGCAGGTTCCTGGATTTCTTCTCTCATTTCCAATGTGCCACCATTTCTGAGAAAGCCACAGAACCCTTAACCTGCTCCGAGAGACTATGTTTCTCCTTTGCTCTCTGGGAACAGAATAGTGACTTTCAAGTTCTTTCAAGCTAATCTTCAAAGACATAATCACCGACAGTCTGAGGGGACCAGATAGAAAGCAGGTCATTAGGACCCAGAAGCCCTGGCTAGAGCCGGCTGCCCTGACAGATAGCCTGACAACAGCAGAAGCCATAGGATTCCCGGTGAAGGATGAGGACTCACCCCAGCTCCCCTGCCTCCTGCATCATCAGCGGCTGTGCTGAGCATGGCCCTGCGCCAGGGATGTCCCACTCCCCTCCCCTAGCCCACAAAGAATAAGCATTTGGTCCACCCACCACGTTGGGGAGGGTGCGTCAAGCCCTTGCGCTGGAAATTCACTAGCTGGAGAATCACAGCTTTGTATCAGCCCCATCTCCCAGGGCTGTGCAGATCTGCTCCTGATTACATTCCAGCAGCTGGGCACAATCTCTTTCCTCACCACTGAAAATGATTTGGGAGGGAAATAAACAATGGACTTTGCTGTATTGATATTCTCTGCAGCCTGCAGTGTGTGGGATGCATGCTAAGCACTGTTGAAAGCTCATCCAACCAGAACCTGGAGATGAACTTGGGCTCCGAAGGGTGACGAGGAGCTGGTCTAAAAGAGAGAGCCCCTCAGCTAACAGCCACCCAACCTTCTCCCATCATTCTAATTTCTGAAACTGGCCTATGAGTGGGGCTTGTCTTCCTGCTGGGGTCTGGTAGTGACTGAGTTCCCCGAGACTCAGACTGGGGTAGGAGTCAACAGCCCATTGCCACAGAGGGAGGAGGCCCTTTCAGGCTTATTGAAAATCTTAGTAGTGCCACACCTTCTTTATCCATTCATCCGATGATGGACACTTAGGTTATCTCCGGGCTATTGTAAATAGAGCTGCAATGAACATTTTGGTACATGACTCTTTTTGAATTATGGTTTTCTCAGGGTATATGCTCAGTAGTGGGATTGCTGGATCAAATGGTAGTTCTATTTGTAGTTTTTTAAGGAACCTCCATACTGTTCTCCATAGTGGCTGTACCAATTCACATTCCCACAGGAATAAAGACACAGATCTACTAGAGAATGGACTTGAGGATATGGGGAGGGGGAAGGGTAAGCTGTGACAAAGTGAGAGAGTGGCATGGACATATATACACTACCAAACGTAAAATAGATAGCTAGTGGGAAGCAGCCACATAGCACAGGGAGATCAGCTTGGTGCTTTGTGACCACCTGGAGTGGTGGGATAGGGAGGGTGGGAGGGAGGGAGACGCAAGAGGGAAGAGATATGGGAACATATGTATATGTATAACTGATTCACTTTGTTATAAAGCAGAAATTAACACACCATTGTAAAGTAATTATACTCCAATAAAGATGTAAAAAGAAAAAAAGCTTAGTAGTATTAAGACTGGCTATTAAATACCCACTATGAATCAGGCACTGTGTTAAGTCCTTCACAAATATTATTTTTTAAAGTTATATTAATTACAAAAAATCCATGCTCATCATTTTAAGAGTAGTACAGATGAGCAAAATGAAAAAAATAAATCCCCTGTAATCCCATCTCCCAAAGATAATCATCATTAACATTTGGCTTATATATCAAAAAACAGGAAGGTGTAGGTATTATTATGTGTGAGGACAAGTATATAGATAAAAAGCCACTGCACTGGTAGCAATTTGAACTCTGGTTCTTTCATTTGATGAATGCTTATTGAGAAATAAACACTGTTCTGAGAGACCTTAAGGACCTGTAATCCTTAAGGAATAAGGCAGACAAGGTTTTTGTTGCCATGAACAAAATCTAGTGGGACAGCCAATCAATACACAAATAAGTGATCACTGAAAATGGCAAGTGCCATGAAGGAGATAAAAATAAGACACTTTCATGTTAAGTGACTGTCATGGAGAAGGTAGTAACTTGGAATGGGTCAAAGAATGATTTTTCGAGGAAATAAAATTTTAACTGTTTAAACAAACACTTAAATCCTGTTTACTATGTGCCAATCAAAGGGATTTTTTTAAAACAAATGCTAATGCACTTAAACCTCCAAAAATCTTATGATATAGGTGTTATTATCACACCTATCACAGATGAAGAAACTGGGGCACAGAGAGGCTGAGTAACTTTTCCAAGGTCACACAGCTAGGAAGTAGTAAATCCCAAGATGTAGATCCAGGCTGTTTGGCTCTAAAGTCTTGCTTGTGACCATTCTCCTCCACTGCCTCTGTTTGAGCTGAGATCTGAATATAAGTCATCATCTTTGTAAAGATCTGGAAAGAGTACTCAAATAGAAGGGAGAGCAGGGCCAAACACTGAAGTGGGGCTTGTTTTTCGTTTTTGTTTTTAACATCTTTACTGGAGTATAATTGCTTTACAACGGTGTGATAGTTTCTGCTTTATAATAAAGTGAATCAGCTATATATATACATATATCCCCATATCCCCTCCCTCTTGCATCTCCCTCCCTCCCACCCTCTCTATCCCACGCCTCTAGGTGGTCACAAGGCACCGAGCTGATCTCCCTGTGCTATGTGGCTGCTTCCCACTAGCTATCTATTTTACATTTGGTAGTATATATATGTCCACGCCACTCTCTCACTTCGTCCCAGCTTACCCTTCCCCCTCCCCGTGTCCTCAAGTCCATCCTCTATTTCTGCATCTTTAATCCTGTCCTGTCCCTAGGTTCTGCAGAACCATTTTTTTTTTTAAGATTCCATATATATGCGTTAGCATACTGCAGCTCTATTTACAATAGCCAGGACATGGAAGCAACCTAAGTGTCCATTGACAGATGAATGGATAAAGAAGATGTGGCACATATATACAATGGAATATTACTCAGCCATAAAAAGAAACGAAATTGAGTTATTAGTAGTGAGGTGGATGGACCTCTGTCATACAGAGTGAAGTGGGACTTGTGCTTGGCATGTTTGAGTATTAGAAAGAATGTCAAGCCAGATTACGCAGGGCCTTGCAGGCTAGAGGAAGGCCTTTGGGTTTTTTTTGTTTGTTTGTTTGTTTTGTTTTGTTTTGTTTTGCAGTATGCGGGCCTCTCACTGTTGTGGCCTCTCCCGTTGCGGAGCACAGGCTCCGGACACGCAGGCTCAGCGGCCATGGCTCACAGACCCAGCCACTCCGCGGCATGTGGAATCTTCCCGGACCAGGGCACGAACCCATGTCCCCTGCATCGGCAGGCGGACTCTCAACCACTGCGCCACCAGGGAAGCCCGAGGCCTTTGGATTTTACCTTAAGTGTAACAGAAAGAACATTTTCTTCAGAGAAGTAACTTGATCAAATTTGCATTTTAAAGAGATACTTTTGCCTATTGAATAGAGAACAGAATTCAGGGGGGCAAATTACAGAGGACTCATGAACCTAGTAAGGATCCAGACTAAAGATGAAGGTGGCTTGCACTAGGATAGGAGCCCAGGAAATGGAGAGAAATGGAAAAATTTGGCCAATCCAAAGTTATCATTTTTCCCTTTAAAGCTTACTCACTGCCTTAGAGAAAAGCATTTTGGTAAAACCTCCTTGCTAAGCAAGGGAAGACCACCTTGTGGGGTTGGATCAGAGGCATAAAAAAGATAGGGGCTGGTCTTTTATAAGTCATGAGCTAGAATCGAAGAGTTTGTCACAAAGGTACAGAAAATAATAATACCTATCACTTAGTAAATAGCTAATATGTTCTAAGCTCCATTCTAAGTTCTTTTCACATACTAACACATCAAATTCTCATAATAATCCTCTGAGAAAGGTGTTATTATTCATCCCATTTTACAGACAGGATAAGTCAAAGCTTACCACAAAACTGGTAAGTGGCAGAGCTTACCACAAAACTGGTAAGTCAAAGCTTACCACAAAACTGGTAAGTGGCAGAGCTGAGCCTTTAACCCAGGCAGGCTGACTCAGAGACCATGGCTGTTAGTCACAGCACTGACCTGCTTTTGAAAGATGTCTGCTAATCCAACCATCAGCCTAGGCAGACGCCAGATGGCAGATGAGCATATGCACATGCAATGGCATGGTTAGAAAACCATTATTTTCTAACAAGCATGGTTTGGGCATTAAAAAAAAAAGGTTCAGACGATCCTCCTTTCTGCGCTGGATTTCACACAAACCCCATTCGTGCAACCTCAACTCAGGCCATGAGTTACCCATCCAGCTTCAGGAAGGAGAGGCGGCAGTACTGGAGGCCAGCTGCATGTCGAGGCTTTAAAAGCTGGGTATCGTGCCTAGGCAACTTGGACAGTGAGTCCCAAGAGGGCAAGTCAGGAGATGTGAGTGGATCAACTTGTTAATAACCTGGCAATTATTCAACTTCCTACCCAGACTCTAGCCCGTTGGTGTAGCTCTGTAAATGTTCATTGAAATAATGAATAAATGCATGAAGTAGACCCCAGTCAAAAGTGCAGATGGCAAGTGATTTTTGGCAGGGCAGCCACGGCACACGTTAACTCTTTTTCTCTAGATTCACTCCCTTACCCCCTTACCCTCCTATAATTTTTTTCCTGCCCCTTGTCGTCACCTAACTTTAGTAAATGTGTTTGTTGCTGTTGTTTTAATTGAAGTATAGTTGATTTACAGTGTTGTGCTAGTTTCAGGTGTGCAGCAAATTCAGGTGTGTGATCAGTTATATATATGTATATATATATATATATATATATATATATATTCTTTTTCAGATTGTTTTCCCTTAGACCTTATTACAAAATATTGAGTATAGTTCCCTGTGATATAGAGTAGGTCCTTGTTGGTTATCTATTTTATATATAGTAGTGTGTATCTGTTAATCCTACCCTCCTAATTTATCCCTCCCCTCCCCCTTTCCCCTTTGGTAACCATAAGTTTGTTTTCTATGTCTGCGGGTCTGTTTTGTAAATGAGTTCATTTGTGTCTTTTTTTTTTGATTCTGCACATAAGCGATATCATACTATATTTCTCTCCCTCTCTCTCTCATGGATGGACATAGAGATTATCATCCTAAATGAAGTAAGCCAGACAGAGAAAGTAAATGTGTTTTTTATGTGTTTGCCTTCCTCTACTAGAACAAAAGCTTCGGGAGGGTGGGCCTGGAGTTTGTTTTTTGTTTTTTCTTCACTCAGCACTTCTAACAGCGACTGGCACATAAAGGTCTCTCAGTACATATTTGTTGGTTGAATGATGAAGGTGTCATTTAAATGGATCATCTTATTCACTTCTCACAATTTTGCCAGGTAGACAGAGAAGGACTTAGCGTAGGACCCATTTTATAGATGTTGAAACTGAAAGTTCAAAAAGGTTAAGTGAGCTAAAGCTCACACAGGGGCACAGGAACTGAAGCTCAGTTCTTCCGAGAACTTATCTAGTGCTTTTTCACTACACCAGGCTGTCTCCCTGATGGCTCCACTGAGTTACTATTTAAAAATTCTATTGTGAATCAATAAAAGAAATAGCCAAACAGACAACGTCTATGTATTACCTGCCGAATTGCCGTTGAGGACATTATATACTAATAATGAGAGTCCTTTATATTAAGAATCCATGGTATTTCAGGGCCAAGAACAATTCTGGATATCCTAAAAACTGCTGTTTCCTCTACCAGACATAACCTTATAAATTATGGGATTTCATTTCTTGTCTTGACTGTCAGGAAGCACAGAAATTGAATTAGTGCTTAATTACAGTAATAATCTAATTTCTGGCCCAATTATGATCCTTTCCTCCTAAACATGATTTCTGATCTTTATTTTCATTTTCAGCAATTATGTATATGGATACACAGTTTTGGTTATTAACTGTAGCAAATCCTTTTTAGAAATAGCTATGGTAGAAAATATAGAAAATAAGCAATAACTGGCACTAATCACATGCTTGCCATAGGCCAGGGGCCATTTTTGCATGTATTTTATATGTATTAACTCATTTCATCATCAAAAAAATGAACTTTTATATAGTTGGAGAAACCAAATGTTATAATATGGTGTAATGAAATTAACATTCTGAATTATGAAAAAATATGACATATGCTTCTCATTTCCTCTGCTAACAGCCCTCCCCATCCCCCCCAACCCAAGCCTCCATCACCTCCCACTTCCATTATCTCAATACTCTGCTAATTAGACTCCTGCTTCCACCCTTGACCGTTCAGTCTACTCTTCAATGAGAGGCTAGAGTTAATCCTGTGAAAACAAGAGCCAGATCAGGTCACTCTCTGCTCAAAACCTTCAATGACTTTCCATCCCAGAATAAATGTCAATGTCCTTTCAAGGATCCACAAAGTCCTACAGGATCCGGCCCCACGTCTCTGACCTTATTCTCTTGTGCTCTCTGCTCCCTCACTCTGATCCATGGCCACACTGTCCTTCCATGGATATTCCAGGCAAAATTTCACCTTAGGGTCTTTGAATTTGCTGTTCTTGAAGCTTGGAATATTCTTTTTGGGTTATCTGTATGGCTTGCTCCCTTGTCACTTTCAAGGGTCAAATGTCACCTTCTGAGGGACGTCTTCCCAGATCACCTGCCATCCCCTCCCTCAACATTTCCTATGCCTCTTCTTGTTCTATGTTTCTCCTGAGCACATTTAACTAACATACTATTTATTTTTACTTATTTATAGTTTATATTGACTGTATCTTATGATGCAGACTCTCCAAAAGACAGCATTTTTGTCCATCTTGTCCTTTGTTACACCCCAATTGACTAGACCAATGTTTGTCATATAGTAGGTGACCAATAAATATTTTCTGAATGAATAAATCAATGTGAGAGGAGGAGAAATATTTTGTTACAAATATACCATATTTTGCAGATACACAAAATGTATAAGACTAAATTATTCACTGTAATTATTGAACTGTTTTTCCAAACTCCTTCCTTCTGTCCACATACTAACACTATCTGGTAGATTAAGTTTACATTGATCTGTTGCATAGAATGTGATTGTCTCTGCAGTTTAGGTATGTGGATTTTTCAGATGTACAGGGCATCTTTCCTGGCTGCCTGAAGTTCCAACACTGCCCCTATGAAGAGTTCCTTTCTCCTCAATACCATCTTCTTCCAAGATATTTTTCATCTATCAATATCCATGAGAACTTTTGTTTTGCAACTAGGGAAGGTGGGATAATAGGATTTGGAGGGATGGGAGCTAGGGGCAGAGGAGGGATAAGAGGAGGACAATGATAAAGGCAGGGACCAAGTCTCTGGGTTCATTACTATAACTCCAGCTTCCAGAAGTGCCAGGCACATACTAGGCAATCAATAAAGATTGGTTCATTGAGCTGTTCATGTGTCCCCTTGATCTGAGTCTGAATATTTAGGGCTGGAAAGATGAAGACCTGAAGTTAGAATTTTTTTCTTGGGAGCTTTCTGAGATTCTAAGCAGAAATTTCTCCCCTCCTTTGCCTGGCAGCTTTGGAAACTTTAAGAGGTAGACCCCCGGGATGACACTTACATTTAAGAGTGAGCAGTGCCAGCAGTGATGCTTCTTCAAGGGGCTCTTGGGCAAGTATAAGGCACCTCACAGTGGCTGTAGCTGACAGACTGTGTTGGGGGCACACAGGAGACATTCATTTGGGAACTCCCAGAAATAATGGGGGCACTTTGCGAGAGTGTGTAACTCCATCAGTATCAAAGGGCTCTTGAGGCTAGGTTTAGTTTCATGTGACTCCAGAGAATTGAGATTTGGAAGGAGTTTTAGAATCATCTCAACTAACTAGTCATTCCACTTAGAAGTTTCTTTCATCTTCATGGAAGAACAAAACCATGAGTACAGCATAATTTAGTCTCTCTTTTCTCTCATATGTATGTCTTTGAGTTTATCTAGATTGTTGTAACTCCATCACAGCCACAACACTTACCAACATGGAGGATTTCCTTCTCTCAAACTTTCTGGCTCTTTCTGGAGGGGAGAGGTTTTGTCCCTCTCCACTGAGTGCGTGCCTCGATGTTGACACTCCTGCCAAGTATCTTCTTGCAGTTTTAATTGCTAGTCTTGGTATGGGGTGGCTCTCCTCTCCTTTAGAAGAAAAACAGCATTCATTTAATTTCTAACCCAATTAAACCATGAGCTCATGAGCTCATGCTCTGTGTGCCAGCGCAATGGGCTCCGGAGACATGGACAGAATAGAAATTGCCAACATTAACATGATTCCCTCTTCCGCATCCAGGAATGACTAACATGGGGTGAGATTATGTTTGTGCTCCAGTAGCTTCTTTCAATTATTTAATCAGTAGGTATAAATCCAAAAAACAAGCTTCTGAAAATGTTGAGGACTTACTGGCATTCTTGGGAATGCCAGGTCAATAACTCAGGGGGGTCAGAGGAGCCCTCTAAGTGCTGCTTAGTGAAGCTGATGCCGACCCCTCCAGATTCCCTGACTTTGGGGGGCTTGCATTCATCTTCAAAGATTTACACAGATGATAAACTGGCCTTAGAGCCAGCTGATCAGACTAGAAACTTACGCCTGCTTTGTTCCTGGTGGAAATAGGAGAGCACTTGTTAAGCCTCAGTTTGGGGCAGCAAGATGGTAATTGGCTGTAGAGGCAGCTATGAGTGGCAGAGGAGCACTGAGCCAGGAGTCAAGAGATGGGGGCTGTTTAGGTGCTTGCTAGCTATGAGGACTTTGGTCAGTCTCCCAGTTCTGTGGTCTTCAGTATCTTTTTCTGTGAAACAAAATGGCTATGCCAGAGCATCTCAAAGATTCCAATGGTCTTGACTCTCTCAGAGGGTGACTATTGGTGAATGGCACTTAGATAATTGCTGATGCTTGCACCTTTCTCTTTCTGCAGCCTGCCTCTTCTTCCTGTCAGGTAAGGCATTTGCATTGGGAAAATGTTTCTTTGAGTTCATTTCCAGGGCAGCTTATTGTGGCTTCTTGAGTCCAAGAAACCTGATAGCCAGGGCTCTGATGAAGATTAGGGATAGGGAAACAGATACACAATATGGTGCACAGGAAGAGAGATGGGTGGTCTGGGGAGAGTAAGGCAGGAGACAAAGAGACATCTAGATTTGGTGGAGTGGGAAAAATGATAAGAAAGAAAAACAATAATCCAACCTTCAATAGGAGAGTGAAAATAGCATGGGATGCCAAAATTTCCCCAGGGCCCTGAAAATGGGCCAATGGGCCAAAGAAAGGGAATGACCCCTGAAAGGAACTGTTTCATACTGCAAACCTGTGACCAGATCCTTGGGTAATGTGAAGGCTCCTTTGCCACTTCCCATAACTGATTGCAGGTGCTTTTGAATCCCCCCCACCCCTCTCACAAGCACACACTCACACATCAGGGATTAGGTGTGTCCTTGAACCCACTGCATGCAGTTTTACACTGGATAGCATGCTCACAGAGAAGAAAAAAATGTGAGCTGTAGAATCTCCCCATTTTTTACTATTGGGTATTAAGAATAAAAAGCCAAGCAACGGTAGAACATGTTGTAGAAATTCATCATCTATTTGAATAATGAAGGAGGGAATTCATGAGCTAATTAATTAAATTAATAAGGGAATTAAAAACTCATCTATTTATGAGGTATGGTTCTGTCCTGTGGTGGGGCAGGTGCCCTGTTCTCTATCTAATGGCATATTTTACTATTTTTTTCTAGCACATCTCTGTAAATTCATTATTCTGTGAATAAGTCAAATAAGTGCATCTCAAACATTTACAGCTTCTACCTAGGGCTTCATAAGCAAGAGGAAGGCTTGGAAAAGTACTGCCTAAAGGCCATATCACTCTGTGTTGCCACCAGCCAGTCTGAAATGCTGAGAAACAAATGTTCTCAATCATTTTGTATAGTTTAGTAGGCTCATTTTCTCACAGCTGTGTGACATTAAAAACAAGTAGCTGATTTTTTCCTGAGTAAACCAAATTCCAATTGCAGAGTCTATATCAGAAAAGAATCCACTAAATACACATATTCTTGCTTCATATTCTTTGACACGCACAAATGAAAGACAACATTCCATCATTCCATCTTGCTTTCTCTTCCAGTAACCAAGACAGAAATCTATCAGTGTGTGTGTGTAAACGCCTTCCATATAAAATTATGACAATGTATTGCTGAGTAGGGTTCTTTAAGTAAGTAAAGAAATGCAAAAATCAAAGTTCTCCTAACTACATTAACTTCTCTTCTTGCATAAACATTTCCCACTCTGAGCCTCATCATTGCATGTTCCTGTGTTTCATTTCCTGGATGTCTCTGTGTGGCTCTGGCTGAGAACAAAGTGCCTCGAAGCATTGCATAAATGGTAGTTGAAGGCACAGAATTTAGAAGGTCAAGAGGAAATAAACAAAGGTCAAAGCTGACTCCTTCTGTAAATTATACATACCAAGTCAGAGAGACTGGACATGCGTGTCCCAAATGGAAGAAGGCAATGGATGCCCATGCCCAGATCATTCCACTAATGCATCTGGGGATCCGAAGCTGGTCTCCAGAGAAAGCATACTTCAGGTCAAGTTTACTAACTGCCTTCTAAGGGGTGAGTCCATTTAACTGCAGGGATTTTGTTCTGCAAGACAAAAGAGCCCATTTGGGCCAAAGCTAAATTGTTCAGGACAATTGAGAATGTGTGCTCTCTGCCAGCTGTCCTCTATTTTTTGCCTTTCTCCACAGAGCATTCATCTTTTACTGTAAACAATTGATGAGCAAATATTTAACAAATATGGGCTTGAAGAATAGCCAGATTGTTAGCCTGCAGTCTAGTTGGCCCTGAGTACAGCTCAAGGCGGGGAGTTTTCTACATCTATTTTCCTTCCCCACCTCCCATTCAACACCTTCCTCCACAGTGGATCTTCATGGTTCTGGTTGTTCATGACTGCTTACACATGTCCCCTCTTCTCGGTTTGGTGATTTTGATCCAATCAGGCTATAATAAGACATATCTGAAAACTCCATGAGCTGCTACAGCATGGTCCCCAGGCTCTGTGCCCAAATCTTTGGTTCCAAATTCCCTGGCCCCAAAAGCACTCTGGATTGATCCCTAAACACCATATTTTATTTGAACAGGAAGATCAGACAGCACAGTTCACAGAAGAAAATGAAAGATTGGAAATCAGGAAATCTGATTTCTAGTTCTAGTTAAGTCATAAACTAAGTGGCCTTAGTCACCATGTCCAAGTAGTCCTCACCAAATACCATGGGCTCTCTAGCTTCCCCATCCCCCTTTAGTTGGGTTAGAACCATGTGACTAAGCATTTGCCAATGAAGTATGAGCAGAAGTGGCCTCTGTCCCTTTCAGGCTGAGGTAGTTAAGAACCAGTGTGCATCCTCACTCTCTCTCTCTGCTGTGACCTTGGAGGCTGCCTGTTCCAAATGGCATAGCTACAAGATGGAGAAAACTATGCCACAGTGGTCACATCTAATGGTGACATGAAAAATAAACTTTTATTGTGTTAAGTCACCGGAATATTGCAGTTTGTCTGTTGCAGGCAATACTAATAACTAAGACAGACAGTCTTTCTGTGACCCAGCTTTCTTATCCAGCCCCAATATATTGAACCATATTAAAAGAACATGAAATGAAATCTCAGAGTTGAAATTGTTTCAAAATAATAAGTTATTATTACATAAGTAAACTTGTCATCTCTTGGGTGCAGGAGCCACCCAATACAAATGACATTTATTAAACGTGAGGTGTGCTCATCACTGTGGAAGAGTCTCCTATGCTACTGTGATGGAGCTGCAAGGGGGGTATTCTTTCTTTTGAGAACCCCACAGCTCCTGCACAGTGCCCAACTACGTGGGACACAACAGATATTGCCAAGTAACCAAATGTGGTTGCCAGAGATAAAAACTGGGTCTCCTCCTCTGAAGCACATTAGATTTAACACTAATAACACTAATTTTCTGTGACCGGTCACCAAAACGCTGATCAACAGGTTCAGAATAGTCCTGATGGAGAGTTTCCTAGGCCACCAATGGATGGTGATCTTTTCAAACTGTCCTAAAACAGCTGCTTGGAAATGTAACTGTGGGATTTGGGGTTAGATACATTTTTAGAGGCCATCTAATTTAGTGACTATATATAGTAAGCTTAATTCTTGCAGTGATGGGGGACTCATTTTCCCAGTAGAAATCCCATCCCATTAGTGTAGTTATAAAACATTCCCTTCTTTTATTTAATTTAAATAATTCTCTTACATCTTCCATTTATTGTTCCGGTGTTTGATGTTTGGGATAATGCAGTTAAGTTTATTTTCTTTCCACATGGCAGGTTTTCAATACTTGAAGACAATTATTAGCTCCCCCTTTTAGACTTCTGTTTTGCATGTTAAACCTGTGCAATTTTTTTCTGCAAGTCTTCATATAGCATTTTATTTTATTTCCTGAATTTCTTTATGCACTATTCTTTCCCAGGAAAATTTAAGGAGGCAAACAAAAGAATGAAGCAAATATACCAATCCAAAGGGTTGTTGGATTTGAATATCAAATTTGGCTCTGAGTTTCCTGACAGCCAAGACAAAAAGGAAAATAGGATGAGTATACATATCTCTCAATATCAGAAAGAGGATGCTTACAGAACCTTGTTTCTAGACTCTTAGCCATTCTCATCATCTTTCTCTAAAAGCACTCTAGCTTACCATTATCTCCCTTAAACTGCCATAAACAAAAATGAACATAACCCTTCAGATATAGTTAGTCTAGAATAGGCTTATGGAAGAGTAAGTTGGCCTTAAATAAAAAGCTATTTCCTGGGACTTCCCTGGTGGTGGAGTGGTTAAGAATCTGCCTACTAATGCAGGGGACATGGATTCGACCCCTGGTCTGGGAAGATCCTATGTGCCACAGAGCAACTAAGCCCCTGCACCACAACTACTGAGCCTGCACTCTAAAGCCCACAAGGCACAACTACTGAGCCCATGTGCTGCAACTACTGAAGCCCGCACACCTAGAGCCTGTACTCCACAAGAGATCCACCGCAATGAGAAGTTCACACACTGCAATGAAGAGTAGCCCCTGCTGGCCGCAACTAGAGAAAGCCAGTGTGCAGAAACAAAGACCCAATGCAGCCAAAAAAAAAAAAAGTGATTGCCTGAATATTTTTTTGTAGACCAAAAATGTACAAGATGCTTTATATGTATTGCAATTCTCACAACAGCTCTGAAAGGTAGTTATAATTATTGCCATTTTACAAATGAGTAAACTAAGAAATTAAGTAACTTACCTAAGGTCACAGTTATTACAGATCCAGGTCTGTCTGGAACCAAAGCTTACATCCTTTTCATGAGTCAACAAGTTCTCAACTGAAAGGATTATATCATTTCTAAAGGTACCTCACTAAATATTCCAGGCATGTTGAGTCAGAGGGAGAATATGGTTGAATGTTTTGGATCTGACATTTTCTTAAAAACCAACAGTGGTAACTGTTTTCATCTTCTTTCGGCATCTTAAGGAATCACAGAAACACATGTGAGTTGGGGGTGGTTTTGTTTTGTACACTTCAGCAGTTACTCATTTTTTGGGAAAAACTCAATGTAAACTGGATTTGAATCCATTGGGCTTTGTCAAACACAGGCGCTTATGCAATGATTCAAGTTTGGGTTGGCAGAGTAATGTTCAATATGGAGGTTTACATCTTTAAAATGCATGGAAAATACACAGCACGGGGAATGGGGAAATTTTCTCCCTATTGACTAGAGGCCTCTCAAATCAAGCCTTTTCTTTCTATTCCCAGGGCTGCTGACTTAGGCCAAACACTTATTAGCCCTCATGTTTAATATTGCAATAACTTCTCAAGTATCTCCTACTGCCAAACTCTTCCCAAAACTTGCCCATTCTCCACATAGTCACCAGAGTTTTGTCCTTAAAAATAGTTCTATCACTTTCTTGTTTATAAACATCTATCAATTTCCATTGCCCAAAAGGTCAAATTAAAGTTCTGTACCATGGCACACGAGACTCTTTACTATTAGGTATTAATTTGTCACTCCACGCCCATTCTCCTTCCTTTCTCCCCAATACCCCATGCTCTAGCCACACTGAAATTCTCAGCATTCCCCATCGTGGCATTTCACTGGTCTGTGTCTATGTATGAGCCCAGTCTGCCTAGAAATGACCTTGCCTCCCTCTACACCTGAAAAACTTCTACCTTTAAGACCAAGCTTAGAAGTTATCTCTTCTATTAAGCGTTTCCTGACTTCTCCGGCAAAAATTAGATGCTCCCTCAAGGCTCTAGGTTCTCATATCCTCACCTCTATTAAATCACTTATAATTTGTTTTACATTTTGTTCTATCCCACCTGACTCTTTAGGGGAGTAACTATATATTATTCAAGTATGTATCTTCAAAGTCTGGCCCAGAGAAAGTCCTCAATAAATGTTTACTGGGAAGGGACCTTCAAGATAGCAGAAGAGTAAGATGTAGAGATCACCCTTCTCCCCACAAATACATCAAAAATACATCTACATGTGGAACAACTCCTACAGAAAACCTACTGAATGCTGGCAGAAGACCTCAGACTTCCCAAAAGGGAACAGGCGACCTCAGGTGACCTACACGCAGAGACAGGGCCAAATCCAAAGCTGAACCCCAGGAGCTGTGCAAACAAAGAGGAGAAAGGGAAATCGCTCCCAGCAGCCTCAGGAGCAGTGGATTAAATCTCCACAATCAACTTGATGTACCCTGCATCTGTGGAATACCTGAATAAACAATGAATCATCCCAATATTGAGGCAGTGGACTTCTTTGGGAGCAACTGTAGACTTGGGGTTTGCTTTCTGCATCTAATTTGTTTCTTGTTTTATGTTTATATTAGTTTAGTATTTAGAGCTTATCACCATTGGTAGATTTGTTTACTGATTTGGTTGTACTCTTCCTTTTTTTAAATTTTTTAATATTTTTATCCTTTTTCTCTTTCTGTGAGTGTGGATGTGTATGCTTCTTTCTGTGATTTTGTTGGTATAGCTTCGTTTTTAACATTTGTCCAAGGGTTCTGCCTGTCCATTTTTTATTTTTTAATTAATTTATTTATTATTTTTAGTATACTTTTTAGCAATTGTTATCATTGGTAGATTTGTTTTTTAGTTTGGTTACTCTTTTCTCTCTTTTTTAAATAACTTTTTAATTAATTTTATTTTAAAAAATATTTTTTATTTTAATAGCTTTATTTTCTTTCTTTCTGTCTATCTTTCATTCATTCTTTCTTTCTTTTTTTCTCCCTTTTCTTCAGAACCGTGTGGCTGACAGGGTCTTGGTGCTCCAGCTGGGTGTCAGGCCTGAGCCTATGAGGTGGGAGAACCGAGTTCAGGACATTGGACCACCAGAGAACTCCCGGCCCCACGTACTATCAAACGGCAAAAGCTCTCCCAGAGATCTCCATCTCAACTCTAAGACCCTGTAATACTCAATCACCAGCAACCTACAGTGCTGGATACCCCATACCAAACAACTAGCAAGACAGGAACCCCACCTATTAGCAGAGAGGATACATAAAATCATAATAAGTTCACAGACACCTCAAAACACACCATCGGATGCAGTCCTGCCCAAGAGAAAAACAAAATCTAGCCTCATCCACCAGAACACAGGCACCAGTCCCCTCCATCAAGAAGCCTACACAACCCACTTACCCACTGGGGGCAGACACCAAAAACAACAGTAACTATGAACCTGCGGCCTGCAAAAAGGAGACCCCAAACACAGTAAGGTAAGCAAAATAAGAAGACAGAGAAATACACAGCAGAAAAAGGAGCAAAATAAAAACCCACCAGACCAAACAAATGAAGAGGAAACAGGCAGTCTATCTGAAAAAGAATTCAGAGTAATGATAGTAAAGATGATCCAAAATCTTGGAAACAGAATGGAGAAAATACAAGAAACATTTAACAAGGACCTAGAAGAACTAAAGAGCAAAGAACCAATGATGAACAACACAATAAATAAAATGTAAAATTCTCTAGAAGGAATCAATAGCAGAATAACTGAGGCAGAGAACAGATAAGTGACCTGGAAAATAAAATAGTGGAAATAACTACTGCGGAACAGAATAAAGAAAAAGGAATGAAAAGACTTGAGGACCGTCTCAGAGACCTCTGGGACAACATTAAATGCACCATCATTTGAATTACAGGGGTCCCAGAAGAGAAAGAGAAAAAGGAAGGGACTGAGAAAATATTTGAAGAGATTATAGTTGAAAACTTCCCTAATATGGAAAAGAAAACAGTCAAGTCCAGGAAGCACAGAAAGTCCCATACAAGATAAATCTAAGGAGAAACAGACCAAGACACATATTAATCAGGCTATCAAAAATTAAATACAAAGAAAAAATATTAAAAACAGCAAGGGAAAAGCAACAAATAACATACAGAGAATCCCAATAAGGTTAACAGATCTCTCCACAGAAACTCTGCAAGCCAGAAGGGAGTGGCAGGACATATTTAAGTGATGAAAGGGAAAAACCTACAACCAAGATTACTCTACCCAACAAGGACCTCATTCAGATTTGAAAGATAAATTAAAACTTTTACAGACAAGCAAAAGCTAAGAGACCATAGCACAACAAAATCAGCTTTACAACAAAGGAACTTCTAAGACAAAGGAACTTCTCTAGGCAGGAAACACAAGAGAAGGAAAAAACCTATAAAAACAAACCAAAAACAATTAAGAAAATGGTAATAGGAATATACATATCAATAATTACCTTAAATGTAAATGGATTAAATGCTCCAACCAAAAGTCATAGACTGGCTGAATGGATACAAAAACAAGAACTGTATATATGCTGTTTACAAGAGACCCACTTCAGACTTAGGGACACATACAGACTGAAAGTGAGGGCATGGAAAAAGATATTCTATGCAAATGGAAATCAAAAGAAAGCTGGAGTAGCAATTCTCATATCAGACAAAATAGACTTTGAAATAAAGACTATTACAAGAAACAAAGAAGGACACTACATAATGATCAAGGGATCAATCCAAGAAGAAGATATAACAACTGTAAATATTTATGAGCCCAACATAGGAGCATCTCAATACATAAGGCAAATGCTAACAGCCATAAAAGGGGAAATTGACAGTAACACAATCATAGTAGGGGACTTTTAACACCCCAGTTCCACCAATGGACAGATCATCCAAAATGAAAATAAATAAAAAACACAAACTTTAAATGACACATTAAACAAGATGGACGTAATTGATATTTATAGGACATTCCATCCAAAAACAGCAGATTACACTTTCCCCTCAAATGTTCATGGAACATTCTCCAGGATAGATCATATCTTGGATCACAAATAAAGCCTTGGTAAATTTAAGAAAATTGAAAGCATATCAAGCATCTTTTCCGACCACAATGCTATGAGACTAGATATCAATTACAGGAAAAAAATCTAAAAAATAAAAACACATGGAGGTAAACAATGAACTACTAAAGAACCAAGAGATCATTGAGGAAATCAAAAGATACCTAGAAACAAATGACAATGAAAACATGACAACCCAAAACCTATGGGATGCAGCAAAAGCAGTTCTAAGAGGGAATTTTATAGCAATAAAATCCTATCTCAAGAAACACTCAAATCAAAAACCTAAACTTACACTTAATGTAATTAGAGAAAGAACAACAACAAAAACACGAAAGTTGGCAGAAGGAAAGAAATCATAAAGATCAGACAAGAAATAAATGAAAAGGAAATGAAGGAAACGATAGCAAAGATCAGTAAAACTAAAAGCCGGTTCTTTGAGAAGATAAACAAAATTCATAAACCATTAGCCAGACTCATCAAGAAAAAAGGGAAAAGACACAGATTAACAGAATTAGAAATGAAAAAGGAGAAGTAACAACTGATACTGCAGAAATACAAAGGATAATGAGAGATTACTACAAGTAACTATATGCCATAAAATGGACAACCTGGAAGAAATGGACAAATTCTTAGACAAGCACAACCTTCTGAGACTGAACCAGGAAGAAATACTAAATATAAACAGACCAATCACAAGCACTGAAATTGAAACTGTGATTAAAAATCTTCCAACAAACAAAAGCCCAGGACAAGGTGGCTTCACAAGTGAATTGTATCAAGCATTCAGAGAAGAACTAACAACTGTCTTTTTCAAACTCTTCCAAAATAAAGCAGAGAGAGGAACAGTCCCAAACTAAATCTATGAGGCAACCATCACCCTGATACCAAAAGAGACAAAGATATCACAGAAAGGAAAACTACAGGCCAATATCACTGATGAACAGAGATGCAAAAATCCTCAACAAAATACTAGCAAACAGAATCCAGCAGCACATTAAAAGAATCATACACCATGATCAAGTGGGGATTATCCCAGGAATGCAAGGATTCTTCAATATACATAAATCAATCAATGTGATACACCATATTAAACTGAATGATAAAAACCATATGATAATCTCAATAGATGCAGAAAAAACTTTTGACAAAATTCAGCACCGATTTATGATAAAAACCCTCCAGAAAGTAGGCATAGAGGGAACTTAACTCAACATAATAAATGCCACATATGACAAACTCACAGCCAACATCATTCTCAATGGTGAAAAACTGAAACCATTTCAACTAAGATCAGGAACAAGGCAAGATGGTCCACTCTCACCACTGTTATTCAATATACTTTCGGAAGTGTTAGCCACAGCAATCAGAGAAGAAAAAGAAATAAAAGGAATCCAAATCAGAAAAGAAGAAGTAAAAGTGTCACTGTCTGCAGATGACATGATACTATACATAGAAAGTCCTAAAGATGCTACCAGAAAATTACTACAGCTAATCAATACATTTGGTAAAGTAGCAGGATTAATTATTAATTAATGCACAGAAATCTCTTGCATTCCTATACACTAACAACGAAAAATCTGAAAGAGAAATTAAGGAAACACTCCCATTTACCATTGCAACAAAAAGAATAAAGTATCTAGGAATAAACCTACCTAAGGAGACAAAAGACCTGTATGCAGAAAATTATAAGACACTGATGAAAGAAATTAAAGATGATACAAATAGATGGAGAGATATACCATGTTCTTGGATTGGCAGAATCAACATTGTGAAAATGACTATACTACCCACAACAATCTACAGATCCCTATCAAACTACCAAAGGCATTTTTCACAGGACTAGAACAAAAAATTTCACAATTTGTATGGAAACACAGAAGACCCTGAATAGCCAAAGCAATCTTGAGAAAGAAAAATGGAGCTGGAGGAATCAGGCCTCTTGACTTCAGGCTATACTACAAAGCTACAGTAATCAAGATAGTATGGTGTTGGCACAAAAACAGAAATATAGATGAATGGAACTGGATAGAAAGCCCAGAGATAAACACATACACATATGGTCACCTTATCTTTGATGAAGGAGGCAAGAATACACAATGGAGGAAAGACAGCCTCTGCAATAAGTGGTGCTGAGAAAACTGGACAGCTACATGTAAAAGAATGAAATTAGAACACTCCCTAATACCACACACAAAAATAAACTCAAAATGGATTAAAGACCTAAATGTAAGGACAAACACTATCAAACTCTTAGAGGAAAATATAGGTAGAACTTTTTATGATGTAAATCACAGAAAGATCCTTTTAGACCCACCTCCTAGAGAAAGGGAAATAAAAACAAAAATAAACAAATGGGACCTAATGAAACTTAAAATCTTTTGCAGAGCAAAAGAAACCATAAACAAGATGAAAAGACAACCCTCAGAATGGGAGAAAATATTTGCAAACTAAGCAACTGATGAAGGATTAATCTCCAAAATTAACAAGCAGCTCGTGCAGCTCAATATCAAAAAAACTAACAACCCAATTCAAAATTGGGCAGAAGACCTAAATAGACAATTCTCCAAAGAAGATATATAGATTGCCAACAAACACATGAAAGGATGCTCAACATCACTAATCATTAGAGAAATGCAAATCAAATCTACAATGAGGTATCACCTCACACTGGTCAGAATGGCCATCATCAAAAATTCTACAAACAATAAATGCTGGAGAGGGTGTGGAGAAAAGGGAACCTTCTTGCACTGTTGGTGGGAATGTAAATTGATACAGCCACTATGGAGAACAGTATGGAGGTTCCTTAAAAAACTAAAAATAGAACTACCATATGACCCAGCAATTCTACTACTGGGCATGTACCCTGAGAAAACCATAATTCAAAAAGAGTCATGTACCACAATGTTCATTGCAGCTCTATTTACAATAGCCAGGACATGGAAGCAACCCAAGTATCCATCGACAGATGAATGGATAAAGAATATGTGGCACATATATACAGTGGAATATTACTCAGCCATAAAGGAAACGAAATTGAGTTATTTTTAGTGAGGTGGACGGACCTAGAGACTGTCATACAGAGTGAAGAAAGTCAGAAAGAGAAAAACAAATACTGTCAGCTAATACATATATATGGAATCCAGAAAAAAAAACAAAAAAATGGTTCTGAGAACGTAGGGGCAGGACAAGAATAAAGACACAGACGTAGAGAATGGACTTGAGGACATGGGGAGGGGGAAGGGTAAGCTGGGATGAAATGAGAGAGTGGTATGGATGTATATACACTACCAAATGTAAAATAGATAGCTAGTGGGAAGCAGCTGCATAGCACAGGGAGATCAGCTTGGTGCTCTGTGTCCACCTAGAGGGGTGGGATATAGAGGGTGGGAGCGAGCCAGAAGAGGGAGGAGATATGGGGATATATGTATATGTATAGCTGATTTACTTTGTTATAGAGCAGAAACTAGCACACCATTGTAAAAGAATTATACTACAATGAAGATGTTAATAAATAAATAAATAAATGTTTATTGGATGAATGTCCCCATCACAGTGGCTAAATTGTGTGCACAACACCAGGGGTCGACAGCTATGAACACCAAAACTGAAATTAGGATTATCTCCTGTGAATTGGGTCAGTACAGATTAAACAGTAATGAATGATAGTCACCATTTATAGAAATAACACAGACTTAAAATCTGTATTTGAAGACCACCCAAAATATAGGTATGATGACCCAGATATAACTTCAGAAAGACTTACCTGGACTGTGGCTTTTATGATAATGTTTATTTGATTTTTCTAATAATAAAATTAATATATATTCTTATGTTAAAATTTTTTTAAATGTACAGATAGATATGTAAAAAAGGAAAATAAAATCATTCATAATCCAATCACCCAGAGAAATTTATGTTAACATTTTGGTGTATCTTTTTTCACAAACACAATAATTTAGTCATATTGTTTTGAAGCATGCTTTTTCACTTAACAATATGTTGTGAATATTTTAATGTAATTAAATTTTATTCTAAACCAATACTATATATCATCTCATTATGTATATATATAAAATAATGAATATATTGAACACCAAGTTTGCTTCCAATTTTTTGCATTACTAGTAGTGCCAAGAAACATCCTTGTAGCTACTGACACTTTGCGCTAAAAGGTCTCCAGAAAGATTGTGCTTATTTCCCAGTAATAAGCCAAGTATAAGAATGTCTGTATCTGTATCTCTAAACTCTTGCTAACTATAAGCATTTGGATTGGGTTTTAACTAGAAAAGGACAAAGCTAACCAACTACATTGTATTTTTTAATTTAAAAGTAATGTATTTTCAGGATGGTAGCACCAGTACAGGAGACGGCCAGAGATCAAATCTGGCGGTGCATCTGGGCTCATGAACATGATTATTCTGTTTCCGCAGCAGGTACCTTCTTCTAATGGAGATGAATGCCTCAAGTGCATGATGTTTGATGGCCCTGAATCTCAAGATCACCCAATCATGACCCCTGCCTCTAGGTCCCTGGCTTACCTGGCCATATTCAGCCTGCTGGGAAGGCATGAAAAGAACCTGAGGCTCTGTTACAGTTCTCACTGTCAATTGTCACTCTGATCCATGCATTAGACACTTGTGATAATCGTGTTAATGTGAGTCCATCTCCTGAAACTTATCACCTCCAACAAAAATTTTCCAAGACCCAAAATAGAGGTCAGCCCCCAGACTCTGTGCCCAACAGTATCATCTGACCAAGTGTTGCTGTTTTTTAAATACGGGCTTCTAAGATCTATCTTTGGAGATTTTGACTGGGGAAGTCTAGGTTAGGTCTTAGGAATTGCTAGTTCTTAAGACTCCACAGCTAATTCTGATGTAAGCCAAAGGTTGAGAACCATGGGCCTACTCTGATAGGTCAACCAGGGTCCTTATTCTTCAAGGGCTGTCTGAGATACCAGCTGTCCCTCTCCAAAAGATTCTAAATGTTGGCCTTTTATTCCCTCTTTGTCATCCTCAAACAGCAATAGATAAAACCAAGAATAATAACAATAATTTTTATCAAGTTGTTACTATGTCCTGAGCACTTTTCAGACATTAGCTTATTCTATTCCCACAACATATTTATGAGTCAGTTTCCCCATGTCCAAAATGGAGATAACAACCTACAGGTCAAATATTTACAAAATATTTCCTTACAATTTTTTTTACTTACCAAAAGTTCCTGTCCTTTAGGTGGCTCATAAGTATTATGAGTAGTAATATTATTTTAGTCAGAGCTTTAATCGTTATCACAACTCTAGGCCTAGCCTGTTATGAGAAGCAATATAAAGAGAATGCAGTGGGAAATGATTCTAGCAGACCTTTTTCCAAATGAGCCAGAATTAGATGTGGAGCTTATAAAGCAGCAGTGCAGCAACATTGGGGGAAATGTGATGATGAAACCTCTTGTTGGAAAAGAAGAAAATCCCAACTCTCTAGAAGCTTTTCATTTTCTCTGTTTTGTCCCCTCAGTCTCCTGTGGATTCTGAGAAAGCTGCTATTACTGTAACTCCTGAGAACTTCTCTAATGGCTGCAGCCATGGCACCCTCTCTGAGGGTGGGACTTAGCTGGAGAATCTCCAAACCCAGCCAAAGCCAGCTGCACTCTGCTGACAATGGGAAAAGCCCAGTCAAAGCCCAATGCCCAGCCACAACTCCAACTCCAAGCTAAGATGCTCAGAGCACTAGAGATAAAGACAGGAAGTTCAGAATAAATCCCTAGATTGTGTCTTGATCAGGAAAGTGGTCCCCAGACCCTTGAAAAGACGAAGAGTTCAAAGAGGAAAAGAGGTGTTGGGCAGCAATTCAGTGATTAGAGAGAAGTAATGTGCATCACTTTAGATCCACAGAGCAGACCTGTCTTTAATCTGCTTTGTTACTATAACTCATAGATCAATCAAATGGTCTGGAAAATGCCATCTCAGACAATTCCTTCAGTCATCATATAGGCGTATGAAGGCAAGGTCTTCCTTAGCATTAAGATGGAACTAGGACCACTTTACACATTCCAGCGGGTAGGTAGCAGATCCTGGGACCCTAACCCAGCACACACCCATATACTGAAGGAACCAGAGCACCCAAAGACTTGGGGTGGGGGAATCAACCTATCGTCCTGTACAGCATGCTCATCCCCAGGACCAAATCAGGACAAAATCTCACCTGCCACCTTGAGTCCTTCAGGCTCACCCTTGCCTCAGACCTCACTCCTTAGGGTCTCAGGAGTCTTGGCAGCAGAGGAGGTTCTGAGAATAAGAGATAGGCACCTGGAACTCCCAGCACAAGCTCATGGGGGATGGTCGCCAAACTCAAGGGAGAAGCCATGTCTGCAGGGAGCATAGTCACGCTGCCCTACTGCTGGCCCCCCATTGCCATCCCCCCCACTGATCCACATCAGTGGATATCAGAAGACTGTCTCTTGTTAGACTCCTGGATCCCTCCTTTCTCCTAACATTAGCCTCAGGAAGCCTGGGAAGGCATGGGGAGGGAGAAAGGTAGGGAACCAGTGCTGAGCTGCAGAGAGATTTACAAGTGAGCAAAAAAAATGTCAGTGAAATATCTGCTCACAGTAGGCTGAGATGAGCAGACTAATGAGCTCTGCTGGTGATGAAGGACAGCTGTAAACATAAAACCCAGATACTTTTGAATTTGTGTTTCTGTTTCAAGAAGAAAAACATAAAACAAAGAAGAAAAACAAATATTTGGACTTATTTTTTTCTCTTTCTGGACATAGCATTAGCTGTCTTCCTCCACAGTAAGCCCCCAAATAGAACGAATATGTGAGAGGTGGGAGCTTTGAGGACCGCCCAAAACCAAAATTAGAACCAAGTCCTGGGAAGCAGCAGAATTATATATTTTTCACAGAATCTGCTCTCCAAATCTGGCTTCAAAAGCACTGCTCTTTTGCTAAACTGACAACAATTGCCACTAGGAACCTCAACAGTGTCTCACATTTGTCAACTTGGGTTCCTTGGCAATGATTCAACCTGGTTTGAAACTGGTATTTGTTGCATTTCCCAAGCCCCATTAGCTGCCTTCCCTAGACCTCTCTGATTTCTCATTTGCCTCTCTCCTGTCCTGCTTGTCATATTTTTGGAGGCCATAAACTTTGATTACAAGGGGATAAGAAGGCAAAGCAGACATTGTTTTTATTTCCCAGCTGTGGATTATGTGTAACCCACAGTCTTTTGGAAAGATAGGGCTAACCAGCTGAAATGGGCAAGTTGTAGGGAACAGCCTGGGCTGCCAGAGATGAGTTAGTTGAGCTCCAGAGTGCTCAGATCTTATTTCTGTGCTGAAGGATTCTCTTCATCTGGTTTGCTGAAGAATTTGTGAATCTCATCTCTCAAGGCAGGCCCTACGTGTCATATTGTTTTACTTGCTCTTCTCCTGATGGGTTACTGCTCAGCAGCCAGCATCCTTTATGTAAAGCAGACCTGAGATGGGATGAAAATTTTCCCCAATCATTTCATCCCTTTAGATGGTTCTTCAAACCCAGGTAGAAGTGGGTGTGGATGAAATTGTCTAGCTCAGCAAATCCAGGAGACCCAGCAGCCAGGGATGTGCTACAGAAGTTAATCCAGACCAGTATGAAGGTCTTAGTAATGGACAAAGTGCTGTGCGGACACTTATTATTCATTCACTCAAATTGAATTTAACTGACCCAGGGCCATCTGTTGATACACAGCTGTCTCTGTCCAATGGCCAGTTCTTCCACTCAAGAGAGAGACAATGCTGTGCTGACATTTGACTTCCAGCAAAAATGCGCAAACACTTTTAGAGCGTATCACATCAAATATACAACTGGCACTGTGCTAGGTACTCTTTGTATCTTATTTCATTTACTCCTCACAATCACTTTGTAAACTGGTTGTTATCATCTCCTAATAACAGATGAAGAAATTGAAGGCTCAGAGAGATTTAGGAACCCAGGGAGTTAGGATTTAAACCCTATCTCTGCGCTTAGAGTCTTGAGTTCTTCCTATTACCCTGAAGCTCCTCTAGACTTCTATGTGCACATACACTGGGCAGATTTTAGACTATAAAAGCTTGGAATTAGAGGGCAGCCTAATGAAATAATCTGTAAACAAGCCAACAGCAAGAACATAAGCATTAACTAAAAGATGAATAGAGTATCTTACTCCAGCATATTAGGCAAAGTTGTGAAGATAAAATTCTACTTTTTGTTTTAAGCAATTTTTGTTATTTAGTAAAATTAGAGTATGTTATGGAAATTATCAGTGAAGATTTTAGATACTTTTATTTACAGTTTTCAGTAGTTTTTAAAAGACTCTTACCGGAGAAGACAAGGATTTCAAAATTGCCTAATGAATTTGGAATTGTAAAAAAAAAAAACCCAGTATGTATATTTGGGGTGATGATGTTAAAATAAAACCCTAGCACATAATCTCCAGTGCATATTTGAGGATGAATTAATAATGTTATCATATAAAGATAGGTCTGAGAATGTTTTAGAACTTAGCCATAAGGAGATGAACCAGAACACATGCAAATGTGCCCATCAGTCCAGACTGTATGTCACTTCATAAAAAATAATGAAATGGAGTTGATTGTACAAGAAATCCCCAGCATATTCAATACACACACACACACACACACACACACACACACACACACACACAATGGAATACTACTCAGCCATAAAAATATGAAATAATGCCATTTGCGGCAACATAGGTAGACCTAGAGATTACCATACTAAGTGAAATAAGTCAGAAAGAGAAAGACAAACACCATATGATATCAATTATATGTGGAAGCTAAAATATGACACAAATGTACTTATTTACAAAGCAGAAACAGACTCACACACATAGAAAGAAAACAAACTTATGGTTACCAAAGGAAAAAGGGGGTGGGGGAGGGATAAAAGGAGTTTTGGATTAGCAGATAGGACCTATTATATATAAAATAGATAAACCACAAGGTCCTACTGTGCAGCACAGGGAACTATATTCAATATTCACAAGCACTCTGCTGTATACCAGAAACTGGCCCAACATTGTAAATCAACTGTACTTTAATTTAAAAAATAAAATAAAAATTAAAAAACAGCTAGTTTAAGAATTTGATTAAACCACCCTCTTCAAAAGGTAGTTCTAATGTTTAGGTCCATTTCCCCATTCATAGGATTGACCCTCAACCTGTCTTAAAAAGCAAATATCCAGGGCTTCCCTGGTGGTGCAGTGGTTGAGAGTCCGCCTGCCGATGCAGGGGACCGGGTTTGAGTCCCGGAGCCTGTGCTCCGCAACGGGAGAGGCCACAACAGTGAGAGGCCTGCGTACCGCAAAAAAAAAAAAAAAAAAAGCAAATATCCACATAAGCCATTTTTAAATGGAAAAAAAAAATGTAAATGTCAAAATGTATTAGTACTTTTTGCTGATTGCCCAATTTTCAGGAGATATAACAAACATTATATTTTAAACAGCCATTAATTTAACTATGGTCTTGGTTTTTACTTTTGTAACAATATCTCTTCTCACATTCTATGTTGATTTGTTATGCTAAATGCTTGGCAGATGTGTAATCGACATATAAATTGGTCCTCATGTAGCTAGCCAAAATTATTTCTGACAGCCTTTTATACCAGGCAGAACTCTCCATTAATCTGTTTTTGGAGCCCAAGGCAACATTCGGGAAAATAAATCAGATAAATATAGCAATTTATAATGATCCAACATATTTATTGTGGATGTGGCTATTCTCAGCATGTATCATATTAATACTTTTAAGCTGTACAGATTTATATTAGAAAGAACTGGAAATATTTAATCAGGATTTTTAATCTCTTGAGCATCTTTTAAAACATTATGCAGAAATTTGATGGCAATGAGCTTAAAAATGACTATCAGCAATGGGGATTATTATAATATTAACTGAAGTCCCATTCCTTCAGTTTAATGCAGTTCTAAGGGTGAAAAAAATGACTAACGTCAGACCACAAAAAGAAGAGAAATCACTGCTTGGTAATATTATTTCATAAGCCAGATAAAGATAGGCTAAAAGACACGTTTATCTCCTGCCGTAGATGGTTTCTTTGGCCTGCTCACGGTTTCTTTGGCCTGCTCATCTAAATTCTGCCTCTGTATGTGAAGTTTCCCATTAAAAGCCAGGCTATTTGATATACACTAGTTGAAGGTACAGCTGACAACAAAATTGGCCCCATAATATGTTTTCTTGCTACTAGTCTCTGGTTGATAAAGTGCAGCAGCCCACAGGAGTTACGAGTCATGCATCACTCTCCTTCATGCTTCTTCTGTCTTCTTGTCTCCTAAGCAGGAGTGGTAGCTGGTGTTTTTTTAATCTGGTATCACAGGTTCAGAATCCTTAGAATTTTTCATCCTCAGTGGGCAGTATACCAGGGACAGCACTGCAAATCAATTAGATATATTTCATATTTGAAATTCAGTTACCTGATTTCCAACATGTCTTCTGGCCTTGAGGAATGATGCATTTATCATCCTGGTTATTTGGCAGAAATTGGACCAACTGGGATTGAAGACTGTTTTCTGACTCTCAAGAATTAACCTGTCTTAGCAACTGAAACTGCTTTATATTCTAGCCCCAGAGACAAAGGGCCCTGCTTTTCCCTGCTCTATATTATACAGGAGTGTTATGGATTTTTATTGCATTTATACAAACTCCGTACTATGTGTAAGGTGTATCTAAATAAGTAAACGTCTTACCAAAGCTTGCTATGAGGCTTTGGGGAGGGGTGAGTGGTGATAAAGCTGTAAGAAAAATGATTAAAAACATATATTAATCTGCCTTTATATTATTGTCATATTGAAATGTACAGTTTGAAATCCATTACCTTATTCTCCTGAGGGTTATATTCGGGTGCAAAAGTAGCATTGACCTTGCACTTCACACTCTGTCTCAGAGATTTTATAGACCTGGTACATAATGTAAATTTCTAAATATGTTAAAATGGGAGGAAATTACATAAGTGGTTGCAGACTATGACCAAGACTGCATTCAGGCAGCAAAAGAATATGTTGAAATTTATCTGTGAGCTGGCTCTTTTGGTCAGCATAGGAAATGAATAATTCATTAAGCATTCTATTAATATCTATGGAGGCCTACTATGTAGAAAAGCACTCTATCAGGCACTGAGGAGGGAAATGTTGACGAAGACATGGCCCCGGCTCCTATAATCTAAACAGAGAGATTATGAAACCAACCTATCTTTGAGTTTCCTAAACATGCTCCTTTATTGAAACAGGAGATCGTTCACCAGGTGAATTAAGAAAAACTGGCAAACTGAATGTTACATGTTTCTTGGTCTTGCTATCAATTTTCTGTTACCATGTTTATTATCTTAGGAAAATAAACTCAGAATACCCCATTTACAATATATTTTATGTGGCACATAGTTAAGATTTTTTGACCTCCAAAGTCAATCTGGATTCAGTAACCGCTGACCAAAAAGGAATATTCCAATAATCTAATCATCTTCAGCTTTTCCTCTGACTCAGGCACACAGTATTTTAATAAGTAAGAGTGGTTCGCTTATTAGTTTCTCAATATCCAGGCTTGATAATGTAGCTGGACCATTCATGAAGCACTAAAGTACTCAGATGCACTTGAAACACTCTCAGCTTACATATTTGAATGTGAGCATTGTAATATTCTCTCTAGTTGGCACCCTTGATTCCATTCTTCATGCTGAGGTGAGCCCAGAGCCCTTGTGCTTCAGAATTAGGAGTAATTGAGTTTCAGCCCATTTGTTTAAAAATCAACCTCAGGATGGGGTGTCAGAAGTACTTAGCAATGCATTATCTTCCAAAGCTATGCAGCCAGTGTTTTCTGGGCACAGAGGTGCACTTCTATTCATTAATAATATGTATCACCACAGCACAGTCAGTTTCTACATCTCTTGATATTTGGGGGTTGAATCGCTCCAAGATTTTGCTGTTTTATCCTCCTGAGTGAAAGAAAGTGACTTCCCTGTGCCCATCTCTGAAACCTGTCATCTTGCTAGGGCCTAAGCTGCCAGGGCATCTCCTCATCATGGAGGCAGAGGAAGGTGAATCAGCCACATCCATCGTGTGAAGAACTATGTGCAATCATGTCCACACTGGGGTTGGTGTAGCAGTGGAGGTCCAGACAGCTTGATACTGACTAGGAGGGTAGCCCTTGGAGAACAGGATTCAATCAACAGATGGTGGCTCGGGTAGCAGGGCCAGTCTCCCAAGGAGGAGCCTGGTAGGAGCTGTTAGGGAGGTAGTCCAGTTTTAACAAAGGGAAAATGAGGCAGAACTCAAGTCTTAAGAACTGGGTGAGCAGGACAGGAGGTAGGGCAGACAGCAACTTGGTAGACATGCAGATACCTTAAGGTTCGCATCAGCATGTCAGAATGAGGGTTTATGACCTACTCCAGGCCCCATTCAGCTGCCATTGCTGAGGTTGCTGTCCCAGTTGGAATGGGTTCAAGAATCACGTAGTGCTGATCTTGTCAAGGGTAGGCTCTTCAGTGTGGTGCTTGAAGCCAGAGGTTGCCATGCTCTCCCCAGCAGGGGGCACCAGTAGAGTCACCAAAGGGGCAGAATCTCAGCTCTGCCTAGGCCTCTAGCTGCGCCAGGATTTACGGGCCCAAAGGAGAGGAGCTCTACAGAAGAAATCCTGCCCTATGCGTTGATGGCTAAGTTTGGAAGCTGCAGAAAGTCTGTAGGAGTAAAAAAGGCTAAAAAGAAAAGGAAGGTAATCGGAGATCTAGGCAGAGAAGTCAGCTAATGCAAAAAGAGCCCGGCTGGTGCTGCAGATACAGACAGGACTGAGGGCGGGCCCAGGGAGGTCAGTTAAGGCAGGATGTCTCAGGCATGTGTCTCAACCATCTTTAATTCCAGGAGTTTAGCAAGTGTAGGTGTCATGAAAAGGAAAGAAAGGAGGAACAGAGGGAAGAAGGTCTCTGAATAAATGAGTAAATTAATAAAGAAGAAAAGTAGGGATAAAAATTAAAAGAACCTGGCTGGAAATTAGTAATAGTAGATTCTATCCTGACTCTGTCACTAACTAAATGCTGGACCTTGGATAGAAGTTACTTACATCTTAAGACCATAATTACTCCATCTGTAAAATGAATGTGTTAGACTAGATTGTCTTTTTTAACAAGTTTACTTCAACAAATATTTTTTGCATGCCTACTAACTGCAAAGCACTGAGCTTTGAAGAGACTGAGATGAGAGTACAGGAAGTTCCAGAGTCTGCTTCTCAAGGATGCCCTTTGTTCTCTGACAAGTTTTGTAAGCCCTGCTCAGTGTGGGTGCTCCTGGGCCACAAGTTGATTAAAGCCAGAAGTGAGAGGCCTGTCCTTCTTTGAGACACAACAGATAAAGCATTGCACGTGGCCTTGCACAATCAGAAGTATGATTGTGATTTCACAATCATCTCACCCTCTCCTCACTCCCCCCCCCATGCATTTATGTTGTATGGAAAGTATGAGTGAACGAACAACAACTGAGCACCTAGTGTATGCAAGATGAGGAACTGAGTACTTTCACATACATAATCTCATTTAATTTTCATATCATGCAGCTTAGATATAATTTTGTTCATTTTACAGATGAAAAACTGAGATAGAGAGGTAATATGGATTTGTCAAGGTCACTTTATCTTCAGATAGTTCTAATCCAACGATAGAACACTTTCCGCTACGTTACAACACATCGTTTTTTTTTTAAGATTTTTTTTGATGTGGAGCATTTTAAAAGTCTTTATTGAATTTGTTACAATATTGCTACTGGTTTTTTTGTTTGTTTATTTGTTCGTTTTAATTTTTTTTTTTTGGCTGTTGGGTCTTAGTTGAGGCACGTGGAATCTTTGTTGCAGCATGAGGGATATTTCGCTGCGGCACGTGGGCTTCTCTCTCGTGGCATGCGTGCTTTCTCTTCTCTAGTTGTGGAGCGTGAGCTCCAGAGCACATGGGCTCTGTAGGTTGCAGCACACAGGCTCTCTAATTGAGGAGTGGTCTCAGTAGTTGTGGCGCACGGGCTTAGTTGCCCCATGGCATGTGGGATCTTAGTTCCCCGACCAGGGATCAAACCCGCGTCCCCTGCATTGCAAGACGGATTCTTTACCACTGGACCACCAGGGAAGTCCCACTCCTGTTTTTTTTTATGTTCTGGTTTTTTGGTCAT
Source organism: Grampus griseus (assembly GCF_964374135.1). Lineage (NCBI taxonomy): Eukaryota > Metazoa > Chordata > Mammalia > Artiodactyla > Delphinidae > Grampus > Grampus griseus. The sequence continues at coordinate 86,418,398 of NC_139017.1, forward strand.
GAGGCATGAGGGATGCTAGCTCCCTGACCAGTGATTGAACCTGCACTCCTGCATTGGAAGGCCAAGTTTTAACCACTGGACCACCAGGGAAGTCCCAGCACAGCTTAACTTAGCATGTTCTGAATAATGACATACTGGATAAACATGCTCAAATAGGCTTTTTCTGAAAACTAATCTTTGACATAAAAGCATTTGGCAGAGAGTTCTGTTCACGTGCACGTTGAGACTGGCATCTTGCAGGTGGATTCCTAAATTCAAGTGGAGTTTTATGGGGGTGGGAAATCAGGACAATTTATCCTTTATAAAACATATACATATGGGGATATATATATCCCCATTTTACATGAATTGATGCATATATATAGTATATATACATAGAACTGATATATATTTAAATGAACTGATACATATTTGATTATATATATTTGATTTTATATATATATATATCAGTTAATTTGGATGACTATATAAACAATGGACTTCAGTTTAAATTGGTTTAGCATTTCTAGCTGTGCGTATCAACCCATGTAATTCAGTCATGAGGCATTCTAGGACTTCCGTCGGATGGTAAGGATATGGAGGGAAGCCGGGAATGGTGAGAGTACAGGCTAGGAGAATAAATTCACCTTTAGGACAGGTCCCCAAGGAGAGTGGCCAACTTCTCAAGTCATAAAATCCTAGGAGGGAGAATAAAATCTGGGTGCAAGCTGGGAAAGTCTCATTATCCATGAGGTCCAGACTGGGGTCCAGACCAGTGGCAGATGTAAGGCCAAAGGATGGGCAAAGACAATGGCAATCCTAGTAGTCAGGTGAGTGGTAGAAGCTATGTAGCTCCAAGAGGTCCACCTGGCATAAATAAGAACTCCAGCCTATGGCAGGATTCAGCCTTTGGGGGACCTACTAAGGGCAAAAAGGAGAAATGGGATCTCAACAAGCCAGTTGAGGTTTCAGGATAGGGTTTTCGTTTCAATGGGCAAACTGGAGAGACAGTAGCAAGCTAAGGTAGAGGTCTGGTCCTACCGCCATGCAAAATATGGCAGGGGTTCAGCACAAAGCTGAAGCTTTATAGGCGATGGGGGTCCCATCCCAGGCACACTGGAATTAGGGCAACAAGACAGATTCTAGACCCATCGTCAGGGGTGAGGGTAAGAATGAGATTTCCAATATATTCTGACAAGTTTGCTTAGAATTGGCTCATGAATGGAGTTGTCCTGAGTGAAGACTATACATGAAGATTTTCAATACTTGTAGCTGAGTCTGGATTGGGAAGGGACTAACATATCACAATGTGGTTTAGTTTTATTTGCATCCATTTTATAACCAGCTGATGTATCCTTTGCATTTTATCTCAGGTATGATGAAGTTCCCAAAGAATTGCATTCATATTCTTTTGTCATTATAATACTCAGTATTTATTGGATCATTCTGGGCCTTTATACACTTTCATTAACATTATTACCATTGCCATGAAAACTCAATAAAATGGTAATGCTGTTCTTGAATTGCTTTGTCAACATCATTGCAAAATGTAATGACAAAGTAATAACACTGTAACATTATGTCTGTAGATCAATAAACTACGTTTTAGTTTTCACCAGAATGTCAATACAAAAAAAAATCTCAATCAAAATTTACCCTTGACTTTACAGTATTTCAATAAATTTCTATAAATGTCTGCTAAAGCTTTACAATCTTGTGTCAGTGTATGCTCAAAGTTCACATTACTATCAACTCAATCATATAACTAAAATAATCCCTTTTAGCTCTTGAAATTAATTTTATTGTGGCTCACTCATAGCCTCACAATAAAGTGTGTCACAGAGGACCATGAAGAAACAAATAAAAGGAATTTTCTAGATATTTTAAAACATTCTTGGTCAAACTCACTTTGAGGAAAACCATGGTGAAAGTATTATTTGTAATGTACATCTCACTAGAGGAAAGTGAATATGTTTGGTAGTGTTCTAAAGCCATTCAATTGCTTCTACAAATGTTAAGATTCCCATCTGCAAACAAATAATTTGTACATACCAGGGAGTTTACTGCTTGTCTCATCATTAATCGCACATTTTGTCTATGATTAGAGGTATGGCAGTGCCTGATTTTTCAATAAATTAACCAGAAGCAGAAAAATCCACGCAGGTGTTTCAGTGTCTGATTGCATTCTCTTATACACAGAGGCTCAAGAAGAAACACCGGACTTATTTAAATGCTTGCCCTAACGTAATACTTTTAACTCTTTCGCTGGCATATTTGCTGACAGAATTCAGTCTTCTCAGGATAGAAATTTTTTTCTGAGAATCACCCTGCCATGTGGGACCACAGACTGTTGGGTGATTCTGAGGGACAGAGCAACATCAGAGAGCCATCCTAACCCCAGTCAGGACCCCAAACCCCAGGAGTCTGCATTCATTGTGTTGGCCAAAAAAGTTCATTTGGGGTTTTCCTTAAGATGCTACAGAAAACCCGAACAAACTTTTTGGCCAACCCATTACTTCTGGAATCACTTCCTCCTTGTATAGGGCATCGTTCTTCTTTTTAAAAAATGGTACAAATTCAGAAGAGCACTTTTTTAACCTTTGCCTTGGGGAACAGGACTCATAGCTTTATTATGGTCTATCAGTTTTTTAATGAATAAGTATTCATGCTTCATAATCGCTTTTCTTCTATTATACTATTCAAAAAACATTTTTCATATATCAGCACAATACTGAACACTGGAAATACGAAGATGAATGAGAAAAGCCCTCTAATCCTCACAGAGGTGGTCTAAGGTAGGGCTTGAGATGGTGGACTTCTCAGTTTGAATCCTGGTTCTATCATTTCCTGGCTGTGTACTCTTGCAAGGAGTGATGTTACCAGTCTGCACTCAGTTTCTCCACGTGTGAATTAGTAGTACTAATATTACCCACCCACAGAGCTGTTGAAGGTTACTGCATATAAGGTGTATACGCAGTCCTGGCTTAGCACAGTGTATTCACTGCTCACTATATTAACTATCAGTAGTATGGAGTTCACATTCTCATAGGGAGACAGATCATATCATACACACTAAATATAGTTCAGTAAAGCCCTCTCATGGAGCTCTGAACAAAATGCCATAGAAGCTCTGATGAGAAAGAGAATCATGAGTTCATTTATAATCAGTTTTATTTTGAGCTTTTTTCACAGCAGTAATCATGGCTGACAGCAAGGCTCAAGGTCTCACAAGAGGTGACCTCTAAGCTGGGCCTTAAAGACTGAATTCACTAGTGGGGAAAAGGTGGACAGGATGTCCAGGGAGCTGGAGCATGAGCAAAGGCTTGGCAGTGTGTAACTGGCTGGCATGTCCAGGGACCGGCAAGTGGTATGGAAGGAACACAGAAGAGGCTGCCAGAAAGACAGGTCAGGGCCAATCATCACAGCAGCACTAGAGAGCAATGTGATCAAATCTACATTTTACAAAAATAACTTGGCTGCTTCCTGGAAGATGAAATACATAAAAGAGAGACTGAAAGCAGGGAGCCTGTTATGAAATGATCATGGTGGTGAGAATGGAGAGGTGAGGACAGAATACAGAGGGACCTGGAGAGAGAGTAGAAAGCACTTAGTGACTGACTGGGTGTGGGGGTAGAGGAACGATTCAGGGATGACTTCACGTTCCCACATGAAATAAGAAAAACAGGAAGAGAAGCAAGTTTGGAAAGAGAGATAATGAGTTCGGTGCTATAAATATTAAGTTTGGGGTATCTGCAGGAAGAATACCCAAGCAGGGAGTTGAGAATGTAATTCTGGAGTGCAAGATAGACCCATCCATTATGGTAGGGAGAAGGGAAAGTAGAGAAACAGGGAGGAAGTGACACTTTAAAAAACAAGCCTTATATATATGTACAGCCCAGCAGGTTCTATGAAATAGAACCAGAACTGGACAGATACTTCTCCAAAATAACCTCTCTACACCAGCAAAACTGGTTCACTCATTGTACCTTCATATGTGTTGTGTGTTCACTCTGCCTCTTTTCTTTCCTCCATTCAATGTATACTGATTGAGCATCTATTATTGTGCCAGGTACTGTTCTAGACTTTGGTGACACAGAAGTGAAAAAGTCAAAACCCTGCCATCAGAGAGTTTATGTTTTAGTGCAGGAGACAGTCAATAAGCAAGTAACCAAATAAAGATAAAATTTCAAGTAAATAAATGCAATAAGGAAAAAATAAAGCAGGTAAGAAAGTTACCAAGATGCGAGAGGAAGGGGAACTCTTTGAAATTGAGTGGTTGTCATCAGCGGAGTCATTTCTGATGAAGTGACATTTTAAATGGAGGCCTAAAGTAATGGAGAAAGTCATATGAAAATCCGGAGGAACAATGTTTCAGGCAGAGGGGAGAGCAAGTATGAAGACCCTGAGGTAGGAACCAGCTTGGCATAATTGAGAAATAACAAGGCAGCCAGGTTGGCTAGAATAGACCAAATAATCACAGGGTATCTTGTGACACTTCTGGTACTATTGTCTTGTATTGTTAACTAAATGCTGCTGTTAAGATTTTTCCTGGATTTATATCCCATCTTCCCAGCTCCATGTGAGCCTACTGAGGTCAAGATCTATGTTCCAACTTCATACTCCCACAGTATCTAGAACAATGCTTTGCACATAGTAGGTGTTCTTTCTCCATTCATTTATGTATAATTGTAATTAGTGGTAATTTCTAGGCCTGCCTTGTCCCACTCTCAAACAATTCAGGGCTAATTCCAGAGGTTGCTAAACATCCAGTAAACCACTGATAAGCTATCTCTAGTACTGTTGTGATCAGTAAGAAACTCAAGCTACATCCAGAGCAACATAGAAAGCCCAAACACCAAGATTTACCTTTGCTGTTTGCAAATCTGATGGTTTCACTTAGGCTCTAACATTAAAGACAGAAATATAAGGAAATTCTGCACATGCTCAGAGAAGCTGTCGGCTTTGCCACAGTTCTACGCTTAAACATTATAATAATATTATTATTATCCCACAGGGGTGTCATGAGGATTAATGAGACATTTTCAAATCACTTTGAGCTACTCCACTGGGGGCACTAAATAAATGGTATACTTGCTCCTGAAGTGTCATTTTTGACACTGATTTGTTGTGATGGGTTCTGCTGTCCAACAGGGCTGGAATTTGCCCACCAACTCATTTCTTATAAACAATAGACTAGCCATCAGAAGAAAGTGGTTTTCACTTAAAATAAATATGAATTGAAGTGAACTAGTCAGCAATGAGAAGAAAATTGGGTGCTGTTAGAAATCTAGTATTTACAAAGCACTCACAGTGATCGACATAAGAGTTTCACAGTGTGATACAGTAAAGTGAACATTGGATTTGGAAGAAATCCAAGATTTTAAGCCCAACTCTGCCACAAACGTGCTGTGTAGGCTTGAAGAAACAAACTTCTCTGGGCCTCAAATATAAAGTCAGGACCATCCTAAGAAGCTCATAAGCAGTCTTCCAAACAAAACAAATGCATGAAAGGAATGGAAATAGTCATTTCTGAAGGAGAGAGATCACAGAAGGGAGGAGCTGTGACCATCCATCACAGGACCATCCTCTGTTCTGCTCTTCCTTGCCATTGATTAAGATTAATTTCAGTACTAATTCCTGCAAATGGAGAAATTAATCACTTTCTAAGTCAGACATAGAAGTGCATGAAACATTCGGTCTTTAAAAATAGGGTCTTTGCCTTTCTACCAGCCATCCTTGCAGTGAGCCATCTGTCTTATACTTAGATTTAAATATATGAATAATTGATTATACTGCTACCCTAATTACCAGCTCAAGTACACTGTTCTAGCTTTGTGAGAGAGTACTTTACATGGCTGTCCACTTTTACCATCTTACAACATGTTACTGCCTTCAGTGCCTGGCACTGACCTGGAGGCGATGTGGAAGATAAAGGACAGTAAAGAACATGGGTGCTTGCTGTACCCAGAAAAGGCAAAGATGGAAACCCTATGGCATAACTGAGTAACATGTTGTACTGCGAGCTCAGTTTCTCCCCACCACTCATCCCAGGAATCTCAGTGGTCCTGCGCTCAGAAGAAATAAATGTTGACACTCCAGAGCAGATAGAAATACAAAACATCACTTGCTGGGGAATTCAATTCAACAAACGTATACTGAGTGCCTACTATTGATCAGGCACTTTGGTAGTTGTTAGGAATATAAATTGGATAAGATCTGGCTCTGCCCTAGAGAACCTCACAGTTGACAGTGGTATGGAAAGCAATGACCACAAATCACTCTTACTTCAAGTCAAATTGTCAGCTAAGGTATGAAGGGTGAGGGAATTGTCTACACAACAGTTCCTCTTTTGTAAATGATTTGAAGGATACCATCGAAAACACATTTTTAAGCCTAGGGTTGACTCTAAATTGGAGTTGCCAAAATGTCTGGAAACAGAAATTGTGTTCAGTGTGCCCACAACAATTTAAAGAAATAGTTTAGGTTCAAAGGGGACAATTGTTAGTTATTATCACCATGCCAAAATCAAGCAACAGAGATACAAGTTGCAGAATGACTGTTCTCTCAGTTTAACAACTAGAGCGTGACCAATTCCCTATGGCAAGGCCAGCGGTGGAACATCAGGCACGGCCTAGGTACTGGTCTGGCTCCCGTCCCTCCCACCACGGACTTGAGATGTGAATTTCCTTTTTCATTTTCCTCTAATTTTTGCACCGACAGGAAACTCACTGTACTGAAAAGGCCAGGCTGCCCTCGCCAAACCTAACCAGAAACTGGGTCCTTGACTCTTCCTAATGGCTGAAATCTCAGCTACGAAAGGTAGTGTGAACTATCCACGGCAGAAGTGAAGTCCCTGAATGTCTTTAATGATCATTTTCTTCAGACTCCGGGTGCGAAACGCCTCAGTACCCATTACTCCGCTGGGCTTCTCATCCAAACAGGAGCGAAATTATCTACAGCCCTCCCGGCCTGGCGGTCTTTCACCCTCGAGTGGGCTCAGGATGCAGGCACCCGGCTTGCCTCTTGCCCAAGGCGCCCACCTGGCCTGCCACTCCCTGCCTCGACACCGCGGCGGCCCCACAGCAAGCCCCCATCCTCCCTCCCAGCCCGCCTCCGCCTTCGGCCACCTCGGCTCCGCGGAGCCAGCCTCCCCGGGGGGCCCAGGTGGATCTTGCGGGGCGAGGAGGCCGGCGCCCGCCGGCTGCAGTGCGGCCCAGGGCCAATCTGGAAGCCGCGCGACGGTGACGCGGCCTCGGGGGGCTGGAGAAGGGGCCGACTGGGCGCGCGAGGGCTCCGTGGGGACGCCGAAGTGCAAAATATGGGCGTTCGGGTGGCCCAGAGGGACGAGGAGGGCGGCGGGGAAGAGCTGGCCCCGGCGGCTCCCAGGGAGCGGGGCGCGCGCCCGCGCGGTGGGCCGGAATCCGGAGGGGACGCGGAGGGGCGGGAGCGCGCCCCGCGGAGGAGGGAGGAGGAGGGCTGAGGAGGCGTCTCTTTGGAGGAGCCCGGCGGACAGCGCCAGACCCAGACCGAGCCTCGCGGCAGCGACAGCAACAGCAACAGGCGGCGGGCTCGGCGGGAGGCGGAGGCGGCGAAGGGGCGGGGAGATCGAGGAGGAGCGAGCCGGCCCCGCGCCGCCGCCTGTTCCCCGCCGCATGGACGAGCACCTCAGCCTCCTGCGCTCGCCGCCGCCGCCGCCCTCCGCCCGCCACCGCGCCCACCCGCCGCAGCACCCCGCGAGCGGCGACGGCGGCGGCGCCCACACGCTGGTGAACCCCGGCTACGCAGAGCCCGCCGCGGGCCCCGAGCTGCCGCCGGACATGACGGTGGTGCCCGGGGACCACCTGCTGGAGCCGGAGGCGACCGACGGCGGGGGTGACCCGCCTCAGGGCGGCTGCGGTGGCGGCGGCGGCTGCGACCGCTACGAGCCGCTGCCACCCGCGCTGCCCGCCGCCGGCGAGCAGGACTGCTGCGGGGAGCGCGTGGTCATCAACATCTCGGGGCTGCGCTTCGAGACGCAGCTCAAGACCCTCTGCCAGTTCCCGGAGACTCTGCTGGGCGACCCCAAGCGGCGCATGAGGTACTTCGACCCGCTCCGCAATGAGTACTTTTTCGACCGCAACCGGCCCAGCTTCGACGCCATCCTCTACTACTATCAGTCCGGGGGCCGAATCCGCCGGCCGGTCAATGTGCCCATCGACATCTTCTCCGAGGAGATCCGCTTCTACCAGCTGGGCGAGGAGGCCATGGAGAAGTTCCGCGAGGACGAGGGCTTCCTGCGGGAGGAGGAGCGGCCCCTGCCCCGCCGAGATTTCCAGCGCCAGGTGTGGCTGCTCTTCGAGTACCCGGAGAGCTCCGGGCCGGCCCGGGGCATCGCCATCGTGTCCGTGCTCGTCATCCTCATCTCCATCGTCATCTTCTGCCTGGAGACGCTGCCCGAGTTCCGCGATGAGAAGTACTACACCGCCTCGCCGTCGCAGGAGCTGTTCGAGACGGCCAGCAACAGCACGTCGGGGGCTCCCGCGGGAGCCTCCAGCTTCTCGGATCCCTTCTTCGTGGTGGAGACTCTGTGCATCATCTGGTTCTCCTTTGAGCTGCTGGTGCGGTTCTTCGCTTGCCCCAGCAAAGCCACCTTCTCGCGAAATATCATGAACCTGATAGACATTGTGGCCATCATCCCTTATTTCATCACTCTGGGCACCGAGCTGGCTGAGCGACAAGGCAATGGACAGCAAGCCATGTCCCTGGCCATCCTGAGAGTCATCCGCCTGGTGAGGGTCTTCCGCATCTTCAAGCTCTCCCGCCACTCCAAGGGGCTGCAGATCCTGGGGCAGACGCTGAAGGCTTCCATGCGGGAGCTGGGGCTGCTCATTTTTTTCCTTTTTATTGGGGTCATCCTTTTCTCCAGCGCGGTTTATTTTGCGGAGGCAGACGACCCCACTTCAGGTTTTAGCAGTATCCCTGATGCCTTCTGGTGGGCTGTGGTAACCATGACGACCGTAGGTTACGGTGACATGCACCCAGTGACCATAGGGGGCAAGATTGTGGGGTCACTCTGTGCCATCGCTGGTGTCTTGACCATTGCTTTGCCAGTCCCTGTGATTGTTTCCAACTTCAATTACTTCTACCACCGGGAGACAGAAGGGGAAGAGCAAGCCCAGTACCTGCACGTGGGAAGTTGCCAGCACCTCTCCCCTTCAGCCGAGGAGCTCCGGAAAGCGAGGAGTAACTCGACTCTAAGTAAGTCGGAGTATATGGTGATCGAAGAGGGGGATATGAACCATAGCGCTTTCCCCCAGACCCCCTTCAAAACGGGCAATTCCACGGTCACCTGCACCACGAACAATAATCCCAACTCCTGTGTCAATATCAAAAAGATATTTACCGATGTTTAATATATGAAACAAGTGACATGCTGTGCCCAGTATTGTGTGGAACGTGCCCCCTTGGTCTGTGTATGTCCTTGTTTTATACATTTCCAGACCATTCATCAAGGAAAGGACATGAAGAAGTGGAAAGCACACTTCATTCTCTCTCTCCCTACTGCTTCATACTGAAACAGGTGTCTGTTTTGCAAGTGGGCTGCATTCTCTCAGCTCTCCTTTTTTTCTCTCTCTCCCTCTCTTAATATTTCGAACAACAAACTTACTTTAAACTTGATTTTTAGCACATGCTCTGTAAAAAAAAAAAAAAAAAAAAGACAAAAAAAGAAAACCAAACAAAAAAAACTACATCCTGGAAGGAAATGAAACTAAAGAACAGAGTAACTGTCTAACCTCAGAATCCAAAGGCAGCTGTTTCTTTACTAAGTAAAGCAGGCACATACTTAAAGGATGCTTCGGTTTGATGGACCCATCAACATTATTGAATATTTAGTTCAATTGCCAACACTGTGGATAGGTGGATGAAAAGTCTATTTAGAACAATGACTTGTAAACCCACCGTAAGTTTATTTGTTTGCAACTGGAATTTCTATGTGGAAGCCCCCCTCCCGGAATTTTAAGGATCTCTACAACTTTGAACTAAGGGAAATGCCCAAGATGTCCCGATCTGACTAATTAGTTTAACTCTTTGGGGCTTGTTAAGCATTTCGAAAGTATTAGACTAAGAGATTCCTATGAAATTCTGTATTCATTCTAGCTAACATCTATCAAAGTCTAGAAACAGATGTTTTCAGTGCTGCTGAGAGAAACAAAAAAATTTCCTAATGCATCTGAGAGATAAGCTTCTGCAGTATCACAAGAAGATTAAAGTGGCAGACACTCCTTCCAGCAGAAGTTACTAATTCGGACCTGACTGATGCAGTTCCCATAGCAACCCATGTTTCCCGGGAAACCCGAAAAGGTTGTCATGGCATCTCTTGCTCTCTAGCCCCACCCCCTAGCCCCTGCTGTTTCCACAGTAACCTTTCCAGATGGTTCCTACTTACATGATTTCACAAGGAAAACCACTGTTTGAATAAACCGCACAAGTAAAGTCTGAGAATCCAAAGTGGTGAAATGAATCACAAAATGCATATTTTTACTACAGAAAATCACTGATGTCATCCCATATTGACTGAATTGAAAAGGAAAATATCGTCATTGGAATGTTAAATATACACTACAGTAAGCCATGATTTGAATGAAATGCCAGTAATTAGGCAATCATTTTAAAAGATGCTTCTCTACTGTTTTCCCAAGAAGCCAACAAATGAAGTTAAAAAGCAAATGTCAAAGTGTTCTGCACATAAGCAAGTGAAAGATTCAGTCAATATACCTGAAACCTTACTACAAGGGACCTTCAGACTTCCTCTTTAAAAACATTATCCAGATCCCACAACAACAGTGTCACCATCACAGCCCTTGAAAAACTAAATATACTTGAAAAATATAAAGGATGCACACTTTTAACTGAGGGAATTGCAGAAAATCAATAAGAAGGAGGAACAGGAAGTAACCAAACCTTGGGGAAGTACTTGCAAGTTTCAGCCATGTGCCAGGGATGGCCAGAAGACAGCATCAGGTGAGCACTGTGGGAGCTACTGAGAACACTCTCTTTTTGTACAGGGAACCAGGGGGGTACCATTCATATCTAGATTTGTGCTAACTTGCAAAATCAATAGTTTTATATTCATTATATGCTAGGTGCCTTTTAAAGATCATTTATAACACCTTTTCTGTTTGATGTCCAGGTTGCCAACTATTCTTTGGTTTCCATTGTTTATTGCAAAAAAGTGGGAAAAGGGTCATTTCTCTTCAGAATAACCTTCACCCAAACTGAGCTGAAAATGATTCCATTCCTTTTACTAACCTCCTTGGCTTCTGAACAACGTGTTTCCCCTGAAAAAAGGATAAAAGGCAGACCTGCTGTTAGATTATTGGTCTGATTTCATTTACATAATTATTTAGTAGTGTGCAATTGTACAATTCTTCAAAAGAAAGATGGTTAAAATTGCAATAAGGGTAACATTTTATTTTAGCATATTCCATTTATTGAATATACATTATATAAAGTATAAATTATACACTATGCACAATTGCTTTTTGGTTTGATAGGTTTAACTATTTTATCCTAGAGTAAGTGAGAGTAACACTATTTTTAAAGCTCATAAAATATTTTCAGGTAGTCAGAAGCCTACTTACTTTATTATTTGTGCATTTGAGAGAGTGAAAAATAATGATTACAACTATATAAGGGGGAAGAGGAGAAAAAGAGAAAAGAAAAACAAACAGAAGCAAGAAATCTGTGTACCTGGTCATAGAGTCATTGTTCTTATATATGGTCTTCGAAATAGAACTCCTTTATCTAGTTCCCTTTGCTACTTGTTTGAGGCTTTAACATTGATCCACCTTTTGACCAAACTTTTGGTATTCTTAATGACCAGAAGTTGTTTTTAGGACCCATTTTAGTGGTGATATGTAGATACACTCTAGTAATTACATAAGAATAATTTTTGTATCTGTTCTTAAAAGATGTTAGCATAAAGATGAACAAAGTGCAGTAACAGTTTTATTCACAGTTACTCAGAAGATGTAGAAACCCTGATTAGTTCTATAAGTAAATTACGGTTGTGCCATAATATTTGGAATTGTATGGTTTTAAAATAACAGTAATACAAAGGAGACTTTTTTTAACCCAGAAAAATATGACTTTTGAGTCATAACTTTGAGGTAGTGTTATTCCTTCTGGTCGCCATATTGTAAGCTCCTTGAAGGTTATAGGTTCTCTACAGGTCTTGACAAAGTTTTGGATTCTAGTGCCCAGCACCAAATGTAGCACCTTGTTTGTATTCAATACATTTGATGAGTGAATGGCTATTATCTTACATTAGTGTTATTTTCAGGCTTTTAATGAAGTGATTTAAAGCATAAGTTCTGCAGTCATATTGCCAGGGTTTGAATACTGTATGACCTTGAGCAAATTCTCTGTGCTTCAGTTTCCTTATTTGTAAAATGAGGATAATAAATAGTACCTCATAGGGTTGTTGTGTTACCCTCATAGGGTAAATGTTAATGCAGGTATATTGCATCAGAGATTTTGCCAAGAGATTACATTACATTATTTGCTAAGAGATTACATTATGATTGTGATCATTACAGGCACTGTATAATTAATAGCAAGCCTTGTGAATGGCATGAAATACATCAATTATCAGTGTCTTCCTATTTACTTTCTATAATAACAATAATAATTACGATTTGTTAAGGGTCAATCATGTCCAGGACACTTCTCAACTCTGCAAGGTAAGTGGTATTAACCCTATCTTAGGAGGGTAAAAAACAGATGGTTAAAGCTAAGTGATTTCCCTAAGACTTCACAGCTAGCAAGAAATCCAGCATGATTTAAAGCTAGGTCATTGTGGCCCCAAAACCCATGTTCCCTTTATTGAGTGACTTGAAAGAGATTGAGAAAATAAATTTCTTATGCTTTTAGGTTTGACTTCAGCCCATGTTACTAATTAATGAATTCATGTGAAGAACATATTTCCAGAAACGTAATTCATTCAGCGTACCGAAAAATTAACCCTTTTTTAACCATCAGATATTTTTAACCATAGGGACCAAATATGGTATTTGAATCAGATGAAGAGACTGACTTTTCTAGTAACAAAATATTATTTTCTTACACGATTGATTTATCTGGATTTAATATTATAGTACTCAGAAAGTATAATTAGTCTTGGTAGTGATACCTGCTAGGACAATGGATATTTTTTCAGTTTTAAGATTAATTTCGTATTTCCGTGTGTTTTAATCTACAAGAGATGATACTATTGCTATTATGCAGATTGTTATTTTTCCATCTTCTCATACTTTGCTTAGGTTACTGAAGAACCATGCCAGAAAATAGTATAAACATTTTGACTGTCCCTTATTAAGAAGGGGGAAATTACTTAGAACAATAGCATGGAAAGCAGAAGGAGGTTGCCATTTCATTGAAATTTGTGACATTATTGCCTAACCTAACCACTCCATGAATCTTTAAGAGCAACTGTGCTTAAAAAAACAATTAGAATATAATAGTGACCCACATGATAGTTGTAGCCCCTTCCCTGAGGTCCTAAGGCATTTAGAAAATGAAAATGGGTAGTGAATTGGGCTTAGAGCAGAATGCTGATGAGTCTAAGTTTACACATGCTACTTAGCTTTGTCAAACCACAGACGTCACTGAGCTCAATTGCTTGTTTTGAACGTTGAAAGGTATACGTATGTCTGTGTGTACAAGAGATTCATGGGAGGAGGTGTGATTGGATCAACACACATCTGTCAAAACCCTGGGAAAATGTATATACCCTATAGCTGGTGAATCCAGAGATAAAAACAATAACATTGCTATTGTTTTATTTCTTATGTATTGTTTTAAACTGATATTATAGCAAATTTAAATACCCACCAACTAAGGTGACATAATCACAAATGGCTACACATAAGAGGAGTGTTATATCAGTTATTTCTCAACTTTGAAATAAAATTTGGGGATTGAAAATTTAAATACACAGTATGAAGAAATTCAAAGCTATGGTTCATATACATAAAGCTTATTGTTTACCTCTTTGGTATATAACATACTCAAGTAATTGCTTTGCTGATCATATATAAATCCAATATATATAATATATGCCAATAATCTATTCCTTTGAGAACCGTAACTGTAATTTACTGACTTCTCAATACATTTAAAATGTCAACATTTTCTACAGTAGTTACGAGTTCTTTCTACCTCTCAACTGTGAATAGAAGTGATAGCCCCTCCCACTAAGAAATGCAGAGAAGCACATGTGCCCCTGAGTCTGAAGACTTACAGAAACACTGTGAGATAGAGGTAAATGGGGAAGAGGATATTGAGGGATTGCATTTTAGGGTGGGGTTTTTCTTTCTGTTTTGTATTTGGCCTTTTAAACTAAGGAGAATAAGACTATTGCTTTTATACTACTAATTTCCTACATTTTGTGTAGTAATTTTATACATAAATGAAACCACTTGTTTTTTATAACCTGCTGAAAGTGGTTGATAATATTTGAGAGAAGGCAAATCAGAGAAGACAGGAAGAAGGGAAGCCATGCAGAACCCAAACCTTACCACTGTTACTCAGCCCCCAACCTCCTGCCAAAAAATGGCCATTGCCACAGAGTATACATGATAATAGTATTCTTTAAATTATTCAAACAGGTTAGAAAATTTTCAAATATTTGTCTTTGTTTTCAGTGATGCTATGAACTAATTTTGCCTTTGACATTGTAAAGAAAAAACATTTTACAAAAAAACGTTTTCATGTTTTTTCTCTCTCTTTTTTTCTTTTTTTTGGTACTGGATGTGTTTTTTCTTACATTTCAGAGTTTGCACCATTAAACCATCAAATGCATTAAAGAAGAGATCTGGAAAAGAGGCTTCATCATTTTCTTGGGAGCCATTTTATTATTGTTGCAATCTAAATAGTGCAGAATAGGAACTCTCGCTTGAAAAGTAAATCCTGGGATTCTGATTGTTAGTAAGATAACATTTAAATGAACAAAAAATCATGTTTCCTCCTATCTGAAGAATGTTAGGAATAAACCTGTGCATGCAGGGCTCTGACTTTGCAGATCCAGGGATCATAGCCCCCAGCATGGTGATAGGGAATGGAGAGGAGCTTTTTCTCTACCGATGAGCCCCCAACCTCACCCTCACCCCTCCCTTGAGAGCACAAAGGCTCTGGGGAATCTCTGTGGAGATCCCCACCAACTCCTTAGAATGAAAATCAGCATTGTGCCTACATGTTATAGGCCAATCAGCACTGCTGTTTCACTTGTTTTCCACTAAGTTTATTTTAAACTCTTTTTCTTTAAGAATCCTAAGGTTCTTATTTTTTTGCATTTAAACATGTTCCTTAAATTAAAGCCTTTAATTTAATTTGGAAGAGAAACCAGTGGGGTTAATTTATTACACACACGCCCCCCCCCCCCACACACACACACACGCATGCACACACACTTCACCTCTTCATAAGTTATTTCCTATCCTAAGATGTATTTACTTGTTGTCTGTAGATCTAAACAGTCTAATTCTTTTTCTGAAAATTAGTGAATTTCCAAAATATTTGCTTTCATTCATATGTGCAGCATAAACATTTACAAATCATTTTTATTTTTTAAAGCCTTGCTTAAAAGGCAGTCTTATTGTATCTATTAATGGAGTAATATGTATTAGATTCAAAAAGTAGTAAATACATTCAGTCTATAACTGAGTTTTGTCATTTCGCCTCCTAAATATCTCTATAAAGAATCCACTTTTCTAGATCGCTACCACTACCAGAGTCTACACTCCTATCACCTCTATGCTGGATAAGTGTGAAGGTCTCTTAACTGGCCTTCCCACATTTCCTGTGGCCAACCTGACCCTTTCTCCACCTGCTAGCCAGAATGATCTTTTCGAGACTCGATCTGATTATATCACCTGCCTCTGCTTAAAATTCTCTCAAGGTTTTTTCCTGTTCTTTGGGTCTATTAGTATAGAGACCCAAAGGCCTAACATAGCCTTCATGGCCCCATAGGATCTGGCTCAGCCCTCGTGTCTAGCCTTATCCTATACCTGTGCTCCTTCCCTCATTCTGCTGTACTCCAGCAACCCTGATCTTCTTCCAATTACAGAATAAGCTCCCTTTTTAAGAATGGGGATCTTTGCAAATGTTCCCACTACTGGCCCCTTCCTTCCCTCCTCATCTCATTCACTTCTATTTTGACTTCAGTACTTCCTCCAAGATATCTCTCATGACTGGTTTAATCAATTCCTCTATTATGGTATATTTCATCAAATTTAAATGCTTTTGATTATTAGAACCACCATTATTTTATATGCCTTTAAAAACAAAGAAAACCTGCCAATTATACGGGAAAGTACCAGTGATTTTAAGGTACATCCTAATTTCATAGCTGCTCAAATCTAAAACAGTATATCTTAGAATGAGTTGAATATAGTATGTTATCTTGACATAGCTGTAATTTTACATTAATTTGTGTTGTATAATTAATGTCTATTTCCTCTGTGAGAGTGGGGACTGTATCTCTCTTTGTTCACCGTTGAATCCCTTCCCATTCTCTCTGGAATCTGTTCAGGCTTTCACCCCTACCACTTCACCAAAAGTGTACTTTTCAGGGTCAGTGGTGACCTCCTATAGCTATACCCAGGGCCATTTCTCAGTAATCATTTCATTTGACCTATCAGAAGCATTTGGCACTGTAGAATACATTCCCACTTCTGGGAAGAAATTTTTCATTTAACTTTCAGGATACCACACTCTGGATTTTCTTCCTACCTCTCTGACCTTTCCTACTCAAACTCTTTTACTGGTTCTTCCTCACCTCTCCCGGGTCTTCATGTTGGAGAAACCCATGCTCCATGGCTTAGTCCTTAGACCTCTTTTCTTTCTGAATTCAGTCTTATTCTCATAGCTTTAGATGATCTATACGTAAATTTATATCTCCCACTTGGACCCCTCTCCCGAACTCCGGATTGAATTTCCGATTGTCTACTTGACATCTCCACTTGCACAGCTAATGTCTATCTCCAACTTAATATATCCAAAACTGAGCTTCCTTCTCCTCCCCCACCCCCGCCATCAAGCCTATGCCTCCTGACTTCTTCCCCATCTCAGTTACTGGCAACTTCAATTTTCCAGTTGCTCAAGCTAAAATCCTTCGAATCGTCTTTCTCTCTTTCTCTTACACCCCTTATCCAATCTGTTTGCAAATCCTATTGGCTCCACTTTTTAAATGTTTCCAGAGTCTTACCACTTCTGCTACCATCCAAGCCATCGTTATCTCTCATCTGGTTTTTACAGATGATTTTTAACCTTCCTGACTGGCCCCCTGCCTCCTATCCTTTCCCCTGCCTGAGTCTATTCTCAACATAACGGCCAGAGTGTTCCTTCTAAAACACTTGTCAGATCATGTTACTTCTTTGCGGCAAAACCCCCACTTGACTCCCCGTTTCACACAGTATAAACTAAAGACCTTACAGTGGCCTACAAGGCCCTACCTCATCTAGCCCCCGTTACCCTTCTGATCTTATTTCTGATTCCTCTTCAGATTCATCCTTAACTGCAGCTGCACTGGCCTCCTTGCTTTTCCTCAAATATATCTGGCATGCTCTATTCAGGTCTCTGTACTTCCTATTCCCCTGCCTGGAAGGCTGTAGCGTCTGCTCTCTGCACGGCTCGTTCTTTCACCTCCTTAGGTGTCACTGTCTCAGTGGAGCCTCTCCTGGCTGCTCTGTTTAAAATTGCCACCTCCACAGGACTCCCTATACCTTCCTCTGATCTGTTTTATCCTCTAAAGTATTAGACATTTCACTTACTTTGTTTATTGCTGTCTTCCCTTCACTTCCATGAGAACAAAGATTTTTGTCTGTTCTTTGGGACTGTATCCTCCAAGGCCTAGAATATTACCTGGAATAAGGTTAGTGCTTAATGAGTATTTATTTGAGGGAGCGATGAGAAGAAGGGAATAGCATTCCAGTTTGAGCGTTTTTAAACTACAAACAAAATGTTCGTGTTGTGTATCTATGCTTCATTTTATCACTGTGAGGCTTGTACTCCTCACCATGCTCTTTTGGATGAAATTCCTCGTCATTGGTTCACTGGAGAAGCCTTCCATTTGGCAAAACATGCTCCAGCAGGGGTGTGTTAAATATAACATTATATGTGATGTCGCTCCTAATCGCCAAGGGTATCTGGAAGTCAGAATGCCTCACAGAGACGGTGTTTCCTACCTAATAGCTAATAGAATGCTCTTTATAAATGATATTCAGTATATACTTGTTGACTGGTTGACCCAAGTAGTACAGACAGCAAAAATCAGAAGAAGCAAGTAATATATCCAGGAACTTACCTATCTAGCAGACATTCTAAGAAACTTCCCTGTAAGTTCAGTCTTGGTTTCAGTTAATAGTGAGTCCTTAAACACCCATGGGGTCTTCAGGACTATGGAAACTGATTGAATAAATTATTAGAGATCTCATCAATGAATCACGTTAAAGAATTATATTACTGTACATAAGGCCTTACTGGATAAAAGTATTTCTTTTACAATATAACCTAATTTTTCATGTAGTTGTCAAGTTATGTGGTAGGATCACAAAAATAGGCTATTTTTAAAAGTGATTTGTTCCTGTATGAAAGAAGATCCATCCATGAGAAATAAGGATGGATTCTTAGAATGACAGTTATAATGGCAAAACTTAAGCTGCTTCTAAATAAAATAAGATGGAAGGTGAGAGGCAGTCCAGTAGCATATGTTGGTATTGGGAGATTCCTAGCAGCCTTGAAAAGCCAAAGTGTAGTATGGAATTACTGAAACTAATTAAAACATTGATATAAATGAGTACTGCAGATATTGCCATGATTTTAGGCAATATGATAACAAATGCACTTTCTTCTGCTGTAGGAAATGGGGATTCTCCTGATGTGAATAGCAAGGAACTTTCCCCACACCACTTCTTAATTTTCTCCTTTCCCTGGATTTCTCAGGCAGACCAGACCAGAGATTCACCTGGGTGTTGCCTCTGCATATGCAGTGGCACAATTTCCTTACCAGATACGTCACCAAATTAATCAAACCTAATGCATGTCTGCATATGCTTGAGGTTACATCTGTAGACCAGTAGAACTTAGAAACTCTTTCATCTTCTATCACTTTGTACAATTAAGACCACATACGACAGAGATCATTTCTCTCTTCTGAGGACCCATTGTTAGGACTTTTTAAAGAAATGACACAGACTAGAGAATTGAAAATGCATAATTTTCATTTCTTTTTTTTTTCTGGTTTTGGGTGAGGAATTGTAACGTTGTTTATTTTTATTACTTAACTCAATATGGGTTTTTCCAGATATTCTGTTGTAACCTGGTATAGCCAAGGTATTAGATATTTAAGAGGCAGCCTCACATGCCATTACATTTTATATTTACCTCAGGTAAGACTACAGGACAAAACAAAATACCTGGTGTATTTGAGGAAGAGCAATGTGTATTTGAGGAATTCACTAATCTATTACTTTTATAAGAAATTGTAATTAAAATCAGTTAAACAAGAGTGACTATATGTGAGATTTAAAAATGTAGTAAGCGACTAAAATCCATAGAGAGAAATAATTTCTCCAAGTAAGAACTGTGTCTGAGTTGCTTTATACCTAGATTCTGTAAACTTTTTACCTGCAAACATTTTAACTCATTTTGAAAGGTCAATTTATATTGCTATAAATTATATTACTATAAATATATTACTATGTGAATTGAGGAGATTTATTTTTAGTAGACCTAAATACTGCTTAAAGTAGTATTGCTTATACCTCACAGCTCATTTTCGCATGACTTTCAGATTTTTGACAAAGCTCACATCTTGGCACATTACAAGTTTTAATCACTGTGTGAGTTTAAACTTTTTCTGCTCCCCAAGAGTGCATAATTTCCAAGAGGACAATCAGAGAATTATACATAACTTAGCAAGAACTCTTTCTAGTCCTTGGGGCTAATTCATGACCATTTAGCTGGTAGAATTTGTAGAAGTTGTTGATGTGCAGCCAACTGCAAGTTATTTAGTAGATGTCAAAGTATAGACACACGAGGACAAAGTTCCCATAACACCGCGTCACAGAATGATTTCAGCTTTTTCCTCATCAGACACAAGTTAGTGAGGCTAACAGGTAACCTGGATATCTGCATCTCTTTCATTTAGGCCTGAGTAGAGGTATCAGTTACTTTTTCACAGACTTGATAGCTATTGAAATTTGACTATTCTTATCCTTTTTTCTTGCTTTATCTCTTAGAATATTTATTTGGTCAAATATTGATATCTTCAATTATAAGTCACCATTATACTTTCTTTCTCTCTTCTGTAATTTTGATACTTAAGTCAATGTTCATTTTTCTAAGCCCTTCAACCCATTTCTTAGCCACTAATAGAAACAATATGACTACCATCTAAAATCACTTTTATTTTTTGTTTTGTTTCTGTTGAATTGCAACTCCTTCCGCACCTACAGTCTATTAGGATGCCAAGCTGTACCAGACTTAATAATCCCAAGAGCCTTGAAGCAGGTATTGATACATGAAGTTAAAGAAAGCCCCAGCCCCTTATATAAAAAGGGTGCATCAAGAAAAGAATAGCTTAATAGAACCATCTCAAGGTAATCAAAGCTGCAGTAGCATTGAGCAGAAGCTAGGCACTGAGGAAATAAAAAGATTATCATATCATTCATGTTACTTGTGATTTCTTATAATTAGTTGTCATCAATAGCTAGTAGACCACTGTAATTTTAAAACTTTCATAATGAACATTAAGTGTACTATGATGCAAGAATGTACTCTTGCTTTTTGACTGAAGACCAGGGTTAAGAAGAAGTTACTTCCTTCATGAAGGATGAGCAAGTATAATCCAGACCAAAAAGGAAGACTTTTCACTAGATAATTTCCCAGAATAGTAGGTATACACCATGTAGTTTAGTGAGTGAATGAGTCTTGCATGAAAAGCACAGTCAAATTCCAGGTGGCCATGATTAGGCATTTACAACTGGTTTTGAGACACCTGCTAAGACCAGGAGTATTTATGAGAAACAGTCTTCTCTATGTATTATGATGGATTATATTCACATATTGAAATCTGAAGCTGAGTGTAGGATTTTCTGTTTTTGTATGTATAAGTATCACAATTAGTAAATCTCTAGAGTACATAAACCTAATTTTTATATATCCATTCATTCATTCAACGTATGTTTACTGCATAGCTCCTATGTGTAGACACTGTACAAAGTAATAGTGATTTATTCATTCACTGAGCATATAAAGTGTCTACTGTGTGCCAGACACCATTCTATATTCCGAATGTAGCAGTGAACAAGAGAGTTGTGCTGCCTTATGCTATTTTTAAGAAACACTTTATTATCCTTATTTCCAGATGATTTTTTTGTAGTTGGGGAGAGGAAAGCAATACACTTGAACTCTTATTTCTTGGTTCTCCACAGACCTTGGTTAAGTGGCTATTGTTATCTTAATTTTTTATTCCCTAAAGTGGTATATAACTGTACAGAGTTCATATTTTAAAGGATCAATAGATTTGAAAGTTATTTGTAATGACAGGGTAATCTGTCATTACAGATTATCTGTAGTTCTAGGTACATTTGTAGTACCTAGAACCTGGTTGTCAAAATACTCATTTTGAGACTGTTTCTCTCTCTCCTTTTTTTTCCTCTCCATAACACTTATCTATTCACTTCAAAGGAGTTCTCTTCTTAGGTTACCACAGTGGGATGCACAGCCAGAAAAGAAACAACACCTTGAAAATACATTGAGAAGATTGATACATGTATTTTTCTAAAAATCAGTACTGTACCTTTCCGATGGTTGTAAAGATGAAGATAAATTTTCCCATTCCAAAAACAATCACATTGGTTTAGACTACATTTGCAATTCATTATTAATAAGGGGAAAAAGGTTCATAATTTCAGCATACTCTGAAACTGTTTCTGACTTATCAATTAAAAGCCCTCAATATGTGGTTAATGCATTTAGAAAATTAAGTTGCTCAAACTTCTCAAGGTAACAGTAAAACAAAAATAAAGTTTTTAAAAGTGTAATGAGTAGAATATTTAATATTGACCTAAAGTCTACAATTTTTTAAAAACTAAATATACAGTAAATTATTGTGTTTACTCTGTCCAACAGATACCTGAAGAGCCCTACGTAAAGAACTGTAGAGCTGCACTGACCAGTAGGATGCTCTTTTTAAATTGCTTAGATCAAGAATACAGTGTTGGTTATATTGCTGATGGACAGTGATCTGTCTGCCAGCACATACTTTTGTTTCAGTTGACATTAAATAACATGTCTCTAAGAAATGCTTCATATACAAGAAACAGCTCTGAACCTGGAGGATTCTCTTCAAATTGTGTGCAATATAAAAGATATTGACCAAGAAATAAAGAAGAACATTAAAAATAATAAAGTATCATTTCAACCTTTTGACATTTTGATGATATTTAATCATCCAAAAACTAATCGCTACTGCTAATAAAGAAAACCTAAATGTTTGTTTCTAACAAGGCAACTTATTACACTGTTTTCTTCTTTCATTTAATTACTGGACTACGTTTAATCATGATGTATATTAATGTTATCTTCTCTGTTCTGAGTTATGTGCAACTTTATTTGTGAACGTGTGTTTTGTACCAAAGCCTCTCATACATAAATTAGCCCGTTTATATGTAAATAAGCGAAGTCTACACTGTGCCCAGATGAATGGTATTAAAGACAGACTTGCCTAAAAGAAATGTGCCTTGCTTGATTAAACATTCTTTTATTTTTTGATTCAAAATGATAGATTTGCAAATTAGTCTTGTAGGTAGGTTTTAGCAGAGCTTAACTTTAAAAAATATAGTAGTACCTATTATATGTTTAAGTTGTCTATCTTAACTAAAATTTTAACATTTAGTTATACCTTTCAACAGTTCATATATAATATACTAATTTAATTTAGTTTTCATATGATGTTTGGTGTGGTGAGACAAAGCACATTCTTAAAGATATATACAATATTTCATCTAATGTTTTAAGAATTTCTTTAAAAATTGTATCTGTAAAAGTTTTCTTGACTCATTTTCTATTTTTATATTCTTTTAGAAATGGAACTTTTTTCAGTTAAAAAGAAAAGCAAAGTTTTATTTGTAAAAGAGATTTAGGAGATCATTAAAATGGTTTCCCATTTGGGGACATTTCACTTCTGTGCCATTATTAATGTATTTACTGTGACATTTCAGCAGAATGGTAGCTATTTGCATATTATTTAATAAGCCTTATGGAAAGTTAAACTGTGAACATTTAATATAAAGAAGACTTTTCATTTCCATATTTCATTTTCAAAATATACCTGAACAAATGTGTAAAACTCCAACCTCCTGCTATTTAAATGCATAACAATGCTAAGTTATAATACGAGTACTTGTAGAATTTCAATTACTATCAAAATATTGTTGTAGGAAAGCCAAAATTATAACACTTTTTGATGTCCTGTAGAAGGAAATGCAGGTGATGAATTTCACTGTTAACATATAAGAATCAGTAACTGAAACAATCTTATACCTACTAGCAGCGAAACAGACAGGAGATACAATCCAGGTAACTTTCTTTGAGGCAACGTCTACAATGGATTTTGCACAATCTGCTGGTAATTTCTCTGGTCAAAACTTTGAGACCAGATCACTCTAGGAAAAAAGGAAGTAAAAGAAAAATGACAGCTGTCTCAGATTTGAGCTATGTGAACCTCCAATCTGGATAATTTGTGATTAAAGTGAAAATATAGCCACCACGGTGTTTTTGCTCTGTGTTAGCCTGTGTAGTAGAGACACTGGCCCAGAGAATAGTCCATTTCCAGCCACCTTAATACTCATAACTGATGATCACAGCCTGGTCACATCAGCTATTGGGATGATTGAAACAAACCAAACAACTGTCCTAATAGGAGGTCTTAGAACATGCAGATGTTTTAGTAAGGATCAGTAGGTGTTACCAAAATAGACACAAGAGCTACCTTTATAAAATACCAATGACACAACCTTAAGCATTATAGTATGTTTAATATCATATCCACATTATTATTATAGGCTACAGTTTCAAATAAAGACAAAATCTGGGGCTTCCCTGGTGGCGCAGTGGTTGAGAGTCCGCCTGCCGATGCAGGGGACGATGAGAGGCCCGCGTACCACAAAAAAAAAAAAAGACAAAATCTGGACTTTGCAATAAAACACAGTATGGTACCAGATGAAGAAACTTGTCATATCAAGTATGGTTCACCAAATGGGTAGTAAAAATAGTATTATTCTAGATATCAGGAAACCAGAATTCTTACCCACTTTCTGCCTGTGGGACCCTAGATAAGTCACTTACCACTGCTAGGCTTCAGTTTCCTAATGGCAAAATGAATGTTCTGGGTTACTCTCCAAAGCCCTTTCCAGCCCCCAAATTCTCATTATATGCATTTGAAAAGGCTTTGAAGCATACTTAAGTACTCAGATTTTTTATGAATTTCTGAAGGAATGAATAAATTGAAATAAGATTTAAGTCTTGAAAGTGTCATAAATATATCATTCTTCAAATTGCTTGTGAGAGAGAATATGGGATTTTTTTCTCCTCTGAGAATTGTCACTGGTCTATAAATGGGATCATGAAAAAGTAGAAAAAATCACTCTCCGGAATGGAAACAGATTAATGTATTACCTGAAAAGGAGGGGAGGTTAGTTTTTTTAATTTAATTTGATGTTAAGGTGATTTGAAATCATATATGAAATGCTAAAGCTATAGCAGAGCTTTATCATACTCAACATTATAATCCTGGGAGTAGGAGAAGGTAGGAAGAGGTTAGAGGGATAGGAGTGTTTGCCTTATGATCTCTTGATTATTTCCGCATAAGCCGCAGTTTGGTAGAGCAGGTGTCTCTGTGCTTTCATGCTGGCTTTACCAATAACTCTCATGTGCCCTAGGAAAGTCCCTTTAACGTCACTGAGCCCCAATTCCTTTTAGTAGTCTGTATGCTTCTTTACATCTTTGAAAATTCTGTATTGTTTTCAGATGGTTGTAATATACATGTTCATGTCCATGTTGCTCCCCTCCAGTCACTTAGATGCCACATCTCTACTCATGTGACTGAACAGACTGCAAATCCAAACATTCATGTTTCCAATGTTTGCTAATTGACTTCAGCAAGATGTAAAACATGGAAATATTTTTATTTTGACCACGGTTTAATTATGATTTATCATTTCATCTTTGAATGTTGTTAATTGTCTAAATGAAACGTCTGCTCAAGTGAACCTTTTTTAAAAATGTTGTAGTTGAATAAACACTTAGCAAATCAAAATTAAGTATATTATGTTTCCCAGTGAACTGTAGCTGATTGTAAGGTGCATTTTTGTCACATTTAGAAGTTAATACCTTTTTGACCCCAGAAACAATGGCTATGAATTAAAATAATATTCACAGAATTTTGTAAATTTTTGTGAATAAAAAAGAGGCTTGATAGAGCCACATTGTAATTAATTTTGCTCAGGAGTGAGAAACAAAATTCAGGGATAACCCAAACACTTCTGTTTGGCTTTAGTGGACAGTTGGGAAGACGAAAGGTTATAGGTTTTGTACGACATAGGTAAGATGCCCATAGGCAATTATACCCATTGTAAAAGAAGAGTATATTCTGGTTGCTGGTTTATGGTAGAAAGAGATTAGTATAGAAAGATGCTAAAATATGGACACTAGAGAAATTGTTAAAATGATAGTCCATTTGAATAATACAGAAATATTTTGTCATACTGAGATTATCTGTCCAGAAGTATAGTCTTATATCCTTCCACTCAGAAAAGGGGGCAGTTTTTAAAAACCTCTATCATAATAGGAAATGTATGTTTTGACTAGTGGAGCAATTCATTAAAACATTTAATCTGGTAATTTTGGTAATGTGAATCTGAATTTTCACTTTCGGTGTAATTAAGTCTCTTAATGTATTAGTGTTAGTGATCTTTGTAAGAAGTAATTTAACTATTTTTTTTAAAGTTGATGAAATTTGCTAAATGGTGATTCTAGCATATTGTGTTAATAGTGTATCTTACAACAATTTGTGAACTGACCATATGAAATCAAAACATAGTAGTATCTCTTCCAGTAAATTGTTTCCATGGTGTGATCTCTTAATACCAGGTTTGGGGTGGGGAGGTTAAGTATTTAGTTTACGTAAAACTAACTGTCAAACTGTTTTTCCTAAATGCCATGAAAGTGTATGATTATAAACAAAATAGGAATATCCTATTAAGGACACTGTATAGACCATTTTTGAAATGATATAATTTCTGTTAAAAAGTTTCTACACATATGAGGGAAAGCAAGCAGTGTGTGTAGTATTTCTATGTAATATGTTAAATGTTTTAGAATCCATTTTTGAAATCTTATGCAGATAGAAAGTATGCACATATCAGAAAAACAAATACAACTACAACACTTCAGTTTTTTCAGAGATGTCTTGCATTTATTATCTCATACTTTTCAAAGATCATTAACATATCTTATTTAATCTTAAAATATCCTTATGAAGTAATAATACTATCTGAAGTTTAGAGATTAAACAACCAAGATTTAGAAAGATTATGACTTGTCCAAGATCATATGGCAGCAAATGACTTTAAATCTCATGTTCTTTATACTTTTCATTCTCTGTCAAGTTATTTTTTTTTCTACCACTGCCATGATCTTTAAAACTTTGACTAAAATTTAATTCTAAATGATACATTGGGAAATTTCAGGTCTAAGCTACAAGGCATGGTTGCTGTTATTGTCAGACCTTTTTAGATACTTCCAAAATATAGTCCTCCCTCAGGTAGAGAGCCAAACATTTTCCATCTAAAACATACTAAGTCCCCTCACTCTGACCATAGGCATTAAATCAGTATGATGTCAAAAATCTAGACTGAAAGATTATCTTCTCCACTGGTCTCCTTTCTAATTTCCTTTTAAAAAAGTCCATCACAATGACTGATTTCTGAACAGTTGAAAGAAGCAATAATCAACCCAAGAAACCACAAACATTCTCATTCAAAGAAAACATACTGTGAGACCCACCATATTAGCCATTTTTCAGTCTATTGTTTTTCATCACATGTATTCTGTGATTAGGGGAGGACAGGGAATGGGGAGTGGGTAGAAAAACTGCCTTTATTTTAAGAAAACTCATTATTTCCTGTAACTATTCAAAAAGAATTGGTATCAAGTATTAGATAACAGAATTATTAACATTTAGCCATAGTTCAAATATGTGGTAAAGTTGATGCACATATTTAAAAATCCACTTAAGTAATTTCCTGGATAAAATTAAAATCTGATGACCGCTCAGTTTGAATATGGAGAACATTCATGTGTTAATCCATGACATAATACTACATTTTAATTCTTTTCTCAAACAACAGAGAGACACTGTAATTGCTTTCCCTTGTGAATCAATAGTCTGTGATACATTCTGTACTTTTACTGACTAGCAACACAGTGTTACTGTAAACAATTAAATCGAACATAAGCTATAGGATATCAGAATTTAAAATTTTGTATCCTTAAATGTAGTTCTCTTCATCAGATAAGTCAAACAAGTGTTATTTTGTATGGAATGAAATAATAATCATTCTTAAACAATGACATAATAAATAATGGAACTCTGAATAAAGTGTAAAATCAAACCATATTTTGTATTTTTCTATGTTTGTCTTCCTTTGACATTGAATTATGTTAATTTATCACATATTAATGTAGAGTTAAAATAAGCTCTTATGCCATGTTCTGTAATGTTCTTGACATGATAATTTTGGGCCTTCTGTTAAGTAAATAGCAGTAAATACCTGTGAGTTGATTATGTGATATTTTCCTCTGATTCCTTTTATAAATTTGTCATTGGACTTAAAGTGTTTTCATTGCAAATGTTACGTGCAGAATTCAATAAAAATACCAAAAAAAAAATCCTGTTACTCATATTAATAATTAGCTCCAAATCCTTCTTCCTCCCTCCCTTCCTTCCTTTCTTCCTCCCTCCTTCCCTCCCTCCCTCTCTCTCTTCCTTCTTTTCCTTCTCTTTTCTTTGTTTGTTTGCTTTGCAAAAGAGAAAACACCAAAGCTGAGCTATTGTCAACAGCTCAAGTGTCAGCTACATTTGGACAGTTCTGCAGACTGTTTTGTGTCCTCTCACATGACTATAGTGAAACTTCTGTGCATTACACTTAGCAAGTCTTTTGGATGCCAGCATTGCCTATGTTTCTTTTATTCAACTGTACACTGTTGAGGGCCCAGGAAAGTCTCAAGGAAGAAAAAATATGTTATGTAATAAGTCTGTGCCTTCATACTATCAATTATACGAGAAAATGGTGAGAAAGCAAATGTACATCATTTCATCCAAAAATATGTATTGAGCATCAGTTGTGTAAACTGCTCTGTTCAAAACACTGTGAGCAGGCTTCCCTGGTGGCGCAGTGGTTGAGAGTCCGCCTGCCGATGCAGGGGACACGGGTTCGTGCCCCGGTCCGGGAAGATCCCACATGCTACGGAGCGGCTAGGCCCGTGAGCCATGGTTGCTGAGCCTGCGCATCCGGAGGCTGTGCTCCGCAACGAGAGAGGCCACAACGGTGAGAGGCCCGCATACTGCCAAAAAAAAAAAAAAAAAAACAACTGTGAGGGATGTGAAGGTAAATACGAAGGTGACCCTGCTCTCAGAGAACTTAGAGTCTAGTGGGTGATATATATATATTACTGAGCTTGCAGGTTAGGATTCTCATTATTTAGATCCTGAACAGTCAAGTGTTAAATAAGAACATTTTGTTTTCCATATGTATCATCTATGTAAGTCCAATATTTTGTGTACCATGACAGACTATAATTTCTTTGCATCAACCTTTACATACCATTGTTCTTATCTTGTACTTAGCAGTGTTGATCCTAAATCTTTTTCCTAATAGCGGCTATTACTCAAATGTGTTTGTGTTTTTGGAATGTCAACAAATGCTACATCACCAAAACAGAGGCCCTCTTGTTTCCATCTGGAATTTTACTTTGTCTTAAAAAAAAAAAAAAAAAAAGTGCAGGTTAGGCTGCCTTACACATGCAGTAACTAGCTATTAGAGAAAAGAACAAAACGTATTTTTCTGAGTCTCCAGTTGATATAAGAAATAGATGTTTTTAAGCTTTCTGGCCATGCAGCTTTAGTTGTGGACTCCATGAGCCATAATTTGTAAGTATTTCATTTTAAGGAACCAAATCTTAAAGTCTTTTGTAAACATTTACAGGGTGAATTAAGAGATGCAGGTGGTTTCCAATGGATTACAGCTATCCTCTTTGAACCATGCCTCCATCCAAGAGAATTTTCACATTTCTGTTGGACTTTGACAGAAACAAATTTATATATAATTATTGCTGTACGTCTCCTATGGGTTAGGGACCACATAATCCTCAGTTCATTTTCCTGTACTCTCTTTTGTATTATAACCTTTATCAATATTGAGACTTTCTCTCCCTTAGGTCCATTTATCATTTCTTTATAAGTTCCATTAATCCTTCTTTGTTCACTCTAAATGATACCTGGCAATTTGAGTCATGGTAGAGGAGAAAAGGCCAAATGAAGAACTAAACCCTCTGGTGACACTACTGGCTTTTACAATTTAAGGTCGGTGAAGTCATTGTTTTGGAAATGAAGCTGCAGAGAAGGAACAAAACAGAGAACCCAGAAATCTGATTTCAAAACACACAATTGATAAGGAAATGTGTGTATGTGGCACAGTCCTCACCCATGTCTGGTTCAATTTGGCATAATAAATGCTTTTAGATGAAGGTGAGGAACACAAATTGATTCTCAGGCACTATCTCATGAACCTTTACAATGTCAGTGAGAAGTAGATGCCAGGTATTACTAGTTTACTTTATACACATTATGCCAGCCAGGAAAACAAACAGTTATTTCCACATGACCTGAATCTACAAGCAATGATGGGAATTAGTCAGAGGGCCTAACAGGAATCTGGAAGCTGAGCTAAATGATGATAAATATACCAATGTCTTTAGTTTTCTTTCATTTCTATAGAAAATCTGGGGAAGTCTGCAGAGGCAAGTGTTTCTGTTGTCTTTGATTTGTGGTGATGGCGACGGAAATAATTAGGAGAGAGAGGAAAGTGGCATTTATGATGTGGATGTAAAGTTTGGAGGCAGAGTTAATTTTTGCCTTATAATTTCTGGAGGCAGTTTATAAAGCTGTTTGAACTTTATATATCCTAGTCTTGAGAAAATAATGAGCTTGTGATTTTAATATGCTTCTCCCTCCAGGCACTTTCTGTGCCAGCAGGAATGCTCTACACTATCAGTCAGGCCAAGCTCTCAACACGTGTAGTAGCCAAGAAGGAACCTGGCACACAGCCCTCCAGGGCCATGCCATGCGTGCATATAGTTAGAATTAGCTCCACAGGGGACACTGCGCAGGCAAGCCACATTCTCAGAATATCTGGAGTATAAATTAATGGGGCCTTACAGCTGGACTGTACAATATTTGGCTTTACAATATTTACAACACATACATATATATGTATATTTAAAAGCATTTTGTAAAATCTGTGATCTGTAAAATAGGCAGAGAAGGTCACATCACATACTTGTTACAAATACAGAAACTGGATACATAGTTACACAATTTGTCTAAGACCATGGGGTTAGTAAATTTCAGAAAGTGACTAGAATCCAAGTTTCCTGACTCCTGAGCCAAGGTTGTTTTTCACAGTCACATTCCCCACTCCTCACCACCCCTGCTATCCTAAGTTCTGGCTTCCCTAAGAAGTGAGGTAACTGAGGGGGTTGTCATAGGGATATCTAGAAGAATAGCAGAAGAAAGGCTTTTCCACTGTGCTTGTCTTACTCTGCATTTATGCTGGCAAGCCTAGTCCTGCCTCAGCCTGCCCTCACCACCCAATCCCCTTGCCTTAAAGTGAGACCCCAGAGAAACGGAAACCTAAGTTCTGCAAACTGGCTTAACTATCACTCCATGAGTCTATTCATTTATTATTCAAAAATAGTTATTGAATACCCCTTATATGCCATATCTCCCTCTCACTTCAGTGGAAAAGTTGTCCCAATCTCTGGAGCTCTGGTCCATCTTGTTCAACCCCCTCCTGAACTTGCCTTCATCAAATACTGACTGTCTTGGATCTATACTTGATATCTCCCACCCCAGAATCTTTGATTAGTATATAAATGTTTCCTAGACCATAAATCCATCTTCAGTTCTATTCTCCCCCTTCCGTTCAAAGCCAAACTTTTAAAAAAGAGTTGTCTCTACTCCTTTACCTCTCATTTATTTGCTCTTCTACTATCATGTCCCCCCACTGTAATCTAGCTTCTGTCTCCACCTCTCACTGAATACTTCCTCACTACTAGTTTCCTTGTCATCCTTCAGTTCTCATCTTACCCAGTCTCTGTAGGGTTTGACCCTGTTGGTCTCTCCCTCTTTCTTGGTTTTTGCAACACTAACCTTCTTTCCATCTTGTCTTTGTCTCTTTCACTGATTTGTCTTCCCCTTGTTGCTTCTTAAACATCGCTGTTCCGCAAGGTTCTTATTTCAGCCTTGACCTTTTCTTAGAGTCTACACTCTCCCCAGGTAATATCAGCCAATACCTTATTTTTAACTACTTCCCCACATCTTATCTCCAGCTCAGATCTATATCCTGAATACTCTTCTTACTGTACTCCAGGTGCCTGTTTTCTCTGCCCATCATTTCCTCTCTGCTCACATTTCATTCTTAGAGAACTCCCCAACCCACAGTCTAGAAGGGAGAGCCCTAGAACTCACATAAGCCCATTCTCCATCCACAAGTGGTAACCTAACCCAAACTGAGCCAATCAGATTCTCTCTCCCTGGAATTCGTGACCGAGACTTGGAGACTTAGAGGTAGAAACAAGTAGGCAGAGATATAAGTCATATGGAGTTGAGCCAAGGTCAGCCTCTTGACAACCTTAAATCCATGTAATCCACGTTCTGGTGAAGCAGTAACTAAACCTGCTAGAGAAGCTTAGAGAATGAAACAGAAATTAAGCAGAACAATCATACTGCCTCAGTGAAAAATGGAAAGTAACTACAGACAAATTTCCAGTATGTGGGAGGTCCAACTCTACCCCCTGCTGTTGGGTTCTATGAGATTCTTCTATAACCTTCCCATATGCCAGGATTTTGTTAGCCAGCTTTACGAGATTTCCTGATGAACAATTTATCTTTTGCATACCAATGTCCTTGCTAGAAATATCTAATTAGGTGATCTCTAGACTATCCAAGGTACTTCAAACTCAACACGTCCAACCCAGAATGACTCATCTCCTGCACTCAGCACCACATCCAACCCTAACCATATCCTTATCTTGGGGAAAGGAACCACTTCTTAATGCTACCGTTTAGAAATCTGGAAATCTAATCTCAGACTTCTCCTTCTCATTCACTCCTCATGGCCAATAAATTCTTGATGCAACTTCCTCCCCCACCTCCACCTCTGAATTGTTTCTGTGTCTTGTCATTTCTTGCCTATTTTGCTGCAGTAGCCTCGTAGATTTTCATACTACAGCAAAAATGATCTGTGTAAGCAGCAAATATGCTAGTGACTCTCCTGGCTAAAATACTTCAATGACTCCATTATTCTTTAAGAATAAAGCCTAAACTTTTTAGTATGACATCCAAGGCCTTTCATAATCTAGCTCCTGTTGCCTTTCTAACCTCATCCCTTGTCACTCTCCAACAGATAGGCTCTGCTCCAGTCACCCTGAATTGTTATGAATTCCTTGTATGTAATATGCTCTCTCTTCTATGTACCTTCACATTTACTGCTTCCTCTGCTTACATCTTCTTCTGCCCCACTCCACCCAACCACACTCTTCTCCTCAGCTGGGTGATGGCTAATTATCTTTCAAGACTTTCTCTAGATGGCATCTCCTCCAGGAAGACCTAAGTTAAATATCCCTCTGATGTATACTCAGATATAACTGTCTACTCTTTTGTCTCCTTTGCAAAACTGTGAGCAACTTGAAAGCTGTCCTAGCCATCGTTGTAATTACAGTCCCCGGTTTATAGTGGAAGCTCAATAAACATTTGTTGAATAAATGGGACACCGAGAAGACGTAACTTCTGCACTCAAAGACCTTATAGAAGTAGTGGAAAATGAGAAAGTCTATGATTATGGCATGGTGTTAAGTTCTATACCACGTAGACTTGGAGTACTATGAGAAGTGGGAAAGAGCAATTAGCTCTGTCCAAGGACCTTCAGGAAATAAGACAGGAGTTTAGGTTTGATGAGAAAGTAGAAAGGACTGAGTAAGGCAAATGGAGAGAGGAAAGGATGTTCAGCCTCTTGCAGCCAATGCCAGCCTACTTATTTTTCACAAGTTGTAAAAGCTGCTATGCATTTATGTACCACCGTTTAGAGGATCTCAACACTAGATTCATACATAAATTTACTCCAGGGAAACCAGATAGCTGTCTTAGCAGTGGAAAACCTTCAAAAAATTTTTCAAACTATTGCAGTACTTAAAAATATTTTGGATTCAATAAAACCCCAAATATGTCTCACTCTTGGAAATTTTCCCTCTTAATTTTGAAACACATGAGTAGTGTGGAAGAAATTAATCTGTACTTTCAAGTCAACCACACTTACCTCATCCAGTTGCTGTGTTAGAAGATCTGTGTATTATTCCAGGAACCTCCAGTGACCTTATTGTAATCTTTTAGACTTAGAAACAGGAAATCAGATTTTATCTAGTGTAATTTTAACCTCAGTATTTAAACATTTCCAGTACTTTCTAGATTTCATCAAAGGACTCCTTCAATCCCCAGGCCTTTGAAGTATTCCACTTGGACAAAAGCTCTTGTGTTTAAATTGTACAGAATTTTCCTGTTGATATCTCTATAAATCCTCTGTCAAAATGACTCCCAGTTCAAAACTATACACACATTCTCTTATTCTTGTGGAATCTACCAGAAATTAGCCTTTGGGAGGCACCAAACTTTAGATCATTATAACCACCAAGAACCATTAACTAACTTAGAGTAAGATTTTGGTTACTGATAATTCTAAGAAAACTCCTTAACAAAATTAAAAATATGGATTTTGCTACCTGCAATAACAGAAAAAGAATATAGATTTATTAGAAGGTAAAATACTGAGTCTAAAAGTTGCAAATGGCTCTCAATCCATATTATTCATTGCAACTGCTTCAGGTCTATTAAAGAGGAATGTAGGGAGCCAAAGAGGAAGATATAATTAATGTCACTTGGTGATTTTTTTCAATTACAAACTGTAAGGCTGCTACCGTAGAAAGTCCCCACTAGCTTAGAAGAAACAAAGCTCTCTGCTTTAAGAATGGGTCATAATAGCCATTCTCAGATAAGTCTCATTTCATTTTTTCCCACCAGTTATCTGCCAGTTGAGGAGACTTTAATCTGGAATCCTAATGTGTGGTTTTCATTTGAAAAGATTTTAACATCTAATGCTGCTTAAAACTTTGCATTTTGAAATATATATTCTTGTCCATCTCTGCCATATTTTCCCATCTCCCATTTGAGTTGTTACTAGTTGATTGAATAGGCAACTGCAATGGTTAAATGTGCCACTAAAAGGCCAAATTCCCCTTAACTGGCATCAGTATATCTTGATCTGTGGGCCTTTTTGAGAAATGACGCAGACCTTGTCTAATAACCTAGGAGAAATGACCATTTTTCTGTGCTGGGATACAATACTGCCTTGCATAAAGGGGAATATTACATGGCTAGAAGTCTAAATCCAATTGTGATGACCTTTCTAATGAAATGAGCATACATAGATGTCCTACCATGCTCTTTTGAATCACGGTCAGTCTAGAATTTAAAGAAGTGTATTTCCTGTTTCTTTCTCTAACATCATATATTCCTTTGAAGAATGCCCATTCTCCAAAAAGAAGCTCACAACTACTTGGATTTTTAAATCACACAACTTGTAATTGTGAGTCACTGGCTGATTCATCTTATAAAGTTACTAAACCCCTCATCTTATAACACAGACCTTTAATTCCTCCACTGGTAATTCAGCAGTGAGCTTGCAGCTGTTATATGTCACCATTATTGTTAGTTGTTAAAAACATGTCAAGAGTTTTGTGTTGAGGTGTTTTTTTAAAATAAATAAATAAAAGCTTAGACTGAAATAAAATATTGCCAGAAAGCGATGCTTTTAAGCAGGAGTTGAAATTTCAAGTTAATGTTTTAAAAATTACATCTTTATTTGGCTCAATTTCACTTGGGTTTTGGTCCAACAATCAGCTCTTCAGAGTACTCTGAATAAATCAAGCACTAAAAAAAAAATCCTCAAAATGATGAGTTTTATTGAGTTCTAAAAACACTTCAAGAAGGAAACAAAGCTAGTAATCACACACTTGTAAAGCAAGAGAAAAACCCTTACAATATGCAGTTGGACAAAAAGCCAAACAATTGTATATAGCTTTACCTGAATTCCTTTGTCAAAAGACCTCAGAAGAAAAGAGGCTTCAAGCTTCCATTGGTTACTCTCAATCTCATTCCCTCATGAGGGCCCAGTTCTATTATTATTGGGTAATTCCAACTTTGTATCTGAATAGGAAATGGAAGAACCCTTTCCTCTAAACCCACACCTTTGTTTCAAGATGTCTTTTGGAAGAGCTGGCCTCAAAAACCTCACAATTTTGCTACATACTGGTCCCCATGGACCAGCAGCATCCGCAACACCCAAGAGCTTGTTAGAAATGCAGAATCTCAGACTCTACCCCAAACCTACTAAATTAGAATCTGAATTTTAATAAAATCCTAAAGTGACTCATATACACATGAAAGTTCCAGAAGCACTATTCTCAGAGTGCTACTACATAACCTCACTCAGAGACGTTCTGTGAACCATCAGAACAGATAAACAGAATCTTCAGTTCAAATCAGACCTAAGCTAAAATAAGCCATCTTGCTCCTATATAGATTTGTTTTTTTTAAAGTCCAAAAACAACATGGCAAAGAACGAATATTATCATTATTGAACCCTAAGCATTGGAAAGCTACTACATTTTTCTATTTAAAATCAGATTCTACTTCTCAACGTAGTCGAAACCTTTCATTTCATTACAAAATGACCTCTACCAAACCTCTCCCCCACGCCTACCCCTCAACAGCTGTAAACCCTTGGTAAAGCCCAGGTTTGGACTAGTCTTCATGGATGTTGATAAACTGGTAAAGTAGTAGCTCTCATTTATCAAATGCCAATAACCAATGACAACGGTTTTATCAAGCATGGTTCTAAGTCTTTACCTATATTAACTTATTGAATCCTCAGAACCACCCTAAAAGATATGTTCTATCATTACCACCCCTGTTTTAGAGATGAGGACATTGATGCATGCAGAGGTTGAATAACTTGTCTCAGGTCATAAAATTACGCCATGTCAGAGCTGGGATCTGAGGCCTGTTTCAGAGCCCAGACACACAGTCACAAGGCTGTAATTACCACCGAACGCCAGGGGTATGGTATCTCTGCCTCTCACAACAGCTCTACAGGGTACATAGTGTGTAGTGGAGAACACGGGGGTCTCATAGACTAGGAAATGATGAAGCCCCTGCGTTACCCCCGATGAGTTCATGCTACCCCCCAGCCACTTTCAATATTGCAAATCCCAGCTCTTCCTATGACATCTCAACTTGGTACTGGTAAAGCCCAGGTGTTCAGTTCCCTCTGCCAATGTAACAAAGGTAAGAACACCTCACTTCACACCTCCTCCCCTCCAGCCATATCCAACATGTATACTTTATATGTATCCAGTGTGGTGTATTTTACAAGGATGGGTTTGAAGCCCTGTCAACTGTGATCATGTATACAGGTCAAACCCTGATCCTGAACACAAACCGCTACCAAAGTGCTCACTCTAGAGGGCCTCCTTGCTGCCTCACTAGAAAGCCATGATTTAGTCATTAGTATTCTGGTCAGATAGGAAACCTCCCTTGCAGAGCTGCGGTGGAGGGGAATGAAGCTTTGCACACTATAGTGACTTTATTAAAATGTAGAAAAATTGTTGAGAAACAGAAATGAGATGGGGTAGGAGGTTGCCATGACAACTCAACCATCCCTCAGTTTTCAAAGAGTGGGGAGGACCAAGGAATAGTAAATAAAGAAAAGGAAATAGAGGAAGTCTGGATGACACGTGATCGCAAATGGAATGAGACAGCTCAGAGGAACAAGTTTTAAACTGAGTGATGAGCTGGGAGGCAGAGGCGGGCCTCACAAGGGGATGCCCTTCCTCAGAGAGCAAGGAGCCTGGCGGAGACAAATCTTTATCATCAGCTTCACAGCATGGCTCGGCTACAGAGGCCACCAAACAATGCGGCTCTCGACAAATGATTTATGGATAAACAACTGTCTCTCACAAGGAAGCAGGAGTTCTCCTGGCATCCTCCTAGGAACTATCCTCCATGATCTCTGGGCATATTTTAATATATTGGTTCTGGGATCACTATTCTTCTTGCCTACCCCTCACTTCAGGATTGTCGATTGACTCCAGGCAGATCAAGAAAGATCAGGACCCTCCAGAACTCTACCCACTCATAATACATTAGATGAATTCACATATAACAAATTCAAAATATATTTCTAAGGGAAACTAGGGGGAAAGGATAACCTTTCTTCAGCACTTTACAGGATACCAAGTACTTACACATTATCTCATTTGATGCCTGGGAGCAGTCTCAGCAACCTGGGACTGCTCAGCCCTGCAGCAGCCCACAAAACCTGGTGTGCAACTCAGACTGAAATAAAGTAGTTAAGCTCCGCTACATGCAAGAATTTTCCAACCCTCCTGGAGAATGGAACTAATGCTGATGCTTTACAGCATTGCCAGTCTTCATCACACATTATGACAGCTTGAACAATGCACTATTCCCATTAATTAACACTTCAGTTTTTTGAGATTCGTGTGTGTGTGTGTGTGTGTGTGTGTGTGTGTGTGTGTGTAGAGAGAGAGAGAGACATGTACATGTAGATAACACACAAGCAGATCTACATCATTTCTGCTAACGGAGGGGAGTAACGCTGGAGATAAAAGATCGTCCAAAAATCATTTTAGGACTTTGTAATGCATGACATATATTGTAGTGGAGGCTACTAGTAGATGTTTGATATAATTTTTTTTTTTTTTTTTTTTGCGGTACGCGGGCCTCTCACTGTTGTGGCCTCTCCCGTTGCGGAGCACAGGCTCTGGACGCGCAGGCTCAGCAGCCATGGCTCACGGGCCCAGCCGCTCCGCGGCATGTGGGATCTTCCCGGACCGGGGCGCGAACCCGTGTCCCCTGCATCGGCAGGCGGACTCGCAACCACTGCGCCACCAGGGAAGCCCTGTTTGAGATCATTTTTAAGTGTGACTGCATTTTCCCCCATGCATTCTGCAAGAAATAGCAAGCGGGGGGGGGGGGGGGGCGGTTAGGGAGGAAGCAGGCAGGGATTGAAAATTGGCCCCAGATAATCCACTGATCACCTTGAAGAGCAGTGAGCCATGACACATACATCTGGAGTACAGCATCCACTCCTGGGCCTCCCCACAGGTCAGATCTCAGGCACAAGCCGCATAAGCCTTGGGCAGGGCTCAAGAAAGCTGACATCGTGGCTGAAGGGAGGAGCATTGCCAGAGAAAAGCTGCCTCACCGAGCAGAGTAAGGGCCTCCTTAGACTGGAAAAACATGATTAATGAGAGGGAAAGTTCTGGGTGAGATAAAGGCACACTTGATCATCATGTCCCAGAATGCTCTTCCTGAAGAGCTGAACACTTGGGGAAGTAAGTTTAGTAAGTCCACAGACGTTCAAAATGGTACATATCAGGTCATTGTCAAGAGGAGAAAACTGAGACTCAGAGAAGGTAGACCATGAATTTGAACCATGCACCAAGTCTTGCGTTTGATACTCTCAGTATTTCTCACAGTTCCTGAGGTGGAGGTTGCAGCTGGGGTGGGGAGAGGATAGATACTCATTAATTAGGAAGACATGGCTACAAAGTAAAAATGAGAGGAATCTGTGGCTTTGGACTATATCCTTGCAGGTTTGGCTGGGGGAGTGGATGAAGGGCACCAGTATTCACAGATGCAAGTTATGAAGCCACAACCTGTGGGTTTCCTGTACTTAAGTCAACCGAGAAATGGTTGAAATGATCCATTTCTACCAGTCATAAAATGCTGCCTAAAATTCTCCCTAGTCTTATCATCTTCTCTCCCTACACACACACAACCTCACACACACACACACGCAGAAACTCACACAATGTACTTCTGTTATTTCCCAAACCTCTCTTTTCTATTCCCTTTTATCTTTGTTTAGTTACACACAGTCTTTCACTTCTACATCAGCTGGATTTATCAAATCAGGACAAGTGTTTGAGCATCTGTCCAGCTAAATCCCAGGGCTGCAATTGCCAAGCTGCTCCCTCCAAGACTGCATTGACTAACAGACAGCCAAGAAAAGCTTACAGTAATGATAACTAATATTTACTGAGCACCTACTTACCATGTGCTAGGCACTGGGATAATAACTCTCATGCATTCAGATTCCTGAATATCTCCTTCAGTCCTTACTTATGCAACCACCTTGGGAAGTGTTACTGTCCCTATTATAGAGATGAGACCCTGAGGCAAAGAGGGGTGGGTAACTCACAGAAACTCACAGTGCTGGTAAATGGCGGGGTGAGGGAAACATGAACTGCTTCCCCTTTACCTACCCAATATTGAAAATATATCTGATGCTGTCTAAGTTGTTTTCCTCAAAAATAACTGTGTCGGTGCCTGGGTGGTTCAGTGGTAGAATTCTTGCCTGCCTCAAGAATAAATGTTTCATATTAAAATATTTTAATGGATTCAACATTCAGTTCATAATCAGCCTATTCTGTTTTGTAGATAATCTTTGTTTTCTCTGTGATGGGTAACATATGCCCTCTCACACTCCCCATTTCTGCCACCAACATGAATTTCTTAATATTCTGGTATCCGGCAACCACCTGGCCTCTTGCTCTGGTTCTCTTCTCCGATCTTAATTTCACACATTGGGAAGGTAGGCAGGACTGAATGAGCCAAGTAGCTGATCTCTTCCTTTAGTTCTACAAAGCCTCTCTAGTTTCCCCCTAATCCTTTGACCCGCCTCTTCTCCATACTACCATACTGTCTCACTCTCCTTACTTCCCCTTATTCTTCAGTACCTCTTTTTTTTTCAATAACCAACAACTATTTAGACCCTTTCCAATAGGGCACTATCCCAGAACTCTACGCAGATGGCTCTCCGGGGTCACCACAGCCTCCAAGTAGCTTTTTCTCGAGTCTTACTCTCCTGACGTCTCCATCTTTTGGCTTCCACAACACTGTACTGCCTTGCTTCCCTTGATACTAATTCTTCCTCTTTCACCTTCCTCATGGGTCCTCTTCCTCTGCCTTTCCCCTCAACGTTCTGTCTCCAAGGTTCAGCCCTCAGTCCTCTTTTCTTCTCCTCCAGTCCCCTCCTGGGCCATCAGATTCATTCCATGGTTTCACTCTCTTTGGGACTAACTCTGCAATCCAGGCATGATCGCTGGGATGACTCATTGGCACTTCTGGTGCCCACAGTCCAAGCAAAGCATTCACTGTTTCTCACTGAACCAGCCCCTTCTGTCTTCCCTATTCCTAGTAAATACCACCTTCAGTCACCCAGGTAGAAAAATGTGTTGTAATCCTAGCTACCTCCATCTTCTTCACTCATTGTATTCTATTAGTTTTAAAATAGTAAAAGATTCTCACTACATATTTCTTATTAGCACCCTGTTCAAAAACCTTCAGTGGTCTTGCACTGCCTGTTGATGAAGAGCCAGTGCTCACCCTGTCTTTGCATTTCATCTCTCCATTGGTAGCCCAAACCAACACTGCTTACCAAAGTGTGCTCCCACCAAACTAGTCACTGCCCTGTTCTCAAACACATGCCGAGCCTTCCTGCCTCCCTGTTCTGCCTCGTGCTGTTCCTGATACCTGAACTCCTCTTCCAACACACATGAAGTCTTTCCTGACCTTCTTACCCACCACTTAATGAGGCTTCCTAAGTTTTTGTTGTACTCTTTGTTTTGATCTGTTTGTCTCACCTCCTGAAGTAGCCTATAGACTCCATGCCTCAAGTATCTGTTTTCCAACAATCCTTACCTAACTTGTAAAGGGCAGATCTTCATTATATGTTTACCAAATGAATTTGAGGTGGGACTCAGCAGCTGTGTGGGAAGCACCAAGTTTCCAGGGCCCAGGCTTCTCCTAAAACCAGGCAAATATTCTCTTATTTGCCCCACGTTCCTATCTTAAAAACAGGCCTCTGTGTTAACCATTAGCCTCTGCAAGCAGTGAGATCTTAGGAATGATGGTCATAGCTACTGAGCACTGCCACGTACCTGTTTAACTTCTTTAAACTGCTCAGCGGCCCTGCAAAGTTGGCACTGTAAACCCTGTTTTACAGATGAGGAAACTGAAGCACAGAGATGTTCAGTGGCATGTCTAAGCTCAGTTAGCTAGAATGGAGGCAGCTGGATTCTCACCCAGACCCTCCGACTTCAGAGCCCATCCTCTGACCACAGTGCTGTAATGACATGCAGATTCAAAAAGGGGAGATTTTACTTGTAGCTTTTGATGGCCAAAATCTCAAAACCCACAGCCTGGGCTGATCTACACATGTATGACGCGACACGCGCAGATGTGTATTTGACTGTGATTGTGAGTGTAGGAACAGTGGAAATGGGGGTGGGGGTGCATTATGCAATCTAGCTGGTGTTTGTATATCTGCTCTTGTTCCCCCAACACAAGTCTCCAGAGAGAAGGCAGTACCTGCCATGATTTTATTCTGCCACTGGAGTCTAATCTAGGGCTTTTCATACGGTAGGTGACCCACAGTTTTAGGGCTGAATTGTATTTTGATGTACAAAACCAGTTCCCGAGCCATGCATCTCCTTGAAAGCTTCTGTTGTTTGCCCCGACTTCTCCCGGCCTCCTGACACACCCACTCGCAGAGCAGGTGCAGTTCAATAGAATGTAAGCAAATCAGCTCTGAATGTCAAAACAAGAGTTAATCAATTACTAATTTGGGAGAACCAGGAGAACAGCAAGTAAATATCCCAACAAGGTCATGCTATGAAGTACGTGAAACTCTCTTAGACCTAGTATCTGATTCAGACTTACTGTCTGAATGACTTGCCGGCTTCCCAAATGCAAGCCAGAGGCCATCAGACATGGCTTGGGATGGTATTCTGCAGCCACAGAGGCCCAATGCAAAGGCCAAGGAGGGGCCACTCCCCTGGGACAGGTGCCCAGAGGGCAGAGGCTGAAAAGCTTCTCCAAGGAGACCAATTAGCTCAAGTACAGGAAGCAAAGAGCCTGAGCCCTGACATTGGGATAAGTCAGCCCGCCAAGTTGGGGCTTGATCTAATGATTCTGCAGGAGGTTGGGCTCTGGACCAGCATCGGCACCAGCCTCCTACAGCTCTGCTCTCCCCAGGCCAACCAGAAGGGAGATACAAGCACGGGAAGCACCACCTAGGGCTGAGGCGAGCGGGCCGGTTACTGAGAGTTGCTCTCTGGCTGTAACAACGTTTAGGTGTCAGGACCACAGTGAATGGCGAAGAGGAGAAGGAATGGAGGATGGAGACACAGCGAGGGAAGCAGATTCAGAGCATGAATTCCCCAGCTCATTCAATTCACTCCACTTGCCCTGCTAGTTCTTGGCACCCGTGTCATCTTAGCCACTGTCCTCTGATCCCAACAGGCTGCCCTCCTGTGGCCTTCAGATGATTCCTCGCTCTCTCCCACGCTTCTGCCCAGGGACCTTCTTCCCTTATACTGCTATGCTCACAGCCTCTAGATCCAGTTTCCTCCCCTCTGATACCTCCCTGAGAAGGAGGTGTCCGCTCCTGGCTCAGCATTCCAAGTCCATAGAGCAGACTCAGCTCCCAGAGCCAGGAAGTACATGGAGGCTTAGGATGCAGAACTGAATCCCTCAGACACTCCGTGATGCGCCAGCAGGGGACTTCTCAGAGCCTGGGAGGAGCCAGCTCCCTAAGTGTCTCTCATCAGACTAGGTCCAGACCTCCTGAAGGACACCCACACCACCAAGGCCCCATCCAGGGGGAGAGCCAGGGCCCGGGCGGGTCCTAATGTACTAATGCTCTATCATGGAGCCAAGGAATGGGGTTGGGTTCGGCTGCCTGCAGAGCTGACTGAGGAG
Source organism: Grampus griseus (assembly GCF_964374135.1). Taxonomy (NCBI): domain Eukaryota; kingdom Metazoa; phylum Chordata; class Mammalia; order Artiodactyla; family Delphinidae; genus Grampus; species Grampus griseus. Next base: position 86,461,662 of record NC_139017.1, read on the forward strand.
CCCATGCTGGCTACCAAGGCAGGAAGTGCTGCCAGGGTGCACAGAGTAACCCAGAAGCAGAAAAGGAAGTGACAGGGGGCCACTCCCACCTCCCAGTCAGCTGGGGCTGGAGCCCTCACCTCACTGAGCACACAGCAGCCTCCCAAGTGGGTGCAAGTTACTCTAAGTGATTTCAATAAGCATCAAGGGCAGCCCTAAACCAACACCTTTGGCTTGGTCATTGGGAAAGGTGCAAGGAGAACTGATGCATAGCCCATTCATTTCAGAGATTCCTGGGGGCTCTCCATCCTCAGCAGTCCCTGGCTTCTGCAGGCCCAATGTTGGCGATGGAGCTCCCAAAGTTTTGTGAGACTTCCCCCTCCACTGCTGGACAGTTCCCCAGTAGCTAAGAGTTGGTGAGCTCTCATCGTGTGCCATGCTCTGGGCCAGCTGCTTTCCAGGAGTTCTCAAACTCTCCCAGGTAAGTACTGTTATGATTCCCAGTTTCAGGTAAAGAAGCTGTGGCTTATGGAAGTTGACCCCCTTGTCTAAAATCACAATAGCTTAAAAGTGGCCAAACCAAGATGCAGACTTTGAGCTCTTAACTAGAACAAGGTTGTGAACTACCATCCCTACCTGGGGATCAGTGAAACCATGCAGGTCTAAGAAAGGTGGAGGGAGGTGGCACCTATGACGATCTAGGGTGTAATTACCTTATTCAGAGGAGGCAGCGGCCACCTAGGTTCCATTTCTTGTTCCACGAGAGAATATGAACCTAGGTGATCAGACCTTCAGATTTTTCAAAAGAGGTTATAACTATAGATTTGTAAGCATACTCTCCCAATTTGTTTTGGTTGTTGATACAGTTTTTCAAAACTCACGATGCAGGCCAACACTGAGTGGGTCTCATAACCACGTGCGAGAGCAGTTCCTGAGGGTGCTCATGGTAACGCTACTCTAGAGCCCAGGGTCTTAGCCACTGACATTTGCTGTCTTCAAATGACCAGATAGGTCTGGCTCTGGTGAATTGGAATTTTTCTTCCTGTCATTCCATCTATGGCCTCAGTTCTGCCATTGGGAGCAATGGGGGTTCCAAACCACTCTTCTCCCTTCCTCTTCTCTGGACTAAATACCCCAACCCTTTCAAGCAACCCTTCTTGGTTGGCAGGACCTTTGCCGTGCTGGCCCCAGACACACTCCTGCCCTCTCTCGTGACTCCCAAAATCCACTGCTTGGAGCTGAGCCTTGCCCTCTCTGTCTGGTCTCTGCCATGCAGAGCAAGGCCAGCTCTCTGCCCCACCAAGGCTTGTCCAAGAATGGAACCCAAAGTCACTTGGCTTCCTCAGAAGCTGAGGATTTGCCTCAGGTTAGTGAAGGGATTCTGGTCCCTCTCCTCAGTGTTGATTGTCACTGTTGTGGGGAGTGACACCCCCAGCCACCAGCCCTTCCCCACCTTGGTCCTAAACCATCACCCCAGTCCTTCCAGGGACTGCTCCAGGGTTAGCCCTCTAAACACCCATGGCTGTCAGACCCACACTTGGCTAACATTCTCTTCAGAAAAGACAGCCTTTGGCACCAAGAATCCATCTCACTGAGTTGTGAAACAAGCCCCATCCTCCTTCCTGGTGCCTCTGTCTCAACATTTGGGGGGTTTTTCTGTGATTCATCACCTCGAAGATTCGCCCCATTGCCTGATACTCACTGTCCAGACATACCACGTGCAGACTAAAAGCCTGGCTGGAGCCGCTGTGGGTCAGAAGCAAAAGGGATGAGTCAAAGGTGAGAACCCAGATGGTCAGGGGAAAGAAACCCTCCATACTCAGCAGCTGTGGGCTTCACCATCTGCCACAAGTTGGGGCCTCTTTTGGTTCCAGTCCCGCCTGCCAACTTCCCTTATGAAACAGGGAAATGCAGATCTCGTGAGCTGCTGTGGAAACTGAGAAAAGCAAAGCAGCCCATCTTCTGCTCTCTCTTTGCCTCTCAGCTCTTCCCCGTGGCCACCGGGGCCAGGGACTGAGCCAAGCAGCTGGATTTTCCCCTGAGCAGACTCACAGATGTCGCATCTCTGTCACAGATTCTCAGAAAGGTCCCAGCTGGGGAGTTCTCCTGGTGGCCAAGTGATCCCTCACAGCTGCTAGCCTGGCGATGAGGGATTCCAGCTGGTGCCAGGTGACAAAGAACAGGTCCGGGCCTTGTCCCTTGGCTACAGGACCTGTCTGCCCTGCTCGCTAGACTTGGGATGTAATTTATCAGCAAGGTTACTATGGGGCACCCCAACCCTGGGCCCATCAAACAACTTTAGTAAAAGCAGGTTTCTGAGAGAACATCACAACCACCGCCAAAGAGCATCAGCTTTTCACTGAGCAGAGATGTCCTGAAGCTGCCTGTGTGACCCCCAAGTGGTTAGGCATTCACACTGACAGGGGCCTGCAGATGGGGACACACCCCCAAGGACACGCCTCACAGTACAACTGCAACAGGCTCATGCAGGGTCAGGGTTAGGCAAGACCACAAATTATAACATTGTTTTAGTAGCTGAATTCTCATTCCAAACACAATCTCATGCAAAACCACAGTATTCAGGCAGGTCCAAGAGCAGCTGCTCAGGTGGAAACCCAGATGGAACCGGGAAACATCCCCGCTCAGACTCTCCCCAGCATCCGCCCCCAGGGGTCCCTCAGCCTCTTCTGCTGAGTCCTGGGCTCCACCTGACATGGTTGAAAACTCACCACTCTGGTTCAGTACCTCATTGTACAGAGGGGGAAACTGAGGGCCAGAGTACATGTTGTGCATTTCCCAAGGTCACGTGGTAAATACATACTACAGGTTCAGCAGAATAAAGGGGCTTGTGAACCGAGCTTTCAGTAAAGCAAAACAACCGTACAAACGGGCAGCCCACGCAGGTAGGAAGAGGAGGTGAGTCCACACATCAGGTTAATTTTAATTTTGTCTCTGCCACCTTGCAGCTGCTTGTGCTCAGACCAGCCACCCATCTCAGCTGGCTTAAGGCTGGGGCTAGGTCCAGTGTCTTCTTGAGGCCTCTCCTGCTCAAACTTCAGCATCTAGAAAATGGCAAGTCCTCAGCAGAACAGAGCCTTGGGTGAGTGGAGAACAGGGATCCAGATGAGAGGGTGCGCCCAGTTGGCAGGCGCCGTGTCCGGGCCACCCCCACCCTCGAGGGCTCAGCATTTCTCCTTTAGTTCTTAGCCACCACGGTTGTCATCAGGGCACCGCTCGAATGCCACAGACTGGTGCTTTGCTCTGGCTGTGGGGAGTGGAGAACAAAGAGGAAGTAGAGGAGAGGATGAAGGAGGGGGCAGAGCCCTGGGAGGGAAAGCAGCACCCCAGGGCCTCCGCCTGCAACCAGGCTCTGCTCATCCTCCTCTGACTCCATGCGGCTCAGGGCATCCCTACCTCGGCTCTCCTCGCTCCCATATGTTCCCCCTTCACCTGGACCCTCACCTGCCTGATGATGCTCCTGTACTCCTCACCCTAAGGAAACCTGTCTCCTCTGCAGGCACTTAGCTGCTGCCCTTTCAAATGGTGAAGGCTATTGTTCCCCACGACCCTATCCCCAGAGTCACGGCTCCCGGCCCTCCTGTAACAACCCTGCTCTTAGGAGGCTCCTGGACCCGGTACAGCACCAGATTCCCTTCCTTTTTGGCCGTCTGTCAACAATCTGTCCCTCCCCAGTCAGTGCAAGCCTTGGCACCTGCCCCGCAGTCCTCCCCTCGTGTCCAGGCATCACCCTGACGTCCAGGCTCCTGTGCACTTCATCACTCACAGACCTCCTTCTTTCTCCCTTCAGTCCATCAGTGACTGTTAAGGGCTATTAAGGACTATTAAGGGTACAGACTAGGGCACTGAGAAAGGCCTTGTTTTTCTTTTAAGAGAAAGACCCATTCTTGCCCTCCCTTGCTGGGGTGACAGGAAACACCTGAAGATTGCTGATAAAGCATTATGCAAACAGGTCAACCCAAAACTGAAGCCCAGAGAGCAGTTACCAAGAAAGGAAGTGCTGATGGGGCACACAGAAGAGTAAGCCATCATCCGGTGTCAATCTGGAAGATTTCCTAAAAGTGAGCATTCAGCTGGGTTTCCGAGGGGGTGGGAGAAAAAGAGGGGCCGCATATATGAGCATGGATATTATCAGACCAGGAGTGATGTGAGTAAAGGCAGAGAGGACGGGAGATGAATCGCAGGTCATGTTGAGGTGTAACAAGGCTTGAGAAGGTGAGCTTTGATGGGGGTGTCCCTTAAGAGCCGTACAGGGGATTCTGAGTCTTCACAAAAGCAGGGGATCTGTAAGCAAACGGAGGTGAAAGGAAGGTGCTCTGGGAAGGATTCTGAGCAAGGACCCTGCAGGTGGGTGGTGACCCCAGGATGAGGGGCTAGAATCTGGGCGTTGGAAGTGGAAAGGAAAGGGCCAATCCCAAAGCATTAACTATAAGTCCCAACCAGCATATCAAGGCCAGATGGGCAGGGGCTGGGTCCCCTCCTTCTCAGACAGACACCCTGCACAGGGCTTTGACTGTGCCTGGCCTGCCACAGGTCGAGCAGTCCATGGGCTTTGTGCTGCCATCTGGTGGTGGTGGAGTGAAAGGCCAGTTTGCGAGGTTCCAGGACTTGCAGTGAGGGCGTGGCCAGGGAGGGCGTTGTGAGTGCATGTGGGAGTTTGCTGAGGCTCTTTGGTGGCTGAAGGGAGAAGTGGTGACACTGGAGTCCTCAAATCCTTACTTTTTCTAAAAGGGGCAATTTCTTTGCACTTTTGGTCATCTCTTGTTGGCCACCACTTAGCACAGGGCCTGGCACAGAGTCGGCACTTAGTATTTATTGTTTTTCTTAACACTAATAATGAACTAACAATTGTTGGATGCCTACCATGCAGCCGGTGCTTATGTATACTATCTAAGTTATTCCCCATAACAACCCTGAGGTGAGGATAGTATGATTTTTTTTTTAATGGAAGAGGGAACTGAAACTGAGCAATTCATTGAGTCATTTGGTGAGTATTTCCTGAGCTTTCACTATGTGTCATACTGTGCTAGACACTGGGGACAGGGAGGGAAATGCCAAGGGTGGGAGCTCTTCTAGAGCTACTCCCCTGGAGGAGAAGAGAGAGGTGATGCAAATAACTCCATAGTAATTAATGGATTTTCTAAAAAGGAGGAAAAGTACAGAGTACTTACAGATGTTATTAATTAATTTTGAGTCCATTTGATTAAAAAACATTGGCTTCTCCAAGCCTGACTTACCTACCACTGCATTACACAGATGAATATTCTTTTTTCTTTTCTTTTCTTCTTCAGCTTTGACTTCCCTACTTTCGAGTCTATCTCTTCGTGGAATCTATTCTCTTTCCTCCCTTCCTGATTAATTTCCCTTCTCTGCCAATGCAATACCTTTCTCTCTGTCATTATTATCCTTTGGTGAATACATGCTTGCATAAATGAATGAGTAAATCAATGAATGAATGAATTCATGGACACATTTATGTCACAAATATATGTCATTCATCTACCACAGGTCAGACAGTGTGCTTATGAAGACACAGTTCTTGCTCTCAGGTTACTCATGGTCTAGTGAGGGGAGAAACATGGCAAAAAATATTCAAATGCTGAATAAACACACAGGGGAAGAGAGAACACGTGTGCTAAGAAGGAGGTACCCAACAGTGCCTGCTTCTCAGGGTGATCTGCAAACGTTGGCAGCATCTGGACAAATTATGGCCATCACACCAGATCCTTGGTTCTTTAATAAATGTCCTACACTGGTACCTCTATTTATGTTGTGTCAGAGGCATGGGTGTCCTTATTTATTTAATTTTCTGGTTTATTGAGACTTACTCAATTTCCCAAACAGGTGTTTCTAAAATTTATCAGCCCTTGGAATCACCTGGGGCTCTTTTAAAAATCTCATGTCAGGGGGCTTCCCTGGTGGCACAGTGGTTGAGAGTCCGCCTGCCGATGCAGGGGACATGGGTTCGTGCCCCGGTCCGGGAAGATATCACATGCCGCGGAGCAGCTGGGCCTGTGAGCCGTGGCCGCTGAGCCTGCACATCCGGAGCCTGTGCTCCGCAACGGGAGAGGCCACAACAGTGAGAGGCCCGCGTACTGCAAAAAATAATAATAAATAAATAAATAAAATCTCATCTCAGGTTCTCATCCCAGACGCTCAGATTTAATCATCTGAAATGTGGTCTGGATACCAGGAATTTTAAAAGTTCTCCCAGGAGGCCAAGTTTGAGAGCCACTCTTGAAGATCCTCAAGGATCTGTCCTGGGAGATGAATGGAATCACATGCAAGTTTGAGGAGAACATGGGAGGCCCTGCAGCCAGGGACTGGCTCCTGAGTCTGAAGGACAAGACCATGACCCTCAAGGAATGGGCCCTGCTGAACCCTAAGTCAATCAACAGTGTGTGAAGTTGTGTGCACTCACCCAGCAGTCATCTAGCACTCACTTGTCCTCCACTGAGCACAAGTCAGCCCATCTCTGCTCTCGAGGATCTGGTTGGGGAAGATGGATCTAAAATGTTCAAGAGAATCCTGTGTGATTGGCAATAAGACGTGGGAAATCCAGGGTACCACAAGGGCACCGTATCTGGCCTCCTGTATCCTTTCAAGTCCTCTCCTCTTGTGCAGTCCTCCACAAAGAGAACTCAACCAACAAAAATTTATGGGACACCCATTATATGCCAGGCACTGGGCGAATCCCCCTAAGGCAGTACAGAGATGAACGAGATAGAGACCTACTCTCAATGAGTTCACAGACTACGGGGAACGAAGTCTTCCTCTCTCATTTTTCTCATACAAAACAGCTTGGGGTGAATCCTGTCCCCAAGTAGAAACCAGTGCTGTAGGAATATGGAGGATGGTCAGGTCAGCCCTGACATGGTGGTGGAGGGGACTCTTTAAAGCAAACCTTAATAGATGGGTGAGATTCCAGAGGGTGAGCATGGAAGAAGGGGAAAGCATTTCACTCCTCACCTATTTTGCTAGATTCTTTCCTATTTCTCTCTCTTCTTTAAAACCCATGGATCAAAACTGAGAAGGCAACTCCCAATCAGGACACGCCCAGTGTGCAGGACAGAGCTGGGAATTGCTTCTTGACCTTTGCTGGACCCGTGCCCACTAACGCTTCTGGCCGCACACTGCTTTTCCCCTCATCAGGTCACATGTGCAGACTGTGATCAGTGAAAAGCCTCTTCAACCAGCACCATCATCTCCAAACAATAAGGCCTTGTTGGTGCGTGAGTTTCTCATTGCAGTGGCTTCTCTTGTTGCGGAGCACGGGCTCTAGGCGCGCGGGCTTCAGTAGTTGTGGCTCGCGGGCTCTAGAGCACAGGCTCAGTAGTTGAGGCACACGGGCTTATTTGCTCCACGACATGTGGGATCTTCCCGGACCAGGGCACAAACCCGTGTCCCCTGCATTGGCAGGCGGATTCTTGACCACTGTGCCACCAGGGAAGCCCAACAGTGGCTTTTTCACCTCATTTCAATCATCCATGTGGTACTGAATTCAAGAAAAGGGGAAACTCAACATTGCCCAAGAGCGGTCCCTCTAAATATAAATGTTTGCCTCAAGGCATTGCACTACTTTCAATACCCTCTTTTCCCATTCCTGGCCTTGTTACTCACTTCCTGTCCACCTCACAGGAGCTTCTGCCTCTCTCACTTCCTCCCCAACCCAAGTCTGGCACTAACATTTTCTATAATAGATTACTAGTTAGATGTCTCCAGTTTTATTTTAGTGTTCTTCTCTCACCGTTTTTCCTTTCCCTCTCTGCTCTCTTTCTTCAGACTTAATCAATCATTAAACATTTACTGAGCATCTACTAAGTGCCAGTTTCAATCATGGAGTATAGAGAAACCCAGGAGTTAGTCCTGGTCCTGAAGTGCTTATGATCTAACTGATGAGAGAAGGAGAAGCAGAGGTAGATCAAGATAACATGGCATTAGCTGGCATGGTCTTGTTGGTATAAACAAGAGGCTTAGTGGTTAGGACTTCACATTTCAAGGGAGGGAGACTTCAACATGGGGCAGTGGATAGAATCTGGAACTACCAAGTCTTTTTGAGTGGCCATTAACTTAACACATACTATGTGCCAAGCAGTGTGCTGAGTGTTTTCTTTCAGTGTCTCATTTAATCCTTAACAGCTCCTTGAAGCAGGTGTTTTTATTATTCGTTTTACTGATAATTAAATTATAGCTTCTGTAGATGATGTAACTTTCCAAAGTCACAGAGCCGGGAAGGAGCTGAGTTGGGAGTCTAGCCCAAGCCTCTGTGACCCCAGACATCAAGGTTTGGGTCAAGAGCCACACCACCTGTGGAGTCAGTTTCCTGTGCGTGAAACAGGGACAGCAATTCCTCTTTCATAGGGTTGGTGGGAAGACTAAATGAGATGCAATAAAACACGGACTGCAGTAGATACCCAGTAAACAATGGCCGTCTTCCTCATCATCAGCAGCAGCGTCCTTGTTACATTCTTATCATTAAAGCTTCACAGGGGAAGCAGGAAGCGGGTCATGGATGTTTTGTTGGTTTTTTTTTTTTTTTTTTTTGCGGTACGCGGGCCTCTCACTGTTGTCGCCTCTCCCGTTGCGGAGCACAGGCTCCGCAAACTATTTACCAAAGTGGATTTACCATTTGTCACTCCCACCAACAATGTATGTGATTTCAATTTCCCCACACCATCATCAAAAATTGGTATTGTCAGTCTTTTTTATTATAGTTATAGTGTGTAGTGGCTTCTCCATGTGATTTGAATTTGCATTTCCTGATGACTAAGGATGTCAAGCATCTTTTCATGTGCTTATTAGCCCTTTGTATTTATTCTTTGGTGAAATGTTCCTTCAAATCTCTTACCTATTTTTTGAGTTGTTTTTCTCCTCTTTATTGACTTATAGAAACTCTTTATACATTCTGGATGTGAGTCCTTTATCAGATATAGGATTTGCAAATATTATCTCCCAGCCTGGGTCTCTCTCTTTTCATTTTCTTAGTGTTGCTATCAAAGAGCAAATGCTTTTAATTTTGGTGAAGAAAATTAGACTATCAGTTTTTTCTTTTATAGGTCATGCTTTCTTAGTCACTTCTAATAAATCTCCCAATAACACAAGGTCACAAAAATTTTCTACATGTCTTCTAGCTGTCGTTTAGTTTTAGCTCTTTCACTTAGGTCTATGATCCGTTTTGAAGTTGATTTCTGTTTATGGTATTGGGAAGGGCCTACGTTCATGTGTTTGCATTCAGCTATTCAATTATTCCAGCCTCACTTGTTAAAAAGACTATCCTTTCCACACTGAATTGCCTTTGCAGCTTTATCAGAAATGTCCATATATGTGTAAGTCAATTTCTGGGCTTTCTTTTCTGCTCAGTGAATCTAATTGTCTATCTTGATCAATATCACACACTCTTTATTACTGTAGCTTTATAATAAATCTTGAAATCACATAGTGTTAGCCCTCTAATTTTGTTCTTTCTGAAATTTATTTTCGTTAGTCTAAGGTCCTTTGCATCCCATTTGTCAATTTCTATTAAAAATTATGCTGGGATTTTAATTAGGATTGCATTGAACATATTGATTATTTGGGGAAGAACTGACATCTTAATATTGCGTCTTCCAACTTTGGAATGTAATATATCCCTCTGTTTACTTAGGTCTTTCATTTATGTCAGCAATGTTTTGCAGTTTTCAGTGTAAAAGTTTTTCACATCTTGTATCAAATTTGTCCCTATGTATTTCATATTTCAATGCTATGGTAAATGATGTTTCTAACTTCAATTTCTAATTGTTGCTAGTATTTAGAACTAATATGGTTGATTTTTGTACTTTGATCTTGTAACCTGACACGTGGATAAACTCATCTATAAATTCTAGTAGCTTTTTTTTAATAGATTCCATTGGATTTCTACATAGATAATCATGTCATCTGTGAATAAAGATAATTTTACTTCTTCCTTTCCAATCTGAATGTCTTTTTTATCTTATTGCACTGGCTACAATCTCCAGTAGACTCTTGAATAGAAACGGTTAGAGTGGACATACTTGTTTTCCTGATGTTAGGGGGAAAGCATTCTGTTGTTCACCATTAAGTATGGTGCTAGCTAAAGGTTTTTTTATAGATGCATTTTACCAGGTTGAAAAAACTCTCTTCTATTCCTAGTTTGCTGAGATTCTATCAGGAGTGAATATTGGGTTTTGTCAAATGTGTCTGTTAAGATAATCATATGGTTTTTCTCTTTTATTTCTTTAGTATGTTGAATTATGTTGATTTTTGAAAGTTAAACCAAACTTGTATTCCTAGGATACACCCCACTTGGTCATGATGTATTATTCTTTTTTTATTATTTTGGATTTGATTTGATAAATTTTTGTTCAAGTTTTCCATTTATGTTCATGAAGCATATTGCTCTGTAGTTTTCTTTTCTTGTGATGTCTTTGTCTGGTTTTAGTATTAGGGTAATGATAGAAGTATTTTCTTTGATTTTCTGAAAGTGTGTGTGTAGAATTATTTCTTCTTTAAATATTTGGTAGCATTCATCTGAGCCTGAAATTTTCTTTGGTGGCAGGTTTTCAAATACAAATTTATGTTTTTAATAAGCATTGAGGTGTTTGGCTATCTATTTCTTCTGTGTGAGCTTTGGTAGTTTGTGTCTCTTAGGAAATTTCTCCATTTTGCTAAGTTGTTGAATTTATTGGCATAAAGGTGTTCACTAGATTTTTTCCCTTATTATTCATTTCATGTCTTCAGAATCAGTAGTAATATCACCTCTTTCATTCATGGTTTTATTTATTTCTCTTTTATCTAGTTAAACTGACTACATCAATTTTATTGATTTTCTCAAAAAATTGGTTTTGGCTTCATTGATTTTTATCTATTGTTTTCTGTTTTCTATTTTATTGATTTCCATCCTGATCTTTATTTCCTTCCTTTTGCTTACTTTGGGTTTCATTTGCTCTCCTTTTTCTAGTTTCTTAAGGTAGAAACTGGAGTTATTGATTTGAGATCTTCCTTTGTAATATTGGCATACAATGCTATAAATTTCTCCTAAGTACTGCTTTAATGGCATTCCAATAATTTTGATGCATTAGATTTTTCTTTCTTTTTTTTTTTTTTTTGCGGTACGCGGGCCTCTCACTGTTGTGGCCTCTCCCATTGCAGAGCACTGGCTCCGGACGCGCAGGCTCAGCGGCCATGGCTCACGGGCCCAGCCGCTCCGCGGCATGTGGGATCTTCCCGGACCGGGCACGAGCCCATGTCCCCTGCATCGGCAGGCGGACTCTCAACCACTGCACCACCAGGAAAGCCCCCTACATTTTTCTTTTTTTAATTCGAGCAGCATGAAACTTCAAGCAAGCAGGGTGGTGGGCTTTCCCATTTGTTTTATACCAAGTTTGCTACTTTCACTGAAAACTGCTGAACATGGGACTTTCACCCTCTTCTCTGAATCAACAGCCTCCTCCAGCAGTAAAGCTGCTGGATTTCACATCCAGCCACACTCTGCCAGCTCTACTCTCCCGAGCTCAGAAGGAGGGGGGCAGCCTGGAGCAAGAACACCCCAGACTCCCGTTGTTCTTAACAGAAGTTCAACAGTTTTTTTATGAATAAATATTTCTTAATGTGTCATTTGTATTTGATCAATTTTCAGAGCCAGCCCTGAAATGATTATTTTTGACACTTTTGTCCAGTTTAACATTATTTTTGGATGCGAGGATTTGCCAATCTCTTCACTCTGCCATGGCTGGAAATCCTACCAGTTGTTGTTGCTTTTAATGGAGTTATAGCCATGCTGTGCATACAATTTTATGTTCCAGAGATAGCTGTGTTTTGTTGGGCTAAAGAGTTATGTTACCTGCAAGGGCTATGGTTAAAATTAGCCCACGAATCCATTTTTTACAGAAACTTGTGAAAAATTAGCAGATGAACCTTTATTCACTCAGCAAAAAACAGCAATCTAAGGAGTGGGACTTTGCAGGACAGAACAAGTCAGATGCCAAAGCCAGTGTTGACACTCAGGAATCTCCAGAGACTGAAGTCTGTGGGGGTAATACTGAGGCACTCTAGTTATTTTAGGATTTCAAAAAGCCCTAGGAAAAGTCACACCTTTACTTGTAACAAGGCTTCCCAGGCAAAAGAGAATGTCAAGTGGCTTTACTTTGGGCTGAATTCTCACACTTCAGCGAGGCGGTCCACAGTCTCTCATGTTGGCCAGAAGCTATGTTGGCCGTTATAAATGTTCACATTGTCAACAGTGAATAGACACACTCATCTTTACATAATGAAAGCAGTTTGTTTTGCAGGCAAAGCGATCCCACACGTGGGGCATCTGGGGGTGAGTGAGGAGGTTTTAAAAGGAGCTTTCAGTGGGAATGGCCAAAAAGCAGGAGCCATGTGGAAGACAGGAGGACCTGGGAGTCTGACTACATCCACTTCAGATGCTGCCCTGCCCTAAATCCTTGAACTCACCTCCCTGCCACATCCCCACCTCAGGACATCTGTTGGCTAGAGCAGCAATTCACCGCCTCACTCCCTGCCCTGCCCAGTCCCACCTTCTGGCTCTCTGCTAAGTGAGGGCCCCGTTCTGAACAGCACAGCATTCAGCCCCTGAGAAGGGGCACGGGAAAGACAGGCGAGGCCATGGGCAGCCGTGCCTGGGAAACAGAGGGGGCGTACCATCAGGAAGACGCTCCACCAAGCCCAGTGGGCCAAACCACAACATGAGGACCTGGGATGGGGCGGAGGCGGGAATGAGCAGTGGGTTCTCAGCGTGCTGGATGTGCCCTGGAAACCGTGAGGTGACCTCTAAGACGCTGTCCAGCATGCAGCCTGCAGGGCTGACCTGCCCACGCAGGATTCACCCAGGGGGGAAGAGGGAGGGTCTGGAGAAGGGTGTGTGAGTACAGGGATTGAGTCTGGATGCTAGAGATTTCAGACTTAGTACGGAGGCTGAGAAATCGGAAAGGAGACTCCTGGCCCTGGGTACTCCCTTTGTTGGTGCCTAATCTCTTTCTATCTCCACACCCCCACCCTCATTAAACCAGATTCTGCTTTCAGGAGGCTCTCATAATCGCAGTTCACAGCAGTGTTTGCTATGGGAGATGTTACATGGAGCAGTGGCCTTCTAGAAGGGGATAGACCCAAGTCATCCTGGACAGGCTGGGAACACTGTTCCTGGAGGGGGTGGATGATTAAAGGGGTTTATCAGGTAGAGGGGTTTGTATTACTTAATTAAACCTCCAGTTTCTGGGTTCTGTATTTGGTGGGGGTGGGGGGAGGAAGGGACTGTTGTCAGCAACCTGATCTCAGGTGACTTGGAGGTGCTGGGGTTTGGAGCTTGACAAATAGTGGGGGGAAAATCCATTTTTAAGTCTCAAAATCTCACCTGCCCTTTTTAAAAAAGCTCTCAGGACCTGGGTTAGCAAATATGCAGGGAGCCAGGGGCTGTTTCAGAAACCCTAGCCTGTGGATATCCAGTTCCCATCTCTACATCTCTCCGGAGCTGGTGAGGGGAGGGTTGCTGTAGCCTCAGCCTGTGCCGCAGTGCGCAGATGCTGCCTTGTGTGGCGCCCTCTGGTGGCCACGAGCTGTGTATGCATCTGGTTCTTTCCACAGAAGTGATTTCCACCTTCTCTGTGCAGGTCCAGAGGGACCCCTGGGAATGGGAGCAGATTTCAAAACCAAGACAAGAGAGCTCAGGTCAGCTCAGGTTACTACGTGCTTCCTATACCCACGCACAGGGTAAATACAGGTATTATCATTCATTCGTTTATTCATTCACTTATTCCCCCAATATGCGTCAGGCATCTCCTAGGAAGTCATGTGTAAGCAGAGATGCCATAAAGAGAGCAAGTCATGAGTATGTTTGGGAGACAAGTCTTCCAAGCCCTGCTGCGGGGATGTACTTGCTGGGTTTGAGGATGGGCAAGGAGGCAGCTGGTCCAGCCAAATGAACGTAGGAGGGTGGTTGGAAATGAGGTCAGAAAGGTATCCAGGGCACAGATGGTTCAGAGCTTTCCAGGCCACAGAAAGGCTGTGGGTTTAGTTCGAAGGGTGATGAACACCATTGGATTTTGAACAAAGGCATGACGCAACCTGATTTCTGTTTCTAAAACATCACTCTGGCTTCTGCATGAGGCAAGGGTAAGAGCAGGGAGAACTGTTGAGAGCCCAGGTGAGAGATAAGAGTCTGGCACCTGGATTGTTCTTGGAGGAGACAAGGCAAAAGATTCAGAATACATTGAAGACAGAGACAATAAATAGGAGTTGCTCATGGGTTAGTCAAAGGCTGTCTCCAGGGACTGGGGCCTGAGCAACTGGGTGAGGAGTGGTGCTACCTAAAGACATGGCGGGGGGTCAGGCTTGGGAGTTAGGTGACAAAAAGGAGAATTTCATTGGAAGTGCCAAGTCGGCGCTGCCTATTAGAAGTCTAAGTAATGATGTAAGGTAAGCCTGAGCATCCTTTTCCTTCTCTCTTTGTTTCTTTCGTAACCCTCCTGGGTCTCTTTCTCATCAGAGGGCCATGCCTCCTCCCTCTTACTTCCCAAAAGGAAAGCCCTCCCAGGACAATAATTCCAAACAGAAAGAACAGAGGGTGTCAGTGATCTTCCAGGGTGGAGCCTCAACTGAATGGCAAAGCCAGGGAGGAGGTTGGGATTCTGGGTTCCTCGGACTCTCCAAAGGAGGGTTAGAAGAGGAGAAAAAACTTTTCATCACAAGTTGACAGGTTGCTCTCCATGTGGCTGGACCCATCCTACTGTGGAGTGTGGGATCCTGTGATCCCAGCAGGGAGCGGCAGGACCCTGCCTCCCAGGGTGGAGTCCTGAGTCCTCCCTGTGCCTCCTTTCCTACAGCCACCCAGCACGGGGAACTGGGCTCCCACGGCATCTTCGCACCCATTACCCACCTTCTGCAAGTCTGTGGCCCCCCTGTGGTCAGTGAGCACCAAGAGCGGGCGGCCACCACTTCTCCCCCTACCGCCATACTGCCTCCCCTATCCTCTGCCAGCCCAGGTCTTTCCTCCTTGAAAACCCTGCTCAGAACTCTCCCCATCTGGATACTGGTCCCATCTCTATATTACAATCCACACTTCCAAACAGATGGATGGGAAGAAAGATAAGGCTACTTTGAATAAAACTCTAGTGAGACTTTACCAGGCTTTTTTTTAAGTAACATTTTTAGCTCTACCACTAATAAATTATTTCTTCCTGCCTGAAATAGAAGTTGTGACCCTGATGTGGTACAAATATTGACCCTGAATGGAGGCCTAGTGCTATCAGACTCTGCCATGTCCTGTGCTTGTGTGGCAAGGATGAGGCCATGGGACTCAGATGGGGTGTGGAG
The DNA here is from genome assembly GCF_964374135.1 of Grampus griseus. Classification (NCBI taxonomy): domain Eukaryota; kingdom Metazoa; phylum Chordata; class Mammalia; order Artiodactyla; family Delphinidae; genus Grampus; species Grampus griseus. The sequence continues at coordinate 86,476,986 of NC_139017.1, forward strand.
TCCTGTCAACGGAGGACATTGTAAGTGTGTTTGTGCGGCCCTGGCCCAGATGTAGCTCTGTGGGCCACGGCACTTGGACCCTCTCCTGACCCTTTGACCACAGCTCTGCTGACTCCTTCCCCTCCTTTCCCTTCCTTTCCCCATAGTGTGGGTGTTCTAGAGACTTCTCTTTTCATTCCATCTATACTGCCATCCAGGAGGATCACATTCTTCCCTATGGATTCAAATACCCCTCCACAGTGATGACCCTCTATCCCCAGTCCCCGGCCCCTCTCCTGAGCATCAGGCCAGCATTGCCATCTGCCTAGCTGACAACGGACAGGCGTGTCACAGCAGCCCCACAAACTTCCACATCTGCCAGAACGGCCCACCCTGGGAGCTCCATCCCCCAGCACATAGGTGAGCTCACACGCACAGGCGCCACGCACACAGCACCCTCCGAGTCCCCTGCTCGGCCCAAGGCACCAGCACACTTCCCCTTCCTCTCCCATCCCACTGAATCCTATTGGCTCCCTGTGATGGCTCCCTGTTGTGTTTCCTCTTTGCTGGCATCCTCACTGCTTCATCCCTTCATCCCTTGTCATCTCTCACCTGGAGATGCAACCTTCTTTCTGCTTTCCTGCCTCTGTTCTCAGATCATCCATTCCATGTTTTCACTACAAAGTACATTACATTCCTAAGTTAGCTTCCTAAAACCTAGGTTAGCTCCTGTCACACACCGACACAAAACCGTCAGGGGTTCCCTTTTGTCTACAGGACAAAATAAATCAACTCCTCAGAATGACATTCTAGGCCTTTCCCAGTCTTTCTCAATGATCCTTCCTGTCCTGCCATGTCTTTCCATGCTGCCTGACCTGGAATTCCTGGGACAGGTGAGATTTCTTCTGTGCTCTGTCCCTGTTGTCCCCTGACCCTGGAATTAACTCATTCACTTAGGCACTTATTTCACAGTTATGTATTGAGCACCCACAGTGTTCCAGGCACTGGGAATAATGAAATATAGAAAAATCCTCAAAATCCCTCCTCATGGACTTTACGTTCTAGTAGTAGGGGAATAAGACAATGAACAAAGAAGTACATAGCAAATTGACAGGTTGAGATAAATGCTATGAAGAGAAATACAGCATGATTAGGTGCAAAGCGGTGGAGGTTGCTGTTTGAGATGGGCTGTCCTGGAGAGCCTTTCTGCAGCGAGTGGACGGATGTATGAAGTCGGGGGTGAGGTACACAGATTTCCCAGGCAGAAAGCCCCAACGCTTGCCTCAACACCTCTTTCAGGCTTTTGGACATTCTCCTTAAAGACACCTCTCAAATCCCCCATATTTTATGAAGGCTTTCCTTTTCTTATGCCCTTTTGTACTTTATTCCTGAATTTAAGCTAGTTCATTCTGCCTTGGGTTAGAGTCAATTGCTGACCACTCTGCTGCCCTCTCCAGCTCTAGAGAAGGATCTACTTATTCAACTAATATTTGTTGAGTGGCTCTTAAGTGCCAAGCTCCAGGTGCCCCCATGGTGCTTGGCTCGTGCCAAGGGCTGGGCTGGTGAGTCAGACAGACCGCAGTTCATCTCCTGACTCTTGAACCTGGTCACTGGCTACATGGCCATTGGCGAGTCACTCAACCTCACTAAGCTTCAGTCTCTGTATTTGTAGAACAGGAATGAAAATAGTACCCATCCCTGTTAGGTCTTATCTGTATCACAGAAGCCTGGAGAGAAGAGTTTCCATTGAACCCTCATGCCCAGGTTCTATTGTATTTTTCTTAGGCACCGTGCCACCTTCTTTACCATTTAACTCTGAGGTCCCACTTTTCTTAGAGGAAGAACTTCTGCTTAGTTACCGGAAGTTCATGGGCCTCAGACAGGGTGCAGCTGGAAGAGAAGGGAAAGGTATGCAGTCCATTGTGAAGTGACTTCCAGCCCCTCCACTGCTGTCCCAGAGACCCCACTGTGCTGACCTGGCAACAACCATGACCTTGGCTGTGACCAGATGAATGCAGGGGGAGGGCCAGCTGGCAGCTGCCTCCACAGCCCCTCTTCACCCCGGAAAGGGAGGCCCGGGGGAGGGGCTGCAGACACCCCTGCCTCTTCAAGTGCACGGCCAAGCTGGCTTCGGGATCTACGGCTTAACGCAGCAGATTCTAAGGGCCAGAGATCAGAGAAGAAAGCAAGTCCTTTGGGGTGTGCAGGAATCTTATAGGACATCTCTGCCTAGACCCAGAGGCCCGTGGACAGCCCAGCACCACACCCTTAAGGCAGGAAGAAGCTCAGAGTTTTCTCTTCCTGCGTGCCTGGGTCCTCTCCCTCTTCCCCCATCCGGTTTTGGTTTCCCTGGGCACCTCTCCGCACCTCACCCATATGGCCACTGGGTGGCACTGTTGGATGATCCTGGAATTTCAGGAGAAAAGCAGGCAAGCCAAGATTGGGCTGGGAGTGTGGACGGGTAGGACAGGGTTCTGACGCCCTGTCCCCTCATCTAGTTATTCCTTGCGCCCCTAGGCCCTTGTTCATTCAGAGACTGCCTTCCGCTCACTTTCCCAGGTGCATCTTGTCTCTGCAACAACAGGAAAGTTGCCAAGATGGCTCAATCCTCTAGCTTCCCTTTCTCTCCCCTTCTTCAAAGACAGGTCAGAAAGTATGAATCATCTAGAACCCCAGATCTGAGTTCCCTGGACAAGGCCCTGCTGCCTCTCCAGACCAGAACTCATTCCATTCAACAAACACAGATTTGCTCGCCGGTATTTTCCTATCCAATCTTTCACCTACCTAATTCTACTTCCTCAGCATTCTGGGGAAGGCCATGCCTAAGTGGTGTGTAGCAGGCAATCAGGCCCCTACCCTGTTCTTAAAGGTCTCCTCTGGGTCCCTTAGTCAGTCAAATGCCCCACAGAGTCCATCATTTCCCCCCATATCTAACTGAACCCTCTCACTGCAGTTTAAACCCACTTTTTCTCCGTAGGGGCTCAGAATCGAAGACTCCCCTGAGTTCCCCTTGTAATGACCCATCTTGGACTCAGAGAACATTATTAAGATGCTCTGAGCATCAGGTTTGCACTGTTTTGAATTACTTCAGGATTCGTTTCAAAGTGATTTGGCAGCTCCAAAATTCCTTCCTCCCTTTTTAAACAGGCAGTGAGATGTGATGGGGGAACTGCTGACTTGGGGATCCTTGAGGCCTGGGACCAAATCCCAGCTCTGCCACTTACTAGAGCCATGTGACCTTGAGCAGGTCCACACAACCTCTCTGAGCCTCTGTGTTCTCTCAGTAGAATAGTTATAATCAGCTCACTTAGAATACTAGTGGAGCATAAATGAGACACGTCTATTTGTGTGTATGGGGCTCCCATTCCTTAGCTGGGGCAAAGTCAAAGAACAAGTCATAGAACAAGAAGAGGCCATGTACATCACGTAGTCCAGCTTTCCCATTTTACAGAGGAAGCAGCTGAGGCCCAGCGAGGGGAAATGACTTCCTCGAGGTCACATGCCCCAAGGTGGCGGAGCCGCGGCTGGAACTGCCAAGCCGACTGTCTTTCCATGATATCAAGTTGCTTCTGGTTTGTCTGCCTTATTCCCCTTCTCTATGGACTAAAGGCAGTAAAGAGGAGAGAAGAAGGATGTAGGGGTTATAGTAACCATCAGGCCCCGGGCTGTGGACACTAAGGTGACAGTGTGTGCTAGGCTGCATTCGTGGGGCAAGAGCAGTGACTGTTCCCCTACCTCTGGGCCGTTTGGGCCACACCTGGGCCAAAGCTCTCTCCAGTGGGGACCTCTCATGAGGCATACTTAAGGAGTCATTTTCAGAGAATGGCAGGGTGATGCAAAGCCTTCAGCCATGGCATTTTAGGAAGAGGTGAGGGCCCAGGGAGGATGACCTCAAAGAACAGAGGCCTTGGGGCTCCTGGTCACTCTCTTCAACTTTGTGAAGTGCGGATGTTTGCTGGGGAGGGGGGTACAGAACTGTACTTTATGGCCACGAGTGGAATGAAGAACCCTGAGTGAAGGCTTCAGGAAGGAAGATTCCAGGTCAACAAAAGGCAATCAAAAAGTCAGCTCTGTCCAAAACTGGAATGGCCCACGGTGAGAGGGAGTGAGCACCGTCCTTGAAAGCATGCATGCAGAAGCGGGAGGAAAGTGAGTTAAAGAGTCCTTAGGAATCCTTGAAAAGCTTAAAGCGCAGAGTGACAGGTGGACAAGATCAAGTCCAGCCTGTAGGGTGCCTGGATACTCGAGCTATGAAAACAGCACAGCAGAACAGTTAAGACCATGAATTCTGGGGCCTGAATTCCAATCCTGGCTCTTGCCTGGACCAGCAGTCTGACCTTGAGCAAGTTGCCTAACCTCTCTGTGAAATAGGGAGCCACAACCCTCCAGGCAATCATCCTCCCCACTCTGCCATCCTCTGGGCGATGCTCTGCCCCCTGGCAGTGGCTGGTGTAAGGCCGGCCCTCCTTCTTGACCCCTCTAGGCCTAAGGCAAGAGTCAGGAACAGCCCCTGCCTGGTCCTGTGGTGACTCAGGGTTCTTCAGAAGCAGGGGCCTTCCAGAGATGCCAAGTCTGGGGGCTGAAAGGCAGGGGGAGATGGTTAAGCTGTGGGGTGTCACGGAGTCCATGCACGTGCCAGTGTTCACTAGTTCACACTCACGGCTGGGCCAGATGCTCTGTGCTCGGCCTGGACCAAACACAGGGATGCAGGCAGAAGACACGCACCCCTGCCTTCAAGATGCCCCCTGCCCAGTGGAAGACAACATAGGGACAGAGACAGAAGCCAGGAACTCAATGTGATGACCTGTGTCCCAGAAAGCGTTCAGGCATTGCCTTAGAGGGTGGGGACCAGGGAAAAGGTCCAGAAAGGCTTCGTGGAGGATGTGACATGAGTTGAATGTTAGAAAAGTAGTCATTGGGTTGATGTGGGGGCAGGTGTTCTGTGTTGGGAGCCTGGAACCATCTGGAAGCTCATATTTCTTTTAGCCCTTCCTGCAGGTGAGGTACTGAGATAAACACCCTGTGCACATTCTCTCATTTGATCCTTGGAGCGAAAATTAGGCATTATTATTCCCATTTTACAGACTGGAACCCAGAGAGGAAAAATACCCCACCTGAGGTCACATGAGTGGCAAACAGCAGAGCCAGGACTCAATCCCAGGCCTATCTGACTTTAGGTCTTTGGTTAATCTGTGTGTTTTGAGCCAGTTTGAGCCTTCAAGATAATTTAATTTGATGCCAATATAGACTTCTGGGATGGGGGACAAAGGGAGGGCAGGGGAACATCAGATCGTGAAGGGCTTTGCTTGCCTTTTAGGTCACGCAGTTTAGGGAGCCAAAGCAGGAGTTCAGAAGTAAGTGACGTGATTGGGTTTGCGCTTTAGGAGGATAACCATGACAACCGTGGGGGGAGGAGACAGGGGGGAGCTAGTCTAAAGGCAGGGGACCAGGAGAGGCTGCAGTGGCCCAGACCATGCCTGCAGGTGGCTTAAACCAGGGTAGCAGGAGAGGGAGAGGGAGTTAGAGAGCAGTGAACAGACGCCAAGGCCAAGTGATTAATTGCCTGTGGGTGATGTCAGGGTGGGGGAAGCAAAGAGAGCTGATAGAGACTCCCAGGTTTCTAGCTTGGGCAACAGGGTAAAAGGTGTCCACTCCCAACAAGGAGAGTGAGAGGGAGAAGCAGGCCTGTGAAGTGGGGCTGAGGAGCCTGCAGCTGTGGAGACAGGCCTGGGCTGAGGACAGAGCCCCCAGGGAGCCAGCCATGAGCAGCGCCAGGGAGCAACCTTGCTCCGGACCTTGATCTGACCCGGGCCAGCTGGCTCACGAGATTGAGCCGCTTTCCTCTGTGAGCCACCGGGACTCGGTACAGATGGCAGCCATATGTGGTGCTGGCTGGAGAACGTGAATTGTCCCTCTTACAGACGGGCTGTCAGGGCATTCAGTTGCCTCTTCCGACATCCAGGCCACACTGGGCAGCCTGAGTGAGCCGCCCTGGCCACAGAAAGAGTCCTGCATCAGAAGAGCCCAGAGATGTTGTGGTTGACGGGGGACACTGCCAGCACTCCCAGAAGCCAAACTTCCTCCACAGGCAGCTAAAGTCATAGGTGGTCCAGGGGATGTGGCCTAGAACACAAAAGGCGTCTGCTCTCACAGCTCGTCATAAACTTCTCCCACTTCCCTTTCTAATAGAGAAGACCATGGTGACCATGCTGAGAGCATGGTCTGCTGGCGGCTAACGCTTAGTGTTTGCTAGGGCACAGGCACTGTTCTAAGTGCTTTACATTCCAATCACTCAATAGAAATATGAGGGGAGGACCCAAGTCACAGAGCCAAAAGGTGCCAGGCCTGGGATCGGGCCCTGGACCTGCCAGCACCGACAGCTGTGCCTCAACCACTATGCTATTCCGCCTTTGGGTGTTAACAGCAGGGGCCTGACTGTGAGACAACCAGCATAGCGCCTGACACGGGGGCGTGGCTCCAAAAGGTGAGGGAAGGCCCACCCCCTTCAACCATTCCTTAATGTACACTTCTATTTGGCCAAGATTTGCAGGACAGTGGGATGAGTGCATAGCAGCTAATTCAGGACAGGAACCAAGGCCCAGGCCTCCATACAGGAGTTCCTTGGAGGCAGCAGGAGTTAATCTCAGAAGGCTTCCTGTAGGAGGCAGCCCTTGACCACCTTAGGAGACATGTAGGAGGCAGTTCTCAGATAAGTAGGGGGCTGCAATGATGCTCACTGTACTTCCAGGGGAAGTCCTCAGACGTCAGGCATGACGCACACTGGCAGGGCACAGTCACAACAGCAGTGATGACAATCGCAAGAACAGTGGACTCTTCCACACGGATCAGGCTTTTGGCTTCTCCAAGTGTGTCCACACGTATTCTTCTCTTTGATCCTAACAAATGAGATTGTAACACACACTAACAGTGAATGTTAGTTTCCTTCCTTCCTTCCTCCCTCTTTCTCTTTAAACCCTATGAAACGAAGCGGGTGGGGCGGGAAATGTTATCCTGCCTATTTTACAAGTCAACTGTGGCACCGAGAGGTCAAGTGAGTGGCCTTGGGTCACACAGCTCTGCGTGCTAAGACTACAGCCCTGGTCCGATGCTCTGTGCTGTATATTCCTTGGCCAAGGTGAGGGATGCTGAGCCCTGGGTCTTGCAGGTGAGAGAAGAATCACTAGAGCTGCTCCAGCAAAGGGCACAGGGCAGAGCCTTCAGGTCCTGAATCATATGCGCCACAGCCCCGACTCCCTTGGTGTGAAGAGTTCATCACCGTCAGCACCAACCCGCCTCTAAAACAGACCTCCTGTTGGGCTGGGCAACCTCCACAGGACATGCTGATATGACCTGAGGCTCTGAAAGTTCTGCTGGATTGAATCCACGTTCCTGAGACCAGGAAGCGAGCCCAGAGGCCTGCCACTGTGCTAACAGTGGAAGCAAGCAGCAGGATGCAACGGTGATTTGTGGAATCAGACAGGCCAGTTCCATCCTAGTCTCGTCACTTACCGGCTAAATTACCCTGGACAGCGACTTGCCTTCTCTGAGCTTCAGTATCTGCATTTGTAAAATGGAGATAATGGCACCTTTCCCACTGGCTGGTGGCAAGGATTAAATCAAATGGTCTATGGAGAGCTGTCAGCCCAGTGCCTGGGCTCACATTCCATGCTTCCCTGCCCTGCTTCTGGTGGGCTAGCGGGGGCTGTGCTGCCACAGTGTGTGGGTGGGTTCGTGGGCTAACCCTCCCAACAGCCTGTGAAGTATCCCCATTTTACAGCAAGCATCATCAGATGTGGCCGTCATGCAAGGAGGGAGAGCTGGTCCTCCGGGAGTGACCCCACTAGAGGCCCCTATGTTCATGAATTGTGGTGGAAAAAACGAAGCCCCTCCCTCCCGTCCCTGTGGTGCTTGGGTGGGGATGGGGGTCGGTGTGGGCATGGACACACCGTCATAAACTCCTCCCTTCAATGGCTGTAGTCCTGGAGCGCAGGAACTGACACCTTCCCTGTGCTGGGTGGGGGCCGGTCACTCGCTGTGACGGTCACCAGTCTTTCCCTCTGCTGAAAGCAGGACCTAGCTGCCAAGCAGAAAACTGGACTGAAGGGGCAGGGAGTGGTCTTTGGGGTTTGACCTGCCCCAGGGAGGGCATCTAGGGGCACTCCAGCTGATCTTTCGTGGCCAAAATGGGAAATGGTGACCTTAAACACCTAGGTTAAGCTAGCTGGCTGTCCAATCCATACCTCATTTAATCCTTACCCCTCACCCCCGCAAAGTCATTTTGCTGTCCTGTAGACAGATCGGAAACTAAGGCTCAGAGTTGAAATAACTTGCTCAAGTTCACACAGCTAGCAAGTGTCAGGGGTAAGAATTGGGCCCCGTTCTTTCTCTCACCCAGCATTACCAAACCAAGTGACACCTTTCAGAGCGGGAGCCACAGAGGTAGAGCCCTGAACAACTGTTACGCTTTTTTTTTTTTTAGTGGTACGTGGGCCTCTCACTGTTGTGGCCTCTCCCGTTGCAGAGCACAGGCTCCAGACACGCAGGCTCAGCGGCCATGGCTCATGGGCCCAGCCACTCCGCAGCATGTGGGATCTCCCCGGACCGGGACACGAACCCGTGTCCCCCACATCGGCAGGCAGACTCTCAACCACTGCACCACCAGGGAAGCCCCTATGCTTCTCTTTTTAATTTGCTTCTTTGGTTAATTTCTTTCCTTCTCTGGTTAATTTCTTTTTGGCTGTCCTTCACCCTTAGATCAGGCTTTAAAGGGGAGAGGTAGGATGACATAGGCCTGAGGCCAACCAGATGGAAGGAGGGTCAGAGGAAAATCCCAGAGAAGGAAAGGAAATTTAAGGGCTGCCCATTCTACCTGAGCAGGGACTGTGAGGGTTACAGGTGTGTCAAGACGTCATTCAAGTCCCAGAGCCACCACTCGGTGGCCTTGGGCAGGTTGCTTCATCTCTCTCTGCCTCAGCTTCCTTTTCTCTGCGATGGTGCTGATGTAGAAATCACCTCCTCGAGCTGTGAGGATCACACATCCCACTGGGCTAGAGGTGCTTGGCACAGTGTCTGACACATGTTAAGCATATGTCACCGACGAGCACAATTATTAATTCTCCCTTGAGAACTTTTCTCTGTCCACGGCTTTCATTTCAACAGAGGAGGGCCAAGAAAATATATAGACATAATGAAATGGCTAAGACTGTTGTGTTTTAATTGACAGAAAGACCCTGTGTGGCAAGAAGGAGGACGAGAGCCCTGGGAGCTGGTTGGGGGAAGCCTCTAGAAGGAGTGTGAAGCAGAGTTCTGGAGGATAGTTTGGTGAAGGAGGTGGGAATGGCTGAGACCTCAAGGAGAGCGAGGGGTGGGCAGACTGAGAAGCAGAGAGAACCTGGTGACTGGGCACCTAGAGAAAGAGCCCAAAGCTAAGCAGGAAGCTGGGAGCTGGGAGGGGAGTTTCCTAGGGAAGCAGAGTGGAGAAACCAACATTTGTGGAGTGTCTGCTGGGGGCTAAACTCTTTGCATAAACAATTTAACCCTCACAACAGCCTGTGAAGGATCCTCATTTTGCAGATGAGGAAACTGAGGTTCAGAGACATGAATGAACTTACCTAGGACCTGGCAGGGATTTAAGTCCCAGCCTGGCTGGTTCCAAAATACTCAGGTCACACTCAGGTTGGGACACTGCCAGTCCAGCTTCTATGAGGCCCTAAACCAAACCAGTCCTGCCTGGTAGTCATCTGTCATTCCCAGAGCTCACTGAGGTCACTGTCCGCCTGCAGCTCTGGTTAGGCCCCCAGTCTTAAACAATGCCTTGAATACTACCTTGATGAAACACTTGAATTCCACAGACCCAGACCCTGTGGGTTCTCAGAGCTTCCATCAGGAACTACAGGCCTAAAGAGGAGGGTTATCTGATCAAGGAGGGCCCAGCAGCAGCCTCCCTGGGACTAGAGGTCCTCTGCACACAGGGCTCCGTGTCTGCTGCAGTTTGGGCTCAAGGAACCGCTGTTTGGAACAGCAATTCAGACAGGACACCAGAACTGGCAAGGGCTTGGGGCTGTCACGGGGCTCCCAAGAGCACCCTGGGCCCTCTCAGATCCACCATCTGAGCAGAGGGCAGACTGGGCTTCCCACACATTCTTCCAAAAGCAAAGGGCATCTTCCATCACCCACCCCGGTGCGCCGTGAGTTGCATTTCCAATTCCAGAGCCCCGTGGGCCAGCTGGTTTTGTGAGGTCTGTCAGGGGCCCATTTTGTGAGGAGCTGGCGCTTCCCTGGGGCAGCTGCTCGTCCCCCAGCCTTCCCTGCCCCGGCTCTGCGGGAGGGAGTCCAGAGAGCCAGCGCTGCAGTTCTGCGGGTTCCTGCGGCTCGTCCCGGTGGGGGCGAACACAGCAGCGAGTTTCTGCCACACTGCGGCCCGCACCTGCTGCATTCCCCTCTGAGAAGCCAAAGCTTTGGCTGGGTAAGAGGCGGGTGGGAGGCAGAGCAGGAGGAGGGGGTGAGGCGGCGCTAGAGGGCAAGGAGGGGGTCTGCAGATTCTGTCTGGCAGCATCATAAGAATAGCAACACATTTCCCACGGGGCTGGATCCCTTCTCGGGCCTGGGAGAGCTGCTACTGATGTTTCCTCCTTGGCTACTTCTTACTGTTGGCAGGAGTCTCTCATGACCGCTCCTCAACTTCTGCCCCCGGTTCCCCGGCCCTGGTAGCACCCAGCTCAGCCCTCCACGAGGTTCTGGTCAGTAAGCTGAGCTCTGCCAAGGGATGGGGTGCTTTCCTTGCGGGGAGGGGGCCGAGGCCCTGGGGCCCCACTGAGAGGACAGCCCGGTGGCGGTGGCGGCGGCGGCGGCGGCGGGCGGCGCGCCTCGTCGGCTCCGGCCCCCGCCGGCCCCTTTAATTCGAGTTCGCTGGCGGCCAGGTGCGGCGCTGCGTGGCGCGGTGCGGCTGCGGGCGGCGGCCGGGCTCTCCTTACGCGCCGCCGGCGGGACTGCAGAGCCGGCTCCCGGCTGGCCGCCCGCACCCCGCCGCCGCCGCCGCCGCCGCCGCCGCCGCCGCCGCCGCCGCCCGCTGCCGCCCGCTGCCGCCGCCCGCTGCCGCCGCGGTTCCGCCGGCGCTTGCGGTCACCCAGAAACATGGAGGCTCCGGGTGCCCATCGGGAAGGGTAAATGGGTGTCGGGGCGCTCGGCTGCGCGTGCTGCCTCCCCCTGCCTGGGCTGCGGCGCCCACAGGGGCTGCGGGGCACCGGGCGGCGCAGCCGGCAGCGCGGCGGGCTCGGGCTGAGTCCGGGGCGGGCGAGTCTGTGCCGACCATGGCTGCCGGCCCGGGCCGGGGCGGGCAAGGGGGGCTGGCGTCCAGCGGAAGGAGAGAACACGGAACGGGCTCGGGGACCCTCCGGGCAATGCGGGGCGCGGGGCGGGGGGCGCAGAGAGGAGCTGGTGGGTGATGGGAAGTGCAGTGACAGCATAACCATGTCTGGTAAATAGAGCCGGTTGGTAGGACCCATATCACTTGCGACGGCCGGGCAGCGTTCCCCCCTCCGGCTCGGAATGAAAACGGCTTTTCGGCAGAGAAGGGCTTTTCCGCCTCCCTGGGGCCGTGGGCTGCCGGGGTGACCCCGCTCTTAGGAGGGAGGAAGCCAAGATCTGGGGCAGCAGCCTACTCCCCACCCCCAGTGTTTAGGTTCCAGTGTTTTCCGAAGGAGATGGAGCCTAGGAGCTCCCTCGGATCCTAGGGGCAAAACAGCTGGGCTGCGCTCAGGCCCGCCGCTAGAGCCCCCTCCGGATCGGGCAGGAGGGGGTTAAGGTGGCGCTGGCTGCCGCGGCCAGCTGGTGGGTCTGATCCACTCGCTCCGAGCCGAGCGCGGAGCGCGCCCGGCGGAGTCCCAGCCGGAGCCCGGGGCGATGGGGAGAGGCCCCGGACCCCTCCCCGCCCTGGGGCCGGCAGGATTGGGCCGGCAGGGGGCCAGCCCGGAAGCCGGCTTCCTCCAGGCTCCCCCTTCTCGCTGCTGCCAAGCCGCCTCGAAGCCAGGCTGACTGAGCCTTGGTTCTGTGCTCACTGCCGAGGAGACGACGTGAGGGATTTTGTCTTGGGGAGAAATCGGTGGTCGAGCGCCTGCCCAGTTCAAATGCCACCGCGCCCGGAGGGAGGCCTGCAGTTTAGGGATCCCTGAGGGAGAGTAAGTCCTGGGACCAAGCCAGCCAGCTTTTGGAGATCGACCTTTCTGTGTGAGGAGTCTCCCTAAATGAGCTCTGAAGGAGTGTGTGTGTTGGGGGGCCAGAGTGGGGAGGAGCCGTTCTTCTTCCAGGACTCTTCAGAGGACAGAGCTGGAAGTCAGGCTGCGGCGTAGGAAGCCCTCCCCTTGGGAGATGCTGTGTCCTGACCTGGGGGTGGGAGGCTTTGCCCAGAGTCCCTCCTGATGGCTGCAGAGGACCAATGGGGCATCTGGCTCAGCGCGGGGAGGCCCCTGGAAGAGACAGGCCCAGCCAAGTCTAAAGGCTTGTTCCCTGGGAGAGCATACTTCCAACTGATGTAAGCCTGCCCAGAGGAGGCTGGGAGGCTGAGGGATAGTTCTCAGGTGTGACACCAGAATGCAAGGTGGGCATGGAAGAGAAGCTGCCAGCGCCCTCCTAAATCTTGGCACCAGCTGCCCAAAAGCCCTGATTCCACCTTGTTTTTTCCAGGCAACGTCACACCTCCTGAGGACAGCCAGGAGGACTCTGGCTTTTGCTGAGCATTGCATCTTGCCTCCTTCCTTTCAAAGGCTCCAGACCCAATCTCGGCTGTCCTCGAGTCCTGCGTGCCCTTGACCAGGCATCCCACTGCCCCTCCAGCCCAGCCCAGCCCTGGAGCTCACCTCCAGGACCTGGAGCCTACCCTCCTGCCCAGAATGACTCACCATTATTTCTAGCTCAAGTGAGAAGACGTGATGGGGAATCAGACTGCCTGTTTGTGTATCTAGGATTCCTGCAGCATCAGATCAGTTCTGCAAGGAAGAGAGCTGCAGATTCCTGCCTTGTCAGGTAAATCAATCTATTATTTAATAACCAATAGCCATGTGTAGAGTCATTGGGGTGTGGGCAATGAGAGAGGCCCAGGCCCAAGGTCCACCACTGCAAATACCTCCCAGGGTGCAGGTATCTGCAAGACGTTAGTTCACTGCCTGGGAGAAGGTTCCCTTCCAGCCTCTGATATGGGGCTGTGCTCCATGAAGCCTGTGCAGTGCAGAGGGACCTGTACCAGCCACCTGCCCCCAGTGCAGGGCAATCCAGAGCTTTCTTGAGAGACCGCCACCTGCTCCCCTCTCATCCCCAGCCAGGCTACGAGGTGAACATAAATCTTACTTTTTTGTGGTGGTGGTCATATTTTTGAGCTTCTTGGCTGAGAGATGAGAGAGAAAAAGCAGCAACCCAGGTCAAGTTGCCAATGCTGAGTGGTCTTATGTCCTTAACCACCTCTGTCTTTCAGCCAAGCGGGGCTATCTCTCTGGCTCTCAGAGAGACCTGGGGGCTCCCCTGCAGGAGTGCAGGCCGATGCTGCTGTGTTTCCTGGGGCCGTAAGCAGCGCCCTGAGCTCCCTGCCGCCAGGCAGCTAGAAGGCATAGCGAGAGGCGCTTCTCTTGGTTCCAATTATGACAGTGGCCACCGGAGACCCAGTGGATGAGGCCGCTGCCCTCCCTGGGCACCCGCAGGACACCTATGACCCAGAAGCAGACCACGAATGCTGTGAGAGGGTGGTGATCAACATCTCAGGGCTGCGGTTTGAGACCCAGCTAAAGACCTTAGCCCAGTTTCCAGAGACCCTCTTAGGGGACCCAAAGAAGCGGATGAGATACTTTGACCCTCTCCGGAACGAGTACTTTTTCGATCGGAACCGCCCAAGCTTTGACGCCATTTTGTACTACTACCAGTCTGGGGGCCGGTTGAGGCGACCCGTGAATGTGCCCTTAGATATATTCTCCGAAGAAATTCGGTTTTATGAGCTAGGAGAAGAAGCAATGGAGATGTTTCGGGAAGATGAAGGCTACATCAAAGAGGAAGAGCGTCCTCTACCCGAAAATGAATTTCAGAGACAGGTGTGGCTTCTCTTTGAATACCCAGAGAGCTCAGGGCCTGCCAGGATTATAGCTATTGTATCTGTCATGGTGATCTTGATCTCAATCGTCAGCTTCTGCCTGGAGACGTTGCCCATATTCCGGGATGAGAATGAAGACATGCATGGCAGTGGAGTGACCTTCCATACCTATTCCAATAGCACCATCGGGTACCAGCAGTCCACTTCCTTCACCGACCCTTTCTTCATTGTAGAGACCCTCTGCATCATCTGGTTCTCCTTTGAGTTCTTGGTGAGGTTCTTTGCCTGTCCCAGCAAAGCCGGCTTCTTTACCAACATCATGAACATCATTGACATTGTAGCCATCATCCCCTACTTCATCACCCTGGGAACAGAGCTGGCTGAGAAGCCAGAAGATGCTCAGCAGGGCCAGCAGGCCATGTCACTGGCCATCCTTCGAGTCATCCGGTTGGTAAGAGTCTTTAGGATTTTCAAGTTGTCCAGACACTCCAAAGGTCTTCAGATTCTAGGTCAGACCCTCAAAGCCAGCATGAGAGAATTAGGCCTCCTGATATTCTTCCTCTTCATCGGGGTCATCCTCTTCTCTAGTGCTGTCTATTTCGCAGAGGCCGATGAGCGAGAGTCCCAATTCCCGAGCATCCCGGATGCCTTCTGGTGGGCAGTCGTCTCCATGACAACTGTAGGCTATGGAGACATGGTTCCAACTACTATTGGGGGAAAGATCGTGGGTTCCCTATGTGCAATTGCAGGTGTGTTAACCATTGCCTTACCTGTCCCCGTCATAGTGTCCAATTTCAACTACTTCTACCACCGGGAGACAGAGGGAGAGGAACAGGCCCAGTACTTGCAAGTGACGAGCTGTCCAAAGATCCCATCCTCCCCTGACCTAAAGAAAAGTAGAAGTGCCTCTACCATTAGTAAGTCTGACTACATGGAGATCCAGGAGGGGGTAAACAACAGTAACGAGGACTTTAGAGAGGAAAACTTGAAAACAGCCAACTGCACTTTGGCTAATACAAACTATGTGAATATTACCAAAATGTTAACTGATGTCTGATTGAACCCTATTCACATACTCACAGCTCAATGGAACTAATGCAGATATTGCATAATAGCCTGCATTGTAGTCAGTGTGTTCTACAGTGTGTATCTGGTTCTGCATGGAAAGCAATAGTCGTGCAAGTGACTTTTGATCTTTTGATTTTTGATTTAGAACACAGAATATGTATCCATGGCTTTCATGCAAATCTTCATCACCGGCTTAGGGGTTTCCAAAGATGGGAGTCACCTATGGAAGCCAGGATTTCAGAAGGACACATTGAGGCCACCTCATAGCAAATACAGAACCTACCACATCAGTGTCACCTTTTCTTCCTAATGAAATGCACACGGCATCTCGGAGATGCAATTCCCCCCCCACACCCCACTTGAGCCTACCTCCCCCTTCACAGAGGAAAACCACGGTAGCTTAGCTTTAAAGTTCTGGTAATTATTCGAAAGGTCTTTCCCATTTTTGCATTGAAAAGAACACACAGTGCTGTGTGTTGGAATTACTTTCTGTGTCACAGGCTGGGGGGTTGTGAAATGCAGTTGCCAAGCAGACGCTCCGGAGGCTTGTGTTTCGTAACGGAAAATACTGCATTTGGTTTTTTCTCTGCAGTGTCGATGTGAGGGAAGCCCAGGGGAGGGACGGTTAGGATGACCGAATGTGAGTTGTCAGGTTTCACATTTGCTCCCTTAGCCCTACCGGGAGAAGCTGACAAACCAAGGGACCTCTCAGCTTCAGATTTCACCATTTTTGCAGGCTTCGGGGTCACAAAAACATGTCTGATTTCTTCGCTACACTGGAGGTTGCAGGCATCTGCTTTCCTAGTGCCGGGGCCCAGCTACACTGACACTGCAGTGAAATTTACCAGTGATGCGATAGAGCTGCATGGGTGTTTGTTGCATGAATCTCAATATTTAAAACACAGGAGATAACCTATTTTCTTAGTAGCCTACACAGTATTCATATTTAGAGTATTAATAGCCTAGGAGTGGCACTGAACGAGGGTTGTCTTTTTTTTCCCATCAGAATACAAAAGCCCTCAATCAGGAGGAAAAAAATAGACTGTTTGGAGTGGGGAACCAAAACTTCTGGCCCTCCAGCCCACCCCATCCCTGTTCTTCCAAATGGGGGCACACAGCTCTGCAAAGCCAGGAGAGCGAGCGGGGAAAGCAGTGTCTAAACACCTCACGTGACTGCATCTTAGGAATTAACCTAGTCATGGGCATGACTGTATAGCTGACTGGGGCATCTCGTCCCGAGGAAATGCGGATCTGCGGATCCAGTGTATATAAATATGTATCGAGCATCTCTTTCGCGAATTCCTCTGCCTAGCTAGCTATAGGAAAAATTGCATTTGAACCTTGTATAAGCTTATGCAATATTTTTGACACAGGGCAATATATGCATGTGTTTGACTATGTGCACTAGCGTGTGTGTATATATATATACACACACATATATATATACATATATACATATATATACATACATACGTGTGTATATGTATATATGCACACATACATATATAGTCATTCTCTGGAGTTCAGGTTCAGGAGCAAATCCACTGCTTGGTGGGTTGGTTGTCTTAGAGGCCTAATGGGTTAATTTGTCTCACTGATCATCCCACTGGGCCTAGGTTTGCTGCCATTGCCTCAGACACTCCAGTCTTCATGGATTCTTAGATGTTCGAATTGTCTTTCTGCCCTCCACGTGCTGCAGCTTCAGTTTCTCATGGCTGAAGCTTGTCTTACTGAGTGCACAAGGGCCCTAGGGCCCTCACAGCTCCAGCTGTCCTGGGCCAGACCCAACCCAGGCCTCCTCTCTACAGCCCATCATCTTCATCATCTCCATTCTCGTCTTTCCCCACCCTGTCCGGTTTTTATTTAAGACGTAGAATGTATTTACCAATATAGAACATACACAAGAGCCCTACATATACCATGAACGAAGACACAACCTGCAACTCTGATGCAAAATACACAAAAACAACATGGTCATTTGCCTCTGCATCAGTCACTTTCCTGAATCTTTCCCCAAAGAGCCAGAATGGATCACCTGCTTTGAAACCAAGGACACTAAGGAGGAGGGCTCCTGGGGACCCAATTCCACAGGTCTGGGCTGAACGGAAACCTCCTCTATGTGGAAATTTCTGAAGTTCAGGACCAAGGGAAGGAAACCCTAGTTGATCCACAGGCATCATGTTCTCCCAAGCTCTCTCCGCATTAAACTGGCAACCAGGGCTGCTTAAGAAACCAAAGGCTGGGTACAGAATCATTCCCCACCGCCAGAACAGGCTGCGAGTGAAGAAGCACTGCATAGCCTAAAGGTAGAGTTCAGCTGGCCCTGGAATAGATGGAGGTGGGGAAGCTTTTGCCTCACAAACTGGGCTTCTTTGCCTTTCAACATAATAGATTAAGTTGCCCAAACACAGCGAGTTGTGTGGTCAGGCTGCCCAGCCATGACTCCAGCCCCGGCCTCACTGTTGGCTCTTCAGCACCTCCAGTTACCCTGGGGGGGTGGGGCACCAGCCCAGGGTGCTCACTAGTTCCTGGTCACCCACAGCCCCAGGGGTCTGCAGGGCATCCCAGGCCCAGCGCGAAGCCTCTGTGCTTCTCTTCCTCTCCTATATGGGAGATGGTGCTGCATTTCCAAGACATAGGGTGGAGGGACACAGACCTTGGGAAAATAGATGGTAAGACAACCCATACCTAAGGGCGAGGTTGTGGGGTAGATGTTTTATCCCAGTGTCCTTGACCTGGGACTATAAAATGTTCACCCACACCGGCACACAGACATGCACACCCATCACAAAAGAGATCTACATTGTTGCCATACACAAATACAAAACATGCACCACACACGCAGAATACACAGAGACCAAATTAATGAAAAGGGCACTCAAAAGATACACGGTTATACCTATATCCAGAATACGCACACTCAGCACAGACACGGAATGTACTTACCAATACAGAACATATACAAATACCTACATACACCACGTACAAACCTGCAACTCAGATGCAAAACACACAGAAACTACATGGACACATGGGTACACATACAGAATACACAAAAGATACTTGACTATTATTTCTGCACACAAAATACAAACTCGGTTTATACACACAATACATTTATTCATATTACACACACAAAATACAGCACACACACCCAAGAACACACACACACACCACACATGAAATGTGTACATATACTCAGATCCATTGTTCTGCCCCCATAGCTATAAATTAATAGGCATAAACAAAAGATCAGATTTAATCATCTTTCCCTAACCTGCATCTCTCCCCCTCAATATCCTTCAGGAAATCTCTTCTTCTAGTCTTTTCCCCCGCCTCACTCCTAGATTTCAGAAAAATAACCCCAAGGTTTAAGGCAAAATATGGACCACCATTGTCAAGCAGATCTGTGATTAAGACTGGGAATCTCATAGGGTTTCTACCTGTTCACCTTCCTCCCACCAGAAACCCTGGTGCCAAGCATGGAAGGACCTGGGACAGCTGACGGTCCATTAATATACACCTCCTGGCCCCGTCCTTTCTTTCAAAACAAGTCCACACAGACAACCCAATAGCCCAGTCTCCCCTGCTCCCAACCCCTGGGATCTCTGGATTCAACCCCGTCCTCTTGAAAGCAGTGGTGGCTCAAGAAATTGCAGGGTCGCAGGCCCAGAACCAGAGTGAGGATGCTCCCAACGTTCCCTCAGCCCACAGACCTTATCGCCCCTCCATCCCCAGTGGCTTTGTCAGGGGGCTCAGTCAGAAAGTCAAGGCCATATGTAGACTTGTCTCTTAAAATGAGTCACCTTTACTTGCTTGTGGCATCTCACTTGCTCTTGGGCATAAGCCCCATGGAGTCAACTCCTGAGTCCCGTCTATGGGTGTGCAATGCCAGGCAGGCTTCTTCCCCTGCCCCGGCTCCACCTGGTTGCCTTGCCCCCCACCCAGTGGCTGTACCTTGAGGAAACACACACCAATTCAGCTTAAGTGAAACCTGATTAAGGACTTAAACCTGATGTTACACAAGCAAACAGCATCTTTTTTTCAGGAGGCCTGATTTGTATCCCATATTCTAAGGCCAGATTGAAATGCTTTGTAAGATTACACGCTGTTTTGGGTTACACACAGAGCTGGCTCTTCCTACTAGTAGGACTAGCTGAGAGCTGGGTGCGTTTTAGCAAAGGCTTCACCTCAGATGGAAGTTGGGGGGTTGAAGTCAGGCATCAGATCAGGTCTCTGCTCCTGCGGCCATCCAGGATGTGCCCCACGCTTCCCTCCTGAAGATGGTCAAGCTCCCAGTCTCCATGGAGGAAGCAACAGCCACAGGGAATGAGCGTGTGGGTCCAAGTCTGCACATTCCGCGCAACACGCTGGGCCTTTCAAGTGTTTTCAAGTCAGGATACCAATTTTCCCTTTAGCTTCAGCAGGTGCTTCCATGGGCTCAAACTTTCAAGGACGTTGGAGTTCTCAGGAGTCCACAGAGAAGGAAGTCCAGGAGAGGTGGAGAGGTTGTCAGGAAGAAAGAGTACCTGAGCTAGTCATATTTCAGAATTAACTTTTCAGGAGCTGAAAGGTACCAAAGGTCATAATGAAGGCACTGTGCCTCCTGAAGCTTCTGTGGTGTTTGACACACTCTTCCTTCCTCTCTGCTTCCCTCTGCTCCTCTCAGCTGGGCCTCCGAGGATGGAGTAGGCATGAAACCAGGAGGTTAGCCCTGAAAGGGGGCCCCAAGTGAGTGTGCCCCCAGACTCCATTGGTCTGGTGTGGAAAGGGCTCCCAGGAAAGCTTTGTTGAGTCTCCAGCCTGGGGGCTCATGTGGCCACCCCGTGTGGAGAGGGCTGCAGAATTAGCTTGTCCTGTCTGCTCTCCCTGGATCTCTCACTCCATTGTAGTGAGGTCTTTGGCCAACTTCCTTAATCATGGTCAACCATAAAGTATCAGTGCCACGCCCAGCTGAGAGAGGGCGGGCTGGGGGTTCAGTGCTGCCAACAGTAGCAGAGAAGAGAGGTGGAGGCTGACTTTCCCCAAAGGAAACTATAGGACAGTTTGCAAATTGCATATGAGGGTAGCACCAGACCCCCCCACCCCCGCCATGGCAGGTGGGAGGAGTACACTGCTTTGAACTGTTTACCCAGGGGTGGGGATGGTGAACCCTGCTCCAGCTCTGGCTCTCCTGGGGCCCGTTGTCATAACAGCCTCCATCTGGGTGACGGCTGCCTGGTCTGAGAGGGCTGGTCTACATAGGGTGTAATTTCCAGGGTGCTCCTTGGTTACACAATGGAGGCTTGCCCAGCCTTGGCAAAGTGTCCATTGCCAGGTATGAACCCATGACCTCAAACTCATTAACATCATTAGCCACCTGCAGAGCCAACTAGCAGAGCGCTGGATGCTGGGAGGTGTCCAAACGGCTAATGTGACCATTATCTTGATCCTAAGACTTGGCCCTTGTTGAGACCAGCCCTGTTCTCTTATCAAAGCAGCAAGCAGGGACAGGTGGAGGTAAGGGATCCCTGACAAGCTGGGATGGGTCTCTCCCTCAAACAAACCTAGTTCACTTTTCCCTTCTTTCTGCTTCCTTTCCCACCAAAGTTCAGCTCCATCTCTCATAGTTTATTTTTTAAAGAGGAAACGTGCAATAAACTAAATAGTGACTGTTTTCTTTAGCAATAGTTATCTCAAAATCTTGTTCTCAGGACTGAAAAGTGATAGTACCCGGATGCTCAGATAATGCCCTTGGCTTCTGGGCATTAGTTCACCGTCTCTGTAGTTCCCTCTTCTTCCCACATGGTCATATGACTCCTGCCCTCTGAGGCTCTGACCCTCCTTTGGAATGTAAACATACACTGGTTCAACATCTGCACAAGGAAGGTCGGGAGAAGGCTTTCTTTATCTCTCTGACTCTTCCCCGTGTGCACCTCTCTCTGTCTCCGTGTGCATCTCCGTCCCTCTCTCCCTGCCACCTGCCCCTTCTGCCTGCTCTCACATGGCACTCTCACAACCTCCAGGCACTGAAACCTTGAGTTTGAGTGACCTCACACCAGGTCATCTCGTGGACTTACGGTCAGACTGGCAGGGTGTAATGGAAGCCTGCAGGAAAGCGCTTACCAATAGATAAGAATAAAGCATCCTGAGCCATTACAGAAGATCATTTCCATGCACTTAAAGCCATCACTTGATCCCTCTGTTTTCCTCCCTCCCCTCCCCTGGGAGATGGATGCTGGAGGAATGTGGCCTGGAGGTTTGCACCTGGGATGGGTAGACTGGGCAGATTTGGGGAATTGCCCTCTGGCTGTCCTTCAAAACAAGCTGACTTGCTTAACCAAAGGGATGCCATGAGAGCTGTGGAGAGAAGCAAGTGTTTGTGGGCAGAGGTCTACAGGGATAGTGTTTGTGGGTGGTTAGGGCATGACAGTAGTGAAACGAAGACCCCACCACCCAAGATAGTGTACTGTTGCACAAATATCTGCACACGTAACTGGGGACTTTAGAAGAGTCTCCTTTCCTGAAAAAAATCTGTGCGGTTGAATTTTCAGACTGGACAATCGGGGAAGACTGGCAACGCCAGGGTCCCATCCCATTCCTTTTCAATCTACCTTGCTCTATACGTTCGTATACAGCAAAACCTCAGTTAACTGATGGGGAAATGCTCAGGGAAGGGGGCCGTCCGGATGGCTTTACAATTATGGTTTTTTGGGTGGGAATGGGAAAACGTGTTTTGGTTCAACCTTTGTTATGAAAAAAAAAAAAACAAAAAAAAACCTTTCCTAAGTAGGTTAGTATAAACTTCCCTGCCTTAGTAAGTAAAATGTTTGAAGATGACAGAAGACCTTGCATTGCTCAGGGTCAACATTCTCAACCTCAGTGCTCCTTGTACAGAGTGTGGGTGGAGAAGACCAAAGAAATAGGCTGAATGTCTGCGGGCTGCAAGACATTCCTGGAAGTTGGCTATTTGGGCTCATCAGATAATGCCCTTACTATCATTTGCCTCTTTCTACTGAAATTATAGTAAGAAAACATAATTCTCATTAGTCGAGGTTTTGGTTAATTGGTCCTGAGTTATCACAGGTTTTCCATATATACATATATCTGTGTATATATATGTATAGTATATGTATATATGTATACCATTGTTTCAAAAGTTATACAGTTAATACACTGACCGATCCCCTTAGCTTCACTAATGTGGAATACATTTGGCAACCCAAGAAATAAACTGCATTTATTTGAATTTTTAAAATGACCTTCCTTTGCATTCTCACCGTATCTCCAGTTCAGCTCCTTTTCTCCTGCGTAGGGACCTCTCTAGAAGGTAGTTCTTTCATAACAAAAGATCAGGCTCTAGCAATTTTCCCTTCCCTCCTATGTGGCTGCCTGACTCAGGGATAAAAGAGAAGTCTGATCTAAAGGCCAGGTGCTTTATTCTTTGTTCTGTCTGCCCTGATTGGCTGTAACCTCATCACTGAGGACCAGAAAAGTTATTCCAAACTTTGTAGCTCTGTGGGAGGGGAAAGCTCGAAGACCTGGCAAAGTATGGATCTGTTTCCCTCTCTCTTTGTCATTGGTGGTAACCTAGGCTTGAATTTCATGAGATCTGAAAGTAACATTTTTAATGAGGAGCTAAAGAACATCTCTGCCCCATGGAAGGCGAGATGTGTAGCAACCAATGGACTAACGAACCCATCCTTTTGTTGATTCTGGCCAAATCTAGGTTGCAGTGTAGGCAGTAGAGCACCCATAATTCAGCTGCCTCTTTGGAGAAACAGCTCGGTCTGAGCTGAACCGTGCTGTCATTCTCCATCTCCCTGGCAGTGTGTTAGACCCATGGGAGATACTTCCAGCCTCACCTCCTGCACTTGACTGTGTGCGCTCTACCTAGACAGGGCTGAGAGGGGCTCCTCGTATCTGACGCAAGTGAGGTGGTGCAGGGGTGCTTGCCCTTTCCCAACATTCCCAGCAGCCCTCCGGTCTGGCCAAGTTGGCAGCAATCAGATAATAGAAGCCCATAAACCAGACTTAGCATGGCCAGCTGGTAAACTGAAGCAACTGAGGCAGCCTGTCCTGATGGCCACTTCTTACACCTCCTGAACCTCAGCAAGGAAACGAATATAACTTTCTGTGCTCCCCTGCACTCCTAAAATAGTCAGATATGTTCCAGATGAGTTTGCAGTTGAGAACTGCCTGCATCATTTCACGGACAGATGCACAGGGCAGGTGTAATTACATAATAATGTGGACAGCTGCTGCAACATCTAGGTAACTGAGGGCGGTGTAAATGCGGCAGCGTGCTAGGACCTTTGGTAGCTACTCAGAGGACTCAGTCCTGGGTCTGTTCTCTGTCTTCATGAGAGGGCTGTAAGCCCTGCTTCTCCTTGAAAATGATTCCCCAGACACTCACTTTGTATGAGCACATAAACACTCTGGGCTGCTAGAGAGAGAAAGAGAAGGAGCTGGGAGGAAGAGGATATTCAGGGGCTCACTTTGCTACCAATTTCCATGTCAGCTGCTGACACGCCTGCCTTTTTAGCTTGTGAAGTACAGAGCGAGGACTGTGCCCTGACAGGTAGGGCTGGAATGGAGCAAGCTGCCACAGGCTAAGAAGTGAGAGAGAAAAGCACGGAGAGTAGCCTGGCTGGCTTTGGCGAGGGTGAGTGTCAACTCCAGAGGGTCTGAACACGCTCCGTGCTTGCCCCAGTTCTGCCTTCACGTGGGATCCAGCGACCCAGTTTCCCTTTGTTGTCGTGCTTGGATGATTCCTTCAGTTCAAGGGCCCCAGGAAGCTGGAAAGTCCCATGATCGAGCTCCAGCCTGCTGAGCAAGCAGTGCCCGGGCCAAATTGGCCTCTGACTGGGTTTCTGCATCCCCACACCCCTTGCTCCACTAAGGGTAATCTTGGAACAGCCAGGATTAATGGTGCCGGCAATCAAGGAGGATTCTCTAGTTTTCATCAGGGACACAGCTCTAAAGCTCATAAGTGCACGATGCTTTTTCCTTTTCTAGACCTGTGTGCGTATGTGCTTATATAGGCTGTCTCTGGAGATTTATATAGTACGCGCACATAGATAGAAAATGTGGAAATGGCCGCTCACTTAGCCTCACACAGCACAGATTCTAATTAGGGTTTGCACTGGCTTCCTCGCTGCTCAGGCATGGCTCCACAGCTGCCCTCCGTGTCCTAGCTCTAATAATTTCTGAAAACTCAAAAAGGAGAGGCAGATAAATAAGCCTCTCTGGGATCAATAGGAGAAGGAACTCCAAGGCTGATGGTAACGCTCCGTAAGGATGATGCCAAAAGGGAACCGGGGTCTCCATGGTGATAAGAGGCTGGGGACCAGTGGGAGCTGGAGGCGGAGCAGGGCCTGTGGGGAAGACTCATGGGAGTTGGGAGTCATTTAACTATTCGTTTGCTTCGTGAAAATTTAGACACCAGCTATAACCACATTGCACAGGATGTATAGGTATTATCATTCTTGCTGACATATTCTGGAAGCTTTCAGCCCCACCAACACTGCCCCGCCCAGGACTTCTGCAGCTGAGAGTTCCTGTGTCAGTAGGGTCTGATATTTGTACATAGGTTATACATATATGTGTACATATGTGCCTCAATGAACATTGCCTGTCCACCTGATCATAGGTGTACATAGACTTCATGGAGCTCCACAGTCTTTTGTAAATATCAACACAAGTAAATAAGTATATAAATATATATTACTGAGGATTTATTTTAACATCATTCTGTGTGAAATGAAAACGCAAATAAAATTTTTGACAGACCCTGATCGTTTCCACCTTCCTTCTTGCCCGACTAGATTACCGTCTCTCCAACATGCGCGTGCACTTGCCTCACTCTCAGTCCAGTTTCTGCAGCCATGAGGGCCCATCCGGAGACCGGAGCAGAACAGGAGAGGGCTCTCCTGGATGCATCAGGGACCACCCAGGCCGTGTGCCCACCTGCTCATCCTGAGAGCTCAGCGCACATGAAGCAGAGGATGTGGATGGGAGGGTAGGGGCAGGTTTGAGATTCCTCCCCCATTGTACGTGTGCTTCTTGTGCCTTTTGTGGAGCAGGGGATGTGTGGGGCAGGGGGACCCGGTTTGAAAACCAAAGGCAGTCAGACCCCTGGGAGTCACTGAACTCCAGCCGTACCCGCCCCCTTTGCAGGCCCTTTCTTCAAACCCACCCTGATTTCTGCCCATTCGAGCCAGTACCTCCCAAGGAGGAGGGGCCTGGTTCTCCAGCCATGCGGTGGCGCCTCCTTGGAGAAGATTCTGATATTCACACACCCACACACTGCTGAGGCATTTCCTCTGAGGGCTATCCTGGTCCATAGCTGGACTCCCCAGCATTCAGATGGCTCAAAAGTGGCCACGGTGTGGGTGGGACAAGTCCTTGCCCTCAGCAGCCACCAGCAAGCACATTGCACCCCCCCACCAAGTCTCTCATTAATGATCTCCAGTTACACCCCTTCCAGTCTGCCACGCTCTGCCCCTGGGAAACCGGCCAGCTGAAGCAGCTGGCCCTCCAGCTCCCTCCCCATCTCAGCTTCAGAAAGCTTTGTTCAGCGTGTCAGGTACTGAGGTGACAAGGGAGGTGGTGATGAAGGAAGGAGAACCATTTGGGACAACGGCTGCTGCTGGCACCCTTGCCCGGGGGCATTTCGTCCAGCATGGAGTGGGAGTGTGAAGTGCCCCAAAGAGCTCTAGATGTCTGCAGACCAGCCCCAAGCAGACTAGAGGTGGGGGGGCGGGGCTCCTTGCCCCAAGGAAATGGGACGCAGGGTCAGTCCCTCCTGCTGGACGGGGAGTTCCCGCCTCCAAGGAGCTGAGAGCTGGCAGCTGGGGAGGGTTTTGTCCATCCCCGAGTGTTTAGATGTTGTTAGGTAAATACATCAAGGGGAAAGTGAAGGGGAGCGGGGATGTGTGGAAGCTACAACATCCAGGTTCCCATTCTTCTCTCTGCCTTGGGACGGGGGGCTCATTTAGTTCAAGTGTAGACCACCCCTGCCTCTTAAGCACACTGGGCCCTTCCCTGCCAGGCCTGCGGCACCTGCCCTGTGTACTCCCCACCACAAAGCCTGGGACCCCGGGCTTTGCCCAGCTGGTTCCTCCCAATGAAGAGAGGTTCTCGGCGGGGCGGGGGTGTGAGGGGGTACAGCCCACGTAGTCCTGGGGCCAGTGTGGTGGACTGGAGGAGCAAAGCAGCATTAGAACAACTAAAAGTTAAATTAGGCCCAGAGAGGGGGGCTCTAGAGCCAAAGGCTTGGGTTTGAATCCCAGCTCTATCGCTCACCAGCTCTGAGACCCAGGCATACTACGTCACTTCCCGAGCCTCAGTTCCTCACCTCTGTAAAGGAATCCTGATGCCTACCTTATCTTCTGCAGGTTAAACGAGTGTGCCTGGCACTTACTGGGAGCCCAATAACAATAGCAAATGCCTCCTCTCTCTTGGATTCCCCCTCTGGAAAGCTCCAAATGGGCCAGGATTCTAAGAAAACTAAGATGTAAAAGTTAAAGGAGTTTCAACCTCTTCGGGTCCAGGGGTTCCTCACCTGGGCTAAGAGATACAAGAATTGACGTCAGGGGCTCCCCTGGTGGCGCAGTGGTTGAGAGTCCGCTTGCCGATGCAGGGGACACGGGTTCGTGCCCCGGTCCGGGAGGATCCCACATGCCGCGGAGTGGCTGGGCCCGTGAGCCATGGCCGCTGAGCCTGCGCGTCCGGAGCCTGTGCTCCGCAACGGGAGAGGCCACGGCAGTGAGAGGCCCGCGTACAGAAAAAAGAAAAAGAATTGACGTCAAAGGCTCTAGAAAACTCCTGAAACTGCATACTGAAACTGCAAACTGCACTGTGGCATGGTCACCTTTCCATGGAGAGTGCCCCAGCTGTCCAAGGCCCCCAAACTTAGAACGATAAGTCAAACTTAGACCCCTCACCTTCTCCCCAGTGTCCAGGAAGGAAAAGTGATTTTCCCAGAGTCATTTTCACTTATTCAAAAAATTCATTTATTTAAAAAATATATTTGCACTTGGTGCTTAGGATCCTCTGCCCTTGTGGGTCTTCTAGGGCAAGACAGAAATTCACCTGCAGTGAGTTAGTGGCTGACTCAGAGCCAGCCCGGCTCCTGGGACATCTATTTCCATTAGTCTGTCCCCTGTGCAGCAGCTGTGCCTGGGCCTCAGGCCTCGGGATCCAGACCTGAAGTTTCCCCAGGAGGGTTTAGCACAGCAGTAAGGAAAGGACCACATATTTTGATGTGAAATTAGTGCTATTGAAATGATATGTAAACAAGGCTAGCCTGTATCTCTTTGATCCAAGGACTGGGGCATTTTTGAATCTGACTTCTCAGCTCTGATTATCCTCCCCCTTCTTTTCACTTAGACCCACCCTTCACTCAGGGCAGTAAATACACCCACAAATCATTGGCTTACCCAGAGAAATGCAGGCTCTTCCAACCTGAACATCTCTTCCAGGGCTCCACGCTTAATGGTTTATCGTGAAGTTAGGAGGAAAATCTCCCATCTGCAGGGATTCCTGTACCCAGGAAAATCTGCCCTTCCTGAGGTCTGATCTGATGGAAGAGTTACACTCTTTTCACTCTCATCTGGGGAGCCACCAACAGCCGTGTGAGAAGTAAAACCACAGCCATTCTGGTTCAGTGGCGTGTGGTGCCTTCTCTCTCCCAGCCTACAGCAGGCATCTTCTTTTTTACATCTTTATTGGAGCACAATTGCTTTACAATGGTGTGTTAGTTTCTGCTGTATAACAAAGTGAATCAGCTATACATATACATATATCCCCATATCTCCTCCCTCTTGCGTCTCCCTCCCACCCTCCCTATCCCACCCCTCTAGGTGGTCACAAAGCACTGAGCTGATCTCCCTGTGCTATGCAGCTGCTTCCCACTAGCTATCTATTTTATGTTTGGTAGTATATATAAGTCCATGCCACTCTCTCACTTCATCCCAGCTTACCCTTCCTCCTCCTCATGTCCTCAAGTCCATTCTCTACGTCTAAAGCAGGATCTTCAAGTATCTTGCAATCTCTGAATCCCCAGTATGTGACATAGTGCCAGGCACAATGAATATTCATTGAAGGAATGAATATCTATATCACATAGTCACCATGGTGGCCGAGATATCCGGGCCATTGGGACAGCAAAGATATGGCTATATCCTAGGACCCCCTTTCTCCTGTATCTCTCTGGGCTTATAAGGGACCTCTAATCCTACTTCTGGGTCAGACTGGCCTTTAGGTGGTCTGAGTCACCTGACTCAAATGGTCCACAGTGAAGATGCCACACATCTCCTAATGCCCTGTCCCCAGCACACACTCCCACAGGTCCCAGAGAGGATGCCCTCCAAACAAAGCCTGCCCAAACCCATACCAGCCCCAGGGCCAAACCCTTCCCATATCCTGAGGGACTAGTGTCTAAAGGGTTCCTATAGGCTTCCCAAATTCTGAGGCTGAGAAGATCTTGGTGTTTTGGGAAATGCTGGGCATTGGAGTCAGGGTTGGGCTCCATTCGTGTCTGTAGTGCATAGTAGACTATATTATCTATGTGACCTTGACAAGGGAGGTTACATTTCTAAACTTTTTTTACTGTCTCAGGTTGAGGTTAAAATGCATACCTCACAGAGTTGTCATGAATTTTTTTTCAAAAAAGTTTATGTGTGTGTATATATATATATATATATATATATATATAAATTATGCTGTATGTGTCAAGGGCTTACTTTGTGCCAGATACTCTGCTAAATGCTTCACATGCATTATGTCACTTAGTTCTCACGACAGTCCTGTTAGGTGAATAATTATCTATATTTTACAGATTAGGAAACCAAACCTCAGAGAGGTTATATAACTAACCCAAGGTCACACAGCTGATAAGCGGCAGAGCCCGTGTGAGTGCAAAACCCATACGCGTAAGGCATATGACTAACGATAGATGTTAGTCCTTCCACCACCACCACCTTCTTCTTCATGTGGTTGAGGGCACACAGATGAGTCTTACAAGAAGCCAAACAAAAAACCTCATCTGCCTTAAGGAGCCTTGATACAATCAAAATAGCCCACCCAGCCTGGGTGAGCAAGGATGGGAATGGCCTTAATCTTCTCTCTAAGCCCTGTCAAACTGAGCCCTGAGACATGGCATCAGGGGTCTGTGGGATGGGGAAAGGCACCAACCCCAGGAATAACAGTCTCACTCCCCATTTCAGCCCCAGATTATCTAAGTAGCCAAGGCAGCAGGCAACAGGCACCATCATCCAGGCCTTGGTATGCCCAGCACCCTCACTCGAGCTGGGGCCAGACCCCTTAGCCACACTCTGCCATCCCCCCCGCCACCCCTTCTCTATCTCTTCCTAGTTCTCCTTCCTGGCCAAGATGCTTGAGATGGTGGCTGTGCCTGAATGGAGGAACTCTCAAAGGGAGTTAGGTTCTGGGGACCAGAGGTAAATAAGATGCCATCCTCATGACATGGGGACAGAACCACCTGGGGGGAAATGGACATGTGAGGATGCACATGCACTTACACACGCATGGTCAGGCAAACCATCACAAAGTCCAAGGACCTGCTGTATCGTTCTTAGCCTTACCTCCTTCAGGCCTTAACCTTTGTAGCCTATATTATCTAAAGCTATTGAATCATATAAAAGAAGGGCTCCTCGTGCAAAGTGGGTAATTAGGCTGACTGAATAAATGATTCAAATCAACCAAGATGTGAGCACATGCAGGCATTGTGCCGGGCAGTTTGCCTGTCTCAACTCATTTAGTCCTGGCATCAACTCTGTGAGATCATTGTCACTATCTCAATTTTCAAATGAGGCTCAGAGAGGCAAAGTAACTGCCCAAACCCACACAGCTAATGAGAGGCAACTCTAGGACTCAGATCCAAGACAGCTGGAAGCATCAAAGCCAAGTCTAGTGCCCTTGACAAGATACCACAGGCACCCAGGTGAGGTCAACTTCAGCTGGGTCTCACAACGACATTGCAGCAAAAATCACCAAGGACTCCAACTCTGTCCTTGAGCCCTCTTGATCTCTGAGAGCCTCCAGGAAAATGTAGGGATGCGGCATCTTGGGGAAAAGTCAGGAAGTCTGGGGATTACGAGGTGCAATGGAATTGGATCACCCTCCCTGGGTATTTTTGTCAATGGGATTCACATGGCTGCACGGTGTGAATGAGCAATCGCTATATTAAAATTTCCTGAAAAAGCTTTCTTCCTTTGGGCTCCAGCTCCTGCAAGAGAGAAAGGGAGGAAGCCTGGGGGAGTTCTGCACTCTCTCTGCACCCTCACTCTTCAATTTGCGTTTTCAGGATCCAAGAAGTGGGTGAAGAGATTACCTTTACCGCTAGTCTTCCTCCCTCTGGTGTCCTGACCTAGTCTCCTCATTTATAAAGCCAGGTGGGGTCGGGGGTAAATGCTCTTCCTGGGGCAGCCAGGAGGATGAACTGTGTATTGGAATTTGCCTGGCACTTCCGTTCTGGGGCAGGAAGTGCCCCATGAGGCCAGGAGCCCCAGCTCTGGGCCGGCAGGTCTGCGCTGGAATCCCAGCTCTGGTTCTTGAGCTCGCTGAATCCCAACTTCCTCATCTATAAAGTGGGGTGAAACTGCCCACCTTGTGGAGTTATTGTGGGGATAAGGGCCTTATATAAAAAGCACCTTTCGGGGCCCTGACAGGTAATCAGCATTTAACGAATGCTGCCGAGTGCTGGGCTTTCCTGCAGCTCATTGATTCACTCGGTAATCATTTGCGGAGCACCTGTGTGAGCCTGGCACTGTGCTAGGTTCTGGGGACCAGAGGTAAATAAGATGCCATCCTCATGTCAAAAATCTCACGTGGTAAGACCGCTCCTCCCTTCAGAAGGAAAAGATGGAGGAAAAAGTCAGGGAAGGGGAGGACATGAACCCTGAACCACTGATAGCACATGAATAGGCTCTTGATAAATGATCGCAGAATGAATGAATGATTCCATGAGTGAATAATAAAAGCAAATGGGGCTTCCCTGGTGGCTCAGTGGTTGAGAGTCCACCTGCCGATGCAGGGGACACTGGTTCGTGCCCCGGTCCGGGAAGATCCCACATGCCGTGGAGTGGCTGGGCCCGTGAGCCATGGCCGCTGAGCCTGCACGTCCGGAGCCTGTGCTCCACAGCGGGAGAGGCCACAACAGTGAGAGGCCCGCGTACAGCAAAAATAAATTAATTAATTAAAAAAAATAAAAGCAAATGCTTATATGGCACTGCTCTGTGCCAGGCTCTGTTCTAAGCACTTTACATATACTCACTAATTTAATCCTTACGACTACTGTATGTGGTAGACACTAATTAACCCGTTTTACACACAAGGGAACTGAGGCATAGGGAGGCTTACATAACTTGCAGCGCCAGGATTGGGACACAAACCATCTGGCTCCAAAATCCACGCTGCTAAGTCTTCCTCTTATTTATGACCCAGACTCCAAAGCAATTTCTCATCCTTTAAGCCTCACAGTACATCTGTGTGCTAGCCAGCTGGGCAGGCTCGATTATCCCCAGTTTACGGAGGAGGAAACCAAGGCACTCAAAGGTTGGTAATTTGCTCACCTGGAAACAAAAAAAGAGCTTACATCATCTGTCACAACTACCTCCCAAGAGTGAGGTGAGAGGTGGGAGGCTGAGAGCAATAGAATCCTGGATTGTCAGATTTGGAAAGAGTCTCAGGGGTCAACTAGACCAATTGCTTCATTTTATCAATGAGAAGATTGAGGCCCAGAGAGAGACAGCATCTTGCTAAAGGATGCACAGCAAATTGGTAACTGGAATGCCAACTGTCCGTCAAGCCAACTGCACCACATTCTTCTTTGAAAGAAGTCAAGAGCCATAGCACTGGGTAAGTGAGAGGCACACAGATTCAGGCAGCATGAATTAAGCCCCTATCCTGTTCCAGCACCTCACTTGATTTTATGAGGAATGCAGAGATTGTACCCCCTTCCTTGCTAGTCAGGGAATGTACATCAGTAAGCCAAACAGTCAGAGCTCCTGCCCTCATGGGGGTTGAAGAGATAAAGAGTGACAGTAGGGGGGCTCTTTTATACAGAGTGGGCAGGGAGGATCTCTTGGTTAAGGTGGGATCTAAGTAGAGACCTTGAGGAAGCCAGAGAGGTAGCCATGCAGATTGATGTGGGAAAAGCATTCCAGGCTCAGGGAGCAGCAAGTCCTGGGTGTTCCCAACAGGAGAGGGTGTGCCTTTGAGGCCAGAGTTGTTGGAGCAGAATGGGCAAAGGGGAAGGCAGTAGCAAATGAAGGCAGGAAGGTTGGGAATGGACAGGAGTGAGGGGCTTGTGGATCATGTAGGGCCTTGCAGGGATGGAAAGGACTCTGGATTCTACCGTGGGTAAGGTGAGAAGCCATGGGAGGCTTTCAGTGGAGGAGAGAACTGACTGGACATTTTTTCTGGAATCACACCAGCTGCTGTGTTTAGAATAGACTGTAGCAGGCCAGGATGGAGACAGGGGAACCAGCTAGAAGGCTATTGCAATAATGCAGGCAAGAGAGCATGGCAGCGTGGATGGCGGTGGCAGCAGAGGAGTTGGCAAGAAGTAGTTGGATTCTGGAGCCCAGCTAGGTATCCAGCCTATATATCCTCTGTATGAGGATGGAGCCAGTAGGATTTGCTGCTGGACGGAATGTGCAGTGTAAGAAAACAAAGGTGTCTAGGATGACTCCAAGCTTTTGGCCTGAGCATCTGGTATAATGCAGCTGCCATTTCTGGTGATGAAGAAATCTGTATGAGCTGATCAAAAGTTCACTTACCCAAGGTGTTCATCTAAGGAGTCTCACCTTCAAGCCTCCCCACAGTCCTAACTGTTGGCCAGTGAGCACTGTTGAGGGGACCTTTCTTAGCCACAGACAGAATCAAGATAATCCCTCTCGTGAGAGCCCACACTGTCCCACCCTCACCCCAACCATAAACCTTCTGCCTTCTCAGAGGCAAACCCTGGCCCGTCCTGGGAGCCAAGGGCCGGAGCCCAAGTGGGGTCAGAGCCCAGATGGTCAGCCAAGCTTGGCCCTGATTTAATTATGAGATCAATCCAACCAGCCTTGCCAGCAGGAGTGCCCCTGGGGGACAGCTCCTGGGCTTGTCAGAGGGCATTAGCCTCATACACCACGCCCTGGGTCCCATCCAGCAGGCCTGGCTGGCCCTGCCACTGGCCACCTGAAGTCTGAGAAGAGTCTGGTCAAGGCCAGCCCTAGGCCATGGGATTTAGGGCACAGACACTGCTAGAACTTGAACAGCTAGGGCTCCTGGAAAAGGAGAAGGACCATGAGTTGTGGAGCTGACTCCTTGGGAGCTGACCCAGCTGCAGGGTGGGAGCCCTGAGTGCTGATCTAGAAACTCAAGCAGGTGCCCCTTACCTGGGAAACACTATGGGTAGAAGGCTGCATTCCTGGGCTCCTAGGCTCAGCCCCAGGATACCTGGAACTCACTGCTCAGGGGCACGAGTAGGGTCACAACTGCCCAGCTCTTCCTGCAAGAATCCGGAAGGGACCGACAGCTCCAGTCTGTATGATGAGGTACCTGCCTTCAGTTTCTCCCTGAGATCCTCCTCCGCTATTCTCCAAATGGGCTTATAGGGACAGAGGTGTATTTCCACGTCTCTAAAATAAGGCCACACAGAGTCCATAGGGCTCTCCCAGGGATAGATATACATTGAGAATTTCCAGCCAAAGCCTTCACATCAGGCCCACAGCTGCCTCCCTCTGGGATCCCCCCCATCCCAAGAATAACACATCTCTTGTTTCTGCCCAGTTGTAAAACTACTCTTGGTGGTTAGGTGTGCTGGCTCAGCTATGAAGAAATAGAACATCAGGGGCAGGGAAAGACCTTAGAGGTCATCTCATTCATTATTCAGATGGAAGACTAAGGCCCAGAAATGGGACAGGACTCATAGTAAGTGGCTGATGAAACCAAGAGCCCAGGGTGCCTGACTCCAGTCCAGTGCTGGCTCCACGATCCATCATTTACCAACAGAGCCATGTGACCTTTCTCCCCCCAACCTAGGCCTCTCCCCAGATCCAAGACCTCATGGAGCTGAGGAACTTCCCAGAGTGAAGTGCTTCTCCTCCAGCAATTCCCTCCAACATTCCTTTCTTCTCCCCTCCCCGCCCCGCCTTGCCCAGGGTCTCCACTCAGCTTGACGGTGGAACGAGCGGGGCAGTGGTGAGCCAATCTCACCAGACAGTGGTCATGGTGCTCCTGTCTCCAGGACACCCTTAAGATGCAGTTATAATGTGCCCTTGTGTCCTTTACCTCTTTATACTACTCTTTCAAATGCAGCATTTCATTTGAAACTGAAGTTCAATACCGACAAGGTAGGTATTTTTGTCCTCTTCTAACAGTTGGAGAAACTGAGGGTCAAAGAAGCTCAACAGCTAGAGAATGCTGGTGGACCCTCGGACCCAGATCTGTCTGATTCTGTGAGCGGTGTTTTCTCCACTTCTGCGGCAGGGGTTTCAGGTGTGAAAGCCAGTTAGTTCCACCTGACAAGCCTCAGTTCCTTCTCCAGGAAAATGAAGAGCTTCGACGAGGTGATTTCCTACAGGTCCAGGGCGTTGATGCTTAGGGATTTCTATATGAAACAGTAGAGTCGTGATGTTTTCAGTGGAGAGAATACAGAGAAGCTTCAAGGGCCCTCCCTTGCGTGCCCTTCTTTTCTTTTCATTCTAGACAAATATTCACTTTCCTACCGAATGTGATGTTTTAGAAAATGTTTATTTTCAGGAGTCTCTCCTCTACCACCAACTCCCCAAATTGAATAAGCGTCAGGCCCCATAAAACAGGATCTGCCTTTGGGAATCAGACAGAACTAGGTTCAAGTTCATTTATGAGCTGTGATTCGGGGCAGTTTACTTAACCTTTCTGAAACAGAGCTATCTTCTCTATGACATGTGGTGTGAGGATTCCCTGGTGCACAGCAGGGGCCCTGAGATGGCTAGTTGGCCTCCGTTCCTTCCAGTTGTACAGAGCCAGGCACACACCCAAGTCCAGTTTTCCGTTGGGGTGGATGACACAGGACACTGACCTCAACCGGTCACTTGCCCCATCTCACACACCACTGGAGAGCTAGCTCCTGAGACTCAGTCCCTGCCTCACCTCAAGAACAGCCCCTGCTTTAGTCCATGACGTGTCTTCTCTCAAAAGTCTCGAGTCCATCTTTCCCCTGCGGCTGGAGGGACGTGGGCTCGAGTGAGACCCTGGCCGAGCACGGCAACCTTCTGTTCCCAGCCCTGGGCATGGGGCTTGGAGAGCTCTCACATTCTACATCTCTCTGTGCCTCACACTGGTGGCCAGGTGGGTATTGCTATTTCCCTTTGGCAGATGAGAATACTGGGGCCTGGAGACAAAGAAACTTGCAGAGGTCATGCAGCTGTTTGGATGGAGAGCTGGACTGAAGCAGAGATACTCAAAGCACTTTTACACCTGCTGTGTCACACCTATCCTGAAGGCAGGAAGGGGACTCACCAAGACCTCATGTGTTCCCTGACCTGCCAAGGCCGCCGAGAGTCACATCATAGAGCCAAGATTGGAACCGGAACCCTGATCTGAGTACCTACATCCGCCTACCAGGCTTGCTGGTCTCTGGGGTTAGAGGGATTCAGTCAAGCAGCCTCGCTGAATTACTCGCCAAGAGTAATGCAGGCCCCCAGCCTGATCAGAAAGTAAAGTGGGGTGTCTGTTACCTGCCAGGCATTGCACTGGGTGCTTTACATACGCTGTTTACGATCCTCACAGCCACCTTCTCGAGGGAGATATCATTACTTCCTTTTCACAGATGAGGAGACTGAAGCTCAGAGAGAGTAAGTGACTTGCTCAGAGCGACACAGCTAACAAGTGCTGAGACTGGGACCGGAGCTGCCGGCTCAAACTTCATCACTGGCATCCTTTGGTTCTCTGCTTAGATGGTGTTGTCACAGGCAGGTCTTCTCTAAACAGCCCCCATCTAAGCTATGCTCCTTGTATTCTTGGTGTCTGCACTCTGTTTCTTTTCTTCTGAGCATTTTTCACAATTGGCAATTCGTTTCATTTATTCATCCCCCTATTTACTTTCTGACTCTCCCACTAGAATGTAAGCTTCAGGAGGTCCAAGATGATGTCTGACTTGTTTACTGCAGAGTCCCTAGAACGGATCCTGGCCCACACCAGATGCTCACCATGCTGGTCGAATGAATGAATGAACGAATGAATGAAGACTCTCAGCACTGGTCCAAGTGCAGTGAGTCTGGCTGAGTTGGGCGTGTGTAGAGGAGGCTCCGCTGGCCCAGTGTGGTAGGGAGAGCGTGGATTCTGGTGTCAGCCAGACCTCAGTTGTAACCTCAGTGTTTACTTGCTGTGTGACCTTGGGCAAGCTATAGGCCTTGGTTTTCTCATTGGTTAAATGGGCACAGTCATACTTGCTTTCAAGGACTGTTGTCAGGACTAAATAAGATCAGAGAGAATGAGAATCCAGAACAGATCCTGGCACATCCCAACTCCAGCACAGAGCAGCTCCCTTCCCCCTCCCTGCTAACAACAGGCCCTGGGACTCCAGGCTGGGAACTGTCCAGAACCCACTTACATTAAGAGGTGGCTGCTGCCGGGGGCCTCCGAACCTGTTACTCCTCCCTCCACCCACCCCCCCTTCCCCACCCCGCCTTGCATACAGCGGCCAATTTCAAACTATGTAAATATGCCAGGCTTCCTCCTCAGCACGGGAACAACTATACTTAGTGCAATGTGCATGTATTTTAAGCTGACTTCTTCCAGGCAAAGAAGTCGATTCATGAATTTAATAACATTCATAGACTCCCAGAATGTCAGCACTGGGAGAGACATCAGAGATCATCTGGCCCAGCCCCTCATCTGGCAGAGAGGAGGATGCCCAAGGCAGCGGTGTGCCCAAGGTCACACTTTGGCTTTGAGTCCAAGTCCAGGGTTCTCTTCAGGGCCATCTGTATTTCACTCCACCCGCCTCCTGGCATCCATCTAAGTATGAATTTGCAGCCTGCAGACCCTCATGCCTCCTGGACCACCTCCACTCCAGGGGAGCAGTCTGTCCTCCGAGGCTGCCTTGAAGGCAGGGGTGAGGGTGTGGGTGTGGTCTGGGGCAAGCTGAGGATCAGCTGTGTGCCAAGGACAAAATAGCCCAGTAGGTATCGAGCCGTGAATCCTTCCCTGCCAGGGCACCAAGGGACCCATAAGACGAAATCTTATAAGCATTCCCACTCTCCTTAACAGCCCATTAAAATGGTGCATTAGGTCATCCAGGGATTTACCTAGAGCAGATTTTTAACTCTAATCGACAGTGATTGCATCTGCCTGCCCAGTGAGCTTTCTCCCTTCTTCTGGTAACTGCACACTTCTTTGCTTTATGGTAACGGTCCCCCCACCTCCATGGATTCCAGTGGGGTCTGTCAATCAGAGGACCCTCAGGCCTTGCCACAGAGCTGGGCATGTGGCCCAAACCCAATCTGGTCAGTGGTCCATGGGTGGTCATGTGACCCAAACAGTCCTTTTGAGGAATGGGATACTTGCTCAGGAAGAGGCATTATTGCTCTTTTCTCTGAGGCAAGCTGTGGGATGATGACAGTGGCTAGCTTTGCCACCAGGAGGAGCAAGCCCGCCTGAGAAAAAAGTCACACAATGGGAAAGAGGGCCCGAGATGGAGAGACAGTATACTGATGCCATCGTTGAAATGCCTGGATCCATACATGCCTGAAGTCCAGCTGAACCCCCTAGGCTCCCCTGTTTTCTTAAGCTGATTGGGTTGGATTTCCTCACTTGCATCTGAAATACTCCTGTCTCAGTTACTAATCTGCACCATCTCCTAAGGTAATAAATCCCATGAGGGGACTCCTGCCACAGAAAATTGTACTTCTTTGAGGGGAGGGTCCAAAACTGACCTTCTTAAGCCTTACGAGGGTGTCTCCATTCCACTTAAATGTTTTGGAGCCTACCTTGTGCCAGATGCTCTTATATTAAGTTGTTTAGTTACCCCAACAATTTTCTGAAAAGTATTATTATTATTATTATTATTATCACTATTTTAGAGATTA
Source organism: Grampus griseus (assembly GCF_964374135.1). Classification (NCBI taxonomy): domain Eukaryota; kingdom Metazoa; phylum Chordata; class Mammalia; order Artiodactyla; family Delphinidae; genus Grampus; species Grampus griseus. The sequence continues at coordinate 86,515,170 of NC_139017.1, forward strand.
GGAAACAGGCTCGTCCTGGTCTGGTAACTTCATCAAGGTCGCATAATAACCAAATGTTGGAGGTTGTATCAAATTTAAGTTCTGTGACTCCAAATGCACTAATAAGAGTATCTGATAATGATATGATGGTGATAATGGTGATGGTGATGATGATAATGATGAAGAAGAGGATGATGCAGCAATGCTAAAAGTCCCAGCATATGAGAGATCTGGTCTTTAGCTACGGACTGCTGCATCCTCAAAATGAGCTAGACAAGGGGCTTCCCTGGTGGCGCAGTGGTTGAGAGTCCGCCTGCCGATGCAGGGGACACGGGTTCGTGCCCCGGTCCGGGAAGATCCCACATGCCGCGGAGCGGCTCGGCCCGCGAGCCATGGCCGCTGAGCCTGCACGTCCGGAGCCTGTGCTCCGCAGCAGGAGAGGCCACAGCAGCAAGAGGCCCGCGTACCGCAAAAAAAAAAAAAAAAAAATGAGCTAGACAAATATTCAAGGGGAAAATGGCAGCCAACACTTACCACTTGGTACTCTATGTGCTTTCTTTACACATAACTCATTTAATTCATTCAGCACTATGAGGTGGGTCATTGGTCCTCCCCATTTACGGATGTGAAAACTGAGTCACACAGATTTTCCAGGGCTTGCCCAAGGTCACACAGCTAGTAATGATTTGGACCAGAGAGTCAGTCCTTAAGACTGGTGTTGACCACGAGACAAGTTGTTAACCACTACGCTCTACAACCTCTAGTTTAGTTTGCCATCCTGACACCTCTAGATAGACAGCCATCCTGATGCATGTCCTGCACCGCCCAAGGAATGAGTTCCTTAGGCACATTCAGGCACATTCATTGGAACTGATTTCATGCTGTAAATGGTATCTGGGGTTTTAATATATTTTATGCTCTATACCTGCTTTTTACTGTTTCCTCTGTTGGCAAGTTTCTGCCCCTGAGTAGTGATGAATATAGAAAAGGCTTTATTCAAAAAAAAATCAGAAAGGTGAAGCAAATTCATGTCCAAAATAAAAATTGTAATTACTAGCAAAAAAAAAAAAAAAGGAAAAAAGAAATAAAAAAGAAGAGGATGATGATTGCTCCTAATTGATGAGCACTTCTTACCATGTGCCAGAAGCTATGCTAAGCACTTCACCTATGTCAATTACTCCTCCCCAAAAACTTGACCCTTTACAGCTGAGGAAACTGAGGTTCAGAGCACTGCCTGACCAGTAAGGGTGAGCTGGGATTGGCCCTCACCTCAGCACGGCTGCTTCTCATCCCGGTATTCTAGATTAGGAGGGGAAAGTCATGTTCATGCTACTCAGACTCTTCCAGAATGTGTTGCCTCAACTCTCATCCTCTCTTGGCTTTTGTCTTTATGGGCTAAAGAGAGACCCACTCTCTTCGAGATGGCTCCAATTCCTCTTGGGCTGTCCACCTGCCTCTCCTGTCAGGCCTAGGCTGGCCAAGCTCACACAGATCCTCACGTCCAGGTTCAAGAGCCAGAGACCAGGTCTCAAGGCTGCATCTGGGGTTGCCTTGACCATTGTCATCAGTGAGGGGCTAACAAGGGACTAAAGAAGGGTAGTGGAACCTCCATCTGGGGCCACCAAGAGTTGGCCATGGGTGGACTCCAGGTCTCTGCCTCTCTGGCCCTCAGCTCTCTGGGAGCATGGCTTGGGAGCACACTGGGCTGCTGGTCCCTGGGGGTGCTGGGCAGTGGCTCCACTGTGTTTGTTTACAGAGTGAGAACAGGGCCCGCCTGGAACACTGGCATACTGCCCACCTTCCAGGAATAGCTCAGTGACCTAGGCCAAAAAGTCCCCATGTTTGGCAGAGGGAAGAAAACCTTTACACAGAACAAGAGAATGGTCAAGAACTGCTGTCCTTTTCCAGGACCACCTCTCCCAGACCCTAGGCCCCACTCTTCCAGGGTGGACAGCTCCTGATCCCTGCCAGGCCCCCTAGGTATCCCTCACAGTGACAGCCAATGGTGGGTCACGGTCTCTACTGGCTGTGCCCCACCTAGGATGCCAAGGGGAGGCATAGGTACCCATCTGGCAGGCAGGAACTTGTTTCTTTGTCACCTGGTCATCCAGGCGCTTCCCAGGCTGGGACTGGCCTAAAAATGCCAAGCCAAGCTTGGAGGAAGCATCCAGGACAGCAGGCACAGATGCCATCAGGGCCATGTCAGTGAGTTTCCTCAATGACCACCAGGGTCATTTTGTCCAGTCCTCAGCCTCCACTTCCTCCATGGGTAACAAGTTATAAACTCTGTTTCAAAAAAACATTATAGGGAGAACATCTTCATGGATTCTTTCAGCCACAGTCCAAGAGTCAATTTTTCTTTGGCTTCATGGGAATCTACCCTTGACCAGCCTTCAGGCTTCCTCTCTCCTTGCCCTTCATCTACCTCTCTCCAGTGTGCCCTAAGCCCTGAGTCACAGGAGATAGCTTTTTGGAGTAGATAGAGCAACAGCTTCAGTGTCCAGTGTGGACTTGAAATCCAGTCCTCTCACTCAGTAGCTGTGTGGCCCTGATCAGACAGCTTAACTTCTCTGAACTTTGGTTCCTTCATCTATATCATGAGAATAACTCCCTCCTTGCCAGGTGGCTGTAAAAATTAGAAAGTCTGTATATAAATTTCCTGGCACGGAGTAACTATTCAATACAAGATAGACACTACAATTTGGGGGATTGTTTTTAAAATGTTATCCCTCTAAAAGCCCAGGTCTTCCTCCCCATCAGATCCCTTACCCACAGCAGCTTTCCCAGATGAACACCTCCTTGAGTCCTCTTCTCCTGCCCATTTTAAGCACTCTCTTCCCCTAGGCTTTCTGGAGACAATGTCCCAGTCCAAAATATCATATCCAAAAGTGAGAGGTTTATGGTCACTTTCACTCCTCAGAACGCTTGGCATGGAAACCTGGTTTCTTCTTTCTGTCTGTCTTCAGAACCCCAGGAAAAGCCCCATCTCCCTGGAAAGGGCCTGATATCCCAGTCCCAGGCAAATGACCACAGAACACTCATGCACACTCACACCATATACAAAAATAATTCAACATGTATCATAGCCCTGAAGGTAAAACATAAAATTATAAAACTTCTAGGAAAAAGCTGGGAAGAAAAATCTTTATGATCTTGGGTTAGGCAAAAAGTTCTCAGAGATTGTACCAAAACCATAATCTATTTCTTAAATGACAAATTAAACTTTATCAAAAGAGACTTTTGCTCTGTAAGGGAGACTATTAACAGAATGAAAAGACAAACCACACAGTGAAGAAAGTATTTGCTGGGCAGAAGACCTAAATAGACATTTCTCCAAAGAAGATATACAGATGGCCAAGAGGCACATGAAAAGATGCTCAACATCACTAATTATTAGAGAAATGCAAATCAAAACTACAATGCGGTATCACCTCACACTGGTCAGAATGGCCATCATCAAAAAATCTACAAACAATAAATTCTGGAGAGGGTGTGGAGAAAAGGGAACCCTCTTGTACTGTTGGTGGGAATGTAAATTGATACAGCCACTATGGAGAACAGTATGGAGGTTCCTTAAAAAACTAAAAATAGAATTACCATATGACCCAGCAATCCCACGACTGGGTATATACCTAGAGAAAACCATAATTCAAAAAGACACATGCACCCCTATGTTCACTGAAGCACTATTTACAATAGCCAGGTCATGCAAGCAACCTAAATGCCTATTGACAGATGAATGGATAAAGAAGATGTGGTACATATATACAATGGAATATCACTCAGCCATAAAAAGAAACAAAATTGGGTCATTTGTAGAGACATGGATGGACCTAGAGACTGTAGTACAGAGTGAAGTAAGTCAGAAAGAGAAAAACGAATATCGTATATTAACACATATATGTGGAATCTAGAAAAATGGTACAGATGAACTTACTTGCAAAGCAGAAATAGAGACACAGACGTAGAGAACAAACCTATGAACACCAAGGGAGGAAAGGGGGGGGTGGGATGAATTGAGAGATTGGTATTGACATATATACATTAATATGTATAAAATAGATAACCAACGAGAACGTGCTGTATAGCACAGAAAACTCCACTTCGCTATATAGTAGATATTAACACAACATTGTAAAACAACTATACCCCAATAAAAAAAGTATTTGCAAATTACATATTTGACTTTGTTCTTTAACTTGCATCCAGTATATATAAAGGACTCTTAAAACTCAACAGTAAGAAAATGCAATCCCCTCCTAAAATGCACAAAAGATTTGAATAGATATTTCACCAAAAAAGGTGTGTGGACGGAAAATAAGCACATGAAAAGATGCTCAACATCACTAGTCATTAAAGAAATGCAAATTAAAACCACAACATGCATGGTTTTACCACGTGTAGATACCACTACATACCTATTAGAATGGCTAAAATAAAAAATCCTAACAATAGCAAGTGCTCGCAAAAATGTGGAATAACTGGACTCTCATACATGACTGGCTGAAAATTGCTACAGCCTCTTTGGAAATCAGTTTAGTAGTTTCTTATAAAGCCAAACATATACTTAATATATAACCTACTAACCCTACTCCTAGATATGTACCTACGAGAAATGAAAACTTATGTTCACATAAGAACTACTATGTGAATGTTTCTAGTAGATTTATTCATAATTATTGGGAACAACTCAAATGTCCTTCAGCCAGTTATGGAATAAACAAACCAGTACATCCAAACAATAGAGTACTATTCAGTAATAAAATGTAACGCACTATACACACACAATGACATGGATGGACCTCAAAAGCATTTTGCTCAATGAAAGAAGCCAGACCCAAAAGCTATAAAATATAAGCTTTTATTTATATGATTTTTCTGGAAAAGGCAAAACTATGAGGTTAGAGAATAGATCAGTGGTTTCCAAAGGGGGAGGAATTGACTACAAAAGGACAACACAAGGGAATTATGTAGGGTGATGGAACTATTCTGTATCTTGATTATGGTGGTAGATGTACTACTCGATGCATTTGCCAAAATCCATAGAACTATACACCACAAAGAATGAATTTTACTGTATGTAATATTTTAAAACTAAATCTAATAAAATGCTTTTTAAAACAAAGAAGAGATTATGAGTAATAAAAGAAAAAAGTAAGTTGACAGAGTTCAGGAAAGAAATGAAAGAAAAAAATCAAAATATCACAGGTATAAAAGCCACATTAGAAGAATCAAAACTAGAAGACATAACTAAAATGCTGTCAACAACATGGCAGACAGGATAGAAGAAATTACAAAAAAATGAGAAAAAGAATAAAGATATAAAATTATTGAACAAAACATTAAAATACAAATGACAAGGAAGACCCAATGTGAACAACATTGCTGTTTGTGGAGAAGGGAGCAGATCTAGTTGAATAGGTGAAGGATTCAAAGATATAGTAAAAGAAAACTTTTTTGAGAAGGCTGCATATCAAAAAGGGTACATAGTGTTCCAAGAAGTAAAAATCTATAAGGAACAATCTATACCAAAACATTCTGCTAAAATTATTGAAACTCAAAGATAAAGAGAGAATCACAGCAACATCAGGAAGAAAAAAAGTTACTTGTTATAATGGGAACAATACTGATTTGTTAATTCATTAATTTAATCAACATGTATTGAGCACCTACAATGTTCCAGGCACTGTTACAGATGCTAGAGATGAAGTGATAACTAAAACAGAGTCCCTGGTCTCATGGAGCTTGCATCCTAGCAAGAGGAGACAATAAAAACAATGTCAGTCAATAAAAACATATAATGTCAGTTAGTGATATGTGTTATGAAGAATAATAAGGCAGGATGTGGGGAAAAAAAGAATGGTAAAGGATTTTATTTTATATAGGTGATCAGGGGAATTATTTCTAATACGGATACTTTTGAACAGAGATCTAAGGGAAATGAAGAAGAAGCCATAAGGATATCTGAGGGTAAAGCATTACAGAAAGGAAAAATAGCGAGTGCAAAGATCCCAATGTGGGGATACACATGATGATTCAAGGAATAGCAAGAAGATTGTGGCTGGAACACAGTGAATGAATGAGTAACAGGTAAGAATGACATCAGAGAGGCCATCTGGGCAGGATCTTGTAAGGTCTTATAGGATATATTCTAAACATGTTGGGAGACCATTAGAGGGCTGAGAATGGGGGGGAGGGGTGACATGATTTAATTTTAAAAGGATAACTGGGTACTGTGTGAATTATCTGTAGGATACGATAATGTGAGATAGGGTAGGACAGGATAAGATGGGACAGGACAAGACAGAACAGGATGGGATGGGATTGGATAGGACAAGGTAGGATAGATGCAAGAAGTCAGTTAGGAGGTAATTGCAATAGAGCCAGGGAGATTTGTGGTGACTTATAGCGGGATGGAATCAGTGGAAGAAATAAGCGGTCAGCATATGGATATATTTTGAAGGTACAGTCACCTTTTTTGCTGAAGGACTTAAAATGAAGTACAAGAGAACGGATGGGGCTTCCCTGGTGGCACAGTGTTTGAGAGTCCACCTGCTGATGCAGGGGACACGGGTTCGTGCCCCAGTCCGGGAAGATCCCACATGCCGTGGAGGGGCTAGGTCCGTGAGCCATGGCTGCTGAGCCTGCGCGTCCGGAGCCTGTGCTCCGCAATGGGAGAGGCCACAACAGTGAGAAGCCCGCGTACCGAAAAAAAAAAAAAAAAAAAGAGAAAGGATGACTCCAAGGGCTTGGCCTGGACAACTGGGTGATGCTGAACAGTGGTTCTATTGATCATACTGGGAAACCCTGGTGGAGGAATAGTTTGGGGGAGTTCAGCTTTGGTCATGTTAACTTTGTACAGCCTATTAACTCTCCAAGAGGAACTGCCCCAGAATTTTCCTGAGCCAAGCTCAACTTAAAGACAGGGAAATAACGCCTATAACATTCTGAGAAAAGAAATGCATAACTTCAAGTATAAAACCAATAGGCAACTGGCAGGACATTTTGGGAATCCAAAACGTAATTTCCTTGAATCTATAATATCTACTTAACATTTCAGGCTTGTATTTCATACAATAAATAGGTGTTCATCATTGGGTCAAAAAAACCCAACAACAACCAGTAGACACACATCATGCATGTAATATAAGGAGCTCTCTTCAGGAAAACCATTTGACAATAAGTTTAGCCAACCAAATAGTGAATCAAAATAATTCAGAGAGAAAATCTGTGGATAAAAACCCAACAACTAGCTGCAAGCATTCCATAGTAGCCCACAGTTCATAGGTTAAGATTAAGTAAAAATTACAGTTATAGAACAGAAAGTAAATGTTATTACTTTAGACAATACGAAAGCAATGCTTTTAACCCATGACATGTTGCGGGAGAGGAGAGAGGAGAAAAGTAATGTGCTAATTTCTTCATCTTTTATAACAGAGTCACCAGATAGTGTCTCAAATTGAAGTTTTGCTTAAAATTTATTCTTCTTTCTTAACATTTATGATATTTTCTCTTCATTTTGAAGGTTATTTTAAAAACTAATATTTCTTGTGGTGAAAAAAACATGTGTCTGACATTCAGAAATTCTGTGTCAATTCCTTGAGTTTCTTATTGTCCTATTAAAAATTCCAGTTAGGGCTTCCCTGGTGGCTCAGTGGTTGAGAGTCCGCCTGCCGATGCAGGGGACACGGCTTCGTGTCCCAGTCCAGGAAGATCCCACATGCCGCGGAGTGGCTGGGCCCGTGAGCCATGGCCGCCGAGCCATGGCTGCTGAGTCTGTGCGTCCAGAGCCTTTCTCCGCGACGGGAGAGGCCACAACAGTGAGAGGCCCGTGTACTGGAAAAAAAAAAAAAAAAAAAATTCCAGTTAACTTTAATACATTTTTAGTAAAAATGCAATGAACAGTATGATTCCATCTTGGTAAAATTATTTCCCCTATTTCTAAGTGCCTTTCGTCTACTCCTCTAGATATACACATACAAAGAGACACGACTAAAATGGTTACCAGAAGTTGTTCATGATGACTCTTTTGGGGTAATATGAACTGGGTAATTTTTTTCCTCACTCAAATATTTTCTTTTACCACCAATTATTTACGTGTAACTACAAAAGATGATTTATTTTTAAACCTGAGTAGCAAGCACAAACTCAGCTGGGTAGTAAAGGTTCTAGGTATTTGAAAGTTCTAGGAGAAGGTGAATTGAACAGCCCCATGGTCAGTGTCTGGTTCCAGCTTCCCTGGGCATTTGCAGCAGCTCCCTGTGCAAAAATCAGTGGTCAAGGACCTGACTGAATCCTGGGAAACACTGGGCTCCCCAGCCTAGGGGCCAGGCCTCTGGTAGTGCTGAAGCTGGAGCTGGGGATTAGATGCCCAGCAAGCATGTGGGTGGAGGATGGGGGAAGAAAGGAAAGAAGCTGTGTTTTTCTGTTTCTAAGCTCACTATGGACAATCTCCAGTTCTCATGAATAGGTCATAGCAGAAACTTCTGGGGGTTGAGGAATGAGTGTCCTCAGCTAGTCTGTCTGTGAGCTTTTAGAATAGCAAGCAGAACGGACTAGAAACCAAGTGGGATTTCTAAAAACAACACAACCCAACTCTCAAGATTCCTTTGTGATGGGCCAGAAAACTACTACGTCCTGGTGTCAGGTAGACATTCAGCAGAGCCTCTCACAAAGCCCTATGGACATCTTACAGAAGGCTCCAGTGGAGGGCGGGCGTGGAGGCTGCTTGGGGCCCAGTTTCCGGCTCTGTCCTGATCAGCATTCCCACTGACCACTGGGATAAGGAAATGGATAGCAGGCCGATCTGGCCTGAGATGGCATGAAGGCAGGAGAGCCGTCAGAGTCCATCTTGAAAGATTCTGTAGGCTTGGGACAATGAGTTGCAAAGTAACACACTCGGTTCAAGAAACACAGAATGGGAAATAGCTAGCTTGGTAGCATTTCTTCAGGCAAAGACTTGGGGGCTTTTGTTAACTTGTCTTCATGTTAACAAATCATGTGATATTGCTCCCCAAAGCTGTCGCCTGCTGTTCCCAAACACACCGTCCTCACCTGGGTTTTGTAGAGTATGCTGTTTGCTAGGTACCATGTTACCCTTCATCCTCTTCATCAAGGCACTCCCTCCTCCAGACTCAGGTGTCATTCTGCTCCTCCAGAAGAGCCCCAGGCCTGCCCTGCCCCTCTGTGCTGTCTAAACCATTAGTCCAAACCTATCCTAGTTTTAACCAAAGTGTCCTATCCGCAGATATTTCCTTTGTCTTTGTGAGAAGACCTAAGCTTCTGTGTCTTTGCTCTCTGTGTCTCTATCACTCAGCACCACACCCAGGACACAATGGCTGAGGAATGAGTGCTTGATAAAGGAGTGGATGGGTGAGTGAATGAAACACAAGAAAGCAGCAAGGAAGACCTAGGGACCAACGCAGTGCAGTCACACAGGACCCTGTGTGTTTTAAAGCTCTGTTGTCACCATTTTGAAATTCTTAATTTTTGAACAAGCGCCCACATTTTCATTTAGCAACAAGCCCTGCAAATTATGTAGCTGGTCCTATTCATCTATGAGTATAGAAGAGCCCATTTTATTTTTACTGTAAGCTTAAACCATTTGATGAATATTAAAATCTATGCCAACTTGCATCTAATCTCTGTCAATTCATGGAACAAATATTGGCCTATGTTTTGCATAGTCACCATAAAAAAATACATACTACTTATCCTTTTTCCACTTAATATTTTGGATGTACATACTTGTCCAGGTCTTGACATAGTTCCCATATTTGTCAGTTTAAATAGCTCTATCATATTCTAGAATGTAAATATACCATGGGTTTTAAGCCAACTCCAACGGCTAGGCATTTGGGTTGCTTCCAATTTTTATAAATAGCATTTCTAAGAGCAAGTAAGTACAAATTACTTTCTTTTTTCTCTTTGAGGCTATTTCCTTGGAGTACTTTCTCAGAAGCGGAATTATCAGGTCAAAGGGTAGAAAGAATTTTATAGCTCTTAAATATTACTGGATTGTTCTCTTAAAAAACTGGACCAGGGCTTCCCTGGTGGCACAGTGGTTGAGAGTCTGCCTGCCGATGCAGGGGACACGGGTTCATGCCCCGGTCCGGGAGGATCCCACATGCTGTGGAGCGGCTGAGCCCGAGCCATGGCCGCTGAGCCTGCATGTCCGGAGCCTGTGCTCCGCAATGGGAGAGGCCACAGCAGTGAGAGGCCCGCATATCGCAAAAGAAAAAAAAAAAAGATGGTATATAACGATTTGAAAAAAATATACTTTTATTACAATATTCATTAAAAAATAATGAAAGAATATATATCAAGGCTTCAACAGTGGTTATCCTGGGCTGATAGAAATTTTAGGTAGTGAACTTTTTACTTTTCATGTTAAATATTTCTGTAATTTTAAATTTATTTGTTGGGTGTTATTTTTTTTAATGGGTATAGTCAGAAAAAACGTTGATTTAAATAAGTTGCCCACACAGCTAGTAAGTGGTGAAGTGAAACTTAGGTTTGACTGTCTCTAAAACCTGAACAAAAAGAAAAAAAAAAAAGCTAGACCAATTCAAGGAACCATCAGCATTAATACATGAAACTGCTTCTCAAGTTCTGAAATAATTATTTCCTACTAGGTTAATAGGTTTATCATGATATCTTAAAATTGAAAATAACCTTAATGTTCAACAATAAGGATATGCATTTTAAGAACATGGTAAGTCAATATATCTTCTCTATATGATCAGTAAGAATCAGTTTTTAAGGGCACCCAAGCCCACTGGCAGGGCACACAGTCAGTCCCCCTCCCAGCCTCAGCTTTTTTGTGCTCCACAGGGTGATTGATCTCAAGCCTGGATCCCCCAGAGGACAGAAGGCCTCGGCCCCAGATCTGTCTCAGAGGCAGACAGGGCAAGCTGAGTCCCGGCACTGCCATTCCTAGCTATGCACCCCTGTGAGCCTCTGCTCTTACCCGTGAGCTTGGGGTGATCACAGCCAAGTGCCTTCCAGGGTTGAGAGAGAATTCAACAAAATGCTGTAGGAAGCAGGCTTTTTGAAAAGATACAAGATATTGGTGGCATTATTTTCTGGAAAGAGCGTTGGCTGTGCAGAGCCCCTGATCAATCCTGATGCTCCCGGGTGATGCGACGACACTCCACGGAATCTCAGCTGTGCTCAGACAGGAAGAAACAACCATGAATGCGGGCTGCGTATGTGCCACGAGCTGTGCACCTTGCCGGACGGAGGAGGCCGAGCTGGGACACGCTTCTGTCTTCCCTCAAACTTCACAGTAATATGTATTTACTTAAACATTTAGAAAGCTTTTACTGTTCCATGTGTTTCACCAAATTCACCCACTTAATCATCTTAACAATGTAGTGAGGTGTAGTGAGGTAGGGACAGTCCTCATTGCATAGGTGGGGAAAGAGAGGCAGAAGAGGTTGAGTGGCTTGCTTCAAACAAGTCAGCAGATAGACAGCTGGTGACGGAGCAGGACGCAAGCCCAGGTGATCTAGCACTTGCTCCAGAATCCACACACTTGTCCTATAAGCTAGACTATCTCCAAATGAATCAAGGGACACCAGAGCCAACATAGCCCCTGAACGTCATCTACTCCAACCCCCTCATTTTTTAAAAAAAATTATTTATTTATTTTTGGCTGCATTGGGTCTTCATTGCTGCGCACGGGCTTTCTCTAGTTGTGGCGAGCGGGGGCTACCCTTTGTTGTGGTGCGTGGGCTTCTCATTGCGGTGGCCTCTCCTGTTGCGGAGCACAGGCTCTAGGTGCACGGGCTTCAGTAGTTTTGGTGTGCAGGCTCAGTAGTTGTGGCGCACGGGCTTAGTTGCTCCACAGCATGTGGGATCCTCCCGGACCAGGGCTTGAACCAGTGTCCCCTGCCTTGGCAGGTGGATTCTTAAGCACTGTGCCACCAGGGAAGCCCAACCACCTCATTTCTGACGTAAAGAAACTGAGGGCTTGTCAAAGCACACCCAAAAGCGCTCAGGGTGCAGGGGCTGAGCTGGATGGAAACCCAGGTCTCCTGACTTCCAGGGCAGCACTGCCCTTCCCACATCGCCCTGTGGCCCATCTGCTGCCCTGAAATCAGTGACTGGGCTGGGAGGGGACAACCTCTCATAGCCTCCATCCCTGAGGGCCCAGGCCCAGGAACTGAGCAGTCTCAATGCTGTTGGAAAATCAGACTGACAGGTCAGCTCTGGAAAAGTCAAGCTGAGACCAGTGCTTTCAGGAGAAACACCAAAACCACCATTTGCTCTGGCCAACAGAGCAGTTTCTTTCAGGTTATTTCTTTCCAGAGGAGTCAAGGGCATGGAAAGAAAGAGGCAGCTAAATCACATTTCCTTGAAAGAACATAATGCAGAAGGACAGAGGAAGAGCGCTCCCCAAGGCTCATCTCATTGGCCCAGGAGAGGCACTTTCCGCCGGGACCGGTAGCAGGCTGGGCCCTCCAGTGGCCCTCCCACCAGCTCTGTCCATCCAACCCCTCCCCTCCAACCTCTCCGTGCCTAGTCCTCCCTGCATCTGGACATCTCTCAGCTCCTTCAGAGATGAGCTCATCAGAGATGAGTTCTGATGCTTCCTCCCCCTCCTCCACCTCTGCTGACGTGCACCTTCTTTGAGCCTCTATGATTATAAGTCAATGATGTCTGGATTGATTAGAGGATTGGCTTTCCCTCCAGCAACAGCCCTGACCCCTCATTTCTGAAACCTTGCTGCCAAATCTCCTGTTGCATTGGGCCTTTAGCGGAAAGAGTCCTCACCTGGGAACGCAAGAGCACTAGTCAGGAAAAGCGGGTCCAGTCCTGGTTCTGCCACTGAAGCTCTGTGTCCTTGGGCAAGTCACTCAATTCTCTGAGCCTCAGTTTGCTCATTAGTAAAGGGGCTAGCAATTCCTGCCCACTGTCCTTACAGAATTATTGGAAGAAGTGAATAAATGTGAAAACACAGTGAACTGTGATGCCCAACGCAGATGTCAGTTACGGAGTTGCTCCACCTTGCAGCTGGCCAGCTCTGTGACCTGGGCAAGTCCTAGTCGTTGCTTTGAGCTTCACTTTCCTTCTCCACAATAGACATAATCACACCTTCTCTTCTCCAGTGTCGTTTTGGGGACAAAAATGACATATACATGTGAAGACTTTTTTTTTTGCGGTACGTGGGCCTCTCACTGCTGTGGCCTCTCCCGTTGCGGAGCACAGGCTCCGGATGCGCAGGCTCAGCGGCCATGGCTCACGGGCCCAGCCGCTCCGCGGCACGCGGGATCCTCCCGGACCGGGGCACGAACCCGTGTCCCCTGCATCGGCAGGCGGACTCCCAACCACTGCGCCACCAGGGAAGCCCCATGTGAAGACATTTTAACCAATAAAATGTCCCACCCCACTGATATATAATGATTATAAATGATGCTTTTGGAGAGTGTTTAATGACACAAATAAATAATTGTGCTATAAGTGAAGAATTCGGGATACAAAATTGTGTATACAGTGTATAGAAAAACACATAGAAGGGACTAGAAGGAACGGTGACAAAATGCTAACAGTGGATGTCTCGGACTATGAGGAGGCTTTACCTGCTTTATGAACTACTTTTTTTTCTACAGTGAGCATATATCAATAATTAACAGGGTGTGGGGGGATTAGAATGGTTTTTATTAAGGTTTTATAAAAGTTGTTGAGAAGTCTTGTTCTCAGGTTGCTCAGACAGACGCAGCACTGACAGCCAGATCGATGCCTAACACGAGATCTGCTGGACACCATGTGTTAGGGAGGGAGAGAGAGAAGCAGAGGGGTGCGGCCCTGCAGGGAGCAGGGAGGGGAGGTAGCCGGACAAACCCAGCCCAGGAGCCACAGGAGCACCTACGTGTCACTTGCATGGGCCGTCACAGGACAGCAAAGTTGGCAGGAAGCTCAGAAACCCCTAGTCACTCACCATCCCCCATCCCACTTTCCAGATCAAAATGTGAGGCTAAGATGGGAAAAATGACTTGTCTAAGACACCAGGTCTCCCATGTCCTGCTTCTCCAGCCCTCCTGTGTCATCTCTGGGGGCTGTGAACTGTTTGTTCCCACCCCCGGACTGGTCCCCTTCTGATCTTTAGCTGCTACTCACCTTCCCAGTTCTCAGGTCAGCATATCTGCTAGGGAATGAGAATCACTAGTATGAACTTGGGCACAGAATATTCAGCATGTGAATCTGCCTCTCCTTGTCCAGAAAAAAAGATCACTGCACATACAGCAGCTGAATAATAGAAACTATAGAATTTAGAGATCCTAGAGCCTGGCACATCTCCATCCTGCAGATGAGAAGACTGATGCCCAGCGGCCTTGAGTGACTTACACAAAGTTACCAGGTTAGTCCGTGGACGTGCAATGTCACAAACTTAGCTCTTTTGACTCCTGGTCCTGTGCTCTTTCCCATTATAGTGTTCAGCCCCTCAAAAATGAATGATTGAATAAATTAATAAATGGAACAAAAATTGATAATAAGTGTTGTGATTTAATAGCTAATTGTCACAGAATGGAATTTCCAAACTATTGGGAACATATATAATAATCAAAGAGCTCATGTCTTAATATTCAAAGATTGCCTACAAATCAATAAGGAAAAGGTAACTCAACAGAAGGAAAGAATGGATAAAGGATGCAAAGAGGTAACTCATAGAAGAAGAAATTTAAATAGCCGACAAATATATGTCCTACTTTTGTAAGATACACTTGTTATAAAAAATGCAATTCACTCAAAGGAGGATTGGATGGGGAAACTTGAGGGACCCCACAGTTTACATTATGTATTACTGCATTGCTTAAATTTATTATAACAAACGTTCTGAAATTTTAAAAAAACTAGTCCTCTAAAATATAAACATATATAATCGCACTATTTCAAAGCTAAACATTTCTTTGCTGTTTGGAATTATCTTGGCCAGCGTTTGCTTTTGTCCATCTACATCCTTAACATGCTCCAACAACAAATAAATGGTGGGTCCACATCGCTGACCAAAATTAATTCCAGGTATGTCAAAATGCCAAAAGGGAAACACAACTTAAAAATATCACACGATAATACAAAAGAATTTAATCTTGGGCTGCGAAAGGCCTTCCTAAACAAAACATAATACTGGAAAGCCATAGAGAACGTAGTTGACAGGTCTGACTACTTACAAATTTGTGCAACAAGACTTATAAACTGAGAAAACAAATGAGAGGGTGGGAGAAAATATTTGCAATGTATATAACACACAAAAGATCAATGTCTAGACTTTAGGTTAATAACCTAAAATTAATTATAAAAGACCAAACATCTAATATAAATAAAAGTGGACAGAAATTATGAATAGGCAATTCAGCAAAAAAAAATTTTAATGGTTAATTAACAATTTCTATGATGCTCCACTTCATATATAATTAGAATACCCACCAAATATTCATGAAAAGTGGTTTAAAGTTATAATCCATATTATGGAATACTTTGGAGGCATTCTTTTTTTAATTAAGGCCAATCTATATGTACAAATGTGGAAATATCTTCAAACATATTTCATAGAAAAATATGTTATAGAACAATGCAAGTATTATACTGAAAAGCTTTATATCTGTTTTCATTTATGCACATACACATGCAAATGCATGGGCAAGATTCTGAAAGAGTACACAACAAACTGTGAACACCGGTGTCCCACTGGAAGGAACTAAGAATGAAGGAGGTAGCTTGGGAACCAAGGGTATGTTCACCGCTTATTTTCTTTATTAATGTGTGTATTGTTTGAATCTTTTCCAAAACTATACTCCTCTACGACCTGTGTATTTCAGAAGGCAATTAAATAGAACAATGGAGAGGTCATCATGGCTGTGTTTTCTACTGAACCAGACTATCAGGAATTGCCTCAATTTTAGGAATAATCTCCTAAGATAGAAATAGACAACCAACTTTAAAAGCATCCGGAAGTTTCTTCTAACTCCACCCTCAGCCTTCATGGTGCATGAACCCATGTCTGTTTCCACTCATTCAATCCTCAGAGTGCACGTGGAAAACACACAGAAGAGGGATCTTTTCAGACTCTCACACAGAAGTGTCCCACCTCCACCTCCTCCCACCTTTCTTCCCTCCCCTCCCCCCAAGGCAGGTTCCCATCTCTACCTCTAACCAGGTCTCCCTTCCCCCGGAGTCCTCCTGCAGGAAGGACAGCTCCAGATCCTTTGCCGGCAAAGCCCAGGCTACAGACATTTCAAGAGGAGAAACTTTACAAAGTGAACTCAGGCCACCCTAAAGAGAAGGTCTCCCAGAATCCCTGGTCACTTCCATTACCTTCACCTGAGGGATGAGGATTTCTCCTCCGCACCGTTAGAAGATGCCAGATTCAGAAAGCTGTCCCTTCGGCACAGGGTGTGAGCACATACTTATGCGCCAGATATCACGCAGGACCTTTCGTTTCATTCAGTGCTGATTTCCCTCAGGCCACACCATGGTCCCAAGGTGGGCACTACTATTTGTCTACATTTTTTTTTTTTTTGCAGTACGCGGGCCTCTCACTGTTGTGGCCTCTCCCGTTGTGGAGCAACAGGCTCCAGACGCGCAGGCTCAGCGGCCATGGCTCACGGGCCCAGCCGCTCCGCAGCATGTGGGATCTTCCCGGACCAGGGGACGAACCCGTGTCCCCTGCATCGGCAGGCAGACTCTCAACCACTGCGCCACCAGGGAAGCCCTATTTGTCTACATTTTACCAATGAGAAAACCAAGATCCGAAAGGTGACATCACCAAAGATGTTTGGGGCCCACAGGGGTAAAAAATAGGGTCCCAACCCATGAGGAGTTCATAGTCTAAAGGTAGAGACTCTCAACAATGAAGAAATCTGGGGGCACACATCATACTCTGTAGAGAGGCGGTGTTAGGCAAAGGGACTCACTGGAGACTAGCTTGACAGTTTGACTCAAAAATATGTCATTGTACCAAATTGTGCTGTGTGGACTTCAGAGATGGAGATAAGAAAGCTCTGGGAGCCATGGAAATACATGCACCCTAGGCGGGGGTTCAATGAAGGAACCCCCTTCAATGAAGGCTTCCCAAAGTGGCGAGCCGGGATTTGGACCCCAGTCTGTGTGTCCCTAGGCTTCATGCCCTCTCCACTTGCCACACTGCAAATTCGACCTCTCTACACTGAGGATACCTCAGGGTAGAAATTATACTCAACAAGAGAGGTCCGTGTCAGGCAAACAGACCACGATGAAAACCAGCTTGACAGAGTTTCACCCAAAATTATGCCCCCAAGAGAGCTCTGACTCTGGGAAACACCATCAAGGAGACCAGCTTTCTCCTTTAGCCTTGGCCTTGGGAAGTGTAGCCCTTCCTCACTGTACCCCAGGCGCAGTTTTAGGGCTGAAGCTGCTCTCTGCATGGCCTCTGGAGCCCCAAATTCCATAGTGCCGTCTCCTCTTTCCAGACCCACGGGCATCCGCCTACACTCCGTCCTTTCTGCTTTCAACTTTTGAGCTGGTCCTCGGGGCCACTTCTTGCAACCTCAGTCCCTTTATCAAGTAGTCTGGCCTACCTTCTCCACTCTGCACCCTTGCCTCTGGGACTGCTCCCAGAATCCACACATCGAGCAGCGCTGCCCCACATCCTGGCCTCCGCCGCTCTCTTTGGCTGCGCCTGTCACATAATTCTCACTCAGTGCTCACATTACCCCAGCCAGGGGGCCTCAGCAGGGGCCCGTATCCTTGAATCACCTCCTCACCGGTTACCTTCACTACCAAACACATTTCTGGTTTCCCCTGCCTCAGAGCAGGCAGACCTGTGGAGAAGCCCACTGCCCACATAGTGGGCCCTCTTCATAGCAGAGGGAGGAAGTTTCTCCAATCACGGACCCATCCACAGTGGGTCTTGACTATTCTGGGGACTTGAACAGGATACTCTTCTGTCTTCCCTCTTCCTCTGCACACCTCTCAACACACACACGAAGCACAAGTGAGCCACACAGACACAGCTGTTTAGACAGACATTGTGCTGTAGCACAGTGGAAGCCAGAACTTCCACGGAGCCTCCCCTCCCCCAAATGCAGACACCAGAGATGCAGCCCTTGGCTACCTGCCCAGGAAGCTCCTCATCCTCTCCAGCCCCTGCTCCTGGGTCCTCCTGACAATTTGACTGTAGCCACAGGCCACCCCACATCCCCCTTCCCAGCCTAGAGGATCCCATCCAAAGCAGACAGGGCTTTTCAACAAACCATCAGCTTGAATTTTTCATTAGCTGCAGCTTCCTTTGAAGTTCCTGCCTCTACCCCTTTTCACATCACCAAGCTGTATATAGCGGGGGAGGCCCAAGCCGTCACAGAGGAGAGCCCGGTGCATGTGTGGGTTAAGGTTTCCATGAACCCACCTCTGAAGTGGACCCCTAATGAAGCTGATTATCAATTCAATCCATGCAGCCCATGTATGGCCTACTTCAGACAGGCGTTTCTGAGTACACGAGGGAAACCCAGCCTGCTGCTGCTGCGGGAAACTTTACTCTTCCCTGCTGATGAGGATGACCATGACTAGGATAATGAAGGCAATAAAAGTGGTAAAGAGACGTAGATGCCTTCCATCTGTACGTTTCATGGTTTGCAATGCTCTTACACATTCAGACTCTCGTCTTAGCCCCCTAACAGCCCTGTGAAGTCATTGTGATCATTACTATCAGCATGGGGTTTACGGAAGAGGACACTGGGCTTCGGGGTTAAGTGACTTCTCCAGGGACGAAATCAAGGGAATGGCTGAAGCAGGACTGAGGATGTTTTCCCATGACAATTTCAGGCTGGAAATTTCAGAATGAGGAGACCAATTCGTTCCCCTTTCCTCTCTGGGGTCCCAGGCCTGAGAAACATAGTCTAGATGTGTGGATGGATGGATTTTCAAGTATTACTACTCACACCAGTTTTTTGGAGATGTTTGAGAGAGAAGGAGTGAAGAGAAAAAAACCTTTTTTTGTTCTAAATACATATGCAGACAGTGAGGGAGGAGTCCACACACCGGCCCCTAATTCTTGCCTCCACCCCCATTCCCAGGGACACCTACCTGATGTCAGGAGGACAGAGCTCTCCCGGGGGAGCACCTGTCCCTTTAAGGCCAGCAGGAAGGCAGAGTGCTCTAGGAGGAGGAAGAAAGAGGGAAGACCTCACCCCACTGCTCACCCCAACCGAAAAGAGGGCCACCCACCTGCCACCCACCTGTCAGATCTACCGTATGCCCTAATTTGTCTCCAAGTTACGTCTAGGCCCAGGGTAGGAGCAGAAGATTGAGTTGGTTGCTTTATGCCACCTAGTGGATGGCCAATAAATGATCATTGGTGAATGAATGGAATGGAGTGGAATGGAGTGGAGTGGAGTGGAGTAGAATGGAATGGAATGGAATGGAATGGATGGAAGAAAGGCAGAGAGCAGGCCACAGCACGGCCCCCAACCTCGACCTCATGTCCACTTCCTCAACCTTCCTCCCACGGTAAGCACCCCGGTCTCCCGCTGCCCTCTCCTCTGTCTCCATGGCCTTGGACTTCCCTTCAGTGCTCTCCACAAGCCCTTCCCTTTCTGCCCCAGGGTTTCCGTGCCAGTGCGGACACTGGTGCAACCTTGCTCAGCACACATGCCTGTGTAGTCCACAAGCTCAGGAAACCAATGCCCTCGGCGGCAACACTCAAGCAATGGGACGGAGGAGCCAGTGGATAAACACACGCTCTCGGGTGGACGGTTGTGAGACGAAGCCCATGTTCTCCCCGGATGGCCTCGGTGAGACCCAGCTCCATCTCCCTGCAGCAGTGTCCTCCATAACGACCTTTCTCTTGGATTTTCCTCCTTCCCTCACTTTCCTCGGGGCCTCCCAGATATACTACCTACCATGAGACCCCTCGGAGAGCTCTCGGGGTCCCCGGCCCTCTGCTGTTTTCTCGGCTCCTGTCCACAGAATAGGTAGCCTATTGCGACCTCCCTGAGGGAAATCCTGCACGCCACGTCTCCAGAGGGCAGATTAACAACACAGCTGGCCTGGCTGGTGCACCCGGCTCCGTGCATAGACGAGGCTGTGCTCTGTATAAACCTGATTTCCACGCCTCACAACTGCTCTCTGAGGCAGGTGTTACTCTTCCCATTTTATAGACACACATATCGAGGTTCAGAATATGACACAAGTCACAACAAGACACAAGTCATTGGTGGAGCTGCACATTGGCCCCAGGGCCAGCTGGGGTCCCACCTCAGTGTTTCACAGGATGGTAGGCCTGGCCCCAAAACAGCAGAGTGACCCCCAGGACCAGCCTGGAGACACGCAGAGCCCTGAGATTAGTTCCCCATCACCCCTGACAGAGGGACAATAGATCAAGTCTAGAAGGTGGGAGAGAGCATGGGGTTGGGAGTAGTGAGACCAGACTGGACTAGAGCACGGGAGCAGGCTGAGGGGCCGGGAAAGGGTGCTGTAAGGTCTGGAGGGCCGTGCATGTTGGAATAAGGAAGGTGGATTCCTCCCTGAGGGCAATCTGGAGCCTGGGAAGGCCCTGAAACAAGGGAGTGGCAGGGTCAGGTTTCTGTTTTAGAGAGATTCCTTAGGCGGGGCGTGGTCACAGAGCAGCTGGACCCACTGTCCAGGAAGGAGGTGATGAGGGCCTGAAGGAGGACAAGTGACATAAACAGCGCAGGGCGAGGAGGGGCTAAACGCAAAAGATGTGGAAGGCGAGGAAAAAGGTCGAGTTGAAGACAGCCTCCAGGGCTGGATCCAGTGCTGCTGCATGCCCTGCCGCTTCTCCTCAGGTCCTGTCCGGAGCAGGGGTGTGGGTCCACGGGGGGCGTGCCCCAGCACCCCTTCCACACCAGCCACAGCACGGCCAGCCTGGGCAGTAACTCTGCGCAGCCTCTCCATCCCCCCCAAGCCTGGGGCTGGGCTCCTCTCCTGCCTGAGGCGTGGCCGGGAGCCTCTGGGAAAGGGTGAGGCTTCCTCAAGCCCCATCCTGGGAGTCTCTGCTGGGCAATCTCTGCCTTCTGAAACCCGTGAAATATTTACAGGCAGCCAAGCACGGGAAGGGAGAGGGAACTAGGACATGAATTATTGACAGCTCACTTTCATCCTGGCCCGGGCTGCTGGGCCGAGCAGAGACCCAGGGGACCCCCAAGGCAATCTATGGGCATTAAGCGGAGCTATTGAGGAAGCCAGGGGTAGAGGCCCCTGACTGTCAGGGGAACCAGAGGTGGACTGAGCAGTGTAGCTCCTGTCCTGGCCCCTTGGGGTGCCCAGTGTCGGGGACAGGGTAGTGAGCAGGTGCTTGGTAAGGAGCCCGGCGGCCCAGACCCTCAAGCCTGGCCAGGCCTCCCCCTCCCTCTCTGGCTGCCCGTCAACACCAGGGATGTGGCCTGCCAGGGCTCCACCAAGTCTCCTGCAAGCTGCCTGTCACTGCAGAGGTCCACTGCCCCCTCTGAGATGACTGTCGATGTTGTTCCCAGTCTTGCGGGGCACCAAAGCCAGCCCCTGGGGCAGCCCTGAAGGGCAGCCCTCCTTTGCTCACACAGCATCTCTGCACAAACCTCTACAGAACATGCCCTAGGAAAAGGGCTCCGGGCGACCGCTCCCTACTCCAGCTCCCTGCCTCCAAGGAAAGAGCTGGATCCTGCTGTCAAGGAGCAAGGACTCAGCAGACATGGGTCTGAGTCACAGCACCACCAGCCAGCCGTGGATCTGAGCCTCAGTTTTGCTATCTGAGAAATGGCTATGAAGACGAAGACGGAACCTCCCGGCCTACCCCCTGGGGCTGGCAGGTGTATCTAGGAGAGCGCGTGAGGATGAACTCTGCAGACAGAGGTGTTGTTCTGACCAAGCCCAGTTCTCCCCGATTGCAGTCAGTGCCTCAACCTTCTCAGGCAGTGAAAACCTGACAGCCAGGATGGCAGACCCCTCAGCCATGTGATCTGGCCCCAACACCAGAAGCTTTTCATATTTTTACATTTGTCCTGCCAGGGCGTGAGGTGTTGGAAGAGCCAGCCTCCTGCCGGGCTCTCTCGCCGCCTGCCTGCCTGCACGTGACACAGCCCAGTCCTCAGATGAGGGAAGAAACCAAGATGGGGACGGGGGTGGCACGGCTCCGGAACCCACAGTGGGACAGGCAGCATCTGGGTTGCTGCCCTCTTTCATCACCGAGCTGGGAGGCTCACCCAGCTCCTGTGGGCCTCTGGTTTTCTGCTGGTAGGCTCCGGAGGCCCTGAGCAGTGTGCACAGGGAAAGGTCCCCGCCCGCCCCCCACGTGCCTCCCAGAAGCCCACCCCCTCCAGCCCTGTGGTCCAAGCGCCCACTGCAGGAGCGAGCCAGACCCACAGGCAGATGGTGTTTCTGCTTCTCACTTGCTTGCCACCTCCCTCTTCACAGCTCAGGGCACTCTGTGAACTTTCAAAGTTAGCAGCAGCAGTATCTTCCAGAGGAGAAGACAGCAAGAGAGAGGGAAGGGGTCAGTAGAGGGCTGGGTGTGTGGAAGGAGCGGCGCTGCTGACAAACTCTGCAAATCATTTGTATAAAATGTTCCATTTGACCGGACACAGTAGCTCTCAAAGGGGACCCTACTGGCCTTTGGAGTGAGACCATCCTTGGTTGTGTAGGATCATGCTTCACTGCAGGACACTTGGTTTCCCTGGCCCAGTTCCCTTATGTAGCACCTGCCCCCCACGGTTCGGTTACACCCAACCGCGAAGCACATTTCCAATGGTCTCTAAGGGCGCAGTGCTGCCCCATTAAGAACCACTGGTGGAGCCTCCCCAGAGCAAAGACCCAGCCTCTCCCTCCTCTTTCTGCTTGACTCCCTCTGCCCACAGCACCTAGTACCCATCTCAGCCTGCAAGCTGCACACAGAACACACTCCTACCTGCCCACTCAGTGTCCCCTCCAGGTGACTGTTGGACAGACTATCTCTGCCTGCCAGACTGACTGGCTGCCCAGCTAACTGGATGACCAACTGAACTGACTACTGCCTGCTTACCTAACCGATAGACAATGCAAGCCTTTCCAGAACAAGTATTCCCTGAAACCGGGCACAGATCTGCATCAGCCTCGCCCTCTAGGGTCGCAGACCCTCCACCACCTCTCACAGGGGAGCCCCGCTTGCCTTGATTCCCTTCCTTTGGGAATCTCTGCCACCACCCTCGAGGAACAGAGGCCATTGGCCCTGGCCCTAAGACCCCAGATCTCCTCCAGGTAAGCCCACTCCCCAAGAACCCATCTCCTCCCCTGACTCAGCAACCCGAAGCTCCTGGATTCTGCCAGTCTTTAGACGGACCTCAGGGATGTGTCAGAATGAGTCACGGCTCCCCAGCGCCTTCCTGCAGGTGCCAACACATAGGAGCAACACTTCCCCACGCCTCACCTGAGCAAGGTCAGACGCCCCCAGCCCAATTCACACCTAGCTGACTTGACCTGTGTGAAATGCAAAAGCCCTCTCCTACCCACGCTCCCTCCCACCTGGACTCTTCCAAATCCTGCCCTTCATCTACACAGGATAACGTCCATCCATCCATCCATCCATCCAACCATCCATCCGTCCATCCATCCATCCATCCATCCAACCATCCATCCATCCAACCATCCATCCATCCATCCATCTATCCATCCATCCGTCTAGCTCTTCACCATCTATCCATCTACCCATCTGCCTGTCCAGCCCACACTCCAACCATCCGTGTAATAATTCATTCACTCAACATTCAGTATTTATTCAGTAGGTAATAATGAGGCCACACCCAGCCAGTGTCAGTTACGCTCACTCAACTAGCCCCTTATTAAAAAGCTTTAAGGTCGTTTTTCTCAAACTGTATCCCTAGAAGCCTACTTCTTCCATTCATTCAACATGCATTTATTAAGCACCTATTATATGCCAGACATTGTACTAGCTGCTGTGGATACAACAATAAAGGATATGGTAGCTGCTTGCCCAGGGCTTGTTTGTCACTGACGACAAACCACTGAAACAAAAAGTGGTCCATTTTGAAACAGTGATGAGCAGAGCATGCCAAGGGAGAATGGGGTGACAGCAGTACTAGCACTTCTACAGGGCTCGCCAAGTCTGGCACAGCTCTGAGCCCAGTACATATGTTAACTCATCTGATCAGAGGGGGGACACCTATTCCAGGGGGAGGGGAATTCCAGACCAAGGGAAGAGTCTGTGCAAAGGCAAGGTCACAGTGACTGCAGCAGAGGAGACAAATGAAGGAGTGGCAATAGAGGAGGCTGAGAAGGAGGCAGTGTTATAGTCATTCTTCCCCAGACATGCGCTGTGTTGGGACCCAGGGATTCAGCAACTGCAAGACAGAGAGAGCCCCAGCCTCACCAAGCTTATAGTCTAGTCTTAGAGGAGTGAGGGGATCAGTACGCATCAGAATCTACAGAGGATATTTTGAAAACTCCTCCAGATGATTCTGAAATGTACCCTTTACCCAGGCTGAGGATTATTGTATTAAATGGTCTCAAAATTCACTTCTAACTTTAACATTCTATAAAAGGATAGGGACTTCTCTGGTGGCGCAGTGGTTAAGAATCTTCCTGCCAGTTCAGGGGTAACGGGTTTGATCCCTGGTCTGGGAAGATCCCACATGCCGTGGAGCAACTAAGCCCGTGCACCACAACTATTGAGCCTGTGCTCTAGAGCCCGCGAGCCACAACTACTGAGCCTGCGTGCCACAACTACTGAAGCCCATGTGCCTAGAGCCCGTGCTCCGTGACAAGAGAAGCCACCGCAATGAGAAGCCTGTGCACCGCAACGAAGAGTAGCCCCCGCTCGCCGCAACTAAAGAAAACCCACATGCAGCAACGAAGACCCAACACGGCCAAAAATAAATAAATTTATAAAAAAACAAAACAGAACAAAAACATTCTATAAAAGGATAGATTAGAGAAAGGAACGAAATCATCCCGCCTTAGATGAATCTGAGGTGCTAACGTTGGTCTTGGAGCCTGGTCAGGGTCATCAGACATTGATGGGGGCCTCCAGTCATGATGGGTGACATGGGTGTCGTGCTGCATCACCCAGATTTCCCCTGCAGGATGGAAGTACTCGTCCCCACAGCTGCTGACAGCTCAGAGCTGAGTCCCACTCCAGCACTGCCCTCTGAGGAAGGGCTCCACCTCCCCTAAGCTTATACCCCAGGGCAGCCCACATCCAATGACTGATGGAGGGACATAAAGGCTTTGGCTCCCCGGTCTCAAATAGGAGTCTCTTGGAAGGGTCCAGAGCTCCCCATGGGATCAGCTGAGACCTCTGTGCAAGGGATCACAGTTCAGCCTTCCCCTTCGCCCAATGCTTCTGAAGTGTTGATACTAAATGCCCTTCCCAGTAATCCTCCTGCATGCAAATCTCTGTCTCAGAGTCTATTTCCTTGGAAAACTGACCTATGACAATGGGCCGTACTGAGCTGGACCCTAGGAGGGCGCTGCCTTAACAAGCCTCCCCATTCATCCACCCTCCCATCTAAACTCCCTCCTGACTTGAGAGCCCCACCAAAGAGACCTGCTCACCATTCCTTACACATCATTTATTCTTTCTGTATCTCTATATGCCAGGAGCCCCTACCAAATCTCTCCTACCTTAAAATGATTATAAATGTGATGGCCCTGGCCTGGAGCTTCATCACCACCACCCACTACCCTTTTCTCTGTACTCCCTTAAAAAACAAAATGAAAACAAAACCTGTTTACTCCTCCAGGAAGCCTTCCTAAACTTCCCCTGAGTTTGATGAATTTAGAATCCTGGAGCACTTGAACATCCAGCTGTTGTTAGTCTGGAAACTTTTGTGTGTTTATAGATGGACTTTTAAAACCATGTTTTGGGGTTCTTTGAAGTCTGTATTTGTGCATTCTCTGCCCTGAGGAATGTGTGTCCTGCTTCTCCAATAAAGGAGGAGGCGGAGATCCCCCAAGATCAAGGAGGTCCTTCATCTATGTCTCCCCCAACCTCTGCTTGGCAACCACTTGGCTGCCCACAGAAGTGACCAGTGTCTGATGACAGCCCAATAACTCAACAGGAACTAGAAGTAGGAGCACTGCCTACTTGTAGCCCTTTATTCCCATCAAAGACTGCGTGCACAGTCTCTCCAGAACCTCTGGGGGGCAGGCAGGATGGCTATCATTATCTCCATTGATAAATGAAGATCCTAAGGCCAGAGGGGTGAAGTGACTTGCCCAAGGGCACCGGTCAGCAAGCAGCAGTGTTCTAGGCCAGAACACAGGCCTCCCTCCCGCCAGCCCAGGGCTCCTCCTGTCGCACTCTGCAGGGAGGCGGCAGCCCAGTGCTGGTGAGACTGGCAGTGTGTGGGAGCTTGGGAATCTGGTCTGCGGCACAGCAGTGTGCTCCTGGTAGGCGAGGTGGCCCACACCCACCCGGGGGCTGGGAGATGCTGGCAGGCGCTTGCTGGGGCATCCCAACTGCCACCCTTTTCCCAAATGGCGTGTGCAAAGAGCCCTTTCAGGAGACACAGTCACAAGGAGGCCTGGCGAGCCACAGCCATAGGAGGAAGCTGCAGAGTCCTCCAAGGACATGGCCAGAGGCTGAGCCCATCTGCAGGAAACAGGGATGTACCAAGCACACAGGACTCCACTGCGCCACTCTGCCTAGGCTCCCAGCCCTCCTGACCTCGCCCAGACCCTGGGGAGTACACTGAGGGGCACCGAGGGCTCACAGGGGTCACAGCATCATTGGAAGTGAGACCCCTGAACCTTACTGAGCTATAAAGAGGGGCGAGAGAATGCTCCATCAGGACTGTTCTCTGGCAGGAGGCCTAGGAGTGGGTGGGCGTCAGCGCTGGCTTGTGAGAAGCCCTCAGAGCAGCCTTTGAGAGCTCACGTCCCCCAGCCTGCTGCAGCGAGGAACACCGAGGGCGCTGTGGCCAAGCCTGAGCTTGACAAAGGGAGCC
Source organism: Grampus griseus (assembly GCF_964374135.1). NCBI lineage: Eukaryota > Metazoa > Chordata > Mammalia > Artiodactyla > Delphinidae > Grampus > Grampus griseus. The sequence continues at coordinate 86,542,061 of NC_139017.1, forward strand.
TCGCCTCATCCTAGAGGGGCAGACCCTGAGGCTAATGATAATAATAAACACGTACATAGGACAGAGCCCGTGCCAGGCTCCGCCCTAACATTTTACATAGAGTAGTAACACACACACACACACACACACACACACACACACACACACACACACACACACACACACACACACACACACACACACACACACACACACACACACACACACACACACACGTGCGCTATTTGGGACGGGATTCGGATGGCGGTGACCATGCCAGAGTACCAGGCAGCGGAAGCCCCTGGCTGGAGGCCTCTGGCCAGGGCTGGACCGCCTGGCTGCTGCGCAGTGGGGGACCTGGAAAGGAAAACCCCAGACCGCCTTCTGCAGAGCCGGCAGTGCGGCGCGCAGCAGCCACGGCGCAGCCCCCGGATCCGTCCACGCCCGCAGCAGCCCAGCCTACGGAACCTGGCCTCCCTTTAGTTCAAGAATGAGAACCAGACCTTCTCCAGCCGCCCAGGCTTCCAGACTGGGCCTGCAGCAGGCAGACACCCGGGCCGGGTTGCGGGGGCGGCCGCCTGCCGGTTCTGCCCGGCGTCTGCTCCGCATCCTTACCCAGCAGCACCCTCTGCTGGTCGGTCCGGCTCTGTGCGGCTGGGAAGGCGACTCTGGGCCGGGACAGCCCGGCAGGAGCTGGCACCTTCTCCCCACCAGGGCTGTTCCAGGAGAGTACAGAGGCTGGGGCAGCCACTTCAGCCTGGCCTGCCAGTCCGGGAAAGCGCCGGCCTCGATTTATCTCTGAAGGGCGGCTGAGAAGAAGAGCCAAAGGAGAGACTAAGATGCACAGGCTTCGGAGCAGAGAAGCCCCAGTTCTGCTTGTCCCAACCTGGTGGAAGCCACTTGGACCATCGTTTTACTGATCTCTGCAATGGGCATGACCGCTCCTTGGCCCCAGGGTTATTGGAAGGGCTGCATGTGGTGAGGATAAGGTTCAGGCTAACAAGAAGTGGTCATCGTTACATGTTCCCCACCCCCAGCCCAGCAGAAGCAAAGAGGTGTCCCACCCTGCTGGAATAGTGACACAGGGCTTTTGCACGGCTGCCCCTGTGCAGCTCCCTTCCACTAACCATAAGGGTGCCCAAAAGATAGGCCCTCTGGGGAAGGGCATCTCCAGGCAGAGGTCAACCAACTCTCCATGTGAATTTGGGCAAATTAAGTCCCTTCTCTGGGCTTCACCATTATATGGGGGGACTGGACAAGATTTGTGGTTCCCAGATACTAGACTATCGCATCCGTAACACCTAGCGAGCTCTCTAATAATGCAGATTCCTAGACCTCCACTTCCTGGGGTTCTGATTTATGAGATCACTGTGGAGTCTGGGAATTTGTATTTAAACACCCTCCTCAGTTTACTTGGATGTCCAACAGGATTTAAGAACTACTACTTTGGGCTTCCCTGGTGGCGCAGTGGTTGAGAGTCCGCCTGCCGATGCAGGGCACATGGGTTCGTGCCCCGGTCCGGGAGGATCCCACATGCCGCGGAGCGGCTGGGCCCATGAGCCATGGCCGCTGAGCCTGCGCGTCCGGGAGCCTGTGCTCCGCAACGGGAGAGGCCACAACAGTGAGAGGCCCGCGTACCGCAAAAAAAAAAACCCACTACTTTAGGTGTTCATCGGGTCTTCTCCAGCTCCAAGATTCAGTGACCTTAGACAAGTTGAAGAAAAGGCCTGGATTGATCCCTGAGCCTTGGTCTCCAGGCTGGAGCCGCCCACCTTCCTCTCAGAAGACAGCTCCAAGGGGTTTCTCCCTGTCTCTGTTTCTCCTTGGAAGAATGCTGGGAATTGGCTCCTGGGTAGCAGATACTTCTGGTTGCCTCCCTAAAACCCATGCCTCTTGATTCCTTGGTAAGAGAACCCCAGTTTTGTTAAAGGGTCCCTTCATCAGACAATGATCGTAATCTTGATTCTTCTCAGCCAGTTTTGATAATCTCATTTTCTTAGCAGGTATTTATTCAAGAAGCATCATATGAACCCGTTTTGGCCAAGGAAACATGAAGGGAAATTTGTGGAGGTAGGGAGGTGTTGGGAAAGGTTACTTGAAAAGAGATACAGGAACAGACACTCCCTCTTCTTTCCTGGATATAGTCACCACTGGAAGTGATATCCAGAACTTCAGCAGCCATCTCTCAATGGTGAGGGGATAGTTTGAGGGATAAAACCCTCAGCCTGGAATTCTGTCTTCCACCTGACTCGTTCTCCAACCTGACTCTTCCTTGCCCTTCAACCCCCCTCTCGAACATCACTCCCTCAAGAAAAGAACCCGCATACTAGCCCGATGGGCCCCCTATTCTCCTTGTTCACCCTTGTTCACCCTTCTCAAGGCTCCTAAGCTTTGCCTTTGAAACACACATCACAGTTTGAAACTATACGTGTGTAAGATTATTTGGCCAAACCTGTCCCTCTGACTAGACTACAAACTGCATAAGGTTAAGAACCCTGTTTTTCTGGCTCCTCATTTAACCCCAGCCCCTCATACGATGCCTGATAAATCAGATGCTGCATACATCGTAGTCAAACGAATGAATAAACAAACTCTCACCTTCCCAAAAAAGGATCATGCTCATTTTCAAACTCCACCCCCAGAGCTTTAGGCAAATAGACTCCCCTTCTGAACAACTCTCTTCCGTGAAATCAGAGAATGCCGACGCTAGATGAGACCCAAAGATTTTTTCAGATAAGCAGACCAAAGCCTCAGGCGTTCACTGGATCGTCAACAGTCCCTGTACATCCTCTCTCTGCCCGCTGCTGTGCTGGGTGTTGAGGACCCAGAGTTAACTAGGGCAGGGTCCCTGCCCTCCCAGAGCTCCATCTGGTTGATTTTCCCGATGTTTTTCTCCCTTCTGCCTTCCCCTGACCCAGTTCTCCATCTGTCCTGTGAGGCACTAAAGCCAAGGCAAGTGTGACAGCAAGACACATGGGGCCCTACTCCCTCCTGAGGGTGACCTAGGGACTCCTTGAAGCTCTTGTCTGGAAGGACAGAGAGGTGTCCCATCAGTGCTGACCAGAGGCTGAAATGGAAGGCTTCTGGCCAGTTCTTCTTGCCCACCAGCCAAAGGAATCAGCTATCATGGAGTTTCCGGGGTACAATGGATAGCTCGTAGTTGCCTCAGTTTCCCCAGGGTGACTTTCTCCCTCAGAAGCAGGGATTTCTGTGCAACAGCAGGGGGGGAATTCAAGCTCCGTCTCAGAAGCAGATAGAGGTCCTACAGAATGCCCCTAAGCTCCCACCTTCGGTGCCTCTTCGTTCCTCTCTTAGAGGAGATCAGTCTCACTGACCAGGTGGAGCTGTGCCAAGCCCATGAGGCTTGAAGTCAGGACTGACAAGGAGACTGCGGGTGGGGGTCAGCTCAGGCTCTGGGTGGGGTAAGGAGAGACGCTCAGGTTGCAAAGTTGTCATGACAGGGTACTGGGAAGGAGCTCAGGATGAGCTGAGAGAGGTCTGCGGGCGGGCATCTCTCAACAAGGCACTTTCCAACTGGGCACAATTACCCACGTCGGGCACCGCAGTCCAAGCTTCTGAGTCCACCAGTGCCTCTCTTTGCCTCACTCGCTCCCCTCAGATGAGGTGCCTCATGGAACATGCCCCGTCACCCAAGAAGCCCCTAACAGATCGGCAGGCTTGGAGGGCTGGAATCAGACAGAACATGATGCTGGGGAGAAAGGATTCCTTTCCCAGAGACCTCAGGGGGTTCAACTTGGAGAGGTGGGCTGGGGTAGCAGCACGATGGGAGAGAAGAAAGTGGGAGAGGACATTCTTTCAAGGAAAGAGCTGCTCTGTAATTCCTTAAAGACATTCTCTCACTGCTTTCCTCCTCCTTCTCTTCTCCCAGCTCCTTCGCTCCCACACCGTTTCCTCCCTCCCTCCCCCTCCCTCCCCCTCCCTCCCCCCTCCCCGCTCTCCTCCATCTCTCATTTCCCTTTCCCTTCTCATCTCATTCTCTTTCTCTCTCTCTTCTCCTCCCTCTCTCCCTCACTCATTCTCCCCCTCTCTCTCACTCTCTCATTCTCTCTCTTCCACCTTTCCCTTCCAGCACTGACAGTCTTTATACAATTAAAGTAGGGCAAGAATGTTTTCCAAGGCTTTAAAATATCCTTGTTAAGGAAATTCACTGGGAGGGAGAAACTCTGCTTAATGTCTTGGAAAATACAAAGCATATGGTGAGCACTGCTGTTGTTTCCCCTGTCCTCCAGATCCCCTCCTGAGGAGATCGCATCTCAGGCTCACCTGTCAGGCAGGTGGGGCCTGGATGGTGACGGCCAGATCCAGATTTGCCATCTCCCATCTGGCTCCTGTCCCGCCTTCTGTTTGACAGGTGAGTTTAGGGACCAGAAAAAACACCTTTGAACATCTGCTCACTAGAGAAAGAAAGCAGCAGCTCCTCCCATCTCCCTCAGGTGGTCCTTCTCCCCACACCCCAAGCCAGAGCTTCAGTAAACTCATGGGCCCCAACCACTCCCCAGCACAGTCACTGCAAAGGTTCACTGTGTAGGCAGAGGCCAGCTGACAGGCGGAGGTGGGGAGAGGAAACACACCTAGAGATGAGGCAGCCTCTGTATCCTTGAAAGACATGGAAATGACCCAGAAAGGACCAATTTTGCCCATGAGAGTAAACAGAGTGGTTATAGTAGTGGTACTTAACTTTTCTGGACCACCTTGGGGATCTGATGAAAACTAAAGTTACTCCCCAAAAATGTACATACACAGAACAACAAGATTTTGTATATAAGTTCAGTAAGTCCATTGAACCCAGGTTAATAATCCCTGCATCAGAGGATAGCATCACCCTTAGACCCAGTCAAGAGGGGACCCTACCCTGTGTCTCAGGTTTCAAAGGGCCTCATATCAAGCATAATGTAATTCTCATTCTGTACTGATACTCATATATACTAAGAGAGGTAGTTCGCACTACTACTACTAAGGTAGTTCGCACTGAAGCCTCCTGCCCGGGCTGTCCAAGAGAAGCAGACCCGTGAGAGCTAGTGGGTAGTACTATCAGATCTCACTAATCAAAATGCAGGGCATCCAGCTCAGTCTGCATTTCAAATAAACGAAGAATCATTTTTTAGTATGAGTATTGCATGGGGCGTATTTAATCTGTACTATAGTAAAAAATCATTCACTGTTTATCTCAAGTTCAAATTGAACTGGGTGCCTTACATTTTACCTGGCAAACCTGGGCCCAGGCCCCTCAGGTGTGGACTTCAGCCGGGCAAGTGGAGAGGAAGGGCAGCTGCAGTTCCCTGCACCCACCACAGGTGAGCAGAGAAGGCTGGAAAGGCCAGTTCAGCCAGGGCTGCCGGAGGAGGAAACCGGAGGCCCTTTTACTCTGAACTGCCCTTTTCGCCTTCCAGTTCCTTTGCCCTAGATCACCTTCTGCCCCGTCTCTGGCCCTCCTCCCAGGCCTCCACCCTCCCCATCTACCGAAGAAGTTGCCCCAGCCGAGGGGGCTCTCCACCTGTGCTGACCCCAGTACACCCAGGTCTGTGTTCCAAACATACAAGACAGCCCGGCCGCCTTTTCTGTGACCCGAGGTGACAAGGGTGGGAGGGCGGCCAGATCCCCAGGCCAGTGCAGGCGCCTTTCAACCATGGCAAATGCCTTCGTGGCAAACTTGCTCACTGGGGCCACAATTTCTCGTCCCTAGGAAGCAGAGGGCTGTCCTCAGTGTGGAAGGACCTGGGTCGGAAGCCAGGGCAGGCAGGCCAGAGGCTCCAGCCTCCCTCCTACTCTCACATTCTCTCCATCTTGGCCCCTGGGGACTAGGGGGGGACACACGACATTTCCTGTTTCTCAAAGGAAACTGTGAGTCGTTCAAAGCAAGTGCTTTTCCTGTTTGTCTTCTTTGAATGAATCTTTAAATTCGAGGAGGGTCCAATTAAGCATCACTCCAGCACCAGGTCAGCAGATGGGTTGAGGGAGTTAAGAAAGGATTGCTGAAGGGATGGGTGCACATAGTGAAAAACCAAGGGCACAGGGGTATCCAGAGCCGCCAGGCTGGACAACTGGAGGAAATGGCCCCAGTATGCGGGTGCCGGCTGGGCTGATGGCTGGTAGCTTCTTGGGTGTAAATCAAGGCCAGCAGCATGTCTCTCTCATGGCTATGGTAAGCATCACAGGTGATAATGGGGGAGGAATTCGTGGGATCCATACATTGCAGATGTGCTCATCTGAGGACAACCTCTGGCAAGGCATGTAGGGAAAAGCAGGAGCAGTGATGCAAGTGATTCTCGCATCGGCGCTGGTGCACAGTGGACGGGCTTCACTTCTTCCAGAACAGAAGCGCCAGTTACTGGGACCTCAGAACTCACCCCTCACCCTCCCGGCTTCTGCCTCTGGGCCCGTGCGCCCAGGGGAGAACGTACAAGTTTCTCAGCTTTAAGCCATTCCTTCTTTTGCCCGGTTGTCCGCTTGTCTCCCCCACACCGTGCCCCACCTCAAGGCAGCAGAACCTATGAGAGCACCCTACCCCTCCTGCACACACACCCACACTGGGAAGTTCCCTGCAGCACACACAGCTTCAGAAAGACCCTGACAGCCCCATGTGGCTCCAGGGACTTCGGGGACTTGGGGCACAGATTGGGACGAGACCTCAGAGGTCAGCTCTTCTAGGCCCTTCATTTCCTCATGGGAGGGTGGAGGCCTGTGTGTGTGTGTGTGTGTGTGTGTGTGTGTGTGTGTGTGTGTGTGTGACTAGTCCAAGGTCACACTAGAGCCATAGAGAGACCACCCAGCTCTTAACTGGTAAGCTCTTTCTGCTATGTTAGCCTGACTTTCTCCTAATTTTTGGTAAACTTTTAGCAAACGTTACATTTCAGAGAAAAACAAATATTAAGTCCAGTAATCCTGACCCAATTGGCTTTCATAACTAATAAATGCAGACGATAAACTGACAAATAAGAAATTGCTTTTTAAAGAAAAGATGTATTTTATTTAAGGCAGATATTACAATAAAAAATATACTTGAAAAGTAACTGCAGTCTGGTAACTTACTTCACTTAATTTATTTTCCAAAATAAACAAGTCTTAAAGTAGAGAGCATTGACTTTGGAGTCAGATCTGGGTCCACAACCTGGTTCTGCCACTTACCAGCTGTGTGACCTGGGGCAGGGAACTTAACTTCTCTGAGCCTCAGTTTCCCCACTCATAAAATGGGTATAAGAGCAAGATAGGCTTGTTGAGATGATTAAAGGAAATAGTGTGGGGAAAGCCCTTAGCCCAGGCCTGGCACACTTCAAACCATAGAAACGAGCCAGTATCCACTGAGACGTCTTCATGCTGTCCCCAATCAGTTCTGAGGCTAATAGAAGCCTCCCACCAATTATTGTTATGAAACCACATGAAACAGAACAGTCATTGCCTGACCATAAGAAACCTCTTTCCTGGATGTCAGGCTGCTCAATCCAGAGAATGACTGTTATGGACTGAATTGTTTACCCCCAAAATTCATGTTGAAGCCCTAACCTTCATCGTGACTATAGTTGGAGATAGGACTTTTAAGGGTTAATTAAGGTTAAATGAGGTCATAAGAGTGGAGTCCTAATCTGAGGGGATTGGTGGCTTTACAAGAAGAGGAAGAGAGAGGATCTCTTTCTCTCTCCATGTGCTTGCACTGGGGAAAGGCCACTTGAGCACCCAGCAAGAAGGTGGTCATTTGCAAGCCCCAGAGAGGGCTCTCATCAGAACCTGACTATGCTGGCGCCCTGATCTAAGACTTCCAGCCTCCAGAACTGTGGGAGAATAAATTTCTGTTGTTGAAGGCACCCAGTCTATGGTATTCTGTTAACAGCAGTCTGAGCTAAGACCATGAGCAACCCATGCTCACTCCCTGGAGCATGGCAGCTCCCAGCCACAGGGACAGAAAACCACACACCACACCCTGGCAGTGGAGCCTCGCGGTGAAGTACACGGGCTGTGACTCAGACTGCCTGGAATTAAATCTCAGCTCTGTCACCACCAGCTATGTGATGCGGGGCCATTTACTTAACCTATCTGTGCCTCGATTTCCTCATGTACAAAACAGGGCTCATAAGTTTACTGTGGGAATTAAATGGATTAATGAATACAGTGATCTCAGAGCAGTTCAATCAATAAATATTTACCGAATGCCTACTCTGTGTCAGGCACTGGGGGTCTAGCAGGCAAAACAAAAATATTCCTGCCCTGATGGAATGGAGGAAATGGCTGATGAGAAGATAAATGCAATAGTGTTAAGTGCTAAGGAGATAAAAAGAACAGGAGGAGAGGGGTAGGGCGGGGATGGGGGCTGCAGTTTTGGAGAGGTAACCAGGGATGGCCTGATAAAGTGGCCACGCAGACATCTGGAGGACAAGCATGCCAAAAGACAGAACAGCCAATGCAAAGGCTTTGAGGTGAATGCATGTCATGTCTAAGGAACGGCAAGTAGGCTGATAAGGAGAAGAGCGAGCAAGAGAGAGAGCCCTGAAGAAGAGAAATAACGGATTCCATAAGGCTCCACAGCCATTGAAAGGACTTTGACCGGTACACTGTCATGGGAGCCACTGGAAGGTTTTGGGAAGAGGAGACATGAGTTATGTTTTTACAGGATCACTTTGGCTGCTGTTTGGAGACTGTACTACGGGGAATGGAAAGCAAATATAAAGAGGCCAGTTAGGAAGCTACTGGAATAATCCAAGTGAGAGATGATAATGGCCTGAACTAAGGTGGAACAGTGGAGGTGGTGAGATGAGGTCAGGTTCTGGATATATCTTATCAGTAGAGCAATATGACTTGCTATAGATTAGATGTAGAAAGTGAGAGAATGAAGAATCAAAGAAAGCACCAAGGTTTTGGTCTGGGCAACTGGAAAATGTAGTTGCCATTTACTGAGCTTGGAAAGAGGCCAAGAGAAGCTGGTTTGATGGGAAATATAAGATTCATTTTGGACATGTTTGTTTTAAAATGCCTATTAGCCATCCAAGTGGAGATACAGGGTAAACAGTTAGATACACAAGCTTGGAGTTCAGGAAAGAAGCTAGGCTGGAGATAGTTTTGGAGCCATCAGCATGTAGAAGATACTTAAAGCGTGAGACTGGATGAGATCACCAAGGCAACAAAGGTATATAGAAAGAGATCAAGGGCTGAGGCCTGGGTCACTCCCATATTAAGATCTCAGGGAGCCTGGGAGCAACCAGCAAAGCAGAGTGAGGAGTAGCTAGCATAGTTACCACAATTCAGTATTTGTAACTGTTAGTGTTTATTGTTGTCATTCTTGGTTGTTGTTAGCTGCATCACTGCAGCACCAATCCTCAGGTCAGGGTGATGCTATCTAAGGCTGACAGAGGGTATCTGAAGGATCTGCAAATTAGAAATGCTGCCAGATTAATTTTTCATCAGAACAAAAGAGCAGGACAAAGAAACACATACTCAGTTGTGTAGTGATAAAAGCTGGTGCAAGGACGAGGAAAGATCTTGCCAGGGAAAGATAGAAACAGGAAAACATCCCCCATGTATAAAAGGGAAAAAAGGAAGAAAAAGGAGGAAGCCACACCACTCCCACCCCCTGCAGCTGCCCCCTTCCACCCATCAGAACGACAGAATAACAGGAGACAATGAGAAGACAGAAGCATTTTTTAACTGCTATCTTTATTTTAAAAGATCAGCTATAATCATATAATTAAGATGCCTTGTTTGATGGAAGGATGAAAATTCATGCTTGATTAGGACAGGAAATACGGCTCTTAGACGCTGTTTCATAACTAGCTGACCCCTTTGACTTACATCCCAAAGACACTTAGGAAATTATGAATGTTTGGCCAAAGCAGTAGGGGTTGTTCAGGTTCACAGAGGATGGGAGACATCCATAAGGACCACGATGGGGTGGATATGGAGATAGCTGTAAGACTGAGAGCCCAGGTAACCCTCCAGGTACAAAACCAACAACTCAGTCTGTACCAGGCAAGATGTGGAACAAATATCCAAACAGTTCATGGGCAACCACCTGGAAGATGACAAGATGTGACAAGACTGCTAGTGTATCCTTGAGGAAAAGCAGAAAGTACAAGACCAAATTCAGCACCTTCATAGTCCAAGGAGGCAGGAGCGAGATGACAGCATGGATCTGAAGTTATTTGGTTATTGTTCCCAAGCAATCCACATGTCACATGTACATCACATGTATATAATAAAGAGGGCTGCCTTTTATTAGGCTATCATGCTATCATGGGCACGGAACTAAACCCTTTACATAAATTATCCTATTTAATTCCAACAACAACCCTGTGAGGTAGGGGTGCTATTTTTACTGCCCCCTCTCCTCTAACAAATTATTGGCTTTAGGCTTAGGAGTCAATTGACCTTTCCAAGGTCACACAGCTATTAAGCAGATAAGTTGGGCCTTGAACCTGAGGCTGGCTGGCTCTAGAGTCCAGGCTCATAATCCCATACCACTGCCTCCCTTCCCGAGGTTGCCAGAAACTCACCTTCCTCTTGCCTCCCAGCCCTCCTGGACCACTTTCTTGATGGGCACTCCTGGCCCCCACAGTCTTCACTGCCAGCAAGCCCTCAGCTTGCACCTACTTCATGGTCAGACACAATGATAAGCACATGTTAAGTGCTCAATAAATACTTCCTGAATTAAATATCTGGTATCAACTTTGAATTGGGTTCTCCAGCGTGCAGAGTGAAGAAAGTCAATCCCAAGGGAGGCAGAGAAACAAAGCCTTTGATGAATGTAGACTCAAGCTGAGGTGGGACCCTTTTCCATGTGGCTTTGGGAAACCCTCCGCATAGGCCCATAGATTGCTCTTGGGCCATCACTGGCCTCCTGCCATTATCCAGCTTCTCCGCCATCATCCGGAGACTGATGACTGATTCATTCACTGAGAGACAATCCCCATTCTGTCACCACTATTGTGTCAACACAGTGTCAAAGAAACTGGTCATGTAAGTGGGGGCAGAGGAGGACCACTCAGGCCCTCTAGTGCTGTGTAGACACCTAAATATCACTTGTCTTATGTTTTATCCTTGTTAACGCCTATGCAATATTTAGTAGGCATGGCCCGCACAGAAATGCTTATTCCTTTGCCTTTTTGTCCACAGAATGGAAGCTCATATCATAACCTAGGCATGCCCTCTAATCACAAAAGATTCTTTTAATGAAAAAGAACAATTCTGGCAATTTCTCATCCAGAGGCTTTATAATCGCAACAGAAGAGATAAAGTGAGAAGGCGGGACGAGATGGTCTGGAAGCACACTTCCTGAGTCACCATCCCAGGATTGTCTTTCTAAGTGAGACCCAGGAGACTGGAAAGACACCTTAGCTAGTGCATCTCTGAATCTGTAGGTCAGACTCAGTGTCTCCCTCTCCTAACTTTTCCTACCAACCAGAAACCTAGACACATTATTGGACAAAAGATTATTTTTTTTACATCTTTATTGGAGTATAACTGCTTTACAATGGTGTGTTAGTTTCTGCTTTATAACAAAGTGAATCAGTTATACATATACATATGTTCCCATATCTCTTCCCTCTTGCGTCTCCCTCCCTCCCACCCTCCCTATCCCACCCCTCCAGGTGGTCACAAAGCACCGAGCTGATCTCCCTGTGCTATGCGGCTGCTTCCCACTAGCTATCTATTTTACGTTTTGGACAAAAGATTATTAAACAACTTCCAAAACCAAGAGACACACTGGAGATGTTGTCTAGATGGCAAAATATTAGAATTTCAGGGACATTGCAATGATTTATGAAAACAATGTGATAGCATATTTGAAAATTGGGACAGTACCAGAAAACCCAGGATATATATTGTCATACCATCAAAATACAGGCTGTTCATTGAACATATTCTGCCAAAGCATTCTGCAGGCCTGGACAATACAAATCAAATTCTGTAACAATCGATTTATGAAAAAATCTTTGAGCCCCAGGTCTACAGCCTGCTAATTGAAGCAATATTTTAGGATCCAAATCCTAAAAGTTTTCAAAAATTTCAACAGTGCCTCCATTCTGTGAAGCCGATTTTTCTTTCCTAAAGCTAGCCAACGATGCAGTGCCCCAGATCTCAGCACCAAGGACAGAGCTCACTTATATCAGGGAGTAATGCTCAGTTTCTCAACTGGCAGACAAGAAATTTTTGTGAGTTCAAGATGAAACCACAGAATATTAGTGCTAGAGGCAATTAAGCAGCTCAGCATTTTCATTTGACAGATGAAGAATCTGGGTTCCAAAGAAATCAAATGACCCGCTTAACGTCCTAAAGCCAGGGCCTTCTAACTCCCATCCCTGTGTCCTTTCCCTGCACCGTACTGAGAACTGGAATCACATCCAGGTCATTCCCATGCTCCTCTATGGAAAGCTTACCTGACCTGTCAGTGCTCAGTTAACATTAGTGCCAAGAGTGAATATTTGGGGTGAGAGAGAAAGGTAGAAAATACAAAGGAAAGAGAAATCTCCATGACTCCTCAACAGGGAAAGCTTTTCTTATTACCTCTGGGAGTGTGACCAGTTGGAGAGGGAATACAGGTAATGAAGCACAAGTAAGTGGATTGCTCCTGCCAAGATCACAGCTTGAAAGAGTGGATGGCAGACGGGCAGCCCCAGCCAGCCAAACCCAGCACTGAGGAACAGGGTTTAGAGACCATTTCCCAACCCCAAATGTCAGCCAATCAGCAGCACATGTTGAGACCCCCAACAGACGTACACAACCCCAGGTTCTTGGAGTCAAACACAGGCATGGCTCCTGCACTCAGCGATGCGCTCAGGCGGGCATGCCAGATGCCTGTGGAACCAGCCATATCACAGCGAGAACAAATCCATGGCTCTCCCAAATGTGGATCCTCCCATGGGGAGGATGCAGGGGGCTGTGTAAATTTGGACAACTTATACTAACTCTCTGAGCCTGAGTATCCATTTCTATAGAGTGAAAGTTTAGACTAGATGGTCTGGAAGCACGTTCCCTGAATCGCCATCCCATGATTGTCTTTCTAAGCAAGATATATGGGACCGGGAAGGTACCATTAGGTAGTGGGTCTTTGAATCTGTAGGTTAAGCTCAATGCCTCCCTCCCCCAACTTTCCTTACCAGCCAGGAGCAATCACTCCCCTGATCTCACCCTAGACTTGTAAATGCCAAGATAACAACATTAGCCATAGAATTGGAAAGAAAGGTGGATATTAATGCAGAGATTACATGAAGCCAGCTGGTTGGACAACAGAGGCAGCTTTTATTCTGATGAGCTCTCTGCCGACAAGATTCCAGCCCTCATCCTTACAGACTGACAAGCTCAAACTCTATCAGGACCCCAAATCAAATTTGATCAGATTTGGGGATACTGATATACACTGACAAGCCTGACATGAAGACCAATGAATAAGACTAGAATGCCAATTAAATCACAATGAGAAATATAACTGTCAGGTGGATTGGAAACTTACTCAAGCTGACCACAGTCTCTCTGTGAGAGTCAAATCATAGAAACATTGAGGAACTGGCCAAGATAAGTTAACTAAGTTGTTTGATTGTTTAATGGCATCAGGCTCTCCTATCCTGCCACACCCATCTCTATAATTGGGGTCCACCTGATAGCAGATAAGCTCTTCCCAACAGCTGCAGTTCGTTAGATGGACTTTGCTGCTTTTACCTGATTGAGTCACCTTCCTTCCGCTTCAGTTTCTAGTTTCTCTTTCGTCCTGGCACTGTGTGTGTAAATTCATTTACTATCGAGTCCTTTTGGTCTCACTGGCATTCTCTCTTTTTAAGGTTATTTTGTATCTCTGCTCTGATCTACTATATATTGGTCATGTGTTTGACTATTACTTGTTTGGCAAGTTCAGGAATTAGAGGAGGGACTCTGTCTCAGTTAGATATTGTAAGATCACAGATTACCCTCAAACTCAGTGGCTTAAAACTACAATCGTTTATGATTTTTCATGCATCTGTGGGTGAGTGGATCTTGACCAGACCTGCTCCTATATCTGGGGGTCTGCTGGGAATCATCTGACCTGAACGGTGCTCATCTGAGGCAGCTCTGGTCTTCATGGCTCTCACCCTCCTTGGACTAGCAGTGTAGCTGAGGCATGTCTTCTGAAGGCAATGACTGCTGCATGAAATGAGGCAGAACCCCACATGACCTCCTGAGGCCCAGGCTTGGAATTGGCACACTGTCACTTTCACCTCCCTCTACTGGCGGAAAAGGCACTTGGTTGAACGCAAAGTCAAGGGCTAGGAAGAACTACAAAGAAACTTCATAAATTTGGACTTGGTGTGGTCTCCCCCACTTCACAAACAAGGAAACTGAAGCTCTGAAGGATTTTGGAAAATCGATTCCAATTCCCCTGTCTCCAGATGCACGCTCTTCCCCCACTTCTGCTCTGCTTCCTCCTGCCCCGGCAGAGCCTTGATGCAGAATCAGGCGTCCTCTGTGCCTCTTGGACCCTGTGGCTGGTCCTCATGTGCCAGACCCCAGATCCCTGCCTGCCCCAGTTCTGAGTCAACAACCCCCTGACTGACTCTTTGAGGTCCTTGTCTGGCATCTCCCCCACCCTCTCCACCTGTTCCTCCACCCACGGCCAGCAGCCAGCACTCATTCTTGATCTGGGGGGAGAAGCATTCTCCCTGCCTCAATTCACCATCCCCGTGGGAGGCGGATGTCCTGGGCTGTGGGGCTCTCTGCTCCACCCCTCTTGTTCCTGCTTTGTCTAAGAGCAGCCAGAGTTGAAGGGGCTTGGCCTGCAGACCACAGACTGAGTGGCCCCGCGTGAGCTGGGACTGCTGAGACTTTCCTAAAACGCAGAGAATTTAGAACCGGCATCTCAGGTTGCACTTTCAGAGGTTGCAAGGATGTAACTCAAACTCAAGGAGAAGAGTTGTCAGGCAATAGGAACTTGTGCCTTTCCTAGGATCCTACCAACTGTGTTTGGATCTTTCCTGAAACCTGTAGTCATTTATTCAACAAGAATTGATTGGGTACTTACTGTTTGCCAAACACTGTGCTAGTCAGCAATAATGCAAAGACAAATTAGATACTGTCCTTGGACACAGGAAGAGGGGACACAAGGAATTACAACATGACCACTGCTGTGTAGAGGAATGTACCTGGTGCTATAGGAGCACAGAGGAAGGAGGGCCTGAGCGAGCTTGTATGTATGAAATGGAGACAGCTCTGAAAAGAAGGTGATGCTCCAGCCAGGACTTGAAAGACACACAAGAGTTTGCCAAGTGCACAGGCTTCAGGGGAACGGGCTGAGGGAAACATCCCAGACCAAGGGGACATCATGGGCAGAGTCCAGGGTGCATGTCGTCCTGGCACTGTTGAAGGATCCACGCAGGAGCAAGATGAGGTGGGGCTGGTCTTGTGGGTTAGGTTGGACTGAAAGGAACCAAAACAAAATAGGCCTAAACAAAATAGAATATTATCTCTCTCTTACATAAAGGCCAGCTATGTGGTCCAGGACTGGTTTGGATTCTACCAGCAGGGAGCCAGGCTCCTTCTATCTTGTTGCTTCCCTGTGCATAGACTTGACCTCAGAGTCAAGAAGGGGCATCTTATTCCATTCCTTAAGAAAGGAGAGCAGAGCGTGTGAGTACTGACTCTTAGAACAGGGCTCCTAAGAAGCTACCAGCTAACACCTCACTTACTCCCTCCTCGGTCACTTGACCACACCCAGCTACAAGGAAGCTTGGGAAAAGTGGTCTTTGTTCCTGCAACCTCTCACCCAGCCAAAAATGATGATACTAAGCAAGAAGAGAGTACCAACATTCAGGGACAACAAGCCACATACGTTATGAAAGGAGTTTCAATTTTGCACCACGGCAGGTGGTGAATCATTGAAGAATTTTGAGGAGGGGAGTGATAGATCTGATTTGCCTCCTGGAAAAACCACTCAGGATGCTGTGTGGAGAAAAGACTGAAAGGGAAAAGGCAGAGGAACCTGTACAAAGACCACTTCAAAGCATCCACAGCCAGGCAGACAAGGAGGCGGGGCAGAAAGGAGAGATGCCAGGGAGGTGGAAATGATGGGAGTGGAGCGGGTGATTACTTAGAATAGAGAATGGGACATGGGAGGGAGTCAAGAATGACCCCAAGTGTCTAACTTAAGACAATAGTAATCCTCAATAAATATTTGTTCAATAGTTAAATTTTAAAAAAGGAAGAGTTGTTATGTGGGATTAAATAAATCAACATTTGTAAAGTGCTTAGAATAATGTCAAGCACACAGTAAGCACTCAGAAAGTGATCATTAATCCTCTGATCTCAGAAAAGGCCCTAGGTTAACAGTCTTTCTTACAGGGCAGGAAGAATGACCTTCTGGGTAGCCAGGTTTCCCCTCTCTTCCACTCCTCTCCTCCACACTCCGGGTTGAGTGAAGAACCGTCAGCATCGTGGCCCTGAATAGGTAGGACACTGACAGTGCTGGGTCGCCAAACAAAGGGAAAGAGAATGACCCAAGGGGACCTGGGTTCTTCAGCCTGTTTACAAAGACCTTGCTGAGCCCACCCAGAAGAGGCAAGCAGTTCTAATTTTAAATCAGAGTAGTGGGAAATACCTGGTCAAGGGGTTTGCTCTGTGAGCCAAGGGATGGGCAGGTAGGTGCAGAGTCTGTGAGCTCGGGCTCACAGAATTGGAGACGGTATGTGCTTCCCAGCCCCTACCTCAGCCAAGTGAACCATATTTAGAGTTACAATGTTCTTTAAGAAATGACAACTAGTTGAGAACATCGTAGCTTTTTTCTTTGTACTCTTCTATTTTCTTTTCTATGGTGAATGTGTATTTCTAAAGAGGAGGAAAATAAAATTTAAAACACGCGTGCGCGTGTGCGCGCGCGCACACACACGCGCACACACACACACACACACACACACACACACACACCCCAGCCCAAAATGCTGGCCTGCTGTAGCTCTGATGAAAGGTGGGACCCCTAGCCAAAGAGGAAGCTTACTGATTCTTGTCAGCCATCACGGAGGGGAACACCCCTCTCCCCAGTAAACCTCTCAGTCCAGGAGCTAACTGACTTTGCTATTGGCCTGTGGATGTTCCTTTCATCCTATTGGTCAGCCCTGGGCCTTGCCCCGCCCCACTCAGAGACTCTTAATTTCATCAAACATTTTTCAGGTGCCTCCTGTGTGCCAGCAGCTGAGGACGCAAAGATGACTAAGCCTTGGCCCACAGCCTGGAGGCGCTCACACGGAGAGACCTATTAGGCTGGCCTGCTCTGGCGGTCGGAATCTGGCTGGAGCTGAATGTTCGCGCTCCTTTGGCAGATGGTGATGGAGGGGTCTGGACCAGAAGGCAGTGCCTGCGGAGACAGAGCTGAGAAGGGAGCTCAGATTTTCTGTTACCACCCCCACCTTCTGGGAGAAGCCAAACTAGAAATAAACAGAGCCCTGGCCCCGCCTCGAGGACAGAGACCCAAAATGCTGTGCCTGTGCCTAAAGCACCCTCCCCTTTCCACCTTAGAATTCAGGGTGAGGTGGGGAGGCGGCCTCCAGGCTTGCTCACTACTCAATTGTTAGGAGAGGGACTTGTGAATTATGGGCGCCGGGGCTGCCCTGCAAGACCTTAGTTGGACTGTGTGGGCATTTTTCTTCATTAATGCGCCCCCTACAGGACGCTGGTGAGAATGCATCCCCTCAATTTCACCTCGGCGTCCTCTAGCTTCCTCAGAGCTGGGGCATCCCGCCCTCCCCACCCTGTCAATCTTGAAAGAGAGCCAGTTGGTGAGTAGGGTTGTTTTGTGAGGGTCAGAGAGGGAGGCCGGAGCCTGCTGAGGGGACTGAGCTCCCATCTGCCTTCACCAGACTAGAAACTGAGCCACTCAGAACCTGATCCAACGTGGTTTTTTCCAACCCAGTTTGATTACAGCCGTGGTCACCTGAAACCCTAGCCTAATGGATGACCTCACAGGTAGCCCTCTCTGCCGGGCACTCTCCTCCCTGCAGCCCCTTGGAACCAACCTCAACAGGCAGGAGGCGCCACTACCACGGGGGCCAGGAGCTGGGCCTTGTCTGAGCGAGTCGGAAATGCCACTCTGGAAAGTCTCAGGGCATCAATATTTCATGCCACTGGAGCTGTCTTTGTTTTTATGCCAGTCGCTCAGGCTGCCAGATGGGCAAGGCCTGGCAACATCGTCCATCACCAAGCTATTCCCTCCTCGCCGCCTTGCTCACTGCCAGGGCCCCGCAGGCTGGCCCCAGCTGTGGCCCACCCGCTCTGCACAGCGGGCCACAGCCCTGTCCTGGACGCTGAGGGATGCAGAGGAAGCCAGAGGCACGGCGGATGCACTGAGGGGCTCACAGATGGAAGGACCTCAATGATGAGACGGGAGGCAGCTCGTCACTTCAGTCCAGTGAGGCGGGCATCACAGGGCTTACCATCCCCAGTTTGCAGATGAAAAACCGAAGTTCAGGGGCAGCTAAAGGGGTTGCCCAAGATCACCCAGCACGTTGAGTAGCAGAGCTGGTCCAGTTTGCCCACCAGTCCTCCAGCCACACCTCTAATCTGATACCACTGTGAGCTGTGATCTAGAGGATCTGCCTTCCTGTCCTCGCCTGCCCATGGTCTGCACAGTTCCAGTTTACACAGCTTCCCTCCCCACAGCTGGGCCCCCTGACCCCACCAGCAACCTCAGCCAGGCCACGACTAACGCTTGCCTGGTTCCCAGGACCTGAGCCCACGTCCAGGAACCTCGCCAGTGGCCGCTTCCCAGAGCTGGGGCTCTTGCCTCTTCTTGTCCCCTCAGGATGGGGAATGAGAGATAACCTAATGCCTACTCCCACCTGGTGGCTCCACTTATGCCAGGATGCCATGGGGTCTCTGGGCTCTGCCCTGTGGGGATTCATAGCCCCCTGTGCCCAGCCTCCAACACCAACTTCTAAGCTGGAGTTGCACGCCCTTGGGATCCTCAGCGTGACATCCTAACGCTGCTGCCAGCCTATCCCACCCCAGGCAGTGGGTTCAGTCCCATCAGCCTGCCCCTTCTCCCCAGTGTCCCTGACCATGCAGGGACAAGGCCCCAGTCACAGCTTTCAGTCCTGCCTGGTCCATCCCACACCTCCAGGGTACCAAGGCAGTAAAGTGATGCAAGTGACCCTCAGTGTGGGACCCTCTAGATCCCAGGGGCAGAGCATGCAGGGGTGGGTCCATTCTCTGTGATATCACTAGGCTGGAGCCGGCCCAGCCAAAGCCTGCTGTAGAACAGCTCTGCCCAGGGAACCTGGGAGACCTGTGGCTAACTCGCTGGGGGACCATGAGTAAGTCACAGGCTTCTGTGTCTGGATAACTCAGAAGTTGCGATCAGTGACTTCCAAGGTGCCCTCTACGTCTCTGCATCTAGGAACCAGTGCTCACTACTCCTAACCGCTCTCTTCTCCTTTTTACCTCTCCTCTAGGACAGGGTCAGCGTGAGATGCTCTAGGGGATCACAATAAATGGCTACAGCCAGAGTTGTGCTGGGCCAGTGACCTTTGCACAAGCCCAGAAGTGTCATGCCGTCTTGTCGACAGTGCTGCTGTAGATGGGCTTCCCGCATTGAGAAGAGGCTAGAGCAGACCACTCCCGACACCTCCCGACTACAGAATTCCAAGTGTCAGTTTCTGCATCTCGTAGAAAAGGTACAAAATCCCATGGACCGTGTCCTGTGACTGCATGTTTTCATTTCACCCTTGCATCACAACAGCCTAGCAAAATAAACCGCAGACTCCCTTTTACAGTTGAAGAACTGAGACTCAGAAAGGTTAAGAAATGCCCCAAGGCCACAGCCCAAGAGCTTGAACCCAGGCGTGTCTGAGTCCAGAGCAGCTCTCCACCACCCAGCGCTGCATGGGAGGGACCCTGACGTCATGTAGGCAGGACATTCCCGAGCTTGGAGTTTGCCAGGTAAACCAGGCCTTCGCACGCATCAGTGCCTTCCTCTGCACATGCTATATCGCACTTGAGTGGAATGCCCTTCTCCCTGTCCCTCCTTCCACTCCACACACCAAACCTCTTCTCTGCTTTGGGAGATTCCACTGAGTTTACAAGACTCAGATCAGGCTGCTCCTGAGAGATGAGAGCTTCCCCTCCTCCCTTTGCTTGTCTCCCTCTTCCACCCCAACCTAAATGCTCCCTCGTCTGTGATCCCCTAGCAAGGACTCCCGTTTTATTTCCCCAGGCAGCAGGCTCAGAGCTGGGTGCTGGCTCATGCAGCGTCCAGCCAGTCCTCTCTGCATCCTGTGAAGCAGCTCTTGCTAGTTCCATTTTACAGTCATAGACCTGCACCTTTGTGCGCTTCCCGCCACCACGTCGCTGTCTCCAACACTGAGCACAGAGCCAGGGTGTGCATTAGGTGCTGAGCAACCCTGTGCTCCGATGACAAGAACCTACTTGCACCACTAACATCTTCAGGGGCTGAGATGGAGCAGGTCTGCGCTATGGAACCGTGAGCCTGAGCCATTCAGACGTCATGGTGGTTTGTTCTCTGACCTGCAGCTCCTTTTTCACTTGCAGCCTTGACTCCCTCTCCCCCTGCCCAGGCTGCCCCTTTCTCTCCCCGCCAAGTGTACTCCCCGAGTACAGAGTTGGGTGACGGAGGCTCCCTTGAGCTGTGTGCAGCCCTGCTCATCCTTTTTCCCCAGAAACTGGAGCACAGGGGTTTAGGTCAGAAGTGCGGGTGCAGACTGAAGCCTGAGAGGCCCTCAGGATCTGATAGGGGGGTTCGTTTTTCATGGCTCGGTGTCCAATTGGTCAGATGAGGGGGCCCGGGCCCCTGGCCTTGCCCCCGGCAAGTGGTGGTCATAGAGCCAGAGGTCAGAGTGGAGGGCAGGAAGATCAGGTTCTTGGGCAAAGAACAAACTGGACTGTGTCACTGGGCCTGCATGCTGGGGAGACGGGGGGTCACAGGACACATCCAGGTGAGGGGGCCAGGGTGACTGAGGAGGTCAGACCTCAACTGGGCAGCATCGGAAACAGTAAGGACTTTAGCCCGTGGGTGTCAAATTGTGTTCCAGGGAGCTGGAGAGGTTCCAAGGACCAGGGTAGAAAGGGGCCCAGCAGGCAAGGTTCGGGACCCCACCCCATCTCTAGCTCAAGCAGAGAAGCTTCTCTTTATCTGTTTTCTATATCGGACTTGCACACAGAATTTCCTTGGAAGAAAGAAAGGGTTGTGCTGTGATGGCAATGAGAAGGATGTCTCACCCTGCTCTGGATGGCAAATGCCCCGGGTCTTGGTCCTCAGCTCTTTCTTCCTCCCTGTCACCCAGTCTCAGGCTCAGCAGAATGTGGACACTACCAGCAGGTGCCCCAGTTGGTGAAGACCATCACTGTACAGCCTGGGTGGCCCGTGTAGACACTGCCTAATGTGGTCACTACCTTTCTGAGCACCCACATGCCAGTCTTCAGATCATCACTCTCCTGGACCTTCCCGCCATCGCACCGCCACGTCCCCTCTCCACGTGATGACGTCATCAGCTGCATGTCTCTTCTCGGCCTGGAGCACATTTCCTTTAGCTCAGATGCCACCCCCCCGCCAACCAGGAGCCCTCACTGACTTCCTCAGGCAGAGTTAGTCCCAGGCACCCCACCTCCACCTGCTGCGCCACACGTCATACACAACCTTCCGCCCCGAGGTCGTCGGGACATGTAGGTCCACACTTCTGCTCTGCCATCTCAGGAGCTATGTGAGCTGAGTTTCCCTAGAGATAATATTTAATGGTACCTGCTGCTATTGCTGGGGGTTGGAGGAGGGGTGTTCAAATGAGATAATATACCTAAACACTAGGCCCTGTACCTGGCACAGAGTACGTGCTCAGTAAATGGTAACTGCTGTAAATATTCTCATTGTCCAGTGCATTTTTGTGAGCTATTCCAAGCTCCGTGTCCTGCACCTTCTCCCCACCGTGATCTTTGCACACGCAGCTGAAATGCATTTGAGTTTTCCTTTCAAGTAACTCTTTTGACAAGAATGACAGGTTCTCATGCCAATGAGAATAGAGCAGAGAGGCAATGTCAGGAAGAGAAAAGAAATGAGGAAGGTGATTTTTTAAATAGTTTTATAGCAATCAGGAGAGTCTCCTTTTTTCTGCCCGTAGAAAATCCTGCTTCTTACCCAACGTTTATGGCATTGTATTCTTTAGCTGTGACCCCCATCGCCCCCACTGGGGCCTAACCTCTTTGTTGGCCTGGCAGGTGGAGAGGTGGTGAGCACACTGCGCAGTGGCCATCTGCCCACACACAGCAGGATGCAGGGCTGCCGGGGGTGGAAAGGCCATCCTTGACTCATACACTCACTGGGTCCTGACACGTGCACACCCCCTCTTCCCCTGTCAAGATCCCTCCCACTGCTCAGAGGATTCAGACCCTCAGGGATGGTTAGGTCCCCCACGGCCTGGAGCTTGTCTGCAAAGTAGCTCTCTTCTGCTTGGAGTGAAGCTGTTGTCGCCGTCCCATCGGGCTACCCTCTGGACCTTAGAAGGTGTTCGCATTTGTTCTCCTGTAACCCAAGCACCCAGCACAGTTTCTGTGCCCAGTAACTGGTTGTTGAGTAAACGAACAATGTAACCAATTGATAAGTCACTGGAGGTACGGAGAAGCTGTGCCCCCACCCCAACTCCCCATCCCTCTAAGACAGGATTCGGGTGCCTGGAAGCCGCTTCTCAGAGCCCTCAGGGTAAGGGGTGCTGAGCCCCAGCCAGGTGGAGCCCAGCTACCCAGATGGAAGGGGTATCCCAGTACCACCAGACAAGCTGCTCCTGTGCAGACTCAGAGCTGAGAGAAAGGAAAGTTTACTGGAAACCAAATGGAATTACATGCAAAGTGTGGTGGGAGGTCTGCATTAGAGGGGCAAGGAGGAAACAGCCCAGAGCTGACACCAGGGCCCACCATCCCTCAACTGCCCTGGCTTCTAGAGCCATTGCTTAGCATCTCTCCCAGGTCCATGTAAGCCACTTGGTGCCTAGGAGGCTGAACCAGGCCTCTCCTCTGGCCACAGCTGTGCCCAGGATGGCAGCCTCAAGAACAAAGCTGATGACTAGCTGCTAAGCCCTGGTAGCGACACTGTAAAGGACCATATCCTGCTGCCTCAAAGGAAAATGCTTTTTAGCTGTGATCGCTTAGAAAGCTTCCCCTCTGCCTCCAACTTCTTCCATTTGTCCTCAAGGTACCTGTGCATATTTACCTTCTTTCTCTTTAAGGAAAAGATGATGGAAGATTCAGCCAATCTGGGATTGCTTGCAGACACTGGGCATTTAAATCTATCAAACTGGTAGGAGCTCCTATATATCGGCCCAAAGGAAATGAAAGTGTAAGTTCATACAGAGACTAGGGTCTGAATGCTCATAACAGCTTTATTTGTAAACGCCAAAAAATTAGAAACAACTCAAATGTCTACCAACAAGTGAAGGGATGACCATTGTGTCTTACATCCACACAGTGTAATACTCTACAATAATAAAAAAGGAATGAGCTATTGACATGTAACAACATGGAAGAATCTTAAAATAATTCTGCTGAGTGAAAAAAACCAGACAAAAAAAAGAATGCATACTGTATTATTCCATTTATATAAAATTCTAGAAAATGCCAACTAATCTATAGTGACAGAAGACAGACCTGCAGTTCATTGAGAACTGGCAGGAGAGGGGTGCGGGCAGGAAGGAAGAATTACAAAGGATCTCAAGGAAACTTTTGGGGGTGATGGAGATGTTCACTATCTTGATTGTTTGTGATGGTTTCATGGGTATATGCTTGTGTCCAAAGTTATCAAATTTTGCACTTTTAATATGTGCAATTCATTGTATGTCCATTAAATCAAAATAAAGCTATTAAAAAAAAAACACGTGGGAGGTCACCTGGTGCAAAGTTATGACCAGGGCACAGCCTCAGCCATGCCAAGGGGCTCCACCCCATATCCCAGCCCCCAGCACAGTGCCAGACACATAGGGGCACAACAAATGTTGCTGAACTTAAAATGAATAAATAAATGTTGGCCTATTTGACTCATTTGGACCAGGAGAAACCTTTTCTCCTGGTCCTGGCTTAGTCACATCTGTGAAGACGTTTAACAACACTCACAGCTTAAGGATGATTCATCTGATCAATATTAACTACTAAGCAGAACTGAGAGCTGAGGATACCTCAACCCACTCCCTGAGCCTGCCTCCATCTCCTGCTCCCGTCAGATGACTCACTCCTGGGCTTCCCTGGTGGCGCAGTGGTTGAGAGTCCGCCTGCCGATGCAGGGGACACGGGTTCGTGTCCCGGTCCGGGAGGATCCCACATGCCGCAGAGCGGCTGGGCCCGTGAGCCATGGCCGCTGAGGCTGCGCGTCCGGAGCCTGTGCTCCGCAACGGGAGAGGCCACAACAGTGAGAGGCCCGCGTACCGCAAAAAAAAAAAAAAAAAATTGTGTCGTACTAATTCAGCCTCTGGATCAGTATCTGATCTGTGCACCATCAGCCCTGAACGTGGAGGGCCAGCCTTTCCTGAGTTCATTTTGCCAGGTTTGCCTCCGGGGCCCTGCACTTCACACCCTGCCCACTGCCCCTCACTGGATCGTCTCTCTCTCAAGCTTCCTCCAGAGACAGAGACAGCCAGCGCGATCCTGTTTCATAGGATAGGATTTCTGAATCCCAGGCATCAGCTGGGCAAGCTCCTGCTGCCACTCTGCCCGTCTGCCCTGAGACCAGCAGGTCCCTTTGGCCACGGA
The DNA here is from genome assembly GCF_964374135.1 of Grampus griseus. NCBI lineage: Eukaryota > Metazoa > Chordata > Mammalia > Artiodactyla > Delphinidae > Grampus > Grampus griseus. The sequence goes on from NC_139017.1 coordinate 86,566,742, forward strand.
GAGCTGAGCTAGGGGGGCATCCGAGGCTCACACAGGCTGAACCCGAAGCACCTTCTCATTCACTGCTCCTGCTGGTGAGTTCTTGGTCACATGTTTTCCTTTGACCCACACTTCAATTTCTGCACCTAGATCTTACCCGCCCTATCAAAGGGCCCCAAGTGTCTTTCTCCTAGAGTTCCTGAAGCTTTCCGGGGAAATTCAGCTGCATGCAGGGCAGCAAGCATGAGCTACCCAGATGGGCTCGTTTCCCAGCCTGCTCTTAGCGAGACGCATCATCCTGATGGTCCACATTCCTAGGTCATCTAGCTCAGAGCCTTCCAAGAACACCAGTTTCAATCCCTCACCTAAAACTGAGCCTTGTCTTTGCACCGGAAGAAAGCATAGCTGTCCTGGGATCCCCACCATTTCTGCTCCAGAAATTCCAGAGCTTTCTTGGGGCTTAAGGAGGCCCCAGAGCCCCACTGCCCAGTGTCCCACGTAAGAGCCAATAGAAGAACAGGCCCAGAAGCCAGAAGCAGAAGAACTTTAGTCAGGAGAATAGACAATGGCCTCTGTGGTGTTTTGTCAGGCACATAGGCAGCTTCCACTGCCCGCTCCACCCCACACAGACAGATGGCTGCAATTCCGCCATAAGCGCTGCGCTCCACTGGCTCACGCCTTTGTGTACCAATCAATGAATTATTCAACAAAGATTTACAGAGGTTCTTCTATGTGCAAGGCAACATACTAGGTACTGGGGTGACCCAAGGATATGAATCCTCCCCCCAGATCTCTCTAATAACAATAATGTGTGTTATTATTATCCCTGCTTTACAGATAAGGCAATTAAGGCACAGAGATGTTAAGTAACTTGCCCGAGGTCACACAGCTTAATACATCCTGGAACACAGCTATGGGGTGGTTCTTTAGGGAGGTGATCCCAAGAAAATAACTCAAGGTTGAGGGTTCTTGCAAAAAGGAGAGGCTGGCATTTGGCATTTTGTTGTTCAGCGTCAACTCTTAGCCCCAGGACCTACTTCCCTGGCCCTGGGCAACCCGGACAGGGAGAGGAAGGTGAGAAGAAGAAGGGGTGTTGAGTGACTGCCAGGTGGAGCGGGGCCAAGCTGGTCGCTCCCCTTCAGTTCCCTGGAGGGTACCACATGTGTCCACAGACCCCGGAATTGGCTTCAGAGACTAGAGGAGGGCGGGGTTCCACCACAGCGTGGGAGAAAAAAGGCCCAGGATTCGTGCCAGGCTGAGGAAGGTGGAGGCTTTGATCTGGGGGTGGAGGAATCCACTGGAGCCCTTGGACAGGGGTGACTGGGTCCATCTGGCTGTGAAGAAACCACATGGGGAGAACATGGTAGCAATCAGGCGGGAGATGAGGTCTGAACAGGCTGACGGGGATGTGGCGATGGGGGGATGGGGCCTCAGGAGGCAGATCCACAGGGTTTGGAAGCTGATGGCGTGTGAAGGTCAGGGAGAAAGAAGCCTTTACCTGAACAGAGAACCAGACTGGGGCACAGCCTGGGGGAAGGAGAAACCAATGTGAGCTCAGACAATGATAGAGGCGCGGAAGGAAGGTCCCAGTTATGCTCTCAAAACCAGGCCAGGCAAGGCAGCTCTTTCGTGGGGCAGCCAGGCCCAGGCTCCTAAACACAGTGTGAGCAAGCTTTACGTAGCATTCAGCACGTGGCCAGTGCTGTTCTAAGTGTTTTACAAACATTCACTCCTTTAATCAGTTTGACAGCCCTAAGATATAGATGGTCTCTCCATTTTACAGATGAAGAAACTGAGGCACAGAGACTAAGTGACTTGTGTAGGGCTAGTTGGTCACAGTTGGAAACCTAGTCCTGCTGGCTCCAGAGTCCATGCTTGTAACCACTCTGCAAGCTGCCTTCTGGGATGATGCGGAAGGGGATGAGGCAGTTTTAAGTAAATTTATAATGATGAATCGTAACATGTTATTGAGAAAATCAGGGAAGAAAATTAGTGCATCCTTAACCTTGAATAAGGCTGCAAAAGTATTTCCCCCAATGTCGGGGGGAGCTGTTCCAGTCTCATGGTCAACAGCAGTTACCTTGTAAGCCCTTATGTTCCTGCTGGAAGGAATTATCCTGTGGTCATTCCCTTCAGCATCGCTGCTGCTGCTCAGGTTTCCAGTGAAAGAGCTCTTGCCCAGATCGTTCTGTCTCTTTCAGAAGACAGCTCTGTCCTTGAGTAGTCCCTGCAGGGAGAGACATGCTCTCTGCCCACGCAGGGCCCTCCCTGCCCTAGCAAGGAAGAGAGCCACATGACAGCTCCCTGAGCCCTTCCAGCCCTCCTGTCTTCTTTCGATGGCTCCAAGTAACAGAACATCCTTCTGTTCTAAGAGGCAGACAGACTAGATAGGGGAGGGGGCGTCAGGGCACACCCGGGACAGCAACGTCTTGTGAACGTAGGTGGTTTCTGCGGCCGCAAGTTTGTACGTGGAAGCCCACTTGTGTGTCTCTGCGTATCTGTACATGAGCACATGTCTATCTATGTGCACAGGTGTCTTGGTAATTTTCTGTGTAGCAAATGTGTGTCTGTGACTATTAGGATGAGAAGTCACACACAGCCATATTAATGTGTGTGTCTGAGTGTGTCTACGTGGGTCTGTGGCTGTGTGTGACCGTGTGTGACTGTGCACGTGTGGCTGTGTGTATATCCATGTCTCTGTGTGCCTGTGTCTTGGGCACCGTCCCTGGCAGAATGAGACTAGGTCACATACAGTAGTGGATCTGCTCTTGTGGGACTATAGGATAGAGGGAAGAATGTTGGCTTTGGAGCTAAAAAACTTGAGTTTGAGTCACAGCTCCATAACTTACTGACCAAACGACCTTTGTGCAGTCATCCGCTTTTCTATTTGTTAAATGGGAATGATAGTCCCTACCTGCCTTAGGGGCCATTGTGGTGCTCAAATCCTGTGTGGAAACGCTTGGCCAGCAGGAGTGTAGGTGACGGGAGTGGACAGGAATAAGCAGCTTCACCTCGGGTGAGAGGCTTACAATACGGGCCATACAAGTCCTGTCATCCGCCTTGGATGGCCCCAGAGATGTCTGCCCCCAGGCCGCCCGCTCCCCGATGAGCACGCTTGTGCCTGCAGACTCCGTCTGAGCATGGACAGCCTCCTAAAGGGCCCAGCTGCTGCAGCAGTGGGGCTGTGACCCACACATTTTAATAGTGCCCAAGAGGGAACAGAGAAGGGTCATCCCACCCCCACCCCTGACCCGTGGTCCCACTGACCCAAGCTACCACTGAGCACCTGTCACACGCGGTGTGCTTTCTATGCGGCATCACTTCCTCATCACACACTTACGAGGCGGGTGCTGGTGAGGCCACTTGTCCTCCATCACACAGACAGGAAATGGTCAAGCCAGGCTTGAGAGGGGGCTGTCCCGTCTTCCCCAGAGCCTGAGTTCTTAACTAGGATGGGGAGGCTGCCTCTCACTCCCCCGGGAGCTGACCCCATTGCAGACCCCCACCCCAGCCTGCTGACTGCCTCCACCTACCCCACTGGGTTCAGGTCTCCCGGCAGGATGCTGGTCTCAGCTTCAAGCTCTACCCCTCTGATGCCTCCCAGGCTCCCATTTCCACCTGCTGCCTTCTGCTAGGACAGCTGGGAGAGCGGAGGGCTTCGGTTACCTCCCCACAGGGACAGGAGGGCTCGGGAGGGCAGCTGAGCCAGCAAGTCTTACCCAAGACTCCATCTTACTATTCCCCACGTGGGGAAACTGAGGCCCTTGGAAGGTGGGTTAACAATCCTGACCGCTAGGAGGCAGAGAGGACCAGAGCCTATGCTCCTCAGGCTCCTGACTGAGGCCGGGCCAGTGGTTCAGGATGAGAGGAAGAGATGGGGCTTGGACCGAGGGCGGGGCTGAGACGGGGAAAAGGCAGCGTGAGAGCCACCTGGAGAGACAGTCAGCTGACCGGAGGCCTGGCTGGAGCCGCGAGAGGAAGAGAAGCAGCTCACAGATGGAAGGAAGGGGCACTGTGGAGTCATCTATGCTGAGTGGACCAAGGATTGCTTCCAGCAGAACAACAGCGCCCTCTTCTGTCTGGACACAAGCAGCGCCAGCGTCTGTCTTCCAGCCACTCCTTCCTCTCGTTCACTGGACAAGCGGCGGTGGAAACCCACCCTGTGCCAGGCCCACCTGCCCATTGCCTCGTCCCCCATCTGCTGCCAGCCCTGTGACATCTGAGCTTGCCTTCTACTCCGTTCTGCATCCCCCGTCCCTGGGGCTCTCGGGGCCCTGTGTTGCGGTGCTCACAGGTGTTGGCACGATGACTTCTTTCAGCCGTTCTCTGACTCAGGGATGGCTGCTGCCTCACCAGAAAGTAGAGGAAGTGTTGGGGTAGCTAGGCAACCCAGGGCAACTGACTGCTCCATACCACTCGGCAAACCTGACGGCCAGACCCACAGACATCTGTGGAACATCTCTCTGGGAGAGGCACGGGGCCGGCCCCGCACAAGGCCCTGCCTGCAGGAAGTGCCCAGTCTAGTCCAGGAAGAGATCACCAGAGCACCAAAGCCACATCCGCAGACTGGGTGCAAAAGTGACGTGCTACAGAGGGCGGGGAGGCAGCTGGAGTCACTGTGGTCCACACCAGGCAGCCTCGAAGGCTTCCCAGGACAGACGGGGTGTAAGCAATAGGGATGCCTGCTAAGTGTCCTGCGTGCTATTCACAGCATACGTTATCCCTTCTTCCCCCAAGAACCCTGAGGGAAGCTATGATTAGACCCATTTGCAGAGGAAGAAAGCGTTGTTTATCGAGGTGGTGATTTGCCCGAGGCCATGTACCTACTGAGCGCACAGCTAAGATTCAAACCCAAGCCCATCTGGCTCTGGGGGAGGGAAAGGAGCAAAGGTCAGAAGAGGGGGAGGTGTAAGATGCACTGGGGACAGTGAGTGGACCAGCTTTCCCCCCTGTACAAAGATGCCAAGGGACCAGAAGATGACAGGGCTCTGGGGAGATAAGACGTGGTTCAAATAATGTGCCAAACCGTTGTGCAGGGATTCTCAGGAGAGCGAGAGTACCTCTACCTGACTCCTTAGGGAAAGCTGTATCTTCAGGTCAAGTCAGAAGGAAGGGATGCAAATGGCAGGACCTGCACAAATAGTGGCCTGGAGGGAGGAAAACACAAGTATGTTCAGAGGGGAAAAGAGGTTGTTTCAACCCACCACGTTGTCTCAGCACTGTGCCAGGCAAGGCAGAGATTACGAATGGAATCAGACGTCGTAGAAGACTCTTGAATACGACGATCACTTCAGCTGTGGGTGACGGTTCAGCCTTGAGTACTGGTAATTCTATCGAAGCCCTAGAATGCTGGGCAGATGAAAAGATGCGAGACTCAGGGAAAGCTATCGAGAACGGCAAGCAGAGGAGGCTCCGGGATGCTGCCCGGCACAATGGGAGCTGGCCCCCAAGAATCCCAGCCCTCCCTGGGGTGCCCCACCCCACCCAGAGTGTCCATCTCCTCCCAGGGGGCCAGTATGGGGGGAGGAGGGTGACCCAAGGTCAAAACCAACTTCCATCTTGGCTCCCCTGAATGGTAATTGCAAAGGCCTATTTAAGGTAGAATGAAACTTCTCCAGAGGAGTGGATATTTCCCGGCGCAGACAGTGGCTTGTCTCCTGCCACCAAACAGACGAAATGCCAAGCACTAAGCTGAAGGGGCGCCGGCCTGCCGGGGCCAGGGGCTGCCTTCGTGTGCACACTTCCCACTGCCCGCTCTGCAGAAGTGCAGCCTGCTGGGTGTCCCTGGGAGCCTCACTCAGCCCTGGCTCCAGGATGCGTTCACTTTCTAAATTATAGGCTGAGCCCTTGCAGCATGAGGGCGTGGCACTGGCATTGAGGTGAGTTCTACGTTAGAGTGACCCCCTCCTTCCATGTGACCTATGCAGTTTACAAAGCATCCCCGTATCCCCTTTAGTCCTTACAAAACTTTGAAGACTCATCAGCGGACGATACACTTTTATTCCCTGTTTTTGTTTGCTGTTTGCCTTTTTGTTTTGTTTTTTTTTTACAGCTGTACTGAGATAAAATGATGCATACTACATTTAAAGCGTGCAACTTGACGAGTTTAGACACATGTATACTTCTGTGAAACCATCACCACCATCAAGATAAACATAACCGTCATCCCTAAAAGAGTTCCCTCGGCCCCTTGGTAATCCCTTCTTCTCCCTCCCCACCCCCATCCCCAGGCAACTGCTGATCTGCTTTTCATCACTCTAGGTTAGTTTGCTGTTTCTAGAATTTTGTGTAAATGGAACTGCTCTATATGTACCCTTTTTTATCTGCCTTCTTTGACTCAGTGTATTTTCTTATTACAGATTTTTAAAATGGAGTCTTGATGAGGAAATACAAGTTGTCAGGGATCACAAAGCAGGGGAAGTATTGCAATTCCCGGATGCTATCTGCCTCACTTTGTTCATTCCTCCCTCATTCATTCATTCACCAGAGGTTAATTGGGCTCAGCCCTGGGCTAGGTTCTGGAATCATAAGGGTTCGCGAAACAGATATGATCCCTGTTCCTGTGAGCATGAACTTCTCACTTCTCTTTTCACTGATGCATTCACCTGCTTAACAGGTATTCGCTGCGCATCCACAGAAAACCGTTTGAACTTGGCACTGCCCACCACCTCCTACACCACCCTGACCGTCATCAGCCACGTTGAGCTGGGCACTGAACTGACGCAGGTGGGGATCACCAGAGGTGAATCTTGTCCCCCAAGACCGTGCAGGGCAGAAGGAAAAACCATAAGATACTCCTGCACTCTCAAAGCTCACAAGAGAGCAGAAGCGCTGAGGCTGACCCTGTGGACACGGGGGATCCAAACTGAGTGCAAATGTGAGCGATCTGGGCAGGGAGGCGGGGACTCAGAGCAGGCAGAGGACTCTCCAAGCGGGACTGGCCAGGCCAGGCTCGTCAGACAAGCAGGACCCGAACAGTCCCCAGATGGGCAGGGAGGAAGAGGAGAGACAGAGGAAGGGAACGTGGATGCCAGGCAGAAGCAAAACAGGCACAAAGTCAAGGAGGCAGGATAGGGAGAGCGGATCAGAGGACAGTGAGCTGAGAATTCCTCCTGGGGCCATTTGAGGTCACACAGAATGTGTTTTCTGCCCACAAATATGTTGTATTGCCTTTATGTATGGAACAGAGGGGAGGGGACTAGGCAGGGTAATTCCTTTCATTTTTGCAATAACTTACTAAGTGTTCTCAGTGTCATTACCTCATTTAGTCCTCAGTACGATCTTTGAGATGGGAATTATCATTATTTTCCCCATTTTACAGATCAGAAAACTGAGGCTCATAAAAATCCAGTGATTTGCTCAAATATATACAACTCCTAAGTGCTGGGGCAGAGCCTCAAGCCGGGTCTCTTGTTCCCAAGACCAGTTCTCTCTTCCCTCTGTCTATAATGACCAACATTTGCTAATCTAAATGTAACATGTGGAGCAACTGTACAGCACACCTCTGTAGACTGCAGAATATGCTGTTTGAACTTGGCACTGTTCCACCCCCTCCTACACCACCTGACCATCTTCAACCACCCCCGTATCTGTCACTTTGAGCTGGGGGTGGAAACAGCAAAGAGGAGAGGGAGAGTGGGGAAGAGAAGTGGCCTGGCTCCCAGGAGAGGAAGTTACTTTGGCCAAAGGAGCTCTCCCTCATCCCCACATGCCTTCTACCCCCTGATAAAAAGGAGAAGGCTCCTGATACGGGCCCACTCTAGCCACTTGGAAGTGGTTCCCAGTCCCTGCCCCAGAGCCCCCAGATGTGCCTCTTCCACTCAGTCTGGATACAATGGGGTGGGATTCACCCCAAGAAGGAAGTACCCCAAAGCTTCACCCAGCGCCAGAATTCCAAAGAAGAATGTGCAGCTCTGAAGTCACAAGGTGGACACAGAGCTGGAGTCCTGGTCCCACCTCTGCCTGGCAGCCAAGTGGCCCAGGATGGGACCCTGTAAATTATCACATGGATCACTGTGAAGGAATAGCAAATATTTCTCCAGGGCTTACTGTGTGCAGAGCCAGGATTCCAGCTCACAGCAACTGGCTCGGGTCTCAGCATTCTTAACTGCTGCTCCATCCTGCCTTCCAACCCCACTATTCCTCACGTGATACCTGACATGCTCAGCAGTGGGCACATCCTCCCTATGCCACAGCCCAGGAAGCTGCAGCTCAGTGAAATTAGGCAGCTTGCAAAGGTTGCACACTCCCAAGAGGCAGGACAGGCCACCCTAACCTGAGCTCTTCACCCCACACATTGCCCTGAACTGAGAAAGGAGGGTGTGGGACCGAAAGAGCTCTGAGCTCCCACACTTCTGAGGCCCTGGCCTGCATCTCCCCACGAGGCCTCAGCTTCCACGCAGGGCACCCATGGTCTAGTGGGTCTCCCAGGCCGGGAGGCAGGTTCATGTCGGGTCTCTGTGCCACTAGTTGTGTGACCTTGGGAAGGTCACGTAGCTCCTGTGACTCAGTTTCCCCATCTGTAAAATGGAAATAATGTTTTCCAACCTCACAAGATTATTGTCATTTAAGTGAATGTGGAATCACTTTGAAAAGACTACAACGCTGTACCGTACAGGATACCCTTGTCATCTGTAAATGAAACTACTTCAAGGCTATGACCACTATAGATTTTACCTTTCCCACCCTGACCCCCAGTGTGCCTGGCTTCAGTGTTCTTATGTTGAAATCAAAGGTTGAATGGACCTAAGGAAGGACTTTTAGTCTAGGTTTGTGGATATCCAAGCTCACTGGGCATGCTCTCCTTAACCCCACCTCCAACACACACACACACACACACACACACACACACACACACACACACACACACACAATTACTTACTTCCCACTGCCTGAATGATTTTTAATGAAACCATTCCCCATAAGCACCTTGGACTTAGGCCATAAAAATACCAGTGGCTATTGTCTTCGAAAGTCCCTGTTATGTGCGGAAGTTCACAAAAACAATGGCTATAAATTTAGTGATCTTTCCACCAGGCATTTTACATATGCTCTCTCAGTTAATGTACCCTCAAAACAACCCTAGGAGTTACCTACAGAGGAAGGGTTAAGGCACAGATGGCTTATTGCTGGGGAGGACAGCGGTTGCCCACCTAGCCTCCATCTTCTTGTTCTCCCTTCCCCACAGAATCCCAGCTGGCTCCCAGAGGTAGTGGTGGAGGTGTTAAGAAGTGGTTGAACTCTAGATATATTTTGAAGATATAACACCCAACAGAAAATGTGAGGGACTGGCCATTAAGTGTGAGAAAAAGAAAAAAGTTAAGGATGAGATTGGGCATGAAAAGTGTTGGGTAAACTGGAGGACTTCCTACAAGTACGAAATTATACATTTTATTAAGAAACGTGAACTTCTCCATTATGGCCTCTCTCCGCCATGGTGTACAGAGACCCTTTTTGGCTGGAGGAAGTTTTCCCCTCTCAGCCAGGCTCCGTCATTGCAATTTCTTCTAATTATTAGTGTGCGCAGACTCAGAGGGAGCAAATAGATTTCAAGAAGAATGTTGCCAAAATAGGCAGAAGGTTCCATCCCAAGTTAAAAATAAACCATTTTTTAATCCGTTGGAAAACTTACCTCAATAATCCAGAGCCAGCTGTACCCTGTCCTAGCTCCTCCATGATGCCCTTCTTCCTCTCCACAGCTCACAGCAGGCAGGGAAGACTGAGGGTCTTCAGGCTGCTTCCCTGACTCCCCTAGGATGGATGCGTGTGGCTGGAAAGAAATGGAGGTTGCCCTGGTCAATTTTGATAACTCAGATGAAATCCAGGAAGAGCCAGGCTATGCCACAGACTTTGACCTAACCACCCCGAAAGGCCAGACTGGGAGCAGCTCCTTCTCCAACTGGAATATCTTCAACAACGACAGCACCAACCATGAGACGGCCTTCTCCAAGCTCCCAGAAGACTACATCGATCCCCCAGGGCCTGAGGCAGCGGTCTTGAATGAAGGAAACCAGCGGGTGATCATCAACATTGCTGGGCTAAGGTTCGAGACCCAGCTCAGAACACTCAATCAGTTCCCAGAGACCCTCCTGGGAGACTGGGAGAAAAGGATGCAGTTCTTTGACTCCATGAGAAATGAGTATTTCTTTGACAGGAACCGGCCCAGTTTTGATGGAATCCTATATTATTACCAGTCTGGTGGGAAAATCCGGCGCCCAGCCAGTGTCCCTATCGACGTCTTTGCTGATGAGATCTCCTTCTATGAACTGGGCAGTGAGGCCATGGACCAGTTCCGAGAGGATGAAGGCTTCATCAAAGATCCTGAAACATTGCTCCCCACCAACGATATCCACCGGCAGTTATGGCTCCTCTTCGAGTACCCTGAGAGCTCCAGCGCCGCCCGTGGTGTGGCCATGGTCTCTGTCTTGGTCGTGGTCATCTCCATCACCGTCTTCTGCCTCGAGACACTTCCCGAGTTCCAAGAAGACAGGGAACTGAAGGTGGTGAGAGACTCCAGCCTCAACATGAGCAAGACCGTCCTCTCCCACACCATGTTCACCGACCCTTTCTTCGTGGTGGAGTCCACCTGCATTGTGTGGTTCACCTTCGAGCTGGTGCTCCGCTTTGTGGTCTGCCCCAACAAGACCGACTTCTTCAGGAACATCATAAACATCATCGATATCATCTCCATCATCCCCTACTTTGCAACCCTCATCACGGAGCTGGTCCAGGAGACAGAGCCGAGCACCCAGCAGAACATGTCCCTGGCCATCCTGAGGGTCATCCGCCTGGTGAGGGTCTTCCGCATCTTCAAGCTCTCCCGCCACTCCAAGGGGCTGCAAATCCTGGGGCAGACGCTGAAGGCTTCCATGCGGGAGCTGGGGCTGCTCATTTTTTTCCTTTTTATTGGGGTCATCCTTTTCTCCAGTGCAGTCTACTTTGCTGAGGTGGACGAGCCAGAGTCCCATTTCTCTAGCATTCCTGATGGCTTCTGGTGGGCGGTGGTCACCATGACAACTGTGGGCTATGGGGACATGTGCCCAACCACCCCAGGAGGGAAAATTGTGGGTACTCTGTGTGCCATTGCAGGGGTCCTCACCGTTGCCCTCCCTGTGCCTGTCATTGTCTCCAACTTTAACTACTTTTACCACCGGGAGACTGAGAATGAGGAGAAGCAGAACATCCCAGGAAAAATTGACAAACTCCTCAACAGTGTGGGCTCAAGAATGGGCAGCACAGACTCTCTTAGTAAGACCAACAATGGCTGCTCCTCAGAGAAGTCTAGGAAGTGATGTGTCCAGGGCTTCTTGGCCCCCTGAGTCTCCCGGGTCTCTCTGTGTCTCTCTCCCCCACCCACCTCTTGCTCTCTGTCTTTTCAGAAACCAAAATGTATAATTTGTGACCAACAGGCCATCTTTGATTGGAAGTTATTTTAATAAACTGATACTTCTGCTCTATTTTCTGAGCTGTGTCTTTTCAATCGACTGTAGAAAGGTCCTTTCCTATGAGGGGGTAGTTCAGGTCCTTGCTACTCACCTGTGGTCCCCAAGACCATCATCTGGAAGCAAGGAAATACAGAATCAAAGGCCACCTCAGACCTGCTGAATCAGAACCTGCATTTTTACAAAATCCCAGGTGATTCATTGTCACATTAAAGAGGAAGAAGCCCTGGCTCTGGTGTCCCTAAGAGGAAGCACATTAAACGGCCAGGGATGGCTATGAGCAATGAGTAAGTGCTCAGAGTTGTTTGATAATAATACCATACAGTTGTGTAGCATTGCATACATTTTCCAAAGCTCTTTCACCTACATCATCTCACTGCATCTAAAAATAACCAGTAGAACAGATTTGATGATTATTTCCCCTTTGCAGATAAACAAACCAGGAGACAGCAACTTACCTAAGATCACCCGGAAACAGTGACACAGTCAGCGCTGGAGCCTGAGTCTCCTACCTACTGGTCTGGTGCTCTTTCTACTAATGAAGAGAATGTGATAGAATTGGGTGCAGGAGGAGAGGAACTTGAGGGGTCGGTCTTTCAGAGGACCCAGGAGGCAAACTTCTGGGCAAGCATACTTTTCCCGCGGGGTCCCCCTTCTCCATGCAGCCTGGGAGGCAATGCCGGCCTGGTCCCCTTGCTCCTCAGTCCCTCCCTTGGACAGTGGACAAGTAGAAACGTTCCCAGATGTTTTTCTCTTGGCCCATCTCCATGAATTTGTGCAAAGACTGGGATCCTGAGTTTGGGAAGTATATATACCAGGGCCTCGGAGAGCTGCTCCAGGAAAGTCCACCTGCCTTGGGGTTCAGCTCCCACTGAGTCATCAGGAATTGACCAGTAGCCTGTGGGGCAGTTGGGGCAGGAACAGCAGGACCCTAAGACATGTGTGCAGAGGCCAGGCACACACACACACACACACACCCGCCCAAAGGAGGGCTATTGTCACAGGAACTGCCCTCTTGGGAGAGGATCTTCCTCAGTCCATCAAGCTCCCAGGATTGGGGAATGGAGTTGGGATTCCCCAAAAGGCAGGAAAGGAAGTCTCCCCTCTGTCCCTCCCTCCTCACCCCTCAAGTAAGGAGGCCTGTGTCTTCCTCCGACCCAATACTCAATGTCTGGCCACGCCTCAAAGGCGAGTCAACACCAGAATAATGCCCCTGGGCTGCAGGCCAATGCACAGCTCCACTGCACACCCACAGCACACAGCCCTGGAACATGCCCAGATCCACACAACTGCAGCCCCAGGTACCATCACACAGCTTCCACTTCAGCACAGTCGAACAGATGAACTGGTGTGGGAGAAAGCTGCTTCTTTCCTTTCCTATGTCCTTAGTCTGGGCCCTAGGAAGCTGGACTTAGCCATTTTAAGTCCCCCTCCTGCTCTAAAAGTCTCAATCTCCTTCTTGCATTTTAAATCCAAGATGTAATTTAGCACTGAGTCATGAAAAGATCTAGCCTTGGCTAGATCTTGCCCTTGGACCTGGGCAAGCTGGACTCCTGTCCCAGGCCTGAGCCTCAGAGTTCTGGGCTTTGGAATGTCTTCCTCACAATTTTCTAAGGTCCCTTTCAATTCTTCCTCTTCAGGTCATTCTCCAATTCTTTACCCACACTTCACTTCTAAGCATGTGGGGTTGACCAGATGTCTTGGGCTTCCACCTGTGGGATTGCCCTGAACCCCTGTGCTAGCCTCCAGTGCCAAGATGGTGGTCTAGTGAACAGATTGCTCCCACTGTCTTTTGTGGCATTTCTTTTACAGGATCACACAAGCTCAGATGCCAGGATGGTGATTGCACTCTGATTTGGGGCGATGTAAATTTTTATATACACCAGGCCCTTACAAAAACCATTTGCCCAGAATCCAGAGCGTATTTGACAAAAGAGCCCACGTGCCCACATTCTGGCTTCTGGGAGCCACATCATCATGATCTTTTACACCAAAACTTCTCCCCACAGAGAAACCCTTTGCCCTCTCACGTCAGCTCTCCAATTTTGCAACGTGAGGAAACTGGTTCAGAGAGGTTCAAGGACACATGGCCAGGAAGCAGTACAGAGGGATGTGAATTTAGGTCTCTTTGATGCCAAAGTGTATCCCACCAGGCTGCCTGCCCAGAGCACCCTAACCCGGAGAACGGCTTCTGCTGGGGCAAGGAAGTGGAGCTGCGTCACGCAGACAGGCTTGGTGCATTCCTGGGAGCAGGGAGGCTCTTCTCCTAAGGCCCCTGCTTTCTTATTCTCTCTGATTCCATGTTCAGTGGCTGAGCCACAGGCTGGCCTTACACCGTCACATACTGCAAACAGGGTAAGATAATGAGACCCCAGAGCAGACTGGACCAGTGCCCCCAGAGGCCAAGATAGAGCCCTGGAGCCTGCAGCCCCAGCCATTTTCTTCCTGGGATCCTGCAGGCAGAGTCCAGTCTAGCAGGACAAAAGGAGCCACTCTTTTTCTCCAGCTAATCCAGTTACCCCACAAGGTTAGGAGGTCTGATCAGAGGCTTCTGAGGCCCAGAAAGCAGGTCCAGGCCTTCAGGCTTGAGTCAGGGAGCAGGGCTGCAGAAGCAAGCCCTCCACTCCCCATGCCGCTGCTGCCAGTAGGGCTGGTGTCACAGTCCTGTGGGCCAGCGCTGAGTCATTTATTTCTTCCCCAGCAACCCAGGGAGATGGGCTATGGGAGTCCCTTTCACCATCCATCTGTCCAGCCTCCTGTTTGCAATGAGATATGTGGTCCACAGTGGAGCACCCAAGGTGACTCACTCACCCAAGGTGACTCACTCAGGGAAAGGAGAGAGGCAGGGCAGACAGGACAGGGCTGTCGAGGGGGTCAAGTGCGAAACACAGAAGGAAGGATATTCCCACTCTCATCAAGGAGGGAAGGACTGGTCAGCAGCTGGGCTCAGAGAAGCCTGTCTTAAGGAGGGCAGAGCAAGGCCTGAGGCTTCAGTCAGCCACTTAATATTTATTGAGCTCCTACTGTGTGGCAGACAATTTATAGCCACTGAATAAGGACACAGAAAGAACGAAAGTGTCCCCTTAAATTTCCACAGTAAAAATATGCAAATAATGTAAGAGAAACAACAGAAACATTTTCAGAGAGTGCTACAATTTGCAGAAGGCTTCCAAATCTTGTGTTTTCTCTTCTACCATATCATGCTATCTTTGGGAAGAACTGTGCAAGTCAGGACTAACAGTTGTGTCTATTCATCATTCTCTTTGAAAAGTGCTTTATAAACCACAAAGAGTTTCCAAAATTTAAGGATTTTTTGAGTAGAAAGCTCCCTAGACTTGGAATCGAAGGACCTGGCTGAATTTTTAACAATTGTATGACTTTGGCCTCAATGAGCCTCAGTTTCCTTACATGGAAAATGGAGACGAATAAAAGGCCAACCTCACAGCAAACGGGGCAATTTTCCCCCTCCCTCCACAGCAGGGAGTAGTCTCAGGGTCCTCCCAGCATCCCTCTCCCACCCAAACTGGCCAACCAGGCTCCTCAGGACCTCTGCAGGTGGCCAAAGTGGCTGCTTAGGACCTGCCCTCTGTTTGAGACATGTCCTTTTGTGACTTCTTACTTCTCTCATTCTTATACTTGTACTCAACCTCTTTGAACTTACTTCCAAATCTAAAAAAAAAAGACAGCGTTACACCTGCCTCACCAGGCTGCTGGGAAGAACTTCCCCACGACTTGCTCAGCACTCCCTGACGGGACACAAGTTGCTGCAGGAATGCGATGGGCAGGATGCTTCCGGTTGCAGGTGGCAGAAACCCAATCAAATGGAACCAAAAGAGAGGGCTTTATTGGCTCACGTGACTGAGAAATTCAGGAGAGCTCATGGTAGGCCCACTGGGCCTGGAGACTCACACGTCACCTTCGGAGCTCTCGTCACTTCTGTCCATCGCCCTTGTCTGCTGGTCTCTGTTGGACAAGCAAGCATTCTCCATGGGGAGGGAGCATGGCAGTCCCCAGGCCCCAGCCTTATCACCATCTAACCAAAAATACATAAATACGTATAATCGTCTTTGTATCTAATTACTATCTTTAAGTCCTCACATGTTAGATCAAAAAGATAGGCATTTTGGGGCTTCCCTGGTGGCGCAGTGGTTGAGAGTCCACCTGCCGATGCAGGGGACACGGGTTCGTGCCCCGGTCCGGGAAGATCCCACATGCCGCGGAGCGGCTGGGCCCGTGAGCCACGGCCGCTGAGCCTGCGCGTCCGGAGCCTGTGCTCCGCAATGGGAGAGGCCACAACAGTGAGAGGCCCGCGTACCGCAAAAAAAAGAAAAAAATGATAGGCATTTTTGTCTGTCTGGTCCAGCGCTATAGTCCCAGGGCCTATCTCAGCACAGAGCACGTGTTCAATAAGTGCTTTTCTGAATTAATGAATTGTCCCTTTAAGCTCTCCCTCCCAATTACCCTAAAGATACCAAACCAAGCCACTCTAGGCCTGTTAAGATTTTGTTCTACTCCCACGTTCCCCCAAATCCCAGACCTTCAGGCTGAAGCCAGATATTCCATAATGTAGAGTATGATGGGCAGGTGCCCCTTGGAGGCATTATGGGGGTGGGCTCTGGGGCCTGGGTGTAGCCAGGGAGGGGCCCAGGGAGGCCTGGCCTAGAGCATGCTCCAGCCATCTTTAGGGAAATCTTCCTGTCCCCTCCCTCTGGGGCTGCTCGGCCTGGTGGACAGGAGGGAGGATGGCAAAAAGCCCCACTCTGCAGGTCTCCCTGTCTCGGATCCCTTCTCAAGATTCCCAGTGGAACAGCTGAGCCTTCAAAAGTTTGCTCGGCTCAAGCATCCCGGATGTCCAGCCTCCCCAGTCGGTTTGAACTGCTCGCCATCACGCCCTGGCTGCCCAGCCCTCGCCCCCCTCAGCAGGCCCTCCTCCCATGGAGTCCTCCAGGCCCACCTCCACAGCAGCTTCTGGGGAAGGAGCGCACTTCCCACTGGTGCCAAGGCACCCAACAGCCCTCTCGCCAGCCCCACCCTTCAGGTCCTGGGATGGAAAGGAAAGAGACACCCAAAGTGTTCCTGCCCAGAAGCTGATTCCAGCCCCCTAAAAAATAAAATGCGTTCACCCCGCGGAGTGCAGCGCTCCAAAGTCCCTTTGAAGTGAGAGGAAGGAAGCCACCCAGTCTCCCCGGAGACCACTGAGTCTGCCCGGCCGGCACATCCTAGAGACAGGAGAACGTTTGCCCTCAGACGCAGGGATGAAAAGGAACTGGAGGTGCAGGGAGCCAGGGAGATGGAGGAAAGGAAGATCAGACGAATCTTTGTTATTGCATCTCAGGGGAAGCAGAGGTAAGAAGCTGCTTGAGAAATGTCACCGGATAATGAATGCTATTTCACTCGAGCGCTGAGGTGTCAGTCAGATGCACGCAGAGGGATAACAGCCATCCTCCTTAGGGACTCTGGGTGGATCTTCTGCTCTTCCGCGCCCCCTCCTTCCCACCTGACCCTATTGTTCTATTGTCAACAGGAAGAATAAATACAACAGGAAAAGATAAATATAGCAGAAAGATAAATAATACAAAACTCCCAAGGCTATTGTGAGAATTAAATAAGATAATATATGAAATTCCTTACCAAAAGGTAAAACACGCTACAAAGTAGGAGGAGATGGCTGAAGCCTAAGATCAAAACTCCCCCGCAGGTGGTAAACCCTTCAAGGGCCTGTGCCTTTTTAATGTTAACATCCCAACACAGTGCCTGGTGCATAATAGATGCTCAATAAATCAAGGGAGGAAAGGAGGAAGAGAAAGAAAGGAGCATCCAAGGCAGAACTGAGGCCACAGGAGGGCGGACTGAGAGGCCCCTGATTCCCCCAAATGATAATCATCATGACCCCTTTACCTGGAGAGTTTGGGTTGAAGTAATTTCTTGACACAGAATCTTCTGTTCAGGCCCTGAATTCTCTGTTTTCTGAGATTCCAAGCAGGAGAAGAAAATGAACACCCACCATGTGCCCAGTTCACTTTCTTAGGCATGTAGACAGCATGCTCTCTCTCTCCTCCAGCATTCACTCCATCCCTGCTATGAACCAGACACCAAAAAACGCTCTGGGGTTACAGAGACTGAGAGGGGTCTCTGCCCTCAGGGGATGGAAACAGCCTTCTCAGAAGAGCCAGAAATCCACACCCTCCCTGAGGATGGGTCTGAGGCCTGTGCCTCCTGATAAAACATCATCTTTCTGAGCTCTCCCTGTGAGTGAAAAGCCAGCCACCCCTCTCAGTCCCTGGCCCCTTCAGACTCAAGGGACACCAAGCCCGCATGAGCCCACCCCCTAACCAGTCCTGGGATGGAGCCTACAAAGGAGAGCCTAAAACCATAGCTCAGTCTCCCCCAAGGCGTTCCACTCCATTAGAGGTGTCGGCACATTCAAGCGGGAAAGAATCTGAAGCCCAGGAGGGCAGTCCTGCCAGCACTGACACAAATTCTAGTCCTGGAGAATTCTCTTGCCAGAGAGAGCAAAAGGAGAGTGATGTTCCCTTCCAGTTCTGAAGGATCAAGTACCAAGATGCTTCCCTTTGAGTGGAGAGAGGGGAAAACAGCGTTTTGCGTTTTCCAAAAGAGGCTCATCTGGCCTTGTCTTAGAGAGAGTGAGGACCTCACTGCAGGAGGTGGAGAGAGAGGCCAGGCGTGTGTCTCTCTTTCTCTTCTTTGGGGTGACAGAGAGGCACTGAGGGGAAGGGAAGGTTTTTGGCCGGGGCCGGAAGTCTAGCATGTTGATAATGGAAGAGGCATTTTTCAAAAAGCTTAAATAAGTGAGTAGAAAGAACAAAGAGCTGCAACTCTTTGAAACTGGATAAAGGGGCAAAAAAAGAGGGGAAAAGCTAAGACTAAAAATAGTTCCTTGTAAAGGAAAAAGGTGTTCAGATATCTTGAGGTTTGTTATAATTTTCTCAAAAACATCATCTGTAAATGAAATGCTCAAGTTCACATGTTTAATGACAGATGGGTGCTTTTTTTAAGTTAAGTAGTCTTGGAGCACTTTACTTGCTAGGGAACCACAAGCAGAAATGGCCGTGTTGCATCTGGAAAGTCAGGATGTGTAAGGAGCCCAGGCTTGACAGTCCTTACATTACAAGTCCAGGTTGCTCAAACTCCCTGAGACTCAATCCTTTCAACTATAAGTTGGGGTTATTAGGGGTAATTCTTCAAGAGAATTAAGTGAGATGTCGACTACAAAGCCCCCTTCATAGAACTGGCACTAAATAATTAGTAGATTTCTGCCCCACACCCCTCCCCTCCATGAGATCTCAAAACATGTTTCAAAACATAGGCAGGATTCCTGTTGCCACTTGGTGACAGCATACCTGAACTCAGGGTGGCGCTGTACTCGGAACACTCCTGAGCAAGCCTCTGGCTTCTGCCTCTGTGGGATCCTTAGGACAGTATCGCATTTTCCCACAAAGCAGGGATGCCTCCTTCCATGCTCCCCTATGACACCTTGCTGTGTCTTCAGAATTCCTTCTTATGCCAGGAATAACCACAGTAGTAATTAATGCTGAGGGGGGTTATAAAATGATTCCATACACATGATTATCTCACTTGAACCTCACAATAACCCTTCAAAGTAGTCGAGGAGGTTTGGGTATTTGCCTCACTTTAGAGTTGATAAAACTGAGATTCCGAAAAGTTCAATGACTTGTCCAAGGTGTCACAGTCTACTCTTTGGTGGGTGGGGACCTCAGCCTGTGGCCTCCTCCTGACACCTGACACCACAGCTGCCTCCCCCCGAGCAGGGTCTCACAGAGCACGGCTTGTCAGACAAGGAACGTTTGCTCTGGAAGAAAATGGGGGCAGGAAAGGAGAAGGAGCCCCTTCCTTCTACCCCAGTGGGGATTAGTCTTTCCTGTAGGCCAGATGTTTGTTCTGTGTCTTCTGGTGAGTATGACTGTATCAGTTTACTAGGGCTGCCATAACAAAGTACCACAAACTGGGTGGCTTACACATTAGAAACTTATGGTCTCGCAGTACTGGAGGCTAGATTAGGGCCCACCTAATGACCCGTTTTAACTTGATGACCTCTGTAAAGAGCTATCTCCAAATAAGGTCACATTCTGAGATCCTGGGGGTTAGGACTCCAACATATCCTTTGGGAGGGGGGGCACAATACCCCATAATAATTTTGATCTCCCTTCCCAGTTTCCTTTACAAATGAGGAAACTGGTTCGGAGAGGTTAAGTCACATGCCCAAAGTCACACAGCGAGGAAAAGCAGCAGCCGCTAACCCTGATACCAGAGTCTGTGTGGGCCCTACAACACCATGCGCCCTCCCTCCGTGGAGCCCACTACCTGCCATGGGAACAGAGACCACCCCACTGCAGAGCTGCCCCTCACACTGTGTCAGGGATTAAAGTGAAGAGTAGGAGAAACCTTCCCAGACAGCAACCTTGACTTTCCCCTCCGTCCCTGCCGCTGCCTCCTCAGGCTGAGCAGTGAGGGTCAGGAGCAGTGAAGGTGGGACAGGTGAGGAGTGGGTGGGAAGAAGAGCAGCGGAAGGCAGTCAGGCGAGGGGTGCTGGGAGCGCTTGGCGGGTCCCCTGAGGGTGAGCGCCTACCCAGTCCCGAGTTCCTCAAGCCAGTAGATTTGCAATCAGCAGAGTGCCTGAGTAGGTTCTGGAAACAGCTCCCACTAGTGACTTGTAAAATGAAGCTTTTTCCTAAACTACTTGAGTCATGTTTTGGAGTTTCTCAGTGGCTTGGTTCCTGCCTCGCAGGACCCCTGAGATCAAGAATTACTTCCACACACGCACACTCACACACACACACACGCACACGCACACGCACACACGCACACACCCTGCAGGCCTGACTCTGCCTCCGACACAATATCCCTGAGCCCTTTTCCAGGGAATGAGAAGCATCCTGGGCTGGGGGGAGGGAAGGAGGAGGGAGGCAGGAACACCCCGGGGGCCCTGGAAAGGGCACAGGACAGAGACGAAGGCAACGCGGGGCAGCCTGACATAAAAGACGTTTCTGGCGGGAAGACTTACACACCCTTGCTCTGCCTCTGTTGTCGCACCTGGAGCGGGGGACCCAAGCTCTGTCAACGTCCCATTCTTCCCACAGCCATACCCTGTAATTCTGCCCCACTCCCCCAGGAAACAAAACTCTGCAAGAGCAGTTATTTTTTTCTTCAGCAGCACCTTATTCCTTTGTCTGGGTTGTGTTCCATTTGCCCAGAAAATGTGGGGAGACCCATGCTCTGTGCTGCCTGTGCAGCCCAGCGGATCTGTGTGGATTAGCTGTGCGACTTGGGGCCACTCACCCTCTCTGGGTCTAGCTTTACCTTCTATCATTTCAGGCCACTCCAAACACCCCTCCCTCCAGGCAGCTTGTTCTGATGTCTCCTCTGCCTCGCCCCCACCCCCTCCTTGCCCATTCCATGCCTACTGACTCCTCTGCTGTGAGCTCCTGGGGAGCGGGCTGTTGCCTGGCTCATCTCCATAGCCTGAGAAGCCCCAGTACTATGTTCCTGGCACAGGAATACAATGCCAACCGAAATACAATGTTCGGTTGTATTTACTAAACTAGAAGTGTAATGACACTTATTCTTTAGTGTTGAATGACACTTTACATGGTTATCTATTGCCACATAACAAATTACCCCAAAATTTAGCAGTTTAAAACAATATGCATTTATTATTTCATGGTTTCTGTGGGTCAGGAACCCAGGCGCAGCTTAGCTGGGCCCACTGCCTCAGGGTCTCTCATGAGGCTGCAACCAGGTGTCAGCCAATGTGGCAGCAGTCACCTTCAAGCTCAAATGGGGGAAGGGATCTGCTTCCAAGCTCACTCGTGTGCTCGTTGTCAAGACTTGGTTTCTCCAGGACTGCTGGACCGAGGGGGACAATTCCTCTCCGGCTGTTGGCCGCAGGTCGCCCTCAGTTCCTTCACTTGTGCACCTCTTCATAGGGCAACTGACGAAAAGGCAATCTGCTTCCTCAGAGCGAGCAGGTGAGAGGCAGGAGAGGGCGCAAGCACGGCGTGATCCACCGTCTTTGCAATTCTGCCTCGGAACTGATACCCCATCACTTTCAGGTGTTTGTTACAAGCAATCCACTAAATCCAGCCCACACTCAAGAGGAGGGATTACAAAAGAGTGTGAATACATGGAAGCAGGGTTTATTGGAGACGATTTTGGAAGGCTGTCAATCACACAGGGTAAAGCATTTCATAGGATATTTTCTCATTTGCCAAAGTGGAGCTAGACCAGGGGAGGGATGATTGGAATGAGAGGAGCATAAGGGAATAGAAGCCACATGAAAATATAAGGTCTCCCACATCCAGATGACTCTTGGGCCAGTCAGTCCAGTACTCTGCCACCAAGGTACTGGCTGTCTAAAGGTATAACTGTCCTCCTGGCCCCCAAACTCCCAGGTGTTAAATGCTTCCCAGCATGCTTACATTCCTTTAATAATAACATTCTTCATGGCATATCCCTTTGTACAAGGCACTTTCACATTCACTATCTTACTTTTTCCTTATTACTGTCCTTGGTGGGTAGTTCTTTCTTTTTTTAATTAATTAATTTTTTTTTCCTTTGGCTGCGTTTGGGTCTTCGTCGCTGAGCACGGGCTTTCTTTAGTTGTGGTGAGCGGGGGGCTACACTTCGTTGCTGCGTGCGGGCTTCTCACTGCAGTGGCTTCTCTTGTTACGGAGCACAGGCTCTAGGTGCTCAGGCTTCCATAGTTGTGGCACATGGGCTCAGTAGTTGTGGCTTGCAGGCTTATTTGCTCTGCAGCATGTGGGATCTTCCTGGACAAGGGCTCAAAGCCATGTCCACTGCATTGGCAGGCAGATTCATAACCACTGTGCCACCAGGGAAGCCCCTCAGTGAGTAGTTCTTATGTGTTCCCATTTTACAGCTGAGAAAACTGAGGCCCAGAAATGTCATGATCACATGGCCTAATGAATGGCAAGGTTGGAGCTGAACCCAGTCTGACATCCTCAATTTTATCTAAACTTTTAAAAACTTGTTTCTCTATCAAGACAGTACCACTTCAAGTGAAAGAAGTTCCATACAATTACAATGTACAGTGAGAAGAAAGCATTTCTATTTATTTCTCTAAAACTTAGTGTCAGGGCAGTTCCATCTTCTCCAGTCTCTTGACTTTGGTGAACAGATACTCCCTGAGGACTTGGAATCAAGTCTAAGCCCCAGCTGGACTCAGGTACCAGCCCTGGGACCTCAGGAGGACACAATGGCATTGGCAGTTCGAGGTTCTGGAGGTAGTTTCTTCCCTTCCCCTACAGTGGTACCCTCTCCCCAACTTAGATATCCATATGCCAATATTCTCCTTCCTTTCATAGAAACAATTCTTAGTAAAGAAAACAGCAGGCTTGGTGGATGGGGCATGGGATTTTGAGGAACAAGTGTCCAGCTGCGATGTCTTAGCTTCAGTCCTTGGCTCTCTGAGTTTTTGTAAGGAGATTATCCTGCTATGATTTGGGGGGCAGGGGTGCTGATGTTGGGAGTACTTGATGGTATTCTAATGAACTGGTCCTGCAGCAGCCATAGAGAAAGGTCACCCAGTACGGACGAGACAAGGTATTCTCTGAAGGAACTAGATTCTCGTTGTCAGTCTTCCAAGGAGGAGGGTCTTGGGCAGGTGGAGGGTGCCCCTGCCTCTACTACAACCTCCCTTTCTTATATCTAGACCTCGAGGAGGGAAACTATCTGGACATGAGCTTCAGGGCAGACGGCAATAAGATAACATGGAGGCAGAATAATGGTCCCCAAAGATGTCTGCATCTTATTTCCTGAAACCTTTGAATATGTTACTTTAACATGGCAATAGGGTGACTTCCCTGGTGGCACAGTGGTTAAGAATCCGCCAGCCAATGCAGGGGACGTGGGTTCGAACCCTGGTCCGGGAAGATCCCATATGCCGTGGAGCAACTACGCCCGTGTGCCACAACTGCTGAGCCTGTGAGCCACAACTACTGAACCTGCGTGCCTAGAACCCGTGCTCCACAACAAGAGAAGCCACCACAATGAGAAGCCCATGCACTGCAACGAAGAGTGACCCCCGCTCGCCACAACTAGAGAAAGCCCACGTGCAGCAACAAAGACCCAACGCAGCCAAAAATAAATAAAATTAAAAAACAAAACAAAACATGGCAATGGGGGTTTGCAGATGTGACTAAGTTAAGGATCTTGGGGTGGGGGAGGTGATCCTGGGTTAAGTGGGACCCACAAGAGTCCTTATAAGAGGGAGGCAGGAGGTCAGATTCAGGAGATGTGCCAACAGAAGCAGAGGTCGAAGTGACGAGGCCATGAGCCAAGGAATTCAGGCAGCCTAGTAACTGGAAAAGGTGAGGAAATCAATTCTCCCTAGAGCTCCCTGAAAGAAGGCAGCTCTCCTGACACCTTAATTGTAGCCCACTGAGACCAATTTTGGATTTCCAACCTCCAGAACTATGAGATAATACATTTATATTGTTTCAAGCCACTAAATTTGTGCTAATTTGTAGCAACAGCAATAGACAACTAACGCAGTTGGTATCTGTTACAAAGAAATCAGCCAGGAGATAGAGTGGGTCAACACACAGCTCTCAAACCCGACCGACCACCTGGGGATATGTCACTCTTGTTTACTCCACTTTGTGTCATCCAGAGCCTGTGCACTAGAGCCGTGTACCCCTACCTGAGCCAGAGAGTTAAAGGGAGCAGCACCTTTAACTGGGGAACACGTGGTGATGGCAGCAGTGATGATCAGAGACCCCCGAAGAAGAGGTGACTTGCCAGCAAGGTCCAGCCTCTGCTCTCCAGTGAGAGAGCCTCTGAACCAGGCCCACCCTGGAGGATCAGGTCTTATTTCATCAAAGACTGAAGTCACTGGGCTTCCCTGGTGGCACAGTGGTTGAGAGTCCGCCTGCCAATGCAGGGGACACGAGTTCGTGCCCCGGTCCGGGAAGATCCCACATGCCACGGAGCGGCTGGACCCGTGAGCCATGGCCACTGAGCCTGTGCGTCCGGAGCCTGTGCTCCGCAACGGGAGAGGCCACAACAGTGAGAGGCCCGCGTATCACAAAAAAAAAAAAAAAAAAAAAAAAAGACTGAAGTCACAGCCTTTAGGGCACCCCCCCCACCCCCCCCACCAGACATCCTCTGCAGTGCCAGGAGGCCTGACGTGAGAGTCATCTGCTCCAGGGTCTTAGACACTGGGGGCTGCCCACCAATGGATCTAAGGAGATAGTCAAAGCTGCCGAAAGCTTCAAGGCAAATCCTAGAGACGGTGCCTCTTTCCCAGCCCGCCAGGCCCAGTTTGGGCCCCCGAGCCCTGCGGAGCCTCTGCGGGAGCAGCCTGCAGCAACTCCCCCTTCCCAGATGTCCCCATCACGTCATAGCTCTCGGCTGCCCTCTGGCTTTAGCTCTCAGATCCTCTCTCGAAACCTGTTGGGACTATAAAAATGACATCTCATCTGGGGCCCTTTCCAGAGGCTGGTGAAGTCCAGGTGGCCCACCAGGAGTAGCAGAGCGGAGGGAGCTGGTCATAGGCTGCCCCAGGGAGGGAAGGGCTTCCATGAGCCAGCGTAGGGCATGCTGCAAGAGCAGCTGAGTGGGTGAGGTTTCAAGGTGCCAGGCCTGCTCCCCTTTCCTCCATGCAAAGACATGCTCCACCTCAGGGGCTCTGAAGCACAGGCTGAATGGGGACCATACCTTCTAGACTAAAAACTGGGACACTCATTGGCCTAAGAAACAGTCTGGCAGATGGAGTTTGATTTTGGAATTACCAGGTTTTTTAGGACACTGCAATCAATTGAAAGAACAATGGGACAGAGTATTTAAATTCTAAAACGCAGTCTCTCCCAATCAATCTCACCATGGTAAAGTTCCTGATAATTGGCGCCCCTACAAAGCTCTAAGAGGGTGAAGGTTGTGTTCTGCTCACCACCGTGGCTTTAGCACCTAGGACTAGGTATGTTACCTAAATATTTAATGAGAGAGTAAGAGAGCGTTCACTTTGACAAGGCCAGGCAAATTCCCAGAATATTTGTCCCAGACCTCAGGCCAGGGCCGCCAGCTGCGTGGGAAAGGCCACAGTCCCCTGTGTCACCCTCTTTCACCTCCCTAGCTCAGGAACCTCCAGTGGGGCAAGGGATTTTTCAGTGTCCTTCTGCCCCTGTTCGGGGAGACATGCTGAATCCCACCTAGTACTTGTACCCCCTCGAGGCCTGACCCGTCCCAGAAGGAGCTGCTGTGTTTCCAAGTAGACAAGGCAGCTTTAGCCTCCCCGCTGCCCAGGAAGGGGGTTGGTATTTACTTTTCAAGGCTGGATGGGGAAGGACAGATGAGCAGCTGGGTGATGCCGGGCTGACAGACACAGTGGGGAAGGGAGGACACCCCTTCAGGATGCCACCTGTTATGGACTGAACTGTGTCGCTCCAAAATCTATATGTTGAAGCCCTAACCCTCATTGTGACTATTTGGAGACAGGGCCTTTAAAGAGGCAATTAAGGTTAAATGAGGTCCTAAGAGTGGGGTCCTAATCAAATATGACTGGTGTCCTTATACGAAGAGGAAGAAATACCCAGGAATGTGCAGGCACAGAGGAAAGGCTGTGTGAGGACATAGCAAGAAGGTGGCCATCTCATCTGCAAGTCAAGGACAGGGGACCCAGGAGAAACCCACCCTGCTGACAAGTTGATCTTGGACTTCCAGCCTCCAGAACCAAGAGAAATAAATTTCTGTTGTTTAAACCACCCAGTCTGTGGTATTTTGTTATGGCAGTCCTACCGGATTAAGACACTTCTCAAGGCAAAGAAGACGCAGAGGTCTGAGTGGTCAGAAGAGACAAAGAGGCCTGGGAGACACATCCACAAGTGCCCAGTGAACTTTGCAAGGGAGCACCCTGTGGGTGGCAGAAAGCCCTTCCTCTTCCTCTTGTGTCTAAATAAATCCTTCAAATACAGTCCAAATCCATAGCCCATCAATGACTAGAATATCCATATGTCACCTTCTACCCTAGCCTGTCAATAGGTCTCTCAGTCCTGAAGCTTCTCAGATCCCAGCTTCTCTCCCTAACTGGTCTGTGTCTGGGACTCCCTGGAAATGGACTCAGAAAGTGCTTCGAGATTCTCTATTCTTTGCATATTTTCCAAACCCTCCAGGGCCGCAGGTGCAGGCACGAGAGCTCTGGCCCCAGCATCCCTCCAGCTTAGGCCTGCCTGCCTCTTTGTCTTAGGAGCTGAGGTCAAGAAACTGGCCACCAGGGTGACCCTGGGAGCCCCAGGGTCACAAGCCTAGGTATCGGACAGCCAGTTTGCCTACAGTCCACTCCACTGCTTATGCATGACTCTCTTGATGAGAAATGCCCCCCAGGGAGTTGATTTGGGAAATTTGGCTGAGATCTGGTGCTCCCACGGGAGGGCCTGGCTTACAGGACTTCCCAGGTCACAGTCCAAAGCTGCAGGAGGTGTGGCTGCCCCTACCCAGGAAGCTCCTTGATGCCTCTCACGGGCCCTAAAAATAAAGCTTCAAGGACACAGCTATTCTGGTCTCAATGCTAGAGGGGGCCCTGGGAAAGAAAGAGACTCTTAGGTTTTGTGGTCCGAGCCATAGGGGTAGACAAGGACGAAACGGGGGAGGCCCAGCACCTCCGAGGGAACTTTATTTTCGCCCAGACGAGGTGCGAAGGGAGCAGTCTCCAAAAAGGAGGCACAACTCCACAAGCCAGAATGGGGAGACAACTTTGGTCTGCATCTTACCAGCCCCAGCCCGACTCCAGGGAGTATCTCGTGCAGCAGGTCCCCACTGCTCACCAAGCTCCCTGGAGCTGGAACTCCTTGGGGTGGAGGGCTGTTCGGCCGACCTGGAAGGGCTAACACCGCCCCCAAGCCCCTCAGGCACACACTCGGCACATCCTCATCTGCCAGCTGTAGCTCAAAATGTAATTCTGGTATGACAGATGATCCAGAAAGATGGAGACGGAGGATCCCCAAAAAACAAAGACTGAGAAGGGAAAGGCTAACCAGCGAGAGGTCCTGTGAGCGAGGGGTTTGAGGGCAGGGACCACACCTCCTGTGAGTCAGTGCCTCCTGCAGAAGCTGGCATCGTGCCCTGTACATAGTAGGCACTGAGTGAATTCTATTGTTTGGTTGGCCTGGGGTGATGAAGAATCTTGCCAGATACAAAAGAATGTATACAAAGTTGGCTTTTGAGATTCGGTCACTAGAGGGCGCTCCAGGACAAGTGCTTAGCTGCCTCATGCTCTTAAGCGTTTAGAGGACAGTTTGGAGTGTGTTTATTTTTTCAACAAACATCTTCTGAACAATTGCTCTGTGCCAAACACACTAAGTGCTATGAAGGATACAAAAGGATTGAGACATGATTATTGCCCTCAAAGACAGGGTCATCTCTTTAGAAACATAAGAGGCATGAGCAAAAAATAATGTATCCTTATTTATCTACCAGTAACTTCTATTGGTTAAGGGCTGATTAATCTTCACACACTGTTCCTTCTACCTATAATGCTCGTGCCTCTCTCATATCCACATGCCTTCCCACCTCTTGCATGTCTTTGCTCAAACATCACTTTCTCATGGAGCCTACCCTTCTCACCTCACTTTAGAGCAAGCGTGTTCCCCGCAGCACTGCATCATCTCACCCGGCTCTACTTCCTCCCCTGGAGCTTCAAACTGATAGGGATTGAGTAGGATAATCAAATAGTCAGCTTAGAGACCCCATTAGGGAATTGTAGATAGAGAGGCAACTTTAAGGGGCTTTGGGAGACCACAGGAAGATGAATGGTTACTCCAGAAAGTCATGGGAAAATCCTGAAACGATGTGGGCTTGCTTGACTCATAAAATAGAACTGGTCACTTAACACCAGAGCCAGATTGGCTCGCTTAACAACAAAATCAAGCTAACTTGATTAACACAAAATCATGCAACAGAGGCACGAGACATGCTCCAAAACAATAGAACAACAAAACAACGGTAGCATGAGACCTATATCCCCCCCAGTGAGCTCAATAAGTTAATGACCCCCAAAACATGCTCTTTGACCCCTAGGACATGCTCTTTGCACAATGCCTTAAAAACAATAAAACAATAGTGGAGAATAAGTCCTACAACCTGCCCCGTGGTGGGCACACACACAAAAAACAATCATTTATGGAAACGTGACATCTACTCAAGAAAGACAAAGAAGGTCTTCTCCCCTTCCCCTGTCTTCTTCTGATTATAAAAATGGAACCCACTAAGCACTCAGGGCAGCACAACGCTCGCCTGCCCGCTTGTAAGCCTCACAAGCGTCCTATCCTAATAAATCACGTATCTATCACTTTGTCTCTCACTCAATTCTTTCTGCCCTGAGACATAAAGGACGGTGCTCCTGGAGCCCCCTGAAACGACACCTATTGGTTTCAAAGCCGTCCAACCTGCTATGCAGTTTACACACTTCTTGTTTCCACAGTCTGTGCCCCCCACAGAGTTCCATGAGGGTGGAGGTTCCATGTGCTGTGTTCACTGAGGGACACGGTGAATAGAGCAGAGCTTCACACCCAGTAGGTACTCAAAACATATTTTTTAATAAACAAGACAGGTGACAATTCTAATTAACCTCAAGTAAACCGAGTGGCCAGGGGTCAGCCAGCGAGTATTCCTGCCATTTGGAGGGTCTGGGTGAGGCGGGCATCATGGGCAGTAAGGGGGCTTCTCAGAGGAGGGCACGTTTAAGCTGGTCTTAAAGGATGAAGAGCAGCTCACAGGTCAGAGAAAGTGGAAAGGGACATCACATGGAGGGGACAGTTCGAGCAAAGGCCCAGAGGCCAGCCCCGCAGGCTGGTAGGTGTGGCCATGGCCGAAGGCTACACCAGATGTTTCTTCTGGCCTCAGCAGGAAGCTGCTGCCCACCCTGGCCCATCGGGGGCCGCAGCTCCAACCAGAGCTACTGGGCAGCATCCAGGCCATGTTCCTCTGCCTGCCTGGGGCTTTCCCTCGCCCTACCTTCCCATCACCGGCTTCCTGCTTTTAGTGTGTGTTTCACTTGCATTTCCTGCTGTCAAGGGCTTCCTGGCGTGGGCAACCTCCACCATTCCCGGTGCAGAGATATTCTCCCCTTCTGCTGCTGCAAGCAAGAAACAAACTGCACAGCCCAGAAAACAATCCATCATTTTGTCATAACATTTCCATTTCAAAGACTTTCCTTCCTTTCCAAAGCTTCTCTCTGGCCAAAGCTTCCTCTCATTAGCAAGAGAAGAACTGGCAGGAAAATGAGTGACAAGGAGGGAGAGGAACTGAAAATAGGGCTCTAGGCCTGAGGCCTCTGCCTGTGTGTACTCAGAGCCAGGGCCGGGGCAGGGACTGGTAGGAGACCTGGAGACTCGTGTGTGTGTGTGTGTGTGTGTGTGTGTGTGTGTGTGTGTGTGTGTGTGTGTGTGTGTGTGTGTGTGTGTGTGTGTGTGTGTCAGAGAGAGAGAGAGACAGCCCCTGTTTTTCAACACTTATGATTCATGCCACAGGGTCAGAGACTTGCCCACTCATATCACAAGGCATAAGCCACCCTTGGGCTCTTTCTCAGCCTCCACAGGGTGCCAGGAAGTTCCCTGGGCACTGAAGATTCAGAGAGTAAAAATGCTGTGCTGTCCATCGGGGACTCTAGCAGAGAGACCAACATGTCAGTGAATAACAAAGGCGAGATAAACGCTGTTTTAAAGATCCCTGCCGAGCAGTTAGGAAGCTGGGAGGCAGCAGTCTGGTGCAGGGTGGGTGTCACCTCAGAGGACACTGAAAGCTGGTCTTGAAGGGTGAGGAACAGCTCACAGGTCAGAGAGAGTGGAAAGGAGAAAACAGGCAAAGGGAGCGGCATGAGCAAAGGCCCAGGGGCCAGCCCTGCAGGGTACTGGGTGTGGCCACGGTAGCAGACAGATGGCAGCTACTACATAGAAGGTGGACGTGAATGGCCGCTGAGACTTCCTCAGCTGCCCCGCCAGGCCCTGGTTCTCGCCAGCAGACAGCGCAGGTAGGAGACCTGGTAGTGAGTCAGCCAGGTCTCTCCCAGCATCACAGCTCCTCACTGGCGTCCAGTTTGGCATCTTCACCAGGAAATGGTAGATGTGCCCCCTTCCAAGGCTCCTTTATCCCCATGCAGATACCCCAGTGATCCGGGCCTGCTTCAGAGCCTGGTGTGGGCCCCTTGGCAGAAACTTAAAACCCTGCAGACAGCTTGGCCCCTTCTCTCCCCTTCAGTGTCCTCCCAGCACGTGCTGAGCCGTTCCCCAGGCTCACAATGGGAGGGAAAAGGTAGAGAGCAGGCCTGAATGTGCAGTGAGGGCGGGCGGTTGTGAAGATGGGGAGGAAAGAGGAGACCAGCAGTGAGCAGTATGACTGGTCAGGACGAGTGAATCATTTGTCCATTCATTCACTCATTCATGCAACAATACCTGATAGGGGCATTCCATGAGTTAGGCCTCCAAGATATCAAAGAGAGGTACACAGTGTCTGTCCTCAGGGAGCCCACTGTCCGTGAGGGAGACAGACAAGAAAATAAAAATACCAAGTGTACCCCAGGGAAAGGGCTGGGCCCGGCAGGGCCACAGGAGGGCACCAAACCGGGCCTGGTCAGGAGATCCTAAAGAGGTCTGGACTGAAGGGAGATTTGAAGGTCACTTAAACGTTGGACAAAGGGTAGGACTGTGGAGAACATTCCAAGCAGGGCTTTCTCTGCAGCCAGGAGAAATCCCAGGAGCAGACTGTGAGGCTGCCGTGGCCCATGAGACCCAGAGGGCGCTGCCCCCTCGGGACAAGGGTCTCCACCCGGGCCAGGTGGGCAGCGGGTGCGGTGGGGGACCATTGGGTCCAAGCTACCCACTTAGGAAAGTCATCACATAAATACGACGACTTTCTACATTACCTCCAACTGAGGCCTGGATGTTTAAGATACAATTTGTTAAGGGAAAACCACTGAAATATAACACAATTTTTGTGAGCCTGTTTGGCTTTTTTTTAATCTACAGGAAGCCTAAAAATAATGAAAGTGGCCCAGTTCTGTCTCCTTCTTGGCGAATAGGCAGAATTGGTCTTAGATTTTAAGAAGTGCCTGATGCCAGACCTTACTCAGCACCGCACTCGCCTCCCCGACCCCGTCAGGCTGAAGCACCAACGCTGCCCTCTGCCCTTGAAGTCCCAGAACATCCTCCTGTGTCCTCTGCCCAAACCCACCCCAGGACCCTCAGCTCCCCAGGGCTGCCGCCTGAGCCCTTCCTCCCCAACGTCACCCACCACGGTGCAGCCCTGCTTCTTCCCTACCAGAGGTCCCCAGTTCCCTCCACGGCCAGCACCGGCTGCTCAGCCACAGGCGAGAAAGCCACTGACACAGCATCTCCACCACCCTGGGTCCCATCTTGTGTGTCCTCGGGTACAGCTGGGAAAGACCCCAGGAGATGCCCCCAGAGGGTCCCGTCAGCAGGACCCCATCCGCAGCTCCTGTGGGAGCCCCCTGCCCCCTTCCTAAAGGACAGCCTCCTTTGTGAAGTGTCACAGCCACGCCTGTAGCTTCAGGCGCTCTGAGACATGCGACGTGACTCACCTGCCCCCTGCTGTTTGCAGGGCACGTGTGGTCAGGATACAGTGAGGGCAGGGACTAGATAATAATGCAGTCCCAGACCTCTTTCCAAGGCCTTCTGAGAGTTCAGCTGCTATAAAGGTGTGACTTAAAGCCCAGTGACTGTCCTGGGGGCAAGATTGTCTGTGATTTAGAAAAGTGAAGCCTGATCAATGGTACCGTCCCCTTTAGGGAAATGACTGTCCAAAGAAGGGGTGCAGGGCTTCCCTGGTGGCGCAGTGGGTGAGAGTCCGCCTGCCGATGCAGGGGACACAGGTTCGTGCCCTGGTCCGGGAGAATCCCACATGCCGCGGAGCGGCTGCGCCCGTGAGCCATGGCCGCTGAGCCTGCGCGTCCGGAGCCTGTGCTCCGCAACGGGAGAGGCAACAGCAGTGAGAGGCCCGCGTAACACAAAAAAAAAAAAAAAAAAAAAAGAAGGGGTGCAGAGAAGGGAAGGAGGGTCGAGGGAGCAAACGTGCACAGCTCCTGCCAAGTGACCGAGCACTGGAATCTCCCCAGGAGGTTGGTCAGCTGCCCCTCACAGCACCTCAAAGTAGCATGACTGAGAAAAGCCTCTTACCTTTGCCTAGAGGCCCTTGTTCTGACCCCCTGATATTTGTATTTCTTCGGCGGCCTCTCCCCTCCTCAGAAGACTGCAGGGACCTGTGAGCATGCGTGGTCTGTTCACTGACAGCTGTGGCCTTTGCTGACCTTTGACATGTCTGCCTCTGTGAGCCAGTGGACATGGGCCACTCCGGCGCTGGAGCTGCTTTTCAGGCCCTGGCAAGTCAGGTGTGGAGCCTCTAAGACTGAGGATGGGACTCTGGGCTGTGATTCTTCCCCACAGCAACCTCAGGACCCTCAGATCTTCCCAGAAGCCCTCTGCCTGTTCCACTAATGTCTTCTCCAAATGGCAGTCAAGGCCTTGTCTTAATAGACCTAGAGCCATTCTCTCCCTAGGCCAATATTCTCTACTCGGCCTGACCTCAAGCCCTTGTTCCCCGGGCACAAGTCTCATCCTGCAAAGGTCTCCCTTACTGCACTCTTTCCCCAGAAAGACGGGGAGTAAGAAAACAGGAAGGCAAGACTGGTCTTGCTTTTAAAAACCTGACCTGAACTTGAAATGGCCAATTCCCTTGTGAAAGTCTCCATCCATCCACAGTGTCCCCTGTGCTCCCCTACCCATGTGGCCCCCGTTCTGCCGAACACACCACGTGACTGTCACATCCCACCCCCAGAGCGGTGCAGGGATTCAGCCCCAAAGGAAGCCAGGCTTTGCAGAGATGTAGTATTTATTGAGAACCGTCTGCTTAAAAACCTCACCTATGTGTGTGCATGTGTGTGTGCATGCGTGCGGGTGCATGTGTGTATGTGCGTGTGTTTGGGGACAGTGAGACTCTTGGTCAGAGGTGCAATCAGACGGCCTTGGCCAGCCCCACGCGGTTGTTGGCCCTGTCAAAGACGCTGTAATACTCCCGGATGAAGACATCCCCCAGGATCCACTGCTGGGAATTATTTTCACCCTGGAAGCCACTGGTGCAGAAGCCCTGGTCCTGGGAAAGGGAAGGCTGACATGAAGCTGGTCCCAACCCCAGTTGCTGTGCCTCTCCAGACCCCACCCCCAATCACTCTCTCATCTATTATTTCCTCTCACCCTTGAAATCACCTTCTGAGCTAAGCAAACAAGTATCAGATTCACCTACTCAACAGACGAAAAAATGGACATTCAGAAATGAAGTGTCAGATCCAAGATCACCTGGTGGGTCCCCTCCCCGTTCCCCCTCACTGGCCCTCCCCACGCCCCCGTCCTCCTGCTCTTAGCACCTACGGCCCTGGTGACCAGCCAGAACAGGCCTGGGGACCCAAGACCGTGGCAGTTTGGGGTGCTCAGGATTAGGTCAAAGCTGAAGCCAGCAGGGCAGTAGGGATGAGGGTTGGGTCCCCACAAAGCCCAGGTTATCAAGAAAAATCCCAGACAAAGCCCTAGGCCCCAGGGCTTAGAAGCTAGCCAGTGGATGGAGGTTCCTATGGGTGGCTGTGGTCCCGCCCATCCCACCCTCCCTCAGGCCGCTGGGCTCGGTCCTTCCTGTCTGCACCATTTCTCCCAGGATGAGGCTGCCGCAGCCACAAATGAGGCCCAAGGACCACAGACCCCACTCCGAAAGGCCAGGTGGTCTAAACGCACGTCCTGCTCTCTCCATCTAGCCCATGCCACTTATCACCAATGTGCTGAGTTGCCAGGAGGCAGGAGGGGAGCTGGGTGAGCCCAGGCTTCCTCTCCGGAGACTCATACCTGGTTGGTGTAGGCGGAGGGGGTCAGTGGGTACATTCTGCTGTTGATCTCAAAGACCACCGTAGGCATGCTGCTCAGGCTGCCGCAGTCGATGTCAAACTAAAGACCAGAGGGAGGTCCTCTTAGAAGGGCCGTGGGTGTGATCTGACTGCCAGTAACAGAGAAAGTCCCAGGTGGGTCCTCTGCCTCTGCACGGCAGCCGAGAAGTGGGGAGGGACCTGCTACTCAGAGGACCCCCAGGGAGGTCCTTAGACCTCAGAGGAGTCACACCGATGGGGACCAGCCCAGGGACAGACACCAGCTCGAGACAAGGAGTTGTTTGCCTCGACATTTCCCCTCCAAGCCCAGCCAGAGCTCCCAAGGACACTGAGAGCACTTAGCTGTCAGGGAGGAAGAGGGGAGACCCATGGGTGGAGGGGGACAAGAGGGCGCAGCAGAGCTCAGTGAGTCGGGGATGTATGACCCTCCCTGCGGACAGGAAGTCAGATTGCAGCCACTGCACGAGACATGGGACCTCCAACAGCAAGTGAGCCAAAGCTAGAAAAGCTAGGCCATCTTGAATGTCTCCCAACCCCTGCAGGAATCCCAAGCCCCTCACCATTTCCCTTTGTCATTTCTTCCATGTGCAAAGGGGTTCCCTCTTCAGGGGGGTCTGGGGAGGTGGGGATAAGGGTCTGGCCTCACCTCACCGTACTGGTTCTGTGTGGCTCCGATGGCCATCTGGATGTTAAGGATGTCACTGCTGGGCCCGACCAGCATGGAGGTGCCCGTGTCCAGGATGGCCTGACAGCCACCATCACAGGCCACCACCACACCGCCGATGGTGACACTG
Source organism: Grampus griseus (assembly GCF_964374135.1). Classification (NCBI taxonomy): domain Eukaryota; kingdom Metazoa; phylum Chordata; class Mammalia; order Artiodactyla; family Delphinidae; genus Grampus; species Grampus griseus. Next base: position 86,601,889 of record NC_139017.1, read on the forward strand.
CAGAGGGGAAATAGGATGGCCTCGTAGCGCATCCGGCATCCACCCCTCCCTCCCTGGGTCCCTCCTAGCCTCCCCTGCCAGGATCCTTGGCAGGAAGGAAGTCCAGCCACCCCAGATCCTTTTCTTTGGGCTCCTTCCTGGAGCCCCCATAACTTCCTGAACTGAGAGAAAAGACCCGAAACCATTTTCTCCCAACCCAGGGGCTCAGTGGAGGCCACCTGACCTTCTGTGGGACAGAAACTTCAATGAAACAACAAAGTCACAGGCATTAAGGGGTGGAATGAGTACCACCCTGGTTGCCCAAAGATCTGGTTTCAAGCTTTCTCCTGCCATTTATTTGCTGCAAATTCCCCAGTCTTCTTACACTCAGTCTTCTTATCTACAAAATGGGTACATTAACCACCCTGTTCTTGATTTCCTCAAGGGATGGTCGTGAGGTTCAAAGTCGATGTTAGTAAATTACAAAATGAGGATCATCACAGCGCCACCCCCACAGGGCTCTAGTGAGGACTAAACCAGGCAGTCATATTCTCACCCAGCACAACGCCTGGCAGGTAGTGGTGCTGGATAAGCACAGCTAGTCTTATTAATAAAGTGTAAGTGAACGTTCAGCATTCTCACTGACAAAGACACTTGGCCTTAGAGCATCTGATTCATACGTTAATGTGACGGTCTTACGAGCTACCCGGCTGACACCCAGACCCTCACATCCCCGCACCTGGAGACAGCCTCTGGCGGGGCCACAGGCGCCGCTCACCCACCTGTCCACGGTGAACTGCCAGTACTTCTGCAAGGTCACAGGCACCCAGTGCAGGGATCCTGTGTAGTAGGACAGGTCAATGGCCCCCAGTGTGAGCATGCTCTCCTGGCCATTCCTGAAACCAAGGAAAGTCATGATGTGGGACTCCGACACCCTGGCTCTGTGAGGAGGTAGCCCAGCCCCACGCAGGGTTAGATGCGATGCAGACCCTGCCGCACTGTCCTCCCTGCCCCCAACACCCACCTCCACCCCAAAGGCTTCAGATGAGCTCTCCCACCTTCCCGGTACTCCGGGCTTTTCTTTGATAGCAGCTGCAGCATCCTTTCTCTCTGAACTCTGCAGCACCCACCCAGGCTGAGGCAGCACTAGAGCCCAGAGCATGGTCATTACTGTGGGAGGGGAGGTCAGGAAGTAGGAGGTCACGTGCCCGTCAGGCTCTGCTCAGGCCACTGTGTCCCTGCCCCCCACCACTCAAGGCTTTCGGCCCCCAGCCCTTTGGCCTCGAGCAGGAGAATGGATCTTCAATGAGGTCCCACATGCTCTGCATGAAAACTGCCACCCCAGGGCTTCCCTGGTGGCGCAGTGGTTGAGAATCTGCCTGCTAATGCAGGGGACACGGGTTCGAGCCCTGGTCTGGGAGGATCCCACATGCCGCGGAACAACTGGGCCCATGAGCCACAACTACTGAGCCTGCACATCTGGAGCCTGTGCTCCGCAGCAAGAGAGGCCACGACAGTGAGAGGCCCGTGCACCGCGATGAAGAGGGTCCCCCGCTTGCCACAACTAGAGAAAGCCCTCGCACAGAAACGAAGACCCGACACAGCCAAAATTAATTAATTAATTAATAAACTCCTACCCCCAACATCTTCTGAAAAAAAAAAAAAAAAAACTGCCACCCCAGCCCAAACCCTCTCTGCTCCTCCTGGGACTCTGTCTCATGGCCAGGAAACACCGGCACACTGTGGGTTACCTGCTTCTCACTCTGCAGCTCTTGTTCCTTGGCCTCATCAAGCTCTGTCCCACCTCCGGGCTCTGACACATGTCGCCCCACTGATTAAAATGTGCCATCCCTTTGCCTCACCTGCATACCACCCACTCAGGCCTCAGCGAAGCTTCCCCTGGCCACTCTCCACACACATATCTTGTCAGACTGGGCTGCCTGTTGCTATTAAGCCTTCAGTACATGCAGATCTCTCCTGCAGGGAGTGCTCTTATCACAACTGTCATCATAATTGTATACGTAATTATGATGTGTGTGTTGTCCGTGTCCCCTGCTAAAAAGTTGACTCCCAGTTTGTCCTGTTTGCTGATGTATCCCCGTCTCCTGGCACAGCCCCTGCACACAGTAAGGACCCATAAATATCTACTGAGTAAATGAATGAATGACTGCACCTAATTTCCCCCTGCCTGGGTTACCCAGCTCCTTCTCCTGGGTGTGGTTCCCTTCTGCCAGTCCTGCCACCCACCCCTCTGTCTAGCAGAGTTGCCCCATCAGGCGGGTAGAGTGGGGAACACTGGACTGGGAGTCAGGATCCCTGGGCCCCAGACATGGCTCATCCACCAGTTTGAGGGTGACCATCCTGCCCAAGCCTCAGTTCCCTGCATATTGAAAAGAGAAGGCTGGACTCCTTTAGAGCCTGCTGTAAACATCTGTGAGTCTCAGGGACATCAATAAATGATTACTGAGGCCTGCCGCTTTGGAAGAAAAGAGATAAAAAGCCCGTATGCAGAGATGGATTCAGGCTTCCTTTTTTTTATTTATTTATTATTTTTTTTTGCAGTACGCGGGTCTCTCACTGTTATGGCCTCTCCCATTGCAGAGCACAGGCTCCGGACGCGCAGCCTCAGCGGTCATGGCTCACGGGCCCAGCCGCTCCGCAGCATGTGGGATCTTCCCAGACTGGGGCACGAACCTGCGTCCCCTGCATCGGCAGGCGGACTCTCAACCACTGCGCCACCAGGGAAGCCCCAGTCTCCCTTTTTTAAATGCCAGAAATGAAAGTCAAATGCTGGCCCAGTGGACTCTGGCTGCATCCGTGACCATGCTGGGGACCTTTAGGCAGGAGGTTGGATGTTTCTGGAAGCAAGGAGAGGTTTGCTTGGATGCTGGTGACTACCCTTGTGTTGCAGCGTCCCCAAGGGGTGGACACTCCTCAGCCGACAGCCCCTGCCAGGATGTGGAAGTCCAGCCCACGCCGGGTGCAGCTCCTACCTGTCCATGTAAACCGAGAACAGGTCTTGGGCCACCAGGTGCCTGTTCATCATGTTGTCAAACACGGGGACCGAGTACTCAGAGGCAAGGGAGGGTTAGGCCAGCCCCAGGATCCCATCGAACTCGGAGTAGGTGAAGACGTCACCAGGTTCCTGGGTGCTCAGGCCCACGGTCTGCTGGGGGTCCACAATGTCGGAGACCTGCAAGAAAGGCAGAGTGACCTCCACCAGGGGGCCCTGCAGGCAGAGGACCCAGAAAGGTCGAGGGTCAGGCTCTGCCAGCCCGCCCTCCCTCTTTTAGGCAGCGTAGTTATGTGAGCTTAAGAGAGAAAAGCCTCCTTTCCCAGCTCTGTGCTGTGGTTTTGAGGGAACTGGTCTGATGAGGCAGGGGACAGGGTGGCAGGGGAAGAGAGAGCATGGCTGGGGGTACGGACAGCAGTGCTCATGGTGCAGAGGTTGGGGGTGAGCCCAAAGAAGGGCATAAAACAAGGGACGCTCCAAGGCCCTCTGCCAGCCTGAAGCCCTGCCATCAGCTGCTGCACCAGGGCATCTCCCAGGGAAGAGCCGTGGGAGCAGCATGATGGACAGAAAGAACACGCACGCAGTTTGCATCGAAAAAGATCCCGCTGGGGCTTCCCTGGTGGCGCAGTGGTTGAGAGTCCGCCTGCCGATGCGGGGGACACGGGTTTGTGTCCCGGTCCGGGAGGATCCTGCCTGCCGCGGAGCAGCTGGGCCCGTGAGCTGTGGCCGCTGAGCCTGCGCGTCCGGAGCCTGTGCTCCGCAACGGGAGAGGCCACAGCAGTGAGAGGCCCGCGTACCGCAAAAAAAAAAAAAGAAGAGTAAAAGATCCCGCTGTGCATCCTTGCTCTGTCGTGTGCTGTGTGACGTTGGACCAGTACCTCTCTGAGCCTCAACCTCTGCATCTGTTACAGGGAATAATAACACCTGCATCTCAAGGCAGTGCTTAGACTAAAGAATATGAACGCTGAACATTTATCGCGCACTTACTAAATGTATGATCAGTGAACCTTTATCGGCACTCTGCGAAGAAGTGCTAACCCCAAAGTGTCCTATCAACCTGCCCGCTTCCCTGGAAGGCTGACGCGTCCACTAGCCTATTCTGAGCTCCCACAGTGGCCCACCAGGCCTCCTGCTTCTACTCTGTCCCCTTATAACCCATCCTCCACACAGGTAGCCAAAGCGAAATGGAGAGTGGACGTCCTCAGGTCACCCCTTGCTCCACAGGCTCCTGAAGGTATTCAGGATGAAACCCGTGTCCTAGAGTCCCCTCATGCTCTGGTCCCTTAGCTCACCCTGCTCCACCCACACTGATCTTTCTCTTCCTTGGGTGCCCCACTCATTCTCACTTCATGTGAGACTTCTGTGGGTGGCAGGGGGGAGGGAGGTCCTGATCCCTGAGCCTCTCTCTCCCACCTCCTGCCCAAGGTGGGTGAGCGAAGACAGCAAGGTGCACCACGGCTCAGGCCCACAGCAAGGGCCAGCTCTTCCGTGAAGATGCAGGATTTCCCCCCAGAACGCAAAATAGCAGAAAATAGCAAAACCTCGGCAGGGGAATCGGCCTTCCAGACGTCTGTCTGCTGGGCCCCCTCAGCCAGTGGCTCTGGTGCTGACTCCTGGGGAGGCCTGAGCTGGGAGGGCAACTCCTCAGCTGAGGAGAGGGCTGTCAGCAGAGAAGGGCTGTGTCCTTTTGGACTTGAAGTAGAAAAGACTTCAGCCAGACTCCGGGAAGAACTAAAGGAAGATCAAGGGGAAGAGCACCAAGGGATGCTGCTTGAGTTTCAATCTTAGATGGTGGATGAGGACGAAAAGAAAGATGTTAACGTGTATTGGGCACTTACTATGTGCTGGCCACTGTATTAAGTACTTCAGAAGCCAAAAAGGAACAGGAGCAAGGGGAGCCCTTGCCCAGAGGGCACAGATGCTCTCTGACATGAAAGAAGATGCTGCTCTGTGACTGATCAAGAATGAGGTCAAGCCCAGAGAGTCGGAGACGTGGGTCTGACACTCAGCTCCCATTGTCCCCCAGCTATGCGACTTCAGGCAAGTTATCAGCTCATCTGAGCCTCGGGTCCCTCATCTGAACAATGGGGGTGAGAATACCTTCCTCAAAGGGCTGTTGAAAGAACTAAATTTAAAATGAGATCACACAGGTGACGCTGAAGAGCTCAGAACTGGCGAAGACTCAGGATTCAGGACTCACTATGGCCAGGTCAAGTGAGAAAAGGGTTAGGAGGATGGAAACCGGACCCAGAGAAGCGCGTCGGGTGGGGCTCTGGGGACTGACATGGGAAGGAAACGGGGAAGGGAGGGAGGGACACCCCACAGCTGCTGCTGGCTAAAATCCCTCTCAGAGTCCTCCCCCACAGCGCCACCAACAGGGCCAGGACCCAAAGGGCCTCTTGGCACCAGCTGTGGCACAGCCCAGAGCCCGGGGTTCTGGGTGGGAGAGTGGCTGGCTGGCCCCAAGCCCCACTCACAGTGACGGTGTCGTAGCCCAGGAAGCCCTGCATGCTGCCCGTGCCATACTGGATGGACAGGGGCTTGCCCAGGTTCTGGAAGGTGGACGACATGCTTGGGTCGAAGCGCTGGTGATTTTCTGGAACACAGACTCAGGGTTAGTGGGGCTTGTAGCATCTTCTCACCGCTCGACAATGCCAGTGGGAGCTGAATCTTCACCAGGTCTTGTAAGGATATCGTCTAAATACTAACGATTCTCTCTACTGAAAATAAGCAAGAAAATTATTCCTTGCTGCTCAACCCAACTCTCTGACCCCCAGTGCTACCTTCGTAGCTCCCAAACAAAAAAAAAGGAAGAAGAAAACCATCCCTGTGGTTTCCCGGGACCGGCTTCTACCAGCTTCGTAATTTCCCGCAACTCTTTTTGCTTCACTAAACATTGGTTTCCTCACCTGGTAAGTGGGGACAAAAAGAGCACCAACCTCCCAGGATTGTGGGAGAAATAAACTATTTACATATATTAAATGTTTACTCAGGGGCTTCCCTGGTGGAGCCGTGGTTAGGAGTCCGCCTGCCAGTTCAGGGAACATGGGTTCGCACCCTGGTCCGGGAAGATCCCACATGCCTCTGAGCAACTAGGCCTACATGCCACAGCTACTGAAGCCCGTGCAACTAGAGCCCGTGCTCCGCAACAAGAGAAGCCACCGCCATGAGAAGCCCACACACCACAACTAGAGAAAGCCCGCTCACAGCAACGAAGACCCAAAACACTCAGCCAAAAAACAACAACAACAAAAAAAAAGTTTACTCAGCACCTCTCACTTCATTCTCCCAGGACCCACTGGCATGTTGTAGACCCATTTTACAGAAAGAAAAACAGAGGACCCGCGAGGGTAAGGAGTCTGCCTTGGCTCCTAATAGAGCCAAAAAAAAAGGCAAAAAGTCCCCTCATTTCTCGCTGGTGCTTTATCCATCAGCCTGTGATTTGCACATCTTCCCAGTCTCTGGCCATTTGGAAGGGTTGAGCGAGGCTGGGCATGTCCAAGCAAGCTCTCCTTCCCCCTATGTTTACCCCCAGCCACCCTGACCGTGGCTGGCAGAGCAGAGGCGTGGGCAGGGCAGGGGGTGGGGGTCACTCACGGCAGGCGTCGCTCTTGCAGTAGACAGAGGGCACCCAGAGGTCGGAGGAGCCAGTGTCAAACACCACAGTGAACTCCTGGGGCGGGGTCCCAATGTAGATCTTCCCAAAGTACTGACTCTGAGGACAGACAGCACTGGGTGAGGGTTGACGCTCGGCACGGAGCCTGTTCAGCTCTGTAGGCCCCGTGCTTTCTGCCCACAGACCTAGGGAAGAAACGGAAGGAGGATCCCTGGGGGGTTCTTCATCCCCAGTCCCCACGCTGAGCTCCGATCCCAGCCATGTGTGTCTTGCCCCTCCCGCAAGCCCTACATCCACTGCTGGAATCAGCCCACAAAGTATACACTGGACCAAAAGGTAAGTCCTGTCTGGTAGGGAGCCTGGGCCACCCTGCCAGGGGCAGGGACATAGTGATGGGGCACCAGCTAGGTACAGACCCCAGACCCAAGCTGTCCTGGTCGCCCCTCCTTTCCCGCTCTCCTCACGGGTCAGTACTGGGGCCGGGGCGGGGATGGGGACGACCTAGATAAGGAAACGAGGGCACAGAAGAGAAAAACAGCAGGTTGTTTACTGCCAAGAGTGACAGATGAGAGAGACAGTCTCCAAAAAGGAAGAGGGCACAGGGGGCACTCCTGCCATGTCCCAGGCAGCTGCCCCCTCCATGCCAAGCCCAGCCCAAGACATGGGTTCCCTGGGCCCAGAAATGCAGGCATGAGGTTGGATCTGGGAGCAGACCACGTACCCCCGAGGGATGCTGTCCACAGGAAGGTCATCTGAGGTGCAGGGATTGGTTTTACAGGGCCTGCTGGCCCCTGGGAGATACTGAGGGGTGGGAGACGGCCCCACATCCCCCGGGGTGCCATGACTCCTGAAAGAAGGAAAGAGGCAGGGGGCAGCCAACACACTGTGTGGGAATCATCACGGGAAGGCAGGCAGAGCCACTCACATCCAGGTAGCTGGTCAGGGGCTCACTGGCCACCTCCCCGAAGCTGGAGTACTTGCTGCTGACGGCAGACTGGTGTTTCTGCAGGAAGTCCTCCAGGAGCCCATGCTCTTTTAGTGCCTTTCTCAGGGGTTTGCCTTTGTGCAGAGGGATCCTGAGGAAAGGGGAAGAATTAGTGGTGAGGTGGGCATCTCCACAGGGCTGCCCAGCCTCAGAGAAGTGCCCAGAGGCTCTGGGCTCCATAAGCCAGCCCCCCAGTCTTGTACCATAACCCGAAGTGAAAATCGCATTCTACGACAGTTCACAAATCCACACCAGCCCTTACAAAATGCAATGCACTCTGACATTTCCTACTCCTTTCTCTTTTTTAATGCTGGTGGAGACTCAATCGATGTATTTTATAACCCGCTAATGAGTTTTGCAACTCCAAGGTTTGAAAGACACTAAGCGTATTCTCATTCAGTCTCCAGTTCTTACTGTAGACCTACTATGTGCCGGGCACCGTATGGGGCACAGGGGACACAATGGGAAAAAGGGTACAGTCTTACCCTCCAGAAGCATACTGTCTGGAGAGAAAAATGGTGTCCCCCACACTCTGGAAAACGCTATGACAATGCTCCTACCCTTTGCCAAGCCCTGTTCTCTGCTCTCTGGGCAGCCTAACGTGGGTAGAAATTCTTCAAAGGGTTTCAGCACAGAGTGTGGTCCCCAGGGAACTTGGTTAGAATTTAGATGTTGGGTGATGGAGGCAGATCAGCAGGAAGAGAATCAAGAAGGAAGATGGCAGAAGCTGGGTCAAGACCTGGTCTCCCCAAAGCCCGCAGAGCTCCAGCTTCTTCTCCGCGAAATGCGTTCTCTCTTCCTTTCCAGCCGTCTCGGGGCCCTGCTGTGGACCAGCTGAGTGGCTTAACCTCTCCGGCTCTTAGTTTCCTCTCCTGCAGATTGAAAGACTGGAGCGTGGTGGTTCCCAATGTCCCTCCCAGCTCTAAGAATCACATGGTCCTCCTCCTATTTTAAGGCCTATTTTAAGGACAACTGGAGACTACAGGTGTGAAAGTGCTCTGAGAGTAATAAAATGGCAGCAGCTTTAAGACCCATAAAGAAAACGGGTTTTCTCATGTTGTTCATGTCCCAAATGGATCCCACGTGGAACAACCTCGTATGTGAGTTATGGTCTCTCGTCTGGCGCCTTCCCACCCCCAGCCCTCAGGTGTGACATCAGCGGGGACCTGACCTATAAATGAAAGGTTCTCGAGACATTTCTCAGCCTTTGTCTCTGATGATAGAAAAGAACTTCAGCCCAAAAGGAAGGAGGCTGGGCTGAGCTCCTGGGAGCAAGCCCATAGCTGCCCTTTCCCATGTCCAAGCCCCCAGTGCTTTCTGCTTTCTCCAGCTCCGGTTCTCACTGGCTACGAGATCCACTGGCTGAGTGCCTGGCGACTCCCATACTAGTAACTGCAACTCTGCTGAGCTGTCCCATCACAACACAAGACCCAGAGAGCCTCCCTCAGGGCAAGCGAGCATCAAAGGCAGTCCACCGCCCCACTATGGCGGCCCTGAACACAGGCTCCAGCCACCGTGAAACTTCCACCCACTCCTGCCTCCAGGCCTGTGCTGAGGCCACCAGATGCCTGACACTTGGAAGAACTCCACTTTCAGGACCACCACAAGCAGCCCCCACTGGTCAAAGACACTGGACCTCTTTTTAGGGATCCTGCTTCCCAGGGATGGATTCGGGTTTCCCTGGGCTCGGACCTTGACAGGGCTTGAACCTGGGAACCAGAGGTAGTGTGACGGTCTTTGGCAAGAGTCTGGGACCAAGACTGGGACCACCTGGGACCAAGTCCCGGCTCCTCCATTTTTAATCATGTGGCCTTGGGCAGCTCACGGACCCTCCCTGAACAACAGTTTCCTCATCTGTAAAATGCAAATAATATATCTACCTAATCCCTGAGGCTTAGTATAGGTAAGGACCTAGTTAAGTGTCTGGCACCTAGTAGCAAGCAACTCCGTAAGTACCAGTTATTATTTTGGGAGGAGAACCTGGGAACTTCACCCGCAAAGGATTTGGACAAAATAACGAGAACTTTATTTTGTTTAACAGACGTACACATAGCTCTTACAATGTGCCAGGCACTGTTCAGAGCATTTGACAAATACTAACTCATATACCCCTCATGATAACCCCATAAGATGGATACTTCTGTCACCCTAATTTCACAAATTTATGTTAAGTGGTGTTAGAGAGTTACGTTAGTGATTGGGATTGACATGTATACACTGATGTGTATAAAACTGATGACTAATAAGAACCTGCTGTATAAAATAGTAATAAAATAAAATTCAAAAATTAAAACAAAATAAAAACAACTCTCTCATGAACCAAATATAAAATATGATATACTTCTCTTTAAAACTCACAATGTAAAAGATGGACAACTCCACATGTTACATCCTCTCTTTGAACATCTGGAAAACTAGCCCCTCCCTGGAGTGGCTCCCCAGGGACCAGCACCATTGTAAAAAGGGAAGGACCCAGAGTCTGAGTCATGGGGTTTCCAGAACTGGAGGAGACTGACACAGCCCTCAGTCCTTGAGTGCTCACTTGGTGTCAGGTGCCCCAGACTTACCCTTGGTCATGTGATCCCCACTCCTCCAAACCTCATCATCCTCATCTGTAAACATCTACCTTGTGGGGTTTTTGTGATGATAAATGAGCCTATGTCAGGTGCCTGGTTGACAGTAGGCATTCAATAAATGTACGCCCTTATTATTCTCCTCTCTTCTAATCACCACCAAAGGCATACAGAGTGGATATCATTACCCATATTTTACAAATGAGAAAAATGAAGTTTAACGAAGTTAAGTCACTTACCCAGCTCCCAGATTAGAGTACGGTGGTGCCAGGATTTCAATCCAGGACCCGTTTGACTCCAAAACCTGTGATTTTTCTACTCCACCCTACTTGGGCTTCATTTCATGGATGAGAAATCTGAGGATTAGTGACCCTGGGCAAAAGGAGCGAGCTCAGAAGCCCACAGGGGCCAGGCAGGTAATGCAAGAGAGTATGACAGACAGTGTAAGGAAAATCATCTGCCAGAGATTCTACCAAGAATCTTTGCTTTAACTAAATTATGGGTTAAGCATGTAACATAATATGAGTCTATAGGGTACTAGAGATTGTGTTTCCAATTCTAATTTGTAAAGTAGATATCAAAAAATAGAAATACACAATTAATTTATTCCCTTCCAAACATTTTAAGCATGATGCAGTCGACACTGTGTGGACCAAACAAATTATTTGCAGGTCAGATGTGAATCCCAGCCACCCAGTGGCCACCCTGAGGCAGGTGTGGTGGAGACCCGGACATGTGTGTGGTGGGTTCAGGTGTGTTTAAACCACTACCAAACTGGCACAAAAGCAGAAATACAGATCAATGGAACAGGATAGAAAGCCCAGAGATAAACCCACACACATATGGCCACCTTATCTTTGATAAAGGAGGCAAGAATATACAATGGAGAAAAGACAGCCTCTTCAATAAGTGGTGCTAGGAAAACTGGACAGCTAAATGTAAAAGAATGAAATTAGAACACTCCCTAACACCATACACAAAAATAAACTCAAAATGGATTAAAGACCTAAATGTAAGGCCAGACACTATCAAACTCTTAGAGGAAAACATAGGCACAACACTCTATGACATACATCACAGCAAGATCCTTTTTGACCCACCTCCTAGAGAAGTGGAAATAAAAACAAGAATAAATGAATGGGACCTAATGAAACGTAAAAGCTTTTGCACAGCAAAGGAAACCATAAACAAGATGAAAAGACAACCCGCAGAATGGGAGAAAATATTTGCAAATGAAACAACCGACAAAGGATTAATCTCCAATATATACAGGCAATTCATGCAGCTCAATATCAAAAAAACAAACAACCCAATCCAAAAATGGGCAGAAGACCTAAATAAACATTTCTCCAAAGAAGATATACAGATTGGCAACGAACACATGAAAGAATGCTCAACATCATTAATCATTAGAGAAATGCAAATCAAAACTACAATGAGTTATCATCTCACACCGGTCAGAATGGCCATCATCAAAAAATCTACAAACAATAAATGCTGGAGAGGGTGTGGAGAAAAGGGAACCCTCTTGCACTGTTGATGGGAATGTAAATTGATACAGCCACTATGGAGAATAGTATGGAGATTCCTTAAAAAATTAAAAATAGAACTACCATACGACCCAGCAATCCCACTACTGGGCATATACCCTGAGAAAACCATAATTCAAAAAGAGTCATATACCACAATGTTCATCACAGCACTGTTTACAATAGCCAGGACATGGAAGCAACCTAAGTGTCCATCAAGAGATGAATGGATAAAGAAGATGTGGCACATATATACAATGGAATATTACTCAGCCATAAAAAGAAACGAAATTGAGTTATTTGTATGAGGTGGATGGACCTAGAGTCTGTCATACAGAGTGAAGTCAGAAAGAGAAAAACAAATACCATATGCTAACACATATATATGGAATCTAAAACAAATACTGTATGCTAACACATATATATGGAATCTATTTTTTCTAAAAAAAAAAAAAAAATGGTTCTGAAGAACCTAGGGGCAGGACAAGAATAAAGACGCAGATGTAGAGAATGGACTTGAGGACACGGGGAGGGGGAAGGGTAAGCTGGGACAAAGTAAGAGAGTGGCATTGACATATATACACTACCAAATGTAAAATAGATAGCTAGTGGGAAGCAGCCGCATGGCATAGGGAGATCAGCTCGGTGCTTTGTGACCGCCTAGAGGGGTGGGATAGGGAGTGTGGGAGGGAGACGCAAGAGGGAGGAGATATGGGGATATATGTATATGTATAGCTGATTCACTTTGTTATGCAGCAGAAACCAACACACCACTGTAAAGCCGTTATACTCCAATAAAGATGTTAAAAAATAAACCACTACAGACAGCTGGCTACCACTCCCACCAGTTAGTGCCACTGTGGGAACCCAATGGGATGCCACAGACTTCCCATTTTCTAAGAGATACAGGAAATGCAACTTTGGGGGGAAATATACCAACTTTTAAATACAGGTAACCATTTATTTTTTACACTGTGCAGACAAAATAAGACAGGTCTGCAGGCAGCCGCCAGCGTCGGTCTCCACGATGAGCCACTTCACTCACGGGCAGAGCCCAAACTCAAGAAAGGTCTCTGACTCCTGGGCCATGATGGAACCAACCAGTGGTTTCTCCAGCCCGAACCAGCCCAGAACTGAAGCAGGAGGCACGGAGGAGAAAGGATGAGCTGCGCGAAGGGAGTGCAGGATGCCCAAACCTGACAGAATCCGCCTGACGAGGCAGGTCTACAGAGGATCTGACTTCAGAGCTCACTTTTTTACTTCGTCAGTCAGATCTTTGCCTGAAGCTATGCACAAAGATTTCTGGCAACCCCTCGTCAGTGGGAGGACTGCACAACATCCGGCCACACTAAGTAAAGAGGGTCTTTTCCTCTGAGATGAATGTGTGTTAAAAATATCAAGTATTAATCACTGGCAACATTCATTTATAATAATGCTTGTCTCCCTTTCAGCTTCCAAGTCGACACCTGGCATGACTGCTTTGAAACTGACACCCGTTCCATCGTGGGAATTATAAATAGCCCGAGTTAGAATTTTCATTTTGAACTGAATAGACTGACTCCATGTGATGGTTTATGGAATGAAGGGACTACATTGGGCACTAAAGTCCTGGGTGGGTCTATTTGAGGTGGTGTTTAAAATGTTAAAAAAAAGAAAAAGAAAGACAGCAATGGTAGACTGGGAGGGAGGGTCCTAGAGTCGCTCTGACCTGCTTCCTCCCTGTGGGAGGTCAGCCTCCCTCCCACCTGGCCCATTTCATGATGGGTCAGAGGAGGGAGGGGACATAGGCTGTCTCATCCCATCTTGACTAAGTTCACAGTCCAGTTTCTATACTTGCTCTTGGTAACTGATTGGTACAGACACCATTCTCTATTGAAGGGGCACAAAACCCACTTTATATGAACAGAAGGAAAATCCCTCTATCGGCCTACAGAGCACTGTCAGTGCGCGAGCTCACTGTGCCGAAGGTTTGCACCATCTCATTCTGGGCCCACAAAAACCCTGCGAGGGAAGTCCCAGTGGGAATGCCATTTCACAGAGGAGGAAACTGAGGTTAAAAATTAGCTGCTTCCCTGAGGTCCTCCAGGTAGCAAGTGGTGGGCAGAGTCAGGATCTGACCAAGAAGAGGGAGTCGCTGGGGTCTCCTTGCTTAATCCCTTTCCATTGTTTTTCAAGCAGCTAAAACCCCAGGCCCCCCTTTCCAGGAATTTGGATCCAGCAGCTCTGGGACAGAGCACAGGACTCTGGGAACCTAACGAGCACCCTCAAGTGATGTCCACCACCAAGGAGGGTTGGGCAGCATTGCTGTGGGGTCCACCTCATTACAACCCGGTGAGGTGGCAGAAGTCACTGTCCCCAAGGAGCAGAGGTGCAAACAGACTCTGAGAACCCCTGACCCCTCAGGGAGCTGAGTTGAGAATCTGAACCTTTGGTCCCAGTGCCACCAGGAAGGACTGGACAACCAGACAGAAGGGGAGGGGAGGGACAGAGCACCCCGTGGAGAGGAGAAGACAGGTAGGACGTGGGGAAAGCAGCGTCTGGGAAGGAGGGCGGGAGATGCTGGGGGCAGCATATGGCCCCATTTCTGATTGTCCCCAGCTCCCCAGGAGCTCAGGGCATCCCTGGGGCAACCAGTGAAGGCCTTCCTGGCCCACAGACTGCAGTCTCCATGGGTCTCCCCTGGTCCAGGGCTCCTAGGAGGGTGCAGGCTGTCCAGGGGCGTGGTGGCCACAGGAGGCCTTTCCCACGATCAGAGGTGCCCACAGGCCCTAAGGAAAGGAAGGACCAAATACCCCGGGAGCAGACTACTGACAGACCACCACTAAGTGACCTCGCAGCTGCCCGTTGACAGTTAGGGCCCTGGGGCCATCTTGTCCACCGGAGGCTCTTCAGGGAGCCCAGCTGGGGCTCAGTGCCCTGCTGGGGCCAAATCCTCCCAAGAGCGTAGTCTCCCCATCCCCTACCCCCTGAGACGATCCTACCTCTGCCCCTCCCCATGAGGCCTCCCCCAGGCGCCTTCTCAGTGTCCCTCCCTGGAGGCTAGTGAGGCCAGATAAGGCATCCTGACCTGCGCTCTCAGATGTGTGATTCCCCTCGCCTCACCTGGGAGTGAGCTGTGGGCTACCTCTGCCCCTGGGGCTCCTTACGGAGATTCCCGTCCCCAGCAGGCTCCTGGGGCGGGACAACCCCAAGCCAAGGGGCCTGGACCTTATTTTCTGCTGCCCTGATTCCCCAACACCCCCAGCTGACACCGAGCGTCCGTTTGGCAGCTCAGATGCGGGTCTCTTGCAGCTGGGCCCCAGATGGGGGCCTGGGAGCATATGTAGGACACGTGTTCGCCTCCTAGCGGGGGCCTTGGGGCACCAGTGCTGCCGCCTCACCTGCAGGTCTTCCTAGCAAACAGGTGGGGTCCCAGCAGTCCGCCTTCAAGTGATGGAAAATTATAGCCTCTTGGGGGTCCCCTCTCTTTGTGGTCCTCTTCCCCCTTTGCCACTTGGGTGACTAAGGTTTTCCCAGGGACAGTCACACCCACTTTGAAATCTAATTCTGGATGGACACAGACCCAGGCCCAGCCTCTACCCCCTTCTCCCTGTCTTCTCTCCTGTCTTGCCCATCCTTGTTTTAATATAAAGGCCACACTCTAGATTGACTGGAGCTTTTCCTAATGGAAAGTGGTCTCTCAGTCCCTTGGGGGGAAAAGTAGCATTTTCATTATATGTTTATTTCCTCCAAAGGTCGGGGTGACAGACAGGGTAGGGCAACGTTTCTCGGGGGGTGGAGGTGCAGGGACCACCTGCATCAGTCACAGCTGGAGGGGGCTTGTTAAAGGCTCCACTGAATCTGGGTCTCTGGAGGTAACCCAGGAACCAGCATTTAACATCATGCTTTGGGCTTCTGTGTACACTGAGGCTTGGACACTACAGGTCTATGGAGTGAATGACATTTCCTAGTTACTGGGGCCACCAGCCACCGAGATGCCTATCTCAGGGGACACACATGCTTTGGCAGGTTTAATTTGAACACAATCTGGGAAGAGCCAGAATAAAATTCAGAGCCCACTCTCCTTATGCTTTTTCTAGAAAAAAAAAATTGAATAACACAGTATTAAGATCATAGCCCATATTGAGCAAACATTCCTTTGTACTTGGAAACAGTGACTCATGTGTATAAGCAGGGTATTAAGAAGCTCTTAGATAAGATTTGTGTATCTATGTTCCCAAATGGAGTGTTATTGAGCTTTTCCCACATAAGCCTGTGCTTCTATTTTTTTAATTTTTTTAATATTTATTTATTTATTTTGGCCGCACCAGGTCTTAGTTGCATCACGCGGGATCTTCGTTGTGGCATGCGGAATCATTTTTAGTTGCGGCATGCAAACCCTGAGCTGCGGCATGCAAACTCTGATTTGCGACATGCGTGCGGGATCTAGTTCCCTAACCAGGATTGAACCTGGACCCCTTGCACTGGGAGCACAGGGTCTTACCCACTAGACCACAAGGGAAGTCCCAAACCTGTGCTTTTAAACGACATAATAATAATGGGGCGTGATCCGGACAAACCAGGATTTCTTCCTACCGTGTTCAAATTCTGGGGAAGGAAAATGCATCCAAGAGCAGGTTTTTGTTTCTTCCTGGCAGTTTTATGAGTTTACCTCACTGAGGAGATGCCCCAGGTAACACTGCCTTAGTGTGTCAGGCAGAGAGATCCCAGTACTGACTGTCTGAGACGTCTTCATAAATAAACAAAAAAATGTATAAAACATTCCCACAATGCTTCCAAGGGCCAGGGCTATCCTAAGCACTTTGCGTGCACTGACATTTAATCCTCACAGCACCCCTAAGAGGTAGGTAGTATTGTTACGTAACCAAACTTGGGTCTCCTTGCCTGTGCTCAGTAAAGCCAGTCTACCGACACCAGTCTACTTCACCAGGTTGTGGTGAAGGAAAGTGCAGTGTTTATTGCAGGGCGTCCGGGCAGTTAAGACTCAAAGGATGCAAACTCCCCAGTGGCTTTCAGGGAAAGGTTTTTAAAGACAGAGTGAGGAAGAGGGTTGTGCGGTGTGTGATCAGCTCATGGACATTCTTCGGATTGGTTGGTGGTGAGGTAAAGGGGGGTCAGCATCATCAGCCTTCCGGTTCCAACCAGTCTGGGGTCTACGTGCTTGTGGGCAGCACACAGTTAACTTCTCCCACCTGCTGGGGGTTTCAGTATCTGCAGAACTGCTCAGAGAACATGGCTCAGGCTATTATCTCCAGTCCTTGACTTTGTTTAATGGCTAAACTATTATTATTTTGTCTTGCTTGACTGTTTTCCTTTCTGCATTTTCTCACTTCTCTGATTACATTTATTCTCTGGAACTCAGGGAAGGCCTAGGAAGCTAAAGTTTTTGTACAAACAAGAAGCAGGCGGGGGCTTCCCTGGTGGCGCAGTGGTTGAGAGTCCGCCTGCCGATGCAGGGGACATGGGTTCGTGCCCTGGTCCGGGAGGATCCCACATGCCGCGGAGCGGCTGGGCCTGTGAGCCATGGCTGCTGAGCCTGCGCGTCCGGAGCCTGTGCTTCGCAACAGGAGAGGCCACAACAGTGAGAGGCCCGTGTACCGCAAAAAAAAAAAAAAAAAAAAAAAAAAAGAAGCAGGTGGAGGACATGGGGAGATTTGTCCCAGGAAGGCCCCATAGGGTGCTGCTCAGTTACACTATTATTAGTATATTGGCATTTTACAGACAGGGAAACTGAGGCAGGGAAGCTTAGTAAATTGCCCACAGTCCCTATGTAATTAGCAGCCTGACCAGGGTTCAACGTCACACAGTCTTGTGCTGTTAACCACTGTGTCACCCCAGTAGCAAGGCAACTCTGCTGCTAATTCTGTGAGATTCGCCAACAGAGCAAAATGCAAAATGACAAGAAAATGTCAAGCTGCCATTTGACAGAGTTGTGTACTTGGTCCTCGGGACTTAGTTTCGTGACAGAATCTCACAGGCTCCTCTATGCCTTGTCTCTTGTCAGAACTGTGCCCGCGCCTTCGTACTCATCAGCGTTTCTCTCTGCTTAGGCCCTTCTCACTAATCCTTCTCACTGATCTTCAGCCCCCAGATAGAGGCCCCTCTGTCCTCACCAGTCGGGAGCTTTTTCCTGCCCAGGATGAAGCAAGGCCCTCCGGGGGCTCTGATCCCTTTTAAGAACCACACCTATGTTTTTCCTCCAAGTTGCACTAATATTTAAATGAAACGAAAGTCCCTATGATCCATGGGCAGCGGAGCCTTCCAAGTAGGGGGCTGAGACAAGAAAGAATCTTCTGGATGGAGGACCTCCTATGGCCTGGGCCCAGTGGTCCTCCTGAGGCCCACACACTCTTCTCTCAGGCTCATGGCTGGCTGCAGGCTCCCATGGGGCCCTTTCTTTATAAACTTTGAGTGGAAGTCTTCAGTGGCAACTTGCAGAGGTCGAGAGGGGCCTCAGGGGGCCAAGGAGGAAGCCGAGTCTTTGCCCACCTAAAAGTTGTTCTCCGCAGTGACTCTACGGCTTTGAGCTTCTGAGGCTAGGGATGGCCCCCGACCAGGGTTGGAACAAGGAGTGGGTCATATTTCACCCCTATTCCTACCCAGGATCAGCTGTCTGGAGCCTCTGTCCTCTGGCTGTGCAGCTGCTCCAGCCCGGGGCCTCTACCGTTCAACCCTGAGGACACAAACAGGACTCAGACACTGCCCTTCCTTCTACCACGGTGGAGGCTGACCTAGACTGGATGCTTTCTAAGAGCGAGTGCCAACTCGCCATCTGCAGTGTGTCCTTCGTGTTGATGGATGCAGTGGAGGTGGGGGATGCATTTGAGTTGACCTGCAGGATACGCGGAAGTCACCAGACATCAGAGGAAAGCAGAGCATTCCCCACAGAGGGAGCAGCCTGGGCAAAGACACACGTGGCATCCTCCACAAACTGAGACAGTCCTGAGGCCGGGAAGCCTGGTGGGGAGGGTGGGAGAGACAGGGAGAGGGTGACAGGGCTGGACCACAAGGGGCTTTTCGCTCCCTGAGTAGACTGGGCTTTCTCCTTTGTTGCTGAGAAGCCACTGGGGGAATTTTTCATGGGGAAAGAACCGGGGAAATGTGCTACCTAGAAGGATGACTGGCGGACACGCAGGGGTGGAAGTTAAGGGGAACCTGGAGGCAGAGAGAATAGGTGGAAGCAGTTGCCCCAGACCACACCAGGCAGGATGAGGGCTCAGACACAGCAACGGCTGGAGGGAGAAGGGGCAGGGTCGAGAGACCTTTAAGAGGTAATAGAAACAGAATTTGGTGGCCAGTGGACAAGGAGCTCAGGAAGAAGGGACAGTAGGAGACAGAAAAGTCTAGACTTCTCTTGAGCTTCAGACTTGATACTAGGGGGCAGTGGAAGCACTAACCATCATGACCAGCAGAGAAAACGAAGATTTGGGGAGAGAGGCAGCTCTTCCTGTGCCGTGCCCTGGTGCACACAGACAGGCCAGTGGGGCATCCAGTCATCTTCCTCTGACCCCCATCCACCTCCACTTTCCTAATCCTGGAGAAGCCGTGAGAGGAGATGTCTTACAGGAAGATGACAGGGGCTTCCAGGAAAGAAGTTTGTAAGGTGGGACCAGACCCAAAGGGGCAATTAAGCATTTATCATGCGTTCCTTACTGTGGAAGCCCTCTTTACAGAGGTGGAAACGTTGTCCCTCTAAACCTCTGATTGAATCTAACACTTGGAATGTCTGGGGAGTGGTTCCCATCTGCTTTGAGAGGTTTCATCGTTCTGATGCTTCCATCTTTCCCACCTCAGCTCTTCTGTGCCATCCCCACTTTAGCCAATAGATGGCACAAGACTCCACCAGTTGGGAAGGAAGGGTTCCAGCAAATAAGGGGAAGTCAGGCTGTCACTAAAGGGACCCACATCTTGAAGGGCTGCCCATTTACTTCACCTAATTCTAACTCTTAATTCGTCTAGAATATATTCTTATTATGGATATATTATTCTTATAATTTGATTATTTTTATAACTATGTTTATGAAGAATATATCCTTGAATATAAAGAATTCTCACAAATATACTTTTCTTAGCCTCCCAAGCCTCCCCTGTGTTCTCTCCAGTCTTCAGGAAAAATAACAGGGAACTGGAGCAGAGACCAATTATCCATTTCTTGAAATTCTGATACAGAAAGTGAGAATCGGTCCAGTTAGTGTAAAGGGAAGGTTCGGCCCATCCATGGGTCTGCAGATCAGCCAGCTCCCTGTGGGGATGGAGAGGGGTGCCCCTCGTGTCTGCAGCCACCCCGCCCCTCCACTCCTGCACTGAAGCCTGCAGCGGTGCCCCAGGCTGGCTCTGCTTGCAGAGGGTGGCAGGACTGGGAAAGGTCTCACACACAGCATGACCTGGCAGCAGCCAGCGGTTACTGGAGATCCAAAGGACAGGATGGGCAAAATGGATTCCTGGACGTGGAAAGGAACGCTGTAGCCGGTACCTGAGCCTGAAAGTCAGGGGCAAGGAGACTCACGGGCTGGAAGAAGGGGACAAGTCTGCAGAGCAGGAGTCAGTATCTGTCAACAGAGCCAAACTGAAGAACACGCCCTGTGTGGGGCACAGGCCCGGGCTGGGTGGGTCCTGCAGTAAAGCCTGTCCTGAGTACACCCTGGGCAGAGCTGTGACAGGGTCAAGGGCAAATAAGGGAAGCCAGGAGCCCCTAGACCTCAGAAACCAGTTTTCTCAGAGGCTTCTGAGAAACACAAGGACACAACATGTTTTCATCTTTTTTTTTTAACATCTTTATTGGAGTATAATTGCTTTACAACGGTGTGTTAGTTTCTGCTTTATAACAAAGTGAATCAGTTATACATATACATATGTTCCCACATCTCTTCCCTCTTACGTCTCCCTCCCTCCCACCATCCCTATCCCATCCCTCTAGGTGGTCCCAAAGCACCGAGCTGATCTCCCTGTGCTATGGGCTGCTTCCCACTAGCTATCTATTTTACGTTTGGTAGTGTATATATGTCCATGCCTCTCTCTCACTTTGTCACAGCTTACCCTTCCCCCTCCTCATATCCTCAAGTCCATTCTCTAGTAGGTCTGTCTCTTTATTCCCGTCTTGCCCCTAGGTTCTTCATGACCATTTTTTTTTCTTAGATTTCATATATATGTGTTAGCATACGGTATTTGTTTTCCTCTTTCTGACTTACTTCACTCTGTATGACAGACTAGGTCCATCCACCTCACTACAAATAACTCAATTTCATTTCTTTTTATGGCTGAGTAATATTTCATTGTATATGTGTGCCACATCTTCTTTATCCATTCATCTGTCGATGGACACTTAGATTGCTTCCATGTCCTGGCTGTTGTAAATAGAGCTGCAATGAACATTTTGGTACATGCCTCTTTTTGAATTATCGTTTTCTCAGGGTATATTCCCAGTAGTGGGATTGCTGGGTCGTATGGTAGTTCTATTTGTAGTTTTTTAAGGAAGCTCCATACTGTTCTCCATAGTGGCTGTATCAATTTACATTCCCACCAACAGTGCAAGAGGGTTTCCTTTTCTCCACACCCTCTCCAGCATTTACTGTTTGTAGATTTTTGGGTGATGGCCATTCTGACCAGTGTGAGTGATATCTCATTGTAGTTTTGATTTGCATTTCTCTAATGATTAATGATGTTGAGCAGTCTTGCATGTGTTTGTTGGCAGTCTGTATATCTTCTTTGGAGAAATGTCTATTTAGGTCTTCTGCCCATTTTTGGATTGGGTTGTTTGTTTTTTGGATATTGAGCTGCATGAGCTGCTTGTAAATTTTGGAGATTAATCCTTTGTCAGTTGCTTCATTTGCAAATATTTTCTCCCATTCTGAGGGCTGTCTTTTCATCTTGCTTATGGTTTCCTTTGCTGTGCAAAAGCTTTTAAGTTTCATTAGGTCCCATTTGTTTATTTTTGGTTTTATTTCCATTTCTCTAGGAGGTGGGTCAAAAAGAATCTTGCTGTGATTTATGTCATAGAGTGTTCTGCCTATGTTTTCCTCTAAGAGTTTGATAGTGTCTGGTCTTACATTTAGGTCTTTAATCCATTTTGAGTTTATTTTTGTGTATGGTGTTAGGGAGTGTTCTAATTTTATACTTTTACATGTAACTGTCCAGTTTTCCCAGCACCACTTATTGAAGAGACTGTCTTTTCTCCACTCTATATTCTTGCCTCCTTTATCAAAGATAAGGTGACCATATGTGCATGGGTTTATCTCTGGGCTTTCTATCCTGTTCCACTGATCTATATTTCTGTTTTTGTGCCAGTACCATACTTTCTTGATTACTGTAGTTTTGTAGTATAGTCTGAAGTCAGGGAGCCTGATTCCTCCAGCTCTGTTTTTCTTTCTGAAGATTGCTTTGGCTATTTGGAATCTTTTGTGTTTCCATACAAATTGTGAAATTTTTTGTTCTAGTTCTGTGAAAAATGCCAGTGGTAATTTGATAGGGATTACATTGAATCTGTAGATTGCTTTGGGTAGTATAGTCATTTTCACAATGTTGATTCTTCCAATCCAAGAACATGGCATATCTCTGTATCTATTTGTGTCATCTTTAATATTTTTCATCAGTGTCTTATAATTTACTGCATACAGGTTTTTTGTCTCCTTAGGTAGGTTTATTCCTAGATATTTTATTCGTGTTTTCATCTTATGTTTTGCATTTTCCTAGACTAGGGATTGAGGTGAGAAGGCACCATGGGGATAGTAGCCTGGCACTTAGGAGATATTCCCAGCTCCTGGTTCAGACACAGGCTCAGGGCCTTACCAGCCCATCCTTGATATGGACTTTCTCACCCACACACGGTGAACTGAGTGGCATCAAGTATTTGACACTAAACAAAAGGGACTAAATTTTAGAAAAGGGAGCTGCCACCATCCTGAGCTCACTAATGGTCTTCCCATCCAGATGCCAGCTCACGGCCCCCACCTGTATCCAATCCATCTGAACCACACCCTCTCAGCCCAGAGCCCACTGAGCTGCCTTGAGCCCTTCATTAAAGGAGACCCTGAATCCACTTTCTCCAAAAAATTGCCCCAGCTGGGTGGAGGAACTCCAATTGCATCTCTCTCCTACCTGGACACAGCCCAGTCCTGTCCCCTCCCCACGTCCCCACACCAGTGCAGCAGGAACACCATAGCCACTCGCCCCTTTTTCATGCTTTTATTCTGCAACTAGTGGTCAGTGTGCACAGCTTCTGGCATCAGCATGCTGACCTGGGCAAGCCTCGGGCAGAGGCCAGATGTGAGGTGCTGAGTGAGGCTGGTGTTTCAGACGAGATGGAGACCAGTGATATAATGCCCAGACAAACTGCTTTGAACTTCAGGCAGACCTCACTCTCTAGAGAAGATGACTTGTTTAGATACGGGGCACATGCAGCCTGGCTGTGGTCCTGGATGGTAGTTGCCTCCTGTGTCCGAAATCAGTGATCAGCCTGTCCCACCCCCGCTCCTGACCCCTCCCCAAGCTGGCCAGATGCCAGAGGCCTCCTCAAGGTCACAGAACTGCTCTTGACCCTTGGAAGGAGCTGTCGAAGGTAACTCCCTCATTGCCACCTAAAATGTCAACAGCTGGTTTAGACTGAACCACAACCGTCTGCGTTTCATGGGGAGGCGGTGGGACTGGGGGCATCGCTGGGTAACGTAACTTGCGCTACGAGGGGCCTTGGAGGCCCACAGTTCTGGCCCGGGGGGCAGGCCACAGGCTGGCCCCGTAGAAGCCGTCTGGAGGCCGACTGACCTCCTGGCTCCCCACGCCTTCCTCGAGCTCACCAAATCAGGCAGAGGAGTACGTGCAGGACGGAGAGAGGCAGGGCAGGCAGACGGAGACATGAGGAAGGAATATGTTCCTGCTACTTGCTGCCCCTCAGGCAGCCTGAGCAGCGCACACAGACTACTCCCAGGACCACAGCCACCAGCCTGGACCCTGCAGGTCACCCTGTGGCGTGTGTCTCGTGGGTGCACCTGTGTGTGCTAGGGAGGAGGGGGGTAAGTAGGCAGTGTGGGGAGTGGGGATGCGACAGCAGTGGGTTGCAGGATTGGGCCACAGGGCAGAAATAAAAGTCCAAGAGAGACCACCCCAGCCTGTGCTCAGGAAGAGGCCCGGTGGGTGACCGGAGACCAGACAAGCTCCTACAAGTTGATGTTCTTCAAGTCAGTGGAGCAGCGGTACCTGCCATCCCGGCCTCTGGAGCACAGCAGGCTGGGCAGGCAGGGGCAGGTGTGGTGCTGGCGTTTTCTGAAGAAAGGGACCTGGGGAGAGAAGAGAAGAGGGTGGCACCTTCACCAAAGGGAGATGGGCCCTTTGGTGAAGGAGGAGCCTCTGGCCGGCCCAGCCCTGGCCAATGTCTCACTGCCACCACCCCAGCACAACAAAATCAGTTTTACAGAGGAGGAAATTGAGGCACAGAGTGGCTAAGCAACGTGACAAAATCACACAGCCAACGTGTGGAGGAGCCAGGATTTGAACGCAGGCAATCTGGCTGTGACACACTGTGAACAGCCACAGCCCTAAAACCCCACAGGCCCTCACACTGCCCACCCGGGGCCCCTCGCTGACCCAGCACACGTGATCACTCACAAACTCACACCTACATCCGTAACTGAATATCACTTATAGCTCAGCCATTATACTCTCCATCCCGTGTCGGGTGCCGGGGATGCAGCTACACAGGACGTGGTCCCTGCCGGGTGATTCACACCCAGAGGGCGAAACCACTGAGCTTTCCTCAAAGGGGATGAATAGGAGAGGGTCAGAGCATAGGTAGTCAGGCAGCCTGGGCTCCAGTCCTAGGTCTGCCACTTCCCAGCTGTGCGGCAACTGACAAGTTATTTAGCTTCTCTGTGCCTCAATTTATTGTCTGTAAAATGGATTAATAATAGAGGCTACCACCTATGGTTGTAAAGGGGTTTACACTATACACCTAAAGAGGTTTAAACTTGCAAAGAGCACTTAATACGAAGGGTGGCACATAGCAAGCACCCCGCATTAGCTTGTATTACCTCTGCTGCCTGCTTTGGGAATATAGATCTGCAGCTGAACCCCCTGACACACCCCAGGACCATGAGGACTGTACTCTGTCCCGTCTGTCTCCCCCCACCTCCTCACTCCCAGGCAGACCCTGCCAGAGAGGACAACAGCCGGGGGATGCCCCTGGGTGCAGGTGTGCTCCCCAGAGGGGCTTGAAGGGCGTCCTGGAGTGCAGGAAGCCCCGGGAAGGGTGTACAAGTCCACAGTTGCTGCTGCATCCACCTCACGTTCAGAAGCAAAGGCCTTGTGGCCTTTCTGTGCCCTCTCTGCTGGGAGCTCCTGAGGGAGCAAGGCAGGCGCTGGGCACCTGGGGCACAGAAGGGTGAACCTCCTTAAAGTGTGTGCACCAGGGGCCTGGCCAGCCTCACGCTGCCCCTCCCCCACCCCAGGCCCTGGCTGAGAGCCCATTTTACAGTCTTCCCACGTCGTGTTCTTGAGGGAAGGATGCCGTGCAGCAAAGGGCATTCAGGAGCCTCTCAGAGCTGGAATTCATCAGATCAGCAACAAACATCAGACGTGTCAGTCTACTCCCCTCGTTGTATGCATGAGGTGACTGACGCCCAGGACCCTTCAGCAAATGAGGAGCTGGGGTCCCAGCCCCCAGGTCTAACAGGCTGTGTGATTCGGACCCCACTGCACCCCAGGCCACCCCTGAAGCAAGGAGGCAGTGAGATATTCCTAGACTAGAGTCAGAACACTGCGGTCCAGTGCCGGCTCTGGCTCGTGGCCTTGTGCCCTGAGCAAGTGTGAGCAGTACCTTGTGGCTGCCGGGGTAGCACTCCTCTCCTTCCCACCCCAGCGGGGTGCACACCCGCAGCCCACGCAGCCACAGGCTGACTGCGCAGCAGGTGCCCGCCCCGCACTGGACGTCCCGCTCGCAGGCCTGCGGGGTGGAAGACAAAGGGGTCGTTAGTGCCCATTAGGCCCATCCCAGAGAAACCAGAGGCAACGCACATCCAAAAGCCCTTGAGAGAGGTGCTGGGAACAGCACCCAGGCCGCGGCCTCCCGGGACACCTAGGGCAATGCTGCCCCCGCGCCTCTCTCGGCAGGATGCTCGGGGCTCAGCTGGGCAGCAGACCTGGATCGGAGGAGCCCCCAAGCTCCTTCGAGGTCACTCGGCAGGGAGGCTGTCCTCTTCTGAGGGACTAGAGCTTAGGAGGTGGAGCTTTTCTAGCACCAGGAGATGCTCCGTGGATGCTGGTGGGGTTGAATTAATTCAAACCCTTAGGCGGGGGAGGGCCCCAATGGCCTGCACCCCAGGGGGTCAGTGCTGAGTTTCTGTGGATGTGGACTCTCCAGCCCTCACCTGGCAGCACTCAGGGTTGGTGCCTCCCCTGCCCATGGTGTCCCCCTCGGTCCTCACTAGAAGCCCAGCCTCATCTGAGGGTCCAGCACCCCTTTGACAGGTGTTTCCCCTGGGACTTCTCTGCCTGGCCCCCAGAGAGGGATGGACCCCTCTGGGCTGGGCTCCCAGAGCAGGGGCTAAGTGACCTGGAAGGCGCCGTCTGTAAAGCCACACAAGCCCGCTTTAAACAAAACCCTGGATTGGGAAAGACAGAACGGAACGGCTCCAGACTCACAGGAGGCCACACTGGAGAAACACCCAGGCTTTCCACTTCCAGAGAAGCTTTGCAGCTTTTCTGAGCCAAAATTGGGAGCAGGGTTTGGGCTCTTATTTACCAACACGAGGCCATGGAGGGCCCTCTGGCTGCTGTGGGGCAAGGCAGGAACTGTAAGACCCGCAATGTGCTCGGTCCCAGGAGGAAGGTGGGAGATGCCGGGGCTGCTCGTCACGCAGAGGAGGTGTAGGTGGCAGTCACCTCGCCACTCCGGTCTCCAGCCTAGTGAGGGTACCTCTCACACACCAGCCGGTCCCTGAAAGCTCAGGGTTAGGGCTGAGTAGACCCCACCTGACTCTTCCACCAGAGAGGTGGGGCATCGCTGTCGCCCTCTGGGAAGAGGGACCCCCCAGGCCTGCATTTGGGATGGTCACAGTCCTGGGAGCAGGGGAGTGCGGGGTTGGTAGAACCCAGCCTCTTCCTGAGGGTCAGACTCAGGGCAGCAGCAAGGCCCGGAGCACAGAGGGAAGAGTTCTACCTACCTGTGGTCGGATCTGTCATGTGTGTCCTCTTACCGCAGCTTCCTCTCCTTCTGTGCTTTGCAAAGTGTCAAACTGGAGCCTTTACTAGGAAGATATTTCCTCATCTCTCAGACCCGCCTCCCACGCCCCTCCGCTCCCCCATCCCGGGCCAGACTCAGGGTCAACCCGCTGCACCCGTCCCTCTCGGCGGGGTAACCACGGCTTCTATCCTCTGCTCTTACCCTCCTGATCTCCAAGCTACACAATAGGAAGATAGCCTTTGGTGGTTTACATTCATTAGGTACAATTCTGCCCTGACAGTTGTATTTATGCTCTGGGTCTTCAAAGCTTTGGCTTGCCTTTGATACTTGTTCTTCTTTGAAACTCAGTCTTTTCCTCTAAAAGGGAGAAGAAAGAAATTTCCCTTTCTGTGAACATTAAAATTAATCCAATTCCAGGAATGGTTTGGCCTTTCTCTACATTTCCATTCTCTGTGTAAAAAGTTAGAGGAAGTTGAAACAAAAGTGAATGTCCCTCTTTTCTTTTTTTTCTGGTGGCTTTTATCTGGAAAACTCTCAGGTAAGCCATTACTTTCTGTTTCGGTAAGAATTGTCCCACCACTGTCACACAACATGTGCCTATGTGAGGGTAGGTCCAGGTGAAGCCAAACTTCTGAGAGAGAACCACAGTTGGGGTGTCTCGAATACTATGATGTGCCCGCCCGGGTGTGCCCACAGTGGGACCGGATTTCTACTTGTTATCCGACACCTGCTTCTGGGTCACTCAGCCAGGTGTTGGCGTCTCCCTTATTCTTATCAGACCTGGGCACCGAGTGAAAACACATAAACCATAAGGGAAAGAAAGAGTTTCAGGACAGGCTTTCTTTCAGAGTAGAGAAAGCAGAGATTAAACGTACCCAATAGAAGCTAAATAAGGTCACAGCCTTTAAGTCAACTTGCTACGTAAATTACACTTGACATGTGGTCTAGACCATACATGAAAACCAAAGTTTACACAAAAGATAGATTAGGGGGTGCTAATCCACATTCTAAAAGAATTCATTATTACACAATAGGATTCTTCTTTTGACCAAAGTTCCAAACTTCAGAATTTGCAATGCTCTCCTAATGCACTGAGAGCAGAATTTGATTTACACACAGTTTCTCAAAAGCAGATCCCCTTTAGCAGAGTGAGGTCTAACTAACGTGAAAGTTCTGTGAAATGCCTCTCGGAAGTGCTGTCTGGTGGCTGGCTCCCCACACCCTTGGTTTGCCTCCTGTTCGGTTCCTGGCGCCCAACCCACGCAGACCCTGATGTCCTCCCAAAACCCAGGGAGTAGAGAATATTGGACGACTTACCCCTGTGATCACGGCACAGTCGGACACAGTCACGAGGAGGAGCATGACTGAGACTCGCGTGGTACCTCTCATGGTCACTTTGGGGTGATGACAAACACTGCCGGCCCCGCTCAGCCTCAAGCCCGCCAGCTGGGAAGGCCAGGCTCTCCCCGGAGATTTATACCGTCCGATCCAGGCTGCCCGTGGATGCCTGTCTCCTCTATTCTCTTCCTCTTCACACTGTTATTCAGATGATCTCAGAGATGGAGATGAGACCTGAATCCCTAATGACATCAAATCACCACCAAAACCAATAAACGAACCATCGGCGGCAGTGACAGTTGCTCAGGACGCAGAGATCCAGTCGCCTCCGTGCATCGCACCCCACAGTACTCTCTGCCTCTGGGACATCCTTCTATCCTGCTTGGGGCGGGGTGGGGAGGGCTTTGGCAATAAATCAAGGGATTTACAGCATCGCCATTTACCCTTCCCTGCGCCAAACCCTGTGACAGACGCTCAGGATCATTCCCTCACACGCAAGCCAACAAGAACAATCTGGGCACTTAACTGTCCGCTCAGCACGAGCTGGGGGCTGAGAGGACACAGTGGGAAGGCAGTGTCCCTGGTCCCCTAGAAGGTTAAAATTCCAATGGGGAGACACGAGACAGTGAGAAAACAAGGCCAGGCTTGTGGGGTTGATGTTCCTGAAAAACTCACAAGGAATCGCCCTCTAAGAGGCTCAGGAACCAGAGGGCAGAAGTTGAGCCAGGCCACAGGTCCCTGTGGAAAAGCGTGCTTGGGCTGGGCTGCAGCTAAAAGGTACCAGCAGCCACGTGCCCTCCTGTTTTATGCGTTGAGCATGAGAGTGGCCTTATCCAAGGGCGAACAAACACCGTGGATGCAGACACCCGTCCTGGGGAAGGTGACTCTGGGCACGGCCCCTGCTGCTGTGTGGGGAAGCGCCTAGCCCAGATCTCCCCATGCCAGCCGACCCAGAGAGCTCCCAGGACCCTTTACCAGACAATCCCCGCTTCTCTCCACAGTGATAAAAGCCATTGGCACCCAAGTTACGTCCCCCAATATGCTAATAGGTGTTATGCACAGAAATACATAAACGTAAGATTTCCACAGTTGAAGCTCTGGGAAACACTGATTACACAGTTCAACTAGCTTTTTTACTGAAGGATTTTTCAGAGCCTTTCATATGCTAACAAGCATTTGAAAAACCAAGCAGAGAAATGCAACTTGTAGTTATTTCCTAAACAGATTCATCCACCAAACGCTTTTTTCTTGGAGTGTCTCAGGGGAATAGGGCTCCCACATAGACACGCTGACAGGCATTTATGAGTGCAGAGAGAAGACCCAGCACAGCAGCTCAGATAAGACCCCAGAGACAGACTGGGGCGTTGACTTCTTATCCCAGGGTCATTAGTTTTATGACCCTGAGAATAGCGAGAATCTCTCTAAGCCTCAGTTTTCTCATCTATAACATGGAGTTAAGAGTAGCACTTACATCATGGGGTTTTGTGAGTATTCGTCCATTATTTATTCATTGACTATATATTTCTTCACAACTACTATATTGAAGGCACTGTTCTTGGTGCTGGAAATAGAGCAGTGAACAAAACAAGGTCCCTGCCCTCATGTGGGGGAGACAGGTAATAGACAAATAAACAAATAGATTTGTAATAACATGGCTAGGTTTGTGGAGTGCTATTAAAAAGGAAGGCAGGCTTTGTTATATAACAGAAACTAACACAACATTGTAAAGCAATTATACTCCAATAAAGATGTTAAAAAAAAAAAAGGAAGGCAGGGAAGACGACAGAGCGTGACACGGGTGGTGCTTTAGATGGGGTGAGGGTCTCCTCCAAAGAGACACTTGAGAAGACTGATGAAGTGAAGAAGTGAGCTGGGCAGAGCCTGGGGGGAAGAAGCGGTGCAAAGGCCCTGTGGCAGGCCCTTCTTGGCCAGTTCCGGGAGCAGTACGGAGTGTGGTGAACTGGGGAAGGGAGAGGAGGGGATGCTGTTGAAGCAGGAGCCAGGGGTCATGCCATACCAGCCTTGTAGGACATGGTAGGGGCCTGACAACAAGTGTGACGGGTGCCCTTGGAGTGTCTGAAGCAGAGGAGGGGCAGGATGTGATTTACACTTTGAAGGATCTCTCTGGCTGCTTTTGGAGAGTTAAGCGAGATGGTGCTTGTGAAGTTCTCAGCACAACGCTTGGCACACAGCAGCATTTTCAACTATTGCCAATTTCTATTGTAAAAAGATGGGCCTGTCTGCCTTCATATGAAATTTTCCTGCAAGGTGAGAATCAAAATGACAAGTGTCTACAGCCCATCCGTACACCGTGGCACTGAGCCAGGCACACGACAGGAGAACCAAGACACCACCACCTGCCAGCAACTTACCGAGGGAGAAGGCGGCATGGTGCCGGGCACTGGGAGGGGGCACAGAGGCAGCCCTGCACGCTTGGGACGCCCCACACAGACTGCCCGCCTCACACAGGTCACATCCCAAGACACAACGTTAGATGACAGCGATTCTCAGGCTAGCACCCCCATTCCGCCCTCACCTCCCATTCTCACCCCCTCCCTCGCTCCCCACAACCCCCCCAATCTAATTATCCCACACAATGGCATGAAGAATGGTAACAAGAAATACCGCTGCAAACAGAACCAATAACATTGATCGAAAGCACTTTATTTCTCTCAAATACTGGTGCTTGAGGAAAAGCCAGTTTAATTAGAGGAAGGCGAGGGATAGGCAGTGACTTGGTGGAAACCCCAGAGGAGACTCCAGGGAGCTTTGGAGTTTTGGGCCCAATAACTCATGTAAGCAGACTTTCACAGAGAGCTTTCCACAAGTCAGGGCCAGGAGCTCACGGCCGTCGGGTCTAATTTCCCTCTGGAACTGAGAGCTCTCCTGTCCTCTGCCAGGTGGATTTCAACAGTATCCTTGATGTGTGTTAGCCAGATGAGGGTTACTTTTTGGCTGACAGGTGTAGTGCAGAAAAGGAGAGTGGAAAGGAGAGAAGGGCCCTGAGCTAAGCCGGCAGGAACCGGAGAACGTAGCAGGAGGTCAGAGGTGAAGACAGTGGTGAAAGCAGGGAAATGGTGACAAGTGTTGATGCTGTACTTGCCTCCCTTGAGGGAGAGGAAAGCTGGGGAGAAGATGTGCTGGGCAAACCTTTCCCACCTCCTCCATGGCCAGAGGGAGGGAGGCGGGTGGGCATTTGTAGGAGAGAGCTGCCTCGTGTCTGGGCCGGGCCCCTGCTTCTCTGCATTAGTGCTGTGGTGCCAGTGTCACCATTTTGCGGGACTGTGTATACAACCGTGTGTGTGTGTGTGTGTGTGTGTGTGTGTGTGTGTGTGTGTGTGTGGTGAGCAAGGCCACTCACTCGCTCCGGCATAGGAAAAGCCCATGGCGTAGGAAAGCCCTGGGATGGAGGTGCAGGCCCAGGTAGCCCTGACCTGGCACAGTCCCTGAGGTCGCTCACCCTGCTACATGGGATAAGTTTGGCTCCTAGAGGGTCCGAGGCCCTTTCCAGCTCTACCATGAGGCCATGGCTCTGCAAACTAGAAAGCGAGGACATGTCCAGGGGCCATACTGCTCCTGCCTGAGAGTGACACATGTGATCACTTTATCAGTGGTTCGTTAGTAGTTAATGATTAAATAAGAGCTGACTCTGACTCACTGAAGAAAGAAAGAAGCAATCAGGGACTTTGCTGGTGGTCCAGTGGTTAGGACTCCACGCTTCCATGGCAGGGGGCACGGGTTCCATCCCTGGCTGGGGAACTAGGATCCCGCAAGCCACGCAGTGTGGCCAAAAAAAGAAATAAGCGATCAAACAATGGAAACTGGAGCATCCAGGCCAGAAGTTCTTAACCTGTGGTCACAGCTCCCCAAGCAGTTGATGAACAGAATTCAGAGGATCCATGAACTTGGGTAGAAAAAATAATTGCATCCTATTATCACTGACTGCTAACTGAATTGTAACACTTTCTTCTCTTCTAACCGTAGGCCACAAACACAGAAGTATTCATAGTACCTGTGTTCTTGTCACCAAGAGAAATCACAGATCTTTTAATGCCGTGTGGCTATTGTTGCACATAGCTCAAAATACCTCTGCCCATCACTACATTGAAATCATGGTAGCTGTTAGTCTAGACTGTGTTATTTGATACGTTAATAAAGAAGCATATATATTACCACATCACAAATTTGTTTTTAATATAAATATTTATATATTCAATATAAATATATTTATATATAAATATATATAATATATATAAATATATATATTTAAATATATTTACATATTCAATATAATTCTTTCTAATCCTACATATTTTATTTTATACATTTTAAAACACTATTCTAAGTGGGAGTCACAGGTTTCCAAGGTGCCCATAGTACAAAAATACCTAAAAACTCCTGAAGCAGAGTGAGGAGACTTAGAGAAGAGACTAGGTTCAGTGAGGTACAGGGTCATAAGTTCAGGCTAGCCAAACTTAGCTAGGACCTTAGGCTGGACACATTCGGGGGAAAAGTTGTCAAAAAGAAGCAGAAGCAGCTGAAGCGGCCAATTAGAGCAGGCAGAGTGCAGTGCCTGGGGTCACACAGAACAACAGGACTAATGCTGTTAGCGGCTGTTCCCACAAGAAGGGGTCACAAGGTGAACTGGCTCCTGATCCGGATCCAGGTAGATTCCATCCTAGGCCCCTGAGTCTCCCTAACCCACAGACAACTTGTACCCCATCTACCTCATCTTCAGAACTCGCTGGATTTTTAAAACCAAGGACCAGGTTCCCATCAGTCCTTGAATCTTGAGTCCCCACCAAGTTACTTCCATCCCAACTGTCTAACTGAGGTTCCAATGACTGATCACGAGACCTCTTTATTCTACAACTGGAAGACGTAGTTAAATGGAAGACATGATTACAATGTATCAGAGACTATCAAGTACCTAAGAAGAAACACCCCACAACCTGGAGCCATCACCCGCGGTCACCCTGACACTGTCCACGTCACAAGCTCTTGCTCACAGCCGCTGCCCTTGAACTTACCCTTGAACGCGGCCCTGCTCTCTCCTTCAGCTTGCACCTTGTTCCTCTCCTTCCCCACACAGTGAGCTGCTAGGTAGATAGACCACCTTCCTCTCCTCCTTTCCCCTCCTCAGCCCTCTCCAGCCTCACTTCTCTTCCTACCCCACCAGTGAAACCACTTCCTCTAAGCTGCCCTTGTCCTCTAAATGCCAAGTACACAGCGGAAATTAACACCATATTGTTAAGTCAACTATACTTCAATAAAATTTTTTAATTAAAAGATAAAAAATAGGGAATTTCCTGGTGGTCCAGTGGTTAAGACTCCATGTTCACTGCCGAGGGCCCAGGTTCAATCCTGGTTGGGGATCTAAGATCCCACAAGCCATGAGGTGCGGCCAAAATAAATTAATTAATTCAATAAAATATTGTTTTTAAAAAATAAATAGGGACTTCGCCATTGGTCCAGCGGCTGAGACTCTGCACTCCCAATCCAGGGGGTGCGGGTTTGATCCTTGGTCAGGGAACTAAGATCCTGCATACCACACGGCCAAAAAAAAAGAAAAGAAAGAAAAAAACTTAAATTAAAAAAGCAAAAAAAAAGCCGAATACAAAGCACCATTTTCAATCCACATCTGGCACACTTGCAGGTGTTGACACAGGCACCTACTCTTTCTTTAAATCCTTCTCTTACTTTTCATGACATTGTTTTCTCCAGGTCCCCCCACCCTTCTCAATCTCCTCCAGAGATGCCCTGGGGCTGCACTCCCACTAGCCCCCTGTCCCTCCACCCGCACCCAAGGGAGCTTCACAGCCACCTACGTTCTGATGACCCTTGACTTTTCTCCACCCCGACCACCCCAGCTCCTGCCTGTCTAGCCAGCAGCCCATTGGATGTCACACGCTGCTAGCCGGGCACCTCACTTTCACATGCCCCTTCCTCCAGCATCCTTTATCACTCTCACGCCTAAACCCACTCATATTGCTCAGGGTTCTTAGTTGCAAATAACAGAGTCAGTCCGCTGGCTTAAGCAAAAGGGAATTAATAAAGATTAGTAAGTAGTTCACTGAATGGCTTGGGGTCTGGAGAAACAGGATGGAGCTTCACATCCAGGAACAGTGCCCAGAACCACACCACAGAATCGGCTAACAAGGAAAGTGTCTCCCCCGGGACAGATCGGCTGACATCCAGGCCCCACGCAGAGCCACTTTCTTCCTGCTGCTTCGTTCCTACAGAAGGGAAGGCACACGTGGGCTGGTTACAGGGCGCAGGTCCCACACGTGCCCTTTTACAAGGACCCTGGGAAGTAATCAACTCATAACTGAACACAGGGAAGATGTTCAAAGCTCTCGCGCAGCTACAAAGCATGGGTGCCCGCCATCCCATCCTTCCTGCTGTGTTCCCTTCTCCAATAGTGACACCGCAACACACTCAGTGGCCCAACCTGGGAGTTTCCTAGATTCCTGAATTTCCCTGCTTTCATCAATCATGTCACCCTGTCACTCAGCCCTCCCCTGGACCTCAGACTCTACCACCATTTCCGTCTTCACCACCAGCGTCTCCTAACATCTTCCTGATTGGCCCCCTCCTTCCAGGTTTACCCATCTTCCATACAGCCCAGAGATCTGGTCTTCACTCTCGGAGATTCAAAGTTCTCCAAGGAGTCCTCACCAACCTCAGGATCAAGCCCAAACTCCTCGGGCCGGCAGCCAAGGGTATGAATGGCCCAGCCCTGCTCCCCCTCCAGCTTCATCTCCATCACCCCCACCCTCACACATTCCCCTTTCCAGCAACACAAAACCGCTCACAGCTCCTCCTTGGGCCAATCTGCTTGGTTCCTCCATACCTTCCACATGCTGGTCTCCTTCCTTCTTGTCTGGGTGCCTAAGCCCTAGGTTTCCATCCCAGTCCAGCCACTTACTGATGGGTATAAACTTGCACAAGTTATCACACCTCTCTGAACCTCAGTTTTCTCTTCTGAAAAATGAGAATGATACCCTCCTCCCAGGTGCATTGTGAAAAATACATGACACAACCGGGCAGAGTGCTTAGACACTATTGCAGGTTGAAAGGTGGCCCCCAAAAGACATGACCTCATCCCACTCCAACCTGTGAATGTGACCTTATTTGGAAAAAGGGTTTTTGCAAATGTAATTAAGTAGAGAATCTTGACATGAGATCATCCTGGGTTACCCAGTGAGTCCTAAGTCCAATGGCAAGTGTCCTTATTAGGGAGAAAAGAGGAGAAGGCCATGTGAAGATGGAGTTATGCCATCACAAGCCAAGGAATGCTAAGAGCTACCAGCAGCTAGAAGAGGCAAGGGAAGATTCTCCCCCAGAGCCTAGGAGGGCAAATGGCCCTGCCAACACCTTGATTTCAGACTTCTGGCCTCCAGAACTGTGAGAGAATACATTCCTGTTGTTTTAAGCCATCAGGTTTGGGGCAACTTGTTAGGCAGCCGTAGGAAACTAGCACAGACACTCACGCAAAGGCTATCCATCTCTTTCTGTTCCTCATCTCTTCCAGCGGGGGTCCCATCAGGGATGCTCCTGGAATGGGGACACACATGGCCAGGTTCTGGCCACCCGACAGCACATCAAAACATCCCACTTCCTCTACAAGCAATCGCCACAGAGATGGCCTCTCTGAAGAGCACGTTTGAATAGAGACATTGCTCTGCCCTCACCTCGGGAAGTGAACAGGCTTCTCAGACGGTCCAGAGCAAGTGAACCCAGGGGACCAGAAATAAACAGATAGTCCACCAGCTTCACCGCTCAGGGGTCAGGCAGGATGACTAGTTCTCATTCATCTTGGCTTCTTGAAGACGCCCCAGGAATTTACAGCTTATGTTTGTTTGTTTATTTCTTTTTCTTTTTTTAAAATTTATTTATCTTATTTATTTATTTTTGGCTGGGTTGGGTCTTCACTGCTGCAAGCGGGCTTTCTCCAGTTGCAGTGAGCAGGGGCTACTCTTCATTGCAGTGGGCGGCCCTTTCATTGCGGTGGCTTCTCTTGTTGTGGAGCACGGGCTCCAGGCTCACAGGCTTCAGTGGTTGCTGCATGTGGGCTTCAGTAGTTGTGGCTCACGGGCTCCAGAGCGCAGGCTCAGTAGTGGTGGCGCACAGGCTTAACTGCTCCGCCGCATGTGGGATCTTCCCAGACCAGGGCTCGAACCCGTGTCCCCTGCATTGGCAGGCGGATTCCTAACCACTGCGCCACCAGGGAAGCCCCTGTTTGTTTATTTCGTAACCTCTTCTAAGAAAAAGGAACACTTTTTTCCTCATGGAAATCTGAGGGCCCGGTGGCATCTGATTATTTTGACTAAACTCCTCCATCACGATTCCTCAGGGTCTACATAGGAGCTTAAAGTCCCAGGCATTGTAAGGACACTGGTGTCACTGCCCAGAGTTACGATAGGCCCGGGCTGGCCGACGGCGTCCGGGAGAAGCCAGCTATGGGAAGGAGAGGCCTTTCGTTCCCCTCTCGCCAGCATCCACTGTAGGTACCCCTTGGCATTTTCACTCTCAAGTCTGAGTCCCAAGGCAACCTAGTGTCTCCCTACCTCCTCACTCCACAGAGAAGGAGCTCAGCTCAGAAGGGTTATGGAATCTCCTGAAGCCACGTCACAAGACAGCAGCAGAGCCCAAGCTCTCCATCCAGCTATGGCAGAGGAAGAAGAGAAGGAGGTGTAGAACGAAGGAGCCTGGTTTTGGATCCTGGCTCTGCCACTTACATTAGCCAGGATTCCCTCACTCCTCCCCTCCCGTGTTTTTGAGACGCCCAAAGGGAGAGGGCGTGCTAACACACTTGCCAACTGTGATGTCTTTCCCGGAAGTGGGACATCGGTCCTCAGCCCAGAGGGAACCCCCATCATTTAGGTCTAAAGTCGAAAACGACAGTAACATGACCATCTTCTCGGGTCTTGGGGTTGGGACTCTTGTTAAAGAAAATCCGTGTTGGTTTGGCAGAAGCCTGGAAAGGAGGCGGCCATGTCCGCCCATCATAAGCCATGCTTGTACCGCCTCAGTGCCTGGCCAGCATCAGACCCAGGATGCGGGCTCACTTGGGAACTGCCAGGCTGGCAGATCAGCCAGTAAGGACTGAAGAAGGGACACAGAGGAGATCAATAAACTCCACTGTCTTCTCCCAGCCCCACCACATTATTCCATCCCATGGCCCCTCCCCTGTCCCACTCTGGGTCTCTCCCACCCACCCACAAAGCCAGGTTTATTGCTGTCCAGTCCAGCCCTTTCCCTGCTCCATGGAGGTTCATATTCGAGGGACTCTGGGGCACAAGAGGGACAGGACAGCAAGGGGCCTTGAGCCCAGAGGCTTGCTCCACAGTCTGGACTTAGGGAGAATGCCTGGGGGCCCTTGTCTCTTAGACTGTGTTCCCAAACTGTGGGGATCCGAGTTGAGTTTGAAGGTTAGATGATGGGCAGGACAGTTTCCTACCCCACCTGCCTTACAGTCCTTGGGTCCCACCCAGAAGTGCTGCCTGCTAATCTCCTGACCACCTGTCTCCCCAGACAGCCCATGAGTTGTCCCTTCTCCCACCACCCTCACCCCTCAGCTTCCAGACCCTCTAGCCCTAGGTGGCAGAGTCCCAGAACCTGCGCTGCCTCCCCATCTCACCACAGGTCCATTTGTAGCCAGAGGGGGTATGCGGGCTGTTTTAGGGGAGGTCTTGAAATGGCAACCAAGCAACCAAGTGAGGGAGAGGTGAGGGGGCTTTAGGTGCTTAGCCTGGAAAAGCAGGCAGGAAGGCGACCTCAGTAGCACTCCATTACTGCGCCGTCTACAGTATCACCTGATTTAATGCTTACCACAGTCCTGAGGAGGTATCATTACCCACTTCATAGCTGAGAAAATGGAAGCTTGGTAATTATCCAAGTCAAACAGATGGCAAGTCACAGGGCTGGAATCTGACCCCAAGTCTGACTTTAAACGCCTACTCCCGACCACCATGCTACACGGCCTCTTACGTAGGAGAAAGGCTGCTAGAAGGAAGGTGGCTGAAGCTCGCTCTGCGTTGCTTCAGAGGGCGAAAAGCGGGATGACAGTGTGGAAGTTACTGGGAGAAGGTTTGAGCCCAGGACAAGGAAGATGATTCCAGCAGGTAGAGATATGAGATGCACAGAGGCAGGGAGCCTCTTGTTTCCAGATGTGTTCAAAACAGGAACACGGCTTACTGTCTGGGAGAGAGGCAGAGACAATTCTTGCCTTTGGTAGCTTTTAAGATCCTAAGAGACTGAATATACAAATGGGCAGTGGCCAGACCATATATAAAAACAGAACTCTGACCCCCAATATCTGAAGCCACCAGCCCAGGAACTCACCCCTTAGCTAGAGTAACTGGCCCAGGAAGCCGGTTAGAAGTCAGGCTTGTAGGAAGCGTGCTTGCTGTCTCTAGCAATAGTCCAAGAAGCCCAATGATAACCTGCATAAACAATCAGCTCCAGATGCCCAGGACTGGATTAATAACGAACAGCTTCCCTAATTTTTGACCAACCAGAGAAAGTCAAATATACTCCCCTAGCCAATCACACAGGATGCCCCCTGTCGGCTCACCTACAGCTTCCCTCAGCCAGCGGTCTCCAAACAGGGCACACCTGAAGCCTTCTTTTTCCCACTATAGAGCTTTCCCACTCTTCTGCCTGCCTTTGTGTCCCTGCCGAAAACCAAGGCTGGTGGCTGACTCCCTTGCAATAGTAAGCTCAGAATAAATAGTCTCTGCTTTCCTCCTTTGGTCTTTGTTCATTTCCATAGTCCTTGCGAATGCTAAGGGTCAAATGTCTGAGTGTGTGTATGAGACAGGGAGAGAGATGTGTCTGTGATTTTATGTCTGTGTCCGATGGTGCACAGTCAGTTACATACACAGAAACCTCCTGTTATTCTTGCTTGGTGAGCCCTGCTCCTAGGCCCAGCTCACTGATTTTCTGGACCTTGGACAAGTCCCTCATAGCAGGCTCTGTTGGGGCCTCATGACGGATGTCACATCCCCTGGGCTTGTCTCTGATTTCAGGGTCAGCTGAGATGGAAAGTTCCACACGAGCTCAGATTTACCTGTGCTGACAGGGTCGGTCTCCAGAAGACCACTTCTTCCCATCTGAGACCCCAACATCTTCTCTGCCCTGCAGGAGCTCAGCCTGCAAGTACAGGGAGTTAATTTCTACCCAGTCCCAGGAAGCCTTCAACCAGGAGGATGGGAGCCAGCCGATAAATGCTCCAACCAACTTAGAAGACCCTGGAAGAATCCAGGCTGTATCAGAGAGAACACATTTTTCATTAGCATTCCCTCCTTCCCTGCCTCCTTTCCCCTACTCCTCACTCCTATTTGTTAGAATCACCTCCCAAATAAACCACCAGCAACCACATGTTTGTCTCAGCCTCTGCTTCTGGGGAAACCCAAGTCAGCTTGCTACTCACCAACTTCAGACTTCATCTGCATCCTCCACAAAATAGGCGTTTGCAGACGCTGTGCCTCAGGGACTCTCCTGGGGGAGGGGGAGCTCCCACGGCTAGTGAGGTCCAGCCAAGGGCCCCTACTCTGTCCCGCAGAGCAGCTACCCTCAGCTGTCACATCCTGGGGTTCCATGTCAGTTCACTTTTTCAAAGGACTTGTGCTTTGACTTGTTAAAAGACCACTGGGCAACTGGTCTTGAATATTCCCTTAAAGCCCTAGAGGCAGTTCTAGAAAGGAGAGCCCAGTCCCCCAGGACACCTGCTGAGGTGGAGTCCCCTCATCTGGGTGGCATTACTGAGGCCTCCTCTCCATGGACATGCTCAGAGCCCTCTGCCTGTCTAGCCATGAGGTTACATCAGAAATACTGTATGCTAACACATATATATGGAATCTAAAAAAAAAAAAAAGGTTCTGAAGAACCTAGGGGCAGGATAGGAATAAAGATGCAGACGTAGAGAATGAACTTGAGGGGGAAGGGTAAGCTGGGACGAAGTGAGAGAGTGACATGGACATATATACACTACCAAATGTAAAATAGATAGCTAGTGGGAAGCAGCTGCATAGCACAGGGAGATCAGCTCGGTGCTTTGTGTCCACCTAGAGGGGTGGGATAGGGAGGGTGGGAGGGAGATGCAAGAGGGAGGAGATATGGGGGTATATGTATACATATAGCTGATTGACTTTGTTATACAGCAGAAACTAACACACCATTGTAAAGCAATTATACTCCAATAAAGATGTTAAAAAAAAAAAAAAGAAGCATGGGGTTAGTATGTGCCCTTGGCTGGATATTTCCAACAAATTTCTGAACATTCCTATCTGGGATGGATTTCTTCTTCCCATAAGAGTATCTCCCAGGCACCAGAAATCTCTCTGTTTCATGAACTGGTTGGTTCCCCTATAAATGTCAAAGCCACCCGCCTATGGGAGCCTAGCAATGTCTTTGAAGTGGCAGCAGCCATAAACAGGCTCGTGCTGCCTTGCTAACAGCAGGGCAGGGAGGTCTGGGAGACAGTTGGGCGACTTCAGCCTGCTTGCACTCTAATTACTCCCAGCTCAGCAAGAGGATGGCCCAGAGATGGAGGACAAGGAAGACAATTGCTAACAGTCAGAGGCCCAGAAACAGGGAAATCTGTGGTGGGCCAGACCCCCTTTCCCGGGCAGCTGGAGAGATTTCCTCCCCTTTGTGCAGGTCAGAGCAGGGTCCTCTGGAGAGGAAAGCCCGGCGATCAGTACTCCCAGACAGTTCCCATCTGGTCCAGTCCACACAAGCAAATTCCTAGGTAGAGATGGAGCTTGAGCCAAAGGAAACTCAGGGTCAGGAGGAAGGTGGGTAGAAAGCCCCTGAGCGGCTAGAGCCCCTAATCCTGCCCCTGAGTTCTCGGAGGGGGGTCTCCTCTGGTCCTTGGTTTTCCATCCATGGAACGAGGTGGACGTCCCTCTGAAAGTCACAGACTGTTAGCATAGCAGCAGCTCAGAGGTCTTCCTTCACTTTGACAAGAGGCAGGGGACTTGCTGGGCTGGGTTGTGGTGGAACCTACAGTGAGGGCCTCTGCCTCCCAGCATGGACCCTCCTGAGTCTGACTCTGCCGGCCAGCTTTCTTCTTGCCAGACTCCTGCTCAGCCGGCACTCCCAGGTCACTTCCAAAAACTGTTTTCATGGCCCCTCTTGTTAACTCAAGGCATCTGCCCTAGCCTCTCATCACCTAGCCTCTCAGGTAGGTAGGTGACACCCAAACCAAGGGACAGCACTATTACAAACCGACCTCCTTAAAAAGCTATTTCGGGCTTCCATGGTGGCGCAGTGGTTGAGAGTCCGCCTGCCGATGCAGGGGACACGGGTTTGTGCCCCAGTCCGGGAGGATCCCACATGCCGCGGAGCGGCTGGGCCCGTGAGCCATGGCCGCTGAGCCTGCGCATCTGGAGCCTGTGCTCTGCAACGGGAGAGGCCACAACAGTGAGAGGCCTGCGTACCGCAAAAAAAAAAAAAAAAAAAAAAAAAAAGAAGCTATTTCTATGTGAAAAATGAATGGTGCTTTTACTTCACAATGTATACAAACATCAAATCATTACATGGTACACTTGAAACTAATATAATGTTATATGTCAATTATACCTTGAGAAAAAGAAGAAAGAAAGAAAAAAACAAAGACAGAAACAAGAAAGAAAGGAAGAAAGAAAGAAAGAAAGAAAAAAGGAAAATAATCAGTGCTCTAGAGCAGTTTTTCAAACTGTTTTACTATGATCTACCTTAAGAAATAAATTATAGCCCAGCACCCACAAGTATGGATGTATGTTTATATAAAATTGAAAGCTTTCATTCAGTAATACTCATTCTTGTCACATGCAATGCACTCTGATATTTTCTGATACTCTAGTCTGTTTCATCCTTTAATGCTTGTTGCAACTCTTTAGTCAGGGATCAGTAAACTTTTTCTGTAAAGGTCTACTTAGTAACTGTTTAAGGCTTTGAGGACCATATAATCTCTGCTGTAACTACTCAAGGTTTCCATTGTGGTGGGAAAGCTGCCATAGATGACAGGAAAGAAATGGGCCCTGCTGTGCTCCAATAAAACTTTATTTACAAAAATGGGTGGTGGGCTGAATTTGGCCTGTGGGCCATAATGTAACCTGATTTCATGACCACCAATGGGTTAAACCATAGTTTGAAAAACACTGCTCTAGAAGACCATTTCCCACATCTTTCCTCCTAACAGAAACCAAATTTCGTTCAGTGTGTACCTCTTCTCCACATAGCACAACCCCCAGGGAGCTTACAAACTGTGACTCAGGAAAGGGACGGTTACTCCTCGTACCAGCGCTGGGTATACATAGGTCAAATCACCCCATCACGTCACTCACCCAGTAACCACTGTGGCTCCAGGGTGGATGCAGGACTTAAGCTGGCCCCATCAGCCTAAAGAGAAGGGCGTAAAGTCTGTGCTTGGAGAGTGTTTTGTTTCTCCCGGATGATACCCAGGAGCATGGTGCCTGTTTCTCCCGTCATTGGGATTGGAGGATTCGGCCTATCAAGGTAACCAGTCTTCGGAAAAATCCAGTGCCGAGGATGACAGAGCGGAAAGATGAAAAGAATCTGGATCCCTGATTTGATCACATGTTAAGTTGCTTTAAGTCAGTGCTTTCTATTTCTGGTGGCCAAAAGTACCCTGACACCAGGGCTGCCTGTCAGGGGGCTTGGGCCTCCATCCACAGATGGAACCTTGCTCCATTCCAAACAGGTTCAAGCTTCTGGCGAAAGACCCATCCTCACTCTAAGCAGCTGAGGCCTCAAGCCTCCACATCCACGGACCAGTGCCCCTCTCCCCCAGCGGTACCCGCGCTACAGAAACCAGTGGCCTTCAGGACGTTGTAGGCTCTGAGTCTTCCCTTATACATGCTGGGAAGAGTAGGTTGGCACACTCTGAAATCAGGACCAACTCACTTCAATTTTTTATTTGAAAAAATAAAAAGGCCTCCCATTAGCCTTCAGCTGATGAAAGACAGGCTCAGCAGGAAATTTACATCTATCAAATGGGCTATTATTGGGTAATTAAACAAGGAGGCCATTAGATTGGGGTGGTTCTGATGCCTTGGTAGCTACATAAGCACCCCCAAACCTAAGTCAGAAGCAATGTACTCGAAACTGAGAAAATGACACTTAGGGACAACCAATCACAAACAGCAACTGAGCTTTCCCAAGTCAGGCAACTGCTTCAGCTACAGCCAAGCAAGTAATTCCTTCATTTTCCTTCAGCATCTTCTCTATAAAAAGTTTGCCCCTAGCTCCTGTCAGTGGTGTGCTCTTAACCACCTTTGGTTTTGTGCTGCCTGATTCGGATGGATATATGTTCAAATACGCTCGAAAATTTTTAATGTGCCTCAGTTTCTTTGTAACACGGAACGGAAACTCTTAATTTAAATGGGAGATATCGGACATCCAAGCTGACTCTCCCCTTTGACCCGGGAAAGAGTTTCTCGTTCAGGCTGCTAAGAGCAAGGATAAAACAGAGTATTTAACACTGAACTGTGCATTCAAAAGATAATTAAAATGATAAATTTTATGTTATGTATATTTTACCACCAAAAAGGAAAAGGAGAAGCAGGGAAAAGAGATAAGTGAGGGGCTGTGAGGGCAGCAGG
Source organism: Grampus griseus (assembly GCF_964374135.1). Lineage (NCBI taxonomy): Eukaryota > Metazoa > Chordata > Mammalia > Artiodactyla > Delphinidae > Grampus > Grampus griseus. The sequence goes on from NC_139017.1 coordinate 86,645,705, forward strand.
GCAGGGGGCCAGCAGGGCAGGGAGAGAGCATGTTGACATCGTACATAACCTCCTGAGAAAGGCAGCCATGAAATACTCCTGTGAGTCTGTTGACATGACTTCATTTCCAGGAAGGCCTGGGTGGGGACTGGCTCTGGGGACATTAGGCTGATGAACTGGAAAGACGGGGAAAGGCCTGGGACTGAGTCAGTAGCAGCAAACAAAGCCAGACTCTTCCAGTAGGCCTCTTTCTCCCACGCCTCAGGCTTCCACGTCACACCCCTACCCCTACCAACAGTGCCATGAACTGGGAGGCCAGGAGGAGCATCCTTTTATTTACTCATGTATGTATGTATGTATGTATGTATGTATTTTTATTGAAGTATAGTTGATTTACTATGTTGTGTTAGATTCAGGTATACAACAAAGTGATTCAGACAGATAGATAGATAGATACATACATACTCTTTTTTCATATTCTTTTCCATTATAGTTTATTGCATGTTATTGAATATAGTTCCCTGTGCTATGCAGTAGGTCCTTGGTGAGTATCTGTTTTATATACAGTAGTGTGTATCTGTTACTAATCCCAAACTCTTAATTTATCCCTTCTCCCTCTTTCCCCTTTAGTAACTATAAATTTGCTTTCTATGTCAGTGCCTCTATTTCTGTTTTGTGAATAAGTTCATTTGTTTTGTTTTTTTTTTTTTTTTACATCTTTATTGGAGTATAATTGCTTTACGATGGTGTGTTAGTTTCTGCTGTATAACAAAGTGAATCAGCTATCCGTATACATATATCCCCATATCCCCTCCCTCTTGCATCTCCCTCCCTCCCACCCTCCCTATCCCACCCCTCTAAGTGGTCACAAAGCACCGAGCTGATCTCCCCGTGCTATGCGGCTACTTCCCACTAGCTATCTATTTTACGTTTGGTAGTGTATATATGTCCATGCCTCTCTCTCGCTTTGTCACAGCTTACCATCTTTTAGATTCCACCTGTAAGTGGTATCATATGCTATTTGTCTTTCTCTTTCTGACTTACTTTACTTAGTATGATAATCTCTAGGTCCAGCCATGTTGCTGCAAATGGTATTATTTCATTCTTTTTTATGACTGAGTAGTATTCCATTGTATATGTATACCACATCTTCTTTATCCAGGAGAAAAAATCTATTGGGAAATTCCTGCCAGCAGGTGCCATGACAGGAAGGGCAGGGAGGATGGAGAGGACTAAGAAAAATGCCAGGCTCGCCAAAGCCCTTGACTTGTTTCCACCTCTAACTTGCAGGTTCCTACTAGGGCCAGGAGGAGGGAAAGGAGGAAAAGGATGCTCAGGTCCCAGCCATCTGAGGCAGGGGCTCTCTGGTTTCACTCAGATACTGATGCTTGTGAGGGACATCAGAAAAAAGGCACGATCTTCCCTCACTCCACCCAACAGCCCACCTGGCAAATGCAGGTCTCTAAGGGGATGGGCTCTGGTGTGCGAGCAGCGGGGCTGAGCTCAGGAAGCAGCTCCTCTCTGTTCTTGGTATTTGGGAGGAGAGAGGAGATGAGGTTAATAGCAGTTATCCCTTTCATCAACTACATCCCCACTAAGCAGGAGAAGGAGCGCTGTAATTCCCTATGTCCCCATAATGACCGGCTATCTGCTCTTTCCCTCAGCTTCTACAGGCTGAACTGTAGCGGTTTCCCCTAAAAATGAAATTCCACCACATATAACAAAACATGGGAGGTGGTCGAGGTCTCTCAATGCTAGGCAAGTAGAGTCATAGAATTAAGGTGCCCTATTTCAGAAAGAAAGAAAAATAATTTTTCTGGTTCTGGGAAGGACCCATGTGGGATTTCCAAAGAAAGTAGGAATTTAGAGATAGAGTCGAGTGAGGCCAGCAGCTAGGCAAGACTGCTGGGGGACAAGATCCATCTTCCTGCCCCTGATGGATAGCACCTCCTCAGCACGTTGACGCAAACACACACACACACACACACACACACACACACACACACAGACTCATCTGAAGTGCTGCCCATCACTAACATTTTCAATTTCAAACCTGACAAGCCAGGCTTCCTGACAGCTGGCCCAGTATCCAATCTTCCTGACGGAGCTTCATCTCTGACTAGAGCCTCAGCAGTTTGTCCAGAAACGTACTTTAAGTGTGGGAGGCAGGAGACCAGAAGGACCAGGAGATGCACAGAAAATAAGAGATGAGATAGGGGGACTCCCAGCCTGGTCTCTCATTCATAACAGTATGTATTGAGCTCCTGCTGTGTTTCAGGCATTATCCCCAATAACCCCATGAAGTAGCTATTCTGGTGGGGAGCAGGGTACAGGGTGGCGGAAGGGGCGTAAGCTTGGGAATCAGCTCTTGGATTCAACTCCTGCTCTGCCATACATCAGGTGGAGAAGCTGGTGAGCAAACAGACGATCCATTCCAGGAAATGGACAGGCTATCATCAAAGCACTAGGTTCAGTGTCAGCCAAATGAACAGGCCCCTTGGAGGAGAGGGTGCTGGAGCCAGAGTGGAGTTCACTCAACAGACGTGGAGAGAAGAGGCTCCAACCAGCACAAGTCATGTTTATGAAGGCAGAAAGACAGACAGAGCCCAGTGCATTTGGGGGCAGTGCACAGGGGTACGGATTGGAAGTGACGAGCAGCAGGGATGGGACTGGAGCCTGGTCAGGCATGCTGATACAGGTAGATCTCTTCTTGTGGATGATGAAGAACTATTATATTTGAAGGAATCTTCAGCAAGGACGAGATGGATGAGCGGAGTCAAGTGTGGAGATGCTCTGTCAACCAGGAGGCTATGTCAATAGATGGGGTGAGAGTGGAGAAAGCCCAGCCTTAGGTGGCAGAGGTGGGGTGGGACCATGGGACAGACTTGAGAAACTTGTGGATGTGAGAGTAGGGTGAAGGGGGAGGAGGAGAAGCAGATGCTGGACGTTTGGAGAAATGTGTAGGAGTCGATGTGATTCACCAGTTCAGGATGTGCAGGAGAAGGAACACGCATCGGTCAGGGTCCCCACAAGAAATGGGGGGGGACTCAAATTAGGACAGTGCAGGGAGAGTTTTCTCGTAAAAGTGTGTGTGGGCTTGGTGTAGGGGAAAGACAAGGGCTAGTGCAGCAACTTGGGGCTGGTAACGGCAGAGGGGAGGAGTTCCAGGCCAGAAGACAAGGGAGAAGACCGTTGCATAGACCAGAAGGAGAGAGCCACGTAGAGGAGTTCTCTTGAGAGGTTCTGCGACCTTCTGGCCAAGGGACTGCCAACCCAGGTGACCTCACCGGGAGCATGCCAGAGGGATAAATGCCTAGTTCCATTTTCTTCCTTTCCTCCAGTGGTGTGAGGGACCTACTAGCCAAAGCCAACTGGAGACCAGCCAGCACAGGAGCCCATGGATGCCATTCCCCAGGTCAGCCTCCAGGAGGCAAAGCAAGGCAAAGAAGTGGGGGAGTGGACCTGAGGAGCAAAGAGCAGATTCGAGGGGGGCAGCACTCTGCCTGAGAGCAAGCCCCGTCTCTGCTGCTCGTCACTGTGTGGCCTCGGCCAAGTCACTGAACCTCTCTGATCCTCACAGAGAGGTTGGGCCTGAATACTTAGGAGTCATCGGTGGAAAGCTAGACACCTTGACGTGGCCACCATTTCCTAGAGAATGTGTAGTAGGGGCAGAGAGACTGGGGACCTGGGGGAGGTTGAGGAAGGAGCCCAGGGAAGGACATTGGGAAGGAGCAACCAGAGAGTGGGCAGCGTCCTCCTCTGGCCTCCTCAGCACTTATCCCTCAACCTCTCTCACTGGATTTTGTTGTCACTGTTTCCATGTGGCTCCAGTCAAAGTGTGAGCACCTTTGTCCCCACCCCCCAGCCCAACTAGGCTGACACCTACTCAGTCCTCGTGGGTTGAGTGACTAAGTCAAAACACTGAAGAATCTGCTTCTGAGAACTGGGGGACTGGTCAGTGGGCTCCAGCAGAAGGTAGAAGACAACCTGGGGTTGGAGTCAGGATCTCAGGCTGAGGAATGACCCCAAGACCTTGCGTCCACTCGACGGACATCTACTAGGGATTGTGAAAAGGAAATCAAAATGCAGTCGGTTTTGGTAAGTGAGCTCTCTAAAACAGAGCCAGGAGGCCTTGGAGGAAGTGTGACTTATGCACGTCCCAGCCTGGGTGGAAGCTGACCTTTGGACCACTTAGTGTCCTGACAAAGTCATCCAGAACTTCTGCCAGAAACTCAAGATGCTTATCAGACCCTTACCCTAAAACAACCTGTGATGGTCTATCCCTGAAGGACAAATATTTCCTTTCTTGTGTCAGAAGGCAGCCTCATGGCTTTTGCCTTTATAAGCCCCTGATTGTTTTTATTTCCCCAGAACACTTTTTCAGTTTTACCCAAATCTTTCTCCCAAACTGCAATTCTTAAGACCCCAAATAAAGTTCTTTGTTCTTTGCAGCCTTGATATTGGTTATTGTGCAATAGGATTACCACGTGACCGGCACTGTGCTCGAGACTAGAGGCTCTGACCTGTGCTCAGAGAGATGGCCACCAGGGTAAGTGTGACAGTTCCCCACAACAGAGCCATCCACATGGCCTCACTGAGCGCAGACCGTTGTTAGTGGGATGTGGGCCGGGGCCGGGGTGGGGTGGGGTGTGGTATCAGGCAGGTTGGAAGGTGAGGGAAGTTGAAAAGCATCCTGGGAATGAGCAGAGCCTGATTTTGGAGGGAGGGGGGAGCGTGCGGGGGAATGTGCAGAAATGAACTCAGTTTAGTGTTTAGTTTAAAGTTTTTTTTTTAATTTAGTTAAAAATTCAATGCAAGAAGGAGTGAGAGACCAGATTCGGTGGGTAAGCAGGCAGGAGTTCATGAAGGAACTGAATGCCCAAACTTGGACTTTTAATCAAATTCAAGGCAATGGGGACCCCTGAAGGGTTTTGAGAGGAGAAGAACATAGTCAGGTGTGCTCTGAGTGGCCTGCTGCAGAGGGAAGGTTAGCAAGCATCACCCAGATGGTCATTATAACAATACGTACTGTGAAAACCTTCTTTGAGTGCAGCTTTTGCACTTGCAGATGCTAGCAAGGTCCCAACCCACCTGGCTGGGATGCAAAGTCCAGGTCCCTGGTGAGGGCGAAAACACGAGAAAGAAAAAATGAAACAGTTCGTCTTCTCCTACTAGGAACCCATCCACCTGGAAGAGCTAATATAAGCGCAAGACCCAACACAGCCCTCCTGCCCGCTCTGGGCTCTGCCATTAAAAATCCAAAAGGCTGTGGTCTGTGAGTTGCCGTGAGGAAGCAAATGGTTGTTTCCCAGTCCCCGGAAAAGAGTGAGCTCCACAGTCCCTCACACAGGATGAGCCATGGAAACACGTGGAAAGTAAAAACTCAGGGTGGTCCGAACACGGCGATGATGGAGCATCAGAGCAGACAGCTGCAGGAGCCACCTGCCCGCGCAGCCCGTGAGGACACAGAGGCTCACAGAAAGGAAGCAGGTATCATTTCCAGCCGGTGCTGACTGAACAATACAATAAATGGAAGCTGCTCTACATTGGGTCATAAATCTGAGCTGGCCAATTTCCCACTGAAATAAGTCAGCTGCCTCCTCCTGGAGAGCCCCGGGGGGCCCTGGCCCAGTGCAGGCCCTGCATGACTCTCTTCTTCTCATGAAAGAATAATCCTTCAATTTCTGAAGCCGCAGAGAGTATGTGGGTGATTGTTTTAAAATTATTCTTCAACCCATGTTGAAATATTGCATTAAATAAAAGCAGTTAAATTAAAAACAAATAATTCTCTTGGTGGCATATTGGGGAACCTCTTCAGCCGAGGGACATTTTCTACTTTCCTCTATTTTTTTTTTCTCATGTAAGAGTTACCGACTGGGGCTTCCCTGGTGGCGCAGTGGTTGAGAGTCCGCCTGCCGATGCAAGGGACACGGGTTCATGCCCCGGTCCGGGAAGATCCCACATGCCACGGAGCGGCTGGGCCCGTGAGCCATGGCTGCTGAGCCTGCGCGTCCAGAGCCTGTGCTCTGCAGTGGGAGAGGCCACAACAGGGAGAGGCCCGCGTACCGCAAAAAATTAATAATAATAATAAGAGTTAGCAAATGAACATAACTTTTCTTGAGAACATCTTGAGATCAGCAGGGTATGGAGTGGCACATTTGAATCATTTAAAGTAGGGGGTCTTGGGAAGCACAGCCAGCCGGGGGTCACTACTCGACCCGAGGGCATGGGCCAGCTGCAAATCACCAGGGACAGAGCTCTGCCCCTTGCCTACCCTCAGGAGGAAGGAAACCCCAGCCCCACTTCAAGCCGCCCTGCCTAGAGATGGAAGAAGTCCTAGGGCTGGTTGAGGAACAGGCAGGAACAGAGGCTGCCTGTGGCAACGTGAGAAGAGTCATATCAAGTCTTAAATCAGAAAATGGTAAGAGCAGAAAAAGACGCGTGGCTCTCCTTAACCCAACTTCCTCCATCTCCCTCTACCTTTCTGGGTTAGTTTCTGATGTACAGCAAGGTGTATACATATTCTTTTTCATAGCCTTTTCCATTATGTTTTTTACTACAGATAGGGAATATAATTCCCTGTGCTATACAGTAGGACCCTGTTGTTTATAGTAGTGTGTATCTCTTAATCCCAAACTCCTAATTTATCCCTCCCCACTCTTTCCCCTTTGATAACTATAAATTTGTTTTCTATGTCTGTGCATCTGTTTCTGTTTTGTAAGTTCATTTGTATCATATTTTAGATTCCACATATAAGTGATATCATGTGATATTTGTCTTTCTCTGATTTTCTTCACTTAGTATGATCATCTCTAGGTCCATTCATGTCACCTCAAATGGCATTTTTTCATTCTTTTTTTAATGGCTAATAGTCCATTGTATACATATCTAACATCTTCTTTATCCATTCATCTGTTGATGGACATTTAGGTTGCTTCCATGTCCTGGCTATTGTAAATAGTGCTGTTATGAACATTGGGGTACATGTACCTTTTTGAATTAGACTTTTCTCCGGATACATACCCAGGAGTGGGATTGCTGTATCATATGGCAAATCTATTTTTAGTTTTTTAAGGAACCTCCATACTCTGCCCTCATTCTTATTGGGAAAAACAAACAGACAAACAAAAAAGGAAATCCTGCCTATGATTATAAACTAATTCAGGAAAGTCAAATGATTTCATTCCATACTCCAATGCTGATTGATTATAATGGCTGCCTAGAGGAGTGTTGAGACCGGGTCTGAAGTCATCTCTGGGCTCCGTGGGAGAGAGCACCAGCACTGAATGGTGATGTCTGTCATGCGTACAGGATGGGAAACTGTTGGCACACGTGCCATGTATTTTCTAATCACGGGACTCTGTTCAGAAATAATCCATTTATACTGGATTTATCCTTGAAAATATCAGTGAGATAACAGCCGAAGGCTCAGGATCAAGGGAGTTTCAACTCCTAGTAGGAGGCCCCAGTTATGTTTTTGTCTCTACTCACAGAAATGAATTCTAGCAGTGCATTTAGCCTCCTGGTTCAGGTCAACGAGTTGGAATTACAGTTCTTCCTTTGAGAGCTATAGATTGTTGGTGCTGGGAATGGGGTTATGACTCATCAACGTTTTCCCCAGCTCTAGTGGTTCATGAAATAAACTGCTTAAAACAAACAAACAGGGCTTCCCTGGTGGCGCAGTGGTTGAGAGTCCACCTGTTGATGCAGGGGATGCGGGTTCGTGCCCCGGTCCGGGAAGATCCCACATGCCGCGGAGCGGCTGGGCCCGTGAGCCATGGCCGCTCAGCCTGCGCGTCCGGAGCCTGTGCTCTGCAACGGGAGAGGCCACAACAGTGAGAGGCCCGCGTACCGCAAACAAACAAACAAACAAAAAAAAAACACCTTTTGGCAAAGAGGTCAGGGCTGAACCTTGGCAAGTCTGCCCAGGAACCTTGCCTCCTGGACTGCCAATCCTTTCTAAGGACGTGGCCCCCCTGAGTGGCCACCCTGGGAGGAGGCCAGGTGACACATAAACATGGGCCAAGATGATTCCCGTAGGCTCAGAGGATTCACCACAAAGTGAAATACTCTTCCCTCAGTTAGTGGTTCATTTCAGCTGAAAATAAGACCTAGCATGTACAGGTCTCAAGGTCAACAGTTCCTACCATGTCCATGCAACAGTCCTTTGAGAATTCTTTCCCCGAGGCCAACAATTAATTCCCTTTAGGAAACAGGACTGGAGTGGCTGGAAGGGGGTCAGCCGTCCTAACAGGGCTGAGCCCCATTCTCTGCCCTTGCTGTTCCGGTTCCAAATCCAGCATGGACAGAGGGGTGTGCACACAGCCTTGGAGCGTCCTTGTGGAAAAGGCGCTCTCTCTCTCTCTCTCTCTCTCTCATAGGATTTGAACAAGATGACAGGCCCATCCTGCATACAGTTCGATAGATTTACAGACAAAAGGAGTATGTGTCACTTGCAAAGCAAGCCCCTCAGTACCAACAAGCTCAGTCTGCTGGAAAAGGCTCTGTGTCCCCCTGGGGTGCAGCCCAGAGAGGAGGCATATGGCTGGACACAGAAGAAAACAAAGTTGGGCAGAACATGCCTTGGATGAGTTAATGAGCCCAGGACTGAAGCTCCTTTATTGATGTGGGGAAATGTTAACATTATATGGCTAAGTGGAAAAAGCTGGAAACAAAAAAGAATCTACAATGTAATCCCCATTTTACACGTGTGTGTGTGTGTGTGTGTGTGTGTGTGTGTGTGTGTGTGTGTGAAGGCATGGACACACACAAAGAACAAGATGGAAAAGAGAAGAACTAAAATGTTCACATTTTATCTTGGCAAGGAGGAACTGCTAATGACCCTGGGTTTGGTTTATTTGTCTTGGTGGTTCTTTTGTCTTCATACGTTTCTACATTTTCTGTTTTCTATTTGCGCACACGTTCTTTCGGTAATAGAAAATGAAGTAAATGTTACTTTAGAATAATTAGAAAAGAGTGGGAAAGGGAATAATAAAAAAGAACATGAGTATTGGCATTATTTAGAACTAATAATAATCCTCATTCTGTCCCATCTTAGCTGGTGTCCTTGGACAAATTATCCTCCCTGGCCTCTGGTGCTCTCCCTAAAGCACCTACACAGTACGTGCTTAGACAGAGAAGGCAGACCTACTGTTTTTATGGTGGTTGGTTATTGTTTTCAGAGCAAGGGTGCTTAGCAGCCAGCAAAAGATGATTGTGGTGCTAGGGAGAGATTTTTGGTTTCCCCTGCTGAGACCGAGGGTCTAGAGTGGACGTGAGGCAGCCTGGTGGATGCCAGGAAATGGTGCAGCTGGGAGGTGCCCACACTCACCATCCAAACCCTCCGCAGTGCCTCCAACCCAAGCATGGGGAGTACAGACCAGCAGAGACCTTGGGGACCTGGTCAGCAAGATTCCAGCCGCATCTATGGCCATGACTAATGTGAGCTAACATTCAAGAGTCTGGGACACAGCCAGCAGACATTTTCTTTGTGAAATACTGTGTAAGTGCTTATGAGTAGGGGGCCAAGCCAGGCTGGGAGGGGGGATAGATGGATTCACCTGCAAGTTGATGAGACCCACAGCCAAGTAAAGTGGTTGGACCTCCATGGCAGAGGCACGAGGGACACAGGGGATACCAGGATGGGGCTGAGCATGGCTCCAAGGGCTCTGGGGACATCGTGCAATGTGGGAAAGATCATCCACAGTGGCCCAGCAGCTTCTGCCACAAGGAGCAGTCCCAGGTCCATTCTGCCTTGTAAATCCGGCTCCAAAACGCTCAATTCCAGCAAGAGCTCCCCAGAGTTCCCAACCGGGCACATAATTTCACCTTCTTAATAAATCACCGGGAGTCCTCCTGTCCTAAGAAAAACAAGAAGAGGAACAGCCAGAATCTGTCAAGAAATTAATTGAAAACAGCAAAATAAGACAATATAATTCCTTTCTCAAGGGCAGCCTTGGAGGTCGGGTACTGTCCCTCTGAGGCCTGCTGACCCAGGGCCCCCCAGCTGCTGGGAGGAGGTGCTCCTGCCTCCAGCAAACTGTAGCTCTTCCCTCTCTAGCAAAGCTACAAACAGCACATCTTTGTGCACCTCCCAACCCAGGAGCCAGAGCCACAGACATCACGCAGCATCAAGAATGGCTCTTCTAAGAAAAGCTAGAAAAAAATGCCTCTGTGTATTATGTGCACCTGAAAAAGGCACTCGTGTGTGTTCATTATATGTTTCATTTATGTGTTTGCATCCTCTCTTGTGTGATGATGACCAAACTAGGATCCGAGCAACTTAGAGCTGGACGGAAACCCTGAGATTAGACAGCACCCCCAGTGCCCAGCATTGCACCCAGGACTGAGGTACCATGTCCTCATTTGATGGGTGAGACTATGGTCATGGTCACAGACACAGTTAAATGCAGGTCTTCTGCTCCCAAGTGGCTCTATCCCATTGGTCCTTCTTCAGGTCCATTCAGCAAACCAGAGCATACAGTGAGAAGGCAAAGCTGAATAAGACAGAGCCCCTACCCTCGAGGGACTGGTGGGAAAAGCAAGGATGTACAGGACTGTGATGTTAAGAAATAATACTAATAATTCAAAACCTGGAAATATGGCCACAAGAGGACAGTAAGTCCTTCCAATGTCATTTGGTCATTGTTTCGCAAGTCCACCCAAGGATTATTTAGTCACCCAGGGGAAGGTATCTTTGTTTAATGGCTATTTACCATTAATTAAGGGCTCAGACTCTGTGAAGTTACATGTTAACTTGCAGATCATGTCCAGTAAAGATATAAATAATGTCTATTCAATAGAAAGCATAACATTAAAGACTGATTTTTTTAACTGCCTTGTAAGACATTAACCAGCTGTTTCGTTTTTAATTGGAGTAAAATACACATAAAATTTTACCATCTTAACCATTTTTAAGTGTACAGCTGTGTCATTAACTATATTCACATTGTGCAACCATCACCGCCATCCATCTCAAGGACTCTTTTCATCCTGCAACACTGACACTCTACACCCATTAACCATAACTCCCCATTCTCCCCTCCCACCAGCACCTGGCAACCAAAGTCTACTTTCGGTCTCTATGAATTTGACTATGCTACATATCTCATATTAGTGGAATCGTGCAGTACTTGTCCATGAGACTGGTTTATTTAACTTAGTATAATGTCCTTAAGTTTCATTCATATTGTAGCATGTGTCAGAGTTTCTTTCCTTTTTAAGGCTGAATCATATTTCATTGTACATATACACCACATTTTGCACATCCATTCGTCTGTCCATGGACTCTTGGGCTGCTTCCACCTTTTGGCTATTGTGAATAATACTCCTATAAACTTGGGTGTTCAAACATCTGCTGAGACTCTGCTTTCCGTTCTTGTGGATATATATCCAGAAGTGGAATTGATGGATCATATAATAACTCTACGTCTAATTTTTTGTGGAACTACCATACTGTTTTCCACAGTGGCTGTCCTGTTTTACATTCCCACCAACAGTGCACAAAGGTTCCAATTTCTCCGGATCCTTCCCAACACTTGCTACTTTTTGGTTTTTTTATTCTAATGGGTATAAGGTATCTCATTGTGGTTTTGATTTGTACTTCCCCAGTGATTAGTGATGCTGAGTATCTTTTCATGTGCTTATTGGCCATTTGTATATCTTCTTTGGAAAAATGTCTATTCAAGTCCTATGCCCATTTTTTAAACCAGGTTGTTTGGGTTTTTTGTTGTTGAGTTGCAGGAGTTCTTTTATATATTCTGGATATTAACCCCTTATCTGATACATGATTTGCAAATGTTTTCTCCCATTCCATGGGCTGTCTTTTCACTCTGTTGATAGTTTGCTTCCATGCACAAAAGTTTTTAATTTTGATATAGTCCAACTTATCTATTTTTTTCTTTTGCTTCCTGTGCTTTTGGTGTCATATCCAAGAAATCATTGCCAAATCCAACGTCATGAAGTTTTTCCCTTATGTTTTCTTCTGAGTTTGATAGCTTCAGCTTTTCCATTTAGGTCTTTTGATCTGCTTAGAGTTAACTTTAGTACATGGTATAAGGTAAGAATTCAACTTCATTCTTTTACACATGGGTGTTCCACTTTCCCAGCACCAGTTGTTAAAAAAGACCATCTTTTCCCCACTGAATGGTCTTGGCATGCTTGCCAAAAATCATTTGGCCATACATGTGAGGGCAACCAGTTTTGTTCTTAACCTAGATATTTTACTTGAACATTTCCTTTTAAGTGCTTGTAAATACCCATTTCCTCAAAATGCTCTTTGAACCAGCTTTGCCAACTTATTGGTTCCCTCATTCATGAATTACTAAATCTTTGACACCTGCCCATTCCATATTTTATGAGAGCCATGTTTTTAAATGTGTGAACATTATGCTTTGACAGTAACATACAAAGTGCTGTGGGTGTCGGGGTGAAGATCGTCTCTAATCGAGGGATTCAAACACCTTTTCACTTTTGAAATCAGCCTTATGATTAATGGGTAGACTTTTGGCAGATAGACATGGTGGTTTGGAGCGAACATTAAAGACCGTGGAAACAGCAGGAAGAGTGTTTTCCTTCCTGTTTGCTTCCTTTCTTGTGTGTCTTAGCCAGCAAAGTCTATTGGCCAACACAGATGTGACACTTTCCATGAGAAAGCCTTAGGGAAAAAAAGCCTCTTGCCTCTTTCATATGTCATTTCTCTTCAGGACAGGTCCCTGCTACAGCTCCAGGTCCTCTCAAGCCTCCACCTCCACCGCACCCCCTTCCCCTACCTGACAAGAGGCTAGAAAGGGCCTAGGCCTTTCCATCCATACTTTAGATTCATCTCTGATTCTGCCTTAACTAGGGAATTGCATTTCCTGGCTGTCTCCATCCCACCACATGGGGCCTCCATGAAATATCTCCCTGACAGACTCTAAAGGTTACCAGCATCAATCACAGGGATAAACAGCAAACAAGCCCGGGACAGAGCAGCCACCTCTGTCTGATCCAAAGTGGTATTAATTAGAAACCCTAACTTCTGGCCACAGAGGATAAGAACTGCCACCCTCAAGTGACCTTTGCCTTGGCGGAGTGTCCCCAGCCACGGCTGGCGGCAAAGCCCCTCTCTTTGGGGATCTTTACTCTGCAGGGTGCTTCTGTCCCGCTTGAATTTAACGCTGAGACTTGTGTTCCCTGAGGATCTCAGGTGTGCACATTCCTCCTTGGGTTTTTTTTTTTTTGCGTTACGCGGGCCTCTCACTGTTGTGGCCTCTCCCGTTGCGGAGCACAGGCTCCGGACATGCAGGCTCAGCGGCCATGGCTCACGGGCCCAGCTGCTCCGCGGCATGTGGGATCTTCCTGGACCGGGGCACGAACCCGCGTCCCCTGCATCGGCAGGCGGACTCCCAACCACTGCACCACCAGGGAAGCCCCCTCCTTGGGTTTTTGAGATCACATTGTTGTGGCCCCCAGGCCATTCCCACCTGAGCTTCCTAGCCCATGGCCGTGGCATTTCCTCAGGCTCTCGGCGGCCACAGCAGCCTGTATGGTGGCTTGACACTGGATGTCCCAGCTTCTGGCTTGCTGAGAGGCTGTCGCTGACCTCCCCCTCCTCCATGGGAACCCATGCACAGCGGTAACCCAGAGGAGCCTCAGCAGAGCCTGTGCCTTGCGTGCTGCTGAGACCCATGGCCTTGGGCCTGCCCACTCCTCTACCGCTCCCAGAGCCTCAGCTGTCCAGACACCCTGACTGAGGCCTCCAGGCATCCCAGCCCCTCAGACTTGGCTCAGCCTCTACCACTGGTAAAGACACCTCCCCGCTGGGGTCAGCAGGGCTCCCTAAGGGGCTGACCAAGGAAGGAGTGAGTGAAGACTCAGTGATCTCGAAGCAGGGCTGCTGAGCTACTTTCCTGGCTGGGTAACCAGTGTGTTCTCTGAGTGGTTGAGGGCAGACTCAGGGTGAGCCAGCCTCCACCCTTTCACCTTTCACTAGCTCAGCAACCTTGGGCAACTCACTCAACCTCTCTGAGCCTCAGTTTCCACATCCGTAAAATGGTGCTCATAATAACACCTCAGAAAGCTGCTCGATAGTAAATATAAAACACTTAGTACAGCACCTGGCAATAATCAATCCTCAACAAATGTTAACTATTTCTTGGGGGTCAGGGGTGGGTTTTGTCCCACTTGTGCAGTTGTGTGTACACAAAGAACACGAAGTCCTAGGGGAAGGACAAGTGGAACAAAGGCCAGAGATCGTGCCACTCATTTCTCCAGGCCTTCTCTTTGCTGACCAATGTTTCTACCAACTCAGAGAAGGCTGTCCTACTTTCATATTTGCTTGTCCAGAGAGTGATAAACTGTTATCTCCTTAAAGTCATCCAGCCTGCGTTCAGACGGGCCCTTCTCCACCTTGACAGATGGGATTACATTCATCTCCCTTCCCCTTTGGCAACTGGAAAGATCAATGAGACATTAGTCTCCCTGACTCTGACTTTCTCCTGGGGGAAATGCTGACAGCCCAGAATTAATGTGTCAATTGATTTACTCCTGGTGTCTAAAGGAGTAGACAAGACAAGTCCTCCCACTGCTGGGAGGGGAGATGGGGAGAGAGCAGCCTCTGCCACTTTCTGGGTCCGGCTCACAGGCCCGTGCTGTCTGGACTGGTTGAGGAGACAGTTGCAGAGAGACGGATTCACCTGGGATCTACATCCTGGAGACTGGCCGGCCCTAGCTCTGGAGTCCCAAAGCCATGGACACTCTCAAGTTCTACGGCCTTGACAAGCTATAGACCCCACCAGACCTCAGTTACTTCATCCACAAAATGAGGATGGAGATCCCTGATGGGATGACTGTGGAATTAACAAGAGATAATGTGTGTGAAGAGATGTGCTTTGTAAATGTTAATTTTTTATCTTTAAGTACAAGAGTAAATGCAATGTTCTTGAGTGAGAAACCAACCAAGTTTACAGATATTAAAACTGAGGCCTAGAGAGATGAAATCCATTTTCTTTTTTTTTTTTTTTTTTTTTTTGCGGGACGTGGGCCTCTCACTGCTGTGGCCTCTCCCACTGCGGGGCACAGGCTCCGGACGCGCAGGCTCAGCGGCCACGGCTCACGGGCCCAGCCGCTCTGCGGCATGTGGGATCTTCCCAGACCGGGGCACGAACCCGTGTCCCCTGCATCGGCAGGCAGACTCTCAACCACTCCGCCACCAGGGAAGCCCTGAAATCCATTTTCAGTCAGGTAAGTTATGAAGACTGTCCACTGCCTTCACTGCTTTTGACACTGTGATTGCGTCCCTGCCCCCACTTTCTACTGGCTCCTTGGGAGCTAGAATAACGGACAGATGAAGGGTTGGAGAGGGTCACTTTCCTGAGATTTTCAAAGGGATTCCCCGCCTAACAGAACATTTGCTGGACACTTTCTGTGTGCTAGATGCTTTCCTAGGGACCATGGAGGGCAAAGACAACACACTCAAGTTCTGATAAGCCCTTGACCCTGAGGGTTTGGTGTTTCTCTTTTCATCCTTCTCTCTCTCACTCACTCGTTCGTGTGTCTTCTCCCTCCCAGAAGCAGCTCTGCCTGCCCCACTGAGTCCTTTCCTTACAATGTGGCCCCAGACTCGGGTCTGGGCCAGACACTCAGGTTGTTGTTGGTAATGATCATTGGTTCGAACAGCTTCTCTTACCCAAAATAAAACTTGGGTTTTGTTTTGTTTTTTCCATGATCTCTAGCTTATTTACTGTATAGAACATAAACTCCTTGAGTGAGGAAGCTCCGCCTGATTTATTACTACTACCCACATAGAATTTGGCAAACTAGGAGTGAGAAATCAATTTTAAAAAATGAAACTACAGATCTACAGTGAGGACACGGCACGAAGCTGGTGGACATACATACTCTGAGATGCATTTCATGGCCCTTATCTCTAGAAGCACAAAGCAAAATGACCAACCTCTCGAATTTCATTTTCTTATACTCAAGCAGAAGAAAGGGCAGATAGCTCTCCCCTCCCCTTGCCAGGGCGTGGAACTTTGCCTGGTAAAGTTGCTCTCTGAGGTATGGAAGGAGCTGTGCGTGCCTCACCTAAGAGCTCTCCCTCACGCAAAGAAGGAAGCCCCCTCCTTGTAGGAGACACTTGAAATGCTCTCTTGCTGCCCGGCCCCAGGTGAATACCTTTGCTTTGCTCAGGCACCTGCAGAACAGATATAGAAAGCAGACATTTCCTCTTCAGCCTCCTTTGCAACTAAAGCCAGGGATGTGATTCAGGCTGCATTGCTTAAACTTACCCACACAAGACTTCAATTCAGAGGCTCTGGGAAAATTCCACTTTGCTGGCAAGGGCAGCAGCAGAGGGGGTCTGGCTTCGGGGCATAGCAAGCATAAGGTTAGGTTCCTGCCACAGTAACGGCCTTGGTACCGCAAGCTGTTGTGGGCTGCCACAAGACCAGTGGCAGGGGTGGCGTGGTGGGCTTGGAGCTTTGTCACTGGAAGCTTAGACTGAGCTCTCCAGCCCTCCCAACAATTGGGTAACCCTGAGCTACCAGTGTCATTTTAAAATTTCCTTTCCTACTCTATAAGCCAAAGTCAGCTTCTGTTGCTTGCAACTAAGAGCCCTGAATGACAGTCTAGTTCAACTTTGCCTCAGCTATCATCTCCTGAGGTCCTGGCAACGATAGCAGCTCTCACCTGTTCCCTGTCTGCGGTGGCCCCAGAGACTGTGTGAGGGGCTTCACATGCATCGTCCCATGGAGTTCCCTCACCACTGCTATGAGGTGGATACTATTCTTATCTTCAGGGAGAATTGAAAAAAATCTGAGACATCAAGGCATTAGAGGACTTGTCCAAGGTCTTACAAGAGGGTAATTCAGTGTGGTAACAATAGGTAAGCTCCCGAAGCTATATTCAGATTCCATGAGAGACGGTGGCAGCCGACAAAAAAATCTTCTCGCTCCGCTCTTCACGGCAGGGTGTGCAGAACTAGATGGGTCATCTTGTCTTCACGACATTCTCTACCCTGAGGTAAGGACCAGTAACACTTCACTAAGTTCGTAGACGCTGAAATAAAGACACGAAGATATTTCACTGCCCAAGAAGGATTTTTCCAGGACAGTGGCAGACATGATTGACAAGGGGACACATTATTACCCCACAAGCATGTTTTCTGAAACTCCCCAGGGGCTAAGGGAGTCCACGCTGGGTAGACAGTGAGGGGTAGCCAAAGAAGCTGAAAGCCTGCATTTAACTAAAAGCATCAGTGTGCAGGTCGGCACTGCAAATACATTTTAATACAGGTAATTCCTTTCCCATTCATTTTCAAGCACTTATTTCATTTACACAATCCCAAGGGCCAATAAATCTTGGCATTAAGGCTGATTTGATGTGTGATGCAGACAGTCTGATTAAGGATAGGGTATTTTATCAGCTCCTCTAAATTTCCTTTTCTCTAGTCTACAATTTTTTATACTGGGCTGATCTTTTTTTTATTCATAAGGGCTTCATTCCCATTTGTCATGGCTGCATCAACCGGGCATCTAATGAAGACTTGGATATGGAAGTCTGCATCTCATCTATCCTCAGTAGCAAAATTAATAAAGCAGCAGGAAAACAGCTTCCTGAACTGAAATGTCCTTGGCCCACGCTGAGTCATCTAAAATATATTTTGCTTGTGTCTTCCAAAATTGGGGCTTAGCTATAAACTTTAGGAGGCAGTGCTCAATTTCAACTTCCATCCACTGATAGCCTGTACCCTACTCCCCTGCCCAACCCATTGCTTGGAGAGGCTTGGACCAGAGTGGCCAGAAGCCTATTTTCCCACTATCCCCTCTGCACACATTTATTGAGCACCTTTTATAGGCCAGGCTCAGGGAGATATAAAACAGGCTCTAGAAGGCCACAGTCAAATGGGTCATGCCACCACTGTTGGCCAATGCAAGAAAAACATCTTAGTTAGCCAAGTGTCAAGGCTGGGAGCAAGCTGGAATGATTATCTGCTCTATCCTTTTGCCTCTGAGAGGGTGAGCCTCCCAACCAGTTTCTCTATAATTAAGGGCTGCCAAACGCCTGTGATCACAGACATTGACTTGTAGACTTTATGGATATATGAGTATATTGGTTTCCCAGGGCTGTCATAACACAGTACCACAGACTGAATGGCCTAAACAACAGAAAGTTATTGCCTCACAGTTGTGGAGTCTAGATGTTCAAAATCAAGGTGTCCTTCTGAGGGCTGTGAGGGAGGGATCTGCTCCAGGCCTCTCTCTTTGGCTTGGAGGTGGCTGTCTTCTCCCTCTGTCTTTTTACATTGTCTTCCCTCTATGAATGTCTGTGTCCAAATTTCTTTTTATAAGGACATCAGTCATAGCGAATTAGGGCCCACCCTTATGACCTCATTTTACCTTGATTACCTCTGTAAACACCCTGTTTCCAAATAAGGTGACATTCTGAAGTACTGGGGGCTAGGACTTCAACATATGAATTTTGAGGAGACACAATTCAACACGAGTGTCTCTAAAACTGGTTTAACTAAAGCTTTAAGACAACCTGTAGCAACACAATATAGTTAGAACACCACATGGAGGGTTAAGAATTCCATGTTCAAGTCCTAAATTAGCCACTTCCCCTCTCTGAGCCTCAGATTTCTTCTCTAGAGAATAAGAGAGCTGGACTGGGCCTCCAGAACCCTCTCACGTCTCCAGGATTGTGTTGCTGACGACATAAGAGAAGTTGAGGCAGCACAGGGGGCAGGTTAATGGTGAGGCTCCACCACTCACAAGCAGGCTGATCCTGAGCAAGGATTGATCTTCTGAGCCTCTTAAGTGAGGACAGTGACAGTAGCTACTTCAAAAAGGTTCTCAGGACTAATGAGGCCTGTGAAATGCCCAGCACGCAGCTGTCCCTCCATGTGTACGAACTGCTAAGGGTATTACTGCTCTTATTACTATCAGGAGTTAGGCTTTGGATCTAGGACTCAGCTCTCAGGCAGTGTCCACGATCGGAAGACAGGGGGCTGCACCCCAGTGTCCTATCCAGTAGCTCATGTGGAGTGAGAGGCTTTAGCTGGCAGGACTCTTGTGAACCTTGGGACATGCCTTTCCCCATCTCCACCTTCCAAATCCCATCCCATTCCATTTGGCTTTTCACGTTCATGTCATTAGGGTTAGGGCTAGGATTTCAGGTGATTTTTTTTCTCACTGTTTTATTAATTTTACACACCCTAGAAAAGTATAATAACACATATTTCATCATCTCGTTTAAATGCAGCCCTGCGACCTCACACCCACATGAACACTAGATTGCTTGAGGTCTGTAGTGGTCATTCGGCTCTTATCATCTTTGAACTGTTAGTTGTTTGCTCATGTGTGTCCTCGCCTAGACTGTAGGCAACTTGAGGAGACATATGAGTCTTCTTACTGAGATTTAGCAAACCTTACTGATTGACTCCCACAATGCACCAGCCCTCTTACATGAAAAATCTCATATCATCCTCCCCACAACCTGATGAGGCAGGTAATGGTGTTACCATGTCACAGATGAGCCCCTGAGGCTTGGGGTCACATGTGTAGGCAGTGGCTAAGCCAGGATCCAATTCTACATCGCCTGACTCCGAGGCCACCAGTCTAGCCTAGTGCTCTCCTCTGCAAGCTGTACCAGCTCAGGAGGCTCGTGGGTCCCTGTAACTCACTTAGGATCCTCCAGCCTGAGCAGAGTTTTCCATGGCCTTGGTGCCCCCTGGTGGCATGTGAGGGCTCGTTCCCAGCCCAGCTTCAGGCTCATTCCACTGCAGGCCTGCGATCCCTAAGCACTTGAAAGAGTGACCAAGGGAGCTGGCCCTGGCGCAGCAGGGCCCTCTGCACCCAGGGAAGGGCTAGTGACACTAGAGTGTCACTTTTTAAATGGACCGCCCCCGCCCCGAGGATTCTGCTCCTGATAGGTCAAAGAAGAGCGCTTAGGGTCTCAGGCCAACAGCCCTGAGATGAACTACAAGGTCTGGTTCACACCACCCAGCTTCTCATCTCCCCTTTCCCAGTCAGGACATGTGGGCATGGGCAATCTCTGCAGCACCCTCCTGGGATTTCCATTTTCCAAGAGCTTGTTTATGGAGTGGGGGAGGGAGAAGAGGATAAAGGTGGTTAAAGTTGAGGACTTAAAAGCTTCTTTACATAACACAGTCTTTTTCTCAAAAAACCCATCAAGATTCTTCAGTAAGTATTACTGGAGTCCTATTGTGCTCCACAGCGCTCAGGATGCAGAAATGGAGAAAACAGCCTTTCTGTCTTGGAAAGTAAACATATAAAAAATTACAATGCAATGAGGCAAGTACTCTGATATGGGTGTCCTGGGACTTCTCCTGTCACACCCAAGATGGTTATCAGTACTCAAAACTGAGAATAAAGAATCATCAAATACCTCACAAGCTGAAGTAGAAAACAATTAGGGGTCAGACACCTTGTCCAACTAACCATCACTCCAGCCAACAGCACTTCCCCAGCTTACATAAGCCACCACTCCTTCTACAGGGACAAAACAGCAAGAAGACACAGAAAGAGGGGGTGGTGTGGAATAGCCTGCCTTCCCACCTCCGGAGCAACAAGGATGCTTGAGCCAGCGGTCATCCTCTTCCTACGTGCTCATTTTCCCCTTGGAGGCCTTCCTTAGCACGTAAAAAGTGATCACCAGCTTTTCCGGGAATCCTATAATCACTGATCTGGCTTTGAGATAATCACAGATATCCTAGAGCTGCATTAACCAACGGTAGCCACCCATCACACACATAGCTATTGAGCACTTGAAATGTGGCTAGTCTGAATTGAAACACGCTGTCAGTGTAAAATATACACCGGATTTTGAAGACTTAGTCCGGGGTGGGGCAGGGGAATGCAAAACATCTCTGTATTTTAAAAATTGATTACATCATGAAATGATAATATTTTGGACATAGTATTTGGATAAATAAAATATATTATTAAAATTAATTTCACCTGTTTTACTTTTTTTAGCGTGGCTACCAGGCCATTTAAAATTACAGCTGTGGCTGGCTCACATTCCGTTGCTATTGGACGTCGCTGCCCTGAGGGTTAGAAAGCCAGAGCTGAGATGCCCCAGTCCAGCAAAGCTTACACCACATTGGGACCACAAGGGGGCGCTACTGTGGTGCCGAGCTGCCTGGGGCAGGACTTCAGCAGCAAGCAGGCCGGCTCCTCACATTTTCTGATGCTATCTTTTAAGGGTAGCTTTAAACAGCTTTTTCTAAAATTTAAATGGCCCATATTATGTGACCCCGAGGTTAATATAAATCATTTCTCTAGGGCAGGAGTCTAACACTCCTGAATTACAATATTCAAGACTGGAATTTTAAGGCAGCTGCAAGTTTCTCACCATCACAGCTAGGGAATGAAGAGGGACTGTGAATTCAAGTCGAGAGAAGCCTTGAAGCTGGGCCCCAGAACAGAAGGTGGGCTGTGAGTAAAAGCTGGAGGTAAGAGGGTTGGAGAAAAGGTAGCTCCAGGAGTGATGTTAGGAGGACTTAAGCACAAGGAGTGGGTATTGGCTTATGGGCGATGGGTGACCTCTGGACATACTCCCATTTTCATCAGAATGCTACCAATCTGAGTGTAAATTGTTACCACCTTTCTTCGGGGCAATTTGTAAGTGTATTTTAAAAGCCTTAAAAATGTCAATATCCTTTGACCCAATAATTCCATTCTAGTAACTCATAAGGAAAATTTTAAACTGCACAAATATTTGGCTATAAGGATATTCATCCAGCATTTGTAATAGCCAAAGAACCCAAAATAACAATAAAACTATAAGCAACCTAACTGCACATTGATATGGGTTGGTTAAATCAATTAACAGTTATAATATGGACTATTTTGTAAGTGTTACAGAGGTTGTGTAAATGAATACTTACTGACATGAAAAGACATTTATGCTAAATTCTGTGAAAAGGGTCAGCTACAGAATTGTATGTCCAGTATGTGTGTCAATTTTGCTTAAAAAAGAAACAACAACAACAACATTAAAAGCATACATCTGCAAAGACAATTGGCTGAAAGAATATTCTCCAAGGGATTAATAGTCAACTCTGGACAGAGGCTATGGGTGGGCTTTCTTTCTTTATTTTTTAAAACTGCTTTTATAATTAACTTTTTTAAAGATTATTTATTTATCACAAGTGACACGTTCTTTCCCAAGCCCTCGCCAAAGGGGAAGAACCAACGTTTTCGTTAAAATCCCGACACTTTCCCCATACCTATTAGCATTGTTCCATCTCGTCCTCTAGTCCCTGTGTCCAGTCTTTTCCCCTGTAAGCCTTTCACCGGGGTCCTGTGTCTCTCTTGTCTCTCTCTGCCCCACCGCCTGGATGAGACCCCGTCGGGCCGCCCGGGTTGTTGTAAAACTTCAACAGGGTCTGGCCCGACTTCTTGGAGTCGGTGGAATTGTAATCCAAAGGTCTGTATGGAGGAGACAGAGGGACAGGCCAGGAGGCCGGCTCCGAGGGACGACCGCAGGCCTCCCTCCCACGGCGGCATTCCGCGCCGTCCCCTCGCCTGTTGCACAGGCAGCAGAACCTCCGCCCGGCTCGCGGTGGCGGGCGCGTAAAGATGTCATCCTGGACACAACGCGAAGGCTGCGCCACGAATTTTGTCCCTTCGGAGGCACCGTTCCTGCCCACGGCCCTCTCGCGTCATGTGAACGACCGAGGGGCACCCGAGACCAGCGGCGAAGAAGAAGGCGACTCACGGCGGCATGGAGGCAACTTTAGAGCAGCACTTGGAGGACACGTGAGTAGTATTCTCGTAGGCCTGTCCTGGGGTCGCGGCTGGGGGATTTGAACGGGACAGAGGGCGCAAGCTGCGAGCGCCGGCCGGGCGTCTTGGGGACGCCCTGTCCCGGGGCCTCCGGTGTGGGTGCGAAATGACCCGGAATTAAATCCCGCCGGGGCTCCGCACACTCCCTCCTGAGCGGGTCTCCGCGGCCCGAGCCCAAACCCGACTCTCGTGCTGAAATTGTCCGGACAGGGTCGTTCTTCGGGAGTTTTAGGAACCGGGTTCGTTTGGGAGAAGGAAGTACCACTTGTGCAGAGCCCTGCCTTATAAACGTAAACACACACAGCGTATTATTTCCTTCCGGGTGTAACCAGTTACTTGCTGAAAGGCATCCGTTAAATTTTTCGAATGAGTAATATCTACGGAAAATCCAAAGTTGGAAAAATAGAAGGCGTACAGGGAAACACCTCCCTCGCATCAGTGCCCCTCAGCTTCCCACTACCCCTCCAGGAGGCAGCCCGTGTTACCTAAGAGTTTGTCAACAGTTGTTTCAAGTGAGTTAGTATGTTAACATATGCATTTTTAACGAAGGCAACAAAATCCCAACTATTGCAATGTTTGTGGCCCTCCAAAGCTCAACAGTACCTGGGCACGGTCTTTATTCTCATGAGAGAGAAACTGGTTTAACTATTTAATTCAGTTAATTGTAATTTAATTTTTCCTGGGACAGGGGTGGGCGATAGTGAAAAAAGATTAACACTGACTTCAAGTACTACAACAATGCCTGGTACAGAGAAAGCATATTTGTGTTATAATTATTTAAATTCATTTTCCCACATCATTTGCTTTCTTCTTCCTGCGTTCCTGGAATTAGAATGAAGAATCCATCCATTGTTGGAGTCCTGTGCACAGATTCACAAGGACTCAATTTGGGCTGTAAGTATCTCACATCAACCCTTTGGTGGATTGCACAGCATTTGATGTTGACTGGGAGCCTAGTGTGCTATTATTCTCTAGTTTTTATTTCCTGTTACCCTGCCACTTTCTGGGGACTTTTGCAAGCGTAGAGATCATCCCCAAATAACAAAATTAGGAAATTGAAACTTCTCTATAAAGGTAGAAATGTTCCTTGCAGTTCTAGCACTACAGAGTCATTTCTACTAGAGTAGTATTTTAATCATTTTAAATTGGGTCTAGAAAGGACTTCAGATAATGACAGCAGTTACCATTTATTGAATTTCTGCCATATGGTGGGACTGTGAAGCTTTGTATACATTATCTCTAATTTTCACAATAACCCTGCTAGATGGGTGGTGTTACTTTTTAGTCCAACTTCACTTAAGAGTGAGTAGGTAGTAAAAATGGGGGCTGTAGGGTTGGACACACCTAGCTTCAACCCCTTGCTCTTCCATTTACTAGTGGTGTCAGCTTGGACCAAAAAGAACCTTTCTGAGCCTCAGTTTCTTTACTGAGCTGTTGCTTAATAAGAATTATTATTATGGAATTGCATTTATTGAGCTCTTACTATGTGCCAGGCACCGTTCTAAGTGCTTTGTGTATACTAAGTCATTTAATCCTCATGACTACCCTGTTAGGCAGATAAAGAAATGGAGGCACAGAGGTTCACTAACTTGCCTAAGGCCATACAGCTAGTAAGTAGTTGAGCTAGGATTTGAGTCTGGCTCAGAAGCCTCTTAATCAGAATACTATAAAATTATATATGTAAAGCACTCAGCACAGAACCCAGACATAATGCTCAATAAATGGTAACAATTACTGATGAGAAAATAAATCCAGAAAGGTAACAATGGAAGCCTTCAGCTAAGTAATGTCAGAACTAGTAAACCCAGGACACCTTGCTCCTTACTCCTCTGTACTGCAGGACTTTTTAAAGCTCTGAAGTTTTGCTGGGAGGGTAATTGAAGGAAGTAGTCTGTAACTCAGGTTTTACACACAAATCAGTTTAGTTGGAAGAAAAAAGGCAGATTTTTTTTTGAGGCACTTGCCAGGCTCACAAAGGAAAGGCTGAAATTCAAGTGCAGAAATGTAAAACTAAATGTACTCCTTCAAGAAAACTTCACCCAAAAGACTGCACTGTGTGTCCAGTTAATGTTTTATGTAACAACAGTAAATCCATCAACTCTGCCATACTGGCATGTCTATTACCTGAGTTAGTTTCAGGCAGATGGGCTTGTGTTGCCTTTATATACAGAAAGATATTGTAAACTTAGTAATTACGTTTTGTACCTGACATCCAAGATTTAGTTATTATCTACAGGCTAAAACAAACATTAGTAAAAAGCCAATTCTGTTGCTATTTGAAAAACCAGTTTATTCTAGTGGAAATAATTGCTCACAGAATATTTATACATGCCGTTAAGGTGATCTTACAGCCAAACTCCTGAGTAAAGATCTTTATATCCTTTGAGGTTGATCTCAGTAAAAGGAAATCAGATTTTCCATGAGGAATTAATTAGTTTCAACAAGTCTCTTGCCCTTACTGGTTTTTGTCAGTCTCACCTATGAATTTCTTCGTTTCAGTTTGCTTTCAGATTGACTTGAATTACAGCTTCCTTATATGCTTGAGAAAGTGTTTAGAGATGGTGATGGGAATGACTTGGAAAATTGAGTGTTATGGCCTTTTACTGACTTAAAAGCTGTTACTGGCTTTCTCACTGATGGAACCACTGAGTATCAGGGCAGAATCATTTTATGTCAGTACCTAACCTAAGAGACCATGAGCTGAACCTTCTTTTTGTGAATAATTCAATTCAGTTCTACTATACGTCTATACTCATTTTTGGACAGTCAGGCAACCTGATATCATCTCTGTCTTCCAGGCCGCGGAACCCTGTCAGATGAGCATGCTGGGGTGATATCTGTTTTAGCCCAGCAAGCAGCTAAGCTAACCTCAGACCCCACTGATATTCCTGTGGTGTGTCTAGAATCAGATAATGGGTGAGTAGATGGCAGCAGATCCCTTCCTTTCCTTTTCATTCAGAAAAATCAATCCCTGGGAAACTTGACTGGGGCTTGCCCTGTGTTCATCAGTGATTTCTCAAAGTACGTGGAGGAAGGTTCTACCCTTTGGACCACAGGAGCAGATGGATTGATCTCTAAAGCTAATGTGCTTTCACACCACAAAGACATTTAAATGAAGAGTAAGAGGAGTCATGAACTATCAATAAAAGGAGCAATAAATAACACAGAGGAAGACTAAACAAAGAACAGAAACAATGTCTGTAGTAATAGAAATACCAAAGACATTCCAAGTGAGGGTCCTCAGAATAATAGTAAATGAAAAAAGCAGAACCATGCACAGGGACTTCCCTGGTGGTCCAGTGGTTAAGAATCCGCCTTCCAATGCAGGGGATGCGGGTTCGATCCCTGGTCAGGAAACTAAGATCCCACATGCCGCGGAGCAACTAAGCCTGCACGCTGCAACTACTGAGCCCACGTGCCACAACCAGAGAGCCCGTGTGCCGCAATGAAGAACCTTCGTGCTGCCATGAAAGATCCCTCTGTGCTGCAACTAAGACCTGACACAGCCAAAAATAAATAAAAATTTTAAATAAATAAATAAACTATGCACATTATGATCACAGTTCTGTAAAGTGAGAAAAAATGTATATATGGTATACATGCATATTAAAAAAGGAAAATATTAATAGTGGTTGTCTTTGAGTGACAGGATTATAGAATTAATTTCGTTTTTATATTTTATACTTTTCTGTATTTCCCAAATGTTTTATTGTATTTAGATATTGCTTTCATACATAGAAAAGTAAGTATTATTTTTTTAGTTGTGTCCTAAACCAAACAGCATCTTTAATCTTACGTCGACTCCCACTTGCAACACTTTACTGAATATCTTCCACTTTGCCTTTCAGGAACATTATGATCCAGAAACACGATGGCATCACAGTGGCAGTGCACAAAATGGCCTCTTGACATCTTGTATCAGTTCTCCAGCAGCTTGTCATGGGGACTCAATCGTACCTTATGTTAATTATCTTATAGAGCTATTAGAGTTCCAGTAATTAGGCCATTCATGTAATGTGCATTAGGCACTTTTCTATTAATTTTAGAGTAAGCTGCTTTTTGACACTCTGACTTATCAAAATTGACTTATCAAAATTGACTTATCAAAATACTAGTTAAGGGAAGTATGTTTTGAAGCAAGTTTAGGTCACTTTGTATACAGAATTTTGTTATGTTTAATAAAACTGGTTGGAGGAAAGCTTGGATCTTTTCTGAATTCTTTAAACTCTTATCAAATGTTTATTTTTTCAATTATCAAATTGTAATCTTTCTTAAAAAGGTAACTGCTCCAAACCATTCTGTTTCGGAAGCTCCTGAAATACATAGATTCTCACAGAAACATCCATGGATATATAAAACAAGTCAAGCATACGCCTACCCCATAATAAAAACATAATAATAGATATCATAAGTACTTACTATATGCCAGGAACACATTCAGTTCTCGTTAACAACCCTATATGGGTTCTCAATAGCAAAGAGGTGGAAGCAACTCAAATGTCTGTTGATGGGTGAATGAATAAACAAAATGTATATACATACCATGGAATATTATTCAGTGTTAAAAAAGGAAAGAGATTTTGACACATGCTATAGCATGGAGGACTCTATGCTAAGTAAAATAAGCCAGTCACAAAAAGACAAATCCTGTATGATTCCACCTATATGAGGTACCTAGAGCAGTCAAATTCATAGACATAGTAGAATGGTGGTTGCTAGGGTGAGGGGAAAAAATGGGGAGCTACTGTTTAATGGGTACAGAGTTTCAGTTTTACAAGATGAAAAGAGTTCTAGAGATGGATGGTGGTGATGGTGGCAACAATAATATCAATGTATTTAATACCTCTAAACTGTACACTTAAAAATGGTTAACATAAAAAAATGGTTAAGATTGTAGATTTTATGTATTTTACCACAATAAAACAGTTTTAATTAAAAAACATGAACTAATAAAAACACCACCTGAACTAATAAAAAATTCAGCAGAATTACAAGATGAAGATCAACTTACAAAAAGTGAAAAAGCTTCTATACCTCAAAATAGAA
Organism: Grampus griseus; assembly: GCF_964374135.1. NCBI lineage: Eukaryota > Metazoa > Chordata > Mammalia > Artiodactyla > Delphinidae > Grampus > Grampus griseus. The sequence continues at coordinate 86,673,523 of NC_139017.1, forward strand.
AATAAGAAAACATTTGCAATAGTGACAAAAACAATAATGCATTTAAGAATTAATAAAGGATGAAAAAAACCTGTATGGAGAAAAAGTTTAAACTCTTAAGGATTAAAAATTGAGCAGAACTAAATAAATACAAAATATTGAATACAATGTAACAAAAGGATATCAAATCTGCAAAGAATTTTTCCTGAATTCAATGTGTTGTAATAAAGATGGCAGTAGGAATTTTTTTTTGTAAACTTGACAAACTCTTCTAATATTACAGGGAAGCATAAAAGTTTCATACATAGTTGTCAAAAACAACCCTATATGGTAGGTACTCTAATTTGACCCATTTTGCATTTGTGTAACTAAGGCTAAGGAATTAGCAGAGTCACCATTTGGACCCAAGCCTCCAAGTCAGAGCCTTACTTTTAACAGCCAGACTACTACAGAAGTAGGTATGTTTGGCCAGAAGAAAATCTACCAGTTTGAAAGTATAGGACATTATCTTCTCTTCAGACTTTATCATTCTCAACAGAATGGTGCATAAGAAGATACAAAAGACTTCATTTTGTTGAATTTGAATGCAGCTCGTATTGCTGTCTAGCAATTTAATATTTGACAGTATACAAAGAATATATATCATTTATTCAAAAATATCAAGCAACTACAAATATATAAAGTGCTAGTTTAAGCACAGTGATCTCTTATAATTTAAGGAATGGTGGGAACCCTCCCCAAATCTTAACTCATTTCTTCACAAAGAGTGAGGACAGGGAAAATAAAATCTCGGTAGTGCTCGTATTATACTCGAAGTCCCTAAGTGCCAAAAAGTTTCATGGACTGTATTTATCAGTGGGGTGAGGGTAATAGTGGTGACAGGAAAATCATGCTGCATCCTTGCTGAATAACTTTAGGGCCAAGAGTTAGAAAGTCAGAGGTTGAGGGAATTATTTTAGTTAAAAATCGTATAAGCTTTATTAAGTCGATTGGGTACAGATGTCAAAATTTAACTAATATCCCAATGGTGGCTTAAGAACTCTTTGCTCTTGATATAAAGCCCCACATGATTAATAAGAACCATTTTTAATGAACTAAGTACCAACAGCAGGTCTGTTAATGTGCAGTTACTGTATATACACAGTCCTCACAACAAACTTGTAAATAATATTAGCCACATTTTACAGGTTTGGAAACAGATTCAGAGAGGGTAACTTGCCCAGAGTGTGCAGGCTTAAATAATGGCAAAGTTGAGATTCTAACAAAGTCTGCATTTCCCACTATACCTCAAAGCTTTCTGTATGAAAGACATGTTTCAAAGGGTTCAACTCTGACAGCATCTTTGCAGCTTTCCTAGCCTCTGGGAATGACTCATTGTTCTGCCACATTTCAAATCTGACCCAGCCCTCAGCATCAGAGCTCTCTAGCAATACAAAGCTAGCCTCACGTCATCCTGTGATCAGAATCATAGATAGCCCTGCTTTAAAAGAGCAACAAGTACCTACCAAAAACAAAGTCTTACAGATGTTTACTAAAAAATGTTTTCTAGATTACGTTAGTAACTACATATAACTCTCTGAAAAACACTCACCTTCCCTCTTTTGGGTTTTGTCTTCTGCTGAAGGTTTGTTTGATCCTTACCACCAGGCCCACGTAATTGCATAATCTTTTCCATTGTTAACTTAGAGGCCATCTTCCCAAACCACTAAGCTGTGCTTCTGCTAGCGCTTGAATCAAAAATATTATAGAGTTGGTTTTAAGAGCCTGAGAAGCCCCTTACCTTTTAAGAAACATGCATAATAAATATGTGCAGATTTTCCAGATAAAACCAGAAAAACACACATCAGCCTAAAATACACTCTGGTTTAAAACCTGGAACGTTGGTGCTGGGAAGATGAAAGGCAATTTCCTGTTGACTTTTTTTCTTTTTTGATGTGGAGGGTGGAGCAGAGGAAGGAAATGGGATAAGAAAACTGAATTGTCCCAGTAATGTTCTAGGAGACTCAGCCTTAACCATTTCCAAAATGCAATAGAAAAAAAAGTTTCATTAAAATTAAATATAAGTATACACCTTTCATGGGAGGTGTTTGGAGTTAAGGTAACATGTATAGAAAAGGAATTAAAAGAGGGCTTGGAACTCCAAGGTACTAACCAGAATCTTCAGTCATTACACAGAAGGTACACAAATGTGCTGCAGATTGCCATTTATAGTCCAGGAAATGTATCGCCCAACTCTGGGGCCTCACTCCCTGCCTTGAGCATAATGTTAAAAGATAAACTGAGGCATATTAAAAATGATAAGAGCTTATCTGAGCAAAAATCGATGTGAAGCTGGTGCTGACAAACCAGAGCAGGTTAGGAGCGCTCTTCCATTCAGGAGATCAAGAAGAAGCTTTTGCAGAGAAAATGCAGAAGCAAAGCAAGGAAATTATTGATTGGCTACAGCTTAAAGCCTAGTTGGCTGTATGTGGCTGGTTGTCCTTAGGTTTTCATTTCATAACCTTGAGGCATTGACAGGCTTAGGTTTTGGTTTGCTTATGTAGGCCACACAGCACTAGAGCCACCTTAGTCTAATGGCCTCCTGTTGCCTCAGCCAAGTGGCTTGTTAATTTCTTGCATTTGCTACACTACCAGAGGTGTTGATCCAGCTACAGCATGAGGTATTTGCTATGGCACAGACTCTTCCTTGTTTAGCCAACAAGTAATCTAAAGCAATTCTACTATCTCAAATTATCTTACCAAGAAAACCTAGGGACTTCTGTTCTGTAGGTATGGCCTTAGCAAGATCCAGCGATAGTTGCCAGAGAAGCATTGTCTTACCGTGTATTAACAGAGAGAAAAAAGCAAGTAGTGAAAAGGCAAAACGAATAAAGGTTTCAAATAGGAAATAAAGATCTTGATCCGTGATCTCGGGAGAGCTGTCCATCTCAAGATGCTATCTGCTTCTGGAGAGGAACCTCCATAAGCCAATTTTAATTTTAGGTCTCCAGTTGTACAGTTCCAAGAGTCTGGAGGAGCCCTTTTTAACTGGGAGATACGGACCCAAGGTTTAAGGCCCTGAAGTTTGACTGCTGACTTGGTACGGTCCCTTCTAAGGAGGTTCAAGGGTAGTCTTTGTTCTTAGTGATTTCAAATCAGAAGGGTAGGAGAAAACTGGAAATCTTAGTTTGGAGAGTAGCCAGATATTTGAGAAAACTAGAACAATTCAGGATCCAGTCCGGTTTACAGGTATATAACAAAAGCTCAAAGACAGTGAATAGGACTAGAATCTGATATCCACAAGATCGTATTATAATTTTCTACTACAACATAATTTTTTTTATAATCACCCCCATTTCTATCAAAGATAATCACAGTAAGGCTAATTTGTTTGCAGAATAAGTCTAGTCTCATAAAACTTGGGCTGGTTATTTACAGAGGTGCAGTAGGAAGAGTAATTGACCGTATAGGCTCTTTTTAAATCTGTTTTGCTAGGACTTTTCATAAGGAATCTTAGATTGAACTTTTAAAGGCTCTCCAGATTAAGCAGTCAAGTCAAGGATTTGTCATTTCAGACTTCATCTGGAATACCTATAGATTTGGGTGAATTCCTCTCTTCTCAAGGTCCCTAAGATATCCTGAGGTTCTCGGGCCTGCCAGGAAGTGACCTTCCTTACTCACCTGGTAAGGTTTCTTGGAACCCTATAAACAAGATGCCAGGCCAGTTTTTCTTAGGAGCTTTATTGCCTCCATAAAGTCAGCCTTAGTTCCTTAAAACTGTCCGGTCATATCTGATTTTATGCATATTCTCAAATATGACATTCTAGTCAAAGCCTTGGTAATATAACCAAGGCTTCCAATTGTGTCCTGTTATAAGAACATATTCTTATTGGGCTTATATAAATCACTATATTGCCATGAAAATAAGACTACACAACAAATTTCCAAATTCTGGAGGGATCAGGTAGGGAAAAAAACGTTTCACTTTTGTTTACAAAGGTATAATTTACCAAACTGCCTTAAGACAGAAAGGTTTCCTTAAATTTGGAAAACAAAACATTAAGGAATCAGCAGTGTTTCAAAGAAAAAGTTGTAAAAAACATTATAATCATCCTCATCAGTTCATTTAATCATATGTTATTAATTCTTGTTCAGGATGAACCCAGTTTTTTCATTAGCTCTGAAAATTCTTACCCAGTTCACTTTTATGCTCTTAAACTTATCAGAAATCTGTATTCTAGATCTTTCCATGAATCTCTAAAGACAAAGAAGCATTTCTGTGAAAGCATCAGAGTAAAACAATAACTCTCTGCAAATGACAAAAAGACTTTTAATAAAGTCTTTCCATACCTTTCCTTACCCCCTAGACACATTCTACTTTCCTTCCTACTTTTCACACAGTTGTTTCCTTTCACCCCTATATTTTAGTAGTTTTAAATTACATATAACGATTAGAATTCGTAACCCTTAGAATCCTTACTTCCTAGTGAAAACTAAGAAGCAAGCAACTGTGGACTGTTAACACTAGCATTCTGTGGATTGGCACATTTATAAATACATTTCATAATTTCCAGAAGTATATTCTCCCTCACAGTAAATTTTTCCATATGGCATAAAACACGTTTACCAATAAACCCAAATATCTTTAGTTCCTCTGTAATAAGAAGCCAAAGTAGATAAAATGCCAAAAGTAGATAAATTTGTGTTCAGTAATTAATGTTTCAGTATTTTATCTTACTTGGAAATGATCTAGTCAATGAATATCCATAATTTAACTCAGTAGAACTTTCACCTAGTTTCCAAATCGCCCCCCACATACTTTTGTTTTTGTCCTTCTAATAAGAATCACCTCCCTGAAGTCCACATTTCAAAGAAATGGCTCTAAATACTCGAGATGCAGAACGCTTACATCTCAAAGCTCAAAGGCACAGAAAAAGGATGTAAGTTCCACCAAGAAGAACTCTTATTCCCTAAATCCAGATGTTTTATAATATCTGTAAGCCTTCTGAGCTGAATAGAGGAGGTTTTGAGATTGGTAAAAAGGATAGACTTTTCATTGTTTCTAGAGCTGCATTTCTGTTCCTGTCAAAACTCGATTTGTAAGACAAGTAGTTGTTCTTTATTCCTCAAAGAACTGGGTTGCCACCTGAGGCCCAGTGAACCCACCCATCCAACTATATTATCTTCAATTTGCTTCTTTATGTCAGGGAGATTTCCAACTAAGATGAAAATTAAAAGATTCCTATGTTCCAGATTTGGAGCTGTGCATCTTTTGAATGTTTTAGTAAATTCTTCCACAGTGGCCTCAGAATGTTTTTCTTTCCCTCTGGGTACATAATTTCATTTCAGCTTCGTGGAGAAGCCCTTAAAAACAGTTCCTATCAGGCTCTGAATATCAGCTTCCAAAGTAACCAACTTTTTTTTTTTTTTTTTTTTGCATTTTGGCCGCGCTACGCAGCAAGCGGGATGGCATGTGGGATGGTTCCCCGACCAGGGATCGAGCCCCGGCCTCCACAGTGAAAGCACCAAATCCTAACCACTAGGCAATCAAGGAACTCCCCAGAGTGGCCAACTTCTAACCAGAAAGATCACTAAGAAAATCCTTTTAAATATTTTATTAACACGTTTTAGGTGGGACAAACAGTAACTATTCCTGGCAATACTAAACAAACTTTTCTTTTACTTTTAAACCAAAGGTATCCCTATCAAATGACTCAAAAACAAAACCATAGTTTAACCATGGATGCAAGAGGCATCCCCAAAGAAAGTACAAAAGATATTACTCCCCCAGCCCCAAGATCCAGAGCTATTCCCAAAGATAATCAAAGAAAGACAGACTTAGGGCTTCCCTGGTGGCGCAGTGGTTGAGAGTCCGCCTGCCGATGCAGGGGACACGGGTTCGTGCTCCGGTCCGGGAAGATTCCACATGCCGTGGAGCGGCTAGGCCCATGAGCCATGGCCACTGGGCCTGCGCATCCGGAGCCTGTGCTCCGCGACAGGAGAGGCCACAGCAGTGAGAGGCCCGTGTACCGCAAAAAAAAAAAAAAAAAAAAAAAGAAAGAAAGAAAGACAATTCCCCTGGTGGCTGGTGACCCACATTTCTGTCCAGCCATATTTTGGGGGTCCCCAATGTGACAGTTGAGCTGCCTGCACACATAAGAACTGCCAACCTGTGTGCCCTGATGGGCAGAAAGCCAAGCCAAGTTCTCAGGACATAACAAGATAAATGAGAAAGCTATAGCTGTCCCTGGGAGTAAAAAGTCCAAGAACCAGTGGGGACTTAAATGAAAGTTCACAAGCCACCATTCAAAGATCTAATTCTTTTATTTTTTATAATAAATTTTATTTATTTATTTTTGGCTTCATTGGGTCTTCATTGCTACACGCGGGCTTTCTCTAGTTGCGGTGAGTAGGGACTACTCTTCATTGCGGTGCGCGGGCTTCTCATTGTGGTGGCTTCTCTTGTTGCGGAGCATGGGTTCTAGGCACATGGGCTCAGTAGCTGTGGCTCGAGGGCTCTAGAGCACAGGCTCAGTAGTTGTGGCACACGAGCTTGGTTGCTCCGCGGTATGTGGGATCTTCCTGGACCAGGGATCGAACCCATGTCCCCTGCATTGGCAGGCGGATTCTTAACCACTATGCCACCAGGGAAGCCCCCAAAGATCTAATTCTTACAAACACTTTTCTCCTGCCAATCTGAATCTAGAATGGAAGGAACACTGTGAAATTGTACCTTGCTCTCTCAACCAGGCACCACAGGTGGAGGTCCAGGAGAACTGCCTTTGGTAAGAATTCTCACCCTTTATGGGCTTCTGCCAGCTTTCCCGGGATCCCATCAGCAGGCTCTAAAGCAAGTGGAGTGTCCCAGCAGGTGTCATCCTGGTCACCAGAAACTGTAGAGGAGGAAGAATAATTTTCCCTCTACCCTTATTGTAAGGGTTGGCTGGGGTCCCTTCTTCTCTAGGGCACCTCATAAGTGGATAAACTGTGGCTACTGTAGTACAAGGTTGTCTTTGGTAAGGATAGCCTACTTGTTCACCCTTAAAACAAAATTTCATTCACCTGAGACCTCACACAGGACCAGCCCAGTTTAAGTCCAACCCAGTCTGACCCCGGACCCAGGCTGACTCCAGCCAGTTTCTGGACCCAGTCTGGAAGAAGAAAGGCTCAACTAAAGTCTGACAGTTCATACTGCAAAAGCTTGTGGAGCTGGGGTGGGAGAGGGACTTACCCACACCTCCAGAGGCAGCTAGAAACCAGCAAGCCAAGGGGCTCAGCAGATACCTATCTCTGGCTGCTCGGGGTCTCCTTCCTTTGTTCCCTCTTCTGACACCAGAACTGTTAAAAGACAAACTGAGGAATATTAAAAATTTTAAGAGTTTGTTTGAACAAAAATGGATTCAAACCGGGCAGTGTCAAACTGGAAGATGTTAGGAGCGCTCCACCAACGGGAGCTCAGGGAGAGGCTTTTATAGAGAGGGCAGAAGCGAAGCAAGGAAGTCATTAATGGGCCACAGCTTAATTCCTGACTGGCTGTTTGTGACTGGTCATCCTTAGGTTTCCATTTCATAACCCTGTTTTGATTTTGGTTTGCTAACATAGGCCAACTTGGCATTAGAGCCACCTTAGTGCGACGGCCTCCAGGTTTAATCAGCAACAGTTACCCAAAGGATTTTCTACTTGGTTTACTCTGATGCTTGCTTTTGGGTGGAGGGAGGGCCTAGGATGATGTCAAATTACAGTCTTTCCTCCTCCCCTCAGGAAGTAAAGTCCACTGGCAGGAGTGCCTAAATTGGCTCTAACCCTGGGCTCTCACAATGCTTGCTTGTTTTCACAGGGCAGAAGAATGAAACGCCTTAGAAAAAGAGCAACATTCTGGAAAATTGTATAGTTTCTTTTTCTTCCCAGATTGTCTCAAGTCTGTGGAGGATTCCCTTGCTACACACCACATCAAAGGTAGGATGAAAATGGGACTGTGTGTTGGGGTTGGTCCTCTATAGTGTTTTGAACAACCGGCATCTCTCCCTACGCGGCCTGCTCACCAGACAGACGGCCATACCACACGCCATGCCGGCAGATTCTCCTTCCCAGGAAGAAAGAGCCTGCCTGCCTACCTGCCGGTGGCAAATAAAGAATGCCGCCCTCTCTCTCAGAGTATCTACATTTTCTCTTTGCTTTTCCTCTCTCTATATATTTATTTTACTGAACCACTTGTGAGAAGGTAGCAGACTCTATGACACTTCACTCCTGAGCTTCTTAGCACACGCCTCCTAAGAACAAGCACATTCTTCGGCAGAACCACGAGACCACCATCACCCCTAAGAGATCTAACCTGGTCTGCTACACAGTCCTCATTCCAATTTCCCCAACGCAGCTCCTAAAGTCCTTTCCAACTTTTTTCTGGCCTGGGATCCATTCGAGGAACATGTTGTTGTCATGTCTATTTAGTCCATTAGAATATTTTCATTTTAGCAAGTGCTGTGAAAGGGAATTTCCAAACCTGAAGTTCCCCATCCCTTTTTTATCTCTCTAAAGTCAAGAGCTTACCCAGAGGATGGTGCACAGTTTGCCCTAGGATTTGGTTTGCAGACCTGGGGGGAGAATAGTGCAAGGAATGGCCACTCCACAATCAGTGAGGTCAGGCTTTGCGATCAACTCCTTTGCTATTCCTGCCTGAAGTGAACTGAGTGGTCATCTTTCAGAGGCCATTCAAACTGGTGGAAGAGAGATTTATGTTGTGGCTTTGATGTCCCTCACATCACAGCCTTTTGTTATCTTTTTCTCATTTCTCCCATGGTTCTGCCTGGATCATGATTATGGAATAAACGAGGATAAGGGGACAGTCTAGTGGGGCAGACTTTATATGTAACTAAGGACATACTCCAAGAGAACTGTCAGCTCCCTGTGGACTTCCAGGGGAAGCCAGGCAGCAGACCTCCACAAACATCCCCCAAATGGTACAAAGCCCTGCTTGTATTTTTGAGGTTGAGATCAGAGAGTCTATAAACTCCAGAGAGTCTGTAAACTTTAGAAATGAGGAGAAATCATCTAGTTTCAGAGGTGGGCTGAAAAAAAATTACAGTACAAGTGGTTTTATGCCACAGAGGAAATAAAAGTTAAGATCATTTTGTCGACTGAGTCAACTCTGTCTTGGATTCGTCACAGGAATCTTCTGCATTTAAAACAAACGAAGCATCATGCTGAAGAGGGAGGGGAAGGTCCGACCCTACACGAAAACCCTGGATGGAGGTTGGGGATGGATGGTTGTGTTTCATTTCTTCCTGGTAAGAATTTACTTTCCCCTTCGCTACTGCCTGAAAGAAGGCTCCCTGAGAAAGGCTCAGAGCAGACTAAGATCACTTATGAAATCCTTGACATTTGAATGGAAAGGGGGTTAGAGCAAGGCCAGGAACTGCCAATGAACCCAAGAGAAAGTTGAAAATGTCCTCCTTGAGTGAAAGCAGAAGCATTCCATCCTGTCTCCCACCCCTCCTTAAACCTACAGAGTGCTCCAGTTACCATCAGCAGCTCTGCCCTCGCTGCATGGCAATTAGGATTTGGGGACAATCGTACATTTAACCATCCCAGAAGTAGCACTGGAAACCACTAAAAAGTGCTTTTGCAGGGGTGGGTGGGGAGGGGGTTCCCCAGCTCAGCCCAGCATAGACGTAACCCTGCTGGAAGCATCCTCTGTCTCTCCTAGGGGGCAGGGACTTTTCTTCTGTTCTGCCTGCTGTCCACTTCCCAACCCATCCCCGCCAACCATAACTTATGCTAGAGTTAGGCCCAATGTATATTTCTGACATGTCTGGAAAGGGAGAGAATGATGTGGATTCTGAAACTGGAGCCTGATTTTTCTCCTTCATCCATAAGCAGCTGGACTCCGCACTCTGTTTTTTAATTAACTTCTTTCCTTCCTCCTCCCAGAAGCTCTTGGGGTCGTTATGTGAGGCAGTGGTGATGTGACTCAGCATGCTTATTCTGATGGGACTGGTGAATCCCATCACAGCTATATCCCAAACCACCCTGAGAATGGCACCAGCTCCCCAATTCCTCTTAAGTGTTCCCAAGTAAGTTAACTTTGAGATGTATTCACAAAGACACCCTTCCCTCCTGATCCTCCTCCCCAGCCCAGCCCTACAGTAAGAAGCTCCCAGGGAAGGGAGTGCAGGTCCTGGTGACTACTAACTACCCTGAAGCCCACAATGTGGAAATACCACACCTCCTCCCTTATGACAGAGAAGGGGAAAGGAGGGCAAGAAGTCCTCAGCCAGGATATACATAATACAAAACTCCGAACCACAGGACTATTTGTTAAACATTAGCTTCATTACCAAAGAATGTGGAATCTTTTTTTTCCTCCCAGAAGTGTTACTAAAAAGGAAACTAAGGACACCCTAGGTCTGAGAGCCTTCCTGTGACTGGGTCACCTCCCCACATCACAGGCTTTGCAGACCTGGCATTGTTGGTGAGGATCTCTAATTCTCCCACCTTTCTCCCCAATAACTCCTTTTCCTGTATTATCCTCTGAGGATAGGAAGTTATTTGATCAATTTAGTTGCTGGTAAGAAAAGCTGTCTAACAACCAGATTAATAAACAATGTCCCACTTTTTTGGGTGTGATGCTACTTATAAAAGCACACACACAAAAAAAACATTTTGGGTCCTCAAAATGTTAACAGTTAACTCAGGCCAATCACCCACAGTGGTAATGTGGGTACTTAAGATGACGATGCTTTTGTGTCTGCATAAGTTACAAGTCTACTTTTCTATAATAGATGAGCTCCTGAAAAGATGAGTGAAAAACCCAATAACAACATGTTCTTCAGGAGCTCTCTACTTTTTTTAAAAAAATGACTCATATTCTAACTTACCATACTTTATAACTACATATTTGCATGATTGTTTTCTGTATTCAGCCTGTGTCCCAGGACTGAATGTTCCATGAGCACAGGGGCCAAGTCTGTTTGCTCACCACTGTAAGCCCTAGTAAATAGCCTGGAACACAGTAGGCACTCAATATATACCTGTTGACAGATGGGAGGATGGATGGATGGATGACGGGGTAAGCCCATGTACAGTGTCTGATGTGGACTCTGGAACAGGACTGAAACCCATCAACCTTGGTCCAAAACACGAGATGAAATAGTATAATATAGATTTATCTAGTCTGCTTAGTTAACTAAGGGAATATCTGGACCTTGGGGAAAAGATTTTTAATAGCTCTGAGTCAAAACAGAAACAAAGTTGGAAGGTTACAAGTTAAGGGAGGGAGGCAGGGTGGCTAAAAAGGCTATGTCCTTGGCCTTCTTGATATACACAGTGGTAGGCACAGACCCAGTTATTAGAGACAAGTCATATCCACTTACAGCTGCTATGCCCAGACACCAGGGAAAGACCAGAGAGGAAAGGTACTAAATTGGGGGGACCAGTAGCTAGCCAAACTCAGATGGCTAAGAACATAGAGGCCAGCATCGTGTAGATGCCCGCACAGAACCCATGTCCACAGAAAAAGAGGAAGGGTAATTTTACAGAATGATGCCTCATTGTCACATTCCCTGCTCATGAGAGGAGGCAATCACCGCCCTGTATTTTAAACTGAAAGAAACAAGTCTGGGTCATTTAAGGTTCATGTATATTCTCTAGCCTCATTTCCTGATAGGGGTGCGTTTAAGGCACGTTATGATTACAAAGTGCTTGATAAAATGCTTTTTCCATTTTTGAATATATAGCCCTGGTGTCCATAGCATTGTTCACTCTAAATAAGGAAAGTCTTGTAGCTTCTATCAAATCAGAATGGGAAAAAGTACATTAAGGGACTTCCTCCTCACCACCCCATCTTTTGCAACCTTGGAGCACCACCACTGATTCCTAGTCCCTTATTCCAAACAAGAAATAATACTTGTCTGAAGTAAGAGTCTAGCAGAGAGGTTGGAGGGGAAGGCCTTGGTTATTTTATTCAGTAGGTAGAGGCTGAGGGAAGGAGGTTCCTAAGTGGAGGTAGGTCTCTGATTTGGGTGAGTGGGTGGATGGTACTAATCAAGAGAAATGAAAAGGAAGAGTAGGCATGGGATAAGAGAAAGATGAGTTTAGTTTTGGATAAGTTAACCTGAGTTAGAAAGATATGGTAGACATTAATATGAGTCTCGAGCTCTTGGGAGAGCAGAATGGTTACACAAGATAACAAAAACATAGTTAATAGTTTGAGTATTAAGTGCTAAGTATTACTTTACCAGAATTTTCTCAGTCTTCACAGTACTATGAGCTAGGTGACATTTACTTTTCCTCTACTTTATAAAAGAGGAAGCTTAACTTCCGTAGTTTGCCCAAGGTCACACCCCTAATAGGAAGCAGAGCCAGGATTCTGGCCGTGGCAGGCTGACTGCAGATGGAACACAGTATTCACAACTACACCATGAGTTCAAGGGTGGTAATTAAAACCTTGAGACTGAATGGTTGTCTATGGGGCAGGTATAAAATGAGATGACTGCAGAACCACAGGGGGAAATATTCACCAGGTGAACAGAGTAAGAATCAGTGAAAAGGAACCCAGGATCTGTGGTCCTTCCACAATGCATAGCCAGCTTGACAGCAGAGAAAGTGGCCTTGAAACACCAAGGCCACTGAAAAAAAGGAAAGGAAAGGGGCCACTAAGAAGCCCCTGGAGACAAGAGTGAGTACATGTGGCTCCTGGGCTTTGACTGACTGCAGAGCCTGGCTAGGCCTCCCTTCTAGTTCCCCTCAGACCCTTGCTCCTCACTGCCCCCCTTCTAATCAGAATTCCAAGAAACAAATGCTGGTACTCCACTGAAAGAAAACCTCAAAAGAGGCGCTCCGCCTAGTGGAAGGAATGAGGGTGGTGCGGGCAAAAGGGTTAGATGGGACAGAAAAAAAGGGTGGGGGCACATGACCCAACCGTAAGGTGACCATACATCCTCATTACCCTTGCTGTCCAGGCATCAATTAATAGCACTACTTTTCACTCTCAAAGAGCTTCAGCTGGGTGATAAATTATTATGGTTGCCGTATTTATATACCAGGTGAGGGAGGGTACTCAGCTCAAAAGCAGAGTTAAAGCAAAGCTAACCTAAGGACTGACAGAACAATTCTTTTGGATCAACACACATCTCTCACAAAGGTAACTGGAATTAGCTGTTTTTAACAGATGCTACTGTAACAGGATGGTATAGTGGTTGGTCTGGAGTCAGTCTATCTGGGTTCAAGTCTTAGCTCCAGCATCCCCAACTTGAGCAACTTTTAAGCTAAATCTCAATTTTCTGAATTTCTAATACAATATTGACACACCTATTCCATGCCTTTGTAATGAGAATTAAATGAGATGCCTTCATGTAAAGTGATTAGACACTCTAAGTGGACAACCCGCCCCTAAAATTTAAAATGTTACAAAGAGGAACTGGCAAACAAACTGGTAAAATACAGGTTACACAGAGAATCAGAGCCTCCAGCAGTTCCAACCTCCCCTGTAATGGCTTACTCACCACCTGACTTGGACTCTTTGGTCTGCTTTGATTTAGGTAAATGTATTCGTGATGGGGATGACCAAGACTTTTGCAATTTTCTTTGTGGTTTTTCAAGAAGAGTTTGAAGGCACCTCAGAGCAAACTGGTTGGATTGGATCCATCATGTCATCGCTTCGTTTTTCTGCAGGTATAAAGCCATCAATAAGCTTGCTGTCCAAGGAAAAGGACCACCAAAGGGCAATTCCAAGAAGACTCACCTGTCAGTCAATCAAGACTGAAGCTTTGCTAAAACTCAGGTTCATTTATCAACATGTAAAGCTGAGAAAAGGACTTGCAGTGTTTAGCCTCCGCTTGACTTGGAAAAACTAGACAAATTAGTGCTTAAACAAAGAAAGGTGAAGAATCCAACTATTTAATTCCATGATTCAATTTTCATGCCTTGTTTCTTTCAACAGTGTCTTAATATAGGTCCAGTGAGCCAGTCTCTCAACTGGAATGTCGACCATAAAGCTCTGACCATAAAGCTCTAAAAGACAGAACCAATTCCTCTTCCTTTAGTTCTAGTTGGAGCTAGAACATGGTGTAGATAAATAATTGAACTTTGTTCTAGTCATAGGTCACTAGAGGCAACCTTTTTTTGCAGAGGTTTCATAATGCATTTTCAGCAAGCTTCCTTTCCAAACCTGCTTATTTACAATTTTTTCTTTAAAACAAACAAAAATCAACAAAACTTCTTCCTAAAAGCAAAATAGTGTGGGGCTGGGAATATTAAGGAACTCAATACAGACACCTTTTTGAAGGATACACAAATGTAGAGTCCTCTTATTTCCCTTCAGTTGCCCATTTAAACTGCACACCAGAAGACAAGGGATGCCAGAGCACATTTAACTAGCATTTGTTTCTTTTCCCAAGGTCCCCTAGTTGCTGTTACTTGTGACATAATTGGAGAGAAAACTGCCTCCATTCTTGGGGCTTTCCTTGTTACTGGTGGATATCTGATCAGCAGCTGGGCTACAAGCATTCCCTTTCTTTGTGTGACTATGGGATTTTTACCTGGTGAGTCCATTGTAAAAGTTAAGACTTAAAAAAAAAAATGGAACCAGGAACCTTCCCTTTTACTCTCCATGAGTTCAAAAGACCTACTTATATTATCTCAGGTCCAGGAGAATATCTTGTCCAGTACCAAGCCACTTAATGTGAAAGTGATTCCAAGCTATTATGTTTTTCTTTTAGGTTTGGGTTCTGCTTTCTTGTACCAAGTCGCTGCTGTGGTCACTACCAAATACTTCAAAAAACGATTAGCTCTTTCTACAGCTATTGCCCGTTCAGGGATGGGACTGACATTTCTGTTAGCGCCTTTTACAAAAGTCCTGATAGATCTATATGACTGGACAGGTGAGTCATTCTAAGTTTCTGAACCATCAACTCTGTAAGATTTAATGTTGAGCCCTCTCTATGATGACTACAGAGGAAGTGAGCATGATTCTAAAGTAAAGTATTCTTCCTTGGAGAATATATGGCAAAAGAGACTCTGAACTACTTGCAGGCTTTGCCCGCCATGCAGGCAACTCAGAGTTCACCATAGAGTTCAAGTCTGAGGGGATGGAGGGCAATCTATGCGGCTGGGGAAACACACCTTTGCAGGGAAAGCGGTATTCCTGCGGAAACAAGGATCCTCTACTCAAAGCATTCTCTTCAAATTTTCTCTTTAAGAAAAAAATCTGCATTTAAAAAAGTCTCCTCCATCAGATTCACTAAAATAGACGGAAAAAAACTGAGTGAAAAGAGGATTATGTTCCTTAATACTTAATCTTTTATATACTGTCAACTATAAATTTTCACGAATAAAAACCATTCACTCCACAATTTTCTTCATACCTGAGATAAAACATTTGGATTAAAATAACCTCAAAGTATTGGGGAAAAAAATCTATGTATATGTACATATATGTGAATATATAAGCCTATTCCTATCTACAGAGCAGTTTTGTTGAACTTTTCCTTTCCTGATTAAAAAAACCACCAGTAGTCTCATGGTGAACAAGACCAGCTGACAAATCCGTAAGACAGGATAGCAGAACCTACAGTTAATTCTATCTCTAGAAGCAACACACCCAAGTCACAGCTTTGGTCAGGACATGCTGAAGTCAAGCAACTACTCAGCTTCAAAGGCAACACTGGCATGTCTTCTTTCTAGGACATTTAAAACATCACGGGATGACAGGCTATCTCCTCTTCTAAGGCAGTTTCCAAATGATTCCCGTTACCTAATTCTGTATTTTCTGTACCTAAATCTACACCCTCCCTTCAGGATATTTAAAACACACTGTAATTTTCTAACATTTGAAATGACTTCCCCCCACCCCAAACCATTTTTTTCCTTTAGCACAAATAACTCTCCTTCCATGCCCCCTAGTGGCACAGCTTTCCCCTTTTCTATCTGCAAGGACTCCGTTTTCACAAGGATACAGCAGTGTGTACGGCTAACAGTTAAGTCAATGGATTTAAATGCTTTCAGCTAAATACAAGGACAAAGCAGTGTTTTCAGGAATTACTGCACTATGACTGAATATTTAGTGGTGGGGCCTCTTCTGAGCCTAAGCATACAGAGTATTGTGAAATGAGAGAGGTAATTTTTAGCTTAACTTCTCAATTTCTCTCTCCTGTTTAGGTGCCCTTATATTATTTGGAGCAATCACATTGCATTTGGTGCCTTCTAGTATGCTCTTGAGACCCACCCATATCAAAAGCGAGAGCAATTCCAATATTAAAGATAAAAGTAGCAGTTTTTCTGCAAGTGGTCCAGAGGCAGCATGTGGGACAGAAACATCATGCCGCAATGAGATACAAGAGTCTGCCATCAGGGACAATACTATGCAGGATGGACAACCTGGTATAAGTTTAACAGTCTCACAAAATCAAAATGAAGAGTTCAACAATGAACCTAACAGGAACAGACTCTTCCAAAAAACTAATGACGAAAGTTATGGGAATAAGACTATTTTGTGGAGCTGCAAACAAAAACTCTTTGATTTTTCTCTTCTTAAGAATCCTTTTTTCTACATATTTACGTGGTCTTTTCTCCTCAGTCAGTTGGCATATTTCATCCCTACCTTTCACCTGGTAGCCAGAGCCAAAACACTGGGGATTAATATCATGGACGCCTCCTACCTCGTTTCTGTAGCTGGTAAGAAAGTCTACTTCAACCTCACCCTCAAAAGGAGAAATGAACTAAATTTCACAAAAATTTATTAAATTTAATTTTTAAAAAGCTTAAGAGTAATATTTTTTTTAAAAAAAAGAGTTGTGGGAAGGCCAGAAAAGCAAGTTTTTTGAGGCTGGTGGGAGCAGCAGGACTTTCCCTCCAACCTGTCACTGCATCTTGCACACAGGCTCTTCCCTACCAGACAGCGGACCCCAAAGCAAGTCTTATTTTCATATGTCAGTATCTAAGTATTTGTTGGATACCGAACTTTAGAAAGCTGGTTCTCAGTGACAACAGCCATTTTAGCAAGCAAAAACAATCCTAGGTAGGCTGTACAGTGCAGTGGTTGAAAGGATTGGTTCTGGAGCTAGACTTTCCAGGTTCAAGTTTTTGCAGTGTATGACAGTGTGACCTTGGGCAAGATACTTGCCTTCTCTGTGTCTCAATTTCCTTGTAATATATGAATAATAGCATCTACTCTCAGAAGGTTATTAGGATTAAGCAAGTAATGCATGTAGAGTTCAGAATAGTACATGAACTACTGTAAGCATTCAATAATGTTCTAGTAGTATTCGTAGCTAAGAATTTTCCCCCCTTTAACTCAAAGTAAGAGGATAAGATAAATAAGCATACTAAGGCTAGTCATTAATAGGTAGGCTGCCATTTAGAATGAAAAAAAAAATCATTTTAGTTGAGTACTTATAAAAATGTATGGAAACAGAATGCTTGATCTAGAAGATATGGATTCTTTCAACTGACAAAATAGGGAGTCTAAAAAAATGAAAATGAATGAAATGGAACTGGTTTGCTCTATCTGGAAATTCTCAGTAGCTCAACATTAACTTTTCTCTTGCTAATTTCTGGAAAAGCCTATTTACCAAGCCCTTGCAAAACTGACTGCACCCCATTTCCAACTGCTTCAGTCAAATAAAACTTGTGTACACAAGAAAAAGATACATAGCTAAACTGACTTTTTTTCCACTAAAGTGTCTGGTAGTATCAATTTAGATCAGATTAGGGCTTTACAGCAGGACCAAAGAACATAATAAAGTTTCAATATGTATCCTAGAAATAACTGTAAAAATATAGAGATGGCAGTATGAATTTTTAATTCCTTTTTGTGGAGCAATTTATGTTTGAACCACAGGAGAATTTTAAGTATAAAACAACTGCAGCTCATGCTCCTCTTGGTGAAAATCTCTTTCAGTATTTAACTGCTATATTAACATATAATAGGATAAAGGATAAGAATGTTCTGTTATCATAAAACTAAGTGAAAAATGTTATTCTTAAATTTTATTCAAGTTACACCATAGTTCCAGTGTTCAAGAGATGATGTCCCATTTCCAGACTTTCTACATATTTTCAAGTTAAACATAATAGCCTTTGGAGAAGGACTTAATTACCAAAACCTCATACAATTATAAGTCTCAACATCTGTTTTTTTTCTTCACCATAAGACTTTATTATTTATACTCCAGTCGTCCACCATATGACTTCCCCAGGACACTAACCTGTGGGTTTACTAATCTTCAAGAAATCTCACTTCCTCACCACTTCAAGGGAGGCCTACTGAGCCCAGCGTTCTCTATAACCTGGTATTCCCAGTTTGGTGGTATGAGTTTCCCAAACACAGTGAGAAAAAATACCTGGTGAGTCCTCTACCCAACTCTGAAGGAGTCTTTCTGGTATTTTATTGATGTGTCTGGAATAGGTAAGTAAATGACAGAATCTATTGATAGACAAATGGAACCGTTTTTTTTTCTCTTATGTCCCAGCCTCAGGATGAAGTCATATTACTTAGGAAAAGATGCCTTATGCATTTACAGTTTTCAAAGGGGCTAGGAAAATGGAATTAGGATTTCATAAGACCTTTTCAATATTGTTCCAGGTATCATTGAGACAGTCAGTCAGATTATCTCCGGATGGGTTGCTGATCAAAACTGGATCAAGAAGTATCATTACCACAAGTCTTACCTCATCCTCTGCGGCATCACTAACCTGCTTGCTCCTTTTGCCACCACATTTCCACTACTTATGACCTATACCATCTTCTTTGCCATTTTCTCCGGTGGTTACCTGGCATTGATACTTCCTGTACTGGTGAGTAGACGTACTCATTAATGTTCTTACACCATTTAGTAAAAGTGTTAACAATCACCTCCTCAAAAGAGAAAACATATTTTGTATTAATTTTATAATTAAAAACATACTCAGAAACCTTGTAGCTATATCTTATCCAGCTATTCATCTCACCTTGGGGGGGTGGGGCCGGGGGGGGTGAGAGGACTATCCCCCCGTGGGACGTGGGACAGGAAAGAAGAGCAAAATAGGGATCAGAAGGATTCCATTTTGCTTATCAGTCTCCCAGGTTAGACTTCTGTTCACTTCTTTCCTTCAGGTCCAGACATTTCTTTGGTTCTAAGACACATCTTGGAAGAGTTCCTTAAAAGAAAAAAGGGCTTCCTGACCAGCACTGGCTTCTCTTTTGTAGAGAGAAGTTCTGTATACTTTAATAAGGACATTGTGTTTTTAACTCCTCTCCATCTTTACCCCAAATTGACATAAAGTCCTAGACCTGAACGGAACTGAGTTATACAAATACTTCTGGGTTTTTCTTGGAACCCCATGGGTTCTTAGAACTAGGTACCCAGTGTGCTGCAACAGAATCCCCCGGAATCTTCTGACCTGATATCAATATTAGCATAAGTGCTGCAGGATCTTATATGAGGCTTAAGCAAAAATCAAACTTTCTAAAGCTGAAATCAACTCCTGTGATATCTGATTTCTTATAAACCAATGGTTGGTATTCAGCCATAGGTGGATTCAATAATACCACTGTCAGCTCCAACTGTAAATACCATTTCCTAACAGAGAAGAGCAGTGAGGTTCAGGGGAAAAAAGTATCCCTGAACCAATTAAAAGATTTTTAAAAAGAAACAAAAACCAACGTTCCTTACTAATAAAATGAAAACACTGTCTGCCTACTGAAATTACTATTCCTTATCTGCCTCAGCTCTTTCATAATGTCAGGGTAAAATGCCATCCAAATCACCTCAGAAGTCAACTGTTCAGTTTCAGATGACATACACAGTATTTGCCCCTCTGTAGGCAAAGGTCTCCACAGAATTTCACCCTCAATATGGCTAACATTGGATTCTAATCCCTGCAGGTTGATCTGTCTGGGAATTCTATGGTACACAGGTTCTTGGGGCTTGCCAGTTTCTTTGCTGGGATGGCTGTCCTTTCTGGACCACCTTTAGCAGGTAACAGCTTACCCACATTCTGAGTAAACTTGAAAAGCAATGAAACAAAATGCTGATCCATGATTAATGGTAACACGTAATGACGTTATCAGGTTAAAAGAAACTGATGATTATCTCTGCTGTTCCTATACCAACGCTCACAACTCCATCACTAATCCAGGAGAATCTCAGGGTTAATTCAACAGATGTGCACTAGGCAGATTCTTACATTCTCTTGGGAGTCTTAGAGCAGGGATTGTGTGTATATCTACTTCTCTGGGGAGACAATCCAGAGTTTTATCAGATGCCCAAAGACCTATGATGGTTAAAAACAAAAACAAACAAAAGCTGTCTTGGATTAAGGCCAGAATCTGTGGAGAGGATATGTGGGGCCACTGGAGAACATTAAATACAAGTAGAGTAAAACTTGGGGGAGTTCTGTTTTTAAGTCAACTTTAAGACTGAAGCATTGTTTTACATTCACTTTTTACCTATTGGGACATTTTGTGCTTGCTGAACATTTAATCTAAGACTATTAAAAGACTGCCTACTCACACAAATTTCTTTAGGAAACAGACTTAAGCTTTAGTATCTTACACTATAGGTTCTCAATATAGTTGAATTACAAATTAGTACAGCATTTCCAATCATCCACAAAAAGGAATTCAGCCTAAAACTTACTTCTGCTTCCCTCAGTCCTGAAGACAGAAAAAGGGTCTGATCTTGTCCCACTATCATTTTTTTAAACTAAGTTTTATAATGACATTAGATTTACACCTCTATGAACTTAAGACTTAAAGGCACATATCAAAAGTATAGAAACTTAATAAAAGAAATTATTACTGAAGGTAAAACAATGTACCACTATCTGAGTTTCAATTTAGGTATACCTATCTAAAGGAAAAAATTACACAAATACACAACTAAGTCCTTATTTGCATTTATGAACACACCTCTTCCCATGAGCTCTAACTCAGCCAATACTTCGTAACTGGAAAACAGGCTAGAATTTTATAGCCCAGAATTGTTATACAGGGAGTGGTAAAAGACCAAGCACCAGAGGTGGCTAGCAGAGCTACTCTATGGCTAGTATCCAGGTCAGTGAAATACAGAGTTCAAATATAGTTTGCTGATGATTTTTTTTCAATTTTGACCCTTCTTCACTGGCTGTCCTAATGATGCCTTGGAACTTTTCAAGCCTATTAGGCCAAAAGTGTAGGGAAGTAACAAATACCAGGGCACAGAATATCTTATTCAAATGACGAAGGCAAATAACAAAACTACAACATGTTTAGAGATACATGTTTTTGTATACATTTAAAAATATTTAAAGAGTTCAATGTATGAGAAGACAAAGCAAGTTTTGTGAGGAGTATTACTTAAAAGGAAAAAGCTATAGATGTATGTGTGGGTCTTGAAACCAATTTGTTGGTCATGATCTTTAAAATTTTTTTTTTTTAATAAAAAAGGACCACGAGCAGATTAGAAATCAGAGTGCATCACTTTATTGTGAAACTTATTTCACACGCACACACACCTATGTAACAGAAAACATATGTGATGTAAAACACATTTCTTACTATTAGTGAGTCAAAAAAAAAAAAGTTACAAGCCTTTTATTACCCAATATCCATGATACCCTAGCACTGTATGTGAGGATAAAGACAGAGCTCATGGTAGAATTTTTACCTGCTAACTCTGAAAATGTTATTTAGGCAATCATAAATTTTTTAAGTTCTACAAAAAAGTCAAAGGAAGTGATAAGGCTATTGCTGAAAGCTTAAGTACAGGTTTTTAGTCTGGGAGTTGCTCAGAGTATCTTAAACAAGATTATGATAATAATATATAATTCAGTTAAGTTTCCTGCTCTGTACCACGGTTTCTCATTGACTACAATGTAGTGCTAGGCTTCTTGCTGAAGGGAGACTTCGGGAGAGCCCTTGCTGTAGGTCCTTGCTCTGTGAAGTGACAAGAGGGTTTTACAAAGGCCATTAGATTTGTTCCTAACTTCTGACTCCAGCAGCAACTACTAAAGAACATCAGAAATACTGAGCTACAGATCCACTCAACCCTCAACTGGTACAGGCAAGTTACGTTACTGTCTTTAGCTTTAACTAAATCAAAAGGCTTACTGGTTATAAAATATTAAATTCTAAACCAAACTTAGATCTTCCGAACTGTATGAGATCCTCATTTTTTACTTACCTAGACTTGTTATTACCAAATTACAAAAGGTGAAATTCCTATAAAAGATTACAGGCATTTAAAATAAGGAATCTAGCAAACAGTAAAATGTTTCACAATAATCCTCAGTCAAAAGACTAGTTAAAAATGGTACATGAATAATAATTTTCTCCTTCCTGTATGGAAATAAAGAAGAAAAACAAGTTAGTTCTATACAGCATATTTTAAAAATTCAAGGAAAGGGGAATATAAAGCACAGGAAACCCAAGGAATCATATAACCGAGATTTTTTAAAGTTACTTTTTTCTTTAAAAAAACGTAAATAGAGCATATGGGCAAGAAAATTATTTATACATCTTTTGTAATGGTGATTATGATAAGAAATACAGTGGCAACAAAATTCTCCATCAGATCTTGGTTAAAATTGACAGGCATTGAAATAAATAATAGTTTAAAAATTATCCCCCACCACTCCCCACAAGTGACCACCCTGCCCGCTCCACCCCACAGCTCTCCCTATTCCTGCCAATACTCAGCAACAAATTCAATTTTAGTTAATAATATGGCCTGCTTCAGACTGGACCAGTTTCAGGGTTTTTCTAGTTTCCTGACCTAGGTGGTCAGTAGACCCAAGGGTAGACCAAATGTCACTGTTCATCCAAACCCAAATGCTGTTTTTTGCTGGTAGATGGCATCCAGAACTATACACTGACACCAAGATGGAAGCCTTGGAAGGTTGTGGAAAAATAAAAAGTATTAATATTTTTAAAACTTAATATACATTTCTAACAGACCCCTGTTAACAAAAGTACACCTGCAGAAAGCAATCTAAATACAAAAATAGTGCCTTTGGCAAAAAAAACAAGTATACAGTCGTATTCTCCCATGTACAAGACAGCTATAAGTTACTTATGTTAAATTCCTAGTCCTGTACCTGAGGTATTTGACATATGAGCTCAAAATGCTAAGGGCTGTTCAGTTTCATTTAAAAATAAAACCACTTGGGCTTCCCTGGTGGCACAGTGGTTGAGAGTCCGCCTGCCGATGCAGCGGACACGGGTTCGTGCCCCGGTCCGGGAAGATCCCACATGCCACGGAGTGGCTGGGCCCGTGAGCCACGGCCGCTGAGCCTGCGCGTCTGGAGCCTGTGCTCCGCAACGGGAGGGGCCACAACAGTGAGAGGCCCACGTACCGCAAACAAACAAACAAATAAATAAACAAATAAAAATAAAACCACCAACAGCCCATATCAGCTGCCTATAAAACAAAACCACCGAATGTAGTTCCTCTCTCTTCCACATACACCCCCCTTTCCCAACTGATGAGTGCATATATTATGCTAATATTTATTTTAATATAAAAAATTTAAATCACAAATCTCTGAAAACTCCCTTAAAATGCCATAAATAATTTTGTTTTTGTTTTCACCACCAAAAATTTATTTTCCATCCATACAGGTGATTTCCCTTATCCATTTAGCCCTCCCTCCTGCCCCTTCCCCTCTGATAACAACTACCCTATTCTCTGTATCTACATGTCTGTTTGGTTTGGTTTGTTCATTTATTTTGTTTTTGTTTGGTTCACAAATAATTATTTGATTGTAACTCAGTATTCATTCAATAATTATTAAGCAACTTATTAGCACAGAACTCTACTAGCTGCCACATGGACAAAGAGAAGACAAAATTATTTGTTCAATGTTCTTTCATACCTTATTGGATCATGGTATAGCATTCACTCTGTCAGCCACATACACTGCTTAACATTAGGACTTAGTCTAAAATGTCTAAAACTGAGAATTGTTAGAACCTGCATTCTTCTTCCACTTCATTAATTGAAAATTCGGTTGAGCCACTGTAACCCATGTCTCCATTTTCTTATCTTTAAATGAAGGCACCCTAAGCTTTGGTATAATAAAAATGACCTTAAAATATAGTAAAGCTTCACTCAATCAAGCAGATATTTCACAAAAATAATTTTTTTCAATAAATTCAAGGAGAGTTGTTTCTAATGCCAAATAATTATAAGTTGATTGTACTCCAGAATAAGCTAAAGGTAACTAGTTCCTAAAGAAGAAGTACATCTCTCTCTTGTTATTATTATTATTATTATTTTTTTTTTTTTTTCCGGTACGCGGGCCTCTCACTGTTGTGGCCTCTCCCGTTGCGGAGCACAGGCTCTGGACGCGCAGGCTCAGCGGCCATGGCTCACGGGCCCAGCCGCTCTGCGGCATGTAGGATCTTCCCAGACCGGGGCATGAACCCACGTCCCCTGCATCGGCAGGCAGACTCTCAACCACTGCGCCACCAGGGAAGCCCTCTTGCTATTATTATTCAACCTCACAATTCATCAGAAACACCATGGGGCAAAACTGGTAATTTTGCATTAACTTTTTCCGAGTTTTTTTCTTTTTTATAAATTTATTTATGTAGTTTTATTTATTTTTGGCTGAGTGGGGTCTTCATTGCTGCACATGGGCTTTCTCTAGTTGCAGCAAGCAGGGGCTACTCTTAGTTGCAGTGCGTGGGTTTCTCATTCTCTTATTGCGGAGCATGGGCTCTGGGCACGCGGGCTTCAGTAGTTGTGGCATGCGGGCACAGTAGTTGCGGCGCATGGGCTTAGTTGCTCCGCGGCATGAGGGATCTTCCAGGACCAGGGCTCGAACCCGTGTCCCCTGCATTGGCAGGCGGATTCTTAACCACTGCGCCACCAGGGAAGTCCTGCATTAACTCTTCATCTGCGTTTTTACAAGAAAAGACAATGGCTAAAATGGAAATTCATCCATCTAAGCTTGTCTCTCTGTCCCATGAACACAGACAAGTTCATCTCCTCATGAAATGACAGGTCATTTCCTATCTCTATTACATCCTCATTTCAGATACAATGTTAAACAGATATTCCACCCAGTCCTCACTCCACCTTTTATCAACCATGCCCTCTAGAGTTTTATCAGTCATCTTGGCCTATCAGTTGAGAATTTCTCTACGGCCTGAAATTTTATTTGGAAAACAAACACACAAGCAACTCAACCTTTTGGTCTGCTATAAATCCATTTTGGAGATTGGGGATACGGGGGACAAGAAGGCAGAACAAAGTTCTCTGTCCTTTAAATCCTGAGAAATATATTATACCCTGAAGAGGCAAAAGGAAACAATGTAAATCATTTCTTTATCCAGTGGTTATTTTCCCCATAAGCAACAAAACCTACAGAATTTTACTTTGATACAGCATTCCTAGGATTAATGAATCCCTACAAAAGCATCAAAAATAAATTCCAAATAGCTCTCTATTGTGGTTTAAAAAGGAGAAGGGGGAGGTAGTCCTTTCCTTGCAAGGCCAAGGAATCAAGTTTCAAAATCCTAACACAGACCACAATCCTCTTAATAAAACTTACAACACAGAGCCAATACTTATAGCACTACCAGTAAATCTTATGGCAAATTTCTATCATGAGGCCTTTAGAGAGCTCCTGTCTTAAAAGGCACTGAGGTTTATATTTGCTAAACCATGTTTCCCAAGATTTTTCCCTTCATGGTACATACAGGAAATATTTGTACAGCACACCCTAAGTAAAATGACAAGGCTGCTAACAGCCAGTGGGCAGCTCTAGTGACCCCAAGAATGTGAGAAGTTCATTGTCTCTGCACACCTTGGAAGTCTGCCACTATTCTACAGCCGAACAGCTAGAAGCTCTGGTTCAACACCGGCCAGTCACTTACAGAATCCTCAACAACTAATTTGAACTACCATCAAGGAACTTTGGAATTAACGGCCTTCTAGGGGTATTTCAAATCTTAACAAGATGACCAATAATAAACTTACAGTAGTAATCCTATTGAAAAGGATTCATAAATCAGCTAAAAATCAACTTCTGAGATATCAGATATGAATACTTTTTAGACAAGATGTTAAACTCATTTTTAAACGTGTATGGCTTAACCCATAAAATGATATAGAGTATCGTTTTTAAAATGTTGACATTTAAAAAAATGAATTTAGATTCTATATTAAACATCAAACTTAAAAGATTATTCCAATCCCTTTTTTGTTGACTGTAAGAAAACTGGTTTGCAAAACTGTTTAAGGAAGCTGAGGCCTATCTTCTTAGTTGTTTTAAATTATCACAGGAAACATTATTAGATATTCCTACCCAGAACAAGGGTTACAGCTATAAAGAAGTAATTTGGACAACAACTTTATTGTATGTAAGAATCAACTGGGTGCCACCTAGGAGGAAGTACGCTTAGGAAGCCAATGAATTTGCACAATTAACATGCATCTTAAGTGAATCTGATGCAGGTAGTCTGGAGACACCAAGGAAATGCTTAGAGGGGACTTCAGCTTAGGAAGTCTGCACCAGTAGGCAGCGTACTCCTCAGAATGCTGGCTACATACAGTATTCCTTAGCATGGAATGGAGGCTCAGATCCATTGCACGCTTTCCTGGACTGTGGCTAGTATTCTCTGCCACTCACAATGCTTTTGCTATGACCACAAAGAAACCCAGTCTTTTGAATGTCAACTTATGCGTGTACTTCCATTTGAAAATGATTAGAATGCAGTGGTTTCTGAACTACCAACAATAACCCTGAAACTGTTTAGGGTTGAAAGTGCATTTGTATACATCTATTTCGTGCTATTATAAAAAAAGTACAAAGACCTAATAAAATCAGATCAAATATACAGTCTTCTTTTTTTTTTTTTGGCTGCACCACGTGGCGTGTAGGATCTTAGCTCCCTGACCAGGGATCGAACCCGCGTTCCGTGCAGTGGAAGTGAGGAGTCCTAACGACAGGACTGCCAGCCAATTCCCTATACAGTCTTATTTTACTTTCAATGGTGGGGAAAGGCTAATTATTCCAACCAAACAGAGATGTTTGGTTAAAGCAGCAAAGCTATGAATTTAACTTACCTAGTAGCCACTTAAATTTAAGCTTGATTATGAAGCTAATATTTTCATAGGACAATTAATTAATAATAGTACACTATAGTCCTGCATCTTACATTTCACCTCATATTTGCTATTATAAATAACATCTTAAAACTAAATACTCAACTGCACATTATTATCGTATGGAATGGCAATTAGATCTTAGAGACAGAATTTTAAAATATACTAATCTCTCAATAATCAAGCATGAATGGGAGAAACAGATTTAAAACAAATTATTTCATTAAACTTTGCATTGGTTATTCCCTGGCAGTCCAGTGGTTAGGACTCAGCGCTCTCACTGCCAGGGGCCCAGGTACAATCCCTGGTTGGGGAACTAAGATTCTGCAAGCTGTGCGACACGACATACATACATACATACATACATACATACATACATGCATACATAAATAAATAAATAAAAACTTTGCATGGAAATACATGGAAACAGTTCTAAAGCATGCTAAGTAATTCCCTGCCCTGGTAAGAAAATACACTAAATATATCTTAATCTTTCACATTTCAGAAACAACATTCTGACTTTAAATGTATGTGAAATGAAAGGCTTATAAGCAGTTTTCTCTTAAACTGTTTTAGTCCCTCCAGGATTTATAAAACAACTCAGTTTCACTATTTTTAGCTTTACCCTCCTGACCTTTCAGCAGCACTATCTACCTCCCTCTCCAAGAATTTGTAGTCTTTTCCTAGAGTGTTACTTCAAATACCCCTGTCTTACAATTCACAGGTTATATATAAACTGGTAAATTGCTATACTAAGGGACGAAGGCAAGAATGACAAAGGATAAGAGGGGGTGCTGCTGCTTTCCACAGTTCCTCCTTCATAGAAATTTCTAGAAAAACTGACAGATTGGTCAACCGTTTCTTAGATATCTAAAGGTCAATCAACATAATACAAAGACTTGTCCCAGTCGGTTTCACTATTTTGCTTAACTCCAAGAAACATTTAATTGAGGTCACTGATCAAACAGTAAAAGCAAGTTAAAGTTAGCTGAATTTAAATAAAACATTCCATTCATTCATTACATTAAGAAAAGGAAACAAAAAGCTAATGAAGCAAACAAACAAAAATTGAAAGTCTCTATCACAGCCAAGTGAGAGAATAAAAAGGAGAGGAGATAGAGACACACAATCAGACAAAAAAAAAAAAAAAAAGGGTATACTCTACACATCCAGTGAGAAATCATGTTCCAAGACATAAGTGAAAATCAAAAGGTACAATGTAAGCTCCATGCAGACAGATATTTTCATCCATTTTTGTCCATGGGTTTATCCCTAGTAACCAGAACTGTGCTGGCATAGAGTACCAAAATTTTTTGAATAAATGATCAGAATAACATCCTTGACTTAAGGTTTTTCAAGATTTTAAATATAAAAACTTATAAAAGTCATATTGTAAGTTTGCATCTACAAACATAATATGCATACAATAATCTAGAAAAGACTGTGACTCCCCGAGAGGTCCTGAGCCCTTTTTAGGGAGCCTGAGGTCAAAACTATTTTCATAATAATATTGAGACATTATTTGCCTTTTTCACAGGGTTGACTTTTGCAATAACGTATAAACATTGGTGCCTTGCACAAATATTCTTTACCACCACAAACTCACACTTTTTTTTAAAAAAAGCGTTTCACCTAAGAAGTTCTAGTATGTGCCATTAGCCAAATGATTTTGAGGACCCTCCCAATTCTTGCTTTTAAAAGAGCACTTTGAGATTTCAGGGGGAATTATCGTCATTGTTTAACCCACTTGGCCAAGTAAGTCAGTTCCTTTTCATTTGTTCTCATAACCTCCTGAACCATCCATCCCCTCACAGCCTTTATCTCAGGTGTAATTTATGCGGTTAATACCAAATCCCCACTAAACTATATGGTCTATGAGGGCAGGGACCATGTCTGTTTTGGCTCATTATCATATCCTCAACACCCAGCACGTTGCTGGGAACACAGTAAGAATTCAAATGTCTGTTCAGTGAAGGAAAAAAAGATAATAATCAGTTCTCACTTTTTTCTTTGGAAAATAGTAATTCACAATACTTTTCTTCATAAGAATAGTGGTCTTCTAATAAAATTCATTGTAAAATGAAATGGTACGTGTTCCTAATTTTCTCCAACTTCCATTACAAGACTGGAGATGGGCTCTGGGTTCACGATTACTTTTAACCCAACGTTTAAACCCCTAACTCAGATGGAATTGATTTAACTTCATCAATAGAAAATAAGACAGGTAAGCAGCTTGACTAACTTTCTAATGGGTCACAATACAGACTAGTAAGTACAGGAGGCTCCTTCCTTCAAGGAACGGTTCATGGCTGGGAACTACTAATGGAAAGGTTTGCATCACTAACAGAAATCCTTCCTTCCGTATAGGCTGGTTATATGATTATACCCAGACATACACCGGCTCCTTCTGCCTCTCGGGCATATGCTATCTCCTCTCTTCAGTTTCCCTTTTCTTTGTACCGTTGGCTGAGAGATGGAAAAACAGTCTGACCAGAAAGAGAGAGGACTGCAATCAAGTGAGAGCTTAACAAAACAAAGTCTAAACTAAAAGTCACTGGAAACAAAAGCATGGAAGAAAAGTACCCGCATTTGTAAACTAAGAAGGTGAACCACATAATTTTTTAAGGTTCCTTTTTGCTTTAGCACTCTGAAGAATGTCTAACTGGTGGTAAGAAAAGAGTAATAGCAACTTAAATTAAACTCCGTTAGTATTTAATCAAATAGGCTAAAATTTTAATCAGTTGAAGCAGTTACTTTAGATATTAAATGAAAATCAGAATGTACTGTAATAATAAATTAACCAAACTCTCAGCTGTGCCATGGTAATTCAGTCGCAAAAATATGTAAAGACAGAAAACCATTTTCCTTCATATAGAGCAGTATTAAACAGAGTCATTGAACTCTGGAATGTGAATGAACATTGAAACATTGTTTAGTGACTGGAAGAGTAAACACCCCCCAAATAGTTTATCTTTGCTTCTTAACTAGAGGTAATCTTTGTTTTCTTTCATTATTTTGTTTCTTAAATTTTCTATAATAAACATGTATTGCTATGTAATAAAAAAATAAATAAGAACTGCTAAAAAAAGAAAAAACCTCACAAACAACAAACCTTTATTGCAAGATCATTTGAATAGTATTCCTACTCATCCAAACAATGTTACTTTTTCACTATATCTAATGATCTGGAATGTTCAAGCTAAATATCTAGACATATCTTCAGAACAAGTTTTATATGAAAGTTGAATAGGTGGCTCTTAACGGGAGATAAACCAAAAGATGTTTCTTAAATATGGAATAATTATGTTAACTAATTAATGTCACTTAGACTAAGCAACTACATGTGGATAGAGAGCTCTTCATTATCTAGGTGATTTTAAAAGGAAAAAAAGACCACCCTAGAGTTCTCTGCAATACCAACCTCCTCTAGAATCTCCTTCAGAATGGTCCTCAAGACTATTATTACTATTATTATTCCATCTTTCCATTCCTCTCTGCTTTGAAATATCTACTAATTCCCTATAGAGAAAAATCCTAAACTGAAAGCCTGGTTTTAGCTCCAAAATGCCACACCCTCTCACTCTCTACGTGTGCCTTTGTACAAGCTGTGCCACCAGTTACAATTCCAATGGCTTGCCATTCTCCACCAGGCACGGTCTCACTTATCCTTCACAATCTGACTCACCAAAAGCCTCTGGAAAACCTCCCCCAGCATTGTCATTCTCTCCTCTGTAATCTCATCTAACTTTTTTTTTAATTAATTAATTAATTTTTGGCTGCATTGGGTCTTCATTTCTGTGCGTGGGCTTTCTCTAGCTGTGGCAAGCGGGGGCCACTCTTCATAGCGGTGTGCGGGCCTCTCACTATCAAGGCCTCTCTTGGTGTGGAGCACAAGCTCCAGACGCGCAGGCTCAGTAGTTGTGGCTCACGGGACTAGTTGCTCCACGGCCTGTGGGATCCTCCCAGACCAGGGCTCGAACCCGTGTCTCCTGCATTAGCAGGCAGATTCTCAACCACTGCGCCACCAGGGAAGCCCTAACTTTTTCTTTTTTATCTTTATTGGAGTATAATTGCTTTACAATGGTGTGTTAGTTTCTGCTCTATAACAAAGTGAATCAGTTATACATATACATATGTTCCCACATCTCTTCCCTCTTGCGTCTCTCTCCCTCCCACCCTCCCTATCCCACCCCTCCAGGCTGTCACAAAGCACCAAGCTGATCTCCCTGTGCTATGCGGCTGCTTCCCACTAGCTATCTCTTTTACGTTTGGTAGTGTATATATGTCCATGCCTCTCTCTCGCTTTGTCGCAGCTTACCCTTTCCCCATCTAACTTTTAACAGAGCACTATATATGAGCTGACATGTCAATCTTTTCCATCAGTCTGCAAGATCAACAAGATGGATCTATTTCCCAAGGGCCAGCACCAATTCTGGAACCAAATTAATCTGGGTTCAAATCTGGGTTATCTTAAAAACTGCAGTCGGTCCTATTTAAAATGTATAGGTTTTACACTTAAATGTAAATGTCTAACATTCTTTTTACATTTCAGATGTAAGACAATATGAATAGAGCAGAAACAGTACCGCCTCACACAAACAGCAAAAATAATAATAAATCCAAGCTCTGCTACCTGTTACTATGTAACCTCGTGAAAGTTAGCCTCTCTGAGTCCCAATTTCCTCCTCTGTAAAATGAGGATTCCACCAAGCTACCTCACAGCTATACTATGAGGATTAAATGAAAACATACTTGTACCAAGCAAAATACCCTTCATACACAGTAGCTGATAATTTCCTTTCTTCTTCTTTCTACATCAAAGCACAAGATTAAGAAAATCAATGATTTACTAGGAACCACTCTATCCGTCCCCCCTTCCCTCTTGAGCAATAACTGTTCTCAAAAGACGTTAACTACCTAGGGCAACTAGATTCTTTCCTCCTATGAAAGCAAACTATACATTTTAAGCAGAACCAACTACAGGGAGTTCCCTGGTGGCCTAGTGCTTAGCATTCAGGGCTTTCACTGCCATGGGCGGGGTTCAATCCCTGGTTGGGGAACTGAGATCCTGCAAGCCGCGCGGCCAAAAAAAAATAAAATAAAATAACCCACAAAACAGTAAAAGTAGAACCAACTAAAGAACTCCAAGTTGAATTCTGATTTACATAGGCTTTATGACTCTTACACAACAGGGCAGTTCTTCATCCTACTCCATGCTAACAGCCCCTCTAAACCTGGGCGGTATGGATCAAGAAAGACTGACTCCCTAGACTACAGGAAGCTAAAGACTTCATAACTAATGTATTCACTATATTAACAATTAACTTTAAATGTTCCTATTCATTTACTCCTGCCCTTGAACAATATTATAAGATGTTAACACATTTCTAAGTAACCATAATCTACAAATACTATCTCGGACAGATACAGGGTTTCAAGAAAAGCAAGAGTACACTGATTTTCTATCTCCTTCCCCCTCAAGATATCCCATGGGACAAAGAGGAAACAAAGAGGCTTAGCATGTGTCTGGAGAAGTAGGCTGGTGAAGAACTTTATTTCAACATCTAATACATACTAGTCACTGAGGCAGACACATTTTATATTTAATCTTAATTTAATATTCACAAACTTTGGAAGAAAATACTATGATGACTATTTTACAAATGAATAAACTTAAGGTCAAAGTAATTAAACACCCAGTAAGTAGAGGAGTCATAACTCAAACTCAAACTGACAAAAAACCCTACACTTTCCCCTTCAGACAACCCTGGCTGCTTAGCAGTGTCACAAGATTACGAAGCTAATTTAATTGTAAGCAGTTATCTTATAATAAATTTGTTCTAACTCAAATTGGCATAAACTTTTAATATCTAGATTGAAATGAAAATGAGGATGCAAAATACCTAAGAACCAAAACAAACAAATTAAAGCCACAAAACACATCTGCTACAATGCAATAATAATGTAGTTGTTAAAGATAATGAACTTTTTTAGGTCTTCCAATATTCACCAACCCTGACCAAAGAAGGTAATGCCTAAGTATGTGCCACTTATAATTCCTCAATACTAAAATATTAGTTGAAATGTTTATAAAGTATATAAAGTATTATCTATAAATATACATATTTAGTAGAGCATAACTTGAACATAAAAGTTCAATAATACTTTCTTCACAGTTACTTGCTGAGATATTTAAAACAATTAAGATACCATTTCTTGCTGTTCTTACTCTAAGAAAATGTCATACCACCACTGTAAAAGGAATTTTCTATATACGTTGTTCAGGAAATACTATTTCTGATACTAAAACTCTACCCACACAGAGCAACTAAGCCCGTGTGCCCCAACTACTGAGCCTGCTCTCTAGAGCCCGTGAGCCACAACTACTGAGCCCGTGCACCACAACTACTGAAGCCTGCACGCCTAGAGCCAGTGCTCCGCAACAACAGAAGCCACCGCAATGAGAAGCCCACGCACAATGAAGAGTAGCCCCGGCTTGCGGCAACTAGAGAAAGCCTGCGCGCAGCAATGAAGACCCAATACAGCCAAAAATAAATAAAATAAATAAATTTATAAATAAATAAATAAATAAAACTCCACCTTATAGTACTTTTAAGTTTTTGAAGTTCTTTCCCACCTATTACCTCATCAGCATCATGCCAATCCTATGAGGAAGATGGATAGGTATTAATATTCCTGTCTTACACCTAAGGACAAAAGCAAATTAAGACCAAGTTATTTGCCTAAAGTTACAAAGCTAGTCCTAATGGAGCCAATTCTGAAAACTAATTAACAACGCTGATTAGATCACAGCCCCTGGCTTTTCTTCTTTAATGATTTTCTAAAAGTATAATAAAAGCAACAATTACTTAAATGGACTGAAATAATTTGTGATATTTTTCAAATAATCTAGGCATATTAACATATGTGATGCTATGTTTGTTTGCAAAAAATTAGCTCCTTAGCACATAAACTTGCCTAATTGTAAAACTGGCTTTTTCCATGAGAAAAAAAAAAGCACACTGTGTATTAATATTTGATTTTAGATCTAATTTTTAAAAATCCAAACCTAGTTCCTCTGAGGACCTCATTATAAAACCAAAGCCCAATACTTATTAAAAGCCTTGAGGGTTTCTCTTAAAACAGAATCAACTTGTATACGGCTTTAAGACATATATACATAAATATTTGCCTCATTTGGCTACTCATTCACCACAAATATCTACCTAAATGTCTCACATTTATCACCCATGGTCTTAACATGGGGACACAAATGAAAAACGACAAAAGTCCTTGTAATCACCTTTAAATCGGTCAGTTTAAAATTCATGTTTTAGGGCTTCCCTGGTGGCCCAGTGGTTGAGAGTCCGCCTGCCGATGCAGGGGACACGGTCCGGGAGGATCCCACGTGCCGCGGAGCGGCTGGGCCCGTGAGCCACAGCCGCTGAGCCTGAGCGTCCAGAGCCTGTGCTCCGCAACGGGAGAGGCCACAACAGTGAGAGGTCCGCGTACCGCAAAAAATAAATAAATAAATAAATAAAATAAAATTCATGTTTTATTTCTATGAGAGGGAAGCTGGCATTACCTAGGATCACTGAGACAAATAAGACTATCATTTCTTTAAAAAGAAGAACTTACTCTCTGGTACATTCCAACAGAAGCTAACATAACGTAAAAATCTACTTCTATCCAAAACGATGATCAGTAACAACCTAGTGACATTGTTTCAGGCATGCAGAGAATAAGACAGGGTGACCAACTGTCTGGCTTGCCTGGAAATCAGTGAGTTCCTGCGACCTATGACTCTCCGTTTTAAAAGCAGGACAAGCTGGCCACCCTTACTAAGGAGTAAAGACACATCTGGATGTCTGGATACTTGACAGCAGGCAGCTAGAGACTAAAGTTTTTTCTGTCCACATTTACCAACAGTCACAAATTCAATTTATTTTTACATCATTCAAGCTCCAGTGAACACATAGAAACAAAGAGGATACACAGTAGTACTTAAGGAAGGGAGGCATACAGTTTTAATGAAAATCCACTTTCAGGCATTAACTGACCAAGGACTTGTGAAGTGAAATTTTAAAAACTGAATTAACTTTCCCTATTGAAAAATTTCCAACTTTTGCTTTTACACTATTTTTACAAAACTAACAATTTGGGCCAAAATAAAGCCAAGATGTCCCACTCTTTGGTTGGTGTCAACCAACTTCAACATTCTCTTAGTAAGGAAAAGAGAAATCTATCCCTTAAGAGCAGTATTTCATGAGCAAGAAAATGATAGATAAGTTTTAAAGAACAAGAGCTAATATTACCTTCCTTCAATATCCCAACTAGTCAAAGTTTAGTATAAATTAATTTACAAACACCAACCTGTAGATCAGAGGAGTTTATCACACTTGATTAAACCATTTCAAGGCTAAATGCCCCAGCTGTGCAGCATAGTCCTCTGAAGCCATAGTAATAAGATAACTCACCAACTGCCAGGTGTCTTAGGTTCTACGATTAATGGGTGTCTGCCTGGATGAGAACACATGTATGTGCCCAACAGACGACCTCGTCCTGCTTGGCTAAGAGAGGAGAGAAGCTAAAAAACTAGTCAGTTGTACAGTACTTGTTTTATAATGGAAAGAATCAGACTTTGCCCCAGAGAAGAGACTTACAATTCATGCAGACTTTTTAAATGTCCTCTGTACATATTTTATATCACTTACCAGAAAACGACAATAAAGATCTAAGAGGATAAAAACCAATTTTATCACCCCGAAATGAGATATAAGTGAAAGTGAAAATTATCATATTGAGTTCACTGCTTCAAGAAATGTGAAGTCAGAGTCACGAGAAAAATAAATCCATATTTAAACCCTCCTATTACATTTAATGACTTGATGTCAGTTTCCACTCAAGTAAAAATCAGTAGTTCATATTTGCGTTCTAGTACACTAATGTATATATCCTTATGTGAAAACTGATACCATGCCACAGTTAATACGGGTTTATAAATATGGAGTTTAAAAGAAACTTACCCTTTCCCTTTGTGCAGCTCTGACTTCCAACCCAGTTTCTATAGAAACAGAAGGACAAGTGCCAGTGCCAGAAGTCTGCCAATTAGAACTCATCTTTTAGTTGCTGAATAATAAAGCCATATCCCAAAGTCGGCTATAGGTTTTTGATTGTCAGTAGTTCCTAAAAAGAAACCCAGGAGGAAAAAAAGACATTTTAACCAATTACTATACTTAGAAATGTTCCCTCCTTTAAACTTGGCTATTAAAAAAAAATAGAGGAGGTAGATCCAATACCATGTGTTAAATTTTTTTTTTAAATTAGGGCTTCAGATATCTCTAAACTTAAGGAGCAGCAAATAGAAGAAAAGGCGTCTCTGAAGGTTCAAAATAACTTTAAACCATTAATATTAAAGAAAAAAACACTCATGTATCACAGAAATAAAGTATTTTCAACCACCAAACCTTAAAGTTCAGATGAATTCATCCTTTTCGTGGAATGAATTTCCAGTAAGATTAATAACACTGCAGAGGGTAAACTTCACAAATGAAATTTGTCAGGAGAAATAAATGATACAGGTTAAGTCTTCACTAAAAAATAAAAAAGCACCTCTCATGTCTCAGGAGAAATCTATAAATCATAAAACCACCCTAGCAAAGTTTTCTAGAGACGCTGACATTGCTGTGCTTAATGAAAAATCCCTCTAAAACACATGCCAATTTAAAAATTAAAAAATGGTGGGATGAGAATAATCTGGCTGCAATTTTTTATTTGACATCAACATGGTTGCTTGGTTAATGTATTTTAGAATTTTTTTATCATAAAAACTTATGCATTAAAAATAGCATTTCTGTATCTAAATTGATATCATGCAATTTACAGTATTTTCTGAACATTCACATTGGTCCATTCCCTTCAATATATACAAATCTTAATATTTATTATTTGTCACTGTGAACTTTAACATAATTAGATTCTTGTTGCTATGTGAGGAAAATCAGTTTATTAATGAAGTTATTATCATACAATTAAAAACAAAAGCAATTAGGAACCACTCCTCAGTCCTGTCCATATCCATCCCCTCCATAGAAAGCTCTGAACCTACCTCTACCAAATTTTCTAAATTATGGGGTACCTATCAGTACAGTGTCTCAAATATCCTCATCTGTATCTATAAAAAAATAACATATTCTATCTCACAATGAAAAGAGTGGGCTAGAACAGAATAGGAGGGAGAGAAAAAAATAAAAGTGTAACAAAATAAGCAAGAACCAACCAACTAGGATAGACAACAATAACCCCTCCCCTATCTTGGTGGCAGAGACCGTCTGGTAATTCTCTGGTCACCAGAAGCTCACTACCTATGAACTCTTGTTCTTACTTTTCTTATTGAAATATTTTTTTTAAATCTTTAAAGTAAATGTCATTGACTAATGCACAAATCTGAGAATCTTATGCATGAGGGATAAGATTCTAATCACCCATTTTTATTACAAAGGACATTTATATATCTGCATCTTAATAAGTACTTCTCAAACCTTCCAGTACAGAGGAATCACCTAGGGATCTGAGTCCATTCAGTGGGTCTGTGCGAGGCCTTGCAATTCTACATTTCTTAACAAGCTTCTAAGTGATGCTATTACAACTGGTCTGAGGGCCACACTTTCAACAGCAGAAATTCTAGAAGACTAAACAATATACATACTCTACTGAACCCAAATTATACTCTGAAAGTTTTTCGCTTTGATGTTCCAACAGTTTTTAAGAGGCTGATTGTGCGTGTGTTGGTCCGTATGTTTAAGATTTGTCTCTAGGGCAGTGGTTCTCAACCCTGGCTACATACTGGAATCACGTGGGCACTTAAAACAACAGTGGGGCCTTGGCAGAGCCCCACTGTACCTAGATCAATTTAAATAATCTACGAGAGATTCCCAGCTATTGGTACTGAAAAGTTCCTCGGGTGATTTTAATGCATAGCCAGGTTTGAGACCTCTGCTACAAAATGCAGAAAAATTCTAAAGAGTGTATTTATTGAAGTGTTTCTCTATAAAAGAATATACACAAACGATATGCTTATCTTGGGAGCAAGGTAAAACTACTGACAGTCAATTTCTATATGCTAAAATACAATTTTATCAAACAACACTTTTCTCAATATGCCTTAAAAATATGTAATAAAAATATATATGTATATGGTGCCTCAAAGTGTTAATTTTACCTGTAATAATATTTCTACCCTGAACATAGATGCAATAACAAGCTTATGCATGACAGCTTTTTATTAAGCCCCTTGCTTGGGTAAAAGGAAAATCTGCTGGTTACGTGAGAAAGGTCAGATACTAATTCACTACTTTAAAACTGTATACACACATGTAACTGGCTTGCATAGGATGACAGCCATTCCACAAAAACCCTCTAAATTGATTTTTAGTATTGAAGTTTGGTTTGACACCACTAGAAAAATTACAAGTTATGAAATACAGAAAACATGGTCAGTGTGTTATAGCAGAAACTATATGTGACTATAGTGTAAACTGTCATGACAGTTTGCTGAAAGCAGAAAGAATAAAAAATGACATGTTGAGAAAATGAGGATGTACAAGGAGGAAGAACTCAGGGTAGTCAACAATTATGAGCCTGAAGAAGAAATAAAATCTCTATTACAGTATTTAAATAAAAGAACACTGCTTATCTCTGAGCAAGAACATATTCACCGTCTTGCAGAGAATTTGAAATGTTCATTTATCTTTGATGTGTAAATGGTTGAAAGATTTCCTGTTTTGAATTACTCATACTGTTTGTCTTCAATTTCTGTAGCTAATTAATTAATTCTTCAAATATCTGGGTACCTATTATATACGAGGCAGTATTCTAGATCTTGGGAATAATTGAAAGAAATCTGAAAGACATTTATTTGTTACTTCCCTGAGACACGTAGTCAAATCTTGATCAAATCACTTCATCCCCCTGCTTAAAACCTCCAATGGCTTTCCATTGCATTCAGCTTTAGAATACAATCTAAACCCTTTGTTCTTGGCAACAAGGCCCTAACTTAGTTTACTACCTACCTCCCTTCTTTCATCAGAATATGAGCTCCATGAGACATAAGGAGCTGTTTTCCTCACCAATATACTCCCAAGACCTAGAATACTACCTGATACATAACAGGTACCTAAATATTTGAAGAATTAAATAATTAGCTACACCAATCAAAGACAAACCAAATATTGATAATTCAAAATGGGAAATCTTTCAACCATTTACAAGTCAAAGATACACTCAACTTTACCTATAATTCCATTGTATCTCAATCCTATTAGTAACCTAGTTAGGAGGTAGTAGAGAAAAGTGATGGTTCATTGATGGAAAACAACTTACGTTGTGTACACACACACATACTCACTCAATCCTACAATTGCTTTCAATTTCAAGATAGACTACAATCACATTATTTTTTAGATTAACTGAAAACTCAAGGATACTTCAATCAGTTTCTGGCTATGTACCCCTCAGCCAAGTCATAAAACTTTTCTGGTACCCCTTTAGCATTTCATAAACTCAACAGCAACGCTTCTTCACAGACAGTTATAAGGTAAAATTAAATACTAAGCTAGATTGAATTCCTGGGAGATATAATTACATGACTATAAAACAATTACTTAAGTGACAATTTTAAGTAATAAATTCCACGGCATTTGCAGTTTCATTCTGCTTTGTCTCTTCAATAGCTCTGAATTTATCTTCTGGAAGCTCCTCTCAGCTTCAGAATCTGAACACTATTCTGGCTCTCCTACCTGAGCCTCTTTTCTAGCACCATCTTCCCTTCCCATGCCTTAAATATGACATTACCCCAAGTTCATAACTTCAACACTCTACTCTCTGTGGGTTAGTGTTGCTCAACCCATGGCCACTGACCACAGACTACATCAGAATTACCCGGAGGGCTTGCAAAAGAACAAAGACTCCTGGGCCATGTTGGCCCTAACAAAGCCCAGAATTTCTGGGGTTGGAGCCAAGGGCCTGTATGTTTCCCAAGAACCTCAAATGCTGATACACTATAGTATGAAATACACTATCCAGACATTTTCTCCAGTTTGCAGCTTTAATCCCATCCCAGCCGCTGGAAAAAAAGTGAGGTATGACAGTACAGTGACCAAGAGCCCTAGCTAGAACAAAAGCCTGGTTAGAACCCTGGCTCTATCACTTACTAGCTGTCAGATTATGGTCTGTGGTGAAAAGTGGATGAGACAATGTTTGTCGAGGACTTGGCAGAATGCTATTTAATAAGTGACTGCTATTAGTATTGTTGCTTTACATCAGCACCCCTCAACTGATTATCCATCCTCACTCCCCACCTGCCTAAAACTGGCTTGCCTTTCAGGACTCCCTATTTTGTTGACCCAACTACATTACCAGTTTTCTAGGCTCAGCCTGCATCTTTTCCATGTATCAACTTCTATTATTATTCATGCTTCTTGGCCTGACATCTCAATCCCAACCTCCCTCCACCATTCTATATCCTTCTCTAACTAACAAATTATTTTGTAAAGCCTTTCTTGACCACCCCAGCTTAAAGTTCATATACTCAATCATATACCCATATGGCCAGTAAAAATTCAATTAATCAAATTTGACCTGTGACATCTCTCATAGTTGTCTTAAACTATGCACTTTTTTCCCCTGATATTTAACTATTTACCTGTTTATATCTAGTTTCTCCAATTAGAATACAAGTTGCTGACAGGGGTAGACACTATTTGATACTTTGTTCTACATACTCAGCATCTTAGTTCTTAACATACAGCCAGCATTTAATTTATACAGGAACCCTACCTGAATGCTTAATATCACAGCATTTGGGTACAGAAGCATGCTAAGTAATTTTACCTCAAAATCAAAATCTCTTTTTGGTTGCTTCTTAGCAACAATCTTGTCTGAGGTTTGAAGGAATTTTGTTACTCAATAAACTCCTCTGCTTAGAACGTATAACTAGGTTATAATCCAAGTTTTTAAGTAAAAATCCTATTTTAACCAGGAAAGCTTAAAAAGAGCAAACTTGAATGGGAAATGGTGGTGATGGTCAGATAAGCCATAACCATATATCCTATTGCAAAGAAGAAAAATAGATGCTGTACAAGCCATAAGCACTAAATTTACTGCCTCAGATAAACAGCTTGTAAATAATAATGTGCCTTAAGCTACTGAAGTGGCAATTTATAAAATCTAGGTTGTTTTACTAAACTCAGGGTAATCCCCATTTTCAATTTTAATACAACCAGACTTTTCAAAATGAGCACAAGTCAACTCAGGGGTGTTCTTGGAACTATTTCCTTTATAGGAGAACCCTAAATTTAGATCATACAAAAGACACTGGAAAAACCACACATATAATTCCAAAGGGCACTTTCCAATTTATAAAACCAGAACTCTAGATCTAATACTCAACCCAATTAATATTTTTTCTTCATGGTACAGCTGGAAATAAAATGATTTCATGAGTAGTTTCAAAAAACTGTGTATCCTTCCATTTTGCATGACATGGTTTCAGATACAAATAAACAAATGCACTGTCTGCAACATTTTTTCTTCTTCTTGAAAGATGAAGCCTGAGATCTTAGAAAGATACCAAACATGGAGAAATATGTAGAGTGTAACAAAATCTTCCTCAAATTGCCAGTGATTTTAAATATTTTTTTACTAATTGTAAAAACTACTTAACGGGCTTTCAGTAGTCAGAGAAAGAAAACACACTGGAAATTAACATTTCCAACAGGAATAAACTGTTTAAAGAAATGTACATGAGAGATCATTTACCAACTCATGTTTTAAAAACTGTTGAAATGACATACTGAGAACCTAAACACCATCGCACTTCACTTTTCCCCTCTGGAAAGAGATGAAAGATAAAAATCTCATGAAAAAGAAAAATTCTCTTCAAAATATTTGATCCCATTTAAAATAAGGCAAGGAAACCTAAGTTGTATTATACATTCAAGAAGTTGTGCTTGTATTAAGCGGCCAAAGCCTCACACTTGATTAATGTTGGAGGGAGGGGCTGGAAGGGCTCAGAAGGCTGGCAGGGCTAAATGGACAATGAAAATGGTTAAGCGCTAGATCTTCCTCAACACTGCCCATTCACCTCCTAAAGTTCGTTGTAGCTACCTAATTTTATAATTAAATAAATCTCCCTGTGGAAAAAGAACAAAATTAACTATTTTGGCTAAGTTATCTGTCATTCCCAGTCTGATAATACACTTTTTTGCTATACATACTAAAATATTCTTAACTTGGAGGTTTAGAAATCAGTGTTTGTAATAAGCAACATTTTTACACCAGCTGAGTTCTTCCAGCACCATTAAATCACCACTAAGGGTGAAGGCTATGGCTAAAAGAAAACGTCAATTTTTTGTAGATCCAAATCCATAACCAGGATTTTAATACTTTGGCTCTCACATTAAAATAATTTTTTCAAACGTTAAAACAAATTTTAAAACTTAAAACTCAAAATATCAAGTAGAACAAAAGTTCTGGCCTGCAACTTTGTTAATACAACACTTTGGTGAGGGGAGGAAGCTAGTAACAGCAGCAGAGTACCTAAAGACTTCCAATCAGAGAAACATACCCCAAAACATTAAAAGCCCTCACCCTAATAATTATAATGCATTTTGACCTCTAAAAACCCTCTTACCTGTTTACAAGAGTTTATACAGCTGTTTGCCACTGGAACACCACCTTGCAGAGTATAAGCGTGGCATCCTTTGTTGATAATCACCTGTTGCCTAAGTAATCATCATCCCGCATGGAGACAGACAGCACTAGGCCTCTTCCATCCGAGGTTAAAATTCAAAACAAGCCCAACAAGCCTGCATTTCAAGGTGGTCTTCGTCTGCAACTAGTTAAGTTTAAAACTGGCAAACAACAATGGTGTCTGAAGCCAATGGTGCAGCACTGCTGGCTTCCTCTTGAACTCCAGCGTTGTCACTGTGCACCGAAGTCTCCTGCTGCAAACAGGGGAGTTGTTCTCCTGTACTGGAAACAGCTTCCAAAGCTCAGGAGCCCCTGTACAGGATAATGCAGGAACTAAAGGCAAACACTTTTTCCTCCTTAAGGATGCCTCCATTTTTTCCTCACAATCTGTACTACCAACCGAAGTGACTGGGCCTGAGTGTGCGTTCGTACCTATGAAACCGTCACGGTGCATGCACATCCAAGGCATGTGGAACCACAGGTCAAATAAGGCACAGATACCAAGTAACGGTTCTAATTACAAACGCTAGCTCTCAGGAACTCTTCATCCATTCAGAACTAAACCCATCACTGCATAACTCTGGTAAGAAGCCCCTGAAGATGGAGGAGCTCCTCAAATGTGTCAGGAAAGGCTTTATTAACATCATCATTAACATTTAAAAAGCAAGCGGAGCATTTCTCCTTCTTTTGGCAATTTGGTGCAAATGTTAAGAGCAAGATAAAGCAATTTCAAACTTTTCTTCAAATTAAAAATGAAACTAAGGCCAAACGTGATGGGTGAACAAAATAAATCAAAACTTAAATTTCAGCAACTCCGGCTCTTCAAACCAGCAAAGCCCCCGACTCGTGCACTGTGGTGAGGCTTACGGTGCTTGCCCCGGCTTCTTGCGTGCCAGCAAACAGCACCATTTCCTCATCAAGTTGAGGACTGAGAAGCAAACGATCCCCTTCACTGCAAACAAAGGGGGTCACAGTAACACTAGTGATCCTTCAGAATTGACACACTGTGATAGTCAAAATGATGGTCTCCCTGCTTCTTGCTCAAGACATACAAGATCTGAGCAGCAGCAAGTACCCCCTCAGCTGCAAACAAAGGGGTCAAAGGTTTGCCGTCAATTCACTTCCAGGCAGAAAAACATTTTCCTCAAAAGAAACAATTTATTTAGAATAAAACAAAAGCAGCTCAACTGTGAGCGCACGTTTGAGTGACAGCTACTTTTAAGCTGTGTGAGCCATAAAAAGGGTTTTTCTTTTCCAGAAATCTTGTGTACACAGCACAAAGCAAGGTCATTTTTTTTCCACTTAAAACACCGGCATTGGCATCACAATAGCAGATACACAACTTTAAGCTGCCATTTTAGTAAAATGCACAAATACTAAACAGATTAGCTTTCTTCCATCAAGAGGCCCATGTAAACTCCACATAAGCCACAACTTCTCTTCAAAAAGGTCCATTAGAGCTTTGAATTCCGTATCTTCATCCGTTGTTCACCAGTTTTGCTTGCGAGGGGGGGGAGGGGAAAAAGGTTATTCAGTACAAACGTTTACAATATTAAAAATATATATATTTCCCCTATGCCATTATAGCTAAACATAACATTAACAAGACCTTCCTGGATAGTCCACCTTGACTTCAAAAAGCACCAATAATACCCACTGGCACAAACCTTGAAATGAATTTACTGTATGAATAGACAACAAGTAGAACAATAGGGTGGATTTTTTTTAAAGACTGCAATTAAGTGAGGATTATAGGACTGAAAATATCCTTGGTACTCATGTAACTGAGTAAAACATATCAGAAAAAAGCAAGTTTACAATCAATTTATAATCAATATATTCTAAATATAACTTAAAAAATGAAACTATAAAAAGGTGGAGTTTAGTCAAACTTTTACCCCCTCTATTTTCATTCTGTAATTTATATGGAGCAATACAGACCTACTCCATTACTGTACAAAGGGGTCAAGATACAAAGCCTTT
The DNA here is from genome assembly GCF_964374135.1 of Grampus griseus. NCBI lineage: Eukaryota > Metazoa > Chordata > Mammalia > Artiodactyla > Delphinidae > Grampus > Grampus griseus. The sequence continues at coordinate 86,718,279 of NC_139017.1, forward strand.
TAAAAATCCACCTTCATCTGTGTTACCAAAGACAGCAGCTGTTATTTTCTTTTAAGAAAACCCTCATACAAACAATCGCTAAACAGCCAAAGAACACTGTAGGACTTTTACTTTCCAACTCTGTTTACATCATACATGTAAAACTCTTCATTAAGCTAGACAGTTCACCGTGGTTACCTGAAATCATTTTCTCCCTTTAGGCACATCACTAAAACCAGAATGTTAAGAGGGTCAGCTCCATTTCTCTTCTTGTTCTCATACCTAACTCCTGTCTCCAAACCAAACACTGTGGCAGAGACAGAAAAAAAATGTCCAGAAATTCTCTCCAAAATTTTTTTCACAAAAAAGGTCATTAAGGCCCTCTTCTCAACAAGATTTCCTAGTTCTATTACCACAGTTTTTGGTGAGTGGGTCCTATAGGGAACCAAACTGCAGTTCAAGCTGTATCTGCAAATGAGCAATTTCACTGTCTGAAGAAAGTGGATTTAAAATCAAAAAGACAAAAAACAACACAAAAATTGTCAGTGAAAACCTGCTCATAAAATAGTTTTTAAATAAACCTAAACAAGTGTTTGACTCAGAAAGCAACACCCAACTTACTTTTACTATTGTACCTCAAATGATCTGAGTTAAGAAGGTCCAGAGTATATATATTACCTTCAAAATGTGACAAGAGCTTATACCAGCCAGAGGATGGACATTTTAAGATATAATCCTTAAAGGGAAAACTCTATCTACCCTCAGGTGAGAGTCAAAATATACATCTTAAACCAGGAATTTAAATTTTTTGCATGGAAAACTCTTTATAGGGATACCAGTTATAACCAACAAAATAATATAAAAAAATTGGCTAGGAGCTGAATGATTAATTTTTCATAAACTTTGAAGTTGTGATTAAAAATCTAAATTAGCTTGATGGTTTATTTTTTTTACCAGTAATACTTAATAAGTCATTTAATGATATCCTGAAGAAATTCTTTCCATTCATTTGAACTGAGTTCCAAAAAAATCAATTAAACAAATACATTTTTTTAAAGTAAAAGAAACAATTGGTTGTCACAAAGAACATCCAATGTTGAGATTATGAAATTCTGGCTAATGAGAATTAGAACCAGATAGTTTTAGACATTTGTTTTCATTACACTCTGAAGTTTTAAGTAGTTTACCAATATTATGAACCTGCACAACAGAACGAGCAACACAAATTAAGAGATTCATCTGAATGATGGCACTCTGCAGGTACACACTAAACTAAACATAGTTATAATACATACATTTAGAAATGGTATCAAGCCATTGTTTCAAAAACATTGAAGCACAAACTGCCCAGATCTAACAAAAGCCACAATGTCAGATTAAGTTTCAAACAAACATGGAGCAAAACCCACAGTACTCTGCTCTTCGGTAAGCTGTCACATCAACTTAAAAAAAAAACAAAAACCACACACACTTTGGATTAGAGGAAAATTAGATGTCATGGACTTCACTCCCTAAAAGAGTAAAATTATTTGTCCAGCCATCTTATCGAAAGATATTCAAAAGTTAATGGTTAGTGAGATTATTTAAACTGGAAAAAATGTATCTAGCCACAAATTGTACTTTGACCCCACTTATGCACAGACTGCACACTTGCATAAGTTTCTGAACAGGTGTCTACTCCACATTAGCATGTCAAGCAAAGCCTTTTAAAACCAAAAAGGACCAAAAGTCTTAATTGTAGGATTTCAGGTATTTTCCCTACAGGCACACCAAGGACCTTTGTGCTCAGAGCCTAGTATCTTCCTTCTCTCAAAATGGCTAGTTTTTCCAGTTTAAAAACAAAAAATACAAAAACTTCCAAACTTAAAAAGAAAATTTACAAATGCATAGTGAAAACCAAAAAGGATGACACAGAGTGATGAGGCTTTCATGCTGACATGCATTAGACACCTGTCATAACGGACAATTAAAAATTACATGACGTTTCCCTGGGTTATTATTGGTGCTATTTCAAAACTACCAGCTTTGATAACAGAAAGAAAACAGTTGGGTTCTGCCAGGCTTTCAAGAAGTCACTTACACAGACTAGAAACACGACCATGATCCAAAGGTCCTCAAGTTTCTAATCATAATTAAATATCACAGGCCTTAGCTAAAGTCCTCAACATTTAAATCACAGGGGAAAATATACCTACAAATGACCTGAGAAACTAGGGGTGGGGGTGATGGGGGTAGATGAAAAAAAAAGACAAACAAGGAAAACACCCATTACTGTTAAGCAGCAAAAACCCTTGTTAAGAACCAGAAGTTGATATAATCTTCAGTTTTGGAAAAAAACTGTCAGGATGGGCTAAATTATTTTGTATTCATTCCAGGTGTCTGAGAAAATAAACCACTAAAAAAGAGTTTTCCTAAACTGACATTTCAATTTTCTGTGGTTGGACACCAGTGAAAATATAAACACAAAATTTCAAAGATATTCAAAGTATTTTCAATAATGTAATGTCATTGCTAGCATTTAAATATGAAAATAAAAATACAAGCAAAATTTGGAGAGTATGTCAAAGGCATTTCACGATGACATATGGCTGATTAATGCCCACTGAAACAAAAGATGACTTATGAGCCTGCAGACAACTCTTCTTTCTATTATTGAAATCAGAAATTTGAATGGATACAAAAATAAAAACTCATCTCTGATGAAAAACACAAGTTTTGAAATATGCACAATTAAATTAGAACTGTACCTGCTACATCTCTCTGAAAAAGTCAGTGAAACCACCACCACACACCAACAACTGACCAAAGAATTCTGATTTTAAAAGCACCTACTCACTTCCTGCACACTAGTGTAAGCATAAGACATATGTGGTTTGTAACATACTCCTCAATTTTTACTGAACAGTTACTGCTACAAACCAAAAGTGCATATACAGGATACAGAACTCAAGAGCCAATGATAAAAATGTGTATGTTAAAGCAAACTCTCTGGGAATAAACCACGTATTTTAAGAGAAATACTCAAATACCTGAATAAAATAATCACAATGCTATATGATTTACCAGCTTATACTAATGAGATTCCTGATCAAATTTCAGCCACACAAACATTTCTGGTACAGGAATTATTTACCTACATACCAATCAAGCCATTTTCAGGTGTATATTATCATCTTTATATAGTCAGTGGGCTCTTTGTTTTCCAAATTGACTTTTCAAATTTCTGGTTTTGTAACTTGGAGGATTTTTTTAAGCTTAAGCTTAAAAAAGAAAAAACTGCAGAAAAAGAGGAAAAAAGTTACTCATAAGAGTGGGAACTCCTAATTAAAGTAAATCCATTTGCCTGCTACCTTTAGGGCATCCCTTTCACTTAAAATAATAGCTAAACTCTCCTGACTTCTATTTTAAAGAGGTTTATAAAAATATAAAAAAGAAGAAAGCTACAACTAAACAACTAATTAAAAAGAAAATTTCATCCAATGCTGTATCCCATCACACATCACAAAACAGGAACCATGTCAAAGTACTAAATACAAGTTACATATGGACTTTAAGACGCACCACGGACAATGATCATGACCAGGTAATCTTCTTCAGATTTGGCCAGTGCCTTGGCAGGGGAATCCAGGAACTGCTGGGAGAACTCACAGGGTGGGAAGGCATGAAGGACTCCGGTGTTTTCCTTGTCTTTGTTGCCCCCCACAGGGAGGCTGATCACCCCGGCGGCCTGCTTTTGCTTTAAATAGGACACGAGGTTCCTAAGTGGCCTCTGAGTAGAGGTGGCAGTGTCTGAGGTGGCCGAAGAAGAGGAGGACCTGCTATCAGAACTTCCAGGCACAGCCAGAAGAATAGCATAACCATTGGGCCCTGCCACTTTGATGCGTCGAGTTACTTCATCCAACTTGGGCTGGTCCAAACGAAGACGCTGAGTGATTTTGAGCTGGGCCACTTTGCCTCCAGTTGAGCCCTCCACAAGAAGACTACTAGCCACCTGGAGGTCACCCTGCAACAGATGCATGTTGGAAGGAAAGTTGCTGTTCTTCAACAGAAGCATGCCCTGCCAGGCCAAACAGAGTTTGGGAGAGGCTGCTGCTGCAGGAGCTGTCCCACCATCCTGTTTCTGGGAAGGGGACTTCAGCTTCGATGAAGCAGTGCTGGTGCTGGGTGCACTCCCATCAGACCGGTCTTCTTTTTTCAGAGGGCTTTTTCCCTCAGTGGAAGCAGCTGTCCGGTGCTTCCTATCCCGTTCAGCTGATGCAGAGTTTTTACGGTCTCGCTTGTCACCCTGGCTCTTCTCCAAACTACCTCGCCGGTCTCTGATTGGAGAGGGCCTTTCCAAGAGAAGACGGGAAGATCGATCATTGTCACTGTTGTAGCGATCCCGGCTACTGCTCAATTCTGGACTGCGGTCAGGAGAAGGTGCACAATGACGTTTTCGTGGACGGTCACTCTCCGGGGACCTATCCAGATGCCGTCCCCCGCTCTCCTCAGGCAGCCTTCGCTTCCTAGGTTGGTCTCTGCTGCTGGGCAGATCTCGATCACCTCTGTCCCGGTCCAAGGACCAGCCATCCCGCCTGCGATCCAAGCTATCCAGTGGCTCATAAGCAGGCACAGCAGTAGCTGCAGTCCGAGTGCTGCGTTCACGAACTGGGGGCGGCGGTGGCACCCAATCGGAGTCAGGATAAAGGTCCCTATCACGATCTCTGTATAGTAACGGTGGTGTCCTGTCCCGAGCACCCCTCAAAGGGTCAGGTGCCCGGTGTCCAAAAGCATCTGTCACCAGTTCATAATGAGTTAAGGGCAGAGGCTGCAGATATTGCTGCTGGTAACGATGTTCTGTGTCTGCAAAGTCTACTCTAAGGCGACGATCTGGGCCACCAAGTGGGAAGCCCCGCATATGGGTCCAGGCAGCATGAGCTGCATCCAGGCTTTCGTACTGGATATACGCCCAACTATCACCTTTGCGGTAGTCAATGGTGCGTATGGTGCCAAATCGGTCAAACTCCCGTGCCAGGGCAGCAAGAGGCACCCAAGGACCCAGGCCACCTACCCAGAGGCGGGTGGTGGGTGTAGCTTTGCCATAACCAATTTTTATAGGATTCCGAATTATAATTTTGCCAGACATTGCTAGTTTGGCCCGGTGAGACATGTCTAGGTTCTCAAATTTGAGAAAACCATAGGTACTGGTCTGGCCCCGAGAAGGCCTCTTGATATCTACTTCTGTGATGACTCCGAAACGATCAAAAGCCCTTCTTAGATCACTCTCTGTCACAGTGATGTCTAGGTTGCCCAAGAAAAGCGTCCGGTTAGCGCGCTGATCATCCTCGGGTGAGATCTCATCCACTTCTCTGAAAGGAGCAGCACCTGCTCCAGCTCCCACCCTTGGCTCCAGACTGTAGGCTGGGCGTACTCTCTCATAGAACGAGTAGTCTCGCTCCCTCTCCAGGTCTCGGGGCAATGGTGGCGGAGGTGGAGGGGGCAGGCGGCCAAGAGCCAACTGCTGCAACCGGTAGTCTCTGTATCCCAAGGCTGCGCCACCAGGGGAAAGTGATCTCTGGCCTCCACCACCTCCTCCAGGGGGGTGCCGGTGACCACCTACAGAGGACCCGACAACACTGGCTGACGGAGGATAAGAATCTTTGTCTAAAGGGGAGCGGCTGCGGCGCCGGCTCACATACACAGCTTCTATCTTCAGGGGCCGGTCATAGAGCACTAGACGGCCTCTGGCATGCTTGGCCGCCCGCGCGTCCTCTGGCCGCCGGAAGTTCACAAAGGCTACTCGCTCATCCCCGCTGCCAGAACCCGAGAGATGACTTATTTTGACACTTACATCACCGAAGCGTTTGAACTCGTGAAACAGTCCGTCCTCCACCGCTTCGTCACTCAGCTGAGACCCCAACTCGCTTATCTTCAATGTCTTGTATTCCCCGCCGTCCCCGCCGCCAGGAGCTGAAGAGGCGGCCCCAGAGGAACGTGACTCCCCGCCTCCACCCCGGGAGCTGCTGCGCGACTCGCCCCCGCCCGAGGAATTTTTGGTGCTTGGGGAGCTGTAACTATGCAAGCGGCTACTGGAGCTGCCCCCACCGGTGTCGTACTCGCGGCTACCACCTCGGCTGCTAGACTTGTCCAGATGAAGGCTGCGCCGCGACCCGCCGCCGCCGTCGGTCTTTCCACTGCTGCTCCCATTGCTGCCACCAGAGCCCCCTAACTTCTTGCTCCGCTCCCCGCGGGGAGTCGAGTCCTCACCACCACGGGAGCGTTTCGGCTTGACTGGGGAGCGCTCTTTTCCCTTCATTGTAGCGGGTCGTCGGAGGTCTTCTCCGCGAAACTGACTAACCCGCCGCCCCGCGCTCGTTTCACACAGCGGAACCGCACGCCGCCATCTTGGACTCCGCCGCGGCAGAGGTTCCCGCCCCGCAGTCTTCATTGGTCAATTAGCTCCTCTCTTCTACAGTCTCATTGGGAAAACTATTTGTCTGTCTTTACATCTCCCCGCGCTCCGGGAAGGCGCCCGCCCGACCACTGTTATTGGGTTCCCAACGCCCTAGTCAGAGTACCTCATTGGTTCTAGTCGTTGTCCGTCTTAACGGTTCCTCGCGCCAGACTGTAGCTCCGCCCCCCGCACTCTATGGTCACCTGACCCGAAGTCTGGAGGCGTTGATTGGACAAAAAGTCTGCCCTGTAACGGTACTTCTTGCGCGGTGAAAGCGGTGATCCCACCTCCTCATCCCTTTCATTGGTTTACGACCCCGTCCTTTAGCCTACTATTTGGGAAGTCGGGCCATATGTTCTAGCATTTTTTTCTGAGAGGCCGGGTCACTGCGATCTCGCGAGAGAGGCAGAGTGTGAGACAGAGAGAGAGAGAAAAAGGGAGGGGGAGGGTTCCCTCCTTCTACCCCCTTCTTCCAACTCCTCCGGCGGCTGAAAGAAGTTTAAATCTGATTGGAAGTTGACGAGGAAATTGATAGGCCGAAATAACTGTCCATCACTCGCTTAAAGGGGTAGGCCCCTACACTGAGGAGGCTGCCTGAAGGTGAAAGAGTAGAATACGCGCTTGCTATGCGACGTCAGTTAGACGTCGCGAGACGGTGACCATAAACCAGATCCGCCTCCCCACGCTTTCTGCGTTCTCCTCTCCAACATTTGTTCGGTCCCGCTGCGTCCTTGGTTGTGCTTTGGTCCTCGGGCCTCAGAACTTCTGGGCTTCCTACTTCCTACCTGTGTGGGACAAGGGTCTGGGCAGGCTCTCCGGCTGTCGGGACCCACGAACCCTTCAGGAAGCCGTCGCGGGGCGCCCACCGGACACCATCTTAGCCCCTCTGGCCTCTGCGGGAACAGCCTGAAAAAGCCCCACCCCCCCCCCATGCGCCAGAAAGCGCTCAGGGGCCCGCGGGGCAGGTGGGCGGGGCCGGGAGTTCACAGTTCACAAAGCGCCGGCTCACACTAACGTCAGGGGCGGGGCGGTGGCAGTTTTGGGCTCTTGGGGACCCGCAGCCAGGACGCAGCGGAGCTGGGGCGCAGCCCTGGCTCGGGAGCCGGCCTTCCTCTGCGTGTTCCGTTTTCGCTTGAGTACCCCCGGGCAACCCAGGAGAGTCACTGATGCTTCCAGTTTCGCCGCCCGCGGGCGGGGTGGGGACTGTCAGGCCAGGGCGGAGGGGTCAGGGCTTCCTGTTTTGTGTTGCAAATTTACGTGGATTTGGGGTTTTGTAGTTCCGTAATAGAGCTGCGTTTGTTTTTCATATGTAGTATCCCTCCCTGTTGAATAATCGAGTGCAATTTACGCTCCATGCAGATGTGTTGCGTTTTTTTCTGTGGCTTCTTGCACGTCACCCCACCCCGGGTTAGTCTATACTAGAACCCAGTAGAACAGCCACCTTTCTGTCTGTAAACCCATCTCTTTTAGTTCTTTCAATCGTTAACCGCTTTAAAACCCAACTTTCTTTCCACAGATCTTCATCGTGTCAGACGATAAAGCACTTGCGCGAGGTGCCGGAGACCAAGATGATAACAGGTACCGCCTCTGTCCGGCTGCCCACCGTCTGGTGAAGGGAGGTAGTGCTGAGTTCATCACAGGGGTTAGGTTTCTGCAGTCCTCCCCGATATCCTCCGGGCAGAGGTTAAGAGGATTCTTGTATTGATCCTCTCAACCACACCTCTCAAGATCCTATCTGTAAGGAGAGAATGTGAGATGTTTTTTAAAGGCATTTTTCAAGGTAACAGGGTCCCCCAAACTGAAACCTAAACTTGAAACTTTTAAGATTAGGGACTGCAACCTGTTTACCCCAGCCTTAGCCATCCTTCTTTTTATTAAGTAATCTTGAGGAAGGTGAAGATATGAGCCTTTTGTCTCTTGATTACATCAAAAAACTTGAAAGAAGCCCAGTATGTAAAAGCATATCTATGATATTGTATTGTGTAGACATAGTCATTGTATTAAAACCAGGTAGTGAAATAACTTCATGAGACATAGTACGATGTGTATAATATGCTACCATTTGTGGTTTTAAAAAATGATATACCTGTATATGTGTTTGTACATTTTTTAATATATATTCATAGAAACTTAATTGAGAATACTTAGAAGTTGTTACTGATATCATGCTAAGGAGGGGCTAGGTGGAAAAAGACAAGTTTTCATTCTATACCTTTATGCATTATTAAAAGAAAACTTTTGTTTACCATGTGCATGCTATTGCTGTTTCATTGTTTTCAAAATAGCAATTATTTTTAGCTTTCCTTAAAAAACTTTTTATGGAAAAACTAAAAAATATACAAAAGTAGAATGCTATAAAGAATTCTCTTGTGCCCAACACCCAATTTCAACAGTTTTCAAATCATGTCAATCTTGTTTCATCTACACTGTCCTCTTGCTCTTCCCCCTCTTCATTATTTTATCTGCCCCTGACATGGAATCAGCCATTTCTCCTAGGGGTTCTGGTTCCTTTTAGTGGGAAATGATACTTACAGATAGAAATCTGGATGCTAGGGAATTAAAAAAAACACATTATTCAAAAGAAAAAACTTTGCATAGTTAGGGGGTTTCAGTTTTCATCTGTTTCAAGGTTATAGTAACACAACACAAAGTTGAAGTTAAGCCATTATCTGATTACTTTAATCAGTGTTATAGCCAATCCAAATAAATCAGGTTCCATCCAAGGTGACTATTTTTGGCCTAAATTGACCTGCTTAGATGACTCACTGATCAAAAAAAAAAAAAAAAAAAAGGACCAAATAAGTATAGTTTCCCAAATCTCATCATAGGGACTGAGGGAGCACAAGAATTGAGGGAGAGAAGTCAGAGAGCAGTACCAGTATGTGTGGCAGTGCCTGAGGCTCTGCTAGGCTTAGTGGCTTGCCATTTGAAATACTAGGGAACTTGATGGAAGATACTGCCCACATGTGGCTGGAGTAGGAAGGTTTATCTAAGGGGTGGGGAGCTGACAGCCTGTCTGGTATCAAGAGGACTGGTAAGTTTAATGGGTAGACAGAAAAGGACTGGATTCCATTATCAATAACAGAGCCAAAATATAGCCTGTGGGGTGTGTGTGTGTGTGTGTGTGTGTGTGTGTGTGTGTGTGTGTGTGTGTGTGTGTGTGTGTGTGTGTGTCGGTAGGACAGAACTGAATAATGACATGATATGTTGATCCAAGATGTACTTAAAATAAGTAATTTATTTTGTTTTCATTTTCTCTGTGTTTTTTAAAGTATGAAGTGGCTTAGTGAGGTTATATCAGCCTATGTTCACACATGCACTTTAGAGAGAGCTGAGAGAGGATAAAAGTGACCCATGGTTTAGAGGGCCAAGACTTTAAACACTTTTTCTTGTGTTGGTGAGCGAGTTGTTGAGATCCAGTCCAGGCTTTCATCTGGTCTCCTTGTGATCTATGGCCAGATTTGTGAGGATAACTGACTGTGAGAAGGATCTTTCAGCGGTCATGAAAACAGAGTTAAGCTACCAAGCTATCATAGCAGCATGTTGATCTCTCCTTTTAGTGCCTTGTCGAAAACGAAGAATAGTGTTGAGGAAAAGCTGCCATTGCCCATTGTGGTGTCAGTGTTGGCCTCTTGGAGCTGTACAACTCAAAGGCCCTAGAGGACGCACCCAGCAGGAGATTGGCCACAACTAGCTGTCTAAATGCAGTGCTTTCCCCATCTCCTTTAAAATCAGTTTTAGATTAAAAAGGAAAGCAAAATAAAAGTTATGTGCATGGAAGAAAGCTGTGCAATTAAAAGGTATCAATATGTTTTCAATCAAATGTGTTCTTTCCAGCCTCTTCCTTCCTAGGTTTTACTGTTTGTGTATCCTCAGTACATACAGAGACAGTTATGACTGCAATATGAAATTTATCTTGGGAGCCGAGAGCCCTTTGATTTCCCTGACAGATACAAAAAGACCTGAAGCTGGGAATTTTAAAAAAAAATTTTCCCACTCACAGTAGTGGATTAAAATTTTCTGCTTCATTTTCTTTCATAAAGTGAGTGGTTTCCTAACAGTAAGGTTTGTTTTGTTTGCTCTGCAGAAAAAGTGTGTATTTTACCCATAGACATATATGAAATCCCTAAAATAGCGAACAATCATTTGGGACACAGTTTGCATTATAAAGTCACTTATTTGTGGTTTGTAGAATTTTTAAAAACAGCTTTATTAAGATATAATTTACATACCATAAAATTCACCCATTTAAAGCATACAGTTCAGTGGTGTTTAGTATACTTAAAAAGCTGTGCATGTGGTTCATCCTTTAACATTGTTACAGAAAGCCTCTGTTATAATTTCTCCTACATGACTAAACCCTAATACAATTATCTCTTTCATTTATTTAGACATAGGGCAGTGTCTAAGAGCATGAACTCTGGAAACAGCCAGCCTGGATTAAATCCTAGCTCTGCTGTGGGTCTCAAGAGTTACTGTTAATCTCTCTGGGCCTTTATTTTCTCATCTGTAAAATGGGAATAATCATAGAACCTCTTTACTGGGAAGATTAAATGGGTTAAAACACACTGTTGACCCTCAGTATCCACAGGTTCTGCATCCTTGGATTCAACCAACCATGGGTCACCTGACTGTATTAAGAGCTTAGAAGATGTCTAGTGGTGGTGCGGTGTATAAGACTCCACGCTCCCAAAGCAGGGGCCCAGGTTTGATCCCTAGTCAGGGAACTAGATCCCACACGCGTGCAGCAACTAAGGAGCCTGCCTGCCACAAGTAAGACTCAGTGCAACCAAATAAATAAAGAAATATTTTTAAAAAATTATTACTCTAAAAAAAAAAAAAGAACAGTGCCCAGTACACAGTAAGCATGTATTGCTATTGCTAGTATCTTTTCTCTCTGAACTTGAGTACACAGAATTGGATTAATCATAATCCTTAGTTCATGACACATAATCATCAATGGTCCGTCCATGGGCCTTTAAACTTTTCATTTACTTATCAAGAACATAGTGAATACCCATGAACCTATCATTCAATGCAAGAAAAAGACAGTTACCAATAATTTACACCTACATAAATGTTTCTCCCTTACCCACTGCCTACCCTCATAGATGGCTCCTATCCTGAATCTGGTATTTAGAAATCCCTTGTTTTGTTTTAAGAACTTAAAAAATTTTTAATGTAATTTAAAATTTTTTAAAGTAATTTTAAAATCCCTGTCATGAGGTTTGGGGAAAAATATATATATATGAATTCTTTAAAATTCCTTAATATATATGTATGTGTGTATGCATGGGCGCTCATGCACATGCACACACATCACCTTAAAAATATGTTATTTTCGTTTTGCTTATTTTGTAACTTTATACTAATTTGTATTTGTAGTCTTCCTGAGACTTGCATTTTTCATTCATAATGTTACTATGACTCTTCCATATTATCAGAAAACTTTCAAGGAATGGATCATTTCCTTCTATTTTGATGCCCTGCAATTCTTACGCTACCACACAATCTAATATGGCTTTTCAAATTCCAGTCATCAAATAACCATTCCAGTCACCCAAAAGGGCAGATGATGGGAGGAACAACAGCATGTCCTCCTCCTCTTAAGACACTACCTGGAAGTAACACACTAAAATTCTATCTCACTCGCCAGAAGGTAGACCTCTGGCCACACTTAGCAAGGAAAGCCGGGAAGTATATTCTGTATGTACTTTAGCCCAGCTAAAAATCAGGGGTCTTATTTCTAAGGAAAAGGGGGAGAACAGGCATTGGGGTCACCAACGGTCTCTTCCACAACTACCTACTGGGTAAATTACATGACACAATGCATGGAAAGCTCAAGGTACTTAGCAAGGTTCAATTAAAACTGTCATTTCATGATTTCACTTACATTATCCAATTTGATCTTCACAGCAATCATATGAGTTAGGGAAAATATGAATTATCTTAATTGCAGATTGGGAAACTGGTTCAAGAGGCTAAATACAGTTGTTGCTGGTGGTGGTACTTTTTGTTTGTTTTGTTTTAAAGAAAGTCCAAGGGAAAGGAGCAGTAGTAGCCCCATTCTGGAGTCCTGGCTTCTCTCGACAAAATCTACCTTCCACAAAGTCCTGTAATTCTATGTTCTGTGACTTTCTGAATCTGGCACATAAGTCTGCAAGGTGGGGGACAGAACTTAAGTCCACTAACTAAGTCCCACTGCGGGACGCTTTCCACTGTACCCCATATGAACCAGGTTCTTGAAAATGACATGCATCGTTCTCCAGCAGCAGCCTCTCCTTCCCACAGGTTGAAATCTGAACAAGTACATCGGATTACATAATTCACAAATAGATAATAAAAATAGAAGCCAGACTTTACTGAGCGCGTACTACATACCAGGCATTCTGCAAAAACTTTCCTTGCATTGGCTTGCTTCACCCTCACAACAACCCAAGGAGATAGGCAGGCTTATAATCCCTCCCTTTTTTTTATCGGGTAAGGAAACTGAGGCTTAGAGATCCAATATATTTTACAAATATTTAAGAAGAATAAAATGTGTAGGTTTGGTTTTTTTCCCAGTCTGTGGAAGCGTTTGATTTGAAGTCATCCCTACATATTAGGGGTGACACTAGAAGGCTGATTGCCTCCCCAATATCCATTCTCCCCTTCTATGTTGTGAACAGATACAATACGTTGACAGGGAAAATTGTAACAAAAAATTTTACAACAAATGACATAGACAATTCCTTAGCTCACTAACATAGTGGGAAAATATATAGTAACTGTGTTAGTATCTGCCTACTTTAAGAATGGTGTTTTAACCTCAGCAGTTTATAGCAACTGGAAGAGAGTATTTCATTTGATTGTAGTCAATTTAGAGGCAAAAATTAGCTGACTTGCAAAGGAGATGGGAACTCACAGACTCTCAATTATTGGACAAAACTTCTAAAGTCAGAGGCAATCAAAGCTTTATTTGCTGCTCCTTATTGGGTATTAGGCAAAATCCTCTTGCTGCTCCCATGTCGGGTGGAGATTCCAATTTAAGGAGTTCTGGATGGTGTGTTGTATGTAGTCTTCCTGTATCTTTCATGTCGAATTCCATCCACTTATAAACACTGGTGAGGTTATAAAGTTAATAGAATATGACAAAAAGTTGTAGATTCTATATTTTCTGGTGTGTTTAGTACCTAAAATTTCTCACACAAATGCAATTAAGTTCTGAGATCTCACAAGCTATCTCTGTGAGCCCACTATTAGCAAGAAGAAACCAGCTTTGGGGAAACCCAGCCCCTCAACACAACTGTAAATAACCTAGTAGAAGAAATGGATTTCTGCAAATATTTGCACATGTTTGTGCATGACCATAGACAGTATTTCCATGACATTTTAAAAATTATGAGCTCCTTTAACTAATCAATCAATTAATCAATCTTTTTAAAAGCATGTTCTATGTGCCCAGCGTAGTGAAAATACAGGGAGAAATTGTATGACATGATCCCTACCCAGAATTTCCTTGGATGAGGATAAAAATCAGGTACACTTAGGGCTTCCCTGGTGGCGCAGTGGTTGAGAGTCCGCCTGCCGATCCAGGGGACACGGGTTTGTGCCCCGGTCCGGGAGGATCCCACATGCCGCGGAGCGGCTAGGCCCATGAGCCACGACCGCTGAGCCTGCGCGTCCGGAGCCTGTGCTCCGCAATGGGAGAGGCCACAACAGTGAGAGGCCCGCGTACCGCAAAAAAAAAAAAAAAAATCAGGTACACTTAAAATTAGTCACTGAATTATTAAAATATAAAAAATTTAAAGTTAAGTATAAAAGTTTAGTTATAAGAGAACTCAGTGTGGGCTGGAGTAGTCAGGGGAATTATACGTGTTCATTGTAAAATTCCAGACGACGTAGAATGCACAGGGTAGAATCGTATGTTCCAAGGAAAGTTTCATAAGGGTGTGACCCTAAATTTCCTTACTGTGAACATGTCACTTAAACTCTGTAAATTGAAGCTATTGTGAGGAAATGAGAGAGTATGTAAAATATGAGAATGAGAGCAATTATTATGGGTGAGTTATGAGATAGTGTTTAAGCTCTAAAGACCCCAGAGGCTTGGGGACAGGATGAGACAGCTTATAGCTACTGTAATTGGGGATAGAATGAATGGACACCTGTTTGAGGTGTTTTCAAATATGTAGAAGAAATTCTTTTTTTTTTTTTTTAGAAGAAATTCTTGCATACAGTTGAGGGTGAAGATGATCTCTGTGACACCTCCCAGCTTTGAAATTCCCAGATGCCTGGAAACAAACCTATAGTCCCATAGGGTAAAAGCAGACCCCAAAGAACATGGTTACAGTCAGGGGCTCTCTTTGGATCCTAATGACAGATGCTCCAGAGAGCATCTCTAATCTGAGGACAAAAGCTTCTATACAGTGATTTGCTTGAATGAATTGAGGTAAGAGCAGACCACCCCTTTCTACACCCCCAATCCCTCAGGTGCAGAGAGAAGATTTCTGGTGAAGTGGATGGTACCTGTGTATTATTACAAACCCAGCTCTGTGTGGGTTCAGCTGCTTTGTAGAAGAGGGACTTGATCTAGACCAATGAGGATGAATTCTTGTCATCATCTCTTCCACCACCATCACCAAATAGCCATCATCCTAGACCACTTCAATAGCCTTTTAAACAGTCCACCTAGATCCACCCTGGCCCGCCTCCAATCAGTTGTCCACTCAGCAGCTTGAATGATCTTTCCAAAACACAAATCGATGGTTTCCATTGCTCCTCAAATAAAGACTAGAATTCCTAACATGGCCTATAATGTCCTATATGGTTTGGCCCTTTATACCATTCTAGCCTCATCTTGCTCCCCATCCCCCATTGGCCTTCTTTCTGTCCCACACACTGACGGAACTCCCTCCCATCCCAGAGCATATGCTCTTCTCCACTCTCATCACTGGGTGAACTCCTATTCATACTTCAGGGATCATTTCCAGGTTACCTCCTCAGAGCAGCCTTCCCTGACCAGACTGAAGTCCCCTATTATAGGCTCTCACTTGCCATGTAGTGTGCCTCTCCTTCATTGCACGGTCACAATTGCAATTTTACTGTTGTAAATATTCAATTTACAATTTAGTGCGTTTGATTTATGTCTTTTTCTCCCCCCAGTTCTTCATAAGGACAGTCCTGTGTGTCTGGTTACTTACCATATTATCCACAGTTCTCAGCACACCGTCAGGCACATAACTGACACAAACAATTTTTGTTGAGTGAATGAACATACATAATCTATATCAGTATTTCCCAGTATCCCATAAAATGGTCCCAAGAAGAAAAAAATGAGTTTAGAAAACACTTTATACTGTATTATCCAAGCCTCCAACCCTGCCCCCATGCATCTTTGCATATAAAAGACTGGCAAAGAAAGAAAAAAAGAAAAAAAAAAGGACTCTCTCAAATCCTGCAGTAAAGAAGCCTTCATTTTAATATGACCTAGAATGTAAACCAGGGTTCCCTAGGATGTACTCTGGGCAATGTTTCCACTCAAGGGAGACATCCTAGCTGCCCGAGCTAGTGCTGTTTTTGGTACAGCAAATGGTAAGAAGAGTTTAAGTGTTTCCTAAGAGGAATTTCCCAGGAGTTAAACTGCCCTGGGAATCCCGGCAAGTCTAGGATTTAGGATTTGAAAAATGGAGCCACAAGTATACATGAGCTCTACTAATAGAATCTGCCCCATTAGCTGAAGAATGGACCCTACTCAGCACAGTTTGTAGCATAATAAATTCGTGCTCAAAGAATGAATGGAGAGAGAAATTATCTGTGGTAATAACCCCTCAGCTAGTGGTCCCATTTTATCTTAGGAAAGATAACTGTATGGTTAAGCTTAAAATTTAAGTGTGAGTGAAAGATTTTTAAGCTTTGATGGTTAATGTATGGGCATTTTAACTGGCTACTTAGTGAAGACTGTGGCATAATAAACTTCAGGGTTCACAGGAGCTCACCCAGTTACAGGATGTAAAGAGGTACCACTAACACTCGGAAGGTAAGTAAACACTGATCTTCACTTGTTGATTTTGTGATAAACATTTTGTCAATTGCTATTTTTTTCCTAGGATTTAACATTAACTTCCTTTTTGTCAAATCCAATGTTTCCTTTTTCCCCTCAGTGTTCACCCTTCTTGATCTTTTGGGATCTTTTTGACTGCGTTCAAGAAACCTTCCTTCTTGAAATTCTTCCTGACCTTGTTTCTGTGGCCCGTACTTTCAGTTCTATAGCATTTCAACCAATATTTATTGATCATCTCTGATGTGCCAGACACTGGGCTATCATCATTCATTTATGAACTCATTCATCAACATTCATTGAGTTCTTACTAGATATCGGGCACTGTGCCAGTGACTGAGATACAAATATGAGCAAGATAACAACCCCTGACCTGAGAAGCTGCACAGTCTAGGGAAGGCGACAACTAACACATCATGGCAGGACGAGGCTAGGATACAAGTACAGACTCAGGGGCTATGGTCCTCAGAGAAAGAATCAATTGCTTCTCTCTGGGAGGGAGGGATACATTGCATAGCACAGTGCCTGGCACATGCTAAATCTTCAATAAATATATGTCAAAGGAACAAAAACCCTTCCAGGAAGAGAGACTAGCATGATTAGGGGATCTTCAGGGAGCCCTACTGGCTAAAGTAGTGGTTTTTAGCTCAGTGGGACAGAATATCAGATTCTCCAGGGGCATGGAAGGGGTGGTGATGGGGATGTTTATCTGAAAGAGATACTTTTTCCTACTGTTACTATTTAATTTATAAATTTTATGCACATGCATATTTAAAAGCACATTATGTAAATTATTAATTTACAATTTCATTTTATATATTTTTATATTGAGAATACAATTATTATTTTCATAATACAAATTACAGAAATTAAAGCTCAAACTATGAAAGCTGGTAGATAAATAGAGAATATAGAGGTTCTGCAGCAAAGCCATTGTCCTCTTGAGGGTACTGGTGAGATGTTTAACAAAAGTGGGAGCAGACTATTGGGTTGTAAAGGACTGTATCCTGTAGGCTAGGGTTTGTCAACCAGTGTCAGAATCAAAATCACCTGGGGAATCAATTCCCAGACTCCAACTGTATTAGTCAGTGTTCTCCAGAGAAACAGAACTAGTAGGATATAGATAAAGATAGATGATATAGGGCTTCCCTGGTGGCGCAGTGGTTGAGAGTCCGCCTGCCGATGCAGGGGACACGGGTTCGTGCCCGGTCCGGGAGGATCCCACATGCCGTGGAGCGGCTGGGCCCGTGAGCCATGGCTGCTGAGCCTGCGCATCCGGAGCCTGTGCTCCGCAACGGGAGAGGCCACAACAGTGAGAGGTCCGCGTACTGCAAAAAAAAAAAAAAAAAAAAAAAAAAGATAGATGATATAGATACAGATTAAGACACAGATATAGATACAGATAGATACAGCTATGTCCCAAGACCTGCAGTCGGCAAGTTGGAGACCCAGAAAAGCTGACAGTATAAATTCCAGTCAGAGTCCAAATGCCTGAGAACCAGGAAAGCGAATGGTGTAAGTTCCAGTCCAAAAGCCAACAGGCTCAAGACCCATGAAGAGAGAAGTTTTCAGTTTGAGTCCGAAGGCAGGAAAAGACCATAATCCTGGTTCAATCAGGCAGTAGGAGGAGTTGCCTTTTACACAACCGTTTTGTTTTATTTAGATCTTTCATTCGATAAGGCCAGCCCACATTGGGGGGCAATCGGCTTTATTCAGTCTTCCAATTCAAATGTTAATCTCATCCAGAAACACCCTCACAGACACATCCCGAATACATTTGACCAAATGTCTGGGCACCCCATGGTCATTACAGTTGACCACCGTACCACTTTATAGTACATACTGAAATTTGAGGACCTTTGCAGGCCATTTGGAACTGTGGAAGGTTTTCAAGAAGGGAAGCGATTTGATAAGATTACTTGGGAACCACTTAAGAAAGAACCCTGGCAGTTCCGTGGAAGGTGAGTGGTGGTAGGGTAGGGAAGGTGAGGCAGGATGCAGTGTCATGGAACAGATTAGAGGACGGGAGCTTATTATGCAGAACACAATGATGAGGTCCTACTCTCCCCTATGCTAATGACCCCTGTTCCGATTACTATTGCTGCGTAACAAATTACCCCAGTGCTTAGCAGCTAAAAACAATCATGGATCAGGAATTTGAGAAGGGCTCCATTGGGTGGTTCAAACTTCAGGTCTCCCATGTTGTTGCAGTCAGATGTTGGCTGGGGCTTTAGTCATTCCATCTGGGCTGGATAGCCAAGATGAGTCATTCACTTGGTTGGCAGTTGACATTGGTTGTAATCTGCTGCACACGGCCTCTCTGGCAGAGTAGTCTGAGGGTAGTCAGACTTCTTACGTGGCATCTGGCTTCCATTCCAAGACAACCAGGCAGAAACTGCATGGCCTTTTCTTATTTATTTATTTATTTATTTAATACAGCAGGTTCTTATTAGTTATCTATTTTACACATATTAGTGTATATATGTCAATCCCAATCTCCCAATTCATCCCACCACCACCACCCCCAACCCCACTTTCCCCCCTTGGTGTCCATATGTTTGTTCTCTACATCTGTGTCTCTATTTCTGCCTTGCAAACTGGTTCATCTTTACCAGTTTTCTAGATTCCACATATAAGTGTTAATCTACGATATTTGTTTTTCTCTTTCTGACTTATGTCACTCTGTATGACAGTTTCTAGGTCCACCCACATCTCTACAAATGACCCAGTTTCATTCCTTTTTATGGCTGAGTAATATTCCATTGTATATATGTACCACATCTTCTTTATCCATTCATCTGTCAATGGGCATTTAGGATACTTCCATGACCTGGCTATTGTAAACAGTGCTGCAATGGACATTGGGGTGCATGTGTCTTTTTGAATTATGGTTTTCTCTGGGTATATGCCCAGGTGTGGGATTGCTGGGTCATATGGTAATTTTATATTTAGTTTTTTTGCATGGCCTTTTCTGACCTAGGCCCAAAAGTCACACAGCAGAACTTCCACTGTGCTCTATTAATCAAAGCTTTCACAAGCCTGCCCAGGTTCAAGGGCAAGGAAATTAGACTCCACTTCTCAGTGGGGCCAGTAGCCAGGTCACAATGTAGAAGAGCATGTGCAATGGGAGATATTGTCATGACCGTCTTTGAAAGATATAGACTGACATAGCTCCCAAATCAAGCTTTCCAATCCTGACCTCTTATCCACTCTCCTGTTTTAGATACACAATTTCACACAAGATATCTCACTGGGAAGTCTCATTGTCACCTCAAACTCAAGTCTAAAACAGAATTTAGGACAACAGTCCTCCATCCTGTAATCTTATTATTTTGGTAATGTGATAACTTAAAAAAACAACATAGACTAACCCTTTTATCTCTGACCTTTCTTTCTCTGAAAAATAACCTGCTACCAAATCCTGTCTTTTCTTCCTTCTTCATATGGATTTCTTGGATTCTCTTCATTGCCTGCATTCCCTTTGGTCCAGCTGGCCCCGAGCTGGTCTTCTCACCTCCACCCTCTCCCTTGCTCTTACCCATTTTACATGCTCTAGCCTGGTTAGTCTTTACCAAAGCCCACATCTGACTTTCCTGCTCAACATTCTGGAGTGGTCCCTAATGGAAATCCATTTACCTAACTTTCTGATAGTGGGTTCCCTGGAAAGAGTTCAGCATGCAGGGTGTTTCTTAAGTAGTGACTTTGAGATTGACACCTGTGGAAGGAAAGGGAAAGAGCTAGGATTGGGAGGAAGGAAAAGTGGACCTGCAATCAGACCCAACGCCAGCCTCAGCTGACCCCATGGGGGGCTCTGGAGTTAGAAGGTCTCACTAATTTGTGGCCTTCAGAGTTGTCCCAAGATGAGCTGAGATGCCTGGGCCTTTGTATTTCTGCATTGTTTAGTCATCAGACCCCTGTGGAAAGTATCGTGACCTTGGGGGTAAGGCAGCTCTCTGTAGTTGAGGAAAGCCCTGAAATGGCTGACAGCGGCAGGTGTCTGCTCACAGCATTCCCAGGAGCGGGGACAACAGAGTCCTCCACATTCTCCACATTCACTGGTACCCTTGTCTCTTCAATCACACCACCCAAGGCTCACCTTCTCCTTAGTGCTCCCAGGCTCACCTTCAAGTCCTTCTTTCTTTTAACCTTCAGCAAACTCCATTCCATGGAGTCACTCTCTCCATTTTGGCTTACACTCTAATTATTTCCTGTACGTTATTTTGCCTCACTCCACCCAAGCTAGGTTATGCACTCTTTGGGGGAGGAATGGAGGCATGCCTTTTCCCCAGGACATCAGCACAGAGATAAGTCCCCACATACTTACAGCTGGACCTCAAGAGATGCTTGGCGATTGGTTAACCAGAGCCTCTGGTTACTGTAGAGATTGCTCAGAGAGTAACATTTCCAATATCCATTACCAAAGCAGAATGAATGGTTTAGGAAACCACCACTTCCTTGTCCCTCTGGGGAAGAAGAAAGCTAAAACCCTTGCCAGCTGTGCAGAGCTTGCTGTGCTGGGTCTGGGGCGGGAGCAGGCGCTGGGCACAAGCCCAGTCTGACTTGAGCCACAGCCTGAGGTTACTCCCCGTCCCTTTGTTCCCCCCCCATAAAGCAGAGCCAGGGATCCTTTGGTCTCACAGGGTGCTGTGTACATTTAACTAATTAGTGGCCATAAAGTGTTACCCAAATGCCAAGTGTAATTATGGTGAGCAATTATTTTTGCCTGGAGAGGCAGCATTCTAGCCATTGTCGAGGGAGGGAGATAAATGTTGGTGCATTCTCTGGAAGCCCATGGGAACAAGAGCTGTCTTCCTGCCCTCAGAGCATCAGAAACCCGGATATAGCTTTCTTACACCCAGGGCACACCTGGGCAGGAATCCCCCAGAGGAGCATCTTTCTGTTTGCAGAGTCATTACTGCTTTGGGCAGAGGGAAAGGCATCCCCAAAGTGCACCGCCAGGAGCCACCACTCAGGCACCTTTGTGTGTGCTTGGGCTCTGAAGGCCACTCACAGCAACCCCTCCTCCCTTGGACCCCAGAAAGGTTGTGGGCAAAATTCACTTGGGATTTTCCTACCACCCCACAGTGTCTGAAATTTAACAATAGCCTCCACAGTCATAACAATAAATTAAAAATAAAGCACTTTGGAGCTCCCTAAATGGAAGTTTTCACGTGGTTTTTATATTTAGAGTTTTGTTTCCTGCTCTGGGTAGATTTTATAAATAACCAGGGAATGCTGGAGAGAATTTCCATATTGACTTTCCTTCTTTTTTCACATAAGAAACTCCAAGCAAGTTTATATCTTGTGACCTTTCTCTCTGAAAGTCTATAGAACTAGATAATGTAAATAGAAAGGTAAATAGGAAAGGAAGAAGAGACAAAGGTATGGAGACAACTTAGGCAATGTGTTTATTTAAAAATAAATTCAATTCTGCCTTATGTCTTGAGATAAATGCAGATTCATCCCAATATCCTAAACTTGCTAGTAAGTCTTAGGCTAATACTAGTTCACACTGGTTGAACATTTGTCATGTATCCAGCAAGATTCTAAAGCGTTTCTTAGGTGTTATCTCATTTACTCCTCATATTAACCCTGTAAGTAGATGCTATTATTGATCTGTTTTATAGAGTGGAAACTGAGGCCAATAGAAATGAAGTAACTTATCCCATGTCAGTCTGACACCAAAGCCAGGGCTCCTAACAAGATCACTCTGCTACTGAAAGCTGGAGCACACCATAAATGTGTATGAATTGTCATTTTCTAAAGGAGAACCAGGGCACTATAATATAAGGTCCTGGGATCATGAAGATACTCTTATGCCAGCTCACTGGACACCAGAGAAGCAGTTTTCACCCTCTTTACCCACGCAGGGACTATGCAGTCTAAGAAGCCTTCTTGTGTCTAGAACTCTGAGCCTCTTCCAAGAGGTGGGAAGTAAGTATTGAATCTCTTTTCTCTGAGTGAAATTTGAGTCCATGTCCATTATTTATACTCACTCAGAAATAATCTTAGAAAAAGATGTTCTTGCATATGAAAAGCTTTCATTTACACACGTACAGACAAAAGTTTTCCTGCCATGTGCCCTTTCCCCCACCAGTCTAGGACACTGCCTATGCCCATCATGTACTCTCAGAGTATCCTGGACTTTTCCTTCAGAACACTCATCATGGTGTGGGATTATATGCTGCCACAACTACCTGTCCAGTGTCTCTGCCTCACCAGACTGTAAACTCCATGGGGCAGTGGTTGAGTCTGTGTAGCCTCCCCAGGGCCTGGTGCAACGCCTGGCATGAAACAAGCACCCAGATACTGCTGGAGGAGCAAGGGATGCTATCCATGTGACCATCTGGTTCTGAGAAAATGCTGCCACAAACTGAAAGAGAAACCTGCTTCTCTAAAACCTTTAAAGACCCAGTTCAATTTTCAGACACAATAAAGAATTTTTCAATACACTATTTCAATTATTTCTGAAATGAGTGGCTTTCCCTTGTGCTGAGAATACTGGTTCTGGAGTCAAAGGATCTGGTTCTCATTCTCTGATCACTACTCACTGCATGATGATGGTCAAATATTTTAATCTCTCAGTGTGTCCATTTCCTCCTAGGTAAAGTGGGGCTAAACCAGTGTCAAAGCAATGATGTAAAAATTAAAAGAGTTAACAAGCAAGTGTTCAGAATTGGGCCCAGTGCATGGGAATCCATAAACGTTGGCTCTTATTATCAGTGTAGCTAGCAGCCTAGAGCTCATACAGCTCTACAGCAGGTTTGGATCATGCCTAAGAATTCACAGGATATGAAGCCAAATTGAGGCCAGGTGTAAAGGCATCTGGACTCAATATCCCTGCTGTCAAGACTCCCTAAGAGGCCAAAGGGAACCTCTCCCAACCCCAGCCTCCCAAGTGTCATTTATTTTATTGCAGTTGTCCTGTGGTCTCAGGAAGCGGGGAATTCCTGGTCTTCCCAGGCCTTTGGCGAGACTCCTGCCTGCTCTACTGCTCTACTGCCCGTTTGGGTTAGATGCCTCGGGAAGATCCTCTTAATTCAGAGAACTCGTGACTCCGTGGAAAGGTCAGTTCCCGCTGAAAGTCATTCACATCCTCCATCCTTCTCCCCACCCCACCCCCTGCCCATTCTCCCTGTGCCCCCTGCTTTGACCCACCCTCCAGGCTTTGCCCCAGTCAGCTCAAATGGCCAGAGTTTCCAATTTAATAATAAACATGCACTGCTCTAAGCACTTTACAAAATGTTAACTTACAACCCACAGAAACCCAACAGGGTGGGTGCTAGTGTTACTGTCATTTTACAGATGATGAAACCGAGGGGAAGAGAGGTTGACTGACTTGCCCAAGGTCACTCAGCTGGAAAGTACAGAGCCTGGGTTTGAACCAGCCTCTGGGCTCCCGACTACCACACTGCCTCTGAAGGAAGGTCTCCCCACCCTGCCCCCGGAGGATGATTCTCGAACTTTCTCCTCAGTATCACCCGTCAGGTAAAAGAGAGGCAAGGACAGAAACAAAGATGTGAGCACAAACCCAGGCAAGTGTGGAGCGGTGTGGGATGCGGTTCGAAGGGCCAACTCTACAGCTGAACTGTATGGGCTAGAATACTGGACTTTTTCTTACTAACCCTGGTAAGTGAAATGGGAACAATAATAATAGTACACAACTTATGTGGTTGTTTTGAACATTAACACATATTAAGCACTTAGAACAGTGCCTGGCAAATAGTAAGTGCTCAATACTTTTTTTCTGCCTTTTTTGATCTTTTCACATTCTCCAGAGGCAGAAGCCACAACAAACACTTTTGTGGGAAGAATGTTAGACTTGGAATCAGAAGATCAGATGTGAGTGCCAGCTATCATCCACTTACTGTGTGATCATGTACAAGATTTTTTCCTCTCTGAGTCCTCACTTTTATCATCCCTAAAATGGGTGTGAAAATAATTTCACTCAACTGAGATAGCATGTAAAAGAGCTTTGTAAGTTGCAAAAGAGCTCTTTGTAAAAGAGCTTTGTAAATTCTAAATCTAAAACACTGTGAAATAGTGATTAAAGAATTATCCCACTTGTTATTTAGGGCTTCTCCTAGGAGTAAGCAGATAGGTGCCTTTCAGGAGGTCTTCAGACTAAAAGACTAGAATTCCACCATTGGAGAGTCACTGTCTGTGTCTCCCAGGCTTTTTGGTTTTCAAGACTCCCCCTTTTAAGGAAGCCTCAGGAAGTGAAGAGCCCAGCATGTTTGGGGCGAGAAAGGAGAAGTCTGAGGGATGTGACTGCCACCTTCAAGGAGCTGAAAGGCTGTCACAGAGTGGGCAGGTCAGACTTCTGAGTGACTCGCCCAAGAGGCAAGAACTGAGTCTCTGAGTGGAAGTAACAGGGGTCATGTTTAGTGTCTAGAAGAAAGGAAGACAATTCTTTTGATTATAGCTCTCAGAAAATGGGGAAGGCTACTCTGATAGCGAGTGTGCTGTCATTGTAGGCATTCAAGCAGAGAACTGGGACCACTCAAAGGGGAGGTGGTAGAGGAGATTGTAAGAGGTAGGAGGGGGGAAACCAGTTGACCTGAGCCTGGGACATTCTAGTTCTTCCGAGGAATGCAGCAGGCCAGTGAGGGAGGGAACAGGAGGGGCAGGCAGGAAGGGAGAAAAGGACAGCCAAGGGGGTAGTTAGCAGCTAGCAGGAGCCCAGGCTCAGCTACAGTGAGTTCACTGTTTTGTCAAGGGCAGTCCCTGTTTATTCGGCCAGTTTGGACCCCAGAGCCTAGAACTCCTCACTCAGTTAATTCAGCAAACATTTGCAGGCCTGAGAGTCAATGCACCGAGGCCCCAAGTGGGATTGCAGACATTTGAGAGCCTCCTGCACAGTGACCGACAGGGGGCAGGAGAGACACACAGATGTCAAACTGCGCAGCCCGCCAGCTGAGCTTCCCCGCTGGGGAAACTGGGTCACTCGGTCCAAGCGGCAAACATTCCGAGGGGGATGGGCACCTTGGGTCTCCCAGGGCCGTAGGAGGGCCGTAGGAGCCCTCAGCCCCCTGTACTAGCAGACATAACCCCCCGCTTGCAGAAGGATGGATGAGATTGGTAATCTGGGACGGCTGGGACTGGGGGAAGGCTAGAGGGAACTAGTCCCAGCAAAACATGTCATGCAACTGGACACATCCCAGGACGTGTATTAGAGAAGAAGGCCTGCCAGGGCAGGGCTGGGTGCGGCGGTTTGCTTCAGAGAGAACCTGTGACCTCACTAAGGAGTTTGAGGCTCTAGGGTCTGGTTGAAATCTCCATTGGGGTGGGGGAAGGGCTCACTGGCTGACCACGAGTCAGCGGATGCTAAAACTGGTCACTCAGTGGATAGGTGGCAGGTTTGGAGTCAGATTTGCTTTTGTGTCCTGGTTTTGCCACCTGTACCTTATAAGACCTTGTGTGAGTCATTTTCAGCCTTCAGTTTCCTTTTCTCCAGAATTTCTGGTGGTGCTGTTATAAAGATGAAGTAGGGGAATGACGGGAGCCAGAGGACTGCCCTCGTCACCTCTTCCAACCTGGTGGGCACATCTGGGCACAGCAGTGGAAGAGAGGCCTTTTGCACCTGGCAGTGAGGAGGGGATGCCCACTGTACTGTTACTCTGGGCACTGTGAACTCATCCTGCAGAGACACTGCCCTGGAAGGTGGGGAGAGGCCCTCCCCATACCCCTCTCCATCCCACGGCACCCCGCTGCAGAGAGGTGCAAGGACCTGGGGAAAACAGGTCTCTCCACCCTCAAACCGTGGTCCCGTGAGGTCTTTGAGGGCTGAGAAGTCAGGCAGGTGGAACACACATGGAATGAGAGGGGACCTGGAGGATGGAATGGGAAAGAAGTCACTCCCAAAACTCTAGTTCCTCCCATGGATCCTATAATGGTTAGAAGGGCCCCTTGGACCCGAAGTCAAAGACCCACGTATATATTCTTCCAGACTGTGTGTTTTCTCCACTCATCCAAGCCCTTGAAGCCGGGAATGTGCTGCCCCCTCCTCTCCGGGAGAGGGATGGTGGGCACTGATGCTTCTGTATGAGGGCTCAGCACAGTACTCCATGCTTGTTAGCTGTTAATAAGTAAGGAATCTTGGAGAACTAATTTGAGCCCCCAGTTTTACTGACTAAAAACAAACAAACCAAAAACACATAAAAACTGAGGCTCAGAGAACAGTGGGACTAGAGAAAGGAAAGTTCCTGCCCTTTTCAGTTGCCTCTAGAATCTTCATGACTATTTGGAGAAAGTGACTGGACCCCTACAGTGAGCTGCCCAAACTGAGGAGCCTGGCCTCTGGGGCTCCAAGGAGCAGCCAGTGCATCTGAGGTTGAGGGTGATGGGGCAGCATAATGTGATAAAGCCAGCTGCCTGAGTTGGAACCCAGCACTAGCTGTGAGACCTTGGGCAAGATACTTCCTATCTGGGAGCCTCTGCTTCCTCCTCCATCAAAGGGAGACAATAACAGTTTTTTTCCTTATAGATACTATTCTTTCCAGTACCTCTTAGTCTGAAATTGGAAACAACAAACTAAATAGACTTCTTTTTCCCTGAAAAAGCCAAATAGCAGAGGACCCAAAAGGAAAGGGGTGGAGCCAGGCTTTGGACTCTTCTAGTCCAGGCACTGGGACCTTTGGGGAGGAAATAGCCCAGGGCTGGGGAACAGGGCTGTGGCCCAGCACACTTCTGCCCCTACATTGCAGTGTGACCCTATTCTGGTTGCCGTGCCTCTTCGGCCTGCTTTGAACAACAGAAGGGTTGAACTTGGTGGCCCCTAAGTTCCGTGCAGCCCTGAGCCCCTGAGATTCCCAGCCGCACAGCTGGGCCCTCATCCTCTGGGATGCAGCCCAGGCCTCAAGCAGCCTCAGCAGCTAAAGAAGCAGCGCTTTGCTGGGCTCTGGCCCGCTGCCCAGAGGAGGTCACTCAGCCCCGGGGAAGCCCTTGGTTTGCTGGTTTGGATGCTGAGAAGGGCCAGGCAACAGGAACTTCAGCCTATTGGCCTCTGGTTCCAGCCAAAGCTTTTCAGGGATGGATGCAGAGCAACAGGACTGGCAGAAGCCGTGAAAAAAGCAGCCTGGAGCTCACATTCTGTGGCCTTGCTTTGAAATCCATAACCTCAGCCACATGGGAAGTGATGAAGGCCTGAAAGGAAACAATGGCCAGTGGGCCACAGGGGAAGTTTCCTGTTTGAAAAGGCCTGGGTAAGGGATGGATTCCATGTGCGGGGACAAGTATTAGTAGGTGGAGGCTCTGTAAAGGCCAACAAGCAGGGACCAAAGCAGGTACCCCAACACTGACTCAGTCAGTCAAGAAGCAGGGATTTAGTGTGTTCTCTGTGTGTGGCACTGGGTGGCAGCTGTGGGGATGTCATCAAAGGGGTCAGATGGGGCTGGCTTGGAGGACTTTATGATCCATGAATAATGTATGTGGTATAGACCACACACAAATGATGGGGGGGAAGGGGGTGGGGAGGGGAAGAACTCAATCCCAGGGGGCTCCAAGGACTCCCAGGTGGTGGCCCAGAGCTCGCTGCTCTCCTCTATCGGGCAGGTGGTAGGTCGGTTTTCCTCCCTTGGGCAGTGAATCATCCGAATACCCGCTCGCTCATTTCAACAACTACAAACACCAAATTGCCCTGACTCTGTGAATTGTGCCCCATGCGTTGACTGACTGGCTCTAGTGACTGCTCTCTGGAGTCACTGGAGGCTGGGTGAGTATGATCATCCTTGTCTGCAGACAAGCAAACTGAGGACCAGTCAGAAGTACCTCACCCAGGCTACCCAGCTTGAGGCCTGGAACTGGGATTTGAATCCATGTCCGACTATCTTCGAATCCTGTATTCATTCCAATAAGATGCCGACTCCCACTGTCTTCCCATTGCCTTGTAGCAAGGATAGACAACACCCCCAGGGCAGATTTTGTCAGAAATGTAGACATTTCCGAGGAAAATCAGCTGCTTTGCTTGCCTCTCCCCACTGTAAGCAGGAAGACAGCTCAGTGTTTGTAGGGCCACCAGGAGAATGCCTAGTGGCCTTCTCCTTCCACAGATACTTCAGCTTGGGACCCAATGTCCTCCAAGGTCCCCCGGGATCTTGATGCCTCCGCTTCCACTCAGCAACTCCAGGAGTTCTTGGTGACTCATGCAAAAGAAAAAGCAAGGTCCTTGCAGAGCCAGGCAGAGCCCACTGGAGTCCTCGTGAAGGTCTCTCCAATGACCTTGAGCAAATTTCAGAACCCTCTGAGCCTGGGCCCCCTCATCTGTTAAGACAGTGACAACCAACCAGGCCAAACAAAATGTACAGCTTGGTTCTGAGAACTGAATGAGTTAACCTGTGTGAAGCCACCTGACTCTAAGAAGATATTCAATAAATACTATTCGTCATGAGATAGAATTGGGGGATTTTGTGGCAAAAAGAAAGATTATGGGAATTATAATCATTGAACACTTAAAACATTCCAGTTACTATGCTCAATCCTTTACTTGAACAATTAAGCCTCCCAACACTCCTACAAGGCAGGTAGTATCTCCTCACTTTGCAGGTAAAGAAGCTGAGGCTCCAAGAAGTTAGGTTACTTACCCAAGATCCAAATCAAGAATTTGACCCAGAACCCAGGAGTTTAACATCTAAGATGCTCTGCAACAATTCCCACTTTCCTGCCATGACTGGAGGATCCTTCCCTGAAATACGCTCTCATCTATCTTTAGATTTTTGTTTAGATAAGCAAGACCTTTCTGAAGGGGCTTCACATCCCTCATGACAATAGTTACTCCTTCTCCTACACGCTCAGGACACTGTGGTTATTTTTATCCACTGCACTTTCCAAGTATTACATATATTTACACATCTGTCTCTGGCCCTAAGTGGATCCTCTTGGAGGGCATGGACAAAATCTTATTTTATTTCTTTGTTTCCTCTCCAAGCAACCATTACCCATAGCACTGTGCACGCCCAGCTTTTGCTAAATGTTTGTTGACTTGAGGTGTGTGTTAGGCAGAGTTGACCAGAGAGCGCGACAGACCTCGGTCCGAATCCCTATTCCCACTGACTGCGTGACTAGGCGAGTGACTCAGTCCCGCTGGGCCTCCCTCAGTCTCCTCACCTCTAAAACAGGATAATAGCACCTACCATCATGAGGTGTTGTGAGGATGGAAATGGAAAAATGCAGGTGTTGCATTTACATAGTGCCTGGGCACATGTTACACAGTCAGTAAATGTGTGTGATAACACCTGAGGGGTAGAGACTGGACAAGGTGGATGCTAGTGACGAGGAAAGAAAGAAGTAGCCCTGGGAAACATGCAGAAATAGGGATGCTGCTGAAGACCAAACTTGCTTCCTTTTTAGAGCATGGTGGAATAGAGAGAGATAAACAGGTTGGAGATAATTTAGGGAAAGTTCAGTAAAATGTAGAAGGGCCAACAAAATGTGTTTAAGACTGCCGTGACAAGAGGGGAAAAGGAATTGGTTAGAAGTGAGAGAAGCCTGAAGCAGTGTCCCAGAGACTGTCCAGGATGAAAGAAGGGGCCTGGAGAAGAGAGAGATATGCCTATTCTACCAAAATAAGGAAAACGCTGGAGGGGATTGGTGTGGGGGGACATGCAGCTGGGAGGACATTACAAACTAAGGTTGGCTGTGGAAGGAGCAGCTTCTGTTGGATCCAAAAGGAGGATCTGAAAGCCAAAAGGAATGAATAATCCAGGCATTGGGCTCAAGGCGGGAGGCAGCTGTCCATTTATGGCTTGATGAACATTTGACTAAGCCCTTTCAGTTAGTTTAAGAAACTCCTTCTAATGCAGTTTGCACTGAGATGTCTTTAGCTGGAGCACACGCCTCGCCAAAGATCCCACCCAGGAGGGAGCAGAGAGCAGTGGAAGCGGGGGGACCCCAGACCCATGGCACAGTCTGTGGAGACTGCCGCCCGCTCTCAGCCCTGGGGTAGGGCTGCTGAAAGTTGCCAGGTGGTACGAGGAAGGCCTTCTATTGGCAGTGCGCTGGGCCTCTTTGTCAAATCAAACAGGGTCCTTCTCTGAGCTTCAAACCTAATCTCTGCAATTTAAATCAAAATTTGCGGACACAGAGGTTTCTACCTGCAGGAGGTGGGGGGAGGGAGAAGGTTGGGGGCCTCTTTCCGTAGTTTAGAGACAGGGGGCTGCTCTGAACTGAAGTCCTTGCTCCCTCCTCTGACCATCACTCAGCTCTTTTTTCTACAGTGAGAGAGGAAGGAGCTTGCCAAGTGGCAGGAGCCAAGTCATTAAGCAGCCTGCAGGGGCAGAAATGGTCTTTCTGGCCTCAGGACTGGAGCGAGATTGTCCAAAGCAATTTATAGGCTCACTTGAAAGGTGACATGGACAGGGAAGTGGCTGGGGAAGAAAAATTCCTTCATTCACAGAGCGTGGAGGCAGACCTGCCCTGCCTGTTAACCAGAAATAGTACTGGGAGCTGGGAGCCTGGAGGAACACCTCCAGCCAGATGTGAAGAGACCCTGTGGACAGATGTGTACATGTGTGAATGCCCATCTCGCTCTAATGCAGGCCCAGGTTGCAGGGGGCTGGTGGGTGGTGGTGGTTATGCTCTACTTGGTTATTCAAGGACCCAGGTGGCCCTGGCTTTACCATGTTCAACACAAGGCTGCCCTGTGTCCCAACATCCAGCTGATGGGGAGAGAACACAGAGATCATACCTAGGTCATGGTACCTGAAGTGGCACGCACCACCTCACATGCCATTGGCCAGAACTCATTCCCAAGGATGTGCTAAACTGCAAGGGAGGATGGAAAGTGAAGCTTAGCTGTATGCCCAGGAAGGAGGTGAAATGGATTTGGTGATCCGTCAGCAATCTTTGCCACATGCCCCCAGTAACCCAGGAAATTTGGTGATAGAGGGTTGGACAGAGGTGCCTGAGAAATAAACAGATTGCTGAGACCTGTAGGGCTTGGGACAATATCCCACCTTGGGGTAGCCTTAATAGGTGACCCATCCTTAGCCGTAGGAGCAGGGGGCCCTGTGGGGAAGACATTTGGGGGGGGGGTCAGGTAAGATCCAACTTGGAGTGCTAGAAGAACTGTGGCAGCTCTTGGCCTGGGGCAGAGGTGCTCTGGAGGCCTCTGGGGAATGCTTTGAGGAGAGGACGAGGGCCTGGTCACTGAGGGCGAGGTCTGGGTTCCCATGAGGCAGGTACAGGGAGCCTTAGGTCCAGCCCAGGTCACCAGGGTAGAAGAGAAGGCAGGGGTCAGGGACACACACTCCACACTGCAATACTTGTGTGTAATTCTCCTGTGCCCCATCTTCATGGAAGAAGAGCCGGGGGGGCCAGGGCCTAGCCGGACGAGGCCACCTAGGGGTGAGCAGACAAGAGATGTATCACTGCTCAGGACGCCGGGGTGAGGATGGGAAAGCAGGGCGCCTGGCATCTGAGGAGGAGGGTCCCAGAGTAAGGAGAAAGGGCTCTACAGGAGAACAGGGACACGGAGCCAAAGAACCCTCTTCTGTACAGGGTATAAGGTGTGGCTTTTCATTTTTATGCTGACGTTGTTGCTTTTGGGTGCCCCGAGCTATCCAACAGAACTTTCTGCCATGATGGAAGTGTTCTCTATCTGGCTGTCTCACATAGTAACCACTAGCTGCATGTGGTTACAGAGCACTTGAAGTGTGGCTAGCATGACTGAGGAACTACATTTTGAATCGTATTCAATTGTAATTAATTTAAATGAAAATAGACACAGGCGGCTAGCAGCTACTGAGTTGGACAGCACAGGCATAGTTTCAGCCCAAGGGAAGTAGGGTGTGGGCTGTCATTACTTCGTCTGAGTCTCCTCATGTTCTGCCTGTCACTGCTCCTGGGCCCTCGGCTCTGTCCCAGCTTTGGCTTAAGCTGAGCCCTGGTTGGACAGAGGGTCTATGTCTACCCTCAGGTTTGGGCAGATTAGAGCCTCTGAAATCTTCATTTGCTTTCATCCCTGTGGGTCTGGGAAGAGAGGTCAGTCAGAGTGCTGGGCAGCTGGGAAGCATTACTGAATCTTTGTGGTCCTAGTGCTGGAGATGGAGAAGGGGCTTGGACCCTGACTTCTCTGTCCTCGGTTTCAATGTGTTGGGCTTCAGTCCCGGCTCCTTCGTTGATAGGAGGGTCAGAGACATTGAGGCCCAACTGATGCATCCGCAAGAGGCTCAGGGGCGGCTCACAGCTCGCGGATGGGAAATGTAATTGCATCTGCCACTCATCTGCTCCGTGTCCAGACTGTCTAATTGGTAAATGCTTTGATGCCCACTATTCACCCGCCACCCCGGCTCACTCCTCCAACCATCCCCCCAACTGCATTTTGAATCATCAGCACTTTGTTCCTTTCTAGCACATCCCCTCCCCTGGTTCCCAGACCAGCTGAACTAGCTCTGCTTCCAAGCCTATTGTCACTGTCTGCCATCCTGTCATCACTTCAAACATTATCAATAGACATGACTGTCTGTCTGTGTCCCAGAGGGACCCCGAGGTCCAGGGCTGCCTTGCCAGTGCTCTGGGCAACACCTGAGTCCCGGAGTCTGCTCTACAGTCTAGACCATCCCCCGCCCTCCTCTTGGCTCGGGCGCAAAGCTGGAGGGGCGGGACCTCCACCGATTCCTGTCCCTCCCCTTAGCAGCTCTTTCTCTTCTCTTCTTTCTCTTTATTCTCCTCCCTCCGGAGGAGCTGGTTTTCAACCTCTCTACAGGATACAAGGTGGGCTGGTCCCCAAAACGGTATTTGAAGTTGGTGAGAGGGAGATAATGGGAGAGAGGTGGAGCCCCGTGTGGCTGCAGGGCCCTGGAATCCAGGTGGGTCTGGTCTGCTTCCTGCCCCCTTACACAGGGTCATCTTTTAATCAATACCAAACTTTTCTTCCAATCTTGAAGGCTGCCCCAGTCTCCACAGGCCTGAACTGAAGTTATCCTCAAGTCCTGGTTCAAGCCCTACCTGAGTCCCTGACTCTGGTCTCACTAGGCCTCCCAGGCCTTCTTAGAATGGGCACCAGAAAGCTCTTTCTAAAGGGCAAACGTAAGGTATCCTGCTCTGTGTAACATCTTCCAGTGGACCCTCAGTGACTCCCCAGTAAGGGCTGGACTCCTTAGCAGGACTTAGGTGTGTCACAACGTCTTCCTCTTCTCCAGCCCCATACTCTCACGAGGCCAGGCTGCTCACCTTCATTTTCCCCTCTAGCTCACATATGACGTGTGATGGTCCTGTGAAAGGCCTGTTCCTCTGGGTATAGCCAAGATTATTCACAGTTCACCGTGGGCTAGCTCTAAGCCCACTCAGTTCTCTTCTGCTCAGGAAATGCCCTCGTTCTCCATCACCATTCAGATCTGCTCAGGCACGCCACCTCTGTAACGTATTCCTTGTCTCCTAACGCTAGACAGGAGGCAGTAGTCCTCGGTTCTGTCAAAAGCACCCGCGTGAGGTTGTGTAGTTTTAATTTCCTTATCTCTCCTGCGCCTACCCCTAGCACCCAGCACCCAGGTGGGCTCCTTCATATCAGCTAGCAGAACGGAATGAAGCCCACCCTGACCATCAGCCTGGAGGCTTTCTCCCTGCCTGAAGCCGGATTGCAGGTCCTGGCTCAGAATGGACAGAGAGGATGAACGCAGGACCTATGGTTGGTATCATTCATCAAGTGCCCTTCAAGCATCGACTGGTACTGAAAGCTGTTGTTTTCCAGGTGTGGCCTCGATCCCAGCCTTCTCCTTTCTGAAGGATGGAGACCCAGGTGGGGCCAGTGTAGTTTCTTTCACAGAGCAGATGCTCCATAAACATTTATTGGATGATTAACTCCCAGTGTTCAGCTCTCAGGATGATGCTGAGCTCAGATTAAGTTCTGTTGTTGTCGTTCTCTTCTTTGTTTTCTGGTCTACAGGGAAGTGCAAACGATAGTCTTGGGGAGGACCAAGGTAAGCCACTTCTTCCCACCCACTGTCCCCTTTACGGTTCTAGAGTCAGAGACTTCTGAGCTGGGCCCAGCAAGCTCTCCCCCGTCTCTGGACTGCTCTCTTGGGACCAGCTTCCCACAGCCTCCCCCGTCCCCGGGAGGAGCCAAGACATCTTATTCGTGGATGCTCCTTCTGTGCAGGGCTTTGGTGGTGGCTGCTCTTCCACCACTCTGCCACTCGCTCCGCCGGGGCCCTGCCAAGTTTCCTCCTCCACACCTGATGGCGTACCTGGCCGGGTTCTCAGCCTCACTCGGGATTGCTTTCTTTGGTTCCAAGCTGGGTTGCCTTTCCTCTTCTTCTCTGAAAGAGCACCCATGGTGCCCGGACCTTTACCAGTTTGCCACCCAATTCCTTTTCTCTCCTGACCTTGTCCCCGTGTGCATCTCTTAGAGCATGGCCAGGGCCCTTCTTACTTGGTCTTTACTTATTTATTTTTCCGGAAGATTTTTCTAAATTTGTTTTTTAATTGAGGTCATATTGGTTTATAACATTATGTAAGTTTCATACGTACAACCTTGTATTTCTACGTCTGTATACACTTCAGTGTATCCCCACCAAATATTTAGTTTCCATTCGTCATGTGCAGTTGATCCCCTTTAGCCATTTTGCCCTCCCTGCTGTCCCTTACCCTCCAATCACCGCTATGCTGTTCTCTGTATCTACCTGTTTGGTTTGATTTGGTTTGTTCATTTATTTTGTTTCTTTGTTTGCTTGTCTGTTTTTATTCCACATGTGAGTGAAATCGTATATGGTATTTGTCTTGCTACATGTGACCCACTTCACCTAGCACCAATACCCCCAACGTCCATTCATGCCGCTGCAAAGGGCAAGACCCCATCCTCTTTATGACTGAGTAGTACTCCATTGTGTGTGTGTGTGTGTGTGTGTGTGTGTGTGTGTGTGTGTGTGTGTAGATATAGATATGATATAGATATACACCACCTCTTCTTAATCCATTCATTGGAATATTTTTTCACTTACTCGGTCTTTAGCACCAGACTGCACTCATCCTCCTTGAGCCTCAGTGGTGTGTGTCACCTCCCTCTATCACGCTGTGGATTCCTTGAGAGTGGGCTCTGGGACTAAGTACAGCTCTGCAGCCTCCCATGCTCTCCACGTTCGCCCTCAGGACCTTGCCCATGGTAAGCCTTAATGCCTTTTTATTGATTACTCAGAGATGGAGGCTCGTTAAGGGGTTTTTGAAACTTGGGATCTCTTCCATTAAGACAATGGTACTTGGGATCTCTTCCATGAGGACAATGTTTCCCAAGGTGGGTTGTAGGATATCAATAGGTGTTATAGGATAAAGAGACCCATGATCAACTAAAACATTTCATAGAGCCCTTAATGTGTTCATGTACATTGTGATTTTCCAAGTTAAAAGGTGTGGGGGTCTAAGAGCCCCATGGATTAGGATCCCCATGGACACAGGACCCTAAGACCGGTACTCAGGATGGTAGGAGACATCTACTATATCAGGTAAAGGATAGAAGGCAACTGGTTAGGGCAAAGACCAGGGTAAGGTCAGCAAGTAAAGCCAACCTCACAAAGATGCACTCTGGATCACAGGACTCGCACAGCTAACGCCAGATGGGACTCCCAGTAGGTGAAGGGAGCTCTCAGAGTCTTATCTCCCCCCAGCACCAGGGGGTGGTGCACTGTCATCAATAGCTTAACCAATAAACTTTCACTCAAACTACCATACACCTGGACCCAACAGCCAGATTACAGATAGAGAATTTCGAATTAAGCTGAAGATCTAGGAATTTTCTGCCAGGACTTATAAGCAAAATAGATGGCTTTCTATGAGGCTGGACTGGCCACAGCCTAACAAATTTGGCCAAGAAACCCTTTTTTTTTCTTGAAACCCCTCACGGGATTGATGTGTCTGGGAACACACCTCGGTAAATGTACCTTAGAGGCACTAATCTCTCTTCGCATCAGGGAGGAAAACCCATAGGACCACCACTGGTGTTCTGTGGACATTTTGTTTATAAAGCACCTCTGGGTACTTATCCTGTCATAGGAATCTCCCAGCCTTCCCCTGGATGGTAGGACTAATGTGGCCATTGTCCCCATGGTACAGGTGACAGAAGGCAGGGAGGGCCCTGGGTTGGAGAGCCCTGAGTCATGCATTTGAAAGTCTGCTCTGCTAGTTACTATTTGTGGACTATCTATCTCTGAAATGGGAACATCTGTCTTACAAGGTTACTGACAGGATGAAATGAAAATATGTGTTAGGTTACTATGTAAAACCCCTACCCCAATATGTGTTTACTGGACCCATGCTGTGTGGCTCTCCATAAAGAAGAGTTACCACTCACTGGGTACCATACACAGTTCTTGGCACTTTCTGTATGCTTTTTTTCTCTCTCTCTCTTTTTCTCTCTCTCTTTTCTTTTCTCTTTTTTTTTCTCTTTCTCTGTATGCTATTGAATGTAATCCTCCCAATAGCCTTGTGGTGAAGGTTGCTTATTATAATCCCCACTTTCTAGACGAGGAAACTGAGGTTCAGAGATGTGAGATTTTCCCAAGTTTACATACCTAAAGTAACAGTCAGAAAACTTGAAATCAGAGCCAAACCCAAAGCCCATGTTCCATGCTCTTGAATGTTGAGTTAAGATGCTAGTTTTAAAAAATAAAAAAACAAGGCCTACCTCACATGCAAAAACAAACAAACAAAAACAGATGAAAAGGATACTCATTCTAGGCTATGCTGAATAGGGTTCCATGTCATAAACATCAACAGTATTCATGTTAACCTTTAAAATTAAAAGCAGTAAGTTGGTGTTAAAAGAAGTGTGCCCAAAGCTTAGTTCCACAAGCAGCAAGTCTTTCTTGTCTGTCTTCCATTTTCCTGCTCTGGGAAACAGGGGAAATTGCCACTATTTCCCAAGGCTGTTGCAAGAAGTAAATTGACCTAGAATATGCAAAGCAGCTACAACAGTGTCTGGCTCTTGGCAGACACTCAATAAGTGTAGCTGAATGAGATTCTTTGTAGCTTATAATCCAGCAATAACACATAGGAACATGCCCGCAGATAACAGTGATTTTTAACACTGAATATAAGAGCGGTGAAGACATCAGTGCTCATTTCTATTACTGTGTTTTAACAATCAGGCAGTGAGACATGAGGGCAGGGCAGGAGCCGGCAGAATAACCTAGGGGTTAAGAGTACCACACAACCTGATCAAATCCACTTACCAGTTTGGGGCCCTTGGGAAAGTTCCTCGGCCTCTCCGTGCCTGTTTCTTCATCTGTAAAATGGCAGGTTAGTTGTGAGGATTAAAGGAGTGAATATATGCAAAGCACTTAGAACACTGACTGGCACAGGGTAAATGCTATGTAAGCATCCACCACCTCCAGCTACCAGCTGTCTCTCCCTCCTCTGAACCCTTGTAACTCTCATGAACGCCAAAGACAGGCTGGGATGACTTTCATGCTTTGGCATTTTTTGGCGTATACACGTTTTATCGCTCCTACTAGATTTAAGCAATTTGAGGGCAGGATGCTGTCGGATTCGGCCCACGCAGAGCTCATACAAAAGCAAGCGCTCCACAGCTGATTGTGGAATCAGTGAAGAAACCAGTGAATTAGAACACAGCCTTGGGGTCCAGTTCTGAAGGGTAGAGGGCATGTGCTTCCCCCTCCCATGCAACTCCATGGCCGGGCCCTTTCACTACGCTGGTGTCCCTCTGCTTCTCTCCTCTTGTCCTGGCTACAGAGATCCCAAGAAGTGCACCCGTGCTCTGAAGAGGCAGACTGAGGCTGTAGGGGCCCGGCCGCCCTTCCCCACAATGCTTTGGCCGGTCAGCCAGCACCCGAGACCGCAGACCAGCCTGACAGGCCGGCAGAGTAAGTGCTCAAAAGCATGTGGGAGTGTGACGTAAGAAAGTGTTCCCCCCACTACTGTCTGAAAGCCCACCCTTGCTCTCCAGGCATCCTCTGCGACAGCTCAAAGACGATTAGCATAGGAAGTCATTAGCTACGAGGCTTTCTGCAGCTCAGAGTAGGAAAAGTGATCAAGGGCCCAAGGGACTGAGATGGGGAGGAGGAAAGGAGGCAAATTCTGGAGGCTGGGAAACAGAGGATTGCTCTCTCTCCTCTCCAGGGTCCTGGTAGTTAGGGTCTGGCTCACAGGGTATCAGAGGGGAAGGAGCTCCAGAGGTCCTCAGTATCCAACCCTCCTAGGGAAATGACCAGAGGGGGCAGACCACACTGCTCACATCTGTCCCAGGCTCATTCCTCACCCCCGTCTTCCCATCCTCTTCCCAACCCCCTCCACTGATGTTCAACACATGTGCCATTCTTCTGGGAGGCCACCTGGCACAGCTGCCCAAACTTGGGCTTTGGGAACAATCAGACCTGATTTCAGATGAGGACTCTCTCAGTTATTGTCCATGTGATGCTGGTCAAGTTCCCTAACCTCTCTGGGCTTCAACTTCCAATATTACTAACGTTACTATGCCAACAACACTAATTTCACAATATTGTTGAAATTGACGACGGCTAATTACATTGTCTCCAATGGTGCCTAGTACATAGTAAGTGTTCAGCAAATTATCATTGGGGGGATACAGTTCCAGGTCTAGTCATACCGTACAATCCCTTTCCCTCTGTTTTCAGCCAGCTGAAAGCCAGCCAGAGTCACAACAAGGCATCAGGAGATCTGGGGTGGGCAGGACAGTCCTTCCTGTTCTCTGGGTGACCTGTCAGAGAGAGTTACAGGCTGAGTGCTGAACCGAACCTCGTGTCTGTATGTGTGTTGTAGGCAAGGGCATTTGCTAATCAGACCAAGCCATCCTCCTGCCCTGAACCCTCTAGATGAGCTGTTTGTCTCCCCTCCCCCTCAATCCCTACTTGCTTTTCTCCAGTAAAGACCTTGGGGTCTGAGTAGACAGATAGGTTGGATGCTTGATTGGGGAAAGAAACATTGCAAGAGTGACATCAGTAACAAAAAAGAACAATAGCAAATTTTTGAGGTCAGACTGTTTGGTAAGCTGTATGCCCATTACTTCATTATCACAACACTTAAAGAAAGGTACTCTTATTATTCCCATTTTATAGATAAAGAAACAGGCTCAGACAGATCCAAAAACTTGTCCAGGGTCACACGGTTAACAAGTAGGGACATCGAATTTGAATTAGTCTGACTCCAGGGTCCATCTACCATGAACCCGATACCTTACCAGATGCCTTAGATAATTTCTAATCCTCACAACAACCTTATGAGCTGGATATTGCTTTTTTTTACTACTAAGAAAACAAAGTTAGAGAGGATAAATGACTTGCCCAAGATCATACAGCTGGGAGCCGTGAAGCCAGCATCCAAATCTGAAGCCTATATATTTTCTCCATTCCACCCTACCCTAGAGCCTCTGATTCGGCAGAGCTTGGAAGGGGGACTCTGAAGAGAAGGGAAACTGCCCCTGATAAACACCTAGTATATTGTTGATGTTTTTACACAAGCACCTCATTTAATCCTCACAACCACTCCATTAAGAGGGTATAATTAGCTCCAAGGAGAAAATCAAGCTCAGAGAGTGCAGTGACTTTCCCAAGATCATACAGCTACAAGCAGTAAAATGAGGAATCATCTTCACTACTGGCTCCAGAGGACTTGCTGTTTCTACTGGAGTGTACCATCTACAATTCCCCCTCTGCAGGCTTTGTGACTGCACTTTGTTCCCAACCCAAGGCTCCCTCTGTGCTTCAGGAGACTCACCTCTAAGGATGGCATCACAGGGCTCCTTGCCCTCTGCCTTCCACTTTGGGTTAGATGAACAGGAAGCTTCGGGAGGAGATCAGAAGCCATCCGAGAAAGATCAGGGTATTTGCTACGCTTGCTCTCTCCCTCCTTCACTTTGAAGCTACAGCTCCCCCTCCTCGCATGGCTCCAGCTCTCCCTGGGTCCCCAAGAACACTATTTCAGGCCTGGGGTTGGGAAGAGCTTCCTGCTGTTGCCCGTCTCCAGCTGCCTCAGCATTCCTTGTTGAGTCCCTTAATGCTGTCACACCCCTGCAAATGGTCCCTTCATCCCTTACTTTCATCAGCCCAGTTAAGTGTCTTTCTGTTTCCTGCTGGGGCCTGACCAAGTCTCCTAATGTCCATCTGAGGCTGCTCCTCTTGGTCTACTTGGAAGGAAGGCCAATGGCTTCTTTGCGGGTCAGATAGGTCCAAGGCTTTCCCAGACGAATTAGTGATGGGCAGGACAGTGGGCAGGCCCTGGAGGCAGCCTCCTGATACTGTCCTTGCTTCTGTCCATCTGGAACTGCAGCTTGGGGCAGCTCAGCCTTTCCACTTCCTCATCGTTAGTATGTGGGCTTCAACTAGATGTTCTCTCTTAACTGGAGGGTAAAGGACTTGCCGATCCTGCACAGCAAGG
Organism: Grampus griseus; assembly: GCF_964374135.1. Lineage (NCBI taxonomy): Eukaryota > Metazoa > Chordata > Mammalia > Artiodactyla > Delphinidae > Grampus > Grampus griseus. Next base: position 86,759,066 of record NC_139017.1, read on the forward strand.
CAATGATGTGAGGACGAGAACTCCTGGCTTTTAAATCAGTTACTGGTTCTCTGCTTTACTCTGAAGTGTTTCCCTTCACAGCTCAATAACTATTTCACCAGTGGTCACTCAAAATAATCACCCCCTCCATGCCATACCAGACAGCTTAGGTCCTGAAAACAGTCACCGCTCTTTGACTTATTCTGCCACTTTGCCTTCCCAGGTCCCTAGCCTCTGGCTTTCCTCACATGGGAGAGCTGGTTAAAAGTCAACATTCCCAGAACTGAACGGGGAGAAGCTTGGGGAGAAGGGAAGAAGCCTGATCTCTCCCCAGCGGTGTGTGTACCAAGAGAAGATGAATGTGATGCTCTGGGAGTTCAGCTATCTCCCGGGAGAGAAATGCATCCGTTGATTACATTTCCGTTCTGAAAAACATGGTCCTTGGAATAGTGCTTAGCTGATCCTGGCACTGGGCTGTGAAAGCTAAATTGTCTCTGCCCCCAACTCATCCCTCCCACATGGTGGATTTGGAGAAAGAGCTGGATTTGGAGAGGTTGAGGAGGAAGGGGGGCCCAGGACATGGCAGGGGCTGGAGGTAGAGCATGTGAAGACATGGTGGTGTGGGGTTATGCCCCTGGCACTCCTGTGGGGCAAATAGAAGGGCCCGCGCGGGACCGCGCAGGGGCTTAAGAGGTGTGCACAAAGTCAGAGCCCTCTCGGCCCGGGCACCGTCCATGGAAGGCAATGTCGATTCAGCATTGCCCCTCTGCTTCCCACTCAGAACAAACCTTCTTTCCTGTTTACACATTAGGGGGTCATGTCTGGAGGAGGTGGAGAGGAGAGCCCCCTGCAGCTCCTCTAGGAAGCTCCTGGGAGGGAGTGATAGGGAACAGACAAGACCAGGGCCAGAGAGCATGGGAGGAGAGAGGATCCATCCATGTTGAGGCCCGGGGGAGGAGGGCTGCACTGCAGACAGCTGGCAGTGCCAGAAGCTGGGGGCAGAGGGCACATGGCAGGAGACAGGAGGAGGAGCTACAGTTCACGTCTAAGAGGAGGAGGTACTGGTCCTCTGTTTCCCTTTGGGCTTTTGTTGTTTAACTGAGTGATTCCTGGCCCCAGGGCAACACAGAGCATTTCTCTGACATGCACTAGAGATGTGACTTAATTGCCTTCAGATTCTGCTTGGGGTTTTTCCCTCTGAATTTCACCAAATGGTCCAGGTTTATCCTGACTGCCATTTTAGTGTGTTTTATTTTCTCTACCACCTAATGTCCCAGAGGTCCCCAGAAGCTGCACACCTTTCTGTAAGCCCCAGGGTGAGCCTCCCTCTGAAAGTCTGGACCAGGCCCGGGAAGATCTGCTCATGGGCTGTGATTTGGGCATCTTGCCCCCTCCCCTGCCCACATGCCCTCCTTCCTAGAGCACACAGACTCTCAGGCAGTGTCTGAGATGCCATAATATGGAAAGAGCAAATTCCTTGGAAGAAAATGTAGGCTTCTCTTTGGGCCTTGGATTTAAAATGCAGACTCGAGGTAGGGTAAACTGCCTTGCGGTTTAGGTTGAATTTATCAGTTAGCTTTTATCCTCTAAGAGAGACTGATCTGACAGTACCTGGTATCACCTGGAACTGCTCCACCTCTGAACCCTTGACTTCAAACATGCCACTCTCTGGGTACAAATCTTCTGTCCTTTCAGCTTTTCCCTAAACCCCTCATTCTTCCTCAAGACCTTCAGCTCTCAACCCCTCTGAGTCTGTCAGCTCCTCCTGACCTCACTCCTTCCCTGACTAGGTCTCCGCTCCTTGATTGACCATTTGACCCAGCCTCTTCTATTCTTTTTTTTCTTTGAATTTTATTTTATTTATTTTTTTATACAGCAGGTTCTTATTAGTTATCCATTTCATACATATTAGTGTATACATGTCAATCCCAATCTCCCAGTTCATCCCACCACCACCACCACTACTTCCCCCCCTTGGTGTCCATACGTTTGTTCTCTACATCTGTGTCTCTATTTCTGCCTTGCAAACTGGTTCATCTGTACCATTTTTCTAGGTTCCATATATATGCGTTAATATACGATATTCGCTTTTCTCTTTCTTACTTCACTCTGTATGACAGTCTCTAGATCCATCCACGTCTCTACAAATGACCCAATTTCGTTCCTTTTTATGGCTGAGTAATATTCCATTGTATATATGTACCACATCTTCTTCGTCCATTCGTCTCTCGATGGGCATTTAGGTTGCTTCCATGACCTGGCTATTGTAAATAGTGCTACAATGAACATTGCGGTACATGTGTCTTTTTGAATTATGGTTTTCTCTGGGTATATGCCCAGTAATGGGATTGCTGGATCATATGGTAATTCTATTTTTAGTTTTTTAAGGAAGCTCCATACTGTTCTCCATAGTGACTGTATCAATTTTCATTCCCAACAACAGTACAAGAGGGTTCCCTTTTCTCCACACTCTCTCCAGCATTTGTTGTTTGTAGATCTTCTGATGATGCCCATTCTAACTGGTGTGAGGTGATAACCCATTGTAGTTTTGATTTGCATTTCTCTAATAATAAGTGATGTTGAGCAGCTTTTCATGTGCTTCTTGGCCATCTGTATGTCTTCTTTGGAGAAATGTCTATTTAGGTCTTCTGCCCATTTTTGGATTGGGATTTTTTTTAATAATGAGCTGCATGAGCTGTTTATATATTTTGGAGATTAATCCTTTGTCCATTGATTCATTTGCAAATATTTTCTCCCATTCTGATGGTTGTCTTTTCGTCTTGTTTGTAGTTTCCTTTGCTGTGCAAAAGCTTTTAAGTTTCATTAGGTCCCATTGGTTTATTTTTGTTTTCATTTCCATTACTCTAGAAAGTGGATCAAAAAAGATCTTGCTGTGATTTACGTCAAAGAGTGTTCTTCCTCTAAGAGTTTTATTGTGTCCGGTCTTACATTTAGGTCTCTAATCCATTTTGAGTTTATTTTTGTGTATGATGTTAGGGAGTGTTCTAATTTCATTCTTTTACATGTAGGTGTCCAGTTTTCCCAGCACCACTTATTGAAGAGACTGCCTTTTCTCCATTTATATCCTTGCCTCCTTTGTCATAGATTAGTTGATCATAGGTGTGTGAGTTTATCTCTGGGCTTTCTATCCTGTTCCATGATCTATGTTTCTGTTGTTGTGCCAGTACCATATTGTCTTGATTATTGCAGCTTTGTAGTATAGTCTGAAGTCAGGGAGTCTGATTCCTCCAGCTCCATTTTTTTCCCTCAAGACTGCTTTGGCTATTCGGGGTCTTTTGTGTCTCCGTACAAATTTTAAGAACTTTTGTACTAGTTCTGTAAAAAATGCCATTGGTAATTTGATAGGGATTGCATTGAATCTGTAGATTGCTTTGGGTAGTATAGTCATTTCACAATATTGATTCTTCCAATCCAAGAACATGGTATATCTCTCCATCTGTTTGTGTCATCTTTGATTCCTTTCATCAGTGTCTTATAGTTTTCTGAGTACAGGTCTTTTACCTCCTTAGGTAGGTTTATTCCTAGGTATTTTATTCTTTTTGTTGCAATGGTGTATGGGATTGTTTCCTTAATTTCTCTTTCTGATCTTTCATTGTTAGTGTAAAGGAATGCAAGAGATTTCTGTGCATTAATTTTGTATCCTGCAACTTTATCAGATTCATTGATTAGCTCTAGTAGTTTTCTGGTGGCATCTTTAGGATTCTCTATGTATAGTATCAGGTCATTTGCAAACAGTGACAGTTTTACTTCTTCTTTTCCAATTTGTATTCCTTTTATTTCTTTTTCTTCTCTGATTGCCGTGGCTATGACCCAGCCTCTTGTAATCTGGCCCTGTGTTAGTGTCCTAGGGCTGCTGTAACAAAGTACCATAAGCTGGGGGGGATGGAGGGGGAGGTGTCTTAAAACAATGGGAAACTTATTGTCTCAGAGTTCTAGAGGCCAGAAGTCCAAAATCAATGTGTTGGCAGTGCCGCGCTCCCTCTGAAGGCTCTAGGGGAAAATCTTTCCTTGCCTCCTCCAGCTCCTGGTTGTTCCTGGTGTCTCTTAGCTTGTAGCAGCATAACTCCAGTTTCTGCCTCATCTTCACATGGCCTTCTTCCATGTGCATCCTTTTCTGTCTCTTATAATGACACCAGTCATTGGATATAGGGCCCACTCTAATCTAGTATGACCTCATCTCAATTCTTACCTAATTGCATCTGCAAAGACCCTATATCCGGAACCAGACTTCAGAGAGATAATGGAGCTCAGTGAGCAGGAACTCCCTCGACCTCCAGCCCTAGGGCCCTAAAAATTATCCATCTTTTCACCTTTCCCACCTTCCTTCCACACATTTAAGGCTCTAGGCATCCCTCTTCTTCTTGGAGGTTCATTCAGATCTTTACAACACTTGCCTGGTCTACGGTAAATTATCCTGACTATATTTTTCTGCTTCCACATTCATCCCACTCTTATCTCTCCTCTCATTCCACTCTGCTGCTTAAAAGCTATTCATTCATTCATTCATTCACTTATTTATTAAGCATCTACTATCTGCCAGCCATTATGTTAGCTCCGGCCACCACTCTGGCCTCATTTGCTGCAACCAATGAAATCGTTGCCAGAAAGAGCTTTCCATGGCTTTGCCATAGGATAAAGTTCACTTTCTTAGGTTGTGGATAACGCCCTTAATATGTGACCCCACCTACCCTTGACCTCTGTCTCCCATAGCTCACACATCTAGCCAGGCCAAGCCGTGGTCTTATACTTGCACACCATGGTGCTTTTCCTCTGATTGAAATGCCTCTACCTCCTGTCTGCCTGGAAAGCTAGTCATCTCCAAAGATTCTGTGCTAATGTTACCACCTCCCAAGAGCCTTCCTGGACAATCCTGTCCTGGACCCCCTATTTTTTGCCACATAAAACTCTTACTGCATGAATCATACTGCCTTTTGATGATTTGAGAGACATGTCTCTCTCTTTTCCCTTGGAGTCCAGGACAATATTTTATTCATTTTTATATCCTCTGTATCTGGAATATGTTTTAATAAATGTTTAAGTTTTTCATAAAAGAGATGGTGGAAGTCTCAATTCAGCTGAGCGCTGAATCTGCATAAAAGAGTTAGAACCTCCCCATCTCACCCCATCCCCTGCACCTGACCCCACTGTGCGTTCTCCTTGGCTTCCCACTGCCAAGGGGGCTCCACTGGGTTAACGGGGTTGAATTGTGTCCCCCCAAATTCGTATGTTGAAGTCCTAACTCTCAGTATCTAGAATATGACTTTATTTAGAAATAGTCTTTGCAGATGTAATCAGTTAAGATGAGGTCATACTGGAGTAGGGTGGGCCCCTAATCCAATGTGACAGGTGACTCTACAAAAAGGAGACATTTGGACATAAACACACACACAGGGGGAATGCCTTGTGGAGTTGAAGGTGACGCTGGCACATGCCATACCACACCAAAGATTGCCAGCAAACCACCAGAAGCTAGGCGAGAGGCATGGAACAGACCCTCCCTGTTCCATGCCTCAGAACCAACCCTGAGGTGGCCCTGATCTCGGACTTCTAGCCTCCAGAACTGTGAGAAGATAAATTTCTATTGTTTAAGCCACTCTGTTTGCAGCATTTTGTTACCCCAGACCTAGGAATCTAACACAGGAGATAAAAGTGCTCAGAGAAAACACTGCCTTTGATTTCCACAGCACAGCCCTTCATCTTTCATACCCATGTGCCATTTGATCCCCCATAAACCTGTGAGGTGGTGTCCTTGGTTATTACTCTCCCCACCTTCAGATGAAAAAAACTGAGGCTCAAGAGGGGCAAAGCCATTTGGCTTACAGTTTTCCCTGGGTTTTGTTTTTTTCTTTATGGGCAGAAACAGACTTCAGTTTTGGTCTCTTTCCACTACTACATCAGGCTGCCTTAAGGCAGCTTTGAAATGTCCAAAATATTATGTGATTTGTGAAGTTGTTATCATTATTCATGAATAACAACATGCGGTTAGTCTTCTCCAGGAGAGCCCGGCCTTCAAGGCTAAAGCCTGTTGTACTCACAAAACAGCTCCATACATCCTGTAGGACCTCTTTCAAGGCCCCCAAGAGCAGGGGACTGTTGAACCATCCGAGCTCCTAGAACCACTGTGTGCCCACCCTGCCCCAAGCTGAGGACCTGGGGAAGGCATTCACCCAGGCTACACTTGCTCTCCCCACCCTGGCCAGAGGAGCTTCCCCAAAGAGTGGCCATTTCTCTCTTCTGAAGAAGGAGTTCTGGAGACCAGCCCAGGCCTGCTCTTATACCTCAGGGTCACATCTCACCCGGACACCCCCCAACCATTCTCTTAGGCCCAGTGACCCTCCCCCAATGGGATTTCCTTCTTAAAGCCGCCATCACCCACTCTCATGCCCAAGACTCTCCTACTCACTCCACCCTGGCTGCAAGGGAGCCAGAGTCCCCAGTGACTCCTTCCTCTTGTTACCGAACTGGACTCCCGTCCACTCGCCCCAGTGTAGGAAAGCCAATCCACTGACCCCGCAGTTGTGGTGAAGGAAAGTACGGCATTTTTTTATTGTAGGGCACCAAGCAAGGGGAACAGGCAGCTACTGCTCAAAAGACCCGAGCTCCCTAGTGACTTTCCAGCAAGAGTTTTTAAAGGCAGCATTAGTGGTGAGGGTTGCAGGGCACATGATCAGCTCCTGGACATTTTTCTGATTGGGTTGGTGGTGAGGTAACAGAGTGATGCTTTGGGAATCTTAATCATCAACCTTTAGGTTCCAACGAGTCTGGGGTCTACGTGCTGGTGGTTAGCATGTAGTCACCATCCTCCACCAGCTAGGGGTCTTCATTTCTGCAGGACAACTCAAAGATATGCACCAGATCGTTATGTATATTCCTTGAGGCGGAACTAGGAGTCCTATGACTCTATTGTTCTAATTCTTAACTGCTTGAGCCTGCTCTTTGGAACTTGGGGAAGGTCAAACAAGAAGCAGAGGACAGACATGGAGGCGCTTATAGCCAGGAAGGCCCCACAGGGTCCTGCTCAGTTTCAGTCCACCCTTTTCTTTTTTTTTTTTTTTTTTTTTTTTTTTTTTGCGGTAGGCGGGCCTCTCAGTGTTGTGGCCTCTCCCATTGCGGAGCACAGGCTCTGGACGCGCAGGCTCAGCGGCCATGGCTCACGGGCCCAGCCACTCCGCGGCATGTGGGATCTTCCCAGACAGGGGCACGAACCCGTGTCCCCTGCATCTGCAGGCGGACTCTCAACCACTGCGCCACCAGGGAAGCCCCCCCTTTTCTTTGATGCTCCTCAATGCTGAGGGGAAGAGGGGTGGGATAAGAAAGAAAATAAAGCTTTGGATAGAGAGGTTAATCATAAGCTCCTTAGGGGAACTCGGTTTTAGGGGGACTGGGTTTCACTTTCTGTCCCTAAAGACAGGCACACAAGCCATTTTCCTCTTTTACTGTGGATCACTGCACGGAAATAGAGGGTGAATGATTAAAGTAACAACCATGGGTATGTTCCAAAGCTTTAAAAAATGTTCCTGACACCCAACTGAACCTCTGATTTTCTTGCTGGAGTGACAACAGCAAACAGTACTTGGAATCTTGGTTTTATTCCTTGGCATGCGTCCCATCAAAACCATTTTTTAATGAAGAGAGAAGGAAGATGCCATCAAGGTAGACTGCTAGCTGCCAGCCAGGACTACTCCAATGGCCACCGTGGAGGCATGTGATTTCTGGGGCTTTCAAGATTGGGTTGTAGGGGAGCAGAATTTGCCACCATAAAACATGTTTCTTTGGCATTTTGTTTTAAGCTGTTGATTTTCTGAGAAACAGCAGACACGGGAAGGGCTCTGAAAACCAAGTAGGAATTGGCCTTTTGTAAGAAACATTTATATGTATAAGGGAAATCTCCATTTGTAAGTATGTTTCCTTCTGTATACTTAGAAGAGGAGGATGACCAAATCTCTAGAAACTCTTGGGCTTCCCTGGTGACGCAGTGGTTGGGAGTCCGCCTGCCAATGCAGGGGACATGGGCTCGTGCCCTGGTCCGGGAGGATCCCACATGCCGCGGAGCGGCTGGGCCCGTGAGCCATGGCCACTGAGCCTGTGCGTCCGGAGCCTGTGCTCCGCAACGGGAGAGGCCACAACGGTGAGAGGCCCGCGTACCGCAAAAAAAAAAAAAAACTCTAGAAACTCTCATCAGTGGAGAAAGCTATGACTTAAATCTGCATAACAACCTTTCCCTTGTTTACTGTGCTTTTCCTGGTAACCTCCCATAACTGACTCTCACCACCCTCAACATCCTCTTTTATTTTTAGCTGAGGATGATATTTAAGGTGAGGGCTTTGGCCATTTTGGTGAGTTAACTCAGCTTTCCTGGGTCTCTTTCATGTATACATGTTATTAAACTTTGTTTGATTTCCTCCTGTCACTCTGTCTCATGTCAATTGAATTCTTAGGCCAGCCAGAAGAACCTAGAAGGGAAGAGGAAAATCTCTTCCAATTTCCCTGACAATCGGCAACGAAGGTGGAATGCAACTTCACAGGCTGTGTTGCAGGAAAGAAAGTGGGGCCAGAGAGGATGGTCACATCCCAGGTCTCAGGCAAATCCTTGGAAAGGCCACCGAGTATGGGTTCTTGGCTTTGCGCAGGAAAGAATTCAAGAGCGAGCCATGATAAAGTAAAAGAAGGTTTATTCAGGGAGATACACACTCCATAGACAGAATGTGGGCCACCTCAGAAGGCAAGCGGCACCAGGGTTCGGGGTTGTTAGTTTTTATAGGGGTGGGTAATTTCATAGGCTAATGAATGGGAGGAGTATTCCAGCTATTTTGGGGAAGGGGTGGGGATTTCCAGGAATTGGGCCACCGCCATTTTTTGACCTTTTATAGTCAGCCTTGGAACTGTCATAGCACCTGTGGGTGTGTCATTTAGCTTCCTGATGTGTTACAATACTGAGGCTCAAGGTCTAGTGGAAGTTGACTCATCTGCCACCTTGGACCTGGTTGGTTTTAACCAGTTTATGTCGTGTCTTCAGTGGCTATGTCATTCTTTTAAAGGCTGTGCCCCTCAGCCGGACACTACTCGCCCCAAAGCTGCTGCAGTTAAGAAATCCTAGGACACCTAACAAAAGCCGGCAGAAGGTAAGAATTCTTACCATGTCAATCAGTCTCCCGGATCTCTGCCTGCAGGGTCTGTTGAAAATAAGAGTGGCAAGAGTTTTTCTCTTTTTAAAATTAGATTAGTGGAAGAAAATATTTGTAGGGCCAGTTCCTTGGACTCTTGGTTTGAAATCTGATAGAGTACCCTTGGTTTGTTGATTCTCCTCCTCCCAGAGATGGTCACTGTCTTTTTGTGTCCTTTGTCATAAAGAGGAAAACCATAGGTCTGATTAGGTTTTCCTTTCATCTTGTTATATGTCCTGGGAACTTGACTTGTTGACCAGTGAGGATATTATTCTCTCTGGTCTCCGCCATCTGGCAGGTGTACGTACTGGTGTGCATTTGGCAGTCAGTTGAATAGACTGGGATTCTGAGCTGACTGTTCATTGTCCAACCATGTCAGTTCTCAGGGGAGGTCGTCACAAGGGATCTCAGTCCATAAGGGGCCTTTGTGGTCTCAACCTTTGTTGTTTCCACTTGTACATGGAAGGTCTTTACTGTCTTAGACTATCCTTGGGAATGAACTTTCTGGATCTCACGAGCGCTGCATCCTTTGCACTCTCTTGTGGGATGCCTCTTATGTCCTTGGTTAAGCCATAAAAAGGCTTATTGGTTTGAGTAGCTATTAAGATACTAGTTGTCAGTGGCCAGACAATGGATTCTTTGAATTGGAAAGACTTCTAAATTGTCAAAATTTTAGAGAATGATCATCTTAACCAATTGTACCTATTTTAATTGTTATGCCAAAGCCCCCAAAGCCTTCAAATTTTCAATAGCTTCATTGAAGGATTTGTTGTAGAAAGCTAATGAAAGATTAAAGATATAATAGGTACCTGAAACAAAAAAACTATAAGACTGATGTAACTACTGCTCCCCTCCATCCTCCTTTGCGTACTCATTCTAGTAATTCTGTCTGAACTGCCTTTCCGCTTTGAAGACTATTGAAAGGGTACCTTTAGAAATGGGATCATCTGAGGCTGTAGGTGATTCTCTTCAGGTCAAAGGCTAAACTGAGGACCATAGTTAAAGTCTTAAACCCAGGGAAGATCCTCAAAATTTTCTGTAAATGGATTACCAAGATGAGTGGCCACGGGTCTATCATTTAGGTGGCCACCCAATTCTTTGAGGAATTAAAAACAGCTGTCCTTGATTTTACAAATCTAGTCTTTACAGGACCAGAGGTGTGGCTCCAGAAACAATTTAAAGCCCACTATCCTTTTTACCACTCCCCAAACCTCCCCTGTTTATCTTAAGAGGCTTGTAAGTATTCAAGAAAAAAAAAAAAAATTCTGGCCTTAAGGGAACAAAAGTCCTCCTAGGAGGAACTTCTATTTCTCTCCCTGTACCTTTGAGATGTAAATGTTCTACCTGGTCTTCTCCAGGAACTCTTATTTAGGCCAGCTCTTTAAAATGCAAATTTCAGGAAGGTAATTCTTATCAAAAGAAACACCAAAAGGGGGATGTGTTATTGAAACTTGACTTGTCAAGGACAAATATAAATCTTATGTCTTCTCCATAAATGTTAGTAAAGAGGGTTTAAAAATCTAAACAGATGACCTTGATTTGTTCCATCTTCCAGAAATCCAACTTGAATTCAACCTCTATTGTAACTGATGGGTTTTGTATTATTGTATCTGATTCATGGCTGAAATTCTGGAATGGGACTGTGTGGTTTCTTTGCATCTGTTTGTGTGTTTGTATGTGTCTATATACATGTCTATGTACATGTGCTATAGATGTGTGGTAATTTATACCTGCAGATGGTATTGCCAAAACTAATTTGTAAAAGAGCTCTATTTTGTTGGCTTAAAGAAAATTAAGTGCCTATATAAATTCTCAGAAATATAAGAGAAACTAACCCAAATGAATTCCAGCTTCATGTGATCTGGGAAAATATTAAAGCTAGTTTAAGTTTCTTGGTTCAAGGCAGACATGTCTTTAGAATCATCAACATTAAGTATAATACTTTTATTGTACCTAGGTTTACTGGAAGTCAGATAAGATCATGTTACCTCTGTTACAAAATTTGTCAGGAAGAAAAATAGCTTGGGATGATGGTTGACTTTGTCTAATGTCTCATGAAGTTTTTATGGGTAATCTAAACATAATTGTTGGGAAGAAATAAAATAAATAAATGTAAATGGGTTAAGAGTTTTTAGGTGAATTCTTTAAGAATAATTATGTTTTATGGTATGTCTACTTAAAAATAGTTTCTTCTCTTTTTGGTAACTTAAAACTTTAGAGTTTGCTAAGTTAAATGATGGAAATTTGTTGAATGTCTAGATCATTTCCAAATAAGATAAAATACTGAAACATTAATTGCTAAATAAGTCTAAGTGTACCTATTTTTGCCTTATTATAGAAAAACTAAAGATGTTTGGGTTTATTGGAAACATGTCTTGTACCACACTGGAAAAAACATGCTATTGAGGAATGTATGTTTTTAGAAATTATGAGACATATTCATATTGTCAATCAAGAAAAAATGCAAGTATAGCAGTTTACAATTGCTTACTTCTTAGTTTTCACTAGAAATTAATGTTTCTAAGGGTTAAAAATTCTAATTAGTGTATGTAATTAAAAGTACTAATTAATAAGAAAACATTCATATACAAGGAAAAAAAGGTAAAAGGAATGGAAATGCATTTTGTTAAGGGAAAAGAAAGTTTGTCCTATAGAGAGACTAATTAAAAAAAGAGAGAAAGGGAAAGCACAGGACAAAATCAGAAGGTAAAAAAGGAAGTTATAGAAGGTTTGTGAAAAAGGAACCCTGAGGAAAAAGTCAAGCTGGTTAAGACTGGAATGAATTTAATTGAGTGAGTGAATTTTTTTTTTTTTTTTACTTTTTTATTTTTGGCCATGCTGCACAGCACATGGGATCTTAGTTCCCTGACCTGTGCCCCCTGCCGTGGAAGTGCTGAGCCCTAACCACTGGACTGCCAGGAAATTCCCGAGTGAGTGAATTTTAAAATCAAAAGTAAGCTGGTGCAAAGCTGGAATTTTATTTTCTCTGTTGAGAGGACAAAGTTTTCTTGAACTATTGATCTGCCTTTGATAACAGATTGTAAAAGCTTCTTTACCTTTTAAGTAATCTGCTGTAACTTTCTGTACTTGCCTTTGAAATCTTTTGTCACTTGGTTGAATAGATAGCTAAGTATTGTTTAACAGTGACCTATGATCCTACTCGACCAAGTATTTTAAAACATTTTTGATATGTTTGACAAACTTTGAAGAAATCAAATTTTAAATGAAATGTTATTGACCTGGAAATAATTTTGAGTTTTTATAGAGGGTCCCTGAAACACCTCAAGAGATCTGTTTTCTCTCCTTATTAAAGAGATATTAACTAATTAGGCTTATTTGATATGTTAAATTACATGGGAAGCATTGTCAAATGAATGATAATAAACCATCTTCGGTTATATTGTATGGGTAAATTTTATCAACATAAATGTTTTAGAAATTATATGAAATTTCTAAAATTCTTATGTCCTAGTTTAATGCTATCAGTCATAATTCTAGTTGTTATCTTAAAATGTTACATATCAGAGATAACCAAATTTCTTTGTCAACTGCATTATAATCAGATCTTTAACCATGCCATTTTAAGTCTTTTATTCAAGCCAAACTGAGGACTATAGCCCAGAGACAGATTCAAGAAGCACTTGAATTGTGTTCTACCAGACTACAAAATGGAGGAGGCTTATATAGCCCCAAACTGCAAGACTTACATAAATTGTCAGAAATTAGGATTGGAGCTGGCAAGAAGTAACAGTGCTTGTTAAGCAAGGCTTGGCTGGGGTCTGAAATGATGCATAGTTACAAGGGGACACCTTGAGACCATAAGGTTGCAGCTGGCAGCTGCTAGCAGATATTGTTTTGACAACTGCTGGTGGTATCCTTAAGTCTGATACAGTTTAGAAAATTCAAGTTCTCAGTGATGCAGGAATGTGTCTGAATCCACATCCACAATGGCTACTTGGCTTCATTTTGGATGCCTGAACAGCAGTTACTCCATTCTGATTCTTAAATGCATTATTTTCTTCATGGTTAAAGCAGATATATAACACATGTTTGACAGGCTATAGGACAGGCTGTTCTAGTTAGCATAAAGTTCAAGTCCAATCATGTATAAGCCAGAATGACTTCCCTTTAACCTCAATATGTGAAAATTTCTTCCATCAAGGCCTATGGACCCTTCTAGAATAAAGTTTCTAGTGTATTAAAAAAAAAATACATAGGATTATATAGGAAGTCAATTCCTTTGAGATAGTTATCAAAAATACTTTAAATTTTTATCATATAATATATATACTTCATTACTATCAAACAGCGTGATCTAGCCTCAGATCTAATAACTAATGTAATTTTGCAATAGTGGTGAAATATATGCTATTTCAAGGTATCTAAAACAACTGTAATGTTGAAAATGATTTCTATTGGTGACAAAGTCACAGGTATTGCTAATACTTCTGTAACTTGTTGCCTACATCCACGGTTGAAGTAAATGCTAAATTTTGGTTAGTGGTTAGTGAAAATAAAGATGTAATAGTTTTTTCCCATTCAAGTTCATGGAACCCAGGTTAAGATCCCCTGCCCTAGGTCTGTGCTTCTCAAACTTTCTTGTGCATATGAATCACCTGGGGATCTTGTTAAAACGTAGATTCTGATTCTGTAGGTCTGGGGTGGGCCTGAGGCTCTGCATTCTTTAAAATATCCTGCGATGCTAGGCTGATGGTTCCCCAGGACAGGGACACACTCTGGGTATGATGCGCTAGCTAGATGATGGTTACCACCCAGAACCATTATCAGGAATTCGAGAGCAGAAGCATCAGTTGCTCTGGGCCTGAGGGTGGGAGGGTGGGACGGTGGGGTCAGGGCCTCAAGTGATTCAGTGAATTATCACTTTATATATTCTCAGTATATCTCCTGAAGAGAATGCAGAGTATATTCTGCCTGGCAGAGCTTCAGGGAACCTGCAATCGCTTTAATGCTGGAGCCTGAACAGAAGACCTTTCACTTTGCCTGGCAGAAACCAGGCTGGGCCAGTTAGATAAGACCTGCCTAAAGGAATAACAAATGAAAATTAAATGCAGACAGTGAAACAGGACCATGCAACATGATTTCAAGATACCCTGCCCACTCAGGGATGGCCTTCAAAGACGGTCTTGTGCCTTCTCTCTGGCTGGACCTTTGGAAGTGAAAGCCCACAGAAGAGGCAGCAGTCATTATCCAAACATCCCCGGGGTTAGGTATGAATCTCTGAGTCAGATGCGGTGAGGCCTGGCCCCCTTACTACTAGTTTTGGAGGTCTGGAATTTTATTAAGGGAGATGGCAAGTTTTCCTGGTTCACTGGCCCTGCCCCCCCTTCCTGGTTCCCAGATGCTCCAAAATGGTGGATGCCATCTTCAAACCTACTTTCCCGGAGCCCACACCCGCACCCACTGCCCCACTCCCCAGATGGGGAGACCCCTCTGCATAGACCTAGGGTCTACCTCCTGAGTTCTGGTCTGAGAATCTTCTTGGCCCTCCTGATGGCTTCTTTCATGACTTTCACCCTACTGGGGGAGATCCTCTCTCTACCCACCCACCCAACCCACAGTCATGTTTGAATACAACACATTAAATTTAAATAACCAAGCAAGAGAATCACATATACAGTGCAAGGAGACCTAATCTGCACCAATCTTGACTTTGCATTTGTAATCTATACCTCTCTGAAGCCGTGGCTAAGAGCACGATCTTTGCAGCCACAAAGATCTGGGCTCCAAAAACACCACAGTCGAGCTGTATGACCTTAAGGAATTTGGTTAATTTCTCTGAGCTTCAGTGTGCTAATCTGCAAAATGGGGATAACAAAAATATCTACCTCACTGGATTGTTATATGGATTAAACAGAATGATGCTTGCAACCAGTACTCTGGCACACAGTAAATTCCCAATATTAGTTATCAATATGCTATCCTCACCTCCCACAGCAAAGTAGTTATTGTCAACATTTAAGAAAATTGTTTCTATCAGGGTACGTATGATGCTTGTCACATAGTAGGTGCTTGATAAATGCTTTTTGAATAAATGAGGTAAGCATATTCGGTTTGGGAAAGCATCCCTTCAGGCTCCTGACTGATGAAAGTCACCATAAGAACTGTGCTATTGTGATCTATAATGAGAAATACATGTTTGGTCTTTGTCCCATTACCTGGCACAAAGCTACTCTTGGAATTTCCTGTGACAAGAGCAATAAAGGTGTCTTCTGTTATGTTCATGGGGTGATTTTTGGAAAGCACCCGAGGAAAGGAGGCTGACTGCCAGGGAAGCCAACCACGCTTGTGATTAGAGAGTTGAAACCTTCAGTCTCCTTGTCCCCCTCATCTGCAGGAAGGGGAGGAGAGGGGCTGGAGATTGAGTTCAATCACCAATGCCCAGTGATTTAATCAAGCATGCCTATGTAATGAAACCTCCATAAAAATTCCAAAGGACGGGGTTTGGAGGGTGGTCCCCTTGGGGGCATGGAAGCTCCGAGCCTTTCTGCACACACGGTGCTATGAATCTCTTCCATTTGGCTCTTCCTGAGTTGTATCATTTTACAAAAAATAAACCAGTCATCTAGTAAGTAAAATGTTTCTCTGAGTTCTGTGAGCCACTCTAGCAAATTAATTGAATTCAAGGAGGGGGGTTGTTGGAACCTCCAATCTATAGCAGTGTGGTCACAAATACAGGTGACAACCCAGACTTGTGATTGGCCTCTGAAGTGGGAGCTCAGGGGCAGTCTCGTGGGACTGAGCCCTTCTTGTGTGGGATCTGATCCCATCTCCAGGTAAATAGGGTCAGAATTGAGTTAAACTGTGGGAAACCAAGCTGGTGTCTGAGAATTGCTTGGACGTGTGGGAAACTCCACCCCCCCACACACATTGGAATTGGTGTCAGAATCATAAGGACACAGTCCATTCCAATACATGATTGAGATAACAACACTTTATGGTCTCCCTTGATCCTCACACCTTGTGAGATCATTGATATCCCCATTTTGTCTCAAGGAAACCAAGCCTCATGGAGGTTTAGTTGCCCAAAGTAACACAGCTAGCAAATGGCTGAGCTAAGCCTCAAACAGACACCCAAGAGCACCCTGAAACAACATAAAAATTCTGTCTGAGAGAGGGTGGCAAGGACTCTTTGTACCTAGGTGCTATAGAAAGATATTCCCAGAACCTGGAGCTTAAGTTATTTTCAAGAAAGTAAAACAGCTAAAATATACAAAAAAGGGGATACATTTAGCCATTTATAGAAAAAATCCATTCTAAATGATGCTTTGTAGATGTGTAATGAAGAGATTGGGAAATACTCAAGACCAGAAAATGTGACCAGGACTGAAATGTAGCTGAAGAGACTTGCAGCCCAAGCAATAGTGCTGGAGCTGACCGAAAGAGGGGTGTGCTAACTGAAGGTGTGATCTGCCTAGAGCCCTGGAAAGGGGGCAGTCAGTGTGGCTCCAGTTGCACCTTAAAGAGACACTGGCTCTGGATAGAGAGACTGCTGTGGGCCCGGCATAGTTCAATACAATTTTCTAATGCCTTGACAAAATGTCTCTTTGCTCTGCACTTACTAAGCAACCTTCTTTTTTTTCCCCCTTCCATTTTTATTGAGATATAATCGACACATAGCACTGTATAAGTTCAAGGTGCACTGCATGATGATTTGACTTACATATATCATGAAATGATTACCACAATAAATCTAGTGAACATCCATCATCACATACAGACACAAAAGAAAAGAAAAAAAAATTTATTTCCCTTGTGATGAGAACTCTAGGATCCACTCTCTTAATTTACATACAGAACATACAGCAGTGTCAATTATATTATCACGTTGTTATATCCTCGTACTTATTTGTCTTTTTTTTTTTTTTAGAGTTCCCTGTGCTATACAGCAGGTTCTCATTAGTTATCTATTTTGCTTGATACTAGAAAGGGGATACCTGGTAGGAATGTCACCCTGTTTTACATTTGCCTTGAGTTTCTGTCTCTTAGGAATTTAATGATTGCGAGTCAATCCCTATTGAGCTCTGTTCCCTGGTTTTATACTAGCCTCAAGTTCATCAGTGTCTTAGGAATTTACTGATAGTAAGTCAGTGCCTCTAGAGCTTGAACAACTACAAGCATACTTATAAATTTATTATCTGGAACTGCAAAGCAAAGCAACGGCCACCCTCTGGTCCACAGCAACCCTGCTAAGGTGCCTCTGCCCTGGGAGACTCTCCCACCCAACTTGCACACAAACCCTATCCCTCATCCTTCAGCCTCTGGCCACATACCTGCAGAGTTGAGTGAGGGTCACAGGTCACTTCAGTGATGCTCTGCCAGAGTCCCCCCACCTGTGGCTGCACAGGGCTCCTTCAGCAGAACCAAGAGCTAAGGGAGGGCCAAAAGAACACAGACTTACTGGAAGAGAACAGTGTCACAGGCACTGAAGTACCCAAAGGCAGAGGGGAAACAAAGAAAAGCTCTGATCTTTTTCCTATTTATGGTCAGACATGCGTGAGCCCTGCTCCTCCCCTTCCCCCGCCCCCAAAAAAAAGGAAGCAGTGAGGCAACAGATGGAGTTAGAGTTTTGGAGACAAAGAAGAATTTGTAAATACTGGAGGCTGTCTCTCATGAAGGGAGAGAAGTCACACAGGTGGGGCAGGGTCCTTCAGCTGCACTCCAGGGATGACAGTTTCCTCTTATCTCTTTCTTCCCTCTGGGATTAGGGGAGTGATTGAGACATTTTACCATTTAATGTGGGCAGATGGCGTAATTATGCTAAATCAAAAGGCATCTGCAGTGGCTGTGAGTGTGTGAATGACTCCGGGTGGGACCTGCCAGATGTGTTCTCACCCTCTGCTGGGTCTCCTGCTTGGTCCCAAGGCACTGGAGCGCAGGGTGTCATGCGTGACCCGCTTGGGAATTCAGGATCCTGACTTCGGAAGCAGGTTCCTCCTTCAGCCTCTGCCAGAGTAGCCTGGATGGGTCCCAGCTCACATTTGAAAAAGGCCTCTGGCTCTGTGGGCAGCCTCCAGGTCTAGGGACAGCGGCCGCAAACAGAAGCTGGCATTGGTGTACCCTCCAGAGGCTTCTCCTGAGGTTTCTGGGCGCTCAGGCACCCAGGGATTGAAGCCAAGTCCTGACTGAAGCCAAGTTCCTGCCCTCGGGGAGTTTATAGTCAGGTGGGGATTCCAAACTCCGGGACCTTTACAGGCAAGGCTGAGAGATTCTAGTCCTTCTCCTAAATTTGACAAATGAACACACGGAGGCCTAGACTGGGAAAGCAACTGGCTGACAGCGAGCTGCATTAAGGGCGTAAGAAGCAGCTCCCAGCTCCCGTGCTGTGAGCATGCGCAGGCTCATGGCTGCATGAGCGTGCGCGCACATGTGCGCATGTGCATGCGTGCCTGTGTTGGGTGATAAAACACCAAGGATTGTGGAATACAGAAATACGCCGCTTCTCCAATTCCTTCGCCCGCCCTGCTGCCTGTCTTCTTCAATTCATGGGATTCCTGCCTGAAGGCTGAGTTCTTTCCTGTCTCTACAGTTATGTCTGAAGGGAGGGGTCGGAGCACCCCACAGGCAGTGAACTTCTAGTTTCCGCCAGCTCCAAGCCCCGAGATTTACATCCTTCAGGCACATGCTCAAGGGGGTGGCCGCACATCATTTCCTGGGTGAATTCTACTTCCACGGCTCATTAACCTATCCTGTCTGCAGTTGGCAAGTCTGGGGGAGAAACAATCCACCGTCCTCTCAATCCCCCACCCGCATCCTCGAAACACAAAGTGATTGTTTTGGTCCACAGCCAGGGAAGTGATGAAGTTTTCCAAACAGTAAGGCAATGTTTCTTGGCTCATCAGGTTGATTACTTTGCCGGCCAGAAGCCCCCTCATCACCCCCACAGGAAGCCTGAGTCTGCCGCCTCCCCTGGGAGGATCTGAGGGATTTAGGAAAGGATGCTTAGGTCCCTGTCCTCAGGGCTGCAGCTGACTGCTTCAAGGAGGGCTCCAGGAGAGGCTAAAATGGGGAAAGATCACCAGGCAGCTCTGGGCAGGCTACGTGACAGTTACTCAGGAGCTTCCGCTGGGGATGGTAGGGCAGTGGAACAGGGGATGGTGGACCAGTAAACTGGGAGATGGTGAGGCAGTAGAACGAAGAATGTTGAGGCAGCCAGCCAGTAACGATGCTATCTAGTGGATAGAATTGCTACATAAAATATAGGATGGTCAATTAAATTTGAATTTCAGATAAACAATGAATAATTTCCTAGTATAAGTATATTCCAAATATTCAATGGGTCATACTTATACTGAAAAATTATTTGTTGTGATTTGAATCTCAGAGTTAACTGTAAAAATACAGGCCATCCTGTATTTTTTTTTTTTTTTTTTGGCTGTGTTGGGTCTTCGCTGCTGCGCGCGGGCTTTCTCTAGTTGCGGAGAGCGGGGGTTACTCCTCGTTGCAGTGAGTGGACTTCTCATTGCGGTGGCTTCTCTTGTTGCGGAGCACAGGCTCTAGTTGCGCGGGCTTCAGTACTTGTGGCACGTGGGCTCAGTACTTGTGGCTCGCGGGCTGTAGAGCACATGCTCAGTAGTTGTGGCGCACAGGCTTAGTTGCTCCACAGCATGTGGGATCTTCCCGGACCAGGTCTTGAGCCAGTGTTCCCTGCGTTGGCAGGCGGATTCTTAACCACTGCGCCACCAGGGAACCCCCCATCCTGTATTTTTATTTGTTAAATCAGGCAGCACTAATGGTGGGGGAGACAACCAGGACATGGTGGGACAGTGCACCAGAGGGTGATAGCTAGTAGAATAGGGGATGGTGGGGCAGTAAGCAGGGCATGGTGGGGATGATGGGGCAGTAGACCAGAAATATAATAGACCACTCTGGACCTCTAAGTCGTCCCTCCGCCCCCAGGAGTTTCCCAGAATTGGGTGCTAAGGATCTATTTCCTATCCAGGCCAACTCCATGGGACTGTTTTCTGCCTTCCCTAAGGTCTCAGGCCCTCAGCTGCTCCCCTGCCACTCCCTCCCTTGGGGTTTCTCTCTCCTCCAACTTGGCAGAGAGCCAGAACACCCTCTTCTCCCACCCTGCAGCCACCAAACACAAGCACTCGGACTCTTTCTGTTTGAAGGATTTGTGGTATTGGCTTTGCAAGCACACTGGCCTACTTATGAATCTGAGCTGAGTCCCCCACTAGCAGTGCATCTGGGCATGTAATTAATCACTCTGAGCCTTGGTTTCTGAGAAAAGGGGGTGAAAAGAGAACCGACCTTTTGTGATTGTCTAGTGGGTTAATGTTTATAAAGCTGTTAGAGCATAGCACTCACTAAATGATAGCTTAAAATACCTAAAGCTCTCTAATCACCACAGGAAAGGGATAATAAAAAATAATATATGTGGGGAAGCTACACAAGTACCAGATTCTTTCAATGCTCTCACTTACATCTATTATCCCTCTTTTGGAAATAATGGAAACCATCATTCCCACAGTCCCCTTTTTTTCCAGAGAGTATTGCTCACTAAATCATCTTTTCTCCTTCCTTCCCTTCCTTCCCCAGGGCTGCTTTATCCAGCATTAGCCTAGAGCATGAGCTACAGATTAGAGTCCATTCACCCCTGGAGCCAAGCAGGCAGTGTGCATCTTAGGGAAACCATGAGCTGGGAGGCTCTTCGTTCATTCAACAAACTTTTATTAGGCCACTCCTGTGTATTCTGAGGATAGACTAGTGAATGGAACAGACCATGTCCTTGCCCTCATGGAACTTACAATCTAATTGAAGTTCTCATCCCCCTACCTTTGCTGTGTTTAGCCATGCTCCAGTTCAAATGGGAAAAGGTTTGTGATTGATTATTGATGTCTGCCATGAGTGCAGGAGGGAGAAGTGGCACCACATGTGCCATTGATATTCGCATTAAACATTTCCTTGCATTCTAAATCCCAGCTCACAGCTTGAGTCTTGATGCTCTCTTTAGGACTGTGAATCCAAGTCTCCAGGGAGAAGTGAAGGGCTTGAGTCCCCAGCTCAGGGGAAGGTGAGGCTTTGGAGCTGGCAAATCCTAGTCCTAAAGGGGGGAAGAAATGGACACGAGACAGTGAAGTAAGATTGCACTCCTGGGTCCCTGGCAGGCATGGCTGACAGACAGGAACAGAGTTTACCAGATAATGAGGGAAATCTGGCAGTGAGAAAAGTCCAGTGACAAGTGTTAACCTAGCAGACTGATGGAGTGATGCCATCATGGACTCTGTCCCTACGCCCATCAAGCTTCTCTAACGGAAAATGCCTTCTTTGACAATGAATGTTCTGCTGATGCTGGGGTGACAGATAAGATGGCAACAGATGGCCCTGGGTCTGCTTAGCTTGGAAGCTGAGCCCCAGGAGGTAGGGACAGAAGCAGGATGCCCTCCTTGTACCTGAGATAAGTGCCTTGGGCCTTGCCATCGAACTCAGGGGGTCCTAATTACACATGCTTATGTGAGTTTTTAATACTCATGCAGAAGTGTAGGTATTCTTATAGCTTGAAGGTAACTTAGAGATCATCTACTCCGGGGTTTCTCAACCTTGATACTTATTGACATTTTAGCCAAATATTTTTTTTGTTGTGAGGGGCTGTCCTTCCTAAGGAAACTTTGGTTTGGTCTTTGATGAGTCTCCCTGGAGAATTCTTTATCATACCTCTCACACAAAGAAAGAGCCTTGTAAGTATACACCTTGTGTGATCCTATAACTATAATACAACCGTATAAAAATTTTTAGGGTCAGCCTACATTTGATCAGAGGTGGGCCCTTCTCCTGTACGCTCTCCTGGGGTTGCTGGAGCTGGGGCTCTTCACAGTATGGCTTCCTACTCAGACCTTCTCGGAATCTGGTTTAGAACAAAATGTACCAGGTTTTAGAGATGGAAACACTCACTCTCAGCTCCCATGGCAGTGCTGACGGCTTGATTGTCAGACTTAAAGGGGAAAGAAGGACCTAGGTTTTATCAGAAGGAAAGAACCCCACGGTTAGTAGTAGATGAGTTGTTAAAGAGGTGGATGAGGTGACCGACTAGGAAATGTGACGTGCTCTCCATTTCGCCAATAAATCTTATTTTCTTAAAGAAAAGAACATCTGTCTGTTAATTTGTTGGAGCCCAGAGTTGCCCAGGGCTTTAAAAGTGGCATAGGGAATAGCATTACATTTCTATTATCTTCCTAATGCGGGCATCATGCCGCTATGCTCTTTCACATTTCCAGCTAAAAAGCAAGCCATTTCAAAGGCATCTTGCTGGCCCTGAACATTTTTAATGATGTGTTCTTTCTTGACTTCACTTATAATATCCCCCCTATCAAGTGAGTCTAGCCCCTGTGATTACTGACACAGTTGAAGGGGATGGCTAAATTTCGATTTCGCCAGCATGTGGGGTGGTAGGTGATGCTGAAAGCAGAAGCTTCAGAAGAAAAGGACAGTCTACAGGTCCTTAGCAATTTAGTTAAACTTGAATCTCTAACGAATTAAAAATATGTGAGCTGTATTGGTAAATACATGGGACCCAGTCTCAGCACCTTGAGAGCTCATTGGGGGAACTGCCTGTTATCCAATCACTTTTGCGGCTTTCCCCCTGCCGTTCCACGTTTGTCAATCTTGAGTTTGTTTGTGGCTTGGTGACATGATGCACCATTTCTGCATGAGATATTAGGCTGCTGGGGCTGTTAGGATACTTGGTTTCATGCTGTGTTGAATACAAAATGTCCTGCTCTCTCTGCCTGGAGGTGATGCTGTCACATTTAGATGCACTAGAGGACTAACTCATGCCAGCTAACCTCCTGAGAGATTGATGGTAAATCGGAACTGTCTTGAGAAACGTTGCTCCCAAACAGCCTGGAATCAGTTGTTTGGATGGTATTGAGGCAGAATGTGGGGGCAGGAGGTTGGTTTATGCTTTTAATGGTTAACATACATGCCACAGGATCCAGGTACCTACGTCTCCGCTCTAGAAGAATTCCTGCCAACGAGCCCGGGTACCCATGGGGGTTGTTCAGGGCTCCCTCACCTCCTGCCAGAGTTAGAAACACTCATGTTCACTGGATTTTGTTTGCCTGGACACCATGAAAGCTACCCCATTTCTGCTAACTCATTCCTCATGTATACAGGTCATAAAGCATACATTCAGTTCTCAATGACATTTTAGTTCTGGGAATATCTCTGAATCTCACTACAACCCATTAGATTCTTAAGCCTGGTGACTCCCTTAGAAAACTTAGAGCATCCAATGAGCTTTGGAACAACTGGTTTTGCTACTGGCTTTATCTCCCAGATGAGTGGCTTTATCTGTATGTCCCGGGGGACCTCTCTACAATACCACTCACCCACACCCAGAGGGCATGTATTTTGAGTTCTTTCCCCAACATGGATTTGAGTGGTTTTAACCACCTTCCTCACCCCTCTGAAGTGTCCTTTTGTGACCCAGGAGCACAGATTTCCAAGATTAGCAGGTCAGGGCCAGGGTCACCATCAGTGGCCATCGAGGAGCCATACAGTTCAACCCACATCCCAGACCCTGTAGTCAATTCTCCAATCACTTCCTGGGTGTTGGGCTCTGCACAAGTCTTGGTAGGGGAGAGAGTTGATAACCAAGGGTCCCTGTTCTTTCTGGACTGTTCATCTCATAGACAAGACAGACACAGAGATAAATAACTCACACAGAAGACAGACCCTAACAAAGGCTTAGTTGCAGAACCAACCAACCAAGTGCTAGCACGTTTGCCTCCCTCACTAAACTCTGAGAAGAAACTGTGTCTTTATTTCTCTGTTTCCTCAGCACCAGACCCAGGGTCAGGCCCACATTTGTGCACAATAGATGTTTACAGAATGAATGTTACAAGTCGATGGAAGACACTTTCCATCACTAACTAGATGCCTTCTTTTGGCTTCCGGGCTCATTTTCTCTAGGAAACTTTTTATGCAGTTATAGAAGTGGAACTTTCCTCCTTTCTCTCCTCACTCAGCTTCTTAATGGTCTTTCATTCTGCCAAGGCAATTGTCATGGGAGCTGTAGAGACTTAGACACCACCACCAACTCCAGGGCCATCCCTTGGAGATTTGGGAATGATCATTTTAATAATATGTGAAGTCAGATGACATGAAGATAAAGGCATCTTAGGATGGGTTTACTGGATGCAAAGAATGGAAAAGCACTCGTGCAAGCCAAAATAAAGGAGGTAATTATTACAAGTTTACAGTGCAGCTCATGGAAATAAAGCCCAGTCTCTTGGAAATTGGATCTGGGAAATCCGAGCTCTTAGAGCTCAAGGTAGACAGTCTCTTTGATTCTCTTCCTCTGAGGCCTCCACGGCATCTTGTCTATTTACAATGGGTACCACTTTCCTCTCTGCAGCTTATTCAAGAAGCTTCTCTGCTTCCTGATACCTTCAGCCTGTGGTTTGTGGGTGAAGTCCCCACAATAATCTGAATTCCGATTGAGTTCTGGCTCTGTACTTTAAATTCTTGAGAGGGTGAATCTGATTGGTTATTGACCAGCGATGGGGTTCAGGGCAAGCTGCCCCCCATATGCCACTTTGACATATTGATTATTTTGAATTAAAGTTACTTCAGCAGCCAGTGCAAGAAGGACACTTGGCCCTCCTTTGCTCCCTGAAAGCAGAAATAAATCTCCCATATGAAAGGTACCTTCCCTGTTCCGGGAGATAGAAGGCATCCTTATTACCAGAGACAGGGAATTTAGAGCTGAGAAGCCTATACAGGTATCCTCTACTTTTGGAAAGTTCGCTTTACGCCACTTCACTTTTACGAAAGACCCACATTTGCATCTGTTTTTGCTAACTGGAAGAAATATGAAGATTTTCGCTTTTATAAAAATGTGTGAGGGCTTCCCTGGTGGCGCAGTGGTTGAGAGTCCGCCTGCCGATGCAGGGGACGCGGGTTCGTGCCCCGGTCCGGGAAGATCCCACATGCCGTGGAGCGGCTGGGCCCGTGAGCCATGGCCGCTGAGCCTGCGCGTCCGGAGCCTGTGCTCCGCAACGGGAGAGGCCACAACAGTGAGAGGCCCGCGTACAGCAAAACAAAACAAAACAAAAAAGTGTGTGAAAAGCAAAAACAGCATTCAGCAATTGTTTTGCAGTGGGCTGTTATAGAGGCAGCGTGCACCCCGAATGGCAAGAGTGGTACCGCCAAGCTCCTCCCCCAAGAAGTACATTCAGCATCTTGGAATCAAGCTGCCGTAGCTCTGAACTGTGTCTGTAAGCATCTGTGCCTTATCTCCATTTGTTTTGTGTATTCGTTAGCAAGATATGTCCTGAGGCAGTGGCTTCTCTGCTTTATACCATTTCCGTTTATGAAAGGTTTCATAGGAATGCTCTACTTTGGGACCGCAGGGGAACCTGTACGAGCAAACTTTGTTACTTCTTCATCAATTTACTACCCCAATCCCAAACTTCTTTGTCTTGTCAATTCCTCACAAATTTATTGTTTCTTTGTCTAAAAGGTATAAAAGCTGCCTGCTTTGGTCCCTTCTTTGTGTCTCATATTTCTATGAGCTCCTGTACATACAGAATTATAGTGTGTTTTTTCTCCTGTTAATCTGTCTTGTGTCAATTTAATTAATAGACCAGCCAAAGAACCAAGAAGGGAAAAGGGGAAAAGGTTTCCTCCCCTACACCAGCCAATAGATAGTTCAACATTGAGACAGGATCTGATTCTGGTCCAATCAGCTGTAGCTGGGGGTGGGGGGGTGGGAAGTGGAGTCACATGGGACAAATATGGCAGCTTGAGCCTGTCCCTTCAGTAGGGTTTATAGAACAAGAAAGAGCTCGACGTGGGGCGGGGCGGCGGGGGCAGGGGGGGAGTTCTCCAGAAAACAAATAACTATGTTAGATCTGTCTTGAGGTCATTAAAGGTCCACAACTTTAGGGAAAATCGTGGCAGAAGAGGGGACATGTCCAGGTCATGGCGTAGATAATTTAAAGAAACGTAAGGTAATTGCGAGCGATTGTGTGGTTTGGCTTCAGGTCACTCTTAGCCTTTTATGTGTGAGCAGAGCCTCCTCCTCCACCACCAGCTGCCTCCCTGAGTCACTGTACAACTGTCAGTGAGAGGGAAGATTCCTGAAGCATGTGGCAGGGACAGTCTCCTCCCTCAACCCATAACCCACCCCCCTTCTGCCATGCCCTAAACTAGAAACAACCCCACATGGTTGCCTGCTTTCTGGCAAATCTGGGCCTAAATATTTCCAGGAACAGCTAGCCCTCTTTTCGTTGCAATGTCCTCTAAAGAAGCAGAAACTCTCCCCTTGCACCACACTCGCAGGCTTAAACCCCTGTAGCCAGAGGCTACACAAGAGCAGGTATTTGGGGTAGAAATGAACCAGTCCAAACAGATCTGAGCTCAAATGCATTTTGCTTCCTATTTTTAGCTTTTTGCTCTTTAAGAGAAGTTTTCTATACTGGATTTTCCTGATGAACAGGCAGGTTTCTGGATTCAAAACTGTCTTCTAAGAGTCCAGAGACCTAGGTTCCAGTTTTATTGCTATTACGTTAGTCATGTGACCCGGGCCAAGTCCCTTCCCCACCCTAGACATCAGATTCTTCATCTCTAGGAGAGGGAATTTGGAATAGATGATCTCTACGTCTCTTTTCTTCTTGACCATTCGTTGCCCAGCCTTTACCGGGACCACACATCAGTACTCAGCCTCCTTACCTCAGCGGGTCACCCTGAACTCACAGCCGCCCCACCTCTGAAGGTTTAACTGCTCTCTTCTCTGCTTAATTTCTCTGGCACCCAGGTGGCCTCTGACCCTTGGAGCCTGCACAAGGGGATCGAAAAAGCCCTTGACTCTGGAGAGTTACTCTTTGTTTTGTTTTTCTGCCATTTCTACCCTCCTGCAGGACAGCAGTCCTCAGCATCCCTCTGCTTGCCCCCATGCCCTCCTGAAAAGATCCTTCAGGAGAGTTCCATTCAGCTCCCCGGTGTCTACACCTACTGAAGGGCTGATCTTCCGTATCAGTAGACTCTTCCATTGTCCCAGAATGTGTAACTCTGAACTGAGGCGACTGCAGAGCCGCAGAGTCTGCAGAGGATGAAGGATGCACTGCAGCTGCCAGGCTAGGCCCCGCATCCTGCAGTCAGGCCCTCAGGGCCCTGATTGGCTGCTGCCCTCTGATGTTGTGTGGGTGGATCAGAGGACCCAGGCCTGCTCTAGCAGGCAATCCCTCCCCCGCTTGCAGCCTTGGTCTCCCGTCACATAGTGCTTCTGCTTGTCTTCCTTCTTTCTCTGGGAGTGCATTTGCTCACACTCCCAGTTTGTGCTCAGACCCTCCAATGAGCAGCTTGTCTCACTGAAGAAACCCAGTGGCCACACTGTGGGATGACTCACAGGACTCATGGTGAATGTGTGAATTCAGGGTCATCAGGCTGCTGGGCTGTCTCTCTCTCAGTCCACCCTGAGGTATCAGTATATCCTCACCCAGCTCCTTGGCTTTGGTTTGAACTTTCCAGGCAGAAGCATCTGTCCTTCATTATAGTTCCCTCTTAATCCCACAGTCCTCATATCACAGTCCTCATACCAGTAGCTCGTCCTCTGGGGGACCCACTGGCCATACCTGGTAATGGAGGGTCTCTCTACATTCAGTTTATTCTCAAAGGAATGAGGCTAATGCATGGGCAGCACCCTAAGAGAAAGGAACCGGGAGGGGACTGTGTGGGTGGCATGACTTCAAGAAGGGGTGAGGAAGAGGTGGACCAGGTATGGCCCCATCACTGGAGGGGACGTGGTCAAATCACAGTTTTCCAGGTGAGAGTGATGGAGCATCAATAGCTCTGTCCTCTAGAAACTTCCAAGCAACCTGGAAAGTGTTCATTCATTCATTCATCCATTCAAGGTTTACTGAGCTCCTACCCTGATGTCGTTTGTGTAGGTAATGTAGGAATAAACAGATCCCATCTCCTGCCTTCTAGGCTGCCACTTGAGCTCAAGAAACACAGAAATAGATGATTAAAGTACCATGTAGCACATCTTTAGCATGGAGGAGGGTGGGCTGGGGAAACTGGCAGTACCTAATACTGGTGAGGATGTGGAGCAACTGGGTCTTTCACACAACACTGGTAGAAATGCAAAATAATACAGACACTTGGGAAGACAGTTCAGCCGTTTCTTAAAAGTTAAATATATGCTTACCTTACAACTCAGAAATCCCATTCCTAGGTATTTACCCAAGAAAAATGAAAACATATGTCCACATAAAAATCTCTACATGAATGTTTATAGCAGCTTTATTCATAATTGTCTAAAACGGGCAACAACCCAAATGTCCTTCAGCTGACAAATGGATACACAGACTGTGGTACATCCATACTTTGGAATACTACCTAGCATTAAAAAGGAATGGATTTCAGATACATGCAACAACTTGGATGAATCTCAAAAGGATTATGCTGAATGAAAGAAGCCAGGCTTCAGATTCCATTCATGTGACATTCTGGAAAAGGTAAACTAGAAGGGAAAAAATAAAGCCCACCCAGATTGGTGGTTGTGAGAGGCTGGGGGTGGGAGGTGTGGTTGACTGCAAAGGTATACGAGAGAACCTTTTGGGGTGATGGTACTGTTCTGTATCTTGATTGTGGTGATGGCTACACAATCATTTGTGTTTGTCAAAAATCATACAACAGTACACTAAAAAGGGTATATTTTACTCTGTGTAAATTGCACCCCAATAAAACTGACTAGAAAAAAAATATGATATGGTTTAGATACTATGCTATAGGAAGGCCTAGGGGGTGTTTGCTTCCTCGGAAGGTGGGTGACCCTGTCCTGGAGTTGAGGTAGATGGGAAGTGTGTCAGGGAGGATTAAAAACGGCCACTGGGGCTTCCCTGGTGGCACAGTGGTTGGGAGTCCGCCTGCTGACGCAGGGGACGCGGGTTCGTGCCCCAGTCCGGGAAGATCCCATATGCCGCGGAGCGGCTGGGCCCGTAAGGCATAGCCGCTGAGCCTGCGCGTCTGGATGACTGTGCTCTGCAACGGGAGAGGCCACAACAGTGAGAGGCCCGCGTACCGCAAAAAAAAAAAAAAAAAAAAAAAAAGAAAAACGGCCACTGAATTTAGAGGGTCACATCCTGCTAACAGGAAGAGGACAAGGTCGTGGCTAATGGCATGACCAATCCTAAGAGAGGCTGAAATGAAATTTCCCTATTCAGGGAAGGAAGCAGGAGCCAGATTCTACATGTATTTAGGAGTGTGCTCCTGGGGGGCGCGGGGAGAGTGGTAGTATCTGGAATGTACAGATTTAGGGAGGACCCATGTCCATAAGCAGTGAGGGGTGGGGGGTAAGGATGGGCCTTGGATCAGCTGAACCCATGTGTGTGAGCACAGCAATGAGCCAGAAACGTACTTACGTGCCTCAGAGTTTACCTCTGCTTCAAAGAAAACCCCTAGACAGCACCTGCAGTATAAATAGCAAACAAGCAAACACAACATTCTTCCCCATCAGAATGGAGCAAAGATGTTGGCACTGAAGCAGCCTGAAGGGGTCCAAGAGCAGCCCCACTCATCGCCAACCCCTCCCAGTTGCCCCCTCAGCTCCCAAAAAGCTAGCGCCCTTCATCCCAGCAGACCCCACCCCACATGGGCTCCCGAGCCACCTGCAGCCAGACACGTGATGAATGGCAGCCCTGCCCAAGGGCGCTGCCAGCGGAGGCTTGCAGGCTGCCTGCTAAGCGGAAGCTTCAGAGGCCCCGGGGGCTGCTGCCGTTTGTTCTGCTATAGGCCCCTTGGTGGATGCTGTTTGCTTGGCCTGCCCAGTGAGCCAAGGAGAGAAAGTGGGGTGCCCTGGGGGAACTAACCAGGTGATGGTGAGGGGACCTCAAAAGGAGCAAATGCCGCCACGACAAGAGTGCATCAAGGCCTGTGGCCCTCAGGGGTGAGGGAAGCCAAGATTTCAGATATCTCCCAGTAGTGAGGTCCTTTGGGGTACAAATGCCAAGGACTTCAGGGGGAGAATCGGGGCCCATCACCAAGAGTGAATTTTAGCAAAGGGGCCAGTCAGGGCCAGGAATAGCAACAACAGCTGTGAAAGTCTCAACAATAGCTGAGAGTAGACTAGAGCTAGGCTGTTTGAGTTCAAACCCCAGCCCTGTCCCCTATGGGGTTTTTGCCCCTAATGCCCTGAGGCAAGTTGTTTATCTCCGTTTTCCTCACTGGCCACGTGAGGATAGTCATAGTACCTACCATCCAGGGCGGCTGGGGAGACAAATGAGTTATCCTGTGGAAAGTGCTTAGAGCAAACCCAGCCAATAAGAAGGACCCGAGGAGGGTTATCCACAATGAAGGATGATGCTGGCGGAGGAGTTCCAAGCACATTCAGGGGTTGGATTTATTCGTGGGACCAGATTTGTTCTGCACTGTGGTCCTCCCACCCCTACCCCAGGCTGTGAATATTTCAAGGTCTGTTTAGTTCAGTTCAGCCTGCAGCAGTGTGGGAATCTGGACGACACAAAGCCTGATTGGCTACTTAAATTTCTTAGCTCGTCATTTCTCCCCGCTGTTCCACAGGCTGGAACCGATCGAGTGAATTGCACTTAAGCATATGAGTGCCTGCTCCATGGTGCTCCTTCTGTCCTCACGCAGAGCTGGGGAGCCAGTCCCCATTCTGTCCCTAGCTAATACCCCTGCACCACAGCCTGGCATCACCATGTTTTCAGGAGGAGAGGGTCTAGTTCTGGGCAGGACCTAACCTGTCCTACCCACCTCCCAGGGCCTCTCTGAGTTCTTCTTTGGGGCCCAGAATAGGCTCCCTGGTGCCGAATGGAAAATGATGTTTCCTTGGGCTCTCTCCCCAAACCAGTGAAGGTTAACATTTTGACATATGCATGTCGTAATCCAAGGAACCAGAACAGTGCGGGGTGAGCATGCCCAGTGCTGCCTGGGGAGAGGGGACAGAATGAGCCTCTTGGGCAGCCCTGTCTAAAAGCCCCTTTGGACTTTTCCAGCAGCCGTCGGTCCCAATGGCTAGGGGCTGTCCTCCGGGTGGGATGGCTTTTTTTTTTTCCTGCTGCTGGAGACCCATCAAGACTGATCATTCTCCTGTTTACCCACCGGCCATCTACAAACCTGTTTTCCAAGGCTTCCAGCTTAGGAAGAGCCTAAACACTACAAAGGAGAGATTTTTCTAGGGATTTTCAAAGGGGTTGGGGGGAAGGCACAGGGTAACACAAGTTCTAGTGTAGCATCAATAAATTATATTTGGATACTGCAACTGTTTGTGTACTTATTTTCTTTTCCTCTTCTACTTTTTAAAAATTATTTTGGTCGAATCCCTTTTAGAATTTCAACCTGCCTCATTGTACTGAGTCCAATTCATTTGACCAGAAGAATGGGGTAGTTTTGTACTCAAAGGGGAGGCAAAGCCCAGAGGTAAAGAGATGCTTGCAAAGTGGCCTCTTCCGTGCCTCCCCTTCCTGATCACCTTCCCTCACTCAAAGCTCCAAAGAGCTTGGTTTTGTTTCAGGAAGGAAAACTGTTCCCTTACCGACCTTCTTTCTTCCCCCAAAGTAGACCTCCTCACTAGAAGAGCTGTTTCTTATTCTATGCCTAAAATTAGATTTTGAACCTATCAGTCCCCCACATGAAATGTCCCCCTCTGGCTGGTCTCCTTTGTGTAAGGGCCACCAGAAACAACCATGGGTCAGATGATGGCCTGGTTTGGCGTGGCCCACATATTTCTGGGCGTCTGTCTGTCTGTGTCACCCAGACGTGCTCCTACTTACCCTGGTAATCCCTTCTGGACCAAGAGTGCCAAAGTAAATATCACTCATTCTATCTCCAGCAGCAATCTTAGATGGCCAAGGAAACGTCAGCCTTGGAAAATAAACAGCCCTAATATTATCCCAGACATGTGGACATGTTTCCCCAGCAGGGGTGGAAAAAAAAAAACCCTTAAATTCTCATGTATTTTTTAAAGCATGCCTCCTGCACCCAAACCTCCCATGGTGCCACTAAAATGTATTTTGGCCCAAACAACAGTAACTCTTACCCAAGGGACGAGCCAGCATCCAGCCCTCGGTTCCTTGGGCTCAGGGCAAGCAGCTGTCCCGAGAACAGGTTGAGCAGCTCACGTCTTCTGAACCCACATGTCCCCTCTGCTGGTGGGGGGCAGGGTGCAGCAATTCTAGGGTCATGGCACATGGCCTCTCCCCCCATCGTAGAAAAGTGTACAAGTGACAGATGAAGACAGGTCACTGTGAGGATCCCAGATGGCATGCTGTCACCAATGAGCACTCACTGCACACAACAGCTGTCATGCACAGTGAGTCATGAGGCCTGGGTGCAGCATGTGCCGTTGTTCACAGGGCTCTGTTCTCAGCACTGAGGCTCTATAGAGGCTCACAGCCCAGTGCTCACAGGTCTGACAGTCCAGTTGGAGCAGCAGGACATCCTCATCGTGATAAGAGCTGATAGTGCCTGACTGTGCACATAAGTGCTGGAGAAAAGCTCTCACAGGAGGGGCAGCCCAGGGAAGACTGCGGAGGCCAGGGCCAATGAGGTGCAAGAAAGAAATGGGATCTGAGTGGGGTCTTAGTGCAAACCTAGACCTCAAGTAAGTAGGGAGGAAGAAGGCGCCTAGAGCAGAATCAGGAGAGGCAGTTTTGGTGAGTCTGATAGAAACCAGGTAAGGCAGAAGCACAGCGCTACTCTTGGGTTGGCCCAAAAGTTCATTCGGGTTTTTTCCCTAAGGTGATACGTGGAAGCTAGACTTTATCGTGTGGACAACAGGGGATCAGAGTAGGTTCAAGAGACAGGTCTCAGAATGTAGGCTAGAAGACTCAGGCAGTCCCTGCTGGCCTGAACTTGACGTTTGCATTAACGGATGAGGCACCTGCAGAACAATGGTAGGCACCAGGGCGAGGTGGAAGGAGAAAGGGGAGAGGAGAGGCCAGGAAAGGAGAACATGCATATAAGAAACAGCAAGCTTCCAGTTAAGTCAGAAGAAAAAGAACACCCCCATGAGGTATAAGACAACCAACAGTATAAGGCAGTATACAATAAGCATCACATAATTGCTATAGTACCCAAAGTCTGTTCTTTTAAGCAAGCAGAAACACTTTTAAAATAATTTATTATATTTTTATAATTTTAATAACATGGAGTCAAAACTTATGGAACTTTCTTATTTAAATAATTTTAAAACAAGTTAGAAAATTCTGTTTCCAATTCTTTTTAAAGTGTACGGATACGAGAGATTTAAAGTTGTTACAAGCAGGGCTTTAGTCAAAATGGTGTAACAATGGAAACATCCAAATGTGTTTTCAAGTGCTCTTTCCTTAGCGTGAGTTTATTTTTTGAGACGATAAATTGTCACCTTTATCTTGAAGGGACAGATCAAGAGTGCTTATTAAAAAAATCTGACAGACATTTGTCATCCCAGAGAAGGGTAATAAAAATCGAACATCTGTCTGCATAAGAAAAACATGTGATCCATCTGTAAGCCTGGTAACTCTCTTAAGCAACTGTTTTGAGAAAACTGGAGAACTTCTATGTGATATGAAAGATCTTCCTGGTCACTCCATATCCCATTCCAAAGTAATGTAAAGACTCTATGACACTTTAAAGCCCTTAGTTTTACAAAATTAACAACATCAGTGATAACACTTCACCTTTTGTGCACATCTGGCTCTAACTTCTTTGCTGTTGAGTGACTGTCTATCAGGTGTGTTTCTATCTTTGTTAACATCGCCCCAGGTTCCACTTTTTATTCCAGTTAATAGTTATTATTACTAACAATTAAATAATAAAGCACTTTTTAAGGAAATCATTTACTCTTCTCTCACAGATTTTTCCTTTAGTGGTTCAAAAATAGTCCTTTCTCCTGTGTTTCTAGTATTTAAACAAAATCTAGCAAATTCTATTAACTGAGATGTTAGAAATCTCTATACTTTTAATCAAACAAAAAGCAAACTTCCTATAAGGCATATTTTGCCTTAATATTTATTTCTTTTAAAATTTATTTTTAAATTATTTTTTATAGTTGCTTTACAATTAATATTTATTTCTTAAAATTTTCAGCAATGTTTTCTATGCATCTTTCAATAACCATATATTTTTTGTGCCATATTTTTTTTGTGCATTATTTCAGTCTTTTTTCATGGTAGAAAAAACAAGTGTTTTCCTAAGGCCATGTGGGATTTTTGTGTTTTGCAATTACTAAGAAAGACCAAAAGACTCATATATGTTTATCATTACATTTAATGAAATCTGAAATACCGGGGTAAGTATTGTAATAACTTTGAGCATCAATGAAATAATTAAGGAAGTTTATGTTCATGGTCTAGATGCTTAGTTTTTAAATAGCTTACTAATTGGATAGCTTTCTACTCTCATTAGCTAATATCTCAAGGTAAAAACTCTTAGGTCAATAACCTTTATTAACAATAATAAATGTCAAACATATTTCAGGGATTTATTACTTCATATCCAATTAGTTGTCATTGCTTTTGCCTTATAATATAACTAAGAAAGAGCTTAACCAAGAGGAGAAAGGCCATTCCAAACATTTTCTTATTGTTTCTTATGTTTGCATTATTGATAATATCTCTAATCAGGTTCCTCTGCAGGTATCTTTTAAAGCATTTGCCCATTTTGTGAAGATTATATAAATACATAGGAGGCACTCAAAAAGATGGTGGTTGAACTGAGAAAAATCTGACAGATGATACAGTCATCAAGTCATCATTTCCTCCTTAAAAAGCCTTAAGTCCTTACAGATCCCAAAGGGTTGAGATTCATGTTCGACGGAGCCATCAGTGGGGAGCCGTCTCATACCATCAATGGTTTGAAACAGAGAGAGAGAAGATTCTATCCCTGGGTTTGGGAAGATCAAGTTTTTAATTCTCAGGGACTTTTCAGCCAAGAAGCATTTTCCTGGATGCTATATTCTCCCTTGGGAGGAGTGAGAGCAGTTCATGAGACTTAATTCTTCACTTTCCCCCTGAGTGATATATACAGATGAACAATGGAGGAAGAGCTCGGCTGAGGCTGAGATGCACGCCCAGGCCAGCTGTGAGTTCTGCGGGGAGAATTCAGCCGCAGTTTCCCTCCCTGATAAATGGGGTGATCTGACGCGAGCTGACCCGGTTCTAACCCCAGAGGAAGTGAGCCTAGGGACAGAACCAAGACGGGAACTGCATATTGGTTGGCGAGGCTTCGAACACACAAAAAGGCACAGCCCTCTGGCAATCTTCAGGCATCAGTTAGGATTATATTCGCCTTCCTGTGTAACAGCAACCCATGTTAACAGACTTACCCAAATTGGGCTTTTATGTTTGTCATATAACAAGAAGTCAGGAGGTAGGGAGTCCAGGGATGATGTCAAGAAATTCCCAAAGAACCTCAGAGCATTCCAGCTTCCTGCTCTGCCATCCCAGCGTGAGGCTCTTCCTCCCAGAGTCATGAGCTAGCTGCTCCATTCCCACTCATCTCCTCATTCCAGGCAGGAAGAAGGGGGTGGGGACTGAGGCCCAAATGCAGTCTTCTCTTGGGCCCTTGCCTTCTATTAAGGGATGGACAGCCTTCCCAGGGACATTTACCTGTACTTTATTATCTGTCCCTGTGTAAATCTGCAAGTGAGCCTGAGAGATCAGATATTTCAACTGAGCACATTACTGCCCCCAAATAAAACTGGTGTTCCTTTAGCAAAGATTAAGTGGAGAATGGATTCTAGATACACTAGGAGGGTCTAGGCTATCTCGTCAGGGAACCACCCATACTTCAATTCCATACTGAATAGACCAACACTTGCTTTTCCACAGTCCCCTCTCTAAAACCTTTTCCTCATGCCTTGGACAACCTATTACTTTAAAAATCTTGTCAAGAAGCATGAAATGGGGAGAAAGTCTTGCAGAGGGCTCCCTGTGAGTCCAGTCATGCCCCTGTGTTGGCCCGTAAATCACTCCTGAAATATTTCTGGGGCCATGGCAGGAGACGGGATGCCTGGACCCAGGCTTTGGTTTACTGTGGGCCTCGTCCGTGTCCCCGACCTACCTTGCAATTCCTTGAGGAGGACAGCTCCAGTTCACAGATAACCAGAGCCACCTGCGAGAGGCTGGGCAAAGGCTGAGCCTTGCTGGCAGACCCACAGGCTCACCCCTGCTGTTCCGCAGGCTCCAGGCAGGCGTGCAGCCCAGCAGCCCCAGAGGGCATTAGGTTTCAGCATCCAGGAGACTGTGTGTGGGAGGCGCTCCCAGACAAGATGAGCTGGGGGCCGGCGGCAGTGGAGGCTCAGGGCCGAAGGGCTAGCGTTGCATAAAGCTATGGTTTTCTCCAGCTCCTTGGTGGATTGCCGCTTCTACTCCAAGCCCCTTCCAAGGGTGATATCTGCAAAATCTGTAGAGTTTGCTGTAACTGAATTGAATTGATATTAAGTTTGTTCAAACACTGTTTTAAGAATTTTTACTCTATCTTCATGAAAGTAGTATAACATAGATGACTCTGAGCCTGGCTAATAATCACCCGTGTGGATAACTAAAAGAGGGATGATGGGTAGTGGTTTTTTCCTCATTGTCAAATAAATATAGACACACACTGCTGAAAATTTAGAAAGTACAGAAAAGTTTAAAGAAGCAGGAAACAAAAACCCTTTATAAATCTTAGGACCAATATGTAGCATGTATACACACACATATATGTATATGTATATCTATGTGTGCGTGTGTGTGTGTGTGTGTGTGTGTGTGTGTGTGTATATATATATATATACTGTTTGTGTGTGTGTGTGTGTTGTATTCCCATACAGTGCCTAGAAAAATTCTGCTTCCAATATCATTCTCCCATTCTTCATTCCTGCCATAACTCCAATGTTATTTAGGGTGCAATGTACCCAGGTAAAAGATGACATTTCTTAACCTCCCTCCTTTACAATTGGCAAGTGCTAATGGGTTATAAATGGAACTTAGATGGCTTTCAAGAAGACCCCTAAAGGAGAGGTTATAAATGGAACTTAGATGGGCTTTCAAGAAGACTCCTAAAGGAGAGGACGGGGCGGACAGGGCTTGCATGCATGCCCTTTTGTTCCTTTCCTATCTCCCTTGTCCTGCCTGGAATGAGGATATAATGGCTAGCACTCCAGCAGCCATCTTGGGTGTTCTAGGATTGAACTGTGTGCTAACAACAGTGATGAAGAAAGCTAGAAGGAACCTGCACGACTGATGACCTTGTTGACCTATCATACAACCCTGGAATACCTGCTTCTGGACGTCTTGTATGAAAGAGGATAAACGCTTAGTTTGTTTTTTTTGTTTTTTGTTTTTTTTTTCAGTACGCGGGCCTCTCACTGCCGTGGCCTCTCCCACTGCGGAACACAGGCTCCGGACGCGCAGGCTCAGCGGCCATGGCTCACGGGCCCAGCCGCTCCGCAGTATGTGGGATCCTCCTGGACCGGGGCACGAACCCGTGTCCCCTGCATCGGCAGGCGGACTCTCAACCACTGCGCCACCAGGGAAGCCCGTAAACGCTTAGTTTTTTTAAGTCACTGTTATCATGTCTCTGTTAACAACAACTAAAAGAAATTCTTAGCTGATCCAGTGCCTGACAGAGAGCGAGCATCCTGTAAAAATTTGGGACAGCACATTTCCCTAGAAAGAGCTTTTGATGATGAGAAGCAGAGTGGGCAAAGAACCCTAGCCCTTGCTCTAGCATCAACTCTCTGAGTGACCAAGTTTCACACTCTCTCTGGGCCTCAGTTTATTTTCTGTGAAGTTCAAGGATCAGGCTAAATGCTCTCTAAGAACTTCTTTGGGCTCTTATCCCTCTGAATCTATGGACAGAACTGAGGGTTCTTCTGGTTCTACCTTTTACCAGTTTTGTAACTGTCTGTGGGTCACTTAGCCTCTTGTAGCCTCAGATTTTTAAATCTTGGTTGCCTAGCATACCTGGTACACAGGAAATATTTGTTGAATGAATGGGAAAATTGGGGACCATGCTACCTGTCTTGGCTGCCTCCCTGCATGATATCAAGGATAAAATAAGATAATCCTACACAGTGCCACTGGAAGAGTGGGTTACTATGATTCAACTGGCTCCAGGACTGGGTTAACCTGGCCTCCCCAAGCCCCACACAGAGCTTGTGTCTAGGTATTTGCCAGGACTGGCCTCTACTACAAAATGGCCCTGCCACCTTCCTCCCCAAGCAGCTTCCAGACTTCTTTGTGGATGGCCAAAGTCCTTGGGCAATGGAACACAGAGAGAACTAAATCAATCCTATGACAGGTGTGAGGGCGAAAGAGAATCAGTATCAATCCCTCCCTGAATGAAGTTCCAGACGCAGCATCCTCTATCTCCCGGCTAACCCCTTCTGAGGATACCAGGGACTCTGCAATCATTTGCCTTCAGGAGCAGAAGCTGTGGCCATCCATGGAGCTCCTTGACTCCCATTGGCTCAGACCTTTACCTGTGCCGCTGTTTCCCAACAGGAAGTTCAGTTGCCCTGCAGCTCAATCTCCATGGCAACCCTTGCTTTTGAGACACTGAATGGAAACTGCTGGTGTGGGGAGGCCAGTAGCAGAATACTGATTTGCCAAGGTGTCTGTAACAACGACTGCATCTCAATACCTTTCCAGATACCCAAAGAGCTAAAAATACATCCAGCTCTGTCTAGGGCTCTCCAGCCAGGCTAAGCATCT
This sequence comes from Grampus griseus, assembly GCF_964374135.1. Lineage (NCBI taxonomy): Eukaryota > Metazoa > Chordata > Mammalia > Artiodactyla > Delphinidae > Grampus > Grampus griseus. The sequence goes on from NC_139017.1 coordinate 86,797,896, forward strand.
TAAAGTGCATCTGTGCTGACTCTGACCTGCTAACATTAGTTATCTTTGGTAACTTGGGCTTGGGGGACAGGGAGTGGAGAGCTGAATGCAAAATTGCAGAGCACAGGTCTGGGGGGGGGGGGTATGTTAGAGAGAAAAAGGTGGAGGAGTGAGGAGGATCTCCTGAGAGGAAACCAAGGGGTTGTGGAGGGACAGCCAGCAGAGCACAGTGAATCCTGACGCTCTGCGGAGCGCCCGTGAACTAGATGGCCCAACTCAGATGATCCAGGCATTTGTTCATTTGTTCATTCAGCAAACGTACATTAAGTCATACTCCGTTCCAGATTCTGTGTCAGGCACAGGGCTTACAGGTGTGAAAAAGAATGCATATGCTCTCTGTTTTTAGCAGAATTTACAGAATGTTTTGAGATTATCCTGAAAAGTGCAGACATACTACACGTACACCTGGAGTGAGCTTCTTCAACTTGAAGATTATTTTATCAATACATATAACCTTAGCAGTGTTCCCAGCATATAGCAGGTGGTGAGCGAATACTGGATCGAATGTCATGGGATGGAATCTAACGGCATTGCTGCCGTGGCTGTGGCCTGTTTACCCCAGTGTAACAGCCCTCTTTGTGGGCCTCCCCGAGGCTCTGGCCCGCTCTGCAGTATGCGCTCGGGCTATGGCTATGATGTACTGTATTGGGGATAGATGAGGTTCCTGCACCAGTCACCTGCTAAGGGAGCTCAGTGTAAGTGACAGGTTGAATTAATTCCTGGTCTCCTTGGCAGGATCTACAGACAGTCCTCCCCTCACCCCATTGCCATCCTGTAATCACTGCACATGTCATTCAGTTAATCCTGCATCTCCCAGAGCAGGAAGCTGTGCAAAGTTTCGAGCAAGCAGTTCATGCCAGGGCTGCTCTCAAAAAGCAGGTGTCACATACCCAGCCCTGGTCCCCGCTCCAACACTGGCTTCCTCCTCAAGGCGGATAAGCCACAGACGGAGAAATGGAAAGTGATCCCAACTCTTTGGGGCTGCTCTTGGATACACAGTAGGGGCTAAGCAGTCATATGAAGAGCCCACACATGATGCACCAGATCATGTGAGGATGCCCCCATGACCCATGTGAGGATGCCCCCATGACCCTTGCCGCCTTTCTAGCCTTAGGGAGTCAGACCTTGCAGCTGACTGGTTGGCTTGGAGCAGAGAGAAGGGGCTGGGCTCCTGGATGCCCCCCAGATCCTTTGGGCTGTCTGGCTGAGAATGTAACCATGTAACCTAATTCTCTTTTTTGGCAAAGCAGCTCTGGATATGCCCGATGGGAGCATCCACTGCCCGAGGCAGCAGCTCTGCTTCTGGTTCCCTCCTGCAACTCTGTGGGAAAAACCGCAGTGGCGTCTCCTTCCGCCTTATTTCCTCTTGCGTGTGAGGTGATAGCAGGTCTTGGGTGGTTTTCCTTCCCCACCCCCTGCCCTCTGCTGGAGGAAGCATCCTGTGGCTACCTGGGGATTGGTCTGGAACTGATCACCTGTGCTTACTGGTGGCTCCCTGCAGGGCCATGGGGTGGGACAGGGACTCTGCAGACCAAGACCCAGCATGAACCTTTGGGGGTTACTGGGAGGGTCCTCACTTGGACCAGGACCTCAGCCCTGCCAGTTGCTGGACTCACTGGGGGCTTCACCTGAGATGTTTCTTACCATCCCCCACTCTCTGACTCAAGCTGCCCCCAGGGCCCATCTGATAACACCCTCAATAAGACACCAGCGGGACCCTTCTCATGGCTGGGGTCCTGGGGTGGAGGAAGAAACAGTAGAGAAAACTCAGCTGACCAGGGATACCATTTCAGGAAACAGATGATCCTACATCTGTGGCCCGGCAGAGGAAAGAGCCCTCCACGTGGGAACAGAAAATCTGAGTTCCAGTTCTGCTCTTCAACTAACCAGCTAGTCACCGTAGCTACAGCTAGTCCCTCAGAACCTGTATACCCACCTCACAAGGTTCTCAGGAAAATTCATCAAGACAATGGATATCCAAATGCTTTGAACAGTAACACACAAATGTGTGGAATTTATTCAACACCTGTTTTGTGGTTGGCACTGTGCTGGATGATATGGTAGATACTTGTAACATCTAGAGTTGACCTCTCAGGGCTGGAAGCAACATGACATCTCAGATGATTGGTTGTTGCTCTTTATGAAACCGCACTCCTTCTACAGCGGGACTTGAACCCACAATCCCTGACTCAGGAGGAGACTCGAACCCACTGTGTTTTGCTTTGTTTCGTTTTGTTTTAACATCTTTATTGGAGTAAAATTGCTTTACAGTGTTGTGTTAGTTTCTGCTGTATAAAAAGGGAATCAGCTATACATATACATATATCCTCATATCTCCTCCCTCTTGTGTCTCCCTCCCATCCTCCCTATCCCACCCCTCTAGGTGGTCACAAAGCACCGAGCTGATCTCCCTGTGCGATGTGGCTGCTTCCCACTAGCTATCTATTTTACATTTGGTAGTGTATATATGTCCACGCCACTCTCTCACTTCATCCCAGCTTACCCTTCCTCCTCCCCGTGTCCTCAAGTCCATTCTCTATGTCTGCGTCTTTATTCCAGTCCTGCCCCTAGGTTCTTCAGAAACTCCTTTTTTTTAGATTCCATATATACGTGTTAGCATACAGTATTTGTTTTTCTCTTTCTGACTTACTTCACCCTGTAGGACAGACTCTAGGTCCATCCACCTCACTACTAATAACTCAATTTCGTTTCTTTTTATGGCTGAGTAATATTCCATTGTATATATGTGCCACATCTTCTTTATCCATTCATCTGTTGATGGACACTTAGTTGCTTCCATGTCCTGGCTACTGTAAATAAAGCTGCAATGAACATTTTGGTACATGACACTTTTTGAATTATGGTTTTCTCAGGGTATATGCCCAGTACTGGGATTGCTGGGTCATATGGTAGTTCTATTTGTAGTTTTTTAAGGAACCTCCATACTGTTCTCCATAGTGGCTGTACCAATTCACATTCCCACCAGCAGTGCAAGAGTGTTCCCTTTTCTCCACACCCTCTCCAGCATTTATTGTTTGTAGATTTTTTGATGATGGCCATTCTGACCGGTGTGAGAGGATACCTCACTGTAGTTTTGATTTGCATTTCTCTAATGATTAGTGATGTTGAGCATCCTTTCATGTGTTTGTTGGCAACCTGTATATCTTCTATGGAGAAATGTCTATTTAGGTCTTCTGCCCATTTTTGGATTGGGTTGTTTGTTTTTTTGATATTGAGCTGTGTGCGCTGTTTGTATATTTTGGAGATGAATCCTTTTTAAGTTGCTTCGTTTGCAAATATTTTCTCCCATTCTGAGGGTTGTCTTTTTGTCTTGTTTATGGTTTCCTTTACTGTGCAAAAGTTTTTAAGTTTCATTAGGTCCCATTTGTTTACTTTGTTTTTATTTCCATTTCTCTAGGAGGTGGGTCAGAAAGGATCTTGCTGTGATGTATGTCATAGAGTGTTCTTCCTATGTTTTCCTCTAAGAGTTTTATAGTGTCTGAACCTACATTTAGGTTTTTAATCCATGTTGAGTTTATTTTTGTGTATGGTGTTAGGGAGTGTTCTAATCTCATTCTTTTACATGTAGCTGTCCAGTTTTCCCAGCACCACTTATTGAAGAGGCTTTCTTTTCTCCATTGTATATTCTTGCCTCCTTTATCAAAGATAAGGTGACCATATGTGCGGAACCCATGGTTCTTTTAATTGAAACCTCTCACCTGTGTCAGGACTTACCGAAGCTCAGGTTCTTATGTCTTGGTGCAGAAAGAATTTAGCAAGAGGCAAAGTGGCTGGCAAAGAGTCAGTTTATTACCATAGGATGCTCATGAGAAATCCCAGCGGGCAGGCGAGAAGGCTTTGCCCCAAGGACTGAGAGGACTTTATTTTTATAAACAAAAGAAAAGTGGGAAGCAGGGAAGACCACCCTCTTCCTCAATCTTGGACAGACATCAAAGCTTACATCATTAGTTCCTCCTTTGACCCTACATGGTTTGAACAAGACTGTCATGGCGCTATTTAAATCATATGTATATCAGCAAAAGAGTGGTGACATGTACTAAAATACGGTAATTCATCTCAGGTTTTGGAATAATGTCCCCTTTTCCCCTTTTTTTCCCCTTCACCTATATTTCTGTCTTGGCTACATGCAGAAATGCTGCTCTTCAAGGACTATTAACTCCCTGACTTCGCATTAACAAGATTCAGACCCCAAATTTATTGTCTTGTGTTTTAACTCTCAGGGTTTGCGGCTTGAGTGTGTCCGGCACTTGGATACACCTGGTCTCCCTCCAAGGCAGTGTAGATTGTTGCTAGGTTACTGGATTCTTTTCCTGAGTGGTCATTAGCTTACAACAGTCTCTGAAACTCCCTTAAAGCTCCCTTTCTGTCCTTAATCCCCTACTGGGATTTCTAAACTGACTATTTCATTATCCTACTCCATCCCTATCATTTAGGGAAGGCAAGAGGGGGCCGAAACAAGGCCTACCCGTGTGAAGTAAGCCAAAGCCATAATGAAGTGTCCTTATGTTTAATGAAAACAATGGGTGATTGGGAAGGAGAGAAAGGGAGAGATGGACATGGCCCAAAATGTCAGGCAAGGCTTTGCGGAGAAGCCCGTTTGAAGCTGGGCTGTGAAGATACTCAGTGCTGGCTTCAGCGAGCTGGAGGAGAGGATGGGGGCGGGAGAAGTGTGTGAGGGTGGAGAGACCTAGTGAGCACAGGTAAGGGTGCTGTGAGGGAAGACAGCCTGCCCAGCAGGGAGACAAGACTGTAAAGGCTGGGCTTCGGCTCTGATTTCGGGTCTCTCCGTCAGCGGTTGTTTGCCTTGAACGAGCTTAATTAGGCTTAGTCTCAGTTTCTCGACTGAGGAAAAAATTGCTACCAATACCTGCCTGAGATGACCAGCGTGAGGAGTGTGTTAGATCCAGGCCACAGTTCTGCGGCTCGCTAGCTGCCTGACCCACACAAGATCACTTCTCTGAACCTCAGACTCCTTGTCTTTAGAGAGGGATCACACCTCCTCCAGAGAGTGATGTCAGGACTAAAGGAGTTAATGTCATGAAATATTTGGCAGAATAAATGTCCAGTGAATGTGATAATACGCCAGATTCACTCCAGCGAGGTGAGCTGTTGGAAAGTTTTTGATCAGAGATGAAGGGTTTGAGTCGAGCCCTCCGCCCTCCCCGCTATGACCCAGGGAGAGCATTTCTGAGTATCCAGGAGGGAAAGCCCAGTGGGGAGCAGAGCTTCTGTCCACCCCATCCCAGGTGGAAGCCAGCAAGTTAACCAGGCCAACCGCAGTCCTGCAGGGCGCACTCTCATCCCCTGAACCCAAGTGACCAATTTAATGACCGTAACCAAGGCAGGAAAGGAATTCAGAGCAGGCTGTCCTCTGGCAGTCACTGTTGGATTACGGGCCTCATTTCTTTGTTGGAAGAAAAGAGAAATCATTCTGGTGGATTTATTTTCCTGTCGGCACACTGAATCACAGAGCCTGGACAGCCTTTCCCAGCCATGAAGCCACTGAGTTCACCGAGTGCCCCTACTGAGACCTGGGAAAAGCATTGCACTCAAGCTGCCGGGGCCACTGGACTCTGGGCACCTGGACCAAGAGTGGAGGTGGGGGCAGTGGGCTGCAGAGGCCCCAGGTTAATGCAGAGCCTTTTCCCCTCCCCCTCCCTTTCCTGTGACCACTCCTCAGAGAGCCACCCATATTGGGCTTGGTCTCAAAGTCCCCCTGATGGGGGTTCCCCCCTTTCCCTCACTGGGTCAGGAGAGGCAGCCCGAGGTGAACAAGGACCCTGGACCCAGAAACACTGATGTCAAATCTCCTTTACTGATGAAATACGGAGTGGCCAGCGACAGCCTTAACCTTTCCGTGCCCCGTTTTCTTTGCCTGCACAATGGGATGCTGTCCTGTCCTGCTGGTCTCATGGGGTTGATATGGGGACCATTTGGGTTAATGCTGTCTGTCATCCTATCACCTTACGAATAATCACGAATGACCAAGTCACTTAAGTGCTTCCTTCTCTCTTGGGCAAATAATCCCAAATCCTTGCCCTCCGATCAAATTTGAATCCTGTCTCTCTGCAAATCATTTTCCTGTTTGTGGCCCGTGGAGCTGGAAGCCCTCTAAACAGACAGTCCTCTAAGCCAAGCTGGACTAGTGCACGGTTGGGGGTGGGGTGGCAGATGGCTTCACCGGGAGGTCCTGCCGTGACTCTGCCCTCTGGCTGCAGCAGCACCCCAGATACCCGGCTCTTTCTCTCTCCTTGCCCACCGCTCCAGCTCCCTCCCTGCCTGTTGTGGGGTCCTCATCCACTTGTCCTGACATCAAAGACTGGAGTGTTAGCCAAGCCTGCAGGTGAGGCCAGCGCATCCTGGCAATCCAGGGACTTGGCCTCAGGAGCAGCCCCTTACCTCCCTGCCCGTGGGCTGGGCTCAGCCTCCCCTTCCACCTCCTAGAGAAGCCCCGTGTCCCTCCCAGAGGACGCGGCTCCCCCTGGCCCAGCACCTCAGGAGAGGGTCCTACTTTCCTCTTTTCCCTCAGGTTCGAGCAGGGTGCCCAGGTGCGTGCCTCCCTCAGAGGAAGTGTGTGTCTGTGGGATGACTGGGTGAATGAATAATTGTGCTGAAGGCCTCACAAAGAATTCCCCCGCTCCTTGGGATTTCGTTTTCCTCAGACATGAAATCCCTACCAACACTGAAAGCCCCTCCTCCCCTTCCTTGGGCCAGCCACGTGGGCATATTTCTCGAAGAGGATAATTCCATTGCTTTTCCTGGGAGTTTCCAACCCCAAAATGGCTCAGGCTTGCGCAGTGATGCCAAATGTAGCACAAAAATTATTCTGAGCAACTCACAGCCTGGTCTCACGCAAACAGTGAAGTAGAGGAGGATGAGTCTGGCTTTCTCTTTCTTCGCTCCTGTCTTCCGTACTGTCATTGATTGAGTGAATCACTCATTGAATCATTGATTTAGTTACAGAGCCCCAGGCACTGGTAGGCGTAGGTTATACAAAGGGACGACGGAAACTGTGCAGCCAGGAGGGAGTTTGTCTGTAAACCAACAGAACAAAGTTCAGGGCTGCCTAGTCCAGGGAGGCCCAGAAGCCCAGGGAAGCAAGGAGGAGGGACCCCTCCTGGGGGTGTGGCTGGGAAGACTTCTGGGTGGAGAAGAGGCTTTGGGGGGAGGCAGTCATGTGGGCCTAGCCAATGAATGAGGGAGGTCTGGTGATGTGGGAGGGGAAAGAGTGGGAGACCAGGGAGAGAGGAGCTGTGTCTGGGAACCATCTGGAAGACAGTGTTTCCTTTGACAGGACAAAAGGGGGAGTGATGACCCATTCTTCTGTCAGCAACTGATTCCCGCTAAGCTGTTAACTGCTCATTAAGGAAAGTGTTAAATATTAATTAAAGGTGTAATTGTGAATTAAGCTTTAAGGTGTGGTCTCCTTTTGAGGACTGTATTTGTTTTCATCACCTGCTGCCTGGGAAGAGTGTGGCCTTGGAATCAAGCCGACCTGGGTTCGAATTTGATTGCAGTCACTACCTATAACCTTGAGTACATCATTTAGTTTCTGGAACCTTCACTTTCTATAAAGTGGAGACAATAGTCTTCACCCCATAGGGTGGTTTTGTGGGTTAAATGAGATGTCCTATGGAACCTAGCTCACAGCTAGTACAACACAGGTGCTCAGAAATCTTGCTTTTACCTCAAAAAATTAAATACAGAATTACTATATGATCCAGCAATTCCGCTTCTGGGCACATACCCAGAAGAACTGAAAGTTGAAGAGATATTCGCACACTTATTATTCACAAGAGCCAGAAGGGTGGAAGCAACCCAAGTGTTCATCAGTGGATGAAGAGATAAACAAAATGAAACAAAATGTGAGATCTCTCTCTCTCTCTCTCTCTCTCTCTCTCTCTCTCTCTCTCTCTCTCTCTCTCACACACACACACACACACACACACAATGGAGTTTTTTCAGCCTTAAAAAGGAAGGAAATTCTGACACATGCTACAATATGGATGAACTTTGAGGACATTACGTTAAAATAATCACAAAAGGACAAATACCGCATGGTTCCACTTAAATGAGGTACGCTGAGTAGTCAAGTTCATAGAGACAGAAAGTAGGATGGTGGTTGCCAGGGCTCGGGGGGGTGTGGAACGGGAAGCTGTTGTTTAATGGGTACAGAGTTTCAGTTTGGGGTGATGGAAAGGAGATGGATGGTGGTGACGGTTGTACCACAATGTGAATGTATTATACCTAATGCCACTGAACTATACACTTAAAATAATAAATTTTGTAGTGTATATTTTATTACAATTTTAAAAAGAGCAATGTTGCTTTTACTCTTATTCTCCAGCAGCAGAACCTCTACCAACTTCTCTTTTCTTTGTAAGGAAAGTGGACTAGGACAGGCTTGGCGTGACACTTCTAGAAGGTCACCAGCCTGAGCTTGATGCCTAATTCTCAAGGGGTCCTGCCCAGACTCCCAGAGGGGATCGATGAATCAGTGTTCTGTCGAGGCTGAGGAGTCTATAGATCAGGCTCACTGGAAGGAAGCTGGCTGCAGGCTGGGGTAGGGCAGACGGAGGGGAGGCGGATTAGCATTCACGGAGTGTCCACTGTGCGCTGGGCAGAGCGCTCAGCAGGTGCTAGACATGCAAATGACAAGCTTCTGCCCTCAAGGAATTCGCAGTCAACTTCCACCTTTACCTGCCAGCTGGACTTCCCCACTGTGGAGATGGCCAGGAGGGTAAAGGGGAAGAGACACGGTTTGGCAATTGTCTACCTGGACTCGGGGCCCAGAGATTTAACCAGGGCCCCCTGAAGACCTGGCTTCTGAGGCTAGAAGTCCTCTGTGTCCAGATCCTAAGGAGCAGTCAGAGTTGTCTGGGGGGATCTTCACAGTGCTGAGTCTGGCAGGAGCCCAGGCCATGGGGCAGCAAGGGAAGGGAAACCTACCTGGGCACCCTGCTTCCTGCAGCACTCTGGGTGGGTGGGGCTGGGAGGACCTCCCCTTGAGCTGACTGAAGGAACCTGCTTTGGCCAGCATCCCCTTGGGATCACAGGCCCCAAGAATCGAAAATCTTCGTGGAGATCACCTAAATAGTTCAAGGTCCTGGAAAGACCTCATCTTTCCTACATCCCCAGCTTCCTGGCATATGGCAGATGAAGACCCTACTGCAAAGTGTAGTTGGCAGTTTAAACATAAGGTCTCAATTCTATGCAAGTGCTTTTTATTAATTCAACAAACATTTATTGAGCCCTTACTTAATACCCGGCATGTTAATAATTCAGTCTCTATACTTAAGCTGTACAAAAGATAAGAGATATAAGTATAATTTCCAAAAAGTTAAAAGCACAAGTCTCATACAGATATGGAATGAACATGTGTCAAAGACTTTACTGAACTCACTAACTAACGAGGGAACCAATAAGATGACAAAGCTGGTTCAAAGAGCATTGAAGGGACTGAGATTTAAAGGAAAGGGACAACAAAATTTTTTTTTTAAGTTAGAGACAAATCTGGTAAATATCCTACAGCGTAATAAAACAGGGATTATCTCTCTTATTGGACAGATATCATTTGAATCTCTACCAGCAAAAATCTACAAGTTTTCACGGTCTGAGCCCTTCATTAATAATAGCAAATGACAGGGCTTCCCTGGTGGCACAGTGGTTGGGGGTCCGCCTGCCGATGCAGGGGACGCGGGTTCGTGCCCCGGTCCGGGAGGATCCCACATGCCGCGGAGCAGCTGGGCCCGTGAGCCATGGCCACTGAGCCTGTGAGTCTGGAGCCTGTGCTCCGCAATGGGAGAGGCCACAACAGTGAGAGGACCACGTACCGCAAAAATAAAAAAAAGAGCAAATGACAAAGTCAAACAATGGACTTGTCCTCTAGAGCAGTGCTATCTGACAGTATGTAACGTAGGTCAGGTGTGTAATTTAAGTTTTTCTAGTAGCCACATTAAAAGCAAATAGGTGAAACTAATTTTAAGAATATATTTTATTTAATCCAATATGTCCAAGATATTGTCAGTTTGACATGTGGTATTAGCCACATTTCAAGGGCTTGATAGCCATGTGTTGATAGCACAGTTCTAGACAATTAAATAATCTTCCTGTATGTCTGTTATACAAAGCTTCAGTATGACACTGAAGGAATATACAGTCATCCCCTTGGCCTTATCTAAATTTCAGATAATTTTTCCCAACATACCTACTTAGGTCCCTGTGACCTAGTTGGCAGGGGTATGGGAAAGGTGAGTCCAAACAGTGGCCCTTAAAAGATGGCCATATAACCATCCAGTGCAACAAATGGTCTTGGACAGGTGTATGGGGGCCGTGAGGGCCCAAAGTTTTGCTGGTGGGATGGGAGGGATCAGAGAAGACTTCACAAAGGATAAGTGGCTTTCACTCCAAGCAAGGGGAAGAGTGTAACCAAAAGCAGGACAGTGCACAGGTCAAAGAACACTCTTGCACAGGTGTATAGGCAGGGAGGGCAGGGACTGAGCCTCAAAGTTAGGCTGGGACCAGATAGATGGTCAAGGGTCTTGGGCATCCTACCTCTATCCAACAGGGAGTCATAGAAGTGTTTTCAGAAAAGGAGGGACGTGCCCAGACTCATCTTTTAGGAAGACACCTCAAGGAGCTTTGGCCCTGTGGCTGGCAGAATCTTCTCCAATTCCCTACCCTCTCATTGCCCCAGTTGTGAATAGGAAAGAAGTCATGGCTGGTAGCTAAAAATATTTCCTAGGCTCAAGTTCCAGATATGATGCTAAATCCAGAGTGAAGAAAGCATTGGTGAAGGAGGCAAGGATGGAGTAAGACTCTTCTGGGTCTGAGGGAGGCTGCAAGGTGACTTTGATGGATTGGTGATTTAGTCGCTGATAACCAGGCAGCCTTTAGGGCGAACTTAGCACAAGCTAAGAGAGATCTCAGCGTGGAATTAACTCAGCCACTGGCCAAACGAAGCAAGAAAGGGCACGGGTTTGGCTGTTTTGATTCCCGTCATCTGGATGGAGATAAGAGCTGGCTTTGATTTCTCTTTCCCTTTACATCTTGGGAAGTTCAGAGTACTTCGTGGGCATGCCCTAAGATGCTGTCTCTCAGTCCTGCAACAGGCAGGTCAGACAAGGGCAGGGAAACCTGGAACAGGCACGGATAGTACAAAGAACAAAGAAGAACTCTTGGATTTTCTGAAATTTCCTCCCTGGTCCCCCACCTCATCAATGTCAGAGAAGAGCGACCTGACTTCCCTGACTTCTAGTTCTACCTGAAAGGCACAGAATAAGCTACTTCAGGCTGAGAGCCTGTGGCCTACAGGAAGAGGAGAGGCAGTGTGGGGAAGGAGAGATTTGGGGATAGCTCTGCAATCATCTCTCTTGGTGGTGTATACAGGGGCCGAGGGGTCTTAAATCAGCTTTTTTCCAGCTGATGTGTTTCCAAGTGACCAGTCTGAGAAGGCAGACAACTCTAGGGTCCTATTCCCACTGGGGGTTATATAATCACCGTGTGCAGGACTAACCGCCCAGTCACACAGGAAAATTCTAATCTAATCTCCTTGGAGATAAGGCTTCCCCTGGCTTTTTGCCATGAATTGATCACCAGATGGGGCTTCGTGTGAATGTCTTCTGATGAAAACGGAAGCCCAGAGCAGCAGAGAGAACTGAACTGGAACTTAGGAAATGGACCCAGCCCCCAGCCTCCTATTTAGAAATGAGCTGGACAAAATGTCAAATATTTGGTTAAAGACAAAATCCAGTCTGATAACCAGCTGTGTTCCAAATATCAGATAGGGATTCGGTTGCCTCTCTGCCACAATGGGGACCTTCTGCTTACTCAGACCTCCCTCTCCCAATCCTGCACCAGATCTAACGCTCCAGCTCCAGCTCCTCGTGGGCTGTGACCTCCTGTGTTCTCTCTCTCCCCAGTTTAGTTCTCCTCAAAGGTCCTATGGTGGGGCTTCCCTGGTGGCGCAGTGGTTGAGAGTCCGCCTGCCGATGCAGGGGACACGGGTTCATGCCCCGGTCCGGGAAGATCCCATATGCCGCGGAGCGGCTGGGCCCGTGAGCCATGGCCGCTGAGCCTGCGCGTCCGGAGCCTGTGCTCCGCAGCGGGAGAGGCCACAGCAGTGAGAGGCCCGTGTACAGCAAAAAAAAAAAAGGTCCTATGGTGGAGTCTACCTATTAAATGTGGAAAGAGCCTTAGAGTTCATCCAGGAAAGAAGGAAGAGAGGAAGCAAAGACATTAAGCTTCATGAAATGTTAGTTGCTAAGCCGTAGAGACATGGGATCTCACTTGAGCCTGTGAGGACCTAAGGTGGGCAGTATTATCCCCAAGTTTACAAATGGAGAACTGCCGCTCAGCCAGGTTAAGCAAGTCGCCAAGGATTGCACAGCCAGTGCTGGACGCGAGGCTGGAGCTCTGGCCCCCTCATTCCTGTCCACATTCAGTCCCAAGTAGAGCTGATCTGAGCTCGAGAGAAAACGGCGATGGAGCAAAAGTCCCAAAGCGAGAGGGACTCCTTGGGCCAGGCTAAAAAGCCGTGCCCGGGGCCACCTGGCTCCAGCTGCCTTCACGGCCTGTGCTGGCCCAACCTCTAACTGCTAGACGAAGAGTTCTTTGTATTGGCAGGGGGATTGGCAGGGGTGGGGTGGGAGGTGGGTGCAAACTCCTCCGAGAATCTGATGAAAGCTCCGGATCCTGTCTCTAGAAAACGTACATTCACCCTCACACACATACAGCTTCGGCTGCAATTTCAGGGGGTTCCTGGGCCCCAGAAGTCAGCAATTCTCTCTCAAACCCGGGAGTCCCCATGGGGGCCAAGGTGGGAAAAGAGGGAAAGGGTTTGGAAGCGCAGAGGAAGATGGAAACTGTGCTCTGCGGGGTGGGGGGAGGTGAAGGAGCAAAGAGGTCGGGGGCAGAGTGGTCAGGGAAGGAGGCGCCCACAGCAGAAGTTCAGGAGGCCTGGGCACCTCCCAGGGTGACGTTTGCTACCATGGAGTGAGCTCATCGAAGGGCATGGTGGTGCTCCGGGAGGGCTGAGGGAGATGCGCCCCCAGGCCAGTCCTGACCCATCCCAGAGCTGGGTTTTGTTCTAATAAGGGAAGTGGGATTCTGTGACACAGCTCAGATTCCGAAATGTCCATTTGGAAAGTGAATTCAGATCCCTTCGCCTGAAGCCAGCAGCGTCCACAGTTAGAATAAAAACCCACAGCGGTCTTGGTCTCAAAGTAACCAAACCTTCCACCTGCCAAGGACAGGGTGGCGTCAGGCTAATGCAGCCACCAAGCCAGCCTGTTAAAAATACTGGTTATATAAAGAAAACATCCTCAGAAAAGAACCCCGACTAATCTGGGCTGGGCTAGAATAAACCTCTCCTGTTCTGACCTGCCCCCGAGGTGATGATTTATTCCTTCCTTGAATTTCTCCCCCAGTTCTGCGCATTCACATGCTTGCTCAGCAGACCCCCAAGCAGAGCGTTTTGGGTTTGCCCGGCTGTTCCATTTCCAGCCTGTGCAGTTCATGTCAGGTCCCACCGCTGGGCTTGGTCCCTCTTCTCCCCGCCCCCTCGGCTTCCCCTTCCCGCTTTTTCTCTCCCTCCTCCTTTCTCCCTCTTCCTCTCCCTCCTCCTCCTGCTCTGAGATCCCCAATTGGCCTCCCTTCCAGGCTGCCTCTCACCTTACCGCCTCCTTGGCTCCCATTCCCAGGGGCCCACAGGTGTGTGTGGAAAGGGGGCAGCTTCTGACCCTGGGCCTTGAAGGAGAGACGAGGAAGGGAAGGGGGAAGAGGCACCGGCAGCACAGGTGTAGCCTTGGCAGCAGGCTGCTCTCTGATTTCTCACTGCTTTGGGGAACAAGCACGCAGGTATCACTGTGTCACCAAGAGGGAAATGGCCACGCCAGTGAGTCATCTCACGAGCACCTATATCCCCAGCGCCTGCATCCAACAGGACACTGCCTCCATCCCATCATCCCACACTGAGTGGCCCTAGCAAGGCATTTCTGGAAAAGCGTTTCTGGTGCTTTCTGTTGTGGAAGTTAGCCCTGCCACCCCGCTCCCATCCCCCCGCCCCCCCCCCCCCCGCGCTCCCCTGTTTCCCTACATGTAAATGGGGAAGGACACTCGTTGAGTACCATTCACCTGCCTGAGTCGGGCTAGCTCTTTCACGCATTCATCCTCCAGTGATTCCTCCTGGTAAAATTTACAGGAGACGTAGGATTATTCCCATACCCTGGATGACAGACCACGCTCAGAGAGGTTGTCATTTGCCCAAGGTTGCACAGCTCATAAGTGGCAAGGCCACTGGCCGCCAGAATCAGCATTCTGAGTGTGGGTAGTAAATCGATGGCAGTGGTAGTCCTGGTGCTGAGGGGCCAGCTCCTACCTGTGACTGTGTGAGGCCATAGAGCCAGTGGTCAGGAGCATGGGGCCAGGGCCAGGCTGAATGAGTTCAGGTCAGACTCAGGCTGTGAACTCCACTATCTGTGGGACCTCTGTGCCTTGATTTCTTCATCCATAAATGGGAGTGTTTAAAAGAGCCCTTTCCTCCTGGGTTTGTTCCGAGGATTAATCCACATATAGGGCTTAGAGCAGCGCTTGGCCCGCATAAGCACTGGGTGTGAGCTATCGCTACTTCCAGAGGCACCAACGCTTTGATTCTGGAGGAATTCCCCAGCCTCTGAGAGAAGGTTGGAGGAATGATAACTTTCACTTCAGGTAGTGCTTTAGAGGATCCAGAGCCCCCATCCACCGACTTTCTCGTTTAATCTTTATAACTCCCTTGGATAAGGGCAGGGGTGGTTTAATTCCCATGTCACAGATGTGAGCTTGAAGCCCAGCGATATCATGGGACATGACTGGGCCCCCTACGGAAACAACTCCTACCAGCCTCTCTCTATGTGGCTTCTTATGTGGCAGGACTTGTGCCCAAGAGTGCACACCTGAGCAACCAGACTGGCACTCAGAGAATTGGGGAGGGCATGAGGCTCATAAGAGAACACCCTGATGAAGGCTGAGAAGAAGAAAGATGGAGAAGAAACCAGGACATGAGCCCCTGGCCCTTCCAAGTGGACTCCACTGCCAATCTAAGCCATTAATGTCAGGAAGGAAAAACCCAGCTGGTCACAACCAGGGAAGCCGAAAGGAGTGGATGGGACCCCTGGTGGCAGGGGAGGAGGTGGGGAGACTTGGCTGGCACAGCCAAGGAGCCCAACATTCCAGGGAATTGTTCTGGACAAATTCTGAAACCAGACATGGGCTACAATGACAGGTGTGAAAGACAAGAGTCAGCAGTGAGCAGCTAATTCATTTGCTTTCTACCCCTTCCTCCCATCCTCCCTCCCTTCCTTCCTTCCTTCAACATTGAGCTCCTAAGCCCTGAGCAGGGGCTGGAGATAAAAGTGTTAAAAAGGTGAAGCATGCATAACTGAGTAAACAAGCAACAAGCTATACTGTGGTAAGTACTCTAATGGAGGGGCAAACAAGGAGCAGTGAGGGCATAAAGGAAGAATCCAAGAAGGGTTCTCAGAGGAGGTGACAGCGGTGCGGACCTTGAGGGATGAATAAGAGTTTTCCAGGAAGAGAACTCAATACTGGAATGTGGAAGGGGGCAAAAAAGAGAGAGAGGATCTTCTGTCGAGAAGCAACTCCTATTGCTTATCACTTCAGATTTCCCTTTTGTGTTCCATTTTCTTTTTTGTTAATCAGAGCCAAAGCAGAATTCCTTATAGAGCCCTGGCCTCTAATTCACCTCACACAAGAAGCTCCTGCTTTCTTTCTCCTCTGAACAAAAAAATCATCTACCCTGTTTGGAGCTCTCTGGTGCTAGGGTTTCCTATAACAGAGAACAAGGCTCTCATTCCATAAGTTGAGATGAGGTCTAGTAATCCTATATCCTGAGAAATAAAGTATACATGGACTCTAATTTACACTAGAGTGTGGATGACTGATACAAGATACTTACCTATGCACAGATTAGAACACAAAGAGAGAGTGAAGAGAACAGAAGGACCCTGGAAGTATGCGTGTGTCATTAAAGGGGAAACAGTAGTGAGAACCCTTGACAAGGGTGGAGAAGAACCCGGGAAGAGAGGTGGAGAGAGTACTAGATTAACAGTCACAGTCCAGCACACTGAGACCCAGAGGGAGAGGGGTACCCTCTGGAGCCTTCTTACTTGCCCCCTACTCTCACAATCCCACCCCCAGACTCCCTGGCAAATGATCGCTACCTCTAGCGGGGTCCTGAGAGAAAGAAGGTCCCTAATTGACCTGCCAGGAGTACGGCATTGTCCCTTCAGGGGAGAAGGCGGTCCCAAGGCATGAGGCTGGATGCAGGTGGAGCATTGGGAAGGACGCTGGTTCCATCCTGTTCCTTGGTCCTGTGTCTGCCTGGTGGACTGAGAGGACGGCACAGGCTGGCCCCCAGGCCAACCAGCCAGCAGCCTAGGAAGGGTTAAGGATCCCAGGCAGCTTCGACACCGTGCTGGTGGTAGCAGTGGCACAACTCTGCTCTCCACAGCACCTTGGGAACCACCACCCCTGGGAGGGCCACCAGGGCAACAGCTAGTGTGGGAACAGGTCCTCTGGGTCTCCCTGCCTCCTGGGCTCGCCCAGGTCCTCCCGAGGGGCAGCTGGCCCGGCCTGGGCCATGAGGGAGAGGCAGGCCACCTCGTCTCTGAACCCTTCTGGGGCCAAGGGCTGAAGGCATGGAGGAAAGTCTGGTTTTGTTTGTTTCCCTTTGTTTGCTCTGAACTTTTGATCACTGATACTGTATTGGAAGTAACTGTTCTTGGACCTGGGGTCTAAAGATGAGGAATTGGGGGGGGGGATTTAAGGAGGAATCTCTGGGGACATTAGGAATGGAGTCATGCCACAGGTTGAGGCATCCCAGCCTCTGGTCCCTGCAGAGGTCCCCTCGGGGCTGGTCACCTCCAGGAGGCCTGAGCAGGATCCGGAGGCTCAGAGTTCAGGAAGGAGCCCATGGGAGGTGAGGGGGGCACTGGCACGAAGGCCAAGCTGGGCCAGCAACCCCTGCCTCAAGGTTTTCCTTTTTTCCCTCCATCCCAACCTCCCTCCCTCCATCGGTCTTTCCTCTCTTCATCACCCCTTCCTGCCTCTTGCTCCCCTTGCCTTCTCTTCTTCCTCACTCTTCTTCCTTTTCCATCCACTCACTTAAACATTTCCCTGAGCAACTACTAAGCAGGGAGCGCTGGGCTAAGCCCTGAGGGGGCGCCGGGATGAATCAGCTCCCTGGGGTAGCTCACAGTCAGGGGAGGGGAATTCGACAAACATCCAAAACACCAGGAAGAGATGGTTAAGTTCTGAAAGGAAGAGCTATGGGAACTCTCCTCTCAGTCCCTCTCTTCCAGCCCTCCTCATTATTCTAACAGTTTCTCAGGCAGGAAATGCATAATGTAAAGAGCAGCGCTTTCATGTTATTCCCCAAGGACTCCCAGGAACGCCCTAGAAGTGAGGCGCCAGCCGGAGACATTTGGGAGGGATAAGGGAGGACACAGCCGAGCACTTACTCATGCCAGGCCCACCTCTGCCCCTTCGTTCATTCATAAAACATTTATTTCACACGGTGCTAGGCCCCAGGTACTGACAGAAAGGCAGACAATAGACAAATACAGTTACGAGGAAGAAAGTACCATGAAAAAAAATGAGCAGCTGCAGTGACAGAAAACAACACAGAGGTAGTGGCAGGGGGCAGGGGGCGGGGGGAATCACCAGGGAAGAGACACTTAAAGCCGGACCCGAAGAGTGAGAACTCAGCCAATCAAAGGGGTCGGGAGAGGTGGGGCACAGTGGTCCACAGGAGGGAACAGCGTGTGTAAACTACTAAAGGGGGAAGAGGCTGGTATGTGTGAGAAAGTTTCCCGGGGGGCAGAGGGAGGGGCAGGAATGATTTGCTGAGGCAGGAAGAGGCCTGATGAACAGCAGGGCCTTGAGGGCTCGCCTTTCTTTGAAGAAGTTTGGATTTTATTCGAAATACAGTGGGAATCCAGCCACTGACGGTATTAGGCAGGGGTAGCACGATCTGGTTTCTGTTTTAGGAAGCGCTCTCTGTCTGCTGGGTGGAGGCTGGGTGGTAGATGTCAGTGGGACCCAGGGAGACCGGGAAAGAGGAGATGAAGCCCACCTTCAGAGTTGGAGGGGAGAGAGTGGGAGATGGAGAACGTGTGAAACACATTTCAGAGCTTGGAACGATAGAACTCGCTAATGGCTTGGAATGGGGGCGGGGTACTGTTAGATATTTTAATCTACTGGTCTTTTGGCCTACCTCCCCTATTAGAATGTAAGCTTCATGAGGGCAGGGATTCCATTGGTCTTGTTCACTATTGGTTCCCCAGGACAGAGTATAGGCATTTAATACAGATGTAATGCACGGCGAGTGAGCTGAATTAAGGAATGACAGGGCGGGGTTAATGACGACACCTCAGTTTCTGGCTCCGCCTCAGGGAGAGGAGCCACCCCCTCTCTCCACACCAGGTATTGCTGATTTAGGAAGCAGAGACCCTAAGTCAGCAAAAACACAGCCCTACAGTTCCAGGACACTTTTATGGAATAGCCCTAGAAGTAGGCAAGTATGGCTGGCGGGGGCCCGACAGAGCTCTGGGGAAAGGAGAGGCTTCCAGCACCAACAGCAGAAGGCCCCTCTGACCTGGAGCCCCAGTTG
This sequence comes from Grampus griseus, assembly GCF_964374135.1. Taxonomy (NCBI): domain Eukaryota; kingdom Metazoa; phylum Chordata; class Mammalia; order Artiodactyla; family Delphinidae; genus Grampus; species Grampus griseus. The sequence continues at coordinate 86,816,626 of NC_139017.1, forward strand.
TCCTCCTGGCTCCCTCTCAGCCCATGATGCTGTGTTCAAAGCCAGCTGTGGTCTCCCAGGAGAGAGCAGGTCCCAGAACCCCTGGCAGCCCTCGCCGGCCTCTGGAACGACGCAGGCAGTTGCGGCGTGGGTGTGCTTACCACAGCCTGAGGTGACTGAGCCCGCTCGTGTGCCCCCTGTTGTGTGGGTGCCAGGGTGGGCATGCTCAGGGGCCTGCAGCTGGGAGATGAAGGCGGGTGCTCACTGTGGTGATGCTGTCGGGGACCCGGGGGGCTACAGGGGTGGGCGCTGGGTGCATGTCGTCAACACCGAGTCACTCTGGACCGGATGCACCGCAGATGCCGGTCTCTGCTCCAGCCTGTGCAGGGGGGCAGGGAAGAGGCAGACAGGGAGTCTTCTACCCTAGAGTTAAGGATTTTGAGGAAAATCATGCTGGGAAAGGAGCTTATCTGAGTCCTGTTCAGAAGACCTGGGTTCTGGACCTGTCCCCACCATTAACAGTTGCGTGGCCCCATGTAAGTCAGACCATCTTAGGACTGGAAGGGGCCTTCTAATTCCACCTTCCAGGCTGAGCAGAAATTCCTGCCACGAACCCCCGGCACACGATCGTTCGGGGTGTCTCTAAACTTCCAGGATGGGAACTCCACTCCAGGACAGCCCATTCCTTCAGGAGTTTTGTTAGGAAGCCTCTCTTTTCCAAGAGGCCTGGAAGGACCCAACACCAGAGGTTAACAGTGTCACCTCCAGGGAGGACAGTGGGATTGAGGGGGTGATGAGGCTTCCCAGTTGATTTGGTTTGGGACGCTTTCATTACCACGTGTTAAATTTGTAATGGCAAGGAAAACAACAAAAAAGTCAGGTTTTTCTGGATTTGAAGCCAATCTGCCTTCCTAACATTTCCACCTACTGGTTCTAGGTCTGCTCTCTGGGATCAGAGAATAATCTAAACCTACTTCTCCTCTGATACCCTTCAAATACGTGAACTTGATCCCCATCAAATTTCCAATAAGCCATTTCCAGGTTGAGCTGCTCCTCACGTAACTTGGTTTCCAGACCAGTCCCCATCCAAGTACCTCCCTTCTGAGCATCAGAAAATAAAACTCAGTGAGTTGCAGAAGGAAGGAACCAATCACTCCTTCAGTTGGGTGTTACCTTATGCTAATTAATTAACGAGGCTGAGAAGACACCCTTCTCCCTTTTCTGTGTGCATGTGGCGGCATGATCAAATCACTTACTTCCTCAAGCCTTGATTTTCTTACCTATAAAAGGGGAAAACAATACCTTTGCTATGAGAATCAATAGAGGTTAAGGAAATTAAAAACATTAAAAAGCACAAATCTATACTTTAGGTATGATGACCTAGAAGCCTCATTCCATTTAGACAGCAGCTAAGTGTAGGGCTCACAGAGCCAGATGGCTTGGGTTCAAATCCCAGCTTTACCGCTTATTGGCTGTGTGACCTTGGAGAGATGACCTAACACTGCTGTGCTACAGTTTTCTCCTCTGAAACAAGGATGATGATAACACCAAGCTCAGAATGGGTGTTAGGTGTATTGCCTGGCACTTAGTAAAGGTTAGCTGTTTGGTATTATCACCCCGACTCTTATTCCTCCACAGGGAGATAAGGGGCTCACCGAAACGAGGCGAATTCATGGCACCTAGCTGAAACGTGAGGCCATCAAACCAAACCGGTCATTTGTCACTGGAGAGAGTTGCTCCCCCAGCCGACTATCTGTAAACAATGCTTTGTGCTAGGCGCTGTGCTGAGGGTGTCACAGGCCCTGCCTCACTGAACTCTCCCAATAGCTGCATGAGGTAGATACCATTATTGCTCCCATTTTACAGATGAGGAAATAGAGGTTCACACAGATTAATTAACTTACCCAAAGTCACATAATCAGGAAGTGAAGGAGCCATGAGTCAGACTCCCAGAGTCAGTCTCCATCACTATAGCTTCCTGCTCTTTTAACCAGCTCCCTAGTTTGGGTCCCACTCCAGGTTCGGGGACCAGAGGGAGCCAGAGCCTTTGCTTCCTTGATAGCATTGTCTGCTGTTTCTGTGAGGTGGGGAGGAGGGGCGGTCCCCTGATTCTCTCACTGAACTCTGCCCTCCTGCACACTGCCCCCTCCCCTTCCCCCTCCAGGGGTCTGAGGGTGTCACCGGGGACCCCAACTGCATCTCCTTGGGTCCCCTCAAGCCCCCCTGGCACTGGGTACCCTTGGGCTGCCTGCTGGGTTCTCAGCCCCTGACCATGAAATGGTTCCACACTGATCAACAACAACAACAAAAAAAGAAAAAGAAAAAAACCCCAAAATACCCAAACACCATTTTGGACATGGGCCCTGATGCGTAATATCATTATGGAGTCAGCAGTGCATCCCATCCCCTTATTGCCAGGTCAAGCTTCTCTGAGGCGAGCCTGGCTGCAAATGGCTTTCTCCTGTCTGGGGGAGCCGTAGCCTCTACTTGCCCTCCACGGCTGGAGGAGAGATTTTATCTTTAATTGACAACTGGCTGCCTGCCATCGCCTTGCCTCTGCTGGCCCAGGCTCCAAGCGCGATTTTCTCTTTGCTTCAGGGACAGGCTTCCCCTTACTTCCCCCCTCCCCTCAGCCCTGCCGTCCTCACCCCCTGCTCCCTGGTGTGCTCCTGTCCTTTCCTGGTGTGACCGGACCAGGCAATCTCAGAAATCTGGGGAGAAAAGCTGAGAGCAACAGGAAATGGGCGAGGAGGGAGCTAACACTTGCCGTGCACCTACTGCAGGCCACATGCAGACAGATGACACTGGGCCAGGCCTTTACACTCACTGGCTCTGAGACAGGGGCTATCATTAGCCCCATCCTACAGGCAGGGAAACTGAGGTTTGGCAAGTTGCCCCAAGTCACCCAGCTAGGAAGTGGCAGATCAAGACCCTGAACTGAGGCTCCTTTGACGCTAAGTTTACACCTGGGATAAAGAGTAAAGAGAGCACACACGTGCCCAGGCCTGGCTACATAATCCGCGGAGCCCGGTGCAAAATGAAGACACAGGGCCCTTCTTCAATAATTATCAGTAACTTCAAGACGGCAACAGCTGAGCATTAAGTCGGCTGTGGGCCCTTCTGAGTGACGGCACAGGTGGCACGGCCCTGAAGCCAGCCCCGTTCATTCCCCTGTGTGAGTGTGACAGGGACAACAGCGAGGGATGACGTCTGAGCATCACTCACCCCCCCCATCCTATCTAGGCCCAGGACCATTCGCTCCCCAGCCCTGAGTGGTCCCAGTTGTGCTCCCAGCCCCTTGTCGGCCTCAGTTCATCAGCCATCCATCCAGTCATCACAACGACTTCGGCATCCCCAGGGCCTTGGCCGACATAGAACTGGTGCAATTTCAGGGAAGAGGAGATGCCCCCTGCAAAACAAGCAGGGATACAGTGGGACCCCTAAACAAACAAGTCTCTCCTTCCACGTTACTGCTGGGGGTGGTGGTGGGGCGGTGGCAGCAGTGGAGATCGCTGCCCAGAAGCCCGGGGTCCCAGGTTAGTCCTCTTGGCGCGACCTTGGCCAGGTCACTTTTCATCTCGAGCATTTCACGTCTGGCTCTAAATGCAGGGGTTGGGCTGCACTGGTGATTCCTGGTGGGGGCGGGTTAGGAGTGTGTTGCATTTCTCAGGTGTTGGGGGTGGGGGAAGCCCGGGGAGGTCCCCACAGATACAGAAAGGAGAGGCGGAGGCAGTCACTCACACAGCGAGCACGGCAGGACGCTCCAGATGTCTTTATTGGGGCTTGAGCACAGCATGACAGTCAAAGGCATGCAGACAGGGCGGCAGGGCCCAGCCTAGGCACGCCTCAGACACACGAGGGGACAGCTTTAGAAAAGGACGACCAACACTAGGGAGGGGCAGGGCGGGCTGGGAGTGGGGAGGGAGGGCCGACGCAGGGGCAGAGGCCAAGGTCGAAGGGGGCACCTGGCCTCGGCTATTGCACGCATACTCGGGCCACTAGCCAGGAAGTACTGTATTGCAACTGGTCTCCGCTCGCCCGCAGCATTCCCTTCTCGGACCCCTGAGCCAGGTGGGCAGACAGACCCCTTCCCTGCCCGTCCGCCCAGCAGCATCTTTGGAAACAAATGGACGAAGGCGACAGAACAAAAAACCAGAAATAAAAAAAGACAAAACACCCCCTCAGTCAAGGACACAGGGAAGGTGGAGAAAGGAGTGGAAGAAGGTGCAGAGGAGCCCCGGGAAGTCCCCCAACAACTGGGGCGTGGGGTGGGAGGTAGAGCCCCAATCTGGGATGGGGTGAGGCTAGTGGAGCAGTGACCCCAGGGGGCAATCTGGCCTTCCACAGGCCTCTGGACCACAGGGGAAACACTCCCAAGAGGGAGAGTCTAGCCGGGGACCACCCAGCTGGACTGGCAGTTCCCAGGTACACTTTTCCTGGGATATTCCACACACATATTCAGCAGAAACAAGGAATCAGTGAGGGGGAAGGGAGTGAGGGTGGGGGTGGGGCGAGGGCCTGGGGAGACACAGCCTAACGAAGAAGACAGACCACCAAGAGCACATGCACTACACACAGTAGTATAGTATGTATGAATATAGACACTATATGTGCATATATATCTCTTCAATGTACAACAGAACAAGAACATCAGACCCAATGGCTCTGGGCCCCGAGGGTCACATGGGAGGTTTCCCATCAGTCCTGTGCAATCAAGGATATCTGAGTCTTTCCCAGCGAAAGATTCTTGCCTGGGTTCCAGAGCTGCCCTAAGCCTCTGGGTTTCTGTCTGTCTGCCTGTCTCTCTCACGTTGGTGCCGCTTTAAGAGAGGGTGAGGACTTCAGCCTGGGCATAGTTGGACGAGAGGGCATCTTGGCAGGTCTCTGTGTTTAAAGAGCACAGGTGTGAGACACTTGGACACACACTTTCGGCTCAACATTGCCTTCTTGGGGGAGGTGGTGGGTAAGGAGTTCAGCAAAAGAAAGGGAGAAACAAAAAACGAGATGTTAGAAGGAAGGCAGCTGCTGACCTATAGGCAGTGGGTTGAGGAGTAGGCCAGGAGCGGAGCTGGAAGGTGTGGGGCCCAGAGCTAAGAGTCCAGGAAGAGTGGGGATAGGGAGGAAAGGGGGTGAGCCCTTCATCACCCCTCTGCCAACCCAGCACTGGGCCACGGTGACCCATAGGTGATGTTACAGCTTATCTCCGTGCCTGTTAGGTAATGAGCTCCAGGAACCAGGAGACCTTAGGCCCTCAAAGCTGCAGTGCAGTGGGAAGAGGGACCACAGCTCTGCAGCCTGGCATGGAGGCAGTGGGAGAGGTTCCTGGTAGGGTGGTGGCTCACAGCCCACAGGCCATCACCTGGGCTGCTGCCTGCCCAGCCTGTGCTCCCCCCTGACATAGCTCCATCTGCTGTCACCACCTGGGGCTAGTCCATTGTCCCAGGGAGCCGGTGAGGAAGGCTCCTGAGTGTGCTGCCGTGTCATGCCCAGTCCCCTTCCTCAATCTGGCAGGAACAGAGTCCCAGCAGCTGGAGGTCAGGAAGGACGACTGTGCCCATCTCAGGAGAGACAGCAGGAAACCCAACCCCTCAGTGAGCCCTTCTCGGCATCTCCTCCTCAGCCTGGGACGGCAGTGGTCTGGGCCTTCCCTTCCCCTACCTTCTCAACTGGGGCACAGGTAGGGCAGGCAGGAGGCTGCTGTGGGGGCAGGCATTATGCCAGAGAAGGCGATGTTCTCTGGCCAGGGCAGAGGGTCCCCCGTCTCCCAGGAAGCTCTGCGAAAGGGCAGCCGGAGCTGTTATGCAGACTCCCCTCTGACTCCCATGCAGTCTGGGCTCTGGGCGGAACAGGTACTTTCCCCTCTGGCTCCAGCTCTCAGCCACCCCTCTCAGAAGCCCTGGGGGCTGAGAAGTGGCCTCTAGGCTTGTCAGCAGCCCTGGTACAAACTGGAGGGGTAACAACTCCTAAGCGGGCTGCTTCCCTGATCTACAGGGAGCGGCCGGGCCCCAGCTGCAGGGGAAAGGCTGTTAGAAGCCAAAGTAATGGGTGGAGGTCCAAGTCCAGATCCAAGGTAAAGCAAACTGCACTCTCAGATTGTGGGTGGGAGGGAGAGCCCTCTCCTGAGGAGGGAGGCCCAAGGCCTGGGCAAGCCTGAGGCCCTCCCCAGGCAGGGCCTGGTGTACAGTGGGGCTCTGTAAACTCCAGGGCTCACTTTGCCCTTTCTGAGGGCCCTGAGAGGAGCTGAGGCAGGCAGCCTACTCAGCTCTCCCGTCAGCTCACGCTCAATCCTGTGTCAACCCTACAGAAGCCAGAGAGACAGGAGGGGTGTGTGGGAGCCCACCTCCCAAGGCACTAGGGGCTCCAGCCTGGCACTCCTGCATCATGTCGCCCGGAGACATCTGTGCCCACCACGGGGGTGCCGTGAGCATGCCCGTCCCTGTGGGAGGGAAGAGAGGGAAGGAGGCGGTGGGTGCCGTGGAAACTTGGGCTCCTGACAACTTGAGGGCTGCCACAGAAATAGCCGCCTCAGTTCCCTGAACCAGAAAGGCAAGTGAGAGGAGAAAATAGCTGTGGTGCCCATGCTACACCGGACACCCAGCTCCTTGTGTCCGTGTCAGAGCCAGGACCCCTGCACCAGGGAGCCCGGCAGGAGCAGGACCGAACCCATCCTCCCGGAGGAGAAGCTGGGTTCTCAGACTGGGCTGGAAGGGTAGAAGGTGCCCTGCTCCCATCCTGCTCTCCAGGGCTTCCCTGTCCGTGTCCCCTTCTGAGGGGCAGTGACATGGATGCCCCTGTATCTTCTCAGCTCTTCTTCTCGTCATTCTGAGAGCAAGCAGGAGGCAGGCTCCACAGACCACAGCAGCGCTGGGGGAGCCGAGGACCCACCTTGCACAGACTTTTCTGGAAGGGATACTCCTGTGTCTGCCCAAGGCTGAAGAAGGCACTGAAATGGGGATGCTCCTGGAACAGGCTCTTCATCACCCCCCCAACTCCATGAAACGGTCTGACCTTTCCGCCCAGCTCACCTTCTGGGGTGGCCTCCAGAGTCCCCAGCCTCCTGCCAAGTCCCAAAATGCTGTCTGGCGGTACCCATCTCTGCCCACTCTGGAAGGAGCAGACATGGACCTTCCTTAGTCATTCCCTCGACCAAGTTGCATAATCTGACTCTAAAAATTGCCAGGCACACGGCTCCGCTGCCAGGTCTAATTCCCATCAGGTGAAACAGGCAATGCCTCGGCTGAGGTGTTCCGAGCTCCCGGGCTGAGGAGGTCCTGGAGAGCTTGGCTGGTGCACTGGGGAGGGGCCCCCTGCGGCTCGGCCCACCCTGGGCGCGGCAGGCTGCCCGTCAGGGAGCTGGTGGGGGCAGGACGGCTTCAGTCCCTACACTTCCCCTCAGCTGCCCCTGCCCAGGGTGCACCCCTGCTCACTCAATGACTCACAGACCTGTTGTGCTCCCTGGCTCGTTAGGTAAATGAATACACTTAATTATAGAAATTAGATGAGTCTCCGGTTCTGGCAGCGATACAGAGCACAGAGGCTGGGTGGGAGCGGCAGGTGACTCAGAGGCAGGGCTGGGAGCTGGAGGGAGCAGCAGAGGAAGAAGAATTGTCGGGGAAGCAGAGGAAGCAGCGTGGCAAGCGATACTGCAGCTCGGGGTGCAGATGGGATGCTGGGCTCCGCTGCTCGGCGCCACCCTGAGAGGAGGACATCCCCGCGCCTACGCAGCCAATCCTTGGGCTCTGACTCTAGGAACTCCCACCTGCACCCCACGGCAGGCCTGGAGAACATCAGGTGGCACCGCTCCCCCAAGGAGTCAAGCCCTCACACACCGGCAGAGATGTCCCAGGGGACAGCCTTATTCCTGGCCGGTCTGGGTGTGGGATTGACAGACAGACAGACAGAGATGTTCAGTTGCAGGCTGTTTGGTTCCTGGTTGAAGGCCCCGAGGGATGGAAATGCATTTGCTGTGATCTAGGTGGGACCCTGCGGGGCAGGCTGGGCCCAGAGACACAGTCCTGGGGGTGACGGCACCCTCAGCTCAGGACGGGAGCGAGCGGGATAGAAGGCCTGCAAGTAATCTCTCCCTCACTCTCAGGTCCCAGAGCTGGACATTTTGGGGAGCTGGGTGCTGTGGAGGAGAGGCCTGGGGGCCTGAGTTCTCCTGAATCCTGCCTGGCTTCCGCAGGCCCCAGGAGGAACGAGGGCTGGAGGCATGTGAGTGTGCCTGTTTGCGCGCGTGCGCCCAGGGGCGGGGTGAGCCGAGGGTGCAGCTACGGGGCTGAGTGTCCAGGGGGTGGGCTGGTGAGGGCGTGGAAGGGGTGGGCGAGCAGAAGCTTTCTTGGAGGGTAGGGTGAGCTGTACCGCGATGCCAGTTGAGATAGCCCCAGACTGGTTCCAGCAGCTCCTGTTGTGCTGTTTAGACTCCGGGACTTTTCACAGCCTTGGTGAAGAAAAGGCACGTGGGTCAGAGGGGCACAGCTCCTTGCCTGAGATGCTCGATGGGATCCACGTTCCGGGGACCCTGCAGGGCGGGCAGCCCCGGGACTGGGTGGAAGGGTCTGGTCCCCCTGGGAAAGGCTCCCTGAGTTTCTCTGGTCTCTGGATGGACCCCTGGGCCCCACACTCAGCTGACCTTTGCCCTATCATTGTCCCCAGGTAGGTTTCCCTCCAGTTGCATGAAGCCCCTACAGCCCTCAGTACCCTCCTTGCTCAACCCTAATTGCCCTAATTAGCACTCACCACCTTCCTTCCAGGGAGTTCACCTTCAGTCACATGCACCTACAGGGTCACGTGGGGTCTGTGCTGGTGGCCAGAGGAGGCCCGGGTCCACTCACTCCTGGGCCTGAATGTAGCCCAGGTGCAGAGAAGTGTGGCGTGGTGTGGCATGGGGAAAGTTGCCGAGCGCGCACTGGGAGTTTGGCGATGCTAACTGCCACGCTTGCTTAGCAGGGCCTGTTTCCCAGCAACCCACCTGTTCCCTCTCGAAGGTCACTCTAATTGGCTGAGCTACATGCTTGTTGCCAAGAAGCAGTGTGGAGGCATCTTGAAAATAGAGCAGCCGGGCCCCACAAGCAGCCAGAGAGATACGACGTGGTGGGACGCAGGCTCCCCAGCCCCATGCGTGCACACACACAGTCTCCTCCTCAGATGGGACCTGTTCCCCAGGCCCTCATGGTCCCTGTTCTGACTTGCAATCTCACAGCCTCCTGCGCACCACTACTTCCACTGAGCCCCTCACCACTCTGGATGAAAACAGGGGTGATCAGGACTCAGTTCTGTTTGCTCAAGTCCTACGTGGGGGGTGGGGTCCCCTTCACCCCACCTTCTACACCATCCACTTAGCGTGCTCCAGCCAGAGCAAGACTCTGGGTCTGAACTAGGACACAATGGAAGCCACAGCACGTTTGGGGTGGGGCAGGAGGGAGAGGCACATCCAGAGCCCAAGGAGTGGGCTACACAGAGGCCAGGGTTGACCAGAAGAACACAGAAGAGGGTGTAAGAGTCTGAGCACCGTCCACCTGCAGCCCTTTAGCTGAGCCTCCGGGCCACCTCCAGGTTCCAGGTTGCTGCTCCTGCTTCTGCCACCCAATAGGACACATGCCCAGCAAAGCAGGACGCATACCTCTCAGGTCTTGGTTAGGGTCAGGGTGCCCTGGGGATCCCTTGGGGACAGTGGCGCTGAGGAAGCCAGGGAAAGGGACTGGGAAGGTATCCCTGGAGGCTGCCTGGGCTGGGCAGGCCAAGGGACATCCCTGGGGGGACAGAGACATCACAGGCTATTCCTACAGCAGCCACTGCCCCACCTCACTCAACCTGTCTTTGGTCTGGGGTTTGGGGATGGCGGGAAGTGGCGGAGGGGTGTTGGGCTGAGAGAAGGTTAGTTAAGAAGGGAAGAGCTTTTTGCGGGGAGAGTTGGGGTTTATCCTGAAACTAGGCAGGCTGTTTAGAGAGATCAGGTCACAGCGACAAGGCAGGAAAAACAAAAAAGTGACAAGGAGCTAGGCAGAAGGGACACTTGGCCTTAAGAGCCCTGGCTCTCAGCCACCACTGGCTCTCAACCATCCCTAATCATTTCGGTCCCACTTTTTCAGGCCAGGAATCCCTAGCTCCACTGACCAGCTTCTGCATGGGGTCTGCTGATGGCATTTCAGCCTTCCCTTGAACTTGCCAAATCCTTCAGAACGCACTTCAGAGGGGAACCACTCTCCCTGTCCACCCCTCCCCCTGGTCACCCTTCTGGCTCTACCCGGAGTGAACAGTTCCATCTCAGGGGCTTGCAGATTTCGGCTGCAGAACCCCCAGTGCAAGACGGAGGAGGTGGGCCTGAGCCAGGCTCTCTGAAGACCTCACACCAGCACCCCGCTCTTACCCTGACTCCTGAGTGTGTTGGCATCTCCCAGGACTACTTACCTGGGGAAGCCTGAGCTGTGTTTAAGGGAGGCCTAGGGGAAGGCTGGCAATGGCCATGAGGAGCCAGGCCTGAAGACCACTGCAGGAACCGGAGGAAGAGAGGCAATAAAATGGAGGGGGGGGCAGGAGCCTCGATCTGGGGTCCCCTCACCCTCTAGCACTTGTCTTCCCCTGGGGGAACCCAGGGGGCTCTGTGTATCTTCTGGGGATGCTGCAGGCCTTTCTAATCCAGGAACTGGAATATCAGGGGACCCATCCTAAAAGCGAGGGTGCATCCGAGGCAGAGGAGATGGTGTCCATGGCCTCAGAGGAGGAGGAGACCTCAAGCTCCATGGGGGACACTGGGGAGACTCAGCTCCGTGGGGGCTAACCCCCTGCCCAGCCTGGGGAGCCATACCTTTCCGGACACTACCATCGGCACAGGCAAAGTCCCCAGCGCTGAGCAGGAAGCAGGCAGCTGCCTTCTTGTTTCTGTCTCGGGTGCCGGAGCGTCGCAGGGCCCGGCGCTCCTCCGGAGTGCGGGCGGAGGCCAGGGGCTGGGTGAGGCCGGCTCCCTCCTCGTCTGACAGCACCGCGCTGGCATCGCCGTTCTGCTTGGAGTCTAAAGGGGCGGACAGAAGGAAGGCTGCATGAGGGCTAATCCCAGACCTAAAGCATCACTTACCCAACCCGAGGGGAGAGTGTTGCCGGAGCCAGGGAGTGGGTCTGGTCCTGGGGGGCAGGGGACAGGATGCGGGCTTCCCTCCCAGCCTCGGCCAGGGCCACAGATACCCTAAAAGCAGGGATTCCCCAAGTTGGCCCTTTGAGATCAGTCCAAGGCAGGCAGCAGAGTCGGCTTCTGCCCTGGGTCTGGCTCAGGCTGACACACGGATGAGTTTGCATTCCCTAGGAGAATGTCTGGCTTGTTGGGGTGAGGGTAGCACTGCCAGGGCTAAACTGTTAGTGTGGCGTCCGCAGCTGTCTTCCTGGACCACCCGAAGGCACTTGTTCACCAGGCATCCAAGCCAGAGTCAGTGCCTGAAGGATTTAAAGCCCTGTGCTCTCGGGGCTCCCCTGTGTCTGGGGAGGACCCCGAGGGGAAGAGGCTGCAATTCAGCTCCTACTGCTGTGGGCTCTAGTCCCACCCCTGCTCCGCCAGGCACGCAGCAGCACAGATGAAGCTGAGCCCTGGGATCTGGAGAAGGGGCGCTCCTTGGTCTGAAGGCAGTGGCCAGGGATGCCCTTTCGTGACCGAGCAGTTAGGGTCAGGCTGAGGAACGGCTCGTGGCGCCGTAGGTATTGCGGAGCCAGCCTAGGGACTTGTACATTTTGATATTAAGTTACTCTCTCTGAGCCCTGAATGGACCTCAGGGTAGAGCTGAAATTCCCTGGGGTACTGGCTGGGAGATTTATGTTCAGGGATTGGGGAAGACGGTACCATCTTGGTGGGGGAGAAGAGGGGGGCCTAATGGGTACTGCTCCATCAAGGTCTTTGAAAGACCCGGGCCCTTGAATGACCCCAGGGAGTGAGTGGCTCCAGCACGTAGGATGGGCACCCACCAGCAGGCCACAGGTGAATGTCCCAAGTCAGGCACCTCCCCACAAGGACGAGTCCCACTTTGCCCCCAGAGCCGAGACAGGAGCTGCTCCCTTAGTCTCCTGGCACCACCCCACCCCCCGCTCCCCAACGGCCTGGCATCTGACGGCCCCCCCATGCTAGGAATCCCATACCTCCCTCAGGAGCCCATCCCGTACCTAACAGTTGGGTTCCCACTCTCCAACCTAACTTCACGCTGCTGTGGGTGAAGCCAATTTCCTTTCACTCTTGACTCAGGTAGAAGCAAGCTTTCCTGGGGTGGCCTTTCTCATCCTTGAAGAGCACGATTCAGACCCTCAGGTCCTCCCGTTCCAGGATGCAGCTACCAGTTTCTTCCACCTTTCCTCTCCCCTCTCCCAACACTGCCTGGGCTGCTCCCTCTTGGTTCCCTTCCGTCCCATGTTAAACCCCGAGCCCAGGACTCAGTCTAGCTTGTGCCAAACAGAAGGCAGACTCCCACTGCCATTACGTTATCACATTTATCAGGCCAAGAGACACTAGACTGGAACGTTTGGAAAGAAATGATTCATGTGTTGACTCTCCTCAGAAGAACAGCTGCCCGACTCTCCAGCTAATAAAGACAGCGCCCGATATTTGTAAAGTGGTTTTAACTTCTTCAAGCACTTTCATGTCCATCATTCGTTTGGGTCTCGTCAAAGTCGGGGTAAGACATTGACAGCATTCCCGTTTTACAGGTGAGGAGTCTATGCCCAGAGAGGGTGAGTGACTGGCCTGTGGGCACACAGCATAATGGCCAAGATGGGATTAGAAACCCAGGCTTCTAATTTACAGCCCCACGCACTGCCCAGAGCAGCCTAAATTTAGGGGGATACTCACTCCACAGAGCCTGATGTTCAGGAAGCTATCAGAGAATAGATATTCAGCCTCCATACTGTGCCCTCATAAAGGCACGCCTTATATTTCGGGAAGCCCAGAGCAATAAAAGCACAATCCCAAGTTCCAAGGGCTGAGTTTCACCTGGGAACTCCCCTGGCCACTGGGGGAGAGGTGGCTTTCCTTCCCAACCCCCAATCTCACCTGCCCGTTTCCTCTCAACCACACCCTCTTCTGGGGCAGGGGGGCTGGCATCACTGTAGGTACTGTCCCTGGGCGAGGTCTCCTGCGACTTGCAGTAAATGGGCGACTCCAGCTGGGGCGGCCGAGGCACGTGCTTCTTCCGTTTCTTGGGCAGCTTCTGCTTGGCCATGGCCAGAGAGTAGTACATGCCGAAGTTGTTGACAATGACAGGCACGGGCATGGCAATGGTGAGCACGCCGGCCAGTGCACACAGCGCCCCCACCAGCATGCCTGACCACGTCTTGGGGTACATGTCCCCGTAGCCCAGCGTCGTCATGGTGACCACGGCCCACCAGAAGCCGATGGGAATGTTCTTGAAGTCGGTGTGATCATTGCCCCGCGGGTCGGAAGGCCTGGCGCCGATGCGCTCCGCGTAGTAGATCATGGTGGCGAAGATAAGCACGCCCAGGGCCAGGAAGATGATGAGCAGCAGGAACTCGTTGGTGCTGGCGCGCAGGGTGTGGCCCAGCACGCGCAGCCCCACGAAGTGGCGCGTAAGCTTGAAGATGCGCAGGATGCGCACGAAGCGCACGACGCGCAGGAAGCCCAGAACGTCGCGAGCCGCCTTGGACGACAGGCCGCTCAGCCCCACCTCCAGGTAGAAGGGCAGGATGGCCACGAAGTCGATGATGTTGAGCAGGTTCTTAACGAAGTCCAGCGTGTCGGGGCAGCACACGATGCGCACCAGGAACTCCAGCGTGAACCACAGTACGCACACTCCCTCGATGTAGGTCAGGATGGGCTCCGTTTCCACCTCCCGCCGGAAGCGCACACTGGTAGTATTCCCCACCCTGTGGATCTCCGTCACGTTGCGGTCGATGTTGAAGGCCTCGTGCGTCTCCAGGCAGAAGGTGGTGATGGACACCAGGATGAAGAAGAGAGAGGCAAAGGCCACCACCTATGGGCGGGGAGGAGAGTGAAGGCAGCTGTCACGGACAGATGCACCCAGCAGGGACTGGGCCCTCGGCCCGTAGAGGGAGGGGCCGTGGGTCACCAGGCAGTCTGTTAGGTGGTGAGAGGTGGGATTAAGGTACACAGTCAGGGGCTGGAATTCCCTCCCCAAAGGGTCTTCATCCCTCTGCTTGCGTGCTTTAAGGCAGTATGTCCCAATCCTTGTCATGGTGCACAGAAGTTAGAGGCTGCCTTTAGCTGGAAGGAACTGAACAGAGGACTATAGCTGCCTGGCCCTGCCTACTGCCTAGCTCTGCCCACCTCTAACCTGATCGTGCTTTGAGGCTTCTCAAACTGTAATGGCTGTATAAATCCTCCAGGAACCTTGTTAAAATGCCATTCTGATTCAGGAGGTCTGGGGCAGGGCCTGTGATTCTGCATTTCTAACAAGCTTTCAGGTGAGGCTGCTTGCCCACAGACCACACCTCAAGTAACTAGGCTTTAAGGCAGTAAAGTGACCTGGACCACCAGCATAAGCATCACCTGGGAACTAGTTAGAAGTGCAAAGCCTCGGGCCCCGCCCCAACCTACTGAATGACAAATGCTGGGCGGAGGGTCCAGTAATGTTTCAACAATCTTCCAGGTAATTCTGATACACACTAAATTGCAAGGCCACTACATTAAGGGATATGCCTAGAGGCAGGGGGCTGGCATTCTACCTATTAAGCTCCGGCCATGACCCACCTCCTCAAGCCCCAAGTCCCAGCCCCTCCTGCCTGCCTCTCACCCTAGGATGTCTGAGCCGACTGCCCAGACAGTGAGAAGCGTCTGAAGAAAGACAACCTGCTCCGGGGCAGGAGACAGGGTAGTCTGCCCAGAATAGCCACCCTCCCCTTCCCGAGAACTGACATTTCCTGGGACACTGAGCGCCAACAAAAAATAAACTGCACCCATTGGGATCAGAGTGTGGCAACAGCTGATCTGGACAGCTGCTGGGATCTCGGCTAGAATGATGACAGCAGCACTCAGCAGAGGAACGGCTGGGTTTAAGTGTCCAATCATTATGAATGGAGATGAAATGCATGTATAATAACACCAATTACGGAGCCTTCATCTGTTATTCATGTGATGCCATTCACCACTGTCAGGGTGCTCCTTGCTGGTGTCCATGCCCCCTGCTGTTTTCTGTCCTGCTTGGTGGGTGGGGATGGGCTTCCTCCCTGAGCAGCGGGCTGAGCTGATAGATGAGGGAGGACTGTGGCCCCACGACCCCTTGGCAACCCCCATTGCCTGCCCCACTCTGATTTCCACCTGGCCATGGCATTGCCCCGTCTAATGATGCCTCTCAGAGATGCTTTCCTCCCTGGGAGTCTGCACCAAGACGGGTGAGGTGGGTGGGCACAACTTCTTCTTAGTACTGCAAAACACCAGTGGAGAATACAGGGGGATCTGGGAAAATGAAGCAAGAAGTAGCACCTCCAAGGGCGTCTGGAGCAGGAGCGAGTCTGAGGAGGGCACTTTGGGAATGAACATTCATTACCCATCTATTCTGTGCCTGGCATACTTGGGCACTCTATACGTGTTATCACCTTCAGTCCTTCCTGTGAGGTAGGCCCCATTATCCCATTTTCCAAAGGAGGAACTGAAGATCAGAGAGGTTATATACTTGCCTAAGGTCACACAGCCTGGAAGGGATGGAAACCAGACTTGAACTCAGCACTGTTTAACTCAGGGGCCGTACCTTCTCTTCACACCTCCCAGGCAGGGTCAATTCACAGACCCAGGAAAGTCTTCTCTGAATTACCAATACTGCTCCCAGCCAGCTCCCTGATGACTGCTATTTCACTCTTAGGAATGTGTACCTTTGGCTTGGGACAGACACCCGCCACACAGTAAGACTTATTTGTACTTGAACACGGACAGGTTGATCAGATAACGGCAAGTTAGGAGAAGCAGGGTAGCAGACCACAGACACGCTTTTCCACTTGACAACTCTGCCTGGAGCTTCTCTTGCCTGCTTCTCCCCCCACCCCCAACCCCTCCCGCCCCCCCCCATGAAGGTGAATTTCAAGTTCCCTTGCTGGTTTCAGTTTTCTTCCCCTGAGAAATGGGCTGTCAAGACAATACAGGTTGACATGGGCATTAGGCAAATAGCTCCAGCCTATGGGCTCTCGAGGGCCATCCAGAGATGAGGCGGTGGAGGCACCTGTCCAGTGGCCACGGTGATGCTGGGAACCCCGAGTCCTGGCACCGCCCTCCCAAGCAGAGGGCATTGGGGTAAGGGGTGGGGTCAGCACATCCCAGATCTGCCAGGAAGCCTGGGAAGCAGAAGCTGGTGCTCTTCTGAGGAAAAGTTAGCCAGCAGAGTTGGCCCACCTGGGAGCCCAGCGTGAAGTTAATTGGTGATTTGGAAAAACAAGTTCAGGAAGAGCTGCCACGGGGCTGAGTAGAGGGCACAGGGAGGGGAGGGGAGGGCAGGGCGGGTGCTGTGGCCAGGGCCACTCTCTCACCAGCAGAGCCAAGGTGCCTTCCTCAAGTCCACCCCAAGGGCTCCTTCTGCAGCAGGCCCAGTGGGTGCAAACCACTCCTCCCTCCTGCATTAGGGAACAACCCCCTGAATTCCTGCAGTGTTCACTCATTTTTTTTTTTTTAAACGCAGAACCATCCCATCTACTTACTTCTACCCCTCACTGCCACCCTCTCAGAGGATGCGGACAGGGAAAGGGGAGCCACATGTGTCCATTTCTCAGGGGCAACAGAGGCACGAGACAGGGCAAATGACTTGTTGAGGATTAAACTGAGGCCAGGTCTCCTGACGCACAGCTCAGAGCTCTTTCCTCTTGGCCTCTCTGACCAAACAGATGGGGACAATCCACTCCTCCCTGATGAAACCTACACGGGGCCTCAGTCTCCCTTGTGGCCCCTCCAGGCTGGTCCCAGGAAGCCCTCACTCCCTGAGCAGACAGGTAGACCTAAGGCCGAGCGGTGATAGATGCAGTGGCCTGTGCTCTGGCAGGCTGCCCCAGGTGGGTCCCGAAGTTACAGGTACCCCTTCAGGGCCCTAAATTATTCCCCAAACCAAGTTATTTTGTAAGTGGTGGCCCCGCTTGCAATCGGTGCCTTTCACCGGGGCTTTTCCCTTTCGTGGCAGGGATACTGCTTTCATTCTGCTTTCAACCCTTGACTGGGACCTGAAAGGGACCAGCGAGGAGGCGGCGGCTGCAGCAGCATCGCCCAGCCCAGAGGTCAAGGCCTCACACCTGAGCCTCCTATCCAGTGCCCCCACCCCCCAACGCTGGCCCATCCTGCGAGGCTGGCAGGGCCCCTCAGAGCGCTCCCCATCGGCCCCTGCCACACATGGGGCTGTGCAGCCTCGGGGAGCTGAGACTGAGGGCAAAGGAGAGCTAAGGAGCCCTGGGGTCAGCTGCCTGGGTGCCTCATCCCGGCACTGCTACTCAGTGAGGGAAACGGTGCACTCTGTGCCTGTTTCCTCGCTACAAAATGGGACACTACTAGTGCCCCCACTAGTGTTACTGCAGGATTAAATGAGCTTCTACACAGCAAGTGCCTGGCATACAGTAAGTGCTCAATAAATGGTGACAGAGCTGAGGAGGCGAGGGGGCCTCCGTGAACACCCGTGCGCAGCTTCTGAGGACGAGTTGGATCTGGAGCCCAAAATATCACAAAGCCTTTGCTTCACAGAAGAGAAAGGGACTCGGAAGGTCATTGAATTCAGTTCCCTTTCTGCTGTTTTATAGGTGATGAAACTGAGGCCTGGGAAGAAGTGACCTGCCTGGTTCCCATGGCCGAAGCTGTCCGTTCTTTCCACTGTGTGGGGACAGAGGCATGGATTCTGCTGGAAGTCAACACTGCCCAAGCAGGGACTTCCCTGGCGGTCCAGTGGCTAAGACTCTCGGCTTCCACTGCGGTGGGCGTGGGTTCGATCCCTGGAGGGGGAACTGGCATACCGCATGCCGCACGGTGAAGCCAAAGAAAACAAAAACCGAAACTGCCCAAGCAGAAGACCGCTTGTGTGGACTAGTTCGGCCAGCAGCAGCCCCTCTCCTGCCAGCTGGGAGGATACAGGAGGGTCTCGCCACCCTGGACAGGAGGGTCCTAGCCTCTCTGAAGGACAGTGCTACTCCTTCGAGCTTCCTGCTCCCTTGGGCCCCTCACACTGGCTGGCTGTATCCTGTTGGGGACCCATCTGTCTCCAGAGACCCAGGTGTTTCAGCTGGTGAGCCAGCCCCATGACCAGCCTCCTTCACTGAGCTCATCCCACGACTGTCTTTGGCGGTAATGTAAAGTCACACACTTCTGGACGCAAGTCCGGCTCTGCAACTTACTGCCCAGACCTTGGGCAAGTTACTTACCCTCTCTGAGCCTTAAGGATCTTTGTTCATAAAATGGAAAACCGAGCACCTACTATGTGCCAGACACTGTTCTGGGTGCTGTGGAACAGTAGGAAACAAAACACCCCTGCCCCTTAGACCTTCCATTCCAGTGGAAGGAGACTGTCAACAAATAAGTAGAGTATGTCAGATGGTATAAGAGGGAGAAAAATAAAGAGAAAGGAGGCTAAGAAGTGTGAGGGTGGGGGAGCTATTTCAAATAGGGTGGTCAGGCAAGGCCTCAGTGCCAAGGTGACATCGAAGCAGAGACCTGAAGGAGTGAGCGAATGAGTTATGTGAAGATCCAGCAGAACTCCAGAGGCAGCGGGAACAGGCAGTGCAAAGGCCCTGAGGCTACCAGCATACTTCATGTATTGACGGGGTAAGAGTACCTATCTTATAGGGTTATTTTGAGGATTAAAAGAAATGATGTTTGTAAAACTTAGCACCGAGCCTAGAGTGGCTCAGAAATCTGGCAGAGGCTGGGTTGGGGGGGTGGGGAGGAGGTGACAGACACCAGTCATTGGGAACTGCATACAATCAGCAGGAGCAGGGGAGGGGAGCCCAAGGAGGAAGGGCCAAGGAGACAGATGGACAGATAAACATAAGAAGACTCATGCCCAAAAACCTATATTAAGGATGAAGTGTAGGAGAAGAGAAATTTGAGAACACAGCCAAAGACACTTGCAGAGGAAGATCTGAGGGGATGGGATGAGGAGCTGAGCCTTCTGGGGAAGTGAGATCCTAGTGCCCAGGTGGTGCTGGAAAGGGAGTGGGCAGCCCTGCGGGCTGAGAAGCAGGGAAGGAGAGGAAGTCTGCCAGGCAAGGCATCTCTGAGCTGTCCCTGGGCTCCTGGGTGAGGACCTGTACTATGATGCCCAGGTCCCAGCCGAGGGACCCCAGCTCCTCCCCCTTCATGGGCTGCCCAAGAGCAGAACCTGGCTGGCCCTGGGCCTTCCCATCCTGAGCCAGGACCCTCTGGTTCCGGTGTCAGAGCCAGCCTCTACCATGCCCAGCCCCTGCCAAGCTAGCACCTGGGGCCTCTCAGGGCCACGTGGCTGCCTAGAGCCCATGAGTCCCAGAAGGAATTCAGGCCAGTCCACGTCACCGGCCAAGAACTTATCCAGACAAATGCAATTCCAGGTTCTTGCCTATCTGTCGAAACACCCCTGCCCCTTAGACTTTCTGTCCCATGCTGTCCTCTCTCTGCTCTGGCTGGTCGCCTGGCCAGGAAATTCCCTTCTTCACTAACTCTGCATGGTTAGGCACTACCCACACTGAATATTTATTTATATATTTATTTATAACTGGCTTCCTTCTAAAAATTATTTAAGGAAGCTAAGTCACTATCACGCAGGGCCTACCCAGTTTAACTTCTATTTCCTGGTTGAAGCTTCCCTGCATACCAGCCCCCCTCCAAACAAAACCTCATCGCACACAGAGGTGGGATTTATCACTTCCCCCTCTCACCTTCCACCGAACTTCATGTTTTAAGACTACTGTGGCCCCTCTCCTGATCTACCTTGTATTATTGTTACCATTTCTTGTCACTCAGTTTTCCCCAACTGCCACCTACTCCACCTGATCTGGTTCTCTTTAGGAACAGGGACCACCTCTAACTCGTCTTTCTATGTATAGAGGCCAGCCTGGCGTCTGGCAGGTAGTAAGTGCTCAATAAATGTTTCCTGAATGACTGAAGCCAAGGTGACTGCCTGCCCCCTCTCCTGGTCCTGGGGAGCCTGTCACGAGGAGAGATCATCAGTCTCACTCACTGGGACTAGAGGTGACAAAGGGATGCCTAAGAATCCCTCCAGGCACCTGGGCTCTCAAGACTCTGCGGCTCTCAGGGGTGGGTCAAGCCAGCTGCCTGATGGGGACCCCTGCCGGGGGCCAGTAACCTTCACCCAGCCCAGAGAAGTCCCCAGCAGGGAGCTGGGCCAGGTCGTGGCAGGCTGGCTGCCGAGGAACAAAGTTGGCTCGAGTACCCTTGCGCTCAGCATCCCAGGCTGACGCGGACCACAGGTGGAGGTGAAGGGCCTGGGGGCTGCCGGTTCCCAAGGCCCAGCTGCCTAACTCCGTTCCTGCCTGCTCTTCCCCCAACTCTCCAAAATAGCCCAAGTTTATTTTATCCCTTCCCCCACTTTACACCCCACCCCAAACGGAGACAAACAGAAACACCTCATCATCCAGAGACAAGATGTTCAGAGACAAATGTTGGTCTGTTCAGAACAAGAGAGGAAAACAGAAAACAAACCCAGGAGACTGGGAGGCTGCCTCAGGGCAGGGGTGGGGGGAGGCCTGCAGCCCTCGGCCTAACATTGCTCCTGTTCCCGGGAGGGCGGTAGAGGGGCTGCCCTGGGGCATGCTGGCGCTGCGACCCTAAGGGTGCCGCGGAAGCTGGGGCACCCAGTCTCCTGGGCTCAGGTTCCTGGCCCTTCCTCACCCAGAGGGCATGGGACTGCGGGTCCTGGCCCTCACTCAGAAGCCTGTCATGCCCACCGACTGGCTGGTCCCAGGCAACACCCAGGCCGGAGAAGCTGGGGCCTTCAGATGGGATGAGCAGGAAGCGAGCTCTGCATGTCCCTCCTAGAAGGCCTCGGTTTCATTCCTCTGCCTGGGCCACGGAACACCTAGTCTCTTCTCTTAACCAAGCCCCCTTTCTTTTTGTCCTATAAAAAACCCCACAGTGAGGGAAAGAAAGAGAAAGCAAGCTCAGGTGTGAGCAATTCTAGGGAGCAAGGAGACAGAGCCTTTAGTTTGGAGGGAGAAGTGAAGGAAGGGATGGGAGGAGAGCAGAAGGGCCCTCCCCTCCCGAAGGGCCCTCCTGAAGTCAAGGGCCCTCTCCAAGCAGTAGCCCCAGGAGGCGGCCGAAGCCGGGGACAAGCACAGACGTGGACGCACAAGATCTGGGCTTGGATCCTAGTTCTCCCACCAGCTATGTGACCTTGAACAAGCCCCTCTGGGTCTCCGTTTCCTTCTCTGTAAGCTGAGGTTAATAATCCCTGCCTCACATGGGTCAGATAAGGTATTAGAAAAAAGTGCAGGTGTGCCAGCACCTGACAACTGGCACAGTGGATGCCCAAGCAGTGTGAAACCCCAGCTGCAGCTGCCTCTTGGGGCAGTGGGATCCCGTGGGATCACCTCCTCTACTCAGAGGGGAAACGCCATGAGAAAACTCAATCGAGGTACTGATTTAGCCAAAGGAGAGCTATCATCCTTAATAGGGCTGATAACTGGACTAAAGCCAGCTCAGCCCCTGGGACCTCTGGAGACTGGGGATGAGGAAGGTGAGTGTCCCAGGGTCCCATTCATCAGGCCTCCTGTCTGCCCTCAGAAAAGGAGGAAGGCCTGATCCTAGAGCTCCGGTTGCTGCCCAAACCCTGACTGGTCCGCCTCAGTCTGGGAAGCCACCCTCGCCATTGCTGAGCCCTCCCTCTGCCTGGGACCACGGGCAGCGGGCAGAGGGGGACAGGACCAGCCTGCCTCCTGTGCTTGCTCCCAGGTCAGGCCATGGGAACAGAACCACAGCACCAGCTGTCCGTGGACCCAGCCGCTGTGAAGGGAGCAGGGTGAGCACCCAGGCTGGAGCCTGCCTGAACAGGAATGGCTCTGCGGGCCAGGCCGGTAGCTAGGCAACAGGCTCCCATAATCAGCTCAATTCACTTTCCGTTTGTATCTGTTTTGTTCCTGTCATAACGCACTACTCAAATGACCAGCTGCTGTATGCAAAGAGATGCCCGGGGCAGCGCCCCGCTCCTCTGCCCTTACTGGCCCTCGGTGAGCGCCCCAAGCCCACTGCAGTGCTGCAGGCCCCTCCCTCTTCCTCCAGGGAGGCAGAGGGAGGAGGCCGAGGGAGGGAAGGTATGTGCACAGACCCAGGGGACAGCACAGGGGCAGGGGGTATTATTGGCCTGGCGTAAACAGAGCAGGGCGGGCATAGCCCCAGAACCCCAGCACCTCAGACCCTCAGGCCTGGAGGCGTAACCGAGTAAGTGTCCCTTCTGATGTCCCCAACTGCCCCTGGTTTTCTGATGTCATCCACGGGAGGTACAAAACCTCAGGCCACCTCCCAGACCAGAGTAACGAACGATCCACCTCAAAAAACAGCAGCCTTCAGTGGCAAGAACATGTTATCACCCGAGGAGCAAGGGCTGGGTAGCGAGGGAGCCCTGGCTTTGAGTCACAGCCCACAGCTCTCTAGCTGTGTGACCTCAGGCAAGTTGTTTACCCTCTCACAGCCTCAGTCTATTAAATGGGGATAATACCTCCGCTGTAAGTTTACTGGGAGGATTAGAGATTAACGCAAAGTACCTGCATGGTGCGCTAAATAAATGGTGGTTGTTTATCAATGAATTTTTTAAACTTTTGTATTCTCCCCTGTATGTCCCAGGAACAGCCGAAGGCTTGCCTTTGCCTGTGCCTCTCAGCAGGAGGCAAGCCCCTTCTGGCACGAGTGCCACCAAAGCTCCATATGGCTGTGCACACCAGTATTAACAACCAGACGGCAGGCTACTTGGGGTGATTTGCCGGCTCTGTTATTTATTAGTTAAGGATCTGTGACGACACTTAACACCCCTGAATCCTGGTTTCTTCGTTAAGTGGGAAGAATTTACCCAACCCAGCCCCAAACTTCTGACCTCAACTGGATTGCCCTGGCTGCTGTGATTCCACATCCAAAGGGCCAAGTATCTTGGGCTCCTGGAGGATTTCCAGGGGCTAACCAGGCTCTGAGCTTACTCAGAGAGCCCCGGCTGGACCACTCTGCGGTGAGTTGAGGAGAAAATAAACTCACTGATGGTACAGTCCCTTGGAATCAAAGGGGGAGGAACCTGAGCAGGTGAAAAGTCCTCAGAGGCCCCAGAATGCTCGGAAATAGGGCCCCTAACCACCTCATCTCATTCCTGCCTCCCTGGCTTGCCCCCTTTACCCCACTCCATCAAGCTAAATCTGCCTTCTCCTCCCCCACCCCCAACTTCGAAAGAGCCTGAAGGATCTGCACTTGTCTCTGCCCTCCTGCACACAGCCGAGCGCGAACACTTAGCAGGGTTAGAGGACTGCATGCGAAGCCCATGGGACTCACAGCCAGCCAGGCAAACAAAAGCAGCACCCTAGCTTTGCTCTCGGTCCCAGAAAAAGGTCCCTACCTTCCAGCGGCTGCCCTGGGATGGTACGCCTCAGCCACTGAGCCCTCTGCTCCTCCCTCCTCTTCCACGCAGGAGATGCATGTGCCCTGGTAGAGCATTTATGCCAGCCGAGCCCCTCCCTGCAGCCCCGTTTCCCAATCTCCTGCCCTCCCCTGGGGGAGTGAGGGGAGTGTAACTTTTTCTGCCATGACTGGGTTGAGGCCCAGCACAGGAGGTGCTGGGGAGTGCGGCAGGGCCCTGAGACTCACTAACATGACGACTTGGGATGCCAGAGGAAACTACCAGCTTCCACAGCAGGGGGCAGTCCCCAGAACCAACACATCACGCAGCTCTTTCCTGTCTCCCAGACAGACCCCAGCCAGGCTTCAGGCTGCCATCCATGAGATCAGACACCAACCCCCAGGGGTCTCTTTTTGAAAGAATCTAAAGCCATCCTTCATGGGTGTTTTTTTCTTTTTAGATGCCCAAGCCTACCTTCCCCTCTACCCGCTTCCACCTAAGCGGGTTAGAGGAAACTGGATTGACTTGGGGAGGGGATGGTGGGAAGGGACTAGGTCTTGCCTAAATCAACCTACACTTCTCCCCCCTGCCCCCATCCCCATCACCTATTTCAAGCAGTAACCTGAACCAGGGCTTTCTGGGAAGCCAGTTTGTGCTGCAGTAGAAAGAAAGAAGCGGCAACAAATCTGGGATCATCACCAGGCAGCCTGTGGCTGGCCACTGGCCGCGGGAGCCCCAAGGGCCCGCAACATTAGGCTCTTCCTGTCTGACTCTCCCCTCATCCCAGCAGAGGCCAGGATAACCCAGGTGTCCAGGAAGCCTCAGGGGCGTGGCGTGGGGCAGGCATCTTGACTTATCTTCCTGGGAAAAAGAAGGGCTCTCCCAAACCCGGATGAGAGGCCTGGGTTCTGGTCCCAGTTCTGCGTGTTACGGCTGAAGAGGCTGAAACCCGTGTCCCCTTCTCTAGAACTCATAGTTCCCAGCACACTGAGCTGCTGGGGGGATTTCAACGAGATGGGACACAAGGAACTGCCACAGTAGCCACTTACACTCTAGTTTTTTCCCCCAAATCCTGCCTGACTCCAGCACAAGGCCCCACTCCAGTTCTCCAGGACTCTGTCCTTCAGAGGAATTGGGGGTAGATGTAGAGAGGCCACCTGTGCAGGAAGAAGGGGGTGGAAGAGCTCAGCTAAGAGCACCCCACTCGCTGGGAGGGGGATGCCTTAAAGCAGGAGCTGGGATTAGGTCCAAGTAGTAAGTCAGGAGCGCAAAAGTGTGCAATCTCCTGCTGAAGCGTTGGGGGCGAGGATGATTCCCCTGGGGGCCCATGGAAAGCAGGGGAATTTTGGAGAGAGGCGGCGGTAAAAGTCGGCCAGTCTCGGTCCGAGAGAAGACCCAGGCTCCTGCCACTCACCCTGGCCGCCCGGGAGGAGTAGGGATCCTCGAAGAGCGCCCACATGCGGGGCTGCCAGCCGCGGCAGCCCCCGGACCCGGCGCCGGGGCCCGCACCTCCCTCGTGGGGCCCCAGGCGCTGCAGGGCCAGCTCCCGCTCATCGTCGCCAGCCTCGTCGCCGGGCCCCGCGCCCCCGCCGCCTCCGTCTGGGCTCTCGAAGATGTCGAGCGCCTCCTCGGCGTCGCGGTGCTGCCGGTAGGTCATCCAGCAGCAGGGCTCCACGTCGGTCTCGTCGATGCCCCAGAAGGTGAGCTCCTCCTCAAACAGAGGCCCGCACACGTCGGCGGGGCAGTGCAGCTTGCCCGTGCGGTAGTAGTTGAGCACGTAAGCAAAGACGCCCGGGTGCCGGTCGAAGAAGAACTCGCAGCCACCGCCGCCGCTGCTGCCTGCACCACCGCCATCGGACGCGGGCCGGCCTCCGCCGTCGGGATCGGCCAGCCAGGCGAGGCGGGTGCCCGGTAGGGTGCGCAGGGTGCTGCGGTAGGTCTCATGTCGCGTGCCGCCCACGTTGATGATGATCTTCTCCGACGCCTCGCCCTTGGCCATCTCCTCCTTCAGACATGTTTTGGACGGAGGCTTGTTCCCCGACTTGCGCCCGCGGTAGGAGGAGACACACACCGAGCTGATCATAAGAAGCGCTGCGGGGCTTCGGCTTGGGGCGGCCGCTGCCCTCCAAACACCCTTCCAGAGGAGGCAGCGTCAGACGGGGGAGGGGGAGGAGACCAGGAGGAGGCAGGAGGCCGCGGCGGCCCCCTCTGCGGCGTGGCCCTGCCCCTGCCTCCCCCCCGGGGCGCGGAGCGGGAGGAGTTGGATTTCTCGCGGGCACAGGTGGTTGCGGTTTGGGCTGGCAGCGCCGGGGAGGGAGGCAGGAGGGGAAAAGGAGAGCCGAGGACCCAAGCGAGGCGCCCGGGAGTCAGGGCTAGCACACACACACTTCCCCCGCTAGCACTGGACACCCAGACGCTCGGGGCCCGGGACACGCCCCCCTGCACCCCCCAACAGACGGGGAAGCGCACTGTCCAGGCGCACTGCGCGCGCTCACACTCACACGGGCCACCCTCTGGCTCCCAGTCCGCGCCGAGACCCGGGAGCTGCGGCGGCGGCGGCGGCGGAAGCAACGCAGCAGCAACAAGTCCTCCAAGCGGCTGCCGGGGCTGGGCCGGCGCTCTCACGGCAGCCGGAGCTCCGCGGGCCCGGGCTGCGTGCGGTCAACACAAGGCGGCGGCGGCGGCATGTGGCCTCTTCCCCCCATTCATAAATCCAGCGCAGGGCACGGATGGCGGGCGGGGCGGAGCGGAACGCGGCGTTCGGGCGGGCGGGTGCTGCGCAGAGCGAGGCGGCACAAGGAAAACAAGCGCGCCCGCAGGAGCGAGCCTCTGGTCCTGCGTCCGCGGCTCGACAGCGGCGGGGAGCTGCGCTGCGCTGGGCGCTGCGCTGCGGGGGCCGTGCCGGGGCGGGGGGCCTCGGACGGGGCGTCCTGCGCGGCGCCGAGCTTGGGGGCGGGGCAGCTCCCGGGAGCAGGGCTCTGGGCACTGCGAAGGAGTCTCCCGGGCGGTGGCCGAGTGGCCAAGGACACCTGCAGGCTTCCTGGGCTGCGACAAGCGGGAGCCTCAGCGCAGCGCCCCGGCGCCTGGCTCCTGCGATCTGGCGGGGCTGAGAGCCACGCCATCCACGCGTCTACCCATCTCCGGGAGGGGCGCTGGCCTTGGCCCGCAGCAGGGGGCGGGCGAGAGGTGGCCTAGGGTCGGGGGTTGCCTCCACGCCGGTGGGCTGCGGCTCTGGGCGCTCTCCGTCTCCCTCCGCCGTTGGTAGCGGACGCCGCTCTCTGCTGGCGCCTTTTCCTCCCGGCGCCGCCTCGCCCGGGTGCGCCCTCCGCGGAGCGGAGTGGGCGGGGCGTGGCGTGGGGCCGACTCGGCTCGCTGCAGGGCCCCGGCGGCCGAGCTCTGCCTTCCTCCGCGGAGCCGAGCGGAGCCAAGCTAAGCCAGGCGCGTAACCCCCTCGCCGCCTGCACGCCTTGCGCGCCTCCGCCGCCGTCCCCTCCCGCCCCCTTCGGCCCGGCTCCCCGCCTCCCCCGAGCCCAGAGCTCCTCCCACTGCAGTCCGGCTGCCACCTAAGCGCTCTCGACCCCTGACCTCTGACCTGCTCCCGCCCCTTCTGGCAGCTCCTGTTGCCTCGTCCCCACCAAGCTGATCGCTTTGTTGCCGGTTAATTGTGGCTGACTGGAGGCCGGGGAAGAAAGAGCGGAGAGACAGTGTCGCTAGGAGGAGGCTGCCCCCTCCTCCCCCAGACACTGTGTTAGGGCCTCCTGACGACTCCGCCCCCAACTGGGCCCAAGATCCCCGTGGTCTCTATGCTTGCGGCCTCTGTCACAGTCACCGAAGCCCCCGCGGTGGAATAAGGGACCCGGCGGCCTTGGGCAGAGAAGCATCTCCTGGTTTAGGCGGGCGGAAGGAAACCGTAGCCTTGGCGCTGTTATGGGTGTGGGGCAGGTTGCCCTGAAAGATCATTAGGTTAAAGCCGTGCCTTATTAGGGAGCCACGGCTTAATAGGCTTAATAGGTTGCTATTAGGGAGCAACCTCCTGGTTCTACTGTTTCACTCACTGCAAGCTGACTTTGCCCTTTTCTTGTCTCATCTCCCCTCTCTGACCCTGAGCTCTTCCAGTCCGGACTGCTTTTTCACCTTAATAGCTCCCACAGTGCCTGCCTCTGAGAACCTGTTTGCTAAGTGATTGAGAAGCTGCTGTACCCAAAACATTAGGCACTAGCCCGACTTCATTGGCCTCATCCCAAGAGCAATGTCCAGATTCATTTTTTTAATTTGTTTTTAAGTCCAGACCTCTTCCACATCTTTAAATTAATCCTCTTTGTTTTTAATTAAAAACAAATTTTTTTTTTTACAGTTTCAGGCAAGCCTCCATGTCTGTCCAGATCACCGTAAGAAGGATTTTAAAGCAGAAATGCAAGGTGATTAACACACCTTCCCTGGACACCTGTGCATCATCTGTTTTCCAGATCAGGCAGTACCTGGCTATATTGGGAGAAACAAGACAGGGGCTTGGGGGTGCTCTGAGGAGAAGTTAGAATAGAAGCCCAGTACAAATATGGGGAATTCTTATAAGCAAAATCTTGTCATTAGTGAAGTCAGAAAACCAAAATAATGATGATGATCTGTGATCTGTACTAACATGCAGAAGAGGTAAATAGCGTCCTGACCTGTAGTCAGAAACGCTCATTCGCTGGTACCCATTTTGTGTCCAGTCTCCCTACCCCTTGGGCCTGATGTCTGCATTTCAGAGTTTAGCTGGCTTTGAGTTTGCTGCAGTAGAAAACAGATCTCCCACTTGTGACTGGGAAGAGAAGACCCAGGACTGGCCAGAAGCTGGAGTGAGGAAGGAAGAACCACAGCACGGTTATTAAAGAATTGACTGTAATGAATAGCTTTAAAGCCCCATCTGGTTGTGTCCTGGCACACTCCCTTGGGGTCTCTCCCCCACTTTCCATTCTTCAGGCTGGCTGAACTCAGTCATTCCAAGAAAAGGGAGAGGTTGGTGGGGGTGGGTGGGAGAAGTGAAAAATACCATCCCAGCATCCCACTCCTAAGTCATTTGTTCATTCAGTAAATATTTCTTGAGTACCTACTATGTGCCAGAAGCTGTTCCAGGCCCTGAAAATCAACAAACAAAACAGAGCCCCTCCAACCTTGCCCTGGTAAATCTCTACCCTCTTGGTGCTTTCACTCTGTGCTGTTTGTAGATGGTGAGAAGCCTGTGGGGAGATAAGTGGAGGGAGAAAACTGCCAGAGAAAAAGGAGGCCTGATCAGGAGGTCAGAAAGCTGGGGTCAGAGTAGGGGAACCCAGGAAGAGTCACTGAAAACAGAGGGCCCAGCCTGGGAGAGGCAGCGGGGTGAAAGTGCACTGGGTGGGAGGCCCCTGACTCAGCACACTGCCCGGCTCCTGGAGAAGGGAACTCAGCCAGGCCAGAGGCCTCCAGAGAAGACCTCACCACTTGCTGAAGGTTTTATCCTAGAGCTCTGGGCTAACCTGTTACCTGGGCCTCTGTGGAATTTTCTGGAGGATTCAGCATGCCGCAGCTGGCCTCATAGGGCTTGTCTCCATCAATTCTGTATGTATGAGGTCCTGCTATTTCCGAAAAGCTCAGAACCCAGGAAGGAGAGAGCCCCCCCCCGCCCCCCGCACCAGACTGCCATGTGACAACCTACTGTGGATGGGTGGGTGCTGCCCCCTGGTGGTGCTAGGAGACCCTGCTCCAGACCTCACCGGGCTGCCGTCTTGGGAGAAAATGGGGCTGATAGGCTTCCGGTCAATTCCAGGACCTCAGGTATCTTTCCCATCTGGGACTTGGCCTGATCTCTCCCTTTTCCTTTCCTTCGAGATCTTGATGACCAACAGGCTTAAGCAAGACCACGAAGCAGTCACAGCTGGAAATTCCGAATTCCACAAACTTCTCTCCCTTTTCTCCACTTTCCTCCTCTGGATGCCCAGGTTTCTTCCAGCTGTCTGGAAAGAACATCCATCTGGGAGCCAGTTCATGCTGAAGTGTCAGTCACAGTGGGTTGTCCTCAACGGGAATAAAGGTATAGCAAAGAAAAGGAAGAGAGCAATGTTTGATCCCAGAGTGGAACGGATGGGGGCTCTGTCCAGCACCTGTAGCCTTTCTAGAGCCCCCTCATATGAGGCCCTCGCTCTCTGAGAGCTGAGGCTGATCTGGCCAGTGGGAGGCTTGAGAGCCTGACGTCAAAGCCATTTAC
Source organism: Grampus griseus (assembly GCF_964374135.1). NCBI lineage: Eukaryota > Metazoa > Chordata > Mammalia > Artiodactyla > Delphinidae > Grampus > Grampus griseus. Next base: position 86,846,317 of record NC_139017.1, read on the forward strand.
CCTTCCTGTTTGCCCACTGGGAGCTTGGTGTGGGGCTCAGCCACTTTGAGGTGACAGAAGCTAGCCAATTTCCTCTCCATTTTTCTTCTGTGGACTCTGCTTGTTTTGAGGGGCTCCAGGCCTAGGAGCAGGCCCAAAGGCTGCCCAGGCAAAGTCCTAGCCATTGATACTCACACCTCCCCCTTTTGGTATTCCAGCTCCTGCCAAGAACCAAACCCTCTTCCCTCAGGTCCGGGTCAAGGAGCCAGCATCCTTTCCCAGCCTTCCCTGCTTCCCAGACTGGTTAATTGAATTGCTTTATCAGTCATCATCTTTGGGGCAGAGGGTGATAGAGCTTTTCCCCTCATGGAGAGAGAGCAGGGAGGGTGAGAGGAGGCTGAAACCTCCCATGTGCTTATCACTTCACTTTATCCTGCCTCCCACCCCCACCCCGAGGCAGCCTGTGGAGACTTGCAGTCTCCAAATCAAATGCTGAGAGCCTTCCCATGAGGGGTCTGGGAAGAACCCAGACACAGAGGACAGCCCACGGGGCCTTGCAGAGCTCAGCTAGAAGGGCTCGGCACAAGGGACGAAGGTAGGGCTGAGTTGCTGTGAAAATCCTCGTGAAGGTGTATTTGGGGCTCTTGGGGAACACCAGAGATGGACTTTGATGGCCCAACTCTTAAAGGGAAATGACCAGAAGGGTACAGGCTACAAGCTCAGGACTGGCCAGGACTCAGAGCCCCATAAACCATGGACTTGGAGTCAAAGGGCTAGAAGGGACCTGACTGTCAGCTCACAAGCACATTCTCCTTGACAGATTCCAGCCCTGTGGAGCCGCAGTGAGTGCTGGGAGACTGAGCTGGGCCTGGGCTTGGGCCAAGGGTCAAGAAGGATATTGGGCCCACATGGCCTCTGAATGTAGCACAGTGTTCATGGGATCACAGGATCAGGGCAGCTAAGGGGACTCCCAGAGCCCTCCTGGCTCAAGGCTGCTGAGATAGAGACCCAGGCCAGGTGCAGAGAGTGAGAGCACGCGTGCACACACGGTAGCTCAGGGCCCAGCTGGCAAGACTCCTTGACACTCAGTGCTTCTCCATCTAGAAGAGTACAGCTTCCTCCCACCTGGGCTAAATTCCAGCAAAACTGGCTTATTCCATTAGAGTGGTTAATTAGTCCTGATGGGTCCGGTCTCCTCCAGCGGTGTCCCAGGGAAAGGAAAGCAGTTGTCTGGAGAGGGAGACCAAAGTCTGGCTCCTCTTGGATACTCACGAAGCCCAGGGATTCTTCCCTGCTTGGGTCAGCCCTGGGAAGAACAGACAGAGCCAGAAGCCAGCCAGCTCCGACCCAGGGAGCCCCAGGGTGGAGCTCTGCTCTACAGCTGGCACCGTGGCTCGCTTGGAGTAATCCTAATAATGGTTGGGTGGTTGTTGAGCGACACACATGGTCTTCTCCCCATTTCCCAGGGTTTCTTCCCATGTAAGTAAACGCAGCAGTGTGCCTGGCTCCGGTGAGTGTGACAGTGACAGGACGTGCCAAGTCAGATTATTACTGCTTCTACAAGGCAGTAAAAGTACGAGGCAAGAGATCCCTGCCTGACCTTCTTTGTATATTCCCAGTGCTTAGCACAGTCCTAGGCACTCAGAACACTTGGTTTATACTTGATGCATGGAATTAATGAGGCAGTGGGGTGAGGGTGGGATGAGGGTGGGAGAAGGTGGGAGCCCTCCCTATCAGCATCTTGCTCTACTGGAGGGTGCGCTGGATTGGGAGAAACCCAGTCTTTGACCCCAATTTTGCCCCCGCTTGGTTGACGCTCAGATCGCTTCCAGCCCTTTGACTCCAACGCCGTGGTGTATGAGGCTCTGAGTTTCCCATCTCTGGGCCGGTTTCTCCAACTATTCTGCGAGGAGGCTGGGCCAGATATGCACTAAGGTTTATATTCCGGTTACTGTCGCTATGAAACAAGTTACCCGAACTTCGTGGTATAAATCCAACAAGTGCTGTATTTTGCTCATGATTTTATGGGTCAGAAGTTAGGAAGGGCTGTCAGACGGTCCTTGCTTAGAGTTCTTCACGCAGCTGCAGGCAGATGTCAGCCGGGGCTGCAGACGTCTGAAGCTCAGCTGGGCTGAATGTTCACCGTGGTGTGTGCATGTGGCTGGCAGTTAACGCTGGCTGCTGGCTGGGAGCTTGGCTGAAGCTGTCAGTGGTACACCTGCAAACACTCGGCCTCTCTGGCACAGGCTAGTCTCAGGGTAGTTGTACTTCTTAGATGGTGGCTGGGTTTCCCCAGAACTCCCAACGGAAGTGGCATGACCAATTCTAATCTAGCCTCAGAAGTCACATAGCATTATTTCTGCCATACTCTGTTGGTCAAAGGAAGGTTTTGCTCACCCAGATTCCAGGGGAGGAGCATGGACTCCATTCCCTTGAAGTGTTAAAGAATTTGAGGCCTTTTTTAAAAATGCCTCCGTATCCCTATGGTCTGTAGAATCCTTCTCCTCTAGCCCAAGGCCCTGTGGCTGGAGCTGGCTCAATCTGTGTAGCTGTTTATGGCTGTTTGTTGGGGGGAGCATGATGGTGTGAGGGATTGGGGAGACACCCACACTTCTGATACTCCCTTTCCTTAAAACAGTGCCTTCTCTCCCCTCCTTCCTTGGCTTCTTTGCATTTTAGGCTTTCAAACTAGCTCTGGGAGAATGACTCACTGCAAGGGTGATGGGGCCCCCAGAATGAAGCAGGCCCCATGGACTTACTCCAGTTGCAAGAAGGAAGGAAACTAATATTTAATGAGCACCTATTATATTCCAGTTTGGAAAGAATTCTATACTGGATTCCAGTAGGTTTTCCAGAAAGAGTTCATTTTTTCCTCCCAACATCTCTGCAAGGAAGCGTTGTTATTGTCATTCTCCCTATAGAAAGTGGAGGTTCAGAGGGTTCAGGGACTTGCCCCAGGTCATAGGGTTGGTGATAGAGTCATGATTCAAACCTACTTCATGCTACCTGCCCCGGGCAAGCATGCGTCAAAAGAAGTTGTCTCCGGGGCTTCCCTGGTGGCGCAGTGGTTGAGAGTCCACCTGCCGATGCAGGGGACACGGGTTCGTGCCCTGGTCCGGGAAGATCCCACATGCCGCGGAGCGGCTGGGCCCGTGAGCCATGGCCGCTGAGCCTGCGCGTCCGGAGCCTGTGCTCCGCAACGGGAGAGGCCACAACAGAGAGAGGCCCGCGTACCGCAAAAAAAAAAAAAAAAAGAAAAAAAAGTTGTCTCCCATGCCCCCCTCACGCCCTCCTCTTCCTCCCTGTCTGCTCTCTATACCCAGGGCCCAAGCTCAGCCGTTCACTTCCCCATCAGAACTTAGCTGTTTGTGCCCCACTCAGGCACCAGTGACTGAAGATCTCTGGCACCCTGGAATAGGCCTGTTTCGTGGGCAGCCACAAATTCTTTGGCCCCTTTCCCATCAACAAGCGGGATCTGTATGTCCTCCCATTAACTCTGGCCAGATGCTGTGACCCACAGAATATGGCAGAAGTGTCACTATGCCATTTTCCAGGCCCAGGCCTTAAGAAATTGACAGCTTCCATCTCCCATCTCTTGAATCGATCTCTCTGGGCACCTTGAGCCATCACAGACAAGTCTGGCCACCCAGAGATGAACTGTGCTGTGGAATCCAGTTGTAGATGCTCGTCTGGGGACAGTCTGAGCCCAGGCTGCCAGCTGTTCTCACTGAGGTGCCAGCCATTTGAATGAATGTGAGCGAGGCTGCCTTGGACCCTCCAGACCAGCTCATCTGCCGGTTGAATACCACTGAGTGACCTCAGCTGCCACTAGAAGAGCCACTCAGACAAGCCATACCTGAATTCCTCACCCCCAAAATCATGAGATATAATAGAACGGTTGTTTCAGGCCACTAAGCTTTGGAGTAACTTGATACACAGGAACATGCATTATCTCATTCAATCCATTCGTTATACCTGTCTTACAGACTAGGAAATTTAAGTTCAGAGGGGTTAAATAACTTGCCCTAGGTCTTTCAGGAAGCAGGAAGCCTAGCTGGCATTTGAACTTGAACTTGCGAAGTCTGACTCCATAACTCCCTCAAACCCAAGCATTTGTGATATCGCTTTTTAGTGGATCTATGTGTCCCTCCTGGCAGGAGCACTGGCATTTCAACCCAAAACATTACTGTAAACAAATAATTGAATTAATTTTCAAGGAGTGATATTTTTAGCACCAAGACATTCCCTGTTTAAGAGATATATGGGGAGATTTGAAGATGGGGGGGCGGGGGAGGAGGGGTTCCCTTCCCCAAACTCAGGACAGTGAGCGCTGCTGATTTATTTATCTTTGTGTATCCATAGCTGACACAGAGCTTGTTCATGGTGGATACTTAATAAATGTTTGTTCAAGAATAAATTAGCCCACAAAAGAATAAGTGATGGAGTTGGACTAGATGGGTAAGTGGACCAAGACCTGGAGAGAAAGGTTTTCCTGCCATCTGGTGGCTATTCCTGGAACAACACTTTCTTCTCTGTGGCAGGAGAAGGAAATGGAACGTTCCTTGGGGGACTTTGGCGGTGTCAGGTATCAGGTAGCATCATTCTAGACTGGAGTAGAGTGCCTTGTGGTGGGGCCTCCCCCAGGATCCATACTTCTTGTCTCTTCCAGTGTCTGTGCTCCTTGAGGGTAAGCAAAGAAGTAGTGCTTCCCTACCCCCAGGTCATTCTGTTCTCCAGAGCTAAGCATTCAGTAGGTGCTCAATAAATACTTGAGACTGAAATTTGTGAAAATAGGCAATGAACAGTCTCATATTTCACCTTTACCTTCTACTGAAGTTTGCAAAAAAGATAGCTACCTTGAAGCGAGGGGCCGTTCTCCCAGAACTTAAGTGGCCTGCTCCTGGCAAACCCTCAAGTCCCCGGCCATCCCCCACCTCAGTCTCAGGCCTCTGGACACTGGCGTCTTCCCACACTCAGCCCCTCCCACCTCCCCCCTTGCAGAACTGACAGGCCTAGATGGCTGTCTTCCTGGCAGTAAGGCAGGGTCGGAATTTTCCCTACGAGGTCCCGTACACGGACACAAAACACCATCCTCACATCAGACGAAGCCTCATTTGCCTCATCTGGAAAAACGTGGACAACAGCATATCTCCCTCAGAGAGCTGTTGCTCTGTGACCACACGAGCTTAGATGTGTGAAGTACTTGGAATCCGTAAGGCTTCCTACCAGTGTATGCGGTTACCTGTCCTGGACAATTCCTAGAAAAATAAACACATGCCCCTCTTCATCCTACTCAGCCAGACAGCCAGACAGCCAGGCAGCCCTCAAAGTCCCACAGCGGTCCTCACCAACCCATCCCATCCAGGCTTTCAACCCAAAGCTGCCCTCGGGATCCACGGCCTCTCCCATCCCCTCTCCCTGATCCCAGAGCAGGTCAGAAAGGCAAGAGGGGTTTGGTAAGAACAGACACTTTATTGTACACCATGGGGGGTGTAGAGAGGAAGGAGGGGCTCCAGGGGTGACAAAGCCTCATCCCCTCCCCTGGGCTGAGTGGTCTGGACCCAGGGCTCTGACCAGCATGGGGCACGTGGACTAGAATTTTTCTGAACTTGCGCCAGAACCGAAAGTGACACCTGGCATGTGTGCATAGGATGAGAAGGGACGCTGGGCCCTTCTCCCCCATCCCCAGTCATTAGGCTCTGGTGAAGGGGCAGCAGGCCCCGCCCCCCAGTTTGGGGGCCTGGTGGGCGCTCAGGGAGTCGGGTGCGTCCCAACATGTACTCCAGTGGGAGGGGGGAGGTGCAGCTGTGAAGAAGCTAGAGGGCAGCCCCCTCCCCGTACTAGTGCAGGCCTGCGTGGGCCTGGGACCACACAGCTTCTGGCCCCCAGCCTCACGGCCCGTAGGCTGAGTCAGGAGGGCCTCTCCTAGCACTAGTCCCCACGGACTTTTTGCTCGAGGGCAAAAGCCCACCTGGCTGACACCAACCTCTGTGCCCAGCCGTCCACCCATCTGGGCCTCAGGCTTCACATCGCCTCAGTGGGGTGGGCTCCCTGGGCAAGAAGCTGGTGGCTGGGGCTGGAGGGCGGGCAGAGGCAGGACCAGCCACCAGGGGCTCTTTCAGGTACACCCCTGGCCTGCCCCGCTCTGCCCCGGAGTCTGCTCTGTCCCCTGTGGGCACTGCATGGACAGCACCGAAGTCAGTGGGGTGGGGACCCTGTGCTGGAACATAGGGCCTGCCCCTCTCTGGCCACGTCCTGCTCCTCCAGGGAATCTGGGGCTAGATCTCCCTCCGTCAGATGCCCTACCTGCTCTTGACCCCATCGGCCCCGTCCACTCCCAGCTCCCCTGAGGAGTGAGCAGAGGTGTGTGTGTGTCAGAAGCACAGGGGAGGGGCGGCTGTTCCCCCTGAACACTGTCAGGGATGTCTCAAGGACAAACACAGGACAGAGGCGCGGTGAGATGATGCCCTCTTGGGGTCTCACCATCTTAAGGAACCCAGCACTTTCCCCGGAGCTGAAGACATTGTGTCTCCAGTGGGCACAGCGAGAAAATAAAATAAATGTGGGGACTTCCCCCACTCCCCTAAGATGCCTCATTCTCTGTTTCTGGCAAGCCCAATGGGGGGAAGGCAGCGAGTCACCAGTGAGAGGCATGTGCCTTTCCCAGGACGCGGGTTTCCCACGGAACCCTGCCCTGAGGCCTCGCCTGACGGAGCTGAGAGGAGAAGGAGGTGGCAGGAGGGCAGCGTGGACTTCAGGAATGTGGTGAACACGGGGATCACAAGTCAGCACCCTACGCGCACCCACACCCACACCCACATACGTGTGCGTGCACACACACACGCACACACCAAGCTCGGGGCCCTACGTCTAATGGCAGAGATGCAGCAGGACAGGGCCCGGCCTACGGCAGCCGGCTACGAGCACTACCCAGCCCACGAGGACCAAGCTGACGGCCCCAGCTCAGCTGCCCTGTCACAGGCTGGCGTGATGGGGCCTGGTCCAGCCACACGCTACAAAATTAAAAATATATCAAATATACAATGAAAATAGATCTTTACAGCACTGAGGATGAAAATAGTCCACCAGCCACAGTATAATATTGGGTTTGTCATTTAACAGCATTTACACCCACATGTACAGATTGAATATACAATAGAAATAGAATATATAGAGTATATATAGTAGTGTCTCTCCTGGGGCCTTGCTTTTCCTGTTGCTATTTCTGCTTGGGATTAGGCACAGGGCCAGGTAGGAGGTGCTGTCAGGTGAGGGGGCCTAAGGCGTGATGTGGTGTCCCAGAAGCTCATGTCTTTGTGGAGATGTGGGTCTCCCCCTCCCCCCACACACTCAGGAAGGATGGGTGGGGCTGAGAGGGCTGGAAATGGGAGCACGTGTGGGAGGAGGACGAGGAACGGAGGTGGTGAGTGGACCCCAAGGGGGGCGGGGAAAACCAAGGGACTAAGGGGTGGAAGAGGGACCCCTGGGCCTAGTGTGTCCCTCCCAGGGCTGAGAGCAGTCAGGGGCACAAGAGTGACTCAGGACCCTTTGTGAAGGAGCCAGGCCTGCCCCTGCCCTGCCCACTGCAGCTCGCAAAGATGGAGGTTTGCTGTCCCAGCCAGTCTTCCTTCCTCCCCACCCCTCCTTCCTTCCATTCACCCATCCTTGCATCCTTTCATCAGTCCATTCATCTCTCTGCAGACTTCTGACCTCCAATCAGGTTCCAATTCTCTTAGCCTGCACTCCGAGGGTGGCCCTCTTCCGGGGGAGGCAAAGGTAAGCGTGGGTGGGGTGCCGCAGGGCTGGGCCCCAGGACAGAGGCCCGGCCCTCCCCCTGGGCAGCTTCCAGTGGCCACAGCACGGCCTGTGCCCCCCACACCCCGCCACGGGCCGGGCGGCTTGGGAAAGGTTTCCGAGGTGTCCACACATGACGTGCACACCGGGTGGCTGTGCTTGTACAAGGAGAGGGGCGGCGGCCCAAAGGGGCAGTGAAATTATCTCCTTCCCAGGTGTGAGCCCCTGAACTCCAGGGACTGCCGTTCCAGGGCAGAAGCTGCCGCTAGTGAGAAAGTCGGGCCCCTGGCGAGAGGGGAGGGGGTGTGCTTCACAGCTGTGCTCCAAACCATCTGACTTGTGCTGTGAGCCATCAGGTGTGCTCTAGAGACCTCTCCTCTCTCGAGGATAGAGGCAGAGGCCACGACTCTGGGCTCCCGGATGGGGGTGTGGGGAGAGGGCAGGCTAAGCTCTAATGGAGGTGGGAAAGGCTCTGGGGCCAGTCACTGCCCTACCAGGCAGGATGCGGGAGGACACCCCCCCACCTCAGGCAGGGCCAAGAACACTGGAGGGTCCACCTTGAGCCTGGGGCCAAGGAGCCCCCTCATCCCACCACCCCCGCTGCCAAGGCTCATGCTCTAAACCAGAGGGCACCGTCTGCCTCACCAAACAGAAATTGGGGATTTCTGCAGACTCCATCCCAAAGTCTAAGCCCGGAGTCCTGGCACCTCTGCCCCATCTCCAACCTTAAATTGGGCACTTCTGGAAAGGGACACCCCACCCAACACATCCCTGCACCACCACCACTACCTGGCAGCACAGACCTAAGGGACTCCGAGACCTAAGAACTGCAGGAGAGAGGGAGTGTGGAGTGACCCCTGGAGTGGCCACTTGGAGTCTCCCCTGTGCTGGGAATCGGGACGTCTGGGCGGTTCCAGTAACTCAGCTGTAGTTTGGTAAGGGGATCTCTGAAGGTTAGCTGGGTTGGGGGCCTAGACTGGGGGACAGAGCTTCTCCCAGCCCCCACTCAGATCTAGGAAGCAGAAGTCGGCTGGGACTGGGGTGGAGGATGAGGCAGGGCAGAGCCCCTCCCCTTGGGCAGAGGGCCTGGCCTGGAAGGAAAAACCAGGCTGGGACACGTGGGCTGGCTGGGTGTGGGAGGCGACGCGGGCAGGGCGGGGCGGTGGTCACAGCTCCGACTCAGGGGTGCTGGCCAGGAGGTAGCCACTCCCATAGCGTCCATTGGGGTTGCCACTGGTCTCCAGGGGCGATGTGCTGCCAGGCCCCAGGTAGGAGCGGTGAGTGGGCATGGGGGAGGGCGCCTCGCTCGGCACCTTGCTGAGGATGAAGCGGGTCTCGTCGTTCTCCTCCAGGTTGGAGATGTCCTTCATCATGCGGCCCTTCTTGTAGGACACGGAGAGGGTGTTGGAGCCGTCGGAGAGCAGGTGGAAGTGCCGCAGAACGAACACCACAGGGATGGGCAGGACAGCCACGACGATGAGCGTGATCAGGAGAGCCATGGCCCAGTTAGGGAAATACAGGTAGCGCTCGGCAGCCTAGGGGTGGACACGGGTGAGGGCTGCTGCCCGCCCTGCCGCAGCCTCACCCTCTCAGACTCCAGGACAACTTCCCTGCCGCACTCATCCTGGCCAGGCACTGGCAGATATGGGGTTCATCAGGGGCTGCTCCTTGGGTGAGCTGGTCCCCTTGGCTAAGGGCCTGAGCCTCCCTGGGTCTCAGTTTCTGCACTTGTAAAAAGTTGGGGTGGTTCCACTCCATGGACTCCACAGGGAGAGAAAACATGGGTTAGAAAGACTGGACAAGTGCGTTCACCTTTCTGACCCTCAGTTTCCCCATCTGTGTGACAGCGATAACACCACCTCTCTCTTTGGGTTGTTGTGAAGGTTACAGATCAGCTGTGCAAAGCCTCTGGCAGGGTCTGGCACCGAGTAGTTGCCCTATAAGGGGTTATCTCTACCACCTGTGGCATTAAAGGCCTGGGAAGATGCCAATGTCCCTGGGGTTTCAGGCCCCCGCCTCTCACCTCCTCCTTGATCCAGGCGCTGTAGCCCGGGGGCGTGACCCCCAGCTGGATGATGCTGGCCGTGGTGAGCACAGCCATGCACAGTGGAGACACGAACTTCCACATGTAGAAATAGAAGCGGTAGGGCTGGAAGCCCAGCATCTCCGTCAGCTCCTGCATGAACCTGCCAAGCACAGCGCAGGGTCCAGAAATTGGCACCCGCACTATGCCGGCACATGCCCCCCAGCCACCTCCTCCAGGAAGCCTTCACTGACCAGTCCCTCCCTCCCAGGCTGTTATACTCTTCGCATTCAATACATTATTCTGTGGCCCCACTGGCCTCTGAAAAGGCTCTGTTGTCCTCCCCTAACTTCCTCTGACTACGTCACGTCACACCTCACCCAGGGATATGATACAGCCCACAGGACACGCCCTGGGCAGGTGGACAGGCTCCAGAGGGCTTTGCTGGGCACCCAGCCCACCTGGTGCTGGCCTGGCTCTAGACTCCCCCTGCTGGAAGAGAGGTAGAAGTGCACATTCCTAGTGTCCAAAGGCAGAAGGCCGTCCTGACTCAGGGATGCCTAACCACTGGGCATGTGGGTGAAATTCCGGGAGGCTGGCAGGCTGTGTACATGAATAGCATTAAAAAAAATCATCTTTACCTCAGTAACACCTAGCTGAAATCTTGCATTTCTTTCTGTTATAAGTGCAAGCAACAACAGTAGTATTAAGAGTACCCAAGATGCTGTAAGCAATTGATTAAATCACAGATATTTCCCTATCACGTTACAATTGAGATACCGACAAACATCATTTAGGCTCATCACTGCTTTGAAATTACCATTGTTATTAGACCCACAGCTAGATCTTGTAACTTAATGCAGTAAAAATAAAGTACATGTATATTACTGTATCACAGATTTTAAACATTATTTTGCTAATTTTCAATATAACTAGTTTCCTATATAATCTTATATATTTTATCTTGTGCATTAAAAAATAACAGTCTGAGAAGGGGTACGGGGCTTCACCAGACTGCAGAAGAGGGAGAGCCTTTCCAGCAGCATGTTCTAACCCCGTCTCACAGGGTCGCTCTCTGTCTTATCAGCCCGTTCCCTCCTGCACTCTCCTAGGAAGTAGATGGCTGTAGCAGGGCCTGTGAGAGTCTGATTCTGAGACCAGGTCTAGACATCGGGGTGGGTCAGGCTGAGTGGGTTAGAGGAGCCCCGGGCGTTGCTGAGTGAGTGAAAGGACTTCCTGGGGACACAGATTTGTCCTGAAATGAGGAATGAGGCCAGGGGCTGACAGTGTGTATAGGTTTCCCTGAGGCTCAGGCTACGAGACCCAATCCTTTCATATTGCTGAATTCTCTTACCCCCACCCAACCCCAGACTTAGGGCCCAAACCACACATTGTCTCACACTCCTTTGTAGCTCACTCTAGAACTATGAGTCAGGCTGCTGAAGTCAATGGTTTCTTTGAGGGCAGGGGCCTCTTGTGTACCCACCAAGTGCTTAACGAGCTTGACAGAATTCTGAAGAGTTGGTACCCAGGAAAGATGCTATGGTAGTTTAAGCCCATTCGGGATGATGCCAGCGCCTGAATCCAGAAGACTCGTGTCCTCAGCCTGGCTCTCTCTCTCACCAGCCCAGTGGCCTTGGACAGTCGTGTCCTCTCTCTGAGACTCAGTTTCCCTAAGTGATCTGTAAGGGCACTTTCTGGCTGACATTCTGACTCTGTGATCTCCTGCGCCACTCATGAGCAGCCGTGGGAACACAGCACTCGCCAGGGAGTCATGATGGGTGGGATAGACCCCTCCTCCTGTCCCCAGCTCTCCCCCATGTCCCCCTTACTTCTTGGTTCCATAGATCCAGGCCACAGCAACGTTCTCAAGGATGACGATGACGGTGAGTGGCAGGGTGGCCGAGTAGTCATCAAACATGGTGACAAAGTAGTTTCCGGAGCGCTGGACGAACAACAGCCCCACGAAGAAGGCAAAGACACAGCAGCCCACTACAGAGAGCCGGGAGGCCGGTATGGGGCCAAAGGTGCAGGGTGGGTGGTGCCCCAGGGATCTTAGGGGCACCCAGGTCCCTCCCATCTCACCCCTCCTCACAGCAGTCCTGCATGGAGGTGGGAAGGGGGTCCAGATGCTGAGGTTCTGAGCTCCTACTCTACTAGGCAGGGAGCACCCTGGGGCTGGGAGTGACAGGGATGGAACAGGGTGCAGGCCCTGCACGGAGGAGGCCACCCCTGCTAAGACACCTCAGCAGGCCCTTGGGGAGAAGGGCAAACAAACCAAGAAAGAGGCCTATCTCCCAGCCCAGGTTTGGCACAGATTCCCAAACAGCCTTCTCCCTTCCGGCTCTGAAGTGCTCTTCTCTGGGTGGCGTAGCCAGGCTCCAGCTGTGTGCCGGGTTGGCTGGGGGGTGGGGGGGTGGAGCTTTCTAAGTATGGAGTCATGAATAACCCAGTGGGAACCCAATCTTTCTACAGTCAGAGTCACAACCTGTTCACTGTTCCCCTGGACAGCCCACAAGCCCAGTGGGGGCTGCCGGGAGGAGTTACCTGTGAACATCTCCTTGGGCACCTTGAAGGTGTCGATGATGGGCGTGGTGATGCCCGCCATGGTCCCGATCATACTGCCCAGGCCCAGGTTGATAAGCATCAGGAAGAACATGACGGACCAGAACGGGGAGGCGGGGAAGTGCGTCATGGCCTCGGTGAAGGCGATGAAGGCCAGGCCTGTGCCCTGCACGGACTGAGGGTGGGTGCGGAGGGCGGGGCTGAGTGAGGGTCCACGCCCACCTGGGGGCCCCCTGCTTCCTTATCTCTGCCCTCAGAGCTTTAGGAATATAGCTGTTCCCTCCTTCACAGAGATCCCCGCCCCCCTAAATCCTCTTGCTTTCAGCCAGTGGGTCTGAAATGTGAGTGGGCATCAGAATACCCCCCAGGGAGTAAAACATTAATTCAGGACTTCACCTGTGGGGCCTGGAATCTACGAGTTGTCCAAGGACCCCAGGTGATTCAGATGAAGATGCTCACTTTTAGAAACACACCCAGCTCAAGACTCTCCTCCTCTAAGCAATGCAGCCGCCCCCAGCTCTGAACGCCAGACTTTACCGAAGTGGTCTCAGCCTCAGCTGCCCAACGGACTCAAGTTGGAGCCTTTTAAAAACACTGATGCCTGGGTCTCTCCACGAGGACAATGATTTGTTTGGCCTGGGGGTAAAGCTGGGTATCAGGGTTTTATAAAGCCCCCAGGTGACTCTGATGGGCAGCCAAGGTAGAGAACCACTGCTTTAATGCCCAGGTCCCTGCTCACAGGGAACTGACCACACACTGTCCGCTGACATCACTTCTGTGCTATCCTGTAGTGTCTGCGGACTGCGAGGGAACACCTCCCCAAACTGTGAGAGTGTAGTTCTTGTCATTTAGATGTTATCAAGATTGTATTATGTAAAAAAACTGCTATGGGGACTTCCCTGGTCCAGCGGTTAAGACTGTGCTCCCAATGCAGGGGGCCCGGGTTCTATCCCTGGTCAGGGAACCAGATCCCGCATGCCACAACTAAAGATCCCGCATGCCACAACTAAAGATCCCTCATGTCGCAACTAAAGATCCCACACATGGCAACGAAGGTCCCACACATGGCAATGAAGATCCCGCATGCCACAACTAAGACCCTGCACAGCCAAATAAATAAATGTTTTTTTAAAAAGCCTGCTACCATCCTACTTCTTTTTTTTTTTTTTTTTTTTTGCGGTGAGCGGGCCTCTCACTGTTGTGGCCTCTCCCGTTGCGGAGCACAGGCTCCGGACGCGCAGGCTCAGCGGCCATGGCCCACAGGCCCAGCCGCTCCGCGGCATGTGGAATCTTCCGAGACCGGCACACGAACCCGTGTCCCCTGCAACGGCAGGCGGACTCTCAACCACTGCGCCACCAGGGAAGCCCTACCATCCTACTTCTATTCAGAGGACCCGGCCACGCCTGTGAGAATGGGGCAGGGTCTCAAGCAAGGGCGCCGTCCTTTATGCTGCCAGTTACCTGGGGAAGAAACCAGGGCAGGGGTGCCCAGACATGGCCCTTTCACTCTTGATCACATGGGAAGAGCTCACAGGCGACACAGTCCCTCAGCATTAGGCTGGCGCCAGTAGAATGCAGCTGACTTTTTCACGAGCACAGGGAAAGCGTCATCTTCCCTGGCTCCACGGAGAAGGGGAGGGTTGATCGAGGCTGACTGAGAGGAGCTGGCTCAGCCCCATGTGAGCCCTGGCACCAGCTGGATCCCAGGACCCCGTGGGTATGTCTCTCTCCTGTTACCCCTCCTAACAGAACAGTCACTTTGAAAGTTTCCAGCTGTGCAAACGGGGATAGAAGCAAGGTGTCCAAACTTGGGCCTGCACGTTAATGAGGGGCAGCATTGCCCTGCCCTCCCCAGGGGCTAAGGGTCACTGTGGCAGTGGGAGTGGGGCAGCTGGGGGAGGGGCAGAAGCATCAAGATTTGAACCCTGGCTCCCCTACTTCTTAGCTGTGAGACCTCAAGCAGGCTCCCAGCTTACAGGCTGCTCGCTTGTAAAACAGGAGACAACGTTAATACTCGGCTCACGGCTCTGTCACGAGGGCCCAGGGGATAGACAGCAAAGGGCAGACGCTAATGTAAACACTTACTTTCTGCGTGCTGTGTCCAAGGCACTGTTCCAAACGCATTACACATGGCAGAGACGGGTGCGCAGGAAACCCATTCAAGACACGTGAAAGCCGTCCCCGTTCCCGTTGATTTCTGGGACTTGTGCACCTGCCTCGTCTTCTCAGAGAGACTCAGCCTACCTCAGGGCAGGGGTTTTGGCCAGCACCTTCCCTCTGTGCTTCTCTGGGCACATAGTAGGTCCTCACTTATCAAGTAAAAAAATGAGTCCCTGGAGGCTTTCTGCACCCAAGCTCCAGCCACCCATGGCCTGTCTCTGGGTCTTGCACTCCCACACCTGCCTTTCTGCCCATCCTGGAAGGACAGCCTGCCCCATACCTTGTCCAGCTCATCCTCCAGAAGGCAGGGGTCGAGGCCCAGGGCTGAGAAATGGTCCTCCTTCACGGTCTTGATGACCTTGTACATCTCCGTGTAGTCCTTAGTGGTCAGGTGAGAGAAGTTGACGTGAGGAGGGATGAGGGCCCGGCTCAGGATGTCGGTGTTGAGGTACCCCAGGATCTTCTCGGCATTCCTGCAGCACAAAGGGAAGGGTAAAGTCAAAAGGTTTAAAACAAAAAAATTGAAAAAAAGGTAAAAAAAAAAAAAAGTTCAGGTAAAAAGGCAGGACTGGGCACCATCCTGGGGGTACCTCCTAGACACCCAGGCAGGATGCCATGGGCATCGACGGAGACATCTCTGAAGCTGTCCCTGTGGTCCAGGGCTGGGGACAGAGAGCTCCTCTGATCTCCATCGCCCAGCGCGGGTGGAGGGGGACTCTCCCAGGGGAAGGTGGACGGCGAGAGAAAAGGACAGGAGGAGAAAGGGGCCACCTACTCGACCACACACTTCTCGTTCATGATGTTGGCCTTGAAGCCCAGCACAGCGAACACCACGAGGGTGGCCAGCACCGAGGTGAAGAAGTTGATGAAGGACACCAGGGCGGCGTCGAAGTGGCAGTTGTTGTCCTGTTTGTTGTAGCTGGAGAAGGCGATGACACCCCCAAAGCCTAGCCCCAGGGCGAAGAAGACCTGTGTGGCTGCCTCCCGCCACACCTGGGGGTCCAGCATCTTGTCCAGCTGTAGTGGGGGAGGGGCGACCATGGCAGGGGAAGAAAAGAGACACAGAGATCATGGCTTAGGGAGTTCCCTGGCGGTCCAGTGGTTAGGACTCGGTGTTTTCACTGCCGTGGCCCAGGCGCAAACCCTGGCCGGGGAACTAAGGATCCTACAAGCAGGCGGCGCAGCCAAAAAAAAAAAAAAAAAAAAAGATAACGGCTTTATTCTCGTGCAGTGGAATTCCCACCACACCCCAGTTCCTCAGCCTCACGGAGTCCAGAGGCAGCGTGGCACAGTGGTAAAGAGCTACGTGCGGCCTGGGCAATTCCTCTAACACCCCCTGAGCCTCAGGTCTCCTATGGGTAAAACACAGATAGCAAGAGCATCAGGAATCTAAAAAATACAACAAAGTAGTGAATATAACAAAAAAGAAACAGACTCACAGGTATATGGAGAACAAACTAGAGGTAATCAGTGGGGAGAAGGAAGGGGGGGCAAATAGGGGGAGGGGATTACGAGGTACAAACTATTGTTTATCAAATAAGCTACAGGGATATATTGCACATCACAGGGAATATAGCCAATATTTTATAATAACTATAAATGGAGTATAACCTTTAAACATTGTGAATCACTGTATTGTATACCTGTAACATATAATATTGTACATCAACTATATTTCAATTAAAAAAAAGAGTATCAGTTTCAGATGATCGTTGTGAGCCAGGTAAGATAAAATAAACGCTACATGCTTACATAGTAAGTTTTCGGTTAATTTTAACTGCTATCGTTGCTTACCATGGAGCTATCATACCAAGGAACATCTTCAAGGCCATCAGGAATGATGTGTAGGGCAAACTCTAGGGAGTGACATTCACTTAGACTATAGTGTGAATGGTGCCTCCTGGAGTCGTGCAGTATACAGCCTGCACAACTGTACAAGACAACTAAGAACACAAACGTCTCCCTCCTCCACCTCAAACCATGAAAAAAGATACCAACCTCTCCCTCCTGCCCACCCAAACTCCCTTTTCCAAAAAAGAAAAAAACCTTAAGTTCATTCATATACATCTACAGGCCCTAGATCACAGAAGAATCACCCCCAACCCACCCAGCTTGAAGCACAGAACCCAGACACTTCCTGGAGAGGGGAGCCCCGACCTGACCTGTCCATCTGCCTTCAGACCCAACAGGCGCCAGGACGTCCACAGTATCTAGATGGCTTGGGGCAATTTCTGAACGCGTTTCATGTCTGTTTTCCTTTTACTGTTTGCTCCTCAATGCAGGGACGAGGGCTTGGGCCCAGCATAGGGTCTTAGAGTCAGAAAGACCCAGGTCTAAGTCTGACTCCCTCTTTAAAGAGCTGAGAAGGCTTAGGCAGGTGATAGTGCCTGTTTTCTGAGCCTCCTGAAAAATGGGAATAATAACAAAGTCTCCCTCCAAGAATGATTCTGAGGACCAAATGTACAATCTCAAGTAACGCCTGGCTCGCAGGAGCATTTAATCCTGACAAAATGCCTCTGACCTGCTCAGGACAGAGGTGGGTTTGGGGTTCTTTGGGGGTTTTTTTTTGTTTGTATTTTTTGGTGGGGGAAGGAATTGTTTTCTACATTTAGAAGAGTAAACTAAGACCCAAAGGTGAAATAACTCACTCGAAGTACTGGAGCCAGCCAGCCGGGGCAGAGGAGTTACTAAAACACAGATCGTCTGACATCGGGCCATGGCGCCCTCCTGGCACCATCTCCTGACTCAGCTGGTCTGCCGCTATACTCCTCAGACCACTTTCCCTTTGGACCTTTGCTGCTGAGGTGGACCCAAGTGACTTCACTCCAAACAGAGGAGGGAGGCAAGGAGCGAACTAGAGAATCTCCTACTCACCCTGTGGGCACAAGCCCCAAGTGGTCCTGGCCCGGTTGCCCCTGACTGCATGCCTATAAGAGAGTCTGTTCCTTGTGTGTACAGTAAAGTGATGGGCTTAGGGTCCATCCAGCTCTAATATTTCAGTCCTAACATCTAGGACAGAGGCCCACCATCTCAGCAGCTTCCCAGGCGTGTCTGAGCACCAGGAGTCACTGCCCAGCTGAGAAGGTGTTGGCAAGCTTGGAGGCTGGCAGAGCGATGGGCTAGGGGAGGAGGAGGGAGATGCATTCCAGGGGAGATTACAGTCCCTCAGTCCACACAAAATTGGTAAAGCCATCTTTGGCCCACCAAGAAAGCCCCGAGCCCAGACCTTAAGGAGCCAAGAGCCCCTTGTCATTCATGAGGAGGTGACACCCTCCCACCCCCTCCCCCTCGCTGTACATTCAACAGCTGTAACGTGTGTGGGCTACCTGTGGATACGACATGCAGCCACTCGTCCATCAAACCCTGAGCACCTACTGTGGGCCAGGCCTGGTACTGGGTGGTGGGGAGCCACGAGGAGCAATAGGAGGCAAGGTCCCAGCTCGCGTGGAGCTGACATTCTGGTTGGAGAGATGGACATTGGTCAAATGACCCCATAAATAGATGCTAAGTTGCAAAAGTGACAAGGGCTGGGAAAGCCAGGTACCTAATGCTGGGAGATCCTGTGATAGGGGGATTTGAGTGAGTTAGGAGGTCAGGGAAGGCTTCCAGAGGAAGGGATCTTTGAGCTGCCCTTGCTAAAGTGAGGGAAGAGCATTCAGGCAGAGGGAACAGTGTGTGCCGAGGCCCTGAGGGGGGACGGAGGAGGACACCCTCCTCACACGGGGAGCTATGTGTGTAGGGAAGCAGAGAGGACAAGGCAGGAGTGGCACAGGCGAGGCTGGGAGAGTCAGAGGAGTCACAGCAAAGGCCCGTAAGGATCCTTGTCTTGATCCTAAAAAGGCACTTAACCAGGGAAGGCACGAAGGGGTGTGAAGGACGAGGGAAACAATCGGATGGGCATTTCTTAAAGAAACCAGTGGATGCAGCAGATCTGCGAGGAAGCACATCCTGGGATTCAGGTGGGAGGTCATGGTGGCGTTGCCTAGGGTCAGGGTGGTGAAGACAGAGAGGGTATAGCAGGAAAACACAAGTCTACCTTAGTGACGGACTGGACTTGGGGGGCGCTGGAAGGGGAGATGCCAGGGTAACGGCCACAGCCCTGGCCTGCAGACCTGAGCCGGTGGATGTGGAAACAGCGGAAGAGGGGTCAGTGTCGAAGGGGTTAGAACAGGGAAGATCAAAGCATCCCTTCTAGAAATGCTGAGTTTAATGTGTCACGTAAGGTAGATAGCTAGTGGGAAGCAGCCGCATAGCACAGGGAGATCAGCTCTATGCTTTGTGACCGCCTGGAGGGGTGGGATAGGGAGGGTGGGAGGGAGATGCAAGAGGGAGGGGATATGGGGATATATGTATATGTATAGCTGATTCACTTTGTTATAAAGCAGAAACTAACACACCATTGTAAAGCAATTATACTCCAATAAAGATGTAAAAAAAAATGATATCTACAAGGAGATGTCAAGCCAGTAGTTAGACAAATGAGTTTGGAATTTCGAGGACAGCGCTGAGCTGGAGGTATAATGTGTGCGTAGCAGGTGTACAGGCAGTGATTGCCCTGAGGCTGTGGATAGAGTGAGAAGAGGCAAGAGCCTGGGGCAAGTCAACATCTGCAAGTTTAAAGCAGGGAAGAGGATCTTACAGGGAGGGAGAGGAGGCCGGAGGAAAAGCAGGAGAGGGCTGGATCACAGAGGCCATGGGAAGAAAGGCCGCCAGGGAGAAGTGGGGACCCCTGCTATGGAGTGAAAGATGCTACAGCCACGAGGTCATGGGTGAGCTTAGTCGGAGCTGTACGGGGAGCAATGGGGCCAGAAGACAGAGAGGAATGAGGAGAGTTGAGAAGCAGAGGGGAGGAAATGGCGGACACTCTGGAGAAGCTAGGCTTGGAATGAAAGGCAGGGCAGTATCGGGGGAAGGCTAGAAATCTGGAGCGTTGCTTTTTGATTTGTTGTCTCGTTTTGTTTTTAATGCAGTGACTTGACGATACCTAAAGCTGATGGAGGGCAGCAGACCTAGAGGAGGGAAGAGGAGCTATCTGCCATAGGGGACCCTTGAGCTGCTCACCTGGGAGACGACAGAAGGAGGACAGGATGGGGCAGCTGTGGGCAGGGCTGTATACATATTCTGTTTCTGTCTCCGCCATCTAAGGGAGTTTTCGTCTTGGTGGCTTCTGTTTTCCCCATAAAGCAGGAGGCAAAATCAACTGTTGGGGGTAAGGTGCACTGGGAGGAGAGGTCAGAAGGTTCAGACAGTGGAAGGGGTTGAAAATGTTCACCATGGAACACAGGAGAGAAAGATGGCCAGAGAAATGGCGCAGGGTCATTCCACACTGTTGAGGGCCCGCTTGCAGTGTCAACTTCTTTACAAAAGTGGTACAGACCTGCATCTCTTCATCTAAAAGCCTTGGGACCAGACTGGTTTTGGAAAACAGTTCTGTTTCCAATTTTACCGTCGAAAGGTAATATGGTGCATGTGCCACATAATTACATAACACCCCCCATGGGGTCTGGGGCAGCACCCTGTAATCAGACACATTAGTATTTCTGCAGCAGAATATGAATATTCACACCAAGTGAATCGATAAAGACTATAAATACTCTCACATCTGTTCAGGTCATTTTGTCGCCAAATGAGTTCTGGGAGAAAGAAAAAACTTTCTTGTTTTTCAGGGCTATTTGGATTTTGGCACTGTGCATAAAGAAATAGGCGCCTATACACGCTCCTAATAGAAATCTGGAGATTATTTTAAAAGGGAGAACAAAATAATCATAGTTCCACTGGGAAAGGACTTCTGTACCTCCCTTCTCCTGGGTGGGTTTTTGTGTTTTTTTAAATGATCCTCTCAGAAGTTTCCAGAAATGGGTAGATTACTTATGTCTGGAAGGCGTGCTGGTATTCACTGAAGTTTACGGATGTCAGTCATGACAGTCCTACCAATCCGCTGGAACCTCAGGCTAAAAAACCTGGACCTAGTGGGAGGGCTCTGGGTACTTTGCAGAGTTCCAACTAGGAGGAAGCATAAGATTTTGTAAGAAAGGGCCGGTTGAAACGGGCATAGCGCTGGCAACGTCGTTTGCATGTTGAAACATCTTTCATGGTTCCCCCGCTGCCTGCTGGAAAATGTTTTTCCATTCTGTGTTCTGAACATCCTAACCACTCTTCAAAAGCACCGTGGTCTTATACTTCTGGCCTTTGCCCAGGCTGTTCCCTCTGCCTGGAATTCCCTTCCACCTACTCACTTTCTGGTGAACTCCTATTTATTTCTCAAAACCCAGCACAAATATCACCTGCTCTTTGAAGCTTTTCCTGACTGCCTCTGGCAGAGCTACTCGTGGTGCCTGGACTCTCACAGTTCTTGTCCATACCCACATTTCAGGTTTATGTGTCTGTCTTCCTTTCCACACTTGGTGCTTGTTAGGGGTGGAGCGCATCTCCTGTTCATCTTTGTGTGAGCAGTGCCTGGCACATAGGAGAGAAGGAAAGAGTGGGGGGCAAGAGAGAGACAGACAAAGGCTGACCTGTGTCCTCGAGGTGAGCTGATCAGGAAGGACCACAGCAGGGGCTATGAAGTTGTATAAGCCTTTTTGTGCTAAGATGCAGTCTTCTTGGACAGGAAGATCCTTAGGACTTTAAACTTCTACTTTCTACACAAGCCTATTTTAATGCTGGCTTCCTTTCCATCTCCTTTCCTTCTCTTCTCTCTCTCTCTCTCTCTCTCTCTCTCTCTCATTTTGAAGTAATTATTTCCTTTTTGATCTATGTCAGTCATTACCAAAGTTTTTACAAAAAGGCCTGGGCCGTTTATGAGACTCAAACACATGTCATCATTAGGATTTTCACCACTTCCTAAGCCTAAAACTAAGATGTGGATAAATTCCTAGGCCCAGGCACCATCAGGGCCCATTTCATAAATGGAGGCGGCCACTTCAGGGAGGACACCATAATCCCAAACTGTGCCTGAGAGCTGACCCTACAGCATGCGGGATTTCTCAGAGGACAGGGTAGGATTGCCTTACATGCAATGATTTTGGACGGAAACAAAAACTGGTTTTTGTTGTATGTTAAGATGGTATTTAATTGCTGTTATTTCAAAAACTGTTTTTTGTTGTATGTTAAGATGGTATTTAATTGCTGTTATTTTTCCACTTTTAAGAATTGTAGAACATTGATTACAAAATGTACAAAAGTGGAGAGGATAGTGTTATGAACCCCCATGTACCCATCACCAGCTTCAACAATTATCAACACACGGCTAATCTTGCTTCCTCTATATCCCCACCCTTCCCCCCATCCACCTCTAGATTATTTTGAAGTGAGTTGATGGATCCAAATCTGACATTAAGAAGCCCCCAGGAAAGCAGCTGAGAGGGCCAAGGCTTGGCCTTCGTGTGAATGGTCCCTGGGCATCCCCCCTTCCAGCCTGCAGTGTGCAGGGGCACTCTTGCCGGTGGAGAGGACCGGAAGCCCAGTGCACATCTGGGGGTAAAGAGAGTCAGGCACCTTCAGGACTGAACGCCTGTGTTCCCTGAATTTAAAGGGGCTCTTTGAGGATTTCATGGATGATAGTGTCTGATCTCCACAAGGTCCTGATCATAGTGTCAACGGAGGATGAACCCAAGACCAGACCTCAGGAAACCCAGTGTCCTTTCTGGACATCAGGATGTGACCGCAAGAAAAGAGGTGGGAAATGGGCTTTCCCCACTGAAAACAAGGCTCAAACCTGCCTCGGGGTGCCCACCCTGAAACAGAGCAACGGCGTCCTGCCTTCCCTTGGCACACGGCTGAGTCACTCCCTCACGCGGGGAGCAAGGTGTTCCACGGCATTTGACTCAGCAGCATGAAGATGCTTGCTGAATCGACAAGCAGCTGCTGCGCCCTAGCCCGGGCTGGTGCATGACAGGAGTGCACGTCGCCCTTGCTTCTCAGCACAGACGGGCCCGCAGACGCCAGATGGCACTGGGGCACCTGGTTCCCACTGCCCAAGAGCAGTGTCACCTTCATGACGGAGAAGAAAACTAGCTAATGCTCACCATGCACTCCCTGCACCCCGAGACAGTCCTATATGCTCTCCTGACGGTGCGGTGAGGGAGCTGCCGTGGTTCACCCCATCTTGCAGCTGAGGAAACTGAGGCCACAAGAGGCCAAGGAACTTGTCCTCCCACGACTGAGTGATGAGCTGGGATCTGAGCCAGACGGTCCAGCTCCAGAGCCCACCACTGGGAACAAGGTTGGGCTGCCCTCACCACCCTGCTCAGAAGCCTTACGCTAGTTGCGGGGGTCACGGAGTTCCTCCACTAACCACTACACCTGGGCCTTTGCGGAGACCCCACTTCTCCTGTCTGAGGGTGAACGCACACCCCTGACCCTGCGGCCTGTCCTCACCGGGCAGGACCACTCACTCGTCTAGACCCCAGAGGCCGCAAAGAAGATGCCCGCAGCTCCCACGCGGCTCAGGTTGTGCCAGGCCCCGCCCTGAAAAACTGGTGCGGCTTCCATCTTACTGATTATAGGTTACGTGGTTTAAAACTCAAAAGGCATAAAAGGTCTCCTTTTTCTCACCCCTGTATTCCAGATACTCAGTTCCTCTTCCCTAGATGTAACCACAGTACCAGTCTCCTCCCTACCCTTCTAGTGATATTTTATGTGTATACCAGCAATATAGATATATGCATGCACACACACACACATATACCCATGCACACACACTCAGGTCACACACATGCATATCTACGTGTGTGTGTATTCCTCCCTGTTTCTTCCCTACTGTCCACCAGAGATGTCGCTCCCAGCCTTAACACTCCCTCATCCTGCTGAGTTGGGAACCCACAGGGTTCCGGGGCTCCTGGTAAGCTGCCCCCCTGTCCCTGCCCACTCATAGCCTCGTCCTCACAGTTGGCTTAAGGGACCACCAGGCCAGGTCCTCGGTCCCAGGGTCCAGTTTAGCTCCGCTGCTGCAAGATGTCCACGACTCCAGGGTCATCCTTCATCTGGCCTTCATCCCGGGAGGGCCAGGTGTGTCCCCTGCTCTGGCTCAAGTCTCTGCGCCACTGCCCACAACTGCCTGCACCCTACCACTGGGCCCTGTTATCAGCACAATGCCCATTACTACAGCGCATCCAGTTCTCTTCACCTTCCTGCTGTGACTCAGCAGCTCTCCATCCTGGCTACACATTAGAATCACCTGGGGCCCTCTGACGCTCTACTGCCATCTGGACACCACACCCAGCGATCCTGATTAACGAGTCCGATTGCTGGATTCCCATTAGTCGAGGGTGGGCCTGAGCACTGGTAGTTTTTCCTGGTCGTTACAGCTCCCAGGGGAGCCTGATGT
This sequence comes from Grampus griseus, assembly GCF_964374135.1. Classification (NCBI taxonomy): domain Eukaryota; kingdom Metazoa; phylum Chordata; class Mammalia; order Artiodactyla; family Delphinidae; genus Grampus; species Grampus griseus. The sequence goes on from NC_139017.1 coordinate 86,870,166, forward strand.
GCAGGCAAGGGCTGAGCAAGGGGCCCTGCGGCCAAGGCGGGCCCTGCAGCCTCTCAGGGGGAAGGCTGTTTTCTTGCACACTTAGGAGCACTGGGCCTGAGTGGACAAAGTGCTTTCCGCTCTCCCGGCCGCTCCCCACATTCCACTGCACACTGTTGCTCTTCCCAACACTACTGCTGCTGTCATCTAAGTGATTTCAATATCTCCATCAATGTCCCCTCCAACAATCTGCCTCTGGGTCCCTTTTCTTCCTCCCTTCTGAGACAGGAGCAAAGCGGGCAGGGCACAACCTTTAGAAGAATGACAGAGCTGTTGAGGATACAACGAAAACTGGTTAGAATGGATTAGGCCCAAGATGGCGGAAGATTCGACTTCCAGTGGACTTTGAGCCTCATGATACATTCATGTCATAGATTAGCTACATGACACACCCACAGGCGCCAGGACAGTTCCCGGGCCAAGCATAAAAGGCCAAAAGGTGGGTGATGGCCCAGTTCCTGGAAATCCCCGCCCCTTTCCCAAAATAGTTGGAATAATCCTCCCACACCTTAGCCTATGAAATTACCCAGACCATAAAAACTACCCACCTCACCCCTCGGGGCCTCCTGAGACCCACTGTGTACCTCAGTAAACCTGCTTTCACTTTACGATGCTTGCTCTTGAATTCTTTCCTGCGTGAAGTCAAGGACCCTCCCTTGGCAGCCCATCCCAGGGACTCACCCGAGACCTGGGCCATGACCATCCTCTCAGGCCCCATTTTCCTGCAACACTTCCAGTACTCTTTGTCCTCCCCCACTCCTATGGTCATGCCATGGCCTTTGTCATGACCACTTGCTGTGCTCCAATTAAACCTCAGTTTTTAAGGGTCCCATACTCCAAAGCACCCCATCTTTCCAGCTCACCTCTAGTATCTAAACTCTAAAAACTCTTCAGCCCTGCTGGGACCTCCAATCCTTTGGCCTACCTCCATTTCACTGCCCCTCACCCTGTTTGTATCCTAACTTTCCTTCGTCACCGGCTTAGTCAACATCCATCCTTCTCGTCACTCCTTGCTTACACTCATCTCCCCTGCCATCTCTCCATTGTCATCGCTTGATAAGCTCCTGACCCTGGGGATGACCAACCCCCCATCTACTCTGGGCCTGCCCCCAAGCAGCAAGTGTAGCCGGACACAGCGCACACCTTGGGCCCAGGACACATGGGACCTTGAACTAATTATTTAACTTCTCTGTGCTTCAGTTTCCCCATGTGGAAAACGGTGATAATAATAATACTTCTAGAACTGTCATGAGTTTAAATGAGTTAATATACGTAAGGTGCCTCACATAGTAAGCACTGACTGCTGGAAAACATGTGATTGTTCTAAGTGTCTCACTGATGGTGAGAACAGCCTGCCTTCAGAGATGATAAAATACTGTCCACCGTGGAACTGGAACCACGCTGGCTGCCTTCCCTGCTCCCCCGACCCCTGACCTCCAGCTCCTGTCCCCTCCACCCCCGTGTGCATGCATCCCCATCTCGTCACAATTACGTCACACTCACCCCTCCTTAGGCCTCCAACCCCTCCCCCACCATCCCTACTCTCAGCTGATGACCTTGCTGCCTACTTTACAGCGAAAAATGACCCAATGAGAAGAGAGCTCCCACAGTGAGAATATCCTCGCCATTGCTTCTCAGCTGCCAGCATGTGTGCCACAGGCTGGCCCATCCCCTCCTGCTCCTACGGGGACCGTGTGTGCTCCAAGCTAAGCCCAACTCCTCCACCTGGGCACTGGGTCCCATCTCTCCTGCTTATTCAAGGACTTTGCTTCCCTCCTCTCCTATAGCATCAATTTCCCTCTCTTTTTTGGATTTTTTAAAAAACTGTACAGTTCAATGGCTTTTAGTATATCACAGAGTTGCACAACGTTCCCACAATCAATTTTGGAACATCTTCATCACCCCAAAACGAAAGCCCATACCGTTAACAGTTACTCCTCATTTCTCCCCCAACCTCCCCACAAGCGACCACTAATCTGTTTTCTGTCTTTACAGAATCACCTATTCTGGACACTTTATATAAACAGAATCACACAATATGTGGTCTTTTGTGACTGGTTTCTTTCTCTCAGCATAATGTCTTCAAGGATGAATTCATCCATATTGTAGCATGTACTTCATTCCTTTGTATGGCCAGCTAATATTCCATCGTATGAACACACTACCTTTTATTTTTCCATTCATCAGTTGATGGACATTTGAGTTGTGTCTACTTTTGGCTCTTATGAACAATGCTGCTATGAACGCTTGCGCACAAATTTTTGAACATATGTTTTCAGTTCTCTTGGATGTGCGCCTAGGAGTGGAGTTGCCGGGTCATACACTAACTCTGTGTAACCTTTTGAGGAACTGCGAGACTGTTCCAAAGCGGCTGCACCATTTTACATTCCCACCAGCAACGTATGATGGATTATTTTTATCATGATATAAAATTCTTAAATAACACCTTTGATCCCATGGTCCTCTCTGGTTACCACCCCATTTCCTGTTCCTCTGCTCCCCTTACAGCAAAACTCCTGAAAATCAGTGGTCTTTATTGCTCGCCTCCAGTTCCTCCCCTCCCATTTTCCCTTGAACCCACTGTTACTAGACTTTGTCCCCAGCATGCCACCGAAACAGCTCTTGCTGAGGTGCCAGTGACCCCCCTGCTGCCAAGCACATTGGCCATTTCTCAGTCCTCATCACTGACCTCTCAGCAGCTTTGGACTTGGCTGACCATTCCCTCCTTCTTACAGCACTTTCTCCACTTGGCCTCCGGGATGGACCTCTCTCTCTCTCTCTCTCTCTCATTTCTCCTCCGCCCTCATTGGCGATCTCTCCCCCAACCTCTAAACACTGGGACCCCAGTGTTCAGTGTTTAGTCCTCTTCTCTATGTTCACGATGTGATTGTAACCAGTCCACGACTTTAAATTCTCAGACTCCCAAATTTATACTTCCACGTGACCTCCAGACTCATCTATCCCACCACCTACTCAGCTTCTCCACTTGGATATCTCTTAGATGTTTTAGACCCGCCACGTTCAAATCAGTACTCTCGGTCTTCCTCACCAAACCTGTTCCCCCCAACCACATCCTCCTGGTTGCTCAGGCAAAAGGCCTTGCAGTCACCCTTGTCACCCTCTCTCTCACATCTCACATCCAATCCAGCAGCAAATCCTGTTGACTCTGCTTTCTGAATATAGCCTCAATCTGACCACTTCTCATCACTTCCATTGACATCACCTGGGCTCCAGCCAGTCACCTCCCACCTGGATGAATTCTAGCACCTGGAAGGAGGCTTCTCCCTAGTCTACCCTTGCTCCCTCAGACTCTCAGTGGCAACCAGAGTGATCCTCAGAAGACGGGAGTCAGATCATGTCACTCCTCTGCTCAGAACTGTCCAGTGGCCCCCATTTCACCCCAAGGAAACACCAGAGTCCTTACCTGGCCTACAGGACCCTCCTGCTCTGGCTCCCCATTGGCCCCGTGGCCACAGGTCCTATCTTTCTCCCCTCCCACTCCAGCCACAACAGCCTCTTTGAGAATGACAGACACGTACAAACTTAAGGGCTCTTCATTTATTGTTCTCTCTGTTTAGAATGGGATACTATCCAACTATCCACATGGCCTGCCCCCTCACCTCCATCGAGTCTTCACTCAAATATCACTTTCTCAGGGAGGCCTTCCTTGAGCACACTAGTAAGCAACACTCTCCCCAGTGCTCCGAATCCTTCTTTCTCTGGTTTATTTTTCTCCTTAGTAACACCATCCAACAACTCCTTTGTCTTACATTATCTGTCTCGTTTTACTAAAATATAAGCTCCAACACGGCCAGGAAGTTTATCTGCTGGATCCCAGAACCCACAACAGTGCCAGAACGTAACAGGAATTCAATGAGCCTTTATTGAATGAAGAAATAAATAAATGATGGTCTTTCAGGTTGTTTTCACTCTTTTGCTACTAAAACAAATGCTGCAATGACCAATATTATGCACAGATCATTTTGTTTGTGGGTGAGTACATCTGTAGGACAAATACCTAGAAGTGGAATTGCTAGGCCAAGGGACGTGAACAGTTGTAATTTTGATAAATATTCCCTGGAAGTTTCGGCGGTTACAAAATCTACCATAATCCATTTTATACTGAGCAAAGCACATGGTTAGTTGTATGGGACTCCATAGTGACTCGGGTTTTTAACTGGATGGAAAGAAGAATCCAGAAAGTAGCCCAAGGAATTCAAGAAGTTCGTTAGCCATTAACATGAGCTACTGTCCCCATCAAAAGTGCTAGTGGGGGCTTCCCTGGTGGCGCAGTGGTTGAGAGTCTGCCTGCCGATGCAGGGGACACGGTTTCGGGACACGGGTTCGTGCCCCGGTCCGGGAAGATCCCACATGCCGCGGAGCGGCTGGGCCCGTGAGCCATGGCCGCTGAGCCTGCGCGTCCGGAGCCTGTGCTCCGCAACGGGAGAGGCCACAACAGTGAGAGGCCCGCGTACCGCAAAAAAAAAAAAAAGTGCTAGTGGGTCATCATGGTATCCTGGCCACACTGCATTCATCACACTTAATAACTGCTTGAAGGCATGGACTGAGAGCCCAGGTCCTCTAGCTTGGATTATTTCTGATGTTGGAAGATTTTATAGCAGGGGACATCTTCCTGGTTATTCAGCATACCCACGGAGGGCCTGTGCTTCTTTCAGGTGGATTCTGAGATGCCCTGGACAAAAATCTGCTTGGACTGTCCCATGGCTGCCAAATGGCATGACCCCTGGTGATGTCATTTACATTTCGGTCAATATGAATGGAGCAGTGCACAGGCTGGGCAGCTGTGTGCAGTGACCCTGGCACTCCACAGCAGTATACTAGAGCCAGGACTTGAAAAGGCTCCCGGGTTCCTCATATCTCACCAAGCCCATGCTGAAACAGTCCCAGCTCTGCAACAGTAGCCTGCCATGTATGGACAGTCAGACATTTGTGTCTGAGAGTAGGACCACACTTTTTGCAGATGACTTGGAAGGATTTGTAAACAGGAACCCACCCCAGCCATCACTACTGGGCCTCACCTGCCTAAAACAAATGGTGACACAGGCTGTGAAGGAGATCCCTGATGGAGGGGTTTGGTCTCTGAAGCCCTCAAGCCTCCCCTTCCCTGCTCAATACATCCCTCCAGGGTCAAGGGCAGGAGCTGCCCCATGGCACTGCTCCGTGGACAAGGTCTCAAGATGGGCCCCATAGGCTCTATCCATACCTGAAGGTCACAAGAGCTAGACGGACCAGGGACCACACCTGCTGGTTCTTGGTGACCTGGCTCCTCTAGGGCCTTCTGGATTTGATTTAAGTTTCACCTCATGAAGACTCGGGGCCTCTGCAAATGCTAAAGTGGAACCACACTGTTTCCTGAACATCCAGGAAAAGCTTTGGGAAAGGAGTGCCCCTGTTATTCAAAGTGTACATCAACCTTTTTGCATCCACCTGACTGGCAAAAATTGCAATGTAATACATGTGGAGCAACTGGGACTCTCATATACAACTGGTGGGAGTGTTAATATCGATAGACGCAGCCACTTTGGAAAGCAACTCGGCCAACACCCAGTAAAACTGAAGACACGTAGACCCTTTAAGATGGCAATTCCACTCCAAAACATATACGCCCGAGAGAAATGTGTGCACATGAAGACCTGTGTCATAATGTTTATTAGCAATGGTGAGAACTGGACACAACTTAAATGACCATCAACTAGAGAATGAATAAGTAAATTTTAGTTTAGTGCCACAGTGGAATACAATACAGCCATGAAAATGGATGCACTAGACCTCCATATATCAATATAGCTAAAATCTCAAAAAAGAGTGATTAGCAAAAATAAAAGCAAGTTGCAGAAGGTTGCATATGATACAAAAAAGTTAAAAGTACGCACATAATGCTATATCTTGTTTAAGTATACACATATATGTATTACAAAATTTTAAAAATGTATTAGCAGGTTAAACCCCAAATTCAAGAGAGTGGTTATTTTAGGGAAGGGAAGAGAATGGGATGAGGGCTGGCTACACGGGCACTTTTATGACACCTGTAATATTTTATTTCTTAAGAATGTTTATTATATTATTATATGTGTGTTTATATGTCTGAGATGTTTCACTTAAAAAAATGTTTTAAAGAGTGTCTGAATCAGAAGGGGAGCGGTATTGTGTGTGCTGGGACTGGCAACTGATCTTATGAATCGGTTCCACTGGCTTCTGAGTTACGTACCAGGCTCTCTTAGCACCACCCAGGGGACCGTTTGGAGACCTGTGTGAATCTCCATGTTTATTAACATCTCCAGAGTATATAATTTTCTCATAAAGCTCAATAAAGTATAACGGAAAGACTCAAGTGAACACATTAGACTGATCACGGTTCTAGAAATACAGTTGAATTCATTCATAAAAACCATCGGCTTTCGTCTCACGGCTGTTTTCCCCCAAAGAAACCAGGTTTGCATTTTTCTCTTCTTTGTCAGACATCACATGTTCACAACAACCCTGCCCCAGCCAAGTGGCTCGGTAGTCACATTCATGCCTCAGAAGATTCACTAAGTGCTCCATACAGCGGACCTCCGCGCTTGTTCACGTAGAAACCTCGGATGTTACATCCAAGAACGCTGAGGGCCCTTTATGCTCTGTCCAGTGGATATGGAGGGATCTATGCCCTGCCTGTTGCTACCCACCTTCCCCAGCCCCAAACATCAGGGGCTGTTTGCAGCTGCAGAGCAGGGCCATTGGGAGGGAACAGGGATTTCAAACCCCACGAGATCTGGATTCTTCTCCCTGTGCCATTTGTATGAACCTTCTGTGTAAGCATTAATGCGTGTGTGTATGTGTGTGTATGTGTGTATGGGTGTGTGTGTGTGTGCGCACACATGAGTGAGATGGCACTACTGAGGGACAGTGTTGAGGGCCTTAAGCTGGCCTGGCAGGGTTCTGACCCTGTGCCTGTGGACTGGAGCCTCACCAGGCCCCCGATGCTGCTTACTGATCTGCTGGCATTTGGAGGTGGACTTCCCAGCCTGCCTGCTGGGGCGACTAATGTACTTTGCTTAGGGTTACATTGAAGGGCATGCCGTTTCTGCATCTGAAATTCTCTTATTCCTCAGTGGACTGGCTCATGCCAGTTGTGCCCAGTGGTCTGGAGGGCAACAGAGAGGCAGGGCTACCTGGTGGGCAGAGACCATGCTTAGGAAACTGGCTGTTTCCATTTTCCTAAGGAGTATAGGTGTCCACCTTCAGGACACCGTGCACCATGGTCCTGCTCATCCCTCACTGGGCTACCGGGAGGATCTAATGCGAGATGTGGATAGCTTTGGTAAGGGTAAAAATCTCTATCCACGTGGTCTTTTATCTTTAATAAGATCGTAACCTCATTCCCCCGATTGGGGTACAAGTTGGGATTCCCAGGGAGCTTCTTCTCTTAGGCATCTCCGTGGTTCCTGCTGTCACAAATCTACTCAATGAAACCGTGCTCTACCCCCCACACCCGAGCCAAAACTGACTTCACACCATGGCCCCAAGCACGCCCAGTGCTTTTCCACACTGTTGCTCATACAGTTCCTTTGACTGCAACGTCCTACTGCCGCCCACTGAAATCCTATCTGCTCCCTGAGGCTCGTTTCGGATATCATCTCCTCCCTGAAGCTTCTTCTGATTTCACCCATACTGATGTGGTGTCCCTGCCCTGTCCCTCTCCCTGGAACCACACGGGCAGCCTCCCTGGTGCCTCCCTCCAGCGCCCACCACAGTGCCCGCCACACAGCACGTCCTCAGGCAGCGTTAAACTGCGTGAAGCAGACGAGGCCCAGAAGAGCTGTCCGTGTTCCTGGGGAGCCCGAGGCCCTTACCTTGGGAGTGAACATGTGTAGGATGCCGTCGACGGCCCCCCGCAGCAGCAGCCCCCGGACCAGGAAGCAGGCCAGCACCACGTAGGGAAAGAGGGAGCTGAAATACATCACCTGCAAGAGAGGACAGGGACCCACTGTGGGCCAGAGCCCCTCCTGCAGCTGGCATCCGCCTCCCTGCTCGCAGCTGGGGTACATGCGCCTCCTCTGATGGCAGCAGAAAGCAGAGCCCCGGGACCCCTGGGCACGGGGCCAAACCCACTGCACGTCTGGCATCGAGCCAAGGCAGAAGCAACCACACAGACGAGCTGGAGTCAGCATGGCTGTGCCTGAGGCTTGTTTCCTCCTTTCAAGGGCTGGTGGGGCTGGGCTCGCAGCCTCCGCGCCCCCAAGGGCCCCCAAGGGGGTGAGGAACCCTTTTCTCTCCTCTCTTCATTTGTTCATATCTCATGCCTGCTTTTCTGTCCCTGACTCCAGTGGACCCCCTAAAGATCTCCCCTGTCCTTAGAGCCCCTTTGACAGAAGGCATCCAGGAGGTTATAGGCATGGCTCCCAAGCAAAAGCATCAGAAGAAGGTCCTGCCTCTTGTGATTATAAATTAAATGCTACTTCCTAGCACATGCATTTCTTGAACATTTCTATATCTCCATGGGCCTGGCACAGAGCCTCCCACAAAGGAGATGCTTACAAAAAGTTTGCTGCACTGAAACAAACCAAGAAGGTTGCTCAGGGAGGATGGTGTAAAGGTTAAAAGCACGCAAGTCCAGAGCTAGACCACCTGAGTTCTGACCCTGACTGCCATTTTCCAACCACATGACCTTGAGCTATTTATTTAACTTCGGGGTGCCTCCCTTTCCTCATATATAAAGTGGGTAAAATAACTCCTAACTCCTAAGATTGTTGTGGCCCAAAGGCACTCACACAGGTGGCAGTGCCTGATCAGTGCCACGATGTGCCAGCTACTATTTTGGCCTTTGGAGACAGAAGAAGTGGTGGCTGAGACCACGCCACCTTTCCAGGGCTTAGCTTCCCTGCTCGTCAAATCCACCAAAGAGCCTGGAGCCTCAGACAGACAGACAGCCAGGATTCTAGTTCCAGCCCTGGGGCTGACTGGCTGCCTGATCTCAGGTGAGATATTTCCCCCCACCTCTGGAACCTCAGTTTCTTCATCTGTAAAATGGGTGGATTGGGCTATAGGATCTCTAATATCTTTTCCAGCCCTGGCAGTCCACGAATACTGGTACACATGACAAAGAAGAAAGGGCCCTTATGTGAAGGGAATCTGACCTACTGGGAGAAGGTGTGTGTGGGGCCTGGCTGGTCTGCACCCTCAGAGGCCCCCAAAGCCCCCTTCACTCACAGCACCCACCCGTTCCCAGAGCTCATTAGTTGTAGATACATTGAGCTGTTGGTTTTCACCAAAAATCGCTGAGCAGGCTCTTCTAGGGCTCTTGCTAGGGAAGCTGAGGGGCTAGGGTCTAGCCAAATGTCCTAGCTCAGTACTCCTGGTTTTCCTTCTCTTTAAAGTCTGTGGGAGCAACCCGGAGTTATGTGAGCACGGAGGCAGCTGGGGTCAAGGCAGTGATCTTCCACAAGCCCATCCCTGGCGGGCTGTCCACAGGGAACAATACTGTGGCTGTGATGCTCCCATCACCTCCTCAGAGGCCTGTGTCTTCATCCTGAGCCATCCAGAGGCCAGGCCCACCCAAAGAACCCTGCAGGGGCGACCCAGAGCTCTCCACCCCTGCCTTCCACACTTTCCTGCGGCGACCCCCTCCCCCGTGTAAGTGTGGGTGCCCCCCGCAACCGCTCACCTTCCCCGAGGACTGGATGCCCTTGACGACGGCCATGCCCACGATGCCCCAGGCCACGAGGAGGCACAGGGTCATCTTCCAGTTGAGGCCCCCGCTCTCTGAGATGGAGTTGGAGATGTCCAGTGCCTCTCGGTACCAGAAGTAGGTAGTGGCCGAGCTCTTCTCACACTCCGGCTCCACCACTGAAACGGCAGCAAAGGCCACAGGGCCTCGGCGGAGGGGCCTGTGGGACCACCTCCTCCGCTTGACCCCCACCCAGGGAAGCAGGGAAGAATGATATCGTTCTGGGTTAGCCAGGATCTGGCAGACCCTGAGGACTCCTGGGCTCTCAAGGGGCCTGGGAGGCTTCAGGATATACTGATCTGACCGAATTCCCACTCATGGCATCCCCCTGCCCACATCCATCCATGGAGGGCAGGAAGGATTAGGCAGAACTGGCCTCAAGTTCCTTGGGAACGGTTCTGAGCGAGGAGCTGGAGACCTGCATTCTCGTCCTTGATCCCTGGTTAAATCAGTGGTGTGACCATGGGAAAGTTGTTTCTGGGCCTCAGTTTACCCATCTGTGGGTGGGATAAGTCAGCCAGCCCTTTAGGGGACTGGCATGCAAATTAAGGTTGTTTCCAGATAGGATGGTATTAGAGTAACATAGGGTAGTTAATAATAACTAAACGAAAGTCACAGTCTCCGGAGTTATACCTACACTCACTATTTCATTCAATCCCTGTAAGAACTCTGTGGGATAGGCTGGCAGGAGATCATCAGAAGGGGAAATGAGCATCAGAGAGGGTAGGTGGCTTATCCAAGGTGGCACAGCAAGTCAATGAAATCCCAAATCTGTGCCTTAGCCTCTTAGGCTCCTTCAACTCCTTCCTGGGACAGCGCTGGCTGGAATCCCCAGGTGGGTTCCTCAGAAGAACCATACTTGCCTGCCGTGGTCCCATTCCTGGCGACAGGGCACTCACTCCAGGGCAGCGGGTACTGGAAAGACTTGAAGAAATAGAAGATGCTCCACCCGATGATCACATTATAGTACAGCCCAACGAAGAGGCAGACCTGCAGACGGGGGTCCATGGGGGTCACAGAGGCTACAGGCAACTCCACCCCCACCCCCTCCCCACGCACAGCCTTGGAGGAGGAGGAGAAGGGATGGGATGCTGGGACAGTGGCAGCTGAGGGCCTGTTCCTAATCCTCCACTCATCTGCTATTTGGGGAATCCACAGAGGAATGTTTCAGATATTAAAGTTCTCTCCTGTAAGCAGTAAACTCTTAAAATGTTAATCCTCTCCAGTTTGAAATTCTTCTAAGATGCTTGAAGCACTTCCCCATCATTTCCTGATGACTCAGGATTACAATTCCAGAGCTGCCCTCCAGGGCGATGGAGGCATGTACAGCTACTGCCGCTACAGTAAACGGCCCCAGACGGCTGTGCTTTTTGAGGTTTTGGAAATGCTTCTTATTGGCTTCCCATGTCTTTCCTTCTCTCGGGATGCTACTTTCTCTTTGGTACTGTCAGCAGTCTGTCTCTAGAAAGACATCACTTCTCGTTCTTGGAAACGTGCTAACCAACCTTGGTAGAACTGTATTGAAAACAGGAGCACATGGATTCTGACTGAGGGTTCGAGGGGTTTCTCTGAAAGCAATGCTTTTACATGCAGAGATCTGCTGTATCCACTTTGGATGTCAAGAGATCCCTTCTATCTCCAGGGGCCCAACTACATGATGCATCAGTGACACTGCTGGGCAGTGTGAGAGCTGAGAGCCCCTTGCTTTATTAATTTCACCTAAGCCCGGGTATGCACAAGCAGATACTCCTACGGCACACCTTATGTGGAATACAGCAGGAGAGACACCCGCTATCTTTACTTGGATGTCTTTAGTCCAAGGGACAGACCACTCACACTCATGCGTATACACCCCGGCCAGCCCCAGCCATGTCAACCTGTGTAGAGGTGATCTCTCCCAGGCGCTGAGTGAGGCAGGTTTGGACTGGCCCTGCTGCCGGGGCTGACAGATCCTCAGTCCCTTCCAGAAGCAGATTCCAGTTTTTATCCCAGGTGTGAGCATGGGCACCTGCGGGCTTTGCCCTTAAGGGAGGCTCGGTTTCCTCACCTAGAGAGCTAAGCAGGGCCTCGTCTGCTGCCCCGTGGATCGGCCTGGAGCTCTCATGGAGTTCCCCATCCAGGCCAGTGGGGTCTCCCTGTCTCCCACTGTTCCAAAGCCTCACCCCTCGTGGGTCAGCCCCAGGCTCCTGAGTCCTTCTCCGGTCTGCTCATGCACACAGCAAACTGGCAAGGAGATGCCATACCCCAGGGCTGCCTTTTCTCGTGCCACCCACTTACCCAAATAAAATACTCTTTAACCCAGGAAAAAGGACGGGCCTTCCTCACAGAGAGCTGATGGGCTGGTAGGCAGAAAGGGGAATCTGAGGTGGTCCACATGTCCCCAGAGAACTCTGGTGGAGATGTCCCAGGGCTTCCCTCCTTCATAATAATCCCAAATATTAGACCATCAGAGAGTGGTGCCGACTTTCGGTTTAGGAAATATGTGGCCCTGAGACACCAGCTGGACGCAATTCTCATGATGAGAGTCTCCCTCCCTGCCCTCAGCCCCGCCCAGGACTCTGGTCTGTAAACCCTGTGCCCAAGAGCAGCCCCTCTGCCTCCTGGCTAGGGCCCGCCACCAGCCCCCGACTCACTATGCAGCTGGAGAAGCCGATGCCGCCCAGGCGGGGGCACACATAGTGCCACACGCCGATGCTGCCGCGGCGGATCCTCTGGCCCACAGCCAGCTCCAGGAAGAAGAGCGGGATCCCAATGATGATCAGCAGCACCAGGTAGGGCACCAGGTAGGCACCTGGGGAGGAGGGAGGGACGTCGGAGGGTGTCTGGAGCACAGCAGCAGGGTAAGGGAGGGGTGGCAGCCAGGTCCCATAGCATTGGCCACATCTCCAATCATCCTCAAACCGTCACCAGTCCCTGTGCTCCTCCAGGAACAGTCTGGCCCACACGTGCGACCTACCACACGCTGGCCGCCCAGACCTCCTTCTAGCCCTTGGCTCCCCTGACCCGAAACACTAAAGGAGGATCCAGATGTATGGCAATGCCTCCCACTCACGAGGCTAGACTCAGAGACAGACACAGCCACCTCCTGACATATGCCGTGGACACCTGTCCCCCCAGCATGTGCCCAAACTGCCAATGAGTCCAGGGGGTCGGGCATCTCCGGGGCGCACGACCCGGCACTTGGCAACAGTCAGCTGTTATCCACTCTGTACCAGGTGCGTGCAGTGGGGACATCAGGGCAACAGAAGGCACAGCCGCTATCCCAAGAGAGCTGCGGGACCTTCAGGTTCACACGAGCAATGTCAGTGCATGCACACACATCACACACGGCCAACTGAGCACGTGTGTCCTGAGGGAGGGGTGTGAGTCCCATGGAGCTAATCAGGAGAGGCTTCCAGGTGAGCAACCTCCCACACCTCATATAACAGCATCTAATACATTAAACACACAGGTGCACAGGGTCACGTGCACACATAAATTCCACTTGTCACTAACAACCTGCTGTATCACGATCCTAAAAGGAGGAGGGCCTGAAGGACCCCTGGCTCTGTCTTTTAACCTAGTTCTGTCTCTTGGTCTCTGGCTCAGGGATGCAGAAGAGGAGAGAAGTGATCTGCAGGAAAGGCCAGGGACACATCTCCCTGCACATCTTGCCCGACCTGAGGACTTGCGGGTGAAATACAAAACCCGGGAGGCTGTGTGACATGTCTATACATGTCTCGCTTCTTGCAAACCCCAAGGTTATTCCTGGGCCTTGAAAGACCATCTCGATCTCAACCTGTTGAGATGCACACTGAGTAGGGGTTAAGATCCAGACCACGGAGCCAGACCTCCTGGGTCTGAATCCTGGCTCTGCCACTTACTAGCTGTGTGACTTTGGGCAAATTGCTTGATCTCTCTGTGCCACTGTTCTGCCATCTATGTAAAGAGGATGAAAATATTAAGTAGAACCATATGAAATTGCTGATATTTGATCATTTTTGACTTATGAAAATGGCCATTTCATATGCTTCAACTGTATACCTACTGCACAGGGCTGTTGTGAGGAGTAAATGAGTGACTTACCCATAGCAAGCACCTGATGACCATTTGCCTCCTTCTCATAAAAATAAAGAGAAAAAAAAAGCAAACTGAGAGGATGCAGAATAAACTGTCAACATCTGGCAGAGCTAGGCAGAGTTCCAGAGTTTCCATCCAAAATTAAGTAATTTTGACTGGATCACCCAGGGCTCAAAGCCAGAGTTTTGACTCTCAGACCAATCATCTCCTTCCTGTGATAATTTGCCTCCTTCCAAAATACATTTAAGATGACTTACTATAAAAACGGTAAAATACTGGAGAGTTAAAGGTAGAGATAAAGAGGGATTCCAGGAGTCAGAAAGGATGGGAAAATGAAGGTAGGAACATGGGATGGGGAGCTCAGAGTCCTGAGACCCGACAACGCTTTTCTTCCAGGGGTTGTTCGTGATGTCTGGTGCCGTGGCAACTGTCTGGTAACACTGGAAACTAACAGACTTTGGCGAGAACGCTGCCCGGGGGAGCGGCGGCGCGGGCAGAACGTGCAGTGGGGAGAAGGACTCTGTGATTCAGCACCAGTGCTCAGGCAGACTGATTATCTCGGCCACAAAGGACAAGGTTGCAGGTTGCCAGCCGGAGTACAAAGTTGTTTCGGGTACTCTGAGCTCTTACCATCTCACAGCACTTAAGGGAACCACACACTTCCATTTGTATCTTTGCTTTGGGCTGGTCTTATATCAACTCAGCCACCTGGGCCTGGCCATGCCATACAGACTGAAAGCTCTGATCGGCAATTATTGATTGGGGGAGAAAAAAAAGATCCTTCAAAGCAAAGAGAGCATAGGGGGAATAGACTATGCCCTGGTGGCGAGATGGAAGTTTCTGGCCTAAGTCAGGCGGGCATTCTCACTCCCTGCCCTTCACTAGAAACCGCAAAGGAGGGGAAGCCTCCAGCCAGACTCTGCTTTCTGGACCAGGGAGGGTGTCCCAGAGAGGAGGGAGGGTCCCTGAATAGGGCTCCATCACTGGGAGGAGAGTCCCACGGGGCAGCGAGGGAGGCAGCAGGGTTAAAATGCCTGCAAAGCGGCAGCCACACCTTCAGGCTGGAGTGTGGCAGTCCCAGGGCACAGGGACTCAGGGGCATGAAAGCTCTCTTCTGACTCAAATCACTTTCCCAGGACCGGAGGTCTGAGCTTGGAAGCGTCATTGTTTTCAGTCCATTGGGTTTTGCCTTGCTTATTTTTGGTTAGTTTCCCCCCGGTTTCAAAGCAAGTTGCCTTTGGAACTTTCTAGCCTGCATTCAGGTGCTGGGGGATAAGGCCTGTGGGCTTCTACCCTCCCTGGGAGCTAGAAGTATTGAGTAGAAGGGGTTTGACACCACGGGCAGGATCCTCTGGGGGGACTGAAACTCAGGGGGCAGCGTGAAGACCCTTCCTACCTGGGAGGCTGCGGGTATAGTGATTAAGTGCTCAGGCTCTGGGGCCAAGCTGTCCAGGTTTGAATCCTGACTTTATCACTAGCTGTGTGACTTGAGCAAGTGATCTAACCTCTCTGTGCCTGTTTTGCAGTTTCTAAAGTGAGGATGAGAATAGTTCTTCCTCACATAGGCTTTTTGGGAGGATATGATGGTTGAACCATATGAAATTGGTGCTTTGGCTGTTCCAAGACACTCACATATCAGCAGTTTCATGTATTTCCGCCTAATATCCAGGAAGTGCTCACAACAGTGCCCAGCAGTAATACGCATTCAGTAACAATGGCCAAGCGTTACTGTGTCAGATACAGTGGTAAGCGTTCTACATGTAAAGCTCATTTAATTCTCCCAACCATCCTGTGAGGCAGGAACTACTATTATTCCCATTTTACAAACACAGAACAGCAAGGCACAGAGAAATTAAGCAACTTGCACAGGGTCCCAGTGGCTGCACTGGGATTTGAACCCAGGCTGTCTAGGGCCAGAGCCCACATTCTTATCATCATGCCTGCAGCCTCTTGAGAGCCGTTAGCCATTAGCTCTTCCTGGGGGGGTCTCACTCGAGTTCTGAGCTCCAACCTACGAGGGCTCTGGTTCTGCCTCACAAAGGGGTGTTTCTTTTCTCCCCTCAGCCCGGCCCATTTGCAGGGCACCCCCAGGGCAAGCAGGGCTGCCTCTTACCTCCTCCATTTTTCTGGCACAGGTAGGGGAACCTCCAGATGTTGCCAAGGCCCACAGAGAAGCCGATCTGGGCCAAGATGTACTGCAGCTTGCTGTTCCAGGCCGGCCGGTCCTCCACGTCCGCCACCTTCTGCTTGCCGCCTGCTTCTCCGGCCACATTCAGGATGCTCTGTTTATAGTCCACAGGCTCCTCAAGGGCCAGCAGGTCGGCCACCGACTCCGTGACATGCTCACTACTGTGCTCGCGCTGGGTCACCTTGCTGTTCTTCGGCATTGGGCCACCTGGGCGACGCAGCCCTGCTCCCCAGCACGCAGAGAAGGTGGGACTCGGCCGCTGTCAGCTCCTTCTCATCCAGGGACCTCTGAAACCAGATGAGCAGGAGAGGATTAGCTGACCACGCCAGAGAGGTGGGGAGCCCAAGTGGACACGACCCAATCAATTCATCAACTCCCCGTCATTCACTCAGAGGCTGCTCAGTGGCCTTGGACATCGAGCTCGCTTTCCTCCCCATTGAGGTGCCCGCTGAGGAGCTCGAGGTCTGCACACTCAGTTTCCCCACTGGCCTTCTTACCTGAGCATCATCAGAAAGGCAAGCCTAATGGGACGAAAGAAGCAACATCATACACCAAACCCAAATAAGGGGTCGTCCACGACAACATTGACCCCTTTCATAACCACAGATCCTAGAATGTTCAAGAACATCTGGAAGCCTCCACTGCCTCCCCTGCCCAGGGCAGCACAGGGTATAGCCAAGTCCTAGCCCTCTTGTGTTCTATTTAGTCAAACCACCGCCAGCGCCTGCATTCAAAATGCAGTTTTGGGGCCAGTGGCATCATGGGAACTTGTCAGAAACACAGACTCTCAGGCCCACCCCAGACCTACTGAATCATTCTCTGTATTTCTACAAAACCTTTGGTGATTCAGAGGGACATTAATGCTTGGGGGAAAAAAAGCCTACAGCTCTTACCATGGAGCCTCTGGACACCAGCATCCCAGGCAGGAGCACCAGCCGGGCTCAGCTAAGGATTCTGGCAGCAGAGCCCTAGAGATGTTTGCTCAGTGCCAACAAATCCTGGGTCATCACTCAGCAGTGACATTATCTGAAGGCCACCACAGCCAAGAGCCAGTTCTCCATCCTTCAGTGACAGTTTTACAGCAGATAATGTCTGCACAACGTGGGCGGGGGAGGCAAAACCCTCCCTACTCCTGCAATTCCCCATCGTGTATCATGCTTTCCCTTAAACAAAGAAAGCACCAAGGAAATGAGTCCTTTGAAGGATCCCAACATTCTGCTTGTTTTGAAGCACCTCCTCATTAAGGGAAGGTTGGAGGATTTAAAATTAAACCACATACACCCCGGCCGGCAGTTGCCCTGTATCTTTCTAGGGATGTAAATTATCCGGCTCTGCCATTACTAAGGGAAGGAGCTGTCTCTGTTCTCCTCGCACGTGCCACCTGAATTCTTGGGCAAGGTCCCTCTGTAGCGGAAGCGTGCAGGGATGCCCGTCCTGCTGGGCTTGACCCAGACCTCCTGGCTGACTCCAGCCACAAGGACCTTCAAGGAGACCTGGCTGGCCAGATCCCGTTACACACGTAATGAAGCTAGGAGGTCTGGCAGATGGGGACAACTGTCCACCCTGGTCTGTGGGGTTAGCCAGCCCTCCCCAGGCCAGGCCTCGGACCACACAAGCAGGTGACACTTCCCTGCTCTCCTCATCTAAGGGGGACAGTGATTCTTTAGGGACTGTCCCCTTCCACCTCAGGCACAGCCAGGGTCTTGGGCTTTGGAGTGACTGGGACAGAGCCAGCCTGCCTGAAAGACCTCAGAATTCCCTACAAGAAATGTAGCTCTCTGTTGGGACTCAACTTTACAGTGGGTCAGCTGAACACTCCATCATGTCCTGAAGGGTGCTCCAAGGTGGGACTCTGTGTCTGTGGCCCCTCCAGCCCTCAGCCTCCCCCCGGGCTGCTACGGTGCCTGTGCTACAGAAGCCGATGGTGGCCCCAGGAGTTGTGCAAGGGGGAGGCCTGTGCTCTTGCCTGGGCCGCCAGGACAAGCCCCTCCCCCTCCCCAGTCAGTAGGGCCCTGTCCCCAGGCTCTCAAATGGAGGACAAAACCTAAGGCACATGCAGTGGCTGCTTGTCCAGCTACCCCATCTCTCCTCAGCTTACGTCAAGAGTTTTATTAAAAACTAGAGATGGGGAGCAGGGTGAGGGTGGGTCCCTCCTGCAACCACAATCACCAGGTACCTTAGCCCAGAGCCTCTCTACAGGTACCAGCCTGCAGCAGGATCTGATCAGAACAATCTGCTGTGCGTGAGATATGACGTACTGTTCATCTTGCCACGACTGGAGAAAACCGAGGGGGATTCCTGCAAGTCTGCAGAATTTATCTTGAGTCTGACCAATCAGAGAACATAAATTTTCTAATTTCCCCATAAATAGATTAGTGAGTGGCAGCTCTGGTCACCAGCATGAGAAGCAGGGGGGAGGGGAGGAAGGCATCATTTTAAACTAAGTGGGCTCAAGGACAAAATGAACACCTTCTGGTAAATCCAGAGAAGGATACCCGCAGCAGCATCACGGAAACCATAGGCATCAGCTCAATATAAGCTTCTTCCTCCTTCCCAAGACATCACTGATGTGCACGAACATCCTGCACTGCAGGATGGGGGCCCGGGGTCCTCCTAGGCCATTGGGTTTGCAGGAAGCAAAGTGCTGGTACAAACTTGCAAGCTGAGACACTGGGCTGGGTTTCAATCATGACTAGAACCGTATGTGCCCAGTGAATATGCTCATGTGACAGCAGAGTCCAACATTTGGAATATTAAAGTTTGAGGGATCCTAGCAACATTCTCATTTTATATATGAGGAAACTGAGGCCCAGAGAGAGGAGGTGAATTGCCCAAAGCCACTGGGTCAAACTCAGCAGCAAGGGGGGTGGGACACTGGAAGAAGACAGTCGTCTCTCATGGTAAAGGACAGGGGCTTTGAAGTCAGAGAGGCCCAGGTTTGAGAGCCCATTTCATTCACTCATTCACTCACTCATTCATTGACTTGACATACATTAACTGAGTGCCTTCTCTGTAGCAGGCTCTGCTCCAGGTGTGAGGGATACAGCAGCAAACAAAATAAGCCAAGGGCTTCCTCTTGCAGAGGTTATATTTCTAGTGGAAAGGCCAGATACTAGAGAAAGAAATACACAGGTAAAATAGCCAGGGGTGATTTTTGCTATAACGACAATAACATGGGGTAGAGAGTGGGGTGGCTTGCGAGCTGGAGGGCTGCGATTTTATGGTCTGGAAAGGCGTCTCTGAGGAGGGGACATCGGAGCAGAGGCGTATACATCAGGAGATGTACGTTAAGTGTGTGAGTGAATGAATGAAGTGTCTGTCTGACTTCAAAGCCCCTGCCCTCCACCCTGGATGCCTCCACCCCAGCAACTGTAAAGACAGTCTCTTCAATAAGTGGTGCTAGGAAAACTGGACAGTTACATGTAAAAGTATGAAATTAGAACACTCCCTAACACCATACACAAAAATAAACTCAAAATGGATTAAAGACCTAAATGTAAGGCCAGACACTATCAAACTCTTAGAGGAAAACATAGGCAGAATACTCTATGACATAAATCACAGCAAGATCCTTTTTGACCCACCTCCTAGAGAAAGGGAAATCAAAACAAAAATAAACAAATGGGACCTAATGAAACTTAAAAGCTTTTGCACAGCAAAGGAAACCATAAACAAGATGAAAAGACAACCCTCAGAATGGGAGAAAATATTTGCAAATGAAGCAACTGACAAAGGATTAATCTCCAAAATTTACAAGCAGCTCATGCAGCTCAATATCAAAAAAACAAACAACCCAATCCAAAAATGGGCAGAAGACCTAAATAGACATTTCTCCCAAGAAGATATACAGACTGCCAACAAACACATGAAAGGATGCTCAACATCACTAATCATTAGAGAAATGCAAATCAAAACACAATGAGATATCATCTCACACAGGTCAGAATGGCCATCATCAAAAAATCTAGAAACAATAAATGCTGGAGAGGGTGTGGAGAAAAGGGAACACTCTTGCACTGTTGGTGGGAATGTAAATTGATACAGCCACTATGGAGAACAGTATGGAGGTTCCTTAAAAAACTACAAATAGAACTACCATAGGACCCAGCAATCCCACTACTGGGCATATACCCTGAGAAAACCATAATTCAAAAAGAGTCATGTACCAAAATGTTCATTGCAGCTCTATTTACAATAGGCAGGACATGGAAGCAACCTAAGTGTCCATCAACAGATGAATGGATAAAGAAGATGTGGCACATATATACAATGGAATATTACTCAGCCATAAAAAGAAACAAAATTGAGTTATTTGTAGTGAGGTGGCTGGACCTAGAGTCTGTCATACAGAGTGAAGTAAGTCAGAAAGAGAAAAATACCGTATGCTAACACATATATATGGAATCTAAAAAAAAAAGGTCATGAAGAACCTAGGGGTAAGACGGGAATAAAGACACAGATCTACTAGAGCATGGACTTGAGGACACGGGGAGGGAGAAGGGTAAGCTGGGACGAAGTAAGAGAGTGGCATGGACTTATATACACTACCACATGTAAAATAGATAGCTAATGGGAAGCAGCCGCATAGCACAGGGAGATCAGCTCGGTGCTTTGTGACCACCTAGAGGGGTGGGATAGGGTTGGTGGGAGGGAGGGAGACGCAAGAGGGAAGAGATATGGGAACACATGTATTTGTATAACTGATTCACTTTGTTATAAAGCAGAAACTAACACACCATTGTAAAGCAATTATACTCCAATAAAGATGTTAAAAAAAAAAGGAAACCATGGCAAAAAAAAAAAAAAGACATCAGCTGGTGCCGAGTGGGGGGGCAGCCACCTCACTTGAATTATGCGAGCATCGGGCTCCCTCTTGGGTGAAAATGTTCTATCTAATGACAGTTCCTGCCTCCCGGGCAGGGCTGCGTGAGGATTCCATGAGCAGATGCATACCAAGTGCCTAGTGCAGGGCCTGACACCAGGAAAGACCCAAATGACAGAGGCTGCTACCTGGAAGCCTGGTGTTGTTTGCCTTTATTCATTTAAAAATATGTAAGTCCCCCTATTTATACTTTGTTACATAAGTGCCCTGTTTCTCCTCAGGAAAAGCCAAAATGAGTTTGCGGGGGGGGGGAGTGGGGTGGAGGGTGGAGAGCATTTTGCAACACCACCAGCTCGGAGATGTCTTTTTCTGTTTGCGAGAAGTGACAGCACCCTGAGGCTGGTGGCGCAGCACCCCGCGAAGCCCAGGCCCACTCACCTGCCCCAGGGTCAAAGGGAAGCAGGTACAGGCCATGCGGCGCCAGATCCTGGGCCCAAAGATCAGTAAGGTTATTACTGATAAAAACATGGCCGCATAGTAAAGTCTAGCAGTATTATTACTCAAACTATAGCTCAAATTTGCAATAGTTTGAAACCATTTAAAAACATGTTTTACACGTTCTACGGGCACAGTACGGGGTGATTCTGCTCCAAAGCCGAACTGCCTGGGTTCGAATCTCAGCTTCGCTCCTTAGCAACTGCCAGTCTGGGAAGCTTCTTCACCGTATTGAGCTCGTTTCCTCAGCGTCAGCGAGGACAGCAGTGCTCACTCTGCAATGTCATGAGGAGGACAGGTTGTACAGGTCTCAGAAGGGGACCGGCCCCCACCAAGTGCTCACAAATGTCACCTCTTCTTATCGTCTCGGATTCACAGCCCGGCCCGGGAAGTGAGCTGGACAGCTATGCCCCAGGGTGGGACAGGGCATGGCTCACATCACACAGCTGTCAGCACCCAGGCATCCTCACTCCTGTGCTCTCTCCGTGCCTTTAAAGGGAAGGTGGCAGCAGTGACTCAGAACAACCCTCCCTCCCTGCACGCACTAGTTCCCTGAAGCCTGGAGGCCGTCTGTGGGGAAAGGTGAGCTTTCAGACCAGGGCCCAGGAATCCAATGTGTACCAGCCAGGGACCCCGAAGCACTGCTGGGGACAAGCACCAGGATCAGAGAAAACCCGGGGGTGGGGGCAGATTCCTCTCTGCCCCTGCCTTTGCGGACCGTGGAGCCAGCCGAGATCCAAGCAGTGGGAGGCTGGCTCGGTGCTGGTCTTGACCAACCACCAGCCAACCGTGCAAATTGGCACCATCACCCTGACCTCTCTGGACCTCAGTTTCCCTGTGTGTGAAATGACTTGGCCTGGATGATCTCTGAAGCTCTTTCAGCTCTGCATCTATCCAGGGAGTGCCCCTCCTGCACGTGCGTGTGAGCAAGGGGTGACCAGCCCCAGGCACTAGACACTGCAGGTCCTTGGGCTGGTCTGTCAGGCCACCCTCTGCCAGCTGAGAGCTCACTGGTGCACTGTGGGGATGCTTTGACGGCCAACCGAGTCGTACTCAGATCATCGCCCTGTAGTAGTTGGGGGGGGTTTATAAAGTTGCTTTCCCAAGCAGCGCATCCGTCCATGGTACTCTCGGAAAGGAATGCCTCCGTTACTTAAAGCAGAATGCAGAGGGGCTCGAATGCCAAGAAAGCGCCTGGTGCCAGATCCGTCGCTTAGCAACAGATGCAGCTTACGGCTCAGAATAGCACATGTGAGAGAAGCAGGACCAGGGAGTGAACTGTGAATCTTCTTAAAAAGAGAAAAAAATAGTGCCACTAGGAGGCAGACAGGTAAAAATATCTCCTGCCAGAGGACTGACGGCTCCACGACTTTTCAAGCACAGCGCTCAGCAATTACCCCAAGGGGGTGGCTGTTCACCCTGAAACCAGAGCCAAGCCAGAGGCCCCTCCGCTCGACAGCAGCCAGAGAGGGGGCGGGGGACCCTCTGAGCACCTGCCTCCTGGGGTCCGTAAGTTTGTATCAGATACCTCAGGGGACAAGCTCAAGGGAGCCACTTATTTTCCAAGGGAGACCCCGGGGCAGCTGAGTGGACAAGCTGCCATCTTGGGGATATAGGCGCCAAGGGGACCACAGGTCTCGAGTGCTGGCTTCACTGAGCCCCGGGGGGCGTGCCCAGTTTTGCCGCTCTTGGGTCGGGGGGCTCTGGAGAGAGTGCTTCACATTCGTAAATGCAAACCTCCACCACAGGGAAGCCGTGAGAGCCCCCAGCAGAGGAACGCCGTGGAGAACACCCAGCTCCCCGCACCGTATTGCCAAGGTCCAACTCAGGACTAGGCGGTGGTGAGAAGGAAGCAAGGTCGGGCCCCTTTCTCTCAGGGAACTTGACAGCTTCCTGATTTCCAGGTGACAAGCGGTGGTGGCCCACACAGTCGTCCCAATTACCTCAGAGCCTCTGGGCTTCCACTGAGCCCGAAACAGGTCAGACTGTTATCAGAGACCCAAATTATCCTCCAAATTATTTTTAATTGTCTTACTGGAACCTCTGGCAGTCACGTGGGGCAAATTGGTCCTGATGGGCCTGCTGGCCACCCGCCTTGAGTTTTCTCGCCCAGGACGCACGGGCAGGGACCCAGCACCATTCCTGGCCTCTCCCTCCTTCACCCTTCATGCCCACGTCGCAAATTCCTGTCAGTGGGTTCAGATCTGTCCTTTCCCGCCCCTCATGCTCTAGCTCAGAACTTCTCTCCGCTAGAGGCCAGCGACAGGCTCCCAGCTCACTTCTCCTCCAGGCCTTCAGAGGCGGCTTCTTGGGTACCACGTCCTCTGCACCCACTGCCAACGCACTGCCCTGGCCAAGACATGTGCAGCTCCTCCTCTGGGCCCCCTTCCACCTCCCCTGCCCACCCACCACTCCCCATCCTCTGCCTCCTGGACCTTCTAGTCTTTGACGGCCCAGCTCGAGGCCCACCGTCTCACCTGTGACACCTTCCGCAGTCCTCTAAGTAAGAATGAGTATCCCTTTCTCTCTCCTCAGCACGCTCTTTATAAGACTATTTTACACTTTTACCATTTGGCTTTCTAGCATAGCTAGCTGTTTACAGGCCCGATTCCTTTTCTAACCACAAGGCTCCCTGAGGGCAGGACCCAAGGTGTATTCAGCTTTGTGCCCTTCCTGCCTGCCCCGGGCCCAGCAGGGCCTGGCACACCAGACAGAATGTGGTATTTACAGATGCTCCAGGGTCTCTGCCTGCCTACCCTCCAAGAACAACCCGCTTCCTATGTTGAAATCTGAACCACTGCCTTTGCCTTTGAAACAAAGAGGCCGGGGCGAAGAGCTAATAGCTCTGACTAGAGAAGAGGCGGTAAACCTCCCAGAAGTCGCCTGCCCAGCCGGGGGCTCTAATCCGGCACAGCCCTGCAGCACATGTCAGGGGGACCCCAGGCCTTGGAAGACGGCTTTCTGTTCCTTATTCATCTGGAAAATAGGGAACAGCGCTTACCTACCAACTGCATCTGGTTACCACATGGATAGAAGGAGAAAGAGCAAGAAAAGCTTACTGAGAAGTCAAATCAATAGGATGGTTACTTCTGACTCCATTTCACAGATTTGCTGGGTTTGTGCTGTGGTCTCCTGTCCTTATCCAGATTGACAGCATCTTTGCTTCTGCAAGGCCAAATCCTGGTGACTTACTACCACACGTGCTCAACAAATATGATATGAATGAAGTGAGTGCGTGAATTAATGAATTCAAGTATTTTGAACTCCCCAAATTTTCTAGGGTCTGATGTAATTTTCCAGCTTCAAATTTTCCCCTTTTCTGACAGGACATCCTGATCCCAAGAGCATCTGATGCCCCAAGCGGCAGTTTAAAGCTAAGGTAAACTAAGAAGCTTGACCGTCGCTCATTGACTTTTTGCCTTTTATAAAGGAGCCATGATTTGTGCCTCCTTTTCTCCACTTTGCAGACAGGATCCACCCTCACCAGAGAGAAATAAACACTGGACGGGCACAGTCTTGGCATGGAGCGTTTCTGAGGCTGGTGGACCATACCAGACAACAAACAGGCAAAGGGGCCAGTGGAATCTTCTGCAGCCCGTCTCACCTTCCTGTTGCATTTGCTGAGAGTGTTCTCTGCAGCTGGTATTTTGTTTTCTTAGTCAAGGAGGAAAGAAAGCAGGAAAAGGGGCAGATGGTCCACAGGGGGAGGAACTGGCACTGGAAAATGTGGGCGGGGCCAGTGCCAACAAAATCTTTTGGTTCAGTTCTACCATATCAGGTGAGGGGGAGATGCACGCCCTGTGGGTGTCCAAGCCAAGAGCAGTACCACGGCTGCCCCACAGACGCCTGAGCCTTGCACTAGAATATAGGTTGCTGAGGGCAGAGTGGGGTGGTGGTAATGCCAATGACAACAGCAGCACGTAGGTGATACTTCTCGAGGGTCACCTCCACAGCAGCCACTGTGTAGAGCAGACATCATCTCCGTTAACCCCACCAATAACTGTATGAGGCTGGTGCCTCTCTTATCCCCATTTTACACATGAAGAAGTAGAGGCGCAGAGGGATTCATTACCTATATCTCATTGAACTTAAGATCCTCTGGTGCTGGTACTTTCTTGAACTTACCAGAAAGTGTCTATGGAAGGTTTTCACCCAACTAGGCCACCACTCCACCTGACCAACAGCCAATCTGAGACGTTGTTGACTGCACATCCTGATTTTAAGATGTGACACTGTGCAAGATTACACACCTTGGAATTGATGAAATACGGCACACAGTCAAACACTGGAGGCCCGGAGTCCCAACCAACACAGGATGACTCCAGAATCTCCCAACCACCACACTGTCCCAGAAAGATCGTGGGTTTTGGACCCAGGGAAACCTGGGTCTGAGTTCTGCTGCCACTTACAAGTTGGGAGTCTTTGGGGAAGTACACCTTCTCCTTTGGTTGCAGTTTCTGGACCTGAAAATATGGGGATGAGGCTCTGACTTCACAGGGTTGTCATGAGGATAAAATGATAAACGCAGGGGCCACACCATAAACCCACACCAGCTGCCCCTCCTCGTGAGAACGTGGGGGAAATGGGTCCAACCAGGAACAGAGGCCCAACCACCCACAGTCCCGAAATGGCCAGGAACTGGTGTGGAACAAGCATGCAGGTACCTGAGGACATGTGGGGCTGGTGGGGGATGCAGGTGCTTGGAGCTCGACTGATTCCCCACTCCCCTCTTGGGCTGAAGGAGAACGGAAAAACGCCCAGAAACTCCCACGAACTAGGGATACTGCTGAAATATGGGACTTCAAAAATTCCTCTCTATATTTTCCCTCCCTCTCTCTCTCCCTCCTGTCCTTTACTTCCTTCAACAGATATTTACTGAACAGTAACTATGCACCACGTCCTGTCCTAGTACAGCAGAGAACAGAGCAAATAATGTCCCTGCCCTGGGGGATGTATATTACAGTGCAGAGGACAAATAAAAACCAGACAAATGTGTAATTAATATTGTATATATAGGCATAGACTGTATCCATAGTGATAACAAGTAAATATATAATACAGCAGGGATGGAGTGAGGTAGGGATGCTACAATATGTAGGGGAGTTAGGAAAGCAACTCTGATAAAGACCTGATAGTGTGAGAGAATAAGCCATGTGCATATCCTGGGAAAGCATTCAGGGCAGAGGGAACAGAAAGTGCAAAGGCCCTGAGGCAGGAGCAGCACTTGGTGAGTTCAAGGACTAGAAGGAAGGGCCCTGTGTCTAGGGCATCCTGAGCCAGGGAAGAGTGGGAGGTGCTGAGACAGGAGGATAACTGGCATTCTGAGCAGGCAGGACCCGTGGGCCATAGAAAGGAGTTTGGGTTTCCTCTCAAGGATAACAGGAAGCTGTTGGCAGTTTTCGAGCAGGGGACTGATGTCACCTGACTTTTTAAGTAGATCAGTATAGTACAAATTAAAAAGCACATGGATTGGGACTTTGAGATTAGCAGGTGCAAACTATTATATATAGAATGAATAAACAACAAGGTTCTACTGTATAGCACAGGGAACTATATTCAATATTCTGTGATAAACCATAATAGAAAAGAATATGAAAAAGAATGTATATATATATATATGTGTGTGTGTGTGTGTGTGTGTGTATAATCGAAGCACTTTGCTGTACAGCAGAAATTAACACAATGTTGTAAATCAGCTATACGTCAATAAAATAAATTTAATAAAAAGAAAAAGGGGGGACGGTAGGTTAGAGATGGTGGTGACCTGGGCTGGCTGTTGGATAAGGTTTAGGTTTTAAAGAGAGAGGGAAACAGAGGCCCCCAGGGTGCTGAAGTGCACACAGGCCCCAAACAGAAGATCCATGAGACTGTCCTGATTTGGAAAAACAAAATTTTTTAAATCAGTTGTGAAAATGAAAAGTCCAGGAGCAACGAGTGAAGGTCTCACTCCCTTCTTTTCTTATTCATGGGAGGCCCACGGTGGTGACAGATGGGTCCTCACAGCTACTGCCCAAATCCACTGACCTGGATTTTCTTAAAGTCACTATTTTCTCTTGTCTCAGAGAGAGACAGAAGGAATCAAGAGTGTCCAATTACCTGAGTTACCCACCAGACTGTGAAGAGCACTTGAAGGAATAGTGATCAGAAACCCTTAATTACACTCCCAACATGATGTCTCTTTCCTGAGAACCAGAAACGTTTGTGTCTCTTTCCTCACCAGGCTTCAGTGCGGCTTTGTGGAGGGGTGGGCAGAAAAGCACTCCCAGCAGGACACCTGAGATCACAGTGGAGGGAGCACACATGTTTGAAGACCTACTGTGCTTACATATGTTATTTACCGCCCCCCCCAAAAAATAACTTGGGATAAAATGGAATTCTCATTTTACAGATGAAGAAGCGTAAGCTAAGGGAAGCTAACTACCATGTACAAGATTACTGAGCCATGCAGCGGAGGAGAGGGAATCCAAACTGTGGTCTACCTCACTCGATAGCCCATACTCTTTCCAATACACTGGTGTTTTACACCCTTCCACATGTGATGACACACAGAGAAGAGAATACAGCTGTGGCACACTGGGGTAAATGGAGGAGGCTTCACCACCCTAGGCCACTCAAGGCTATTCCAAGGAATGAAGGCATCATTATTTCTGGGCCTCATGCCACCCCTCTGGGGCCCTGGTTAGGAAGTTCTCCAATGCACCATGCCACACTGCAAAGTGACATACGTGAACCTCATTCAGCAAGTCAACAATGGAACAAGTCCATCTACCATCATTCCTCCCTGAGGTCAGGAGCCCTCACTTGGCTGGGCCCTTTCCCAAAGCTAGAGTCATAATACAATTTGGGGACTGGTCAAGGAGATTCCTTCCAGCGGTTCCAAAGGAGTCCCTGAATTACTAGCAGGCAGGTTGTCTCAGAGGTGTGCCAGGACCGTGGACAGCACCCACCAGGCCATTCTGGGAGCCAGTGCCGGGTTGCCCAGCAGAGGAGCACGCTTGCTCTCCGCCCTGTAGACCCCCAGGGAGAGGAGGTCCACGTCCTCCCTGAATACTCACCTGGCAGCACCTGCTGGAGCCATTCCACCAGGTGACTGCTCACATCTCCTGAATGGTAGCTTTCTCAAACAGCACTCCTGACCTGGAGCTGGATTTAAAACCACAGAGCCCAGAAGTCTTATAATTAAAAAGAAAATGCAACCAGCAGGAATTTGGGGTGGGGACCAACAGATTCTATCTGCAAGTGAAATAATAGGTGGCAAAGCAGTGGTGCAAAGAATCCAATGGAAGTTCTAATTAAACCAGTAATTAAATTAGAAATGATGGAACACCTCGCGAGGCAACTTGTTATCTTCAAATGAACTGTGATCAGGTCCTGGAAGACAGAGTGGCAGCTCAGTGGGTCAAATGCAGCTGATGCGATGACCCCCGGGCCTGGGAGCTGGAGTGTTACTTCCTCTGGCCCTGCTCGCCCCACCCTCACTCCACAGGAGGCCTCGGAACAAAAGCCCTTTCGGTCTCAACTCCCAAGTTGGGGACTCAGGCTGCCCAGGCCTCACCTGACCCAAAATTATTCTCTAACAATATATACCTGGCTTTAAATGTGAGAATAATTTGGTACAGTAATCCATCCTGTATCTGAGTTTATGTTCTCACATGTGAGTTTTCTGTACACAGTGAATATCTAATTATATTTTTCTTAAATAACTGGATTTATCCAGAGATGAACCATGTTTTAATTTTTAAAATTATTCATGGGGGATGGGAGATGGGGGGAGAGAATTACCCCAAGGCTGTATCTCCTCAAAATGGCTGCCTGTGGAGCAAGGGTTCCTGGGAAGACCTCTTTGTCTGCTGGGGGCGGAGGAGATGCTTACATTCTAACTATCCACCCTCACTTTCAGAAACTTCCCCACGGTGATCAAAGGTGGTTTGAAGGTGCCAGGCAGGCTAGGACAGTATGGGCCTATTCCTCCAGGTGATTTCTCAGAGAGAGAGAAGAGATGGAGAGCCAGGAGGATGCCAAGTTCCCCAGAACAGCCACGGATGCAAGTGGTGGAGCCCCAAGGATAAAGAGAGTGGGCTCCACAGGACAGGACCAGGTAGCAAGCAACATCCCTCTGGGCAGCCCATGCCGCAGCTACTGTAAATAACCTTGGAGTGTTAGCAGTTTTGCTCTGGGGTCTGGGACCTCACCAGAAACTGCTGCAGGTCCCTAGCACACCCTGTCCAGCAGAGAAACCTGACACATCAGAGCTCCCACCAGCGACTGGCTGTCCTTGATTCTGCAGACACAGAAATCCTCAGGGCAACCTCCAATCTGCTCTGACTCTACCCTCACTGCTCCCAGAACCAACCCCAGACTTGGACAAACTTTAAGGGAATGAGGTCAGGGGTGGCAGAGGTCAGAAAGAGAAAGATGCACAGGACAGGACAAGATGGAGTCTGGGATGTTCTCTGGATTCCAATCTACCTGGAAGCACATACTGTATTCCCCCAAACTCAGAAACCGAGATATGTTCATTCTCTACCAATTTCCCATTAGTAGAGGCTCATACCCCCTTCTCAGGGCACCAGCTTAAAGAACCAAACTCACAGGTTTAGACAAGCTCATCTGGGTAAATGCCTAGGTTGTCAGCAACATTTATTAAGAATTTATTACAGAGACACATCACATAGACATCAAGAGCATGAAGTCTGGAATCTGACAGACCTGAGTTCAAATTCTCAGGTTGCCATTCACTACTGTGTGACCTTGAGCAAATTAGTTAACCTCTCTGAACCTCAAGTCCCACATCTGTAAACTGCTGAGAGCAGTAATATGCCTCCTGGGACTGTAGCGAAGGTTAAACGAGACAGTGTATGAATAAAGCACTTAGCACACGCCTCAATAAAAACCTGGATGTTATGACTGTGTGCCAAGCACCGAGTGAGCTGCTGGAACCCAGCACCTGGCCCTCCTAAAAGCAGGCCAAGTAGGCATTTCCCCACAGATCACCATCCCACCTGCGTTCGGGGCAGAGCACTAACACAGATCTACCTGCAGTTCTGTGCTTCTGACCTCTGGAAGCCTGGGACAGCAGTCAGGAGAGCGCTGCTATAAAAGGACTTTGTACGGGCTAACAGAGTTTTTCCATTCTGGTGCCCCGGATATTTTGTTGTGAGGACTTCTTGCAGCCCAGCCTGAGAGCAAGCAATAACTCAGACCTGGTTTTCAGAAAAAGAAAAACACGAAATCCATCTTCCTTTTAAACTGTTCTGCTGCATATCTTAGCAGTTTTGAAGGGATTTATGATGAATTGTCCTGCTGCAGCAAACCTGGACAGGAAGGAGCACAGGGAAGGGATGCTGCACAGGCAGAAGGAACTTGCTTCTTAGGAATCCTCCCATCTCTGTATTTATCATTCTTGGAATTTGCTCCCAGATCCAATCGGGAGGGCAGTGATTCCAGGGTTCCCGTATCACCCACACACACACAAACACACGCACATTTCCAGAAGCAGACTGGAGTCCCCTGGGTCAGCATGGCTTCTTTCTTGCTGCCCTGGGGATCCCCATATTTCCTTTGCTCTTAAGGTGCACACACCTTAGCTCAACACCAGGTCTAGACATATTACAGGAGGGAGCCAGTGGCCCAGGATCTTTCAGGAAAGGCAGGAGATATACTCCTTTCCTCTCCAGGAAGGCCAGCCTAGCCTCCCCTGGACTGTTCTTCTGCAGCTCCCAACTCCATTATGGACAGGACAGGTGCGGAGGGGGATGGCAAGACCTGATCAAAGAGCAGGGACCCGTGAAGTTTAGCGAGTGCTGCAACTTGGGTGTAGGCCACAGCCATGAACAATCTCAGGAGTCAAAGCCTGTGCTAGAGTCTCACCCTCAAGCAACTGCAGGCAACCAACGGCACCCAGCAGACCCAGCACAGCCCCTCACCCCCCACCTTCCACTCCACCCACCACAGCACTGCTCTTACTCAGGCTTCCCCATTCAGGGTCTCCCAGGGGAGACCTGAGGGTTCGAATAGGTCAGTTTGAAGCTGAGTTATGCGTCCTTCTTAACCCCATGGAAAGCCCTGCCACTTTCATTTGTCTCCACGCCCCCTCTCACACCAAGAAACAAGGACAGGAAGAGAAAGAATCACTTCTGATTAAGGCCCATAAGGAAAGGGGTGGGGAACTAACATTTAACGAGCATCTGCTACATGTCTAGCACTGGTCTCAAAAATAAGCCTGCAGAAAAGGTACCACTGCGGGGCTTCCCTGGTGGCGCAGTGGTTGAGAGTCCGCCTGCCGATGCAGGGGACACGGGTTCGTGCCCCGGTCCGGGAAGATCCCACGTGCCGCGGAGCGGCTGGGCCCGTGAGCCATGGCCGCTGAGCCTGCGCGTACGGGGCCTGTGCTCCACAACGGGAGAGGCCACAACAGTGAGAGGCCCACGTACCGCAAAAAAAAGAAAAAAAAGAGAAGGTACCACTGGCATCCCTGCTTCACAGTTGAGGAAACCAAGGCTCAGGAAGTAAAGGGACTTGCCCAAGGTCACCCCACGCTGGCACATGGCAGAGCACTGGGCCAAGTTCTCACTGAAATCACAGGGCCCCCCCCGCCAAGCCTCTCCTCCAACATCCCCCCAACCCGGCCCTGCTCACTTTCCCCATGGGTCAGAGCTCCAGGACCCTCGCCCAGCAGCCAGGCAGCCTGAGCTCTGCTTAGCTCATTCTGGAGACTTGCTCACCTTTGGTCAGTGACTCCAAAACACTGAGAGCTTGGGTCATTGCCACTCACAAGTCCTGGTAAACTCCATTCAACTCACAAACAGCTGACACATGACTGTGTGTGACTCAGGCCAAACACACTCACTCCAATCAGAGCTGGTGGGCACAATTTGCCTTCTACACTGAGTCACCCTCCAGGCTGAGATGCAGAGATTTCCTGAAATTCACCACCTACTTAGCCACAGCTGCTCTATTAGACAAAAAGCCAGCAGAGGAGCTGAGCTTCTCATGGTCCCATGGATGGGCCATGGCCAAGGACAAGCAGGTGTGACCTCAAAGCTCTTCCTGCCCAGGTGATGGGTCCACCTCACCAGACCATGGGATAATGCAAGCAGAGCATGAGACGGAAGAAGCCCTCTGTTAACCTCCACACACTCTGGCCTTGTTCTTCAGACATCAGTCGGCAGGTCCAGCACAGCATAACTAAAGTTTTGGTTGAATTTTGGGGCGAGCCATTACAGGATTTTCTTAGTTCCTGAAAGTTCCTGTTAACAGGCAGGGGCAGTGCCCTCAAAAGAATCTTCCTTCTCTACACCCCTGACTTCTCTCCCCAACCCCACCCCACCTGCCTCATACTCACAGCGGAATTGCCCCAAAGGCAGCTCTGGTTAGAAATTTCCTAATCCAAAGGGTCCCTTAAATTTTTTCTCAATGAATGAAAGAGGAGTGGGAACAATTTTTTTTTTAACTCCGCGTCACAGCGACTGGGTCCTGTAAGGTGAGTGGCCTCGGGATTTCTGAACACTTGCAGCCCTGACAGGGCTGTTTGAGCTTTAAAAGGATAGAGCAGGAGACCGCGCCCCTGCAGGAGCGGCCCTCCCCAGAGCACTGTGCACTAGACACACTAGCATCGCTAGAGAGCACGGTGCGCACAGGTATAAACGTGGCAGAGGCCTCTCTCCCGAGGCGGTGCCCCCTCCAGACCTGCACCCCGCGCACGCCCCCCATATCCGCCATTCGGTTCCCAGATGCGCTTTCCTCGAGGGAGGATGGGCTCCCCGCTAGCTCCGAATTCAGCGAGGACCAGTTCCAAGACTGAGAATTAAATATTCATCTCGCGCGTGAGCGCTCTGCTTCTCTCGCCAATGTTACTGTCAAGGTCACGGGCCTGAAGCCGAGCGGATGGGGCTGGGGTCTCCTGCAGCGCAGGAGCTTCCCCGAGGGAACTGCGCCCTGGGCGCGCAGCTCCAGGCGGCGATTCTGGCCGGGCCTCCTCCCCGGTCCTCCGCGGGCGCTTGCCTCTGCAACTCTGCCCGATTACCTCCGGAGTTCTTGGGCCCTCTTAGCCCCGGAAGCTGGAGTCCGGTGTCCAACCGTGAGCGCAGCGCAGGGCACCCCCGGAGCGCCCGAGAAGCGCTGGCCCCGGGGCTCCGTCGCCAGGCAACGGCGGCTGGAGTGGCGGGAGGAGCCCGGGGCCCTCGCAAAGCTGGGTCGATACCCCGGCAACGCCGCCTCTCACCTCGGTCCTTAGGCCTCCCTGGCTGGGGCGGGGCCGGAATAGCTGAAGTTGCGGTGGCTGGTCCCATAAAGCCAGACGGGGCGCGGCCGGCGACTCACCTGTCCCGCGTGGCCGTCGCGCGGTCTCGGCCGCTGCACTCCGACCGAGCAGCTGCGGTTCCCGACGGGTGGCGGGCGCACGGCCCCTCCCACGACGGGCAGTCCGACTGTGGCGGCGACGGGCCCCGGCCAGGGCTGGGGGGGGACCCGGGGCCGCGCGCCGGCGCACGAGACTCTGCTCGCTCCTCTCTCCCTCTCCTCGCCGCTTGTCCCTGCCCGTCTCCCGCCCGCGGCGCGCTCGGCCCTCGGGGGAGCGGTCCGGGAACCCAGGTCCCGCGGCGGAGATAGCGCGTGAGGCTGCAGGCACCGGCGCCGAGGGCCACCCTCCCTGCGCCCTGGCCGCGCCGGCTCTGCGGAGCGGAACGGAGCGGGGCGGAGCGCAGCGCGCACTGTTCCCTCGTTTTGCGAAAGGCCACCCTGGCGGCGGGGCGCCGTGACGCAGGCTTGACTCACGCACGGGCCCGCGTCAATGTGAGGCTCTGGGGCCGTGAGCAAGGCTCTGATGGACGACCCAGACAGAGGGGGTGGGCAGGAGAGGCAGGGGGCTGCCCCGGGAGCAGCCTCTGGAGGCCCCTGACCAAGGGACCCAGATTCTGGAGCATTACCAGGTTCTAACCTCAAAGAGGAATGGGAGCCCCATGGCCGAAGCCCTCTGAGCCCTGGGCCTCACTTCCTTCATCTTTCCAGGCGCATCTCTTTCGGCCTCCTGGTATGAACTCAACGCCCGACAAAGTGGTTATTCCCCTGCCCTAGCCACTTCCACCTCAATGCATTTGTTCACTCTCTTCTCCACACTTTTCCACTCCACTGTCCTTCCCTCCTACCATTCTGCAAGACCCTTTCCTGTGCCGTTCAACTCCTCCATACATCGCTCATCTATTGAGCTCCTACTGTATGCCAGGGGCTGCAGGAGTTGTGAAGATCACCGCTCTGGGAGATGAAGGCATGGAACCTCGGGGAGAGGCAGAGTGGGGTTTACCCAGGAGGCCACAATTCAAGACAGAAGGATGGGAGGACCCTA
Organism: Grampus griseus; assembly: GCF_964374135.1. Classification (NCBI taxonomy): domain Eukaryota; kingdom Metazoa; phylum Chordata; class Mammalia; order Artiodactyla; family Delphinidae; genus Grampus; species Grampus griseus. The sequence goes on from NC_139017.1 coordinate 86,904,838, forward strand.
CAAGATGAGTAAAGTGAGTGAAGCTTGGAGAGTGACTGAGCTCTGGGCAGGCCTTATGGAGGAGGTGAGACAGGATCCTGACCGCAAAGGGTGGACAGGATTTCAGTGGAAAGGGTGAAGGATGACCCTTGTGGAGGGAACAGCATGATAAGGGCAAAGGTGCAAGAGCGTGGAGAAGGTGTGCAGTTGGGATGACTGCCTGAGCTGGAGCAGGGGTGGGCTGAGCGGAGGTGCAGTTAGGGAGGTAGGAGCCATCCCTCAGGGCCTGGGAGGGCTGTGTGGGGAGTCTGGATGAATTATCTCGGCTCTAGAGGACACTAAGGGGACCTTGGCATTAGAGGCAGGTGTCTGGGAGGGATGGGAGGTGGAGGCCTTATCAGTTGCTCTACTGAAAGGCAGTAGGACCATTGTCATGAATTCTGAAGGCTCTGAGATTTTACCCTTGCATCTCACTCCGGGTCCAGAGACAAAGGACTCCTGGGCCAGAGACAAAGGACTTTCGTTCTCATAGCACAGCAGGTAGCATGAGCTTAGCATTCAAATCAGTTTCTCTAACCCCCAAGTCCCATGGGAGGGATGTGCGGCTGGGCCCAGGTGATACTGCACATGCTGAGGAGCTCCAAGCTTAGGAAACCCCAGTCTTTTTATAATGCAAGCAAACCTGCCAAACTTTGATCCTGAGGGAGACATTATCTTTATTATACTGGACGGCAAATATACCTGGCCTCCCATGGGGGAGACACTATCTCTGTCTTTCAAGGCTGTTTGCCATGCAAACCTCCTCAAAAAGATAGTCTGGAACGAAAAGCCATCAATGCCTCTACCCATGAGACTTGCAGAAACTTGAGTCACTCATGGAGAATTATCTTCTGATAGACATTTATCTCTTGACTCAACCACTACTTAGTGTTAGCCTAGTGTTTGCCTACACTGTTTTAGGCCCTGAGGATACGGCAGAAAACAAGACAGATAATGATCCCTGCCCTTGTGGAGCTTCCACTCTGGTGGATCCAGCCAGCGATGCAGAGCCGGGGTGGAGGGGCATGGCAGGCAGTAGCAAGTGATACAGGAGGCTTGACAGACGTAAACTAAACGGAACGTGATGACTGACCCTGTGTAGGAGGGAGGAAAAGGAAAGAATCCAAGATAGGTGGTTATAAGGGGGGAACTTGAAGGTGGTGCAGTGAGGAGAAAGGGGAAGGACTTTGGACTCATACAGACCTAACTTTTCATCCTGACTGCCATTTACTAGAAACCTTGAGGAAGTTATGTAACCTCTCTGAGCCTCAGTTTCCACATCTGTAAAATGGGTAACACATACTCCGTAAAGTTATTATGGTGATCAGAGGAGATGATTCTTTTAAAACATCTGGTATCACATCTGATATCACCTGCTTAATAAATTACTGTTATTACTGATATTATTGGGTAATTGTATTGTTGTTAACCAAGGTAAGGAATCTAGAAAGAGGAGCAGATTTGGGGAGCATTGGGGAAGAAAGTAATGAGATAATGGATTTGAGGCATATTGAGAATGAAGCATCCGGGGATATCAAGACATAAGCAGGTGTCCTTGCCTCTCTGCCTTTGTATCACGTCTACCCAGTAAAACCCCAACCTTGAGTGAACTCAATACTTGGTTTCTCTAGACTAAGTTCTCTAGAGAAAACACACTATGGGGGTACATGGGTCCCCCTCTGACTTCATGGTTTCCAACCTCAGGTGGGCTGCTCCTGCTGCCTGATCACCTTCCTATGACTCCCTGGTCGACTTACTTCCCTACTCTGATGAAGGTCACTCCAACCCTCTCCACGGTCCTCTAACACCCACCCTGCTCTTTCTAACCCTAACCCTTTCTTACTCCCTCACAAAATCTATCACTAAATCCTGGAGATTTTATCTCCTAAGTACCTCTAGAATCTGGCCAGTTCTGTTTAATTCTGCTGCCACAACCCTAGTCCAGGCAAAGTCACCACCCGCGTGAACTCTCACAATCGCCCCCTGACTCAGACAGGAGTCCCGTCACCTTTTCTCCATGCAGCAGCGAGCGTGATCTTTTAGAAGCACAGATATGCTCACACCCTCCTCCAGCTTGCAGACTTTTGCCCACATCTTTAACATGTCCTTCAAGGCCCCTTATCATCTCCAGCCTCATTTCACACCCCTCTCCCCTCAGCCTTCCCTGCAGCCCACTACCTCCACGACCTTCTCAGCTCTCATGCTTACTCACCCACTCCTTCCTGACTCAGCCTTCAGTCCCTGTGCCCTCTCTGCCCCAAGCTGCTACGTCCCACTCCTCTTCCCCCTTCCCCATCCACTCCCCCGACCTGGAGAAGAATTCAGTCCACTTCCCAGGTAGACATGGCTTCTCCTTTGTGGCCCTCATCATGATTGTAACTGAGGACTTAGTGGTGTGACTGGGGGCTGAGTGACGGTCTCCTTGGCTGGGGTGTAAGCTTCATGGGGCAGAGACCGTCTTCAACACAGAGCAGACACTCCATAAAAATTTGCTGAAAAAATAAAGTGTGGTTAGAAATATGGGCATAAAGTCCAGGAAAGAGGGTAGAGATGCAGACTGGGGAGTCATAAGCATAAAAAGGGTCGTTAAGCGGAGGAAAAGGTGGCAGAGGAAGTACATAGAAGACGGTCAAGAAGATAGAATTTGGGGGATGCAGGGCAGTGCTCACTTCTGAGGGGCAGGAGAAGCAAGAAGGGTCAAGAAAGAAGACAGAGAGGAGGAGTCAAGAGGTGAGATGACAACGTCTATCACAGAAGAAAGACATTTGAGCCTGAAAACTTGGTCCCTGCAGTTGAGGTGTCAGCATTCATAGTTCACCCCATTATGACTAGCTTGGGAACTCTCAGGGCCGAGCCTCCTCATCTGTGAAATAGGGAGAATAATAGTACCCCTTCATGGGATATTGAGTGTTAAATGAGATTTTTTTCCCCAAGTAACACGTTTCTAAGAGCAGCCTGGACCATAGGAGGACTCAGTACATGTACCTGCTGCTGTGTTGATGATGATGATGGTGATGATGGTGTGAAGATACACAGTGAGGAGCTGGGCCAGGGGCTTGGAAGGGGGGCTTCAGGCCAGATCTCTTTGTCCTGGGGTCCCATGCAGATGCAATAGCACCTGGAGCTCTGCCTTGCAAACCAGGCCATCCAGGAGGTCACCTGTCCAAACGAGTCATGTGTTGAGGGAGCAGCGAGAACCTCAACGGGGAAGGGATTTCCCTGGGCAAAGTCAGGACATGCAGGCAGCTGTCCCTCCTCTCCTGCCTCACCTGGTGCCAACCTTGGAGGACGTCAGCCCTTCATATAGCTCTGAGCACACCTGCTCCTGTCTACAGGCAGTGATCTGGTCTTCAAATCCAACATCGTATGTGGGGAGAGCTAGTCCGTGTCGGGCACTGTACTAAACTCAGTAGCTCGTGGCTGAATTCAGAGGCAGGTTTTATACAGCCAGTCAAGGACAACTTGGAAGGTGTTAGGAGCTAAACAACTTTCCTCTGCCTAGGCCAGAGCCTAACAAAAGCCCCGAAGCAGCCCCAGATGGGAGAAGACAACTATGAAATTTATCTTATGTCCGTAAGAGGAAGCAAATGTTTCCTGAAGCAGTGAAAAAGGGACTTTGTTAGCACCTAGGGGTTTGTGTTGAGTTCAGTTTTTGCTCTGAGTATTATGTTGTTTGGAAAAGGGAACAGGACTCTATCTCTTCTCCCCCCCAACCCTCTCTGTCTCTGCTTGGGCATGTGCAATATATATATATGATTCATGTAAGAATCTTTGTAGAAACAGCACAGATGATTTCATTCCCTTTTACATTTCTGTTTCATGTTTCTTCTCAAAATCCATCCTTCTCAGTTCCATCAGAGTTTATATGAAAATAACTGGAGTTTTATTTTATTTTAAGCTATAAAAATGAAGCAGCCGTGTGAAATGCTGCTAGAGCAGCTGATGTTAAGTTTGAGCTGCACTAATGGAATCATCATTTTCAGATGAAAGGATGGGTATAACCAGTCTATCTAGCTTCCTCTCTGGAGCTAGAGGACCACTCTAAAGGAATAGAGAGCAACCATTCCTCCTCAGTTTGTGAAGGAATTTACCATGTCTCCAGCCTCACAGACCTAGGTCTGGATCCAGCCAGGCCATTTAGAAGCTGTGGGCTTAGGGGACAAGTGAGAAATAAAGCCAGAAGGCAAGTCGGATTTGCTAATGTGGAGGCCTGACATGCCAGGATAAAAAAGCCTCTACTTATTTCAGAAGGTAATAGGGAGCCACTGAAAGTTTTAGAGCATGATAGTGACATTATGGGGATGACTTCCTGTCTAGACTTAAATGGGAGGTGGCAACCCCAGAGCCCTTCATAAGCATCACTGCTCCCTGAAAGGAGATTGCAATTTCTATTCCCAGGTCCCACGTCACAGCAGCTCTGAGAGTCTCTTCATTCTTGACCTTAACTCCCCAGGCTGTAAAGTGGAAGCCTCACTTCCGGGCCTGAGAGAACCCCAGAGGTGAGCAGGGTTGGGGAAATATGAGGGGAGAGAGAGAGGCAGTGAGAGGTCAGAGGCCCAGGAGGACCGAGGGGACCTCCAGATTCTTCCTGCACCTCCACCTCATTTTCCCCACGTGTGACTCAGCTGAGCCTGTGAGCCACTTGTTCCTCACGTCCCCCACCCCCACCCCCGGCATCAGCATCGCAAGGTGGTCATGTGCAGTGCTGGAGGAGAGGAATGGACAGCTCTTCACAGGAACAAGAGGTACCACGCAAAGGCAGACCAGGTCCCACTGCCCAGCTCCAAAGGCAGCCCGACCTCCTGCTTGTGGGGACTCAGTGGCCTAGAATGCTGGCCCCGGGGCCTCTGACTCCATAGGGCCCTTATCAAGCACGGTGGGTGCCCCAACTAAACACACCCCTTCGTAAACATCCAAAACACAAATCAAAACGCACCTGTGGGATGAGCGATTCTAAAGGACCCTTCACGTGACAGAAGGACTTGCCTTGTTCTCTTTCTCTGAGACAGTGTTATGCATACCGTCAGATAAACTCAGGTGCCAATCCAACACTGCCTTGCCAGGTGACGTTTGACAAATTGCTTAATATCTCTGACCTTCAGATTTTTTTTTTTTTTTTTTTTTTGCGGTACGCGGGCCTCTCACTGCCGTGGCCTCTCCCGTTGCGGAGCACAGGCTCCGGAAGCACAGGCCCAGCGGCCATGGCTCACGGGCCCAGCCGCTCCACGGCATGTGGGATCTTCCCGGACCGGGGCACGAACCCGCGTCCCCCGCATCAGCAGGCGGACTCTCAACCACTGCGCCACCAGGGAAGCTCCTGACCTTCAGATTCTTTATCTGGAAAATAGAAATAATGTGTTCTCTAACCTCATGGGATTTTGTAAGGATTAAATGAGATAAAACCCTGTGTAAACTCAAGGCATATTCCCACTGTTGCTATTAGCTCTTAAGATGTGCCCAGTGCTACTCTAAGCATCTTACACCTATTAACTCATTGAATGATTAAATAGCCATTTACCCTGGAAGTTTTAAAATATAATGTGCTTTCTTTCCTTAAAAGCTGAAAACTTCATTTAAAAAATAACTCAGAACTAAAAATCTTAAACAATATAATTCAGTAAGTGATTGTTTGCAAAATTAACATGTAAGATATCTATAGCCTTCAGATCTACAACAACCAGTAAGAAAATGTAAGAAGTGCTTCATTTGCAATAGCAACAAAAAAAAGAAAACTACTTAGAAATAAACTTTAAACGGTGTGTAGAAAGCTCCTGAATGCTACTGAGAGCTCCAAAAGGACATTTGACCATAAGAAAAGAAACATGTTCTTAGATTGGAAGACAAAACATAATGAACATGTTAATTCTCTCTAAATTAATCTATGTTTTAAAATGACCTCCATGAAAATAACAAAGGAGTTTTATTTTTCTTTTTAACTAAGCAAGCTGATACTAAGCTTCATTTGAAAAACAGAAACCAGCAAAAATATCCAGGGAAATTAAGGGAGAGAATGGGTGTGGTGTGGGAATTTACCAGGTGGTAAAACAGTATAAAGCTACGTGTTTAAATTAATGTAGTCCTAGTTATAAGAAATACATGAAGCAGAACATAGTCCAGAAATAAACCCATATTCAGTCATTTAAAATATAATAAAGATTACATTTCAAATGAGTAGGGGGAAGATGGATTTTTAATAGACGGTATTGGTTTGGCCATCTGCAAAAAAGTAAATTTGAATCCCTGCCTTACTCCTTATACCCACATACATTGTAGATGTATTGAGATAATAAACGAAAGAAAAAAATAATCCATAGGTGGCATCAAAAGCAGTACTTAGAGGGGTATTTACAGCCTTAAATAGGTATATTAGAAAAGAAGAAAGAGTGAAAAACAGTGAATCAACCAATCATCTCAAGAACTTATGAAAATAGACCCGAAGAAAGTAAATGATAGAGACAAGGTAGAAACTGATGAACTAGGAAAGTAAACATACAACAGGATCATCAAAGTCAGAAGTTTGTCCTTTGAAAAGTCTAATTTTTTTTTAATGAAACCTAAAAGTACTAAAAGAAAACATGGGGAAAAAAAACTGTCACGATGTGGAGTGGGGAAGACCTTTCTAAGTCTGATATAATGACTGGTACTCCCTTTGCCTCCTTCTGCTTTATTGTTCTCCATATCACTTCTCACATCTGGCACTCAATTCACATTCATGTTTATTTACTTGTTGTCTGCTCCCAACTAGACAGATGAACTCTGTAGTCCCTAGAACAGAGCCTAGAACGGTCCTGCCATATAGTGGGTGTTGAGGGATATCTGTGGAGTGGCTGTTTAAAAAGTGGAGGAGGTATTTTTTTAATATATAAAGAGTGCCTAAAAATCAGTAAGAAAAAGAGAAAATGATGTGAATAGAAAGTTCATGGAAAATAAAATACAAGTGGCTCCTACATATATAAAAAGATGTTTAGTTTCATTCATAGTAGAAGAAATGCACACTGAAAAATGAGATACCATATTTTACCTAGTATGTTTGCAAATTTTTTTTTTAGTAAAGGAAGGTTGATAACACACATGTTGCTAGTGGGAGAAGAGTTAAATTGTACAATCTCTGTGGAAGATAATTAGGCTATATTTTTCAAAATTACAAGGGTGCATCCCATTGCCCATTAGGCCACATCTGTCAAAATTATGGAAGTACACACTCATTTTGCATATGTGTTCGTTTAAAGACATTCATCTAAAGATTCTCCTTCAGCAGTATTTGTAATTTAAAAAATGGAAACTATTTAGCTGTCTATCAACAAGAAACTGTTTACATAATTTATGGTACCATCACACAATCAAACTTTTTGCAGCCATTAAAATGAACAAGTCTGCTCCATGTTCTGATTTGGAAACATCTGCAAAATGTGTTGTTAAATGATAAAAAGATGCAGGATAGCGTGGAGAGGGTGTGACCATTTGTGTATGCTGCACATACTTGTAGAGGATAAAATATTTCTGGAATGAAACATAAGATACTGATAACAGTGCATGCCTCTAGGGTGAGCCTGGCTGTGGGCAGGCATGGGAGAAAGATTTATTTTTCACCTTTTGAATTTTATACCTTATGTCCGTACCATGTCGCTTCAGTATATCCGTATCTGCTTCTATAGTGCATATGATACCTCTAGAAAGGGACATCTGAATCTGGCCATGGTGACTTCCTCTGCAGAAGGAAACTGGGGGCTGGAGGGCCCTGGGAACAGAAATTTGGCATTGAATTTACTGAGTTTTTAAATTTTTCTTGACTGTGGGCATGTATTACCTGCTCATTAAAATAGCAAAATGAATTTCTCCTTGCTCCCCTAGACTGCAACTGTCTGCCGCGCTCTCCTTGGCCCCTTCCTCCCCTCCTATCCCTTCGCTCAGGCTTGCTCTGCCTTCTCCACAGCAGGGCACGGAGGAGAGGTTGGGGACTGTGGAATCAGATAGGTTGGGGTTCTCATCCTGACTTGGAGCTTCCTCGTCCGCCTCTGTGAAATGGGGATAACGGCAGTATCTATGTTCTAGGGCGTGTGAGGCGGGCGTATATGAGATAACAAGTATAAGGTGAGGGCTCAATAAATAACGGTTCCCGCTAGCATGAACTTGCTTTTCTGGAACACGGCTGTAACACCCACGAAGGGCTGGGTGGCTGAAGCCCTGCTCCCTTTGGCAGCTGTCTCCAAACTTTGAAGGAAGAAAGAAGCGGCAAAGCCTTTGAGCAATATCTTCAAACATTTACGAAGAGCAGCAAGGACGTTCTTCTGGTTTGTACTTGGGGTGGGGGAGTAGTGAAAGAGGGTGTCCCAATCTGCCCACATGCCCAGCATCCTGGAGCCCCAAACTCCCAGCCTGGGAAGAAGCCTTGTTCAATGTAAACAGGAGGGAGCGGGGCTCTGCTCTAGTAGGAGCAGCATCAGCTGGGCGTGAGGTGGGGAGGGGAACGTTCCAGGAGACAATAGGAAGGCAGGGGGCTATCTGCCTCACCCGACCTGGGGAGGGAAAATCTGGTGCAAAACCTGCCTCGCCCCAGAGCCAGCATGAAGTTTTCAGTACCGGAGTCAAATATAGACCCATTTCCGTAAAAGCACCAGCCTGCTTCTATAAATACCTCAGCCAGTTTTCTGGGGTTCTCATGTGACTTTGATGCCTACCTCGTCTGCGGGGATCCGTCTCCATGGTGACCAGGCCATGTGACCAGCCACTCTTCATTCAAGGCAGGTTGCTGCATCCTGGGTTGGGGGTGGGGTGATGAAGGGGGCTGGAGGGAGGGCTAAGGAGAGGGAGAAAAGGGATGAACAATGAATAAAGATAAAGTGTCTAGTCTTGGGGAAAACTGCAGAGTTCCAGCCTTACTGCAAGGATGCTCTGACAGAATTATTGATCTCCCAAGCTGGCTGTCAGGAGAGGAATATTTTTATTTGAGAAGCAATCGACATCTTTGCCTCTGAGTCAGAGAAGCAAAAGTTCAGAGCCATAAAGCACCTTAACAACCCTCGAGGACTGTTACAATCCCCTTGTTGTCAGATGAAGGTAACCAGGCCCGGAAAGGTCGAGGGACTTGTCCAAGGTCACGCGGCGAGTCAGTTGAAAACCAGGGCAAGAATCAGCATGCGTGTCCTTAGCAGACTCCCCCCCCCCCGCCTCACTGGGGCCCCACTCTGAACTGGGGACTGCGAGGGGCCACTGAGATATAAGTGTGACTCTGGTGAGTGGGGATTTCGGTACCTTGGCTCCCAGGTTATCCCACCTGGCTGGAGTCAAAGGTCCTCCAAGGAAGGAGAACAGAGCTTAATTATTCTGTGCCGAGACTCGGCCCTGGCCCCTTGCCTGATACATGTGGAGAGAGTGGCTAATATATCATGAGAAGTCCTGCAGTGTCAAGCAAAGCCAGATGTCATCCATGGTAATCTATGGAAATCTTTTTTTTGATCAGAATGTCCTAGATCTGCCCCCATCCAGCTGAATCCCTTAAGTATCACCAGGTCCTTTGCCCTCCTTTGATTGGTGCTGAGGATGAGATGAAAAGGCAGGAAAGGACTCTTCCTGCCCTTGCAGAGCTGCCCTGCTTTACGTACATATGGATAAGTGAACAGAAGAGAATCTTGTGAACCATTAGCTGCGCTCTGGGGACATTTGGGTCTGGAAGTAGGGTTGGGCCACAGAAGTCAGGGAAGGCTTCCTGGAGGATGAGAAGGGAGAACACAGCCAGGCAGGCAGATGGGAAGGAGCATTCTCAGGGGATACTGGGTGCTGGGATAGGACCTGGGGAGGGGGATAGAGCTCTGACTGAGGTGGGCTGAGGAGGAAACACTAGCCACATCTTGGGATAGGGCACTGCCGACCGCAGACCTGATTCACGTGGTTCAATCCTGTGGGCTCAAGCTGCCAGCAGTGGAGGGTCCAGGGGGAGGTGGATTCAGAGAAGACAAAGAAACTCGTGCAGAAGAGAAAAACAAACGTCATCACAGGGCTGCCTCTGTCAGCATCAGCCATGGGCTCTGTCACCACCTGGCCTTGGACGGGTGTCCAGCAGGCTCCACAGAGGTTAAAATCCACCGGGCTGGAGGCCAGGAGCAGCCAAAGTGGCTCAGGGCGAGCCTCTGTCTCCCTAACTCTCATCACCTGTGCAGTCTCCGTGGAGCTGAGGACAGAGTGCCCCGCCCGTCCCCGCCCCACCGGCTCTTAGCCGGCCTAACAGTGGACTGACCATACCAGCCCGTGCCCGAGCTCACGGCGGGGGGCGTGGAGAGCAGGTACTCTGAGCCAGGAGGCCGTGCCACGCAGGCCACACTTCCTCTGTGCTTCACCGCCAGCCAAGCACACAGGCTGTGTGTGTTTCCTATACCAAGGCCGCCAGCTGCTGGAGTGCAGAACCAGCGCCCAACCTGTTTCCAGAAAATCCGCCCCTGGCTCCCAGCAGTGGGTGTGGAAGGGAGGCACGCATTCATTCAGCGCTGGTTGGTAGCTAGCATGGCGGGGTGTCACAGCACCCTGGGGAGACAGACCTGAATCTGAGTCCTGGCTCTGTCACTCACTTGTGACTCCCTTGGGGAGCTTACTTAGACTCTCTGGGCCTCAGCTCCTTATCTGTGAAAGGGATAATGTTATCTACTTTGAAGAAAGTTGTGAAAGTTAGAGTGATTACAAAGTGTCCGGCACATAGAAAGCGATTCTAAAAGGCAGTCACCTCTACTACAGTGGGCGGATGAATGGAAGCATCTCCTCGTGGGTTCCAGCTTCCGTGCTCACGGGCCCCAGCATTCTCCCGAGTCTTTCCTCCAGCATCATCTCTTCGGCCTAGAAGGCCCTCCCCCTTGGTTCCCCTCATCAGAAGCCTTTCTGCCCTTCAAAGCCCCATCTAAGTGTCACTCCTCCCTGCTGTCACCCACAGGATGTTCCTCGGGGAGACTCTGCCCACACTGAGGACCGGCCACACTGCTTCCCTGCGAAGTAGGTGATTGGTGATTCTTCTTCCATTACTGCTGTAAGATAGTTAAACAGGAATCACAGATTCCATGTTACAGATAGAACAGTAAAAGCCTGAGGTATCAGGTGACTTGCCCAAGGTCACATCCAGCTGCTAAGACAGTCAGTTCTAGAACTCGGGGCTCCTAAACCCAGGGCTCCACTTTCTCCCTCATCCCTGCTGCCTGTGGCTGAGATTCTTGAGATGGAGACACCAGGACTCTGGGACCTTGGCCAGGAAGTCGGCCACAGGTCTCAGCCTGGGCCCAGGACGACTCCAACCTGGGAGGAATCTGCTCTGAAGACAAAGGATGATTCCTGGCAAGGAGAGTCGCTCCTACTTCTGCTCCAGACAAATGGGAAGCTGTCACAGGTTCCATGATAAATCTTTTGGCTAAAGATGATGCTTCACTTTGAGCTTGTTATATGCACAGTCTTTGGACATCATACAAGTCAATTACGGAGACCAAGTTCTCAGCACTGAGCAGAGATGTTTGCATTGAATGGCTAAAACAGAGCCAGAGCCTCCCAGGGACCTGGTTGGGAAGCTGGTCGACTTCAAGTTTGATGCTGGGGGTGACTGTAGAGTGCTGAGACCTGCCCCAGGAGCCCGGTGGGAAAGGTCCCCCATTCCCATTTTAATGGCCTGCACTCTGTTTGCCCTGAGGCCACCACAAGTCTTCTGGGCAGGATTATTCACAGCCAGGATTATTCTGCCTATTTTATAATCCCCAGCCTCACTCTCAGCTGCCTGGACTTGGGGAAACACCAAGTACAGAGCTGCAAACTGGGCCTTGCTTCCCTAGCCCTGAGTCTCAGAAGCACTTCCCTATACCCTGAGGAGCTCCTTACCTGAGCCTGGAACACCTCCAGGTCAGCTCTCTGCCCCCCAGAACTCCCCAGAACCTCTCACGCATCACAGTTTGCGGAGGCTGGCCCCTGGGAACTGCTCCAGGCCAGCAGATCCAGCTTTCCCTCACTCTCAGACCCTAAGAGAAGCACACGGCTGGTCCTCTGAGGCCAGGAATTTTAAACCTAGTATGTTTGTTGTTCCAAGAGGATCTTTCTCTGGCCTGAGCCTGGCTTTCGGTGGTGCAGAACCAAGGTTTGAGGTCCCATCAAGAACATAGGGGATGTGAGTTTCACTCAATCGCTGCGTGGCTTTGGGCAGGTCTTTAATCTCTCTGGACCGTAATTTCCTCATCTAAACATGTGACAAATGGTCCATCCTAGCTCCAAAATGCTAAGAGTCATTCTCTGGGATTCCAAGAAGGCAGATGGAGATGGCTGGAGCATAAGAGGAGGGGGCTGGGGATGGTAAGAAATAAGGAGGTGAGAGATTAAATGGAGAGGGCAGAGGTCTGAATCACACTTGAATGTCATGCTAAAAAGCTTAGATTTTATTTTAAAGGTAATGGAGAACCAGGGGAAAATTTTAAGCACGGGAGAAGAGTTGCCAGATTTAGCAAATACCAAACATCTATTTAAATTTAAACTGGGCATCTTGTATTTTATCTGGCAACCCTGCATGGAGTGACAGAGAAAGCTCTCTGGCCACTGAGTGCAGAATGTATTGTAGGGGATAAAATTGGAAGCACAGACCATTGAGGAGGTGATTATATTCCAGGCAATAATTACAAAAGTTAATATTTGTTGAATACTTGTTTTTGCCAGGCACTGTTCTAAGTATTTTGTGTATATAAATTCATTTAATTCTCATAACAAGGTGTGGTATCTAGTATCATTTCCATTTTACAGGTGAGGAGACGGCAGCACAGAGAGGTTAGGTCACTTGTCTAGGTCACACAGCTAGTTAGTGGCAGACTTGAGGTTAGAGTCCAAGGCCCACGTGCTTAACCACCGTGACATACTGCCACCCCTGGCGGCCATGAGAGCCCAAACCCAGGCCCTGTAGTGGGAATTGGATGACAGTCAGAAGCTGTCTTGAAGCCCCAGCCCCTCGGGTAGGGGTTGGAACACTGTGACTGGCAGAGAAGTGAGAAGGGAGGCTGTACCACAGTGACATATTTTCAGATCACTTGGTATTTTCAAAGCAGGAAGAGGAGCTCAGAAGAAAAAGAACTAGCATCTCTTCAGCATCTACCAAACACCAGGCAGGGAGCACAGCAATCCTCGAGGTGTTTAGGAGGCACAGTCAGCGGGGCGCAGTGGTGAACTGCACATGGAGTGAAGGAGGACTCGATGGTTCTGGTTTGGGGTAGCTGAGGGCCACATTAACCACAGGTCACTGGGGACAATGAGCTGAAGGGCATCTGGGCCCCAGGTGTGAGGGACTGGAGAGAAGAGGCACCTAGTCCAGGACATGCTCAACTTATCAGGTACAAGACCATGAGGCAATTGAGGCCCAGAGAGGTTAAGTAACTACGCTGGAGTCACACAGAAGATAGGTGTCAGGGCAAAAACTGGAACAGAAGTCTCTTGACTGTGTCTGGGGTGCCTAGCACAGATAGACCCCTGGTCTAGGTTCAGAGATGGGGTGGGGATGGAGACACCCCAGATCACAAGTCGTGACCAGTATTTGGGGGCCACTGTTTGATGCGGGTTCAGGCAGTGCCTACGCGCTCAGCTCTCAGAGCAGACTGTGCCCCTTCAACTCCGAAACGAAAACTGAGGGCAGAGCTGGGCTGAGTTTTAGGCACTGTGAACCAAAACAGTCTCTGCAATGGTTTTCTCCATCTGTAGAAAGAGAAAAATATCTACAGCAAAGTTGTTTTGAAGATTAAATCAGGTTAAATAAATGGGAAAGCCATGAGCCATGCAATGTAATCTGTGATTGTGCTATTATTCCATTCTTCTGCCTCTGCCGCTACTCCCTCACCCTTTCCCTCCTCCTCCATCTTCCTCTCTCTCCCCCACTCCGCCCTCCCATTTTCTCATCTTTTCTCCCCTCTTTTTAGGCCTTGGGGCAGAGCCTGTTCCAGGGAGTGTCTGCAGATAAGCAGCCTAGAAACAAACGTGCAGCCTCACATCTCCACCAGCCTAGCTCCCTCCTCCTGCCTCTGGCCCTCCACCCCCGACACACACACTCACATGCCACACAGGACAGCCCACTACATCGGAGACCAGTCCAACTGGCCTCCTCTCCAGCTGACCATCAACTCCCCTCCCTGCTTCCACATCCATGGGCCTCCCACGGGGCCCAGGGAGCCCCACCTCCTGTTGCCCAGGGAGAGCGGCCAAAGATGGCAATAGGGACTGCAGGGGCAGCACGAGAGGCCCAGGAGGATGGAGAGGCTCCGGCCCGGACAGCCTGGAAATGCACAAAGCCGATCCCTAGGGACCGAGCGAGAGACTGACGTCAAACCGAGGCTGAAAATATAGTTTGGAAAGTCACGCAGCACAGGGAAAAAATGAGCCACTCTCCCCAGCCAGAGACATGGGTGGTGGGGAAGGGACATGAATCCCAGCTCTTTAGAGGCTCCAAACAGCAGGGGTTGCTAGCCTCTAGACTGCCTGTCGAGAGGTCTCAGGGATTCCCAGTGTCTGATTCAGGGGCCAGGGCACCTGCAACTGCCCACATTCCTGAGAGCAGCCAATGCCCTGAGAACCGAGGGCCACCAAGGGAATCTAGGGGTGGTCCTGGCCGCCTCCCCCACACCCACCCCTGCCCCGGGCATCTCTGGCTAAGCTGCGGTGTGGTGGGTGACACAACCTCCCAGACCACACCCAGAGGCTCCAGAGAGCCAGGGCCAGTGCCTTGGTGTGGAGGTCAAGGTCCATGATGGCACTAAGCTGTGACATGCAGCCTGCCCAGGGAGCCTGTCTTCCCACCTCATTTTCTCCACCCACCCGCCCTCACAAGTACATAAGAGTTGCCCCTTTGAATAGGAGAAACTGAGGTCCAGAGCTGTGTTGGGTGGCCTGGTGTCCACCCCACAGGCAGTTCATGTCAGGGAGGGCCCAGAATCCTCTGCAGTATGAGGCTCTCAGAGACCAGACGTCCCGCTGCCCTCAGATGCCCAGGCATCCCCCTCAGACTGGTGTGAAAGGAGCAGAGGTGCCCCAGGCCTTGAGGGCTGGTCATGGGATTGGGGCTTTCTGGGACAACTAGCAACGGGCCCTCAGGGCCAGCGATGCCAAAGGCAGACATCCCTGCCCCTACCCATCTTGGCTCTCCATAAGTCCCCAAGAATTAAAGTAGTCCCAGGGAAAGTGACAGGGGTTCCCCACCAAAGCAACCGAGGTTACATTTTCACCACGTCGTGGCAACAGAGTCAAAAGAGAATTTGAGTTGTTGTAAGAAAATAAAGAAAATTGGATTCATCTCACCCCTGAGTTGGAGATTCAGATTCTTAGCTTCTACATACTTTCCTATCCCTGTGTCTTGTTCCCTCTTCTGGTCTGCCCCTTCGACCTCTCTTTTTAGCACCCAGCTCTGGTGGTGCCTACTCTCTGAATGCCCCCACCTCATTCCCTGCCCCCAGCAGCCCGACCCTCCAGGACAAACCGCGCTCTCCTCTGAGCTTCTCCACAGATGGGCCTCCTCGCGCTGCGTCTTAGTGTGTCACACATATGTCTGTCTCCTCCTGCAGGGCTCCTCCAGGGCAAAGAGGTGCCTTGGTCCTCTCTGCAACCTTCAGGGTTCGGCTCAATCCAGCCAGGAGGGCTTGGCTCACGTTCACAGAATCTAATCAAACAGGGTTCATTTGTATGTTATCCTCACAAAGACCCTAAAAAGACAACCAAGGGCTGGAGCCCTAGGCTGGGAGTTGGAGGTGTCGTCAGACTCCCCTTCTCTGGTTGCCGGTCCACAAACCCCTGGACCTCAGGGCTCTGACAATCCTGGGTGGGACTGGGTGGGAAGCAGAGACATTTGCATGAAAACCTAAGTCAGAGCATATCCCTCAGCTCAAAGTCCTGCCCTTGTTCCTCACCTCACTTGGGGTAAAAACCAAAGTCCTTAGCAAAACCCAAAAGCCCTGTGTGATCGGGTCACTGTTATCTCTTACCCTGTCTCATGCTGTGCTCTGCCTCCTTCTTCCTGTTCCAGCCACAGCAGGTCTCCTCCAACACCCACCTCAGGACGTTTGCACCTGCTCTGTCCCATGGCTCAAGTGTCACCTCTAGGGAGGCCTTCCCTGATCAGCCTATCTGAAACCACACACACGCACACATACACACAGTCATGTTCCCTCTACCTGTTCCCTGCTTTCTTCTTATCATTTATCATCAACTGATATCTATATATTTTATTTGTTTGTTTATTATTTCTCTCCCCCACTAGAATGGAGACTCGATCAGAGCAGGAACTTTTATCTGTTTGATTCTCATTCTTCTCCTAGTTGATTCACACTCCTCCCTTTAATATTCTGTAACTTAAATTCTGAGACATAAAGTTACCTACTGTTTTATGTTATGTTATGTTAGATGGTGAGAATGAGAGAGGAAAAAACAGTAAAATATTTGCTCAATAGAAATATACATATAAACATACTGATAAGGAAATCCTGTCCTAGTTTCTACAACTGGCAGAGTATTGATAATTCCCTTCCTCCACTGGATGGTCCTTGTTCCCTTCGCCCTCAGCAAGTACCTCAGTCAGCCATAGTCCTTGCAGGGTCGGGGTGGAGAATGTTGGGGCACATAGCAGACCCTCAAATGATATTTACTGAATCCATGAGGAAGAGGCTGGTCTACACATACCATAGGAAGTAGAAGGGAGCCCGTCTCTGATTTGTGTAGACAACCAGAATAGATAAACCGACTAAAAAGTTATACTCACAAGATAACTACGTGACTAAAACACCCAGATCGGGGGATATTCTCTTGTCAGCTTTCATTTCCCAAGGTGCTAGGACACATAGTCAGAGAGCTGTCACTCTGGCTGATGGTGCGGACCTACCTGCCTCAGTTTCCCCACATCAGTGGAGGGCTCTTTCAGGCTGGATGGATAGCAGGGCTTAGGCCCTGGGAGGCGGTGTGTGGGAGGGAGATGAAAGGCAGTCCCTCACGCTCCTGCGCACCTCCTTCCGCATCTCCCTCTGGATGGCGTTTTCCAGTGCCCTTATCAGTGCCTCCAACAAGGCCCAGGGGACCCTGGGAGACTGCCACCAGGGTTTCTGCTCGTGCCCTGAGAGCTCTCCACTCTGTCTGCAGGCCCAGAGCACCTACCTCTGCAATGGCTTCTCCTGCAGGCTATGAGCCTGGGTACTGCTCAGGACAACCAGGTCCAGGCAGGAAAGCCAAGTCCAAACCACAGCTTTCTGAAGGCCCAGCATCAGCCCTCAACCAGCCGTAGGCCCCAGAGAGATGCCTGGACTAGGAGCTCCCTGAGGGCAGGGGAAGAACCTGATGGTTCACTATTAGGTCTCCATCTCCAGCCCTGGGGCCTGGCCCGGAAGAGGCACTTGACACATAGATGCTGAACAGTTGCAAAGGCAGCTAGCAAGACAATGGGTAGTGCTCCTGGGAGGGGGCTGGGAGGGCCCCTGGGGACCAGCCAGATCTCACTTCTGCCCCTTATTGGTTAAGTCACTTGAGTTCTCTGAGTCTCCAATTATGACTCTTTATCTGAAAGGTGAGAATAACAATGTTTGTCTCACCCACTGTTTAAAGGTCGTGATGTGACCCTGTGTGTACCACTGGGTCGGGGGCTGGCAGGAGCACCAAAAATGCTGCAGTGCAGGCAGAGGCAGAACTGCCACTACCACACCTTCATGACACCCTGGTACCACTGCAGAGCTTCCACGGGGGCCTCTTCCACCAAACACTCCTCCCGACGCGTTCACTGATGCCTCCTGCCATGCTGTGTGCCGGCAGGAGCACCCTGTACCAACCAATGAATCAGACCCAGTAGGAGATGTATATGAGTTTATTACATGGAATTGGCTTTCATGAGTGTGGGGCCGGCTAAGCAGGTCCAAGGTCTGTGGGGCAGGCAAGCAGGCAGGAAGGGATGATCATGGGCGGGCTGAAACCCACAGGCACCAGCTGAAGCTGTTGGCCACAGGCCTGAGTCCCTCTCAGGGAAGACCCAAGCCTTCTCTGAAAAGGCTTCCAACAGAGTGAGCCAGGTCCCGCTGGGATAATCTCCATAATTTAAAGTCAACTGATTAGGGACTTTAATCACCTGTGCAAAATCCCTTTGCAGCAGCACCTGGGTTAGTGTTTGATTGAATAACTGGGAGATGGGGAGTGTATGCTACAAAATAGCTGCTGCTTCCTTTCTGTTCTCCAACTCCATGAGAGACTAGCACATGGGAATTCTAGCCAGGCCAGGCTACCAGGAAGCCATCACATACCCCATGGGCTTAAATCTGCATAAAGACACGGTAGTTACACTTCTCGTCAACATACAGTCACGGTTTACAAAGCACATTTCAATTCCATTGTCTCACATGATCCTCCTGACAGCTCTCTGAAGGGAACTGAATTATTTTATTTTACTGGTGACTTACCCAGCCTCACACACAGCTGCTAAGTGACAGAGTTGGGACTTGAGCCTCTGTTGACCTGTTTCATTCACATCCTCACCGGAGAGTGAGTCTGATAAGGGGAGGGAGGAGAGAAAAGCTTTGGTTACTGGATGCATTTTAGAGAAGGACAAAGGAATAGAGACCCAGGTTTGCAAGACAACCTTTGCCTACGTTTTGGTTTTGCTGGGGTCCATTCTGGATGATAACAAGATAAGGTGTCACGAGTAGGGGATTTTACTCTCCTGCATATGGTGCTAAAAAGGTACCATTGCTTTCCCCCAATTAAATTGAATCTGTTCCAAGATTCTATCCTACCTGTCCAGAGGGGAATTCAAGGTGCTGTTATTGGAGCTTCCTCTCCACTATCCATCAGAGGGCAGCAAAGGCTCTGGGGTTTCCCACATCACAGCAGCTTCAGGAAAGGGTCCACTGGCCTCTGTGCCCACTACCCACCAGCTACGCTCATGACCAATCCTCATTTGGTCTCTGCTGAGAGTCAACCTTCTCAGGCCACCCTCCTGCCGTTGTCCTCAGCGCCTGCCACCTCCCTGGAGCATGACAATGAACCGTGGCCCCTCCCAACATCCTTGGAGCCCCCATCCCTTGCCCTTTAGCCTGTTATCTTCCACACTTCCCTCCCACCATCTCCCCATACAAGACAATCCGGCGTAATCTCCTCAATGAACCTATATTTTTACAAAACAAAATCCAGGAGATGGTAAGAGTGGTCTTCTAGGTGCCTGACAACTAACTGGTGTTTTTGGCCTTACCACCCCAAAACAGCAGTAACAATGACAAAACTTACTGAACATTTATTGTATACTAATCACTTCACTTCTGTTCCTTCATTTAATCCTGTTAATAAGGTGCTATCATTATTAACCACTTTTACATACAAGGAAAACAGACAGAGGGCTGAAGTCACATGTCCAAGGTCAGCCCAGCTCACAAGCGCCTCCCAGCATTCTGACTCCAGGGCCTGCGCTCTAACACTGCTCTGTGCTATTTCTCCCTAAAATCGGTATAAGGCAAGGTGGCACAAAAGCCTGCCTGTGATCTTGGGATGGAGGAAGGACAATTAAGTCCTAAAAAAAAAAATCAAGTCACAAACTAAAATTGCAATAAATTATCCCACCCAGGTGGGTGGGGAGTAGGGAAGGGGAGTAAAGGATTCAGATGCTGGTTCTACTATCTACCAGCTCCCTGACTTATCCTCTTTGAGTGTCAATCTCCTCCATTATCTCCATTATAAAATGAGGATGGTGATCCCAACCGTCCAAGCTTGATGAGAGGACAAAAAGAGAAGAAGTATGTGAGAGCTCTTTGTAAACTCTGAATTCTGTAGATGTTCCACGTTAAGGGCATGGGGCAGAACATGTGCCTCGCCAGCGCCTGGGTGTAATAACCTCAGCCTTGGCAGCCCCAAACGAAGGACAGCCCGGTGCCAAGGTTAGGTCATTGTGCTGGAAGCTAGGAGACCAAGCAAGAAATTCCCTTTGAGACTGAGGCAGAGAGACAGAGAGTTTGCTTTCCTGTGCTAAAGATGCTGGAAAGCATAGAACTACATTTCCCAGACTTCTTTGCAGCTAGGGCCCACATGTGACCGAGTTCCACTAAGAAAATTCGTACATGAGACTTGGACGGGTTGGGGAGGGGAGGCGTGGAAGTAGAAAGAAGCAGCAGACAGCAGCTGGGCCAGGGAAGGTGAAGCCTCCTGGGTGAGCTGTGGGAGGTTTCCAGAGCCTGCTCCCTGGGTAGAGGGCAGCAGAGCTGTGTCTCCACCAGAGCAGCCCCGTGGGATGCTCGGGGGAATTCTCCTGGCTCTGTGATGCCTTGGCCCTCTCCAAGGTTCTATAAACTACCTAATGTCCTCTTATAAATTCCTTTCTGCTTAAATCAGCCAGAGTGGAATCTGTTCTCCCAGACTGGTATTGGAAGAGATTCCAAGCAAGAAACCCTCGAGGATATGAGAATCTGGGACTGGTTTCTGAACGAGTTGCATTTCCAGACAACAGAGAGCTGGTTAGCATCAGAAGACAGGATTTTAGCGGTGGACGGTTTCCTGGTGAAACAGCTACTGCTATCACTCTGAGGTCTCCACAATAAGGTGTCTGTGGAAGGCAAGGCTTCAGCAACGTGGCAGCTGCTGAGATAAACCTCTAAAATAAACTTTCATTGTGAAAAATTTCAAACCAACACAAAAATAGAGTTGCATGATCAACCCTCATGCACCCAGTTTCTACAGTCATCCCCCTATCATTGTCACTTCAGGAACTTCCTCTGTCCCAATTCACTGGATTGTTCTGAAGCAAATCTAATAGAACATTTCACCCAGAAGTACTTCAGCACTTCTCTAAAAGGTGACTTTTAAAAACATAACTACGATAATATTATCTCACATTTTAGAAGTTAACACTAATTCCTTAATATCGTCAAATATTCAGTCAATGTCTCATACTTCCCCATCGTCTTGCCTTTTGTTTTTTAACAGTTTGTTCAAATCAGGATCCAAATAACTCTATACACTGCAATTAGTTGACACATCTAAGTTTCCTTTAATCTATACATTTCCCTTCCTCTTTCTCTCTCTCTTTTATTTTTTTCTTCCTGTTGAAAAAAATGGGTCATTTGTTCCATAAAATTTCCCACAGACCAACCCCTCCCATCTAGCTTGTTGGAAAGTTAAAAACCACATTTCCAAGACTCTCTTTCAGCTAAGGTTTCATCACAACCTGGCTTCTCCCAGGCAGACCACCCACATGGAACTTGTAGGTAGAAGTGAGCCAGGTAAGAAGAGGCAGCTCTTCAGTGGGGCTGGAGGCAGCAGAGTCCCTGGGGGCACCCGTGGTGGGGACTCTGGGTTCTCCTCCCTGGAACCCGAGGAACCAAGTGGCAGGTGGGGTGGCAGTCTGGGTGTCTCTCTTGGCTGCAGTGCTCCTGGCTAAGTGTCCAAGCCTGGTCCCTTGGCCCTCCCAGGGATCCTGTAAGCCACCCCTCTCCATGCAATAAATCCCTTTAGGTGTGAACTGGTCAGAGCGCATTCTGCTGACTGCAGTAGAAATCAATGTGGGGTGGGGGGAGTAGAAGAAGCCTCAACGCTGCACAGCGCTTTAGGGTTTATAAAACACTTTCACATATATTGGGCGCTCTTAACCACCCCACGAGGAGGGCACTGCACAGATGAGTCAGACCAAGGAACCAAATCTCCCAGTTAAGCAGTATCTCAAGACTCAATCCCAAATCTTCAGATTCCAGCTTTCACACTGTTCTCTCTCACCAGCCGCCTCCCTCTCCTCATGGGCTGCCAGACTCACGGCACAGATGAGGGGTGTCTGGGGCTAAGATGGCCCCGGGAAATAAGGCAGCGCAGAGAGATGGTAGAGGCTATAGAAAGATGTCTCACTTTGCGTAGGATGAACATGCATCCTCCTTAAACCCCTCTGCCTGGTGATGTCAGCGACAGGGCCGCTTGGACAATGTCCTGCGGTCTGAGCACACCGACACTCTTCTCCTTTCAGCCAGGCTGCGCTGGAGGGAGGGGCAGCAGTGGTCAGGAAAGACGGCCATTCAGGCTAAAGCCCACTCTGTCGCCCCAATTCTGTCACCAAAGCCTCTTCGGGGTCCCTGTTCTTTTGTGTGTGTGTGTGTGTGTGTGTGTGTGTGTGTGTGTGTGTGTGTGTAACGGGGGTGCACTTGGAGCTGGTCAGGGAAATAAAGTGGAAGGGGGCCCAGGGGAGGACTGAAAGGACTGAGGCTTTCTCCAACATGTGGTCATTCAAGTTTAAGTAGCGGCAGTGGCCTGAGGTTGTCTGGATGAGAGGAGGGGCCGGGGAGGGGGGCTCCGAGGGCCTCCTCCCGGCCCTTTCTGATGGACAGCAGCTTTGATCCTGGGGTCTGCGGCTCATAAATAACGTCCCCGGCACGGGTGCCCTGGGACTTCTCCAAGGGCGGCTGGCTGACAAGGCCAACGCGGGCAGGCCTAGCCCCACTGCAGTGGGCCGTGACGGGTTTAATGGCCAGCAACCAACAGTAGTTACCTCAGATTTATCACCCTTCTACGAGGGCAGGGGGAGCCGCTAAAGGCTGCCAGGGAGCCCTTAAATCACTGTGATGGGAAACACTGTCAGAGGCAGCGGCGGGCAGGCAGGTAGGAGCCACCCTGAGGGCTTGGGCTTCCTGCTGGCTCCCTGGCTTGCAGTCCTTTCCAGACGGGGATTTACAGCCCTGGAGCCCAGAGGAGCCACGAAGCCCCCCATTGGGAGACAACAGGGACCACAAGAGCTGAACGAGAATGAGGGTGCCAGTGCAGCTGGATTGGCCCAGGCAGAGCCATGAGAGGGAGCACAGGGACCCAGCACCCAACCTGCTGGCCGCAGTGCCTGTGAGAGGGCAGCCTGCCACCTTGGCCAGCATTGCCTGGGCAGTGCCACCCTCCCGGAGGCACGTCCATCTGTGAGCAAGGCTGTTTGCGGCAACCCTCTGTGTGCAGATACCTGTGCCCTTTCTCTGGGTGTGTGTCTGTGTCGGGGTTTATATCAGCCAAAAAACATGCATGCGTACCATGAGGCCATTTCCCATCATTCTCGAGCACCGGGCTGGAGAGTTGTGCCTATGAATTAGTGTTGCACGAGTGTGCAGGTGGGGTGGAGGATGGGACATCATCAAAGGCAGTGGGTTCTGGGTCCTTGTCCATGCCCGCCTACTGGGTGAGTCTGCAAATACAAGAATACAAGAGAGAGGACACTAGGAGGACAGGGAGAAGAGCTGGTGGGGTTTAATAGAAGGGCAACTACAGATGCAAGGAATGGGAGGAAAGGGAAGGTGGGCAGGGGTGGGTGGAAAGAGACAGAAGGATTAGAGAAAGAGCTCAAAGGAAGTGCCCAGATGTCCACGCTATGCAGCCAACTCAGCCCCAAACATGGTCAGAGAGAACAGGAGGGAAAGGGTGGAGAAGAAGTACAGGAAGAAAAGCAGAAAGGACACGGAGAGGAGGAAGGTGCCCCAAGAGGGAGGAGTGGGGCGAGGCAGCCAGCGGGAGCACCATCTGCTCCGGGGGCCCGGGACCCGGCTTTGCAGCTTTCTCGTCTCAGCCGTCTCCGCCAGCAACAGCTGGCTCTGCAGCTGGATCTGAGCACAGGGCAATCTGCCCTCCTGCCAGTCCCCTGCCACAGGCTGGCAGCCACCCAGGCCCAGCTCAGAGCACAAAGAGAGTGATCCAGGCTGGGGCCAAGACGGGAAGCAAGCTCGCCACCTTGGAGAGTTCACACAGAGAAGGGAGCCTCTGCCCTCGGACATACATGGGCTGATGCCGGCACGCACGTGCAGCACCCTTGCAAGGCCCAACCGCCAGCCAACACACAAGTGTGTGCACCCACATGTCCATCTCCCTGTTCCCACGTGTCCTATGAGCGCTCGGGTCCTGACTACGATGTATCACTTAAACAGAGCAAAGTTGGTCCAGGCCACCTCTTCCTGCAGCCCCAACAATTCCTGGGCTTGGCCCTGCAAAGTCTCCCCTTTCTGTCCTTACATTTGCTGTGAGGGATCTTCTGGCTGGACTGCCTGGGCTCCAGCAGCCTGGACCCCAAAAGGCCAGGTGTGGACCCAGACACTGCAAGTGGCACAGAACCTAGAGCTCATTTCTGCAAACCTGGCTCTGCCACTATAGACCCCACCCCATGGGTGTGAGGTGTCGGGTGTCTGTGTTTGTGGGTGTGCACCTGTGGTGCGTCATGTGACTCGGGGTGTCACGGGACGCCCAGCCAGGTCGGATGCTGGGTGTGCTGAGCCAGGCGACAGTGCTCCAAGTGTGACGTGTGGACCCCTGGGTGTCAGGAAAAGTCCCTCAGGGGCCCTTTAACTACCCGCCTTCCTATCCTTCACTGGCGTCTGGCCCTTTGTGAGATCCCCTCCCTCTGAACTTGGGCAGGACCTGTGATTTGCTTCTAACTGTAGCATCAGGCATCAGAGTCTCTGGAACCCCTGGACCTTGTAAGCTCTCTCCTTCTACAACATCTACCAGAATTTTCATCCTGACAGACCATTCCCTGCCCCATCCTTCAGGGCTATGGGTAAAAACCATGCAGTGAGCTCTCCACACATCCCCAGATCTCTAGCCTGGGCTGTGGCTGGGCTTCCCAAGGCCCCTCTGCTGCACTGTGCAGCAAGGGACAGCAGGGGGTGCACTTCTCTCTAAACAGCCTTCTCAGGGAGATAGGGCTTCTTGTCCACAACCTAAGTCCCTAGCACAAAGCCTGGCACAAAGTAGGATCACCGTCAATCTTTATTCATCAAAGAATAAAGGACTTATGAAATAGCACACAAACTAGAGTGCTGTGTGTGTCTGCTTCTCTCAGAAAGACGATTTCGCCAGGGACCAGGGGACCAAGGGTGCTGGCCTGCAGTGTTGCAAGAAGGAGCTAGGAGGAGAGGCCAGACTTCTCTGTGGCTAAGAACGCAAAGCTGGAAACCTGGATGTGGTAGCCATCCTAAGATGCCTCCTACTTGAGCAAGGTTGTTACCTTTACGGACCTTGTGTCCTTTCATGGCAGGAGAGAGGTGCTGTGGTGAACTAAGTGGCAGAGCTACATGCCCAAGGCTGCAGTTTAAAAAGAGTGCCCCCCTATTCCCACCATCCTTCAAGTGGTGGGGCAGAGGAGGGGACAGGGGGGTTGCTGGCACAGGTTTCAATTCGCCTTTGAAATAAGGTGAAACAGGGACAGGGAAGGATCTCCAGGGCAGGCAGTCCAGGAGCTAGGGCTCTCCACACAGAGTAGGACTCTAACCCATTGCTGGAGTATGAGGGGCCACTCTGCCCCCAGCCTCCCAATATTCCGTCATACCTGTAAGTTCATCCATCAGGGGACAAAGCCTGTCACACCGCAGTGAGAAACGCAGCATTGAGTAAAATATCCCTGGGAGGGGGAACAGACGGAGGCAAGTCCCTGCTCAGTTCCATGTGGTGGTGCATCCTCTCCCAGGCTCAGCTTTTGTGGGGAGGGTCAGGCGCAGGGCCCCCCGGGAAGGGTGGAGTCAGTAGTGAGAGGCAATCACGGGCACAGAAGGGCGGAACAACGCTCCTTCCCCCCATTTTGGGCCTGGAGTCACCCTCCCCTGCAACGTCCGGGACGAGCAGTGGCGGTAGCTGCTCCCAGCAAGCCCTGACACTCCCGCTAACCAGAGACAACAAAGGCTTCCCCATCCCTCGTGCCAGCTTCTCTCTCAGCAAAAAGAATAAAACGGCCCACTTATTTTTATCACTCACAGATTTCCCGGGAAATGGGCTATTAGTTTCCCTAATGTAAAAATAATAGGCTCGTCCCCCTTGGTAGATGGTACAGCCCCAGCACGAACACACTCGAAGACCCGTCAGGAGGTCTCTCCTGTGGAGGCGGGGGGACCTGAGAGCAGGACCAGCCCCAATGGAGGCAGAGACACGGCTTCAGGAGTCTCTCCCTGCCACTGCCACTGCCACTGCCCCACCCCGCTCTTCACTGTCGAGTCTTCACGCCTCACCCTCACAAACACCTGGGGGGGAGTAAATAATATTACAACGCACCCCAGTTAATAGGATGCGGGGCCCCATAGGCCAAGGACAGGGTGCCTCCCAGGGACCTGGGCGCTGCTTGTTCCTTTCTAGACTGTGTCTTCATCCCCTTCCTTCTATCTCCATCCCACAGGATGGACCGACCGCGGTCACAGCACTTCTGGGACTTCGGGGCATCAGGCTCTCAGTGAGTTCCCTGCCCCCTCACACACGGGGTGTAGGGGCCCCCCAGGCCTTGGCAAGGGCCATTCTCTCACACCGAGAGCAGAGAAGGGCGCCTGGCTTTCCTGTGGTCTATGGGCACTGGCCCCTCCACACTGAGCCCAGGGCCCTGCAAGGCTGCAGCTGGCGCCTGGGCATTTAGTCACGCAGGCTGTACTCCGGTTTTATGTTGCTGCTTTACTTGTCACATTTATGACCTCTCTCTCCATCTAGGCTGCACGCTCTGGGAGGGCAAGGATCCCGGCTAGTACCAGTTTTGCTCCCGGGAAGCCTGGGCAGTGGTGGGCGGGAAATGGGGGGTGCTCAGTGACACCTGGTGATTGATGAGACTTGGGGCAGGGAGAGGTTGGGGGCACGGCTCCGTTCACACTGGCCACGGTGAATGTGTGACGATGCAACCGCCTTTTCTGCCTAAGCTTCCTGCTCTTCCTGGTCTGTGTGTGTCTCCCTGAGAGCTCCAGGCCTGGCACACAGTAGGTGCTCTCCCCCGACTCCTACCTCTGCTGTCCCTGCCCCTACCCCTTAAACTGTGGAAGCACAAGCAGGCAAACAGCAGGGAGAGCCTCACCCAAAGGGCAAGGGACAGCTACCTGGTACTTCTCCACCCCTGGCTGTCAGGAGGCCTGGGGGGTGGGCGCCATGGCCTGGGGATGGAAGAAAGGAACTCACATTATCTGTCTTTCTGTCCCCAAGGAGAAAGAGGGTCTGTTTAGAGCCACGGAGGTGTGCTGACAGCCTGGCTTGCTGCTGGGCATACAGCTGCCCAGGAGGTAGTGCCCAGCCTACAAGGGGGAAGCAGCCTTTGAGCGCCCCCTTTCAGGCTGCCCATGGGGCGATCAGAGCCCCTTCTAGGGGATGGTGATGGGGAGGGGATCATTCTGTGTTTCAGAGGGGAAACCACAGGCCCAAGAGAGGAGAGAGGGGTCCAAAATCCCTCCAGTTACTTTGAAATTTCAGAAAGGGGTGAAGATGCACGTACATCAGCAGGAACTAGTGGGGAGTCACCAGGGAGCACTTCAGGATGAGGCTGGGCGAATTTGAGCGTGCAAACGAGTAGGATGGCCGGTTTACTGCCTGGCCTCCTCCTCTTCCTCCTTGTCTCCGGGTCTCTGAGCCTCAGGCTCCCTTTCCCCCGTGGGCTCCGCGAGCGGCTCCTCGCTCAGGAGGTGGCGCGCCAGCCGCTCCAGCTCCCCCAGGCTTATCCTCTGCAGGCGTTCCTTGTGCTCCCGCCTCAGCAACTGCAGCACTGCCTCGGTGTCCTGGGGCCCAAAGTGTTTGGCTAGGACCTGGCCCAGGTGGTGCCACAGGGGCTGGGGCTGGTGGGCCTCCTCGGGCACCGTCTTCTCCAGGGGCCGCACAATGACATTGGTGGAGGCATTGGGCCCAATGCAGTAGTCGGAGAGATGCTTGTCATCCGCCAGAAGCTGGCCGCGGAAGAGCAGGTGCCGCTGCTCCTCAGGTGCCCGCAGCCGCTCGGACACCAGCTTCTTCGGCATGGCCACGCTCTGTCGCCCCGACACCTTCAGGCTACATCTCTGGCCCAGGAGCAGCTGGACCGTGAGGAACATCGGGCCGACGGCGGAATCAGGAGGGATTCATGCTCCAGCGGCTGTCCTGAGGGTTAAGGGGCTCTGCAGGAGAAGGTGGCTTCTCCTTATCAATGGAGGGCGGTGGTCCCAGGAGGCCCCGGCCCAGGAAGACAGCCATTGGCCAATGCACGGTGATGTCACAATGCTGCCTGCCAGAAGGCTCATTTGCAGAGCGGGATGTCAGGGAAGTCAGAGGGGGATTTGGGACACAGAACATCCTTCCTCCATGAGAGGAGAAAGGAGAAGAGAAGAGGAGAAAAGGAGGGTCAGGAAAGAAAACATAGGGCTAGGAGAAAGGAGAGCAGGAGGGGGAATGGGAGGGCCCAAAGGACAGGGTGGCAGAAGGAAACATGTCCATATTGACTCATTCAGCACTATATATTGGGTGCCCTTTCTGCCGGACCTGTTCCTGGGGAGAGATCGTATCACAATAGATACTTTCTGCCCTAATTTATCAAGTGTCTTTCTATCACGCACTTGACACGCTCTCTTGGATTGGGTTTCCCAGACACAAAGACAGGGATTCCCGTGCATGTATTTAGTTGGCAGGTGACCTCAGGATGTGCCAGTAGGTGGGCGAGAAAGCAAGTCGATGGGGGGTGGGGCAGCCCCCATTGCATCAGTGAGCAGATTGCCTTTGCGGTCACCTGGGAGCCCTCAGTCCCGCCAGGCGCTCTGGGAGGCCTCGTGGAATACATCTGCCATGCTGCCGGGGAAGCAAAGAGGCTGGATCCTTGTGTTCTCGGTCCTGCCTTTGGTCAGTGGGGTACTAACTCCTTGGCACTTGTGGTCTGAATGCGTGCAGAGCAGGCTCCCATGACCAGAGAAGACCCTTGGGCAGAGACTTGCAGGTGCTGGCAGCACCTTCAGCTCTCCCCATTCCCCCCCATTCCCCACTCAAAAAGAATTCTCTCTTGTCCCAGTTAAAACCTACTCATCCAAAAGAATGGGACAACCCGAGGGAGATGCCAGGACAAATAAGTAGCTATGAAGCTAGACATAGCTTTCAAGCTAGTAGCTATGAAACAAGACAAAACGCTAGAGCTTAAAAAATCCCTCATGACCTTTGAATTCCAAAGTCAACTAACCCCACCCCGGCCCAGCCCCTTTTGCTGAAATGAATCCACCAGAGCCCATCTTAAAGAACGGGAGCACTGAGGGGCTCAGGCTGGGCCACCAGCAGGGTCCACAGCACGGGCATGGCCTTAGCCACCCCTCCCAACCCCCGGGGCGGATACTGTCCTTTCCTCCACCTGCCAGAGGAGACAATGGGGCTGGGCTTACACGGCCGGCAGGCAGCAGAGCTCACGTCTTTGCCGCTACCGAGTCCTGCCTCCCGCAGAGCCTGCTCAGTGCCCCGTGTGCCAGGCACGGCGCAGGCGCCCAGGGCTCCAAGGCCAGTAAGGAAGGGGCATGACGGGGCCTCCGCGGTGTCAGCCACTGCTGCTGCCTTGGGAGTTTTCAGTTCAACTTTTAGCTCTCCTGGGCCAAGCCCTTTGTAACTGCTGGCACATTTCAGCGCGTGAGGAAGGTGATCACCTCATTTTGGAAATGAGTGAGCGTGAAGGCCTGGCTGATGTCCAGCTGGTGGTGGGATACTGTCAGGGACGCCTTTACCTCCCCCCAGCCCTCCATGCTCCAGGGCTGCGCTCGGCAAGCACCTACTTCTTTCCTCGTCTCCTCTCTCCCTCCTCCTTTCCTTCCTTTTGCTCCAGCCTGGGCTACACTTGATTGACACTGTTGCCAACGTCCCTGGACTTTCCAGGCTTTGCCCTTCCATCGCCCTGGGCCGATTTCCCGCCCTGGTCGCTCCTGCCCAAGGCTCTGGCAGCCTTGGGCAGCGGAAGAAAACACCCACGGAGGCCACAAACTCAGCAGCCCTCCCCTCTCCTCCTAACCCCGTGTTCTCACTCTTGGCAGGTGACCAAATTCTAGTCCATAAACAAACTAAGCTCAAAAGTCAGGAATCTCCCCCAAGAATGACTGGCCCCAAAGGGGTGGGACTGGAAGGAGGAGATGTACTATGAGTTCCGAGCCACAGGCTGGAGGACAGTGACAGTCTGAACTGGGTTGGGGTCAGTGGAGATGCAGAGGAGGGGTGGACAGAAAAAATAAGAGGGCTCCTTTGGTCGGGGAGAGGAGGCGAGGAGGGAGGCAGGGAAGGGGCAGCTGACTGGGTGGCACTCCTGCGAGTGGCACCATCAGGTTTCATCCTTTTGCTTTTGGAATCAAAACTAGCTCCTCAGCCTGGCATCCCAGAGCGTCACGACCTGGCTCTGCTTCCACCCAGCCTTCCTCACACTGCATCCTCCACTCCAGCCACGTCAACCCGCCTTTGCTTCAACTTGCCTGTTTCATTTGAACTCTTCAACTCATCCTTCAAAACGCTGGTTAAAAACTCCTTCCTCATAAGGAAGCAGATGTAGAGAATGGACTTGAGGACACAGGGGGGGGAAGGGTAAGCTGGGACGAAGTGAGAGAGTGGCATGGATGTATATACACTACCAAATGTAAAATAGATAGCTAGTGGGAAGCAGCTGCATAGCACAGGGAGATCAGCTCGGTGCTTTGTGACCACCTAGAGGGGTGGGATAGGGAGGGTGGAAGGGAGGGAGACGCAAGAGGGAGGAGATATGGGGATATACGTATATGTATAGCTGATTCACTTTTTTATACAGCAGAAACTAACACACCATTGTAAAGCAATTAAAGATGTAAAGATGTTAAAAAAAAAAAAACCTACCTCCTCCATGAAGACTTCCCTGCTTTCCCCAGTCCTGGGTGGAAGTAATCCCACTTCTCTCTGTGCAACAATTACTGGCCTTGAATGCTCCCCGTATTGATGCACCCATATGTGTCTGTGTCTCCCTCAGTGACTCGCAGGGGCAGGAAGAGGCTTCATCTGTCTTCGTATCCCCTGCCTCCAGCACACAGAGCCTGGTTCACAGAAGGCCTCGCATGCATGTTTGCTGAATGAAGACAAAATTTAGACAGGCCGAGCCATGAAGGAGGACGCAGTGTCCAGTACGGCAGGCTGTGGAAGGCTATGAACCTGCCTGCAGCCTCTCCTTCTTCCCTAGAGAGATGACAATCTGAAATTACATAGAAAAGAAAGCAGAAAGTGATTCCAGTCTTTACCCAAGGATCTTCTATAGTATTCTTTAAATAGCCACCTCCCTTGGTGCATTTGGAATAAGATAGAGTTTGCAGATGTACATACAGTGTGTGGTGGCCCCCATGGACTCCGTGATGGCAGAGCGTCTGTCTGTGCTGAGGGAGCAAAGGGTGGGTGAGGTTTCTCCTCGGCCATCTGGGAGTTCCCAGCCCCCGGATGGGAGGACCCTGTGGTGGACAAACCGTGGGATGGACAGGATCGGAGGGAGGGGAGCTTCGGTGGGAGTCACCCTGAGCACAGCTAACATAGGAAGGCTTCCTGGGGGCCAAGGTTTGAGTCGTCTTCTGCAGGAGATGAAAGGAAGGTGAACTGGGGAGGGGAGTGGCCTGCAATCTCTCTCCCAGGCTATGGGACATCTCGGGAAAGTGACAGGGGCCAGAGTCCTGAGCTTGGAGGAAGATGAGAACCGGCCAGCTGCCTCAGCCTGCCCTCCTAGATGCCTCTGCCCGGGACACTGGCAGCCACTGGGGGAAAAATGTTGGGGCCTGGGCCTGTAGAAGCAGGTAAGACTACAGCTCAGGCTCCATCTCCCCAAGGCTAGTGGCCACTTGCAGGCTGGCACCTCTGCGACAGGGGTTTCAAGGGCCACAGATGCTGGGTCACACTTTCCAAATCAGGCTTCCTGGTCTGGAGAGCCTCAGTGTGTTAGTGGGCCATGAGGACAGAAGCTTTAGAATTAGCAGTGTCCCCGGAAGCTGAGAGATGGTCACCACTGACTTCTGCCTCTGTGTTGGAGCCCCCATTGCCCAAGGGGGACAGTGGAGGCACGTTGCTGGGCCCTCAAATTGTATTTGGAGCTTGGAAATTTCATAACTTTTTCCCATGCAATTGCTTGTCTTCATTATGCAGTTAGCATGAGAAAATGTAGCTGTGTAATCAGAACAGGCAATCAGACAATGATTGCCGTAATTAGGGGGGAAGATTAATGGGAATGAGTGGGTTTTGCGACTTGAGGGAAAGGAACAAACGTGTACAGAGAGAACGTTGGTCAGTGGTGTGTCCCAACCCCTCTCACAAACAACTATAAATGCAATTGTGTCACTGTGAAACCAGCACAAAGTCTGCAAGAGGGGAAGAGTGGGCAGGGGGAGGGTGCTTTGGGACAGGTCTGTGAACCCTTACGTGCCTGGAGCCCTTGGCAGGACTCCTGGACATTGCTATCCAAAGGGCTTGAACTCTGTAGGATAAGAGCCATGGGTCCAGCTGCCAGGCTGGGGCCGCCTTGAGCAGCCTGCTCCTTGCGTCTCATTTGTGTCCCCTGTCTAACGCCTCTCCTCTCTTGTAAAGGTCACAAGAGGCAGGTCATGCCCCCAGGACCTTAGCACAGTGTCTGACCCATAAAGACATTCAGTGTGTATTTATAAAAACTTGGAAATGTGAGCTCTCACCCTCAACTGTCAAGGAAGACCCCGTGGCATGAAGATACATGCCCAAGTGTGATTCCCCACAGGTGGGCTGAGCTCTCCTGCTGGCACAGGTAGGCGGACAGAGCAGCCTCTGCAGACCTAGCAGGCCAAGGGAGGAAGGGGCCGAGAGATGCTGGCTGACAGCTGGTGGCAGGGGTGCCCTGCAAAAGGCTCATGAGAAAGGTATGCTATGCTTCTGCCCACCTCACTCCCTGGGCAAGTTATCAAGTTATTATGACACTTTAATAATGTCAAACTGACCTTCCAGGGGAGGCGGGGGTGGGGGCGCGGAGGAAAGGCTGAGTGGAGGGGGACTAAGAGACACTGAGAAACGGGGATGGAGACAAAGCGAGCAGAAGAAAGACAGATGGAGCCACAGAAACAGCGGAGAGGGGAGAGGGGTGGAGAACAAGAGGGCTGAGCACAGGAGATGCTTAGAAAGGGGAGAAGTCCGGAGGGATTCGAGGAAGGGAGTAGGAGTGAGGGGCAGGGCGGAGGAGCCACACAGAGGCAGCAGGGAGAAGGTACAAAAGGACACTTGTGCCAGAAAAGGAAAGAGGGGGAGCAGAAGAAACAGGAAGGAATTGTTACTGCAAAAGAAGGACAATAAATACCTCTGCAGGCCTCCCTGCTGAGAACAGCATCCTTCTTCCCCTCTCCTTATAGTCTGGAAATGGTTCACGGGAAAACTTTGGCAGAGAAAGTGGAGTCCGGGAGTGGAAAGCCTGAAATCCTGGTTCCGGCACCCCATGCCTCCTTCCCCCGACGGCAGCCCCCCGTCCAGCACTTCCTGAGCACACAGGGCGCGCTCCGCGAGGCCTGCAGGAGAGAGCGCTGAGCGGCAGGCAGGTGGGACACGGGCAAGCCCCCGACACAGCCCTGCTGCAAAGGCCGCCCTCAGGTCCGCCACCGCGCTGCTCAAACCCCATTCAGCCTGTACCACTGCCTGTAGCTGTGACCAGGGACCTCCTGCCCCTTCGAGTAGGGGTCTCCCAGAGCTGCTCTGTGCAGGCCAGTGAGGGCTGGCCCAGGACAGGGCAGGCAGCTCTTTAGGTGGCCCCTACCCTGGGCGCCCTCCAGGGTAGGCGTTTGGTAGCTAAATGAGGCCCATCGTTCGTCCCTCATCCACTGGCTGGCACTGGTTGTCTCAGCAGCTGTACCAAAGTGGGTCTGTGGCTGCTCCAGGGGGGACCTCAAAACCCCCCCGACATGGTCCTAAGGGGCTGAGGCCGAGGCAGATGGGCCCGAGCCTGGGCGGGCAGGGAGAGGGAACTGGAGCAGGAGGGAGGGAGATGGCAGGGGGCCTCGGAGCCCAGCGGACGTGGACTGCAGTCTCTGACTGAGGGTTGCCCAGCCTCTCTCCAGGCCTCAGTCCTTGCATCCAACCACCTAGGTCCTGCCCTGCCCTGCTGGCCTGCTGGCCCTTGGCTGGGAACCGCTCAGAAGCCCAGCCCAGAGCAGACACGTGCTACTCAAGACTCACACCTTCTGGAAAACCTTGTGGGGCTGCAGCCTGCTGTGTGACCACTAGATGTCACTGGTGACCTCCCTGGGCGGCTCCAGCAGCCCCAACGGAGTGGGTCTAGGGCCTCCGCCCCCTTGGGGCCTGGGCACACAGGACTGGGACTGGGTCCAGAGCCTCATCTGGAGATGAGCCCCGTCCTCCCACAGACTGCCCGTCCTCCCTGCTCCCCGACCCTCACGGGTCATGCTCCAGGCAGCCATGCTCTGAGCACAGACGTCAGTGCCCACCCTGAGCTGGGCACTGGGCCAGGTGCTGAGGCAGGAAGAAAGGATAGAAAGACACGTCCCTGTGTGGGGGACACATACACATAAACCTGTCATTTTAGCACCGGGCATTATCTTGACAACGGAGGGGAAGGAACTCCCAGCTCCAACAGGAGGCAGGGGTCAGGCCAGGAAAGCTTCACCAGGGAGGGACCTGGGTGGGTCTGAAGGAGAAGCAGGAGCTTGCCTCCGTGAAAAAGGCAAGAAGGGCACCCTGGCTGAAGGTCCAGCATGCACAAGCCCATGTGTAAGAGTGTGGGACTCAGTGTAGGTGGAGCATGGTGGGCGGGGGTGAGAGATGGGGCAGGATAAACAGGCAGGGGCCAGTCACCTTCATACAAGTGTTCACTGCAGCTAAAACTTCTCTGAATTATCCACGTCTCACCCTAAATCCCTGCAGTGCACGTAGGAGCCCCAAAGGAGCAGCCCCCAGCTCACACACACACACACACACACACACACACACACACACACACGCCGCCAACCTAAGCTAGGATCTGCAAAGAGGCTTTCTTTCCCACGCCATCTTTGTGCTCTACCAGGGCTGCAGGAACACCCACCCGGCACTGCTGCCGAGAGGGAGTTCCCTCCTCCCCAGGGCCTTCCCCGGTGGGCCCTGGTGGAGACGCTACCCACGGCGCGGCTGGTGGCCTGTCATCTCAGTTGGGGGTGCTTCAACCGTGATCCACACTGGGTGTCCTCTCAGCCCATCTGCACCCCGGGGCTGCGTGATTTCAGATGATAAAAGATAGTCTGCTTCAGCCTGCAGCCACGGTATCTGACGTTCATTTAAACATACTACATGTGCTCTGAACTTTAAAGGGGTGTATTATAAACCCTCAGAAGTCAGCAAGATGACTCCTCGGAGAAGGAACCATCAGTGGGCCCTGGGAGTGAGGGGGGTGCTCCGCTGCCTGAGCCAGGGCTGGTTATTCATGCTGCATCCGCGCCTGCGTTCCACAAACATTCCTCACACACTAAATCCGTGCCAGACGTTTGCGCTAGACGGTGAGGAGTAATCTCCGCTCTGCAAATCTAGCAGGGGCAAAAGGTGGGGCTCGGGCTGGACTCCGACTTGGCAGGTGGGGCACCAGAGGGGCAGGTGAGAGGGAGAGAAGCAGTTTTCTTCTGTCCTAGAAAAAGGGACAGGCATGAGGCTCTGGGAAGAAAGCTAAGGCAGAACCAGCCATCACCAGCTTCCCAACATCCATCAGGGCAGCATGGGGGGGGGCTAACTGTGAAAAGCCTTGTTCCAGGCCAACTTTAATTTAAAGTCCTCCGGGAGGCTGTGAGCAGCAAACGATCAGATAGTGTCAGAGATCTGGGGAGGGATGTGTGCGGCGAAATAGGAAACTGCCTTCCTCACTTGGGGCCGGGGAGTGGGGATAGCTACAGGGTCCTGGCGGCTGAGGGAGGGCCTGATATGCCAGGCCGCGTGGAGCATTATGGGGCAGATTCTGGTTCCATTAGGACTGACGCTCTGCAGCCCATCATGTGTCCTTCAGTTCCTGAGTTCTATTTCCCCCTTCACTTCCTAAAAAAAGAAAAAAAATCTATAGTTTTGTCTTGGATGCAGCAATAAGAAAGATTTATTCACATCTAAGCCAGATTAAATGGAGAAGCAAAGGGGCTCCTGGGTCAGGCAGAAGGGTGGTAGCTGGGTCCATAGATCCAACTGAGGGCCAGAGTGGTTCTGGAGGGCCTAG
This sequence comes from Grampus griseus, assembly GCF_964374135.1. Taxonomy (NCBI): domain Eukaryota; kingdom Metazoa; phylum Chordata; class Mammalia; order Artiodactyla; family Delphinidae; genus Grampus; species Grampus griseus. The sequence goes on from NC_139017.1 coordinate 86,940,716, forward strand.
CATTGGCGGGTACCGCCCTGGGAACAGCTTTGATTAATCCTCCCTTCCCTCCAGGGATGACTGCTCTTTGAAGATCTGTGTCATCAATCAGAGTGGCAGGAACCCTCCACCATGCAGCAAAGATCAAACATGATGCATTAAAACTGAGGACAGAGGAGGTGCCCACAGAGCCCTGCCCTGAACAAACTCCTGCTCTTGCTGGTCTGCGAGTCCACCACTGGGTCTGGATGGAGAAGTCAGTGGCCATCCTATGCTGCCACACTGATTCTGCAGGACCAAAGGGGCCCCTTGCCGCTCCTGGTGAGATGCCAAGGCTGGTCCTCCAACAGGGCAGCTTGTTCCACCATCTCAGTCTGGCTGTTGACCTAAGGATGCTCAGGCCAGCCCTTGGTTGAGATTGTTGCCCACCAGCCCCCTTCCCTGAATTGATTGAAAGGCAGTCTCCTGCCAGGGAAAACGGCATGTAACCAGCCACAAGATGGTTGCCCCAAAGACGCTGGGACCAAAATGGAGGTCCAGAGAGAAAAGAGGAAAGAAAGCTGGGAACAGACCAGGTGAGGCTGGGCTTGGGGGTACTGAATTACCTGGCAGGCAGGCCTCTGTCAGGAGAAGAGGGACCGAATTACAGCTGATAAAGGAGCTAGTGAACTTGGATTTGACTTGGGCTTGGACAACTACAAGGACATCCAGCTGGCAGGTGGGGCACTGGGCTGGGCAGACTGTTGATCCTGTAGTGGTTGACTTCCTGCTCTTCCAGCTGGCAGTACTAACCAAAGGCCGTAGCCAAAAGCAAGAGGGAAAACTTCTAATCCAACCAACAGCTGGTTGAATGTTCCAGGCAGCAGCATGGGCCGTATGAACCAATGGAAAATCTCGGGCCCAGTCAGGAGCTGCCTCACCCTTCCTAGGAGATATCAGAATTTCTTCAACTGAGTCAGTCCTGGTATGGAATCCCAAGAGACCAGCAGCCTGAGATCCCAGCTGATGGCCTTCCCAGGGTCACCAACATGGGCTCAAGAGCTTCTCAGCTGTAAGAATATCACCCTGGACATTTTGGACATTAAGTCCATTTCCTAACAAATGCTCCTGGGACTCCTAGACAAGTCAACCCATTATTCTCATTCACAGGGGACTGATTAAGAGTTAAGTGTCGGGGATAGCAGGACTCAGGGTCAGGCAGGGAGCACACAGCAGCAGGACCAGATCCGAGAGTGGCAGGGGCCCTTTGCCTTGGAGAGAAGTAGAGAATGTCCAGGGAGCCACGAGCCAGCTGTCAGCCCTGCCCCTCCCTTGGACTCTCCAAAATACTGTCCCCCATTGACACCCTTAATATACCTGTGTCTTCCCACCCAGCAGAACTCTGTACCTCAGATTCAGTAACTGATGGCTTGAGGCTGTGTCTGGCATTTTCAGTTGGTTTGGACACAAGGTGCTCAAAAGAGGCCTGGGAGGCAGCGGGCAGGTGGCTGGGTGATGGTAGGGCCAGGCTGAACAGAGGCTGAGAACTGGTCCTGCAGCCCTACCTCTGGACACCAGCTTCCTGGCAGGATGGCAGCTGCCCGTCAGATGCCAGTGTGTGTCAGGAGTGGTGTGTCTGCAGTGACAGCCCTGGGGCCAGGAAGCGGGGTGTGGGAGGCAAGACAAGAAGAGGAAGGCTCCAGACTGGAGAGTTGTGCGGAATGGAAACAAGGCCCTGGCCTATGGCTTCTGACTAAGCTTAGGTGCTGGGGATCTGGTCTTCAGCCCTGAGGCCCTCTGGCCCACTGGCTGAGGAAAGGCAGAAGCGACCGAGCTGGGTTCTTTGCCAGGCAGGAACCACTGGCCCAAGAACAGGGTCTGGTGGGAATCCCGTGGGTTGGCAGATCGGCTCTCCTCACCCAGCTGCTTGAGCGGGTCACAGAGTGGTCAGTGCAGGAATCACCTGAGCTGTCCAAAACCACAGTGCACCCTCTCCAGCTCATGGCTGGGGAGAAGGGCAAAAGGGGATCTGGGTTCAGAAGGATTTAAGGTAACATTTAGGGAGAAATTTCTGATATGAAACTGGGATGCTGCTTCGTGTAAACTTTTAGCAATAAAGAGAACAAGCCCTGTTTAATCGACCCAGTTAGCCAGGAGGATGGAGACGCAGATGACCTTGACAAGCAGATGCCCTTGACAAGCCTTCATGGTAAACTCAAGCAGGGGTGCCAGGACAGAAAGACCCCTGCACTCGGGTCCACCAGGCCTCAGCCTAATGCAACAGGAAAAGAACAACTGAGATGTAATCCTTGTGTCCTGCTCAGTAGAAGAGGTGATGAGACGGTCCTGCTGTGGCCTAGCCTGGGGACCCCTGGGTGGTAGAATCATAGGTTGCCAGAGAGAAAGGGGAGCTCAAAGAACAAGACCTGCTACCCCTATCAAGAAACTGGGACCAGAGAGGTAACTTGCTATTTTCAGCCCTATTTTGGAGGGGTTTCCATGCCCGTGGACCCCCGGGAGAATGCCTTCCAGGAGAGGAGCTGAAGCCCAGCTCAAGGAAACGAGGGAGGACAGCCACGGGGAGCTGGGTGTGGGGAATGGTCCCCAAGGCCCCAGCCAAGCTTCTGGGCCCCAGATGAAGAGTGAATCGCTGGTTCCCCCTGGAGGGGAGTAGTCAGCCACCCCGTAAAAGTTTATTTTTATACATGTCTGATCTATTTCACATCCTCTCAGATATTTTGACACATATACAGGAAATGTAACTCTCCCCCATATGGCAGTGTTTGGTTGGCCAGACCTGGGGAAACTCAATAGGGTCACAGAGAAGCAGAGGGGAGCTGCAGCGTCAGGGAAGAATGCCAGAGGCCTGAGGCCACAATGGGCACCTGGGGCCAGCAGGCCAGGGACAGGAGTCAGAGCGAAGTCAATGCAGAAATCCCCCTGCCTGGGTACAGGGCTCCAGGGCCCCAAGCCCAGGAGGCTGAATGTGCTCCGGCCGCTGCTCCCAAGGAGGGACGAAGCGATCCAGGAGAGGGCAGCTAGAGCCAGGGAATGGGGCTGTTAGAAAGACAAAAACAAGTCAGGCCTGAGAGCCAAAGGCTGAGACACCTCAGCCATCAGCAGGGCTCTTCTCCCCGCCCCGCGCCCTGGCCTCTGAGCGAGAGACTTACAGCTCAAATGAAACAAAGGTAAGGGGGAAAGAGCTCTGGGATGGGCACTACCCACCTGGACCTTCCCTGCCTCATTGAACTTCTATGGGCCTCAGTTTCCTCATACACACATCAGGTTGATACTATTCAGCTGGGAGGCCGGGAAGATTAAAGCGGAGAATGAATGTACTGTTTCTCAAAAGGGTCTGATAGAGAAGAGCTTTGGCAAATGCTAGTTCTCTGTCCTGAACTATAAAATGCGGAGGATGCTGGCGTCTCCTGCGCAGGGCAGCGGGAGGTAAAAACGGGACGATGTGAGTGAATCGCCCGGCACAACGCCTGGCTCCAGGGGTGGCCAGACTCTTTGGTTCTTTCCTTCGGAACACACCCGGTCTCTACATGATGCTGGCATCCGCGTAGGGGTGTGAGCACAGGATGCTGCGGAAGAACAGAGAGGGGCGGCGTGCCCCTCCACACGGGTCGGGGAGGGTCCTTCTCAGCTCTCCCAGAGAGGAAAGTAAACTCCTCATTCCATGACGGACAGTGGCCAGAATAGCACACTCACTTTATGGGGCCTTTTTTCCCTTTTGTATTTTTATTTTTTGAAGTTGAAATTCATGGACGTCGCATTCCTACAGGGTGCCCTGCGGAGACAGGTTGAGGGATGGGCACCCCTAACTCACAGAGATGGGGGCAGATGCCCAGCGCTCTCCCCATGATCCCTTAATGCTGGCATCAGACGCAGGGCATGGCAAGATGGGCCATGGAACAAACTCTCCAAATGGAGCCATTTGGATTGTCCTACTGCTACGTGTTTGAAAACCACACGGATAGCCTGGCCTCTGCCTATGTTTCCAGGGCTTCCTTCCCCCTGGCTGTGGGCATTGCCGGCCTGGAATATGTCCCTGCCTTGGTCACCACTGCCCCAGCGAGCTGGTTCAGGATCTCAAAGAACCGAGGAAGAGCCTCACAGCGCCGGCTTGGTAAATGGAGTGTGACAGCTGAGAAGTCGCTAAGCCCTCCACTTCCTCCCTTCTCCTGTGGGACCCAGAGGGTTGAAGCTCTGAAAAGCCTGGGGAGTGTCAGTCGGTGGAGGCTGTACTTGGCCTCACCTCACCCCATTCCCCCACCCATCTCCCTGTAAATCCTGGCGACACAACAGGAAGGCCCTTTAACTAGCACATAAAAGTGCTTTGGGCTTTCAAAGCCCTGCTCTGCATTTATGGGGAGCCCGAGACTTTTACGGGCCATTTCTAGTCCTCCTCTCCCTGACCTACTGATGCATCGTGGTTTCTAGCTGTGGTGTGGGCAATTGTCACAGCCCAAGGCAAGTGACCATGGGGCAGGGAAGGAGAATGAGACAGCCCTGAACCTGGGAGGCGAGGATGCCTCAGCAAAGCCAAGCTGGTCACCCACCCTCAATGCGCCAGTGTGGCCCTCTGATTGGCCCTCTGTCCTTCACATGGGGCTCAAACTAAGGTTGCACAAAGTTGGTATTGATCAACTGACCGACTTGCAGTCACAGTAACTGTGGGTCAGTCTTGGAAGGGGCCCAGCAAACTCCTCTGAAGGACAGGGAGGGCCTTGTCCTAAGAGGTATTCAGCCCATTCTGGAGTTGGCCAGGCAGGTGAGCTGGTCACACTAGCATTCAAACAATTGATTTTTAAGATCTTGTTTAGCCCTGAAAGACTGAAGCTATAGACATCTAAGGATTTGGGGGAAAGATGATTAAGCATCTCTCCAACGTAGAGCTAGAGCTTCACCCCAGCAGCCTCACAGAAGAGCCCAGGAGAGTTTTCCCCACCTGGGCCTCTGATCCTACTCGGTGCAGAGATCTCTCTGGCTCAGTGCATAGGCAGTGGGGATGGGGTGGGGCAGCCTGGGAGCTGACAGAAGCCTGGTGGAGAGGAAGAAGCGGCCAGGGTCTCCACCTGCTCCCGGGGTCTCCCTGCTTCTCCTGCCTGGAGACCTCAGCCAAGGAGGAAGCCCAGCCCTCCAGGCTCCCAAGGCAGACCCCGAGACCCCTCATTGAGGCCTGCCTGTGTCCCCTCTCCATCCTGCTCACTGCCCCTCCTTTCTTGACTGTCTTCTCTATCAAGCTCCTTCTCTGCTATTTCTGGAGCGGCTGTTGTTAGTTTTTCCTCTCCCTCCTCATTCTCCCCTTTTCCTTTTCATTAGTCTCACCCCTACGCTCATTCTCTGGACCCTTCCACTTTGTATTTACCTTTTCTTTCTCCTCTTTCCCTTTCTATCTTTTTTATTTGATCTACCCATCTTATTCCCTCCTCTCTTGGACAAGACTGTCCCTTAAGGTCTCATTTAACAACGAAATCACATAATTTTTAAGATTCAATAAACACAGCACTTTCGTGGTTATTATTACGTTTAAACTTCACCATCATTCTCTGAGGTTGAGTCTGTTCCCATTTTACAGGTGCCAAACTGAGCCTCAGAGAACAGGCATGATTTGCTTAGAACCACACAGCTATTAGATGACTGATCTAGGATTACCTCCACCTGCCTTCAATAATAACGATGATCAAGATTTCTTATGGTAGCGGTATATAGTAGAGTGTCAGAATATAGTATAGTATATGCCAAATACAGATGGTATATTTAGTATAGTATACAGTACAGGGCTGAGTGTTTGTGTTTCTGTTCCCAGCTCACACCCCTAGGAGGTAGGTACTGCTGTTACTACCCCGTTTTACAAATGATGAAACTGAAGTGCAAAGAGATGAAATAACTTGCCTGCGTAACTAGTAAGCAGCAGAGTAAGATTCAAGCCTGGGCACCTGGCCTCCGGACTCTGTACGCACCATCTGCACCATCACTGGGCCCTCCCTCCTCTCCATGCTCGACAGCAAGTGGTCCCTTCATCAGGAAATTCAGGGTGATGGAGGCATCATCTCTGGCTCAGACAGTAACAGAGTCCTCAGGGGCCTATGGGCCTAGCCTACCAGGGGAAGGTGTCCACAGTGTGTGTCTGGGTCTGTGTGTCCTGAGGAACTCCAAGGCCAAGTGCTGAGCAGGGATGTCACAGGGGTCAGCTGAGACAAGAGGATTATGTCTCATTTCCAGACTAGAGAGAATAAAGGCCTCTATTTGGAGCCCCTGCCCCCCAGCTGGCCACTCTGCTCCCAGAAGGGCCTCTCGTTCCCCTTCTGGGAAGGCCTGGAGAACTTGTCCCTCCTCCTGACCTGCCCGGGGAGCAGCAGCTGAATCCTGCTCAGGGAGGGGTCCAACCACTATTGCTGGACAGCACCCCACTTGGACGCATGGCCTCCCCAGCTGCTGGGGACTTCTTGGCGGGTACCTGGTCTGGCTCTCCCCCCCTGGCATGGCGAGGAATGTGCTTTTGTCATCCTATCCTCCCTCCCCGACCCTAGCCCAGCGCACAATTGGATTAAGAACAAAAATACGAGCTGTGTTTGTTTTAATCAGCTTCAAGACATGGGGGCTTTTAAAGGGAAGGAGAGCAGGCCGGAGCTGGCCCCGGGGCAGGCAGGCTGGGCGGTGATGCCATCCCAGGGTCAGGAGCACGCCGAGCAGTGAGTGCATCTGCAGGTCAGATGCTGGGGCAGATAAGGGCTGAGAGGGAGAGGACCTGGGGGGCCAGGGGGCTGGGGGCTGAGGGAGGATGAAAAGGATAGGAAGGAGGGAGGGAAAGACACAGGTTTTCCCTAAGAGTGCAGAGGGCTGGCAGCCTACAGTTCCCGTGCTGGCACTGGTGTGAGGCAGGAGGGGAGGATGCTGTGAGGCTGGGGGAGCCCCCTGGAGCCCAGAAGAGCCAACGGGGAGCCGTTTTTTCCAGAGAAGAGGCTTCCTCCTGGCCCTTGGAATGAGAGATGATGGGAAAGCGGTGAGGGAGAGTCAACCATGGTCTCCACCACCCAATGGCAGGAAAAACCCCTGCCAGGGGCCACCACGGAGTCTGAGCAATGGTGTCTGGACTCAAGCTTCATGCCAGAGGTGCCAGCACCAGAGGGGACAGGTGCTGATGGTGAGTCAAACACGCAGAACCCAGTGGAAATTGCGAGGTGTCAGGGTCAGGTTGAGGGAATTAAGGCCTGAAGGAGCAAGAGGCTGGAACAATAATGCCATAACTGGGCAGATTTCAGGTTTGATGAAGACCTGGAGGCTGTGCGGTGTAGAGGAAGGGCTCGGAAGTCGAGCCAGTGGGTGCTCTGGGATCCTGGAGCAAATGCTTTTTAAAAAGCTCCTGTGGCTACACAGCTGTACACTTGCTATCCGAGTGGCTAACCTCACATTTGCCCTATGAGCCAAGGAAAGCGGCCCAGACAGGTTCAGGGACTGGTCCAAGGTCACACAGCCTAGGAGAGAAGAAGCTGGTACAATCACCGAAGGCTCGGGATATCTAGCCAGTGCTCCAACCCCCCTGAATGGAACGGCCTCGGCTAGTTCTCAGGTCAAAGCCTCCAGATGGAAACAATAACATCAGACAGTTAAGGGCAGAACCCCCAGAGGCCCTTCCCAGACCCCTCCTGCTCCCCGGCCTTCCGAGCACCAGGAGAAAGGCCTGGACTGGCTCTGCCCATGCCCCAGTCACACTCCAACACTTTGGGCCACCCTTGCCCGGAGGCGACTATGAGGTGATAGCTGGACCTCTGGGCCAATTCCCACTCCCCCTTAGACCAAAGCATGGGCTCCTTGGGACAGAACTGGGTCTTCTAATTCGGGTCCAAGGAAGGGCTTTTGTCCACGATGATGCTTTTACCAGTCAGAGGTGAAAGAGAAAAATCGATAATGAATTCTGTATATGGTAACATTTAGTCAGCCTTTAAATTTGAAATATCGTCTCTTTTCTGATTTAAAATGTTCTTCTTTCTTGTTACAAAACATGATGAAAGTAGGACTTCTAGAAAACCTATTCTTGGCAAAATTATAATTGTCAAACCTATGTCCATCCCCTTAATTTTTAATTGGTCCATAAAATCCACAAGTTTGGGAACAACTGTTATTATTTTATTTGGAGACATTCTTACCTAGCCTGAGGCACAGTTCAGACCTCTGCGCGCTGCGAGTGCTTAATACACGTGGAGCATGGGACATATTACAGCCTGGGTCAGCAGGGACTTCGGGTGGGGAGATCTGGGCCATAGAATCTCAAATGGCTGGGCAAGCCTGAGCAAATTACTGCACTTTCAGCCTCAGTTTCCTCTTGTGGAGGAAGAGACAGAGGAGGAGACAGGACTTTCAGGCAACCTCTAAGATGAATCCCAAGGGCAACATTCCACGGCTCTGGGAAGGGTGACTGAGCTCCTGGGAAAGAGACTGGCCAGTCTCAAGCACTGAGTCTGCAGCTCTGCTCCAGGCAGAGGCCTGAAGGGGGTCGGGGAGAGGCACCTGTTCAGTCAGCCCACATGAGAGAAGTTCTAGTAACAACAACCAAGGGTCTGCTGGCCATGAGACAAGAGCTTAATCGGACAGTAGACAAGACTTAGGCCCAAACCAAATGAATGCCCACTGGCCCACGCCTTTGGATGCATCTCCCAGCCCCGCCAGGCTGGGACCAGGCTGAGAGCCGTCCTTCCACCGTGAGTCTCCCCACCCCTCTGTAGGTCAAGTGGATCTAGTCCAATGCAGCCAGCCTCCACTTAGCCCCTGCTCTGTGCCAAGGGCAGGGGACGCACACATGATCCAGGAAAACGGAGCATACAGTAGTGCCACATCAGTTAAATTTAGAATAGAAGAATTCATAAGCATCCAAGTGTGTTAAGAGGCAATCAGACTAAACAAAATACGAGCAGTCTCCACACTCAAGGACCGGTCCTCGGAAAATAACTCTACTGAGGGGGATACGGAGGAGAGAGGAGACCCAGTCCTCCCCTAACGAGAATTCTGGACAGAAAAGGTGGGTGTCGTGCACAGACCCAGCAACAAGGTAAAAGCAGAGGCAGAAGGCATGGACTTGGCCATCCGTGGGGCCTGGGATGCAGCCATCTCTCTGAATGCGGAGCAAGATTAGAAAGGACGTGTGCCGGCCCAGAGCCAGGCACTGTCACCCCAGGCACTGTCTCCAGCGTGTGGGTGACTTTTTAGCCCTGATCCAGTTGTGAAGCAGGAAAGAGGTGTCTTTGCCAGGGTCCTTGGGTGCAGGGCAAGTGGGCACAGATGCCTGCACTGAGTATGGAAGGAACAGGGAGCCGTGGGGGCAGGGTGGTCGTAGCCCTTCCACCCCCTCGGGCGGCTCAGCTCTGCACAGTCTCAGCCCCATTCCCCAGACACCAAGGGACACCCGCTGCTGACACCATGGCATTGGGTTTCCCCTGGGCTGGCTCAGGCTACTGTCACCAGGCCTGCCAGGAAATTGCTGCTGACACTCGGGGAAGGGCCCCGGGAGCGGGGAGGCTAGGGATTGTGAAGTCGGTGAGTTCTGAGCAGGCGTTAGACGGGGCTGGAGCAGGGGAGTCAGCTATAGGTCTGAGGGGGATTCTAGCCATGTGAGTACAGGGTGGCAGTGTGGGAGTCCAGCCAGGGGACCCCAGAAGGTGATGGACAGGTCCTGGTACCAGGCTGGCAGCCTCCCACCTTACCAGCTGGCAGCTTGGAGCCTTCACCCCAGACAAAGACAGGTCTCTCTCCAGGAACCCCTCAAGGGCAGGGATAGAGCATCTCTGCAGATGACCGATCCATCTGTCCACCCATCAGCAGGTGTTTTAAATACCTGCCGTAGGCCTGACACAGTGACAAACACGCAGAATTTTCTCGGAAAGGCCTCTCTCCCCCTCAGTCTAGGAGACTCAGGAAGGCACCTGAGAGCAGTGCCGGGCGGGGCAAGGCAGGGGGTGGTGTCTAACTTGCTTGAAATTATTATTCAATGTTCTTACTTTTCATTTAATCAACTAAGGATATTAAAGAACAGACAAAAGGAAAGTATTTTAACACTTTTTAAAAAAACTAAAGAGGATAAAAGACAGTTTTTCCCAATATCAGTTAGTGATAGAGGTTAGACTAAGGGTTACTTTGTGGGGAACTGAATCAAAGCGACACCAGGAGGCCTGGGGGGCACTAGGCCAGTAGTAGCTCCAGATCCGGGAGTACATGGAAATTTGTTGATTTGTACTCTTGGTCAGTACACTTGGCCCACATAAGTTATACCTCAATGAAAAGAGCAAATAGAGACAGAAGTCGGACATTAGATTCATGGAAGCTCATGGACTTGGGGCCACGCTTCATGAGTTCAAATTCTAGCTCCACTTCGTGGTATCTGTGTGACTTTGAACAAATTACTTAACCTCTCTGTGCCTCAGTTTCCTCATCTCTAAATGAGGATAATAATTATACTTACTTTAAAGCGTCCTTGTGAGGGTTAACTGAGTTAATACATGCGAAGCCCATCAAAGTGTTTGCCATGTAGTCATCGCTCGGTAAGTGCTAGTCATTGTTATGAATATTATTCCAAGAAAGTGCAGCTGCCAACTTCATGCTGAAATACAAAAATAGATGAAACAACCTCAAATTAAGAAAACATAAAGTGACATTTCATAGTATGAATTACATTACATGATACTGCTTTCTTACACAAACTTATTAGAGGCTCTATATCTGATTACTCATTCATCACTCAAGAAATATTTAGTGAATGACACTAGCCTCCAAAACTATTCCAGACAGCGGAATAAAGCAGTGAATTAGACAAAGTCCCTGTCCTCATGAATTTACATTCTCATGTGGGAGACAGGACAGAAATAATCAAATAAATATATAACACAGCATCAGCAGAGGACAGCAAGCAGGATAAATACCAAAAAGTCTACACAAAGCCACAACACACTGAAATGGCAGAAAATCAAGACAAATAGCAACTCTTGAAAGAAGTCAGAAGGAAAAAGAATGCTTCCCACAGAGGAACAAGGTAAGAATTACATCAGACTTCTCCTCAGACACTTCATCATACAGACAAGATGAAAGGGGAGTGAAATATTTAACGTGCTGAAAGAATTCTGTATCCCGTGAAATTATCTCTGAAAAGCGAAAGAGAAACGGACTTTCTCAGGCAAGCGATGTCAATGGTGGTAAATGCCGTGAGGAAAAAGAGAGCAGCATAAAGGGAAGGTACCATCTCAGAGAGGTCAGGGCATCTCCCAAAGGAGGTGCCAGTTCCGTGGAGACCTGAACAAAGGGAAGGAGCAGAGCTGGAGCCCTGTGGGGAGCAGGAGTGAGCGCTCCTGGCAGAGAGAACAGGAGGTGCCGAGGCCCCGGGGTTGGTGGGGTGTTGGAGAAGTAGAATGAAGCCAGCACTGCTGGAGCGTGACAAACCCAGGGCGGAGGGTGCAGTGAAGAAGGAAGAACCCAGGGCCCGGGTCACGGGAGGAGTTTGAGTTCAGTTCCGAGTGCCAGGAGAAGCCACTGGAGGAGTCTGAGCTGAGTGGTGATACAATCAGGCCTCTCACTTCCAAAGATCACGCTTGGCCTTGGTGTGTGGAGAACGGGCAGGAGCAGGGAGACCAGGTTCGGGGCAGAGGGGGTGGGGAGAGTCATTGGCTTCTGCATACTTTGGGAAGGTGGAGCCAACAGGATGAGGGATGAACTGGATCTGGGGTGTGAGGAAAGGGGTCACGTGGGTCTTTGGCCTGAGCAACCGGGGAGGGGCAGTGCCTGTAGCTGAGGGGGGGCGCCTGCGAGAGAAGCTGGTTTGCGGCGCAGTGGAGAGTTCTGCTTTGTTGAGACGACTTTTAGGCTTGCAAGTGGAGAGGACACACGGGCAGCTGGACATACCAGTCTAGAACTCAAGGGAGCGGGAAGAGTGGAAAATACCACTGGGAATCGGCAGCAGCAGGAAGTCGAGTTCAAATGCCCTGCCTGTTCTCACGCTTGGGGTTTTCTCATAGTCATGGAAAACTGCCTGTAGCTCTGCTAAGAAAAGTGGAAACATTCTTTCTAGGGTTGTCTCATTAAGGCTGGAATATTCTACGCAACATCAGAGAAGGGGAGACGGGCACCCCTTGTCTCCAGCAACTCCATCAGTCCTCTCCCAGTGGGCAGGTGAGCAGACCTCTGATGGCAGGAGCTCCAGGAAAGGTGTGCTCAGGAAATCAGCCGAGAGGGATGCTTTGGGCCAGTGGCCAGAGGAAAATACCTCCTGGGCAGAACCACTCAGGGCTCTGGGCAGAACTGGAGACAATCTTATATGGTGCCCTGAAGAGACAGTGAAATAATCATTCCGGTCCAATTCTCTCTCGGACCTGATCACAATGTGACTTTTGAATTACAGCTGCATCTGGTCACTAAAACTGTGGCCGATGGGACTTTAACTGCCTCTAACACTTGCTGACATTCCTGTTTAAGGGAAGAAAGCAAATCTTAGACTCAAAGCCTTCCAAAGGCAACTCTAGCTACAATGTAATCACATCCTATGCTTTAGTTTTATTTATTTTTCTGGCTACCCTCTGTTTAAGACAAGTGCTACTGGTGTCCCATTTGGAGTTAAGAATGTACAATGTCCTTTTGAAAGATATTCGTGTGTATGTGTGCATACGTGTGTGTGTGTGTGTGTGTGTGTAGTCAGTTAATTTAAAGAAAAATGTTAACAGTACAAGTGGCACTCATATGAGGCCAAAATGACGCAGGTGCTACTCATATGACTACAGCCTGAAAAACCATGGCTATAAAAGATGCAGAAATGAAAATAAGAGGGCATCCCTGATGGTACAGTGGTTAAGAATCCACCTGCCAATGCAAGGGACACGGGTTCAAGCCCCGGTCCGGGAAGATCCCACATGCCGCGGAGCAACTAGGCCCGTGCGCCACAACTGCTGAGCCTGCGCTCTAGAGCCCATGAGCCACAACTACTGAGCCCGTGCACCACAACTACTGGAACCCGCGCGCCTAGAGCCCATGCTCCGCAACAAGAGAAGCCACTGCAATGAGAAGCCTGCACACCGCAACGAAGAGTAGCCCCCGCTCACCGCAACTAGAGAAAGCCCGCACACAGCAACGAAGACCCAATGCAGCCAATAAATAAATAAATAAAATAAGTTTATAAAAAAAAAAAAAGAAATGGAAATAAGAGCCCTGAGCCTCATATTCATACACAAAGCTCATAATCACCCGAGATCAAGGGCGAGAGCATCTTCCTTTCCCTTTATAGCCCTGTCAGGCTGCAGGTGGATAACTTTTTCTCTTCCATGTTGCTTTTGGTATTTGCTATGGCTAGATTTCACCAAAGGCAAAAATTCTCTGCATAGAGAATTCTCACCATCTCAAGGCCACGAATTTGATGTTACCAATGTTATTTCCCCAAATGCTGCAAACTTATGAAATGCCTTCTGAATCAGCAAAGATTATTATGTGCCCTTTAAATAACAGCTGCATCTGATCACACTCCTAATTCATGGGGATTGAAGTTCTGGACCAAAACGTCCCCAAATGATGCACTTACCAAATGATGCACTTACCAAAAATAAGGAGTGGGTTTGGGCATGACTCAGGGCCTTGAGCAGGCCAGACCTCAGGTAACTCTGTGTATCAGGTGGTCCCTGCACCGCATTGCCTGCCCAAGTCAGATGACAGTGTCCACGTGCGGTCCATAGAACCAGGTAGAGAACAGAGCTCAGGCAGAACAAGAACAGAAGATATTCAGATGCGAGTCGTGCTGACCTCTTAGGGCCCCAAAGAAGCCACCACACCCCTTCCCTGGAGACCTCTTGGCCCAGTGATGTTATCCCAAAAGTAGGAATTGTGGGTCCTGGGTTCTCAGCACCCCCAGCTGCGCGGCTGGGCTGAGGGAGGCACAGCTGTCTTGCCCGAGGCTGTGTCTCTTGTGAAGGAGAAACATCCGGCCAATTCCACCAAGAATGTCAGTCAAAATGCAGCGCAGGACTCGGTCAGCTCAGCCATCCTGCCCAGCAGCTCTTGCGTCCTGGGAGCAGGCGCCTGGACCGTCCTCGGCCAGGATAGGGAGAGGCTCGTGTCCCAAGGGCTGTGGCCTTTGCAGCCCCCTCATCCCCGCAGTCCTCTCCCACCTAAAACCTGCAGCCTGGGGGAGCTGCAGGACTTGGAGGATGTGACATAGGATGTGGGGACCCGGGGGCTCCATGGAGAGATATGCAGAGGTGAAAGGGCAAACCTGCTTCTAGTCTCCTTATCAGGAATGGCCGAGGGAAAGGGAAGTGGGTAGCCCTGGAGGTCAGGCTGGGGGGTCATGGCTGGGGCAGGGTAAGACCCAGGAGACCTAAGAGGAGACCCTGCTGGGTGGGGGGAAAAGGAGAAAGGGGTGGGAGACTAGAGGAGGGCCAAGGAGGAACTAGCTGCTTGGCCCTTTCCCGAGGGGTTGGGGGGGCAGAAGCTAGGGTGGCCAACCCTCCAGGTTTGCCTGCGACCGAAGGGCTTCCTGAGAGACAAGACTTCCCGGTTTAAAACCTGTAAGGTTGGTCCCTCGAGGAGCAGTCCTGCCTAAGGACTCACCATGCCACCCTGTTGGAATGCCTTCTGACTTCTCCCCCTCCGTTTATCCACGCAACACATAATGAAATGTCATTATTTGCTCAGCAGTGAAAGGACAGGCATGACCTGGCCATTGAAGCCCGCAGACTGGGCCTCCCTTACAGCTCAGGCCCCCGAACATGGGGACTGCGTCTAGTTCATGGCTCCACCTCCCGCTGAGCTGGCCCTGGGCCCTGAGCGGGACGGGTGCTGAATACATGTCTTCGGCTTGAGGGGCTAAGGCACCTAGGGCAGGCTGGGAGTGGGGACACCTCGGCGACCAGTGAATGCCCACAGCCTCTCACCCACACCAGCCCACAAGCACACGCACCTACGCACACGGGCCCACCTAGTCTTTGAGCGACATTCTTCCTGACCCAGCACAGAGGGCACCCACCCCTCTCAGCTGGGAAGGGGGAAGAGGACACACGGCAGGCCTGTAGGCAGACGCCAGCCTAGGTTAGGGGAAGGTGGTCCCCTAGATGAGGGGGACCAGAGCTGGCTTGTTTTCCCCTAGCTGCGAGGTCTTAGCCTCGGGCTCCAGCATCCTGTTCCCTCAGGGGTCCCACCTGCAAGGAGCCCACAATAGTCAATGTACCCCACGTATGTCTGGGGTCATCACGGGAAGGCAGAGGCTTCCCTTGGCCTTGGTTCTTGCAGCTGGAGAAACCAGTGGGGACCCTGAGCGGAGACGAGGCCTCCGGGGCACAGCAGGAACTGCTGGGGTAGGGGGCGGTGCTGGAAGAAGCTAGGGGTTCCAGCTACAACTCCGACTGACTCCTCTGCCCACTTAAGGAGTAGGGAACTATATTACTGAAGTCACCACGGGACTGTAAGTTTCTTGCAGGCAGGGGCTATGTGCACTCATCTTAGTCTACCCTGAAGGGCAGTGCTTAGACGGGCTATGGACTCTCCACACTGTCCATGGACAATGCCCTTGGAGAGCAGCACCCCACGTTTCTGTCCTGCCCCCTGGTGGCGTTTTGTCATATTGCAACTCATGAGATACAACAAAAAGCAAGGGGTAGGATTTCGGACTGGCTGAGTTCAGCCCACTGTACCCCCCATTTGGGGAGCCGGGTCTTGGGATATCATTAGGATAAGACCCTTTGAGTGTTCTAGGAATAGCTGGAACCTAGCCACTCCCAACCAGCTGAGGAGTGGGAGAAAAGAGCAGGATGTGGGAAGACAACTTCACAGAAAACAGCAGCCTGGGACCTGATGCACACTCTATCCACAGACCACAGACAGACAGTGAAAGCACAGAAGGGACCTTGGATCTTTTAAATCAAAACTTAGGTGTCCAGAATTGGATTATCACAGTCTTTGGCAAACATACACTCATGCTTTCATTTGGTTAACTATTCACTTAGTTATTTTTCATAATTCATAAGTACCTATGAACTAGGGATTTTCTTTCTTTTCAAGCGGTAGAGCCCCGCTCTTCTTCTAAAGGAAATTTCACAGGAACCCCGGGATATAAAAAGTGGAACTGGGCTTCCCTGGTGGCACAGTGGTTGGGGGGTCCGCCTGCCGATGCGGGGGACGCGGGTTCGTGCCCCGGTCTGGGAGGATCCCACATGCCGCGGGGCGGCTGGGCCCGTGGGCCATGGCCGCTGGGCCTGCGCGTCCGGAGCCTGGGCTCCGCGGCGGGAGAGGCCGCAGCAGTGAGAGGCCCGCGTACCGCAAAAAAAAAAAAAAAAAAAAAGTGGAACTGCCCTGGCTGCTGGCTGCTTGGCCTCCCCTTCACTGCCCCAACGGCCCTGAGTAGCCCCTTAGAATTCTGTGCAACAGGATCTATAGCAACATGATCGATCTATGCCAGGACGGCAGAAACCTGTCTCCTTCATTCCTATACCCTAGTGCCCAGCACATGCCCAGTTCGGTGCCCGGTTTCAACAAATGTTGGGTGAAATGAATTGAATGAGAGAAGCTTGCTCTAATAACTGCCCAGGTCTGATTTGGAGAGAGGGCACCAAAAAGCGCCTCTGCCTCCAAATGTCTCCCCCATCAGCCTACCACAGTGCCTACTGTTCCGCATTACCACGCAGTCTAACCCTGCATGTCCTCCAGGACCCAGAGCAGATGCTACCTCCTCCGTGAAGCCTTCCCAGATGTCTCCAGCCAGAGTCACCTTGCTGCCTTTGAACGCTGGGGCCACTTTATTACACCTCTTTCCTGCATTCTTCACACTCACTCAGCCCTCAGCCCAAGTTATTTGCATACATGTCTCCTTTCCCCAACAGTGCAGATGCTGCACTCCTTAAGGGTAGGACACGTTTGATTGACATTTGCTTCCATCTCAGTGCCTTCAAACAGTAATATTCAATACATTTGTTTGAGGAAGAAGGAAGTCTCCTGATACTCCTAAGGACACTGTGTCTCCAGAAAGGCCCGTTAAAGTTCTCAAGAAAGGCACCTGGAATCAATTTGACCTACTGAGACACGAGCATGGAGTGGTTTCTTCACTTCACAAACCGTCACCAAGCAGAGAGCATGGAAGGAAATCGAAAATAGGCAGGTTTGGGTGGAAAAGAGACACCTAGAGCCGCACTAGTGCCTGAGCTGTGTGCAGAGGATGGGTCCCTGGCCCTGAGAGAGATTCGAAAAATGTGGCCAAGGAAGAGCTGGAGGAAGGGGCCACAAGAGGAGAGAAGGGCTGGAGTGTCCTGGGTCCTGAGGCACTTGAGTTCGCCTCCCCACGCCTGTCTCCAGTGCCTGACAGGCTGGGACAGGGGGACTGGTTCCCTTTTTCTCCCCCAGAACATCTGGGGCTGCATCAGACATAACGATCTGGTAAAGAAAATTGTTATGGAAATATGTAACCGTGAGACGTTATCAAAGGCGTCTTTAAAGTTCCTTTTCAACCCCCAGCCGGGTGGAGGGGATTGGAAATTGGAAAACTGGGAGACGATTACAGGACCATCAAAGTGGTCGAAATTCAATCCAATCTGCAGGTTTAAGGATGGCTAGCAGACCCCTGCCCCAGCCCAGAAGGCTGCAAACCCACTGTTTAAAAACCAAATCAACAGCATCATCAGATCTGGGTCTGGAGCAAACAAACGGCGCCCACAAAGGCTTCCCTGGATTTCCCTTGCATTGAGGAAATCTGAGAAGTGAGGCCCTGGGGAGGCGCCTAGCCCTGGGAAGGCTCCCAGCTTCCAAGGCTTCTATCTTCTCCTCTCCAGCCCACCCCACCCCCATTCTGGGCTCCGCTCTTTGTCTCTCCATCCTTCTTGATGCCTTTCTTCTACATCTTTTTGTGCCTACTCTTTCTCCTTCCATCTGTCCCTCTTCTCCTTCCATCTCTCTTTATATATTTCTTGTCCTAACAGTGTTCTACCTCTCTCTTTTTCCCCTCTGTTTCCCTCTCAAAATCTGCCTTTTTGTGACATTTCCCTCCCTTTGTTGTGAATTTCTATCCCTTTTGTCTTTCGGCACTGCATCTGTCTCTTTACATTTTGTCTTTTCTTTCTTTTTCTTTCTTTCTCTCTCTGTCTCTCTCATGCTCTTTCTTTCTCTGTCTCTCTCTTTCTCTGTCTCTCTCTGTCTCTCTCTCTCTCTTCCTTTTTCTTTTTCACAGCAACAACCTCTTTTCTTCAGCCTCTCTTTAATTTTTCTGCCCTTTTTCTGCTTGTGGATTTCCTGTCATTTCAGGCTATGTATGAGAGGAAATCCTCTTTGGCTGGTGTATTTACCATTATGAGTCCTGGGTGTTTCTCCCGGGGGTCCAAACACAAAGAGTGCTCCATGCATATGCTCATCGAATGACTCTTGTCCCAACGTCCATCGCCATGAACTGTCCATGGCGGCAAGATTACTGTGCCAGCACACACAGGCACACAAAATAGACATGTGGTTTTACCTATGAGCAGGCTCTGCAGACATGTAAATTTATGTCCGGAGGGGTGGAATGCTACAGCACATAAAATTGATACAGGCAGAGAACGTCGGTAATTTACAATTCTTTTTTATGTGGAGTGAGAGAAAGAGACTATAATTTTGCTACTAATAAAGTTCTCCATATTTATCCTCAAGATGTGAGGGTTTATCTTCATTCATATTTCTTGTGGTCGTAACTTTGAAGCCTCTATGAGATTGTAGGTTTATAATTAGAAAAGAGCTCAATTTGCACGTCTCATTGGAAACACCGGGGAGTTTCATTCCACCCTGCAAAAGTTGCCGGTGACTAAGCACGAGAAGAAAACTCCATTTGGTCATTCACCTTAGAAGAATCGTTTTGGGGACGCAAAGGGAAACACACGTATGGAAGAACGGAACGGAGAAAACGAAAGCAAACGCACAGTCCGCGCCGCAGGAACCCAAGGAAGACGCGGGAGCCGGCGCGGCTCGGCGCGCACAACCGACGGAAAGTGGCAATTAGCTGCCGGGCCGCTCGCCACGGCCTGCGGCCCGCGGCCCGGAAGAGAGCGGGACGAGAGCTGCAACGGCGGGTTCGGAGCAGCCGACACCCGCCCTCCTGTCTGCCACCCTCCCGTCGTGCCGTCTGCCCGTCGCGGGTCGCGGACCCCGCGCGCCGCGCTCCCGGCTCGCGCGTTTCCTCTGCCCGCCGCCTCCAGCTCGGCTCTCGGAGAACCTCGACGCGCGGCGGACAACCTGCGTGCCGCTCTTAATTCACCAGGCCCCAAGTTCACGGGCGCCGCCCCGGTTCCGCTCGCGTGCGCCCCGGCCGGGCTCAGGCCCCGGGATGCGGTGCTGGAATCCTCGGCCCCGGGTGGAGAGAAGAACGCGCCGGGCGGCCGCGGGCTCAACCCCCGGGGCCCCCTGAGCCCCAAGGCCCCCGGCGATCCCGGAAGAAACCAAGCGCCTGTTCTCTTTGATCTGGTTTTATAGAGATTTGATGCTGACATTAAACTTCGAATGCTTTTATCTATTTCAATCTCTCTCCTATTCCTTCTTTGGGCGGGGACTCCTGTGCCAGCGCGACAATGTCTAAGGGCTGGCCAGGGCGCGCGGTTGGGACTAGGGCACCGGGGTCAGCGGGCCCGATGGCATGTCGGCGCGAGGGCGACGCTGGGCGCAGCCACCTACCCACCTTCACACGCAACTCCCGATCGCCCCACGTATCCCTCCTTACTCCCACTCGCGCGCCAGGCCGCTTTCTCCGCAGCGGGAGAAAGCAGAGCAGGGTTGGGAGGCGCGGGAGGCAGAGCAGGGTTGAGGCGCGGCGGAGAGACCGGGTCTCGGAGAGGCGCAGAGCATGGGGCCGGGGCCGGAGAGGAACTGGGAGCCGCCGCCGCCGCCACTCCGTTCTCCCTCCGCAGCCCCTGTACCCATGCCGAGACACTCAATTACTTTCAGGTGTGGACCACTTAATAAAATAAATCTTCCGGGGCAGGAGGCAAGTTTTCAGGGGCCTAATTCAAATCAGCAGACTTTGCATTTGTAAAGAGGGGTTTCCCTAAAATCCCTACGGTTGGAGGACGCGAGGGAGTCGAGAATAGAGGTCTTCCTGGGATGATACTGCCAGTGGCTGTGTTGGGGGACCCGGAGAGCCCCTCTCTTTGTTTCTTTCCGTCGCTCCTTGGCTGTGTCTTTTCTATCTGTGTTCCCGGTACATCAGAACGGAATCAACCATTTTTGGACTGAATTACCGTTTAACTAACTAGAGCCCTCCAGCCCACACAGGAGACCCAGTGGAAACAAAAGGTTCTGCCTCGCCCCACCCCCCCACCTCTTGCTCTCTTTTCTCCTCCTTTGTCTCCATCATCCATTGCCCAATGTCCTCTTGATCTGAGATTTCCAAACCTGGTTTTGCAGCACTCTAGGAAAACTCCAGTTATCTCCAGGGCTTTGTGAAATGCTCAAAATGAAATTAACTTAAATTAACTTTAATTATTTAACTGCAGGTTATGGACCCCTGATTAGCAGGAAAAGCAGAGGAGAAGGTTGGTGAATCAGATAAAACATCCCTGGGTGTCACAGCTCCCTGAAGGTGAGAAATGCCAGCTTCAGAGATTTCAGGGCTCAGGAAAGAATCCCAGGCTCGGGAAAAGAAAGTCAAGTTCCCATTAATGTTTGGGGCCGGGGAGGGCTCTCTAACAAGAGAGGCCAGGGACTCTGTCCTTCCCTGGGGCTTCCTCCCCTCACCCTCTTGCAAACCATCTCCATCTAGGCCTTTGGAGGAGGAAGGGAGTGGGTTTCTCCCTTCCTACCCCACACCACTCCCATTGAAAATCCTTCAGTAAGGTCCAGTTTACACTGGACAAAGCAAACTGGTTCCTTCCTCTTTTGCTAGGAAATTTAGACCACAACAGAATTTTTGTATGAATTTCCCAGGAATCTGGGCTGCTGTAAACAGGCTATCTGTCATGGTTCTGCTCTTTTAGAGGAGTTACTCACCCCAAAGTCTTGAAGGGCCCCTCATCCTCCTCACACCACCGGATCTAGGAAATTGCCCTTCTCCTGAGCACAGGTACGGGAGCCCCAAGAGGTGACCTGATGGCCATGGTGGAGGGCAACTCGCTCCCACGGCGTCTGACAAGGGCCCACATGTTTCCCGTACAGAGAACAAATCTGCCCCATTAAAGCGTTACTCTGTTGGGGAAAACACTGATGCAATATTGGAAACATGCTGGGCCCACTGTGAGAGCCGGAAGCAGAGGCAGGTCTTCTCGGGAAGGCAGAGAAGGCCAGTGGGCGAAACTAATCCCACCACGTCCACCCTTGCTTGGCCCTGCAAATTGAGGGAGGGATTATTGACCAAAACATCCACACATAGAGGGAGCCTATGGGGCTGGTGGTGCAGTTACAGAGAAAGCAACTGGGGATAGACAGGGGAAGAAGGTGCTGGTGACTTGGGGGCAGCTGCAGGAATGGGACCTGGCTGCCTGGACTTGGGGCCAAACTGGAAGGAGAGTCCATTTCCCCGAGCCTAAACTTTACAACCAATAACTCCAAGGTTTGGGCCCCAGCGACACTGCTGATCTAAATGGTTTATTAACAAATGGAAAATATATAAACACATAACAATTGCCTCTAAGAAAAAACTTATTAATATCCCCCCGTGTTATTTGCAAGATAAACAGCTGAGACCCTATGGGCGAGGGGGAGAGTGGCTGTGTCCTAATTAGCTCTCTGTTCCTGGCAAAAGTTCCCTCTTTAGGCCTCAGTTCCCTCATTTCTAAATGAAGATGACAACCTAGATCAGCGATTCTCAAGCTCTAGTCTGCATCTGTATCACCCGGAAAAAAAATGTTAAAACAGAAATTGCTGGCTCCACCCCAAGAGTTTCTGACTTAGTAGGTCTCACGGAGCACCCATAATCTGCCTTTCTCACAAGTTCCTAGATGCCACTGCTGCTGGCCTGATAACCTTTGGGCTAGATGCTGTTTAAACTCGCATCCAGATCTAACACTCTGTTCTATCCTCACGCCCCTGTATCTCCCCCTCATCCCTTGAGGTGTTTGGAGCCACATAAGAGAGGGCTGATGTTTTCACACTCAAGCTTGTATCCCCTGTCATCAGTGCAGGATAAATCTTTCGCTGGCCAACAGGGACTGGTCACCCTGCCCACTGAGGAATCCCTGCCCTCTCAGTACACATATTCCAGTTTGAATTAACCCCAGCTGGCTGACTGCAGGGCCTGAATCTCCAATAGTGGCTCTAATGCTTCTTTCCCTTTGTACCAAGCAGGGCTGGGCCTAATCCTAGCTAAATCTCAAGCAGGCCTTCAGAGGGCTTGGCAAGAGCCCAGGGTACATCTTCAGGCCCCTCGATGTAGCCTAGTATCTGCCAAACACTTGGCCCGACACACACATGCGCACACTCCGTCACACAGAGAACCCCGGTCGTCAGGAGAACTAGTTTTACTTTGATGTACCTCTCGCCGCACATTTGTTTCAGCTCCTCTCCTGGAGCCACGGCCTTATTTATCTTCTTGGCATGGGTTCTTAGAATACTTCCATTCAGGCAGCAGCAAAATCACTCAGCTCCACTGTTTTACGAAGTTTATCAAACAGCAAAATATCCGGTCTCTTTGTCCGATGGATCTGGTGTGAATGTGCCTACAGAGCTGCCTTTCCCCAGATGCCCTTGGGTCTGTGTGTGCTTATAGATACTCTCCCCTCTGAGGACCCCAAGAAATCCAGGGCTTGCCTACTTATGCTGCAAGGGGCCCCCAGAGCAAACGCAGGGCTTCGCGGCATCTTCCCGAATAGGGAGACCCAGCCACCGTACTCCACACGTGCACGCACACTCCACCAGCAGAGCCTCAGGCGCCCACAGCGGACTAACAACCCGGCACCTCACCCCCGTGGCCCCTCTCCAGGCCTGGCAGAACGCCCCCAGCCCCAAAGGACGGAGCTGCTTCTAAAATCATCACTGTCATCTCAGTCCTGAAGTTTGGGAGCTCGGTGGAGGGAACCACCTCTCCCGCAGCTGAGGGCTCGGGCCCTCTCCACCCACTTAAAGGGACCAAGGTTTCAACTCAGAACAAGGTCTCCTCCGCTGCTCTCCCCCCACCTCAAGCATCCTGCTTGCTTCCCAGGAATCATCCTCAGGGCTGGGCTCCCTGCCTCCGACAGCCCCTGCAGCCTCACAGCCAGGGCTCTTTGAAGAGCAAGAGAGTCAGTAGCCAGGCCCACTCTCACTCAGCACCTGGGATGCCCCGTGCTGTCACCAGGATGGCACTGATCACAGGGTTCCAGAGCCCAGAAAGTCCACTCGGTGCCCTCCTCCCTCTGCCCCTTAAGGAGATCCCCAGTGTCCAGCGGGTAGCCTGGGGCTTTGGAGATGCACTGGCTTTACAGTTGACAACGTGCACTGACTGAGTGAAGGACCCCTTTCAGGATGGAAATCTGGCTCAGAGGTTCAAAATGTCCCCTGAAGCCATGTCTCTGTGCCCTGTCTCTGCAGCCCCCGTTCTCTGGGCTGCGGGTCATCCATACACCCCACCACCCATGTGACAATAAGTCTGGTCGCTCCTTCCCACTAACTACCTCTTCCTTTCAGCCGTCCCTCTTCATTTCCTTGGCCACACCTCAGTCAGGCCTTAGTCACCCCATGCCTGGACGACTTTCCTATATGCTGACTATGTCCCTTTCTCGTCTGTCCCCTGGCAACTCTGGGCAAGTTACTTACGCTCTGTGTGCCCTAGTTTTCTCATCTGGAGAAATGATGGTACCTGCCTCATAAGGAATTACATAAGACAATGTACTTAAAAGACCTGGCTCACAGTAAGTGTTCAATAAATGTCAGGTACCATCATTACTATTATTATTCTGCTCAAGCTACCAAAATCATATTCCCAAAGCACAGCTCTCATTCTCCTGCTAAATAACAACAACAACGATGACAACGGTAATAATACTAACACTTATTATGGGCCAGGCCCTGCTCCAAGTGCCTCTCAATACCCTCCCCACTGCCCAAAAGAAAGTAGGCGCCATATTCTGCATGTGCCACCTTCTGGTGCTGCCCAGCCTATGTGTCGTCATGTCTGCTACTCCTTCACAAAACCCCCTGCAGGAGGCAGTCGAGCTCCCTGTGCCCAGACGCGTCCTGCCCACTCGACCCACGCTCAGCAGCTACCCTCCTCTCCATTGGCCCACATTTTCCTGGCCCTTCACATTTTCCTGGGCTGCTCAGAGATCTCCCAGGATTCCCTGAGAGGGGGAATGATCCTTTGCCTTGGTCCTCAGGGTGTGCAGCTGGGAGTCCAGGGCTCAGTGCTAATGTGCTCATGGCCACCGAGTGGTGTCCTTCTGCACCTGGAAGTGACCTGGGAGTGCAGCAGCCCCTCCCTGCTCACATCTGTTCCTCAGCAAGGGCAGCCTGTCTCACCCTCAGAAGTTATCTTAGAGGACTACTGTTCACGTGTCCAAATCTCATCTCCCCAGGAGAAAAAATCTTAGAAGAAGGACCCACTCCGGCTTTGGAGTTGGGGTGCATCCCCCCAGCCCGCAATTCTGCCCAGCACGGTCTCTGCCTCACCGAATGCTCAGATCCACTGAATGGCTGGGGCAGGTGCAGCCCTTGTCTGTCTTTGAAGACTCAGGCAGTGTGCCTGCTGGAGATGGTGCAAGCTGACCGGGCCACCTGCCTGGGGGCCTCCTGGTTCTGTCATTTAGGAAGTATGTGACATCTTGGGCCACTTACTTCATTTCTCTGAGTTCTATATTGTCATCTGTAAAGTAGAAGTAATAATAGCTACCTCCAGAGCAGATGATATGAAATTTTAAAATGTAGAGTGCCGAGTTCAGACCGGCCTCACAATGGGCTCTCAACACTATTTCCCCTCCCCATCGCTCAGCTCAAGCTCTAAGGCCAGGTTTCCCTCTGCTAAGCTGACAGCGAGGCAAACAGGGAATCTGAATACCCTTCTCAGATGAAAGGTGAGTCTGCTTCCTTCCTTCACCCGTGTGAACAAAGGGCCCCCCGTGGAGCCCTGATATCAGCTCACTGTACTGAGGGAGCCCCCTGGGAGTTTGCCTGCTGTGACAGCTGAACACCCAGAGTGCACAAAACGTGTATGGTCCCATTTGGGGACCTCCTCAGTCTCCCTCAGGACAGGCAACGTGGCTCTCACTGCCCAGTGGGCTTTGCCACTTGCCTGCCAGGCACCCCATCATGCCCCGTGAAGTTCCCTTCTTAACCCATCAATGCAGCCACTCCCCCTGACCCAATATCTGACATTAGAGCCTTGCCTTCGGGGTCAGGCAACTTGGGTTGGGATCCGAGCAGCACTCAGCAATGGTGGGATACACGGTGGCGCCCAAGGAGCCGCAGTGTGGGATCCTCTCCTACACAAAGTCAGGACTGATTTGTGTGGCCAGTAGAATATGGCAGCAGTAACGGTGTGTGGGATCCGAGGCTGGGCCATAAACCCATCTCAGCTTCTACCTTGGTCTCTTGGTTCATTCTCTGTGGGGCAAGCCAGATGCCAGGTTATGAGGCAGCCACGTGGACAGGCCCACATGGGGCTGAACTGAGGCCTCCCGTCAACAGTCAACACCAACCAGCCAACCATGTGAGCGGGCCACCTTGGAAGCAAATCCTCCGTAGCCTGGTCAATGTCTGACCTGGGGTCACGAGGCACCTCAAGACAGACCACTCGGCCAAGATGCTCCTGAATCCCTGACCCGCAGTCACTGACTATTGCTGTTTTAAGCCACTAAGTTTTGGAGTGACTTGTTATGCAGCATTAGATAACGAATACACAGACCAATCTCAGCTTCTTCATTCTGTCAAATGGGAATATTAATACCGACTCTGTAACACAGTTAGAGAGGACAGGAGATGGCGTGTGCCTGGCACACTGTAGCTGCTCTGTGAGTGGTGGATACTATTATTGTTACCAATCCTGCTCCCTCTCCTTCCCAGGAGACTCCAGAAGAGGCTGGGCAGAGGCCCTTCCACCCTCTTCACTTGCTTTTCTCCCAGTCCCTTGTAAGGTGCAGGCCCGGCCTTCATATTCTCTCTTCCTCCAACGCAGGCGCAGACCCTGGGCTGGAGCGGATGTATGTGTGACATGGTGGTGAGCTCCATCCAGAACTGTGGGGTGGGTTCCGCTCACATTTCTAAGGGTGTTCAGTCGTGTGTGTTTGCATTTCCTTTGAAGGGCCCCAAATGTGATAATTACATACTTGTTAGCCCTGTAAAATAACAAATCTGGAATCTACACTCTGGAACCAATGGATTTCCTGCTGAAATGAGTTCAAGGGGTGCCCTGACCAGCATTCCCGGTAAGAGCCCTGCCCCACGAGGCCTTGCAGACCACCTGTCTGCCCACATCCCTCAGCTCCTCTGCCCCTCCACTCAGCTCTCCACCTCATGGCTCCCGGGAGCAGGTGTGCTTTTCTGTTGCTGTTGTTTTCCTGTTTTCTTAATATGCGCCCTCTGGGTGTGGCTCCTGCATTCCCGCCTTAGCTTAGGGAGGCCTTTAGGGACTGGGGCTTCCTCCTCTACGCCTCCCACTAGCGAGTCCAGCACTTGCAGCTGGGCTTGGCAGGTGCTAGGGACTGACACCTGAGGTGCCAGCCTGCCCTCCCCCCAGACCTTCCCTTGATTCCTGTGGACTTCCTCCCACCCACCCCCCCCCCCCCACCAAACTCTCTGCCCGCCCAGGCCCCAGCAATATTCAACAAATCCAAGTTCCCCAAACTTGGCTTCCTCTTTCTCACCTCTGGGCTGTTCTCTCTGGAATGCCCTCTCTCCCTGCCGTCTCCATACACCTTCCCCTGGTTGACCCTCACTCAACTTTCAGGGTTCAACCTGGAAGTGTTCCATGGCCAGCTGCCCCCAGCCCAAGGCTGGGAAAGTGCCCGTCTCATGGCCCCCATAGTCCCCTGTGCCCTCCTGCCTCAGCACAACATACCCTGCTATATACGTGTCTGTCGCTCTGTGTCTCTCCTTGCTGGTGTGGAAAAGCCCTGAGAAAAAGTGGTCTGTCTCTGAGTCTATCCCGACCGCACAGCCCCACTGTCTGGCGCATGGCAGGCATTCAACAAATGCTTGATGACTAAACGAATACATAAAACCGATTGATCAAAGTGTGAAAATTGCCAAGAAGTCTAAACCTGCCCCCCTCTGTTTCACACCAAGAAAGAGTTTATCAAAAACACCCTCACAAAATGACTTCCCCTGGTCCGTGCCGCCACTTGCCTCAGAACCCAGTCACCTCCACTCAAAGGCAGCAAGGCACACATCAGGGCAAACCAGACCCTTGGGACACCGCCACATCCCAGACATAGATCCACCTCTCCGGCCCCTGCCCCCATTCCAACCCGACCCGAGGGAGGTGGGTGGAGAAAATGAGCAGACAAATACAGGTTTCGGGGGGACTCAGGCTCAAGAAACATCTCTATGCATACTGTTTCATTCATTCCAGAAAAGCTGAACTACAGAAGCATCCCTCTCAATTCTCCAGGGGAGAAACTGAGGTACAGACAGGTTAACTGGCTCTCTCAATGAAAGAGATCAAATCAACAGAAGAGAAAAAATAGCTCCCTAACTGCCCAGAAATTTTACTCCGAAGCACAGACTTCAGCCTGGATTGTCCGAATGAAAGCCAAGGATTCTGGGTATCCACAGCACAAAGCTACTGCTTTCTTCCCCCCCCCCCCCGCCCCGCCCTTCCTTTCTTTCTTTTAAATATCATGGATGAGGAGGAAGTACCGGATCTGAAGGTTTATTTACCATTCCTTAGCCTGACCTTCCAGGAAGAATGTCACTAATGAGAAACAATCTACTTGGGCTCCCCGACCCAGAATTTTCATAGGGATCAATTTAGGATTTCAAAGTCTAAACAGGACAAGGGTAATACTGACTGTCTTGCCTTCAAAGAAAAAAAAAAAAAGCAACTGAGTTTTTCCTGTCTGGAAGGAAGTTTTGTATATGTCAAACAAATGTCAGATCTGAGGTTCCATCTTTCCCGTTGTTCTGACCGCGTTTGGACATCCACTGGGAGAGAAAGGAGCACATTCGCCTTCGTGTGGTGTAGGCTGAGAGAAGTGGAAAAGGAAAGGAAAGCTGAAGTTGGGACTGATGTTTCCCTAATTCAAGAACTGACCTTACAGTCGAGCCTAGAAGCCAGGAACTCTGCTCTGGAAACCAGATTCCATTCTCATTCACATCCAAATGACGATTTTTTTTTTTCACTGTGGAGGAGACATTTCCATTCCAGCAAAGTTTACACTCCACGAAAGCAGGGGTCATGTCTGTCTTGCTCTCTGCTGTATCCCACTGCCAGCAGATGCCTGTCACATAATAGGTCCTCCTATTAAATGAATGAATGAATGAAACAATCAGTCACTGTAAAACAGTTGCCTAGAAACAGCCAATAAGTATCATTTCCTTTTTTTTTTTTTAATTTATTTTTTGGCTGCGTTGGGTCTTTGTTGCTGTACGCGGGCTTCTCACTGCAGTGGCTTCTCTTGTTGTGGAGCATGGGCTTTAGGCATGCGGGCTTCAGTAGTTGTGGCACACAGGCTCAGTAGTTGTGGCTCGTGGGCCCTAGAGCACAGGCCCAGTAGTTGTGCAGGGGCTTAGTCGCTCCACGGCATGTGGGATCTTCCCGGGCCAGGGCTCAAACCCGTGTCCCCTGCATTGGCAGGTGGATTCTTAACCACTGCACCACCAGGATAGTCCTTCATTCCCATTTTAAAAGTAGGTTTTCCTCAGCAGGTGGAGACATTTTTTTTTACATGATAGGACCCAGAATTGTCTGGATCATCCTATCAGCTCATCTCACTGAGTCTTTGGACACTACATCAGTGACAAAATGCTATTGTAATTCAGCTGGTTATTAAATAGCACAAACGGTGAACTCACAAATTCTCTTAAAACTCTGCCCCACGTCTGGCTGTGTTGGTGGGTCGTAAAACCTCTCAGGTGTTAGATCCCCTGTTTCATTTGGTCTCAGCTTAGCAGAAACCACTCTCCACCTACTGTCCTGGCCACCACAGCTGGGTATGGCAAGTCTCAATAAACTGTCACTTGGTGATCAGAAAGGCAGCAGTACGGCTCCATCTTGGACCAACTGTCCCCATCCACTCTGGCCTCAAATTCCCTCTCAGGAAGAAGTTCTGACCTTCCTCTGGGAGAAGGAGGGTGTGCATCGAATGATTCCAGCTTTGTTACGTTAGCTGAAGAACGACTGAGAGACAGGTGGTGTCAGGTGGGAAACCATGGATCCGAGCGTAAATTTAGGTTCTGCTACTAAGTGGCTGTATCCACGCTAGACAGATGGCTCCCTTCTGTGGCCTCAGTCTCTCTCTGTAAAATGGGGATAATAACTGTGCCTCCTTCCTGGGGTTGTTGTGAGGGTTAAGTAAATCAGTATAGAGAGAATACATTAGACAGTGCTGGCACACTGTACATACTATATGTTAGCTGTTGTTTTTATCTGTAAAATGGGGCCCCTATACTTCATGATCCCTCAGCCCTCCTAAGAAGGGAAAACTTAATAACTCTGAGGTTGCATTTTTGTTTTTCCTATGCACCTGCCCAGACCATATACGGATAAAGGTAAGAGTTTGCACTAGTGGTTTAAAAGGAGAGAAGGAAAGGCTCCTCTCAGCGCTCTGTTTTGCATGGTCCTGGAAGAAAACCCTCCCAGAGGGGCAACCCCATCTACCTAACCCAACTTAAATGTAATCTGTAATTTCCTGCCACCTCAGTGCAATTGGCAACACCATCTCAGCATGGAAATTGGTTCTGTTCAAAGAGCGGGAGAATGGCAGGAGGAACTTCTGGGCTCGGGAAGGGGTGCGGGTCCCTAGGGCTCTCTGTTCAGCCCCAGATTCTGGCCCCTTCCATCTGGGGTCAGGAGCCTTCCACCAATTCAGTGATGTAACCCAGAAATCTGGGCTACAGTTTCTGGATCTCTTAATGATAATGATAATCTCTTAAATGAACACAGTTCATCACAGCCATCAAAATAAGTGCTTCTCAAATATCGCTCATCCATGTGTGTGGCCCATTTTTATGATGAGTAAACTGAGCCTCAGAACGGTTATCACCGGAGGCAAAACACTTGGCATTTAAGCTAAGCTGCCTTGTTTAGACTGTTGATGATGTTTTTCCTGTGTCATACTTCCATCTTCCACAGTAAACTGCTTGATTACTTTGTTAAACGGAAGAGGTGTCCTGAATTGATATTAACGTGCTCCTAAAAAAGTCAACAATATCTACAGCCCTACCCCAATATCTGTTATTTTTTAAATTGAGGTATAGTTGACTTACTAACCCAATAACTATTGAAAAACCCTCATTAATGGGCAAAAGTGATTGATACAAGTTGGTTGCCCAGAGCTGGGACCCACTGGATCCTAGAGAATGGATCTCCCTGGTGAGGCCAGAGAGGAAGCTTAATTCCAAGCTAAGCCTCCCTCTTGGCTGGAAATAGCAGCCCCAGGTGCTCCCATCTCACTACCCCAGTCTGCAGTCTGTGATTAGGGGCCCTAATGGCCATAATGCCTCCAATGTGGTGTTTAAACCAATAAGGCTTCAGAGAAGTTACGGTATGTTTAATAATGGCTTAATGACTACTCGTGAGATGCAAGGCTTCTGGTTCCTGTTTGGCCTTGATTTACAGCCCAACTCTGGCTGAGGACAGCCAAGAAACCCCCTCTAAGCCCCCAGCGGAAGAGGGAGGTGTTCACACCAGGGCCCTTGGATTCCTTTAAAAATTGAGAATTCAAATGAAATACAAATGATGTTTGACTCCGCATCCCTCTTGCTAGCCTCTGGAGGCACTGAAAATAAAAATCGGTGTAACCAGACCTAGGGACTCCTCAATCCACTGAAGTAAGCAGGGTCCTAGGGCCCTTGGGTGTTTCTTCCCAGATCTTGGGTAGGGGGAGGTTGTTTCACTTTTTGGAAATTCTAAGCTACTGCTTTAGTCCTCTGCTTCCTCTGGGCTAGGGAGACCCAGCTCTCAGGAGATGGAGCTCCCACCTTGGCCTCCTTCCAAGGTGGCAGGCCTGGGGCAGCAGAGCCCCAAGGTCTGAGCTGCAGACAGCCTCTCTCCAGTGGTTCCCCAGGCACTTCCAGATCATTTGCCCACTAAAAGGCATTCACTCCCTGCCTGCTGTTCAAACACAAAACCCTCTAGGTATTCCTCCACCTGCTCCTAAGGTAACCTCTGCTGGACTCTGTTCAGTCCTGGGCTGCCTCTGGGAGACCCCCTGTCTGCTCTGGCCCTGCCTCTGCTTCTGAAACCCACCAGGAATATACAGAAAGACTATGAGGATTGACTCTGTCCAACCTCCACAGTCAGATGAGGACACTAAGTGGCTAGTTCAAGGCTCCACAGCTAAGTAATGATCGTGCCCAGCTCCCAACCCTCATTGCCAGATAAGAGCTGTTTCCACACAACACTCCCAGTGACTCCTCTCCCCTCCTCTCCCCGAAACAAGAGCTCTCTAACGGAGGTGTTTTTGGTGGAGGCAAGTTTTTCCAACTCCCAGTAAAGAGAGTTAGATAAAGTCCCAGCCCAGCTCCTACCTGCTGCCTGGCCATTATCCCAGGCTAATGTCAGGAGACCAGGCCTAAAAGTATTTGTTGTGGGTGGAGGTGGTCTCTATCCCTGAACTGCCTCACCCCTCCAGGGTCAAGAGCCTCCAGGCCAGATATCAGGGCCAAGGGTGCTGCTCTAAACAAGGGACTCACCAAGATGGGCAGACAAAAAGGACCCTGCCCTCGAGAGGGGGTGGTTTCCTCCCCCTCTCCAACTGCTTCTGATACCGCGACTGGAGTGAATCAGGGGGCTCCCGGGCTCCGAGGGGTTAACCCGCGCGGGGCCGCACGTGACGTGGATGGTTCCAGCATTAAGTCAGAGTGCGGCCCCCTCCCCTGTCCCCCGCCCCCCGCGGCGCGCGCCGCTCCCGGGGGCTCCGCGCCCCCGCGCCCAGGTCCCTCCCCCTTGGCGGGCGCTCACAGGCCGCGCGGGCAGCGCGAGCCCCGGAGCCCCCGGCGGCCTGTGTGCCCCGAGCCGGCATGGACCCGGAGAGCTGCGCGCCTTTCGGCGTGGGGCCCGGGCCTCGCCCCTACGCGGCCGCCGGGGATGAGCCTCCGGGCCCCCAGGGGACCCCGGCCGCCGCGCCTCACCTGCACCCTGCGCCACCCCGCGGCCCGCGGCTGACCCGCTTTCCGGCCTGCGGGCCCCTGGAGCCCTACCTCCCGGAGCCAGCCAAGCCGCCCGCCAAGTACCTGCAGGACCTCGGCCCCAGCCCGGCGCTCAACGGCAGCCACTTCTACGAGGGCCCCGCGGAAGGTAAAGCGCGGCGCGGGGCGTAGCGCGCAGCCCCTACCAGCTCTCCGTCTTCCATCCCCGGGCCCGCAGGGGCCTCCCCGCTTCCCTCTCCCGCTCGCCTACTCTTAACTTTTTACCTCTCTCGCCCTTCGCCGCGGCTCCCTCTGAAGCCGGACCGGTGCTGGTCCCGGCCGGGCGAAAGCCAGCGCGGTGCGGGAGGCAGAGCCACGCGTGCCTCTGGTGGCGGGAATGGGAGGCGGGAGGTCGAGAGAGGGTGGAGTGGCGACGGCCCGGGGCCCACTCGGGCCCGAAGGCGGCCGGAACCGGGAAAGAGAGATCGTGCTTGGCCGGAACTGACACCGACCCAGAAGCCCGGACCGGGCCCAGGACCCGGGCGCCACACTTAACTCTTGGCCCGCATACGGGGAGAGAAGCGCGGCTTTTGTGTCTGGCGCCCGCTGAGGGCCCTGAGGCTGGCCCCGACCTACAGTGGCCAAGCCGGGACTCAGCCGAGGGCTGCGGCCTGGCCTCCCCGGGAAAGGCTCTGCTGCCTGCGCCTTAGGCGCTCGGCGCAGTGGCCGCGGCTAGTGCCGCAGTGCCGGGGCCGTTCTCAATACGGAATAACTGTGTTCTTATTTCCCAGACTAACCTGGCCTCCCCGTCGTTATGCACGGCGATGGCCGCCCTTCTCGCAGTCTTGGCTTCCTCGCACTGGATCGTCACCGCGGGGCCGTCGGGAGCGGGCCTAACCCCTGGGTGCCTCCGGCTCCTGGGCCAGTGCCCTATTCACTAAGGCCAGTTGGACCGCTCAGTCTCCCAAGAACGCGCCTGAACTCCGGGGCCTGGCGGGCGGGTTCGCAACCCCGCCGCCGCCCGCTGCACCGGCTGACCTGTGGAAATGTCGGTGCCCGCGCCCGCCTCATCTTTGCTGCCGCATCCCGCAGCTTAGGCCCAGAGCTGGATCCTCCGAGATCGGCTGCAACCCGCCTCCGCCCCGCTGGCGCCTCGCGGGCCTCCTCGGAGAGGCCAGGCAGCTCGGGCCTTCGCCCAGTCGGGGCGGTGGGAATGTGTAGGGGAGGGCTGGGAGGTGTGTGGGGGTCAGCGGAGGAAATGAGCGAGTCCGCGGAGCTTCGTGTCTGTGCCCTTTGAAAGAGGCTCTCCTGATAAAAACCACAGTTGGGACTTAATGAGAAGCAGTTGGCCTGGCTCCTCTGATCCCAGACAGACGGCGGCGGCCGCGCAGCGCCGTGAGCACCGCCGGGGACAGGTACCCGGCCTGGCTTGGTGCGCCACGTCCGGCAGGACCCACCCTGCAGGTCCGAGTCCCTGCTGGGCGCGACGGATCCCGCACTGACCGCCAGGATCGCGACCGGCCCCGGCCCCGGCCCCAGCGCCGAGCAAACTACGGAGAGCGCTGGAGCAGAACGAGCGGGCGGGGAGGAATCTAGCGACGGCGAGGGTGTTCACAACGAAATGCGTGGAAAGAAAACCAAAAAGTGTAAACCACCACCAAAAAGAGGGAAAAGGAAATTGGACAAAACAACAGAGGAGAGAGGAAAGAAGGAGAGCTAAAAGGCGGTCGGCGAACTGGGCAGAACGGAAAGGAATAAATGAACGAATGAAAAAAAGAAAGCAAGGGGAGGATCGAACGAAGCGGGTAAATGGAGAAGGAGGGAACGGAGGAAGAGAGAAGCAGCAGACAATACGAAAGAAAAAAAGGACATCCTAAAAGAGTAGAAAATAGCAAAATGGGAACAAGTGGGAGAAGGAAATTAACGATTCCAGCTGAGCAAAGGACAGACCAAACGAAAAGGAGGTGCGGCGGGTGCGAGCCGAGTCTGGGTAGAGACCCCGGCCGCCACTGGATTCCTCAGTGCCCTGGCCTGAACTCGGCAGTCGGGCGGGTGGCCTGCGTCCCTGTGGCAGAGCTGGGCTGCTAGGGAGGGACAGCCTCGGGGACTGGGGCCCGCGGTCTGCTTGGTGGGAAATGTTGGTCAAAGGGGGAGCCCGCTTAGTTTCTTGGCTTTTAAAATAACGAGCTCCGAGCGTTTCCAGTTCAGACCAGTGAGCGCGCAGCTGCGCCCATCTGCTGCGCGATCCTTGCGAGGCCGGGCAACTGCGCGCTCGAGAGCCTGGCACGGCGCTCCTCTCCAGCCCTTGGCCGCCCTGTGCGGAGAGCGCCCAGCCCTGGTCTGCACCGCGGTCGCGTCCTGGCGGCGCCAGCCATCTTCGCGCCCTCAGCGCGTGGCTGCTCAGAGGGACGGAGAAGTGCCTGGCTGTTCCTTCCTGCTCTGCCGGGTTCTGTCCCCTAGCTTGGCTTCTTGATCTCGGAACGCGCCCGCCGCCGCTGAGGCCCTGAGCCGGATAACCAGGCTGACCGCGGTCTCCGGGCCGGCCGCGGACTTCGAGAAGAGTCCTCAGCCGTTGGCCCCCGCTGAGGCCTCTAGGGCAAGGCTGGGAACCTCGAGGGAGAGCACCAAGGCCCCACTGGGGGTTTACAAACGGCGTGTAGGTCCACACCAGCTTCGGATATTCAGCCGGAGCAGCGGAAGCGCAGGCTTCAGAGCGCTCTGCGGGTCGCTTGGGAAAGGGCGCGCGCGGAGCAAGGCTGCCGCGAAAGCTGAAAGCCGGATGGCTGGTCCTGCGGCGTCGATGGACGCCATCCATGGGGCCAGTGGGGCTCCCGAGCTGCCAAGGCTTCGAGGCAGCCGCTAGTAGGGGCTCTGGCAGCCCCCCGCGTGGGGGAGTGTCCGGGGTGTGAGAGCCCAGTCAGGGACAGAGCTCTGCTGGTTCTTGTCTTTCAGGCCCAACAGACTGCTGCTGTGGTTCTGCGGTTGTGCAGGCCACGGACACCCCAGTGCTGAGCTCCAAGGCTTCCTGTCTCCAACGGGAGCACTACCCTCTTAATCACCCAGTGTCCCCACCAGGTGCAAGTGACTCCTGTACAGAGCCTGTGCACATCTTAAACATGCACCGGGCTTACAGTGCACCTTTCCCCTGATAAGCTTAGATTCAAGCTGCTGGCTTCTGTTCCTGCTCTGCCTTTCTTTGATCGCTGCCCTTCGCTTAGCCCACCTCCATCTCTTTTCTCTTCCGGGCCTTGCTCCTCGGGAGGCCGCTTGGTGTTCTATGAGGCGTGCCCCTGTCTCCAAAGTGGGGGACTGCTGCCCTTACACTGGAGTCCTCCAGGCGGATGGAGGTTCCAGGACAATGGCAGTGAAAAGGGAAGAAGTTCTGTGGGCGTCTGAGAGGGCTGCAGAATGGGCAGTCCTGGGAGGCCACGTCCCAGGAGGCCAGCAGGCTTGGCTCTGTTTTTGGATAGCTATTCTGAGACGGGACCTGCTGCATTTTCATCCTTTATCCTGGTAGCTAGGTGGCTTAAGGTCAAGAGGGCAAGTCCCAGAGCTCCAGGTCTGATCACTTCCAATCTGGGCAGATCCTATTGAGATAGTCACTGAGGGCCCAAGAGGCAGATGAGCCAGCCCCAGAGCTTTCGGGAGCCCTCTGCAGTGACATCAGTGCTCCTCTGACCCCGTCCCTGAGCCACCCTCGCCCTTTTCTGCCTGGAGTCCAGCTGTCCCTCCCTCTGAATCCAAGATACCGAGAGCCCTCCCTCTCAGGCCTGCTGTGTGTACAGTGCCCCCTCCCAGTCTCCCTGGTCTTCCCGACCATTTAAAATTATTTGGTTTAACTCCCATTGAGTCCTCCTTCCTCAGGTCCTACCAGGTGGAACTACCCCAGAACCAAAATGTGTTGCCCAGGAATAGAAGTCAGGGACTGAAGCATTTTCCCCACCTATGCTCCACCTGAATTATGAAAGAAGCCTGGTGTCTGGGCTGTCACTATGCACTGGCCTGAGAGCGGGCCCTACCTGACTCTCCCCGGCCTCCAGGACACACTCACGAAGCGTAGCTTATTTCACGGCCTGGGTGGTCCTGGGAGGTCACCCACCACCTTCCAGCTGGGGGGGACCTTGCCCAACTTGTCCTCCACAGGCAGACAGGGACTCGTCAGACCCAGAACCCCAGAGCCCATCTCTCCAGTTCTATCCCCACCCCCGCCCCCACCCCCCAAGCTGTAAGTCCTGGGAAGAAACTGCCTCTTGGTGCTAGGTTACTGGGCCTCCTGGGGGCCAGGCCCCCCTGGGGATGGGCCTGGGGCCAGGGAAGAGGCTGTGTGAATCAGTGGGACATCTTTGTGGCGCTGCTTCTGCCATCCCAGAGGACTGTTAAGAAGAGATTTCATGGCGACGCTGCTGGGGGTCCTTGCCAGAGGGAGAGGGCGGGGTGATCAGGGTGACCTATTTTTCACCATGCCCCAGTTGTGGCAGAGCTCCATTAAGTTTCCTGAGTGAGGGCTAGCACGTCAGAGTGGGGCTGCTTGTTAATCGTGGGCAGTGGGGGAGCCGTCAGAAACTCCTGGGGAGGGGAGGGGCAGACGATGACAAGAACGATGGGCTATGGAACTGTGCCCTGTTTCCACTGTCCCCTACCTCTCCTTTTCCGAGCAGAGCCTGTCTCTATCTCCTGCTCTCTAATGCTGGAGCTTAAGTCCTTGCCCAAACATCAGTATTTTCAGAGGAATTTGACAATCCTTCTTGAAGCTTCTTTGCCCCATCTTGCCTTTCATACCCCAGGGCAGGGGGACTTGACATTGTCCTGAGACTCGGGGTTCAGAGAATAAGGCCCAGCCAGATCGGCCAAAGGTGGTCTGAGCACCCCTGTCCCTATCCAGTCCTGGAGCAGAGGCACGGGCATGGGAGCCAAGGCCTGCAGAGTCAGGGTCAAGGAGGCCACCCCCACTTCCCGCCCCTGTGCTAGGCCCTGCCGTGGCATCCATCCTGGTACCTCCACACCCTGTGGGACGCGCCACCACAGGATACTTCCCCGAAATGAACCCCCCTCCGTCCCCAGCAGATCCACCCAGACCACAGAGCACATGGCTCCCCAGGGCCCCCTCCCCAGCTGGAGGCTCAGCAGGCAGGCCTCCGAATGCCAGGCTCCCTTGAAGGGTGGCTGCCAGGAGGACGGGAGGAAAAAGGAAGGGGGAGGCGGGGACTGAAGCGTCAACGTTCTTCCCCCTCCCTCTATTCCACCCACAAAACCCCCCGGTTCGGTTTCCATCCTCCTTTTTGTGTTTTCCATTGCAGCTGAGGAGAAGGCCTCCAAAGCTGCCAGCTTCCCCCAGCTGCCCTTGGACTGCCGAGGGGGCCCCCGAGACGGGCCCTCTAACTTGCCAGGCTCCCCAGGCCCCTGCTTGGCCAGCCTGCGTGTCCCTCTGTCCCCGGGACTCCCTGACTCCATGGAGTTGGCCAAGAACAAGAGCAAGAAGCGCCGTAACCGCACGACCTTCAGCACGTTCCAGCTGGAGGAGCTGGAGAAAGTCTTCCAGAAAACCCACTACCCTGATGTGTATGCCCGGGAGCAGCTGGCTCTGCGCACGGACCTCACCGAGGCCCGGGTACAGGTGAGGGCACCCCGGCCACAGGGCTCTCTGGCTGCCTCAACCGTCCAGACCATAAGCTGGGCCACAGAGGGGCTGGGAGAGGTGGACGCTGGTACCACACAGAGTCGGCCTGCCCCCGTCGGCCCTCCTGGGCTCCCCTCCACGCCCTGCTCTGTTGCAGCCACAGGCTCGCGGCCCAAGTTGAGGCTCCTGCAGGGGATGGGGGTGACAGGCTCCTGGAGTCAAAAGACCTGTATGGGAGTCCTAACTCTGCCACTTCTAGCTGACCAGGTGACTTGGGGCATGTCACTGAATCTCTGTCTTGGTTTCCCAATTTAAGAAAAGGGAATGATAGTACTACCTACATAAGGAGTATCTTTGAGGATCACAGATGTGTGCATTTTGGAAGACGTGAAATGCTAAAACACGAATCCGGGCTTCTCCCAAGGTAGCTGCCCAGAGTGGGGAGGGTCCCTGCCGGGGGGGTCTCAGGATCGGTGATGCTTAAAGCCATCCTGAACCAGTGACCTCAGTCCTGCCAACTCCCAGACTGTGGTTGGGAGAGCCTGACCGGGAGCCCCTGCCCACAACAAACTCTTCCCCAACAGAAATCAGGCCCCGGGGTGGGATGGGGCTGTTGCCAGCTTCACTAGGGTGGAGCCCAGCCTGTGTGGATGGGGTGGGAGGATGGAGGAATGCTGGGAAAGGACGAAGGGAAGGGAATCCATGTCCAAGGCATGCTGGAAGCGAGCAAGAACATGAAGGTGGCAGACAGGGGGTGGGGATGGAAAAGGAGGCTTCAGTAAGCGTCTGGCCCAAGAGGAAGATGGTCACTGCTGCCTTGCTCTGAACCTGCTTGACATGCAGCAGGCTCCCTGATGCCAAATAAGAGGCACCGGGAGAAGGCTTGGGTCTGGGCCTCTTGGGAAAGGTGAGGAGGTGACCTCTAAGCAGAGGACAGTCCCTCTCCCGGCAGAGGAGACTCACAATCTGGGTGGGGCCCCTCCAGAGGCTCCGAGGGCACTGGGGCAGGGGCCAGCTCTGGCAGAATATGGGAACCAGCAGTCAGTCTATAAAGAGGCCAGCTGCGGCCTAGCAGAGAAGGCCCTACAGCTGGATTCAACATAGGATCAGAGGGAGTTGGGCTGTTTCCCCTCCTCTGCTGGGTCTTCCTGCTTCCGTGTTCCTACCAGGTGGAACCCAAACCAGACTTCCAGAACTGTTCCTCAGGGCTCCTCAGGGCCTGGGGCCATCAGGGTAAGAGGCCCAGCATTCAACGTAACCCCAGACCACATAAGCCATAGAAGTCCAAATGTCGCCTATCCAGACACCCCAGCAGGCCTTAGTGAGGGTGGGGGGACTCTGAATAGCTGCCCCGGTGCAGCTGCTTTGGGGAAGCGAAGCACACTTCCCCCACTGCTCTTCTAGGCCTTTTCAACCCTAAAAGCGTGGAGGCGTGGCCACAAGGCCCCCCAGACCTAGTCTAGAAGCTTCAGTGATGATTGAAGCCCAAGAGTAGGGATGCTTGGCAGATGCATGACACCACCCATAGACCTCACCCCGTTGGGAGGAATAAGGGGACCACACACGGGACAGTGCAGGGGGCAGGTTCAGAGCGAGGAGGGGAGAGCGGGGTGGTGACAGGGAAGAATTCCCAGAAAAGTGATCAGCAACTCCAGGCTCTTTCATCTCCTGCAGGGAAGGGAGAGTAGGGAAAGGACAGCCGGTTGTGGGTCCTTCCTCAGCCTTGCCCCAGGCCTGCTCTGGGATCCTGCCTGCATGAGAGGCGGTGTGGGGAGTGAGGGACTCAGGTAGGGTTACTTTTACACACTCGCAGCTTCTTTTGTTGTGGCTCCCAGCTAAATCCCTGGAAAGCAGGAGGATTTGGGGGGTTTGGTTTGGTTTTGATATTGCCAATGTCTAGCCTAGAGCCTGACACATAAAAGTTTATTAAATGATAGAAATACACAATACGTGCACCAACACACACAGGGCACATACCAGATGACAAATCCACCCCAGATATGTGCACAGCACACAGGTATGCCACCCCACCCGCCAAGAGCTCACAAATGAATGGGAAAGGCGGATTCCAAACCAGATAATGGTAGTGGGATGTGGTAAGTATAATGAGAGCAATGCTGGCGTATTTAGGAAGTCCAGTGGAGGATGCGCAGCTCAGATGTATGTGTGTGGTGGGGATGGGTAGCGCAGGCAGGGAAAACGTGGGCAAAGGCAGGAGGAGTAAGAGAGCAGTGTTTTAAAGGCAAGCTGGGGTGAGAGGCAGCTAAGAAGAATCGAGAAGAACTGAGTGTTGTTGCCTGACAGGAGATGAGGCTGTGGGGAGGGGCAGGGTCAGTGCCAAGGGGCCTTGTGAA
This sequence comes from Grampus griseus, assembly GCF_964374135.1. Lineage (NCBI taxonomy): Eukaryota > Metazoa > Chordata > Mammalia > Artiodactyla > Delphinidae > Grampus > Grampus griseus. The sequence goes on from NC_139017.1 coordinate 86,980,811, forward strand.
GGAGCTGGGCTCTCGGCCGAGGTCTCCAGGGAGCCTCTGAGAGTTTAAGCAGAAGCAGGACCCAAACAGAAATATCTTTAAGATTTCTCAGATGCGGTAAGGTGGGAACACTGGGAAAGGGATGAGGCAGGGGGGCTAGACACCCAGCATACGTGTACTGGTCCAGGGCCTCTGAGGCCACGGACCCCAACGATACCCTTACCAGACACAGCCAGGCTGGAGAACCAGAGAGTGACTCAGCCCGGGAGCGGGGGAGGGCCTATGGGGCCAATAAACCCGCTCTGGGCTTGGGCCTCTCTTAGGCCCCATCCCAGCTCCCTCGCTGGCCCTGAGGATGATGTGAATTTATAAGCTCCTGCAACTCGAGATCCTCCAGCCTGGAGCCGGCTCCCCACCACCCCACAAGAGGATGCAACCATCAACGGTCTCCCCGGTGGGCTCCACGCCTCAGGGCTGCTTTATCACCCCCTCAACCTCTCCCAACCTGCCCCCAGGTCTGGTTTCAGAACCGCAGAGCCAAGTGGCGGAAGCGTGAGCGTTATGGGAAGATCCAGGAGGGGCGGAACCCCTTCACGTCTGCCTATGACATCTCCATGCTGCCCCGAACCGACAGCCATCCCCAGGTGAGACCCCTCCCCCCCCAGACTCGGGGCCTGGCAATTCCGTGGGGAGGCCAGCAAGAGTGTGAACTGTGGTCCCAGGGAAACCTGGAGCAGCATTAGGGCTCCAAGTGATTGTGGGTAAATCACTTCTTCCTCTGCAAAATGGGCTCTTACCAGTCTCATGAATGGTGTATGCAGAGCAGTTGGTACAAAGGAATCACCAGAGGAAATCTCATTTTGAGATGTAATGGCAGGGGCCTTCTGAGATGCCACTGCAAGTGTTGGGGGCAGGAGGGAGCAGATTCTAGACCTGGACCAAGTGGAGTTTTCTTGTAAAGTTTCTGGAGCCGTAAGGGCAAAGAGAGTCCCTAGGTAAGGAGGGCCCCCCAGGCTCCTGATTCATGGGTTTTCTTTTTCTCTCTTTTCAGCTGCAGAACTCCCTGTGGCCCAGTCCAGGGTCTGGGAGCCCCAGGGGGCCCTGCCTCATGTCTCCAGAGGGCATCCCCTCCCCATGCATGTCTCCATACTCCCACTCTCATGGGAATGTGGCTGGCTTCATGGGGGTACCAGCCTCTCCTGGAGCCCACCCTGGCATCTACTCCATCCATGGCTTTTCCCCTGCCCTAGGGGGCCCCAGCTTTGAGCCCTCCCCGGATGGCGACTATAAGTCTCCAAGCCTCATCTCACTCAGGGTGAAGTCCAAGGAGCCACCCAGCCTGCTGAACTGGACCACATGATCTGTCACGTGGACATGCAGACTGAGCTGCCCAACCCCGTTTCTGTTTCCAGCTGCTCCCACCCCACCCCGGCCTGGATGCCAGAGAGGACACACCTCTGCCTCCAAGGCCCAGATGGTTCCTGGAGGACCCGGCAGAGCAGCTGGGACCCTCAGGCTTCCGCAGGGAACAAGCTACAGAATCTTTTCTGTTAGAATAAGGTGAGGCTGCCCAGGAGAAAAGGGGCTTCAAAGCAGGTAGGACTCTTCCTACCACACACTGGGTCCCCTCCCCCAAACCCTGGGCCAGAGGGAAAAAGATACTGCCCTGCTTCCTTCAGACTTTGTCTGAGTTTAACTGTCATCCCTCCAGCTGAAACAACTTAACTGGCGCTTCATTCAGGGAATGCAGGAAAATGGGAGGACGAAACAGGTTGAACTGGGCGGCGCTCCCTGCCTCTTAGGGGAAACCAGTCTTGTATGACAACCTAGGGCCGGCCTCACTTCCCCCTCCCACCACAAGGGGGTGTGCACCCAGCATCTGGCGCTGACAAGGGCCTGTAAACTGGAGGTCAGTGTAAAAGGTACCCCTTCTCCCCTGCTCAGCCGTCTCTACTCTTGACCTGCAACATGTGCCCCCTCCTGCAACATGCTATGGAGTCCTCTTACCCCTCCAAGGGGCAGAAACTCCACCAGAAATCACCAAATATTTGGATTCTCTTCCATGAGATCAGGCCAGAGCAATGCCATAGAAACCTTAGGCTCCCTTGGTTTACTCATTGGCTGTTGGTAAGAATAAAACAGATTTCCACAGACTCAACCCCTGAGATTCCAAACCCCACTTTTGTAAAGGTACTTTTGTAAAAAATGTGCTGCCCAGCATAATAATAAAGGTGGCAGTATTTTTTATACCAGGTGATTGTGTATCCTCAGGGTTTGGCACTTGGTTGCTCTAAGGCTGGTCTGTGCCCGGGGTCCAAGCAGAGATCCTAGAGGCTAGGGGAAGATGGGCCTGCGGCCAGCCCTCAATGTGTGCCACGCCTGGCTCTGTCACCTGCTCGGGGTCCCTGTGGCTTCGGCTGGTACAAGGAGGAAGGGGGAAAAGCCCGGCTCTAGGGTTGCTGGGCTCATCTGGAAGGGAAAATGCGGCATGGGAAGGGGAGTGAGAGAGCTGAAATAAGATTGTGGCTGAACGGACACTGGAGGGGAGATGGAACGGAAGTCCGGGGAGCCCACCGAGGGTTCTGAGCTCCCCTAGGCTGGGACCCCAGAGTAATGGGGGTGTGGCCATTCCCTGCTCCCAGACGCCCAGGAGCATGTCTGAGCTGTAGGGCAGAGACGAAAGCCAGGACTCTTTCTTGTGGTTTGAGAGTATTACCCATTCTATCCTTCATCCCCGCTTTCTGCCTTATCTTCCTGGAAGGCAGGGAAAAAGCAGGCCTGGCCCTCCCACCCTCCCAGTAAACACAACCACATTGCTCAGAGCAGCTCAGCCTCAGCTAGCAGCCCAGCTCCCCCGACCCCGGGCCTCCTCCTCCAGGCCCAGAGAAACCCAAGCACACAAAGATTCCAGTGGCCAGGGCCGTGCTTCTTCCCAAGGAGAGTGCAAATCCATCAGATCGGATTTGCCGGCCAAGACAGTTACTGTGACAAGGCCCAAGTATCACCCAGAGGAAACCAGTGTCCTCCTTCTCTTCCCTTCCCTTCATTTGAGGGCCTGGCTTCTGAGGTCCAGGTGCGAGCCCCATGTGCATCAGGAAGGGAAGAGTCTGGGCAGTAAGGAGAGGCAGCCCCAGCTACTGCTGATGAACAGAACCACCTTCGCCCAGCTGGGCAATAATGAACTGGGGTACAAACCCACCCTTCTAATTCCAGGGCTAAGAGAACTGCACTAGAAGTTTCTTCACCCAAGGAGTGGCCAGCAAAATTTTGGACTTTTTGTCTCACAAAAGTTAAGAGAGATGCAGAGAGAAAGATTAGTTTGTTCTACAAATACTGAGTGCCCACTCGTGTTAGGTATTGTGCTGGGTGCCAGAGACAGAGTGATGGTCAAGAAAAACCATGATTCCCTCTCTCACGGCTTAGAAAGAGGGAAGAGGAAAGAATCTGTGAAAGCAAAGGAAGCAGAAGTGGGGAAGAGACAGGCAAGAGAAGAAACTAAAGTTGAGTCAGAGATCAATGCAGCAACGGCAGGAGAGGCAGGCAGAGGCCAGAGCGAGCCCTGTGCGGGAGGGAGGCCCTGGTGGGGGAGGGCACAGGGAGGCCAGAGACCAGCTACTGGCTCCCATCCAGGGGCATCTGCCCACAGCTCATATTTTTCTGTCTAGTGACAGCTAAATGAAGAGAAAGCTAACTTTACAACCGCCCACTTCACACATAATGAATATGAATGGGCATCCCGGAGCCTGTTCCCTAGGATTATCTGTGAGTTGACGGGTTCTCCCACTGACTGGGCCATCCCAGCCAGCCTGTCCCCTGGCTGGGACTCAGGCAGCCCTTCCACCTGCTTCCCATTAGCCGTCCTTCCATCTTCCCCTCCTCCTCCACACCCTAGGCGTCTCACCCCTAAGACAGCCCCCAGGTCTCCAGACGCCCCTGCCCCCATGGCCTCACTCCAGAGGCAACCTCAGCCCTCAGCCTAGGCCCGATGTTTTCCCAAGGCCAGGCTGGGGCTCTGGTCGGCCCCTCTGAAAAAGAAAAGGGAAGTGGCCCCACTTGGAATCTCAACCTAAGAGAGGTGCTAGGCTCGGTCTCCCTTTGCTAAGGTTCCTCTCTGCTCCTGTGAGGCCCACCCAGAGAAGCCCTAAATCTTGGTCCTGGCAGGGGCCCGGACACCAGGCCCGGAGAGGAGGGCCCTAGCCAGATCGCCCTTCAGTCCCAGCTTCTAGCCTCAGTCCAGCATCAGGAAATGCTTCTCATTAGAGGCATTCAGTTTTCATGCCCGGCCTCCCCCAGTCCTTTACACATCAACCTGAATTACAACCCCTAAGTGCAGACCCTCTGCAGTCACAGACAGGAACAGAGCCCAGTATCCCCAGGAACTGGGCATTTCCTGTATCCGGCAGAGGGAGAACATACCTCACCCCTGCTCCAGCCTTGGCCACGGGCTCATCCCAGCATGAGCACAAAGCGTCCGCTCTTGGAGCCCTTGTTCCTGATGCTGGAGCCCCCTTGCCTTGCCCTCAACAACTGCAGCCTCCCCTCGCCTTGTCCCTTCTCCAGTAGGTGGGCACCAGCTGGGAGCAATGGGTCCTGTGGAGCCCTGAAGATGTCTGTCTCAGTACCTAGCACACTACTGCTCTTACTTGCTTTTATGGCCAGCTCTCCATCAACTGTGAGCTTGTCAAGGAAAGTAAGAGTGTGGTGTCCTATTCACCTGGACACTCAGGGCACCCAGAACGGGGACCGCCAGAACAGGCCTCCAAGGTATGATGGCAGGGCTGATGCTCCAGGGGTACTTCTGTACAAAGACCAGGCTTCAAACAGCCAGTCTGCCCAGAGCACACTCTGTGGCCATGGTAAGGCAGCTCCCCTCCTGGGCCAGCCCCTGGGCCCACAGATGCGGGATCCACCTGCCCAACCTTTACAGCCCTTGCAGCTTTGATATTCTGTGTTCTTTCTGCACAGAGTTATATAGAGATATTTACAGACATTTGCAAACCAAGAGAGAAAATGGCACCTCTAGTTAAGGTGAAGCCTCAGAGAAGCTTCAGAGGAGAGATTTGGGGAAATCAAAAAATGGGAAGGAGGTCAAAGCCTCAGCCAGACGGCTTCAGTAAACCAGGCTGCGTGGTCAAGCAAGAACGTGAAATTCCAACTTACTCAAATTGCCACCTCAAGATGCATACTTCCTATTGACCCTAGTAAGAAACAGCAAAGAATCCACTGTGCACACATAAATTGTGTCAAAGTCCCTTGTCCTGTGCAAGTTACTTTGTGGCAAAGGCCAATCACAGGGACTTCCCATCTCCTAGGCCGTGTGACTTACATACGGACGCACTGCTGGCTCCTACCGGCTGCTCATAATCACACTGGCGCATAAAGGCCTGTCCCAGAAGCCCAGCTCAGGGCCTGGACTGAGGCTCAGTGGACACGTACTGAACGGAAGAGCCAACAAAGGGGAGATTTCCCCCAGAATACGTTTATTTTATTAGTCAAGACCCCTTGGAGACTTAAAATCCCCTACAGGTGGCCTACAGGTAAGATAAGGGAACTTGAAGCAATTCCTAAAAGGGAACACTCCTTTTCTCAGCATCAGAGTGGTAAGATCCTCAGAAGCAGAGCGTCAAGATCGAGCAAGGCGGAGGCAGACACGTCCGGGGATCTGAAGGCCAGATGCAGGCTCCAGAAGCCTCAAACTGACACCGACCACAAAGGTGTTTGCTTCTCCCTCAGCCACGCGGGCTCCTGGGCCTCCCGACACTCCCTTTCCTGGGACTCCTGACGGTCTGCTTCCCCAGGCTCTGGGCACTTAAGCTTCCTCTCAGTTCCCATCTACCCCAGTGAGAGTCCAGCACAGTCGAGCCCCTCTCTGACCTGCCCCTCCCTCCCTAATACTGATACCAGCTCAGGGGTGTGATCCAGAGAAGCCTGGGGTGCCTACTGTAATACCTCTAACCCAGGGGTGCAGACAACTTACAGCTCCAGCAACCCAGAGCCCTGGGGCTGGGCGCCCTGGAGCAAAACCAGACTGATGTGGGGAAAGAACACTTGGGATAAGTGCCAACTCCCCCCCCCTTCCCCCTCAGATGAGAAAGGTGGGCAGCTTGGCAGGGACAAGGGGGTGACCTATCAATGCTGGCAAGAAAACTCTCTTTCTAGACCTGGAGGAGATATTCAGGGGCCATATTTCCTGCAGACAAGGCAATGGGCATTGTTTTTGCTTCCTTTTAATGTAAACAGAATACACAAACACATTAAAAACCCCAATATGACACAACAGAACACACACAGATTCATATATATTTACAGACCCTTGCACACCAAGAAAAAAAAAAATGGCACCTCTGGTTAAGGGAAGCTTCTCTTCCTGTCCCAACCCCGTCCAAAACCAAACTGCTGAGGCAGCTGCAGGAGCCTCTGCAATTGCTTCTAGATGAAACTTAGCAAGAGGCTGGAATGACATCAGAAAGCCCCCAAAGCAAAACCAAGATTCTGACTTTCTGGCCTGGCTCTAATCGTAAGCCCTCCTCTTTGGCAAGCTGACATGCCAAGGATTTGTGTCTCAGGAAGAGTCAGCGTGACCCCTGAAATTCAGATGCAGCGGGTTCCCAGCCCATCCCAGGTTTTCCCAGCCTTGGGTGGAATGACAAATGAGCTGCAACCAACTATGTCCAAGAGAGGAGGGCGCGGAGGAGTGAAGGAAGAGAGGATCCCAAGCAGAGAGATGACCACTCACGAGCAGGACGCTGGGAATCAATGAGAGGTCAGATGCAGACTCCCCAGCCAACCCAGCACTGGCTGGGAAGGGCACAGTGGGGCTGTGCTGCCACCTGGAGGGGGATGGGAGCACTGCAGCAAGGAACCAGGACAGCCCCTGGGGTACCTGGAGATCACCCCTTCTTTCATTTTCAGTCTCTTGCCCAGGAGCCTCACTGCAGCAGCTCCTCCCAGGAAATGGGCTTGGAGAAGACCTCCCTTTCTAACCAGAGGTCGTAGTTCATCTGGAAGTCCTCAGGGAGGTCCACCCGCTGGCCCAGGACACTTTGCAGGCAGTTGTCCACAGGCAGGAAGTCGGGGTTGCTGTGGACCCGGTCGTACCGCCTGGCGTTGAAGCGCTCGATGTTGGCACGAAGGGCACACTCCTCTGCCTGGAAGTCCCAAGGCCGGGCATCAAGATCTAGGACAAAGCAGGAAGCCATGGTTAGGAGCCAAGCCCTTGTGGCAGCTCCCCTGGGGTTCACTGCAGCTTAGGGCCACGCCAGCCTGGGCTTGGAATGTTGACTGTCAACCAGGAGCGGGAAACCTCCGAGCCCCATCCTCGGGAAAACTGACAGGACTTCTTTCCTAGACACACAGGTAAGTCAGGTCAAAGGCGAAAAGCCAGAGCTACGGAGAAAGAGGCTACACTGCAGTTTATGTGGATCCAGTGAGGGAAAGCCAGGGGTACAACGTGCTTCTCTCAAAGTCACGCTCTCCCTGGCTCTCTGGGATCAGAGGCAGGAACCTGCAGATCCCCTCCTCTGCTTGTTCTCTCAATTCCCTGACCAGGTGCCGTGGGCCACCTTGGCTCTGCACAAATTCAGGGCGTTGGGCGTGCAGATGCAGCCATATGGTCCTGGTGCTGTGGCCAGGAATCGTAAGGGTGCGGGTAGCATGCTCAGGGGACACCGGGAAGACCCACTCTGCCAGGGAGGCCAAGGTGCGGAGGGGAGGAACACATGCAGATGCAGAACGATTAGGGGGTACGGGGAGGTGCGCTGCCGGGAGAGGGTACAAACTGGGGGAAAGCATGGCCAATGTGCACTGACTGTGCCCAGAGCCCTATAGGTGTGATGGAAGCTGGGCCGAGGGGAAGCTGGAACAGATTAGATGAGGACACGGAGGGACAAAGTGTGGGCCTTAAATACGTTAAGAGTTTGGCACTAATTCTTAGGGAAATCAGAAGCCAATGAAGGATTTTACTCAGGGAGGTACCACCACTGGATCTGTATTTTAAAAAGATCACTAGAGCCAAGTCTGAGGCACTGATGGAGAGAAAGGAACTGGCAGGGAATCCATCAGGAGCTGTGAGAATTTCAGTGACCAGAACCACGGCAGCTGCAGGGGGGAGAGGACGAGAGGACAGAGAAAGTCTTGTGACCATTTCTGGAGAAGGAAAGGGGAGGCTCAAAGAGGAATGGGTATGATCACAGATGCCAAGCCTGGCAGCTTCTCCAAGTCCTTCCCAGGGCTCCCATCCTGACGCTACAGAAGCAGGAGCTGGCCTCTTCCAGGTTACTCAGGGAAGCTTAGAGGGAAAGCTGTCACCTCCCCGCGCCCCTCCACCCCCGCCCCGCCTCGCCTCGCGGGGAGCCTCACCGTTGCCGTAAGCCCAGTCGTCGTTCAGCCGATGCCGCACCTTCTGGTAGATGGCAGACATCGTCTTCATGTTGCTCTTTCGCCACTGCCGCCCCAGATACTTGGTCTGCACCTTGAGCAGCTTCAGCACATAGAGCTGCATCATGGCCTGTTTCACCTTCAGGGCCCGCTTCAAGATGGGGGCTGACTTGAACACCACCAGCATCTGGGAAGGGTTAAAAGGGAGGCCCACGTTGAGGGCAGAAATAAATACCTGCACCACCACCATGCTGCCATCCCTTCTGGGGTTAGGGGCAGGGTGACCAACTGCTGCAGTTTCCCCCAGACTGAAGGGTTTCCTGGGACTTGGGACACTTCCACTGCTGAAACCAGGAAAGTCCCAGGCAAAGCTGGATGGCTGGTCATCCTAATTATGGGTCATTCTGGAATCTGAAGAAAGCTATGAATTCCTTCACCAGAAATATCCCTATGTGCACACATACACAATTTCAGAGGATTCACGGACCTCCCCGCCCCAAAGGGATCCACAGACTCAGGGTTAAGGAGACTCTCAGAACCTTGGTGGAGAACCAGCAGAGATTAAGAGGATACAGAAAATGCCTTCTACATATGTAGATTTGTTTCAGCACATGACTGAGCCTCTTCCAGCTTCCAGTTCAACTCATCAAGGCACCAGAGATCAGCCCTTAAAATGCAAGGATGTGGCTATAGGAAAGTTAGGTGGGGACCCCTGCCCCCTAACGTGAAGGGACCGGACAGCAGGTGGCACGCTGCTTTGAGCTCCAAGATTCATGCCTGCTGGCTGCGCTGACTCACCATCGTCCTCGAATGCTTCCATTTTGTCAGCTTGTTCAAGATCCGAAGCAGATTAATACAGGAAAAGAGGTTCCTCCAGCAAAACTGGTTATTGTCACCTGCTTCCTACAGGGAAAACCCAGGAACAATCATCTCTTGCACAGCTGCAGGTGCTCCGCAGTTTCCAAGGCCCTCCCATCTGTGACGTCAGCACTGCTCAGTCTCTCCACACGTGTACCAGGAACCCTCTCCTCCCCTCAGCCCAGGGGGACGTCCATCCCAGAAGCTGGCAGAGGGTAAGGGGTGCTCCCTAGAATTTTCCTGCAGGAAACATGGAGCATGATATTGGGGGCTGTGTCTCCTCAGAGCTGTGGCCCCAGAGAGTTCGAGTGTGGGGAGAGGGAAACAACTCAACCAGGTGAGCTCTGGGTCGGCAGCACCTGAAGACCACACTTCTGAAACAAGCCCTAAATCCAAATCTTCCCACTCTGCAGGGTCCGCCCCTCAGCCCTTCTATGCAATTACAGTGCTTCAAAAGCCCGGCACTTAACAGTGACCGCACCTGTGAAGAACCTCTACCCCTGTGAGGGGGAGGCAGGCTCTCCACCACAACCCTCACACCAAAGGGACCGCCGGGGAAGAGGCTAGTTACTCACCAGACTCTCGGCAGTCAGCTCCGGCAGCTCGTGCACCACGCACTGAGGGTAGTCTAGGACAGAGATGCTGCACAGGGCAAGAGAGCCCAGGCACCCGCCCTGAGCGAGGGCTGGAGTCTGGAGGAGCAGCTGCTGGCTCCTGGCCTCCCTCCCGCACTTGTGGGAGCAGAAGCAGTAATCGACCTTGTCCGCACCACCCCACTTTCCCCAGCTCTAAGACGGGGAAATACCTGCTACGAGTGAACTTGTAAGATCCCTCTGTAGCCAGAGACAAGCTCGTAATCTTGTAAGGGGTGGAGAGAGCACATTATCCCTCACAGCAATAAATCTGGAGCGGGGGGCGGACTTCTCAAGGCAATTAATTTATGCCAAGCCGCCACTGGAGACTGTGTCTGGCTAACAGCTCAGCTTGTGGTGTTATCACGCCGATGAGCTGTCAATGTCAAGTACAGCTGGCGCCAGGTGATGGGGTCAGGACAAGACATTATAGTGCACGGGGCCAAACTCCTTTGAGAGCAAGCGCCCAGCCAGTCCCCTCAAAAAAAAAGGGCACAAAAGGGCAGTGAGGGCGGTATTGGAGCCCAGGATGAGAACCCTGCCATCCAGCCATCCAGGCAAAGACAGACTGAGTCACCTGTCACTAGACTAGCTAGACTCAGGTTTGACAAACTGGTGCTCTCTATAGGCAGGCACCATGTCTCATTCATCTTCGGGTCCTGACGCCTGGCAGAGCACTGGCTTGTGGGTGCTGAACGGACTCAGTGGGAGAGGCCAGCTGGGAGCCCTGCCATCTGGCCATACCCACCCCTTCCTGATCCCTGGTCCTTATCACCTGTTCTTGGCAGTGATGTAAGACATAATGTTTTGATTGAAGAATTTCAGGATCAAAGGGATGCAGTTGGCAAACACCAGGTGCTGTGCCATATACTCAAACTGCAAGCAACAGGAAGAAATATAAGCATGCCCGTGGGACCTCACCCTCCTTCCTCCAGGTAAAAGGCCTTGGGAGGACTGTGTCTTAGAACATTCATGCAGAGCTCAAGGAGATTTGAAGGCCAAGGCCTCTGTTCTTTGGGGCTAGAGGAGCAGCACTGCCTGAGGCCCTGGCCCAGTGGACAGAAGGAAGGGGCTGCAGGTACCTGGTAGACGTGGTTCAACTTAAAGTGCTTGAGCAGCAGCAGCAGGACCGCAGAAATGGCCTTAACAATGACCTCTTTGTGGCGGTTCACATCCACTCCCAGCTTCATGCTCTGCAACACTGTGGTGCTAGAAGCACAATCACCCGGGTGGGCCCCCAGCAGGTGCAGCACCCTCCTCTCTGGTGGTCCCAGGAGAGACGGGATTCCTGAGCCTTCTCTGGGCGAAGCTCCCACCTCACCCCCACCCTACGGACATCTCAGAGGTTACGCCCAGCTCCACCCACCCACCTAACAAGCAATCTAGCTCAGCATAATTGATTTCTTCCTTGTGATGCCCCAAACACATTCTTAGCCTATTTCTTTGCTTTTCCTCCAAAACTGAACTTCTCATCTCAAGATCTCCCCTAAGCTTCTGCCACCATATGAACCTGTGCTCCTCAGAGTGTGTTCTGTGGAATACCAGTATATTGAGATGTTTCATATTATGGGGAAAAGGGGTTTTGGAGTCAGATAAATTTAGGAAGCATTTACTTAAATCAGTTTCTTGCAAATTTAGGAGCTCTCACTATAAATCTTTATAAGAGGAGATCGATATTTGACTGTGGAGGCTTTTTCCCAAGGACCATCACGATGGCCTGGTGCTCCATGACATTCCCTTCGGTGTTAGCCAACGCTGCCTCCTCCCTCACTTGGCTGTCACCACCAGACGCAAGGGGTCCACCCACCAGGGAACTGGCCTCAGAGCTGGGTGGTACTGGTAGGCAGGCAGGAGATCAAGTGCCCAGGTCCTTCTCAAAGCACAAAGTGATCTTAGTTCGTACTCTCACATCAAAAAGATGAGGTCCGTGCCCCAGGGAGGAAGAACCCCTAAGGATTTTACTATCACCCTGAGACATTCAAAAATATTCTGCATGCCAGTTCACTGGCAAATAGGAAAGAATCTACACGCAGCTCAGGTCCAGCTGTTGGCTGATTTTTGTCCAGAAGCTAAAACTGTACGTCCTGGATGTCCCAATCACATAGCTTTCAAAGGAGCCTTTGGGGAAATGTCAAACACAGTCCGATTCATTTTACAGAGGAGGAAGTGACTTTCACCAATTCACTCAGATCCTCACTCAGCGGCAGAGTCTACACTAGAATCCAGGCCAACCAGATTAAGCCACCTCCCCAAGCAGTAAAACTGAGTATTTCACCCAGTACGTTTTCTTTCATCTGAGCCAGGAATACCCTAAACTTAATCTACAGAGAAGTTGAGCCAAAACAACAGCAGCGGCAGCAACAACAAAAACAAAGAATGACAACAGCAAACAACCTAGCAAACAGTGGGACCAAAAGGCAAACACTTCCCCTTTCGCCTCTACCCTCCTGCCCCTGACCTGCTCCATTCATAGGAGCCATACACACTCAATACTCAAGACTTGATACTCACGGCATCTCCTCAGGCAGGACATCTGCTAGGATGTTGATTGAGTCCGTTTTGGCCTTTGAGGTGGGAGCTGCGGCCAGCAGGATCTTCAGAAGCGCAATCTGGGGAGGAGCAGACTGTTCAGACGGTGTGGATGAGAGGGGCCAGGGGCAGCACTAGGCCCTGAGAGGTGGTCCTTCTGGAGGTGCTCAGGCAGCAGGAGGAGGGGTTAAAGGACACTGGCGGGCATGCTCTCAAGGCCAGTGTTGTGGGGAGGGGACCCCATGGCAGGTAGAACACTCAGGAGAAGTGCACTCACCATGTACTGCGGCAGGCTGGGGAGCAAGCCTTGGTAGAGGGTTTCTGCAGGGACTTGCTCGACTTCCTCTTCTCCCTTTCAACAAAATGGGTAATAGGTACAAATACAAAGCCCGGTCCTGACGATGCTCTCCTGAGCCAGCTTGCTGGCTGGCTGGAGGAGAATCTGTAAGTATGGATGTAAATGATGATAATGATAGCAAACCTTGAATGATACAACATGCCAGACACTTTACTTGTAAAAACACATTTAATCCTTACTACAACTCTATGGAGAAGGTACTATTGTCATTCCCATTTAAGAGGCTAGGAAACGAAAGCGGAAGGAGAGCCAGTACCTTGCCTAGGTCGCTACCCACTAAATGGATTCAGAGGAAGGTGGCCGGCCCAGAGTCTGTGCTCTTAAGCCCTGTACCTGACACTCGCCAGCCCTGCAGCGGGAGCCAGACTGGGAGCTTTTTGAGGGCAGGCCTGGGGCATTTTGCCGTCTAGGCCCAGCACAGTGCTGGGAACAGCTGGGATCCTACGGACTGAGGAAGGCCTCCAACTCACCCCTGAGAGAGGAGAGCGAAGGTACTCCTCCTCCATCTGCGCCTGGACCTCTGCAATCGACGTGTACTTGTGCTGGAGAGAGAGGGAACGAGGCGCCGGGGAAAACACCCCTCATTCTCTGGCCAAATGCCCACACCTGGCAAAGACCCCACACAATTTTCCTCAAACATCATCTTCTCAAAGAGCGCTAAGTCACCATACAGATCCCGAACTAAAATCCCAAACGTGAAATATTTTTCTAAGTGGGCACCTACCTCTTAAAACCAGTGTAAAAAAGCACACGATAGATCAGGAAAAAAGCAAATTAAAGAAGAAAAGGGGTTTTGCAGATAGTGACAATGACAGGAGGAAAACAAAAGCAGAATCAAGCACCCAAGTACTCAGAATCAAGGACTCAAATGCTCAGAAAGCCCCTGCATGAAGCCCACTTGGTACCACAAATTTCAAAAACATATAAACATTTACATTCCAGACGTGCTATTAGGGGCCACACCTCTTCCCCACTCGTGCTGCTTCCTCCCAGGTGGAGGGACACGAGTGCACAGAGCACTCCTGGCCCCTCCCCGCCCCTCCCCCACACTCACTCCTCCCCTCCCGGGCTGGCCAATACGGGAGGAGGAACAGGACAGTCTCAGCCCCTCTTTCTCTTCTCTCTTCAGAAAAAAGAAAAGCCTGTAAACTCTTCTGCTCCTTGACCAGGCTCAGCAGGGTTCTAGCACTGCCTGGTCTGGGTAGGCGAGTCTGCCTAACTCTGGAAGTGAGGTATCCGGACACCTATTGTTGTTGTGTTCTCATGCCTCATTCTCCAATCACTCCATGGGCAATAAAGCTGGCATTTCAATCTCCCTCTGCCTACTCCCCTAACTCAACTGCCTTAGAACTTGGGCAAGGAAAAGGCAGGCTACTTACTAAGCCCCTTAAAACCCAACTGTCAGGTAATATAATCTTTCATGAACCCCCAGTAAGTGCCCCAAACAAAACCTCAGTTAAAATAAGTAAAACGCATGAAAAACTGTTTTAAAGGATGCCGCCACTGTCCACCTGTTCCTCCACCCCCAGTTCCTTCAGGGAGACAGAAGTCTAAAAAGGCTTCTCCCAAAGGGCTGGTCTCACTTTACTCACTTGGGACCAACCTAGGCCAAAAGCTCACCCAAAGCCACCTACCTGCTTCAGAGTCTTGATGCTTTCGTGGATTGGCCTGGGCAGCCCCACCACTGTGTTTGTGTCACTGGAGAATAACAGAGGCCCTGTGTTAGGCCTGGGTCCCCACACACCAAAGGCTGGGAGGGTGACCCCACTACCTTTCTTTAAAAGGAACTCGGATCACACTCACCTGCCCAGAGTGTAACCTATGAACTTGCTGCGGCTGGACTCGAGGAACACCTCGATGTCTTTCTCTCTGCCAAAGGAAAAGACTGCAGCTTTCTTAAATGTTATCTCAAGTCATCATGGTTAACAAAACACAGAATGTCCAGAAACTGTGAAGCCAAAAGAAAAAGTCTCCCACAATTGTTTTTCTTTTTGGAAAAAAGAAAATAAAAAAACAAAGAACTGAAATCTTCAGACTATTTTAAGGTCCTTCATAATGCTGTTGGATCAATAATCTAAAAATGTGTAACTAGTTTATTCATTAGATTAAGGTGATACATCAAACTTAAAAGCATACTTTATTCAGATATTAATAACAAGTTTGTCACAACAGAATTTCTCAGATATTCACAATTTTTACAATTAGAGCTGTAAGCTACTGATTTTTTCATATGAGTCATACTGTCCTGTCTCAGACAATCAGGCTAGCTTGCCTTTTCTGATGACTTGTTTTGTATTCCCACCACAGATCACTGAAAACGGGGGCTTTAGCCTGGATCAAGAAAATGACCCCTATATCTTTTCACATGTTCATCTATTTCTTAAGTTGGTGCCCTTTCAAACAGATACCATTTATATACATCCAGGAACCTTGACATCCACTGACTCACGCACATATATCTCAAACATCTTAATTATGGTTCTAAAGAAATTCTCCCTTAATCTATAATATTCTGTCAAAAATCATATACAGGGCTTCCCTGGTGGCTCAGTGGTTGAGAGTCCGCCTGCCGATGCAGGGGACACGGGTTCGTGCCCTGGTCCGGGAAGATCCCACAGGCCGTGGAGTGGCTGGGCCCGTGAGCCATGGCCGCTGAGCCTGCGCGTCGGGAGCCTGTGCTCCGCAACGGGAGAGGCCACAACAGTGAGAGGCCCGCGTACCGCAAAAAAAATCATATACAACCCCAGGGTGGGTGGAGATGGGTTCACTTAAATGTCCTTGTTTTAATTTTTTCCCGCTCCCTTTCACTAGTATCATGTCCAACCAAGAGCTAACCCACGTTACTGACTCAAGAGCCATATAAGGGCCTCTCTGTGCAAGGCCAGCACCCTGACACCCCCAGGGCCAGCACTGGGCACTTTAAGAGAGGCTCATCGCAGAGCCAAGGCCAGAATGGCCCTGCACAGGACCTCACGTGACAACTCAGGCCCGGTGCCAGGCGTGGGGATGTGACAACACTGGTTTCAGGAGCACAGAGTGTTGCGGAGGTCTGAGACTCACCTGACCTTGGGAGCCCACGGGAGCCCCTTTGGGCAGGTAAGCCTGTCAGTCTGGGGGTGCTGCAGTGGGGGAGGCATCACCTCATCCCGCTCAAGGGGGAATGTCTCCCCCTCCAGACTGCTGTCGTCATCGTTCTCCTCTTCCTCCTCTCGAGAGTCATCAGCCTTGTAGGGATCCCGCTCGTTGAAGGCATCCAAGTTGTCCTGCTTTATCAGAGCCTGAGAGCAGAGGGACGGGAGAGCAGACAAGTGCCAACTGACGAACTGTATAAAAAGGGGCATGGAGGCTAAAGAAGTGATCACACAGAAAGGTGGTAGGAAGAGAGCCAGGAGCAGTGGAAACCTGAGAGGAAGTCAAGGTTGGGCCCAAGTGACAAATCAGTCCTTGCCCAAGTCCCTCACAAGTGCCACATTCTGAGTGCCCACTATAAGCTGGGCCCTGGGCTGGGGACACAGTGTCCCTGCCCTAAAGGCATTCATTCTGACTTGCTGATCAGGGGAGACTTCAACAACCGTCCAACAACCTGGGGCTCATCCAGTGACTATGCCACTGCACCCGTGCACCTTGAGAACTCTCAGGAGTCGTAGGGACCTTGTCGCCCTCACCTTGTGCTCCCGACGGCCCCGTTTCTGCTGCTGCTCGATCAGGTCAGAGGCAGACGCTGGGGGAGAGGCGGCCCTCATGTTGCGGATGACTTTGATGCTGTCCTCAGGCAGCGGGGGGAGGCCCAGGATGGCACGCTTCTCGGCCTTCATGCTCTGCAGCTCCTCAAAGCCGCCCAGCGTGCACTGTGTCACAGACAGGCGCAGAGCCGGGAAGACATGTCCGTAAGCGGGTCCCTGTCTGTGTCAAGCTCAAAAGCATCTGGCACACCGTGACCCATATCTTTAGAGACCCACACAACCTCCCAACAAGGGACTGAATGCACCCCCAGGAGAAACGAGCGACATCAACATGGGAGAGGAGCACAGGGGGCAAGGAGTGGAGATGCGCAGGCTGACTGAGCCTAGTGCAGAGGCACGCCTAGCTCTGTGTGTACAACAGACTCCTCGAGTGAGACAAAGGCCATCTGAAGAGCTTAACCCTTCAAGTTCCTAGAAAAGTAGGTGAGACTCAAATGCTTCAAAAGCTGTACATGCCAGTCTTTCAAAGTCAAATGGGGAATACACTGTTGGATGTTCAAGTTAAAAACCAACCAAACAAACAAAAAACCCACCTTCATCTAAACATCCCCCTAGCAGCAAAACCTCAGCAGCGTTCAGCAACTTTAGGCTGCTCAGTTTCACTGTTTCTGAGCAATTCGGCTTTCCTCTCTGGCTTCAGTGAGGCTTCGTGGGGGTCAACAAGCTTATCTGGCCAACGTCAGATGTCTAGAGCACTCTAAGGAGGCCTAACCTCGCTGAGCCCCGGCTCCGCAGAGCTGGCCCATTGTGAAAGAGGGGAAGGTGAGTCCCAGCAAGAGCAGGAGTCCAGACCCCAGCTCCGCTGTCTCCCCAGGTCGCTCCTCCTGGAGGGAAGGGCTCCTGGTTTGGCCTGGGCCTGGCTGCTGACAGCGGCTCCCAAGCCAAGGGTGCTAGCCAGCCCACTCTGCTGGACCCACCCCTTCACTAGCTAGAGAAAGAGTCAGCTTTCACACCATACCCTGAGGAAAATGGAGGCACAGGACTCTTTCTTCTTTCAAGTGACATCTGACTGAGGGGGCCCCAATTACACCAGCTCTAATTTTGCCTCAAATCACTTTGCAAACTCCAGGTTCAAGAGCAGCGTGCCTGGAGAGACGTGTCCTATGACTGCAGAAAACAGCTTCCAGGAACCAGGGAGCCAACAGTCTATTCTGATTCAAAGGCCAAGTCCTCTTTGGCTGCAGTGAGGCCAAAGTGACACTTTTTTTGCCATCACCTTTCAGGAATCTTCTTTCAGAACTTTTTTTTTAACCAAAGCAATTATATATTCATATAATTCAATACTCAAAAGGATATACAGTGAAAACTCTCCCTCCTGCCCTGTCCCCTAGCACGGGAATTCCCCTTCAAGGACGCACTCACCAACACTGTCTTCCAGAGCAGCAAGAGAACCTTCTTCATGGGGAAGTGAGGGGCATGGCCGCTGCAAAATTTGGTCACCATCCCAAACAGCATGATGGCAAATGGCTCGCTGTTGTACAGAGGGGAACCTGGGGTACACAAAGGTATCAGGGCCACAGGCAGGAACAGGACCCTCCCAAAGCCCTCCAGCCTCAATTCCCAGGCAGGGCCTTGAGCCAGGATCCCCAGAGTCCTACCCAGCTCAGCCCTGAAGGTCTGTCGCATTGTCCTCCATTCGGCCTTATCACCCTCACATTCCTGGTGAACGGTCTCCACAATCAGGTACATGATGTTTAGCAAGACCCTGGCGACAAAAGCCAGCTATAATGAAGCAGGATGGGGGGTCAGGGGAGCACCCCCTGGCTTCCTCACATCCCACACGACACGAGAAAGGCCTGCGCACCAAGGCTGGCTGGGGGGGAGGGCTGTAATGTAAAAAAAACTACAAGAGTCCCACAGAGCACCTTGCGGTGGGTGCTTCCTTCTCTGTCTCTGGTGCTAAGGTTGGGACCAGATCGTCTTCCGTTTCTAGCAAAGTGCTTGCTCAAAGCAGGTGCTTAATAAGTGGCTGCTGAATGGATGGATATGAACAAGAACGGCCAAAAGCATTTACTACCCTGAGCTTCCCGGAATGAGAAAAACACAGAGGCAGGCGTGAGCTATGGAAGCCCGTGTTGGATCAGACAAAGCAGTGGATGATCAAGGTGAGAGCAAGGAAGTGTTTACCATGATGGAGGGGAAATCAGGAGCAAGCAGGGCGATGGCCAGGGACCATAACTACAGTGGGGAACACCACCAGTATCTAGCTGAAAACTTCCAAATTCACAGAAAGAGTCAGATTCTAATCCTTACAAAAATGGGAAGGTGTTCTTGTTCTTTAGCAGTTGCTATTACTTCCGGCACAGCCAGGAAACGTCATGAAGTTGTCAGGACTAACCCCACACAGACAGGCATCAAGCTTTGCACGGAAAGGCAGAAGCAGAAGGAGCCACCTCATGTGCTTTGTCCAAATACAAAATGCCACTCCACCGAGTTTCCCAGCAGCAGTGTGGGCAGGAGGCCACATTTCACTGTGGCTCTGTTAAGCATCTTCACCCTGGATTTCCGTTGGGAGTCTCAACCCAGGGCCCCACCTAGGGAGAGCCCTCAGTAGGGCCTACCGATCACACTGAGTCCATCACGCCTGCAAATTAGAGGGTGAGCACACACAGCAAGGAAACCCAAAGGTGCCCGCCCATGCCCTGCCCTGCCCTCGTTCTCCAGCTAGAGCTCAGGGAGTCTGGGCTTGCTGCTCGCCTCACCTCAGGTCCGTGCTATCAGCCAGGGAGATGGCCGGCTTCCTCACCGCACTGCTGCAGGCAGCACTGTTGCTGCAGGAGAGATGCGAGAGTCAGTGCCTTCCCCCAGGAAGGAAGAGAAATGGCTCCCCCGACAAGTGTCGCCCAACAGGGGGATAAAACCCTATGCTATGCGCTTAGATTGCAAAAGAACCCACAGGACCCAGTGCATAAGGACTCAAGCCCAAGACCAGACTGCCAAGGTTTGAATCTTGGCTCTAACACTTACTAGTTATGTGCCCCTGGGCACTCAACTTCTCGGTGCCATAGTTTCCTCATCTGCAAAATGGGGACAGTAATAGCAGCTAATTCATTAACATGAATTAGTACATGTAGTGTCCTTAGAACAATGCCTGGGACATATAAGCACGCAATGAGTGCTTTTATTATTGATGGTGTTTTCCTCAGACGAGCAGCAGCTGACCTGTCCACCAAGCAAAGGACTAGTGGAGACACAGGCTACAGCAGGCTTTGTTTGAGCCCATGTGTCAGACTTGTGCCTGGCTTCCTGCTGCGGGGAAACCTGTGGTGCAAACACAATGGAGTCTGAAGGTTCAAAATGAGAAGGCTTTTTATTTTTCTGAGGGGCACTGTGGGCCTGGGCAGGAGCTGCAGTGTCTGGCGAGCTCTCTGGTGTTCGCGGGCTGCGAGGCCCCTCACTGGTCTTCAACGTTTGGGTGAGCATCTCCCGTTATTCAAACTGGCTGGTTAGAACAGAACCCCAAGTGGCGCATATAACCCTCTCAAAAACCAGTTCTGCAAGCTCTGTCCCTCCGCCGCCCTTTCCCTACTTTAGCCCCTCAGAAGAACTCACTCTATTTCCATGTTCAGAAGCTCCACCAAAGCGTTGAACGTGCCCACCTCCAGGAGCAGAAAGATGTTGTAGCGCATCCAGGACTGCACCTCTGCCTCCGAGCTACACTCCCCGAAGGTGCCTGCAAACACAGGGCACAGCTCACTGAGCCCCTGTCCATATCTGACTGGGCAGCACCACTGAAGTGGGTGCCAGGGGTCCCTGGGTGTCCACTCAGACCTTGGGCAACGTAGAGGATCGCTCGAGCCACCTTCAGCCTCTTCTCCCTGGCAGTGACCTCCAAGCCGTCCAGGAGCCTCATAGCATGGGTGCGGTGCTGGTTGGTGTCCAGCTCAGTCCACTTCTTATCTGTCACTGCCGGGCAAGAGACCACTTACACTGGAGCCCACAAAAACCCTCACAGTGGGACGGACACCATGTCAACCCATCAAATTCAGGACTGCCACAGAACCAGAACACTCAGAAAGATAAATTACTCTCTATATAAGGGATGAGGTCACACTGCTGCCCTATGAATCTGAATTTCCAGCCTGAAACACTGCTTTTTTGTGTGCAATTTTAATCACATAAAGGTTTTTCCCCCCAATACTCACATTCTGAAAAGGCCCCACCGAGTACCTGCAAGCCCACCCTAAATGTCCCATCTGGCCTTGAATAATCATGGTTCAGCAGGTTTCTCAGGCCACTCCAGGATGACTTAAGTCATTCAGATGACTAAGAGAAGCCCTGCAGAGCTCTCATGATGCAAGTTGAAAGAGCCAAGAAGTGGGGGGAATCATCTCACCGTGCATCCGGAAGTCCTCCTCAAAGCATTTTCGATTCATCAGGAATTCTGGCCCTTCTGTATAGCTGTAAAGCTCTGTCAAGAACAAAGTGTCATCGTCTCCATGTCCACGTCCTACAGCAGGTGTCACATGTAGCAGAGAAGGTATGCTCCTAGACCCAGCTCTGTCCCTGAGTCACAGTGACTCCTGGACTGTGCTGTCTAATGACTGATGGGGTCTTAATGCTCTGATGTGCACAAAGCAGAGAATGCTGACTTCCCTTGCAGCCGATAACCAGATGCCAGTTAGGCATAAAGCCAGGCATTTCCAGTCCGACGTGCATCAACCCCACCATGCCATGCCACAGGATGACCGCCACCGTGAAAGTGTGTCTCGCAACTGGCTTGAGAATAGGGCCTGTGCTATGGAGGCATGAAATTCAACTCAGGCTGACTTCATATTACACGTGAGCAGCAGTGGCAGCGACAGATGGGCACAGATGCAGGCACACTTGCTGGCACTCCTCAGGACCCCTGTTCTAGGAGAGACCACTGTCAGGGGGATTGCATATGGCCAAGGAACATCAATGTCCACACTGGGACTGGGCCACAGCCAAGTAAGGTGATCATGCAGAGATGCTTCATAAAAGTAAAGGACAAGCCGAAGTTATGAGATACAAAGGGCTTGAACCCAATAATTGACATGTTTTACATATACACATCACTACTAGGACTATCTAGGGGGAAAAAATGAACTCCAAGATGACACTCACTCCTAATTTTATTAAAGACCAATAAGGAAAAACAGCACCCCCAAATAATACGAAGGCCTGTGCTTTACCTGAGAGCTCTGCAGCCCACTTGTCCGTGTCAGCATACTCAAACTCCAGGTCTGGAGACTCGGAATAGCCCTGCTGAGAAAAGGAGAGTTATGCAAAAGATCACTGTGTTTTCCAAAGGAACAAACACATATGCTTCCAGAGACACTGTTGTGTTACAGGACGTCCTTGCCTCTACTTTTCTGATGTTGTATCACAGTATATTGTCTCCTGGGAAGTTCAGGTCTCCCTAATAAGCCCTCTCAGAGCACCTTGCACTGCTCCTTCACAGCACTTATCATAATTCATAATCATATATGCGCATGTGTATCTGTTTAGTGTCTGCCTCTCCATGAGACTGCCAAGTTTCCCGAGAGTGGGAGTTTTGTCCATTTTGCTCACCAATGATTCCACAATGCCCAGCACACTACTTGGCATGAATGACTGACTGACTGACTGAATGAATAGCTTATAGTCAAATAGGTACTTGTTGGATGAATGAACACTGAAGCTTCCATGTTCTCTGTGCAGTGAAATGACCATTCCACATGGTGCTAAGATTTTGGGAGCCTCATTTCTTTCTGGCTAGTGGGCTACCAATAGCTCAGAAAAAAATGAGTATTGACACCCTCAGCCTTCCTGCCCTTCTCTCAAATTTCAGTGAGAACTGACAGAGAAGGCAGCGGCTGAACAGAAATGGGTTCCCTCCCACACGCAGGAGAGACTATGACAAAGAGAATCTTTTTACTGCTGGGGATAGGTGAGTACTGAGAACACACCATCTTGGAAGCCCTGTTCTGGGAAAAGAGTTGAAGAGAAAGGTAGTCCTCGAACTTAATTACAATCTACTTGGGAAGACAAAGACCACCCACAAAGCGATATACCCACAAACAGGGAATAACGTGAAGAACTCTACGCCTTATTCGGCGCAACAGAGTGCACACTCTCATAAGTTCCTGAGCTTCAATTTCTTCATTTATGGAATGAGGATGACACAAATCTATGTTGAAAGTTTTTAAGGACTAATCAAAACTGTGTGGCACACTGTGGACTCTCATCAAATATCTGCCTCCCTGGCCTGCAGGCATTCCTCATGCTCCCAGCCTACTGATTTCAGCTATGACTCAGAAAAGAGCCACATCAGTATCTGTAAGAAAACAGATTTACGCAGGTCTCTCAGCTTAAATGTGTTCTCTGCCTGACCTTCCACGTGTTGCGTCTATATAGAAATTAAAGGGCAGAAAGAGCAAGTGCATTTAATGGCCACTATTTTAAAACTAGGACTCCTCTCATGATGAAAGTGGATTCACGCCTACCACTTTCATAATCCTCCATACTTGGAAAATTATTAAGAAGTCGCCACTGATGTGCAATAAGCCCACCATGCAAGGGCTACTAAAACGTCAGTTTCATTGCTTTTTTCAAGTCATTCACTTCAAGCTCAAAGTGTATCTGATTGTAACTTGCTAAATTTTGATGTTTTATCAGAGGTTTGCTCTTGCCAACAAAAACCAAAAGCTTGAGAGGAACTGATTTCACATGTCTAAAGATAGCGTCATCACTCTTTGGTATGACCTGGTACATTATGTCGGGACAATGAGGAATTCCCTCTCACCAATAAGCACCTGACTGCTAATCAGCCTCGGTGTCCTCTCAGGTGAAGAAAACCTCACAGTAAGTGCTCTGGGAACAAGGTGATTAAGAAGCCCTAAAGCGCTGCGACGTGCGTGTCTTCATTCA
Organism: Grampus griseus; assembly: GCF_964374135.1. Classification (NCBI taxonomy): domain Eukaryota; kingdom Metazoa; phylum Chordata; class Mammalia; order Artiodactyla; family Delphinidae; genus Grampus; species Grampus griseus. The sequence goes on from NC_139017.1 coordinate 87,004,159, forward strand.
TGAATTCTACAACGGAGGCAGTGGGAGTAATTCTTTAACTCGGGGTGAGGTGACTAGTCAGCTCCAGACTACTGTGTCTACGGAATGGGAGGAACAGCCCACTAGCAAGAGAAGAGGGATGCTGAGACCTAACGCATGTTTAAATATATATTTCTAATCTTTAACAGTTCAGCATCGGGCGCACTGGGCACACCAACCACCGGGCACTGTCAAACCGTGGCCTGAACCTGCAGTGTCTAAGGTCAGAGTGAACAGGACTGCTCACCCTCCTACTCTCGCAACCTCGAGGCGCACAGTGCATACTACTAGTGCTAATTAGCTCCGTCAGTCTTCCAGGTGCCTTCCCAACCCTCGCCAGTCCCTTCCCTGCCCACACACGCCGTCCGCCGCGGAACCCACGCGACCAGAAGCTGGAGATGACTAGGGGGTCTGGGGGTGCAGCCGCCCCGCCCTCTGGAGCGCACGCTGACCACTGACTCTTCACCCCGAACTGAGGCAGGGGGTGGACTCCCCAGGGGCTGGGACCCGGAGGTCGCGCTCACAGCCCCGGCCGCAGAGGAGCAAACGAGCCGACAGCGGCTCGGGGAGGTTCTCCCGGTCTGCAAAGCTCCGGGCGGGGACCCCGCCTTCACGCCTCCGGCCTCGGGGAACGCCAGCCTTGCTTCCTGCACCTTTCGCTGTAAATGACAACTTCCCTGCCGAACCCTCCAGGAAACCCAGCCTGGACCCGAAAGTGGCCCCGGGCCCGGACCCCCTGCCGCCGCCTGCCTGGTGTTAGCCTCGCCCCCCGAAGCTCCTGACCTCCGAGTCTTTGCGCTGGTTGCGGTTGAACTCTCGGGCTTTGCCCCCGGGCACGAGGCTCCCGGCGGTCCGCGGTGCCCCAGTTGGAGGCTGCGCCGTTGCGGGCGGCGGAGGTGGCGGTGGCTGGGGCTGCTTGTTGTTCATAATCAGCAGGCCGGGACTGCCAACCGCAGGCTCCATCTTGGCTGCTCCACACCCCCGGCTCAATTCACAGACTGTAGCGGTGATGCAACTCTCGCGTGATTTCCTCCTGCAACGCTCCCTGGTCGCCATATTAAGTGTGGCGGCAAGTGGTAGAGCCATCTTGGCTGTCCAACATCTCGCGAGATTTCTTCTGTTTGAAATCTAGGCCTTCTACGTCTTTTTAGTTTCTACCCTGTTTCTTTTCCAGTTTAGAGGTCGTTTTATCTGTGAAGGTTCCCTTAGCCCCTTCAGTCAGTTTAGTGCCCCTCCCCTTCCTTTAACATCGCTTTGCACTTGTCACTTTTACAGCCCTGTCCAAAGGTTGGGGGTATTGTAGTGAACAAAATGGACACGATCCCAGTCTTCACGAAGATTACATTCACGTGGGGGCGATGTGGGAAACAAATGAGTAAATCAATGAAACAATTACAGTTTTAACATTAATTAATCATTCATTCAACAAACATTTAATGAATGCCTCCTAGGCTCCAGGCAGTGCGATAGAATGGGGGACAAAATCAAGTTCCTGCACTAATGGTACATAACATAGAGCCTAGTGGAAGAGACAGACAATGCGGTCACGATTAGACAAATAAGTGCTGAGAAGAAATGAAAAGAAGTGTAAGGGATTGGAAGGTGACAGTGATGGGGGTGGGGGAGGTGCAGCAGGGCTATATTAGATAGGTTGCTCAGGGAAGGCAGGCCTGAGAGTGCGAGTTTGAATGAGTTCTCAAAGCAGTCAGGGAGGGCCACACCAAGATCCATGGAAGCAACACAGGCAGAAGGACCAGCTTAACTGCAGGAGCTCTGAGGTGCCGTGGCAGGAACTGAGTGAGCCAGGGGAAGAATAGTAGGAGATGAGGGCCATGTAAATGCAGGGGCCAGTTAAATACAGAGGCTTGAAAGGCATGGATCGGAGTTTGGATTTTATTCTAAGTGAAATGGAAAATCAGCAGAAGTTGTTAACCAGGCAGATGTAATGGTCTGATGTTTAAAAGACCAATCTGGCTGCTTTTGGAGAAGGGATTGGGAGAGTAGGTGCAAGAATAGGTGAGGTTAGACAGGTTAAGAGACTGTATAGGTGGAAATGATGGTGGTTTACACCGGGGCAGATCACTGGGTTGATATGGTATTTCTATATTATGTAGGTAGTTTCAACAGGATTTGCTGAAAGACTGGAATCCTATCAGCAGGATAGAAAGGAATAAAGGATGAGTCCTAGATTTTTGGCTTGAGCACTGGGTGGGTGGTTGTATTGCTTATTAAAACAGAGACGTCTGGGAGAAAGAAAAATGGGTTTAGGGGGAAGATCAAGATGTCTGTTTTGGACATGTCATGTTTGAGATGCCCATTTGACATCTTAGAGGTGATGTGTAATAATTACCTGTCACTATGTTGTGAAATCCTTAAAGGCACTTTATTCATCTTTGTCTCTCCAGAACTACATTTTGGCTGCTCCACACCCCCTGCTCAATTCTTGTAAAGTCATTGTGATGCAACTTTTGCATGATTTCTGCCAAGGTTCCACCTAGTAGGTGCTTTAAAGTCTTTGCGGCAAAATAATGAATAAGCCCAAAGCTGTTTTGCCGGCACTTCCTCCTACCTATCTTCCTATCTTTTGCCCCTGTTCCTTCTCAAATCCAATAATACACTTTATAAATAAGCATTTCATCCAAGCTGGGCTGGGTCAAGCTGATAGGAAAAACTAAGGAATTTGCAGGAAAAGGACCAATGCTGAGAGGCTTTTTAGATAATACCAGCAAATCCCACGCAGCCCAACACCTGACATCTAGTTTCAGTGACCACAGTCTGGTCAAGTTCTAAGGCTGACCAAAAGCTTAGAAGCTTTGGTCAAGTTCTAAGACTGACTACCACAAGTTCTATCACCCAACATAGCCAAAAATAAAATAAATAAATTTATTTAAAAAATAGTACAGAAATAGTATTCCATTGTTTATCCAGTTACCTGTTGATAGACACGTGGGTTGTTTCCAGTTGTTCTCACTTGTTCAAACTTATCAAGAAGTAAATGCCAGAGCTTCCCTGGTGGCGCAGTGGTTGAGAGTCCGCCTGTCGATGCAAGGGACACGGGTTCGTGCCCCGGTCCGGGAAGATCCCACATGCCGCGGAGCGGCTGGGCCCGTGGGCCATGGCCACTGAGACTGCGCGTCCGAATCCTGTGCTCCGCAACGGGAGAGGACGCAACGGTGAGAGGCTCGCGTACCGCCAAAGGAGCACAGCCCTGCCGACACCTTGATTTTGAACTTCTAGTCTCCAGAACTGAGAAGAAATAAATATCTGTTGTTTTAAGCCACCCAGCTGGTGGTACTTTGTTACAGCAGCCCTAGGAGACTAATACAAATGGCTTCAAATGTTTTAAATGTATTCGTTCGCTACTGCAATCAGCAGATGTTAAAGGAGCACTCTTTATGTGCCAGGCACTTGGCTAGGTATATCAAAGATAAATAAGACATGCTTCCTGCCTCCATTCCTAGAATGTGTCCATCAGGAAGGACAGCTATGTAAATACATGATTGCAGTACTTGGTTAGGATTGTGTATGAAGTTCAGTGGTGGCACAGTGGAGCTGGGAGAACCACGGACGGTTTTACAAGAGACCTTTATGCTTGGTTTGAAAGAAAGAGCTGAAATCAACCTCTGTGGGAATTCTGCTTGATTCTGCCACCACTAGTGCTATCACCCCTAACTAGTTCAAGGTATGTAGCAACCTGTTACTAGAATTCTCTCACCACAGACCAGTCAAAGTAATTTTTATGTTTATTTTCTTATTTTGGCTGTGCCGCACAGCTTGCGGGATCTCAGTTCTCTGCCCAGGGATTGAACCTGGGCCTCTGCAGTGAAAGCACTGAATCCTAACCGCTAGACGATCAGGGACCTCCCCGAAGTAATTTTTAAAACGCAACCAGATCATGCTACTCTGCTGAAAATATCGATGGGTTCTTATCACAATGAAAATAAAATCCAAACTCCTTTTCATCATACAGCCCCATAAAATCTGATCCCTCCTAACTTCAGTCTCATCTCCTTGTACAGTGGTCTCCTTGCTGTCTGTGAACACTGTCAGGTTTGTTCCCATCTTTGACTTTGCACTTGCTCTGCCCGCAGACCCAAGATCTTCCGTGGCTCCTCTTCCTTCAAGTCTCAGCTCACCTTTTGCAGGGAGCCTTCCCTGACCACCCTATTTAAAAAGCACCCCTCCCCCATCTATCTTATTACCTTTTTTAATTTATGGCACATACCACTAATTGGATTTGTCTATTTCTGCCTGGCTTCCACCCCCACCTTACCCTCCATCCCTGACACCACAGAATGTGTGGTCAGGAATCAGGGATCTTGTTTATACTGTTTGCTGCTTATACTGTTCACTGCTGTGTCCCTAGTGTACAGCACATAGGAAGTGTTCAGTACAGAAGAATGAAGAAAAACTTACTCTTTTAGTCTCATGCTTATCATGTCAGATCATATGTCCCTATGACTCTCTTTGGGATGATTCCCAAACTGTATTCTTATAATTTCATTTTATAGTCCCAGCCTATTCCCTCCCTGCAAAATTACACCTTCATCTTTATACCCTTTCTGAGCTGCCCTCTGTAGTATTGGAGCTATCTTTTTTTATTATTATTATTTTATTTATTTATTTATTATTTGGCTGTGCCGGGTCTTAGTTGCGGCACACGGGACCTTTTAGTTGTGGCATGCGAACTCTTAGTTGCGGCATGTGGAATCTAGTTCCCTGACCAGGGATTGAACCTGGGCCCCCTGCATTGGGAGCTCGGAGTCTCAGCCACTGGACCACCAGGGAAGTCCTGGAGCTATCTTAATCTCTAAAATTCTGTAGTCTTATTTAAGAATGCACTGAGATTTAGAAAAGTTGCCCAAAGTAACACAGCCATAAATGGTGTTTCTAGGATTTGAACTTAGATCTCTCTCTGACTAGAGGGCCTTTCTGGCTGTGCTCCTATGGGGGCTTTTTGGTGAGTGGGAGGTACAAATCCAGAATTAAAATAGGAGCCCTGTCCATTTGGACTAGAACTAGCAAACACTTATTATTTGTTTCTATAAAAAGAGCTGGGTGATATTTGTTTAAAGGAATTCTAAAAAGTAACTTTAGTTTTTTTTGGACTAAAGTTAATTTGCTTGTTATAAAGAAGAAAGTAAACATCTACCACCCAGAGACAACTGCTGTTAACATAAAGAACATTTTTATCCAGTATTTTTCTGTGCAGAAAGAAAATAATGTCATGTCATTTTCCTACACAAATCTTTCTCTGAATTTTGAAATAACTTCCTAATGTAATTATTAGATCAAAGCATATTGCCAACTTTTTTTCCAGAAAGGTGACCCCAATTTACATTTCCATGAGCAGCACGTGAGTGCCTTTTCATACCGTGCCAATATTTTTGGTTTCCACTTCTTGGATTTTTCTTGATATTAAACTTGGAATATACATTTATTAGTCACCTACTATCTTCTATGACTTGTCTATATCCATTGACTATTTTTCTATTGGCAACTTAGTATATTTTAAATCAGTTTTTGAATTTTTATATTGATAATGAAAATTTTGTCATATTTGTGGCAAACTTCCCCTTTTTTGACTTATTTTTATTTTTAAATTTATTTATTTTATTTATTTATTTTTGGCTGCGTTGGGTCTTCCTTGCTGTGCACAGGCTTTTTCTAGTTGTGGTGAGCAGGGGCTACTCTTCGTTGCAGTGCGCGGGCTTCTCACTGCGGTAGCTTCTCTTGTTGCGGAGCACGGGTTCTACGCGCGTGGGCTTCACTAGTTGTGGCACGTAGGCTCAGTATTTGTGGCTCACGGACTCGAGAGCACAGGCTCAGTAGTTGTGATGCACGGGCTTAGCTGCTTCGCGGCTGTGGGATTTTCCTGGACCAGGGCTCGAACCTGTGTCCCCTGCATTGGCAAGCGGATTCCTAACCACTGCGCCACCAGGGAGGTCTGTTGACTTATTTTTAATAAAATGATGTTCTACCTGTACTGCTAAGCCGTTATCCTAATAAGTCTTATCTCTTTAATGATGTAGTCATCAGAGTGAATTTTTGTTAATAAAAGTTTTCAGCATTTTTAATTCTTCCACACAAACTTTTTGTCTTCAGCATACTAATTTGATAAAAAGCTTTCTCATTTTAATAAGTTGTATGGACTAATTGTCAATAACAAATTATAGCTAATTATCTCTGTGTATTTTAAATATATTGTAAGAGGAAGGTGACATAAGTACTTTTCCAGAATAGAACCAAAAATGTGAAATTGGAGGAAAAATTTTATGCTTGGAAAATATATTGAAAATGAATGACTTGAGAACTTCTGAGTGTACTTTCTAAGCACTCTCACCATTAAAGCATTTGGCATGCAACCTATCCCCCTCCTGCAAACATCTTTAATTTTGTGATAATAACTCAAATTTTGTAGTCAGAAAAATGGAAAATAGGACCCATTTTACATGGCTTTTCTAAAATCTCTAAAATTTTAGAGAGAATTTATGTCTTGCAAACATTTAAGAGGATTTTTAATGGCTTATAATATTAACATAAAAGAGGACAATTTGAAGATAAAAGCAAAAACATAGGTTACCTGAAATGTGTCGAACCAACATTTTCATTTTTCTTTCATCACAGTGAAAATACGCGAAATTCATTTTCAGAGAAAAACTTTCCAGAAGTGACTTCAAGAATTATTTGTGGTTGGCCTCAGTTCATTTCCATTTGAGGTGTAGTTTTAATAACTTTTTCAAGGCTTTCCACTTTTATTTCCCCATCAGTGGTGTTTTTAAATTTCCTTTTCGTCATTTTTTTGCTTGTTTTGTTAGGCTCCCTTAGAGCAGGATTCAAGTGGGCTGTGCAAGAAAAGCCATTGAAGATGTACAAATAAAATTTTAGAATGTTTATTTTTAATCTTATTGTTTCAGATCCTAATTTTATTTATGTTATATGGAGTACATAAAATTATATGTATCTAATTCATAAATAAATGCATTACAAGTTTGGAGAAAAAAACAAAACAAAAACATGGTAGTTTTTCCAGCTGGGCTCTGTAGAAGGAAACTGGCATATACTGTGTGTCTATAGGGTGTCAGGTACTGGGCAAGATGCTTCACATCCATCCACTCCTAAATGCATGATGGGAGGCAAAGTGAGCCTATTTCTGGCAATCTCCATCTTAGCTCTGGCCAAGATATTGCTAGTCACTGAAGTGCTCAATGTTAAAGTCATGACTCCTGGAGCATCTACGGGCCAGGTCTTAACCTCCAGTTGCAGTGCCACGTGGAGTTCTCTTCATTAATGGCTATGAGAAGAGGACAAGATTAATAATATTTTAGTTAGTTAGTAAATTAATAAATAAGGCAAATAATATTAATCCTGTCTTCCAAAGGAATCAGTTAGCCTAACTCTGTCTCAGGTCAGATTAATTTATAATCTCCTAGCCTCTTACATACAGTATGGTTTGGTCAGAAGCGGATCCAAACATACATCAAAGGGCTGATTTGACATCTCACTTGGATGTCCATTAGCATTTCAAACTTAACATGTTACAAACAGAACTCTGGATTCTCCCTTTCTTGCCCCAAGCCTGCTGTTCTCCTGCTTTTCCTTATCTAAATCAATGGTATTACCAACCACCCATTTTTTCCTCAAGCCAAAACCAAGGAGACATCTTTTTTTTTTTTAATTAATTAATTAATTTTTGGCTACGTTGGGCCTTTGTTGTTGCACGCAGGCTTTCTCTAGCTGCGGCCAGCAGGGGCTACTCTTCGTCGCAGTGTGTGGGCTTCTCACAACGTTGTGGTTGTGGGCGGTTACTTCTTTTATTGCCGAGCATGGGCTCTAGGCAAGTGGGCTTCAGTAGTTGTGGCACACAGGCTCAGTAGTTGTGGCACACGGGCTCAGTAGTTGTGGCACACAGGCTCAGTAGTTGTGGCACATGGGCTTAGTTGCTCCGCTGCATGTGGCATCTTCCCGAACCAGGGATCGAACCCGTGTCCCCTGCATTGGCAGGCAGATTCTTATCCACTGCACCACCAGGGAAGTCCCCAAGGAGACATCCTTAATTCCTCTCTTCTTCACCTCTCACATCTAGTCCACTCATGACTCTCCTACCAAAACATATCCTGGAGCTCCCTATTCATGATCATTGTCACGCTAGCCTTCCTCACTTACCCTCCTGCTGCCCTATAACTGATTATCCCTGAAGTCAGAGCTTTTAGAGCCACGGACCAACTCGTGTCACTCACTTGCTCTCAATCTGCCATGGTTTCCCACCTCACTTAGATTTAAATCCTAACTCTTTATCCTAACATGCAAGGCCCACATGGGGCCAACAGGGATCTGCCTTCTTCTCTGACCTCATCTCCTACCACTCTTCTCCTTTAGCCTCATGCCCTCCATCCTATCTCCCTAACATGCCAAGCTTGCTACTACCTCACAACCTTTGCACCTGCTGGTTTTCTGAGGGTAACAGCAGGGGCGGGGGAAGGAGAAGCCTGGAATATTTTTTGTACAGATAGTAATAATGATAGCATGCACACATATTTATGTGTGCTTACTGTATGGCAGGAACCATGCCAAGGACTTAAACTCACTGAATCCTTACAACAACCCTATAGGATGGACACTGGTATTTCTCCCACTTGGAGATGAAGAAACCAAGGCACATAGAGTTAAAGTATTTGCTCCAGGTCACATAGTGTCTTGGGTCAGGGTCCCCAGAAAGCAGGCTCTCAGTCAGAGATATGCAGTTCGGAGATGTTTTGGAGACCGTCCCTGTGCTCCTGGTAATAACACCTACCAGGAGGTGAAAGAAACAGGATTGGGTGGAGGGAGAAGTTGAACTGTGACACAGCTGCAACAGAGGTCTCAGTGTGTCCTTCAGGGCACTCTAGAACTGAGATGATCCCTCAGAGTTGTCCCGCACTGGAGGCTAAGGGGCCAGGCCTTTATATACCTGCACAGACAGAACCATGGACGGTAGACTGTCCCTAGGGAAGGGGCATGCATATCTTTATACATGGTAGGTTTCTTTACCAAGGGCAATAACTGGAGAAGGACTTAGCTGCGAGCTACCAGCATCCAGCTTTCCTGGCAGTAGAAGAATGAGAGCCCCAGCCCTGGATGGGGAATTTGAGCAGTACATCATAGTATCCAGGATACATCATGCATTTGTTTCTAGTTTGTGGAGCAAATTACCCTAATACTTAGAGGATTAAAAAAACAAACATTTATTAGGACTTCCCTGGTGGCGCAGTGGTTAAGAACCTGCCTGCCAATGCAGGGGACATGGGTTTGGGCCCTGGTCCCGGAGGATCCCACATGTCGTGGAGCAACAAAGCCCACGCGCCACAACTACTGAGACTGAGCTCTGAGAAGCCCATGCACCACAATGAAGAATAGCCCCTGCTCTCTACAACTAGAGAAAGCCCACACGCAGCAATGAAGACCCAACGCAGCCAATAAATAAATCAATAAATAATGAAAAGATAAAAACACTTGGAACTTTTTTTAAAAAAAAAAAACCCAAACATTTATTATCTCATAGTTTCTATGGGTCAAGAATCTGGGGATGGCTTAGCTGGGTGCCTCTAGCTCAAGGCTGTTAAAGAAAAAATTATTCTGACACTTGTTAAAATGGTAAGGAAGATTTTATCCAGGACAATTGTGATAGGTGTCAATGCTATCACAATAGGTGAGAGAGATTGGGCTCAACTCCAAATACGACAAAGACAGCTGGAAATTTGTAGCCAACAAGTGGAATGACGGGGTCAGTGGATGAAAAATTTCTTAAGAGGAAACATCAAGGGTAGGGGGATTCTTGCTAAGCTGACTTAATAGGATTCTTGCTGAAGGCAGGCCAGGATGATCAGCTATCATGGGTAGGGGATGGGGAATATGTTGAGATATCAAGGGTAAGGGGATTCTTGCTAAAGTGACTTAGCAGGATTCTTGCTACAACTGGGCTATGCAGGCCCAGCAAGGATGGGGGCCAAGGCCAAGGCCTAGACAAGAAGAAGGGTCAGAGAGCCTGACTAGAGTTTGGTTAAGTGGAGAGTATTTGTCAAGGCCTCTCCTGAAGTTACAGTCAAGCTATTGGTCAAGGCTGTGGTCTTCTCTGGAGGCTTGAGTTGGGAAGTGGGGAGATGGTGGAACATATTCAAATGATATTTAAGTGGTAAAATGGTAGGAATTGTGGGAGAGGATTCTGGGAAGATACAGTGGAGTAGGAAGCCCTAGGAATCTGGCTCCCCACCTAGACAACATTTGCACTGGCAGAATAGTCTGATGTAATTCTTTTGGAACTCTGGAGTCTGTTGAACGCTTACAACTTCCAGGGGATACTTGGAAGGTAAATTGTGGTGTATGCATGAGCGAAATATGGTACATACATACAATGGGATAGTATTCAGTCTTAAAAAGGAAGGAGGGCACTCGGCGGCGACCACTGCGCAGGTCGGACCTCGTTCGCTCGTAACTCGCTCCGCTTCCTCTGCAGCCATGTCTGACAAATCCGATATGGCTGAGATTGAGAAATTCGATAAGTCGAAACTGAAGAAAACAGAAACGAAAGAGAAAAATCCACTGCCTTCACAAGAAACGATTGAACAGGAGAAGCAAGCGGGCGAGTCGTAATGAGGCGTGCGCCGCCAATATGCCCTGTACATTCCACGAGCACTGCCTTCTTATTTTACTTCTTTTAGCTGTTTAACTTTGTAAGATGCAAAGAGGTTGGATCAAGTTTAAATGACTGTGCTGCCCTTTTTCACATCAAAGAATGGAGAACTACTGACAACGAAGGCCGCGCCTGCTTCCCATCCGCCTGTCTGGCTGGCAGGGAAGGAAAAGAACTTGCATGTTGGTGAAGGAGGCTGGGTGGGACGACAGTGAAATCTAGAGTAAAGAGCAAGCTGGTTCAGGGTGTCCTGCGGGCTGTAAAATGCAGTTTAATCAGTGCCATTTTTTTTTGTTGTTCAAATGATTTTAATTATTGGAATGCACAATTATTTTAATATGCAAATAAAAAGTTTTAAAACCTGAAAAAAATAAAAAAAAGGAAGGAAATTCTGGGCTTCTCTGGTGGCGCAGTGTTACGAATCCGCCTGCCAATGCAGGGGACACGGGTTTGAGCCCTGGTCCGGGAAGATCCCACATGCCGTGGAGCAACTAAGCCCGTGTGCCACAACTACTGAGCTTGTGCTCTAGAGTCCGTGAGCCACAACTACTGAGCCTGTGTGCCACAACTACGGAAGCCCACGCGCCAGAGCCTGTGTTCTGCAACAAGAGAAGCCACTGCAATGAGAAGCCTGTGCACCGCAACGAAGAGTAGCCCCCGCTAGCCGCAACTAGAGAAAGCCCGCGCGCAACAGCGAAGACCCAATACAGCCAAAAATAAATAAATAAGATAAATAAATTTTTTTAAAAAAGGAAGGAAATTCTGATACATGTTACTACATGGATGAACCTTGAAGACATTATAAGTGAAATAAGCCAATCACAAAAAGGCAAATATGTATTATTACACTTATATGAGGTACTTAGAGAAGTCGAATTCTTAGAGACAGAAGTATAATGGTGGTTTCCAGGGGCTGGGGAGAGGCGGGAATGGGGAGTTATTGTCTAATAGGTACAGAGTTTCAGTTTCACAAGATGAAGAGTTATAGGTATGAATGGTGGTGATGGTTCCACAACAATGTGAATATATATACACCACTGAACTGTGCACTTAAAAATGGTTAAGATGGTAAACTTTGTTATGTGTATTTTTCCACAATGAAAAAGGAAGACTTCAATTAAAAAATCAGTTGAATATAAATATTATAAATATTTCTGGGACGAAATGGTAGGGGTTGCAGCATCTTCATTTTCATATTATTTAGTGATATTTTCATCTGATTTTTAAAGGTGCTTTTATTATTTTTAATTTTTAAAATTTATTTATTTATTTGGTTGTGCCAGGTCTTAGTTGCAGCATGTGGGATCTTTTAGTTGTGGCATGTGGAATCTTTAGTTGCAGCATGTGAACTCTTACTTGTGGCATGTGGGATCTAGTTCCCTGACCAGGGATCAAACCCAGACGTCCTGCATTGGGAGCGCGGAGTCTTAGCTACTGGACCAGCAGGGAAGTCCCTGTTTCATCTGATTTTGAGAGGAAAATTAGAAAAGAGCAAAGAGCTTGTTTGCTGGACATTAGGAAACCCATAGCACAGATAGGAAAAAGCTGCAAGTGCTGGTTTGCTCCCCATTGTATGTGTGAGAGTTTCTCCTTCTCATATCTTACCATTAGACTTGAGATAAATTAGTCTTTCCTTGAAAACAAGTTTACACAAACCAATCACCTCTGTTGACAAATTTGCGTAAAAGCAAGCAGTGAGAGCTAGTGCACCTCAGAGAAGGCTTCGCTCAGTTGACCTTCAGCTCCGAATTACACTTCTACTGACTAAAAAACACTTCTAAATGGCCCTTGGGAAGTAATTTGCCCAGATAGAAATACAAAGGCAAGAGAATCATTGAAGAGAAGGGCATTTTGTTTGGCGTTTAAGCGCTGAAATAGAGGAATCAGTAATGAAATGTGTGGTAACTTTCGTGATTTAAAAACAACCAGAGCACAAGGGCCCAACTGCTCATCAGTGAATCTTTGGGGCCCCAAGAGTAGGTAACTCTGCCCCAATTTGGCTCTAGCTTCGAGAAGCAGAGGCTGGTGCACTAGGATGCAGCAGGTTCCTTAGGTGTTCGGGGCTTGCATTCAGGAAGCATTAGGGAAGTCATGGCACCTGCAGTTTGGGTCTTCATGCCCATGTTAAGTTTCTTCTGCTGAGATATGATTACCAGGGGACTACTGCCTGAAAGTACCCTTGGGGAGTCCCACGGTGACTCCAGATTAGGGCCACAGGAAGCCAGAAAGACCAGGGTCAAATCCTAGCTCTACCTATCAATTGCTCTGTGACTCTGGAGAGATATTTGACTTCCTTATAGCCCTGAGAGTTTGTTTCAGTAGGTCTGAGACAGGATCTAGGAATCTCTATTTTTAACCAGCCCAGCATATGACTCTTGATACTAGAATCCTGGTTTGGGGCTGTTTCCTAGAATTGGTAGTACCTAGAGTCAAGCATGAACCCTGGAGCCAGACTGCCTGCGTTAATTTCAGCTCCACCAATTTAGGAGTTGTATACTCTTGGGCAAGTTACTTCACTTCACTGTCTCAATTTCCCTATCCATAAAATGGTGATAAAGGTCGTACCTATCCCATGGGGTTATTGTGAGGTGATCTCAAGTATGCTAATTGCATAAAGCATTTAAAATGAAGCCACTTACACAGCAAACACTGTGTTATTCTAGAGCTACAAACCTTTATCTACAACTCCAAAATTAAAAGAATACTAAAAATCAAAAAGTCTTCCCCTGACGTTTGGCACAAATTAACTTGGCAGCAAAACCTGATCTAACTGACAGGAGGCTATTGTTAGTCTGTATTTATCCCTTATTCTGTATTAATAAACTTAAGAAATATCAACATGTTTGATTATGGAATGCTGCTCCACAGCCCCAGAATAGGTGTAACATCATAAATTGTATCTTTGTGTATTTCCTAAAAATCTGAAATATTCTCAATTTCAAAACACAGGAGTTTCAGAGAAGGGAGTGTGAACCTATATTTTATTATCCTTTGTTGGCCAGAGACCCTGTGTGACAACCATTGTGAGAAAACTCGCCATCTGGTGGTTGCAGTGGAGAACAAACAAAAACAGAATAAAACAAATAAAATAAACAAAATGCCATTATTAAAAGTTCCAATAGTGTAGAGCTTCCAATACAGTATATATACAAAAAATTGATCGTAACTTAAATTGATTACTAAGTCTAAATTGATTAGACTCTAAATTGGAATCATAAATTTAAAAATATTTTAAAATTGCTTTATCAGTTTGCTGAGGTTTCCTAATCCCAGAGTGACTCCTACTCCTAGCCAGGATGCAGGTGGATTTAGCATGTGCTACTTAGACTAGAATACTCTTTGATATTTTTTACTTTCCAATGCTTTCATTCTCACTTTCTTCTCTGAGACTTTCTTTTCTTACCTAATAGAATGCAAATCAAATGCCTTTGGACACCTTTCCCTTTATACCTAACACAACCTTTATGCCTGGGGTCAGCAAACTTTTTCTGTTAAGGGCCAGTTTGGACTTTGTGGGCCATTTGGTTGCACCTACTCAACTCTGCCATTGTGGAATGCAAGCAGTCATAGACATTACATAAATGAATCAGGGTGGCTTGTGTACAAAACTTCATTTATGGACACTGAAATTTAAATTTCATGTAATTTTCACAAGCCACAAATATTAGTCATGATTTTTAAAAACCATTTTAAAATGTAAAAACTATTCTTAGCTTGTGAGATGTGCAAACACAGGCAGTGGGCCAGATTTGGCTCATGGTGTAACAGGGAAGAGCCAATTCTGACTCCATGTTGGATCTGTTTCTTTTACTTTAAGCTTTGCTTTTTGTTGCTTTTGATATTGTAATCAAATTACAGTCTATAGCTGTAAGCATACATAATGGCCTGCCACAGGGAACCCTGCCCCTCTGGCTGTTAAACTAAAAGGCTTTTGTTCAGCTCACAGAGAGACATTGACCCTGCCCACCTGTGAATGGCTGCAGAAAAGAAATGAACACATCCCCTCCTATTTTTTGTTTTTTTTAAAAAGATTTTATTTATTTATTTTTGGCTGTGTCAGGTCTTAGTTGCGGCATGCAGACTCTTTGTTGCGGCACGTGGGCTTCTCTCTAGTTGTGGCACACAGGCTCCAGAGTGTGTGGGCTCTATAGTTTGTGGCACACAGGCTCTCTAGTTGAGGCACGTGAGCTCAGTAGTTGTGGCACACAGGCTTAGTTGCCCTGCAGCATGTGGGATCTTAGTTCCCTCAGCAGGGATCGAACCTGAGTCCCTTGCATTGTAAGGCGGATTCTTTACCACTGGATCACCAGGAGGTCCCCATCCCCTCCTATTTTGCAAGATAAATGGTCTTTTTACTTTACTTCCTCACCTCCTCCCCCTTTGTTCTACAAAAGAAACTGGCATTGAGACCCCGATAAGATGGTTTTTTGGGGACCCTAGTCCGCCATCTTCTCGGTCTGCTGGCTTTCCAAATAAAGTCTCTATTCCTTGCCTTAACACCTTGTCTCTCGATTTACTGGCCTGTCTGTCATGTGGCGAGTAGAGCTTGGACTTGGTAACAATGGGAGGGCTATAGTTTGCTGATGCCTGCCCTAACTCAGGGTTTCACAACCAGTTAAGCAGTGATGTCAATTCTTATTGTACATTCTTTTAAAATTCAGACTTCTCTGGAATTTCCCACATTCAGAAGTTATTTGGCAGGTAAGATTCTGTTCAGGGAGCACTTTGGAGTCAGGCCGCACCCCTTATCCCCACCTTCCTGTTGAACCATCCAGGTCTACGTATTACTTTCACTGAGCTTGTCAAATGAAATACTTTGTTTTGTGCAGGCGTGTAAAATATTGTTTTTCTGTTGCTTTCTTTTCCTTTGCTAACCCAGAAGGCTTAAGACCTTTACTATTACTATCTGGTCTAAGACGTTCCTAAATGGAGCAGATTTTTAAAATTTTCTAAATCGATAAAGCCAAAGTCTGATTTTTTTGTTTGTTTTGGAACTATCATTAAAAATTTTTTTTTTTAAATCTTTGCAATAATCAAACTTACAAAAACGTTAGTACATTACAGATAATCTTCTCCTGACCCATCTGAGAGTCGTTGACCTGATGACCCATCGCCCCCTAATACTTCATCAGGAAATTAACACTGATGTTACTACCACATAGTCCTCAGACTCGTTTCAGCAACTGTTCTAATAACGTTCTTGATAGCGAAATGATCCACTTCAGTTCGTTCAGTTAATGTATGTGTCTTCAGTTCTTTGGTTATTCTTTGACCTTGGTAGCCTTGGCACTTTTGAAGATCATAGGCCTGTTACTTTGTAAAATAACAATTTTCAATTTGGATTTACCTTATACTTCCTCATGATTACATTCAGGTTTTGCATCTTTGGCAGAAATATCACAGAAGGGATGCTGTGTTCTTCTCATTGCATCCTATCAAGTGGTGGAAGACTTAGATTTCTCTCATTTTGTTCACTTAAGGTGAACTCTGCCAGGCTTCTCCATTTTAAAACTCCTCTTTTTCCCATTGTACTTAAAAAATATTTTATGGAGAGGTACTTTGAAATTACTTACATATCCCATGCTTCATTAAACTATTCATTCATTCATATCAGTATAGACTCATAGTTTTCTCTTTTATTCAGTGATTTATAAGCCATTATTTGGATGCTCAGATTGTTCCAGATTTGCCCGGTAAGTCCCTTAAGGCTGGGTCTGTGTCCTTTTGACATGCGATTACTTTTTTGAGTACTTCCTTGCTTTCTTGCTCATCTTGTACTTTTCCTGCCCGGCCATGGAATCCGCCATTTCTCCAAAGACTCCTGGCTCCTTTAAGTGGAGAATGTAGTGCCTGAATCTGGATGCTAGGTGTATATGCACTGCACTGGAGGAAGAGGGGAACTGCTGCTCCACGGCTCACTTAGTGGACAGTGCTCCCCTATATTTCTTTATGTTGAAATTCATGAGTTCACACCAAAACCCAATACCCCCTATATTCAAACCCAATACCAGAGTTTATTCTAGTCTTTTCCCTTTCTGATGTGTAACATCTCCTCTAAAAATGAGAAAGCTGGCTTCCGTTATCCTTAATATTTCTGCTTATTTAATCAAGTTCCCTGTTCCTACCCAATCCACCATTGCCATCCCTCCCCTGCGTGGATGCCCTCCCCATCCCAAGTGTAGGATGACTTCCAGCACTAGGCCACACCCCCAGCTCCTACCCACACACACCAGGCTGGGAACCCATGTGGATGCCTGCCCCCATCTAATGGTGGAATTGTGGGTAAAGGAAAAAGGGGAAGGGGAAGGCTGAGTCTTGTTGAGGTTTTATGTAAATTCCACAAAGGAAGAGATCTTGGTTTTTGCTGATGTATCCCAAATACCTAACACAGATCCTAGCACGCGGTAGGCAATAAAAAACACCTTGAAAAATTTATAAAACGATAGGGTAAACAGTTCATTTAAATTCTTTATATTCAAATATTTAACTTCAAGATATTTCCCCATCATAATAGATGAACTTTTTATAACTATAAAGTTATCAGGTTCAGGAAACAGTTAAAAAGAAAGGTTAAATCTCTGATTAGGCAATGTGAAGTTTGTCTTAAATTTGGATTTATGTGCAGGGATAAAACCTCACAGAATCGCACTGAAAACAACAACATTGCTTGGGACCAATTTAACAAAATAGAAAAGGCATTACTTCTGAACAATATTAACAGATACATTGTTAAATCAGAACACACGGAGACAACTTCAGAGATGGATACAGGTATGGGGGGGCTGAAGCTTACATAACTTTGGAAGCATTTTTTAAGGAAAAGAATTAGGTACAGGGTCTTATAAGGGGACTGTGTAAGTGAGGAGCCCTGAATTTTAGGTAGCAAGTCTGCTCCTGGAAGGAAGTCAGAGTGAAAGTGTCCAGGCCCAATGCTCAGCACAGAGCAGGCATACAAAATTTTAAGATATTACTGAAGAACTCTGCATCCAGCCTGTTCTTCCACATATTAGGTCCTAAACAAATCTCTCTTAGATACTGCTAACTGACCCCTGACTTGTCCCTTCTTAGAAAACAGGTTTTAACGAAAGTTTTGCTGTTTAAGCAGGAATGACACAGGATTCCAATAAGGTCTTATCATTTTAATTGACTTTAATGATTATTGCTCATCTGCAAGGATTAATATTGCATTCATTAAAAATCATACAAAATAAACTTGTTCCTCCCAAGTTGCTCTCTACACGCTCCCTCTGATGCCAGACATTTTCCCACAGTGTCCTTTGTTACATGGCTTGACAGAGACGGAGCCCTTATCTAGTATTCCTATGGACACAGTAATAGATATGGGAGCAGGGGGCAGGCCACAGGGCAGCAGGACCTGGGCCCCTTCCCTCCAGCAGAACTCACACGATGGATACCACTGTTGGCCAGGTTACCTCCCCTAAAGGATGTGCTGTTCTGATTGGCTGGTTAAACGCCTTGGGAAAAAGGGCTTGAACCATTAGCATCTACAGAGAAGAAAGCATGGTCACACTGGCAAGGAGTGGGAATGGGCTGGTTACGGAGAAACAGGAGAGGGAAAAATGTTTTGGCAAGATCACTGACCCCTGCTAGGAAGTCACAGAGTGAAAGCTTTCCTTCTTAAGTTTCTATTTTTAATGTCTGTCTTCTCTGATCAATGGCAATAGGGAAATGAAAATTTCTAGTACCTAGCACTACTGCCTGACCCAACTTTGAAGGATCACCAGCTAGAACAAGTTGAGAATTTAGAATCCTGGATAATTATACACTTAAAGCTCATGAGCACAAAGCTCACCTGACCATGCAGAAATGCTGGTAAGCAGGGTGCATGGCATGGGAGTACATCTCTCTTATCTCTGAGGATTCTTTCAGAGTGTGAGCCAGGACACACCGATTATTTCCTCTATGCACAAACTGCCCTTTAAGGTCTCAGTTCATAAACTTTCTGTGACATGCGTCAATCAAAAGTGGTACTGCTTCTGTAAAACTAAAGCCCCAGACAAGTTATACAGAGCTAATTTCCCTCAGCCTGACCCAATTTATCATTCCTCCTCCCATCCACATCTACCTCCCTTTAAGTATTTTAAATTGCAGAAGCACAGCTGATTAGAAACTTGCTCTTAAAGGATAAATCCTAAAGACAGAGCTCAGTGCTGTATACTGAGTAATGGCTCAAGAAATTTGCTTTCAGCACAAGCTGATGGGGCAGAGCTGATAAAATTTACTGTTATGGCCCCAGTTCACTGATGCTATAAACTATGGGCTAGAAACAGAGGGATTATCAGAGTTTGAGATCTGCATTTCTCTAGACTCAACTCTGCACTTTTAGCTCCAAAGGTTCAAAAGATAAACTGATAACAACCACTCAAGCAGCTCCTCAGTATTAAGACTAAACATTTTTCTTACTTAAAAAAACAAAATAAAAAAACAAAAACCAAAAAAACAAACAAAACAAAAACAAACAGAAAAACCCAGAAATAAATGCTAGGGGACAAAATTCAACTTAATAGAGTACAGTCTGGATAAAAACCTGGAAAATGAGAGGGTCTGGTGGGAGTGGAGGAAGGGCTGTACTAAATCCAAGTGGGCCTACCAGATCTTAACAAGCGACACTCACTAGTACACATCTCTGAACCAAACATACCACCTTTACACAGGAAACAGGGCTTGGAACATCTAGGGGAAATTAACATGCACCACCTATATATAACCTACCTGCCTGGTAGGTACCATCCCTGCTCCTCTGAAGAAGTGAAAGAGCACTGATTTCAGCAGCTAAGAAATGGGCTCTTTTAAGGCAATTTAGACATTGCAGATTGTTCCACATAGAAGGTACCTTAGCATTTCCTGTTAATAAGGTACCCAATTAAGACTATGAAGTCCCCAGAAATGGTAAAGAAAGAATCACCTTTCTGGGCTGGGAGAGTAAAATCCTTCTTTAGTGACTAGGGTGAGAAACCTTGAATCTCAGTTTCATCTAAAGAGCCATGAAGCAAGTTCCTGTGTGGTCTGCAGAACTTGGATAATGAGATGAAAAAACAAGAAAGAAATTATAGGAAAAAAAATCAAGAGGAAAGGATTAAGAAGAAAATAAAAGTTTTCTTAAAAAATATTTCTTTTAGAGTTGTGTGGTTCACGTGGACTGGTCCTTGGTAATACGGTCCATTAGTATCTGTAAAGAAAGAGATTGACTGTTTAGTATTTGTGTCTTCCACATGAGCGTTCCAAGAAAAGAATCCAAAACAGAGAACACTCTCCAGGGTCCTTCCCCTGCCCAGGCCAGGGATGCCTGCAGTAATTCCCCAGGGATTGTTCCTCCCTGCGCTTCCAAAGGATTTCCAGCAATGCCACCTCTAGCTGTATTTCCTGCTCTCTAACACTATACATCAGTGGTCTTCAACCCTGACAATACATTAGAATAATCTGAAGTTTTACAAAATAAGCCGGGGCCCCATTCTAGACTAACTCTATTAGAATCTCTGGGGGTGAGGCTCAAGCTCCAAAATCTTAGGAAATGCTGACTTCTTTACATCTACTACTAGATACACAATTTCTCTGTTTACCTTGTTAGTGCGGGGCAGAGTTCTTGTACTCTTCAAAATTAGCTATAACACTATTTAAAAAAGCTGGCTAGCCTGCATGGCTTAATATTGGGGAGAAGAGCTTTTCATTTACTTTCTCCCAAGTTACCTGTAATAATTGGGTTTGAATGGCCCGTTTTTGTTGAGTCCCAGATATTTTGCTTGGTCATCTGTCAGCTCTGTCAGGTGGGCATCAAATGATGGCAGGTGCAAGCTGGCAACGTACTCATCTAGGAAGAACAAAGCGGCAGGGGGGCAGACTCCATTTCAAATATGCCTCTCAGGGCATAGCTTCCCCCTATTTTCATCTGAAGCTTCTTTGAGAGAGAGGACAAGGCTTGGAATAACTTCGAAAGAATCTAACTCGGAATATTTGCTTAATTTTAAAAAACCCCTCAAAGTTGCCTTTAAGGTATTTCTCTCAGTACATCCAGAGTGCACTTAGAAAGCCATTTGCCAGCGGGACAAAATGGGCCGACTTGTTCCTCCCCATTCTTCTCTGGCAAAGCTTTTGGGTTCACCTCAATGGCCAACATACCATGTACTATTCTCACTTTCCTGCAGCAACTTCCTTAGCTGGATCATAGTCAAATTATGAATCAAAGTGGACACCAGTAAGGTCAAAAGAGTTAAGTCATCAACATTTACTTACGATAAGATCCAAAAAGGCCTCAAATCTTAGGATCATGGATTTCTAAGGCAGCCGGCACAAATGTATTAGTTTTCCATAGATAAGCTTCCTGGGCTTTTGCCTTTATGAATATGAATTAAAAACCAAAAGCCAACACCCAAAGGTAAGCTGAGGTAAGCTGTTGAAGGGGACAACAGCAAGAAGTTTTTTAGCTTTAAGAGGACAGGGGTTTGGGCTGACCAATGAGAGGGGAGGTTGGCACCATATTCAGAAAGGTAAAGAACTAAAGATGATGCATTATGTCACGTGAACACAACACAGTTGACCCCTGGAATGACAGATTTTTTGTATATCTCATAGAAGATGGACAATAAAAACTGTATTTGTTTGTTTCTCTCATTTTGGTCCCAGGCTGTAATCAGTGGTAGTAAGTTTACTAAACTTCATAAAGCTACTCAGGATAAGAGCATCTACCCTAAACCATTGTGCTAAAGCACCTTTACTCATCAGCTGTAATTCTTACTAAAATTTTGCAATATATTTAGTATTATTCTCACTTTACTGATAAAGAAACTGAGGCTCATGGAGATTAGAACTTGTCCCGAGGTCCAAAAACCACTAAGTGCTAGAATAGGGATTAGAATCCTGACTCTAAATCTAATGCTTTTCATGATATTGATTTTACCACACCATGCAACAGTCTGGGGATCAATATAGGTTTCTACTGTTTTCACTCACCCATTTTCTTAGGAAGCAAGTATACATCTTGTTTGTATCGTCCCTCAGGTGCATTATAGAGTTCTATCAGTGCCAAAGCCTAAGAAGGGAAAAGAGGGTCAAAAAACACAAAAACGCTTCTTAGGGACATTAAAAAACAAAAACAAAAGAACTAGATTTAACAGGGTCTTGGGGTAAATATTTAAGTGATCTACCACAGTGACAGCACACAGGACTTGGACTGTAATAAACACCAGCACACAACATGGGAAGATTTACTGGTGCTTTTGTTTAGTTCCTAATAAAAGAAGACACTAAATACAATTGAGCTGAAACACTATATTCTAAATTAAAACAGCCAACCAAAGGGACACAAACACTGACTCTGCCTGACTAATGATTATTTTCTACACTTGAGAAAGCCGAAATCTTGACAACTTGTAACCTGAAGAAAACAGGTTGATAAGAACACAGGAGGGCACACTCTCATTGGAACTCTGATCTACGCCCAGTTCCACTCATCTTAGCGCAGGCTAAGCCGGCCTTTTGTCACATACCTGTGTTGTAGCTGTGATGGACAGAACAAAGGTGGGAACTGTGGAGCAGCTCAGATTGAGCAGACGACCCTAAAAAGTTGAAACAGTTGTGTTATCCCTCTGTCATGTCATGCAAGTCACACAAATGCTGGAAAGGACTTTATACTCCTTCTAGACTCAGTTAGTAGAGGAAGAATTACAGTTCCAAATCAGGACTCTAGGTTTTATCTTATTTTCTGCAAGTCCATCTGAGTCTGACAAACTGAAGAATCAGCGGTGGTCAGGAAGTAGTATGTTACTTAGTAAAAAGTAGGTATTTTTTGAGTGATTCTGTTTGGAGACCAGACTATTTGAGAAATATACCTCTACCCAAAGACAGAATTCAGGGAAACATAGGCCGAATATGTTTACCCTGCCACCCCTCCCCGGATGGCTCTAACCATATTGTTTGTGCTGTACTGCCCGAACCCTTCTGTGTGTGCACCTCTGCCAGAAGGACGACGCGTTTGCCATCTGGCCAGATGACATGATCCACCTGAGAACGTACTCGCTCCCATGTAAGCTCCGGAGTGCGGAGGCTGGTCTGAAAGGAAGAGAGCGCAGTTGACTGGCTATAATGGAAGGAAGCAAAAAAAGGCCTAGCAACAAATCAATGAGAGAAGGCTTACCACATCAATTTCCGTGTTTGAGTGGCCCATATTGCATACGATACAACTGTTTTTCATGCGATCCAAATGCTCCCGTGTCACTACGTTCTTATTTCCTAAAAGTAAAGGAGAGTGGCTGAGGAAACAGATCCTGGTGGGGAAAGGTACTGACTAGCTTTCAGTTAGAACGTGGGACAGAGGTTTGCTGGCACTAAAGAGCATGTATACATTGTGAGGAAAGAAATGTGTGTTGCCTAACAGCTCTTTAGGCTCAGTTATTTGGTTTTAAGATCAAGCAGGATAAAAAGCCACCAAGGAAAAAGGCTCTTTGTTCAGGAAAATATGTTAAGGTTCTGATAGCTTACTCTAGTTCTCAGACTTCTAAACACAACACAGGTCTTACCTACTTTATATAAAAGTTAATTAGATCATTTTCAAGATTTAACCTCAGAGTTAATACTCCTCCATGTACACCAAAGCACTGACACTTACCTGTGCAAGTTATTACGACATCAACTTGCCGGATGACTTCATTCAGCTTTACCACCCTGAACCCATCCATGCTGGAAGAAAAGGAAGGAACACTATGAGCAAAAGCAAGGAGGCAGTGGGACAGAAGCTGGTCACAAAATGAGACAATTAAATGTCTTTCTAAAGTTAAATCCAGGGCTACCTCGCTGGAATGGTAGTAATAAGCTGTGCTAAACTATACACACTGGGCTCTTCAGACTCCCCAAGATTCCATCCAGGAAGGGAAAACACCAAGAAGCTCTATGAGTGCCCTATGATTACAATGCAGGGAATAAAGCAATCTTAGCCTTCTCCTTCTTTGAGAAATTTCTCCAAGGAATGGTTAATACAATAATCAAACTCTTAGAAACATAAAGTCCCTGGAGTGAACCTAATGGTATTACCGCTGTTCTTACCAGGCCTGCAGAGCACAGATGGGGTCAATTTCTGTGATATAGACAATTGCTCCGAGGGCCTTGAGAGCAGCACAGCAGCCCTTTCCCACCTGCAGAGCATAAGGAAGAAGTCAGGTCCATTCAGGCACAGATATTTAGGCAGGTAGGCTCTCTGGGAGATGGGAATTAGCCTCCCTGAAACCACCAATCATCTAGCAAGTCCTTGCAAAGATGCTCCAATCCAAGCAGAGGAGAAACAGATCCTGATTATGTTGTGACCCTTAGAGGAGTGATTTAGCAGACATTTCAAGGGCTTTAGCAAGGGCTGGAGCTTGGGATAGTAGAAGAGATAAAGGAAATAAAAGTATCACCATCAAGGAAACAAGACCAAGGAAGATCAACTGTAACCTCTCGTTTCTTGTTCCAGGAAAGCCTGATAACTATCACTTGAGAAGCATCTCACTCAAGGACAGCCTAGCAGCTCAGAAACTTCTGTGGGTCATTGTTTATGACAATAAATAAAGTCCCCTGTCATCTATTCTAGTTTAGAGATAATCAACTATATGCCACTTCAGGTTTTACCCTTCACTCCACTAAGTCACCTGTGGGACCAAAATGCTACATATTTACTTGAATTAAGTCTCATAATGAAAAGGTTACTGTTATAACTGGGGGGAAATGATGGCAACATTCCATACCATAAGACAAAGTGGTGAAATCTGAAAACTCAATTCATTCTATATGTCTCTATTCATAAATCTGAATAAAGGACTTTTGCTACTATTTTGAGACACTTTATCTAAAAGCATATTTTAAACCCTGCATCAGTAACTCTACACTGACAGCACAAGTCTCCTTCACTCAAAATTTCTAACAAGTCTGTGAAAAGGCAGACACTGAGGCCCAGCTACTTACCTCACCATAGCCACACACCACCACTTGTTTCCCACCAAACATTACATCTGTGGTCCTCTTCAGGCTGTGGAAACAGACAAGCCTCAACTCAAACATTATTAGATCAAATACAGTCCCTCTGAAAATTTAAGTGTGGGCAATGCCCCATAAGAACTTCAACTGGAAGTTGGCTGGGCTCAGTATGAGATAGAATGCCTCTAACAAACTTTTAAAGCCATAGGAAGACCAGGGGGCAAAACTGGAGGGATATCAGACTAACATTATAACCCAACCCAAATTTACCCCCTATAAATTTGAATAATTATACGTTTCAACCTACCCATCTAAAATGGATTCTCGGCAGCAGTATAAGTTATCAAATTTCTGTTTGGTAACAGAATCGTTGACGTTCATGGCTGGAACACAGAGTTTCCCAGCTTTGGAGAGCTGATACAGCCTAAAGGGAGAAGAAAGCCACAAAAACAAAAACAAAGTTAGCTGGTAAAACACAGGAGCTGGCAAAGTCTGCCTAATTCTCTTCAAGCTCTGTGCTGCCCTCCCCAGTCTTATTTATTGCCCAAGAATATTAGTAAACAAGGTAATTCCTTGTTATCCCTCCTAACTTCTTTTCATTTTCTCTTTCCCAACTCCCCCCCGCCTTTTTTTGGAAGGAAAAAAACCTTTCAATTGAAGAAATTTACTTCTCTTTCATAAAAGGGGATACATTTCCTTAGACCAGCATTTTCTTAATCTTTAAAGAAAATCCATGCCTACTTCTGATAAAGATTATCAATGATTCTGATATGGTTCCGTGTGTGTGTGTGTGTGTTTAAGCATGTGCAAGGTGCCCCCAAAGGAGAAACACTCTCTTAGATATTTTATAGGTACTCCAACAAGCAAATAATATTTTGCCCAGTTTTATTTTTTGTAATGTGTATAACATATAGTTTTACAATAGATTTTTTTCGTATTTCAGATATAAAATTATAATCCAAAATTGAATACAGTTTTTCAAGATATATTCATTCCCTACCTCCCAGCAATGACTGAGAATCACAGTGGAATAAATGGGAGAGAAAATCTCTGAACTAGAATCTGAAATAACTTCCTTTTAGGGTCTCCTTGATTTTTTCCAAAGGTATATATACTCAAAAGTTTTATCTAATGAAGATACTCCCATTTAGTTACAAGGCTGAAACATAGCCCTAAAGCCTAAAAGAGACCAGAAGAATCTGCTGAGGCAAGGACACAAGGGGCAGCTACTCCAGAATCTGTTACCTGTGAACACCAGTCACGCTCTCTTCCACAATGCCTCGGATCTTCTTAAACACGTTTGGATACTTCTTATAAACCCAGTGGGTTAAGTCTCCCCCATCATCCAGGATCTATAGAACAGCCAGAAGACTTCTATGGGCATTCAGGCTGCTAGAGCTGGGGGGAACTTTGAACCCACTTTCTGCACTAGTAAGAGAGCCCTGTATGTTTTGGAGAGCACTCCTCAGAGCTCCTTAGAGCAGGTTTAGACAGTGGAAACACAGTCAAATTTGTTGGTGTAAAATGGTTATAAGGATTCCTAAGTTTGTTCTAGGCTATGGTGAAGAGTAGTAGGCTAATCACAGACTCATTTTTTAGTCTAGAGCCCTGATATAAAGCCCCTTGGAACGTAAAAGGAGAGCTGGGGCAGGAAGGAAAGAAACCAGAATTTTACTCCAAAGAGGTACCATATCATTTTCTTCTATTTCATTCTGCTGTGTATGAGCCACATGTGTTCAGTTGGTCTTACCCTTCCCCCGCCTTTCCATTCAGTACTCAGACCCATCCTGAATAGGTATCAAGCTAACCATTTTGGCAACAAAGTAAGTGCATAAGACCAAACATCCGAAACATATTTAGGGAACCATGCTTTGAGGGAAAAAAGGAAAGAAATCCATTGTCAAAAGTGTAGGATGAATATGCATTATTACCATGTTGGCTTGCCACCCATCCATGTTCACACAGCGGTCAATACACCACCAGAAGTCATCTTCTGACTCGCCCTTCCAAGCAAACACTGCAACTCCTGTAGATATGGAAACAAATCAGCTCATTCCTCTTTGAGGGAGTGTCCTATACCAACATCACTCTCTGAGATCCAGGTGAAGAGAAAAAGGCTAAAGAAATTACGCTGGAAAGGAAACAACTTACGGAGGGCAAGAAGTCAAAAGAGCATCTTTAGTTCAGAAATTAGTTAAGAATTTAAGGGATTTTTGTTTTTGAAAGTATTTTAGAACCTTAAAATGTTATTCTCTTCGGTCAATTTTATACGTGGAACTTTATTCTAAGGAGATAAAATGAAGTGGGAATCAAAACAAAGCTGTTCACTACAGCATTATTTATATTAGCAAATATCTTGAAACAAACTAAATGTTCAACATTAGGAAAACAGTGAAGTAAAATCCCATGGCCATATGACTATTATAAAGGATGCTGTCGAAGTTTTCAGTGACATGGAAACTACTTCTGAAAATGTTATATTTACGTTATAAAATTGTATATATACCGAGACTTATTTCATTTCTGTAAAAAGTGAACAGAAAAATGGAAAAATATGTCAAATATCATCTCTGTGTAGCAGGATTTTAGTTTTTTTGGGGAACCTCTTAAATTTTCTGCAATAAACATCAGAAAAGAGTAAACAAGAAAAACAAAAGTACTATACAGTTGTTTTCTGAGGGTCATAGGAAGATGGGAGAACCTTAAAGAAACTTCAGAGTGATTTTCCTTTGAACATTTTAACAATAAAAATTACTTATGTTTAACTGAACTCGTAAGTAGTTCATATATTTTCAATGAAATATTGAATACCAAATTATCTAATGAACTATCAAATAGATGGTACCTCTTACTTGTGTTCTCTCAAAAGTGAGGAGACTTTTGTGAAAGGAGACCAGCTGAGCTCATACTCACACAGCTCACATAGTTTAAAGTTCTTTCTCATTCATTTAACATTAGAATTGGGCATTTCCCCATATATTATATTCTTTACAAAGCTCATTTTAAATGACTATACAATATTCCATTATGCATATGGACCTTTATTATCCATTTCCTTCCTGCTGACACTTTTATTACCCTCCACATTTTACAGCACCTAGACATACATGACATTGTAAAGATAATTCTGATATGTAAAAATTATGTTTAGATAATTATTTTGCAGCAAAGTCGGTGAAAAAAGCCGAACTTACCAGCCTCAGCCAGTGCTGCAGCCACTTCATTTTGAGTGGAGTAGATGTTGCAGGCAGACCAGCGGCACTGAGCCCCCAGGGCACAGAGTGTTTCAATCAACACCTATACAGATGTATAGGAAGACAGAGTGAGAAGGAGGAGGGCCAGACTTGAGTGGTAACTAAGAGAACAATGCCCAGCAACTCAGCAGCAACAGGTGCTACACTGGGAAGTTACAAAAGGGTGTGTGATCCACTAGTCAGTACACTGGAATCTAACTTTACCCCCCAAAAATGGTCCCAAACGTCTTAATAACATATTTATAACAATCACATTTTTGCAAATCGAGATCTCCCTAAGTCAGGTTGGTTAAAAGTAGGTTATATCTACACAATCAAAGTAGAAAACCCCATTATTGTGTAACTGGGAGGTTCCACTTAATAGTTAGCACTTGGAAGTTAGATAGGGAAGGAAAAGCAAGTTAAAAAAAAAAGAAAAAGTGTCCCTCCCCACCCCCACTCCCATCAGAAGATCATCACTTTTCTCCCAACAAACTCACCGCTGTCTGGGCTGTGATATGTGTACAGCCCACTATTTTAGCACCAGCCAAGGGCTTCTCTCCCTGAGCACGTTTCCTGAGTGAAATCAGAGCAGACATGTCTGTGAAAGAACAGAGTATTTGAGCTAGGTCTGCACTAGCAATATCATTAATTCCTGCCCCAGCGACATCTAGGGCTGGTCTGGATCTGTTGAGATATGGTGAGGTAAGGAAGAAAAAACTCTAAGCACATTTTTAATTTTTATTTAATTTTATTTTATTTTTGGCCGTGCCACGCGGCTTGTGGGATTTTAGTTCCCCGACCAGGGATTGAACCCGGGCCCTTGGCAGGGAGAGCATGGAGTCCTAACCACTGGACAGCCAGGGAATTCCCTCTAAGCATATTTATTTGATGTCTGGCAGCTTCAACTGCAGAACAACAGCAGTGAGTTGTCATCTAATCACTTGGAATTTCTCTCTTCCTCTACAGTTTCAGCCTTATATACAAAGGGCTTATATGTAGTCAAATTCTCAAAAGTGATAGAAATGGAAGGTGAGTGTCACCATTCATCTGGGAGAAGAGGGAAGTAGTTATGGCATTGGCTAATGGATTCCTATATACTACAATCATCAGACCAGGAAGAAAGACTTTACATCAGCAGAAGCCACTTGCTTTTGTTTTTCTACGCTGTCTAATCCTATTCTATCAGTTTGTTTGAGTTCTGTACTCCTGCCCGGTATAGAACATGTCTCCAATGTGAAAACAACAAGAGTAAAGAGACATTATTGCGAGTGGGGCTGGGTAGAAAAACCAAGATTTAACTGATTGTCAGTCATTTTTACTCTTGCTCCAGCAGAGGGTGCTCAGGATCAAAGACCAAAAGAGACCCTAGGTCACCACATCCTTAGCTGAAAACCCTCCCACATTTGCTGCTTCTGGGAAATCTGGGTCTCTGAGATTGGCAGCTATGGTAGGATCCCGCAGAACTAACCACCATGTACTGATCCAGGACTTGCTGACTCTGCAAGCAGATCTTTGAATATGGTGTCATGCGGGAGGAAAAGGGAAAGTACTCTGTGTAATTACCACACGCTGAGAACAGGAAGCAGCAGGGAGAACAAGAACAAGAATCCTGAGGCTCAAGCTCCATACAGATAGATTTGTTTATATAAAAGCCCAGGATACTGGAGTTTCCCAGGAGACTTTCAAGTTAGCTTTCCAGCCTTAAGCTGTTTGTGCATTCTGATGACTAGCAAGTGGGCTGCTTCTGGTCCCCTACCCACTCCCTTTCTTTACCTTGCTCTGCAATCTCAATCTCCCGGCGTCCAAATTCTGCCTGCTTGATGTTCTTCACACAGAAATTGCTGCTGCCCTTGGAGTTGGTTTGCTGCTTTTCTCGGGGGGAAACCTCATCATCAGAGCTATCTGTATAGGACGCAGCTAGAACCAGGAAAGAAAGAAATGAGGAAAGAAAAAACTCAATGGCCCCAACTCCACAGAGTGCAGTCACCAAGGGACTCTCATTTAAGTTAAGCGAACACTCTTAATTGGAGCCACCTTTTACGTCTCTCTCCGTTCTACTCCTCCAGAGTCTAAGAAATGGTATGAATGAAACTGTTGTAGATCTTTCGGTATTGTGGCCCTTTCCCCGCCCCGCCCCACCATGACTTTGCCATTAGTGCCTGTGATAAGGAGCTATTGATCCCAAACCTGCACCAGCTCAAGAGAATCCCTCAAAACAGGGGCACTTGGTCCCAACCGGGACTAGAACCAGACATGGCAAAAATGGAAGAATAATTTAGGCCATATAAGGAATGTTATTTCTATAGATCACTAGTTCTCAAACTTAAGTATCTAAAGCATCTGTCAGAATCACATGGAAGGCTTGTTGAAACACAGATGGCTAGGGCCCCACTGCCAGAAACTCCCATTCAGTAGGTCTCAGATGGGACCCAAGAATTAGCATTTCTAACAAATCCCCAAGTGCTGCTGATATTGCTGTTTAGAGGATCATACTTTGAGAACCATTAATGTAAAAGAATAAAAACAGTAAGATAACCTTATCTTATAAAATCTTATAAAGAGATTTTACACTAGGTTGCACTAAGGAACACAGAAATGCCACAAAAGATGAGCAGCACTGATTCTGTTGCCAGCCCTGAGATCACTCAAGATGTTCAACTTTAAAAAGCAGCTTCACAAAAAGCCAAAAATGTCCTTGCAGATAGATACGCAGGAGAATATAAAGCAAGGAGAATATAAAGCAATCACTCCTTACCTCTCAAATCACTTTTTTTCTCTCATTGAATATTTTCCTGATCACCGTCTCTGCCAGTGTACCAGGTCTCTCACTGACTTCTACATACACATCCTCCTCTGTCCAGCTAACACAAATACTACTAAAGGTTATCTATCCACTAGGACAATTTAACTCTATCACTAAGCTTTTAAAAATGCTCTACTAGGTCCCCATAAAACATGGCCATCAAGATCTTTAAAGACTTCTTAAAGCTTCCATCACTCATCCCAACTTTTTCTCTCATAACTCAATCTTTCAAATTTTTGTCTCTTAGCTATAATTAGCCTGCTTGCCACCTATCACTTTTTGTATCTGTCTCACTCCAAGACACCTTTTCACTTATGACAGCCATTATATTTTGGAACCTTTTCTTGCACACATGCTCACAGTGAGACTGCATATTCATTTATTTCCGTACTTAACCCTGTATACCACCATTTGTACTTGTCTGCCTATCTTGTCCATAATGGGTTAACAGTGTCACAGGGCAGAGAATAAGTTTTTAAAAATTGTCTATCCGTTTCTTTTTTTTTAAACAGTCCTTATACCTCAAGCCCAGTCCTAATGTTAATAATACAATGCAAACAAGATTATGGCAAAAGAAAATAAATGGCTTTTGGTACAAATTCCTTTGCTGACATTCATAGCAATCTATGACCTTGAGCAAGCCTTTTAATCTTTTAACAATGTTTCCTCAGTTGAACAATGAGGGGGTTGGATTAGATGCCCCGTTTCCTCCAGTACTCAAACTGAGATTCTATATCCTTTTCCATGTTAATTTTCTAATACCCGCCTCTAAAGTTGAGAAGGGCACAGTTCAAAGCAGAAAAAAAGACTGCTTATATAGGGATAAGATAGGAGAGGAGAACTAAAAAGAAACAGCTGGAGCCACATTAGTTGGACTCTTTCCCACTCCAGAGGTTAAGAGGGGAAGATACTTCAACATAAAGGGTAACCTAGTAAATAAAAAGAGCTAAATACTAATTTTTTTTTGCGGTATGCGGGCCTCTCACCACCGTGGCCTCTCCCATTGCGGAGCACAGGCTCCGGACGCGCAGGCTCAGCAGCCGTGTCTCACGGGCCCAGCGGCTCCGTGGCATGTGGAATCCTCCCGGACCGGGGCATGAACTCGTGTCCCCTGCATCAGCAGGTGGACTCTCAACCACTGCGCCACCAGGGAAGCCCACTAATTTTTATTGTTGACAATTCAAGCAGTCTTAAAGGCAAGAAAGAAAAATAGGTGGCAGGGTATATCTTTAACAAAGAAATCAGAAATTATGCTTCCAAAGTACACCTCTTCTTCAAGGCCAGTTCTGGCAGCCAAAATACCATTGATTTTCTCCCTTCTCAATGTGGGTGAATAAACGTGGGAATGGGAACCGGCCCAGTACTACCAACCAGGAACTGGCCACAGACCACACACAGAGACCATCGGGGAGGAAAGTCTCACGATGACAAAAGCTTCTCCAGCTACAACCCTGGCTGGGAACATTCCCATTGCTCAACCACTAGTTATCAGCTTTCAGCACAAAGACAGGCAGTCCTGACATGAGGTATTTTCAGATCCTAGATAAGTGAAAAGAACTGGGTAGAGTACTAGCTCAAGACTCTGGAATAGGGAGGAGAGATCAGAAAGAACAGGAAGTTCACACCTACCTGAACTGTAGCTGTCAGTGGAGGACTGAGAAATAGAGCGAGACAAAGATCGTCGACCAGTCTTGGTGGGGAATTTGGTGAACTCCTGCATGTCATCAGCAAACTGGATTTGCTATAAGAGGAAGACAAAAAGTTGAAACTTACAACAAGGATTCTATGAAATGTTTCATTTTTAAAGGCTATACATTGCCTCCCCTAAAAGCTAGTAGTATCAGGTGGCTCCTACTAAGCCAGTAATTCTTCCACCAGAAATGAGGGTGGAGGAGGCTATTCTTTGACTCCTCCCAAAATGCCAATTACTATCTCTTCCCGATGGCTTCAGCAGAATTTTGTGGGTACAGGGGGAGGAGAGAGAGCTTAAGACCCAACTTCGTTTAGCATTTGTCTAATTTCACAGGTCTTCCTTCCCACGTTCCATAAAGTTTTCTTTTCTCTTCTCTTCTAACCCTGAGACATTAAACTCTTTACCCTTGCTCTCAACTCTATCAAAAAGCAGGCATAATCTCTTAGGGCTTCTGCTTGATTTTTATTTCAGAATATTCTCTTGTAGCATATTCTTATCCTGAAGTTAGCAATGGTCTTGTTTTTTTGAAAGAATTATGAAGAGATGCCTTAAATGGTGATGGGCATTGGGGTGCTAATAGTCAGAGTCCAATCATGTACCTACCCTTCACAAAGCCAATGGAATACTGCCAGAACCTTCTATACACAGTAAAATACCAGAATATTCTAATAAAAATTTAAAAACTCACATACCATAGTAAATTCCAACTAATTAGGACTAATATATATATATATATATATATATATATATATATATATTTTTTTTTTTTTTTGCGGTACGCGGGCCTCTCACTGCTGTGGCCTCTCCCGTTGCGGAGCACAGGTGCTGGACGCACAGGCCCAGTGGCCATGGCTCACGGGCCCAGCCGCTCCGCGGCATGTGGGATCTTCCCGGACTGGGGCACAAACCCGTGTCCCCTGCATCGGCAGGTGGACCCTCAACCACTGCGTCACCAGGGAAGCCCAAATTAGGACTAATTTGAAGGAAGGAGAGAATAATGACTTGGTAAACTCTGTATTAAAAACTTACTTAACCATAATTCAAAAAGAGTCATGTACCACGATGTTCATTGCGGCACTATTTACAATAGCCAGGACATGGAAGCAACCTAAGCGTCCACTGACAGATGAATGGATAAAGAAATATGGCACATATATACAGTGGAATATTACTCAGCCCTAAAAAGAAACGAAATTGAGTTATTTGTAGTGAGGTGAATGGACCTAGAGTCTGTCATACAGAGTGAAGAAAGTCAGAAAGAGAAAAACAAATACCATATGCTAACACATATATACGGAATCTAAAAAAAAATGGTTCTGATGAACCTAGGGGCAGTACAGGAATAAAGACACAGACGTAGAGAATGGACTTGAGGACACGGGGAAGGGGAAGGGTAAGCTGGGATGAAGTAAGAGTAGCACTGACATATAT
The DNA here is from genome assembly GCF_964374135.1 of Grampus griseus. Classification (NCBI taxonomy): domain Eukaryota; kingdom Metazoa; phylum Chordata; class Mammalia; order Artiodactyla; family Delphinidae; genus Grampus; species Grampus griseus. The sequence goes on from NC_139017.1 coordinate 87,037,971, forward strand.
ACACTACCAAATGTAAAATAGCTAGTGGGAAGCAGCTGCATGGCACAGGGAGATCAGCTCGGTGCTTTGCGACCACCTAGAGGGGTGGGATAAGGAGGGTGGGAGGGAGATGCAAGAGGGAGGGGATATGGAGGTATATGTATGCATATAGCTGATTCACTTTGTTATACAGCAGAAACTAACACAACACTGTAAAGCAATTATACTCCAATAAAAATGTTAAAAAAAACTTTCTTAAATGAAATAAGGCAGAAACAGATAACTTTTGAAGGATACTTGGAAGACCGGCTTTAATAAATAGCAAATAGCTTACAATTAACATTATTTATAGTTAAATTAATTAGTGTTTCTAAAGTGTAGGAAAACACTTCTATTAACTGGTTTAAACCTTCCTCCTAAATGCCTGTTTAAACTCTGACAAACCCTTTCTTTGAAATATAAAATAAACCTCGACCTCCTCTGAAAAACAGAATGGTTTGAGAATCTGAATCAAGCTTCTCCTCACAAGCTGATTAAATCTGAAAAGGTTCCCATGGAGAATTCATTAAGCTAAGTTTTCAGCAAATAATATCTGGAAATGTAACCTATTACAGATTAAAATCTTCTCTCCATAATGCTAGCAACCTGGTTATAGGCATTTTGAAGCCAGGAATAGTAAAACGCCCATTAGTTACAGCTGCTAAACATTCCCCTCCTCTGTCATATGTACCCTCCAGCTAGGGTAGCATCTGGTGGCAGTGTAAGAATCAGGAATAACTGTGCAGCCTAGGCACAGGCAGCTAATATGAGCAAGGCGATTACTGAATTAGTAGGATTCTACAGGTAATGAAGCAGTAATCAAGGGAACACAGACTTGTGTTTTTACACCAAGAATCAAAGCGGAGAATACTGATGTCACAGATAATACTACTGGGCAGCAGGCCTGAAAGAAAAACTTCAGTGTACTTTCATTTTAAACCTACCTTGGTTTACCATCCAACTGGGCAGTTTTTCTTTAGGTTACTTTGTGAAATAGAGAGGAGGCAGAGTCCACAGACTGTATTTTTAAGTTTAAGGACAGATCCTAAAGGCATGGAAGGGAAAGAGAGCTACATATTCTGGCATCTAGACCAGGATCTTGCACATAGGAAGCGTTCAATAATTATTTGTAGAATGAGTGAACCTTTCAAATTTCTTTCTTCTATAAGATCAAGTCAATTGAATTTCAAAAATAAATAAGTAAATAATAAAGATTCAAGCTAAACCACAAACACTACACCTGAACTTGATTAACAAGTATCTTCGTACACCTGAAGAAGCAGCTTTTTTAGTTTAGGTGCTAAAACTTTAATTAGCTTAAATGTCAAAAACACAACTGCCTTTCAAACCCAAACCAAACCAAACCAAAACCATTTATTGAAGTGACCACAAGTCAGCACCTGCCCTTCTAGATAGGATTTCCCACTGTATGTTCACATGACTTCTGCAGTCAGCAAAGCTAGATTTACTGAAGGGATTAATCCAGGGCCAAGGTAATGACTTTCAACCCAATATGCAGTTATTTTGGTGGCAGAAAAAACAGTCAAGAGACCATCAACACCGTTTAACACTCTCCAGAGGCAGCTCTTCCTCCATCAGCTTCCTTGCTCCTGGCCTAGGCAGCCTATTTGGAAGTTGCTCTCCTCTAATGACTGTTACGACTCCCTCCCTGTTCATCTTTTTTTTCCCCCAAAGGTTCTGGGTATATTCCCAGACACCACCTACCTGGGGGTAGGAAGGGTGAAGGAGGGAAATGCAATAACACTTGCAGTTTTTTTAAATAAAAAATATAGACAGCCTGCTGTGTCAAGACAGATATGTATTTCTTTAGCAACCTAAGAACTAATAGTCATAATCCCACCTTGTAGAATGGGATTAGGTTTTAGTAGCCTAAAGCTTAGCAAAATCTTTCCCATCTAAAAATATGAGACTGTTGCAAGCAGCTTACTAATCACTGCAGCGCCTCATCTCTCAGATAATGAATATGGTCCATATTTGAAGTGGGCAGAGAGTTAACTCAGGCCATGACATAAATGGGTCACTGTCTATTCTTGCAGCATATTGATAATCTCAATGCTTATAAATAAAATGATTCAGCTACACAAAGATACATGATAACCTTGTCTTCTCTCCCACCCCAAACTACGTGCAGAAGAGAACCTATATCAATAACTGCTGCTGTGAAATGCAGCTTCTCTGCTAGTTTCCATCAGGCCTGCTAGCTCCACTGGCTATCTTCATAGCTAGTAGCTCTGTCTTCTTGGTGAAATACCTCCTGGAGTGTTGTTCACCTTCACATTGTAAATAGACAGTGCTGCCAAAAGCAATTTACAGATATCACAAGTTTTCTCTCTAGTGAAGCCAGATCTCAATAATAGCCTTCTAATTGGGTTGGACTCACTGCATTTAAGCAAAACATGGTTATTTAGTTGAAAACAAAATACAAAAAATGACTACAAAGTCGTCTGTTTACATTACTTCCTATTTATCATGATTTCTTCCAATCATTATTAAGTCTTAATTGGTATGCTTTCATGTTTCTTCAAATCTAGACCTGTAAGGAATGCCAGGTCTAATATGATGTAGGATGGGGATGAGGAGGAGGGAAAAGAAGATAGTTGAAGTCCAAAAAGATCTGAAAATCAAAAAGTCCTATGTTAAAGAACTATTCTGTTTCAATACTCACTACCCCATATAAACAGCCTTACCCACAACAAACACACCAGTGTTCTATTTTTTTGGCCGGGCCACGTGGTTTGCAGGATCTTACTTCCTCGACCAGGGATTGAACCCAGGCCCACGGCAGTGAAAGCACGGAGTCCTAACCACTGGACCGCCAGGGAATTCCCACCAGTGTTCTATTCTTGAACTAATATCAATCATATATGAGAAAGGTTAGAATATCAGATTGACCCATTCTGCAAATAGCACATCCAAATACAGAAGTGTACTTGCTGTGCCTTAGCGACTCAATTAAATGTCAGGCCAATTTTATGTGCTATTTTAGAGCACCTTTTAAAATAGCTTGGTGGGTACAATGGTTGACTCTTCTATGTGATACTGAGAATGGTAAGAAAAGCTCTACTGAAGAAACAATTTGGCGTATGGTACATCTACCACCTAGTGGTAAGTCTAGTGACAGACTGAGCTAAAAGAATTGCTCTACAGAACTTAGCAAGAAGAAGGAATCATAGGCAATCGATAACAGCTATAAGACTCCAGAGAAGAAAAACAGTCGTATACTACTTGTTTAGTTGATCTTAATTGATATTTTTTACCATCAGAAGCTGAGAAGTTTACTTCCACAAACACATGGTCTATCTACTCAGATTAAGTAGCTTAATTACACTTCCTTCCCAGGTCCCACCCAATTTTGCCTTCTAGGTCCTAAATCAGAGAATTAATAGCCACCAGAATTCTGCTATGACACTATGGCCAGTGGAGGGTGATCAGGATAATATTCAGGGTATTACATTCCTTTAGCCAATACATCTAGTAGGCACCAACTAAGTACTCAGTGCTATTTCAGGAAAGATCTATGGAAGATCTATGGACTCCTTCCAGGACTCCTACCACATCTTTTCTAATCCCCTTTTCACACATCTTCTGGCTAATTTATTCTTTCTTCCACAGATTCTACTCTCACCTGCTTTTTTTTCAGAGGAAATGAAGAGAGTATGGCTGTCAGCATAAAAAAAGTCCAAGACCTTTTCTTGATACTTACCACTGATCAGTCTGATTTCCATTTCAGATGAATCCAAAGAAACAGTTATCAATAAACACCAACTTCTTGGTACAAGAACTATTTCAGACTTCCAATCAGGCAAAAGAAACTTCCCAAATGAAAGGCATCCCTTCCTCAACTTGTGGCCCGCAGGTACACCAACAGAAAACAGTTTATCTCAAGGGAATCAATCTCAGGCCACAGAGTCGAACCCAGAGCCACCTCCAGTCACTTCTTCCATTCCCTGGTGCAGAAACCAGTCTTCTGAGACTCGGCAGGTTTTGGCTGCTCACTGTCCTCCTTCCCTGTCTCAAGTTTCTTAAGTTCTCAGTTTCCCCAGATGGGGCCTGAGTTTCTAGAGGGAGGGGGTAGGCAAGCTAATCACAGCACACATCTCCCTCCCCCACTCCACTGGGCTGTGTCTCAATAGTAACAGGATATAACACACACACACACTGCTAGAAACCAATTCCACTGTCACAAGAAACACTCCTTTCAAAATGGGACTCAACTTGATCTTTCTTCAATGTTGGTGGGAGCAAGGGGTGTGGCAAAACCAGGGCCCACACTGCTGAGTCACTTAAATGGTGAGGAAGGAACATAAAGCTTGAAAAACTCTGCCAAAGAGTGGTTTTACCCTTATCAGCTACTCCCCCTCTCTTTGTATTAGAGAGCACACTTCATTGGCTTTCTATTATCTCCTAAAGTGCTCTAGTGAAAGTGAGTGATCTAGGCCTCCAACTGCCAACTAGAGGTAAAATTAAGAGGTTTAAAAAATGGCAACAAGTGGGCTTCCCTGGTGACGCAGTGGTTGAGAGTCCGCCTGCCGACACAGGAGACACGGGTTCGTGCCCCGGTCCGGGAAGATCCCACATGCCGCTGAGCGGCTGGGCCCGTGAGCCATGGCTGCTGAGCCTGCGCGTCCGGAGCCTGTGCTCCGCAGCGGGAGGGGCCACAGCGGTGAGAGGCCCACGTACCGCAAAAAAAAAAAAAAAAAGCAACAAGTAAGAGGAAAGCCTTCCTAATCTTTTGAAAACCACAAATTACAACAGAACATAACATGCAACCGGACTACGTTTCAATTGCCTATTTAGCTATCTACCTGTCCAACTGCCTGGCCAGTTCCAACTTTCCTCATCCTCAATCCGTCTACCAATATTATATGAAAACATTCCAGTCATTCTTCTTTTTCTCCTGACACTGAATTATCATTAACTCTAGGGTTGTTTTTTTTTCGTTGCTGTTTTTTGTACAGGTGACTGAAGAAATCTAGGTTCTTGGAACATACCCATGGCTTTACTGATACGCCAAAGTTCCCCCCACCGCATCCCCCAGCACCAGTTGGCACGTTCTATTTATTTTTCCAACTTTATTACGATCATTTTCAACATAAAAAAATTAACACAATATAATGAACATTTGTATACCCTCCATCTAGATTGAAGCTTTCCATTTTCCATATTAGGTTTCTTTCTCTATCTCTATACATATACACACATGCATACTTTCAAACAGTCCTGCAAAAAAATTTTTCCAAATATAAAAATTCATAATAAATTCTTCAGAATGCCTCTTCTAACAAGGATATTCTTCTACAGAGCCCCTATAACATTATAATACTTAAGAACATTAACAACAATTCTGTATCATCAAATATCCAGTCTGTATTCAAATTTACTTAATTTTTCTCAAGTATATCCTTCATAGTTGTAAACCCGGCTCTTCCAACCCAGGATGGAATCAAGGTTCACTAAATGCATTTGGTTGTTAGGTTCTTTTAGTTTCTGCTAATTTAGAAGAGTTCTCCTGCTTCCCACCTGCCCCCACCCCCCACCCCACCGTGCTCTGTGATACTGACTTTTCCTCCCAGAGTCCAAGCCAGTTGCCTTATAGAATCTCCTTTTTTTTTTTTTTTTTTTTGCGGTACGCGGGCCTCTCACTGCCGGCCTCTCCCGCTGCGGAGCACAGGCTCCTGACACGCAGGCTCAGCGGCCACGGCTCATGGGCCCAGCCGCTCCACGGCACGTGGGATCCTCCTGGAGCGGGGCATGAACCCGTGTCCCCTGCATCGGCAGGTGGACTCTCAACCACTGCGCCACCACGGAAGCCCTCTCCCATATTTTGAATTTTTCAGACTGTTTCCTTCCTGTGAACTGGATGTTCAGTTTTGGGGTTTGATTAGAAAGAGGTTAAAATTTGGCAAGAATATTTCATAGTTGGTGTTGTATACTTTACTTCGCAGCGTATCAGGAGGCACATAAAGTCAGGTTGTTCCACTACTGGGGACACTAACCTGAAACCCTTGGTTAAAGTGACGAACATCAGTCTTTGAAAGGAATATTTTCTCCTTTGCAAGTAAAGGTTAATTTGTGGGGTGATCCTTGTCAGCCTGTGAATGTCCTGTTCCCTAGTGACTTTACCATCTGTTCATAATCCTTGCCTGAGCCAATTATACTGGGGGGGAGGGGGGTTTATAGAATCATGATTCCTATCATTCTTTCCACATATATTAGGCTGGCATGTAAAGAAAAGCTTTTCTTCTTTCTCTTTCACTTTTTTTTTTTACGTGTCATTCATATTTTATTTATCCAATATGTTACACTCAATTATATGAGTGCACTGAATGCTCCAATTGTCCCAAACTGGGCCAGTGGGAGCCTCCTTTAAGCTGACTCTTCTGTTCTTTTGACATGATCCCATTTAAATGATTCCTTTCTTTCCGACATAAGAAGATATACCAGGCTCATCTTGTTCTTTCTCTGCTTCAGACCTAGAATCAGTCATTTCTCCAGGGAGCCCTGATTTCTTTCAGCGGGGAAAGGTATTTAGAAACTAAAATCTGGATATAATGTCTGCCTATTGCTATGAGAGGTGTCAGTGCTTCTAAGTTCTTTCAGTAGAGAGAGAAATTAATCTTTTTTGTTTTACTCATGAGTACATATTGATACTTTTTTTCAAATTTAACATTACCATTTTTAAAATTTTTAATTTTCCTATTTGTATCTTTTTTTTTATGGTGACAATCTTGGTCTCTAACAGCAATACAATATTTACTTATTTGCTTTAGTCTATACTACACATAAAATAGTTTCAAAATTACAAGGCTAATATTATTAACAATAATCTATGCAGTGAAGTGTCAATATTTCATTGAAGTTCTTTTTTTCCTTAGAATATATTTCACAAAGAGTATGCATAGTCAAAGTACTTTTTTCTGGGTGATTGTGTAATCTTCCTGATATGTAGTTAGGTTCATTTGTTTCTGTTTATATGCAATTTTAAGATTTCCTTTTTCTTCTCTTAATTTTATTTTTTGACATATAAAACACATCTCAAAAATTTTAAAGGTATACTCAGAGAAGTCTCATTTCCATTCCTATCCCCCCAACTCTGTTCCACTCTCCCCAATTTTCATTAATTTCTGGTTTAGCCTTCTTATGTTCATTTTTTGAGGTAGGAAAAGCAAATATGTATTTATATTCTTATTTTCCCTCTCTTTCTTATTCAAAAGGTAGCAGCTAAAATATTCTGCACCTTGTTTTTTTTTTCACTTGTAAATCACTTTGTATTGGTTCAGACAGTATAAGAATCAACAATTCTTGAATGTCAGGAAAGACCAAGCCTGGTTACACATATATACAAACCTTACATGTTTGTAATAAAAAGTCATTAGCCTTAATTCGCAGTCCTCTTTAAAGCCAATACTGATTTTCAGTGAAGCTCACAAGATGTGAAACTTGCAAACCTTACTGCAAAGTACGCTGGGATATTCTTTAAGATGAAAACACAACTGCTTACAAATTAGGCAAATCTGTATTCTTCAAACAAATTGCTATGAGAAGAAAAGTTATCACTGAAAGCAAGTAATCAGTGGATATCTCTAGAAGGAAGATGGAGTCTGGCATTTTGGAAGGTGGCCACATAGACTGAGTAAATGCCATCTGTGTAATTCCTTAGCCTATCAAATTGGAACAAGATTGGAGATGTTATAAGAACAATTCTTCCTTCCTTGATCTGGAAGTCTAGCTTAAATAAACTTGAAAGCCAATTACATCTTAGAAATTTAAACCCTCTTTACATATTCACTTGAGTGAGTGAATCCCACCTGTGATATGGCAGAAGAAATACAAGTAGCTCCCAATAAGTAGCAGCTGAGTCCACGAGGGTCAGCATTCAGAACCCTAGACTAATACTCAACAAAGGTTAATGAGACATTTTTTTTAGTCACCATCCACTGCTTCCCATCAAGTACAGGCTCAAGGGAGGAAAAAATCACCAAAACTCAATATTAAATAACATTATCTGACTTTAAAGACCTAATGTTAAATACTATGTAGTAACAGGTATTGCTTCCAGAGATGAGTGGGTCAATGGGACTCTTCAGAATCCATTCTGTAGTTAGACTGGATATTTTCACGTTCAAAGGACAAGGTGAAACCACTTTAAAGATCAGCTGCAGCAAGCTTTAGTTTCCACAGCTCTTAAAAACAAAACACAAAATATTAAGCTTCTAATACATGGACAAGAATCTATCAAAGATCATCAGTCACATCAAAAACATGATTGTAGGGCTTCCCTGGTGGTGCAGTGGTTGAGAGTCCGCCTGCCAATGCAGGGGACACGGGTTCGTGCCCTGGTATGGGAAGATCCCACATGCCATGGAGCGGATGGACCCATGAGCCATGGCTGCTGAGCCTGAGCGTCCGGAGCCTGTGCTCTGCAACGGGAGAGGCCACAACAGTGAGAGGCCCGCGTACCGTAAAAAACAACAACAACAACAACAACATGATTGTAGGGACTTCCCTGGTGGTGCAGTGGTTAAGAATCCGCTTGCCAGTGCAGGGGACATGGGTTCGAGCCCTGCTCTGGGAAGATCCCACATGCCATGGAGCAACTAAGCCTGTGCGCCACAACTACTAAAGCCCGTGTACCTAGAGCCCGTGCTCAGCAACAAGAGAAGCCACCACAATGAGAAGCACGCGCACCACAACAAAGAGTAGCTCCCATTTGCCACAACTAGAGAAAGCCCGCGTGCAGCAACGAAGACCCAACACAGCCAAAAATAAATAAATAAATAAATAAAACATAATTGTATTTTTCATTGTAGAGAGGCAGTATTTGCCATCCTTCTTGATGTTCTAACTTGAGGTGTTTATGTTCAATTTTAGATAAGTCTCAGTATAAAATAATGACCTTAGATAGCCTACAAGAAACAAGCTGGTTGAAAGAAATTGTAGGCCGAAACATCTTTGGAGCTATTGAAAAATAAGAGCTACCTGTTGTTCCAGAATGAATACAGTACAATCCCCCTATTCTCGCTGCCTCCCAGACCTGAAGACAAAGTTTGCGTTTTCCTGACCTATGACTTTCTGATTAGCCATATTCTAATGAGTAAAGTGGACAGATAAGCAAGGATAAAGGTCTCTTGCTTTTGGCTGTATGGTAAACCAAAAGCCAAAACCAACTCTTGTATAGGAAAAGTTATTCAGCTAATTTTACCAGTAACACTGCTAGAATATCACTGATCTAAATGTTTTTCAAACCATTTTTGTTTAAATCTTGGCATACAAAGAACAAGCAAATCCACTCGAGGGCACTCAATTAGGATTTTTTACTTAAAGCTGATTAGCAGTTTGAAATCCACACTTGCTAGCATGGTGAAAACCAAGGTCCTGAATGCCTAGATTTCTATGACTTTCTAGTTTAAGCAGCTGCTTCAACATTAGTGGCTGTGGCTAAGATTTTCTTATAGAGGATTTGTATTTTCAAAACATTCTGGAATCCTTTGACTGCTGGATCTACCCTTCACAGATGACAAAACAGAACAGGGGTGAGAGTTAAGTGACTTGCTCAAGGCAATTTGCTACCAACATTAACAACAACAAACCCAGTTAAGTAAAAAACAAAACAAAAACAACCCCCCCCCCCCACAAAAACAGTACTATTATCCTTCCTTTGTAACAGGCGGGGGGAAACAGCAGCGTTCCCCTTTATTTTCAAGGAGTTAGTTTACAGAACAGTCTACTATTGCACTAAAGCTTTCTGAACTTACAATATCAGTTGAACATGGTGAGCTTTGGGGGAGGGAAAAGAACTCTCAGTTCCAAAATCCACACTGGTTTTGGGAGAAGTGAAATGATGCAAAGAAAAGTCATATTAAGTTGCCCATGAATTGCCATTGAGAGATACTGCTCCTTAGACGTGGAAAGGGTGAAGAGAGAACAGGAGAGCCCAAACATTGTGGAAGCAAAAAGCTCCACTCTGGCATATGCTTCAACTGTCTTTTGGGGATGGATTGGGGAGGAGGAGAAAGTACAAGCAGTCTAATCCTGACACTTTCTGATGAAAGAAATGACCCATGAGCTTCCCATTGGAATCAAAAGCAATTTAAAAACTCCACCTGATATATAAACCAATTCAAATGATTGTGCTAATTTATTTCTTCTAGTTGAACTACCTATAAAGTAGAATTACATATTTATAACTATATAAGCCTAAAATTTTAGACATGAAATTTATTATTATTTTTTTAGCTGTATCAAAGCAAGAAAATATCTTAAAACGTAGATTTCTCCCAATAGTGAGTATTTACTTCCTTTTAGGAAAATGCCCCTTCTGTTGATATTTTATATTTGGGTTTTAATGTAATTTGGATTGGATACAGAGTTTATCCTTTACCCCTCTACCCTTTTTTTTTTTTTGGCCGCACCTCACGGCATACGGGATCTTAGTTCCCCAACCAGGGATCGAACCCGCACCCCCTGCAGTGGAACCTCGGAGTCTTAAATGCTGGACCACCAGAGAAATCCCTACTGCTCGTATTTTAAATAATTTCTGCTTTCTTTTAAATGAGAAATATCTGATCTTTTAAAAAATATATAAGTAGAACATTTAAATGTAATTTATTTAGTACCTTTCATGTAAGGAGGAGAAGTTCGTGTGAAAGATTTAATATTTAAATTTTAGATACTCTTAAACCTTCCAATCCTTAGTGTCTCTAGTCTTTCAGAGCCTCTTAAAAAAATATAGTAAGTCCCCTACATACAAACCTTCAAGTCGCCAACTTTCAAAGATGTGAACGTGTTTGCTTGTCCAATCACGCAAGTTAGTTCACGTGTCTGGCATACGTTGTGCATCCCCTACCAGTGGTTGTGTTTTTGTGTACTTTACTGTATAGTACTGTATAAAGTACAGTAGTACAGTATCTTTATTTCAAGCCCTGGATGTCCAGAAGCAAGTGTAAAAGCAGCAGTGATGTAGCTCGTACTGCTAAGAAGAGCCAAGCAATAACGATGGAAACAAAAGTGAAAATAATTGAGAGAGTGGAGCGACAAGAGGAAGAAGTAACTGAAGAACCAAAGAGATTCACAACCCAGGAAATGGCAAGGGAACTTTCTTTATTTGACGAGGCACTGTTAGTTTTTGAGGCACAGGACCCGAACATAGAATGGTACACAAAGGTTGCAGCAGCCTTCAGAATGTTCAGAATGCAATCCAGTGCTACCGTGTTAACTATGATGAGAAAAAAAAGAGCTACTACCCAGACATCACTGGATTGTTTTTTAAGAGGGTAGATAGAATTGAATCCAGCAAGGAACCAGAACCTGTGCCATCAACGTCAGGCATTTGAGTGAAATTGCAGTTTGCCCTCTGTCTCCTGTTGCTGAAAATCCTTCAGCTTTCCCATCTCCCACCTCCTCCAGTCAGTAACTCTTCTTGCCTGTTCACTCGATGCCAGCCCCTGTATGCCAGCTGCTGTACTGTACTACTGTACTTTTCAAGGTACTGTACTGTAAGATTAAAAATGTTTTCTTAAAAAAAAAAACTCCACCTGTATTTACTTATACACAGAGGTTTTCAATTTGGTATGGTTAAAACTGACCAATGATTTTTTTTTCTGGTTACCTTGGAAACCCGCTGGCTATCTTCATAAGAGATGACAATGCTTTAAAACATGCAGCAAAGAATATATTTTAAATGTGCTTTTTATCAGCGTTTATTTATCCTGTGCAGAATAGTGATGGGAGAACTTTTCTTTCACACACTAACACTTAGTATAATTAGAGAACATGCCCTTAAATTGAGAACATTCTACTAGGTTCCTTTCTCAACTGTGGTGTACCACTCAAACACTACCTACTTCAGGTCACTTGCACTTTATAACATGTCTGAAAGATCTAGTGAGGTTGGATTTTCCCAATTCAAAATGAGCTATAAGTAAATTTGGGAACCTCCCAGTAAAATTTTTAGATAAAGACACATTTTGTCACTGATGCTTTCCCACTTTCTGGTACCACTTCTCTAACTGACTCTGCTACAACTAAAAAAAAAAAGTTCTTGTAAGGTTATTAATTTTATTGAAGTATTCTGGACTTAAGTGACATAATATATGATTACTGAATCTTGGTTTCATATCCACGGTAGACATTATATAAAGTACTCATTTAATGAACAAGAAAAAAATCCTGGCTATATGGTTTTTAAGAACAGTACAATTTTCCCAAAAACTCAATAGTAGGTTTTAACTATATAGCTTCATAAGCTGAACAGAACCTCAAAATAAATCTAAACAGACCCAGGAAGTGAGGTCTGAAATTCCTTTGATCATTTTAAAGGGCTTCTTTAAAAATAGAAAATAAAGATAGTTGGTGGTATGATTATATTCTACTAGATTAGGTAGCTTTGACTTCAATGCATCATTGAGCAAACAATGAGATGTCTTTTATATTAAATAGCAGGTTGTAAGGTTTCACAGCAAAATATTTTTTCCATATGCTGGAGAGCAGTTACAACTGGAACCATCTAGAGCCTCCCGGCTCCTCTGGGGAGGAGGACTGTGAGTACTGTTCTCTAACGGGCTCTGAATTTATAGAAGTTTGGCCTGGAAGGCCTTGAATACAGCACTTATTCAGCAACCCCTCAATGTGGGTCTGGAAAGTTCTCCTTAGACTTAGGCAGAGAAACAAGAATATCCCTGTAAAGACCACCTTAAGAGGTCTTGGCCTGTGGTTATACTAAAGGCCAGATTTCAGGGAGGTAAAGGTAGAACTGGCATAGAACTCTGCAAGCTTGTTGTGCTCCAATCTCTAAATCTGGCTGTGTCTTTTCTACATAATTCTTTCTCCCGTTGCCCCAAATGAAATTTCATTCATATTTCTGTAGTACATGTTACACACTGGACTAACTCTGAGGAATGGTTCTGCCATTCATTCAAGTCAAACACCAACTTTTCTAGGGATAGAGACATACTAATATTGGTATAAATAAAGCAAAGCCTTATCTACCCTCCCCTTTTTACCCTAACGTAAACAGACCCCTTCAGGACTAAAAAGGAATCTTTTGTCTGGGTCTCAAATCTATTCACTTCGGCTTAAGGAGGAAACTGCTCTCCTGGCTACCTGGCTTACCAGCTTAGTTAATTGTCTTTCTGAGCTCTGCCCGTTTTTTCCTATCATCTTTCTCTGATCTTTTACTCTTTGGCTATTTCCTCAGTCCCTCAATCAACTCCTTCTGTGATTTTCTATGTTTTGAAGCCAGAATTTCACTAAAAAGTCCTCTCACGATCTTTATAATTTTACTATCTTAATCCAGGAATTCACAATATAAATTATCATGTTAAGGAAATTCTCATATTCTGACCTGATTTTTAATCTATTGAATCCAAGAAGCTCAGCCAACCAGAAACTAGAGATGAGGACAGAGAGTCAAAGTCATTCCTGACATTTCAAAGAGAACACAGACTAAATAAATGCTATTGGTTTAGTGGAGGTCTAGCCATTCCTTATACTTTTTCTAGAGACACCCTTGAGTTCTTGGCAAACTACCTTGGCTATACAGATGAAGAAACCACAGTCCTGTCCTGCTAGGAGGTAAAATGCCCATACACCCAAACTCATGACCTTGCTTTATCCCAATCACGACATTAATCAATTCTAGGCAAGCAAGCTGTCTAGGTTTTTAGCCTGGGATCCATGGATGGGTTTCAGGCTGCCAACTCCCCCTTATATGCAAATTGTTACATGTATGTAATTTTTCTGGAAGATAAGCACAGCTCTGATAGGGCTCTAAACTCCAAACAGTTGGGACCACTACACCAGACTCACATGACCCAAATAGTAACCTCATAAGAATGTAAATGCCACAGGATAGATATGGACCTTTGCCTTGTTCACCGATGTATCCTAAGCAGCCAGCACAGGTCCAGGGACACAGCAGATGCTCAACCTCGAGTTGACAGGGATGCATGATATCTGGTTATGGCTTACTCTGCATACCTTGGGAAAGAAGAGTAAGTATAGGCTATTTTCCAGGACCTCTTTTATGGGGCACAAGATTTCCCTCATGGCCAAAGTCATCCGAGATAGGTGGTGGCTGCATTACCATCCAAATAGCAGATTTCACAACAATTTTGGCTAGCCTTGCTAGATAATCTGAAAGAGTGGTTCTAAATCTGGGATCTCTCAAGTTTAGCTGAGAAAGCTGTTCCAAAATGCACATCCCATCCCATTTTCCACCTGCCCCTTACTCTCAACCCCTCCCCATTCGGATTAAGTAGGTCTAGGTTAGGGCCCCGGTTACCAATATTTTGAAAAAGCTCCCTAGGTGACTCCCTAGCTAGCTCCCTAGCTTTTACTCCTTCCCACTCCATGAGGAGGACTGATCTGAGACAATCTAAGCAGGATCTGAAAAAGCAAACACAAGCACATGGAATTTACCAGGCTCTTGATAAAGTGACTCAAGGAACACAGGGAACAAATGAGTTAGTCTTGTACAGAAATAAAACAAATAAGGCCAAGAAGTAGAAAATCTGCTTTTAATACCAACTCCATCTGTCAGCTACAGACAATCATTCAGATGGATCCACAAGGGTTTAGGAGAACATGACAAAGCCTGTCTGAGGAAGAGAGACTGTATTTTTACAATGCGTTGGTCCAAATTCAGTAAAAACTGGCAAGGTGCTCTCATTCCAAACATGCCCAGTGCTCAGCTAATCCCCTCCCTGTGAAGTCAGAAAAGAATGCGCAGAATTCTGAACCCTCTACTCCCCAAATAGGAGAGGTTCCTTCTCCTGAATGCAAGGGTTGAAACTAATCCCATCAACTCTCCACTCCTAATTACAAACTAGAGAAATGAGGTGCCTTCTCAACATAGGTGCTCTTTTTAAATTTATTTTTATTTTTGAATTTTATTTTTTATACAGCAGGGTTCTTATTATCTATTTGATACATATTAGTGTATATATGTCAATCCTAATCTCCCAATTCCTCCCCCCTACCCCCCCCGCCCCATGCTCTCCTTCTTAACCGTTCTGATTTGTAAACATTCTTTACTCCACCAAATTAAAAACCAAGCCTTTTCCAACCTCAATTAATTCTCAACTGGCAAATAAGAACAGAAACCACCACCAGAGTAATGTTTCCCTCTGGGAAGTCCCGGGGAAGGGGTGCCACAGGGTCAGTCTATCCAGTATGCATTTTCCTTGGACTTACACTTAGAACACAATGTTCCCAACCAGCTTGGTCTCTTCTCTGTTACAAACCTGAAGTAAACAGATTCTACAGCAGCTACAAGCCTGTTACCAAGGCCACTGTATTGATCAGTATAATTAACATTCACAATTCATCTAGTCCAGCATGACAAGCCAGCTGGGCTATTCTCTATAAGAGCTGAACACTGGGAATCTTCATGTCTTGCTTGCAAAGAAGTCTGGTGCTCTGGACACTAAAAACTCAAGTACTGAATTAGAGGCTGGATGCCACCTGGCCACCCACAGGAAACTGAATTAGTTACTAGAACAACTGAACACACTTGCCATTTCTACAAAGTACAGACTTCTACTTCCAAAACAGCAAAATTCTGGAGGTCCCCCATTCCCCTGAATCCTGCCTAGGTTACATACTGTGGGGAAACAACCTACACAGAATTCTCAGTGCCAACCAGAGCCCAAGCTCCTGATTAGGGCAAGCACTGAGCCAGTTCCCTGAAGACTGTGACTCTGAAGGTGTGTTTCAAAGACAAGGGCACATATAGCTTTTGAGCGCTGAGCTCAGCCTTTGGTGCATAAGAGGCAGCCAGGGTTGCAGAACGAGAAGAATCAGAAGTTTGCTCAGCACTGCCAGGCAGAGCTGCTGTTTATTACTTTTATGATTCCAACACAGATTCCAAAATGAAACTGTTCAACTCATCAGTGGCCCCCAAATCTCAAACACCCTAAGAGTAAGCTTAAATCAAGAGTAAACCAGAATACCACTTTCAACTGTGGGCAGTGTCCCTAATGCTAAGGGTTTCAAACTTGGTGGGAAATTCAAATTACCTTTCCCATTATGTCATAAGGACACCTCTAAGCTTCTGGCCTACTGCCTTGTGGTTCTCATGCTACTGGACTAAGATTCTCAAATCTTAGCCCGAAGAGTCTCTTACCTATTTCTGGCATTATAAAGGGATCTACTAAGCTGTTAGAAATTCTCATCAATTTCTCACCTGCAGTTCTTGGTACTCCGTTATCACTCACGTGGGAGGGGGTCTAAGTTAGAAAAACAACACTGGCCAGCTGAAGGGGAAAGTGAGGCAAAGCCACCATGTGAGTCCAACTCACTTCCTCCTAGGGACAAGCATCTCAAAATACTTTACTCAGTAAACAATTATTGTCAGTATTATGTACCAGGCCCTACATACTATACATATGTACGGGATATGGTCCTTGTCCTTAATACTGTTGGTCTAGAGAAATCAAATGAAAAGTAAGATTCAGATATCACCGTCAGTCTTGAAAACAGTCTGAGAAGTACTACATTGAAATCAAACCTATTTTTGAGAGACACAGAGGAGCAAATTATTTTGTTTAGTTTTGATACGCAGTCTAGTGAGTCCCCTATTCTAAACACTGCTATGGAATCCACTCTGGAGATTTAGGGGTACCAACAGTTCCTATGAGAGCAATGGGGCTGAGATAGTACAAAAACTCCCCAAAGTTGCTGAAACGCTGGTTTCAGTGTGCGTAAGTTCCTCAGTTGAACCCTCAAGGCATTGATAATGAGTCTCTTGGGAAGCTGAGGAGCATCCCAAAGAGGGGGGTGAAAAGAACACCAACAACCTCAGCTTTGTTCCAAGGACAAGCTGCAAGCTGGAAAGTTAATCTCAGCTGTTTCTTGATCTGTAAGGGAGAGAGATACTATGGCTTAGAGGCCTGGCCTTCTAAATCAGGGCTTTAAAGCCAGGATCCAGAGATGAGTTTCAGGGAGTCCCATAAATCCTCTGAAAGTATAAGTTTCTGTGCTCCTGAATTTTGCCGAGGAAAGAACAGTGATTTTTATAAGACTTTTAAAAAGGGATCTGTGACTCAAAAGATTAGGAACCACTGTTCTGGAGTCTCTAATCCAGTGAATATCTCAGGAGCATTCCCTCAAACTGGCAAAAGAGAAACCTATTTATCTACCTTTCACACATATTTGTCTACTTATTGACCTCCCTTCTGAAGTTAACAACAGGGGGTGGGGGGTGGGGGGTGCAGTTTGAGAATTTAAAGCGAGTAGCTCTTTTCTACATCTCCAAAATAAAGCTAACTGTCATGAGAACCCCAAAAGGTTTTCCTTAAAGCCTTTGAGTAAGGATACAATGTGGGGGTGGTCCAAGAGGGCAGAGCAGAATCTATCCTATTGACTTTCGTGACAGGTCTCCTTTTTGATTTCAGGATCCTAAAACCATAACTGGAATAGGTCATAGCCCAGAAACTTTGACTTGCAGTCAAGCCAGTCCTGGGGTAAAGGGAAAAAGTAATTCCCATTATAATACCCATGGAAATCTGTCCTTCAAAGGTTCACCTTAATACAGTTAATAAGTACTAGAAGAGTAGGAGCCATTTATTAAAAACAGAACTTCCAAACTCCTGACACTGCTCAAAACACAGTGGTATGAACAACTTCATTCAGGAGGCCAAAATGAATGGAACATGGTTATACTCATCTGCTCCAGGCCTTCAGCCCCTTCATTCTGCTACTCACCAGTTCACCATCCAGCTCAGAGAGCTGCGCACACTGCAGATCAGCACATTAGCATTTTCCTTGGCACCTTGAGCACATAGGCGCAGTGGGATTCCACTGATGCCATTGTACACACACAGGCTCAGGAAAGGAGAGAAAAATACATAAACAACAGGGCTTGCTCTAGCTGAGCAGTTCTTCAGATTGTAAAGAACTAAACCTGAGGCAGGTCCAAGATGAACAGCATGGAACAGTGAGCAGTCCCAAACCCCTCCCGTTAAATCCTCACTGCTAGCACACAACTAAGTACAGGGTGTCCATTTTAAAAGAACTGAACTGGTTTGGGCTGGTAAAGGAAAACACTTTAAGCCCATTAAGCCCTAGAAGTTAAGTACAGAGGCACATTAGCTGAGGCATTGGAGCTTTCAAGACAAGAAAGCAGGAACATGCTTTGCCGTCCTAGACTGGCGGTTCTGTCAAAGTACTTTCCCAATCTCTCCCCAGCATTCCAAATAATACCTTTCATCAGTAGTTCATTACACTGTTTTATGCTGTGTCCTGTTTGGGTAGTAAATGATTAAGCCCCACTGTATATTGCTAAGCAGTACCAATCATTATATACATTCTGAGATTAAGGCACCTGACTGAATCCTTTAGAAAAACTGAACAGAGATAGGAACAAAAATGAAACCAGTATGAGTGTTAACAAAGGCAAAGGGTGCTCCACCCTAGATCTGTAACTGCTATGGAACAAAGGCCACACATTTCTGCAAGAGAAAATCAGTTACACGTAATTAAGAGCAGGCTGTTTAGAGCAGAGAGAAACAGTACCTGAGTGGGTGTGAGGGAGTTGGAGTACACAGGCCTGGGATCTGAAGGTGACCATATACAAACATAAGGTCACAGCTCAGATGAGCCTTTGGAATTGTTTCATGTGATTCAAAGATTCTAGTTTGGAAAGACTCCCAAACTATTACAGGTTGAGGAAATAAACTCCTGGACTCAGGCCAATGTCTGACAAACGCCCTCATTCTATGGGTACACTGTCATTATGGGGAATGAGGTGGGGGAGTGGTCAGGTAGAACATATCTCATTTCCATCACAAGCTCTAAACTCTCCCACTGTCTATATACTTCCTGGAAATCAACAAATAGTCTAGTGTTCAACCAGAGTAAGCTCTACATAAAATAACATTTTTGTCAGGGAAATTTCCTGTTGAAAAGATATTCCAATAGAAACATCTTTGTTTTGGCTCTTTGAGAATATTTTGAAATTCCATCTAAAGCAGGGTACTTTTCAGAGTGTAAGAAGGCACTCACTGACTAGCATGCTGGGATAACAGGCATAAACCTGAATTGTACCAGGTAAACCAGGACATATGGTCACTCTAGTTATAAAGGAATAAGTACACTAATTAGTATTTACTAAATGCTAGTCTCTTCAACAATCTTGTAGGACTATCATTATTCCTCATTCCACAGGTAAAAAAATGGAGGCTCAAACAGGTTCAGTCACCCAGCTTGTCCAAAGGTCACACAACTTTGAGATGGTAGAGGCTGAAGGTAAACCTCACTCCAAAAATCAAGTGCTTAACTTACATCATACTCCTCCTCCTCCTCACAGTTTTAAGAATAAAAAGGCGGAAGTTAAAGAGGTCTCAGGTAACAGCCAAACAACAGTGGGATAGCAAGAGAACTACCTGAATGAGTCAAAGGGAAATGCGGAATCAGAATAGAATTCACAATTCAATGTGAATTTTTAACTACTTACCATATGCAAGGCACTGATAGTGCTGACAAGAGTTGGAAGGAAAATTTGTGGTAAGAATCTGTCTTTAACCTTGGATTCTCGGACTTCAGGAAAAAACTCTGGTCTATGCAAATGTACTGTTCTTCATACATGAGGGGGGTGCCTCTGCGCCACCTCAATGTGATGTATTCTGAATTATTATACCCAGTATAAGGTTGGCCCTTCTTTATAAAATTTAATATTCAAATTTCCAAACTTGGGAAACAGATAGGTATAAATGATTCTCCTTTATTGGCCAGTTCCTTTAAATAACAGCCCCAAGAGAGCATTAAGGTGCTTATTTACAGATTGCAACTACTTGAGGTGACAGAGTAAACTTTTAGGAGTCACAGGCAACTAAAGATCTACATGATTCTACGTATCAAAATATCTTTTATAAACAACTTTACAAGAATATTATATTGGGTAACACACACTGGATCCAAATATACCTTCCTGATGAAACAAAAGGTACACATTTATAATCTTGCCAGCAAAGTATCTAGACAATGAACAGATTTCTGTTACAAGTTAAAAATCTAAAGGAATTTACAACAAAGTAATATGGAAACTGTGCCTAACAAACTAAACAGAATCAAATAAGAAAAAGAGAGGTAATCAATATCTGGGGGAGAAATCTAAAAGAGATAGGATCTTCTTACACCTCTGATAGGATCTTCTTACACCTCTGACTCCTGTTCAAAGACTGGCACTAAAACAGTAGTCATTCTAAAGAGAAGTAAGAGATACTAATGATGTGGAGAAGATAGGAAATGTCAACCTATCAAATCACTTCTCAGTGAATCTAAGAAGTACAGGTGTAAATTCTATAAAACTGCACCAAGGGCTTCCCTGGTGGCGCAGTGGTTGAGAGTCCGCCTGCTGATGCGGGGGACACGGGTTCGTGTCCCGGTCTGGGAAGATCCCACATGCCGCGGAGCGGCTGGGCCCGTGAGCCATGGCCACTGAACTTGCACGTCTGGAGCCTGTGCTCCGCAACGGGAGAGGCCACAGCAGTGAGAGGGAGAGGCCACAACAGTGAGAGGCCCACGTACCGCAAAAAAAAAAACAACAAAAAACAACAAAACCGCACCAAGAATTAGCCATAACATAATCCTGATAAGAAGTGGATCATCCTAAACATCTAAGCATTCCACTGGGTCTCTACCTGGTATGCTTCCTAAGTCTCAGCTGACCCTTCTGATGAATTAGTGCTATATATGCTTTATTCAAATATATCCTACAAAGAATATCCTACAAGCAAAATTGTTCTGTTGTGTTCTTTGTCTCCTTTCCCCTATTGTGCTGGTGGTAAAGGTCTGACTGGATAGATCCTAGGTCAAATGCCTAAGGTATCACTCTAGAAAGTCACCCCAAATGTTCGTACAGATGCTCTGATAGACCTTCCAGAGAAACATGTCTATCTTACAAGGTTTTCATCAACAAGCTTGGGTTTATTCAATGGAAAAAAAAAAAAAACCCTTGACACAATGTCAATTTCCAAAGGCCCAAGGACAAATATCACAGCTGTAACACGAAGTAGCAGAAAAAGAGGGATAAATACCCAGTTATGATGGGGAACTAGCTGACTTGTTTGGTTTGACTGATAACTGCCAACATTAAACAAGGATTCTCTCCAGCTATGGTACAATGTACACCGCCCTTACAACTCAAGGACTCCTTTTCTCTCCCAAATTTTCCTGGCAATTCCATCTGAAAGCACCAGTGACAGTCATGAACAAGCCTTAACACGGGAATCAATACTATAGCTATTAATACTGTCCTGTAAAAATTTCCTTTAGAACTTACTACCAGCAGAAGTTGTCTCCCTGAGGAAGTGGTGTGTATCATTTCCCATGTCTGCTAATGAGACTATAATTCTGATTCCTTTTATCCTCTCGCTCCTAGGAAGCTTAGAGTTGCATGTGATGATCAGCCTCGTCCACTGTCTTAGCCCTCAGGGTTAACAATGTTTTTTTCGTTTTTTCTATAGTTTGGACTTCCCATCTGTATTGTGTGTGTCCTGTGTTATAAGCCACCTCAAATGCTCATTAAAGACAGGGAGTGTAAGTATGCTAATGGACTTCTTTTTAAAAACCACTTTTGCTATCTTAGCTCCCAACACACACCTATCTGCACTTGTTCCAAACAAAAAGCACTTATTTGGCAGATGAGGAAACTGAGGCACAGAAGCTCACTTGCTCAAGGTGGTACCCATTTAGTTGGCTTTTTGACACTCAGATCAAGCTCTGAATCAAACCAAAACAAGTCCCATTATCTACACACTACTGTGGTAGATCCCGGGGCATACAAAAATGAGTAAGTTGTGATTATAGCTGAAGAATCTTGCTAATCTATGCTTTTAGTTAAACGACATCTAGTCTATCCTAAAGTGAATAAAACTTCACTAGTTACAATGGAATCTGTTCTGACTGAAGACCATCAAGGTCACCCTGCAGTAACCTATAGCCTCCGACTGGCACCAGAAATGTCCTCATTTCCTGAGGGGCCTCAGGGCTTGGAATGATCCAAGGATTACTTGGTCTAGAGCCATGCTGGAATCCTCACAGGCAAAGGACAGCACTATTTGAAGAGGCCTTTTCTCACACCATTCAATACATGCCAAGATAAAATTTTTTCCTCTTACTTTGCTCATGCTTTCTCACATTATCAACACATGGCAGAGGTACAAAAGTGACTTAAGTCATTATGTCTGATTCAGCTGAAGTTATGAAAAAACAGATTACTTAGGACTTGCAATGTGACCTTGACTAGTCCTCGATCAACTCATTAACTAGATAAATGCCTTTCATCATCACTAGGGGAAGGGTAATTAGTCATCATAAAGCACTTTAATACAAAGTGCTGTGTAAACACTAAACAACAAAGCTCAGAAACAGCAAGATTAATAAGAAACACAGGGGTACATTTACCAGCAAATGGAACTTACAACAGGGTCTTCCCACATTCCTGGCAGAGACCCCTCCTTTCAGCTAATGGAATATGAGTCTCTAAAATCATTAGCACTTGGCCTGACAATAGTTCACATTAGCAACATTTCTCCTTGAAAGAAAAGAAGAAAATTTATTCCTGGTAGGCAGCCATAAAGACATCTCAATTACTAGTTAGCCAGATGGACAATTACTATTTGAGTACCTACTATATGCTAGGTACAGAGCTAGGCACGACAGATACAATGGTGAACACAAGTCTCTGCCTTTATGGAGTCTACAATCTACAATACAAACTTTGTCTTATTAATAGTGGCACCTGCAGAAACAAAGCCTTACTAAAATAAAGGCAAGTAAAAAAAAGATGCCTAATCCCTGAAGAACTAGACAAACAATAGGCTAATGGGGAGAGGAAGAGTTCCGGGAATTAGGTTACCAGGGATTTCCCATTCTTTCCCCTAACTCATCACAGGTACTATCCATATTCCATTAGCTTATAAAGACTGTGACTTTGTCTCCACACAGTGCAGATTACAAAGGTTTACTGCTCCAACAAAGCAGTCAGCTGAACTGAGAGCACTAAAAATAAGGTCAGTCAGACTTCTTAGAATCAAGGGATCTTCTACAAAGTGTTTTTAGGCATTCTATTGGTAAGATCTAAATTTTGTGGGAAGACAGAGCTAAAGCACACTATGGTGACCTGTCTTTTCAACCCTGCATTTGATTTCTGGACTGGTAGGTTAATTTCCTTAAAAGAAAAAAAAAAAATCATCTCTCCCACTTATGACAGCTTACCTAGTTCAGCCTGAACGACTGTAACTATTCCTGCAAACCTTGCTTTGTGCAGCTTATACAAGCAGTGCATCCCATCAAACACTGCAGGAAGAGATAGCCTTGAAACTCTCTGTCTTTATATAGGAGGGAAATATTTATCCAGGTTCTTAACTGGTTTCAGAAAGGTCACCTCTCTGCAAAGGTTCTCTGGTCTACTGTTAACTGGGTACCAGTTATGTGGAAAATCAAGATGTGTTTGGCAGAAAATGCTCAGAAAGCACTAGGGATCCCAATTCCACCATTCAGAGAGCTGGTTAGATTAAAACCTCCAAAGGCTGTCATTTAATCTTCCACAATAAGAGAATTAGAAGGATGTCCTTTGAGTTCAACCCACAGCACAACAGACTAAAGTTGTTCTGCCTCACTAAGTGCAGTAAAGAATGAGCAATCGTTCCTTCCCACCCACCCCTCCAACCCACCCAAGCTCCTTTCTCAAGGGATGCCTAAGTGATCTATTCACATGACTCTACGATCAACCTGTATCCATGACAGTATCTGCTGTCACCAACCTCCAAAGGTTAATTTCTTAAATATGTCTAAACTAGACGACCACAGAAGGTGAAAATCAGTTTTCTTTTCAATTTCATGCTGCCCTCATCGTTTTCACCTGCATAAAAGAGCTAGCTCCACGCATTTTTTTCATCTTGCCTCCAAGATCGCACGCAGTTGTTGGATAAGCCGGCCACTGCTCCCAAAGAAGCACTATCAGATTTTCACTCACCTGAGAGGAGACTTCCCGTACACCCTCATCCCGAGACTGGTCACTGGGGTCACTTCGTCACCCCCTCCCACTCCCATCTTCCAGGCCCTTCATCCAGGAAAAGTCAGTCGCAAATTTAAGGCCCGGCCCTGTCGGGTTTCGAAAAGATCCCGGAGGACTTGGGCCGAGGGACAAAGGAAAGTGAGGTCAGGGTCTGCCTTTCCAGCTCGGGATAGGCCTGGGGCCGCTCACCCTCCACCCCTCACACCACCTCCGTCGTCCCGGGTCCCTCAAACCTTGCCCCTTAAGTCCCGAACTAGCTGGACCCGGGCCCGGAGCTCGCTCGCGCCCCTTCCGCGAGGCCCCAGCCCGGACCCCTGCCGCCACCCAGAGCCCCCCGCACCTTCTTGGGCGCCTTGGTGACGGTGGCCATGAAGGAGTACTTCTCGGCGTCCTCAATCTCCTTGGCCTGCTTCAGCTCCTCCCCGACACCGGGCAGCGGCATCGCGTCAGGCATCGACATCCCCCGGCCGGCCCGGGCCGCGGCTGACCCGCCGCCCCCGCCTCTTTCCCTTACGGGCGCCCGCCCGCCTACCCGCGCGGCACCCTGCGACACGCGCTCGCCCACCCTCCAGGCGGGGCCCCGCGCCGAGCCGCGTCCGGTGCTGAGATGCTGGGGCCGGCGCCTCGTCCGCTCGGCCGTCCAAGACAGCCGGACAGCAACGGCAGCGACAGGAGCACCAGAAGCAAGCAACACGGAGCTCCGACCGGCCCGCGCCACCACCTCCGCCGCACGCAAACACGCACGCAAAGTAAGGGTAGAGGGCGGTGACGCCACGTCGAGTACTGGCAGCTCCCGGCGGGCAGGGGAGAGGCGGGGAGAAACGGCGCTCTGTCATGACGTCACCACCCTGGACTGGGCCGCCGAAGCCACCCCTTTTCCTAGCTCGCTCGGGAAGAAGCTCCAGGGGTGAGCCGGGCCCTTTGTACCGCCAGGTGGCGCCATTAGCCTTGTGAGCGGCGCGTGGTTCCTGCAAGGTTGCCGCGGAACTGGAGGGCCTTTGGACTATGGGGTTCCAGGAATGGTCTCAGAAGGGCGTAGGGATGCTTGTGAGCAGACCAGAGCCCCACACGACACAGCCTTCACCCAGTCCTAGGAAGCTTCCGGGGCCCAAGATAGCCCACTCACTCACTGCCCCCTCCCCAGACCCTTTGAAACAGAAGCCCCTTCCTAAGAGGCAGCGTTTGCCTCTTTGACACCATAAGGGTGGGTAGAACAGACCCAGAGCAGTGTGGTTTCTGCACAATTCTTTGTGACCTCCTCCACCACCGTCTCCGCTGGGCCTTGCTTGTTTACAGGACCTTCGTGCCGCAGAGCTGGTGGGATGGGGCTAATGATGGGTCAGAGGATGGAGAAGGAGGGGTGGGGGAGGGGAAGAGAAGTCGTTGTGTTCCCCCCCACCCGCTCCGGATCAAGCATTATACTCTGACAGCTTCCAGGGCCGCACCAGGGCATTCATGGACTATTCACGTGCTATTACTGGGCTCTACTATGTGCTACCCCTGTGCTAAGGCCCTGGATAGTACAGATGTGTGTAATACATTTTATGTTTCGTTAAACCTTAGTCCAGCTGGCAAGGCAATGTCAGCTAAGGTTGCTTGTCCTTTGACATTCAAATGACACTGGCTGAAATTCCCACGTCCTGTGGAAAGTCCAATGCTCCCCCTCTCCCCTGATTTCTGTGAATTACTGGGGAGACTTAGATCTTTCAAGGTTACCTCTGGCTCTAGTTTTCTGCCTCATCTGAAGTTTTAGTCACTCTCCTGGTCTTGTGGCTGTTTCTTTAGTTCCTGCTGTCAATTCAAATATGGAAAACAGTCCCTTCTCCTTTCAACCCGCACCCCTATTCCAAAACAACCACAAAAATAATGCCATAACATGTAGCAGAACTTCTAATGAAGGTTTTTGGGCCACAGGGGAGAGGTTACATCACACCACAAACAACTTGAAGTCACATTTCTGAAATGTTCTGAAAAGTTATTTTGGCTATCTCGTCACCCGGGACTTCTCATTAGCCACACCGCCCCACAAAGCTCCCTGGCCCATGGTCGTTTCATCTCCCTTCCTCCTGTTCCTCCCTTCCCATCCCTCCACCTCACCTTCCCCTCCTTGATTGACTTTGGGAAGCCAGATTCCTCTCTACTCTGCTGAGTGTTCCAGTCTTCCCAGGGCCCTTTTCTTAAATTCCTCCCATCCCACCTTCTTATATCCAGAAACCCAGCAGGTCTCTGGCAGGGTCAGCTCTTTCAAGAAAGAAGTTGTGATTTGAAGAAACGTTTTCCCCACTGGTTTACATTCAAGGTTAGGAAGAGTGTGAAATACTTGCTTCTGGGGTCCCAGAACTCTTAGAGAATCCCATGTTCCAACCACCCAGCCCCATGAGGCTGTCTGTTTGAAGTAGGCTGTGGAAGTGCCTGGAAGGATGCACTTCTGCAGATCTTCATCTTTCACTGTTAGGATTGTCTCTTCTGCCCATTCTTTCAAGCCCCTTGACTTCCCTCTCAGAAGTATTCCTGTAGCAGAAGGGACAAAGAGATGGGGGAGCAGAATATGAGATTGATCCATAAGGGTGCCAGACTGGCACTTTTCTTCTTATTCCCCAGCTGGGGCCAGGAGCTATGCCTGCTTGCCCAGGACTCTTTGGATATATGGTCAGAAATAGCTTTCATCCTGTGGGTTTGCCCAAACTGTTGTCAGAGTCCAGGGATCAGAGCTGCCTGCTTAGAGAACAGAGGCAGGGCCAGCTGGAACAGAGGTGAAAACTCCACATCCCTTGAATAGGAAAACATGTGACTTAGGTTAGCTTATTTGAAAAAAAAAAAAAAATAGGTGTTTTTGTCTTTTGGGTTTGATTTTTAAAACTCCCGTTGTCTGAGAGCTTTGTGTGTCAGTCCCCCAGCTCTGCCGTGCCTGTTAGCATTCAGACTGCAAGACGGCTGGGGACTGGAGTTCAGCCTCTCTTTTATGCCCCCTGAACCAAAGTAACAGGTTTTCCCTTACACTAGGCTCACAGAATTGCCTGCTGCTGCTGCTGATGGTGACAACAGGGCCAGGTCTACAGGAAGCAGTACCTTTGCAATCTGAGGCAAAAGGAGATCAGCAGGTGTGACTCCACTTACATGAGTGCCTGGCCCAAGTAGAGGATGGAGAGGCTGACCTAGAGGAGTCAAGGTGCTTACATTGAAAGCGGGAGGGCCAGCACTCCCTGTCCTGGTGGAAAGGCAAAAGGCCTAGGTGGTTCATGTCAGGCTAGAGCCAAGGGCATTCCTGGAAACAAGCACGCTGTGGAGGACACGGATGGTTGCCATCCCCACTGCTATGTGTGGGCTGGAGATCAAAGAGCTCACCCAGTCGGAGGGTGTGACGCATAACATCGGTGAGAACCACCGCATGCTCCCCGCCCCCCACCAGATGACCCCACATGGCCCAGCTACGGGCATGACTGCTCATGGATGGAAGAAGTGACCTTCCCACCCAACCTGGCCCCAAGTCTAGCTACCAGTCTACTCACCCACCTGTCTGAGCTGAGCCTCCGCGCTAGGTCAGGTGGGTGAGTCAGGGCTCACTCCCCTGAACGGCACCATCCCGACGACAGATGTGGCTACCAGGAGCCAAGGTTTGAGAAAAGCAGGGACCCAAGGACAGGTACACCTGTTGTGTGTGGTGGGGGGAAGTCTCCAAAGGGTCTAGAGCCCAGAGGGACCCTGCTCTAGAAGGGAGTAGCCTGAGGAGAGAGGTGAACTGGGAGATGCTGTTACCAGAAATATGGTAGCAGGAGGTACAGTATGTGGGTGGGGGCTGGTTAATCAAATTCACTCTTCTGTCTACCCCCAACATAACCCTCCACGTGCATTCATTTCTACTTAATTCATAAGATATACCCTGAATGCTGAAGATGTGCTGCGAGCAGCGCTAGATGTTGGGACGACAGAGACAAGTGAAGTGCCGGGCCCTACCTGGGAGTGCTGGTGGGGTGGGGGATGGGAGGGTGAGCAGGAAAAGCTTTGCAGAGAAGATGCTGCCCCAGCTGATTCTTGACATATAAGCAGCTGGACAAGGCAGGAAAGGGATTCCAGGCTGAGGGAATAGCCTGAGAAAAGGCAGGGCAGTGACACAGCCTGGCATGTTACAGGAACTATAAAGATTTCAGTGTGGGTGGGGCATAGGGTGCAAAGCAGGGTGGAGCGAGAGCTGCAGCCGGAGCCAGATCCCACGGAGCCTGGTGAGCTGTGGGTGGCTGGTGGTGACGTCCCCCGGGGTTGGTGAACACAAGGAGGAAGAGAAGCAGGTCAGATGGAGGGGCTGCTAAGATCAGGAGTGAGCTTGAGACAGGATGAGTTTGATATGTGTGTGCAGTGCACTGTCCCAGAGGCCCAGGGGAGCCTATGGTGGCTGCTCCCTGCTGGCCTGGCACCCTTCTAGAGCAAGGCCGTGCTGTCTCTAGAGCCCATTCACCTCCTGGGGTCTGAGCCCCACTCTAGTCATTTTCTTTCTGTCCGGGAGCCCCCTTGTTGCACAACCCTGGGAGGCACCGTAGACACAGTAATTGATGTGAAGGGTGCCCTGAGATGTGACTCCAGATTGCTAATCTGCCCTGCTGGCCCTGAGGGGATGCCCAGGGGCAAGATTCCCAGCTGCACCTCTGTGGCTCTGGGCGCTAGCTCCCCAGGCGTGCCAGGCTCCTACTTCCCACAGCTCCCGGTTCCCTACTTCCAGCCTCCTTCCCTCCCCTCTCTGCAATCCCAGCCCTGTTGGGAAGAGGCTCCCGAGGGCCAAGGGCTGAGAAAGACTCCTCCTTCTCTGTCTCCTCCTCTGCTTGTTATGATCATATGTATTATTTATTTTACTATTTATTATTACTTTGAACATAATCTTTAGAGGAAAGAAAAACCTGTGAAGATAAAAATCTCTTTAGGTCTCCTTAAGTTCACTTCTGGTTCTTCTCAGTTTGCAGAAGCTCACTTTTGCGTACCTGTGATCTGTAGGTACATGTCATTTTGCGTTCTGCTTTGGTCAAATTACAGTATTTCAAAAACATGTTACCACATACAGGGATTGTTTACATACTTATCATTGTCAGTGCTTCCCAAGGGTGCTATCAGATTGCCAGAGGAGCTTTGCCTAATTGTTTTCCTATTGTTGTTTGAGTCGTTTCCAACTCAGTGAAATATAAGCAGAGTGTGCGTCGGGGTAGGAGTCAGAGTGGGAATGGCTTTCAAGCAAAATGGACAAGCTAGGGTTGCAGCATCAGATCCTTCCAGAGAGAAGGAACAAAAATGTTCAGCACTGGGGTCAATTGTCCCAGCTGTAAACAGGGCCTGGGGGAAGGCACATTTTTGCCATAAGGGCGTGTGAGGTCCATTGCCTGGACCTCATGATGGCTGACTCATGGGGAGGCTGCATGGTATGGAGGGAAGCTGGGCAGATGGAAGTGTGGCCTCAAGTCTTGACTCTACTACTAACTTGGCCGCTGGAATCCTGAGGTTTTCTGGGCCTCTGTTTCCTCCTGCAAAACAGGGTGATAGCTCTCCGTCTGAGGCTTGTGATGACCCAGTCCAACAAAATAATAAATATAAAAGAGCTTTGAACAGCTCGCAAGTATTGTGCACATGTAAGTTATTAACATGTGGATCCAAGCTAAAAATCTGGAGGGGAAAGGAGTTATTGTCGAGAATTTGAAACTCTCCCTGTGCCTTGCTTCCCAGAATGACAAGAATAAGCAGAAACCTGACTGCTGCAGAAAAGGATTGTCATTGCCGGTCCTGAGTACTTGTTTACACTGGGATTGTACTTCCTTGAAAAGGAAGGCTGGACCTGCCCCAACCATGAGCAGATGTTACTGCACTGGCCCAACCTGGCCCCTGGGTATGGCTACTGTGTGTCTAGCAGCCCCTCAAGACTTCCTCAGATGCTTTCTTTGGGGGGTTGGACCAGAGAGTCTGATGTATCTTTCTTTAGTTTCCAAAGCTGCAGCCCATAAAAGTCAAGGCTGAGAAGGCACCCAGTAATTGTAAACAATGTTCAAGGAATCTGTTCTGATGATTCTTTGTGCTACTTTGTGTACTTTTGACAGTGTGTGTGTGTGTGTGTGTGTGTGTGTGTGTGTGTGTGTTTGTGTGTGTGTGTGTGTGTGTGTTTGTGGTGAGGAGCTTACCAAAAAAGGACTCCAGAAATTGTGAAACTGGCCTTGGCTTTCAGCCTCTGCCCATGTCTCTGCCAGTCAGTTATTTACTGAACACCGGCTCTGCTAGGTGCCAGGGAGCCCAAAGTCAACAAGACAGGCACAGTTCCTGTCTTCATTGGGCTTAGAGTCAATAGCAGGCCTTTGTCACAAAATCTGGGTCCCCCAATACCTTCTCAGAGAGGAGCCCTCCTCCTTACTCTCTCCATGTGCCCTACCCGGCAGAGTCCTTCCTAGAAGTAAAAGTCATCCTCTCCCTGCCTCTGAGACGGTGCCAGGCCCCAGGGTGGGGAGAAAGACAGCAGTCCATCCCCAGAGTTCAGATAGACTTACCAACCCTTGGAGTCTCCCTGAGTCTTTAAGAAGCTTCTGAAATACTGTCTCCCTGGCAGATATCCTTTCCCAAGACAATGGAGAGTGGGCTGGCAAGGTGGAGCTGCCGGTTTGCCGAGATCAGGCGCTGCAGTGCCTATCTGTGCCTCTCACAGGTACCGCCTCTCCACCCCCTGCCTGCCACTTGCTCCTTGCCAGGCGATTAGATACCCTGTTGGGGGCTAGTAGAGGCGTTTGCCTTGATTGGAAAGGCACTGGGACTGGATGGAGTGGGACAGGCGGAAGCGGCAACTTCCCAAATCCCAGGTGGCCAGGGTCTTGCCCCCTTCACCCCAAAGGCCCTGCCCTGTGGCTGGTTTGTTGGAGCTGGAGGAGAGAGAGTGGTCAGCTGTTGGTTGTGTGGAGGCCTGCTGCTGGGTGGGAACCCGCCTTCCTCACCCTTTCTGGTGTGCAGGGCGGGCCCTATTGCGTCACCCTTGGAGCCTCTGCTCCGGCTTTGCAGCCAGCTGGGCCCCTGGAGGAGGGACTCTCCCTGTTTTTCAAAAAACCGTTAACCATTTCATCCTCCTAGGCCTTCCTATAGCAGATCTGGATTCCCCAGGCTGCCCCTCATGCCTCTGTCCGGGCCTTAAAAACCCCTGTTCTGCTTCACGATGCACAGATGTTCTGCCTGGGCAGCCTTTTGAGGGTTGAAGTTTCCACCTTACCCAGTGCACGCCTGGCCTCTTCCCCAGGAAAGGAGTTAACCTCCCTCAGCCCCACCCTAAGCAGTTGTCCCATTCTGCAGCAGTGAGGAATGATTCGTCAGCCTCTGTCATGAGCTCATGCCACTTCCACACTCCAAACAGCGTCGGACAAAGGGTCAACACAATGTTTTAGACCAAGAGGAAGAGTGGCGCCCAAGACAGCATCTAGGAGCTTGGACATTGGCCTTGCTCCACAGCAACTCTAGCCATTTCCTACAGACCTGCTTGGGCCTTTGCCCTCTTTACAGGGACCAGGGAATGTGTGGGTGGAGCGACGGTCCTAAGGGGCCCAAGGGTCTGATGGAGGAGAGTCCCAAGTACACAGTGTTTCCCTGCTCCTGTAGGGGCTGGGAGAGGAGGCATGGGGGGCAGAGTGGGGACGGGAGGAGTGCAGAGAGGCCCTTCCAGTCAGGAAGGCCCAGACTACATTCCTGCTCAGGACTTTCATCTCCCAGCCTCAGCACTCCCCTCACTACCCCACCCGTTCCAGGGCCTGAAATAGCCTGAAACTTCATCCAAGCCTAGGCCTAGGTCCCAATTTTAGTTCCACAAACATTTGGCTGCGCCATAACTTGCAGAATCCTGGGCTGGGTCCTGTAGGGGATGTAGAGATGAATGAGGCCCAGCCTCTGCCTTCAGGGAGCTTGTAAAACATACCCTGTGACTGTAGTCAAAGGCATAAGACGTCTGTGGGAGAAGAAAGATGGCTTTCTGTGGAAGGAGTGGGAGCAGACTTGTGGAGGAGAGTTGTTCTTGTGGAATCTCAAAGAATGAGTACGATTTCAACAGGCAGAAATGAGGGGCACTGATTCTGGATGGAAGGAACAGCAAGAGCAAACCTATGGAGGTGTGAAACTTACAGTATGTTCTGGAACATGGCCCGAAGTCTGGTTTGACTGGAGCGCAAGGGGGACTATTGAGCGGTTTACAGTTTCCATGCATGTGTCATTTAATTTACCAGTGAGTTTGTCTAGCCTTCTTGCAGGCCGAAGACTCCCAAGGGGCAAAGACCTATTGGTTCCTAGAACTGTGCAGGCCAGAAAATGGGGGCACAGAGAGGTTGATGAAACTTGCTTGGAGCGATACAGCACATCAGTGATAGAGCGAGGACCAGGTTCCCCTACCCTTCTCTGTCTTGGCTCAGTTCAGGTCCCCTAGTCCAAGGAGCTTAATCCATGAGCTGACTGACCCCTTAGGAGGTCAGGAAGACGTTTGAAATGAACAGCCACGCATCAACGATGAACACAAAGATTTAGCCACATGTGTGTTCCTCATGGTGTTGCATATAAGCGTGGAATGAATAGCCCCATGACACTTGATGGGAAAGAAAGGCCAATATTCTTTATTTTTCCTAGTTTATTTAATCTGGTCCCAAGCCCCATCACAGTTGGTGAGAATTTTAGGATCACTATTAGGGCTTCATCCCTCGGCTCATCGGGTTTTACAAAAAACAAAAAACAAAATTCCCCAGACAAGCAAACAAAGAGCCTGGTCTTGTAGAGTTGGGGCAGCTGGTCCTTGTTCAGTGGAGATGGCCACAGTGTCGTTGCTCCTTGTGCCCTGTGTTGAATGCCGGTCCTTTCTGTCTGTGGACACTGCTTCTCCAGGCAAGCTGCTAAGCCACCCACTCACAGCGGCCTCTCCCAACAGCTGGCCACTTAGTGGTCTTTCTTCCTGCCTCCTCTTTACGGCCATCTTCATACCAGTTTTTGCCATCCTGAGAGGTGGGAGACTGTGTGTGTTCCAGGTGGCTCTCAACTTCTCCCACTTGTGGACGTTCATGCTCCCCCACCCTCTGCTCAGGTACTGGAAATCACTGCCCCACAGGTAAGCCTCCTCCCATTCCTCAGTTGGAAAACCAGCCCCAATCTTCTGTGACCTCCAGGACTGGAAGTCCCAGCTGCCCTCCTCGGAGGATGTGGGAAAAATACTTCACATTCTTTTTGGAAGAGTCCGCAACCAAGAAAATCAGATACGACTGATTTCTCAATCAGGTTACGCCGCCACATTAAACGTTCAATTAATCACCCTGTCCCACCACTAATAGCAAAGAAGAGTTCAGCAGTAGGTGACCAAAAATACGGTAAAGGTCATTCTGTACAACATGGAGACTGTTTAATAACATGGAAAGGTATTCACAATAGAACTGACAGCTGAAAAAAGCAGCTTTTAAGATAGCATTACAGTTTGAACTAATTTTTTGATAAACATAAAATTATGTGTTTATACAAAGGAAAAAGAACTGAAAAGGTAAACACCAAAATGCTTATTTCCTCTGTGTTGTGAGATTACAGGTCATTTTTATTTTCTCATTTTAGCTTGTTTTTATTTTCTAAAAATTCTACAATGAGTGTGTATTGCCTTTTTTGGGTGAGTAATTTGAAGAAAACATTAATTTTAAATGATAAAAGTAATGCATACTCATAAAAAAATCTAAAGAAACAGATGTATGTGCAACACAAGTGCAAGTCCTCTTCCCTGTTCACTTCCACACTCCAGGCTTAGAGTGAGGAACCTCACTCCATGTGCTGTTTTTTGTATTTTCATACATACATTAAGAAAATTGCACAAATAGGACTATCCGTATTACTCTACAACAGTTTCCTAGTAAAACTGAGATAACAATGTTACCTATCTTACTGGGGGTTTTATCACAATTGAGTTAATATATGTAAAGCACTTAGAGCAGAACCTGGCATATAAAAAGCACTACATGAATTTTAAGAATTTTAGTGTATTTATTATTTAATTTCCCATTCTACTTCATAGACGTCACTTTATATTAGGACTATATCAATTTAATACTTAGGAAAAATTAAAAATTATTTTTTTGAAAGTTGAAACAAATAAATAGCTGACTTCTCATCTGTTCCTCCCATCACTTGGAGATGGGCTGCCTGGTGGAAAGTTCCCCCTTTGTTGCTTTCACATTGATGACGTGGGCTGGCATTTACCTGAATGACCATGGGCCTCAGATGGGCAATCTATTCAGCCAAATGCCATGTTTACCTAGAGGCCTAGGCTTATCTGAACTATTTACACCCTTCTGGAGGAGAAGGAAGCTGAAATTCCCTAAGCCCCCTGGAAATCTACATAGTTGTGAACTGCACAGCGACCTTGGCTCACCTGGTTGTAGATTTTGTCCAGGTGTGGCTGCAAAACAGAGGAAGAAAAACAGAGATCAGGTTGACAGTGCAGCTGTAGGAAAATGTAAACATTTGTTGCACATTAAACATTTGTAAACATTTGTTTTCATCAATCACTGAAAACACGTCAGCAGGGAAGACCAGTTTTAATAATTGGCAATAAGATAGTGAGATTACAAAAGTCAGTTATCACTGCAGCCAGCATGACTACCATCTGTATTTTGGATTCAGGAGCAAAACATAGGAGAAATTATATCCAGTTCACAGGCCAGCAAATACGACTGTCTCAGAACCCAGGAAGTATCTTTTATGGGATGTTTACCAAATCTTTGTCATTTCTTAGGTTCTATCCTTTTTAAAATAAAGAAATGGCTCATTAATAGGATGTCATTATACTCAAGCCAGAAAAAGACATCACAAGGAAAAAAATTACAAATATCTCTTATGAACATAGACACAAAAATCCTGCACAGAATATTAGAAACTAAAATCCAACAATATAATAAAAAAGAATAATATACCAGCCCATGTGAGGTTTATCCAGAGAATGAAGGGCTTGTTTAATATCTGAAAATCAATCAGTGTAATTTCCATATTTACCATTTAAAGAAAAAATCAATATGATTATAGCAATTGATGCATACAAAGCATTTGACAGAATTCAACATCCGTTTATGATTTTAGAAAAGATATAAAAGGAATGTGGATTACAAAGGAAGAAATATTACTGTCCCTATTCACAGAGAAGACCAAAGAATTCTCATACACATACAAAAAAATCACCTAGAACTAATAAGTGAGTTTAGCAAGATTGTAGAATGTAAGATTGATACATAAAAATCAGTCATATTTCTATACACTAGCAATAAAAATTGGAAATAAAAAATGTTAAAAGTAACACCATTTATAATAGTTAAAAAATGAAATATTTATATATAAATCTCCTAAAACATATACAGGATCTATGTGCTGAAAACAATAAAACGCTGATGAAAGAAATCAAAGAAGACCTAAATAGTGGAGAGACATACCATATTCAGGGATTAGAAAACTCAATATAAAGTATAGATTTAATTCTCTCCAAACTGATATGTAGATTTAACTCAATTCTAATCAAAACTTCAGTGGATTTTTGGTAGATAGACACACAAGCTGATTCTAAAATTTATACAGAAAGATAAAGGAACCAGAATAGCTAAAACAATTTTGAAAAAACAACAAATTTGGAGGAATCACACTGCCTGATTTTAAGACTTACTTCACAGCTACAGTAATCAGAAGAGTGTGATATTGGCAACAGGAGAGACACATAGATCAGTGAAACAGCATAGAGACTCTAGGAAGTAAACACAGAAATATGGTCAATTGATATTTTACAAAGGTGTGGAGGCAATTCATTGCAGAAAGGATAGTTTTTTTTCAACAAATTGTGTTGTAGCAGTTGGACATCCATATGAGGAAAAGCAAACCTCATACCTTATATAAAAATTAGCTCAGAATGGATCATGAATTTAAATGTAAACATAAAACTACAAAACTTTTAGAAAAAAAAATAGGAGAAAATCTTCATGACCTGAGGTTAGGCAAAGAGCTCTAAGACTTAACAAGAAAAGCATGATCCAGAAAGAAAAATATGGATACACTGGACTTCATCAAAGTTAAAAACTTTTGCTGTAAAAGAAACAATTAAGAAAAATGAAGAGACATGTTACAGACTGGGAGAAATATTTGCAAATCATATGTCCAACAAAAGATGTATAGAGTATCTAAAGAACTCTCAAAAGTTTCTTACTTGACAGTAAGAAGGCAAATAATCCAATAAAAATGAGTAAAAGACTTAAACATTTTATTAAAGAAGATGAGCAAAGCAACTAAGCACATGAGATGATGTTCAGCATCATTAATCATTAGGAAAGTACATATTAAAACCACAGTGAGTTAACACGTCACATGTTAGAATGGCTAAAATAAAAATACTGACAATACCAAGTGCTGATGAGGGTGCTCTCATATAATGGAACATTGTTCCAATACATTGTTGGTAGGAATGCAAAATGGTGTAGCCATACTGGAAGACAATTGGACAAATTCTTATAAAATGAAAGGCAAATGACCATATGACCCAGCAATTTCACTAATATGTGGTTACCCTAGAGAACTGAAAACTTATTTTCCTATGAAAACCTGTACAGGAATATTTATAGCATCTCTATTTGTAATTGCCAAAAATTGAAACAATCCAAATGTCCTTCAATGAGTAAATGGATTTTAAAAACTGTGGTTCGTCCATACAATGGACTAAAAAGGAAGAAACTATTGATATATGAAACAATCTTGATGAATCTCTGAGGCATTATGCTAAGTGAAAGAAGTCCCTCCTGCTCTCTTTTGATTATTGTTAGCATGATATATCTTTCCCCATCCCTTTAGTTTTAATCATATTTATATAGAATCTATATTATGTTTAAAGTGGGTTTCTTGTAGACAACATGTAACATGTAGATCATTGACATTTAAAGTGATTATTGATATAGTTGGACTAATATCTACCATATTTGTTACTATTTTCTATTCATTATCTTTGATTTTTGTTCCTATTTTTGTCTTTTACTCTTTTTCTGGCTTTCATAGTTGTGAGTATTTTTTATAATTCCATTTTTCTCTCTTAGCATACCAATTATACTTCTTTTTAAACTTTTTTTTTAGTGTGCCCTAGGGTTTGCAATATACATTTACAGCTAATCAAAGTCCATTTTCAAATAACACTATACCACTACAGGAATAGTGCTGTATCTTCAAATAACAAAGTATTCCTAATTTCTCCCTCTGAACACTGTTATCTATTAGATCAATTAAGAATAGTAAAAATAAAAGTTTTAATTTTACCTCCATTTATTTCTTCTTTCTTTATGTATATCTGAGTTTCTGACCTATGTAATTTTACTTCTCTCTGAAGAACTTAACATTTCTTGCAAGTCAGATCTACCAGCAGCAAATTTCCTCAATTTTTGTTTGTCTGAGAAAGCCTTTATTTTTCCTTCATTTTTGAAGGATAATTTCACAAGGTACAGAATTTTAGGTTGATGGTTTTTTCCACTCAACACTTTAAATATTTCACTCTGCTGTCTTCTTGCTTGCATGGTTTCTGAAAAGTCAAATTAATTTTTATCTTTGTTCCTCTATATGTACGGTGGTTTTTTCCTCCGGCTTCTTTCCAGATTTTTTCCTTAATTTTTGATTTTATGCAGTTTGAATATATTTAGATGTAGTTTTTATTGGTATTTATCCTGTTCTGTATCCTTTGAGCATCCTGGATCTGTGGTTTGGTGTCTGTCATTAATTTGGGGGAAGTTCTCAGCCATGATTGCTTCAAATATTTCATCTGTTCTTTTCTCTTTTTCTTCTTCTAGTATTCCCATTGTACAAATGTTACTCCTTTTGTACTTGTCTCACAGTCCTTAGATATTCTGTTCCATTTTTTTTTCAGTATTTTTTCTCTTTGTTTTTCAGTTTGGGAGTTGCTACTGGCATATCCTCAGACTCAGAGATTGTCTTCCTCAGCCATATCCAGTCTACTAACAAATTCATCAAAGCCATTCTTTATTTCTGGTACTGTATTTTTTTACTCTAACATTTCTTTTTGATTCTTTCTTAGACTTTCCATCTCTCTGCTTGCATTATCCATCTGTTATTGCATGCTGTCTACTTTTCCCATTAGAGCACTTTTCCCATTGAGCATATCAATCATAGTTGTTTTAAATTTCCAGTCTGATAATTCCAGCTTTCCTGCCATATCTGAATCTGGTTTTGATACTTGCTCTGTCTCTTCATACTGTGTGTTTTTTGCCTTTCAGTATGCCTTGCAACTTTTAAAAATTTTGGTTGAAAGCCTGACCTGACGTACTGGATAAAAGAAACTGGTAAATAGGCTTTTAGTATTGTGGTGTAAGGTGCGGGGGGAGGGTAAGCATTCTGTAGTCCTATGATTAGGCCTTGGTCTTTTCGTGAGTCTGTGCCCCACACAGACTCACTATGAATTTCATATGTGAGTCTCAGTTTTCGCTCCCTTTAGGTAGAATAGAATGTCTAGAGTGGGCTGGAGTTGGGTATTTCCCTTCCCCCAGGTTGATTAAGCTCTGATAAAACCCCAATAAGTTAGGCTCTGGTCAAATAGTTTCTCTTGAGAGCAGGCCTTGTTAAGAAGAACAGAAAGAATTTGCTGGCATATTTCAAAATGGTCACTTTTCCTCTTCCCCTGACGGAATCATGAGGGGATTTTTCTCTGACATTCTCTGTGAGAACCTGGTAGAGCTTCTATAGCTAAAACTCACAAAAGGGTGGGGGTCACCCCTGATTGGTCCCCCTGGAGTCTTAAACTCTCAGGCTTGTCTATACTGAGCCTCTAGCAATTCGTTAGTTATAGTGTAGGTTGTCCTACCCCAATACTGGTTTTCACGGAAGTTCCTGCTCGGGTAGGTAGCGATGCTCTGTATCTACCTGTCTGTCTCTCCCATTTGGGAAGCAGCAATTTGCCCTGTGACCTTGCTTCTCTGAAGGATCTAAGAAGAGTTGTTGATTTTCCAGTTTGTCCATCTTTTTACTTGGTGTCAGGATGGAGTGATGACTTCCAAGCTCCTTACACACTGGACCAGAGACCATAAGTCAACTTTGTTAATTTTAAAAAGAAAGGACTCTTAAAATGGTTAAAATGTAACTTTTATGTTATGTATATTTTAAATGATAAAATTTTTTAAAAAGAAAAGAATAAGAAATTATAAATGAGGAACAGTGTAAGGAATAAGGTGATTTTTCCAAATCCTTGAAGGATATCTGTACTTGATAATGCCATCAATATATCAATTCAACATATTTTAAATCCTTGTAACTTACTTTGCCTCCTATATTTTTGATTTTCATTATAGTGCCACCTTTCTGTTGGTTACCCACGCTCCAAACCTTGGGCCATCTTTGACCACTCTTTCTCTCCAATAGTCTATCAGTTGCCATGTCATGTCTATTATGTATTCAGAATTCAGTTGTACATCCATTTTCTCTTTTCCTTACCTCCTGCCCCTCCTCCAGTTCATCATCACTTGTTAGGACTTTTGGAATTGTTTCCTAACATCTCCCTCCCTTAAGAATCAGCTTTGGGGGACTTCCCTGGCGGTCCAGTGGTTAAGACTCCACGCTTCCACTGCAGGGGGCACAGGTTTGATCCTCGGTCAGGAAACTAAGATTCCCTCATGCCGTGCAGCTCAGTCAAAAAAAAAAAAGAGTCAGCTTTGAATTCAGACTGACTTGAGTTTAAATTCTAGCTTTGCCACTATCTCTGTTTTTGATCTTGAATATAATATTCTTAACATCCTTGCTTTGAGGTCAAGCATCATCTGTAAAATTGAGGTAGTAATATTCAACTCCCAGGGTGATTATGAGGATTGGAAAACACCATGTGCCAGGCACTGAATCTTAAATGCACTGTCTATTACATTTATTGAATGAGACAATGTTTACAAAGGGCTTGGCATGGTACTGGGTGTATAGTAAGTACTCTATCATTGCTGGCTGCTTTATATATCCATCTTAGCCACTACTGTCAAATTGATTTTCCTAAAGAGCAGCTTTGATTCTGTCCATCTCTTGCTCAGAATCTTTCTTTGACTCCTTCTTGCCTGTTAAAATAAGCCCAAACTCCTTTGCCAAGCATTCAAAGCCCTCCTTGATTGGTTCCCTCCTGCCTTTCAGATTTTATGGTCTGAATTTCTCTACTCACTGGACCCCATACATACTCCTGGTTTTCCCTCCTCTTCAGTTTTGTTCAAACTGTTCCCTCTCCCTGGAATGCCCTTCCTCCTCCCATTTTGCTCAGCAAATATTTGCTGAGTAAATAGATGCTATCCTTT
The DNA here is from genome assembly GCF_964374135.1 of Grampus griseus. NCBI lineage: Eukaryota > Metazoa > Chordata > Mammalia > Artiodactyla > Delphinidae > Grampus > Grampus griseus. The sequence continues at coordinate 87,078,333 of NC_139017.1, forward strand.
GGAAAAGCCCCTCCCGAGAAGCCAATTCTTATCCATGCCTTATGACCTTCCTGTGCTGGAGACACACAAGGGAGCTTATGTTTATTTTCAGCAGGACTCTCTGTAGGGGAGACATATATATAAATAGAGAGGTTTTAAAGAAGTCACCCCTGCTCCACAGCCCTCTCCACCCCTCCTGAATATTAATGCCACATAAAGCTGATGCCAAGAGGAGATATTGCTCATGTCCTCTTGTTCAGTGAACCTCTCAGTTCAGAGCATATTTTTGGAATACCTACCAAGTGCTCTGCAACACATTGGGAACTGTGGGGGTCAGAGCACATTTAAGACCATCTGGTTGGTGGAGAGAAGGCTTATGCAACAATGGCAGACAGTGCATGGGAGCTGAGAATCAGGATCTAAATTCTGTGATGCCGAAGAGAAGTATCTGACCAGGATGAGCCTTTACACTAGAGAAGGGGTCAAAGAGGCTGCAGCCAGATGATGCTTTGCGATAGCCATGCCTGGGGTGAGTTTCCACATCCTGCATGCTTTGAGAATGTATGGTATGCTAAAGCAAACATCTGAAGTGTGCTGGGGAAATGCAAACCAATGAACTTCTCTCTTCATGTGATAAGCCAGGCTCAGGGCAGCTCCTTAAAAGGCAGCTTTCCTAAAACCACTGATAACTTTCTGCTGCTAAAGGCATGGATACAGGTGGAGATTTTTTCCAAGGACCAGCTTCCCACACCAAATGCAGTCCATTTGGTTCAGCACAAGCTCACTTATTTAAAATGCTAAGGTATCTTTAATCACACTAGGAGTGATAAGCTTCAGGTTAATGAAAAAATGAGCATGTGTAGCCTTGTAATTTTACTCAAGACCTTAGCCCAGCTTAACTCAATATCTAGGTTCTCGAGGTCTCTAGTCTAGGTTTTATTCCCAGAACATTCTCAGCTCCTGGATTATTCAGAGTAGGATAAGAGTTAAGTTCAATCACTTACTAGCTCTGTGACTTTGAAACTCAGAGAAATGCTCTATGATTCAGTTTCCTCATTTTGCTCATTGGGATGATACCACTGATGTTAAGGTTTGTTGTAAGGATTTAATGGAATGACATGTGTGCAGTGCCTGAAAGAGTAGGTGCTCAATCTTTGACGGTTACTGGAGGCCCCTCTACCATACTCCATTCTATGCCCAAACTCTCTCCTCCAAAGCTACCTGAACTCTAAATTTAACAGCTTCCTCTGTATTTCCTTTACACCTCTTAGTAACAGTAATAGTAGATATTAATAACAATAGCAACAGCCCAGCTATAATAGTGGGCCTACTGCATGCCATGCCCTGTGGTGGGACTTTCTAAATTTTATCTTCAATCCTAATTATTTCCAGTTTACAGTGCAGGAAACTGAAGCTCAGGGCAAAAAAGTGCCTTGTCCAAAGTGGCAGAGTTGGAATCAGAACTCAAGTCTTCTTTCTCTGAAGCATATGCTCTTTCTAATCAACCATATTTTCTCTACTGGGACGACATCCCTTTTCTGGACATGAGGATCAGAGACACTAGCTACACCTTAATAACTTTCAGATCTTTTCTAATAATTTACCTCTGTAACTGCAGTTCATTCATTCATTCATTTCACAAATGTTTAGGGAGTGTTCACTAGGTGCTAGGGATATAAAATTGAATAAGACTGTCCATGTCTTTAAAGAGTTCACACTCTCCAGAAACATGGATGGACCTAGAGATTATCATGCTAAGTTAAGTAAGTCAGACAAAGACAAATATTATATGATATCACTTATATGTGGAATATAAAAAAATGATACTAATGAACTTACTTACAAAACAGAAACAGACTCAAGACAGAAAACACACGGTTACCAAAGGGGAAGAGGGAGGAGGGATAAACTCGGAGTTTGGGTTTAACAGGTACACACTACTGTATATAAACTAGATAAATGACAAGGACTGACTGTATAGCATAGGGAACTATATTCAATATCTTGTAATAACCTATAAATGAATCTAAAGAAGTATATATATATATATATATATATATATATACACGTATAACTGAATCACTTTGCTGTACACCTGAAACTAATACAATATTGTAAATAAATCAACTATACTTCAATTAAAAAAAAATAAAGACTTCACCCTCTCATGGAGAAGACAGACAAATGGATGGGAAATCAATGATTAAATAAAAGGGCACAGTGGTACCCCAGAATCCAGGTAAGGTTGAAGGGAGCAGTGATGGTGTCAGATAAAGCTCTCAAAGGAGGTGATTTGAGTTGATTCATTATCCTGCTCTTTATTTCATTCATTCCTGAAACATATTTTAAGCAACTACTGTGTTTCAGGCTTTAGGCTAAGCCCTGGGATTAAACACAGGCAGTCTCCATCCAGTATATGCCCCAAAGAAACTTACAGTCTAGCCAGGAAAGATGGATTGTAAATAACTCAACATCATTAAAATTGTGTTGGGATGCACAAGGAATGGTTGATGCTGTAGGCCAAGGGTTGTTTCAGAGGTCCAGTTTCTTTTAAACGTGTTTTTTTCTCTTTCCTATTTATCCCAGTCTTCTGGCACTTTAAACACCTTTGAGGATATTCCACAGACCATGCCAAGTAAAAATAGCCATCCCAAACTGCATTTATATTTTACGATACTCTCTAGGGGAAGAAGCTACAATTCAAACCACAGTATGTCAAGATGGGACAATGTCTCCATAACCAGCAACATCTTGGTAAAATGAAGGAGATGAAACTTTGACCACTGTATTCCAAAATGCAGCTTTAATTATGTTTTAACTGCCTGTTATTTGTCTACTGTTGTCATTTCTAGAGCGCATTACAGTGCAGGACAAAGTCTAGCTGTCTAATTGCATGATTCTCCTTTCATGAATCATTTTTTAGACCTACTGAACCTCAGACCCTGTAGGTAAAAGATTTAATAATAAGTATTCAAAAATAAGGAAATTTAATGTATGATAAAGGTATCCTTTGTATCAAGGACAACTGTTGGCCATTTGGAAAAATTTAATTTGATATACTTTAATTTTTCCATACTCTATGCCTTTACACCAGAATAAAATCAAGATGAATCAAAGATATTTAATCTTTGAAAAATGAAATTTTAGAAGCACCAGAAGAAAACCTGAGTGAGTTTTTGTTTTCCTTTTCATAATCCTTGAGTACGAAAGGGCTAAAGCTATAATAGAAAGTGTTGATAAATTCAGTCACATGAAAATCAAACATTTCTGCATGGCAAAAAAAAAGAAAAAAAATCACCATAAATAGTCAAAGTGAAATAACAAAGTGGGGTGGGGGGGAATATCTGAAACTTAATAACCACAAAAAAAGACAATATATAATATCCTTTTAATATAGTAACATATAATTATGTTATTAATATATAATGCAGGTATGATTATATATGAATTATTATTTCTGGATACTGCAGATAGATCTAAGCAATTCTGGAGGGAATTACATGTATATACAAAATTATTATACATATATATATATATATTTTTTTTTCCTCAAGTTCCCTCCAGAATTGTTCAGATCTACCTGCCCCTCCAGGACCTCAGTTGTTTGCTCAGTGAAGTGTTCGGCCACTGCCCTTGTTGCCTTGTCCCCAACACACTGCCTAGCTTGTCCTCCACCAGGCTGAAGCCTGGGCTAGAACCACAGCTGCATTGATGCCCAGATCTGGAAGATATAATTCTCCCCTCATTTGAACTCAGATTAAACATCATGCCATAGGACATGGGACCTGGCTTCCCCACCAGCTGCGCTGGGTGATGTAACCCAGAAGTGCAGGGCAGTTGATGCCCTGTGGGGCAAATGTTGACCTATGAGAGACTACAGATGGGGGGGGTGGGGAACTGACGATAAAATTCTCCCCATTTCCGCCATCCCTCCACCTCGACATTTATGTAACTGAGCAATTGTGTTTCCTCATGAAGCTGTGGCCAGCTCCATACTGTACCACCTTGTATTTGCTGCCCCTCCTTTTTGGCCTCACTTCCATTTCCCCCTTCACTCTTGCTATCCTGGGATTGCACTCCCCCAGTAAGCATGAGCATGTGAACTTCCTCTCAGCCTGTTTCCTAGGGAATCTGAGTCAAGACCATGTATAAAGAACTGCTAGAAGACAGTATGAAAAAGACCAACAGCCCTACAGAAAAGTAGGCAGATATGAAAAAATAGTTCACAAAAAAGTTACTCTAAAAGCAACTATAAATAACTTTAAAAAATATGAAAAGATGATTAATCTCACTCATAAGAGAAAGACAAAGTAAAGTTATAATGATATGTATTTTTCAGCTGTCAAATTGAACAGTCTGATAACATACTGTGTGAGCAAGGTATAGAGAAAATAGGCACTCTCATTGCTGGTGGAAGTATATATCTATGTAAGCTCTAAGCAGGATAATTTAGTAATATCTTTAAAATAAAAAATTTGCATACTCTTTAGCCCAGCAATTTAAGCTCATTGTTGTTTTCTTTGTAAAAGGATTGGAAATAATTAGAAACTGGTTCAGTAAATTATGGTACAACCGTAAAGGGACACCTATGCAGTTATTAAAAAAAAAGAAGAGGTTTTAAAAAAAAATGTACTGATATGTAAAGATCTTCAGTTTATACTAAGTAAAAATATCTCTAGAAACATACACAGGAAACTGGTAACAGTGCCTCTGGGGTGGGCAGTCTTACTTTGCACCTTTTGTACCTTCTGAATTTTATACCACATGTATCTATTTTTTCCTTATCAGGTTTATTGAGGAATAATTTATGTACAGTTAAACTATATCCATTTAAAAAGTACAATGCAATGAGTTTTGAAAATTGTATACACTTGTGAAACCACCACCACCATCAAGATACAGAACATTTATATCATCCCCAAAGACTCCCCATGCCCCTTTGCTGTTCATCTCTCTCTCTTCCCTGGTCCCTCACAACCACTGAACTGCCCTCTGTCATTAGAAGTTAGTTTGCATTCCATATAAATGGAATCGTATAGTATGCACTCTTGTATCTGGCTTTTGCACACTGCATAATGATTTCAAGATTCATTGATATTGTTATGTGTATCGATAGCTCTTTACTGAATAGTATTCTATCATATGGTTATACCACATTTTGTTTATCCAGCCAACTGTTGGTGAACATTTGGGCTGTTTACAGATTTGGGCTATGTGAATAATGCTGCTGTGAAACTTTGTGTACAAGTCTTTGAATGGAACTATGTTTTCATTTCTTTTGAGTAAATACCTAGAAGTGGAAAGCCTGGATTGTATGGTATATGTACGTTAACTTCTGAAGAAATGCCAGTTTTGCAAAATGATTGGACCATTTTTCATTCCCACCTGCAGTGTGTGAGAATTCCAGTTGCTCTACATCCTGCTAATACTTGGTGTTGGTCTTTTAAATTTTATAATGAATATATAATGGTGTATTACCTAATTTAAAAGATACACTTAAGAGTAAAAATAAATAAGTTGGTATTTACTTATAGCATTTCCCCCCCAAGTCTGTAAATAATATGATAATAAGAAAGTTAGTTGTTGAAAGTTTTAGGAAGGGTGTTAGTTTTCTATTGCTATGCAGCAAAACACAATCTGCATTTATTATCTCGTAGTTTCTGTGGGTCAGGAGTCTGGGTGTGGCTTTGTTGGGTCTTTTGCTCAGGGTCTCACATGGCTGCAATCAAGATTTGAGCCCAGGCTTCCTTCTTTGGTGGAGCTTGGAGTTCTCTTTCAGCTCACATAGCTGTTGGCAGAATTCAGCTCCTGTGATTGTAGCACTGAGGTCCCTGTTTTCTTGCTGGCTGTCATCTGAGGCCCGTTCTTTAGCATCTAGAGGTCACCCACATTTCCTCTCTCAGCATTGCAGCTTACCTCTTCAAGTAGGAGAATCTCTTTCCTCTGAGATAGTTTTATATAACGTAATGGAATCACAGGAGTATCTATCCCATCACCTATGCCATTTTCTATTGGTTAGGTGCAAGTCACGTACTCTGCCTGTACTTAAGGGAGAAGGTTATACAAGGACATGAGTCACTGGGGGACATGGTACATTTGTTCATCACAGGAAACATACTGTGCCAAACTTGTCACAGCTCTCAGATTTGTGTGTGCACAAGAATGACCTGGGAGGGGGGGCTATTGAGATTAAGTTAGGATTCCTGGGACCCATCCTCAGAGTTTCTGACTCAGTAAGACTGGAATGGAGCCTAGGAATTTGTTTTGCTGGTTGGCAGTTAATTTTTCAGATGTGTCTAAGGCAGGGTCCCCAGGCCATATCTACAGAAACACTGTCATGGAGGTTACTTTATGACTTTGGAGAGGGACACACTTGGATCTGAGCCTCCCCTTTGCCAATAAGCAAGTGAGACTGATTGATTCCAACTTCTCTTCTTGAAGACCAAAGGAGAGTCTGGATACTTACCAGCAGAGCCCCACAGAGGCAAAGACCACAGCCAGGGCCAAAAAATTCTACAAAGCAGAAAAACTCTTAGGACAAAGTAATCCACTAGGACATTGCTGAAAGGCAAGGCCAATGAATCAAAGTAAAACCAACTGGTAATATAATGTTTAATACAATTTAAATTATGGTTCTACAACTTCTAGATGTAAAACATTGTCACTTAACCTCCCTGAGCCTCAAAGCCTGCAAAATGAGGATGATATCTACTTCCCAGATTTGTTACCACATGTCAATGGGACACTGTCGGCCAAAACAAAACAAAACAAAATGCCCACATTCAAACATCTGCCAAGTCCTATCTAAAAAACTAGAATTTCAAAAAGGATTCAAGACTGTCAAAATATTACCACAGAGGTTGGTGCTTCTGTTTCTCCACAGAGACAAGTTAAAGAAAACAGGAAAGGGACTTCCCTGGTGGCACAGTGGTTAAGAATCCGCCTGCCAATGCAGGGGACACGAGTTTGATCCCTGGTCCGGCAAGAGCCCACAGGCCACGGAGCAACTAAGCCCGTGCACCACAATTACTGAGCCTGTGCTCTAGAGCCCGTGAGCCACAACTACTTAAGCCCGTGAGCCACAACTACTGAGCCCGTGTGCCACAACTATTGAAGCCCGCGTATCTAGAGCCTGTGCTCTGCAGCAAGAGAAGACACCCCAATGAGAAGCCCATGCATCACAATGAAGAGTAGCCCCTGCTTGCTGCAACTGGAGAAAGTTTGCCCGCAGCAACGAAGACCCAACGCAGCCCATAAATAAATAAATAAATTTATATAAAAAAAGAAAACAGGAAAGTAAAAAATGGTGCAATAAAAATAAATATAAGTGACAATAAAAGATCATACAAGTATATCATTTATATTACATGTCAATGAGATAGACTTCCCTATGAGGAGAAAATAAGTTTGAAGACTGGGTTATAAAATAAATATAACTATTCATTACCTATAAGAAAAATAATTAAAGCCAAAAGACTATTTATTTATTTATTTTTATTTTTGGCTGTGTTAGGTCTTTGTTGCTGCGCATGGGCTTTCTCTAGTTGTGGTGAGTGGGGGCTGCTCTTCGTTGCGGTGCACGGGCTTCTCATTGTGGTGGCTTCTCTTGTTGCGGAGCATGAGCTCTAGGTGTGCAGGCTTCAGTAGTTGCAGCACGTGGGCTGAGTGGTTGCAGCTCGCATGCCCTAGGGCGCACAGGCTTCGGTAGTTGTGGAGCATGGGCTTAGTTGCTCCATGGCATGTGGGATCTTCCTGGACCAGGGATCTAACCCGTGTCCCTTGCATTGGCAGGTGGATTCTTAACCACTGCGCCACCAGGGAAGTCCAAGAATTATTTAAAAAGGACTAAAATGATGGGAGTATTCTAAGTTCTCTTATGAATGTGTAAAAAACATGATGTCAAATAAATTAGATTTTAATCACAAATATTAAGGGTGATAACCCAAACTGAGCAAGGAGTGCCTAATAATTCTCACGTTTTTGGTCTTAAATAATGTAATAATAAAGACATGTAAAAATTAAAGAGAAAAATAAAAAACAATTGCATTTGGATTCCGTGGCACTTCATTAACTGGTTAATTTTCACTTTAAAAGAGAGAAAATTAAATCATGTATGAAAAAGAAAAGCAATTTTTAAGCATATAATCATATTTTTAATAGTTGTTGAAAAGACTGTCAATAAAGTTTAACATTTATTCCTTTTTAAAGCTTTGAAATAAGGTGTGGAGATTTTTATTCTTTTTTTTTTTTTTTTTTTTTTTTTTGCGGTACGCGGGCCTCTCACTGTTGTGGCCTCTCCCGTTGCGGAACAATGGCTCCGGACGCGCAGGCTCAGCGGCCATGGCCCACGGGCGCAGCCGCTTCGCGGCATGTGGGATCTTCCCGGACCGGGGCACGAACCCATGTCCCCTGCATCGGCAGGCGGACTCTCAACCACTGCGCCACCAGGGAAGCCCGATTTTTATTCTTTGATGAGAAAAATCATGTACTTAATTTGAAAAGCCAGTGTCACACTTAACTGGAGATATAAGAGTTCCTCTCCTTGAAAGCAGGAACAGAAGGTTCACCCAGCGCCATTCTTTTCAACATGGTATTGGAAATGCTGATAATAGCTATTTGGGAAGGATATAAAAATTTAGGGATAAAAAAATACTGCTTTTTATATTTGACATGATTATATACCTGAAAGTTCCAAGAAAAGCAAACCCTAAATTACTAGAAATAATAAATGAATGCAGCAAAGATATAGCCAAAAGAAATCCACATAGAACAATTGCATTTCCATCTGTCAGTGAAATACAGCTGCATATTAATTAAAACATAAAACAGAAAAGGGAGAAAGATTCCATTTATAACCACAAACCAAAAATGAATTTGAGGATTTTCTTCGAGCCACCAGATTTATTCCAAGAAAATACTTGAACCATAACAGGAAAAGAAAAGGAGGATGTGAACAAATGGAGAGATACACCAGATTGTTAATGAAAAAACAAAATCTAGTAAATGTGACAGTGTTAATAGATTTAATGCAATAGTAGTTAAAGGCCTTATAAAATACTTATAGTAGCTGAGTAATTGATATGAACCTTAGAGAATAATGGGAAAAAAAATAAGGACTCTCTCACAAGATTTAAAATGCGTTATAAAAAATATTTATCAAAACTATAGGTCCCCAAAGAGAAAAAATAAATCAGTGGAACATCTCTACTTGGTATAGCATCTTAAGCTTAAAACAGGACCAACTCCAAAGTCCAAAATATTCCTCCAAATCCCAAACTGAGTCTGCTTCATCTCAGTAAATGGCAAAACCGCCCTTCCAATGTTCTGGCCGAAATATGTGAAATCATCCTTGACCTTCTTTTTTACCACCCACCACATCTAAGAGGTCAAAAACAGGTCCAGAATTGACCACTATTCACTGCCTCACCTCCATCAACCTGACTGAAGTCATCATGGCCTCTTTCCTGTACCAGGGTCAGGGACCTCCTAACACATCTGCCATCTCCGCTGCTCTCCTACGGTCTGTCTCAGCACTGCCGCCAGAGCATACCAGGCATATTTCTCCTCAAGGAACTTGACGTTACTTTACAACTCTGTTCTCTTGACTGGAACCTTCTTTCTCCCAGCTATTTGCATGCCTATTCCCTCCCTTTCTTCAGGTTTTTGCTCGGATGTCATCTTCCCAGTGATGTCTTTAAGTTCCCCGTTGAAAAATTCAACTTTTCACCCCGCCCCGTGCCAGCCTCCCTATTATTCTTTCCTACCTAACTTGTTAATTCTCCATCTATCAACTCTTTTAAAAGTTTGTCTCTTTCCCCCCATTCCTCCACCAGAATGTTAGCTCCATGAGGGCTGGAATGTTTGTTTTGTTCATACCTGTATCCTTAGCACCTAGAACAGTGCCTGGAACATAGTAGGTGCTCAATAAATATTTGCTAAGTGAATGAAACAAAACAGAAATTCTTGTAGCACAGATGTCCTACTTTAGAAACTTAATTTACAACAAAGGAGAAACAATACAACAATGCAGAAAGACTTCATTGCTTCATTGCTTACTAATTGTTTGGGTAGTGGAATAATGAGGAAGTTATTTACTTTAGAGTAATACATCACATCATAAATAATAAATTTCAGATGCATTAGAGTAAAACATACACTAGTATTTTTAAGAATGGGAAAAAATTACATGGCTATCTCATGTTTGAAGAAGTGATAAATGTCTGACTGTTGAAGAAATGAAAAATGTTATTAAGCACAAGATAGAGAAATATGAATATGTAAAGATTATTCTAAATTTTATGGTAGATACATATAAAACAAGGCTATAGAAAGAAAAGATATGTGAAAAATATAGTTACTAGCAGCTTATTCCAAAAAAGGAAAGAACTGATACAAATATATAGTTCATGTCTAGATTCCACTCTGTAAGTAGCCAAAGAAGAGGAAGAGTTTATTCCCAAATAAAAAGGAAGAACAAATATCACATAGAAAAATATACAGCCTTGAAAGTGGTAAAAAAATATATATATCTAAACAGCTTAAAGATATCATTCTAGAACTATTAAACTACTTTTTTTCTTTCTTTTTCTTTTCTTTTTTAAAAAATTAATTAATTAATTAATTTTATTTTTGGCTGCGTTTGGTCTTTGTTACTGCACGTGGACTTTCTCTAGTTGCGGTGAGCATGGGCTTCTCACTGCGGTGGCTTCTCTTCTTGCGGAGCAGGGGCTCTAGGTGCGCGGACTTCAGTAGTTGTGGCACGCAGGCTCAGTAGTTGTGGCTTGTGGGCTCTAGAGCACAGTCTCAGTAGTTGTGGCGCACGGGCTTAGTTGCTCTGCGGCATGTGGGATCTTCCCAGACCAGGGCTCGGACACGTGTCCCCTGCATTGGCAGGCAGATTCTTAACCACTGAGCCACCAGGGAAGCCCCTATTAAACTATTAAAGCAAATAAAAATGATAAACTGCTTGTTAACAGAACTGTGGGGAAATAGGTACTGATTTGTTGCTGGTGACAATATGAGTTTGTGTAATTCCTTAAACAAACAATCAAATGATATGTATCAAAAGCTATAAAAATATTCATATCTTCCAGACTATTCCACTTGAGGAAATTTAGCTACAAGGAAGTAAATAAACCACAAATTAAGCAAACAAAAAAAAAAGTAATCTGTTTTTGTACTGTGCAGAAAAGCGGAAAATTGGAAATGGCCCAAGTGCCAAAGAGTAAAGGAATTTCTAAGCAAACTTTCTTATAATAACACGTTGGACCATTACAACTGACAATGTGGGGACTTTTTTTTTTTTTTTTTTGCGGTACGCGGGCCTCTCACTGTTGTGGCCTCTCCTGTTGCGGAGCACAGGCTCCGGACGCGCAGTCTCAGCGGCCATGGCTCACGGGCCTAGCCGCTCCATGGCATGTGGGATCTTCCCAGACCAGGGCACGAACCCGTGTCCCCTGCATCGGCAGGCAGACTCTCAACCACTGCGCCATCAGGGAAGCCCTGTGGGGACTTTTTTTAACACTTGGGAATGTGGCTGTCAACACAGCATAATTACCATCCTAAATGTTGAACTTAAGGTGTGATCTTTCTGTAATCAAATAGAGGTCACCTTTGGGATCAGAATTCTAATCTTTGGGGCAATGCATCCAAGAACGATCGTATCAAATGAAGGACTACCTTACACAGCATTATGCTAACTCTTCAGAATGAAAAGTCTAAGGAACTCCTTGGTGAGGCTTGAGGCAGGAAGTCAGGATTTAACTTAGCCTCTTGGGTGCTATTAACTTGGTTTCAGGGACACACTTGCCCTGCAGTAAGTGGAAGGGAGGAGGAATGGCCAAATAGGCAGGACTGTACAGTTCAGAGGCTGAGCACCCACTGAGGAGGAAGCAGTAAACCATCTCAGAGGCTCCTGGAAACTAGAGGACCTCACAGGGAGCCCTGGGCCTGGGAGCTGCCCTCAGAAGCTCCAGGGGTGGCAGGTCTGAGGATGGGAAAATGCCAGAGGAAGGGTCCAACATTATGGAATTCCGTGTGGACCCGGAGCCCTCTGTATATGAGGCAGGATCCCTGAAAGCCCTAGACAGAAGACGTGGCAAGGTGGAGAACAGCTGCAGTTTATTTGTCCAACTCACAATCCAGGTGATCAGGAAGATGACGTGTTTGCCTAATGGTGCCAGACTGGCTGGATTTGAATTCTGACTCCACCACTTATTGAGTGACCCTGAGCAAGTCACTTAAGTTCTCTGTGGCTCGGTTTCCCTCTGGGGAAAATGTGGGATAACAATAATACCTACCTCATAGAGTCGCCATGAGGATTAGATGCAACAAAACAGGTAAAGCTCCTATGCTGGAACTCTTGTCATTTTTATGCACTTGGAGTGACTTGCTTAAACAACAAAGTGCCTGTGAGCACAGCTTGGAGAATCAGAAAGGGCTGGATCATGTCAGAGCATAAGGAATTTATAGCTGAGAGTTACTGAACCACGTGAGATTTTACCCAGACTCATTTTTTTTTGTTGATGACATTAGTTTGGGAGGAGGAAGAAGGAAGACCTTCAAGATGCTCACATTGGAGATGCTGTGCTGGCTTGGGGAGGTGGGATGTCCCCGAGGGTTTGGGCCAGATGGGCTGTCAGGCAGGTTTCTCCTCCTTGGAGTCAGCCTCGGGGCCCTGGCTGGAGGGCAGTTCCCCTAGAATTTCTTCTTGTGACAGAGGGCTGGTCCTAAATATGTCCAAATGGGACCACTGGGGACTCAGACCTCACTGTGTGGCAGACAGATCTAGGAACACGCCCAGGAATTTAGGAAGTGGATAGTGCTTTTTTTTTCCCCCTCCTTGATAGCCTAGCCATTGGTTGAGAGCAGTACTGTCAAAATTAAATCCTGATGCTCATGTGTTTTCCCTGGGAACAATTACAAGTTTGGCTGCCTGGGGCAGTGGATGGGCAGGCAAGTGGAGAGACTGAGTGAAGGGGCCTGGAGGAGAGGGAGAAATGTCTCCAGGGCATTTTTAGGAAGCTTTGCTGTGTAATGTCCTCCTCTTCTATGTCTCCAAGAGAATTTTGCTAAAGACTGATTCATCTTTTAAGGCTTCTTTGAAGTTAGGTTTAGATTTCATTGAAATGTTGTTCTGTGATGGTCCTTAAGGTGGAAGCAATCCATAGATATGGGGTTATTAATTTGTATAATTATTTATTAAGCACCTACTGTGTGTGAAGCACCATATTAGGAACAGAGGTAAATAAGGTAGAATACTTGCTCTCAAGCTGCTCACAGTCTACTAGAGAGACAGGCAAATATACAATGAAAAGGTAAATTGTAAGTGTAATGATAGTCAGTAGGCTGAATAATGCCTCCTAAAGATATCCGAATCCTAATTACTTTGAGTATTGCTTATCCAGGTGAACCCTAAATGTAATCAGAGGTGTCCTTAGAAGAGAGAGGCAGAGGGAGATTTGACCCCAGAGGAAAAGGTGGTGATGTAATAATGGAAGCAGAACCTGGAGTGATGTAATCTGAAGATGAAGGTAGGGGCCACAAACCAAGGAATGCAGGTGGCTTCTAGAAGCTAAGAAAGGCAAGGAAAAGACTCCCTTCAGAGCCTCCAGAAGGAACCAGTCCTGGTGATATCTTAATTTTAGCCAGGGGAAGCTGATTTCTGATTTACAAAGCTGTAAGAGAATAAATTTATATTGCTTTAAGCCACTAAATTTGTTGTAATTTGGAACAGCAGCAATAGGAAGTGAATACACTAGTGTTGAGTGAAATAAGTGGCACATAATGCAATGGATGCTCTGACTATTGTCCCATTGACATGCAGTACGCACAGATATGAGGAGAATTCAGAGAGGTGTTGCCATTGATTCTTCCAAGTGGGGAAGGACTGTTAAGGCCATCTTCATAGCACTCTTAGGTGTGGAGAGGTGAAGGGATTGTCCGAGGTCATACACATTCTTTCACTAAGCAAACATTTATTGAGTATCTGCTCTGAGCTGGATGCTGTGTTGACACTGATGGGGATCTGAAAATGAATATGGCAAAGTTCTTGTCCTTAAGGAATTTACACTTCAGCAGGGAATAACTTGGCATAAAAGCCCTGGGTTTGTCATTACACTGGACCAGTGACTTAACCTCCTTGGGTTCAGTTCCTTCTGTGTAAATCATAAAAAGAGCTACTTCACCAGATGTTGTGAGGACCAAATGATAAAATACATGCAAAAGTGTTTTGTAACCTGTAAATCATTTTGTAGGGCTGAATCCTGGTCTTTCCATAAACCCTTCTTAATCTGCAGATTTCCCTGGGCTTCCTTACTTCCACCACTTTCACCTTAGAGAGGGTCCCGGCTCCTCGTTAAGGTGTCCAGTATTAAACCCAGGTGGTGTGACTCCAGTCAGGGCTCATCCCACCAGCAGTGCTATCCCAACAACAGGCACAGAGTCCAGGGCTGGCCTCCATCAGCCTTTTCTTTAAAAAATACTGCTCAAGTTAAAAAAAAAATTTTTTTTTTTTTTTATTGAGAAGGCTGCTCACTGTCAATTCACGTGAAGGATGAAGAGAATAGTTTCTGGGAGAGATGATCTGTTATTGTGAGCCAAAAATCAAATGCTGTTTAAAGTATGTTCTATTTGGACCTCTACTGATATTTCCGTATCAGATTACGTTGTGCTGAAAAATTGATGGAGAGAATGTTTGCACTAGAGCAAAAGTCCCAGCTCAGCGTTTGGTTCCTGGGTAAAAATAAAGAGGGAAATAATTGATTTAGAAGTTGTATTTGTCTTCTTTTTCTGTTTTGTCCCTTCCAGCTCTGCAGAGCTGAACTGAGTGCCTTCTCTGCCCAGCCGTGCGCTGCGCGGTAGGCAGGCTCTGTGAATGAGTTCAAGTCTGGTGAGGCTGTGTGTCAGCTGTGGTTCCTCTACCTCGGTGTTTGAACTTTTAAATCAAAGGATTATGACTTTTAAGGAAGATTCTGAAGCCCATTTCAAATCTTTCCTCCTCTGTGTATTCTTCACTAAACGTTAGCTAGAATGTCTCTCTCTCTCTCTTTCTTTTTCTGTTTCTGTCTCTTTTTTTTTTTTTTTAATTTATTTATTTATTTTTGCTGTGTTGGGTCTTCGTTTCTTTGTGAGGGCTTTCTCTAGTGTGGCAAGCGGGGGCCGCTCTTCATCGCGGTGCGCGGGCCTCTCACTATCGTGGCCTCTCTTGTTGCGGAGCACAGGCTCCAGACGCGCAGGCTCAGTAGTTGTGGCTCACGGGCCTAGTTGCTCCATGGCATGTGGGATCTTCCCAGACCAGGGCTCGAAACCGTGTCCCCTGCATTAGCAGGCAGAATCTCAACCACTGCGCCACGAGGGAAGCCCTGTTTCTGTCTCTTTTTATGTTTCTCTGTCTCTCTATCTCTCTCCCTTCCCCACCCCCTTCCTCCAAGGGTAGTCTTTACTCTGTACCCCCCAGGACAGTTCAGATTTCAAATATTTTGCCCCACAAGCCCTACGTTAGAATGTGCTACAAATACAAACGTTTTCACAACCAAGCAACAGCTTCTGAAATACTTCTGTGTCCCAAAATAATAAAAACAGAAACACTTGCATAGTGCTATTTTCCAGGACAGTTTTGAGACAGGTACTATTATCATCCCCAATTTACAGGTGAGGAAACTGAAGCACAGAGAAATTAAATGACTTGTCCAAGGTCACCTTGGTCAGATCCTGTGGACCAGTTTTTAGCTCAGAAGATAATGGTCCTCACAATCACCCATCCTCACAGTGGTCTCTTTCACTCCTCCCTAGCCCTGTCTGAAAGCTTTGCACATCTATGTCCTTCATCCCCTCATGGACAGAGACATTGCTGTAGTCACATGCCTTTGAATGCTCCACCGTACCTGCCTTGTACAAAGTGGAAGCTCAGTTAATAACTACGGATCCGGGGCTTCCCTGGTGGCGCAGTGGTTGAGAGTCCGCCTGCCGATGCAGGGGACACGGGTTCGTGCCCCGGTCCGGGAAGATCCCACATGCCGCGGAGCGGCTGGGCCCGTGAGCCATGGCCGCTGAGCCTGCGCGTCCCGGGCCTGTGCTCCACAACGGGAGAGGCCACGGCAGTGAGAGGCCTGCGTACCGCAAAAAAAAAAAACAAAACAAAAAACTATGGATTCGTTAATCAGCTCAGAAAAACATAGAAGATAAAAGAATAAATAATATTTATAAAAATTGTAATGATATGAGAAATGGTTCATGATTATGATATTAAGTATAAAATTGATATAAAACTGTATATACATTATGATATTAACTATATAAAAATCTAAGTAGACTATTAAAAGACTGGAAGGAAATACAACAGAACGTTGGCAGTGGCTATTGATAAATGGTGTGGGTAAGAGTGATTTTATTTTTTTATTTATACTTTTTTGTATTTTCCCACTTTTCTGTAATCACCTTGTGATAACTTTATAAACAGAAAAATGTAAGTTTTAAAATATGTCATCCACTTAAAGGAAAGCAAGAACAACATGGAAGAGACTGGTCGATTGGAGGGTCTCCCCAGGGATTGAGCTGTGTGAGTAGAATTGGGGTTGTGGTGTGGCTCTCACAGCCTCTGTGTGTGTGTGTGTGTGTGTGTGTGTGTGTGTGTGTGTGTGAGAGAGAGAGAGAGAGAGAGAGAGAGAGAGAGAGAGAGAGAGAGAGGGAGAGAGAGACAGAGGGAGAAAGAGAGAGACAGAGACAGAGACATCTGTGCCACAATCCAATGGTATACATATGAGGACATAGTTTAAATGATTACTTATGAAGTAGGAAACAAAAAATCTCTCTCTTTGGTATAGTTCAAATGGCCCATGAACTTTGGAGGAAACTGATCCCAGAAAAGATTAGCATGTCAGAGTGGGAAAAGGGCCACCAAGATCTAAAATTGAATCTTCTTTTCTTATAGATCAATATCTGATGCCTATGGCTTGAGCTAGACCAGAAAGGAAAAGGTAGAAATCAGAAATAGAATTCTCACTTCTTCCTCCTCTGTCTGGGTCAGACCTGCAGTCTGGTCCTGTTGCCCAGGGGGAGGGCCACGTAGGCATGCCTCCGACGGTGGGCTGCTGCCCTGGTCTAGCCCTGCTCAACGTACCTGTAGTTGTCCCTGGTTGTCTTCACCGTCGGGGGGATCATGTCTCTGTGGTTGTGTGTGTGTGATGTCTTGTGGTGAGTGATTTGGAGGAGGGCACAGGGCAGTGGGACTGGGCTTTCTGAAGACCCAAGTCCACCAGCCAGGCCAGCTAAGCTATAGAGTCTGCCCTGCTGGCCTTCCTGATGAGCTGTTCTCCACTCCTGCTGTGCCCCTGTGACCAGCAAACTGGTCTTTGTGACCAAAATGACCATTCAGAGACATCAAACAACCAGTGACCAACCAGTAACTTACCAGTAATTTGTTCAGTTGGTCACACTGCTTTGTTTGTTTAGGTCTTGCTGCAGAAGGTAACATTTTGTGGTTCTGTGGATGACTTCAGGAAAATCACAACTTTACGCACAGAAGGTTTTACAAAATATTAAAAAAAATTTTCTGATTATAAAAGAAATGTGAACATATTATTAGGAATTAGAAAATATAGAAAGAATAAAGAAAGAAAATAAATCCCCCATAATTCTAATCCTTAGTTATAGCCTCTATTAACATAATTGTTTTTCCTTGCAATTAGTGGTTCCCTCCAACCTTTTTTCTCTCTATAGATATATGGCATAAAGTATATATTTTTTATTCCTGCTTTTTCCCCTAATGCTATATGATAAGCATTCCCCATATCCCTCAAAATTCTTTGAAAAGTATGATTACTGATAAATGCATAAAATTCCATGGTAACAATTAACCATCATTATGCGATTATTCTCCTAGTATAGGAGAATACATTTCTAAATTTTAAAGATAAAAATATATAATATCATTTATATTCAATTTATGGAAATGTGGGTGTCAGAGGAACACACTAGTGACACTATAGCACTGCAATCAGCAAAATCCAGATTCCAGGAAACTCTACAGGGCAAATGAACCAGTTTTTTCCAGCAAATAAACTACTGGGGGGAAGAGATCAGGGGAAGGGATCCCGTAGAGTCCTGTGGATGAAAAGAGGTTTAAAAGGCATATCAACTAATTGCAATGTATAAATGATATTTGGGTCCATATTCAAACAAACGCTAAAAAATTTAAGAGAGAGAAATGGAAACACTAACAGATATTTAATGATATTAAGGAATTATTATTTTTTTCAGAAGTGATAAGAGCATTGTGGTTATGTTTCTAAAATCAAATCCTTGCTTTTTAAAGACTTTTAAAAGACATTGCCCAGGAAGGGACTTCCTCCTTTCATGGTGGATTCAGGGTTAGGAACAGGGTCAAGAGAGTAGAAATCTGTCATAGGCACACCCGCTATCCAGTGCCAGACTAAACAGTCCTTCTGAGGGGAATAAGGCAGAGGATGCTAAGGCCCTGGGGACCTTCAACTCCAGGCTGGCACAAGCTGTCTGTTTGCACAACAAGTATCTGTCACTAGGGTGTGATGTGACAAGAGTGTGGGCTTTGAAAACACACAGACCTGGGTTCAAATCCAGACTCTGCCACTTACCAACTGCTGTGACCTTGGTCAAATTTTATGCTTCTCTAAGAAAAAAAAAGAGGATGTTAGCACCTAGCTCATGGGGCTGTTGTAGGGTTGAATGAAATTGCATTTTTATAGAGTACCTCACACATAATGGGTAGTTGATCAATGAAAACTGTTCATCCTTGTTGGCGGCACTGAATAAGGGAGAGGAATAGACCATGCCACACTGCTTGAAACCATCCTATGGCTTCTTCTGCCTTAATCATTCTGAAGGCCTGCAAGGACCTGCATCCTGGGTCAGGCCCCCTATTAGAAGCTCTCACAGCACTTGTATCTTCCTACATCTATTTACATTTTATGATTAGATACTTATTTGTGTGGTTGTTTGGATAATACCGGTCTGCCCCACTGGCTCTTCTGCTCACCATTCTGTGCTCAGTGTCTAGCAATCAATGGGGAAATGAATGAGTGGATGAGGATGAGGCTCCAGCCCTCACAGACCTCACTAGGGGCACACATGCAAAGAGAGGCTGGGGCAGGAGTCCAGGACCTCGGGGTAGTGATGGGGCCTGTGGGCCAGAGAGTCTGGAGTCCAACATGGAATTCTCACCCAGCCATCCTCCAGAAACTCACCCGACAACTCCCTTGACCCAGCCTCCTCCACTCCCCAATCCATAACTTCTTCTGCCCCACGGCCACCCAGTCCCGGAACTGCATCCATGTGGACTCTACACAGGGCCATGGGGGTCAACCTGTGGGCTTCCCTGTGGTCCCAGACCAGGGGTGGGACCACAGCTGCCACAGCCCCGGCAGGGCTTCGGGAGCGAGCGTCTCTGTGGTTCCTTACTTTGCCAGGGGGCCTTACAGGCTGGCACAGTCCACTTTGTTCCCTCAGCAGTCCCAGCATCCAGGGCGGCAGAGCCTGGTCACCCCCCTTCCCAGAAACTGGCCCAGGAAACCAGGGGACAAAAGTGCTGCTCTGGTAGAGGGTGCCTTCACTGGGGGCTGGGGGCCCTTGTCGGGAAACATGGTCTCTTTCCCCAGGGCTGCCCTGCAGCTGACCTGGGCCTCAGGCTGCCTAGTCACTGCCCATCCCCTAATGACTTTAGCTCCTCATTCAGGGGGTCATCAGATACCCACCCAGGCCCTGCCCAGACCCTAGGCCACCCCAACCCCTTCCTTGCCATGGCCTGCAGTCTGCATGAGGTTAACCTCAGGCTTCTTCCTGGTTGTCTCTGATTCAGTTTCCTGGCTCTGGCCGGATAATGGTTTGGGGTTTGGCTGGGCCCTTCTGCTTGCATACTCAAAGTCAGAGTTCCTGACCCTGCCTGTTAACAGGCACCCTGTTAACAGGCACCTATGTCCCAGGGCCATTTCCTGCTCAGTCTCCCTTCAGCCCCACATCCTTGAGCTACAAGGTATCTGAATCCTCATCCCAGCAGGAAGCACCTGGCTCTGCCACCTTCTGCTGAGTACAGCCAGGCTCTGGCAGCATCCTGGGTCCCCAGTGCCTGCCCAGAGAGGAGCTGTGTTTGGCCTGGGCACCATGGGACCAGCTGGCAGGGGCAGCATCAGAACACACTTTATCTGAGGGCAGCCTTTAGAGTCCACAAGGTGCTTTGGGGTTTGTCCCTGCATTTGAACCTCAGGCCAGGTATACCTGGCTTGTATTCTTAAGCCAGTTCTAAAGATGAGGAGAAACCTGAGGTTCAAAGGGATTAAATACTTCCCCAAGTTCACACGGCAGGAAGAGATCCAAGCCAATGGCTTAAGTTCTTTGGCTCTGAATCCAAAGTTGATGTCGTTCCACAGATACGACACTTCTGAAGCAGCACCTGCAGCACATGAAGCCCAGGAAAGGCTACTGAGATTCTCTGGCATTTCTTTCTGGATACCTCCTGGGGCCTCTGGAAAGGCAAGTGATGGGCAGGGGCATTTGTTTGTTTGCCAATCCTTGCTTAAAGTCCTTGAAATTACATTCCATCCATTGCCCAGTGATCAGTTAGGGTTCTAACCTAGCCCCGTCTCCAACAGAAGCCAGGGAGACCTGCTGAAAATACCTCCTCTACTAATGAATTGTAGTTATTGGATATATATTCCACTGGTTAATATCAAGTAAGCCCCTAGAAAAGGCCACCATTAAATCTGGTCAGAATTTGCCTTACTATACCTTTGTCATGCATTCAGTATTGACCTTTTGATGGACATTTATTGGGCACCTACTGTGTGCCAGATACTCTCAGGTGCTGGGATGCAAGGAGGGATACAGAACAGTTCCTGCCATAGTCAGTGGCCTGGCGGGACAGACAAATAAACAGGCTCTCAGTCTGTGGGAGAACAGGGGAGGAAGGAATTGAGCTAGGGTGGGCCTCCGGGACCTGGGTCAGGCTGGGAAGGCTTCTCAGAGGAGGCAACTTTTAAGTTGTGACTTGAAGGAAAAAAATATGAATAAGTTTCTTCAAAAATCTTTTCTGAGGAGCTTTTGATAGAAAGGGAAGAGCTAGCTTAAGGGAAATGATGAGAGACAGGGTGGTAGTGGGGGCTCAGGGCACAGAGAGGGGTAACTGAGATACCTGGGTACTTAGTTCCAGGCGTGTTTGCTTGGTGCCCATTCTGACCCTATAACCTTGGTCTCCTAAGTCTGGGGACACAAACTTTTGTGCAGCGCTGTCCAATATGATTTCAGAGATGATGCAAATGATCTGTTTCTGTGTTATCCAACATGGTAGCCACACGTGGCTATTGAACTTTGAAGTATGGCTAGTACTACTGAAAAATTGAATGTTTACTTTTATTCCATTTTAATTAATTTAAACCCAAATAACTTCCATATCAGACAGTGTAGCTCTACATGCTTCTCATCCAGGATCACATTTGAATTACTTGAAATGTCTTGAAAAATTTCTGATGCCTGGTGTCTAAGCCCCATGCCTGAGATTCTCATTTTGTTGATCTAGGGTGGGGCTTGGGTACCAGTATTTTTGGAAACAACCTAAGTTAGTTTCAGGTAAGCCAGGGTTGAGAACCACTGATGCAAAACTTTGTCCACCACATTCTTAGTGGTGGGGAGGCCCCTTTTTATCCCAGCCTTGCCCAGGGTGTGTGTTTGGGCTATGCTGGGCCTTCAATCACTCTGAACCTTCCCAACACCCCTCTGCCCCTGGAAGTCTGCATCCTTGGTCTCCTCTCCACTCCCAGAAGGAAGATCAGGGCTTAAGGCCACTCACAGAGCTTGCTGGCTCTCCCTCTGCCAGCCTCCCCTAGTTCCCAGAACAGAGACAGTGCTCATTCACCTCAGAGCCTGCTAGGACCCGGACAGCAGGGGTCAGTTGTCAAGGAGCCTCATCCTTACAGGCCCCTTGGGCCCTTGGACAGAGCCCAGCCAGCCATGCTGGGCTAGGCTGGGCTGGGGCAGGGGCTGGTGGGCAGGCCTGACGTTTGGCTGGTTTCTGTCCGTTTTCCTATTAAACAGATATGCAGATGAATGTGTTTGGGACAGCGATAATGCAGGAGGTTTTGGTAACAAGACTGGAAGTTGGAGAGAACCCTCCTTCCCCCCCGTACCTTGAAAAATGCTTTCTGAGCTGGGTCTCACCCAGCAGCTACTGCTCACCCCTCCGACTCCATTTTTGCCATTCACACACCAAAGGCAACTTTTCCCATGACTCACACGTGGCAGCTTGCGCACTTCTTTTATTATTAAATATATAAGCAGCTTCCTATTTTTTAAATAGATATTTAAATGACTTCATATAAAATTCACCACTTCCAAGTATAAAAACAATATCTCACAGTGCGTGAGCCAATGTTCCCTCTCGGCTTTCTCAGAGAAAAGAAGGGTTCCTGTTCAGGTAGCTGGGGAGCCGCCCAGAGGGGGCTCTGAGGCCCCTCCCACTCCTGTGTCACCAAGAGCCCACAAAGAGTTTCTGTGATGGATTGGACTTGCTTTCACGACCCTTAAAACACCATACGTTTAAGGGGTGGGGCGTGAGGGAGGAATGCTTTTTCTGTGGGGTTTTTTTCCTTCCACTTTTAAATATATATTTTTTCGTATCAAATATAGAGTCTGTGACTAGGAAAAGGGACCCAAAGGGGAAAGTTCTCCACTGCCCTTCCCTCAGCTGACAGCAAATGGGCAGGGGAGGCAGGGACCAGCGGACCCTCACTTTTAAGGGCAGGAAGGGAAGCTCCTAGGCCCCAGTCCAGTGGCCAAGTAGGGCAGGGTCTCTCAGTGGAGGGCCCAGGGCAGCAGGAGAGGAGGGACACAGTAGCACAAAGGGACCGAGGGTAATCAACAGCCCTGTCACCTGCTGCCCAACTCTCAGAGCCACAGCCATGGGCTGACCCAGGAAGCTGAGGCCCTCAGGCAGACTTGGAAGCAGATGCCTGGATTCTCCAAGTCCCTCTCCCACCCTGGCTTGCCTGGTCAGAGAGATGGTGCTAGCGAGGGGTGGGATGAGAGCTGGAGGGTGTCACTGCCTCCCGGGCTCCTACCAGGGACAACCACTCACCCCAGGTGCCAGCCAGCAGCAGCCTTGGGGTTGTGGTTGGGGCAGGGGCCTGGTACAGGGCAAGAGCACAGGCTGGGGGGTCAGGGGTGCAGACCCCTTCCCCCACCTCAGGGCCATGCCCTTAACTTCAAAGACCTATTTTCCATCAGAGCTCACCCTGCAGCCTCTCTCTGTGTTTGTCCCTGCCCTCCTTTTCTCCCTCCCACTAGTCACTTCCCTCTCGGGAATGTCAAAGTGCAAGATGCAGAAACCTGGGCGAACAACACAGCCTGAAGACCAGCTCTGGCTGGTGGCCCGGGCAGTTCTCCCACCCTAATCCACCCCAGGGATTCAGAGCCGGGTCAGCAGAAGGTCGGGGCTCAGGGGCTCCCTCAGTCGATGGGCGAGGCCAGCTCGGGCACTCAGTGCAGGAAGCTGGGGAGAGAGAGGCTGGAGGGGTGGGAGGACGGATAGGTGTTTGCTCTCGGGGATGGATGGGGCAGGCTGTTCAGCAGGCGGGTTCAGTATTCACAGTGCAATGGCTTCCTTCATGAGGAGAGCCTCTGCGCGGCCTCCTGGAGAAGCTCTGGCAGGGCTGGGGGGACGCTGGGGCCGACCGAGGCCAGAGCTTGGTCTTGCCCTTGGCATCACGAGCCAAGCCAGGCAGGTCCTGAGGGTAGGGCTGGCATCCCCTCCCCGCCTGGCCACCAGCAGAGGGCAGTTAGGCAAGTGGAGGGTGCAGACCCACTCTGGGCTGTCCGTGCAGACCAGCAGGCCCAGAAGCCTTCTCTTCCCGTCTTTTGGGCTACACACCTTTACGGGAAATCCAGTGACACTGTCCTGCCCTGCGAATCTCATGCTTCTCTCTCTGGAGACGAGTCCCTGCTTGTCGGTGTTGGGATCTTGGCACCAGGCGGGTCCTCGGGCACAAGGGCTCTTCCATTCCTCAGCGCCCACCCTGCTCTCCCATGTCCCACGGGCCTCTGGGTCCCTGGCCCAGGTGTTGGCTTGGAGGGGGATGGGAGGAGGACACAGCCCCTGAGGGGCAGAGGGTCCTCAGCCGGGCTTCCCAGCCTTCCTCAAGCGGATGGGAGCCTCCAGGGCCCCCGATAAATAGCAGCGTGGGGGGCACCTCCAGCCCTCTCTTAGTCAGTCCAGAGTCTGAGGGTCGAGGGCTGAGGGCCCCAGCCTCGCTGCTCTGGTCCAGTCTTGCTCTCCTGAGTCCAGGAGCTCTCATGGTAGGCAGGCCACATTCCCAGGAGAATGGCTGGGGAGGGGTGGTGGTGGATGTCCCCATAACGTCTCCTCGCATGGAGAGACTATCCTGCGCGCCCAGCTGTAGGGGAGAGAAAGAAAGGCTGGTCAGCCGGGTGGGAGTGAAGGGAGGGGTCGCCGAGGACATGGGTGGGCGAGGTAGAGCATTCCTGTGGGCCGTTGGTGGTGCTGCAGACAGGACTCCCCCCATCCTTTCCCTCGCCTTCCCAGCCATCCCAGACACCACAAGGGACCGGGCAGCTTTCTCTGGCAGCAGCCCAAGCCACTGGGCAGACTGGCCTCACCTCCTACCTCCTCCTGGGCAACCAGGGACCATAGGGGGAGGTAACAGGGCCTGGTAGAGGTCTCAGCAGGGCTGGGGTAGGGGGCATTGCTCAAGTGGAGGGGTCTGACGGGGACGGAAAGGGGCACTTGCATGTCCTTAGACCCCTCCTCAGGAAAGACCATCTCACTGTCCTTGGTCTAAAAAAATCAAAAGTGAATCCTGCTAACTCTAGCAAAGAAGAGGAATTGCTCATTCCCACCTCCTCACCACTTATCACAGAGGGTCATCACACATGATATTCAGGACAGCAGGGCAGAGGTATCTGAAGGGGAAGAACTGGAGGCAGTTCTGGACAAGGAAACTCCCACCCTGCCATTTGGCGTGCTAACCCCTAAGCAAGCCAGCCTCCTGCCGGATGGACCAAGGGACTTGCCTCCCTGCATCATCCGTAAGAGTCAGGGCCCTGCTCTCTCCAAGCCCTCCCCCATCCTTGTCCTCAGAACGCTTTGTTCCCAGAGCAGAAATCCCCTGGACTCCATCCAACAGTTTGACTTTGGACCCAGTGTGGAGCTTCCCTCCCGGACTGTCCATGGGCCCTACTAGCAAAACCCGTGATGGGTAAGGAGGAAGGATAGGACCACAGCTTCTGGCTCCCAGCCCATTCCCATGTTCTGGAAGGGGAAGAAGGGAGGACCATAAATTGGACATGAGCCATGCTGGGTGCAGCCAGGCCACAGGCCCTGCTGGGGCCAGGAGGGAAGGAGAACCAAATGGGCAACCTCCAGCCCATTGCCCCTATGTCTTGGCTCCTTGGAGTGGAGGGTCTGGTGTCCACGTTTCCTTTCTGAGGGTCCCTCTCTCGGACCTCTGCCTCTGTGTTTCCCCCTGTCATTTCTCTCCCTAGAGCAGCAGTAAGTCTTGAGGCCGGTCCTGAGTCTCCCTGAGGCTCCTGCCGCCTGGCCTGGAGACCACTTTAGGGCTGGATCCAAGTGGAGGTCTGGATGCGGCCCCCGCCCTGGGTTCCTCTCTAAGTGAAATTTTAAGGGGAGAAAGAGGAAAGCTTGGGAGGGCCTGAGATTAGGCAGGCAGAGGGCCAAGACCAAGGGGGGAGGCAGGGGACCAGTCAGAGGGTGGTACAGCATTGAGCTGTGAAGTCCCTAGGGACCTTGGTCCATCCTCTACTTGCCGGTCCTGACGGGATATGCGTCATTCTCGCAGCCCTGCCAGTGTCCCGTCTGACCCATCTTCGTTCACCCTACCAACAAGGTGACCCCAGGATTCCAGATGTGTTACCTCTTGCTGTTTTCTAAATAGGCTCCCCTGGTTTTCGGCATTTGGCAGATCCCCTATCTCGCTAGGAGTGGCCCAGACCTGTCACTCTACACATGAGAAGGCCCTGAAGTGCTGGCTTGCATTTGGCATGGGATGTGGCTGGAAACTTGAATGGGTTCACTCCAGCTAGTCAGCCAGCCTGCCAATGAGCAACTCAGGCAGGCCGCCAGCCAGCCAGTTAGCCAATCAGCTCACCAAGCGACTAGCCAGTTAGGCAGTTACTAGCTAGTATGTGGTCAGAGTCACCCAGCCGGCTGGTCAGCCGGTCAGAGTCAATTAGTTAGCTGGTTAACTGGTCAACCAGAAGGCTGGACAGTTAGAGACAGCCAGCCAGGGCCAATCGGCCCGTCAGCCCTGAAGCCAATCAGTCAGCATTTGCTGAGTTCTTAGCGAGGATGAAGAAGCCCTCTCTGTTTAGGACTCAGGATAGAAAAAGAAATGCAAAAAAAGTAGAAGACACAGTCCCTGCCCTCAAGGGGCTTACAGACTTCTTAGGGGTACGGAACGTACACATATGCATCAAGTAAGATTTTAAAATGTATAAAAACAAACAATATCCAAGTAAGTGCAAATCGATATAGTATTAACCAATACAAAAGAGCAGAGGAGTACGAGCTAAAAGAGAAACCAGAGGGTGATGGAGACCGTCAGGAAGGGCTGACTCCTGCAGCCTGACTGCGGTCTGAGGGGAAGGAAGGGAGGAGGGCCGTGGGCTGCCTGGAATCGGGGAGCCCAAGGTGAGGAGTGATAAGAGTCACACGTTTATCAAAAACATGGGCGAGGACAACAGAAGGCACTCATCTATGTGCAGGAGACACAACTGGGAGGGCTGTGAAGACAGAATTAGGATTTAAAACAATTTCAGTAGGCTCGGATGATAGGTCTGAGCCCACGAGGTGGTTTTAACAAGGACGAATATAAATTCCCGCACATTGGTAAAAACATTAAATTCTCCAAGTACAGGATAGATCCGGCTTGACAGAGGTTTATGGGAAATGGAACTAGGGGCTTTAATAGACCACAAGCTCAACATATGACAACAGAATGATGTGGTTGTTCAAAAAACAAACAAACACGAATGCAATCTTAATCTGTACGAATAGAAGAACACTGTCCAGATCAAGGAAGGTAACAGTCCCACTGTACTCTGAGCTGGTCAGACATCTGGAGCACTGTGTCCAGGGCTGGGCGCCACATTTTCAGAGGGACATTGACAAACGAGTGTGTCCAAAGGAGGGCGAACAGGATGGTGAGGGGTCTGAAAACCATATCATATAAGGAATGTTTGAGGGACTTGGCCACACTTAGCTTAGAGAATTCTTAAAGGGGACATGGATAACTGACTTTAAATACTGGAGGGCTCTCATGAGGGAGGATGGGGAGGGGGCAGGGAAGCCAGTTATGCCTCTAGTGAGGAAGGACTTCCCTACAGTGCTACTGGGAGAGGGCAGGGAGCTTGCCTGCGACTGAGAGTGTGTGACCAGAAGCTGGCTGACTCCCCATCTGGGATGCAGAGACACTAGGCCAAATGACCTCTGAGGGCCCTTCTAAGACTAAGCCTCTATGGCTCCTTGCATCTAAAAGCAAGGAAGTAGAAATGATCTTGGTTGGGAAGAAGGGTCAAATCAGGGCGCAGACAGAGAGGAAGCTGGCAGGAGGTGCGTGTTAGGAGCAGCTGCTGGAGGAGCTTGGGTGCCAAGCTGAGAATGTTGGGTTTGAAGTAGTTGGTGATACAGAGCTGCTGAAATTCCCCAAGAGGCTAAAGACCTTACATAAGAACAATTTGGTTGCTCTGCGATGGAAGGTGGCAGCAAAAGTAGAAGCCCAGTGCAGAAATAATAGCCCGACACAGAATTGGCAGTGCCTGGCCTCAAATGGGGTGGAGGGAATGAAGGGGCAGTGGGAGGCCTGAGGACTCAGGGAGAAGAGGGTTGGCCAGACCTGGCGATAGATGGAAAAGGGAGTAGGAGAGACAGAGAGAGAGAAGGGAGTCAAGTGTGGGTGCCTCCGGGGAGTTGGTGGTACCACAAACAAGTTAGGGTGACTGGAAAATTTGGGCGTAACTAATTTTAAGGGGTTGCGAGAGATCCAGATCAGTCTTACCTTAGAATTCCCTCTACACTGGCAGGTCCACCTGTCTGTCCTCATCCTGGGTCAGGGGGCTGCGGGCAGAGCACAGGCTGGCATAAGACTTCAGCAGAGGCCAGGGAGTGAGGGGATCCCCTAAGTTTGCCCCCCAAGCCCGCACACACGTGCTCCAGCCCTCCCAGATTTAGAAGACCCAGAAATGCCTAACCCTAAGAAGAAACTAGGAAAAGTCCCAGACAGCTAGGAAAGAAGAGACACCCTTCCTTCTCCCCACCCACCCCGGAATCCTGTTCTGAACCTCATCTCCTTAGAGCAAGTGGGAGAACGTCTCCTCCAAATCTAGATGGGAAATAAATGCCAATGCCCCCCATGCCTATCAGAGCCCCCCCCCCCAAAAAAAAACCTCTCACCTGCCCTCCGGTTGTTCCATGGGAGAATCCACTGTCTGAGGCTCTCGATGGCTCTGGGGACAGAAAAGAGCAGGCTCACCGAGGAGCTGAGGGAGCGTGGGGACGCCGTGGCCCCATCCTCAGGCAGGGCTGCTCAGGGACTCTACGACAGCGTTGCCAAGCCTCCCCACTCTGGATCAGCCAGAGGGCCAGGGGGCTTCCAGAGGCCTCTCCTATCCTCATACTCCAGCTCTGCAGAGCTGCCAGGCAATGCCCTGCCCTGACCTCACACACATCACTTTCCTCCTCCATCTCCCCTCCCATCTGGGTTCTCATCCTGCTTTAGACCAAGCACAGTGTCTCCTACTCTTCTGCCCCAGTCCCTACTGGTTCATCTTGTAAGCCTGAGCCTTCCCTGTTCTTGAAGAAACCCTTCATTTCAACCTCCCATCCCCTGTGCTCAGTCAGCCTCCTGTCTCTCAGCGCCTGAAGAACCCAGTCTGAGCCCAAGTCGTCCTCCGACCTGCTCCTCCAGCCAGGCTGTGCCCTGCCCCCACGCGGAGCCCTGCTCTCCCGCATCGGGCTCTTCTTACCCGCCGCCTCCGCCTGTAGAACAGGAGGCCACCGACAGCCAGCAGGACCAGGATGATGCTGGGCACCAGCAGGCGGAAGACAAAGCCGGGGAGCTGGGGGTCGGAGGGGTCCTTGTGTTGCCTCTCATGGCCTGCGTCAGTCAAAGGAACGGAGTTAAAACGGGCTGGGGGCTTGGCCGCCCCCTCACTTGCTTGTCCTCCTTCCAGCTCTGCGGTGCTCCTCCGGTCCCTGGTGCTCCTCTTGCCTTCCAGCTCCCCAAGGGGCAGCACGTTGCCCCAGGAATGGCTTCTGGGAAGCCTTGGCTGAGAAGAGGGGGCAGAGGGACTGCTGAGGCCGTGCAGGCGCAGTGCTGGGGTCCCGGCAGAGCCTGGCTCCTGGTGGTCTCTGGGCGAGGCAGATGAATGGTCTGCATTCTCAGGTGTGTGACTCCAGGCCTCGGTGGGTCTCACGGGGCCCACCATGGGCAGTGGTGTGCTAGTTACATCCGCAGGCTGCCAGCCCCTTCCTGACCCAGAGAGTGGTGAAGATGCTGAGAGGAGACGGCTGGTCCTGGCAGTCTCTGCCTGGACGCTGCCTCTCCACAACATGCGGGAGGCAAGCTCTGCCCCTTGGGGTATAAGACCCTCACTAGCCTCTCCGGAGGCCTCTTCCAGGTCCAAGTTAGTGCCCAGCACAGAGTCAAGAATGTCTTCCGTCCCAGTGACAGGAGCTCCGACAGAGGGCTGGGGCTGAGGTGAACCTCCAGTGGGGTGGCCCTCGAAGCCCGGGGTCTCTGGTGACTCAAAGCTCTGGCAGGTGCTCCTGGGTGGTCGCTGTTTGGCACTGCCCGGGTCCACTGTGCGAAGGGCCTGCTCTCCGGGCAAGAGGGAGCTGCCCTCTGTCCCCTCAGAGTCAGCCCAGGTCAAGCCAGCCATAGGGGCCATGGAGGGGGCGAGGGGCTGCTGAGGGGAGACAGAGGCCGGGTCACTGCTAGGGGTGGCTTTGGGGTACAGGCAGTTGCAATCAGGCTTGGTCACCACATCTGAAAGAACCACAGAGAGAGGGAGAGAGAAGGACGGGGAGGAGATAGAGTCACCAGCCTCCAGCACAGCTTTCCCAGAGGGATGGAGAGGGGTATGTGGGTCTGGGGGTCCCCTCATGCCCTAACTCAGCCCTGGGGCTGAGGAGAGGACAGGACTGGAGCCAATGCTCATGACAGAGGCCTTAGACAGGGAAGGTGCAAACTGCAGGAAGGTTCTTTGCAGGAAAGAGCAAAAAGTGGGGTTTAGACACACAGATTGGGGGTTGGGGTCAGGCAAGACCAGAGAACAGCCCTTCCTGGAGTTCTAGCTGGCCAGATGCCAAGCCAGGGGTGACAACAGCCAGCCAGGAGGTTGAGTAGTGGCCTCCAGGACTAACACAAGACACCCTCAAGCCCCAAAGACACTGTTGGTTGGAAAGCAGCAAGGTGGTTTCATGCACAGCAGGGGGCTGAACAGTCACGGCCACAGGCGGGAACAGGCTGGGGCTGGAATGTGGCCAAGGCTTGAGGCCTTGGGATTGAAGCAACGAGACTGGACTTGGCCATTGGCAGGTCGCAGGGCCTCAGCCCCTGCCTCGGGGAGCAAGGTTGAATGTAGGTGGGCACACGTGGCACAGGACGCAGAGACGAGGACAACGCAGGGTAGACATGTGTGCAGCTGGGCCAGCACTGGGAGTTTGAATGATGCTCAGACTTCAAATCCAGCCTTGTCCCTTGAGGGGACACTCAAGGCATCCTGGGGGCTTCTGGAGCCAGGGTATCCTGGTGATTCGCAGCAGGGCTCCCGGAGCAAGGGCCCTGAATCCCCGATGGAGCCTCTGCTCTCTCCACGGTACCCCCCATACGTTCAGCCAGCCTGCAGAGCCGGTGGGAAAGCCTCCATGCCTACAGGGCTCTCTGAGAGGGCCCCCTTTTCCACTCCCTGATCTCACAGCCACCAGCATGATCCTTCTTGATGCCTCAACATGCAAACATATGTAGGTGTGCATGCACACACATGTCAGGAAAGGCATGTGCCTAGGGCCACCCAGAGGTACATGAAGCCACATATGTACACAAAACAAGCACGTCTACACACACAGGAGCACGAGGAGCAATCAGGCTGCCTCCCAGGGGTCCCTCCAGCCCCATGCATCACCTCCCAATGCAGCTCTGTTCCACATGCCCTTCCCCATCCCCACACTTGCTGGCCCCTTCTGTGCTCACCTTGGCTGGAGCATTTAGCAAAGCTATTGTTGCAGTTCTTGCTGAAAATGTTCCAGTTCTTTTTAAGGAGATTCTTTGTTTCATTAAAGACATTCTTGATCTTCTCCAGCAACTGGAGAGGCGTCTCATAGAAAGTTCGGACACAGGCCTAGAAGGAGAGCAGAGACCCCCTCGATGAGGATGAGCATTGGTCCCACGTCTCTAGCTTGTTTGTCAAACTCCCTTGGCCTTTCTTTCATCTGTCTTCTTTTTCTCCTGTTTTCTCCCTCCCCTCTACCCTGGTTTGCAGGACCCCTATGTCCTGAGTTGGTGAAATTTATCATTTATTCATGGCTCCATTTAACACATATTAATGTGCCAGGCATCTGGTAACTACCCGGAAATCACGCAGTGAACAACAGGGAGGTGGTCCCTGGCCGATTTGGACATTGAGTCCAACAGGGCATCGTTATTAAACATATTGTTACAAGTGTGGTGAGTCATAAGAAGAATGATCTGGGCTTCCCTGGTGGCGCAGTGGTTGAGAGTCCGCCTGCCAATGCAGGGGATGCGGGTTCATGCCCCGGTCCAGGAGGATCCCACATGCCGCAGAGCGGCTGGGCCCGTGAGCCATGGCCACTGAGCCTGCGCGTCCGGAGCCTGTGCTCCGCAATGGGAGAGGCCACAACGGTGAGAGGCCCATGTACCGCAAAAAAAAAAAAAAAAAAAAGAAGAAGAATGATCTGAGAGTGTATAACAAGGGGAACTAAATGAGGGCCTGGGGGAGTCCCCAAGGAACTGACCAGACGATGAGCAAGACTTAACCAGGAAAGGAGGCGGGGTTGGAGAGAGCTGTCCAGGTGGTGAGAATAGACTGTGCAAAGGTCCTGACGCAGGAAAGAGCCTGAAATGTTAGAAGATGGAAAAGAAAGCTACAGTGGCTATAGCACAGCCATCTAGGAGGAAAGTGACAAGAGATGCAGCTGAGAGAGGTCAGCAAGGACCAGGTCCTGCAGGGCCTTGTAGGCCATGCCAAGAACCATTAACCTGGGCTTCCCTGGTGGCGCAGTGGTTGAGAATCCACCTGCCAGTGCAGGGGACACGGGTTCGATCCCTGGTCCGGGAAGATCCCACATGCCGCAGAGCAACTAAGCCCATGCGCCACAGCTACTGAGCCTGCGCTCTAGAGCCTGCGAGCCACAACTACTGAGCCTGCGTGCCTAGAGCCCGTGCTCCGCAAGAAGAGAAGCCACCAGAATGAGAAGCCCGCGCACCGCAATGAAGAGTAGCCCCCACTCGCCGCTACCAGAGAAAAGCCCGCGTGCAGCAACAAAGACCTGATGCAGCCAGAAACAATAAATAAATAAAATAAAATAATAAATTTATTTTTTAAAAAAAGAACCATTAACCTTATCCGCAGAGCAAAGAGAACTGAGGGGATGTTGGGGAGGTGAGTGGAGCATAAGATTCCAGTCTTTTAGAGAGATCATCCTGTGTGGTGAGGAGAATGGCCTGGAGGAGGCCATGGGGCTGTGGGTCCTTCTCTGGCACTGGTGTATCTTGGAAGGAGAGCCAAGGCTGCCCCAGCTATGCCTGTTGAGCTGCTCTTTTCTCTTCTGCTCGTGGGACCCAAGCTCCCCACACCCCCTGGAGCTCTGAGAAACTTCACACACTCCTGGTTTTCCTCTCACCCCTTGAGCTGCTCCATCTCAGTCTCCTTACCAGGCTGCCCCCCTCCACCTGACTTCCATAGGCTGGCACTCCTCAGGGCTCAGTCCTGGGCCCACCCCTACTCTCACCCCAGACACTGTGCCCAGGGCTTCATCACATCTATGGCCCACCTGCCGATGACTCCCAAGTCCTTCCTTAAACTGACCTGCCTGGGGAAGAACTACGGGCTTTACTAGGTGCTGAAGTCCTTGAAGGCATCACTGGCTGCCCAGGGACTGTGCACAGTGGGCCCTTAGTAGATGTTTACCAGATAAAGGAGAGAATGAATGCGGGAATGGGAACACCCGGACTTGACTGCATCGCTCACCAGCTCCGTAACGCTGGCCAAACGAACTTTCCAGCTTGGGCTCATCTCTTCATTTGTAAAGTCAAAACAACAATCCCTGCCTGCCTCCCGCCCAGGGCAATTGTAAGGAACAGGAAAGTGGCTTCTTCTCACCTTTCTTATAAAATCTCTGTGTCCTTCATACCTCACCTCATACTTCATAGAGAAAACAAGGCCAGAAGGTCCCGATGTCTACCTGTCTCAACAGAGTCTGTGCCTTCTTGCCTCCCGAGCTCTGAATCCCTCCCCTGCCGGCTCCTCAGGAGACCAGCTCCTCCAGCTTCACTGGCTCCCCGCTCCTGGAGTCTGGCCCCCTGCCCCCAGCATCCCATACAGTGTGCAGGGTGGGCGGCTTGCTAAAATGCAGATTCCGAGGCCCACCCACAGACCCAGTGAATCAGACTTTCTAGGGGTGCATACTGGGAATCTGCATTAAAAAATTTTTTTATTAAAAAATGTTTTTTGAGTTTTTATTTAAAAGGAAGGTGTTTTCTTTGGAACCTGCATTTTGTTAAATGAAGACTTCCTTTTTATTTATTTTTATTTTTTGGCCACGCAGCATGCGGGATCTTAGTTCCCCAACCAGGGATCAAACCCGTACCCCCTGACGTGGAAGCGTGGAGTCTTAACCACTGGACCACCAGGGAAGTTCTGGGAATCTGCATTTTAAACAAGCTCCCAGGTGATTCTTACGAACCTCAACATTGGAAAACCACAGATCTAATACCTCTCTTATTTAAAAGTCTTCCCTCCCTCCATCCCACACTCACTCCAGCTACCTCTCTTTTTCTGCCGTTCTTTGGAGCCAGGTTCTTCCACAGTGTTGCCTCTACGTCCTCACTTTCTGTTCACTGATCGGGCACCTGCCTCCAACAGCGACCTCCACGTTGCCAAATCCATTGGACACTTTTCAGCCCTTCTCTTGCTTGGCTTCTCAAACCCCGTGTGATAAAGTTGACTACTCTTCCCATCTGGAAATGCTCTTTTTCACGTGCTCAGGGATCCCACACTCTCCTGGGTTCCCTCCCACCCCTTAGACCGCTCCTCAGCCTCCTTGCCAGGCCCCCTCTGGTGCCTGAGTTCTAAATAAATGCTGGGTTTCCTGAGCCTGTTTCTCTTCTCACAGTGGGCAGTGTCATACAGTCCCCTGGCTTCACTGATGACCTACAGACCAACACCACTTACGTCTGTCTATCACCAGCCAAACTCAAGACCCATACGTCCAGCGGCCTGCTCGACATCTCCACTCGGCCATTTCACGAACATCTCAAGTGTAATGTACCCCAACCTGAACTCCTGCCCTTCCCCCAAACCTGCTCTGCCCCATTTCAGCATCACGGGAACTCCACGTGCTGGAGACAAAACCATCATGACCCTTCCCTTCCCTCGACAACTCACGGCCGCTGCATTACCAAGTGCTCGGGTTCTTTCTCTAAACTCAGGAATGCGTCCCCTTGTGTCACCTTCACTGCACAACCCTAGTCCGAGCCGCCTGGACTTGCACCTCCTGCTGGCCGCCCAGCCTCCATCCCTGCTCCCTACATACCATGGCCCGCACAGCAGCCAGAATGGTCTCCCAGCGCAAGTTAGACTGGATCCCTCGCTCTTCAGACAAAATCCCCCATCTTTAAGACCCCAGGTGATCTGGCTCCCACCTCCCTGGCTCTCTCCCCTTCACTCCCCTGCCTTGGCCGTGCTGACCACACCTGGGGGCCGAACGTGCACTTTCCTGCTCACCTAGGGCTTTGTGCCCAGCGTTCTCTGTTCTGGAATGCTCTGACCAGCCTTATTTCTTCCTGTTACTCATCTTTGGACCTCAAGTGAATATTTTCTTACTCAGAAGCCTTCCCTCTCTCTCCTTTCCCACTGCCTTTTAAATCCAAGTCCTGTTTCTCTCTCCCGCAGCCCCACGTACTTCTCCTTCCTGGCTCACTCCCTCACCTGCCTGCTTCAGGTCTTCCCTCTCTGGTTTTCTTTCTGCAATGCAGTTATTGACACTTTACTTACGTATTTCGTTAACTGTCTCACCACCCCTACATGTAACCTCCATGAATGTGGGGAATTTTGTTTGATCACAGCTGTATCCCAGAGTCTAGAACAATACCTGGTATGCAATAAGCACTCATTAACTATTTGTTGAATGAATGAATAGTCCTCACGGGCTAAAA
The DNA here is from genome assembly GCF_964374135.1 of Grampus griseus. Lineage (NCBI taxonomy): Eukaryota > Metazoa > Chordata > Mammalia > Artiodactyla > Delphinidae > Grampus > Grampus griseus. The sequence continues at coordinate 87,113,762 of NC_139017.1, forward strand.
TTCTATTTACTTGTGTCATTGTTTGTTTAATGGCTGCCAACCTCACTTAACTATAAGCTCTAAGAGGGTGGGAACCATGTAGTTCTTGCTCTTGAGACATCGTCAAGGCTTAGCACTGTGCCTCCTGCACGGTGAGTCCTCGGCAAAGGTTTATGGGATGAATACGTGAGTGAGAGAGCAAGTGAGCAATGACATGGGTGAGGCCAGCGAGTGCCTCTGTGCCTACGGGTAGGGATGGTACCACCGCAGCTGCCCTCTGCCCTCCCCGACTCAGTGCTCCTGGCTCCAGGGCCCTCCTACCTTGTCCTGCCCTTCATAGTCCCTGGTGAAGCAGCTCCTCAGCCGCAGAGAGAGTTCCTGGAGCTGGACAATGACAGCGGCATTGGGGGTGTTGTCTCTGAAGCGCATGGTGTCCTCCATTATGTCTTGCACCAGGAGAAAGGCCTTCTTAAGGTAGCACACGGGGTCGTTCTGAAAAGTAGAACCTGGAGTTGACGACCCGGCTGATGCCACTTGGGAGCCCAAGCTCCGTGCTGGATGCCCTCATCCCAGGCAGATGGAGGGCTGCAGCCTGCCCTACCCTTACTCCTGAGGAGAGGGGCCACCCACTCCAGTAAGAAGGAGAACGCTGCCCTCAGCTGGCTTTCATTCTCCCTTGTTGCGATCTGGTGCTGCTGGGGATCGTGGTAGAGGGAAGGAAATGTGGATTCTGACCAGAGAGATCCTCAGATTTCTGAAAGATGAGGCTTTAGTCAGGATGAAGGTGTACAGGTAGGGTGGGTTCTGGGGAACTTCTGTTTCTCTGTCTCTGAGCCTCTTTTGGCCTGCTTTCACACAAAGCCCTTTACCATACGGCTCCTTCTAATCCTCCAGGCCACGGGGATACTGGAGACTACCTCGGGGTCCAAAGAATGACCTCAGTGTTTTGTCTCCCTAAAGAGATGGTGGGTGCCTCAATGAAGACTCGGCTTTTAGCTCTGTATTCCTAGCACCCGGTGCAGTAGGTTCCTAGTAGTAAATGCTTGGTAAGGTGTGAGTGAGTGAGTGGAACACCGAGGTTACTCCTTGGACCATGAGGTGGTCTCCAGTTCTAACAGAAATGTGTATGGGTCAGGTGTGCAGAAGCTCGGCGATGGGAGCAAATTCTGGGCACGATGGTGATTTTCTAGGAGGCACAAAGAAGAACAGACGTGGAATAAAGGCTGGGGTGGGAGCAGCTGGAAAGGCATTACGGGCATCAGAAAGAGCTTGTGCAAAGGCTTGGAGGCAGGAAGAAACAGGGAATGGGAGTAGTGGGTTGGGCCGTGTGATAGAGACTGGAGCTTGTGAACCCCAGGCTAAACAACCTAGGCTTTCTCCTGGAGTGAGGGGTCTCCAGGTTTGGGGGAGGTGGTGAAGATAACAGGCTGTGGTTCAGAGAGCTCGCCCACTAGTGGTGGGGTGAGGGGTGCACTGGATGCAGGAAGGCCATTTAGGAGGCTTTTGAAATCGTCCAAGCAACTGATGGGGTGAGGGCCCAGAAGCCGGAGATGCTGGGAGGTAGAACCAGCAGCACACAGTTGGGTGTGGGATAGGAGGAATAGGGAAAGGGCTGGACTGATTCCCTCGTTGCTGGTCTGTCTGCTGGATGGAGGTGACATCCTTAAACAAAACATTTGACCCAGAAGAAGTACTGGTTTTCCTTAGGCCTTAGAGCCAGCCTGCCCGCGTTCAAGTCACTTACTACCTATGTTCTCTCCCTTAACCTCTCATGAACAAGAAGAGTGAACCACATAGTCAGGATCAAAAGTGCCTGGCGCATAGTAAGACCTTGACATGTGCCAGGCCAGCAGAAGGGAGCAGCAGGGGACTCGAGGCCTGGGCCCTGCCCAGCTCAGCCCTGGACCCTGGCACCCCAGACCTGAGTACCAAGGATCCTTACACCATACCCTGCCCAGCTCTAGGACTTCTCCTGCCTTCATGCTCCCACATACACCCACCCTGGGAAGTTCATGCATGCTGGCACATGGGCCCTGTAAACAGCCATGACTCACCAACTGCTCCTGGTCTACAAACTCGAAGGCAATTTGGCACGAGGTCTCCATCTGACTGTCAATCTGTAAGAGAGAGCAGGCCAGTGGTGGCAGGGTGTCTGCACTCGACTGAGCTTGCCTAAGGACGGGGACTCGAGTTTCCGGATGGATCAGGGTTTGATCCTCATCCGTCTCCCCCCAGCCACACCTGGAAAGACAGAGCCAAGGCTAGGGGAAGACCTGTGCCCTCCACGTGCCCAGGGGAGGTCTATAGAAGAACAAGAAGTCTCTGTCTTGTACCTCCCACTCTGACATCTCACAGATGCCAGCTTGTTATAAGGAAGAACTATCTAATGTAGGACATAATCTCCCGTGGGAGGTAGTGAGCTCCCTGTCCTGGAAGGAATTCAAGCAGAGGCTAGACAAGCTCTGGGGATTCAGGATCTGTAGGGACTGAGGCTAGATGCCCTTAAAGCCCTTACTGGCCCTCAGAGCAGTGGTTCTGTGATTCTAAGCCTCAGAGAATGTGGTGGCTCTTGGTCTACCTTGGATTGCTGCAGCAGCTACATACAGGAGGAAGAGTGTAGGGGGTAATAGAGGCAGGAGGCCCGGCATATGGGCTCCAAGCTCAGGGCCCTGGAGCTGGCCTTAGCCTGTGGTGCTCCCCACTGCCTGGCTGGCTAGAGGGATGGTAAATTCTCTTCGGAGCAGGACAGCAGCCATGACAGCAACCTGATTCTGCCGGGCTGAACCACGTTTGAAATTGTTGACGACTCTGCTGGCACGATTAGAGTGAGGCACGGGCTCCTTCATGGCCTGGGTGACCAGGCCATCCCAGCCCCAGGGCTCAGGCAAGAGCCAGGGAAGTGAGGGGGGAGGGCTGGGAGTTAGGCGGGAGCCTCCCTTCCAAATCTGGCTGAGGCCCTGGTGCCAGGCTGGCGGCACATCTGGGAGTCCAGGAGCTAGAGGCAACATCTGGACACAGCAGGCAGACTGGGCTGGCTCCTCAGAGGAAGCATCCCACCGAGGGAGAGCTGGCTTTACAAACTTTTGCAGAGTCCACGTTTGACATTCCAGGCAATCGTTAACCTAGGCAACCAGCTAGAAGTCCACCCTGTCCACCGCCTGCAGGGGAGTGGGAGAGGGCTTCAGGATTGAGGGGGGGCTCAGAGGCATTGACCTGTAGAAGGTCAGTGAGAAGAACATCCGTGGAGCTAGTGGGAGCCACGAGCCACATCCTGCATGGCCATATTTCTCTGCCTACAACCACTCTCTTTGGCCCTGCTCCCTGACTCCTGCCTCCGTTAGCCCAGTGGGGAGAAGGTAAGGTAGGCAGGACCACACACTCACCAGCTTCTGCAGGACCTGCAGGTGTCCGTTCCCAATCATGTGGCTACAGTTCTCCGACACCTCCTCGGTAGTACTCCTGTTCACGAGGAGACAGGCCAGCAGCAGCAGGCGGCCCAGCCATGTCTGTGACAGAGAGGGCATAATTTCTCCCCAGCTCTCACACTCCCCAGGAACCCTCACGCCCTGTTGAGGGTGGAAAAGCAAGGACCTCAGACCCACAATGCTACAGACCTGCCCCTCATTCCAGAACGCAGCATTCCCCAAACCCACCTTACTCAGGATTTCCTAGCAGCCACGCACAACCTTGCTCTCCCTCGCTAACAATCCAAATGTCGTCTCCTCCAAGAAGCCTTCCCAGATTAACCCAGGCCAAGCCTTACTACACACTGAACTTCTAATGAGGACATGGGAGGTATGCCTACCAGTCTAAATGTCAATTACACAGGAAACTCCTTGAATGCAGGACTTGCATCTACCCATTATTCTGTCTCTGCAATATCACACACTGAGCCAGGCATCTTGTGAGCTGCCCACTCCTCTCAAGTTCATGTTCTTGCACTGGCTGGCTTCCAGACTTGGAGCCAGAGGTATTTGCCTGGGCCCAGCCCTTCCTCCTACCTGATTCCACACAGGTCTGGCTCTGCTACTGGAAAAACCAGGGGCCCCAATTCAGTTTCACTGGGAACCTATCCCGCACCACAGACCTTTGGAGCCTGGGTATGTGTGTCAAAAAGAGCCCAACCGATTAATCAGAGGCAGCAGTGCCAGCTCTAGACCATCCCTGGCTGGCACCTGCCTATCGGAGCCCCATCAGGCTCTGCATCCAGCCAGTCAGCTCTTAGCATTGCAAGAATGTTTTCTGAGATCTCTCCCCTCTTTCAGCACCCACCTGGCCCGGTAGCTGCTTACCCCCAGAGTGATGGGACAGGCTCCTGACACCCTGTTGTTCCCCTTCCCTCCTTCTTGCCAAGGTCCCCTTAGCCCTCTCCCTGGCTCTAGGTCTCCCCTTCTCCAGCCAGAGGCAGAGAAAGACCCTTGGGTTTTCTTTCCGAAGCTGGATATTGCCTCCTGGCAGATTCAAGGAAATGCTGTCAGGATGGGGTGCGGGCTGGCACCTTCCTGGGTTCTGGGCTCTGGGCTCTGCCTCAGTAATTCAGATGACGAGACAAATACTGCAAACAAGTAGCACATTGGAGGCTATGAAACAGTCCACAACAACATGCTGATTTACATATAACTAAAAGCCCAAACGTTTGTCAGCTCTTACTAGGGAGGAGAGGCCCTGGCTGGGCTCCAGGGAGGTTGCAGGGAGGAGGGGCCACAGTGAGGCCTTGAAAGATGGGGAGAAGTTGATGGCAGAGAGAGGGAAGGAGAGGCCTGGAGGAAAGAGGCACAAGATGGCCCAGTGCCATTCAGCACAGGGATCTGGTGAGGGTCCTGGTCTGACCTGGGGGAGGGAGACTGTGGAGGAGGGAGAGCAGTCATGGAGGAAACACTGGGCTCTTTTGCATGGTTGAGGAGGTAGCTCTGGGTGGGAATAGATGCCCAGGCCCTCAGGAACCTGCAGTTCAGGACCCATGGGAGGAAACTGGGCCGTGCAGAAGGTATGTCTCTGCCCCAGGCTGGCTGCCCCTGAGGCTCTGAGCCCCAGCTGTCAGTGGCATGGAGGAAAGGGCCTATGGGGGAGGGGATGCTCGGGAAGACAGCCTTGCCACACGCATTTCAAGATATTGATGTTTGAGGACAGCAAGGAGAGAGCAATGCTTAACCCCAAGGGCTGCCTGGCTTTTGGCGTTATTTCAGGCACCATGTGGGAGGCTGACTTCGAAGGTAGCCAAAGGGGCCACCCTGCACCTGGGGCCCTGATTTGGCCTCAGAGGAGGATCTGGACAGGCACCAAAGGGTTAACACTCTAGCTTGCATCCGGCTGGGCCGGCTCTTCTCCCCGCTTCTTTCTTCCTCCCACCCACCAGCCTTGGCCTCTGGGGTAACCACAGGAATCTCTTCAGTCTCAGAGAGATGCTGGGACATCTCAGCCCAGCTATCCAACCTCACCTGCCTCCTATCTTGTTCTATCTTCCCCATCAACAAGGTCCCTGGAGAGATCTTAGCATGAGTGGACCCTTGGGCTGCCCCTGTCTAAAACCAGCCTCTTTCTTTCCACCTTTCCTTTCCTCCTCTTTCCTCGTGGTCTCACTTCCAGCCCCTGTTTGTCTTGTTGCCTATCACCTCACCCTTCCTGATTTCCCCTCCTAACCCCAACTCTTCTCTCTCAGTTGGGCTCCTCCTCCCCCGTGGAAGGGCTCTTCCCTCTTACCCTACCTGCAACCCCCTCCCTTATCCTCCAAATATTTTTCTGCTTCTCTCCCCCCTGGGTTTCTCCTCTAGGATTCCTCAGAAGCAAACCCATTGGAAGACCACTTACTGTCCATTAACGGTGCCACCCTGTGCCATCTAGGAGCTGCCCCACGGTTGGGGCAGGACAGTCCCCATGCAGTCCTGAGCAGCCCGCTGTCCCTGTCCACAGTTCTGCAACCCCAAACCTTCCTTCCACCTCCTCTACCACCACTAAGCCCAGGATCTCCCCAACGGACTGAACCAGGTTTGGCAGGAAGATTCAGAGCTGGCCCCATGCAACTCTGGGACGCCGCCTCCCACAAAACATACTTGATCCAGCCACCCAAGTGCCCAACAGCTTCTCTCTGTGAACCGGAACAAGTAGTGGCTTGCCCTGCACCTTCCTTTTGCCTTGGCATTCTATAAGCTGGATGGCCCCTGAACTTTCCCCATCCAGAAGCGCCCACTCCCCAGCAGGACCTAGAAGCATGTGTTTGGCCCATGAGGAATGCCCGCTGGGAAGGCACCACCCTCAGCGCACAGCCACTCCGCCTGTCCCTTGGCGGTGGCTGATCAGAAGGGAGAGAGTCAGGGACGCAGCCTCTGCTCCGTGGCTGCGAGCCCCTTTCTCTTGCCAGCGGGTGGCTCAGTGTGCCTCTCCATGCAATGGGGGTGAGCAGCCTTCCCTTTCCCGAGGGAGTGCCGCAGCCCCACGAGTAGCTGCAGGGCCGTCTCGGGTCCCAGCCAGAGCGCGAGGGGCCTCGCGCAGTCCGTGCGCAAAGATGGGATGGAAACCGGAGCCCGCTGCCGGGGCGGAAGAGCCTCGGCAGTCGGCGCGCCCGGGCAGCGGGCTCCCAGGGGCCGCGCCGCCGAGCTCCCACCCCAGCCCGGCCAGGGCCCCGCGCCACGGCCGTCGCTTACCGTGGGAGGGCAGCGCCCGGCGGCGCCCCGCGCGGTCATACGGGCAGCTGGGTCCCGGCCGGGCGCGTCGGCCGCCCTCGCTCTCTCGTTCGCTCGCTCGCTGGCCGCTGCAGAGTCCACGCCCCAGCCGAGGGCCGCGCTGCTGTCCCAGGAGTGAGGAGGGACTCGCGGCGGCGCAGAGAGCCCCCTGGAAAACTTTCACTTTCCCCGAGCCGGGCTCCACTGGCCAGCTCCTCGGCACAGCCTTTTAAGCGGACTTGTGAGGCATGTGGTTTATGGGAAATCACCTTGGACAGGCGCCAGATGCACACACACGCACGCACACACACACACACACACACACACACACACACACACACATATACACACACGCGCGCGCGCGCGCACTGACAGACACACAAACTCCAGAGGCCCACTGAACCGCCTCCCCGCCCCCACCCCGAGGGCTGGTCTTCTCCGCTCGTCTTCCAGTCGCCTTGTTTGCTGTGCTCAACGCCAAAGCCTTCGAGAAAGTAACGCGGGCTTCACCGCTTCCCTCCCTCCAGCGCGCCGGCTTTGGACAGAGCCTCGCCTTTCCTTCCGCGCTCTCCAGGCGGATCCGGTGTTCTCTCTCTCTTTCTAATATTCCTTTCAAGGGACTTTCCCTCTAGGCCTGAAAATTCCCAAATCCGAGCAGGAAATGGCCTGAGAGCAGGGGCAAACACTGGAGACTGGGGCCTCCCCCGCTGCGCTTCCTGCAGCACCTTGTGGAACCCGAGTCAGCAGGTTTGTAGGCAGCCCTCTCCTTCTTATGCAGCCCCCAAGCCGCCCGCCCAGCCTCTGTCTCCTGTTCTGGTGTCAGGGTAGAGGCAGGGAGGCTAACTACCTGGCCAGAAGGGGATGAGTTGTGTCCTGTGACAGGGAGCTGGGAGGCTCTGCTGTGTGCTAGGAGATGCTCCCAGCAGCTGACCTGCAGGTGATGGAAATGCTGGCTGGTACCCATGCTCCCCTCTGAGCCTCCAGACCTGAGGAGATTGGCACCTGGGCCCTAGATTTCCCTTGATGCTTTTGGAAATGCATTTACTGAGATGATTAATCACATTTCGTCTCTACATGAGAATGAATCTCAATGAGGCCTAATAGGAGGAGCCTGTTAATCATAAAGCCAAATTCAGGAGCTTTCTCTTTCTTCAATTCACTACGGTTCAATGTTTCAATCTCTCTGTGACTCCACCCAACCCCAGCCCCTGGGAAATACATGATATGCAGCCGGGTCTGGAAGGGGCATCTCTTGTCACTTGCTCCAGCCCCAAGAAGTAATTTTACACCTGCATGCTCTTGTTCATACTGGTTCCTCTGCTTAGAATTATCCTTTCCCCACTTGTCCTTAAGGCAAACATCTCACCCTTCAAGGCTGAAATCACACCACATCCTTCACCAGCAAAGCCTTCTTTGACTCCTCAGGCAGATCAATGGGTCCTTTTCCTGCGGTCTCACTGAATTTGGCTCCTTTCTCTGTGGTCTCCCTAAGTTGTTTGCCTTTCATTCATTCATTCTCCACATTATTCTAAAAAGTATTTCAGGTGGCGCCGATAGTTATATTCTGAATCATCAGACTGAAACTTCACCCCCACCCTGGATTGAGAGTTCCTCCAAGGTGGTCCCATGTTTACCTCCAAATCAAAAGTGCCCAGCACATAATAGGTACCCGGTTGATAGTGATCAAATGAGGCCATTAGGGAATAATTCATTCGTTTAACAAAGGTGCACCATGTGGCTACTGTGTGCCAGGCACTGAGCTAGGCCTGGGAATGTGATGATGGACGTGTCGGCATATCCCTGCTTTCATGGGTTTGGGCGTAGTCAGAGCTTAAAGGGTGTGGGGCAGGCCTGGATGTTCAGAAACTTGAGGAAGGAAGGCCAGAGACAGAGTCCAGCCAGAGGAAGGAGTCTGAGGGCTTACTTCCCCTGGGCATTGTCAAGTGGTTCCAGTACAAAATGATTTAAGATAACATGTTGACACCACTTGTTCTGAGGACTGATATGAGGTTAGAGGAAGTGATGTGAGGAGATAAACCTCTTGACTTGTTGAACTGGGAGTAAAATTTTACCTGTTCCCTCCTTCACCTGACCCGACGCTGTGGGCTCACTGAAGCCAGTGTTAGGACATAGCTCTGCCTCTGGAAGTCAGCCTTCCTCTGTCAGCACGAGCCTTGGCTTCTTGTTTCCCCTAACGGAAATTCTTTACACCCCCAGATTTGAACCCTGATTCCACTACTTACAAGCTATCTGACCTTGCAACTCTGCCCAGTCATTTGTTGTATGACTTGGGACAAACCTCTCTTAGCCTCAGTGTCTTCATCTATAAAATGGAGACGTTTATATTTCTCACCAAAGTGTTGAGGATTTCGTAGGGTGATGCCTGTGAGGTGTTTAGCCCAGGACCTGAAGGTAGTAAGTGCTATTGGTATTAGCGTTAGCATTAGTATTAGTATTATCTGTCCACTCACATGCGTCTTAAGCAATGACACCACAGTAGTGCAGTAAACTTGCAAGTCCCAACGCCAGACTTTAGCCCCAGCTCTGCCATTCATTTTCTGTGTGACTTTAGACAAAGCCTTTATTCCTTCTGAGCCCCTCTTTCTTCATTTGACAATGGCGACGATAAGCCCTTTCCCCAAGGAGTGGATGAGAGGTCAAATGGGTGGCAAATGGGAGTCTCTAGGGCAATGAACAGCACAGAATAAGTGCCTGGTTATGAAAGAACACTTTGGAATTGTAGGCTATGGGATGCTGGGAGGCTCTGCCTGTGTGGAGCTGCAGAGGGATGAGCAAGGTCCTGGGTAACTGTGACTCCACAGTGGGACTTGCAGCTGTCTCGTCTCTGTTACCTTAAAAGGAGAGGTTGTGAACCTGCTTGACCTCAGGCAAGCTTTACCACCAGACATGGAGAAATTGAGGCTGGAAGAACTTATGGTGTGCCTGGTAGGGCTCCCCTGGACAGCATCTCCTGGGCTCTCTCCTGCACTGGGTGGATACTCCAGCCCCTGCCTGTCTGGCTGGGAGACCTTGGGCAGGCAGGTTCTGGCTGCATCTCAGGGCCAAGCCAGCAGGATGGTTTCCATCTGCACGTGGCTCCTTAGCTGTTTACACCCGTGCAAGCCTGTATGTGCCCATTGGTGGTCACAGACCTGACCTAGAAGCCGTTCCACCCATATTGCCTCAAATGAGCAAACAGAGTCTCAGACAGGCGAAGCCACCTCCTCCAAAGTCACACATGATTGGTGCAGTGTGGGGTGGGGGCCTCAGGGCCGAGGCCGGGACTGACCCAACTCTGGGTCCCCTGTGTTCTCCCTGGTCAGAGTAGCTGCTGTTCTCCCTGCTGACTACTGGTGGAGTCATGTCTGGAGCAGGGTCCTGGGGGAGGCATAGAGGAATTTGGAACCATCCAAGATTTGGGGTTTCAATGATTTCCTAACGTAGCACCGTCAAGGAGGCAGTGCTCAGCTGACCCTGGAGGAGGGCAGAAGGGAGCACCAGAGGGACCCTGCTTGTCAGGGGAATGAAGCAAGGGTGGGAGGAGAGAGACAGAAAAGAGAGAAATGGAGACGGATGGCAGGAAGTGGGAGGAAAGCTTCATTTGCCAGTTGTCAAAATGTCATTTCTTTGAAATTATTTGATAGGCAATTTCCCCTTGAGATCTTTTCTAGGGAGTTGACTTCTATCACAAAGGACTCCTTTCTTTCTCTTTCATTTTCTTCCTTCCTTCCTTCCTTCCTTTCTTCCTTCCTTCCTTTCTTTCTTTCTTTCTTTCTTTCTTTCTTTCTTTCTTTCTTTCTTTCTTTTTCTTTCTCTTTCCTTCTCTGCCCCACTCTCTTTCTCTCTTTTTTCCTCCCCCTCTTTATTTCTTTCTTTCCCCCTTTATTTCATTCCCCTTTCATTCCTTTCATTTTCCTTCCCTCCTCTCTCCCGCCTCCTCTTCCTCTTCCTCCTTCGTTTTCTTCTCTCTCTCTTTCTTCTTTCCACTAAAGTGGCCCAGGGCTCTTTAAGAAGTGGACTGGGGCTGGATAGCGTAGCCTTGGAAGCTTGGGGCTGCAGAGGAAATGCCGCTTTCCTGTCCCTGTGCTCCTGGCAAGGTGCTGCAGAGATGGCCAGAGTGTGCTGAGACGCCCCAACTAACCCATCTCCTGTGCTGCCCCACCCAGGTCTATTACTCTGTGGGCTGCCCTTCTAGTCATGCCTTCTCCCTTTTTATAGGGCAGTGGTGGGCGGGGTGGGGGGGCAGCAATGGCCATAACGGAGGGACCCTTGGACTGGGTTTCTCATCAATTAAATGGGAATGGTTGGGACTTCCCTGGTGGCTCACCGGTTAAGAATCCGCCTCCCAATGCAGGGGAAAAAGAGATCGATCCCTGGTCCAGGAAGATCCCACGTGCCGCGGAGCAACTAAGCCCGTGCACCACAACTACTGAGCCTGCGCTCTAGAGCCCGTGAGCCACAACAAGAGAAGCTGCCACGATGAGTAGCCCATGCATTGCAATGAAGAGTAGCCCCTGCTCACCGCAACTAGAGAAAGCCCGCACCCAGCAATGAAGACCCTCACGCAGCCAAAAATAAATTTAAATAAATAATAAATGGGAATGATAGCTCCCAGCCAGTTGGCTTCCCAGGGCTGCTGTGAAGACCTTGTATTTGGTAAACTACCAAGAACCAATATTTGATACTTTGGAAAATGACTGATAGAATTGTTGAGACCAGATCTTCCCCTTGGAGGACAGCCAGCTATACCCCTTGTCCCTGCAGGTACAAAAACACTTGTGCTGGCTTCAGCGCCATGCCACCAGGAGTCTTGCCTCTGAAGGGCAGGCATTCTGGGAGGCTGTCTGTATCAGGGCCCCAGCTCTTTCTTCTGCCTGAGCTTCCTGCCAACACCAGGAGGCTGGGCACCATCTTCTAGACCTGGACAGGCTCTCTCAGGTGCTCATGAAGTCCTCAGTCTAACCTAGAAGTGAAGAAAAAATTTATTTGCATGAAATTTGGCTTCCCGAGTACCCTCCCTACCTGCTAGAGTTATAACTCCTTAGCTGAGGACCCTTCTAGAATGAAAGTTTGTCCTAACCGTCATTGGAAAAAGAAGAATCATGAAGAGGATCATGTGTCTGCTGGTTTCCAAGCAACAGACAAGCGTACTTCCTATCTTTGGCCCTGCGTGACTTCAGAGCAAATAAGGCAGAGAATTACCTGGAAACAGGAAGTGAAAATCTATGCCATCTGTAATCATGTGTTAATGCAATAGGCATTTTTGAATGTCTGCTGTGTGCTGGGCCCTGCGTTCATCCTCATCAGTTGCATTACATGCCCTCCCTGCTCTCAGCCTGCCAGGGAGACAGATGCCTCAGGGACAATCCAACTTGAGGCAGTGAGTGTGATGATGGGGAAATGTATGAAGTGTGCCAGGAGCCACTTGGCTTCTGGAAGTCACTGAAGGGAGCCAGAAACCTGGAGCAGAGAAGAGCCTGAGGGTTGCAAGGGTTCTAGCCCCAGATACGGCTGGGGGACAGACCCCTTTCTCCCACCTCTTGTGATTTAAGGCTATTCCTTGCCTTTGTTCTTTATGTTGGTTTGCCCAATGCCAACGGGGAAGTCCAAAAGGAAGCTTCCTCACGAGAGTGCCCAGCTAGTTGGGATGGGGAGGCCCAGAGCACGGACATGAGTCAGGAGGTAAGACTTTCCAGAGTTGCCCTATGTGAGGGGAGGAGAGGCAAGAGTGTCGCCCACTCCAGTCTGCAGCACTCATCTCTGTGGCTGCCCTAAGCCCCGGGCCAGGGTCCTAGCCCAGCCCCAGGCCCTTCAGCCAGATGGCAAATCTCCTTTCCACTGGCTGGTGCTGTGCACTTTTCCCCAAGGAGTAGGAAGAGTCCGAGCAGCCCTCATGGGTGGAGCAGTGAAGTGTGGTAAGAGCATCAGCTCTGCAGCCATAATGCTTGGGTTGAAATCCCAGCTCTGCCTCTTGCTAGCTCTGTGTTCCTGGGTAGGTTACTTAACCTTTCTGTGCCTCAGCTTCCTCATCCGTAAAATGGGGATAATAACGGCATCTTCCTCATAGGGCTTCTGTAAAGTTGAGTTATTATGTATAAAATGCTTAGGACATTGGTTGGAATATAGTGAGTGCCATATAAGGGGGAGAGCTATCATTATTAAGGAATAGTGAGACCGAGAGGGCACTGCGCCTGTTGTCTAGTCGGTGTTACTCGAGACTCCATTAAAAGAGGACTCCAGAGTGGCTGTGCTATTGCCTCCTCAGCAGTGCCCTAGCCAGGCAACAATGGGGGCAGGGTCGAGGCGGCACATGGCCAAGGCTGCTTGCACGCCAGAAAAGCCCCTCTCCTACTGTGAACATTCCTCTGGATCCTGCTGTGGAGAGAGCCCTGCTCTGGGGGCCAGGAGGGTGCGGGGTTGTTGAGGGGCAGGCTTCATCCTGGAGCCAAGTGGGTGGACAGGGTCTGTGCTCCCAGCTCCCACTTGGAGTTGCTGTCAGAAACAGGAATGCAGTGTTCCTTGGGAGCCTCTTTCCTTCCCCTAACCACAATTGGCCCACAGAACCACAACTACCAATCGGTCCATTCATTAGAAAGCCTCCTGAATGTCCAGCCGGTACAGCTCCCGCCCTCTCCCTCACATTCCATCTCCCAGGCGTGGGGCTGCTAGCCCCCAGAGCAGCCTGGTCATCAGGCCTGGAGCGCCCTTCCCTTCTCTCCTCCCAGGAACAGGAGTCTGGGACAGAATCCAGGCAGTCCTACGACGATACCTGGGGGCTCTTTGGGGCTGTTAGGTTAGAATTCTGTTCCTGGGAATTCCCTGGTAGTCCAGTGGTTAGGACTCCACGCTTCCATTGCAGGGGGCCTGGGTTCGATCCCTGGATGGGGAACTAAGATCCCACAAGCCACACGGTGCGGCCAAAAGAAAAGAAAAGAAAAGAATTCCGTTCCCGGAATGAATTCCTTCTAAGAGACTACATTGCCCAGCTCTGTGCTAGAAGGCAGCAGGGGCCAAAACTAGATGCTCCAGTCCTCAGTGTGGTGTTGCAGGATTTGGCTTCACCTCAGACAGGGACTTTGGAAACTTGCTGGAACCCTCTGCACCTCAGTTTCTTCATCTGTAAAATGAGGATTATAACAATTGTGAACTCCCGTGAGTAGTGTTAGTATCAAATTAGACATTTCCTAGAAAATACTCTGTCCTCTTGGAAGACTCCTGCAGATGTTGGCCATCACTAGTAAAGGACTTTGGGTTTGAAATTGGGTTTCAGATCCAGATCTGCTTTCCAGCTGCAAAACCTGGAGCAACGTAGGAACCTCTTTTGAGCCCCAGATTCCTCATCTGTTAAGTGGAAATGATACTACCTGCCTTAGAGAGTTTATAAAAAGTCAGTACCAGAGATAACCAGACCCTTGTTGCAGAGAAGATGTTCAATGAATGTTAATTACAATCATTCATAGAAGTAGTAGCGATGATATGGCCGGAGGGAACTGGCCATGCAAAGTAAACCAGGTTCACACACATTTTCCCTTCTACTCAGCTGCAGCTCCCCATGCTGTAATCACTCAATAAATATTTGCTGATTGATTGAGGACAATTGACTCCAGACTCTGGTGCCAATATCCCGGCATCAGGCCCAGGGCCTTCTTCAGGGGACATGGAACAGTCTTGCCTGGAGCCCCTCTCCCCTCCCTTTGTCCCTGCCTTATGTCAGATATTTGCTTCCCTTAAAGCTATTTCATAAATAATAAATAAATAGGTCATAAAACACTATTTCACTTATACAAGAAGACTGTCATGCCAAAGCTATTTTATTATGAAGAAAGCAGAAAACCATAGAAAAAATATTTTTAGAACACAGCAGTAGAACTCATGTTCTGGTTCTTCCTTGAATTTGAAAAATAAGGTCATGGACTATATGCCTAATTTTTAAGCCAACTTCAAATAGGGGTCTTTCTAGAGCTGAGTTTTGGGGGGTCCTAAACTGTGGACTTATGCCATCTTAGACACTCTGGGCCCCAAGGGAGTTTCACCCCTTCTTGCAGGTGGGAGCCAGGACTCAAGAGGAAAATTAGACATGTACCTCTGAAAATACTAGCACTTCTTCAGACATTAATTAACTTGTTCACTTAATGAACATTGAGCACCTACCAATTGCCCGGCCCCAGTCACTAGGGCTAAAATCATTGAAGAAGACCCATCCCTGCCCTCAAGGAGCTCTCGGGCTTGTGAACACACTGCTCCCACACAGAGCAGCAGTGCTGGATGGCATTTGAAGCAGGTGAGTGGGTGGCGAGTCAGGAGGGCTTCTAGGAGGAGGAGACCTTGGAGCTGCATTGAGAGCAATAGTACACCAGGTACAGAAATGGGGAAGGGAATTCCAGGGAGAGGGAACAGCATGCACAGAGGCCAGGAGAGGTAAGTGACAGTGTAGTGGGCTCTGGGCAGTATATTCTGGAATGATTGGAGCTGAGGAGGAAGTATAGAAGCGGGAGAGAGGCCTGGAGGTCATACACACAACATTTGACTTTACCACGAGGAGTTGCTGAGGAAGCTGGAAGGTGACAGGATCAGATCTATCCATTCAGTGCATGTTTTTTGAGCTTAGGGCCCCTTCCTTAGGTTCTGAGGGGCACGTGAAGAGATGCATATGGTACTGAATGGACTCTTGTCCTCGGGAAATACAGCATCTAATCAGGAAGTGAGGGGGTTTGGGTGTGCCAGAGACTTAACTACATTTATCAGCTAAAGGGACGTTGCCCAGAGAGAAAGAGGCTAAACCGATGGAGAGACAGAGGTCACTGAAGGAGCGGGATCCTGGGGGTGGGCGGGGGTACCATCAAGGATGCAAGGAAAGATTTGTGGGGTCAGGAGAAGAGGTGTTTTGCCTTTGAGGTCAATGGTGTGGGTTTCAGAAGAAAAGGGGTTCGGGAGACTAAGTGCTGTTGAGAGTTCAGGTGATGGGTGGTGGGTCCTGGTGGGGAGGGAAGGAGGAGGGGCCGGGGGAAGTTTGCTGCCTCAATCAGCAAACAAGACACATGATTATTGAGCACAGCTGAGGACCAGGGACAGAACCAAACCGCATGGTTCCCTCCCCCAGGAGCTCACGGCCTTCTTCTGCCTGGCCTGCTGTCCCTTCCTACCGTTCTCAAGTCCTCCTGTGGAAATCATATCTTTTAAGGCCCTCCTGAAATGGCCCTGCTCAGGAAGCCTTCCCATTGCTCTCAGCAGGAATGCTTTTTCCCTCCTCCGGATTCCATGGTGCTTTGGTCTCTGCCTCTCTTTTGTTTGTGTCTTCCTTTGCATGTATATTTCTTACCTTTCTGCCAACTAAACCATGAGCTTCTAGAGATAGCTTTTGGTCTCCCACAGGACTCAAATATACTAGGTGCTCAATAAAAGTTTGTTGAATGAATGAGTGAATGAATGGACTTCGAGAACTCAAGTCATTCCCCCTGCTGGAAACGACCTCTCCTCCCCTGTTCCTAAGCTGAGCTCCTCACTTCCATCCCACGGTGGCCTATCCCAGGGCCGGCTGCTGGGTCACATGCTTGTCACAGGTCCTCTGCACTTGGTTGGGGTCATGGGCTCTGACAGGATGCCAGAGCTGCAGGGTTTGAACTCAGTCTGTCCGTGAGTCAAGGTGTGAGCAGAACCTTGGGGGCCTGTGCAGGCTCACTGAAGTCTCCGGGGACCTGTGTGCTTACCAGGATGCTGGAGCAAGCCTTCCTCCCTCGTGGCCTCTCATTTCTTTGCTCTAGCCCTCGTGTCCCTGCAGGGCAGTCCTGTCAGTGGCCACCGCCAGCCACCATGGCTCACTGAGTGCTCCAAGGGCTCTATGCACCCCCGCTTGTTTGATAGCTTTCTGCTTCAGACTCATCTTCTATTAACCACCCGTAGGCCCCCCAAAATTGGATACACCTCCATTCAATAAATCTATATTGAATGTCTCCTGTGGCCCAGCTCAAGGTTAGTTGCTGGAATTTCCAAAATATATAAAAGACAGTCTGCACTCAAGGAGCTCACAGTCCAGCAGGGCTAGAGGTGGTTGGACAAGTAAGTAGCCTCCTATAGCGTCCCAGCCCACAGTTAGTGCCACGGGCAGGAAGCCCAGGTTGGGACATCTAGGAGAGGGTCGGGGAGTCGGGGGAGTGGCGAGCCAAGGGAAGAAGAGAAGGGAGAGGAGGGGCATTCTGCATAGGGGAGCAGCAAAAGCAGGCAGAGACGAGTGTGGTTTGGGGTGTCTGGGTGTGGGCGACACAGGGTTTGATGGGGAGAGGACTGGTGAGGCCAGAGACCTGTCATTAGAACCCCATCCCCAGCCGAGGAGGTAAACCTCTCCTTAAAGCCCTCTCAGCTGTCCCCTTCTCTAAGAATTCCTATTTCCCCAACCCGTGTGGTTTCATCGAAGCCTATGGCATTTTGTCTTCCTCTGGGGGCCCCTTTCCATGTTCCAGTTTATTTTAGGCATATGTGTGTACCTGCTCTGTCACCTCCACTGGACTGGGAGCTCTTCCAGAGCAGGGACATGTCATTTCAATACTCTCCACAAATATTGAGAGACGACGTACTGTGGGCCAGGTTTTGGGTACTGGGAATGCAGCCAAGACTTAGATGGACACATTGAATTAAAACACCAAAGTGTCCACCCATATCCCCTCTGTCCTTTTATCAGGCTCTCCAGTGAGTCATCGGGAGGTTACTTAATAAGCAAGGAATTCATCCAAATGGAGGGGAGCTGTCTGGTGCCACTTGCTGTGTGACATTTCACAAATCTTGTAGTATCTCTGACAGGGATGAAATAAACTCCTGTCTCGGGACATTGTCATGAGAAAATGCAGTAACAACTGTGGAGGGGCTGGGCTAAGTTTGCAGCAGCCTCCAGAGGCCAGAAGTTTGAGGGTGGTGTGCTCTTCCACTGCTCCCGCCAGAGTACACCTTCCAAGAGATACTCCCTCTGCATCTGGACTCCCTGCCTGGACAAGGTCCACAGGCTCAGCTCGGCTCAGCTCAGGGCTCCTCTCCAGTTTGCCCAGAGTCTTTTTTTTTTTCTTTAATCAGTAAGGAAAAGCTTCTCGTACTACTAGGAGATCTCATGCATGGGGGTGTGATTTCCAAGACTGCAGTTCATTCTCTGATTCTAGAGGATCTGCTTCTTGGTTCCTTTAACCTCTGGGTTGAGTTGCATCCAAATTTCAATAGCAGGGGAATGGGAGGTTCTCAAACATGTTCACATGGTGGAGCCTCTGGAAGCCAGCACTTTTGTGGAACTCACACACACACAAAAGTAGTATGTGCAACCTCCAATCACCCTTACTTGTGCTAAATCAGAGACCCCTGGATCCTTGATTCTTATGGAGATAAACAGTAGCAGGGGCCAAGGTTTAAGGTTTAAGAAGAATGTTAGGATCTCCTGTCCGAAGTGGAGAATATTTCACACTCGGTCTTCAGATTGAAGGAAGGGGATCTTTATTTATGTTTAGGGGTGGGACTCTTACTCCAGGGAACAGAATTTGAGAGCTCTGGGTCTCAAAATTGAGCCAAACCTCAAAAGCCATGGCCCAGGGTCCTAAGGGCTCCACTGACCTCCTGGCTGCCCTAGCTTTCTCTATTTTCCATTTTCCTTTCCTTTTTTTTTTTTTTTTTTTTTGGTACGCGGGCCTCTCACTGTTGTGGCCTCTCCCGTTGCGGAGCACAGGCTCCGGACGCGCAGGCTCAGCGGCCATGGCTCACGGGCCTAGCCGCTCCGCAGCATGTGGGATCTTCCCGGACCGGGACACGAACCCGTGTCCCCTGCATCGGCAGGCGGACTCCCAACCACTGCACCACCAGGGAAGCCCCCTTTCCTTTTTGATAGGCTACACCCAAATGCCTCTGACCTCCTGACTTTCCCTCTCTCTTCCTCTCCCTTCCTAGAAAGGTCATGGAATGTGGCTGCTACTAAATAGGAACGTGGGCCTTGGAGCAAGACTGCCTGGGTTCAGTATTTACCGTGTGACCTGGGACAAGCCTTCTGTGCCCCAGGTGCCTTATTTGTAAAATGGTGGGGATAATAATAAACTGGCCTCACTGTCATTGGTGAGGAGTAAGTGAGTTAACACAGGGCTCGGCGGACCTGTTCTGTAAAGGGCCAGATGGTAAGTATTTTTGGTTTACTGTCCATCCTGTCTCTGTCGTCACTATTCAGCTCTGCGGTCGTATCTCGGAGGCAGCCATAGACAGTACGTACATCAATGGGCATGGGGACCAGCAAAATTTTGTTTATAAAAATAGGCAGGGAGCTGGATTTGCCCTGAGGCTCACAGTTTGCTCTACCAAGTTCATATGCGAAGAAAGTGCTGGCTTGTCGTAAGCACTCAATAAATGTTAGCAATTATTATTCATTTATGAATAAACTAAATATTTGAGCACCCTTTCTGTGCCGGGCACTGTCCTCACAGCCAAGAGCAACATAGACAAGGTCCCTGAGCTGGTGGAGCTTACGTTATGGATGGGGGACAGGAGTAAATGAGGAAACAAATGACAGAAAATCGCAGATGGTGGCAAGAGATGCTGTGAGAATGATCTAGGGGCTGGGATACTGATTTCAGGGCGGCCTCCATTAGAGGTGCGGTCAAGGAAACCTCTTAGAGGCTGTCATGTTTCAGCCAAGACCGTGACAAGGACCCAGCTCTGTGGCAACGCTGAGAAGAGAATTCCAGGCAGAGGGACAGACTAGCTCTGGCTCCCACTTACGAACCAGCTGCAGGGTCTGCAGTGCTGGGAAGACTGGGAGATGGGAAGTGAGAAGGAGGAAGGATAGGACAGAAAGGAAAACTGGGGTCCCTTCTGATCTGCAACTCAGGGTGCTGCAATGGCTGTGGGAGAGCCCCTCTTGCCCCGCAACCCCTCTCCCGGGATATGTTCCTTTCCCCGAGGCCCCACCCCTCAGCCCAGCTCCGCTCTCACCTTCTCTCCTGCTGCTGCCTGCCTCAAAGCCCTCAGCTCAGGCCTGACACCCACATCTGCTCTTCACATCTGTCTCTGGGGCCCAGGCTTGCTGAAGCCAGCTACTCACCACTGCAGCCAGACACGCCCCCTTCCCACCATCCAGCAGGTGAGCAGCAGGGTCTGGATTCTGCCTCCTTCTGTGCAGGGGAGAGTGGAACTCCAGACACAGGAGGTGGAGTGGGTTTCACTGGAGCCGCTCCCAGACACAGAGCCTGGAAGAGAACTGGAGGAGAACTTAGAAGTCCTGCCCTCTGGCTCATGGTTCCCACAATCTTTGGTGTGCGTATGGGTTCCAGACCCTGCTCCAAGTTTCCTCTCTTCCGTACTTCCACACGCAAACTTGCAACTTGCTGTCTCTCTTTTTTTTTTAACGTTTTTATCTGAGTATAATTGCTTTACAATGGTGTGTTAGTTTCTGCTTTATAACAAAGTGAATCAGCTATACATATACATATATCCCCATATCTCTTCCCTCTCCCTCCCTCCCACCCTCCCTATCCCACCCATCTAGGTGGTCACAAAGCACCAAGCTGGTCTCCCTGTGCTATGCGGCTGCTTCCCACTAGCTATTTTACATTCGGTAGTGTATATATGTCCATGCCGCTCTCTCACTTTGTCCCAGCTTACCCTTCCCCCTCCCCATGTCCTCAAGTCCATTCTCTAATAGGTCTGCATCTTTATTCCCGTCTTGCCCCTAGGTTCTTCATGACTTTTTTTTTTTTTTTTTAAGATTCCATATATACGTGTTAGCATACGGTATTTGTTTTTCTCTTTCTGACTTACTTCACTCTCTATGACAGACTCTAGGTCCATCTCTACAAATAACTCAATTTCATTTCTTTTTATGGCTGAGTAATATTCCATTGTATATATGTGCCACATCTTCTTTATCCATTCATCTGTTGATGGACGCTTAAGTTGCTTCCATGTCCTGGCTATTGTAAATAGTGTTGCAATGAACATTGTGGTACATGACTCTTTTTGAATTATGGTTTTCTCAGGGTAATTGCACAGTAGTGAGATTTCTGGGTCATATGGTAGTTCTAATTTTAGTTTTCTAAGGAACCTCCACCCTGTTCTCCATAGTGGCTGTATCAATTTACATTCCCAACTTGCTCTCTCTTTCTCTCTCTCTCTCAACATCTGTATTGAGGTGTAAATGATATACAAACAACTGTACAAATTTAATGTACACAATTTGCTGAGTTTGGACAGACACATATACCCATGAAACCATCACCACAAGCGAGGTAGTGGACATATCCATCACCTCCAAAAGTCTCCTTGTGTCCCTTTGTGTTTTGTTTTGCTTTGCTTTGTTTTTGTGGTAAGAACACTTACCAGGAGACCTACCCTCTTAACCAAATTGTAAGTGCATGATACTGCATCATTAACTATAGGCACTTTAGTTTTCTCTTACTAAACATTCTGGCTCCCATAGAATTCTGTGGGATGGTCTAGCCAAGGAACTAGGCCACCACATGTGGCGTCCCTCTTCTATAGAGAACAAATTCTAAACTCCAACAGTTTGGGGGTTGGAGCCAGCCTGCCTTGGTAACTGCCACAGTGAGTTAATTCTTGTCAGCTTCTATGTCAGAGGGACCAGGTCTAGTTGACCTGGTCCCAGTCCCAGGATACGCACTTCTGGGAGCCTGCAGCCCTCTGCCCCCTCCTTCAGTTCTCACTTCCTTAAGAAGCCTTGCCGGATTTTGTCCCCATTCTGATGCCCTCACTGGCTCCAGTGTCCGCCTGAGAGCCAGAGCTGGCTGGTGTGACCCCTTCGCCCCGACCAGCCTGCAAGGACTGGAATGGCGCTGTGGACCTCACACCTCCCCAGCTGGCAGTGAGAGGGTTTCCAGGGCTGCCTGACTCACCAACAACTGGTGCTGTCAGCCTGGCTGTCATGTGGCACCGTGGGTCCTGGGTGGGTGGGCGGGTAACGTGGGTTGGGTGGGTCTTTGCCCAGCTCATTCAGGGGTTCCCTCCCCACTCTTTGCTGTCCTGTGTTGTTGTCTTGGTGTCCAGGAAGCCTCCGGGGAAGGGAAAGTCTGACCTCTCTTCCTGTCAACAATGACTTTCTGCTCAGAGCTGACCCTCCGGGGTGAGTCACCAGGGAGGGCAATCAGGTCCTGTGGTGGAGAAAGAAAGCCGGGGGTAGGAGGTTTCCTTCCACGGCCCAAGGCTGCTAGAGGTCTGAGGCTAGATTGGGGTGTTCCAGCTGAAAGAGGGGCTTGGCGCAGGCCCCCTGGGGCCCTCCAAGTGGGAGTGTTCTCCAAACTCCTCCTCTATCCCCATGCAGGCCACGCCAGAGTGATGTTCTTTTCTCTTTTTTTTAATATCTTTATTGGAGTATAATTGCTTTACAATGGTGTGTTAGTTTCTGCTTTATAACAAAGTGAATCAGTTATACATATACATATGTTCCCATATCTCCTCCCTCTTGCGTCTCCCTCCCTCTCACCCTCCCGATCCCACCCCTCTAGGTGGTCACAAAGCACCGAGCTGAGAGTGATGTTCTTAAACATGGCTTTGGCTACTAGCTCTGGGGTAAAGTTTGAATGCCTAGCTCTGGGATAAAGAGCTAGCTCTGGGATAAAGTTTGAATGCCTTAGCTTAGCCCAACCTCCCTCTTAACCTCATCACCCTTCACCCCACTCCTGCCCTCCACTCCCATCAGGTGGCCTCCTCTGCCCCTGAACGTGACATACCCATGGCCATCCCCCCACCTTTGCCTTTGCCATGCCCCTTCTCCATCACTCTCTGTGATGCCTTTTCCTTCCTAGATGCACCCATACTCTAAACCACATTTCCATCCTCACATCATCCATCCACTCAAAAAATATTTGTTTGAGCACCTTCTACTAGAATGCCAAGCCCTGTGCCAAGAGCTGAGGTTTTGACCACCAACGAGCTAGACGAGGTAAGCACTAACAGACCTGCCAGGCTTGTGGATGAGACAGACATAAACAGGCACTTGCAATGGAGCAAAGTGAGCTCAGGGTGCTAGGGTGACACCTGGCAGGTGCACCTCACCCAGCCTTGAGAAGATCATAGAGGACTTCCTGAAGGAGGTGATGCTGCTGATTTCTTGAGGCGTGAGTAGGAGTTAGGTAGGCAAGGGAATCAGGGAGGGAAGGGGGCAGCAAGGATGCTGGGACCAGAGGAAGCAGAAAGTAGGAGAGCCTAAGGCAAGAGACAGTCATTCTAGGAACTGAAAGTTGATCATAAAGTTTGGAGTAGAGGGTGTGAGAGGGAGTCACAAGAGGAGAGGCAGAGAGTTACCCAGGGGCCCCGCAGAGTTTAAACTTTATCCTAAGCGCCATGAGAAGCCAATGAGAAGTTTATAACGGAGGCTTACAATGAGCAGATTTGCACCTTAGCTGGTCCAGAGTGACCAGAGTGTAGCCCATGGATGGGAGGAGGGCAAGCGACAGGTTCAGAGACCTATTAGGAGGTGATTTACATGGTCTGGGCAGGAGGCAGTGGTGGCTTGAACCGAGTGATGGCTGGGGAGCTGAG
Organism: Grampus griseus; assembly: GCF_964374135.1. Classification (NCBI taxonomy): domain Eukaryota; kingdom Metazoa; phylum Chordata; class Mammalia; order Artiodactyla; family Delphinidae; genus Grampus; species Grampus griseus. Next base: position 87,136,909 of record NC_139017.1, read on the forward strand.
GCCAAGAGGAAGGGGTCCAAAGTTCTTAACAGCTAACAGGACTTGGTGATTGCCTAGGCGTAGGGGTGGAGGGGAGAGGGGTCAAGCGTGGCTCCCAGGTTTCTGATTAAGCAGATGGGCAATGAGGCTATTTTACTGAGGGGATCAGGTCTGCGGGCAGGGGATGATGAGTGCCAACTTGGACGTGCTCAGTTTGAGCTCCTGGAGGGGCTGCTCAGGGCAGGCAAGTGCCAGAGAGGGTGGGAGAGGCTAGATTTCTGGAGAGAGTTCTGTGTTGGAGGGACAGACTTGGGGGCCCAGGTGTACGTGGTCATTGAGCCGGGAGAGGACGAGCTTTCCTCTTCCATGAAGCCTGCCCTGCTTCCTCCAGTTGACTGCACCCAGCCCTAGCTCCCTCTCTACATAGTACATGCTGCTTTGTGGTATTGAGCTTTTCCCCAGGTAGGGACCATCTTTCTGTTCAGAGAATTATCAGAGGTCAGCTTTTACAATATCCTCATCACAGGGGTGGGAGCCTGATCCAGAAAAAGAGGAAACAGATCCAAGAAATATTTTAAAATGGGGTTTAATGGACATGTGATTGGCTGGGTGTGTGGGGTAAGGGGCCAGGAGCCATCACAGCTACTCCCAGCTTACCAACATGGGGGATGGTTTAGACCAGAGGACGAGAAGAGGAATAGGTTTCTGGAGGAAGAACACGAGTTAAGTTTTGGATCCACTGAATTTGTGGTGACGCCTGTAGAAGCTCTAGCTGGGAAAGTCCAGAAAGACAGAGGAATTGGAGTCTGACGTGGAGTCAGGAGTTATATGTGAGGCTGCCTCAGCCACCACCCCTCCCCCTGCTCCAGCCACAGTAGCCTTCTTTACAAGCTCATTTCTCACCTCAGGGCCTTTGCACTTGCTCCTTCCTCTGCCTGAAACACTCTCTTCTCAGACATCCACACGGTTTGTGCACTTAATTAATTCAGGTTGCTATCTGGAGTAGCCCTTTACCCCATCGCTCTCTACCTGCTTACCCTGCTCTAATTTTCATCATAGCATTAATCACTCCACAACATTCCATTGTAAAATTGTTTACATGTTCTTCTGTCTCCACCACTGGAATGTGACTTCCCTCAGGGCAGGGGTTCAGTCTGTCTGGTTCACCTTCACCTGGAAGGCACCTGAGGAGATCCCAGAGCGGGCAGCTGGTGAACACTGGTGATGGAATGACTCACCAGGGAGTGTGACAGCTATGCCAGCAGCAGGGGCAGGAGAGGGTCACAGCCGGATGCAGGCAGAGTGGAAGGAGAAGGGGCTGGGGCAGAACCCGGGAGGGACCTCAGGGCAACACTGAAGCCTAGGGCCAGGGAGAGGGGCCCCCAGAGGAGGGATGAAGGATGTCGAGAGTGGACCTTGTATAGGCATTTGTATTTTACACCTCAGACGGGGGCCCCAGGTAGTACATGCAGGGCCAAGATGCCCCGGCTGTGGAGAGTCCCAGCAGGAGGAGAGGCTAAGATCACGGAATGCCTCAGAGAGGTCTCCTCTGAGAAAGACCCTTGGAGTGGGCCACTGGTGGCAGCTTCTGTAGCATGTGGGGACAGACTCCAGATATAGTAAAGAGTAAACAAGGAGAGTAGCAGAGGAGAGGAGCTAGGCACAGTGTGCCAGGGTCTGGAATGCTAACTGGGGAGGGGGATGGAGATAGGGGAGGGGGGATCAGTTGTGAAGAATGATGATCACAGCCTCCTAACTGCTATCCTGGTCCCACTTCGGCAGTGAACTCCCCAAACAGAGTAATCTTAAAAGCATACATCAGATCAGTTCACTCCCCTGCTCAAAACCATTACTTAGAATAAAACCAAACTCCTCAACATGATAAACAAGGCCCTCCAGTCCTGCCCTGCCTTCTCCTCTGACCTCATCCCCCGCCACAGCCCCTGTTTGCTCCACTCTAGCCACGCAGGCTCCAGGCTGGTCCTTGAGCCAAGCATCTCCCTGCCTCAGAGCGTTGGCACTGCTGTTCCCTCTGCTTAGAACGCTCTCCCCCAGAGTGTGGCCTGGCCCTCTCCCTTACCATACTCAGGTCTCTGTCCAAAAGTCACTTCCTCCGAGAAACTTTTCCTGAGCATCCTGAGGTGGTACTATCCCACCTTATGTCACCTTGTCCTTACAGAGAAGAAAATTATATTTATTGTATATTAAATGTTTACTCATTTGCTGTTTAGTTTCTTGTTCGTCTTCCTCACTAAAGTGTAAGCTCCAGGAGGACAGGGGGTTTTGTCTGTTTTGCTCATTGCTACATCCTTAGCAATGCAAGGTTGCCTGACACGTAGTCAGTATTGATAAGTACCGCGTGGAATGGATGCGTGAATCAATGAATAGCTGTGTGTCTAAAGCAAATCTGCAAACAGCCCTTATACACAATGGCTCTTCAAGCAGCTTTGCAAAGAGACATCCTCATTTTACAGGAGAACAAGCTTAGGCTTGGAGCAGCTGAGTGACTTGCCCAGACAGAGCCCGAGCCCGTGGCTGCTGCAGGCAGGGGAGCACAGACCAGACCCCAAGTTATTCTCACCATGCCCTGCAGACCCTCTACAAGGATGCAAACCTAGGCCCTCTCTTGGCTTTCTCCTGGTCCAGCGGGAAAATGAGAGGAAGACTGAGGGGAATAAAGAAATGCCAGGAGGAGCATTGGGAGGGGTGGGGAGGGAGGGGAAAGGCTTGGGGTGGGGCAGCCCGCCTCCTATGGGAACTGAACACCTTGCATCCCAGCCTTGAAGGGGCACCTCTGATCCCAACAGCCCACTTTTACCTCCAGGGGATAAGCAGGGACTTCCCTCAGGAGGGGTTGCCCTTGCTAATGAAGCCCTGACCTGATTTGGCGGCCCTCCAGCCCTCCCCACAAGCTGCTGGGAATCTCCCACTTCCTGGTAGGAACTGTGGAGTCCTGGGGGGATTTTCCTCAGCCCAGGAATTCAGGACATTGTCCAACTTTTCTCATAACTTCTTCACCCTCTGCATACCACCCCACACTCACCAACGCAGAAATTGGAGGAGGGTTAGAGAGGGGGAGGGCACAGTCTCCTGGAAACCTCTGCACATGATCCCAGGGCAGACACTTCCTCCCCACAACTCCCCAAGCCCTTTGTCGGGTCATTTTGAAGCCACCCTTAGGGAACGGGCCCCCCTGTCCTCTTCATAAGTTGGGTGACCCGATGGCTGACACCACAACTGCTGAACACACAGCCCCTCAAACCAAGATGGGGCCCAATCCACAGTGATAGGGGGAAGGGCAGGGGGGAGGTTCTGGGGGTGCCTCTCAGGCCGCTTCTCTGCTGTTCCTCTGAATCACTCCAGCCTGGTCCCCGTAGCTCCTGACGCCGCCGTGATGGCTAGAAGGGCCCTTCCCTGCATCTGGCCACGTGCAGGAGAGAGTGGCTACAGGGTGGGCAGGTGCTGGGAGGTCTTGGTCAGTCAGCCAGCCTCGGGGAGCCCCACCAGGATGAGTAGTGATCCACTGGTGCCTGGGTCGAGACAGCAGTCCCGTGAACCATGAGCGCTTGTCTGGTCTGAGACACTTCCCAGGCCAACTGTTTACTCACAGGTCTCCAGAACACCTGCTACTTCCCAGCAACTCTTTCTCTTAATTCATTTCAGCAAACACTGACTCTCCCAGGACTAGAACAAGGCACTGGAAGGGGGAAGAATAAAAGAATGAGGGAGACACAGCTCCTGTCCTCTGGGAGCCTGAGCTTCATCCTAAACTTTCACGACCACATGGTGCTTTCACGACCTGACAGGGTCTGCGGCAGGGGTGTGGGGACTTTTAGAGATAAGCATAGCATCTTTCTGAACTCAAGGAACTTCTGTTCTAGCTGGGGAGACGGATACAAACCTGTAATTCCACTCCCTGGTGGAATTATCGGTCCTCCGCCTTTCTCAGAATGCACCACGAGCCTTTGCCGTCACCCATCAGCTCGCCAAGCACCCCAGCGCTCCCACTAGAATATGAGCACCTCCGAGTTAGGACCTCTTCTCTCTTTGTATCCTCAGTGGCTCATACAGCTAAGCATATTTGCAGTGTAAGTGTTACGTGAATGACTTCTAAACCGCTTACAAAACTAAAAATACATGCTGAATAGAGACGCCGGCACAGCCTTCTGGCTTTGTTGTAGAGGAAGGGCTGATTAGTTCTGAACGGTGAGGATCAGATAAGGCACCAGGAAGAAGGTGTGATTGTAGCTAAGCCCTACAGGATGCAGGTGGAGAACGGAAAGAGGGACATCTCAGGCTGAGGGGACAGCAGATGCAAATCCCCAGGGTCAGGAAAGAATATCGCTTATTTCAGCTAATGTAAAGCAACCCAGAGGGGCTGGCACCCAGTACGTGGAGGAAGGAATAGGAGATCTGGGTGACAAGGAACATGGGGCCAGGTCAAGAGGAGTCTTGAATACTATGCTGAGAAGTTTGGTCTTTGTTCTGTGGACACAGAGATCCCCTGAGAATTTCTGAGGATGGGAATCATGTAACCTGAGCAGCATTTTAGGAAGATTATATAATGGCTGAGTAAAGGGTCTATTTGGAGAAAGCATTGCTAGGAGTGTCCTCTCTCTGGCCTTGGCCTCTTGGGAAGAGGGAGAAGCCAGGGAAAACTGTGGGCAGGGTGTGGTAGGAGGGAAGCAGAGAAATCATTTAGGAAGCAACTGTAATGTGAGGAGACATGACAATGATATGAATAAGAGCAGGGGCAGTGGGAATAGAAAGAGGCAAAGTTAGTGCCAATTGGATATGGAAGTGAGACTGAACTTTCTAGCCAGAGTAGCTGAAAGAAGACAAGAGACGGGGCAGGCTCTGGGAGTTGGGGTTAAAAAGGTGAGGCATACCACCATGTGTTATTACCAGTGAGGCATAACACCATGTGTTATTACCAGCCCAGTTCCTTGGGCTTCCAGAGTAACATTGAGAAGAGAAAGAATCTTAGATTTTCTCAGTCTTGATGAATGTTGATGACAGACTGTGGGTAGACTGTAGGAAGACTCAGTGGAATCCACTTTGTTCCAAGGTTACACAGAATCTCTTTCTACTATTGAAACATTTCCCAGTCCCCTCCCAGTGTGAGCCACTACCAGCTCTCCTCTTCCCGCCCACCACCATAGCGAGCCCTGTGGCCTGACAGACAGGTAAGTGTTACCAGGAGAGGTAAGACATGTGGAGGACACAGGGAGGCCCTGCCACCACCATGGGTGACTTCAGCGTCCATGAGAGTGACCCAGCCTCTGGGTTGCTTGATTTCTCCATCTCTGATGACCTCTGTCCCACTGTCTTGGCCATCCACTCCCATCACCACTCCCCAGACTGAGTCACTACCAGCACTCTCCCATCTATGAAGTCACTAATTCTGACATCCTTCTAGCCTCTCAGCTTATTCACTCCATCAGTCGGCCTACACCTGTCCTCTGAACCCCTCAGGAGCATCTGTCTCCGACCCTTCCCCCCTCTCCCTATCCCACAGCCCTCTTTTTTCTTCACCCCCCATCACACCTTAGCTTGCAGAGCTCAGAATTTTATTCACTCTTGCCTTTAACACAAACTGCCCCTTATCACACCACCCAGCAAAACCCCAGCTGTGGAAGGACTAGCTCTCCTTTCCCTCTGAACTGAACCTGTGTGGCGGGTGATGTCTGCTGGAGAAGAATCACCACACCAGCAAGCTGACTGCGGCCACTATCACTGGTGCTCACCAAGCACCAGTCAAATCAGGCAAGCAAGGTGGTCCTCAGCACCGCCCACGATGCTTTCCCTAGCCTACATCTATTCAACTCCTTGTACAACCACTTTTTTTCTTTTGCGGTACGTGGGCCTCTCACTGTTGTGGCCTCTCCTGTTGCGGAGCACAGGCTCCAGACGCGCAGGCTCAGCGGCCATGGCTCACGGGCCTAGTCGCTCCGCGGCATGTGGGATCTTCCCGGACCGGGGAACGAACCCGTGTCCCCTGCATCGGCAGGCGGACTCTCAACCACTGCGCCACCAGGGAAGCCCCACTTTTTAAAACTTATACCCTGTTCTCAAAACTTCAACTTATTTCACTTGCATTTTAATTCTCGGCAGATGATATCACCACCCCCTTCAAAGATAAAATAGGAACCTGGAGGCCGGAAATCATTCACCATACTGCCATCCTCCCACCAATCTGCCTGGATCCTTCCTTTCCACTTTGCCTCCTGGCTTGATGGAAGATGTATATCCTTCTATCTAATCTTGCCACTTATGTTCTGGATCCCAGCCCTAGCGCCATCTCAGGGACCTTGCATGTTTCCTCTTCCTTCATCTTCAACTTCTCTCTCTCTGTTCATGGCTTCCCATCAACATGTAAACAAGTTCAAGTCTCTAATACTAAATCAAGCCCGCCTCTGAGCCCACCTCTTCTTCCAGCTCCTACCTTCTCCTTCGTGGGAAAACATCTCAAGCTCTCCCGTTTAGTCCTCAACTCACCGTGATGTATTTTCCCCCATCACAAAACATAAATAAACTGCTATCACCAAGACCGCTAATGACTCCTCCATCCTTCCCGTGAATGCTTTTAGCCCTTGTGTGTTTCATTTTTCTGCTGAGGGTCATTTCTTCTTTCTACTACTGTCAGCTTCTGTGGTGCTCCCCTGTTTTTCCTCCTCCTTTCTCCACTCCCCGAGCCCTAAACTTTGGAGTTAATCAGACCCTGTTCTAGGCTTTGTCTCCTCCTTAGGTTGACCCTAAGCCACCCCTACATGGCGGATGCTGCACGTGCTGCTCTATGCTGACACGGTCTAGACCTCTGTCTTGTGTTTCAGATCCAGGTACACAATTGCCCGTTGGTCAGATTTAGCAAATAGAAATACACGATGCCCAGTCCACTTTGAATTTCAGATAAACAATGAAAAAAAATTTAATATGACCATGGCCCACGTAATGTTTAGGACAGATTTATACTACGAAATTATTTTTTGTTTATCTGAAATTCAAATTGAACTGGGCACCCTTATTGCATCTGGCAAAGCCTGCATGACTTGACCTCTTTCTTCAAGGCCCCAGAGGCATCTCCACTTCATGGATCCACGACCAAACTTCCCATGGAATGAACTTGACCACGCAGGGGGTTATACAAGTGAAAAAAGCAAAGTTGTCCTGGACTCCTCTGCTCTTCTTTAGCTCCTGAATCCTCCAAAATATCCTTAAAATCTGACTGCTCGGCTCCAGCAAAAGCCATCTCCCTAATCCAGGCTGCCACCGTCTTATACCCGCTGCAGTGTCCTCTGTGGGCCTTGGGATGTGATTGCTACACGGCAGTCCCGAATATCTTATTTAAATGCACATTTTCTCATGGCTTTCACTGATTTAAATTCCAGAGTCTGAAATCCTGACCATGGCCCCCCACGTCATGTGTGACATGGCCCATGCCCACCTCTCCCTCCTCTTTAAGGGTCACTTTCTCAGCATTCCACAGCCACTCTGAGCTTTTCTCAGGTCCTCCAAAGTGTTGAGCCCACCTTGCCCTGGGCCCTCCCACGGGCTCTGCCCTCTGCCTGGAACAATCTTGTCTCTCGCTTCTCCTCTTAGCTCTTAATAATTCTTTGGGTCTCAGCCCCTGTCCTTCACTCCCCCTCCATCCCATGCTTCTCTTTCGGGGCACTCATCAATTTCTAATCACCTGCTCGGCGCCCAGTCCTCTGGTAGACTTTGAGCTCCCCGAGAGCAGGACCTTGTCTGTCTTTTCCATCGTATCCTGAGGCCCTAACACAGTCCCTAGCCCAGCGGAGAAACCCAATTAATATTTCAGGGATGAATGAGAGAGTAACGTTCTTCGCCATTCAGCCTGGGAGGTCTCCTCTTATCTTCTCGTGAGCTCTCAGCACAGAGCACTCCCCAGAACTGGAATGGTTTCCAGATGGATTTAGAATTTACCCACCACTCTGTTCCCCAGTGGGGTATCTCAGTCTTCCAGGTCCAACATCAGTGACTCAGACCCTGTCACTGTCTGAGTCAGGAGACAGAGTGACCAGAGACTAGAGGGGGGGCAGGCAGCCTCCTGCAGGATGATGGCGGGCCTGGTGCTGGTGACCTGAGGCAAAGGCCCGGCCACCAGGGCAGCCTGTCTCTAGGCTTGGCTCCCCCCAAGTCTCATGGAAGCTCTCCAACAATGGATGTGTTGTACCTGGGGATTGTGGAGGGCTTCCAACCACACCTGTCCAGCAGACTCTTGCAAATGAGGGCCTAGAATTGAAGGAGTGATCAGGGCTATAGAGTCACCAACAAGCAAGTTGCCCATCAAAGCGGAGACTAGTGGAGAGGGTCCCCAGGGAGACCATGGAGATGTCCAGGAGAAGAGGCCAGTGGCAGAATTTTGGGGACACCTGGCTTAAGGGATTCAGAAAGAAGAGTAAACTACACAGAAGTAGAGAAAGAAGAACTAGAGCTGTAGAGGGAGAACCATGAAGGTGCAAAGGCTGGAAGCCCAGGCAATAAGGTTTAAAGAAGCAAAGATTGAACAACAGCTGCCCCAAGAGGGTGAGCGCTAAGTGGAAGCTGGGGTTGGAAAATGGGACAACAGTGGTGACCTTTGAAGAGAAAAATTAGCTTATGTCTCTGGTACCAGACCCTTCTACCTTCACTCGGATGGCCCCTCCATGGGCAGGGAGAATGCTGTCCCCTCCCTGCCCCTTTCTATAAGTGGGAGAGCTGTTTATGATTTGGGAAATGGTTGGGAAAAAGGAGAAAGTTAATCCTAGTTCAGCAAGGTCATGGCTAGGAGTCCAGTCTCCAGAGCCTGGGACTATGGGCTGAGGAAGTTGGGGGTGTGGTCCCCACCCTCTAGCGGCTGGTGGTCTAATGGTGGTGTCCAGGCGCTGCTGCTCAGCTCTGCCCCTTCTCAGGCTGGGGGGCTTCCTGGCTGACCCCTTTTGTCTCTGTACCCCTCCTTGCCACCATGCCCTCTTTTGCTTGGAGTTTGCCTCCTACATTCCCCTTCTCAGACCCCCAGAAGCTGCTTGCACAAAGGGCCACAGTCTCCCCACCTCATTCTACCCCCCAAACAAGCCTCAACATACTTCTTTACTTACATCCACTTCAAGGAAACAAACAGCAAAACAACTACCAGTCTAGCCCGGCTTGGGTGTTATGGGGTCTGACAGCTCTCCAAAGCCCTTCCAGCTCTGCGTGATTCCTAGTCTCCTCTCCTTATCCCTCCCAGGAGCCTCCATGGGCCTTGACCTCAGGAATTTGATCCTGAGAGTAAAACATCTTTCTCCTTTCCACCCCAGATATGCAGGACCCCCCTCCTAGTGCCCCCATCTTCAGTGGGTCCTCTGTCCTGTGGAGCCATTGGAGCCGTTTCGCAGAGCTTCCGACCCATTCAGGAATACCCAATGGGAGGCGTTCTCTCCCAGAAGACACAGGACAGATTAATTTTTCATAATAATATTTTATAAATAACATTTTCATCATAACACTCCCATGCTCTAAAACCTTCAGTGGCTCCCTGTGGCCTGGGAGCTAGTGGGAAACCTTTCGCTGGTGCCCAGTGAGCCCGGGAGGGCGCCAGGGGGAGGAGTGCCTTCCTTTGAGGGGAGAGGGGTGAGAGGAAGTCCACCTTGGAGGTCCCGCCGAACCAGGGCATGCCCTTTCCCCAGCACTGCCCCACTGTGGGCTTCCTGAGGAACAGGAGTTTGGAAAAGGAGGAGAGAAGGTGGGCTGGGGTAGAGAGTGAGCTCAGAAGACCTTTGCCTTGGGCTCCTACGCGGCCGGCTCCAGATCGTACAGGATTAGGTACAAGCTCAGCAGCTGGGCAGCCAAAGCCCTTCTGAACAGCTGGCCCTAGCATATGACCCGGCAGTCAGGAGGCCTGAGCACCAACACCTTTGCCAGGTACTCCCACAGACCTCGGACAAGTACTAGTAGCCTCGGACTCTGTAAGTGAAAATGTGGGAATTGGTTCCTCCGGTCCATTCAGCTCTGCCATCCTGCAACTCCACGACTCTGCCTTTCCTCCCCACTCCTCCACACACAGCGTCCTGCTCCAGCCTCATCCATTTTCTCAGGTCTCAGAGGCCCCTTTCTCTAAGCCAGAAAGGGCCACTACACTCATTCCCACATTAACCAGTTGGTGATGGCAGCATTGAGAAGGAGTCTTCACTCAGAGCTGGTGGGAAGCAGCATAACAATCAGTCAACAATGTCATCCACCGACAAGCGATAGCAGAGCGGTGTCATGTGTGCCGTCTATTTGCCAAGTTTGATCTACCCTCTTCCGCCCTTTTTTTTTCAATTGTTTTTTTTTTTTTTTTTGACTACGTTGGGTCTTTGTTGCTGTGCACGGGCTTTCTCTAGTCGCGGTGAACAGGGGCTACTCTTCTTTGTGGTGCGCGCGCTTCTCATTGCGGTGGCTTCTCTTGTTGCGGAGCATGGGCTCTAGGTGTGTGGCCTTCAGTAGTTGTGGCACGTGGGCTCAGTAGTTGTGGCACAAGGGCTCTAGAGCGCAGGGTCAATAGTTGTGGTGCACAGGCGTAGTTGCTCTGCGGCATGTGGGATCTTCCCGGACAAGGGATCAAACCCTTTTTCCCCTGCATTGGAAGGTGGATTCTTAACCAGTGAGCCACGAGGGAAGCCCTTCTTCCACCCTTTGACTCAAGCAATTCCGCCTTCCTGAATTCCCTCCCTTCCTTGCTACCTGTCCAGTTCTTTCAAGACCCAGCTTCTTCAAGAAGCTGGGGGCAGTTTTCCAGCCCTCAGAAAACTCTTCCTCCTCTGAGCCTTTTAAAGTGATTTGGGGGGGACATTTGGTTTGTTTCTAGAGCTGCTATAAACAAAAATAAACAAATAAGGGCTTCCCTGGTGGCGCAGTGGTTGAGAGTCCGCCTGCCGATGCAGGGGACGCGGGTTTGTGCCCCGGTGCGGGAGGATCCCGTGTGCCGCGGAGCGGCTGGGCCCGTGAGCCATGGCCGCTGAGCCTGTGCGTCCGGAGCCTGTGCTCCACAACGGGAGAGGCCACAGCGGTGAGAGGCCCGCATACCGCAAAAAAATAAATAAAAAAACAAAACAAAAAAGGTGATGACTCTTCCGCTCATTTGACATTGAATCCAGGCTGCCTCGCAAGGTTAAGTTCACGCTGGTGGGTTTATGTGTTCTCACCCTAAGGAGATGGTGAGCTTCTGTGCGGCAAGGCCTAGCTTGTCCCACTTTGCCTGCAGCTGACATAGCCCAGAGCCCGGCCTCGAATTGATGCTCCGGAGAGTTTAATGAATGGAAAAACTGCTTATCCGTAAGACAGACCAGGCAGTCAGATCCTGGCCCCTCTGGACTGACAGTCGGGTGCTTGACTTGAATACAGAGAGGGGGCAGAAGCGATGGCCTGAGTCAGATGTGGGACCTGGGGACTGTTTCCCTGGAAGTCACTTTCAAAATAGGGGAGGGACATGTTGGGTGCGAGGAGGTGGGGAAGTTCCAGCTGTGGGGAAAGAGTGAAGGTTCAAAAGTGGGAACCAAAGAATCCGCTCTGGGAAGTCTCACTGAAGAACGATTCTAATCCTTTCCCTTCCTTGTACATGAGGCTGCTTGCACTTTGCCAAGTTGCTCTGTTTCTTCCTGCCTGTGTGCTCTCTTTCCCCTAGCCATGTGTACTGGCTGCTCGCACGTTGATGAGCAGTCCATCAGTCAATAAATTTAAGATGTTGGTGGTGTCCTGGGGTGGGTGGTCAGCAGTGTGAGTACTCTGAGAGCTGTAAATTCAGGACTGGAGCTGGGGTGTCGCCAAGGCCTCATAGAGTTATGATTTATGGGAAGTTATTCTCTAGCCTTCACTGCTGGCCCTGTTATGTAGAGACGCTGCATGTGTGTGTGTGTGTGTGTGTGTGTGTGTGTGTGTGTGTGTGTGTGTGTGTGTGTTTGTGGGCGTGGGGGGATGGTAGAAGGAAAGAAAGGAAATAAAAGAGCAGATGCCTGACGTTTACCCGCAGTGGAGAGCACCCTGCCCCCAGTCTCCTATTGTATTTGGTCGCCCATGGTTAGCTATTTAACCATTCTAACCATGATCCGATTTGTATGTGCTTGTTTGCTCTCCCCGACTATCTCACGGGCCCCCCGAAGGCAGACACTGGCTTCTCTTTCTGGTGCCTGCCTCCCCACCCCTCCCAGGCTCCCAGCACCACACTGGGCTCATGGGAAAGCTGGATACACACCAGTTCCTGGGCCGATTGGCTGGCTGAGTGGCGAGTAGCAGGGCTTAATTAATCCTGGTAGGAAGACCTCCCAGAAAAGTCCCACTGCCTGTTCCCTGAGGGCCGACGAACCTCTCCCTGGCACCCTCTGCCAGCTTGATGTCTTCTGTGTGATCCTGCCACTGCCGGCTCCGCCTGGCCTGTCCCCTTTGGCCTCTCTGGGGAGACGTCGCTGGCTTTCAGTTCGGAGCATTTCAGCTGGTTCTGTGAGCAGAGCCTGCTCCGAGGCCAATCTGAATGAATTTGGCCACCTCCCTGTTTTACAAGTCCCTGTTCCTACAAATATTTCCTCCTCCTTCCTGCACAATTCGTTGCTCTGTTCCCTCTGAGGGGAAAAAGCCTGACGTTCTGAGCCTGGTTCTTCTCCAGGCCTGCACACATCCCCTCTCTCATTGAGCAGGGATTTGCTGGGCCCTGGTGCTGGGCCTGGGTGGGGCAGTGACCTGGGCAGCGGTCAGGAAAGCACGGAAGGCCCCTGCCCTCCTACAGCTCCAAGTCCAATGGGGTAAGCAGACCGCAAGGCTCATTGCGAAACCCTGAGAGGCAACGCTTGCTTGATAATCACCACATGTGTGCAGAAGACTGCTCATCCCAGCCAAGCCTGGGCTCTCTTGGGTGGGTTGGGGTCTGGGAAGGACCAAGATGAAAAAGTGCAGAGAGGAGTCTTCCAAGAGTGTGGAACGTCAACCAGTTCAGTGACTCACCAGCTGTGTGACTTTGGGCAAGTCACTTAACCTCTCAGGATTTGGGTTCTTTCTCCATACACCAAGGCTCCCTGATCCTCCAAGATTCAGACTGTGCATAGCACAGAGCTGCAGCCCAGTTGCTAGACAAAGAGAAGGGCCTTGAGAACTCGCTGAGGTGGAGGTGGAGGCCCAGGACAATAAGGATGGGTGTGGGGCCCACCCATGACCACTAGGTAAGAGGGGTCACACCTCAGAGGCCATAGGGTCCAGAACCACAACCTCTTCTGGGAACCAGGTGCCTCGGTCCTGGGCCTCACCTCTCCCCTGCCCCTCCCCACCCAGCCCCAGTTCCAAGGCTGCAGTGGGCAAGAAAAGGAGAGCTGGGGGGCTAGGGGCTGCAGGATCTATATCAGCACCAACCAGGACAAAGATGAGCTGTTCCCCCTCAGCCTGAGGTTGTTTATTTGAAAGCAACGGGGTTTGCACTGGTCACTGTTCCCAGCCTCCCGGGCCAACAGAGGCTGTCTGTGTGCCTGCCCCACCCCTTCCCGGGCTCTGTCTCTGTCCTCCACCAGGGCCCGCTGCACGTGCAAATCCCCCGGCTCTTCACGGCAGCTCCCCACAGATGGAATCTGAGCAGACTCTGCTCCAGACCGATGGAGTTGTCAGGGGCAGTTTAGGAAGAAATGTAGAAGTGGGGACACCCAGCTTTGGGGAGAGCCAGCCACATGTTAAGCAGGGAAGGTGTTTGTCTTGCCACATCCCAGAGGCCTGATCTGACCACGCTTAGTATCTCCACCCCCATACCAAATCTCAGGGTGTCTACGGCCATACCACCCTGAACGCACCCGATCTCGTCCAAATCTCAGCACCAAGGCTTAGAGATGGCCCTGGTCATCATCCACCAGTGCTGGGAATTTAGGGATCCGAGCACCTCTGAACTGGCCTTCCGAGGTCCTGAAACCATGAGTCGAGGAGATCAGATCTGCCTGAACTTTTGGCAAAGTGAAGGGGCAGGCTCTGTACAGAGTGTCCCTGCATGAGATCAGACAGCACCGTTCTAGCAATTCCATCCTTTGGGATAAGCACCTTCTATACAGGGCCTCATCAAGCAGGCAACTACCTTTGGGATGTGTGGCACATCAACCCAACAACGAAACAAAATGTGTTTCTTCTCTGATGGGAGAAACTGACCTAAGATGCTGGGTAGGGTCCAGGGGCCTGGCCAGAGGGGAGACACTCAGGGCAAGTGGGAAAAGAGTCTCAGCAGTGGGGCCGGAAAACACAACCAGTGTCCCCCTTGCTGAAAGAGAGCCCTGGGAGACAAATGCCTCGCTTGGGCGCAGAGGCTTGGGGGTGAGACGGGGAGAGAATAGGTCTCAGGATATCGGAGGGAATAAAGGTCACTGCACTGAGCCCCAGGACCACCTTCTAAGGAGAGAGATGCCCCTTCCTTGCCCACATGCCCAATCCTTATCTGCTCTCTGCCCCAAAGGACAGGGAAGTCAGAAAAATTCCAAAGATGTGTCAGCACAACCCCCTCCCTTCCCATTCCCAAGGCTTAGGCCATCCCTGCAGGCTTACCCCCATCCCTGGACTGGCGGGGAGGCTCCAGAGAGGGTAAGGCCTCTGGTGAGAAAGCCAGATTGACCCAGAACTGCTCCTCAGCAGACTTGTGGGCCCAGAAAGGAAGGGGATTTGAGGAGGGCTGAGGTATGGGTGCTGGAGATGTCAAATACCTTGGGCCTCAGGAGCTTTGAAGTCAGGCATCTGAGGGTACAATCAGGAACTCCAGCTGTGTGACCTCTGAACCTCTCTTGACCTCTCTGAGCTTCGGTTTTGTCCAAGTGGGGATGATCCCTACTCCATAGTCAGGAGAATGTGTGTGTGTGTGTGTGTGTGTGTGTGAAAGCGCCTGGCATAAAGTGCTTTTACATGTTTAAGGCCTCCTTTGTGACTCGGGCAGGTGGCAGGGTTTTATATCCAACTTCTTAGCACAACTTTAGCAAGGAACCCAGAATCCATCCAGGAACCCCTAGTCTGGGCTCCTTGCAAAACTGGCTCTTAGCAGCCTCTTGCTGAAACTTTTGCACAGGGCCTGGTCCTGGATGGGCAGAGCTCTGCTCTGATATGTAGGAGAAGCCCCTCTGTGTCCTTCTTGAAGTCACCCTTGAAAGGAGGTCCAGGATGTGCCTGGGCTAGGATAGTGGTGTTCAGACTCCTGAAATCATGCTGTGCTGGTAGATTTCCACTCTTCCAATCCCCCCTCCCTAGACACACATGCACAAGCACACACGCACGCATGCATGCACGCACTGCCCCCATATCTGAGCGCAATCAGGGTCAACCCTCTGAGTCCACGTGTCTTGCCTGTAAACTGTGAATCTGGTGATCTAGAAGGGCAGAGAAACCCTGAGGGTGAGAAAGCAGCCCTTCCAGTGTAGGCGCTGTGATGGTGAGGAAGGGTGTTTCAGAGATGACTGTGTTTACAAGAATCCCACATTTTTGTTGAGACAGCTGCTGAGTCCCCTTGCGCTCTCTCCCACCTGTCACCTCCCTGACTCATGGACCACCTGTCAGCCCAAGGCCTCTGAGGAAGTTCCCAAACATCCTAGTTTTGGCCACCCCCCGACTTAATTTCAGATATCCAAGTAAGGAGTTTTAAAGTGTGTCCAGGAGAAGTCCCCAGCAGACATAAAACATCAGGGCTTGGGAGCTCTGTCACTCTGAGACAGCTTGATGTAGGGGAAAGAGGGAGTCAAGTACAAGGCCAGCCAAGGTCATGCGAGGCAAGGGAACTGGTATTCTGGGAACGGGATGTGCACATCCACCCCGTGAGGTCAGACCAGCCTGGGGCATCCAGGATCTGCCTCTTACTTACTGAGTGACGTGGTCAGTGAGGTACCTTCTCTGGGCTGAAGGGACTAATTCCTACCTCATGGGGTTGTAAGTATTGAATTGGATCAGAGAGCAAAGTAGATGACCCGGGACCTGGCCTAGAGTAGGTGGTCAGTAGCTATACTAACAGGCATGATCTCAGTTGATGGCAACTCCATCCTCCCAGGAGTCATCTCCTGGAAGAGAAACTGTGGAGTCATCCTTGACTTCTCTTTCTCTCACATCCCCCACCAAAACTATTAGCAAATCCTGTCGTTTCTCCCTTTATCTAGTGCCTCACTTCTCATCACCTCCTATCACTGCACCCAGGTCCAAGCTGCCATGACCCCTCCCTTGGCATATTCCATTGGCTTCCCATCATGTCTCTCATTAGACCCTTCACTCTTTTCTCAACACAGTAGCTAGAGGGATCAAGCCATCCATAGCTCACTATTTCACTCACCCAAGTCTGTGCGATGGCCAGCAAGCAGCTCATGATCTGCCCACTCCCTCACCCCTCTGACCTCTGCTCCCACCACTCTCCCCCTCACTCTCCCAGCCCCAGCCTCACTGAACAACCCCTGTTCCTCAGCACTCAGAGCCTGGTCTCCCCCTGCCTGGGGTACACATTCCCTGACACCCCTGCAACTCAATCTCCCCTTCCCTATGAGGCCTGCCTTGACCACTGCAGTTGGCATTGCTACTCCAACAATCCCAGTACGCCCTCACCCTTTACCCTGCTCCCACAGTATTTAACACCTTCTAGCATACCATGTAATTCACTGATTTCTTGTTTAATGTCGGTATTCCATCTCCTCTCATTAGAATATAAACTGCACAAGGGTGAAGATGTTTGTCGTGTTCCCTGATGCAACCCAGGCACCTAGACCTCAATGAATACTTGTCATGTGAATGATGGAATCTCACAACAACCTTATGAGGTGGTTAAGGAAACCAACTTCATCTAATGACAAGAAAAACCCAGGTTTTCTATAGTTAAGTTGTGATCTTCTGCGGGTGCCTGGGGTCAGGGTAGGGATGACAGTGAAAAACATGGCTCCCCTGTGCCCTCAACCCTCTCCCTTTTATGATTCTCTTGCCCTGGGTTGCTGTCCCTTTCAACATTCTGGCACAAGCACAGATACGAACCCATTCCTTTGGCTTCCCTCTGCACAGCTGAGGTCACCTGGAACTTTCTTGAGGTTTTACTATTTCCTACTATGTGAGAAAATTAACA
The DNA here is from genome assembly GCF_964374135.1 of Grampus griseus. Lineage (NCBI taxonomy): Eukaryota > Metazoa > Chordata > Mammalia > Artiodactyla > Delphinidae > Grampus > Grampus griseus. Next base: position 87,153,938 of record NC_139017.1, read on the forward strand.
TAGAAAACATACGAATTATAAAAATGGTCTGGTTTATGAAGTGCAGGATTCTGATTAGAGGGTGTAGGCGCTGTCTTGTTTCCAGTTCCTTCTGAGATGCCTGGCCTAGGTTCCCTCCTTCCTGGGTCCTAACCTCCCACGCTCTACCTGACTCCCTCCTTCTGCCCCTGGAGCTAGAAACGTGACCCGCTATTTCCCAGCCATGACCTTGAGAAGGTCACTTCTCAGGGACAGTCTCCTCTTCCGTAAAATGGGAAGGCTTATGCTTTGGCCCTCAAGTCCTATTGGGAGGCACAGATGAAATAACGGCGTGATGGGCTCGGAGAACTTTTGAACCTGACACAAACCTAAGGTAGATGGGAGGTGTGCATATAGAGCCAGGATGACAAAGGAACCTGAAATAGGGGGCAGTGGGGCTGTTGAAACAGCTGGTGTCTGCAAAAGTCACCCTCACCAGGTCAGGTCACCCTTGCCAGGAGACCTGCAGTCTGATCACAGACAGAGGAGCTTTAATTACAAGCAAGGACCCTTTGGTCTCCTGACTCTCTGGTTGTAGATGAGGCTGACAGTGGGAGAGCCGGAACCCAGGGAAACTGAGGCTCTAAGTGGGGCTGGGCTGAGGTCTCATCAAATCTGAAGGGGATCCCAGGGGAGCTCATGTCCTGGGAGGAGCACCTTTGGGGGCAGTATCCTTGTACCCCCTTGGGAAATTTTGCTTGGCATAATGAAGTCCATAAAGTACCTACTACATATCAAATACCGTGCTTAGTATTGGGGATACAACAGTGAACACGACAGACAGGGCTCTTGCCCTCAAGGGACATGGTGTCTATCAATGAGACAGATGTGAAGCAAATACTCGAATAATTATTATTAACCGCAGAGGCCAGAGCTCAGAAGGAGAGGCACAGGGTGCCATGAAAGTGTATAACAGGGAAACGTCATTTCGTGCATGTGATGGTGGTGGGGCAATGCGGGGGGAGCGGGGGGGGGGCGGGCAGGAAGGCTTCCCTGAAGGTTCTGTTTGCTCTAAGAACTAGTTGCAAGACATCAGTGGATTATCTCAACCAAGCCAAAACTGGGCTCTCCACGTGTCCCTGCAGGCCCCAGGAAGCTGGACAGAGTGCAGCCCTGAGGCCCTTGACGGAGGTCGGGTGCCAGGGTAGGGGATAGGACCTGGCAGTGAAGGGGTAGGGCGGTCCTGAGGGGTGCAGCCTGGGCTCTGCTCCTCAGTCTTTCCAGACCCCACCCAGCCCCTGGCACATCCAGCCAGCACCGACTGCAAGATCCCGGCTGCTCGGCCACTGACGGATGGACGCAGCGGGGCAGGGCTCCATGACCTCACTGTAATGGTGTCCTTACAGCCCCGCCAGCAGGAGGAGAAAACAAACACTGAAAAGTCCCCCAGTGCTCCCAGATGCCTGCTCAGGAAGACTCAGGGCTCCAGGCTGTGGGCAGCGTGCCCAGCTCAGGAGGCCAGAATGGAATTCGAAAGTGCTTGTTTCTCTCTGAAAAATTCCAAAGATTGCTCAACATTCCTTTGACCCCAGGAGCTGGCGTTTTGCAGGAGGTGCTGAGAGCTGAGGATCCGGAGCCTTGTGCGCCTGCCCTGTGGCTCAGGACTGTCAGGGAATAGCCCCTCTGTCCTGCTCCCCGGGGGGCAGAGGGAGGGAGGCAGTGGAGGGCTCTGGAGACATCTCCCCTTGTCTGGACACAGGGGCGCTGATGGTGGAGTGGACTTTATAGGTCTGGAAGGAGGATGGGGAAACTAGCAGGCTTCAGTAGAGGGGAGAGGACACTCCTGTCCCTTGATGAGAGCTGCCATGTTCCCAAGAGGCCCTGACACCGGGGGCCCAGATTCTCAGGCTCTGGTGCAAAGGCCGCTGGAGTAGCTCACTGAGATCAACTCTCTGTGACCACTGGGAAGATCAGCTCTCTTGCCAGCTCTGTGTCTAAGGACGTTGGCTCAAATGCCTCCTCCTCCAGGCAGCCTGCTCCCTGCCTGGATTTGAATCTTCTCCTCTGATAAGGCACTAACCACACTGTGTCTCACATTGCAGTTGTTTCTCTAAGTGTCTGCTCTCCTCTACAAAGGAGGAAATGTCCTGGAAGACAGGAGCTGTTTTGCCTCAGGCCTGTATAATTCTGCAGGACCCAGCTGGCGTAGAGATGTAGATACCAAGATGTTCACCGCAGCATTGTTTACGATAGTGGGAAATGGGAAGTCCTCTAAGTGTTCAAGAATGGGGTTTGATTAAATAAGTTGGAGTGTATCCATATGGTAGAATGCTAAGCAGCTATTGACAGTTACATTTTAAAAAAATATTTAAAGATACAGGAGTACGTTAAAATCAACAAACTTCATCCTGCAGGGTTAGCCACTATTAACATTTTGGTGTGTTTACCTATTTTTTCCCTATTAGATATACAAATGCATTAAAATCCCACCAAAATGGGATTACGTGTGGGGATAAAAGTTAAATTGTGTTAAGTGTGGGGTTGCATTCCTGTGAAAGTAACGGAAGACAGCAACTGGAGGGGAGTCTATATTGTCACAGAATGTACAGTATGAAGATGTTGAAAATTATACTGCACTCAGCATTCTGTACACTGAACTAGAAAAGCCTCAAATGACTTTGAGGCTGTCACTTCCTAACCACACCCACCTCATTCTCAGAAGGGACCCGTGGTGGGCCGTGGTTTGAGAATGAGGGTGGAAGGAATGAAAGCCTATAGATCATATCAAATTTTGCATAATCACTGAATCTGACATATATTTTAATGACATTAGAATCATACTGTGTACAAATATGTTTCATATCATTTCTTATTTAACATCATATCTTAAGCAACACTTCATCTTATTAAATATTATTTTAAAACATGTCGTTGTACATGTTCTTGCTTTCTAAAAATGTCTTTGTTCTTATCTTTTACCACCACCCCCTTATTCATAGGGTGCAACTGCTGAGTCAAAAGTATCAATAGAACTATTTTAAAGATTATTGAAATACATTCCCAAATTCCCCTCCAGAAAATTACACTGAGCAGCAAATGAGAGAGTTGCCTGGAGCCCTGTCATTGGGTGGGTTAATCGTTGTTAGAGTGAATAGATGGATCTGAGAGGTACTTCCACAGGCGGAATTGACGGGATTTCATGGCTGCGCGGTGCTGGGGGCATGAAATCAAAAGCAGAAGGAGTTGACGATACTGAAGTCCTTGGCTTGGGTGTGCATAAAGATGAGGAAGCCTTCGGTGGAGGAAGGGAGAAAAGAAAGAGGATTGGGGTCGGGAGAATAGAAATTTGGTTTGGGAATACTGCATATTTAAAAGAAACAAACAAAAAAATATATAAGACCCAGAAGAAAAATAAACAAAGACGTTTCCCCCAAAGAGAACATGCAAATACTTCAAGAATAATACAGTGTCAATCTTACCATTCCATTAACTAAGACTCATTTGGCTGAAAATAGTAGAAATTTAAGTTTTATAAGTTTAGTTAAAGTGGAGAATTTAGGGAAGATTCATAAAAGATCGGACGAGCAGAGATACAACTAGGACCCGGTCATTCTTACACATTGACAGGATTCTCGCTCTCTCTCTCTTTCATCTTTGTTTTTCTCTACAGAACAACCTTATTCTCTCTCAGACTGGCATTGTCCACGTGGCAGGAAGCATGGCTTTTGAGAGCACCTGTGGCTCACCTCTCACAGCTTTGCTTCTAGGACCTGCTCTCTCTGGTCTCAAGGTCAAAACTCTCAAGGAAAGGCTCTTATTCACCCAACATGGTGCCTCAGCTGAGGCCTAGAGTGAGCTGTTGTGATCGGTCACCTTAGCTCAAGGACCCTTCCCTGGGCTAATAAACAGTGTTTGGGAGCAGGCTTTAGAAGAGAATGGAGCGCGCATGTGAACCAAAGGGTTAGAAAGGACAGACTGTTGCTCAGAAGAGGTGTGCAAAATAATTGATAGTCTTCCCCGCATACCCACATAATTTTCTTTCCATACACAAAATACCCCCAAGTGTCCTCTCTTATTGTAATACAGCCATCCTCTTTTATCAGTGGGATGTAACTCAAAGTCATCCAGCTACTGTTTCTCTCTCCAAGTCCAGAATCCACTAGATGGACGATCTCTCTTTCCTCTCGTAGTTTTCAAGATTTTCTTGTTTCACTCTTGACATTCTACAGCTGTAGACCAGCATGTATAAGTGTGGATTTATTATTTATTCTACTCAACGTTCAGTGGGCACTTTCTGTCTGAAGATTCTGGAGAATTTTTCACCATTATCTCTTCAGTCTTCTCTACCATTTGCTCTATTCCTTTCTTTTGAATCTTCTCTTGGATGGAGCTTCTCAAACTCTTTTCCCTGTCTCATAATTACCCTTTCCTCATTTTCGATTTTTAAAAAATCCTCTGCGCTGAGTTCTGGGTGAATTCCTCAGCTCCATCTTCCAAAGCTCTAATTATTTATTCAACTATATTTGGTCCAGACCTTCCCCCATCTGTTCAGTTTTTATTTCAAGTACTAGATTTTTCCATTTCCAGGATTTCTAGTTGTTCCTCTTCCATATCCACTTATTCTTGTTCATTTTTTCCCTCATCTTTTGAGAATTCTCAACTTGCTTGTTTTACAATCGTTTTCATCTGGTTCTACTATTTTCTTTTCCTCTGAAAGGAGTTTATCTCCTGCTGATTGCTTTTGTTGGCAGCCTTTCTTCACATTAGTCTTCTTATTTCCTTTCCGTTTCCTATCCATGGACATGTTTATCTTCTTTTGAAATGTGACTGTGTCCTTTTATTTTCCTCTCTCTCACATGTTTTTCTTTCACTGGAGAGGCAGTGTAGAGTAATATTAAGAGCTCAGGATCTGGAGACTGCCTGTGTTCAGATCTTGGCCCCATGACTTAAGAGCTGTACGATTTGGGGCAGGTTTCTTGATCCTCATCTGTAAATTGAGGGATAATAAGAATAACACCTACCTAATAGGGTTTGGGGGAGGCTTTAGTGAGCTGATGCACACAAGGCACTTCCACAGTGCCTAGAACACAGTGAGTGTTTAGTACATGTCAGATATTTTCCCACATATTTAGAGAAAATTAGTGCATCCAGGTGTGGATAGGAACGGTGCTCAGAGGACGAACTTAGAGGGTCACTTGACAGCAAGTTCAAGTCCAGGATTCCTGAGTGTGTCTATTCCTCTTGGTCAAGCCTTCTCATCGCTCCCCGTGATCTTGCCCACACTGGCTTTGTGATTACTACCAACCACCTCCCACACTCCTCATGTACAATGCTGGTGGGAAACAGGGCAACTGTTATAAATGCTACTGTTGAAAATGGGTGAAAAGGAGGCAACACACAGTGGTCGCATTTGAACCACATCCAGCTGGACAGGGATGGTGAGGTCAGGGCTGTGGCTGGTGAATATCACTGCATCTTGGCAAAGACTGAGTTCTCTGGTCACCAGTCTGACTCTCCAGGTTTTGCCTGTTGGGAGCATTGCCCTTGCCCACATCCACAAAACCTTTCACGAGCAGGGTGGTGGAGAGGTTTCCTCCACTCAGGGCTGTACTGCCTTACGAAACACTTCCTATTGGTCTAGCTACCTAGGAATTACCTCATGATAGATATTCCCAAATCTTTTGGATGATAGAAATCTCCCGGGGAATTTGATGAAAATTCTCAATCACACCCCAGATCCACTGAGTCTCCAGGGGGAGCATCTTGGGAATCTGCATTTTTTAACAATCATCTCAGGTGATTCTTATCATCAGGAAAGTTCGAAAAAGTAATACTACCTCAGTGGTTGAGAAATCACACACCTCAGTTTGGCAGATGTGGGCTATTTTAGCATTTCAACGTTGAAAACGATGATCATCGGACTGTGACTTTCATTTTGGGGGTCTCTGTTGGCCAATTTCCAACTCCAGAAAGTTGTAAGGCATGAGAGGTGTATTGGACTCTGCTCACATGACTCCAGCCTCTTACTACAGATCTGGAGGCTCTGCTCTTCTCCTGGGGCTCAGCGGGAAATGTGGAGAGGGAAGCCACGGCTGGCCTGCCCTCAATATTGTCCCTGTTCTGTGACTTTCACATCACACTGGGGTGGGGTGGGAAGAGGATGCAATTCCTCATGAGGCAGGGAGTGCACAACATGGGGCGCTGGGCTGGTTGTGGTCCTTTCCAGGTATCACCATTCCAACTCCCAGGATCCCGTGGCTTCTTAATCAGTGCAGAAACTTTGGTGTGGGGCAAAGCATTCAACTTTTGCAGTTGAGCAAATGGTATAACTCTGTGACCTCAGCCATTTGGGACTGCTGGCTACCAACAGAAAGACCTCTCTTAAAGCTGCTATCTCTCTGTCCAGCAGCTCCCTGAATGTTTGCTGCTTCCAGGTCTTCTCTTCCTCTCACGGCACCCTACCTAAGGCTGCGAGAAATTACTGCCACATTCTATCATCCTGATATTTCATACCGTGTCTGCCAAGTATAAGTCTGAATGGCACATGGTCTGAGTCCCAAGAGCCACTGGAAAATAGTCTAACCAACTGCCTTGATAACGTAAAAATAGGGAAGGCAATTTTCCCAGCCTAGGATCTGTGGACGCTCACGGCATGCCAACCAACCTTGATTCAGTCATCTGGGGGTTCCTCGATTTCCACACCCCAGTTCATGTTCCAGTTTCTGTATTAAGATTCTTTTAGTGGTAAGGGACAGAAACACAACTCAAACTAATTTCTGCAAAAGAGACATCTATTGGAAGGGTCACACATTGGAAGAGAGCAGGGCTGTAACTGACTTCAGCAACCCAAACCACTGAGACTTTCTCCCTGCCCCTCTTTCTTGCTTTCCTCTGCATGTCAGTGTTGTTCACTCTGACAGGCTTTGTGTGGATGGCAGAGACATGCCCTTGGCAGCGGCTGTGACTCACCTCTCCTCTGCACCAGCGCAGAAGGATGGGGCTTGTTTTCTCTAATCATAATTTTTTTTTTTTTTTTTTGCGGTACGTGGACCTCTCACTGTTGTGGCCTCTCCCGCTGCGGAGCACAGGCTCCGGACGCGCAGGCTCAGCGGCCGTGGCTCATGGGCCCAGCCGCTCTGCGGCATGTGGGATCTTCCCGGACCGGGGCACGAACCCGCGTCCTCTGCATCGGCAGGCAGACCCTCAACCACTGCGCCACCAGGGAAGCCCCCATAAATTTTTTAATTACAAAGAAAGGCTCTGAATGGCTTAGCTTGGCTCAGGTACCAGCTTGATCTTGGACCACATGTTTAGAAGGAAGACTAGGAGCACTTCCCAGAAGAGTCTTTTCTGGGTGGACAGAATGAAAGCTGTGCTCTACCCCAAATAGCAAAGAAATACAAATTAAAACAGCCATTAGGGCTTCCCTGGTGGCGCAGTGGTTGAGAGCCCGTCTGCCGATGCAGGGGACACGGGTTCGTGCCCCGGTCCGGGAAGGTCCCACGTGCCACGGAGCGGTTGGGCCCGTGAGCCATGGCCGCTGAGCCTGCGTGTCCGGAGCCTGTGCTCTGCAATGGGAGAGGCCACAACAGTGAGAGGCCCAACAAACAAACAAACAAACAGCCATTAAATGCCATTGGAATGAAACAAAATGAAGATACCCAATACAGTTTTCTATTGCTGCAGCAACAAATGACCTCAAATTTAGTGGCCTAAAACAGCCCAAACATAGTCTCTTACAGCTCTGTAGTCAGAAGTCCCGCACAGTCTCGCTGGCCTAAGGTCACGGTGTCCGCAGGGCTGTGTTGCTTCTGGAGGCTCTGGGGGAGAATCCATTTCCTTGCCTTTTCCAGCTTCTAGACATCCCCTACATTCCCTGGCTCATGGCCCCTTCCTCCTTTTTCAAAACCAGCAACATGGGCCTGGGTGATTCTCACACAGCTACCTTTCTGGTTCTCTTCTGTCTTCCTCTTAAGGACCCTTGTGATTACATTTGGGCCCATCTAGATAATCCAGGATAATCTCCCCAACTCAAGATCAGCTGATTAGCAACCTTAATACCCCTTTGCCATGTAAGGTCACCTCTACATAGGTTCCAGGGATTAGGACCTATTAGGGGGTGGAGGCTCTTAGTATGTCCACCACAGCTGGTAAGAAGGCAGTGAGTAGATCATCTCAAATTCTTCTGGTCAAGGTGTAAATTTGCATAAAATTTCTGGAAAATAAGTTGGTAGTTTGGCAAATCAGCCTTTAAATGTTCATATTTGTTCATTCAATAACTCTAAGAATCTGTCCTTAAAAATAATGCTAAGGCGGCTTCCCTGGTGGCGCAGTGGTTGAGAATCTGCCTGCTAATGCAGGGGACACGGGTTCAAGCCCTGGTCTGGGAGGATCCCACATGCCGCGGAGTGACTAGGCCCGTCAGCCACAACTACTGAGCCTGCGCGTCTGGAGCCTGTGCTCCGCAGCGGGAGAGGCCGCGATAGTGAGAGGCCCGCGCACCGCGATGATGAGTGGCCCCCGCTTGCCACAACTAGAGAAAGCCCTCACACAGAAATGAAGACCCAACACAGCAAAAATAAATTAATTAATTAATGTCAAAAAAGATAATAATGGCTTTCAAAGAAAGAAAAAAGATCATGCACATGGCTATTGAGGTAAAGGGAAAAATAATCAGACTTCTGGGTACAGTTTTAAAAAAATAAAAATTAATAATGCTAAGTATGTATGTGTGGCGGGGTGGAATTTATGCACTAAAATGTTCATCACTACTTTATTTATACCACCAAAAAATGGGAAACAACCCTAGGGACCAGTGGTGGTAGGCTAAGTAAACCACATTATATCCGTTTAAGGAAACATTATGTTGACAGTAAAAACTTTTGTTCCTGAGAAACTTAATGAAATGAAAACATGTATATCCCCTAATGTTAAGTAAAAAGAGAAGGATATCTGTACATTCTGCTCAATTTTGCTGTGCACCTAAAACTGCTCTAAAAACAGTTAATTGTCTATTAATTTTTTAAAAAGAGGAGGATACAAAAAATTACGGTTACAATATAATGTAAAAAAAAAAAAGATGTAAGAAAACGCCTGGGAAGGGAAATGTTAACAGTGGTTGCCCTATGGGTGGTGGGATCATTTGCAGGTGATTTTTTTCCCCTCTAAATATACATTTAAATTTATTTTTAAATTGGCCCTCAGGTGCACAGAATTGGGTTAACCGTAATCCCTATTTCATAACACACTCTTATCATTATTCCAGGCATGGCCACTTCTGTTTGTTTAGTTGGTTGTTTTGTCAGTCATTTTGATAATGGATTAAGTACCCAGAAACATAACACTCAAAACAAAAGCCTCCCTAACCATTCCTCCCACACTCACCCTCCCTGTGACCCTCCCTGCTCAAAATAACCTTGAGCCCCAATCTCATGTTTATCTTTTCATTGCTTTCCTTTTTATGTAGTTCTATTGTATCTATTGTGGGATTGCCTCTCCCTTGCAATGTCTTCCGCTCATTTTTTCCTGAGTCTCTTGCAAAGGGGGGAGATGTGTGTTTATTTCTAGACAAAAGAAATTCTTCTTCACTCAAGCAGGGAGTGTTGATATAATGGTAACTGACGAAATGCCATTTTAACTGTTTTTCATTCAAACCCTCTATGGTCATTCCAGTAATAGCCACGCTCAGCTCAGAAGCTGTGATTCGACACCTGAACGTATGGTGGTCAAATCCCGCACTCCCAGTGAAGGGAGGTGTTAAGGCGCCCTTGAGCTTCATTGGGACCCAGGCCTACTTCGGAGGAAGACCCACTTTCCTTGGTCTCACCCTCTGGTTTGTCTCAAGATGTTTCTGGGCCATTTCTGCCTCATGGGACACAGTTGACCCACGCGGAGTCCAGCTGAATAAATTGAAGGCCTCTGGGCCAAGCTTCCTCAAGGTCCTACTAATCCCAGGGTCCCCAGGCTGACTTCTGAATTCAGGGATTTCATTTTTATCTCTCAAGCTCCTGGTAAATATCTCACCAAGAGACCTCTTATGAGCATCAGTTGTCTGTCTTCAGACCAGTAGGTCTTAACCAAGGACCCTTATCAGAATCACCTGAGAAGCTTTTAAAAACTACGGATGCCTAGAATCAACACCATCCCAAGAGATTCTGTAAGTCTGCTATCAGGAATTTTAAAGCATTCCCCCAAAGACTAGATATACACTTTTGGTTAAGAACCATATCATCAGACAATGCCTGGCCAAGGCCCATGCCTGCTTTTGGTCTTCAGCAAATTCTTCAAGGTAATGACAGCTCCCCAGTTACCTGGCTTTTAGCCCCAGGTTTCAGGAGATGTTCATCTTTTGTTTTCCTCATGCCTCCTAGCAAATTGACATCCACTTTCTGACTATCAGGAAAAGGGCCAACTGTGTCTGAGAGACATTTTGGCTACTGTGGTTCCCTGCAGACCTTTTAGATCTCTTTCACTCCCTGGTTTTTCTCTGCCTATCTCTCTGTCTCGTTTTATCTTTCTCTCTCGTTTTATCTCTCTCTCTCTGTCCCTCCCCCGTCTCTCATCTCAGTTTACCCTGCAGCTTTGTTCTTTTCTCCATGAAATAGGCACCTGCAGACTTCCATCCTCCACTTCTGACCCAAGAGGCAAAAGGATTTCTCTCTCGAGGACTAGTTTGAAATATCCTGCAGAAAGACCACATTTGAGAAGCAATTCCAGTAATGGCTAAGAGCATGGACTCCAGAGCCAGAGCTCAAATCCTAGCTGTGTGAACGGAGACAAATTAGTCAACCTCTATGTGACTCAGTTTCCCCATCTGTAAAATGAAGATGATAACTGCACCTACTTGGGTTGTTGAGAGGATTTAATGGGCTAAAATGCTCTCAGAGCAGCGCCTGGTACGTGGTGAGTGCTATCTAAGTAGGGTGACCACGTGTCCTGCAGACAACCCAAGAATGTTTAATTTGCTTCAACTCTCTAAAAGCAGGAGAAAGAAGGTGAGCTCTTTTGTTGGACGTAATTCTAAAACATGTGTCAATATTGGTATATATGTCCATGCCACTCTCTCACTTTGTCCCAGCTTACCCTTCCCCCTCCCCGTGACGGACTGTCCATTTTACATCCTCGATTCATCTTGCCTTTCTTCCCATTCCCACATCACCCACTCTTGTCAGGCTGCCTTTATGTTTCAACGGTGCTAGAGCGTCCACTTCCCAGCTGGCTTCCTCACATCAGCTCTGGCCCCTTCCAGAATTCCAATGCATTTTCCACGCTCCGCATTGTAGCCAGAGTGATTGCTTTGACATACAAATCTGACTGTATTCCTGCTGTCCCTATCCCACCTCCACATCCCTAAAACCACTCAATGGTTTCCTGGTGCTTTCAGAATTAAGAAAAACTGCTTTAACAACCTGCCAGCCCCTGTAGAGCCTGGCCCTCATCTGTCTCTCCAGTTCCATCAGTTCCACCTAGTTTGCTCTACCCACAGCGGCCTTCCTTCAGTGCTCGTAATCGCCAAGCTTCCCTGTGCCACCAGGCCTTTGTACATGCTAGTTTCTTCCTGGAAGTCTCCTTCTCCCCCCACCCCCCTTTAAAGAAATACTCATAGACTTTATTTTTTACAGCGCTTTTAGGTTCACAGCAAAATTGAGCAGAAAGTATAAAGAGTTCCCATATACCCTGTTTCCCACCCTCCCCACACCCCAACACACACACACACACACACACACACACACACACACACACACGGCCTCCCCTACCATGAATATCCCACACCAGTGTGTGCATTTGTTATAATCCATGAACCAGCATCGACACATCATTATCAACCAGTCCATAGTTTACATTACGGGTCACTCTTTGTGGTGTACATTCTATGGGTGTGGATAAATGTACAAGACAGATATCTTACAGTATCATACGGAGTATTTTCGCTGCCCTTAAAATCCCTTGTGCTCCACCTATTCATCCCTCCTTCCTCCCAAACCCCTGGCAAACACTGATTTTTTTTTGTATTGCCTGCATAGTTTTGCTTTTTTCAGAATGTCATAGTTGGAATTATACAGTATGTAACCTTTTCATATTGGCTTCTCTCACTTAGCAATATGCTTTTGTAAGGTCTCTCTGTGTCTTTTCATGGCTTGATAGTTCATTTCTTTTTAGTGCTAAATAATATTCCATTGTTTGGATGTACCACAGTTTATGTATCCACACACCTACTGAAGGACATCTTGGTTGCTTCCAAGTTTTAGCAATTATGAATAAAGCTGCTATAAACATTTTTTGTGTGGACATAGTTTTCAACTCATTTGAGTAAGTACCAAGGAGTACGATTTTTGGGTCCTATGGTAAGAGTACGTGTAGTTTTGTAAGAAATCACCGAACTGTCTTCTAAAGTGGCTGCTCCATTTTGCGTTCCCACCAGCAACGTGGGAGAGCTCCTGCTGTTCCAGGTCCTTCCCAGAATCTGGCATTGCCTGTACTTTGGATTTTGGCCATTCACGTATACATATATATTAGTGTATAGCGGTATTTCATTGTTGTTTTAATTTGCAATTTCCTAATGACTGTGATGTTCAGCATCTTTTCAGATGCTATTTACCATCTGTATATTATCTTTGATGAGATGTCTGTTCAGATCTTTTGCCCATTTTTAAAATTAGATTGTTTCCTTCTCCCTTTTTGACCTCAGTAAATCCTTCCTTCTCATCTTTTAGATCTTAACCCAGTAATCTCTTCTTTGCATCTTTATCTAGATTAAAAAAAAAACAAAACTCATACATTCCTAGAGCACTGTGTACCTCTTCTTCACAGTTATCAGAGTTGTAATTTAGTATTTATTTGTCTAGTTATTGGAATGATGTCTGTAAGAGCAGACACCACATCTAGTTTCATTCCCTGGTGTGTTGGTGTGCCCAGCGCTGTGCTTAACACATGGTGGGCGCCACACAAATATCTGTGGAGTGAGGAATAAACTAATAACCTCAGTGAGAAAGAAGGCGGAGCAGGAAGGAGGGGTCATGTAAAGAAACCATTGCAAACACAGAGTGAGTCCAGAATTTCAAAGAGCGAGTGTAACAGTGGGAGGGCCAAAAACAAAAACCAAAAAGCACAAACCTGTAAGACTGGTGTCAGGAATCCTAACGTGTAAAATGAGCTGAGGCTTAAACAAATGACTGAGACCACAGAAAGACTGTTCTAGAAATTTATTTGGAGCAGGAAAAATAACAAGGAAGAGCCAGACCCCACATTTAGTGTGGCAGAATGGGGCATAACTTTTAATGCATAATGTTTCTCTCCCTCAAGAGTAATTCTCAAGCCAGAAAGTGTAAAAGGCAAACTGCAGAAGAAGGATGTCAAGCTCAAGATCAGTGAAGAGAAAAAAAAAAAAAAAGATCAGTGAAGAGTTTTGGGAGTAATTAGCCACCACTGTGTGAGCTCTGGTTTTGGATGAATCTCGTCAGAACTTGGAAATATGATTGCAGAGTCACTGTCCGTGATTTCTGAGAAATTTGGGAAAGGAGCCAATAGCCAGGGAGATGTGAAATGTTTCTCAGTCTTCAATCAGGGAAAGAATGTGCATTCGGGTGAATTTATTGACTTCTGACTTACAAACTTGACATTGATTCATGGCACAAGTATGTACTAGATTTGTAATTGGATGCCTAGAAAGTAAAATTTTCTGTCTTTCTACCTCAGTAAGCCACCATTTCAAAGTCACCAGGCAGCAAGGTGGAGGCAGTGAATCATCTCGGAGGAAGTCTTTGTTCCTAGAAAAATTTCACGATTGATACCTTCTGTTGTGTAAATGTAGGCAGCTAGGCATCCATTATCCTCAGAATAGAATATAACTGGACATTTCCCCTAATGTAGAGCTTGATAAAGGCTGTTCTCCATATTTCTTGGTATGAATAGCTGGGTTGCTAGAAGGAATTGGGCAAATTTATGCAGGTGCAAGGAGCCTTCAGGAAGAAAAAGAATCAGGATAATTCCCTTCTCATTTGAGGCTAAATACTATCAATATTAGATCCTCTCTGATGGGTTGAAATGGTCACACCTGAAAAGATGACCAAGCACCTCCCCCACAAGGGGGACACTAACCATGGGGGAGGGGAATTGTGCAATGGTGACAAGATCTTCCTCCAGCACCGTGTGTGGCTGAGGTCAAAGCACTCACCCAGCCCAGCTGCCCCAGCAGAGAGAGTTTGGAGTAGTGAAAAAGAAGGTAAGGGGGCAGGGCACAACTTTTAAAAGAATGGCAATTTTAGGACATGACAAAAACTGGTTAGAACCAACCAGGTCCAAGATGGCAGAAGATTACACTTCCAGTGGACCTTGAGCCTCATTAAACACTCCTCATAACGCATTAGCATGCTAAATGACAAACTCACCAGTGCCATGACAGTTCTGAGGTCAATCATAAAAGGTCAAAAATTGGGTGGTGGCCCAATTCCTGGAAATTTCCACCCCATCCCCGAAATAGTTGGAATAATCCTCCCATTCATTAGCCTGTGACATTACCCAGCCCATAAAAACTAACCACCCCATATTTCAGGGCCTGTCGCCTTCTGAGATGGCCACGCTCTGTCTGTGGAGTATGTTTCTCTCTAAATAAATCCACTTCTTACCTATCACTGAATTCTGTGATGAGACATCAAGAACCTGAGCTTCATTAAGTCCTGAGATCAGGTGTGTGATTTCAGTTAAAAGACAGTGGGTTCCACTCTCACCACTATCATTCAACATAGTTTTGGAAGTTTTAGCCACAGCAATCATAGAAGAAAAAGAAATAAAAGGAATACAAATCAGAAATGAAGAAGTAAAGCTGTCACTCTTTGCAGATGACATGATACTATAGACAGAGAATCGCAAAGATGCTACCAGAAAACTACTAGAGCTAATCAATGAATTTGGTAAAGTAGCAGGATACAAAATTAATACACAGATATCTCTTGCATTCCTATACACTAATGATGAAAAATCTGAAAAAGAAATTAAGGAAACACTCCCATTTACCATTACAAAAAAAGAATAAAATACCTAGGAATAAACCTACCTAAGGAGACAAAAGACCTGTATGCAGAAAACTATAAGACATGGATGAAAGAAATTAAAGATGATACAAACAGATGGAGAGATATACCATGTTCTTGGACTGGAAGAATCAACATTGTGAAAATGACTCTACTATCCAATGCAATCTACAGATTCAATGCAATCCCTATCAAACTACCAATGGCATTTTTCACAGAATTAGAACAAAAAATTGCACAATTTGTATGGAAACACAAAAGACCCCGAATAGCCAAAGCAATCTTGAGAAAGAAAAACGGAGCTGGAGGAATCAGGCTCCTGGACTTCAGACTATACTGCAAAGCTACAGTAATCAAGACAGTATGGTACTGGCACAAAAACAGAAATATAGATCAATGGAACAGGATAGAAAGCCCAGAGAAAAACCCACACACATATGGTCCCCTTATTTTTGATAAAGGAGGCAAGAATATACAATGGAGAAAAGACAGCCTCTTCAATAAGGGGCGTTGGGAAAACTGGACAGCTACATGTAAAAGAATGAAATTAGAATACTCCCTAACACCATACACAAAAATAAACTCAAACTGGATTAAAGACCTAAATGTAAGGCCAGACACTATAAAACTCTTAGAGGAAAACATAGGCAGAACACTCTATGATATAAATCACAGCAAGATCCTTTTTGACCTACATCCTAGAGAACTGGAAATAAAAACAAAAATAAACAAATGGGACCTAATGAAACTTCAAATTTTTCGCACAGCAAAGGAAACCATAAACAAGACAAAAAGACAATATTTGCAAATGAAGCAACTGACGAAGGATTAATCTCCAAAATTTACAAGCAGCTCATGCAGCTCAATATGAAAAAAACACACAACCCAATCCAAAAATGGGCAGAAGACCTAAATAAACATTTCTCCAAAGAAGATATACAGATTGCCAGCAAACATGAAAGGATGCTCAACATCACTAATCATTAGAGAAATGTAAATCAAAACTACAATGAAGGGGCTTCCCTGGTGGCGCAGTGGTTGAGAGTCCGCCTGCCGATGCAGGGGACATGGGTTCGTGCCCCGGTCCGGGAAGATCCCACATGCCGCGGAGCAGCTGGGCCCGTGAGCCATGGCCGCTGAGCCTGCGCGTCCGGAGCCTGTGCTCCGCAACGGGAGAAGCCACGACAGTGAGAGGCCCACATACCACACACACAAAAAAAACTACAATGAGGTATCACGTCATACCGGTCAGAATGGCCATCATCAAAAAATCTAGAAACAATAAATGCTGGAGAGGGTGTGGAGAAAAGGGAACCCTCTTGCACTGTGGGTGGGAATGTAAATTGATACAGCCACTATGGAGAACAGTATGGAAGTTCCTTAAAAAACTAAAATTAGAACTACCATACAGCCCAGCAATCCCACTACTGGGCATATACCCTGAGAAAACCATAATTCAAAAAGAGTCATGTACCACAATGTTCATTGCATCTCTATTTACAATAGGCAGGATATGGAAGCAACCTAAGGGTCCATCAACAGATGAATGGATAAAGAAGATGTGGCACATATATACAATGGAATATTACCCAGCCATAAAAAGAAGCAAAATTGAGTTATTTGTAGTGAGGTGGATGGACCTAGAGACTGTCATACAGAGTGAAGTAAGTCAGAAAGAGAAAAATAAGTACCATACGCTAACATATATATATATACATATGGAATCTAAAAAAAAAAAAAAAAAAGGTTCTGAAGAACCTAGGAGCAGAACAGGAATAAAGACACAGACCTAGAGAATGGCCTTGAGGATATGCGGAGGGAGAAGGGTAAGCTGGGATGAAGTGCGAGAGTGGCATGGACATATATACACTACCAAATGTAAAATAGATAGCTAGTGGGAAGCAGCCGCATAGCACAGGGAGATCAGCTCAGTGCTTTGTGACCACCTAGAGGGGTGGGATAGCGAGGGTGGGAGGGAGACACAAGAGGGAGGAGATATGGGGATATATGTATATGTATAGCTTATTCACTTTGTTATAAAGCAGAAACTAACACACCATTGTAAAGCAATTATACTTCAATAAAGATGTTAAGGAAAAAAAAAAAAAAAGAGAGAGTGGGTTCAAGTCCCAATCTAGGTGTTGGCTGGCTTCAAGCCCCATGTGAATTGCACGGTTTCAGTAGGAGCCCACGTGTGACACATTCTTATGTAAGCTTGATGCCAGGGAAGACTGTCCATGGCCTGTGAAGAGAGCTGGGTGGGTTGTTGACATTAATGCACACAAACTGGGTGGGGCCTTCTTCCTTCAGCAGTGATATAAGTGGCAGCAGCAGAGAGAGCCTGGGTCGCCTTGGCAAATCACTGCCCAAACTGTACAACCATACGCAGGGAGCAGGGAGATAGAAATTTTTGCTGATTTGGTGCACTGGACTGAACAATGTTCCCTCCACCTCCCCCCCAAGTTCATGTCCATCTGAAACCTCAGAATGTGACCTTATTTGGAATAGGGTCATTGCAGTTGTAATTAGTTAAGATGAAGTCACACTGGCCCTAACTTTAATAAGACTGGTATCTTTGTAAGAAGAGAGGATTATACATAAAGACCCCTAGGGAAGAAGTCCACGTGACCACAGAGGCAGAGACTGTAGTGATGCACCTGCAGGCCAAGGAATGCCACAGATTGCTGGGAGACCCAAGAATCTAGGAGAGAGGCATGGAACAGATGCTGCTTGATTTCAGACTTCTGGCCTCCTGGACTATGAGAGAATAAATTTTTGTTGTTGTAAGCTACCAAGTTTGTGGTACTTGGTTACAGCGGTCCTAGAAAGAAATTGATTCTGTAGCGTGGGGATTCAAGAGAGCAATCTGAAAAGTAAGAAATGATGTGAATATTATTTGAATCCCAATCTGGTAAATCAAGTTAGGCTAGTCACAGCTTATTAAACAGCTGTCTTAGCTATTTGGATCAACAAGAAAATGCAGAAATGACATCTTATAGTATTTTTAGGGCTAAATTAGAGAAATGTGGGTTAGGTGATAATACAAGTATGAGGGTTGTCTGAGAGCTTCACACTCATTGGGATGGACTGATTAATGCTGACCCATAGAAGATTGCATGACTCTGTGCTTTTATCATGACTTGGATAAGACTTTGAATGTGTTCTTGTCAAATGTATAAGTAATACAAAGTTGGTAGGGATAATATGATAGATGACAGATCCCACGTTCAAATTAATCAGAATAGCTAGAATGATGAAACAAAGGCCCCGAGGTGACATTTTATGGGGAAAAATGTAAAGTGAAACCTTTGGTTTCCCAAAGTCAGTTGCAAGAATGAACTGAGGTGACCTGGTTTGAGAACAATTCATGGGAAATATTCTGGAGATTCACAGTTGACGTTAGTTTGAAAGGCAGCAACGTGACATGGTCACTCAAAAAGGTAATAAAATTTTAGATCGCATTGATACAGCTGTACCAATAATGACTAACTCATTAATCAAGTTCCTTACAGATAGGTGAAAATGATTTGAATATGGGTCATCAGAGTGTTTCCTGGGAAGACCAGATGATTAGCGACTTGCTGTGATACACAGGAGTAACGAAGTGAGTGTATTGATGAGGGGAGGTAAGTGGTTTCTAGGAAAATGCTCAGCATATATTAAATATGAAACAAGCAGCCTCAAGACTCCAAACTGTTCTTTCCCCATGCTGTCCTTCCACGCCGAGGAGTCAGAGGATCTGAAGCAGACCAGGCAGGAGATATGGGTGTGGCTACTGCCCCTTGCCGTCAAGGTAAACCAGAAGATAACGGCGCCTGCAGAACTGCGAGAGTGCCCCAGGCCTGCCAGACTGAGCACTCCTCACTCCCCTTCTCCTGCAAAGGCTCTTGCGTCCCACACCAACCGCAAGGTATGCAGAGAAGGAAATTCTGGGGACAGTAGCTTCAGCTTAGCTACATCCATACCATGCAAATCCCACACCACATAGGAAAGACTATCTTTGAACTTTTCATTTAGAAATAATATTAGACTTACAAAAAAATTGCCGAAAGAATTCCTGGATACCCTTCACCCAGCTTTCCCCTATGTTAACATCTGATGCAGGCGGAGTACAATGATCAAAACCGGAAAACAGAGACTTCCCTGGTGGCACAGTGGATAAGACTCCTCGCTCCCAGTGCAGGGGGCCCAGGTTCGATCCCTGGTCAGGGAACTAGATCCCACATGCGTGCCGCAGTTAAGAGTTCACATGCCGCAACTAAGAAGGCTGCCTGCTGCAACTAAGACCCGGTGCAACCAAGTAAATAAATAAATAAAAATAAAAGTAGCTTTCTGTTAAAAAAAAACAAAACAGAAAATTAACATTGATCCTATTAACTCATTTGCAGATCCTACTGAAGTTAGGTCATCTGTCCCACTCATCTCCCTTTTCTGTTCTAGAACCCGAGCCAGGCTCCCACATAGCAGTTAGTTGTCATGTTTCCTTGGTCTCCTTCAATCTGGAGCAGTTCATCAGCCTTCTGAAAGAATATGTGAGGGTAACTTTGACAAACCAGAAAATGTCTAGAGTGGTGAGCATCTGGAAAGCAAGAACCCTGAGGAACCGTTTGCCAGGACTGGAGCTGTCAGCCTAGAGAGGAGAAGTCTTAAGGGGACATGTTAGTTGTCTTTAAAGTTGTCTTCAAACACTGGAGGAGCCTCATGCAGAAGGTGGAGTAGACTTATTCTGTGTTGCCCCAGGGAATGGAAATAGAACCAAGAGATGGTGTTACCAATACGAAGATTTCAGCTCGGTACCATGCAGAACATTCTATCAGTTAGTACCAACCAACCATACCCTGGACCTTGGCAGCACTGAGCTGGATCAGGACAGACAGATAGGCCTAAGTAACAAGAAGCCAGGTAGAGGCAGGGCAGGGGTAGGGTGGCAGAGCTGGAATAGCTGTAGGGCAGCTGGCCAGGGCCCTCATGACTTTAGGATGTCAGCCCAGGGGAGAGAGCAGAGCAGACAGAGGCTTGATTGGCAGGCCCAGCAGAGAAGGTCGGGGAGGCAACAGCTAGAACAGAAAACGCCTCCTCTATCAGGTTTGCTGCCAAAGTCCACCGTTAATAGGCAACTTGAGGCATTGCCCGCAAACCCACCAGTAGGCCATCTGTCCAGTCTGTCTAGTCTGTCCACTCTCACAAGCTCTCTGACCTCTCAGGAGAGGGAGGGTCCCTGCAGGGTCAGAAATCATGTTCTTTGGTCTGGGAGTTCCAAGTTGGGAGCAAAGGTACAGGGACACCTCTTTGGGGGTACTGAGGTGCTCTGGGGGCTGATAAGGTGCCAAATCCCTGGCATGCTGTGGCCACGTCCCCCTATCCAGCCACAGGTCTTAGGTCTGTCTTGCCATTCATCCATCATCTGACCCTCCACCCATCCGTTTATACCTTCATCCATCAAGCCAACATTTGTCTAACTTCCACTAGGTGCCAGGTTCTGTGTTGGACTCTGGGGGCATAATAATGAAAAACATCTTTCCTGCTCCCAAGGTGTTTATGGTTTAGCGGAAGGTGGGAGGATGGAGGTAATAAAACAATGAAGCTGTCACTGGGTGAAACACAGACTTCAGCTAAGGAAGCTTAGGTTTCCATTTAAAACTCACCCAATTGAGCAACTTCTAAGATGATTCAAAATCATCTGTAAGGAGTACAGAAAAGTTATTTGAATTTCCACAGGCAGTTTCAGATTTTACGTGAGTCACGAGAAATTCCTGGGACTGGAATCAGATTCAAAGAAATTCAATGTAATAAATATGTACTGTGCGCCAAGGAGGAGGAAAGGATTCACTACCCCAATCCCTCCCCTTTTTAGACTCAAGATTATGAGAACCTCTCTGATGAGCTGACATGTTCCTACCTAAGGACCACTGGTGGGAAGGGCCACCAAGAGCTGCCACCAGGAAGGCAGGGGCCTGTGAAGAGGTGGCTTGACTGTCGCCTCCTGACCCAGTTGCCCTAGCAGGGTGAGCCTGTGTGTAGGAACCCAGGAGTGATGCTTTCTCGGCGGCTGGGCATGACACCGAGAGCAGGAGTGTCCTCCCTTGAAAAACCACCATGGCCTGTGCAGGGAACTGAGCTGGGCGCCACTGTAGCTGTCAGCTGGGTGGGGCTGTCTGTGATCAATAGCCAATGTTCATCAAAGGACCTGAGTTCCAGGCACTCCTCTGTCACTCACTGGCCCTCTGAGTTGGCAAGTCCCCAAACTGGGGACATTATAATTCCCTTCTCAACAGAGTTGCTTAGAGGTTTAAAGACTAAATTGAGAGGTTATGTGGGAAGGCTCTCTGTTATAGAACAAGAGTGTGTTTCAGGAACCAGCTCTGGCCAGCATTTTCATATCCTTAGATGGGTAATCAAGCATCACCTCCTACTAATTTTCACTTTGAACTTGGGTGAGAGAAATTGTTGACAGAACATTAAATCATCGATTGTTTTGTCCTATTTTAGACAGTAGCATTCTTTGCTTTTTTTTCTTTAAACCCAACATTTCTAAGCCTAACTTTGATGTAAAATGGGGTAACACAATGTCTCTTAACAGGGTGATCGTAAAAATTAAATGAGGTGTCACGTGTCTACCAAGAGGCAGGGCCCGGCGCAGGCTTCACATGTGAAATCAATCCTTGCTTCCCTCCCATCTTACTCAATCTTTAGCTTGAATGAGCACATGCAGAGCAGAACTCAAAAACAGTTAATAACAGCTAACATTAATTGAGCACTTACTATAAGCAGGCACTGTGTTATGTGCCTTTTTTGTGTTATTTCATTTGATTCTCACGATAGCCCTATGGAAATTATGCAGTTACTAGCCCCATTTTACAGAAAGGAACGAGGAGCACAGAGAAGTTAAGTAACTTGGCCAAGAGCACACAGCTGGTGAATAATAGAGCCAGTGTACGAGCCCACACATCCTAGTCCCAGAGTGCTTGCTTCTGAGGGCTTGACTCTGCTGCCTCATTACTGGGGCGGAGACACAAATTCAGTTTCAACTCAGCTTGAAAGTTGAATAGTAATGAAATGTAGGTTACTTCTAATTTGTGCTAAACCTTGACCTAATGCGGCTTAGTTCCACCTGCTTTTCTCTGCCTATCAAAATCATCTCAACTATGTGTTTCAGTCTGCTTGTCTCCCTTAATTTGTTTGTACTGCTCACCTAAGCCAGGAGTAATTTGACCTTTTACACTTCAATAGTGCTAAATGCTTCGCATGCCTGAAAGAGAGAGAGGGCAGGAGAGAGAGAAACAAGGTTAACATAATATCATGCATCATAAATAGCAGTCTGGGTCCAGCTGGGCATAAAAAAATCAGGGCAAATAGAGGGAAAAAAGGGAGGATTCTCTTTTGAGTAATAAATTTAGAAGCTAACATTTTGCCCCTGAGAGGCGCAGTGCAAAGTAAGAATTTGTCATATCAAAGAAGCCTGGAAATGATACAAACTGTGGCCCTAGATATGATCAGTATGAAACAGAAAGAGAAGTCTGATGCAGTCGGTACCAAGGTGGAAGATACAAGGAAGGAAAGACATATAAGCAGCCAGGAAACCAGGGTCGCCATGGAAACCCACGGTGCTGGAAATGCAGCTCAGAAGCACAAGGAAAGGGAGAGCCCAGGCCAAGGATGTGGGTGCGCAGGATTTACTTGAAGGGGGCTCTGCCTGGCTCTTTGTGCTGGTGTCGGAGCCAGGAAGTATCCTGGTTTTCATAAAAACTGGGATGAACTATCCCACATTTATGCTTTGGACACTCATCATACATCTGCCCCTTAGTGAGGGCCAGGCTACAAAGATGAACCAAAAGTCACACTTGGCCTCAGGAAGCTTACCATCTACTGGGACAGACAGACTGGCAGGCGTGTGATGACCATGCTGTGTAATGGATACTTTTATGGACTTGGGAAAAGAGGTGCAAAGAGGGGGCAGGTCCAGGTACAGGGAGGATGATGATATCTGGGCTGCAATTTGGAGAATGACGTGGTATTTTCCAGGTGGGTGCCACTGAGTGTCATCATCCCTGGCAGGGGAAACCTCATCTGCAGAGACACTGGAATCTGAGCTCGTTTGGCATCTTTGGGAAAGCATGTTGTGGGGTATGATTGGAGGAGAGGGTCTGTGTGGGAACACAGTGAGAGATGGGGCTGGAAGGGTGGGTAGGAGTCAGATCACAGATTATGCCTTTTAGCTTATCCTGAAGATGCCTCTTGTCTCTGACGGATTGCTGAGAACCCTGAACACAGCAGACTTTGCCTGCCTGGGTGCTGCTGTGCTCAGGGGCAATACTTTTTAGTATTTTTCAAACTATAGGTCACAACCCCCCTAGTGGATAATGAATTTTTTTTAAATAATGAAATAGACTAAAGCAGTGCCTTTTGCATGGATGGCCTGCTTTTTTTTTTTTTTTTAATTCCAACCTGTCATGGACTGATACTTTTGTAAAATACAAGACAATAAAAATTAATTACTAGAAAAAGGATCATGCTCTTAGATGTCACAGTAACATCAAATTGCTATAAAAGTTTCTAAAAACACCTACTTTACTGAGATATAATTCGCATATCATACAATTCACCCATCTAAAGTGTACAAGCCAATGTTTTCAGTATATTCACAGAGTTGTGCAACCATTACCACAACCAATTTTAGAACATTTTCATCACTCCTGAAAGAGGCCTTCTACCCCTTAGTAGTTAATCCCCTTTTTCCTCCAGACCCCCTCTTCCCAGCCTTAGGCAGTCACTAATCTACTTCTATCTTTATAGATTTGCTTATTCTGGTCATTAAATACAAATGGAAGCATGCAATAATGTGATCTTTTGTGACTGGCTTCTTTCTTTAGCATAATGTTTTCAAGGTACGTGCATGTTGTAGCATGTATCAGTACTTCAATTCTTTTTATGGCCAAATAGTATTCCATCATTGGAATATATCACGTTATTTATCTGTTCATCAGTTTACAGATATTTGGGTTGTTTCCATCTTTTGGCTATTACAAATAATGTTGCTATGAACATTTAAGTACAAGTTTTTGTGGGAAGGTATGTTTTGATTTCTCTTGGGTCTATACACCCAGGAGTAGAATTGCTGGGTCATATAACTCTATGTTTATCTTTTAAAGGAACTGCCATACTGTTTTCGATAGCAGCTGCACCACTTTACATTCTCAATAGCAGTGTATGGAGGTTCCAATTTCTCCACATTTTCATCAACACTTATTACTGTAGCCATCCTAGTGGGTGTAAGTGACATCTTATTGTGGTTTGTGTTTGCATTTCCCTGATAGCTAATGATGTCAGGCATCTTTTCATGTGCTGTGCACTTAATTTCTGCACTTATTTCCTCCCTGGCTGCTGATAAGCAGTTCACAGACCACAATTCAAGTAACACTGGACTAGAAAATGTGAGTGCATTACATGGAGTGAGGTTAAGTGTTATTTCAGAAAACTTCTGTTTCGGTTAGATACATGTGTTTATGTGTTCAGGACTGAGATAATAAAATGTATTTGTACTTCTTATTGTTTGAATCCCTTCCTGACATCCATATTCATGTAAAACGGCACAGGCCATCCTTGAAGAGGGACATTGTCCTTCCAAATATACCTCATGGCCAAGTGCCACTGCCTGAGCCCTGAGAAAATCTGACTGGCAGCTTCAAAATATGAAACTAATAAAAAAGGGCTTAAGTCCCAAACCAATTTAATTACTAAAATAGATCTACTGTTTTGAACTCAGTGAAACATTTCAAAAAATTTTTTGAAAGACTATTTCTGTTGTATTTTAATGTTCTGTTAATTTGATAAGAGTTTTTTAAAACTTGACTTTATTCCACGAAAATGTGATAGCTTAAAAGAGTTGGTTGGCTCTGCGGTATTACCAAAGGCAGGTTATGCCTCGGTGGAGGCATGTTACACACCACTCATTTGTGTATGTGTTCATGTCTACGTGTACATGTGTGCACATGCAAATATCTTTGCTTCAACAGATGCTGCTGTTCACCCATGTTCATTGCAGCATTATTCACAATAGCCAAGTGGTAGAAGCTACCCAAGTGTCCACTGAAGGATAGAAGGGTTAGAAAACGTGATATAGACATACAGTGGAAAGTTATTCCGCCTTTAAAAAAAAAAAAGGAAATCCTGGCACATGCTACAGTATGGATGAAACTTGAAGACATGCTGCTAAATGAAATAAACCAGTCACAAAATGGCAAATCCTGTCTGGTTCCACTTAACATGACATATCTAAAGTACTCAAACTCATAGAGATAGAAAGTAGAATGATGACGGCCAGGGGCCGAGGGGAGGGGAAAATGGGGACCTGTTAGTCAATGGATACAGAGTCTCAGTTTTGCAATATGAAAAAGTTCTAAAGGTCTGTTGCACAATACTTAATACTACTGAACTGTATACTTAAAGATTAAAATGGTAAATTTTATGTCATGTGTTTTTATACCATAATCTAAAATAAAATTAAAGATGATGCTACTTGGAGGCTACACCATTTAGCAGACAGAACTTGGGTGCTGGATTGACAAATCAGGATTTAAATCCTTACTCTACCTCTTCAGAGCTGTGCGACTTGGGTGAGCGACGTCAACCCTTGACACTTGAGTGCTTTCAACAGGAAAATAGCTAGTTCTTAGTGCCAGCAGGAGGGTTAGCTGGGAGTAAAGTGCCTGGTAGAAATTGAGGGGAGTCCAAAGAGCTGTGCCTTCCATGAGCAGTATACAACCTACGGCCCCCTCCCATTGCGCTCCTGTCTGTCTGTCTGTCTGTCTGTCCTTTGGTCTACCGGAGCCAGTTTGCAGAGATGTGGCGGTACTGCCGGGAGCTCCTGGTGCAATCACAGTGAGCCTCTCTCTGGGGACAACCTCCTGCTACCTAAACCTAAGTTACACCCTTGGAAAACAGGACTTTCTGCTCCTTGGGAAATTCTCTGAAGCTCTGAGGGATCCAGCCTTGGGGTTCCTTGTAAGAGTCTTTTACCAGCTCAGCCTGGCTTCCAGCCTCACAGAAGGCAACCAGAGACAAGTTGTGGGATTTTCGGTGTGTTCCAAGAGAAGCAGTGGGGACTTTCTGTACCCAGGAAAACTCCCCAGCCAGTCAAGGCCTCATCCCTTGGCTCAAGGCTTTGCTCTCATAAAACACACATTCCTGAGATCATACTAATACTCTTACAATTAAATAACTTTATAGTTTCCTAAGAGATTTCACATACAGAATATCCATCCAAACTTATCACAGACTGTGAGGTTGGGTTATCATCTCTGCTTTTACAGATGAACATTTTAATGAGCACCTACTTTATGTCAGGCCATTTTCTAGGCTCTTTCTCCCAAGTTATCTTCCTCTGTTTCGCAAATGGCCCAGGAAGGACTCAGAGCCAGAACTTCCATACATGATGTTTCTCCCAGAGCACCTCGGCTGCCTTCTGAGTCACTGGTGAACCATCAGGCCCCTTGCAGAGAGCACAGCAGGAAGGTACCTAAAAGAGACAGACCTGCTGGAGGAGAGTGCAGACAGGAGTGGTGAAATGAGGGGCCAAAGGAATGGGGAACCCAGGACTACAGTGGTCAAGACACTGGGCCTGCCTGCCCTGCCTGAGTTTCCCAGGCTCTCTTGTTTTCTCTCCTCAGGACACCTCACCACAGAGCCCCTGCACTGTAGTGGGCAAGGTCACTGGCTCAGGAGGCAGACAGATCCGGCTCCAGTCTCTGCTAAGTCTTGGCCTCTCCATCAATACAATGGGGATAGTAAGAGCAGCTAGCTCTTAGGAGGCTGTGAGAGTTCCGAGAAATGATGTATTTACGTGAAGTGCTCAGCGCCACTCCTGCCACATGGAAGGAACTCAGTATATGCTGCCATGGTGCTTCGGCCCTGCCCTCCACAAGTTCCTGCGTCCATTGCCACAGCAAGTCCCTCTTTTCTCACCCAGTCCCGCCCCCGCCAAACCCACACCCTTGAAAAAGCCACAGGGAACTGCGTAAGAACCAGAGAGCCAGCTGGAATGCGAGAGGAGCAGGCAGAGACAGAGAGGCCCTACCATCTCCCCCTCCTCCTGGAGGACAGGCTGACCCTCAGGCCCAGCCTCTCCTAAATCCAAACTCCCTCCTTCCTGTTTACGCTATCAGCATCCTGGCATTTAACTTGGCCCAGGGGAGAGAAGCTGTGGGTTCAGCCTTAGGAGCGGCAAAGACCCTGGCCTGGGAAAGCCACTGGTCCAAGTCTCCCAGTGGGGCCGTCCCATCCCGCAGACAGGCTCAGAGCAGAGGAGCTGAGAGCTGGCAGGCCGGGGGCAGGCGTCACAGGGCTCACACCACCCAGGGAGCATTCTGCACAAACGCCATCTTATGGGGCTTCCACCACCCTCCTGCTACTGCCGCTGGTGACATCCCAGAGGAAGTCACTAGTCCTTAGAAGTCCTGCCCCGCCCCCTCCCCCTACGGACCCTCCCAGAGTCCCACTGCCTTGGAATTTTCTCACCCTGGGGGTGAGTGTCCCACCATGGCTGCCTTGCTGATATTCTTGAGGAGATGTTTAACTCACACCCCCTCCAACTTTACATCTCCTCAGCAAGACTGCAAAGAAAGGGTCTTACTCCGGAGGTATCGTAACACAATGGGAAGACCGGGGGCTTTGCAGCCAACAGGCTGGCATTCAATCCTCAGCCATGCTATTTACTCAAAGTTCTCCGACCCCTTTGAACCTCAGTTTCCTCACATCTATAGTGACTCTGACGACACTTCCTGCAGAAGGTTACCATGGAGATTAAATCAGATGACATGTGACAGTACCTACCACACTGGGTATGTATAAAAGGCGCTCGATAAATATTGTTTCCTCCCACATCTTCCAGAGGGAGCGTCATGGGCCATAGCTTAGTCAATCGGCCAATTAGCATCCTGTACTTTTCAGAGTGTTATCTGGTGCTGTAGAAATGATTAGAGTGGGGAGGAGATATCGTCTCAGCCCTGGGGAAATTCCCAAATGGGTGAGGGAAACCATAATACATGCACTCTACTAGCAAACTAAGATGGTGCTACCAACACCTCCCTGGGCTCCTGAGACGTTCGGAGGCCACCACTGCTGCTCTCAGGGGCCCGGCCAGCATAGCTGCAAGGCATTGCTTTCTGATAAGAAGTGGAGGCTGCAATACTCATTTAGGGCACGCTCTCTTTTTGTTCCAGAGGAACTCCCCAGATGGGCCTGTTAACTACCTAATGGCCTCTCTTGAAATGGAACTACGATTTCAAGAAGATTCTGACTGTGTCTATTGAAGGCAGAGTTGCAACTTTATGAACAAGGCTGCCGTGGACAAATGTGTTCTCACGAAGGAAGGGACAATGCTGATGAATGGCTATGGCAGTTTTCCTGTCCTTTTGCTCCCTGGGGGCCCTGGTGGTAGTGGCCATAAGGGCCAGAAGCTGATGACTATCTTGTGAGAGGCTGTGTGAGACTCTGGGCACAAACGCAGCTGCTATGGGACACAGGTGACAAAGTGAGGCACCGAAGTGGGAGACGCCAGCACCTCTGATGGCTATTATGTCTATACCCTGCCCTCCTAACACGTCTTATATGAAGTAATTGCTGGTACATAGGAAAGTTGTTAATGGCAGAGTAGCCAAGAAAGGAGACCCAGGGACCAAACCACCTGAGTTTGGGGCAAACCACTGAACTTCCCTGTCTTACTTTCCTTGTCAACAAAATGAGGATACTGGTCCCCTGCTCCCAGGCAATGCATGTAGGGCACTTAGAATGGGGCCTGGTACAGGGCATGTTCTACAAAAGTGTCCACTGTTAGTCTTTAGCCACCTAAAATATTTGCCTTTCAGTGAATTCTCTCAGGTTTTCTAGGTCTGCAATTGTATCATCAGTAAATAATGAAAAACTGGCCAGTTCTCTTTTCATTATCCTACTTTCTATTTCTATGTTCTGCCTTATCTCACTGGCTATAACGTAGGCCCTTCTGGGGAATGGTAAAATCCATGCTGAATTTTCAAGCAGCTATGGGAAGGGTGGATGTGAGACAAGAATAACCAGAAGCAGAGCACCGGCTGGGAAGCTCTTGTAGTAAGTTAGCTATGACGTGAAGACGGCTCCGTGGTGGATGACACCCCAGAAAACAGGAAGGGGGGCTCCAGCTAAGAGACACTTTAGAATAAGAGTCCACTGGCGTTGATGGTGATACTGATCATAAAAGTAAATGACTAAAACGGACCATCAAAGCAATTCTATTATAATTGATTCATCTGAAAAGGAGGGAAAGAAAGGCAAAAATTCATAATCTTACTTTACGGTTAGTTTTGAGACAATGGATTTGGGAGAAGTTTGCATATACTTTTATGTTCTACTGTATCTCCACAGTTTGTCACAAGTTAGCTATTTCCAAAATACTTTACAATTCATTAATGTGTGTAAAAGTGTTTC
Source organism: Grampus griseus (assembly GCF_964374135.1). Classification (NCBI taxonomy): domain Eukaryota; kingdom Metazoa; phylum Chordata; class Mammalia; order Artiodactyla; family Delphinidae; genus Grampus; species Grampus griseus. The sequence continues at coordinate 87,183,382 of NC_139017.1, forward strand.
TAGTTTAAAAGCAAACACACATTTTGCCTTATTTTGCCTTCACAAAATCCCTGTGGTAGATATTACTGAAGCATCGGATGTGAGGTACTGTAACATAGTGGATAAAAACATGGCTCTGGTGTTTGAAACCTGGCTTACTGGCTGTGTGACCTCTGGTAAGTCACTTAACCTCTCTGTGCCTCAGTTCTGCATCTATAAGATGGAGATAATGATATGCTCCCTGTCATGATGTGGTTTGGTGATATAGTTAAGTACCTGTTATTACGAATATGGAACTTCAGGGCTTGCAAAGCTCTCTTCCTTTCTTACCTGACCTTCTTTGAGGTTCATACACTTGTCACACATCCCCTTGCAATTCACACTGCCGTTGAACCATGGCCTGTCCTGTTACTGTGTGCCTGGTGAATGTGCCTCTGTCTTGAAACCCTGGTTCAGTCAGGAGAGTGGTGCTCCCCTGGGTGGTGAGCCTGAAGGCTCAGTACGGTCTTCAGGAGGGGAGATGTGTGAACCTGCTGGGTCCTGGAGGCATGGCAGGGGCTCAGTTCCCATGCCCTGATTCCATAGCAGCCCCTCTGATTAGGGTGGCTGTAGAACCTACGGTGGTATTAGATAATTAGTCCAGGGCAGCAGACCTGAGCCAGACCTGCCCTGGGCAACCAGGATGTGTGGTCAACCAGCCTATGAAGGAACCTTTTTCTCCCCACACCAAAGTCTTGGTCTCACGTCTCAGCCCGACGCTGGCCCTCTGCCCTTCTATCACACACGGACACACACAAAACTCCACGATAGATTCTGTGCCAGGGCCTGTTCTCCTTGGTCACACCACCGAGGCATGCAGGGAGGAAAGACAAACAACGAAGGAATGGAAGGCAGAGACCACCAAGCACCTGCAGGTGCAGGCTCCAGCGCTCCCAGGCCATCGAGGGGCCCATGGGGAGGCTGGGGCTGGTGGGGAAGGAGAGGACCTCTGGGAGACGGAGGTTTGGGGGAGCAATCTGCAGGGGTGTCTGAGGAGGGACAGGGTGTGGTACGGAAGAGAAGGCATGGCATGTGTGTAGGCAGACGCAGAAACGGGTCAGGCCCACGGCAGAGCTGGGAACAGCTATGTGGCTCCGTGGAAAATCCCAACCAGAGGCAAGAATTCCATTCAACAAGTGTTTACAGCACCTACTCAGTGCCAGGAAGAGGGCCAGGCTGAGTCACTGGGCACAACCCTGCCCTGGCGCCACTGCGTGGCTGACAGAGGGGCCTCAAGGGCCACCGGAACAGATGAGGGGCTTAGAGAGGGTGCAGGAGCCAGGCCTGGGGCTGAGGCTTGCCTGGCTCTGGGCAATGCCTCAGCCCTGGGGGGATCTGAACTCAGTAGCCAGCTGGGGCCCTACCCATGGCAAAGCACTGGTGAGTCACAGACCACCAGGGATACTGCCCAGGTTGAGGCAGGGTGAACCGGGGGGTCAGAGGGAACTGAACTGGCTACCATAGCACACCATGGGGCAGGCGGCATGAGAAGAGGCGTCAACAGGCACTCAAGCTAAACAGGCCCTTTCCTTCCTTCCCCCCAGAGGCAACCCCAAAGCTGAGGATGCTGAGACTAAGGGGTGGGGTAGGGGAGGAGCAAGAGGCGCTCTGCCTGCCTCTCTCATCTGTTTCTCACTCTATCCTTTCCTCCACATCCTCACGGTTCCACTATGTCTCTAACCCACCCCTGGTTTCACTCACCTGGTGCCCCATTGCCACAGGGTCCCTGTCCCGCTGTGGGTACACTGGCCCTACCCTCTCATGCCTCATTGTCCCAGCACTCATGGCCGGAAGACCAGAAGTAACGCTAGAACATCCTCCAGTTCTAGATTCAGGCTACACGTCCCCTTGCCTCCAAGCTCTCCACAGCAGGCCCCTGAGACCCTGGGCAGGCAGCGGCTGATCCCCCAAAAGTGACCCCACAGAAAGTATGGTGAAAGTCAAAAAGACTAGCCTGCCTGGGTGAGAGCAACCCTCTGTGGCCATTCCCCAGGAAATGGCACCCCAAAAGGTCAATGCAGGAGTGGGCTACTGCTGAGGTGCTATCTCAAGAGGGCCTCGAGTTTGCAGAGCTACTGACAGCTTGCAAAGCACTGTCACAGCTGATCTTTACAGAAACCCCAGCACCACCATGATCCCATTGTACAGATGAGGAAACTGAGGCTCAGGGATGTTAACTGCCCAGCCCAACCTGGGCAGCTAAGTGGTAAAACCTGGACTGGAACTCAGGCCTGTCACATTCCGGGCCCCACACTCTTTACATTAGACCAACATCCTCTCTCTTCACCCGATGAAGAGTCCAGATGATGGGTTGGTGATTTCTTCCCCGTCTAAGACAGTCACCCCTGCTTATTTACATCCTGGCATTCATCACGCTGCAGGGATTCCCTCCCTGTGCCTCCTTTAGTTACTGCCGCCCTGGTAGGTCCCTGCCTTTTGCCTAGAAGGTCCTTTCCCATTTTCTCCTTGAAGCCAGTCCCTATCCTTTCTTTCTTTTTTAAGGATTTTTTTTTTTGGATGTGGACCATTTTTAAAGTCTTTATCGAATTTGCAACAATATTGGTTCTGTTTTTTTAATGCTTTGGTTTTTTGGCCCTGAGGCATGTGGGAATTTAGCTCCCCGACCAGGGATTCAACCCGCACCCCCTGCATTGGAAAGCGAAGTCTTAACCACTGGACTACCAGGAAGTCCCACTACCCTTTCTTTAAGAAAATTCACCTCCTCTGTGAAGCCCTCCCCATCGTGACCGAGCAGAGCCAACCCCTCTCTCAGGGCCGCCACATCTCTCTGCCCCTGGACCTCTGCAGGTTATGATGTCGACCCACCACATGAGAATCAAACACCTGTGTACCTGCGCCCTCCACCTCCGCCTCCAGCAAAGGGGCACTGCTCCCCATTCTCCTCAGTGGCTGTTTATGGAAGGAAGCAAGGTGGGAGAGAAGGAAGGAAGGAGGGAAGGAAGGAAGGTTGGCTGTCCAGGGTGACTGGTCTTGTGTCAGTAAGAAGGAACTTGCATCAGGAGGGCACCCTGTCATCCTGAGAGAATAGAGAAGCTGAGGCCAGGAGAAAGAGTGACTTCACTGGACTTCGAGCCACCTGAGGGTCACATGTCCTCCTCGTTTCTGGCCTTCCCCCGTGAGGACTCTACTCAGCAAACCCCTCGGCTCCACCCACTCCTGGTTGCTTTACTCAGGGAAGGGACAGCTCACGCAGTCAGTCATCTTTCCTACCTCAGCCCTTTTTTTCCACTGTCCGTGGAATCTCCCTAAAGCCACCCTCACCCTCACCCTCGTCCCTGTACCCCCACCCCCAGAGAGGAAAGGGGGAGCCCCGAGAGAGGTCCCTCAGACCTCCCTCCCACCCTCAGATGGAGCCGGGAGGCAGCCAAGCCTGAACCAGGGGCTCACTCTGACCTTTGGGGCCCCGTGTTTAATAAAGACAATGGCACCAGCAGTCCTCCTGCCCTCCCTCCCTCAAGCCCAAGGCCAACACCCCAGCCCTCTGCTCTACAGAGCCAGCCCACTCCCATGGGGGACCCTCAGAAGATAGCTCCATGGAGCCTCATGAGAAGGCTTCCCCAGCTTGCTGTCCAGACCTCCTGGGTGTCAGAGCCTCAGACAGCCCCTGCCTGCACGGTCATGCTTCCCACTCTCCCACCCCTGGGTCCTACCGTTAGACTCCATTCCTCTGACGGAGCCCACGCCTTCAGCTACCTTCCTGGGAAGGCCGGCTGATCCTGGTTGGTTATTTAATCTCTTTGCCGAGCCACCTGACAGAGGTGGAGCCTACTGGAAAAGGCAGGTCTGGAGGAGGGTGCTGGCTCCTGGACATGGTGTCAAGATCAAGAGTGGCCCCAGGACTCTCAGGCTGGGAGAGCCGGAAGCCAGTGCTATGCTGACCTGAGAGAGAAAGGAAATGAAAGCTTGACCTCCCAGTCCTGCCTCTGGGTACCCCTGGAGGCTAGGGCCCAGGGGAGGGGGCAGGGCAAGACAAAGTTGGCACTGGAGGGGTTAACCTGGGCTGCCCAGCCGCGGTGCAGACAGAGGTTCCCGAACCTGGGCCTTCTGGGTTCAAGCAGAGACGGAACCAAGGCTGGCCTGGGGCCTCTCAAGCCACAGCCTCCCCCAGCGCCTCCCAGCTCCTCTCCGTCACACCCACCCTTCCCTGAATCCTCGTGGCAATCCCAGGAAGCTGCCGGCGCTGGCACAGGGTGCAGGCAACTGACTCATCCTCAAGAACAGCAGCCTCGTCAACCGCACTTGCACCCGTCACATCTGCCCTTTGCACCTGCCCAGCTCTCCAGCCAAACTGGTTGCTCCTGCTTAGGGGAAGATGAGCCATGTGATCCAGGCCAGGAAGGCTGCCCCGCTGGTCCCAGCTGCTCAGGGCACACATCATAGACTTCTTCCACGAAGTGTGGGGACACCCCGCCCTGACTGACACCTCCTAACTGTTCTCCCCACGCCACTCATGGCCACACTCAGCTTCCATGCCCAGGCCACCAGGCTCAGAAAGCACATGCCTGCCCCCCCAGGTCCTGACCAGCCACAGAGAAGAGGAAAGACAGGGCCACGTGGTCAGCCCCCCGGTTCATCCCCTTAAACATTCTCCCCACTGCCCTGGTGCCCAGACTCCTAGCCCTTGACCTTTTCCCTCTGTCCTGTTCTGTCCACCCTCCCCTTGGTGTCCCCAGAAGCTGGTCCCTTTTCCCAAATGGGCACGTTTACCTGCCTCACTTCCTCCTGGCAGGTGGCTCTGGGCCTGTGGGACGGTTTGGGGCTGCCGAGGCCATGATGACTCGACGCCTCATGGTCTCACTTCAAAGGCCAAAGTGTTCCAAGACCACCTGGGTTCCTCAAAAACACTGCTAGTGCTGTGGGACGGGACTCTTCTCTTGCACTCCCCCCCTCAAACCCCATAGCCCGTGGTCCTCCCAGCAGGGTAATCAGGGTGGAGAAGGGATGAACACGGGGTACAACACGCAGCAGAGTTATATCTGAGGCTCTGCTTACCGCTGACTGGCTGGGTGGCTCTGTGTAGACATCCTGGCAGAATGGATGCGTCTGTACTTTACCAACAGCAAAGATGCATGGGGGTGGGAGGCATGTCCATCACCCTGTGGGGTGGCTATTAGGAGGCCTGGAGGGGAGAAGGGGAGTCCGTCCTCTCCGTGCTCAGAACCAGCTGAAATGGATCTGCCCACCCTGCCTAAAGGGACAGTCAGAGCCAGACAGCAGGTCTGTGCCCAGACAGAGGTCACAGGACGAGGACAACACCGGGAGCTCTTATCCCCAGAAGCAACCCCAAGAAGATACATCTTTTCATTACATGCTCAGGCTTCCTGGGCTGCTGGCCAGGGTGCACTCAGCCCTCAGCCTCCTCTATGGGCCCAGCAGGAACGCTGCTTCCCTCTGCCCTGACCCTCTCTGGGGAAAGAGGAGCTCAGGGACTCCAGGACAGAGGAGAGGAGGCAGCAGACCTGCCGGGGCTGGACTTGGAGCCCTGGTCTCTGGGGTAGTGGGTGGGGGTGAGGGGAGAGCGATGAGGTCAGATCAATTTCCCTCACAACACACCCACTTGGGCTCTGCCAAGACCCGGATGGGGCTGAGGATGGGAGCAGCATCTGCTGCCGCCCTGGGACATCCAAACCCTCTGGTCCGGATTCTCTGAAGGCCAACTCGTTGGCCTGCTGTACCCAGCCAGTTACAAAGTGTATGAAGCAGTCCTGCCTAAGACAGTGGGGAGGGTGGGCTCTGTGGGGAGAGAACTAAAGGAGGGGGGCCCATCCTCTCCTTCCCAAGGCACTCAGAAGGTTTTTTATGTGCTATTTTTGCAGGGCAAAAAAATGTCAGGCCTGTCCAGTTTGCAACCCTCTCCGCTGGTTTCATCTCCCAAGGATCCCAGCACCCACCACTCTCTGGCGGGTCCCAGGGGGCAGGGCTCCAACCTTCGGAGGAGTTTCCCGCTACCTGGTGCCCTGTCTTTTTAAGGTGGGCGACGACTCTGAGATGGGTCATTTTTAACCCCTGTTTAGCTAGTGAGGGAACAGAGTCTAGGGGAGAGGTGATAGCACATGAGTTGCAGAACACGAGGGTTGGATTTTGCTGTTTAGTGCTTGCTGCCTCTCTCAGGAAACCCAGGAAACCAACTTGGATTGTAGAGCAGTTATGCATTTATGAGGGGATTTCCCATATCAAAGCACGTCTAATCCCTTGGCTTAGAGAGGGGAAGTCTGGGATGCAGAGAGAGTAATGCCTCATCTCAAACCTGGGAGAGCCAGGACTGGGGGCCAGGTCTCCTCACTCAAGTTCTAAGCTCTGTTCATCTCAACCAGCCAGGCTGGCCCTGTGTGGGTGCAGCCAGTGTGGGCACTGGTCCTCTTCACCTCCCTGCTCAAGGTCACAGCCTTTGCAAAGCCCCAAACAGGAAGAGAAGATGGATGACACCAAGGTAGAGAGTATGGGGAGTGCTGGCCTCTACATGCCACTGCGGCCCTGACCATGAGAAAGCTGGATGGCTCCCCTGCTGGTGAGCCCCAAGTCTCAGCCTAAGTCCTGCCCAAGACAGCTCACTTTGCCCAGAGAAAAGGCCTTGGCCACTGGCCAGATTAGCCTCCCCAGCTGGCTCCAGCCAGCAGCATTCTATAGGAGGGGAGAGTACACATCCTGGAGCCCTTCATCCTGGGTTCAAACCCCAGCTCAGCTACCTGATAACTGTGTGACCTTGGGCAAGTTCTTAACCTCTCTGTGCCTCAGTTTTCTCATCAATAAAATGAGGACAGTAATATAGTACTTACTACATAAAATAGTCATGAGAAATATATGAGTTAATACAAGTAAGGTGCTTAAGACAATGCCTGACACATTGTAAGAGTTACATAAGCAGTTGATTTATTATTACAATTATCTTACTGTCATTATTTTATGTCCCAAGAGAGACTATGGATAGCAGAGCAAGCAAAACCGAAATGCCCTTAGAGAGGTTCCATGGGAGGAAGGGAAGAGGCCTGTTATGCAAGGGACTGTCACCCTCCATGGGCAGATGGGTCATCAAGGGTGTTACATCAGGTGGAAATTGCCATTAATAGTAGTTCCCTCTTGGGCCAGTCACAAACCCACAGAACACGAGGGGGTGAGAAATTTTACTATTGTGGGAGTGAGAAATGTTACTACTGGGTAAATTCCATTTTTAGAAAGTGGGAAGTTATTTTGAGCAGAGGGTTGATGTTTGTTACATTTTTAATAGCCTCTGCACTCTAACAATACAGACACACAGGGGCTCTGAAGAGAAACCAGGGGACAGTGGGGTGTCTTGCTATGCTTCTGTGGTTGCTAGGCAAACCCTCTGGCCTCCCACCCCAGCTGAGTCCTAGTAGAGAGCCAAGGGTGGGCTCCACAGAACCCCACGATTCCTCATCCCAAGTGCCAGAGCCCTTTAGATGTCTCTGGGACTCTCTCAAGGGTATCCAGAGAAAGCAACCTTCTTTTCTTTTCAGCCTCAGCGGTGTCTAATTAGGCAGGCATATCAGCAGCGAAGAGTATTTTGTAGAGCTACACTTATGCCTCACTTTCTAAAGCTATGTTAGTTTCCTATGGCTACTGTAACAAATCATCATGAACTTGGTGGTTTAAAACAACAGAAATTTATTCTCTTATAGTCCTGGAGGCCAGAAGTCCAAAATCGTTATCACTGGGCCCAAATCAAGGTGTCCGTAGGGCTATCCTCTCTCCAGAGACTTTAAGAGAGAATCTGTTCTTTGCCTCTTGTAGCTCCTCATGGCTGCTGGCATTCCTTGGCTTGTGGCTGCATCACTCCAGGTCACATTGCCTTCTCCTCTTCTATCTGTGTCAAATTTCCCTCTGCCTCTCTCATGTAAGGACACTTGTGATTGCATTTAGAACCTATCTGGATAATCCAAAAGCATCCCTCCGTGTCAGGAGCCCCAGCTTAACCTTACGTCTGCTAAGAACTTTTTTCCATAGAAGGTAATATCTATAGTTTTCAAGGGATGAGGATCTGATATCTTCGAGGATCATTATTCAGCCTACTAACCAAGCCAATGTCTCCCTCCAACAAAATCGAACAGCAGGTCACCGCTCAGCCCTGGCGTGCTACCCTATCACTCTCTGCTTGGCACCATACACCAGGGTAAGAACAATTGAAAACTCAGCACTGATCTGATTGTCCTGCCCATCCTGGAGGTGTCTTGTATGGATCTACGAACAGGCCAGGCCTGGAGTTTCTGGGAGCAGTGGAGATGTTGAACTGCACGCTCAGGCAATAAGAGCTCCTGTAAGGCCTCCAGGTACCACCACAGAAGGAAAGAGGGAACTATAGACCAGATGCCAGGGCCATAAAAACTCAATAAAGAAATGGAAAAAAATAGAAAATGCTAATCCTTCAAGAATCCCAGCCTCCAGAGATAATAAAAAAATTGTTGTATACAGTGATCTTCTTTCTAGAACTTTTTCTATTCAGGTAGACCCCTACACTTATAATTTTAGCATGCAGAAGTGTGATTATACTACTCGTCCTGTTCTTCAACCTGTTTTTTTCAATAAATGATATACTTGGGGTGCCTTTCATGGCAGTACACGTACCATTTCCTCCATGTTTCTAAAGGCTGCTGAGGATGGACCACGAGTAGTTACCCTATTGATGGGCAATTGAACTGTTTCTAATTTTTCAGCTGAAACAAATATGGTGAGATAATTCAGTGAGATATTAATATCTGACTTGCCCACGCTGCTACAGGAAGCTCACAAGATGGGGAGGCATTTTTCTCTCTCCTTCGCCCACCATCCCAACTCACGCCAAAGCAATCAAGCCTTGGGTAGAAAAAAGTCAGGGCTTCCCTAACTCCTAGGCAGAATTAATAGGCCTTTGTTTTCTAAGACTGAGCCTCACAGAGACAAGGAGCCAGTTGTCAGAGAGGGGGAGGGGCTCTGTGTTTGTGGGGAGCTTCCACTACAAGCACACAAACATCTCCTATCCAACTGGCTTAGACAATAGAGAGAATGTATTGCTTCCTGTGTCAGAAAAGCCTAGGGGCTGAGTGGGGATTCAGGTGTAGTTTGATCCAGAGCTTCTTCATATCATTAGGTTCTGGTTCCGTTTTTCTGTGGTTCTTTTGGCTCAGTCCTGCTCTGTAGATTAGCTTTGTCCACAGAATCATTTTCTTCCTTATAGTGAAAAGACCTAGAGCAGTTCAGGGCCCACATTCACGCATGACACTATTCATAGAAAAAGAAAAATCTCTCTCCTAGACTCTGTCCAGCAAAACTCCTGAGATGCATCCTGACTGGACCAGCTTAGGTCATGAGCTCATCACTGAACCAATCACTGTGGTGGGGAGTCGGAATGTCCTGACAGATTTAGTCTAGGTCATGTCTCCCTCCACCCCGAGCTCTGCAGTTTCCAGAGGGTTTAAACCTCTGGAGTTAGAGGAGCAGATGGCTTTCCCAAAGTAAGGGGATTTTTTCCAATAAAAATTAGGAGGTTGGGAAAGGGGAAATAGGGAGGAGTGGGAGCTGAGTAGGTAACCAGCAGGGGTACATGAGCATCGTTAGGAGTGAGTGGGCTCTAAGCGGCCTGGCTTAGGGAAAATCAGGTGGGTTTTCTGGGCTGTGTAACGCCCACACCCTGGTGCCTGTAGAGTCCCAAGGGGGCAGAGCCCAAGCACAAGTACGTGAGGAGCAACTTCACACCAGCTCCCCCAAAACGCACCATGAGCATCCTTATGTGTGAGCACGTACCTGTACGCTAGGATAAATTCCTAGAAATAGAGCTGTTGGGACAAAGGGCTTACATATTCAAGTTTTAATAGACATTGCTAAGGCACCCTCCACAAAGGATTTACCCACGTCTCCTCCCAACAATACAGCCTATGAAAAGACCCATTAACCCACCTCTTGTCAGTACATACTAAATATTACCCATCTTTCTAATGTTTGTATCCCAACAGAGTTAATTTCTTGTTTTAAAACTGTAAGGTAGAGTGAACATCTTTACACACACACTTATTAACTAATTATAATTCCTCTTCTATGGATTACCTGCTGGTCCTTTGTTCTTTTTTTTACTGAGTTATCTTTTGGTTGTTAACTCATGAAAGCTCTTTGTAAATTAGGGGTATAAACCCGTGTTCAGTCTGTTGTAAATATTTTCTCCAGCTTGTTCTTTGTGTTTTGACTTTGTATATAGAGCTTTTGTTGTCAGAACTTTTTACAATTTTTTTATGGTTCAACATATCAGGCTTTTCTGGTTTTCTGCTTAAAATGTCTCACTCACCCTAAAATAACACAAAAAAATGGTCACCTGTGGGGTTTTTTTCATGGTGTCTGTGGTGTCTTTTTATATTTAAATATTTCACCTATCTGGAGTTTTAAAAACTGCATTATATATGTGAAGCAGTGATGAATTTTCTTTTTTTTCAAATGGATAGTAGACTGGGATGTAAGAACTCTGTGAGATTCCAGAACTTTCATAACTTTCCTGCTGTTATCATTTCCATGGAGCAATTAGAAGAGATTAGAAGGAACATGGCTGGTGCTTGTCTTCAAGTTCAGGGACAGCCAGGAAAGGGGGATGAAATGAGACTGGGATGCAGCCTTCAGACAATGTGGGGAGGATGCGGTGTAGTACCCGGAGGAGTGGAAGAGCTGAGCCCTGCAGGGAAGAAGAAAGGAGGAAACAAAGAGTTATGCGCCTCTTGAGAAGAGTTCAGGGAGCAAGAGAGAGACCCCTGCGGCATCCACCACTCCCCAAACCCCATACCCCATACCGGGGTGCATTCTGCATTTTTGCCACCTCTTTCCAATCTTTCTGCCCAGAGGTCTGGGCTCATTAGCGTGTGTTCCTTCCATGAGTGTTTTTGGCCACCTACTCTGAGCCCAAGAAAAGATCGTCATATCTGGTCTGGTGGTAAGGGAAGTTCATAATAATAACCCTGAGACAGCAAGGAGAATGCTTGTGGGGACTCTGCCAGGCTGCGGGAGATGGAAAGTCGTTTTATAAAGGTTTCCTTCAGATGTAGCATTTAAAATTTTGTCCTTCAGATCTGGAAAAGTATTTCCCTGACTCCTGGGAAAATGCAAAGGGCCATATTATTAACAGTCGTGCCCACCCGTGCCTTCCCTGAAAGGGCTATCCTGGCTGTGCTGCTCGCCTGGTTTGGGAGAGGTCAGAGGTCAAGAACACCCTAAGGGAAGGGCACCGCCATCAACAGCCATCCTGGCCTCCATTGCAGGGGTTGGAGGTTAAGGACTGCAAGCAGCCAGCCCCAGCAGCTTCCCAATAGTGTGTGTACATCTCTGTCCCTACGTTGCCCTGGAATCATCTCTTAGGTGACCTTCCCCATGGGAAGGCACAGACCATGCAGCTTGGTGTGGTAGGTACTCCACGAATGGCTGAAGAAATGAATGAGTCAGTGATGGTGGAGAGCAGGCTATGGTGCTGGGGCCGCAGGGCCGCGTGTGGGCCAAGCCCAGCTGAGGACCACGCGGGGGCAGAGCCCACAGCAGGCAAGGGAGGCCCGAGGGCAGCCTGTTGGGGGAGCATGGCCCCTTTCATCTGCTTCCTTGCACACAGGGTTGCCTGAGAAATGGCCGTCACCACCCAAGCCCGTGCCTGTAACCCTCCCTCCCCTGGAGGAGTGACTCCAGTGCACAGCCCCTGACGATGAAGGGCAGCCGCTCCTCCCTCAGAAGCTTCAGCAGCTGCAGGCCCCACTGGTCACCCACCCGCATTCCCTGAGCCCTTTCCTGCTGACTCACTGCAGTCCCTTGTTGGTCCAAGCTTCCTGCCAGAAACCCAGCGGGGCGAAAGGGGAGGGAGCGAGGAGGCTGCGGACACTGCATCAGGACCCAGGAATGCCCTGCTGGGCGGGAAGTGGAACCGACTAACTTCCCAGTTTCTGCTACTCTGAAGGGATGACCGGGGGACTCCTCTGTCCCTGACTCAGTCACAGCCAGGCCCTAACCAACCCCTATTTCAGAGAACAAGGCTCCCCCAGCCCCTTGCCCCTGCTGCTTGTGTTAAAGCACCATCTGGGCCTCCCTGTCATTCCGTGTTCCGTGGGATTGCCCGTGACGGTGTCTGGTTGTGAGCAGTTGCCTATGACCGTGTGTTCCACTTACCCATGAGTATGCCTGAGTGTGCCTGTGGGTGTGTGGGCTGGTATGGGTCTGTGCGTGACTGTGTGGATGCAGAATCCCTGTGTGTCACGGTGTCCAGCTGTGTGTGATCACATGCAGTGAACGGGCGAGTGTGGATGTGTGTGGCGAAGTCTCACTGGGCGCCGTGTGCATGGCTTCACGTGCTCGGGTGTCCGGCGTGTGCGTGCGTGGTCACCTGTGGTCATGAGTGGCTCTGTGGCCGCGCGCTGCTGACAGTCACAGGGTGTTTGTGGGTGGTTGTGTGCGACTGGGTGGGCTTCGTATGAGTCTTCAAGACCACGTGTGTGTTCCACGGCACGGGCCCAGGGAGGTGAGGGGTCTGCAGCCCATACTCCATGGTAGGTGAGGGAGAGGCGTGTGTGTGTGTATGTCTGGTGTGTGCTGTCTTCTTTTCTAGGTTCTACCCCGGAGGAGGCTGTAACTTTTGAAAGGAAGTAAAACTAGGTTGCAGGATGTTCTTCCCCCGGGTCACTGACTGGTTTTAGAGCGTTTTCTTGGAACAGACCAGGCTTCGAGGTAGTGCCAGCCTGTCCGAGCCCTCACAGCAGCTCCAGTGCTAACAGAGTCCCAGCACAGGCCTGGCTCAGGCCCAAGCAGCCTCCCCCGTGCAGGGGCACAGCCAGCTTCTCTTAGCCTGGACATCTGCCCCCAACCCTCCCCATACCTAATCGGGGTGCAAAAGGAAGACAGGCACCCAGCTCTCCTTCCCTTCCCACCCTGAAGACATGCCTTTCAAAGGGTTCACCCCTAACTCCTTCAGGAAAAGCAGAGGGAGAAACAAAAGCATCCTACATTAGGGTTTGAGGAATGTTTCAGACCTTTACAGGCTCTTACAGTCCTAGCCTCTGGGCCACTGCCTCTGGGCTTCTGGCCTCCACTTTTCTACTTGAGGAGGGTGGGTGAACCTCCCATCTGACTGACCCAGGGCAGGTGACCCTGCTCCAGCAGGACCCCCACTCACCACCCACCACCCACCTCCTGCAGCTGAGATGGGCCTTCTGCCTCTCTGAAGAGACTCCAGCTCTGAGGGCCGTGGTTTTGACCCAGAAATGACACAAATGATCCCTCTGGTTTGTCTTCTACAGATCCGAGTTGGGCAACAGCTGCCCAGATATGCGAGTCTCAAACTGCTTCTGCCCCTGCTCGGAAAGAATTTCTACGCTCAGGGTCTGGATGGGCTGCACGGCTGGTCTGGTGCCAGGCTGAGGATGAACGAGGTGCTACCGAGTCAGCAGGAGTCTGGAGCCCCCGCCCCCCCCCCCCCCCCCGCGGAGAAAGTGCTGGAAGCAGTGGTAGAGGGAAAGAAGAATCGAGGGTGGGGAGCCAGAGCTCCGTAGAGAGAACTGGGCCAAGGCCAAGGGTGCCCTAGCAACACCAGGGACCCACAGACCCTGAGGGAGGAGCACTGTTGAGAGAAAACCCTGGACCAGCAGCTCAGGATACGTAGGTTCTGTTCTAACTCAGCCACGCAGCAGCTGTGTGACCAGAAGAAGCCGCTTCCCCTCTCTGAGCTTCCGTTTATCTACCCTGAAGATTGAAACAGAGGAAATGAAATACGTAAAGTGTGGAGCCCAGAGGCAGGAGGAGGCACTTGACAGACATGAGTCCTCATCCCGTATCCTAAAGATGGCTGTTGACCCCTTCCCAGGGGTCTAAGGCTCTTCCCAGCCCAGATGTTCTATGTCTCTGAAGGAATCCCTCTTTTCTTCCCCCATTAAAACCTGCAGGGCACACCACACCCAGATCCCAGGGAGACCCTGCTCAGAGTGGGCGAGGCCGGGTGGAGGTGTGGGAGGGGAGTTGAACGCTAAGAAGGGAATAAAGCCCGGGGTGGAGGCAGGTGGGCAAACATGGCAACAGGAACTGGGGGCTCCCCATAGCAGGGCCTGACATGTATTTACTTGTCCTTCCTGACTTGTCCATCCAACCTGCTCCTGTTCCCTCCCTCCCACCAACTACCACGAGCCCTTGGGGCTATAGCTCGGACTCAAATCGTTCTGGTTAGTGCTGTGGTTCAACCCTTGTGAAACATTCAGACTAAACTCAACACCCTAAACCCCAAAAGCTGAGCACCAGAGGCTAGAAAAGTTAATACGATACAGAGCTTATCTTCCAAGAACTTTAAACTATGATACTAAGAACACCTATTGATCATACTAGCTAATACCACGTGACAAATTCAACTGCCTTCAAGATCCAGACAGATGATATAAATGGCTGAAGCAGCCCGATGGAAGCCAATAGGACATGGTGGGGCCTGGGGACCAATTATGGATCAACATTTCCTATTTCCAAGTGGGCCAAAGAAGAAACAGCTGCTTCTAGCTGCCTTTTATGGCATTTTCTGAGTTTTCACTAAGTGCCAGGCACTGTGTGAAGTGTTTTCGTGCTTTCTTTCATTTAACTCTCTCACGAATTCTGAGAGATTAATATCGTAGGAGACAGATTCTAAGGTTACCCTCATGATCCCCATATCCCCACGTTCATTCCCTTGTGTAATCCCCTCCCCTCGGGTATGGGCAACACCTGGGACTTGTTTCTAATGAATGGAATAACCAGTATGCCAGTATCTAACCAATATTGGCAAAGGTGATGGGATGTCCTTTCCATGATTGCATGTTGTAAAGACCCAGTCTCACCAGCAGACTGGTGCTAGAGACTTCCTTTCTCGCTGACTTTGAAGATGGAAGCTACCATGTTCTGAGAGGGCCTACAGAGAGGGTCTCATGGCAAGGAAGGGTGGCCTCTAGGGATTGAGCGCAGTTCCCGCCCCCTCACCAACCAGCAAGATTTCAGTCTTTTACCACAAGGAGATGAATTCTGCCAACAACCTGTGTGAGCCTGGAAGTGAATCCATCCTCGCTAAAATCTCCAGATGAGGATGCAGCCCTGGCAGGCACCTTGACCGCTGCCTTGCAGGGGACCGAGCTAAGCTGTGCCCAGCTCCTGACCCATGGACGCTGCGGAGAACGAATGTGTGCTGTCTTAAGTTGGGAAGTTTGTGATAATTCGTTATGAAGCAGTAGAAAACATTAATGGCAATATTAGCCCCATCCTACCGATGAAAAACCTGAAGCCCAGAGGCTGATCAGAGTCCCCAAATTAGTATAAGGCACAGCAGGGACCAGAGCCCCGCCTCCAGCCTCCTGGGGCTGACGTTCTCTCCAGGACCCAGCCTGCCACGCTGGTCATTGTTCTCCCAGTGTCCACCTAGATACAAGAGGAATAATCTGCATGGTATTGATTGAAATATTGTTTTTCCATTTCAATTCAACCGCCTGTTGAACCCTTACTGTGTGCCCCGCACTGTGCCAGGTGTTGGGGATACAGCGGTCAGCAGTGCAGACACAGGGTCTCCTTTCAGGGGGAGGCTGGAGCAGTGGAGGATGCAGACAATGGACAAGGGATATCGCTGTGATGAGGGTTACAAAACGAGGAGGGATGGGATGTGCTGGGAACATGTAGTGGGACAGCCAGCCTCAGCAAAGGGCCAGGGATAGTGTCCGTGAGGAAGTGACATGCAGGTCCCTTGGGGGTGGGCTTGGTAGGGAGTCAGCCTCTGCATTGCAAGTGAGTGAGTGAGTGGGCAAGCTTTCCTGATCGAGGGTCCCCAGGGAAGAGGCCTCTTCCAGCAATGTGAAGTCACCCTGTTTCTGTGCACTGGCTTCCAAGACACCTTGTCCCAAGGACCCAGGGTCTGTCTGACTGGCCTGTAACGTCCAGGACCTCAGAGCACTACTTCCTGGATGTATCATGGGTAGACAGGGTAGGCGTGAAAGTTGCTTAGCCATCACTCTCATCCCTTAAACATCCCCAGACATCTGGCAGGGGAAGAATGACAGGTGAGGGCTGGAGGCAAAGCAAGCAGATAGGTGAGGGTATGAGCAGAGGCAGAGAGAAGGAATTAGAAAGCCCCCCCCCCCGCCCCCACCACGGGCCCAGCTGCAATCTGTGATGACTCAGCAGAGCCAGGAGTCCTTGCCAGTGAGCTTGCAGGATGGTATCAGGGTCCCGGCAGGAAGCAGACCACATACTCAAACTGGACCATTTGACGAGCATTCAATAAAGAGATTCTTTTCAAAGGTAAGGGCAAGCTGTAGGAAAGGACTGCAGGAACCTGGGCCCACAGCAACCGTCTGTTCCACTGCTAAGCCTGACGGGGCCGGGGAGGTGACCAGAAAGGGCCTGAGAGGAGAGGCTGCCTGAGCGTATCTAAGGCCTCAGTTGAGGGATGCGGCCAGACAGTGGCAACCCCACAGGCGGCATTAGGGGGAATAAGTGCCCTTGTTCTCTCCCCTCTCTGCCTCCCATAAGCTGGCGGTGCTCCCCACTGGTCAAGGCAGAGAGCTAAGTGTACCATTGAAGCAGTCCCACCGGTCAGCCTCCCAGGGCGCTGCAGAACAGCGTGGAGAAGCTGGGGAACAGACCCGGAAGTGAGGAGAGGCCCAGACCCAACTCCACTCCTTCCCAGTGGGGGAGTCTGGACAAGCCACTCAACTTTCCTGGGCCTCAGTTTCCTTCTCTGTAAAAAGGACAGTGAGTGTGTCCCGAATTTGAAATTCAGTGATGGATTTAAGAATTCCAGCTTGGAGCCCCGCAGGCATTGGCTGGCTGCCAGCACTTGGTTTCTAAGAGGCAGCAAAGAGAACACAAAATCGAGGCCACTGAGGAGCCAGACACCCTGCGCATCCACCCCAGAAACCCTGGGCATCCAAACACTGCGCTACGAGAGGCTTGATCAGCAGGTCCTGGAGGCCCTGCCAGGACTGGAACCCAGAAACTCTCTCTCTCTGCAGAGGCCTGAGTGGCACACATACCCACACACACAAACACACACACACACACACACACACACACACACACACACACACAGCAGCTGCAGGAAGGGCAGTGCCTCGCCTCCTGGCCCCTCTGGAGAGAAGCAGCAGTAGGCCTGTCGCAGCCCAGGATCTGCCCTCGGTATGGCTGAGGTTGGTGGAAGGACAGACAGCAGGACCGGGCCCCGAAGAACTGCCCGTGGAGCCCAGCTAGAAGGGAACTTGGCAGAACAAGTGCACCTCCCTGTGTGGAAATCCTTCCAGGCACCCTAGACACGAGTCGTTTAGGTGGGACCCCAGCTGCAACAGGGAGGGAGCTCACCACCTCACAGGGCACCCCGGGCAGCCACCTGCCCCTGGATATATAGGCCCCGCCAGGACAGTCTTCGGAGCCTCAAGGACAGACTCCAGGCCCCCACCCCACCTCTGTCTGCCTGTGACATTGCTTCCGTGCCCAGAACAAAGGCGGCGGGTGAAACCCACAGCCCTCTGCCCTTTATTTCTTTATCACCTGCATTTCAAGTTCACAGGAAGAGGGTTTTCAAAGCCTCAGAGTCAGGATGACACTGCGGTCAGTATTTTCAAAAGAAAGGAAACCAAAAAGGATCACAGAACTGCAGGTATAGCAGATTAAGGCCCTGGGAAGGGGCCAGGGGGCAGGGAAGGGTGTGCATGCGTGCGCGGGGAGCCCGCTGCTTTCCCAGCTCTCCAGGGCAGGAGAGGGAGAAGGGGCAGAGAGGGAGGCCGCTGAGCGAAAGGAGAGCAGGGCTGCCCCACTGCTTTTTAGGTTGAGAGGGGCAGCTCACGTGGCCAGGGCACTGGCCAGCTCTTGCCTCCACTGCGACAGCCCCTAACGTTCGCCCCCCTCCAGCCTCGCGCCACGGTGGCACGTTTCCTTTTGCTGAGCGACGCCATCTCTTGTGCTCCTGGTGGCTCAGGTGCATCCTGAGCTCAGCGTGGGAATCGTTGTGTCCACATCTCCGATGAGGCTGTGACTGAATCTACCACGTTGCTCATAAAAAGTGTGGGCCATGAAGTCGTTTGTTTTACTGCCTGTGTTTTCCTTTTGCTTCATTTTTCTGGTTTCTTTTTCATTGATTTTATCTTGTGTATTGAATGAATCCTTTTTAGAAAAAAAAACTTTTTTAAAGTTGTGAAATGTTTTTAAAATATAGAAAAGCAGAGGGAATTACAAAATGAACCCCCTAGTACCCACCTACCAGTTTTATCAATTCTTAACAGATTGCCACAGTTTTTCCTCATTTTGTTGTGGTTAGATACACTGACACAAAATTTACCGTTTTGACCATTTCAATTTCTTTTAGAAACATAACATTATACGTACAGTTAAAGGGCCCTATGACCTCTCTCCCACGCCCTTCCCTTCTTCCCTAGAGGTACCCACTATTCTGAATTTGATTCCCCTATAAAAGTGATACATGGGTATTGTAAAACAATCCGTATAGTGGAAAAGGGTATAAAGCAAAAAGTAAAAATCTTCCTGCTACCGTCAGCCTTAAAGTCACTCCCCCCTGAAGAAACTATTGTTAAAACTTTCTATGGGGCTTCCCTGGTGGTGCAGTAGTTGAGAGTCCGCCTGCCGATGCAGGGGACACGGGTTCATGCCCCGGTCTGGGAAGATCCCACATGCCGCGGAGCGGCTGGGCCCGTGAGCCATGGCCGCTGGGCCTGCGCGTCCGGAGCCTGTGCTCTGCAACGGGAGAGGCCACAACAGTGAGAGGCCCGCGTACCGCAAAAAAAAAAAACACAAAAAAACTTTCTATGAATCTTTCCAGGTATCTTTTAATACATATGAATATATTATTTTGTTTCCTTTCTTTATACATGTGAGCTTACACTATGCATAATGTTCTCCAACATGCCTTTAGTTCCCAGCTGTCACTGTTCCTTGGACACTTTTCTGTTAGTACTCATAAATCTACTGTGTTCTTTTAAACAGCTGCATGAGATTCTACTTTACTTGATAAGTTTCCCATAGATGGGTATTTAGGTGGTTTCCAGAGACTTAGCTATTCTAAACAAGCCTACATTGAACATTTGTGACATATACTTTTGCTCACTTGTGGGAATACTGTATATCTGTAGAATAAATACCTCAAAGTGGAGTTTCCAGGTAAAAATACTGAACATTTGACACCTTGAAAGATATTGCCAACCCTCCGTCTAAATATGATCAACTCAAACGCCAACAAACAACATGTGAGAATTTCTGTCTCCCCACATCCTTGAGAACACGACTTTTCATACCACTATTGGCCTTTTGTTTATTTTCTCCTGTAAGCTGTCTGCTCTTACCCGTTTTGAACCCTAGCATTTTGTGGGCTTACTTTTTACATTTGAATCTTTGATCCACCTGGAATTAATTTTAGGTGCTGTGTGAGACAAATACTCTTTTCGATGAACATTTATTGAGATTCCTGCTCCATAAGTAGATTGAATTAAGTACTGACATGAAAGGAAAAGCAGATTTCTCTTCATTCCGAACAGGTCACAGCTGCGTGGTTTTGCCTCCCCACTTAGAACTAGCTGACATAAGGCTCTAGATTAAGAAATGGACCATCCAGAATGGATGGGTAAACACAGAGGCTCTGCAGACATTCAATCACTTCGTTGTTCAACAAATAGGCAGTGGTGGATTCAGTCACTGGAACTTTGGTTTTTTCCTGAGGAGAGGTGTATTGCATGTGGGAAGAGGGGTACACACGTATTTGGTAGCCAGAGTAGACCGTGGCCAACTGCAAAGAGTCCACCCAAATCCATTTTCTCTCTTCCATTATAATGGGCTTGAAGCTGGGCACATGGCTGCCTGACTAGGGACAGCGTTTCCCAGCCCTGTGCATCTAGAAGGGACCATATGACTACATTCTCACCAGGGGAATGTGAGTAAAGCTGACATGAGCCCCTCCAGATATAATGGTTTTAAAACATGACACAAAGTCTTTGACTCTGTACCTGCCAAGTGGTGAGTGTCTATGACCCCTCTATTTGAACCTGGGCAGTCTTCACCCAAGAGGAAAGTGGGAAGCAATGTGATTTCTGAGGCCAGAGCATAGAAGGCTAGGCAGCTTCTACCTTGTGGGAACACTCGCTCTTGGCGCCCTGAGCCTCCATAAAAGAAGTCCAACTCCCATGAGGCCACCAAGTTAGAGAGGCCCCATGTCAGTGCCCCAGAACAAGCCCTGCTGAGCCCAGTCTTCTAGCCAAGCACCAGGCAAGTGAAGGTGTCTCCTGACAATTCAGCCTCCAACCATCTGAGTCACCCCCAGTCACCTGAGTCTTCCCAGCTGAGGCCCCAGACGTTGTAGAGCAGAGAGACAAGCCATCCTCCCTGAATTCTGTCCAAAATCCCCAGCATTCCTCACAGACCCACAGAACCGATGAGGATAATGGAATAGTTGATATTTTATAGCACTATTTTGGAGTGGTTTGTTATTCTGTAGTAGATAATTGGAGCTAAGCCAAAGCCTAGAAAACTCTTCCCCCTTTCTGCTGGCTCCAACTCAGATGTGGCAATGACCCAGCCTCAACTATGCAGATGACGACTCCTAGGAATGACAGAGCCACAGGATGGAAGGAACTTGGGTCCCCAAAGGACCACGTGGAACACTGCCGCTAGCTGATAAGAAACACTCACCTTGAGGGTTATACGTGAGAGAGGAATACATGTCTTTATCCCTTAAGCCAAACAAACAATACATACTGTACACCTGAAACTAACACAACATTGTTAATCAACTATACTCCAATATGAAACAAACAAACGAACAATACCATACAAAGATATAGTAGTGAGCAAGGTACACTGGTCTGGGGAGGAGGGTGGAGGGAGGCGTCACAACAGCAGATCAACCCCCCCAAAAAAACAACGCGATAGGTTTTTTTGTTTTTGCGGTATGCGGGCCTCTCACTGTTGTGGCCTCTCCCGTTGCGGAGCACAGGCTCCGGATGCGCAGGCCCAGCGGCCATGGCTCACGGGCCCAGCCGCTCCGCGGCATGTGGGATCTTCCCAGACCGGGGCACGAACCCGAGTCCCCTGCATCAGCAGGCGAACTCTCAACCACTGCGCCACCAGGGAAGCCCCTACAACAGCTTATTTAATGACAGTTGTAATCAGTTCTTAGCAGAGATATACAGGGAGCTGTAAAAACAATTCACAGGGGCTCTCACCCAGTGTGAATGGACATGGAAGGTAGCCCTGAGGAAGTGATGCTGCTTTGAGACCAAAAGGGTGAGTAGAAATTAAGTAGGATGATAGGGAGGGAGGAGAGGAAGAATGTTCAGCCACTGAGGGTGGGTGGAGCATGTGCAAAGGCTCTGAGTCAGGAAGGAGATGGTGAGTTTGAGGAACTGGAAAAAATAAAAGCCAATGTGGGTCTTGTGGGTCAGGCTGAGGATTTCAGATCTGACCTCTAAGAAATAAGAATCCATGGGATAATTCTCCAGCAGGAGAGTGACTTGATCAGGTCAGCCTCTGGAAGCTGTAGGGGGAAGAGACCAGGGGCAGGGAGACCAGGAGGAAGCTGATGAAGACCCTGTTTGTGGTAGGGGCAGTGGAGAGAAGTGATTGGGTCTGAGAAATATTTGGGAGGCGGTCAATAGTATTTGGAGGGTAGAGGGAGCTTGTTGAGAGAGGGAGGAGTCAAGGATGAAATACCAGGGAGATATCTGGTCTATGAGTAAGTTATGATGTCATAGCCAGAGGAAATCTAGACATGGCTAAGCCCAAAGGTAGCTCAGAGCAGGAGAACGGGGACTGGATTTGTTGGTGGGTGCCTTTGAACAAGTCATTTCTCACATCTTTATATCTTTTCTATAATATGGAAACAACCTACTGCACAGGATGGCTGTATGTGTAAGGACAATGGCTGCCCTCATTCACCCAAAAACACTTAGTGAGTGGTGCCTACGATGTGCAGTCAATAAGATAAATACATAAAGTACATGGTGTGTTAGTGAAAGTGCCAAGGAGAGCAAATAAAGTAGGGAAAGGAGACAGAAGAAAGAAGCAAGCTTTTAGATAGGATGTTTAAGGGGTACACTCATGAACAGGTGATCCAGGTTCTGTGGAACCTGAGGGAGGCTCTCCTCTAGAAGATAAAAATTAAAACATCTTATTTATTCAAATTTCACAAAGATATGTGGCCATATGAGTAGACTTCTAGGGCTTGGAAGGGGCAGCTGTGAGTCAGGGGACCCAGAGCTTAAGCATCCAGGGTTGCTCAGTAAATCCAGCTCCGCTCATGAGTAACAGAGCTGTGGGAGGGGGAGGAGGATGACTGCGGGTGTCACCAAAAGAACCTGTTTTATGACACTTATGGTAAGTCATTCAACTACTCTGACCCTCAGCTTCCTGATCTGTAAATGTCCTTATAAAGTTTTAAGGAGTGAATAGAGGCATATAAATCAAGTTCCTGGCTCATAGTAACAAGTGGTCGCTATTACTTTAATTTGCATTCCTACCATGGAGAACCATGGTCTCAGCCTTGGGGAGGGACCAAAATAAAAAAGGGATTACGAGCCCCAGTGGCAGGCAGGCCCCACGCTGCCTGTGAATGCTGGGGTCAGTGGCTCCCCTGTGGACCTGGCGTGCGGCAATGGCCCTCATGTGCTACACTCTGGGGAACAGCCTTATGGAGATCACACATCTCACGAAGGCCTAGCTGTCCCTATGGACTTGGATGCGTGAACAGGATGAACAGAAAGAGAGGAGGCTAGACACATGGCTGACCTTGTATCCTTTGCATGACCATTACACCTGTCCTCAAAGCCTTCTCTCTCCTGTGCACAACGGCATCTCTTAAGGAAAAACTGATTGCGCTGGTCACAGAAGAGGCAACAGTCCCAAATAATAAAATCATTGTAGTGGGTATTGGACATGTAGGTATGGCATGTGACATCTGCATTCTGGGAAAGTCCCTGGCTGATGAACTTGCCCTTGTGGATGTTTGAAAAGATGAACTCAAAGTAGAAATGATGCATCTGCAGCATGGGGACTTCTTTCTTCAGACACCTAAATTTGTGGCAGATACAGTTTACTCTGTGATTGCCAATTCAGAGATTGTGAGGGTAGCTGCAAGCGTGCGCCAGTGAGAAGGAGAGAGTCATCTTAATCTGGTGCAGAGAAATGTTGTCTTCAAATTCATTGTTCCTCAGATCATCAAGTACAGTCCTGATCGCATCATAATTGTGGTTTCCAACCCAGTGGATATTCTCACATACGTTACCTGGAAAGTGGATTACTTAAGCACTGCGTGATTGAAAGTGGGTGTCAAATGTGGATTCTGGTAGGTCTCACTATCTTATGGCTGAGAACTTGGCATTCATGCCAGCAGCTGTCGTGGATGGATTTGGAGAGAACATGGCAACTCAAGTGTGGCTGTTTGGAGTATATGTGGCCAGCGTTTCTCTCCGGGAACTGGGTCCAGAAATGGGAAAGAACAAAAATAATGAAAATTGGAAGGAAGCGTGCAAGACAGTGGTGGAAAGTGCATGTGAAATCACCAAGCTAAAAGGATAACCAGCTGGTCTATTGGATGAAATGTGACTGATCTCATTGAATCCATGGTGAAAAATCTATCCAGGATTCAACCAGTGTCAACAATGGTGAAGGGGATGCAGGGCATTGAGAACTAAGTCTTCCAGAGCCGTTCATATATCCTTAATGCTCAGGGGTTAACCAGTGTCATCAACGAGAAGCTGAAGGCTGATAAGTTTGCTCAACTCAAGAAAAGTACAGATACCCCGTGGGACAGCCAGAATGACCTATAAGACCTGTGGCTTCTGAGTTCTAGGCTGTAGAAATTTTACAACTCCAATGTGAGGGACTTCCCTGGCAGTCCAGCGGTTAGGACTCTGCACTCCCACTGCAGGGGGCACGGATTCCATCCCAGTCGGGGAACTAAGATCCCGCATGCTGCGCGGAGGGGCCAAACAAACAAACAAACAAACAACAACAACAAGAAAAACTCCAATGTGATTAGCCATGACCCTTTGGTTTTCATCCACGTACACGGATCACAGTTTCCTTTTCTCTTCCTAGATGTGTGAATTCAGGTTCACAGAATCAAAGCCCATGTTTGGTTTTATGTTTGCGATAGGAGCCCTTGAACTAAGAATACTGACTATTAAAAAAAGAAAAAGAAGACATGAAGGAAGGAAGGATGGAAGGAAACAAAGAAAGGATGGAGGCTGGGAGCTTGGACAGGTCCTGATTCCAATCCTGCCTCTGCCAAACTGTGGCCATGGCTGGTGGCTTCACCTGCTTGAACTGCCGCTTCCTCGGCTGTCACACGGCAGGACAGTCCTGATACCGCTGCACAGGGCGGGTTGTGAAGACATGATGTGCAGGCACGCACAGAGTGAGGGGCCACTGCCCCGCCCTCCTCCTCTTCCAAGTCAGACACACAGTCTGGGACCTGTACCGGGAGGAGACGAGGCTGTGACGACGGCCTTGGGCACCTGGTGACTGAAACTTCTCCCGCACCCTGGGTGCGTGGCTGCCACAGCAAATGCTCTCGGGCATATAACAAAGCAAGCTTGACTCGTGGTGGGTGCTGGTGACGTTCGATGACCTAAAACAATGAAACCCATAATCAGAGAGTGCTCGGACTTGGCTGCTGTGGGTTTGTTTGCCCACGCACGAGGTTCAAGCATCTCGCTTGGAGTTACATAGGCTGTTAGCCCTCAATTCTGTTGCTAAGAAATTATGAGCCAAATGATGTTTCCAAAAAATAACCACTACAGGATGTTTCAGAATAGAACCATAATAACAGCCCAAACAGAACGGATATGTTGTTATTGATAAATCCTTATGAAGAGCCCAGGAGTGGGGTGACTGGGGGGATAGCCTGGCCATACACCTTCTATGGAAATTACTGGTTCGCCAAGGTCTTGAATATAACAAAATAAACTCAGGGATAAAACTGTAAGCGACATAATATAACGTCTTCATGATTCTGAAATCCATCAACCAAGATGTATTTGTTGGGGGCCTATGTGCCTGTTCCGGGCATGTTTATGACCATCTTAGCCACATTAAGTTGCAGGCAGTGACGAAGCCTGGCATAGCTGTAACCACCCCTGTTTGGCAGGGTGCCTGCGTGTCACAGTTGATTAAGTGACTTAACAGCCGTTTGCAGCCACCTCCTCCACTATTGCTCTGTTGCTGGGGCAACAGCAACCAGTCAACTAACAGAAGCCCATGTTAGAGCAGGACAAGAGATTCCATCAACAGGGAAGTCAGAAAACAGGGCCCTTGCAAGGAACTGACTGTCATCTGGTGCCTAGACCAGTTCTGCCCGTGGGATTTTCCTGGGAAGATGCAGCCATCCTGCTGCGGGTCCTCACCTCCAGGTGATCTCTGTGAGGCAGATGAATTAATGCAAAGCAGCTGTCATCTGTTAAGAAAGGAACTCCTGATCTCTGCCCGCCTTTTTCCTGACCAGGGAGCCAAGCCGTGTGATGCCAGCCCCGCCTACCTCTTCCCCTCTGGACGGCCCCGTCAGGCCCTCTGCTTGCTGTCTGGCTGGCTTCGCTGGCTGCAGTGGCCTTAAGGTCTACGTTTTATCTCGCTGGGCAGGTAACGGAGGGCAAGTCGTGGTGTTCTTCCTTCTCATTTTACAGGTTAGGGAGCCAAGGTCAGAGGGACAGAGTAAAGTGTCAAAGCCGCACAGCTAGTAAGTCAAGGGCAGACTCGTGTCGTCTAGCCCCAAGTCCCAGGATCCTCACTGCTCGCCAGACCCCAAGAGCCCAAGATGCTTTGCACGGGAAACCGCCAAGTGTTGCAACGGCTCCCAGAAAGGGGTCAGTGTTTCCATGGGCCAACCCTGGTGACCCTCTGTCACCGTGTGGCACCCAGGGAAGGGGGCAGAGACATGAGCGCTCTGCCTTCCTCTTTCCCCCAAGGGGCAGAAGAAGGGGGTCATGAATCAAGCCAGTCACTAAGATCTCAGACTTGGAAGCTTATTCTGCCACTGAGTACCTGGGCGACCTCAGGCAAGTTAATCTTCTGCAAAGCTGTTTCCTTTCTTAAAATTAGGAGATCAGTACATACGTACTTTATAGGGTATTTATGAGGAACGCGTGAGATTAAATAGGTAAAAATGGTTAGCAGTGTATGTGCGGAACACTTAATGAATTCTAACAGCAGCAGCGGCTGGGGCTATAACAATATCCTCATTTTCACCACCACCATCATCCATTTCTGCTCAGGACCTGGGGTGCAAGTGGGCAGAAGGCTAGCACCAATTAGAGTGCCATTCTACTCCCCAGTAGCGACTGGCCTGTTCCATGAAAGCGTTTGGTGACAAAGGGACACATTTCCCAGGGTTCCTGGTGATAGATGCTTCATTTTTCAGAAGCTGGACTCAAGGAACGGAAAAGCAGCTTTGTGGGTTTCCATGCCTGTCTAAACACATGTGCTTCCAATTGGCTCTGCTGAGCTGGAATTCCCCGGTGCCCGGCCCAGGCCAGCTCCCTCCACTGCCCAGTGCCCCCCACCTTGAGTCATGCTGGGTGCCTGCCCTTGGCCAGACCTGGGGGCCTCAATGGCAGATTGCTTCCTCCCCACCATTTCTTAATTCCATCCCTTGGAGTGGGAAGAGCGGGGGGCCCCCCCGTCCAGTCTGTCTGAAAGTTGTTACTCTGAGAGTCTGAAAACCACAGCCCAGAGAAGGGCATCTAAAGGCGGGCTGGGGGGAGGGTGGAAATGAAGGCTGAGGTGGAGGGGTCATAAATTCACCAGCCCTGCCGCCTGGCATCCACCCTCAATGCAACGGCTCCAGTTATCCTGTGGGGTCAGGATGCTGTTTCTGCCGAGTCATCCTTTCTTGCCCAGAGAGATCCTGGCCCAAAGCCACATTCCTGGTGGGGTCTGAGTGCCACAGAGCACGGAAACGTCCTTTCTCACCAGGCTACCAGCTCTCCAGCCCGGCACACAGGCCGGTCTCTCAGCAGCCTCTGCCGGCAGCAAACACGCTCCTCCAAGTCTGTGTGTGTCCCCCCAGAAGTCCAGCCCACCCCAGACCCTGAGCTCCGGGAGCAAAGAACATCCCACAGGGAGGGAAGCAGGTAGTGTGCCAGTACCTGAGGGAAGGGGGGAGAGGCAGGGCCTAAGGGGAGGGGTCCAGAGGGGGACTGAGGAACTATTTAAAATTCCTGCCTGTCCACCTGGTGGGCCCTCCTGCCAGTGGGGGTCCAGCAGCCCCACTGAGAAGGAGACTACTGTCCCAGGACTGGCTTGGGCAGGGACCAAATCTCAAGCCAAAGAGGCAATGAGACAGTCTAGGCTTCAGCCCTGGGCCCATACTTCCCCCAACCCAGTAAGTCCAGCTTCCCCGATCGTGCAAAACTTCAGTGTCCCCAGATAAATAAGCCGACCACACCTTCTGCAGAGCCTAGGTTTCAGGAACACCTTTGAGTACCCACAGTGTGCCAGGCACCGTAATAGACACTGGCCCTACCACAGAGGACAAGGTAGATGTGCCCAAATCCCTGATGTCTTTTCCAGGCCCACTGCCCTTGCCTCCACTCATGTTCTCATCGCAGACTGCTTGGGTTACAATCTTGGTTCCCCACTTCCAGCTGTGTGATATTGAGCAAGTTACTTTACCTCTCTGGGCCTCCATTGTCTCAGCTATAAAATGGGGGCAAGCTAGTATCTACTTTATAAGAATATTAAGAGAGAAAAATGAGTTCACGTATGTAAAATATTTAAGACAGTTTTAAGACAGTGCCTGGCACAAAGAGCTCAACACGTGTGTGTGTGTTCCTGACTCTGAGCGTTTGTTCAGGCTGTCCTCTACCTAGAATGCTTTTCCCCTTTTCTGTGGGAACCTGTAAGTTCAGACTTGGCAGTTTCCACAAGGGAGGACCAATGGGTCCTAAGGTCAGGCCACGGCCAGGTGAGGGCCACTGATACTTGCAGAGCATTTTCCTGTTTGACAAGGGTTTTACACCCCTGTAAGGCAGATGAGGGAAGGGCGCTCGGGGAGGTAAGACACCTGCCAGAGGTCACAGCCCCAGTCTACATTGGAGCTGAGCGTGGAGGCTGGGAATTCTGACTGCAGGTAGCACTGTCCCTGCCCCACTTCACAGTGCTGGTCCCCAGGAGCCTTCAGACACCCTGAGGCCATCGCCAGAATCTCAAAGCTCCCCCAAGGCTCAGCGCCCAGAGGACAGGGCCTTCCTGGCCCTTCAGAGACCCTGGGGTCAGTAGGCTTTGTCTCTCAGGGCCAGACAAGGCCAAAGCAGCCCTCAGGACAGGGGGTGCTGGCCTGGCAGAGCCCTGAAGAGGGCCCTGCAGGAAGAGCTCAGCTAAGGAAACTCTGAGCAATGCCAGCAGACCACAGGGCCCCCAGGCTTCCTGCTCTCTCCACACAGGCTGCCCTGTCAACGTCAACGGGTTTGTGAAACCCTGCCGGGCGGGCAATGGAAACTCAAGGGGCCCCAGTGTTCACTGGCTGTGGTCACCCTGTTCCTTTGCAGCCCAGGAGAAGGTTGCTTTCTAAAGGCGGCCATCCACACTGTAATGGAATCCAGCTGTGGGAGACAGGCACCTGACAGTGGCCCCACCATGTTAGGCCCCGGGGCCTCCAGACCCCAGGACTCCTGCCTGCAGGCCCAGATCTCCTGGGACCCCCACAGATGGGAACCCCTAGATGCAGATGTAGGGTGGGATCTGTGGTTGAAGGACTCTGGAGTGAGAGATAATGTGGATTATAAGCCCAGTTCATAGCTCTGCTAGCTGTGTGACTTTGGGCAAGTTGATTAACCTCTCTGTGCCTCAGTCTCCTCAGGTGTAAAATGATGACACAAAGCACGTCTCTTGTTTTGAGGATCAAATAGAATAATGTATACGGAGGGTTTGGCGCATATGTGGCACACAGTAAGTTCTTGGAATATAGAAGCTGCTGTTATATTTAGTAACCTTGATGAGTGGCAACAGAAAACTGGGGTACAAATACTATTGCAATTCTTTGATTTTGGAATTTTAATTAAAACCATCCAGACCCAGTCTACTATACTTGAAGGAAATCTATACCTTCCTCCTGAAGCTTCCTCTCCCTTTGAATTGTCCAAGAACCCCAAGTTTTATGTGCTCCAAAGTGGGTGGTCAACTTCCCAAAGGGGGCCAGGAGCCCTGGAACTCTGACCAGTCCCGCTGCCTGTTGACACTATTCCCACATGGTCAGAAGGAGAAGCTGGTCCTGTGCCACCCAGAGCTCCACAGGCCACATGGATCTTCCAGGAGGATAACTCCAGGTACGGCCCAAAGCGCCCCCAGTCCTGCTCCCAGAGTTACTACCCACTCTCATGCTGTTCATGACCATACACCGCCATTCCCATGCTGAGTCTGCAGGGCTCCTGGGTCCACTCTCCACAGATTAGAGTTTAGTCCCTTTTCCTTCCCCAGGATCCGTGCTGGGGCTGGGGCTACTTCTCATTTCCAGACCTTAAAGCACAAACGATCTCGCTACTCCTCTGTGTCTGAAAGTCCCCAGAAAGCAGCACACCTTGGCCACCCTCCATGGTTAGCCTCAGTGCTGATTCACCTGCCCACAGACCACCAAGGTAACTCTCACACAGAACAAAGAAAAAAGTGGTCTCCACGGGGCATCATTTTTCTTCTCAGTAACTAGACGGCAGGGAGAAGCCAAAGCTGAGGCCAGGGAAGCAGGGGAGCCTTTTCTTCATGCTCCAGGAGCACCAGATGTGAGCTCCTGGAACAGGGCGGGAGAGGGCTGCGTTCTGGTATCCCTGATGGTTGGCCCCAGCACCTGAGCTCTTGTCAGTTTGTCCATATGGCTCAATGAATGCTTGTTGACTGACTGACCGACTGACTGAGAGCAAAAAGACCTATCTGAAGGAGTGGATCCAGCAAAGATGCTGGGTTGGACAAAAGAGGGGGAAATGGACCAAGGAAACCAGGGTAATGGGGGAACAGATGGGTCTGCGGGAGGGGTGGGCAGCCTTGTGGGAGCAGAGGAAAGAGGACAGATTTCTAGGGTGGCCTAAGATCGAGGGGCAGTCAGGGTGGCACTAGGTTTCCTGAAAGACCCAGGAGGCATCTCTGGGAGATCCCTGAATTCCTCCAGGTGCACCGTGGGGACTGGGGAGTGTGATGGCAGGACCTAGTGAAGGGGAGGTGTGCCAGAGGTGCTCCCAGGGGGATTCAGAAGCGACCATCAAAATTGTAACTCCCCTCTCTGAAGGGACCACTGGGCATGGTTCAAACTGAATCAACAGCAAGCACACTGCCCTTGACAGAGCTCAGGCTGCTCGAGAGAGGGGCTCCCACCGCGCAGAGGCTGCTGCAGCATTCTCTGGGTCTACCTCAGTGCCCTGTGCTAAGACCTCCAGGAGCCTGTGGGCCTTGAGCAGCCTGGAGCTGAGCTGG
The DNA here is from genome assembly GCF_964374135.1 of Grampus griseus. NCBI lineage: Eukaryota > Metazoa > Chordata > Mammalia > Artiodactyla > Delphinidae > Grampus > Grampus griseus. The sequence goes on from NC_139017.1 coordinate 87,213,811, forward strand.
GCTCCCTCAGGAGCACCAGACACGGGGAGTGTCTGAGGGTACAGGAACAGCCAGACACCACTGGACCACTGGAGTCCCAGCCTTTAGAACCTAATAACTGGGTTCAAACCCCAGCTCTGCCATCTACCAGCTGTGTGACACGCATCCTCTCTGAGCCCCAGTCATGCACCTTGCCAACAGTATGGACCTCATGGAGCTGTTTGTGAGGATTTAGTAGGAGGACTTAAAGAATTTAGCCCAGAGCCTAGCCTGAGGCACATAGGAAAACGGTGCCCCAGTTGGCATGACACTGGTACAGGTGTGCTGAGGAACCAGATAAGGGTGACAGGGACCTCTCCCAGGCTCGTGCCTTTCTAAGAACCTTCTTGGCATCTCTCCCTCCTGCAGCCGGGGCTCCAGGCCCAATTAGAGGAGGCTGGGCCCTGGCCCAGAAGCACAGGAGGTTTCTCACCGTGGCAGGGAAATTGCTGGGTTGAGGGTGTGGGCAGCCACAGTGACCGTCTCTGTGCAGGACGGATGCGGCTTTGCTGACAGAGAGTCTGCGGCCTGGACATGCCAGCGGTGCAGGTCTGAGGTCAGCAGTGGGGAGCCAGCCTCACCGCTCCCACCAGGGCCGCACCAGGGCAAGGCATCTGCTTTCAATCAGCCGCCCCTTGGTTCAGGGAGGGGGCGGGGGCTGAGACCTCCTCCCCAAGCCCAGTTTCTCATCACACAGAGTGGACACCAAGGGCAAAGAAGGGAGAGAGCAGCTCCAGGGGCCCAGGACAAGGAGACGAGGGTTGGAGATCAGGTTTATTGTTGTTAGGTCACTTAAACTCCTTCGCTAGCTCCCTTTTGCAAGGCCGTGCCTAACCCAGCTGTCGGTCCTCCCTCCCCGTCATGTCCTGTCACAAGCCTCTGGCTCGCTCCCCATTCCAGGGCTTTGCATTCACTCCCTGTACCTGAGGGCCCTGCCCTGCCCTGTACATGGCTGACCACGCCTATCCTTCTTCAGCTTAAGCTTAAATCCCATTTCCTCAGGAAAACCTCCCTGACCCCACGTTTGGTCCCGGTTAAACCATCTTGTAGGGCACGATTCATTTTGTACTTAACGTATTTATCTGGGCCACTACTTCACGCCCGCCTCCCATGTAGACTCTAAGCCCCATGCAGGTAAGAACTTTGTCTGTCTTCCTGGGAACTGTATTCCTAAAATCCAGTGCACGGCCTGGCACAGAGTACGTGCTCAATAAATACGTGGTGAATCGCACCTCAAAAGGTTTCTAGCAGTTTCCTTCTGTAACCTTCAAGTTTTTGATCTCTACTAAGTCCCTGCAGGTTAGTCAGTACTTACGCCCATTTTACAGGCCCAGAGTTGAGGTCATGGGTGAGTTCCTGGATTAGGACCCACTGGCTCCTAATCCAGTGCTCATCCTTCGTCTGGAAGAAGGGAGAGGCGTGTGCCGTGGACTCAGAGACCTGAGAGAGGGCTGGGCGAGAGACTGAGGAGGGTGGGGGCATTGCTGGACCCCTCCAGCAGCCAGGCTCTCCCACAAATAATGTATCAGTCAGCTTGAAGCACTCCTCATTTCCAGAAAAGTCCAGCAGATGCCACTGGAGCTGTGCCTCAGCAGCTCCCCAGCTCTCCCACCCCACCCCTGAAATAGCCTCCGCCACCACCTCAGGCTGGCTGTCAGCTGATGCCCCAAGCCTCAACCCCATGAAGGAAGTGGGCTTGGCAGTCAACCACCCTGGGGTCAAAACAAAGTGCTGTTGCAACTCACAGCTATGCCATCTCAGGCTGGTTACTCACTTCTCTGAGCCTCAGTCTCCTCACCTGTAAAATGGTACAATAATAGGGCTGACCTTAATGGGTTGTGGTGAGATTCCATGAGTCCATGCAGGTCAAACGCCTAGCACTAAGAATTGGGTCTCTGCTCTCCCACAGCCCTCATTGGCTCATGGGGACCATCTCTCAGGCATTAAGTGGTTTTTCTGTTGGTGGTGGACAGGCCTTACTCTCCTCTCCCGGGACTGCGTTGAGGACAGGGACCAGGTCTCATGTGGGCACTCCTAGACTAGCATAGGCCCAGACTGGTTGCTCAGCTAGATGCGTGAATACAGGCATTGTCTGCTCCGGTCCAGAGCAAAAGCTCTGCTATTTTCCTGCTGATGCGAAGACTGGGGAACAGGGAGAGAGGCCCCTCCCCCACCGGGATCTAGTCACTGGAGGATGAGCGTGCAGGGCAGAGCTACAGTGCAAAGGCGAACTTTCAGACAAACTGGGAGTTCCAAAAGAGGCAGCGATAAACTCCAGAAGAGAAGGGGGACACAACCGGAGTGGAGGCACAATGCAGAAAATAGGCTGTGACGGAGCCTCTGCCGAGGGCGGTGTTAACCTGGGACCCAAAGTATAGCCCCAGGGCCCACAGAGACAGGAAAGGATGCCTGGGAGGGAACAGGAGAATTAGCCTGGACCTCAGCCAGCAGGTGGGGAAATGAGGCTAAAGGAGGCATAAGAATCCAGAAAACAAAGACAGTAGCGCGCCACCTGGAATGCTGGAGCCCTCTGGGTGCCTGTAGTACTCTTAACTAGGACGGAGCTCCACCTCTGGGCGTCCCCTTAGCAGCACGGCCCAGAACGGTGCCTGCCCGGAACACGTGCCCAATCAGCGTTTGGGAAATGTATGAAGAGAGAGGAAGGAGATTTTTCTCTCCGCTTCTCAGCTGGTCTCTCGGCTTACCTGCACCCTGCCATCCTTACGGCCGTCTCCAAGATGCCTCCACAGCCAGCAGGCTCTGATCCCCTCACTCCCACTCAGACCCTTGGGTGCTTCCCCTCCCACCGCAAGCTGGGGTCACACTAGCGGCCTCTGAGTTACATCTGGATCGCAGACCTTTCCTGTTTGACCTGCCTGTGTGTTTTTGTTTTGTTATGTGTTAAATCTGAATTAATTACTAACATCTAAAAATAAAAGTGCCCCATAAAAATATGGGTTTCCAGCTTCTCTGAAGACTGAGTTGGGCCACACATCGACTGGGTGTGCCGGCCCACCTTGGGGAGAAGACCTGCCCTCCGCAGGGCAGCCTCCTGCACGGGCATCTTCACACCCCCCCGCCCTGCAGGCCGCTGAGCAGGTGACCCCTGACGTGGACTAAAGTCCAGACTCCTCCGCCAGGCCCCAGAAAACTCAGAGAAGTAACCCTCACGATGAACATCTTCATCTGTCTGTCTCCACGCTCTCTGTCCCCAAGGTCTGGCCACACCGCACTACTTCTAGTTCTCTGACAGCCCGGGCTCTTTCACACCTCTGGCACAAGTGGGACCTCAGGACAAGGAGCCTGTCTCCATCGTGGGGACCTCGCGGATGCTCATCCACTCTTCACTGTAGGCTCAAGGCCACCGTGGAGGTGGCGCCTCCTGCTGCCCATCCCAGGCAGAACGAGCAGCCCTCTGGGCCCCTGCAGCCCGTGGCCCAAGCTATCCCAGCCAGCCTCCCCGCTCTCTGCAGGGCACCGCTGGCTGTGGGCTTAGGGGCCACGGGAGCCACGTCTTATCCCTCTACCTCTGGGACCCTCAGGCCCAGTCTCTGACCTAGAGTACAGTTTCCTGGGCCTCGCTCAATACATTCCTTGAGGAAATGAATGAAATAGAAGCTCTTGATTTCATGGGCGGCAGAGTCATAAAAAAATCCCCAAAACAACACCAAAGAAATCGAGAGGCCTTTGTTGTGGCTTTATCGAGAGCCGCTTTTTATCACATCCAGCCCAATACACACACATACTGCCCTGGCAGTTCCAGGACAGACGCTGCCCCATCCAGGCCCGCTCTAGAAAAACAGGAAAATGCAACAAATGTTTTTAAAGATATACACACACAAAACCACACACACACACACATACATGTACACATGCACGCACACCACTACACCCATGCACACACATGTCCCGTGTCAACTACCCTCAAGCACCTCCTCTCTCACCTCCAGCTGGGGGCCCCATGTCTCCTTCACATTCTAGGCCTTTTCTGACACCCCAGAGGATCCACCTTTCTTCCCCGCAAACGGCTGTGTCCTGAGTTCTCAGCCTAGGCCTACTCTTTGAACTGGCCCACTAAACTGATCGTGGAGTTGGACAGCCCAGACCTGGGGCTAGCAGTAGTTTCGGGTCTCAGACTTAAGAGCTGAAAGGGATTTCAAGACCCATGCATGTTCTGGATGAGACCAACCGGCCTAGAGTCAGACTCCTTCTCCCAGCCAGCTTAGGCAGGCAGGGCCTGGCTGGGACAAGGAGAAGGGCCCCTCAGCCCTCCTCTGACCCTCACAGGAGCAGTGGATCCTGCCAGGCCCCATGTGTAGATGTGGAACCAGCCCACAGAGCCTGCTCCGGTGAGGTAGGCCCTCTCCTCATCTGTCTGGTTCCGGCTCTGGCCCTGAAGCTGCGTTCTTCACCACCATGTTCTGAGTGTCATTGTTATCCGAAAACTGGGTTCACCTGTCGGTGGGTGTTGAACCAAAAGACACAACCAAGCCAAAGGACTGGAGAAGGAAGGATTGATTGTTACTTGCCGCAACTAAGGAGAACACCGGGGACCTTTCCCAAAGCCGTGTCCCCCCGAACAGCAAATTAGGGAAGTTTTAAGCTAGGGGTGCATGCATATTCATGAAGGGGCTTGAGCAGAGGAGAATTCAGCACAGAATTGGGGCAAAGGTCAACAGAGTCCAGGCTTTAGTTGACTGAAGTCAGGAGGGTCAACGTCATTCCGTCCTCCACCTGGGTGGGGGCCTTAGTTCCTGCAGCATTAAAGACAGGTATCAGATTGTAATGTGTATCCTCGAGGAGGAACTCGGACTTTATTGTATTCCTGAACTATTATTTCTTGACTGCTTTCCTTTTGTTCCTGCATTCCCTCACTTCCCTTAAGATCATTAGTTACTGAGAACTGTTCAAGGGCAAGCATCGTGGCCAGACTTAGATCCCAAAATGCCTTAGGCCAAAAATGGCTTCTCTTATGTCAAGAAAGCCATGCCTGGTTCTCTTTCTCCAGGACCCCCTACCCTACCTGCTTATATCATCACTGGCTCTGACAGGCATGAAAGGGAAACAGAAGTTAATACACCTACCGAGTCGCACTGTACACGGGAGCAGCGTTCAAATTCGTCGTCGTGGTAGATTTGTGTATTTACTCAGTGAGGTAAACTTCTGCAGAACCAAAGTAAACCGTGTGGAAGACGGGGTGGTGCTTTCTCACTGCCTCCTCAGAGACTCCGTGTGGGCCCAGGCCTCATCGGCTGAGGGAGCCCACGAGATAAGGAGGTATCAGGAGAGCGGAACCAGGCGCTATCTATAAGCTACCTCCTGGTCCTGTTTTCCAGAGGAAGCGCAGGCTCCGGGGATGAGTCACATGCCTCAGGCGCGGTTCCAGGACAGAACCCGGGTGGACTTGCCTCTGACCCTGCCCTGACTCTGCCCCCGCCCAGCCTCGCCCAGTCTGCTCACCAGGCAGAGAAGCGCTCTCACCCTGGAAGAGGCAGGAGAACCTCTCCTTCTCCAGCCCTGGGGCGGGGGGGCGATGCGGGGTTCAGCAGGACCACAAGTCCCTTCCACCCCAGCACCCGCCACAGCTCTGGGAACCTGGGGCTTCGGGGTGTCAGCTCAGGTTCTTCTGGGCTTCCTCCGCCTCTGCTTCCTGCTGCTCCCGCAACCATAGCCAGCCCCATTAATCACTTTCACTTGCCAATCCCCAGGAATGTGGCGGTCTCATAAAAGTCAGCCCTGGGTTAAACGAACAAACCAAACTGGAGGCTTCTAAGTCCGTTGCAAAGGCTCCACCAGGGTTCTCCTTCTCCCGCCACCCCTGCCCACCCCCAGTCCCTGCTCCCACTGGGATCTCAGATCCACCCTCCCACCCTCCCCCCCAGGACTAGGAGGCAGCAGTGCCTCCCCCAGTGGAACCACCTTTAGATTGGGGGGGGTGCCCAAAAGACTGGAAACCACCTCCCCCTGCCCCCAACCCCCCAAATCTGTGCCCCCCCACTCCTCCATATTTGGTGTCTAGCACCCCACTCCCCAATTGCAGGCTCTGCAAACCAGCTCTCATCCTGCCCAGGGCTCTACACACCCCACCTTAAGGAAATGGGATGTGGTTCTGAGGAGATTCCCCCGAGGAAGTGGAGAGGCCAGAGGGGTTGGGGCCATCTGGGAGCCTCTTCCTGCCACCCCTCCTGCCCTCCTCCATCCCCTCCTCCATCCCCAGGACTCAGCACCAGTAAAGTCCCACTGGGCCTGGCCTGGGGGCAGGCTCAGTCCTGCCTCAGGGACTTTCTGCTGACAAAAAGAGGGACCCGCATCACTAAGTGTCTATAAACAAAGGAGAAATATGCAAACACTCAGCCCACTCACCAGAACATAGGAATCCACAGCTGCACCGAGGGATGAGCACAGGTGCAGACGACACTGCTGCTCAAGGGAGCCGCGCCCCAGGGGCCAAAGCTGTGGCTGTGGCTCCCACGCAAGGGCCCCAGACCCTAGGGCTCCTCAAGCCACTTAAAGTATTTCAGAAAACCAACAGACAGCCTACATTTAGCCACAAGGAGGCTTCTGGGATCAACAAAAAGTCTAAGGCTTTGCTTTCGGCTGGAATTATATCAGCTCAATGCAGACCATCTCGTGCTGATAAGCATTCTGAGGGTCCGGGTACCAGAACCAGATTGAGAAAATGGAGAAAGAAGTAATAACTTAACAATCTCTATATAACAAATTTTTTCCAAATGTGGAGTGTATAGCGGATAATAAAATGGATCTTAGATGCTTATTTCCTTAATATACAAAGAGCTCCTACAAATCAATGAGAAAAAGATGCATAGCCCTCCCTCAAAAGGGTCAAAGGCCAGTAACATGGGATTCACAAAAAGAGAAGAAAGTAAAATAGTCAACAAATATAGGAAAATATGCTCAACCTCACTCTTCAAGACACTTAAAAAATTTTAATGACATATCACTTTTCACCTATCACATTGGCAAAGATTTAAAAGTTTGATAATACTCATATTAGTGTAGATGCAAGAATATGGACATTCGCATACACTACTGGTGGAACTGTAAATTGTTATAGTGTTTCTGGAAGGCAATTTGGTAACATATATTCAAATTTTAATCAGCTGACAATCTGCAAATATAGTTGTTCATCTCAGCACTGTCTGTAATAGTAAAAACTGGAAGCAGCTTACATGTCCAGCAAAAAAAGGAACTGGTTACTCGAGTCTTTACAATGGACTTTGCAGTCAATACAAAGAATGGGTAGATCTACAGGTGTCAACGTGAAAAGGATGCCCAAGATATGACATTAAATGAAAAAAAGTAAGCTTTTATTTTTGGCTGTGTTGGGTCTTTGTTGCCGTGTGCGGGCTTTCTCTAGTTGTGGCGACTGGGGGCTACTCTACGTTGTGGTGCGCGGGCTTCTCATTGCGGTGGCTTCTCTTGTTGCGGAGCATGGGCTCTAGGCGCGCGGGCTTCAGTAGTTGTGGAGCGCAGGCTCTGGAACGCAGGCTCAGTAGTTGTGGCGCACGGACTTAGTTTCTCTGCAGCATGTGGGATCTTCCCAGACCAGGGCTCAAACCCATGTCCCCTGCATTGGCAGGCAGATTCCCAACCACTGTGTCACCAGGGAAGTCCCTGCTTTTAATTTTCATATACCTTCCTCTGATCTTATATTATTTATCCAGATTTTTATAATTTTAATGATTTTTTTATTAAGTATAATTGATATATAACATATTAGTTTCAGGTATACAACATAATGATTCAATATATGTATATAAATTGATTTTTTAAGGGGCCCTTGGCAAGGAAAAGATGACAGCCCCCAGTTTAGAAGCACTGGGTGATTTCTAAGAAGGGGCCATTGGAGGATGTGAGGATGGCTGTCCCAAGGCCTAGAGGGGAGGCTTGGACAGTCCATTGCAGAGGAGGGAAGCCCTGTAGGAGCAGGCCTCTCTCTCATCTGCAAGAGGAGGTCCGTGGAGGGAGGTCTGCTCTCTCAGCACCTCCATCCCACTCAGGCAGGGGAGACAAAGGGAGCCTAGGGAGAGAAGCCAGCCCTTAGATACCAGTACAAGCGTTGGAGGGGCAGACGGACTTACCCTGGGGTCTGGTCCAGCCCCTCCTCCTCTCCCTACACCCCAGGGTTCCTCCTTGTCTTTCTGTCTGACCCAGGCCTGACAAAATCTCTGACCCACAAGAACAGAATTTGCACAAGAACTTTTCTAAAAGGAAAAGAAAAAGTGAAAAGACTGGCAAATAGATGGCTGTTTGAGAACAAGTTTTTGACCGAAAGATGTCACAGCCTAGCCAGAGATGCTGGGGCCAAGGGTGGGGTCCTCTGGTGGAAGAGGACTTTTGTGGTCTTTGTGATATCCCTCCAGCCCACCCATCCCCACCTTAACGCCAGTGCTATGGAGGCAGAGTAGGGTCACATGGCCCTTGACTGGGATGTCAGCTCCTAAGTTTCTTTCCAGGGCTGTCACTTTGCTTCCCTGACCATCTGTCTCTTTATCCATAAAGTGGAGATCATGGCACCTTGAGGGTTGATGTGAGAATTAGAAACATAATATAAATAAATGTTACAGCACGATGATTGCCACATAAAAAGCATATAGCTAACTACCTTTTTTTGGTAATCACTTTGCAATATATACATATATCAATTTATTATGCTATACATATTAAATTTACACAGTGTTACATGTCAGTTATATCTCCATAAAGCTGGGGGGTGAAGATCATATATAACCATATCTGTTCATCAGTGTTCTCTGAACACAGCCTTACCTCTGTGCCTTCGCTCTGCTCGTGTCCCCATCCAGGATGCCTTTCCTTTTTCTCCAACTGGCAAAATCTTATTCATGTTTCAGGGCCAAGCTTCAGTATCACCTCCTTTGTCAAAACTTCTGCAGCCCTCAATGAGCAGAAGCATCCTCTCCTCCTCAGGGTTTCCGGGCACTTGTTCATAGCCCCTCAACCCTTACCAGCTAAGTCGTGGGAGTTTTTGGCCCTGTGCACTGGGGGGTCTGGGCCAGGATGCTGCCCTCCCATCGTTGTGTCCCTCTCTCTAGCACAGAAGCCACCGAGTAAAATCTTTGTCAAATGCGCATGTGAATGACTTCTGCTTGTCCTGACAACCTTCCTTCCTCCACTTTGGGGAAGAGAGTGAGTAGGGGAATGGGACTTCCTTCTCCCTAGCTGCTTTCCTGGATTTGGTTTGATTCCAAAGGAGCTGGGGTGCCCTCAGGCATCCAGTTCAGATGCTTCCTGATGCTGGGGCTCCCTCATTTGGTGGAGGGGCTGGGGATACCAAAAGCAAGGGGCACAGCTGGAGAGCTGGACTCGGGTGGGGCGTATGCCCTAGAAGGGTGGGTGCCCAACCCAGGGCTGTCCCATCAGGTCACCTGACCTGGCAGCTTCAATGGCCACACGCTGGCTTTTTAAGGAATGGAGCCGGCCTGCCTCCACCCCTACCCCAACACACACACACACACACACACACACACACACACACACACACACACACGGAGCTGTAAGCAGCTGGCCTGTTTCCTCTGGGCCTGGTGTTCCTCCCCACTTCCAGAAGGGCCACCCCACCCCAGACCTGGGCTAAGGAAACATCGTGGGTCTGTCCTGCCCCCTGCTGGCCTCGGAGAAAATGGCCCCTCGGCTGAAGAGGCTGGGGAAAGCGCTGGGGGCTCCCTGGCCACCCTGAGTGGCATTGCTCCCGAAGATAAAGACCACCCCAGGCCCAACCTTCCAACTGCCCTGTGGGTCTCACCATTCGACCTTACTTACTGTTCAAGTCCAAACTCCTTAGCCGGGCAAAGTCCTCCAGGACCTGGTTCCAGTGTCCCTTTCCAAACCGATTTCCCACCACTCCCTCCCCAGACCTTGGGCCCAGGTGAAGCATCTGTTCTTTGTCCTTAGAGCACACTTGCCAGTGTGTCCTGACCTCCAGCCTCAATGCAGACTATCCCCCTTCTAGCAATGCCCTTGCCTTTTCTCTCTGCTTCAAGATCTGGACAAGTGTCACCTCCTGGCTGAACGCCCCAGCTTCAGACGTCCTCACCCTGCCGAATCTGTCCTCCAGCACTCGGCCAGAGTTCATTCCTGTCCCCTGCGGCTTGTGCTCACCCTAGTCTCATCTGCAACTAGACCAAAGGATGCTCACATTGGAATGTGTGCAAGCTCAGAGGTTCAGCACAGGGCCCTGCACGCAGTCGGTGCATAATCAGTGCTGGGTGGGGCAGGTGATCAATCCCAGCACCTCATACTTCTGTCTCTCCCATCAGCCCCCAAAGCCTTGAGGAGGCTGGCAGGGTCCCTCGGGAGGGGAAGGATGGTCTCAGTTTAAACTCTAGGTCATCCTCCAGCCCCCTTACCGTCACAGAACTAGTATTCTGGCAGTGCCAGCTGTCAGGGAGAGGTGGCGAAGAGGGGGAGGCCCCCTGACATGCAGCTGGACTTGGGAGAAATATGTGTCCAAGGGACACCGACCCCTTCCTCAGAGCAGGATCCAGGGCACTCCCTCCACTCACAGCCACTTCTGCTTTCCTAACTTCTGGTTCCTGTCTACCTTCATTCATTCATTCACTCACTCATTCATTCACTCAGTGATCCTCTGTTGGGTGGCAGGCACTGGCTTGGTTGTGGGTATTACACGGAAAAGACAAAAAACCCTGTCCTCGAGTATTTCCTTGCCTAGTAGAAGAGAAAATGAAGGTCTTCACCAATATCTTGGACTGAGGTTTCAGACAGAGATATAAGAAGCGGCACGTCCTCTCAGACCACAACCCCTGAACCGGCTGAGAGGCAAGGGAATCCAGGGAGCCTTCCAGGATGAGGGCATGTTGGAGGTGAGATGGGAAGAAGGAATAGGCATTAATCAGGCTAGAAAGATGGGGTGGCAGAAGGTGAAGCAAGGTCTGGATTTCCAGGTACTTCTGTGCAGATGGCTTTAGGGTGGGACGGGTGTGAATGGGAGAGAAGGCAGAAAGCAGATCTCAAGAGCCATGGGCGAAGCTAAAAAATATTTTTTTTCCCCTTAAAGCAATGGGAGTAACTGAAGGATTTATAAGCAGGGAAGTGATGTGTGTAGATCTGAAATTTACGAAGATCTGTTGGGCAGAGGTGGGGAAGCAGCAGAAGGGAGAATCCCTGGGGAGGAGACACGTGGGAGGTTTGGGAGGCTGTGGTGGAATAAGGGGTGAGGTGCAGGGGTGTGGGGACTGTCTGAATTAAGGCAGTAGCAGCAGGGATGGAAAACCGTGAGTGCATTTGGGAGTTTTAAACAAGAAAAACCCAGGACTCAGTGACTGGATGTGGGGAGTGGATGGTGGGACCAGAGACTGAGATAAGGACACATGCATGAGGAGGAACAGACTCAGTTTGCAGCATGGTGAGCCCGAAATGTTTGGGGGACATTGGCCAAAGCCGACCAAGAGATGGCCAGAGCTGGGTCAGAGGTGCCGAGAGACTGGGCCTGAGCCATCAGTGGAGGCACCTCCTAGACCATGGCTGAAGCCTCGGGAGTGGCTGCACTCGCCCAGGGACAGTGGGCAAGAGAGAGGAGGGAGGTGGAGAGGGAAGGTCTTGCTCATTTTAGAGGTGCTATAGCCAACCACCGAGGGACAGGGAGGAGAGAACAAACTAGAGGCAGTGTGGTTAGTGGAAAGGCGTTCACATCAGAGGACATGGATTCATATTCTAGCTCTTTCAGATACATAACCATTTCCTTACCTCTCCAAGCCTCAGTTTCCCCAATTGTGAGATGGCCTTCATAATACCTACTTTGTAGCATTATTGAAAGAAAAAATAATAATACCCGTAAAGCACATCACACAGCTCCTGGCAAAGAGATGTTCAATAAATGAAAGCCACTATTATAAATGGCAAACATGGAGAAGCGGCAAAGTTTCCAGAATCTTCCAAGTCTGCTAGTGCGCCTAACTGGAAGCCCCTTTGAGCCTCACCTGCCGATTTTGTTAACAGGTAGATAAGCGAATCCAGGCAGGACATAGATGTCCCTGAAGCTCCCACTTGTGTCCCTGAGGGGCACAGGCTGGGAGACCCAGCCCTCTGGGGCCCCTATTCTCCCCAGTGATGGTGTTCTCTGGATGGACACCACAACCCACCCCTCCTGACCCCTGCCTTGCCCTTCAGGACCTTCCCTGGAACTGCAGCTTGCTGGTGGAAGGGCATAACTGGGGCCTCAGCCTCTGCCCTGTGTCTGTGCCCAGCTGTGTCCTCCCCACCACACAAGTTCCTGCGCTTCCTCTGGGCAGCCCCAGACCGAGTGAGGTGGAAGGGATAAAAAGGTGCGGGACAGTGGAGGAGTCAGAGAGCCCATTAGGACTGAACTGCCCAGCTTCCCTGCGGGGGACAGGCGGGGGAGCTCCCCAAGCCAGAGGCCATGCAGGCAAACTTCATTCAATGAGGTGTCAGCCCTGGCCCCAGTTTCCTCATCTGTAAGATACCAGGCGGGGCCAGGCCACCTCTGAGGTCCCACTCACCAAGACTGCCTATGATTCCACCGTGTCCTCGCCTTTCCTGTCTGCAATTCACGTACTGACCAGCAGAGGGAGCCCACACCTCTTCCCAGCCAGCGCGGAGGTCGGCCTGGGAGGCTGGCCAAGGGTGAGGAAAAGTTCTTACTAAATCACCGCTGTTCGGGGCGTGGGACATGCTTAGTACAGTGTCAGGCCAGGGCAAGCGTTCAATAAGTAGTAGCCATGGTTGTCTCCATTTTGCAGATGAGGAAACTGAGGTTCCAAGAGTTAAATCTGCCCCCAGGGGTTCAGGCACTGATGACTATTTAGGCAGCTCCGGGAGAACTTGATACTATCTCTTAACCTGTGAAGAGCTTTCCTTAAAAGAGGAGACACACTAGGTGATTGTTCCAGGAATGCAGGCCTGACACTGGCCTAAGGAAGAATGTTCTAACAGTCGGGGCTGGCTGGCTGGAACAGGGACTGCCTTGACTGTGAGCACATTCTCCAAGGGAGTGTTTCAGGGGGCCAGGAATTAAGGGGTTGTGGATCTCCCTAAGGCCCCCTCCAGCCCAGGGGACCACATTCTGAGAGGACTGAAGGGCCTGGTACAGTGGGTGCCTGCCCTGAGTCACAGACACCACTGCCCTTCTGGGGCTCAGCGCCCCGCCCCCCTCACCCCCACCCCGCGGGGCCTTGCAGCTGTCCACACTCTCCCTGGGACACGGTCAGCCTCAGGGCTGGAGATGCCCAGCATCTTCTCTGCAGGCCTCTGGATCCCAGTCCCAGGACAAGGGGCAGCCCCCCCACTGGCTGTTCCGCAGCTGGCCCCTCCCTCTGAAGCTTGTTCTGGAATCCAGGGAAGGCCTCTCAGGGCAGGGTCTTTGGTGGCCTGAGTTCTGTGGTCTTTGCACAAGGCTACGGCCCTGCCAGCCTGCTGGGGAGGTCAGTGCAGCCACAGATCAGGCTCATTGGGCTCATTCTGGGAGCCCAGTGACGCTGGCGCTCAGGCCTCTCTTTGGACAAATATTCTGGGTCGGAGTTGGGCAGGCTGGGGTTCCAGCCTGAGCTGCTGTCCAGTTTCAGAGCAGAGCATGGTGGGACTCTTCTCTGGAAGGATGCTGCCTGTCTGTGGCACAAGCGCACCCCATGGGGGGGACTGAGTGGGGAGGGTGGGAAGCGGCCAGAAGGACAGCCTCTCAGGCCCAAGCTGGTCAGGTAGCAGCCTAGCACCGGTCTCTCCTGGCTGACACACTTAAGGCAGGACATTGCCCACTGGCTCCCATCGAACCACTGGAGAGACTGTAAAACTTTGGACTCTGGGACTCGTTCCTGGACTCTGCATGGGTGGAGTCTAGGACTCTGTATGTTCAGCCAGGCTTCCCAGGGATTCCCACGGAGCCAGGTACTCGAGACAGTGCTCTGCAGAGACCAAGGTGGCAGCCTGCCTGGCACCGTGCTATGCTGGTGTTGCCAAGGGAGCTGGGGAAGACCTGCCAGGGAAGAGACATCTTGGAGGTATCAGGTCTGTTCCGTGTGGCTCTGCAGGGAGAGCTGGGAGCAGCAAGAAGGACTTACGGGGAGGCCAGTGCTGGGAAGCCTATTTACGGAGCCCCTCCCCTGCTCCAGACATGTGACCTATGTTGTCTTGCGTCATCCTCCCCGTCATCATCAGCCCTTTTGATGAACCATGAACCCGAAGCTCAGTGAACTCAGGTTCCAAGGCCACACAGCTAAGAGCCAGAGTTAGGGTTCACACTGAGTGTTTCTGGCTCTGCGGCCCTTGCTCTGGGCTGTGGAGGGTTCCACACGGCCTGCGTTGCTGGAGAGGTAGTGAGGGCCTGGTCGCTAAGAGGGTCCCAGTAGCAGCTGGATGCTGCAGAAGGGCACCTTACTTCTTGTGGAGGAGCCATGTGGGGTGGGACTATGTGGCACGGGTGTGAGGGCCAAGAAACCACGGAGACTGCTCAGCTGGCCCTAGGCTCCCACCCATCTCCTCCCCACCCCCCGCCCAAGGCTCAGGAGGGACAGCACAGCATGTCCAGCACCTCTCAAGGCCAACCAGGGTATGGCCTGGCCCCAGCCCAAGTGCTGGGTGGCCTCCATGGAGAGACCTGAGATTCCTCAGGGGCACAGCCCAAGGCCTTTGGGACCCTCGGGGACCACACAGCGCAGAGGGGAGGGCTGAGCCCTCCCGCTGGCTCTCCTGGGGCCCCAGGCTACTGAGCTCACCCACCAGCAGACACCCCTGGGCAGGACTGAGTCCCAGGGCTGCAGGAGGAGCACCTTCCTGGACAATTTTGTGTTGTTTTGTTACTTTAAAAATTCCCATTTATTTTGCATGGGGTGGAGAAGGAATGGAGAGACAATGATTACAAAAGTAACATGCTCTTTGGGGAAAAGTTGGAAAATACAGAAAAGCACAAAGAAGAAGCCTCCCTGCAAAAAAGCCCTGAAGATACCTGACATTGTTTCTTCAAGTACCTTTTCTTCAAGCCAAGTTGCGTAGGTTCCAATGGCACTCCTGCCATCTCTGGGCTGTGACCCAGGATAAATTACCTCTCGCCTCCTGGTGCCTCAGTTTCTTCCTGTCTAACCTGGAGATGAAAATAACAGAACCTACTTCAAAGGGTTGTTGTGAGCATTCAACAGATAGGTGCCTGTCACAGAATGGATGCCGAATAAATGTTTAGATTCACATGCTGACGTTTATTTCTATGTTTAGATTTTCGTGATTATAATTCTTTTTTTTACAAAATTGAGTATTACCATTTTGTAACAAGCTTTTTTTCACCTAATACAAAATCATGAACATTTTCTATATTTAGATTTATGATTGCAATGTTTTCTGTTTCGATTTACATGATTAAAAGTTTTGTTTAGATTTTTTCTGTTTTTATTTATATGATTTCAATTTATGTACTTCTTTGTTTATTTCACAAAACTAGGATCTTACAGTATCTACCATCGTGTGGCCTGCTGTCTCCGTCTAATGCCGCACTGTGAACTTTCCTGCGCATCACTGAGTAGACTTTTACACGCGGTTTTGAATGGCTGCATCGTGCTCACCTTGGGCAGTGGATTGAAATGGAGACAGGAGCAGAAGTGCATGACAGAGGCGTTGGGTGAGCCCGCTCCCCTGCACACCCATGACAGGCGGCCAGGCCAGGCCCAGGGAGGGCGACCCAGGCTGCTGTCCCTCTTGGGACAGTGAGCTGGGCCCATGTCCGTCCCCTCCCTTGAGATCATCAAGGACAGGCCCTTCTTAGAGACTGCCCCTTCCTAAGCAGCCCTCCCCGGCCTGACCCATGGTTCCTCTGTACGCCAGGTTTTCTGGCAGCCTGCTCTGAATCACAGTCCAAGGTTCAGGCCTCTGGTGAGGAGCTTTCCAGACGTCCCTGAGGGCCTTTCCACCAGGGCTGTCTGGGTGAGGGGAGGCTGGATGAATCTGGGCCCCTGGGACCACCTACCTCCCTGGATGAGGGGTAGGATGCAAGATGGAGGGGAGGGAAGAGGAGGCATGTGTTGGAGTGTCACCCAACAGATCCAAGGCTGGATATGGAGGCGGAACCAATTGCCCAGAAGTGGGGTGAGGGATACTGAGAATGTCATCTAGATTGTCATCTAGAAAAACATCCTGCTGCCACGGACAGTTAGGAGAAGGAAGGAGAAACAAGGCCTGAGAACTGGCTTTGGGCTTGGGGGGTTAGGAGACTGAGGAACTCAGGGTGAGCTAGGCAAATGGGGGCAGGCCTGAGATTCTAAGCCCAGTCTCCCAGTCCCTGGATGGGGCTGTTTCTAGGAACGCCTAAGGCCCAGCCTTCCTTCCTGAAAACTTAATCCTCCGACACCACACAGGCCCCACAGAGTTGACCATTTGCCCTCAGATCACCCCCTCCCAGCCTCCTCCTGCTGCCAGACCCCTTTCCTTCCTCGGCCTCTGCCGGGAGGGAGGTGGAGGCTCCAGAGAACCAGGGCAGAGGCCGTGTGCGCGGGAGCTCCCGCTGGCTCAGGCCCCTTCTCTCCCAGCGAGGCCGGCCCGTCCAGCTACTCCCTGGACCCCACTCTATATCTGTCTGCTTCTTCTACCCCTGGAATGTAAGCTCCAAGTGCAGGGATGTCATCGCCCTTATTTACTCTGTCTGGCTCATAGAAGTAATTTGCCCTGCATGCCAGCACTGGGGGCAGCAGAGATGGGGTCTGTTTCTGTGACTCCCAGCAGCCCGGGGGCCAGGCACCAGCCCCTGGCCGTGACCACCATGACTTAGGCCCCAGGCCCCCAATCTGACGTGGAGGCCTGCCTCGTCTGTGCAGGATGCCAGCCAGAGCTCGGGCTGGACGCTGCTCTGGCACTCAGCTCCACGAGCCTGAGGTGCTCCTAGCTGACACCCCACCGCTAGAGGCCTTTCAGCCACAAATAGGCCTCTCTCCTCAAATAACCAGAGCCCTGGCCTATCTCCCTCACTGCTCTTCAGGAAAGCAGAGCTCTCTTTCCCCAGAGCCCTCCAGAGATCCCCACTACCGATCAGGGTCTGCTCTGGAATTTCCGAGAAGCCCAGGCCTGTTTCCCGGGCCAGGCAAGGGTAGCCTGGAGGGGCTCCTTGACCCCTTCAGTCTAAAACCTGTGCACCTGGGTCCATCCCTACCCACCATTCCTCAGCAGCCTCTCTCTATGCCCTGAGAACAAGCAAGTGGCAGGGCCCTCTCGGGAGGCAGGGACCAACGACATCCTTGTCACACCATTGTGCAAAAGCTTTCAGTGAGGGGCTTCCCTGGTGGCGCAGTGGTTGAGAATCTGCCTGCCAATGCAGGCGACACGGGTTCCAGCCCTGGTCCAGGAAGATCCCACATGCCGCGGAGCAGCTAAGCCCCTGCGCCACAACTACTAAGCCTGCGCTCTAGAGCCTGCGAGCCACAACTACTGAAGCCCGTGCACTTAGACGCCGTGCTCTGCCACAAGAGAAGCCACTGCAATGAGAAGCCTGCTCACCGCAACTAGAGAAAGCTCGCGCGCAGCAACGAAGACCCAACGCAGCCAAATAAATAAATTAATTAATTAAAAAAAAAAAGCATTCAGTGACTCCACTTACCACCAGATGATAAAGACACACTTATCCCCTGTCACCTGCCACCACCTGCCTGCCATACTCAAACACACATGCGTGCACACACACACACACACACACACTCTAGCCATTCCCAGTTTCTAATACTCCATTTCACCCATCCATCCAACAGGATTTTTACTCCTTCCACCTGGCATTCCCTTCCCACTTCATTGCTGGGCCAAACTCCTACGTGATTTTTAAGCACTGACCCCAGCATCCCCTTCTCTGGGAAGTTTTCTCTGATGCCCCCAAACAGAGTATGGTCCTTTGTGCCTGGGATGCCACAGTGTATGTATTTGTCCACAGGTCCTCCTCTCCTCTATAGACTGTGGTAATAAACTACCCTGGGGTCTCAGGCATTCCAGTCTGATGGGGACATACCCCTCAAGGTGACACCTGCAGTAGTGGGGGGACATGTGTACAAGGCATCTGGGAAGCCAGGGCCAGAGTCCCCACCAGTCTTGGGCAGTGGGAAGGCTTCCAGAAGAGGCAGAGCTTACGGGTAGACACGAAGCATAGTGGGCTTTTCCCATGGGCAGAGAGAACAGCGGGTAGCTAGGTACCAAGGCATGACGTGTCTAGGAATCACAAATCATTCTCTAAGCTGAGTGTAAAGTGTAAGTGGCACAAGTAGGGGGAGATAAGGCCATAATCAGAGGCAGGAGCCTCAAGTTCATGAAGTTCCTATTCCATTAAGTAGGACCTATGGCGCTGTTTGCTACATTTGGGTAAGAGAGAATACGAGTCTCTCATCTAGCCACCATTTCATGCGCTGCTGCTGACTAATTTATCAAGGCAATGGTTCAGGGGCGAAATGATGCCCAAAGTGATCCAAGTCCCAGTTTAACAAAGAATGTAATAGTGAAAGCTTTTAGAAGGAATTCTTTCTAAATCCTTTGAAATTGAATTCCTGGACCTTCTAGGTTTCCTACAATTAATAAGAATTTATCCAATAAATTGTTAGATGTCTTCAAGTTTTAATAAATTTGTGCATCTTTTTTAAGTGCCATGATAAGGCATTTGGATTTTATCCTGAGATGAGAGGGGAGTTAGTGATGGGTTTTAGACAGAGGAGTGAATGATCAGATTTCCAGTTAAGGAAGATCCCCTGTCTGCAAGGAGGAGGGGAACTAATAACAAGACTGGAGGCTGGGAGGGTAGGAGACTCCAGCACCGTCACAGGCAGACAATTTGACAATTGGGGGACACTCAGGCCCCGGCAGTGGGGTGGGAGGAAGATGGATCTGTACGAACTTGCTAAGGAGATGGGACCCACAGGATGGGTGATGGGCCAGGTACAGGGGCTGAGGGAGGACTTGGGGTGGCCCCAGTGCCCTGCTTGCATGCTTGGCTGGTGTTGGTGCCTTTGCTGAGCTGGGAACATGGGAGGAGGGGCTGGGTGGTTTGGAGGGAGACACCGAACTCAAGCTGAGTTCCAAGGTGTCCCTAGCATGTAGCACAGTGCCTGGCAGAGAGGAAGCCCTCAGTATATAGCTGTGGAGTGAATGTATAAGTGAATGAATGAATGAATGAGTGAATGAGTGAAATGAGTCCCTAATCCCTTCCCCTCCCACCTGCGTCCTGGCTCCTGGTGCCCCAGCCAGGATTACTTTGCCAAAGAATTGCTTTGACACTTGGAGCTTTCTTTGTGCAGAAGCATCAGTTTGGTCCCCCAGTCCCCAGGGATGAGGGGCCTGGCCTCTCCATCTCTCCTAATGCCCCTCTTTACCGGAGTGGTTCCACAATGCCTGGCACTGAAGAAGCCCCAGGCCCAGCCCCACCCAAGCTGCAAAGGGCTCCCGTCTGAGGATACCCACACTGCTCCCAAGGGCACTCCTACAGGCCCCTGCAGATGCAAGACGCTGAGGATGCAGATGGAGCTCTTGTTTTCTCCACCTGAAGATTTCACACGGATTTCTGCAGTGGGCTGTGCCCCTCCCCCAGCCCCCTCCCCCATCCTCCATGAGAGTGCCAGCTGTGCTGGCCCCTGAATGCGAAAATGGGGAGAAGCCTGTGGGAAGGGCAGGGCCTGGCCTGAGCTGAGTAAGATAAGAGACATAGTCTTGGCTGGGCACCTGGGCCGGGGCTGGGGCCGGCACTGGGGGAGGCAACGAAGGGACAGGCTGTCCTATCTGGAAAGAAGCTGAAGGACCAAGAGGCTGAGACCCAGGGAACAGAACAGCCAGGGAGGTCAGGAGAGCTGGTCCCGTGTGGCCACGGCTGGGGGCTGGCTCAGCAGCCACCTGATCCCTGGGCCCCTAAAGCTGGCTGCCCCGTGGACTCTCTTAGGTGGGGAAGGCCCCCAGCCAGGACCCCCTTCCTGGACTCCAGGCCATCCAGGGCGGTGTTGGCTGGAGCGGGGGCAGGGAAGGAGGCTGAGATCTCCTGGAATGGACCCAAGGAAGCGAAGGGTGGGCGTGCTGGCTCTGCCCCCAGACCACAGGGCTCTCCAGCACAGATCCTAACCCGACGGGTCCCGGGTCTCTGCCCACGAGACCCACCACCGCATGGACACGGACATTTCCCTCCCTCCTCTCCCCTCCTGCCTCGCTCCCTGTTTACACCCTACCTCCCTTGTTAGACTGTGAGCCCCCAGAGGGCAGGCAGCCTGGGTGCCAAGGAAGGCTTTTAAACACCGTGAAGCACGAGGAGTGGGTAAGTTCACGAATAGGCACAGAGGCAGACCTCAGTTTCCTATCTCTGCTGAAGCCACCCAGGCTCAACCAGAGGTCTGAGGGCACGGGGTAGGGTAGGGCAGGAAAGAGCGGATGAGGGAGAGGGCTCCCTGCTGGGTCAGAGGGGAAAGAAGAAAGGGCAGAATGAGGTGGGCCCTGCTAGGAAGAAGTCTTATCCCTCCACCTAATGCCCATGGTGGTCCCGGCCCCCAGCCTTCATCTGCTCTCACAAACTCCACATCCTGCTCGCAGGTACCACCTGGGCACACACGGTCACGAACCCACGTGCGCAGCACACACAGGCACACGTGCCAGCCCACAGCTGCCCCCAAGGCCGGGGCCCACCTCCAGCCGCCTGTGCCCTGACCACAGAAGCCAGACTCTCCCGAACCATGGGTGCCCTCTCCTTCTGGTCCCAACCCTGGTGCCTGTTGCTGACCTGGGGCCTCAGAGGAGGTACCCAAATGGGGAGGCAAGAGGGGGCCACACACTAATGGCAGAGGCAAGCAGAGGAGGAAGCTGGGAAGCAGGAGTCTGGCTAAGCTTGGGACACATGTCGGCACAGGCATTGCCACAGGCCCAGGCTTTGGTGCTGGGCAGGTGGTGGCCTAGGAGACCTTCCCACCCATCAGAGTCCAAAGAGCACAGGTGTGGCTGCCTCATGGCCTCACCAGCGTTAAGACCTGTCTGCGCCGTCAGGGCTCACCTGATCACAGGGCCTCTGCCCGTGGCTGCGCCTCTAGCAGAGAAGCCACTGCCTTCCCACCACCAGCATCAGACCAGCAGCTCAAACAACTGCGCCTTTGGGGGGACCAGCCACCAGGCCTCACTGGGACCCAGGTAAGGGACTGGCCCTCGGCGAGATCAGGGCCCACCCAAGCCGCGGGGGATGCCGGATGCAACTCAGTGAGGCTTCCCAGGCCAGGGCCTCCTGCCCATGTCAGATGTAGCCAGGACGAGCAGCCCTAAGAAGAGCTTGGGACTCGGCCAAGGGCTAGCCAGCCAGGAAGCAGGGCTCCAGCCGCATCTCTGGGCTGCTTCTCCCAGGGTCCGGGATGCAGACCCGAACTCCTTCCCCACTCCAGGTCCCTAAATTTGGGGGATAAATGGGGAAACTGGGCTGCCAGAGATCCCCCCTTCCCAGGGGCAAGGAGGCCCCCGCTCCTCCACCCCCCACCTTCCATCCCCCCATCCCCACGCCCCACCTTGAGGATCCCCCCATCCCCTGCCTGTGTCATCAGGATCTTGAGCAGCAGATGTTTCCCTGAACCTGCTCACAGAGACCCACAGGGACCATCCTTGTGCGAGGCGGCTGGCGGGGAGCTAACCGAAACAACGTTCATTTTCTCTTCTTTGTCTTCTGGATCTAGAAGCAGGAAGTGTTGCAGCCTGAGAGGTGCAGCTGGGGAGAGGGAGAGCAGACTTTTAGTACCCCCTTACCCTTGGTGGGGGAAGGGTTCCTCCCAAACAAGGAAAACAGAGACCCAGCCACAATCCCTTAATTGTTTACTAGCAACCATTTCCCCAGCACTGAGTCATCTTATCAGATCTGCTACTTTCATAACAGTCCTAGTAACAGGGGCGTGGGCTGCTCTCTGACACTTTGCCCAGGATATTCCAAGGTTTCTGGACAACTCAGAGGCACCACGCAGATGCACGGACACCCACGGAACTGACACCCTATTCGTGATGCATACCTACATCATTAAATAACACATTACCTTGACCCACACACTCAGCTAACTCCCGCCCCACCCTGCACGTACACACGCACCTCATTTACTTCCATTCCGTTTCAACATATACATATTCTAGACCCCCTCTATGCCAGGAGGGCACTGTGTGGACAGCAGTGGCAAGATAAGTCCGTCCTCAGGAGGTCACAGCCCAGTGACAGAGGCACATATATAGACAGTTAAAGCATGGAGTTTGCAGTCAGACACGGCTGGGTTCATTCTCTATCAAATACTTACTTGAGATTTCAGGCCTGTTACCCTCTTTGAACCTCAGCATCCTCATCTGGTAAATGGCATAATAACAGAACCCACCCAGCAAGGTTGTTCTGAGGATTAAATGAGTTGATGGGGGTAACATCTGTAGAACAGTGCTCAGCACATAGGGCCAAGGAAGTATAAGCGATGGTAGTGAAAATTAAATGATGTAAGGTAAATGATATGATATGAAATGATATGATATGATTAAATGATATGAAGGCACTTAGCATTAGGCTCACAGCACTAACCAGGGTGGCTGCTTTTGTTAGAGAGGAACGTACAAGGTTTGGTGTGGCATTAGGATGATGGGAAGGGTGGAGTGGGGTGGTCAAGGAGGGCTTCACGGAGGAGGTGATCCTTAACCTGGAATCTATTTATTTATTTAGATTTTTGTAATTATTGAGTTAACCTTGGTTTATAACATTATATGTTTCATGTGCACAACATTATGTTTCTACTTCTGTGTACACTATAGCATGCTCATCACCAAAAATTTAATTTCTATCCATCACCACACAGTGATTCCGTTTACCCATTTCCCCCTCCCTCCTGCCCCTTCTCCTCTGGTAACCACTACTGTGTCCTCTGCATCTACACTTTCGTTTGGTTTGGTCTGTTTATATATTTTGTTTCGTTTGTTTGTTTCTTATATGCCACAAAAGAGTGGAATCATACGTTATTTATCTTTCTCTCTCTGTCGTATTTCATTTAGCATAACACCCTCAAGGTCCATGCAAATGGCAAGATTTTATCTTTTTTATGGTTAATTCCATTGTATATACAACATCTCCTTTATCCTGCATCTGTTGATGGTCAATCAGGTTGTTTCCATATCTTGGCTATTATAAGTTCCATGATGAACACAGGGGTGTGTATTTCATATTCCTTGGATAAATACCCAGAAGTGGGATTGCTGGATCATATGGTAGTTCTATTCTTCATTTTTTGAGGAGTCTCCATATCGTTTTACACAGTGGCTGCACTAGTTTACATTCCTACCAACAGTGCACAAGGGTTCCCTTTTCTTCACTTCTTTACCAACTTTTTTTTCTCTCTTGCCTTTTTGTTAATAGCCATTCTGACAGGAGTGAGGTGATACTTCATTGTGATTTTGACTTGCTTTTCTCTAATAATTAGTGATGTTAAACATCTTTTCATGTGCCTATTGGCCAACTGTATATCTTCTTTGGAAAAATGTCTATTCCCTTGAGCTGGAATTTAAAGGGTTGTGTGGGGAGGGACTCTGAGAAGAGGGTTCAGAGAACGGAAAGGCAAAGAGACAGAAGATTTAGTAAGACATTCAGGAAAGTGCAGATCACTGACACATCCTACAGAGCCCATCATAAACGTGCATACAAATGCATGTGCGTACACATACACATACACCCCTCCTGAGCGGGTCCCCAGCATAAGAGCCAACATTGGCCTCCTCCTAATTTGAGGAATTGAAACAGGCTTGGACAAGAGGCTTGCTTTGGCAGGGAAGGCTGCAGACCCTAATTCCTTCCCTCCAGAAGCTAGGCACACCCATCTGGCATATTTTACACTCAGGCCCAGGATGGGATCTGGTCCCAAGTTCCTGTCCACCCAGCTTTCCTGAGCCCATTGGAATGAGCTTTACTGACCAAATAATGGGAAGCTGGGAGCCTGCCTGGGGGCCTCCAAGGCCCAACCAAGACGGAGGGCTCCTCAGCAGAGGGTATGTCTGGAGAAGGATCCAGAAAGACCTGTGGTCCAAGCCTCAGACCCGGGTCAGGGATGGGCTGCAACAGCTGTCCTGCCCAGCTCTGCCCCAGTATCCCTCTCCCCAGCCCTGATTGCTGTCTCTTCCATTCATTTCGGCTTCTAGGGAGTCATCTCAGCGGTGTCAACATGTCCCGGCCCAGCAGCAGAGCCATTTACTGTAAGCTGTCCCTCCAGTGCCCTCTCCCGTTCCCTCCCACTGAGCTCCCTGAACCCCCTGCCCTCCATTCCCTCCCTTGCCAAGCTGACCAACCCTTATTGCTGTATATGTCTCACCTCCTTCTTCTGCCCCCCCTCCCTTGCCTTGGGCCACGGCAGTGCACCGGAAGGAGTACTTGCAGAATCTCACCTCAGAGCCCACCCACCTGCAGTTCAGGGTGGAGGTGAGTAACCCGGGGGCCCCAGACAGTTTCCTGATTCAACCCAAGTTTTCCCGTGTGTCCACCGCCCTGACAAAAAAACAGACATCTGAGATAAGTCTCTGCCACAGAAGCCAATGGCCTGACCCAGTCAGAGCAGGTGGGCTTGGGTCCAGCAAGCCTAACTGAGCATCTGCTGAATGTGGGGAAGGAGGATGGGCAGGGAAGGCCAGGCTAGAGGTTGAGGTGGTGGACGTCCTATCCCCGGGCAGGAACAAGCAGCAGAGGGATGGGTCAGGAGGCACCTGCCACCACCCCATCCCCGCCTGTCTCCCAGTCCGCCCCCTGCCCCAGCTGGAGGAAGGACTGTGTGAGGTTAGCAGTCCCTGTTTGAGGACTTGAAAGGACCACTGTCTGAGAGCGGAGCTTTCTGGGCTTGAGCTCCCCGGGGCAGGCCTGCGCAGCTTAGAGCCTACAATGGAAGCTCTGGCCCTGCGTGGGAAGACGACACTGGCTCTGCCACATCTAGTTGCCTGGAGAGTTGCTGACACCACAGAGAAAGCTCAGACTGGAAGGGTGTGGCAGCGAACAGAAGACACTAGGTCAGGTTGAAGGTCTGGGGTAGAAACCGCCCCTGGGCAGCAGCAGATCTAGGGCCCTCCCGGAGAAGAAGCAGAAGAAGCAGCGAGGGATGCTGGAGCAACCGTCTGGGGGCTCCAGAGGGCGGCAGAGGTCAGGGCCCCCCAGCCATCTGGGCTGGGCCCAGGAGCACTGGGCTTCATGGAGGGATGGGGGTTAAGAACGGCTTCGGTTAGGTTTAGCAGGCAAGAGCAAGAAGAGGCATGTCCAGGATGCCAGGGCACTTGGTCATGTTGTCAGAGCTCCTGAATATGCCAGCCGTATGAACTGGGAGAGGAGCTGGGAGCTATGCAGAGGGCGGCGTTGTGGGATCAAGGGGCAGGAGGCAGACAACCTCCCCCCAACCAGGGCCTGGAGGGGAGGGTGAGGGGCAGGACTGTGACTGGTGAAGGCAATGTTTGGATAGGAGAAGGGAGGGGTCTCCTCAAGGATAAAAACACTGCTGGAATGATCAGACTAGCAGGGGGCAAGGGCCTGAGTGGAGACAGAGGTCAGTATGGACCTCTCTGGGCAAGAATCCGGGAGAAGGGGGGCTTGACTTCTTCCTGAGAGACTGGGAGGTGATGGGTTAGCAGAAGTGGAATGCACCTTCTGGGCAGGGGGAACAGCACGAGAAAAGGCACGGAGACAGGAACGCTAGGTCAGGGAGGAGATGGACCAGGCTGGGATGGTGATTCCAAAGAGGGCAAAGGAAGCCGGGGACAGAATTTGAGCATCCTATATATATCCCACCCAGAGGAGTTCAGACTTATTTGTTGGGTAGCTGAAGCCCACATCTACCACGATCTAGCCCCCTCAGCTGGCCTGGACTGTTAAAGGCCATGACTGTCCTTCCTCCAGAGTCCTAAACCCCCTCCTACAGCCCCTCAGACCCTGACTTGGGAACCCCATCCTAGCCTGACTGCCTCTGGCCAGCACACAGGCCCCTGAAGTTTGCTTTATAGGGATGGCCTGGCACTCCCCAGCAAGGAGGCCAGGGACATGTCTTCCCCCTCTGCTGCCTTTCCCCCACCCCCTAGCCCTACGCATTCCCACCTGTGATCCCCTTCTCCAAACCTTCTCCCAGTCCTGCATCTTCTCCTCTCCCCTCAGCACCTGCTGACATGTAAGCTGGGGACACAGAGAGTCCAGGAGCCCAAGGATGCCCTGCAAAAGCTGCAGGAAATGGATGCTCAGGGCCGGGTGTGGAGCCAGGACTTGCTCCTGCAGGTCAGGGATGGCCGGCTCCAGCTGCTGGACATCGAGACAAAGGTCAGCCTCCCACCATTCCCTGCAAGGGATCATAGCTGACCCAGGCCGTGGGAAAGCAAGCACCAGGCATGAACACCATCGATGCATGTCCCACGTGGCAACCACCCCTCCCCATACACAATACATACCCAGGACTAGGAAGAAACGGGGGACAGAGACACAGGGATCAGGGGAGACGACGCCCCATCCCAGACCACTAGAAGGGTGGAGCAACCCAGGTCAGGAGCTCCCAGGAGTCAGCCTGGCTCTCAGTGACCTCACAGCTGACCTCTCTGCCTGGCCCAGGAGGAACTGGAATCTTACCGCCTGGACGGCATCAAGGACATCGACGTGGCACTCAACACCTGCTCCTACAACTCTGTCCTGTCCATCACTGTGCAGGATTCAGGCCTGCCAGCCACTAGCACTCTGCTTTTCCAGTGCCAGGAAGTGGGGGTGAGTAGGTGTGGAATCCAACAGCCATCACCCCCCCACTCCTCCCCGACCCCCCATCCCCAGCCTGTCTGACTGCTGCTTCCTGCAGGCAGAGCAACTGAAGATCAGCCTGCAGAAGGCTCTGGAGGAGGAGCTAGAGCAAAGGTAGGCAGCCTCTGCCCCAGCCCACCTGCAGGACCTCAGAGCTCAGGTCTGCCCCACATCTGGGGGAGCCCAGGAGCCTGTGGCCCAATAACATAGGCATAGACCTGGGGAGGGGCCAGGCTGAAATAGGGCACAGATGGGCATGGGGAAGGGGCTGGGGCGGGGCCCAGTGAACACTGGAGGCTGGCCTCAGAGGCTGACGTGGGAGGGACTGGCCCCAGAGAGCAGGCAGATGAGGCAGGGGAGAGTCAGGGAAGGCTTCAGATGGAGACCAGGGAGCAGGGCTGGTCGGGCTCCTGGAGAGAGGGAGTGGTACCCTTGGGTCCTAGGGCAGAAGGGTGGGCAGTGACTCTGTCCCAAGAACCCTGTCAAAGCTGTGTCCCCACCATGTGCTCACAGGCCCCGATTCGGAGCCCTTCTCCCAGGTCAGGACAGATGCAGGGGGCCTCTTCTGGAAAGGCCGATCCCTAAGGAGCAGGTACCTCCTCTGGAGTGCAGACCCCCTCCAGAGCAGCACCACTGGATGACCCCAGAGCACAGTAAGCTTGGGCGTGGGGGCCAGTGGGAGGAGAGGATTCCCATCAAAGGTCAAAGAAGTTCTGGGCCATGGTTCCCTTCCATTGCAGACACACCACGATCCCCAAGGCCCCTGCCACACCACTCCATCATCCAAAACTCAAGTGCCTTCACTTTGCCTCCTTCGAGGAGGTCCCCATCCCCCGGGGACCCAGGACAGGATCAGGTAACTGCAGACTGTCTTGGGCTCCTTGAGGATTTTTGGTCCTGGCCCAAGAGAGGACACCAGTCGTCTCCATCACCCCAAGGAGCCAGGTGCCAGGATGACCAAGGCAGGGCCTGGGTTGAGGAGGGACCCGGAGCCTTGGTCAGACCCTGGGCTGGGCCTGAGGCTCAGGCTTGTGGTAGGAGGGGGCGGGGGGTCAGGGTTGGGAGTTCCAGGGTGGGCCTAACTGCCCACTCAGACCATGGGTTGTTTGGGGTCCAGGAGGTGCTGAGCCACGTCCTAAGAGACATCGAGCTATTCATGGAAAAGCTGAAGGAGGACCAGTCAAACACCAGTCATAAGAAGAAGAGACAGAGGAAGAAACAGATAAAGCATCAGGGGGGTGAGTGTTGAGGGCCAGGGGAGAGGAGTGGGGGGAGAGTCTTGGGATAATCTGTGACCCACCACCTTCCCACTTCTTTCTACAGGGATAACAGAGGCACATTACATCGACTGCTTCCAGAAGATCAAGTACAGCTTCAACCTCCTGGTATGTGGCTCCCCACAAGTTCCCCAGCCCTTCCCCCCACCCCACCTCAGCAGTCCCCTCCTCTCTTGTCTTATGGACATCCCAAGCTTCTCCAGCTTCTTCCCACTCTTGGGACTTTTGGAGAAATGCCAGGCTCCCCATCAAGGCCCAGAACAATGGGGCCCTTGGGTCCTGGTGAAAGTAGGGTGGGAGGAAGGGTGGTAACAGGCTTCGCCCTGTATCCTCAGGGAAACCTGGCCACGATGCTGCAGGATACAGGCGCCCCTGTGTTCGTACACCTCCTCTTCCAAACTCTGAACTCCGTGAGTCGGGGGAGGACAGGGTGGTGCAGAGGGACATGCTGAAGTTAAGATGAGACAGAGGCCTGGGTGGGAGGTAGGGGGCAGAGGGAGTCTGGATCTGCCCTTTGCTCACCTCAGCACATTCTTCTCCTTGACCCCAAGACGCCATCCCCACTATGCACTGTCCTTAACCCCAAGGACACCAGTGGGGGCAGGAAGGAGTAGGCCTGGGGCAACGCGGTATTGCAAAAGTGGGAAGCCAGGGACCCCAGGCCCTTCCCCACTCCTGTCTGGCCCTGCAAGAGCCCAGGCTTCCTGAAACCTTCTGTCCCTCCCCAGATCCTGGAGCAGTGCCCTGAGCCTGGCCTAGCAGTCCAAGTGATCTCACCCCTCCTCACCACCAAGGCCGTTGATCTGCTGCAGTCCTGTCTAAGCCCACCTGAGAGTAACCTCTGGAAGGGGCTGGGCATAGCCTGGACCACCAGCCAGTAAGTGACGACAAAGCCTAACTGAATCAGAGGCAAGGGACGTGGGGGCATAGGGCAGGACACACAGGGCAGGAGGTGGCAGGCTCTACATTGTGTCTTAAAACAAACAGAAATTCTGTACCCATTAAACAATTAAACAAAACTCTGTACCCATTCTTCCCACTCCCCAGGCCCTGGTAACCTCTATTCTATGAAATATCTCAAAACAAATTGAAGGACTCTACCTGGAGTGTCCAACTTTTAATTAGGCTAAGTACAAACAATGAAAACAAAACAAAACCACCACTTACCATCACCCACCACTGAAGGAAAGCATTATTTCGGAAAAAAGAACAATTCTTCCCAAGGAAGGAGAGTTGGCAACCTTCTACTAAAATTTTTCTCATTTTTGTCAAGGACAAAGTGAAAACTCTGTCTCAATTCCTGCCCAGATTTTAACAATTACTGATGTAAGAGATGCTGCAAATGTAATATCAATAAGAGTTGCAACCCAGGAGCCAAGGAGCTAAGAGAGAAAGAGATATTCCACGCGGGTGGAACCGTGAGATGGGCAGTTGGGCGGCAAGGCCAAATTGATGACAGCTGTGGGGAGGGGAGGATGAGACCAGCTTGGATATGCTGAGCTGAGGTGTCAATGGAACCTGCGCAGAGACAGGGTGGCCTGGGCTTTGGGGGAGAGGTCCGACCTGGCTACAAGAGTTTGAGAATAGTCAGTACAGAAGTGATATTTGGGGCCACCTGGAGGTAAGCACTGTGGTGGGAGCCTCAGAGCTCACTTTAACAAGCATGGTCTGCTCTCCCCATGAGAGAAGGGCCTGGGGAAATTTCAAGGTGGTGAAAGGAAACATGGTTAAGGAGGCAAAGAGAAATTCCAGAGAGTTAAAAGGAGAAACAAAAAAGCAGAAGCATGAAAACCAAGAGAGACGAGGGTTGGGGATTTTTATATAAATTTATTTATTTCTTTTTGGCTGTGTTGGGTCTTCGTTGCTGCACGCAGGCTTTCTCTAGTTGCGGCGAGCAGGGGATACTCTTCGTTGCGGTGCACAGGCTTCTCATTGCGGTGGCTTCTCTTGTTGCGGAGCACGGGCTCTAGGCGCGCGGGCTTCAGTAGTTGTGGCACGCGGGCTCAGTAGTTGTGGCGCACAGGCTTAGTTGCTCCGCGGCATGTGGAATCTTTCCGGACCAGGGATCGAACCCATGTCCTCTGCATTGGCAGGTGGATTCTTAACCACTGTGCCAACAAGGAAGTCCAAGAAGAGGGTTTTAGAAAGAGAAATCAACTGGGAAAAAAACCAGTGGTTCTAGGATTCTTTTTGCCTAATGAGCAAGGTTTTTTTTTCCAATTCAGCCCCATTAAAGGATTTTTGTGTCCAATTCATCTAAAGACATAAATTATAACTTAATGTAATCAATTTCTTTTATTGTGGTAGAATATACATAGGATAAAAGTTAGTTAAACTATTTTAAGTGTATAATTCAATGCCATTAAGTACATTAACAATGTTGTACAGCCATCACCACTATCCATTTCCAGAAATTTTTCAGCATCCCAAACAGAAACTCTGTACCCGTTACACAATCAACCAAAACTCTGTACCCACTCCTCTCTTTTCCCAGCCCCCTGGTAACCTCTATTCTATTTTCTGACTCTGTTTATTATTTTAAATATAAAATTAAGTCAGATGTGGCCTAAGATGTTTTCTCATTTCTTAAAGTAACCAAAAATGAACGAATGAATGAGACGAAAGACAGAAACACAGAAAACAGAATAACTAAAGAGTTGTAAAAACTCTCAAAATAGTTAAATTTCAGATAAATTTTATTCAGGTTATTTGATTTTAGGCAAATTGACCCAAAACTATAAATAACACTAAATTCTGTGGTAATCCAGAAGGATATAGACCATACAAGGCCACTGGATCTGGCAGTCAGATTATCAGGACTTTAGAAGAACTAGTTTCAACAGAGCAATGGCAAAGGTAAAAGTCAGGTTGCAAGGCATAACGAAAGAACCAGAGGTAAGAAAATGCAGGCAGGGCATATGGACACGTCCTCAAAAAACTGGACAAAGATAAGGGAATAGAATGACAGCTTAAAGGGCACAGTAACAGAGTCAAGGGAAGACCTGAGCATGTTTTTAGGGCAAAGAAAAGGAGCCGATAAAAACGATTCAGAAGGGGGAATCATTGACTTGTCCCCGTTGAATAAATTAGCTGCCTCCTGTGTCCCATGCACTGTACTATGGATACAGCTCTCAAGGAGTTCAACATAAGTAAGAAACACAGACATGTGAGAATCATGTGCCATTCAGCGTGAGAGGAGCAATAATCCAGGGTGTCTGGAGTTCAGCAGCAGTGCAAAGAGGAAGCATTCACCTCTGCCTCCGAGAGGTAGGGAGGGGACTTCCTCGAAGAGGGGACTTGGCATTCCCCAGGCCGGCAAGCAGAGCATGACTGGAGACCACCAACAGTGTGCTGCTCCTCCTGCGTGCTAGGCAATGGGTGAGGGGGAGGCTGAGTGGCAAGTACCAGCTCCCACCCTAGAGCCGGCCAGAGTGCTGTGCTGGGATCACAAGGCGGAGTTCCACGTACTAACCCGCTAGAAAGGGATCTGCTGCTGGGAACTCTAACCAGTTAGACCCCGCGGGGGTCTTCCAGCCCTAACGCTCTGCGGTTCTACCACTCTCAGTCAAACCCCCCATCAGTGAGATAAAGTACTCATCTCTTCTGGTGTTGATATGTCTGCACTTTCACGGGCAGAGGTGAGGCTGGCCCATGGATACCTGCACTGTGGGATTTGCACATGCTTAGCTGTTCACTCCTATGTGGGTGTCCCGGGGCCTTTGATCAGTGCACGTGGGCCATGTCCTCCACTACCTAGAAGATTCCCCAGGCTAGGCCCTGTCATCTCCGCCCTCTCCACATCCCACAGCCTGGCACAGAGTGGACTCAGCCTTGTTCTTTCCCCAGGTCCAAATGGACAGGCAGTGAGCCCCTGCCCTACCAACCCACATTCTATGACGGTTGGCAGCTTCCAGAACCTTCCTACGAGGTAAGGGGAGCTTAGCACAGAGTCCTATTCAAAGCCCTAGTCTCTGGCTGGGCTTTCTCAGTCCACTATCTCAGTCCAAACCATGGTCACGTGACACCTAAGTGGTAGGTGGGTTCTGTGTGGTGGGCAGACAGGTGAGGGGATATGAGGCAGCTGTGTGCAAGGGGGTCTGTGGTCTCACACCCCACCTCCCTACCACCACGCTGGCTGACATCCTGTTCGTACTCTGTTCTACCCCTACAGGAGCCTTCAAGATACCAAGACTCTACTTCCCCCCGGTATGCCCTGGGTTTAGTCAGGACCGTAGGGTTCCAGGGAGGGAGGGACAGGGCTGATTTGTGGATCTGTGGATTCTACATGTCACTGACGTCCGGGCTCTCTTTTAGCCAGGCACATACATGTACAGGCACATCTCTCCCCTACCTTGGGTGAAGAGGCAGTTTTTCACCTTCCTAGGCTCCGATCCCTTCTTCTTTCAATACTCTCCACACGTACCTCTGATTTCCCAGAGCTTGAGTATTAAGTGCTCAAAGGAGATGCAGAAAATTCCACTGCTGGAAGAGTCCTGAGAAATCAACATTTCAGACCCCTTCTGCTTATAGAAGCCCACACCCCAAGCCCACCTAAGAAGGACCTGCCCTCAAAATCTGTGGAAGCCCAAAAGTCACCGTTAGACTCCAACGGGGAGGTATCTGGGGCTGAGACAGGGGCCCAGTCTCTGAGGCCCCACTCTCCGGCCATCCTGACTGTCTCCGGGGGTAGCGGGGGAAGCCCTAGGTTAGGGAGCAACTCGCACTTTGCTCAAGAGGAGACACACAACCACGGACGCCACCCTGGGCCCTCCAGACCCGGACCTGTCAAGCCAGCCGTGAAAATGCAAGTCCTATATGAGTTTGAAGCTAGGAACCCACGGGAACTGACTGTGGTCCAGGGAGAGGTACTGGAGGTGAGGCATGGGCTTGAGCTGATAAAAGGAGGTGGTGGTTGGTGGGAGCTACTGGGAGCATGGCGTGGGTGGCCTAGAGAGGGAGAGGGAAGGTGGGGAAGGGCCAGAAGGGAGAAAGCCTGGTGGGGGAGGGCCAAGGCTGGTCGGACAGAGGCTTGGGTCACCGCTGGAGTGACTCTTGGCAGGTTCTGGACCAGAGTAAACGGTGGTGGCTGGTGAAGAATGAAATGGGACGGAGCGGCTACATCCCCAGCAACATCCTGGAGCCCCTGCAGTCGGGGTTCCCTGGAAGCCAGAGCAAGTCGTTCCCTCCGGTACTACCCAGCCTAGACTATTCAGAAGCTATAAAGCCTGAGTCAAAGGTGGGGGCAGGGAGGATCCAGTGACAAGTGGAGGAGATGGTCCCGGTTCAACTTAATCAGTATTATCACACGCTTACTGTATCCTGAGTTTATTCGTGGGACCAGAGCAGAGAACAAGCCTTGTGCCTATCAGACAAGCGAACCATGGAGTGAGACAAGTGATCTGATGGAAGCCCAGAGAAGGGACCCAGATGATGGTGGCTGTAGGTGGCTCTGAGATGAGATGGCCTCTGACCCCCACTTCCCCTGATTCTAGGCTCCAGGGCTTCGACTTAGCTCAAGGCCTGAGGAGGTCACAGCCTGGTTGCAGGCAGAGAACTTCTCCACTGTGTGAGTGCCAAGTCCCACGGCTTTACCTCTGTAAAGGGCTCAGATAATAATCAGGCACCCCTCCCCATCACAAGAGTCTCTTCCAGGGCGCTTCTCCCTTCAACCTCAGGAGCTATGAAATTAGTTTCAGCCAATATGTTTATCTTACTCCCTGGCCTCCAGATACCCTTTCTGTGAATTCTTCTGTCACCCCAGTCTCCAAGCCCAAACAGCCCCTTCTCCACACAGACACCCAGGCCCAGTCCTTCCGCCCCACCACTGACAGTTTCTGCTGTTTCTGTTCCCAGCACAGTGAAGACTCTCGGGTCCATGACGGGGCGCCAGCTGCTTCACATGAGACCTGGGGAGCTACAGATGCTGTGTCCCCAGGAGGCCCCAAAGGTCCTGGCACGGCTGGAGGCTGTCAGAAGGATGCTGGGGGTGAGGCCACCCTGGGATCCTGACCACCGCTGGAAATGTGGGATGATCCCTGAGTGAGAGTGTCAGGTGGACAAGCCAGCAGCCCCAACCCTGGGGTGGCACTCAATGTGTCAGGTCTGGCCACAGGACAGTCCCCCAGGGGCTTGATTTCATGTGCTCAGGCATGCCTTGAAGCTCCTAGCTGATTGTTGGCATCAGCTCTGGGGTCCCTCACCTGCCACCAGCCTCACCTCAACCTTTTCTTTCCTCAGATGAACCCTTAGGCAGCAACTCAAACACCTCCAAGACCAAGACTTTCTCACAAGCAAGATGGCGGATATGATAACTCTTTAGAGCCCCGAGAATTCTTCTTTCAGGCCCCCAGGTTGCAGCGAACCCCACACCCCAGCTCACACAGCAAATAAGATGAGCAAGCCCAGAGGTTGAGACGAATGGTGCCCCTTCTCGCTGTGTTGAGAGCTCTCCCCAGTTGCCACCTATTTATTGCATCTCTTTCCTGAGCCTGGAGCACTTAAGCCTAGGTTTGTCAGGCCTCTGTTTAGCCCCCCTCCTCCCCAATAAAAGTATCTTCAAGCTTGTCATGTGCCTCTCTTGCAGCTTCCTCTGGTCCTGATGGGGGCCAAAGGCAGAGAGTCAGGAAGAGCTGGGACACTGGGCATGAAACAGCAGCAGCCCTACATCCATCACTGGGCCAGACTGTTTGAATGTGAGCGGGAATTCACTGGAGCTGAGCCAGAATTTGAGAATTATGGTCCAAGCTCTCCTTACTTTATAAACAAACTCCAAAATAAGGCTATCCTTGACATCTTTATCCTTCTGTGTACACTTCTTCCAGTATATTCCAAGGCACCCAGCACAGCTGAGGACACAACACTTCACAGGAGCAAGGAGTACCGGGGCTGACAGTGGTAGGTTTTGATCAGCCATACTGGCTGATGATCCAGAGACGCACTGAAAAAGCGTGTCAGGTGGTCCACGCTCTACTTGGCAACTTTCTCTTCTAATACTTTTGTCCCCTCCTGTTGGGTGAGCTAAATTTGAGCCCCCTCCCCAGCTTGTCTCTTTAGTGGCAGAGCATAGGGAACGCTGGACTGGAACACTGGACTGCCTGTGTGAACTCTGGCAAGTCATTTCACTCTCTGGCTTCCTTTTCTCTCAAACGTTAAGTGAAGAGCCTGTACTGTCTGTGGCTTCTGATATTTAGTATACATAGCCTTCTTTAATCTCAGAACTGTCACAGACTGCCCTCCCTACAAAACCGGTTGTACTTTCATTGATTTAGTCTACAGTTAAGGCTTGATGTACTTATGGATTAAGGGTCCTTAAGATTTTCCCTTAGTCTCTCTTAATTGAATTTGTCCATGACCCTAACACTGCCAGAATATTGTATTTTTCGACTGCCTATGTCATCCCCTCAAGTTCCTGGCCTCCGAAAATCATCTCTCTTAGCTGATGACACTGAATAAGAAAGCAAACATCTTCCCTCACAAAATAGAACAAAAGTGAGACCCTTAAGGTTTGACTTTCAAGGGCAAAAGTTAACCAGAAAAGTTAATTTGGGGGAACGGGGAGAGGAGATATTGACACATTGCCTTCTGGGGCTTCATGGAGCTGAAGGAGTCCTAGAAACAGGGAAACCCTCCAGAACCAGATAAAAAAAAGTATGCTCCCCAGATTTCCCAGCAAGGACTGAGATGAGGTGAGACTGTCTGGATATCCAAGTGCAAAGGAACTAACACAAATTGGGCTGACAGACCTAGGTTTGAATCCCAGGCCACCCATGGAAACTTGAACCTAGGAAGGCAACTCACCCAACCTCTCCAGGCCTCAATAATCTTAATGGGCATAAAACCTACTTCACAAAGTTGTTGTGAAGCTTAAATTGCAATAAATTAGTAACATACGTGAAATACCTAGACTATTGACTAGCATATCATAGGTGTTCCTTAAGTGTTAGTCTTATACCCAAGTTAATTTGTAACTGGCCTGTTATCTTAGGAGGAGAAATCAGGCATTATAAATGCATCTGTCCCAATGTGTTTGTACTTTTTTCCTTTCTTCTTTTAGTGAACTGTCCTTTTAAAAAGTCTCATCTGGGCTTCCCTGGTGGCACAGTGGTTGAGAGTTCGCCTGCCGATGCAGGGGACACGGGTTCGTGCCCCGGTCCGGGAAGATCCCACATGCCGCAGAGCGGCTGGGCCCGTGAGCCATGGCCGCTGAGCCTGCGCATCCGGGAGCCTGCCCTCCTCAACGGGAGAGACCACAATTGTGAGAGGCCCGCGTACCGCAAAAAAAAAAAAAAAAAAAAAAAGTCTCATCTTTGCTTCAGCCAAACTAAGGGGGAAATGTGAGTTCCCAAACCCCGGCTAGGGGGTCTTAGAACACAGGGGCTCTGTGTTCTAAGTAGCTGTGCTGTAGAGGCCAGGCCAGACACCTAACGAGCAGCTCCGAACTCCTCTCCATCCATCCTCAATGCACACGCCAAAGACAGAGATTCCCTGGTGGTCAGTCTCAGTCGCCTCCTGGTTCTTGCCCACCTCCCCCCAAACCCCCCACACCCGCTAGATAAATATTTATGGCATGAATCGCACTCTCTGGGGGTAACCAGGGCCCTCACCGCCTAGGCTGTTAGGGCTCCTCCCACCCTAATTGGCACTAGTAAACAAACACAATTCCGCTTCACGCGTGGAGAATGCAGAGACCCAAACCCAGGTCCGGGTCACTCTCCTCCCCTGCCTAGCCCGGGGACGGTCCGCCCCCAACCCCAGGGACTGCAGCAGTCGCGCCTGCGCGTGGCCACGCGGACACTCGGGGGGGAGGGGAAGACGACGATGGGGGCGGAGTCAGGCGCGCACGTTGGTGCCACCTACTTACGTCGGGTATAAAGCCCCTCCCGTTAGCCAACTATCCGCAGTCCGCGAAGGCAGGCACGCAATAACGAAATGTCGTCGAAGTCAACCATGATTTTGGGTTACTGGGATATTCGCGGGGTGAGTGCCGTCTCAATTGCCAAGCCGCTCGGTCTGGTAGACGGACGCGGAGGTGGCCGGGGGCTCACGGTCAGTGGTCTCCGAGAGAAGGGGTTCTACTCGGGGGCCAAACTTCCTACGCCGCGACGCTTAACGGCCCCAGCCGAGCTCCCGGGCCGCTGAGGCCGACCCCTGCCCCGCCTCTGGACACGCTGGCCTGGGGGAGAGGGGCTGAGGGCAGCAAGCCCAACGTGGTAGGTCTCAGGAGCCGTTTAACTACCCGCTCGGCGGGATGCAGCGTCTGGGCAACCGTGGGCCGGAAGCGGGCGCGGCATTGGCGGGCGTGGATTGGGGGTGCCGTTGGGAGCTGTGCAGATGCTGACGGGGAGCTTTTTTACTCCCCAGCTGGCGCATGCCATCCGCATGCTCCTGGAGTTCACGGAGACAGCCTATGAAGAGAAAAGATACACGTGCGGGGAAGGTAATGCCCCTCTGGGTGGCAGTGCGACGCCGCGCTAAGCCGAGCAGGCCCTCCAAATGTCCCTGTCTTCTTCTGCCCTGAGGGTGGCATCACGACGAGGTCGGGTGGGACTTCTGCCCCAGTCACCTGGGAGCTCTCTGCCGTGTCCAGTGTGGGGAGTGATCTGGGGATTCTCTCTCTGCCATAGCCCAACCCTGTCTTAACACTTTATGAGTAATAGTTAAGCTTTGGGGGTCTAGGTATGTGAGGTATTGGAATTAGGGTGTGTCTTTAGATCTTTCCACTCTCCTCAGGTCGGATATTAAGGAGGTTGGATCCCACTTCATTCTCTCTCTTACAGCTCCTGACTATGATAAAAGCCAGTGGCTGGATATGAAATTCAAACTAGACCTGGACTTTCCTAACGTAAGTGGCTTTAGGAGAATAGGGGACAGAAGGGAAGGTCTTCAAGTATATCCTTGCTCCTTTCCTCTCTATTCTAGGGGGATCTAGAATATGGGCTCTTAACCTGGATAGAATAGGTAGAATTCAGGGGTCCTTGAACTTAGATGGAGAAAAAATTACATTTTCATTTCCACTAACTAAAAGTTAACAATTCCTTCTGTTGTGAGTATAGGCAGTCAGTGACCTTGATTATTAGCCATGCCTGTGACTTTGTCACTAGTAGAAAATGGATATTTTTGTATTATATTAATGTGTTGCAGATATTATAAATAAATATTATTTACACTTATCATATTTTGAAAGTATGATAGTTATTACCTCTTGTTATTTAATGCATTCATAGGCACATATTACTCTTACAATTTTGTTCTTTTAATATTATATAAATCGTGTAAATATATGTAATTTGCTTTATGCATTTAAAAACCTTATTCTAAGAAAGGGTCCAGGGCTTCCCAGGTGGCGCAGTGGTTAAGAATCCGCCTGTCAATTCAGGGGACATGGGTTCGAGCCCTGGTCTGGGAAGATCCCACATGCCACGGAGCAACTAAGCCCGTGGGCCACAACTACTGAACCTGTGCTCTAGAGCCCATGTGCCACAACTATCGAAGCCCACACGCCTAGAGCCTGTGCTCCACAACAGAGAAGCCACCACAATGAGAAGCCCACACACTGCAACGAACAGTAGTCCCCGCTAGACACAACTAAGGAAAGCCTGCGTGCAGCAACGAAGACCCAATGCAGCCAAAAATAAATAATTAAGAAAAAAAAAATAGCGTCCATGGCGTGCACATACGCATACACACACACACACACACACACACAGATTAAGCACCCCTGTCTAGAATCAGGTGTGGACTCAGTTACTAACTTTTACTTACTCTCTTCTTTCTCCTGACACAGCATCTTCTCTCTACTGTTCACTTCCCTGCAAGTCTTATCTTTCCCAGGAGAGAGAGGCAGGTAGGCAAGAGAGAGTCGGGTTGTTCATTTGGCCTTTCCTTTTCCTTCCAGCTGCCCTATCTCATGGACGGTAAGAACAAGATCACCCAGAGCAACGCCATCTTGCGCTATATCGCCCGCAAGCACAATATGTGTGAGTGGGGTAGGGCTGGTGAGGTGAGGGCTGCTCACCTGGGGGTGGATAAGGCCAAATGACAGTTTGGCCTACAGGTGGTGAGACTGAAGAAGAAAAGATTCGAGTGGACATGATGGAGAACCAAATAATGGATTTTCGCATGCAACTGATACAACTCTGCTACAACGCTGACCACGTGAGTTTCCTCAGCAGGAAGGCATCAAGAAAAAGGAGCATTGAGGAACCCAAGTGTTATTTCTGCTCCATTCGCATGCAGATGATGACAGCTATTCTCACTTTCCCTTTTACTTCTCTCCCAGGAAAAACTGAAGCCTCAGTACTTGGAACAGCTACCTGGACAACTGAAACAGTTCTCCTTGTTCCTGGGGAAATACTCATGGTTTGCAGGGGAAAAGGTAGGAAGAAAGGAAAAGGAGGGGATCCCTTTCTATCTCTGCAGGTGTTAATGAACTCCCCAGACCTGATGATCTTATCGTTCCTCTAGCTCACCTTTGTGGATTTCCTCACCTATGATGTGTTAGATCAGAACCATATCTTTGAGCCCACGTGCCTGGATGAATTTCCAAATCTGAAGGCTTTCATGCGCCGTTTTGAGGTGATGCTCCCTGCACCTTTCTCTTACAAAAACAGACTCTCCCCAGGCCCCAAGGGACCCCATTGTGGTAGATTCTTGCCCAACACCAGCTTTTGCCTAAAGGGATCAAGGTTGGACACCTCTAAGCCTTTAAGTCTTGGGAAGGCCCTGGCTTCTATACCTTGAAGGCACTGTCTACAAGAAATGGCAGGGGTGAGGGCCTTGGGGGTGGAGTCAGGCAGCATGTGAGTGTTGCTGTTTTGGAATGGGGATTTGGGCTGGGCTAGAGTCTTTATAAGGTTTGGTGTGCTTTCCCTTCAGGCCTTGGAGAAAATAGCTGCCTACATGCAGTCTGACCGCTTCCTTAAGATGCCCATCAACAACAAGATGGCCCAGTGGGGCAACAAGAGAATATGCTGAGCAGGAGGCATACTTGCACTGCTTGTTTTGTTCCATCCTGTCCCTAGGGGGGCCTGTACTTTCTCTGCTCTTTTCAATAAATAGCACTGCAGTTACTGGTGTCCAGCTGGATGTCTCTTGGGAGTAAAGGCCAAAGGAGAGTAAGGACATGTTATTTCAATCACTGCAACGTTGACATTCCCCCACCCCACACCTGAGTTCAAGGGCTAGAGGTTCTTGCCCAGCCCTTCAGAGTACTAGAAATAAAGGTGAGATTGCACGGCTGTAGATGACAAGTGTATTAAATGAGACTAGAGCCCCTGTGAAGACCTGGTGAAGATAAGTAAAACTGTGTGGTACTATGAACTCAACAGAACTAGCGTTCAGAAACAGACCCTTATATATGTGATAAAGATGATATTTTAAACTGGTAGACTAACCAACATATAGGAGTGGGACAGTTACTTAGCAATTAAAATAATAGACCCTGGGCTTCCCTGGTGGCGCAGTGGTTAAGAATCCGCCTGCCAATGCAGGGGACATGCATCCAAGCCCTGGTCCGGGAAGATCCCACGTTCCGCGGAGCAGCTAAGCCCGTGTGCCACAACTACTGAGCCTGTGCTCTAGAGCCCGTGAGCCACACGCTGCATCTATTGAAGCCCATGCATTCTAGCGCCTGTGCTCCACAACAAGAGAAGCCACCGCAATGAGAAGCCTGCGCACCACAACAAAGAGTAGCCCCCACTCACCACAACTAGAGAAAGGTCGCGCGCAGCAACGAAGACCCAACACAGCCAAAAATAATAAATAAATAGAAATAAATAAATTTATTAAAAATAATAATAATAGACCCATACTTCATACCATTCACTAAAATTAAGTCATCTGGAGTTTAAGGCCCAGTGTTAAACATAAAGTATTAATGAAAACGTATGAATGTTTGGAATCATAGGGTAGGAAACATTTCTCTAAGACATTTTAAAAAGCTATAAAGGGAAAGATTTACAAATTCAACATTATTCCACATAAAAATTTTTTGTGACGAAATGACAAGTGAGATAAAGGACCAGTATAGAGACCATGTAAAGAACTCTCATTAAGGCAACTTGGGATTTTTTGGGTTTTTTTTTTTGCGGTACACGGGCCTCTCACTGTTGTGGCCTCTCCCATTGTGGAGCACAGGCTCCGGACGCGCAGGCTCAGCGGCCATGGCTCACGGGCCTAGCCGCTCCGCGGCATGTGGGATCTTCCCGGACCGGGGCACGAACCCGTGTCCCCTGCATCGGCAGGCGGACTCTCAACCATTGTGCCACCAGGGAAGCCCAGGTTTTTTTTTTTTAATTGAATATAGTTCCCTATGCTATACAGTAAGTCCTTACTGTTTATTTTATATATACTAGTGAGTGTCTGTTAATCCCAAACTCCTAATTTATCCCCTGCCACTGCCTTTCCCCTTTGGTAACCATAAGTTTATTTTCTATGTCTGTGAGTCTGTTTCTGTTTTGTAAATATGTTCATTTGTATATTTTTTAGATTCCACATATAAGTGATATATATGTCTTTGTCTGACTTACTTCACTTCGTATGATAATCTCTAGGTCCATCCATGTTCCTGCAAATGGTATTATTTCATTCTTTTTTATGGCTGAGTAATATTCTATTGTGTCTATATACCACGTCTTCTTTATCCATTCACCTTTCAGTGGACATTTAGGTTGCTTCCATGTCTTAGCTATTGTAAATAGTGCTGCTATGAACATTGGGGTGCATGTATCTTTTTGAATTAGAGTTTTTGTCTTTTCTGGATATATACCCAGGAGTGGGATTGCTGGATCATATGGTAACTTTATTTTTAGTTTTTTGCGGAACCTTCGTACTGTTCTCCATAGGCTGCACCAATTTACATTCCCACCTTCAGTGTAGGAGGGTTCCCTCTTCTCCACATCCTCGCCAACATTTATTATTTGTAGACTTTTTGATGATGGCCATTATGACTGGTGTGAAGTGATACCTCATTGTGGAGGCAACTCTTTTTTTTTAAAAAGGACAAAAATCTATGAACAGATGATTTATGGAAATAGAACTATTAATAGCCAAAGAAAGTTTTAAAAATGTTTATAATCCAAGAAACTGCAAATTATACCAGTAAGAGGACCATTTTTCAGATGAACAAACTTAAAGTTTGTGAATGTTGGCAAAGCTTGGGAAATTGATAAGGATTTCTTGCTGGTGAACTTGTGAATTGGTATAGCTACTTTGGAGGACAATTTGTCAATATCTTCTAAAATTCAAATCATATCCTGTGACCCAACAAAGATGACCTTGCTTCCCCAAACCCAGTAAGGTAGAAAGAGTCTCCTGGCAAGAGGGACACTACAGTCCTATGTAATATAATCAAGGAAATGACATCCCATTACTTCTGCTGCAGTTTATTAGAAGAAATCATAGGTCCTGCCTACACTCAGGGGGAGAGGATTTCACAAGATCGTCGAGTACCAGAAGGTGGAATTATGAGGGCCATTTTAGAGTCTGTTCACCACAGAGAAGAGGCAAGGAAATGGGAAATTGGCCTTGCAGTCCCCTGAGAAAAGAATCCTGGGAAAAAGTGATGACAGAAGAGAGCACCATGGCAATTGTAAAGGAGAGGTTTTAAAAGCATAGGTCCATATTGCACCTGAATTCCAGATAGACTGTAGAAAAATCACATGTTCCAAATTTTTCTAGTCATTATGTTTGTTAGGGAAAATCCATTTAACGGTTATCCAAAACCAAGAAAGCAGGGAAGGTCACTGAGGAACAGATCCATTCCACAGGAGATGTGGCTCCCCCAGGTCCCAACTGCCCCTAACTCTAATTCTAAGACGGACAAGAAGAGAACACTCTCACGGTGGTTCCCTGCAAGGAAAGAAGGGAAGTGGATGCCCTATCATCCCAGAGGCACAGAGATCGCACAAGTGTGAAACTAGTAGACTAGTGATGGGTTTGTGCAAGTAGCGTCAATAAGAACTTTTTAAAACAAAAAACTTGTGATCGCTGACTTGAATTTGGTGGAGGAGGTCCCCAAAAAGTATTAGGGAAATTCATTTGTATTCATTGTTGAGCAACTGGATTAAGGCATTTCCAGTT
This sequence comes from Grampus griseus, assembly GCF_964374135.1. Classification (NCBI taxonomy): domain Eukaryota; kingdom Metazoa; phylum Chordata; class Mammalia; order Artiodactyla; family Delphinidae; genus Grampus; species Grampus griseus. Next base: position 87,256,912 of record NC_139017.1, read on the forward strand.
CAGAAGGAAATAACTTATGTGATTCAAGAAAAATTTGTAGAGTTACTTCATTGATGGGATGGGTGGAGTGAGGGACTCTGATGTGTATGGGCATGGATCTGCCTTTAAAGACAGTTTAAGGGCTTATGAAAACACCTGGACTTGGTACAGAAATTGCATTTTCCTTATCCTTCAGCTGCAGGACTAGGTGGCACAATGAGCCATGTGGATACAAAGGGATTTAAGGAGTTCAGGTGGATGGTAGGGGAGAGGGAAGGAAGTGACATTTAGCCAGTGATTTTGCTAATGTGCAGGCTTGCTCATGTCACTCCCCTACTTGAATATGGCTAATGGCTTCTTAGGCCTCGGGAAAAAGACAATCTCCTCCAGTTTACAAAATTCTTCATAATCTGACCTCTGCTTCCTTTCCAGCTACATCTCTTGGCAGGCGCCCGCCTCTTTCCCTGCCCCGGAGCACTGGGTTCTAGCTTTTCTGAATTCCCTAGACTCTATAGTCAGGCTACCTGGGTTCGGGTCCTGGCTCTGCTACAGTAAACCCTGGCCTCCTGTGTCTCTGTACTTTCTCTGACAAATGAACCCTCCCTCACCGGCACCTTGTAAGGAGTAAGCCAGTGTTCTTAAAACATTTAGAATGGATGGATGCTATATAAATTTGTAAATATAAATTATCCAGAAGCACCATGTTTTCTTTTATCTTAACGCTTTTGGACTTGCTGTGCCCCCTGCCTGGAATGCTTTTGCTCTGGCCAACTAAGCCTGCCTGATGCCTATTCATTGTGTAAGGTAAGCTGAGAAGCCCCTGCCTAGAGGAGCCACAGCTGATAACCCTTGTGGGAAGCATTAGTGATGGTCACCAAAGATTTCTGGTTGTTTTCCTTTTAGGGAAGCTTCATTACCTTCTTGAACTTACGTGTAACATTCTGACTTGCTTTGGCCAATTAAATGCAGTGGAAATTATACACGTTTTCTAGGCAGAAGCTTTAAAAGCCAGTGTGGGAGTGGCCATATCTGCTTCCAACTGCTGTCATGACTGAGAGCAGGTGCCAGGCAGAAGCCTCCATCAGTTTGGGTCTCTGACAGACCATGAAAACCAGGGCCTGTTGACCGCAGTGGACGTGAAGCATAAGCAAGAAATAAATATGCATTAAGCCACTGGGGTTTGGTTTATCCTGCCGGACATTCCTCCACCTCCCCCCAGCTAATTTAAATGTACTGACTTTTAAAATCCCTGTTCCTACAGGATTCAGTGTTCTCCTCCATCAGCACTTTCCACACTGAACTCTAATTGCTGGTTTAAATGTCTGTCTCTGCCGGTAAACTGTACGTTGCCTGAGAACAGGGACTGTGACTTAAGCCAATTTTTTTTTTAATTTGGAGCTTGTATAGAGCCTGACACAAAGTAGACGCAACGATGCATTGATTCCCTTCCTTCTAATGAGAATGGAAGGAGAAAAGAAGAGTTTGCTTCAGAAAAGTGCTTCATGCTCTCAAGGAACTTTAAAAATTTCTCTCTGTTCTGGTTGGGAGACAACACAACACGAAATGCCCTGTTCTTGAAGCAGATGGCCGAAGTGCTTGGAATCAGCATAGAAGTTCAGGTTCAGGGAGGTCCCGGGGATCAGCAAAGAACTCTGAGTCTGGAGGGTGGGTGATGAGATTTCGTGGTCTGGCATGCTCCTTGCTTAGGCCAAATTGTAATGAAACATTGCTGAGGACCAACAGGCATGAGCTCTTAGTGTTTTGGGGGGGTTTTCAATAGAAATAACTATAGGTGCTTCACACGTGAGATTTAAATCCAGAAGAAAAGATTATATAGATGTGAGTATGTTTGAATTTCAAATGAATAGGTGCTGCGGTGCAGAGGACACATGAAGACCCAGGGCCAACCTGAGGTTACTGTCATTAGAGCGGGTATTTACAGTGGTGGCGAGGGGTGGGAATAGGATAAACAGGATAATGTTCATGCTGTGTGAGAAGTTGGAGGGAAAATGAGAGATTATCTTTTGTGGTGTAATGTTTCCAACTGTATTAACAGATTTTTTTTTTGAACTGTGACTGAAAGCATATCTGCTTCCTTCCAAAATTATGTTTAAAATGGGGAGAAAAGTAGAAGAAAGTAGGAAGTGCAGAATGGCTGTTGGGCCTTTTAGACAGGACTGTGCTTTTTCAGGGGGTGTGGCTACCCCACCAAGGAGAGTCTAGGAAAAGCCAGATCTGATTCAATAGGAATAGGACAATGGGCATGTTCTGGAATCCACCAGGACTGGACGCTCTTCTTTGCTTCCAAGTCTTGAGTTACCACGTAGAGCAGGCTGGTCTCTGTGTCTGTTATCAATCAGGTGGTAGACTAATAAAGTGGGACGATCATGAACCTGGAAGTGGGGTCACCAGAGGGATGGACACAAGAGCTGATCCAGGGAGTAATTTTAGTTTGCAGGTATCAATGTTTAGTATAAAAGCCTTATTATGCAGCATCTCTTTGGAATCCTCTCACCAAAGAAGAACGTCCTATAAGCATTGTAGATAAATGCAAAACAGCTTATCTGCAAATCTGAGTGCAGGCTGTTTTAAGCTATAGAGCTCGCTTAATTTTCCCTGTTTTACACCTCCCATTCCCTTACTATTTCATACGGGATGAACTGGAAGTCACTGACATTATGCTTTAGTCTGTCATTTTCAAAATATCAGTCTGAATGTCACCCCGAGATGCCAAACTTGGAACTGGATGCAGTAGTTGATGACACTTTGGGTGGTTCCTGTTTTGGGTGAAAGAGGGTACACGTGTTTTTGTTTGTACAGGGATGGTTGCATGAGTGTCTTGTGGTGGCTGTAGGGATGATTGTTTGCAAATGCACGTGTGGAAAAGGTTATGTTTCTGTTAGGCATCTATCCTCTGCATCTTTTAAACATCATTCTTATAGGTGGGGAATTTCTCACATTATAGGTCCCACCTCCCCAAGGTAAAAGATTGCTAGTTGACACTTGATATCCCATCTCCCCATCTTCTGTTGTCACAGAATCTCCACTTCTGCTGGGCATGTTACTTCCCAGGAAGACATCATTTCCAAAATGATTAAGTTCTAGCCAATGAGATATAAATAGAAATGTTATATGTTACTATCAGGGAGTTTCTTTAAGAGGGAAAGAGCAAGCCCCATTCCTCTTTCTCCCTCCTGCTGTTGGGAACACAGATGTGACAGGGCTGTAGCAGCCGTTTTGTGTCTATGAGGTGACATAGAGAATGGAAAACACCTGCTGAGGATGATGACGCATAAAGTTAAGAAACTAAGTCATTAAACCTACTATGAAGCCAACATTCTCAGTGCTTAACTATCTACCTCCAGATCTTCTTTCACATGAGAAATAAACTTCTGTCCTATTTAAGCCACTGTTATTATTTAGTTATATACAGCAGAACTTAAAACCCTAACTAATTCACTTGCTCTTCCAGCCTCCCTTGTGGCTGAGGCATGGGCCTGTGACCCAGGCTCTGTTAACTACACACGGTGGTACAGGACCTCAGTTCCAAAGAGGCAGGCCCTGAGAATTTATCTGGCATGGGTAGTGGTGGAGGGATCAGGATTTTGGAGGCAACAGTGGTGACACATTCGCCTCCAGTGCCACATGTCAGGGTTAGGAGTCCCAGTGTCTGTGCCCATCAGTGGCTGTGGGGTTGTCTCTAGGACAGTCCCACTTGTGGTTAGGCACACTTCCTAGCTACCCAGCTTCCAATGCCAACTCCTTGGCCCTCCCAGGGATTCAGTGAGCTACCTGATACCTCTAAAAAATTATTTTCCTGTTTCAGCAAGAAGGAACACTAAAGGATATGCCACTCCCCTTAGGTCTATCTGAAGATAAACATCTTATCTTTAATACCTTAGTCTCTATCCTACCTGCTTGAAACCACTGGCTTAAACCCAAGGTTTCTGCTTGAGTTTAACCTTTAATCCTCAGTCTCCTGGGTGTGGGAGAGACTGCAGCTGTCCACCAAATCTATTCTTCTGTTGAAATATGTGTCTACCCTTGTGACTAGGTAAAGCCACACAACTGATCACAAATGGAATGTGATCACTTGTGATGTTTGCAACTTCTGCCTCACTTGTATAATGGGAAGTTGCTCCTTGGGTTTGCTCTGTTTTCTTTCCCATACTCATGATAGAGCTGCAACCAAGGAAATGAGGAAGCAGCCTTACGAATGGCAGAGCCACAGGATGGAAGGAGCCTGAGTTCCTGAATAACTTCATGGAGCAAAACTGCCTCAACAGCCTGGACTATTCCCCATGGGACACGAAGGAAGACTAAACTTCCATTTTCTGTAGGCCGCTGGCTTGGGATCGCTATCAGCTTCATCTTTCTCTGCTGATACAATGATAATGGAGGAATACTAGGCATGGAACTTGTAATTAACAGCAGGTAATTACAGGTCAATGGAGGAGACCCCAATGCAGGCAGCCATGTTCTCAGAATGTGTCTTGTTTTCTCATTCTAGAGGGAAAGGTGCACATTGAATGGTGTAGGAGCACTGCCATGAGGTGCCAAAGAATCCCAAGTCTTAAGAACTCTGCCAGATCCCAACCACCAGAAAATTCATCTTTTTTGGTTGCCTCAGTTTGAAGTACATACATTCTACTGCTTCTACCCCAGACTTTAAAATGTATGTCTTTACCTTTTATAATTTTGACCACAATGATTAGAAAAACTTCATTTGCAACGGACTTCATCATCACGTATTCCTTCTTTTCTTAAGGATTGAGTTATTTTGCTCCTTTTTTCCTTGATAATCACCTTTTACATTTCAAATCTAAGATTTAAGCTTTAATGTAGCTATGCCCTTTTAACTTGAGCTTCCAAATCATGAGTAGGGAAACTAAGGCCACCTGTTTTTGAAGTTCTATTGGAATACAGCTCCATCCATTCATTTATGTATTGTCTATGGGTGCTAAGGGGACCAATTGTCAGAGAGACCATATGGCCCGCAAAGCCAAAAACATTTACTGACTTATCTTACCAGTTTCATTAACTTTTAGCTCTACTAGACTTTATTTTCTTCATGTCAGATTTATTTTTGATCTGGGCATTTTTTCCCGCTCTCTCATGTCTTTTAAAAATTGAAGTATAGTTGATTTATGGTGTTGTGTTAGTTTCAGGTGTACAGCAAAGTGATTCAATTATACACAAACACACATTCTTTTTTTTCAATTCTTTTCCATTATAGGTTATAAAAAGATATTGAATATAGTTCCCTGTGCTATACAGTAGGTCCTTGTTGTTTATCTATTTTATATACGTATTGTGTATCTGTTAATCCCAAACTCCCTAATTTATCCCTCCCTGCCCCCACCCTTACCCCTTTGGTGACCATAAGTTTGTTTTCTATGCCTGCGTATCTGTTTCTCTTTTGTAAATAAGTTCGTTTGTATCATTTTTTAGATTCCACATATAAGTGATATGTGGTATTTATCTTTCCCTGTCTTACTTCACTTAGTATGATAATCTCTAGGTCCATCCACGTTGCTGAAAATGACATTATTTCCTATTTTGTGGCTCAGTAATATTCCAGTGTGTGTGTGTGTGTGTGTGTGTGTGTGTGTCACATCTTCTTTATCCATTCATCTGTTGGTGGACATTTAAGTTGCTTTCATATCTTGGCTGTTGTAAATAGTGCTGCTATGAATATTGGGGTGCATGTATCTTTTCGAATTAGAGCTTTCATCTTTTCTGGATATATGCCCAGGAGTGGGATTGCTGGATCATATGATAGCTCTATTTTTAGTTTTTTAAGGAACCTGCATACCGTTCTCCATAGAGGCTGCACCAATTTACATTCACAACAACAGTGTAGGAGGGTTTCCTTCTCTCCACACCCTCTCAAGCACTTAATATTTGTAGATTTTTTTGATAGTGGGCATTCTGACTGGTGTGAGATGATACCTTGTTGCAGTTTTGATTTCCATTTCTCTAATAATTAGTGATGTTGAACATTTTTTCATGTGCCTATTGGCCATCTGTATGTCTTCTTTGGAGAAATATCTACTTAGGTCTTCTGCCCATTTTTTGATGGGGTTGTTTGTTTTTTTATATTGGGCTGTATGAGCTATTTGTATATTTTGGAAATTAATCCCTTGTCAGTCTCATCATTTGCAAGTATTTTCTCCCCTCCCATAAGTTGTCTTTTTGTTTTGTTTATGGTTTCCTCTGCTGTGCAAAAGCTTTTAAGTTTAATTAGGTACCATTTGTTTATTTTTTTCTTTTGTTTCTTTTACTCTAGGAGATGGATCCAAAAAGTATTGCTGCAATTTATGTCAAAAAGTGTTCTGCCTGTGTTTTCTTCTAAGAGTTTTATAATATCTGGTTTTGTATTTATGTCTTTAATCCATTTTGAGTTTATTTTTATATATAGTGTTAGAGAATGTTCTAATTTTATTCTTTTACGTGGAGCTGTCCAGTTTTCCCGGCACCACTTATTGAAGAGACTGTCTTTTCTCCTTTGTATATTCTTGCCTCCTTTGTCATAGATTAATTGACCATAAGTGGTTTATTTCTGGGCTCTCTGTCCTGTTCCATTGATCTGTATTTCTGTTTTTGTGCTGGTAACACACTGTTTTGATTACTGTAGCTTTGTAGTATAATCTGAAGTCAGGGAGCCTGATTCTTCCAGCTCCATTCTTCTTTCTCAATATTGTTTTGGCTTTTTGGGGTCTTTTGTGTTTCCATACCAATTAAAAATTTTTTTGTTCCAGTTCTGTGCAACGTGCCCTTGATTATTTGATAGGGATTGCATTGAATCTGTAGATTGCCATGGGTAGTATGATCATTTTAACAGTATTGATTCTTCCAATCCAAGAACATGGCATATCTTTCCATCCATTTGTGTCATCTTCAATTTCTTTCATCAGTGTCTTATAGTTTTTGGAGTCCAGGTCTTTTGCCTCCTTAGGCAGGTTTATTCCTAGGTATTTTATTCTCTTCTATGTGATGGTAAGTGAGATTGTTTCCTTAATTTCTCTTTCTGATTGTTGTTAGTGTATAGAAATGCAAGCAATTTCTGTGTATGAATTTTGTATCCTGCAACTTTACCAAATTCATTGATGAGCCCTACTAGCTTTCTGGTGGTGTCTTTAGGATTTTCTATGTATCGTATCATGTAATCTGCAAACAGTGAAAGTTTTACTTCCTTTCCAATCTGGATTCCTTTTATTTCTTTTTCTTGTCTGATTGCTGTGGTTAGGACTTCCAAAACTATGTTGAATAAAAGTGGCGAGAGTGGGCATCCTTGTCTTGTTCCTGATCTTAGAGGGCATGCTTTCAGCTTTTCATCAGTGAGTATGATGTTAGCTGTGGGTTTGTCGTATATGGCCTTTATTATGTTGGGGTATGTTCCCTCTGTGCCCACTTTCTGGAGAATTTTTACCATAAATGGATGTTGAATTTTTCTTCATCTGTTGAGATGGTCATATGGCCTTCAGTTTGTTAATGTGGTGTATCACATTAATTGATTTGCAGATATTGAAAAATCCTTGTATCCCTGGGGTAAATCCCACTTTTTCATGGTATGTGACCCTTTTAATGTATTATTGGATTCAGATTGATAGTGTTTTATTGAGAATTTTTGCATCTATGTTCATCGTGATATTAGCCTGTTATTTTCTTTTTTTGTGATGTTTTTGGTTTTGGCATCAGGGTGATGGTGGCCTCATAGAAAGAGTTCAGAAGTGTTCCTTCCTCTGCAATTTTTTGGAATAGTTTCAGAATGATAGGTGTTAAGTCTGCTATAAATGTTTAGTAGAAAAAAACCCTGCATTTTACTCTCCTCCCCTCACAATTACTGTTTTCAATATCATATATTTTACATCTAATTGTTTTGTGTATCTCTTAACTGCTTATTTTGGATACAAATGATTTTATTATTTTTGTCTTTAACCTCCCTACTAGCCTTGTGTGTGGATGATTTCCTACCTTTACTGTATGTTTGCCTTTATCAGTGAGCTTTTTCACTTCATAATTTTCATGTTTCTATTTGTGGCGTTTCTTTTTTCACCTAGAGAAGTTTCCTTTAATAATTGTTGTAAAGCTGGTTTGGTGGTGCTGAATTCTTTTAGCTTTTGCTTGTCTTAAAGCTTTTTATTTCTCCATCAAATCTGAACAAGAGCCTTGCTGGGTAGAGTATTTTTGGTTGTAGGTTTTTCCCTTTCATCAGTTTAAATATATCATTCTACTCCCTCTGGCCTGCAGAGTTTCTGCTGAAAAATCAGCTGATAGGCTTATGGGAGTTCCCTTGCATGTTATCTGTTAGTTTTACTCTTGCTGCTTTTAATATTCCCTCTTTATCTTTAATTTTTGTCATTTTGATTACAGTGTGTCTTGGCGTGTTTGTCTTTGGCTTAATCCTGTATGGGACTCCCTGTGCTTCCTGGACTTGGGTGAATGTTTCCTTTCCCAGGTTAGGGAAGTTTTCAGCTATTATCTCTTCAAATATTTTCTCAGGTCCTTTCTCTCTCTCTCTTTTCCTTCTGGGTCCCTATAATGCACATATTAGTGTGCTTGATGTTGTCCCAGAGGTCTCTTAAACTGTCGTCATTTCCTTTCTTTCTTTTTTTGTGTTCAGTGGCAGTGATTTACACTACTCCGTCTTCCAGCTCACTGATCCATTCTTCTGTATCATTTAGACTACTATTGATTCCTTCTAGTGTATTTTTCATTTCAGTTATGGTATTCTTCATCTCTGTTTGGTTGTCCTTTATATTTTCTAACTCTTTGTTAACAAATTCTAACTTCTCACTCTGTACATCCATTCTCCTCCTGGAGAGAAGGATATCTTTACTTAGTTCTTCTGAGGTTTTATCTCATTCTTCCATCTGTAACATATCCCTGTGTCACCTCATTTTGTCTAAGTTGCTCTTTGTATTTTTATGTATGTGGTAGGTTAGTTACATTTCTCAAACTTGGAGAAGTGGCCTTCTGCAGGAGATGTCCTATGCATCCCAGCAGTGCACTCCCCTCTCATCATCCAAGCTATATGCTCTAGGGGTTCCCCCTAAGAGGGCTGCATGGGTCCTTTTGTTGTGTCAGGCTATGTGGGTGGTCTGGTAAGCTTGCTTGTTGCCAGGTCCTGCCTTATGCAGATGCTCCAACTGCAGTTTAGCAGAGCCTGGCTATGAGGCAGCTGGTTACAGAAGCCTAGGGGCCAAGAAGCTAGTGCTGTCTCACTGGTTGGTAGAGCCAAGTTTCTGAAGACTCCAGGGCTGTTGCCAGATCCTGGGGTTAGTGCCATACTACTGGCAGGCAGAGCTGGTTCCTGGAGTCTGCCTGCAGGGCCCAGGGGTCCAAGACCTCATTTCAGATCATTGGGGTGGAGGTGGGAGCAGTTCCTGATACTGTTGGGTATGGGGTCCAGAGTGTCCTGAAGGTTGCATTGGCTGGCTAGTGGGCAGGGCCAGGGCCCAGCTGGTCCCAAGGTAGGGTATGGGCTGCTATTGGTGGACTCTGTGTGCAGGATGCAAGATCATAGTTTTCTTGATTCTGGTGTCTACCCCCTGATAGATGGAGCTGGTCTAGAGGCTAGTGCAGACTTCCTGGCAGGAAGGGCTGGTGCCTGCCCACTGGTGGATGGAGCTGAGTCTTGGCCTTCTGCTGGGCAGGGCCATGTCTAGGGGTGTGTCTAGAGGTGGCTATGGGTTCAGGAGTCTTTAGGAAGCCTGTCTGCTGATGGACAGAACACTGCCCCTGCTTAGTTAGTTGTTTGGACTGAGGCATCCCAGCACTGGTGCCTACAGGCTGTTGGTGGGGGGCCAGGGCTTGGTACTACTGAGCTAAGATGGCAGCAACCAACAGGAGTGTTACTTTGGTTGAATGTTCCTAAATATGTCTGCCACTAGTATCTGTGTCCCCAGGGTAAGCCAACAGCCACCCCCCCCCCCACCTCTCCAGGAGGCTCTGCAAGACCAGCAGGTAGGTCTGACTCAGGATCCTATCAAATTACTGCATTTGCTCTGGATCCCAGTATGTGTGATATTTTGTGTGCACCCTTTAAGTCTTCTAGGTCTTTGTTAAACATTTCTTGCAGCTTCTCAATCCTTGCCTCCATTCTTTTTCTGAGATCCTGGATCATCTTCACTATCATTATTCTGAATTCTTTTTCCAGAAGGTTGCCTATCTCTACTTCACTTAGTTGTTTTTCTGGGGTTTTATCTTGTTCCTTCATCTGGGACATATTCCTCTGCCATTTCATTTTGTCTAACTTTGTGTGATTGTGGTTTCCATTCCACAGGCTGCAGGACTGTAGTTCTTCTTCTGCTCTGTATTTCTTTCTTCAGATTCCTTTCAAAAGAGGTGAAATTTTCACACCCTGTGTCACCTTTCACTGTTTCTCAGAGATCACCGAGGTCTCTGTTCACCCTCTTATCAGCTTCCTTGGTTCTGACAGGCTCAGGCCTTTCTTGTCTTTCTGTGGTGTTGAGAAAACACAGGGGGCAGCAGGGCTGAAAGATGAAGGGCAGTTCTGGTCTCTGCTGAGTAGGGACGGCCGACCAGAAGGAGATCACAGCAGCAACTTTACCTGCTGCCAATCAGCCTTTTGCCTGATCCACATGCCCAGTTTCTCCAGCCACATGATGGTCAGGATCCAAGGGTAAGCCAAGAACTTCTTGTTGTGCAGCTGAGCCCCTTGACACAGCACAGACCACCTCCTAACTGTGCCCCTCGTTCTGGTCTAAGGGTGTTTGGTGCCTGTGATAGTGCAGGTCCCGAACTCTTTAGTTGGCTGAGGCCAGCACTTCAGGGGGGGTCCCTCCAGTTCATGTGCACCCTTTAAGAGTGAAATCTCTTTCCCCCTTCAGTTAATCCCCACTGGCCTTCAAAGCCAGGTGCTCTGGGGGCTCATCTTCCCAGTGCTGAACCCCCAGACTGGGGAGCCTGATGCAGGGCTCAGAACTCTCACTCATGGTTTGCAAGCAGTTCCCTGACCCCAGCTACAGAGCCATGCCACAGCTCTGGGGACCTCACACACCTCAGCTAGGTGAGCTAGAGCTCAAAGTGTCTACCACTGTGTCACATTTTAGGATCTTTATTAACTATTTAATAATGCCATACATTTGTATAAGGTTAGACTGTTTGTTTGAAAACATCTGTTCACATTCCATATTCCAATAAAATTGTATTGGTATTGGTAGAAAAAAAAGGGTCATCCACATAGAGGGTATGGGATTTCATTATATCGGGAGTCCTCCCCTCTTACCCATCTTGTTGTGGTTCCTTCTTTGTGTCTTTTAGTTATAGAAGATCTTTTCTGGTAGGTCCCAGTCTTTTTGATTGATGGGTTCTTCTGCAGAGAGTTGTGATTTTGGTGTGCTCATGAGAGAGGGTGAACTCAGAGTCTTACTACTCCACCATCTTGGCTGCTCTCCTTTACTGGACTTTGTTTTAGCATACCACTTTTATCTTTAATCACTTAATTCTTAAAGACCTTTAACATTATTTTTACTGCTGTTTATGTAATAACTGCAAGAAATGGTCATCTGGACAAATGTTCAACAGGATACTTCTCTAAAGCTACTCCCTGTTTTGAGCTAAGACTTGAGGTCGTGCCTTAAGATGGCCCAACTCCACTATCCAGCCACTGTTTGAGGAACCTGCTAATAAGATGGTACTCTAAAGAGCCCTACACTTTGCAGGTTTCCTAACAAAATGGCCACACGACCTCTTGACTGCACAGAGTGGCTACACTTGATCCAGCCCACTAGGCCTGCCCATTTCAGATCAAGATATCCAAGGGGCAGCTACAGCCTACTAAATGCTTAAGTTAGAGAGAGCTAATGGTTTTCCCCCAGACCTGTAGATTTTAAACCTTCTGAAATGTATTCTTTATCTCAGATGGCTGAGATAACTATATCCAAGGCTCTAAATCCATATAATGGCTGTAGAGTTCGCCAGGGCTTTAACTAGAGATAATTCTTTCAAATTTCCAAATTTCATTACATGTTTATTGTGCACCAGGCAGTATGATCGATATAAGAAGTATAAAGTCAAATAAGACATGGATTCTCTCCTCAATGACTTTATGGTTGAGTTGGAGAGCAAAACAAGTAAAACAACAATTATAATACAGTGGGGGTATGTTTTATTGAGATATAAGAACACAGATGAAGGGTATCTAAAGCAGGGAAAGCCTCCAGGAAAGGGTGACAGAAGGTAGGCCACCAGGATCCCACACTATCAGTAAACTACTCAAACCCCTTCCCCAGCACACCCAAGAGCCCCCTGAACCATGACACAGAGTACCACAAGCTGACAGGAGGCTTCCCATGAATGCTGAATTAAGGAGGGAACCAGGCACAGAAGGGCCCCCCTTCTGTAAAGACCCCATGCTAAAGAACAGAGGTACATGAAGTAGAAATAGAAAGGAGCAAGCAATAGTATAATCCCACCTGTTCCCAACCCCCCGCCACACACACACATGCATGCCCATCCACGGAGCCTCTGCAGTGGACAACAGAAGGAAAAATGGACACTCACACACACCCAACAGTCAGTCGTGACTCCAGGAAGCCAGGAGGGAATAAGACAAGACACAGCAGGTATCCTTAAGGCTTTACTGGGGATCAGACAGGGCTGGGCAGGAACCACACTGGGAGGCAGGGCCTGTACCTGCACACCAGGCCAATTCTGATCTTCAGGGCAGTGCTGGGAGCTCAGAGCAGAGCTCTGTGGGCCAGGGGTCTGGTCGGGCTCCTCACAGCAGAAGCAACCATGGAAGGGAAGGATAGACTAGTTGGCTTTAGTGCAGGAGGGATAATGTGGGGTGGGGGAGGAACTTCGCTGAAGAAAAGTGGGGAACTGAATAAAGGATGGATGAAAAGGGGGTTGGGAGGGAGATAAAGGGGGCCAAGACGGCATCTAGAGTGAAAAGAAGGAGAAAGAAAAAGACAGACGGTTCTGTGCACAGGGAGGTCCACCTGGTCTCCAGGACAATGGCTCCTCACTCCCGTCTCCTGGTTACAGGGCAGTATTTGTTGCCCCACATGGCAGTCTTTAGAAACAGAGGGCCTGGGAGGAAGCAACTGGACTTCATGTAGGCAGAGATCTTCTTCAAGCCCTGAGGGTGGGAAAAAGAAGGCCAGGCCTCAGGTCTGCTGCCCCACTGGGGCTCATGCAGCTCTCCCCAAGTTTGGTACCCTGGTACAGCCCTTCCATGTGGGGTCAAATGTTGGGGCAATAGACAGTCTTTTGGGATGCTCAGCTCTGGAAAGCTGACTCTTCCAATTTCCTGTAATTCATTTGATTTCTTAATAAGACTTATCACATATGGAGACTCCACCCTGTATAAGGTGCTGTATATCCACTAGAGATGATAATATAGGTTTAGAATCTCTACACAACTACCTGACAAGATAGGTTCTACTGTCACCATTTATCAGAAGGGAAACTGAGGCACACAGAGGATAAGCACCTCCCCCCTGGTCACACAGCTCATAAGTAATATGTCTAGAATGCAGCCTGGCTCGCTCTCACTCTCCATTCTGAGCTCTTTCTGCTGCACTCCCTTCCTCGCAGCGGAAAACAAAAAGAACAAGGTTCATTCATCATCCACTTATACAAAGAGTTAAGTCACCACTCAGGGCAGTTGCTCACCAACTGTGCCTGGAGGGGTATTCAGGATGGAAAAAAAACAAGATGAAACATTCTGTATTTCGGATACCTGGCTGCTAGATAGTTAAGATGCATAACTAAGGAAAAACTCCAGTCACCTCAGATGTGTGCACCTTTCCATCCACAGAAAAGCACTAAAATCACTAACTTGAGATACCTGTTTTTTGGTGATTAGCAGTGATCTTTTACCAAAACTTAGAGTTGATTATTCTTATTTCCCAAACCTCCTCCCCTACTTCTTGAGAGCAGTTCCTCAGAGCTATCTGAGAGGCTGTCTCCCGGGATATAGTCCTCAGTAAGTTCCCCAAAAAAAGGGAAACCCACTGCTCTTACGTTGTGTGGGTTTTACTTTCCAGTGGACAGTTTTAGTGGCCACAAAGGGGCCCAGAGGAGACTTCTTCCCCTCACCGGAACTTTACAAGGATCTGGAGCCTTGGTACCAGCAAGGCCCCTTGTGCCGGTCCACCTCTCTACATGTCCATACGAATTTGGGTGAGTCTCTCCTGATCTCAGTTTTACCATCTTGGCTGACAATCCTGAGTTTTATTCAGTGGCAGATGAAAAAGGTACCTGACTTCTCAGTTCAGAGATACTGAGAAAGTACCCAGTCGAGAGCCACTGGGAAGGTTCAGGCTGGGTGAGTAGGTAAGGGGCTGGTTGGCATCTTTCCTTGAATTGACTGCTTTAACAGAATTAGTTGGAATATAGTGTAGATACCATATAAGAGCTCTTAACTCCAAAGATAAGGGACAGAGCTCTTCCTGGCCAGGTATGGCTTTCTCAGGCAACTGAGAAACTTGCAGGAGTGGTGGAGGCCAGTCCTTTATACCACACAGCAGTCCCATAGGGAAATCCATTCTTTAATTTACAGAAAGTGGCCCGTCTGGGGACACACAAAAAGATTTGGCCATCCAGTGTTCCCAGTGCCCATCGAGGCTTTAGACTGTCAGAGGGAGAAACTGAGACGTGTAAAAGACCTGAAATGACTCTAGGGTGACAACTAGAAGAGTTCAGCTCAAAAACAACACACTGGCCCACCACATACAGTTTCAATAGTAATTTATCCTGAAAAACAGACTCTGAAATGGGAAACAAAGCTTTCTAAACAAAAGAAAGAAGAGTGACAGATTGCTAACCTATGACTAACACCACAGCCAGGTTTAGGTACATTACATACGGAGCTTATACTTGCAAATACGTAATTGGGGAAGCTATACCAAAGGAGATCTCATCCTAAAAATGGCCAAAACGGGGTTCTTTGGACATTCCAATACTGGGTTTTTTGGGTGTATACAGCTAGAGAAAGCAGGCTATAAGATCAAACAGACTGAATGGAATGCTCATTTCGATTGGTATTTAGAAGCTTCTAAAAGAGGAAATGAGAAAGTAACTTCTTGCAGAAAAGCAACAAAAAATGGCTTGAAATTATATCCGAATTTTTAAAAAGCCCCTGAAGTTGGACCTGCTCTCCATTGCTCCTCCCCACTCCTCTAAGTGTCCACTGCAATGCTCTCCTTCATGCTATTCGTCTCTCTCTCAGCTTCGTTTTTGTAACACCAAAATTGATTCCCCACAGAAAGCACAATAATTCAAAAGCCTTGGTAAAATTGTGATTATTTTGGCCAAAAAGTTTTTAAAACTTTTTTTTTTCCAAAATTCTGACCTTAAGGAAACAAATGCCCTTCTAGGAGGAACGTGCATCATCTCCCCATGCCTTTGAGATATAAATATTCTACCTGATCTTAGGCATCTTCTACTGTGTTTTGGTAGCTTAGTCTCTGCAATTGAGAAGGTACACATATGGTATACATTTGGCAGAAAGTTGCATAGTCTGGATTCCAAGCAGTCTTTTTGTCCAGCTACGCCAGCTTCAGGGAAACGTGTCATAAGTGGTCCCAGTCCATAAAGCGCCTTTGTTGTCTCAACCTTCCTTGTGTCCCTGTACAACAAAGGCCTTTATTTTCTTCGACTATATTTGGGAGTAAACTTTCTGGTTCTGGTGAAGGCTACATCCTTTGCACTCTCTTTTGGGGATGCCTCTTGCATCTTATTGGTTTGAATCACAACTAAAAATCCTAACAATTGATCCTTTAAATTGGAAAAACTTCTAAATTGGTAAATTTTTAGAGACCTCTCATTGTAAACAGTTGTTTTATTGGTATCTATGGAAACCCCAAACTAGAAGGTGGATACAAAGAAATATAATGGCTAACCTTAAGAACTCCCTTAGTTTATAGGATGGAAATCTTTAGATGGTTATTAAGAGATGGGATAAATGAAACAGACTTCGACAGCATTAAAACAACGGTTTTGATACAACACTACCAAAAAGGATGTTTTGGAGAGGCCAAAAAGACCCCTTATTGGTCCTCCTAATGTTAAAGGGCCCCAAACAAGTCCACTCTATTTACCCCAGTTTAGAAAAATTTTAAAGGCAAAAAGGTAAAAAAAATTACATTCAGATACTTGACCAGCAATTGCTCGGGGCAACATGCCAATCAATCAAGTTAAAGATTGACAATAAGCCCTGGGTCCCTTGGCTCAACCCCTCACTGGAGACCCCAAAGCCTTTTATACAGAAATGGGTAAAATGGCCAGGGAATAAAAAGGAAAGTTTCTGGGACTCCTTATAAGACCAAGACTGGTTAATAGGGTCCTAATGAGGGCAACAGTTAAAGGTATAAGAGTTGATAGAATTGAGATGAAAGTTTATTAAAAATTGGTTTATTTGTGGTTTTTTTAAATAAATTTATTTATTTATTTTTGGCTGCATTGGGTCCTTGTTGCTGCGCTCAACCTTTCCCTAGTTGCAGCGAGTGGGGGCTATTCTTCGTTGCGGTACGCGGGCTTCTCATTGAAGTGGCTTCTCTTGTTGCGGAGCATGAGCTCTAGAGCACAGGCTCAGTAGTTGCAGCGCACAGGCTTAGCTGCTCCGCTGCCTGTGGGATCTTCCCAGACCAAGGCTCGAACCCGTGTCTCCTGCATTGGCAAGCGGATTCTTAACCACTGCCCCACCAGGGAAGTCCCAAAAAATTGGTGTATTTGAACAGGCTTTATGTAAGATGGTTCATCTCTTTTACCTGATATATTGTGGGGATGTACAATATGTCTCACTGGGGAATGCTCCCCTGCCTGGTATAAGACAGGGTATATAATCTGTCTCTCAGGCAATGTTAATTAAACATGATAAAGGAAACCAATAGGGTTACATGAGTCCACAGAGTATGAGGTAAAAGCTGGGGTCTAATATTCAGGGGCTAACAAAAGCAATAATGGAGTTTGGTTTGGGGGTTTTGTTTGTTTGTTTTGCTTTGTTTGTCCCTAGGGTAAATTGGTCTGAGTTTGACTTGTGCACTCAGAAAGAGGACCTTCTGCAAACATTTGAAGGCATGATACACTGATCCCTAAAGTTCTGGAATATGGAAATCTTTTGATTTCCAGTTTAGTTGGAAATTTTCCTTCTGATATAAGAAAACAAATTAAAGAAAATGTAGTTGGGCAAATCAATCTTTTGGTATCATTTAGGTGGCAGCCCAGTTCTTTGGGGAATTAAAAGCAACTGTGGGGACTTCCCTGGTGGTACAGTGGTTAAGACTCCAAGCTCCCAATGCAGGGGGCCCAGGTTCAATCCCTGGTCAGGGAATTAGATCCCACATGCATGCTGAAACTAAGAGTTTGCATGCCACAACTAAGGAGCCCATGAGCCGCAACTAAGGAGCCCACCTGCCACAACTAAGACCTGGTGCAACCAAATAAATAAATATTTTTTAAAAACAAAAAAATAAAAGCAACTATGTTTGTCTTGCGAATCCCCACATTTCAGAAATGTAAATACAGCCCACAATGACCTGAGACTGAGCCTGATTAACTTAATAAGGTAGAACCTGAAACCAAAGGGAAAAAATAAAGGAAAAGAGGCCTTTTTAAATTCAAATGGTTAGAAAGCCTCCTTCACCCAAAATCTAATTCACAGCCTCTTTTAAGGATTTGTCAAGAATGAACGTAAATCTTAAGTCTTTTCCACGAATAGTAAAAAGCCTAAAGAGTCTCCCTCATTATCGGTTTTAGAAAGGAGGAAGCTGCAACCCACTGCAGTCACCCACTGACAGTGTGCCCTGAGGGGAATTCAGGATGGAGAAAACCAGGATGAAACATTCTGTGTTTTGGATATGGGGGACCTTAAAGGGTTAGGATGCATATCGAACAAAGAATTTCAGTCACCCCAGATTCGTGCATCTACCTACACATATAAAAACACTAAAATCATTAACTTGAGATATTTGTTTTTCGATAATTAGCACTAATCTTTTACCAAGATGCATGCTTGACTACGTGTACTTCCCAGCCGAAAATTCATATACCTACTGTCTCCTACCTTACGTCTTGAGAGCAGTTCCTCCGAGCTCTCTGAGAGTCTGTCTCCCGGGCTACAGTCCTCAGTAAGGTCCCCAAATAAAACTGAAACTCACTGCTCTTAAGTTGTGAGGGTTTTTTTTTTTCCAGTCAACATCTTGTTATGGGAGTACTTGTTCTTCTCATTCTGCAAAAACATCCTCTTTTTCAGAAAAGACTTCTAGGTTCCCAGGGTTTGCCCACAGAGGGATGGACGCCTAGCAAAACAAAGGGTCTCAGAAAGTGCCCAAACAACTTGCAGAAGAGACCAGATTTCACTCAGCAAAACCTGGATGAAAGGTGATAGTGAAGCAGGAGATAGATGGGCCCCAGGCCAAACAGCTGAAGTTTGTCCCCTGTGGACAGAAACTCCATAATAGCAGAAACTCCATGAAAGCAGGATGATGGAGGAGGCTGGGCCCTGCCCAGATAAGAGATAAAAGACCACATATTCCTCATTCTCGAAGTCAAGGAGACCTCCCCGACTACACATGCACAGAAAGCCTCCTTGGAGGTCAAAAAGCGAGGGGGTGCCAACTCATAGTAAGTGGTGTCAACTACCCATAGGCCTCTTCGCTAGAATCCATCTTGGCTAAGAGATGTGCAAGCACATAGGGGAGGACCCTAAGATACACCAAATATGGACTCAGAACCAGGCAAAGCAAGATGACTGGTCAAAGGAAACCTGGAAGAAATGCGCCATAAAAGTGATTCAAACTACCACAAGGCCGCGACTCTCTCTCTGAGCCCACCCGGGTGTCTATCCACACGTACTGTACTCTTTTTTTTTCTCCTAATAGACACTTTATTTGTTTCACTACTTTCCATCTTCGTGGGAATTCTTTTCTGCAAAGCCAAAGGGCCAGGGCCTTGTCACTGACCACTGTTCTAGCAGCTAGGATTTGGTGCTCTCAGCGCCACGACCCAACCTCAGTCTCTGGCCGGGAACCAAAACCCTGCTTCAAGCCGCTGCAGGCTGAGGCCACCTGAGATCTTATTTGGTGCCAAAACCAGGGAATTTAAGGTAAACTGCGGGCTTTGCCCAGCTGCGGCTTGAGGCCTCTGACTTTCACTCTTGCCCTCTTTCTCTTGCTCTCTGCCTCACTTTCTTTTCAAGTCCCACCCCTCAGGCCCTCAGGTCCTGACCCCCATGGCATTTTCCATTGCGGCCAACTCCAATTCCTCCAGAGTTCCCCCTTCACTCCAGGCGTTGGCAGTCCATACACTGCAACAGACAGCCTATTGGGTTGGCCACCTTCAAGCAGACTGCAGTGCTCAAGGAGAGCCCTGGCAATGCATCAGCAGTGGTTCAAGGAACCCCTCACTTGAGGGACTGGGTAGACCAGAGATGTCTGGTCAGGGATCAGTGGGAGAGTAGAGGACACTCAAAATCCCACCAAGCACAGGATTTGAAGGAAATTCAGAGGACGCTCTGAATCTCCTTCAGGTGCCTCCTAGTAATGTTTCCAGAATGCGGACTTCATTTCTAGGAGCGCAGTTAAGCCAGATGGGCTGAGAAAGGAAAGCTTAGGTCCTGCTGTAACATTGCCTGGCCTTTATTTAAGTAGGGGGATGGAAAAAAATGGCCTGAAAATGGGTCTCTTACAATTAGATCTTTACTGCCATAGTATGGGGAAATGGACTGAGGAAAACTCTCCTGACCTTCTAAATGATCCCTTCTAACTTCTCCCAACTCTCAGGGGGGAAACCAAGCTCCCCCCACTCCTGCAAGTTCCCTTACTCCTTCAGATTCTTTTGATCAAACTAAGACCCCCACCTCTCTGGAGGGACAATCCCTGCCAGGACAACATTTTATCAGCCAGTCTGCCCCTGTATCCAGGCCAATCTGAGCGTTAAATTGGTCTAAATTTTAGCTATGAAACTATGACCAAGGAAAAAGAAAGATGATTTTTGAGTGTGGCCACAATATTCTTTAGTCTCTGGAGAAAACAGGTTAAGAAAAAAAACTTTTTTTTTTTTTTAAATTCCAAAACTGGTTCTTTTTTCATGTGCAATTAGAAAAAGCTAGCTTGTTACTTTTTTCAGAATTCTGACACTGAGGAACAAGTCCTACTAGCAGAACTTGATTTTCTCTCCCTGTGCCTTGAGACCAGGGCTCTC
Organism: Grampus griseus; assembly: GCF_964374135.1. NCBI lineage: Eukaryota > Metazoa > Chordata > Mammalia > Artiodactyla > Delphinidae > Grampus > Grampus griseus. The sequence goes on from NC_139017.1 coordinate 87,277,069, forward strand.
AGGAACACTTATCTAGACCATCTCTAATTCCTGAAGCTGAGAAAAAAAACTGGAATGAAGCCTTTTAAAATTTTTCTTATTCCAACTGTTATTTATAAACTAGTGAGTTTTACATTGTGATATCTAATTCATGACTAAGTTTAGAAAATGAAGTTAGATCTCTCGTTGGATCTGTCTGGATATATGTATGTCTCAGTGTATGTCTTTGTCTTCGGATAATATTGCTGAGGTTAATTTGTAAATGAGCTCTATTTAATTGGCTTAAAGGAAAGTAAGCACTTACAAATCAGGCAATTCTAAATACAAGAGAAATTAAGCTAAGTGAATTTCAGGTTCACATGAACTGGGAAATATTCAGTATTAAATTAATAACTGGTATTAATGTTTAAGTTTGTTGATCTAATTAATATAGACATGTCTTTAGAGTCATCAACATTAAGTATAACACTTTTATTGCATCTAGGTTTAATATAAGCTAAATAAAATCTTGTTATATCCGTTGTAAATTTGTCAGCAAGGAAAGTAACTCAATGTGAACAAACTTCTAAGGAAAAAAATTCAAATGAGATAACAGCTTCGGGTGAACTTTTTAGGAATAAAATAAGATACTGAAACATTCATTACTGAACACTGGCTTCCTTTTACAGAGAAACAAAAGGTCTAGAACTATTAATAAATATGTTTGGTGCCACACATCTATATTTTCTGTAAGAAAGCACATTTTTCAGGAAATTATTATTTGGATTTATGTTTACCAATCTACAGAGTGCTGATACAAAGGACAGTTCATGGTTGCTTAAAGAAAGTAGGATGTGTGTTTTTAGTAAAGAAGATATGAGGAATGGAATTGCATTTTATTAAGGGAAAAAGAAGTAGGTCTGACTTACAGGTGGCTGTTTCTAGATGGAAAAAAAAAGTACTGGATACAGAAACTGACAAAAAGCTTTGTGGAAAGTGGACCCCAAGAAAAGAGTTTTGAGAATGGTCAGGATTGACTAAGCTTAAAATAAATTTAACTGAATAAATGAATTTTAAAAGTAAGCTGGTGCAAAACTTGAATTGGGGGACTTCCCTGGTGGCACAGTGGTTAAGAATCCACCTGCCAACACGTCCTCAATGGGGAAAAACTGAAACCATTTCCACCAAGATCAGGAAGAAGAAAAAGTTGCCCACTCTCACCACTATTATTCAACATAGTTTTGGAAGTTTTAGCCACAGCAATCAGAGAAGAAAAAGAAATAAAAGGAATCCAAACCAGAAAAGAAGAAGTAAAGCTGTCACTGTTTGCAGATGACATGATACTACACATAGAGAATCCTAAAGATGCCACCAGAAAACTACTAGAGCTAATCAATGAATTTGGTAAAGCAGCAGGATACAAAATTAATGCACAGAAATCTCTTGCATTCTTATAAACTAATGATGAAAAATCTGAAAGAGAAATTAAGGAAACACTCCCATTTACCATTGCAACAAAAAGAATAAAATATCTAGGAATAAACCTACCTAAGGAGATGAAAGACCTGTATGCAGAAAATTATAAGATGCTGATGAAAGAAATTAAAGATGACATAAATAGATGGAGAGATATACCATGTTCTTGGACTGGAAGAATCAACATTGTGAAAATGACTCTACTACCCAAAGCAATCTACAGATTCAATGCAATCCCTATCAAACTACCACTGGCATTTTTCACAGAACTAGAACAAAAAATTGCACAATTTGTATGGAAACACAAAAGACCCCGAATAGCCAAAGCAATCTTGAGAAAGAAAAACAGAGCTGGAGGAATAAGGCTCCCTGACTTCTACAAAGCTACAGTAATCAAGACAGTATGGTACTGGCACAGAAACAGAAGTATAGATCAATGGAACAGGAAAGCCCAGAGATAAACCCACGCACATATGGTCACCTTATCTTTGATAAAGGAGGCAAGAATATACAGTGGAGAAAAGACAGCCTCTTCAATAAGTGGTGCTAGGAAAACTGGACAGCTACATGTAAAAGAATGAAATTAGAACACTCCCTAACACCATACACAAAAATAAACTCAAAATAGATTAAAGACCTAAATGTAAGGCCAGACACCATCAAACTCTTAGAGGAAAACATAGGCAGAACACTCTATGACATAAATTACAGCAAGATCCTTTTTGACCCACCTCCTAGAGAAATGGAAATAAAAACAAAAATAAACAAATGGGACCTAATGAAACTTAAAAGCTTTTGCACAGGAAAGGAAACCATAAGCAAGACGAAAAGACAACCCTCAGAATGGGAGAAAATATTTGCAAATGAAGCAGCTGATTAATTTGCAAATGAAGCAACTGATTAAACAAAGGATTAATCTCCAAAATTTACAAGCAGCTCATGCAGCTCAATATCAAAAAAACAAACAACCCAGTCCAAAAATGGGCAGAAGACCTAAATAGACATTTCTCTAAAAAAGATACACAGATTGCCACAAACACATGAAAGAATGCTCAAAATCATTAATCATTAGAGAAATGCAAATCAAAACTACAATGAGATATCATCTCACACCAGTCAGAATGGCCATCATCAAAAAATCTAGAAACAATAAATGCTGGAGAGGGTGTGGAGAAAAGGGAACCCTCCTGCACTGTTGGTGGGAATGTGAATTGATACCAAGGAAGCAACCTAAGTGTCCATCAACAGATGAATGGATAAAGAAGATGTGGCACATATACACAATGGAATATTACTCAGTCATTAAAAAGGAACGAAACTGAGTTATCTGTAGTGAGGTGGATGGACCTAGGGTCTGTTGTACAGAGTGAGGTAAGTCAGAAAGAGAAAAACGACTACTGTATGCTAACACATATATATGGAATCTAAAAAAAAAAAAAAAAAGGTCATGAAGAACCTAGGGGCAAGATGGGAGTAAAGATTCAGACCTACTAGAGAATGGACTTGAGGATATGGGGAGGGAGAAGGGTAAGCTGGGACGAAGTGAGAGAGTGGCATGGACATATATACACTACCAAACGTAAAATAGATAGCTAGTGGGAAGCAGCCGCATAGCACAGGGAGATCAACTTGGTGCTTGGTGACCACCTAGAGGGGTGGCATAGGGAGGGTGGGAGGGAGGGAGACGCAAGAGGGAAGAGATATGGGGACATATACGTATATATATTTTTATATATATATATAACTGATTCACTTTGTTATAAAGCAGAAACTAACAACCATTGTACAGCAATTATACTCCAATAAAGATGTTAAAAAAAAAAAAAGAATCCACCTGCCAATGTAGGGGACACAGGTTCAATTCCTGGTCCAGGAAGATCCCACATGCCATGAAGCAACTAACCTCATGCGCCACAACTACTGAGCCTGCGTGCAACAACTACTGAAGCCCGTGTGCCTAGAGCCCGTGCTCCACAACAAGAGAAGCCACTGCAATGAGAAGCCTGCACACCGCAACGAAGAGTAGCCCCTGCTCACCGCAACTAGAGAAAGCCCATGAGCAGCAACAAAGACCCAACACAGCCAAAGATAAATAAATAAAAATCTACTTAAGATTAAGAAGCCTAGCTTGTTCTTTCTAAGGACACAACGGTTTCCCAGACAAGATGACGGTGATGCAGAGATTCCAGACACTTCTTGGAACAGATCCTGCTGGAATAACAGCAGATGTCACCCCGGGTCGCTTAATGAGTCAGGGCGAGAGCTCTGTGACCCTAACTAGGTAGGGTCTGTGAGCCTCTTGACAGCCTGAAGAAGCTACAGAAGACAGACCTTTGCCTTTCGTCCTCCCAATAAAGATTTCTTGGGGTTCATGTCTCTCAGGGGGGGATTTGAGGCAGGAGATAGATGGGCCCCAGGCCAAACAGCTGAAGTTTGTCCCCTGTGGACAAAAACTCCGTAATAGCAGAAACTCCATAAAAGCAGGATGATGGAGGAGGCTGGGCCCTGCCCAGTTAAGAGATAAAAGACCACATATTCCTCATTCTCGAAGTCAAGGAGACCTCCCTGACTACAGATGCGCAAAAAGGCTCCTTGGAGGTCAAAAAGCGAGGGAGTGCCAACTCATAGTAAGTGATGTCAACTACCCATAGGCCTCTTTGCTAGAATCCATCTTGGCTAAGAGATGTGCAAGCACATAGGGGAGGACCCTAAGATACATCAAATACAGACTCAGAATCAGGCAAAGCAAGATGACTGGTCAAAGGAAACCTGGAAGAAATGCGCCATAAAAGTGATTCAAACTACCACAAGGCCGCGACTCTCTCTCTGAGCCCACCCGGGTGTCTATCCACACGTACAGTACTCTTATTTTTCTCCTAATAAACACTTTACTTGTTTCACTACTTTCCATCTTCGTGGGAATTCTTTTCTGCAAAGCCAAAGGCCAGGGCCTTGTCACTGACCACTGTTCTAGTGGCTAGGATTTGGTGCTCTCACCACTGCGACCCGACCTCAGTCTCTGGCTGGGAACCAAAATCCTGCTTCAAGCCGCTGCAGGCCGAGGCCACCCGAGATCAGTATGAAGGTGTGGAGCACAGGCCAGGCCAAGCCAGACTCTAATTATTCCACTTAAAGGACAGAGTCCACCTGCCTGGCCTGGGACTTGAGCCCAGTCTCACTGGGCCCCAACCTACCACATCCCAGTACTGCTGCAGCCAACTAGGCAGTGAGACACTCAGGTGTATCTGTGCACAGTCTTCCCAAGACAGACAGTGCCCAATAAGTTCCAAGGATTCAAAGATCCTGGGGGTGCCTGTACCCAACAGCTCAGGCCCCAACAGGCCACATACTGCAGCCCACATCTGTCCCCATCCTCCCTGCCGGGAAGTCATCCCAGCTCTTGCAAAATTCTCAAGGCCAATAAGCCTGGAGCAGAACCAGAGCTGATGAGAACTAGCTAAGAAAGCAGATTTGATGATGGGGCCGGGTGGGGAGTGGGGGTGGGAATAGAGAACAGACTGTACTGAAAAACCTATTGGATTAGAGCTTCAAATTCCCAAATCTGACATAAAGCAGACTTTGTTGCTCTCCCACTGGTTGACTGAGGGTGACCGATGATGAGCTGGGAGGTGAGGTCAGGCTGTGCTCCTCCAGCACCAAGTGGTTCCACGCACACCACACAGCTCGGGGTTCCTGTAGTTCTCCAGCTGCACTGAGCCCCAGAAGGTGGGCGCCAGGACTGTGTTGCTTCTTCATCCCCACTGTGCCTGACACAGTGCCTCATACAGAGGAGAGGGTCAGATCAGTGAATGTTACTAAAAATAAATGTACCATCCCGCCTCTGAGATCGGAATCTTGGGTAACTGGCAGGAAGAAGGAAGGAAGATGAGGGAAGGAAAGTGCCCACTATAAGAGGTGTCGAGATAAAATCCTTCCAAAGGACACCTATGTATGTACTCAAATCCCAGCACCAACTACAGTCCTGAGAATCTCAATACAACTGGCGGCGACTCACTTGTGCAGACCCCTCTGGAGATCTAGAGAAGATATTGTCTGTGTTTTTAGTACTTGATATCAGTCCTACGGTGTCTCAACTCTACTAATGCCAGCTGCAGGCAAACTCCTGAAGGTTCTGCTTCCTCCACACTTTCCAGAGCTGTGAACCAGACAGGTAAAGGACCTGAGCTTTCTTTTCCATACAGGAAAAGGAGAGCCACTGACTGCTGCCCATAGAAGCCAGATGTTCTGACTGGGAGCCCAGCACAGCCTGTACTGGCCCTGTGACCTTCAGAAATTATCCTTTCAGCTTAACTCCTTATCTGTAAACTGAAGAGGATAATTCTTTTACCACGGAGGAATGTTACAAAGATTAAATTTGACACAATATATGTTAGATGCTGAGCAGAGATTCTGGCATAAACCAAGTCCTCATTAAATGTTATTCTTCATTTGCATTCCAACTAGGAAAGCATCAGTGAAGAGAGGGAAGAGAAGAGAGATATAAATACTAGAGGGGTCAGGAGAATCACCTCAAAACGGGAAGTGAAGTCTTTCAGGTTTGGGAATTCATCCAGACACCTGGGCTCAAATGTGCGGTGCATGTCAAGGATGTCGTACGCCAGGAAATGCACGTAGGTGAGCTGCAGAAAGGCAAAGCGTGAATGGGCACCAAACTCTGAATGCGGGAAAAATGACAGCTCTCCATCCCCCGAAGCCGTCCCCCTTACCTTGTCCCCTGCAAACCAGGGCCTCTTCCCCAGAAAATCTGAGAAGAGCTTCATCGTTTTAGGGATCTCCTTCAAGTAATCAGGCTTTAGTTTCTCCTGAGGCACAAAACAGCTGTCACTGCCCTCAGATATAGACTCCCTGGGCAGAGACCAGGCCTCCCAGGGCTGTGCCTGATCCCAGCTGCCAAGTACACCTGGGTCAGTGCCCAGGCTGCGATTTAACCCACTTGTGTTCATTAGACTCCTACCAGGTACCACCTCCCATCTGTGAGAGGAGATGGGAAGGCAAAGGGCAAAACAACACCGCGCCTGAACCTGTCACCACTCAGCTCCAAGCACCTGCCGTGGGTCAGACCAGCAGTGCTGTGAGACCTGGCAGAGCGCAGGCCTCAGACCTCAGGAAGATCAACACTCAAATGACTCAGGAAAGAAGTCCTAAGTTCCAGCGTGGGTGACAGAAAGGGTGTGAATGCCGATGCAGTCTCTGAACAGATGAGGAGAATCTGAGAGGCTGAAAGGAAGGAGGGAGAGGAACAAAGTCTGACCCCAGGCTGCCTGCTGGGCACATGTGTTTATGCCTGAGATGCCGAGGAGGAGGTGCTGGGCTAACGAGGAAAACACCCTGTCTAGGAACTGAATTTCCACCCAAGGATGTCTGGACTCTATCCTAAGATTGGTGGGAACTAAGTCAGAGTTTCCAAGGGAATGTCTTGGTGGATCAGTAGCTCCAAGGAGTTCAAAGGCAAAAGACCAGTGTAGACGCGACCCTGACCAGCATTTCAAACCCTGTCCGGCCCGGTGGGAGGGGACTCACAAAGTCAGAGCTGTAGCAGATCATGGCCATGCACAAGCGGACATCCATAACCTGGTTCTCCAACACGTCCACGCGAATCTTCTCTTCCTCTGTCTCCCCACCTGTGGCCACACAACAGGGACTCACCCTCAGGATCCCGCCCCAGACAAGCCCAGGGCATGGCCACCTGTGCCCCTCCCCCACCCACAGCTCCACTCACACATGTTGTGCTTGCGAGCAATGTAGCAAAGGATGGCGTTGCTCTGGGTGAGCTTGTGAGCCCCATCAATTAAGTAGGGCAGCTGGAGGAACAACAGGCCAGGTCGGTTGGGCCACCAGGCTCCCCTGCACCCACTCCCTTGAGCAAGGGCAGAGATGAAACCTGGCACTCACAGAGCCTGGCCCATGGTAGACACTAAATAATATACTGTAAAATGAAGGGATGAGCTGGGACATACAGCATTATGGAAAGGCAGTGAAGAGAACCAGGAAGCTGAGAGGCCGAGCAGAAGGCACCGGACCCTGAAACCTCTAAGCTGGGTAAGCAGATGGACAGGGACACCGTCCACTTTCCCCCAGAGCACCCCAGCCCCTGCACCTACATTGGGGAAGTCCAGGCCCAGCTTGGATTTTTCATTCAGCTACTGGCTTCTGTCATAGTTGGGAGCTGTGGTAAAGAAGATGCAGTGAAACAAACTGCCCCGGAGTCCAACCCTCCTTCCCGGGGGACCTACCAAGGAGTCAGAGACAAGAGCCCCTGAACAGGTGGATCTGGAATCTGAACCTCTAAATCTCGCATGGAGTTTTGGGGGAAAGCATAATTAGACGGCTCTGGAACCCACATGAGTAAGATTTACAAAGGGTTAGTGCAAGCAATAAAAGGAACCCGTGCCAATGGCTGATACAGGGGCCCGGCCATCGGCTCTCATGGCCGGCCTTGGAGGCCAGCTAGACACTCAAAGAGTTCGGGAAGGGTTAGACCTCTCTCCAGCTGCTGGAGGGCAGCAGACAGAAATAACAGGGGCCAGGACACGGGTTGCTTGGTACCAAATCAGCATGAATTGAGCAGAAGCCAGGACATGACAAGGATGCCATTACCGTCCCCCAGCGGGTACTTCTTCTCCTCCTAGTTTGAGTCTGTGTCCTCCAGAAGCAAGCGGATGGCGTGAGCCAGCTGAGAGAGATAGCCGGGACAAAGGACAGACATGAGGTTTAACCGCGCGACTTTCTGTGCTCCGGGTCCCCTCCCACACTCCCAACCCTCTCCCCGACCAGGGAAGGAGAGGCGGAGGGAAGGGGCTGGGCTGCAGCGAGCCCCACAGACGAAGTTTCTGGAGAACCGGTCCCCAGCTGCGCAGCATTTCCCTGCCCGCCCTGGTGGACCCCCGCTCACCCCGCGGATATCCCAGTAACCCCGGATCATTGCCATGGTCAGGGTTCGTGGATCGGGGTACCCTCTCCGAACCGCTGTGGAAGTTCATCCGGGTGCCTGGATCAAGCCTGGGTGTGGCCTGAGTGAGGCCACGCCCCACCGCGTCTCTCCGCCACGCCCCCAACTACTACCCAATCTCCGAGGCCTCCTGCGACCCGGGGCACCCGGGGTCCTCAGCGCGGTATCTGCGCCCAGAGCAGTGGAAATAGTCCGTGTCCCCCTCCAGGCGCGGGGACTCGGGAGCCGAGCTCTGGGCGCCAGGACGCTGAGGGCAGCCTGGTTCCCGTTTCCAGTCAGATCTCAGGTAAATCGGGGGAGTTGGCAGTGCGCTCGGGGAACAAGCCTGAATCACAAGAGCACGAATCTTCCACCTCCCCTGCCCTCCCAGGAATCGCTCAGGCTTGCTCCTGGGCTGCCGAGTTCCCCCGGGCTCTGGAAGGCTCTGACTGCCAAGTTAAGTCCAAAGAGTGGTGTCCCTCATATCGAAACTTTAAACGAGCCACTAGCACAGGAAGATGAGGACTCCAAGCAATCCTAACGCTCCCCCAACTCTTTATAATCCCTGACAGCAGCATATCTTCTAGAACAGACTATCAATGGTATACAAGAAACACCCACGACAAGGTACAGAAAAAGTAAATGTGGTCAGTGCTTTCCTTTCGGGGACTATGGAGGACTCGTCCCTTCAGTCGTATGCCTGAGTGATAATGACCAACTGTTAATTAATCGAGTAGCTTTATGGCCTAAATAGTGACTCTAAATTCAGAACCAGGCCCAGCAAAGAAGATATCCAGGTGCAGTCCAGAGATGTCCCGACAGCCAGCTGGATGACCCTCACGTTGACTGGGTTGACTGGGTCAGTGACCTGGATTGTGGTGGTCACAGAGGGATCTGAGTGGGGGGGGAGAGGGCTGTCTTTTGAGCAGCTAGGAGCCTCTCCTGCTGCAAGCGGGGCCAGAAGGGGGGACCAGCAAGGAGCCTGGAGGACTGGCACAGGACCACAGGCAGAGTGGGCCCAGCACACCTTGGCTGCCCAGGTCCACGGATTCCTGCCCTGATCCTTGGCTCCTGACCCGCGTGTGGTTTTGTGTAGGAGAGGGTGGCTCAGGTGGCCTTTGATGACGCTCTGTGATACAACCTCCTCAAGAACAATGTCCTACCTGCCAACTTTCCTCTTTGAAGCTTGAACGTTATTTCAGAATGAGGAGAATAGGACAAGGTTGGTCTGGGTTCACTTTTCCCTTGTTTAAAGTATATTACAAGGTAATGGATATATGAAAAGAGATGAGAAGAACTTTTAAAAGCAAATGGATTTTACAAGTTAAAATGCAAGGTTGGTACACTACAGAAAAATAAGTTTAAAATTAGCTAACACTTTACAAGGATAGAAAGGTATGAACCCAGTATTCAATGAAGGTTTCTGACCACCAAGATAGAGTATGGAGTGGGGGTTTGAGGAAAGCAGATATATTCTATCTAATCCCTGTTAAGTCACAGAGTCAGAGTCTGCACATCTCTGCTAAGTTGGGGAGCTGGGAGACTGTGTCACCAGAGACCAGCAGAGCTCAGTCCCCATGGCAGATGCTTCCAGCCATTCTGACCTTGCCAGTCCTCAGGGCTCCAGGTTGAGGTCCAGACTCAGCATGCAGCTCAGGGTCAGGTGGATTCCTAGTTCGGTTTGCCCACAAGGAGGCGATGGTGGCCACTCACACACAAAAGTGCGGGCCCTCAATAGTTATATTTTTCACAATATAAAGAAGTTGTCATTCTGAGTTTTACACATCTTGAGCTTGGAAAAGAAACATGACCAGATTCCACTGAGAAAATGATTTTCTTAAACTAACATTAAACAGTCATAATATTTAAAATATGTAGAACAGGTATTATTACATTAGCATTCATCCATTCATTCTTTTTTTTTTTAAGGCTGGAAAATACAAGGACAGATTTTAAAATATGGAAGAGATTTTAAGTGTTCAAACACTGAGAGGGACTAAGAGGGAGAGGGGTTGAAGGCAGGAGAAAGAGGCAGTGCCTGGTAGGACAAGGAACTGCAGACATAGGGACGCCCAGAGCACAGGTGGCCCCTTCAGGAGGAAGAGGACAATTCTGCAGGAGGATGAGGAGGGCTGGCCGAGCAGGCTGTCAGACTCAGCCCCCAGGCCCAGGGGTCACACCCGTAGGTGCAGTGGGTGTGAGAAAGGCAGTAGCAAGCAGTGGGGACTTGGGAAACTGGAGAGTGGGCTGAAGGGCGTGATGCAGCCAGTGGTTGCCACGCTGAAATTCAGCGCCTATGTGGCCACATCTTCTGGATTTACATGTGCTCTCTCTTGACTGTAGCGTGTTGATAAGTTCTAATATTTTAGAGAACACTGTGCAGGACATCAAAACATGTTGTATCCAATATTCAGTTGAGAATTTGGTCTCTAGTCTGACTCTGCACTGCATTCCATCCTTCCAGCTATACTGCTGACATTATGAACTCTCAAAGTAAATTAAAAATTCTGTATAAAATAGCCACAGAATACAAAACAACACACTAAATAAATACCAACAGTAGTATTAAAATGTGTCCTACCATATACTAATTTTTTTAAAGGTTTTCAAAATATTGTCTGGGTAAACTTTGGTAATCCACGATGTAAAGAATATTTTTTAATCTGAATAAAAAATAAAAATCATTATTTATTAGCTTCTGTGATAGTGGAATAGAGAAAATAAATTTTCTACATGTCTATAGTATTAAGAATAAATAAATACAAACCAAGGCTTCAAGAATTTAGAAAGCAATTAAATTTAAAATAAATAACATGTGGAATTCTATTTCTACATGTTTCAGTCCTGTTAGGTTTTGTGTTTCTAGGAACATATTTATTTTATTCAGATTATCCAATTTGTTGACATATGGTTGTTTGTAGTATTCTGCTGTGATATTTTTACTTCTGTAGAATCAGTAGTCCTGTCCCATCTTTCGTTTCTGATTTTAGTAATTTGCATCTTCTCCCTTTTTTCTTAGTCAGTCTAGCTAAAGGTGTGTCAATTTTGTTAAACATTTCAAAGAAATTTCCTGAACCTTTTCATTGATATTCTCTACTGTTTTTCTATTCCCTTTTTTATTTATCCCTGCCATAATCTTTATTATTTCCTTTCTTCTGCTAGATTTGTGTTTGATTCTTTCCCTAGTTCCTTAATTTATTAAGTTAGGATGTTTATTTGAGATCCTCTTATTTTTAATGTGGGCATTTCTAGCTGTAAATTTCCCCCTTAGCAGTGCTTTTGCTGTGTTCCATTAGTGTTGGCATTCTGTGTTTTCATTTTCACTCATCTCTAAGTATTTTCTAATTTCCCCTGTGATTTCTTATTTGACTCATTATTTAAAATGTTTTGTTTAATTTGCACAAATTTGTGGATTTTCCAGTTTCCTTCTGTTATTGATTTCTAACTTCATCCCATTATGGTTGAAGTAGATAGTTGATATGATATCTATTTTTTAAATTCCTGATGCTTTATTTGTGTCCCCACATATCTTGGAGATTGTGCCATGTGCGCTTGAGAATAATGTGTACACTATTGTTGTTGGGTTGAATGTTCTAATATGTCTGCTGAATCTAGTTCATTTATTATGTTGTTCAGGTCCTCTATTTCCTTACTTTTCTTCTGTCTGGTTGTCCTGTCCATTATTGAAAGCATGGTGGCATGGTGTTTAAGTCTCCAACTATTATTGTAGAACTAGTTCTCTCTTCAATTCTGTCAGTTTTTGATCAGTTATTAGGTGTGTAAATGTTTATAATTTTTATATCTTCTTGCTTTATTGAACACTCTGTAATAGATAATGTTCTTATTTCTGTCTTATAACATTTTTTGATTTCAACTCTATTTTGTCTGATATTAGTATAGCCCTGCTCTCTTTTGGTTACTGTTTGCTTGGAATATCTTTTTCCATCCTTTCACTTTCAACCTATCTAGGCCTTTGATCTAAAGTCTGACTCTTGTAGATATCATGTAGTTCAATCATGGTTTTTTAAGGCATTCTGCTTATCTCTGCCTTTGATTAGAGAGTTTAATTCATTTACATTTAAATAAATTATTGATGAGACACTTACTTCTATCATTTTGCTATTTGTCCTCTATTTGCCTTATAGTTTTTTCTCCCTCATTTCCTGCATGACTATCTTTTATGTGTAGTTGATGTTTTGTCATGAAACTTTTCATTTTCCTTCTCATTTTTATTTGTGTTTATTCTATAGCTATTTTTCCTTGTAGTTACCATTGGGGATTATATTCAACATCCTATAATTACAACACTCTAATTTGAATATCTACCAGCTTAATTCGAATAGCATTCAAATACTTTGCTCTTATACAGCTCTGTCCCCTCTCTTTGATTATTGATGTCACAAAATTACATCTTTATACATGTGTGTCAAAAAACATAGACTAATAATTATTTTCTAATGGACTAATCTCTTAAATTATATATAAAACAAAAAGAGAGTTATAAAACAAAGTTATAATAGTACTAGCTTTTATCATTACATGTGTATTTACCTTTTCCAGGAGTCTTTTTTTCTTCACATGGCTTCACATAACTCTCTAGTCTCTCTTCATTGCAACCTGAAGGACTCCTTTTAGCATTTCTTGTAGGGGAGGTCTAGTGATAAAAAAACTCTCTCAGCTTTCACTTATCTGGGAATGTCTTAATTTCTACTTAATAGTTGAAGGACAGTTTTGTCAGATATAGGATTCTTGGCTGACAGGTTTTTCTTTCCTTTATCACTCTGAATATGTCAACCCACTGCTTCTGGCTTCCAAGGTTTCTAAGAGAAATCTGATAATAATCTTTTTGGAGAGCTCTTGTATGTGATGAGTTACTTCCTTCTTGTTGCTTTTAAGATCTCTCTTTGTCTTTGTCTTTCAATAGTCTGATTATAATGTGTCTTGGTGTGCATCTCTTTGAATTTATCCTACTTGGAATTCCCTGACTCTTTCTTCTTCCTTCTTGAACCTTCCTTTGAATCCTTCCAGTGAATTTTTCATTTCAGTTATTGTAATTTTCAGTTCTAAAATGTACTTTTGGTTCCTTTTTTATGTTTTCTATATCTTTTTTGATATTTCCATTTTTTACACTCATTTTTGTTTTTGTTTTACATCTTTATTGGAGTTCAATTGCTTTGCAATGTTGTGTTAGTTTCTGCTTTATAACAAAGTGAATCAGCTCTATGTATATATATATATCCCCATATCCCCTCTCTCTTGCGTCTCCCTCCCACACTCCCTATCCCACCCCTCTAGGTGGTCACAAAGCACCGAGCTGATCTCCTTGTGCTATGCAGCTGCTTCCCACTAGCTATCTATTTTACATTTGGTAGTGTATATATGTCCATGCCACTCTCTCACTTCATCCCAGCTTACCCTTTCCCCTCCGTGTCCTCAAGTCCATTCTCTACGTCTGCGTCTTTATTCCTGTCCTGCCCCTAGGTTCTTCAGAACCATTTTTTTTAGATTTCACATATATGTGTTGGTATATGGTATTTGTTTTCCTCTTTCTGACTTACTTCACTCTGTATGACAGACTCTAGGTCCATCCACCTCACTACAAATAACTCAATTTCATTTCTTTTTATGGCTGAGTAATATTCCATTGTATATATGTGCCACATCTTCTTTATCCATTCATCTGTCGACGGACACTTAGGTTGCTTCCATGTCCTGGCTGTTGTAAATAGTGCTGCAATGAACATTGTGGTACATGACTCTTTTTGAATTATGGTTTTCTCAGGGTATATGCCCAGTAGTGGGATTGCTGGGTCATATGGTAGTTCCACTCATTGTTTTCCTAACTCTGTCCACATCTTTTAGCTCTTCGAGCATCTTTAAGACTGTTGACTTAAAGTCTAGTAAGTCCACCATCTGGTCTTTCTCAGAAATAGTTTCCACTGATTTACCACCCCCCTCCCCTTGGAATGGGCCATACTTTCCTATTTCTTGTATGCCTTGTGATTTTTTTAAAAAATGAATATTTGAATCTTATAATGTGGTAACTCAGAAGATTAGATTATCACCCTTCTCCAGAAGTTGCTGTAGTGTATGTGTGTGTGTGTGTGTGTGTGTGTTTCAATTGTTATATGGTGTCTTTGTGTCAGGGATCAGTCTGAGATGTACATGTAAGGTCTGTGTGGTGCCTTTCTAAATTCCCCCATATATATGGTTGCTTTTGAATGTCCTAGACCTCAAATGTCTGGTTTCCAAAAGGAGAAAAAGTGAAACATTGAGAAGAGAAAAACCATGGCACTGGCCCTTTAAATCTCCTGGCAGCAGCAGGAGTTGGAGAGTCCAGGTAGCCAGGAGGGAAAAAGACAAGACACAGCAGGTGTTGGCCAGCCTTTACCTGGCAATCAGACATATCTGGGGCTGGGACCAGGCCAGCTGATGCAGCTGAGAGCAGTAAGGGGCCCAGCTGGCCATGAGGCCTCCATACCAGGCTGGTACTTTCCTGGCAGGGCAGTGGAGAGCAACCTCAGGGTTAGGTATAGCAGGTGAGAGGTCTAGTTGAGCTCTTCAAAGCAGAGGTAATCACAGCATTTGCCCCAACTCCCCTCCTAAGTTGGGGACCCATTTACTGGGCAAGGGTACTACCCTTCAGTGACCCTGACAGCAGAAGAGAACATCCAACTGGGGCAAGTGCAAGGGAACTTACTGAAGAGAAGTGGGCAGCTGAGGCCTTAAAGGATGCCTGGAACTCTCCAGGGCTCCGGGGTCAGTTCTGCCCTGGGCTGGAAGGAGCAGCTGGCTTTCTGCAGGCAGAGATTCTCCTTTAGGCCCTGAGTGTGGGGAAGGAGAAGAGCCTGACTCAAGGTCTGGAATCCATCAGAGCACAGGCACCGAACACACAGACTGCCCAGGGAGGCCCGTGACAGCTGTGCTCTGTGGGGTTAATATGACAAAGAAGACAGCATCTGTGAACTAAATCTCAGCTTTTCTTCCAACTTCTTTGCAACAAAAAGGGGAAACTGAGGCACACTGAGGCTAAGCAACTTTCTCATGCTCACATAGCTAGGAAAGGCTGGAACGCAGCCTGGCCCTGGCTCTCCCGAAGGTCTATGCTCTTTCTGCTGCACTCCCCTCACTGCCACCCAGCCACCCCTGTCCCTCAGGAGGCCCCGTCATTCACTCTGTCTCTACAATATTCTTCTGTTTCAGAAGGAGGCCCACAGCTTCCCTAAGGTGCAAACTCAGGAGGCACCCCAGAAGAACAAAGGAGCTCAGAAGGTGCCTGTGTAACTTGCAGGAGATGCTGAATGACTCAGCAAAACTGGATAAAGCTTGATGAGGGAGGTGCCAGGCCAGGCTCTAATTATTCCTCTTAGCGGAGAGAGTATTTAAAATTCCTTAGCCTGGTTTTGGGACCCTCTCGAATTTCCTAACTTGCTCCTGTAACTTTGTCACCTGGTCTCTGAGACAGGATGGCCCTCAGGTGTGTAACATGAGCAGGGGATTCAAGGATTAATAATTCCCTCAGAACCTGGAGAGATTAATGTGACCTCATCTTCTAACACTAAAACCTTCACGCTACTTCCTCCCACACTGACCTTGATGGAGTGAACGATCCTCCCGTCTTCGTGTCTTTGGCTGTCCTCCACCCACCTCCCAAGAAGCACCTTCTGGCTTGGAAGAAAGGACCTAAACATCCACTGGGCTCCCATCTACAGAGACTGACTCGGAGGACATGTCCCCCTGGTCTTCTCTGCTCCCTTGTCCCTAAGGGTCATCGTTGACAGGACGGATGTTTCCACTGGCCTTAGCTGCAGCTGGAGCACAGAATCCTCCTGGACCGCCCTTCAAGGGGCTGCCAGGGTGGCTCCACCCACTCCTGCCCACCTGGCCTGCCAGGTGCTCTGAGACCTGGGAAATGCAGAGCCTCTAGCTGGAAACATCTGGGGAAGAAGTGAAATCTGTTTCTACCTCTCAGCCCCGGGGATCTGAAAAACCAAGCTCTGGAAGCTCTCAGAAGCCAAATGAGTGGGCGGAAACAAGAGCTGGGTTGGTGCTGGGGAGAAGGTTCTCTAAAATCTAAAAGGATTTAGGTGAAGGAGCTGTATTCCAGAGAAATGCCCTGGTGAACTGAACTGATCCAGGCAGCCTTTGATCTATAAATACGTTATTATCCTCTTGCTTTTACCTTTCTTAGAAGTCCCAACTCTGTTAGTCACTCATTCAACAAACATTTCGTTACCTCTATGTGCTGGGCTCCATGTATGACTCTGAGAAGGCAAAGAAACAATCCCCACCCTCAGGAAGCCTATGGTTTAGAACTGAGCTGTGCCACGTGGGATCCACCAGCCACATGTGGCCACGGAGAACCTGAAGTGAGGCCAGTGCAGCTGAGAAACTCAAATCTTCATTTTATTTCATTTTAATTAGCTTAAGTTTTTAAACTGATACTCAATTCAGTCATTGAAATCTTTTAGGTATATTTGGGATGATTTGGGTATGTAAATCAATTTTTTCAACTGTAAATGTTTTGAAATCTAGATACAGGTTAAAGTATTTCTAGTGAAAACTTAGGATCTGAATTGAGACGTGCTCTAAGTATAAAGTATACATCAGATTTCAAAGACTTAGTAGGGACAGAAAATCTTGTAAAATATCTCATTAATCATTTTAAGTTGATTTACATGTTGAAATTATAATTTTTGGATATTTTGGGTTAAATAAAACATACTATTAAAGTTACTTTTTAATGCGGCTATTAGAACAATTAAAATTAAACAGGTGGCTAGCATTATACTAGTCTTCCTCGACTTTGGAGAGATTATGTCCATAAACTCACTGTAAGTTGAAAATGCATTTAATACACCTAGCCTACCTTAAATATTCTCAGAGCAATTACATTAGCCTACAGTTGGGCAAAATCATCTAACACAAAACCCATTTTATAACTGTGTTGACTACCTCATGTAATGTACTGAATACTGTACTGAAAGTGAAACACAGAATGGTTGTCTGGCACCGAATGGTGGTAGTGCATCGGTTGGTTACCCCCGGAGACCGCGTGTCTGGCTGAGAGCCGCTGACTGGCCACCCAGCCCAGTATCAGGAGAGAGTGTCATACGGCGTATCACTAGCTCGAGAAGAGAGCAAAATTCAATATTCAAAGCAGGTTTCCACTGGATGAGAAGGGGTTTCGCACCATCGTAAAGTCAAACCATCGTTAAGTTAGGGACCGTCTGTATTTCCACTGGATGGCGCTGGTGGAGAGTATGAGGAAATCCACAAAGAAGGGCCACCCGGCGTGGCAGCGTCCGGAGGACAGTGAACGTGGGAGAAAATGGTCAGGAAAGTCTGAGGGAGCCAAGTATGAGCGGCACCTTGGAAGGTGCACTCAGATGTGGGTGTCACCATTCTGCGCAGAGGGAGGACACAGGAACAGGATGCAATGGGCACCTTCCAGGAACTGCAGGGGCGTGGGAGGAGGCACGTCTCTTCAGCTCACCACCACCCCCTGGCGGCCACAGCCCATGGTCAAGGAGACAGCTGAGGACAGCAAAGGGACGGCAGGTGCTGGGCTGGGGGAGGGGGAGCTGCCCCTCTTCCCTCCACACTTAGGCCTCCCTCGATTTGAGGGTATGTTTGTGCTGCTTTCTTTGGGCTGCAGAATCGAGAGCCTACTGGGTCCTGAAGTCCATCCATCCATTTCAACATGGCACTTAACGATGTGAGCTAGACCCTATATCTAAAGGTAGTGCAGGGATCCCGGCTTGAGTTAAAGAAAATCCAAAACCTTGCCTTAGCATGGCGATGTCCTTTCTTACTGTGATGACGGGGGCGGGGGGGGGGGGAGTGATGGTGAATTCGACTTCTCAGATATGGCATTTGAAATGAGCACTGAAAAGTCCTCTGGGATGAGCCTTCGAGGGACTGCCGGCAAGCTGAGCTAAAGCGCTCTCAGAGGCTGCCTGGGGAGGGCATCCCTCAGAACCGCAGCAGCCTCACAGGAGAGGCTGAAACAAAGCCAAGTGGGAAGGCCGAGGTGTTGTGGAGACTCCCAGAAATGACGGAGATGGGGAGGGAGCAGGCCTCCTAAAATGCAGGTACTTGGAGTCGCAGCAACCCCATTTTAATTCTGGGCTATTGGGTCCTGGGAAAATATGGACCACATTCTTTATGGAGCATAAAAAGAGGAGACGGGGAGAAGTACCCATTTTATTGATTCTAAGATGCCCTTATTTTTTCCACATTCTAACATCTCTAAAATCAGGATGTCCTTGTACACACTGCTATATTTAAAAAGGATAACCAACAAGGACCTACTGTATAGCATAGGGAACTCTGCTCAATGTTATGTGGCAGCCTGGATGGGAGGGGAGTCTGGGAGAGAACGGATACATGTATATGTATGTCTGAGCCACTTTGCTGTGCACCTGAAACTATCACAACATTGTTAATTGGCTATACTCCAGTATAAAATAAAAAGTTTAAAAAAATAAGAAGATAGGGGCTTCCCTGGTGGCGCAGTGGTTGAGAGTCCACCTGCCGATGCAAGGGACACGGGTTCGTGCCCCGGTCCGGGAAGATCCCACATGCCGTGGAGCAGCTGCGCCCGTGAGCCACGGCCGCTGAGCCTTCACCTCCGGAGCCTGTGCTCCACATTGGGAGAGGCCACAGCAGTGAGAGGCCCGCGTACCGCAAAAAAAAAAAAAAAAAAGAAGAAGATAAAATCAGGATGCCTTACAGTCAACAGCGCTTTGTTGTTTACATGGTAGGGTTTCTAAAACTTCTTATTTGTCCATAAAATAAAAATGCACCTCACAATTGATGAAATAGAGTCTGTGTGCTTTTTTCCTCCACTCTGACATTTTTTGGGTTACAGTCCGTTTCTCAAAGCAGACTTGTATATACCATTAATATTTTGTTATGCAAAGTGTGTGCAGGGCCTAAAAGAATACTCCAGCGCACCCATGGAACGACACTGGTTCCTTTAGTGGACCAAATGGCCAAGGGCCGCTGTGATGTGGGGAACAGCCACCCAAGCTAGTGACAGTGGGCTGTGTCACAGGATTTTAGGATATGGGCCATCAGTGAGGCATCTCTATCTCGTTCCTCGCCCACACTAGGTGGCTAGTTGGTTAATTGGTGCCTTCAGGCTGAATGAAGGAGATTTTCTTCACCTAGAAAATAAGGATTATTATACCCATCCTATCTCATAAGGTGGCTATGCAAATCAAGTGACAGTGATCTGCAAACTCTAAAGTGTTATACCCAATATAAGCAAAGAAAGTTGTCATTTAAGAGGATTCAACTAAGAACAAGAAGATGGAAATTATATCAGAGAGACACAGGCAATCCTTTGTCCTCTAATCCACGCACATGCCCTGGTTGTGTTGCTTAACTTTTATTAAAAAAATAAATAAAAATCAGCCTTTCCTCAAGCTCTGCTGACTTCAAAGCAATAATTCTCAACCTTGTCTGCACAAGAATCACCTGAAGAACTTTTAAAACAGTACTGGGCCCCGTCACAGACCAATGAAGTACGAATCCCCGAATGTGGTAGCATCTGTAGTTTTAAAAGCTCCCTGGGTGATTCTCTCGTGGACCAGCGTTGAATAGTTGCTTCACAGAATATGCTGTCTTCTTATCAGAAACACAGAATATCCACACTCCAGGATTTGGTCAGAAGACCTCAGTCTGAACTCTCTACCACTTGGTAATTATCAAATGCTCCGCCGCAAGAAATAATATTCTTTATATTATTTCTGCAGTTCATTCATTCCTTTAGATACTTTAGGTTGTAACACTGGATTAAAACAGACTTTCAGAAAGTGAGTCTTTAGACCACCTTTTTTTTTTAATTGAGGTAAAATACACATAACATAAAATTCACCGTCTTAGCCTTGACCACACTTCTGGGGCCACTCATAAAGCGTCTTTAACAGAACAGAGCTTTGACATTTTGACTTCTGCCTGCTGTTATGCGAGAGCCTGGGTAAAGTCCCCTTTATGGGACTGGAGACCCTCTGACATCACCATGAAACAGGTGCTCCTGCTGTGACCTGCAGCTATGGGTTACTGTGACACTGGCCCTCGTGGCAGGGAGCCCCGTGATGCCCTACACGGTGTGATCGCGAGAGGCCATGTACAGCCTGGCCAGGAGGGGAAGACAGTCCTCAGCTCGGTGGATCCTAAACCAGTTCTTTAGAAGGATGTTGCAAGAAATAGCTTCCTGAAACCTGTCATTGAATTTTCCCTTGTGAATAATGTGGATAGTATTCACTGTAACAGGATCCTGCAGGAAACATTCCTCTAAGGGATCATTACCAGAACAGGGGCAATTTCCCCAAGCCACTTGTTCATTTTCAAAATTGTACAGGTACAGAATTGCATAACAAATTGTACTTCACTCCTTGCCTTTACTTCTAGGAAATTTACCACCAAATTTTGTCATTTGGAAAGAACACAAGGTCTCACAATGTTCATTCTGTGTTAATCTGGCCTCTGACTCAGCACTATTTCTCTTCCTTTTATGGTACTTTTTTCCCAATTACCTTGCTTTTTAAAACTTTGTATGTCTTTTTATGTCTCTTGAAATGCCTCTTGCAAAAAGGGAGAGACCAGAGTGGGCAAGGGAGAGACATGGGCACCTGAGAAGTACAACTGTTATAAAAGAAAGCAACACTGAACAACATACATCGCCAGACACAGAACTGTTTTGCTATATGGGCCAAGAATTTTAAATGGTGGGCACTGTCGCTGCCCTCCAGCCAGAGGCCACCAGGAACACAGCTGCGGTGGCCAGGCGGGTTTATTGATCTTTGCAGCCAGGGAGAACACTCAGGGACCAACAGAGTGTCTCAGGACGAGTGTTAGAAAGACTCTATCAGGGCATTTGGGTTCTGGTTGGCTAATCTGGGAGAAGTCCAAGGAAGCAGGGCCTACATCTAGATTTAATGCTGTCAGAAATTTGCAGGGGATGGGGAATGGGGGCAGCGATTCTGTGATTGGGTATTTTGTGAGTAACACAGTGACCTTGTTTTTGTCTGTGATTAGGTAAAATGATGGAGTGATCTTGTTTTGTTTCATTTTATCATGATCTCAGAGTAACTGTGAGGTTTTTACTCTGTGGGCTTATTGGTCGAAGAAGAGAACAGGGTCCTGCTGTCAGCATCAGAGCAGCTTGCAATAACTTTGAGGTCTTGCTCTGAATGTCAGATCAGTTCCCGACGCCAGGGACTGCTTTCTTTCTTTCTCAGCGCCACCCCCAGCCCCAATCTTTGGGCCAAGCAAGGACAGACAAAGTCAGACCACAGGACGTTAATTCAGGAAATCCAGATTTCCTCCAGAGATTTTGCTAAGAGCAGAAGAGTGTGCATTGAGTGTAGTCTGCAGTTAAGCTGAAGTTAATCTTTTCCTCTCCTCTTGTTGCAGGATGAATGGTTGAACTATCTGATGTGACAATGGCTGTACAGTCATATTTAAGACTCAGGACGTGGGGACTTCCCTGGGGTACAGCGGTAAGGAATCTGCCTTGCAATGCAGGGGACACAGGTTCGATCCCTGGTCAGGGAACTAAGATCCCACATGCCGCGGGGCAACTAAGCCCGTGTGCCACAACTACTGAGCTTGCACACCTCAACTAGAGCCCGTGTGCCGCAAACTACAGAGCCTACACGCTCTGGAACCCACACGCCACAACTAGAGAGAAGCCTGCGTGCCACCACAAAGAGCCTGTGGGCCTCAACTAAGACCCTACGCAGCCAAAAATAAATATAATAAATAATTAATAATTATAATAAAATAAAGAAATAACACATCTAAATCTTTTTTTAAAAGACTCAGGACATGATACATTAGCCAACTGTCAAATAGGCAATTATCAGAAACAAAATGACTTTCAATCCTTGTAATACATCTCCAAACCAAAGGTAAAGTAGTACTTTCCTTTTCAGGAAAACAAAGTAATTAAATTATCCTCTTAAATAGAATCGATGCTGTTAGTTGTTTAATTGACATAAGTTGATAAATTGATATCAGAATGTTAATCTTTTTTTTTTTTTGGCTGGGCGGCATGCAGGATCTTAGTTCCCTGACCAGGTATCAAACCCACACCCCCTGCAGTAGAAGCGTGGGGTCTTAACCACTGGACCACCAGGGAAGTCCCAATAGCAGAGTGTTAATCTTGATCTGAAGTCTTGAGCAGAAGCTGTCCACTTCTGAAGTCAGCAACTTCTGGAAGATTCCTAAGAATCTCAGTTTAAGATTTCCAGTGGAGTGGACATCCAGGAGTCAGAAGGAAGTGTTTATCTTTTGAGGTGGGAAATATTAACCTAAGGATCAATACTTTGGAATTCTGTTGGTCTGTTTTTAACTGTACCTTAATAGGTCATTTTTATCTAAGTTCAAGGGCAGTTTATCTCAGGTATCTTTTCCAGAACACTGTTGCAAATGAGAAGTGAGTGGTTTGGAAATGTAGCTTGTAACCATTGATGATAAAGCTGGAGCTACTGTATGTGTTCCTTGGGTACTTGATCATATTTCATTGCAGTAGGATAGAATTTAGATTGAGGGTGAAATTTTTAAAGGCATGGACCAGAAATTTATTAATTCATAAGGAGATAAACTGCGAGTCCCAGAGGGGGTTGATCTTATACATCTTAAAGCCAATGGCAATATTTTAGGCCATGGAAGTTTAAGGGAGCTTATTAATTTCAGTATTTAGAATTCCATTAGTTCTACTTTTCTTAAGGACTGTGGATGATAAAAACAGTAAGATTTGGGCTTCCCTGGTGGCGCAGTGGTTGAGAGTCCGCCTGCCGATGCAGGGGACACGGGTTCTTGCCCCGGTCTGGGAAGATCCCACATGCCGCGGAGCGGCTGGGCCCGTGAGCCATGGCCGCTGAGCCTGTGCGTCCGGAGCCTGTGCTCCACAACGGGAGAGGCCACAACAGTGAGAGGCCCACGTACAGCAAAAAAAAAAAACAAAAACTAAAACAAAAACAAAAAAAACAGTAAGATTTGGAGTTAAAAGGCAAACATTATAGATTTCCTTAATAATGGTGCCAGTAAAATGAGTGTCTGTCATTATTAGAGAGATAAGTAGAAATTCCCCAGGCCAGAAAAAAAATCAAGCAAAAAAAGATTTTTTTTTTTTTTTTTACAATTAGAGCCACAGCTCTCTGGCAAGGGAAAGCTTTAACCTACTCTGAGAAGAAACCAGAAAATAACCAGAACATAGTATTTATAATCCATTGCAAGAGACATTTGTATAAAGTCCATTTGGAGGATTGGAATTTGGTCCTTGTCCGTAACCTACCTTTACAATTTACCAGGATCACATCGTTGGCAGTAGGATGTGTTTTAAAAACATCTTTGTCAATATCTTTAAAGTTACCCCACCACTGTTTGTTTAGTATTGTCAGTGTATCTGCTCCTATAAGTAATATCATGAAGCATTTTTGCTAAACTCCAATTTAAATTATTTGATGTTATGAGTCAGCCATTCTGAGAGCACCAAAAGTTATCCTTATGCAACTTTCCCCACTTCTGAATTTTTCCAGTTTCCATTTTTCCAAATTAGGGATTTGTCTCTGACAGTTAAGAATAGCCTCTTTGAATTCCTCCAAGGCCTCTCTTTTCTTTACAATTACAGGAGCAATTGTCTTGGTTACCACTGCTTATGTAGCAGAATGGTCAGCTAAAAGCATTACCAGGTGGTGGTGGGTCTTGGTGCTTTGAATGAAGTTCTACTTTTATTATAGCTATGTCTTTAGGTAACAGCAAATCAGCTAAAAGGTTTTTCATAACTTGTCCAATTTATATGTTTTGTCAAAATTAGAAAACTCTTCACGTCTAAAGAATTCCAAATTTGCAGACTACCCCAAAAGCATATCTACTATTAGTATACATGCTTGTTCTTTTACTTTTTAACCAGCTGGCAGGCCAAGGTGAGGGCAAGTATTTTAGCCTTTGGAGCTGATTTAATTTCTGGACTGGTCTATATTTTAAGGGTGAATTTAGATCTGTGATAGCATTTTAAACTACAAACGAAATTAGGTAAGGACTAACCAAGAGA
This sequence comes from Grampus griseus, assembly GCF_964374135.1. Taxonomy (NCBI): domain Eukaryota; kingdom Metazoa; phylum Chordata; class Mammalia; order Artiodactyla; family Delphinidae; genus Grampus; species Grampus griseus. The sequence goes on from NC_139017.1 coordinate 87,301,521, forward strand.
ATTTCCAACAAAATGATTTAAGAGTATGAGAAAAGCACTGAAAGTTATGAGAATCATTTGGTTAAAAAAATAAAAGGAACCTCTGCTAATCTGGGCATAAAATAATTTAGTCATTTTACATGAAAGATCGAATTCTAATTTTACTCCTTTGGTACATTATTTTTGTAACAGATTGTAGTAAAGGATCTATTAATATTCCTTTATTTGTATGTATTTAGGCATATGTAGATATATAAATATAAAATAGATAATTTAAAGCTTTTAAATATAGCTTTAAAATATAATTAACTTTTCCATATATTAACTAAAACAATATGTGTCATATTAAATTTATCATTTGAATAAATTGTAATAATTTTTCTAAATAAACAGAAAATCACCTCTTATTCTGTGTATATACCTATATCTCTCTGCAATTACTATATCTAAGACAATTAACTAACTACACTAATTATTATCTTTAATTACAGTAACCAATATTTTTTCTTGTTTTTAGACACAAGAGAAACTCAGAGGAAAGTTTAGAAGCCATCCAGCTGTCTTTTATGAGCATTTATTTCACAGCATGTAAACATTTTGAGGTGGCCAAAACAAATATACATGCATTAGCATCCATATTGTGTTACTTTACTGGCATTTTAAGAAATAAGGACAAATTTAAATTATGTTTAGTAACCCGTGTTTTTGTATCTTTCCCCTCCTCTTAGAAACCACCTTAGTTCTGTCTGCCTGGATGCAGGAGCTCTTGTCCAACTCCAGCTGGGTGATGCTTGGTCTTTGACCAAGTCCCAGAGGTGCAGGTCACACTGAATGTTTTTATGGATGGTCACACTATAGTTCTCATGTTGGCTTTTCCATCTGAAACTGTGCCCCCCTCCAAACCAAACACCAGCCCCATTCATTCTTTCCCACTATAATGCTCATTCCTGTGTATCTTTCTAACTGGTACAGTTTCACCAGACAATTTGAAACTCCACTGGCCACTTTTGGGGAACTTTACGACGGACAAATTGTTCATTTGACAGGCACCTTAAAATAAAACAAACAGGACTTCCCTGGTGGCACAGTGGTTGAGAATCTGCCAATGCAGGGGACACAGGTTCGAGCCCTGGTCTGGGAAGATCCCACATGCCGCGGAGCAACTAGGCCCGTCAGCCACAACTACTGAGCCTGCCCGTCTGGAGCCTGTGCTCCGCAAAAAGAGAGGCCGCGATAGTGAGAGGCCCGCGCACTGCGATGAAGAGGGGCCCCCGCTTGCCGCAACTAGAGAAAGCCCTCGCACAGAAACAAAGACCCAACACAGCCAAAAATAAATTAATTAATTAAATAAATAAATAAAATAAAACAAACAAAATCCCCAACTGTCCAAGTCAGCTTTCTTTAATTAGTGTTAGGAAACTAGCTTCTAAAAGTAATTCAGACTCAAAAAATTTCCTCCCTGAAATATTCTTTAGCTAGCGCAATTACAGAACGTGAGAAACTGTCTCCCTAATCATCTCCTTTAGACATTAATCAGAATTAGCTCGTGATGTTATTCTAATTCCCTTCCCACTTTTTTGTTGATGGTTTAACATCAAAATGTAAACCAAAATTGGAAAATCACTCCATTGCACGAACTTCAGCTTTTGGTTAAGCATCTTAAAGAGATTTTGAAGACCAAAAACAAAAGAACTGCCATGAGAAATTGTTTGTCCTCTTTGTCTAAAGAGATCACTTTGTTTAACGTGGGAGGCATGCCCTCCTTCATACTTTGGGGGTCAGTAGGTGCTTATGCTTTAATCTTATGGCAACTTTTTGTGCCCCAGACAAGGTGAGAGCCTCAGAGCTGGGCTGGGATGTCCCTCTTTAGTGCTTACTTAAGCCCCAACCCAAACCTTGAGAAAAGTGACGGTGAACGGTGACACCTGTCAAACATGAGTTTTTGGAGTCAGACCACACCTTGAAGTGGGGAAGGGAGAGGATTTCCCCGAAGGGGATATTTGTTCCCCATTTGCTCCACTAATGGTCAGAGGACTGGAAGAGAAGGATGGGGCAGGGATGGAGTGGGGAGTGAGGCAATCTGACCTGGAATTCCAGGTGTGGGGAGCCATGCTGATAGAGGCTGAATTTGCATCTCCTGTTTAAAGTCTTCTGAGAGTTACATGGGACTCTCAGTAAGGTTTGTGCCTGTGGCTACTACCCGTAAACCCTCCTAGAGACACACTAGCTTCTTTGGCTTAGCTGCTGAGGTTGAGACATTAGTTTCCTCATCTGTTCAACGGGGATAATAACAGTACCTACCTCATTGGGTCGCTGTGAGGATGAAATGAAGCAGTTGGAGCTGCCTGGCGCACAGTGTTAGCTGTGAAGATGATGATGATAGCAATGATGGTAATTCCTTCCATTATTCTCACACCTGGAGGAAGGTCTTGTTAACTGCTTTCCACCTGCTTTCAGTTCAAGGCTCTGAAGTGGAAACACTGGGGTATGAAGGATGTCACCACAGGAGACAGCTGTGCCCAGCTCGAGGCCGTCACACTGGAGTCAGAGCAGGGGAACAGGGGACACTCATAGAGCAGTGCTCTGGGCAGCTAGCAGAAAGGAAGTATATATGAGCTGGCACCTGGGTCAAAGAGGCTCCTGCCATTCACAAATCAGCGTAAAAATGAAACGTTATCTCAACGTAGATTGGGAACATACGGGTTACAATATCCCAAGTAGTTCTGCACAGCAAAAGAAACAATCGATAAAATGAAAATGCAACTCACAGAATGGGAGAAAACATTTCTAAGCCATATATCTGATAAGAGGGTAACATCCAAGATAGGTAACTCATACAACCCAATAGCAAAACCCCCCAAAACCTGATTAAAAAATGGGTAAAGGACCCAAATAGACATTTTTTCCAAAGACGATATACAAATGACTAACAGGTGTATGAGAAGGTGCTCAACATCACTAATTATCAGGGAAATGCAAATTAACACCACAATGAAATATCACCTCACACCTGTTAAAATGGCTATCAAAAAGATAAGATATAGCAAATGCTGGTGAGGATATAGAGAAAAGGGAACCCTTGTGCACTATTGGTGGGAATGTGAATTGGTACAGCTTCTATGGAGAACAATATGGAGGCGGCTCAAAAAGTTAAAAATAGAACCAGCATATGATCCATCAATCCCATTTGTGGGTATTTATCTGAAGGAAATGAGATCACTACCTCAAAGAGATACCTGGGGGGCTTCCCTGGTGGCGCAGTGGTTGAGAGTCCGCCTGCCAATGCAGGGGACACGGGTTCGTGCCCTGGTCCAGGAGGATCCCACATGCCGCGGAGCGGCTGGGCCCGTGAGCCATGGCCGCTGAGCCTACGCATCCGGATCCTGTGCTCCGCAACGAGAGAGGCCACGGCAGTGAGAGGCCCACGTACCGCAAAAAGAAAAAAAAAAGAGATACCTGTGCTCCCATGTTGATTGCAGCATTATTCACAACAATCAAGATGTGGAAACAACCTAAGTGTCGACAGATGAATAAAGAAAATATGGTGTGTATATATATATATATATATATATATACACACACACACGGGAATGATATTCAGCCTTGAAAAAAATAAGGAAAAGGAAATCCTTCCATTTGTGACATCATGGACGGACCTTGACCATTATGCTAATTGAAATAAGTCAGACAAAGAAAGACAAATACTGTATGATCTCACTTATATGTGGAATCTAAAAACACCAAACTCAGAGAAGCAGAATAGATTGGTGGTTGCCAGGAACTTGGAGGTGGAGGAAGTGAGGAGGTGTTAGTTGAAGGGTACAAACTTATAGCTGTGCGAGGAACAAATTCCCGGGACCTAACGTACAGCATGGGGACCATAGTAAACAATATTGCATCGTGCACTCAAAAGTTGCTCGAAAGTCTACTCGAAGTGAGTAGATCTTAGATATTCTCACCACACACTGTGCGGAAATGGTAACTATGTGAGGGGGTGGATTTGTTAACTAACCTTGCTTTGGTAATCATTTCACAACATATACATACATCAAATCATCACATTGTATGCCTTAAACTTATGCAATGGTATGTGTCAATTATATCTACTTCCATAAAGCTGGGGAAGAAAATCCCAAGTAAGCCTCCTGAGCACATTAGTTCTTTTCACAGAATCAGCACAGTAACTCTAAATGCATCCTTTCATCTCTTTGTCATATAATCCCAAGTTAAGGAAACCTGGCAAGACAGAAGAGCAGTTTGTCAATCAAGGCCCGCATCAGAATCACCGGTGGACAGAGTCTGTGAATGCACATCCCTCAACTCTCCCCCAGACCTCCTGAATTCGAATCTGAGGAGGGTGGTGGTACAGGGCACTTGCATATATTTATTCCAGACCCACAAATGCTGCTGATGGACAGCGAGGGTTGAGAGGCCCAGACTGGAGAGAACATCCCCAGGCTGGGCAGGGCAATGCTCAAAGCCCTCCAGGCTCCAGAACCAGAGAATGAGCGGTTACGGGGCTGAGGCGGGAGGGGAAATGGTGAGAAGTGGGTAGAGGGAGAGGAGGGACGGCGCGGAGAAGTGGGGAGCAGAAGAGCCCCCAAAGTGAAGTGGAGACCCAGCCACACCGGTGGCTACTCTCTTTCTAGCTTATCCTTGATTTATTTCCAAGTTAGTTTCTTCTCTAACAGATGACCCCTTGTAATAGGGAAGAAACTTTGCTATTACAAGTTAATCACTAAAGGGATTATTGATTACAAGTCACCTGTAAGCTTAAATTATACATAATGGCCCATTTCTGGGAGCCCTGCCTCCCAGGTAATGAGCATTAAACTAAAATACCTTTGTTTAGCTCACAGGAAACACCCTGACCAGGCCCACCTGTGAATGACTGCAGGGAGGAAGAAACTAACACATGCCCTCCAGCTGACCAGAACCAGGACTTTACTCCCAAACCTTTCAGTATAAAAGAAGGCTGAATTCTAACTCAGGCAAGATGGTTCTTCCAGACCATCTTCTCGGTCTTCCAGCTTTCCGAATAAAGTCGCTATTCCTTGCCCAGCAGCTCGTCTCTCGATTCATTGGCCTGTCGTGTGGTAAGCAGTACAAGCTTGGACTCAATAACACCCTCACAGGCTGCCCAGAAGGAAGGGCAGGTTCAGACACCATCACACCCCTTTCTCACATCCTCACTGAACGTGCAGAACACGCTTGGACAGCCCAGAAGGATTTCCAATTGGATGCAAATCCACCAGCCTTCAACCCTGGAGATCTAATTCCCTGCAACACCCTTGTCAGGAAAAACTAGAGTCTGCAAACTTGTAAACCAGACCTTTTATTGACATATAGGAAAACTGTATTCTGTGAAAATGGGAAATCAAGGGTCGGTGAAGCTAAGTGCCCCAAACGTAACTCTCCTGAGGTTACAAATATCTACAGATAGCCAAGGTAGGAAAAGCTCCAAGTAAGCAGGTCACAAGAAGGGAAAGAAACTGGTCAGACGTTCTGTGAAAACAGGCAGTGGGGGGACTGGGAATCCAGAGGCTTGCAGACAGCTTCTCACTGTGGCCTGGGTTCCAGTCCTGACTTGGCCCTTTACCAGCTGGGGAATCTTGGGCAATTACTTAATCTCTCTGCATACTTGAATTTCCTCTGGCAAACCTCACAGGGTTTGTTCATTCACCGAATTTGTGCCAGGTATCAACTATGTGGCAGGAACTCTTGTGAAATTCAACAGTGAACAAAATAGACAAAGTTCGGATTTCACAAAAGCCATTAATGGGGGGTGGCTTGGGAAACTGAATCTCCTAACATGTGAAAAGCACTTTGATCAGTGCCTTGCACGTGGCGAATGTTCCGTGAGTGTGTGTCACCCTCAGGCCGGGCCTGGCTCGCTGCCTGTGGGGTCTGCAGCCACTCTCCTAAGACTGGGGTCTGAGTGCTCATCTAAGGCCCCTCAAAGCTCTGTTATCCCACGTTTGGCTGCGGGCCTTTTACCTAATTCCTCAGAACAACGCTGCCTCTGCCTCACCCAGCCCAGATGGAGGGCCCAGCTCCTCAAACCAGCAGAAGTTGGAAATGGCCTTTCTCCTACTTTTGTCTGAGGGTGCAGGTCCCTAGCACCACGTGGCAACGCCTCTCCCCTGCACCCTGAAATACCCCTTTCCCTGACCTCTGCTCCTGGATGTCTTGGGGAACAATAACTTCTTGGCAGCCAAAGATGTTTGGAAAAAAGCTGTCTTCCTCTGTAAAGGAGGGGTCTGTTTGCATTGACTAATAATCCCAGCCAATATTTCTGGGTGCCAATCACATCTACTACATATACTCTCTCAATGAATTCTCAAAACATCTCCCAATGAATTCTCAAAAATTACATATTTCTCCCCCCATTTTATGGATGAGGAAACTAAGGCTCAGAGAAATTAAGTAACTTGCCCAAGGACACACAGCTAGTAAGTCACTGAAATGTTTTTGATTAAGTCCAGCCAACCCCAAGGCCCAGTGCTACCCAGGACACCGCACTGCCTGAAAAGCCTGCAGAGTGAAACCACAGGACCGGAAGATCCGACAGCGATCCAAGACTGTTTCCAAACACTGTGGGAGCTGATACTAGACAAACTTGGCAGTAAGCAAAGGACCCTCACACACAAAGCACAGTGGATATTTCTTAGAACGCTTTGTGTCCCTTGTATCCCTTATCGGCAAGAAATGCAACTTCACAAGGCCAGAATATTTCAGTGTAAGTAGATCTTATAAACACTTGAAGTGGTGTCAACAAGGTAACTGATACACCCGAGAGAGACCATAAGCCAGAAAGAATGTGCTGGAAAGATTCAAAGCAGTGGATTGGGGCGCAGAAACCTCACTGGGCTGCAGAAGACCCGTTGTATCAAACCTTTGGGCTTTTGCACATCATGATAAGATTAGTGAAGTAAACTTCTAAGTACAAAGAAAGTGTCAGAGAAAGGCTGGGACCATATGGAGGGAGGTGTAAACAAAGAAGAATAGAGAGCATTGCTCATCACCCAGTTCTACAAGGATTGACGCACTGCAGTTGCGGACTGATAGCGTACTCTGTGCTCCAGACAGAGGAAATGACTATAATAACAGGATGCCCTGTGCTTTGGACTTGCAGACCTCTTAGATGTATATCTCAAGAAGAATTTTAATGACCCCATATTCTTGCACCTTCCCATACATAGGAAAACACTTAAATCATTAACTTGAGGTATCTGTCCTTTGTGACTAGCAGTGATCTTTTGCCAAGATGTATGCTTGACTGTACATATTCCCTAGCTAAAAATCACATATAAACTGGCTTCTCCCTCCACCTCTTTGGATTAGTTTACTCCAAGCTACTGAGCGACTGTCTTCTGGGCTACAGTCCTCAGCAAGATGCTGAATAAAACTTAAACTCACAGCTCTTACATTGTGCATCTTTCTTTTGGTTAACAGTTTTGGTGACCACAAAGGGACCCAGAGCAAACTTCTCTCCTTCCCCTGAACTCTACAAGGATCCAGAACCTTGGTACCAGCAAAGTCTCCTTGTGCCTATACACCTCATTAGCAAGTCCAGTCAACTGGGTAAGTCTCTCCTGGCTTCAGATCTCACATCTTGGTTGATGATCCTGAGTTTTATTTGATGGTTGGTAAGCTCCTTGCTATGAGGAGAAGGTTTCTCTGAACTTAGGGCAGTGCAGGAAGAGGTACCTGGATTCTCAGTTGAAAGACAGTGAGAAAGTTGCTCCGTTGAAAGACACTGAGAGGGTTTGGACTGGGTGACTAGGTAGGGGGCTGGCCTGGTGTTTTTCTTTAATTAGCTACTTTAACAGAGTTTGTTGGAATAAAAGTGAAGATATCATATAAGAGCTTTCAGCTCTGAAGATAAGGGACAGAGCTCCTACTGGCCGGGTACAGCCTTCTAAGGCAACTGAGAAATTTACAGGAGTGGTGGAGGTGAGTCCACATACCGTGCAGTGGTCCCATAGAGAAAACCACTCAGTAATTTAAAAACTGCTTGTCTAAAGTGAGAGAGTGGCATGGACATATATACACTGCCAAACGTAAAATAGATAGCTAGTGGGAAGCAGTCGCATAGCACAGGGAGATCACCTCGGTGCTTGGTGACCACCTAGAGGGGTGGGATAGGGAGGGTGGGAGGGAGGGAGACGCAAGAGGGAAGAGATATGGGAACATATGTATACGTATAACTGATTCACTTTGTTATAAAGCAGAAACTAACACACCATTGTAAAGCAATTATACTCCAATAAAGATGTTGAAAAATAAATAAATAAATAAAATAAAAACTGCTTGTCTGAGAGACACACACATAAGGAGTGACCATCCAGTGCTCTGAGAGCCACAGTGGTTTTAGACTGCTGCAGTGAGAAGCCAGACACGTAAAAGAGCTGAAACGACTCTCGGGTGACACCTAGAGGAGTTCAGCTCACAAACAGCACACCAGCCTGCCACACAATTTTCAATAGTAATTTTATCCTGACAAACCAACACTGAAATGGGAAACAAAGGCTTCAACTAAAAAGAAAAAGGGGCGCCAGATTGTCAAACCCCAACTAACACCCCAGCCGGGTTTATGTATGTACAGAGCTTGTAATACTTAGAAGTACTTACTTAAATGAGAACTAAAGGAGATCTCGCCCTGAAATGGTCAAGATGGGGCTCCAAACTGTTTGTGTGTGTATGCAGCTAGAGAAAGCCATCTTGAAAAAAACGTCTTTTCAAAGTTCTGACCCTAAGGGAACAAAAGTCCTTCTGGGGGGAAATTACATTTATCTCCCTGTGCCTTTGAGATGTGAATGTTTCTCCAGGTTTTCTCAGGACACTCTTATCTAGACCATCTCCAATTCCTGAGACTGAGAGGGAAAAAAAGGGAAAATAGGCCTTTTAAAACTCAGACAAGTAGGCTTAATTTATTCCAACTGTTATTTATAAACTAGTGAGTTTTGTATTATACCTGTTTCATAACTAAAACCTTAAAATGAGAGCTATGCCATCTCTGTGTCTATCTATTATGTCTGCGTATATACTATAGATATGATATGTTTCTAACTCTGGAGAGTATTGCCGAAATTAATTTGTAAAGTAGCTCTATTTAACTGGCTTAAAAGTAAATGCTTATGAATTAATTTTTTTTTTTTTTTTTTTTTTTTTGGCCACACCGTGTGGCTCGTGGAACTTCCCTGACCAAGGATCAAACCCATGTCCCCTGCCGTGGAAGTGTGGAGTCTTAACCACTGGATTACCAGGGAAGTCAGAATTAAATATTTCTAAATGTAATAGAAACTAACCCAAATTCTTTTAAGATCACATGACCTAGGATTAATCCTTAGTAAATAAAAACAAGTTTGTTGGTTGGTTTAATTAAATAGGCCTATCTGTCGAGTTATCAACATTAAATGTAAAACTTTTATTCTACCTAGGTTTACCAAAAATGAAATGTTCATGTTATCTCTTTAACAAAATTTGTCAGCAAGAAAACTAAGTTGGTATGAGAATTTTTTCATAAGTAAATTAAATGTAAATGAGATTAGAGCTTTTAGGCAAACTTTTAAGAATAATTATGTTTATGGTATGTCTACTTAAAAGCAGTTTCTCCAGATCATTTTAGTAACTTGAAACTTTAGAGTTTTGCTACATTAAATTATGGGAATTCATTGAATCTCCAGATTATTTCCAAAATAAGATAAAACACTTATGCATTAATTGCTAAGCAAGTCTAGATTTACCTACTTTTGTCTTCTTACTAGAGGAAAAAAAGAAAAAAAGAAAGATGTTTGAGTTTCTCGGACACACATCTTGTGCCACATTGAGGAAATAAATTATGCTGTGGGGAAATGTGTGTTTGTAGAGGCTGTGGAATGTGTTCATAAGTTTGCCAATCTACAGACTGCTAATGTGAAAGACAGTTTATAATTGCTTCTTAGTTTTCACTAGAAATTAAGTTTTTTAAAGGTTAAGAATTCTAATTAATATGTGTGATTAAAACTACTAAAATTAATAAGGAAAAACATCTTGGTATACAAGGAAACAAAGGTATAAGGAATGGAAATGCATTTTGTTAAGGGGAAAAAAAGTAATTTTGTCCTAAAGAAAGGTTAAAAAGAGAAAGAGAGAGAAAGGGAAAACATAGAACAAAATCTGAAGGTAACAAAGAAGGTTGTAAAAGGTTTGTGGAAGAAACCCTGAGAAAAGAGTTTTGTGCATGGTCAGGACTGGCTAAGTTTAGAATGAATTTAATTGAATGAATGAATTTTAATATTAAAAGTAAGATGGTACAAAACTAGAAATTGGTTTTCTATTAAGAGGACAAAGTTTTCTTGGAATATCAATCTGCTTTTGATAAAGATTGTAAAGTTTCTTTACCTTTTAAGTAATCTGTTGAAACTTTGTGTATTTGCCTTTGAAATCTTTATTGTCACTTTGGTTAAGTGAATAAGCATTGTTTCCCAGTGACCTATGACTCTATTTGGCGAAGTGTTTTAAAATCTTTTGATATCTTTGACAAACTTTCCAAAATCAAATTCTAAATGAAGTCCTTTTGACTCCTAGCTAACTTTGGAACATTTCAGAGGGGCTCTGAAAATTTCAAAGAAAGATATTAAACTAATTAGGCTTATTTGATGTATTAAATTACATGATAAGCATTGTCAAATCAGTGATAATAAACCCTCTTAGGTTATATTGTATGGATAAGTGTTATTAATATAAATGCTCTAGAAATTATACTAAATTTGCATATGCCCCGGTATAATGTTATCAGTCACAATTCTAGTTATTATCTTGAAATGTTGTGTGTCACAGAAATAACCAAATTTCTTTGTCAATTGCATCATAATCAGATCTTTAACCATGCCATTTTAAGTCTTGTCATTTACAGACAGTTATTGTGTTACTCTGATGCTTTTACAAAAGGCCTTATCTTCAAGACAATTCATAGAAAGAACGTTTTGACAAGTAGAGGTTTCTGATAACTTTTAGACCATACCACTGAACTAGGTTAGAAATTATAGAACTCCAGTGGAGAAACTGATGGCTTCCTAAAACTGTTCACAGAAGATCAAGATCAACAAGAATTAGTTACATAGGGCTGAAGGTTTCCTTATGTTGGAAACTGTCAAATCATACTAAGGATAATCAGCCTAGTAACAGTAGGAAAGTGGGCTGGGTGCCTTATGAGCAATACCAATACATCATTACCCTTAAAGACAGCACGTGGTACAGAACGGACTGAGTCAGGTAACCGGGGATAAACCGGGCTGCACCTAATGGGAGTTCTTGACTTAAATTTTTACTTGTTATTAGCTATATTGTATTCGGCTTATTTACAAGATTGTCGTTTCTTGTATTTCCCAGTGAGTAAGTGAGCCTCCGACAAAGATAATGATGACTAAGTGACCTGAAATTATTGACCAAATATATAGTGCAATGTAAGATTAAAATGACTGTAATAGTGTAACTCTTGGTATAGGAAGAAACAACAAGGCAGAATCATGTCCTGGACCATAACAGTCAGACAAGTGGTCCAGAGACTTTTACAGCTACCATTAGAAGGGCCCATTCCAGTCATGACACATTGAGTGGCCTGTCAACAAAATCCTCATTTGACCTAGGAATGAGCCTTCCTAGCACAGTGGGACATATTGGTCATGAAATGCCTCCCAAATCTTCGTTGAATTTATCACCAAAAGGGGAGAAACTGTAAGTAAAGAACAGAGAGCATTGCTCATCACCCAGTTCTACAAACATGAACCCACTGCAGTCGCTGACCAACAGGGCACTCTGTGCTTCAGAGGGAGGAAACGAAGACAGTAACAGGATGCCCTGTGCTTTGGACAAGTAGCCCGCAGACAGTTAGGTGCATGTCACAGGAAGAATTTTAATGACCCCAGATTCTCGCACCTTCCCATGCACAGTAAAGCAGTAACATCCTTAACTTGAGATATCTGTCCTTTGTGACTGGCGGTAATCTTTCACCAAGATGTATGCTTGACTGCACGTATTCCCTAGCTAAAAATCACGTATAAACTGGCTTCTCTCCCTGCCTCTTCAGAGCATTTTACTCAGAGCTATTGAGCGACTGTCTCCTGAGCTATAGGTTGTAAGACCCTGAATAAAACTTATGCTCACAACTCGTGCATTGTGCGTTTTTCTCTCAATCGATGGTGGCAACAAGTTGGTCTGGCAGGAGCACAAAGCAGGTTGTAGGCTTGGCTCCAGAAGACTGGACTGGGCCTTGTATGCATTCAGGAGGTCTGACCTGGGATGGGAGAAGCAGGAACCTCTAAGTAGCGATGGTGGTGATGGTGGTCTTGTTAAGGGAGTTCTGCCCTTGGTAGAGAGCATCAGGAGTTGGGGACACCCCTAGAGGAGGGGCAATGAGAGCTGTGGTCTCAGCAGGCAATCTGGGATGCCAGGTCGACTCCAGCCTGGCTGAGAACTGCCCAATTAAACATGAAGCAGAGGTTGACACAGGCTCATGCAGAAGTGGCTGGGAGAGAAGGAAAGGCTGTGACTTTGTGACACGGAGGGGTCAGACACACCTCGGATCCCCAGATCCCTGAACCACCAGCAAGGAGACCAACTCTAACCCACCAGCCCCTGGGTCTGAGCCCTCCCACACTCGGCCTGCCTCTCAGCATCAGCCCTGCCCTGAAGGCAGAGGCAAGGCCATTAGTGCGGTAGTTGGGGGTGGCTGGGCCTTGGACCTCCACTCCAAGCTCACCCCCTCGGTGTAGAAGACACAGCAACCCCTCTACTCTATTCAGGGTGTAGGCAAGAGAAGGAGAGGAGAGGAGAGGAGCCTAGAGGGATCATCTGGCCATGGGTCAGTGTGGGGCTGGGGGATTTTCCCCTCCCCCTCTTCGTTCTTCTGGCTGGCGTAAGGCAGATTAACAGGAGAAAAATTTAATATGTGCACACAGGCAATCCACATAAGTATGAAGAATTTCAAAGACAGCAAGGCAAGATGAAATACACACACACACACACACACACACACACACACACACACACACACACACACACACTGGACCAAAGAGAAGTTTAAGGTAGGAGTTTGAGACTTCAAAAGTAAGTAAAGTGAGACCTTCAAGATGGCGGAGGAGTAAGACGTGGAGATCACCTTCCTCCCCACAGATACACCAGAAATACATCTACATGTGGAACAACTCCTACAGAACACCTACTGAACGCTGGCAGAAGACCTCAGACCTCCCAAAAGGCAAGAAACTCCCCACGTACCTGGGTAGGGCAAAAGAAAAAACAGAGACAAAAGAATAGGGACGGGACCTGCACCAGTGGGAGGGAGCTGTGAAGGAGGAAAGGTTTCCACACCCTAGAAGCCCCTTTGCGAGCAGGGACTGCGGGTGGCGGAGGGAGAAAGCTTCAGAGCCGCAGAGGAGAGCACAGCAACAGGGGTGCGGAGGGGAAAGCGGAGAGATTCCCGCACAGAGGATGGGTGCCAACTGGCACTCACCAGCCCGAGAGGCTTGTCTGCTCACCCGCCAGGACGGGCGGGGCTGCGAGCTGAGGCTCGGGCTTTGGTCGGAGCACCGGGAGAGGACTGGAGTTGGCTGCGTGAACACAGCCTGCAGGGGGTTAGTGCACCACGGCTGGCCGGGAGGGAGTCCGGGAAAAAGTCTGGACCTGCCGAAGAGGCAAGAGGCTTTTTCTTGCCTCTGTGATTCCTGGTGCGCGAGGAGAGGGGATTAAGAGCGCTGCTTAAAGGAGCTCCAGAGACTGGCACGAGCCGCGGCTAAAAGCGCGGACCCCAGAGACGGGCATGCGACGCTAAGGCTGCTGCTGCCGCCACCAAGAAGCCTGTGTGCGAGCACAGGTCACTATCCACACCTCCCCTCCCGGGAGCCTGTGCCGCCCGCCACTGCCAGGGTCCCGTTATCCAGGGACAACTTCCCCGGGAGAACATACGGCTCACCTGAGGCTGGTTCAACATCACGCCGGCCTCTGCTGCCGCAGGATCGCCCCGCACTCCGTGTCCCTCCCTTCCCCCGGCCTGAGTGAGCCAGAGCCCCTGAAGCAGCTGCTACTTTAACCCTGTCCTGTCTGAGCGAAGAACAGACTCCCTCAGGCGACCTACACCCAGAGGCGGGGCCAAACCCAAAGCTGAACCCCAGGACCTGTGCGAACAAAGAAGAGAAAGGGAAATCTCTCCCAGCAGCCTCAGGAGCAGCGGATTAAATTTCCACAATCAATTTGATGTACCCTGCATCTCTGGAATACCTCAATAGACAATGAATCATCCCAAAATTGAGGTGGTGGACTTTGGGAGCAAATGTAGACTTGGGGTTTGCTTTCTGCATCTAATTTGTTTCTGGTTTTATGTTTACCTTAGTTTAGTATTTAGAGTTTATTATCATTCCTAGATTTGTTTATTGATTTGGTTGCTCTCTTTTATATATATAGAGATAGATTTTGTTTTTTCCTTTTTCTCTTTTTGTGAGTGTGTATTTGTCCTAGGGTTCTGTCTGTCCGTTTTTGTTTTGTTTTTCTTTTTTAGTATAGTTTTTAGCACTTGTTATCATTGGTGGATTTGTTTTTTGGTTAGGTTACTCTCTTCTTTCTTTTTTTTATTACTTTTTAATTTTTTTATTTTTCATAATATTTTTTATTTTAATAAATTTATTTTATTTTATTCATTCATTCATTCATTCTTTCTCTCTCTCTCTCTCTCTTTATTTCTTTATTTCTTTCTATCTTTTTTTCTCCCTTTTCTTCTGAGCAGTGTGACTGACAGGGTCTTGGTACTCTGGCCGGGTGTCAGGCCTATGCCTCTGAGGTAGGAGATCAAAGTTCAGGACATTGGTCCACCAGAGACCTCCCGGCTCCATGTAATATCAAATGATGAAAGCTCTCCCAGAGATTTCCATCTCAACACTAAGACCCAGCTCCACTCAACGACCAGCAAGCTACAGAGCTGGAACCCTATGCCAAACAACTAGCAAGACAGGAACACAACCACACCCATTAGCAGAGAGGCTGCCTAAAATCATAATAACTTCACAGACACCCCAAAACACACCATCAGATGCGGTCCTGCCCACCAGAAAGACAAGACCAGCCTCAACCACCAGAACACAGGCACCAGTCTCCTCCACCAGGAAGCCTACACAACCCACTGAACCAACCTTAGCTACTGGGGGCAGACACCAAAAACAACAGGAACTATGAACCTGCAGGCTGTGAAAAGGAGACCTCAAACACAGTAAGTTAAGCAAAATGAGAAGACAAAGAAACACCCAGCAGATGAAGGAACAAGGTAAAAAACCCACCAGACCAAACAAATTAAGAGGAAATAGGCAGTCTACCTGAAAAGAATTCAGAGAAATGATATTAAAGATGATTAAAAATCTTGGAAAGAGAACAGAGAAAATACAAGAAACGTTTAACAAGGACCTAGAAGAACTAAAGAGCAAACAAACAATGATGAACAACACAATAAATGAAATTAAAAATTCTCTAGAAGGAATCAATAGCAGAATAACTGAGGCAGAAGACGGATAAGTGACCTGGAAGGTAAAATAGTGGAAATAACTACTGTAGAGCAGAATAAAGAAAAAAAGGATGAAAAGAATTGAGGACAGTCTCAGAAACCTCGGGGACAATATTAAACGCAACAACATTTGAATTATAAGGGTCCCAGAAGAAGAGAAAAAGAAAGGGACTGAGAAAATATTTGAAGAGATTATAGTTGAAAACTTCCCTAATATGGGAAAGGAAATAATCAAGTCCAGGAAGTGCAGAGAGTCCCATACAGGATAAACCCAAAGAGAAACACGCGAAGACACATATTAATCAAACTATCCAAAATTAAATACAGAGGGGCTTCCCTGGTGGCGCAGTGGTTGGGAGTCCGCCTGCCGATGCAGGGGACACGGGTTCGTGCCCTGGTCCGGGAGGATCCCACATGCCACGGAGTGGCTAGGCCTGTGAGCCATGGCTGCTGAGCCTGCATGTCCAGAGCCTGTGCTCTGCAACGGGAGAGGCCACAATAGTGAGAGGCCCATGTAACGCAAAACAAAATAAATAAATAAATACAGAGAAAAAATATTAAAAGCAGCAAGGGAAGAACAATAAATAACATACAAGGGAATCTGCATAAGATTAAGAGCTGATCTTCCAGCAGAAACTCTGCAAGCCAGAAGGGAGTGGCAGGGCATACTTAAAGTGATGAAAGGGAAAAACCTACAACCAAGATGACTTTACCCAGCAAGGATCTCATTCAGATTCGATGGAGAAATTAAAAGCTTTACAGACAAGCAAAAGCTAAGAGAATTTAGCACCACCAAACCATCTTTACAACAAACGCTAAAGGAACTTCTCTAGACAGGAAACACAAGAGAAGGAAAAGACCTACTATAACAAACCCAAAACAATTAAGAAAATGGTAATAGGAACATACATATCGATAATTACCTTAAATGTAAATGGATTAAATGCTCCAACCAAAAGATGTAGACTGGCTGAATGGATACAAAAATAGGACCCATATATATGTTGTCGACAAGAGACCCACTTCAGACCTAGGGACACATACAGACTGAAAGTGAGGGGATGGAAAAAGATATTCCATGCAAATGGAAATCAAAAGAAAGCTGGAGTAGCAATTCTCATATCAGACAAAATAGATTTTAAAATAAAGACTATTACAAGAGACAAAGAAGGACACTACATGGTGATCAAGAGATCAATCCAAGAAGACGATATAACAATTGTAAATATTTATGCACCCAACGTAGGAGCACCTCAATACATAAGGCAAATGCTAACAGACATAAAAGGGGAAATCGACAGTAACACAATCATAGTAGGGCACTTTAACACCCCACTTTCACCAATGGACAGATTATCTAAAATGAAAATAAATAAGGAAACACAAGCTTTAAATGATACATTAAACAAGATGGACTTCATTGATATTTATAGGACGTTCCATCCAAAAACAACAGAATACACTTTCTTCTCAAGTGCTCATGGAACATTCTCCAGGATCGATCATATCTTGGGTCACCAATCAAGCCTTGGTAAATTTAAGAAAACTGAAATCGTATCAGGTATCTTTTCTGACCACAACACTATGAGACTAGATATCAATTACAGGAAAAATCTGTAAAAAGTACAAACAGATGGAGGCTAAACAATACACTACTAAATAACCAAGAGATCACTGAAGAAATCGAAGAGGAAATCAAAAAATACCTAGAAACAAATGACAATGAAAACACGATGTCCCAAAACCTATGGGATACAGCAAAAGCAGTTCTAGGGGGGAAGTTTATAGCAATACAATCCTACCTCAAGAAACAAGAAACATCTCAAATAAACAACCTAACCTTACACCTAAAGCAATTTGATGAAAGAAGAACAAAAGAGAAAAAAGAATAAAAAAAACCCAAAGTTAGCAGAAGGAAAGAAATCATAAAGATCAGATCAGAAATAAAAGAAAAAGAAATGAAGGAAACAATAGCAAAGATCAGTAAAACTAAAAGCTGGTTCTTTGAGAAGATAAACAAAATTGATAAACCATTAGCCAGACTCATCAAGAAAAAAAGGGAGAAGACTCAAATCAATAGAATTAGAAATGAAAAAGGAGAAGGGACAACTGAACTGCAGAAATACAAAGGATCATGAGGGATTACTACAAGCAACTCTATGCCAATAAAATGGACAACCTGGAAGAAATGGACAAATTCTTAGAAAAGCACAACCCTCCAAGACTGAGTCAGGAAGAAATAGAAAATATAAACAGACAAATCACAGGCACTGAAATAGAGACTGTGATTAAAAATCTTCCAACAAACAAAAGCCCAGGACCAGATGGCTTCACAGGCGAATTCTATCAAACATTTAGAGAAGAGCTAACACCTATCCTTCTTATACTCTTCCAAAATATAGCAAAGTTTTGGAATACTCCCAAACTCATTCTACGAGGCCACCATCACCCTGATACCAAAACCAGACAAAGATGTCACAGAGAAAGAAAACTACAGGCCAATATCACTGATGAACACAGATGCAAAAATCCTCAACAAAATACTAGCAAACAGAATCCAGCAGCACGTTAAAAGGATTATACACCATGATCAAGTTTATCCCAGGAGTGCAAGTATTCTTCAATATATGCAAATCAATCAGTGTGATAAACCATCTTAACAAATTGAAGGAGAAAAACCATATGATCATCTCAATAGATGTAGAAAAAGCTTTTGACAAAATTCAACACCCATTTATGGTAAAAACTCTCCAGAAAGTAGGCATAGAGGGAACTTACCTCAACATAATAAAGGCCATATATGACAAACCCACCGCCAACATTGTTCTCAATGGTGAAAAATTGAAACCATTTCCTCTAAGATCAGGTAGACACAAGGTTGTCCACTCTCACCACTATTATTCAACATAGTTTTGGAAGTTTTAGTTACAGCAATCATAGAAGAAAAAGAAATAAAAGGAATTCAAAACAGAAAAGAAGAAGTAAAGCTGTCACTGTTTGCAGATGACATGATACTATACATAGAGAATCCCAAAGATGCTACCAGAAAACTTCTAGAGCTAATCAATGGATTTGGTAAAGTAGCAGTATACAAAATTAATGCACAGAAATCTCTTGCATTCCTATACACTAATGATGAAAAATCTGAAGGAGAAATTAAGGAAACACTCCCATTTACCATTGCAACAAAAAGAATAAAATATCTAGGAATAAACCTACCTAAGGAGACAAAAGACCTGTATGCAGAAAACTATAAGACACTGATGAAAGAAATTGAAGATGATACAAACAGATGGAGAGATATACCATGTTCTTGGATTGGAAGAATCAACATTGTGAAAATGACTCTACTACCTAAAGCAATCTACAGATTCAATGCAATCCCTATCAAACTACCACTGGCATTTTTCACAGAACTAGAACAAAAAATTGCACAATTTGTATGGAAACACAAAAGACCCCGAATAACCAAAGCAATCTTGAGAAAGAAAAACGGAGCTGGAGGAATCAGGCTCCCTGACTTCAGACTATACTACAGAGCTACAGTAATCAAGACAGTATGGTACTGGCACAAAAATAGAAATATAGATCAATGGAACAGGATAGAAAGCCCAGAGATAAACCCACACACCTATGGTCCCCTTATTTTTCATAAAGGAGGAAAGAATATACAGTGGAGAAAAGAAACCCTCTTCAATAAATGGTGCTGGGAAAACTGGACAGCTACATGTAAAAGAATGAAATTAGAACATTCCCTAACACCAAACACAAAAATAAACTCAAAATGGATTAAAGACCTAAATGTAAGGCCAGACACTATAAAACTCTTAGAGGAAAATGTAGGCAGAACACTATGACATATATCACAGCAAGATCCTTTTGGACCCACCTCCTAGAGAAATGTAAATAAAAACAAAAATAAACAACTGGACCTAATGAAACTTAAAAGCTTTTGCATAGCAAAGTAAACCATAAACAAGACGAAAAGACAACCCTCAGAATGGGAGAAAATATTTGCAAACGAAGCAACTGCAAAAGGATCAATCTCCAAAATATACAAGCAGCGCACACAGCTCAATATTAAAAAAACAATCCAATCCAAAAATGGGCAGAAGACCTAAATAGGCATTTCTCCAAAGAGGATATACAGATTGCCAACAGACACATGAAAGGATGCTCAACATCACTAATCATTAGAGAAATGAAAATCAAAACTACAATGAGGTATCACCTCACACCAATCAGAATGGCCATCATCAAAAAAATCTACAAACAGTAAATGCTGGAGAGGGTGTGGAGAAAAGGGAACCCTCTTGCACTGTTGGTGGGAATGTAAATTAATACAGCCACTATGGAGAACAGTATGGACTTTCCTTAAAAATCTAAAAATAGAACTACCATATGACCCAGCAATCCCACTACTGGGCTGAATATACCCTGAGAAAACCATAATTCAAAAAGAGTCATGTACCAAAATGTTCATTGCAGTTCTATTTACAATACCCAGGACATGGAAGCAACCTAAGTGTCCATCGACAGATGAATGGATAAAGAATATGTGACACATATATACAATGGAGTATTACTCAGCCATAAAAAGAAATGAAATTGTGTTATTTGTAGTGAGGTAGATGGACCTAGAGTCTGTCATACAGAGTGAAGTAAGTCAGAAAGAGAAAAACAAATACCGTATGTTAACACATATATATGGAATCTTAAGAAAAAAAAAAAGATTCTGAAGAACCTAGAGGCAGAACAGGAATAAAGACGCAGACATAGAGAATGGACTTGAGGACACGGGGAGGGGGAAGGGTAAGCTGGGACGAAGTAAGAGAGTGGTATGGACATATATACACTGCCAAATGTAAAATAGATAGCTAGTGGGAAGCAGCCGCATAGCACAGGGAGATCACCTCGGTGCTTTGTGACCACCTAGACGGGTGGGATAGGGAGGGAGACGCAAGAGGGAGGAGATATGGGGATATATGTATATGTATAGCTGATTCACTTTGTTATAAAACAGAAACTAACACACCATTGTTAAGCAATTATACTCCAATAAAGATGTTAAAAAAATAAAATAAAATTTAAAAAGTAAGTAAGGTAATTCACAGGAAGATAAAAAGATTAATGTTTGGTAAACAAATGTTTGCTGGGCCAGCCAAAAACAATGGGACGCAGAGAGGACTGATCAAAAGGGCCTTGCTAGGTTCCTCTCTGTCTAGCACACCTACTTCATACTTTACTATAGTTAGCTCCTTCCTGGGACAGGCTTCCTATCCTAAATTCTTTTAGGCAGTAAGAGGGAATTTCAAAGGTTCTTCCTGAGTCTTTTGGGCCTTGCTTGTTTTCAGCTCAAAATAATCTACATGCCAGAGGGGGACATCTTGGCGTAGCCTGCCCTGAACCCCATCATCGGCGACATGAGAAGACTGGTGAACCCCGACATAACTCACACTTAGTAGACTGCATGGTTACCAGGAGGTTTGCAAGTTTAAGTGATTGGTATTCTGTAAGACCTGAGTCCCAGCCCGATTCCCAGGGAGGACAGCTCCAGCAGCGACCCTGGTGGCCATATGTGCAGGGCCCAGGAGGGACAGAGGCCACGCCTTCCCTCTTGCCTAGGGAATGTCCAGCTTCAGCCTCTCCAGGCCTCCCACAGAACCCTGCCTGCTCCCCAGCAGTGCCACTACTCCTGCAAGGGGCACATCTTTGTCCACATGAGAGGGACAGCCCATTACGTGCCACCTCGCAGCTAGAGCTCTTCAGGGGTTTTGCCCAGGGATGTAAGCCACAGCCCCCAGGGGCCAGCAGGGAGCCTGGGTCTTCCCTGTTGCAACCTTAGGAAGTGGCATTCAGAGAACAACGGCCACCTTTTATTGACGAGCTGCAGTCGAGCCACTTTGCACACACTGTTTTATTCCTTACCACCTCCCATGAAGTAAGTAGTATTATTAGCCTCTTTTTACCAGTAAGGAAACTGAGGCTGGTTGTTTCTTCTCACAATTCGTTTTATATTGAGGTGAAATTCACCTAACATAAAATTAAACATTTTAAGGTGAGCAATTCAGTGGCAAGAAGTACATTTACAATGTTGTGTAACCGCCATGTCTACCTAGTTCCAAAGGTTTTTATCTCCCCAAAAGGAAGTCCCATACCTCTTAAGCAACTGCTCCCCATTATTCTCCTTCCTCAGCCCCAGGAGCAACCAATCTGCTTTCTTGTCTCTATGGGTTCGCCTGTTCTGGATATTTCATATAGATGGAGTCATACAGTATATGACCTATTGGATCTGCCTGCTTTCATTAGCGTAATGTTTTCAAGGTTCCTCCATGTTGTCACATGGATCAGTACTCCATTCCTTTTTATGACTGGATAATATTCCATTGCATGGATATTCCATTGGTGTCGTTTATCGCTTCATCTGTTGATGGACCTTTGGGCTATTTTTACCTTTAGGTTATTGTGAATAGTGCTGCTATGAATATATATGTTCATGTACTTATTTAAATACCAGTTTTCAATTCTTTTGGGTATATACCTAGGAGTGGAATTGCTGGGTCTGATGGCAATTCTGTGATTCACTTTTTTGAGTAACCACCAAACTTTCCCACAGCGGCTACACCATTTTACATTCCCACTGGCAATATATGAGGGTTTCAATCTCTCCTTGTTTCCTTCCTTCCTTCCTTCCCTCCTTCCTCATTCCTTCCTTCTTTTCTCTTCCTTCTAATTATAGCCATCCTAGTTGTTGTGAAGTTGCACTGAGACTGATTTTTTAAGTGATTTTTTAATTTGAAATCAATTTTAAGAAAATAATAGCATGGCTCTATGCGGATAGGGTAGGAAAGGCTGGCAGACACTAAGCCTGAAGCTTGGAAGCAGGAAAACAGATTTATGCCGATTTGTCACTCTCTACTGGCCCACACTGCCTCCCCTCTAGCCACCCATGCCAAACCCAACCCCGACTCTGCAAGAGGCCTCCTTTATCCCCTGCATCAAGGTGAGCTCCAGGTGGAGGCAAATCTCCTCTGGTGAAGGGCCATCATCAGGCCTCCCACCTTAATACCAGGGACCTGACCACAGAGCCCAAGTCTCCTTTGCAGTCTCTACCTGGTCCTGTGCATGAGAATGCCCTGACTCGGATCGCCAGGGTTCCCAGGGCAGGTCTGTGGTTAAGGTCACCCTTAACCATGATTTTGGCTTTTAACTTCTTACTGGCATATTAAATACATATAGGAAAAGTACACAATTACAAGTGCACAGTTTGATGTATTTTCACAAAATCCGCACTCTGGATAACCGGCACCCAGATAAAAATAGGACATTATTAACACCCCCAAACAGCCCTAAAAGTCTGTACTACCCCCAAGGGTTACCACTAGTCTGACTTTTTTTTTTTTTTTTTTTTTTTTTTTGCGATACGCAGGCCTGTCACTGTTGTGGCCTCTCCCGTTGCAGAGCACAGGCTCCGGACGCACAGGCTCAGCCCACGGGCCCAGCCGCTCCATAGCATGTGGGATCTTCCCAGACCGGGGCAAGAACCCGTGTCCCCTGCATCGGCAGGTGGACTCTCAACCACTGTGCCACCAGGGAAGCCCTAGTCTGACTTTTAATGCCATAGAGTAGTTTGGCTTGGTTTGAGGTTTACGTAAATGGAATCACATAGCATGTACTGTGCTCTTGTGTCTGGCTTCTTCCAGCAGCTCTGCTCGTGTGACGTTCCTCCATGTTTGTGTATGACTGTGTTTTGTTCATTTTCCTCACTGTCTAGCATTCCTTTGTGTGAGTCTGCCATATACATTTATTTATTCCACAGCTGACCAGCACTGAACAGACTCCTTGCTGAGCTACCTGAATGGTGCTGCCATGACATTCTACCTCGGAGTGGGGTTCCTGGCCACAGGGCGTGCCTATGTTCTGCTTTGCCAGATACTACCGAACAGTTTTCTGTAGTTGCACCCATTGACACTCCCACCAATAACACATGAGAGTTCCAGTGGCTCCACATCCTCATCAGCACTTGGTGTCATCAAGCTTTTTCCTTTTGGTCAGTTTGGCAGGTGTCTGGTAGTGGCAGTTTGAGGCCTCAGTGTAGATTTCCCTGATGGCAAATGAAGATGAACACCTCTTTGTGTGTTTATTGGTCATTTATTTATTTATTTATTTGCTGTACGCGGGCCTCTCACTGTTGTGGCCTCTCCCGTTGCGGAGCACAGGCTCCGGACGCGCAGGCTCAGCGGCCATGGCTCACGGGCCCAGTCGCTCCGCGGCATGTGGGATCTTCCCAGACCGGGGCACGAACCCGTGTCCCCTGCATCGGCAGGCGGACTCTCAACCACTGCGCCACCAGGGAAGCCCTACTGGTCATTTAGATGTCCTCTTCTGTGAAATGCCTGACCAAGACCTCTGTTTATTTTCTAGTGTTGTCTTTTTCTTATTGCTTTGTAGGAACACTTTATTCTGGATGCAAGCCCTTTATTTTCTGCTCTCATCCTGTGGCTTTTGATAAACAGAATTTCTTTATCTTAATATAAATCTCATTTATCATTTTTTTCCTTCATGATTAGTGCTTTTGTCTCCTGTTTAAGAAATCTTGGCACTCCAGGGTCATCAAGATGTTCCTCTATATTTTCACATAAAGCAGATCTTCAAGACCTGTGAAATTGACTTCTGTATTTAGTGTGAGGCTGGAGTTGTTGGCATTGTTTCCATATTCACATCCAGTTATTGAAAAGGCCATCCTTTCCTGAGCCCCAGTTTTGAGGTAAGTGATGATAGTAACTTCTCTTTGACTCAGGGTAGAGGCAGGTAGAAGGCATTCTGTTTTCTCCAGGTCTTGGATAAGGGTTGCACTTAGGACTATATATGTCATAGCCATATAAGTGGTAAGTAGTTCCAAGGAGAAAAATAATTCTGCTCAGGAGCCAGAAGGTAGTAAGGAGATCAAAGGAAGACCCTAAGGGCCAGAAGAGGTCTATAGGTGTAGGTGGGGCATTCACAGGGAGTCCAGGGGGTGGCGCTTTGGCTTGGCAGGTGTGAAACAGAAAGTGGGGACAAAGAGTTGATTCTAACTTGGGGTCACAGAGACAGGGCAGGGCCCAGGCTGCCATCCCCGAGGGTAGGGCTGTAACCACAGCGTACATGTGGAAATTCACTGAGAGGGGCTGGTGAGGCCTTCGCTTACAATCTGTGGGACCAGCCTCCACCCTGCCTAGCCATCATGGGCTCCTTGGCCACCTCATCCACAGGACCCAAAGGAAGAAGGCAGTGGGGCACAACAGGTAGAGACAGACCTCCTGGGTTGGCATCCTGGGTCCACCACTTGCTATCTGTGTGACCCTGGGAATGTCACTTAACTGCTCTGTGCCTTTTTCCTCTGTAAATGGCAATAATAATGGTGCCTATTTCATATGGCCGATTTGAAGATAAATTAGGTCATACATGTAAAGTTCCTAAAACAGTGTGTGGCATACGGAAAGTGCTTAATAAATGTTAGCGATTGTTATCATTATCCTTGATGGATGAATTCAGGCCCCCAGACTCCCTGCCAGAGCTATATGCTGGGCACCCATGGGGAGCAAAGTACTGAACAAGCCTCCCATGCCAGCTGACTCAGCCCGTCTCCAAGAGGCAAGGACACCCCTCCAGGTCCCACCCCAGCGAGGCACTGCCCCTGTGGCCTTCAGGACACTGACCCCACACCAGAGGATGAGGGGGAGATGCCCCCGAGCAGCCCCAGGATGTCTTCCTCCCTCCCCCTCCTCCATGAAGGTTCTCTCCATCCTCGCCGAGCCCGATCAAAGCCCACCTCCTCCTTGGAGCCCAGAGCTTCCTCCCCGCTGACCACCACAGCCCAAATGGACCTCTGCCAGCACTCTTAGCAAGGAACCTTGTCTCCTCGACTAGGACTGGGGTGCGGCTGGTACATGGCAGGGACAAATAGGCCTTCCTCAAGCTCTGAAGGTTACAGGAGAATCCACTCAGAGGAGATAAAATGAACTCCTGCAGAAATCGTCTTAAAACTAAGAGGCGGGCTTCCCTGGTGGCGCAGCGGTTGAGAGTCCGCCTGCCGATGCAGGGGACACGGGTTCGTGCCGCGGTCCGGGAGGATCCCACATGCCGCGGAGCGGCTGGGCCCGTGAGCCACGGCCGCTGAGCCTGCGCGTCTGAAGCCTGTGCTCTGCAACGGGAGAGGCCACAACAGTGAGAGGCCCGCGTACCGCAAAAAAAAAAAAAAAAAAACTAAGAGGCGCTCCAGATGAGCAGCAGGGGCAGCTGGGAAACCCAGTCAGGACCTGCTGAGTGTAGAAGGAGAGGGGGCCTACCCACATGTGGCCCACAGAGCTGAAAGAAGAATGTGGTAACAAGAGAAAGGGGTAGAGCGAGGTCTAGAACAGCACAGCAAAAGGATTAGAATCCTGGGACTTCGCTGGAGGTCCAGTGGTTGGGACTTCACCTTCCAATGCAGGGGGTGCGGGTTTGATCCCTGACTGGGGAGCTAAGGTCTCACATGACTTGTGGCCAAAAAACCAAAACATTAAACAGAAGCAATATTGTAACAAATTCAATAAAGACTTTAAAAATGGTCCACATCAAAAAAAAAAAAAAAATCTTTAAAAAAGAAAAAAAGGATTAGAATCCTTGTCCAGGACAAAGGGTGTCCACATCAGCTGACCCCTGGGCAGCTCTACTCCTGGGGGACTCCTGGCTTAGCCTAAGCCACATCTCACTGGGAGGATTCGTACGTGAGCCAGTCTGCCTACTGGGCTAGTGGGGCGGGGCCCCACAGGTGCCCACTGCATGAGTCAGTGGCATGGGTGCCTGGAGAGGGTGCCCCAGCCCAGCCTCAGAGCTAGGAGCTGCGGGCAGAAGCCCGTGGGGTTCTCACAAGGATCTCAGTACCGCCACCGTGTGGACATGTTGGAAACTGCATAGGGCTACCAGTGCCGGGTTGCGGCTGGGCAAGGGGAAGCTGAAATCCAGTCTACCCTCTGCTCACCAAGGAACTCACCCTGGCATGGCTGCCTGTGATTACCTGGGGTGGGGGAGAACACCCTTTTCTCTACCCAAAAATGCCATCAGTTCTGTGAGATGTCACGGCCACGTCTGCCCAAAGGGGCCACCTTTTCCTATCCTGCCACAAAGGTGATAACGCGGGTGAACATCAGCCCTGGGTTTGCGCATGACCCAGGTGTTCAAGCAGCCCTGCAAGGCCCCAGATGCACAGGGACGGGATGTGGCAGAGAGGGCAGGAGAGAGCCATGCGCCCGATTCTTCACAGTGGGGTCTCCAGCGCCCGAGGCAGATTGTCCTGGGGACACCGTGGCATGAACACGTGCACCCCAACAGCAGCACTGAGGCACCGGGGCAGCTCTGTGGCCACTGAGCCTTATTCAGCTACAGGACAGGGATGGACCAGAGGTGACTGCAGCTTCATCTGACTCATAAGCTCATGTAGGATGCTGCCAGGAACTCCCAGACCTGGCAGGATGACATCCTCCAAGAGCAGATGCGAGAGCCAGTGGCATCAGTGACAACGTGGCTGCACACACACCCTCAGGCTGCAGGTGCCCAGGGGCCCCAGGGCCAGTCTGCTACCTACATCCAACAGGGTATCCACTGACAAGAGCCCCTGGGTGATCAGGACCAAAAGCCAGCCTATTCTCTGCTCACCAAGCTGTGCTCCCCAGCATGAGGCCCGTCTCCTCAGAGAAGGGGCATCTTTTTCTAAATACACAAAGGCACTCTATGAGTTAGAATGGCTCTGCTCAGGGACACACGGATGCAGAGGAGAAGGAGCCGCAGGGCCAACAGAGGCTGTTCAAAACCCTGGCTGCATCTCACCACTCACCAAGCCACTGCTGACTGACTTTTGAGAAAATCCTCTGCTTGGTGTTTTGATTCCCTCATAAGTTGGTGAGTAACTTGCCTGTTCTGCTGTGACACTTGCATGTCTCCTGTGACCTCGGTCAGAGGGAGTCGGGTCCTGTGCACTGGTCATCTCCGGACACCATGACAGACAGAGGATCAGGCCTGCCGGGTTGCCTCCCTCTGCAGCTTTTGAATACCATCTCCATCTCGACCTCTGCTAAGATGCTCACCCACTGAGGCCCTCAGTGAGTACAGCCAAGGGGTCTCCTCTCTGCTGCTCTCCTCCCCCCACTTCTGCCCCAGCACGTGCCTCTCGCCCAGTAAATGTCTTTGCTGCCTCTGGGATGTGAGCAAAAAGCAGCAGCAGGAATTGGACTCCATGGTCTGCTGGGGAGAAGGAGGGGTGGATGGAGAGATAGAGACAGGAAGCAAAAAGGGCATTAAGGTTTCATAAGTTTCAAATGAGCACCAAGGGTTTTCTGTGTGCTGATCACTCTGCTAAGAGCTTTATATACGGTATTTAATGTCCACAACAGCCAGTGCAGGAGACCTTGGTGTCTCCATCTTATAGATAAGAGAACTGAAGCTCAGAGTTCATACAATTTGCCCAAGATCACAGCTAATAAAGTGAAAGAGCTGTACCGCGAAACAGTGATTTAACCCAGGGATCACAAAGTCAGATACCTCCATGGCAGTGTGTGGATTGGGCCAGGTAAAAGGCATCAGGGAGGGATGGGGCTTGTGGCCAACTGGAGTACACACCTGCCTCAGGGCATTCACATACTCAGTCTTTGATCAAGCTGTACGAGCCACTGAGGCCAGTTCTGCCACCCCTTTCTCTTTTATTTGCCACCCCTTTCTTCACCACTGGTCTTAACTGCCTCCCCACAAAAGCTCTCCACTCCCACTCGCACCTGGGAGGCTACAGGAGCCTCCTCCACAGCCTTTGTGCCTCCAGCCTTGCCTCTGCTGGTCCATCTGCTCACCAGAGCCAGGCACCGTCCCTTCCCTGAGCACCCAATTCTACAGAGACCCACCCCCACCAGACATGCAGCACTCACAGGCCCCCCCCCACCCCCGCCCCAGGGACCGTCATAGTGTAGGAGGAACAAGGACTTTGCAGCTAGACAGTTCTAGCTTCAAATTCCAGCTCTTCCATTTGCCAGTGGGGTCACCTTGGATAAGTTACTTAACCTCCCTGACCCTCAATTTTCTCTCTAAGGCAGAGCCTCATGATGAGAGCTAGCATGCAGAGTCCTTAGGCACATGAAATGCACTCACACTTGTAAAGTGCTCAGCCCAGTGCCGGGTGCCCGGGAGGTATTTACCCCACATGGAAAACACAGGCTGAGAATGGGTTGTCACCCCCAAACCCAGAAAGTCAGGGAGGAGGGGGGACTTGCCCAGCTAATAAGTGGAACACTCAGGTTTCAAATCCAAGTCAGTTCCTCATCTGCAAAATGGAGACAAACTCCAGGCACACAAGGTCCTGCACAGACCTAGAGAAGATGCCTGTGGCAGTAATAGGTGCCCTGCATCTGCCTAGACTCATTAGGGAGGCAGGAGGGCAAAGGGGCCAGGCTAGTCCAGAGCTGAGCTGATCCCCGCCCAGAGCAGGACTGCATATAAAGGCAGGGCGCTTTCAGCCCTTTCCAGACCCTGCATCAGACTCTCGGAGGCCCCACCCTCATCGCCACAAACATTAAAACTGCACCCACATTCCTCATTAAATATAACTCTGCTTGAAATGTAAAAGGATTTTTATGAATTTGCTTTTGAAATTACTAGACTCTGAGTAACTCTTTCAATTTACTACTGGCTATGATTTCTCTTCAATCATTCCTGCATATTCTGGAACTCATGACAAAAATCCAACCTACAAATTGTTTTCAAACATAGTGACATTTGTATGGATACCAGACTTAACAAATATTAAAGTTGACATGTTACTTTCTGAAGGCATTAAACATTTAGCAATTTTGACGCTTTTTCGTATTTTTCAGCCCCCAAAGTTTTTCTTTCAAGTCTCCAGCATTTCCTGGGCCTTTAGAAGTCCACCCCTGGCCCCTGGACAGGACGGGATTGCTCGCGAAGCCAGTACACTGGCTCCTCTCCATCTCCAGACATGCAGCCTGCCCCTGCAGGTCCAGCTGCTAGAGCACCCGACCCCGGATGGTCCAGGGCATCCTTATTTGGGTACTTTTATTCTCATTTTGAAAACAAAATGATTTGCCAAATGTTGGATTAAACGTGATTTAATGCTTAAATCTTTATTGGAGTTCCATATACATACATTTATGAATGAGGCAATGCTTTGATGGGGCGAACGTTCTCACGTAAGGTTTGGAAATCAGGATCACTGTCATCCTAACCAAGCCTTACCAGCCCCTTCCATCTGGGGGCACAGCCAATTGCCCCTCTGCTCCCCTCAAGTCCCCCAGGAAGGGGCACCAGGAGGTGAAGCAGGGCAGGGTGTGATGTGGCCTGGCACAGCCCGCCCAGCCACAGCGTTTTGTGACTGACAAGAGACAGTCCCCCAGTGCAGACGTCACTCAGGGCCGGGCCCATTCAAAGCAGACTGGCCGAGACAAGTTGATTTGCCTGTTTTATTGCACTCTGTCTGGGGCCCTTCAGAGCAGACCAGTTTTTTGAATTCCCTCTGCCATCCACTCCACTCCCTTCTCCACGCAAGAGGCAGAAGCCCTGGATCCCGACCATCGAGGAAGGAGGGAGAGGAGGGAAGATGCAGCCTCTTCACAAAACTTCCACACACACCTCCCAAGCAGGCACGAGGAGGGGCATGACATAATTCCAAGAAAGGGAAGGAGGTAGAAGGACTGCACTGGAGTGGGTGAGAGAGAAGGCGGGGAAAGGACTTTAACTGCAGTTGACACACTTTGATTCATTCTATCAAGAAGCAATAAGATAGATATCTTGGACCTGGTCATTTCATTCACGGTCATCTAGATTAGGAATAATCTGTAAAGCCCTATATGCAAAGATAATAATATTTAATATTTATTGAGCACTTAGTGCTTTATATCGAGACTCAGTGAATCCAAAATCAACCCATGAGAAAAGTGCTGTTATTATCCCTATGAAATTGGTGAGGACCTGGAGGCACAGAGAGGGGAAGTAACTTGCCCAAGGTCACACAGCCAGTAAGCAGTGAAGCCAAAATTCAAACCCCAGTGGTCTGGAGCCAAAGCAGACACTGGTAGCCATGACATTAGGCCATGGTTATCCTTAACAAAGAAGAGCCATTATGGTGAGGCTCATCATGGGGCAGTGTACAGTGATTAAAATTTATAAAGAACGTAAAAATATTAATGAAATGTAGAAGGACATTAAAATATTTTTAAAATACAAAATTATACATGTATGATCTCAACTTAAAATGCCTTTTTAAAAAGAACTGAAAGGAATATGTAAATATATAAAATATATTTTAAACATATAGATGGATCTCAGACAGAAGTTGATCAAATATTTGTTGAAACTGGTAGATTATGAGTGGGCTTTTCTCCTCTTCCCATTTTTTCTATATTTTCCAAACTTTTTAAATGAAAATTACTCTTTTCAGTTAAAAAAAAGTACTAAGGTCTGTTTTAAAATTATTTGCTCTCAATAAATGTTTAAAAGAGAAATTTCTGAGAGACAAAATATCTAGAAGCAAGTTGTTTAAAAAAAAAACAGTGGGGAGGTTGTTAAGAAACTTTTTAAATTGGTAATATTCTTACAGCTAGGCCTCAGAACACTGAGAAGAATGTACAAGGGACGAGAAAATGGAATGAAGGATTCTATTATATGACAAGTTCAATGAGAAAATACGGAGCCTTGGCTGTCCTAAGTGCTAGCAAATGAGACAGGTAATTCTTGCCTTCTAGAAAGATCTTCTAATCCTCCTTCCTTGTCTTACAGATGAAGACAACATGTTTTTTACTGTTAAATACATTCACCTCCTTGAAAAGTAAGTTCCCTTCAGCCTGTTAAAGCATCCTCCCTTGGGCAGATGCAGGCCCAGTGTGAGGTGGGGAGCCCTGGACCCCGAGCTCCCCTGGCTCCAGCCCAGATTCCGCCACCAGCCAGTTGCATCTCCTGGGCCTGTTTCCCCAACCAGAAACCAGCCAGACTTGTACAATCTCTTGCCCAGCATCCAGCTCTAACGTTCTGCTCTACGTTGTGTAAACGGCTAGAACAAATTGGCTAGAGATGCCTTCTAAAGACAGAAGAACCCTGGGCCTTGGCCAGGAGTGCGCCTGGCCAGTAGCCCTCAGGAGGCAGTGGCATCAGGGGAGCTTCTGCCCAGAGGGCTAGGCAAGATGCAGATGCAGGAAGAGAGGCGGGGCTGGAGCAGAGCGAGCTGCCCAGGAGTGGGGAGGCAGCCAGCCTCCTGTTCCCTCTCCAGGCCCTCAGTTAGGCAGGATCACACTGTTCTAGGGCTAATTGTGTCTGAAGCGACCAGCCGTCTTTCCCCTCCCTCAGCAGCAGCAGCAAACAGCTTCTCCATCGCCAACCCAAGACCCTGCACAGCACAGGGCACATTCCACTCTCCTCCTTACACGGGCAACAGAGTCCAGCAACCTCTGTGCCCAAGGAGGTGCTCCAAAAATAATGAATTAAACATGGGACTGAAGCCAAGCCGGTTAGGTCTGGATTCAGAAGGCACACGCTTGCTCCAACCCTTTGCAAGAGAATCTGCCGGGAGCTTGCAGATTTCTGCGCTATGCCTCCCACCTACTGAATCAGAATCGCAGAGGGTAGGACCTGGAAACAGCGTTTTAAACAAGCTCCCCAGAAGGGCCTGATGTCCCCAGAGTTTCAGAACCACTGGCCTCAGGCTTGCTTGTAATCTCACATTCCCACATCTACTAGGGTGTCCTAAGAGGCTGGAGGTGAGGAGGAAGTAGAAGGTGGAAAGGGGATGCTACTCCCCAAACTGATGTGACAGAGATGTGCCCGAGACCTGGGGCCAAGTCCATTTCAGAGGGGGCAGGCTGGACAAGGGCCTAGGGGTAGCAGACAGGTCCCCGGTGGGCCTCTCCTCCCACCCCGCTGCCTTTGTCAGTTTCCACATGCATAAACACACTCAGTCAAGCCCAGTCACTCCCCTCAGAATTTGCTGTATCTCCATCCGCAGTGTTCCTGGACCCGACCTCAGCCACCATCCACCACGGCTCTCCCTCTCCCGACAGAGACCCCATCTGCCTCGTTACTTAAATAATCTTTATTTCTCATGCACTAGGAAAGATGGGATTGTATGAAACACTGCAATTCATAGCAAAGGCCTCGGTCCAGAACACAACACAGGGGACCAGGTGGGATCCAGGTCTGGTCAAAACTCTGGGGACCATTGTAGGGATACTGCCCTCAGGGCTGGTGGCAGATCCAGGATGCTCCAGCTGCAATGGCGTCAGACACAGCACAGGGCAGCTGCCCCCTCCCACAGAGGCACAGGGAGCTGACACCAGGGGAGCACATGGACCAGAGGAAGGACGGTGAAAGCTGCTGGGCCGTGACTTGGCAGAGGTGCTGGTCCAGCACCTCCGGGGCCCAAGCCCAGGCAGCCAGGGCTGTGACTCAGCCAATTCTACCTGCTGCAGATCCCTGGCAGTCCGTGCCCACAACACACGTGTACAGGCCACACCTGACTGCCCCTCAGCCGCATAAGCAAGACGGAGGCCCAAACTCAAGCCCCAGCCAAAGCTCAGATTTGCCCAAGCCAGGACCCCAAGGGCCAGACCCCCACAACCATCCCTGGCTCTTGTGGACACTCAGATGCCCGCAGGACAGCCAGCCTTCAGAGGATCCTGGGACAGGTCCACCAGCAGGGCAGACCTCAAACCTGGGCCATCAGGTGCCACCCAAGCCAAGACAAGGGTAAAGCGGCTCCTGGGCGGCACAGATACAGGTAGAAACATGCAGGACAGAACAAAGAACAGACACATGCAGAGACCACAACAGGGCGGGAGGGGTCTGAGGACAGAACGTGGTCAAGGTGCCAAGACGCGGGGGCACTGTTTGGGCCGGGCTCACTGAGGCCCCGGGCTCATGGTGATGCCCGCCTCCTCCGGGATAGTCTCCAGCATCTCGCTCTGCACGGCCTGCGTGATGAGCGCCAGCTCCTGGCACAGGGTCTCATGGCGGTAGCCCACACGGATGTCCGGCACATTGGTGCGGCGGATGTCATTGCCCTCAGGGCCCTCCTTGGTATAGTTGGGTCCCAGCCAGTGGCTCTTCACCTGAAGGGGCAGGACAATGAGCAGGGCTGCAGCCAGCTCTGAGGGGCCAGCTACCCTGGGACCTTCCCAAAACACAGAGCAGGGGAGGAGAGGGGATGCCAAGGGGGTGCAGTACCTTGTGGGAGAAGCCACTCATGAGCACACTGTTGCGTGCCAGCTCGCACATGTCGCAGGAGCTGAGCTTCCACACCTGGGTGGCGATGCTGTACTCCTCCATCAGTGGCTCCTGCACAGGCCAGGTTCCCTCAGGCGGGGAGACCGGGCCTGCCACCCGCCCCTCCCATAGACTTGCCATGAGGCATGCTGCACTCCACCAGCAGAGGGCAGCACCAGCCCCGAGACCTGCCCTGTCCGGGTGGCCTTCGTGCCCCAGGACACCCGCCCACCAGGCTGCCGCCGTGTGCTGACCTTGGTGAAGTGGAACTGCAGGGGATCGTCGGTGGACAGTGAGACCATGAGGCCACGGGACAGGTACTCAGGTAGTGGGTTCCGGTGGTAGCTGAGGAAGAGGCTGTTGTTGCTGAGCGGGGACATGGCAATGCCAATCTGGGCCAAGTAATACAGGTACTGCAGGACCGGGGCCTGGGCAGGCAACAGGGAGGGCAGGCCTGTCAGGTGGCCTCCAGCCTGGGGAGGACACCTGGCTCTGGGGGTTACAGGTCACAGTGGGGGACAGAGGGCAGTCCAGGATGGGCCTGAGTTGCACAGGGTCAGTTACAGCCAGAATCCAAGTTCGGGCCTCCGTGTGGAGGCTGGGGTCCAAGCTGGGGAGGAGAACCAGTTGCTAAAGAGGCTTGAAGGGCTGGGAGGAGGGGAGGCTGGGGTGCGGAGCCTGACCTTGCGCAGAAGCAGCCCATGCGAGATGTTCTCAGCCAGCATGAAGGCCGACACCAGATGGTGGATGGGCCCGGCCTCCCCACAGTGCGGCCTCAGCACAAACGTGTGGAAGCCCCTCTGCCTGGGGGGCGTGAAGACAGCGTCGGGTCCCAAGCCTGGCTCGCCTGGGCTCCTGAGCCCCCACCCAGTGACTTTGTGGGCCTAGGACCAGGGGGCAGGGGTAGATCCTTGGTCAGCGAGGGCTGACCCACAGAGCCCCGAGGGCAGAGAACCCATCCCATCTAAGACTGGGGCCAAGAGGTGGGTCAGAGATCTGGTGGCCCCAGCCCAGGGCAGGCCCAGAGCAAGGCCTGCTGGCTGAGAGCTGGCAGGGCAGCCAGAGACACGGCACCAGCGGAGCCCAGGAGCAGGCACCTGCGCAGGTGGTTCAGCATGGCCATGTTGACGAAGGTGTAGTACAAGTAGTAGGCATACGGTGGGTTGTCCTCCTCCACCCAGGCCTCGGGGAGGGGGCTCTCCAGGTTAAAGATGTGGTTCTCAGGCTTGGACTCATCATCCACGCTGTCAAAGCCATCCACCTGGCACAGGACACTGGGGTCAGGTCCAGAGCCGCGGCCAGGCCTGAGGCAGTGTCCCCCCCATACCCAGCCCTGGGCCACACCCTCACATGCTCCAAGAAGAGATGCAGCTCCGGGTGGCTGGCAGGGTGGATGGTGGCCTCGAACAGTGGCAGAAAGATGTTCTCCAGCATCTCCTGGAAGTTGGCCAGCTGACCCTTGGTACGGTACACGTCACTGCAGGCGAGACGAGTGCACACAGGTATGTGCAGGTCAGGGCAGAATCACAGAAGCATTTTTGAGCCATATTGGGTGTGCCGGGCGGGACAGACCGTGAGTGGACCAGGGAGTCCCTCCAGTTCCGAGGGCTCGGCTGGGACAGGGGAGGGTCAGCCATCCCAGGAGGGCAGGAGGAGGCCCTGGCCTCCTGACCTCTGCCCCCACGTTCCCTCCCACTCCAAGGGACACTCACAAGAGGCGGGGCACCTGCACGAGCCAGCGCACGTTGGGAGAGTGTACACGGTGTATGACGGCCCAGTGCGCCAGCTTGTCCCACTCGTCCCTTGAGCGCCCGTAAATGGAGAGCCGCAGCTCCGCATTCTGGTATTTGCTCTCTTCCAGGTCCGACATCACCTCCTGGGACGTGTGAGGCAACTGTCACCCTCAGGCTTCTCACCCGTCCCTGTCTTCGTGCCCACCAGGTGTGCTCAGTCAGACCCCTTCATGCCTCTCACCCACCCTCCCCACCCACCTATGCAAGCCCCCAGCTACCCACTCAGGGAGGGCTGCCGCAGGCCGACGCTGCCCCTCCCTATACGTGGGCCCTGGCAGCCCCTCCTCCCTACCTTGATGATGTGAGCAAAGTACTTCCCAGAAACCCTGTTGTCAGTCTTGATGAAGATCTCTCGGAGGACAGACTCCCCAATAGGGTTATATTTGGCATTGAACTTGTCAAAGCGATGGAAGGTGTTCCTGTCCTGGGGGAGAAGGGCAGGCCCAAGTCACCCCTGACCCCTGGCCCGCACACTGGCCCAGCCCCTCAGCCCCTCTACCACTGGGACGGACCGCGTGCACATCGAGCGTGTCCACACTCAGGTCGTAGGCAGTGAGATTCATGCTCTCGAAGACCTCCCGCAGCGTCTGCTCGCGACCCTGCTCCATGTGCACGATCTCCTCCAGGTGCCGCTTCATCGCCCGTTTGATGAAGCGCAGCAGATGCTTCTGGTTCATGCAGGACGAGGCATGGATGTGCGTGTCCACCTGGGGGGGAACGGGGACTGCTGGGTCCACGGGAGGCCAGGACAGTCCGGAGCCTGGGCAGTGGGATGGGAGAGGACTCTTCAAACTGGATGCTGGGTGGGGACCCAGGCCCTGGAGGGGGAGGCTGGGCAGAGGTGCAGGGTCAGGCTTGGGGGTGAGGACCCACCTTGCGGATGTTGTAGAAATCTCGGTGTGGCACCTTCTTCTGGGCGGCCAGCTCCTTCATCTCATTGAGCAGCACGTGCATCTGGAACTTAGAGCTCAGGTACTGCAACCGACGGTAACAGAATGACTTTCTGGGCAGAAGGAGAAGCAGGCAGGGGCTCAGGCCCGCAAGGAAGCACCTGGGAGGGCCTGGGTAGCAGAGCAGAGGGAGGAAGCAGGAAGGTGCAGGCCTGAGGCTGCCAAGGGGGCAGCAGATGACGGGAAAATCTAGGACTCGGTGACTGAAAGGGTGGGAGACTGGGTGACAGGTGTCTGGGGCAGGGCTGGGGCTGGAAGAATCCGGGCTGGGAGGGGAGACGAGTGTCTGGTACGGGCACAGACTCACATGGGGCCATTGATAATCAGAGCCATCAGCACGTTGACATCTGCCACAAATTCCTGCAGGTCGGGGTACGGCAGCTCCACCTCTGAGCAGCTGGCGTGTAGGGGGAGCTTGAGTGAGGAGAGCAAGCCAGGCCCTGTGGGCCCTCCCGAGCCGATGCAGCCCGCCACAGCTTCCCCCCCAGAATGCCCCACGCCCCTCTTACTGCTCATCGGGTTCCCTGCGGGTGTAGACGTGAACCACGCCCTGCACCATGCGCAGACCCAAGCCCAGGTCCCCCGGCATGGTGCTCGGCTCACAGTGCTCATACGGGTGCTGCTCCAGCACAGGGGGGTGCACTGGGGCATCTGCAGGGGTGAGAAGGGTGGAGTCAGGGCCAGGCCTCTTCCAGGCCACCCGCTGCCTGGCCCAGAAGCCCCAGCAGGACAGCTCCTGCCCCTGCCTCCACCCCCGCATGCCAAGAGGCTGGAATGAACTCGTGTGTGGGACAAAGCAGGCAGGCTGAGGTTCCTGGGCACCAAGCTCAGGGAGCCTGGGATACCAGGGCACTTGGAGTAGGACAGGGATGGGGGATCCCACCAGCGGACACAGGGGTGTCCGGGCCCTGCTCATAGGTCCGTGTCTCCAGGGGCTTCTCGGCCAGCTGCTGCAGGTACCGGCGGGTGGTGGGGCAGAAGCTCTGCAGCGACAGGGCCATGTACTTCTCCCGGATGAAGAGTGCCCGCACCACGCTCTTGGCTGCGTCCAGCAGGTCTGTGAACGGCACCTGGAGACGGGGAATCACTCTCCTTGGTCCCAGTCCCAGACCCAGACCCGACTCACCCTCACCTCTTCCCTGGGCCTTGACCCCAGAAACCCTCAGACCATTCTGCTCTCAGCACAGCAACTAGCTTCCAGCCAGACCCTCTGCCCCTCCAGCTTCAAGAAAGAGAAACACCCTCTCTGGCCTCTACCCCCAGCTGCCCAGACTCGGGGAGCCCACCAGGATCCAGGGGACGGGGACACTCACCCCACACTTCTCCTCCCCAGAGATGGTGACCCGCTGAAATTCCCGCTCCAGCACCACATCTCGCTCCCACAGGCCCCGGTCGCCCTGCCCGTCACGCTGCTCCTTGTAGAGCCTACAAGTGGAGGGTACGAGGGAGGGGCTGGAGACAGCAGTGGGACAGGCCCCAGCCCTGCATCCCCCGTACCCCTCTGCCCTCCTCACTGGAGGTCCGAGTCACTGTCTGTCTTCAGGAAATCTTGCTTGGCCCGAAGCAGGATGTCCGGCTCCAGCCTAGAGGTGAGAGGAGTGAGAGGTCAGGCAGCTGAGGAGGCCCTTGCTCCCAGGTGCCTGCACTGTCCTAGGTGCCGTGCACGTGGTGTCACCTGTGGTCCTCACAGGGATGTAGAACCCTATGCCGTGGGTGCTGCTCTTGCCCCACATCGGAGATGAGAAAGCACACCCAGAAGTTAAGCAACATGTTCCAGGCCACGCTGGTGGGTAGAAGACGGAACCAGAACCCAGCAGCCTGACTCCAAAGCCTATGCTTCACACCACTGCTCTGCACCGCCTCCCCAGGGGGCCCCAGAGGGAGGACTGCTTGGAAGAGAAGAGATGGGGCTCTGAAAGCGTCCGGATGGAGACAGAGGGATGCTGGGCAAACTGTCCTGTGTCCCTCCCCCCAACCCCACGCTTCCTGTGCCCCCCACCCCACGGCCGCCTGGCTGTGCCCCCCACCCCACGGCCGCCTGGCTGTGCCCCCCACCCCATGGCCGCCTGGCTGTGCCCCCCACCCCACGGCCGCCTGGCTGTGCCCCCCACCCCAGGGCCGCCTGGCTGTGCCCCCCACCCCACGGCCGCCTGGCTGTGCCCCCCACCCCACGGCCGCCTGGCTGTGCCCCCCACCCCATGGCTTGCCCCTTGAGGTGGCCTGTCTGGCTCTGAACCTGGGGGCTTACTTGACATCCTGGCTGATCTGCCGCTCCAGGCGCTGCCGCCGCTCCTCCAGTTGCTCAATGGGGCTCTCCTCCGGGAACTCGTATGGGGCGCTCCGGAGCTCACTCTCAGCCAGGGAGCGGCTGAACAGCTCCTGGTGGGAGGGAAGGAAGGGTCAGTGTGGCCTGGCCATCAGGATCTGGGGATGGGGTGAAGGCACAGGAGCTGGGGGTACCTGGTACGGGCTAGGGGATCAGGGCACAGCCAAGCGTGAAGTAAAGGGACAGGTGAGGTGGAGAAGGGGTGAGGGGAGCAAAGACTAGGCATGGCGGCAGTGATGGGGGGACACAGGGTGCGGTGCCAGGCGATACCTCGGCGATCTCCTTGCATTTGCCATCCATAGACGTGCGCAGGTCGAGCGGGAAGTGCTTGAGGCAGGGGGCAGGGCCTGGCAGGGATCGGGCAGACTGCAGCGGAGGGGCCCCCAGCCCACCCCGAGCCTCTGTGGAGACAGTGATGCAGGGTCAAAGGGTGAAGGGCAGGGCCTGGGTGCACTGGAAGCCCTGGGCCCCTGCCTGCCCCAGGCCAGCCCCGGAGAGAGGCCAGTCACCCCTCAGAGGCTGAGAAGTGAGCCCGCATGTGGACCTCACCTGCAGTCTGGCACGGGGGCCCCTCACCCATTCCAGGCTCATGGGTGGGGCCACGAGTCTGCCCCTAGAACAAGTGGATTCATTCACCCCAGGAATAAAAATCTGAATCCTGGACTAGGGGCCACCCCATCAGGCCATGAGAGAACCTCCATGTGAGTACCTGCTACAGGCAGGCACCCACGTGTCCATGTACACACACACACACACACACACACACACACACACACACACACACACACACACACACACACACACACACACACACACACACACACACACACACACACACACACACACACACACACTCCCCACCACCCCCCCTCCAGGCGCTCATTAAGGCCACACCAGCGATGCCAAGTGCACAGCTTCCAGGGCAGCCAATCCAGGATCAGACCTGCCTCTGGACCAGCAGATGCCCCTCTCAAGGGCCAGGGTCTGCGCCTGATACCCTAGACGTACAAAGCCCGGGGAAGCCACAGCTGCCACTCAGCTCTGACCTGGGGACCAGCCTTCAAAGGAAGAGGAAGAGAGGAAGTGGAGAACCTGGTTGGCAGCAGGAACCCTACCTCCTCCCTGGAGGCCTGCCCTCTCCCCCAGGACCCCAGGGCTGCCAAGATGTGGACTGGCCCCAGCCTGCCCCTCCCACTGCTGGCTGCCCCTCCAAAGGGAGCTGCCACAAACAGTCTGCGCCACTCAGAGGCCCCAGGATCTGGGCCGGAGGCCCTGGGGAAGGGAGTATCAGAAGCCAGAGTCTCTCTCCACGGAAGGAAGAATTCCTCAGCTTCCAACAGGAGGCTGGCACTAAAGGCCTTGAAGCTGATAGTCTAGAGAGGCTGCCTGAGCTCCCAGCCCACCCCAGGGGACCCTCTCTGGGCTCCCCAGCCCCACCCTCCCAGCAGGAAGCTCTCCCAGTCAGCCGTGGGGGGTACTCCCCTCCAGCACCCTCCTCTTCCCTCTCCACTGTGGCTCAGGATGGACTAGAGACTCTACCAGGCAGCATGCCTTGAAGTCTCTGGGCCCACTTCCCAACACCCCAGAGTCCTGTCCTAAGGCTGGACAAAAAGAAGAGGGGGTGCCTGCCCCAGATCCAGGACCTAGCCCCCCCTCGCCCTGGTGCCTGCCTGGGCCCTACCTGCAGTCAGGCAGCGCCGGCCAGCAGCCCTGTGCCCCTTGCCCGCCTGTTTGCTGAGTGGAGCTGCAGCCAGTCCCCCAGGACAGCTCAGGGGCCGGCACGGGCTGTACCAAGTGCAGCTGCATGCAGGGGAGACCCTGGGATGACGGCAAGCAGGGGACTGGGGAAGCTCAGGGGAGTAAAGAAATCAAGGGAAGGAGTATCAGAGTTGGGAGATAAGAGGAACCCCCAAACTGAACAGGCCCTTAACCTCTACAGTGCCAGGGCCCAGCCCAAAGTGGGGCCCCCAAGGGGGTGGAGCAGGGCAGGCCGTTATGGGCAGGGCAGGCTGGCAGGGAAGGGACAAGCCTCCTTAAAATGCAGTGCCCTAGGGGATAGTGTGTAGGGCCTGGCTAGCCAAAGAGTAGGAGGGGACGAGCAGCCCTCCTCACCTCCATACCCAACAGCCCCAGGCCAGCTTCCTCTGCCCAATGGCCTTGTTTGTCTCACCACTGCCCTCTGGGCCCCTGACTACGGGGTCTCTTGGGAGAGACAGGGCCCCTGCTGGGGAGAGGAACTGGCTGACAGCCGGGGTAGAGGCTCGGTCCAGGAAAGGACCAGTTACAGAGCTTCCCTGTTGCCCAGGGGACTGGTTCATGGCCCCCTAGACCTCCAGCCCCCGTCCAAGCCTATCGTTGGGGACAGACTGCCCAGGAGAAGAGGTTCAGAAGTGGGACTAGAATTTGGAGGACTTGAGTCTGACTCTGTTCCCAATTACTGGCAAGTCTCTACCTTCCGGAGGCTTCAAGTCTGCCTATAATGAGGTGATAAGGAGTCCTGCCCTGCCTAGCCACAGCTGCTATAAGGCGCACAGAGATACGGCTCTGCAAGATAGTTCTGGAAAGTACCATCATCTGTGATTATGAACTCCTGGGACCCTCCAAACACTCCCCACGTGCAGTCCCACCCACTGGGGGCGGGAGGAGCTTCTGGGCCCAGCGTAGGCCAAGGCAATGAGCAGTGAGGGTGTGAAGAGAACAGAATTGGCAGGGTGGGAACACTGTCTCTTACTTGGAAGAGGGCAGAGCAGAAAGCAGAAGGAAGATGGGCACCAGCTCTGCCCTCAGAGTGTTAAGACAAAGCCTAAGGCCCTTGCATCCCCCAAGAACCCTGACCCTACACGGCTCCTCCCCACTTCTAACCCCCTCCAGAGAGACTGACCACAGACCTCCAGGGCTGGTGTGTATTGGGTCAGCAGAACTGAGTCAAAGGCCCTAATCTCAACCACCTCTCCTAGCAGGGTGACCCAGGGTCTCCACAGAAATGCTGGGGTGACCAGGACAGGTTCTGGCATGCAGAGCCATCCCCCCAGCCTGCCAAGCCACCACACAAGGCTGCCAGGGTTCACTAGAGGTGACAGACAGGCAATAACCTCCACACTTCCTGAGGCCAGGTCTAGAAGACCCAGCTGCCTGCTGGTCCCTTCTCCCAGGGTCTGTGCTACAGCACCACACCCACACCCACATACACACACACACACACACACACACACACACACACACACACGGCGTGGGGAGGGGTGGTCAAAAGCCAGAGAGGGCTACTCCCCAGCCATTCCCACCAGCTCCAAGATTCTTGCCAACCTGTCTACCCACTTGACCAGAGCCCCTCACTCACTGCCAAGGCTGCCCTGGCAGGCAGAGAGGTACCCAAGGCTTTGACGCCCAAGAATCAGATGCTCCCACCATGTGACCAACCCAAGGTATACAGATCTAGCCTCAGGGGACACACCCTCTGGAGGCAGAGACCTGGGCACAGAGAACACAGACCCTCAGGCCAATACAGAACTCAGGCCAGCATCTTCAGTAGCATAAGAAAACCAGGAGGTAGGCACAAGCAAAATCAGGCTACAAGTACAGACAGGTGCTCCGGGGGTGGGGGCACTGGCTTGACCTGGTCACCAAAGTGGGGGTGGTCTTCCCTTAGCCACAGGCCTGGGAGCAGCAGACGGCAGGTAGCTATCCCTCAGCAAGCACGGACCCAGGCAGCCGAGCCCTCAAGGCGATGGGCACAGCTGCACCACGCTGCAAGATCCAAACAGTGCAGAGATGCCTACAGGAGTGGGAGCCGAACCAAAGGGTGCAGGAGCACACGCAGGCCGGCAGCGGCCCCAGCCTGAGCCCCCGCACGGGCCCAGCCCAAGGACACCCCATACTTCTGAGGAAGCTCACAAGACAGATCAGGAATGAACAAACTGCAAACAATAGATACAGTTGAGCCCCTAGACCCTGGATGCCGGGCGGCAATAAGTATGCCTTAACATCAGACCCCCAGTAAGGGGGTTCAAGATCTAGGATCCTAGAAAGAGTAACTAACTGCAAGAGGACAGCCTGAGCCTGCCTGGTAAAGGCACAGACACCAGCAGTGTGGCCAGTCTGCAAACTAGTCAGTCCCACACATCCCCCACTCCATTCACACACACTCCACATGCAAACAGTCTTAGCACATCCACACGCTGACACGTGTGCAAATACACTCTTGCTGCACCCACACCCATGCCCACTCCTCGTTACAGAGGACAGCATCCCCGACACAGAACCCTGTCACCCTCCACCCCACCTCCCTCCCCACACCACCTCCCAAGCCAGCTGGCCCTGGGAAGGGGACAAGGGGCACCACTGCAGAGAAGGTGCAGGAGAAGCCCCCCTCCTGAGGGGACCAGTGGCCTGGGCGAGAGGTAGGGGCAGAGCCAGCCTGAGGCCAGGAAGCACACACTCACCTGGTACTGCAGAGGAAGCCTGCAGGCTGGCCCGCTTCTTAAAGGGATATTTGGCCTTGGATTTGCCGGGACCAGATGAATAGGATGCCATGGCTCCGGCCGCAGAGACGGCGGGGGGAGTCTGAGCCGCACCAGCTGGGCCTGGCTCTGCCACATCCAACCCCTTCCTCTGCCCCGCCCCCAGCGGGAGTGACTGATGCAGGAAGCAGAGGCCCCGCAGGCGGAAGAGGCCCTGGCCATGATTTCTGATGTTGTCTAGGCAACCTCAGGAGGGGGGGGGGCCTCCATCCCTGCCCCTTTAACCCTCCCTTCCTCTCCTCAGTCCGCCGGAGTTACACGGATGGTCATGTCACTTGTTTCCTCACTTCCCCTGGGGGGTGGAAGTGAGGAAACAAGATGGAGAAGGGCCAGCCCTAGCACTCCACGAAGCCCTCAGGAGCCCCTTGCCCCTTGCCCCTTGCCCCTTGCCAGGGCTCTGGAGCAAAAGGGTCAAAGTCCAGGCTAACTGGTCCAGCCAGCCAGGCAGAAAACAAATAGTAATAGAGAGGGATCCAGTGCAAGCACCCCCAAGCTCAGAACACTTTCCTCTCAAGGCCAGCGGATTCCATGAAAATCCAGCCCCTCTGGGGCAGAGTCCCCTTTTTTCCTCGTCGGACCCCCGGCCCCAGGGGTAGCCCAGCTCGGAGAGGATGGGGTAGAACTGAGAATCCCAGCCCAGTAGGGAGGAGCCTGTCTTGGGAAAATTCCACTGTCCACAGAAGCTACCCTCTAGGAAGGCAGGATGGCCAGGAGTCAGGGGCTTCTCTGGGGTCTGGGAAAGAGACCCTAGCGGCTTCTGACTTTGCCTTCTGTCTTTCCACACTCAGGCTCTGCTCTCCAGGCGCTCCCCGGGAGGAGCTGTCCGCCTTCCGTAGGTCTGCAGGCTGTGCCCACCCTCTTGTCACCCTGGACACTGCACTTCTCTGTCCCAGAGACCCTGCCCTCCTTAACACGCGCACACACTCACCTGAGGCCATGCTGCCCGAGCCCTGAGGGGTACCGGGATGTCTGCTCTCCAGGGTCTGCAAAGCCGGGAAGCCCGGTCGCGAGGGACGGGAGAAGGGCTGGGATCCAGACCCCGGCAAGTCGCTCCAAGGGCCCCTGCCCTGGCACTGATATGGGAGAAGTAAGACAGTCTTTCAAAATTGCTGGCTGTAGGGAGGCCGACCCCTGCCGACCTGGGCCGCTGCACTGGCCTTGTAGACCCCGGCGTCCCGACCCCCAGCCCCGCACTCCAGAGGCGGGCAGGCCACGTGCTCCCCAGAGAGCGGGACCCGGAACTCGTCTGGGCTTCTCTCCACACTTTCTGGGTATTCGGGTCGGACTCGGGTAACTGGACTGTGGTGGAGTCACGCAACAGGT
This sequence comes from Grampus griseus, assembly GCF_964374135.1. Taxonomy (NCBI): domain Eukaryota; kingdom Metazoa; phylum Chordata; class Mammalia; order Artiodactyla; family Delphinidae; genus Grampus; species Grampus griseus. Next base: position 87,346,211 of record NC_139017.1, read on the forward strand.
GCAACCCCACTGAAACCTCGCCAGCGCCGGCGCGCTTCTCCGCAGTCCCAGGCCCCGCCAAGTCCGTGGCCCCGCCCCTGCTCGGGCCCTCCCCCGCCAAGCCGGCCCCGGCCCCGCCCCCGCCATTTTTCCTCTTCCCGGCGCCACGTGGGCAGCCGCCGCTCGGCATCCGCCCCGCAGCGTCTTGGGCAAGGACTGTGCGTCAGCTTCCTCACCAGTAAAGCGAGATGGGGTAATCGCAGTACCTCACTCAAAGGGGTTATTGTGAGGATGAAACGTTAGGCACCTTTGCATGATACCTGGCACAAAGCCAGTGCCCAATAAAAGATAGCTATTATTGTTGTGCCAAGGTTCTCTTTTAGCAGAAGTCCTTCCCGGCAGGCGTAGCTAGGCAGGGTGTGTCCTGCAATTCTGACTCCCCTTCCCACATTTATTTCTGTATTTGTTGGTCAAGAGCTTAGGCTCTGTAGCCAGTGTGGTTCAATTCCAGACTTCACCTACTTCCTGACTGCCACTGGGAATGTTAACTTCTCTGTGCTTCTATTTCCTCTATAAAATGAGTGTAAGAGACCCCACTTTATATGGTAGTTTTTAGGATAAATGAACTAATATAAGTTAAGTGCCTGGCTTGTAGTTACTACTCAGTTAATGTTCAGTAATATCATTGCTGTGCTTTGGCCTTGGTCCCCTGTTGACACTCTCAGAGGTTGATTCACCTTGCAGTCTATAAAGAAGGGGTGCTGGGCTATTTTGGGGACTGCAGATACCCCACACAACCAGAACCCCCACTCCCAAGTGGCAGAGAATCCTACTTAAAGGAAACCTGTGGGAGAAAGGCCCTATAACGTCACTGCACATAATTAAACGTATTAGCAGCTATTAGTCTATTCCTGTGTCTCTACCTTGCGGGAGCCCTTTGCCCCCACACCCAGTTGTACTAATGCTCCTCCCAATTCTCACCACCTCAACCAAATTCCTTCCCGAACTCTGCTTCCTCCCCTCCTCCCCAGACTGGATTGTGGACCCTGAATCCTATTCCCTACCGGCACCTGGTGTTGCCTCCATTGATCCCTGCCTACTTACTGCTCTTCACCCTGGACAAACTCAAAAAACCATGGCCTCCGTAAACATGGGGGGGGGGGCGGGAAACTTCACCTCACAAAGAATCAATAAAACTAAAAAGAGAACAAGGAGATACCATGTTCACCCATCAAATTAGCAAAGATTAAAGGAAAAAAAATCCTAAAGCAGGCAAGGGGGTAGTGAGATGGGACACACACATATCCTACTGGTGGTCGTAAAAAACATTGATATAATCTTTCTGAAAGCCATTTGGCAACGTCTACTCAAGAGTCTTAAAAAGGTTCGTATTATCTGATCCAGTAATTCCACTTCCAGGAAATTGTTCTTCTAAAAAGCACTGCAAGAAAAATATGCACAAAATTGTTCATAACTGCAATGTTTATCACATAGAAAGGTTGGAAACTTAAAGGTCCAACAATAGGAAAATGTTTAAATTATGTCATATGCATACAATGAAATACAACCATTAAAAATTGTTCTTGAAGAATCTCTTAATAAGGTGAAAATGTTTACAATGTAAAGTTAGGTGAAAAAAATGGATGCACAGATCTGTACATACAGTATGACCCTAATTATGTGACATATATGCATAGAAAACAAACACATCAAAAAGTGTAACAAATGATTATTGGTGAGTGGTGGAATTATAGCTTATATTTATTTTCCTCTTTATACTTATTTGCATTTTAAAAACTGTCTATAATGCATATCCATGATTTTTATAATCAAGGAAATGGAAAGCAACAAAAGTCTATAAAAATCTGTAATAGCCTCCACATCCCACCTAGTTAAGACTCTCCTATGTCTTAACCCCGGACTAAATTAGTCTTGGGGCCTTTAGGAATTTTGAGGCTGTTGGGCTCTCAACATTGAATAAAAAAATAAATCTCAAAATTAAAAATCAAGTCCCAGGTAACCATGTAGAAGGTCATCTATATTCTGATACAATACAAAATTTGACATAACTTTAAAGGGTGGTATCTTGCATTGGGCCAGGTCTTTTTAGGATTCCCCCTTAATCCAGACCTACCTACCTGTTTACCTACCTAACCAGCCCATAGGTGGCAATTCCTGCCCTCCACCCTACCTAGGAAAACCAGTTCACTAGTCCCTTCATGCTCCTCCCTCGTCCCATCTACAACACACCCTTCACCCTGTAACCCTCCCCTATTTCTAGACTTTCAGTATGCTGTCCCTGCTAGGAAGTCTGCCCTGATTACAGCTAAGCCGCTATCTCCCCACCTATACAACATCAGCAAGAATCTTAGTGGGGTTTCATTGTCTATGCAGAACAGTTTGGGAAATGAAGGAGTGAGTCATCCTCTCCGACCTCCAGCTGTTTTCATATTGGGGACTTAATGTTGTCTTTGAGCCTCTGGGATCTTCCCTAGCTTGAAACCAGCTTCATCATTGCCTAGCCTGTACCCCAGATGGCTCCTGGAATGGGCCTCCCTGAACCTTAGGCCCCCAATGACAATGCACTCCTTAATTCTCTGAAGAACTGCTTCTCTTAGCTTCTAGCCTGATGCTCACCTGTGATGTCAGCCTCCTACCAAGGTCAAACCACTTTCAGCAGATATTAGACTTGGGAGAGAATACCTGCAGCCTCAAAAAGATCATTGGCCATGAGTTTCCTAAACCAAACATTATGCCTAGATCCTTCTAGAATCAAGCTGTTCAGCTCTTTTTCTCAGCTTCTCCCAGGAGCCAGTCCCCCACCCCAGTCACCCCGCATTGTTTATAGCACCATGCAGCTGTATCCAACCATACTTGCTTATAAGTCTTAAATGGGTTTTAGCCAAACCCTTTGTCATTCAAGGCCCTTCACTGGCTAGCCCCAATTTTCCTTTCCTGTTCTCGTCTCCCAGCCCTCCCCTCCATGCACTTTCCACACTTTTACTCCAGTCCAGTCATATCTAACTTCCCAGTCTTCTCTGAGCACACTTTGTACCTCATGCCTCCATGCTTTTTCTCATGCTCTTTCCTCTCCTCCAAATGTCTCCTCCTATTGTTGTTCTGCTTCTCTTTTGAAAGTCTGCTCATTTTGCAATTTTTCTCTCCCTTCTTCTACTAGAGAATTTATCAACTTGACAGTGAGATGTGTAATTGTCTTTTCTACCAGGGGTAGAGGCTAGGTTTTAAACAGCTCTGAACTCTCCAGCACTAGCACAGTGCTCCTTTAACTAAATTGTTTCTCTGTGCATTTACACCAAATCTTCCTTTGGACTGGAAGGCCCTGAAGGGAGTTCCTCTTTCTTCATGCCCACCCCCCAACTCCAGCTGGGACAAGGCTTTACACACAATCCCTACCACTGGGTATAAGACAGATCCTAAGACTTCCCCTTAACTCAGGAAGCAGGATTAAATTAGTTGGAAAACAGTGATTTTTTTTCTTTCATTCAAAATATTGTAACTATTCAAACAACAAAGTCTAAACAGAGGAAGCTTTCCCCACGTTGAGACTCCGGATTACACAGCTTCAAGGCACCAACGCACACTCTTCCTCTGAACAGCTTCCTCTGTTGCTAAAGAAGCTAAAAAATTTTGCAGGGTTATACGGGCTGTGGACTAGGACGCATGAGCTCTAGCTGATTCTGATACTAACTTGTTTAGTAACATGTGGATAGCCTTTCTGTGCTTCAATTCCCTCACCTCTAAAATGGGAGGGAATAGCACCTACTCTACCAGGACACTGAACCCAAATGGGATAATAAAGGAGAAGAGCCACAGGAAAGGCACAGGAGCTTAAGACAGGAGGCAGGAGGCATCAGGATGGTCCATGCATAGTAGCAGGCAGGTCTGTGCAATTAGAGGGCAGGTGAGGGCCAGGAGTTCCCATAGTCAGCTTAGTAGTGGGAATTGGGAGCCCAGCAAGCTAGGAAACAAGGAGAAGCAGCACAGAAGTTTGCTGAGGTGGTAGGTAAAAAAGGAACAAGCTCAAACATTTTTCCCACTTGTGAAACAAGTCAGTGGCTCCTTTAACAATGCAAGTGCTGCTGTTACTGAGCTCATGCATTTGCCCGTCTTTTTTTGCCCAACGTTCTTTCTCGGGCTGCTTTTGTGGGGTAGTGGAAAGAAAGATTGCCCGGCTTGTTTACTAAGCTATATGACCTTGAATAAAAGTTACTTAACCCTCAAGTCTCAGTTATCTGGTCTGTAGTTTGGGGACAAGAGCACTTACCTTGAAGTCAGTGTGAGAATTAACTGAGATGAGCCACGTAAACTGTCTAGCACAGCTCCTGGCAGTTCCTTGCTCTGAACAGTGCAGGCTGCAGCACAGCTCTGGCCTAGGTATAAGTTACCAATATTGTGGGTAGGTTAGGCAGGGCTGGTGAGGTATCATTACTGAAACTTTATAGCCAAGATTCCAAGACAGTCACAATTTCAAAGACTCTCCTGTTTTCCCTTAAGTCAATAAGCACCTGCCAATTTTTGATTGGGAAAAGATGATCACCATGGAAGGCACCTTGGCGGCTGCCTGCTTCTCCATCAGCCCTGAGAGTCTGGGCTCCAGGCCCAGGGCTTCTCAGCCAGATACCCAGATATGCAGGCGAGAGGCAGTGGGTAGGAGGAAGGTGATCAGGGATAGCTCAGGGTACCTGGTAGATGGGAGACCTAGGTTCTACCTCCCACTTTCTCAGTCTACCTGGCCACGGGTGCGCAATTCCACTCTAAAAGGAAAGAGCAAGTTAAATACTTGGTGCTCAGTGTTTCTCTGCATTGGCTGCGCATTAGAACCACCTGGGAGATTTGAAACTCTTCATGCCTGGACTGCACTCCAGACCAGTTAAATCAGTATTTTTTTCTTTTTTTAAGTTCTCTGGGTAAATTCCAATATACACCAAAAGCTGAGAACCACTAGTCTAGATCAGGGTTTTTCAAACTGTATTAGTTTAGAATATAGTTTCTCAGGCTCTAGAATTGGCACTACTACAGGAACTTACTGATTCTAAAACACACTCTTTTAAAAACACACATATATTAACCTCTTTGAAATCAGAATGATCTTCCATTCAGTGCCATCTAAAGTTTGATGAAATATAGAAACGAGCAACCCAGGTAATTCTTATGATTTGGCCAGTTTGAGGAAAACACAGTTCTCTAGTACTCCCTAGGGCAGAGCTTTCCAATCTTTAGTATCCTTAGAGTCACCTGTGATCTGTTAAAATGCAAGTTCCGAACCAGAAGGTCTGTGTTAAGGCCTAAGATTCTGCACTTATAAGAAGCTCCCAGGTGATCTGTGCTGGGCCTTTCACCACATTTTCGGTAGGAACATTCTAAAGTATGTCCCTCTGAGGAGCTTCCACAGCAACTCATTTAAGTAAACTGAAATAATTGGCATAGACAAGTATGACCAATGGAGAGAGTCTTTGATATGTCTGTGAGGCAGTTTGTAGGCTGCACACTCATTTCTCCCTGGGAAGGGGCAGCCGCGACGAGAGCCAGAGGAAGGGCTGCCCTGACCTTTGAGGAGCCAGAGGCTAGAGTCTAATTTCCCAAGGAAGCACTGTTATGTGAGGCAGCACAAACCCTCTACACTGAATACCAGCAAAGTTCACTTGCCAAGTGAAGTTAGGTCCCAGGTGGCTTTAGTGGGTAAGCAGCCCCGTTCTCTCTACCACATACCCTTTTTCCTTCTTTCCCTCACTCATCAAAACTTCATTGAGGATCCACTAATAAACCACAAGGTCTGAAGGATTCAAAGATGAATCAGATTTGGTACCTGACCTTCGGGGGGAGGAATTCAGTCTGGAGGAAACCCATCTGTAAAACAGACAATAATGAAGTGATTAAGTGCTAATAACAGGAGTATGTATAAAGAGATGAGCCAACATAAAGGAACAACGCTAATAGCTTCCTGGTGCAGCAGCCACTGGAGGAGCTGGAGGAAACATTTCTAATCTTTCCAAAAAGGGGTAAACCCCAAACAAAGATTCCTTGCCAGGACCGGCCTGCTATGATGGAAGAGTGTGCGTTGGTGCCTTGAAGCTGTGTAATCTGGAGTCTCAACGTGGGGAAAGCTTCCTCTGTTTGTGTTTCTAATCTCTAGCTCTAAAATGCAAGTGAATCTAAGAAGGAAGAGACTTTTAGGGGATCAGTCCCTCAAAAGGATGGGGCAACCATTATCTTATTCCAGAGAGTTCCAGCATCTGCATCCTATCCTCCTGTGTCAGAATCCAGCACATCATTTCCCTAGGTCTTTGCCCTTTGTCATATTGAGCTCTTAATTGGCTCAACCCATCACATTGCTAGATATAAAGGCTACAATCCCTAGACTAAGTAGGTCTCTGGCTGGGGTACGTAGCCTCAGGCAAGACAGGCAGGGTACGAGAATATAGAGCCCACTCCCTCACCCAGCTCCCTACAGACTGGCTTTTTAGGAGGACTAAGAAACTGATACGTGATCCCAATTTACTTTTTCCTTATCTTCCATCTCTCAGATAGGAAACCCTAGAGGACAAGCTTAAGGGCCAGAGGAAGCCACCAAGGAGGAGACGGCAGAAAGATGGGGAGTGGAGCCAGTGCTGAGGACAAAGAACTGGCCAAGAGGTCCAAAGAGCTAGAAAAGAAGCTGCAGGAGGATGCTGACAAGGAAGCCAAGACCGTCAAGCTGCTATTGCTGGGTGAGCGAGATGGGAAGATGGGCCAGAGAAGGAGAAGGTACTGCTCCTTCCTGCTTATCCTGGATGGTAGGTGGGTTCTAGCCCACTGTGTGGGGAGGAGGGATGGAAGGTCATGTTTCCTCTCCCCATCCAGTCTCAGGCTAGGGGATCAGGAGCTCTAGGGCTGAGCACAGCCACCCCAATGAGATGCAGAATGCCAAAGTTACTCTGGAACTGTTCTGCTCTTCCTTGAACCAGGAATAGTGTGTGAGGGCCAGGATGCACCCACCCATCTCCAAATTTAACCAAACCTAACACCTAACAACTTAGCAAATATCATGAACTCTGGGCTTGCAGACACTTACTGAATCTACAAACAGAAACTCTGAGTCAAGGACTCAGAAAAGGACAGTGGACTCAGAAGTCCTACCATATAATCAGTGTCATGTAGTGCCAAGGATAGGCCTAATGGTTCTTACCAAGTATACTGGTTCCTTCTCCTTGCTTTCAGTAAAAAAATTTGTAAAAATATTAGAAGTGGGGAGCCCTGAGTGGGGATGAATGGAGTCTTTAGAGAAGTCCTTTCCTGGCTTTCTATTCAGCAGCTGCCTCTAAAGCCCCTGCCAGATGGGAGGCTCATCAGCTTGATGAGCTCCTAAGCAGATCACAGGTTTGTGCTGAAAAAAGAAAAGCACCTCAGTCGGTCAGAAATTGATCATGGCTGTAAACAGAGCCAAAACAATAGAGTTTGGGACACCTGGCTTAGGAAAAACACCCAATGGTAGTACAGAGGTAGGCAAGCTGGAGCAGGTAGGATCTTTATAGCAGAAGACTGGCTGGCTGGGCTGGGTTTCCAAACCCATGAGGAGCCTGGGAACTAGAGCCCCAAACTAAGGCACCTCCTTTCCCTCAGCCGATCTGTGGCATGGCCCTAAGGACACACTAAAGAGCACATCTCTGTAAGCAGACTCCAAGGAGCCCAGGAGGCTACAGAGGGGAAAGAGATGGCAAGGCCCCTGAGAGATCTTTTAAGCCTAAGCAGCTTTCTTCTACATTCAGGGTAAGAAGCTTAGAGGGACCAAGCACAGGATAAGTGGGGGGGGGGGGTTGGTTTAAGGCATCAGGGATAGTATAGAGTGGGGGAGAGAGCTGAAGGGTATGCGGGTCTTTGATAGAGGGAGAGTGGGGTGTGAATGAGGATCTAAGAACATTTTAGCCAATAATGGAAACAGTAAGATAACGAAAAAATAGTATTTCAGTGAGGTGATCCAGCTTTCTCCAATCCCACCCCAAGATCACTCTCCTGAGTAAAAATAGGCAGAGTAGAAATGTGTTAAAGGAGTTCCCCTGAATCTATCAGTGGTTCTCAACGAGATCTTGTACATCTCCACCCCCACCCCAAGACACCTGGAAACGTCGGGAACATTTTTGGTCGTCACAGCTAGAAGACTGGAGTGCTATTGGCCTCTGCCAGGAGTGCTGCTAAACACCCTACAATGCACAGGACAGCCCTCCACAGAAAAAACCATCCAGCCCAAAGTGTCAATACTGCAGAGGTTGAGAAACTCTCCTCTAATTCCAGATCAAATGGCCTGAGCTCCAAGCTGGCAGAAATTGGGGCAGTAATCATCCCTATGTGTTCTCCCCTAGCAAGGCTCCCAAGCGAGCAGTGGCTTAGACTTCTCACGGGCCATCTCCTGGAGGGTTGGGGAGAGCCGGTGGAAATCTGAAGCATAAGCATTTCTCCCTGCAGGTGCTGGGGAGTCAGGAAAGAGCACTATCGTCAAACAGATGAAGTGAGTAGGAACAAAGCCCCAAAGGACTGAGGTAGGGTGAAGACGTCAGTAGAGCCAGTGGAAGCATGGAGGATAAAGGTCTCTTTATCTGGGTTCCTAAGGAACCCAGATGTAAAGGATATAAAGGATCTTATTCCCAATGTCCCTCATCTGCATGCCCCGTGTCCCTCACTCTCCACTTCCGTACAGCAGTAAGAATAGAGAGATTGGGTTCTTATGACCCTTTAAATCCTCCCAGAGTCCCAATCCCTTAGGTCTGGTTACTCAGGTCCAACGAAGGGCTGGGTGTCTCCTCCTTGCAGGATCATTCATCAGGATGGCTATTCACCAGAAGAATGCCTGGAGTACAAGGCCATCATCTATGGGAATGTGCTACAGTCCATCCTGGCTATCATCCGGGCCATGCCCACGCTGGGCATTGACTTTGCTGAAGCAAGCTGTGTGGTACGTGGTTAACGCTATGTGGTTAAGGGTGGGAGGAAAGGCTAATGAGGAGAACAGGCCAGTGGCCAACGAGCTATGAGGAAACATGGGTCAGAAAAAAGTTTATGTAACTAAAATCCCATTTGCTGAGCTTTAAATCTTTTTACTTCAGTCCTAGCAAAGCATGCAATTCCTACCTTTATAATAAATGTTCATTAAAAAAAAAATCTGCTCTCAGCTTCCTCTGCCTTTTGGTCTTATTTTACCATTTAAATTGTTCCCCTCAGGTTCTTTGCCCTGGCTGTGGAACTTTTATAGGCCAAATTCCTAGTTCCAGTTATTGTCCTTTTCCTAGATTTCAATCATTGAAAAAACAAAGGTGCTAGGTTCCTGTCTATCATCTTGTCCATTTCATGATCAATCTGGTCTTTAAACTTCCAATCTCCCTGCAGCAGAGCACCCACATTTTGTGGCAGGACACTCACTTTTGGACTAAGGATGGAAGATGGAAACACCACAGAGGAAGCCCCTGGGACCTCTGTTATCCACTAGATATCCCAGGACTGGATATATTGCCACCCTCTGCATCTCAGAAGCACCCTCAAAAATTAATCAGTGTTTATTTTAGAATCTTTGCTGGACACCATCTCCACCTTAGGCTTTGGTTGCAATGCAAAATGCTTTCCTTTCAGCAGAATTCCCAAAAGCCTCCTGGAAAGCCATTACTCCCGTGTAAGTCTCATCCTGGTTTCTGCCTTACAGGATGATGGGCGACAGCTCAACAACCTGGCTGACTCCATTGAGGAGGGCACTATGCCTCCCGAGCTGGTGGAGGTCATCAAGAAGTTGTGGAAGGATAGTGGGGTGCAAGCCTGCTTTGACAGAGCTGCAGAGTACCAGCTCAATGACTCGGCATCCTAGTAAGACTCTGACTGGGGAGGGGGTGGGATGAGGCGTCGGCAACCTTCTAGGAGAAATCACAGCCAGCTGAAAATTTTAGGCACTGACAGCTGGAGACCCAAGGACTGAATTCAGGCTGCATGCCTGTCTTATTAGGCTTGAGCAGTGTTTTACTATGCTTTGAATTTAATGCCTTTACATTGGGACATTTGCCACAGTTCCCACCACTCTGTATTGCTTTACACTGGTTCACTGCAGCCTACAAAGCTGAAGACTCAAAATTCAAAACAGAGGTGCTCTGTTTAACAGCCCTCAGCCCCTGCCTTCTTAATTCACACACGTAGCCTCTCCTTTCAGAATCATGAACACTAATACAGCCCTGCGGTTCTGCCACGCATTCTCCTAGGAGGCATGATTCATCATGGCCCTCTCAGGGCTGAAATTTCTAGCTGGCAACACAGGCTGTACTTAAGTCACTAGCCTAAAATGAAAATCTCCTTCACCCACAGCATCTTATGTCAAGGTGCCAGGGCACAGGACACAAACTGCCAGGGCAAACCAAAGAAAGTTGGTCAGGGGTTAGAGAGTACCAGCTATGCAAAGTTGGTCCCCAAAAGATAAGGTACGCAGAGTTTATCAATCCTACCTCAAACAGCATGATATCATAGATGGGCATGAGCTTCAGAGGCAAACAGACCTGGGTTTAGCCCCTGTTTTATCACCTTATCTTATAATAAAGTTATCATTTACTATCCCTGGAGTACTCACTCGCTCAGGCCTAGGCACTGCTCAGTGCATTAGGTACACCTTTTCATTTAATCTGCACAATATGCCTTTATGGTAGATAGTATTTTTTATTAGTCCTATTTATAGATGGAAAACCTGAGGTTCAGAGAAGAAAATTAACTTGCCCAAAGTCATATAGATAAATGGCAGAGGCTGGATTGAAATCCAGGTCTATTTGTCCACAAAGTTGAATGTTTTTTACAATATAGCACAATGCCTCTTGTCCTGGACAAGTTATTTAACTCTTCTGGATTTTTCCTTCATCTGTAAAATGGGATATGAAACTTGAAGGTTTATGAGGTTAAATGAGAATTTAAATGTGAAAATGTCTGGCATATACTTAATTTGCCCTCCCTCTTTCTCTCAGTCCTCTCACTTCACATCTGTTTTTTTTTTTTTTTTTTTTTTTACTTTTTAATGCTAACTATCAAACAAATACAAAAGCAGAATAATACAATCAATCACCTGGCTTCAACTGTTACCAACCGATGGCCACTCTTGTTTCATTTTATCTCCATTTCCCACTGGAATATTTTGAAGTGAACTCCAGATATATAATTTCATCCTAAAAATTTCACTATGTTAGCTCTAAAAAATAAAAGATTCTTAAAAAAAAAAAGAATCACAACATAATCATCACATCTAAATATTTAATAATTCCTTAATGTCATCAAATATCCAAGTCAGTGTTCATTCAATTTTCCCCAATTATCTCGAATGTTTTCCCTTCAACTTGATTCAGGATATAAACAAGGTCCATGCATTGCACTGGTTCACATCTCATATATTTCTAAAATCTCTTTTAATCTACTCCTGCTTCTTGATGGAATTTTGGCACCCATTTAAACCACCAAGTCTCATTCAAGGGTCTAGAAAACCTTGTAGTCAGGTGAAACACAAGGAAAAGTTATCTGACTTGACTTAAATGGGACAGAACCTCTGCCCCAAATGGGCTTGTCCCTCAGCCCATCCCACACTTCCTTTTGTAAGGACACAAGAGGGTTTGAAGGAAAGACTCCTATATTTAACAATATGAATTCTAGGCTGGTTCTATCACTAAGTTAGCTATATGCCTTTGGGGAAAACCCTTCACCTTTCTTGACTTTGGCTGTGGAAAATTTAATATTATCAATGCCAATCACTTTTTTCCAGCTACCTGAATCAATTAGACCGAATTACAGCCCCTGACTACCTCCCTAATGAGCAAGATGTGCTACGATCCAGAGTCAAAACCACAGGCATCATTGAGACCAAGTTTTCTGTCAAAGACTTGAACTTCAGGTGAGTACACGGTTCCCTGGGAGCATGTCAGATACCCAAAAAGGGACATAGGTATGCTTCTTGGCTTTCACAAAAGCCCAGTCTGACTTCCTCCTACTTCTCCCCCTTTCCTTTCCACTTCCCATCTTACCGCTAACTGGCCCCAAAGTTGCCACCTCTGTGGGGTAAACACCAAGTGCATGTGGGTCACACAGTAGGTATACGTTTGAAAACAGGTGTTTCTTCTCTCAGGATGTTTGATGTGGGAGGGCAGAGATCAGAGAGAAAGAAGTGGATCCACTGCTTTGAGGGAGTCACCTGCATCATTTTCTGTGCAGCCCTCAGTGCCTATGATATGGTGCTGGTGGAAGATGACGAAGTGGTGAGTGACCTTTGCACCAAGCAGCTTTGATAGATAATTCCCCTGTGACCTTTCCTCTAAACTTTGTGTCACTCCATTACCCCAACTTGGGTGATTTCAGCTAACACTAATAGTCTAGCAGTCTTCTAGCAGACCAATGTCTCAAGCAAATAATTCTAAGAAAACCTCTTCTTCTGCAGGTTCTAGGTTAGCACTTTAGAACTCCAGATTTACTGAGAGCTTGGTCTCCAATTAGACATCCAAGTATTACTTGGGACATCAAAAATCTCATAAGAGAAACTGAGTATTAAAGGGGTAAGTGATCATTAACTTCGCAAGGCAAAGGAGTTACTTAGTAGTCTCCCAGGCTGCCTATGGAAGTAAAGGATAGGAGATGAAAATGATAGAGCAGAAAGAACAACATACGATGTGTATCTTTATGCAACATGATAGAGAGGTTGCATACTAACCTCACTTGGAAGCCTAAATATATACTCAGTGTCAACAGGACTACAGAGAGACTGGCAAACCAGTTTTCTCACATACCACTTAAATTGGCAGCTGGAGAACTACCTGAAGGTGGTTCTCTTGAGCCTGTGGAGTTTTACAAGACAGGAGCTCTGCAGGAACAGTGTCAGCCCATCCAGGTACCTTCCAAGTTTAAGACAGGGCATGTCAAAGGCATGGAAAATGCCAATTTTACAAATGCATCTGCTCTATAAACGGAGGCCCACAGTTTACTGATAGAAGACAAAGCTTCTATCCTTCTATTCCCTGCTCCAGTTCTTCTCCCTTCTCCTTAGTAGTTCAGGTTCACATTAGAGCACTCTGAATATCTTCTAGCCAAAATGTCTTAGAGGGTCATGCATTTTCCAAGATCTCTTCCATCTTTAACCTTGAAGTCTAGAAGGCCTTAAAGGGTTTTTATAGGAGTATTAGCAATGAGAAAAGGCTACTAATTAGTTTTATAAGGTGAAAAGACTGAGCCCAAGTCAGCTAATAGCACACTTCAAGACCCTAAAGGTCTACTCCCTAACAATAGGCTGGTTTGGGGCACTGGGTAACCTCTGGACTCTGCAGATTACAGCACTACTTCTCACTCATTGAAAGTGGCAATCAGAGAAGGAAATAAGGCAGAAGTGCTTGTGCTGTGGCACTGGGAAATTCTTTAGCCCTTACCATTTGGCACAAGGGCCAAGTAATCCCTATTATGTTCCTGCCTGAACTGAGATCTTGGACTTTATAACAGAAGCCTATCAAAATCATCCTGGAGATGTATGTGGACATGTTAACTTGGGCCCAGTTTCAACCCTGAATCAGCAGCCCTTAAGGATATCAAAATCCTAAGCTGTGCCCTGGTTGCCAAAGATCTGCATAACATTTACTGTACACCTATACACCACCTACTATCATGGACACTATGCATACATGATCTCATCTAACCTTCATAATAATCCTGATAGGGAAACTGAGACTCAGAAAAGCTCAGGACTTTCCCCCAAATCATACAGTTGTGATATAAAGAGGATTAGAAGGAAGTCAGATCTCTTTGGCTCTACTCTACCACACTAAAAAAGAGATAAGCTGTTCCCCATCTTTCCTTTTACATTTGGAACACTGGTTTCTTCAAGGGAAGCAAGAACAGGAAGTAGGCAGATATCCCATAAGCCCAACCTGATATCTCTGATGGTGTTTCCTCTTAATAGAATCGTATGCATGAGTCACTGCACCTGTTCAACAGTATATGCAACCACAAGTTCTTTGCGGCTACTTCCATTGTCCTCTTTCTCAACAAGAAGGACCTCTTTGAGGAAAAAATCAAGAAAGTCCATCTCAGCATTTGTTTTCCAGAGTATGATGGTAAGTGCCAGGGGCTGGAGACAATTCTTTCATAGTAATGACAGGTGGCTGCCTCATTTCCTATACCAAGGAGACATAAAGGAACTTGTCTTTAAGGAGTAGTAAGTGAAACTCCTCTGCTTTGCCAAGTTGATGATCCCTTATCCCTTTAATATTCAGTTCCTCTTATGAGCTTTATAATGTCCAAGTGATATTTGGATGTCTAACCTGAGAAAGCTGAGCATTCAGTTAGAGGTTTAAATTCCGATGTCTCCAGAATAGAGCAGACATTAGATTCAGGAGACCCACAGACTGCTCAGATGATAACTGCCAGAAACCAAGGGTGGAGACATAGAGACACCTCTCTCCTCAATTTCTTTGCTCAACTCAAGTGGGAAACACTGGAGTGCAATAAAGGAGAGGGCCCTCCCTCTAAAAATAGGCCCCCAACTGCAGCTGTCTAATACAACATTTCGAGGATCAAGTGAGTCACTTAAAAAGTGAGCAACTAAGAAGGGTTAATTTATCCCACTTCTTCACTATTTTTCTGGAAAACCAGGGAACAACTCTTACGAGGATGCAGGGAATTATATCAAGAGTCAATTCCTTGACCTCAACATGAGAAAAGATGTCAAAGAAATCTACAGTCACATGACCTGTGCCACAGACACCCAGAATGTCAAATTTGTATTTGATGCAGTTACAGATATTATTATCAAAGAAAACCTCAAGGACTGTGGACTCTTCTAATTCTCACCATTCCTCAAGTATACGTTCTATAAACAGGTTCAGAATCTGGGTAATTTCAAGCAGAAAATTTTAGGTCAATATACCATGACAAGAATACATCCATTCTCCCTTGGAGATGGAGTAGGTATGATTGCAATTGTGTCTCATACGTTCTTTTAAAAGTGGGATAGCTAGTACAGTTTAAAGAATGCAAGGCCAGGAGTCAGAAGACCCAGGTTCCAGTACTGGTTCTGCAACTTACTACAAAAATGTAAATATTTCATTTCTGTGAGCCTTGAGTTCCTCATCTATAAAATGAAGATAACTTCTCTATACTACTTCACAGGGTTATTCTAATGATCACAAACATAACTGAAGGAGGGGAAGGCACATAAAAGCTGTGTGGTGAGTGACAGAAAGAAATCCTACATAAAAGCTCCCATGTATGAAATTCAACACCAGGTTTTTAGATGAATTATCCCAAACAAAAAAGCAAACCTTCCCTGCAGTCTGCAAAAAAACTAATTAAAAACAGAACCTCACTAAACCTACCACCCCTTTTTACTAACAGACCTTTACGTGCCTTAGCTCAGAGACCTGAATCACCAGATAGAAGATGTGAGTTTCTTAGTTTCTAAGGTACACATCCAGAAAGGCTTTTTTTTTTTTTTTTTGGTCGCTCACACTGTTTGCAGGATCTTAGTTCTCCGACCAGGGATTGAACCCCGGCCCTCGGCAGTGAAAGCTCAGAGTCCTAACCACTGGACCTCCAGGGGATTCCCAAAAATGATTTTTATTAAGCACAGATTATCCCTCTGCTCCCAAACTGCCAAAAAAACTGTGTTCCCTATATCTCTGTAAGTATAGGGATACTTATCCCTGTAAGTAACTTTATCAGCTATACAAGACACGTTCTGAATAAACTTGGAGGACAGAACACACTCCCACTTGGAGTATTAATGATTTTATTGCTGCCACTTCTCTATGACAGAATTTAGAATAAGTGAGCAATCCTAAAATCCTTGTTTCAACCACTACATGTTTCAGGAGAACAAAAAAGCCAGCTGATTTTGCTTTAGGCATCGAAAATCTTCGCAGCTGGGTCCATGAGATGCCTGGCTGAAAACAACATCTCCCCAAACAGGCCAACAATTAAATTATTCCCTGAACTCCTTTGGGGGGAAACAAAGCTTGTATTTATCTTGACAGGAGGTGGTGAAGTCAAGTATAGATTTAGCATTTACAACTACTAGTGAGGAAAGCTCTGGGCATCCAAGATTTAGTATATAAAAGAAAGTGTCAATTAAAATGAATATCTGCTCCTTGCCAAAAATACACATTCACACTTAGGCTACTACTAGCAATATTGATACTAGAGAGCCATATGAGCTTGAAATACACTGAAGAATACATTTGCAGCTGTTAAAATTGGATTCATTTAATAGTCTTTCTGATTCCTTGAAGAGAAACCAACTTGGGAGAATTACCAGAAAAATAAGGAAAACTACTCTGCCCACTGCCGATTAAAAAACTTAAGCCGAAGAAAAAAATCTGGGTAAGACTTCTTGCATCCAAGCACTGTTCAGGGACTATACTAAAGGGCACGCTCCAAAGATTAACCTCTTTGCTTTAACTCAACATATAGGGGCTCTGAGTTTTTGTTTTTTTTGGTATCATAGATCCCTCTGGCAGTCTGATGAAACCTATGGACCTCTTCTCAGAGTATTTAAAAATGCATAAAATAAAACTCAAGAGAATTACAAAGGAAACCAACATATTGAACCCAGTTTTATCTTTGGACTTCTGAAGACCCAGGTTAAGAATCTTTGCTATAGCTATGATCTTATCTATTCAGGGCCCAGATGTAACTTTTCCCATTTATTCTACCTTCAAGTAGGGTAGCCCCACCTACCCCCAAATCATGCCAGATTATTTGCTTCTTTTATTCACTTTTCCTTGATCTTTGACTCTAGGCAGGAATTGGCTATGGGCCAAACTGTAAAAGCCCAACCCAGGCTCCTCGGTTATTAATGTTCATATAGAACCTGCCCTACAGTACTAGCATGAAAACAAAGCCAGTGGGACAGGTCTTCTGGTAGAACAATCTCTAGCAGAATAAAACACAGCTGCATTTTAGTTTTCTTTTGCTCTGGTAGACATCCCAACTTTTAACTGGTTTATAAACAAATTCACACAAGCCACCCTATATGCACTTTGCAAAAAGGTTACCTTTGAGGCTGGATGGGGAAGTAGCAGTACTTAAAAGCAACACTTCTACAGCTGCTTTACTGAAGTTAGGATCTGGTTATTCATCTTACAATATTTTCAAGCTAAAACTCTTCTGGTGAGTCTACACAGAATAAAAACAGTGGGCCTTGGTCATCCGTTCTCTTGTTCCTTAGAACAAAGTCAAAACAATTTCCTAAAGCTCTTAGCCAACACTGGGATGTTCTCTGAGTAAAGGTAAGAGGACTTCAAATGTTCTGGATAAGCTTCCGAAAAAAGGCATTAATCCTTACCGCAGCTTCACTGTTTGTCAGGCCCAGAGATGGTTCCCAAACCTCATACTATTAGAGACAACTCCACTGGTACTTCTCCTACCCAACCGGCTTATTTTTATCTCATGGACATTTTGATTGTGTGGATGAAAAGTTCTCTTTGCATAAAACAGCTGTTAGAAAGCTTAAAACCAAAATTATGCCATATACTCACTCTGCTGTCTATATCTGTCTTCTTTTGTTTCATTTTAAATTTACACTATATTGTTGAATTTTATATCATCAGAAATTGTTTTTTCATAACAAGATAGGTCAGAAACTAATACTCAACCCTATTTTCACATACTGCAATCTTAATTCTTAGAACGATAAAGCTAGAAGAAACTTAAAATATTCCAGGTTCACTAGCAATTTACAGATAAGTAACTGAGGCCAAGGGAGGTGGAGAGTCTTCATCAAGATCACACTGCTAGGAAGTAGCAGAACTAGAACTCCAAAACAGGTCTTCTGAATCCAAAGCCAGTGGTCTTTCTATATGCACCGTAATACCAACAGCCCACCATACACTATGACATCAAAGTCAAT
Organism: Grampus griseus; assembly: GCF_964374135.1. NCBI lineage: Eukaryota > Metazoa > Chordata > Mammalia > Artiodactyla > Delphinidae > Grampus > Grampus griseus. The sequence continues at coordinate 87,364,074 of NC_139017.1, forward strand.
TTTTTCATTCTCCTAAGCTCCTTCTATTCCCAAACAAATCCTTGGTCATTTTTAAATTATGCCATCTCTAAATCATAGATATTTAACAAAATCATCTCCACACTAAATACAAATTGGTCTCAAAATAGAATGTGAAATTAGCATAAAACAGTAAAAGTATAAATAGCTTTGTTTAAGGTATAATTTTCTGTTCTTAGAGGGCAGAGACTGTAACACACTTCCCTTGCATTGCATGATTAGACACTGATGAAAGTAAGCCAAATGTAAATTAAGTTCCATTTCATATAAATCTGATTACAGTTGCTTTTTTCTTATAAAAATATGATTGACTCAAAAGGACACATACAGTATAATTCCACTTATATGAAGTACCTAAAGTAGTCAAATTTATAAAGACAGAAAGTAGAATGGAAATGGGGAATTATTATTTAATAGGTATGGTTTCAGTTTGGGAAGATGAGAAAAGTTCTGGAGATGAATGGTGGTGATGTATAATGATGTGAATGTACTTAGTACTACTGAACTATACACTTAAAAATAATTAAAATGGCAAATTTTATGTTATGTATATTTTAACACAATAAAAAAATGGAAAAAATATAATTGGAAATGTGCTTTTATGTTTCTGTCAATTAAAGGAGGAATAAAAGCAGCACAAAAATTCAGTCTAAAAATTCAGTATAACTATAAAAGACATATCTACTTGTAACAGTTCTTACTCTGATAAAAAAAACCATGTACCCCAAATAGTCCAAATCTGGGTGGCCCCATCCCCAAGGTGAAAAATAACAGCATTCAAAAACCACTCTATACTTGGAGATGTGCCGTAGACCAAAGTGTGCCGGCCATGCTGGGTGGAGAAGGTGGTGAAGGGTGAAGAGCTCTTACCTCCCACTTCCCTCTCTACCCGGCACAGCCCCCGGAGCACAGATTCCAGCAGGACTTCAGTGTTGGGCCAGGGACTGCAAGTGTGCCAGAGCCTCTGGTGATCCTGCTAGATAAACGCGTGAAGACATCTCTGTGAGGTCAAACAGATATACTGCAGACTGCAGGAACTTTTCTTTCCTTTGGTCATGGAAAAGTAAGCACCAGTTTGAATAGAAAATAAAGAACTGGATTTAAATGCAAAACAAAGACCTTTTCACCCTGCTTCGCAAAATATAGGGTAATTTGTAGTTGAACTTGACTTCAAGTTTTCGAAATGAATATGGGAAAAGTGATGCTGAGAAAAGACAACCAGCTACAATGAATACATTTGTTGGTATTGTCTTAGGTTACCTTTTTTGCAGTGGAGTACAATCTTGAGTATCACAAAAAGTATGTACAAAACACTTTTAGATGTGTTATTTCTATTTGATCAGAACCATAGACTATCACAGCTAGAAGAAATAATTTAGTCTGTCTTTAGATGAGGGATATAAGACTGAAAGACTTCATAGCTAGCTGGAAGCAGGGAAAAGACCAGAACCCAGCACATCAAGCAACTCTCCAACTTCATAAGAGGCTGCGGACCTTCATCTTACATAAGCAAGAAAAAACAGGTACTTTCTTATGATTTGTTATGTCTACTGGGATTTTCTCTTACATATAAACAAGCCTCTCGGTAAAACTGTTTGGATAACCCAAAGGAATATGGCTGGGGGGTGGGGGTGGAGGGTAAGAAGACAGGATAAACCAGGTTGTACAGAACTTAATATGCCAGCTGTCAAAGATCTCACAGCTTAGTGAACACTAACACACTGAGATGGTGTACCTCAGAAGTATGTTTACTAATATTTGATTATTTCTACTACCATGTTGATTCCCACTAGATTTCAGGAAGGGAGAACATATACCACTGGGCATACAAAGATTTTATATTATATTTGACTCCTCAATCATTCCCCTTACCTACCCCTTCCCAAACCCTCTCAAGAAGACTTTCATTCTATAGCTAGCTTTGCTCTTTTATCTACCAACTGTAAATGAATATTCATGTTATTACACATAGTTACCTTTGTCATAGGATTTTATCTTTACTTTGGTATATCTTTCAATTTTCACTGAATAAATAAATGGAGTGAAATAAAAGTTTGGAAACCCCAAGTTTCTTGTTTTGCCTTAATTTTCTATAAAAACGAAATACTCTGTCTAAAATGTAGGAATGTTCTTTGACCAAACAGTCCTCATACTAATTTTCTGGGTGAAAGGCACTTTAAGTCATGTAGGTGCTTTATACTTAATGGCAAATAAAAAATAACTTAGTCATTCACTAGTGATTTTGATGTTGTCTACTATTTGGGTTGATCTTTAATATAAGGTCTATTCAGTTGTCCCCAAATATTGGCCCAGGTTAGCTGCATCAGAACCACCTGAGGAATTTATTTTAAAAATACATATTCCCAGGACCTGGCTCAGACATTTTAATTGAGTAGAGTTTAGCCAGAGAATCTGTATGTTAATCTTGCACCTCAGGTATCTACTGCTGCATAATATTCCATATTATCTCTTATTCCTGAGAGACTTGAGTAAAGCCAGGTGTAGGCCTGACATAGTATCAGAAAATAACCATCCTGCCCTGATTTGTTCTGAAATACGCTTTCCTCAGCAGAAGTAACTCATAAAAGGTTATGAGAAAACTGGGGGTGGGAATGGGGATTTAAAACCTAAACAAAGGAACAAGGATCTTGACCATCCTGGAAATTAGTTCTCCAGTACGCCTCACTTAAATCTTTTACTTTCTAATAGTTCATAGTAAGAGCAACTTTCAGTTCCAGGCCTCTAAGCAGCCTGGTTTTCTCTTGTGTTTGGTGGCCATAAAGTTATACGGAGAGCTGTGGCTGGTCCAGGTCAGATCTCTGATTTGTACTTTGAAGTCTAAACTGGAACACAAAAATTACCTGGCAGTACTTGGAAACTGAGATAATTTTGTTTTTAAAGTCAGTGTCACACATGAAAGATTTCACAGGTAATATCAGTGAGTAGAGGGCTATTGTTTTTTGAATATCTAGAAGGGGAAAAAATCAAGACAGGTTTTTAATTGGATAAGAGACTAACTTTCCCTTATATGTAACTGCCAATACAGCAAGGAGCTCTGCAACAGGAAACTCCAGAACTATGCTAAGCAAATGGATAAATAAAAAAAGTAACTAGTCAGGTTAGGCAAGCAATGCCGAAAGAAAGCCACAGCTACAAATCAGAGAACAGTGGCCAGGATATAAGAATAACAGGTGGGCAAATAAATTAGAAGAACCAGCAGTTATTCCTAAATACTCCATAATGTGCATATAATAAAACACAAATATAATACATAAGAGAATAAAACATAAACGAGGGAAGAAAACAGCTTTTAAAAATTTGGTCCATCTATTCTTAGAATGTAGCACCTTGTGAAAAATAACAACCCATCAGTATGATACACTGAACTAGAGGTTTAGAATTCAAACTGTCCACGGTGAAAAAGACATTTCAAGATCCACTTATGAATAACTGTAAAAATTCTTGGAATTTTCATGCCAGGAGGTGAAACCTATTGCAAGGCTGGAATTATAAGGTTAGGGAAGACTGGCCATTAAGGAGCAGAATACTTCCTCTCTACATAGAGCCTAACGGATGGCAATTCTACAGCCCAGAGTTTTAATCAGGTGGGGAAGATGTGACTGTCAACAAAATAAAGGTACTGTTACAATCCTTCCTGCTAGTGTCTGTTTACTGTTCGTTATTTGTTAAAATTTAATTTTCTTAGATGTGCTGATTTCTTAAGTGGTCCAAAGACTGGGCACCTAAATTCTGAAACATGATCCGTCACAAATCTCCAGTATTCTCCACCAAAAAGACACAGGCAATTTTTCACTTCTTTGATTACAAACATCAATCCTTTTTCTCCAGGCTAATAGATATGAGGTTTCATTCCCACATTCTGGCTCTGCTGTAAGAAAAGACCTTTTAATTCAAAATATTGATACAATAGTGATTTGTAAGGCTGATGATCAGAATCACCTTCTTAAAATTACAGAATGCCAGCCCACCAGCCAAGAGTCAATCTCCGAGATGGTTCCAGGTGATTTTGACTTAAGGCATATTTGAAAACCACTGACTGAAACTGTGTCCCTGTGTCCTTAAGGAATGTGCATTTTGATAAATTATTTGGCATGGGGGGGGGTAGGAGGTGATCCTCATGTAAACGCAGGACAAATGTAAATGGTATAGAGGCAAAATTGTGGAGAACTACTGTTTTTCATTGGCAGAAGGGCTAAAAAATTAACATATCAGACAGACGTATTCAAATGAAAATACAAAATGCATTTCAAAGTATTAATTTTTTTGGATTATCCCTTATTTTGTGTTATCAACGCATTCCCATTAGCCCAGACTATAGAAAGACTACAGTTAAACCAACATTCTACCAGTTCTCATTTCCAGATGATCCTATATCACACAATACAATAAGGAAAAGATATATTCAAAATGAACAAGAAATATCCCTATTTACATTGTGGGCACAAGTCAATCACCAATTGAAGCTGATAATTTTCTTTCTTTTAGATCCAGTTTTGCCAATCCTAAAAAAAAAAAAACTGTTAGATAATACGGTTATACCATCTGTATAGTTGTATTTTTCCCACGAAAGAAAAAAAAAAAAAACTACCAATAAAGGCACTGAAGTGCTGTGGCTTGCTTTCTGAACCAGCTTTGATGACCACCAACCTTTTTTTTTTAAAACTAGTGAAAGGTCACATCAAAAGATGAAATAGAATCCAATCGAAAAAGATCGGACCCCAAAAGGCACTACTCAAACTACTGATTTGGAATGCTCAAAATGCATTCTCTTCATTTGCCTTCCCCTAATGGACCATTCAGTATTTAATGACATTTGCTGTACATTGTACAAAAGGACCTGCAGGCTGAGGTAAATAGAGCTCTCCACACAACCAAAATGTAAATCTGGAAAATGAGTTTTGACTGCATATCACTAACACAGATATGACATAACACGCTCAGTCAGGCCAAGATTCAACAATACTATTACACCAAAAGACTAACACCTTCAGGGAACCCTTCTACCTAACCCATTCTCAGACAAAGGCCTAAGCACACAGCAGGGGCAAAAAGCAACAGAAGAAAATACTTCCAGAAAGGACTAGTTACAAACAGGAACAAACCTGGACTCTTTACTCACCATTTTAATACTGCTGCCAACTATAACAGATTAAAATCTGTACACACAACAAAGTGGAAAAAAAGTCCCCAAATCAATAGTTTCAGCAAAAGAAGGTACTGACTAAGGATTACTACAATGAACATTGCTACAATAAAAACAATGGCAAACAGGGATTTGGCACCATGTTTACAAAGTAAAGGCATGCACTGTTAATACACTTTAGATGTTTCCCAACAGAAAAAGCCAATGGAAGATGGAAAACAAGGGGCATCTTTTACAGAACTCCCTATGACTGAGACGGACAAGCAAGAATTGAAGTGGTCAATTTAGCAGATGTGTAGCAGCAAAGTCACACTGGTTCTGTTTGGAATTTAGCAATTTGCATTTCTAACCGGCAGCTGCCCTGGGTGCGTCTGTATCCAAGAAGCTGACTTTATCATACTACATCAGCATTTATCTAGTAATTTGGTAATCAGCATAAACCAGGTTAACCTTCAACCATAAGCTTAAAAAAAGAGCTGGAATCTTACTACAGAATTCTTCAATGTAATTACCATTTAGAAACCATAATGGTACTTTGAACAGGAATAGTAACATAAATTTCATCCAAAAAAGCTATAATTAGAGCCCCAATAATTGTAAAGAATTAAGCAATTATGGAAATATTATATTCTGACCATACCAAGAGTTAAAAACAAAGAGTTCCTACTAAAAGGAAAATTTTCAAGATGATCTGGTCACATCATGTGCATAGTTAAGACTGTTTGTGTTTTAATAAAGATTCTTTTACAAAGAAATAAAATTTAGTGAAGTTATTCTTCCCTTGATAAAAAAAAATAAACAACAAAAAACAACTTAAAAAATGAACTACTGGTGGTTTGTCAAGAAGGAAAAAAAAAGAGTAAGCTACATATTGAAGTTCTGGAATGCAGCACCTCAACTTGACATCTGCCCTAAACATTTGAGATTGTGAAATCCAAGTGATGTCTTCATGATCAAATCATACTTTACAGTTGTTCCAATTCCAATGTCTGACTTTAGCATCTCATGTCAATTAAGAGTTCCCTAATACAGAAGATTGTGCTAAAGAGTACTAAGATTCTGCATGCCGCTGCCATTCCCTGGTCCCGTTCATGCTTGCAGCTGCCCAATGAGACAGCAAAAGAAGTCTGGTCTCAACACTCCACACTGTAATAACTAGGAAAGAAGAACATTTGTAATTAGAAAAAGTTTACAAAGTCAAGAGACATCAGTACAGCACTATAATTAAACTGTTCAAAGTTTTACCTTCTATTTAACATCCACACTCTTCAATAAAGTCCACATTCCTTTAAGTTGTTTTTAATGATGACATCTGTAACAGCATCAAAAACAAACTGCACATTCTTGGTGTCTGTGGCACAGGTGAAGTGGGTGTAGATCTCCTTGGTATCTTTTCTTCTGTTCAGATCTTCAAACTGGCACTGAATGTAAGCAGCTGCTTCTTCATATGTATTGGAACCTGAGGCAGACACCCAATATTCTCAGTTCAAATTAAAACAGCTGCTTGGACTCAACTAAGTCAGGCCATCACAATTTACTTACGGAGAGAGGAAATATAACACAACTGAAATAAACAGATTTCTATTTTTCTATAATCATTACATGTTTCTTGAGTGCAGAATCTCATTATAAGTAAAATAAAATTATCACAAAGATCCAGGAAAACAAAACTTTAAGTTTCTTTCCCTTTTATTTAGACTTTTTAGCTAAAAAATCTAGAAAGAATAAAAGGAAACTAGGGAGGTAGGAAGATGCATTTCTAGAAGAACATAACTGTTTAAAAGGTCAGAGAGCTTGTGCTCCTTGGAGTGGTGCTGAAATAAACAATTCAAAAGGGGAAGTCATGCTTCTTTTCAAAATCATTGCAATTTTAACGGAGCTTAGCCTCAGAGCCTTAGGGAAATAGTTTAAATAACCAAAGGTAAACCAGTAGATGCAAAAGCGAAAGGGGCCTGAACTGTATATGTTTAAATGGTGAATTTTATGGTATGTGAATTATACCCTAATAAATCTGTTATTTCTTCAAAGAGGGGGACCCGAAAGTTAAACCCTATTTCAACAACATTGGTAATTAACACTCTTAATCGCCTGCTTCCTACACAATCTTGTCTACTTGTGACTCTTTAGAACAGCCTTAGAAACTGTCTGCAGAGCCAGGGAAACTCAACAAAGACAGCATACACAGTTATTCCTGTGAACTAGGGGCTATTTTCAGTGACATTAAGCACGACAAAAATATATCAACAAATAAGTATATAAAGATGACTAACAAAGAAAAGCTTAAAGAAATGACTATTATGTAAACAGACTGTTTAAAGAACAGAAGGAAGATAGCTTGGTAGGTGCTTGAAATAGATTTACTGAGATGTGCAGAACCTCTGTAAATTAAAGGAGACAGATGTTTGAAACACGTAACATCAGATTTTTGTCTGGTAGGAACAGATATTGATACTTGGGAAATCAGGACTGTGAGAATCCTTAAGAATGAAGTCAATGGAAGATAGGCTTGGAAGTTCACCCTACCCCCCGCCACCCAAAAATGGACATGATATTGAGGACTCTTTGCTATGTGTTAAGATTTCCAGCTGAAACATTAATGTCAATCCTTTACTTGTCTTAAGTAAGATTGTTCTCCCATTCTAAAACTTGGATACTTTCCATCAACTTACCCAACTCTCACCTCCCTCCTCCCTCTGAACAGATGACGACATTTCCAAATTCCCTAAGAAAACAGAGGCCACGGGGCTTTAAACTACATCTCAACTTTTTAGCCCACCACCTCACTTAAAAAGTTATCTATATCTGCACTTATTTGTATCTTTGGTCTTAGAGATGTCTTCCTTTTGATTCAAAATTCAACTGCTCTATCTATATTTTTTTTTTTTAAGTTGAAGTGAAATTCACATAACATGCAATAAGTTTACAATACAGTGGCATTTAGTGCAGTCACATGCTATACAATCACCACCTCTCTCTAGTTTCAAACTTTTCCACCACCCCAGAAAAACACCCCATTCGCATTAAGTAATCATTCCTCATTCCCCTTGTGCCAATTTCCTAATAACCAACAACCAAACTGCTTTGTCTCTATGGATTTGCCTATTTGGGATACATCATATAAAAGGAATCACACAAACGTAACCTATTCTGTTTGACTTCTTCCATTTAGTATAAAGTTTATAGGGTTCATCAAAGTTGTGGCATTATCAGTACTTTGTTCCTTTTTATAGCTAAATAATACTCCATTGTACAGATATACCAATTTGTTTATCCATTCATCCTACCTAGACTTTTGCTTCCTTCTTTTCCCACCTGCTTACACATGTTGCTCCATCAATTACATCCACTTTTTGTAACTTCTCTTTTGCTGTAGGATCTTACCTCTAAGCTCATAAACATTTAAAGATCTCTCCTTCCCCTGTAATCTAAGCTGCTCAAGAGGAGGCTACACCTGTCTTCATTTCTTCACTTCCCACTCAGTAACTCACTGATCCTGGCTCTGCTCTCATCATTCCACTGATAATGCTCTCCATAACAGTCAATGATCTCCTGACTGCTAACTCCAGAGGCCATTTTTTTCAAAATGTATTTACGTACCTGCATATGACATTGTTGACCACTCCTCACTATTTAAACTCTCCTCTTAGTTTTTGATACTTTGGCTTTCCAGATTCTTCTCTTTGTAACCTATACAAACCTTTCTTTTTCTCCTGCCAATAGAGCCTAGTATTCACTCTCATTCTATTCTCTCCTCATTCTATATCATCACTCTAGGTCATCTCATCCATTTCCATGTTGTATTTACACATGATCCCAAATCAGTATCTGTTACTAACCTGTAACCTCTCCCCAGGCTCAAGGCCACATATATAACTATCTGTTAGATATCTGCATCAGGATGTTCCATAGATACTTCAAAACCAACATTCCTAAATATGAATTCAGATCACAGTACTGACACCCAATTAATACAGAACTCTGAGAGTACCTTTGACTTGTCCCACTTCCTTACCCTAGCTACACCCTTTCACCTTACTATATAAAGCATTTACATGTCTGCTCAGCTAACAAGAGGTCCCCTTTCCTAGAAATACTCAATTCTGATCTAAAGGTCATAGTGATACAGCTCTGGCACTCATGTTTGTGTCCCTAACCTCATCTGATTGAACTAAGGGTTTCTGCCTGACTTAACCCTGGCCAGAATCTCTCTCTTTTAGGAATTTGAACCTTGGGCCAAACAATCCCAGTCTAGCCTGGTCTTTTAAATGGAGGAGATATAGAAACTGTGGCAGGGCCATCTTTTATCACATAAACTGAGCAGCAGAGAAAGTTGGTAAGGAAAGAGAGAAGAATAGAGAGACACAGAGAACAGAGAACAGAGATGGGGAAAGAAGTGCTCCCAGGGTTCTTGACAGTGCTTGCAGGGTTCCTAATTCTAACTGCATTCTTGAGAACTGTCTGCATTCTTGTCCTTGACTTCTATGATATATCCTTGTATCTTCATCAAAAGTTTCTATTTGCATCCTAAGAGAGTCCTCACTAATTCAACTCCCCTACTATCTATCTTTATTGACATCTATCACATTATCTTTCTAAATCAGTTTCTACTACATCATGTACCCCAATGAATATCCTTCAATAGCTCCCCACTGTCTCAGCATGGGATACAATGCCCTCCACGAGCATCCTTGCCCACTTCTTCAACCACTCTTCCCCACCACTTTAAGCTCCATCAATACCAAATTCCTCCTAGGTTTCAGAACAAATCATGTCCTTTTTAACTCCATATTTTCATATATGCTGTTTCCTCTTCCTAAAATGTTTTTATTCCCCCGTCTGCCTGATGATTTACAGTTCATCCTCTTACTATCTTACTCCAAGTGTCATTTCCTCTAGAAAAAGACTACACTGATCCCACTGAGGTAACCCCTTCTTCTGCTTTTCTATTAGTGAACATTTTACACTAAAATGAAATTCTTCAAGCGTGTCTCTTTCTACAACCAATGTCAGTTTCTTGAGTGTAGTAACTGCACCTTATTCTTGTATTTTGTGAATATATTTATACAAAATTTTGATTTTTATCATTCTTTATTTGCCTCAGAAAATGAAGAAGACAAGGATTAATCTCCAAAATTTACAAGCAGTTCATGCAGCTCAATAACAAAAAAACAAACAACCCAGTCCACAAAAGGGCAGAAGACCTAAACAGACATTTCTCCAAAGAAGATATACAGATGGCCAACAAACACATGAAAGAATGCTCAACATCATTAATCATTAGAGAAATGCAAATCAAAACTACAATGAGATATCATCTCACACCAGTCAGAATGGCCATCATCAAAAAATCTAGAAACAATAAATGCTGGAGAGGGTGTGGAGAAAAGGGAACACTCTTGCACTGCTGGTGGGAATGTGAATTGGTACAGCCACTATGGAGAACAGTATGGAGGTTCCTTAAAAAACTACAAATAGAACTACCATATGACCCAGCAATCCCACTACTGGGCATATACCCTGAGAAAACCATAATTCAAAAAGAGTCATGTACCAAAATGTTCATTGCAGCTCTATTTACAATAGCCCGGACATGGAAACAACCTAAGTGTCCATCATCGGATGAATGGATAAAGAAGATGTGGCACATATATACAATGGAATATTACTCAGCCATATAAAGAAACAAAATTGAGCTATTTGTAATGAGGTGGATAGACTTAGATCTGTCATACAGAGTGAAGTAAGTCAGAAAGAGAAAGACAAATACCATATGCTAACACATATATGTGGAATTTAAGAAAAAAAAAATGTCATGAAGAACCTAGGGGTAAGACAGGAATAAAGACACAGACCTACTAGAGAATGGACTTGAGGATATGGGGAGGGGGAAGGGTAAGCTGTGACAAAGCGAGAAAGAGGCATGGACATATATACACTACCAAACGTAAAATAGATAGCTAGTGGAAAGCAGCCGCATAGCACAGGGAGATCAGCTCGGTGGTTTGTGACCACCTAGAGGGGTGGGATAGGGAGGGTGGGAGGGAGGGAGACGCAAGAGGGAAGAGATATGGGAACATATGTATATGTATAACTGATTCACTTTGTTATAAAGCAGAAAGTAACACACCATTGTAAAGCAATTATACTCTAATAAAGATGTAAAAAAAAAATGAGGAGGACAGAAATATAAAATAAACACAGTAAACTCAATTATGTCTAGAATAACACTTTAGACTTAAGGGGTCTTAATCACATGCTTAATGTTGATACCACTACCAGTGAACACTCTCCATAAGGAGATACACACAATGTTCAAAACAAAAGACAGCTGTAGGAAGGTCACTAAAGTTTTGACTCAAGATGTATACCTCCGACAAAATCTTTCATGATCCCTTACCTGTGTATTCTGGATAACAGATAGTTAATGGACTCCTCTTTATTTTTTCCTCAAAAAGATCTTTCTTGTTGAGGAACAGAATGATCGAAGTGTCTGTAAACCATTTGTTGTTACAAATGCTGTCAAACAGTTTCATGCTTTCATGCATTCGGTTCTAAAAAAGAAACAAAGGATGATAGGTCAGTAGCAAAAAAGTAAAAGTAGATTAACTGTTAATGAACAACAGACCAAAAAGGTTTTTTTTTGGGGGGGGCGTGCTACAAGGCATACAGGATCTTGGTTCCCCGACCAGGGATTGAACCTATGCCCCCTGCAGTGGAAGCACAGAGTCCTAACCACTGGACCGCTAGGGAAGTCCCAGACCAAGAAGTTTTAAAAGTGCTGATGGGCAATCATGAAAAGAAGTCAGACACTGATAACACAAAAGCTGAGTCAGTCCTCATTTTTATAATTCTTAGAGGTTGAGAGGTGGGAATAAGGACTGGCTAACAAGAGGACTTAATCCTGCCCACATACTCAATGTGCTGTCCTATCTCGTAAGTTTAAGAGGGCATGGATCAATATTTTGAAAAATCTAATCACACTGACAAGGAGAAAAATTAAGGATTTTAAGTTTTGGTTCAATGAGTAAATGGATGAACAAAGTCTTCCTAAGAGCTATTTTCCGTTTCCTGCCTGCATTAGACAGGCCTTTTATTTACCAGAAGCTCCAACATACCATCTCCTCATCCTCAGCCAGAACGAGGTCATAATCACTGAGGGCCACGCAGAAGATAATTGCTGTCACTCCCTCAAAACAGTGAATCCACTTTTTTCGTTCTGATCTTTGGCCACCTACATCAAACATCCTGAGTAAGGGGAAAGAAAGCACAATTTCAGCAAGGTCATGCACACACACATCTCCCTAAACTGAACTGGTTAGGGAACTTCCCACTATTGCATATTCAAAACCCCATTTATAATAGAAAAGACAAACAAGGAGCAGATAAAATGTAGTCAAAATAATTATCTGTGGTTAAATGTAAAAGAGAACAATATGAGAAAATAAAATTTAGGAACAATTAAAATTCTCATTTTAGATAAACAGTTGAGCCTCTTCACTATCAAAGCTTGTGTCAGATGTGCCAAAAGTCAGCAGAGTAAGCACTGAAATGGATTAAAGGAAGGAGGGAAAAAAGACAGGAAAAATGAAGAGCTGAACAATACAACTTAAGATAGTAACAATAATAACTAACATTTACCAGACACTAAACATCTTAAAGTACATTAACTAATTTAACCCTCATAACACTCCTGTCAGTACTATTATTATCCCCATTTTACAGATGAAGAAGTTGAGGCACAGATATGTTAAAAAATTTGCCCAAGGGAACACTACTAACAAATGGGGACTGGAACTCTAACTCCAGCACCCAACCTGGTACCCACAACACTACTCTACCTCTCAAAAGGGTTTATCTCTCTAGCTAAAAAAAAGAACAATAAATCCCCAACTTGCATTCTACTTCCATAACTCTACTGACTCAAAACTTTGTTTTCCTTACTTTTTGTTTGTTTCTTTTTTTTTAAATTGAGGTATAATTGAGATACATTTTTCTTTAAGGAAAACATTTTAGAGATTAATTACAGAAAAAAGTAAATTATACTTTATGGTAGGACTCTAAGAACCCAATACCTAAACACAAAATTTAACCAATATTTGCCAACTCCAAGTCTTATTTAACCCAATTAAAAACAACAAAGCCTCAATGGTTCACACATTTTATGTTCCACTTCAGATCAGTTTTAGACCACTACTCCCTTCTGGGGTGCTTACTTGATATCCTGAGTCAACTGCTGAACTTCTGTCAGCAGTGTCCTCATCTACCACCTATAGTAAAAGGAGGACCTGCACGGCTTTATTTTTTAACTGGTACTAGGGTCTGAGGAGGTATGCATACAAATGGTTAGCTACTCTTAAGATATATGTTTGATGACAATGATAAAATGTTTTAGGGTTAAACTCTGCCAAGCTGGTTCAGTGTGTCAGATCTACAGTGACTAGGGATCTATTTCCAGAGAATTTTCCCCCTAGAGATTGAGAGAGATAAGACACAGTTGAGTAATTTCTCAATGTATGTTTGAAAGAGAACAGTCGTCTCATCTCTTCATCACCCAACTTTTTCTTTTGGTCTTTTGATCTTCCCCAGTTCTTTTCAACCTTTAGTCCTGACACCTGGAATGAGGCAATCACAAGTTGGCTCTAATACAAGGTCATATTATAGGTTTTAAGAAAGCTAACATCACATATTTCACCATGGACCTTTCAAGAGCAGAAACACACTGGTACACCATAATTTGAATTTGCTCCACCATTTCTTTCTATAAAGTCCATAAAACTGGCAGAACACTGTGAAGTTCCCAAAGTGGGCTTTTCACACATATTAACATTTACAGTATCATTCACTAACAGATCAACATTTTATAGACATTACCTCATAACTGAGAGGCAAGTAAGCAATTACACAATGCCTTGCATATAGGAGATGCTCAATAAATGTTTGAATAAATGGATAGTGGTTTTGCCTAGAGAGAAGAGGAAAAGGAAGAAGTGATAGTACTTCATAACAAGATATCTACATGCCAACAATAAAGTGGGTGCAGCACCTTAATTATATCTGGCTATTGATCCTGACATAAAATGACCAATAGGAATCACCTAACTAAAGATCAATCTATGACATCAACAAAAAAGTTTCCCACACTAAATAAATAAAAGTCATGACATATAATTATGAATGGATTACTAATCTTATAGCACACCAAGAGACATCTCACTCCTACGGTTTCATGGGTGATAATCCATGGAGACTCTGCTATTCTTGTTAAATAAATTCATCAGTACTATGATAAGCAGCTCGTCTATTCTAAAAATATTCAGCTGAACTGCTATTTTCCTGCATCAGGTTTCAAATCTGTTTTGGTGTATTAAGATTTCAAGACCTCAACTAGTATGTAGTAATACCTAAATGCTGTGTGGGTTTTGCGAAACCTAAGAAGCAATTTTTTTCAGAGAAAAAAAAATTGAGAGAATCTGAACTAGAAGTTACATTTGCATGCAACAATGCTGAATATCACATTTTACATACAAGCATAATGAAGTAGCTAAAAAGGACATCATATACTGAAGGGGGAAAGTTTACTCCTAATCTCAAAGGTCATAAAAGCAGAAAACAAGAACCAAAAAGATAGTTCTATTATTTACAAAAGACCATTAACACAGAGACAAGCTGAAGCGTATTCTAGAATTACTAGTGCTGATGAGAAAATCCTCTGTATTAGAATACTAGAATCTTCTCTCTCTAAAACAATAATTGTTTATATTATATCATACCTCCACAAAATACCTCTATCCCTAGATCGATATTCCATTCTGTACTGTATTAAGAACTAAGTTGTGCATGATATTGTGCACAAACCGGTCAAAGGCCATGACAGTATTAGCTTCATTCCAGTAAACTGAGAGAGAAGTGCGATCCAGTAAGAAAGGATTGACACTGGTGAGAAAAGCATTTCTATTTTAATATCAAAATGCCAGAACAAAGCCATATAAACTAAACCAAAACACTAGTTTTCTATCCTTTTAGTATTGTTGTTACCCTTCTAAACAACAAACATTCAACACGTTTTGGCGATTCCAATAAAAAAGCAGCTGAAAATAAAATAAAATAAATTGGTAACCATATGATTACTTTTATTGATATGTAAGTTACAATTTAATTTTGAATTTAAGTTCCTCCAAATGGAAAATATACTTGATGCTATTTGGAGAAAGAAGAAACGTTTGGGCCCCCATTCAGTTTAAACAAATACTGGCTAATGAATATAATTATAAGTTTCTAAATCAAAGAATATTGTCTACAGAAATTTTACCCTGATTAAGAGATACTAACTAAAGGAAAGATATTTGTGTTTGGCATATCTAGAAAAAGGCTAATGACTTACTTGAAGTACAGGTCTTTGAAAGTGAAATGTGTTTCCACAATGCCTGTGGTCTTCACTCTTGTCCGCAAAACATCTTGCTGAGTTGGAATGTAGTTGGTTTGGGATATTCTATCCAAATCATTTAGGTAACTAAGTAAGTAAAATACACATTTATTTTTACTTAATGAAGCCAACCATGTGCACAGCAAGTCAACAGACTAAACTAGTTCCTTGCCAAAAGCAGGTTCTGAACCTGTCACTAAAGTAGCAGAACAAATCAGATCTTCAGTATCACAGAAGATAATGAGAAAAAAATGAACCTAGCATAGGACAATTAAAGTAGGTTTTATATACACTACACAAAAGTGGTTTTGGGCTTCCCTGGTGGCACAGTGGTTGAGAGTCCACCTGCCGATGCAGGGGACACGGGTTTGTGCCCTGGTCCGGGAAGATCCCACGTGCCGCGGAGCGGCTGGGCCCGTGAGCCATGGCTGCTGGGCCTGCGCGTCCAGAGCCTATACTCCACAACGGGAGAGGCCACAGCAGTGAGAGACCCTCGTACCGCAAAAAAAAAAAAAAAAAAAAAAAAGGTGGTTTTAATTCTACCAAAATTAAACTGTGAAAGCCAATTAAAAACAAACAAACATAGAAATGCTATTCTTAATAAAGATTCCTGAAATTTAATACTAAATCAACTGTGCACTGCACAGTACAAAAACCTAACCAAAACAAAAGCCCTCAGACATTTAATGGTCATCTGTATGTTTAAACATTTGCTAGGACATTAGAAAATGCTGTTTGAATTACTAAAATTAACAAGAACTACTTAGCTCAATAAGAATGAGTATTTCCTGTTTTCATTCATGAAACAGAAAAGTTACAGGTTTGTTTTTTTTTTAAATCTAAGCCAAAAACTAATACCTACAAAGAAACTTCATCTGTTTAGTGGAATAATTTAAAAACTGCTTCAAAGCTAAATTAAATTCTTCACAATTTCAGGGCTCCCAAAGATTTTTTTTTAATAGGTGATACCATAATAATTGAATTTTTAATGATCTTCTATAAAACTAAGTACCATCATTAATGTTAAGGAATCAGTCAACCTCAGATCAACAATTATGGAAAAAAACTCTATAAATCATGTGTCTTCAGGTGTAGTTAGAGGATTCAGAGCTTACTGAGTGTATGTTAAAAGAAATTACAATCTAGCTTGATGACTACTGGGAGAATTATTTAAACTACCAACATCTGCAACTGAAAAATATTATTGAGATGGGCAAGAATCCTGAAATGTTTCTAAAGTCAAGTTTTCATTTAAAAAGTAAGCTAAGTTTTTCAAATATCATTTAATCTTTTTATAATAATTTGAGCTAGAATAATAGGAAAAGCAGGAAAATATAATATTGGAGAAAATACCTTAACGCTTAGAACTGCCTTCATTTAGTACGGAGATGGATACAAGTAAAAAGAACTTACCAAGCCCCCCAAAAGCACGTTAAGAAAAAAACCCCACACATTCTGAATATAGGTCTTATAAATAAACACACTGTAAAAGAAGCAATATAGGACAACATGTAATAGCTTCACAGAAGTATTAATTATCAATACAAATTCTCTAAAACTATGTAACCCTAGAGAATTTCCTTAACAAATAGATGCTTCAACTTCGTTCCAAGACTCAACATTCTCTTTCTATACAAAGTCTACTATCGTGATCTGGCAAAAGATTTATAAGTGGTGACTAGTACCAGAGAAATCCATAATGCAGCCCAGCCACAGAGAGTTGTGCATAAAAGGGATATCACAATTTTAATTTCCCTTGCTAGCTGGCAATCAATGCAAAGCCCTTATGCAGAGGGAACCTACTGAGTTGGAAGAGATCCAGGACTCAGATGCAATAGATTTCTCTCCTCTTTCACTTGTTTACTATAAATGACCACGGAGCTACTTTCATGATGCAAAGTCTCCCATTTACACTCCAAGAGGAAATACTTTTCTCCAAATCATATAAAATGACCAAGGGCTCTATAACCCTAAACTGAAACAACCTTTATAAAGGGATCCTACAGAATTCTAAGTGTCTCTTCCTTAAATATTTCCTTAAGAATGGGCACTGAACTTTCACTAGGGTCACCAAGTTATTTTCTGTTTTCATTTCACAGAGAAAAATTACTTACTATGAAGCAGAATCATTGAGCTGATATTCCCTGGATCTGCTGAAGCAAGCCTGCACCCCACCGTCTCGCCATAACCGTTTAATCACTCCTGCTAATTCTGGAGTCATGACTCCTTCTTCCGCACTGCCAGCTAAAACAAATAATTGCCGGGCATCATCCTGAAGAAAGCAGTTAAAGGAGAGAGACAGATGATTCTCCATTTCTTACAGAATTGACAAGAGTCTCTTTAACACACACACACAGATATACATTATATGTTATATTACTTAGGTATGAAAGAGGCCTTTCCTGGCAGTGCAGTCTGAGAGAATTTACAATGAAGTCTGTCCCCCTTCTCTCTCCACTACAGTTAGAAGTGCAGAGCAGAGTTGAGGAATGATTTCACTCCCACTACCACTTCTTCACATACCACCATCCCCTGAAAAGATCTCTTCTGACTGTCCTACAAATCCCCATCCTGGTTACTCATGATTTTTAAAAAAAATAAATTTATTTATTTATTTATTTTTGGCTGCATTGGGTTTTCGTTGCTGCGCACGGGCTTTTCTCTAGTTGTGGTGAGCAGGGGCTACTCTTCGTTGCGATGTGCAGGCTTCTCACTGTGGTGGCTTCTCTTATTGTGGAGCACGGCCTCTAGGCGCACGGGCTTCAGTAGTTGTGGCTTGCGGGCTCTAGAGCGCGGGCTCTAGAGCGCATGCTCAGTAGCTGTGGTGCACAGGCCCAGCTGCTCCGCGGCATGTGGAATATTCACGGACCAGGGCTCGAACCCGTGTCTGCTGTATTGGCAGGTGGATTCTCAACCACTGCACCACCAGGGAAGCCCATGATTTTTTTTTTTGACAGAAAAAAAACTGATCTGTCTGTGAGACAGGCACATGTAACACATCCCCATTCTGTTAAAGGAAGCCTACAGGGCTTCCCTGGTGGCGCAGTGGTTGGGAGTCCGTCTGCCAATGCAGAGGACGCAGGTCCGTGCCCCGGTCCGGGAAGATCCCACATGCCGCAGAGCAGCTGGGCCCGTGAGCCATGGCCACTGGGTCTGCACGTCCGGAGCCTGTGCTCCACAATGGGAGAGGCCACAACAGTGAGAGGCCTGCGTACAGCAAAAAAAAAAAAAAAAAAAAAAAAGGAAGCCTACAATAAAAATAGAAATGAAAAGACTAGCACATAAGAGGTAAAGTCTAAACATGTCAAAGGGAGTAAAACATTAATCAAATTTAAGGAAACTGTTCTCTTTTTCCTTCTTAATCTCAGAGGAACAGGAAGAAGAAGAGACTGAAGCATTTAAGAAGTCTGGAAATCTAGTAGGGGAAATAAACCCCTAAGGGAATAATTCAGTCTCTACGCTCCCCAAAGGTATAATAATCCTCTAAATGAGAGAGAAAGAAAGGCAGAAGGAGAAGAAGAAAGTAACACAGAGATCTGATCAAAACTTCGTGAGTCACAGACATAGCTTTATAAGTGGTTAGTTTTTTTTTTTTTTTTGCAGTACGCGGGCCTCTCACTGCTGTGGCCTCTCACGTTGCGGAGCACAGGCTCCGGACGCGCAGGCTCAGCGGCCATGGCTCACGAGCCCAGTCGCTCTGCGGCATGTGGGATCTTCCTGGACCGGGACACGAACCCGTGTCCCATGCATTGGCAGGTGGACTCTCAACAACTGCGCCACCAGGGAAGCCCTTGTTTTTAAAACTTTTTAAAACTAAGATATGTGAGAGGTAAAGAGGACAGAAAGGGCTGAGAATTGTGATTGCTTTGCTTTATTCTACCCACCACTACTTGTCAGATAGTTTATAAAAATAAACATAGGTCTCATGGGATGATTTTCCCACCTCAAATCTAATATTTATTTGCCTCAGGAGATTTCCAAATAACCATAAAAATGCAACTACTAAAGAAAAACATATACTGGGTAAAGAAGAAGTAAAGGGGGAAGGGGAGCAATCAATTGTATTATAAATAGTCATTAGGACAATAAACTAGCACGCAAAAAGCATTTCAGACCACAGGTGAAATTGCAAACAAAAATTCCTAAGACTTGTGTATTCCCAAAACTCGTGCATCCACCTAAGCAAAAGAAACCAAAACTAACCATAGCACACTCCAATTAATTTTGCCGGACCCAGGATCTTCAGCCTTAATAGATTTTGCTGAGTAATACTCTCTTCCTTTGAGATCCTTTCCAGTATTCTTCCTAGGAATACTTTAGACCCAATCGTCTCTAAGAAACTTCATCTAATATCTATATTCCCCTCGTCTCTTTTTAGAGATAAAAATTTTTGATAAAGGAACAAATGAGAAAAGCTGAAAAATTACACAAACTGGCAATGTACTCAACAGTGGGCATGTCCTTCTACACATATGGAATAGTACTTTATTTAACATTTAATGACTTTACAGTCCCTTGGTTCTGAAATTTGATCTATACACATGCAGGTATTCAAAACCTCAATAAGTATTGCTTTGTTTTTTTTAATACCATGATTCTAATTTTAGAAATTTTTAAACAGAGAGAGAGCTACTGCTACGTATTTTTGCTGTCCTGACTTTGTAAAGTTTTAGGACAAAACATTTTTCCCTTACCACTTAACCCCTTCTACAGACCTACTCCTGCTTGCCCATAATAAACCCTCTTTTATAGGTCGATAAAGAGGCCCCTCTTTACAGTGAACTTCATACCTCCACCTTAAGCAGATATGAAAAAGCAACCTATCCCACACCCAGCTTTATGCTTTTCTATTCACTCTCCAGACAACTGTAAAAATCTAGAGGAGGATAAAAGAGGAGCTATAAATATAAATCCTTACATATGAAAAAGGAAAAGAGAAACTTCAAAAACAGGGTTGTAGATTAGGATGAGTGAATGCTGGAGGGCTAGGCTAGGTGATTCAGGAGGCCTGAGAGGAATTAATAATGTCAACTGCATCTGGTGACATGGGAGTGTTAGGACCCAGAGATTAATGATACTGATTTGATAAAAGAGAAATGAAAGGAGGAAGGATACTATGGTGTGAATGTTTGTGTCCTCCCCAAATTCTTATGTTGAAATCCTAATGTCCAAGTGATGGTTTTAGGAAATAGGGCCTCTGGGAGATAATTAGGTCATTAGGGTGGTGCTCTCATGAGTGGGATTAGTGCCCTTATAAAAGAGACCCCAGAGAGATCCCTTCCCCTCCTGCCAAGTGAGGACACAGTGAGAAGTCTGCAACCTGGAAGAGGGCCCTAACCAAACCATGCTGGCACCCAGACCTCAGCTTCCAACCTTCAAAAGTGTGAGGAATAAATTTCTGTTGTTTATAAGCTACCAAATCTGCGGTACTTTATTACAGCAGCCTGAACAGACTAAGGCAGAATATGACAACTACATCTGGTGACAAAGGAATGATAGGACCCAACAATTAATAACAACTAATTTGATAGTGGAAAGAAAGGAAAGGAGGAGGGATGGCCAAAAGGCAGAAAGGCAGTCAGACAGAGGGTGAGAAGTCAAAAAGGAAGAAACTAAGAAAATAAGTAAATAACTGAGATGGAGAAAAAGCCAACAAAGAGAAGGAAGAGAATAAATACAGTATTACTAACCAATTATTGGATACAGCAAATACAACAGAGAAAGAGTTGGGTGATAGGAAGGAATGAGAAAAGGGAGGAAAAAAGTAAGAACACAAGAAAGAGCTGGTAGAAAGAGGGAGGCAAAAGCAAGAAGAAAGGCAGCTGCGAGAGGGGATAGAAGGAGTAAGACAAAAACAAGAGTTTGTTTATTCTTGCCTTAGCTATCACATTTTTCCTGCTCAGAGGCTTAGAAAAATAGTCTCTGATTTTTTGTGATATGGAACCCTTTTACAAAAACATAGAAGTCATGCCCCACACATTCCTCTTCATTTCTTCTTTTGCTCCTCTTCTCGCCAATCATTTTAGAACCCATACTCTAGCTGCCCTTCCTTTATGGCACCTCTAGTCTTCCTAATCTAATACTATCCAATTAGAACCAGCCTTCTATTATTTTTCCCTCCAAGAATTTCCTCACTTATTTACTGAATGTTAATTTACATCTGAGAAATTGAGAGTTGCTTAGAAGAGTTCCTAAGCTACTTCACAGACATATAGGCTTTGCTTTTCCAGGCAGTCTCTCCAAGTCACTTCCTTTTATTGCCCATAGCACCTAAGTATGACACTGAACACAGCTGATGACTCTCTTAGTTCTAGGAAAGCGTTCTATACATTCCCAGCCTTCTCCTGGAATTTAGCTGATGATGATATAAAAAATCACCCACTGGGCTTCCCTGGTGGCGCAGTGGTTGAGAGTCCGCCTGCCGATGCAGGGGACACGGGTTCGTGCCCCGGTCCGGGAAGATCCCACGTGCCGCGGAGCAGCTGGGCCCGTGAGCCATGGCCGCTGAGCCTGCGCGTCCGGAGCCTGTGCTCCGCAACGGGAGAGGCCACAACAGTGAGGGGCCCGCGTACCGCAAAAAAAAAAAAAAAATCACCCACTTTCATTTTGGCTCTCTCCCCACTGCATCAAACATCCTAATTTATAAACTAGACCTTCAGGGCCCACTAAGTATTATAATCAATCAATACAACTTTTGAATATCTGACAGGTGCAAAAATTATACTAGGACATGGTATAATCCAATTCTATAGCCTACAGTACAACATAGTATAGGGATATAGTTATTCTTGAATACTGGAAATTTGCCTCTAAAATTGAGACTTAGTGTTCATGTCCTTACCAAGTTTATTCTGCGACACTGATATTTGCCTTTAATCTCTACACCTCAGAAAGCAGAGCTCCATATCATGACAACCTCTCTTAGATTATTTCAATTTACTACTATAAAAGTCAACAGTGCTGTAAAAGAAGCAAGTGAATAAAACAGTTACCACAAAAACCTACAGTATATCCACAGAATCCCATTTCCTAGACTTACCTTTGTGGTAGTAATCTAATATCTCTTAAAGTAGATTGCTAACATGTCTCAAATGAGCAGACAGTACTTTACTACAACTTAGCTTGTTGCCTAAATTTGTTTCCCTAACACATGAAGCAAATTGGGCTTAACTGCATCTACTGAAAAAGAGCAAGTAAAGAGGAAATGAGATACACTTACTGCTCTGGCAGCTTCCCCAAAGTCAATCTTTAGCCGTCCCATGGCTCTTATGATTGCAATGATGGACTGTATAGTATTGCTGTAGACAACTACTTTATATTGCTTACATTCTTCCTCTGAATAGCCATCCTCATGAATGATTCTTTAAAAAGAAGAAAACCACAAATCATTACCGTGGACCTAAAATGAAAAGACACTATGGACTTTTATGCATTATGAGTAAATGTTTTACAAAAGACCACGTTCCAACTTACTTCATCTGTTTCACAATGGTGCTTTTACCAGATTCTCCAGCACCTGAAACAGAAGAAAACCAGACTTTGAATTCATCTGTAATCCAGCTCAAAAGTATGAAATCAACATAAGTGATAATTCTAGATTAACAGAAACCACAGGTCCTAGGGAAAACTTTGGTGAGGTTTTCTATCTATCAGGAAAAACTACAAAGCTTCTCCAGTAGAGATTTTACTTTCTTTATATAACACAGCAACCAAATATAATTCACTGAAAGTGTTCCAGGGCCATCTTGATTATCACCTGTGTAACGTAGGCACTCTAAAGGAGATACGGCAACATAAACACCTCTAGGAACTCATCCTCTACATCCAGGGTCCCCAAGCCCTGGGCGGTGGACTGACAGCAGTCCTCAGCCTGTTAGAAACCAGGCCGCACAGCAGGAGGTGAGTGGCGAGCAAGTGAAGCTTCATCTGCCCCTCCCCCTTGCTCGCATTACCACCTGAACCATCCCCCTGCCTCCCCTCTGCCTCCCGTGGAAAAACTGTCTTCCATGAAACGGGTCTCTGGTGCCAAAAAGGTTGGGGACCACTGCTCTACATGAAACATCATGAATGACATAGACACTGAACACAGGCAAAAATGAAATGATTTTTTTTGGCTTATTCACTTTTATTAATTCCTCTGTCGACATCTATGGACCTAAGAAGCAGCAATCCTCTCAGCCATGAGACTAAAGAGTTCACAACAGAGGAGGCAATGTCCCTATCACTTTTCCACTGTATACACACTCAAGACCACATTTCCCTCCTCAGCCAGCTGGAATCACTTTAACAACCACAAATGTCAGATGGGCCCCCTGAACTCCTTGACATTCCACCTGCACTTCCTTAGTCAACTCATTCTCCCACCTTCCAAGATGCCTATCTGACACCACCTCCTCTCTCTCAAACCTTACAAACCCCTACCCACTCTGACTCTCAGCTAATGATCCTGCCACCCTCTTCCTGGAAAAAGTAAAGCACTCTGAAAAAATTATCTCATTTTCCCATAACCAAACCCACCAATCTATCTGCACCTCCATTAATCTCTACCTTTATCAGTGGATGAACTAACTATCTCTGCCAGTGTCTAAGACTAACGCTGGAGAGAGTTCACAATTGGAGGCTGTGCACTCACCCACCTCATTTTACCTATTCAAGGTCTTGGCTGCTACAATTGTCTCCTGTCACTCAAATATCATCAAGTTTTCTCTACCCACTGGGTCACTCTCTTCGTTATACAAACTTGCTATACTATCCATCTTAAAATCAACACAAACACACCCCATTTCCTACCTTTCCTTGACTCCACAAATCTTCCTCTAGCTACCACTCCATTTTCTCTCTTCCTCTTCATAGCAAAACCCCTATGAGTTGTCTATATACATGTTCTTCAATTCTTTCCCCCAATTCTCTCCTTAACCCACTCCAATCAGGTGTTCATACGCACTACTCTACCCATTTCTCAAAGTCTCCAACAACTTCCATCTTAACAAATCCAATGGTCAATTCTCAGTCCTCATCTTACTCAAACTCTCAAGCAGAACTGGTCCAAGTTGATGACTTCTCTTGAAATATTTTCTTCATTAGGCAAGCTTCTAGATCCAACATCCTACTGGTTTGACTCCTACCCCACTCCTTCTCAGTGCCCTCCCTCCTGTCTCTGAATTCTAAAGGTTGTATTGCTTCAGAGCTCCCTCATTGGACCTTTTCTCTATCTAAATTCATTCTCTAGGTCATCTCATCTAACCTCATGGTTTTAAACACCACTCATAAACTGATAAGAGTTAACAGCTAGTGAGTACTACATGCCAGACACTATTCTAAACACTGTACTTGTGTTAACTCATTTAATCCTCACAATAACCCAGTGAGGTAGATATTATTACTATCCCCATTTTATAGACAGATGACAAATTCATTTGTCCACCACTACATAGTCAGTAAGTGGCAAAGCTGAAATTTGAATTCACACAGGTTGGCTCCAAAGCTCTTGTACACTGCCTCTGTGCTAATGATTCCCAAATTTAGATCTCTAATCTATACCCTGGCTTCTAACCTTGGCTCCAGACGCATATATCTAAATTACTTACCTGATAAATCTTATATTTCTAGTAGACAACTCAAACTTAAAATGCCCAAACTAAGTTACTGCTTCCCCACCCTTACCCTCAAACAAACCCTGCTCCACCATGTATCTCATCTCAGTAAATGACTTCAACATTCACTCAGTTGCTCAGGCCAAAACTGGTAAGTGACATGTAGCTAACATACAGATGGAATGTGGGTGCCGGGACCAATATGTATACTGAATTAGTAGAGCTTAATTTTTAAAAATAGAATTAAATATAGCTCTAACAGTTTCTTCTTGCACCACAATGATCATGAGCATACTGGAAACCATAGACCTAGATCATTGCAAAAGCTTCCTAAATGGTCCAATGCTTTAGACCTCACCTTTCCTATGGTCAGTTTTCCACTCAGTAGCTGGAATGAATTTTGTAAAATGTAAATCAGATCGTGTCACAACCCTGTCCCAAAACTCTCCTATGGTGTCCAATTACACTCAAAATAAAATTCATGGGCAATAAGGCCCAATATGCTCTGGCCCCTGTCTACCCCTTTACCCTCAACTCCTATTATTCTCCACTTCGTTATCTTGCACTTGTCAGACCAGCTTTCTTGTTTTTCCTCCAAACTGGTTCTCAATGAGCTAGATCCTGTCTCATGATCTTCACATTTACCATTCTCTCTGCCTGGAATAAGTTTTTACAAGATCTTCTTCACCCAGGTTTCTGCTTCCCTCAGAACAGCCTTCCCTAACTAATCTATCTAAACAGCCCCCACCCAATCACATTCTCTCCCCTTACTCTGTTATATTTTTAAAAGCACATATCACTTCTTCACATTAAAGATTTCATCTCCTGTCTTCTCCACAAAATATAAGCTCCATGAACATTTATTTAACCTCGTATTCCCAGGGCCTAGAACTGTGCCTGACATAAACTGGTTACGTAAATATTGCTGAACAGATGAATGACTATCGTTCAATAAGAATGATCCTTTACTAATATTTCTCAACTCTATCAACCAAAAACGTTAGTTAAAATAAAGTTCAAATAATTTTATAATTTCAAAAAAATAATAATAATAATAATTTTATAATTTCAAACATCTACATTTTTAGAGAATCAAAAAGGACATTTATATATGATTTTATCTCTGTTCTTGTAAACTTAAGAACAGAGATTCTATCAATTATCACTTAATTGATAATCGGGGTAGCACTAAAACAGTTAATATTCAAGTAGCACACAAAGAACTTCCTAATGACAGTGTGAGAAAGAAGTGATTTCTCCCATGCATATCTAAAAAAAAACCCCTAATGATTCAATTTTGAGGAAGAGAATACGAAAGCATACCACTTACATTTAAAATAGTCTATAACACACAATTCCCAGATTATCCCATGTTAGCAGCAACTACAAAATTAACTACAAAAAGTAGAGATTAATGAAGTAATGTGCACCTTCTTTAATATATTGAAAACAGCATTTCTACCATTGATGTTGGATTATTTTGAGTGAAATAATAAGTTTATTAATCTCAGAATCAATTTTTACCCATCTCATTAAGTTCTACCCTATGAAGGTGCTGATTTAAAAAAAAAAATGTTGCTCTCTCTCTCTCTCATGTTTTTCCAAGGCTCCCTGATAAAATGTCAGTTTGTCCTTCTCTTTATTATCACACAACATATATTCACCCAAGTTTTTATTAGGCATCCAATTCTATCTCTTAAAAGAAAGCACCTCTTACTGACCACAGAACTAAATACAGGATTTGTTTCAGTGGGTGTACCATAGCATTTCATACAAATAAAGAATGAATTGCTTTATACCAAGCCTTTGACCCATTCAGCTTCTAAATCACCATGAAAAGTGCCACCATCTTACCTTCCTTCCAGGTACGAAATCTAAGAGTCATCTGGAACCCACTCACTCTTCTCTCCTTACATCAAGCTGTGACAAAATCTTCTTCTTATGCATTTCTCAAATTAATTCTTTCTACTACTCACACATCTGAGCCTGACGTATATCTACTGGATGTTACTGCTGCAATTTTCTCAAACTTCTAGCTCAAAGCCCCTCTTCCCTCTCATCATCTCCAAATGGCACTATTAAAAAAAACATCAGGGCTTCCCTGGTGGCGCAGTGGTTGGGAGTCTGCCTGTCAATGCAGGGGACACAGGTTTGAGCCCTGGTCCGGGAAGATCCCACATGCCACGGAGCAACTGCGCCCATGTGCCACAACTACTGAGCTGTGCTCTAGAGCCCGCGAGCCACAACTACTGAGCCCATGTGCCACAACCACTGAAGCCCACACGCCAAGAGCCCGTGCTCCGCAACAAGAGAAGCCACCGCCATGAGAAGCCCACGCATCGCAACAAAGAGTAGCCCCCGCTCGCCACACTAGAGAAAGCCCCCGCGCAGCAAAGAAGACCCAATGCAGCCAAAAATAATAAATTTTTTAAAAAAACCATCAGTTTACCTAATAATTCTCCAAATTCTTCCAACATGTTCTATAACCCTTTCTTATTAGGTCTGAACTCTTTTTTTTTACCTCAGTCCTCTGTGCTCCACTGCTTCAGTAGTATGTTCTCTCTCTAATAACTTCTCACTCTTAGGTTTTCCCCAAACTGCTACCCTTGTCTCACCTTCCTTCCCCAATACACATGTGGTGTTTGAAACTTCCTAATTTTACGTACATCTTTTTATGTAACTTCCTTCAAAATTCATCACAAGTTTAAGGAGAGATTCATTTGCCCATCTTCAATCTTCAATAATAAGGATATAAAGAATGGAATAGACATAAAGGAATTGCAAAGACAGACTCTATGGCTTGAAGAGGAAGGAACTGAAGATGATTTTGTAGGGAGAAGGGGTGGAACTGGGCAGGCGGTAGGACATATAGGGAAGAATAGTCTGAAAGGCTCCAGAGACAGGAGGGAATGGGATCAGTTCGACTTAATTTATCCTTAAAACGATATGTATCTAAAGGATATCCAATATAAATAGGAAAAAAGGATGAGAGCTAAAGCTACAGAGATTTTTGAGAGAAAAGGAAGACAAGTAGCTAAGTTAGATGGTCTTGTTCTCAACAAAAGAAACAAGGCAATCTGCAGAGAACAAAGGAATGGAATTAATTTAGAAAATCATGTTATAAACAGTCAAACAGAACAAGAAAGAAATGTGTGTACAGGTTAGCACACAGAATCACCAATACTGTTAGACAAAAAACAATTTACCAGTTTATATTCTACTGTAGAACCACTGTATTTACCTAAATATACTCTAAATTTTATTTTTAAGGAGCTCCTTGAGAGCAGGTACCATATCACAGGCCCACCTATTTCTTCCCATAACATATACTACATTATGAATGTGAAAAACAAGAAATGGTGATGATTTCTTTGCAAGATTTTTTTAAGGCCAGTGAATTGCTAGTATAAATTATTATATATGAGTAAACACATTCAGCTCACATACACACTGATTTTAAAAATGTATCCTGAAAGATGGCTGACACTCAAAACCACAGTATCACCTGATGCCTCCTCTTTTTTCTCTCTCATTTTGACTAAAGAAAACTTAAAGCCAGCCCAAAGAAGGTACATGAGTATATTACACTCTTTCATACTTCTGTGCCATCAGGCATAATGAATTTCCTCATCTGTAAAACAGGGGTCAATAGAAGATTCTTAGAACAGTGCCTAGCACATACTAGGCATTCAGTAAATGTTAACCAGCCATTATTTGTGAATGCTGTTTTCTCTGTTCCAAGTGCCACCAAGTAATGTTAAGGCCCAAAGCGTTTAATTTAATAAAAACTGCTTGGATACTGATGTTGGTTCAAAACCTGAGTAGAAATGGTATAACTACTTAGCTGCTGTCTCACAATAACAATACCGTGGATAGAACCTGGATTCACATACTTAGTCATCAACTTATAACCTAAAAGCTACAGCAAACTACATCAAAGCATTAGTCATTTTCTCTGCCCCACCCTGAAGAACAAAAACACTTTCTTCCTTAAATCTATTTTCAGCCCTAGATACTCCTGTCTGCTACCTCTTCTCCCATACTTCTCACCCATCTGCACCTCTGCAGCTTTTCCTTTAAGTTTGCCCACAGGTCTCTGCACCACTACCTCATGTACTAGTAGTTATTCCAGTGGCACCTGAAACACCTCCTTTTCCTTTTAAATACTTGTTTCTGTAGAGAAGTCATGAAACTTCTAAAAGACCAGGATTATAACTACAGCACACCCCCTTTTCTAGAAGTCTCACAGCCCCAATATGCCACTATTTTTGGATAACCCTCTAGCCAGTGCTAGACAAACACATGCTCATGGTCTCTCTACAGGCCTGCAAAATCAGATATATGGGAACATATGACTGCAATAGGCACAGATCAGCCTCTCTCCCACAGCAGATTGAAAGCTTAGTCAGTAACTTTGATTTTTCTTTCTAACTTATTTTCACCTTTCATTTACAACTCAGGCACTTAAAAAGATTTTTTAGTTAGGGATACCATGTAGGAACAAACTCTATGGAAGAGGAAACTTTGGTCCTAGCTCTGCCATGACTAGCTTGTGACCCTGGGCAAGTCACCTAATTTAATACCAGTCTCCTTACACATAAAATGTGAAGGAGTTTGGCTTAGATGTGCTTTATGGCTGCATTCTAATATTCGATGATTATAATTATTATAATGCTAAAGGCAGACTAAATCTCTAATTCTGACACACAGAGGCTTCAAATCAAATCATGGATCCACATCTTCCTATTAACCCAACAATCCACAATACTACCATAGTACAGTGATCAGCATGTTCTTCAATTACGCACTACTGATCAAGAAGGGACAAAGAGCAGAAAGAATTAAGAGTGTAGCAACAGTAAGGAAGTAAGAGTTGTCTGGCAGCCAAGCTCCTATATTCATGCTCAAGGATATTCTATGTACAGTCTTAAACTAGCAGAACATTCAAGTTAGATTGCTATTCTTAAAAAAAATATGTGAATATCTATAACTAAAGATCACAGGAGCACAGTTCCTGCTATTTCCAAAAATAAGATTATCTATTGTTCCCACTGATTCCTTTCTATTGAGGTATAAGTAGCTAAGATAATAAAAACTCAGATTAAGGTAAAAAATGACATTTCATCCAAAATGCTTTTCAAGGTACCACACAACACAAAAACCAGTTTCCAGCTTCCTAATTCAGTAAAAGAAATGGTTAGCAAAATTACAGATGGGAAAAATGTCACAGAGCAAACAAAAATTGTTATTCAGCCTTTAAAAAACACACACACACACAGACACACACACATCCTGCATTGCCTGGCATTGCTAGACAATGAGACTTCAAATACAAATAAGTTTAGGAATTTATGGTCTCATGGGAGAAGTTAGATATATTTTTCTTTTGAAATTAGCAAGTTTCCTTAACCTAAAATAACAGAATAATTTTTTCACCCAGCCCACTGTCCCTCTAAGCATGCCAAGCCTCTGCATTTAAACATTTTTGAAAATGCTATTCAACTCGAACTTCAATCTTTGCTGAAGCCTCCCCATTCCCTCTGAACACAATTAATACTCCCGCTCTGTTGGCTGGCACAGATTATTCCCTTTCAGCATCAGTCCCAGAGGTTAATTTCCAAAATCAAGTCCCAAACTGTCCTTCCCAGTCACCTTACCTCATTTTATCTCTAGCCAGCTCTGGCTACTCAAAAATAAACTTTTTTTTTTTGTCTCTCTTTCCAGCTCCTAATCTCATAAACTGCTAATGGGTTTTCTTGATTTTGATTAAAATGGTAACGAAACTCTTTTTGGTACAACCTGAAAACCCTTCCACATCTATGTAATTCCCCCTCAAGGTGACTCTGACCAGATTCAACCTGATCCTACAGGTTAATATCAAACACCACAACACTAATACTTGGTCAAATTATTTTAATTATTTGGGTTGGTGCCTGTTTAGTATTCCACTAGTCCTAAGCTCAAAAGCACACTCCTCGAAAGCACAAAATAGTGCCTTCTTTTTGTGCCTCTACCCCCAATCTAGAGCACAGTCTAGGACAGAGTAGACACATTAATAACTGTGGAATGAATGGCTTGAGTTTCTATGAGATCCAGTGGTTGCCTAATTACATTTCGCAAATGCCAGTTGCAAGAGATGGAATTTTTGATATAGGCAGTTAACAGAAACAGAAGATTTCCATGAATCTGCTATCTTTAGTCAGCCCCACACCCATTCCTGGTTATGCCTTCAACTCTCATCTCACAACTATACTTGACAATAAATTTGGACTCATTCACAAGCCTCCTGTTCTCCCTATTCCCCTCTAAACCTTACTCTCAAAACCCAGTCCCAGCTCCCTTGTGCCCACCATCCGTTTCAGTGAAATTAACTGCTATGAATCTGTCCTGCCCACTCTGTATCCTAATACCTGAAGGAGTGCAAGAAACATTGTGAGTGCTCATTAAATATTTGTTCAGTGAATGAATGAATATCTTAATAAAAGATAGCAATGAGTTGTGACTGGGACAAAGATAATGGGTCTCTTCTCTGAAAAAGATTTTTCTAGGAAGCAATCACATACCAATCACCAAAGAGGCTTAAAATGCATTAAGAAATTTTTGATAAAACTTAATTGATATATTAGAGTATCTGCCTGCCCATAACCCCTTCTGGAGAAATCCCTATTTCATTTGCAGGGTGGGTGGCCTACAGGATCTGGGCCATGCCCCTCTCTGTGGCTGGATAATGAGTAAATACCTGACACAGGAGTCACCCAGTACAGGCGGACAGAGGGCCTACACCCTGTGTGATCTAGCTCCTAAAGATGAGGAAGACCAGCCAGATTTTCTGAGGAATCTGTACTGGAAGATACAGAAAAAGTCATCCTAAACTACAAAGTCACAATGTGTGAAAACCTAGGTTACCATTATAGGGCTTCATGCACATCAACACCATAAAGGAAAGAATTCAGAGGAAGTTGATCTGGAGAGAAAACAGAATAGACAAAGGCACAGAGAGACTTAGAGATGTCATGAGAGAAGAGAATCCATACAAAAGAAGAGATAGAAAATGAGTGAGGAAAGAGACCAAGAAGACAAAAAAGAGAGGAAGAGACCAAGGAGAACAAGTAAAGACAAGAAAGTAAAAAGAGGCAGAAATAGTGAATAATGAAGACAATGAGAAAGAAACAGAAGAAAGGCAGAGAAAATAGCCTGGCCAACGCCAGAGCTGCCTCAGTTTCTGCGGCCTGATTCTTCAGGTCTTCCTTCATTCTCATAAAACCTATCTCTATTCTAACAATAATTCCCCTCTCCAAGTCTTTGAGCTAGTTTGAGTGAGTTTTCTATTCCGTGTAACCAAACAAAACAAAAAGGAAAACCACCTTGAATGGAACTGGCTTTAAGTTAATTAGAATCAATTACCCCTTTTTCAGCCTTTAAAACTTTTTAAGTTGTTTCAATTAAATACTGAATACAAAAAGGGATATTTATGACATGTGTGTGACAAAACAAACATCTATGTACCTATCACCCAATATAAAAAATTAAACATTACCAGTTATCTCTGAAGTCACCTATGTGTTCCTCCCCAATATCAATTACTTTTTCATTAAGTATTTCCAGAGGGTGAATATGCAATAAGGGAGGGGGAGAAATTTTTTTAACTCCCTAACAACCAAAATATGTCCGGCTTACACAGTAGTGCGTCATTTATTCAGTTTCACATCTTTCATGGACATGATCCTATCATTTTACAAGCCTTATAAACCATAAAGTAGAAAGCTAATAGCCATTTTAACATTCATAAATCACCTAAGGAAAATGTTGGTTTGATTAAACAGGAAAAAAAAAAAGAGGCAGCTCACTCAGCCAAGTAGCTCTCCTCAAAATCTTTTCACTTGAGAATATGAACAAGGTAACTCGAGTGTTGCTAAGGATCATGTGTTCTCTTTGGGCAACTGGCCAATTTAGAGGGAGAAGAGGGGTTTCTTCCTCACTTTTGTGGAATACAGAAAGAATGCTTAAGGGATCAATCACTTGCGAGCAAGAAGCGGGATCACTCTCTGGCTCCCGCAATGTTCTAATTTTGGCTTCTGGTAACTTTCCCTTTACTTCTTTGAAAGCAGAGCAACAAAATGTCACTATGGTGCTAATGCTAAATTATGGGATGTACATATGACCTGACTGAAAACTATTTTTGAATAGGTACATTTCTTACTAGCTCTGCCTCGAAATTTTGTGAGATAAAAATGTAAAATATACATTTAACCCACACAAATAATTCATATGTAGTGGAGATGTCCTACAAAGTTAACTGCAATGTTAAATCCATTCATCAAATTTTTACATTTAAAAATATTAAAATCATATTCCCATCTAAGTCTCAAACATTGACAGCAGCATACAGCACTTTTCTACATGCCTATTTAATTGAATGCAAATTAATACCAACTTTAAAAATTCACCAATAACAAAATATTATAAATTCAGTTGC
This sequence comes from Grampus griseus, assembly GCF_964374135.1. NCBI lineage: Eukaryota > Metazoa > Chordata > Mammalia > Artiodactyla > Delphinidae > Grampus > Grampus griseus. The sequence continues at coordinate 87,397,748 of NC_139017.1, forward strand.
CTACAATTTCAACTCAGTTTCAATTCAAATTCAGTTCCATATTCCCAAGGATGCCTACAATTTCAATTTCCTTTACCATATAAATGCTCACCAATGTTGTAAGTCAAAACCCAAACGGAATTTGGAATGGCAAATGGTAGTGGAATGGCAAAAAAGGCAGGTAATAAGAGGGAGGAGAAAGCAAAGTCTCTAGATGGCTTCCCCACATTATATCTATATTTATCTTTATCTATCTATAATAAAATGTGGCTTTTTAAAAATACAGCTACTAAAAATTCAAATCAATACTCTCCAAATCCACTGCAAACCTTTCCAGCCTTACCTCCTACACTCCTCCCGTGCCAACCCTTTATTCCAGGGCAAATCTATTTGCTCACTCATAGTTCTGAGTCTTTGTACATACTATTCCCTCTGTCAGGATGTGCTTCTCTCCAGTCTCTGCCTTAAGAGTTCCTATTTATCCCTCGAGGTCCATCTCAAATGTCACCTCCTCTGGGAGGACTTCCCTGATATGTCTCTTCCTTCTCTTCCTCCTTCCAAAACTAGCTACTCTTTCTGTAACCACATTCCATTACCATTGTTTACTTGTATATCTCCACAATTGAACTGCTTAAAAGTTTTGTCTATTTCTCATTTATACTTCCAGGCTAGGAAAGTACCTGTGTACATATAAGACAACCAGAGATACCTAATCATAAATAAGTCAATAAATGAGCCTCCTTCTGAACACTGAAAACCAAAAAGCTTAATAAAAAGTGGCTTTGACTAAATGCAATGCAGTGTCCTGGATTAGATCCCGGAGCAGAAAAAGAACATTAATGGAAAAACTGCTGAAATTCAAATAAAGTGTGAAATTTAGTTAACATTAATGCACCAATATTAATCTCTTAGTACTGACAAATACACCACAGCTATGTAACACATCAACACTAAGGGAAATCAGGTGAACAGTATACAGGAACTCCATGCATTATTTGTGCGGCTTTCCTACAAATCTAAAATTATTCCAAAACAAAAAGCTTACTAAAAAACTTTTAAGTAGTCTAGAAAAAGTTGAAAGAACTACAAATACCAATGAGAACATGAATGTGGATTTTAATTGCAACCATAATAACAAAAATAAAAGAATAAGAAATATACTTCTCTTCTTAGAAGTAGAGAAAGGAAGGAAATTATTTTTAATAATCTGAAATGAACCAAAACATGTCAGGATTTATTAATATTGCAAAATAGTGAAAAGATTTACATCATTAAATTGAAGTAGTTCAATTTTTATTTTCAGAAATAAATAACTCAATATTGAAATAACCTGCATAGAAAAGTTAAGACTGTGCTATCATATCCCATACATCAGAACTACATTATCTACATAAATCATTATAGTATTTATATCATTACTTCAAACAGAGCCCTGTTTTGAAGTTAATGATTCCCATGTTCTAACTGCAGGAGATAGCGGGGGAAATGTTCTATTAAAGGTATCTCATTCTAAAACAATCCTTCCATAATTTATAGTAATTTGTAAAATATAACTTCCAAAGTCGTGGGCAAAATTCATTTCCACATTAGCTCAAGAGCAGTGACTAAAGAGGAGTTTTGCTGTTTCTCAACTGATTTTAAAATATTTTAAACTTAATGATTCTAAAATCATACTGGTAAGTTCCAAGATCATATCATAATATACAACACTATCCATTAAATAAAAACATAAAAACTAGGGATATCAATACATGGCTAAAACAGAAATCCAAATACAATGTAACCTTTTCGTTAGTTCTTAGAATTCAATGGAATACTATTTTAGTTTTCAAATCCAACTTGAAAGAATAAAGGAAATTTTGAGTATCTGACCCAGTGTAAATAGGTTGCACAATCAACCACTACAGGAAGATTAATTACAAGATGACAAGAATCCAGCTACCTTGCCAATTTTAAAGAGGTCTGATTTAAATGGTCCCTAAATCACCAGTGTAATAAGTGTTAACACCAGGCCACATGAATAAAAGCAGGAGATACAAGAACAATTTAAATATACAAATAGTGCATATTTTAATCCTGGTGAGAGATGCCTGACATGCCAGCTGTAGATTTACATGAGCAGCTAGAAAAAATTTAGAATACCATCTACTTTTAAGTTAAGCGACAAAAACTTTTTGAGATGTAAAATACTAACATTATCCAAAAAACTAAGACTTTTGTAGGAATGTTAAAACATTTACCCATTCGAAAATTAGACTGATGACTATAGCAGCAAAATAGTAATGGAACAATGCATACAATAACATCTCAGCTAATCCTTAACAGTCTTAAATTTTAAGTATCTTCCAAGTCTAACTTAGAAATCAAAGGAAATTCATGTCTAAAGACTATAACCGGGAATTCCCTGGTGGTCCAGTGGTTAGGACTCCGTGCTTTCACTGCCGAGGGCCTGGGTTCAATCCCTGGTTGGGGAACTAAGATCCTGCAAGCCATGCGGCGCAGCCAAAAAGAAAAAAGAAGAAGAAGAAAAAAAAAAGACTATACCCTCCTGAAAATTGTTTCTAAGATCACCTAGGCCATTATTCAGGTACAAGTCAAACAAATTTGGTCTTTTTGGTATCTTTTGTTTGCTTGGTTCTTACCAGATATGTTCATTTCTGTTACCACCTAATAGCAAAACATCGAAAATAGTATATTTCATTTACATACAGCATTGCACCAAAACTAGAACAATTAAACAGTGATCCTAACACAATGTTATTCAGTTCAAGCAGCCTGAATTACAGAAACGATATACATGATTACCAAGGAGGTAAAAGGATAGCCTGGATAGATAAAGGCCTAAAGATAACTCTAACTTGCTCAGCACTGATAAAGAATTGTACCAAAGTGAAGATCATTAAAATTGGTGGAGAAATCAAATACTAGAAGAACTTCTTTATATTCTCTTGAACATTTACATAAGGGTACTTTGTGAATTTATGTCTTTCAGGTTTTTAACTTCAGTTTTTAACTATCTTCCTAAACAGGTTTATTAAGTTAAACTACTTTCAATCAAACTCAAGAACAAGAGAAATAACACAAAAATAGCCCGCTTTATAACTTGCTAAAATATTCCATCTAGTTGATAATATTAACTTCACAGACAAGGGACCCCTGAGGTCAGACCTCATTGTACAGAAAAAGGAAAATGAAGCTCAGAAATTAGGACTGCTCTCCCAGTTTTCAGTCTCTGCTCTTTGCCCTACATTACATGGTATCTCCTATTTCTGAATTGAGTTACTAGTTCAAATAGATGGATTTTATTAGTGCTAGTCTACTGTATTCTGTTGACTACAAAACAAATTTTAAAACAAATTTCAGTAATCTGAACAAATTTAGTGTCCACTGCTCTAGACAATTCTTATGAGACCCACGTTTAAATTTTTTGGTCTTTACTGCTAATATTCTAGCTCTTGAATACTTAAAACATCTCTTCCTCCCCATTTCCCCCGACAAGCCCCACCCCGCAATAAAACAAAACTAAACTAAACAGGAGAAGACACAGCATGGATAACTAAAAGCTATGAGCAATCTCTTTGCCAAATGTTTTTACCTACTCCCTAACAAAAACCTCTAAACAACGTTATTAACAAGGAGCAAAATGGTCCATTTTACCTCTTCCCTTAGCTCTGGACAATTTTCTGGTGCTCATAAAAATAATAGGGGGGAAAATTAACCGGAAAAAAGCAGGGACAATGAAACATAGACCCTGAACTGATTATATGCATTTAAGAAAATTAATTCCTGAATTAAAATCGAAGGTAATTAAAATCAGGTAACATTAACTATTCTGAGTTGGATGCATTGATAATGGGAGTTTAAAATCCTGCACCTACCTCAAGTTGAATTTAATTACATCTCCCAACCATACAAAATGACAACTTAATGTTGAGAATTAGCAGGCATGCTCTTGTGAATTAAAGAAAAACTAAAGCAATGATATGTTTAGTTCTTCAATATTTCCATCTCATTCCATTATTTTCAACTTATATTCAGTGAGTGTCTACTAGGTGGTAGGCACTGTCATCTATTAAACACTAACTTTCTAGCCATGCCTTTTAAATTGAGAACTTGACCCACCTAGTCCCTGAAAGGGTCAGCCTTATGAAACTCATGATACCCCACAGCCCCGCCATATTCCCACCACAGAAGACTAGACTGCGGTAGGCACCTGACAAGGATGGGCCAATCTGATATTCTTTCCCAGGAACCTGGAATGCGAATCCTGGGAACCTGAGTCAGATGACATGAAATGCCTGAACTACCAGGTTAGGCAGTGTGAGAGCCAGAGGTATGAGAGTAAGTCAAAGTTGAAGACTGGGGGAAGGGGAGTAGGGGCAAAGAAGTCCTGTGAACAGAGAAAGCTGTTCTGAAGAGGTGACTTACCAACAAAGCAGAGCAAGTGACCAGTCTACTCTAGGAGAAATGGGGGGAGGGGACATGTATTACATTCCATGTGCATGCAACCTGGTTGTATTGCATTTCTTATCTATCCTTGTCTGATGCCTATGAAGGTGCCTACTGTGTCCTTTCAACAAAGCCTTCCTTGACTGGAAGAAGTATGAATTTCTATTCCTTTCAGGCAAAACACCTTAGCATTATCTTAGGTGCTGCAGCAGATATAAAGATAAGAAATACCTACTTCTGGGCTTCCCTGGTGGCGCAGTGGTTGAGAGTCCGCCTGCCGATGCAGGGGACACGGATTCGTGCTTGGTCCGGGAAGACACCACATGCCGCGGAGCGGCTGGGCCCGTAAGCCATGGCCACTGAGCCTGCACGTCCGGTGCCTGTGCTCCGCAACGGGAGAGGCCACAACAGTGAGAGGCCCGCGTACCGCAAAAAAAAAAAAAAAAAAAGAAAGAAATACCTAGTTCTCCTGGCCCTCAAGGACCATATATAGTGAGGAGCTGCTAAGTATACAAATAACCATAATATATGGTAAACAGCAAGCATAAACAGTACTATGAGGTTTCAAAAAGAGGGACAGATCATATCCAATTCAGAACATCAAAAAGGTTTCATGGAGGAAAGGGAACTAAAATAGAAATAATAGATGGACCTTGGGATATTTTTTAAATGTATTTACTAAGAAAAATAAAATGTCAGAATCCTAAGTCAGTCAATAACAAAAAAATTAATTTTACTGGCCCATGAAATACAAAAATCTGGTAACAATTGAGTCATAGCACTTGGCAACTGACTGGTTATATGGATGAGAGCAAGCCAGGAGTTAAAAAAACGAGTTCAGTTTTCAGTGTAGATGATTTTGAGAATGACAATGCCGGAACAGAAAAGTTCACAACAGGTGGATTTGGGGGAGAGAAGTGAGGAGGGGAGGCAAGTTCTGTACTGGATATATTGACTTGAGGCAAGCGTCACTGGGGGAACTGGAGAAAGAGGAGCCATCTCAAGTACAGAAAACAGTTTTCTCAAAAATTCCAAGGAAAAAACTTTTAGAGAAAAGACGTAAAAGACTTTTCACAAGGGAAATACAGTAATATTTAAAGAACACCTATTATGTGCCAGTACCTATTATGTGCTAGGTTTTTTCTTTTTCATTCTGAATGTTCCATTTTTGCCCAGCTACTGATTTTCCTGGTCCAAAGATGAAGGACTTTAAGGAGGTTAGGCAGTACCATGGAAGAAGAACTTGATGAAAAATATGGCTCTTCTCTCCAGAAAAACACATGTAACCACAAATTTCGCTAAAAATTTTAGAAAGTTCATGGATCTTCTGAAGTCCTAAGGGGTACACACACCCCAGGTTGTTTTTTTTTAAAGGCATGATGTGGAAGAAACTGTGAAAGAAGAGACAGGGTTCAGAAAAAAAGAGGAAATATCTGTAGAGACTCAACCACTCCCTTTTCATTTCCAAGCAACTAGAGGATGAAGCAGCTCAGCACCACGGGGGAGGGATAAAGTTGAGGTTCTACCTAACTTCTCTAAAAGAACAAACTACTTTTATCAGAGACCACTGCTCCAAAACTAAAAGACTTTTTGTAATAGTGCAAATACATTCAATAGGCTAAAATTTTTAAAGAAACACAGTTGCAGCCCTGATTAAAAAGTTACATGTCCTGTCAAATCTACTAAGTACTAAGCACCCAACTCTATGGTCATCCCTGTACTTACTACATAATTAGCATACTCAGGCAAGATTACAATACTATAATTCCTGAAAAGGATACCACACTTTCAGACTGCAGAAGTGATGAATGCAAATAAAAGACACAAAGAATAATAAGTGCTTATAAGAAACAAACCTATTTTTGCACTGTGAATTTGTTTTTTATGCCAGTTTCTTTTGCCCAGGCACGACATGCATCCCCACAAGAAATCTAATAACTATCCAGGAATCTCAAGCCAAATAAATACCAAACATTATAAAGAAAGGATATCATCTTATGACAATATAATAGCATATTTATCAAAGGACAGTCTGATTTTCAATAACAAGCATATTCAGCCAGTAACATGCAGATATTTAAATGTAAATAATCAAATATAAAATATAGGGTTTAAGTGAATTAGATGATTCCAATTCTCTGCATGCAACTTAATTTTTTTTTTTTTTTTGCGGTATGCAGGCCTCTCACTAATGTGGCCTCTCCCGCTGCGGAGCACAGGCTCTGGACGCGCAGGCTCAGCAGCCATGGTTCATGGACCCAGCTGCTCCGCAGCACGTGGGATCCTCCCAGACCGGGGCACGAACCCGTGTCCCCTGCATCGGCAGGCGGACTCTCAACCACTGTGCCACCAGGGAAGCCCGCAACTTAATCTTTGCCATACCACTACCAGCAAAATCCTAAAGAACAAAGCATTAACTTCATTTTGTATAACAATGTTTTCTCAAGATCTGCTAAGGAGAACTATCAAGAAATGGATAGACAGAGATAGCATAGGAGTAGATCATTCAAAAACTTACAAAACTAAATGATAATGTTTAATTCCTTTTACCACAAAACAGTTATATTAAAATTCCTTGAAGATCTTTGAAAAGGGTACATTAATATTTGAAAAATAATCAAATATCTGTCTGAAACACCCTTGAAAAAAGTAGCTAAAATGATAAGTTTTCCAAACATCACTGTAATGACAGAAGTCACCACTTAGTGAATATTTATCTGCTAAGTATTTTACATACATTATCTCATTTGATCTTCTGAAATAAGCATCACATCCCCACTTTATATATGTGAAAATTAAGACTCATATGTTTAAGTTACATGCTCTGGGTGTCACAGCTAGTAAATGGAGGTGGGAATTGAATTCAGTTTTATGAGACTCCAAAAGCAGTACTCTTATGCATTATCCCAGTGATTCCCAACTTTGGTCACATAATGTCGCATGCTGAAAATGGTAATACTTGTAAAGCTTACTGAGGTAAGCTGGAGGGACTTGGTGAAAATAATACATATTTTCTTAATATCATAAAATTATGACATGAAAAATAAAATACAAAATATTACAGATGATATTAAATACTAATTGGTATAAACCTTCCAAATCAAATATTTTCAATTGCCAAATTCAGACTTTACTGATGGAATCATATCAAAAATGTTCAAATATCATTCCAACTGCTGTAAAATTTTGAAAAGTTAATCATAAAATGATTTAAAAATCATAAAAATGATTTAAAATTTCAAAACCATAAAACATTTGCAAACAGCACACTGTATGCCTTCCTATGCACTACACTCTGGTTAGGAAGCCCTGCATAACATAATTTTGTTTTTCTGTAGAATATTATGATTAAACACTAATTTGGTATATCAAGAGCTTCTCAATAACACATCTAAAAGAAATTTAAACCAAAGGTAACCAAAGAATTATAATACTGCATTCTTCCTTAACTAATCTGAATTTCTATAGTACCTTTAATCTGTAACATTCATTTTGATATAATAATAACAATGGTGGCTAATATTCATTACACTAATATTTTGTGCCAGACTGTGTTCTACTTCACATTATAATCATATTTAATCCTCAGAGCAATCCTATGAAGTACCTCTGTTTTCTCCATTTTAAAGATGAGGAAACTGAGGCAGAGAGAAATTGAGTAAACAACTTTCCAAGGTTATAGTTGGTAATTGGAAATTAGAATTTGAAACTGTCTGACTTCAGAGCCCATGTTGTTAATCACTATGCTAAATTACATCCCCGCAAGGAAGGAAATACAGTAATATTTAAAGAACACCTATTATGTGCCAGGAAACCCAAAAGTAAGTAAATAGATCTCAACTTAGACCAAGTTTGATAGTTTTACAGTGATGAGGTAAAAATGACTTGCATGTACATCAAAGGAGGTATTCGACAGCAAAAAGAAAATTATTTGTATACAGTGATGGGTGTATTTTGCTTACAGAAATAGCAAGGAAAATAACTTTAATTTCATAAGTGTGTTATGTTATGGTTCAAGCAAGAACATCTCTCTCTGCCACCTATTTGAATTTGTTGATTTAACTTGCTCAAGAATATAAAAAAATCTTACTTAAAACAATGAAATTGATGAAAAGTAAAAGCAAATGTTTTTACTTACTGCTTTTGAAGTTCCCTAAGTGATCATGTGTTTAATTTTGTTTTTAATTAAATGCACTATTTATAAAGTCCTGTATCACAATAGGCTAATGTCCTGAGGGGATCTCTAATGACGAATGTAAATCAAAATAACCACAGAAGATGAAAATACACCTTTACTTTCATAACTAATCAATCGAGACAATGCTAATGCCTTGAGTATTATGGTTTATATCAAACATCTGAAAGGCCCCAAGGAGCAATGTCCAACATTAGCTGGCACATGCTGGTTAACAGTATATATTTAAGAAGCACCTACTATGTACCAGGGACCACGCTCATTCACAAATGATACTGTTATACGGAGAGTGGCAGTCTGGAATTTCAATTTTATTTCATATGTTCTGTAAGATCGGGTATTCAAACTGAAAGCTCAAGCTCCAATGCAAAACTTTCCCTCTTTATCCAAAAAGCTGTTACCAGGGCTTCTGCAATCTACAAACCATCAAACATGTTAATATGAAAAGACTAGCATGGCCACCCAGAACACCCTGGAGTACAAAATAAACCCTGGGTTATGGTGGTGCATTGTGTCCTCTGGAGCTTTACACCATAAAAATTTGGCACTTCTCCTAAAGCAACTTCTTTTTCCCAAAAATCACTTGTTTTAAAAAGTAAAGTTCTATTGCTTACAGAAACCATTACTCTTATTTAGTCTTCCCTGACAGATCCCTAGAAAATACTAAAGGTGAAGAAATGTGGCTTGATCTTTTGGTAAGCTGATACCAGGGTACTTTATGTGATTTACTGAGCCTCTAGAAACCAGTCTCTCAAAAATTCTAAAACTAACCATGCTGAGTAAAATGCATCTGACTGTACATAAAAGCTACTTAAAACAAATGTCAGGTAAAATAAAAGTAATTCCTAAAGCCAATATTAAAAAAAAAAAAAAGAACAGCTCACCAGAAATCTGTCACTGTCACACCTTTTACAGTAAATATGTCCAATATTTATCTTATCCTAAGATAACTGCAGTCCCACTGCACATCATCCCTAGCAACTATTCAGCAACTCCCACTGTGTAATCTATTATCATCACATCTTATGCCACAAACCTCAAACCAGCAAGTCCTTAAATCTCCTCAGCTCACACAACCTCCCACTTTATAAAAACAAGGAAAGGAGTTATAAAACCTTACGAGAATAAAAATAATAGAAAAAGGTGGATAAGTACACACAGCTTCTGCACCCAAACTCTTTTCCTTTACACCTGAGAACTTGTCATTTATCTCAACCACACATCTTCCTGCTCCTGGATAACCCAGAGTTCCTCCACCTTACCGATATTTCAAAATGCCCACTCTCTAATAAATGACAAGGTCCTATATGACCACTCTGTCCCTGCCCCCTTCTCTATTTATATTAATTATTCAAGCCTCCTAACTCTAACCTGTCATAAAATACCACCACGCTCCAAACTCACAAGCCATTATACAAGCCCAACACACTCTCCCGTCCTCGCTACCAACTCACTCCAACCCCTCCCTTGCAAAACCTTCCCTAACATCAGCTCTTCCTTTATGAGCTCTTCCCATATTCCTAATACAGTCTCAATGTCCTACTGGACCACACTTCCAAGCTCTCTTCGCTGAACCCAATTCCAGCATGGAGGCACACCCTCTCTCCAGCCTAATTCCTACCACCCCAAAACCCCACGCCCTCCGGCCTCAGCCACCAACCCCCCACACCCCGCCCCACGTCCGTCACGCCCTCCAGATCCTTTGGGGTCCTCTCCTCCGGCCCGGCCTGACCCCCCGCCCAGGACTCCCAAGTGCCTGGGCCCTCGGGAACACCCCGCCAGCCCCGCCCCCAGCCCCTCACCGAGTAGCAGCAGCTTCACTTCTTTGGCCGCTTTCTCCCCGTCCTCCCGCAAGTTGCGGTCGATCATCTTGCTTCGCTCCACCGCCGCCTTGTCTTCGGCGCTCAAAGTGCAGCCCATGGCGGCGGAGGGAGAGGGGACCAGGCCCGGGCTCACTCACACACCGGAGACAGCAGCTGGGCCGGCGGAGACAGCGTCTACTGTTGGGCGGCGGCCCTCTCCGTCAGCTCCCTGAGCGCCCAGAGAAACCGGATATCCGGCGTTTTACGACACTTCCGGCAACGCCCGCGGCCGTTAGTTCTCGGCCCTGTCTGGCTAGGGTAAAGGAGGAACAACCGGGAACGGGAGAACGAAGAGAGGAACGAGCAGGTCAAGCGGTCGTTCCGTGGTGTAGGGCTGCCCTGTCGAGCTCGCCGGGCGCCGCTCGACTTTAGTCCCCTTTCACCTTTTCGGCTGCCTTATTTGGATAAGTGTGGAAAAACCAGGGACTGGCTTCTCCGGCTCAAGACACCCTCCCGAGGTCACACAGGCGGCTTCAGATTGACGTGGGGGATAGGAATTCCCAAATAAAAGGCCGCAGCCCACACGGAAATCTCTGCTGGGAATTTCTCACTGGCCAGAAAACCCAGTTGGACTCTGGCTGTGGAGATCCGGGGCACTTTCTCGGCCGGAGTTGTCTCAGCCAGATCTATAGGATGAGAATTACAGAGTCTGGGCCCTGGCCACGCTCTACATCCGAAATTAGTAAGACCGACCATGCCTGGGACTTTATCTATCCCTTTCTGCTCTCAAAATGTACCCAGTGAACTAGAGAGTTGCCCAGCCACTACGTTGGTAAAGGGTCACTTGAAATCGCTAACGGATCTTACTTTACTTGAAAGGTAAGAGTGTAGTTTCTCCATAAAATTTCCATGCTGTCTTTCCCCAACATAAGCCAGTTTTAGCGCTCACATATCGTCCTGCGTTAAGGGCTTGGGACTTCTACCAGGTTTAGTCAACCAAAGTTCCACACCCTAGAACAAACCAGTGCATCCTGTGAATCTCCTATTAAAATTACCTGTTGTACCACATGAAAAGGAAAGTTCTGGTAAAATTTGCCTCTCAGCCATAGCATCACCTGAAAGTTGATAAATCACCTATAAAAGCCCCAGACTGATAGCCTTTTTACTCATAATCCTGGATACTAGGGTGAAAGTAGCCCTAAATTACCTTTACTTTCAAATAGCCCCACAAATACTCTCACCATATATTCTAGGGAGAGGAACTCTTGTAGCCCCCAAAACCCTTCCCTACGATTAAATATTATCTCCCCAATAGAACCTAAACCTTAGAATACACGGTCCAAACAGAAAGGTCTATATGGTGATTGATGATCATTAGAGGAATTTCTTGAGAGCCACCTTAAACAAGCCTCATCCACCATAATTTATTATTGCCAGTTCTTTAAGGTTCGAAGTCTCCTACTCTTTTCCAAGTGACCGTTAGAATAGAAGGGACTGCTTTCCCATAATCAATACTTACGGGGAAAAAGGGCAAGAGGAAAGGGAAGAAAAACCAATATTTATTGAGTACCTATTTGCCAGGTATGGCTAGGTGCTTCCATGTGTCATCTCTTTTATTCCTCACAACAACCCTGTGAGGTAGGTTAATATTATCCCCATTTTTACAGATGAGGAGATAGGCTCAGAGAAATTAAGCATCTTTCCCAAGTTCACACAGTGAGTAAGTAGATCTGACTCCAAATTCACTCCTTTTCTACCATGCTACCATAAGATGTTACCTGGGCGACCTGACAACAGAAGGTTTTCATCTAGGATTGAAAGTTACCCCAACACCACCAGGGTGCAGGCAAAAAATAACTTGAGAGCACGGTTTTCTCAACCTGTTGATTTCTTCAGTGGATTTAGAGGTCAAATTTTGTCCAGGAATGGCTTTCACAGCTAAGAATTACATATGGAACTTTACCAAGTGATCCTGGTGATTAGAAAACCCCTGGAAGGTGGTCATGACAAATTGTTGGGAAAGTTCTCAGCATAATAGAAGAGAAAATTTTATTTCCTTCATGATCCACTCTGGGAAAAATAAATGGCAAATGAACCAGCATATGTCAAATTCTGTAATAAACACCAGTGAGATCACAGTGTCAGGAAACTTCAGCCTGAATTTGTCATATTCTTGTACTTAAGATTTTCTCCTTTGATGTATGTGAAGGAAGAGTTGGAGGGCAAAGTCAAACAAAAGGCAAAATAAGTTAACAAAATGGCTGCCAGGCAGTGTTTAGTGTCCCCCCCTCCCCCTCCCCACCTGCACTCATCTTTCCTAGCTCCACTGGACTCACACTGCCACCTGCTGGCAATGTTTAGGGTCGGCTAGCTCATCAGTGGTGTTCGGAAGAAGTTTTCCCCCTATCTAGGAATGAGAGTCCTCCCTTATGAATTTATCTTTAGAAGGAGGAGAGAGAGGAGGAGAACATGCATTTCAATCGCAAAAGACTCTCCTCGATGTATATATCATCTAAGGGATTTCCTCAATGTAATAAGCACTGGACTAGAGTAAGTCTAGTGGTAGGAAGACAGAAACCTGGAAAATTTCCTAGATCTGAGGAGGAGAAGCTGCCCAATTTCATGTAATAAATTATTTTCTTCAACTAGAGTTTCATCTACAGCCCCCAGACTTTTCAATCTGCAGGAAGCCTCCATATAGGCATCTTGCTGCAATAGGCTGAACTCTCAGAAGTTAGAACCATGAACATATTCCTCAATATATTTCTCTTAACACATTCCATAGTGCTTTACCATATGTAAATGCTCTGTCAAAATACAAGGTACCTGATCAAATTAGGCTGTGAACTCCTTGAAGGCAGTGACTCCAAATCCTCTGTGTGAGTCCCAGAGAATAGGGTATTCAACTATCATGCACTGAGTTGAACTGAAGGAGTCAATGTTGATATCAGCATAACTTTTTATAATAAAAATTATTTATTAACTGTTCAGAGGGGAAACTGTCCCACTCCCACCAAGCCATCTTCCTCTTTGATGCTCAGTCAAGCCAGGAATTTGTTCAAATACAGATCACACCACCATGTGGTCCTGCCTCAACTCTCTAATGTGACCTGATTGAATTGAGGGAAGTGGACGGACGGGTAGTCCTAGATGGGTGTCCTGTCCAGTTTGCGATTATTCCCCCTGCCTTGAATATACCACCACCAAGACCACCCAACACAGTTCCTACAGTCTCAATCAGTGAACAGCTGAGCCCAACTCCCGTGCCCCCTCTCCAACCCAGGGCTGCAGATAGGAGAGAGATTTAAGTCTTTGTCACTGAAGCTAATTTTGAGAGCGATGGATGGGAGTAGGGAGGCATTTAATGAACCATGGAAACCCCACCTTTCCCATTCCCAACCTTAGTCTCTTGTACCCGATTGTCCAGAGGGCTGGCGATGGGTCACTGCCATGAGGAGAGAGATCAGGGAGGCCAGCTCTGGAAAAAAAAGATTTACAGTATTATTGGTCTGGGTTACTACAGGTCTCTCTGTATCCAACCACCTTAGTGATTCAAATGCTAACCCCCACCTTCAGCCATCCAACCCCCAATCTTTCCACTTCTTCATCCTAAAAGACAAAGAGAAAAACCATCCTGCTTTATTCTTGCCTCTGCTAAGATCAAGCTCCAAACTTGATCTCCCATGTCCAAAAGAGAAACTGAAAAATACAACAGAACGGCTGTTCCTGGAGGGTGGGAGAGAGAGAGCTGCAGTCAGCTTTCCTCTATTCTACTCTGTGTGCCCTGATTGCTATTTCCCCTTGCTTGGCCAAACTCAAGAAAGGAATATACCCAGGTGGTCCTCTCGCTTTAAGGAAATCTCAGGTTTAAAACTAGAAAAAAAAATCTATTAACTCAAAGGAAACACTTGGCTGTAATTTAGTTGTTTTTAAACCTAGCAAGGAAATGAGAAGACATGGGTCATTTTCTTACCTTGCTTGAGTGCAATTTCTTCCCTGGAAAATTACACTGAACAATGAAAGGTCCTAAAGGGTCCCCAGAATAACTCCAAGCCTGGTCTGCTGCCCTATATCTTCCAACTCCTACCCTTATAGTTTCCCTGCTTCCTGAGTCATGGAAAGTTCATTGGTTGAGAGGCATCATCTCACCTTCTTGACCCTTTATTCTCGTCACCATCTCACCAGGTTCCCTCCCCCAGTTGTCAAGGCTCACAGCCATGTCCAAGACTTTTGCCGCATATCCATCCAGTTGGCTCTGTCCCTGACCCAGAAAACACTAAGCGAAAGCTGTGTGCAGAGACCCCCAGCCCCAGCTAGCTGGGAAAAGGTGATCCCACAAGGAGTTCCTTGCGGTCCTAACTGGCCCCCAGCCCCATCTCCCTCCAAGTGTCCAGCAGCCCATCAGGACTCCAGTCGTGGTGAGGGGGCAGGACGGAGGTAGCTGTCCGACACGATGATGTCGCTGGTGAGTTGTTGCTCCAGGAACTCAGAGGTCTCCTCAGCTATCTGGCCGGGGATTCGAAAGTCAACAGCAGGCGGCTCCTGCTTGGGGCTGGGTACAGGTCGGGAAACCCAGGACTCCGTGGGACAGCCAGTGCCCTGAAGAAACTGCAGGAAGTTCTCCTCAATGGAGCCCTCCCGGCTAGGCAGCCTCAGCTCCTCCTCCGGCGCCTGCTTGAAGAAGCAGACAAACTGCTTGCTCAGCTCCCCCCGGATCTGCCGATTGAGACATCCATAGAAGAAAGGGTTGGAAGTGAAGCAGAAGTAGCCAATCCAGGTCACCACATTCTCGACCTGCCCGGTCAAAATGGGCTGAGCACTCAGGGCGACGTAGAGGTGAAAAGAAAAGTAGGGCAACCAACAGAGCAGGAACTGTCCCCCTACAGCCAGGAGGACCACTGCTGCCTTCCCTCCCCCAAACGTCCGGTGCGGGGTGGTCTGGGGGGGCCCCGAGCTGGTGACCATGGTGGAGCGGCTGCTGAGAGACTCGGAGCGTTGCCGGGGGTTCTCCATCCACGTGGGCAGCGGTCCGTGCTGCATGGCAGCCACTCGGGCTACTCGGAACATGCTGCAGTAGACCACTAGGATGAGGAGCAGGGGCAACAAGAAGTAAAGGACAGCAAAGACCACCACAAAAAGCTGGCAGTAGGCACTGTGGCTCCATTGGAGTGAGCAGCCTGGGGGAACACGGGGAGCTCCCTCCTCCAGTGAGACCCTTCCCAACACCGGCACAGAAGCCATGGCCAAGGCCTTTACCCACACACCCACCAGAACAGAGGCCACCAGCCCCAGCGTCATGCGCACCTCATAGCGCATGGGGTGGACCACATAATAGTAGCGCTCCACGTTGATGGCCGACACCGAGAGAATGGCCAGGCTAACAAAGCATACGCTCAGGAACAAGTAGAGGCGGCAGGCAACCTCCCCAAAGAGGTCACGGTCAAAGAGGGCGGAGCTGGAGAGCATGGCCAGGGGCATGAGGGTCAGGGCAGCCAGCAGGTCCACCAGGCAGAGGTGGAAGACAAAGACAAATTTTCGAAGGGCGGGTGTCTTGGCGATAACAGCCATCACAGCAGCATTGCCAGCCACAGCGGTCAAGTCCAGCAGGAGCATGAAGAAGAGGGCCACAGATTCTGAAGCCACGTCCCGCAGCCCTACCTCCGGGACCCCACTGGCAGTAGAGGGACCTGGGGTTTGAGGGACCCGCCCCAGAGTGGAAGAGTTCCCTGATGACGGGGGGATGGGGGAGGACTCCATGGGGCCGAAAGAGGACACCCAGGGCACCTCCTGTCACAGGCCCATCCCCCATCCTAGTCCAGTGACCCTGGGATGGCGAGCCCAGGCCCAGGCTTCCCAATTTTGTGTGTGCGGGTTGGGGTGGGGAGAGAGCGCCTCCTGCTGGAGCCTCTCGGGCAGGCTCTTGTTGCCAGCCCTCAAGGCCGGGGACTGAGGGCTCGGGAGGCAGCTCCGGGTCCACCTTGGTGACTGCAAGAAAGCAGGAGCGTGAGAGATGCAGGAGCCTCACCCACTTAACACTCCGTCTTCTGAGTGGTCTCCTGCTCCTTTCCTCTCTTCTCCACACCCTTCTCCCCTTTCAAGAACTGTTATCCAGGGACTCTAAATCCTCTGTCTCCCTTTCCCAGGGTCCTGCTGAGCTCTGGGATAGTGCCCAGTTTTAAGGTTGCTTATGTAAATTTCCTGATTTCTTGTCTCCTCAGAATGGCAGCAGCTGTAGAGGAGAAGGAGCACGAGATCAGGTTTCCAGTCCTAGGTCTGGGAGCTACTAACTCTTCTGAACTTCAGTTTCCTCATAAAGGCATCTGTAAAATGAAGGGAATAATACCTACTTCACAACTGTTTGGAAGATGCTGCAGGATTTATTAATAAAAATGCTAATAATAAGTAGTAACATGTCTATGGTGCTTTCCACATACCAGGCCCCGTTCTAAGCACTCTACGTATATTAACTCTTTTTTCTTTTTTTTTTGTGGTACACGGGCCTCTGACTGTTGTGGCCTCTCCCGTTGCGGAGCACAGGCTCCGGACGCGCAGGCTCAGAGGCCATGGCTCACGGGCCTAGCCACTCGGCGGCACGTGGGATCTTCCTGGACCAGGGCACGAACCCGTGTCCCCTGCATCGGCAGGCGGACTCTCAACCACTGCGCCACAGGGAAGCCCCTATTAACTCATTTTAATCCTTATGCAACCCTATGAGGTAGATGTTATTCTTATCCCCATTTTGCAATCGATAAAACTGGGGCTTGCAGAGATAAAGTAACTTACCAAAGGTCACACAGCTAGTAAGTAGCAAGGTCCAGGTACGCACCCAGGAGGCCTGGCTCCCGAGCCAGTACTCCAGCCCACTGTGCCATACTGTGTTTGATGGTGCCCTCCACAGTGGCTGCAACATAACAGACATTCAGTAAATAGTTGTTGAATTTGAACCGTCTCTAAAAATGTCTCTCACCACTAGACAGAGATTACCTGAAAGGGGGAAGGACTGTGCATTGGTGTGCTTGGACATCACCATCCCCAAGACAAAGAGCTGCCACTTTGGGAGTGTTGAGAAGGACCAGTGAAAACAAAACATCCCAGGTAGAGGGAAACTGGGAGCTCAGCTCATCCGGACTCCACTGCTCCCAAAGCCAGAAGGGCGTAAGTCATAGGAAAGCTGCCCTTCTCCACCCACTCATTAACTTCCCAAGGTCACTGTTCCCCCACAGGTGGGAGAGGAGCTGCTCCTAACCTCCCACTTCCCAGGGCCCTGGATCTTGGGTCATTGGAGCAGATCATCACAGGACCCCTGGCCAAAACCCTCCTATTCCTGGACTGTTACCACAGTCCCAGAACAAGGAGGGAGGAGTAGGCATCTGTGTAAGAGGTATGGAGGGGTGGAGGTGGGTGAGCATAAAGCAGAGAGGAAAACTGGAAGAAACTGGCAAGGGGCGGAGTCTTGAGTGTTCAGTGTCTCTCATTTCTCCTGCTCAAAGCTGTTTTACGTGTCTCATTATCCATGCTGAGTTTGCACAGAATTGAAATAAGTTGCTCAATGTACAGTTGACCCTTGAACAACATGAGTTTGAATTGTAGGAGTCCATTTACATGCAGATTTTTTTCAGTAGTAAATACTGCAGTACTACAGGAGCCCATCAGCAGTAGGTTGAATCTGCAGATGTGGAACTGCAGAATCAGAAGAATTGCAAGACGGAAGGCCAACTATAGATTATACCTGGATTTTCCACTGCTCAACGGCTCAGCGCCACTAACCCCCACATTGTTCAAGGGTCAGATATAATTTTAATTTTTTTTTATTTCCATATGCCATTCTTGAAGTCCAGATTCCCTATACATAATGTACTAAGGTATCAAAATTAGAGGCAAACTGTGGACATGCCAAGTCCGATGGGCTTTCTGCAGACAAGCCAGAAGTTTCCTGGGTCAGTTTCCTAATCTGTAAAATGGGAGGTTTGAACTGGACAACCTCTAAGGTTCCCATATATGACAACATTTGATGGCTCAGTGAGTTCCCGGGCTATGGAGGGCCTGGTGGCTGCTCAGTTAAAAACGCATCATTTCTCTGACTGCAGTAAAGGGGCCCACTTGGGGCAGATGGGTCCTCTTGCCCCTCCATTGCTACAGCCTTACAATCACCTTGGTTTTTGGCGTTACCACCAACCTTGCACTAATTTAACTTCCAGCATGCCATGCATACGATAGGTGCTCAGTACAATTTTGTGACCTGAATCAAACTCAAATTGATCAGTTGAATCTCTGCCCCCTAGGACATACTCCAAGAACACTCAGTCCATCAGTTGTGTGCCAGCCAGGGGCCTGTCTTCTGGAACGAGTAACTTGGGCTCCTGGACTTGAAGCAG
Organism: Grampus griseus; assembly: GCF_964374135.1. NCBI lineage: Eukaryota > Metazoa > Chordata > Mammalia > Artiodactyla > Delphinidae > Grampus > Grampus griseus. The sequence goes on from NC_139017.1 coordinate 87,416,548, forward strand.
CCCTAACTTTGAACAACTACCTAGAGACGTGCCTCTCCCCGGGGATAAGAGACAGCACATGTCACATAGCCACTGGGTCTGCAGAGAAGGTGAAGACAGGGCCCAGAAATGCAGACCCTTCTCATAAGACAATCTGCCAGAAAAAAATGTGGAACGAAACACCAGGGGAGGCAACATTGCCCCTTACTCTCTATGCCATGACTCCCGCATTCCTTCTACCTGGGAGTGGGGCCCAGAAGACGTGACTCTAAGGCCCTGGAAGCTAAAGGAGTCAAGGCCCACCATGTCTGCATGGACATCAAGTGTCTGCCAGCAGGGCTTACCCAGGGTCCCAGACTGCGGGAAGCAGACATGGTTTCCACGTGGAGATGGAGGGGTGCTGTGCAGCCATGATGGAGCCCTAGGCAAGAAGGCATCAGACATTTCTCCTTTTCACCCCCTCAGCCTTGCCAGTATCTCTGCACTGACCCCTAAATTCCAGTATTCCCATTTACCTCCTAACAGAATAGCCAATATACCTGCTCCCCAGCACTTCCTCACTGATGGACCAGGGTGAAGCCTGAGAGGGCTGTGGGTAACGGTTTCACAGGGGAAGCCCAGGGAACCTCTCTCCATTCCTAGCTCATATCATCATGCCTTCTCGGACACTCTTGTCCTCCCTCTGCTCCCTTCCAGCACCCCTTCCCTCACCTCTAGGACTTCTCAGTACCTGGAAGGCTTTGCCACCCGAGGATCTGGGGTCTGGGCCTCTAGCAGGGGTATGGTCAAGTTACAAACAGCCGTGTCTCAGGATGCAAGATGTACATAAGTGCCCAGCCCAAGGCCACAGAGGTGTTGGGATTCACATACACCTGTTTCTTAGATGCAGAGCCTCCATCCCAAGGACCCGAGACTGGCCTCCCTTCAGAGAAGAGCGTGCCCCTCCTAAGCCAGGAAAGATTTTCAGGGGGCTACAGCACCTCTCCCTAGGAGAGTTGCCGACGCCCAGGACACAGAGTTGCCCGTCAGCCTGGATGCCAAAGGATTCATTCCTAGGATGAAGGGGACCCATTTCTATGACATAGAGCAAGATAGATGAGGAACCCTGTCTGCCTGCAGGATGTGGGTACTCCTGCTGGCAGCAGATCAATCCCCATCTCTAGGCTTCAGAGATACCCACACCCCAATATTGCCTTCGGGATACCTGGGGGCCCATCCCCTGACAAAACTGCCCACTGTAAGGTAGGATGGGCTGTACCCTTCTGTACAGTACCTCAGCATTCACCACCAGGCCTGGGTCTGGCCCCCATTCCTGGCCTAGTCGGCAACTCCTACCTTTGCTGAGCAGCTCCCGGCTCCCATGTGATAGCTCCTCTCAGCTGATGCTTCTCCAAGGCTGCTGAAGCCTGAACCACTGCAGTGATCAGTGAGAGGCAGCCGGCAGAGCAGGATGCGCTGAGAGCTTCTGGGTCCTAATGGCCTCCTGCTTCCCACCCAGCCCCTTGGAGCCACTTCTGCAGCCAGGAGCCAGGCACCAGTGCCCCCAGGCAAGGCGCCCAGGAGTGGGCCCAGCCCCTCCCCCTCCTCTCAGGCTTCTGGAGTGGTAACTCAAAAACCTGTTGGGGTCAGGTGATGGCAGGTGGGGGAGACCCTCCTGGCCAGCCTGATGACATAAAAAGAGCACTCAGAGTCAGAAAACTCAGGTTTAAGGCCTGGCTCTGGCAGTTACTAACTGTGTGACCTTGGGCAAGTCACTTGCCATCTCTGATCTTAGTTTCTTATCTGTTCAAAAAGAATATAGGACAGATGATCCCTAAAGGTTCCTGACAGCCCTGACATTGCATGGTTCTGTGACATCAGAACCAAGGTGCTTTTGTAGCAGGCCAGTCAGTACAGGCACAGGGCACTAGGGTCAGGTCTGGCAGGGGCCGTGGCTCGAGGGTGTGGCCCAAGGTTTGGCTCCTTCGGAAGCTGCCGCATGTATAGAGAGGACAGGTTCAGGAGTGGCTGTCGGGTTTGAAGAGGAGCTAAGGGCCTTGTCCTAACCCTGCACTTGCCCCTCAAAAAGTGCCTTCCTATTGTCTTCTTAGATTGTATGTTTATGTGGTGTGGGGCTGAGAGAGCTGGTGGAGATGGGGGAATCCAACATCCTCATAAGCCACCTTGTGGTACCAGCACTGCACTGCTCCCTGAAGGCAGAGTGGGAGGCAGGTACTCAGGAAGGCTCTGATTGGTCTGGATCTGTGGGATCTGCGGGACTGAGCAGAGCTGGGGAACATTATCGGCAGAAGGTCCAAGGCCAGGTGATGAGTCTTTGGAGGTGAAATGAAGGGGCATGGCTTCCCACCAACTATGAAGAAAACAGCTCCGGGCTTCCCTGGTGGCGCAGTGGTTGAGAATCCGCCTGCGATGCAGGGGACACGGGTTCGTGCCCGGTCTGGGAGGATCCCACATTCCGTGGAGCGGCTGGCCCGCTGAGCCTGCGCGTCCGGAGCCTGTGCTCCGCAACGGGAGAGGCCACAACGGTGAGAGGGCCACGTATCGCAAAAAAAAAAAATCTTAAAGAAAACAGCTCCCCCAGGATTAGGACTGACACCCAAGGATAGGATCCTAACATTGTAGAGCTGTAAGACATCCTACAGGCCAAGGCACCCATATTTGTGAGGCCCAGAGAGGTCAAGAGATTGCCCAAAGCCACACATGGCAGAGCCATGAGCCTAGACAAGGAATTCAGGCATAATATCTACTCCAGAGCCCTCTTCCCTGAGACTCACCTATACGGGAACTCCCTCTGTCTCTAAAAGGGAAGAAAGGGAATTCTGGAATTGTTTACCAGACCCAACCCAAAGAGCCATAAGAACAATGAATCACCCAGGAAACTCAGAGGGGGCAAGGTGGCTGCCCCAGGTCAACAACAAAGAGGCCACTGACCAGCCCAGACCCGACCCTGTGATCTCCAATATCCCAGCCACCCTTTCCTGAGCTCTTAGGAGTGCCAGCCCCTTTACATACGAGACCTTCAATCCAGTTCTATAGCAGCCATTACTCACCTTATTTTACAGATGAGGAAATGGGTACCCCGGGTGAAGTGACTTTGCCCAGGTCACATAGCTAGTAAATACCAGAGCCAATATTTGAACCCAGGTTTGTTTGAAGCCAAAGCGTTTACTCCTTCCCCCCTGCCCCCATGGCTTCCCTGGAGGCCTGACATGAGACTCTGGGCTGAGGCCCTAAAGCCAATTCCATAGAAATGGCCACTACCTTCTAGGAAACAGCCTAAAACAAAATTAGATATACCTGAATACAGGGAAATCTAATTAAAATGTCAAATGAGAACCTGAAGACAGCAAAGTGATTTTTATCAAACCTTGTGCTATCATGTCGGCAAGATCATCTTGGCATCAGTCAAACCCTCTGTGATCAGGTAAAGTCTATCCCTGATCAGCACCCACATCATTCCTGCAGAAGCCCAGCTCAGACTGACATGGCCCCCTTCCAAAGATCCGCAAAGAACCAGAGAGAATTCGGGCTCATCAGAACAGGATTATAGAAAGAGCACTGGAGGGAATTCCCAGGCAGTCCAGTGGTTAAGACTCAGCACTCTCATGGCTGGGGCCTGGGTTTGATCCCTGGTCGGGGAAATAAGATCCCGCAAGCTGCGCAGCGTGGCCAAAGGAAAAAAAGAAAAAGAAAAAGCACTGGATTGGTCAGGAATCCTTGGTTCTAATTGGGCTCTACTCTATTGGTTTATAGTAAGACCTTAGCCTGTGAGTTGGCCATCTGTGCCTTAATCTTTCTATCTATAAAATGGACAAACATTCTTCACTTCCTAGCTTACCTAATAGGGATAGGAAGCCTATAATACTTAGCCTGCTTCTCCGGCTTGGGGGAGTTAGTACCCTGGCTGGTCAAACAACTGGTGTGGTGGCCAGCGGGCAGTCTCCAGGTCCTGAGGCCCCTCCCAGAGAGCCTTTGGGAAAGGTGGTTGCAAAGAGGCAGTGGATCCTAGAGCATCTTCTCAGTTGCTGGAGGTCATCTTGGCTCAGAAGAGGCAGAAGGAGAGGAAAAACTGTCTATCCTGGCTTGGAGGCAGCTGGTAACAATAATAACAAGAATAACAAAGATGATGATGATACTAGTTCTTGAGGGCCCAATCTGGGGAGGACTTTTTATGCAATATCTCATTAAATGAACTCAGGGTTTGGAGTAGCTATTGACATTACATCCTCCCACCCCACCCTGCCAATCCCTCCTTCTAGAACTTAGCACAGTGGAGGAGGTGGGAAGGCCAAGGTGGAGAAACTGGAGGTGGTCCCACAAGCCACATCAGAGGTCCATGGCCCACCGTACTGCATGCATACCCAGGAGTGGGCTCCTGTTACAGGTTGGGGACAGGGGTACCCCTCTCCTCAGGATCATGGTGGAGCCCTTGGTGCTGAGGTCTGATTTCTCCATCCCAAACTTTCTCCTTCGTGCAGCCCTGCCCTACCCTTGCCCACCTCTTGACAGGGCTATGTCCCCTCCCACTCTTTCCTGCCTCCTCAAGATGAGACCTTGAAGGGGACCAAGTTTATCTTTCATTCGCCCATCCATGTATTCAATAGTCTCTTGAACGGTCTTTATGTGCCCACAGCCTTCTCCCTGCAGCCCCTCGCCTGCTCAGTAGCACGCACTGCCCTCCTCTGCTCTCTCTGCATCTGTCAAAGGCTGCTCTCAGGAAAGAGGCTGACAAATCCATTCACACTGATAGCAGCTTAATGTGTTCTCTCTCCCAGGAATATTAACAATTTAACAGGGAACAAAGGAAAGAAGCCGGATGTTGGGATTCCAGCATGACCAGGGGTGTCCCTGAGATCCCACAACAAAGACTGGCCTCACCCCCCAGGACGCCAGCATGGCGCCCTCCCTGCACCCACCGCCATCCACATGGACACCCAACCCTCCCCACGTGGAGAGCAGGCTCACAGCTGGGACCTCCCCACCGCAGCTCCGCACCCAGCCGTCCAGAGCCCCCTGTGCCAGCTCCAGCCACGCCTGCTCCCCAGGCAGCCACCCCCCTGCCCACCATCTGTGACCAAGCTGAGGGGCTGAGGAGGGAGTCAGAGGAAAGCAGAGGTGAAAGCCTTTCCATTCCCTTTATTCCCCCACAGTCTGGCCTACACCCCCTGCCAGGAGCCAAGATCCAACAGTATATTCAGCCTGCAGCTGCCACTGGTCATGTGAGCCCATTGCTAGGTTACAGGGACCCAAAAATAAATCTTTCCCAACCAGATTAGAAACTGGGGGCCTTGGATGAACCAGGCTCAAAAGAGTGACAGGAACACCCACAGTGCATGTGCAGGCCAGGCCTGCTATGAGACGGGGGAGTCTTCCCTATGCTGCCCACACACCCCCATCCATCAGCTGGGGCTCAATGCTGGATCCCCAAAGAAAAGTTCCCAGAGAGCTGCTGGGCCTTTGATAATTGCACAATAAATAGGTCTCCAGGGAGAGTGGCCCTTCCTCACTAGCATCAGGGGCTGCTTGGGCAATAGCCCTCTGCCTGTTCTTACCATCCAACCTCCTCAGCATCAGCCTGCTCCTCCACATGCCCCACCCCACCCCCGGTGTACCTAAAAAGCGCCATTAACGGTTTGCCCTGTGGCTTGAGGGCCGATCTGTACCAGTTGCCCTTTTCCAGACTTGGGGAGGGAGGGAGATCTAGCAGTAGCCCTAGAACAAGGCACTTTCACAGAAGAAATTTCACAACAATTTTCTGCGTTAGTTTTAATAACTCCACTTATACACGTGGAAACTGAGGCTCAGAGAGGTTAAGTGACTTTCTCAGAGCCACACAGCTGGGCAGCTGGGATTTAAATCTCAGATCTCTATTTACTGAGTCTGGGGTTAGGAAAAGGAAGAAGACAGGGAAGCACAGCAAAGGAAAGTGAGGGTCCCTGAAAACCCTTCCCTGGAGCCTGATAACCGGACATTTTACTTACCCTGAGTCGGGAGTGTTTTCTCTCCCTGCTGCCCTCCTCCACATCCTCTGAGTCAGGCCACAGCTGACTCAGCCCACATGCCTTCTTCTTCATGGCTTTGCACTCTGTCACCTTCTCTGGTCCAGGACCTAGATGGTGCTTAGGCCTGAGGGGGGTCATGTACAAATTCCCACTAATCATTACCCCTCTACTTCAGAACCCCCAGCTGGAGTCAGAAGAGCAGAGCTGCAAGGGTCATAGGAGGTCAGGTAACTATTTTACAGATGATTAGACCCAGGGACAGGAAGTAAGTTGCCCCAGGCTACACAGCTAGAGGGTGAAGGAGAAATGACCAGAATCTAAGTCTCCAGATTTCTATCCCCCCCTTTTTTTTTGCTTGTCACTCAGGATAGCTGGAGGTCTGTCATACCTGGCGCTGGGGCAAACCTGAACTTTCCCCAATACCAGGCTCCCTTCCTCAACCTACCACATCTCCAAGGCCCCCCCCACCTGCCTGTTCTCTTCACTAAAGTGTTCCTCCTCCCCAGGCAAGGGTCCAAGGAGGCCCAGACACCCCACTCACCTCCCTGTACAGTCCTTGCCTCCCTGTCCTGAGCACACTCCCGTCATCGCCTGAAGCCTCAGAGCATCCCATTCCCACCTCCTGCAGCTCCCAGCAGCTCAAACTGCAGGCTTCATGTCACTCGATTCAAGAATGTTTACTGAGCACTTTCTATATGCAAAGCTCTGTTTAGGGGGTAAGAGAAATGGTACGAAGGTGAAACAAATATAAACATTGCCCTCTTGGTGCTTACAATCTAGAATGGAGATGAAGCAGGTTATAACCTTCAAAGGAGAGTCAAAGTGCCATGGAGATTCAAAGGAAAAAGTGAACCCACTCCCTCAGGAAATATGGGAAGGCTTCCTGAAGGAAGTGGCATGGATCTTAAAGAAGGGGTAGGATTTAAACTGTGAGTAGTTGAAAGAGGAGAGGAGGAGAGCAGTTCAGGTGGAAGGAGCAGGTCTAGCAAAAACGTGGAGACAGGCAGGTTTATGGAGACAGGGCACGATAAGTTGTCCAGTTTGACTGAAAAATAATCAGGGAAACATAGGGCCACAGATGTGCCCATCTCTGGTCTTTTAGTGAGTCAGTTGACAAGTATTTACTGAATCCACAAGTTCCAGAGTGAGGGGATGAACTCAAGGCTGGGAATTTTCCTTATCATTCAGGCCTAGAGAGAGGAGAAAAAACACATAGGTCATCAAGGAGATAGTGCCTGTGACCATATGACAGAGTGAACTCAGGGCCATCAGAGATGAAGTGATGTAGAGACCAAATGATACCCATGAGTCCCAGGTGGGGCTCTCCCTCGTGACCTGCATGTCCATTCTGTGGGGGAGGTGAAGGATGGAGCGGTAACTTGAGTGCCTGGAAATTCTCCCTTCTAGATTCATGGTGTCATAAGAAGCTGCCCAGCCTGATCTGCAGGGACAGGGCACCCTGGACCACCCAGCTGCTCATTCCGAAGCGGGCTGCCCAGCTGCCCAGCTCATTGTCAGGTCCTGGGCTCTGACCTAAGACCAAAGAGTTGAGCTGGGTTTCCCAACCTGGGGTCCACAAAGCACTCCCAGCAGTGCCTGGTCTCTGACTCTAGGGGGCGCCCCTGCTCTACATCTCTGGGACAGTCCCCCTAAGCAACGTGTACTCAGCCCCGCCCGCCCAACTGAGCCCTAGGGTAACCTGACCCTTCCTTCTCCAGGCTGGGCACAGCTGAGCACAGGGATACGGGCCCTATGGCCTCTTTGCCAGACAGTGTTCTTTCCTCCAAAGTCCTCTCCCTGCATTCGTGACCCACAGGACCCCCCCCACCCCATCCAACTCTCATGCCCCCACAGCCAAGGAAGGTCCAGACTCCCAGACCCAGTGCTCCTTAAGGATGGAGAGATGGACTGTGAGTGGCCCCTTGGGGTGGGGGTGGGGCCGATGGTCAGCCCTCGATCACCTACCTGAGGACTCTGTTGCAGAATGGTGTGTGAAAGCTTAGTCTTTCAGATGCCCTAGCCTGGAAGGGTAGGCCTGGAGGGTCAAAATCAGCCCTGGGGGCGGGGGACCCTGGGCTGGAGAGAAGACACCAACTGCTACATTTCAGGGCCTCTAGGCCGCCCTGACAGTCAGAAACCACAAGAGGGCAGTGTTGGCCACAGAGCTGCAAACAGTTGATTGCGGTTTCCAGGTAGAGGCTTCTCACCTCCAAACCTCACCGGCTTTATCCCTCCTGGGGCACTTGCTGTCCTGTGGGCCCCGAATTTTCACCTTTCTGACCTCCCACAATCTTGGCTTGGAGGACCAGGCAAGAGGGCCAAGGCTCCCAAGAGAAAATCCCTCCTACTCCTAGGAGTTGGGTAGGAAGAGATGAGCAGGCTGACATCCTGGAAGGAGCAGTGAACTCAAGAGTCCAGAGGTTGCACCTGCGTAAGTGAGCAGTGCACTTGGGGCTACTCTCCTCACTTCTCTGAGCCCAAGCTCCAAATGAGGATTGGACTAGACGTGTATATGCTCTCTAAGGTCCTTTGCAGCTCTCGATTTTGAGTCTGAGTCACAGCTGCTGTCCTCAAGTGGCTTCTCTCTCCAGGGCCCTGGCAGCTTGAGAGATTCAGGCCCTGGGGGTAAGGGGCTGGGTGCAGGAAATAGCAGTGGGCACATCTGCTCTCCACAAACCAGGTCATTCCTATGGGAATTACAGGCAGAAAGAGATTCAGTCCTAGGACTGGGAAGGGACCCAAGAAGGGATAACCAGCATCAGCTGGGCCCCAGAAAGACCCCTCTAAAGGGCTCCATCTGAATGGTTTGTGTGTGACTGTGTGAATGGTAGGAGGGCTGGAGGCTGGCTGAACAGTGTCCCCTCCCACACCCAGGCTACCCAAAAACCACGGGGCCAGATTGGACAGCCCCAAAGTGGAGGCTGCAGAAAGCCTAGACCCCTAACCTTGGCCTTTTCACTTCAAACACCCCAACAGTCACCTTCTGCCCTTCTCCCCACATTGCTCTGACTCCTGCTTCCAGCCCATACCCTCATCCCCAAAAGCAGAGCTCAAGGTTTGAATCTAGGAGAGGGTCCCTGCCTGACCTTCCCGTCTCTGGACTCCCGGCCCACCCCCTATCCCTCCAGACCAGCTCTGTTCCCTGTGCCTCTTTGTCCCCAGGCAGTGTCTCCTGACTCCTGTCATTTCACACCAGGCCCCTGGACACACTCTCCCCAAGCACCTCAGCTTCCTGATGGGGCATCTGATCGGGCACCTGGGGCCTGACCCCACTCAGCACAGGGTGTGTCCTGCTACTTGTATCCCAGCTTCTCTTTCTTCCCTGATGGCCCCATTTCTACCTTTTCTGTCTCTTATTTGGCTTCCCTCGTTTTATCTCTCTCATCTGCTCTCCCTAGCCTGTTCTCAGAACTCTCCAAGTCTCAGAGCCTCTTTGCCCTGGGCCTCTGCTCCCCCGCCTCTCTGTTTCTTTGCCTCAGTGTACACCTTTCCTTTCCCATCTCTCTCTACACCCTCACTTCCTCCTCTGCAGTGAGTACATTGAGAATCTGATCCATCCCTCTCTGGACTGAGGGTATAAATAGCAGAGGGAGGCTGGGCTGGGAGCCAAACTTGCTACCAGCCTCTTCCTTGCAGCCACAGGCTTAGGCAACCAGGACCAGTAGTGGGGAGGGTCCTGGGCAGGGTCTCCGGGGCAGGGAATTAGAGAGTTGGGATTGAAGGCCACTGTACAGAGTGGCAGATCCAGACAGAGAGGATGTGACAGGAAGCTGGGGGTCTGGAGCCTCACGTGTAGGCCAGGTCCTCCCCACCAGCCTATCCACCCCTACTGGTTATGGAGTCCCTACTTCTGCAGCTAGAGAAGGAGCTCTGGGTCAGAAGACTCCCCAGGGCCACTCGATGGCCCTGCCCCCTCCTCCAGGGCACAGATGCGCGGGCACAGGTGGCTGCCAGCAGACAGCAGCTGAGGACTGGAGTGGAAGTGGTACCCTCAGGAAACAGGCCACACTCTCACCCCAGCCAGCTCCCTGGCCTAATTAGAGACTGGAACGGGCATTGATCGGCCCTGAGCTCATTATGTCACAGCTGGGGAACAGCTGGCCAGTTTTTTCCAGGCCATTAGCTGCACCATGAAGTGGAGACAGGGAGGGGGCATGCCAGCAGGATCAATACCCCGTCTGTCTGTGGGGGAAGTGCCTAGTGGCTGCCTCCTTCCGTGCTCCAGGCTGTGCTTCTCTCCGGGGCTGCCTGCCTGTGAGCCGAGCTCCTTGGAATTCATACACAAAGCTCAGCTCCTTCCAGCCTGGAGGCTGGAGAAACAGACTCTGACCTGACCCTGATCTGGCCTGCGGGGACCCTCTGAGTCTTCTCTCTCAGGGGATTAGAAGGACAAGAAAGAGGTTCAGGTTACCCACGCTGGTCTCCGAGGAGACCTTAAAAGTCCAGCTCCTCCCACCCCCGCAGCAAGTTGACACCTAAAGCAGCTGTTTCTGCTGGCCTGGGGCCCACCTGTCTGTGCCCCTGGGCTTAGCCGGGTTCGGTTTCCTGCGGGGTGGGGAGATGGGAGGGGATGCTCCAAAACTTGGGGAACGGCAGGTGGTAAAAGGAGGGAGGGAAGCAGGTCAGCTGGGCGGGACCTAAGACAGGAGGAAAAGTGCCCACATGGCCTGACCCCAGGAGGCCCACTGTCAGAGGGGAGTTCAGCTTTATTTAATGAGCTGGCTTTTTACCTGTGGAGTTAGGAAGTGTCAAGACCCCCAGAATATCCCAAGCCACACTTCTCAGTTTACAGAAATGAAAGCAAACTCTAACCTGCCTTAAGCTCCCTCTGCCTGGCCGACTACTATCAGGGCTTCACTTTAGTTCTCTCTGTTCCTTTCCTGTTTGTTCTGTATGAGTTCTAATGCAGCCCCGGGGACTCTCAGTCATACGTCCTCAGGCCACCAGTAGAGTTGTGGGAACCACCAGGCTCCCCTCCATCCTGCCTCTACGCCACTCCACCCCCAGCACCACCATGGGTCCAGCTGCTGGTTTCCTGGGCAGTTCCCCTACCCCGCTGAACAGAGGCCAGGATGTGCCGTGCCCTCTGCTCCCCAAACATCTTGCCCTAGCCTCTGTTTCCAGAATCAGCAGTGAACTGAGCCTGGGAGTCAGAGGCCTGAACTCCAGACTTGAGTTCCTGCTAGGCTTGAAGAGGCCGGCAGACTGGTTTAACTAGAAGGGCACAAAGGACAGAGGGCCCCTAAAATGTACTCCTCGCGTCATGGATGAGGAAACTGTGTCTCAATGAGCAGAAGTGATTTGCTCAAGGACGCCCAGCTGGTGAGAGCAGATCTGAGACTGGGTTTGCCGACTCCCAGGTGATCAGTGTTGGTTCTACTCCACCACGGGGCCTTGGCTGTAAGTTCCAAAAGCCACTGATCAGTGTCTAGTGGATCACCCTTGACCCATCCAGCACATCCCAACAAATCCACCCCTAGCAAACCCAGAGTGCACCCTCTTTCTCAGGCCTCTCAGAACCAATCAGAATGCAGGTTGGTCACCACTGCTGCCAGAAGCAGCCCCTTCTCCCGTGAGCCTCCAACAGGTCGGGAGCAACTGCTACCAAGGGATCTGATCAAGCGCAGACCGGCTGGGCTCTGCTGTGTCTGATGTTGATCCATCTGTCTGTCTGGGTCCAAGAGGTGCTGAGGGCAGAGGGCGTCCGGTGATAACCTGGCCTTGCTGAACTTCCTCCAGCCTGACTCACAGGGATAGAGCGAACTGGAAGAAATTAAGTATTGCTCCTTCTGCTGGCATTGTGAGGAAAGAAATGTCTACATGGACTTGAAGATGACACAGCACCTGGCCCCAGAATCGAAAGGGCACACAAATGAGCTCCTGGGGCCAGCTTCCCCGGGGCCACTGTCAGGATGGCCTCATGCTCCTTGTCTCCTCCTTTGACTCCAGAACAGGGAGTGACAGCCTTAAGCAGCAGGGGCTAAGATGCTGAACCCCTGTGGTTCTAGCCAGATGTGGTGGCAAGACAGCCTGGAGAGAGAACCCTAGCATAGGGTGCTTCAGGTGGGGATCTTGTGGCAGAAGAGCTCTGAGAAGCCAAGGGCACAGGAATCAGCCCCCCGAGGCTGGAAAGGGAGCTAGAGAGGCACCAACGCTGAACCATCTCCTGTCAGAGTGTCCATGATGAGGAGAGTCTTGGCTGGGTGTCACGTGGGTGCCATTTACTAGCCTTGTAGACTGGGGCAAGGCCTGGTCTCTCCGATCATTACACTTTCCTGATCTGTGACAAGATGCCGAGAGCCATATTTGCTTCACAGGTTGCTGCAGCTTTAAGGCTCACAGGGGGAACGTCTGTGAGAGGCTTCTGAAAATGTACAAAACAGGAATGATGATTTTCATTACCCCGCACTGCTGTCTGTCGGCACCTCTACAGTGGGTGGCATTAGGACCCTGATTCCTAAGTTGCCAGAGGGTGGATTGTATCACAGCGTTGTGTACACAAGTTTTGTGGGGAATGACAGAAGCAAAGGGCGTTGCCTTCTAGAAGGGATTACCCAGGCCCCACCAGCAGATGTTTATGAATCTATAACAGCATCCATTAGTCCCCACAGGGTCCCTCTGCTCACGGAGAAGGCGCCTAACATCGAAGCATCCAGGATACGAGTGCACGCACAAGCGTGAGCGCACAAGGACCCAGGCAGACGCACCATGGCAATCCATGGATTCGCCATCAACTGTCCCCCTTCCCAGGTGCTGGGCCTCCTCAGTTCTCAGTCCATTAAGGGAGTAATATCTCTGAGGATAACAACGTTGCGATGGTAACTGGTTGAAGAACTAAGAGAAATGTCTGGACTGAAGGGACAATTTTGCATTCATTAGTTGTAGTTTTCTGGGAGAAAGATACTACTAATGATTTATATTTGGTATCATATTTTATAACTTACAAAAGACTGTCACATTCATTACTATTTAAGCCACATGGCACTCTTAGGAAACACATACTATTTATTATCTGAGGCTCAGAGAGGTGAAGGGCCTTTCCTTGTCTTCGTATTTCGTGATCTTGATATTTTTGAAGAATATAGTCCAGTTGTTTCGTAGAATGTCCCTCAATTTGGGTTTGGCTGATGGTGCCTTATGAGTGGATTCAGGTTATGCATTTTTGTCAGGAATGCTACAGAAATGATGCTGTGTTCTCGGTTCATCTCCAAAGAGACAAAAAATGCTGATTCATCCTGTTTCAAGGATGTTAACTGTTAGCAGTTGGTTAGGATCATGTCAGCCAAGTTTCTCCACTGTAAATTCAATTATAAGTATTGTGTACTTATCAGTTAATAAGCATTTGTGGGGAGATACATTGAAACCATGTAAACACTGGGTTCCTCATCAAATTTTCACCCACAGGATTTAGCACTCATTGATGATTCTTGCCTAAATCATTTATTACTATGATGGTTGCTAAATGGTAATTTTCTAATTTTATCTCTTTTCTGTATTTATCAATTGGCATTCTAATATAAGGGAGTGCCTTCCCTTCTCACCACGTATTTATTCATATCTGTATTAACTCAACCATTCCTATTTTATGCAATGGGTTACTATACTGAATACTAATGCTAAAATTATTTACTTTGATGCCTAAATTGTTCCAGACTTGGCCTGTGGGTATCCCTTCCATCTGGATTATGTTTTTTTTTTTTTTTTTTTTTTTTTGCGGTACGCGGGCCTCTCACTGCCTCGGCCTCTTCCGCCACGGAGCACAGGCTCCGGAAGCGCAGGCCCAGCGGCCATGGCTCACGGGCCCAGCTGCTCCGCGGCACGTGGGATCCTCCCGGACCGGGGCACGAACCCGCGCCCCCTGCATCGGCAGGCGGACTCTCAACCACTGTGCCACCAGGGAAGCCCTGGATTATGTATCCTTTTGTTCCCATCATTCTTTGAGCAATTCCTTACTTTCTAGCACAACAAGATGCTCTAGGTTCATCTAGTAATTTTTAGGCTGGTCAGTCCTGGTTCTTTTTAGTGGAAAATTTAGAAACAAAGATCAGAGTGATCGGTGTGTTCACTGCTATTCAGGTATCATTGCTTATAGGACCTTTAAATAGACAGAACTAGAAATACATATGTACACACACACCACACACACACACACACACACACACCCTTACATCTATTTATCTATGTTTAAAACATGGGTTCAAACTAATTACCCTAATTCTGATGGTTTATTTCCTTTCCATAAATGTAATTCCTTTCACTAACCGTGAGAAATATAGCTCCCATTATCCTCAATATATTACCTATTTTCTCAAGTCCTCTACTTGCAATCAATCTCCTAATCATATGAGATATCTTCTCTGCCCCAGGCTCACCAAACATACTGGTTGCACTGGCCAAATTTTGACCCCAGTCTCACTGACCACACTAGCTATGCTGACTGAATCCTTCATCTATATCAAAGGGAAAGAGGAGAGGAAGGGCACATTCTATAATTTTTTGAAGGATTGCATTTATTTAAGTGTCTTCATCACATATTGAAATCAATTACACAGTCATTCAGACACACCCTATAACCTAAAGATATCTGTTCCAATAACAGAGCATCTTTAATGTTTCTAATAGAGTAATATAGCCAGTATTTATGAAGTTATTTCTAGATTAATCTGAAAAACAGATTATAACATGTGTGTTCTTCATTCTGCATTTTTTAAAAAGTTACTTTCTATTTACTTACTTACTTATTGGCTGCATTGGGTCTTCGTTGCTGCGTGCAGGCTTTCTCTAGTTGCAGTGAGCAGGAACTGCTCTTCGTTGTGGTGCACGGGCTTCTTTTGTTGTGGAGCACGGGCTCTAGGCACGCGGGCTCAGTAGTTATGGCTCGTGGGCTCTAGAGCGCAGGCTCAGTAGTTGTGGCGCACAGGTTTAGTTGCTCCACGGCATGTGGGATCTTCCCAGACCAGGGATCAAACCTGTGTCCCCTGCATTGGCAGGCGGATTCTTAACCACTGAGCCACGAGGGAAGTCCCCATTCTGCATTTTTAAAGCTCTCTCATAATCTGTTTTCTTATTTTATATTCATTCTAACTTTGTAAAGATGACAAAGTAGAGATCCTTTGCCCTACTGATAAATTCAGGAAAAAAATTTCAAAGAAGTTATGTCAGACTAGCTGTTTACCAAACCATTTGTTTTTACCTCCTGGGTGCAAGCTTGACTACATTTCCCAGCCTCCCCTGCAATCAGGTGTGGTCATATGAGAGTTCTGGCCAGTGGAATGTGGGCAGAAGTGATGAATGCCACTTCTACACCCATAACACCTTCCACACAACAGGCTCCAAGTCTCTTCCCCATCTGCTGACTGAATACAGAGGATCCATTAGAGGATTCCAAAGCCTGTAGCAGTTGGCTGAGCCACAGATGGACAGTTCTAGGTCCCTGTATCACCCTGTGCAAGGCCATCAGCTGAACATCTGCATTAAACTCTTATGTGAATGTGATGTTGACTTGTATTGTGATAAGAAACTGAGACTTGGAGGTTATTAGTCACGTCAGTTAGCTCACTCTAACTAATACAGAAAGTAAATTAATTGCCAAAGTTTACCCTTTAGAAGTGATGAAGCATCATGTTGAATACGACCTTCTGATCCCTACCTGAGGGTTCTTCCCATCAGATCAGACCAAGTTAAATAACATTTTCCTCTTTAGCGCAAGCATGACTCTAGACCAACATTTCATCCCTTCCCCTTTCCCAAGGGGACTGTGGCCCACATTTGCTGTTTCATGGATGCATCTTCATCAGATGAAAACACCTGGTTTGCCTAACACCTGGCCTCTGGCAGGAGACTTGCCCACCCTGTAGAGGTGAGTCTCCCCGGTGAAAGGGGACAGCCCTTCAATTTCCCACAAGTGGACTCTGGTTGGTGTGGCAGTGGTGACAAGGCCCGAAGTCTGGGGATGGTCCGAAAGGCTTGGGGACAAGTTGATTTCTTCCCCTGATACAGGAGGCCAGCAGCAGTTCCTGGTCACCTCTACATCCTGGCTATTCATAGGCTGACAGCTATGAATAGCTGTTCAGCTTGTCAGCGCAGTCCAGGCTTTTAGAAACTTACATCTTCCTGAAGAGGACGTTCCTCACCTTCCTCCCTCCAGGCAAGACAATTTTTTAAGACCAAGAGAGTTAGAGAAATCAGATCAAGAAGGTGGGGAAAGTGGGGAACAATGCAATAATATGGGGGAAAGGAAACCTCAGGCTGGAGATGTGGACATGAGAAGCCTTGGGAGCTTTCTCAATATCTCGGTCTAAATTTCTGAGTAAAGTCACAGTCATATTTCTAGAGTTGGGCAAAGCCCCAAGGTTTGCCTAGCCTTCATTTCATAGAGAAATGCCTGACTGTCATTTCATAGAGAGGAAATTGAGGACCTGAGCATATCCAAGGTCACAGAGGTAGTCAGGGCTAGGACTAGACCCCAGAACAGTGCTCTTAGCACTTTTCTACTATGTTTGCAGGTCTGATGGGAACCACTCAGTTCAAGCAGTTGGAGAAGCAGATTTAATTAGGATACTAAGTGCTCGAGAGTGTGGTCTCTGAGGACACATCTCTCCATGACCTTGGCCAACCCCCAAGCCTCCCTGAAAGCCTTTCCCTGCTTCTATGAGATGCCAGCTCCCATCACCCACCAGGGTCTGTCACAATCTGTCTGGGGTGAGTCGCTCAATTGCAAGGTGAAGCAGGAGTGGGAACATCTCCACTTAGAACTCCAGAGCGTCTGGGAAGGGAAAGTGTCTCCAGACTGGAAAGGCATGGAAATTTCCCTGAACCCAGAAGCATGCTTGGAATAGTATCAACCTCTGCATCACCGCTCCAGCCTGGCCTTGTTAGTGAGGCAAACTGCAATCAGGAGATAATTAGCTTGCTGTTATTTATTCCCTGCGTTAATCAGCAGCCCACTGCTTGCACAGTGGAGAGGGCTCCCGCCCCCAGAGCGGTGGGGGGGGGGGGTCCTCAGGGACCTTTAGTTACCAGCCAGGAAACAAGTAGCAGAAGACAAAGGGCTGTGGAGATGAAAAGAGGGAGGAAGAGCCCCGACTACAGGACTCGGGCGCTGCTGGGTGCACAGTGCACAGATCCCTGGGGAGAGGCGGCTCGGGATTACCAGGAGCCCCGGCAGCACTACGCTCCGCTTCGTTTTGTTCTTGGGGTTGGGCTCTGGTCAATAAAGGGCGGCTGGCATTCACATCCCTGTTCTGCCTCACTGCAGTCAAATTGCCTTTTTCCAAGGCGACTTTCAAAAAAAGATGACATTTATCAAAGCCTGCTGAGTGGTGACCTTGGTGGGAGGGAGAGAGGGCGGGTGTACTGTCTATGGAAGCAGGCGAAGAAAATGAGGAAAACCTTGGAGGGAAGGAAATGCTTTCAAACCTCAAAGTTGTTGGAAATGCTTTTAAGCCATGGGGAGATGGCTCTGGGTTTGAGGCCATGCTCAACTGCACTCCCTCTTGGCCCCTTTCTCTTCCTCACCAGCCCATTCTCACTGGCAATCCCTGCATTTCCAGATGCTCTATCCAAATAACAACCTCTGGTAAGGGCTCAGACCTATGACTTGATAACTCTGCAAAATATAGAACCTTAGAATCAGTAGCAGTTTCAGAATTTCTGTATAGGGCAGGCTAAGAGGTTGCTATTTGGTTGGAAGGCAGGGAGTGAGGGAGCTGGAAGATTTGTACTAAAGCTGTATTTGCATACCAAGTATGTTGGGTTTTTTTTTTACAGATATCATACATCTGTACGGAGGGCATGGATAAAGCTCTCGCAAGCCTCTTCTTGGATCCATTGCTGCATAGGATCCCAGAGTTGGAAGAGAACTTAGGGATCATCTGGTCAACCTTGGGTCCTACATAGGACTCCTCCACAAGTTTGCTCCCTTCTCTTCTCTGGCCCTTTACACACAGGCTCTTATAGCACCTGTCACCATGCATTGTGACCATCTATGTCTCAGTTTCTTTCACCAAACAATGACACTTAAGAACAGACACAGCTTCTTATGTGTCCACCTTTGTATTTCACTTTTCTACCCCTAAACACTCACAGGAGTTCTGCTGTATGTGACTGGGGTATGTGATAGAATGAATGAACAAACAAATGAAGGGACATCTGAGCAAGACAGTCATCCAGCACCTGCTTGAGTGCTTCCCGTGATGAGGTGTTCATTACCTCAAGATGAAAAAGATCCATTACTGGACAGTTGAAATGTCAGAAGATGTTTCTGGTCATGGAATGGAAATCTGCTTTTCTGACCCTTCTACCTGGTAGAGCAGCTCTTCCCTTTAGAGGCCCAGAAGAACAGAGTCTTCAATCTAGGATTCCATGGATAAGCTTTATGAGATCCCTGCCCCCAAGAAATATGTACTTAGGAGCAGGGAATCCACTGTTTCACAAAGGAGTCTGTATTACCAAATTTTAGAGCCATACTTCATTTGTTTACTCCCTCTTCCTCATGAAATATATACTAGACAAATAAAAAGTCCTCAAAAATGCTTACTTTTTTAGATTTTTCCCTCCTTGCTTTTCCAAAGAAAGCAGATCCCCAAGTTGTTATGTATCTTGAGCAAAACTAGCTCTGCTACTTTAACCACAGATGATTGGATGGGGATAAATTCACATACTGAAGTTAACCATGTATGGGTTGGGCACACAGGAGGCTAAAGGAAAGAGCTTGATAGGAATTCTTATCACAAGGGTGTTCCATGTTGGATGGTAGCAATTTGACTCATTCAAAGACTCTTCCTGGGGAAATAAACATCCTGCTGGTACCCACAGAAGGTGGGTAACTTCTGGGTTGCAAGCCTCTTTCTGCCACTTCAAACCACTTTTTCAGTTCTCCTAGCCTTGAAGGCACTGGGCTTATAGTGACTCCAGCTAATAACGCAACTCCCTAGTTACAATACACTTCTGCAGGGTCCTGCAATAACCTTCTCTCCCTGAAACCTATTGGGTAGGACTCTTCTTTGCAGTTCCAAAGAGTCTGACTAATACACAACACTTCAACTTTCAGAAGTGGTTATTATGGCTTCCTCCCAAAGTAAAAGGTCCTCATTGCTAAGTTATCCCTCATATATGACTACCAAAGTAAGTATTCACATACATTCTCATTAAATCCTCACAAAAATCCTAGAATAGTGGTTCTCAAATTTGGGGGTGGGATACAAAGAATCACCTAGCTTCACCCTAAATACAGATTCCCAAACCCCCATCTCTAGAGGTTCTAAGCAAGTCTGGGTTGGGCCTTGAAATCCATTTTTAAAACAAGTTCCTTGGAGATTCTGATGTAGGTAGTCTGAAGTGCACACAAAGAAAACATTGCCCTACAGGGTAGTGTTTCCCAACTGCCTTGATGATCAAAATGCTTCTCAGACTCCTCCCGTAAAAATTCTGATTCAGTGGATCAGGGGCTCTGGAATTTGTACTTTAAATAGGGCAGTTATCATAACGTCCATTTTATCTGTGATAAAACTGAGACCCAGGGCTTCCCTGGTGGCGCAGTGGTTGAGAGTCCGCCTGCCAATGCAGGGGACACGGGTTCGTGCCCCGGTCCAGGAAGATCCCACATGCCGCGGAGCGGCTGGGCCCGTGAGCCATGACCGCTGAGCCTGCGCGTCTGGAGCCTGTGCTCTGCAACAGGAGAGCCCACAGCAGTGAGACGCCCATGTACCGCAAAAAAAAAAAAAACAAAAAAAAAAAACTGAGACCCAGAATAACTTATCCACAGTCATACAGATAATTGATGTCAGGGGTGAGACTAGAATCCAGCTCTCTCAACACTCAGTCCAATGCTCTTTCTGCTGGGTCACAAAGGCCACACCACTACATAGAGGCCTGAACATAATAGACAATTGGTAGAGATTCGTTAAATGGAATCCACACAGGTTCTAGAGGGAAGAAACTATTTCTATAAAGCATGTTTGCATCTCACTCCACCCAGCCTTACCCCCAAGGCATAAAACACAGTGGTCGGCCCTAGGGGCTCAACAGATATTTGTGAGAGAATGCATTGTTGTATGATTACTGGACTGTTACCACTCCATCAACTACCTCTGGCTGTGCTCCTGACTGTAAATGAGCTGCCCAGAAATGAACTTGATACACCAGTTATAGTCTGACCCAAACTGAGTACAGCAGGAGCTCCTTTGCCCATGTTTCTACAGGAACTGCTGCCTGTTCTGGGGAGCCAGACCTTGCCCTTCCTGCTGGTCTGGGGTGTACCCTCATGAAACTCATATAAGCTGACTGATCTACTACTGGCCGCCTCACTCCTTCAGCCTCTACTGTGGCTTCCTAACCCTAGCCTCCCATTCATCAACACTTAGAACTCTGCTATGCCCATAACCTCAGCAGCTTTCCCCCAGTTCTATATGCTTTGCACTACTCCTGGAAAAGAACTCCTGGAAAATAACCCTGCATTGAAAAGAACCCTAAACAAGGATGAAGGGCACAGCCCACTCCTACCTCCCCACATTTACAGAGTGCCTACCACATGCTAGAGACTCTGTACATGAACTTATTAAATACTTATAACAATTCCATTAGGTAGATATTTTATGCCCATTTTACAGTTTAAGTAATTAATTGGCTCAGGTCACCTGGTGAGTGGCAGAGCCAGGATTTGATCCCAAGGAGCCTGGCTCCAGAGACTATGGTCTTAACCACAAAGTTACACTCCTTCTCCAGGCTGACTCAGTTCTGCCATGACCCAGCTTGTGAACTTGACTGCTAAGGTATCTTCCAACACTAGTAGTCTAAATTTCTCTCATCATAGGTAAGGTCCAGACCAGCTGACATAATGATTAGCCTGAGAATAGGCTAAGAACTGTATAAGTGGTCAAAGAGTAGAAACTTCAAACAGAAATGAATAGGGACTTCCCTGGCAGTCCAATGGTTAAGACTCTGCACTTCCAAGGCAGGGGGCATGGGTTCTATCCCTGGTCAGGGAACTAAGATCCGGCATGCTGTGCAGTCAAAAAAAGAAACATAAATGAATAGGTAAGGACTCAAAAAGTATGATTCGAGGGAAAAGATCTATTAATTCAAAGAGTTAGTCATGTTAGTCAAATGGCCTTAGATAAGTGAGAAAAATCCTTAACTACAAGTTTAACCTTTAGCTTAACTATAATCCTTTACAAAATCATAAAAGTGCTGAATCCCTATACTGGATATTAACTCTCCAAATACAATACAAACTAGTCAAGGATTCATACGATATGAACTAGCTTAGAAGTCTCACGTTAGCTAAATTCTAATTTTAGATATAAAGTCTTTCAAAATCAAAAGAGAGAGTTGCGTGTACAGGAAAAGAAAATATCAAAACTTTGACAAAACTTCTTAATGAAAAAACACCAAACTCATTTTGGAGGACCTCCTGGTTATTCAGACTCACAGGCAGGAGCTCCAGGGTAGTCTTATTCGTCAAATACTTTGGAACAAAAGTCTTCCATCTCTGGATGTCCAGCCAGCTGCAGGCTGACTGAGGTGGGGGAACCCCACCGCTAAAGGCTAAAATAACGTTTTGAGCCATGAATTTATTTGTCAGCAATACTTCAAAGCCACATCTATCTGATGACTCAGTGCAGGACTATTTTGAGATGTCCATATGTGGGTGTCAAAAGCCAAGAAAGTGTTCATGATTGAGCCATCAGGAATGATCACCTCTAAGGAAGCAGAATAACCCTGACCAAGAGCATGCGCTGCAGATTGAACAAGACACTGAAGGGTGTCAATGGCACCCCTCCACCCACAGCAGTGATTCCTCTTCTGCCCCTGGTTAGTATCCACATGCTTGTGGTTCCTGCAGGTCAAGTGGAGCTTCCAGAAAGTGTGCAGGGTTGAAGTGGAAAAGAGTAAGGAGCAGCAAAGAGGGATTTGGATGTCAGTTGTCCAAAAAAGAGGACATATTGGTCTCCTGGACAGTAAATAATGGGTGAGCATACTAAAAGGCAAGTTAAAAGGTTAAAAGGATCAGTGAAATGAGTGATGGTTTATGGCGTGGAGGTGGGAGGATGGCAACAGGAATCCTCCAGATTGAGCACCTTCAGGAACAAACTAAAAATGGAAACATAGGTGAACTGCTAGGTATAGAAACAGCTCAACCCAATGGTAAGGGCTTCAATTTCAACCCTTTAAGCAATACTTAACAAAGCAGTCATCTTTATTGCTACCCCTCCCAGAAATAGCTTCATTTTGGAGCCAGCTCTTTTGGAGATACTCTAAGAACTACAAAGACTGTGCTGATAGTAGTAATACCACTGAAGTTCTCCATAAAATGCAGAATATTTTTAAAATTAAAAATTTTTAATTTAAATTTTTATTTTAAATTTGTAAATATTTTTAAATTATAAAAGATAGCACAGAGAGTGAGAGCTTGAAAACATGAGTGAATGTTCTAAACAGGCAATACCCTAGAATGTGGGAACAAGGCAGACAGTTGTGCAAGGTGATCTGTACATATGTCGACATCAAGACCAGGGGATCAGGGCTTCCCTGGTGGCACAGTGGTTAAGAATCTACCTGCCAATGCAGGGGACACGGGTTCAAGCCCTGGTCCGAGAAGATCCCACATGCTGCAGAGCAACTAAGTCCGTGCACCACAACTACTGAGCCCGCGTGCCACAACTACTGAAACCCTCGTGCCGCAACGAAAAGTAGCCCCTGCCCTCCGCAACTAGAGAAGCCCGCGCACAGCAACAAAGGCCCAACGCAGCCAAAAAAAAAAAAAAAGATCAGGGGATCTCCTAACTCTTACGGAGAAAACCAGGTTTTTAAAAAGATAATACTTATAAATAATAAAGTACTTTCACACCTGTTACCTCATTTGATCCCCAAAATGTGTGCCTAGAGCCCGTGTTTCTAAAGCCCGTGCTCCACAACAAGAGAAGCCACTGCAATAAGAAGCCTGAGCGCCGCAATGAAGAGTAGCCCCCATTTGCTGCAACTAGAGAAAGCCCACGCGCAGCAACGAAGATCCAGCGCAACCAAAAATAAATAAATAAATTTTTTTTTTAAAAAAAAGGTAGCTTCCTAACAGGGTGCTTTCCTCCAGCTCTGACTGAAGTGATGAGTACTAGTTATTGAAAAAGAAAAAAAAAAGTACTTCTAGTATGGAGAAAAGCAATTTATCCCATCTCATAACCTGATATACATATCCAGCCTTTTTTGCTCAGATGCTGAGCTGACCAAACAATCTTTCAAATTGTATTTAGGAACACTGGGTTGATCCATTGCAGCAAGAGGAAATAAACACCCACTATAAATAACCTGTTGCTATTTATCCTGCCAAGGTCCTCTTTTTGTTGTAAATTAATAGATGGTTGTTCTGGTCTAGAAAGCATCTGCAGGAGAATTATCATGAGTCAATTCTTTATACCAGGGCCATCCAGTGGAACTTTCCATGATTATGTTCAAAAGGGTAGCTGGCCAAATATGGCTACTGAGCACTGGAAACGTGGCTAGGGCAACTAAGGAAGTGATTTATAATGCTATTTAATTGTTTTTAACTTCTTTATTGGAGTATAATTGCTTTACAATGGAATGCTATTTAATTTTAATTAAGTGAAATAGCCACGTGTAGCTAGTGGCTACTGACTTGGACAGCACAGCTCTAGACCCTTGGTACTCAAAGTGTGGCCTGTGGATCAGCAGTGTCTGCATCCTTTTATTAGCTTGTTAGAAACGCAGAATTTCAGGCCCCACCCTAGACCTACGGATTCAGAATCTGCATGTTGACAATATCCCCAGGTGATCTGTATGCACATTAAAATCTGAAAATGGCAAGGTTATTTCTGAATGACCTGAAAATTAAAAAAAAAAAAAAAAAAAGGATTGACTGAGAACCATATCTGTGGTGACCTCTTCAATTGCAGATATCCGCATCTGAGACTGGTGTCCAGCATAAGGGGGCTTCTTTCTTTGTATCTGTCTCTTATCCATCCCTTAAGCATAGCAGAAAGGGGGAAATGAGAGAAGGGAGAGAGCCTGGAACACCGAGTCTAAGGAAAGTCAGTACAGGATATGCGGATGGGGGTGCGGTGGGAAGAGCGTGAGTTTCTCAGGGATACCTGTACAAAACAAAATGATGGAATTCCCTTGATAATTATTGACTATGGATGATGGGTATATGGGCATTCACAGTATCATTTTCTCTTGTGTATGTATGACATTTTTTTAAATTGAAAAATAGATGTGATTTCAGAGATGATGTGTGTGATAGCCAGCCTCCAAAGTGGTCCCCAAAGATCATCTCCTCCTGGTATTCATAACTTTGTGTAGTTTCCTCCCATACTGAATCAGGGCTGGTCCATGTGATCAAAGTGGAGGTGACAGGTGTGACCTCATAAAGCTAGGTCAGGGTGACCTCTGCCTTGCTGTCTCTTGAATCTCTTGCTCTGAGGGAAGTCACCTACCGTGCTGTGAGGACACTCAGTCTTGTGGAGAGGTCTCTCCAGCGAGGAGCCAGGCTCTCCGGCCAACAGCCGGCCAGTCATGAGCGAGCCATATAACTGAGCCTCTGTGGAAGTTGATTCTCCAGCCCCAGTCAAGCCTTCCATTGACTGTAGCTCCATTTGTTTGCAACTGCCAAGCCAGAACTGCCTTTCAAGCTGCTCCTGAATCTCTGACCAACAGAAACTGTGAAAGACAATAAATGTATATTCTTGTATTAAACCACTGAATTTGGGGCAATTTGTTATACCGCAATAAAGAACTGATGCAATGTGATTTCAGAATTTCCCACACCCTGAATACCCTCCCTACATTATCACTGATGCCTGAAATAAACAGGAAAGACCTTTTCACACTGTGCATAGGGTTAACATGCTAATACCCCTTGAAGAGATAATACATTCCCTTAAATCCATGGTAAAACATGTGACATATAAATTCTTTCTTTTGAAAACTCTTAGCAGGCTAATATATTGAGACATTAATTTCAGTCTTGTTCTTGCTGTTGTAAGAAACTAGAAAAAATAAAAAGGTAATTTCTCCCTCAGGGTCTACCATCTCAAGAACAGCTAGTCTTGAATTATAAGGTCTAGGCTCTTCTCACGTCCCCTTATTCCCATGCCCAACCCCCAAAACACACACTGGTTAACAGCTTCTTGGTGTTTCAGGGACCACCCTAAAGAAGACACGCCCCCGCCCCCTTCATTTTGAGGATTAGGTAGCAGAGAAACTATGCTGGAATTGCTCCATAAGGGGAGGGGAAAGAGCTGATACTGGTTTAGGAAGAGGGCAAGTGCCAGAGTTAAGGGATGAATGAATGAATCCTTCCCCCAGGCTGGGAAGGATTTTGGAGTTTCCAGGAATGGAAACTTGTCCCTGGCTTGTATGCAGTCGGGGTGTGTGTGTGTGTGAGAAGGAGAGCGAGAGAGAGTTGCCTCACAGGGTGTCTGTGCTTGCACCAAAGATCCTCCCTTACCCCTACTCCTGCCCATCCACCTTGTAGGCTGTGGAGCTGTACCCTTTCAGTGGTACCCCAAGAGTCGTGGAACAGTAGCATCAAGACTGAAAAATAAAGGCCCTTCTCCAAATCTTTCCCCCAAATGTTGGAACTTCACAGACCTAGAAAGAGGGGAGGGAGGAACCTCAGAACGTGACTAATGAATTTCCCGCCAACATTAAGAGCCGGGAGCTCAACCAGATTTCTCTAATTTGTAAAATTAGAAGACATGTGACGCATCTTGGCCCAGAGCCAGTTGCAGCGAATTCACTTCAGTTAGACCTACTTTTCCTGAGAGAGGTTTTGGTAGGTAGAAGGATGGGGTGGTGAAGGGGCTGGAAAAAGGTGGAAGAAGTAATTGGGGAACTAAGGGGCCAGAGCCCTCCTCTCGACAGTTTTCCTCGCCAGGTCCCAACACTTTCTGAGAAGGAATGAGCGGCGCGCGACCGCCGGTCCGCCAGTCGGGCTCCGACACAAACACACGCACGTGCGCCCCGCCCCCGCCGCGCGCACGCGCCCCCAGGCTCGGCGGCGGTGACGGGCGCGCGCGCGGTGTTCGCTGCCCCCACGCCGCTCCCAGCGCTCGGATCGCGGCGCCTCCCGCTCCCATCACCGCTGCACGCCGGCCCAGCGGACCCGGAGACGGTGGCCGTGGTCTGGGGGCTCCGACGGCGCAGCGGTCGAGGCTGCGGCGCGGGGGGAGCGGAGCGGAGCCCGGCAAGTCCCCGGGAGGCGATGTTGCCGGGCGCGGGCCCCCGCGAAAGGCGGGCGCCGCGGCAGGCCGGCCGGTGAGGCGCCGCCAGGGGAGGCCGCGACGGAGCTCCCGGACCCGCCATGGGCTGAGACACGTCCTCGCCGAGCAGGTGCAGTGAGCAGAGGTCCCGCGGGGGGAGCCCGCCCCGACAGGCCCCGGGGCCCCTCAGCCCGGTTAGGGCTCGCCCTACCCAGCCTGTGCCCCGTCGACCTTCCTTCAGCTCCTCCCCAAAGGTCCTACTGACCCTGCCTCCAGACCCGGGCCCTGCAATCCCTGTAACCCCAACAGTCCCTGACGCCCCGGCGATCCCCATCCTCCGCTCCTGTGACCCTAGCGCAGCAGGCCCTTGTGCCCACCTCCTTCTCGGTCCCAGTATTTTGAGCTCACCGCCTGCACAGTGCTTGGGAACTACCCAGCATCTCTTCCTTTCTCTTCTAGCCCAACGGGGATGGGGCCGCGGGGTGGAGGGGTGGGGGAGAAGAGGGGAAGGCAGGAGAGTCGGTCCTTCCTGCCAGAGGCCCCAGTGACCACAAACCCATCCTCTTTCTCTTAAGCCTATGGTGAAAGTGACCCTTCCTTACCCCACCAGAACATGCCCGGGTGACTTCCTCCCAGATCTTCCTTGTGGCCTTCCTCGCCCTCCCCAGTGACACTATGCAACCCCAGTGTGACCTGCGAGGCCTCTGGCTCCTGCTGCTGTCCTTGTTCCTGCTCCTTTTTGAGGAGGCCAGAGCTGGCCGTCCCTTGGTTAGCTGTCCAGCCGCCTGCCTGTGTGCCAGCAACATCCTCAGCTGCTCCAAGCAGCAGCTGCCCAACGTGCCCCACTCCTTGCCCAGCTACACGGCGCTCCTGGACCTCAGCCACAACAACCTGAGCCGCCTGCGGGCCGAGTGGACCCCCACGCGCCTGACCCACCTGCACTCCCTGCTGCTGAGCCACAACCAGCTGAACTTCATCTCCTCTGAGGCCTTTTCCCCAGTACCCAACCTGCGCTACCTGGACCTCTCCTCCAACCAGCTGCGTACCCTGGACGAGTTCCTGTTCAGTGAACTGCAGGCGCTGGAGGTGCTGCTGCTCTACAATAACCACATTATGGCAGTTGACCGCTGCGCCTTCGACGACGTGGTCCAGCTGCAGAAACTCTACTTGAGCCAGAACCAGATCTCCCGCTTCCCTCTGGAACTGGTCAAGGAAGGAGCCAAGCTACCCAAACTAACGCTCCTGGACCTCTCCTCCAACAAGCTAAAGAACTTACCATTGCCCGACCTGCAGAAGCTGCCCGCCTGGATCAAGAATGGGCTGTACCTGCACAACAACCCGCTACACTGCGACTGTGAGCTCTATCAGCTCTTTTCCCACTGGCAGTACCGGCAGCTGAGCTCCGTGATGGACTTTCAGGAGGACCTGTACTGCATGAGCTCCAAGAAGCTGCACAATGTCTTCAGTCTGAGTTTCCTCAATTGCAGCGAGTACAAGGAACGTGCCTGGGAGGCCCACCTGGGTGACACCTTGACCATCAAGTGTGACACCAAGCAGCAGGGGATGACCAAGGTGTGGGTGACACCAAGCAATGAACGGGTGCTAGATGAGGTGGCCAACAGCACAGTGACGGTGTCCAAGGATGGCAGTCTTCATTTCCGGCGGGTACAGGTCGAGGATGGGGGCGTGTATACCTGCTATGCCGTGGGGGAGGCTTTCAATGAGACACTGTCTGTGGAGTTGAAAGTATACAATTTCACCTTGCACGGACACCATGACACCCTCAACACAGCCTATACCACCCTCGTGGGCTGTATCCTCAGTGTGGTCCTGGTCCTCATATACCTGTACCTCACCCCTTGCCGCTGCTGGTGCCGGGGTGTCGAGAAGCCTTCCAGCCATCAAGGAGACAGCCTCAGCTCTTCCATGCTTAGTACCACACCCAACCACGATCCTATGGCTGGTGGGGACAAGGATGATGGTTTTGACCAGCGGGTGGCCTTCCTGGAACCTGCTGGACCCGGGCAGGGTCAGAACGGCAAGCTCAAGCCAGGCAACACCCTGCCGGTGCCTGAGGCGACAGGCAAGGGCCAGCGGAGGATGTCAGATCCAGAATCAGTCAGCTCGGTCTTCTCTGATACGCCCATTGTGGTGTGAGCAGGATGGGTTGGTGGGGAGATTCTGCCCCAGGAGAGGTAATGCACCCCTGAAGGATATGAGGGGATGGAAGAGAGGGCTAGCTGCCCAAGGGAGTGGGCTCCCCCCGAACTCAAGGGAATTGGTCACGGTTACAGCAACAGGCAAGACCCCAAGCAGGGTGTGGCTGCCATGATTTTCAAATATGGATATGCTAATTCTCAGGCAAATGCTACACCCCTATCCAGAGCCCTGACAGTTCTCAATGTGGTGAAAGAAGAGGAGTGTATCTGAGCTGGTGGGAATGAGGAAGGGGTGGGAGGAAGAGCGGATTCCTTAAACTTTTTTGAGGTCATCCATAGCTCCTTAAGAGAAAATTATTTGGAAAAAAAAAATCATTTTTTCCTATCTCTGCCCACCCACACCTGCGATGTTGTGTGTGCTGGCGGGAGCTTCCACAGCAGCCATGTTGGGGGAAAGCTATGTTATCTTTGACCAGGAAGTCACACTTCACAGCTGGGGAAATTGGAAACCTTTGGAAAAACGAGTCAGGAAAAGGCTGAGACCTTAATCAGTAACACTCCCCAAAGCCGTTGTAAGACTTCCCACTAATGCCTTCCTCTTTCTGGATGAGCCCTGGGTGGATGGTTCTTTGCAGGAGCCTGGCCTGTTGCCTGTCAGATACGGCAACAATGTGAGATGTGGTATCTGTGCCTTGTCCTGGGACCAGTGGTACAGAGGGGTACAACATGAACCGAGGGGTCCCTGTCACAGCATAGGTGCCAGCACAGAACTTGGAGATGGGGGATAAACTCCAGATTGGCTAATTCCCTGGTTGGTGAAACCCTTGGTTAGCATTTGATTCCCAGCACCTGTGTGTAGCACCAGGGTGGAGGGTGCTGAAAGCAGAGCTTCTGTGGATGCCTGCCACAGACGTGGGATGGGGGCCTCTTTGCACTAGAAGGAGGAGGGTAAATCAGCCTCTATCATGTAGCATCCAGCTGGACCTACCTGATTTTTTTGTGTATGCCATCTCTTCATTCAGTCTCCTGGTCAAGTTCAGGTGGGATTCTGAGTGTTCCCTAATATGCTGCTCTGCAAAGGAAGGAGTCCGGGAAAGTCTGGCCCCAGCTGGGTTAGATTGGGCTCGGGGATGGAGGGGGCCGGGTATGTATCTCTTCTGTGTTGACAAAGCCGCTTTGCTCCTCTCTTAGAGATCTCAGCCCTGCTGCAAGGCCAAAGCATGGGATCTCATCATCCGAGGAGATGGAATTGAGTGGTCTCTGCCACAGAAGAATGGCAATTTGGAGTGTGGCTAAGTCTTGCCCTCTCCACGAGGTTCCAGGCAGTCTTGTAACAGACAGTCAGTGGCACTAAACTTTGAAAAGGAGACCCTGTCAGCCAGAGGTCTGTGCAGTTGTGGTTGTCAGGCCCAAGGAACTTAAGAACAGGCCCAACGTTCCATTCCAACCCAGTTGCAGGATACTTTGGGTATAGAGACGACAACTCCCTTTGACTCTACTGCAGGCCCTGGGAGTTGGTTGCTCTGAGCTTTGGCAAGGGGACGAGCAGGGCCAAGGTGAAAACGTTCTCTGACGTTGGTCTTTTCAGTCTCTCCCCTCTCTCCCACCAAGTCTCCTTCCATCGGAAGTTCTCCAGATCTTCTAGTTTTCTGATCTCTCTTTAGGTTCCAAGAAGTGTCATTTACCTGCGGGTGAAAGCTGCTTGCTAGGAGGGCCTAACTCCCGCTGCCTATTAAGATTCGGGGAGGGGACTGGAACTCAACGTCTGCTTCTTGTCTGTTCCCGGGATGTCAAGACTGCTGTCCATCCTTTATTAGTAACCTAGTTTTGTCAAGAGAGGTGCAGCATTTCCCTCAAGTACTTGCATGCTCATAGGGATGCATGCTTATAGGTCTGCATGCACCCCAGCACCTTGACTTCCATCAAGACAGTGAGTCTTCAGTCCCCACTAACGTCCACTTCCAGAGTGGTTTCCACCCATGTGCACAACTTCATGCACACAGTTTTCTTGCCCTGTAGGAGAGACAGTGACCATGCCAGGCTCCACAAATACAAACTTTTGTACTTTAGATTTCTGAACGGCCTGAAGCTTCACCCACATCTCCACGACACTGAATAACTTCTCAGCAAAGGCTGGAGTTAGGAGAACTACAGGTTGAAGATCTTGAGAGGAGGGGTGATGAGGAGCTAGCTGGCTCTTCAGACCCCTCAGAAACCTTCCTTGGATTAAAGATGATATATGTGAGAAATAAATGTAGAACTAGGTCAGTGACGGACCCAGAACACTGGCAGGGGACCAGGGAGCTGTAAGTTGCTCTTCCTGTGTTAACTGCCCTGGTAAGACAGGGGCAGGAGGAAAAAGTTGTCTGGTTATATTTCAGAGACTTCTGAAGATTCTGATACTGAAGCTATAGGAACCAGGACTCCCTCCTCAGACTTACCAGGGAATCGGGGAAAAATCTCACCTCCATACTGCAGCTTCCCCTCTAGGCACCATCTGGGGCTCTGAAAATCTTTAAAGTGAATGTCAAATGAAGTGGGTCTTCTGGGGCCTTCTAGCTGAGTTCCTGAGGACTAGGAGGGCCATTTGCTTCATAAATCCTACCCAGTTTAGGGCATAATATCAATAAAAGGCCCTGAGGATCTAAGTCTCCCCACTGTATCCACTAGGTTGGCCAGTACCTACCGGTTTGAGAGACTGGTAGACGTGCCTGGCTGCCCCACCAAGAGACTGAAGTGATGAGCCTCCTCCCATGGTTTCAGTTGATAGAACCCAAAGGTAGCTTTCTACCTGGGGGATCGGGTACTCAGCGTATGTAAGCTCAGTAGAACCCCGTGTAGGAAACTGCTAGCTCTGGTTATAAAGGTCGAGCCATCACCCCAACTCCCATAAACCAGACGTGTCTCCCAGGAAGCAGGTGTCCCTGGAGACAGAACGACAGGGCTGTACAATCTGTCTGTGTGATTATTTGTGATTTTTTTTCTTTGCCTGTATTTATGAGGCTCCTAGGAAGGAGCCAGGAGCAGGTATCCCCCAGCTGGGGAGAGTAAAGCCAACTGATTCCAGTTTTCCGTGTGTCCTTACCTTTGTACTTCCTCGTAGCCCTGCTGGCGGAGCAAGCAGGCCTCCCCATGTCCAGGATCCTAGTCTTCCCACTTATGTACTCTCAGGCTGGCAAACCTTGGAGCCTCTGGGCTCTGAAAACTAGACAATGATCATTAAACCTGGCTTGAGTCTCTGTTCTGGCATAGTCTGTGACTGGTTTATTTATCTTTTCAGCCTGTGGCTGGGGTTCACTGGACCTCAGAAGGGTGTGGCCTGTCTAGGGGGAGAAGAGTTAAATGCTGTTATAAGGGCATGGGTTGAATCCACATCTAGGCATTAAGATGGACCAGGGGTCAGCCAACCTTTTCTGTAAACAGCCAGACAGGAAACGTGTTCAGCTTCGCAGCCCATATAGTCTCTGTTACAACTACTCAGCTGTACCGTTGTGGCAGGAAGGCAGCCACAGACAGCACACAAATGAATGACTGTGGCTCTGTTCCAGTAAAACTTTATTTATGGACATTAAAATGCGATTGCCATATCATTGTAACATGTATTTGAGGTTTTTTAACCATTTAAAAATGCACAAACTCTTACTAGCTCACAGACCATACAAAACCAGGCAGCAGGTTGGTTTTGGCCAGCAGACCATAGTTTGCCAACCTGGCAGATATTCTCAAAAGAAATGTCACTGACGCTTTAGCAAGAGAGAGTTTAGAAATTCCATGACTTGGGGCTAGAGCCTGTAAATAAAGAAGGCTTTCTGGATCCCTGGGGAGGAGGGTTGTCTCCCTGAAGAGTTCTCTTAAAAGTCTGGATCAAGCCTGCAAACTGTACCATGGAAAAATGCTTGGACTGGGTTAAAAGAAACGATGGGAGAGCAGGTCGGTTTCACAGTATTTTGATTATTACCGGTATATGTTCATGTCGTGAATGGTAACCATCTTAGTTTGGCTTAAAGTATATTAATTTAATAGGAAGGTTATTATTCATTGACAGTGTAATATGTCCTAGGCATTGCACAGAACACAGAAATGCGGTCCCCACTTTCTTGGTACAGAAGACAGCTTACCAGAAATTGGACTGGATTCTACTAAAGTCTGAACATGCAGTTTCTTTGGCTACTCTCTTGGTAGGGGATTGTCATGGTAGATTCCACAAGGGAAGAGGAAATGGTATAAGGAAAAGAGAAACTAAAAGAATCAGAATTTGGGGAATTCCCTGGCGGTCCAGTGGTTAGGACTCCACACTTCCGCTACAGGGGGGCACGGGTTCAATCCCTGCTTGAGGAACTAAGATCCCGCAAGTCATGCAGTGCAGTCAAAAAATAAAATAAGAATCAGAATTTGAATAATTACCTAATTTCTTACATTGATAAAATCTTGACCAAAGGACAGTCCTCCTCTGTCTGGAAAGCTGTCTTTTTCTCTTCATGAGGAACAAGTAAAGTGGTGATGGATGGAGAGACCTCACAGCCAGCCACATCAGACCAGTCAACCTTGGCAGTCAATGCAATGACAGATGTTGATGCCAGAGCACCCCTAGAGTCTACATTTATATAGTATTTTTTAATCTTTCCAAAGCAGTTTTTGCTATGGCTGAGTTTAGCCAAGAGGGTGAGCTGATAAAGAGAACAGATCTGGGGAAGACTACTGAGAGTTCTCCCCTGTATTTTGGCCTGTGCCAAGCCCTGTCTCTGTGCCTGAAACGTTTTGATACTCCTTTCTCCATCATCCCAAGGAATCCGTGGCTGCATCTCTTCAACCCTCCCCTTCTCCCCCCTTCCCCAGCCCCCCAGGGAGTTCCATAGGTTCTGGCCAAGATGTGCAGTTTTGTCTGCCATGTTTTGCAGCTCTTCCCCTAGCTCCTCTTAGGTGGCACTGCAGGAGAATGGATGAGGTTAGTATGATGGTTACCTTTTAGAACAGAAAATGGGAGTTCAGTGGATTGCCCAGCCTAGTCTCTCTTCCATCTGATCTCTCAAACTCCTTCCCTTTCTGCAGATGCAGCTCTTGTACCCCTTATCTTGTCTCCCGGGCAACCGCTGGGGAAGCGTCACTTTTCCCACCCACACTGCAGAAAAGTCTCAGGCCCATGCAGTAGTATGGTTAGCTCTTCTGGTCTGGCTACAGTGAGCCTATGCTGGATGCTTCCTCTCCCCAGGCTTCAGAGAGGAGAGCTAAAGCAGCTGCCACGTCAAGCCCTTTCATCAGGCTTATATATTGTTGTGTGGAAAACATGAAGTGTTTTCCTGCCCTGAGGGCTTCCTCATAGGCTTTGTTAGTCCCACAATCACAGAGGGCATGGAGAGAACCAACCTTTAGGACATGAGGCCCTGCAGGAACTTCTAGGTGCCCTACAGCACTGACACACATAAGGTGAGAGTCACTGACCCCAAAGTTGGGGGGGGGGGTGTATGCATGTGCACACCCATACAAACATGCACACAGGACTGTAGCTGGATAGAACTTTGTGCTGCTTTTCCTGCACCTCCCACTGCTCCTTCACTTGGCCGTAGTTTGCTTTAGGCGTGGACCTAAGCAGAAAGGCCGAGCCCAGTCTTGGGCATCCTTAGAAAGCACTGTGAGATAAGTGGGAATCTGCTTTAAAGAGAGGGGTGCTGGGGGCCTCTCATGTATACTCAATGAGACAAAGTTGAATCCTCTGGTACCAGAGACCAGCCTGAAGTAGCTGCTTAATCTGCTTTTAACAGAGGTTTAAAAAATCTGGGAAATTCTAATAGCAGGTAGATTAAAAACCGGAACTTATTCCCTGCACATTGGTAACTTAGTCAAGCCTTCTGGGTGGGTGGGTGGGTAGGGAGAAGGCGGTCTTACTGGAGGGAATGGAGGAAATCTGTCTGCTTTAAGCTTAGCCCAGTGCTGGAGACTGTCTACATCAAACCACCATCCAGGGCAGTTCTGGGCCACTATCCTCCTGCCTTTCAGCTGTGTCTTCTCTGTGCCTATGCTTTGCTGAGGCCATGACTGCAATGCCTGACTAGTGTTTCATTCCTGGATCCCAGGACAGAGAAAATAAAATAAAATAAAACCCACCAAGATTAAAAAACAAATACTGAAGCCTCTGCGCTCCTGGGGTGCCTGCCTCTCTGTGTCCACTCCAGGCAGACTGCTGGCTGTTCTCAGACCAATGGAATGGAAAGTATCCTTCTTCTAATTGAAACATAACTGCTTTCATGGCGTGTGTATGTGTGTGTGCATGTGCGTGTGTGTTTTAATTCCAATAAAGTCCTTTGAGGAGGAAGGGGCTGTGATCCTACTCCAAGAGCCTGAAACAAGGAAGGAGAAACAAACCCGTGAACAAGCCAGGGGTTGTGTCTCACAGCTCCCCACCTCCACGCTGTGCCTGGGTGAGGGCCTGAGGCAGCCTGTGGCTATGGGGGAAACCAGAGGGCTGGTGTGGCAGTGTTGTGTCCATTGCTGTGTCCAATCCCTTCCTGGATTGTCTGCTCCGCCTTTCCCTCAGAAGAGCAGAATTAGGTAGGAGAAATTTAGATAGACTTGTGACCAGGAGCTCCAGACTAAGACCAGCTCCAGGAACTTCAGGCTGGACCTGGGGGATAACTGACTCCCAGATTTGCAATCAGCCCTGTGACTTGAAAGCACTAGCTGGCAGCACGCAGGGCAAGCTTCACTAGAGTCATAGCCTTGGTGGCATTCCTGACCTTGCATCTAGGAGGAAATGTCTGTGTTCTCCAGTGATGGCCAGCAACACAACCTCTCAGAGACTTGGGTCCTCTAAGCATCATTATCCATAACTGTTTATTGCCTCCCTAAAAGAAGCATAAAACCCAGAGCCAGGTTGAGTGAAAGGGAGATAAGGACAAGCACGTAATACCACCTGTTTACATCTGTTTAATGCTTTGAACTTCCCAATGCCTGTTAACATAGCATTCTGTCATCTAGCGCTCACAACATCCCTGTGAGATATGTCAAGCAGTAAGTGATTTGCCTGTGGCCACACCAGTGTTAGGAGCTGGGTAAACCCAGACTGCAGGTTTCCTAGCTCCCAGGTCGATTCACTTTTCACTTCATGATACGTAGGCTCTTTATGCCAACCAGACGCAGGGGCAGCGGGAGCACTGAACCAGACGCCTCCCTGCTCCCTAAGCCTGCAGAGGGCCACCAGAAATGCTGAGGGAGTCAGGGGTGTCCCCTGGAGGCCAAGACAGGTCAACAGAAGGAAGGGCAGGGGTACTAGAGGTTCAAGGTCAACAGCCACCACTACCAGTGTCAGTGGAGCATGTACTACGTTCCCTACATCTTGACCTTTGTCAGGTGAAAAGGCCTTATTAGTTTACTCAGAGGATGCTCAGGGCCCGCTCCCAGAGGAAGGATGAGGCTTGGCTGGGAAGTGAGACTCCTGACCCCTCCTCCCTCTGCAGCCCAAGAAGAGGGGGAAGGTGAGGGCTGGCTGACTCAGCCTGCAAGTGCTTAGAGATCTGGAGCTGAAAAGCCCCAGCACTGTTCAGCTAATGATTATTGTTAACTCCGAACGGGTCTAGGCATAGCAGCCAGCTGGCTCAGGAAGAATGCCTGGATCTCCCACGGTGAGGTTTTAAAAACAAGACCCACTGGCAGCCATGCCCAGGGGTGGAAGGGTGGGGACGATGAGAAGGGAGGGACAGGCCGGTGTTGGAGTGGGGAGAGGTAGTCTGCGCTGTGAGAGGGTGCGGACAGAGGAGGCACAGGCTGGCAAGAGATAGCAGCCTACCTTTGATGCAGCTGAAAAGCCAAGAAGGTGAGGCTGGGAGACTTCCCCAGACAGAGCTCCTGCCATTCAACACCACCCCCCAGCCAGGGGCAGGGCGGGGGGAAGTGTTGGGGTGGGAAAGCGGTGGCTATGGGAAAGATGGGGGCTTTGGGGTGGTACGTGAACCCAGAATGGT
Organism: Grampus griseus; assembly: GCF_964374135.1. NCBI lineage: Eukaryota > Metazoa > Chordata > Mammalia > Artiodactyla > Delphinidae > Grampus > Grampus griseus. The sequence continues at coordinate 87,452,859 of NC_139017.1, forward strand.
GATCCTATTACCATTTGGATTTAGATACAAAAAGCATCTATATTTCTAATGTCCTCAAGGCTGAGTTTGAATGTAATCATATTCGGAATCAGGACTTAGTGAGCTTGATATGCAAATTTGTGCAAATGACACAGAATTTAAAAAAACTTGAACACCCTGGCTTTTTTTTTTTTAAAGGCAAAACAGGCTGGCTACTAGCAGCTTTCCCTAGTTAGGGGACAAGGGCAAAAGGGCAGCCATTTGCTTCTCCCACAAGGCCTCTGCCTCACTCCTGAGGAGCCCAGATAACACCCCAGATGGGGAGATACAGGGAGGTGGGGGGATAGAAGGTGTAGGGAGGAGGAAACACACAAGCAAGAGGCATATGCAGCCGTCAGCCCCTGAGATCCCAGCTGGAGGAAGAGTGCTCTGGCACTGAGGTCTAATGGTTGCCCAGCTGCTGCCCCAGGATGTGAGGGCAGGTGGTGATGGAAGGAGAAAGGAGGGGAGCGGAGGGAAGTCCCCCTACAATCTGGCCAGCTGGGAAGAAGGGCTCCTCCTGGCGACCTCCTCCCTATACTGCAATCAGACTGGCTAAGCAGGAGACCACCTGTGCCCCCCTCTGCCCTGTGCCTCTGCCCCCCCACCCCCAAGGCCTACCGGTCAGAGAAGTGACAGCTGGGACCCCTTCCTCCTGCGGAATATAAATGACTTCCCCCTTCCTCCCAGGGCTGGGAATAGACATCAGCTGGCACTGCCCACGCAAACTGCCGGCTGTCAGCCAGCCTGCCCGCTCACCAGCCCCCGCACCACCTGGGAGGAGGCAACACCTCAGGCAGGCTCGGGCTTTATGGTGTTGCCTGCTTGGCTCCCAGAGCAAGCTGGTGAACCCCACCCAGCCTTCCTACCCTGCTATAGACAGAGTAAGACTCCCAGCACTGACTGTGGTGGGCAAGGGGTGATGGGCTCCCTGATCAAAGCGACCCTCAGTGAGAATCTCCTCCATGCAGCCCCAGCAACCATCTCTCCCAAGTTCAGAACACACTGAGGAGTTGGAGAGGGGAGAGAGGTCAATGAAAAAGACAGGAACAATCACCCTCTGCATAGCAGGGGTCCCCCTTGAGATGCTCAGGGTCTGGAGAGCTCCTAGGAGATGACACCTGACCCGGGAGGATCCTAGCGAGGTCCGCTCAGAGAACCCCTCTGCCCCTGCAGTTCTCACTCCTGTACTGTTGAACCATACCAACCTCCCTGCTTCTGAGCCACCCAGAAAGGAGGTCTTGAATCTTCTAAAGACCTGAGATATCCAAAATACTGCTATCTAGGAACATCTACCCCTGCTCCTGGGACCTAGAGCTCCAGGCCCTACACCCCAGGCCTCCCAGAGTTCCCACTGAGCTCTCTCTACCAGCCTTAACACCAATTTCCTGGCTCAGCCGTTTTCAGTATTTGCCATGGTCTACGGAGGTCCCAGCTCCCCGACTGAGCCAGACGACAGTCAACCAATCTAGCAGCCAGCCCTTATCACCAAGGGCAGTCTGGGGAACTACTGATACTTTCAGTTTGGAACAAGGAGGGGTCTCTGCAGGGAAGAGAGCCCAGCCCTCATTTGCCAGCTGGCACCAAATTCAGCCCCGTCCTGGGCCAAAGAGCTGGCAAGAGATGACACTTGAGGAAAGCTTAGCTGACGAGGGGAGAAGGGGAACCAGAGACACTTTGTTTTCTCTTAGATCAGAAGAGCCCTGCCCCATTTCCTTGACTCTTATTTTGTTCTAACAGCTTCGGAAGAGCTGCACGAAGCTATGTGCTAAGGCAAGGACCTGAGCCCTAAGAAGGACAAAACATGAGATGTTCAGGACTACTTTGCCACTGAGAATGGATGTCTCGCAGCCCTCAAGCCCAGATCCTGAAGTGAGCTGAAGGACGTTCTTAGCTGGGCTAAGAAGCCCAGCCGAGGCTTAGTTAAGCCAATGCCCTTTTGCTCCTCCAAAAGTTTTAAAGTGACTTTAGTGCCTTTACTGTCTTGATGTTCTGGAGACCCTCACCTGGGCCCCTTCTCTCCACAGTGCCTGACCCCTTGTCCCCTGGTGCAGGGGCCAAATCGGCACAGATTCCTGAAAGGCCACGAGAGCAGACCTGTCCCTCCAGAGGGGTAAGGAGGCAATGAATGTAAGAATTACACTCTGAGTCTGCTGAGTGGGCCAACCCACAGTTCAGACCTGGGAGGGTGTTCTGTGACATCAACTTGACAGACACTGAATGTTAAGAGAAATTGTTTAGAAACAATCACTCATTACACAGATGAGGAAACTGAGGTCCTGAGACATGTGACTCGCATCAGGTCCCACAATAGCGTGTACAAGGACCACACCCCATAAACAAGACCCATTGGCTCTCTCCACTACACTGCTTTCTCAAAGTGACCCAAAGAGCCATAGCTGTCATTCATAAGTTACAGGAATCCAACGTTTCACCAGGCATGCAAGCAAGAAATGACTGCCAGTACCATCACCACCACCACCCGACACTTCTGGCTCCCATCAAGAGTGGAGGCTTCAGGATCAAGCTCCCCATCACCTTTCACTTGCGCCCCATACATTTCCCCATTTGGGCCCACTGAGTCATCTGTCAGCAACAGCAGTTTGGGTTTCTGCAGCCCCTAGCCCAGCTAAGAAATACAAAAACCCTACCACTTCTGAAGTAGATCCCTGAAGGTCACCAAAGGAACCACTGAAGTCCAAGTCAAGTGTCCCATCTTGATTCACAGTTTGGAGGAATTCACATTTCCATTTTCTTCCTTGGCAAGTAGAAGCTGGAGATCTGGTGCATGATTACCAGGGCTGGATAGAGGGGCAGCGCCAGACACAGGTACCAAGCTGCACCTTTGATCTGGGCCTGGAACCACACAGAGTGCATACCCAGGAGCACTGTTACCGTAGCCATTAGGTAGATCACCAGTCCACATGTCAGATGGTAGAGCTTGAGGCGAGCCACCCTTGAGACCCTGGCTGCCCGGGGACAGAGGAGGCAGAGCCCACACAGTGCTTGGACGCTAGTGGCCAGCAATGTCAGAGCCCCTACCCAGCTGTGCCAGGACACCAGGTGGGGCAGCTCACTGCGGGTCCTGCTGGAGATGATAAAGCCCAGGCCCAGGGCTGCACAGAGGATGGCTAGGGTCTGCCCCGCCCAATGGAGTCGGATCCGGGCCTTTCGGGAGCAGAAGAACAGGGAGTGCTCAGGCGAGAAGAGTAGGATGGCCTCAGCCATGCAGAGGCAGAACTGTGAACACAGGAGAGGGCCAGTGAGCCTCAGACCCAGCTTGGAGGCCTAAGAAAAAAGAGGTGCCCTCCTACATCCAAACAAGGAGGACAGAGGGTGGGGGCTAAAGAACTCTCACCAGGACCGCCTGCCACACAGGTCCGCATTTGTGGGCAGAACTGGGAATCCATGCTAGAGCGGAAGTCTCATCATTCAGGCTGACATCATGCCCCCACCTCCACCACAGACAATGACCCTCATTTCTTGACCAATGGGAACAGCAAATGTTAAACTTCCTCCTGAACTTTGGGAGTGGGGAGCAACTGGATTGCACCCCTTCCACTTCCTCCTTTCAGGCCCTAATGGAGAAAAAAATGGTATCTTCCATGTCCTCCCACCCCCTTAAACCACCTGACTACCTACAGCCCAGCCCTCCATGTTTCCTGATCTCACAGGTAGCAGGGAAAGATGGGGCCCTGGGCATTTCCCCCCACCTCTCTGAGCCTCAGAAAGGCTAAGCCTTCTGAAGGCTGGATGCTTCCTTAGGGGCATATCCAAACAAATCACCTGCAGAAAGAAGCCCAAACTCACCGCCAAGGCCATGAATACAGGGTGCCAGGAGAAAAGACCTAAGAATCAAAGAGAACAGACTGACGACTGGGCACCGTTGTTTCTACCCCTGTGGCTGGCTGGAGCCCAAAGAGTCTGGCTGGAGGGGAAAGGTCAGAGGAGTGTCTCCAACCCTAATGGGTAATCAGGAACTCCGGGCAAAGTGGAGCAGCCAAAGGGCCTTAGGGTGAGTAACCAAGAGGGCAAACATACCACTTTGGCCTGCGTTCCCCATTCAGCACCTCGCAACTACCAGCCCAGTCCTAGAACAGACCTTGGCAGCCCTCCTTTACTTGTATCATCCACGAGGGCCTTTGCTTATGATGAACTAGTGAGTTCCATTCACTTCAGTCGCCTCCTCTCCTCCCATCACCCAAAGCCCCACCCTTCCAGGCCCCACCCCCAAGGCCACGCCCCACCGCGCCCTTACTACCCCTCCCTAGTCCGCCCATCCACAGCTAGGGTCCCCACTCCACGCCTCTTAGCGCTCCCAAGCGCTGCCCCTCCAGCATCTCGGCTCCGCCCCCTTCCCCGCCCCGCCTTGCACACTTACTCGTTCCTGGCCGGGACAGCACTGTCAGAAAGATGGTGAAGCCCAAAGCGACCAGGTGCGCCAAGATCCCACTGCCTCTCCGCAGCCACCGGGTCAGTCTCGGCTCCCTCTGTGGAGCGGGAACCAGACCTACCTCCAGGGACTGCATGGCGGTGCCCAGCCGCCCCACACTTCCAGCTGCCAGGGCACGTCTTCCGGGTTTGCGATCGCGGAGGCGGCCTCGGCTGCGGGAGAGGCTCCTCCCCGGGACGCCGCCGGCAATGCGGCGGTTCGTCCACAGCGCCCTCTGGGGGCTGGGGGAAAGCGCATCCGTCCTGGAGAGCCCCGAGGGCAGAAGGCGACTGGACAGCTCCGGGCCCACCGTGTGTCTTCTGCCCAACTCATGTGTATCTTTATGTCTACCCGGGCTGACGGGGCTTATGTCTCAAATAGCCTGTGGAAACTACATTTACGACAACTTATTTCACCCGAATCACAGATTTGGTATACTGAACCAAGAGTGTGAAACCAGTGTTTTGAACAGTTTTCCAGAAATACTGGATTTCCCTGGTTGCCCACTCTCTCCTGCCACCTCTTCTTCTGTCTTGTTAAGGGAATAAGATCCCTCCTTGCCTAAAAGCAAGGAGACGGAAAGGACAGGAGAAGGCTAAAAACTAGTGCCCTGTGCCTGGTGAATTCAGGTTTGAGGACCAAAGGAGGGACGTGCAACAGTCGTATCCCCTGTCTGCACAGTAGCTGTTGTCCCCAGTGAGACAAATGGAAAAACTAGGGCACTCCCAGCCCTTGCCGCCTCCACACCATCTGCTCAGCCCTGGGGAGCCAGGCGAACCTGAGGGGCTAGGGCCTCCCACACAGCTGCTGCCTCCCACACCAAGGGAAGTTCTGTAAGTGAGGATACCTTTTCCCTTCCTGCCTCCAAAAAAGGGTGTGGTTCAGCTTAAGGAGGCCTACCTGGGAGAGGCCGTACCCCTTCCTGAAGGGTAAACCCACAGGCCATGGAGAAAGACCAAAACCAGGCTGTCCCACAGAAATCAGGGACATCCTGAGTGCAATTACCAACTCAAGCTCCAGTGGTTGAGAAAATAAGGCTACTAGTAAGAGACAGAAAGGGCTGAAGAAACTGAGGCAGAAATTCAGAGACAGGACGGAGGAGCAGGATTGCTGGAAGACCAGAAAAGGACCACAGGCGGACATCCACAGACCTTCAAGGCCAAGATCCAAGAGTAGAGACAGAGGTGTGGCTCCCCTCCCCCATCAAGTTTCCTTTCCCAGCGGGACTGTAGTCCCCTTGCTCGCTCCGAGCCACATGCCTCCTCATCCTAAGACTCCCCCAGTGATACAACCCCCAGCCATTTCCACAGACTAAAAGGACAAAAATATACGAGTGTAAGAGATTTTTTTTGCAGGCAAGTGACGGGAGCTGGAGTCTGACTGCCTATCATCTCAGCCTCCTGGGGAGCAGCTGGGGACAGTAAGGACACTCATTTTGTTACATTTCTTTCCTTCCTTTTCTACGTTTCTGTTTTTATATTTTCTTAGCAGCAACAGAACAGGGAGACAGTCTTGAGGTATTTTAAAGAGTTTTTTTTCTTAAAAAAAATAATATAAAGTTATAAAAAGCGGCAGCAGCCTGGGGCCCGGATCTGGAGGGGAGGAGGTGCTGGCGGCTCCATCGCAGTGGGCAGGCACTTTCTTGTTAATGGGCTTTTGACTGTAGGAAGACAAGAGGCAAGAGACAGGGTCGGGCTGGGGGTCTAACTGTCCTCCTATCCAGCAAACTATGTGGGCCAGAAAAGCTAAGGCTTGATTTCCTCCTGCTGGTCTTGTGAGTAAAGCTGGGCAAGGGGGAGGATGAATGCCAGCCCAGCAGAGGCAGCCTGGAGATCACCCATGCACACGTGTGACAAAAACACACTCAGGCCCCATGCAGCTGTCAAACTTACTACTCTCGTATGGGCACCAAAGGTGTTGGTATGCATCTGGCCAGTGCCTAAACCAGGAGGGCATCTCCCCTTCCCACCTCCAATGCGTTCCTCCTGGCTAAGGTCATATGGATAGCTCATCGCATGCTACTCCAGGGCTCCCATCAGAAGAGGCAAATAAACCTGGCTGCTGGCTTTACCAGAAACCCTGGAGAGCTTGCCTGCCACCTCAAAACCTGGCAGTGGGTATATGTATAAGATGGGCAGACATGCATATGGGGACCTTGGGTTATGTCCCTGCCCTTTCATGCCCTGATGCCCAGAGGCAAAACCAAGGAACAAGACCAGCCCACCCAGCCTGTGCGCAGCGTGTTAGGCCACAGCTCAGGGACCCAAGCTCAACCCCACTGCCCAAACCTTTCTTATCAGAGCTCATGGAGTCCAGCTTTCTCTCCTTCAGGGAACAGAGGTAGCTCCAAGTCCTGGAGTGAGGGCCACAGCCAATTCAGAAAGTGGCCCTTTGATTAAAGCAAGCAGGGGAAGGGGGAGAGGCAGAGGCAACATCTCCTTAGCCCAAAGGAGAGGGCTGGGGATAGGGGAAGGCCCACCAAGCAAAAGCCGGGGTCACCTCTGCCTAGAGCAGATGGCCCAGGAATGCTCTCTCAACTTCCCCAGTCTTCCCTTCCCTGCCAGATGTTTACTTAAGCACCTCTTTTTGTCAGGTGCCTGTGCACTCCAACCTCATCCATCCTGACCCTTCCCTGCCCCTGCTCTTCAGGGAGCTGGGCTGGTACCTTCAGTGTAGAACACTTCTCCTCAAAGGCCAGGGCTGGACCCGGCTTCTTGCGGCGCACAGAGCAGGCCGCGTCGGCAGGGGCACCAGCCTGGCAGTGCTTGGCCTTCACTGGCCGGCAGTAAGTGGCCAGGTTTTTCCGCTTCTTGGCTACCTCCTCCTCAGAGAGGCAGTTGGTCGGCAGGGCCTTGGCCGGGTGTCCAGCCACTCCCTGGTTGTCCAGCTGAGAAGCCTTGACTGGCGTGGGGGGCTGATGAGGGGAACCCCGACAGTCCAGGGGCCCTGCCCGCTTCACTCTTGGCTCCACCGTCCCATTAAGCCCCATGCCCAGGCCTGTTTTAGTCTTGGCCGAGAGGCCCCGGCAGCCAGAGGGTTTGCCTTTTCCAGTGGGCTCCAGGACGCAGGTCCGTTTGAAAGTGGTGGGCCCAGGGGATAACTTTCGCTTTCGAGAAGGAGCCTCCACCTCGAGCCCGTCCTTGCCTTTGGATGACTTGCTGGCCTTGGAAGGTGGGAGCTTGCTGAAGGACGGGGAAGGTGTGTTGGCAGGCAGTGGTGAGGTGATAGCCTGGCTCCCACCCATGCACTCCGCCTGGCTGCAGGCGGCTGCCACGTTGGGGGAGCCTGCAGGGTAGCCAGGGCCAAGGCTGTCCTTGGTGGGGGGCGTGGAGGCTGGGCAGGCAGGTCTGGGGGGTGGGCCTGGAAGGCGGGGGCAGCTGCCCGTAGAGGATGGGCTCAGGGGAGCAGATGGCGGGGAGCTGACAAGGTGGGATGGAGGCTCAGCCGCCGGGGGGATCTTCCTGCAGCAAGAAGAGAGCCCCACTGTGATGCCAAGCAAGCAAGAGGGCCTCCCCACCAACATACAAGTCTTTCCACCCAAGTAGAAATGGCCCACAGAGCCCTGGCAGTGCCGCCCTCTGCTGGGAAACGCTGGAACTCAGGGATAGGAAGAAGGCACAGGGAAAGGCAGGAATGAACTAATATACAGACCCTTTAAAAACCTCACTTTAAATCTCAGGCTGGACATCCCCTATCCCTACTTACCCAAAAGGTACTGGGAGTGATTGGTGAGAGCTAAGATTCACTCCCAGGCGACCCATTCAGGCCCTGCCTTAGCCCAGCTCCAGGCTGCCAAGTTTCCCCACCTCCTGTTCACCCTACCTGGGGTCTTCCTGGCAAACAGCCAAGCCACATCTACAGGTATGTGTGACGAATTAGGGGTTCTGAAGCCCGTGTATGCCTGGGGCCTGGGAAGGGAGGTTCTGGGGCCGAGAGACTCACTTCCACATGTGTGAGCTGAGGTGCCGTTCCAGCATAGAGCTCAGTGCCGAGCAGAACCGGTCCAGCCGGCGGCTAAACACGTAGCATCCTGGACTCACCAGCCGGCTCCCAAAGGTGCAGAACTGGAGGCAGAAGGAAGGCACATGGTTAAAGGGGCCCGAAATACAGGGAGGGCACCTTCACGTAGGATCTGACCTCCTCCCCACATTGTGGGCCAGGAGGACTGGCTCCCCACCCCCAGGTCCCTGCCCCAGGTCCTTACCGCCTGCGGCCGAGGGGGCCGGGTTGCATAATGGCAGTCAGTGGGGAGGTGGAGGTCATCAGATGTCCCCTCCTCCTCACTCTCCTCGCTGGAGGCCTGGGCACCACCCCGAGGCAGGGGGAAGGGGAACAGGCCTGGGTCCCCATCACCGCCACAAGGGCCTTCATCATCCAACTCACTCTCAGAGGAGGCCCGGGACCTGGAAGGGCCAAAGGGGATGTGAGGGTGATGTGATGAGAGTGGGTCACGGTGGGTGTGTCCCTGAACCTGCCAAGCTCAAAAAGTCAGGGCAGACACCCTGCTGGGCGATCAGACAAAGAGGAAGGAGGACAGGAAGGGAGGGAACAACAGAGCTCACAGAGTAAGAGCCAGAAAGATCAGGGGCCACAGCTCCCAAGGGGTTTTCTCCCCAGCCCCTTCACTTCCCTGGCCCTGCCTCCTCAGGGGGAAAATCTGCTTCACATTCGCCTCCTCCAGAAAATCTGAGTATAACCGCACCCAGCTCTGGTCAGCCCAGTCAATTTTCTCAACCCCCTTCTTGCATCACATATTCCTGTGAGCCTATCTGTGAGCTGAGCCTATGTTTCGTGTCTGCCCCCATGTTACAGGCAGAGATGCGTGTGTGTCTCCTTCCGCAAGGCAGGCTCTCCCCAGGTTCCAGCGCAGCCTCTGCACACGAAGGGGCCAGTGAATTAATACACAGTAGGACTGCCTCACCCAGGACCCTGACCCTTTTGGCTCCCCAATTACCACTTTTGGCCTGTTGGAAGCAGCTGGGAAAATGGTTTTTCCTCGGTGTTGGAACACTACAGAGAGCCTGGGGTACTGCGGTATGCCGGGTTAGGAACAGGGAGTCACCCACCTCCACACCACCGCCAGGGGCCCCTCCCCACACACTCAGGGTGGAGTGAGCAGCATCTTCCAGGGCACTCCCTGGGCTTGTCTCCAGGGGTTCCTGATGGCCTGGGGCCAAGTGTCCCCAGGTAAGATGGGCGCTGGATCCTGGACGTACCTGGGCAGTGCACAGTATGGGTAGGTCTGCTTGGCACGAGCAGAGAAGGTGCTACTGGGAGCAGCCACTGCTGCCACAACCTGGACTGAGGAGGGGGGCTCCTGGGAGGGGCGCTCAAGAGCTGCCTCCTTGCGCCCTGGGCTCTTCTCCTTGGGAGACTCCCCTTTGCGGGAGTTGGCCTTCAGCTCTGCCACCAGCACGTCAAAGTCCTTGGCTCGGCCCTGGACTTCCCTGCGCTGGTGCACGGAGTGGATCTAGAACACAGCAGGGGGGAGGGTGGGGAGGGGCTGAGCAGAGGTAAGGGGCAGCGGTGTGCTCTGGCCTGGGCAAGTGAAGAGACTGGGCGTGTGAGTGTGGGTGTGTCTGAGTGTCCTTGTTTCACTTCCTAACAGGGCCAGAACCCTCCTCTGGAGAGGGGGATCTGGAAGCCACCCCCTGCCCGCTGTCCCCACCTTGGGCCCAGTATGGAGAGCCTCCCCTCCCCTTGCCTGGTCTGGGCTTAACCCCCATCCCTTCAGCTGGATCTTGGATGAGATCTCACTTGCTCTCCCTGCCCAGGGCCCGTGTCTGTGCAGAGGGACTGGGGATTACCTTGCAGGTCAGCAGGCGGGTACAGATCTTTTTGGTCTCTGGATTTATTACCCCACACTGCCTGTTGAGGTCGCACTCCTTCCCTGTGGGGAAAGCGGTTCTCATGAACCCCAAGGCCATTTCTGGGAGGGTCTGGCGTCTTCAGGCCAAAGGCCTGGGAAGAGCTGGGCCTAAGGCTGGAGAGCCTCTGGGCCTCAAGTCTGGGGCTGCAGCCTTCCAGAGATACTCCTCTGGGCAACAGCAGCTCTCTGCTGGGTGTAAGAACCATCCCGTCCCCATGCCAGCCCCGGCACTCTTTTGGGGGGCCCCAAGTCTCAAACAGGGCAACATGTACCAGGAAACAAAAGCAGCTACAGGCATCTGGGATGCCAGGGAAACCAGCTATGGGAGGCTTCTGGTGCCCTGGATCTAGACGAGAAAAGAGATAAAGTTCAACAGCCCAAGGTGAGGAAAAATACCTTCACCTTCTTGGGCACAGGCTCCCATGGCCTTAATCAGGAGACCTGGGCTGAAGAGAATCTTCCAAGAGAGCAAGCAGGTCAAGTGAGTGTCCACGTCAAGGGATGACCAGGGGCTCCTGTACCCTGGCACGCTGTGATGGCCAAGCCCACCCTTTCCTGACCCCCCTCTCCATCAGGCCCAAGGACAAAGCAGTCCAAAGGAGTCCCCACTCTACCTTCCTGACCCCAAGACCACGACTACTCACGAGCCATCTTCCGGTGGGTTTTAGGGGGCAGCCTGGCCCCACCAGGCTCCTTTTCAGACGGGCTGCCTTCAGCCCGGTGACTGGAGCCCTCGCTGGGGGTTATCTCGATGCTCCCTCTGCCAGGAAGTTCTTTAGAAGGGGATGCCATGGGGTTTTTTCCAGGGGAGTCCTTGGTGAGGCCAGCCGGCTGGCTGAGGAAAGCAGAGGGCGGAGCCACCCTGATTCCATGTCCATCAGGCTTCGGGAGACTGGACATCTTTTCCAGATTCACCACAGGCACGAAAAGGCTATACATGGAGAGAGGGTGCAGGCTGGGAGGTAGGGAGGCTGGGCCTGGGCCCCAGACTCTAGCCCAGAGCCATCTCCTTTCCCAGCCCTGGAACTTGGGTGGGCTCCTGCAGGGGTGCAGAACATGGGAAAAGGGGACCCCATATTCCCTGGAGCGAGTAGAAGGGAGCTGCAGAGAGAGATGGCCGCCTCCCGCAGTGAGCAGTGCCCATCGCCCCACAGCTGCCTCCATGTGTGCCAACCCCTCCCTGGGCTAGGGTCAGGGCTTGTCTCAGGGAGCCTCCAGCCTTTCCTTACCAGAGGTTGTCCTTCTGGGTCTTCTCTGGAGGCTGGTGGCCACGGCTCCGGGACCCCTGGCCCTTCTCCCTGGAGGAGGTTTTGGTGGAACCTGGGGCCCTACAAGCTGGGCCCTGACCGTTCACTACATGGCATTTCTGAGAGCTGGCAGGGGCTGGAGGTGGGGGTGGGGCCCGGGCGTAAAGCTTGCTGAGCGGCCCATGTCTTCTTTCTGTCACCAGGAGGTGGAGAAAGCAATCGAGGTGAGTGGCATCAACTGTCTCCTTCCCCAACCTCCCAACCCTGCTCACAGACTCATGATAGAGAACCTGGGGTTTCCAAAGTTTAGATTTTAAATTTGCCTCCTTCCCATTTGAATTTGAGCCTTCAAGACTCAAAATTCTAGAAATCAGCTTCCTGAACCTCTTAGCTCTTCCCAGACGCTAGAACTTTACTCCACCAGATGCTAAAAGGTTGCTTAAACAATAACCCCAACCAACCACAATCTGTGAAGCTCCCCGCCTCCACCTTCTTATTCCCACAGCCTCCCTCCATTACTCACATGACCTCCCAATTGGCCCTGTCCTCAGAGTTCCATGTTCCACCTTCCCCTGTCCCCTCTATCTCCTCCCGAGGGCTCCCCTCACCGCAGTGCTTCTGGAAAGCTTGAGGCTTCACCACTTGGCTGCAATGGTTACATACAACCAAATAGAAGTCGTCATGGGCAGGGCAGTGCCCGAAGATGGACATGTCTGCAATGACAGAAGCCCTTATCACTGGAGCTGAGGACACCAGATTTTCCCTGTAAGATCAGAGAACACTCCCACCCACCACTCAGATGACACTTCCCCTCCCAGCTGATATGACAAGCTTTATATTGGATGCTTCCAGCTTCCAGAGTTCAATCTAACCAGTCCCTAAGAATGTGGGCTTTCAGGTGAGTGGGCACCAAACACCAATGATTAGGATCTCCCTCAATAAGTCACAGGAGCCAGGGGAATAGGCTGACTCAGACCTAACAAAGTGAGAATCCCCAGACCTGCTGCTTCAGGCAGCCACCTCCTGGGTTGTGGTGGAAGAAGGGAAGGTGGTCCTGTCTGCCCTGGGCCCCAGCCCCAGCATGTGTCAACTCGCACCTTCTTTAATGAGGGTCATGGCATCCAACTTCTTCAGGTTTTTGTTACTCTCCTCCAACTCAGCCCCTGGAGGAGAAACACAGCTCAGAAGGACCACCCCCATCCCAGAAACCCCATCTCCCATCCGACCAGGTCCTGGGGCCAAGCAGGAGGAAGCTCTCACTACTTGACAAGCACCTGGTGCTCAGGACCACTTGGAGAACCTTTCAGTGGATCTTTCTCAAGTGCCCATTCTTCCTTCACCTGCTGCCTCTGGAATGAGCTGGCCCCATGAGGAGGGATCCAGCCACCTTTCTTATGGATCCTTCATTCCAAGGTACAGTTCAGGATTCCACTGCTGACTAGTTGGGTGACTATGGGTAATTATCTCTTTTCTGGGCCTGCTTCCCCATTTAAACGGGAAACAGTCCTTAACATATTTTACTACAGATCCCTGAGTCCCTTCTTGAGATTTCTCAGACAGGTCCTTTCTGCTTTTCTGTGGCATCCCAAACAGATAATCTCCTAGATCCCCATCCCCAATTTTGTTCCACCTGTGTTGCCATGGCATTGTCAAAGTTACACCTAGCTTCTCAGGTCCTGCACTGATAGGATGGCCACAGAGGAGAGAAACTGCTGTCTTAGGGCCCTTCAGCATCTTCAAAGTCCCCTTGATCAGCTATGCAAGCCCTTTTCCTCTTAAGAGGGGGTTTGGGCAAGGGTTGCCCTTGTACCTCAGTTTCTGGGTTGATGACAAAAACGTTTTAGCTGTGCAAAGTAGCTCTTTCCCCATCCCCCTATCTTACTCCTCTCCCCTCCCTCCTCTACGCCCCCTCCCTGTCCCTTGGAAAAAAAAATCAATTCTGAGTCACCAAACCCGTCTGATTCCATTTCCGGTTCTCAATGCACCCAGACCCTGACAATGGCCCCATCCTTGCCCACCCAGCATGGGGCAGTTCTGGGGTGGCCTGAGGCTCCCACTTAGGTCTGCTTCTGACACCTACTAACAGACGTGCACCTTTCTAGAATGAGAAGAATACTGACAGTCTTATATAATCTCCAGATATGAGGGGTGGTGGGTTAGGCATGCAAGAAACAAGGGGCAGCTCCCACTCTTAAGTCCATTAAAATGCAGTGATGGACAGAACTGAGCTGGGAGTTGGATGTCTCAGAGGAGAACAAGTGTCATCAGAGACCGCTCCATGTGGTCTCCTCCTCCACCTCTTCTCACTTGCAAACTTCTTCAGGGGTGTGATGCCTGCTGTCACCCCAAAGGCCACGAGGCCAGATGCCCCCTGGGGCCCAGGAGACAAAGATCAGGAGAAGGGGCTGTCAGCCCGCTCACCAAAAGCACTCAGGGGCCTAGAGAAGGTGGGGTCAGGGGAGAGAGCCCGGGAGGCAGGGCAAGAGGCCCGGGAAAGGACGGAGGGTTGGAGGCATGTATGGATGGACGGAGGAGGAAGGAAGGGAGGATGGATGGATGGATGGACCGACGAACTAATGCGGAGGAGGCGGGGGTCTAGTGGCACTGCAGCCGACAGGCAAACGCCGAAAAGGAGCAAAAGGTTTAGGGCAGAAGGCGAAGGAACAAGGGGGGTTGGGAGGGGGGCACAGAAGTGGGGTGCGTGGGAAACACGTGGAGAGGACTGTTGCGGATGGGGAAAGCTTGAGGCAGGTGCAGAAGGGGCGGAAGCTGGAGGACAGCAGGCGAGAAGAAACATAAAAGCAAGCAGATGTGGGGGCAGGTACTGGGCAACGGCAGAGGCAGAGGTGGGCAGGGTGGGCTGCTGGAGAAGAGCCGGCGCTAGGACCCGGAGGCGCGAAGGTGGAGGAGCGGGCGGGCACTAGGACCCGGCGGGTCCTTTGTTTGGGGGGCCGGGGAGCCGGACGGCGGCTCCCGTCGGCAGCTCCCCTCTGTTGGCGGGGGCCCGGAGGGGGGGAGGGGAGACAGTGATGGGGTCTTCAGACTCTAGGGGTGCTTCACTCACCGTCGGCCGCGGGCAGCTCGGCCCGCTCCACCCACGAGCTCCAGCTCTGTCCCGCGAAGTCATCGAGACTCGGCACCCGCCGCTCCAGAGCGGCCATTGCTGCCGCCGCGCGTTCACGCACCGCCATCACCGCCGCGGACGCGCGCCCGCCCCGGCGCCGCCGCTGCGCGGCCCCCTCCCCCCATCCCTGCCGCGGGCACGCCTCCCCTCTCCCTCCCACCTTTCCAGCTCACTCTTTGCGCAAGCGCAGCACTGGTTGCCTTCCCCTCACTCTCCCTGCCGCATAGCCTTCTGGGAAACGTAGGCTTAGAGGTGGTGAGGTTGTCTACTGAGCTTGACGAGAGAGCCCCTCCAAAATGCACAATTGCGGAGGAAAAAGAGACCAAAGCCCCAGGACCTCTGCTCCTAACCGTTGTGAACCCATTCTTTGTGCTACCAGCCCACTCTCTTAAGTTCGCTGCACACAAACCCCAGTCCCAAACCTCTCTCTGCCCAAGATGCCCCTTTAAACCGTGCCTCCGCCAGCTGGCTGGCGCCCATTCCCGGGCTGGCGGCCACGAAGCGACTTCGCTTCCCCGTAGATCGAATGCGGTAGGTGCAGGGAGGTGGGCGCTGTGAATCAGAAGGGCAAAGGGAGGGGGTCTGTAGGATGTGCTGAAGGACACAGGGGTTGGAGTGGGGGGAGGGTCCTCAACTCTCGGGTTGTGCCTCCTGTGTGGCAAACCCACGCTGCCCTGACGCAGAGGAGAGGGTTGAAGTGGCGTTGTCTGGGTTTGGGAGGACCTAGCTGAGCTGACCGGGATCACCTGTCAGGATGACAGAAGGCTATCTCCGAGCCAGAGCCAGCCCCGGAACTGGGGTGGCCCCGAGGCTGCTGGTGTTTGCAGCATCTCTGCTGATCCGTCTCTCTCCTCATGAGCACTGCGATCGATACCCTGTACCGCCTCTTTCCAAACCCTGGCTGGACCCTGACTCCATCCATCCCTTTGGCTTCTTTTTCTAACGAATATTTTCTCTGCTGGCAGGGCTGCTACCAGAGCCTGGGCACAAGGAGATTTCTCATCAGATCTGTCATTTTCCTTGCTAAGGCCTGGAAAACACCTTAATCATCCACCTCTTTCTCTTTTCTCAGCTGATAACATTCCCTCCCACCCTCACATAATCAAGAGACAAAAGCCTGCCCCCCACCCCATCACATCAGAAAAGAGATACTAATTCTCTTTTCCCTCCTCAACCCCTTACACCTCACCACATATATTCATTCTTTCATCTAAGGGGAAACCAAACTGGAGGCAAATAAGTCAAGGTCTGTGACTTCAAGACCTCAGACTGTCTCATTTTCACCCAGGGAAGGTTTAAGTACTTCAAGGATAATCTCTGAGGGTAGAGATTCTTAACCTGAGAACCATGGATGATTCCTAAGGGGAGTGGGAAACTGGTGACATTGAACGTAATATTGTGCCCAAGTGTATTTTTCTAGGGAATGTAAATGTAGCCTGTGACTGTTTGTCAGAAGGGGCATAGAGGTGCAAGTCTGTTCAGCAAGAACCTTTATAGTTAAAAGGGCAAAGCACGTGGCCCTCAACTCCTGACAGGAAGCCTGTCTAGGTCACAGATGGTAGGAGAGTAAGTGGAAACAGCATTGTGGAAGCCAATATCTCTCGCCTTCTGAGTTTGCTCTAAATTTACTAATGAGTCTCAGTTACTTTGGACTAATTGGTGCCACCAGAAGAGGAGATGTTGCCAGACTGGGGTCCGCCAGGAACAGCTCCTCAGCCTGCAGACTCTATCGCTGGGAGTGCAGAGTGGAGAGGAGCGGAATGATGTTTTGGCGGAAGTGCTGATATTTGTCCAAGAACTTAAAGCAAGGGGAGGAGGAGGAAAAAGGTCCCCAGAAGGGCTACATTCTTGGCTCCTTCATAGCAAATGCTTGAAGCACTGTTTATTCAAATGTATAATAACAAGCACCAGAAAACAACATGCAACATTCTCCCCCCACCCCTGATCTTCAATCCCAGAAGAAGGATACCTATGACCATGATAGTGGAGGGAACTCATGTTCAAGAAAGGTCCTAGGTGGGCACCTTGGCAGGGTCAGAGTTTACTAGGGCAAAGGGCAAGTGCCCTGCCTGTTGGCCTCCTGTGGCAACTGGAGAAACCAGCACCTTCTATCTCAGGACCCACTAGGCAAAGTGGCGATGCCAGCCCTAGTTGGAGGGGACATGAGTCCTATGAGGACAGACGCGCACTCAGCATTTGACCCAGCCCAGCCCTCTGAAGGTAATGAGGTGAAGTAGCCTTTCCTCTTAGGGTGGCTATGGAGAGAGAGGCCATAGCCTAAATCAAGGCTCTTCAGGCTGAGAACAAGCCAGCCTCTTGAAGAGGAGAAAGAGCCTTCTCTGCTCTAGGGAGAGTTCTGGGCTAGGAGTCCTTGGCAGGAGTGCATACCCACCCACCCCCTTTCCCTAGCTGAAGGGCCAATTAGTAACTTAGGCCCCCAAATGAGAACACTTTATCCATCACATTTCAGATAAATTACAAATACGTACACAGAATCCAAACAGAGTTCCAGTAGAAGCTGCTCACAGACCCTCACAGGGGCCAGCTTGAAGAAAACTGAAGGTCATCCCTTTGTTCTCTGTGTCTCTATAGCTGTGGGCAAAACTGTCTCCCCTTGTCCTTGAGTAATCATGGGGACAGCTCAGGACAGAGAGGTTCAGACTTAGAAACACCCTTATCCCCATCTCTTACCTTCCCTCCTCAAATGCCTTCCCCCAAATCTAAAAAACAAAACAAAACACCTAATTTTTCACTGAAGGACTCTGGAGCATTTGAAGATGTAAACCTCACACTCCCCTGTCAAGTGGGGAAACTGACCCAAAGAAGAAATGATTGGCCCGAAGTCAAAGGTCCTGCCGCCTAGGTACCCCAGTAATGCACACATTACAATGGAGGGTGCTGAGGAAGGTGAGGAGGTTGGAGGGGTTGACTCAGTCCTGAGGAGAGACTGGCACAGGGCACATTTACCTTTGGGATGACATCTGGGCTAATTGGCACTGGATTGGAAAATGGCTGGATTCTGCCTTCTTCCTTCTTCCCTGGGCAGCCATATGGCCAGGGCAGACTGAAATGTTTTGAGCTGGATGGGAGACAGATGGCCCTTATCCAGTCAGCACTGACTCTTGGGCCCTGGGGTCCGCAGAGGGACTGAGGAGGTGTCAGGAAGGGGAAACACACCAAAGACAAATATGGAACTGGGTCCCGAAGTGAAGAAGCACCAAGAGCATCAGCCTGCCCTGGACTGGGGTGGGTGTGTAGGGGGACAGAGCTTGGAACAGATGCGGAAGCAGGGGAGGAATGGCGGGCAAAGGGAGAGGGCATGTTCTTTCATAAAGGTGAGAAGGGGAAGTATGAAACGGGCCAGAGAAGGAGCAGGGCGGGGAAAAAAACGAGCAGAGAGTGAGGAAGAAATGGGCCCATCCATCCATGTCCTGGGGCTCTGGGGCAACTTAGACTCATGATGGTCCTTTATTACCCTTTCAGAGCCCCTATCTGGCCCTACAGGAATGAAAGGAAGGCCTGGACAGACTTTGAAAAGGATCTTGAATGCCTCAGACCCAAGAGGCTGGGGAAGGGAGAGGAACAGAGAGGTGGGAGGCGGGGAGGGCTGAAATGGAGATGCTCCTAGACCCCTCATCTTGTGTCCCAAGTGTGAGACCAAGCCCAAGTAGGAGGACAGGGAGGAAGGTAAGGAGTTTCTAGGGCAAGTATGAGTTTAGAGTGTTGGTGGAAGTGCCCCAGCCTGGAGGGGTGGAAGGACTAAGGGAATTTTAAAAAAACTTATTCCCCAGCAAGTTTTCTGGCTTCTGTTTAAGTTGCAACTCAGTTGCAATTTATCTGCTCCCCACCAAGTCTCAGCCTACTTGGGACCCTCTGAAAGGCTGTTTTCTAGGCTAGTCTGCCTCCTGGGTTCCCACGTGATGGGCTCTGTGGGCAAACAGAGGCCAGAGGAGGCAGAGGAGAGGGTGGGGAGCATACTGAGCTCAGGCGGATTGGAGGTCAGCGCAGACACGGGGCCCTGGTGACAGCCATTGAAGAGGGGTCACTAAACCACTGGTGGCCCCTCCATGCAAGGGGGCAGGGAGAAGGCTGCCAGCCAATTTCCTCTCCCCCCACTTTTATTGACGCTGGACAGACTGATAGAAGTGGCAGCTAGGAACCAGTCTCAGGTCTCCTGACCCCAACCTTTGCCTGTAGCAGAGGCTGGTTCTCAAAGGCTGTGAGGGTACACGTAAGACCCCAAGTAAGATGCCTGGGTCCAGGCAGTAGATAAGAAGCACTGAGCTCCTGCCATCCGGGGCTCCAGCAAGAGGAGGGATAGGAAGCCACTGGGAGGGCTGCCCAGGTTTCCGACAGCTGATGCCTGCCCATCCAGTGAAGACGTCTCAAAGCTCAGAGCCCAGAATAATGGGGGAGGGGAGTTGGGGGAGGAAGAAGAGGAGGTCCTGGAAGCCAGAGGCGGTTGAAGAGGCGCTGTCCTGTTCGGGAGTAGCCGGGTGGGGGCCGCTTACTGCTTCTCCACCGCTCCCTGCTCAGCTGCGCTCTCCTGGCCGGCGCCCTGGCCCTGGTCCTGGCCCTGCCCGTGCCATGGGGTCTCCTTGAACACAAACCAACAGTTCCCGGCCCACAGGAAGAAGCTGATAAAGCCAAAGAGCTGCAAAGACATCAGGGGGAGGATGGCTTATGAGAATAGGAGGGCATCCTGGGAACAGGGAGGGGGAGTACCTGTGTGTTGGGGGGAGGGGGAGGTGCAGAGGGCTAGAAAGACTAAAAGAGAACTGGATGTAGAGTCAGGGTTTAAGGCCACCACCCACTAAGGGATTCTCTGGTGAAAGTGTCTAACTCTGTCCACAGCATGCACCCAAGTTGTGGCTTGGTCGCTAGGAGAACCTGGCTCCTGGAGTGGAGCACCGTGCAAAGCACAGTAAGGAGCAAGGGCTCTAGTGGCACTTCCCACAGCGTCCGCAGGCCGTTTTCCGAAGGCCTTGTCAGGGTGGGTGGGGCCAGAGCTGTCCAAGGTGCTCCTTCCCTAGGGTAGCGACCCAGCCAGCTCTATCCAAATATTTATTCAAAATATTTAAAAACCTATCAGCAGGGAGTATTTAGGGGGAAGTGTACTGATGTCTGCAATAAACTTTGAAATGCATTAAAAATAAGATGGATCAATAGATGAAGAGAGGCAGATAGATACAGGACAAAGCAAGTCTAGTAAAATGTTAATAGTACAGTCTAGCTGATGAGTGCGTGGCTGTTCATTGTAAAAGTCTTTCAACTTTGCCGAATGTGTGAACATTTTTACAGTAAAAGGCTGTGGGGCTAACACCTATCAGCAGGGTTCCAGCAAGGTCTAGAAGGCTCCCTGGTGTGCCAGCCATTAAACCTTTCAGTTGCTGGGCCCGGGGAAGGTTCAGGCCATTTTCAGGGCAGGGCTGAGGCGGCTGGGCTGACAGGAGGGCATTTGCAAAGCTCAGCTACTTACCAACTAATATGGAGATGTTTCAATGTTCTAACAGCTGGGGTGGCCAAATACATGCATACCAGCTAGACCCACCACTGCCCAAAGACCTTTTCCAGCCTGGAGGCCTGAGTGACAATAAGCCCCTTCTCACCCACTCTGGGTCTGCCCCCCCTCCCCCGCTTTGAGCCCCGTCACAGCCCTAGGCTCCCCCTCCACCTGCTCATGTGTGTACATTCACACAGACTGTAAAGAGGCAGGAGGAGGGAGAGGCAGTCACAAAGAGCACGCCTGGAGGTGGGGAGAAGAGAGGGAAATGGGAGGCAGAGGGCGGAAGGAGGAAGGCACAGGAGGCTGAGTGGCTCTTGGGTTCCCCCTGCCCAAATGTCCCTCAGGGTCAGCCAGGGGCCAGCAGCCAGCATTAGGTGCAGCGGAAGCACTGGCTGCCAGTGCCGGGGAGGGCAGCTGTGAAGACACCCTCTCTGTCCCTCTCAGACCCTGCTGTGACAGGCCTGGGCAGCTGGGAGTGTGCTGCCTTCCCCAGACCCCTTCAGTGGCCACAGGTCTCACCACGGAGATGTTGGCCAGTCCCATGGAGGGCGTGGCCCCGGCACTGCACACCGCCTCCTCTCCATGGCACACAGACATGGCTGCTGTCAGGCTGGATGGTCGTGTGGCCCCCTTGATGTCAGTCAGGCCCTTGCCCCAGGCAGCTGCAGCTACCAGCCAGAAAAAGGTGAAGGAGACAGTCACACAGAAGTCCTGGGAGGAGCAGAGGGACAGGAAATACAATCAGAAAGGCCCCCATGATTCTGTACTTCTTTTCGTCTTGCCATAAGGCACTGGGATATTGGGGTCTCAGGACAGCTGCCTCTTCCTATCCTACCAAACACCTAGAGTTTCAGGGAACTCAGATCATCCTAGGGAATCTGCCACCAAGAGAATCCCGCCAGCCAGGGCTACCCCTGCCCATGCCCTCAGAACTGAGGTCAGGTAACAATGTGCCCAGGCATCTGTTGGTCAGTGTCATCCCTAAACCCACGTGGCCTAAACTTGACACTCTCCCCACGCCCAGCCTTTCCTTTGATCACCACTGCTCAGTTACAAGTGGTGGCAGAGTGAGGGCAGACTGCAGGAGATAAAAGGGGTCCCCTAAGGCACCCTTTCCACCTTGCATGCCTGGGATAGGGAGAAAGTAAAGGGGAAATAATATTGATAATAGCTAGCACTTATGGAGGCTAACTATACACCAGATATTTTACATGCACGTTCACTTTATCTTTCCAAAACACTATTAGATAGTTATTATTTTATTCCCATTTTATAGTTGAGGAAACTGAGAGTTAGAGAGGTTAAGGAAATTGTCAAGAGCACACAGCTAGTAAGGGACAGTGCTGGGATTTGAACCCAAGCAATCAGACTTCAGCGCCTGCTTCTTGAAGCTACTGTGCCTACTTTGAGTAGAGCAAACGATGGGAGGCTGGTAGACGCAGAGTCCTGGGACATGGGCCTTCCACTGGCCCGAGGACCTGTGGCAGCCCCAGCACCCGAAGGGACCAGCAGCAAAGAGCTGGCAGGGAAATTGAGGAGGTTCACATCCGGGTGTCAGGGACCCAGGAAAGCCACCATGTTTGTCCTCAGCCCGGAAACGTATGTCTCCTCAGTGCCTCCACCCCATCCCTCCTGGCTGTGCCCACTCACCACCAGGGGGAAGCGCCTGTTCTCCGTGTAGATGTTGTGGAAACGCAGGTAGAGGACGAGTGCAGCTATGGTGTAGAAGAAGGAAAAGATGCCCAGGGTCACGAAGAACTCGGCGGGGGCAGAGAAGTCCCCCATGAGATGCATGGTCTTGGAGGTGGATTCATCGTCGCAGAGGGGCATCTCATACTGGACCCGGTTCAACCTGCAGGTGGCACGGAGCCCACCCTGAGCTCAGGGCGATCCTCCCCCTGTGGAGGCAGTGGGCTTCCCCTGCCCCAGGAGCAGTCCTGCACTAGTTCTCACCCAAGGACTCTTACAGAACCAAGAAAGGGGCAGGTAGGGAGCAAAGTTTCTGGAGGGAACCTTGCAGTCAGAACAGGAATTTTCCTGGAATTCTGGTCAAACTCTACCTCCCTCTCAGCCACCACCCCACACTCATCCACCCTGCCCAGATACGGTGACCCTGTATTTCCACGTATCTCCACGACCCTTTAGATTGTAACCACAGTATATATAGTTCATCTATTTCTGGTAGCCAAACCACCAGGGAAATCAGCTTCATTCTGTCCCTCGGAAAGCACAGGTCCACAGTGGCCAAGTTAAGATTGGAATCACCCATTCTCAGGCTTTATTTAGGTCCCCCAATGAGACCACACTGGACAAAATCAAGAGAGAAAAACAAATACCCTATTATGAACAAGAGACAGCTAATCTAACTTAGCTGCTGCTACTAGAAATTTCTGAAAAGCTGAGCGCTGTCCCCATTCCCCTCTGAACACTTGGGCTCTCCCTTCTCTAAGCTCCCAAACACTCAGGAAAGAGTACTGTCTTCTACCTCCCGGCCAAGGTATACCCCCTTGTATTCTGGTGGTACTGGTGAGCATCCCCCATCAGCTCTTCAGGATCTGAGTACTGACAAGCTTCCTTACCTTCAAGGCAGGGAGGAGGCTGCTGAGGGTCGAGAAGCCTCCACCCCACACTGCACAGGTTCTTTCTGTAAGAGCTGTTGTTACCTGCTATTGGTTATCCATGGACTGCAACATTATTATAACAGGGATCTATTTGAGTTTCCCTTATATTTTTCTCTGGCCAGTGTGTCTGAAATTCCTAAAGGGCAGGAAGGACCTGAGCCTTGTATTCTATCTGAAACTGGAGTGGCACCCAACAAAAGGTCTTTAGGTTTCTGGAGGAGAAAGAGACCAAGCAGGTCCTGCCAATCCAATGAGAGAGGCTATGCGGGGTCAGAATCAACTCCTGCTCACCTGAAGGGATAGCCGAACGAAACAAGGATGGTGCTCACGTCCTTGGCTTCGTTGTTGCAGCGAACCGTTGCTCCTGTTTCCCCACTGTAGGAGCCGCAGGACCCGAAGGCGAAAATAGCAAAGAGCTGAGGGAGAGTGAAGCCCCTCTGAGAGTCAGAAGGTCTCAGCTGGCCAAGGTCTATCACTTCAGAACCACCCTCTGACTCTCAGCCGGTGCAGATATGGGGGCGGGGGGAGGGCCAGGAGTCCCTTTGATCAAGTCCCTCCGGGCCGGGGACCCATGGCTTCCTTTGGTCTCCCAGCCTCAGGGTGCTGTGTTCACTGCACAGCGTGCTGGACCAAATAGCCAAATGAATAAGGTTGACTTTGACTGGTACCTGGGAGGGAGATGAAGAGGGAGAAATGGGCAGTTTCCAGGTCTCCCCATCGGATGTGACACTGGAGACCACAGGTAGCCTCCTTAAGATGATGACTAACACAAAGCAATTTAGGCTTTGGAAACTTCTATCTCAAAGTTGGACTTGAATTTCCTCCCCAAGGGAGAGGCACCCTAGAAATAGATTTCCCTGCACCAATCTAGATCAGGAGTGCATGGAATTCTTTCCATTTCTCCTTTGAAGCCATCAATGAATCTTGCCATTACCTTCTTGCTAACTTCCAATGGCTTCCTGCCTCAGTGGAGGTATAGCTAGAGGGGACAACCTCTGCCAAGCCTTCCGAGGGGCCAAGGGGGCAGGGGCCCGGCTGCTGTGTACTGCCAGCTAACTCCTCTCCCCCAAAGGCACCTTTCCTTTGGCAACTGTGCTGGCTGGGTTGATGATGGCAGTCCTGGCTCAAGCCCAGAGAAAAGTATCCTCAACTTGCCTTATCAGCCTCTGCTTTTTCCCCAGTGGTGTTTCCCTTTATAATCCGTTGCTGCTGCCATTTCTCAGTGTTAAGAACCAGAGGCGTTTCAGATCACATGAATTGTTTTCCTCTTCACCTTTCATCACATTTTACTAAACCTCCTGCCTTGAATGACATGAAATTCCCTCATCCTATGATTTTCTAATTTCTTTCTGAGGATACACACTTTGGTTAGAAGGAGGTGAGAAATTGGAGTCTCTGATCCTCCCACATTATCTGTTCAGGGCTCATTTCCTGTGCACTTACCATTGGCTTGTGCACGATATAATCATTTGTATTAAGCAGTGAGCTTATTCTGTTAATTGTTCACTTTTTGTACGTTTCTTTGCGATTTGGTATCTTGGATATTAAGCACCTAGAAGACAGCTAATTCACATCCCAGTCCTGCATCCAGTGTTTATAGAATAGAGTTGTGTTCACATTATTTTGCTAATGCTTGATAGTATTGTGGAGTGAAGAGCCCTGGATCAGGAGTCTGGAAATCCAGGTCCTGGTCCTGGCCCTGTCACTAACTGGCAGGGTGACCTCTAATAAGTCATTCTGCTCTCTGAGTCTCAGTTTCCTCCTCTGTAAAATGAGGAGTTTGGAGCAGGTAATCCAAATGCCTTTTCCAACTCTATGATTCTCTCACTCTCCGAGGGTAACGCTTTCAGTGTGCCCTTGGCTGGGCTTGCCAGCAGCTGCGCTCTGTCCCTGGGTGGTGTCCGGTGCCACTGCCCCACCTTGCATCGCCTGGCCTGGCAGATCTTCTTCATGCTGGAGCCACTGACCCCTCTCTAAAGGTCATAATGGGTACCTCTCTGTTTCTAGGAGGTTTAGTTCAAACAAATGACAATTGTCTCCATCTTAAAAATCGTCCAGGAAAGGAGACAGTATAACCTCTCTCCAATGCCTGCTTAACCTCCTGATCTGACTTACATTACAGAGGCTGCAATAGAGCCCTGTTTGCTCATCTTCTTGACAGGCCTGGAGAGAAGTTACTCAAAGCCTCTGCATCATTATCCTTTACATACTCCAATTTGCCTCCCTGGCATAACAGTGGAACTTCTCTAGCTCGTCCTCGTAAGAATTCTCCAATCTTGTCAGCTCTGTTTCTTGTCAGTTCTCTGATTCCTCTTGGAAGTTTCTTTGTTCCTCTTATCTTCTGGTGCCCAGAACTGGACACAATTAAGGCGTTACATTCTGGGAAGGGCAGACAGTTGGATATATGTTTACTGTTGGCAGTTAGCCAGTGAATGACTCTGTAATAGGTTCCCCCCAAAAGTAGGTACTCCTAACTTGGGGCAATGAACAGTTAGTTATGGAGCCTGCTTTTTACTAGCACTCTCTTGACTGGCACTCCTGACCATTTACAGAAAGATGTCATTTACTGAGCATCTACTATGTACCAGGCATTGTTCTAGGCGATATGATTTATTAGTGAACAAAAGAGAAAAAAAACCTCTGTCTTCATGGAGCGCCTACTATAGAGCTGCACTATCCACAATGGTAGCCACTAGCCAAGTGTGGCTATTTACATTTAAATTCATTAAAATTAAATAACACTTAAAATTCAGTTGCTCAGACACACTGGCCACATTTCAAGTGCTCCCTAGGCACATGTGACTAGCAGGTTCCATACTGGACAACACAGATTATAGAGCTTTTCCATCATTGCGGGAAGTTCTGCTATGGCCAGATGACAACCTTGAGGTTCTGAAAATCCTGAACCCTCCTTTACGATTCCTCTCTGGGCAAAATATACCCATAGTAACTTTAGTATTAACTGTATTCTCTTCTATTCTGATTCTTTGAAAGTCAGGAGCCTCTAAACACCTTATATAACTTTATTAACCAGAATATATGATTAAATTTGAACATAACACAGTCAGATGGTGTCAGATGACAGTTGGCTATGCAAGTGAACGGATGGAGGAATCTCAGCAAAATCTCACAGGTTCACAGAGCAAAAAGGATCTCAGAGATTATCAAGCACAATAGTCTCATTTCATAGAGGTGGAAACTGAAGTCCCAAAAGATTAAGTGACTTCCCCAAGGTCACATTTAGCCAATGTGAGAGCCAGGCTTAGAATTCACAACTCCTGATTCCCGGTTCTGTGCTCTTTCTACATCACCCATTCATTAATCAACAAAGAGTTATCGAGCATCTACTTTGTGCCAGGTGCTGCAGAATCTAAGTTGAATAAGACCTGGTGCCTGCTCTCAAGAGTTTGCATCCAGAAAGGAGAGAGTCATGCTCAAATAAAAACCAAAACAGAACCCTGCATCACAGAGTTATAAAGGCTGAAAAAGATCTCTACCGTGTGCAGGGAGGATTGCAAAGAGAGAGGAAGTAGCTCTGCACCTGGGATGCAGGAGCAGAGAAAGACACGCTTTCCCAGCCTCCTCTACCTTTCTGTATCAGATATACTTTCTTCCTTAACTGTGCCAGGTGACTGAGCCACAGGGAAGAGTGGGGAAGAACAGAAACCCCCCCTGTCACCAAGCACAAGGCTCTGAGCCAAACAAGCTGGTCATAAAGAACAGGAGCCACAAAGACATGGAGACCCTAAGACAAGGGGCAACTCCAGAGCTCTGGTACCAACCAGCCTTCCTCCTCATGGACCTGCATTGCTGGGAACAGCAGTGGTCATACACTGCCACCCTCCTACCCCTCTTCCTCCTCCTCCTCTTCCTCTTCCCCCTTCCCCTCCTCCCTCTGCATCTCTCTCTTTTTTTTAAATAAATTTATTTATTTTATTTTTGGCTGCATTGGGTCTTTGTTGCTGTGCCCGGGCTTTCTCTAGTTGCAGGACTACTCTTTGTTGCGGTGCACGGGCTTCTCATTGTAGTGGCTTCTCTTGTTGTGGAGCACAGGCTCTAGGCACGCGGGCTTCAGCAGTTGTGGTACATGGGCTCTAGAGAGAAGGCTCAGTAGTTGTGGCGCACGGGCTTAGTTGCTCCACGGCATGTGGGATCTTCCTGGACCAGGGCTCGAACCCGTGTCCCCTGCATTGGCAGGCGGATTCTTAACCACTGCGCCACCAGGGAAGCCCTCTGCATCTCTTTTGGAAAGATGTCAGAATAACCTTGCTACTTTAAGGATGAGGCTCCACTTTGGTGCTGACTTGCTTTTTGGTGATAATCCTTTGTCAGTCCTGAGAACACTAACATTTCCACTTAGTGCAGGGCACAAGAAAGACAAGTTCTCCCCAAATCCTATTCCCACAATCATCCCCACAATCATTCCCACAATCATCTCACTGGTTTTTATGGACTCTGATGGTGTACTTTCGAACTCCCCACATTTACAGAAATACCTTATTTTCATTACAGAGACCCCAGGGCCAAATAAGTGACCTTGGCACCTCAAAGGTGAACTACTGATCAAGGGCACAAGTTAAAGGTAACGTGACATTATCGATACAGTAACTGAGTAATCCAGGAGATTCGTACCTTACCCTCAAAGTGAGGATTTGGCAGTGACATCTGAATAATCTCACCAAAGGACAAGTCTAGCTGACAGTCTGCATAAGGGGGAAAGTTAGGGAGAAGGAGAGGTTTGGGAACAAACACTTGCTGAATACCTCCTGGACTGCCAGGCTCACCATGGTCTTCCTGAATGCTCCAATGCTTTACAGATATTAGCTCCTGTAATCCTCCCAGTGAGCTCATGAGATAGATCTTACCCTCATCTACAGATAAGAAACTGAGACCCATGAAGATTTCATCACTTACCCTAGGTTCCATAGCTAGAAAGCAGAGGAAAACTAGTTCTCCAATAATTGGTATATGCCTATGTTATTTTCCTAGCTTAGTGTAGACTTAGTGAGACCCCAGAACTGCAATTGAGGTGAGATTAGTTAATCTTTAAATTTTAAGGAGATACCCCAAGCTAAGCTCCTCACTAATAAAAGAATAACATTACTTTTATTTCACCAGGATTCCAGTAAAACCTTTGCTTTTTGTAATAGTGACAACAAAGTTTTCAATTATCATTACAATAACTGCAGGTTCGTCTGTGGTTTTTTCCCCCCTTTTCCAGACCGGAGTATTTGATCCCTCCAAGCAGGAAATATGCAAAAAGTCCCAGACGACATTTTCACTGTCATTTTGGTGCTGGTTCCTGGTGCTGGTTCCTGTGTTCACCTGCAGAGACTCAGAGCAAGTGAAACTCACTCTGAATTCAGGCTACCAGGATGGCAGTAAAAGCAAATCATGTCTCTTTATGATGCTACCCTTCGAATGAAGGCTGAGTGCAGAGCCTAGCCCTGGACTCTTGGATTGAGTATTACGAGAGAAAGGCATAACTTCCTCTCTAAGAAGCTGAGGATCTTAACAAGTCAAACAGGGGGCTTCCCTGGTGGCGCAGTGGTTGAGAGTCCGCCTGCCGATGCAGGAGACACGGGTTCGTGCCCCGGTCCGGGAATATCCCACGTGCCGCAGAGCGGCTGGGCCTGTGAGCCATGGCCGCTGAGCCTGCGCGTCCAGAGCCTGTGCTCCGCAACGGGAGAGGTCATGACAGTGAGAGGCCCGCGTACCACAAAAAAAAAAAAAAAAAAAAAAAAAAAGTCAAACAGGTCTTAATTCTTAGGGATCAGAACTGACTGTGGGAGGAGACTAGGCATTGCTTTGTGCAGCCTTATAGAAATGTTGTGGGTATTGGTTGGGGGAGGGTTGGGAAAAGGGTAGAAAGGTTAAAGAAGGAAGCTTTTCAGAATCCCTCCCATGGAGGATGATTCCATGGTCTAACAACCTCATTGTTTCCCTCATCCCTTGACAGCCTTTCTCAAATTTCCCTTAGATCCATTTGTCTAGTTTAATGATAAAATCGTACCTTACATTTCTGGTTCTGCTCCTCTGGACCACTCATAATGGATCCCTACTTCTGGATGGTAGACACACAGAGTCTTAATATCATTCTTCTACGGCCCCCTCAAGTACTCAAGTGGTGGCTCATGGCACGGAAGTGGGGGGGAGGTGAAAGAGCTCAGTCAGCAGTAGTTCCAACCGCTCTTGAGGCAGTAGAGAGAGTGGAAAGTCCCCAACAGGTCCCAGAGTTTGCACTTGGGAGCTCCGCATGATGGCCTGTAGCCCCAGTCAGGGTCTCAGATATCCAGAGGTAACCCCAAATGCACTATTGCCCCCGAATTCCAGATCTGATGATTCTCGTCCAAAGGATGATTTAAGAATCAGCGACACAGTGCTAACTCCTGTCTCCAATGAGTTAAAAGCCCCTTAGAACTCAATCCTCCTCAGTATTAATGGTAACTTATTCCCTAGCTGAATTCTGTGCTGAAAGCACATTAATTAAGTTTTTCACACACCATTTGGTGTGTGGATTGTCTAACTTAAATCTCTTCTGTGACAGTGCAATAACTGCTCTCGAAAAGTCTTTATGATTTGAAAGAGCGACTGCACCTGTCCACATTCCTAATTTATACCCAGGAGGCCTTGGGCACCACGAAGGACAGAGAACATGCTAATGTCTCAAAGTACCAGTGAGGCAGGAGAAGATGGTATTTCCCCTATACCACTGCAGGGGAAACTGAGGCCCTGGGCAAATGATTTCTTCAAGGTCACAGGATAAGTCTAACCCAAGGGCAATGTTCTAGCATGCCAACCCATTTAGAGCAGAAAGGGACCCTAGGGATGGTCTGAACATTTGATTAATATGGAAACTGAAGTCCAAAGAAGAGAATTGTCCAGGGTCAAGTAAGTAGAAAAGGCAGGTCCAGGTCTAGAACCCAGGGCCCCAGCCTTCTAGCTCAATATTCTATCTTATTCTACAAGCCACATTTTGGCTGATTTTTATTCTGTCTTACTATTTTTTCTTTTATGTAATCCTAGAGCCATGAACTCCATTCATTCATTCATCCACTCCCTCACGCAGTTACAGGAACACAGATTACTCTAGTGACCTCAACAAAACAGCTGCCAGCCAGGACCCTGTCCCATGAATCCACCTCCAGGATCAGTCAGGTCCTGGTGGGTTTGGAGACAGGATGGTTTCCATCGCCTGCCTCCTTCCGTCCTTTGCCCTCTGCAGCTCTCCTCATTCCCACTTGTCCTCTTCGCCCCTCCCGCCACCGAGGAGTGGTATGTGCAGGATCAGAGTTCTGGAAAGGTTACACCCGGGTCCTCTCGCCCGGGTGAAATGTGAGCGCCCTGGGCAAAGACTCCTTGCACATAGAAGGACCGAATCCGGGGCTCCGCGTGCTTCGTTCCTCACCCTCCTGCCACCAAGTGCTGGAGAAGCAGCCCCAGCCCGCCCCTCCCCCGCCCACCTGTCACCGCCCCCCACCCTTCCTTCGGGACCGGCCTCAGCACCTCCCCGCCCCCCACTTCGGCCACATTGCTCGGGTCAGCGTCACAGCCCAGGCTCCCGAAATAGCCCTCGTCTAGGGCAGCGACTCACCCACTGGAGAACTTTGATGAAGCCCAGCGGCTCCTCCAGCCGCCTCCAGCGCAGCCCCACGAGCAGGCGGTCCACCTGCGGAGACAGGGCTCGGGGTCAGGGCGGTGGGGGACCCAGGAAAGCGCTGGCCCTCTTCCTCCCACTCACACCCGGGAGAGAGGGCAGAATAAGGGTCGGCCCGACACCCAGGTGGAGAAGGGGCGGCGAGAGAGCCCTAGGGGCGTGCAGGGAGTACCTGCTGGCGCGGCGACTTGTCCGCCGTGCGACTGGAGCTCTCCGTCGAGGACATGCTGGCGCGGCGGGGCTGGGGCGCGCGCGCGGTCCGCGGGGACCGCGGTGGGGCTCGGGGCTGCTGACCCGCGGCGGGGGAAGCGAGCTGTACCGAAGCGCGAGCGGCCGTCGGCGGCCCGGGATCCAGTCTGGCTGGGTGGGTCGCGGGGGCGCTGGTGCTCGCGCTCGCCGAGGCCGCAGCCGCCGCTCTACCCCGCCGGCTGCAGAAAACCCCCGAGTCCAATTCAAACTTCTGTCAAACTCGCGAACGAACTTGGCAATAGAGTCACGTGGCGTGCGCTTGAGAACCCTCCTCCCGCCCCCTTAGCTCCCGGGTCCCTGCCCGCAGGATGCCTTAAAGGGACCTGTGGCCTCTGCGGGCAGTTCGGCCGCGAGGGGGCTCAGGTTCCTTGCCAGGAGCCTCCAGGGCCAGTCCCAAGCGAGACATCACAGCTGCCCCGACCCGTAGCCAAAGTCGGGAACCAGCCTGGAGCGCTGGCAATCATCGGCTCCTAGTTTATCTTTACCAATTTTCCTGGATTTGGAGCTGCTCTGTGCCGTTTTTTCTTCTTTCACACCATAATACTCAGAACCTAAAGGATTTTCATAAAGGCATTATCAGGGCTGAAATAAAGTTCTAAAACTTACGGTTAACAAACTGCTTGCTTCCAAAATCTTCAAGAGCCAGTACAGACGAAACGAGCAATAGAATGTAACTGACTTATTGTTCTGTCTAGTTAGGCGTTGCTTTAATTTGTTAACACCAAAAGCATTCTTACGTTAGTGATTTAAAAGTTATGGATCATTTAAAAGTATAAACTCAATCTCCTTTAAAATAGCCCTCGCCATTTAAATGAGAGTGAAAATATTCTTTGAGGAATGGCGGGGGCGGGGGGTTGGCTTAGAAGATGTACTTTGTGTTGAAAAGTTGACGTTGTTGCATATGATCCACCGTAAATCGGTCCCTAATTTTCAAGATGTGTTCCGCAGGAGCCTGAATGAGTAATGATGAATATTACACATTCGGTTTACCGGAGTGTAAATATAAGTAGTGAAAGGTTAAGTGATTTGCCCAAGGTCACTGAGTGAGCCAGTGGGAGGTAGCCAAAGAACCTGCCTTCACCTCCTAAGAATTGACTTGTAAATGTGTATCCATCGCCTGGGAATCATTCCTGGAGGCCCCTTCTGGTACTTCAGGATGACTGGTTTTTGAACATTTAGCTATTATTAATACAATTCGTTCCCCCACTAAATAAGTGCCTTCCAAGGTTGGGGTGGGGGGAGTGACTGGGGTCAAGTCACCTGGGCTTGAAGGGAACTTCTCCAGTGGACTTCCATGCAAATCTAGGCTAAACAAGAAACTACTGAGTCCCCAATCCACTTCAGATTCCTTTTCTATGGAATAGGGATAATAATTTCTGTCCTTATTTCATAAAGTGATCATGAGGCTTAAGTGGTGTGAGGTATGTAAATGCCCACACTACACAAATATGAAATAATCTGCTCATTACCGATGTCGACAACAATATGCATATAGAATACAACACAAGCAGAAAAGAATCAGAATAACACAGCAAAATCCACACACCCACCAACCAGCCTTGTTAAATTTTAACACTCTTCCTCATTTGTCTCAAATCTATTCCTTAAAAACAAAATTAAAATGGCATATAAAATTGAACCCCTGTGTGTGTAGTATTCCATCCTATTACAAAATATGATCCATCACTGTTTATTCACCTGCCAAAATACATTTGGGTTATTTCCATTTTATTTTTTTACTATTATGAGTAGAGCTGTTAAAAAAAACATTTTTTGTACAGGTTTTTGAGTGAAGTAAGTCTTTATTTCTAGGATAAATACCAAGAAGTAGGATTTCTAGATTATATGTCTAACTTTATATGAAACTACCAAACTGTTTTCCAGAGTGGGCTTATTGTTTTGCTTTCTCACCAACAATGTATTCCAGGTGCTTTGCATCTTCTCCAGACCTTGGTACTGTCAGAATTTTTTTAGCCATTCTAAAAGGTACGTGGTGGTACCTTATTGCCATTTTAATTTGCATCACCAATAGCTAACGATGTTGAACGTTGTGTATGTGCTTATTTGCCATCTGTGTATGTTCTTTGGTGAAGTGTCTGTTCAAGTCCTTTGCCCATTTTTTAGTTGGGTTGTTTCTTACAATTGAGTTCTGAGAATTCTTTATATACTCTGAATGCAAGTCCTTTGTTGGATATGTGATTTGCTAATATTTTCTCCAGTCTATAGTTTGTCTTTTCGTTCTTTTAAGTGTCTTTTGCAGAGCAAAATTTTACACTTTTTTGAAGTCTAATTCATCTTTTTTTAAAAATGGATCATGATTTTGGCATCATGTCTGAGAACTCTTTGCCTAACCCTAGGTCACATGTATTTTCTCCTATGTTCTATCCTAAATGTTTATAGTTTATGCTTTCCATTTAGATATTTTTGAGTTAATTTTGTATAAGGTATGAAATTTAGGTCAAGGTTCCTTATTTCTTCCTTCCTTCCTTCCTCCCTCCTTCTCCTCTCTCTCTTTCTTGGCATGTAGACGTCCAAATGTTCTAACAACATTTTTTGAAAAGACTATTCATTCTCCATTTAATTGCTTTTGCACTTTTGTAAAAAAATCAGTTGGCCATATTTGTGTGAGTCTATTTCTGGACTGTCTGTCTAATCTATGTATCTATGCCTTTGCCAGTACCACACTGTGTTGGAAACTGTAGCTTTAAAGTAAATCTTAAAATAGGGTGATATAATTCCTCCAACTTTAGTCATCTTCTTCAAAATTGTTTTAGCTATTCTAGCTCCTTTGCCTTTCAAAATAAATTTTAAAATCAGGTTGTCCATATCTTCAAAAAATTCTGCTGGGATTTTGATTAGAATTGCATTAAATCTACAGATCAATTTAGGCAAAACTGACATCATTTCCCTGTTGCATTTTCCAATCCATAAACATGGCATGCCCCTCCATTAATTTAGGTCTTTGATTTCTTTCATCAGCATTTGAAGTTTTAAGCATACAGATCATGTACATGTTTTGGTAGATTTATTCCCGAGAATTTAATTGGGGGGGAGCCATTATAAATTATATAATTTAAAATTTAAGTTTCCTTTTGACAATTGTTAGTATGTAGAAATACGATTTTTTTCTGTTGACCTTGTATCCTGTAACCTTTCTAAACTCACATTTTAGTTCCATGAGTTTTTTGTAGGTTCCTTAGGATTTTCTATGTAGACAATTACATTGTCTGCAAATAGGGAACGTTTTACTTCTACCTTTATAACCTGTATGCCTTTTATTTATTTTCCTTGCCTTATTGCACTGGCTAGGACTTTCAGTATGATGTTGAATAGAAGTGGTGACAGTGGACATCATTGCATTGTTCCTGATCTTAGGGGAAAGTATTCAGCTTTTCACCATTTCATATGATATCAGCTCTAGGTTTTTTTATAGATGCCCTTTATCAGCCTGTGGAAGTTCCTTTCTTTTTTTCTTTTTTAAAATTAATTAATTTATTCATTTATTTTTGGCTGCGTTGGGTCTTCGTTGCTGCACGCGGGCTTTCTCTAGTTGCAGTGAGCGGGGGCTACTCTTCGTTGCGGTGTGCGAGCTTCTCATTGCGGTTGCTTCTCTTGTGGAGCACGGGGTCTAGGCACACAGGATTCAGTAGTTGTGGCACATGGGCTCAGTAGTTGTGGCTTGTGGGCTCTAGAGCGCAGGCTCAGTAGTTGTGGCGCACGGGCTTAGTTGCTCCATAGCATGTGGGATCTTCCTGGACCAGGGATTGAACCCATGTCCCCTGCATTGGCAGGCGGATTCTTAACCACTGTGCCACCAGGGAAGTCCGAAGTTCCTTTCTATTTCTAGTTTGCTGAGAGTTTTTAATCATGGATGGATGTTGAATTTTGTCAAATGCTTTTTCTGCATCAATTGATAATGATAATGTATTTTTTCTTCTTTGGACAATTATGACAAGTATGGTAGATTACACTGATATATTTTTTAGAATATTAAAAGGATACATAAATACATATATAAAATATATATAATTTTAAAATAAAGTGTATGCATACACACATACGTACATATATATATATATACACACACATATATACACACATACATACATACACTTTATTTTTAGAGCAGTTTTAGGTTCACAGTAAAATTGAGCAGAAACTGCAGAGAATTCCCGCCTCCCTATCCCCTCCCTGCATGCAGCCTCTCCCATCATCAACATCCCGAATCAGTATGGTACATTTATTTGTAACAATCAATAAGTCAACACTGACATCATTATCAACCAAAGTCCATAGTTTACATTAGGGTTTACTCTTTGTATTATATAGTCTATGGATTTTGACAAATGTATAATGACATGTATTCACTCTTATAGTATCATGCAGAATAATTTCACTACCCTAAAGATATCCTGTGTTTTATGTTTATCCCTCCCTCCACCCCACCCTGCAACCAACCACTGATCTTCCTGCCTCCCTATTTTTGCTTTATCCAGAATATCATACAGTTGGAATCATTCATTATGTAGCCTTTTGAGATTGGCTTCTCTCACTTAGTAATATAAGTGAAATATATATAATAATACATAAGTTTCCTCTATGTCTTTTCATGACTTGATAGCTCATTTCTTTTTAGCGCTGAATAATAGTAGTCCATTGTCACAGTTTGTGTATCCATTCACCTACTGAAGAATATCTTGATTGCTCCCAAGTTTTGGAAGCTATGAATCAAGTTACGATAAATGTCCACGTGCAGGTTTTTGTGTGGATGTAAATTTTCAACTCCTCTGGGCAAATACAGTTCAATTGCCATATTGTATGTTTGGTTTTATAAGAAACTGCCAAACTATCTTCCAAAGTGGTTGTACCATTTTGCAGCCCCATCAACGATGAATGAGAGCTCCTGTTGCTCCACATCGTTGCCAGCATTTGGTGTTGTCAGTGTTTTGGATTTTAGCCATTTTAATAGGTGTATAGTGGTATCCCATTGTTGTTTTAATTTGCAATTTCCTAATGACATGTTATGTTGAGCCTCTATTCATATGCTTACTTGCCATCTGTATGTCTTCTTTGGTGAAGTGGCTATTCAGATCTTTCCCCCATTTTTAAATCAGGTTGTTCATTTTCTTATTGTTGACTTTTAAGTGTTTCTTGTATATTTTGGATAACAATACTTTATCAGATATGTCTTTTGCAAATTTTTTCTCCCAGTGTTAGGTTTGTCTTCTCATTCTCTTGACAGTGTTTTTTGCATAGTTTTTTAAAAAAGTTTTAAACTTTTTTAAAAGTTTTAAATTTTAATGAAGTCTGCATCAATTTTTCCTTTCATGAGTCATGCCTTTGGTGTTGTATCTAAAATGACCTCACTAAACCCAAAGTCATCTAGGCTTTCTCCTATGTTATCTTCTGAGTCTCATAGTTTTGCATTTTACATTTAGGTCTATAATCTCGAGTTAATTTTTGTGCAGAGTATAAAGTCTGTGTCTAGATTCATTTTTTTTGCACATGGATGTCCAGTTTTTCCAGCACCATTTGTTGAACAGCATATTTTTTCTCCACTGAATTGCCTTTGCTTCTTTGTCAAAGATCAAATGACTATATTTTTGTGGGTCTATTGACTGATTTTTGAATACTGAATCAGTCAGCTTTGAATTTTTGGTCATGATGTGTTATTCTTTACGTATATATATTCTATAATATATATGTGTATATTATACATTGTTGAATTCAATTTTTAAATTCTGTTGAGAATTTTTTTTTTTTTTTTTTTTTTTTGGCCATGCCAGTGCACGGCATGCAAGATCTTAGTTCCCTGACTAGGGATCGAACCTGGCTCCATGCCGCGGAAGCACCGAGTCCTAACAACTGGACCGCCAGGGAATTCCCCTGTTGAGGATTTTTTTCATCTATGTTCATGAGGGCTATTTGTTTGTAGTTTTCTTTTTTGGACTCTCTTTGGTTTTGTTATCAAGGTAATGGTAGCCTCCTAAAATAAGTTGGAAAAATCTTCCCTTCTCTTTCTGTTTTCTGGAGAGCTACTGCTTTTTAAAAAGCTGAAGCTGTATTGTGGCCAAATCGACTGTACATTCAAGGTAACGTCACTCAGCATTTTTTTTAATCCATGAAATTTATTCCACAGCAGGTTTTTTTTTCGAAAATTATGCCTGTTAGGAGTAGAGGCACCCTACAAAAGGAGACTGACCACTTGCCAAATTTCTGCCCTGAATAGTTTTTTGTTTCTGTGTTTATTTTAGATAATCTTGGGAGACCCTGAAGACTTTTTGGACTTCTGGTAAAATGATTTCTACTATTTGGAATCCTAATTCTGTTGGATTTGGATTTATAAACAATTTGTAAAGGCCTAATACATTTCCAAACCACTTAATCTTTGTACATACTTCAGAAGAAAATAGTTTATTTTAAGGGAAGAAATATATATATGTGTGTGTATATATGTATATATGTAAAAATCAATGGCTGTTTTTGTAATGGAAAATAAAAACTATGACAATTATTGTGTGAAACAGTGATTTAAATATTTCTATTTTTTTCTGGAACCAGTGACACAGAGAAAACATTCCTCCATAAACAAAGACATGGAAGTGTGTATTGCTGAGGCATATTGGTGATCAACAAATACTTCTATTTGCCCTGAAAATCAGATGTATGAAGGGCCATAGTAGAAAATAAAATTGGAATGGCAGTTGGGGGTAAGGGCCTTAAGTGATAAGCCCTTAGACTTTATTGACTACTCACTCAGATTTTGAGCAGAAGAGGTGATAAAGAATAGAGGTTAAGGGCTTCCCTGGTGGCGCAGTGGTTGAGAGTCTGCCTGCCGATGCGGGGGACGTAGGTTCGTGCCCCGGTCTGGGAGGATAGAACATGCTGCGGAGCGGCTGGGCCCGTGGGCCATGACCGCTGGGCCTACGCATCCGGAGCCTGTGCTCCGCAATGGGAGGGGCCACAGCAGTGAGAGGCCCGCCTACCGAAAAAAAAAAAAAAAAAAGAATAGAGGTTAAGGACCCAAGTGGAGTGAGACAGATTAGTTCCAAACCTAGTTCTGCCACTTAGGAGCTATGTTTCCTTTTCAAGAGACTTAATTTTCCTAAGCTTCTATTTTCTTATCTACAGAATGGGGTTAATGACAGTATCTACTACGAAGGGCTGTTATGAAGGTTAAATAAGGTAATATAAAGAGAGCCTGGTGCCTGCCACATACCAAATATTCAATAAATATTCGTTGCTCTGTGGTAGAACTGTGATTCAGAACTATTAATCTGGCAGCAGTGTGTATAAGTGATGTAAGTACATGGCTTTCCTTCTTAAAACAGAACCAGAGCCTTTCAAGGTTTGTGCCAAGAATACTTCAGGAAGTTGAATCTCCAGGTGGAGTGGCATGTGTCTGAAATTGAATTAACAAGATTTAGAGGCACTCTGACTGAAGGTCAGGGAAGAGGGAATCATGACTGCATTACTGTTTTCTATATTCCAGTGTACCCGTATACTGTGCTATTTTTAAGCACTGAAATTAAGGTATTTTTACTGGTGTAATACCATTATTTTAGCCCTCAGTCAGCAGCTTTATTTACTCTTCTTAGGTCCTCTTCAAACCCTCCTTCCTCCTCCTGCTCTAACCTCCTCCTCATCAATAACCATAAACCAATACCATTTATCACCATAAACCCTCCCATCCCCTCCTTACCACCCCGTTCCAGTAACTCCCTACCTCTTCCAAACTTCATCTCTTACAAACTTCATCCTCCACTACGCTCTCTCAGCAAAAATGCTGAGCGAGGACTAAAAAGGAGGAGTCTTTGAAGTAGGAAATCTCCCCATAGGGGATGGAGAAGAGTCAGACCCAGCTAGGGCCATCTCTTTTGGGCTCACAGGAGAGAAATCATTTTCAATCAGAAGAAGTAGTCCTGAAAACCCTATGGGTTGCTAAACTGGGCAGGAAAGTCTAGAAGCTCTTCCTAACCAGCTACATCATAGATGATGTGTATGGATATGTGTGGGGTAGAAGTGAAGTTGCAGAAAGCAGCAGAGCCAGTAGTGGCCAGAAGGATATTTTGTAATTTGTTTACAATTTTTGTTTTTAAATGTGTTAAATAATATTTAGTTACATTAATATTTTTAAAACTTTATAAATTCTAAACATGTAAAAAAATCCAGTATTTTGGCTTTGCAGGAAATTAAAGCAGAAAGTTTAAAAATATAATTTTGCTCTAGTATTGTAACTACTCACTAAGAGAGGAATCAAAGATGGTTTTAAGTGTGAAAGACCATTGATGACAGGTATAAAAATAGGGAATGTCACATCAGGACTATCAAACATTGTCCTGTACTGTAAGATATGATGTCATGATCTGGATCCCAAACTGCTTTCTTTCTTTTTCTTTCTTTTTTTTTTTTTTAAATTAGAGAGAGAGATTTTGTAGTTTTCCTTTGCTTTCCTTTGGTGTCAGCACCAAGTACCAAAATATTGGATTTTATTTCATTAAGTGTGCAGAATTCATAACATTTTTTAAAAATTAGTGAAACTGCTGCTGATTCATATGCCTCCAAGCAAAAACCCTCCTCTGTTGTTGCTTCCAATTTGCTTGTTGCAGAAAACCAGATGAATTAGTTTAAACTACTTTAGTGCAGACACCTGACTCAAACAGGCTTAAGCAGAAAAGGAAATTTGTTGCCTCCTGTAACTGAAACATCCAAGAGTTTTAGTCATGACTCGTTCCAGGGGCCCAAATAACATCAGAAGTGGATTCCTTCTCTGCCTCTGTCTCTGTCTATCTCTCCTCTGCTTTTCTCTCTATGTCGGTTTCATTTTCCAGCTGGATTCTCCCCCTTGATAGCCCAACAACATGTCTGGTCTTAACATCGTAACAACCTAGCAACCCCATAAGAGTTGCAGGCGAAGTTCTGGGTAGGGCTCTCAATAGCCCAGGTTGGGCCACATTCCCATTTCAGAATCAGTCACGGTGTGGCCAAGGGACTGGCCAGATCCTTGTACTCATTCTTCGACCTTGTGGGTAGTATCAGTCCTATCAAAACCACAAAACTGAAAGTTAGAGAGAACTAGTTTCCCCAATGGAAAATCAGGGTGCTTTTGCCTAAATAAAGAACAGTGAACAAGCAAAAACAAAGATGATCATTACATCAGGTAACAAACCTGTTAGAACTGCACCTAGAATCATGGCAAATTGACTCTAAGAGAGGATCGAAGAATGTTGCCCATAAATAAAGTCCATGAACTCTGGTATGTAAACTTTGTGACATCTCTTTCAGTAGTTTCAAGTGATTTTTCAGAACTGAGGGTATGGAGATGTTCTTCTGCAGAATCATCTTCTGTCAGCTCTTTAAGTGTGGGCACCTCTTAGGGTTTTATTCTCTGAATAATTAAGTTGTCACATAAATGATCTCTGGAGAAGATGAATTGTACCATAATCTGACAAGCTGTATTTCTCTCATTTGGGATTGTACCAGCAAATCATTAGGTTGTAAAGAGAACCTCACAGGGTATCTAAGCCACCTGGAGTACAGACAGAACAACTCTTAAGTGTAGAATTTAAGAACTAAAGGAATCTGGGATTGTTTTCCAGAATGCAGCTAATTTTCAAAATGAGATGTCAATTAAATAAATATCAACTGAACACGGTTCCATTACTGATTGCTTCCATAGTATTTATTTCCCCATTTTTCCAACAGTAGTACCCAGATTTTGTATAAGGCAAGCCATTTATGGCCAAATGGTTTAAGTAAGATAAATCCCACCTCTGGTTTTAGAAGTAGGTTCTGATTGACTTATGGCACTATTTCTGGTCATAATAATTCATTCAAGGATGGGAATATGACCCAATTTTGGCCAGTTATACTCAATTCCTGAACATCTATTTGAATGAATAAAAATCTCTCTCTTAATTGGATGTAAATCCACATGCACACAGCTTCAGGAACTATTGGCAGCCATCCTGCACCAGGAAGGGAGAGTTTGCTGAGGATGACGCCAGTCTCAGGAAAAACTAGGAGAGAAAAACTAGGTCCTGGTCACATTATTTGAGTTGCTGTGTCAAGCCATGCTTGAAGCCATGTTACTTGTGGACGTTTTTGGTAATGTGCACCAATAAATTCCCTTCACTTTTTAAAGTCAGTTTGAGTAGAATTCTCTGTTTGTTACCTGTTACTCTAACACAAACCCCAACTGAATACAATTCTGATGCTAACCACCTGGAGGTAGTGTAAGACTACGCAGGTTTACGGGCACGGTCCTCAGCAAGACTGCCCTTACTTCAGATGCCATCCACAGTTTGAGAGTCCCCAGGTCACCCACACTTCTGACCAACTGGCAGAAATTCAAGGGTTCCCATTATCCCATCAGGTTCAATAATTCACAAGAATAAATCACAGAACTAAATGACTCAGAAAAGCACTGCACTTAACAATTACAGTTTTATTTAAAGGACACAACCAGGGCCAGCCAAATGAAGGGACACATAGGGTGAGGTCTGGGAGGGTCTTCAACATGGAGCTCCCATATCTTCTCCCTGGGGAGCCAGGACATGTCACCTTCCCAGCACACCCGTGTTCACCAACCAGGGACTCCTCTGAACCTCAGCATCAAGACATTTTATTGGGATTTCACTGGGAAGGCATGACTGATTGGATCATTGGTCACATGATTGAACTCAGTCTCCAGCTATGTTAGAGATGTTTCCTCAAGCTCTCTCTCCCTGCTGTCCTGTCTGCCTCTGCATTCATTCAATCTCTCACCTGCTCTCACCTGAACTCTTAGTACAGCTTCTTAGTTGCCATTCTTATTCCATGCCACCTTCCCACAGGTTTGGCCTCCTCGCTCTGGCAGCTTCTCTGCCTTGATTAAGCCCCAGGGGATGGGCTTAGTCTGGAACAATAGGGGTGGGATTTCTTTGAGCCTATTTAACCTGCAGTTCGAAGACATTCTTGAAGATCCTCATTATCTGAAACAGAGAATACAATTAAGGGGAAATTTAGGTTGTTTCTCCTCACTATTCCCTCTCCCTCTTGCAAAATGTGCCTTTTTCAGGTTCATGTCATCTATCCATTCATCTTTTCTCCCTTCTGAATGCAATGATCTTCCAAACTCTTGGCCACTTTTCTCATTCTCTGAAGATCTGCAAGCACCTGGCTCATGGCCTTCCTGTCCCCTCAACTTCTGCCACTCCCCTGGGCAATTATAAAGTCCATGTGGCCTCTTAGCTTCCTGTTCTCATTATCTCCAATCCAATGAATTTCTTCTCAACTCTGCATCATCCATAATCCTCTTCTGTTTTCATGCTACCATGTCTCCTTGGCTCTCGTATCAACTCTTATGGCTTTAGACACAGTCTGTGTGCTCATGACTCCTAGCTATTCTTCCAGCTCAGACCTCTCTTCTGAAATTCATACCTCCATATTCAGCCGCCTTTTCAGCATATCCCTTTATATGTCTCATACTCGGGCATCTCAAACTCAACTTCTCAAAACTTAGCTATTGCTCCTTTGAACTTCCTAGGACAAATCTGCATTTCAGCAAATGATACCATCAGCCATTCAGTTGTGCCATCTATCTTCCTCACCCCCTTTTGTCCTATCAAGTTCTGTTCATTTTACCTCCAAGATATATCTTGAATCTGTTTACTTTTCACTATCCCCACTGCTGCCAACCCAGGCCAATGCATCATCCCTTTTCACCTGGATGACTGCACTAGTGTCCAACAGGTCTCTCTCTATTTGTTCTTGTACTCATTCAATCCATTCTTTACATAGCAAGCTTCATGAGGGTTTTCTTTTTAAGTGCAAATTTTACCTTTATTCTCCTTAAAATCTTTTAGAGGCTTCATAGGATGATGTTCAAGATCTTTTGCATGTTCGACAAGGGCCTTGCGTGATCTGGTTCCCACAGTCTTTCTAGCTTGCCTCCTGCCGCTCTCCCCTTTATTCACTGGGTCAGTCACACAGCCCTTCTCTCTTTTCTGAAGATGCCAAGCCCCCTCATGCCTCAGAGTATTTACACACACAGTCCCTTCTACTGTGAACGTTCTCCATGCCCTACTCCAATCTTCATCTACCCCTTATTGTGTGACAGAAGCTGTGGCCTGAATAAAACACAACTCTCTTCCCTTAAGAGCTCATAGATTAATAAGAGACCTACATGTAAGCAAAAAAAGAAAAAAATTCCACCACAGTGTAATAAATGCAATAGAAGTATGGCCAAAGGAAGAAATATTTATCTATCTCTGAGAGTCAGGAAAGGACATTTAAGTAGAAGAACCAGTATGTCCCAAGGACACAGGCAAGGACATGAGGAGATATAAGCAGTTTGGTGCTGCTGGTAAAGGTGAGGAGGTTGCAGGAGGTGACTTGGATGCTGTGTTGAGGGGCTTGAATTTTATCCAGTAGGCAAAGAGGGTGTCCCCTACAAAGGATTCTACGTAGGAGAGACATGAATACATATCAACTACAGTGCTATCAAACTGGTAAGTAATGGGAGAGAAAGACATCAAAAGAAGGTGAAGGCAGAAAGTCAAGTAGGAGAATACTATAATAGTCCTAGCAAGTGGTGATGGCAACTGAATTAAGGCGAAGGTAGTGATAATGGAGAAGAAGATGGAATGAAGATATTTCTAAGGGGTAGAATTGATAGGACTTGGTGACTGAACAAAACATGAATCCTTGCCCTTATAGAGCTTGCATTCTAGTGTGGAAGGCAGATAATATATCCAATAAACAAATGCAAAGCAACTGACAAAGGATTAATGTCCAAAATTTACAAGCAGCTCATGCAGCTCAATATCAAAAAACCAAACAACCCAATCCAAAAATGGGCAGAAGACCTAAATAGACACTTCTCCAAAGAAGGAATACAGATTGCCAACAAACACATGAAAGAATGCTCAACATCATTAATCATTAGAGAAATGCAAATCAAAACTACAATAAGATATCATCTCACATCAGTTAGAATGGCCATCATCAAGAAATCTACAAACAATAAATGCTGGAGAGGGTGAGGAGAAAAGGGAACCCTCTTGCACTGCTGGTGGGAATGTGAATTGGTACAGCCACTATGGAGAACAGTATGGAGGTTCCTTAAAAAACTACAAATAGAACTACCATATGACCCAGCAATCCCACTACTGGGCATATACCCTGAGAAAACCATAATTCAAAAAGAGTCATGTACCAAAATGTTCATTAGCTCTATTTACAATAGCCAGGACATGGAAGCAACCTAACTATCCATCGACAGATGAATGGATAAAGAAGATGTGGCACATATATACAATGGAATATTACTCAGCCATAAAAAGAAACAAAATTGAGTTATTTGTAGTGAGGTGGATGGACTTAGAATCTGTCATACAGAG
This sequence comes from Grampus griseus, assembly GCF_964374135.1. NCBI lineage: Eukaryota > Metazoa > Chordata > Mammalia > Artiodactyla > Delphinidae > Grampus > Grampus griseus. Next base: position 87,496,964 of record NC_139017.1, read on the forward strand.
TGAAGTAAGTCAGAAAGAGAAAAACAAATACCGTATTTTAACACATATATATGGAATCTAAAAAAAAAAGGTCATGAAGAACCTAGGGGCAGGGTGGGAATAAAGACACAGACCTACTAGAGAATGGACTTGAGGACACGGGGAGGGGGAAGGGTAAGCTGGGACAAAGTGAGAGAGCGGCATGGACATATATACACTACCAAACATAAAATAGATAGCTAGTGGGAAGCAGCCACATAGCACAGGGAGACCAGCCTGGTGCTTTGTGACCACCTAGAGGGGTGGGATAGGGTGGGTGGGAGGGAGACATAAGAGGGAGGGGATATGGGGATATATGTATATGTATAGCTGATTCACTTTGTTACAAAGCAGAAACTAACACACCATTGTAAAGCAATTATGCTTCAGTAAAGATGTTAAAAAATAAAAAAAAATAATTAAAAAAACCCAAATGCATACATGATATAATCCCTTTAATGTTACAAGCTATGAAAGAAAATAGAGCAGAGTAAAATCCCAGCAAATGAAGGAGTTATTTTAGATGAAGTAGTCCCTGTGAGGGGGTGACATTTGAACAGAGAAATGAGCCATGTGAATATCTGGAGAAAGAGTATTTTAGGCAGAGTGAACAGCAAGTGCAAATGTCCAGAGATGGGAATGTGCTTGTCATATATTTGAGGAATAACAATGAGACTAGTGTGACTGAAGCACAAAAAAAAGGAAGGGGAGAATGGGAGAAGATAATGTCAGAATATAGCAAAAGACCTCGTAGATCATGGAAAAAACCTTGGGTTTTATTTTAAGTGTGATGTGAATCGTTGGAGGATTTTTGAATAGGGGAGTACCATATCCTAACTTATACTGTAAAAGGATCACTCCCAAAAGACTATCATGGGGGAAGTGTGGAAGCTGGGTAGCCAGTTACAAGGAAGGGATCTATGTAAGAGATGATGGCGGTTTGGACTAGAGTAGTAGTGATCAAGTTAGTGAGAACTGATCAGACTTGGGATATATATATATATTTTTATAAATGTATTTATTTATTTATGGCTGTGTTGGGTCTTCATTGCTGCATGTGGGCTTTCTCTAGTTGTGGTGAGCAGGCGCTACTCTTCGTTGAGGTGCACAGGCTCCTCATTGCAGTGGCTTCTCTTGTTGTGGAGCATGGCCTCTAGGCATGATGGCTTCAGGAGTTGTGGCACACGGGCTCAGTAGTTGTGGCTCACGGGCTCTAGAGCACAGGCTCCGTAGTTGTGGCACTCGGACTTAGTTCCTCCACAGCATGTGGGATCTTCCCGGACTAGGGTTTGAACCCACGTCCCCTGAATTGGCAGGCAGATTCTTAACCATTGCGTCACCAGGGAAGCCCTGGGATATATTTTGAAGGCAGAGCTGATGCAATGTGATGATGGATTGAATGAGGGTAGTAGAAAAAGAGAGCAGTCAACAATGACCCCAATATTTCTGGCCTGAGCAACAGGCTGAATCACAGAGCCAGTTACTGAGATGGAGAAGACTGAAGGGAATTAGGTTTGATAAACAGGGACTCAAGAGTTTGATTTTAGACATGTTTAGTTTGGAATACTGTTAGACTTCCAAGTAGAATAGTTATTGGAGATATGAGTCTGGAGTTCAGGGGAGAGGTTAAATCTATAGATATACATTTTTGGATTTATTGGCTTATAGGTGACATTTAAGATGATGGAATTGGTTAAGATTTTCTAAGATGAGTGTAAGCTAAAACTGAGTAGAAGTCCAAGGATGGAACACTAGAATACTCTAATACTTAAGGGTTGAGAAGAGAAAGAAGATCCAACAGAGACTGAGAAGTGTCCAGTGAAGTGAGAAGAAAATCAGTAGAGGGTAGAAGCCAGGTAAAGATAGTCTTTCAAGAAAGAGGAAATGATCAACTGCTTAAATGCTGCTGTTAGGTCAAGTAAGTTGAGAATTGGATTTGGCAACACGAAGGTTATTGGTGACCTTGATAAGTCTAGGTGAGAGATGATGGTGGTTTGGACTACAGTAGTAGTGATCAAGAGGGTAGAAGCCAGGTAAAGGTAGTCTTAGAAGAGTAGCAGGGATAAAAGACTCATAAAAGTTTTTAAGTATCAGGCTTCCCTGGTGGTGCAGTGGTTGAGAGTCCACCTGCCAATGCAGCGGACAAGGATTCAATCCCTGGTCTGGGAGGATCCCACATGCTGTGGAGCGGCTAAGCCCGTGCATCACAACTGCTGAGCCTGTGCTCTGGAGACCGTGAGCCACAACTACTGAGCCCACGTGCTGCAACTACTGAAGCCCACATGCCTGGAGCCTGTGCTCTGCAGCGAGAGAAGCCACTGCAGTGAGAGGCCTGCGCATTGCAACGAGGAGTGGCCCCTGCTCGCTGCAACTAGAGAAAGCCCACGCGCAGCAACGAATACCTAACACAGCCAATAAGAAATAAATTTATAAAAAAAAGTTTTTAAGTATCATAAAAGGTTAAGATGCAGTAGAAAGAAAGTGAGAAGATTCTCTATATAAAGGGGAGCAGAAAAGTAGTGTAGTAGCCGAAGAGACATATGCCATCAAGGGAGGGTTTCTTCAAGAAGGGAGGGAGGACTGGTGATGCAGGAGAGAGAGGAGAATAAGTGTGGAAGCAAAGTCCTTGAGTAGGTGAGTTGTCTGGATATTTGAATATTTAGGCCTGGAGCTCAAGAGAGGGTAGAGGCTAGAGATACAAATTTTGTAATGATTAAATTATATATGAAAGGGACAAATATGAGAGTGGATGAAATTAGGAAGAATGAAAAGCAGAAGCCAAGGAATAATCCTGAGGTATCAATTTTTTTTGACAACAGCACATGGCATATTGTTTCACTTCTCATGCCTGTTAAAGCCTTTCCTTCCCTGGATTCACACCCATCTCTCATAGTACTTTACAAAAATCTTCATTAGCACTTATTTCATTGCATTTACGTTATATATCTGCTTCTTCCACCAACCTGAAGGCTCCCTCTGCCAAAAGCTTTATCCATCTTCGTTTCTACAACTCTTAACATAATGCATAGTAGGTGCTAAATGAATGAGACATGGAGCAGGGGGAAGTTAATCCACAAATAGACTGTGTGATATATAAGCATCAGGAAGTGTGAATATGCCTTTTATGCCTTTCTGAAAGAAATATACATGTTGGAAGGAATTCATCAGTGATGCTATCTGGAGTTTTCTTTGTAGAGAGGTTTTAAATGATTAGTTCAATTCCTTTAAAATACAAAATATAGAATTTCCTGTTTGTTATTGTTTCAGTGTTGATAAGCTTTATTTTTCAATAAAATTTTCCACTTCATCTGAATTGCCAAATTTATTGGTATAAAGTTGTATCCTCTTATATTTTTAATAGCTATAGGACTTGTGGTGATGCCTCTATTTTATTGCTGATATTAGTAATGTGTTCTCTTAAACTTTTCCTTGATTAGCCTTGCTAGGAGGTGATTAATTTTTTGTCTTTTTGGAGATTAATAAGTTTTGCTCTTGTTGATTTTCTCATTTTTTTGCTTTCTATTTTTATCAATTTCTGATTTTATATTTATTTTCTTTTTTAAAAATTAATTTATTAATTTATTTTTGGCTGTGTTGGGTCTTCGCTGCTACACGCAGGCTTTCTCTAGTTGTGGTGAGCGGGGGCTACTCTTCGTTGCAGTGCATGGGCTTCTCATTGCAGTGGCTTCTCTTGTTGTGGAGCACGGGCTCTAGGCGCACGGGCTTCAGTAGTTGTGGCTCATGGGCTCAGTAGTTGTGGCTCGCGGGCTCAGTAGTTGTGGCTCACGGGCTCTACAGCGCAGACTCAGCAGTTGTGGCACACAGGCTTAGCTGCTCTGCATTATGTGGGATCTTCCCGGGCCAGGGCTCGAACCCGTGTCCCCTGCATTGGCAGGCAGATTTTTAACCGCTGCACCACCGGGGAAGTCCCTTTATTTTCTTTTTAAACTGTCTTTGCAAAAATTTCCTTTCTCTCAATTTCCCTCTGAGCTCTGAATCCCAACAGTAGTTCTCAAGCCAAAGTGTCCCATTAGAGGAGTCCGAAGTCTGGAAGGAATGAACCTGCATTATTACTCCACCATGCTCAGTAGTTAGGTAGGAGTAGGTTGTGGGAAATGTGGCCTCAGATGTGAACACACTGGTGGATCCAGATCAGTATCTGGGTTCATCAGTTAACTATGCTATGCACAGCAGGAAATCCAGTGGCACATTTTCAGAAACACCACAGTCCACTCCTTTGACCCACTGATCTATACACTTCTTCTTGTTGGTTTGGGGAGAAGCTCTTCCATGGTTTCCATGGGCCTCTCTTCCTGACGAGAAACTTGAAAGAGGAAGGTTAGTGGAATGAACTATAGAAATTGGTCTGGAGGCCACAGTTGATACTCATTCTCTCCCTTTTCCACTATCCACTCTAAATTCCCCTCACCCTCAGTTTTCATCTTAGCAGGTCTTGGTGGCTTATGTGGTGGTATAATCCAAACCCTTATTCTTGAGGGGACTGAGCTCCTAGTAACCACACCCTTCTTAGTCCAGAGTTGCTGCATGTGTTCACAGTTACAGTGGGGCAAGGGAGTATCAGGAGATGCCCAAGTGGATCACATGGATTCTGTAAAAAGCCGTGATACCTTCTCCTACTGATCAGGGTCAGTTATCCTTGTCATGATGGTGACTTCTCTTTTCACCTACTGGTCCCCGGAATAATGAGTCCAAAGTGCCCCAGCAGCAGTCATAGCTTACAGTTCAATGGGACCTTTGCTGTGTCCCTTAACAGGAGTGCAATCCCGTTGGGGACCAGTACCTCCAGCCCTATATATCCCAGGTTTGTGGGTACAGGAAGCACAAAATCCTCTAGTGGGTCATTGGTAGTAAAGGTAAATGGAGCTATTCCTGCATCCACTCCTTGGTTAGTGGACCCATGTACTTTTCCTATTGGGTTCATAAAGGCCTGGGATTTAATGTGTATAACATATCCTGAATGATAGCATCTTGTTTTTTCAGAGTTGCCTCTGCAGCATGTGGGAGGCTGGAATAATGAATAAGTGAAATGAATGGCATTTCACTTGAGACTTTAGAAAGCCATTCCAGCTCTTTATCAGGTCAGCTTTTTCTGGCTGGTGCGGTACTAGGTCATGGGTCCACTCTCGCACTTCTTTTACCATGAAGCAGTTGCCCTGGTTGGATGCTATGTTATGCAGGATTCTGTGCCTGTGGATCAGACACTCCACAAATCCCAATTCAGTAATGTTGGCTGAGGATCTGTTGGTGGAAAGGAAAACCCATATCCAGAATAGCTATCTATCACTGTGAGAATGAAGCACTGGCCCCCGCAGAATGGAAGGGACTCAAAGTAGTCAACTTGTCACCAAGTAGCCAACTGTCTCCATGAGTAATAGCTCCATTTTGGGGGCTCAGCATTGGTCTCTATTGCTGACATGTTGGACATTTAGGCATTAGTAGCTAGATCAGCCTTAAAAAGTTGGAGTCCATACTTTCTGGGCCCATATATAGCTTCTATCTCTACCACTGAGGCCACACCATTTATGTGTCTGTATTAGTTTCTTAGGGCTGCGTTAACAAAGTACCACAAATTTGGTGATTTAAACAACAGAAATTTATTGTCTCACAATTCTGGAAGCTAGAAGTCTGAGACCAAGGTGTCAGTAGGCTTGGTTCCTTCTGAGGGCTGTGAGGGAAAATCTGTTCCATGCTTCTCCCCTAGCTTCTTTGGTGTTCCTTGGCTTCTCCTGCATCACCCTAATCTCTGTTTTTATCTTCACATGGCATTCCCTCTGCATATTTCTGTCTTCATATGGCCTTCTGTTTATAAGGATACCAGTCACATTGAATTAGGGGCCCATCCTACTCCAGTATGATGTCATTTTAACTAACTACAACAGCAAGAACCCTATTTCCAAATGTCACATTTTGAGGTATTGGGGATTAGAACTTTAACGTATGAATTTGGGGGGGATACAATATAACCCACAACAGTGCCCATCAGGCTGGTTCCAAGGTAGCCAATGATTAAGGTTGGTAATGACAACTACATGAGTTATTTTCTCTACTTAATTGTTTAGTACCTCTTCCCTAGTGGGTGCAAAATATGATACAAAAATCTTCACACTTCATGCCCACTCATGTATATTCACCCACAAGACTCTACCCTAGACCTTCTTGTCTTTGGTCTTCCAGTCTTTTCTCTTCCCGGCCCCTTACCAGCGGGCCAGGCCATTGACACATGCCCAAGAATCTATATATATTCTTACTTCAGTCTGTTTCTCCTTATACACAAACCAGATGACCAGGGACAATGTTTCTAACTCTACCCATTAGGAAGATTTTTCCTCTCCACTATTTTTCAAAGCTTCTCAAGTATGTGACTATAATGCGGCCACTATCTAACTTTGGCTTACATCCACATCTTAAGCTGACTCACCCATAAACCAAACTCAGGCTTTACCCCTCCTTCAGCTGGTCACAGTATTGGTGCAGTTGTGGTGGGTGACATGGGGGTCTGGACTACCTGGTCATGCAGCTTACAAGTACCTTAGTTGTGCTTGAGCTCCATCTCAGATGCACCATTTCCATCTTACAATAAATGCTGCTGGGTCCATCTGAACACCAAAAGAACCAAGGCCGTAACAGGCAGTTTTGGACACATGACTACTTGGAGTCCCACGGTTAAGTGTTCGGTTTCTTCCAAGGCCTAGTATCACATTAGTAGCTGTTTCTTAAAACGTATATAATTCTCTGCTGCAGATGGCATGGCCTTGCTCAAGTTCCAGTGACTGCATTGTGATTTTTCCACTGAGGCTTACCGTAAGTTCTGTCTTAAGTCAGTTTGGGCTGTTATAACGAAATACCATAGACTTGGTGGCTTAAACAACAGACACTCATTTTTTCACAGTTCTAGAGGCTGGAAGTCTGAGATCAGGGTGCCAGCATGTTCAGGCTCTGGCAATCCCTTTTCCTGATTTGGAGACAGCCACCTTCTCATTCTCACTCTGTCCTCACGGGGTGGGCGGAAAGTGCTCTCTGGTATCTCTTCTTCACCATCACATTGGGGGTTAGGACTTCAACATAAGAATTGGGCAGGGGGACAAATTCAGTCCATAACATTCCACCCCTGGCCCCTAAAATTCATGTCATTCTTAAATGCAAAACACATTTATTCCATCCCAATATACTCCAAAGTCTTAACTCACTCCAGTATCAACTCTAAAGTCTCATCTAAATATCATCTAAATCAGATATAGTGAGACTCAAGGTATGATTCATCCTGAGGCAAAATTCCTCTCCAGCTGTGAATCTGTAAAATCAGACAAGTTATGTGCTTCCAAAATACAGTGGTGGGAGAGGCACAGGATAGACATTCCCATTCTAAAAGGGAGAAACAGGAAAGAAGGAAGGGGGGATGCGTCCTAAGCAAGTTCAAAATTTAGCAAGAAAATTCCATTAGATCTTTAAGGTTTGAGAATAATCCTCTGGCTCAGTGCTCAGCCATCCAGGTCCAGTGGGGTGGCAGCATCACCCCCAAGGCTTTGCTGGGTAGTCCCACTCCCAAGGCTTCAGGCAGAAGCCGCCTGCCTGTCAAAACTGAGGCAGTGGCCCTGGTGATCATCTATCACTCTGTCCTGTCCAATTCAATAAATCTAACAGCCGTCCTTCATTTTTCCCCATCTCTGTCCCCTTCAGTTCAAACTGGCAGTGCTTCTGCTCATGTAATCCTGTAAACTCCTTATCAAGTGATAATCTCATCACACCATTGGTATTTGAACATGCTTTCTCATTTTTTGCAATATGGATAGGCTGAGAATCTTCCAAATCATCAAGTTCTGGTTCCTCTTTGCTTAACAATTCTTTCTTTAATTCATCTCTCTCCTTTCACATTTTACTGCTAGCAATCAGGTGAAACCAAGCCCCTCCTTCAATACTTTGCTTAGAAATCTCCTCAGCTAAACATCCAATTTTATCACTCAAATTCTACCTTCCACAAAACACTAGGACACGGTTCAGCCAAGTTCTTTACCATTTTATAACAGGGATCGCCTTTCCTCCAGTTTCCAATAACATATTCCTCATTTCCGTTTGAGATTTCACTAGATTTGCCCATAATGTCCATATTTCTAGCATGTAACTTAAAATTATTCCAGCCTCTACCCATTACCCGGTTCCAAAGCTGCTTCCATATTTTTAGTTATTTTTTACAGCTGCACTCCACTGATAGTATCTCTATTAGTCAGGGTTCTCCAGAGAAACAGAACCAATAGGAGTTAGATATAGATATAGATGTAGATTTATTATAAGGAATTGGCTCACATGATTAGAGAGGCTGAGAAGTCCCAAGATCTGCAGTCCGCAAGCTGATGACTTAGGAGAACCAATGTTTAGTTCCAGTCTGAGTTCAAAAGCCTGAGAACCAGGACACCGATGGTATAAGTTCCAGTCTGAAAGTTGGCAGGCTCAAGATCCAAGAAGAGCTGATGTTTTGGTCCAGGTCTGAAGGCTAGAAAAGACCAACGTCCTAGCTATGCAGTCAGGCAGGAGGAATTCCCTTTTACTCAGCTTTTTTGTTCTATTCAGGTCTTCAATTGATTGAATGAGGCCCACCCACATTAGGGAGGGCAATCTGCTTTACTCATTCTACCAGTCCAACGTTAATCTCATCCAGAAACAACCCCCACCCCAACACACCCAGAAAATGTTTGACCATATTATTTGGGTACTCCATGTCCCAGTCAAGTTGACATAAAATTAACTATCACAAGCTCCAAAATGCATCTTTTCCCATTCTTGACACCTCTAATACAAAAGAGTCTACTGGAATATATGGCCAAGTGGCAGAGATGCTTGTACAGGAGCCTGGACCTTCTGAAGAGCCCTTCTCCTGTTCTGGGCCACAAAGCTGGAAATCTTCAATACTACCTGGTATATGGGCTGGAGCAGTATTCCCAGGTATGGAATGTATTGCTCCAGAACATAGAGAACTACCAAGCCCTGTGAATTCTCCTTTGTGGTAGGGGATGCAAGATGCAACAATTTGTTTTTTACTTGGAAGGATATACTACTAGCACACCTCTAACCAGTGGACCCTTAAAAATTCACCAAAGTGGCAAGTCCTTGAATCTTTGTAGCATTTTTCTACTCTCTGGAGCACTGGTCTTACCAATACCTCCAGCATACTAGCCACCTCTTTCTTGTGCTTGTCTGACAAGCATAATATTATTTATGTAATGGGTCAACTACTGAAGCCTGCAGTAGTCTACAGTCATTCTCCAGGATCCATCTGCAAGGGCCAGACTGGCTAATTAAGTGGAGACATGATAGGGACCATCCTCCCTCCACCCACATTCTTTAGGTCTTTAATGGTGGCACTAATTTCCATTATGCCCCTGGTATGTGATATTTGTTTTTTTAATTCACTATGTTGGCCAGGGGTGAGTGTTTCCACTTGGCCTTCCCCACTATGATAGCTCTTACTTCACACAGGTCAAGGATTTAATGTAGGTAGGTATCACTCCAACCGCCAAATATATCAATTCCAATTACACACACAGGAACCGGAGAAATCACCATCGGGTGGGTGCATAGACACAATGGACCCACTGTAAGCTGGACTTTAGCCAGGACCCCATTTACTACAAGGCCCCCATAAGCCCCCACTCTAACAGGGGCCACGACAATGCTTTGGGTCTCAGGGTACTGATGTCAACTCAGACTCTGAGTAAATTTTCTGGTTATTCCTCTTCCCCAGTGTGTACAGTCACCAAAGTAAATGGCCACAGGTCTCTTTGGGGAAGGACTGAGGAATCATTACATGTATACTTGCTGCAGTGCTGCAGGATCTGCCACCCCTTAAGTCAATGGGTTTCAGATCTGAAGAGTGGCTCAAATCCAGACACTGAACAAGGGATAATGACTTTTGGTGCAGTGGGGGGGAACCATACTCAGGCTCTTGCTTCTCCATTTTGGCCTTTTTTTGGTTGTAGATGTTAACTTTGCCCCTAGAGATGCCAAGTTCTATATCCATCTCCACAGTTCGCTGTGGGTCAGGCCCCCTTGGTTGCCACTCTTGTCAGATGTTGTTGGTCTTTGTCATAATTGTAGCCTCCTGGCTTCTGGTGACTAAGTGCCACCATCTGGTCTCTCTTACCTGGGGGAAGGGGAATATCATTCCTATAGTTATTAATGAGCCCCAGCTCTGTGACTGTTTCTACTGTCAGCCCAGGCAGCAGAGAACTTCTTGGTGATGCTCTTGCCCCTCACCAGATTTCTGATGGCCTCAGTGAATGGTGTGTTTTCTGGGCCTTCCTGTCGAACATAATCTTCTGATGGGTCTTCTGGCTTCACAAACCTATTCCTGCATGCCCACTTTCCTGTCTTTTTTTTCATTATTGTATCATATGCCAGGGCAACTGGGGCATTTCTACTTTACTCAGCATTGGCCGTCACTTTCTCTAGGTTTCTAAAAGCCTCCCGGCAGTGAGTTTTTTTCATCCCCAAGAGTTCTTGCCAGGGTGTTAAATCCTGTGCCTCAAGAAAGTGCTCCCAATTCAATGAATTCCTGATTGTCTAGTCTTATATTCCAGCCACTTTGATCAAGCAACCTCAAATTTCAATTGCAGGGTACTCCCCTGGCTTCTGTCTATATATGCGAGCTAATTCTTACAGCTCTTTGTATTTAATCTCTTTCCTCCGTTATCAGGCCCAGTATGTTCTCAGCTGGGTTTTTTTTTTTTAATATAAATTTATTTATTTATTTTTGGCTACGTTGGGTCTTTGCTGCTGCGTACAGGCTTTCTCTAGTTGTGGCGAGTAGGGGCTACTCTTCCTTGCAGTGCACAGGTTTCTCATTGCGGTGGCTTCTCTTGTTGTGGAGCATGGGCTCTAGGCGCACTGGCCTCAGTAGTTGTGGCACATAGGCTCAGTAGTTGTGGGTCGCGGGCTCTAGAGTACAGGCTCAGTAGTTGTGGTGCACGGGCTTAGTTGCTCCGCGGCATGTGGGATCTTCCCGGACGAAGGCTCAAACCCATGTCCCCTGCATTGGCAGGCGGGTTCTTTTTTTTTTTTTTTTTTTGTGGTACGCAGGCCTCTCACTGTTGTAGCCTCTCCTGCTGCAGAGCACAGGATCCAGACATGCAGGCTCAGCGGCCACGGCTCACAGGCCTAGCCGCTCCACAGCATGTGGGATCTTCCCGGACCGGGGCATGAACCCATGGCCCCTGCATCAGCAGGCAGACTCTCAACCACTGTGCCACCAGGGAAGTCCCTCAGCTGGGTTTTGTTAGGATTTAACTCTAGTTACTGGCCTGGCAGCCAGGACAGGAAGTAGGGGCAACTTCAATGTTGCCTCATGGGGCAGTGGCTCTGCAGTGTCTTTCAGCATGCAGAGAATAATACGAAGAGGTGAACCACGTCTGCAAACTTTGTAAGTTCATGTGGGTTTGCAGAACTAACATCCTTACAGATGTCCATCCAGAAGTCCTATCCCTTGTTTCAGGGTTTCAGGTTTTTGCAACCAGGGCCCTGACCTGCTTTGGTTGCACATTTAAATGTCTCTGGAACTCTGTTGCCTCTATCACGACCTGAGTCTGTGGCTTAACTGTGTCAGCTCTTCCACTATAGGACATAAAAGCCTCTTTGTAAGCTACTAAAGAGGTTTTCTGTCTCTCACACTTAGGCATTAACCCAGGGAGAACCCTTGCTTTCTCCTTATTCCTTTTCAGAGTGTCAATACAACTTAGCAGTAACCAGCCAACTCCACTGTCCTTGTAGGCATGTTCCCACTCATATATTTCACATGCCTGAAATTCTATCTGCAAGGGCTTTCTCCTCCACTGGGATGTTTTCCCAGGTCACTACTGATTAAATCTTTAGCAACTGGGTCACCACCTTGTGCTAGGAGCTACCCATGCCCCTAAACTGCCCAGGATAGCATCATCTTTGCTTATGAGGTAATGAGTGTGCCAGTCCTGAAACTTCAACTTATTATGTTTTCTTGGACCTCTCCTGGTACCACTTGTGCTAGTTAGGGCCCTCTGAGAGGCAGTTGCCAAGGTGGGATTTGACATGTGTATTAGCCAGGGCTGCCATAACAAAATACCACAGACTGGGTGGCTTAAACAATAGAAATTTATTTCTCCTTTATTTCTGGAGGCTAGAGGTCCAAGATCAAGGTGTCAACAGGTTTGGTTTCTTCTGAGGCCTCTGTCCTTGGCTTGCAGATGGCCACCTTCTCACAGTGTCCTCACATGGCCCTTCCTCTGCAAACATGCCCCTGGTGTCTCCTTACGTGTCCAAATTTCCTCTTCTTATAAGCAATCAGCCAAACTGGATTAGGGTTCACCCTACCTAACACCTTCATTTTAACTTAATCACATCTTTAAAGGACTCATCTCCAAATGCACTCACATTCTGCAGTATTGTGGGTTTAGGGATTCAACATATGGATTTTGGGAAGAACACAATTCATAACAACATGCAAGATATTTTTAGGGGAACTATCTGTGAAAGATAAAAGGGAAGGGAGCAAGGGAAGGTGGGAGAGTCTGCAAACTGTGACTCAGGCCTGACACCTATGAAGGAGAGGGAAAAGAAAGGATTGAGAGTAGGCAGGGTCTCAGACCACAGCACAGTTTGAAGAAAGTTCAAGCTAGGATGATGGGTTCTCCAGCCAAAACTGCCCATCAGAGACCCAAACATTACAGCAATGAAGCACATTAGCCATGTTCAGTCATTTATAAGTTAGACAGTTACAGGAACATAAAGAATTCAGTTTGGGGATCAGTTCTTACTGGTTTCTCCAGTAGTGTCTCCAGTCCACCCTGACCATTCTGCCACACTTTATTTTGCTCCAGGAGCCATGTGCCTAGCTCTCCGAGATTTTATACACCTTTCTCAGTTTCTGAATCTAGCTCATTCTCTCATGCTTTACTCCATTCCTTTCCTTTCTGTCTTCTGTGGCTCATTTTTTCAGAGGGACAGCTGGTTCAACTTTTAATGAAGCATTTATTGAATGGAATTGATTATAGGCAAGAAACTATACTAGGTGCTGGATTTTTTTTTTAATTTATATTTTTTCTGCATTGGGTCTTTGTTGCTGCACGCAGGCTTTCTCTACTTGTGGCAAGCGGGGGCTACTCTTCGTTGCAGTTCATGGGCTTCTCATTGCGGTGGCTTCTCTTGTTGTGGAGCACAGGCTCCAGGCATGCAGCCTTCAGTAGTTGCAGCACATGGACTCAGTAGTTGCAGTGCAAGGGCTCAAAGGCATGCGGGCTTCAGTAGTTGTGGTGTGCAGGCTCACTAGTTATGGCTTGTGGGCTCTAGAGCTCAGGCTCAGTAGTTGTGGCGCACGGGTTTAGTTGCTCTGCGGCATCTTCTGGGATCTTCCCGGACCAGGGATCAAACCTGCGTCCCCTGCGTTGGCAGGCGGATTCTTAACCACTGCGCCACCGGGAAAGTCCGTAGGTGCTGGATTTTTATTCCATAATGGTCCACTTTCTTGGGAGAAACCAAGATTTCCCTTCTTATCCACAATGAGAGCTACCTGTGGCTCCCTTTCACTTATGATATATAAGGCACAAACACATTTACCCAGAGGAGTCTACATTCAAATAATCTTGTGAGACATTCACCACCACATCTGATATGAGTAAGGGCTGCAGAGCACCTTGCATCCCTGGGTGTTCAGGAAATACTATTATGCTCAAGTACCTATATAGGTACATAGGTAATATTTATGTAGGTATATAGGTAGTTACTATATATTAATTTCAAGAGAACTTCAAAAGAGAGGGCATACTGAAATTAACTAAAATTTTTTAATAGAAAGGGCACATTAAGCTGACCAGAAACTAAAGGATACCATTCCTTTCTCAGAAATCTAAAAGGTCCCTGAGGATTGCCACTTGGAATTTCTCCTCAGTTTTACTGGTGCCAAACTTCTTATTGGCTAGGGACCACAAAACGAAATTCCTGTCGAATTTACGAGGGAAAGAAATAAATGTTGGGCAAAACAGATGTCAATACCCAAAAGGCTTATTTCTACATTTCCCCTACGACTGAATTGCCTTGGTCATTTACAAACCTAATCTAAGGCTAAGTTATGAACTTAACTTGAGAGAGACAGGCCTGGAGAGGTTAAGGCCTTGACCAGTGGTATATCTTTAACCAGAATCGGAACCCTTGCGTTTCGCTTTCAGTCATACACTGCCCACTAAATGACTCCCTAACTGGTTATCTTTCTTGAACACATAATTCATTTACAGTCTTTCTATGAAGCTGTGAAGTTGCTCTCCTATGCTTAGGGAATGGAAGCATGAAGCACAAAAAAGACGGCACCTTCAGCTAATTCATGAATAACAGAAAAACAGTGAACAATTTGAATCCCACATCCAGAGCTCTGGGTCACCAGGTCGAAAGCCTGTACTGGGGGCAGCGGGGAGAAATGGAAGGAAATGCTAGTAAAATTACCTTGACCGTGCGGAAACTTGAAGACTTTCCTACCGACTAGAACTCACCAACTTTTCTCAACAAACGAGCCATGAGAGGGGAGTGCTGAAGCGACTGGACTCGCCCCCGGCGCCCGCTCAGACGCACCGGAGCGCACCTCATCACCTCCCAGGTCGAGTCCTGGAAGCCGTCACACAGCACCTGGAGGAAGTCCGCGCCGGAGCCGGAAAAGCGAGGAGTCCCGCCAAAGGCCGGGCAGGTGAAGAGCGAAGAGAGACTGGGACCAACGTGCTCTGGCGGGGATTGCGGGAGTCGGCGAGGGACCTATCAAACCAGGGTTCAGACAGACCGACTCTCCATACAAGTTCCCCAGTTGCCAATCTTGGGATGGCTTCACAACGTCTCTAAAACGTGAACTCTCACCACACACCTACCGTTCCGAGCGCCCCTAGCAACCACAAGCAACTAAAAGCGGAAGAACGACCTTTGTCCCGCCCTCTCTGGAACTACCGAGGCCGGGCGGGGGAAGCGCGTTGGCCCAGTCACCTCGGCGGGAACTCCGACCAACCAATAGAAGGCAGGTACGGGAGGGCGGGCTGAAGGGGTTGCGAGCGCACGCGCAGTTGGTAACGGAGACTTGGCTGTGTGGCGGTGTGGGTGAGTTGGGTGCAGGTGGACTCGTCTTGGCCCTCAGAATCCCCGAGTGGCCGCTGCCGCTTTCTCCTGCCCTTACCATGTTTCTCACCCGGTCTGAGTACGACAGGTCTGTGTGGTTGGGGGAAATGGGGTGGAAGTTACGGGTCGGCGGGCCCGGGGCCCGGTCTGGGCCTGGGTTCTGCCGTGTCATGGGGGCGCCCCAGGATCCCGAGTCTGGCCCGGCCCGGGGATCTCTCGCCTTCCCCAGCCGCCCGCTGTGATTCCCCAGGCTAGAGTTGCGCCTGTCGGCCGCACTTGTCCTACCGCTGAGTCACTGCTGGGTCCGAAGTCGGTGCGGAAGCGTGAAGCTCCGCTTTGTGCTTGGGGAAAGGCGGCTGGCGCGCCGCGACTCCGACCTTTAACCTAGAAAGGCCAGGAGTCACCCCTTCTCCCCTTCATCTTTTTGTGCTGAGTGTGACTGCCTTTTTAAAAATGTAAACGTGTACCTGGAAGAAAAAGCAATTAGAGATCACTTAATGGGTTTGATCATTTCAGCTCCCTTTTCCTTCTAGGAGCACAACCTCGTTTTCCGTTTCTTAGCTGTGGGAACAGAGCAGCCATTCCTTTGATTGAGGTGTAATGGGGCGTGATGTGATGTATAGTTTCTGCAGAAGCGCGAAGGAAGTCTCAGCTTCGCCCAGATATAGTGTATGGTGTCTGATTTTATGGGAACTGGAGTTTAGAGTGTTCTCAAGAGTTTTGTCATCATGCTGGTTCAACTAGACCCAAGCTTTTCTGACTTTTTAAACAGTTTAAAGCAAGTTACTTTAAATGTGTGTTGCAGCCAGATCTGTTTTTGAAATCAAAGCTGTGAGGTTGTTGTATTTGTATAAAACAAAAAATCTTTCAGAGCTTGGAAATGTTAAGTAATATTAAATTGTACATACTTATGCTGTAGACATTTTTACTTTCAGTTTCTGTTTTGATCAGTTACGTTTCACATAGCTATTGTTTTTTTTAAATTTTAAAGCCAGGAAAGGCAGATGTTTTCTTTGTACTAGATGGCTTGAGAAGCTGCATTTCTTGTCAAGTATATGTTGAACCTGTCAAAAGTTTTATCAGTTAGAACTACCACTTTAAGAAAAAAATCCTTTTACTGACTCATAGAAGATGTATGTGAGGTTTTAAAACTGACTCCTTAAAAAAAAACAAAACAAAAAACGGACTCCTTTTCCTACTGTCCTATAAAATAACTTTGTTAGTCAGTATTTAGCTTCCAGAGCATTGAAAAGAATCATCTTTGGGTGATATAATTTTGAGTAAGGGGTGTGTATGATGGAAATTGTTATTCTTATCAGAAAACCTTTATTAAGGTTTTTGTGATCATTTACTTAACATCTTTATTAACTGCTTTGTGTTACTCATTTTTGTATCTTCCTAAAGAATGCCTAAAACAGTCCTTTTTTATTCACTTAGCTAAGGTACTTGAATGCTTGTCATATGGCAGTGAACAATATCATGTTCCTTTTTCTCATATGGGAGACTGTCCTTTAAAGAACTATTTACAAAAGTAACTATAGTATAATTCAGAAATGTGTTCATGTCATTAGAGAAGCTCAAATCAACACTATGGGAGTTTGACGAGAGAGATTGCATTCAATATTAGGGTATTATGGAAAACTTCAAAAGGAGCTGATATTTAAACTGAGCCTTAGGAACTTCCCTGGTGGTTCAGTGGCTAAGACTCCGCGCTTCCAATGCAGGGGGCCCGGGTTCGATCCCTGGTCAGGGAACTAGATCCCACATGCATGCCGCAACTAAGAGCCCACATTCGGCAATGAAGATCCCACTTGCTGCAAATAAGACCAAGCACAGCCTAAATAAATAAATAAATTTTAAAAAACATAAATAAACTGAGTCTTAGATGTAAGGTTTTAATAAATATGGAGAGTGAGAGTGAATAGTTTTGAGGCAGAGAATATAGGATGAACAAAGGAGGGGCAGTGGGAAAGCATACATAGTGTTTGCAAAAATTCTAGTCTGCTGGCACATATGATACACATATGGGAATGGGGGGAGATCTGGGAAAACACTATGGTGCTAGATACTGGATGGTTTTTAATATGAGGTTGAGAAGTTTGGGTCTTATTTTGTAGGCATCTGTGTGGCATAAATTATAATTTTAAGAAGTTACATAATCATAATTGCGTTGTATAGAGATTAATTGACTGGATTAGAGGAAAGAGAATCAGTACCAGTTAGAAGGCTATTAAAATAGTTGAAAGGTAATGAGGGCATTGAGAATGGAAGGGAGTGTAGAGTACTGTGTGGGGGGTGTGGGGGGAACTGATTTGAATTGATATGACTTGGCATATTGTTAATTATGGGAAAAAGGGAGGAGTGAGTCAGATCGTTCAGAACTTTATAGTTTGGGGAACTGGGAGATGCGAGGTGTTTTAAAGTAAAAATGAAGTAGGAATGGCAGGAGATGTAGCTGATTTTGCAAGGGTGACTGTATATTTCAGACTGGAAAATGTCAAGTGTTTGGCACTAATGGGATATCCAAATGGAAATGCTCAGGAGGCTTTCAGATTAATCAGGAAAGAGGTCAAACTGGTAATAGAGATTTGGAAGTAGTTAGTGCTTGACATGAATGAAATAACCCAAAGAAAGTTTGAAAACAGGGCCAAGAGCAGAGCCCACATTAGGAAAGACTTAGTAATACCTCAACAGGATAAAGTTCCTGAATTAGGGTGAAAATACTGTATTCGTATTCACACAGTACTTTACACTTTACAAAGTGCTTTCATAATCTGTGCAATTCAGTACCAATTGTATTATGACAGAGGCAGGATAGATTTTTTTTTTTTCATTTGAGCAAATTAAAGTTAGTAAGTGGCAGAACTAGAATTTAATCCCAGGTCTTCTGCCCTCGGACTTTCCTCTCAGTGATTTTTAAAAGCTGTTTCTTAGAGTCCTAAATTTCCTTTTAAATGACATTAGGGATAGTACCTCTGGGGAAAATGGGAGGCTGGAATGGTGAGATTCTCTTTTGACTCCTGATAGTTGAAAGCTTGGTCTTAGATTGCCTAAATTCTCATTCCAGTTCTGCCTCTTATATGCTGAGTGACTTTGGGCAAATTAGTCAACCTCTTTGTGTCTCAACTTCCTCATCTCTAAAGTAGTATCGCTTTAGAATACTATTTCATGGGATTGTTTTGAGAATTAAGTGTGTTGTCATTTAAAGGTTTGCAACAGTGCCAGGCATATAGTACATATTCAGTAAATGTCAACTTGTATTATTATCTGTTTTATATTTGGGATATATATATATATATATTAAAAATATTTATTTTTTTAAAAAAAGAGGTTTTGATAAAACAAATTTGAAAACACTGCTCTATATCATCTTACACGTTATAAACTCCAGACTCCATAAACCAAGGAGCACAACTATTTTCATTCATTTGTTCAAATATTCTTAAAGTGTCCATTGTGTGCGGAAAGCTTTTATAGCTAAGACCATGATGCTTCTTCTCCAAAGGGATTTCTAACAGATGAGCAAGGAAAGGTTGGGAATTGTTTAAGGGAGAAGAGCAGTCTGGCATGTATAATGTATTGAGTGAATTAACTAGGTTAGGCTTTAGGAACTGCAACAGATCTCAGTCTGTTTTTCAGATAACAATACTAATTCATACAAATAAATAGAGAAATGTCCCTGTGGCTGACTTTTACTAAAAAGTAAGATATTAACATCAAATTCACGTAATGGGAAGAGGATAAGGATAAATGCACATTTTCTTAGGAATTGCCTGATAGTTTGGGGGCATGAATTTACCAGAGGGATTCCAAATTGATTCAAGATAGAGGCAGAAAGTCACCTGCTTTCATTTGATCAGTTTGAAGATACTTTGGGAGTGGGGCAGAGGTGTTCTATGTATAGGTTCCATTGTCTTGAAAAACTGTTAATGTACCAAAAAACAGCTACAGATTGTTGTGGGTAAAGGAGCATAAAGACAGTGTGCACATCTTGTAGCCATCTGAGCTAGATGTCAAGGAACTTGACTTTAGTGTCTCTATGCTTATTTTTTCTGACAATTTTAATACCTTTTTCTTTTTTCTTTTTTTTAATTATAGGGGTGTGAATACTTTTTCTCCTGAAGGAAGATTATTTCAAGTGGAATATGCCATTGAGGCTATCAAGGTATAGTATCAAGTGGGGTCGTTTTTGAAATTTCATGGCAACTTAGTACTTTGCTGGCAGAACATTTGGAGTAAATGTGTTTTAGCTATTCCTTTAGAAAATGTTCTTTATCTCCCTTTAATCAACCACAGTTAACCTTCTTTTTAATTTTATTTTTTTATTGAAGTATGGTTGATTTACAGTGTTGGGCACAATTAACCATTTGTATAACAATTTCAATCCCATTCCTAACAACTACTTTGGAACTTTTTAAACAAATAACTGCTTCATAGTTATGTAAGTAGCTTTTTCTTAGTGGGGTTGGAAGGACATGTTTGTGTTTATAATCTTCTTGGCTATAAAGAAAGGGGTCTAGAATTCCTGAGTTAGCACCTGGGAGATATTTTATCATCTTGAACAAATCATTTAACTGATCACCTGTATTCTTGTTGGTAAATTTGTCAATTTGTACTAGACATTTTTGGGTCTGAATAAGAGATGTGTCCTGTAATCTAACAACAAAATCGAATAGTTCAAACCAGTATTCAAAAAATTAGTTAGAAAGTAAGCTATTTATACTAAAGTTACTTATGTGGGATCTTCTATTTGTTGGATTATGGATAATCTAAATTCTGCTTTAGATCTAAATTAGGTCGTTTAGGATAAGGTCCAGGCATCAGTATTTTTAAGGACTACCTCAGCGATTCTTAGTGTCTAGCAACGGTTGAGAATCACTGATCTAGTCCAACTCTTCACTCTGTTTCAATCACCTCTGCATCCCCAAACAGCTTCTGTTTTTATAGATCTAGTGACAGAATATTTTCTCACTAGATAGCTCATTCTGTTTGGAGATCGTTCATAATGGTTTAGAAATTTATCCTTATATTGAATTGAAAGTCTAGCTTCCTGAAGTTTCCTTCAGTTGGCCCTAGTTTTGCCCTTGAACCATACAGGATGTTTAAACCTCTTCCATAAGGCAATTCCTCACATATTTGAAGAGAACTATCGTGTTTCCCTCTAAGTTACCTCTTCTAGAAAGAGTGTATTGGGGAAAATAGTTGTATGAGAATCTGGAAAGGGCAAAGAAGATTCTTAGTTGAAGACATAGAAGTGAAGGTGGAAGCATTGTAGTAGATAGTGGGCAGAAAACGATGGGCCAGCTACAAAAAGTGCCTGTTTTCTATTTCTAATCATGTGTGCCCTATATTTAAACCATATGTTACTATGAAGTCTGAGATTATCACAATTCCAAGCTGTAGCATTTATTTTGAGCCTCAGCTAAGGTAATAGTTCTATCCAGATGTGCAAGCGAAGAGTAATTCTCAGTTTTTTTGGTTCTCCTTAAGCCCGTTAGTGCTAGTAATTTCCATGTTGCTTAGAGATAACGAGATAGTATCTGATCTCTGTAGCCCTAGTTTGAGCTAGGATGGAGTAGTGCCATTAACGTATGCTGCTTAACCTGTGTAAAAATTCATACTCCTAGGTGTTGAAACAACCTTGTTGTCTTGGCAACTTAGCCAATGTGAAAGCAATTTGATAACTATAAGGATTTAGTAGTATGAAAGGAGCTGGAGAAATGACTGAAAATGGCTGACAAATAGAAATTATCACGTAGAGGTGCTGTATGGATGGCATGGGTGAGATATAGCCAGCAGAGGTGGGAGCAGAGTGCCTTTTAGAGTTAGGTTTGGGGGAAGAAATGGAAATCTGTGACAGTGTCAAAATTATTGTATTATTCTGAGCATCTGGACATTGGTTACTATGCTAGTGAATTATATTAAATAAATAATACATAGTCAGTTCAAGTGTTCCCTTTCTTCCCTCCTCCATCTCCCCAGTCCCAACCCAGGGTGGGGGTGGAGTTTAGTCAGAATCGTAATATTGAAATGTCTGGGTATAAATATAATGTACAAGAGAAAATTATCTTGATATATTTTGTAAAATAGCCTGTCTCAAAATATTGACCCTTTTTTGGAGTAGAAGCATAGAAATTATATTTTTTAATTAATTGATTGGTTGATTTTTGACTGCATTGGGTCTTTGTTGCTGCGTGCAGGCTTTCTCTAGTTGCGGCGAGCGGGGGCTACTCTTCATTGTGGTGCTCAGTCTCTAGGTGCACGGGTTTCAGTAGTTGTGGCACGTGGGCTCAGTAGTTGTGGCTCGCAGACTCTAGAGCGCAGGCTCAGTAGTTGTGGTGCACGGGCTTAGTTGCTCCGCGGCATGTGGGATCTTCCCGGACCAGGGCTCAAACCCGTGTCCCCTGCACTGACAGGCAGATTCTTAACTACTGCGCCTCCAGGGAAGTCCTAGAAAGCTATTTAAGTTGGAGGCCAAATTGAACAAGTTGAAAATTTTTTCTTGTGCTATGAGAACTTCCTCCACAAAATAATTACAGGGACTATTGACATTTTAGAACGGATAATTCTTTGTTGTGGGGGACAGACCTGTGCATTGTAGGCTGTTTAGCAACATCCCTGGCCTCTACCCGTTAGATGCCAGTAGCACTCACTCCTCCAGTTGTGACAACCAGAAATGTCTCCAGACTTTGTCAGTTGTCCCCTAGGGGGTAAAATGGCTCCCGGTTGAGAATAACTCTGCTAGATAAAATTTTAAGGTAGGCATGGGGACTTCCCTGGTGGCGCAGTGGTTAAGAATCCGCCTGCCAATGCAGGGGACACGGGTTCGAGCCCTGGTCCGGGAAGATCCCACATGCCGCAGAGCAACTAAGCCTGTGAGCCACAACTACTGAGCCTGCACTCTAGAGCCTGCGAGTCACAAGTACTGAAGCCCACATGCCACAACTACTGAAGCCCATGCACCTAGAGCCCATGATCCATAGCAAGAGAAGCCACCACAATGAGAAGCCCACGCACTGCAATGAAGAATAGCCTCCGTTCGCCGCAACTAGAGAAAGCCTGTGCGCAGCAACGAAGACCCAATGCAGCAGTAAATAAATAAATAAATAAAAATTTACAAAGTAGGTATGAATTCTGTTCTGCTCTGTTCAGTTGGAGATTCAAGATCAATACACTATACACAAAACAATTAGAGGACAACTAAGTGCCAAATTAAATTCTCTGACAATGGTTTCTGACTTTTTTATTTTACAGTTGACCCTTGAACAAGGCAAGGGTTAAGGACACCGACCCTCCAAGCAGTCTAAAATTGCCCTATAATCTATTGATATAGTTGGCCCTCCATATCTGTGGTTCCTCATTCACCCATTCAACCAACCACAGATCAGTACTGTTGTATTACCATTGAAAAAAAAAATCCACATGTAAGTGGACCTGCACAGTTCAAACTTGTATTGTTCAAGGGTCTACTGTATTTTTAAGGCATACGTGCATGTAGTTTTAGTCAGAAGGTAAAATAGTTTTATAAACCTTGTAACAAAAGCAGAAATCCCTGAGCCTGCCCCTCTTTATCTTCAGCTTCTCAGATGCAACATTTTAAAGTCTTTTAGCTAATTTTCTTGGCATTTACTTCCATATCTCTAAGATAGGAACACAGACTTACATTTTTTTCACCTAGGTATTATCCACAGACTTTTCATTATGAAGGATGACGACTTCTGCCCCCAGTGACACACAGATATACAGTTTCCTACTGGGGTAGAGATAGGGCAACCCTCTCAATGTATGTCATATCTATCATAATTTTGTTAGATCATTAGTCAACATTTCTATTGGTAAGACTACGTAAATGCTTTTCATACCTGAGCTGTTTTTCTGTTTCTGCACAATAGTGTTTTCCTGGGAGTTTGTAATTCTCTTTAAAAATTTTGCCTAATTTAGTATGTAAATATCAATAATTCATCCCCAAGGTCTCTCCAAGTTATGTATATCCTCTCAAAACACTCAGGCACATTAAGTATCCTGTGAAAGATTCTTAAAGAAATCTTTGAGCCTTTGACCAGCTCTAATCTGGACTGGTTCTCTGGGCCTGCTGCACAGCTGTATACTTAGGCTCTTCTATCATCATCATCCTAGGAACTCTCTTTAACTCCCTCTTGCGTTAGATCGCAAGTCATTTTCTTTTTTGATGTATTCCTTCAATTTGGTAGAACCCGTTCTCCAATGATTTCATAAGAAAGTATTTTCAATTTCCAAGCTTTTTTGCTTTTTTTCCTTTTTCTTATTAGTGTCCTGTTCTTGTTTTATGGATGAAAATACCTTTTTCAAGGACTAAAAAAAAATTTTTTCTTTAGATTTCTTTTTCCCCTTGAACAAGCTAGATTCTTTAGAGATATATATTTTTAAACTGCAGATCTTGACCTATTAGTGGGCACTGAATCAATTTAGTAGGTCATGGGAGCATTTCTTTTTGACGTAGACTGGAGCAGTAGATCTCAGAATGCCTTGCTCATAGTATTGGTGAGTGTTTTCTTTTCTGCATGAAACTTTGTTTCTATTATATTTATTTCTTTGTACCTGTTTGTGTATTTTGGTCATGATATAAAGTATATTTCTTAATGTAGATTTGGGTCAGAAAATTTGAAAACTACTGCTCTAGAGAAAACTGCCTCTTCTCATTTCATGCCTTGAAGGTGTTTCTGCCTGCTCACTTCTGAGAGCTGAGCAGGGAAAGAAGGCTGGGGTTCTTAACATTAAACTTGTCAATTTTTACTTAATTCCCGTTTTCCTGTAGTACTCTGCCTTCGATGGTGGCATCCCCCAATCTAGAGACCCTCTGTTTTACTCTCTCCAGAGTCTTCTACAGGAGTGGGAGTGGGGGCCATCATCTAGCTTTACAATGTAGGGTAAGAGATCTGGAAATCTGTCTCTTAAGCAAACGTTGAACTAATTTTATAATTTTTAGCTGTTCTGTTTCTATTTCCAGAGGTCCTTGTTGCCACCATTCCCTTTTTGGGGGGTCCTATGATAGAAATCAGGTTGTTTCTTGACTTTCTTTACTACTGGCTTAGGATTTGGATTTCTCAGGTTTGCTAAGTAAGTAATCACTAACCCATCTTCTTGCTTTAAAATTTTGTGTCTGTGTCTTTGTCCACTCTTTGTCCTAGTGGATTTATCCAGTCCCCGCTTAAGCCTTTTAATCTCCTGTTCTAAGACTTGGAGAAGGAGTAGAGCTAATGTATGTATTCAGTCTACACCTTTACTTAGAAGTAAGAGCACTCATTTTTTACATAAAATTCTTTGACATTTTATCTCCTGTAGTTATGCATGTACCATTAAGAAAATATACAGTGAAAAGCAGGTATATATATTTAATAACACTTCTAAATAAAGTCACAACTTTACACATTTGAAAAATAATACATATATGTAAGAGACATGATCATTCAGTCTGCATGCGTTTTAAGCATGTTATGCACAATGATTTATGAAATTCTTTGGAATACTTTTCAATAACAGACTCCAGGAATCTGATGCTCACACTGATAGTCATTGCTTTGTAGAACTAAGTAAATATAGTGATTTACTGTAAGTAAATATAGTGATTATTTAGAGGAGAGAGCACGCATAGTTATGGAAGCCTTTATGAATGATGGGTGGAATTTGGATAGGCAAAGGGAGGAGCGTATTCCAGGTGGGACAGCATGGGCAGAACAAGGGTAGCGGATAATATAGCATGAGAAAATGGATTTGGCTATACCTGAGGGATTTTGCTGGAGAATGATAAATAATAAAGTTGGAAGAGTAAAGTAGGATTAGGTTTTGAGGACTCTGGAAGCTTTACTTGGATTTTATGTTACAGGCAGTATAGAGAGATATTAATTCTTTAGAGAAGGAGAAGTATAATGAAAATAGTATTTTATTGTATCAGTCAGGCCATAATATGAAAGATACATTGGGAGAGAGAGATTAAAGATAGACTAAGGAGGCTATTGAAGTAATCTTGGCATATAAAAAAATAGCTAACATTTGTTGCTCATTTATTACGTACAAGTTACCATTTTAAGCATTTTATGTATGTGTGTTTACCCCTCTTGATGTGTAGGTATTGTTGTTATTATCCCCCTTTTGTAGATAAGGAAACTGAGACAAAGAGGGGTGGGTGACTAGGATGGTGACATGGAGATGGAGAGATGAAATCAAGCTATATTGTAGACTGCTAGTGACCTTGAAAGATATTTTTATGTTGTTGGTGTTTCTTTATCTTTTCTTTTTTCTTTCTTTGTTTTTTTTTTTTAAGTAAATGACTTTTCTGGAGTCACATAGATTTGAGGGATATCACCTTTTCGGATAGATCAAGGTAGCAGAGGTAAAAAGATACCAAGTCCAGAAAAAACATTAGAGTTGTATTACTTCTTGCCCTCTATGTTTAGAACTTTAGAATCTGCCCCTCTCCAAAAAACTGGCATTAGAGTTGATCATTTTCCGGACATTTTCAAGACCTTGAACTTCCCCTTTAGAAGCACAAAATTCTGTAAATCAGTGCTCTTGCCATTGACAGGAATAGTACATTATTAGGGTGCTCCTTATTTTCTCTGTGTATTAGATATGGCTGATTGAAGCTTCTATCATGTGAAGATATACAGAGAGATTCCTGGTGAGTATGTGAGATTGTTCTTTGACTTCTATATGATAACCATAACCTGTTTCTCTTTAGCTTGGTTCTACAGCCATTGGGATCCAGACATCAGAGGGTGTGTGCCTAGCTGTGGAGAAGAGAATTACCTCTCCACTCATGGAGCCCAGCAGCATTGAGAAAATTGTAGAGATTGATGCTCACATAGGTAAGGAGTAGGAGAAGGCTGTTCTGTAGGATCTTGCCTGGGTTAATCAGTCTTCTTTGATGTTTCAAGAGAGGTTCATTAGGTGAGCATCTTATCCCTTGTTAGTTATCATTTTCCAGGTAGTAGGCCATTGTGCATAATATAGGTAGTAGGAAGCAGTTATAGGATTCACCTACTCCCAGACGTTCCTTTCTCCCTCAGATTTATACTTGGCAAATGTGATGGTTATTGAAATATGTGAAGGTTGAATCATAGGCCAGCTCCCTATGGTGGCTGGGTCCTCATCGATGCATAACATTAGGAGGCTACCTGGAGCAGAGGATTGTGTGGGAAGGTAGGGGTGTCCACTAAGCAAAGAGAAATTCTTAAAGATCTTCAGAGTGACCAAGGTGCAGAGAGTATAAGGATGATAGACTTTGACCCAGATCGGTACTCTTCCTCTGTTTTCAGATTTATCATTTCAGTCTATCTCCCCTCACCTTCCCTTCCTCCCTTTTTTGGGTCCCTGTTAAATTCCCCTGCCGTGGCCTCTGGCATCATTGTAACATGATGAGTAGTTCTACTTATTTATAGCATGGCATTTTAGTTGACTGCCCACATTTACTTAACCTATCTAGTCATCTAATTACTGAAACATTGGTAAAATAATTAATTGCTTGAGGGCGTCAGAATCAAATGCCATAGTGACTCAGGGAGCTTGACATTATCTCTTTCATAGATACAGAAACTGAGATTTAGTCTTTTAAGATTAGAACATTTTATCTACTTTCTCTGAAGCCATCTACCTTTTGGAGGTAGGTCAGTGTCACTTCATTCAACAAATTGAGAACCTATTATGTGCCAGACTTTGTGCTAGACACCAGGGGCACACAAAGGAATGAGACATAGTCCCCGTGTGTTCCAGGAGCATACAGTTTAATAACAGAGGTAGATATGTAAATAAGTCAATGCAATTAAGTGAAGTAGGTATTAAGAAAGGCTGTAGTATATGCTTAGTAGGGGTACAATGGAGGAAACAATTAGTTTTCCCTGGGGCCAGTGGTAGTGAGGTTTTCAGAAAAGGATTCCACAAAGGTGATGCTTGAGCTGAACTGAATTCTAAAAGATAAGGAAGTGTTTACCAAGTGAATAAGTGTCTGGGTGTAGCAGGGGAGAGCTTTCTGGTCGGAGGGAATAGAAGAGCAAAGCTGTGGTGGTGTAAAATATAAAATACCCTGGCACACGCAGTTTGGCATGACTGGCAGGTGGAATGTGGCAAGAAATGAGTCTGGGATCAAACAGTGGAAGTCCTTTTTACCACACTAAAGAGCTTGAACTTGATCCTTTTGCATTGCCAAGGTTTTGAGCACTGAGGAAATATGATCAGATTAGGATTTGAGAAAGACCATTCTGATAGTAGTGTTGAAGGTACAGTGAAGGGGGCTGAGACTGGAGGCAGGGAGACCAGGTCAGAAATTTTTTTAATAGTCCAAATAAAGAGATAATGAAGGATTAACCAAGGTGGTGGCCAGAAGACGGAGAGGTAAGGACTAATGCCAGACAGGCTAATCAGACAGCAATTGATAGAATTTGGGATTCAGTTGGTTGTGAGGGCCAGGGAAAAAGATGGAGCCTAGAAGGGAAATGAGTTGAGTCTGTGGTATATCCAAGTAGATATATTAATGGAGTCGTTTGGCTTTATAGGTCTGAAATGTGGGAGTGAGACCCAGACTGGAAATTTAGATTTGAGTCATGACGTGTAACGTCACAGCCATAATCTTGGCATCTTGGGCCATCTCTCATATAACTAGTTTGTGTTTGGTCAGAAAGTGAAAAGACTTGATTTTCTTCTAGGGTCTTCCATTGTAGCTCATAGTGAGATAGTTATTTTTTTTCCCTTGTTTCTCCTGTTGGACTGTTAGTGCTTGCTTAGTTTGAAAGTGCATCACGGGCTACCAAAGAGTGCTGAAGGAATGCTTGAGGATGTAACGTGTGGAAATTCATGTTTGAGTAGCTGCTCTTCTCTGTCTCCTACCTTAATAGCTAGACTTCTGTTTCATTATGAATGGTTTTTATTTGTTAGTGATATAATTATACTTGTGTTCAGTGTAGATAATTTCCCATCTAATCTCTTAGGTATATTGCTATGGGATTGCTGAATGGCTGCCATGGTTTCACTCCAGAATTTCAGTATTTCCTGAGTGGATGAAAGAGTTCTACAAGGATTTGGCTATCGGGTCACTGTTGCTTTTACATTGCAGGTTGTGCCATGAGTGGGCTAATTGCTGATGCTAAGACTTTAATTGATAAAGCCAGAGTGGAGACACAGGTAAAATTAGCATCATCTCTCCTTTTTACCATGATGCTTGTGTTCCTTGTTTAGTGATGATATAACTGCCTGGGCTGTACTGCAGGTATCTGTGTTAATATCAGATGTAGCTCTTGGGAGTGATTTTGGGTAGAATCCCTAGTTACAACTTTCTGAGGCTTGGAGTCTAGCCATCCAACCATTGCAGCTTTGAGGAAGCCCTGGTAAATAGTGCTGACAGTCTCTTGCTTCTTTTTGACTTGCCTTATATAAAGCAAGCATTGCACTGTATTCTGTTCCCTAATTGACTTTCTGTGGGAGCACCATAGCAAGAGGTAGAAATAGCTAAAGGAATTCTCACCCCAACTGCCTTTGCAGCTAGGCTTGCAAATGACAGCTCTCCTGTAGTGAGTAATGATATGTACCAGGTGATAAATGCTGGTTAGGAATACTGATTTTTTTTTTTTTTTTAACTGAGCTCCTGCTGCCTACAGAGTAGTAGACTGGTAAGAAAAAAATATCTGATTGGTAAAAAATTTTTTTTGTGCTTATTTGCAGGTTTGCTGTCAGTACTTATGTAAGAATAAGTCATTTAATTTAAACTCCAACAGAATGCTAAGATAGGGCCTTTGAGGGAAAGCGGCACTCAGCTATTAGCCTTCACTTTGTGAAAAGACTAGATTTGGTGCTCTGAAGGGTTAACTCTGTTTTTCAAGGGAGCAGTCCTCTCCCTTGAAAAGTCGTCATTGCTTAGAGTCCTTTTGATATAACTTTATTTCCAGAGCTATTTCTCTTCCTCTCATGCAGTCCCGAGCATTTGAGTTTAATGTTAAGGAAAACACACCAGAGCTTGAGCATTCAGTTTTTAACCACAGTTCAAAGGGATGTGTGTGGTGAGATGGTGGGCTACTTTTAATGCCATTCTTACGAAAGGTAGACCATGCTTTGCTCTTCTTTTAGAACCACTGGTTCACCTACAATGAGACCATGACAGTGGAGAGTGTGACTCAGGCTGTGTCAAATCTGGCTCTACAGTTTGGAGAAGAAGATGCAGATCCAGGTGCCATGGTGAGTTTGACGCTTGTGCGAAGCTTTCTTGCTGTCCTGTGGAACTGATGACATTTGTCCTCGGAACATGTCTTTCCTGTCTCTTCTCGCCCCCCTACTTCATAGCTATTTATCTTAATACCTCCTGCTTTTTGGTTCTAGTCTCGTCCCTTTGGAGTAGCACTGTTATTTGGAGGAGTTGATGAAAAAGGACCCCAGCTGTAAGTACCATTTGGCCATTTTTTTCCTGCTTCGTTTTTGGGAGAATTATTTTCATTTGGGATGGGACTGGTTGTTTAAATCAAGTGAGAAGATTATTGTAGAGTTGTAAAAATGAAGGGCTTCTAATTCTATAAAGTTCATTGATTCTGTGCTGCTTACACAAAAACAAATTTGGGGATTTTATGAAGAACTCCTCTACTGGAATCAGTGCTATTTCTGGAAAGAAATTAGAAGTAACTTTGTTGCTGTAGTCAAAATGTGTTTGAGCCTTGCTTTGGAATATTGATTTGATCCCTGTCCTCAAATAGTATTTAGATAGGCATACATAAGTATCATATTTATATATACTCTCTATATAAAGTATTCTTATACATACTTCTCTTCTAAATCCCTGAGGAAATTATTATTAGTTTTCTTAAACACTTTTTAAAAGATCTGGTTTCTCCAGCCATAGAACACCTTTTGGATTTGTGCCTCGGTATTTCCTGGCTGCAGGGCCAAGCATTTATATTTTTTAGTGAGACGTTTGTTACATAAAATGCCACCGTTCTTAAGCATTTTAATCCTCTTCTTTTTGGTGGTTTTGCAGGTTTCATATGGACCCATCTGGAACCTTTGTACAGTGTGATGCTCGAGCGATTGGCTCTGCCTCAGAGGGTGCCCAGAGCTCCTTGCAAGAAGTTTACCACAAGGTAATTAAGCATTCTCACGACTTCTATTATCTTTTTTTTAAATCATGGTATAATTTACATAAAATAAAATGCACAGACCTAAGAGTTCAGTTCTATGAGTTTTGACAATTGTATACACCCTTGTAACCAGCACTTAAAACAAAATATAGGGACTTCCCTGGTGGTCCAGCGGTTAAGACTCCACGGTCCCAATGTAGGGGGCCCCGGTTCGAGCTGTGGTCAGGGAACTAGATCCCACAGGCCGCAGCTAAAAGATACCGCATGCCACAACTAAGACCCGGCGCGGCCAAATAAATAAATAAATAATTTAAAATAGATACATATATATATAGCACACTTCCATCACCCTGCCCCAGAATGCTTGCCTCCTCTCCAGTCAGTCTCTTCCCCCGTTTCAGGCACATTTACCGTTGTAGATTAGTTTTGTCTGGTCTTTCTATGAATAGAATCATACAGTTTGTATTTTCATGTCTGCCTTTTTTTGTTCAACGTACTGTTTTTGAGATACGTTCGTATTTTTGCACATTTCAGTAGTTTCTTTTTATTGATGAGTGGTATGCCATGGTATAGATATACCACAATTTGTTTATCCTTTATATTCACAGCTTTACTTAGCAGTTTATATTTCCTAGTCTGGCTCTCCAAGCAAGTGGGCATTTGGTACTTTTTATCTTTGTGGGATGGGAAGCCTTGGTTTGGGGTAACTCATTGTAGTGGCTGAAGGCTGCCCTACTTGTCATTCAGGTGGTTCATACAGGGATGCCTGCTTAAATCAACTTCTAGTATTGCTTTTACGTGTGCAGGAAATTAGATACAAAATGGGGTAAGCAAAGAGCAGATTTTCTAAACCATTGGGCTACCTTCTAGATCATTTGGGAATTATTATTCACAGGATATCATCAATATTATCTTGCTTCTAAATCAAAAGACAATAACTAGAGAAGTCTAACTTTCCCCTTCTTCAAAGATCACTTAACATATTAAAGTTGGTAACTTTGTTCTGGTTCAAAATAAGACTTTTTTTTCTCTGAATAAAGGTACTCTACTTATTTACCATTTACCTGAATTCTGGAGATACTTGTAATGCACTGTACTTATTGAGATGTTTGATTTATTAATATTTGCTAAATCATTTCTTCAGGGAGATATAGGGGAAATCTTTGAAGGAAGGAGGGATTATGTACAATTAATGGCTACTCTTCTTGCCCTCTTTGTTTCAAGTCTATGACACTGAAAGAAGCCATCAAATCTTCACTCATAATCCTCAAACAAGTAATGGAGGAGAAGCTGAATGCAACTAACATAGAGGTATTTTTCTGTTTTATTCAGATATCATAGCTCTCATTGCTGAAGATCAAGATAGTAACATTTTTGTATGCTCAGTTCTCAAGAAGTTATTATCCTGTGAATAAGCAACTTTAGTAACGTGGTATGGCAGAAGCCAGAATTTGGTGAGTTAAAGAATAAAAGGGAGTGATGAAGTGGACAAAACAAGAATATGCTGCCTTCTCAAGAAGTAATTAATGTCAGCAGCAGGCAGCATTAAAGAAAAGGATTTTTGTCTTTTTAAGGATGGGGAAAGACTTGAAAATACTTTTATAGTCTGAGAAGCAAGTAGTGGATAGAAAAATGTTAAAAGAATTAAGGGCTTCCCTGGTGGCGCAGTGGTTGAGAGCCCGCCTGCCGATGCAGGGGACACAGGTTCGTGCCCTGGTCCAGGAGGATCCCATGTGCCGCGGAGCGGCTGGGCCCGTGAGCCATGGCTGCTGGGCCTGCGCGTCCGGAGCCTGTGCTCTGCGACAGGAGAGGCCACAGCAGTGAGAGGCCCGCGTACCACCAAAAAAAAAAAAAAGAATTAAAAGTGGAAGTTAGATAGTGATGGAAAAGTTCTAGAAGAGAGATGGCATGGTACAAATGAAGGAGTTGGTTTTGAAAAATAGAATTGATTCAGCATTATATTGAATACCCATTACATGCCAGGTACTATGTAGATGCCAGGGATACAGACACAGAAAATCCAGTTCCCATTAAGCAGTATAGAGGACATACAGATAATAACAGCTTGGGTTGATACTTCTGTAATAGCAATATGAATGGATTGACACAGGAACATATAACTTATACTGGGGCGTTAGGAAAGCTTACTGGAAGAGGTGAAGTTAGGAGAAGGGAAGAGAATGGTATTCCAGGAAGAGGGAACAGGACATGTAAAATAACGTTGTGCGTAAAAGGGGACTCTGAGGGATTTATCTGAATGCTGGAGTGTGAGATGTATGTGAGATAGGGAGATGACACTGGAGAGACGTGGACCAGATTCTGAATGCCCTTATTTAGGATCCTAAGAGTAGACAGCAGGATGGGAGGTAATGATGAGTAAAGTTAAGGCAGGCTTGGAGGTGAACTGGGAGAGAGGTATTATATTTCCCTGGTGATTGTTAGATCATCTGCTGAAGGTGGGTGAATGCAACAGTGAAATTAAAAGGAATGGAAAATATTTGGAAACGTCATTATGGATAGGGAAAAGGGAAGACAGGGATGAGTAAAAGGATTGCTGGGTCACATTAAAATACGCTAGCTGAGGCTGAAATCACAAAACAAGTTGTTGTAAAAAGTCAGGATAGTGGTTACCCTTGGAGGCATGGTATGTATGTATATTATATTTTAATTAAATTTTTAGGGCTTCCCTGGTGGCGCAGTGGTTGGGAGTCCGCCTGCCGATGCAGGGGACACGGGTTCGTGCCCCAGTCTGGGAAGATCCCACGTGCCGCGAAGCGGCTGGGCCCATGAGCCATGGCCGCTAGGCCTGCACATCCGGAGCCTGTGCTCCGCAAAGGGAGAGGCCACAGCAGTGAGAGACCTGCGTACCGCAGGAAGGAAAAAAAAAAAAAAAAAATTTTAAAGGCCAACTGAAGCTGGAATCACAAATCAGTAATTAAACCAATCAGCACTTACCAGGATACTTTTCAGCTATACTCAGCATAGATTGAGAAAATGTATATTTAGATAAATCTCTGGCAAAGGATTGACTGGTTATGGGCAGAAGAATGGAGAGAGTACTGGAGAGTATTGTTTGTCAATCTGTCACCAATAGAGCCCGGTTCCTTAGGCTGCAGTGAAAGGGGCAAAATTGGGCACCAGAACAAGGGGCTGGCCTAATGGTGGGAAGGTCTGAGAAGAGTTGGAGAGAGGTTGGGGCTGCGGGAGGGGTGTTTGGCTTGCTTCTTCAGCAGGCATGGGGAGAGGGGGTTATGGAATGGAAATGGAAAACTTACTTCATAAATAGTTGTTTTTTCACCTTCTCAGCAAAGATTTGAAAATGCTTCCCCTTCGTGCCAGTCTCTGAGATGATGAGGCGCAAAATATGCAACGATAGCCCATATTGACCCTTAGGAGGGATTTTGTCAGTTCCTTTTGTGCTTTGTTTTCTGTGGTACTGAATGAGATAGGGTCTTGGCATTTCCACTAAGACTATCTCCTTGCTACCTCAGAGTAATTCACATGTAGCTCTTTTGATCTCACAGTGAAGGTTCTAAGCCCTGCTTGGTTCAACTAAAACTTCAAAGATATTTTTTAGCTCATTCAGTTTCAGTGCAACTACAGTGTTGCTTTGAAGAGAGCATCAGGTGTGTGTCCCATCCACGCTCTATCATTAATCCCTGACTAGAGTTTTCTTCCCTTTAACACAGGGGCACTTCCACTTTTCCAAGCTCTAACTCATGGTTTCCAAACCTGGCTGTCCATCAGTCTTTGGCTGTCCATCAAAAATCTCTATTTGTGAAATCTCCTTGGGTGACTCTGATGCTCAGCCTAAGAAGGTCAGGCATTTGGGAGCCACTGCTCTAGAGCCCACCCTCCTCTATCTCTTTGAGGTCCCTGCTCCTCCAGTTGTCCCTTGCGTCACCAGCCTCTCCTCAACAGCCACTTCCCCTCAAAAAGGGAAAATTTCCAAGTTGCATCTTTAGAGAAACAAAAAAACAAAACCCACCTTTGTCAACCCCTCTCTCTACCTAGTATCCTTTTTTAAAAGATCAACTTCATTGAGGCATAATGTACATACTGTAGTGTGTGCCTGTTTTAAGTTTACAGTTCAGTGAATTTTGACAAAGGTATAACCCTTGTATCTGCAACCACAAAATACAGAACGTTTCTGTTATCCCCAAAAGTTCCCTCATGCCCCTTTTTAGTCACTTCCTTCCCACTGATCTGCTTTTTGTCACTATAGATTTGTTTTGCATGTTCTAGAATTTCTTATAAATGGATCTTACAGTGTGTATTCTTTTTGTGTCTCACTTCTTTCACTTAATAATTTTGAAATTCAGGAGTTTGTTACATTTTATTGCTATTCCATTCATCATATCTTTTAACCTTTAATTGCTAGATGATGAATCTGTATTCATTGTCTTCACTGCCTCGCGCTCATTTATTTCTCAATCACTGCCTTGGTTTCTGTTATTATTTCCCTGAGACTGCCCCTTGCTAACATAACTCCTCTTTATCAGATTTCATGGTCATTTTTAAGACTTCTTATATGACCTTTTCTGAAGCAGACACCTCAAATTTTTGACAGTTGTAAAACTAAACTCATCATTTTTCCTGAAAACCATTTCCTCTTCCCTTATTTCTAATTCTGGTTGATGACACCTTCAGTGAACCTGTCATTCACAGCAGAAACCTGGAAGACTCTGACCTCCCTTTGCCTTCACCGATTTGTTTCTTTGCCTCCTTAAATAACTCTCATATCAGTGCCTCTTCTTCATGCCTATTCCTAGGGCCTTCTCTTGGTCAGGCCCTCATTTTTCTCCTGCCTTGTATGTTTTGAGATTTCCTAGGTAGTCTTCCTGCCTCTAGCCTTACCCTCCTCATTTTCATTCCATTTCCCCTGCCATTGTGCTACTGAAGTGGATTTTCTAAATTGCATATCTAATCTCAATTGTCCTCCACTTGTAAAAAGTCTTTTCTGACTCTTAACTGTCTGCAAGATAAATTCCAAACTTCTTTTCATGTCATAGTAATTCACTACTTCTTAAGGCATATGTTTAACCTGTTAGGTACCTTGCTAATTTTACATGCAATTATCTTTTAATCCTCACAATAGCCTTATGAGATAGGTATTCCTACTTCCATTTTACAGAGGAGGAAACTGAGGCTTTGAGAAGGCAAGACCTTGCCCAAAGTAACAGTATTGGTAAATGGTGGGGTCACGGTTTGAAACCAGGTCTGATTTGGGGTCCTGTCCTTTTTTTTTTTTTGCGGTACGCAGGCCTCTCACTGTTGTGGCCTCTCCCATTGCGGAGCACAGGCTCCGGGCGCGCAGGCTCAGCGGCCATGGCTCACGGGCCTAGCTGCTCCGTAGCACGTGGGATCTTCCCGGACCGGGGCACGAACCTGTGTCCCCTGCATCGGCAGGCGGACTCTCAACCACTGCACTACCAGGGAAGCCCGGTCCTGTACTTTTTAACACTTTAATACACTATCTCTGTATGAGCTCTGAACTCCTGCTACCTCTCCATTTCATCTCATCACATATGCAACTTCTGCTCTAGTCATTTGGAATTACTTTCAGTTTTGCAAATGCATCATCTTGTTTCGTGCATTTATGCATTTGCATATTCAGTCTGCCCTCTGCTCCTTGACTGACCCATTCTTGTAGTGCTTTAAGATACAACTCAAAGATTGCTTCTCCTTGAAGCCTTCCTGGACTCCCCCTAGATTACTCCTTTGTGCCTTTATGTATGCTTGGCTCTGTTGTAACACTTACCTGACTTTAAAAGCATTTGGTGTCTAGAGCTCTTAGTAAATAAGACAGACTTTCTTCATGTTTGGATCTCTAGTGCCTTGTACAACTGTAACTAGTACACAGGTGCTTAGCAATTAATTATTGATCAAATCAATAAAAGAAAATATCTGTTTTACCTGCCTCACAGAGGTTTCTTGAAAGTAAAGTGAGGATTTCCCTGGTGGCGCAGTGGTTAAGAATCCTCCTGCCAATGCAGGGGACACAGGTTAGATCCCTGGTCCAGGAAGATCCTGCATGCCACGGAGCAACTAAGCCCGTGCGCCCCAACTACTGGGCCTGTGCTCTAGAGCCCGCAAGCCACAACTACTGATCCTGAGTGCCACAACTGCTGAAGCCCACACGCCTAGAGCCTGTGCTCCGCAGCAAGAGAAGCCACCGCAATGAGAAAGAAGCCCGTGCACTGCCATGAAGAGTAGTCCCCGCTCACCGCAACTAGAGAAAGCCCGCGTGCAGCAAGGAAGACCCAACACAGCCAAAAATAATAATAAATAAATAAATAAATAAATGTAGTTTTAAAAAAAGAAAGTAAAATGAGATAAATAGAAAAGTAGCTTTCATATAGATTATGTAAGTAAATGGCAAGGGGTTATTTTTACTCATCTAGTGATGGGTACCTTCCTGGAGGCAGTATTTGGTTTAAGTCCTATTAGTATTGATTTGCAGCCTGGTTCTATAGGACTGTTCTAATTCAGAGTTGCCCAGTTTCTGGTTTTTAGCCCCTGTAATGGTTTGGGAGGACTAGCCTGTGAGCCATGGGTGACTTGACAATAAACTCTATAGGCTCTCACTCTTCTCTGGTTTATTGACTTTGTATCTCTCTGTCCTCATGTCCTTAAGAAAAGCATTTATATATTTTAATTTCCTTGGAATAGAACTCATGGTCTATATGGACATCACTAAATTATTTAACATACATTTTACAAATATGTTTGGGACTCTTCTGATATTTCGTGTAATTGGATAGATCTTTTAGGAGAATCTAGTGGAGACTGCAGGCTTTGAGAGAACATTTTTTTTAGTCTGTCCCCAGACCAGATCTTCAGGTGTTTTAAGATGTGCAGTAGTAGTCTTCTTCTAAATTTTACCTGTAGTTGAGGCAGAGAATAATAAACATTATGTAACTGAGCTGTGCTAATTTTGGCAGTTTTCAAATTATACTAAATATCAATAGTGAATGTTACTCAAAAAATGCCCTATTATGTTTAATTTTAAAGTTAAAAAAAGGTAATATAAGGAAATGACATTTCAAACAAACACAAAAGCTAAAGGGAAAAGTGAAGTGGCACCTATTCCTCAGTATTACCCTAAAACGTGGGACTATGTTGTCAGCAGAGATGATGGAAGACCTGGTGGTTTGGTTAAATTTGAAACTAACCATCTTCTGACCCTAGTCTTTTATTGCTTAAATACATTATAATCTGGACTGCTGGTTATTACTAATATCTTTAGTGGTAACTGATTTCCTATGGTCAGTGTTAATGAGATCTTTTCATCACCAGTCCTTTTAAAAAAACAAAACAAATGTTTTTCTTGTTAAGTTACCATATGGGCAGTTTTAGAGAAAATAATACCCACCAATAATAGTTAATTATGTGGTGCTTATTACAATGTTCTAGACACTGTTCTAAGCACTTTACATGGATTGACACATTTAATCCTCACAACTACCCTATGAGTTAGGTGCTTTTATCCCCATTTTACTGATGGAAATTGAGGCACAGAGTGGGCAAGTATACCAAGGTCACATACACAAGTTCAACTTGCAAGTGTGTGAATATGCTTTTAATGTATTTCTAAAGGAATCTTTAACAGAAAAAACTACTGACACCAATTTGCTGCTGCTTTTGTGATCCTTGTTGAAGTAACCTCAAGAAGTGACAGTGATGCCAGGCATTTGGTTAACTATTATGTGGTGGGTTAACCTCAAAATAGAAAATTTGGTCAAGAAGATTTTTATTTTGGAGTCAGACAGCTATTTTAGGAACTGCTGCTGGAAAGGATATCCCTGGGACAGCAGATCCCTTAGTTCCTAATGAACAGCTGTGTCACCAACAACTTCTCCTGACCGTGCTGGGGCTATAAGCAGGGTGATCGAGCCGAGCTTATTAAGCCTTCTCTGTTTTCTTTCCAGCTAGCCACAGTGCAGCCTGGCCAGAATTTCCACATGTTCACAAAGGAAGAACTTGAAGAGGTTATCAAGGACATTTAAGGAAGCGTGATCCTCAGAATTTCTTGGGGACAGTTTCAGTTCTCCTAGTTGCCCTTAACTTTTATTTCCAGCTCCAATTCCTTGGAAAATCTCCAGTGTATGTGCATTTTTTTATGATGTCTGTACATAAAGGCAGTTCTGAAATAAAGAAAAATTTTGAATATTTGTTAATAGACTATTCTCTTCTAAAGCAGTCTTGTGTATAAAATACTTGTGTTGTGGGCAGAAAGGATAGTGGTATTAACATCCCTATCCTATCAGTATCCTAAAATTGTTTTAGTGGCTCTGTACAACAGAATCAACTATATTATGAATTCCTTGGTGTTGACAGATGAACTCCCAGCTAGTCCAACTCCTCCTCATGTGTTATAGGTACTAATACCACTGTAAACTTCAGTTCTGTAGTTCTTCTTGAGTAAATAATTTTTTGCTGCTTTCCTTATATGAAGGAGATGCTACTAATTGACCATCAAAAGAACATGTTTTGAGGCCCTCCCCAAAACTGATGGTTTGGAATAAGCCAGCTACAATGTTGTACTATTTCTTGTGCCTTAAGAGACAATTTGGAATGAGATTTTCTTTTTTTTATGAAGTCAAGGACTATAAAAGCATCAAATTCATGATCTTGGCCTCACTGGCAATCAATTACAAATCAGTAAGAGAGAACTGGGTAATTCAGAAGTAGTTTACATTAGACTTTGGAATATACTATGAACTTCCCCCGTTAGAGCTGCCAGCATATGACTGGTTGAGATGATTTAAAGAATCAATCTATTGGAGCCTCAAAAATGGCCATATGGACCCAGCAATCCCACTACTGGGCATATACCCTGAGAAAACCATAATTCAGAAAGAGACATGTACCACAATATTCATTGCAGCACTATTTACAATAGCCAGGACACAGAACCAACCTAAATGTCCATCAACAGATGAATGGATAAAGAAGATGTGGCACATATACACAATGGAATATTACTCAGCCATAAAAAGAAACGAAATTGAGTTATTTGTAGTGAGGTGGATGGACTTAGAGTCTGTCATACAGAGTGAAGTAAGTCAGAAAGAGAAAAACAAATACTGTATGCTAACGCATATATATGGAATCTAAAAAAAATGGTACTGATGAACCTAGTTGCAGGGCAGGAGTAAAGAGGTAGGCATAGAGAATGGACTTGATGACCTGGGTTGGGATGGCGAAGCTGGGGCAAAGTGAGAGTAGCATCGATATATATACACTACCGAATGTAAAATAGTTGGCTGGTGGGAAGCAGCAGCATAGCACAGCACAGATCAGCTCAGTGCTTTGTGATGACCTAGAGGGGTGGGGTAGGGAGGGTGGGAGGGCGGCTCAAGAGGGAGGGGATGTGGGGACGTGTATGCATATGGCTGATTTGTTGTGCAACAGCAACTAACAGTATTGTGAAGCAATTATACTCCAATAAATATCTATTAAAAGGAATGGCCACATGAAGTAGATATTGTTACTTATACTTAACAGATGAAGAATGTAAGGCTGTGTGACCATGGACTCAGAAAATTAAGCTGTTGAGACTTGAACTCAGGTTTTAAATCATCAACTCTTGGTACAATGCCAGGCATGAGAAGCCTAGATACCTACTGAGTAATAGGGAAATCTCATTGAGATTTGAAATGGACTATCCACAACATGGCTAATCCACGTGTGAATAATGCAGAATTGATTGTGTATTGTCTTCATTAACATTTGTAGGAAGTTGTACTCTATGATTTCAAATTCTGATGATTTGAATAGGCTGAATTCATATTAAATTTATACCAAATTTCCAGCAAAAAACGTGCTTATATACATTTGGAAACTGCAATGATGGGAAACATTTGGGAAAACAGAATTTTGCTCTAGACACACACACATAAGGTAGGGAACTAAAGTTATATTGTCGCCAATGTTCTTGAGACTGTCCTAGTGATTTTAACCCTGTTATTAAATATAACGTGATCATGAGATTAGTTTCCCTCGTGTTCACCTCTTATCAAATCCTAATAGAAAATGCCATTGAAAAATCCTGTCTCAACTAATATTTGTTCAGATTTAACAAATTTGAGTACCTATGTGCTATATGCCAAGTAATGTATTAGGCATTGGGGATAGAGCTGTGGTCTAGGTATGGTCTGTGCTCCCATGAAGCTTCTAGTGGGGAGAACTAGGCAATAAATACCCCATTTAACTCAATGTAGATTAATGCAGAAATGGACTAAACATGCTGCTTTAGGGCAAGGTGAAGTTGTGTCTCTGAATCATGTGTATTATGTAGGGAAAAAACATATACCAAGGAATAAAGTAGCTCTTAGCTTCAGCTTACACTGTACTGGTGAAACAAAAAATTTCATACTTTCTATAATTCCAATTATAGAATTCTTGAAAGAGATGGACTTTTGTTTTCTGTAGAGTTTTAAATTTTCCTACGAAGTTTCTTTTTGTGTCCATTTAAATAGAATCAGAAATAATCTTATTAGCAAAAGCAATGGTTTTGTGAAACGTAACTGCTTTCAATTCATCTTTCTGCCACAGAATTTATCTTGGAGAAATGTATGGTTTTTAGTAATAAGATAAATTTACATATTTTAGTTCTGCAAGTAAGGTAATATCTTAGGTGTGGTATTTCACAAAGGGTATCTGACTGCAACTTTTGTATTTCGTGCCAGTGTCATTGACAAAAGCGAAATACTAAAATAATTCATTCACTCAAACATTTTCTCAGTTCCATATGCAAGGTACCATGTCCCCAGAAGCTGATACAGTTTGAAGAAGGAAACATATTCTGTAAACATACAATAATAACTAAAAGCAATATATTAAAAAATGAAGGTACAGGTAATTCCAACAATTTGAGTTTAAAAGTGTATTTAGTAATTTCTCCAGGAGATGGCACTGTTGAGTTGGCTTTTTTCTTTTCGGACAGTAAGACAATAGACCATTCATCTTTGTGTCACCCAAACAAAGAAATATTCCTGTATAGACCCTTTTCTCTCCCCGGCTAATCACATGCTACTGGAACTGACTGTCTTGTGATCTACTCCACAGTTGGCACAGATTAAAAAATAATCTCTTAC
The DNA here is from genome assembly GCF_964374135.1 of Grampus griseus. Classification (NCBI taxonomy): domain Eukaryota; kingdom Metazoa; phylum Chordata; class Mammalia; order Artiodactyla; family Delphinidae; genus Grampus; species Grampus griseus. Next base: position 87,538,302 of record NC_139017.1, read on the forward strand.
AAAAATTATCTGACACATTGTAGTTAATGGAAAGGAACAAATTGTTCACCAGTTTTCATGGAGCTTTATGTCGTCAGTTCAGTAGCTGAGAACTTGGAATACTATTTGAGTGATTTTACCATCCTGCTCAGATGCCATTCAAAAATATTTTTCACTTGTCATGTCTTACTATGGTTGTTCTGGCAAAATGTAAATTTGTAAATTTTCGTTTGCAAATTAATGTGACTAGAGGATTTTAATGTAAACCTTGGGTTCAGTGCACTGCACCATTTATTTTCCTCTACAATAAATATATTCTCATTCGGGTTTACCTGCAGTTAATAGTTAAAAGTAATTTTTTTTTAAGTAATTTTTAGTTGCTTTCTTTATTTGGGTGTAACGTGTTGTATACTTTGTGTCTTTCTATTTGTTCCCTTTTCTTCTGAACAACTGGCATTCTGAAGAGATGGAGTCAATAAAGAGAACATCCAGAACTGGTTTTACCTGCACTGCATGTTCCAGAATAAAGTTATGGGTGTAGTTTCTGCGATAAAGGGAACAGCGTAGGGGTTTTGTTTTATTTATTGGAGGCGGGATGTTAATTTAGGGGATATTATATATTGAAAACCAAACTTGTGCAGTGCGCTCACTGCAGGGTTAAGGCACCCTGATAAATATGCATCTATGCAATGATCATGTCTAAAGTCGGCACTGAGCCAATTTTATAAAAGGGGCAATTCTCTTGCCCCCTTTTACCTGCCCCTAATGCCTAAGCTACTTTCTAACTCCAGGAAAATCAATAAGCAACTCCTTCTTTGGCTTAACCCCCTGCATAAGAGGAAGGTGAGAGAGAAGAGACTTTCTCCAGGCTTGCGTGAGTCACGGATGTTCTGATGTCTGCCTCCATGAGACTTAGCCCACACAGTTCTCCTTCACCTTGTGTCAGCAAGGCGGCTGCTTCAGCAGACAATGGGCGCTGCAGCGTGCGGGGGTTAAAAACCAGAAGCACCGGTTCATGACGGAGCCCCGTTTTCCAGCTGAGCAAACTCAAGGTTTCCCCGAGGAGATTTTCCAGGCGCTGCCACAACCCAAGGAATTTTAGGGGTGTCTCTGGGGGAGAAGAGGGGACCAACCCAGCCCCAACTTGAGGGTGCCAGAGGGAGCAACGAGGGGTCCGGTCGCCACGAAGCGGGGGCGTTCTTGTGAAGGAGGGAAGCTCCTACGCTAACTCTAGAAGCCCGGCCTTGGATACGCCGGCGAGAGGGGGATGACCTCAGCCGTCTCTGCCACGTTCCAGCCAATCAGTCCCGCAATTTGGCATCCTAATCCAGGACCCCCGAAGCCGGAGGCGACGCGAGCCAATGAGCAGTGGGCCGGGGAAGAAGGACAGGCGGCCAGCCTATGGGGGCGGAGAGGCCCGGCTGCGCGTATCCAAGGAACGCCGGGCTCGGGCTCGGGGGTGTGGCGCGGCGCCGGCGGGGGTGGGCGGGCGCGCCGGGCGGCAGGTGTCGGCAGCGTAGGCATTCGGCGGCGATGGAGCGGCTCCGGGGAGCTGCTGGCGACCTCTCGCGCTGGCCCCACAGTCTCAGCCTCCTCCTCCTCCTCCAGCTGCTGCCGCCGGCGACCCTCGGCCAGGACCGGCTGGACGCGCCGCCACCGCCCGCTGCGCCGCTGTCGCGCTGGTCCGGCCCCGTCGGGGTGAGCTGGGGGCCGCGCGCGGCCGCGCTTGGGGGCCCGGCTCCCCGCGGCGGCCGTTGGCGCCGCAGCGCGCTCGACGAGGATGAGGACTGCGGCGGGGTCCGGGACTTCGTCGGCAGGCTGGCCAACAACACGCACCAGGTGAGCGGGCGCCGGGCCCGGGCACCGCCCGGACTACGAGGTGCCACCCGCGGGCCCCTGGGCCCGCGCACCCGGCTCCTCTTTCTCTGTCCGCGCGCCTCGCGTCCCAGCGGAGGAGACCCCGGCCGCTCGCCCGCCGCGCGGCGCCCGCGCCACCTGGGCCGCGGCCCCGAAACTACGGCGGGCGGGCGGGCCGAGTCGGGCCCGGAGAGCGGTCCCTGGACGCCGCAGCCCGGGCAGCTGTGTTTCGTCACAGGGGAAGCCGGCTTAGACTTTCACGCATTCTTTTTTTCTTTTTTAAGTTGTCAGAATCTCTCGAGCGTTGTTGTTTTCCGTCTGTATAAATAATTCGGATCCAGCAACGCTATACCCCAACAGGAAGCTGGAGGAGTGGTTGGAGAAGTTGGAGCTAAACAGAAACAAACGTGTGTCCTCGCGGGGTCAGTACTTTCAGGGTGGGTAGGCGGGTGTTCAGAAATCCCAAAGCAATGATTAGGTTCCTGTGTGTGTTTTAATAGTTAAAGGAACAAGCTTGGCAATGGGGTCACAGCGTATATGTGATCTCTCTTACTCCTTCAACTTGACCTTCTATCATGGCATTGGACTCTGACCAGGATGTCTAGATCCTGTTGTAACAAGGTTTGCAATGGGTAAGAAACACATTGCAGATACTCTGCTTTGAGCTAGGTCCTAGGCGGACACTTTAAAAATTGTGGCAGTTCTGTTTCTGGGGACAAGCAACCCAACCTCTGCACACTACTGTGTTGACAAAGCCAGTTGTTGGCAATGTCCTGGCTACTTGCTCTAGATCAGTTCGGGCATCTTCTTCGTGTTTTTTCTAGAACTGTCGGTTTAATTGTTGCATAATGTATTTTCAATTTAATGCATTTTCTCTCTTATATCTCTTCCTCATTCAAAGAGAGTTGCACATGGGGACAGAGGTGAGGGGCTGACTGCACTTGTCCTCGTTGAACCACATTCTGTATCAGCCGAATCTCAGTCTCCCCTTGATCTTTCTCCCTCTGCCTGGACTCTACTTGTTACCTGTGCAGAATTCTGTGATCTGGGGACCCAGGGCAATTGCAGTTAAAGCATAAGCAGTCAGGGAGAACTCTCGCTAAACGCAGTCCAAGCAGCAGCTGCCTAAAGGTGGCCAAGCTAGTGCTGACGTGTGGGATGGGTTGGGTGCAGATAGGGCAGAATGAGAACTGGGAAGTCTTCCCGTTTGATGAGGGGGAAAAAATGTGTGGAGTTCCATCTCACGGTGGAGAGTTGAGAAAGGCTTTACAACACCAGTGCCTAATTTATAACAGGAGCACTTCCTTCCTTGAGCCAGCCAGACACAGCATTCTTACTCCATATTTGGATTCTTCTCTTGCTGATTGACCTACCTTTAGGACCTGGGGCTACTGGATTTATTCCTTTAGTCAGATCTTCCCTGGTTGGTTTGAATTTATATGTCATTTGCAATATATTGATTTCTAAAGCAAGAGGTTGAAAAAACTCGCTCAGGGGGTTCTTAGGCCAGATCTACTCAAGAGCAGATCTGAAACCTCATTCTTTGAAGTCCACATGTTAATAAAAAAATCTTCCCTCTTTTTCTTTCATTTTATTTTGTTATTGTTTCCAGTGACTTTTTAAATTTATTTTTTTGTCTTCTTTCATTGACCTCATTTAAACGAACTGTTTTTGCATTTCTTAATCATCCATGGTTTCTTCAGAGATCCCATCCTTTTTGTAGCATGTGTATGTGGTAAAAGTGGAACCACTGTTAATAATCTTCACCTTAGAAATGGTTGAATAAAGCAGTTCTTAGTGGTGCACCCCCTTAACCAAGAACTGTTATCTAGTGGTCTGTTCTGCTTTTCAATTCTATAGTTTTAGAAGTCATAGTAAATCATCCTGACCTCTGCTGAAGAGATCTGGTGTTGGGGGAGCCTTTATAAATAGTGTGAAATAAAAGTATAGGCATAACAGAACAACTTTTTATTAGAAATATTGTATACTTTTGTACAGCTGGGAAAGTGCCATTTAGAGTAGTTTTTCATAAGATGACAGGATTCAATTCCCAAGAAAAATGAAAAGTTCGTTGTTCTCTTATTTGTTATAACTTGCTGTTCATGTCAAGCCACATTGCTTCATGTAGTCAGTGTACATGAATGTCCTCCAAAAGTCCAAGATGTGCTAGATACTGGGGGTGCCAAGATACAAAGAAGAGATCATTCAGACTGGAGAACGAAAAGCCTCAGAAAGTTTTAGCGAATCTCCTAGACCTGTTTCTATGGCTTATTTGGCTTTGTGAGACTAGGTTGGTGTTTAACTAATCTTAAGAAAGCAAAGTAGAACTAAAGCGTGATAGTGCTTTTATAGTCTTCTGGTTTTAGGAGACCTTTGCCCTAATGACCTATATAACTCAGTCTCTTCACTCATGAAATCCAGCAAATATGTGTGTGTGCGTATTTATAAATGATTTTTTCTTAGACTAATGAATAACCTTCCTTTTGCCTTTAACCCCAAACTCTTTTCATGCCACACTGTTAACTGATTCTTTCCTTTAAGTGCTTGGAATGTTCATGACATGTATAACCTTTGTGCATGAGAGAAGTTGAGCAAGCCTAGAGTTTATTAATGTTGGTTGCTAAGTTGGATTGCTTCCAAACATTCCTCCTATAAGCACCCCTTTGAGGTTAGGCATGAAGCTCTGTCTTAAAGAAACAGATGAAATGCCTTGGTCAGAGTTATGGTGGTGGCTGACATAACTTCCTTACTTCTCATTCCTGAGTTCAGACTATTTGACAATTTCCTTAAAACTTTTAAAACTTATGATTAGTAAAGCCAGGAATGTTGTTCATTCTCTGTCCTCCTTCTGTTCCTGTCATTAACTACTTCTTTACACATAACTTCCCAACTTCTACCCCAACATCAAAGCATCTGGGTTCTTATATAAACAGGCCCTGTAGTGAGGTTGTGTTGTATGGGGTGTCAGCTCTGAGAAGAATGCGTGTATTTGTTTGCTGGTGCTGGCAGGGCTGAGTCCAGGCTGACAGGACTGAATGTGCCTGTTGGAGGCTTCAGGGAGCTGCCGCTCTTAGCCTGTTGTGGATCTTTGTCACACCCGGAAATCTGAAGGTCAGTGCATTTAACTGCCCCAGAACTTTCTAACTGCCTCATTTATCCCAGGACCCACCCTCTCTTCATACTGCCTTCCCTGCCACTCCCACCATCACCCTCTAGTTAATCTTTCTTGAGTCCTGTTTCATCCATTCGTGCCGGGGTCAAGGAATAGGAATTCTGTAGGATCTCCTTCCTGGTCCTGGTTGAGCAGAATGAGCAAAATCCTCATGAGGACTCTGCGCCCATACAGTATATTCATCAGACTTTTAACCCCTACGGGATGTTAAAATGAATTCTGTATTGGAGATTTCAGTTAGAAGTATCAGCAAAGTTGATGAAGTATATTTATCTGGGGAAAGGTTAGTTGTCATCTGAGGTTTGGTTGAGGTGAGGGTAGAGAGCTAGCCAGGTAGGACAAGTGGCTCAAAGGGAATGCAGGGAAACAATTAGGTAAGTTCTCTGCTGACTCAAATTTTTGGTTCTGTGCATAGTGATTTTTAATTAGAAAATTAAAAATCACTATGATGAGTCTCCTGGTCAATTTCTAATGACTATTTTCTTTCTCTAATGATAATAGTAATAGGCTCCTTATCCTGCTGTTTTGATCTGATATTTTGTGTTAGGTTCACATAGGCTATTAGCTTCTTTTGCACTCTGCCAATTTCAAATCAACTCTTGCCAATAAACGTTGGGTTCTCAGTGGGTGACTGCAGAAACCATGCCCCCCAACTTTGTCCTAGTTGGCTTGTTACTCATGTGATCCTCACAGAAAGGGCAGTGCTTGAGGGCAGTGGCGAGATGCAGCTTTTCTAGCAGAGGGCTGTGTGGCAATGGCTCCAAAAAAAGATACTGCATTTGTAAATTTCTAAAAAAAATATTCAGTTACTTTTTTTTTTTTTTTTTTTTGCGGTACGCGGGCCTCTCACTGTTGTGGCCTCTCCCGTTGCTGAGCACAGGCTCCGGACGCGCAGGCTCAGCGGCCATGGCTCACGGGCCCAGCCGCTCCGCAGCATGTGGGATCTTTCTGGACCGGGGCACAAACCCGTGTCCCCTGCATCGGCAGGCGGACTCCCAACCACTGCGCCCTCAGGGAAGCCCTCAGTTACCTTTTTATCTTTTTCTAACTAGTGTTTCTGTTGCATCTTGTACTCTTCTATTTAAACGCTTGGTGAAAACTTGTTCTTTCCACTGTCTACGTGGCCTCACTGATCTGTACGTAGGTGGTTTTGAGGAGTAATGGGGCTTGAGGAACAAACTGGTCAATTTCAGTCTGTTCTAGGCAGGGTTTTTTTTACTGACACTGTAATAGTGACTGCAGTCAAAGTTGGGTTAGTAATATGTGGCTTTGAGCTATCTGAGTTGAATGAATCTTCATGATAGACGCTTCATACCTTTAGAGGTTGTTAGGTGAATGCTGGACATGTGGGGTTTTTTTGTTTTGTTTGTTTTGTTTTTTAAGATTGGGGCTATTTTTTCCTTCTCTGTCCTCAACCCCAGTCTCAGGAAACCACAACAAAAACAAAATCTTCCATTCAGAGCCTGTGGTGTTTTCCTGAGAAAGTTTTCTGTGAATGTAATTTATTTTCTGTTTTGCATTTCAGTATCTGGCCCTCAACTCCTCATCTACAGCATGAGAAGTTTTGGACTAGATTTAAAATGTCTAAAGAACTCTGTGATTAATATGGAAGAAGAGGAGGCCAAAGGTTGTGATCACAAATGTTTACTGGTTGTTTCCAAGTTTAGAAGCAAATTGTGGCTGTTCCCTTTCCCAGTTGAACTTGAACATAGCCTGGATTTCACATCTGGGGGTAATTTGTTACCACCTCCAGAGCTTGCTTCAGTGAAATATGAGTGTTCTTAAAGATAACAGGAGTATTTCTTTTTTCATATAATTGCGAAAGACATTTGACTTTTTATTTTTGGGAAATACTTTATTGTTCCTTGTTGGCTGAAAAAAAATCTAATGCAAATCAAAGCTACTAGCTTGGATATTCCAAAAGCAAACCAAATAGATATCTAGCAGTAAATTTGTTTTTTCTTTTCCTTCCCTACAGCACTCTGCCAAAACTGGGGCTTTTATTTTTTCTTTTTGTCTTGGCTGCCTGTGTGCTTGAAAATAGATGGTCAGCTTCCCATTAAATACTCAGCCCTGTGCGAGTTAGAAACTTACGTGTGATTAATTGGCTTGATTTATTTTCATTAGAAGAAAATGTATGTTTTTTTCCTTCTAGGGCTTATGAGTAGTATCTCTCTTATGTTTGCTTTTGTTAAGAGTTTTGCTCTTTTTTTTTCCTGTATGTTCTAAAAAACTAAGTTCTAATATTGTAGTTGAGCCTGTTTGCAAATCTGATTCAACAGTAAGATCACCCTGAAGTACCAAGAGAAATTGAACTGGGAAGGAAATTTTTAACTGACGTTAGTACTTCCCAGACAGGATAGTTCAGATCAAATGTTTATCTGGTACCTGCTCTTTGTCAAAGAGTTTCACATCATAAATATGCTATATGAAAAGTTCAAAAAAGACTTCTTAATACTCAGATTTGAATCCTGGCTCTGCTGTTTCATAGTTGTATGGTATGATCATAGACAATCACTTAACTTCTCTGACCTTTATTTATTTATTTTTTTTAAACTGGAGAATCAGTTTTAGGATTATTTGGAGGATCAAGTGAGAAGTTTTATCAGAATGTTTTGTTAAATGTATTGTGCAGATATCTTTCACTCAAACACTTCTGGAGTTCTGGCCTGTACGTAAGAAAAGTTAAACATTAAAAACATCCACATTGGGCTTCCCTGGTGGCGCAGTGGTTGAGAGTCTGCCTGCCGATGCAGCGGACACAGGTTCGTGCCCTGGTCTGGGAAGATCCCACATGCCGCGGAGCGGCTGGGTCCGTGAGCCGTGGCCGTGAGCCTGCGCGTCCGGAGCCTGTGCTCCGCAACGGGAGAGGCCACAACAGTGAGAGGCCTGCGTACCGCAAAAAAAAAAAAAATCCGCATTGATGTCATCTTAAGTATTTAGCTGTTCAGAGATGGCTTGCTGAGAGTTTGGAAGAGTTTTTGAAGAAGGCATGACCACTGCAGTGCAGTGGTCTGGGAAGGCCTCATGGATGAAGAGAGCATCAAAGTGTGGAGGGAATTCTTAGGGAGACCTGTAAAGGCATGGAGGTAGGGAAGTCCAAGACATGCTCAGGGGATGACCAATGGGGACTTTCTGTTGGGGAGAAGTAGTTGATGAGAAGTATGAAAGACTAAGGTTTCCAGGAAAACATATAGAGAAGTAAAAAAAGATAGCTCTTCCTGCCGATGCAGGGGACATGGGTTCATGCCCTGGTCTGGGAGGATCCCACATGCCGTGGAGCGGCTGGGCCCGTGGGCCATGGCCACTGAGCCTGCACGTCCGGAGCCTGTGCTCCGCAACGGGAGAGGCCACAGCAGTGAGAGGCCCGCGTACCGCAAAAAAAAAAAAAAAAGATAGCTCTTTGTGGGGAATGGGAAAAGAGGGGAGGTATGGGGAGGGAGTCTGCCATTAGGACTTACTGGAGAAAGTGTTTTAACAGGTAGTGGTTGACATGAGGCTAGAGCTGGATAAACCAGAGGTGGAAATGGGGAGCCAAGAAGAGTTATCCTTTTGGACGTTGACCGTTACTGTGCTCTGTCCAACAGGAGAGCAGAATAGAGGGCAGGGCCGAGCATCTTTTATACTTCAAGTGCTCAAGGTTCCAAGAAACAATCCAGGACTCCTGGACCTTATTGAAGGAGGTTGTGAGCCCAGGCATGAGGAACCCAGGAGCTATAAGACAGTGAAGCCCGTGAACAGATTTTTCTGAACATTTGTGAACAAGGGTAAGATTGAACTCTTGCTGATAATGTGCTTAACAGTTTGAATCATAGATTGTTAAGCTGATTAACTGGTCAGATCTCTTACCAAGAAGGCTAAATGACTTGCTTACAGGCCAAGAGCTGAGCGTAGAACACTTATGTCCCAACATGGTGCTGCATTTGGAAGTGTTTCATAGAGATATTTTAAGTCAATGCATTTGCTTTAGGAATAAGGCAGGGTTATAGACCCCAGTTGTAAGTCATGTAGTTGTGAATTTCTCTCTGCTCCTTGAGGTCATAATTCCCTCAACAGAGCTCAATTAGCCTTTCTAAGCCTCAGCTCCCCATCATGTAAAATGAAGTATTATCATAAGGCTTCAAAGAGAGAATGTTTTGAAAACCTTGAATCCTACCACATATGTAGGATTTATGTCATTTCTATATTTTTTTAAATTTATTTTATTAGTTTTGGCTGCACTGGGACTTCGTTGCTGTGCGTGGGCTTTCTCTAGTTGCGGCAAGCGGGGCCTACTCTTCGCTGCGGTGCGTGGGCTTCTCATTGCGGTGGCTTCTCTTGTTGCAGAGCACGGGCTCTAGGTGTGCAGGCTTAAGTAGTTGTGGCACATGGGCTCAGTAGTTGTGGCTCGCAGGCTTTAGAGCACAGGCTCAGTAGTTGTGGCGCATGGCTTTGTTGCTCTGCGGCATGTGGGATCTTCCCGGACCAGGGCTCGAACCCGTGTCCCCTGCATTGGCAGGCGGATTCTTAACCACTGCGCCACCAAGGAAGCCCCATGTCATTTCTTAATAAGCCTGTTGATTTATTACTGTGTCCATAGAGTCCAATTATCAGCCAAATGAGCCTGATAAATACCAACTCCAGAGGAACATGTGCATAAAAGGAGACAGATGAGGCATAAATGTATTCGGTTTTATCACTTGGCAGGGTTGGGTGACAGGCTTGGGCGGAGGTGGCAAGAATGAGAGTGAGTCAAGATTGGCAGAAATGTAAGAAGCATATGTGTTCCTTTTTTTTTTTTAACCTTCATGATTACATCAAAATTTTAACTGGTTAATATGAGTGATACTAACAAGTGGTATTAATTGGAGTTCTTTGAGGCCGTGGTTAGGAAGGAATGTGATCACAGGTTAGACCTGGATTCAAACTTCAGTGGTAACCAGGGACAGGTGACCCTTAGTGAACCTTAGTTTTTTCATCTATAAAATGGATATACTAATACGTACCCCTTAGGGTCTTTGTGAAGATTAAATGAGACTGTGTAGAATTTGGTATGTATTCATCCTTTATTGGATGTTTTTTATAATGATTATCTACACAAAGCTTCTAATGCATTACCAGTTAGATGCTCAGATATTTGTGTATGCACTTAAATTTTTTTTCCATAGCTGAAATATTCCAGGAGAATTAGTATGGGTACTCACAGGAACCAAATATGTATTAAGAATTATGTACTAGTTATGTGCTTGGACTTGGAGTTTAAAAAAATTGGGTATGGTAAGGGAGAGACCTTCTATTCAAAGTATCTTTCTTGAAGCTATGGGAGATGGAGGAGAAAATAACCCCACCATCATCAGATACCTGGTCATCTGGTTATAATAGTTTCAGGTATATATAGTTATTTACTTATAGTGTTAAAGAACTTACAATTAAAAAAAATAAGGCTACTTATAATTCAATAACTATTTCTCTTCTCATTCATTAAGCTTTAAATATGCGGTTTTAAGTTGACAGCTCTAAAATAGCACTTTGCCTGTTTCACCCTGATTCATTAACTGAGCAATCACTATTAGCTTTGTACTCTATTGACCTCTGTAACGTTTTAAGAAATATTAGTGAGATGTGATAGGTACTCCTCAAGAACTTAGCTTGAGAGCAGGGCAGACCAGAATGTTAATGGAATTCTTTTTTATAATGCGCGTATACCTTTAAGGTAGTATCTCACTATTTCCTGGCCTACGTTAGCTCTGCTCTAGTTGAAGTTACCTTATCACCAGTCCCTTTAGCTTGCCATGTGCTCTGTTGCTTCTCCATTTTTGTTTTCATGGCATTCCTCCTGTCTGAATGCCTTTCTAGCTCTGCTTGTTTTTTTTCTGTTCTCGCCTACAACATTTAACAATGCCATGTAATCCAGCACTTTACTATAGTATTCTATTTTGTATTCACTTTCATTTATTCAATTGGTATTCTCCAGATTATAAACACCTTAAAGGTAGTACAAGCATGACCCCTTAACTTCACCCTTTTGCCTCACATAGTGCTGGAGAAAGTGTAGTCATTAAATGTATAGTCTGGAGTCAGACAGGAGCTTGAAACCTTGCTCTGCCACTTACCAGCTGTGTAACTTTGGGAGAATTATTTAACCTCTCTGACCCTCCTTCTTCATCTGTAAAGTAGCAATGGTGCTTTATATATCATGAGTGCTCAGTAAAGGTCAATATTATTATTATTCAACAACTTTTTATTGAGCACCTACTATGTGTTGGGCCTTGTACTGGGTACTGGAAACTGATTTGGAACACAACAGACAAGATCCCTGCCTTTATGGACCAGTAGAGAAAATGGACATGAAACACATATGTAATTACAAATACAATAAGTACCAAGAAGGAAAAAAGCAACTACAGGAGAATAATTGACAGAGGTCCTTTTAGCCTGGGGCACTAGGAAGCGCTTGCTGAGAAAGTACTTAAACTGGTACTGGAAGATGAATAGAATTTTTCCTGTAGGAGTGTCCCAGACAGAGAAAAGCATGTTCACAGGCCTGGGGCTAGAAGGAGCATGGTGCACCCAGAGGTCTGGAAGAAGGCCAGTGTGGCTGTAGCAGAGGGAGGCCGGGCTGGTCCCCACACCCAGTGGGGACTGGTGAGCTTTTATGGTCCAGTCAGCTGGCCACTGGCGCATATCCTTTCATCACTTTCTTTTCTTTGAAATGAGATTAAGATGTAAAAATTAAATGCCAACAGTTTGAAATTTAACTCATTTATTAGGCATGATGAGAAATGAATTATCCCATGAAGATGAGTTTTTCGAAAACTAAGCCTAGGGTAGACATTTAAGCCTACCCTTTTGAATGCCAACATTTGTTGTTTTTGTTATTTTTAATGGATATCTTTCTAAAATACATACGTCTCTGCCTTCTTTGTCAACAGTATGACCTTGGATCATTAAGGAGATTAAATTATGCTGTACCACGACTCACATTATTTTAAAGTGGTATGGCATTAATGCCCTCAAGGTCTGTTGAGATTTGTGGGGCTATTTTCTCCCATTTTGAATGGCCCAGATTTATAAGCTTAGTGCCATTGTCTGCCTGTTGAAGTTTACTCTTTTTTTCCTGCAGAAATGATAGTCCCCTTGCAATATCCTGTTCCTTCTTGCTGCTGTCCCTGTCTCTAGATACAGTGTCGCCCAAATTTAACTTCTGTAAGCTAAGAAATTTTACTTCTGTAAGATGCTTCTGTAAACTGAGAAAAAGATTTCTAATTTTAGGCAATCTAACAGGTTTAGCAGATTGATTTAGAGCGACGGTCTGCAGGTTTCTCTTAGTGGTCAGGTGCATAGGGTTTTATTGCATGGACACTGTCATCAGAGGTCTCTCTCCCTTGCTTCCTTTCAGTGAATGTCCAGGTTGTTGAGGTTTCTAGATAATGGAGTTGCTGTTGCCCTTTCCTGTTGACACTAGAGTATTGTGGAGCAAGGGGCTGATTTTTTTTGTTTGTTTTTTTCCCAAATGAAGGCAGAGCAGTGGAAAAGCAAACTGAGGTGTGAAATTATTGATGAGTCATAGAATTTTAAAGCTTATAGGTACTGGAAATGTTGTCATTCCAGCTTCCTCGCCTTGGTGGTGAAGTTAGGTTTTACTGCCCAAGTTCACAGAGCTGTTGGCAGAGCCGGAAATGAAATTCACATTGACCAGGTATTAGCCCAGTGCTCTCCTCTGTACCATCCTGCCTCACAGAAAACTCTGAATAATTGAATAGGTTTGCAAACTTGTATACGGTTTTATGTTTAGCCTTTTTATTTCTAAGGATAGTCTCTGGGAGGACTGGAACATTTGTGATCTTATTTTTGGCTCGTGTTTTATGGTCCTAGCAGTGCCTTATTTAACGGAACTGTATTCTGTTAAGATTTTATTCCTGCCCGCAAGAGCTTCGCCCAGGTCTTGTCCCAAACCTCTCTTACACCATCACCGTGTCCTGTCTATCCCTGTGTTCCCTGTTTGGGGTTTGGAAGCCTAAATCTTAAATTCCCAGCCTTTATGGGATCACCAGTGCCTTGTTATTTCATTTGATTCTTATTATTCCAGTGAGTGAAGGAGCGTAATTCAGTTTTACTCCTGAGGAAGTAGATTCCCAAGAGAGAAAATGATTTGTGCCCACTTTCCCAACCAGTTAGTTACTAGACCAGGCTTTAACACCCTTTTGCAGTTTTATTTTTCACAATGACAGGTTGTCTTCTGTAGGTTGAATATCTAGCATGTTTAGTCTTCATTCTTAGACTTCGGTTAAGAAGTGTGTTCATAGAGTATAAGCTCCCTGAGCACAGAGTATGTGTTGTCACTGCTGTGTCTGCAGCGCCCCAAAGAGGGTCCGGCACATGGTAGGCAAGCAGACGTATTTGTTGAAAGAAGGAACATGTGTGAAGGATGGCATCATTGAATTCACTCTCTGTTTACTTGCCAGAGAGGTTGCTCCTGATGGCCAGACTGTCGGGTCATCTGCAAGTGGCTTTTAAACTGGGGCGCGCCATGTGAAACTGATCCAGGCTCAGTTGTGCTGGTGTTAATTCTTTCAGTGTTTTACTTTTGATCAGGTGTGTAACTAAAGATAGGCAGAGGTTTCTCATTACCAGAATTTTTTTCCAAGCTACGGTGACTCTCGGGACCAACTTTAAGTTCTCCCAGCTATAGTAACAGTAATTTAATTAGACTTCTTGTTTGATTAGATGTGAAGACAAAGTTATTTCCGTAAAGAATGTTGTGTTTTATGGCCTTTCTCTTTTCCAGATGGAACTAGGGATTAGCCAAATGACCACAGAAATGGACATTTTTGTTAATTCATGGTCTCTAAAATGTGTGGACCTCAGGCTTTAAATGGTGGGCATTAAATGTGTGGATGAGTCTTGCATTATCCTCTGTCAAGATGGTTGTGTTTCAGAGAAGGTAGTACAAGCTGTCACCTACTTTCTAATGTAATGAGTCCCTGAAAACCAATTTGGTTATAAATGCCAGTCAGTGACTCCCTGCTGCCCAGAGCTCCCCTACCAGAGGTCAGTATATGGCTATCAGTGCCACCTGGGACACTAGAAATCACTATTCAACAGATGATGGGGTGGGGAGTAATTCAGTCACCATGGAAAAACTATAAAGAAGAAACACCACCATAAATTCTGCCACTTAGAGATGGTTGCTGTTAATATTTGGAAGAATGTTTTTAACCATAAACGCACACACACACGATTTTACATGCTATTCTGTAAACCTGCTTTTTACTCAACATGTTATGAATATCTTTCAATGTCAGTAAATACCTGAAACATTTTCATTAGCACCTGGTATATTGTTTCATTGCATAACATAACGCATTTAACAAAGCTTCAGTTCTTGTCTAGGATATACAGGTATAGTAATATGGGGTTGTTATGTGGATTAAATGATAATGTGTGTAAGATGTTTAACACAGTAGATGGCCTGCAGGATGCAGTAAACTTTCAGGTGTATAACGTATTTTGTAAAGATGCGTAATTATCCCCTGATAATAAATTCCTGAGTGGGATTGCTTGGGTCATGTGGTGTGGGCATTTTCAGTTCTGATTCACATCACCAAATAGCTCTCCAGAAAAGTTACAGCAGTTTATATATTCCCACCCACAGTGCACACAGGTGCTCTGGTGTCCACCCCTCACTGGATACATTTTGTCAAGCGCTTCCAACAGGTGGAAAATGTTATCACATTATTTTTCTTTGATTTTCTTTTGATTACTAGTGAGATTGAATAGCTTTTCAAACATTATTGGTCATTTCTGTGTCCTTTTGTGAATTACTTGTTTGTGTCCTTTGCCTATTTTCTTTTCTTTTAAATTTTATTTATTTTTGGCTGCGTTGGGTCTTAGTTGCTGTGCACAGGAGCTACGCTTCGTTGCAGCGCGCAGGCTTCTCATTGCGGTAGCTTCTCATGTTGCGAGCATGGGCTGTAGGTGCTGGCTTCAGTAGTTGCAGTACAAGGCTCAGTAGTTGCAGCACGTGGGCCCTAGAGCACGTAGTTGTGACACGTGGGCTCAGTAGTTGTGGCTCGTGGGCTCTAGAGCACAGGCTCAGTAGTTGTGGCGCACGGGCTTAGTTGCTCTGTGGAATGTGGGATCTTCCCGGACCAGGGCTCGGAGCCATGTCCCCTGCATTGGCAGGCGGATTCTTAACCACTGCGCCACCAGAGAAGTCCCTGCCTATTTTCTTTTGAGATCTTTGTCTTTTTCTTATTGATTTGAAAACTCTGTATTAACCCTTTATTGTGTTGCAAATAATTTTTTCCATTTTTTTTTGACTTTATGTTCAGTATTTTGCCATTGATTTTTTTTTAATAGTCAAAGTAATTGCTATATTAAGGGTTCTGGGTTTTGTATCATTTTTTGTAATGGTCTTCTCATTTCTAAGATTATAAAAATATTCACTCATACTTCTAGGATTTTTATGGTTTAACTTTCTGTATTTAAATCTTTGTCATATGTGGAATTTAATGTGGAGTCGGGGTAGGGGGGTAAGAAGGGAGTTAGGAATCCAGCTTTTTATTTTTCCCAAATAGCTGGTTTTTCCAAAACTCTTTTACCACTGATTTGAAATGCTTGCTTTATCATACACTAAAAGAAACTTTGTCCAGCCTTGGACTTTGTTTTGTTCCATTGATCTGTCTTATCTATTCCTGTGCCAGTGACTGTGCTAGGGGATTAATAAACCTCTCACTAGATGGGGCAAGTTTCATGCTCATCTGTTCCTGATAGAATCAAGCTGACATTTGACATAGCTAATCTTAAATTTCTTGGTTTCTGAGCTTTCTACAATAGGGTATGATTATGTAATCTGAATTACTGTATTTACTCTGTGGCCCCTCTAGATGCTGGTTTTGGATTGCTAATCACACAAACAGTATATTTAAGTGGTTTCCCTTAATTTTGACCTGCTTCTAGATCCTGCATTTGACTGACTGCTTAGCAATATGTAGTGGCCAGATCGTGTTCTCTTTGTGCTAAATAATCTACTCTTAAGCATACTACATTGGAGCAGCACAACTATTGTTTACCAGAAATAAAACAGGCTTCAGCTCTCTGCCACCTTCTCCATTTCATTTGTCATGTATACAGCTAATACATAACATCTTTTTTGTAACAATGCTTGAAGTAGACACTTTACCTTCTATTGGCTGGACTCCTCAACTCCTAAATGTTTTATTTATATGTTTAGTATTTTAATATTGTAGGATATTCATTGGAAATATTGTGTTGGAGGTTTGGGGTTTTCTCTTCCTAAAGGGCTTATTCTGCCTTTCAGTTCTTTCTATCCAGAGTTTTGTCCTCTGCTCTTATTTCTTTTATTCATCTAACTTTGCCTTGATTAGAGCAGTTGAACCATAACTTATTAGTTGATTATGTTCAGCTGTATGTACCGTTGGAAACCTTCCTCATTTTTTTTTTCTTTTTACAATTTGTTTTTATTTGTATCACACAGTACAACTGTTCAAAAAACTTTATGCCATTCTGGAAAAGAAAAGGCTCCCTTAAATAGAAGGACCAAAGTGATAATGGGGAGAATAAAATAGGTTAATGCAGGAAAATGCGGTTTTGGATTCTTTATCTAATAATAGTATGATAGGCAGAAAGAGTTCCAAGTTTTACTTATAAAGGACCAAAACAAATGAAATCCTAGAAAAGAATATGGAGGCAGCCAACTAGCCAATTGACCATTACATAGGTAGAACATAACCCCGCTTCCATTTATCCCATCGCCAAGGAGTATCATTTGCTTTTGCTTAGGACCAGGAATGTGTACATTGTGATGCTCAGAAAGGCAGCAGAGAAGCACCATATATTTTCAATCCAGAATGAACACAGCATACCGTGGAATCTTTTGGGTTTAGTTTCTCCCAAGAATAGATCTGACTCTTGTGGGGTAAAAGAAAGTAAGAACCAGGCTGCCCTGGGAAACCTTCCTTGTTTGAGTGAGTGATCCTGTGGCCTCGTCTCAGCTTTCTTTGGGTATTTCAAGAAGTACTTTTTCTTTTCACACACATTTCCTTTTCTCTATTTTTATTTTCCTTTTATTCCCACTGTAACTGTGTTTATCCTGATCTTGAAATTCTTATTTAACAACTACTTAATAGCATCTACCGTATACGTAGCACTTTACTAGTTGGTGAAATTAATATATTTTATTTGTGTTACCCTTTGAACTTTTTCAAAATACTTGCCTATATCTTCGTGTTTGTTCTGCCTGCACAACTCCCTCTACCATACCTTGCTATTGCTCCCAACTGCTCCCACCTCTGTCAGCCCTGCTTAAATCTTAGTGGACAGACTTTTATTTCTTCATACTCAAATATTTGAATTTCTCTTCTGTATAGTCTACTCCTGGCCGTTGCCTCTAAACGCTTCGATGTGTTTATCAATTTTTGACTATATGGAATTGATGGTAACTACAGTGAAGGAGAGGAGTAAGGTCACTATTGTATGTGTGAATACCCAAGAATACATACTAGTGTTTAACAATGTTGTGGCTGGCAGTAAGGGCATAGGAAGAAACCCTACTTAGCTAGTATTTACTGAAATGGTGGTAATCACGGTAGAGGGGAGATTACACACAGATCAATTTTGGTAGCAGGGGTTTGGGAATACACTTTTACGGAGATGTTCGTGGAGAACTTACTATCTATAAGACCTTGTGCTAGGCCTGACAGGAAATACCAGATCATACTGTTTGCCATCTAAGAATTCCTAACATGATTTGAGAGGTAGCCAAATATGTAAATAGTTATAGTACAAGCAACATCAATAAGTGCTGTGAGAATAATACCTAAGAAGAGGTTATTCAAGCTCTGATAATTAGGAACTAGAGTGGTTGGTTTTACATGGAAAAATGGGATTTCAGCTGTCTTTCAGATCTTTTGCATTGGTGTAGTCCCTCTCTTGTGGCTATCAAAAAGAAACACCCACAACGTGGGAATGTAAATTGGTGCAGCCACTATGGAAAACAGTATGGAGATTCCTCAGAAAACTAAAAATAGAGTTTGCCATATGGTCCAGCAATCCCACTCCTGGACACACACAGACAAAACTATAATTCTGAAAGATACATGCACTCCTATGTTCATGGCGATGCTATTTACAATAGCCAAGACATAAAAACAACCTAAATGTCCATCGACAGGTGAATAGATAAAGATGTATGTACACAATGGAATATTACTCAGCCATAAAAAATAATGAAATACTGTAATGCCATTTGCAATGACATGCATGGACCTAGAGATTATCATACTGAGAGAAGTAAGTCAGAAAGAGAAAGACAAATACCATACGATGTTACTTATATGTGGAATCTAAAATAGGACACAAATGAACATAAGTACAAAACAAAAACAGACTCACAGATACAGAGAACAGACTTGTGGTTCCCGGTGGTGGGGTGTATGTGTGTGAGGGAAGGATTGGGATTTTGGGATTAGCAGATGCAAACTATTGTATATAGAATGGATAAACAACAGGGTTCTACTGTATAGTACAGGGAATTATATTCAACATCCTGTGATAAACCATAATGGAAAAGAATAGGTATATTGGGTTGGCCAAAAAGTTCATTTGGGTTTTTTCCGTAAGATGTTAAGGAAAAACCCAAACTAACTTTTTGACCAACCCAGTATGTATAACTGAGTCACTTTGCTGTACAGCAGAAATTAAACACAACATTGTAAATCAACTATACTTCAATAAAATTAAAAAAAGAAAAGAAAAACCCACCATATAATGCTGAGGAGCGATGGATATGTTGAGAACAGAACCTTTCTTCTTTAAAACCTGCATTTTTTTTAATGTGTAAAATTTATTGATTTTTCATACATTCAGAGAGTTATGCAGTTGTCAACTACAATCATTTTTTATTTTTTTAACATCTTTATTAGAGTATAATTGCTTTACAGTGGTGTGTCAGTTTCTGCTTTATAACAAAGTGAATCAGTTATACATATACATATGTCCTTATATTTCTTCCCTCTTGCATCTCCCTCCCTCCCACCCTCCCTATGCCACCCCTGTAGGTGGTCACAAAGCACTGAACTGATCTCCTTGTGCTATGTGGCTGATTCCCACTAGGTATCTATTTTACGTTTGGTAGTGTATATATGTCCATGCCACTCTCTCACTTTGTCCCAGCTTACCCTTCCCCCTCCCCATATCCTCAAGTCCATTCTCTAGTAGGTCTGCATCTTTATTCCTGTCTTGCCCCTAGGTTCTTCTGACCATTTTTTTTTTTTTAGATTCCATATATATGTGTTAGCATACGGTATTTGTTTTTCTCTTTCTGACTTCCTTCACTCTGAATGACAGTCTCTAGGTCCATTGACCTCACTACAAATAATTCAGTTTTGTTCCTTTTTATGGCTGAGTAATATTCCATTGTATATATGTGCCACATCTTCTTTATCCATTCATCTGTCGATGGACACTTAGGTTGCTTCCATGTCCTGGCAATTGTAAATAGAGCTGCAATGAACATTGTGGTACATGACTCTTTTTGAATTATGGTTTTCTCAGGGTATATGCCCAGTAGTGGGATTGCTGGGTCATATGGTAGTTCTATTTGTAGTTTTTTAAGGAACCTCCATACTGTTCTCCATAGTGGCTGTACCAATTCACATTCCCACCAGCAGTGCAAGAGTGTTCCCTTTTCTCCACACCCTCTCCAGCATTTATTGTTTCTAGATTTTTTGATGATGGCCATTCTGACTGGTGTGAGATGATATCTCATTGTAGTTTTGATTTGCATTTCTCTAATGATTAATGATGTTGAGCAGTCATTCATGTGTTTGTTGGCAATCTTTATATCTTCTTTGGGGAAATGTCTATGTAGGTCTTCTGCCCATTTTGGGGTTGGGTTGTTTGTTCTTTTGATATTGAGCTGCATGAGTTGCTTTTATGTTTTGGAGATTAATCCTTTGTCAGTTGCTTCATTTGCAAATATTTTCTCCTATTCTGAGGGTTGTCTTTTGGTCTTGTTTATGGTTTCCTTCGCTGTACAAAAGCTTTTAAGTTTCATTAGGTCCCATTTGTTTATTTTTGGTTTTATTTCCATTTCTCTAGGAGGTGGGTCAAAAAGGATCTTGCTGTGATTTATGTCATAGAGTGTTCTGCCTATGTTTTCCTCTAAGAGTTTGATGGTGTCTGGACTTACATTTAGGTCTTTAATCCATTTTGAGTTTATTTTTGTGTTTGGTGTTAGGGAATGTTCTAATTTCATTCTTTTACATGTAGCTGTCCAGTTTTTCCAGCACCACTTACTGAAGGGCTGTCTTTTCTCCACTGTATATTCTTGCCTCCTTTATCAAAGATAAGGTGACCATATGTGCGTGGGTTTATCTCCAGGCTTTCTATCCTGTTCCATTGATCTATATTTCTGGGGTTTTTTTGCCAGTACGATACTGTCTTGATTATTGTAGTTTTATAGTATAGTCTGAAGGAAGGGAGCCTGATTCCTCCAGCTCCATTTTTCTTTCTCAAGAGTGCTTTGGCTATTCGGGGTCTTTTGTGTTTCCATACAGATTGTGCAATTTTTTGTTCTAGTTCTGTGAAAAATGCCAGTGGTAGTTTGATAGGGATTGCATTGAATCTGTAGATTGCTTTGGGTAGTAGAGTCATTTTCACAATGTTGATTCTCCCAATCCAAGAACATGGTATATCTCTCCATCTATTTGTATCATCTTTAATTTCTTTCATCAGTGTCTTATAATTTTCTACATACATGTCTTTTGTCTCCTTAGGTAGGTTTATTCCTAGATATTTTATTTTTGTTCCAATGGTAAATGGGAGTGCTTTCTTAATTTCACTTTCATATTTTGCATCATTAGTGTATAGGAATGCAAGAGATTTCTGTGCATTAATTTTGTATCCTGCTAGTTTACCAAATTCATTGATTAGCTCTAGTAGTTTTCTGGTAGCATCTTTAGGATTCTCTATGTATAGTATCATGTCATCTGCAAACAGTGACAGCTTTACTTCTTTTCTGGTTTGGATTCCTTTTATTTCTTTTTCTTCTCCGATTGCTGTGGCTAGGACTTCCAAAGCTATGTTGAATAATAGTGGTGAGAGTGGGCAACCTTGTCTTGTTCCTGATCTTAGTGGAAATGGTTTCAGTTTTTCACCATTGAGGACAATGTTGGCTCTGGATTTGTCATATATGGTCTTTATTATGTTGAAGAAAGTTCCCTCTATGCCTACTTTCTGGAGGGTTTTTGTCATAAATCGGTGTTGAATTTTGTCAAAAGCTTTCTCTGCATCTATTGAGATGATCATATGGTTTTTCTCCTTTAATTTGTTAATATGGTGTATCAAATTGATTGATTTGCTTATATTGAAGAATCCTTGCATTCCTGGGATAAACCCCACTTTATCATAGTGTATGATCCTTTTAATGTGCTGTTGGATTCTGTTTGCTAGTATTTTGTTGAGGATTTTTGCATCTGTGTTCATCAGTGATGTTGGCCTGTAGTTTTCTTTCTTTGTGACATCTTTGTCTGGTTTTGGTATCAGAATGATGGTGGCCTCGTAGAATGAGTTTGGGAGTGTTCCTTCCTCTGCTATATTTTGTAAGAGTTTGAGAAGGACAGGTGTTAGCTCTTCTCTAAATGTTTGATAGAATTCGCCTGTGAAGCCATCTGGTCCTGGGCTTTTGTTTCTTGGAAGATTTTTAATCAGATTTTCAATTTCAGTGCTTGTGATTGGTCTGTTCATATTTTCTATTTCTTCCCGGTTCAGTCTTGGAAGGTTGTGCATTTCTAAGAATTTGTCCATTTCTTCCAGGTTGTCCAATTTATTGGCATAGAGTTGCTTGTAGTAATCTCTCATGATCCTTTGTGTTTCTGCAGTGTCAGTTGTTACTTCTCCTTTTTCATTTCTAATTCTATTGATTTGAGTCTTCTCCCTTTTTTTTCTTGATGTGTCTGGCTAATGGTTTATCAATTTTGTTTATCTTCTCAAAGAACCAGCTTTTAGTTTTATTGATCTTTGCTATCATTTCCTTCATTTCTTTTTTATTTCTTTCTGATCTGATCTTTATGATTTCTTTCTTTCTGCTAACTTTGGGGGTTTTTTTGTTCTTTTTCTAATTGCTTTAGGTGTAAGGTTAGGTTGTTTATTTCACATGTTTCTTGTTTCTTAAGGTAGGCTTGTATAGCTGGAAACTTCCCTCTTAGAACTGCTTTTGCTGCATCCCATAGGTTTTGGGTCGTCATGTTTTCATTGTCATTTGTTTCTAGGTATTTTTTGATTTCCTCTTCGATTTCGTCAGTGATCTCTTGGTTATTAAATAGTGTGTTGTTTAGCCTCCGTGGTTTGTATTTCTTACAGAATTTTTCCTGTAATTGATATCTAGTCTCATAGCGTTGTGGTCGGAAAAGATACTCGATACGATTTCAGTTTTCTTAAATTTACCAAGGCTTGATTTGTGACCCAAGGTATGATCTGTCCTGGAGAATGTTCCATGAGCACTTGAGAAAAATGTGTATTCTGTTGTCTTTGGATGGAATGTCCTATAAATATCAATTAAGTCCATCTTCTTTAATGTATCATTTAAAGTTTTTGTTTCCTTATTTATTTTCATTTTGGATGATCTGTCCATTGGTAAAAGTGGGGTGTTAAAGTCCCCTACTATGATTGTGTTACTGTCGATTTCCCCTTTTATGGCTGTTAGTATTTGCCTTATGTATTGAGGTGCTCCTATGTTGGGTGCTTAAATATTTACAATTGTCATATCTTCTTCTTGGATTGATCCCTTGATCATTAGGTAGTGTCCTTCTTTGTCTCTTGTAATAGTCTTTGTTTTAAAGTCTATTTTGTCTGATATGAGAATTGCTACTTCAGCTTTCTTTTGATTTCCATTTGCATGGAATATCTTTTTCCATCCCCTCACTTTCAGTCTGTATGTGTTCCTAGGTCTGAAGTGGGTCTCTTGTAGACAGCATATATATGGGTCTTGTTTTTGTATCCATTCAGCCAGTCTATGTCTTTTGGTTGGAGAATTTAATCCATTTACATTTAAGGTAATTATCAATATGTATGTTCCTATTACCATTTTCTTAATTCTTTTGGGTTTATTATTGTAGGTCTTTTCCTTCTTTTGTATTTCCTGCCTAGAGAAGTTCCTTTAGCATTTGTTGTAAAGCTGGTTTGGTGGTGCTGAATCCTCTTAGCTTTTGCTTGTCTGTAAAGCTTTTAATTTCTCCGTCAAATCTGAATGAGATCCTTGCAGGGTAGAGTAATCTTGGTTGTAGGTTTTTCTCTTTCAACACTTTAAATATGTCCTGCCACTCCCTTCTAGTTTGCAGAGTTTCTGCTGAAAGATCAGCTGTTAACCTTATGGGGATTCCCTTATGAGTTACTTGTTGTTTTTCCCTTGCTGCTTTTAATATTTGTTCTTTGTATTTAATTTTTGATAGTTTGATTAATATGTGTCTTGGCGTGTTTCTCCTTGGATTTATCCTGTATGGGACTCTCTGTGCTTCCTGGACTTAACTATTTCCTTTCCCATATTAGGGAAGTTTTCAACTATAATCTCTTCAAATATTTTCTCAGTCCCTTTCTTTTTCTCTTCTTCTTCTGGGACCCCTATAATTCGAATGTTGGTGCATTTAATGTTGTCCCAGCGGTCTCTGAGAGTGTCCTCAATTCTTTTCATTCTTTTTTCTTTATTCTGCTCTGCAGTAGTTATTTCCACTATTTTATCTTCCAGGTCACTTATCCGTTCTTCTGCCTCAGTTATTCTGCTATTGATCCCTTCTAGAGAATTTTTAATTTCATTTATTGTATTGTTCATCTCTGTTTTTTTGCTCTTTAATTCTTATAGGTCCTTGTTAAACGTTTCTTGTATTTTCTCTGTTCTATTTCCAAGATTTTGGATCATCTTTACTATCATTATTCTGAATTATTTTTCAGGTAGACTGCCTATTTCCTCTTCATTTGTTAGGTCTGGTGGGTTCTTGCCTTGCTCCTTCATCTGCTGTGTGTTTCTTTGTCTTCTCATTTTGCTTAACTTACCGTGTTTCCGGTCTCCTTTTCACAGGCTGCAGGTTCGTAGTTCCCGTTGTTTTTGCTATCTGTCCCCAGTGGCTAAGGTTGGTTCAGTGGGTTGTGTAGGCTTCCTGGTGGAGGGGACTAGTGCCTGTGTTCTGGTGGATGAGGCTGGATCTTGTCTTTCTGGTGGGCAGGTCCACATCTGGTGGTATGTTCTGGGGTGTCTGTGGCCTTATTATGATTTTAGGCAGCCTCTGTGCTAATGGATGGGGTTGTGTTCCTGTCTTGCTAGTTGTTTGGCATAGGGTGTCCAGCACTGGAGCTTGCTGGTCGTTGAATGGAGCTGGGTCTTGGCATTGAGATGGAGATGTCTGGGAGATTTTCACCGTTTGATATTACGTGGAGCTGGGAAGTCTCTTGTGGACCAGTGTCCTGAACTTGGCTCTCCCACCTCAGTGGCACAGCCCTGACGCCTGGGTGGAACACCAAGAGCCTGTCCTCCACACAGCTCAGAATAAAAGGGAGAGAAAAAAGAAAGAAAGAAGAAGATAAAATAAAGTTATTAAAATAAAAATAATTAAGAAAAAAAATTTTTTAAGTAATTAAAAAAAAAAACAAAAAAAAACCCAGACAGGCAGAACCCTAGGATAAATGGTAAAAGCAAAGCTATACAGACAAAAATCATACACAGAAGCATACACATACACACTCACAAAGAGAGAAAAAGGGAAATATATAGATATAGATATAGATATAGATATAGATATAGATATTGCTCCCAAAGTCCTTCTCCTCAATTTGGGATGATTCGTTGTCTATTCAGGTATTTCACAGATGCATCAAGTTAATTGCGGAGATTTAATCCGCTGCTCCTGAGGCTGCTGGGAGAAATTTCCCTTTCTCTTCTTTATTCGCACAGCTCCCGGGAGTTCAGCTTTGGATTTGGACCCGCCTCTGTGTGTAGATCACCTGAGGGCGTCTGTTCTTCGCTCAGAGAGGACTGGGTTAACGGAGCAGCTGATTCGGGGGCTCTGGCTCACTCAGGTCAAGGCTAGGGAGGGGTACGGATGCGGAGCGAGCCTGCGGTGGCAGAGGCCAGCATGACATTGCACCTGCCTGAGGCACGCCGTGCGTTCTCCTGGGGAAGTTGTCCCTGGATCACGGGACCCTGGCAGTGGCAGGCTGCACAGGCTCCCAGGAGGGAAGGTGTGGGTAGTGACCTGTGTTTGCACACAGGCCTCTTGGTGGCTGCAGTAGCAGCCTTAGCATCTCATGCCCGTCTCTGGGGTCCGCGCTGATACCCGCGACTCGCGCCTGTCTCTGGAGCTCCTTTAAGCGGCGCTATTAATCCCCTCTCCTCGCGCACCAGGAAACAGAGGCAAGCAAAAGTCTCTTGTCTCTTCAGCAGCTCCAGACTTTTTCCCGGACTCCCTCCCGGCTAGCTGTGGCTCACTAACCCCCTGCAGGCTGTGTTCTCGCCGCCAACCCCAGTCCTCTCCCTGGGATCCGACCGAAGCCCGAGCCTCAGCTCCCAGCTCCGCCCGCCCCGGCAGGTGAGCAGACAAGCCTCTCGGGCTGGTGAGTGCTGGTCGGCACCGATCCTCTGTGCGGGAATCTCTCCACTTTCCCTTCCGCACCCCTGTGGCTGTGCTCTCCTCTGCGGCTCCGAAGCTTCCCCCCCTCCACCACCCGCAGTCTCTGCCCATGAAGGGTCTTCCTAGTGTGTGGAAACATTTCCTCCTTCACAGCTCCCTCCCACTGGTGCAGGTCCCGTCCCTATTCTTTGTCTCTGTTTTTTCTTTTTTCTTTTATCCTACCTTTGTCTCTGTATTTTCTTTTTTCTTTTATCCTACCTACCTTTCTTTTATCCTACCTTTTTACCCTACCTGTATATGGGGAGTTTCTTGCCTTCTGGGAGGTCTGAGGTCTTCTGCCAGCGTTCCGTAGGTGTTCTGTAAGAGTTGTTCCACATGTAGATGTATTTCTGATGTATTTGTGGGGAGGAAGGTGATCTCCGCGTCTTACTCTTCCACCATCTTGCAGCTCCTCCAGGACCTGCATTATTAAAAGGTATTTTCACTGTGTATAGAATTCTATCTTTACAGGTTTTTTTTCCTATTCTTTAAATATGTTGATACACTGGCTTGCATTGTTTCTGGAGAGAAGTCTACTATGATTCTTTGTTCCTCTGTATGTAATAATCATTTTTTCTTCTGGATTCTTTTAAGATTTTTATCACTGAACCAATGGATGCTAATGGATGGGGTTGTGTTCCTGTCTTGCTAGTTGTTTGGCATAGGGTGTCCAGCACTGTAGCTTGCTGGTCGTTTTTTGTGTGTTTCTGTTTGGATAGTTTCCACTGGGAGTGTCTTCCAGTTTGTTAATCTTCTCTTCTACAATGTCTAATTTCCTGTCAATCCTATCCAGTATAATTTTCATCTCAGATGTTGTAATTCTCATCTCTAGAAGTCCAATTTGAGTCTTTTTTTTATATCTTCTGTATCCTTATTTAATGCTTATCTTTGCTCAGTCTGTTCTCTAACTTCTTTACTTTTATATTGGAGTGTAATTGCTTTACACTGTTGTGTTAGTTTATTCTCTAACTTCTTGAATGAACATATGGAGTATAATTATAACTTTTAATGTCCTTAATCTTATTATCTGTGTCATTTCCGGGTCAGTTTGTTTGATTTTTCTCTTCATTATGGGTCCTGTTTTCTTCTTTGCATGCCTGGTTATTTTTTATTGACTGTTGGACGTGGTGAATTTTATCCTCTTGGGTGCTGCATATTTTAATATGCCTGTAAATATTCTTGAACTTTGTTTTGGGACGTAGTTAGGTTACTTAACAATAGTTTTTGGTCTTGTTTTTAAGCTTTTTAGGCAAGGCTAGTGTAGCATTTAGTCTAGGATTAATTTTTCTTCATTACCAAGGTAAAACTTTTCTGAGTATTCTGTCCAAATCCTTGTAAAATATGTGGTTTTCTCCTATGATTTTTGGGAACAGAAATTGTTTCTGGTCCTGTGTGACACACAGATATTGTTTCCTTCAATTTTTTCAGGTATGTTTTTCCCTGGCCTCAGGTAGTTTCCTCACATTCATGTGATGATTAGTACTCAGATGAACACTTGGCACTGTTCTCTTTCTTTGTAGCTCTTTCCTCTTTCATACACTAAGCTATGAACTCCAGCCTCTTTGGCCTCCTCAGACTATCAGCTCATCTCTTCAAGTGAGGAAGACCTCTGGGCTCTGCCTGGGCTCCTCTTCTTTGTACCGTGGCCTGAAAATTACCTCCGGACAGTAAGCTAGGGCAGATGTAGGCCCTCGTTTGGGATCATTGTCCTTCATTGCCGGAAGTCCAGTGTCTTGAAGACTGTTGTTTTATATATTCTGTGCTTTTTTAGTTGCTTCAGGTGGGAAGGTGAATCTGATCCATGTTACTCCATCTTGGCCAGAAGCAGAAGTCCTCTCAGAATAGAACTTCTACATTTCATTCTCATTTCTGCCTTGGGGAAATTAAGTGGATCTGGCCTTATCTTTTCACTTCATTATCCTCCTTTTCAGAGCTTTGCAAGTAGTTCTTCTAGGAAATGAATTCAATATTTATTGTCTTCCATGTGCTATTGCTATATATTAGTTGCCAGTATGAATAGGCTTGGTCCCTGCCCCAGATGGGCTTCAGGTCTAGTGAGGGAGGCAGACAAGATTCTTGTTGCTATAGTTAAAAGTAACACACGTTTTGAAATATCTAAGATACTACCGTAATGTAGAGTGACGTACATTGTGTTAAACACGGTAAATAAGCAAGCATTAGAATTAATGGCCTTTTGCTGACATTTGTCAATTCTGTCTCCTAACTATGACCAGATTGTCCACCCTTTTCCTGGACATCTGTAATCCTCCCGTTGAAGGGGAAGGATTGTATCTGGGGTCTTGGTTCCCCATTCTCCTGGATTTGTCTCCTTTCCATATGACCTTTTCTTTCCACCTGAGCTCTGGTCTGTTGTTAGATCTGATTTCATTTTTCTCTTTTACGTTCTCTAGTATAAGAGTGGTAAAAACTGAAATATAAAAAATTAATTGCTTTTTTCTCTAGGTGGATGAGTTTTTCAGTGAGTTTGTGTGTTTTCAGAAGTAAAATTTAATTGGTTGTTGGGAAGGGAAGGGAAGGTTAAGGGTAGCAGACCACAATTGTAATTCATGAATTTCACCTGCATTTTCCCAAAGGAACTCTGGATGATGAATGAGGTCAGCTATCCTTTGATTTGTTTGGGTTAAGTTGAGGGTTGCTAGTGTCATCTAATAATCCTCCTCTTTCTGTGACTGAGCAGTAGGAAGATGTGAGTAATTCCAGTGTCCGCTGATTGGGTCAGGTGTGTAGAGCATTGCCTGAAAAGTGAAAGCTTGATCAAGCTAGCCAGAGCTCCTGGGATGGGATTTTTCTTTTATCCTAGTCAGCTGTTGTGCCCAGAACCTTTCTTGGAAAGATAGCCTCTGTTTAGGTAACTGTTAGCCCATGTGATCTATCTGGTGTTTGTGGAAGCTCTGAATATTCCTGCTCTCCTCAAGGAGCTCATTGATGTAATTTCAGACACTGTATCCTCACTCAAGAGAACATGCTGTCTTGCTCTGTGTGGCATCTTACAAGACGCACTGCTGTGTCAGTTTTTAAGCTTCTGGCTCCAGATGTCTCTAGCAGACCTACTTTTTCTCAGATGCTTGCCCGGCTTACATGTATGAATAACCTTTCTGTCCTGCAGTGGCTGTGAGAAGCTCTGAGCGTTTGAGAGTTAACCAGCACTTACTGAGCAAGCCGTCTGTGTGGCACTGATTGTACTATTTACAGAGATTGTACAAGAGATTCTGTCGACTTCAGAGGTACTTACGGCACAGGGGGAAATAATATAGGTGAATTCAGTGGCCCATTTAGGAGGACCACAAAGGAAAATTAAAAGATAAGCAAAACAGTTAGTGTTTTGAGTTCTGTTTCTTCAGACTTGTCTGTTGGGAATGGTGGCTTGAGTGACCAAGCAGCTGGAATCCCACCAGCTGCTTATGGACATGTTCTATTTTGAGATCAACTTTGTGGTTTGGGAAGGATGTATAATCACTTTCAACAAATGCCTATTGAGCATGCAAAGTATCATGGTAGGCACAGGGCATACCGTGACTATAAAATTATATCCTCAGCTCCTAAGGAACTGCGCATATTTGGAAAGGCAGGACATATTTAAGATTTTTTAAATCTTAATAATATATAAGTCTTCATAAAAGAAAAGCATAGTCGTCAACATTTAGTAGAAATATAGACTAAACTACTAACCCCTCTGGGTGGTGGGGCTGTGGCGGGAAAGAGGAAGGATCTTCATTTCTTACTATATACATTTCTATATATATAGTGAGAAATTTTTACCAAGTGCTAATGCTGCCTTTTTGGTGTTATTTCTTTATCGGTTAAAAAAGTGATAGAGACCAGTAGATTATACACATAATGTTAACCTTGAATATCTCTGTGTGATAGAATTATGAATGATTTATATTTTCTTTATTATATCTATTGTACACATTTTCTATAATGGATGTATATTATTTTAAAAATAGAGAAGAAAGTAGTTGAAAACCAAAACTCAAAAGCACCTACAATGATTATTATAGCTGCATTTCAATATGATTACCATATTTTGGATATAATATACCAGCTTTCCCGTTTTTGTCTCCTCACTCACCGCATCTCTATTAAGGTTGTTCTATTATTATTAATACTATTATTGTTGTTGTTATTATTAAATAAAAAGGTGAAACAAGGGCATTTACTCTTGCTTCTGTCCCTTGTCATTTTGGGTGAGTTAGCCTAGAAGCAGAAGGAATCCATCTATTAGCTATTCAGCTGTACTGTGAAGGCTGCTTAGAAAAATTTTAACTATGCTGATCGGGTTACAGTTATATCTGTCATTGTGGGCTGTGATCTCTTGTTTTAAAATATCCTAAGAATACTTTCTATATCTTTATATTTAGTTCTGTTGGAGAAGGCAAATAGATTATCCCATCTCCCCATCTGGTGCAGTGAAGAAAACTCATCTGCTTGGCTTACTTTGTATGAGAGAGAATTGAAATTTCCAACTTATTTGTAATTTAGGTTAAGTGGTTAAATACTATCTTGTCCAAATTTTTTTGTTCCAGGAATCCATATCCCCTTATGATTATAAACATAATTACTTTGAAAGTAATAGTGTTCTGTATTATTTAAAAAAGTCAAAGATTGAAGAGGAGATGTCATTTCTAAATTGAGGTTTTTTTTTCCCTTATAGCATGTGTTTGATGATCTCAGTGGCTCAGTATCCTTGTCCTGGGTTGGAGATACCACTGGGGTAAGTAGTGTTTTGAGTCTGTTGATTCAACCTAACAAGAAGATGGTGTAGATTTGGGGAGTTTAAGCGCTAAGTGTTTTACCTTCTGAAATTGTCTCCAACCTCAGTCGTAGAAAATGCATGTTTGCTGGACAGACTTTCAGGAAGCTGTGGTCGATTTTGTTTTGCTTTAGAACTAGGAACATCTTGTGACCACCTTCTTCCATAATAGGAAGATAAACACCTTTTTAGTCCTTGGTGGCTGCTTGGCATCAAGATGAGCAAGAAGAAGAAAGAGGAAAGAGAGTGCTATGTGTGAAAAGGGAGACTTAAAGTACTAGGGAAAACTTCTGTGTGGAAGCGGAAAACTGCACATTACACATCTTGGCATTTTTCCTCCAAACTGTATTGTTCCGGTGTCCTTTCCCACAGTTAATGTTGAAGGATTGTAGCGCCCGTGGGCTTATCGCTGTTAGCTCCATCTTTTGTCCCTTCCCCTACCACAAAGGAGGTACTGCCAGGATCGGGGGAATGGGAGAGTCAATAAGCTCCCCCTTATCCATCCTAGTATGTAGCCCATCTCCTAGTAGGAGGGATGCTGAGGATTCATTGGCCTCAAGTCTTGAATCAGGGCTTGGCATTACCTGTGTCGGTTATTACCCTGCCTGACAACGTCAGGGACCATAGCTCATGCCCCTCTAGTATTCCAGTAATGTGTGCATCAGAGCACTGAGGCACGTGATGGCTGTATCAAGAGCTGAAAGAAATATAATTTTGGCACTGAAGAGTAAGTTATAAATTAAATTTTAAGTTCCTGGTAGAATTTCTTCAAGCAGGTCTCGTTTTCTTCTAAAATTTGAGTTGTTCCCTGTTTCTCATGATTTATCCATTTATCTAAGACAGTTGCTGTCTCCAAGATTTGTTATATGGCTATTTGAGACTCCCTAGCCGCTTGTTCTAATCTTTCACAATCTTACCTTCATGCATATTTTTCTCTAGAAAAATGCTTATTTAAAAAATTGATTTCATGGAGAGCTAACGGCCGGGGGAAGAAGAAAAGGGCCGATGTGACATAGTGACTTCTATTAGAGCATCCACCCTATTCTAGCCTCTGTAAGCAGAGAGATGATTCTTGCTTGAGAATATCTTACAATAATGTGAATACAAAATAGTTAAATCCTTCCTTTACTGTAATGTGGAGTTGATTAGCTCTGTCTCACTGCTTCAAATGTAGGCGATGAGACCATCTCAACAAAATGAGTGGAAATTTTGAATCATTGTAAGCCCTAATCACTTGGTCCTTCTTGGTTTTCAGATATAGTATTGCAATGTAGGCTCCTACGAAGTAGGGCTCCTGGCAATCGTTCATATGGTCAGTTGTTGGAAGCATGTAATCGGACTATGTTTCTTACCACATGCTTTTGTCTCTCCAGATCATTCTCGTCTTGACTACATTCCATGTACCACTGGTAATTATGACTTTCGGACAGTCCAAGCTATATCGAAGGTGAGATGCCTAGCATATGATTGGGGCATCTGACTGAGTAATGCATTGTGAATGTAAGTTCTCTGCTTTTCTAGACATGATGGGATCCAACAGTTGATTTAAAAGATCTTCTGGCCATCTTAAATTTTCACCAGACTGTCACACTCAGCACACTTTTTAATATCTATCTACTTAGCAACCTGAAGAAGTATGAAAAGGGATCTAGTTCCAAGGAAATTAGGTTGACCTGACTGAGTGGCAGAACAGTAAAGGAAGATGAAGGAAGTGTCTATAGGGGTGTATGCATATTAATTTAAATGGATATTTGTGGGGAGGTAGCTTAGTGTTTAACCATCTTTCTATTTATTATGAGCAAAAAATGGTTTTTATACCCCTGAAGTTACAATACTTACTGTATCTTCCAAGTGAATTTTTTTTTTTTTTTTTTTGGCCATGCCGCACAGCTTGCAGAATCTTAGTTCCCCGACCAGTGATCAGGCCCAGGCCGCCACAGTGAGAGCGTGGAATCCTAACCACTGGACTTCCAGGGAATTCCCCCAAGTGAATTTTTTTTTATCGAACATTTTAAGCCCCAAACATTGTTTTTAGATCAGGAGGAGGTTCTCAGATCAGACGTACCAAAGTGCCTGGTAATGATTGTGGTAATGTATGTTCTGGAACCATAGTCTGTACTGTGACATTCACAAAGCTTTAGAATTATCTTCTCAAAGGTACAGCCTGGGGGCTTCCCTGGTGGTGCAGTGGTTAAGAATCTACCTGCCAGTGCTGGGGACACGGGTTCAAGCCCTGGTCTGGGAAGATCTCACATGCAGCGGAGCAGCTAAGCCTGTGCGCCACAACTACTGAGCCTGCTCTCTAGAGCCCGCGAGCCACAACTACTGAGCCCGCGTGCTGCAACTACTGAAGCCCATGTGCCTGGAGTCCGTGCTCCACAACAAGAGAAGCCACCACAATGAGAAGCCCACACACTGCAATGAAGAGTAGCCCCTGCTCGCCGCAACTAGAGAAAGCCCACACGCAGCAATGAAGACCCAACACAGCCAAAAATAAATAAATAAATAATTAATTAATTATTAAAAAAAAGTATAGTTTGGTTAAAGTGTAGGGTTCTTTTCGTTACCCATAAAATTCAAAACCAGCTAATATCCAGAAGTTGTTGATTGTCTTCCCAATCATTTGTTTCTATCCCATTTTTCCCCTAGAGACCTAAAGAAATTTGACATTTCAGCAGATGACACAGAAATTACCCTCAGGGCCAAAGGATCTCCCAGGAGCCATCATACTTTCTCAGGGTTCTTTTTTGATTGTTGGTCTTGGCCAAGGTGGGAGTGAAACTCTGAGATAGATCAGCCCAACCTCCCTTCCCCAATAGGTGACCCTTGACTGCTGCTCCTGAGCCTGGAGATGGTGCTCTCTGCCCTTTAGCACAGTGACTTTAGCTTAAAAATAGGCCAAGAAGGAATTGCCATCTTGGAATTGTTGTACGCTCCATGAAGGCAGGTTCTTGACTAACTTGGGGTTCTCTAGCAACTAGCCAAATGTCTGACACATAGCAGGCAGGCAGTATATATTAATTGAATGAATGAATGGCTTGCCTTCTCTAATAATTCTTAGACTAATAATATTTTTGATTTGTTTGATAAAGATTGACAATGTATTATAGAATCCTAGTTCTAGAAGGGCTATAATTTATAGGTGACTTTGTTTATTAAGTTAGAACAGTAGTTGAACCATTTCAGACATATGAAAAGTATCCTGTTTTAGAAGGGAAAAAATGCATTAAAATTTTTGTAACTTTAATAACTCTTTCCATTTTTAAAAAAAATTTTCTGTGGTAAAATCTTTCTTTATGATACAGTTTTTCTTACCAATGCACCTTTCATTAAAAAAAAAGCAGGGCTTCCCTGGTGGCGCAGTGGTTGAGAATCCACCTGCCAATGCAGGGGACACAGGTTCCAGCCCTGGTCCGGGAAGATCCCACATGCCGCGGAGCAACTAAGCCCCTGTGCCACAACTACTGAGCCCACGCACCGCAACTACTGAAGCCCGTGCACCTAGAGCCTGTGCTCTGCAACAAGAGAAGCCCCCGCAACGAGAAGCCTGCACAAATGAAGACCCAGCAAGCCAAAAATAAAATAAATAATTTTTTTTTAAAAAGCAATATAACCATATTATAAAACATTTGGAAATTTTAAAAGAAAGAAAAAATTCACCCTCAAGTCAAGTAATCTTATTTACAGTTTATTATCTTGATTTTCCCCCTATAATGTTATACCATATGGCTAGATAGTCTAGGAAGCAACATGGTATAGTGTAAAGTTGCCAAATTTTATTGGCATATAGGCCTGGGATTGGATCTCAGCATTGTCATTTTTGAGCAGAATGAACTTGGGCAAGTCATTTAACCTCCCTGAGTCTTTTTGGACGTCTGTAAAGGAAAGATGATAATAGCGGCCACCTTAGAGCTGCTGCGAGTTATGCTTTGCGGTGCCTGGCACGGAGTAAGAACTTGGTGCTCTTAGCTGCTACTGTGCCAACGGCCAGATATGGTATGTAGCCAGCATGTACTGGCACTGTGGTAGAGTTTTTTAAATGAATTGAAAGCCTTCCGAACTAGTTGATAAAAAGTGCCTGACAGCAGGTGCCTCCATGGCTTCTACAGATGCACACCCCCCTTTCCCGCCAACATGCAGGTGTTAGTAACGCTTGGCGTTGCAAACTATAACCATTCTGATTGGTCAGTGCTCGTACCATGATACTTGTCATATTCCCTCTGCTAGTAACCCATCATTTTTGTTAGATTGAAAGAATTTATTTAATCATTATTCTCTTGGACAGTTAAGTCGTAGCTAATTTTTTCACTATTGTTAATGCCGCTGTAATCAATATCACACAGATGTGTCACAGAAGATGCCTATTTCCAGTCTATGTTTTGGTAGCAAATGAAAACCTCCTCTCTGATTGATCTCTACATGTTTTGAAGCCTTTATAAGCTCCTTCTCTTGGTTGAATTATCTCCTAAATCTGTTGCTTCAGCCATTTTTTTGCTTGCCTTCTGAATTCACTTTTTAGTCTCTATAGTGCTCTTTAATCCTGTGGCTAGAACTGGACCTGACAGACCTGCGTCATACCCGTGGGGAGTGAAATGTGTATTCATGACTTCTTTTCCTATTCTTTTGATTTTCAGTGTTGTGCTTACTTTGAGACAAAACCAAACCAAACAAAATGGTATCACTATGTTACTGTTTAAATACCTACCACCATCTGACTCAGCCCTTTTCCATCCTATATTTGTCTAGTCTTGTGAGAAACCACTAACATGCAGTTTACCAGAGAGTAATCCTATTTGTTTCTGGTATACTATCATGTTACTAAGGTTCTTTTTCTTCATTTTGCACAGCGGGTTGTTTGTTTGGTTGGTTGGTTGTACAAAGGTCATTTTGAATATTAATTACTTCCTCCCTGCTGTGAAGTGAAAACTCTTCCAGAGTTTAGGTGGAAACTAAATATTCCTCGTTGCCTCTCCAGTTGGGCTGGCCTGGCCTGGTCTGAAGTGACTCATGTTGTTGGACACACCAGCCAAGAGGCACATGTTGCTTCAGAAATGGGAAAGGGAGGGAGCAGTTTGATCGAAATGAGTCCTGAATATGCTGAACTTGCCTAACTGAGGAATAAAATAAAAGCCTGTTGAAACTACTCTGAAGATTCTTCTGTTTTTCACAGCTTTAATGATTGTATTATTTATTGGATTATCTTTCTCTGCTACATCTTATGTAGTCAAAGGTTCATTTGGGATTCAAATAGAAGGCAGCTGATCACATGCCACCTGCCTTGAGTAGTACTGCATGGAGGCGCACACAAGGAGAAGGAAGTTGTCTCTGTTAGCTGTGCAGAGTTGGAGCATACTTCAGTCGTCAGGTTGTGAAAGAGGATTGTTGAAAGATTTGGGAAATAAAGTCCCTAGACATTAGTGTTTGGGTAGAATTGAATAATATATTAATATCTTCAATTAAAAGGAATCATGTTTGAATAGTATAAAGTTTGATTCTCTGTTAAGTAATATTAATTCATATAATAGATTATAAAGTACATTTGCCTCTCACTTGCAAATATGAAGTTAAAAAGGAAATAACTGGCTACAGTTAAGATGATAATTTGATTTTTGGCAACTAAAAGATGTTTTGCACCTTTTTGTTTTATGGCGCCTTGAGTCTAACCTTTCATTGTAAGATTAGCTACTTAGTAAAGCACATGTAAGCATTATGTACAGCAAAATTCTGTACCAAATTACCAGAAAACTGCTGGGCTATTTTATTTGTGATTTCTATTTCCTGTTGAGAGTTGTTCAGATTTTGGAAATTAATAAGGGAATCTCTGAGAGATTTCACATTAAATTTTATTCCATAGTCAATGTAAGTTTTTCAGGATGTTACTTGAGGTTTTAAAAAAAAGGATAACTGGGGCTTCCCTGGTGGCGCAGTGGTTGAGAGTCCGCCTGCCGATGCAGGGGACACGGGTTCGTGCCCCGGCCCGGGAAGATCCCACATGCCGCGGAGCGGCTGGGCCCGTGGGCCATGGCCGCTGAGCCTGCGCGTCCGGAGCCTGTGCTCCGCAACGGGAGAGGCCACAACAGTGAGAGGCCCGCGTACCAGAAAAAAAAAAAACAAAAGGATAACTTAAAGATATAGAACAGATATTAAAGCAAAGTTCAGTAAACCAACTTCTCCAAGGCCTGTCGTTATGACAACTTTTTTTTTTTTTTTTTTTTTTTTTGCGGTACGCGGGCCTCTCACTGTTGTGGCCTCTCCCGTTGCGGAGCACAGGCTCCGGACGCGCAGGCTCAGCGGCCATGGCCCACGGGCCCAGCCGCTCCGCGGCATGTGGGATCTTCCCGGGCCGGGGCACGAACCCGTGTCCCCTGCATCGGCAGGCGGACTCTCAACCACTGCGCCACCAGGGAAGCCCCTATGACAACATTTTTAATGATATGCTTGGTTCAGTTTTCACTGCAGTAGATCATTAACAATGACTGCATATTTTAGTTACAAGGTTAGCATAAATTCCATCTACAAAATATATTTTCCTGCTTTTTATTTCTTAAAGAAAAAGTTTATTGAAATGTATGATGATGGCATTTTACTACAGCTTCACTTTTACAAACCTAGGGCGTATAAAAATCATGAAACGAGGTGGTTTTCGTCACTTAAGAAATATTCCCATGAAAATACCTATTCTTAGGGTTGTCTTGTTTATCAAAGCAAAATAAGGACCTTAGTTACATACTCATATTCCTTCTGATAAAAAAAGTTTTGTGATTTTACTTACAATATTTTACCCTCTTTATTTTCCCTCTTATATTTTCAAAATAGCTATAGAAAACATGCATCCTTTTCCAATAAGGATAACACACAATGAAATATTAAATAAAAACACATAAGGTAGCATCAGACAGTTGGGGTAAAAAAAGAGACTGAAGTATTAGGAGTTTAGTTTAATGTAAATTCAAGTTCTGCCAATTTTACCTGGCAGTGATCTCAGGTCTGTAATTCTGTTGGCACATTTTAATAACCTACATTCTCCTTACTGATCTTTTAACTGGAAATCTCAATCCAGTTAATTGTCATTATTCACGATAGTTATGTTCTACAGTCTCCGTGAATACTGAATTAGTGAATACTGAACCATTGTTCCTGGGGCAAATACAGAATTAGGTTCCTGCAAACCTCTGACCACATCATTCATTTTCATCAGTTGATCAGTACATAATCTTGTTTTGTGTGTGTTTCTGTTTAAAGACACCTTATGTGTATTATTGATTCGTTAACATTGAGCTCACAGCCAACTCATGCCAGAAAGAAGCTTATCTAACTCACGTGTTTTCTCCAGAAACACTAAACAGCACTTCAACACTATGCTTGGGGGCTATTTAAACAGCAAAGCACCAACAAAAGGCACAAAAATGCAAAATGCATGGTACTATATAGACCGTGAGGACGATACTCAGGCATAGTATAAGAGCTGAAACAAGAAGGCAGAGTGGCCCCTTGTTGGACCTCAGATGGGAACATTTTTGACTCAAATTTTTTTCTCTGCCCTGTGCATGTCTGCAAATGACTAGGAAAGTGCCAAGAGTATGGGGTTACAAATCTTAGTGAGTAGGCAGATTTGCAGGTATGGAATTCGTGAATCATGAAGATTAACTGTATAAGCTTTCCCCATTAGTGAAAACTATAAAACTATCATTTTTTTAGTTGTCATCCTTGTTGCTTTTATGTAATAATTTATAGTGACTTAATCATGGCAAAAATGAACTAAAGGAGTAGAGAAATGGTTAGTCCTGAAAGCGAACCAGATGAGGATATTTGTGCTTTTTTGATTGTTGAGAAAAGTAAAATATAAGATTCTCTGAGATATTATAAGATTCTTTTTTTTTTTTTTGGTATGTGAGCCCCTCACTGTTGTGGCCTCTCCCATTGCAGAGCAACAGGCTCTGGACGCACAGGCTCAGCGGCCATGGCTCACAGGCCTAGCCGCTCTACAGCATGTGGGATCTTCCCCGACTGGGGCATGAACCCATGTCCCCTGCATCGGCAGGCAGACTCTCAACCACTGCGCCACCAGGGAAGCCCCAGGATTCTTTTACTGTTCTCGTTAAATGTCTGCAGGTCAGATGCCCGGTGTCACAAGTTCCTCTCTATTGTAAATGAAACGTGCTCAAAAACAAGGGTGTAATCCTTGGCTATTGACATTTGGGTTGAGTGTCAGTCAGCATGTGAATCTTCTGGAAAAATGCCCTCCTGAGTCTTTCATCTTACTAGGAATTTTTTTTTGCATCCGTTCATTTATTCATTGGTTTATCCATTCAACACATTTTTTTTCTTTAACATCTTTTTTGGAGTATAATTGCTTTACAATGGTGTGTTAGTTTCTGCTGTATAACAAAGTGAATCAGCTATATGTATACATATTATCTCCATATCTCCTCCCTCTTGCGTCTCCCTCCCACCCTCCCTATCCCGCCCCTCTAGGTGGTTACAGAGCACCGAGCTGATCTCCCTGTGCTATGCAGCTGCTTCCCACTAGCTATCTATTTTATATTTGGTAGTGTATATACGTCCGTGCCACTCTCTCACGTCGTCCCAGCTTACACCTCCCCCTCCCCGTGTCCTCAAGTCCATTCTCTACTTACTAGGAATTTTGATGCTGTATCTTACCAGGACTCCATGTGGTGATTACCTTTTTTTTCCCATTTATTTAAATGTCTGGATTTTTCATGTTCTTTGGGGGTATTAGGCTCTATTCCAAAAATATTTGTATTCCAGCACTATTTTTTGTTATAAATGTACATATTCTTATGCGTGTTTATACCACAGATTTAAGCAAAAGTGATCATTTATTTTTAGTAACCAGAAAGAGCAGATATTAGGATTGAGGTATAGAATTGTTATTAAAAAGACTTATTTCTAAAACAGATGGTTTTATAGGGCTTTGTTAATGTTTGACTACTGTTCATATCTCTATTATTATCATATGGAATTTGAGAAGTGATTTGTTTTTCAGGGTGTTTCATTGATTTCCTCTTCCTGATATATCATGTATGCTGATATAATGCTGATAAAAAATAAAGCTACTTTAAAATAAAGTGCTATATTAAAATATATCCCTGAGCCCAACGCGGCCTCCACAAAACCCTACTTTAAATCCTACCAGGTTGAAACTAGTCCACTGTGCTCCGTTTGTTTAACTGGCTAAAGTGTCAGAGTGTTGCAGCAGATGATTTTTGTTTCACTCATGTCACTTCCTTTTTCTGAAGGGCAGGGATGTGTTTGTTGTGCCAAGTTCTTGAAAAGCAAGCAGACTTGTCAGCAGGGTTGTGGAGGGTCCCCGGGATGTCGTGAAGGAGCGGCAACGTGTAAGCGGGTGATAATCGAGCCACTGCAGACCACTTAAGACGTTGTCTGAGCTATTGATGATACAGGCACTGTAGAACTAGGACATGTTTATGCATATCTCTTTTTTTTTAATAAATGTATTTATTTATTTATTTTTGGCTGCGTTGGGTCTTCATTGCTGCACGTGGGCTTTCTCTAGTTGCGGTGAGCGGGGGCTACTCTTCATTGTGATGCGCGGGCTTCTTATTGCGGTGGCTTCTCTTGTTGCGGAGCACGGGCTCTAGGCACGCAGGCTTCAGTAGTTGTGGCTTGCAGGCTCTAGAGCACAGGCTCAGTAGCTGTGGCTCGCGGGCTCTAGAGCACAGGCTCAGTAGTTGTGGCGCACGGGCTTAGTTGCTCCGCGGCATGTGGGATCTTCCTGGACCAGGGCTCGAACCCATGTTCCCTGCACTGGCAGGTGGATTCTTAACCACTGCGCCACAAGGGAAGTCCCTATGCATATCTCCTGGCCTGCTGTTGGGAAGATAAGAACTCTTGTACTCCAAAGCCAAGAAAGAGTAATACGGGAATCAGTTGGGTGGTACCTAATCCCTGTTTTATTTAACTAGGACTCTTCTCTGTGTATGTTCTGAGAGATGGGAAGACAACTTAAAGTCCCATGTAGTTTGCTTTAGCATTCTGTCGGCGACCTGTACAGACACTGAGAGATTCTTCCCTCCTGTGTCTCTCCACCTTCCTATAAGCTGATCTTTCCTGCCAGGCCACAATCCCTGGCAAGGAAGAGAAAGACCACAGGTTGCAAAGGAAGAATTCCTAACACATAATTAAAAGTTGTGTCAAGTTTGGGGCTTAGAGTTAAGAGAACTGGACTGTAGTTTCAATTTTGCCCTTAATTAACTGGTTGACTTTTGATGAATTGCTTCCCCTTGAACCTCCTCATGTGTGAAATGAGGGATTTGGACAAGGTGTTCTCTTCAGTCCCTTGTATCTCTCATGTTCTGTGGTTCTGTGATTCTTTCTTTGTTGAGGCTGCTACCAAAATTGTACCATCTTTTAAGTCATGTATACTATCATTGAAGACCACTGTACACTGCGTTTATCACTGGGCAACTAACTTGCAGTACATAGTGGTCATCACTCGTGGACATTGAAACTTAATGAATATTAAGCTTTTAGCATTATATATCGTAACAGAACTGTGTATAGTATTAAACCTGTCAAAATTAAACAGCTACTGACTTTGTTTTCTTTTATTTTTTGAAATCTAAACATGGAATTTAATACCTCTCAAAGATATTGTTGGAATGAACTTTTGGGAAAAGCTTTACCAACCCAAGAGTTGAGATTAAGTTTCTTTGTCTTCCCTAGCTGAGTGCTGCATGCATTAAGAGACTTGTGCTTAGGGATGGTAACTTTGGTGGGGGACTTAACTTACAGCTTTATTGTGAGTACTATGCATTGGTAGATTAGTTAGAAAGCCTTTGGCTACATTTACCAGAGATCCCAACTCAAACTAGCTTAAATAATAAGGGAATTCATGGCTCATAACTAAATCCAGAGGAAGGATGGGTTTCAGGGTCAATTCAATCCAGGGTCATAGGTTCTGCTTTTCTGGAATTCCAGAATTGCCTCAGCAGTACTGTCCGCTTATGTTGGCTTCATCTTCAAGTTGTGTTCTCATTGTATCAGAATGCTTATAGCACTTTTTTGTTTTGCATTCACATACTACAACATGGGGGTTTCTCAACCTTGTGCTGTTGACATTTGGGGCCAGATAATTCTTTGTTTATGGGACTCCTGTGCATTGTAAGATGTTTAGCAACACCCCTGGCCTCTACTTACTCAACCCTGAGTTATGATAATGAAAAATGTCTCCAGACGTTACCAAATGTTTACTTGGTGGGGTTGGGGGATGGGGCAAAAATACCCTGGTTAAGAACCACTGATCTAAAGGAAGACAGATCATTTCATTAGGTGGTTGTCTTAAATGTGTTTCCTAATAGACCCCAATTCCCCCCTTTTGCCTTACTGGCTCAGCCTGGATCACCCCCTCACTCCTGACCCCATCACCCATGAGGGGTTGGAACTTCTTTCCACTAATCAGGCCCACCACTGGAGGTACGGGTAGAATCAACTTCCCTGAAGCTGTGACCTCTTGAGGAGGGTGAGTGCTTCAGTAAAGTCGGCGAGAGTGATGGAAGCTGGGTGGGAACCCAACAGTGTCCGTGACCTCTGCATTCTAAATTTGTCTTTTTTTTCTTCCTCTCAGTGAGGACTATGGAAAGAACTTTAAGGATATTACAAATCTCATCAATAACACCTTCATTCGGACTGAATTTGGCATGGCTATTGGTCCTGAGAACTCTGGGAAGGTGAGACTCATTCATACATATACAAAGCTGTGCATGATACCATATACAGGGCTGTCAGATGTTGATATTTGAATGATCCAGTGGTACACAGCAATATATTTAGTTTACTATCACTGTGTTTTAAAAATTAAACATGATTTAATACTGATCACAAAAGAATGGAATTTAGCACACAGATTCTTTTTTTGGACCCTGTCCAAG
Source organism: Grampus griseus (assembly GCF_964374135.1). Classification (NCBI taxonomy): domain Eukaryota; kingdom Metazoa; phylum Chordata; class Mammalia; order Artiodactyla; family Delphinidae; genus Grampus; species Grampus griseus. Next base: position 87,580,656 of record NC_139017.1, read on the forward strand.
AGGCACCAAAACTCTTCATAATTATGTGGTGGTTATTTAGCATTATAAGGTATACATCTTAAGGCAACATTTTAGTCTTTGGGGAAACTGGCTAATCTCAAACTGACCAGGCTCAACTTCATAGATATAATGTACTGGCTTTTGATAAGACTAATACTTGAGGAGTAGAGTGTACCAATTAATCTGTTTTTTTTAACTCTTCTTACTTTTGGAACTAAAATTTTCTTAACAAATGTCTGGTGAAAATGGTGCAAGAACTTCCTGTAGTTTCATAGTATTATACCCTGATGCTGAACTTCCTTCTCCCTAATCAGGTGATTTTAACAGCAGAAGTGTCGGGAGGAAGTCACGGAGGAAGAATCTTCAGATCATCCGATTTTGCAAAGAACTTTGTTCAGACCAATCTCCCTTTTCATCCTCTGACTCAGATGATGTACAGTCCTCAGAATTCTGATTATCTTTTAGCTCTCAGCACTGAAGTAAGTTAGGTGAAGAGCTTGTCTTGCCTTTTGCACTTTTATAGTCTCAAAATATACTGTCTTAAAATGACCCTGTAGGTAATGCTTTTTATGTTGGACTGTTTTCTAGTGACTTCTTATGGTATGAAGTATGTATTTTTTGCATTTTTTCCTATATGGTAAAGGGCACAGTTTTCATGTGCTATCTATTCCAGATAAGTATGATGTCTAGTTGTCATTACAATTTTTAAAAATTGAACAGATACGTGCTGTTGGAGCAATGAACTAGAAAACAGTTTAATGTAATCCTTCTTGTTCTACAGGGGACAAGCATAAATTGTCAAACTCCTAATGATGTTATTGTTCCTTTCCTATGGCCAAACCACATCTTTATAATTTTTTTGTTTAGGTCCTTGGTATAAAAGCCTGTTGATTTCTGTCTTTGACACCCATGTATTAAATACCCAGAGTCTTAAACCCCTGCACCCGCTACCACATTCCTATACTCTCCCCAGAAACCAGTGTCCCTCCCTGTCCCTCCTGCCTCTCTTCTGAAAGTTCCCTGAGGAGCAGCTCAGCTTTTCCTTTCCTGGAGGATCAGTCTCCTGTATCATGAATGTTAAGGGCCCAGAGTGGCTGAGTTGCTAGACTATGATAGTCGTAATTGCCCTCTATATGTATGTGGCTGTCTCTCATCTTATTGCTTAGAGTGTGGTCTAATGACCAGCAACATCAGATAGAAACCCTTGGGAGGCTGGTTTAAGATACAAACTCCTGGGCCCCGATCCAGATATAGTATGTTGGTGACTTCTGGTTGCGAGGTTGCTCGTGTTTTTAACAAGCTCCCCAGCTGAGCCTGCACACTAAAATTTGAGAGCTGTTGCCGTAATGACCATTGTGGGGACAGAAATAGGATTATCAAATATAGACAAGTTGGGCTGAACATACGGATGGCATGGAGAGGAGGAGAAGGGCACTTGGAAGAGAGGTCTGGGTTCTGGGCCTTCTTTGGGCAGATCTTTGAGTTGAGGTGAGGCTGGAGGACTCAAGGAAGGTCAGAGTTAAGCTTAGCCAAAGGAGGCCAGAGGAAGGAAACTCGCTTTCTGGGTAGGCTTTAGATCTTAAAGCAGCAATTCCTGGGAACTGGCTTTCAGCAGCTTGAGCTGCAGGCCCTTCAAGGGAACAGAGAGACCCCCATAGGAATGGACAGAACCATTGATCTGCCTTTGGCCACCCCATCACAATTATCAAGTGTCTCACGCTTATCAAACCAGGCTATCCTCAGGAAGAGGCAGGCACAGTCTGCCTTTATACCTGAAATTGCTTCCCATTAAGGGTAAGTCTGAAGTACAAGTAACCAGGGTAGAGAAGATGGGCCAATTTGTACTAAAGTGCAAATAGGTGATACCAGACCCTTTCCTGTTTCTGAGTAGAATTAGGTAGATTAGAAATGCTGGGAGGTGAACATTACTAGAGGAGGAAAAGTTAAAGAAAGAAGAATGGTGGGTGAGAGTGGAGGAGGACTGAAGGTAATTCTGCCTAGATCTGCACCATTTAATTTCAGCCGTACTGGGACACCTCTGTCCCACCTCCACTGAATCTGGGCCCACTAGGCTCGTGTTGCCAATGTAACTGAAATTGTCAGTCTCTGCTGCACTTGAAAGTATTGACCAGTCCTTCCACTTGCTTGGCTTCTGTGACATCATTCCCTTTGTTTTTCTCCTACCTTCTAATGGTTGTCTCTTGGTCTCTTTTTTAAACTCCTTTCAACCTCCCCTTAAATCCCTGCTCATTTTACTCTGAACAGTCTCTTCCACTCTTACATTTTACTACCACTGTAATGTGTAAGAGTCTCAAATCCCTGTCTCTGGTCCTGGCTTCTTCCTAGGGCTGCAAATGCCTATCTTGCTGTCCCCTGGGTATCTCTAGCTAGATGTCCCACAGGTCCCTCAAACTCAATCTAAAGCTGACGTCTTCCTTGCTGTGTCTCAGACATGTTGTTCTTCCCTTCATCCTTATGCTGCCTAAAGATTCCACAGTGCTGCTTTCCCCTCACCCAGAATCCCAGAGTGTTCAGCTCGCGCTCGCTCGCTCGCTCTCTCTCTCTCACTCTCTCGCTCTCTCTCTCGCTCTCTCTCTCTCTCTCTCTCTCTCTCTCTCTCTCACACACACACACACACACACACACACACACACACACACACACACACACACACACACACACACACACACACACACACACACACTCCGTCCTGCCCTACAGGAAAAGCCGTCCAGTTCTACGGACTCCAGCATCTAAATTCTTCCTGAGCCGCCTCCTCCCAGCCGTGGTGTCAGGCCTCACTAACTCTTAATGAACTAATGTGGCAATTAGTCACTGCTTTTCCTGCTTCTAGTCTGAACCCTCTGAAATCCATCTTTCCCACTGTCGTCCAAGTATTCCTCTTAAAAAAGTAAAACTAGTTGTGTCATTCACCTACTTCAAGTACCTCATATAAAAGAAAGACCAGATTCCTCAGCATGGCATAGAAGGAGTGCACCCCCCAACCCAGCACTGGCTCCTCCTGTCTTCACCTTGGAATGTGTGCTCCACCTGTGTCTGAAGGCTTTAGCTCCCTGCATACACTGAGATGTTTCATCACCTCTCTGCCTTTGCTTGTACTAGTCTGTCTTTGTGCAGTGATATCTCATCTCCCATTTGCCTTCTTTTGGTTACACTGCTCATCATTTAAGACTCAGCTATCTTCTTCACAAATCATCTCTGATGCAGTGTCCCTCCTTTCCCTGCTCTTACCCCAGAGACCATATTTCCATAACACTTACCACATGTATTGAACTTCCTTATGTGCACCCCTTGTTAAACTGTGAGCTCCTTGAGAACAGGGAGTGTGTCGTATTCATCTTTGTATCCCCAGTGCAACGTCTGGTATGGTGCCTGGCACACAGTAGGCACTTCATAAGCATTTGTTATTCTGAACTTGCAAGACCCCAAAGGGCCCCCATAAACCGTGTGTGTGTCTGTGGAGCTCAGGAAGCTTGGATGGAATTTCAGTGTGTGTTTTTACTGTCCTGAATGATTGGATATGAGTTATTAAAGGTCATACAAGCAGCTGCACAGGATAAAGCTGGAATTTTGATAAGTCATTTATAATCTTTCAGAATGGCCTGTGGGTGTCCAAGAATTTTGGGGGAAAATGGGAAGAAATCCACAAAGCAGTATGTTTGGCCAAATGGTGAGTAACAGAACATTCCATCTGTGCAGGGCCCTAAACCTTTCCTGACGGTGCTGCCAGAAGTCACAGGAATAAATATTGAGCACTTACTATGTGCCGGGTACTCTTCAGGGTGCCATAAGGGATGCGAGAGAGGGGTATGCCGCAGACCTTGACCTGGAGGAGCCTCTGATTCTTCTGGGAAAGAAGACTTAGTCTCACTAAGTTTTAGAATGTAAAGTATAAAACAAGGCACATTACTGAGTAGCTGCTGCCTGCAAACGGTTGATTTTATGTAAATGGTGACATCAGTTGCAAGAGCATGAAGTACAGCGTTGATGTGGGGACTTACATACTTCTCTGCACACAGAGATCTCCTCTAGAGATCCATTTCAGTTATGTGGAATGTAGTGAGGCATCAGGAAGAAAGCTCAGAGAGCTTCCCGACTGCCAGAGTCACACTGTCCGTGCACCAAAATCCATTGACTTCTCTCGGTGCCCCTCCCCAACCCCGGCTTACAGACGATGGAGGGAGGGAGGAGGCTCCTACTTGGGAGTCATGTCACCTTTGTTCTAACCTGGATCGGCTGCTAGTCGAGGCTTAACCTCTCTGGGCTTTAGTTTGTTCCTTCTGTGAAAGGAGATTTGTTTGGGGAATTGGGGGGACGGTTGAGCAAGAATTATGAGCCTTCATACCTCCAAAACTCTGATTAGGCTCAGACCCTTGTTTAGAGCCTCCTTCTTCTTTCTCTTTGACTAATTTCAGCAAGTTTGTTGATCTGGTTTCCCAGTTGATAGCAGGTTGCTGCCAGAGGTGGGGCATGTTGAGTGTGAACAGCAAGCACAGGCCAGCCTGAGAGTCCACTGCCTGGGAGCCACATGGAGGCAGGAGAACTCTCAGAGTAGGCAGACAGAGAACGCAACGGGATGAAAGGATTTAGTGCTGTGTCAAGAGAACACACAGGCCTCAGTAACTTCCAATAGGAACACTGTTACCGTTTCATACGGTTGACGTTGACGACGATGGTCCGTAATCCCAAGGAAGAGTTCAGTATTTAATGTCCTCTACTTAGGGAGATAGGGAAATGTGTAATATAGACATTGCCAAGTACGTCTACCAAAATAAACTATTAAAAATGGTGCTTAAGTAAAGCGTCCTTTTTTAGAAAATGCTGGTTAAATTAGGTTTTTACAGCACCACTGTGGTACACGTGCCACATCTGCTTTAATTTTATGTATTTTAATTAATTGTGTTTATATCTTATATGGTCTTATCAGGAAGGAATTTTTAAACTAACAAAGTTAACAAATTATTTCGCTCCTGATAGACCTAAAATATGTAAGGTGTGTTCAAATAAGACTATAATAATTTTGATCATTAAAACTCACCTTTACATCTGTATATCAAATCAGCACAGTGTATGCTTTAAATATCTTACAATTTTATTTGTCAGTTATACCTCAGTAAAGCTAAAAGAAATAAATAGAAAACTCATCTTTAAAACTAAAAAGTTATTTTAAAATGGTATTTTATTTTGTATCCTATACAAGATTTTTTACTTTTGTAACTTGTTTCTCTTCATGGTGTCTAAATATAAGATCTGGGCTGCTGGTAACTATTTACTCACCTTTTAGATCTTTGGTTTCTGGGAAGTTACAATCTAAAGTTCTGAAAGAACATGCTCAGACCCAGCACCCTTTTTTAATTGAGTTACAGTTGATTTACAATATTATATTAGTTTCAGGTGTATAACATAGTGATTCAAAATTTTTATAGATTATATTCCATTTATAGTTAAAAAACATTGGCTGTATTCTCTGTGCTGTACAACATATCCTTGTAGCTTATTTATTTCATACATAGTAGTTTGTGCCTCTTAATCTCCCACCCCTATCTTGCCCCTCCCCTCCTCTCTCTCCCCGTTGGTAACCACTAGTTTGTCCTCTGTCTCTGAGACCCAGCACCTTTTGCTGGTGCTAATCTATAAGTACTATCAAGGTCTGAATCTAGTTCCCTGGAAACTCCCTTTCCAAGTTAGAATTTAAATAATTCAACCTCTGACCTAGTTGTCTATTTGAGGTGAAAGAACTAAATTATTTAGTTCATGCAAAGCATTGAACTAGGTTCTAAGGGGAAACAACAAAGCATAAAACTTAGTACCTGCCCTGAAGAACGCAGTAGTGTAGTAGGAGAGATAAGACAAACACTATGCAATTAAAATAGCCAAACAGGAGACAAAGGAGTGCCAAGTGGCTGACACAGAGTAGCACAGGGCTCTCGCACAGGGTTTCTCAACCACAGCACTAATGATGTTTGGACTGGACAGTTCTTTGTTGCGGGGGGGAAAGCCTGAGCATTGCAAGATGTTTAGCAGCATCCCTGGCCTTTCCCCACTAAACAGTTGTAACAATCCCCCTCCCCCAGTTGTGACAACCAAGAATGTCCCTTGGGAGCAAAATCGCCCCTGGTCGAGAACCACTGCTCTAGAAGTTTGCACCAAAGAAGGCTTCCAGTTAGAGTGACAGGGAACGCTTCATGGAAGAGTTAGATTTTAACCTGGAGCCTGAAGATTGTGAGGGTAAGATTTGGTCACACGAGAGAAGAGTGTTTTAAGAAGGAAATGATATGAGCAAATGCAAGAGGCAGGTTTGGAGAGTGTAAGGAGACCAGTTTGACCGGCTGGAAGAGTTCACATAAAGAAGTGGTGGCGTGTGGAAAACGCTTGGGGCCAGACTGTGGGAACCTTGATGTGAGGCTGTGAAAGAATCGGTGTACAGCATCCAAGAAGGCTGTTTCGGCTGGTACCCATAGGTGACCCTTATTAGACGTGCTTGGAACTAAGTGACTAAGGTTGATGCAGTCTGTTAGCAGTCTTGAACCGTGTCTTTTCTCTGTCTTTGCCTCACTGTAGGGGATCAGAAAACACCATCTTCTTTACCACCTATGTGAATGGCTCCTGCAGTAAGTATATTTTAGTCCCAGAAAAGAGTGTCCTGGTGTCCGTTCATGGTAGAATATTCTGGGTTGTAAGAGGTAGAAGCATCAAAGATGTTTCCATTCTCTTGTTATTTTGATAGCTAAAGATAGCTAGCTGTTAGTGATTTTTAAAATCTTGAAAGTACAAACAACCAAGTACTATACTCTGCCTCGATCAAATAAAAAATGAAGGCTATACACAGAGACAGTATACTTAATTTTAGCAGTGTATTTACATAAAGTAAATATGAGGCTACAAACAACAAATTGAAATGCATAGTGATTTCTGCCAAAGAACATGGATTGTGTTTGTGTAGGTGGAAGCCGCTGGCTTTCCAATCAGCGGCACAGTTTCGAAGCTGAAAGCGTAATCTTTCATTTATTCATTCAGCGGACTCATTTCGTTTATCCATTCATTTGAGCATCTGCAGTAGTATGCTAAACACCATTCTCAGGACGGCGAGAACGAGACACCCAAGGCCTGCTCTTACGGAGCCTCAGTTCAAGTAGGGATGTTGGATGATCAACAGGAAAACCGAAACTCAAACAAGACAACTTAAAATACAATAAGATAATTGCAAACTGTGTTGTGAAGAAAGTAAAGCAGGATGCTGTGGTGTTTTTATGCAACACTGTACTGGAATTAAGTAAACTGTCTTTCTGTCCAATATAAAACCTCACATGTATAAAGATAAAACCCAACTGTGAATTTCCTGTGTCTCATTCTCTATCCTTTTATATTGTTACCTGATTAACATGCATAAGATTAAAAATTCTTTTGCTATAAAACTAAGAACAATTCTAAAACAATTGTTTTGAACTAGAGGCTCACAAGTAAGTGAAATTTTAATTAATATTTTGTCTTGTTTAAGAAGCTGACCTTGGGGCACTGGAATTACGGAGAACTTCAGACTTGGGAAAAAGCTTCAAAACCATTGGTGTGAAAATCTACTCATTTGGTCTTGGGGGACGTTTCCTTTTTGCCTCTGTGATGGCTGATAAGGTGGGTGTTTGCCTCTTCTCTGTGGGTTCTGATGTTTCTGTAAATATGCCTCAAATAGATAGCTTTGACTACATGTACTGATGGAGTTTCTTGCCTCTTGCAATATTTAATAAATTATGCCTCAAATAGGTAGCTTTCACTACAGGTACTGATGGAGTTACTTGCCCTTTGCATAGTTAATATCACCGTAAGATTTGGAGGTGGTTCTTTTTATAGAGGCTGATTGACTCTTCTGGGATCCTCTGTACTTTGGCCTGCGTCACCAACTGAATTCTGGTATCTGTTTTGCGATATGTAGACCCAGTGTTTGGGCTTTACTCAGACATGGATTCTGATAAAAGCAATCTACTTGCCTTTATTATTCAATAAAGATAATGGAAATATGTAACATTAATTGAGTACCTGCTATATACTAGGTATATAGGTTCTGGGAATATAGCAGTGAACAAAACAGATAAATGTCCTGCTCTCAGAGTTTCTATTCAAGTAGGGAGATAGATACTAAACTGATCAATATGATATAATATCAGGTAATGATTAAAGCTGTGAAGAAACCTAAAGCAGAGTGAATACATAGAAAGAGGCGGGAATTGGAGCAGCGCTGTTTTATTTATTTATTTGTTTGTTTGTTTATGTATTTATTTCGTTGCGTGGGATCTACACTGTGGTGCACAGGCTTCTCTCTAGTTGTGGCGTGCGGGCTCTAGTGCATGTGGGCTCTGTAGTTTGCAGCACACGGGCTCAGTAGTTGCGGCGCACAGGCTTAGTTGACCCGCCGCCTGTGGGATATTAGTTCCCCGACCAGGGATCGAACCCGCATCCCCTGCATTGGAAGGTGGATTCTTAACCACTGGACCACCAGGGAAGTCCCGGAGCAGCACTGTTTTAGATAGGGTGGTTTGGATGGGCTCTCTGAGACCTGACTGAAGTGAGAGCACAGCCGCATGGACATCTAGGCTGAGGAATCAGTGAGTGCAAAGACCCTCAGGCTGGAGTATGCTTGGAATACTGAAGAAAAGTGAGAAGAGCAGCATGGCTGGAGCATAGGGAAGGGTGGTCCAGAGATGGGCAGCCAGTGGCCAGATCGCACAGGGCCTCTGTAGGTTGTGATTAAGACCTTGGCTTCCATTCTTCACGTGTTGCGAAGCTGTGAAAAGGTTGCCAGCAGGGGAATGGCGTAACTGGCTGTCTCTTCTGACAGAATAGGTGTGTGTAGAATAGCCTCATGGGGCAGGAATGGAAGCAGCAGGAGCAGCAGTGAGAGAGATGGTACGTTGGACCAGGCTGTTAACAGTGGATGAGGGGAGACATGGTAAGATTGTGGATATATTTTTAAATGTATCGCCAATAGTGTTTGCCGATGGATGAGATGCGGATTGTGAGAGAATAAGGTGAACCAAGGATAACTTTAGAGTCTTTGGCTTGAGCAACTGGGTGAATGGTGGTGCCATTTACTGAGATGGCAAAGACTGCAGGAGAAGCAAGTGTGTGGGAAGAAAATCAAGAATTCAGCTTTGGATGTGAGATGCCTATTAGGTATCTAGGTGGAAATGTCAAGTAAACACTTGGGTATATGAATCTTCCAAAATTATATGGTGTAATCATATGGTATAATCTCATCTGGCCATGTGACTAGATGGTATCTTGTGGAGGAATGAGTCAGTCGAGAAGAGGTGGGAGGGCTGAGCACCTGGTGCCCTGAATCACCCCAGCAGGGAAAGGTTGGAAAGAGACTGTTCAAGTCAGCAAAGAGGACTTCGAGGGAGGGACCAGTGAGGTGGGGGAAACAAGACAGGTGATGTCGTGAAAGCCAACTGAAAGAAACGTTTCAAGGAGGAAGAAGTGGTCAGCTGTGTTAAACTCAGCTGAAATGTATAGTTAGATGAGTTCTGAGAATTATCCACTGGAGTTGGAAAAGTATGGGTTGTTGGTGACCTCGATGAAAGCAGTTTCCTTGGAGTACTGAAGTTAAAAGGCTGATTGGAGTGGGTTCAGAGAGAACTGGAGATGGGGAAGTAGACATAGTAACTACAGATCACGCCCTGGAGCACTTTCATAATAATCCTCCCCACAACCCTATAAGTTCATACTGTTATCTCGGTTTTTATTTGAGGAAATTGAGTAACTTGTCTAGGGTCACCCAGAGGTGGAACCCTGGTGGAAACCAGACTGTCTAATTCCAGAGGTAGTCGCCTATACACTGTACTGTTACAAAATTAAAATTCTGCTGTGTGCTTTTGAACTCTAGTTTCTACCTGTAACAGTGACAGTAAGATTCACAGTAAACATCTAAGATGTGAGTTAGAAAAATAAGTTAAATGTACTTGTCACTGAAGAGTATTTAACATAAGGAGGCTCTGGGACTAATTCTTGTGCCCTGGCTAAACTGTGTCTAGAAGCTATTTTAAACTATTTATCAGACAGTATGTGTTAATTGCCTCCTCAACAGACTCCTTTTAACAGGTAAATACTCCCTAATCAGCTTCATTATATTAATTTCTGACTCTCCTTGGCCTCTTCCCAGGCTGGCATGTTCCCTCCATCATGGCTGTTCGGAGAGCCTTCCTTAAAGAGGAGACATGTCATGTATAGCTGATTCACTTTGTTATACAGCAGAAACGAACACACCATTGTAAAGCAATTATACTCCAATAAAGATGTTAAAAAAAAAAAAAAGAGGAGACATGTCACATTTTGACTTCCCTCATGATCTCCCAAGCCTGCGTTTCATCTCCATTTTCTAGACCCTTAATTATCTAATTCTTTGGATTATGCCAGGACTGTCTCAAAGGGACCAAACTTCTATGCAGCAGTCATCATTTTAAGAATTATCTGAGGGCTTCCCTGCTGGTGCAGTGGTTAAGAATCCGCCTGCCAATGCACGGGACACGGGTTCGAGCCCTTGTCCAGGAAGATCCCACATGCCACGGAGCAACTAAGCCCGTGAGCCACAACTACTGAGCCTGCGCTCTAGAGCCCGCAAGCCACAACTACTGAGCCTGCGTGCCACAACTACTGAAGTCCACGCACCTAGAGCCCATGCTCCACAACAAGAGAAGCCGCTGCAGTGAGAAGCCTGCGCACCACAACGAAGAGTAGCCCCCGCTCACCGTAACTAAAGAAAGCCTGCGTGCAGCAACGAGGACCCAATGCAGCCAAAAATTAATTAATTAATCAATTAAAAAATAAAAAGAATTATCTGAGCAAGCATATGCGAATGGCTATAGAGCCAAACTAATGATGGTCCCGACAAACCCTAATCTCTATTGAAGGAAATTGGCGTGTCAGAAGTTGGGAGGTTAATATCTTAGGGGGCCACACCAGAATGAAGAAGCCAAAGAGGAAACCAGGATAACCTTACTTACAGTAGGATGGATTGTTCCAGTGCCTGGATCTTGCAAGAGGTTAGAAATAGCTTTGGTAATTGGTACTAGGACCTTTCATTTTTAAGAGTTGTACCCAGTGAGGAAATGGATAATGATACATATAATTAATAATGTATCTCTTCGTGTCACTGCACATGGCATCTTGGTAGAGAATTTAAAAGATAAATATTGGCATTTGTTCCAGGATACAACAAGAAGGATTCATGTGTCAACAGATCAAGGGGACACATGGAGCATGGCCCAGCTCCCCTCTGTGGGGCAGGAACAATTCTATTCTATTCTAGCAGCTAATGATGACATGGTGTTCATGCATGTAGACGAACCTGGAGGTAAGAGCTGTGCAGTGGCTCACCCTTGAAGCACAGAGATTTAAGCTCTGAACCCTATTTTAGTAGCTTTCCTTCTTACGTGTCAATTTTTCCTTTTACCCCTAGGAATTTATTACTGGCCTACTGAATACTGTGTCTTAGAGATGATATGTAGCCTCTGTTAAAAAGGCCACTTGCTTTGAGCCTCTAAGGCGGTTTGTATAGTATGTCCAGGTGTTCTAGAGCAGTGCTGCTCAAAGAATGGTCGGAGGACTGGTACTGATTTGCAAATTCTTTATTACCAAATATGTATGGAAAGCAAGAGCGAGCATTTAGAAACTCTTACAGCCCTTTGACAAAGAAATTTTGTATCTGTTGACTCTAATAATAAAAAAAAAAATTAAGGATTATATTTTTTCTTTCTTTTGTATTTCATTTTTCTAGTGATAAATTTTTGTTATATTTACAAAAGCATCAGTTTGTGACATAATTGAAATCTTAAAATTGATCCTTCACCACAGTTTGAGAAGCATTATTTTAGAGTGTAAAGATTTTAAAAGATGTGTAAGATATGAAGCTAAATACAGTGCCTCTGCCACCAGAGTATAACTGAGAAGAGCTTTTCTGTAACATCTAATTAATTTATTCAACAAATTCAGCATCTGCTATATTTCAGGCACTAAGCTGGGTACTAGAATTAAAGATGGCCATGAAGATCTTGAGTATCAAACCTTGATTGACTCTCAGGTCTGCGTGTACATCATGAAGGGAGAGAGTTGGCTGATGTGTGCAGTCAGTCAGTCATGTGTCATGTGTATGACTAGACTATTGTTTTCTCTCTGTTCCCTCCCAAGACTTAGTGTTTTTGTTTGTTTGCCTATTCCAGATACCGGATTTGGCACTATATTTACCTCGGACGATCGAGGCATTGTCTATTCCAAGTCCTTGGACCGACACCTCTACACAACCACAGGTGGCGAGACAGACTTTACCAACGTGACCTCCCTCCGTGGGGTCTACATGACAAGTGTGCTCTCAGAAGGTGGGTCTCGGCACAGCTCTCCTTCAGCTGAACATGTTGGGAGTGGAGGCTTTTGGGGAAACTGAGGATCCTATCCTCCCCAGTAATGTTGCTTGCCTAGTCAACAGGGCTATCCATGTAAATTCTGGCTCTCTATTTTAAATAAGTTATGGTAAATAGAACTAAGAAAGAGCAAAACAGCAGCAGGCAGAAAGAAAGATTTGGGGGGTTCTACATTGTTTATAAAATAAGCCTTCTGTGTTGGGAGGTTCAGGCCTACAGGAAGGAGTTTAGACCACTTATGCTTTTCGCCTTGTGGAGGGCGGAGTGATAGCCAGCCGAGATTCCTCTTGGCGTTCTCTTCACTGGTTCTCAGACCTTCCCTTTACTGTGGCCCAGTTGCACAAGTAAACACATTACTCTAAAGTACAAAGATTTGTTTAGGTTTTGTTTATTTATGTATTCACTTTTTGGAAGGAGGTGGGGGATGTTTGTTTTCACTTTGTGAAGACCCTGCAAAGTCCAAGTGATACTGACACCCTAGTTCCTCCCTGACCTCACTTCTAGCTCCTCTCTGCTTTGCTCACTCTCCTGTAGTCACTCCAGCCCTTTGCCAGTCCTTAAACACACCAGAATCACACACTCGTGGCTGAGAGATTTGCACTGACTGCTCTCTCTCTTTCCCCAGATATCTGCAAGGCTGACGCTTTCCTCCTCCCAGCCTTTGGTTGTGTTACTTTCTGATGAGACCTGCCCTGACTATCCTATTTTAAATGTCAGTCTGCCAGCCCCTACACACGTACACTGTCAGTCCCCCTCTAGCTGTGCAAGTCTTTTCCACAGCACTTATTTTCTAACATACTATCTAATTTACCTATGTACAATGTCTAGTGTTTGTCTGCCTCACCCTACTAGAATATATATTTCACAAAGTTTTTTTTCCTGATTTGTTCATTGATATATTCCCAAAGCCTTACAGCAATTTTCACATAGTGGACAGACAATAAAACATCTATTGAATAAATGAAATTTACCTTATTTGCTTTCTTTTTTGATTCTCCTTGAGAAACTCAAAGCATAATATCTTTGAATTTAACCCTGCAACAGTTTATATCATTAAGAATAGAGAATGGGGAAGACACATGAAGAAAAAAAAGGAAAAGGTAAAAGAGGGATAGGATATGGAGTGGCAGAGAGACACAATTAGGAATTATTAACTGAGACTTATGCAGATACATTCAAATCTTGAGATTCACTAAAACAAGCCCCGTATCATGGCCTTGTCTGAGTCACGATTAGAATGCCTTCGCACTGTAGATTTTACTTCCAAGGCAAGCAAACAAGGAGGAAGAATAGCTGTCAGCCTGTTAGTGCTGGTAAGGAGATAAAGGTATCTTTTTATAAGAGCATCAGTGTAGATGATTTCTGGGATCAGTTGGATCCTGTTCAGGTGGGAAGCCTCTTTCAAATATCATACTCACCAGCACTGAGCCATTTCACTGGATGTAACAAGCTTGTGGGACTCCAGAGTTCTAGCGGTGTTATATAGTCTCTGTTAGGAGAGAGTTATGCAATGATAAACTGAATTTAATAGGGTGCTTCCAGTGTATCAGGCTTAATATCATCCTTTTCCTATTCAGATAATTCTATCCAGACTATGATCACTTTTGACCAAGGAGGAAGGTGGAAGCACCTGAGGAAGCCTGAGAACAGTGAATGCGATGCTACTGCAAAAAATAAGAACGAGGTTTGTTTTACTCCAACTGTCATATGTATTTGGAGCAAAGCAGCCATTCTGTTCTGCTCTTACTAGTGCCAGCCTTTTGAATAATGAAGTTTTGTACTTGATGAGGGTCTACAGATAAAGGTGGAAAATTTGGAAATGAGGGGTTGAAATTAACTACGATGTAGGAAATAGGAACGGCGAAGAAAGACCAAAATATTATGGCTTATTTGTCTTTAACGAAAAACAAAATTGAAGGCTAACAATTTGTGTTGTACTAAACTGCTGAATGAAAACATAGTGGACAGATGGGCCGGTGATTAGTTAGGAGTCATGATGGCAGCTATGAAACTTCAGGAATTCTACAGAAAGCCATAGACCAGCCATTCATGATCAGTGCAAAGCTGTACTGGCCAGAAACAAATGAAGGAGAACTGGGTGTCTCTTCCCTTCTGCCAAAGCTCCACGTGGCCGGTGGGTATGGGTGGTGACCCGGTGTGGCATGTGGAAGCAGGAGATGAGCCCTCTGAGGAGACACCAAGAGCTAGAAATACAAACGCATTGCTCCAGGAGATCCCAGGTTTCATGATTGACAGGTCTTGACAGCCAAGAAAAAAAGGAAAAACAAACAAAAAACAAGCTTTATGTCTGACTTTTACAGAATTTGAGAGGAGCTTAGTGGAACCCTGGGAGTTTTCTTCAAAAGTGACAGTGTTGGTAATTCCAAGCTCTCCTCAGAGTACCTGTGGCTGATATGCACTCTGCTCTCCCAGCTGGGCTTTCTGGTACACCACCCCCGTCACACCCTCTCTCTTCTCTGTATTCCTGAGTGCTGTGGAGTGTCTCTCCCTATCCTGCTCCCCTTTTTCCATCCCTCCGCCCTGGCCTTGCCCTGCACCTGCCCTTCTCACCTTAAGCCTGAGCAGGTACAGTGGCCTCTTTACTTACCTTGAAACCCTCACGCTGCTGTGTCTCTCCCTCCCCAACACTCTTTGTGGTTCCCCTTTGCCTGTGATCTGGCGAATGAAGGTCCCCTCCTCCCCTCTCAGGATATCTTCTGCCTTTTCATTGTCATTGCCCATTTTATCACTGGCACGCCCCTTGTAACTTCTGCTGCTCCCGGAACACCCTGCATGTAGCTGCCTCTTGCCCACGTTATTCCTGGGGAAGTTGTACCTGTCTCCCCTACCCCCAGTTCATTAGGGTTAATGGAAATCCTAACCATCCTTAGTGCCCATCTTCAGTTAGAACTAATCATTGCTCTTCGTTTCATTAGCAGTTTGCTTGAAGCTTTTTTTTATTGCAGTAAAATATACATGGCATAATATTAACATTTTAACCAACTTGAACCTCTTGTAAAGCACTAATTTTCATCCTGCTTTATACCTCAACTAGTTTCTGAGAAATATTTCTTAAAGACAGGACTGGGTCTTATTCAAATCACCGCCACATCTTGTACAGCATCTGAAGTATGTCAGGCGTTCATCAAGTTTATTTGTGTGGAATCATACTTTAAATATTGATCAGAGGCTTTGGTGTAGTGCAGGAATAAAGTAAACTAAGACAGATTACACATGCGAAAATAATTGCATAGTTTTTTCCCAAATATACTAATGCATTTCAGAATCAAGAATATCCCACTGAGCCTATAACTCAATAACAAAAAAACAAATAACCCACATTAAAAATGGGCAAAGGACTTGAATAAACATTTCTCTAAAGAAAATATACAAATGGCCAGTAAGCACATGAAAAGATGCTCAATACCACCAATTATTAGGGAAATTATTAGGGAAATGCAAATCAAAACTTTTGATTTGCAAGAGATCACCTCAGATCCATTAGAATGGCTACTATCCAAAAAATAAAAAATAATAAGTGTTGACTTGGATGTGGAGAAATTGGAACCCTTGTGCACTGCTGGTGGGAATGAAAATTGTGTAGCTGCTATGGAAAACAATATGAGGGTTCTTCAAAAAGTTAAGTGTAGAACTACCATATGATCCAGCAGCTCCACTTCTGGGTATGTATCCCAAAGAATTGAAAGCAGTGTCTCAAGAGTTATTTGAACATGCATGTTTGTAAGCAGCATTATTCACAATAGCTGAAAGATGGAAGCAATCTAAGTGTCCATTGACAGATGAATGAATAAGCAAAATGTGGTGTATAAACACAATGGAATAATATTCGGTCTTATAAAGGCAGGGTATTCTGGCACATGCTGCACCATGGGTGGACTGGAAGGACGTTATGCCAAGTGAAATAAGCCAATCGCAGAAGGACAAACACCGTATGGTTTCACTTCTATGAAGTACCTAGACTAGTCAACTTATAGAGACAGAAAGTAGCATAGTAGTTGCCAGCGTCGGGGGAAGCGGGGATGGGGAGTTACCGGTTAACAGGCACAGAGTTTCAGTTTTGCAGGACACAGAAGTTCCAGAGATGGATGGTGGTGATGGCTGCACAACAGTGTGAATGTACTTAACACTGCTGAACTGCACACTTAAAAATGGTTAAGATGATAAATTTTATGGTATGTCATTTTTACCACAATTTTTTTTAAAAAGAGTATCCCACGGAAGTCTGGGTTAATACATTCAAAACCTTATTAGAAGACTCTCTGAGATGAGAAAAAAATTTTCACCTTTGGTTTTAATCTAAGCTTTGCTTTCTTTCCACAGTGCAGCCTTCATATTCACGCTTCCTACAGCATCTCCCAGAAACTAAACGTTCCAATGGCCCCACTCTCAGAGCCTAATGCTGTTGGCATAGTCATCGCCCATGGTAAGCAGCCCACCCTCACTTCCGCAGGAAGAAGTGGCTGGGCACACTGAAACTCAATCACAGTGTCGAGCCCTGTGAGAAAACCACCATACGTGGCTTTTACCATCCTCTGCAGAATTTCTTGCAAGATAATGATACTGTGGGTTTTTCATAGACTCTCATCAGAGAGCAACATGACTTCTCCCTTTACCAAATTGTCAGTGGCCTTTTTTTCAGTTACAAGAGGCATGATGGGAAATAATCAGAATAAACTCATTCAGAATTATTCTCTTGACAGTAAATCCTCTCTGTTTCATTGCTAATATGTGCTGATGAGATGGTGGATTGTGTTGTAGGTAGCGTGGGGGATGCCATCTCAGTGATGATCCCAGATGTGTACATCTCAGATGATGGGGGTTACTCCTGGCTGAAGATGCTGGAAGGACCTCACTATTACACCATCCTGGATTCCGGAGGCATCATTGTAGCCATCGAGCACAGCAGCCGTCCTATCAATGTGATTAAGTATGCATGAGCTCAGCTCCACCCACACTATCTGCATAGAGAGCAACTGTGGGATGTTTGTCAGTTTGTTGGGGGGAAGTTACAGTCCCTGATTCAGATTAGTGCATTCTACAGAGCTGTAGGGAAGGTGCTTGAAAGGATTGCATTTAGAGCAACTCAAATTAAATAGCTTTGTTTTTTCCTCTGACTCCCTCTAGCTAACACTTTTCGTCACTTTTAAAAAATACTCTTCTCCCTCCCAACAAGAATATTATGGGAGCATTTAAGCACTCTGGAGGGGAAATGACTCCTTAAGTACAAGTTCTTATTATATAATTTCTGTTTGTTGACTTGGAAGCCCATTCTTACATGAGTCACTATCCTTTCTTCCTTTGGAAGAATTTTTTTTTTTTTTTTTTTCTTTTTGAGGTACGCGGGCCTCTCACTGTTGTGGCCTCTCCCATTGCGGGGCACAGGCTCCTGACGTGCAGGCTCAGCGGCCATGGCTCACGGGCCCAGCTGCTCCGCGGCATGTGGGGTCTTCCCAGACCGGGGCACGAACCCACGTCCCCTGCATCGGCAGGCGGACTCTCAACCACTGCGCCACCGGGGAAGCCCTGGAAGAATTTTTATAAAGGCATTTTCTTCTGTGATATTTGAGTGAATCCCTTTTCCCCGTTAACTATAGGTGTTAAAAATTAATATAATAGTAAGCCATCACCTAAATATGAGAGTTTTTCTCTGATTTGTTATCAAACAGCCGGTGGTTTCCTGATATTCCCGTAACTGTTGATCCTCTCTCATGATCTTTCTCTAATTGTGGTTTCAGGTTCTCCACAGACGAGGGTCAGTGCTGGCAAACCTACATGTTTACCAGGGAGCCTATCTACTTTACTGGCCTGGCTTCAGAACCTGGAGCTAGGTCCATGAACATCAGCATCTGGGGTTTCACAGAATCTTTCCTGACTCGCCAGTGGGTCTCCTACACCATCGATTTTAAAGATATCCTTGAAAGGAACTGTGAGTGTCTCCTTTGAACTTTTCTACCAGAAACTTGTGAGCCCATTTTCCTAAATAACCGATTCAGTTTAATTTCTTCTAGCTGGAATAAGAAAATCATGTGTGTGAAAGAGGACTGAAGGATGTTCCATGTGGGTTAGCAGGCAAAGGGATGGTACCAGAAAAGCACTTCCCTCTTTGGATTAGCACTGTCCAAGAGAAATAAAATGAGAGCCACGTATATAATTTAAATTATGCTATCAACTAGCTCCATTATAAAAGTAAAAGAGGCAAAATTTATTTTAATAATATAGTTATTTCAGTATGTCCAAAATATTATCATTTTAACATGTAAGCAATGTTTTTAAATTATTAATGAAACATTATACATTCTTTTTTTAAGGTATTTTAATTTTTTTATTGGAGTACAGTTGATTTACAATGTTGTGTTAGTTTCTGCTGTACAGCAAAGTAAATCAGTTATACACATACATATGTCCACTCTTTTCTAGATTCTTTTCCCATATAGGTCAATACAGAGTATTAAGTAGAGTTCCCTGTGCTATACCGTAGGTCCTTATTAGTTATCTATTGTATATATAGTAGTGTGTATATGTCAATCCCAATCTCCCAGTTTATCCCTCTCCCCCTTTCTGCCCTGGTAACCATAAGTTTGTTTTCTACATCTGTGACTCTATTTCTGTTTTGTAAATAAGTTCATTTGTACCTTCTTTTTAGATTCCACATACAAGCAATATCATATGATATTTGTTTTTCTCTGTCTGACTTACTTCACTTAGTACGATAATCTCTAGGTCCATCCATGTTGCTGCAAATGGCATTATTTCATTCTTTTTATGGCTGAATAATATTCCATTGTATATATGTACCACATCTTCTTTACCCATTCCTAAATGTCGATGGACATTTAGGTTGCTTCCATGTCTTGCCTATTGTAAACAGTGCTGCAATGAACATTGGAGTGCATGTATCTTTTTGGATTATGGTTTTCTCTGGATATATGCCCAGGAGTGGGATTGCTGGATCATATGGTAGTTCTATTTTTAGTTTTTTAAGGAGCCTCCATACTGTTCTCCATAGTGGCTGTACCAACTTACATTCCCACCAACAGTGTAGGAGGGTTCCCTTTTCTCCACACCCTCTCCAGCATTTATTATTTGTAGACTTTTTGGCGATGGCCAGTCTGACCGGTGTGAGGCGATACCTCATTGTAGTTTTGATTTGCATTTCTCTGATAATTTGTGATGTTGAGCATCTTTTCATGTGCTTTTTGGCCATCTGTTACGTTCTTTTTCTTCTAACTAGGGCCTCAAAATCCAGTGCATATTCTATACTCACCCTTATGGTAAATCTCAATTCAGACTAGCCACATGTGGACATCTAGGAGAGTATAGTTTTGTACTTTAGATCTCTGTAGCATTTTCTGAGAGTTTTTTCTGCTTGTAAGGATAATGCATGTTTTTGTTTGTCTAAAATTATTTCATAACACTTCAGGGTTTTTCACACTTGATTACAGCAGAACTGTAGAGGAAAGTGTGTTACAAAGACCATCTAACTGACTGTGTCACTTATCAAAATGTTGAAGTGAGGAAGTTTTCATGCAAAGAGTTTGGCTTGACCATTTCAGAATGCTGTGACTTCAAACTGGAAGGCATGTTAAAGGCCCAGAAAATGGCTTCAGAGAAGTTAAAATATTCATTGCAAGGTGTTCCTAAAGAATGACAAGCAAACCCAGGCCCCCAGTACCAAAGATGCTGACATTGTACTGAAGACATGGAGGATAAAAAAAAAAAAACTGGAGAAAAAGTGAAGACTCCCTGTGACCCATAGTTGCTTTCTGGCATAATATGATAGAAGACTTAAGTTTCGAGAAGCTCTGGTTAAATTTGGTCCTGACTGTTATTAGGCTGTGTTGGGGGCCCGTTTCCTCAGCATGTTACTTTAGTGAGTCCTGCAAGAAGCAGAAGCACTCAGTTTGGACCTTACTTTTCTACAAGATGTTTCAGTGATTTAAAATCGGAGAGTCATTATAATCTAAATTCACTAAATAGGCCGTAAAGGAGCTGGCTTATGAGTTTTCCCCTCAGCAGGCAGCTCTACAGTTATCCCTGAAGTGTAACATCATTAAAAGATTTGTTAAGCCCCTGCTCTTTTTTAAAAAATTTTATTTATTTATTTTATATTCATTTTTGGCTGTGTTGGGTCTTCGTTTCTGTGCGAGGGCTTTCACCAGTTGGCGGCGAGTGGGGGCCACTCTTCATCGTGGTGCGCGGGCCTCTCACTGTCGCGGCCTCTCCCGTTGCAGAGCACAGGCTCCAGACGTACAGGCTCAGTGGTTGAGGCTCACGGGCCTAGCCGCTCCACAGCATGTGGGATCTTCCCGGACCGGGACACGAACCCGTGTCCCCTGCATTGGCAGGCGGACGGACTCTCAACCACTGCGCCACCAGGGAAGCCCCAGCCCCTGCTCTTTAACAGGGCCCTGTTCTGGTCTTCACATCCCAAAAGATAAAAACCTAATCCACAGTCTTTAGGCCACAGCCTTTGAGTCATTTTTCCATGAGTGGATGATATGACACACTAAGCCAGGTTGACTGTCATCACGGTCTTCATTTGAAAGCCAGTCTACAAGAGTTAAAAGCCTAGAAAGTATGTTTCCCCTTCCGTTTGAAGCAAACTAACCCATAGTGAAATTAAACCCATGCTTTTGGCTAATTGGTGTCTTGTCCTAAAGGCAAGCATCTGGTTGCTTACCTGACAGCTCCTGCTGACCAAGGGCACAGGTGTGCAAGACTTAAAGACAGAAGCTTCTCAGTCTGGAAGGAACCTTAGAGGTTCTCCATCCAGCTCCCCACTTCAAAAATAAGGTTTTTCCTAGAACTCAAATGGGTCGTGAGATGCAAAGACTCCTCCCTTGGCATGAAGAAAAGCCCATTGCTGGTAGGCTCCCACTAATGTTAACTTTCATTTGCAGTTCCAAAGTGAAGCAATAGGTTGAGTCAAACATCCCTACTTTTCCTCTCCTCGTTCTTCCTATTGCTTGGCAGCTGCATCACATGGGTGGGTTCTGTCCCATGCAGTTTCCTGAACAGCCTGTCTTTCTTTTAGGTGAAGAGAAGGACTATACCATATGGCTGGCTCACTCCACAGACCCTGGAGATTATGGAGATGGCTGCATTTTAGGCTATAAAGAACAGTACCTACGGCTACGCAAGTCTTCCGTCTGTCAGAATGGTCGGGACTATGTTGTGACCAAGCAGCCGTCCGTCTGTCCCTGCTCCCTGGAGGACTTCCTCTGGTATCAGCATCCCTCAGATCCCTATCAGCCATTTCCCGTGCTGGAGGAGGCAAAAGACAGTTCAGAAATCTTTAAATCCTTTTCTTTCCCTTTTTCCTCAAGAGTGGAGTACTGTTGCTTCTTATTAAGGAAATTGAGGCACAGAGAAAGGGAACCAGAGTTGTTAATAATTGGACAGATAACATTGCATCAGTTACTTATTGGCCAGAACCAGCAACAACCCCTGGACATCCTGACTTGGCAGTGGTGGGAAGGAGAGAGGTACATAAGGAGGATGAGAATTAAAAAGGAGAGAGAGAGAAGATGATAGGACAGAAACACCAAGAAAAGTGGTACAGGAGCTCAGAGGAAACTGGACTTTAGCAAGCAGCCTGACAGCCTGGGTGTAGCAGGTAGGGTACTAGGTTTGGGGTCGTCTGCAGGACTGAAGGCAGAAAGAGTGTGGATCTGTCCCAAGAGAGGAGGTGACATCAGTAGGTGTGGTCTGTATGTCCCATCAAGGGTTAGAAGCCATCAAGGTGAACTCCCTAGAGTTCAGGACCATCCAGGCTTAAGGGTTAGTTTCTTGGCTGGCACAGGGTTAGTTGATTATACAAGGGCGAGGGAGTCCCTAGGTAGCCTAAGCAAGGTAACTTAGGGCAAATAAGAGGAACTGCTTCACATCACAGGTACTAATCTTATGGAACTTGTTACCTGCAAAAGATACTGACAGGAGGTAGAAGTGGATTTGGAAAAGAAGGCAGGCAGATAGCAGTCCTGTCCTCCCACAATGTATTCTCCTGAAGTGCAGGTGACAGAGAATGCAGGACTGAGCAAACTGCAGCCTGACCCAGTGTGTTTCCTCCTGCATGGCTCATATCTGTGGAATGGCCAGGGGTCCTCCCTTCTCTATTTCCGCAGGGGAAAATATCACTCAGATCACTTTGATGTTGTAATAGGGCTAGAGCTTATTCATACTGTCAAACTCTGAAGAGCTGTCTCCCATCCTTAACTGCACACAGGGTGGCTCTCGGTCACCTGAGCTTCTGCTGTTTTCCAAACATGTTGTGCTTCTTCAGAGCTCCATGCCACGTGCATGCTGCTGCTGCTTCCTGGAAGTCTTTCCCTGCTTGACCCCAAGCCTGGTGAATTCCTACTTAGCCTTTAATACTTAGCTCAGATACCGCCTTCTTAAAGCCTTCCCCAGATTTTCCTCATCTAGGCTCCTAATACAGCACTTACCATATTTTAGTTTTTGTGTATAGATTTGCTTCCACCATTAAACTCCAGACTCTTTGAGTGCATATTGTATTTGATAATCACATAGTCATAATGATAGCCGCTGACGTTTTTTAGCAGTACGTCTGTTTACACTTCCCCTCAGCAGCCCTGTGAGAGAGGTACTCTGGTTATTTCCATTTCACAAAGGGAGAAATGAAGGTACAGAGAGGTTATGACTAATTTGCCATCATGTGGCAGAGCTGCGATGTGAACCTGGCCATTCAGCTCCAGAGCCTGCCCACTGTACCCCACGTGCTTGAGAAATGTGTACTTTGTGAGTGGGAAGGGTATGGTCCCTGAAATTTTGGATTGAACACATAAAATTTTTGCCAGAAATTTCTCCTTGCTATTGGAGGTGTGGTATCTTCTGTATCTTTTGTTCTCTCTACCCTCTCCCTTAAATATTTGTCAGAAAGCCTTGAAGTACAAGCAGCATCTATATATTCACCAAATATTCACTGAATATTTTCTATGCACAGGGCAGTGCAAAGTGATAACAGGAAGTTTATTATAGACTCTCCTGGTAAGATGCACATAATTATGTTTGAAACAGAAGGTGGGATCCTTGGGGATTTAGAAAAGGGAGAGACTATTCCATCCAGAGCTGAAAGGAGGTAGGTGGGTCAAAGAAGGCTTTGTAGAGGAGGTGGCATTTGGGCTGAGCCCTGACGAGCCGTAGGATTTGACCATGCACATCTGGGAAGAAGCAGGTCGTTAAAGCCTGTGGACTGATGTGGGCTTAGACCACCCCAACAGCGTGATCAGGAAGGGTGTGCTGGAAGATAGGCCATGAGGGGAAGTTACAGTAGTCACGATGAAGTGAGTGGGTCCAGATGGGGGTGCTCAGGCTGTTTCCAACTTAGATGGTGGGAAGGAAGGTAGTGTCCTGGACAAACGGAGGAAATGACCGGAGGGACTGGCATGAAGGAGGAAACGTGATGTATTTTGAATGTTTTGTTTATTTGAGGTTCTGTCGGCAGATTTAGATGGCAGTGTCCAGCAGGTATTTGGAAATGTAGGATTAGAGCTCAAGAGAGGTAAAACCTAGAAGTTTTAGTTGCAACAAATAGTTAAGCTCATGAAGGGGGAGTAAGAGAATGAATTATAGGATCTTGGAAAACATCTGCACTTATGGGTTAGGAAGAGAGCAGAGCAAGCAGTGACCAAAGAAACAGACGAGTGCCGCTCTCAGGGCCTCAGTGGGTGGGGCACAGCATTGTGGCAAGTGCCCCAGAATAGGTGATCAGAGTGAACGAGACAGAGAGAGCCCCCTAGGTTGGATGACTGGTGAGCCCTGGGGGGCCACAGACATTCATTTTCAAGGTTGCAGAAGGGGGCCGAAGCCCAAATGCATAGAATAAAAAGTAAATGAGTACAACAGAACAAGGAAAAAATATTTTTTAAGAAATCTGGCCAGTAAAGGAGAGGATGGTGAAGGAAGAGGACAGGTTCAGGCTAAGGAGAAGCCTCCAGGTGAGTGGGACTAGTGGTCACTGCCACACTGTCCATGGAACGAGCCCCCGCCCAGGGGCATTAGGAAGGATGGGGCCGAGGCCACTCGTGTCATTTCTTTGGGGAAAGCAGAGAAAGAGCAGATGGGTGGCGCTATGGAGAGATGGGATAGAATGGAGGGCAAGAACAGGCATTCACATTGGCGGCAGGGACCATCTAAGAAACTAAGAGGGACACGGAAGTGGGGAAGGCAGGAAAGGTTTAACATACCCGCCATGGGTAGAACATGGGTAAATGAGTTATTTGGAGAGAAATAAAAGAGTTGTTGAGTGTCCCAGAGTTTAGATCTGTTGCTGATGTACTATTTCTCTGTGTCTTAGTCACGTGAGTCCCCACCCCCTGCAGGCTGCCCTCCTTCCCTTCCCGGAGCCTGAGCTGTCTGTGTGGGACTCCTAGCTACGGAGTCTGAAGCCCAATCCATAAGCTATTTTCCCTCAGTTCAGCCCTCCCCATGTGCTTTTTTTTCCTAAACAGACCTCTTTATATGTCACAGGCTTCCTTAGCTTTCTGGCAACCCAAGACTGGAATATTGACCATCCACTGCCCCATATAAAGCCTTCATTGCTAGTCACTTCCTGTCTTTCAGCAACTTTGAAAGATACCTTATTTGCTGATTCTTACAGTGATTTTGGCTACTTCCGTCCAGAAAATGACTCCAAGTGTGTGGAACAGCCAGAACTCAAGGGCCACGACCTAGAGTTTTGTTTGTACGGGAGAGAAGAGCACCTGACGACAAATGGGTGAGATGCCTGCTTCTCCCGTATCGGGACTGAGTCTCCACTGTGCAGAGTGAAAGCTGCGTCTCTCCGCATAGTTCGGAGCAGTAGCTGAGAGCACTCTAGAAAAATACCGTCTACTAAAACTTTCTGTGATGGGGGAAATGTTCTGTAATCTGCTGTGTCTGATGCGGTCGCCACTAGCCCTTTGTGGCTGTTGACACTAGTGTGAGTGAGGAACTGAAGTAATTTTAATTAATTTAAGTGTAAATAGCCACCACAGTAGAGAGCGCTGCTCTAGAGGAGGCTCACTGCCTCCTTCCCTGATAAACACTCCCCTCCCCTGTGGTTTATGTACCGCGTGTTGACTGCATTCCCTGGTCACAGTTCTTTGACACAGTCTCTTAAGGCAGAAAGGTGGCATGACCCTGCAGCAAGGCAAGGGATGTGTGGTCTGTCCAAGGACTGAAACTACACAGAATATCCCCAAAACATCCCTGCAGATCTCCCCCAAGGCCTGAAAGATGGTGTAATGACCAGAAGTTTTTCTGCAACTTCTAAAATCTTGTCTTCAGGAAGTAAGCAAGAATCCAGAAGTACATCCTTGTATTCTGTTAACAAATTTTCTCTGCCTCTCAGGTACCGGAAAATTCCAGGAGACAGATGCGAGGGCGGAGTGAATCCTGCTCGAGAAGTGAAAGACTTGAAAAAGAAGTGCACAAGCAACTTTCTGAGTCCAGAAAAGCAGGTATGTTAAAGTAGATCTGGTTTAGATACAAGTGGGGTTTCACGTTCTGCCAGGAATAGTCAAAGTTACAGTGTCAAGAACTCTGTTACTGAGTACAAGTGGCCAGACTACTTCTGTCAGGCTTCCCTTCGTACAGGAAACTGTCAGGATGAGGGATGGTCACATAACCCAACGCTAAGCTCATCTACCGAAAACGTTTTTGTTGGGGAAAAAAAAATGGTATTCAGTAAAGTTTTTCCAAGTCCTAGATGCATACGGTTGAGGAAATTTCTGAGGCTCAGAGTCATTTAGGAAAAAGACTCAAGAAGTTTGGCTGTAAAGGGCTGGAGTTTTACACATGTGGAAGGGAGGGCACTGGACCATAGGTAGGGTGGATCTCTTTGCCGAGTCATGTCAAGTGTGTTCAGAATGAAAAACTGAACTATGGTAATAAGGGGCTGGTTTTGATTTAGAAGCAAGTTTTAGGGCTGATTACAGTTCTGTAGCACTGAACTATCTGGCTGGAATATGGGGATATGGTAAAGAGGAAACCTCTTGATAAAGAAGCACTGGCCCAGCAGTGAGACTTGGGGCAGTAAACTGTGGGCCCCAGGTTCCTAATCTGGAAATTGAGAGGTGGACAATCTGCAGTTCCCTCCTATCTAACCTTCTAAGGGATGAGGGCCTGACAAGGGGTGGGATTAAGAAGGCAGTGGGAGAAAAATGTGTGGGTGTGTGTACTTGTCGGGGGCAAGTTCCTCCTTCTCTGCATCCCCGCCCTGCACTCCTGGTGGCTGTCCTCAGAGTGTTTGTGTGTGTGATTGCACAGGACTACCGCCCACAGGGACACAACTTGTCCCAGAATCCAGCTCCGCCTCCTCTTGGATACATTGAAAACACACACACCCTATCTCCCACCCAAAAGCAGGTAGGTCACACTCAAACAATGATACGGAAAGCTTATTTGTAAAAACATACAACAACTTAAGTAAAAGATAAATCTCGGTGTCATAGGATGGCTTGCCTAACATAACATTGGCACAGCTCCTTTCCAGGTAATTGGCCCTGTTTTAGATTCATTCAGCCCACTTATTATCATAGTCTCCCTTTCCTGCTTCACCCTTAAAAGCTCCAAGACTTATAAACAGTGGTAGTGGGGAACAGTCACAATTACCATTTGATCTAGGTAGTTGCTACGACTTCCAGTGTAACTTTGACATGGAAGCCACTGAGTTTGCACCATTCTGACAGCTTTAAGGCAGTTGAAGTTCTGGTCACCCTCTGCCAGCTGTGATATTCTCCTGGTAGCACTGAGATGGTTCATCTTGGGGGCGGGGGTTGGGAAAGTATCATCATTAGGTGCCTAGAGACTGCAGATCATTCAACAGAGAAATAGGGGAATGAGCAGCCTCTTTGAATTCTGTCTGAGAATATGCACACCCAAAATTGTTTGTGTTTGTGTTTTAATTTATCAAGAATTCCAAGTCAAATTCTGTTCCGATTATCCTGGCTACTGTGGGATTGATGCTGGTCACAGTCGTAGCAGGAGTGCTCATTGTGAAGAAGTACGTCTGTGGGGGAAGGTAAGGAACAGAAATCAATCAAACCAGAAAGTCCACCGAGGGCAGACGGTTGAGTCAGCCCCTGGCAAAAACTAACTAGTTGAAGTGATGTTACTGAAACATCAGGCCCAAATCTTTCCTTACATTTTCCATATGCCAGCTACGGGCTGTGCTTCCTATATGTGTGACTCATTCTGCAAGTGTGTAAAACTTGGAAAATCCACCGTCCTATAAGAAATGCACCCCTCCTCCCCATGTGAGAGTTGACGGTGGTTTCCACCCGCAGGTTCCTGGTGCATCGATACTCTGTGCTCCAGCAACATGCGGAGGCCAACGGTGTGGATGGTGTGGATGCTTTGGACACAACCTCCCACACTCATAAAAGTGGTTATCATGATGACTCAGATGAGGTGAGACTCTTTCTTCTTGAGGGGTGGTCCAGAAATTTTTAAAAAGGGTGATCTTTGGGCTTCCCTGATGGTGCAGTGGTTGGGAGTCCGCCTGCCGATGCAGGGGACACGGGTTCGTCCCCTGGTCCGGGAAGATCCCACATGCTGCGGAGCGGCTGGGCCCGTGAGCCGTGGCCGCTGAGCCTGCGCATCCAGAGCCTGTGCTCCACAGCGGGAGAGGCCACAACAGTGAGAGGCCCGCGTACCGCAAAAAAAAAAAAAAAAAAAAAAAGAGTGATCTTTTCTTACTCATGGTCAAGATAATGATTGAAGCAAAGGAGGGTATAAGCTAGAAGCAGCAATTTAATGACTGTAAGACTTGGCCAGCCCAGAAACTAGGTAATGGCTTTCAAAATAGGGATTTTTTTGGTCTGTAAATAATATGGCCTATGTCTTTCTTTTCAGGACCTCCTGGAATAGCTCCTCAAAGGAGCTGGGACTGAGCACAGATGATGGAACCGCAGTACCTCTTACACTCCCTGTGGCTCCGACTTGGGGAAATAAATTTCCCATTGCGAGGGACCCAGCTCTGTTTCTGCTGCTTCCATCAAAGCCAAAAGGACCTACACTAAAGAAATGGGGGGTGGGGACCCTAAACACTCTTACAATTGGCCCTGAGAAGAGAGGGAAAATTTTTAATTCTTTAACTTTTCATTTCAAGTTCTGTCTTTTTGCAAGGTACGGGCCCTTTTCGGTTTTGTTTTTGTTTTTTAAGGGAAATGAAATGGAATTGAAGGGAACTTTTCACTAACCCCACTGTTGCATGTTTTGCATGGCGCCTGCCCCAGGGCACCTGCCAGCTTCAGCATCAACTCTCACAAAGCACTTGGTGCCGTCCCTGGGCTGTGCTGGCAACACGAAGCAGCCGCAGAGATGAGCACAGAGGCTGCGATGACTGGCACAGCCTGGGCAGCCTTTCTCCATCTGGGGACAGCCCCGCTCCAAGAACACTGCACACCAGCTCCTCACACAGATCCCTGCTTTTTGTTGTTGTTGTTGTTGTTTTTTCAGGGACCATAGGCCACAGTGATTTTTCTTTTCCCCTGTTTAATTAGGCAATACCCTCATTAATTGCCCTTTGGCAACTAACTTACATGTGCTTCCAAGACACTAAATCAGGAAAACTTAAAGGGTAATATTTTTAATTTGGGGCAGGAAAAAGGGAGCAGCAGAGAATTGACTAGATTTAGCACCTATTAAAGGAGAAACTCTTGCTTCTTCCGAGATCTTTCAAGCCATGCTTTGTGTGTGTGCCAGTGGACTTGCTCAAGGTCTGGGTTCAGGCTTGCCCGGGCTGTGTGCCCAGGCTGAGCGAGCTCTTCGCTGGAGTGGCTGGTGGCATGGGCCGTGCAGCCCCTGAGGATGGCACGTCACAGTCTTCTGCGTCCCCTCCTGCCTGCTGTGCTGGCTCCTTGGTGAATCATTAGAATGGCTGCTTATTTGCTTCCTCTTAGGTTGCTGCTCTGCATGGAGCCATGACTAGACATGTTTTCAGATTTAGGCTTTTTTAAAAAAATCAGAATTTTATTACCAGACTCTCCTCCTCTGCCCTTTTTCCCAGCTTTGCCAAGTAATTTGTTGGCATGAAACTTTTGGCTGAACCAACTGAAAAACACACTTCTAGTGTAGATGATGTTTCGTGTGATACATTAAGTTCGTATTTTAAATTTAAAAAAATTTTCCTTTTGACATTTTTAAAAATGAGATAAATTAGAAAATGTAGCAAGATGGATTTTGGGGTGGCCATATAGTGATGGAAAGCTGCAATCGTTAGTTTTAATACAGCTTGACTATTTGCTATACCGGAATATAGTAGCACGTTTTCAGTCTTAGCATACCTACTGTGCCGGTCACAGTTTCTCCCAATAATTATGATTGGGACATTCTTTGATAAACTGCCGTTTTGTTGCTAGTTCACTTTATGGCTAGAAAGTCAGGAAAAAGTAAATGTGCCAAATTAACTGTTGTCAGAATGCGTGAGCAGATGGCTGAGTTCTCTCCTCACCAGAATGGATTCACAGCCGCAGGGAAAGTGGGGGAGGGAATGGATGGAGAATTCTAGAGACTTTGAAACTGCAGTAAACTTAAATGAGTCAGGGAGCTATAAAGTTAGGGCAGTTTTTGTAAAGAGAGTTAATACTTGTTAGAGCCAGAGAACACTAGTCTTTTAGGAAAAGCTCATTCCTTTTACAAGGTTTTTAAATTAAAAGTAATTCCAAAGATATACCAGCTCACAAATGATTAAGTATCGGCTTTTGTCCCCGGTCGCCCTCACCTCCTGCCCAAAATGAATTTGATGTCCAGAAAAGACCTACTTACACCATACACCTCTTCTCCCCACATATACCCGCTCGGGTAGGTGTGCTGATACATGGTAATTCTCTGATTAGTTTTAAGATAGGAAAGTTAATATTCTTCTCTAACCGTATAAGATTAGGGCTCTTTGCCTATAATGATATTTCTATAGAACTTGGCAGTTTTCACAGCACTTTTTCTCTTGCATTATGTAATTTGAACCTTACAACATTCTCGTGAGATTTAAAAAAAAAAAAGGCGGGGGTTGTAATCCCCATTAGAGATGGAGCTGAGGTACAAAAACGGAGCAAGTCGCCAGGGTCCCTGTGTGTTACGAGCACCGCCAGTGGTTGTCTTCAGATCTCGTATACGTTTTGATGCGCGCCAGTGCTGAGCACCTGGAGAGGGCTGCTCTCTTATAGATGACTTGCTATTCTTTAGGATGCGGATCAGTGACATTTCTTGCAGAGCAGTATTTAGCTCTTTTTTGCCACCTTGGTAAACAGAAGAGTTTATTCTCCTGTTGTTCATGGTTGAAAACAAAAGTAATGGTAATTTTGAATATGTGTTTAGAAACCGCCCCTCACCTTGTTGAGGGTCACTGTTCAAGAGTGCAGGAATGGAATCTCCATTGATGAGGCACCCTCTTCATTCTTCTTGTCCTCCCACCACTGGCTGGCTAGCGAGCTCAGTTGGTTTGAGGACTGCTAACAAGCCTGGCTAGTTAGCCTTCTGGGTCAGCCTGCACTCACACAAGTGTATGCCCTCAGCCAGACAGGAAAACGGCCTAAATCCATGACAGCTTCTAAGAAAAGAAGATTTCCAATTTGTCCTATCGATGTTAGGTTAGGAGAATTATCTTTGAAAGTAAAGTTGTGTAAAGTCTCAGGCTTGATAGCAAAAGATTATTTCAACAATAGAAGTTAGCACTGTAAGGTAGGTTGGACATATTAGACGGTCCAAAGTGACCTGAGCTCTAAAATCCAGGCGGAGAACTCATCATCCTTCGTGCTCTGTGGACAGGTGTCTTGGACGTAAGGGGGCTCTTGGTTTTTAGTGAGACCAGAGACCAGGGATGCATACACCTAGGCTGTTCATTGAATGGGAATGCCCCTTAGAAGAATGAAAGCGTTTGGAGGATTGTGGCAGTTCTAGGCTGGGCTTAAGAGATTCAACAGATTAGCTGTAACTAAAACTTAGAATTTGCCGTCTGCCTCTGAATAGGCTTTCCAGTGTGCGTCTCTGTAATTCTTAGGTTTGCCTCTGGGCCTCTACATGCCCAAGCTGGCCTTTCATCCCTGACAGATAAGTAATGAACTGGCCACCGCTGGCTCTGTAAACCATTGCTGGTTCTCCCATGGCCTTCATCACGGTACAAGGATAGAGAGAGGAGTGCAGGGCAGTTCACATCCACCCCAGGTGGCAGGACTGTCGTGACTTGAGTCATTTCTTTATTTTCTAGGCAAATGATTCAGGTAGAGAGATTCTCTCTTTCCTTTTCGGAGAGCTTTAAAGAGCCCCGCTCCTGTATGCAATGGCTTAGAGCTCGCCCTGCTCATTTTTGGTACCGCCCCCTTGCCTCACATGAAGCCCAGATACTTGGAACTGCTAAAATAGGAAGAGATTCAGCTTTTCAACTTTGCTACTACCTTCCCTCAAGCAGGAAGATTAACATGGACTTACATGTCCTTTGGACAAAAACCAAAGTTTAAGATTTGCCACATGATGGAGTGATAGGGAGGGCCAGACTTTCAGCACTGGCACTCAGCAGGTGCCAGACTTTCTGTTCCATCTGCCACTGATCCGCCCAGCTCAGGCAGCTCTGGCAGTGCTGTCCTGCCCTAGCAGAGCCCAGGCCTCACCCTCATGGAGGATGATTAAAATAGCAGGAACATGTTGATTTCTTGGCTACTTTGCATTATAACAATAAGAATCAGAACATTAATTAGAAATTGTCTTCAACAACTTAACTGTACGCATTTTTTCACACTGGTACATTTTTAAGCGTCCTTGTTTATATAGGATAACTTAAACTAATCTGTACCTTTCTATATATATATGTGTGTGTGTACATATATACATGTATAAACTGTATAGTGTACATGTTAATGATTTATTGATATGTCCCAAGTCTTTAATGCAGTTCTCATCCTCCGCATGCCCTCAGTTTGTGGTCGGGTGACTTAAATGTTCCTGATGATTCTGCCCACCTCCTGTGTTTGGACGTCTAGGGAGGAGGGGTTTGATGGCACCCTCCTTATCCTCGTGCACAGAAATGCTCAGGGTCCCCGTGTGCCTGTTGTCCAGCCCTGTCTTGTCTCTTGTTCCCTATCAGCATGTGGTCCCTCCTTGCTCTGTAACTTCTCTGCCTCCACCCCAAGCTGTCGGTACAAAAGTGTAAAGCAGTATTAAGATCGTTACTGCATGTATGCTAAAAACCCAAGTTTTCTGTTCCCTTGGGACAGAAAATTGCATGTGAGGTGGGATAATCAAGTTTCAATGACCAATGTCGGTTACACAAAAAAGCCAGACCCTAGAATAAAATTCCACAAAATGGAAATAAAACTCAAATTTCTTTAGCATTATGTAAATAAATCTGGGTGTGTTTAACTTTGTACTGGTAATTTTCTGTATATTTGCAATATTTGGGTTAGAAATAAAACAGACTGGACTTTGTTACCTGACCTACTAAAATGACTAAGCTACAGTTTGTTAATATGAAAGCTTTTCCAGTTTTCTAGCTTCAAAAATCAAACTCCAGCAACCAGAGAATAAGTCAGTTAAAGAGCCAGGACTATTCATTTATAGCATGTAAGGTATTAGGTAATTTGTAGGAAAAACTACTCACCTGTTTCTGCTTTATGCTCACAAAGATCTGCCTCCCATGGGTATTTGTAAAAGCAGCTTTCTTGTTCTTACTCCGGGAAAGTGTAGCTGAGCCACCCCGTACAGCTTCTCCGTTTCAACCGCTACACTCTTCCTTCTGCACGCAGCGGCATGTCATTACTCTCTTGAATTCCATGTTCTTCTAGCAGGTTGATAAGTAACACCAAGGAGTTTACCTTCCACACCTTTCCATCTGCCCCTCTTAACGTTTCTCCTGCTGCACTTACTCGTAGTCCTTCCTGACCCATTTCATTTAAGGACCTTCAAAGAGTTGCAACTTTCCTCCTCCAAAATATTTCTTTTAGGGGAGGTTCCTGCCCACCCCCACTGAGCCTTTAGCCAAGGCTCACGACTGCTCAGCCTTCCGTCCTGGCGGGTATTTCCATTTAATGCTTGCTCTGGCGTCGTGGTCTAAAGATGACCAGGCAGAGACCTTGCTCTTGAGGAGCCCATGTCTGCTGGAAGAGCCCTCCCCCAGGAGGTTATCCAAGGTGGTTTATTTTCTGGAATTCTATCTAACATAGTGTTCTAAGACTTCCTGCAACAGAATCAGTAGGTTTTTTTTTAAATGCATATCCCACTTAGACCTATTAAATTAGCCTTTCCAATGGATAAGACCCTAGGAGTCTGCCTTTTTTATTTGATTCTTCAGTTGCAACAAGGAGCTAAGACCAAAAGCCTGGGCCAATCTCCTCATCAAAGCATGGATTAAGTGGGGTATAAGAGGGGGTGTTTGGAGTCCCCTGGTGTACTGTCTGGACTCGTAAGGGCTTTGGCTGGGTCAGACGAGAGAAATAGGTCAAAGAGGCCTTTACACAAATCCTGACATGACACAGCGCAGCCTCTCACCACCAGCCTGAGGTCAAGCTCCACAGTTATCCTCTTCAGTCATCCGAGCTCCTGATAAACAGCTTCCTGGGCACCAGCTGTGTCTACAGGTTGTCCTAGCCCTCGGTCCCTATACAGGTTGCAAAGATGAGTTCTGGGCTTCTGTCCCACACCCCAAGATAGTAACAGGCTCCCAGGATCCTAATGACTGCCCCCAATTTGACGGCTAAAGGGGAGAAATGAGTAAGGAGCTCATTCATTCAACCATACTCATTTGTTTCCATAAAAAATAAAGGAGAGGAGGGGAAGGGGGGAATGTGGGAACTCTACTTTCCACTCAACTTTGCTGTGAACCTAAAACTGCTCTTTAAGCCTAAAGAAAAAAAAAATATATATATATATATATTCACAGAGGGGATGCCAGCTTCTGGAGATGAGAAAGTAGAGTATGATAGGAAACCAGATTGATTGGATGGAGTGCATAGAACATATAAATGATGGTCTGGTGAGCCTAGAAATCACATGGGACCGTTAGTATGTAACACCTACTGTGCTCTGGCCACTTTCATGTACTTTTACCATTTTATCTTCAACACAATTGTGGCATCATCATCCCTTGTTTCACGGACCAGGGACCTGAGGTTCAGAGTAAGTGGTTTTCCCAGGGTCACCTAGCAAATGAGTGAGTAGTAGAGCCCAGAGTCACACTCAAGTCCTCTAACCTTATGCTCCTGGCTCTCCCCTCCATCACTGCTGCCTCTCACTTAATTTGTACTTTATCTCATAGGCAAGGGAGCTTTGAAAGGGACAAGTGCTGGCCCAACCTAAAAATAGCTTACATTTATCGAGCACTTAGTCGGCTACACTCTGCTAAGCACTTTACCCAGATTACCTT
The DNA here is from genome assembly GCF_964374135.1 of Grampus griseus. NCBI lineage: Eukaryota > Metazoa > Chordata > Mammalia > Artiodactyla > Delphinidae > Grampus > Grampus griseus. The sequence goes on from NC_139017.1 coordinate 87,615,459, forward strand.
TGAATCCTCACAGCAACCCTATGGCTGTTATCTCCACTTCACAGATGAGGAAACAGACCTGAGAGAGACTGTGATGTGTGGTTACAAGTCACACAGCCAATTGGTGATGGAGCCAAAGTGAGCCGGGGGGTCTGGCTCCAGTGTGCAGACCCTGCCCTGCACTGCCACGGTGGGGAGTGGAGAGGATGGGGCCGCCCCCATAAAGGCTGAGCTGGCGAGACTTTACAACTCAGCGAATGTGGGAGCAGAGAGGGAGAGACCACCTAAAGGTGTGCCTGTGAATCAGCTAATCCTGGGGCCCCTTCCTTGGACCTGGACACCCTTGGATGAACTGGAGGTCAGGAGCCGAGATGTCACCCAATCCTCCTGCCAGAAGCCAGAGGCCCCATTTGGATGGTCTGGGTGGGGAGGGGCTGTTTGAAAAGCTCGAGCGCTCCCCTCCCTCCCTGGTGTTGTGAGAGAGGTGTCGGTTCTCTCTCCCAAGATAACAGGACTACCGGGTCCTCCTCCTGCAGCTATTCTGGGCTGCGGTCCGCTCCCCACTCTTCCCCTGGCCCCTGCTTCAGCCGTCTGGGAGTAGCTGGGTGGGAACAGGCCAGCCCTGTTACATAACCCTGTGTCTGGGACCCTGGGGAGGCCGGGCTGGCGAGCAGGTGCTCAGCCCCTCCCTCGCCACCAACAGTGAAAATCTTTCTCTGGAGCCCAGCCTTGGGGTGGCCCAGCATGGAGGCAGCCACAGCTCTGGAGGTGGCCTCGGATCCACGCTGAAAGTGAAAGAAGCCAGCCTAGCGGATGCTGACGGAGCCCAGGCTTCACCTCGGCGGGGGGCTGTCAGCCCCATTCCCCAGCTCCTGCCCCCAACAGAAGGTGATCCATGGGGATGGGGAGTGAGCGTTGGGAGTTGGGAGAATGCGCTACCGCCCTGACTGCACCTCCATGGGTTTTGCGGATCTAAATGGTTTCACGGGATTGGTACTTAGGGTGGGGAAGCATCCATTGGAGCCCCCACCCCCTTCCTTGGTGGATTCTAGCTTGCTGCTCAAATGTCTCTGCTGGGTCTTTGCTTTTTACCTGAAAAGTCAGTGAATGATGTTTGTGGCAATTTACAGTGACTGATAATGATAGGTTTGTATTTTTACCTTTAAAATACGTCTGTCACAGGGACCTGATATACCAATGCCAGTCAGGAAGGGAATGAGGGGTGAGATGGTGTCCATCTGGATTTGGAGAAGAAAGAAACAAAAAGCTTAGAGCCACCGGGAGGCTAAGTGGTGAACAGTATGTGACGCTCCACTTCGCCCTTGGTAGAGCCGTGGGTCCTCCACCTACCCTACCTACATCTCCACTGGCTTCCACGGGAAACCCTAGCCTATTTGAGCCTGAGCTCCACGGAAGCAGAGACCGTCCGGAAGAATTTGGCTGCCTCTCTGTGGTCTCTGTGAGCCTCTCAACATAAAGGCATTTTCGAACTAGGAGGTGGTGGGTGCCCCTTCCAGCCCCAGAGTTCCCTGCCAGCAGCCCTGCTGCCCAGCCCCCAGACTGCCCCTGGCTGAGGCCTTTGTAGCTAACAGCTCTGTGACATTTACCCTGGGTGGCTCCCACTGCACCTGGCTCAGCCGACAGAAGTGGAAGACGGGAGCCTGGCTCTTCCCCTCTCCTGCGAGGTAATCGGCGGAAGCAACTACGGGGGCTGCACGAAACATTTAAGACAGTTCCCTGCACAAAGTCCCCACTTCTGGCCCCTTGGAGTCTTGAGTGCAGAGGATGCAAAGACCACAAACGAGACACCGTGGAATCCCTGGGTAAGGAGAGGTAAGAAAAGAAGACAGCATCTAGACTCAATTCCCAGGGCCACCTCCAGCAGCTCCGTGACCTTGGCCAAGTCAATGGACTGCTCAGTTTCAATTTCCTCTCTGTAAAATGGTGAGTAATAGTATCGACCTGGTAAGGTAGTCGAAAGGATTGTTGAGATAATCCAAAGTGCCTTGGAAGAGGCCAAACAAAGATACGAATAGATAATAAATTATTTCCAAGTCAGGGATAAAGACTGAGTTCTCCCTGCAAATAGGGTTGTGGAGGGAAAGTTTGCTGCCTCTTATCATCCTGATGGAAGATGCTGGGTCTTCAGAAGCTATTTGTATGTCAGGGGCAGAGAGCCGACCAAGTTTGCCCCACTGAAAAACAGGTAAAGAGAGCAGAAGTTATTGGGAACATACTAGGCTGGAATGGTCTTGAGGCAGAAAATCAGTTTCTTCCCGAAAAGGCCCAGGGAATAAGTCACAGGCAGAGGGAGAATGAGAGCCAGGACTGCTGACTCTCTGACCACTGGTCTCCACAAAATCCTGGGGGAGGGTGCTCATCCCTTCCACACTCCTCCCTCCTGACGGCCCCTGGCCACAGCCCCCAAGTGCGGCCTGAAGGGCCCTGATCTTGTGTGTGGCCTCAGGGCCACCAGCACCCAGTGACTCAACCCACCTACATGCCAGAGGTCACTAGCAGCAAGGACTCCTTGTGACATTGTGCAAAGTGTTTGCATCTGTTATCCAGTTGGGAAAAGAAGACATGAGTTCAAACCCTAGCTCTGTCCTGTGACCCAAGGCAAGTGAATCCACCCCTCTGGCTTCTATTTTCTCATCTGTAAATTGAGAGGTTGAACTAAATCAGAGCTCTTAACCCTTCGGTGGATATGGATCCCTAGGAAAATCTGATGAAAGCTGTGGATTCTTGCTGCAAGAAAAATACTCAACAAAGTTCAGGGAGTTCAGAGCATCACTGAAGCCTAGCCAGAGGTCTTCAGGGGGGTGCTATGGTGCTGGACTAGATGGCCCCCAAGTTCCCTGTGAGCATCAAGGACTTTTCCTTCCTCTTAACGCCTCCTCTTCCTTATGGGGAGCTCTATGGGACATAGAAGGGCACAGTGGCTAGCATGTGAGTACACATGAAATAGAGCAGGCATCAAAATGTTTGTGACATTAAAATGAACTGCAACTGGCCGACACGGAGCTTTTAGTCAAGAAAGACTGCTCCATGGCTAAAGAAGCAGAAGTAGGTGTTTGGCATTGGGAAACCATCCTCTGTCACTCTCAGCACTGCACAGAGGCACTGTGTCCTGGAGGCAACGCTGGGCAGGGGCCAGAGGAGAGCTTCCGAAAGAGTGAGAGATATGGGACAGACTGCACCCTGACACGGAGAAGACGGGACTCTGAGACCCAGTAGGAGGGCCCGTCTGCTGATCTCAGCTCGATTGCTTCCAACTGACCCTGTGTCCTCTTTCAGTCTGGACTGTTCTGTGTCTTCCAGGCTTGGGAAGCTGAATCCCTAGCCTTGAAGTGACCATCCTTCCTTCCTCCCTCCCACCCTCCCACTGTCCCTTCTTATCCTCTTTCTTCCTTCTACAAATATTTACTTTGTGTCTATTATGTGTCAGGCACTGTTACAAAAATGCACAAAATAGGCAAAAATAACTTCCCTTGTGGAGATTACATTCTATGTAAGGAGATAGATAATAAATAGGCAAATAAAATATATAAAATATCAGAAAGTGAAAACTGCTATGCTGAAAAGTAAAGCAGAGAAAGAGGAGGGTATAAAGTGCTGGGGTGGGAAGTGTACTTGCTGTTTCAAGCAGGATATTCAGTGAAAGTCTTGTTAATAAGGTCATCTGAGCAGCAACCTAAAGGAGACCAGAGAACAATGCATGCAGATATTGAGAGTGAAGGTTTTCCACAGACAGAACAGTAAGTGCAAAGGCCCTGAGGCAGGAGTGTGCATTATGGATTGGGGCCACTGTGGCTGTAGCAGAGTGAGGGAGAGAATAGCAGGTTTGGGGTCAAAGAGGTAGCAGGACCATTGTGAACACTGGTTCAACCCTGAGACAGATGGGCAGCCAGCGCAGGGTTTTAGGTGAGATCTGGCATGATCAGGTGTAGGTTTTAAGACTTTTCTGGCTGCTGAGTTAAGAATAGGCTATAGGCAGGCTTTAGACACTAGCAAGATTGTCAACTGAGAATAAGGATTCAGGAAAAGGTATGGAAGTTTTAGAAGAGGGTGTACAACAGTCACCCAGGAGAACAGGAGATTGAGTGAATTAGGGAAGTCTGGCAGATCTGCCAGGGTCCATTTGGAGGCAATGGCCATCAATTTAAAGTCAGCATAGTTTTGTAATATTTTTCCCCAGTCGTGTTTGGCTGTGTGGATGCAGACACTGAGGGGGTGTATTTAACTGGGGCTGGGTATTGCTAAGAAGTGGAAAAGGATTAGGGCTTTGAGTGGGTATGCAAGGGAGTGAGTCTAACGATGACCATGGAATCTAATTTGGGTGGGAAAGAAAGTGGTAACATGGAGGGGTGATGGAGAGTGAAGGGGTGGGAAGATAATGGATCAGAGGTCTCAGTGGGCTGAAGGATCACTGCTGGCAGAGCTTTAGAGGGAGGGAGCTGAAGGGATAGAGACTGTTCATTAGGTTATGCGACCTCAGAATTTAAGGCTCAAATACAATAGATGTTTATTCCTTACTAGCAAAACAACTAAAAGCAAGTGTTCCTACTCAGCAGATAGTTCTCCAGCACTAATTCAGGGACCCGGGCCTCTTCCATCTTGTGGCTCCGCCATGCCTTAGGGCCCCGTGATCGCCTGCATGCAGCTAGCAGATGGGAAATAGAAAACTCATTCATTAAAAGCCTCGACTCAGAAGTGATTCTCATCACTTCCACTCACATTTCACTGGCAAGAACTAGTCTCACTGTCATACAGCAAGTGGGGCCGCTCCTTCTCAGAGATCCCTATACTATGGAAGAGATAATATGTACAAATTGTTGTGAGCAATTAGCCATCCCTGTCATGGAGGTGGTGCTGAGAGAGTGGGACGCTTGAAATTCAGATTCTATAGTGGCTATAGTTATTGGTCTAGACAATGACCAAAGGAACCATGGGCTGAAGCAGGGGAGGACAAACTCATTGGAGGAGTGGCAGGCAAGGCTGGGAGCGGCCCTGCAGGGACTGGAAGTCTGGGTGTTGAAATGAGCAGGAATCATGACTGGAGAAATGTTGGAGAAAGTGACACTGAGCCAGGGCTACCGTCATCAGCGTGAGGGGGAGACTGCCACAAGGGGAGAGGGTGATGGAGTCTTTTCCTCAGAGAAGTATTGCCTATTTCTATGTCCTTTTATTTTTTCTGATCTTAGTTTCATGGCCTTCAAGGAAGTGACACTCTTGTCCTTCACAAGGTTTTTAGGTTTATTTTTTTGAAGTCACCACATTTCTTTCCCACCACACTCCTCCAGACAAGTTTCTGATAAGGTCAAGTCCACACCCTATGCATCTGCTAATGCTTCTGTAAGAAATGCTGGTATTTTTTGGATCCCTGGAAATCTCTGGGGTTTTTTGGGAGCCATAGCTTGCCTTGTGCATTTGCCCTCTTTTGGTAACCGTTCACTCACACAGGCCTGTGCATGTGTGTGCACACATGCACACGAACTCACAGTCTTGCACACTCACACACGCACACACTCCTCCACTATTTCAATGTGTCTATCTTGTTCCTTCATTCTCTGGGCCATAATTAATACCATCAATCTGAACTACACAGTCCTTAGGGAATCGCTGGCAGAAAGTCTTTAGCCATGTGAAACCAAGTTATGAGAGGATGGGAACAATTATTTCCCATGAGCAGAGAATAAGGAAATGGGCATAAACCTCAGCAGGATGAAATTCGGTAGAATTAGGAAGGATTTTCTAATGAAGAGAAGTCGAGATCTCTGGACTTTAAGTAGTTTCCTCTCCGCTCCTTTTTAAGACAGTATTCTGTCTGAGAGAAATTCAGTGCTGAGAGCAACACAGCTCAGAAGCCAAGGGCTCTCAAAGGACTTTTCAAAATGTCTTTTACCTGAGACTCTATGAAGGGAGAAAATCTCATAGACAAACTGCGGCTGTCTCAGACCTGGTCTTAGAAACCCGAGGTTCTGCTTTAGGGCTGTAGCCTTTGGTTCACATCCCTCCTGGCATATGAAGAGGAGAAAGACCTTGGGCGTCAGGGAAAGCCATGTTTCTCCAAGGTCAGTACAATTAACACCTCGCTTGACTGTGGATGTGTGAAAAGAGATGTCCCAGATGAGCCCTCCTATTAACACTCTTAGCAAGGGGTCAGATTGCTCTTGTTTGCTGGGCAGATTCAAGGCCTGGGGTGCTCTGGGGAAGAGCTTGCTGCAGCCCAGGCACCTGGAGCTGTCACACACTTTCACCTCCCATATTTTGTCAGCGGCTTTAGCCTTAAGCCCATCCTCTGCTCTCCCACTGGGGCTGGGAGACTGCTGAGAGCAGAATCCTCGCCTACTAGTCCTCAGACTTAGAACATTCCAAATAGTAACTTAAGTTTGTCCCCTACTGATTCACCATCTTGTCAGGGAATCCCACTTCTAAGCAAAGAACTGGCCCGGGAGCCCTCCAGGGAGGAAGAATCCACCATCCTGGCTGTCAGCCTTTCTCCTCTGTCTCTGCCCCCTGCTGGCATCCCCTCTGGATCTCAGGGCCATTCTGCTCATCCTCCTCCTAATTCCCCCATCTTAGCTTACGTTCCACATAAACTTATTTCTTTCATTTTTCTCCTTAGTTCAAGTGAAACAATGCTAACCTTTTCCAAGATACTTTTCTAGGAAAGACTAAGTGGGAACAAATACTATATACATCAGCATGCACCTACCTATAGAAGCCCCCTTCCTACCTGAGGTGTAAGCAGAGCAGGGCTCAACTGGCACCTCTTCCAGGCATGACAGCCTGGGTTCCTTTCCTCACATCAGCCTTTTTAATCCTTGAGTGTGGCCCCCTGCCTTCCCTTCTTGGCCTCTTCTCTCCAGGGGCAAGATCACTGCAGGAGCCCTGACTGTGGTGCCCAGTCCCAGGTGGACACTGAAGGGCAGGTAAGTGGACAGATATGCTGTCATGCTCAGAGAACAGGTCCTTCAGACACACGTTCCTAGATGGTGCCAGCACGACTTCACAACCGGCCGTGAGGTCAACAGCAAAGCTGTTTCTCTCTCCCAGCCCTTTCCTTCCAGTCTTCTCCTTGCTCTGGGTGCTCACCAAGGTCCTTCCTAACTCAGAGGTTCTGTAGGCAGCGCAAGGGACAGCAGAGCCGGCTTCTCCTCAGCCCTCTCCCCGGCAAGCGTGAAGGGTTAGGTCCCCACCCAGCAGTGGGGAACCAAGCCCAACAAGATGAAGTTTTGACCCTCCTTTTCAATTGCCGCCCTCTTTTTGCAGAAAACCCTGAAGTCATATCCGCCTGTTCTCAACTCCTTGGTCGCTTGCCAAGATGGCCACAGGAAAGGAACACATCACACAACACTTCTTCTGTTCTTCATGCCCCGCCTCCACCCAAACTGCCAAAGTCGAACAGAGGGCAGCCGAGCAGGGTCATTCAGCTGCCTGGGTTCCAAGCTGAGTCCTTGCTGAGGCCTCAGGCCCTGGGCCGTACGGGCAGGACAGCGCTTAGAGCACTGGAGGCCCTGTACCACACAGTTCCCACTTCTGTCAGGGTAGAGGGGTGAGGCGCAGCCTAAGACAGCACAACCCAGGTTAAAACGTAAGCCACACGGTAAAAAAGGAAACTAGGCAAATAAAATGGACAGCATGCACTGAATATTTCTGTCTATCTTTATCCACAAAGCCCAAGTTATCTCAAGATGCTAATCAGGGCGGACTATGGAAGTTCCTGGTCTCTAAACAACGATCTACAAACTGAGGTGTAGGAAGAGCTTTGTAGACCCTTCGTTTGATTTATTTTCAATTTCACCATTCAAATTCTGCATTATGTAATGTACATTTTAAACAGTTCAATTTGTAAATAAACATACATACATTAGGGTGAATGTTCAGGGATGTATTTACAGGGAAATGTGTGTTATCAAAAAGTTTGGAATCGCTATCAAGCTGTTTGCCACAGTTGTGTGCTGGGGTGGAGTTCTTCCAACTGATAGGAATGAAGGAGCGGGGAGGCTGGGGAGTTGGTGGGAACTGAGACTGTCACACCCCCTGTAAGACTACAGCAGCGGGGGACTGTCTCTGCCTGAGAAAGGAGGAAGCAGTAGCACCAGAAGCCTGGAAAATGGAGTAGATTTCAGCTAGGACCCGAAAGGAACCCAGGTGGGATGTTTGCACTTCCTCAGCCAAGGCTGCCGGAGGCATCCTGAGAGGAACTTACACCTGGTCATTCCCCAAACTTACACTCAGCACTTTCCTGAGCATCTCCTGTCTTCATCCTGGAAGCCAATAAACATAATCTAATCTCTCTTCTCACTGGAACACGCCTGAAGATCAAGGGGGAGTAAGCAGTGGACCTAATCTGCCCCAGATTCTGACTGTACAAAGTGATCCTCCACAGACTGGAAGACACTGTGCAGGCCCCTGAACAGGGCAGCCCTGCAGAGAAGGGACCAGACGCCAGCTCCCTCTGCAGTGACATCAGTGCTGTCCTGGTGGGGCCAGGGTGTTGACTCTGCCTGCAGAATATAAAGCTTTCTCCTCGGGGTCTGGCACCGAACTGGGGAGCGGGGCGGACACTTGGGGGTCAGGATTGACATTGAAAGTGGCCTTGAAAAAAGGAGTGTTGCTGAGGACAAATGTAGAAAAGGAGTGGAAAGACAGACCACTCGGACTGGACTGGTCTGTGCATAAACAAAAAAGAAATCTCAGTTGATGAAAAGTCGATGGTGGAGAGTTACCAATTAAAAGAAGTAGGTGTCAGGCTCGTGCTTCAGTGCTCTTTCTGCTGAGACTAACTCTCTCTACAGGATCCCACAGCTGGTTGCTTATCCCTAAATCCCAGTGAGACAATGGGAGCTATCTTCCCATTCCCCGAGAGAGGGCTTAATTTGCTCAGTGTTGCCTGGGTCACCTGGCCATGGAGCACAGCTAGATACAGCATCCACTTACACTTCCTCTAAACTCTCCTCTTCCCCCCAGGGAGGCTCACCACCCCGTTCTCTCTCTTTCCATCACTCAGAGCACCCCAAGATCTGGCTACCTCAGGCCCAGAGGCAGACCTACGTCCAGAAGGTTGGAGACACTCTGAATCTACTAATCCCGTTCCAGGTGATCATGACAGCCCCACGTTGGGTCCATGACTGGAGCCAGGCCAGGGTTTTGATTTGGAAACAAAAAACAAGAGTCCTGCTAGCAGTGGGACAGTCGTCCTAGCCTTGAATGGAAGGGGCATGTCACTGAGTGTGAGGCCAAACAGCCCTTCCATCAGCACTCCTGTGGGGTGTTGGGGTCAGGTAAGGTTGGGCATGCCCAGGTGATGATGTAAGGCTAATCCATGCCCTTCAGTCAGCAGGGGTCTGGGAGCGCTCAGTTTGGAGGGCTCTCAGGAGTTTGGGCAGCTAATTTTAGTCCCAGCTGCCCTGAGTGTCCATGACCTAGACTCTCAGAGGCGGGGAGACTCAAAGCCATCCCCCTTTCCCATGATCCTGAGGCTGTTGCTGAGAGACGGAAGTCCGCTGGGACAGTCCACCAACCTCTCACTCAAGGAATTTGCAGCTGCGAGTCAAGTCACCACGTGGACCTGGTGGATCTGACCCCTGTTGCAGCCGGGAGGGGCAAAAGCCCTCTCGGGGCAGCTCACAGCCTTCTCCCCATTTCTCAGGGCAAACCCCAACCTCAAGCCATGCGCACGCATGACGGCTGTGCCTTGGACGCCAGTCATGTGAGCATGCGGAATGGGGAGCGGGACTCCAACCTCTTCATCCGAGAGGCCCAGTGTGCTGACTTGGGTCACTACCAGCTCCATGTGCAGCTGGGTGGGCTGGAGGCCACCGCCACCACTGACACCCTGGTGATCGGTACAGTGGGGGGAATGGGAGACGACGTGGTCCTTGGGGGCTCCCACCCCAGCGTGAAGAGGAATCAGCACAGAGAGCCGGGGAAGCGGGGCTGTGGGACGCAGTGGTGGGTGAAGGGAGGGGTGGCTGAGCAGAAGCGGAGGGGCCCCTCCTGGTAATGTCCTGGCATGTGAGGCGTGCCATGCCCGCTGCCATGCTTGGCCCTTTCAAAGAGGCCAGGCTCTCCTCAGAGTATCAAGTTGGTGGATGTCTGGGGCTCCAGCGCTACCCTGGAGTGGACTCTGCCCCAAGACACGGGAACACACTCCTGGGATACGTGGTGCAAAAGGCTGACACCAAATCTGGGGTGAGGCCCAGCTGGGATGGAGGGAGGGAGGAACAGCACATTCTGGAATGGGACTCTGGTAGTTCCACGCAGTAGGCTGGGGTGGAGTGAGCTGCCAAAACAGGGGTCTCATTCCGGGCATCTTCCGGGGCCCCACAGCTGTGGCTCACAGTGCTGGAGCGCTATCACCGCGCCAGCCGCACAGTCTCCGACCTCATCGTCGGCAACTCCTATGCATTTCAAGTCTTTGCTGAGAACCAGTGTGGGCTCAGCCAGACAGCCTCTGTCACTGCCGACCCGGCCCACATCCAGAAAGCAGGTAAAGCACTGAGACTCAGAGCCAGGAAGAGTTAAGGAGAAAGAGTTGAAGACGGATGGGGCTCTCAGGCACTACAGCAAGGCCCTTCTTGGTCCCCTCGGCTACTGTTTACAAGACCGAGGGGTTTGTCCAGTGAGATTTCTCAGAAGCCCCGAAGTTCACCCAGCCTCTGGCAGACTGCACTACAGTCATTGGCTGTGACACCCAGCTCTTCTGCTGCATCCATGCCTCCCCCAAGGTGAGCAAGGAGGTCTGTGGGTGGCTGTGCTGCTTTCTGCTTCTGCTCTAACCTTAGCTGTGTCGAAGAACATTCTAACCAAAACATTTGCTCCCGTCACCATCATCTGCCTGTTCCACAGCACATTACGTAGGAACACTCAGGGCACTGGTGTCCAAGACAGGCTGATGTGGATAACGTTTCCAGTTTTGCTTTTAGTGTTTGTTCCTCATATATGAAGATGTCACTTAATGACCTGCTGGCAATTGGGCATGAGATTCAAAGCTGTCTCTCTGGCAGGGGGGGCTGGAGTCCTGTTGGCTGCTCCTGACTCACCCCCCTCATCTTTATCTTCCAGCCAAAGATCATCTGGCTAAAGAACAAGATGGATATCCAAGGCAACCCCAAGTACAGAGCCCTCACTCACCTGGGAATCTGCTCCCTAGAAATCCACAAGCCTGGCCCCTTTGACGGGGGCATCTACATCTGCAAGGCTGTTAACCCCCTGGGGGAGGCGTCAGTAGACTGTCGGGTGGATGTGAAAGGTAAGGGCAGAACTCGCACCTTAAGGTGCAATCACCTCCTCTCTCCACAGGTGGGAAAGTCGAGGGCAGAGACACAAGCCTAGATGAAGAAGGGCTCGGGTTGCTTCCCCTTCAGGCCTTCTCATCACTGTCATCATCAGGATGTATTTTAGGAGCCATTTTTATCATCCATTCCTCATTTCTCTCCATCATAATTCTGTAATATAGGAAGAATCACTATTTCCACTTTGCAAAGGAGAAACCTAAAGCACAGGGAGGTGATTGATCAGTTTACCTGCGATTTCCAGTGCTGGTTAATTGAGGAGTTGGCACTATGGTGGAAAAGAGGCCAAGTCTGCTGGACCTTACCCAGATCATTTTTCATTAAACTATACAATCTGACTCAATCCAGGAAAGCTGTAGCTTTTTATTGGGCTTTTAAACAAACCAGAGGACTTTCGTCTCTAGTTGGTTAAATGGGAATATTGCACATCCTCTCTACCGCTTTTAAAGTATTCATTCATTTATCCATTCCTGTCCCCTTGCTCAGATTGCCATCATTGCATTTAGAATATTGTTTTATAATTATCTATTTACTGATCTGTTTCCCCATAAACTGTGAGCACTGTGAGGGCAGGGACCATCTTATTCACCTTGTCCCCCAGTGTCCAGCCCAGTTTCTGGTACACAGTGGGCACTTTCTAAGCATGTGCAGCATGACTCAGGAATGAATGGGCCATTACATGTCCTATTCTTCCCTCCGCATAGACTCTTAATTAGCACCATGGACTCCCCCCAAACCTGGAAGTATATCCCTTCTCGATGCTCTGAAAGGTTTCCCAGAGATTGCTGAGATGTTAAAATGGAGAGATGTCAACACAGAGAGATGTCTGAATTTTGCAGCTCCTAATTGAGGCACGCTAAGCAGACATGGGCAACTCTGAGGAAGGTAAGGAGAGGTACAGGGGATCTGAATGGAGTATTTCATGTTTATGGCTAGTGTTGCTGAGTCTGAGACAGATATATATTCCTGAGCCTTTCAACCATACACTCACTGGCAACCACTTTTCTTTTAACGACTTTTTTTCTTGTAAGTGAATACTATCATCCCTGTGGAGGGAATTTACCATAGATGAGGTCTACTTTTGTCACATCCTCTATGTATCTGTACTCCTCAAGTTGATGACAGGAATTAAACCTAGCGGCCCTCTGAAAAAGAGTGATAGCATCTACCTAATTGTAAGGGGGTTTTGTGGGAGGGAGTGAGCAGGTGCTGTAAGAAAAGGTGTCAAAGAAAACAATCAGGAGTGGAGGATGGCCGAGGTCACCATCACCACCACATGGCAGAAAAAGAGAGAGGAAGGTGTTCCCATCAATTAAGTGTTTCTACCTCAGTATCTTAAGCATGGTGAAAACCAGATGAGCTTGCTTCCTTTTTACTTTGAAGATTTTGGATTCCTTCCCTTCCAAGAGAAGAAAACCACTGTTATCATTATATGTCAACAATAATTGAACATGTGGGGAATGTGGTCCCAAGCAGCACGTTACTGGCAAAGGGCAACTCAGACCATCATTTAGAATTTGATAACTCCTTCAGACTCTAAATCACTCACAGCAGAAATGTTGTGTACAAACTGATGAGTGGGGTGAAAAGGAAGCTCATGAGAGAATTAAAGAGAACTGGTTCCCAACATCTCCTCTGACTTGCAGCTCCTGGTCAATGAAACCCAAGAATTAATTCCATCCCAGAAGCCATTTATTTAAGCCTCTCACTGATCTTTAGCAAATGAAAACCTTGAGGGATGCATTAAAAGTACAAGCTTCTGGGCTTCCCTGGTGGCGCAGTGGTTGAGAGTCCGCCTGCCAATGCAGGGGACACGGGTTCGTGCCCCAGTCCAGGAAGATCCCACATGCTGCGGAGCGGCCGGGCCTGTGAGCTATGGCCGCTGAGCCTGAGCCTGCGCGTCCGGAGCCTGTGCTTCGGAATGGGAGAGGCCACAACAGTGAGAGGCCCGCGTACCGAAAAAAAAAAAAAAATAGTACAAGCTTCTCAGGAGATCTCTCTCTGCCAGCTGGCTTGCACAGCCAGTTCTCTCGCCATCCCTCAATTCCTCCTCTGCATTAAGGTTAAGGTTAAGGTTAATGTCATGTTGTGTTGGTGTTATCCTTGTTACTCTTAGTGCCCTTTTCCATTTCTCCTGGTCAGTGCCAGCAACGAAGCAGGGTAAATACAGAATTCAGAGCACAGGACCCAGGGACCATGAAAGGAGGTCACCTCAGCAGCCTGGATGAGCTCTCACTGTTTGCCGTTATGGCCACAACAGACCCTCTCTTTTCTGTGCCTCCAGGAAGCCTGTGGAGAGACTGTGTTCTTAAGGAGCTCCAGCATAGTGTCTGTTTGGACTAATCTAAATAAAGGTGTGGATCCTCGCTGCATAAGTGTCCATCTGTTTGAGGCTTTCTATATAGAAAACCATTGAGAAAATTGGAATCCTTTAGCCAGACTGTATGGAATCTGCGGGCCCCCAGACTCCTCTTTCTCTTCCCATAACTACATTCTCTTCCACAGAGGTTCCTAACACTGTCCTTTTCTCTAGACAGTCTATGACAACTCTATACAGTATTAGGTGCTCAAAGGGGGATGCTCAAGATGACCTGCTCTCTTCCTCTCTGTGCTTTCCAGTATAAGTTGGAAAACAGGATTCACATCTATCACAGAGACACAGACAGCAGGACACATAAATACACACAGAGCTAATTAAAGACAGAGCACTAAGATGTGAGGGCCGGGAGATAGTGAAGAAACCAGTGCAGAGTCTCATTAAGCCCTGGGGAAAGAATAAAAGTGATGTGCTCTTGCTTACATGTTTTCATTTCTATAACAAATAAGATACTGAAGGCATTCTGTGATGGAATCTGCAAAAGATAGCAACAATTCCTTCCATCCTGGAATGGTCATGGTGCTCTTTCCACCAAGAGTTGGAGTCTTTTTCTCCCCCCTTGAATTTGGCTGACCATGTGCCCTGCTTTGACCAAAAGAATGTAGTGGAGGTGATGCTATGCCAGTTGAGAGTCTACTAGTCTCTGCTTTTGCTTTTGGAAGTCAGTTCCCATGTAAAGCATCTCAGGATAGATTACTGAATTATGGGAGGCCACGTGGAGGACAACCAAGCATCCCAGCTGACAGCCAGCATCACAGCCCTAGACATGTGTGGCTACCTTGGACCTCTCAACCCTAGTCAAACCCAATCTACTCCTCACGTAGAGACAGGCTGTCCTTGCACAGCTCTGCCCAAACTGTAAAATCATGAGCAGATGAATAGTTGCTGTTGTTTCAAACCACTGAATATTGGGTGGTTTGTTGCACAATAATACATAACTGAAACAGCTTTCTACGCATCAGGCATTATCTCTTTTAATCTTCATTTTACAAATGAGTGAGTTGAAGCTTATAAATTGCTCCAAGTTATGTAGCTGGAAAGTAGAAGTTCTAAGATTTGAATCAGGTCTGTTTGAATTCAAGTCTTCCCTATTTCCTCTTATCTCTTTCACCCAGGGACCCTCACTGTTTCGGTCTGGGTTGGAATCATGGGTTTAAGAAAGAAAAAAATTCTAGGAGGCAGTAAATATAAGGCAAGGTTTTGAGGAGGAAGTGGATATGTTTTGGCTGAGTGTGAAGAAGAGCTTTTCTGTTCAGACCAAAGGCCTATTTTCAGTTGAGGCCAAGTATCTATTCCAGTCTTTCTCAACTGGAGTTCTATGAGAAAGTCCCAATGCCCCAAGGCATTCATTGTATGTCATAAATTAACTTCTTCCTATGCATCAAGAATGTTACTAGTTATGTAGCATCCTTGGGAAAACTGAGAAAATAGTCAAACAAATCATTTGTAGAGTCTAAGGCACTAGCGGAACCCCGGCTGAGAATGTTGAGAGGGCCATTAGGGAGCAGGGGCCAGAGTCCCGAGACAGCCGGTCACGTACACAGTGACCAAGAGGCTTCCCGGCATTCAAGGAGAACTGCACTGGAATCCTTAAGTTTATCATTTATGCACTCAACACTATGCTCAAAGTACCTTCTCAACTAAGGCTTACCATGTGCCTGGGAGGGGGTATACTTTCTTCATTAATTCATTTCTTCATAATTTACCCCAAATCTTTAACTCTTATTCATACATACCATTTTGGAGTTGAGCTGAGGGGGACACGTTATTTCCCAGATTAGGTGCCTTACGCTGAGTGAAGAATTCTTGTGCCTGAAATCTATATTTTCTGGCTTTGTTGTCATTCTGATGGAAGAGAAAGCAGGTCCATTGCTTTTTTTCTTTAACAGCTTTCAAAATCATAATTTGGTGACAGAAAATTGGAGATGAGTTTCCTTAGAAGAAACTAACTTCCAACTTGCTAAAACTGCCTCTTCCGCTTACCTGAAGGTGGGTGAAGAACTTCCCTACTCAGGCTGCTCCTAGGGGAAGACAGAATGCAGTTAATTAACAGCTTCTTTCCCTCTGATCTCCACTACCTGCCTGAAGAGAGAGAAGCTACTGGCTCTGGTTTTCTTACCTCCAAAGAATTTGAAAACTGCAAGCAACTAAAATTCCACTGTCACCAGGAAACCTACGGAAAAAGAGGCAATCCTCTTCTCTCAGCTTTTCCTCACACAAGCTTGCAAGTTCTGGGTCTCCCCACCCTCTCCCTTATCACACCACTAAATTCCAAGCCTCCTTTGCTCCCTGTGGCATTTATTACTGTAACATCTCACTCCTGCCAACCTCACCACCTCAACTTCACAACTAAAAACTCGGAAGTAAACAAAAAGCCTATAAACCGCCAAAATAATGGTCATAAACTCTGGGGACTAAAAGCTTAGGCTCTTTGTTTACGGGAAAGCTCTTCAACCATTCTTTTTGGGACTTTTAACTTAAAAATTTTAGAATATTTCTGAGAAGACTGGTGGCCCAGTCTATTCACAGGCAACCCTTGGAAACAACAAAGAAAATCCCTAATAAGTAGGCTTAAGCTTTTTGCACCACAGCTTTTAATTTAGAGGAAGGCACACGGTATAAAACTTGATGTTCATAACTATCCTCCTAACCATGTACTGCGACGGTCACGATCCTCTTAAATAAGCGAGGGGTCAAACATAAGCTCAGAGAGGTCAAAGATACTCAATATACTTGTCAACAGAGGAGCCACGGTTGAATCTGAACCCAAATCTCCTTGTCTGAAAAGCCCATAGTTTTCTTCACACCTTGGATGCCTCAGGTTCCGAATGTTCTCGCCTAAAAAGCCGATGGAAGATGTACGTCTTAGAGAACCTCAATATACCTAAAATATAAATGTTTAGTTGCTTCCGTGAATACACCTCAGGGATCAGGCTAACACTGCGCTTCCGAATGGAGTGAGCCAAGTGAGCCCAATAAAACGAATTTCCTCAGGCAGAGCGTTAGTTCTAGGGCCGACCGCCGCAAGGGGCGTCAAAACTCAGCTCTGCCTCGCACGAGAAGGAGGGGGCGGAGAAGAGGGGGACGGCAGGTCGCGAAACTCTCACTCATTGGCCCGTTCCCTCGCGCGTCGCCGCGAGGTCCCGCCCCTCGCAGGCCCGGCTCCGGGAGGGAAGCCGAACAAGGTCTCCCAGGCAAGCAAGCGCGCTCGCGGCCTCCTCGCCTCAGCCCTCCAAATGAAGCCTTTCTTGGAACGGCTTTCCACTCGGCCCCCACCTGCGGACTTCCGGCCGGCTACCCTTCCACCGCCCCGCCCCACAAGGGCGGAGGATGCTGGCCTTCACCAATCATTGAGCGCGTGTGGTAGGAGTGGGTGGGGCCTGAGAGATTCGAAAGGAGCCCCGCCCCCTCGGAGCGGGTTCCCTGGACAAGGTTGTGGGAGGAAAACACCTTCCGCGGGAGGTGAGGCGAGTCGGAAAGTGAAAACTGAGGGTGGCGTGGAGGTGTGGTGTGGACGTGGTGCCGCGGAGAGTAGAAAGGTGGCTTGGGGAGAGGAAGAACCCGGAGGGTGATGTTGGGGAGGAGGATGGGGCGCGTAGACCGCCCCAGCGAGAAGAGGTCGGGTCGCAGTGGGGCGGGGGCCAATGTGCGGAAGGAGATGGGAGGATGGGCCATCTGTCGGCACTTGCTCCGGAGGTAAGAGTACCTCAGTTACAGGGGCAGGTGCTGCTGCTGGGACGCCTGCTTTACCTCCATAGTGACTCCCAGCCCCTGGCTTTTACCGAGTCTAGCTGGGAGGCCTTGGGCAGGATGGAGACCTGAGGAAAGGTATATTTTCTCTCCAGCTCCGGGGTCTAAGCTGACTTTTGCTCCTGCTGGCTGGAACATGGAAGATTTAGAAGAAGGTAAGGAAACGCTGGAGGGAAGAATGAGGCCCTGTGATTGAGAGCCGTGTTAGGGACCAAAGGCTGGCATTCCTTCTCTCCTCCCCTACAGATGTAAAGTTTATAGCAGATGAGACCTTGGACTTTGGGGGGCTGTCACCATCTGACAGGTAGTAGACTCTTTATCCTACTTACCTTCTTCCAACAATGGTTGTCTCTAACACCTTACTGCTGAATTATTGGCCTTAGGTCTGGATTGGTAATTTAGCAAGGTTGGGTGCACTGGGGCTTCTGGGTGGCTGGTTGACTTCGCCCCCTATGACACTACTGGGGAAGGGGAGAAGGGATAAGCTGGAACGAGATTTCAGGGTGTTAAGAAGAAGGGTAAGTGGATTTGCTTCATGTACATCCTGGCATAATTCCCAATGTCAGTAAGTGCTGAAGGCCTCCTAGAACTGGCTGTCTCATCACTTAGATCTCACAGCCAGCACGGGTATCAGGGTTTGGGGTTGTGTTCCTAGCTCTGTAGTGGGGGTTTTGCCCAGTCTCCCTTGTAGTCTCCTGCTCTCTTCTATGTGGGCATGGTGCCTGATTTGTTTTCTTTCTCAGTCGAGAGGAAGAAGATACAGCAGTGTCGGTGACTCCGGAGAAACCCCTCCGACGAGGTCTCTCCCATCGAAGTGACCCAAATGCAGTGGCCCCCGCCCCCCAGAGTCTGAGGCTCAGTTTAGGCCCCCTCAGCCCAGAGAAGCTGGAAGAAATCCTCAGTGAAGCCAACCGGCTGGCAGCTCATCTGGAACAGTGTGCCCTGCAGGAGCGGGAGAACACCGGTGAGGGCCCGGGGCCTCGAAGGGTGAAGCCCAGCCCTCGGCGGGAGACCTTTGTGCTCAAGGACAGTCCTGTCCGAGACCTGCTGCCCACCGTGAGCTCTTTGTCTCGGAGCACTCCCTCCCCAAGCAGCCTGACACCCCGACTCCGGAGCAGCGATAGGAAGGTGTCAGTCAGGGCTCTTCGAGCAACATCTGGAAAGAGGCCCTCCAGCATGAAGAGGGTGAGTGTAGAGGGTTTGGGTTAGATGTGTGCCCCCGACACTGTGCCTGACTCAGTGCAGGCATAGAGCAGTTTCCTTGTTGGTAAAATAGAGATAGTCAAATTCTACCTCATAGGACTGTTGAAATTAAACGAGGTACCATAAGCAAAGCACTTACCACCGCGTCTGTGCGTGAGCTCTATAATGCTTATGGTCCGCTCTCAATAAATGGCATTGGTGATGATGATGATGATGTTGGCAGCTAACTTCTGCTCTTCCTCACTGGGATCTAGGCAGCTCTCCACCTCTGTCCCTTAATCAGCCAGCAGAACAGATTCTTTTTCCATTCTAGTCCTTTTTTTCCCCTCTTTGTGCTTCAGGAGTCGCCCACTTGCAATCTGTTCCCTGCATCCAAAAGCCCAGCATCTTCTCCTCTTGCCCGATCAACTCCTCCAGTCCGGGGGAAAGCCGGGCCCAGTGGGAGAGCAACAGCAAGTGAGAAGACCTGGGCAGCAAAGCTGTGGGTGAGTGGGAGGAGGGAGGATGCGGAGCTGACCCTAAAATTCCTCTGCTTCTCTCCACCAGGCCCACCTACCTCTGTCAGACCAGTCTTGGCTCCACAGCCTTCTACCAGCAACTCTCAGCGCCTGTCTCGGCCACAGGGAGCAGCTGCTAAACCTTCCAGTCGACTGCCTGTTCCGTCGGCCATTCCCAGGCCTGCCAGCAGGATGCCACTCACCAGCCGGAGTGTACCATCCAGCAAAGGTGCCCTTCCTCCAGATTCCCTGCCAGCTCGGAAAGGACTTCCAAGACCAAGTGCCGCAGGGCACAGAGGTGAGAAGAATGGCCATAAGGATAAGAAATCAGGAGGAAGAATACCTACCCCTACCCAGCATGAACGCACCCTCCCAGAGTTGGTAGCAGTGACTTTCTCCACCCTCATTACAGCTCTGTTTGAAGATGGGAAGGCTGAGTTAAGGAGAGAATGTGGGCCTGGGCAGAGTTTGAGCCTCAGTTTTCAAATACCATATGTTTTTTATCTTGGGTGGGAAGAAAGGCACTAATCCCAAACTCACTCTACCTTCATCCAGTATTTCTTTTTGAGAAGGTCACTTGAACCTTCTGCTAACTCATGTCTTTCGTTAACACCCATCAAGGTCCTGTTTCTCAGCGACCAAATCTTCCCATCCCTGGTGCCGGTCGCAGCAATCTGCAGCCCCCCAGGAAAGTTGCAGTCCCAGGACCTACCAGGTAAGACAGGTTGAGATGCTGTCTCTTTCTCCCTTGATGGGGATGACAAGGGGAGCCTGGAGGGGCAGGGAGTCCCATTTCTTCCTGAACTTGAACTCAGCTGGTGACAAATGGGCTTGTGAAAGAAGGGCTATTTAAAGCAGTTCCTTCTTCTGTCTCTTTAGGTAAAGAGATCAGGACAGCAAGCAAGAATTCAGTAGCAAACTACTATAGTCACTGCCTGGACTCACCTCTGTATTCAGCTTCCCAAGCTCTCTCCTTGGAGGCAGGCCTGACTCCAGCAGATTCTGGCCCAGGGACAGAAGGAAGAGCTGCCACCATGGCTGGTGCCCCAGGAGTAGAGACCATGGGAGATAGGGTGGATTCGGGTTGAGCTGGAGGGGAATCAAACTCTCAGTTGAAACAAGATAGGAAAAAGAGGTTGCCTCCCAGTGGTGAAGTTAAACAGGAAATAAGAAATGCTCGAAAGTGGTTTGTCCTCATCCACCCCCATTCTTGTGTCTAGCTCCACAGAGTTTGATTTTCATCCCAGGCTTTGGTTCGATGGACATTTACATGTGAATGGCCTCTGTAGCTAACCTCCGTGCTCTCCAAGGAGCAGTCCTCCTGAATAACATCCTCTGCTGGACTCAGGCCTGTTTGGAGAGGCAGAGGCAGGCATCTGGTCTCCAGAACTTGTTTCCTGTGGATTCTATGACTCCTAACAGGCCAGTTTATGATGAGCTTACTCCATTGGTCTGCATTTTTCTAAAATAAAATGAGTATATTTTTATATTCTGAATACATGTGGAAGTAAATCCTGCTCTAATGTCTAACAAATTTAGAGTAAACTCCTGTGTAATTCCAATGAGGGAGCCAGGATGGGCTTCCCAGGCAGGGGTCTGAATAGGCCTTAGGCCCTTGAGATTCCAGCTAATCAGGCTATGACTAGCCCCCTTGTTGGCATTCGATGGGAACAGGCTGCCTTTTTCTAGGCATTTCCAGGCTTCATATGTTATTAGAAGGTCCAGATCAACTTAAGTAGAGTTTATTTACTTATTTTTTTGCGGTATGCGGGCCTCTCACTGCTTGTGGCCTCTCCCATTGCGGAGCACAGGCTATGGACGCGCAGTCTCAGCGGCCATGGCTCACGGGCCCAGCCACTCCACGGCATGTGGGATCTTCCCGGACCGGGGCATGAACCTGTGTCCCCTGCATCGGCAGGCAGACTCTCAACCACTGCGCCCCCGGGGAAGCCCTAAGTAGAGTTTAATTCACAGTATGTGAGGCTATCAAACCAGGGTCTTGGCAAATTATTATTTATATTCTAAACGTGCATGTCCTTTCCTGGCAAGAGAATGGATACTCCTAGGAATTCAGCATCTTGTCTGCTGTACTTATGGGATGAGGGGGCCCTCGGGTGGGTACCCTGGTGTTCAGGTTTGCTGATTGCCTCAGGCAGAAGATGCCTGAGCACCTTGTTATGTTCTGCCTTACGTCTTTAGAATTGTTGGTGTTCTCCTCTTCTTACCCCTACTAGACTTGAGGGCTGGCGCCAGGATTTATAAACCTCTGCAGTGCCTAGTGTTGTGATTTGTATGTGGTGGAGAGTTCTATTCATTTATTGAAAAAATATTTGAGTGCAAGATGGGGGGGGTGTTTGTTAAATGAATGACAAAAGATTCATTTAACAGATTAACTAGGGGGTCTCCCTTTTCTCACAGCCTTCGATTCTTGGAAATGCCAGAACCAGCCCAATTCCTTATGAGTTTTGAGAGGACTTTTCCTCCTTGGAGGCCAGGCCCTGACTTAAGGAAGTCAAGCAACTGGGCCAAGGGAGTGAGTTCCAGCTCGTGCCCCGCCCCCCCAGGTTTACATGCCGATAGGCCCCCTTCTGAGGCACTAAAAGGCCCTTCCCCTGTTCCTGGGCCAGGCCCCCACCCCGGGGCTTTCTTCTTTTTATAGCTGATCTTAAGGTTCATTTAACACATTCACCTATATCGCAGTGACAGCTGCCTACACTTTCACCTTTCCCTGAGCCTCTGGGATTCCAAGCATTGAGTTGGGGGAGGGTGTGTGGAGACAGACAGAGTATCTGGCTCTGGAGAACATTTGGCAGGGGCAGGAAGACCTCGGGTGCGTCTCCCAACCGCGTCCTGCACTGGTGTCTGACAGAAGCAAGCCCAGACACACGCTTAGGTGTGGCCAGCAGATGGCATGTTCGTGTGGCCTGCGTGTGAGCCAGGCCCCGGTGGGTCCTCAGAGGCAAAACAAGCAGCAGACCCGCGTGCTATTGCCACCTGGTGGCCGAAGAGGACAAGGCAAGGCATGTTCCTTTCGCCCTTTAAGTCAGTCTAGGGTTTCGTTAACTGCCCCTCCAATCCCACTGCAGATCTGTTTAAGCAACGTTCAGGAGGCAGCATCTGCGGGGGAGGAGGCCTGCCTGCCACGGCTGCCCTTCTAGCTCACTACCTGCTTACTTCCTTCCGTTTGGGTCGAGCTTTCTGTCTTTTCTCTTTATGCACTCTATCTTCACCCCCCTCCCCAGTAGCACCAGGGAAGGAAGCCAGGGTTTCTTGGTCTCTTACTATGCACTGTGAACTGTTCTAAGCGCTAACATATGTCAACTCATTTAATTCTCATAAAAGCTCAGTTAGGCACAAATCATTATCATCCTCATTTTGCAGGCAGGGAAACTAAGGCTCAGAGAGATTAAGTCACTCAGTCTGGTTCCGGGGTTTGTGTTCTTAACAACTCCCCTCTATGGCCCCCATGTGAACTCCCTATCTAGTTTGTTGAACAGACCTTCGAAAAACACAAAACTTGGGAACAGAAGTAATGTGGCAGAGCACACAGCTGGCTAGAGTATGAGTAGTTGCTTCATTTCCGATGGGGAAAAACACGAGACCGCCCAAAGGAATGAAGTTAGGATGTACCTAGTCACTGGGCACCTTTCAATTCCCACCAGCCTCTCAGCCCTCCCTGCCTCCTGAATTCTGCTCCCAGGACGGGACTCAGTACTGAGGCTATTTGGGGGACACTGCTAGGGGTGTCGAGAGGATATCTGAGTCCCCTGACCTGGCCCTTCCAGGGCCCTGCCTGCTCGTGTTTTCCAGCGACCAGGCCTCCCCACGCTGGAAGGAGAGGGCCCCACACAGGAGGAAAGGATGACAGTGCTCAGCCCGCAGAGAACTAGTTTTATTCAGTGGCATGGAGAACTGAAAAAAACAAAGCACAAAATGCTACCATATTTACAGTTACAATCAAACTGTACAATCAGATGGTTAGTATCAAGTTAGCATCCAGCATCTTTGTATTTTTTTAAGTCAAGTCATCAGTAGTAAAAACCAGTTAAGTTTTTAACCCTTTGCAGGATTGCTGAGGGGAGAGGCCAGGGAAAGAATCCATGGCAGAAAAGCCAGAGACCAGCCTTACAAATGAGAAATAGGAACACTTTTTCTACGCATAGCCTCTTTTTCTAGCCACCTGCTCCAGAGGAAAATGGGTGACAAGTCTGGAATACATGCTCAGCATAAATGGTGACTCAGATGAACAGCAGTTGGCAAAACTGAGGAGGGAGGGAGAGGTGGGGAGATGACAGCCTGGAGCAAGGGGAAGGGCCTGAGGCCCCCTCGCCAGGACTGCTGGGTACACACCCCACCTGACTGATGGCCACATCAGACCCCCTGGGACTGGACCCATCCCAACACAAAAAGCAAATAAATAAAAAATATATATTAACTCTCTTCGCAGGGAGCTGGGTGGTGAGGGGGAGAGAGGAACAGGGACCTGGTCCTTCGAAGAAGAGAGCCAATTCCAAGAAGGGGATAAAAATAGAACATGTCTCAGAGGCCACAGCAGGTCAGTGGGGTTTGTCTGGTCTCAGAGGAGGGCGAGTGGACCCTGGAACCCAGACTGGAGACCTGGGCTGGAGACAGCACGGGGCAGCCGTGCCAGCCCCATCTGTCCTCTTCCTCCCTGTCCCACCCACACAATAGCAAAGAAGCTCAACTTAACACATGACTGGCCTTCCCCAGCACGGGGCGGGCAGGGAAATGAAGCACTTTTGGGTCAGCGAACTGAGCAAACACCTGGGCTGCAGTGCATGGCCAGAGTCCAGGGAAAGGAGAGGGGCTGGGGTGGCCCGGCCGCCACCCAGGGGCATGGGTTCCCTTCAGAATGTGTTCATGCAGCATTTGGGGGTCTGGGGGCGCTGAGTCCTTCTGCCCCCTCTCCGGACAGGGCTTTTTCAGTTCCTGGAAGGGGCGGCACAGGCGGGGTGAGGAGTGCCCTCGGCCCTGCGCCCTCACCACACTGAGGCCTGCCCGGTGCGGCCCGCAGGGCTTGATGCCCTGGGTGCATGTGGCTTTGTCCTTTCCTTTTGGTGATGGCAAACGAGGGGCAGGTCCCCCAAGAGTCCCTTTCCTCCCAGAGGCACAGCAGATGGGAAACTGAGGAGAGGCTGGGAAAGCATCCTGGGAGGTCCTATCCTCTTTGGGGAGGGAAAGGGGAGTCAATTTCCAGCGTATAAAAAAAATTAATCCCTGAAGTCATGAAGAGTGGAGTTCCTTTTTTAAATTTCTTTTTTCCTCTTTTCTGAAAAACTTTGTCTTGGAGATGTTGGCCCCAGGGGTCCAAAGTGCAGTGAGGGGGATGGTGGGGGAGGGAGTTGGCACTAGATGGCCTTGGGTGGGGTGGGTGCCCCTCCCGGCAAGGCCCAGGCTCCTCAGATGGATGTTTCCTCGCTGCTGCAGGCAGGCAGGCAGGGGGAGCAGGGGCGGGATAAAGCACAAGACAGGAGTGGGAGCATGAGTGCAGCTGGGGAGCGTAAGGGAGCCTCAGGGTGTAGGAACCACCGGCCCAGGGTTAATGCAGGAAGTTAAAGAAGAGAAATCTGGAGAGGCAGGAAAGGAAAGTGACAGAAAAGGCAGACAGAGGGTTAGTCAGAGCAGAGGAGACAGTGGGAAGCTTTCACCAGAAGAAGGAAACAGAAAAGCAACCCCAGCTCCCCACCCTCCCTCACTTTGCCCGATGCTGGGCTGGGCTGACCCCACAGGGCGTCATGTTTGTGGGCATGTGGCCTGAAGGGACCTGGGCCACACTCTGCTGCCCACCTGAGCGGCCTGGGAGGCCTGGAGGCGGGGCCTCTGTGGGGCTGCACCCTGTCCCGCCCACCCAGCCACACTCACTCGGAGCCTGACGAGTCCTCATCCACCGTGCCTGCCTTGATGCTCATGGCGATGGGCATGACCCCGTTCAGCTGCTCCTGGAGGCTCTGCCGGGGTGGAGGGCGGGGAGGGGGCCCACCCCGGCTGCCCTCGCTGGCTGAGGAGCCCCGGGAAGACCCTGTGCCCTGCTCCAGGGGTAGCCGTAGGAGGCTGCTCTTCTCACTGATGGTGGGCAGACACTTCTTCTTGAGGATGCCTGTGGGCCAGAGGGCGGGTGCCATGAGGAGCAGGTGGAAGGAGCATGGGGCTGCCCTCGAGAGCCCTGCCAGCCACAGGCCAGTGTGAGGAGTGAGGTTGCTGATGGGGGAGCATGCAGCTGAGCATACCCCGCTCACCTTTGTGAGGTTGGGCAGAAGGGCCTGGAAGGGGACCCAGGGACCCCTCCCGAGGCAGGGCATCTCCATTCTCCCGCGGCCGCTCCTCAGAAGCCCCATTTCCACCACTGTCCTTTGCTGTGATCCCAAAGTCTCCTGGCCAGGGGGCCTTCCCGGACCCCAGGCCCCCATCTGGTGGAGAAAGGAAGTAGATGAGGCCCAGAGAAGACAGACGGCTAGGAGAGTCACCACCCTAGTCTTGCTTCCCAGGAATCCCAGCCCCTCTGCCCTCCCACTGCCCCCAAAGGCCACAACCCTGCGCTGACCCACCCTTGGGGGTACTGTGCAGGGGCAGTCTCTCCGCCCCAGGCCCCAGCAGGCTGTCCCAGCCCGGCTCTCCAGGGAAGGTGGCCTCCGCCTCTTCCTCCTCTTCTTCCTCCTCACTATCTGATGAGTGGGTAGAGGCATAGGAGCCACTCTGGTCATCTTCCAGGGACAGGTCACTGTCAGAGTCTGTGTCTGGATCTAGGAAGTGTGGGAGAGATCACAGGCAGCCCATCCGCCACTGCCCACCCTCAACAAAAGTTAGGCAGCTGTGCCTCCACCACCACTGGCCGTCAGGAGGTTCCGTCCTCACCATGCTGCTGGTCTTGACCTTCCAGGAATAGGCCACCAGGGTTCCCCAGGCCAGGGGGCCCTTGGCCAGGGTTCAGTGTGGACTCCTCCCTAAGAAGACAAGACATGCTGGAGGCATCAGCCTGGCCCCTCACCCGGTGTCCCATTCTCTTCTCTGTTCTGGGTTTTCCAGTTCCTTCCCCATGTTCCTCACTGCTTCCACTTCAAGCTGCCACCGTGTCGGCCATGGTGTGTGCTACGCAACTCCTAGCAGCCTGGCCTGGGTCTAGCATGCCCGGTGCCCTTCTCCCCTCCCCAACTGTCCCATCACCAGAGCTCACCTCAGCAAGAAGGGGATGTAGCTGGGCTGACTCTTGCCCGAGCGGCTGGCGCTGTGCAGAGAGCCTGCTGAGTCTCCGTAGGGCTGGTAAAGCCTTCCATCTGCATAGGGGCTGGGGCAGTTGTAGGACTAGGCAGGGAACAGGGAGGTCAGTACATGGGTGAGCCGGAAGGGGTGGCCCCGGGAAAGCGGAGGGGCCGAGGGAGCTTGCCCTAAGTTCTCCCCGCCACATGCCCAGGACTGAAGAGAGAGGCCCCACATCTTTGCTGCCCCCATTTCAGGGCCTAGTAGTGTTGTAGCTCTGCCATAGCTGTGCCAGTTCTACGCACCCCAAGTGCCCCGGACTCGGCTGTATAAGGGTCTGCTGGCAAAAGATGGCACCAGGAATTATCTCCTGAGAGCATTCTGGGAGGCACAGAAGATTTACCAAGAGGCACAAGGGATTCTCAGGTGTGGGGCATTTATGACCTGATTACCTGTCTTGGCTACTCCCTCATCTATTCTAAGCTCTGCTCCCATCCCTCCCAAGTCAAAAATCCCCCTCCCCGACCCCAGGCCCCTTCTTCCCAGGCCACACATACCATTTCACCACCCCTTCCTCCTTCCAGGAAAGGATATAAAGATGGAGAAAAAGTGGGACAAAAGCACAGCCTTTGTCCCTCCTGCCTCTTCCCCCTCAACTCCCCATGACCCCTTCACCTCCCTGACCCCGGCTCCCTCACCGAGGTCAGAGTGGACTTGGTGGTCAGAGCAGGGTCAGGGCTGGGCTTGCGGCTGCAGGCAAACTTGAGTGCTTTCCGGACCTCCTTGCTAAGCACCACATAGGAGAGGAAGATGAAGGGGCCCTGACAGGCAAGAAGCAGCAAGTGTCTAAGTGCTTATTAAGGCACTTCATACCCAAGCTTCCCACCTACAATTCCACCGGCCTCCCACAGGGCATGGGTCGGACCAGGTACCTGGATGCAATTGGAAGCAGCAAAGAGGTAGTGGAAGAGGAGGGTGTCACTGTTGACAGACAGCAGTGCCAGTAGCCACGTGGCGCTCAGCAGCAGGAGGACAGCGAAGGAGGGCCGCAGGCCCAAGCTGGGGAGGGGGCGGGCTGTGAGTCTGGCCGTGAGGCCTCCCGTGCCGATGCCCGTCCACTGCCACGGCACCCACACCCCATACTCACACAGGGCCTTTCTTCTCAAAGCCCTGCCGCTGGGCAGCACAGGACGCCCGGGCCGCCAGGATGTACAGGAAGACACTCATCTAGCAGGGGAGGGGGACGTGTGAGGGGGACCATCAGGGAACAGACAGCTTCCACCCCACCCTATGGAGGCCTCAGCAATTCCCAAAGGGGATCCTGAGGTCACACTCAGCCTGCTCGCCCCCAGCCGCTTTCCAGCACTTACCGAGACAGCAAAGGCCACGGGGCCAGCAAAACTCCAGATGAGCGTATCGTAGATGGAGAGCCAGCAGAAGTCAGGGTTCCCATAGCCTTCTGGGTCCAGGCCCACGGCTAGACCTGGTGACAGCAGCGGGGAAGGGGTGATCAGGGACTTGGAAATCAGTCAGGCGGTCAAGTGGGCTCCTAGGGCCAGGTGCAGGGGATGAAGGCTTCTGCCCACCATATGTCCATGCCGTCCTCTCCAGGATGGGGGACCCTGTCCCTGAGTCGGGGTGTCAATAGCTGAGTTAAATCAGAGGGATACTTGTGGAGAACCTGGCCTGGGCATAGGGATGTGGGCCTCTGGGCCTGGGCTGGGAGTGGGAGAAGGTGGCATGAAGATGGACTTAGGCCCTAGGGATGTAGAACCTCAAGGCCCGGGATCGGGGGTGCGGGTACCTGTGATGAAGGCGGGCACACCCCAGCCTAGCATGTAGTAGAAGCGCATGGGGCCGGCATTGACGTCGCGCACCTCGGTGAGCGCCCGGTACAGGTGCAAGGCCTCCAGCAGAGCCCAGGAAAAGGTGCAGAGGTACAGGAAGTGCAGCAGGATGGCGATGACTGTGCAGGCAAACTGAGGGCCCAGGCCGCGCCCAGTCAGTGACCAAGGCACACCCAGAGTGTGGGTCCTGCTCTCGCCAGACAGGGGAGGAGAGCCTGGGTGTTGGGAGGTGCTTCAGGGGGAGTCTGGGCCAGAGGAAGGTACCTCTAGGGTGCTGGGGAAGTAAGGGGGAGCTAGAGAGGGGGAAACTGGGGGCCAGGCACTAGGCTGGCTCAGTCACTACTGCAGGAGCAGGGATTGAGGGGGCTGCTGGGGAGGACGCGTATGGGAGCCTGAGAGGGCTGGGCACTGGGGAAGGTTTCTGCGTGAGGAGGAACATCTTACAGGGAGGTCAGCCTGGTTGATTCCCAAGAGGAAGACCAGCTGAGCTAGGCCCAGGGCGGCAGTCAGGTTCCGTTGGATGCCGTGCTGGTTGGAGCGCAGGGCACGCAGAATAGTGAGGAAGAGGAAAGTGAGCAGTAGGGCAGCCAAGGTGACCCCTAGGGCCACATAGGTCAGCGTCTTCAGTGGCAGGATCTCCCCATTCTGCAGGGTGGGTGGCAGAGAGCCAGAGGGCTTAGGAAGGGCAGGGCCTGAGCACCTAGTCCAGTGCCCTTGGCTCCCACCCCCAGCTCTGCAGCTACCCCTGGTGGGTCCAACCTCCCGCCTGGACACGTCCATGAGCACAGCGAAGCTCGTCATGTGGTTGCACTGGCAGCTGACGTGGCTCTCGTTGCGGAAGACGACTTCGCAGCCTCGGGCTGACCAGCCACCTGTGCCACTGACCCTGCGTGAGGGAGGCAGGGTCAGGAGACAAGAAGGGTGGGGTGCCCAGGGGCCTGAGCTCTCCGCCCAAAGCCTTGGGGGCAGGGCAGTGCAGGCTTACAGGATCGAATGGTTCCAGAAGACACAGATGGGCTTCGTCCGCTCCTCCGTCTCCAGCAGCCGGAACTGCACCGTGACTGGCTTGTCCAAAGCACGGGGCAGAAGCTCCTCATCGTCATGGACGCTGATGCTCACCACGGGCGTGTTGATGACAGGGCGTTTGGGAACTCTGGCGCGGGGCAGGTGGGCACACAGTCACCACGGTAGTCGCGTGACTGGAGGACGCCCCAATCACTCTGAGATGCCCCCAACCCCTGGGCCCTCTCTGTGCCTCACCCACCCGACCTGTCTCCCCCCGACTCGTCTCCCCAGCCGCTCACCTCAGGCTGCGCTTGTCTGGGTCGTAGTTATGGGGCAGTAGCCCAGCCAGGGTGCGGTAGATGATGACACTGGCCACCGCCTCACCCTGACTCAGCTCCGGGTGCCGCCGCTGACGCCGTGCCAGCTCCTCTGGCTCCTGGGCCTCTCCAAGGCCCGCAGGCCTGACCATGGGGGGCGTTTCTGGGATGGGGACACTGTCCACTCAGCTGGGTCCTGCGTAGATGCCCTGGCCTGGCCCCTGACCCACCCCTTGGCCCCCACTGACCTCTGAAGACGGACTCAGGCAGAATGACCGTTGTCTCAAGGTCCGGGGGCCGCTCCCCTCTCAGCGCCTCGTAGCGGGGCAGCTTGGCCCCAGCGAAGTTCCCCTTGTCCAGGCGAACTACAGAGATGACTAGGGAGAGGTCACAGGTCAGACCCCCGGTGAGGTGGGCAGGCCCCTGGCACGGCCGCCCTTACCAGAGACTCTCCCTGGACCCTCCCACCCTGGCAGCAGCCTCACCAATGTTGGGCGTGACGATGGTGAAGGGGCTTAGGTAGGTGTGCCGCATGTTCTGGGCCAGGGCACTGGCATAGGCCTCATAGTGCTGGAGCAGCCAGGCGGTGCCACCCTCTGTCTGCTGGATCAGCTCCCAGTGCCGCTTGTTGGCTGCATCCAGGAGGGCGCTGCCCACCTGCAGCAGATTCTGGGGGAGGGCACGGTCTCGGTGGGCTGTGCCTGAAGCCTCAGTCCTCGTCCCCAGCACCAGGCCCCAGCCTGTACCTAGACCAGCCTTGGCTCGCCCCCCCACCATGCCCCTCCCTCTAACCCTTCCTCCTTAGTCTCTAAGAGTTTCCCACACAGATGTTATTAGATGCTGGTTCCTCCCTGTCCTGGCACGATGGGCAGGGCCTCTCCTCCGAGAAGCCTGATCAGACCAGGCCCCAGTACAAACGTTATTTTCTATGGGCGCCTTGCTATGAGAAGGGTTGGGAAGAGGTGCTCTAAGTTACCCATATGCTGGGCCATGGCTCAGAGGGTCTCATGGGGGCCTCATGCCGGCTGAGAGCTCCCCAAAGGCAGGGGTGGGGAGTGCCCCCCATTTTGCCCCCAGGTGGCCAGGAGCAGGCTCACTCACCGTGACCTCCACCCACCCAGCCATTCCTGCCCCCTCCAAGCCCCACCTCGGTGAAGTGCACATCCTGTGTGGCGGACAACCCGAAGCCTCGCTGGGTGCTCTCGTGGGCCAGTAGCCGAGCGGCCAGCTGGTAGGCCACCTTGACGTCACTGCCGAAGTAGCCAGCCGTGTGTTGGGTAGCGTTACGCAGAAGCAGGGCCAGCCGCTGGGAGCGCCCCGAGTCCAGGCCTGACTCGTTTCGCTGCAGCCGCTCAGCCTGGGACCAAGATAGGCTGGGGGGTCAGCACAGGAGTGAGGTACCCAGAGAGTAGAACTGGAACTCTAGAGTAAAAGGACTCAGGAAAGGGGAGAAATGGCCTCCAGGTGGGGGCCCTGGGAGACAGGAGCTGGAATTCCAGAGTCCCCTTTCTCAAAGCTGGGGAGGCAGGCAGGTCATACTGGGCCAGGGCAGGGGGCAGGGGTAAGGAGATGGAGATGAGAAGTTCCACTTACAAAGCCCTTCAGCTCTGAGAAGGTGACTGATGTGCAGTTGAAGAGGTTTGGGGGGAGCCACCCTCTGTGCTCGTCACAGTGGCGCACAGCAGTCCCTGGGGGAAGGCAGCCAGGAGGGCAGGCCTCAGGGGGAGACACAGGAGGCTGCCGAGACCTGGCTGAGTTCTGCTGGGGGGCAGCCCCTCATGGACCAGAGGCAGGAGACAACCAAACAAGGGCCCTGCCATCCTGTACTGCAGGTGAAAACAGGGAGACGCGTGTGGAGAACACCAGAGCCAACACCTCTGTAGGATCAGCCCAAAAAAGGGCTACAGGGGCACACGTGGTCCTGCAGTACACGTGGTCCTGCGGCACATGTGGTCCCTTTGAGCCCCCAGACGTGGCTGTCCCTCTCCAGCCACCACCTTGAGCTCCCTGCCACTCACTCTCTACTTCTGAACTCTGGTCATCGTCAATCCAAGGACCAGCGCCAGCCCCCATCCTGCGGCTGGGTCGCCTGGGACAGCACCTCACCTCCCCTACTCCCCAGACCATCTTTCTAGTGGCATAACTCCAGCACTAGGTGGTGAGCTGAGGACGGGAACCCTGTGTGACTCATCTTTGAATCTCTAGCACCCAGCCCTGTGCCATGCACACTGCAGGTTTTTTAGCACTTTTGTTAAGAGTCCAAGATATAGGCACCTTTCATTTAGGCAACCTTGGGAGCAGGGGAACAGTGAGCCAAGGAAGCATGGGATATGGAGTCCCAGGACCTGGAGGCTGGAAAGTGGGGTCCTATGATCAGTAGCCAGGGGCTCCCCACCCTCACCCCACTGATGAAAGGCCAAGTCCTCAGTCTCACATTCTGGGCCTCCAGCACCTACCAAAGGAGCCTTTGGGGCAGGGGGCAGCAGCAGGCAGCCCGAAGCGGGTACGGGGCCACCAGATCCCAGCCTCGATGGCCCGTGGGCAGCTGTCATAATTCACTGCAGGGAAGCACACACCGTCACTCAGGAGCAACTGTCCCCCTACAGCTCTGGCCAGGCTCCCCAGCCCTCCCTGTGCAGCCTCAGGCCTGCAACCAGCCCCTGCTCCTGGCCTCCCTGGGACACCAGGGCCTGGCACACAGCAGGGAAGGCCACCCATCTACCGCAAGAGCCCTACCTTCACAGCCGTTGGTGGTGACCTCAGCAAAAGGGTTGTCACAGCGATCACACTGGCGCCCAATGACACCTGGCTTGCATGGACACTGGCCATCCTCAGGGTCACAGACTCGGGACAGAGAGCCCGTGGGGTAGCAGTCACACAGCAGGCAGGCGGGGCTGCCAGGGGGCCGGTAGTGGTTCTCCTGGGAGGGGAGAGGGAGGATGGGGTCACTGGCTCAGGCTCTTTTCCCTGGATGCTCATGGATCCTTCACTGTGGCCCCTCTGGAGAGAGGCTCCCTGACCTCAGGTCCCCACCAAGAACGGTACATTCAAAATATGTAACAACTGGTAATGTTTTGGAGTTTAATCCATCAATGAGACACCAATCAGAACAGGCTGCAAACAACCAGTATAGCTGACCCAGAGCTCACTGGTTAAGTATAGGTCCTGGACGCCCCACACCCCAGACACACGAGGACAAACAGCCCCTTGCCCGCCCTAGTGGAGCAAAGGCACATAAGCCCTCAGCTCTCTGCAGAGTCTTCCTTCATTGTCCCCCCCAAGGGCCCAGGAGGTACAGAACAGAGGCCAAGGCAGCTGCTATGGAGGCCTAGGCCGGGGCTGTCACCTTGCAGTGGCACTCGCCGCTTGTCTTGTTGCAATCCGGATCGAAGCCTTTGCTGACGTCACAGTTGCATGGGCCGCATGTGGGGTGTCCCCACCAGCCTCGGGGGCAAGGCTGGTCAATCCTGCAGAGGAGGACCAGGCAGACATGGGCTCCCTCTGCCACCCGTCTGGTGTAGCCATGTGTGGCCCTTCCGAGCCTGGCTGTGGCTCAGCCAGGTTCTCAGTGCTCTGAGGGACACAGCAGACACAGGCAGTGCCACTGGGACCTGCTGCTGCCTGCAATGGTCCACTTACCTGGTCTCACAGTATGGCCCAAGGTAATTTGGGGGACACTCGCAGATATAGCCATGGGGGTCACTGGGCTTTCGGGTACACACGGACTGATGCTCACATGGGTTCAGGTCACACACGTTAGTACAGTTGTCACCATAGTAACCTGGGACCAGAAGGACAGGAGAGGCTCAATCCCCACCTTCCCCTAGCACTTTCTTCAAACCTGCCTTCATCCATCCCCTTCTATCCTGAGCAGCTATACCAGCTGGCTCTGGCTTTGTAGTGCAGGAGAGGCTCAGAGAGGTGATGTGACTAGCCCCAGGTCACACGGCAGAGCCAGAGTGAACCGTCGCTGCCCCGCACTTGCTAACCTGCCCCATTTCCCTGGATCCCTGGCATACCTGGATCGCAGCTGCAGGAATAGCTGTCCCAGTCGTCACTGCAATAGCTGTTGGCAGGACATGGGTTCGAGTCACAGGGGTCTGGCAGGCTACAGCCTGGCTCCACATTGATGCTTTCCCCACGGCTGGGATCCAGACTGCTAATACCCTCGGACGTCTCGCTTACCCGAACACCCTGGGATGGACAAGGTAGTGTTGGCCCTTTGTGGAGCGGGCCTCCAGCCTCCAGCTATTGGAGATGAGAAGGCAGGGCAGGAGGCTTACCTGCAAACAGCCCCGGAAGCCACGGGCCACACCACTGGCCGGCCCAGGCACTCCCCCAACGGTAATGTTGCTCAGGTGTAGCCCATGCAGCCGGGGGCCCAGGTTGCCCTCTGCCCGCTGCTGCCCATAGTCGAAGGACAGGATGGCGTGGCCGGGGCCCCCACTGGCTCCCAGTGCCAGCTGTGCATGGTGCCAGTCGCCATCATTGGCCCGGCCTGGCTCCAGCCGGAGAGACGAGGCCTGGAGTCCGGTGCCCTCCACACTCAGCACCACGTGGCCCTCCTGAAGCTGGCACCAGAAGAAAAGAGGGTCAGCAGACTGCCTTAATGGGCTCTTCTTCCAGCCCACTGTCCTCCTTCCTGGACCACCAAACCCATCCTGCTGCCCAGCTGAGGCCAGAGAGGAAAAGGTATTATTTCCCTTGGGCCCAAGAGATGGCAGCAGTGATCCACCAAACGAACCTAGCTGCCTTTCTTTCCAGGGAAAGGCCCCGCCCAGCCATCTTTGACCAACCATGGCCAGGGCCCGCCTGCCCCACCCCTCTCTGCATCACCTGCAGGGTGATGGTGCTGCGGCCCCTGGTGACAGCCTGCAGCAGGACGCCGTCGGCCTGGCGTGTGCGGAACATGAGGCTGAGGTGCCAGGGCTGAGAGATGGGCAGCGAGAGGCCATGCCAGGCCACCAGGCTGCTGCCCAGGAAGCGCTGCGGGTTGGCCATTTCTGGGGAGACAGATAAAGGCAGACTCTGAGAGGCGGAGCACCCAAGTGCCCCAGGGGGTATGATGCTCAGCAGGGGCGGCTCCCTGGGAGGCAGGGCACTGTCCCTCCTAGTGCCCACTCTCCACGGCAGCCCCGCCCCCCAGAGCATTCACCTGCCCTGGGCCCGCACCACACTGTGCCCAGGCCTGCCTCTGACTGGGCCCTTTGTCTCCCGTGCTACCCTCTCAAGGCTCTGCCCAGACACGCTTTTCTACCCACAGCCCAGCTCAGCTGGGCCCTGCCCAGTGCCTGCCCGGACCCTGCCAGTGTTCCCAGCAGTGCTGACAGCTCCCAGGCCCCGACCTCTGAGGGCTGCCCCCTACCCTGGGCACAGCTCTTGCCCCCGAAGCCCAGAGGGCACTCGCAGCTGAAGGCATCCCACTGGTTCACACAGGTGCCCCCATTGTGGCAAGTGTTGCTGTCACACACGTTCTTCTTGGCAGAGCAGCCTAGAGTGGAGAGAAGGGCGCTCAGGTGGAGGCTCCCAACAGAAAACCTGTGGCAGTGGCTGGAGGGGGCTCTGAGACCCGCCACGTGCAGGGGTCCCCGCAGCAGGCACACCCCTCCTCTGCGTAGGGCCCCTGGCCTCGCCCCTACCCCAGCCCCCATACCGGGCACGGTGCCGTTGTTGGCAATGAAGTCGGCCATGTCGACATGGCGGCTGTCCACCTGCAGGTTCCTCATGCAGCCCACGAAGTGCCGGGTTCGGACAGGGAAGCTCTCAGGCAGGTCAGGCACCCCGCCCAGCAGCAGGGGCCCTGTCAGGTCCAGAGACCTGGGGGGGGCGAAAATGGCTGCGACATGAGGGAGAGTGGGGTGCTTCCGGCTCTTCCTCCTCCCTGAGCCCTGCCGCCAGGCCAGGAGCCCAAGGGGCCCTGCAGAGCAGCCAGGGGAAGGGGAGCCTCAACCCGGAGCTGCTCTCATCTGATACCCGCCCCTCCCCAGACCGCTGCACGAGGCCCGGCTCTAGTCCCCCAGTCTTGCCCGCTCCCGCCTCCCACCCCAGCCCCCACAGAGCGCTAAGCAGGGGCAGAGGGAAGCAAGGCGAGGGATGACCCC
Source organism: Grampus griseus (assembly GCF_964374135.1). NCBI lineage: Eukaryota > Metazoa > Chordata > Mammalia > Artiodactyla > Delphinidae > Grampus > Grampus griseus. The sequence continues at coordinate 87,651,053 of NC_139017.1, forward strand.
CGTCTGAACTGGTCCCCATTTCAGGGCCCCCAAAGGCCCCCCTACAACCCTCCCTCCCTGACTGGCCCACACCTCACCGCAGCCCCAGCCCTCTCCCCTGCTTACTTCTTGCTGCCACCCTGGGTGCCCTGGGCAGCGCAGGAGTAGTTGCCCAGCACAGCTCCGAAGCGCAGGGCCACCCCTGTGTCACAGCCATCCACGGTCACCACAGCCACCTTCTGCTCGGATGGGCCCTGCGGGAGCCCTGTCTGACCCAACAGCGGCTGTGGACAGGGAAGGGCGGAGATGGGAAAGAGTGGGCAAGAGCCAATCAGGTCACGGGCCAGGCACTAACTCACCCCCTGTGTGTACACCCTCCCCCACATATACAAACACACATGCACACTGATGTGTGCTCACAGGACTTACGCACTTTACCTTCCTCAGCGTCTACTCAAGTTTCTGCCTACTAGAACAGGAAGGATCTACACCACCCAGCGGAATGGGAATGCCCAGCAAGATGGTAAGTTCCACCCCTCCCTTCCCCCATCTCAGCCAGAAGTGCCATGACCAGCCCCTGGGGAGGCAGCGCCACCCAGGTCTAGGTGAGCTCCTGAGCCAACGACAGAACCCTCCAGCTCCTTGACCGCCTCCCACACCCACCTTATTGTAGTACTTCAGCTGCACTGTGTGCCACTGGCCGTCACTGACCCCTCCGGACACGAACGGGGACACGGTGGTGGTCGACTCCCCTGGGGAAAGGACCCAGGTGAGCTGGGACACCAGATGAGGGCTGGGAATGGGGAGGGGATGCTCATGGTTGGGCTGGGCCCAGATCTGGCTGGGAGAGTGTGTGCCTTGGGGTCAAGGGCTGAGAGACACGGGGCCTCTAGGAGATGGGCAAGGACATGGGGCAAGCGGGATCACCTGCAGAGAAGGTGAGCTGGACCTGCTCCTGGATCACCTCGAGGGCCACAAAGTCATGCTTCTCGTTGAAGCGCCCATTGTACAACAGCAGCCCATCACGCTCCTTGGTGGCAAACCTGAGTAGGAGTGGGCGATGGGGGCACGCAATGGGGCACCCACCTGGATGCCAGCACCCCAGCCACCTAACCAGCCCTGATCCTACTCAGGACTCTCCAGAGGGCTGACTCCTTGGCCGAGGCTATGGGCCATGTGGCTAGAATGTGGAAGATGAGCCCAAACCAGGACCAGAAGCAGAACCTTGGCATCCTAGCTCCCACCGTTGAGGGTGGGGTGGGAGGAGCGTAGACGGCCCTGGTGGGTGAAGGAGGCCTGCTGGCCAACTGCACAGGCAATTCCAAGTGCAGACCTGGCTCTGCCAACAACCTCTTCTGGGCACTTTTGCTGCCTGACTTCCCACCTCGTCCGCAGAACAGGAGGCACCAGACTCCCCCCCCGGCCCCTACCCCCAGCACCCAGGAACTCACGAGAGGGCCAGGGTGAAGTGGAAGCGCTGGCGTAGGCCCCGGAAGGTGATGAAGGAGCGGGCGGGGAAGCTGCGCGTGGTCACCTGGCAGAAGGGCTTCTCAAAGTCTCCGGATGGGCAGTCGCACTTGAAGCCGCCCACCAGCAGGTTGACACAGGTGCCCCCATTCTTGCAGACACCCGGGGTGCAACGGCCTGAGCGGGCACTCACCTCACAGTGCTCACCTGGGCAAGAGGTAAGGCAGGTGAGCACCAAGTGCCTGGAGAACTGGGACTCTTTTGCATCGAGTGATCCCTCCGTGGTCTCCTGTGACCCCCATAATACCCCCAAACTCTCCCAGGCATCCCCACTTCCTCTCATGTGCAAACTCAGCCATTCTGTGCTGTGCGTGGCGCACTGGGCTGTTCTCACCACAATCCCATATACGGCTGTCCTGCGAGTTCCCTGAGGCTCCCAGTCCCTTCCATAGCCCTCTTTGGACCTCGAGAGCACAGGTCCACAAGGTCGCTGATTATAAGGGCCAGGTCCTAGCAGCCTTTGGCATCAGGGCTACCACGCAAGCTTAGGGGTGTTCCGGCCCCTTCAGGGGTGAATGCGCATGGAGGGAAGGGCCTGCAGGACAGCATGAGGGCTGCTGCCAACCCCTGCTTCCTCCCTCCCTCCCACTGCTGCTTTTGTCCCTGTCAGGCACCAAGATCAGTTTCCCTCCCTGGGGATAAGACCAGGCTTCCACTTGGATTTGTCGGAGTTATGGGATGGTGTGGGCAGGAAGCTGGGGACTTTCCAGAAACGGGGCAGGGAACTCCCACCCTGAGCCCTGGGGTCCAGACTGAGGACCTCTGTGCACTTGGGAGATGCTGACAGAGTAGGGAACTGAGCCCTGGGAGCAGACCAGGATTCAATGGAGGAGATGAAAATTCCAACAATATCAGATGGAAAAATCCACCCTTTTCTCTCCCTCCCCATTCCCAGATTCTAGAGATAGGTTCTCAGCTCCAGTGCCTAGTGACAGGCTCTAGTTTCCATGGAAACTGTTGTTCGCCTACTCTAAGCACCCCCCTACCCCATCCTCCTGGACAAAGACTTCCCTCCCCTCCCCCAAGCCCACCCCTCTGCTCCCCACCCGCCCCTCCACCCACAGTAGCAGCTGAGAGGAGTCAAGTCTGGCAAGTTCTGGGCAGGAAGATGCAGCAGGGGTGGCAGTGGGGCTTGCCTACCACTGCTGGCAGAGCCAGTGGGCATAGCTCTGGAGGAGAGGGAGCAAGCCCTAAGGCATCTGGGAAGGAAGGGCCCATGGAGGAGAGAAGGGGATGTCCTGAGGAAAAGCAGGAGCCTGCAGGGAGCACAGGAGCACAAAGCAGAGGCAGTGAGCATCCCAGGGAGAGGCTTGGGACAGGATGTGTAAGGACCCCTGGAAACAGGCCAACAGGGAGGCCTCTTGGTCAGGACGCTGTTTTACACACCTGGGCAAGGGTGGGGCTATTCTGTTCAGGGTCACACACAGGTGCGATAATCTGAAAACCACTATCCCCATACCCAAACCCTCCAGTTTCCCCAGCTCTTCTGTGCCTTCCCCTCAATACCTAGGGAAAAAAGCACTTGCTGCAGCTCAGAAAGGTAACTCACTCACCAGTGGGGAGAGATCAGGTACTAGGCCCAGCCGCATCTCTAATCCAGATGAGACCTGGAGCAAGTCACCTGATCTCAGCGTTCCCTTAAATCACAGCCAACACTTCCTACAGGCCAGGTCTTTACCCGTATTAAATCAGTCCTCACAACCACCTTATCATGTGAATAGATTCATCATCCACTTAAAAAATACTAAGGCACAGAGAGGTTAAGTAACTTGCCCAAGGTCACCCAGCTAGTATTGTCAAAGCTGGGATACAAATGCAAGCCGCTTGGCTCTAGAGCTGACCTCAGTTACACCACCTGGGGGTGGGGGCTGGGTAGGTGGCCGAGAAGAAGGGGTCCCCTCTCTGCCTTCCTCAATAGGTGGTTGTGAAAGAGCAAGTGGGACTTGTGAATGGCCAGTGTACCCTGTACCTTACTCTGGAAAAGAACGAGGCCACCCCTGTCCTTAGCCTGATTGTGCTGGCACCGCGGTGCTAGCCCCCCAGAGCCGCCCCCAGGGGTCCCCCCTCCCTCGGTGAGGGCTCACCGGTGTAGCCATCGCGGCAGAGGCAGGTGTAGCCGCCTTCACGGCTGCGGCAGCGGCCGTGGGAGCCGCAGGGCCGCGAGTAGCAGAGGTCCACCTCCGTCTCGCAGTAGTCGCCCGTGAAGCCAGGCGGGCAGCGGCAGCGCAGCCCCCCGACTGGGTGAATGGGCCGGAAGAGCACGGAGGAGGAGGCGATGAAGGGCGCGGAGGAGTCGAAGCGCAGCACCGACACGCAGCGCATGTAGTTCTCGCAGGGCTCGCGCAGGCAGATGTTGTCGTCGAAGGGCAGCACGCGCTGCGCCGAGATGGCCGTGAGCAGACTGCGGTTGAGGTACAGGCGCTCCTGCAGGTCCTCAGAAGGCAGGAAGGGAGGCCCGCCCCCGGGCCCTGGCGGCTGGCCCACCGACAGGCTCACATTGAGGATGTGGCCGCCTGGGGCGTCCGTATCCCGCTGCACGTTGAAGACCACCACGTGGTCTGGGGGTGTGGCCAGCGTGGCGGCCACGGCCTGGATGAAGAGACCCAGTAGGGGCGACAGGAAGCGCTCAGGCGACATGTCCTCCAGGCGCAGCGTGATGCTGTGCGTGAGCATCTCGTCGGTAATGATGGTGACGCGCAGTGCGCACTGAGCGGTCACACTGTGCACGCCATCTGCGGAGAGGTGAGACGGTCAGCACCTGGGGAGGGCAGGGTTGCCAAGCCATAGACCTGGCCCCGGGCAGGAGCAGCCGGAGGAGGGAATGAGTGCGGGCTGAAATCCCGCCTGCACACTCTTGCATTGCCTAGTTGCCAACAAAGGGTCCTCTTTTCTAATTGGCATAAAGGTGCCCTAGGAGTTATGTGTAGCTCACCTGAGGGAGAGTCAATCCATGACGGCTCAGCCCGCATGGGCACTTAAGGGGATTGATTTTCAGAACTTCTTATTGCATACTTCCCAGAAACCCTCTGTTGTGAAGCACGGACACATCTTTTAATATTTGTGCACCTTTCCCTGCCCAAGCCACAGGTCCTGCTCCCTTATACCAGACCAGGTGCCTTCCCGCACAAGAATCTTATTTCGCCTTTTTCTTACCTTCCTACAGGGCCCAGAGCACCATGAGAGACCCACAGATATAATCCTTCTGCCCCCTCAGCCTCTATTTCTCAACACTACCATAACTCTGACCCTGGCCACGTTCCCCCTCCCCCACTGCAGTAGAGAATGGAGGGTGAACTGGGTCAGTGGGCCACCCAGTCCCCCTCCCACTGAGCCCCACGGCTGCTTGGGCTCAGGCCCGCTATCCCCATGGCAACGCCCCACACAAAGCATTCTTCCCGCCCAACTCTCTGGGCTGCAGAGGGTAGCCTGGGGGGCCCCACCCCAGGAAATCCAGCTGAGCCACCTTACCAGTGGTAGCACCACCCACTGGCCTGATGCTGTGGCGTTCTGGGGGTCAGAGATGGAAGGGCCTGGGCAGCTCTCCACCCTGAGCCCCAGACAAGAGCCCCAGTGGGCTGACCTCTCCTCCGGCCCTAGGGCCTCTGGCTACTCATCGCCCACTTGGCTAACCGCATTATAGCCGAGTGCCTGCCACACCCCCAGGCCACACACTCACCTATAAACAGCTAAGTACTAACACTCTGGCTTCTGACTCCACCTACACACCCTAAGCCCCGAAATACCATATACACCTGAATGCACAAATACATGGCAATGGATTTTATTTAGCTCAAAATGAAAGCTGGAGGCCAAGGGGAGAGGGAAATGGCTTGGCAGGGCTATAAAGGATATTCATCTTTTTTATTTACTACAATGTCCTACGCATAGTAGGTGTTCAGTAAGATGTTCATGAGAATTTATTTGGTCTCCATAATGAAGAAAGGGCCTTTAAAACACAGCAGGAGGGGCCCGGGTAGCTATTAAAAAGGACACCCTAGCAGGAATGGGACAGGAGTTGGTATTTCAGGGGGGGGGTGGGAGTAGGAAAGGGATCTGGGAACAGATCCTGCTTCTGTGTCACAGCGACTTGTGGCTAACTGCACTGGCGGCTGGGAAGGCTAAAGCCAGACACCCATCTCAGCCGTGTCCTCGGCCCACTGACACCTGCCCTCCAGCCGCATTGCTTGAGAATGCAAGGCCCGCCTGCTCTCACCAGCAAGCCTGTTTGTCATCACTCACTTGCTCCTCTTTCTCTTGACTTGCTGCTACTGAACAAGCTGTTCCTTCCTACCTGGCCTATCCAGACACCAGCCCACGGCCCTCCTGGTTTTCTAACCCGCTCTAAACTCACCTTTTCCAGGAAGCCTGCCCAGATTTATGACCTCAGGCTCTACTGTTCTCCCTCTTTCAGACCCCCCTGCACTTAGTTATGGAGCTGGCACAGGGCTCTTGTGTACCTGGTGCCGTTATTCCTTGGTGGGATAGTCCCTCCGGGCAGAATGCAGCCCAAGAATCCACACAGAGTACTTCTAACTAATCAGGGAGGGGAGGGGGCAGTCAAGAGAAACCTCACCACCACTCAGCCCTGGGAACAAGCACTCCTCCCTATGTCCCCCCTCCGTCATCCCAGGCTCCGCCTGCGCCCCTTGCCCAGTGTGTCTCTGTTGCTTCCCATCTGGTCCACCATCTGTGGCCACCTGCCCCCTCCGCTATTTTCCCCCATCCCAGCAGTCAACCTACTGCTCTCTGCTGCTTCTTTGTTCCTCTCTCCTGCCTTGACCTGGGTCACCCCTCAGGTGCAAAAGGTAACGGTGGAAACAGGGGTGGGGGGTTGCATTACCTGAGCCATCCTCCTGGAAAGAAAAGGGGTGGGATGGGCCCTGACTCCAGGAAACGCCACCTGTGTCTAGAACCCAACCTGCCGCACCTGGAAAAGTGCCAAGTCCCAGACTGTGGCAGAATCAGACTCCAAGCCCCTCTTCCCCTGGCAGATGTGCCAGTGGGAGTTGTAGGCCTGGAGGGGGTCTGCCACTCTGGGGAATGACCAGGACATGGACAGGAGCTCCTGTGTGTCCTAGCAGGGTAAGGAAGAGGCAAGGAGAATTCAGGCTTCAGGGGAGCCATCCGGCCCAAGCTGGGGCAGCTGCAGCCACAGGGAACAAGAGAGGGGGAAATCAGAGAGGCATAAACACAGAGACCAAACAGGGGCAGACAAAGGCCCAGGAAAAGAGCCAGCAGTGGAGAAAGTGGGAAAGCAGGAGAGAGTCACACAGGAGATGGGGAGAGGGCAATGGAGGGGGCCGTGCAGAAGGGCCCCCAGGGGCAGAGGCGGGAAAGAAAGAAGAGACAAAGAACAAGAGAAGGAAAACAAAGGGGCAGTAGGAGTCAATCCCCCTCACCCCAGCCTCCCTGAACTTTGGGGTTGCCGTGGTGACTGCCTCCAAGGGTCAGGGCTGAGGGGAGAGGGTGGGGCTAGGGCTGGAGGGTCAGCCGAGGCCTCCCCCTCTATTCTAGGGGAGCTGAGGTCTGGGGCTCTGCTCTGGTAGGAGCACGAAGGCTGGGTGGGGCCCCTGCCCATCCCTCCATCACCTAGGGCGGACTGGGGATGGACAGGAGGGAGAGGCCCTTCCTCTCCACTCCTTCCCCCTGCCTCCCAGCACAGAGAAGGACAAGATAGGGGAGCTCCAGCTCCCACTTACTCCTCCTGGAGAGGAACTGAGGCTTCAAGATGCACAGAGCCTTGTCCGTGACCTCTAAAAGCTCATGTGCCCTGGCTCTGATGGCCACCTGAGGAGTGGGGAGGGGAGTCATGAGTCCCCGGAAGGACCATGAGTGGAGGGGGTGGGGAGCTGAAGCCACACCCTGTGTCTTGCACGCCTCTCACTCCCATCCTGGCCCAGACTCCCCAGGGTGGAAGTGAGGCCCGGCAGGCTCTTCTCTTTCTCCCCTCCCTGATGTGTCTGGAGTGAGGGTACCCTGACCCACCCATCCCCAGGGCACAGCTAACAGTGAGCCCTCATGAGGGTCCCAGTTGTTCCCAGGCTTGGGGAAGGGCTTCAGCAACCTGGGGCTGGCCCCCTCCTTGCTGCTGCTGCTGCTGCCCACTCCCTGCAGCTGACAGAAGAGACAGGATGTCGTCCCCACCCCAACTCTCCTCCCCCAGCCCTTCTGTCCAGGGAGTCTGCAGGCTGAGCGCTTGGCCAAGCAGCTGGAATGCCCGGCCTAGGTCCCGGCCAGGCTCCCATGCCCCAGGATTCTGTTCTCTCACCACTGGATCAGGGGGCTGTGCCCTCAGAGGCCACCAATCCCCTGGCCCATTGCGGTCCCCACACCCCATCCCCTGAGCCCAGGCTCTCACGGCCTGCGGGGAAGGCCTGGCGTCTGAGAACAGCCAGCCCGTGGGGCAGCAAGGGGACCCAGAAGGCTGCAGCCTGCCCCGGGGTTGCAGCCCCTCCCCCAAGCCGGACCCCGAACCACAACCTCTGACAGTGGGGTCTGTTTGGACAGAGACAATGAGCTGTGGCCTCACTTCCTGTGGGAGCTCTGAAGGGGGAGCCGGGCCAGGCTCTTTCTGCCTGGAGGGAAAAGAATGTCCTAGACAAAGTCCCCCTCAGCCGGTCTGCGGCTCAGCCGGGAGCCAGAAGGGGCCCGACTGCAGGGTCCTGACCCCGAAGTGGCAACCCTGTGCCCCCCGGCCTCAGCTCTGTCAGAGGCTGTATGAGATCACAGGGAGACCCCGGTGGGCGGGCGTGAAGGGGCGCTGAACCGCCGGCTCGCCTCTCCTGGCCACGGTCCTCTCCATCCCTCCCCCAGCTCTCCCGGACCCCAGTCTTCCACGCGCCTTTTTTCACAATTCTTGGCAGCCGTCACCAGGGCAGCCTCACAACGCTTCCCCACCACGTCACAGGCTGGTAGGCAGGGGGCGGCCAACCGAAGCAGCCAGGTCTTGCAGCCCGGGGCAGCGGGCAGGGCCAGCACAGCTGCCAGGATGTCTAGGGCTCCTTCCCAAGCTGCTTCTCACCCCTCAACCGCCGGGCCAGTACCGGGGACAGAGGCGGGTCAGCAGTTCCGCCTTGAATGGCTCTCCAGGCCCTCCCCCACGGGCCACCCCCATCCCCATGTCACCTGGGCCCTTCCTTACCTGACACCAGCACGCTCATGATGGCCTCCAGAGGTCGGTTGTTGTCCAGTGCCCGACTCAGCCTCAGCTCGCCCGTGGACGCGTTGAGCAGGACCAGGCTGAGTTCGTTTCCCCGCTCGAAGCTGTAAGTCAGGCTGTCGGAGATGTCAGGGTCGTGGGCAGGCACCCGGCCGATGGCACCCCCGGGGAAGCTGCTCGAGCGGTTGGTGACGTAGTTGTTGAAAAGGATCTCAAAGTTGCCCAGCACCGGTGGGTTGTCATTGCGGTCAAGCAGGCGGACGTGCACTGTAGCCCGGCTCACCAGGGGAGCCGACGTGGCCTGGATGACCAGGATGTATTCAGGCCGGTCCTCGTAGTCCAAGTCCACCAGAGCGGTCAGCTCCCCAGAGAAGATGTCCAGCTGGAAGACCTCAGGGATGTTGCCCTCCACGATCTGGTACATGATCTGGGCATTAGTGCCTTCGTCAGGGTCTGTGGCTGTGACGCGGGCCACAGCCAGCCCAATGGGGCTGTTCTCTTCAACAAACACATCAAACTCATCCTGCTCAAAAACAGGTGGATTGTCGTTCACATCCAACACAGCGACCGTCACGTCCATGGGCGTGCGAGCTGGAGGCATCCCCTTGTCCACTGCATATGCCCGCAAGGCGTACTGGGCCACATTTTCACGATCCAGCCTCCGCAGTGTTCGCACAATGCCTGACGTGGACTCTACGATAAAGTCACCATCTCCATCATCGCCTCCTTGGAAGGTGTAGAAGACCCTGCCGTTAAGGCCAGAATCACGGTCAGTGGCCGAGATCTGCAGGACACTGGTGAAGGGGGGCACATCCTCATAGACACTGCCCTGGTAGGAGTCCCGCAGAAACTGAGGGGCATTGTCATTCACATCATTCACCAGGATCTCCAGGTAGGTGGTGTCAGACTTCTGGGGAATGCCATTGTCCCGGGCAGTGATAGCCAGGGTGTAGGACACCTGGTCCTCATAATCCAGCTCGGCCTGGGTGGTGACAGCACCTGTATCTGCATCGATGCGGAACTGAGGGATGCTGTCCTCCATAAAGTAGGTGATGCGGGCATTCTCACCTGTGTCCTCATCTGTGGCACTGATCAGCACCACCGTGGTGCCTGCTGGCCGGTCCTCATTAATATTCACCGTGTAGTGAGAGCTCTGAAACACGGGACGATGGGTGTTAGCGTCGGTGACGTTCACCACCACTTGTGCTGTGTCCTGTCGTGTGCCATCGGAGGCAATAACAGCCAGCACGTACTGCCGCTCCAGCTTGTAGTCCAGCGGCAGGGCGAGGGACACCAGCCCCCCCCCACTCTGGCTGGTGATGGAGAAGCGGTTTCGGGTGTTGCCGCTGGTGATCTGGTAGGTGATGACACTGTGGGCATCACGGTCCACGGCCGACACCGTCACCACGCTGGTGCCCACGGCCGCATCCTCGTTGAGCCGCACCGTGTACTCTGGTTGGGTAAAGGTCGGGTTATTGTCATTGACATCCAGGATGGTCACGCTGACACTGGCCGAGGCAGTGAGTGCTGGGGTACCATGGTCGCGGGCTTCTACTCCAAAGCTGTAGAAGTCAACCTCTTCCCGGTCCAGCTCAGCAGCCACGGAGATCCAGCCTGTGCCATTGTTGATGGTGAAGGGGAAGTCATGCCCGACCCCCGCAAGGCGGTATTCCAGGCGGGCATTGTCACCAGCATCAGCATCGATGGCCTGGACATGGAGAACCAGGTAGCCTAAGGGGACACTCTCCAGGACAGTAGCCTGGAAGGGGGTGCTGACGAAGATGGGAGCATTGTCATTGATATCCAGGACCTGCACTGTCACCAAGCCGGAGACGTTGGAGAGAGGGGGGCGGCCGCCATCCTGTGCTCGAACCCGTAGGGTGTATTCCTTGGTCGTCTCATAGTCAAGAGGGCTCACCACGTCCAGAGCCCCAGTCTGGGCATCTAAGTAAAACTGTCCCCGCGCGTTGCCACTCATGATGCTGTAATGCACCAGGGCATTGCTGCCCTTGTCTCTATCCGAGGCTGTGACCCGGAGTACCGGAGCTCCTGGGGTCACGTCCTCCCGCACCTGGACCACATAGCGCTTCTCGCTGAACTGGGGGGCATTGTCATTATCATCCTCCACAGACAGGAAAACAGCAGCTGTGGCACTCCGTGGACCGGGGTCCCGACCCTGATCACTTGCTTCCACTGTCAACTGGTAGGATTCCACCTCTTCCCGATCCACAGGGCCACGGGTTCGTATTACCCCAGAGCGAGGGTCAATCTCAAAGACCTCAGAGGGGCTGCCCCCAGGCCCCTCCAGCAGGCGGTACAGAATATTGGCATTGGGAGGGGCGTCACCATCTGTGGCTCTGACGGTGAGCACTTCATAGCCCACCTCCAGGTTCTCCCTGAGGCTCTCCTTGTACTCCTGCTGCTCAAAAACAGGGTCGTGATCATTGGTATCAGTCACCAAGATGGTGAGCGTGGCCAGGGCACTGCGTCGGGGCATGCCGTGATCCTGCGCCGTGACTCTGAAGACATGGGTGCTCTTGGTCTCACGATCCAGCTCCTCGGCTGTGGTTACTGCACCGGTGATTGGGTCCAGGGAGAAGAAATGGTTGGAGCGGCTATCGAAGAGGGCATCCATAGTGTACTCAAGCCGACCTGCCTCACCCTCATCTGGGTCGATGGCCCGCAGAGATGCCACAGGGGTACCTGCTGGCTGGTTCTCGGGCACTGTGGCCTGGTAGCTGGGGGGCTGAAACTGGGGGGCTGTATTCACATTCCTCTTCCGACGTCCACCCATGGACGCTTCTGCTGAGCTTTCCCCTGCCCTGAACCCTGGGGTCTGCACCAGCTTACAGGACTGGCATCTCAGCCGTGGGGCCTTTAAGCACAGGTGCTCATGGGGCAGGGCAAGTTTGCCCTGTGGGGAAAGGTGGCCTCCAACGCCCAGAAGACGACAGCTCCAGGGGCAGCCTTCGGGCGCTGGCGGCAAGGGGATGTGGGCCCCGGATTCTGGACACCAGACCCTCAGACCATCATGGTGGGGCACCAGATGGCCAGTCAGTTCCGTCCCCGCATCCCTGCAGCGGCTGGTGTAGAGCCAGAGGTTCGAGGATGAGGCTGGACAGAGCCAGCCCACGGGAGCGCAGGCCCCCGAGGAACCGCGTCCCCCAGGCCCCAGGGAACGACAGGGCCCCACCTGGTCTCCCAATAGTGGCGGCAGCAGGAGCAGTAGCAGCGGCAGTGGTGTTGGAAGTGGGGCGCGGGCCGCCGGGCTCCGCATCTCTCCCTCTTCCCGGCCGGCCGGGTCAACGGCGGCGGCGGCGGCTCCTCCTCCCGCTCCTGCCCGCCCCGCCGCGCCTCATGCCCAGGCCAGGGCGCCAGTCCCCGGGGGCCTGCTCCTTGATGCCTCACCGGAGCCCGGGCTCCCACCGTTCCCTGAGCCGGGCCCGCGCCCCGGTCACACCGACCACCACGGGCTGGCGCCGCGCCCACTGGCACACCCGGCTCTCGCCACCTGCGCCCGCGGACCCCGCGCGCCCTTGGCCCTGCCGGCCCCCAGATCCTCGGAGTGTTCCTCGCTCCCGCGAGATAGCCCACCTGCTCCCGCGGAGCTGCGCACCCGGACCCCGGCCCGGCCCCGGCCGCCCCCGACGGCCCAGCGCCGCCCGCTCGTGCCCCGCGTCCCCGCCGCTGCTGCTGCTGCTGTCGCCGCGGCCCCGGGCCCAGCCCCACGCTCCCTCGCCTCCCAGGCGGGCGGGCGAGCTCTGCAGAGCAGCGGCAGCGGCGGCGGCGGCGGCGGCGGCGGCGGCAGCAGCGGCGGCTCATTACCATAGACCTGCTCGCGCCGCCGCCGCCTTAAAGTGGCGACGCCAGCCGCACCGAAGGAGGTGGGCCCCACCCAGCGCCGTCCTCCGCACCAGTGCTGCAGAATTCAAGCAGTCCAGACCCCCTTCCCCCACCCCAATCCCACCCCAGGCCTGACCCTGGGCCGATGCCACATTCCTACAACAGTCTAGAGAGGAATTAACAATCAGAAGCCAGACAGCAAATGATAATAATGGTGGCAGTACCCTAAGTATGTTTAGAGGTTTTCAAAACCTTCTGAAGGGCTCTCGGAGGCCAAGTGCCCACGTCACGCCACCCAACAAGGCTGGACGCCGCTGGCTGCTGATAGGAGCCCTTGCTGCTGTCCCCTCCACAGGTCTGGGTCAGACTGAGCTAAAACGGCCCTGTTCAATAGTATAAAGCCTCCCCCATATGCCCGAGAGACACCCCACTTCCCTGCAAACACACAGTGAGGTCCTGAGCCCACACCTCCCCAGACCCCTCAGCAAAGTTGTGATCTAATCAGGCTGCCCCCTTGGGGTCCAGCTGCAGCATACAGTACAGAATGACCTCAGCCTCAGCTTGGATGACACCTGGGCTTTCCAGGGGGAGGTAAGCTGGGAATGTCAGAGCAAAAGCCAGCTGGTATAAACATGCTAATATTAGCAGGTTCTGAGGTCCAGAGAGGGTGAAACTTGTACAGGGTCACAAGGTTGGATAGGGGTGGAGCCAGTTTTAACTCAGGCTTCCTGGGTCCTAGACCAGTGATTCTCACTGCCCCATAGGGCCTCTTGTCTGGAGACATGACCTCTTGCCCCCTGTCTCCTTCTCCATCAACGTCCAGCTGCCACTCCCCTCCTTCTACCCACAGCTTTGTGACAGCAAACAGCCCTGCCCAGTGCATGGGGCTCGGGGGGCCTCTTCACAGAGCAGGCCTTCAGACTGGACGTGCCACTTGAAGGGGTGTGGGAGATTCCGGGGCTCCTGGAGGAGGTCAAGGCATGGAAGCTGGACCTTGAAGAAGAGCCAGGCAAGGGAGGGGGAGGATGATTCAAAGGGACTTTCGTCTCTCATACCCCAACCAGGAATCCAGGGCCAACTGTGTGAGCAGCGAGGGGCTGGGACTGGTGGTCTGAGGCCTGGCCTGTGGAGGAAGCCAGGGCTTTTCCAGTCCCAGCCCACTACCCTCTAGCTGGGTGGCCTTGGTCAAATGCTTGTGCCTCAATTTCCTTTTGTAAAATGAGGGGATCGAATAAGCTCAATAATTTCAACAATTAATTTAACAGTGGAATCCTTTTTTCAATGAAATCTAAAGTAGAAGCCCAGAATATAAAGCAGATAGAAGTAGTGCTGCTGGGTTGAAGTGGGCGTCAGGTCTCGCCACATCCCCACTGCTCCCCAAGGAGCACACCTCTGGGCCCCCTGTGGAGCTTGAGGGTCTGGAGGAACCCAGTTTGAAAAGCATGGGGCCAGATGCTGTCTTCCAACACGGCACTCTGGTCACAGCAGTGTCACTCTCAGTGGGTCACAGCAGGAGAGCTGTGAATCCCCTCTCAGAGGCCCCAGCCCAGGGAACTTCCGTGTGACCACAGAGTGATGCCAAGAATGAGAAATCAGCTTTCTTCTTTCTCCCCAGGGAAAAGGAAAGGAGATGAGCTTTGGCGACAGCAAGAGGGATTCGGGTTAGACTAGACTCCTGGCAATGGTAGTGGACTGGATGAGGAGAAGGAAGTGGGCGGGGGACCCACGACTCAGGGAAGTGCCCTCTTCTCTGACTGAAGATGAACAAGGCCAAGGGCAGCTCCAGACACAGAAGGATGCCTTAAGTGCCCTCCCTGGGGCTCTGCCTCTCCGGACTCCCTTTGACTCTGTGGTTTGGGAGGATCTAGGGGCTGCGTAGGCATTTTGCTCTTCACCTAATAGCCATGTGGCGCGGAGAATGCTCGGAAATTATACCATCTGTTAATTATCCTTTGAATTGGGGTTGGGTAATGAGACTCATTTCTGCTGCAGGCCCAAGCCAACGCAGGCAGAAACTGCAGCCCTCCATTCATCTCTCTCCCTTTGTACTAAAATAAGCTTGCTGGGTAGGAGAGCACAGCAGCCTTGGCTGGAGAACTTGATTCTGGAGCCTAGAGCGGAGGCGGCACGGCTGTGGGAAGCCCCTTTCCCTGCGAAGGGCCTTTCTGCCCAAGGACAGACAGGCTGGGGATGCAAGGAACCCCTCCCTTCATCTCCAGGCACGTTTGGTAGATAGTCCTTCATGGTCTCCCTGCCCTGCCCCCAAGGGCACAGGACAGAACTGCCTCCTCAGTCCACTCTCCCCTGCTCAGCCGCTTCTCCCTACCAAAAGCAGGACAGAAACTTCCAGGTCTTCTACGCATCACGGTGTCTCAAACTAGGGCTTGTCTTGGTGGTGTCCTCCTTGACCCCTAGGGGAAGGTCTGCCTATTTCATGGAACTTTCCAACTTAAGGAACCTTTAGATCTCCCTCCCACATGGGAGAAAACCAAGGTGCAGCAAGATCCTGGAGTCTGTTCAAATGGAAATTACTGCTCTTCTAGTCCAAACCTTGGGAGGGAAAGTGACCTGCGGGGAGAGCCCAGGCTGTCCTCCAGTTCCAATGGACTTCCTCACCCATGCTGCTTCCTGAGGGTCCCCCAGGTCTACGGAAAATACACACATGCATAAGATGTGACTCTCAACTGAACAAGGTAGTGTGGGTGAAGTGCTCCAGGAGCAGCTGAGATAGAAAAGGCTAAAGGAATTCAGAGGAGGGAGCAGTGAAGGTTGAGGAAATCTCAGTCTGCCTCTTGGAGGAGGTAAGACTTGGGTTGCCTCTTGAAGAATCAGGAACTGCATTCCTGGCCAGATGAATTCATCGGCAAACTCCTTTAACCTACAGGCAAAGGGTTTTCTCCAAGGTTACACAGCTAGTAAATGGCAGACCTGGGATTGGAACCCAGGCAATCTGGCTCCAGATTAAGCTCCAGATTATCTGGCTCCAGATAAACTATGAATGAGTGAAATGTGAGTGTCACCGAAGCCAAGATTGGGGTGGGTGTGGGAATTCCCTGGCCATCCAGTGGTTAGGACTCGGTGCTTTCACTACCAGGGTCGGGTTCAATGCCTGGTCGGGGAACTAAGATCCCGAAAGCCGCATGGCATGGCCAAAAAAAAAATGAAAAAAGACTGGGGCAGGTGTGTTGTGGCCCAGCACACTGAAGGGCCAGACAGGGCCAGACTGGGAAGAACCAGGTGATCTCTGTCATGGGTAGATCCTTGTGAGCTTAAATTCTGGGACCAATGGCCTGCTTGGAAGGAGAGGTGTGGAGGGAGGCTGCTGGTGGCAGAGGTCCAGGTGACCTTTGGTGGGTGGGCGGGGCAGTTTCTCTGACAGGAGAGAGGTGGGGAGAGGCCCCGGCTGCCGATAAAGGACCACAGGCCAGCAGCCCCGGTGGGGGCGCGGGGGGCAGGACCTGCGTGTTCTCCTGTCCACACTCGCCTGCATGCCCATCTGCTGCCCTGCACTTTTCTTCACAGTGCGTGTGTTTCTCAGCCCCCATCTCCATGCCTGGCACAGAGGGGGTGCTCAACCAGAGTTGCATGGATCCTTCGTGAGGTTGCTTTCCCTCCAAACCAGTCACCATTCAGCCACCTAAGTAATCTTTTAAACTTTTTAAATTAATAAACATTTTTTAGATTGAAAACACACTCCCCCAATTTTTTTTTTAAATTTATTTATTTTTGCTGTGTTGGGTCTTCGTTTCCGTACGAGGGCTTTCTCTAGTTGTGGCAAGCGGGGGCTCCCCCAATTTTTTATTTTAGAAAATGTCTAGCATTCAGAAAAATTGCCAAAACGGTACAACGTATCCCCCGGATACTCTCCACTCAGGTTCAATCATCGTCAGCACTATGCTTTCTCTCAGTGTTTGGAGAACAAAGTGCAAGCGAGGTGCAAACATCATGGGGCTTCCACCCTCGCCCCCTCAGTGTGCCGTGCCTGAGTCAGAGCCTCAGTCAGCCCAGAGCCCTGAGTCAGGGGACCGCTGCCACACCCAGGAACTCGAGTGATGATTCCGGTGTCATCTTATGTCCGGCCTGATACAAATTCCGTCTTGTCCCTCAAAGGTCTTTGATGGCTGTACTTTTAAACCAGAAGTTTATGCATTACATTTGGCCACATGTCACTTTAGTTTCCTTCCTTCTTTCCTTCTTTCCTTCCTTCTTTCCTTCCTTCCTTCCTTCCTTCCTTTCTTCCTTCCTTGCTACCTTCCTTCCTTCTTTCTTTTCTGTGATATTGACTGTTTGAAAAGTCCAGGCTAGTTCTCTTGTTGAATGTGCCACATTCTGGATTTTTCCGATTAAAGGACTCCTCCTGGTGTCCTTTGGCGAGTAGTACTGTGAAGTATGAATCTGAGCATATCGCTCTCTTCCTAATAACCCTGCACCGGGCTTTCTGATTGTGCCTTGAATAAAAGCCAACTCCATAGGGGTCCACAAAGCCCTGGATGGCGTGGCCCAGCCCCTTCTTACTCCTCCCCCTTCACTCTGTTCTGGGCACCCTGCCTTCCTTCCAGCTGCTGAATGTGGCATCTTAAATATCCCCTCCTTTATGGCACATATTGAAGTTTGTTACTACAGAAAGTATTTATCTGTTAATTTTACTTGGTTAACAGCTGTCTTACCCACTAGCTGTAAGCTCCAGGAGCAGGGAGAACACGTTTGCCTTAAATACCTACTTAGTATCTAGCATGGCACCTGATACGTAGCAGGCACTCAGTAAATTCTAGTCAAGTGGATGGATGGGTGGACGGATGGATGGATGAAGTGACGAATGGCATAGAGGAGTGACCAGATGGTCCCTTCATTCCTTGAACCACCATCTGGGAGGCCAGTTGGGTCTGCAGGGTTCTCTTTGGGCGGCCCTGAACTCATTCACATTAATCACAAAACTGTATTCCCAATGCCAGCTGCAGCCAGGAGTTGTAAGCCTGATGTCCCAGCCAAGCTAGACAGATTTTCTTTGGGACTGAAAAGGTGACATTGGATACCTTAACCCATGATAGTTTCAGCCCGCGGTGCTGGCACTGTTTGCGGAGGGTGGCTCACTAGGCCCAAGCATTCCATACAGATGCACAGTCCATCTAAGATCCAGTTGAGATCATTTTTGGCTCCTGAGCACAGACGGGAAGAGATGGAGCCTGAGATTGAGCTGTGAGGAGCAAATCCCAAAGCAACATCTGTAATAACTTAGTTAAGTTTATCAGAGCAGGCCGAGGAGAGAGCCCTGTCCAGCCCTAGCCATGCTCCAGGCACCGGACTAGGTGTGAGAGGGACACAAATGAACAAGACTCCAGCTCTGGCCTCAAGGAGCAACCAGTCTAACGTGGACAGAGACAAATGCTGTGGTAGAGCCGTATTCATTAATATCTCTGTGTGAGGGTGGGAGAAGTTAGAGAAGGCATTGTAAAGGAGGCGACATTTGAATCACCTTGAAGGGGAAGGAGGAATTCCAGGGACAGGCAGGAGGAGAGGCACTGGGGTAGAGGGAACAGCGTGAGCAGATAAGGAGGGGGCATTGCATGGTCAGTGCTGGGAGAGGTGAGTAGTCCCCTGGGGCTGAAGCAGGGCTCACGGTAGGGAAAAGAAGAGCAGAAGAGACTGCTAATCTGAACTGTGGCCACAGTTTGATGAATCCGGATCTGGCTGAGAAATCTGGACTTTACTTCCTAGGTTGAGGGAGTCAGCTGAAGCGTTTCGGCGGGGGTGGGGGTGAGGGCATGACGTGGCTGTACCCTCGGCCACAGCGGGGAGGCTGCACCTGAAGGAGGGGCTGGGGTCTGGCAGACGCGAGGCGGTTTTAACAGTCCAGGAGGAGGGGAGTCTGTGCTGCAGCTGAGGACTAGGCTGCCAAGAGGCCAGATCCGGGTGATGAAGAGATTCAGTGGGACTGTGGGAGATCGGCTGCTGGGGAAGAGGAGGGGGTAGTCCAGGGTGACTCCCGGGTATTTGTTTTGGGTGGCTGAATACCCAGAGGAGGGTGGGAGCAGAGGATCAGATAGGGAGTTAGACTTTGGACTTACAGGTTTGGATCCTGGTGAAGATGCTCAGTGTGTGTTGGGGGTGAGTGGGCCAGAGCCAGAGATGTGTGAATGAGAGATGATGGATTGGTGATGTAGAGCAGGAGAGCATACAGAGATAGAGCAGCCAGAGGGAAGAGCCCCAGGAATCCAGCATTTCGGGGCAGGCCCTGTCTCCTCATCCAGCCCACTTCTCTAGGCCCAACTCAACATCCCCCTCACCCTCTGCACTCCAGCTATTCAGGCTTTCTTCCTGCTCCCTCACGCTATTCCCTCAGTCTGGAACATTCTACCTTCCCTCTGAAGGGGTTGGGACTAGGAGGACCCGGAATGTTGATGACGTAGCAGAACCTACGAGTGTCCAGGGTTTATTTTTCTTTGAGGAAAAGGAGCCAGTTGGGATCATAATTTGACAGCAGAGGCTGGATGGCAGAAAGGCTGTTTTAAGATGGGGAAGTGTAAGTAGGTTGGTAGTTGAGGGGAATGAGTGGGGAGGGGAGGCATAGGAGAGGAAGAGGGAGGTTGAAAAGAGAGCTGGCTGAGGAACAGGGACTCAGGAATTCCCAAAGGCGGCGAGATCCAGGGCACAAGTACACAAGGCTGGTTTTGCAGAAAGAGTAAAAAAAAAGAATTTTCTTTCCCCCCTGAGACAAGATGGAAGGAGAGAATGAATGCTATTCTAAATGGGGGCTCAATTCTTCCCTTTCTTTAGGGTTTAATAAAAACAAGGAAAAAGAAGTGTCCCTAAAGGGTCACACCATCTTATCAGTAATTTACACCTCAGTAAAAATAATTCTCCAGACCATTTCTGACAGCAGGCTTGTGTAGGGGGAGTGAAGCCCTGGTCCAAGGGAAGGACCCTACCGCTCTCCAAAATGCAGGGCTCGCCAGCCAACCAATGAGAACAGCGCGAGAGAGGAACTTCCCCTCTAGAAAAAAGGGGTTTTCTCAGAATCTGAGGTTGCTGGGACCCCCTACCTCTGCCCGCAGGTCCGGGGACCCAGAGGTCGAGACTGGCAAGGTGGGCGTCCTGTCTCCTCCTTTCCGCAGACGGGGCGCCGCACTTGCTGGGGTACTGCAATGAGAACCTGCCGGCCGCACGCCCGCCGCCGTTGCGGGGGGGGGGGGGGGCGGGGGGGAGTCTCTTAAAAGGGCAACGTCAGAGGCGGCTATGCCAGCACCATCAGGACCTCCCTCCTTGGAGATGCAGGGTGGCGCCCCCTTTTGTGTGTATCTGGGAGGAGCTCTGGGGGGACCCTTTGCTGAGAAGTGGCTGGGGGAGTGGAGCACGCCCGTCATCCTGGCACAGGCTCTGACTTGCAGCATATTTCTCCAGGGTCCGTCCCAGCTCTGCCTGTCAGACTCCTCCTGGGAGTGCAGCCAGGGCTGCCCCAGGCCCCCAGAGGGAGGTATGGCGAGAGACGGCGTTCTCAGGACCCTGGGTAAACCGGAACCGCTTCAGGGAAGGAAAAGCAGGACGGGTAACACGGAAGGTGTCAGTTCCCAGGCGTGGTTTTCCCCATTGGCGGTACTCGGCTGATAACTAAACTTCCCAGCAGACTGTGAGTTCGGGCAGGCCCCTTGGTCTCATGTTGGGTCCCCACAGTTCCTGGTTCTTTATATATTTCTCTCTAGAAGTCAGCCTTCTAGTTGTCTCTCTCTTGCTAGAAAGGCCTAGTGGCTCCTCTCTCTTGCCTGAAGCACTCAGACCTGCATCTTGGTCCCTGAATTCCTGGGTGTGGGAACCAAGGGTTGGTAAGAGACCCAGGACTCTGACTCACTCCCTGGTGCCCGTGGGGGCTGTTTGCTGAGGTAACCTGGGCAGCTGAGGTTGGAGATGGGGCAGGTCAAGGTGCCAGGGATGAGGGCATCAGCCGTGGGTTGTGGAGGCAACTGCCAGGGTGGAGTCAAGGTTATCTAGGCCCATTCCTGGTACTCAGCTTCCAGGCCAGCCTGCCTATCCTAAACAAGGTTCACATCAGCCCCATCCCACTGCTCCAGGGAGGGAAGGAGCCTGGAGGAAGGCAAGCCACACCTTTCCCAACGTCCGGGAGTTCCTTGAGAGCAAGGACTGTGTCCCATTCTTTCTGTAACCCCTGCTCCTAATCATACCTAGCGCAGGGCAAACACTCAGTAAATAAGTGCCTATGTGCGTCTCCTGCTCGTGTGTTTTCCACCCACAGGGAGGGACCTCAGCCACGGGATCATCCTTTCCTTCACCATTACTATTTTTCTGTCTTGTGGCTTCAAGGAGGTAGAGACTTTCAGCTAACAGACTACTCGGTGCACACAACAGCTATTTTCCGGGCCTCCACTCACTCCTTTTTACAAGCCAGCCCACACACTGGCCAGCCACAGGGAAGGCTGGCATGGGGACCTGGGCTGCTGGCAGCACAGGGCAGGAGGCTCTCTAGACAAACAAGCAGGAGTCCAGGTCCCAGGTGCAGCCAGGTCCAGAAAACTAGGCGGGTGAGAAGAAGGCGGGTCAGCCTGGGGTGGGGGTAGGGGGCGGGGGGGGGGGGTGCAGTGCAGGAGCCAGGCCTGGGCCCCCAGGGACTCAGAGCCCCAGCTCCTCCTCCTGGGGCGCTTTCAGGGCCAGAGAAAAGCAGTGCCTCCTGGTGGAAGGTCATGGGCGCCAGCAGCCAAGAGGGTAGGAAGGGGGAGCAGAGGAGGCAGCTGTAGTGACCCCTAAGGCTAGATGGGGGTGTGCGGGGCCACTTGAAAGTTTCTAACCCCAGAGCCCAATGAGCTTTTCAAACAGGGAAGAGCGGTGTGTGGTGGTGACCAAAACCAGCCTCCTGCTCACTGTGTAAACTGCCTTTCTTCAAACCAAATAGCTGAGGCTACAGGAATGTGAGTCTCATCCTTCCAAGTATATGGGAGCAGCTTGCTCTTTTGTTCTTTGGCCCTGGCTTTGTTATCCCAGAGCTGGGGCACTGGCTAGAGTAGAGGCAGGCTGGTGAGCCTGCCTGGGGCAAAAGGGTCACTGTGGTCACCTTTTCAGGTGCCCCGGTTTTGACAGTAGCAAGATTCACAGGCTCAGCCCAAGCTCCCAGTGGAAAACCAAGCACATGGGCTCTTTCCTGGGTGCTAAGCAAGCTCCAGCAGGCCTGGGGAGGTTGCTGCTTAGGGACTAAGGATGAAATCATGCTCCTAAGTTACAGGCCAGTTCAGAGTCCTGTTCTCATCCTTCCAAAGAAACACAGCGAGCATCAAGCCCTGCTGAGGAGTCAGGACTCCTGGCTTCCACCCGGCCGTACTTTCTCATCTCCCTTACCCACCTTGTACTCTCTTCCTTATGATGGAAGAGGTATAATCATGTCCCCACCCTCCTGTCTGGGACTGTCACAAAGATAAAAGAGATCCTCTATAGGAAGTATTTTAGACTCCTAGGGGAGAAGCACTAAACTAACAGTTGGTGTTATTAAAAGTGTTTGTAGATTGCAGATGAAAGGCAGCAGGTAAATAAAGAGCCTAAACATCATCCTCCCCAGAGAAAGCGTGAACTGGCTATTGGGGCAACGGTGGAAGCTCCAGAGAAAGGACTAAAACCTTGTTCCCACTAGCCCCCTGCCCTGTGGGCTGTATCGATCCTCTGGAGTTGAGCCACAAGCTGCCAGGCAGCTGGTCTCCCATTTGGGGATGAGTGGAAAGAGAGAAGCAGCTGTGAGTAAGGCCCTGCCCCGTGCTCTTGAATCTAGGGGCTTTTCTGGATTAAATGTAGTCTCATCTACCCTGATGTCTCACCACCTCCTTCCCTCTCCATGGAGCCTTTCCTAGGGAACAGAAGTGCTATGAAACTCTTATTGTTTTGGCCACGCTGTGCGGCATGTGGGATCTTAGTTGCCCTACCAGGGATCGCAACTGCGCCCCCTGCAGTGGAAATGCAGACTCTTAACCACTGGACCGCCAGGGAAGTCCCGCTATGAAGCTTTTTATATCAACTCAGGTCTCTAAGCTGGTCCTACCTAACTGCTTTAACAAAGCAGGAGCAAATTTACGAAGGAGGATCCTGCCCTTGCCCTGCAAGCCTGTGTGTCTAAGTCGCAGTTTTCACTTTCCCCTTGAGCCTTTACTAAATCTACCCCTGCCTTCACCTACCTTCTCAAAGGCTCTCTGCTAAATGGAACAACCTGCCTGATATAGCAGGAAAAGCAGAAGTGAATACGGTTCCAGGGAGAACTGTCAGAGACAGGGTTCAAGCCCTGGACAGAAGACTGAGGAAGAGTCCTGGCCTCCCTCAGAGGTGCTTTATTACATGATTTCATCAGTCATTGGTGATTAGATCCTATGCCCAAGCGAGAAAAGAGGAACACTGCATTGTACAGGGCAGATGGTTCCCCTTTTGGCAATGCAGTCACACGGGGTGGGCGACGGGTGCGTGCTTGGCTTCCCTGCCTGTGGGCAGGCTCTGAGATTGCAGCTAATTGAAATGGAAGCCTGGTAAAGTGGGAGAAAGGAATGTTCAGGAATCAGTGACCTCCATATTCTGCAGCTGGCTTTCCAGGGCAACATCTCTCGCTGCCCCTTTCTTTTTGCTGCCCTCATGCTGCTTCTTCTGCTTCTTTGACGGCTCCTGGTCAATGGGTGCGGGCTTCACAAAGGGGATCAGTTCCTGGAGACCTGAAAGGAAACAGCCAACCAAACTACCCATCATTCCTCAAGAGTCAAAGCCCAGGGACCTCTGGGGAAAGTTACACAAGACAAAGAGGCAGGCACTGCTTTCATTTATTCCTTTTTTTTCCCAGCCTGAATTTTAGCTGCATTTAAATAGAAGCTCATACCGGCACTGGCTACTTTTCAACCTTGCCCCTTGCAATGCCCAGCACCAGAGGACAGGCAGAGTTTTGGGGGCCGTGTATGAACAAGAAAACTTGGTGCATTCTGAAAGGGGCTTACTATTTAGAAGAGCAGGAAGACAGACAAGAGGAGGAAGATGGGCTGGGCTGGGAGCCTCACCTGGTGGCATGAATTCCTTCAATTTCTCAGGCACAAGGATGCCGTTCTCTGTCTGGTAGTTCTCTAGGATGGCACAGATGGTGCGAGTTGTGGCGCACATCGTGGCATTGAGCATGTGGACAAACTCCACCTGCGAGGAGAGGGTCCCCAGAGGGAGCAGTTACACTCAACTCCTAGCTGGGCTTACTGATGACCAGGAACCATCCACTCAGCCAGACTCCCCCAACTGCAACTATCCAAATCCAAATCTAAAATCAAATAAAAAACAGGTTCTACCCATATTAGTGATCTCTAAACCTTTGAATTCTGGTTGGCTTATTAGATAACTTATGGCTTATTAGATAACTCCAGGAAGATTCCTCATGTCTCCATGAGTGACAAGTGGTAGGTCCCAGTATTTTGAGGAGAGTTGGGCCCTTTGAGGGAGGGAAGAGACTACTCAATGGCTTCTCCTTTTAACCCCTTTCAAGTCCCTGACCTGGAAAAGATTAGGGCCTGGAAATTGGGTTTGAAGAGATAAGCTTACAACCCAGACCTTCTTGGGTGAGAAGAGGGGAGACATTGCCTCCAACTTGTTCTGTGTAGACAAATGGGGATTACTCTTTATCTGGAGTTATGGAAAACAAAGCCAAGAAGAGAAAAGCTAGAATTACCTTGTAGAATAGAGCTAGATTCAGGTTTCTATCTAAAAGGACTCAGTCCTGATTCAGTGAAGTCACTTTCAGATTCCCTTTTTGGTCTAGACTGAGAAGCTCAGATTTTCCCATGACGCTGGGAAATAATGTCCTCCAAGGGCTGAGAAATAAGATGGACCTACTCTGAGCTGAAGGCCCTGCTTCCTGCCTCCCCAGGGGCCATCTACCTTGTCCATCATCTTCTTGGTTTGCCCGTATCGGATTCGGAGCCGGCGAGCCTGATAGTCTGTGCAGTTAGAACAGGAGACTAACTCACGGAAGGCTCCTGAGCCCGGAAACCAGGCCTCCAGGTCAAGCTTCTTACTGGCAGCGTGATTCAAAGAACCTGTAAGGAAAAACCCCTAGAATTCATGAAGGAGGGATGGTATTTCAGAAGGCTAACCTTTAGCAAACCCAAAGAATTCTTTAGTTCACATGTTATCCCCAGGAGGGAAATCACGCCCAGATATTCTTATCACCAAGAACTCCCAAGGGAAAAGAGTGTGATATTTTAATTAATGTGGGCAATTAATTGGATTGTAAGCTATTTCTTTGTGTGGCAGTTCAACTAGTCAGGGTGGTGTTTGTGGGATGCAGGAGAGGGAGGCTGATAACCTGAGACAATATTCACGATATGGTAAGGGATCCCCAGAGACTGGTAGAACTCCTCAGCGGTAGTGATCATCTCCTCAAACATCTCCCAGGACTTGTTGTCATGTGGCGATGAGTAGACAAACTGTTCAATCTGCAAAGAGGGACCCAAGGGCACAGTGACAAGGGGACGGGGTGAATAAACTGAAGGCTGAAGTGGGAATTATCCTAGCAATGAAGACCTATTCCTATTCCACTGAGAGTCAGGCGGGGCTGGGGCCCTGGTGAGAGATCGGGGCTGAACTGGACTGGCTGGGGCTGCAGCAAGAACGAATGCTTGTGTAGAGAGCGTCCCACATAACGTGCGGCTACTGTTCTAAGTACTTTCTTTCTTTCTTTTTTTTTAACATCTTTATTGGGGTATAATTGCTTTACCATGGTGTGTTACTTTCTGCTTTATAACAAAGTGAATCAGTTATACATATACATATGTTCCCATATCTCTTCCCTCTTGCGTCTCCCTCCCTCCCACCCCCCCATCCCACCCCTCCAGGCGGTCACAAAGCACGGAGCTGATCTCCCTGTGCTATGCGGCTGCTTCCCACTAGCTATCTACCTTACATTTGGTAGTGTATATATGTCCATGCCTCTCTCTCACTTTGTCACAGCTCACCCTTCCCCCTCCCCATATCCTCAAGTCCGTTCTCTAGTAGGTCTGTGTCTTTATTCCTGTCTTACCCCTAGGTTCCGTTCTAAGTACCTTCCACGTGGTAACTGGTTTAATCCTCACAGTAGCCTAATGGGGTAGGTACTACTATTATCTTCCTTTGACAGAGGAGGAAACAGCACAGAGAGGTTAAGCAAATTGTTCAAGGTTACACAGCAGTAAGTGGTAGAGTTGGCCTTAGGACTCAGGCAGCCTGGTTCCAGAGTCCATGCTCTAGCCGCTCCACCATGTGCTTCTCAGGCTCTTCCCTAGAAACCCAGATGGAGGCAACGAGAGGAAAGACTGGAGCTGGGGTAGGCCTGAGCAACACAGATTCTATCTCTTCTATAACAGCCCTGGAGAGATAGAAGGGTCCCATCCCTCACCCTGATCTGCCTACTCACCTTCTCAAACTGATGGACTCGAAAGATGCCACGGGTATCACGGCCGTGGGAGCCCACCTCCTGGCGAAAGCAGGTGGACAGGCCGGCATACTTGATTGGCAAATCCTCTGGCCGAAGCCACTCGTCCCGGTGGAGAGCAGCAATGGGCTGTTCGGAGGTGGCAATCAGATATTTTTCCTCATAGGTGCTGTCATCAGACTTTTCAGTGCCTTTGCCAATCACCTGTCAGAGGAGGGTAATATTTACTAGTTAAGAGTGAGGGAGTAGGACCTCAGCTCAAGCAAGAAATCACAAAGATCACACAAATCACACAGAGAAGATCTGAGTGATGGGAGGATGAATTTTCTTCAATCCCTGCCCAGGAGTGAGCAGGTGATGCTAAAAAGACATGGGAGGGAATGGGTCAGTCCAAAATGGGGTCCCTACTAGAGATCAAAGAAATGCAAATTAAAAGAAGACAAACTATTCTTATACTACTTTTTTTTCCCTTGGCTTCACCATTTGCAGCTTGTGGGATCTCAGTTCCCTGACCAGTACCCAGGCCCCCTGCAGTAGAAGCGTGAAGCCCTAACCACTGGACCACCAGGGAATTCCCTCTGATACTATTTTTACTTTATCTAATAAATGAAATACTTATAAATGATGTATAGTGGCCAGTGATGGCAGGTGTGCAATAAAACCTGAGCTGGTAGCAGTATAAATTAATCCACTTGACAAATGTTTGTGAGGCATGTAGTAAGAGCCAACTCCTTTTTGCCAATGCGGGGCAAAAGGAGATAGTCTCTGCTCTCTTGGTGCTTATGGATTGATCTAGGGTTGTAATCCTTGAAGAATCACTTCGGTATTCAGCTGAAGAAAGTAATGGAAAAGAAAAAAAAACTATAGACAGGACAAAGTTCATTGTAACATTACTTACTGATGGCAAAAAAAAGGGAGCCCCCTAAATATTCAACAGGGGAAGCGCTGGGCAGTCTATGTCCATGCCAGGTAATATTATGGAACCACTGATAAACGATGGTTACGAACACCATGTAGCAACACTGAAAAATGCTTCTGATATAATGTGAAGTAAAAAGGCAATCTACATATATTGTGATTAGAAGTATGAGAAAATGATACATGTATAAAAAAAGCTCCCACAAGAATATTAAAAATGACAATTGTAGTAGGTAATGTGAAAGAAGATGATTTCCCCCCACTAATTCCAAATTTTCTGTCATGTGGTATTACTTTAACTAAAAAAAAAAAAAAAAAAAAAAAAAAAAGAGGGGAGGAAACTTCCTCTAGGCCACTGTTTGGAAATGTGGGAAACTACCTTGCTACCTAACAGTGGGAATTTAGCCCCGTGTGAGGCTAGTCACATACAATGTAAAAACAATAGAGCTTGCGGTCTAATATGGTATAGCCACTAGCCATACATGGCTATTTAAAGTCAATTAAAATTTAATTCCTTGGCTTGCATGAGCCACATTTCAACAGCCACATGTGGCTGGTGGCTGCCACACTGGATAGGACAGATACAAAACATTTCCACTATTGCCGAAAGTTCAGTTGGACAGCCCTGCTCTAGAGAATTAATAAACTGAGGTTATTAGGCAAAAAGTGCCAGCCAAAATTCCTCACTATGGAGACCTGTGATTCTCCCTGCCTATGGCTCCAAGAAGCATCTGGGTAAGAGATGGAGAATGCTGCAAACACGCAGAGCACCTGCTACCTAATATTTTTCATAATCCTCCATATAAGCTTCTCCCTGGTGTTACCTGCAGGGCATCCTTCTAAAGTTCTGTCAGTGATTATCCATCCAATCTTGGGAGTTGAGATGAGAAAAAAAGGGAAAAGATAAAAATAGGTCTCATCTGATAATGCACATGTTCCTCTCATTAAAAGGAAGAAGAGGAGGACCCCAAGGTTGTACCAATGCTCAGTGTTTGGAGAGAGCATTTTGTTTCCCACTGCATCTTGAATTAAAACATACCTTTGAACTCACCAACAGGACCTAGTGGGAAGAAGGTTCTGACTGTTAAACTCATCTCTCTACATAAGATAAATCAGATGAGGCCAGGAGCAGTTGTCTAACTACCCGCTACATGGGTTTTGGGAGGAAACAGCCAATAAGAACAAAGTCATTCCCCCCTGCCCTGGAACAGGGTTGAAGGAGAGGGACAGGTGAGAAGTGGCCTCAGCTGCGATGGGCAGCCGTTAGCAGAGACACTAGAAATCCTGAGTGTTGGGCGTAGACTTTGGGTGTGGGGGGAGCTACAGCTGATGTTAAAGCTGGTTGATTCAGAATCACCTTCTGCACCTCAACTCAAATCCACTGGCTCTCGCTGAGATGGTTCATGATTGAGAAAGAGCCACAAACTGGAAGCCACAACCATCCAAAGGAAAGTATGTCTCCCCCTGTGGAAGCTTCCAGTCTGGGGTCAGGAGTGGGAGGACACGGGAAGATCAGCCACTTCTACAATTTCCTTTTGTCCAAGCTTAATAATAATATATGAGCTGCTTTTCTAAGCTCATGGTGCTAAAGCATGCTCAATCTAGATAGATCACATAAACTATCTGGGGAAAGATAAAATAGGCTCTATGTCTGCACTGTCCAAATGGTAGCCACCAGCCACATGTGACCATTTAAATTAAAATTCATAAAGATTAAAATTTTACTTCCTCAGTTGCACTAGCTGCATTTTAAGTGCTCGATAGCCACAATATAGAACATTTCATCATCGCAGGAAGTTCTGCTGGACAGCATTGCTGTGTCCTTGAAGTTAAACTTCATACCTTTAGGAGTCATTCTGCCATACTGCCTCAGGCTACTCACCTTATAAAGTTCTTCATCAAACTGGCTGAGCTGTGCCACTTCCTGCATGACCTCCTTCCTCATGAAGAAGGGGGTATAAATGGGAGTGTAGCCTCGACTTCCCAATGTGCGAAGAGCATACTGGATGAGTGCCTGTTCCAGGAACACCAGGACCCCCTAAAGGAGCAGACACAGCACTGTGTGAGTGGGTTCTGCTGCCATCACGTTCATCTGCTAGCATTTACCCCCAGAGGCAACTGGGGGCACACAGGAGGCCACAAAGACCATGGATCCAACAACTGACTCAAGAGACTCTTTCTTAACAGCCATGCACAGCACATCATCTGAAGAGCATTCCCTTTAAGATACCAATCAAGGGAAAAGGACTGTTCACCCAGGGTGCGTGGGAGAGTCTTCCTGTGCTAACTCTTAAAACACTGGACTTATTTGTATACGTAGAACATACCAATATGGACAGTGTTTCCAAAACTACTTTACCACGTCCTTCTGGAAGGCTTCCCTGAGCGCATCTGCCCTCTGCCCAGCTAATCTGGGTGTGTTGCCTCCACCTACCCGTTCCTATAGCACCCTGGGCTACTCACACCAGAGCACTTATCACAGAGGGTTTTTGACTCTTTGTTACTTGTCTGACTGTCCAATTACACGGAGCTCCTTAAAGGCACAGACTGTTCTAATTCAGTCAGCAAAACATATTCATTATGGAGGATCACTCAGTGGCTTTTGTTCTAGGGAATCCTGATAAGCACTCTCCTGCCTTAGAAAGAGAATTGCATCTAATTGCCAGTACGTTTGTAGTAGAAAGGCGGATTTGTGGGCCTCTTTAAGTGGGTTATGTTTTCTGCAATTTTTTTTCAGTTCTTTCTTTATAACCAACCTCACTGGCTGCCGACTCTTACCTTCAGGAAGTATCCTCGACTCCCAGCCACCACAGCCCCCTTTTCGCCTTCAAAGCCATCTACCATCACCACCAGGTCCACGTGAGAGTACTTCTTCCTGACGGTACAATCACCCCAAATCCTCTCTACTTTGTTGTCGGCGTCCTAAGCAAACGAGACCAGGAGACAAAGATGCAGGAGCTCTGAATTCTACAACCTCCATCTTTCCGAACCCTATTCCAAGAACGAACTAGAGCTTTGTGAAGTCACTGCTTAACTCAAACACTAGGTTTTGGCCCTTGTGTACAGAGACTAGAGAAAGGAATTTGCTAGAGAATCTGCGCTCAATAGAGAAATAATAATTTATAAAGTCCTAGAGGCAATTCTAGCCATGGAACTGAAATCATGATTTTCCAAAAGATCTGTAGTATTCTCTCGTTTTTATACCCTTTTAAATGACTCCTTGAAAATCCTATACAGGGAAAACCCTTCCCTGGACAATCTGCACTGCCTGGGGTACGGAGGGGAATGCAGATTTTTTTTTTTCCAGGCTCTCATTGGTCCAGGGCCACACAAGGGTGGGCTCAGGGCCCTGACCTCTTGAGTCTGCCACCCCAGCCCTCAGTGAGTTTAATGTCCCTTCACCAGGGAATGAATGAAAGAGGCACAGATGGGCCCTGCCACGGCTGGGGTGTCAGGGAACAAAGGCTGGGCTCAGAGCAGCTTTGTGCTGGGGAAGCTCCCACTCGGCAGGAAACTTTTATCATGCAGATTTCCCTTCAACCTGCAGCTTCTCAGCAGGGTGTGGGTGAGGGGTGAGGCTGATCTTGCAGATCCCTCCCACGAGATGAGCTGCTACCATGGGCAACACGCAATGGAGGACAGCAGCCTGATTTAGAAGAGATTTCCGCGCCAGGAGTCTCCACCTACCTGCTGTCTCTGCTACTTCCCAATCAGGCAGGGATCTGACTCTTTCAATTCTCAATTGGTGGGCAGAGCGAATACACAAAGAGCCTGCTTCTATTATACAGAGCGTGCCAGACTTTCACTGTCCTCCTCCCACTCCGCCCCCTTCCCAAAGGAGAGGGGTGACGCAAGGCAGCCGCTCACTGTGGCACCGACGCCTACCTCATCATTGCTGATGGGCACAGAGGGGTGCAGAAGGTTACCAATCTCGCGAAGGTTCTCAAATCGCTCTGCTTCCAGCTTTATCCGCTCGGCATCACACTTCAGGATGGCTTCGTCGATGAGGAGTCGGACTTTTTTGATTTGTGAGACTTTCAGGTTCTGTAGATGAACAAGGCCAAGCCCGTCCAAGGCCACAGCAAGTCAAGGGCAGAGTAGGAAAAAGATTGTTGCCCCAACCTTGTTGGGCTCTAATGATAACTCTTGTAACAGCATTTTAAAAATTGACACTGGAGGCTTTCAAAGAACTGAGATTTATTTCACACACGGATATATACAGTTTTGCCCGACAAATCCGTTGGCATTTTCTTTCAGGGTGCCTAAGGCAGAGGTGGATCAATTCTGGCCACTCCTCTTGTCCCTGTATATCTCAGGAGTGTTAATACCATAGCTTAACTTGCACTTCCTGATATTCCTGATTAAACCAATTCAGCATGCTATTATATCCTATATGTAACTGTTCTCTAGGAAGATTATAAATTTATTAGGAGCAAGAGACCTTGTCTTAAGCTCGTTTTGTATTCCTTATTGCAGGTGTTTCAAACTGTACTCTGATTTCCTGGGGGGACCCTTAGCAGGTAGGGCAGGGCAGGAATAGCACCCCAACCTTGCCCTTCAAGCACAGCAACTCTGCTTTTTCGGGTCTATGCTCTTGCTATTGTTGCAGGGGTTTTTTTTGTTTTGTTTTGTTTTTTAAGATTTTTTTGATGTGGACCATTTTTAAAGTCTTTATTGAATTTGTTACAATATTCCTTCTGTTTTATGCTTTTTCAGTTTTTTGCCTGTGAGGCATGTGGGATCTTAGCTCCCCGACCAGGGATCGAACCCTCACCCCCTGCACTGGAAGACAAAGTCTTAACCAGGGAAGTCCCTGTGTTGCAGGTTTTAAGAAAGGGTTCAGTGACTAAAAGACTTGAAAATTCCTGCTCTAGGCCCATTGTAGTGAATATTTACTGAATTACAAAAAATTGAAAAATTACTGACTCTGTGGAAATAGAGTTATTAAACCAAACATAGTTCAGTTCCTTTTTTCTCTTCTTCCTACTCTTGACTTTTCCATTCCACCTGTCTCCATCTCTGCTGTCTAATAGTCAAGTACTGAGATTAACAAGAGGGGATGGGGACACGTCCCAGCTGCAGAAATTCAAGGATGCCACAGTGCTGTGTGGAGCAGAGCGTCAGGACTTGCTTGTCTAGGAACAAAGCTAAAACAACAGAAATCCTAACCTGGAAAATGACAATAACTTACAGTTAAAGTGTCTGCAGTGAGGTCATCGAGATTTAATACATCTTCCGGAATGGACTCATCATTTCCCGTTGGCTCTTTTTTCTATGGGAAAGAAAAACAAACAAACAACAACAAAAACATAACTAATTATAAAGAAAAATTTCTGACATAGTTTTATAAGTGTACACCAAACTAATATATCATATAAACTAATTACAGAACTTTATACATAACTTAGTCTCTAAAAGATGCGACGCATGGGAGAAAAATTAGTGAACTGGAAGCAAGAAGTTAACGTTCCAAGTCCCTGTCCTGACACTGTCTAGCTTTCTGATCCTGGACAGACTGATCAACCAATCCAGGTCAGAGGGTTGATACCATCGGGAACTTGAGAAGGAAAATGTCTGACATGGACATAGATGTTATGACGCCAAGAATGTACGAAAACACTCAGTGCTGGTCAGGAGCCAGCGCTGGGCAGACACCTGTGTGTCAATTTGTGAATCCCCATCTACCTACTAAGAACAAACCCAGCCCTTAGGCCTGCGGCTAAGAGGAAAAATGGATGGGATGAGGAATATTAGGAAGCCAAAGAAACACAATTTTTGAGGAAAAAAGCCACGTTTAGAGCAATCAATGCAACTTGGCAAAACAGCAAGGGTATACCCAGGACTAGATTTTTTCCCATTCCAGTTTCTCTCCTCACCCTTTTTTATGATATTCTTCCAAATCATCATTTCTAATCGTTATCCAGAGCAAGGGAGAAGACAGTGATTCAAGGAAAATCATCTTTAAAAGCTGGAAAAATCTGACAATATCAGAATGAGTCTTGATAAGAACAGGCATAGACTGCTGAGGTAGAAAAACATGGCCTAAATCTCAAGATGTTCCATTTGGTAGCCAAGATAGCTGAGGCCCTCTTCCTCTCTGATAATCCCTCAGGGCAGCAAATTCAAGTTCTGAGTTCAAGTTCTGGCTCTGCAACTAACTGATGGCACCATTTTGGGCAAGCCCCTTAATTTCCTAGGCCTCTTTACCCTACCCTTTTAATAGGGTTAACAAATGTACTACCTACACTCCACGTTTACAGCAAAGATCAAAACCAAAATGAGACGTATATGAAAGGGTTTTGAATGCTTTCAAGTGCTATACAAATTAAAGCACTGCTAGTACTATCTCAATGGATAGCAAGAGAGAACACTCCTTGCAGGGCCAGCAGTCAAGGGAACCTAAGAACATTAACGCAGATGAAAATACTACCATCTTCTTGCTAAGAAAAATACTTGGCTGGCACTATCCGTATATATGCCCCAAAGAACACTCAGGCAGAAGTATACATGGAAATTAACATAATTATGGGGTTGCTGACATGTACCTGACTTAGTGTCAAGAGTTCCACAGGAAGAAAACTGTATGATTATCATCAATATCAATTTCTACAGCCTGTCACATGCTGAAAGTGTAACAAAATAGTGTTAAAGAGAAGGATACAGAATATCATGAAGGATAAGGTGCTAGAGTCCAAGGGAATCTTTTTTTTTTGTGTGGTACGCGGGCCTCTCACCGTTGTGGCCTCTCCCGCTGCGGAGCCTGTGCTCCAGATGCGCAAGCTCAGCGGCCATGGCTCACGGGCCCAGCCGCTCCGTGGCATGTGGGATCCTCCCGGACCGGGGCACGAACCCGCGTCCCCTGCATCGGCAGGCGGACTCTCAACCACTGCGCCACCAGGGAAGGCCCCAAGGGAATCCTTTTGTTATGGTCTTTCCAGGTTCAGGTTCCTAAATTTCATAATTTTTTGGTTTATTTTAGAGGTTTACAACTTAAAAATGAGACAGATTGTAGGGTGCATTAACATGTTTTTTTAAAAAAATGATTAAGAGGCTAAGAGCGTATTTTTGAAGAAAGATTAAAAACTAATCTGGTGGGCTTCCCTGGTGGCGCAGTGGTTGAGAGTCCGCCTGCTGATGCAGGGGACACGGGTTCGTGCCCCGGTCCGGGAAGATCCCACATGCCGCGGAGTGGCTGGGCCTGTGAGCCATGGCCGCTGAGCCTGCGCGTCCGGATCCTGTGCTCCGCAACGGGAGAGACCACAACAGTGAGAAGCCCGCGTACTGCAAAAAAAACCCCACCAACCTCCCCCCTCCCCTGCAACAAACTAATCTGGTTACCAAAGTAAAGCTGAGCTGAAACTTAACATTCTTCAAGGACAGGAAGGATATACTGGATGAAGGCCAGTACTACTTGCCATTCACTATTACTCTCAATAGCTAAATAACTACAATGTTCCAGGCACTGTGCCAGGTTTTCTATATTAGAAATTTTCAGTTCTCACAATTGTATTCTAAAGGTTAGTGTCAGAACTGTCATTTCATAGACAAGAAAACTGAGGCTCAGAAGTTAACTTGCCTGAAGTCACATAACCAAGAGTCTAGGATTTGGACTCAATATCTGTGCTCTTTTAAATAAAGAGCACGACTACACTGGGATAAAGAATCTGAAATTTACAACAGGAAAACCTCTCTGGCACTGTAGGTTGAGCTCAAGAAATAACTGGAAAGGATTACTGGTGGAATTCATTTTATTAAGAACAGAACAGACAATGAATGACTTGTATGGCAAGAATCTTATCTTACAACAGACTGAACGTCTGTGTCCCCCAAAATTCGTATGTTGAAACCTAATCCCCAATGTGATAGCATTTGGAGGTGGGGTCTTTCAGAGGTGATTAGGTCAGGAGGGCAGAGCCCTCATGTATGTAATTAGTGCCCTTATGAAAGAGACACCAGAGAGCTCCCTGCTCCTTCTGCCATGAGGACACAGCAAGAAGACTATCTATTAACCAGGAAGCAGGCCCTCACCAATCTGCTGGTGCCTTGATCTTGGACTTCCCAGCTTGCAGAACTGTGAGAAATAAATTTCTGCTGTTTATAAGCCACCCAGTCTACAGTATTCTGTTACAGCAGCAAGAATGGACTAAAACATACCTGCAGACAGAAGATAGACTCACTGATCCTTGAAAATGCCTCTTAGTTCCCTCCCTGCCTTCCTCTCCTTCTTTTTAAAATAACTTTCCCCCTCTGGTAAGAAATCCAGTAGCTCATGGAATTAAACACTATGTTAGAAATTATGAATTAACTAAGAATAAGATTAAATACCTCTGCTCAAGCTCTCAAGGGTATTAGTCAGTTCTCTTACCTTCATTTTCTCTCCAATTGTCTTGCTGCATAGGTTCTTCAGCTTGTTCAAGTTGTCTGCCTGAAATCTGCCTGAAGAATAAAGAACCCAATATACCAAAGATAGGCACATAACTAAGACACCTCATTCCTAATCTTGGCTCCTTAGGACTGATCTCAGCCCAAGGCCAAAATACAGGCAGAGCTAAAGGATCTGCCTCACAAAGTTGTGTTATTCCCCAGCATTTGGTGACAATGAAAAGGCCATTCTGGGGCTGAAATTAAAAAGTATCATAACCTGGACGATACCACTGTAGACAGAGTAACACATCTGAGAAAACTGGAAAATACTCATATAACTATAACCTGTTCAATTATCTTAAAATTCACTTAGAGAAACTATGTGGTATGCACCAGGATCTAAAAAAAGGCAGTCAGTCAAGTTTCTATTCCCATGAACTTGGTTGCTACTTCTCTATGCTAGAAATGGTTAATGTTATTTCCTTTGCTTTGATACAACGCTCATCTGGCAGCCTTGAGAAGAATTCAATTTCTTACACTTTGGTTTCTTTGGGGGAAGACAGTGCACTAATCAGCCTGCATAGGTATTCTGGCCCAAATTAACATCTTGGTGTTGTGATCCATCAGTCTAACCTTGATTTGCAAAAGCTGGACCTCCTGAATCTAAGCTTTAGCAACAATATGGTAAAAATTAAGCTTTGGACAGGTAAAATGATGACTAGAGATGAGACACCGCCTAGACATGGCTATTCTTTGAAGTTTTGCCAAACTTTAAATTTAAACTAAACTTCAGCACAAACTATATAACTACTTTCTCATTCACTTATTCACACTGATTACAGAGATGGAGAACAGATGAGTGGTTTTACATGTACTCATTTGCATGTGCCTGTAGTTCTGTGTGATATCTCATGTGTAGATCTGTGTAACCACTGCTACACTCAAGATACGGAACTGTTCCATCTCCACAGAGATTCCTTTTGCTATCATCCCTCTGTAGTCCATTACCTTTCCCCTGCCCTGTCTAACCCTTGGCAACCACTAATCTGTTCTCCATCTCTGGAATCAGTGTGAATAAGTGGCTAAAATTAAAAGGACTGCCAATATCAAGGGCAAGGTTGTAGAGCAAATGGAGCTCTTACATATTACTGATGGGAGTATCAATTATTACAACCACTTTGGAAAACTATTAGGTAATATCTACTAAACCTAAACATGTGCCTACTCTGTGACCTAGCAATTCCACCCTTAGGTACATACCCAAAAGAAATGAGTGCTTACGTCCACCAAAAGACACAATGTTCCTAGCACATTATTCATAGTACCCTTAAAGTGGTAACAATCTGAAAGTCCATCAATGAAATTGGTTGGTATGTTTACATATATGGAGTACTACACAGCAATGAAAAAGAACCAACCACTGCTACACATAATAACATGGAATAATATTACAGACATAATTTTGAGACAAAGAAGTCACATGCAAAATTATATACTATATAAGTCCATTTATATGAAGTTCAAAATCAGGCAAAAGTCATTTATGGTGATAGAGGACAAAATACTGTTTTTTTGGAGGAGGGAAGTGACAGTGAAGGGGCATGAGGGAGCCTCCCCGGAGAACTGCAAACGTCTTAGATCTTGATCTGAATGGTGGTCACATGGGTGTATGGCTTTGTAAAATTCATCAAGCTGCACATTAAGATTTGTGCACTTTACTGAACTTACTGAATACATTACATCTCAATAAATTTTAAAAGGTTGTATATAAAAATAATATAAATGCCACAGCAGAAATATATAAGATAGTATATGGATCATATGTCCTAGGTGTGGCCCTGGACTAGCTGAGACTGGGGTCAAAGGAAGCACTTAGAAAGTTTTTCCAATGATAAGGGCCTGGTTTAAGGCATGTGCAATAGGGTTAAGAGGAAGTAACAACTTCAACTGATAATTCCTGTAGTTAGTAGCAGATTTCAAGATACATGGAAATCTACTGACTTTGGAAGTAGTCAAGACAAATGCTTATTATATGCCCAAATGTGTCCTCATTATATTACTCTGAATTAAAAGAAGAAATCACAGTTTGAATCCTTGAAGTTACAAGAGCTGTGGTAAACTCTGATGTGGTGCTCTGACTCCAAGTCATAGCAGATTCCTGTGTTCTACACAGAGCCCTAAACCTTGAAGGTCTACAGACGGACAAATGGGTATAGTTGTAATGGAGGGCCTTTTGAAGCTTGCTGTGTCCTCATTCAGGGAACATGGTCTGATTTCTTAATGTGGCTCTGGGTTGCAGCTAAGGATAGAAGAACCCTAAACTCTGATCAGAGGTTCAGATGTAAAAGAATCTTGAAACAAAATCTGTCAATGTCCACCTTCAGCAGCCAGCAATGGGAAAAATCATTAACTCCCCGTAGCTGCAAAGAGAATACTGGTTAGGGATGTCAAGTAGAAAAGAATCAAATCAATAAATATGTTGAAAATAAACTACATCAACTGCTTTTCATATGGAAGAGCACAGTACCCTGAACACAGGAGATATTCATGACTTCAACAAACCTTTGTCAAGCCCTTAACAAGGACCAGATGCAGTGCTAGGTACTGGGATTATATGTACACATGTGTATATGTATATCCTGTATCTATATGTATACCCTGGGTACTGACACACAGATGAATAAAACACAAGCTTGTCCCTGAAGAATTCATCCCCTCAGCACATATCCACTCCTCAGGTAAAAAACAGAACTTCCCACAGAGGTGTACATTATACCCAAGAGACTAGGTAACACATTCAAAGTCATTTAGCAGCTGGGCAATGGCTAGAGAGAAACAAAAATCTGATACTTCTAACTTCTGACTCAGTAAAACAGTGTCCAGTCTAGTTTTTTCACTCCAATTTAATTTAATTCCATTGCAACCCAAAACTTCAGATTCAGATTCAGGTGGTGGGATCACCACCACACTGGGCTTGACTGTGATGTGCAGAATCAGCAAACAACCTGAGCTAAGCAAATATTCTCCTGGTACCCAATACCAACTCTTCCTTCGACTCTCTCCCTACACGGGTGATACTTATATATTTAGGAAAATCAACTTTCCTAATATAAATCCATGCTTTTGGACAGCGAATGCCTATGCAGTGTGCTGTCATAAACCTGTCTCTCTGCGGGTGGCAGACCTATTGCATCAGACAAAAAATCACGTGTTTGACAGCATCCGGCCAGTTAGTGACTACTCCAGCTAGCCTAGGCAGAGATTGATAGGCAGAGGGTTCTATGGTTTTATTTAGCCTCATGAAAGATGCCCGGTCCAGTTCCAGGATCTAGCCCAACTCTGCCAATGTGTTCACCGGAAAGCTTTAAACAGCCTCAATAATTACAAGATTTTTCTTGCTTCACCGCACCCCTCTGCCCATGTCTGAGCTACTACGTAAGACTATTCTCGGTTCTTAAAAGTTTGCCCACAGTTCAGGGGGATGGCCTTCCCAAAAGCTCCGGGATCACTGTTTTTAGCCAGGAGCGGCCTCCACAGTCCCAAAATGGTTCCAATATGGACGGAGTGAATCTACTGTGCTGCAGATGTGACTCAGTCAGGTTGGAACCTTTGATTCTATCAAGATAGAGGGAGACCACTCTGGCCTTGCTGAAGATGAGAAAAAGACAGGAGGCGACCAAAGATAAGTGCTGGAAAGGGGAACCCCCCCCAAACCTCCCCCCTGGCTTTCTTCCGGCTATCCTTGAGGCTGAAGGTTTGACAGCTCTTGATGCGAACGCGCCATGCTCCTTTCCCAGACTCAGAAGCAGCGACCCGCACCCAGCTAGCCAGGAAGGGAGGTCGCAGGGCCCGGACGGAGGAGAAAAGTGGGTCGGTCCGGCCCCCCGGGTGGACAGGGACAGCTTCGGAGCCACCGCAACCTAGGAGGGGGTCTTATGAAGGGTGGAACCTCAGGAGCGGTAACTAGGTCCAAACAACGAAGTTGCGGTTGGCATCCGGGGATACTCCGCGCGTCCCGGTACTTACATCGTCGCCACCCGCTGTCTGCCTTCACCAGCTGGTCCACCAGTCCCGGGTCCTTGAAGCGCTTCTCCTGCGACTCTCGGATGAGGGCTGGGTCCCCTCCTTTATCCACCCGAAACAAATCCAGATCCAGCACCATCGTTCCTTCTCCAGGGCCAACACTAAGAGAAGGGAGGTTAGTCCCACAGCAGCCGCCCTGTTACTGCCGCACTGCACCGGCGCGCTGACAAGCCGCCCCCCCTCCCACTTCCCGCGCAGGCGCAACGGGAGCGTGCAGCCCGCCCTCCACTCTGGGCCGGAAGCGGCTGCGTAGGAGGCGGGGCCGCGCAGAGGAGGACGGGGTGGGTGGGCGTGAGCTCGCTGGATGTGTTCAAGTCAGCCCCACTGGCGGGTTGTGCCTCCTCGTGTGCGTTTTCCCCAGCTGTGCCCGCTTCTCTAGGGGCTCTAATTGCCCCATAGAAGAAAAATGAGTGCCTGTTTCTGTCTCATGTTAAAGGGCATATCTAAGACAAGGCCTGTCAGTATAATCACTGGCTTGGAAGCTGGTACCTCCCATAGATGCCAGTTTCCACCTTACAAGCTTGGGTCCTAAGACTGGACCCTCTCTCTGAACCTCTGCTCTCTTCTCCGTCTTGAGACAAGAGTGTGGCTACATGTTTTAGTCCCCAGATTACCTCAGTTCAAAATACCTGCTCTCCTGCCTCAGAGTTAGGATACCTTTCTTAATCTGATTATTGGGTGAACCAAATTGTCCCTTTATCAACCCTTAAGATCACAGGGTTGGAGAATCTTTTAGAGAAACACTTGAGTAGACTTTTCCAAAGGGAAAATATTTAGGAGATTTGAAGGCAGTTTAAGATATTGAGGTCATGTCTTGTATCTATTTGAAAATTCCTAGAACAAAGATTTCATCATATTTTAATTTTATAATGTTCAGGCCTTTACAGGGAAATATTCTGGTTGATGACTGGAGCCAAAGTTATCCAAGAATCTCCCTGATAACAAGAGCTTATTTGAAGGATTTGGGAATAGGCATACTGTTCCCCATCCTTCCACTTTACCAAGAGTTTAGAGACCCACCCACCATGCCCCAAAGCTAACTGTGCTAAGACCTTGGTCTTCTGCCACTTGCTTGTGCACCTGTCATGAGGATATGGCATTGCTATCCTACTCCCCAACAAGGTTCTGCCAAGCCAATTCTGAGGTGTAGGACAGGGCTAATGACAGTACTGGAGCTGACTAGTAGAGACCCATAGGGAGGCTTAGGAAAGGCATTTGTCTGGGTTTGGACCCCCTAGGTTCCTCTTACCGAGAATGTTAGGTTTAAAACCAGTGGAAAGGGGGACTTCCCTGGCGGTCCAGTGGTCAAGACTCCGTGCTCCCAGTGCAGGGGGTGCGGGTTCAATCCCTAGTGGGGGGAACTAAGATTCCTCATGCGGCACAGCACAGCCAAAAAAAAAAAAAAGATAAAACCAGTGGAAAGGAAGTGTTGGGAGCTACAGGCTCTGAAGAAAGCATGTAAGAAGACTGTCCTCAAAGGGTTGGCTTCCCTGAAATCTTCTGAGGGCAAGTCTGTGGTGGGAGCTGTCTGCTTCAGTCAATGAAGGCAGTGCCAAAGCGTATTGCTTGCTAAGTTTCAAAACAGTGATGGGTGTTCCTGAGGCTGCAGGGAGCCCAGGCCTAGGGGAGGAGGGCCACTGAGCTAATACTTTAAGGAGGTCATCAGTGTAATTGGAAGGATGGCCTTAAAATTCTGACCTTTCCAAATTTCCTTAGGAATTTTCACCATTAGTTTTATCGTTAG
The DNA here is from genome assembly GCF_964374135.1 of Grampus griseus. Classification (NCBI taxonomy): domain Eukaryota; kingdom Metazoa; phylum Chordata; class Mammalia; order Artiodactyla; family Delphinidae; genus Grampus; species Grampus griseus. Next base: position 87,692,084 of record NC_139017.1, read on the forward strand.
ATTACAGACATCTTCCTTTAAAATGCTCATGCTACCTGGTAAGTATAACAAATTAACATAATAGAATGACAGAGCTTATGACTGAGGGACAGTAAAAACTTCAGTGTGGTTAGAGTATAAGGATGTGCAGTTAGGGTTAGTGTGTATGCCATATTACTAAATCTGTTGGAGATGCAGTTTCCTCATTATAGTGGGGCTAGTACCTGCCTCTTGGCCTGTTCTGAGAACCAGGTGAGCAATGTTATGAAAGAACTTAGTCCAGGCTTCACACATAGAAATGCCAAAGTAACGTGAGCTTCCTACTTTCCTTCTTAAGAGTTTAGATTTGATCCTATAAGCAGGGGTGATATTTAAAATATTTAACCACTAGTACAACCCAGGTACCACCCAGTCAAAACAAAGTTGGGTCACAACTAATCAGCTGAGGGAATTCGTTTTAGGGGATTAAGTGCCCTCAACTAGAGTGAAGGAAAGCACGGAAGTGGAAAAATCCAGCTGCTCTGGGAAATGGTGTGTCCTTGATGTCCTCTAGGGTTTTATCCACATCTAGTCCATAATAATCCATGTCATACCCAAATAAGCTAATTTTACCTGTCTTTGTAGGCACATTGTTATATGGCTGGCCTCAGTGCCACCCAAGGGAAAACTGAACTGGAACGGAATGGAACTGACGTTCCAAGTGTTTTATATGTTCTCCTTTTCAATCCTCACCCAATCTTGGGAGGTAAGGCATCATCAGGTGTGTTTTATTATTGTGGAAACTGAGGCTTTGATTGATGGCTGATTCTTCGCCAGGTGGTGAGAGGCTTCTAGCATAGGTCCCTATTGCTCCCAAGTATGCTCTTTTCTCCGTCACTCTGGGGTTCCAGAATCCTTCTCTTCAGTTTAAGCTTCAAGGGCATTTACCACTTCTCACTCACCCATCCAGCCATCCAACCTATGTTCAAGAAAAACAGCTGAAAGATATGCTTTTATTTCACAAAAAAGTGTGACATGCGATACCCATCCCCTAACAATCTGCGAACTCTTGGAATACAGAGTAAAAAGGAAATCCAACCAGTCTTGATGAGACAAAAACTTGATTTCACAAAGCTGAAAAATCCCTTACAAAGTCTCTGTTGTATAAATATAGTCAGTCTTATCTTTAATGTAGAGTGAGACCAAAAAAAAAAAAAAAAAGTTTTGTTGGCATAAGAAATCCCTCTCCTTGAATACACCACAATCTTCATTTGTACTCCCAGCCCAATACAGGTGACACCTACATGATGAGAGTTACATGTGTGTTCTCGGACTCTAAGTAACCTAATGGGATTTAAGTATTTTGTCTCCTGAGCCCACACTCCCTCCTCCAATAGCTTGTGCAAAATGCTATAGCCTTAGTTTGCTAAAAGCTTTTCCCATATAAAATAACGTGTCTATTCTAAATTTCATTGTAGTAATGGGTGTACAATTCTGTGAGTATACTAAAATTTATTGAATTGTACATTTTAAATGAGTGACTTGTATGGTATTTGAATTACACTTCAATAGAGCTATTAAAAAATATCTAACATGTGTCTAAGTTGCTAGGGGAGCAACAGGTGACCCCGATAGCATAACTCAGGAGTTCCTGGCAGGATGCAGGGAAGATCTGCAGAAGTCGGTACACTAAAGGGTGTAGAAAGGAGATCCTTAAAATATTATGATTAAGTCAATAGAGTTTGAGTTTGCTCTAGGGGCACTCAGATTCATGATGTCAGAATAAAGAAGTCAGTGGGGTATGTACTTTTTCTGAGTGATTCTAGAATAGTCTAAGAATCTTCCATGGCCTTTGTCACAAAAGAAATTTATTTGGTGGAAAGGCAGTTGCCCGGGGTATTGCTGAGGCTACAGAAAACTTCAGGCTGGAGCTTGGAAGCTGGCTATCTGCATCCACTGGGAGAAATTCCAGCATGGCCACAGGTTCTGAGAGCCTGAGTCCCACAGGAGGAGGGAGAATTTAGATACCAAAGAAAAGCTTCTAGATTTATTGAACCAAAGGGACTGCCTGTCTTCAGTGATGCGGTTGTTGGCCAGAAGTTACAGCAGGGTTCCAATTCTCACTGACCCTTTTATAAGACCATTGCCAAGGCAGCAGTGGCCAATCACATCAGCACACCATCATGTGGCAGACAAACCACTTACAAGCGCCGTCTCCATTCTTTACCTACCATCTGGTCACCAAATGGTCACTTGAGAAAGGAGACAGGCACAAACCATGGGCAACAGGGCCCTTGAACAAGGATGGTCCTTCTAGCCTGCCAGTGAGGGAAGGAGAATAGCCATAGTAGAAAGAAAAAGAGAATTTAAACTCTTGCTCCGGTTTTACCATTTCTAGTTACTTAAAGTTCATCAGTTATAGTTGTTGTGAAAGTGGAGAAAAGGGGCACAGAGAACATTCACTTTACTCACCTTTCAAAACAGATGCTGCCAGAAGGTGGGGCCGGAAGTCTTTTTAGTTTTTCAGCACACAAAGGAAATGAGAACAGGAGGAAGGGAAGGACAGGGGCATGAAAGTGCAAGGGTTCCCAGTTTGGTGAACACCTTGTCCAACTCCCCTAGTGTTTCCTCCTTGAAGACTGATCTGGATCTACTCACTGCTGGGGCACAGGCTACAAGTCCATGCCTTTCTTGGCCAGCCTTGAGGTTGTCTATTCTGTGGCTGAGCAGATGAATTAAGTTTAGAAGCAGACATCATGGCCACCTCAGGTCCATCCCATTGTGGGCTGACTCTCTAGTAGGGCCCCATTAAAAATCTTGACTTCCTTGTGTTCTTTCAAAATACGACACACCTGTTCCCTAATATGGCCCAAGCCTCTAGGAATGGGGCACTCAAGGATGAGGAATTTTCCTCACTGGCAATGTTTGTCATTTCTGGGTAGAAGCAAATAGAGAATAAAGCTAGAACATCTGGGATTGGGGCTTACCTGGTTCCCTTTAGTGTCATAGGGAGATGGTGGGAGGTAAAAAAAAACCCAACAAAACAAAACAAAACGCAGTGGGTTGCGGGGAGAATAGATCCATCAGAGCTTTCCCCATTTTCTCAATGAACATTTTCCTTTGGCTCCAGTGAGAATAGTTATAGCTTACTCAAGGAAAGGGAATGAAGTACCCAGTTTAAAAAACAAAATAAATCCTTCCTTTATTGCCTCTTTGTGCTTATCAAGCCCTTTCTTACCCAGGGCTTACTCATCTGGCCCTCAGCCTACCCACTATACCAGTTTGAGTTGGTTATCCAGGAGAGATGAATCCAGGCAACCGTGAAGATGGTTCATCAGGGGATGCCAGTACCCTCCTCACCCAGCCTCTCTCCTAAAGAGATCGTGAGCTGAGGGCATATGATCAGGGAGACTCCCAGCTGCTTGTGCCCTTAAGTAAGAGGACAGGGGAGGGAGTTTCTATACTTAAAAAGAGAGAAATACTTTTGTTCCAGAGCTATAAGAAATATGAGCAGATGAAGCTATGGCTCCAATGGCTGGTCCATTTGGGGAAACAAGATGCAAGCGAGGGAGTAATATATAAACAAAGTGTGGGTATATTTGGCAAGTTTGAGGCAAGCAGAAAGGAGGGTTTGGGTACTCTATAAAAAAACAAAGATCTGAAATTCAAACTTCTTCTGATAAGGCCACAACGAAGAGATTTCCAGCAGTGGGTGTTGCAGGAAACTGGCACCCACATTGCCACAGGCTTGCAAGGTGATGTGCCCAGGTGAGGAGGCAGGTGAGGGAGGGCAGTGCCCCTCACAGGTCCATGTCTGGGCTTCCTGAGGATGTCTTCAGTGGCACCGAGTCAAATCCATCAGGAGTCCTCTGAAAGAGAGATGGTGACGGGAGCTGGCTGCTGCACGTGGGCAAGTTTGGGGAACAAAGGAGGGAAATGGAAAATAGGTGACAGAAGGAGCCCTCATGAAATTCCTGCTTTCAGTGGCTTTGTGGAAACATGGACCTAAGATATCCTCTATTCTTCTTGCTCCCTTCAGCCAGTCAAAGGGTAAGAAATATCTTTAAAACCCCTTGCTCTGCATCTGTGTTGAATTCTAGAAGTTCCAGAAAGACTCAAGCGTCCCAGGATAAATTGTTCTCCCATTAGTTAAAAAAAAAAAAATTCAAGGTCTAAGGAGGCCAAGGGAGTCACCCTGGAAGATCAGCACAAAGGGAATGAGATTCAGCCAAGTAAACACCTCCCCACCTTCCTTTCCTCGCCATCCCTCCCCACCCCATTTGGATGAACTGGTTCCGGGCAGCAGTGAGCTGTGGGCACTGGCAGAGTGGGGCTGCAGAGGGCAGCGGCCCTGTAAGAGTTGCCTGAATGTTCTCTGCTTGCCCCAGGCCCAGGCCCAGACATCCGTGGGACAGCACCCTCCAATGGCCAAAGGAGAGCCGCACTTCTATCGGAAGTTGATCCTAGAGATCACCTCTTCCCCTCCCTCCAAAAAAAAAAAAAAAAGGAAAAGAAGGGCAGGGGGGAGGGGGTCATGAATCTTCTTACAACATGGGTGGTTCAATACTTCTGGAAGTTAAAGGCCCAAACAGTCCATCCACTGGAGTGCATGTCGGGAGAGAAGGAGCCTAGTCAATAGCAGCCTTGGGCCCCAGGGGAAAGAGTATTGGTGTGGAAATACAGAAGGCAGAAGCCAGGATTCACAGGGTGGGGGGATAGAATAGTATGGAGGATGGGGAGCAGAGTAGTGGTCCCTGAACAGTGTGGGGTCATTCAGTATCCTAGGACTGGTATCTTCTCCAGCCCTCCAGGCTGACCTCAGTGCACTGGCCAGGCTCCCTACCTTGGAGGTGAATGATCTGATCTTCCCAAAGAGTGACTTCTTGCTGGTGAAGATGAGGTCATCCTCCACATCCTCGCCTTCCATGATGGCACAGCTGTCGGCTGCTGGCAGGTCACAGTCCTTGAGGGTAGCATTCATCACCAGCTTGGAGTATTTGTACTCTAGCCTATGAAACAAGGGGATGGTAGGGCCCCATTAAAATCTTGACTTCCTTGTGTTCTTTCAAAATACGACACACCTGTTCCCTAATATGGCCCAAGCCTCTAGGAATGGGGCACTCAAGGATGAGGAATTTTCCTCACTGGCAATTTTTGTCCACATTCCAAAATGTGGAATAAAAGGAGGGGATGGGAAAGACAAGACACCAAAATGTGGAATAAAAGGGAAAGGGAGAAAGGCTGGGCTGTAAAGAGATATTCCCATACCATGGGTAATGGAACTGAAGCATAGCAAAATGGTGTTGGGCTGGGCATATAACTAAGGAATCCGACTCCCAAGTCAGGGATCTTTTTCCTCAAGTATAGGTGTTTCTGTGATCTCAAAGCTTAATAGAAATAATGGAATTGTAAAGTCATTATTTTTATCATTAATAATAACAAATTAAGAATTCTCTTTGCTTTTCTTTTGAGAATCTAACAGCCCTTCACAGACTGCCATGTGATACCATCCCTGTTTAGGAGTCAGGATAACCAAGGCATACACTGGATAAGTGGCTCAACATAGCTCTGGCCAGAGTCACAGGGACTGTGGCCAATGCCAGAGAATAGCCCCATGAACTTATACTCTCAGATATTCTCTTCCCAGCTCAATGATCCAATCCTGGCCATCCCCAAACTGCAATACCCCATCATGTACTTTTGATTCTTTTTCCAAAAGTAACAGGTCAAGACGGTGAGCAGGATAGCAGTGCAGGTGCCTGCAGAGATGCCCACTTTCAGCCAGAAGTCTATCGTTTTGCAGATGGTGACTCTCTGCTCAGGCAGGGAGATGCCACGCGAGCAGAGCTTTGGTTCTCGCCACACATAAGTAGTCTTCTATCGGGGAGAAAAACAAGGAACTCAGATATCACATTCCCTTGTCTCCTGGGAAGTCCCCAAGCAGGGACACCTACCTGGATCCCGGCCACGCAGCTGCTGACGATAGCGTGGTAGTCAGCAGCTGAGCAGAGTGGGCAAGCGGCCACGCTCTCCCACAGGAAGTGGAAGTTACAGCCATCACAGGTCCCATCGGAGCATGTGCTAGCAGAGCAGAAAGGAGACATGAGCGCACACTCGCAGGACTGCTGGGAAGATCTGGCTGGAGTCCTGGCGTCTCATAACTTGCCTGATCTGTCCTCTCCTTGCCAAACTGTTAGCTCCATCAGGATCCTTCCAACTAGTCCTTAACCCAGGTATCGCTCTCCGATTTCCCTGATGATAAGAGGCCTTTCTGGCCTTCACCAGGGCTCCCACCCTCTGCCCGTTTGTTTCTGCTGACATCCGATGAGAACTAATGTAAGCTGTCTGAGCTCTAGCATAGCTGCCCAACTAACCCCTCAGAAGCTCCTGTCCAACCCATGGACATGTGACATTTTGCAAAAGTCACATGCAGCTTCCTGCAGAGGGTGGAGGTGGGGGGCAGGGTTCAGGAATGAACTTCAGGTCACTGCTATCTGCAGTGTACTTTACTGTAACGTTTGCAACAAGAATAGTGATCTTACACTTTGACACCACTGCTGGGTCAAAATGTGCTGCTGGGCTCCCCATCTCCCTGATCAGTTATTGTCTAGGAGCAGAATTTCCCAAACCATCTTCCTCAAGACTGGTACCCCTCAAGATGTTAGTGTTATGTGAAAAAAAGGAAGGTTGGCGGGGGAAGGGTACTGTAATCAAATTAGTTCAGGAGTCCTCAATTTAGTGCACTCAGCTATTAAACTCAGAATAGGGTCTTCCAGCTGTAGAGAGATTCCGAGGATTCCCTAAACCTTTACTAATCCTAATGATAATAGGAAGTAACCACATCTGAGAAAGACATCTGGGGAAGTCCTCAAGTCTTATTATCTCATTTAATTCTCATAACAGCCCCCTGAGGGAATATATTACTATCCCCATTTTACAAATAAGGAAGAAGAGGCCTAGAGAAGATAAGAACTGTATCCATAACAGAGCTGGTAAGTGGAGGAGGGGAATCGAATCTGGCTCTCAGCCCCAGCAGTTCGTCACTTTGCTAGGCAGCTGCCCCTATAATGGTCTGTGAGTGTGAGGGTAGCTTTGACCCTTCCTTCTGCTCCATTCTTGACATCTAAAGACTGAGGGTTTGGAGCCATGACTGTGTCCCCAAGAACCCATTAATGGATCTCACATGGTTTTCTCGTTTGCTCTTTTGCAGTACTCTTTGTTTGGTTCTTGGGACGTTATGAGGCCAAGGGAGGGAGACTTTGTTACATCCCTTTACCTTGGCAGCGACAGACTTCCAGGAGCAGGTTTCAGCAGACTGCATCTGACGCGGATGGTGGTTGATCTCCCAGAACTGCAGGACTGGGTCACATCATTGGACCTGCAGAGAAAGCAGCCCCCATGGGGGAACGAGTCACTCATCTGTGTCATTGGAGAGCCACTAAGTAAAGTCAACATGGAACGGTTCCCTCACTGGGGAAGTCTGGACTTGGGCTGTGGCCTGACACACAGGAGAGTGTTGGGGTCAGGGAGATCTGGTCAAGGGGAAATGCACTGGTCTAGGAAAGGCTAGCAGATGCACAACACTGGAGCCTCCCTTAGGCAGGAAGGGTAGTCCGCCACAGGTCATCCAGTATTCCTCCCTGCCACCAGAGGCAGACCTGCCCCAGGAATACCCAAGAAGCTAGGATGGGGAAATCCCAGCCTTTAGCGCTCATTGCTGGGCAGGTCTGCTAGACCTTGGAAGTGGTCTGGCTTGATAAGTAGTAGGTGGCTAGAGAGGGAGGGACACCACAGAGATTGCGGAGGAGCCCTGGGTTTCACTTGCATTAGCCTGGCCTCTCATTTTCACCTATAAAAGAAGATCACGTCCGGTATTCCCAAGGGCTCCGGGTGGAAAAGTTCAGCTGGGGAGGTGATTCCGTCCAGAGTCATATCTGTTGTCACCCCTGCCAAATTAGAGCTCCTAATTAGTCCTCACTAGTAGCATTTAGCTGGCAACCACTTCTGTTCTTTCAATACCTGTCCACATCCCACCTTCCTTCATCTCATCACATCCTTGAGTGGCTCATGAAAGGGTGAAACAAAGGTTTGTCAGTGGCCGCAGGAGCATTTCGTACCCCAGGATGGAATAGGAAACAGAGGTCAGGAGGTTGGGCCCCTCACCTGGGACCTTTTACCTCAGAGCCTGGTAGGCTCACTCTCTCTTACAGACATGCTCAGACAGGCGAGAGCAACTGTGTTACTCACCGATAAGCCGATCTGCGAGGCTAACAGGCTGCGAGGACACTCCGGCCTTGTAGCCTGTCACCTCCGGGGGAATGATGACCGCCTGGCACACGTAGGCTGTGATGGATTTGGAGAAACCTGACTCACCCTCAGGAATCCGGAGGTCAGTGACATTGTCGGTGCACACGGACATTTTCTTACCCTGGGCAGGGGGATGTGGGGAGGAAGTAGGAAGGAATGAGTGATCACAGAAGAGCTCCCAGAAGGGAACAGGGAACAGTTTTTCCGTGTCTAAAATTTCAACTTTCTAAGAGTGTGTTGCAGTGGAACGATTCATCCCAGTTCTAATTACAAGACAGATTTTAAAAGATAAAAAGTTAAGAATAAGGCCTAGGTGTCCTAGTTTCCGGAACTCTGGTTCAGGGATCCCCAGTCTTTTGTTTCCTTGGAGTCACCTGGGAGCCCTATATAAGCAGTGCTGTGAAGGCGGCAACTGATTTGGAGATCTAATCTACCAGCCCACCCGTTAAGGGCCTTCCTTATCCTAGTCAGTTTTCTAGGCAGATACTGAAATGTGTAACTAATCCCATGAAATTTATCTGGACCTCTGGCCTGCTTCCCATTCCCTTTCTGTGTCTTCCTTGGAGCTGTGATTCTACCATACTTACTTTGGAAGCACCTTCCAGAGTGTCCTGGGGGTTAAAACAGACCCCATAACCAGCCCTCTCCCTGCCTTGAGGTAGGACATCTTAGGATCTACTGGACCCTATTCCATTTGAAAATATTTATTGGGTTTCCCTGGTGGCGCAGTGGTTGAGAGTCCGCCTGCCAATGCAGAGGACATGGGCTTGTGCCCCGGTCCAGGAAGATCCCACATGCCGCGGAGTGGCTGGGCCCGTGAGCCATGGCCGCTGAGCCTGCGCGTCCGGAGCCTGTGCTCCGCAACAGGAGAGGCCACAGCAGTGAGAGGCCCGCGTACCGCAAAATAAATAAATAAATAAAATATTTATCAACAGAAGAAAGATTGTTTCTCCTCCAGTCTTTAACAACCCATACTGTATAGAATAGAACTCTGGAAGATGGAGGGAATTGAAACTCCTTCCTCGAGATTTTGTAATAGAAGAGATATTGAGATACTGTTCCTTTAAAAATTCTTCAAATTTGGGCTTCCCTGGTGGTGCAGTGGTTGAGAATCTGCCTGCCAATGCAGGGGACACGGGTTCAAACCCTGGTCTGGGAAGATCCCACATGCCTTGGAGCAACTGGGCCCGTGAGCCACAGCTACTGAGCCTGCGAGCCTGGAGCCTGTGCTCTGCAACAAGAGAGGCCGCGACAGTGAGAGGCCCACGCACTGCGATGAAGAGCGGCCCCCCGCTCGCGGCAACTAGAGAAAGCCCTTGCACAGAAATGAAGACCCAACACAGCCAATAAATAAATAATTCTTCAAATTTATGAAATATGAATATATAACATGTTTGCTAATATAAGATCATTTGTTCAATATTTTAAATTTAAGTGGACCTAGCATTTAGAATGTAGGATTTTCAATATGATAAATTTTATTACAAATAGAGCTAAGTTGCTAAATCTGGTATCTCAGTTTATTTTCAAGATTGTAAGAAATAGGTAAAGAACATGAGAACAGAAAGGAAGCTTTAGATTATATAAGAATAAGGGAGCAAAGAAAAGAAAACTCACAGACTCCGCAAATTCCCATCTTCTCTCTCCCAACTCACTGACTGAAACTTTTGCTGCATGGGGCTTGCTTTAATCAGTCTCAATTCCTGAGTTATCACTGTCACTTCTGAGGCTTTAACTTCTTCAAAGACTTCTTAAAAACAAGATAGAGACATCTGTCTCTAATCTTTCACAGATTAGTTTATTTCTTGGCATGTTCTCTCTATAAACACAAATCAACTTTTTTGCATGCTGCAGAAGATGGGTAGAAGCTTTGTGGTATAAAGACCTAACTTCCACACACAGTCACAGACTAAATGCTCAAGACGCTTTTTATTTTGCAACATTTGAAATTACCTTTCCAACCGCTAATCCTGGCCTGTTTGTAATTTAGTCAAGTGCAGTGGTGGTGTGATTATCCTTTACATTTCTGCCTCTGAATTTTGCATCCAAAATATTTGCAGCAGCCCGAAATGCTGATGGTAACATGTACTGTCAGCAAAGATACATGTAGATGAAATAAAGAGTAATTTATTTTATTCAGCCTCTAGAAAATGAAAGGCAAGTGTCATGATTACTGAAGACTGCTTTCTTAAGGAAAAAAAATCTTTCTCCTGCATAGTTTTTTTTTTTAATTGAAGTATAGTTGATGTATGTGCATAATTTTTATGTAATCATTTTGAGAGAATAAAGGTCAGGGAGGAGTAAATGTACACCTTATTTTATTTTATTTTAATTTAAAAAAATTTAAAAAATTTTTTCGGCTGCACCACACGGCTTGTGGGATTTCAGTTCCCCAACCAGGGATGGAACCCGGGCCCTGGCAGTGAAAGCACGGAGTCCTAACCACTGGACCGCCAGGGAATTCCCTACACCTTATTTTAAACACGTTCGTTTTCGTAAATGTTTATAATCCAGATGATTTGATTTTAGAGGAGAAAGTCCTCCGGGAGAGTAATAATCATTAAAAAACCTTTGAATCTCCTCAATCCTCTGCGATCTGAACCTCCCGTGTCCTCTGGCCTCTGATCCGCTGGCGCCCCCTTTCCGTTCTCACATGGTCAGTACCTGCACAGCTTACCTGGTTTCCGCAGAGACTGAAGGTAAAGTGGTGGAAATATTTCAGCCCTTTGGAAGTGAAGCTTGGCCCTCCAGCCAGAGAGACGGTGTTTTCCAAAGCCAAGAAGTTGTAGTCAAAAGTCCTGGTCGGAGTGCTGACTGAGAAGGTACAGTCATTGTAGCACAGGGAGTGGATCTGAGGGGAAAGGGGTCCATCAGGCCGGCTGCGCAGGCAGGGCCTTGAAGAGGCCCCACGGAGAGTGGCAGTCTCTCTCCCCAGCCTGGTCCAGCCCACGCAGGGTGAGAGAAGAGGAAGTATGGATTAGGTGTGGGCATTAAAAGATGCAAAACAGGGGCTAGTGTGGTTATGTACATCTTGCCATTCAATTATTAGCACATATATGATGTACAAACCCAAACCTCTTATTTTTCAATAGGTAGTTGGGTCAGATTCTGTAGCCTTGTTCCTATGCCTAGATTATAAAACTCTCTCAAGACACAAGATAGCCCTTCTTACTTTCAAGCAAAAGACAACAAGGTGCTAACTGGAAGAAGGGTGTCCAAGATGGCAGAAGAGAAGCTACAAGCCTGGTCCCCCTCCCCCATTTAAAAGTCACTGAACCCCAGATTACTTTTTCCCAGGCTCTCTGTAGGAAACTGAGCCATAAACCCCTTTCTTGCTCCTTTTAAGGTCCCCAGGCAGCAGCGGCCTTACACAACTGTCAATCCCTCCCACAGCAGCAGAGGGAGCCCTGGGGGAGGAATTTTGTGGCAAAAGTCCAGGGTGCCCCAGAGAGGTTGCCAGGGGTCTGCAGAATTGATGCACTTATTGCACAGCTGAACTGAGCAGCATCTGCAGACTGTGTAAACAATGTCTTACAAATGTGTGTCCATGTGGTTGTGATTAGTAAAATTCAAGTTCACTTAAAAGCATTAATGAATAACTAAGAGCTTTTGGTCATAGTATTTTCTTAGATTCAGGAAGTGCATGGGGGAAACAGCACTGCTGCTCCGCTTTAGAAGAAACTCCTGGGAAAGGAGACAGCAATATGCCAATTAACCATATGTCCCAGCAAAGGTGGGTTACCCTCCCCACAAAGAGGAGGCAAATTCCCATGATAACAGGCTGGACTGAAGTAGGCTGAATTTGAGCCACAAGTCCCACTACTCCTTCCCTTCAGGTCTCTGCACAGATGTCAAATAACCCTCTGGACCAGATGGTCACAGATCTCCCTTACCCATCCCCTGAAGATGAGACTCGCTCATGACTGAGGCCCAGACCCTGAAAACCAACCACTACAGCTAAGAAATCTCCATCTATGGTCATAGCCTGGATGGGTGTCCTCTAGGATGCCAACCTGGGCGTATACTAGGGGGGGTGGTCCTTGGGTATTAGCCCCTCAAGAACCCCACCCAGGACCCGGCACCCTCTGAGGTGGCCCATTCAGAGGGCCAAGGTTATGATGTACAGCCAACTGCTGGCACCTCGTTGCTCTTGGTTCCTGGACCGCAGGTCACGCAGGCCTGGGCGCCATAAGGCTGGTGGGCTTTCAGGATTGTGTTAGGGGGGCAGGAGCGGCAGGTTCCTGAATCCTGATCAATATAGTAGCCAGCAGGACAAGAGGTGCAGGAGGAGCCTATGTCAGAGGCTTCCAGGGCACAAGGACGGCAGTAGGAAGCCACGCCATCCATGACATTGGTGACATTGATGGAGTAGATCTTGGCGACATCACTGGTATACTTTCTTCCCTGGAAACAGAGACAAGAGGAGAGTGGGCCAAGTTCTGAGCAGTAGCAATTGAGTGCTCTGGAAATAGTAAGAGTATGACTTAATACTTCTTATCCTGTGATACTTGAGAAAAACCTTTAGAAACATCCTATTCTTTTTACTCACTTAACAGTAACTATGTACATTTTGTGTCATTTTACAATAAGACTGAACAATTTAAATGACATATAAAAATATTAAGTACCGTGGGGAAATATGCAGTAGATGCTCATATTTTTTAAAAAAGCAGTTTTTTTCCTTATAAAAGAAAAAATAGTATTTGTGGAGAAATAAAGACTGTATAGGAGATACTTCATATGTTAACTGGGTTATCTCTGGGTAGTAGGATTATGGGGGATTTTCTTCTTTTTGCTTATTTCTATCTTTTAAGTTTTCTCGCAATGAAACTACATTATTTTGAGTTGAGAAAATACAACAAAACCAGAGTTATTATTATTAAAAACAAGAGCAGGGACTCCCTGGTGGCGCAGTGGTTGAGAGTCCGCCTGCCAATGTAGGGGACGCGGGTTTGTGCCCCGGTCCGGGAAGATCCCACATGCCGCGGAGCGGCTGGGCCCGTGAGCCATGGCCGCTGAGCCTGCACGTCCGGAGCCTGTGCTCCGCAACGGGAGAGGCCACAACAGGGAGAGGCCCGCGTACCGCCAAAAAAAAAAAAAAAAGAGCAGGACTGAACAGGGTATACCAGGTCAGGAACCACACATGTCCTCAGGGCAGGTCTGCTGAGGAGGGACAGGTAATTTTAAGAGTTTAGAGTGTCATTTTCCCCTGGAAGTCATTTAGCTAAGGCTAGGTGCTCCTCAGGGGCTGGAATAGGCGTTCTTTGCTTGACTCCTTAGGAGTCTTCTAATCCCTGGATTCTGAAGCTCAACCTCATACTTAAGCTAATGCAGGAATCCTTCCAGGTTCAGAGGTCTCTTCTGGGCGCTGAGCATCTGAGTAAGGGGAGGAGCTTACTGTCTCATGAAAAGAGGTTCTCTGGAAGGCCCAGGTGAAGCTCATGGTAGCGTTCTCCTCAATGATGTAGGTATAGGACTGTTTGCCTTTGGAACCTCTCCACGTCTCCACAGGACTGTTGGTCCTAGAATTCATACCCTGAACCCAAGACAGATAAGTGAAGAAGGCATGATGGCTGGGTGGCTGGTGGGGAGAGGATGCCCATACCGCTGCCATCCTGGGGGCCATCACAGTGGGTTAGACCCATATTAAACGGTGCAGTCCCTGACAGACAGTCAGGCCCTTCCTCTGCGAAATCACTGTAAGCAACGGTGTCAGTTATGTTGATACCCCGACAGGGCAGAGGGGCCAGCCCTCCCAATAGTCCCTGGAAGCCCCAAAGCAGGCAAAGAGAACGTACCACCATGAAGTAGAGCTCGCAGTTCACAGAACAGATGGTCTCAAAGACAAACGTGATCCTGGCCACCTCTTTATTCTCTGTGTCTGCCATCACTGACTGTGGAGGTCTGTGGGGCAGAAATCAAAAGTCGGTTCCAGAGGCAGACAGTGCTTATTGAAGAGCCCAGATGGCAGCAAAGGGTCTGCTGGGGGACAGGATTAAGTTCTGAGTATGTTGGAAAGAGCATAGACTAAGTCCAATTCTGCCACCCTAGCTGTGTGAACTTGACCTAGACAAACTATAGTTTCCTCATCTGTAAAACGGAGGTAATAATCTTTCTTATTTACCTCCCATCATTGTGGTAAGATCCGAAGGCATAACAGATGTGGAAGTGCTTTGTAAAATGCTGTATAGCCTCACCAGCAGAGTGCGGTCTCCAGACCCACTGAATCAGAATCTGTGCATTAACATGATTCCCAGGTGACTCATATGCACGTTAAAGTTTGAGAATCATCACTATCATAAGATGTCAATTGTCTGCATTTGCTCAGCAGCTCTCTCCCAGGGATAGTGGGGTTTTGCCTGGATCGAATTAGCAGGTACTTCAACTTGTTTCTTTTTTTTTTTTTTTTTGCCATACGCGGGCCTCTCACTGTTGTGGCCTCTCCCGCTGCGGAGCACAGCCTCCGGACGCGCAGGCTCAGCGGCCATGGCTCACGGGCCCAGCCGCTCCGCGGCATGTGGGATCTTCCCAGACCGGGGCACGAACCTGTGTCCCCTGCATCGGCAGGCGGACTCTCAACCACTGTGCCACCAGGGAAGCCCTCAACTTGTTTCTTTAACAAGGTTCTCAGCTGGTCCTTCTTTGGAGAAAGAGACAGCCATGCCCGATGGGTGGGGATGGCAGGGGGGATAAGTGGGGTGAGGAAGTGCTTTACTGCTATAATCATATTTGCAAATTGAAAAGTACTTTGGGGAGTGTTACCTCCCAAAAGTCTAAAAAGTTTGCTTACCTCATAAACATGGGATATAGCTGTTCAGCTCTGAGTAATGTAAATTAAGGGAAGGGAAACCTTTTGAGCAACCGCTGTGGCTGAGCACTGTGCCAGGGATGGAAAGGAGGGAGCTTGAAGGAGGGAATGGAGAAGCCAAATTTGCAACTGGGACGCCGATTCAGTGGTTCCCCCTGACCTCTAAAGCACATATAGGCAGAAGAGTTCACTTTGACTTTGGAAATCCATTTATGGCTTTTCTTTTGGCTTTGGCCATTTGCTTGAATTCTGAGGACCTCCAGTTCCTGGCTCCTCCCTACACAGTGGTGCTAACCGATGGGCTAGAAGAATCATCTCAATCTGAGTTAGTCCAAAATCACAGACTGTCAATCCCTCTTGTTTTACAGACAAGGAGCCTAAAGCCTATAGGGGCACAATGGCTTTCCCAAGTTCACGTAGCCAGTAAGTGGCAAAGCTCAAATGCCCTATCTCCCAGTCCCGTGTTCTTTGCACTGTACCACCCTGCCTGTATTTTTTTTAATGGCAAACAAATTGCTTATTATCCTAGGTCTTCTTGGGATATGGGGATAAATATGATAAGAACAATCCCTCCCAAGCTTCTTGCCCCAAATAAAGATGAACTGTCTATGGGCACCCCTGGCCCTATTTTTTACAGGTTTTTAAAATCTTATCTGATGCTGTGAGGAGGAGGAATTCAAGTAGCATGTGGCCAAATGATGGGAGAAGCTAGACAGGATGAGAGAGCAGTAGGTAATCAGCATGGGCAGCAACTAAGAATGAGTGTTAGCATTCAGGTTAACTTTATCAGACCATAACCATGATCTCCTCTGTTCTGAACTGACACTTCCACAAGCCAGAAGCCTTCTCCTCTACAACACTCCTAGCTATGTGGGACCTGGATGTGGCCAAGGGTGGTATGGGCTTCCCTTTAGCTTTGTACTCCTCACCTAAATCCTGGCACAACCAGAGTGAGGATCATGAAGTCATTGTCTGAGGCTCCAACAGCTGTATAAATGTGATCACCAGCCACCTCCCAGCCTGGAAAAGGAGAGGGAAGAGTTAATGCCCAGTGGTCTTGGGTGCAGGGCAAATGTGCACCCAGATGACACTCTGGAAGAGAGATAACACCGTCCTTTGAGGCGTTCAGAATCACCGCCAAACAAACCATGTTACTTCTCTGGCTACTTTGGTCAAAGTCTCTGAAACTCTCAGAGCACGGCCTTTGGAGTATGTACACATTGTTTCTAGTTCTGTTTCTGTCTCTAAAACAAAGGCTTGGCAGAATATATATTATATGCCCATGGGCAGTGGAGCATGCAGGGGAGTGCATGGCACGATTAGCTCATTTTTCTCCAGACATCCCTATTATGAAGAAACGTGAGGTGGGAAGAGCCCCTGTGGCAGTGCATCGAGCTGAAAGCTCACAGTCAGGAGGGAGGCAGTTACCTGTCATGCCCTTGTACTCAAAGTTGATCCCACTGAGGACGGTCGTTTCCATGTTCGTGGGCAGCGTGTTCCACCATTTGTATTCGAATCCCACGGCAGGTTCGGTCCCCGCTGGGCAGTGGCTACAATCTGGGGGAGCCGTAAGATCCACGCATTCAGCAGGAAGGCCACAGCCACCCTTACTGGAGCTGCTGTCACACAGACAAGTGGCAACAGAGGTGGGCAGCCCAACAAGAGGTGGTGCTGAGCACCGTTGCACAGTGACATCAAGCTGACTTGAAAGCATTCTGACGATGTTATTTAACAAACTCAGGGTGTAAACACTGACCCTTCATTATCATATTCCAATTAGGCTACTGGCCCATCAAATTATTCATTTTAAAGCTTAAACATATCCTCTGGTCTGGTACATATAGTTAATATTGTTTGTCACATTGTTATCCTCAAATGCCTTCACATTCATAGGTATACAAAACCCCCCAACTCCCTTTTTGCAGAGTGGCTTACAAATCCTGATTGTGTCAGTGTGGCCATCCCAGCTCCCTAAACCTTCTAGGTAGTGTCCCTGCCACATGCTGGAAGCCTCTGATGTGAGGATTGGGTCCCTTCAGGCCTGAGTCACATTCAAAGTTGGAATGAGGAGGAAGGTCGGCAGTTCTCAAGTATGACTCGGACCTACAGACAGGGCCCACCCTGACCTCTCTTCTCCTGAGTATGGACCTCAGAGGTGGCCTGGCCCTTCCTGCCTCCCTTGGAAAGACAGAGCCCGTGTTCAGCTGACACTGGGAGTGCCCACGTGGCCCACCCATGTGGGTGGCGTGGGAAGGGACGCGAGGCAGGGAGTGGGGTGGGGGAGGGGTTACCGGAGCCATTGGAATAAGAGCCATAAGGGCAGGGCTCGCAGGTGCTGCTGTTGGTCTTGAAGAAACCAGGGTTGCAGGGTGGGCAGCGGGTCTTCACGCCAGAGGCGGGCAGCTTCACTGCCCCCTCCAGGTCCTCACTGCAGATTTTCGGCTGGGCCCATTTGTACATGAGCTGTGTCTGCAGAAACAAAGCACGACTCAGCCTTCCTGCATGGGATTATCTTCAGGAATTTACCTTGAGAGTGGGGGGATTCTGGGCTCCAGTGAAAGCTCCACCACGGTGGGGCACTTTGTTTTGGTCACCGATATACCCCAGGCCCGTCGCCTAGCGCCTGGTACAGGGTCATGCTCAATAAATATCTGCTGAATGCATGTTGACTGAATGAAGAGGGATAGACCTAATGAGGACTCGTGTGTCAGATGGAATGGGGGGACCAGTTGCCTCCAGAGAAAGCTCTGATTCCAGTGTAGAATCTTATTCCTACCAATGTCACAGGAAAAGCCGCCGGTGAAAATCCCAGAACACGAAAAGGCATGGAGTAGAGGTGGCTTATGTAACCCCTGGGGAGAAGAGAGGTTGGCTGAGGTGCCCCAGTTTGTCTTCCAAGTGTTTTCTTTGCTTTTTCACTTATTCAGTAGGCATCTATAGCAAGTCTAATAGATCTATGTGACTCAGAGACGAAGGACGTGGCCCCTGCCCTCAAGGAGCTCACCGTCTAGCAAGAGCACCAAGCACATAATAACAATCCCCATGGGGGTATGGACACTACGTTCTCTGGGACATCCAGGCAAGAGGAATGATGTTGGTTAAAGAACACAAACTTCCAGTTATAAGATCAGTAAGTTCTGGGTATCTAAGGTACAGGTGATTAGAGTTAATAATACTGTATTATACACTTGAGAGCTGCTGAGAGAGTAGATATTAAACATTCTCACCACAGAAAAGAAATGGTAATTATGTGACCTGATGGAGCTGTTAGCTAGCTCTATGGTGGTCATCATCTTGCAGTATGTAAGTGTATAAAATCAATACATTGTACACCTTAAACTTACACGATGTTATGTGTCGGTTATATCTCAAAAAAACCAGGGGAAAAAGGCAAGAGGAACGGCCAGCCACCAAGTCAGTGAACAAGAGAAGCATTGTATCTGTCACTTATTAGGGTCGTCCCTAGTCTTTTGATGGAGAAATTGGATAGAGAAGAGGAGATGAATTACAGGAGGCCTTGGTGAATCAGGGGTGAGGTTGGGCAGTGTGAAGCTTCCCGTGTGGCCCTCGGGCAAGTCAGAAACAAAAGGATTGCATTGAGGTGATGATGCAAATGCTCTGTGTAGCATACCATACATGTGAAAAGGTGGGTGAATAAAGCATCGGTCCATTTTATTAAGGATAAGAAATGACAGGGTCTTAAAAGGGTCCCGTGCTGCCTGCATTGAAGGTGAGCCCTGAGACAGACAACTCTTCTCCCTGCTCAGCTCAGCCTTTCTCCCTGTGAAGAGCAGCCAGTGACCAGAGACCTGGACTAGTGCTCTAAACTTATCTCAACTGGCTTGTCTCCTTGAGTCTCATAGAGAGAAAGGTCTGGGGAGCTGGTAGACTGATTTAGACCATCTCTTGGAGCAGCACACTCAGCAGCCCCAGTGGATTGGCCATCCTGGTCCCTGAGAAAGCACTGAGGCACAGCAAAGGCCATAATAGGAGTCCCTTGATATTAAAATACAGCTTAGAAAACAAAATCCCAAGCAGAACCAGTGTGGGCCTGAGGGCTGAGGCTTCTGTAAAGCAATCCTGGTGACTGCATATCCCTGGGCACTCCTCACCGTGTATACTCCAGGGCTCCTCCCTGAGCTGTGCTTTGGCGGGGCTGCAAGGTGCGAGCACTGGCTCTGGCCCCACTCAGCATCTAAAGACCCTCAAGGTGATCAGGGGAGGGCAGGCACCCAGGCTTGCAGGCATCAGAGCACACGACGGATCTAGAATGCCTTGGTCTAAGCCGGGAGGGGAAAGAGTGGGGCAGAAGGAAGCAAAGACAGCCACAATCAGCCACATGTCATGCCCTGGAGGGAGAAGAGGGGCAGGATTGTCCTCATTTAATCAGTGGGTCAACTGAGGCCAAGGACATGACAGTAATTTTTACAAGGTCATGCAGAACACCAGACACTACAGAACGGGGTCTAAGGTGCAACTGACAAGATATATCATTTCGCCTGGCTGCTAGGGAAGGGGATTTTGCTCGAAACATGAGGGTGGGGTGGGGCAGTGCGGGGGCAGTAAGAGATGACTATAGAAACAATCACCGTAAAGGATTGGACTTTATCCCATGCTTAATTAGCAAAAAGAGGATTCGGCCAGCCAGCCAGCCAGGAAACATTTATACATCCTAATAGCCAAGCATATGCTTAGCGCTGAATGATGCAGAATTCCCCACTCCTGTTTCCTGAGAGGCTCTGATTTAGGGATATAGCAGCAGTTCATTCAGAATGTCTAATCTGAGACAGATCTCTCCACTTGTGCCCTTGAGCCCTCCCTGCTCATTTACTGTTGTTCCTCGAAGTCATCCGGC
This sequence comes from Grampus griseus, assembly GCF_964374135.1. Lineage (NCBI taxonomy): Eukaryota > Metazoa > Chordata > Mammalia > Artiodactyla > Delphinidae > Grampus > Grampus griseus. The sequence goes on from NC_139017.1 coordinate 87,712,012, forward strand.
ACACACCTGCCCCCTCTACACCTGCTGCGTGCCCCCTGCCTGGAGAGCTCCCCTTCACCTCACTCAGATGTCTGCTCAAATGTCACCTCCTCACAGAGGTCATCCTTACCCTCTCTAAAATAGCTCTGTCATTCTTTATCTCCCAATCCTGTTTTATGTTTTTCTTCCTACCACATACCACCATCAGACGTATGACTATACACCCATTTGTTGTCTGTCTGTTGTCTCTCCCTCCACTTGCTCCCCAACAGGAATTAAGCTCCACGAGAGTAGACGTTCCCTTGGTTTTGTGAGCTGCTGCACACCTAGCGCCCAGCACAGTGGCTGGTTGTACATGTGAACAAATGACCTCCTCTGAAACGCCTTCCCTGCTCGCCACCCCCCATCCTGGTCACTCCTCTTCTGGGTTCCCCCAGTGCCCTGCACACCGTAAGGCCCATCTTCCTTGTCCCTGCCCTCCCCCACAGGACTGTGAGCCTCTGAGGGCAGGAGCCCTTCTCGCTCAGCTCTGATTCCCCAGCTGGAGCACAGTGCCAGGCGCAACAGCTGATGCTCAAAAAATGCCTGTTGACTCAATGGCAGAGCAGACTACAAAGGAAAGTCTTTCTGAGGCAGAAAGCCTGGGGGCAACGAGGGAGCCAGCAGAGACGGAACAAGTCAGGCCATTCTCCAGTGAGCCAGGAAGTAGGAATCATCCCCTTTGCCAGCCCACAAGAGCAGCGCCGAGGGGCCAAGTCTGATGAGTTCCATGAAGAGATAAGTACGCGTGGACAGGCAGCCATTGCCCAGGGGGTGAAGCAAATGGAAGAAACCGAGGAAAAGAAAACGAAGGTGTTTTTCGAAACAGAGCCTATGTGAATAAGCAGCAGAACAAATGTGGCAAAAACAGCTTCTGACCTGAAAATAAATGAGGTCATCTCGTTTTACTTCCCCACTGGCCCCAGGGTCACTGCAGAGGTCTGTGGGGTTTTCTGGGGTGCCAGCATCACTGGCCGCTGGAGGTCCGGATCTGGCAAAGCCCAAGGAGCAGGCAAAGGGGCCCCATGACCGTGCTACCCACCTCTCCACTGGCATCACAGGCCGTGTGAGTGTAGAAGTAATCTTTGTCTGTGCAGGCTGGCCGCACTCTGCAGGTGGAGGATCCTTTTTCTAAATGGCAGATGCAAGGACAAATATTTGAAGTTAAAAAAGCAGAGCTCTTGACCACTTGCTTACGATGCTATAACGCCCCAGACCTTGGGGTGAGGCACAACACAGACATTGCAGAAAGTAGACAGTCCTGCACACCCACCTTCCCTTTGCCTGAGCAGCAACATTTTCGGTCCCTAAATCCCTGCTCAGATACACCCTTTGCGCCTCTCCCCGGTGCTGATGAGAAACCACTGGGCCTGCCCTGTGGAGCAGGGCATGGAGAGGTGGACTGGCCAAAGGACCAGCAAGGAGGGAGGTAGCCAGAAAGAGCATCTTGCAGGTTTACCACCAATTCCCTGGAACTCGCCATCTTCCAGGTGCCTCAGAACCCTGACTGTGCAGGTGGTTTTTCTACTCCTGAAGGGTTGAAGCAAAACATAGGAAAGCTAGGACAGTGCTTCATCCTCTTACTCCAATTCTGTCTCTGAATTGTCTCTTAATATACGCCTAGAATGAAGGGCTTCCACCTCTGTATTTCCGCTTCTCCATGCAGCGATCCTACGCAAATAAGGTGACGGTTTAATTCAACTCTTCCCACTTTCCCCACCCCCAGGCCTCACAGTACTCTCTAAGCTTTGACCTGAACTTAATGAAAAATGTTATTATCATTTTTATTTACTTTACTCTCTGTATGTTTTTTTTTAAAAAAAAATATTTATGTATTTATTTATTTCGGCTGCGCCAGGTCTTAGTTGTGGCATGTTTAGTTGCAGCATGCGAGCTTCTTAGTTGCAGAATGCAAACTTGTAGTTGCGGCATGAGAACTCATAGTTGCGGCATGAGAACTCGTAGTTGCGGCATGAGAACTCATAGTTGTGGCATGCATGTGGGCTCTAGTTCCCCGACCAGGGATCGAACCCAGACCCCCTGCATTGGGAGTGTGGAGTCTTATCCACTGCACCACCAGGCAAGCCCTTCTATATATTCTTCTTATATCTAGGTTAGTTCTGCTTTAACCCTATGAACCCCTGGATAGCAAGAACTATTTCAATGAATCCCTCTTTAAAGCAATGGATTTCATCTTTTTTGAATTACAAACCCTTTTGAGAATTTGAAAAAAAGACCTGTTTCCTATATCCTGAAAAATATACATACTCTATGCAAATAGTTTTTTTTAATTTCCAGGAGATCTACTTTCTCCAGAATAAAAACCATTGCTTTACAGAGTGCCAGTACAATACTGCTTACTACTACTGTCACCACTATTTCTAATGTGACTACTGTGTTACCTGCAGCTAAGCAGGTGATCATGGTGAGACCTCTTCTCTCTATTACCTGACAGGCAGTTTGGTAGAACGGAATGAGATTTTTAAGTCAGACCGATCTGGGTTTGGATCCTGCTTAATCATTTAGCTGCATCGCTTTCGGCAAGTTACTTAACCTCTCTGAGCCTTTGTGCTCTCACCTGTAGAGCAGGAAGAATAACATCTTCTTACTGGAGCCAGCACATACCTGACACATTGTAAGTAAGAATTTGCTAAGTGCTGGTAACTATTATCACCTGGGTTTGTGGGACTTATTTTTATTTGGTAGCTGTCATGGGATTTTTAATAAGGATTAGAAGTCCCCTTTCTCTTCCAGTTAAGGCTTATTTCTCAACTGGTCCCTTCTTCTTCCCAAGGCACCAAATGAGTTGCTAGATCGGGGAATCTCCTAGTTACCGCCTTGTTGGCCTGCATTGGGGAGTTCCCTCAATCACACATTTCCATGCCTCTTCTGTCCCCATCTTAATTAGCCTGGGCAAGAGGGAACTACTGGCTGGGAAACAGCTGGGGTCTTCTCAGCTCATTTACTTGGTTAACAAACAAAGGCCTATTTCAACATAGAGGGATCCAGGGACTCCTGGTTTTGACAGACTTGGCCAGGAGAAATTTGGGGGGAGATGCTGAAAATAAGCCAGTTCCCAGGCCCTTGCATACTAGATCTAGCAAATTGCAAGTTACGTGTTAGAAAGTGCATTCCACACAGGGACCTTTCTCTGCTTGTCAAATATTTGTTCAACCTGACACCCCAGCTCTGGGTTTCAGCAAAAAGGGTCCAGCTGTTTACACACTGACAACTTCTAAACTGGTTTTAATAAATGATTAACGCAAATGCTGAGCCAGACCTCACTTTCCCAGCTCAGGTTTCATCAAGGTGTTGAAACTGGAGACTAGTCATGTTCGAAGGATTGGCCTAGATATTTGTTGAGAAAATGAAAAGTGATTCCTGTAGGACTGGCCCTGGGTAAAACTGTTTGTAGATAAAGTTTGTCTTGGGGGCTCCACCTGCTCTTTCTGTACCTTCCTCCTCCTTTCCGTATCTTCCCCCTGCCTCCGGAAATACAACCTTCTCGTTCTGATCCTTTTTATCCAAGGAAAACATTTCCCCTGAAGATTTCAGTACCGAATGAACCCAATGCCCAGCTCCGACACCACCACAGACTCTGGGCAAATCCCTTAACCTCTGTGAGCTTCTCCTAATTCATTTGTAAATGGGGAAATCACCCCTTCGCTATGCTACGAGTAATGAGAAAATGTTTTGTAAACTGTAAAGTACTGTACAAGTGACTTATTATTGTTACCTATGCCCAGAGTGGTTTCACACCACAAGAAGACTGCTGGGACAGGCCTTAATGTAAATGAATAAATAAAATCAGTGCTTACTACCTGCCAGACACTGTTCTAAATCTTTACCTGTTTTAATCCGTGCACACAATGATGCTATGAGGTAGATACAATTATTGTCATTCCCATTCTAGAGATGAGAAAACTGAGGCACAGACAAGTGATTTGCCCAAGGTGGCGCAGCTAGGAAGTGGTGGAGCAAGTATTTGAACCGCAGTGATTTTGTTCTGGAGTCCATGCCCTTAAACCCTGTGCTGTTCTATTAGGAAATGAATCCCTAATATTAAACATAACACAAAGGAATTAATCCTAATGATCAAATTTAATCTCTCAATGAGAAAGATGCTTTCAGTCAAGCCTTTGTCCCTGACATCCTCATGCGCATCAACTCCTCGTTAGTCTAGGTCCTGAATACGGGCAATGGCACCTGATGCAAAATCTTCTGACTGTAGCTTCTGCCTCCAGCTCTTCCTTTCCTCATCCATTTTCCAAATGGCAACCAGAATGGTCTTTCAAAGGCACAAGCCAGATCATGTCATTCCCAGTTTTACATTCTTCAATGTCTTCAAACGCTGATAGGATCAAATCCCAATTCTGTAGCAATGGCACAGAAGGGTTTAACAGTAATCTGTTCCCTGCCCACCTCTTAGCCTTGGATGCTAATTCTAAGTAAACTCCAGCAATGCTGAGTTACTCCTGGATCCCTGAGCCTTCTGGCCTTGGCTCACACTTCTTCCAGAATATCCTGCCTCCATCAAATCACCAACTCATCTTTCAAGATAGCTTATCTTTCAAGACCACAGCTAGTGCAGCCTTTCCTCCCTCCCCAGAGAGGACTGACCATTTCCCCCTTTTGCTTCCACCGCACATTACACTCAGTACTCCTATCCTAGCACCTCCTGTACCGTGGAGTTATTACACTTGGTGTTTCTATAACCACATTTCCACTTTTGACATAACCTGGAGGGCAGCACCAGCTGTAACCTTAGCATCAAGTCCAAGCCCTGGCACCCAGTGGCCACTCAGAATATATTTACAAATGAATGACTAAATGGTCACAGGGCCTCCTGCCACTCCCTTTATGTACATTCCATCATAGGCTCTCATCAGACTCTCTCTGCATTTTCCCAGTCTCCCACTGACCCTGTATTCTAGAACAATCAAGTCCCAAAGAAACGTGATACTCTTTGTATCCCAAGCTGAACATATTCTTCATAGTAAAATCTCACTTTCCATTTAAAGAGGTGGATGGAGAAATCAGTGGCAAAAGGAGAATAGACTCCAAGAATTCAGGCTCCCAAACTAATACCTTCCTAACCGCTCTCTGGATAGAAATCAATTTACATAGCATTGATCAAAACACTCTGTAGGCAGTTCTTCTAGAACCACCTTGCCATTTAAACCCTGTACCACAGCGGGGCTGGAAAGGGAGCTGGAGAAAAAGACTAACAAAGGCCGCTATTGATAGAGCAGGGAAGAGGAATACGAAATTCAAGTGGAAAAACGGGAATTTAGACTTATAGGTAAAAACTTCCCCCAAGATCTAAAAATCTATGTTCTTGCTGAAAGCTACACTCATTTGGCAAGATCTGTGTAGATAAAGAGAACTTCTATTTTAGGAATGGTGTAGAAATAAGCAGCTCACAAGGTCAGTGGCGGGTCTTGGCTGAGCAAACACGTACTGTGATGCCTGTGTGAAGGGTGGGTGTGTCTGTGTAGGGATGGGCGTGTCTGATTAAGAGAGGGCCTTGAGCCGGGTTTGTATATAGTTCTGTGTAAAAAAGGAAAAATGGAATAGTTATGGGCATTTGCAGGGGAAGGGAGGGGACTCTTTCTCTCTCCCTATCTGTTTGTTTCAGAACCTGTCTTGGAGATTGGTTGATGTGCCAGTCATTGGACTGTCTAAGCACAGGGCCCTCTGGGGACACTACCCATCTTATACCAGAGCCCTGCTGCTGTCGAGATCCTCTCAAATAACCAGGTCCCGTTTCTCAAAGTTGGGCTGTTTTAGGAAGTTATCCAGGGACTGCAGAAATAGGCTGCTTCCCACTGTCCTCTTATTTTCCCTTAGAGCAGTGGTTTTCCAACTGTGTTCCAAGGATCCCTGGATTTCCTGACAAGGCCTGCTTTGAATTCAATGGATGCTTTGAATTCAGTGGATGAAAGATTATAGCTTCTTGCTATCAAAATGTTTTGAGTAACAATACGACCTCATGGGGCTTCCCTGGTGGCACAGTGGTTGAGACTCTGCCTGCCAATGCAGGGGACACGGGTTCGAGCCCTGGTCTGGGAAGGTCCCACATGCCGCGGAGCAACTAGGCCCGTGAGCCACAACTACTGAGCCTGCGCATCTGGAGCTTGTGCTCTGCAACAAGAGAGGCCACGATAGTGAGAGACCCGCGCACCGCGATGAAGAGTGGCCCCCGCTCACCGCAACTAGAGAAAGCCCTCACACAGAAACGAAGACCCAATACAGCCAAAAATAAAATAAATAAATAAATAAAATTAAAAAAAAAAAACAATATGACTTCATGGCTCTTCTAAATTAACTTTGATAATAATTGTTATAAATTAAGATGTATAAATTTATGCCTCTTTTATCTACTGTATATATTATTTATAATTCCAATCTTAATTAAGGTTTCATTAAAAAACGATTGCAACCCCTTTCCATAGCTTTCCTAATTCCTCTAATTCTGAGCTGCTTTTGCTTTTTGCCGTGGTGCCCTGCACTTTTTGCTATCTAATACACTATATAATTTACTGTATATTTATTATTTAGTTATTATAGTTATTATGTATGCCATTTACATTCTAGAATGTAAATTCCATGAAGACAGGGACCCTTGTCTATTTTTTTCACTGAAGTATTCCAAACACCTAGAGTAAAGGCCTGGCAGATAGTAGAGGCCTGATAAATACTTACTGAATGATTTCATTTCAAGAGTGATTGGCGGATTAGGTGGGCTCTTCCAGGGCCCAGAAAGCAAGTGCTTAAGAAGAATTGTCTTCAGCTTGGCCAAAAAGATGGTTCCACTTCCTGTCTGTCCCTGTGTATATGTTGGTACCCCCCCCACTAAACTCTTCCCGCCCTCAGAAACATCACCTGAATATTTGTCAGGGTCACACTGGTGGCAAGAAGTCTCTCCCTTATTGGAATAAGAGTTAGCTGGGCAAAGTTTGCAGCAGGAGGAACCCTTCTGGTCTGCGTATGTGCCTGGTTTACAGGGGAAGCATTCTGAAGTGTAGGCCACTCCTAGGGAGGACGAACAACATAGGAAAGCAAGAATTGAGCCTAGAGACTGAACGCCCTGAGGACTAACCCACACCCTCCCTGCTGAAGTCAGCATCAGACCCCAGACCCAACCCCATTCTCTGTTCTCTGTACCTGTTATGGCGATGTTTCTCACCAGCACAGGCTTAGAAACTTTGGACCACACTGAGAAAGCTGTGGTTCTCCAGTAGAGGACGTTATTGCCTCGATTTAGTTCGACCTAAAAACCACAAACAGGAGTTAGTTCAGTCACAGAGACAGGTATTGCTAATCCATTGCATTAGCCTCCTGTTGGGATCCCCCCTCTTGCAGTCTGCATGGCAGTGCCTATTCTGCTCCTCTCCCTCAACTTCCTCAGTGTTGCCCTTCCTCCCAGCTCCTCTCTCCTTCTTATTTTCTTTTTATAAATTTATTATTTATTTTTGGCTGCATCGGGTCTTCGTTGCTGTGTACGGGCTTTCTCTAGTTGCGGTGAGCAGGGGCTACTCTTCGTTGTGGTGCACGGGCTTCTCATTGCGGTGGCTTCTCTTGTTGCACAGCACGGACTGTAGGCGCGCAGGCTTAAGTAGTTGTGGCTCACGGGCTCTAGAGCGCAGGCTCAGTAGTTGCGGCGCACGAGCTCAGTTGCTCCATGGCATGTGGGATCTTCCCGGACCAGGGATTGAACCTGGTGCCCTGCATTGGCAGGTGGATTCTTAACCACTGCGCCACCAGGGGAGCCCTCCTCTCTCCTTCTAAGGTTCCTCTTACAACCCTCTCATGCCCTCTCCCACTTCTCCTTCAGTCACATATACCATGAGCATTTCTATGTTGAGACCAATGAAGGGACCTGAGGGTACTGACAACAGGGTGGCTGAAACTCCCTCATTCTTCTCTGGTTGTATTTATCCATGCCCCAGCCCCAGAAGACTGGGCCTTTAAAGCCGGAAAGCTGCTGGTCCTTGGGGTCAAGCCAGAGGAGCAAGTCAGTTCACATCCACATTATGTCAACTCAAGAGGGGAGAAACTATAGCATCCTCATGTTGTCAGACAACTGCCCTCTAGGGAGAGAAGAGTGGAGGCCCAGATGGGGAGGAAGCACTCTTTGGAGGAAAGGCCCTTGGTCCCTTTTCTGGAATCTCCAGGGAGAAGGCTGTTCTGATACTCACACTGTGCAATTCCCATCCTTTCTCTGTGGTTTTCATCCACCTCGAGTCATCTGCATTGGGCTGGCACTGGTCATTCTGAACCTGAGGCAGCAGGAATTTGAGATCAGGGTCTCTCAGCTTTCTAAGGAAACGAATTGCTTACCCCATGATGCCCCAGCCCTTCAGAGGGCCCTTCTTATGGGAGAAGGACTGAGTTCAGAAGTCATGAGATTTGAAGTATGGCAGGAGCTAGTTACACACACAAGATGTCAGTACGTGGACACTAAAGAAATTATGCGTTAACTCAGAGCTGTTACGTGCTGTTTTCATGTCTGAACAGGGCAGAACACCTACGAATCTCCCAGACTCTATCTACTCTTCCCCCCAGGGTCCTTTGACTTCTGCCTTTCTCTTTGCCTTTTGAAGCCTCAGCTCACTTTGACCACAGTTCTCTCCAGAGGGAAGACAACTGTGAAAACTTCCCGAGCAGGACTATGCGTGTGATTCCTGTAAATGAATGTGAGCCTCGGAGGGCCTTTACCTCCCACCTTCCCCCTCAGCCAGGGGCTTACAAAAAACTCGAAGATGATGCTGGAGTCTGGGTAGTAGTATTCAAAGTTAACAGTGCCAGACTGCTTCAGGTTCACGGCGTACATCAGCGTGGCCGTGCACTCATCCGTGTTGGAGGAGATATAGTCACCCAGAGGAACCCACTTGGACCTGTGAGGGAACAGGAGCCAAGTTCACAGTCAGGAGCCCAGCCCACCAGAGCTTGTGCGATATGCAGGTCTCATGTCCTGCTAGGTCTCTGCAGAATTCCAGACTTGTGATTCACAAGTGGAAGCTTACACCTGAAAATGCTCAGTGAAGAATGACCTCCAAGTCAAGGAGCCTGGCGGTACAGCCAAGAGGAGGACAGGTAGGTGTACCTCCACATTATGCAGAGCTATCCAGAAGATAGACGGCAGGTAAGGTTGTGGATAGGGGGAGGTAGATAATATTTATTGGTTGCTTACTAGCTCCCAGATGATGAACTACATATGCTATCATATTCATGATTCCTTTCTATCAGTAAGAGGAAATGCAATTTTGTCCCCATTTAAGGGATGACACAACGGAGGCTTTTTGAGTGCCTTGCCCAGTATAACACAGCCAGCAAGTGACAGGGCTGAGATTCAAACCCAGGTTTGCCAAACTCAAAGCTCTCAAAGAAAGTTAGTAGATAAAGCTATTCTTCAGAACTCAGAAGTCCATCCAATCTAATCCACCCATTTTTTTGGTTTTGGTTTTTGTTTTGAAATGTCCACTTTTAGATGCTACTAGGAACTGGTTTTTATGGGAAGGGGGAAGGGAGAAGGCATGTTGATTTTGTTTCCCAAATACCTCTACTGTGTCTACTCTGCCCAAGGGCTCTTCCTTCTCCTCCCCGCATGTCCCTCAGCTCTGAATCAGCCCCAACTCGCCTCCCTGCATCCAGTCCTGCTTCCTCCAATCCCTTCTCCACAGTGTGGCTGGAGAGAGACTCCAGAAGAAAAATCTGACCCTGTCACTTCCCTGCTTGAAACTCTGACTCCCTGTTGCCCTTAGGATGGGGTACGAACTCCTCACCCACTCTCTATGCTCCAGCCCTACAGCATTTCTTTCAATTCTTCTGCCAAACTTTCTCTCACCTCTGGGTCTTCCCACACACTGTTCTCTCTTCCTGGAACAAACTTCTTCCTCCCTCTATCTATTTAATTCCTACTCGTGTCTTAGAGCAAACGTCACCTAATCTGAGAAGTCCTCCTTGACTCCTTTACCTGCCTCTGCTACGTGTGCCCTCAGCTCTCACTGTTCCCTTTCTCATAATCACAGTCCTCCTGTATTTCATTTAAAACATGTTATGAAATATTTAAGACCTGCCACGCTGCTTATGAAATGCAACACAGCAGAAGTGTTGGTGTACCCCTGGCTAATCTCAACCCCCTCCGCATCACACACACCTTTCCCCACTGTCAAGTAATCACTTTCCTGAATTTGGTGCTTGACGTCCCCATGTGGTTCTCTGCCCTTCACTAATTATGTATGTATTTCTAAACAATATACTGTATGACAGCATTTTGCACGTTTTTATATCTTATGTGCTCACGGATTCTGAAACTTGCTTTTTTTCCCTCAACACGTATAATGATTGTGGGATTCCTCTATATCCATAGTCACACGTGAATAACAGCTCTTCTTTCACTTTCACCAGTATATAAGATTGCTTTCTATGGTTCGCCCATATTTATTCATGCATTACTTGTTGACGGACATCTAGATTGTTTCCAGTTTTTTGCTATTGTGCGCACTCTTGTTAGGAACATTCTCGCACGTCTCCTTCTACGCATATTTGAGTGGAAAGTCTGGGGGTAGAACTGCTGGGTCACAGGGTATGTGAACCTCCAACTTTACCAGCTATGGCCACGTTGTGCTCCAGAGTGGCTGCCGTCAGCTACACCCACCCGCAGCGAAAGACAGCTGTTCTGGCTCCACAACCCGCCCCCCCCCCACATCTGGAACGGTCAGACGTTAAAATTGTTGCCAATATGATACGGTAGGACAGAGTGTCTCAGTGGGCTTTAAATCTTAGTTCCTTAACTATAAGTGAGGTTGAGCATCTTTTCTTAGTTTATTTGCAGTTTGGCTTCCTCTTCGGGTCATACTTGAATTCTTCTTGAATTGCTTGTCTTCCTGCCTGGCTCGTCGATGCTGTGAGGGCAGAGACCAAACTTAACTTGCTCACTTCTGCGTCCCTAGCACTAAGCCCTGGACCTGGCACATAAGAGGGACTCAGGGCATTAAACAGCTGAATGTGGGAAATGGGTGATCAAAGACAATCCCACTATTTCACTGCTGTGCCTGAGACCAGCCCAGTCTCCAGTGATTAATAATGGTCAGTTCAGGGGACCTCAGATTAGTCCACTGTTTTCCCCCTGTGTTTGTCAGAATAACATGGTACTTCCAGCTCTTCAACAGTTAGTGTTATTCTCAAATGGAAGCATATCCAAAATACCTAAGCTGAGCTCATCCAAGATACCCAGCTAACCTAACGGTACTGATTTCTCCTTGTTAAAAGAGACAGCACTTAAAGCTGATGTGCTCCACAGCATCAGCTATAAATAACTCCTGAAGGTGGATGAATAATTCAAAGGATGCCATAAGTGGATTTCATTTGCAAAATGCGTCACAATTCTGACTTTTGTCAGAGCTGTCCCTGGTGAAGATCGTTTCACGTTCAATGATAACATGTCTTGATTGATTTCTAATGCCAGGCATCGCTCCAAATCTTTACAAGTATCATTTCGTTTCATCCTTACCACGGCCTCTAAGAAGAGTACTATTTTTATCACTGGTTCTTAGAATGAGGACACCAAGGCATGGAAGAGATTAGGAACCTGCCCCCGGTCATTTAGCTGTGATCTGCTTATACCTGCTTTGTTTTGCCGTGGCCCTGGGGAAAAGGGAGGCAAGTTTTCAAAGAGGAATTCTCATATGGTGGCCACCCAGACACACTGCCAAGCTCACACTGGGTAGCACTGTTTATAAATTCAGGTTAGAAAGAAGAAACTGTACAGGAAAACTTAGAGGCTTCCAAAGTTTGAGACCCTTTTTAATGCTTTTTCTCATTCTTGTTTCACCTTCACAGTATTTGGTGTTCTGTTCTTCTCTGTGAACGTACAGCATCCTTTCCACGACTCCCTTTTCACTCTTATTCCCTTTTGCTTATCCCAGTTTTGGATGTGAGGACTGTTTCCATCACCTTAGTCCTAAGACATTTACCCAGGAACCAAGGATGACCCCCTGAAGGCTCAGGAACCTGCCATGGAAACTCCATTCAGTTGGCCTGTTGTGTTTTCAATTATTTATTTTGTGTCTGCTTTGTGCCAGGTGTTAGATACTGGAGACACAGCAAAGCACAAGACAGCCCTGACCCCCTCCCTCTTGGAGCTTGCATTCTATTTCTAGTGGAGGAGACAGAAACTTAACACGCAGTTAATAACATAGTAATAACTATGGTAAGTGCCATAAGGAGAAATACAAGATGATGTATGTGTGTGTAACAGGGGCCTGTGGGGTCAGGGATGGCTTCTTTGAGGCAGTCACTTTTAGGCAGAGACCCGAGGGTGAAGCAGGAGTCAGCTGGGGGAAGAGTTGAAGAAGAGTGTGTTAAAGGCGCCAGGAGGGCCGGAGCATGGTGGCCAGCTGGCTGGAGCTCTATAAGCAGGAGGAGAGGCACTGGAGAGAGGCTGGAAGAAGGGGCAGGGGGCAGAGGCCCTGCAGGCTGTGACAACGTATTGGATTTTATTCCAGTGGGAATCCACAGACTCCAGAGTTTTGAGCAGCAACGTACTGTGATTGGGCTTGTGTTTAAGAAGATCAGTCTGGCTGCTGAGGGGACGGTGGCCTGCAGGAAGCTGGGGGTGGAAGAGGAGACCAGCTGGGAGGCGCTAGAGGCAGAGCAGGTGGGAGGCGCCACTGGCGGGGGTTATTTTGGGGGCAGTGGGCTTGGATTCAGGTAAATACACAGTCGAGCAGGAAAGCCAGACACTTGGTGACGTGAGAGCAGCTGTTATTGCCTTTCTGGGGCACGGTGGGGAAATCACAAACCCTCTCTAGGTGGCCATTTCCTCTCCATCTCTCCTTTTTCCCCCTCCCGGGAATGTCGTGGGATGCCTTAAGATCCAGGCCCTGAAGCAGTCTGTGCTGTGGAAACACAAGTCGTTTTGAACAGACCCACATCCGGCCTCGCTGAGAGAGAATGATTTCTGGACTTTCACTGCTTCCCCAGACAGGGAGAAAACCCTGTTTGCACACGCGTGGTGACTGACCGACTGAGCCCGGGCTGCGCCTTGTCCAGGGTCAGTCACGTTCTCTGTTAGGACTAAAATGGGGGTTGATTGTCTTTAACCCACACATTCCCTCTCCTTCCAGCTTGAATCCTCTCCAGCTTTATCTCTGCTGCCAACATTGTCATGCTAATGATTTTGACTCACAATATTGAACTCTGAAACAACATTAAAATTGGACTGTTAGAGGCCTCCTGCCTGGCTCACACAGTGGTGCTTCTAGGAGATTTAAGTATAGGAATGGGAGACATTGTTCCCAACTTTAGAAATCCAGGTGTAATACAATTAATCCTTTTTTATCATTTTGATTGCTTGGGTGTAAGAGAAACTTTCATGTACTTTTCTCCTGTATTCTTTGTCAATATTTAACAGAGAGCAGTGGACGATTGTCTTTTACATCTGTGCATCCCCCAACTTTTCCTCTCTAGGACTGGATATTGCCTTGCGTGCACTAAATGTTATTTGAAGGTGGCAGCATGGGGCAGTGGAAAGCTTGGACCAGGTGTGAATTCCAGTCTCCCCAGGTGTAAGCTAGGTAATGAAGGACAAGTCACTGAACCTCACTGAGCCTCCAGTTCCTCATCTGTGTAATGGGAACAATAATACTTATTTCACTGTCACAAGGGTTCTTGTGAGGATTAGAGAAAATAATATACGTAAAGCATCCAGAATAGTGCCTGAACTATAGAAGGCACATCATTTATTTCCAGGGATAGGATACTCCCATCCCGGGAATTAAATATGCAGAGATTTGATAAGGATCGCTCACCCGTTCTGTAAGCACCCTGGGCTGAGCCTTTCAATTACTGAAAAGATTTCCTTCTGAGCTGGAGAATTCTCTGGTCATCAGGATCTCAAAGGGTTTGGAAGATCTCAGCCGTCACTGACCAAAGCTCTGGTCCCACTTTATCCTCCCAAACCCATAAACTCAGACCAGTTTTAGAAGCTAGCACCAAAGCCAGGAAGATACCCAAGGCTTTGCACATGGTGTTGCAATCAAGTTGAGGAAGTTTAGTGGCTGATCCAAAATTCCACAGTGGAATCCAGTTGGATTTTGTTTTAAAGGGACTGGGCCATTTAACCCTTGTTGATCTTATCCACCTATCTCTATTTCACCATGTTTTTCACCTGTCACAAATACCTGTCAGTCGCTGGTAAGCTTAGGTCAGTAAGGCTGGGCTGATGTGGATCTCATGTCCAGCAGTCCAGTGGGGACCTGCTCTAGCCCTCACCCCGAGGAGCAGGAGAGGAGGCTGTGAAGTGCTCCCTGCAGCCCCTTCCCCAATATGGGGAGCAGGGAGGTAAGGGGGGCATGGGGCTATGGGGGTGGGCGTGGAGTGTGGGGAGAGGGGCGACTCACGAAGTGCAGTTCTCAGTGGAATCTGTGGTGCTGTCCTCGATCTCCATGTTGGTTGAGAGGCTGGCAAAGCCATGGGGCAGCCCGTCCCACTCGTCAAAACGGATGCCTGTGCCAAGGGAGTAGCGGCCCTCAGCACACGGCTTACACGACTGGTCCTTCATGTCCAGAAACTCCCCGGCTTTGCAAGAGAAGGCTGGAACACAGAGCGGGGACAAGGGTGGGTGGTGAGGCTGCTGCCACGCAGGAGAAGTGGGTGGGTTGTGTGCATCCTAGGGGGAGGAGCAGAGGATGGAGACCTGGGAGCTTCCCCCACTAGGATGTGGAGCCATGGCGCATCTTGTGTGATTCCACTTCCGTGGACTGTCCAGAGTAGGCAAATCCATGGAGACAGAATGAAGATTTGTGGCACCAGGGGCTTGGGGGAGGGGGCGTGGGGAGAGATTGCTAATGGATATGTTTCGTTTTGGGGTGATGCAGATGTTCTGCAGTTAGATAGTGGTGATAGTTATGCAACTGTGTGAATATTTTAAAGCCACTGAGCTTTACAACTTACAGGGGTGAATCTTCTGATGTAAATTATATCTCAATAAAGCTGTTATTTTATTCTATTTATGCTATCTATCTGTTTATTTATTTATTTATTGGCCACACCACACGGCTTAAAGGATCTTAATTCCCTGACGGGGGATTGAACCTGGGCCACGGCGGTGAAAATGCCGAGTCCTAACCACTGGACTGTCAGGGAATTCCCAAAGCTTAAAATTAAAAAAAAAAAAAAGATTTAGGGCCTTGTTGCAGGACTTTGGGTTTGTCTCTGTCAGTTTCGTTTCCTAAGGGGTCTAAGGGGTAGCCTCAGCCATTCTGAGAGCTCTCCAGTGAAGACCATGGTCTCTCGTGCTGACCCCTCTGAATGGCACCTAGCCCTTCAGCCTTGAACTTCCCCCTTGAGTTTCTGGCCTCTGTCTTCTCCTTTCTGGTCCCACTGCCACTGTACTAGTTGGGATTCTCGTGACCTGTTAGTTCAACCATTGCAATGTCCTCCTAACTAGTTCCCTGTTTCTTGTCTTTGCTCATTCGGTGGTCAGCAGTATCTTTCTAAAACACTCATATGTACTATTATTTCTGTTATTTAAAAAATAATCAGGCACCATCCCCACTTCGGGTTATAGAATTAAGCTCTCAGCCTGGCATTCAAATTCTTCCCCAATTTTCCCCCAACCTAACTTTCCGGCTTGATCTCCCACTACAGACCTTTCTCCACCCTACTCCCATCCATCCCCTCCCTGTGTTGCCTCCGCCCCAGCCCAGCTCTTCTCTGAATGTGTCTGATGTTCTCCCACCTCCAAGCTTTTGCTCGAGGGGTTCTCCCAGCGGTTCCTGATCCCTAAGTATCCATAACTCTCATTCTTTTCACCTCATACAACACATCATATTGATGTGTGCCTCCCACTAGGCTCTGAGCTCCTCTAGGGACAGTGGCTCAGCGACTGGCACAGACATAGCAGGCGCTACATAAAGGTTTGCTGAAAAAAATGAATGGATGAACGGGTGTCTGCTCCTTCCACCAGACTGTACGCTTCTGAAGGCGGAGACTGTGCCTTATTTATCTTTGTGGTTCACATAGCAGGTGCACGTAGTGCTCAAGAACGCTGGCCAAGTTTACTGAAGATGGCTCATTTGTTTCCATTAGTCACACCTCAGTTCTACTCAGATCTTAGCAATATCCATTCACAGATTTAACAAGTACTTATTTGCTCACCTACTGAACCAGGCACTAGGCTAAGCTTATTTTAGATTTTAAATGCCCTCAACCTCCTTTCCAAATTTTCAAGTATTCCTTGATTCTAGTTCCTGATTTTTATTGTTATCCACTGCCCCCCTTTGCATTTCTAAAAAGAACAGCTCAGGGGGAATAGCTGCCAGTGGTAGCAAAGTTGTAGCTGCAGAGTCCCAGAGGTGGGGTGGGAGCTGCAGGGAAGTCACTGCCTTTCCGGCTGCACGGTCAGCTCCACAGTCAGGGAAGATTCTTGTTCCCTGAAGTAATGCCCAGTGCATTTTAAAGGTCTGTCTCTGCAGAAAGTCATCTTCTCTGGCTTCTTTTTCAAGAACGACTGCAAATCACAATCTTTCCTAAATGAGTGACTGTGGCTAGTGAGTGTAGGTTGGAGAGAAATGCACAGCCAAAAAAAGAAAATGTATGCAAACAGAGAAAATATCTAAGTGGCACACAGCCGGAATTATTTTTACTTTATACCCTCATGGGATTTAAATCTGAAAATAAAACAAAAGTAAATTGAAATACCCAGTTTGCATCCACGAAATAACACTTCTGCACCAAATCTCAAGAGGTTTGGGGATGAGGACTGACCGGTGGGAGGGGGGCGGGGCGAGATCTGATTCCTTAAGGCAGCCACACTGTCAGGAAGTGCCTAACTTGGATGGCAGGAGGCTTGGGGCAGAGGCCAAAGCTGAGAGGCAGGGCTGCTTACAGCACTCGGTGCCCTTGACGGGGTCAGGGAGGCTGGTGCACAGGCCCGGGGTATGCGGCACGGCGACCCTCCACCTGGAACCCAAGCTGTCACACGCAGTGTACTCGTAGTGGTACTCAGACTGCAGATGAGAGAAGAGTGGGGAAAATGTGCATTAGTAGCGGTCAAACATTAACAGCTTCCTACCCACTTCCTGTCCAGCACGATGGCTACTGACACTCATCATCACAGTAACGGGCCCTGGGACCCCGGCAGGAAACAAGGCATCATGGAACCAAATGATTGTTATCAAACACGTACAGGAGCTACGGTTATTGGATCATTCCTCTCCACCGGCCATGGTCTAGTCCCTAGAAACACCCCCCCTTTTTTTTTTTAATGACTCTCTTTGTGGTTGTGTATAAATGTCCTGATAGGCCAGAGGAATGTGAGAAGGTAACCAAAGAACAGGCTACAAACAGGTGGAATTTTTCTTGTCCCAAACTGCAGAATTTATGAGCAGGCACAGGTCCATGAAAAATTTACAAAGGATTGTGACAAAAGCTGTATTTCTGTTTCCCTGATTTCCTTACATTCTTCATGCTCTCTCCTTTTCTCCAGAAAAACTGTGAATTCCCACCTCGAATTTTATGAAAATGTCACATTTAGCCCCGGCAGGTGATGGGGTCTCATCACATGAGCCTATTCATGCCTAATTTCTCTATGCAATGGAAACTCACAGCTCAGTTGCTTTACCTGAACTAAGAATAAACTGAATAACAACAACAAAACTGCCAAATCAAGCATTAAATAAAACAGCAAGAGCCACAACAAAAATCACAGAAAGCACTACTTGGGAAAAAGAAAGCACAATAAACGAGCCAAATACTCTTCAACATTTCTTCCTCTTTTAAATCTCATAATAAACAACAGTCCATAGAATTAATGTGAATTTGGGCTTCCCTGGTGGCGCAGTGGTTGAGAGTCCGCCTGCCGATGCAGGGGACACGGGTTCGTGCCCCAGTCCGGGAGGATCCCACATGCCGCGGAGCGGCTGGGCCCGTGAGCCATGGCCGCTGAGCCTGCACGTCCGGAGCCTGTGCTCCGCAACGGGAGAGGCCACAGCAGTGAGAGGCCCACGTACCGCAAAAAAAAAAAAAAAAAAAAACTATAAGAATTAATGTGAATTTGGTTCTGATAAGCATTTTACAATCCTCACTTACCAAAAACTATATTCAAGCCCTAAAGTACTTTGTATTACTGTATCCATAAGAAAAATAGAATTAATGTCCCCCTTCTACCCATATGAAAGGATGATTGCATAATATATAAATGCAAGGAGCTGGGGCTAAAACTGAGACAGTTTGAAGTTGGCTAACCTAAGAATGTATCAGAACCAAAAAAAGAAATCTTTACTTTTCCGAGGGGTTAAATAGACTGCCTTTCATCTCTTCTAAGATGCGTATTTCTTTCACATTTTAACATCTGTGAAATCAAGTTGTGGCTTATAACTGACACAATTAAGGAAGCATCGTGTCATGTTTTAACTGATGGAGTTTTTCCTTTCTTCTTGGTACATAAAAAACAGTTCTGTTTCTCCTGTGCTAGCTTGGCTTCTCGCGGCTTCCATGGAACTGTAGACACACTAGGGGTTCCCTGTACCTTATGCTATTCACTCCAGGCCCATCTACTAAGCACAGGCTTTCTTTTGGTCTTAGAAGCAGTGTTATTTCAGATTTGTGGAAATACAGTAAACATGTTGTTTCTTGATTTGTAGTTTCAGAAACTTAGGGTGCTGAGAGAACAATTTTAGAGCTCCATTTTTATTGTCTTCTATTATAAATATTTACCAAATATATATTGTCTTCCCAGCACTTAGAGGTACTAGATGTTGTGTCCAGTGTGGCTCAGGACAGCAATGCATAAACTGGGCACTTTCATCCAGAGGGAGCAGATGCGGAGTAGGAGGAGGAGTTGGGGGAATTGTGAGCCTAACTGTTTTTTTTTTTGGCGGTACATGGGCCTCTCACTGTTGCGGCCTCTCCCGTTGCGGAGCGCAGGCTCAGCGGCCATGGCTCACGGGCCCAGCCACTCCGCAGTATGTGGGATCTTCCCAGACCGGGGTGCGAACGCATGTCCTCTGCATCAGCAGGTGGACTCTCAACCACTGCGCCACCAGGGAAGCCCCTACTTTTCCTCTTAATTCCATTCTTTTCTTCATCCCAGAGGACTCTGAGGATAAATAAGGCAACTACACATATATCAATTCAGGTCTAAAAATGATACTCTCCAAAGGGTTTTGCTGCAAGAAAGAGGGGTAAAATCCACAGTATGTAAATTAAATGGAGAACTGAGTGAATCAGGCAGAACGGATTCAATGTTCTGTCCGCGAACGTAATTATGCCTGTCATCTGCACAGTGCTTTTACATTCCCAAACACCATCTTATTTGATCTTTAAACTCCCAGAAGGCAAGCAGAGCAGGGGGCGTTTCCTCCATTGCACAGATGAGTAAACACTCTCCATGGGGTGAAATGGCTTGTCCAAGGTCACACAGCTGGTAAGTCACTGAGCTAGAACTCAGGCTTTGCTACCAGTAATCTTCCGCCCTCATAAGTCCCATCAAACACAAACTCACACTGGGAGCAATTTAACAGCCAAATCTAAAAATTAAGCAAGGCAGTGTTGGTTGTCTGCCAGCAACCAGGCTCGCTTCTGAGGCCTGAGAAGTGGTGTTAAAACATCTAATCTGGGGCTTCCCTGGTGGCGCAGTGGTTGAGAGTCCGCCTGCCGATGCAGGGGACGCGGGTTCGTGCCCCGGTCCGGGAAGATCCCACATGCCGCGGAGCGGCTGGGCGCGTGAGCCATGGCCGCTGAGCCTGCGCATCTGGAGCCTGTGCTCCGCAACGGGAGAGGCCACAACAGTCAGAGGCCCGCGTACCTCAAAAACAAACAAACAAACAAAACCTAATCTGTTCGAGCAGATCGTTTCAGTCACTCTGACTGCATTTGGCCTCTCAGAGACACATGGGCCAAGCCTGCTTCTCTTTGCATCGTCTTTCATTTGGTGTCCCCTGGGTCCCGCCCTGGTGGGAGGTTTGCCGGGAAAATGCTGGTTCCAAACCTTAGAAAGTTTCCCTTTCAATATGTGCTACTTTCCTTCATGTCACTTGGGGATATTTACACCACCCAATGTGGCTGGCTCTGCTGCAGCTGTTTGAAATCTGAACTATACTTTGCGATCTCACCATCCAAGACATAGGCTTAGACAGACGGTTAAATCAGAGACATAACTGGCAGCGCTCCTCAATTATATTCAGAGTTCTGTGAACAAATCAATTCCCCCACGGTACCTCAGTTTAACCAGTGATCTGTCTTTGAGAGCATACAGTCTGCATAATATACAGATTCACAAAGGAGACACACGAATAGATTTAATTCGTATGTCCAGCATACAATTCCTTGTTCTCCCCATTCACAAAGATATGACACAAATCACAATTTTAAATGGGGCACAGGAAGCAGTGGCTGCTGCCTGTTCATCGAGGAAAGAAGGGAAGGGTTTGAAAACGAGGGGTGGGCATCTTACTTAATCTGCCCTCCCCTAAGTCACCCAGCCACATGTAATGCTCCCAGGGAACACAAGAAATTAGAGGGAAAACCCCCAAAGCCGGCACTGCTTTGCCAAATATTGGCAACACTGATCTTTCAGCTCCAGAAGAAGGATTCACTCAGACCCACAAGGTTTGGGGTCCTTGCTGTCTGGGTAATGAGTGGGCTGCTGAAATGAAAAAAATAATCACCAAGCCAGGATGGTGCCTGGATGCAAATGTGTGCTTCTTTCCACCTTTCCCCCTTCTTTCAAATAACATGTCTTAGTTTTTTAGATGATTGTCAAAGTAATAGATTAGAGACTAGAGATTGGTATCACCGGTCTACAGATTAAGTGCTAGAGAGGCATGTGGTCGCTATCTACTGTGGAAGATGCACAAGGTGTAAGCTGATGAGTTGGTGCCAAAGGGATGTGGTCCACGGCACAGGTGGTGCTTGGCTTCTTTGGCACGTGCACTAAGTAAATAGGCGAGCTAGAAGGGATTCCACACCCCATCACCACATGGGGCTCAACCTCTCTCAGCCACAGCTGCCTCATCTGGAAAATGGGGACACACAAGTACCTGCCTCATGGCAAGGCTGCTGTGTACAGTGTATATAGGCTCTCCAGAAGGCTGCCCAACTCAGAGTGTGAGTAAAGTTGAAATCTAGCTCAAGTTCTTCATGCTAGGCAGTGTGCCCAGAAAGGGGGTGCCTTTTTCCCATGGGTAGTAGGTTGGTTGTGATCATAAATAAGATGATACAGGTCAAGCACTTACAGCAGTAGGTTTTTCAATCTTCAAAACATCTTAATGGAGTAGGTATTATTATTTTGCCATTTTACTGATGGGAAAACTGAGGCGTCAAGAGGTGAAGTTACCTGCTCAAGGCCACATAGCCTGGAGATTGCCAAGCTAGGACCGAACCCAGGCAATCTGAGTCCGTAGCCTGTGTTCCAGGCTGCTGGTGTTTGAGGGCAGCCTGTGTGGGCTACAGTCACACTCAGTGAAAGTGTGTCTGGGGCCCGGCACTGGCACTCAAGCTGCTGAAAATTTTGCAACAAAAGCCAAGGCATCAAAACCTTTGTGAACAGGGCCCAAAGGGGAAACAGTCAAGCCTGGCGCTGTGTGGAATGGGAAGGCTGAAAGGCACTTAAACCTGGTTGGAGGACCTCCCCATCAGGGATGCCTGCGGTTCTTGCCTGCCCACTATCCACAGCTCCCTCCCATGCAGCAGAGCCTCTTTGGAGGTACATCACCTCCTTATTCTATTCCATCTAGGCGGGATCGTCAGAAGAGGTGGCCATCTGTCCTCTGCCAAGGCACGGACACACGGCCCACACAAAGCAAATCAGAGGCTCTCTCCGGGTAAGCAGGAGATGGGATGAGGGGGTGAGGCCACTTCACCGTGAGTAGGGACCTGAAGTCGTTGGGAACTCAGGGAAGGATGAGGCGGGAAAGTGGGCTAGCTGGGGATAAGCCCCTCCTTACTTCTCAGCTCTACCTAGGGCTGACGTTGGTGCCCCTCCCCAGTCAAAATCTACAGCAGTCATAAAGCTGAAAATTATGCCAGGTGAAATAAGCCAGCCACAAACGAACAAACGCTGTCTGATTCCGCGTACGTGAGGTGCGCAGAGTAGTCAAGTTCAGGAAAAGAGAAAGCAGAAGAGTGGGTGCCAGGGGCTGGGCGCCCGAGTACAGAGTTTCAGTTTTGTAAGATGAAAATAATTCTGTTGATGGATGGTGGCGACGCTAGCGCAACAATGTGAATGTCCTTAATGCCCGAACCGTACACTTAAAAATGATTAGGATGGTACATTTTATGTTATGTGTATTTTATCACAATTTTTAAAAAAAGTTATGCTACAGGAACATGCCCAATCTCTGATTTATCCTAATAAGTCCCCCAGAGAGTAGAAGCAGGATCATCTGGTAGTCTAAATTTAAGAAATATCCCCCCAATAAGATTATGTATGTCAGCTAATTGGATGGCCAAGTTCAAGAGGGAGGAGTGGAGGAAGGAGTGGAAGACAACAGACTGGAGTGGACATCATGACAGTCTCCCTGGAGATGCCCATGGTGGTTCCCTGATGCTTATGTGTTTGCCATTGACAACTCTTTGAAGCATTGCATTGCAGGTGTGCAAATAAATATTAATGCTAAAAACTACGTTTTTTCAAACATTCTGCTCTTTTGGAATTAAAATGTTTAAATTCTGGAAATACTGTTAACTTGGAACCTGTCAGGTCTTCTACGTTCTAGGAAAATGGTGTTCACTCATTCCATGTTCAACAAGTGTTTACTGAGGGCCTATTGTGTGCTAGGTTCTGGTGAAGCAGTGGTGTCTGAGACAAAGTCACAGCTCTCAAGCAGCGTAGATGTGTATGAGGCGGGGAATGTGGGGCAGGGATGCACTGGGGAGGAGACAGACTATAAACACTTATGCACGTGCTAATTTCCAGTATTCCACCGTTCTCTACAATTATTTGTCATTGTACACTCTTGCTGGCCCCACTTTCTCCAGAGAAGGAATGTTGAAGCGCTAAAATGATGGTCTTTGTAGGTGGAGCCTTTGGGAGATAATTTAGTCATGAGGGTGGAGCTCCCATGAAGGGAGTAGTGCCCTTAGAAGAAGCGAAGCAGAGCTAGCCCTCTCTCAGGCCTGGAAAGGATATAGCATGAAGACGGCTGTCTGCAAACCAGCAAGAATGCTCTCACCTGATACTGGATCTGCCAGCACCTTGATCTTGGACTTCCCAGAACTGTGAACTTTCCAGAGCTGTGAGAAATAAACTGTTCACGTTTTAAGCCACCCAGTCTATCGTATTCGGTTTTAGCAGTCCAAACAGATGAAGACAGTGTCTAGGGACTCTGGCAAAGACCGCAACATGTCTCTGACTCCAGCTTGACACGAACCATTGAACCACACTGTTTCTTTTTCAACTCATGATGGTTTGAAAGTCATGACAAGCCAGACCTGACAAAAAGATAGCCTAGCTGCCTAGAAGTAACCTCTGCCACAGCAGAGAAGACAGAGATGGCCAGCTACGACTGTCCGAGGGAGAAGCACTGGTGATTGGGTGGCAGTGAGGTCTAGAGTTTCAGTGGCCTTCTTCCTGCCAGGGCATTTCTCCAGCCCAGCTGGCCAAGGACACTGGCAACGGGTGGCCCAGACTGACTGGAGAGTCCAAGGGCTGCTTCCCAAACAGGGCCTCCAGTTGTTAACGTTGTGGGTATGGCACAGGCTGCAAAGCTCCTGGGACCATGAGGGCTCAGTGAGCTGCTAAAACAAGCAGTCAGAGAGACTAAGAACAAATGGCTTAGTTGGGCATTCGACACTCTGGGCCTCGGTCTTCTCATTTGTAAAATGAGGAAGTTGGATTTAGGCGATTTCTAGCTTCTAAGATTCCTTCCAGTTCCAATACCTCATTATGTTATGGTTGGTGTGTGCATGGAAATCTGTTCTTTCCACCTTTCCCCCTCTTCCTTCAAAATGGCACTTCTGGGCTTCCCTGGTGGCGCAGTGGTTGAGAGTCCGCCTGCCGATGCAGGGGACACGGGTTCGTGCCCCGGTCCGGGAAGATCCCACATGCAGCGGAGCGGCTGGGCCCGTGAGCCATGGTTGCTGAGCCTGCGCGTCCGGAGCCTGTGCTCCGCAACGGGAGAGGCCACAACAGTGAGAGGCCCGCGTACCACAAAAAAAAAAAAAAAAAAAGGCACTTCTCAGTTTTTAAAATAATTATCAAAGTAGTAAATGTTAATTGTAGAAGAGCTGAAAATACAGGCTAGAATTAAAAAGGGAATTAAAGTCTGCCATAAGCCTACCAAGCAGAGATCACTAGTTGTAACGTTTTATTGTATTTCTTTTCAAATTCATTTTCTATACATGCATATGCATTTTAAAAAACAAAATCAAGGGGCTTCCCTGGCGGCACAGTGGTTGAGAATCTGCCTGCCAGTGCAGGGGACACGGGTTTGATCCCTGGTCAGGGAAGATCCCACATGCCGCGGAGCAACTAACCCTGTGCGCCACAACTACTGAGCCTGTGCTCTAGAGCCCGTGAGCCACAACTACTGAGCCCACGTGCCACAACTACTGAAGCCGCACGCCTAGAGCCCGTGCTCCACAGCAAAAGAAGCCACCGAAATGAGAAGCCCGCGCACTGCAATGAAGACCCAACACAGCCTAAAATAAATAAATAAAAAACAAAATGAAGATCATATGGTATGTGGTTTCTTCTTCTGACTTTTTTTTACATTTTAGGTCACAAGCACTCTCCTGTGTCTTTAAGGTTGCACCATAATTTCTCTAACCATTTTCCTGTTGTCAGACATTGAGTTTTGTCCAATTTTTCCTTATTTTAAATAGCACTACAATGAAGCTTTATGTGTATCTCTGATTATTTCCTTCGGAGAGATTCCCAGAAGTGGGATTACTAGGGTAAAGAGTATGAGTTTCTTTAAGATTCTTGATCGGGGAGGATATTTCTAAGAGAAAACAGACATTTCTAAGTCTTTTTTATTTCTTCACTTTTTACTACAATAAATTTCAAATATATTTTAATTTTTTAATAAATTTATTTGTTTATTTTTGGCTGCGTTGGGTCTTCATTGTCGAGCGCGGACTTCTCATTACGGTGGCTTCTCTTGTGAAGCACGGGCTCTAGGTGTGTGGGCTTCTTGTGGCATGCAGGCTCAGTAGTTGTGGCGCACAGGCTTAGTTGCTCCGTGGCATGTGGGATCTTCCCGGACCAGGACTCGAACCCGTGTCCCCTGCATTGGCAGGCAGACTCTTAACCACTGTGCCACCAGGGAAGTCCCTCAAATATATATTTTAAAAAGACAGAATATGATGACCCCTATGTACCCATCACCCAGCCTCCATACTTATCAGTTTCTGCCATTCTTGCTCATCTACCTCTATGCAGTCCTCATTTACTTCTATCCACTCCTCTCCAATCGAAGTTGTTATTTTTTCTAGGTTTTTTTTTTTATTTTTAGCAAAAATTTATATACACTGAAATGCACAAATCTTAACTTGTTCAGTTTGGATAAATGGCTACACTTGAGTAAAACAAAGAATCACCGCCCAGAGACTGCTGGGGAGAGTGGTAACCCCTCGGCCACCACCCCCCACAGACAGAGCCAAGCAGAGTCTCAGATCCTGAGTCTTAGAGTCACCGAGCCAGTGCTGCACAAAGTCACAGCCACCAAGGAAGCAGGCGAGCAACACAACTTGGGTTTGTCTTGGCTGGGACAGGGCCTGCGTCAAGAAACAGGTTCTTAAGTAAACCCGGCTTCTGACTAGAGGCCTTGGGGTCTGGAGGAGGCCCCCTCCTGCTCTTCCCCCAGCTGCAGGCTCAGCCCCGTCTCCTCTCACCATCCCTGAAGGGCAGATCCTTTGGGGAGAATGTCAATATGGGGGCCGGGTGCACCAGGCAAACACCTGAGCTGGTACAGTGGGGTCAGTAGGTATTTGTTGGTTCAGCTGCAGATGCCACTTTGCTTGGAAAGCCTCTGACCTAGACGGGAGCAGATCCCATTAAACAATCCTGACTGTCAAGGAGAGACCAGCCCTTCGCTGGGAGGGAGGAGTGAGCTCTACTTAGCACAGAACATGGAAGACCACGGTGAAATGTCAGAATTTGAACATCACGGCCCCAGAGAGACTTTCTCTGTGGCCCAGCCCTAGCTGGATGGTTTCCCAAACTCCTGTTCTTTGTTCTTTTGGCTTCGGAGTGTCCTCACTCAGGTTTTGGGTGGATGGTCTGCTGAGGCTCAGAGACACAGTGACCTTGACCTCTCAGGACCTTTCCTATTGTTCGCTAGCCATCAGACTGGAGAGACTCCCTCTTTCCTCCCTTCTCTCCCTCCCTCCTTCCCACCCTTTTAAGACTGCTGACTCAGTAGCAGTGTCTCCTGGGCCCTAAAGGCCTAGACATATCAGCCCTCAACCTCTGGTGCCTACATCTGTCTGATTATCACAACCGTCTGGAGATCACATTAAAAATACAGATTCCTGGGCTCTACCTCCAAGATTCTGATTCCCCACTAGATCTTTTTCTCCTTCCGCCCTCTTTCAAAACTCACTCTTCTATGCCTCAAGACTTAAATATTTATCCCATTTGGAAGCAAATCATATAAATACATCTCACACAAGACAGGGACCTTTAATCTAGGATCCTGGACCACTTTCCCCATAAAACCAGATACAGAATTTTAGGTATATGCATTTTTCTGGGCACTGTTTTCATCAGATCCTCTAAGGAGTCTGTTATCCATCCCCTCACACACAGGAAAATCATTGAAATCTATAATAATGCGTTCTTAATTTTTAAATGGCTTAATATTTTTACCCCACAACAGGCTGTTCACTTTTTAACAGGGGGCTGAAATATTTTAACCCAGGCACTTTCAAATTCTGCTCCTGAGTCTAGGGGTTTAGAAAGCCAGACCCTTCAAAGGGGAGTGGGGATTCCCCACTTTAATGGAGCAAGGTTGTTTTTAAAAATCTGTTTAACATGCTAGTCTTCTCAGTTTAGGTTTTGTTTGAATCGGAAGTTCCACACTCGGGCTTCCCTGGTGGCACAGTGGTTGAGAGTCCGCCTGCCGATGCAGGGGACGTGGGTTCGTGCCCCGGTCCGGGAGGATCCCACATGCCGCGGAGCGGCTGGGCCCGTGAGCCATGGCCGCTGAGCCTGCGCGTCCAGAGCCTGTGCTCCGCAACGGGAGAGGCCACAACAGTGAGAGGCCCGCGTACCGCAAAAAAAAAAAAAAAAGTTCCACACTCAGAAAAAGTTAAACACCAATCTTTACTTGAAAGAGCAAATCCCTAAAGGTGAAATTGCAGGCATGAGGCAGAATCACAGAGTTAAGGATGCCTTTTTGGCCTTCTCTTAATCCCCCTACATAGTCAGTTGTTACCTCTACCTACAAGCGATGCCCCCTCTCTCCCAGAGCAGGCACCAGCTGACACACCTCAAGCAGGCTGACCCCTGCCAGCTGTCCTCAATCTGTGTGCTGTTGCCTAGCAACACGGTGTCAGGAGCCCTAGGGATCTCAGGAGTATGGGGGAGCCCTGGTCTTGCATTGCCCCTTCTTTCACATTTTCTATTCTACTCTGGAATTCCAGATTCCATTCTGATCAAATACAGCAGAGATGGTGCTTGGTGTCCCCAGCAGGACCTGCCCTGCTGGTTTGGCCGTGGACACAACACACAAAGCAGATACGGGGTCTCTACACCCAGCTGGGGCAGTTTGTGGCACCATGCTCTGGGCCAGACAGGCCTCTGACCCTGAGGTCTAACCTGTCTGTAACTAAGCTGCTTGTCCATTTTGGGCACAGTCTTGGTTGGGGGCTCTTAGGAGACAGGACTGGTACCGTGATAACAGCTGCCGCTAATGAGGGCTTATGACCACCCATGTGCCAGGCTCTGGACTGGGCACTTTACATGCATCTTCCCTTTAGTCCCACAAGCCTCCCTGCTATTATCCCTACTTCCCTGACCTCCCTGTTTACAGTTGTAATCCACTCCCCTCAGTCCCACTGATCCTCAAATCCTGAATGACCTTTTTTCCATAGCACGTATCACCTTCAAACACACTTTATAACTTAGTTATTCATTATATTTATTGTCTTTCTGCCCCTGCCCTCACTGCAGATGAGATGTAAGCTCCAGGGATCTTTGCTTTTGCTCACTGATGCAGCCAAAGAGCTCAGAAGAGTGCCTGACACACAATAGCTATCAATAAGTATTTGTTAACAAGGTCCTACTGTCTAGCACAGGGAACTATATTCAATATCCTGTGATAAACCATAATGGAAAAGAATATGAAAAAGAATACATAGATATGTATAAATAGTCACTTTGCTGTACAGCAGAAACTAAACACAACATTGTAAATCAACATACTTCAATAAAATTTAAAAAAATAAAATAAATGATAAATATAAAACAATAAGTATTTGTTGAGTGACTGAATGGTGAGCAAAGGCATGACTTGAGAGTAGCTCTGGAGCTGTGCAGACACTCCAGATTACAGCCAAAAGATCTAGACTCTCATCTTGGCCTGACGCCCCCAAACTATATGATTATGGGCCCGTTATTAAATCTCCATGTACCTCAGTTCCCTCCCCCATAGAGCAGGGGTGCTAACACTCTGCTAAGATGATTAACAGATTCCTTCCCCCTAAACTGACTAACATCAAACTATCAAGACAATTAGGAGATTAGGTTCAGGAATGCTCTTTGTAAACTGGTTAAAGAAGAAGAAGAAGCCAGCTACTGGTTAAAGAAGAGAGGGCACGTGGAGGGGTCACCCAGGTCCTTCTCTCCTCTTTCTGGCAATAGGACAGGGAGAAAGGAGCCAGGTGACATTTCTGGCCTAACGGCAAAGATGACAGCAGCAGTTCGATCCTCCTCGTTTCCCCTGATGTTTACCACCCACGCTGACTCACCCTCTTCTCTGATCCTAGTCTACTCATACATATGAAACAACATCTGTCCTTTTTCCCCCCAGCAACTCCCCCAAAGCTAATCTCTCCAGGAGAAAGCCTGGTCGTTGACATTTATGACACTCGGTAACAGCGGCCAGTCCATCAGGTGCAGAGAGCTTTTCATATTGCTTGTAAATATCCCTAGGATTGAAATGGCCTTGTAGCCAGGAAACAAAATGTCCCTTTATAAATTCTAATCCCTTTCTGATAGGTGAGAGTTTGGTACACACATCTGTCTACAAGGCAGGGCTTTATGAGATTGTATTTCAAAGATGTGCCTTTCTTGGTTTTTAATGAGATCAAAATGTTCCATTAAATGTTTTCACCTAGGCTTTTAATCATGCCTGAAAGAAACAGGCCATCTAGGTCCTGGCTTATGCAAAACTCTCCAAGGATAGCTTAGTGTTTGGACGTGTTAGCTGTTTAGGGTGGAGAGCTTGAACTTGGAGAACAGACTTCTAGCCTAGAGAACCAAGTCAACAGACAAGGCTTCTGTAACTCCAAAGGAACAAATATACGTGAGCAGCTGCAACACCACGATCTCCCAGTACACTGTTTTTCAAACTGGGGTTTAAGAGTCGTCAAACGCTTACTCATTAGCGGTCACTCACCATCTTCCCAGCCCCTGGATACCACAAATCTACTTTCTGTCTTTATGGATTTGCCTATTCTAGACATCTCATATAAATGGACTCCTACAATATGTGGCCGTTTCCATCTGGCTGCTTCTACTTAGCGTATTGTTTTCAAGGTTCATCCATGTTGTAGGATGCATCAGTACTTAATATTATGGCTCATGAATGTTCCATTGTATGGAGGTACCACATTTTATTTATCCATTCATCAGTTGATGGACATTTGGGTTGTTTCTATTTGGGGGCTATTATTAATAATGCTATTATGAATATTCACATGCAAGTTTTTGTGTGAACATATATTTTCAATCTCTTGGGAATATACTTCACAGTGGAGTTGCTGGGTCAAAAGGTAACTCTATGCCTAACTTTTTGATGAACTACCGAACTGTCTTCCACAGTGGTTGCACCATTTAATATTCCCCCCAGCAATGTATGAAGGTTTCAATTTCTCCACATCCTTGTCAACACCTGTTATTATCTGTCTTTATGGCAGCACCAGTGGTTCACTTTATCTCTCTTTTTTAAAAAATTTATTTATTTATTTATTTTTGGCTGCGTTGGGTCTTCATTGCTGTGCGCGGGTTTTCCCTAGTTGTGGAGAGCGGGGGCTACTCTTTGCTGTGGTGTGCAGGCTTTTCATTGCGGTGGCTTCTCTTGTACGTGGGCTTCAGTAGTTGTGGCTTGCAGGCTCTAGAGCGCAGGCTCAGTAGTTGTGGTGTACTGGCTTAGCTGCTCTGCGGCATGTGGGATCTTCCTGGACCTGGGCTCGAACCCGTGTCCTCTGCACTGGATTCTCAACCACTACGCCACGAGGGAAGCCCCACTTTATCTCTTAAATGGATCCTCCACTACCGCCTGACAGAATCCTCTGTTTCCATCAGGGCCACATGCAGCTGTGGACTAGAGTTCACTTGTCTGAGTTGGCAAGAGCTGACTGTGCTCATCTCTTCCCAACTCCATGCTCAATGACACTGATAGCTTAAAATTGGCTATGATGGAAGTATCCACACCATGGAAATCAGCAAACATTAAAAAGTCGAACTTCCCTTCCCCTCCCTAAAGAGCCAGTTGTTAAACGTTTATCAGCAAATCACTAACAGCATCCACTTACTCCAAACTCCATAGCTTTCTTTGACTTGCTCTTTTCTTCAGCTTGCAAATCCACCCTTCTCCCTACACATCCTCTACTTCAATTAAAATCCTAGTCTTCTCTAAGGTTCAGTTGAACTCTCTTATATGTAGAGTTTCAATTGCCTTCATGGACTGATGACTCCAAGTTTCTATCTGGAGCTCAGCCCTTACTCTTAAGCTCCCAGTCCTTATCTAGTGTAACTGCCTGATGTGCCTCAAGCACATCAGATCCAACATTTAAAATAGTTCTCGGGCTTCCCTGGTGGCGCAGTGGTTGAGAGTCCGACTGCCGATGCAGGGGACACGGGTTCGTGCCCCGGTCCGGGAAGATCCCACATGCCACGGAGCGGCTGGGCCCGTGAGCCAAGGCCGCTGAGCCTGTGCGTCTGGAGCCTGTGCTCCGCAACGGGAGAGGCCCGTGTATAGCAAAAAAAAAAAGAAAGTTCTCAACTGCTCTCCCCACTGCTGTTCTGTATCTAACTGAATGGTGCCATCATCCACTTTGTGATGGCGATACTGGTCTTCAGGGGTTTTTGAAATTAATTTTTACTGGAGTACAGTTGATTTACAATGTTGTGTTAGTTCCTGCTGTACAGCAAAGTGAATCAGTTATATATATATATATATATATATATATATATATATATATATATATATATATATATATATATATATATATATATATATATATCTCCACTCTTTTTAAGGTTCATTTCCCATATAGGTCATTGCAGAGTATTGAGCAGAGTTCTCTGTGCTATACAGTAGGTTCTTATTCGTTATCTATTTTATGTATAGCAGTATGTATATGTCAATCCCAATCTCCCTATTTATCCCTCCCCACCTTTCCGCCTTGGTAACCGTAAGTTTGTTTTCTACATCTGTGACTCTATTTCTGTTTTGTAAATAAGTTCACCTGTACGTTTTTTTTAGATTCCACATATAAGCGATATCATATGATATTTGTCC
This sequence comes from Grampus griseus, assembly GCF_964374135.1. Taxonomy (NCBI): domain Eukaryota; kingdom Metazoa; phylum Chordata; class Mammalia; order Artiodactyla; family Delphinidae; genus Grampus; species Grampus griseus. The sequence continues at coordinate 87,743,730 of NC_139017.1, forward strand.
TTCTCTGTCTGACTTACTTCACTCAGTATGACAATCTCTAGGTCCATCCTTGTCACTGCAAATGGCATTATTTCATTCTTTTTTATGGCTGAGTAATATTTCATTGTATATATGTGCCACATCTTCTTTATCCATTCATCTGTTGATGGACATTTAGGTTGCTTCCATGTCCTGGCTGTTGTAAATAGAGCTGCATTGAACATTGTGGTACATGACTCTTTTTGAATTATGGTTTTCTCAGGGTATATGCCCAGTAGTGGGATTGCTGGGTCATACGGTAGTTCTATTTTTAGTTTTTTAAGGAACCTCCATACTGTTCTCCATAGTGGCTGTATCAATTTACATTCCCACCAACAGTGCAAGAGGGTTCCCTTTTCTCCACACCCTCTCCAGCATCTATTGTTTGTAGATATTTGATGATGGCCGTTCTGACCAGTGTGAGGTGATACCTCATTGTAGTTTTGACACTGCTACATTTAGCACCTCTTCAAGCCAGGAACCATGTCTTTGACACCTTTCTCTCTTAGGCCCTGTGTATAATCACTGAGACCCTATCTATTTTCTGCCTCCAAAATATCTCTTGCATCAGTCTCCCACCCGCACTGCTACTAATGAAGACAAAACAGTGACTTCTTGCCTAGAGGAGCCTTCTCATTGTTCTCCTGGGCTTTGCTCCCTCCTCTCCCCCAAGACACTCTACAGGCTACAGCCAGAGTGACCCATCTGAAATGCAAATCAGATTGAATCACTGCCCCACTGTTGCCCTCAGGGTTGGCACCAGACTCCTCGAAAGGTCTACAAGTGCCTTCAGGCACTTCCCTGGCAATCCAGTGTTTAAGACTCTGCACTTCCAATGCAAGGGGTGTGGGTTCGATCCCTGGTCGAGGAACTAAGATCTCACATGGCATGCGGTGCGGCCCAAAATATATAAATAAATAAATAAAAATAAATAAATACAAGTGCCTTTACTCCCTGGCCCCTGCTTACTTCTCCAGCCATCTGTCAGTTTATTCCTGCTCTATGCCCAAGGCCATAACACTTTGAGATGGTGCCTTTTTACCTCAAAGTAATTCAACTAAAAATATGCACTAAGAATATGGTGAGGGGATACAGATATGATCAAGGCAGTCTTGGCATTTATAGGGACCACTGTGTACAGCTGAATAGGTTGTACACTGCACAATCCCAGAGAGTGCTATTCACATAATAGTCTACTAAGGTCCTAGTGTATAAAACACATACAACAAAGTAAGAATATTCTAAATATATACAGAAGCATAATATCAGGGAGAAAGTGACAGTTGAGAAATAACATGCTTTAAGAATCTAAAAAAGAAGTGATTTCTTTAATGCTTCCTAGCTATCTTTTTACCTCCAATCCATGTCTATAATCTCCTGGTTTATAGTATCTGGCATTCGGTCCCATTCTGAATAATTAAAATTAATTTAAAGGAACCCTGCATGATACCTTGCTTTTGTGACCAGCATGTTGCTCCATGAGCATTCTCGTGCCCCTGATTTTATTCTCCTAGAGAGAGAAGCCTATGGTCAGTGCTGCCATCATGTCTTCTGTGTGCCACCAGGGCTACAGGCTGCCCCAGGAGTGCAAACTAACTTCAGGAGTAAGTCTGAAGGCAGCAGGGATCACTTCCTGGCAGGAGAACTAGGTGGTGGGGGACAAGGGTGGGAGGGACATTTACTTTTGATTCTGTACCCCTTTAAACTTTTTGAATTGATTACCATGTGGGTGAATTACCTGCTAAAAAAAATTCAATCAAGTTTGCTTTTTCTTAAGCAATGCCTCCCTTAGAGGGAAGTGGTTTTGTTTTGTTTTGTTTTGTTTTGTCAGTATTCTTAGAGCTGGCAATGGAGGCTGAAGCCATATTTTACCACCTGGGCTGGAGCTGACATTGTCATTGTGTTTCTCTTACCCATGGGAATACGTTCTTTAGAGGAAAAATTAGGAAATCAGGAAGTCTCAGCCTGCTGGTGGAGGGAGGGTGACAGGAACAGTTTCTCTTATTATGTTTGACGTCTTATCTGTGTCTCACCCAGGGATCTTATCAGCTATGGGCACTGATGAGGGTGATGTGTGGATGCAAGAACCAGAGAGCCTGAGTAGACACCTGGGCAGGTGCCTCTTGTCCTGTAAAATGAAAACTGTGCTGGTGACTGGTGTAGCTGTGGATGTATTGTTTGCAAAAGTTGTGAATAAAAATCCCAGGCTCTTCTCTGAGACAGTCTCACCCTAGGTCATTGCCACGTGTCACCAACAGAGATTCTGACCCAGCCTCCTGCCATCACTGGGGAAACTGGAGATGGGTGAGCGGAGAATCAGCTCTAGAACGCCTGGCCTCCTCTGTTCAACCTGATCCTAAAAGCAAACAAAATGTTGGCTCTTGCTTAAGCAGACTTGGCTGCAGCCCAGGGTCCAGATCTGGGGGCAGGAGTAGCTGAAATTGTGCTGGGGCAGGTGGTTTTAGAAATGACTCCCAGCAGCTGACCAAGTTTCTGCACCAGCAGACTCCAGTCCCTGTCCCATAAAGCGGCAATCTAGTACTCCTGGGCCTCAGTTAACTTAATTTTCATTCTAGAAATAGCTAAGAAATCAGACAAGTCTGTACACATGTGAAGGAGAGAACGCAGATCTTTCTCGTGTGCCCTTTATACGATTTGAATTGCTTACCATGTGGCTGTATTACCTGTTCAAAAAAATAAATTTAAAAATAAAATATTTTTTAGGGCTTCCCTGGTGGCACAGTGGTTGAGTCTGTCCGCCTGCCGATGCAGGGGACACAGGTTCGTGCCCCGGTCTGGGAAGATCCCACGTGCCGCGGAGCGGCTGGGCCCGTGAGCCATGGCCGCTGAGCCTGCGCGTCCGGAGCCTGTGCTCCGCAAAGGGAGACGTCACAACAGTGAGAGGCACACGTATCGCAAAAAAAAAAAAAAATATATATATATATATATATATATATATATTTAATGTATCACCCTGCCTTTGTCATTTATTTCTTCATAGTGGCCTGGGTTTACAACTGATCTCCAAAATAAAAGAGTCAGAAGAGAGCATTGCACTGTCTCTTCCGACCCCATAGAATGCCCTGCCTAACCCTCTTCACCCCTCCGGTCCCACATGAAGCACCCTTTCCTAGGCCTTCAAGAAACAGTCTCGATCCTTCTAGAAGGTGAGACCTCCATCCTTCACACCACTCATGGCGTGATGATCATCAACTGCCTTGCTCTGTTTTTACTTCTCAGTTCACCTGGTCCCAATTAGATGGTAAATTCTCTGACTCATATTTCTGTGTCACAACCCCTAAATGAATAACTGTGCTTTGCCTGCAACAGACACTCCCCAGGCATTTTGGAAAATGTCATATTATCGTAGATTGAAGCGAGGTCTACTAATCTAAACTCCAACCTGGTGCAGACATCCCTGAGTGACCTGATGGATGGTAGAGAGGTTAGACAACTGAGAGATTCAAAAGATCTAGAGGCAGAGGAGTGTACTCTTCAGATTATTTAGCAGTAATTATACCTACACTAAAATCTTTTTTTATTTTTTAAATTTAATTTAAAATCTTTTAATTATCAGCATGTTTATATAAAAATTCAAATAACAGAGAGATGTATGGATAAAAAGTAAATGTCCTCCTTCACCTCTCCTCACTGCACCCATGAATGATGCCATATTAACCATCACAGGACCTGCATCAATCTGCTAGGGCTACTGTAACAAGGTACCACAAACCGGGTGGCTGAAACAACAGAAATCCACTCTTTCACAGTTCTGGAGGCTAGAACTCGGAAATCAAGGTGTCAGCAGGGTTGATCCCTTCCAAAGCTGTGAGGGAGAATCTGTTCCACACCTCTCCAGCTAGCAGTCCTTGGCGTTCCTAGGTTTGCAGCAGCATAACTCCAATCTTCACGTGGCATTTTCCCTGTGTATGTCTGAGTCCAAAATTCTCCTTTTTATAAGGACACCAGTCATATTGGATTGGGGCCCACCCTAATGACCTCATCTGAACTTGACTACATCTGCAAAGACCCTATTCCAAATAAGTCACATTCTGCTCTAAGGTACACATGAATTTTTGGAGGGCACGATTCAACCCGTAACAGTGCCCACACCTCAGATTTTCCATCTAGACAAGGAAAGACTCATAGCTCTAAGTTCCATGCTGTGAAATTTGAGAAATTTCCCTTTTGGGACCAAAAAAAAAAAAAAAAGTAAAAGCAGAATTATGTTGCCTCCTTCGAGAGAAATAAAATTAATCCTTATTATGCATCTTTCATGGTCCTCAAACTTTGCAAATTTCATCTCTTTAGTCTTCACAACCACCCAAAATTCCTTGACATCAAAGACTGTCCCATCCATTGTCATATCCCCACTGTGTAGCTTAGAACTTGGTGCTGCAACAGTTATAAAACAAATATTTTTTTGAGTCAATGAACTCTGTGGGGTTGATGTTATTTCCTCCATTTTAAGGATGAAGAACTCAGTGCAGAGATGCTCAGACACATGTCCCAAAGTCACACAGCTGGTAAGGAAGCTGCAGGTTTGGAACTCAAGCCCAAGCCTGCCTTTCTTCAAAGTGCATGTCATTTCCATTATACTTAAGCCAATGGTTCTCGAAGTATGTTCGCAGGACCAGCAGCCCCAGCAGTGCCTGGGAACTTGTTAGAAATGCAAAGGGATTCCCCTGGTGGTGCAGTGGTTAAGAATCCGCCTGCCAGTGCAGGGGACACGGGTTCGAGCCCTGGTCCGGGAAGATCCCACATGCCACAGAGCAACTAAGCCCGTGTGCCACAACTACTGAGCCCACGTGCCACAACTACTGAAGCCTGTGCACCTAGAGCCTGTGCTCCGCAACAAGAGAAGCCACCGCAATGAGAAGCCCGCGCACTGCAGAGTAGTCCCCGCTCGCTGCAACTAGAGAAAGCCCGTGTGCAGCAACGAAGACCCAACACAGCCAAAAATTTTTTTAAAAATTAAATAAATAAATAAATAAATAAATAAATAAATACAATAAATAAAAAGTTGCAAGTTACCCATGCTGTATGAAAAAAAAGTTAAAAAAAATACAAATTCTTAGGCCTCTTCACCGATCCACTGAATCAGAACCTCTTGGATGGGGCCAGCATTCTGGGTTTTAGCAAGCCCTCCAGGTGACCCCAGCAGTTTGGCAGCCCCTGTGCTAAACCGGGAAGCAACTGGGAGAAGTTGAGAGTGGGTGTGACCTTAGAGACTGGCTTGGTCTTTTTTTTTTTTTTTTTTTTGAGTTGCCTATGCAGTTCCAGGATTTCCAGAAACCTTACCTTCTATTCCAACCATTGTTATTTTTTGATGCTGAAAAATTACATTACCCCACTATTTTCAGAAAGGAGGGAGGAAAGAGAGATAAGAGTGCCCAGAGGTAAGTATTCAAATCTGAACTCTTTCTTCCAGTTTCTTTCCTCTGCTGCAAATAATGAGACACCCTGGGAGAAGCTCAGATGAAAACACCATGAGAACTCTCAAGTTCAGCTTCGGCTTCACCCAGAAAAGAACACTGACAGTCCTCTCAAGGATAAAGTTGGCAAGATGCTTTGAGAGCTGCCAAAGGGCTTCCAAGGTGAATGAAGTAATTGAAGGTGGAATGAACTCAGCTCTGCAGAATTTCATCCACACAATCATGAAAGAAGAGACCAGAGCAGCAGGTGCAGCAGCCGGCTGAGCAGATATCCATTTCTTATCTGTAAACCAACAGGGCACGGTCATAAATCTTAAGCCAGCTGTTCACTGGATGGAGGGTTGGGACTCAGGAACCGTTTGCAAGAATGACCTGTTTCTTAAAGAATGGCACTTTTCTTCCCGAGGATCTGGATGGCAGAAGAGGGTGGCAGCTAGATGGCAGCTGGAGGGGAGAGGCCTGGAGCCCTGTGAGGTGAAGGCTTGCGTAAGGCCCAAACCAGGGTTCTGCCACTGGGCTCAGCCTGGAGAAGGTTAGGAGGCTTTGCAGCTTAAAGCAAGAGGAGGGAACTGTGCCGCTGACTCGCCAGCAATGTTCTCCTTTGGGAAACTGTAATATTGTCCATTGTCAAAAGGGGAGGTGGGGCTGGGGGAAGGGGAGCTGGAAGAAAGAACAGGATCTAAAGCAGAATGCTCAACTTCAAGCCATTTGCCTATGTTCACTTTCTTGGGTGTCTTCTACAAGATAGAAAAATGAAATGCTCCTTTACACGCGACCAAAATTGGTCTCAGCATTCCTCTTGCCCCTTCCACGTCCTCCACCCACAGCCAGGCACCTGACAGTGCCAGAGGCTCTGGCAACCACCATACACAGTCATTTCCAAAGGCTCCCCTGGGGCAGCCTGGGCCACCATCACTGGGAACAGAGTCCACATCACCACCTCTTGCTTTGCCAAAGTAGAAATGGCCTGAGTCCAAGAGTGAAATTTGGTGTTAGAAATTAAGGCAGGATGCCATTCTCTCTAATTTTCAGGAAGACCTCAGATGATGCTCCTGTTTTTTCAGCAGCCACAGGAGGAAATAGGACAAACCTTCCCACTTCTTTATTTTTATACCTACTGATAAACTGCCTCGTTTTTTTCTCCCACTCTGAGCTGTGCCAACTTCTATAATGGTTAATAGATGGTAATTAAACATCAAGTTCCCGGCTATTTCAATTTGAGACCAAAGGAAATTGGTTTTAAAACTAAGATTCTTGGGACTTCCCTGGTGGTGCAGTGGTTAAGAATCCACCTGCCAATGCAGGGGACAAGGGTTCAATCCCTGGTCCGGGAAGACCCCACATGCCGCAGGGCCAGTAAGCCCGTGGGCCACTAAGCCCGTGCACCGCAACTACTGAGGCTGTGCGCCACAACTACTGAGCCCACGAGCTGCAACTACTGAAGCCCACGTGCCTACAGCCACCACAATGAGAAGCCCATGCACCTCAACGTTTGCCACTAGAGAAAGCCCGTGCACAGCAACGAAGACAAAATAATAAATAAATATTTTTTTAATTATTAAAAAAAAAGATAAATAAAAACTAACATACTCATTCCCTCTCTCTCTCTCTCTCTATATATATATATATATGATTTATATTTCAGATATAAATACAGCTATATATATATATATATGTAACTATAAGTTCTCTATAAACAATGCCTGGCACATAGTAGGTCTGTGATAAAATTTGTTGAAAGACAATTAACTGAATGAATGAGTTCATACATACATACACATTGGCTTCTCTCGTTCAATTTATTTCAGTTTTCCAAAGCATGTATCTAAGCATATAACCACGCTGCTCAAAAAACTTCTCCAGTGTGTTCAGAATCAAGTTCAATCTTTCTCCTTAACACAGTCTATTCTATAAGAGCCTCCAAGACTGGCCTCAATCCACCTTCCCATACCCTTTCCTCTCCCCTCCACTAAAGCCACTCTGGACAACCTGAAATTCCCCCACACAAGCCCTGCATAGTCCCATCTCCTGGCCTCAAATGTCTTTCCCTGGTGACCTGCCCAAAATCTACTCTATACTGGGGTGAGGACTAAGCTTTGAGACAGGCCCTCAGATGCTACCAGTATACCCCCAAAGCCTTCTCTGATTTCTTCAATTTCCCTCTTATAGTGCAAACAAAAAGCCCTTTGTTTATATTCAATTTTATATAAGTGCATTCTATTTATGGACATAATCCCTCTCCCCCACTAAACTGTAAACTCCTTGAGGGCAAGCATTGGGCCAATTCATTCCACATTTGCATCTGCAAGCACAGTGCCTGACACATTTGGAGTGCTCAAAATAATTACTGTATTAATAAGTAATAATAATAACATGGGGATTTCGGAACATCAAATTCAGGAAAACTAGTCCAACAGTTAATGGAATGGATGATTTCATGATACACTGTGATGTGGTGGTTTTAAAATATGTCCACATAGTCTCTGATGTTTCTCCCTTCAAGAGGAAGATAGAGCTTAATTCTCCTCCCCCTGAGTGTAGGCTGGACTCAGTGACTTGCTTCTAATAAACAGAATATGGCAAAAGTGATGGTGTGTGACTTTTGATATTAAGTTATAAATGGTGTTGTGGCTTCTTCCTTGCTCTCTCTGATTCCCCGCTCTGGAGGAAGCTGGCTGCCTTGTCATAAGGACACTCAAGCAGCCCTCTGGAGGGACCCATATGCGAGGAACAGACTCCTGACAATAGCCACATGAGTGACCCATCTTGGAAGCTGATCCTCAAGTTCTAAACAAGCTCTTGGGTGACTGCAACCCTGGCCGACATCCTTTTTTTTCCTTTTTTAATTTTTGGCTGTGTTGGGTCTTTGTTGCTGCACAACGGCTTTCTCTAGTTGCAGCGAGCGGGGGCTACTCTTGGTTGTGGTGCGCGGGCTTCTCATTGCGGTGGCTTCTCTTGTTGCGGAGCACGGGCTCTAGGTGCACGGGCTTCAGTAGTCGTGGCTCGCGGGCTCTAGAGGGCAGGCTCAGTAGTTGTGGTGCACAGGCTTAGTTGCTCTGTGGCATGTGAGATCTTCCCGGACCAGGGATCGAAACCGTGTCCCCTGCATTGGCAGGCGGATTCTTAACCACTGCGCCACCAGGGAAGTCCCCTGGCCGAAATCTTGCTGGTAACCTCATAAAGACTCTGAGCCAGAATCACCTGGCTAAGCTCCTCCTAAATTCCTGACCCACAGAAACTGTGAGAAAAATTTTTGTTATTTTAAATCACTAAATTTTAGGGTAGTTTATTATAAGGCTATTGCCTAATAGATAATAGATAACAATCCATTCCCCCAAAAAAGGTACAGTTTTTCATTCTTGTTGGACCAAAGGAGATTCCTGATTTTACAAGGTTAATAACTCTGTGTTAAAATACTGATACGCTCTTCTCTTCACCTGATACACCCTATTACATCTTCAGTTCTTACCTAATTTTACCACCTCTTTAAGGCCCTGCTCGACTCTCTCACTTCTTCCGCAAAGTTCTCTTTAACCACTCCAGCCCACACTGAAATAATTTTTCTGTGTATACTTTGGCACTTGATAACTATAATTGCTCCCACCTATGGAGTCCTTACTATGTGCCAGTGTACCAGGCTGAAGAGTGTCCCTCCAAAATTTGTGTCTACCCGAAGCCACAGAATGTATAATCTTATTTGGAAATAGGGTCTTTGTAGATGTAATCAGCTAAGATGAGGTCGTCCTGGATTAGGGTGGGCCCTCAATTCAACGACTGGTGTCCTTATAAGGAAGCCATGTGAAGACACAGAGAGACACACAGGGAGAAAGCCGTGTGACAAGGCAGGCAGAGTTTGGAGAGATGCAGCTGCAAAGACAAGACACGCCAAGGATTGCTGGCAACCACCAGAAGCTGGAAAGGGGCAAGGCAAGATTCTCCCCTAGAGCTGTCAGAGACAGCGTGGCACTGCCGACTTTCTGATTTCAGACTTCTAGCCTCCAGAACCGTGAGAGAATAAATTTCTGCCACTTTAAAACACCCAGCATGTGGTACTTTGTTACCGCAGCCCTAGCAAACTAACACAGCTAGTTAATGTTCCCATCTTCTTTCTCATTCCTCATTTTCACGACAATCCTTCAAATTAAATATGATAAGCTCATTTGGTAAATGAGTCCCACAGCCAGGAGCACTTCACCTGGGCTATGAACATGTGCTCTGCCCACTGCCCCTTCCTATCTGGCCTCACTGCATCAGGCACTTGATCTCTATTTGTAACTGCTTGTCCTTTGAAAGGCTGTACGTGCATCAGTGTTAGTTTCTTGTATATAATTCTTCTGTGTCTCTTTCAGTCCATTATGTTCAATAAAACTCGATGAATGAATTATTTTAAATTTCAGTGGATTAAGAAAATTAAATAAAAGAGAAAAGAATAAGTATTTGGTGCAGAAAACATAACAGTAGCCCACAATCTAGAGGAAATCTGTCACTAATGTTTTCAGACTGTGAGTACTGTGATGATACCTGCTTTCTGGGACCAGGTATCAGTATGGACAGTATTGTGAATATTCCTAAGAGAGACAAAAAACAGAAAGGGCATAGGGTAGAGGAAGTAAATGTCAGAAATAATGACATTTATAATAGGTAACCAGTTATGCTGCTTAACAATTACAAATTTAAAAGAAGAATACTTTTTGCCCCAATGATATGGCTTAACTCTAGAAATAGTGAGCTTCTCATTACCCAGGGTAAAAAGTTTTTGTTTTTGTTTTTGTTTTGGCCTCGCTGCGTGGCTTGCGGGATTTTAGTTCCCAGACCAGGGACTGAACCCCAGCCATAGCAGTGAAAGCGCTGAGTTCTAACCACTGGACGGCCAGGGAACTCCCAAAAGTATTCCTTTTTAAACATTTGTAATTGCTAGGCAACCTAACGCACCTGAGGATAGGCACCCGCTCCGCTATGTTAGGGAGCTGGTGAAGATGCCTTAGGTGTGAATGATCACTGAGACCCACCCTAACACCAGCACTTTACAAGGTCGCAATTTTATATCTAAATGACCTAGATTGCACCAACCTGTTGATCTCCTTGCATCCTCTGAAGATCTCCTTGGTCCTCAGTTTCCGCAAGTATCAAATTAAGATTTATACCTGAAACTAGCACAATACTGTCAATCAACTATAATTCAATTTTAAAAAGAGTTTCATAAATTTGGGATGATAGCAATCTAAGGTTTTTAAAAACCTTAAATTTTCAGTTTTTGAAAATTAAAAGGATGTCTCCTCTTGCAGAGAAGCTCCTGAGAATCTATCTGCATCCTCCCAGTGGTATCACCTTTATCTGCTCATACTCATTCACGTCCCTGCCCTTCAGCTACTCATCATCTAACGTAAGAATGTATAAGCAATTCCTGCATCAAAGACAACCAAGTGCACTGGCCACTATCACACATTCCTCAGAAATCATACATGGCCTGTCTCTACATGGGAGAAATAAGCTGGTGAATACAAGAATCAGGGGGTAGCCTTTTAGACAGTCCAGGACTAAAAGTCTGTATGTTCTTTTTAAAATCTGACTTTTCCCCCCCGCCCCACCATAGTTCTTTGTTTTCTTCTCATGTCCTGCTAACCTGTTATTTATTTTATATTTGGGCACAGCTCCTTCTTTTCTTTTACAGATGATTTACACAGCTGAATTAATATTTGTAAATGGAGGTTCTGGCCCTAATCTTTTAAAATTTCTTTACAAGGAAAATTAAGTTGATCCATTAACTCAAACTGTATGGAGCATCTAGTCTGTGTGTAGCACAGTGCTTGACATGCTGACTTTTCTCAAGTGCTATCCTGAGTCAGAACCGTCCTTAAAATTCTTGTAAGCATGGTTCTCCTAAGGAAAAGTCAGATGAACAGATATAACTGATGCTCCCTTTATCTTTTCTCTTAGTGGCTTACTAGCCACCCTTTTATTGTCATATGTTTCCAGTTTCCATTGGAGACTGAAGTCATCAATTTCAAGCAGAAAGCTAGCCAATTTCAGTTTCCTTTCTAGTTCAGAAACAGCTTTATTGTTCGGCATGGGGTGAGAAGAAGGATGCTCCAATTAGCATGCAGGCTTATTAAAGTCCATATATTTTTTTGCCTTTTATTTTGTATCATCAGTAAGAATCAGACCTGGACAATCACATTCTGGGCCTATGAAACTCAATTTATTTATTTTGTCACTCAGCATAGTTCTCTGGGTCTTTTTTTTACATGCCTTTCATGGTACATGACAAATCAAAGAAGAAAAATAGGTGATAACCTCATATTAGGCTTCTCAGACTTCAAGGAATTTGAAAAGTGGAGAGCCTAGGAAGTACGATAAATATATTTTCTTTCAGCAGCTGTCAAGCGCTAACTATAATTATCTGTTCTGTGCTTTATCTGCTATGACATGGAAGGAAAGCTTAAGAAGAAGTGTAACAAATGGCCCAATTTTTATCACTTACCAGAGGGACAGTACAGACTGAGGAAAAGCTACGAGTTTGCCCAACTTCTTTTCAGAAAATTTGGCAGAATTAACATCAGGCCCGGCTGTCCTGCCTGGGACAAGCTGGCAGCTTGGTAAGGCTGACAGGCTCTCCGGAAGGGCCCTCCAGGTCTCTATGATTCCCGGGTGAGAGTAAACTCTGACTGCCACCCTCACAGCCAAAGCCTCCCTCCTCCTCCATTGACTGCAGTTGGAGAAAACTAATGCTCTTTGAAAATCCATGCTGCTTGGGACGTCCCTGGCGGTCCAGTGGTTAAGACTCTGCCCTCCCAATACAGGGGACCCGGGTTCAATCCCTGGTCAGGGAACTAGATCCCTCACGCCACAACTAAAAGATCCCACGTGCGGCAACTAAAGATCCCATGTGCCGCAACGAAGATCTCACTTGCCATAACTAAGGCCCGGCACAGCCAAATAAATAAATAAATATTAAAAAAGAAAAGAGGGCTTCCCTGGTGGCGCAGTGGTTGAGAGTCCGCCTGGCGATGCAGAGAACATGGGTTCGTGCCCCAGTCCGGGAAGATCCCACATGCTGCAGAGCGGCTGGGCCCGTGAGCCATGGCCGCTGAGCCTGCGCGTCCAGAGCCTGTGCTCCACAACAGGAGAGGCCACAACAGTGAGAGGCCCGCGTACCACAAAAAAAAAAAAAAAGAAAATCCATGCTACCAACTTGACACACATCAATCAAAATGTTAAACACTTAGACTCTTTGACCCACTATTTCTATTTTTAAAAATTTGTCTGCAGATAGACTCAAACAAGTATGCATCAGTATGTACTCCTGTAGGAGGATATTCACTGCAGCAATGTTACCATATAAGTGGCTGGAATCAACCTATTCATCAAGTTTCTGTTTCAATAAATCACAGTACACACATATAATGAATCGCAGTGGAGCTATAGTGATGAACACAATAAAATACAGAATAGGACAAATATTTTGATCTGATTTGTACAGGAAGGGCAAAAGAATACACGGATGTGCTTGTATAGGCAAAAAACATTTCAAGAAGAATATATTTAAGTAAGTGTTGACAGAGGTTAGCCTTTGGGGATTTGCAGGTGGTAGGGAAAATTTGTACTTTTCAGCTTATACCCTCTGCCTAGTTTGGATTGTTAACATGGACAGGCAGGAAATACGGTAGTTAAGAGCTCAGCTGCCTGAGTTCCTGCTCCTTTACCAGCCAAGTAACCCTGGGCAGGCTAATCTCTCTTTGCCTTAGTTTCATCATCTATAAAATGGGGATTCATTCAGGGCAATTTTTGAGTATCTACTATATCTACTATATGGCAGGCAATGGAAATATAGAAATGAATAAAACATACAAGAATACCTGCCCTCCGCAGTGGTTAAGAATCCGTCTGCCAATGCAGGGGACAAGGGTTCGATCCCTGGTCCGGGAAGATCCCTGGTCTGGGAAGATCCCACATGTCGCGGAGTAACTAAGCCCATGCGCCACAACTACTGAAGCCCATGCACCTAGAGCCCGTGCTCCGTAACAAAGAGAAGCCACAGCAATGAGAAGCCCGAGCACCGCAATGAAGAGTAGGCCCCGCTCGCCACAACTAAAGCAGCAACAAAGACCCAACACAGCCAAACATAAATAAATAAATAAATAAATGTATAAAAAAGAAAAAAAGAACAGTACCAAAAAAAAGAATACCTGCCCTCGTAGACTTCACAATCTTGTCAAAAGAGATAGACAATTAAAATATACATATATATGTATGTATATGCACACATATGTATATATGTAAAATATATGTCAGATAGTAAAGAGTGCTATGGAGAAAAATAAAACAGGAAAGAGGAGAGGTAATGGTGTGGGGTGGGATATTAATAGGACCTACCTCATAGAGTAACTGTGGGAACTGAGTTAATGCATGTTGGTCACGTAGAACACTCAATAAATATGAATTATTATTATTGCTATGAGCATATATTACTTTAGCATGTAAAAGTAAATGATAATTTTGTTTTGTTTTGTTTTGTTTGCGGTACGTGGGCCTCTCACCGTTGTGACCTCTTCCGTTGCGGAGCACGGGCTCCGGACGCGCAGGCCCAGCCGCCATGGCTCACGGGCCCAGCCGCTTCGCGGCCTGTGGGATCTTCCCGGACCGGGGCACGAACCCGCGTCCCCTGCATCGGCAGGCGGACTCTCAACCACTGCGCCACCAGGGAAGCCCCTAAATGATAATTTTTAAACAAACCCATGCCCCCAGGAACCTTTGACTAAAATCTCACCTCTTTCTTTAGTAGTTTCTGAAACTTCAAAATGGGGATATACTTTTTCATTTATGAGTATAAAATCATGTGGTCCAGCCACACTGGCCTTCTCCCCATCCCCTAAAGCACCAGACTCTTTGTTGTCTGCAAGCTCGTCTGCACATTTTCACCCACCAAACTCCTCCACATCCTCAGCTCGCCGCTTAAACTCACTCCTCAGAGAGTCCTGCTCCAACCTCCCTGATCTAAGTCAGATCTCCTCTCATAATCTCTCAGCCTATCTTTCCCTTTTCTCTCATAGCACTTAACCAAATGCATAGGTCAGCTGGGGTGGTTATTTATGAATATCTACTTTGCTTTTCAAGCCAAAAGAACTCCTTCCCAGTGACCACCTAGGTGGGGAAATGTGAAAGAGAGGAGAGGGGAAGCCAGGCATAGCGTGGGTGGGCAGAGTTCTCACTCCAGTTTAGGTGGAGGGGGAAGCAGCTGAGAAGGGATTCAGAATAAGAATGATCTGTAGGGATTTTTATATTGTTTGCTATAGAATGAGCAAGCATTTTACTTCTCAGTCACAGTAAGAGCATCCCAAAACACTCTGAGGTCACTTAGGAGCTATAGATGGGATCCTCCTTGAAACACACAGGGTCCCTCCACTATGAGCCAAGCAAGAATGAAGGGGTGTGTATGTGTGTGTGTGTGTGTGTGTGTGTGTGTGTGTGTGTGTTGTCTAGTGATTTATCAAAATTTGAAAGGATTGATGGTTGGTTTGTTTTAATTTATTTTTGGCTGTGTTGGGTCTTTGTTGCGGTGCACGGGCTTCTCATTGTGGTGGCTCCTCTTGCTGCGGAGCACGGGCTCTAGGTGTGCGAGCTTCAGTAGTTGTGGCACGTGGGCTCAGTAGCTGTGGCTTGTGGGCTCTAGAGCGCAGGCTCAGTAGTTGTGGCGCACAGGCTTAGTTGCTCCGCGGCATGTGGGATCTTCCTGGACCAGGGCTCGAACCTGTGTCCCCTGCATTGGCAGGTGGATTCTTAACCACTGCACCACCAGGGAAGCCCAGGATTGATAGTTTTGCCAAGGATGTGAGGAAATGTGCAAAGCTGATGGGAAGAAAAATTGATGCAATTTCTCCAAAAGAGGATCTCATAATATGGAACAATATAAAATATATGTGACTTTTGATCAAGGAATCCCCATTTCTAGAAATATAACTTAAGGAGTTAACTGAATGATCTTACTCTCTCATCCAACAATTCTATTTCTAGGAATTTATTCCAAGGAAGTAATGACAGATGTGTTGGAAAGAATATGCAAAAAGAGGCTCATCTTAGCATTGTTTATAATAGTCAAAAATTAGAAACATATGTTAACATATGTTTCTAACATATATGTTCAATGATGGGGGATTGGTTAAATAAATTTCATCAGTGGAATATTATTAATCTATTACATTAATTTATTAAGGGCCCACAATGTGCCAGATATTATTTTGGGTGTTGGAGACACAGCATTAAATGAAACACAAAAAGCCCTGCCTTCGTGGAGCTTACGTGTTAGTGGGAAAAGACAGAAATAAGTAAAATAAATAAAATATAGAGCACGTTAGAAAGTGGTAGGTTCTCTGGAGAAAATAAAACAGAAAATGGGATAGGAAGTGGGAAGACATTTCAACAAAAACTTGAAGGGAATTAAGAAATAAGCTGCACATCCTGGGAGAAAGCCTTCCAAGCAGAGAAGATAGCAATTGCCAAGACCCTGAGGGGGCAGGTTACCCCACAGTTCTGAGAAAGAGTGAGGAGGCTGGTGTGACTGCAGAGGAGGAGGTGAGGATTGTACATACAGCCTTGTAGGCCCGTGTAAGGAGCTGGTTTCTACTTTGAGACAGGAAGCCTTTGGAAGGTTTTGAGCAGAGGAGGGGCAATATCTGTCTTATTTTCAGTAGGTTTACTCTGGCTGAGCACTAGACAATATGTGGGCAAGGTGGAAGCAACAACTAGGATCCAGTGCAGCCAAATAAATAAATATTAAAAAAAAAAAAAGAAGAAGAAGGTGAGAAGGGGTGGGTCTAGTGTGGATGGTCAAAGCGAAAGGGTTGACATTAGGGATTAGTCAGGATAGGTAGTTCATTCCGTTCCTCATTAAAATGGTGTTATGCAAGGCCATCTAATGACTTAGAATGATGTTCTATTACGTTTTCTAAAAGCATATTTACTGAGCACTTACTCTATGCGCTGCATTTTGCAAAACACTTTAAGCATTATCTTGCCTAATTCTCCCAGTGATCCACCTGACTCCTTCAATCAGTAGCCAAATCCTCTAACTTCTACCTTCGGCATGTTTTTCTCATATCCAAGCCTTTCTATTTATCCCACTGCCACCATCCCAGTGCAGTCCCTTTGTTAACCTCCTCCTTGACCTCTGTAAGATCTTTTGAACTGGTCTTCTCGCCCCCATCTCTCTGCTCTCACCTTTTGGCCTATCTCAACTTAGTTACTTTATATTCATGCTAATCCACTACCTCTGCTAAGAATCCTTCAGAGATTCTCCACTTAGTTTCCCACTTTCCAATCTTGATTTCTATGGTACCCCACGCCTACTCCACATTTCAGCCACGTGGTCTACTTGCAATTGTCAGGATCTTTTCCTTGGTCTCCTTTCTCTATCTAGAAATCATGCTCCCCCCATCTCTGCCTGTTGAAACTCTGCTGATTATTCCAGAAGCAGGTCAAGTGTCAACTGTTCAAATATGTTTTCTTCTTTTCCTATCAACTCTATATTGCCATTCCCGCATTGCTTACCACATGTTAACATTATGTCATCATTTGTACGTCATTATTTGTGGACTTATCTTTTCTGCCTACCAATATTTCTGAAGCCCCTATGACATGTCAAGGATATATACTAGGCATTTTACATGTGTTATCCAATTTAATTGAATCCTCACAATAGCCTTGTGAGATAGGTGTTACCATCCCCATTTTACAGATCAGGAATCTGAAGCTGTCAGAAGTTAATTAACTTGCTCAAAGTAGCATCCTTACTAAGTGGCAGAGTCATCATTCCTTCACCAAATTTTATTCTAATCCATGTCTGCCAGATTCCTAAGCCCTCTGGGCTTTTCAACATAGATTGGGATGTCCCTTTGGGGGCTATTAGCACTGAAGCCTCAGGGCAATACCTATCTGGGAAAGGCAGTTTTCTCTTCCTCTCTCATTTGATATAGATTCGTTGTGCTATAGAAAATGCTCCTTTGGCTCTCAGTCAGCACTTAGCCTGGGCTAGCACAGGACTAAAGAAATGATTCATGAAGACAAACGCCACACAGGATGTTTAGTTCCACCGGTGACCCTGATTATTGTAAAACTGTGAAAGGAACGCCAAGCCCCAGCACACGTTTAGCAATCTAGAACTCCCAGCTCTCTGCCTCCTCAGTTTAGGCTTTACCCTAAACCTCTTTGTTCCCTGATTCGATCCAGACGGATGCCTCAGATTTCAGAAACAAGGCAGGAACAGCATTGTTGTCATGAGGGTCAGCCTTGGCCGATAAGACTCCCTGCCATTAATACCCAGCAAAGACGCACGAGAAATTCACATGAAGAGTAAGAACAGGGAAGGGTTAGTCTACCCTGAATTGTTTTTTTTCACCATTTAGGATTGGAAGCCCCTAAAACTTATTGGGTCAATTCATACTGCCAAACAAAGAATATTATAATAATGGGTTTATTCTCTTCCTTATTGTTTTGGAGTCGAGGGTGTTCAGCAGCCACTGTTTGCTCAAGAAGAGTGTAAACAGGACTTGCTGACGCCCGTGGCCAACATAGATGACTTTTAAGCCACTTTCACTCCGGCATGGGGTGTGGATCTAATGGTAAAGAAGCTGAATGGGAAAGAGAGTTAGATAACTCTAATTTGTGTTTTATTTGTATTTTCTCTTTCAGTCCTCAAAGCAATCTTTTTTGAGGTAGGTGTTATTGAAATACCAATTCTACAGATCCAAAACCTGGGTGGTAAGTAACAGGCAGGGACTGGAACCCTGGTATGTTGAGTTCCACAGCTTTCCACTGCTCTCAGCTTATGCTCTGTGGCAAGGCCTTTTGCTTAGGCAAATGCCAATCATTTAAAAAGGACTAAAGGCAAAATTTCTACAAAAGTTAGAGCTCTCAAGTATCAATATTCTTCCCTCCCTCCCAAGCAAGATGATACAAAGTGTTTAATTTCTTAACCGGCTCGTATTTTCCATAGTGGACAAACATATCAACAAGAAGTGGTAGTTGAACTGTAAGATTGTTACCTTCCACACAGGGGGAGTCCTATGTTGGATTCTTAGGCAAGTGAGTTTGCTTGATGGAACTCACTTGGTTGGTTAGACCACAGGCCACCAAGGCCAGTAAGCAACACTTACTGACAAAATCATCCTGTTCCCAGCCATCTTTAAAACAGGTCATACAGTGACTGGGTGAAAATGTGGATGGCCCAGGGCAGGACACTGCTGGTACTGATACAAGTTACAAAAATTTCCACTGACTGGGGTCACTTGTTCATATTCATGAATGAAGTGAAGTATCTTTATTCACACAAAAATTCTCTTCTCTCTTCCCACCCCCCTCACTTCTTCATGATCTGTTTTGTCATAGATGGTCTAATGGTTAGAATACCGTCATAATAATACATTTCCATATGGGACGGGGTTATGGTTGCTAATCACTAGTTAACCATGACAACTTATAAATAATATTTCAACCTCTCAAAACCTTAGCCAAGTATGACATTTCAGATTAATTGTACAGGGCTAGACTCAACGTATTACAAAGTCTTTCATATTTCACGTAGATAACAACTTTATTTGCCTTCTGCCATGAAGTTCTTGTAAATATGTTGTTGCTGCGTCTGCCATATGGTTTTTAAAAAGTTACTCAGAACACAACCAATTATTGTTATTTCAATACCATAGAAACTACTGAGTTTTGTTACTCCTTTTTTGTATCCCTCCAAAAGAATGTTCAAAGGCATTTTTGGTTGGAAGACATTCACTACTTATTCTCTGAATTATGTTGGCAACATTTTAGAAACACCTTGAAAAAGACTTACGACATATGTCAGCAAAAGTCCAGAGAAGGAAAGTAGAGATTGGCTGAAAGTGAGATACTACAGAACTCAAAGTCTGGCCAAAGGTGGGTCATGCACTGTCAGGTACACTAAAGAAAGCACACCGGGGGAGGCAAACTATAAACAGGATCCACATTTAGCAGCCCACAAGGAAACTGGATGTTTAATACCAAGGGAAGAGAGGTGATGGGATCCTTCAGTCCCCCTTGCAGACCTCCCATTTTCATACTTTCTTGAAGCCATGATAAAATCACAAGGATTCCCACTTCGATTCATTATTTTCCGTTGGCCTTCCAAACTCCTTTCTTACCCCACTTCTCCCTTTTCCCACTTTCTATTTTGCCCCTCTGTACATAATCTTTTGTTTTCAACCACTTTTAAGGTAATTTCATCCCAGCTGGGAAACAACCCATGTCTTCTCCTTCCCTCATTCCCAAGTCCAGGCACTCAGGTCCCTCCTGAGGTCCTTGGAGCTGGGACCTTTCCCCTGAGCTCAGCAGCCCAAGCTGTGAGGCTGATCTGTTTCGTGAGTCCTCCAGTGGGCTGGCTTCTCCATGACGCCAGTCTACTCCTCTTCCTCCCCCACCCCCATCCCCAAAGAAACCTAAACTCCGTGGCTTCTGAAAATGTCTTGCGTGGGTCCCAAGATCCCTGCCGAGATCCAAGATTTTCTGACCTAAGTGGGGTCGGGTCGGGAGGAGAGTACCTCTTTGCAGGCGTGAAGCTCCGGTCCCGCTCCCTGAGTCACCTGGAAGGTGGTCCCAACCCAGAGCAGCAGCCGCAGAAGCCGGAGTGTGCGCGGCTCGGTTCTTCCCCTGCCCCTGGCAGAGGGATGGAGGCTGTGCCCAGGCTCAGCCATAGTGTTGTTCTGAGCGAGCGGCAGCAGCGGTTCAGGTGCTGCGGCTGCAGCTACTGCTGGAAGAAGGCGGAAAAAAAGGGGAGGGAGGTTCACAGGGGGGAGGATGCAAGGGGCTGGGCTCGCTTCAGTCACCTCCCTGCGGCTACGCCTAGGCAGCCCATCCTTCCTCCTCCCTCCTTCCTCTTCTCCTCCTCCTACCCACGTCGCCTTGGCAACCGCCTCCTCGTTCCCTCCGCGCGGGTGGGGCACCGGACCACTAGCTCCTCTGCAGCTCACCTGCCGGTCGCCATGGCAGCCGCCGCCACTGGCGCGCGCGGCGTGGGAATGCGAGTGCCCAGGGTCTGCAACCGTCCCAACAGGCGCTCACAGGGCTCGTGTAAGGAACGCGGTGGAAACAACCTCCAAGCCATCGCCACCAAATTCATTATTTCGTAGCCATCGGCTACTTATGAACACCTCTAATTTTGCAGACGTGGCGTTCTATATATACTTATTAAGCACCTCCTCTGTGTGAAGCGATAGTAAAATGATTGAGATGCCGTCTCTTCTCCAGAGCTTATAGCCTGGAAGAGTGGCCCCGGCACGTGTCACCTACTCTAACAGCCTCTTCTGGAGATCTTACTTCCACCCCGCCAAATCCATCTGTGCCTTTACAACCGGCGCTATGCTAAGCCCTGAGACTCCTTTAAGCAAGGAGAGTTTGCCTTAGCCGGCAATTTTCCAAGCACGACACCTGGACTCTTCCGTCTCTTGACATCCCCATTCTCTCATCGCTTTGAGAAATCCTTTGGTTAGATGCCAGGAGGAAGGACATTTCTGGGCCACCTTTTAGGAATACTTTCTTTAACTGAAGTCTTTTGCAGAAGACCTGTTCGGCGTTTTTCACCGAAGTCTCACGAGTGCCAATCCAGGGCTCCCCGGTACACTCAGCGGCGCTTTCCCTCTGCGTTCCCAGTAGCTTCTTCCCGAGGGGCCTCCCGCGTTGGACCGCCAGGTGGCGCCATTCTCGGAGGGAATTCGCCTCAGTCATAGACGGCGGGGTAGTTGCCTGGCAACTGAAATTGGGCGTGCCAAACAATTGGGACCCCGGCTCCTCCGCGTGCAAGATTGTGAGCGGCTGCGCGGGCCTCTCATCACTCTTAAGAGTGTCTCGCTCGGCATTTTACCATGCCTCTCACCCGAGACCCTTTCCAGCATCCTACGTTGGAAAACGATGATTCCTACTTGGGAAAACTGCGGGCTTCCAAGGTACTGAGGTTTCTTGCGCAGATTCCCAGTAGGGTCGACCGCACTCTTCTTTCTGTCGGCGCGACAGGAAGAGATGGTAACTTGAAGGACTATGGTGAGGACACTGAGTCAGGTACCGGAGAAGTCTGTTCTCTGCCTTCCTCCATGTCCCCATATTCAGGTCTGCCAACATTTCACAGGTGCTTTTGAGCAGAGGCAAGTGGAGTTCTAGTCCAGAGGAACAAGAGGCACTCACAGCCCTAAGCAATGATTGCCAAAATGGGGCTTACCCAGGCCCAGGTTCCACTTTTCTCGTAGAAGTATTTGAGATGTTTGAAGTGGTGAAAAATAAGGTGAACTAAATGGTAATTGTGGCTTAATAACAAAATCAAAGCACTCTCTTTTGTTTATTCAACATTTATTATTTACTGTATGCCGGGCGCTCTGCTAAAAACTGAGGATGTATAGACACATTAGATTAGCTCCTGTTCTCAGGGAAATCTAGTATAAAAGCCAGACTGACAACAGCAACAGCAAAAGTGCTTGCACAGCAGCACATGTGTTGTGACAGTTATATGTGGTTTCTCATGGGAAACAGGAGCTTAAAGGAAAGCCTCCCAGAGCAGGTGAGTTTTGACATTCAAATATGAGTCAGCTGGACCAGGGGAGGGAGGAGGTGGAATGTAAGTTAGGAGGAAGGAAACAGGAACCAGACATTCAAGGCAAAGGGAGCAGCAGGTGCACATACATGGAGAGGAGGATGATGGTGGCCTCTTTGGGACCAAAGAGTCCAAAGTGGCTGAAGCGTTGGTGTGAAATGGAGGAGTGGAGAGGGTGGAAGCTGGAGAGGTGACCCTCCTGGGGTGGGTGTGCTGTGTACAGCATGCTAGTGAGCTAGGTTTTCATCCTGGGGAATCATCTCAGGACTGTAAGCACTGCAGTGGCATACTAGATGGGTGTTGTAGAAAGCACAAGTGGCAGTGGATTGGACAGGATGTTAGTGCGACAAGAGGGATCAGCTACGAGGCTGGTGCAGCGATCTCCAGGAGGAATAACGGATGTACAGCAGTGATGCAGAGGATGGCGGTAAGATGCAAAGGGCAGGACTGTTGGGACTTTGTGGCTGACTGGACATGGGTTCAAGAGAGTGGATGAGTCAGGGAGAGCTTTCTGAGGGCTTACCTGATACCATTTACTGAATGAGGCATCCAGGGAAAGCAAGTTTGGGGAGAAAGATGTTGAGATCAGTTATGTAGCTGTTGTTTTCGTGGTGCCTGTGGGACATTTCCATAGAGATGAAGAGTAGGCAACCTGGTTGAGAGCTGTGGGTTGAAAATGTCTGGAAGCCACAGTATTCATCTGGTGGTTGAAGGTATAGGAGAGAATGAGCTCATCCAGTGAATGTGAGAGTCAGAAAGGCAGAGACAACCCCCCTGGAGAATACCACTAAGGGACAGAGAGAGAAAGCAGAGCTGAGAAGGAAGCTGAGAAGTAATAGCCAGAGGTAGGAGGAGAACCCGGAGGATCTGGACCCACATAGGATGGAGAGAACATTTCATGGAATCAGAGTCGTGGTGCAGAAACCGCAGAGGTCAGAAGGTCAGGACTGGAAAGGATCCACCTGACCTAGCCACAAATGTCAGTGGTCACCAGCAAGAGTAGTTTCAGTGGGTGCTTGAGGCAGAGGCCAGACAGCAGTGGGCAGAAGAGGGAATGGGAACGGGGAGGAAGTGGAGGTGGCAAGTGTTGACTCTTTAAGAAGGCTGGCTCGGTAGGGAAGGTCATGGAGTGGGTAGCTAGACAGTGACGAAGGAATGAGGAGAAGCTGGGTACAGGGGCTGGCAGGATAGCACAGGGCCCTAAAGCACCAGGAAGGGCTGGGTTCAGGGAAGGGTGACTCTTGAATAAAAGGGACTTCCCTTTCTCTGAGAGGGAAGGAAAATGGATGTGAAGATGGCACTCACGCTCGACAGGCTTGACTTTCTCAGTGAAAGACCGTCTCAGCCTTCTGCTTATAGAGGCTTATGCAGCCTTCGAGGAATGGGAAGAGAGCTGCCTGTGCTTGCATCATATGTATTTGTAGTTTTCCCATTTCCTTTTTCATCTTTCTTGGTGACAGTATACTGCCTGGTTCACACCACTCAATTAATGCCTAATTGAGCTGAGTCACACAGCACTGTGTTATATACAGGGGAGGAGGAGGGTTCCTACATCCAATAGGTTGAACGAGATTTCTACTAGGTTGTAGTTGTACTCACTGGAACTCAGTCATTGATTCAATCAATATTTCATTTTAGAACACCATGTGTTATGTCGCTGTGCTAGGCACTGGGGATACAGTGGTGAACAGTATGGCATTTTACATGTAATGAAGAAATCAGCTGTGTGCTTTTCATATTCGTACTTGTGGGGTTTTAATTAGAGGACTGAACATCCAATGAACTTTTTGACATTCCTGCAGACACAATGACCCTTCCCTGCTTACTGAAATTTTCTCACCTGCCTAGACACTGCTCTCTCCTGATTCTCTTGTCTCTGACTGCTCCCACCACCACCCCCATTATAATACTGTGCAGTCCTCATGAACTGCCTCTTCCTTGTTGGTCAGACGCCTTTTTGCAGGCTTCAACCACCACTTCAGGGGGATGACCCCCAGATCTCTTCTACTTGTTCTGAGCTCTCCTCCAACAACTGCACACCTCCAATTTCCTACCTGTTAATTGCATTAGGATATCTTCTCTCTTCTTCAAGCTCAGGACTTCTAAACCTGAGCTCATCTTGCCTCTCTGCTCCCCACCCTTCACCTCCTGTCCCACTTCACCCCTTTCCCTGTATTCCTGGCCCATTTCTGTCAGTTCTGAGATTGAAAACTTAGGAAGATCAGAAGCCTGGGAGTCTTGCCCCATTTCATTCTTCTCTTTTAGATGTTTGCGATTCAGTTAAAATGGGATGGGATGAGGGGATGGATGTCACTGACCCTATCACATCAGCAAGGCCTCTGGTAACCAGGGGTCGATGTGGTTTCTCTTTTGCAGAAACTGCCATATAAGAACCCAACTCACCTTGCTCAGCAACAGGAACCCTGGTGTCGACTCAGCTCAACTCCCACAATCACGTCCATGAGGCAGGCTGTTTATTTTTTTGATCCTGAGGTACCTAGCATTGAAATGCTATTTCTCCTTATATCCACTTAGGACTAATTAATATCCTTTTTGAAAGGTAGTCTGTCCCTGACTACCTTAGCATCTTTATCTTGTCCCCAATCCAAGATCCTACCAAATCTAAAACCAAATACCAACTTATCAACTTCCTCTGGGAAGTCAGAAGGCTTGGGTTTTGCTGCAGTTGATTATCTGGAGCAAATCATTCTCTCACCAGACTTCTCATTATAACCATGAATGAGGTAAGGCCCGTTAAGCTCAAGTCCAGGACAATATAGTGGTTCTCATGTCTCCAGGAGAGCTCCCCACTCCTTAGACCTAACCATGAGACAATTCTTTATGGACAAGAGTTAAGAAGTCATCATGTATAGTAATTTGGTATGTAGGGAGTTGGTGGATCTCAGGCCCAGAAAGGGTTCACTCTGCTTTGGGGCAAGAGTAGAGCCGAACAGAACCCGACTAGAGCAGGTGCAAATGTGGCAAGTTAATCCTGGGAGTGGCGGGGTTGGCTTCCTCCGTAGATACCGAAGGACGATCTGGATTTCCGATTAGCAGCCTTGTACAACCACCACACAGGGACGTTCAAGAGCAAAAGTGAGACACTGATACACCAGGAGACCATTCAGGATGCCCATGGGTAAGTGGTGGAGGCGGAGCCTCTCCCTAAGTACAACGCCAATCAAGTAAGGTAAAGTGTCATCTGGGAAATAACAATCAATAGGTTCTTGTTTCTATAGATTTCTGTTATTTTTTACTTCTGTAATACAAGTTCTGTTTTTTTATTTTCTAAAATGAACAGAGATCTTCCAAGATTGTGCTCATCTGTAGCACAAAATCTTTGGTTCATTCCAGAGGGTAAAAACGGCCTTCAGCTGCTTTATTTTATTTTTATTTTTATTTTTTTGCGGTACACGGGCCTCTCACTGTTGTGGCCTCTCCCGTTGCGGAGCACAGGCTCCGGACACGCAGGCTCAGCAGCCATGGCTTACGAACCCAGCCGCTCCGCGGCATGTGGGATCTTCGCGGACCGGGGCACGAACCCGTGTCCCCTGCATCGGCAGGCGGACTGTCAACCACTGTGCCACCAAGCGAAGCCTCAGCTGCTTTAAGGTTGCATGCAACTCTTTCCCTCCTTACCTTTCTTCTCCTGATTGATTTCACTCTCCCGTGTTCTTCCCCACACCATCTTCTAGAATCAAGATCCAATTCTCTGGAGAATCTTTATCCCCTCCCCAGCCACCCGCCATCACTTCCCAAGCTAACATCAGACACTGGATCAACCCTAAGAAGGAGTCTATTCACAGCATCCAGGGATCCATAGGTAAGGGTCAGAAGACTGAGGGGTGGGAGGCAGATGGATGGTGCAAGAGTTTTTCTAAATGGTCACAGGAATCAGGGAGTTGAGGTGATTGGCTATTAAGGAACATCAGGGATAACTGAGAGTCTGGCACATATCAGACTAAAACCAGGGGACATGCTGACTGTAGAGCTAGGAAATGAATTCAGTTTTTCAGAGCCACTACCTCAGCCTTAGGTCTAGTGGACAAAAATTTTCAGCAAAGGGCAGAAACCGGGGAGTGAAAGACCTATAGCTACCTCCCATCAGTCCTCTATATGCCAGTTTCCTCAGCTGTTAGAACCTTCTCCATTGTCCCCATAAATGTATGGGCGACAAGTTCCCAGAAAAGGCAAAGGATCTGAAATTCACAGCCCACTCCCTCTTCTCTTTTCTCCACAGTGTCCCCTCACACTGCAGCCAGCAATGGAGGATATTCCCGAAAGACTGACGGTGGCTTCTTCTCCACCTAAGTGTTGACGGGCCCCTGGACTAATTAATCATAGTGGAACATCCTGCCGCCCATCTCCATGAAATAGATTTGTGTAAGATGAAGCCTGGAGTATCTGTTACCCATGGACTACCAGTTGCCACATGACTACTCTTAAAATATGGAAGTTTCTCAACTTCTAGAAACTAATCCTGTTGGGCATATTTGCAACTCGGAAAGTCATCTTGCTGAAAAGATACAGATTTAGGACAGAACAGCACTGTTTTTGGCAGGAGACAGGTATTCACGTTTTGTGAACTGGAGTCATTCGAACCATATCCATTCAACATTTCTTGCAAACTTTTTTTTTTTTTTTGGTGGTATGTGGGCCTCTCACTGTTGTGGCCCCTCCCGTTGCAGAGCACAGGCTCCGGACGCACAGGCTCAGCGGCCATGGCTCACGGGGCCCAGCCGCTCCGCGGCACATTGGAGCCTCCCAAACCGGGGCACAAACCCGTGTCCCCTGCATTGGCAGGCGGACTCTCAACCACTGCGCCACCAGGGAAGACCCTCTTGCAAACTTTATGTGTCAGGTACTGAGCTAAGTGTTGGGAAAGCAAGAATGGACATAGTCCATTCTCTTGAGCTTACAAACACTAATTTTAGTAGCTCTTTGTGGCATTAACACTTACGCTGAGGTCACGCTTAACAGATTTCAGACCTTCTGGATTTAGTCATCTGCTGAGCTCTACTTTTCCATGAGGGCTCCATCTCCCTGGCTCCTTGCCATTGTTCATTCTCTTAACTCTGCTACTGTCTCCTTGCCTGGGAGTCAATTCTCTTTTCTTTGCCTTGATTTGTGCTGTGATATATAGCCCCCTATTCTTGGAAACAGCGTTCAACAACCTGATCCTAGGGTCTGAAGGTACCTAAAAACTGATACAGTAATGTGGTTTCTAAAATTACAAGCCACTCACAGGAGCCTGCTGTTAAAATGAGCAAGAAATGGCAGACCTTTTAGAATATTGTACACTAAGTTCCCATTTCTAAGATTGGACAGCATATGCATTGTTGAATAAATCAGATATGAAAGGGCTTCTTCCTGGTACTCAGGTGCAGGGTCAATACCACCAAACTATTACAGCCCCTCTTCCACCGAGATACTCCAATCGGTTCATAGTGTTTGCTGCCCAGTGGCAATATTTTCAGTTCTCTTTATTTAGAATAGCTGAAAGTGGCAGAGTGGGTGACTTTCTGGGATAATCACCTCATGTGGGTTGATACTGAACATCAAAAAATTTATTACTGCGATCCATGCATGGAGGCTTTAAATAATATAGGTTCCTAGACAAGCCCCCCCCGCCCCCCGCTAATTCTAATTCAGTAAATCCGGTGCGGGTCCCTGGAATCTGAATTCTTGTAAGGTCTCCAAGTTCTCTTACAGATATATACACGTATACAGACATGCATATATACATATATCCCTTCGCGGCAGGCGCTGTATAGTGCCTTTAGACCGGGGGCACCAGTGTTGGTACCATACAAAAGAGTCATTATGACAAGTCGGGTCTAAAGAAAAAAAGGGAGGCGGCTACAAAACTGCAGCGGGGAACAAGGCCTCCATATCCTTTCAGCTCCCGCTCCCGCGGGCGAGGCGACGGCTCATTCTACCTCCGTCCGCCAGCGCCCGGGGCCCGCAGCCGACCGTTGACATGTTAGCCTCAACGCCACGGGCGGCCGTGCCCTGGGCCCGGGCTCAGATCAGAATCGCCTCGATAATCAGTGGTCCAGGACAAGCCCAGCCTCATCTATCTGATCAATTCATCACTTCTGAGCGCCGGGCCTCGTAGGACCAGCTCCGGGACCTCCGGGACCGCGGCGTTGCCACCGCCCAAGGGGCCTCGCTGCACAGCGCCCCGAGGAAGGGGCTTCGCAGGAGGGGAGCTTTTCATTTCGGGTTGGTCCGGCGGGGCGGGAGTCACAACCCGATCAAATAAGATCAAGGTGTAGGCCGGGGGAGGGGCACGGGGGCGGGCGCACGCACTCGCCTTGCACGCACCACGCGCGCACTCACACATTCTCGCGTCCACTCACACACACAGCCCGCAGGCGCCTTCCACACACCTCGCCACACTTCTGACCAGCCTCACCCCACGCCGCTCTCCCTCCGGTGAAAGGGCGGAAGTACGCAAGCTCCTTTAAAGCCTTCCGCCCCGGAGGGTTCTGGGAGGAACAACCGAGCACAGGCCCTCGCCGAGTGCGCACTTTCCTGCCCCCACGTGGCTCGGAGGGGAACCAAGGGCCCAGGTAAAGGCGGGACAAATTCCCACAATACTGAATTGTGATTGTCCTTGGATCTCTGTGCAGCTACACATTTATATCCATATCTGTAGTTTTTCTTTGATCTTTGATCCAAGTTCTGGATATAACATGATTCAATCTCAAGAGACCTCTAGGTGAATGATTTCTTTCCCAGGGAGAAGGCAAATTCTGGTCATTACCAACATCAGCTTCCCTAGGAGCTCCTTCTCCCATGGGAGAAGGCAAACATCATTTTACCAAAGGGAAAGGTAAGAATAGATTACTTAAGTCCAAGGACTAGGTAGTTAAATATAGTAACTATATATACTACTAATATACTACCTAATATACACTAGGTAGTAGTATAAGTAAAGGTAGGAAGACATATCCCTGTCCCCACAGAGCCCTCTTGCTACCCAGAACTTGCTGTCGCAGTCATATTGCTGAATCTTCATTTACTTTCATATCCGCTAAAATAAATCTTTCAAGAATGAGTGTAAGAAAAAAAAAAGGAACAATTATGTAAGTTAGAATTAGCTCCTTTCACATCACAAAGCACAATTTGAATGTCTCAGTTCCTTCTTTTTCCTTTTTCAAGAAATACATATGTGAGGGGGGAAGACAAATCAGAATTTTGTTATCATTTGTACTTGTGCCAGTCCCACCATGTACTTGGAATAAACAAATTGGGGAAAAGTGTCCATTGTATGTACCAGAAGCCCAAGGATTTTCTAGGTATGTGGCTGGGTAACCTGATAACCTCATTTCACTGAAGAAGTTTATGGCTTGTAATGGCAGTTGATACTTTTAATAGCTTTGGTAGGTAAAATGTATTGGAGAATGTTATCTACATTGTTTAATACACCTCAAAATGTGTGTGTATATATATATATATATATATATATAAAAAATTAGTTCCCTCAAAGATATACCCTCATAGATTCTGAACTATATCATACATTCAGTGACCATCACAAGGGGTTAACAGGATTGATGATATTCACTAATATAAACTAAAAAGGTATACTATGGGCAGAACCCAGGGGAATATTGAACAAAGTTCAATAATTCAGCATGCATGTGACAAAATGGACAAAAACAGTAGGGAAAGAAACTTTATTTTCAAGGATTTGTGCAGACAATGGTGAATAAAAAGTCTTATTTCAACTATAAAAAGCTGACTTCATTCCACCCTGGCATACAGGGTTTATGGTGACGCCAGTTTGAATCTGAGGCAATACTGCTATCCCCCTTCTTCCACCCCTAAAAGACTCCCTTAGAGGAACAACTTCCTACAATTTTCAGTCAAAAATATATGACACATCAACCAAAGTGATGAATTAAACAAGTTTCTGCTTATCTAAAGTCAAGAAATGAAATAAGCTGTGTATTTGTTTCTTGCTGTAAATTACCTTCACTCTGTGTACTTTTTGGTACATTCTGGTATGAAAACATCTCAAAATATAACAGTTCAAGAGCTTAGGTCAAGATGACCCACCCAGGAGGCTGTAAAAACTGATCTGAACTGTGAAATGGGACTAGTTTAAAATATGAAGCAGCTCTAAACACCAAGCTTAGAGATATTAGCCCTATTAGGAAACAAAAGTCATTAAAGCTACAAAATAACAAGTGCAAAACATGCTGAACCTGTATTTCCAGAGAGTGACATTCCCGTTGGCCAACAGGTTCCAAACTCACACCCACAAGGTGTAACTCTTCTTTCTGTTCCACTAGCCTTCCTTTCTCTTGTGTGAAAGATCCTCAGAAATGACAATGAAAAATACATGAATCATTGAAATTTACCCTGTGGACCAATTCCTGAAGAGACAACAGCCATAACTCTGAGATGATTAGACATGTAGTGTTTACTTGATGACTTTCTATACTTCTAGGAACCATCAAAGCACTAAACTGAATGTTTCAGAACCTAAACTTCCTAGCAGCTTTTGTTCTTTTGGAATAAGACAAAAGACAATTTACTGCCACACTGGGGTCAACCACAGCCAACTTGTCCACAGTCAAGTTTACTTTAGTGAATAATTCCACTGGTAGACCTATGTCTCTGCTTGCTCTTTACAATAATTTAATTTTAGACCAATTCTTTTTTTTTTTAATAGAGAAGTTCTAGGCTTCAGAAATGCAACAGTTGATCCTTTTGCAGATAAAAGGAGGAGGGAATGGAGAAGTCTTCACTTCAAATGTAGAGTCATCTAAAATGATTTGTTCAGGAGTTCCCATACTCCATGGAAAAGCCCATCAATCTCAATTGCGAACCTCTGCTTTCCTTTACTTTAGAAAACACTCTCATTTTATTCATGGATTCTATGAACTGTCCAAACATGCCTATGAATGCCATCAACTTCTCTCATTCAAATTTCCCATGTTCTTATAATTTCCAAGAGACAGCTAAATACTACAATATGAAGAAAATTAAAAGTGGGCCAAGAAACACAAGTAATCGACTGAAAATTGCCATAACCCAGATTTAAACAAAGAATAAGTTTGTATGTTGGTTAACATGACAGAACTTCTATCTAACATCACAATAAATTCTAGATGACTTTACTAGTATATGAATTAATATACCAGATTTATTTATTTCTTCTACCCCAACTGCAAATTATTTCTTCAATAGTTTCTCTTTCCCCTAGTGGTGGCATTTAAAACTGAGTAACAGTATTTAGCACTCAGTAATTTAGAAAATATTTAAAAAGCTTTAGGAAAATAGCAACAGTTTCAATATACCATTTGAGGGGGTGAAGTTTCCTTTTGGGAATACTGGTGAATAGAACATTGTTTCTTGTCTAAGTTACTCCTTTCTGGTCTCATCACAGACAATTTCCAAATCTTATGTAGGCCCAGATTCTCTTGGCAAAACTCTCTGGCTACCAGCACACAGCACAGCTATTTCGTCTGTTCTCTTTTTGCAATGAGGATCATGCCTCTCTCTTATGTTCCCAGACGGGTATATGAAAGATAAATTTCCAAAGCCAAAAAATTCCTTGGCATTGTTTAACTCCTATTTCCCACCCAGCCTCCCCACCCCAGCCTCTCAGCCCCCTGCAATTTGCCAAATCCAAATCAAACACTAAAAAAAAAGTCAAGTCTTGAAAATTATCTCTCCTTCCAAGAAGTTTGAATACAGCTTATATCCTCCCCTAATGAGCCTCAGTGTGAAAAGTTCCTGATGAGGGGCTGAAGCACAAAATAGGTGACAGATTTTTAAGCAGGAGGTATGTAATCGTATCACTGAGGGGTGTAATTCATCTGGACATTATATGCTCTCTGCTGAGGACTGATTTACATACAGGTCAAAGGAAGCTGGCTTTCTGTAGTCCCCTGAAGCATAAATAATGTTTGTAACCACGAGGAGTTTTCCCCACATAAGGTAGGGGCAGATGCTGTGGTGTCATCCTGGGGACTTTGATGATTTTAGCTGAACTCTCCTACGCTGGGCCCAGGCTCCTGACAGGCTCTTCACCTTCGTCCCCTTGGTTGGCAGTTGATGAAATGGATGCTTTGGAATTCATTTTATAAACAGGACGTAGAAGGCCATTACAACGCAGGCGATTGCTACAGCAGCATGCAGCCTAGTTCCAATCACAGCAGCTAGCAGGAAAAAATAAAAGGAGAAAAGAAGTCAAACCCTGCCCTTCATATAAGTCCTCACTTTCAAGATTTGAAATCTCTAGTCACAGACGACGAGACCTATCAAGGGTCTCAAGAACCCACCCAGGAATGTATTTAAATACTACCCTTAAGCCCTAGGTTCTAGATGAATATACTGTTAGTTTATATTTTGCCTTATTTTGAAAAAAGATCTAGGTAAGTAGGACTCCAGATGAAGATGCCCCAAATAAAAAGTAAAAAAGCATCTGAGTTAATAAAATCAATACTTAAAAGAGACTCCAATAAATTCTTTCCAGAAATTCAGACAAAAAATTTTCACTGGGAAAATATTCCTTCCAACAACTCTAGTCCAATTAAAATTGTTTAATTTATATAGTTTTACTCCATGGAGAATACTAAAATTACCTTGGAGCTAAAATAAACAATTATGTAAAAGTTGAACCACATACAATTCCAGCCTATCCCACCCCCACCTTGCAGCACCTCACTGTCCAGAGATGGCAATCTCCTCTCCCTGAACAGATATGATCTTACCTTTGTAAAACACACCCCAAACTCCCTTCTTCTCTGAGAGCAGCCAGCTTTTGAGACGAGGTACTTTCTTGAAGTAGGCACAGGTGCAAACAAAGAGCAAACCAAACACCAGAATCCCATCCAAGGAGTACACTGTTACAGAAAGAGAAAAAAACCTTTGGTGCTAATCCAGTTTGGGACAGGTGATCCCCCTGGAGAACAGAATGTGATAAAATATCAAGATGATAATCTCAACTGCAGTGCCAGCCCTGACAAGAGGAAGCCAAGGTCCCGGGACTAACAAGGTTACCTTTCTGTTCCCCCAAATCACTTGTAGACAACCCCCTTACAAAGATTTCACTGCCCCCTTCCCTCTCCTTTCAAGAAGTATAAATTCTGAGAAGAGTGCATCACTTTATGTGGAATCAGCCTACCAGGAATGGCCAGTGTTGGCATTAGGTTGAGAGAGGCATAAGAATCCTTCGAGCCTGAGCTGAGAGAATGAAACATGTTCTTCCTATAAATCACTCATGTGATAAAGGAGAGGTAGATATTTGGCCAAGTCTCTCAGATCTGCATCTGTTGGTGAAGAATATGTTAAGGCAAAAGTAAAGCTTAATGGAAATTGCAAGAGTTAGAATCCATATGACTACAATTTTCCTATGCTTATCTTACACTTCACGCATGATACTCTACTTACAAACCAAATTTCTGCCTGAGTTAACAGATTCTTGAAAACAAACAAGCAATAAAAGATCTGAGGCTTCAACAAGGTGGAACAATTGTGGGGGAAAAAAGCTTTGAACAATTAGTTCTATTTCTTACATTTGTAAACCAAACTATGTCTTGTAAGCGCAAAGAATCACCTAAGTAGAAAA
This sequence comes from Grampus griseus, assembly GCF_964374135.1. Classification (NCBI taxonomy): domain Eukaryota; kingdom Metazoa; phylum Chordata; class Mammalia; order Artiodactyla; family Delphinidae; genus Grampus; species Grampus griseus. The sequence goes on from NC_139017.1 coordinate 87,777,370, forward strand.
AAAATCAGACCACAAAAGGGGAAAGGATGACTAAAACTTACTTATTAATTACTATGTGTCCAACTGCTCTCTTATTTCTCAGTTCAGATTATTTGTTTCTCCGGGTGATGTCCCTTCTTGTACTGTGCCTACTAACCTCAGACCTCTGACTGCCCAGGAAGCTCCAAAAGGATATTTTACACAACTGGCATCTGCCAGTTCTGGGCCACTCCATCTCCTTCTCTCCCTCCAGTAAAACTATCTCACAACTAGATGTCACACAGGAAAGGGTCCAGTAAATTAATACATACACCAAGTTTTATGATGAACAATACGTGCTAGTCTTGTCTCCCGTAAGTTTTTGCAAAGCCAAAAGTCACAAGGAAGTGAAATTTGAAACTTTAGTACCAGGCTTATGAAGAAGGTACTTTTGAGAAATGCTGTCCTATGCCCTTCAAATCATACTGCCTAAGAGGTCTTGTCATCTTTTTTCCTGTAAGATCGACTCTAAAGACCACAAAGTCATCGTTTCCTGCCCTTCCCTGGAATTCAGAAATCACGTCTATAAAGTATTTGAAGACGCCTGGAAAATTAGGTCAGATAAACAGGGTGGCAACTGCCACATCATCTTTGGAAAAGGCAGTGTCTAAATCCAACCCCTGCAACACTAGCCACGGTCTCCAGATGGGATCGCCCAGGCAAGACTTTAGAATCAAACACGAGAAAGCTTCCCGACATTTTAACAAAACAAGGAGAACTTTTTTTTAGGATCTACATTCACCCCCGCCCCCCCCAAAGTATGGGGTTTAAAATCCTGTGTGATTCATCGGTCATCCCAACGAACCTACTATCCAAAAGTTTGAGAACACAGAGAGCTGTGAGGAGGCTCCTCTTTTTCCTGGTGCTAAAGCAATAGTTCAACTGGGACTGGCCTCGCGAAGTGGCTTGTAAGGGTCAGAACGAACTTCTAGGAAGGGAGAAGGGCACAGTGTGGGAACCAAGAACTACGGGTGTGGGCACAAGAGGCACTGGGGGTTCTATACGGGCACGGAACGGGGGAACCCCCGGAGGAGTATAGGGGACAGGAGTTGGGGCACCGAGAGGCCAAAGGGGGACTGGGCTGGGAGGGGGCGGGGAGAACGGCCACGTCAGTCCCGGCTCCGCCCGCCAGGTTTCCACTCGCACTGCACTCCCATCCTCGGCTCTGGGCATTAGTTCTCACCGTTCGTCATGGCGGCTGGGCCCGGGCCTGGAGTTGGCGTCCGGGGGTCAGCGGTGATACCGGCAAAGGCGGGGGAACCCAGCTCCCGCTTGACACTTCCCGATCCGGGCCGCGGCGACGGGCAGGCGCCGTAGTACGCAGGTGCAAGGGCAGAGAGACGAGCGCAGAACGCAATCAGGCGTGGCTAGCAGATTGCCGAGCTAGGGACCTGCGTGGGTGGAGCTCGCGTGAGTGGAGCTCGCGTGAGTAAGTGTGTGTAAGAAGAAAGCTAAGAAAGCTATCCGGGAGGCTTCCTACGTGGCCATGGTAACCAATATTTTCTGGGTGCCCCTTTAGTTAGTGTTGGGGTGTAACCTGACCTGCTCGAGTTGTGTTTGAAAAGGTAAAGGCTTGCAATTTTGTTTTTTTTTTAAATAAATTTATTTTATTTATTTATGGCTGGTTGGGTCTTCGTTGCTGTGCACAGGCTTTCTCTAGTTGTGAATGGGGGCTATTCTTCGCTGCAGTGCGTGGGCTTCTCATTGCGGTGGCTTCTCTTGCTGTGGAGCACAGGCTCTAGGCACACGGGCTTCAGTAGTTGTGGCACACATCCTCAGTAGTTGTGGAGCACGGGCTTAGTTGCTCGTGCGGCATGTGGGATCTTCCCGGACCAGGGCTCGAACCCATGTCCTCTGCATTGGCAGGCGGATTCTTAACCACTGCGCCACCAGTGAAGTCCAAGGCTTGCAGTTTTGCAGTTTGTTTTCCGCTATGGCGGCTGCTCTGTTTGTGTGTGTGCGTTTGGTGTGTCTGTGAGGAGCAGCCCACCTGCAACAGAGGCCTCCGTCTCAAGCTTCCACGTAAGAGAACCCGGACAATAGGGGTCTAGAGGCTGTCCCCGCGGCCTCCGGAACTGCAGAGGATCTTTCTTACTCCTTATGGAAATCTGGATAGTGAGGCTGTGTCTGAACTTTCAAATGAAATTAGGAACCCCGTAACAAAAACAAGTCGCAAATTTCATATGCTAAAGCTACACGTTGTCGGGAAACGCTTAGGTAATGCCTATTTGTATGAATTTTTCTTTAAACTATCAGGATAGTCTCGATTGACTCCTGTATTTAGTTAAAGTGGGGTCACCTCGGCCACTTTAGGAAACGGCGATATCGGGATAGCCCTTCTCACAACACTTTCACAGCTTGACGATACCTTCAGTTTAATGGTGGCCCAGGATGGAGGAGACAAAGCCGCAGATCCCAATTCAATTTGTACATTGAAATTCTTAATTGCACACAGCTTGACCTGCTTTATTAGAGTCCGGGCTAAAGTGCAACTGAGTCGTCCGAGGCTGAAACTGTAAAGTTACTAGTCCGCAGTTGTTGTCAGGTCCTAAAGGGACCCTCTGCCCCTCTTGCTATAGTGCCATCTGCTGGCTGTGGCCTGCTTGGTTACGCAGAAGAAAAGCTACCAAAGCCTCCTACGAGCTGGAGTAGAAAGGCAAGCCAACAAAAGTCTGATGCAGGACAGACTCCTTGTGAAAATGTGCTTAAATGCAGAAACAAACAAAAAACCAGGGAAGACATACAGGACAAAATAAGACAAAGCAAATAAATGTGTGCAAATACATACACAGACGAATCTCCCTGCCCAAAAGAATTGCTAAGGACTACTCAAAAACAAAACAAGACAATAAAAAATCCCTAATTGTCTTTGCCTTTGAACTTTTCATCAATAGTTATCTAAAACAGTATCAGCACTAGTATCATCACTGGCAACTGTTAGTTCCCTGCACCAAAGCTGGATAAGAGCCCCAAGATACTCTAACCAGGTCCTAAACAAATTCATGTTCCCTAATTTAGACTGAATCATGTAGCTCATCTTCATCTAAAAAAATTCTCCTTTCTTACATACTATGGAACTGTGCTATCCTCCCTGACCCGCACTTCGTTGTTCTCTTTACCCAGGCTCTTTTTCCACGTAAACATAGACGTTCCTAAGATACCCTCACCCACTTTTTCTCATTATTAACCCTTACTTGGTGACCTATCATGTCCCCTGGCTTCAACTACCACCTCTACGAAGAGTTTTGTTTTGGTTTTGTTTTTGGCGAAGTGGCCGAGCCCTCCGCAGTGAAAGGGCGGAGTCCTAACCACTTGACCGCCAGGGAATTCCCCGTGCAGAGGTCTTAAGTTGATGTCCTACCCAAGCTCCAGTCCTACATTTCTAGCAGATGTTCTTCTGACATTTGAAATGTTTAAAACAAAACTCACCCCCTTCTGATTTCCCTGTTTCTATGGTTAATAGTCCTTTTCCCCTAATCACTGAATTTAGAATTTGTAAATTATCTTCGAATCGATTAACTCCTTTTTTTCCAAAATGTTGTTCCAATTGCCCCCTTTTCATTTCTACATCCATCACTTTAGTAATTTTACCATTTCAGTCTTCAAGCATCAATTAAATCCTCACAACAGTGAAAACTTATTTTTTTAAAACTGAATTATGCCTCAATTTATTCATTGTTTTATTTCTTCTATTTTTTGGTTGCATTGGGTATTCATTGCTGCGTGGGGGCTTTTCTCTCTAGTTGCAGTGAGGGGGGGTGGCTACTCTTCGTTGCAGTATGTGGCCTTCTCATTGCGGTGGCTTCTCGTTGCAGAGCACGGGCTCTAGAGCACAGGCTCAGTAGTTGTGGCTCGCGAGCTTAGTTGCTCTGCAGCATGTGGTATCTTCCCAGACCAGGGATCAAACTGGTGTCCCCTGCATTGGCAGGTGGATTCTTTTTTTTTTTTTTTTTTGCGGTACGCGGGCCTCTCACTGTTGTGGCCTCTCCCATTGCAGAGCACAGGCTCCGGACGCGCAGGCTCAGCGGCCATGGCTCACGGGCCCAGCCACTCTGCCGCATGTGGGATCTTCCCAGACCGGGGCACGAACCCGTGTCCCCTGCATCGGCAGGCGGACTCTCAACCACTGGCAGGTGGATTCTTAACCACTGCGCCACCGGGGAAGTCCAGTGAAAACTTACTTTTCTATAACATTTTTACTTTGTAAAGTGAACACACCTTGTCATAATATCTTATTTAATCCTTACAACTGCCTTATCACCCCTATTTTAGAGGTAATCTAAGGTTTAGGGTAAGGACTAACCAGTATCAGACTTGAACAATAATTCTGGTCTTCTGAACTCAGAACTAAAACATTTTGCTCCAGACCACAACTGCTGTTTCCTTTAACAGCAGCGACTGTCTGCTGAACATATGTTTAACTCCTTACCCTGCTATTCAAGGCCTTCCAGCAGAATTTTTCACTGTTCCCATAGGCAGACTTCAAGCTTCAGCTGCGAAAACACTGTTCAGTGTTCTTCAAATGTACTCTTTGCTTTCACATTTTGCTCATGCCCTCCTCTTTTGGAGATAACCTTTGTCTCCTCCTCTTTTCACTGGATGGAAACCACTCCAATTGTGTCATGCTCTGAAAGATAAGTCTTTCGTCCCCTGTCACTCTCGGAGTTTAAGAATAAAGATATCACAGTTGAAGAACTGGGAAGAGTAATTAGTTTTCTACTTATTATTTCAAAGGACAGTGATAGTCCACAGTATCTTACTGTTTCTTCTTTTTCCATGTGTCTATCTCTCTTTCTTCTTCCTACTCTTTCTTCCCATTTTTACATTTATTTCCTTCCTTCTTTCTCCTTCCACTGTATTTTTTCATTTCCAGGTTTTAAAAAGTATTTTACCAGGAATTCCCTGGCGGTCCAGTGGTTAGGACTCTGCGCTTTCACCGCCAAGGGCAAGGGGAGCCGGGTGCCGTGGCCAAAAAAAAAAATTTTTTTTTACCTTTTTTATTGATTAAAGTGAATCTCACCAGATTTTTATTTCAAAATTAGTTATACCAAGAATTCCATATTTTTTAAAATTATATTTTGCTTTCTTTCTGTAAAATTGAGTCATAATGGTTGCTCCTTTGTAGGGTTGTTGAAGGATTAAATAAATTACTATTTACAACAATATCTGGCATGAAGTAAGTGCTCCATAAATCTTAGCTTTCACTGTTGTTGTTCATTTGTTTAAAAAATATTTACACACTTTGCTAAATTTTGCAGGCGTAGAGGCAAAAAACGAGTCCCTGACCTCAGGGTACAAACTATATTGGCGAAGATAGATGAATAAACACATTTTAGTAGAGCACAGGCATTGTATGTGTAAAGACATTATCTTTGATCTTCACAACTGTTTTGCAGAATGGTTTTTTGGTGAGAAATCTGAGGCTCAAAGAAGGCACATGGGTGAGATCACAGAGCTAGTCTGTCTGACTTCAAAGCTCCCTTCCCCTTGTTATCACACTGCCTCAAATTAGGATTCTGTCCATTGATATTGATCTTTGACGATTTTGTTCCAAGCATTAGTGTTTCTGTTGTCCTGAAAAGCCCCAAAGCCTCACGCCAAAGCCTGGGTCACTGTCTCTCACAGCCCAAATGCAAGGGATAAATAGAGCCCCATTGCATGGGGACTCAATTCAGACAGTCCTTCCTCAGTTCATTTCAGCCTCCACTGGAGGACGGGCAGTTGTTGCCAAACGCCTGTCAGTCAAGAACAGTTGCCCGTTTGTTAGGGTTGTTGCAGTCCCTGTGGCAAACACTAATCAGTCATGGGGACCATGACTATGGGATTGTGGTTTAACCAAAGAGTAAGTTCAGTCCCAAAGGCACAGCTTGTAACAATAGCTTCATTGAATTACAACATATTTGAAAAGGGATGTCAAACAAGCATTAATTTATGCTACAAATATTTGTTCCGGGAGTCTGAGGAATGTGCTAGCCTTTGGGAGCTCAAAGGTGAATAAGAAACAGACTCTTTTCTTAGTAAGTTTTAAGATTTAGTGTACGAGACAAGCTGTGTGTATAAGTAATCAGAAAATACATTAGAAAGAAGTGTTGAAGGAAAATGAAAAGTAAGTGCTGGTGGGAGTGTAAGAGAGAAAGTGCCTTCAACTGGAGCACTCAGGGAAGGCTTGATGGAGGGGCAGACATGTTAGCTGGGCCTGAAAGACATGTAGCATTTCAACGGAAAAGAAAGGTATCCTAGTGGGAAAGGAGTAGTGTAACCATAGGCTTGAAGATGGTATAAGTTTGGGGCACAGCCCACTTTCCCCTTCCTCTTTCACTGCCTAACTCCATTCATCTCTCAGGTCTCAGCTCAAATGTTATTTGCACAAGGAAGTCTTCTCTGACTTCTTGGGTCCCCTTTCCCCATCATAATCTTCCAAAGCATACAATATCTATTTTATTCATGTCTCCCTGCTACATTGTAAGGTTCATGAACCCTGAACTGGGTATTTATGTTATCATTTTATCAACAGTCCTATAGTAAGTGCTGTTCAGGTGCTTGATAAATATTTGTTGCATGAATAATTGAAAGTGGCCTTGTGGAACTGGATTATAGAGTTCATGAAGGTAATGCTGAAAAGTAACTTATTGTAGTAGGTATTTATTGAGAAAAATCCATATATAAGTGGACCTACACAGTTCAAACCTATGTTGTTCAAGAGTCAACTGTATATTCTTCCCTTCCTCCTCCCTCACTTCCTCTTCATTTTTCTTCTTTTATCTTTTTCTGCCTCTTGGACCATTTCTTCTCTCTCTGTCCCGTGATGTACTGTTTCTGAGGATCTGCCCGTTGCCTCCCTTCTCTCACTTTTGTTTCTGTGCAGTGTTTAAACGATTGCCCCCGCATTGATGTCTCCCATGCCATTTTCTCTAGTCCTGATTTCTCTGGATTTCCAGACCTGCACCTCCATATGTCTACAGGACACCTCTAGACTCTCACACTCAGACTGAACTCATTTCCTTCCCTCCCCAGTTGCTTTTCCATTTTACTTTCCAATTCATATTAATAGCATTCCATCTGGATATAAACCTCTCTCTCCATAGCTCTCAGATTCATTCAGACACAAAGTCCTGTGATTTCTGCTCCTAAAATTCCTTTGTCTTAATTCACGTTCTAATCAGCTCTCATCCTAGGTGGTCTCCCTGCTGAAGTGATTTTTTATTTTAAAGATGGGTCATGTGACTCTTCTGCTTAAAGACCTCCCAGGCACTCGGCACTTTGAATGAAGTTCAGTCTCTGAAGAGAATATTCAAGGCCTTTCACAAACTCAAACTCCAGTTTCATTCCAGCCTCATTTTCTACATCTCCACCCAACAAACTTGACTCTGGCAACCCACCTGAAACATCCTCTAGAAGCACACGGTGACTTTTCACTCTCTGGGCTTTATTTCCGCTCTGCTCACAACACTGATTTTTTTTTTCCTTTACATTTTGGATCTCAGGCTCAGAATGTTGAATTATTCACACTCCACAGTTCATGCCATACTATTGTAACTGACCCTTCCCAAGTCCTTCACTTGTTATGTATCTTATGCATTCTCTTTATCCCTATTCTTATGTCTCCTACCCTGTAACCTCCCTAATGTATTTGATGTCTATGCTTTTTTTATACGTTCCTGTAAAATATGTATTTTTTGTGTGTATATGTGTTTAATATACATAAACGGTCTTTTGTTATAGAGCTCATATTTCTTACTTTTTAAATTTAGCGCTCTGTTTCTAAGCTCTATCCATGTTGCTAGTCTATTGCTTCTGATTGTTGTATAGTACACCTTGGTGTACATCCAGCACATTTTACCTATCCATTCCCCTGATAATGGACACTGAATATTTTATACCTGATTCCCTGGACAAGGCCAGTGTTTCATTACTACCTCACATAGCAGTTCTCAACCCTTTCAGACCCAACAAACTTCCTTAAATAACAAATATGTCTCCTTTATTATTCTGAAATGAAATTCACAAATGATATAACCTACTATGGTATGCAGCCTCTCAGATAGCCCCCAATGATGTCTGCCTCCTGGTATTCTCATCCTTGTGTAATCCCCTCCTCTTGAGGGTGGGCTGCATTTATTGATTTCTGGTGAATAGCATAGGGCAAAAATGATGGGATGTCACTTCCAAGGTTAGGTTACCAAAAAAACTGTGTTCTTGGGTGTTCTTCCTGGTTCTCTCCCTCACCTGCTCTGAGAGAAGCCAGCTGCCCTAGGAAGTTGACATGGCAAGGAATGGAGGGAGGCCTCTGACAATAGCCAGTGAAGAACTGAGGCCCTTAATGTAACCTGAAGTAGCTGAATCCTGCTGACAACAACGTGAGTGATTTTGGAAGCAGATCCTTCCCCATCAATACCTCAGATCAGACTGAGGCCCAACCAACACCCTGACTGCAACATAAGGGACCTTGAACCAGAGGCATCCAGCTAAACTGTGCCCAGATTCCTCACAGAAACTGTGTGATAAATGTTCATTGTTTTAAACCACTAAGTTTTGGGATAATTTGTTTCACAGTAATAATAACTAACCTAACTACCCACGTAACTATAAAATATAATGTCCTAACTATAATGTAAAGTAAAATAAAGACAGTAAATTATAATAATATGTGTTTCAATATGTAAATGCTCAGTTATGACTACACTAGCGGGTATAATGATTTCAGATGCTTGCACCCATGTGTATATGCTTGCACCATGAATGCAGGAGCTAAAATGCAGACTGATTCCAGTGAGTTTTGGCTATCCAAACTATTACAACTGATACAGCCTTTCATGACATTGTTTCCTGAAATGTTTCACAGCTCTTGATAAGTTGCAAATAAAACAAAGAACTATATCTCTCCAATTTCAGGGTAGTTACTGTTTGGGGGAAAACTCTCAGCTTTTTCCTTCCTGTGTATCTTTCTCCTTTACTTTTACACTGAACGCTTCACTTATGACACTTCTCATGACCAAATATGTGGGTCCCCCCTCCCCCCTTCACACCAAACAATTCTGTGACAGCAGCTGGGTGTCCTGCAATTTAACTCAATACTGACGCTATTTACCTGGAGATAGTTTTAGATCCCACTGATCAAAGGCTCAGTCCCGCAAGACTGCTCCCAACTTTAGATGCCAATCGAAAGTAGTAGGTCCCCAGGTTACCCACAACTTCTGTCTGACTTGGCTAAAATTCAGAGGTTTCCATGACCTCCTCCCCCTTGGATTTGGTTATTTCCTAGAACAACTCACAAAACACAGGGGAACACGTTTACCAGTTTATTAAAGGGTATAGTAAAGGATACAGATGAAGAGACACATAGGGCAAGGTCTGAGAGGATCCTGAGCACAGAGCTTCTGTCTCCATGAAGTTGGGGGTGCATCACCCTCCAGGTAAGCGGATGTGCCCCCCAACCTGAACACTCTCTGAACCTCCTACTATTGGAATTAGTAGGCAATACAAGGCAATTGTTATGCCTTGTATAGGCATGATTAATTACTAACTCCATTTCTAGTTCCTCTCCCCGCTCTGGAGAGGGCTGAAAATTCCAAGCTTCTAATCATGGCTTGGTTTTTCTGGTGACACAGCCAGGAGCCATCCAGGAGCCCACCCAGAGTTGCCTCATTAGAACAAAAGACGCCCTAGTGTTCTTATCACTTAGCAAATTACAAGGGTTTTAGGAGCTCTGTGCCAGGAAGAGGGGTGGGGTGGGTGAGCAGAGACCAATACATATACTTTCTACTATCTCACAGTTGCGTTCCTAGAAAATTCAATGTACCTTAAAAGCATAGGAAAATGCTTTGTGTTTATATGTTAACAAAGTTATGTTCTAGTCCCAGCTAATTATGAACAGATTTTTCACTCACAGGAATGTTTAGCAGGACATTCAGAAATAGTGTATTGTGGAACAATCTTTCCCTGGTGACATCATCTCTTGCATTGCAGAACACTTTATATCCCTAGCTTTAGCCTTCTAATGTCCCTGGTTTTCCCAAGCACTGTTCTGATTAAAAAAACAACAAACAAAACCACAAAAATTAAATCCTCAGTCTAAGGGGAGATAACATTCCCTTGAGAACTGGTAGCGAAGTACAATATCCCCAATAACGAATAAGCTTGGCAATAAATCATAGTGGTACTCTAAGTTGTTGAAATTGTTTACACCCCTGGCTAGCCCCTCAATGATCCAAAGCTTCGCAGTCCCGAATAAGGAAGCGGTGATCTGATACGCAGAAGCAAGTTCAAGGAGACAGCGAGATACACGGCACCTAGCCAGTGATTTCCTTTTCGTTGCTAATTTTTAATTCCTTCTTGCCAAGACGACACCCATCCCTCCTTTAGTACTGCTGTGGTTTCACCGCTGGGCGGGACGCGCACGCTCCACTTCCGCAGGCGGGTTTCCAACTAGGCCCCGCCCCACCTCCTCGCGTCACCGGAAGTGAGGCCGCGGAAGTAGTAAAACCCGCTCCATGGGATGCGGGCGCGCCCTGGAGGTGGCTGGTTGCTGGGATGGCAGATGAAGAAGAAGACCCCACGGTGAGTGACCGCCTCTGTTCCAACCCACTTTTTTATTCACTCCCTCGGGCACCGTAGCGGAGGCCGAGAATCGGGTTTGTTTTCCTTAGTGAATTCAGCCGAGAGAATCGGGGACTTCACCCCGTGCTAGGCTTTTTCTTCCGATTAGTCGTAGGACGCGGGGCAGGAAGAGTAGGAGGGTGGTCCCCTGCCCTTTGCTTTTGGTCCATATTTGCCAGACACCCTTTGAAACACCTAGAGAATCATCAGAGGACAAAGCTAGTATTTGTTCTCTGTGAGCAAAGTTATTTAACTTTGAGCCTCGGTTTTCATGTCATAAAATAGGCTTAAGTCTCACTTGAGGAAAGTTCTTAGCACTGTGTAAGCAGTGCTTAGTAAATACTAGTTTTGCTTACTTTTATTCAATATCACCTCTTTTAATAGTAAAACTGTCTAGAAATAGGCCAACTTTGTTGGTTAAAAAAAAGAATGTATGGTCGTTGGAACTGCTCCAGGAGAGGCAGTACAGTTGTTGTGGACATTGTAGAAGCCATTCCTGTGTGAGTCTGAAGTTGGATAGGATAGTTGTAAGGCCCCTAAAATGCTAAGGTTTCATGGTTTTTTGCTGCTTGCTTTATTTAGGCTTTCTGGCATGACATCAGTGTTGAAGATGGAAAAAAATGTTAATTATTTAAAAGTCAAAAGCAGTGCTTGACGTATCTATATATACATTTTAACTTCTAGTTTGAGGAAGAAAGTGAAGAAATTGGAGGAGGTGCAGAAGGTGGACAGGGTAAAAGAAAGAGACTTTTTTCTAAAGAATGTAAGTAGTATTTGACAATGATTTTTTATAGATAAAAACTTCTGGGTATGTCGGTTCAAAGTAGATTTATTGTTCTGAATGTGTTTCCTTGTAGGGACAATATTCTCAGACTTGTGCATAAATTCTGTTTAACCTGTGAATCACAGATAGTAATAACCCTAACCCCAATTTATGTATTTATATATATGCGTGTATACACACACACACATACACACACACCCATACTTTTTTTTTTTTTTTTTTTAAGTAAAGAGATGTGATCGGTGTTTCAGTTCAGGGCCTAAGAACATACCTCCGTTACCTCCCCTGTCCCTTACCTTTAAGCAGTAGGAGCAGGGACTCCTTTGACTGTAAGCCAAAGGTTCTTTTGGTTCCTGGAACAGGTGCTGAGGGTAGGAATTAAGTTGGGGCTTTGGACTAAGGCAATGGACAAGGCAGGAAGATGATGAACAATGTGAGGCAGTCCAGTGGCATAGAGATTATAAGGTTTTGGTTGTCTAGTCTGTTCCCTCAGTAGACCTTTTGTGGCAGCAGCAAGGAGAGCTGCTGCTACTACTGATGTTCAAGGTCAGCCCCTTTAAGGCACCGTGAGAAAGTGCTCTCCATCTCCCAGTCCTGAGAAGGCGACACATCACCTGATTTATTTATGCTAGTTCCGATGTAAGCAGTTCCCAAATGCTCTTGAAACTACAGAGTCAATATGTGGGGTTTTTTTTTTTGCCATTCAAATCCCTTCCTATATCTCAATTTCTCACCTTAAGTTTACCACTACTTATTCCATCTCTGATGTTATTTACTCCATTTGTACGTGGTTTTACCTAAGTCGGCATAAGAAGGGGATTCCTACACCAGAGCATCCCAGAGTGATGACAAGAATTTGGAATCTTCACAGCCTTTTCCTTGTCTTACCTGAATCTTCCTATGACTTACTGACCAAGATCTGTTCTCCTAGACCTTCTTTTTAAAAAAAAATTTTTGCTAATATAACACAAAATTTCAAAGCATTCACTTTTATTTGTTTATGTCTTTACAGACCCTTTAACCAAATGCAGTTCACATACTTCCTGTCTAATATGATTTTGCTTTTCCAGTGAAGTATATTTCCCTACTGATGAATTCTCCCCATCAGAATGTTAATGACAAGGTATCTCCCTCAAAATATTTAAGGAAAAATATTAAGTTTACAATGGAGAATCCTGGCAGACATTACTTTAGCCAAGTGATCAAAGTTAATAAGATCACCAGTAATATATGTTGACATTACATACCCCTGATATGACGCATTAAGAGGTACATCATCACTGTGATTCCCTTTCTAGTAATGCATAACCATAACCTAATCATGAGAAAACATCAGACAAACCCAAACTGAGGGACATTCTACAAGATAACTGACCAGTATTCTTCAGAAGTGTCAAGGTTATAAAAGACAAGGAAGGGCTTCCCTGGTGGCGCAGTGGTTAAGAATCCACCTGGTAATGCAGGGGACATGGGTTCGAGCCCTGGTTTGGGAAGAACCCACATGCTGCAGAGCAACTAAGCCCGTGCGCCACAACTACTGAGCCTGCGCTCTAGAGCCCACGAGCCACAACTACTGAAGCCCACACGCCTAGAGCCCATGCTCCTCAACAAGAGACGCCACTGCAGTGAGAAGCCTGTGCACCACAACAAACAGAGACCCCCACTCACCACAACTAGAGAAATCCCGTGCGCAGCAACGAAAACCCAACGCAGCCAAAAATAAATAAATAAATATATAAATAAAAAAAAAAAAAAAGACAAGGAACGTCTGAGGAACTGTCACAGAACAGAGGAAACTAGGGAGGCATGACAACTAAATATTGTGGGATCCTGAAACAGAAAAGGTACACTAGTGGAAAAACTGGTACAATCTGAATAAGTTACGTATTTGTACCAGTGTTAATTTCTTAGTTTTGAGAAATGTCTTTGGTTGTGTAAGATGTTAACATAAGAGGAAGCTGGATATAGGAATTCGGGAACATTGTGCTGTTTTTGCAACTCTTCTCTAAGTCTGAAATTATCTAAAAAAACAAACGAAAAAAAAAGCAAACAAAAATTTCAGAATCCAAAAAACACAGAGGGGAGAAAATATTGGCTCCTGTGTTTGTTTTCTCCCTCCTGTATCTGGACCTAAAAGCTTTTGCCAGAATAAACCCTAGGGGCACTTCTCTATCCTAGTCTGACTTCTAGGTCACCTGTTTCTTTTCTTCCGCAGGCCTGGTCTACTGTCTTCTTAGTTCTGCCTGCTTTTGCTTCTCCTAAATGGAAATTATTCTTAACGTACTCATTCCTACTTTTAGAAGTGTTCTAGGAGTTCGTTCCATTTCTTTATTTATTTCTTTATTTAATTTTTTTTTTTTTTGCGGTACGCAGGCCTCTCACTGTTGTGGCCTCTCCCGTTGTGGAGCACAGGCTCCGGACGCGCAGGCTCAGCGGCCATGGCTCACGGGCCCAGCCACTCCGCGGCATGTGGGATCTTCCTGGACCGGGGCACAAGCCCATGTCCTCTGCATTGGCAGGCGGACTCTCAACCACTGTGCCACCAGGGAAGCCCCGTTCCTTTTTTTTAAATGTAAAACTTAAATACAATAAATTGCACTAGTCTTCATTGAACAGCTTGATGAATTTTCCATATATACATATACTTGTAACCACCAGTCAGATCAAGATACAAAACATTTCTAACATATGACAGAGTTTCTTAGTATTTCTATACCCCTTTGAGAATCTGCTAAGAGTTGATTCTTCTTCCCAGAAAAATGCACACACAAATAAAGTATAAAATTTTTACATGTAATTTCAGTAGGGTTCCAGGACTTCTCAAAACTTGTCCATGGACTGATTGGGAGTTTATAGGCTATAGCATAAGAATCCATATGGATCTCATCTGCCCTAAATTACCAAGAAGTGTAATAGTGTTGTGGGTAGGAGTATAGACTCTGGAGCCAGATCATCTGGGTTCAAATTCAAGTTCCATCTCACTATCTGTGTGACCTTGGGTAAATCACTTAAACTCTATGCCTCAATTTTCTCATCTATGTAGAAAGGGGATAATAGTAGTTCCTACTTCAGAGGATTGTCCTGAGGATTAAATGCGCTTACAACAGTGCCTGGCATGCAGTAAGGGCTATATAAGTTTTAGCTATTAGCAGTTATTTTCATTACTCTGTAGACTTTTCTTCTCTTTTGCATTTTCTATGGTTCCTTCAGATGAAGACTAAAAGGGCTTTGCTGGCAGTTGCTTTGATCCAGGGAATAAAATGTCAAGATTCTGTATAGTAAGCCCTTTGCTTTCTCCTTTTGATTAACCTGTTCTTCCTATAAGAAGGTAATTGGAGCACTTTCTCTCATGTCCTCTTCCTTATGGTAGTATCAGAAAGGATTTTGCCTTCTTTTTTCCAAGACCTACCCCTCACCCCCTGAAAACACTCCCAGTAAAGGCTAAACCATTGCTACTCATCCTGTTCCTGCTACGAAGTTTCCTACTTAAAGGTATTCTGGGGTTGTTGGTGAGTAGATAATAGAGATTAGGGAAGGAATATTGATATCAAGGTTCAGTAGCTGGGAGGGAAGGGGAGTTCCTACCTAGGGAAGGCTAGGTAAGAACAGTTGGTTATGTGCTAGTGGTTAATACCTTTTACACCAAAATCCATACTTGGAGACAAGAAATACAATGTAAATATACTTTCATACCAATATCTTCTATAGCTTAGTTCTAATTTGAAAAAGTATTGGTCAAGTTTGTTTAAACAAAAATGATTGTTCTTTTTACAGTACGGTGTATGATGTATGGGTTTGGGGATGACCAGAATCCTTATACTGAGTCAGTAGATATTCTTGAAGACCTTGTCATAGAGTTCATCACTGAAATGGTAAGTTTTTTTGGTAATTGGTCTTAGTTAATTAAGGAATAGATTTGAAATTCTAACTTTTAGATAAGACTAGAACTATGGCATCCTTTGAAATAAGCTTGAGTGCCATTTGAGTGCCTGTTTTGTGGAAGTTACTATTTATCATTAAGGATAGAGAGAGATAAGTGTGTGTGGGTGTATACACACACACATACACAAACACCCACACACACATGCACACACAATATATTCTACCCCCTCCTCTGAATTTTATTTATAAGGACATAATTATAAGATCCTTGAATAAAATGTAAAATATTACCCATAATCCGATCATCCAACATAAATTTCCCTCTTCCAGTATTTATGTAAAGATATACAGTGTTTTACATAGTGTTGATCATAGTAAACATTCTTTTTACTCAAAGTTTTTAATACATATTTCCTATGTTCTGATCACAATTATTTTAGTAGCTGCATAAAATTCATTCAAATTATTTTCTAATATACTTAACCATTTCCCTATTGAAATTATTTACATATTATTTTCAACTGAGTAGATAAGTTTGAATGACCATATTCATGAAATTTCCCCCTTCTCTGGATATGTTTGCAGGGATGGGAATACTGAGTTTGTTTGTGTTCAGTTCTTATGAATTTTTACCCTGTGTTTTGGACTATTTCCTTCGTAAAGAATAATAGAAGTAAAATTACTGGGTCAGAGAGTCCATTTTTTAAATCTTTTTCTGCTTATGAAAGTAATATTGATTAAATTTAGAAAGTATTAAAGAGTGCAGGGGAAAAAATAAAAATCTGTAATCCTTCTACCTAGAGATAACTAATGCTGAGATTTTAGTGAATATTCTTTTGTCTTTTTACACATATTTTTAAACTTTATAAAACTGAAATCATACAGTATATATAGTCGTAGAACCTGCTTTTTCACTTAGGTACGTCTACAACATTTTCCCTGTGTCACCGCATAATTAATATTTTTGATGGCTTCACAATATTAATTGACTAGGTGTGCTCAAATTTGTTCAATTTATTAAATATTTAATTTCCCTTTTTCAGTCATTAGAAATAATGCTGTGATGAATTTTTGTTTTTACAGTATGAATATGTAATGGTAGGGGATGAGATTTGATTTTAAGGAAACCCACCAATATTTATCAGCTACTGAAATGGACACAAAGTTTAAATGAAGCGGTGGTTACAAAGAAATAAAATTATTTTATGCAAATGAAGACAAACTACATATATCAGAACACACAGAAAGAAACATCAGTGCAAATGGATAAAGAAGATGTGGCACATATATACAATGGAATATTACTCAGCCATAAAAAGAAATGAAATTGAGTTCTTTGTAGTGAGGTGGATTGACCTAGAGTCTGTCATACAGAGTGAAGTAAATTAGAAAGAGAAAAACAAATACCATATGCTAACACATATATATGGAATCTAAAAAAAAAAAGGTTCTGATGAACCTAGGGGCAGGATAGGAATAAAGACGCAGACATAGAGAATGGATTTGAGGACACAGGAGGGGCAGGGAAGGGTAAGCTGGGATGAAGTGAGAGAGTAGCATTGAAATATATACACTACCAAATGTAAAATAGATAGCTAGTGGGAAGCAGCTGCATGACACAGGGAGATCAACTCAGTGCTTTGTGTCCACCTAGAGGGGTGGGATAGGGAGGGTGGGAGGGAGACACAAGAGGGAGGGGATATGGGGGTATATGTATACGTATAGGTGATTCACTTTGTTAAACAGCAGAAACTAACACGACATTGTAAAGCAATTACACTCCAATAAAGATGTAAAAAAAATTTTTTTTAAATCAATGAATTTGATAGTTTTAATGTCCTTAATATTAAAATGTCTATAAAGCATTGAAACATTGCTAATAACGGTATAAAGTGGACAAAGGACATTAATAGAAAGACAATTCATAAGTGACTAGCTATAATAATTAGAAGAGAAAGTTTCAAACTCACCAGCATTAAATAGACACAAGTTAAAAGAATAAAATGTTAGATTTTTAAAAAATTAATTGAATTTAATATTTTTTTTGTAATAGACTCACAAGGCAATGTCAATTGGAAGACAAGGTCGGGTACAAGTTGAAGATATCGTCTTCTTGATTCGAAAGGACCCAAGAAAGTTTGCTAGGGTTAAAGACTTGCTTACTATGAATGAAGAATTGAAACGAGCTAGAAAAGCATTTGATGAAGCAAACTATGGATCTTGACACCTTTGGTACTTTCTGAAGCTTCATTATTTTCTGGGGAAACCATATTTAATAACTATATTTTCCACAGTAAGTTTCTGATATCTAGCCATGTGAATGAAAGATAGAGAACCACAACGTTTTCAGTCTTTATTCATGTCTTCAATTTTAGAGTGATATTTGAGCCTTTAATTGCCTGCCGTTATATTACTATACTTTGAATTACTTACTGGATTTTAATGACCACATGTAAGTCAAAGTACCTTGCAAACCATTCAGTTCCTTCTGATTTTGTGCCATTGTAGGCTGTACTGTGGCTGTTTAATATGTGAAATCTCAATGGTACCTTTGATAGCTAAGACATGTGTTTGATGTTTCTAAAGTTTTTAGATTACAGTAGTCTAAGTTATTAAAAGATAGTGAACTGGTTTGTGTTTCTTTTAAGGAGAAAATGATAGAAAATACAGCCTTTTTAAGAGTGTTTGTCTTAAGATAATTTGTTTTAATACTCTTCTTTAGATAACAAGTGATTTTTTTGATTTTAATTTTTTGAGAAACTAAAAGTTTCCTATGAATTCTTCTGTGTTGGAAGACCTATTTGATTTAAAATCTTTTGGGCTGGGCTTCCCTGGTGGCGCAGTGGTTGAGAGTCCGCCTGCCGATACGGGGGACACGGGTTTGTGTCCCGGTCCAGGAGGATCCTGCGTGCCGTGGAGCAGCTGGGCCCGTGAGCTGTGGCCGCTGGGCCTGCCCATCCGGAGCCTGTGCTCCGCCACGGGAGAGGCCACAGCAGTGAGAGGCCCGCGTACCGCAAAAAAAAAATCTTTGGGTCTTATACTGTTTGTCAGGTTTTAAGAGAACTCATTTCCCCAGGTCAAATTAAAGCTTCTAAATATAAGTGTTTTCAGTAGCAGGAATGGCATTGCTGAAAAAGCTGATGGTAGGATAAGCATTTGGGGTCGTGTTTTTTTTTTTTTTTTTTTTGCGGTATGCGGGCCTTTCACTGTTGTGGCCTCTCCAGTTGCAGAGCACAGTCATCCAGACGCGCAGGCTCAGCGGCCATGGCTCACAGGCCCAGCCGCTCCGCTGCATGTGGGATCTTCCCGGACCGGGGCACGAACCCGCGTCCCCTGCGTCGGCAGGCGGACTCCCAACCACTGCACCACCAGGGAAGCCCAGGGGTCGTGTTTTATTAACATATTTGTTAGTACTTGTTCATTGTGGAAATGTGTACTTGACTAAGACCACGTGTGGCTATGGAAACCACTTTTGTAGTTCAGCATATACAGGTTTTGTGTGTATTTAGCTTATTGTATTATTCTTGCACTTAGCTTAAAGTAAGGATTTAAAATTGCATTTAAGGGGATCATTGGATATTACTGTTTGTGAAACTGAATGTTTTGTGTGCTGCTTATAAACATTATGAATCAGTACTTAGGAAAATTTTACTTTCTTAACCTATCAATATAAGGAATAAACTATGAAAAATTAAAAAGATTAATACTTGAATTTGACTATGTGATTTATCAGCTTTTCTCCCCAATGTAATTCTACCTGCTTAATGTCACTAAAAACTTTTTTTCCATATTATTCGTGTAATGCTTCTGAATTGGTAATGAGATTCAAGATAGCTGGGCTGATCTTTTTATTTGAAAAAGTAAAAACCAGTTAAAAAGCAACTTTAGTCTAAACTGAAATCAAGACTGAGAGTGGAATAACAAAAGATCAATATCACTATTTTTTTTTTTTTTTTTGTGGTACGTGGGCCTCTCACTGTTGTGGCCTCTCCCGTTGCGGAGCACAGGCTCCGGACGTGCAGGCTCAGCGGCCATGGCTCACGGGCCCAGCCGCTCCGCGGCACGTGGGATCTTCCCAGACCGGGGCACGAACCTGTGTCCCCTGCATTGGCAGGCGGACTCTCAACCACTGCGCCACCAGGGAAGCCCAATATCACTATTTTTGCTAGTCAGGGTCTACTTCACCCTGAAGAAGGACCTGGTAGTAACTGCCACTAGGCAAGTTATACTGGGTGCCCGTATTAGTCAGCTTGGGCTGCCATAACAAAATGTCAGACTGGGTGTCTTAAACAATGGAAATTTATTTTTTCACAGTTCTGGGGACTGGAAGCCTGGGATCAGGTGCCAACATGGTCAGGTTCTGGTGAGGATTCTTCCTGGATTGCAGATAGCTGCCTTCTCACTGTGTCCTCACGTGGCTGATAGAGACTTCTGTTGTTTCTCCCTCTTATAAGGCCACCAGTTCTGTCAGATAAGGGTTCCACCCTTATGACCTCCTTTAACCTTATCACCACCATAAAAGTCCTTTCTCCAATATAGTCAGATATGGGTTAGGGGGACACAGTTCAGCTTATAGCAGTGCCATTAGTCTTACTATTTTGCTAATGATCCTGGCATTAAGAAGTTTTTTACGGGACTTTGTATTAAAACTTTTTAAAGTTGGAATTGTTAGAACTTAACTCAAAAATAGCATAAGCAAAAAAAAAAAAAAAGAAAGAATTTATTGGCTTCTCCAACTGAAAGAAGGGAAAGAAAGGGTGGAGTTGACTCCACAGTTGACTGGATCTAAGAACTTGAAGAGAAGACTCTGCCCATCTTTATCCTAATTTTGGTTTTACTCTCTTAGGAGTCTCATCATGTGTCAAGGGAGCATGATGGCTAGCAGTTCTAGGGTTCCATCCATACAACTCCTGATCAAGGGAGTTACTTTACTTCCTAATACAGAAGATTCCAAGCAAGGAGTGTGGTTGTCCTGCCTCTGGTCATTATTCTTGGGCCAGGAAGAAGTTGTACTGTAGCCTGGGTCTCATGCCCCACCTCTTTGGTGAAGAAGGGCTTGGAGTGGGGCTCGGAGCTGGGTACTACTATTAGCAAGAAAGGGAAAGAGAAGCTGGGCGGATAGAAATAATAGGTGTACACTGACTCGATTCATGAGCTTACTTATTAACTGAATTCTAACAGTAAGGCAGCATGGCTCTTTTCTAATATCTAGAGCTGCACTGTGTAATATGGTAGCCACTAGCCATGTGGGGCTATTTAAATTTAGCCAATTAAAATAAAATTGAAATTAAATTCCTCAGTTACACTAGCTACATTTCAAGTTCTCAATAGCCCTGTGGCTAGTACCAATACATTTCCATTATTATAGAATATTTCAGATAGTGCTGATCTGTAGCGTTCAGGTGCACTCTCCTAAATTAATTTACTTTTTTTTTAACTTACTATGAAAAATCTCAAGTATATACAATAGTAAAATAGTATCTTGAGCCCCAGGCTTCAACAGTTAACCAACCTTTTGTTAATTTAGTATCTTACCTGCTGGGAGGGGCAGTATTATTTTAAAGCAAATCCCAGATATCACTATTATTTCATCTGTAAATACTCCAGTATGTATCTCTACAAGGATAAAAAAGCCCAAATACTACTACCATACCCTTGCAAAAATTAACCTTAATTCCTCAATATTCTATCTAATACCTAATCCCTGTTTAAATCTCCTGATTTGTCTCAAAATATCTTTGAGTTTGTGTATTAGTTTTCTATTGCTGCTGTAACAAGTTACTGCAAATATAGCGACAACACATTCATTCTTTCCAGCTTTTTAGGTCAGAAGTTTGAAACGGTCTTAACTGGGCTAAAATCAAAGTACCAATATAACTACGTTCCTTTCTGGATGTTTTAGAAGAGACTGTTTACTTGCCTTTTCCAGCTTCTAGAGGCTGCAATCCTTGACTCGTGGTCCCCTTCCATCTTCAAAGCTAGGAATGTTGCATCTCTCTGATGCTTATTCCATAGTAATAGCTCCCCCTGACCCCTAGCTGGGAAAGGTTCTCTGCTTTTAAGGACCCATGTGATTATATTGGACCCACCTGGAGAGGCCAGGCTACTCTCCCCATTTCAAGGTCCTTAACTTAATCACATCAGCAAAGTCTCTTTTACCATGTAAGGTAACATTCACAGGTTCTGAGGATTAGGACATGGACATCTTTTGGGGCTGTTATTCTGCCTACCATAGTTTGTTTGTAACAGGAACTAAACAAGGTGTTGCCCATTGCATTTGGTGAGTGTGTCTAAATTTCTTTTAATCTCTAATAGCTCCCCTCCCCCATTTTGTTTAAAGTGAAGCTCTTTCTTCGAAAAAATTCATACCTTTTATTTTTTTTAGCTAGCATGTTTATTAGTTGCTCAAGCAGACTGTCTAATAGCTATCTAAGACTCACTTGAAATTGTTTTTACTGTATTTAAGCTGGTTTTCTTAAGTAAAAACTGTAATATTAATTCTAAGTGTAGAAATTTTTAAATGAGGGGAAATAGTTCACTTGGCCTCTCATCAATGGAGAGAGGTGTTGTCTGGAGAGTTATTTGGCTGCTTCCCAAGAGGCCTCAGGAGGTTGAGTTACTTGGGAGAATGTATTGTAGTCCAGAGTTTGATTTGCAGCATTGCAGGCTCAGAAACCGATTTCATCAGAAAATGGAGAGCACATCCATCTCTTGGGGTGACTCAGACTCACAGAAACCAAGTTCATAAGACCAGTGTATGAAAATGGATGCCAATTTACAGATGTAAAGTAAAACTTGCATTGTGTGGCCAGCAAATTCTTCCCTTCTCCAGGCAGACATGTGGGAAACTGAAGCATTAATTATGAGGGCAAATCAGAATTTGGCGAGTTACATGAATGCTTTACCTAGAGCATCAGGTAAGATAAGATTAGGGCTGATACAGGAAAAGTGGCTCCCCAGGGCCTGAAGCAATACAGAGGGGTGTGTTTCCTGGGTATCTTCCTTCAAGACTGCCTTGTTACTGTTGCTAGAAACTTGGCTTGAGTTTTCACTTCCATGGACAATACCCATCCAAGCATTGTCTGTTTGTCAGCTTTAAAGTGACTTTGCGTGTTTCTACTGTACTTCATTTAAATGTTCATCTCAGAGGTAGTTCAAAGAGGGCAATTTTATTTCTAAGTTCTTCAGGGAAGCTTCATAGTTGCTCCTAAGAGCTGACAACACTGAGCATTGGGCCTGAAAATCAAGAACTTTTTAAGAGCTCTCCCTGTGTCCCAAAACATTCCCAGTTCCCTAGGCCTGATTTTCTTAGGGTCTCTATGCTTCCCTTCTTACCACAAATAGAGACTGAGGGGTGGACGACCAGTGAGCAAGGTGTTAAATGCGTTGCTGAGGCTTCTGCTTTGCCTGAGTCCTGGTAAATGGCTGCATGAGCTAGTCAGACTGTTATGTTATGGGATAGGATCAAGGAAAAGGTTTTGGTATATCAGACAAGTATTTATTAAGTACCTATTATGCTTGAGGCATAGCACAGATACTATTTTGCTATATGGTATCTGGATAATTGGGATTCTAAAGTTATAGAAATAAAGTAAGGAGCAGATTTCTTATATGTTATGATATGATTGATAAGAGTTTCAGTTTGAACTTTCGTATAAAATCCCAATTCATATGTTATTTGTAGCTCTGAGACTTCTATGCACATGTTTGCTTTATTATACTTAACACAGAAAGCCTGGTAAACTGTTACGAAATCCTTGGGTGTATTCTTTTAGAACAGGAAGAACAATAGCTAAAACATAAATCGTTTTGTCATTTGCCTTTGCATGGCCCTTTTTGATAAATAAATAAAAATTTATTAGGAAAGAACCTTCTTAGTTACTGACCACACTCTAAAAGAAATACTAATACTATACTATACTTCTGAAATTGGGTTTTTTAAAGTATTTTGGGGACACATGAACTTATAATAAGATACCTACCTAGATTTTGGTGAATCTCTGTGCTTTTCTACCATTTTTATAGCAAGTTTTACTAAACATGCTCTCAAGCTTATTACTAGAAACTTACTAACTTTATCCTGAAACACTCATCTGAAATTATGCTTCTTAGTGTGCTTTATGTACTTGTAGGGGAGCAAAATTTGCCACCCTAAAATGTATCTCTTTGGCATGAGGATTATTTTAGGCTGATTATTTTTAAGAAACAAAAGACTCAGGATGTCTTTCTTTTTAACTCCCCCTTAACTGCCTAGAGGAATTTAGATAAAGGGCCTGGTCCAGGAAGAGCACTATCGCCAGAGATGTCTACACAGAATATGGGCTCAGCGTGGTAGCGGGAACTTTGCAGGGCCTGGAGACCCAAGTTCTCGTTGTGTCCCACTGTCTCTGCATGGCCCAGCAAACATTTGTTTACCAGACATTTCCCATCTTCCTATAAATTGTTTTCTTTCCCTTTGAAGTCCCAAACCCCTAACCCCTTCTCTTTCTCAGATGGCGTATAAGCCTCAATTGCCTAACTTGGTTTTGGGCCTCCTATTCTTATGCAGCCCCCATATGTAGTAATTACATTTGGTTTTTTTTTCTCCTGTTAATCTATCTTGTGTCAATTTAATTATTAGACCAGCCAAAAGAACTCAAGAAGGGTAGGGGGGAGATTTCCCCCTCCCCAACAGTTGGTGTAGTCAGGATAATCTTCACTGGCTGGAAACTTTCTTCCAAAACTGCTACAGATGAGATCCTGGGACGTCTGATAAAAGCCAGCAGAAGGTAAAGTTTCTCACCATGTCAGCCTCCCAGATCTCTGCAGGGTCCAGTGAAATCAAAAGTGGTGAGAGCCCCTTTTCTCTCTTTCTAAATTTAGATTAGCAGGAGAAGATATTTGTGGAACAAGTCCCTTGGGCACAACAACTCTGGTAAAAATTTGGTAAATGCCTACTCTCAGTTTTTATTGATCCTTTTCCTCCCAGAGATGGTCACTGTTTTTCTTTGTCTCTGTCTGTTGTGTTGTTTGTCTTGTTCTATGCCTTAAGAGCTTAGCTTTATGACCAGTGAGAATATTCTCTCTGGTCTCCACCATCAGGAAGGTGCATGTATCAGCGTGTATTTGGCAGTCAGTCAATCAAATAGACTGGGATTCTGAGCAGCTGTAGCCTGTTGGTCAGAAACCCAGGTAACAACCTAGCCTTGCAACTGGCTTCTCTTTTCCAACTGTGCCAGCTCTCAGGGGAATTTATCATAAGGGTCCAGTCCATAAGGGGCCTTTGTCTTCTCAACCTTCATTGTTTTGTTAGTGCTGGAAAAGTCCAATTCCTGTAGTACCTGCCTGGTGTCACAGATTAGTGGGTCTTTGACTGGAGGCATTTCATGTTCTCATGAGAAACTGGAGACACTGCAGTACACCATTCTTACCACCTGTGACAACAAAGCTCTTTGCTTTCTCTTTTTAAAAAATATTTATTTATTTATTTGGTTTCACCGGGTCTTAGCTGCAGCAGGTGGGCTCCTTAGTTGCAGCATGTGAACTCAGTTGCGGCATGCATGTGGGATCTAGTTCCCTGACCAGGGATCGAACCTGGGCCCCCTGCATTAGGAGTGTGGAGTCTTATCCACTGCACCACCAGGGAAGTCCTGGTCTTTGCTTTCTTGATGAATTCTGGGAATGAACTTTCTGGATCTTATGAGGGCTTCATCCTTTGTGCCTCTTGCATTTTTGGTTAAGCCATAAAAAGGCTTACTGATTTGAGTTGCTATTTGAGATTAATATTGGACCCTACTCATCAAAGGCCAGATGATGCATCCTTTGAATTGGCTATATTTAAAAGTGAAAATATAGACAGCTCTCATCCAAGGACCAAATTTAAATGTGGGTTAAAAAAATATACATATGTAATGGCTAACTTTAGGGACTGTTAATAAGAGGGAAGGACAGAAATTAGAACACAAATCAAAATCCACTCAGACCCCTTCCTATTTGCCTTCAGACATTTGCAGATATTGTAAAAAATTAGGACATTGGAAGTTCAATTGTCCTGTACTTAAGAAAAAGAAGGAAAAAAAAAGATAAACTATATGGAAATTGGGGGGTGAAATATTAAATGACTATGAACTATAGCCCTGGAAGCTATAAATATCTATAAAAAAATAGCTGGACAAAAATATGGGTTGTACCCTATTTGCAGCTAGATATGGTTGGACAGAAAATGTAGGTTATGGAACTTTCCTGGCGGTCCAGTGGTTAAGATTCTGCACTTACAATGCGAGGGGCTTGGGTCCGATCCCTGGTTGGGGAACCAAGATCCCACATGCAGCACGGTGCGGCCAAGAAAATATTTTTTAAAAAAAAAAGAAAGAAAATGTGGGTTATACTCCATTTGTGACTAGGGTCCTACCAAACTGCTGCCAGTCCTCAAGGAAATTACAACCTAGAATGACAATGGCCATTATGAGGAATGTTCCAGTTAGATAAGAGCATTTAAAAAGTGTACTTAAAAGCAAGGGCTGGGGCTTCCCTGGTGGCGCAGTGGTTAAGAATCCTCCTGCCAATGCAGGGGCCATGGGGTTCGAGCCCTGGTCTGGGAAGATCCCACATGCCGTGGAACAACTAAGCCCATGCTCCACAGCTACTGTGCCTGCGCTCTAGAGCCCGCGAACCACAACTACTAAGCCCGCGTGCCACAACTACTGAAGCCCATGTGCCTACAGCCTCTACTCCTCAACAAGAGAAGCCACCGCAGTGAGAAGTCTGTGCACCACAACGAAGAGTAACCCCCACTCGCAGCAACTAGAGAAAGCCTGCACGCAGCAGCGAAGACCAAATGCAGCCCAAAATTAAAAAAAAAAAAAAAAAAGCAAGGGCTTCCAAATCAAGCAAACAGAATTGGATACCTACTGTAATTAGTATGCAGGAGCTGCCAAAAGGCCTCAAAATTTCAAAATAGCTTCATTGAAAGATTTGTTGTAAAAGGCAGAAAATAAGATGGAAGGCCACCGGTCTGACTGAATTTGTGACCATAACTCAAATTCAGAGCATAATAGGAAAATTTTTTAGGCCCTCTCCCCTAAGCTAAATGTATCCGGATAGAAAGAAAAACATTCCAACATAAGTTGATGGGCATGTCATTCCTATGATAAGCAACTAACTTCACTGATCTATCTCAAAAGATGTATAAGTATTCCAGCCTTAAGAAATCAACTCCTTGGAGAACTTGCATTCCTTTCCTGTGCCTTTGGGATGTAAATGTTCCAGAAACTTAAGGGAGGTTTTCTGCTTTTTTTTCTTTTTTCTAATTGAAGTATAGTTGATTTACAATGATGTGTTAGTTTCTGCTGTACAGCAAAGTAATTCAGTTCCATATACACATACACACACATATATATTCTTTTCCATTATGGTTTATTATAAGATATTGAATATAATTCCCTGTGCTATACAGTAGGACCTTGTTGTTTATCTATTTTATATATAGTTCTTCGTATCTGCTAATCCCAAACTCCTAATTTATCCCTCTCCCACCCCCTTTCCCCTTTGGTAACCATAAGTTTGTTTTCAATGTCTGTGAGTCTGTTTCTGTTTTGTAAATAAGTTCGTTTGTATCATATTTTAGATTCCACATATAAGTGATATCATATGGTATATGTCTTTCTCTGATTTATTTCACTTAGTATGATAATCTCTAGGTCCATGCATGTTACTGCAAATGGCATTATTTCACCTTTTTTTTTTTATGGCTGAGTAGTGTAGTATTACATTGGGTGTGTGTGTATGTGTGTACCACATCTTTATCCATTCATCTCTGTGTCTTGCCTATTGTACATAGTACAGCTAAGAATATTGCATGTATCTTTTCGAATTAGAGTTTTCTCTGGATATATGTCCAGAAGTGGGATTGATGGATCATATGGTAACTCAATTTTTTAGTTATTTAAGAAACCTCCATACTGCTTTCTATAGTTGCTGCACCAATTTACATTCCCACCAACAGTGTAGGAGGGTTAAGGGAGGTCATTTTATCAGAAAAATAACAAAAAGAGGAAAAGGTCATTTGAAAATTTAAATGAATGAAAATTCATGTGTCTTCTCCACCAGTATTAGTAAAAAACCTTTAAGTTTACAGATAAACTTAACTTTTTCCAACTGCTGAAACAAAATTTGGATCCAAATGTTCTTCTGTAAACTAGTAAGTTTTGTACCATTGTGCCCATTTAATGACTAAAGTTTTTTTTTAAATGAAAGCTATAAGATCATTGCTTGTATCTGTCTATATGTTTGTGTATGAGTCTATATATATATGTTGTAGATGTGTGATATTTTTATACCAGTGGAGCCCTATTCAATTGGCTTAAACAAGTGCTTATATAAAATTCTCAAAAATATAATAGAAACTCAACCAAATATTTTTCAGGTTCACATGATCTAGGATTAATCTTTAGAAAATAAAAGCAAATTTAAGGTTATTGGTTTAACTAAAACAGGCATGTCTTTAGCATTATCAGCATTAAGTGTAATAATTAAACCAAATTAAATAGATGCAAATAGGATAAAAAGTTTTTACGTGAACTTGTTAACAATAATTACGTATCATGGTGTGTGTACTTAAAAATACTTTTCAGAATTCTTTTGGTAACTTGAAACCTTAGAGTTTTGCTAAGTTAAATTAAATGATGGAAACTCATTGAATATCTAGGTCATTTCCAAATAAGATAAAGTAATACAATATTAGTTATGGAATATATGTCTATCTACTTTTATCTTCCTCTTGCAGAGAAAGTAAAGATAAATTTGTGTCTATTAATAACCACGTCCTGTGCCACATTGAAAGATTGCACTATTTAAGAAGGTACAGGACTTCCCTGGTGGCACAATGGTTAAGAATCTGCCTGCCAATGCAGGGGACATGGGTTTGATCCCTAGTCTGGGAAGATCCCACATGCTGAGGGGCAGCTAAGCCCATACACCACAACTACTGAGCCCATGCGCCACATCTACTGAAGCCCGGGCGCCCTAGAGCCTGCTTGCCGCAACTACTGAGCCCGCACGCCTAGAGCCCGTGCTCTGCAACAAGAGAAGCCACCACAATGAGAAGCCTGCACACCGCTATGAAGAGTAGCCCCCGCTCACCACAACTAGGGAAAGCCTGCACACAACAACAAAGACCCAACGCAGCCAAAAAATTAAAATTAACTACCAAATGTAAAATAGATAACTAGTGGGAAGCAGCCACATAGCACAGGGAGACCAGCTCGGTGCTTTGTGACCACCTAGAGGGGTGGGATAGGGAATGTGGGAGGGAGACACAAGAGGGAGGAGATATGGGGATATATGTATATGTATGGCTGATTCACTTTGTTATAAAGCAGAAAATAACACACCATTGTAGAGCAATTATACTCCAATAAAGACATTAAAAAATAAATACAAGGGTACATGTTTCTATAAATTATAAAAGGTATTTATAAATTCACCAAGCCACAAAATGCTAATACCATTCACAATTGTTTGCTTCTTTATTTTCACTAGAAATTAAGGTTTCTAATTAACATGTGTGACTAAGGCTGCTAGAAATAATTAGGAAAACAATTCTGTATGCAAGAAAAATAAGATGTATTTTTGGTTAAGAAAAGGTATGAGATATGGAGGTGCATTTTTGTTGATGGAAATGAAAGTGTCTTTGTCCTAAAACTGATTATTTCTAAATGGGAAAGAGAACAAGAGACAAACTAAAATAGATATAGAAAGTTATAGAAGAATTGTGAAAAAAGGAATCTTTGGGAAGAAATTTTATGTATGGTCAGGACTGGTTAAGATTGGAATACATTTATTTAAGTAAATGAGTTTTAATACAAAAGTAAGCCTGTGCAAAATTAGAATTTGGTTTTCTCTCTGATACTGAACATATAAAAAAAAAAGTCCAGTCTGAAATTCCTTATGAAAGTTTCCAACAAAGCAGATTAGGAGGGCCTACATGGTCAGTTGCAATTCTTGCTGTATTTAAGTAGATAAACGGGCCAAGTTTATTGAAACTAAACTTATTTTGCAGACAAATTTGTCTTAAGTTGACTACCTTTGGTAAAAAATTAGGGTGATGGGACTTCCCTGGTGGCGCAGTGGTTAAGAATCTGCCTGCCGGGCTTCCCTGGTGGCGCAGTGGTTGACAGTCCGCCTGCCAATGCAGGGGACATGGGTTCGTGCCCTGGTCCGGGAGGATCCCACGTGCCGCAGAGCGGCTGGGCCCGTGAGCCATGGCCGCTGAGCCTGCGTGTCCGGAGCCTGTGCTCCGCAACGGGAGAGGCCACAACAGTGAGAGGCCCGCGTACCACAAAAAAAAAAAAAAAAAGAATCTGTCTGCCAACGCAGGGGACACGGGTTCGAGTCCTGGTCCAGGAAGATCCCACATCTCGCCGAGCAACTAAGCCCATGTGCCACAACTACTGAGCCTGTGCTCTAGAGCCCTCGAGCCACAACTACTGAGCCCACGTGCCACAACTACTGAAGCGTGCACGCCTAGAGCCCATGCTCCATAACAAGAGAAGCCACTGCAATGAGAAGCCCGTGCACCGCAACGAAGAGTAGCCCCCGCTCGCCGCAACTAGAGAAAGCCCACACACAGCAACGAAGACCCAATGCAGCCAAAATAAATAAATAAACTTATAAAAACATGATTTTAGAGAGAAAATTTATGTTTCAGTAATACACTGTGGATATTAGCTTCTAATACTGTCCATTGTCTTTGAGGTTTGTTTTCTACCTATAAACTGGACTAGATCCTCAATTCTTCTAGTTTCCTCATATCTAGCTACAACTCTCTGAACTAATGTCTGCTTTTCCCCATCCTTTTGATTTGGAATTATTGAGAATTGCCTTTTCTCCTGAAGCCCTGCAAACTAAAACTAGAAAACTTGATATAAACTTCAGAGAAATCACCACAGTTGCTCATGTTTTAGACTATCTTTTTTGTGCCTCTTGCTATGTGGGCCACTCAGAAAGTTTACTGGTATACCTGATAACATCACCAAAGACATTTGAGTGACAAACCAGGAAAATCTGTCAAATTGTCACTGCCTGCCCTATTCCATCTGAATATGCTTTAAGCCGGACATCTAGAAATCTCCACTGGCTGCCTTCAGATCCCAGGAACTGGGATTATGTGTCTGCTCTAGTCATTAACCATTGTTTTATTTTGTCCCCATAGAAATGCCTCATTAAATGCCTGTTTGCTTGCACCACAGCCCTATTTTGGGGAGCCCACCTGAATCACCTTCTCCTAAAATGAGTCTAACTGAACTAATCTATTGTCAGGACTAAGAGACTGGTTCAGTGAGATAAAACAATCTTCCAACTCAGCTTCTGGACTATGAAATTTCTTGGGGGAAGTTTTAAAGGTGGGACGGTAGGGGAGCAAAATTTGCCTCCCTAAAATGTTTCTCTTTGGTATGAGCATTATTTTATGCTGATTATTTTTAAGAAACAAAAGACTCAGGAGGTCTTTCTTTTTTACCTCCCCCTTAACTGCCTAAAAGAATTTAGATAAAGGGCCTGGTCCAGGAAGAGCACCATCGCGGGAGATACCTACACAGAATATGGGCTAAGAGTGGTAAGGGGAACTCTTCAGGGCCTGGAGACCAGTGTCTTCTTTGTGTCCCATTGTCTCTGCGTAGCCCAGCAAACATTTGTTTACCAAACATTTCCCCATCTTCCTGTAAAGTGTTTTCCTCCCCTTTGGAGTCCCAAATCCCTAAACCCTTCTCCTTTTCTCAGATGGCATGTAAGCCTCAATTGCCTAATTTGGTTTAGGGCCTCATATTCTTATGGACTCCCACACATAGGTAATTAAATTCATTTTTTTCTCCTGTTAGTCTGTCTGGTGTCAATTTAATCATTAGACCAGCCAAAAAAAAAAAAAACTCAAAAAAGATAGAGGGGAGATTTCCCCCTTACCAACATATTATTAACATTTCCTAACACATAGTTTCTAGTTTTAAAAAATTGTTGAACTATTTCAATGACTTAATTTAAATAGGTTGAGTATTTCTTTCCAAAACAAGTATTTTATTTTATTTACTTTGTTTTCAATATAACATCCAGGTATATGCCTGGATGTAAAAAAGCATACGCCAATGTACGCCAATGTAAAAAAGCATACCTTTTTTACATTGAAACAAGAAGGTATGTTTCTTTACTAGGTTCAACCATCCGCATAGAATTTAAGCTTTTATTTAGGGGTGTGGAGAGGAGCTCTGGTAGACCCAGTATTCTACCTTCATAATCCTTGAACCTGTTTGAAGGAGAAGCAGCCGTGGTGGTACTTTGTTTTCCCAGAGCCAGAGCACTGCTGGCTCTGAAGCACACAGCTCTTTGGTGTGTATATTTATGAGTATGCATTCTAATGAGAGTGGAGCTTTTAAAACAAATTCCCTTATACCCATTGATCTTCCCCTGAACAACTTGAGGCAAGAGTTCCTTACTTAGGTTTGTACTCAGCTTCCTTTCTACTTTTGGGGAAACACCAAAACCTTTTATTCTCCCTTTTGGAAGTGAGATTTGAGAATCAGATGAACACGGGTCCACCTTAGCCTATAGGCTTGAGTCACAAGTCACCATGAATCATTCCATCAAG
This sequence comes from Grampus griseus, assembly GCF_964374135.1. Taxonomy (NCBI): domain Eukaryota; kingdom Metazoa; phylum Chordata; class Mammalia; order Artiodactyla; family Delphinidae; genus Grampus; species Grampus griseus. The sequence goes on from NC_139017.1 coordinate 87,809,265, forward strand.
TTAGAACCTGCATTTTCAAATGATACCTAGCCTAGTTACTGATCCAGAGGAGGCACTCTAAATATTTGGTGAGTGATTGAGGCAGTACCTCAGGATGTGAGGACAGCCCTTCATCTAAGAAAGGCTTGTCCTTTCTGAACAATTCTCTGCTTTACAGCAACTAGAGTGAAAGACAAGAAGATCTAATCTTAACCAGCGTGGCTGAGTGTAGAAGGAAAGGTGATATCTTAGACTAACAGCTATTAAGGTTGTAGTGTAAAACTTGATGTTACATTAGGAAGCAAATACATAGTCAATGCATTTATCAGTGTACAAGTGATAAGATGTACCAGATGTCTTGTATTTCAGTGCCTGGTTCTTTTCCTCCTCTCATCCCCCTTTTCTGGAAATATAATGGTTGTGCATCTGCTTCCAATAATTCTGATTACTATTTACTGAAAACTTAGATGCAAATAACACTATGCCCTAGGGCATGAGGGATATAAACATGAATAAGACCTCTTATTCCCTCTGCCTTGTCAGAATAAAGTCCGTTTTCTTCAAGCTAAAATTTCCAGTTATTACACAGTGAGGTGGAGTAGATAAAGAAGGTTTTAAGATTCAGAATGGTTAGAATCTTGGCTCTGCTACCTATCAGCTGTTTGACCTTGGGTGATTTATTTCCCTTAATCTCTAAAATGGTAATAATTAACAGGCACTTTAAGGGAGATTGTGAGGCTTAAATGAGAATATAGGTGAAGCATTTTGTTTTGTAGTTAGTGAACACCAAAACCAATCTAGTGCCAGAAGGTCAGTTTCTTCCTTTTTATAGCACTCTGCCCCTATTAGGTGGTCAAATGTTTTTCAGATTGTTTCTGATTAGTAACTGTTTCTAGATTTAGTTGAAGATTTAAGTGATGCTGGTTCTTGTAACTGCTATTGTTTGAGAATCAAGATTGAGAAGCGAGTTGTCAGGTAAACTATACTGGTAAAATAATCAATAGACTATTTTATTTCCAAGATATATTTGCCCACTTTTTCATTTTATACGTTCTGTAAAGTTTTTGTTGTTATTGCTGTGTTTTTAACATCAAGACCCTGGGTAACATTAACCTGTGTTTACATTTATTTTTCTGTCGCTTATCACTGAGAGCGTTCTTAATGAAGACTTTCTTCCAGGAGTTAATCAGGGCTAGGCAATTGAAGTTTTGCAGTTAAGCTTCTGTGCTTAAATTGTTTTCCATCAATTTGTAAATGTTTTTCTTAGAACCTTTTCCTCAAGCTATAGCTTCTTTTATCTTGAATTGGGTCAAATTCTTCCTTTCCAGAAATGTTTCTGATGTTTAGTACCAGTCCCTTTTGCCACATTTCCCTCACTTTGGGAGGCCCCACTTACTCTTGGCTTTTAGCCTTTGTGAGGACCAAGTTCTTACAGGTTTGTGTCCTGTATTCTTTCGTTAGCTCTACATGGTTTTACCCCTGAATGCTTAATTCAGCTCGGTTGAGCATCAGGTATATTTGTGGAATGCTGCTGCACCGATAGGGTGGGAACTAGTGAAGTCTGCTGTCATGGGGCTTACAACCAAAACGGGTGATGGAAAACAGTGAATGTGTTAAGTGTTAAATAACAAAAATACTTCAAGCTTCAAGAAGGGGGAATTAAACTGCTGGAGTCTTCAGGAAGGAAGTGGAACCGGGAAAAGCAGAGAGGAGAAGGCGGCGAGATTTATTTCGTTATCCCTTATTAATAGATCAACAGCGAGGAGTCTTAAGAGTCACTTCTAATGCGCAGACGACTCTCGATCGGAGGAGACAACTCCCTCCGCCCTATTTCGGGACGCGGGGTCATCAGCCACCAAAGGGTCTGCGTGCCGGGTGCTGGTCTCTCACGCAGTCGCCGCGCCGGCTTTTCCTTCGAGTCCAGCTGGTCCTTGGAGCGCTAGCGGAGAGCCGGTCCACCAGACCAGTCCCCACCGTGCCCCGGGCTGGCGCCCGCCCAGCCGACTCTCCCTTCGACGCAGGCACCTGCCTGGCCGCCCCGCTCGGCGGGGTCCTGAGGCGCCTCGGGGAAGCGCGGCGATTGGCTGCGGCTCGGGGCTGGTGCTCGGCTGCAGCGCCGCTTGACAACCGCAGTGTGTGAGAGGCTGAGCGGACGGTCGCCGGTCCGGGAGGGGGAGACGGCAGGAAAGACAGACTGACGAGCTGATGGATTGACGCGCGGGCGGCTGGAGGCAGGACCGACGTCGAGCCCAGACCGCCGCCCTCACACTCCCTTTCCAGCCCGGAGCCCGCCGCTTGGGGGCCCCGTCCTCCGGCCTCCGCGCCGCTTTCTCCTCCGCGATTTCTCCGGGCTCGTCCCGGAGCCCTCAGGTGAGCGACTTCGGGAGGCGGAGGCGGGGTCGGGCCGCGCTGCACACCGCGGGTTGCCATGGTCACCCGTCACCGCCTGTCACCACTTGACAGGGCTGCGACCGTGGCGACCCCCAAGGGTGGCGTTCGCGGCCCCGGAGAAGGGTCTTGGGTAGGCTTGGGTGCTGACTGGGTGGCGACTGGGGTCGTGGGTGAGGCCCCGGCGCCGAAGGATGGGGGCCAGGCCCCGACGGGAAGCCGCCGCTCCTGAACCACACCTTTCTCTCGCTGCCAACCCGGCTCCGGGGGCCGAGCGACGGCCCTCGCCCTGGCACCGCCCGCCCCTGACCAGTAAGCCAGCGCAGGGTTGGTGCCCACCTCGCTGCTGCTGTGGGGCGGGAGGGCGGCCGACTGCTCTGATTCTTCCTTCCTCGCCCCTCTGCCGAGCCCGAGCGACAGCCGAGGGACGCGTTCGCGTCCCATTCTGGGCACGCCTTGGCCGGGAGGAGGGGAAGGCGCTGCGGGGCTGGGGCAGCCCTGCGGGGGCCGGGTTTGGCCTTTTTGACGTCAGTGGTCAGTGGCAGCAGGGCTTTGGGGGTCTGGGCGGGGTCGCGGAGGGGGGCAGCGACTGGATTTGGAACTCGGGTTGGACCGGTGCCCCGGGGGCGTCTGCGTAGGAGACAAGGGAACGGGAGCTTGTAGAACTCTTAGGGTTAAGCCGCTTTCTTATGTTGGGGAGAAAGAGATTGGGGCTGCAGCTCTGGCGCGAGGCCTTGGGCGAAAGGGGCGGGGGCAGGCAGGGGCAGCCTTTGACCAGTATTTGATTTTTTTCTTTTCTGTACCCAGAGGTGCAGTCAGTAACCACGCATGGTATCTGAGCAGAGCGTTTTTGGCAACTTTGTTCTCTCTGCATAATGAAGGGAGAAGTCTTTGTTCCACCCACATTCATAGGTTATGATCCTAACACTTATTTCCCTCCCTTTGCTGCGGACTTCTTAGAATGCTTCAAGAAGTTAATGGCACAGAGATTAACATGTAGGCTTTAATACGTTATAAACCTTTTCTTTACAGTAAATCCAAGTAGAATTTTTTTTGTCTCCAGTGTTGGTACGTGTTGCCTTGAAATTTTACTAGAAAGGAGAAACGCCTAAGAGCCCATTTTCCTTTTTATGACATATTCTTTGGTCTTGTGTAGGAGGGAAATGTAATGAACAATTTTACCTTAGGTTTCAGTGGGTAGATTGCTTCCACACAGGAAAGAAAAATTATTTTAGTGACCAACCAGTTAAGCCATAACCGTATATTGTTAGGGGAAAAACACACACAAACACTTGAATTTGATGCCATTATGGATATGTAATTTTTTTGTGAAGGAATTTTAACCTGTTTTCTTCCCACCCTCCCACTTCCTAATTCTTGTCTTTTTCTTTTTTTTTTTTTTAAAGTCAGTACTAGGAATGTATCATAAGAGAGCAGGGGTACTATCTTATGTTCCTAGTTACATAATTGTGTTCAGCCTCTTTTTCTGTTTGTGAAATCGAGTTTATCAGTTAGTTACTTACTAAATAGTGTGTGATATGCTTTGATATATGCTGCAAAATAAGTATGAAAAGATGCAGTTTTCCTCAGTAGCTCAGTAAGCTGGAAATCAGATTTCTAGGATTTAAGTTTCCCTTTGCTACTGATTGCAATCTTGGAAGAGGTACTTACCTTACTAGTGACTTAATTTCCAGACGATAGTACTTGCTATTGTATTAGTCTCGGAATGAGCTCTGAAGTTGAACAAAGTAAAGTATTTGAAAGCACTTTGGAAAAAAATTTAAGGCATCTGTTGATTACCTTTTAGCAGAATGGAGCATTGACATGGCTAATTAAAATTTTCTGCATGATCTATTTAGTATTTCTAGGTCCAGGACCTTATTTCTTACAGTGGCCTTAAAAAGGCTCATGGAAACTATTAAGATGTGTCTTTACCCCGTGGCAGAGGTTCTTTATTACTGTGGTGACATGGAGAAAAGGGTGTTTCCTCCCTATATGTGGGTCAGGATTGCTTTCCTGCTTTCAGTAGGGTATTCTCATATTTTAGAAAATAAGGCTATGGCCAATAACTCTTACTTGAGTTTCATTTGGTGTTAAATAATCCTCAGCGTGCATCATTGGTTCTTGAATAACCAAGAAATAGCTTACTTATCCCCCCGACCTTTGCTTTTCAAATAGGAGTATTAGTGATAAGCTGCAATGTGACAAGAGATAAATCTGTTGTCACAGAACATGGCACACACTAATGGAGTTGTCATCAATTTCACTTGAAGAGTTTGATAAAAAATAGTGTTTTTATATTAAACAGAAGATATATGGAGAATGTAATATTCACACTAATTTCTAGGTAAAATTCAAGGACTGCAAAGAAATTTTATGCTTATGGGCTCTGTGGGGATGGGTTCAGTTTCTTCTGTCCTTATGGAGAAAAGTTTAAGAAGCATTGCCTTAGACTTACTCAGCTAATAAATGACAAATCACTACATAGGACAGGAAATAAGTTGAATTCCGTTTTCTAAAACTTTGACATTAGCCTCAAGATTACTTGAATCCTAACTATCCTCTCTTTGTTTTCACCCCTGTATATGTTAGAATGTTATAGTGGAAAGGTCACAGGATTTTAGACCCGGTCGTCCCATTCTTGCTTCTGCACTTTTTGCAGTATGACCTTAGACAAGTAACTGACGTCTCAGAGTATTAGTGTAATCATCTGTAAAATGAAACTGGAGAGTTGTGAGTGTTATATAGATGAAGGATGGGAGTATTTAGCACAGGATCTGACATAGTGGATACACAATAAATGTTAGTTACTTTTTCACAATAATGTTACTTTTCCCTTCCCATCTCTGCATGTTAGGATATTAACAATCCTTCAGACCCATTCTTAGCAAGATACCTCAGAACTTCCATAGCATTTTATTTATAATTTTGTATGATACTCTTTACTTTATATTTTATGTATATTATTTTTATACAGAAGACTTTAATCCAGGTCTTCAGGTTATAAATCCAGTGCTGACCCATGTCTGAGAATACTTTTTTTTTTTTTTTGCCATTTAATTTTGAGACCATTACATTGAATAGCCAAAGCTTACATATTTCAGCTGATTTTTCTTCCTTTTTATTTTGAGTTTGTTTTTGTTTGTGTAAAAAGATACCTTACAAAACACCACACCCTCCCTTAGAAGCCTTTGTTTTGTGTATTATCTTCTTGTTCACCATAGTAACTCAATCATTGTATCCCAGGGATGCAGCATCGTGTCAGCACATAGTAGACACAAGTATTTTTAAATGAATACTTACTTCAAACATGTTACCACAAGTAGGAGTCTCTCCATATGGCATCTTTAACATAATTGATCTAATCAGGATTCCCAATGTTTCAAAGTTACACCTAAAATTTTTTTAAAAAACAAGGTAAAAAAAAAAACAAGGTAAACTTTTTCCAGAGTAAATTTTTATAGTTATCTGTAGCACAGTAGCTCTTCCATAGCATGTTATTAGCAACCCTAAGGACAATGCCCTTACCTTATGAGTTCTAAAGGGGATAAATTTATATTGCACCAATCACATGCTTGCCACTCTACTAGGAGGTTGATCCCATTTCACAAGTCAACACTGTATTTTATAGAGAAACAGTACTACATGAAAAAGGACATAAAATTTTTATATTATTTATAGTTGATATATTTGATTTAAATAATGAATTCTGTGAAATGAATGAGTTTCTATGATTAAGTGCCATGTTTTGTGACTTTTGTTGATCTATTGAAAAAGAAAATGGAACTTACATAAAATCTTTGCGAAAGCTTTATAGAACTGAGCTAAAATTGGTGCCTTAATGTCCATTTTGGTTTAACATTTTTTCCTGTTTATTTATTTATCTATTTTCTTCCAGTTTTATTGAGATATCATTGACATATAGCACTGGATAAGTTTAAGGTGTACAGCATAATAATTTGACTTACATACATTACAAAATAATTATCACAGCAAGTTTAGTAAACATCCATCATCTCATATAGATACAAAATTTAAAAAATAGAAAAAAATATTTTCCCTTGTGATGAGAACTCTTAGGATTTACTCTCAACAACTTTCCTGTATAATATACAGCAGTGTTAATTATTTTTATCATGTAGTGCATTACATTCCCAGTACTTGTTTATCTTATAACTGGAAGTTTGTACCTTTTGACAGCCTTCATCCAGTTCTCCCTTCCCCTGCTCCTTACCTCTGGTAACCACAAATCTGGTCTCTTTTTTCTATGAGTTTGTTTGTTTGTTTTTGAAGTATAATTGAAGTATAATTATTGAAGACTGTGTTAGTTCCTATTATATAACATAGTGATTTGATATTTCTATACATTTCAAAATGATCACCATAATAAGTCTAGTTACAATATGTCACCCTACAAAGATACTACATAGTTATTGACTATATTCCCCACACTATACATTTTATACCCATGACTCATTTGTTTCAGAACTGGAAATTTGTACCTCTTAATTTCCCTCACCTATTTCTTTTCACCCCCAACACGCTTCCCCTCTGGCAACCACCTTTTTGTTCTCTATGTATAACTGTTTCTGTTTTATGTTTTTTAGATTCCACATGTAAGTGAAATCATACAGTATTTACCTCTCTCTGTCTGACTTATTTCATTTAGCATAATACCCTGAAGGTCCATCCATGACAAGACTTCATTCTTTTTTATGGCTGAGTAATATTCCATTGTGCATATGTGTATGTGTGTGTGTGTATACACACACACACACACACACACACACACGCACCACATCTTCTTTCTCAGTTCAAATACTGATGGGCACTTCGGTTGCTTCCATATCTTGGCTTTTGTAAATAATGCTGCAGTGAACATAGGGGTGCATATATCTTTTCTAATTAATGTCTTCGTTTTCTTCAGATAAATATCCAAGAGTGGAATTACTGGGTCCTATGGTAGTTCTATTTTTAATTTTTTGAGGAATCTCTGTACTGTTTTCCATAGTGGCTGCACCAATTTACATTCTCACCTACAGTCCACGAGGGTTCCATGTTCTCCACATCCTCACCAGCACTTGTTATTTGTTGTCTTTTTCAATAATAGCCATTCTGACATGTGTGAGGTAATATCTCATTGTGGTTTTGATTTGTATTTCCCTGATGATTAGTGATGTTGAACATCTTTTCATGTGCCCGTTGGCCATCTGTATATCTTTGGAAAAATGTCTGTTCAGATTCTTTACCCATTTTTTAATCAGGAATCGGGTTGCTTTTTGATGTTGAGATGTATGAGTTCTTTGTATATTTGGATATTAACCCCTTACTGTATATGTTGTTTGCAAATTTTTGTAAATTTTGCTGTTTACATTATTTTGAGAGCTTGGAAACAGAATTGGGTTGGTCTTCTTTCCAACTTCAGGAAAAGCTTTTGAAATGAAATTCTGGGAAGTGCAAAAAACAATATCTCACAACTAGATGGTGTAAAGCAACTTTAGGTGTGTCTAGGTGTGTTCATTGTATAGTACCCACATAATGGGAATTGTTAATTTCACTGTGTACAGTTGTTGACCAGACCATACCTGGAGTATTGTGTTCTATTTCAGATGCTTTAAAGAGAGAGATTAACAAATGTTCAGAGGAGAATGACTAGAATTGTAGGGGATCTGGAAGGTATGTGAAGAATGGTTGAAGGAAGTAGGGAAATAGACCTGATGATTGTCAGATTCAAATGTGTAAAAGTTTTTAATGTAACAGATTTTTATTATGCTGACCCAAAGACATACCTAGATGAAAGTAGATTTTAATTCAATATTAGAAAACAAAACAAAATGCCTTTTTATACTTGAGAAAAAATTGAAGGAATTCTGTATTATCTATTGCTGTGTAACAAATTACCCCAAAACTAAGTGGCTTAAAATAGCAAATATTTATCTCACTGTTTCTGAGGGTCCCAACATCCCAGCTGGGAGCCTCTGATTTTAGGTCTCTCTTGAGGTTGCAGTCAAGTTTCTTACAGGGGCTGTGGTCTCACCTGAAAACTCGACTCGGGGATGATCTCCTTCCAAGCTCAGTGACCTGGACCTCTGTTCCTTGTTGGACTGAGGGCTTCTGCTCTTCACAGGCTGTTGACTGAAGGCTTCCCTCAGTTCTTTGTTACTTGGACCTTTCCACAAGGTTGCTTCATGACATGGCAGCTGGCTTCCCAGAGTGAGCAGTCTGAGAGAGGGCACATGTGTGCCCTCAGGATGGATGTTACCATCTCTTTATAAATCTTGGAAATGACATCCCAACACTTCCACTCTGCACTTGGGTACAAGTGAGTCAGTAAATCCAGTCCACACTCAAGGGCCAGGGACTACAAAAGGATGTAAAAACACTAGTAGTCTTATTGGTGACCGCCTTAGAGACTGTCTTCCATAGGTGCCTTGGGGGGTATAGAAATTTTCTGTTATTGGAGGCATTTATGTAGAGGTTGGCAGACCATCTCTCAGAGTTAAGTGTTCAGATATTCTGTACTAAATTAGAGAGTGGACAGAGGTACCTTCCAACTCAATTCTATGATAAGTTTATAAATGCGAAGGAAGTAGAAAAGTTAAGAATAGAAAACTTTAATGGGTAATTAGTATATACTCTGTTGTACTTCTTTCTATAGTTAATATTGTATAATTTGTGTTATTTTTAGTAAGCTTTGAAGTTTTTGTGACTCTTGGTTCAGTATATTTTCTTATGTTTCTGAATGTACCACTATATAATAGATATAGTCCTATACTTACTGACAAACCATTTTTTTTTAACATCTTTATTGGGGTATAATTGCTTTACAATGGTGTGTTAGTTTCTGCTTTATAACAAAGTGAATCAGTCATACATAAACATATGTTCCCATATGTCTTCCCTCTTGCGTCTCCCTCCCTCCCACCCTCCCTATCCCACCCCTCCAGGCTGTCACAAAGCACCGAGCCAATATCCCTGTGCCATGCGGCTGCTTCCCACTAGCTATCTACCTTACTAAGTTTGTTAGTGTGTATATGCCCATGACTCTCTCTCGCCCTGTCACAGCTCACCCTTCCCCCTCCCATAACCTCAAGTCCGTTCTCTAGGAGGTCTGCGTCTTTATTCCTGCTTTACCCCTAAGTTCTTCATGACATTTTTTTCCTTAAATTCCATATATATGTGTTAGCATACGGTATTTGTCTTTTTCTTTCTGACTTACTTCACTCTGTATGACAGACTCTAGGTCTATCCACCTCATTACAAATAGCTCAATTTCGTTTCTTTTTATGGCTGAGTAATATTCCATTGTATATATGTGCCACATCTTCTTTATCCATTCATCCGATGATGGGCACTTAGGTTGTTTCCATCTCCGGGCTATTGTAAATAGAGCTGCAATGAACATTTTGGTACATGACTCTTTGAATTTTGGTTTTCTCAGGGTATATGCCCAGTAGTGGGATTGCTGGGTCATATGGTAGTTCTATTTGTAGTTTTTTAAGGAAAGTCCATACTGTTCTCCATAGTGGCTGAACCAATTCACATTCCCACCAGCAGTGCAAGAGTGTTCCCTTTTCTCCACACCCTTTCCAGCATTTATTGTTTCTAGATTTTTTGATGATGGCCATTCTGACTGGTGTGAGATGATATCTCATTGTAGTTTTGATTTGCATTTCTCTAATGATTAATGATGTTGAGCATTCTTTCATGTGTTTGTTGGCAGTCTGTATATCTTCTTTGGAGAAATGTCTTTTTAGGTCTTCTGCCCATTTTTGGATTGGGTTGTTGTTTTCTTGTTATCTGACAAACCATTTTTTATGTAGTTCAGTTTTGAAGCATACCCACATATCTTTAAGTTCTGCTTTTCTCGTTGAAAACAAAAAAGTGTGGGAGTAAAAAAAGAACATAAAGGATAATTTTAATCTATTTTACAAAGCACTCTTTTGGTACCTTGGCTTTAGGTGTGACAGAAAACAATACTAGAGATTTCATCATATAATGAAAGGTTCAATTGTGTTCTTAGATAAAGCATACCTTTTACCACAGATAAGGTAAAAACACACAAACAAGCAAATAAAGAATACTGTATGAATTTATATGAATATTCACTTTGATCTTAGTTGATGTAGCATTAATTTGTGATTAGAGTCTATACTTAAAATTTTTGGTACAAATATTAATCTTAAAACAATTCTACATTTCTTACTTACATGTGTTTTTATAGGTTGAAATTTTGCTTAATAAACATTTGAATGTTTACGATAAGGTGCTGTGATAATTTAAGGAATAAGCTATTTAAAACTCCTTTAGGACTTCCCTGGTGGCATAGTGGTTAAGAATCCACCTGCCAATGCAGGGGACAAGGGTTCGAGCCCTGGTCAGGGAGGATCCCACATGCCATGAAGCAACTGGGCCTGTGCGCCACAGCTACTGAGCCTGCACGCCAGAACTGCTGAAGCCCGCGCTCTGCAACCAGAGAAGCCACCGCAATGAGAAGCCTGTGCACCACAACAAAGAGTAGCCCCCGCTCGCTGCAACTAGAGAAAGACCACGGGCAGCAACGAAAACCCAACGCAGCCAATAAATAAATAAATAAACGAACATCCTTTATCTTAAAAAAAAAAATTAAGTGTGGTTTATCAAGTAGGGTTAGGAAGTATATTTTATTAGACCTGGAGAGATCTTTTAAAATAAAAAATAGGGCTTCCCTGGTGGCGCAGTGGTTGAGAATCCTCCTGCCGATGCAGGGGACACGGGTTCGTGCCCCGGTCTGGGAAGATCCCACGTGCCGCGGAGCGGCTGGGCCCGTGAGCCATGGCCGCTGAGCCTGCGCGTCCGGAGCCTGTGCTCCGCAATGGCAGAGGCCACAACAGTGAGAGGCCCGTGTACCGCAAAAAAAAAAAAAAAAAAAAAAAGTCTGGTTAGATTGTTATTAATGTAGACTTCTAGCTTGTTTACTCACCCTATTAACATTGTTTAATAGAAAAATAATTTGAAGAATCATAGAACTATGGACCTCTGTTGGAATAATTTTTATATATTATTTCAGTAAAATGAAGGTTTTTCATTTTGGCATATTTAGATGACTCTATCCATTTTATGTTTTTCCTTGCTTTTGTAAAGTATTGATGCCCTTCCCTTTCTTGGGAATCAGTGTGATACAGTAGGAAGAGCTTTAGAATCTGGTCAACTTATGGTTCCAATCTTGTTCTAGGGTTTTAACCTTTGTCTGCCGTATTTTCTTCCTTCCTTCCGTCCCTTCCTATTTCTATCTCTCTGTCTCTCTTTGCCTCTCCTCTATGTCTCTTATTTCTTTTACTCTTTCACAGTCAGAAATTCTAATTTTTATTGTTACAAAGCTTAGGATATGAATTGGGGAGGAGGAGGCAATTTCTTGCCTGACTATCAAGATAAGGCAGCCCAGATGTTTAAGGAACTAATGAAAAATTGATCTAAAAGTTAATCTAAATATATATATTTTTTCCTCCTCTTTGCCTCTTTGTTTTGTTACACAATTAAATAGGTTCCCTCAGATACTTTTAAGAGATTTCCTGGATGGTGTTGACAGGGATGTTGATATCAGGATTTATGTCCTGACACACTTCTGAAAGAAGTATTCAGCTGCTAGTGAGATGTTCAGCCTTAATATAAATACTGGGCTAATTTTTTAACCTTACAAAGCTTAGTATCTTCATCTGTAAAATGGGGATGAAATTGCCAATCTTGTAAGATTGTTATAAAGATCAATTAAACAATATAAGTAAAGATCCTAGAATAGTTTTTGTACTCAATAGTTTTTGCATTGTAAATGTAGCAGTTGATCCTATCTTTGGGATTCTATTCTACCTGGTACCTTGATATAGAAGAGAACTTTTGAGATCTAATTCTATAATTTTTTTTCATTTTCACAGTTTTTTCTGTGTAAAATTAAAAATTTTATTTATATAAGAAATGTATGTATAAATGTACAAGTAATGCATGAATATATATTGGTTGTAAAGCATTCAGATAATACAAACGATAAAGAGTAAAAAACCTCCCTTCAACCCCTTTCCCTTCCTAGTTCCCCACCCTCTATCCAATCTCATTCCTCTCTTCAGAGGTAACCACTCTGAACAGTTTGATAAGTATCTCTCCAGTCCTCTCTTTGTCATTTATTTAGACACAGAGATATTATGCCCTCCCTTTTAAAAAAGATAAATTGGCCTATTTATATTCATCCATTCAACAAATATTTATTGATAGCTGTATTGTTCTGTGATGTGCCTTTTTATTGTTAAGGTACAGTAGATCTACATCACTGCATTAGTATTCTATAGTGTGAATTTACCATAATTTAACAATTCTCCTATCGAGAGCTCAGTTTGTTTCTAGTTTTTCTCTATTACGAGCAAATCTTAAGGAACATCTTTGTATATGTATCTTTATATATATTTGCAAGTATTTTTGCAGAATAGGTTCCTAGAAATAGAATTGGAATCAGTGAGTCAAAGAGTATATACATTTAAAATTTTCATAGATGAAAATTTCATGCTGTCAAATTCTTTTTCAAAACGTCTGTCCCAGAACTTCGCTGTTGGCACAGTGGTTAAGAATCTGCCTGCCAGTGCAGGGGACATGGGTTTAATCCCTGGTCTGGGAAGATCCCACATGCCGCCAAGCAACTAAGCCCGTGTGCCACAACTACTAAGCCTGTGCTCTAGAGCCTGCGAGCCATAACTGCTGAGCCTGCACGCCCCAACTGCTGAGCCCGCGTGCTGCAACTACTGAAGCCTATGTGCCTAGAACCTGTGCTCTGCAATAAGAGAAGCCACCACAATGAGAAGGCTTCACCACAATGAAGAGTAGCCCGCTCGCCGCAACTAGAGAAACCCTGTGTGCAGCAACAAAGACCCAACACAGGCAAAAAAAAAAAAAAAGTCCCAATTTATAGTCTTAACACAGCATATGAAGGGGCATTTACACTCTTGCCAACGCTATATATTATCAGGTCTTTTAAATTTTTCCATAAATGGTATCTTTAATATTACTAGTGAAGTTGAACGTCTTCTCATAAATTCTTTGGTTATTTGTAATTCTGTGAATTGTCTGGATTTTTTGCTTATTGTTCAACTGGAATTTTGGGGGAGATATTGATTTGAAGATGCTATTTTTATGTTCTAGATGATAATCACTTAGCTGTTTATATGTATTGTATTTGGTCCTTGTTTGTCCCTTGTCTTTTAACTTTATGGCAACTTCTGTTAAATGGAAGATTTACATTTTACATTTTTAGTGCCAAATTTAGCAATTTTTAAATTTATCTTTTCTGTTTTTTTAAAAAATAAATTTATTTATTTTTATTTTTGGCTGTTTTGGGTCTTTGTTGCTGCGCGTGGGCTTTGTCTAGTTGCCACGAGCAGGGGCTACTCTTCGTTGTGGTGCACAGGCTTCTCATTGTGGTGGCTTCTCTCGTTGCGGAGCGCAGGCTCTAGGCAGGCAGGCTCAGTAGTTGTGGCGCATGGGCTTAGTTGCTCCGCGGCATGTGGAATCTTCCCGGACCGGGACTCGAACCCGTTTGTTCCCCCTGGATTGGCAGGCGGATTCTTAACCACTGCGCCACCAGGGAAGTCCACCTTTTCTGGTTTTTATGTGACTCAATTATACAGCCTGTGTCTGCTTATCTTGTACATTTTTAGTACTTTAGTAATTAAGTATGTTTTTTAAATACTTGTGGGTTCGAATATGCAAACAATTCAAATACTTTAATCTCATAAAGAAAGATTGAAATAATATTTGAATCTGATCTGAGAAGACGTCTCAGGTTATAAAAGAAATACAAATCACACTGAAATGTTATTGCTTCATTATATACACAGTGAATACATTATATTCATTATATTTCTAGTTCTTTCCAGTTTTTTGCAATTGGAAATTCATTAATTATGTTTCATGTATAATATTTCAATTTTTTGGAATAGGTAATAATTGTACATGGTACAAAATTGACAAGGTACAAAAGAGTATGTAGTGAAAAATCTTCCATTTCTATTCTTTATTATCCAGTTTTCCCTCTTGGAGGCAGCCATTTTTATCAATTTCTTGTGTCTTTTTCCAGAGATATTTTATGCATATACACAACATGTTGTTTATGTTAATTGATTCTTTTCTTTTTATAGCTATATAAAGCTGCACCTGCTTTAAACATAATTTGTTCTTCACACCAAAAATCATTTACAGTTCCAGAAGGTAAATTAAAATAATTGATGAATAGAGAACAGCTGTCAACAGTAAGAAGGGACACACACTGCATCCATGTTAGCCGATTAGCAGACGTGACAGAGCCTTGCAGTTAGAAGGGCTTTTCTTTTGTTTGTTTACTTAAATGATCTAAAACAAGTCTATTTTCTTTCTTCTTATTAAACTGACCTAAGGATCAGAGACTTCTGATTATTCCAGACTTGCTATTTCCCCCTAAGAATATATACTTCCTGTTACTGAAATGTGAGTTAAAACAAATTATAAAAGTTGAAGGGAAATCATAGAAATTAGCCAAACTAACCCTCTTATTTTATGTATGAAGAAATTGAGGCCCATAGAAATTGTGACTTGCAGTGTCACATTTATATTCCTGAAGGACCAGACATTTACAATTAAATGATCTGGCAGCAACATAAGTTTTTGGAATGCTATTTTATTAAAGAGATAGCTAGCAAGTTTTTTCTCACTCTTTTTTTCTTTCTTTTTTTAAGGAAAAAGTACCATAGTCTTATGTTGCAGTTT
The DNA here is from genome assembly GCF_964374135.1 of Grampus griseus. NCBI lineage: Eukaryota > Metazoa > Chordata > Mammalia > Artiodactyla > Delphinidae > Grampus > Grampus griseus. The sequence continues at coordinate 87,824,394 of NC_139017.1, forward strand.
GATATTTTATGAAAAAGCTTCGTAGTACTTCATTTCCTTATCTGCATTTTTGCCTGTAAACTGGAATGGTAAAGGACTATTGTTCAGCGTTAGGCACTCTGTAATTCTTGGAAGGTTAAAGAAAGTGGTGTTTATTGTTTAGGATGGAGATGGGGATTAATGGAGCCTTTTTATGCACTTTTTTCTTGATTATAAAATATTTAGTGGCTGTGCCTTAATTCCCTTAATCTTATGCTTCTGAATCATTCTCAGCCTTATGCTTCTGAATCATTCTTAGCCTTGTGCATTTTTCTTCCTTTCTAATCTGTATTGTAAGTAAGTAGAAGAAGAACCTCATTGCAAAGGAACATTTAAATATCTATTTATATTTGGCTAGAAAGCTACCACTGATACATTTTTCATGAAACTTTTTCCGTATCTACGTATGGAAATATACGTAGAAGTCAATATATTTCTATTACCATTCTTTTTTTTCTTATCTGTTGTTAACATTTTACCTTTAATCTTAGATTTCTAAAAATAATTTTATTTCTTGCCCTCTAATACATTCTTCTAATCTTGATTCACTAAGACAGTAATCAGCAGGAGTCCATATAGAGACACCATCTGGAATTTAGTTTCTGTAGGTGTTAATTGTATATTAGTACTAAAATACTAACCACTTTCCAGCTGGTTTCCAGATATATTTATTTTTAAAGAAAACTCTTGTTTCCTTACCTCACTTAGTCCAGATATTGAATATAAGTAAACATTTATTTCTTAAAGGAAAATTCATAGCATTCATGTTTCTGTGATTTTTTTTTACAGTAAATCTATCATTTAATACGGAAATACTGAAACACTCTGATTCCTCCTCCCCCATTTTGTTGTCTGTTTTCAGTGGAATACACTTTACTGTTGGTCCTATATAAATTGTGCGTGATGAGTAATTGTTCACATGTACCATGGGCTGGCAGGTCTACCTAAGATGTTATCAAGGCTGACTTTGGCTAAATAGTCAGATTAAAGGGCCAGAGCTTTATCCTTTTGAATGGCTTCTTTTTTTTTTTTTTTTTTTTTTTGGCTGCATCACGTGGCTTGTGGGATCTTAGTTCCCTGACCAGGGATCTAACCCATGCCTTCGGCAGTGAAAGCACAGTGTCCTAACCACTGGACCGCCAGGGAATTCCCTTGAATAGCTGTTAGAACAGTTGCAAACAAAAGCATCTACTCTGTACTTTTTAAGAGACATTTCTTCATTGATGTTTTTGCTTCTTAAGTTAATAAGTGTTAATTTATAACACCTATTACATACTGTACATCTGATTAAAAAATCATTTTAGTGGTTCCTAAGCTAGTTAAATCTTACTTTGGATTTGTAGTCCCCTTGAGGGGAGGGGAAGAGGCATTTATTATTGAATTCTACTCCTCTGAATTAGCAAAAAATTCTAGCTTTGTAGTGATTAGTAGTTTAAGGAAATTAAAGAATGAATCATGCTTTTATGTTATGTTTAAAAATATATACATATCTAATTTCTAAATTATATAGTTAGGATTTTGGGAGCCTCTACAAGTGTTTCAGTAACACAGGGTGGGTTACAAAAGAATAATTCTAAGATATAGTCATTATGTTATGTGTCTATGTTTTATGTTGTATCCAGCAACAGTAAAGTTTATAAGAGTTAAAATTCTGGGTTGGGTGATTAAAATATCATACTTTTCTACTGGGAATTCTACAGTATAGAATTAAAACTTATCTTTTTAAATGAATTATTTTTTATTTTTTAAATGAATTTTTTAAAACCCTGAATAATTCTAGGGTAATTAAGATCTATTTTTTGTATCTATTCAAATTCTAGATATAAAGTCAGTGTAAAATATGTATCTGTAAGAATATACTACTTCTTTTTCTCTTAGGTTTTATTAATCAGAAATGATGGCAGCATGAAACTTGTGGGACTATTGCCATAGATTCGTAGTAACTCCAGAGTTACTTAGTATTAGACTGAATGTTGAATGAGGCCTATAAAATGTTTAATATCATTGGATGTATTGAACATTAGAAAATTATAGTCTCAGTTCTGTATTAAGTTGTGTGATTGGTATATGGTGATTTAAGTGAAGTGCCCTCTAAGATTCGAGGGGAGTTTACAATTATTTTTCTGAGAGTTAAATTAGCAAAAGCCATTCTTTTCTAGTAAGAATTATCTGAAGATTTGGGGAATGCTAAAATTGCTAATCTCAGAGACACAGTTCTGAAATATGATCAGAATTTATTGAATGGAAATATCATTAACTTTATTGTACAGAGTCTTTTGGACAAAGTCTATGAAGAGAAGGGTGGTCAGCTCAGAAGATAGCAAAGGGAAACCCAAAGCATGAGGAATTGGGTGGCTGGCCTGTTGGGGGAGAGAGATTTGTGAGTTGTCTGTTTCCTGAGGTAGGCATGTCCTTATTGTGGAGATGGATGTATGAGATTAGCTTAGTCTGATGTCATTAAGTATTTGAATCATAATTATTTTTCCATGCTCTGTCCCTTGTTTACTCTATCACCTTCTCCACCTAAGAGAGAAAATGTATTCATCTGATGAACATTCTAGTCTGCTAGATGTTTGTACTTCTCATTATGAAGAAATAAATTGTCAAAATAGTAGACAAAAAATAAACCCATGTGCATACATGCATATGTTTATGTTTCTGTGAATTTGGTTGAAGATAGGTCCTGTGAGAAGATAATTGGTCCTGTGAGAAAGATACGTTTACAGTCTGTTTCATCTGATGAGGTCTGTTTGCAGCTAGTCCGCTTAGCTTGGTACTCTTGTACTGCTCTGAGCGTGAACATTTGAAAACTGCAGCAACTTAGGCCATTTAACTTGTGTGGCCTTATCTTTAAAATGAGAGTGTTAATCTAATGATCTTCAGAATTCCTCCTAGTTCTAATTCTTGATGAATTAACCTGTGTGCTCAGTTGTATCACTGCAGACTTACAAGTGAGAGAAGGGATTTGAGAGAGCTGAAATATCACTGATGTTTAAGTTGGTAGTACCAATATGACTTAAAGTTGCACATTTTAACCAACCTTGTTTTGTTTGGTTCCAAAGTATAGGGTACAACATTTTACTTGTTGCTGCTACACTCTATAAGTTTCTTAAGGACAGAGCCAATGTGTCCTGACTATACAGGACAGTGTCTATCACAGAGAAAAGACAGTAAGTGCTTATTGAATTAGTGTGTAGGGCATAGCTAAACATGGTTTGGTTATTAGTGATTTTTTAAAATATTCTTTATTATGGCAAATTTTAAACGTATGTAGGAGTAGACAGAATAATATTGTCTTAGTTCATTTGGGGTGCTATAACAGAATACCATAGACTAGGTGGTTTATTTATAGCATTAATTTATTGCTCACAGTTCTGCAATAGATGCTGGAAGTCTGAGATAAGGGTGCTAGCATAGTTCCGTTCTGGTGAGAGCCCTCTTCCCGGTTGCAGACTGCTGAGTTCACATTTTATCCTCATGGAGAGAGTCGAACTAGCTTTCTGGGGTCTCTTTTATTTTTTATGATGATGATGATGATGATGATGATTTTTTTAGGAAGAGCGCAAGGGCCGCGAGCGGCCGGGAACCCCGGCCCACCCCCTGCGCCGAGGGTGGCGGAGGACCCAGACACGGATGCGTTCGGCGGCACGCGCGTGCCGCCGCCCCTCCGGCCCCCACGGCCCCCCGGGAAAGGGGCCCACGGGGCCGCCCTGCGACGTCCCCCGCCTCTCGGTCAGCACCCGCCTCCCCCTTTCCCCGTCCAGCCCGTGGGCGAGGCCCACGGCGGGGTGGGGAGGAGGCGCGGCGCGAGGCCGGGGGGCGCCGCCAGGGGCGCCCCCTGACCTCTCGCCCCCCTTTTCCTTCGGCGGGACGGGCGCCTCCCCCGACAGACCGGCGCGGGCCGGTCCGGGTACATGCGCGCCGAGACCTGCCGCCGCTCCCATCACGCAGACGGTGGGCAGCCGCCGAGGGTGGGCCGAGGACGCCGCCCGCGGGGTGCTGGGTGGGGGAGTCCGGAGAGCGAGGGAGGGAGGAAGGAAGGAACGGACGCCGAGCTTTCCCGGGCCCCGCCGCCGCCACCGTGGCGGCGGTGGTAGCGACAAACCCTTGTGTCGAGGGCTGACTTTCAATAGATCGCAGCGTATGATTATTATTAAAAAAATTTTTTTTATTTGGCCAAGCCGCGCAGCATGTGGGATCTTAGTTCCCCGACCCAGGGATCGAACCTGTGCCCCCTGCAGTGGAAGCACAGCGTCTTAACCACTGGACTGCTAGGGAAGTCCCTGTGGTCTCTTTTATAAGGGCACTAATCCCAATCACGAGGGCTCTGCCTCATTACCTAATCACCTCCCAAAGCCCCCCACCTCCTAATACCATCACTTTAGGGGTTAGGATTTCAACATATGAATTTTGGGAGGAGACCAACATTTAGACCATAGCAAATATAATGAACCTCCAATTACCCATTATCCTACTTTAATGGTTGTGATTATTGTTTTATCTTTACTTCCTCCCACATGCTGCTGCTTGTATTATTTTGAAGCAAATCACAAACTTCATATCAATCTGTAATTCCATTGTGTATCTCTCAAAGATAAGGACTTAAAATCATAGCCATTCCTATATCACACCTTAAAGAATGACTTGGTTTTGACAAATATTACATTAGTTTCACTTAGAATAACTGTATTAAATACTTCCAAGAAACTTGTTATGTGAAGTTTTCAGATAGTTAATAATGCTTAGAAATAATAGAACTAATTTTTGTTTTTGTTCTGTTTAATATTTAGGTTATCAACATGACGGCTGAAGAAACAGTGAATGTAAAAGAGGTTGAAATCATTAAGCTAATTTTAGACTTCTTGAATTCAAAGAAGCTTCACATTAGTATGTTGGCCCTTGAGAAGGAAAGTGGAGTCATAAATGGCCTATTTTCAGATGATATGCTTTTCCTGAGGTATGATTTCATTAGCACTGTGAGGTTTGTAGCTCATTCCAAGAAATGTTAAGTATTAATAAGATAATAGGTACAGTATGGATAGACCTTTGTAATTATGAAAAGACAAAGTATAGTTTTTTAAATGTTTATTTTTATAAAGAACGTTTACAAAACAAAGTTTTCTGTAGAATGTTTTCAGGAGTAAGATCCAGAGATTCATTAAAAAGAGTCACAACTCTATTGTGTTTGTGGCATCATCATAAAAAATATTTGATTAAGAAATCAGAGACTCTGTAAAGTTAAAAAAATATTTCTGAAATACCTTTTTTATGCTATAGAAGTAAAACATACTCGTTATATAAAATATTCTTTGTAGAAAATATAGAAAAATAAAGAAGAAAAATCAGCCCACCATCCACACATACTACTGATAATTTTCTGTGCATATTGAAAAAAAGAAACAATTCTGTTGCATTTAGAATTTTGTATCCTGCTTTATCCATTAACATTATAAGAATTCTCTATGTGATTACAAATTTATGCTTTGAAAATTTTCGATTTACTTAATTTCCTAATGATTCCCCTATTTTTAGACAATTAAATTGCAATTTTTCTTAAATACATGCTCTACTGAGCATCTTTCATACATGTGACTATTTCTGTATCTTGAATTATTTCCTTAAAACAAGATTCTTGGAAGTGGAATTACAGAGCAAAAGGGAGTCAACATGTTTGCCAAAATGGAAAGCTAAATATATCCTTCCTTGAATTGGATTGAAAAAGAAAAACCCAAATTTCCAGGCAGAAATGTATTCTGTGCTTATGTGATACCAAATGTCCTTGATAAGAAGTACAGATTCTTGGATATGTAGCATTTTGTGGCTAGGAAAGCCTTAAGAAATGAAATGTTTCTAACTCATGAAGAAGGAGCTTTTTAAAAAGCTTTATTATTAGGAGAGTTTATTTAAACTCATTGCACTTCCCTGTATTTGACATTATGAATGACATTCAGCCCCAGGGAGCTTAGTCAACGATATAGTCAGGAACCAGTACTAAGGCAGTATTCTTTGGGCTCTGTCATTGCTACTTCTGGAATTTAGCAGTGGCTCTCAGATATCCCCATGCAGAAACCTGATGGTTTGTTATGAAGTTTTACTGGTCTTAGGTGAAATTACAGGATAGTAAGTTTTTCATTAAACTAAATGTATTCATCTTAAAGGGCTGCCGGCCTTTGAAATTGTGTCCTTCTTACTTTTGAAATATTAAAATGTCCCTTTAGGGCTTCCCTGGTGGTGCAGTGGTTAAGAATCCGCCTGCCAATGCAGGGGACACGGGTTCCAGCCCTGGTCCGGGAAGATCCCACATGCCGCGCAGCAACTAAGCCCGTGCGCCACAACTACTGAGCCCGCACTCCAGAGCCCGTGAGCCACAACTCCTGAAGCCTGTGCGCTTAGAGCCCGTGCTCTGCAACAAGAGAAGCCACCTCAATGAGAAGCTCGTGCACCGCAACACCGTAACTAGAGAAAGCCTGTGCATAGCAACAAAGACACAATGCAGCCAAAAATAAATAAATAAAATAAATAAATTTTAAAAAAACCTTTAAAAAACAAAATAAAATAAAATGTCCCTTTATAAAATGATTATGATACATATTGTGATTGCTTTTTATTAATATTCATTCTTTGTCGAATCAAAAGTTGGCAATCCTTTGTAGATCTTCCCTGCCTATTTTTTTTTTTTTTCGGTTTAAATCTTTAATGCACCGGCTGGCTGGGCAGTGGCAGCGGGGGTGCGGCGGGGGAGGCTGCGACTGGAGCGCTGGGGAGCAGTGCCCAGTCTGCTTGACAAACAGCTCATCAGGCCCCGCAGAGGCTCCAGCTTCTGCTCCCGAGGGTGCGCTGAGCTCCGCTCCTTCCACCACGTGCGCAGCCAGGGGAAAAAGTAGAAACAGCCCCAGTAGATCTCCTCAGCCTCCAGCGCTACCTCGTATCTCCTCAATCCCGACATGTCCTGGATTCGAAATGTCTCCTGGAGGGGGGCTGAGGGGTCGGTGCAGCCTAAACGCCCACCCTCCTTGGCTCCACTCTGGAAAACTTCCTGCCTATTTTTAAATTTTCTGTTCTAAAAAAGCATAAATAGGGAAATTACTTTTATAAAAGAACAGTAATCTGAATGCCTTATAACTTTTAGAAGTTCCTGTAGACTACTTAAGTAGGATGAAATATGATATTATTCATTACTATTTTCATTCTCAGAATATAAACTCTAGTGTTAAATGCCTCAAAGATGTTGAATTCACAGTTTAGAGCAGGGTTTTCAACCTCAGTACTGTTAACATTTTGGGCCAGATGGTTCTTTGTTGTGTGAGTGTGGGGGTTTTCCTGTGCATTGTAGGGTGTTTAGCAGCACTTCTGACCTATACCCTGAAGATGCCAGTCGCACCCTAGTTGTGACAACCAAAAATGTCCCCAGACAGTGCCAGATTTCTCCAGGGGGCAAAACTGCACCCAGTTGAGAACCAATGACTTAGTGAGACTGGAACATACCAACACACTGGCCCCTAAGTAATACAGAATAACTTTAAACTATAAGATTAGTGGGGAAATAAAGAAACTTTTAGACTTAGTTCAATGTTTTTACATAGGTAAAAAAAAATTTTAGAATGAGGAGTGGGTGCAGATTCACAAATTCTTCTCATATAGCATATGTTGTTACACATAAGTTGTGAGGAAGTTTATTATAGTGGTTGAGAAACCAAGTAAAATGTTATTCTCATTACCTGCTTTGTGAAGTTCTAATGCTATCTTGTCATCTCTTCTGCTTTTAATTAGTGTAACACAAATTTGATAGCATGTGTGGATTTTTCTTTATATAGGCAGCTAATCCTTGATGGTCAATGGGATGAAGTTCTTCAGTTCATTCAGCCTCTAGAATGTATGGAAAAATTTGACAAAAAAAGGTAAGATTTCATCTGTATTTTTTAGTGTCTTATCATTGGTAGAAGTTGAGCAAAACAAAACAATAAACAAAAATTTAAAAACAAGACTTTTAGCTTTCCTAGAAAATAGTACACTCAATCCCATTGAGTTGGAGAACTTCTAGAGGACAGCTTGCATGTACTTCAATTAGTTGAACATCTGATATATAAACCCCTTAGTCAACAGTGTCTATATATAAAACATCGCAAGGGCCATGTCTGAAGCAGTTGTTTCGTCATGATAGTACAAAGAATTTAAAGATGTCATTCCATTGTTTCCTGGCCTCCATTATTTCTGACAAACAGTTATCCTTAATTCTCTTGTATGTAATGTTTCTTTCTTTCTATTTTTTCTTCTTCTACTGGCTGCCTTCAAGATTTTCTCCTTGTCATTAGTTTTCAGCAGTTTGATTTTGATGTGCCTAAGTGTGATTTATTTGTATTTTTTCCTGCTTGGGGTTTGCTGAGCTTTTTGGATCTATAAGTTTATGTCTTTCATCAAGTTTGGGAAGTTTTTGGCAGTTATATCTTCAAAAATTTTTTCTGCCCCTTTTTCTCCTTCTAAGTATACAATATTAGACAGATTGATATTGTTCCACAGTTTTGAGGCTTTGTTCCTTTTTTAAAAAAAACATTTTTTCTGTGTATTCTTCAGTCTGGATTATTTCTTTTGATTTACCTTCAATATTTATTGACACTTTCTTGAGTTATTAGCAGTCTGCTCATAAACAATGAATTTTTCATTTCAGATATTGTACTTTTTGGTTGCAGAATTTACTTTTATTTATAATTTTTCTCTGAGATATTCCTATCTGTTTGTTCATTGTGACTGTACTTCCCAAAAAGCCCTTGAACATATTTTTAGTAACTGCTTGTTCACCAATAGTCCTTATTTGCTAATTCCAACTTTTAGTTTATATCAGGCTCAGTTTCTATTGATTGCATTTTCTCTTAACTATGAGTCACTTTTTTTCACGTCTAGTCATTTTTTAATGTATTTTGCACATTGGGATTCATTGTTGAAACTCTGGATTTCTGTTATCTTCCTTTGGAAGGTATTGATTTTTATTCATGCAGGGAGTTTACTTTGTTGTACTTCAGAATGCAAACTCTGTCCCTCACCTAGTGGACACCAGATGAAATCTCTGCTCAGTTATTTAGCCTTCAATCTGTTGCTTTCCCTGGGCTCTTTGGAGTCTCCCTTGCATCTTCAGTTTTAGGGATGACCAAGGATTTAGGCACAGTTTATACAGTAGATTTTGGTGTATTTTTCATTGTGGTTTCCTCTTGTTTTGGAAAAAAATGAAACCTGCCCACCACTTCTCAGCTGTTCTGGCAGCCGAACTTCTCAAAAGCCTGACTTCTCCAAAGCCTGTAAAACTGCAGCTTTCTGCCTGAGTTCTAGCTCACACTGTGTGGACTGGGGAGTGCTCTCAGCTGGAAGGCCTTATACCCTTCAGTCTCACCCCCTAAAGTTCCCTTTTTCAAGGATTGACTTCCCTCTAGTTATGCCAGCTTTTTTTTTTTTCTTCAGTGCTTTCAAATATTTTTTGTATTTAATCTAGGGTTTAATTGTTATTTGCAGAAAGGTTAGCCGGGTACAAGTTACTCCACCATTATCAGAAGTGGAACCTCATGTTAGTTTCTGATTCTCCATAAACCATGCTATTTGATACCTCTTTGCCTTTTTTTTTTTTTTTTTTTTTTTTTTGTGGTTCACGGGCCTCTCCTGTTGCGGAGAACAGGCTCCGGACGTGCAGGCTCAGCAGCCATGGCTCACAGGCCCAGCCGCTCCGTGGCATGTGGGATCTTCCCGGACTGGGGCATGAACCCATGTCCCCTGCATCGGCAGGCGGACTCTCAACCACTGCACCACCAGGGAAGCGCCCCCTCTTTGCTTTTATACATTCTTCATTTATCTGGGATACTGTTTCTTACATCATCTCCTGCCTTTACATAGCACATTCTTGATCATCTTCCAAGAGTCATTTCTTGTAAGACCCTCACTATTTCTGGTAGACCTGTTTCATACTCCTTTGAAATCTTGCTGAATCCTATACATATTTCATGCAACTTATTAGATGACCCTCTTCTTTTTTTAAAAAAATTGAAGTATAGTTGATTTATAATATTGTGTTAGTTTCAGGTACACAGCATGGTGTTTCAATATTTTTGCAGATTATATTCCATTATAGGTTATTACAAGATATTGGGTATAATTCTCTGTGCTATATAGTTAATCCTTGTTGCTTACCTATTTTATGTATAGTAGTTTGCCTTTGTTAATCTCATACCCCTAACTTATCCCTCCCCACCCCCCACCCCCCATTTTGGTAACCACAAGTTTGTTTTCTGTGTCTGTGAGTCTGTTTCGGTTTTGTATATATGTTCATTTGTATTATTTTTTAGATTCTACATGTGTTATCATATAGTATTTGTCTTTCTTTGTCTGACTTATTTCAGTAAGCACAATATTCTCTAGGTTCATCCATGTTTTTGTAGATGGCAATATTTCGTTCTTTTTCTGCTTCCTTGTGTGACTTTTAAAAAATTTTTTATTGAAGTATAGTTGATTTACAATGTTGTGTTAGTTTCAGGTGTACAGCAAAGTGATTCAGTTATACATATATCCACTCTTTTTTAGATTCTTTTCCCATGTAGGTCATCACAGAGTATTAAGTAGAGTTTCCTGTGCTATACAGTAGGTCTTTATTAGTTATTTATTTCATATAGAGTAGTGTGTATATGTCAATCCCAATCTCCCAATTTATCCCTCGTCCCCTTCCCCCCGTTAACCATAAGTTTGTTTTCCACATCTGTAACTCTATTTCTATTTTGTAAATAAGTTCATTTGTACCACTTTTTAGATTCCACATATAAGCGATATCATATGATATTTGTCCTTTTCTGTCTGACTTACTTCACTCAGTATGACAATCTCTAAGTCCATCCATGTTGCTGCAAATTGCATTATTTTGTTCTTTTTTATGGCTGAGTAATAGTTCATTGTGTGTGTATGTGTGTACACATGCACGCAATGCACCACAGCTACTTACTCCAATCATCTGTTGATGGGTACTTGGGTTGCTTCCATTAGATGACCCTCTTCCTGAAGGCAGGGATTTTGTTTTATTGGACACATATTTGCTGTTACAACAGTGGTTGAAAGAATGACTGTGAAGTTCATTATTATTTTCTTTCAGCCCTTAGAAACACTTTTCTTTAAAGTGCTTAAGGCATTCAACATGTTTTGATCCATAGAGAAGTCACGTAGACACTCCCTTCCCCTCTCTGAAAAATCCCTTTTAAAAAGTTTTAAGTCTACAGTTATCTTATGGTTTTTTAGCAATGTTGTTCATTCCTTCCTATCCTTTCAGCTCTATTTTTATTAGACCTTTCTCATGTTTGAAAAGAAAAGAGGACATATTTTGGGAAATAAAATATTTGTAATATAAAGAATTTTGATTTCATATTAGGTGACATTTGACATCTTCCATGAAAACTTGATTGCTTAGAATTAATATTGCAAATAGAAATCCTTCCTTTGAGTATTAAATTGTGATTACTTGCTGCTGAAATTATTTTAATTATGGCTTCAGTGTGATCAGCTTTGTAAAATAATTAAAGAATTTTCTGAAAGGAAAGCTACTTACAGTAACTTATAAGTATATTTGATTTATGAGACATTGGAAAATTAATTTTTTAAAGTCTTTTTTTAAAGAAATAATTAGTCCTATAAGAAAAACTTGGCCTGTTTTGCTTTAGGAACTTGAGTCTCATTTCTTGTCTTCGACATTGCTATAATTCAGATTTTAATCATTTTAATGTTTCATATTTTATTTTTCACAGGTTTCGTTATATTATCCTGAAGCAGAAGTTTTTAGAAGCTTTATGTGTTAACAACGCAATGTCAGCAGAAGATGAGCCCCAGCATGTAAGATTTTTATTCCTAAAGGTTTGCTCCACAGTCTTGTTTCAGTCATAAGTATTCTATTCACTAAAGCAAAAGATTAGTATCATGAGTTTTCAAAGTTTTTATGAGCGGGTGTGGGGCAAGATCTGCTCTTTTGCAGATGTAGTACTTTCAGTCTGTAGTGCTTCTGAATTTGTTGTGTGATTTAGGCAAAGATGATAAATGAGTGGCTGTCTGGTTGGAGAGTGTGTGCTCCCCTCTTGTTTAAGGTGATATAGATAGCAAAAGATGTTTGACTTGATGACTCTACATCATTGCTTCTTTTCTTATCCCAGAAGTGGATTATGTTTACTTCCTCTTTCTGTCTTTTCAGTACTTTCTTTGATCCAGAGGTGTGTTTTTTAACTCTTTTTTTTTTTTTTTTTTTTGGCTGCGCAGTGCAGCTTGTAGAATCTTAGTTCCCTGACCAGGGATTGAACCTGGGCCCTCAGCAGTGAAAGCACAGAGCCCTAACCACTGGACAGCCAGGGAATTCCCCAAAGGTGTTTTTTTAGTACAATGTGTACTTTTAATAACAATTTAGATTTAATGATATTAAATTCTTTTTGATTAGAGAGATACTTTTAAAGTTTTAATACTAGTATTGTCGCATCCAAAACCAAAGAAACTTTTATTAAGTGCCAGTAAGTAATCATTGAAATAATAGAGAAATGTTTGCAGATAATGATGTTTAAAAGTGGAAAGAAGGACTTCCCTGGTAGTCCAGTGGTTAAGACTCCATGCTTCCACTGCAGGGGTCACGGGTTTGATCCCTGGTCGGGGAACTAAGATTCTGCGTGCTGCATGTTGTGGCCAAAAAAAAGAAAAAAGTGGAAAGAACACTGGAATATTAGTCAATAAGAATTTTTATTCTGTCTTTGTCACTAACCAACTGAATTACATAGGTTAAATCTGCACCCTAACTTTTCCCACAGGTAAGATATAGAAGCTGTGCTATGCAAGCTCTAAGGTTCCTTACATCATCAAAAGCTTATGATACTAAGATAATATTCACTATACAAATTATTGTAATTTGTTTTTCAGCTAAGCTTCCTTTTGTTCTGTCTCTGCACTGTTTTTGTAGAAATGAACTGTAGGTGTTCCCTTTCTTGATTTGCTTTCTCTCCCCACACACATTTGTCCTAAGGTAAGTTTGAGGATGGCTCTTTTGCTTTTTGAGTAAGCTGGAGTGATAGCAAGCTATAATAAATAATTGAATTTTGGCATGCTTCAGTTTCATTGCTAGAAAACTTAATTATCCTTACTCTTAAAAAATTATACATTTGAAAATGATAGTATTAAGTCTGAATTACAACACTTTTTTTATAGGTAAAAGTTTAATGTGCTAATAACCAAATTTTAAAATCTTTATTTTAGGAGTAAAAAACATTTTGGTTCCTGACTTGAAACTTGTTAAATAGCCCACAATTATATGAGTATTCTGTGACATGAGTTTATCCTTTTGCAATTGAACAGTTTGTGAAAGTTCGTAAAGTGTCTTTATATTTGAATAAAATACTCTCATTGTTTTCATATCTCATAGCATCTCTCTTTATAGCAATCACTTATATTTTTCTTACAGCTGGAATTTACCATGCAAGAAGCTGTGCAATGTTTACATGCCCTAGAAGAGTACTGTCCTTCTAAAGATGATTACAGCAAGCTCTGTTTGCTTTTGACTTTGCCTCGTCTGACCAATCATGCTGAATTTAAGGACTGGAATCCCAGCACTGCACGAGTTCACTGTTTTGAAGAGGCTTGTGTCATGGTTGCAGAATTCATCCCTGCTGATAGGAAGCTAAGTGAGGCTGGTTTTAAAGCAAGTAACAATCGTTTATTTCAGCTTGTAATGAAGGGCCTACTTTATGAATGCTGTGTAGAATTTTGTCAAAGTAAAGCAACTGGAGAAGAAATTACAGAAAGTGAAGTACTACTTGGTATCGACCTCTTATGTGGTAATGGTTGTGATGATTTGGATCTGAGTTTATTGTCATGGCTTCAGAATCTCCCATCTTCGGTCTTCTCTTGTGCTTTTGAACAGAAAATGCTTAATATTCATGTTGACAAACTTCTGAAACCCACAAAAGCTGCATATGCTGATCTTTTGACTCCTCTTATCAGCAAACTTTCTCCCTATCCATCATCTCCATTGAGAAGGCCTCAATCAGCTGATGCCTATATGACCCGCTCTCTGAATCCTGCTTTAGATGGCCTCACTTGTGGACTAACCAGTCATGATAAGAGAATTTCAGACCTTGGGAACAAAACTTCTCCAATGTCACACTCCTTTGCTAACTTCCATTATCCAGGGGTACAAAACCTCAGTAGAAGTCTTATGCTTGAGAATACAGAATGTCACAGTATTTATGAAGAATCCCCTGAACGGTAAGTATTTGCTCATGAAAATTGGGAGATCTCCACAAGTGTGAGATAATCTAATTGGGGTGTGTGTGTGTGTGTGTGTGTGTGTGTGTGTGTGTGTTTTAGAAATGTTCAAGTCCATTTAGTTGAAAGTTAGTCTTTAAAACTTTATTTATAAGGCGTTTTAAAAATTTTGATAATTACAGTTATCAGGGAAAACCTTTATTTTTGTATCCCGTATTATCATTTTGCTAGTTATAAAGGCAGTACATGTGCATTGAAGAAATTTTGGAAAATATGGAAGGATATCAATAAGAGAATTAAAATCCCACACAATCTTGCGCTTAGATGACCAACATTTTTCCAATGAATACATTTTTAAAAATTGAGAAGGTGCTATATATATTTTCATATAATTTGCTTTTTTCACTTGATAAATCATGATGTTTTCCCATATATTTTTCTTTTTTTGCGGTACGCGGGCCTCTCGCTGTTGTGGCCTCTCCCGTTGTGGAGCACAGGCTCCGGAACCGCAGGCTCAGTGGCCATGGCTTACGGGCCCAGCTGCTCCACGGCATGTGGGATCTTCCCTGACCAGGGCACGAACCTGTGTCCCCTGCATCAGCAGGCGGACTCTCAACCACTGTGCCACCAGGGAAGCCCCTCCCATATTTTTAAACATTTATTGAGGTCAGTGATTAATGGTGTGTGCAGTATTCCATTGTATGACTGGATCATAATTTTACCTAGTTCCTTATTGTAAGAGAGTAGACTGTTTCCTGTAAATATTACTGTATTGAACATGTATGTATAAAAATCTCTGTTTATTTCCACTTATCATTTTTTAGTAATTCTTTATATACATACATGAGAAAATTAAGTATTAAAACTACCACTTTTTCCTTCAAACCTGGCTTGAAATAATAATTTCCTGATTAGCAGTTCTTTATTTCAAGGCTTAGGAAACTTCCTGCCTCCATTTTCCAGGAAACCTACTGGGGACACATCCTGGTTTCCTATACTCAGAGTTGATGCTATGAAGTATTACTATCGACTGCAATAAGTTTATTAAAAGCACAAAAACTAAACCTAAACCTTTTACTATTCATATAGGAGAGTTGGAGGCATTCTTTATTGAAGAAGGAGCACTGGACTTGGAATTTCTATTTCTAATTACAACAGGAGGAGATCTTTAGTTAAGGGTTAAGGCACAAGAATTACAGGATAAATATTTATGGAAGCATTTTCTGTTAAGTTGCTGTGAGATTGTTGGGGTGGGTGGGTGTGATTTTCTTTAATGTTCTTTAAAGAGAGGAGAGGATTCTGGGATCAGTTAAGTGAGGGACTTCCCAAAGCCTAGGGTGACTTCCTAAGGCATCTTATTGCTCTGTATTTTATATTTGAAAGATTAAGATGATATCTAGTGATAAAAACGAATGAATATAATTTAATGTAAGAGCATCCTATTATCTAAATCCTAAAGGAATAGAGAATCTTGAGCATTGGTAGAGACTATCTTAAAGTTTTCTTGGACTTTCTGATCCCCTTAGAGAAAATTCTCATTGTCTGGGATGCTGGGCTTCAATTCTGGGGGAACTGCTGATATTCTTCTGAGTACATGAGATGATAGGATATTCTTGGTTGATAAAATGAATAGCACGTTTTGAATTGTGCACCAGTGGGATTGTCTTTATAAAGAAAAAAGACACACAAAAATCCAGGCAAATTTGACTCTACATGTGCTATTCCCTATGTAAAGAAAGTACTATAAATTGAGGAATGACTGAATAAAGATGGAAAGAAGTGGAATATAAGTTATTAGACCATTATAGAATAAACAGTGGGGTAAAACGTGACATGTCAAAAGGTAAGTAATATATGTGTTTTTAGCTGAGCAGTAGTAATAACCCAGAAAACATCTGTCATGTCTCTGAAATTGGAAAACTTATGGGACAAAGCAGTGTAGAACAATGAATAGAACATGGTCTTTGGAGTCAGACTTGGGTTTGAACTGTAGCCTTGCCATTTTCTAGTTGTGTGATCTTGGGATGGTTACTCTCTGAGCCTCAGTGACCTCCTCTATAAAATAGAGTGTTGACTTGCAGAGTGGTAAACATGTGCCTAGTGCTTAATAAATATAAATTTCCCCTGTTCAGGGTCCATACCCTTGGAAAGTACAGTGTGTCAAAAGGGCTACTAATAACATACTATGGGAGAGCTATTGTGCTGTGGATAAAGTATAAAAATTTACTTTGGAAAAAAGTTTACCTGGTTTTAAAGAATATTTTAGGTGTAATTAAAAAATATTGGAAAGCTCAGATCAGTTATGTTAAAATGCAGCATAAAGAAACTCCTGCTTGTGGTAATTTGAAGTCAGTATTCATTTAAAAATATTTGATTGTCTTCTCTGTGCTAGCACTGTGCTGCATCCCCAGGGTATGATTGAGTTACTATGGTGAAGAAGAAGATAAAACACAGAAGAAAAGTTTATAAAAGAGTGTGTGGTATTTTGAAGGATATCTTTTCACTCGAACAGAAACCAACTCAAAATAAAAAAGGAATAAAAATCAGTTGAAATACACAGGCTGTGACTATACAATATAATGGTCTCAAAATTAAATGGCAGGAAAAAGATCTATTCGCATACATGTGCCAGCATTGGATTTGGAGTCTGAAGACCTGGATTCAAGTTCTAGCTTTATTTACTGTGTATTTTTGGGAAAATGACTTTTTTGAGTCTGTTTCTTCATGTGTGAAGTGGGAGTTTTAACCTATTTTACAGGTTATTGTGCAAGTTAAGTGAGATAATGCATGTGGAAGTGCTGTATAAATTGCAAAATTAAATCAAATGTTACTTTATAAAGGTTGTTTTATTCTATCTCTATACAGTTAATAACTCTTACAAATTCAATTTATGGACTAAAATGGGGCTTCCTATGGTCACTAGCAGCTTACAGCACAGTCTGATAGCTGAAAACTCTTCCCAGGTCTTTCTACTTCCTCCTCAGGGTGCATGTGTGTGTATGTATGTTTAGGTACTTAAGACTACTAGGCTGCTAACTAATGGTGCCTTTGTGAAGATGACTGTCTAGCTCTGCTTTCCTAAACCCTAGACCTATATTTTGATATGTCTTACATACTTCTGCCTGGAGAGGCCATTAGGAAGTCATCTCCTAATCAAATTCATTGAAGACAAATATCACTTTACTTTTGTACTTGTTCCTATGGTGCCTTTTACTGATAGGTAATCTATGTGAATGTGGTATTTGTCATCTTTGGATAATCTTAGTTATTAAAAACTTTGAACAGCATAAATATGAAAGTAGAAATTGCTAGTATTTTAGAAGACTGTTAGGAACAACCTGACATAAGACATCAAGCTTACTAATTAGTATACATTAAAAATATTTGAGGACTTCCCCTGGTGCAGTGGTTAAGAATCCGCCTGCCAATGAAGGGGACACGGTTGAAGCCCTGGTCCGGGAAGATCCCACATGCCGTGGAGCAACTAAGCCAGTGCGCCACAACTACTGAGCCTGAGCTCTAGAGCCTATGAGCCACAACTACTGAGCCCGTGTGCCACAACTACTGAAGCCTGCACGCCTAGAGCCTGTGCTCTGCAACAAGAGAAGCCACTGCAATGAGAAGCCCACACACTGCAATGAAGAGCAGCCCCCGCTCGCCGCAACTAGAGAAAGCCTGCGCACAGCAACAAAGACTCAATACAGCCAAAAATAAAATAAATTTTAAATAAATAAATAAAAATAATTAGTATAAATTTTTTTTTAATTTGAAAGAGGTATGTTTAGCTTTTGTGTTAAGTGCAAATCAAAGAAAGCCTTTTAATAAAATCTCAACTATTCTTAAAATTTTATTGAAATATATTAGAGGAAAGAAAATTGATGTTTGGATAACAAAATAACAGATTAAGAGTTCTTTAAGAGAGTGTAGGCCTTAGGTCATCTAACCTATTAATTCGTAGGTGAAGCTGAGCCACAGAGAATGTAAGTGATTTTCCCAAGGTCACACACATTATTTTAGATGGGAGCCCCTACCGTCCTTGCTTAATAATCCAGTGCTCTTCCATTATAAGCACATTCTATTTTAAAAAATCCCTTACATAGTGTACTTAAGAGAAGAAAGTGGGCTTCCTTGGTGGCGCAGTGGTTGAGAGTCTGCCTGCCGATGCAGGGGGACGCGGGTTCGTGCCCCGGTCTGGGAGGATCCCACATGCCGTGGAGTGGCTGGGCCCGTGGGCCATGGCCGCTGGGCCTGCGCGTCCGGAGCCTGTGCTTCGCAGCGGGAGAGGCCACAGCAGTGAGAGGCCCGCATACCGCAAAAAAAAAAAAAAAAAAAAAAAAGAGAAGAAAGTAAAATTTAAAAATCTGTTTTTGTGCATTTGATAAACACTTAGGCTAAATATTCACTTTTTAAAATAAAATTTCTCTAACTACAATATGTTTTTCTTTACCCCTACCTCTTCCTTTTTGTTTTTTTGCCCTGAAGTGATACACCTGTCGAGGCACAGCGGCCTATCAGCAGTGAAATCCTGGGCCAGAGTTCAGTTTCAGAAAAAGAGCCTGCAAATGGAGCACAGAATTCAGGACCAGCTAAGCAAGAAAAAAATGAGGTAATATTTACTACACCTCGAGTCTTTCAGAGTTATTCTCTTTGTAAGAAGTAATACTATTTGCTTGGATAGAATTTAAAAAGAATTGTCTGATATTTGAGAGTAGGAGAGAGAATATCTAGATTTTCTTATTTATTAGATCATTTTCTCCCCTCTTCCTTAAGAATTTATAGTATTTTTCGTTATCACTGTATATTTTGGAGCATTTTTAATGGATGGATTTATTAACAATTTAAAATATCACAGTTGACATTGCTCCTACATGTTTGAGCACTCATGTAATTGAACTTGCATTAAATGCGGACAGCTTGTATTTTTAAGATATATGCTCTGTATTTTGCTAATTAGATTTAATGAGCAAGAAATTGTGACATTTATAATATAGAATAATACTTTATCTAAGCCTTTAGAGTTCCAGATTATTTTTCTGTGGTGCTTTGGGAAGGAAATTGTACTGTGAAATAGGGTGTAAATTTTATCTTATATATATTATCCCCACTTATAAGGAGTGAGTAGGTAGGTTTAATAAGTTGAATAAGTTTTTTTGGTTTTGACTAAATATTTAGAATGAAGTAGAAAAATTTTTCTTAAAAGTACATATGGATATGCACAAAACAACAGAATCCCGAAATATATGAGGCAAACATTGGCAGAGCTGAAGGGAGAAATAGTTCTGCAATAATAGTTGGAGACATCAATACCCCACTTGCAGT
Source organism: Grampus griseus (assembly GCF_964374135.1). NCBI lineage: Eukaryota > Metazoa > Chordata > Mammalia > Artiodactyla > Delphinidae > Grampus > Grampus griseus. The sequence goes on from NC_139017.1 coordinate 87,843,984, forward strand.
AATGGATAGAACATATAACAGAAGATCAGTAAGGATATAGAGGACTTGAACAACACTGTAAACCAACTGGACGTAATAGACATCTATAGAACACTCAACAATAGTAGAATACACATTCTTCTCCAGTGCACGTGCAGTGTTCTTCAGGATAGACCATGTGTTAGGATGCAAAACAAGTCTCAATAACTTTTAAAAGATCTGAAATCATGTAAAGTATCTCCTCTGACCACAGTGGAATGAAGCTAGAAATTGATAACAGAAGGAAAATTTTTAAATCCAAAATTTGTAAAAATTAATCAACACACTCTTAAACAACCACTGGATCAAAGAAGAAATCACAAGGGAAATTAGAAAATACTTAGAGACTACTGAAAATGAGTACAACATACCAAATATACAACAAAATTATGGAATGCAGCAAAAGCAGTGCTCAGGGAGAAATTTATAGCTGCAAATGCTTACATTAAAAAAGAAGAAAGATCTCAAATCAATAACCTAATTTTATGCCTTGAAGAGCTAGGAAAAGGAAGAGCAAGCTAGACCCAAAGCTAGCAGAAGGAAGGAAATGATAAAGATTAGAAGAGAGAGAAATAAAATAGAGAAAAGGAAAACAACAGAGGGAATCAACAAAACCAAAAGTTAGTTCTTTTAAAAGATCAATAAAATTGACAAGCCCTTAGCTAGACTGACAAAGAAAAACAAAACACAAATAACTAAAATCAAAAATAAAACTATCAACCTTACAATAATGAAAAGATTATAAGAGAATACTGTGACCAGTTGTAAGCCAACAAATTAAACAACTTAGATGAAATGGACAAATTCCTTAGAAACACAAATTACTAAACTGACTCAGAAAGAAATAGAAAATCTCAACAGATGTATAATGAGTAAAGAGATTGAATCAGTAATCAAAAAACTTCTCAACAGAGAAAAGACTGGGATCAGATGGCTTTACTGGTGAATTCTACAAACATTTAGGAAGCGTTAACAATCCTCAAAATTTTCCAAAAAATATGAGGAGGAAACACTTCCTAACTCATTCTGTGAGGCCAGCATTACCCGGATAGCAAAACCAAGTGAAAATATTACAAGAAAAGAAAACTACAGACCAATACCTCTTATAAACATAGAAGCAAAAATCAACAAAATACTGGTAAACCAAATCCATCAGCATATTAAAAGGATTATGCATTCTGACCAAGTGGATTGATTGCAGGATGCAAGGTGGTTCAACATAAAAAACAATCAGTTTAATATACATCACATTAATAGAATGAAGGAAAAAAAGAAACAACATGCAATCATCTCAATTGATGCAGAAAAGACATTTGAGAAAATCAAACACTTTGCTGATAAAAGCTCTCAGAGAACTAAGAATAGAATGGAACTTCCTCAGCATGCTGAAGATCATTTATGTAAAACCCAACCTAACAGCATACTCAATAGTTAATGAGTAGAAGCTTTCTCCCTAAGGTCAGGAACAAAGATAAGGATGCCTGCTTTCACTGCTGCTATTCAACATTTATTAGAAGTTCTAGCCAGAGCAGTTAGACCAGAAAAAGAAATAAATTGGAAAGGAAGAAGTAAAGCTATCTCTATTCACAGATGACATGAATATTATATATATAATCATGAATAATTCACAAGACAGCTACTAGAGCTTATAAACAGGTTCAACAGAGTTGCAGGGTACAAGATCAACACATAAAAATCAGTTGTGTTTCTATACACTAACAATGAACAATCAGAAAAGGAAATTAAGAAAGCGATTTCAGTGCTTCCCTGGTGGCGCAGTGGTTGAGAGTCTGCCTGCCAATGCAGGGGACACAGGTTCGTGCCCCAGTCCGGGAAGATCCCACATGCCGTGGAGCGGCTGGGCCCGTGAGCCGTGGCCACTGAGCCTGCGCGTCTGGAGCTGTGCTCCGCAACGGGAGAGGCCACAACAGTGAGAGGCCCGTGTACCGCAAAAAAAAAAAAAAAAGAAAGAAAGCGATTTCATTTGCAACAGCATATAAAAGGATAAAATATCTGGGAATAAATTAAGGAGTTGAAAGACTTTTATGCTAAAATCTACAAAACATTGCTGAAAGAAGTTAAAGAAGATCTAAATAATTGAAGACATTCTGTGTTAATGGATCGGAAGATTTAATACTGTTAAGATGTCAGTACTACCCCAGTATTATTTACAGATTCCATGCAATTCCTATAAAAATTCCGCCACCTCTTTTGCAGTAATGGAAAAGTCAGTACTCAAATTCATATGGAATTGCAAGGGACCTTGAATAGCCAAAACAATTTTGAAAAAAGAAGAACAAAGTTGTAGGAGTCACACTTCATAATTTCAAAACTTACTACAAAGCTACAGTAATCCAAACTGTGTGGTACTTGTATAAGGATAGGCATATAGACCAATAGAATAAATTGAGAGACCAGAAATAATTCTGTATATCTGTGACCAACTGATTATTGGCAAGGGTGCCAAGTCCATTCAGTGGGGGAAAAAATAGTCTTTTCAACAGATGATGCTAGATCAACTGGATTTCCACATGCAAAAGAATGAAGTTGGACCTCTACCTCACAACATATATAAAAATTAACTAAAAATAGATCAACAACTTAAGTATAGGATCTAAAAGTATAAAACTCTTAGAAGAAAACAAAGGGATAAATCTTCACAACCTTAGATTTTGTAATGTGTTCTTACATATGATACCAAAGCTTAAGCAACAAATGTAAAAATTGATAAATTGGACTTTATCAAAATTAAAAACTTTTGGATTTCCCTGGTGGTCCAGTGGGTAAGACTCCATGCTCCCAATGCAGGGGGCCCGGGTTCGATCCCTGGTCGGGGAACTAGGTCCCACACATATGCCACAACTAAGAAGTCTGCATGCTGTAACTAAGAGCCCACATGCTGCAATTAAAAGATCCCACATGCCACAACTAAGACCCAGGGCAGCCAAAATAAATAAATAAATATTTTTGAAAAAAACCTTTTGTGCATCAAAGGACATTATCAAGAAAGTGAAAGGACAGCCTACAGAATGGGAAAAATATTTGCAAATCATTTATCTGGCAAGAGTTTAATATCTAGAATATGTAAAGAACTACTACAACTCAACAACAAAAAAACCCAGTCTAAAAAAGGACTTGAATAGACATTTCTGCAAATTGGCTAAATGTCTATAAATGGCCAGTGAGTACATGAAGAAGATGCTTAACATCACTTGTCATTAGGGAAATGTAAATCAAAACCACAATGAAATATAACTTCACAACTACTAAAATGGCTAAAATCAGAGCAATGGAAAATAACACGTGTTGATGAAGAAATAGAGAAATTTGAGCACTCACACATTGCTGGTTGGTATGTAAAATGGTGCTGTTACTGTGGTTTCATGGTACCTCAAAAACCTAAATATAGAATTACTGTATGACCCAGTCATTTCACTTCTAGGTATATACCCAAAGGCATTGAAAGCAAGGACTCAAACAGATATCTGTACATCCATGTTCATAGCAGCATTATTTATAGTGGCCAAAAGGTAGAAATAACCCATGTCCATCCACAGGTTAATGGATAAACAAAAGTGATATATTGATACAATGGGATATTATTCAGCCATAAAAAGGAATGATATGCTACAACTTGGATGAACCTCTAAAACATCGTGTTAAGTGAAATAAGCCAGACACAAAAGGACAAATATTGTATGATTCCATTTATATGAAATATCTGGGATAGGCAAATTTATAGAGACAGAAAGTAGAAGTTAGCAGGGGTTAGGGGGGAGAGGGAAGTGAGGAGTTATTGCTTAATGGTTATGGAATTTCTGTTTGGAGTGATGAAAATTTTTGGAAATAGATAATAGTGATGGTTGTACAATACTATGAATCTAATGCCACTGAATTGTACACTGAAAAATGGTTAAAATTACAATATTTGTATCTTACAACAAAAATTTTTTTAAGGAACATACAGATAATTTTGTCTCAGAGTTATTGCTATAAGTTATGAAGTAAAGGGGGACTGTTACTATTTTCTGGAAAAGGGAGACAGTTTTAGCTTTGGTTAGCGGTACAAGACTCTTAGATAAGCTTATTATCAGTGTTGGCCAAGTTTAGAGATGACTGATTTGTTCCAGTTCACGTGACCTGTGTAGTGTGACCAGACTCTGGCTTGGCAGGAATCTTTCTTTGCCAGTATTTGAATTCACTATGATATCTAAGTCCTTTAAGTTGGCTTCTAGAAGAGTGAGGAAGGAATGTTGAGACTGCTAAGTTTAACATCCATTTATTCTACTTTCTTGTGAAAGGCTCTTTGAATTAAAGTATTGTTTTTGAGGGAAATTTTATAAGCTTCCCTCCAGATTAACCTATTAAGCCACGTACATGCTTAAGTCAAGTGTGTTGGATAAGATTAATATTGTGCTTATTAAATATTAATGTAGTCCCTCAGTATTTTTTTTTCTAGTAATATAGATAGATTTGTGTTTGTCTGTATCTACATTTGTATTCTCTATCTATGTTTCCCTTGTGACAACTGTAACTTGTATTTTTATTTGGTGTTAGGGATCCAGGATGACCATTCATTTTGGTCAGTCTCTTGCTGTGGAATTCAGCAAATTAACTGATCTGATCTACTTGACTGTTAAGACTCATGGATACTATGTTATTTTTCAAAGAGCCAATATATTAAGTACTTTCTGATTGTTATTTATAGCTATCTGTATGTTTTATTCAGCACTTATAGAAGTTACTGTTGAGTGGTGACATATTCAATTGTAGTCTGCTCAAATATATTATTTTTTCTAATATTTTTAAGCTTCGAGATTCAACAGAACAATTTCAAGAATATTATAGGCAGCGATTACGCTATCAACAGCATTTAGAACAGAAGGAGCAACAGCGACAGATATACCAACAGATGCTGCTTGAAGGAGGTGTGAATCAGGAGGATGGTCCTGATCAGCAGCAGAATCTTACTGAACAATTCCTCAATAGGTCAGTCTTTTTAGTCACTTTTTTAAATGTAAGGAATTATTTAAAAGCTATTAAGAGCATGCAGCAACTGCTACTTGCTGTGTATAGTTTGAAATTTTAAGGCTTTTTAAGTGTTTCAAGTAGTGTCGAGTTACTTAATCTCTTCCATTCACAGCATTCTGAGGGCTCATCTGGTTTTGTCCTTCTTCCCTTTAAATGGCCTTTCACATCTAAGCAAAGGGAGCAGTGAGAGTGGTGGTTTCAGCACATAGCCTGGAAGTAGACTACTTCTGGATCCAGCCCTGTCCCAGGGTAGCTGAGGACCTAGAGGGAGTTACTACCTTCTATTTGCTTCTTTCCTCATCTATTTCACAGGGGTGCCATGAAGATTAAACGCGTTAATCCACGTAAAGTGCTTAAAAAAGTACCTGGCATAGAGTAAGCACTATATTAAGTGTTACCTGTTATTTTTATTGTTATTTTGAGAGCTTAAACTCTCAGATTCTATTGAATTCAGTATAGTAAAATGATTCTTTCTTATAATTTCTGCCAAGACAGTATGAACTTATGTTATTTTTAACTATAGGAGGTAAATATATGGTAACTTTTTTTTTTTAGAAATCAGTAAACCAGAATGTTTATTTATTTATAAAAATTAATTAATTAATTTTTGGCCACGTTGGGTCTTCATTGCAGCGAGCCGGGGTTACTCTTCATTGCGGTGCGCAGGCTTCTCATTGTGGTGGATTCTCTTGTTGCAGAGCATGGGCTCTAGAAGCGTGGGCTTCAGTAGTTGTGGCACATGGGCTCAGTAGTTGTGGCTAGCGGTCTCTAGAGCACAGGCTCAGTAGTTGTGGTGCACGGGCTTAGTTGCTCCGCAGCATGTGGGATCTTCCTGGACCAGGGCTTGAACCCGTGTCCCCTGCATTGGCAGGCAGATTCCTAACCACTGCACCACCAGGGAAGCCTGAATATGTATATTTAAATGAGCAAGGGTTGTTGGAAGATTGAATTAGCATACATAAAAAATTACTTAGAATAATTTCTAGCATATAGGAGGTATGCCATAAATGTTGGCTATCATCATGATTATAATATGGCAATGCAGTGGAGACTGTCTTTACTTGGTTCAGTAATATTGGAAGTAATCTGCTTGACACTCTGCGTGTTATGCAAGTCAGTGAGCCTGAAACTGATCCTGTCTTCAAACCTTCACACAAGGAACTTGTATTAGTGGTAATCTATAGAGTCTAGGTAGGCTTCTGAACATTCAGTTTGAGGGTCGTTTAATTATCACCTCTGATCAAGTCAGTGGCTTATGAGAATTATCCTAATTTGATGAATTGCTACTTCTAGTTCTTGGATGTCATCTTCATATCAGTAAGTCATGGTTGCAGTTTGACTTCCTGACTTTTATTTTTCAGTGAAAGCAGATACCTAGCATTAAGTCAGAACATGAAGTGGCAAGGTTCTGTGATTCTGGTAGTAGTAAGATGTCCTTTCTCAGAAAAAAAGTTAAACTATTCCAGATGGTTTATTCTTCCTTTAAAGACAATAATAAATAGAATTCAAATTATTTCTTATAATTTAGGTTCAGTTTAGAGCATATTTATTGTTTAACAACTGTTCTCAATTTCTTTAGAGATTAGAATTTTAAATTGTACTAAAGGTAAGTATGTTATAAAAATCCATAGGATAACCAGGTCTATTATAAATAAATATGAATGGGTGTTTATCCTAAGTTTTCGTAAATTAGTTTCATATAAATTCTCTGTTGCTGCGCCCGGGCTTTCTCTAGTTGCGGCGAGAGGGGGCTACTCTTCATTACGGTGCACGGGCTTCTCATTGCGGTGGCTTCTCTTGTTGTGGAGCATGGGCTCTAGGCACGTGAGCTTCAGTAGTTGTGGCATGAGGACTCAGTAGTTGAGGCTTGCGGGCTCTAGAGCGCAAGTTCAGTAGTTGTGGTGCATGGGCTTAGTTGCTCCGCGGTATGTGGGATCTTCCTGGACTGGGGCTTGAACCTGTGTCCCCTGCATTGGCAGGCAGATTCTTAACCATTGTGCCACCAGGGAAGCCCTCTGTTGTTGTCTTAACCATTTCTTATCTATTCTGTTTTCTAACTCTTTAAAATAATAGTTCAGGGCTTCCCTGGTGGCGCAGTGGTTGAGAGTCCACCTGCCGATGCAGGGGACACGGGTTCGTGCCCCGGTCCGGGAAGATCCCACATGCTGCGGAGCGGCTAGGCCCGTGAGCCATGGCCGCTGAGCCTGCACGTCCAGAGCCTGTGCTCCGCAACGGGAGAGGCCGCAACAGTGAGAGGCCCGCGTACCACAAAAAAACAAACAAAAAAAATAGTTCAATCCTTTTCTTCTGGACCTTATATAACTGAGCCTGTACCAGGACATTAAAGTACCTGACTAATACCAAGGACAAATTGAATAGAGATAGAATCTAGAAATTAAAATATACTTTTTTCCCCTTAATGTTTTAGTCTTCCAAATCATTCTAGCAGCAGAGCAGTTTCCAGAATTAAATTTTGTTTCTTCCTTCCCAGAGGCATAGAAAGAGGCAGAGAAATAAGAGTCATGTTCTGTAATAGAACTTACTGAAAAAAATCAACTAAAGCATGATAGGATTATTATTAACAGTACTGTATCACTACTTTATACCTCTTGATATTTTGTTTCTGTTACTAATAATTGGCACTTATAATAGGCACTAATAATTGGCACTTATTATAGGCCTTCCCCATCCTCCCCACTTTGAGAAAATCAATATGATATTTGCATTTTAGATTCTTTATACTTAGCATTTCCCACATTTATTTGACTCAGGATCTTTTTTTTTTTTTTTTTGCTGTACACGGGCCTCTCACTGTTGTGGCCTCTCCCGTTGCGGAGCACAGGCTCTGGACGCGCAGGCTCAGCGGCCATGGCTCACGGGCCCAGCTGCTCCGCGGCATGTGGGATCCTCCCGAACGGGGCACGAACCCGCGTCCCCTGCATCGGCAGGCGAACTCTCAACCACTGCGCCACCAGGGAAGCCCAGGATCTTTTTTTATGGGGAGCATTTCACAGGATTAGTGTTTCATAGACGATTAGAAGTACTGTCTAGTTAAACATTTTAACTGATAAATATTTAGTAATGGCTGCCAATTCCTTTAATAATATTAAACTGCTCTTCTAAAGTCTTTTTTAAGCCCTAAACATACACATGCACGCATGCACAAGCACACACACGAACACTAATGTTTAATGTAGGTAAATCAGAAAATACAGTGAGCCACAATACCCCTTGGTAGTTACATCCCTTATGTAGTCCTCTCTCATACTAAATCTAGGCGGGAGAAAGTGATTCTCCAGTTCTGGTCTAAATCTTAAGAGAGCCTGGCAGCTTCCTCTGTGCCCTTTGGAGCCCTGAGTCCAGCATAAGGAGTCAGGCTACCCTGACGTAGGGAGACTTGCGGTGAGGGAAAGACCCCAAGGCCACCTTGTTTTGCTCCCTGTTTTATCTCACTAGTGCCTAGATCAGAGCCTGGCAAATAGTTTTTGTAGAATGAATAAATGAATGAATGAGTGAATGTGTGGATAATAGGGATGCCACTTGACTTTGTCCCATCATGGCCTGCTCTAGTCATCCATTTCTTAGTTGATATGACATTACTAGACAGATGAAATGAAAATGGCTTGTTTTGTTTTGTTGGTGAGAAATTTGATAGTGGTGATATTTTTATTATTTTGGGAAATTAATTTTCATGTTGAAAATTGAACCAAAGTTGTACTGGAGAAGAAACAGATTTTTTTTCTGTTTTTTTATGGTAAAAGGTGCTTTAAAAAAAATCAGTGATACCCATTATGCCTGTCTCCTTTACAGTGATATACTATAGGAAAATTTGGATCTTCTTTCAGTTTCTTGGTTATGTCTTAAACTGATGATGGTAATTTTTAGTACTAAACTTGTCATATATTATATGTTATATGTGCATGTATTTACCCTCTCAAATTTTCAGTCTTCTATATGTTAGGAATATGACTAAGTTTTTATTTTAATATAATTATGTTGTTTTATTTTATAGGTCCATTCAAAAGCTAGGTGAATTAAATATTGGAATGGATAGCCTTGGTAATGAGGTACCAGCGCTCAACCAGCAATGTAATGGGAACAAAGGCAATGGATCTAATAATTCTTCCATCACTAGTTTTTCTACACCATCCCAAGACTCTAGTCAGAGATTAACACATGATGCTTCAGATATTCACACAAGCACTCCTAGTAATCCTGGATCAATAAATCACACACCTTTTCTTGAGGAATCACCTTCTTGTGGAAACCAAATGTAAGTGCTTTACTTTGTTAGACCTGGAAATGTTAACTTCATACTAATACATAGACTTGGAAAGTTGAACTTCTCTTTGGAGCCTTACAAATGAAAGTTTTTACAGTTCATTACCTACAAAATTTTTTTTTCTGATCTGCCTTCATTTATCTATATTCTCTTCTACTAACTTCTGAGTCTCTTAATAGTCTTTATTCTCCTATTTTTCTTTTTGCTTTCTTACCACCACCAAGGCAATTCTATTTTTTTATAAGCCATCTTACTCAGAGATCATACAGTTTTAGGCTTTATCTTCTCCCCAGTTTTTTCCCTTGCCATTGGTACCTTTCAACAAATAAGCTTTTAATTCACAGACATCCAGGGCACAAGAAGATGTTTTCTGACATGGTGGAATGATTGCAGCAAGACAGTCTTGGCAGCTCTGGTAGTTACAGCAATTGAGACTTCTTGCATATTTATATTTTCAGTAGTCAGAGAAAAATTTTCATCTTGTTATCAGTAGACAAGTGTTAGTTTATGCAATGGGAATAGTTGAGCATTTTCTTCCTCTATTATAATATTGAACACCTTTGGGAATAGTTCGTTTTAAAATGCATAACTTGCTTTTGGCATTTGGATGTTTACAGGAATTAGCTTTATACATTTAGTATCAAAAACTCTAGTTTTATACTTAAGAATATAAGTTTATTTAATATTTGCTTCTTTATTACAGTTCCTATAACACTTGTTTTGTGTACCCAGCAAACTAGAACTCAGATTTTAAAATTGGTTTTTATTTTTATCAAAGTAATATACATGCATGGTTTAAAAGGACAAATAGCACTTCAAGGCTTAAAACAAAACAGAATCCCCTCTCTTACCCATCTTTGTCCATGACTTCTGTTTCCAGTAGGCTGCCATTTTCAACCTAGTTAGCTGTTACTTTTGCTATGTATCTCCACATTTCTGAATAATCTGCTTCTATTGCTGTTTTTATTATCCCTTGATTCCCTGCCAATTAGATTTAGCTACCATACCTTACCCACAACACATTAATTTTGTCTACACCTTCTTCTAATATACATCAGTTTTTGTTTAAATCGGTATTCAGTGTTAACATTACTATGGCCATGTAAATGTTATTTACAACTGAGTCATATAATATGAATATATTTCCTTTCACAAAACTTTTTTGTTTTTCATGGGGGGGAGTAATTGCCTCATTTTTGGTGTGCATGTGTATGTGTATACATGCTTAGTCTTCTTGGTACTAAACTATCTGCAGATGCTGTGACAGAACTGTAAAATCATAAAACTCCTCATTACAGTAAAAAATATTAGGTACTTTCTCTTTCCATTTTTTTTCCCCCTGGGAGATACCCCTCCAAGATCACTCCTGGTTCACTTTATATTCATTGCTTCTAAGTCATTTTATTCAGGCCTAGATAGTCCTGGGACTTTCCTTCACCGTTCTCCTGGGAGTTTCCTTTGTCTGTTCCCTGTATTGGATCCCCTGTTTTAGGATCTCATGTAGTTTTCTGAAAAGGGGTACATCAGAGTACAAGTTTCTGAGATCTTGCATGTCTAAGTATTTCATATTTGACTTGTTAGTATAGCTGAGTATAGAATTCTAGAATGGAAATCATTTCTCAGAGTTTCAGAGTCATTGCTACATGCTCACATACATATTGAAAAGTCTGATGCCATTGTGATATGATCCTTTGTATGAGAACTACTGCTTTTTCCACTCTGGGATTTTTTAGGACTTTGTCTTCCCTGATGTTCTAAAACTTCATGATGATACACATCAGAGTAGGTCTATTTTACTTCATTTTGCTGGATACTTCGTGGGCTCTTTTAAGCTGGAAACTTAAGTGCTAGAATATCGAAAACATTTATGTAGCAATTTTCTTACCTCCATTTTATATTGATTAATTTTTTCTGGTATCATTTTTATTTTCTAAGCTCTTATTCTCTAATTTTCCTTATATTTTTTAATAGATATTTTTCTTGTTTCCTGGATTCATTATTTCCCCTTATATTTCTTAGGATTTTAATTATATTTTTGTAGTTTTTGTTTCCTTAATTGTCTTCCTTCTTCCAAATTCCTTTCTTGTTTATTTTACTCTTCGTTTTTTTTGTTTTGTTTTGTTTTGTTTTTGGCTGCATTTCAGGGTTTGCAGGATCGTAGTTCCCTGACCAGGGGTGGAACCAGTGCCCCCGCGGTGGAAGCATGGAGTCCTAACCACTGCACCACCAGGGAAGACTCTAGTCTCTGGTTTTTATTTAGGAGGCTTTCTTCAAGCATTTGACTATTGGGAGTGAGGCATTTTTTAAAAAAGCTGATTGGAAGGAAGGGCCACATGTATGGATGCATGTGTTTACCTGTTGGCCTCACCAAAAAGTGATTAAATGGAAACATTGTTTTATTGTGGGACCCTGAACTGTCAAGTTTCTGTTAGTCTTTTTTCATGGTCCAGATAATTTTTCTAAAGAGCAATCCAGGTTCCTGCCTGGGTTAGTATTTAAGCATAGCAACCAGGATTCTGGAACTAAGCAGGGAAAAGGTAGTTGACATCTGACTATAAAATTTGTAGACTTTGACTTAATCTCTTTTCTAGAATGGCTTCTCATTCCTTCCTTACAACTAACTATGCTTTGTGTTATGAGTCCAGAGCCTCTTAATAAATGACTCCAGAGAGTAACTATGACTGGAGTCAGTGGGTGTCATTTGCCAAAAAAATAAATATTAGAGATTGAAAGGACAAGTTAGTTTCTGTTTTGATATTCAGAGTAAACTGTACTTGAATTTCTATTCACACAGCTCATCAGAACATTCGGTCATTAAGCCACCTCTTGGAGATTCTTCAGGGAATCTGTCAAGATCAAGAGGGGAAGAGGTAATACTTAGGGGAAGGAAGGTTCATTATTTTTCTATTTACTTGCAAATTTTGTCAAGGAATTCTCAACTTAAAGAAAGAACAACCTTTAGAAATAGTCATTATTGTTAATGCTGGTAGTTACCTCAGGGTAGTTGAGCTTTCACTGAGTGAAGTGAAGGGGTTGCCTGAGAAATCACATTTTGAGAGTATTCATATTAATTGTCCAGTGGTGATCTTGGCGCATGAGTTAGGGCTGTGTCACTACTCTCTGAACCCTGTGGTTAATTAGTTAAGGTATTATTATATCTTTACTCCTTTGGGCTTCTCATCAATGCATTTGTTTTTTGCTTTGGAACCCGATATCCTTCTCTAACCAGTATACACCTTCACTCTATCTTATTTTCTCTAGTTCAAATTTTAACCCCATAAACAATAATTATTTCAGATGCTTATGGGGCCAAACAGGTAACATAAATGAATAAAGTTGACTATTTTTGTGATAAGTACATAGGAATATTTGTCCCTTGCACAAAGAAATATGCTGGCCTAGTGTTTCTAGTTCTTTTGATTTTCAAGAAAAGCTGGAAAGTTAGATTTTTATGTGAAATCTATTTTTTCAATGGCAACAAATTAAAAAAAAATTTAAATACACTGGAGAAGAGCAGGTAAAGTTAATTTTGGCTCTGCCACTTCTGCTGTAAAGCAACCCTTAGTAATTATTATTAATGTGCTATTGGCCATTTAATCAATTAGTCATTCCCCTCCATTTTTCTCTTATCTACCCATGCTATTCATTTGGTAAATAGTCACCTTTCTTGTATATGGATTAATGGAAAATGTAGTATTTCTAGTCAAATAAATTGATATGAATAATACAAGAATTCAATTCAGTTACGTAAGACAGATTGTAATATATTAGCTTTAACTCCTACTCCCCCATGAGGATGTATTGCTGAATACATAAAAGTTTGGGTAGGGAGATGTATAGTCTCTTCATTGATATAATAATCACTATGGATTCTAGAGCTCTCAGCATACAACCAGAGCTGAAGTGATTTGCCTTTGGAACGTATGAATGTCAAGTACCTACACAAAGAGAATTTGGTTGGGTCTGTGCACCACACCCAGCCTGGAGGGCTCTGTTCCAGGTCCAGGGTCCAGTCCTGGTCAGGGTAGCAGGGTGGTTTCAAATGATACCAATAATAGCAGTCACCAAAGCTTTTATACAGAGCTGTTTCAACTTGCCTTCCTCAGAAGAGAGCTGTGGACAGACAGGTTGACAGTTTAAAATAGAAATGAGGCTGAAATTAAATTTTCTGATTAAAATCATTTTTACAGTTTTAAAAGGGTATTTTACAATTTGAGTTTGAAATATTAAAGTATTCATTGCTGGAGATAATGGCAAACTTTTTTTTTAACCCTAAAATGATTAAATAATAGTGTTTTATATTTCCTACTTTTAGAAACATGAACAGTTTTCTGTTTTTGTAGGAACTATACATGTGGGCTATTTTTTTCCTTGACAGTTAAAGAGAACTTAATATGGGAATGCATATTCTTATATTTTGTCATAGTAAACGAAGAAAAACTTGAATGTCTGTGATCTATGTGAGCTTAGTTTAGCAATGAGTAGCAAAAATAGAAAAATTGGGCTTAATTTGGATTTGCCATTCAAAAGAATGTATGATTGTAGATTATGAACATTAAAGTGAAGTGAATAATACAGTTCAGATGAATTTAAAATGAGATAAAGACAAATTCTTTCAAATTCATTTTTTTATAGAATGACTTTCATATTCATTCTTTCCATAGGATGACAAAACAAAAAAGCAGTTTGTTTGTATTAATACCCTAGAAGACACACAAGCTGTTAGAGCAGTGGCTTTTCATCCAGGTGGTGGTCTATATGCTGTTGGTTCAAATTCAAAAACTCTGAGAGTATGTGCCTATCCAGAAGTAATTGATCCAAGGTAAGGACAGATGATTTATTGTGCCATTCTTACTTTAGTTTTTAATTTAGCTATATGGTCCCTTTTTTAAGAATTGCCATTCAGTAGTGTTTAATTTTTATTTCTTTTCCTTTTATTAAGCTTTTACATTTTCGTTTTCAATACTTAGGAAATATACATAAGAATCATCGATTAACTTTATAAGTTGTTTTTCATAAAATGTTTTTGATTAGGCCATTGTTCACTCAATAGTCTAGTTGTCTTTATTTACATGGTTTTTGTTAATTTTTTAAAAAATCTGCAAGATCCTTCTAGCTTAATTACATAAAGACAAAGTATTGCTGGTTATAGACTTGGAGAAAATTTAAAATGTCTTATACTAATAACTTCAAAGAAGTATTAGGTTGAACTATATGAAATTGCTGATATTTGACCATTTTGACCTAGAAAGATTCAATTTTCATTTGGTCAACCTAATTTTGATTTTAGTCTCTTGTTTTAACAGATTATGGGATTTGAAAATAAGAGATATATCTTTAAAGGCATATGTCGCAAAAAACCAGGCACATGACCTTATGTATTAGGTGTACAACTAATTCTTTAAAGTTACTGAGAAAGCATATACCTTAGATATAATCTCACAGAAAACCGAATTTGAACTCTTTTTGTCAATTTATTTGTCAAGGCTTTTACTATCAAAATAAATAGGCATTATAAAGATCAAGAACTATTTGGTAGATTTTGTGGTTAGAGAAATGGCCACAAATGGAATAGTTTTCATACCAGTAGACAAAAACACTCGAATAAAACAAGCTACACATCTTTAAAAATTTAAAAATAAAAAGCAGTACATGTCATAATATGTTTTGGAAACTTTTTACAACCCTTAGGCTTTTTTATTATAACCCCAGTTTGGAGAACAGAGGGGCGAGATTATTATTTATTTGCATTTTTTGGTATATCTCTTATCTGAAACTAGAAATTTAGGCTTTTGGACTGCAGTAGCATTTAAAGGTTGGGAAGGGGAATAGGGATCATGTTAGATGATAGTAATATAATTTATTGATGCTCATTGTGTTAGTTAAGTAGGATTATATGAGAGAGAATAGGCAGAATTCCAGATCAGGGCGTGGAAAAGAAAAACAATTATGTAGGCAGAGCCAAAGACTTTGTGTATTTAAGGTTAATCTGATCTTAAATTGACTTTCCTCTTTTGTATTTCTCATGCTGGCACAGATGTTTCATAGACTCCCTTGAAGAAACTGATTTTTATGAAAATAAATTCATTTATTTAACAAATATATTTTGAGCTCCTTCTATGTGCTAGGCTTTGGGGATAGTTGTGAGTAAAACAAACATGTTCATTGACCTATGGAACTTCTGTCTTAGTGGCGAAGATGGATATTATGGAGATAGGCACACTAATAAATTTAATTATACATTGCGGTAGGTGCTATGAAGAGAAAGTACAAGGTGCTGTAGCATAGTAAAATGGGAGATGAGGGAACTGGGGAGTCAGAGTAGGACCTCTTTGAAGAAGATGTGTTAAAGCTGAGATCTGAGGATGAGTAGAACCTAGCCATGTGAAGAGAAGGGATAAGATAGTAATTAGAGGGAACATGAAGTGAGAAAGAGCTTGGCTTTTTAAGGAACAAAAACAAGTTCAGATCGGCTGGTGTATTGTGAGCGGTAGTGTGATGAGGCTACGGAGATAGATGTGAACTAAATCATGCAGTTTTGTATCCATTTTGGATTTTATGGTGAGTGCAGTGGGAAGCTGCTGAAAGTTTTCAGCAGAACAGTATTGTGATGTAAACTCTGGATCAGATGGCAATAAGATTAGATGCTAGGAGAAAGGTAGGAGGCTGTTGTCAATGGCCAGTGTGATGGCAGTGGAAAATGGATGGAGGTAAAATCCATTTAAAGAAAGAATTGGTTGGCCCTGGCAATGAACTGGATGTGCAGCTGAAAAGAGAATCTTGATCTGATTTATTTTCTCTGTCACTATTAAGCACGTTGTAAGTGTTGAAGATTTATCAATATTATTGTTTTTTAAACATTTCTTAATTATGAAAATTTTAAGCATACACAGAAGTAGAGATTAGTACACTGAAATGCATTTGTCAAGATTTTTGTCACATTTCTACATCCTTTTTGTTTACTAAAGTATTTTAAGGTATTTTAATCCTAGATATGTCATTTCACCCTTTAGGATAAATCTCCAAAAACATGTACATTTTCTTACATAGACTTGATGTTATCATTATACCTATAGTTATCTTAATATAGTCTATGTTTTAAAGTACAGATAAGATGATACTACTCCACTAAACCAGTGTTAGACTCCCATTAAAGGCCAAGCTATAGAGGAGCATGGCATTTGGGACCTTCCCCAGCTGTGCTTGCTGCTCCTCACCCATCATGTCTGTCCCACTCAGTCTCTGGAATGCCCCAGGCTTCTCCCCGCCAGTCCCACAAACTTTTTCCCATGCTGCATACTGGGCTGGTCTCCCCACTATATTTTATCTTCACTGAAGCAGTCTTCCTGCCTTCATCTCTTTCTGTAATAATTCTCCCTGTCCTTTAAGGCCTAGTACCTTGTATTGGACTATAATATTTATACTTGCTTTACTGTATGTGGGTAGTCATGAAACATCTACCCCTGCCAGATACTAAACTCAGGACAGATCTCTTGCCACTTTTATTTTTTCTCTGTCCTTTTCTTTATCCTTTGCCTTCCCCTAGCCCCAGGCAATTGCTCATATTATATGTTTAATAAATGTTTATTGAACTTTTTGAATTAGAAGCATCATCAGCTCTTTTTAAAATTCTTTTGGGAATTTAAAAATATATGAAAATATGTGAAATGAAGACTTAAATATCCTCTTCCCTATGTGGTCTGAAATAAGACTTAAGATTAGTATAATAATGGTTAATAATTTTACTTTTGGATTATAAATATGCTTTAAATTTATTTTGTCTAAGAGTTTGAAAATTGTTGTTAACATATTGTCTGATACTTTTTTTGCTCCCTCCCTCAAGAACAACCATAACGCAGAACTTCACATTCACTTCACATTCATTAACCTTAGTAAGCAAGAAATTGAAATATCTTTTTGCGATTTTTCTTTCTAGTGCACATGACATCCCTAAGCAGCCAGTGGTGCGTTTTAAAAGGAATAAGCATCACAAAGGATCCATTTACTGTGTGGCCTGGAGTCCTTGTGGACAGTTATTAGCGACAGGATCAAATGACAAATACGTCAAAGTGCTGCCCTTCAATGCAGAGACTTGTAATGCAACAGGTAGGGGCCGAGTATGCAAGCAGTAGCTTGCCAGTGTGTTCTTTATGTTTCCCCATGTGTGTCTCTGATATAGCTCTGTACTGTTTTTAGTAAAATCTAAGAATATACCATTAAGAATTCTTTTACATTCTAATTGCTTGTGTTCATGAGGCATTATTCTTTTCTTTTTTGTGGTACGCGGGCCTCTCACCGATGTGTCCTCTCCCGTTGTGGAGCACAGGCTCCGGACGCACTGGCTCAGTGGCCATGGCTCACGGGCCCAGCCGCTCCGTGGCATGTGGGATCCTCCCACACCGGGGCATGAACCGGTGTCCCCTGCATTGGTAGGCGGACTCTCAACCACTGCGCCACCAGGGAAGCCCGGCATTATTCTTTTTTAATCAGTTCTTACAAGGTGGCCAGGTGGTGTCTAATCCTCAGAAAATTATTGTCATCAGAAAAATAACTTTTATATAACTTCCAGAATTGTATTAGTGAATATTTTCCAGAGAGTATCTGTTTTTTCTTTATTTTCTTTGGGATAAAAGCCAAGAAGGTAACTCTGCATATAGCTCTGTTTTAGTGATGATGATAACCTAGTCGGTATTTTGATTTCTTGACTTTTTTTACTCAGTAAAGTGAAATTGATTATTATATCAATTCCAAAATGAAAATATAAACCATACCATTCTACTGTTCTACTACTCTTGGTCAGTTTGGAGGCATTTTAGCAATCTCAAATTATCACAGTAAGTTGAGCAGCGTCTTTTTTTAAAATTCTTATTGCTGTTTCAGGACCGGATCTGGAATTTAGTATGCATGATGGGACAATTAGAGACTTGGCATTTATGGAAGGCCCAGAAAGTGGTGGAGCTATTTTGATAAGTGCTGGAGCAGGGGATTGTAACATTTATACAACCGATTGTCAAAGAGGACAGGGCCTCCATGCTCTGAGTGGGCATACCGGTATGTGATATCAGTCTCAGATGCTACTTTTCTTTTTGTTCATCCCATGCTTTTTCCCCCTATGCATTTTCATTAATGGGGGTATATTGCATCAAAAGGGATTTCTTTAGGACAGGAAATTTTTATTTCAAAAATCTAAATTGTGAACTTTGGATAACAACACAGTAATGATAGCTAACATTTTCCTTTACTTATACACATAATTCCTTAATTTAATCCTCACAACAACCTTATAAGGCCAGAAGTTCTATCTCCATTTTACACATGGAAAAGGCAAAACTTGAAAAGGCAAAATGACCTGCTCATTATCTTACTGCCAAACATGGCAGAACAGGTCTGTCCCTTCCAAAGCTGGTGATCTAATCCCACAATCCTGTGCTTCCTCTTTGGAAATTTTGCCCGAATTTCAAATGATAATATTTTTTTCAGTACTAATTATGATGTCCTGAAATATTTGACTCACCAAAAAAGGTTAAGTTTATACAGCATGGTTTTGATGTGCCTTTTACTGAATTTAATTTTTTGAAAATTGCCAGTATATTTGATATATATGGAAAATCCCTGCCACACAGTATATTTGATTAACTAGATTAGATGTGCTCAACAGTAAGGAATACTTAGCTTTGAATGTGTTTTAGAAAAATACTGTTCCATGGTAATAACTGATTATATGATCTTTTAGGGCATATTTTAGCGCTTTACACTTGGAGTGGCTGGATGATTGCGTCTGGTTCCCAAGATAAGACTGTTAGGTTCTGGGATCTCCGTGTACCAAGCTGTGTTCGCGTTGTTGGCACAACATTCCATGGAACTGGTAGGTTTTTTTGGAATTTAAATAAATTTATATGAGAAAGAAACTTTATAGATTGCACTCACTTCTTCTCCCCTGCAAAACATGTTAAAAAAAAATAGGAACCATAGAAACTAACTACTTGGCATTTTATTGATTACCTTAAATTCTTACAAAATGCTTTCATCTGTTAGTTTATTTGTAAAAATAATATTCAGCTAAGGAAACCAAGGCCCGAGGAGATTAAGTATCATGCGCTAATTATTCTGTTAGCAGGGTCGTTTTAGAACTCAGACCTTTTAAAAAAAACATGTTTTAATTGCATACACATGACAAAAATTGAGCAAAAGGGTGTAAAACATTTTCTTCCCACTCCTGTTTCTTGGTGTCTTTCCCTAAGGGACCAGTTTCTTATTTATTCTTCTAGGAATATTCTGTAAGTATATAAGCAAAAAGTTTGTATATCATAATCTCCCTTCTCCTTTAAACACACATATACACAGACACAAATGGTAGCATATGACATGTACCTTGCTTTTTTAATTTAACATGGATTGCTCCGTGTAAACTGAGGCTACTGCTCTTTGTGTTATATCACCTTTTAAAATACTGGTATCTAAAAGTGACAGTATTCTGCCATTGTCTTTATTTTAGAGTCCCTTTTCGGTCTTTGTAGTTTTTGTTTTTTTTTTTTTTTGAGGTATGCGGGCGTCTCACTGTTGTGGCCTCTCCCGTTGCGGAGCACAGCTCTGGACACGCAGGCTTAGCGGCCATGGCTCACGGGCCCAGCCGCTCTGCGGCATGTGGGATCTTCCCGGACCGGGGCACGAACCCGTGTCCCCTGCATCGGCAGGCGGACTCTCAACCACTGCCCCACCAGGGAAGCCCTGCCTTTGTAGTTTTTAATAGCAGTTCTGTGGTGCTATTCCAAGTGAAAAGACCTGTCTTATATTCTTAATTTTTTTGTTTTTTCTGTAATGCTTTAGCTATTCTCTCAACTTTCATGGATCTTCTATACTTTGAATCAAACCAGATATGTTCTTCCACTTGTCTGCTCATGGTCAGGTCCTCTCATGTTTGGTCTTAGCTTTACTAGCACGTTGCCAGAAAGGTCTTCTTTGCCTTAATTGGGACCTTACCATTATTTTCTATCTTCGAACTTGTTTTTCTCCTTTATACTTCTCATCACTATTTAAAGTTATATATTTGTGTGTTTATTGCTGGTCTCCTTCAGTAGATTTTAAGTTTCACAAAGGCAGCAGTCATATCTGTTTTATTTCTCAGAGTAGATTTAACATCTACCATAGTGCCTGGCCCAAGGGAGTAGTGATCTAATAACTTTGTTGAATAAATGAACCTAGAATTCTGTTGGCACCATAAACTTTGCACTTGTAAAGCTAAGCTCATTATATTCCCTTGGAAATCCGCTCTTATTCCCATTTTCTCTGTGTTTGATAATGGTTCTCTTATTTCCTTGTGCACATAGATTTGAAATCTGGGGCTCATTTTTCACTTCTTTTTTTTGCCCCCATCCAGGCAGTTAGTTGACAAGACTGTTGATTCTTTATTCAATTTTTTCCTGAAATCTGTCTACATGTCATCATTCAGGCCCTTATTCTCTCATTATTCTACTGTTCTATCTTGTCTTCCAGTGGTTTCCCTTCTATAGTCTGTCCATTTTAATTTGATACACATTTTCACATAGATTAATCTTCCCAGAGCACTCCTTGGATCATGAAAACCTCTTGCTTAGAAACCTGCAGTGATGTTGGGCTGTGTATAGGAACAAGCTCACACTCTGCAGTTTGGCTTTCAAGATGCTTGACGGTCTGGTCCTAACCTGCTCTTAGGTCTCAGCTACAAGCTACCTTTTATGTTAACTTGTGAAAGCAAGAAACTGCAGTCAAACTAAGCTACCTATCCTTAAACATTTTTATTCCTTTCCTTTAAACATTTTCTCATGTAATTCCTCCTGATAGACTCTTCTTTTCTCTATCAAAAATTCAAGCAAAGATTATTTCTAATTACATATATGTGTAATACATGTAAACACATTCTCTCTTATTTATGCTGTTTACTATTCTTCAAGATCTAACTTATGTCCCTTTTTTCTGTTAAGTTTTCGCAGGCCACTTTGGTCTAGAGTAGTGCTCTCAACCTTATTTTCATTATTGCTAATTAATACATTAATACTAAGGAATGAGATTTTGGTTTGGTAGGGCTGAACTTCGAAGGGTTACAAACCATTGTTAATATTTAGGATTTTTTTGTCCTCTGAGAACCAGTTTGCACCCCCATGGAGGCATTATTCCGTGGCCTAGAGTCAAGGGTCCAACCTGTAGACTCAGAGCTTAGTTTTTGTTCAGTTCCTGTTGGCGGTTAATCATGTGTTGCTTAGAGATATTTCCCACACTGTGTCCTAAAACATATTTTGTTATTTAATCTTTTGTTCCCCCAACTAGACTCTGAGCTGGGTATGGGAGAATTTCTGGACACTTACCCAGTAGTGAAAACACTGCATTAGGAAAAGTGGCTCGTCTATTGCACTATAGGTAATGCTGCTCCAGGGGGTTCTCCCAAAGGACAAAAAAAAAGGAGCTTTCTCATTTCTCACAGAATCTTGCTTCATATATCCTCTAAAAAAAGGATACAAGTATTTATTGGTTGACAGTTTGGATTTTTCCATAACTGAACAGTATTGATAAGCTACATTAAATCTTTAGTGTATGGTTCAGTGAACATAAGTAGCTGTTGTAGTTTAGCTATATTGATTTTTGCATATCGAACCTTCCATTCCTCCTGCTCTACAGGCAGTGCAGTGGCATCTGTAGCTGTAGATCCCAGTGGCCGTCTCTTAGCCACAGGACAAGAAGATTCCAGCTGCATGTTATATGACATAAGAGGAGGAAGAATGGTACAAAGTTACCACCCTCATTCCAGTGATGTTCGCTCTGTTCGATTCTCTCCTGGAGCTCACTACTTGCTAACAGGATCCTATGATATGAAAATAAAGGTGACAGACCTACAAGGTGATGGAAATTGACCTCTTTCCTTTTTTTAGTCTTTCCTATTCTATTTGGAATCTTTCTTTTATGTTAATCTAGTGTGATTGACTATACAACATTTTCAACTTTTAGTTTTATAGCTTCTGCTGAGCAAATTACTTGGTAAATGTATTGAGAAGAATTGTAACAAATTATTAAATTGAGTGAATAGTCTTATTGTTAAATAGTTTTTAAAATATTTAAAAGAATCAACATTTTTTATACTGAGTCATTTTGAGTTCAGTGATGGTAGGTGTTAAAATATACATTTATGTATCAATACTCCTGCTGCTACTTTAAAATAACGTAGTGTATAATCTGTATAATTATATCTTCAGTATCTAGTTTTGTTTTTAAACATACATTAAGCAAATATTTACTGTGTACCAACTAGGGACAGACAGAGAGATGAATGAGACAGGTAACTTTCTTCCTGATGGAGCTTATATTTTAGAGGTCAGTAAAAACCAAACCAGTAAACAGTGTAATTTTAGGTATTGGCAAGTGCTGTTAAACGATTAGCAAGGCAGGAGAGAGTGACAGGGTGGCTAGGGGAAGACTGTGCTGGACAGGCTAGAGCAGGTCTCACCAGGGAGGTGCCATTTGCACAGAGACCTGGTGAGAAGAACAAGCTGTGCCAGGACCCTAGGAACAGACCATAGCATGGTCAAGGTGCTGAGGCAGGCATGGATTTGGCTTGCTCATGACACTGCAAGAAACCAGTATGGCTGGAACTTCGTGAACCGAGGGAGAGAGAGGCGGGAGAATAAATCAGAGGCAGGGTTTTGTAGGCATTTAAAAAAGCATAATAGGAATCCTTCGGAAGATTTAAAATAGGGAGTGATATGGTCTGTAAATTTAAAAAATAATTTTGAATTATAGGGAGAGTGTGAAAGTATAAATATCTGCGAGGAGGCAATTGGACCAATTCAGGTGGAAGATGATGGTGGCTTGGACTAGGGTTGTAAAGGCAGAGGTAGTAAGAAGTGACTGAATTACCGATGTATTTTAGTTTGTTTCTGTTAAGTTTGGGGAGTGAGGGAAAAAGGAATCAGTGCTGATTCCTAGGTTTTTGGCATGAGCAAGCAGATGGTACCATTGAGATGAGGAAGACAGGTAGGGAGAAGAACAGGTTTAGGCAAGAAAATCAAGAGTTTGTTTCAAACAAGTTATACTTAAGTTGACTGTCAAGGCAGTCAAGTGAAATGTCAAATAGTTGTTTGTCTACTAGTCGAGCTCAGGTGAGAAGTCAAGGTTGGAGATGAAATGCGCATGAATCTTAAGTATATAAATGGCTGCGGTAGTATGGTACTAGGTGAAATTTCACAGGAGATGAGGTATAAAGGGAACAAGAAATTTGAAGGCTGACTATTGGGATTCACCAAACTTTAACTCGGGAAGAAGAGGACAAACATCAAAGAAGGCTGAGGTGTGGTGGCACTGAAGTCAGGGGGTATCAAGGGGAGAGAGTTTCAAGGAGAGAGTGGCAGCCGTGTCATGTTGCTGTGTATATGTTACCAAATACTGCTCACATAATTAGGTCTTCAGCAATTTAAACTGTTTAAACTTTTCAATGTACTATATTAATGTATTAGGCTTTTACATACTGTAATGTCTTAAAGTAATAGGAAGTCTATGAAATCTATACATATTTTGTACTGTAAGTCAAATCTCTTTTCTTTAATTTAGGAGACCTCACTAAACAGCTTCCTATCATGGTGGTGGGGGAACACAAGGACAAAGTCATTCAGTGCAGGTGGCACACCCAGGATCTTTCCTTCCTGTCGTCCTCTGCAGACAGAACTGTAACCCTCTGGACATACAGTGGATAGAGTACAGCCAATGTCAGTCTATGCAGTGAGGGCACAGACTTAAGACTACTGAGTTGTGAACATTACAAATTTGAAGAACATGGACTGACCTGGAAGGTGGCTTAGCACAAGGAGGCCCCTTATTACCACGTATCCCTGTGATAGGAGCTGTTGGGTGGTGTTATTCTGCAGTGCTTTCAGTCTTCCATGTGAGCTCGTGCTGCTGTGACCTGCTGTATGTAGTCTTGTTGCCAAAGTCTGCGGAAGAGCTCTTATGTTGTCAGTGTGCACTCTAAGTCAAGGTGGCCGATGTGTTTACAGTTTAGTATTAAATGCATTCCTTGGTCTTCGCCTAAATGACAGTTTTATATACACATTGAAACTGAACTATACTTTAAGCATATTATTACATGTAATGCAACCAAGTTCTACACAGATTAAACATAGATATTCAGAAATTACTTTTGCTTTTCTCACAATCCCATGATATTGTATAACTTGTCAGCTAGAGATCAGAATTTTATATGTCTCCCCAGAGTTACATTGTTGTTTTAACTAAGGATCACTATGGAGTTTAAAAATGGGTGGAAAACTGCTTCTTAGTTCATTATGTGGTATAGGCCTTTTCTTTTTTCTTAAACCCAGGGATAGAATTACTCTTTTGTCACATTATTTTGTTTCAGGCTTAAAAGGTAAATGTGTTTGCTTCATAAACTTGTTAATTTCAATTTTTTTGGGTGCAACAAGATACCTCCCTTCTAAACTGTACTGTAGGCAGAGCAGCAGCGTTATGTGTTGCAACACTTGATGGTACAGTAAATTTACCGGCTAGCATTTTTCCTTTTCAAAATTAAAAAATTTGCCATAGACTATAGCATGGCTTGAAATGCTATGTCTGCATGATAATTTAAAATGGAAAATTTAAACTTTGCACTCCAAAAGCTTATTTGGATTCTTTTCTTGCACTGTTTTGTGTAATGCAGAATAATGATTTTATTTCTATGGTATTGTAGATCCTAACATTTATGTATCTTTATTTTCATATTGTACAGTAATTTTACTTTAAATTATTAAATAGCCTATTTATTTCAAATGCAGTTGAGTTGATTCTAATTATTGAACTGTCTGTGCACTGTATGTAGCAAGCATTTTTAATCTATTGTATACAAGTGGAAAGGGTATTAGAAGTGTAACTGTGCTATTATTTCAATAAAGACCTCTTGACACCTTAAATTATTCCTGTTCCTCAGTGTCTGTGGTTTTCAGTTTAGAGTGTTGTTTTTTCCAGTTTACTTGGCAGTAGTGTGGTCCAGTGGATGAACCCCACAATCACAAGTTTCTTTTTAAATTTCTCATAGTAACTTACTTTTCAATCCTTCGCAACTGTCTTACTTTTGTGTGTCTTCTCTTTTATTCACTATCTAGAGGACTATATATACTGAACATATTGTAAAAGTTAATTAATAAAAGCTGGGCAAAATATATAAATTCTAACTT
The DNA here is from genome assembly GCF_964374135.1 of Grampus griseus. Taxonomy (NCBI): domain Eukaryota; kingdom Metazoa; phylum Chordata; class Mammalia; order Artiodactyla; family Delphinidae; genus Grampus; species Grampus griseus. Next base: position 87,869,508 of record NC_139017.1, read on the forward strand.
TGACTACAAATACATTGAATTGAGTACTTTAGAAATAAAATATGATTAGCTTGTGGATATTCAGCAGTACAATTTTCCTACCTCTCAGGCATGCAGAAGGGAATTCTGCTAAAATCAGGCCACAGTCTCCTTTAGTTTACTTTCATACTTAGTTTTACACATTTTAGATATTATAGCAGGCCATTAGTGTTAATTTAAAACTAGAAAAAAAGGGCAATTTCTTGATGTAGACCAGATCAACTTCATGGTAAAAAGTGTTCATAAAATTATGTATTCTACCTCCCTCACTATCAAGGAGAAAACTTTAAGGTCCTCCCATATGTTGGGTGTTTGTACTTTGCAGTGCATTAGATATAAGCACTAGAAATTATCTTACTTATTTCAGTAACTGTCTGGTTACATATGTCCTTTTTCCTGTGCCTCCACACTGTCTTCTGCATGGAGGTGAATAGATTCTTGGAGGTTCATGTGAAAGAGAAAATACGAGAACTGAAGTATCTATAGTCTCTGAATCCTCTGTTGGGGGTTCAGGGAAGGAGACTGGGGATGGGAGGGTGGTGTAGAAGTTCCTGACTTCTCCCTGGCAGAAGCTTCAGAGGTCTGATTCAAATTTCACTTTAAAAAAAAAATTTATTTTTAATTTTTTTGGCCATGCTGCTCAGCTTTCAGGATCTTAGTTCCCTGACCAAGGATTGAACCCAGGCCACGGCAGTGAAAATGCCAAGTCCTAACCACTGGACAGCCTGGGAATTCCCCAAATTTCATTTTTTTAATGTTTAATTATTTTTAAAAAATTGTGATAAGCCAAAGGACATAACAGTGAAAGGGCAACCCATGAAATCAGAGAAAATACTTGCAAATCATGTCTGATAAAGGATTAATATCCAGAATATATAAAGAACTCCTACAGCTCAACCACCACCAAAAAAAAAAGTCTGATTAAAAAATGGGCAAAGGACTTGAATAGACATTTCTCCAAAGAAGATAGACAAATGGCCAATAAGCACATGAAAAGATACTTAATATCATTAATCATTAGGGAAATGCAGTTGAAAACCACTGCACACCCAATAGGATGGCCGCTATCAAAAGAACTAAGTGTTGGCATGCATGTGGAGAAATTGGAACTCTTGTGCATTGTTGGTGGGAATAAAAAATGGTGCAGCCACTCTGGAAGACAGTATGGTGGTCCCTCAAAAAGCTAAAAATAGAATTACCGTTTGATCCAGCAATCCCACTTCTAGGTATATATGCTCAAAAGAATTGAAATCAGTGTCGCAAAAAGATATTGTACACTGATGTTCATAGCAGCATTACCCACAAGAGCCAAAATGTGCAAGAAACTGGAGTCCAACAGATAAATGGATAAACTGTGGTATACAATACAATGCAATATTATTCAGCCTTTAAAAAGGAAGGAAATTTTGATATATGTTACAACATGGATGATCCTTGAGGATATTATGTTAAGTGAAATAAGCCAATCACAAAAAGACAAATATTGTATGATTCCACTTGTATGAGGTACCCTAGAGCAGTCAGAGTTATAGAGATACGAAGTTATAGAGTATCTTTGGTGATTGCAGGTGGCTGGGGAGGAAATGAACTGTTTAAGGTGTACAGAGTTTCAGTTTTGCAGGATGAAAAGATTCATGGAGATGGATGGTGGTGATGGTTGCACAAGTATGAATGTACTTAATGACACATCTGTACACTTAAAAATGGTTAAGATGGTAAATTTTATGTCAGGTGTATTTTTTAAAAAAATATTTATTTATTTTGGTTGCTCTGGGTCTTAGTTGTGGCATGCGGGATCTTTTAGCTATGGCCTGCGGACTTTCTTAGTTGCAGCATGCTGACTCTCAGTTGCAGCACGCATGCGGATCTAGTTCCCCGACCAGAGATCCAATCTGGCCCCCCTGCATTGGGAGCACGGAGTCTTACCCACTGGACCACCAGGGAAGTCCCTGTCCAGTGTATTTTAATTTAAAAAAATTGTGATAAGCAACACGCACACTCAAGTGTACTATATGATATACCAAATTTTAACTCACTTTTAAACTTGCTGCCAATAACTTCTGCGTACACCTCTCATTTCTTCCAAGTGTGTAAAACTCATTATTTCCTCTTTGGAGAATTTTACTGACCTTGCAAGGCCAGTAAGGGATAAAATGAAAAGAAAACTTACTATTTCCAACCACCACATAGCGTGCACTCCCCCACCCCTCCCCAGTACCCAATACTTTAGAACTAGTTTGTCATTCATTATGCCCCATTTAAAAAATTATACTCAAAATAGATTCCCGGGTTTTACTGCAAATGTTACACATTCGAGAACTTATAAAATAAATCGATACTAAGAAAATACGCTTCGTATCCGTTTTATATATTTGGCTTCCATGTAAGCCTTCCCTTGCAGAGTTCGGCTGACGAGCGTAAAAAAAAACTCTTGCCTAAAACAAGCCGACGGGGGCCGGCCCCGCCCCCTCGGCAGGCCAATCAGCTGCGCACCCGGGAAGGACGTACAGCTGCAGGCCGAGCGAGTCGATGAGGCCGAGCGAAAGGTAGGACCCCGCTGAAGTGCTCGGCGGCTCGAGGGGCGGCTCGCCATCTTCTCCAGCCTCTCGGGTAGGTGTTTGTCTTCCCGGAGCGGTAAGCTGGCGACCAGAGACGTGAGTCCGCCCGGTCGGGTGTGTTTGTGCGGCAGGCGAGGCTGCGGTTCGGCCTGGGCGGGTCCCGCGGGCGGCGACGCAGGGGAGGCCGGGACCTCTGTGCTGGCGGGGGCCGAGCTCGCCCGGGTCTGCTGGGGACTTAGGAAAGGGGCGCAGACCGGGATGAGCGAGAAACCTGCCCCCCTTATCTCCCCGGCCCGTTGGCGGTCTTAACTCTGGGTGCCACGCGGCTGCTCTTACTTTACGCCATTCATAGAGCGGCCTAGGGAAAAGGGGCAAGAAGGGCAAAGCGAGACGCGAGCGAACGTTGACTTTTGTTGGCTTCAGTTATCTCTGAAAACTTTAGGTACAATCTGAACAAATACCGTCAGCAGAATGGCTCGGATTTGTTTGTAGTTGTTTTCAAAAACTCCAAATTAATTTGAATCTTAATAGAGATGCATATTTATGAGTGGGTGGTGAAAAACAATGACGATTTTCACTATGATGGTGGTTATGAAGGTGTGGTCCCCAGACTAGCTTATCACCATTACTGGCATCATCATCGTAGTCATCGAGGAACCTTTAGAAATGCATATTTTCAAGTTTGAGAACCACGGTTCCAGGAAACTGCACAACGCACACGAACTAAATTGCAAGACCCTGACTTTTATGCCAGGCTACTTCTAGGTTAATACAGAAGTTGACTCTAATACCCAAGTTAGCTTTGTCTTACTCATTTCACGTGTAAATTCATTGAAATCAGGTGTGTCTCCTTTGTGCCGATTTCCACTCAGTGGCTGGCAGTCTCCTTGGAGATCTCTGTCTTTGTTGGTAGCTGTACAGTCTAGTAACTCCTGTTAAAGTCCACTCTCCGTATTTCCTGCTTTGTGGAGGTGGGGATCCCGCAGTTCCTCCTCTCCATCTTCTCAGAAGATGCCACTAGCATCTTGCCCTGGAGAGGCAGTTTTAGGTAGAGCCAGTCTGGGTTTGACCACCTAATAGCTGAGTGGTCTTGGGCAAGTTACTTGTTTTTCTAATCTATAAAATGAAGATAATAATAGTACTACTTCTAAGAGTTCTTGTGAGGATTAAATGAATGAATGCACGTAACAGGTTTTCGCACATAGTAATCAAATACTAGTTACTATTATTATATAATAATTTTTACATTATTAGTGTCAAAGACACATAGATGAAAAAATTTTTAAAAAATAGAACTAAGGGAGAGAGACTATTACTGACAAATGGTAGAATAACACGTGCCACCACTGAATTACACCAACATAGGATGGTTACTTTTCCTTAATATTTTGCTACTCAGAGTGTGGTCTGTGGGCCAGTGTCTCTGCCATCACTAGGAGCTTGTTAGAAATGCAGAATCTCAGGCCCACCTCAGATTTACTCAATCAGAATCTGTTTCTTAACAAGATCTCCACCAGGTTTAGATGTGGCTTTGTTTGGAGGAAGTGTGAGATTATCTGAAGGATTTCTCAAGGAGAAATCAGTGACCACAGGGATTTGGCAGGAGGCCCTGACTTTGCAGCTGATTTCACTATTCTGCATCACCTCCTGGTCTTCCATCATTTCTGCATTGCTAAACCCTGTCCCTGGATCTGCTGATCATTATTGGAGAAAATAGCCTAGTTGCCAATAGCATGACTTTGTGGGGGTCATAGTCAAAACTCAGCTGCTTGACAGGCGTTTTGATTCATCTCCCTTTGTGGAATGCTCCCTTTAGTGCTGTTTTTCCACATCTCCATTCTCCATCCCAGCCTCTGCGTGCACAGGGACACTCTGGGCTTTCCAATGGACTTTTTCAGTATCCTGTTGATACAAACAGTAATGTGAACTTTGAGCTTCTCTTCTTTTTGCTTTAGAACCTTTATTTCCATCCTTCCTCATTCATTTCTGTTGATGAAGTCATGTAAAACTTTGTTGCCTATGAAAAGCCTTAACTGTAGCCTTGATATTAGACACTGCCATCTTTTCCTAGTCTCTGCTCAGTTCAGACACTCCCCTTGTCACCTATTTAGTTCTTTTTTTTTTTGGCCGCGCCATGCGGCTTACAGGATCTTAGTTCCGGACCAGGGATTGAACCCGGGCCCACCCAGTGAAAAAGTGCGGAGTCCTAACCACTGGACCGCCAGAGAATTCCTTAATTCTTTTTTTTTTTGTTTTCATTGAAGTAGAGTTGATTTACAATGTTGTGTTAATTTCTGCTGTACAGCAGAGTGATTCAGTTATACATATATATATACATTCTTCTTTTAAATTCTTTACCATCATGGTTTATCATAGGATACTGAATACAGTTCTCTGTGCTATAGAGTAGTACCTTGGTGTTTATCCAGTCCGTGTATAATAACTTACATCTGCTAACCCCACCATCCCACTCCATCCCTCCCCCAACCCACTCCGCCTTGGCAACCACAAGTCTGTTCTCTATTCACCTTCTTAGTTCTTAACTGCTTAGAATTAGGCTTCTCCCTGTCATTCTGTGAAAGTCAGTTCACAGATGACCAGCTAATTAACCAATCCAATGGCTTTTTTCAAACTTTATTTTTCTCATTTTCTCTGAAGTATTTAATATAGTTGACTAATACCTCCTTCAAATTAAGCCCCTCTTGCATAAAACACTGCATGTTTTTAGCTTGCCTTCTATTACTCTCATTAGTCTTTACTCTCCTTTTGTATTTGGGTCTTCTCAAGGCTTTATTCCTTAGCTTAACTCTTTTTTTTTCCCCAGTAAAGTAATACAGTTATCCAGTATTTCTAAGCATCTCTGGAGCGTGATAGGGATTTTAGGATGCCTTTCCCATCATTATTGTTATCTAGTATTTTGGCTTTACATTTTTAAACATAGAAAGTTAGGTTTTTTAAAAAAACTATCAGTTGTTTACTAAATTTATCAATATGCTTGATCAGTTCCTATGCTCATTGTTGTTTCTTTTATTCACACCTTTCCTCATTGAGGTGAAACTTCTTTAACATATCAAGAGTCTGTGGGTTGTAGACTTTATTAGTTTTTTTTATGTCTAAAGAAATTTGTATTAGTTTGCTAGGGCTACCTTGACGAAGTACCACAGACTGGGCAGCTTAGACAGCAGAAATTAATTTTCTCACAGTTCTGGAGGCTGGAAGTCCAAGATCAAGGTGTCAGCAGGGTGGGTTTCTCTGTGACCTCTCTGCAGGTGGCCGTCTTCTCCCTTTGTCTTCACATCATCTTCCCTCTGACCTGTGTCCAAATTTCTGCTTATAAGGACATGAGTAATATTGGATTAGGGCTAATGACCTCATTTTTAACTTAATTACTTATTTAGAGATCCTGCCTTTAAATACAGTATTCTGAAGAGCTGGGGGTTAGCACTTCAACATATGAATTTGGTGGAGGGATGCAGTTTAGACTGTAACAATACTTTTTTAAAATTAATTTTCATTGGAGTATAGTTGCTTTACAATGTTGTGTTAGTTTCTGCTGTACAGCAAAGCGAATCAGTTATGCGTATACATATATCCCCTCTCTTTTAGATTTCCTTCCCGTTTAGGTCACCACCACAGAGCACTGAGTAGAGTTCCCTGTGCTATACAATAGGTTTTTGTTATCTATTTTATACATAGTAGTGTATATATGTCCCGATCTCCCAATTCATCCTACCCCTGTTTCCCCCCCTTGGTATCCATAAGTTTGTTCTCTACATCTGTGTCTCTATTTCTGCCTTGCAAATAAGCATAACTATATATTAATTAGTCTTTCCCATGGGGGGAAAAAAACCTTTTGTAAAATGTGAAATATACATACAGAAAAGTGTGTAAAATACAAATGTTCACCTTAGCAAATTATTAAAAAGCAAGCACCTATGTAACTACCATCCGGGTTAAGGAGTAGAACATTGCCATCGTCTCAGAAGCCCTCCAGTACCTTCTCCCTTGTCTCATTCTTGATCTCAGAGGGAAGGGTTTCAATATTTACCACCAAGTGTGATGCTTGCTGTAGTACTCTGACAAAGTTTTCTTTTATTCTTGGTTTGCTAAGTGTTTTGTTTTAATCATGAGTGAATTTAACCTGTTTCTTGATATGGTTTTGGGGGCCTTCTTTTTTTCTTCATTAATCTTACTATAGGTTTATCAATTTTATTCATCATTTCAAAGAACCAAGTTTTGGTTTTGTTATCTTCTCTATTACATGTTTTCTAATTTATTAATTTTTACTCTTTGTTTTTGAATTGAATCTTTTCCGTGATTCTTTCTCAGGCCTCAGGTACTTTCCTCCTATGTGTGCACTGATCAGTGTGGTGCTGAATATTCAAGGGAGTCTGTTCTCATACCAATTCCTCTGATAACACACTGTGTCCTCCAATTCAGTTCAATTCTGACCCTAACTATCCAGTTACTGCACACCCCACAAGTTAAGGGCAGAGTCCTTTACAAGACTTTCCCCACATCAGATGCATGTCTTGGGGGCCCCCTGTACTTCTGACCAACTGGCTATAGATTGAGGGCTTCCCATTACCCCGTCAGATTGGGTAATTCACTAGAACCACTCACTGAAAGTTCTACAGTTAATGGTTTTATTATAAAGGCTATAGATGAAGATCAGCCAAATGAAGAGACACATAGGGCAAAGTCTGTGGGGGAGAACGCAGAGCTTTTGTGTCCTCATGGAATCCAGGTGTGTCACCATCTCAGCACATCACTCTGTCACCAGCCAGAGAGCTCCTCTGAGCCTCAGTGTCCAGAGTTTTTATCAGTGTTTCAGTCCGTAGGCATGATTGATTCATTGACCACATGATTGAATTCAGTCTCCAGCTGCCCTCTCATCCCCAGAGGTTGGATGGCTGAAAGTTCCAACCCTCTAATCATGTGCTTGGTCTTTTGGATGACCGTTCCCCAACCTGAAGCTATCTAGGAGCCCACCATGAGGCACTTCATTAGCATAACAGACAGTCCTATCACTCAGGAAATTTCAAGGGTTTTTGAAGGAGCTGGGGCCAAGATGGAGTAACAGGGACCCTCTGCAGACCTCTGCAGGTCTGTCTCTATGCAAATTTCCCTCCTGAACTCCAGCTGCCTTGATTTCTCCAGACTCAACTCCATCTCCTCAAGGATCCCAGCTCCTGGGCTCTCCCTGAGTTTCCCCTCTGGGTGCCCATGGTTACTTAAGACAGTAGCCTGGGGCAGTGGAAGGGCTGTCCATGTTTGTTTCCCATATTTCAAGGACCACCATTCTTTCTTGCCTGGTGTCCAGTTTCTTGAAAACCATCTCATTTTTTTTTTTTTTTTTTTGCTGTATGTGGGCCTCTCACTGTTGTGGCCTCTCCCGTTGCAGAACACAGGCTCCGGACGTGCAGGCTCAGTGGCCATGGCTCACGGGCCCAGCCGCTTGTGAGGATCTTCCCAGACCGGGGCACGAACCCGTGTCCCCTGCATCGGCAGACGGACTCTCAACCACTGTGCCACCAGGGAAGCCCATCTCACATATTTTATGCAGGGTTCTTTCTTGGTTGTTCAGGCAGGAAGGTAAATCTGGTCCCTGTTACTCCATCTTGGCCAGAAGTAGGAGTCCGGGGAGTGCTTTGGAGCAAGGAGTTACTATGTCATCTTAACCCCAAACCTTTACCTGAATTATTCCTTTATTCCTGTCAGGCTCTTGTCCCTAACACTTTGTTAAAAACTGCTGTACCAAATCCAGTGGTCAGTTTGCTGCCCTCTGATCACCTGATCTTTCAGCAGCATTTGATACAGTTATCTGTTCCCTTCTTTCTTCACATGGCTTCTGGAATACCAGCCTCTCCTGGTTTTCTTCCTGCCTTACTAGTACTCACTGACAGTGTCTCGTCAGTTCCCCCTCTTCTTTCTGACCTCCAAGTGTTGGCATGCCCTAGGACTCAGTCTTTTATCTTCTTAATGGATCTTATGGTGATCTTATCCAGTCTGTGGCTTTAAACCTCATCTACATACTGATGGCTCCCAACTGTGTTTCTGTAGCCCCACTCCTCTCCTTAGCTCCATACTGTGTATTAGACATCTCCACTTTGATATTAGTAGGCATCTGAAATGTACGGTGTCTAAAACAGAGCTCTTGGTATGTCAGAACTTGGTATCTGCTCACCTGAGTGTCCCTCAGTCTTTCCCATTCTTCCAGTTGCCGTGGTCACAAACCTTGATGTCATCCTGAATCTTTTCTTGTCCTTACTTCTTACGTCCAATTTACCGGCAATTTCTGCAGTGTATTTCTGGATTAGTTAGGGTAGCACAAGATGGTGTTAAAAAAACAAACCCCCAAATCTCAGGGCTTACCATAAAAGAAATGTATTTTTGTTCACATGAAAGTCAAAAAACATGTTCCCACGTAGTAGGTGGCCTTGCATGTGGTCATTTAGGGTCCCAACTCCTTTAGTTTGGCTGCCCTCCTCTAGGGCTCAGTGCCTTCCCCATTCCCTGATGGTCGAGGGGGCCAGCTGATGGAGGGTCACGTGTGGGAGGCTTTCATGGATGTGTTGCATATCCTTGCACTGCTTTTGTGCTGGCTAGGACTTAATTGTCACATACTTAACTGGAGGACGGGCTGGGATGTGTAGTTACCATGTGTCCAGAAGGAAGAAGATGGAATGTGCTTGGTGACTTGTTAGCTGGTCTTCGCCACATGTGGTAATGTCTACCTCAAATTTTAAAAATCTTATCATTTATCATCGCTTTTGTTGCTGTCTTAGTTCATGCCACCTTCATCTCTCAACTGGACTACTGCAAATCCTCCTTTCTAGTCTCTTGCTTTTGCTCTTCTCTTCCAGCCTCCACATAGTAGCCCCAGTCATTGTAGAATGTAACCCAGATTCTATCTCGTCTGTACTCAAACTCCAGTGGAGACACAGATGTAGAGAACAAACGTATGGACACCAGGGGGGAAAGTGGCGGGGGGCTGGTGGGGTGGTGTGATGAATTGTGAGATTGGGATTGACATGTGTACACTGATGGGTATAAAATGGATAACTAATAAGAACCTGCTGTATAAAAAAATGAAATAAAATTCAAAAATTCAAAAAAAAAAAACCTCTCTAGTGGGTGGCTTCCTATTACACTTAGAGTAAAAACCACACTCATTGCTGTGGCGTATTCCCATTCTCCCCTCCAACTCATTCCCAGGACCCAGTTGTTCCGGCCTTCTTGCCCGTTCTTTGAATGCTTCAAACATAATCCCTGCTTGGACCTTTATGCTTGCTATGCCCTCTCTCTGGGTTTTCTTTTCCTAAATCTTCCTAAGGTTAGCTTATCATTTTTCTGTTTAAATGTTGTGGTTATCTACCACTGTGTAACAAACCACCCCAAAGTTTAGGGGCTTTCAACAACCATTTTATCATCTCTCATGAGTCCGTGGCTTGTGGGGCTTGACTGAGCTCAGCTGGGTAGTTATTTTTTTCCACATGATGTTGGCAGGATCACCAAGTCAGTTACCAAGGGATTGGACTGGAACCACCTAGAAGGCTCACCCACATGGCTGGTCGTTGATGTTGGCTGCCAACTGGGAGCTCAGTGTGCCCCTGCACGTGGTCTCTCCAGGTAACTTGGCATTCTCAAAGCGTGGTGGCTGAGTTCCAAGAGGGTGTCCCAAAAGCAGGTGTTCCAGAGTGGTAAAGTAGAAGCAGCTGATCCTGGTATAGTTTAGGCCAGGCCCAGAACCAACACAGCATTACTTCTACCACAGTATTTTGGCTGGTCACACGGCCAGCCCAGATTTAGGAGGAAAGGAAACAAACTCCATCTCTCAGTGCGGGAAATGATAGAGAATTTGAGGCCATGTTTCTTCTCCTCAGAGGCCTTCTCTAAAATACCCAGCATTACCTAATCCATCTACACCATTGCCTTGTTTTATTTTCCTTATATGACTTACCACTATCTGAATTTTTTTTTTTTGCCAATCCATTGTCATCCCCCACTAGAGTGTAAGTTTCTTAAAGAAGACCTGGCTGGTCTAGTTTCCTGGTAGCCCTGTCACTTACGACAGTGCCCAGTATCCAGCAGGTGTTTTGTAAACGTTGAACAAGAGAGTGCTGAACGTTCTCCCAAAACCTTATTCTCGTTCTGAAAATGATAGCACCATTTTTGTTGTTGGTAGGCCTTAAAATCTTGGAGTCCTGTCTGCCATCGTTCTCTTTCTTTCCTTCTACGTGCATTCAGTTGCTGAGGTCTATAGAATTAATCTTTTAAACATGTCCGATGGGTTCTTTCTGTTCTCATCCACATCACTCTTTCAGACCAACATCCTTTTTCTACTCAAGCCTCCTTGTTGAACTCTCTGAGTGTACATTTAATGCTAGTTTCATCTTCCCAAAATGTAGTTCCCATCACCCTTGAAAGCTATTGTTAGCCCGTGAAGTTAGTCATAAGCGTTTTTACTTTTGCAAAGTCATCTCAGCCACCTCTCCACCTCTGTGTTCCGCCATGTCCATTCTCGTGTTTCCAGTCTCTGAGGAGTACATTTTCCTCTCTGTCTCTGCCTCCCTCATCTCATACTCTTAGAATGTTGCCCATACTTCAAAGTCCATTTCCCATGCCCATTCCTCCATGAAATCTTCCCAGTTTCTCCCAGTCAGATGTGCTTCTTCATCCTGTGAGCCCCTAAAACACTTTGAATCCCTGCTGAGGCTTTGATCATTTGCATTTGCGGCTTAACAAACATTTGCTGAATGTCTTTCACTTGCTGGCCACTGGGCTGAGTGTTGGGCTTGGAGAGATGGAGGGGGCAAGATGGAGAGGGCATTGGGAAGGTGAATTTAGACTTGAGTAAGATGTTACCTTCCCTGGAAAAGTTCACGTTACAGTGCAGTGGTTTTCTACCTTCATTGTGTGATGGAACCCGGTGGGGAGCTTTAAAAATCGCAATGCTTGGGTCCCTCGCCTAGAGATTCTGATTCAGTTGGGTTGGGATGTGGCCAGAAGATTGGAGGATTAAGAAGCTTCCCAGGTGATTCTAATGCACGGCCAAGACTGAGAGCCCGGTGCTAAGGGATGAGACTGCCCAGTAAGTGGTTAATTTCAGTGTGTGATACTCTAGAAGAAGAAACAGAGCACACCAGGAACACAAAAGAGTGTTTAGTTTAGCCTGGAGTTACTTTTATTCCTGCAGCTAGAGTGTAAGCCATTTATGGGCAGGGCCCAGGGCATTCTCCTCTTAGAAATCCCCCACCTGATCCGTATTCAGAGTAAGGTATAAGAGAGGCTGTCTGACAGAACATTCTGCAGTGGTGGAAGGATTCTGTATCTGCGCTGTCCAGTTTGGTAGCCACTAGCCGTATGTGACAACTGAGCACTTGAAATGCAGCTAGTGAGAATGAGGAACTGACTTTCAATGTAACTTAATCTTAATTAATTTAAATTTCAGTAGCCACATGTGGCTAATGACTACTGTGTTGGACACTTGAATAGAGGAGATACTGTGTTTTGAGATACGATTTGAGGGTGTTTATGCAGAGGCTTAGATGAAGCAAGCTGTTTTCTCTGTTTGAGAGTTCAGTCACATCATTTGCATCTTAATTTTGCACCTTTTAAATTTCCCATTTTTTAAAAAAAAATGGGAGATGGGGAGGGTTTGGTTCAAATACCTGTTTTCTTTAAAACAGTTTTACTGAGAAATGATTCACATACTATACAATTCACCCATTTAAATTGTACAATTCAGCAGTTTTTAGTATATTCACAGATATGTACAACCATTACCACAGTTAATTTTAGATCGTTTTTCATCACTATCTAAAACTTTTCATCAGTTTTTCATCAAAAACTGTGTACCGGGGACTTCCCTGGTGGCAGAGTGGTTAAGAATCCGCCTGCCAATGCACGGGACGTGGGTTCGAGCCCTGGTCTGAGAAGATCCCACATGCCGTGGAGCAGCTAAGCGCGTGCGCCACAATTACTGAGCCTGTGCCCTAGAGCCCGCGAGCCACAGCTGCTGAGCCTGCGTGCCACAGCTACTAAAGCCCGCACGCCTAGAGCCCGTGCTCCACAACAAGAGAAGCCACCACAATGAGAAGGCCGCATATCACGATGAAGAGTAGCCCCTGCTCGCCAAAACTTGAGAAAGCCCGCACGCAGCAACGAAGATCCAATGCAGCCAAAAGTAAAATAAATAAATTAAATTAATAAAATTGAAAAAAAACCCCAAAAAAGTCTGTACCGACTCACAGACATAGAGAACAGACTTGTGGTTGCCAAGGGGTGGGGCAGGGATGGATTAGGAGTTTGGGGTTAGCAGACACAAACTATTATATATAGAACGGATAAATAACAAGGTCCTACTGTATAGCACAGGGAACTATATTCAATATCCTGTGATAAACCATAATGGAAAAGAATATGAAAAGGAATGTATACATATGTATAACTGAATCACTTTGCTGTATGGCAGAAACTAACACAACATTGTAAATCAACTATACTTCAATCAGAAAAAAACCCTGTACCATTTAACTACCACCCCTCTGTCCCTTATTATATCCTCAAACTTATATACCTACCAATCTGCATAGATTTGCCTATTCTGGACATTTTGTATCAATGGAATCATATAATATATGGTTTTTGGTGACTGGTTTTTTTCACATGGCATGATGTTTTCAAGATTCATCCATGTTGTAGCATGTATCAATACTTCATTCCTTTTTATGGCCTAATATTCCACTGTATGGTACTCATTCATCAGTTTAGGGACATTTGGGTTGTTTCTCCTTTTTGGCTATTGTGAATAATGTAACTATAAATGTTTGTGTACGAGTTTTTATGTTGACGTATATTTTCATTTCTCTTGGAGATATACCTAGAAGTGGAATTGCTGAATCACTTAGAAAATCTTATGTATACTTTTTGTCTCAGTGAGAATAGAATATGTGTGCATGTGTGTATGTGTTTTTATGCGAATACCACTTAACTGAATATTTTTAATTCAGTTATTATTAAGAAAGCATTATCTTAACACTAGAAGGAAGTGGATTGTTTTTATTAAAACAGTTTCCTTCAAAAGTAATCATACTTCACTATATCTATTAATTTTTGTAGCCTTCATGCAGGATGCTGTGTTCTGTGCTCTTTTGTGAATGTCTGTGGCTGATAACTGCTTATGCTCATGATGATGACTGGATTGACCCCACAGACATGCTTAACTATGATGCTGCTTCAGGAACAATGAGAAAATCTCAGGTATTTAAAAAATGCATGTGTGTATAACACCTTATCAGTCCTGTGATGGAAATAGTCTACTTTTGTTATTGTTTTTCACAGAACTATGAGAATCCTATATCAATGATTAGCAATCATGCAGAATGTCTTCTTGCCTCCTAGTCTAAGATGATTTCAACCTCATCTGTTTATTTCTGTTTCAAATTTGAATGTAAAGCCCGTCGAGAAGCAAACTAATTTGATTTTAGTTCTTAGCTAGTGTATAAATTTGAGGCTCTTACTTTTTTGGTGGTTTAATACAGTTGAGGAATATAATGAGCAAAGCCATAAAATGATGAAGTAAAAATTTTAGTCTCATTAACTGTAGGTTATTTTTACAACTGAACTATGAAGAAAGAAAATCTCTCTCTCCTTTGCTTTAGGTGAAGTATGGTATATCAGAGAAAGAAGAGGTCAGTCCTGACTTATCACATGCTGATGAATTGTCAGAATGTTACAGCAGACTTGATTCTTTAACTTACAAGGTTAGGTTTTTTTATTCATGATTTTTGTATTATTTATAGTATGTTAAATTGCTCTCTGTTTTCCTGTCGTTGCTAACATTATTTGTGTTTCTATCTAAACTACAATTGACATATATATGGGTTATTTTTCTTTAGTTACTCTGGCCTTTGATTTTTAAAATAGTACTTCTATTTTGCTGTAATAACATCTCACTATGCAGTAATTATTTCTTTACCAGACTGAAAATTTCTTGGGACAAGGAATGGGACAAGGTGATGCTCTATCACCTGTTGCAATGCTGGGCTGTAGTAACAACAAATATAGCAAGTGAAGAAATGGCTCTACTGCTAGTTTCTAAGCATAAGAGTTGCTCTTATAAATATAAGGGATTATTATAATTTAGTGTGTGGTAGCTATTCATTTATTCAGTCCTTTATGTGGCTGAAGTAGAGTTTATGAGAGAGGAAGTAAGTCAAGATTGCTGGGGAGTTTGAACACAGGTTATGCTGCGGGAACCCACCTCAGTTGGTTGTGAGGCAGGGTGCTGGTGGCAGTGTGGAGGGGGCTGGGATGGGGGGGATGGCAGAGGTCCAGTGACACTGGAGGCTCACACTGAGGCAGTGACGGGGTGAAGAGAAGAGGAAAGCGTGCAACTTTTCCGTGGTAGAATAAGCAAGTTGTGATGGTTGAGGGAGGAGGGGAAAAGGATAGGGAAGGCTAGCGTGAATGAGGGAGGTTTCCAGCTTGAGAGATTGGGAGGGCTTTTTAATTGAGATCCAGATATATCTGAATTCGAGATCTATAAGCAGCTGCTTGTGGTTCTTACCAAATGTGAATGTTTTCTCACCCGAGTGCTAGCAAAGAAATGCTTGGATAAAATTTGCTTCAGTCTTAACTGCATTTTGTGGTGTAGTGAATTAATTTGGCTGGATGTTAGGAAATGGAGAAATGCCTTTTTACTGAAATTTTTCATTCCATTGTTTGTGACTTTGGTTCAAATGTTGTAACAACATGATTGGTAAAATGGAGTCCTTAGTCTTTGTTTTTAAAAAATCGTTTCTCTTAAAAAGAAACTAAAAATTCTTAGGGTTTGTTAACCTTGCCTGACAGCAGAGGAGACTGCCCTGTGACTTCTTGAGTGTCTTTCTGTCCTGAGTCTGTGTGTGCTGCTCTGTATGTTCATCATCTGAAGCCCACTTCAGTGCTCCATGCAACTTGTGGTCCACGCTCAAGTAAAAAGTACTTTTTCACAGGTTCTAAATGTCTGTAAGATGTGCACTACCCTCCCTCAGAGACTAGGCCACGGTGGTGTTTGTAGAGCTAATTTCAGAGGAAGTCTGTTCTAATGAAGGACTCTGTGCAGAGGGGGTGCCATGTGTAGGACACTCTGGAGAAGCCATGGTTCCTGGCATATGGTAGGGGGTGATTGATAGTTGGCAGGAAAAATTAATAAAAGGCCAAAAGTAATATGCACATTCAAGAAAATCTTTGCTGTGTCCTTCATTTTCCGGCTTCATGCTATCCCTGTTTCTCTTTGTCCTCTCTTTCTGGGTTATTTTTCCCCCGCTTTTTCCTTTCATTCCTTTCTTTGTTAAACCATTACTTTGGAATTAGGAAGAGGCAGATTGGTCCAGATGTTCTGCTTGTCCACATCTCTGCTTCCTTGTTTCATGATCTTCAGGTTTTTTTTTTTTTTGTGGTACGCGGACCTCTCACTGTTGTGGTCTCTCCTGCCGCGGAACACAGGCTCCGGACGCGCAGGCCAAGCGGCCATGGCTCACGGGCCCAGCGGCCATGGCTCACGGGCCCAGCCGCTCCGCGGCATGTGGGATCCTCCCAGGCCGGGGCACGAACCTGTGTCCCCTGTATCGGCAGGCGGACTCCCAACCACTGCGCCACCAGGGAAGCCCATGATCTTCAGTTTTAAAATTGCTGAAAGTCAGCAAGAAAACTGCCAGTCAGGGTACAGTGTGGGACATGTGTTCCTTATTTGTTGCCTACTTGCCCTTTGCAAAGAGAACCCACAAGAAGCAGGTGAGATCTACATTTTAATGCGAGCTTGATAAAAAATAACGAGCTCCTTACTTTGATCTCAATGGGGCCACTAGGCTAGAAACTTGACCCTTATTACATTAAACTTTGACGCTAACTAATGTATTTATTTTGTGGTTACAGATCGATGAGTGTGAAAAGCAGATGAGAAAAGACTGTGAAAGTCAAAGCAATCCTGTTTTTAGGAGATACTTAAATAAGATTTTAATTGAAACCAGAAAGCTTGGCCTTGTGAGTATTTGGTGCTGTGATACTAATCAGTGTAGTGGATATTTTCATTATTTATTAATTTCACATTATATCAAGCAGTGGCAAAGCATCATTATGCTTCAACAGAGAATACCTGACTCACCCTTTTACCAAAACCTATTCATGCAGGATTGAAGGCAGCTGCCTGCTTTACAGTGGTTTGGTGGAAGGCAAGTGAGCAGTGCAGATCCCTCCTCTTTTTCCTGTAGTTCATGGGGATTTACTTACTCTGTGCACTGCCCTACCACTTAATTGAGTTGGAGGGAGAGGGGTTTGTTTTTTTTTTTTTTAAATTTTGGCTGCACTGCACAGCATGTGGGATCTTAGTTCCTCAACCAGGGATTGAACACACGCCTCCCTGTATTGGAAGGTGAAGGGGAAGTCCAGAGGGAGATTGTTTTAAATTTGCTATTTGAACTTTACTGAACAGTTAGAAACTTAATAAACTCATGACTTGGTAAGGAAATCCTATCCCAGTCCTTACTTCCTGTTTTCTACCACTTCCACACTTTCTTATTCAGATGATGTAATATTACATATTGAGAAAAAGAAAAGTGTGTTTTAAGTAGTTTTTTCCCCCTAGCTGTTTACTGTGGCAAGGCTGCTTTATAGAAATTACATATCAGGCACATACTGTTCATGATTAATGTTAAGATTCCATTTTTTAGAGTCATTGTTTTCACTTTGAGGAGTCGAAACATCAAGAAAACTTAAAAAAAGGGGGTGTTAGATGAATAGTAATTCCACCTTATTTTGGAGATGTAAAAGCAGATGTACTCACATGTACACCCTTCAGTTTGAGTCTTATAACTGAGTGCAAGGTGGAAAAGAGTCTATTTTATAGATGAGGAAACAGGTAGAGTCAGAAAATACTCAAGATGGAGATGCTTGGAATATTTCGTTCCTGGTTTTTTAGAAATATTAATCAATGGATGCTTTTTTATACTTACTGATGATTTGTGATATTACATGACACTTTGGTTTTTCTCATTTTATATTTACTTTTTAATATAAATATCAGTATTTACTATTAGAAAAGATAATGTTTATAATGATTTTGCTAACCTGAACTCTCAGTAATATAGTTGTGACTGTCATGCATATTTATGGAAACCAGATTTTGCTGCTTTTTGAGATCCTTTTTGTTTTTCTTATTTGTACTACTGCAAATTTTAGGCTATTTGAAAACTGTGTCAGCAAATGGAAAGTCATAAATGGAATCATAAAATAATGATAGTTTATCCTCATTATTTGTGGATTCCATATTTTTGAATATTTCAAATATTAAACTTTATTTGTAACCTCAGAATCAGTACTCCTGCTTTTGTGGTCACTTTCAGATAAGCGCGGAGCGACAAAACATTTGAGTTGCTCAGTGAGCCCATTCTCAGCTGAGGTGAAACAAGGCCATTTTTTGCCTTCTTGTTTTCAGCTCTCATGTTATAAACAAGTACTTTTATGTGGTCTGTTTATTTTTTCGGGCTTTCATTTTTTAATTTTTAAAATTTTGCTGTTTAAAAATCTCCCGGGCTTCCCTGGTGGTGCAGTGGTTGAGAGTCCGCCTGCTGATGCAGGGGACGCGGGTTCGTGCCCCGGTCTGGGAAGATCCCACATGCCGCGGAGCGGCTGGGCCCGTGAGCCATGGCCGCTGAGCCTGCACGTCCGGATCCTGTGCTCCGCAACGGGAGAGGCCACAACAGTGAGAGAGGCCCGCGTACTGCAGGAAAAAAAAAAAAAAAAATCTCCCAAGTGTTATGCTGTCTAGTGTTCCTAAGCACAAGAAGGCTGAGATGTGCCTTAAAGAAAATTCCCTTGTTAGTTAAGCTTAGTTCAGTCATTAGTCATAGTGCTGTTGGCTATGAGCTCAGTGTTAATGGATCCACAGTATATATATTAAGGTGTCTTTATTTATATATATTTTTCTTTCCTTTTTTTCCTTCAATATTTATTTATTTTGGCTGCGCTGGGTCTTAGTTGTGGCATGCGGGATGGTTTTTTTTTTTTTAGTTGCAGCACACAGGGTTCTTAGTTGCGGCATGCATGTGGGATCTAGTTCCCAGACCAGGGATTGAACCTGGGCCGTCCGCATTGGGAGCGTGGAGTCTTACCCACTGGACCAGCAGGGAAGTCCCTATATTAAGGTGTCTTTAAACAGTAACATAAAAGGGTTATGAATTGATTGGTTGATGAAAACGTGCTTGCAGGAACCTAACCCTGTATTTCCTGTAGGAGCCATGGTTCAGTATTTGCTAACTAGTGTGCAGGGTGACTTTATAGAATGTAAGTACTGCAGATAGCAGGAATCAACTGTAATTTAGTAAAATGTACTGTATGTTACTTGCATAGAGTTTTATAATTTTTGAAGTGTTTTTCACGTTATTATCTTTGGTTTTCATGTTGGCCTGTGAGTCAGACAGGTAGATATTATTCCTCTTATTTTATACCTGTGAAATATTGTGAACTAATTATATATTTAGTTCCAAATTAGCTTTTGTCTTAAAATATTTCATTGAGTAATGATAAAATTCTCCTTTTCTGTTTGTTTTTTTTCTGGCAAATTTAATTCAGCCTGATGAAAACAAAGGTGATATGCATTATGATGCCGAGATTATCCTTAAGAGACAAACCTTGTTAGAAATACAAAAGTTTCTCAGTGGAGAGGATTGGAAGCCAGGAGCCTTGGATGATGCACTAAGTGATATTTTAATTAATTTTAAGTTTCATAATTTTGAAACATGGAAGTGGCGATTTGAAGATTCCTTTGGAGTGGATCCATATAATGTATTCATGGTAAGATGGGATGAGGGGGACATGATTAACATGTTTTTATTTTAACATGTTTTTGTTTTTTAAAACACTTTAAAAACCCCACCATAATTATGTTGAGAACTCATACTAAGTCACTGTTACTGGGTTGACGAACATGCAGCAAAATGGTACAAATGATTTTGCGTATTCAAGTCCAGTTCTTTTGTTTTTGCTGACGATCAGTGTTGTTTTTGGGAAGGATGGCTTGGCGGTGACTCTTCTTTCTATTCTGTTTCTGTTTTTGAGATGCTTCTGTGTCTGCTCTGCATCGTGGTGTTAGTAGCTACTGAGCTGTGGACATATGTTCGTTGGTACACCCAGTTGAGACGTGTTTTATTCATCAGTTTTCTCATCAGTTTGGGATGGAATTGGATGTATTTATATAAGGTATTGTATAGATAGAAGGTTTTTAAATTTTCAAACGTTACTTCATAATGAAAGACTGTAATCCATTTAGAGCTAGTATATAATCTTGCCTCAGACGAGGGCAGGAGGCAGTGATTAGAGGTGGTGATGGTGAGGAAATTGGCAGCTGCTCAGGTGTCCCTGGTGTTTTGGGTCCTTGACCAGTTAGTGGGGAAAAATGTGCAGTCCTGATTTTCATAACCCAATTCCTGATGTTGGGTGGCATCTGGACAGCTAAATCAGAATAGAGTTATGTAGACACACTTGAAAAATTCTCATGTAGGTAACTTGGGGTATGTCTTTTTGTTTGCTAGAAGTGATACCAAAATACTGTTTTTTAAAATTAGTTTATTTTCTGAATATAAAAGTGGTATATTTATGGTAGAGAAGATAGGAAAGATAGAAAGATACAGAGAAATTTAATTCTTAAAAATTGTCTAGGGAATTTCCTGGCAGTCCAGTGGTTAGAACTCGGCACTCTCACTGCTGGGGGCCTGGGTTCGATCCCTGGTCAGGGAACTAAGATCCCGCAAGCTGCGTGCAGTGGCGAAAAAATAAAATAAAATTGTCTATAATTTTACCACCTAGAGATAATCACTGTAGATATTTTGAGGTATTTCTTTTTTTTTTTTTTTTTTAATTTACCATCTTAACCATTTTTTAAAATTTTATTTATTTATTTATTTTGGGCTGTGTTGGGTCTTCGTTCCTTTGCAAGGGCTTTCTCTAGTTGTGGTGAGCAGGGGCCACTCTTCATCACGGTGCGCGAGCCTCTCACTGTCGCGGCCTCTCTTGTTGCGGAGCACAAGCTCCAGACACGCAGGCTCAGTAGTTGTGGCTCACGGGCCTAGTTGCTCCGCGGCATGTGGGATCTTCCCAGACCAGGGCTCGAACCCATGTCCCCTGCATTGGCAGGCAGATTCTCAACCACTGTGCCACCAGGGACGCCCCGAGGTATTTCTTATAAACTTTTTCCAAATTTTTAATTCTTTAAAAATCAGGACCACGTTATATATAGAAATTTGAAGAAGCATTATTGTTCCTGTCAAAATAGCATAATCATTTAAGGAAAATTTTAGACCTTTTTAGCAGGGTGAGTCAAGTAGCCAACTATTTTCAGTGAATTCATCTGATTAAATCATTGTGATATTTCCTTAGCTCTAAGTTCTATAGCTTCTAGAACTAAGTATTTACAAATTGGAGGAAATAAGGTAGTTTGGTTGAAAATTGTTCTCTCAATGATTTCCCCCGGGGCTTTTATTTTTAAAAGGCATATTTGTCATTTGTGCTAAAAATCATCCAAAGCAAAACACCATTTTGTCATGAATTGTATAAGAGAATGAGTAGTCGTTTAATATGTATAGCTATCTTTGGGGGCATGATATCAGCTATATTTGAACTAATTTTTAAAACAATCTTTTTAGTAAAAACGTTTTCCTTCCTCCTCATAATTACTTTATAAAGAAGGCAATTGTAGTTAGTTCTTTACCTGTTGCATTAAGACTGTTTTGCCATGAGCTGAAAAGAGCCACTTTTAAAAAATAATATATTTTTTTCTGTGAAAAATTTTTAAATAATCTGGTTTGGGTGAATGGTGAAGACACACTTTGAACTAAGGTTTTTAGGATGTGTAGGCGTAACCTTCATTGTTAGCAGCCTTTCATGGTTCCCTTTGGTGTTGGTCAGCTAGCCTTTGCCCAGCATCAGGCTGAAGTTGCCAAGATGGAGCCATTAAACAATGTGTGTGCTGAGAACATGGATTGGACTGGAAGTCTCTTGGGTAAGGTGTTGGTTCCCTTGGCCTTATTTTGAGTAGAATTTCTGAGAATGAAAAAACATATTAATAATTACAAAGAAATGATAAAATGCCAGAAGGAGGCTTTCTATGACTGAATCTTTAGTATCAGAACAGGCAAGAAGCGTCTTAGGTTTCAGACCAGTGACTTCTATGTTCATGTAATGTGACAGGAAAGGGATAGAAAGTGTGTATATTGCTGGCTCTTATATTATCTGTCTCCCTGCATTAGACTCACTTTTGTTCATCTAGTCCTTAGCACAGTGCCTAGCACATTCTGGGTCCTCAGCAGAAGTTTATTAGAGAAGTGAATCAATGTATATATGAATTCATTTCCATCTTCGATTTAATCTCCTTATATTGACGTGTGAAATCTTATTGTAGCTTTACTATACTGTTTTTTTTAAAAATTAGGAATTATTTTACTTTTTCTTACAAATTTTATGAACACTCACTAATGTTGACTGCCTTTAGTTATAGGTATCTAACAGTGGGAATGGTTTGATGATCAAAGTCTCTTTATAAATGCAAGTCTCTAATGACTGACCCAGAATAGAATCTCAGCAACAAATCAAGGTGTCCAAAAAATTAATTTTCTTGAAAAGATATGGGAGCCAAACCAGCCCAGCCTTGCTTCCTGGCTTCAGGGGACAACTAAATGCCTCCTGTAGCTCTTGCTAGTACATAATGTACATGAGTCTGATTTAGAAAAAGTGAGAGAACTAATGTTCTACTTTATTTTGTAAAATAAGTAAAGAACTGACATTTTTAATTGAAATTGTTTGGACATAGTTGTAGGTTCACAGGTAGCTGTAAGAAACAGAGATCCTGTGTACCCTTTACCCACTTCCCCCACTGGTAACATCTTGCATACTTACAATAGTGCAGTATCACAACCAGGATATCGACTTTGATACAAGCCACCAATCTTACTCAGATTTCCCCAGTTTTACTTGGATTCCTTTGTGTGTGTAAAGAACTGTTTTTGTTTACCTTTTAGAAATCTTAATAAAATATATTTTACCTGTATAAGAGTTGTATAATTTGAATGGATTTTTAAAATAAACATTTTGGACATAAGATGAAATTTTTAAAAATCACTGTTAGTGGGAGACTGTTTGCAAAACAATTTAAAATTGATTGGGGGTTGTGGGGAGAGGGACAGTTAAAACTAAAATATTGTCTTATTTGGGAATGAAATATGACTTTTTAAAAAAATGACTGTTTTTGTTTCTCTAAATAGAATGGCTTAGAAGTTCATGGACCTATAAGGATGACTCATGCCAAAAATACTATGAGCTCTTATTAGTCAACCCTATTTGGTTGGTCCCACCAACAAAGGTTAGAATATATTTTGTGAAAATTACTTATACAAAGCAAGTAAAAAGTCTCTGTATTTATTAAAAATTGTTAGTGTTTTTTACCATCATTTTGCTAATAATAAACCTTTGTTCTAGAAAAAAATACTTCCATTACACAGTGATTTTCACATGAAAAGTATATGATAACATTTAAATGTATGGAATTTCATAATTTCAGCCTCAGTACAGTTGATTATGGCTTATTCTATATGCCTCAATCCTTTGAGGAAAAAAATTAAGTTGTTTTTATCTTTTGTTGTAGGCACTAGCAGTTACATTCACCAACTTTGTCACGGAGCCATTGAAGCATATTGGAAAAGGAACTGGTGAATTTATTAAAGCACTCATGAAGGAGATCCCAGTGTTACTACAGATTCCAGTGCTGATAATTATGGCATTAGCTGTCCTGGTTAGTATATAGCACTGTTAACAATTAACAGGATTTACAGAAAAAAGGCAATTCTGAAATTATTAGGTTTCTTTTATGTTGTAAATCAGGCTAAGTCATGCTTAATGGTATGAAAAGATGATTTTTAAGTGATAAATGTTTGTTTATACTTACTTGTACATTCCTCTAAGCAAGAAAACGGTTCTCAAGTTTGATTGTAGATGTCAAAGCGGTGATTTAGAATAATACCCTCTTTTAACATTTGTTCTTTAAACTTCATGAATTACTACACATGATATCAGTTATGTCTTCTTTGAGAAAGGGGACCTTATTTCAGTCTGAATTTTTGCCGCACTGAGAACAGAAGAACAGTGGGTTTAACATAGCATCAGAAAAGGATGTAGAAAGAGGTGGGTGTACTAAGAAACAATTTGGGGGATCCAGGAGCAGACATTTATTAAGGAATATTACAGTATTACTTGTCAGTCATCCATGGTCTCTTCAGCTCTTTTTTTGGTTGATTTTCAGCCCTTACCCTAATAAAGCAGTTGTCTCATAAAACAAAATGCAAAGAACTCAGATATGCCTGGGGAAATTATTAAAGAATTGTCTTCCCTTAAGGATACAAAATTCACCATGATCTATTTACTTAAAAATTATTCTTGTTTTGTTTTTTGACTTGTGATTAGGATTCATTGGTTTAGGGATATGGTTTTGTTAGGTGACATTAGTTGTATAGTAGTAGTTTAGTCTCTAAGACTGAAATTATAAGCAAAACCCCTTCATCGCTTGTTGCTTCATCTGCTGCCTAAGAAAAGGCCTTTTGCTGCTCTGTCTTCAAAGAGTAGTATCTCCAGTACAGTGGTTTTCAAACTTTTTGTTCTCAGGACCCTTCTGTATTCTTCAGAATTGAACACCACAAAGAGCACTTGTTTGTGGGAGGTTTATTTATTGATATTTACCAGAAATTTTTAAAATACAAGTATACACAAGCACACAGTGCATGAGCCATCAGAGTGAGGCAGTCACTGTAGCCCCACAAGACTCTGCTGTACAAGAGGAGAGTGAAGAAGACTAATGTCTTTGTATTATGAAAACTTTTGACCTCACAGATTCCTGAGAGTCTCAGAGATCCCCTGAGGGGTCCCTGGGCCACACTTTGAGAACTGCTGCCTAGTTTTTCCCTTGGGGTGTGACTCAAAACCTGTTGAATTTTAGCTGTAGCTAAAGCGAGTTTGTAAAAAATAAACCTACAGGAGAATATTTACATAATGGTGTACAACTTTAATTTTCAGCATTTGCCTTATATGATGCGTGTGAATGTAGACAACACATGAGCAATGATCAGACAATTAATACCTTTTAAATTTCTAGGCTTTAGCCTAACTGCTGTTATAATTCAATAAAAATGTGTCCAGCTGATTGAAATGTCTGCTTAATACTTGGCGATTTCTCAAATTTTATTGGCTACTCTGGCCCTGTATTAATCTAGAGAAAATCCAGTGAAATTAAGATGTTTATGTCTATAAGTGCCACAAGTTATGAAATTTTGTTGGCACCGTGGAAAGCACCTCAAAATTTCGTTGTAAGTCAGCCATTAAGTACTCAGGAATATGTATTTCTTTTCCTTCTAGAGTTTCTGCTATGGTGCTGGAAAATCAGTTGATGTGCTGAGACATGTGGGTGGCCCTGAAAGAGAACCACCCCAGGCACTTCAGCCAGGTGAAAGAAGATGGCAGCAGGAAATTGATTATAGACCCCATGGTGGAGCAGGTGATGCAGATTTCTATTACAGGGGCCAAATTGGCCCCATTGAGCAAGGCCCTAATGACAAAACATGTGAGGGTAGAAGAGATGTTTTGAGAAAGAGAGATGTTGACTTGAGATTTCAGACTGGCAACAAGAGCCTTGAAGTGCTTCCGGCATTTGATTTACCAGACGCAGAGGCGAGAGAGCATCCCAAGGTGGTACCCAGTGTAAGTCAGCAACTGTTTATTTCGCTGTCCCTTCATACTAGGTGTAAGTGCTTCCTATAGTGCTTTTGGTTAAGTGCTTTTACTTTTCATGGTTAATTATATCACCAGTGATAATAATTATTCACTCTCCCCCTTTCTGGTTGAAAGTTAGTCCAGCCTCCTCAGAAGAAATGAGATTTAATTTTTATGTTAAATAGTATTTAACAGTAATTTGTTGGAACAGATGGTAATTCATAATGACATTTCATAGGAAACCAACAAGTGAGCATGACTGAAATTTCTACCTTTGAAGAGATCAGAGAAAAGTCCTCACTGAAGGCCTGGAGCCTTAGGGAGCCAACCCGCAGGAGAGCCCTGAAGCCTTAGGTAGATGAAGAGTGAGCTGGGAAAGGACCCAAAACCTCGCTTTCCCAAATCTTTTATATCGTTGGCTGGCTAGACTATACTTTTTACCTGTGGAATGGTGAGGCCTCTTTTCCACCATTATTGGCCATTTAAAGGGACATTTCCATTTCTGTTTGAGAGAGGACTTTGTATTGTCATTTGCAAAGTTTAGGTTGCAGACGCAAACCTTTGAGAAATAGTAAGAAGCGCAGTAGAATCTAGGAAATTGTAGAATCCCTTCCCATGGAGTTCCTTAAAAGAACGTATCTGCCTGCGTCTAGAAAATTAAGATGTTCCTTTCAGCTTTAATAGTTAATGGTTATCTGTCACTCATCTCAAAAATCCTCCAGTGAGTTCCGGGCTCACTTGAAGGGAAAGCCAAAGATATCAAGATGGCCTAGGGCTTCCCACCTCTGTTACCACGCTGCTCTCTCCTCCTGCGCCCCCTCCACCCTCATCCTCCTTCAGCCACAAGGGCCTCCTGCCTATTCCTTGAACTCAAGCCTTTGTACTTGCTGTTCACTATCTAGAATGCTGTTCCCAATATATTCATAAGGTTCATTTCTTCAAGCCTTTGCTCATGTCATCTTTTCAGACCGCCCTAATTTAAACAGCTATCCAACCCTCCCACCCCCAGCATGATACTTTGTTAAGTTATTGCCTGATTCTCTCCCCAGCTTAAATGTAAATTCCAGGGAGGGCAGGGGTTTTTGTCTGTTTGTTGTCTTGTATCCCCAGCACCTCGAACTTAATGTATGCTCAGTAAATATTTGTTGAATGAATTATTCTCCCTAGCAAGAGGAGTTAGCAGTACTGGTCACCAGTCTTCCTGACCCTTCCTTAAGCTGCATCACTAGACCACCTGGCATATCCTGAGTTTCCCATTCCTCCATGTACAGTTCTGTGAGGCTTAATAACATTTATATAATTACAATCCAGCACTGGAACCAGGACTTGAAAGAGTTCAACGTTTGCTATAACAGATTTGTGTGGGAACTTGTTGAACATGTTTATTACGAACTTTCACATTATGTTAATTAAACAATTAAAACACTGTAATTCTCTACTTTGTAGCATAAATCACCTATTTTGGATACAAAGCCCAAAGAAATTGGTGGAATCTCAGGAGAAAGCACACTGACTGAAAGCAGCCAGTCTGCTAAGCCTGTCTCTGGCCAAAAGATACCAGAGTGTGTGGAAGGTTCCCCTGCAGTGGAAAAGGCCCAGCTCAGGACTGACGCCACAGGCGGCCCAGAGGAAAGCAGCACGTCCAGCCCAGCACTGCAGTGAGGGTGTGTGGAAGGGATCCAGACTGCAGCCCATGTGGCTAGAGGAACACAGACATGGACCACAGCTCTGAGGTCATCTTTGAGTTTTGTAAAGTATACTCCTCACAGCTATTTCTTCTTCTCTACAAATATTCTGTTATTTACTACACAGGTGCCAACTTAAACATCAGTATTTTTACTCATAATCAGAATTAACAAGCACACATGTATCTCTGTTTAATTTCATCTTTCTTTGATATTAAGATGCATCCTATAAAGTTTTGAAGTGTTAATTCTGGAACAGGATCTCATAGATGACATATGGCAAGCATTAATGATTTTGAATAATCAAAGAGGCCAGTCTGAATTAGGGGACATTGAAAAAGAAGTTCTGTTGTTTACAGGCATATATAGGAACCAACTCACCAAAGTGTGTGTTGCCTCGTCGAAGTCCTGTGATACCTACTTTAGTTAACAGAATTATTTGTTGTGCACTGGACTCAGAATATTTCACGTGGTAGGTACTCAAAACCAACATTTAAGGAAAGTCACTGTAGTCATGCTTACCCTCTTCATTCACTTCAGCATTTTAGTGCAGCCACGAAGTCTGCATCACCAGTGTCAGTCTGCCTCGTGTAGGCTGCCTGCAGATCAGCCTTCATCTCTCAACTCTTACCGCTATTACTGGGCCTGCTTCCTTATCACCCCCTTTACTTTATCCTTAGCTAAGACAGAACTGAAGAGTGTCAGGGGAATTTAGATTACATAGCTTGTTAAGTCAGTAATCTCAGTTTTACATCCTTTGAGAATGGCTTTATTTCCCCAGCAGATGAAGTACACAGGCTTTATAAGACCTGTTTTCCTTGCTACTCAGAATCCCAGCAGTTGTGATTGTTAGATATTACTATATCTTATTTATATTACAGTAAACCATATTGTCCAAGCCATATGAAGTTCTAATTTTTAGAGATCTATACAAAGAGAGGAATAAATACCACAATAAGGAAAACAGAGTAGGATGGTTTTTTTAACCCTAGACAGGTGATATAATCAACATTTCAAATTAGTTATTCTGATTTTTAAACTATTCATTTTAAACTTTCTAAAAAAGGAATTTATAAATTTTGCACAAGATCTAACTAGGAAGCACATGTATTACACATATTCGGGTATCCTTTATCTTAACCTTCACACTACAATTTATATTCAGCTGCTTACTAAAAATGATAGCAGTCAGGAATGGTCTTAAAATTTTCATGCAGGCATTTCTTTCAGAAAAAAAGATGTATTTAAAGCATTTGCTTTTTTTTTTTTTTTTTTTTTTTTTTGCAGTACGCCGGCCTCTCATTGCTGTGGCCTCTCCCGTCGCGGAGCACAGGCTCCGGACTCGCAGTCTCAGTGGCCATGGCTCACGGGCCCAGCCGCTCTGTGGCATGTGGCATCTTCCCGGACCGGGGCACGAACCCGTGTCCCCTGCATCGGCAGGCGGACTCTCAACTACTGCGCCACCAGGGAAGCCCAGCATTTGCTTTTTGATATGTTTTTTTACGTGAAATGCAGAAATACCCCCTTTTTGGCTCCCAGAAGCATCACTTAGATGCCTGTAACGATTTAATTTTATGTGTTAATATTGTTTTCTAGCTTCGTACTGCAAACAGTATTTCATCAGAAAGGTAATTTTCTCCAAGAAATGCAAAAGGATTTTATATAAAACTTTATAACATAGTAGGCATGTAGGGATGCCAGCAGTTTGGGATAGATTTGTGAACATTGATGAATATAGTCATCTGGGGGCTAGGCCTGTTCACACTGATTGTATGCTCTGAAGGTGCTAATTATCCTCTGAGCTGTGAAATGAATGCCTCAGTTTATAGACTGTAACTGTGAGAGTACAGTTAATGTTGTTTTGCACTTCTGACTGCTTTTTATCTATCCAAAAATGAATCTTTAAAAGAAAATTTAAGAGAAAGTTCACCTTTGTATTCTTTCATTACAGATAACCATTTGGGGGTGAAATCTACTTTGACAGCAGGGCAGCAAGGTACTGCTGTTGAAAGGTGACAGCAATTCAGAGAAGACTTATTAAAGCAAATTGAATATATCAAGGCCAGTTTATAACTAGAAGAAACAGCCTTGTTTATTGTCTAGCCAATATTTATCATTAAAATCAAGGATGATAGTAACGAGCTTTTAGGAAAATCAGAGTGGGGCAGATAGCTTTTCAAAAGCAGTTTTTAAGTGGAATGGATAACGCTGAATGTTTACAGGGTCTGAGAACTACCATATACACAAAATAAACACTTATTTTTACATTATTGTGGTTTGGTATGCTGTCTTTGCTCAGTAAATATGCTTGTAAGAAAAAGCCCAATGGAATTTAAGTGCAGGTTTTAAAAGGATGCTAATCCAGGACATTATACCCTATATATAATACATAAAACATAATATAATCCAGGTGTTAGTACTTTTGACAAAATTTGTGTCTGATCTCAGAACCAGGAGTAATCTTTTTTTTTTCCTCTGAGCCCTTAATGTGAGTCCAGATTGTGTAACTATCTTTCTTCTCATTTTTTAAAACATTAGCTATTTGTAGAAGTGCTTTTCACTGCCCGTAAAAATCGCCTGGAGGATTTTTAGAAAGAACAAAGGCCCAGATCCCTAGATCCCATCCCAGCTGTGTAGAATCAGAAGCAACCAGAGGTGAATGAGTTGCCAACTTGTTCCAGGCGTGGGCATTTGTATTATGCAATTCAGCCTTAGTCCAGGCCCAGCTCTGTCCCATCCTTGTTGACTTGCTTTTGCTAAACTTATGTCATGTTGCATTATGTCCCCTTGTAAAACCACCTTCAGTTTCTGGGAAGAGGCTTAATGACAACTGAGGGCTTAACCTACGTCTTTCGTACTTAATTTTTGTGACCTACGTTCTTGACAGAGTCACATGAGGGTTTTGGATTTTCTGACATTAGGTCCTAAAAAGTTTTACAACAGTATTTTGCAACAGAACATACAATTTTAAACCATTTTATATACATACACATACACACACACACACACACACACACACAATGTACATATATACATATCTGTACTTACATATGTAAATATATAAAAATTAGTTAGTTATTTAAAAAATTACACAGAGGCCAAAACATGCTAAAGAAGTTTATTTTTAAGAGTTTCTTTTATAATGGTTTTGGCCTAAAATTATATTGAAAATAGAGATTTTCTTAGTGGAAAAAAATCTAGATTTTTTAATAGACTGTATAATTTTTTACACACTGGTCAAGTATATTATTTTTATGAAATAGCATAATTTCCCACTACATCGGTATAAAAAAGAGCCACTGTCAATTAAAAGTTAAAAAAAAAAAATCTACCTCAGCAAGAGGATTAAATCCTAGGCTAGAGTCATTTAACTTCCTACTTTACAAATACTAGGTAAAGGAATCTACCAAGTTGCAGAAGAACATAATCCCAAGCAGTAATCACAAAAGTTGACTTTTCACTGCCTGTAAAAATCACCTGGAGGATTTTTAGAAAGAACAAAGGCCCAGATCCCTAGATCCCACCTCTACCCTGAAACGAGTGTCCAGAGGAATGTTAATTAATACTATGCTATCAAAGGTTAAATATTTACATCAGGCTAAAAACATTTTAAGCTCAGTACAGTGCTATAATTTCTCCTTTGAAGGAAAAAAGTAATAGATTGAATTTTCCTGCAGTGTTCTGAAAGGAAATAAGGTTGCTTTAAAAAAGATATTCATTGTATACTAGTGGTTTGCTTATTTTTTTCCTGAATTTTCAAGTTCCAACAGAGCATTATTCTGCAAAAGGTCCTTCGGTCCAAATTCAGTGTCTCTGTTTTGATCTCTTTGTAAAAGAACTCTCTGTTCATCCATTCTTTTTGCTTGAGACCGTAAAATAAGGCTAAAAAAGTCCTCATCTGGTACTGTTGGTCCCTTTGTGGCAGCAGGTGGTGGAGCACATCTTTGATCATCTAATCTGGATCCCTAAAAATTTACAAGAAAGAGATTAAAATACAAATACTGCAGGGAAGGAGAGCACCAAGGTATGTTATGTCTGTCATTCACAATAAGAAAATGTAGCTTTAAACATTTTCTGCCTCTTAGAAGTTTACTCAATCTTTAGACCTGAAACCTAGTAAGATCTTTTATTTGAAATGACATATAATCAGAGCATAACAAGTATTGTGTATAACAAATATGAAGCCATAGCTTCATGGCTTTGGTAAGATTAGTTAAGATGCAAGGTCACCTATGTCTAAGATTATAATCTTACTGTAATAGGCATCACTAAATACAACGTACCAAATCCTTAGGAATATCATGTGAGGTACAGAAACCCTACATCTCTACCTTATAAATACTGTCTTCGGCCAAGGGTCAGCAAACTATAACCCACTGACCACTGTTTTTTTAAACAGTACTTTCGTTTCAATACCACGCTTGTTTGTTTATGAACTGTGTACGGCTGTTTGCCTGCTACAAGGGCAGAGCTGAGCAGTTGCAACAAAGGCCATAGGGCCCCAAAAAGCCTAAAATATTTTCTTTGGCCCTTTACAGAAAAAGTTTGCCTACCCTTGTCTTAGGCAATAAAATCTGTTAAGGAAATAAATAACCCAGAGTGAATTTTTCCTTCAAGTTCTGACTTACGATTCTTATTTTAGAAGTACGTTAGAAATGTTTTTGATCAAATGAAAGCACTTAAAAGTCTACAGGACAGTGTCTGGTATTGTAACTCAAGAATACAAGTAGGAATGTGATGGCTGACATCGGAGTGCCCCGTGTTGCTAGGCGCTGTGCACTAACACGCCTGAGCGTTTAACCCCACCGCCCAGTGAGGGTGCCGTGGCTGCCCGGATTCCTAGTCAGCGCCATCCCACCCTCCACACACACCTGGTTCACTCTTCATCATCTCTCCCGTCACGATTCGTGGTCATTTCACTTTCCTCTAAGTTTACCCAACACTCAGGCGCTTCAGTTCCTAGACCTCCCCTCCTCTGGTGTTTCATCCTTGCCCTCTGCCTTATCCAATAGCTCCCATGGTCAGAGGCCAGACACAGTCATTCTCAATAACTGCACCGTCTTTGAAATCATGATTTTAAAATATCTCATGTTGACCACGGACTCCTATTTTTCTAGATCAAGCTCCCCAGTACTACCCCCCAGTAAATCATTTTTTAAAAAACTGAGGTAAAATAAATATAAAATTTACCATTTTTTTTTTTTTTTTGCGGTATGCGGGCCTCTCACTGTTGTGGTCTCTCCCGTTGCGGAGCACAGGCTCTGGACGCACAGGCTCAGCGGCCATGGCTCACGGGCCCAGCCGCTCCGCGGCATGTGGGATCCTCCCGGACTGGGGCACGAACCCACGTCCCCTGCATCGGCAGGCGGACTCTCAACCACTGCGCCACCAGGGAAGCCCCAAAATTTACCATTTTAACCATTTTTAAGTGTACAGTTCAGGATCAGGTACATTCATATTGTTGTGCAATCATCACCACCATCCATCTCCAGAACTTTTTTCATCTTGCAAGACAAACTCTAAACCTATTAAACAACAACTCCCCATTCTCCCCTCTCTCCAGCCTCTGCAACCACCGTTCTACCTTGTCACTGTTAATTGGACCACTCTAACTAGCTCACATGAGTGGCATCAGAGTATTTGTCCTCTTGTGACTGCATGTTTCTCAGCATCCATGTTGCAGCATGTTTTTAAGGCTGAAAATATTCTACTGTGTATGTACACCACATTTTGTTTATGCATTCATCTGCTGATGGACACTTGGGTTGCTTCCACCTTTTTGGCTGTTGTGAATAATGCTGCTATGAATATGGGTGTACAAATATCTGTTCATGTCCCTGCTTTCAGTCATACCTAGAAGTGGGACTGTGTATGATAATTCTGTTTTTAACTTTTTGAGGAACTGCCGTACCGTTTTCCATAGCAGCTGCACCATTTTATATTCCCACCTGAAGTACACAAGGGTTCCAATTTCTCCATATCTACACCAGCATTTGCTATTTTCTGCATTTTTTGGCTTGTTTTGATAGCCATCTTAATGGGCGTGAGGTGGTATCTCACTGTGGGGTTTTTTTTTTTTTTTTCGGTTGCACCAGGTCTTAGTTGTGGCATGTGAACTCTTAGTTGCGTCATGCATGGGGAATCTAGTTCCCTGACCAGGGATCGAACCGGGCCCCCTGCATTGGGAGCATGGAGTCTTATACACTGTGACACCAGGGAAGTCCCTCATTGTGGTTTTGATCCTACATTTCTCTAATGATTTGTGACGTCAAGCATCATTTCCTATAATTACTGGCCATTTGTATATCTTCTTTGGAGAAATATCTGTTTGGGTTCTTTGCCCACTTTTGAATCAGGTTTTTTGTTGTTGTGCTTTTGGAGTTCTCTATATTCTAGATTAATCTTTATGTTATATGATTTGCACATATTTTCTGTGGGTTGCCTTTTTGCTTTGTTGATGGTGTCCTTTGATCCATAAAAGTTTTAAGTTTTCATGAAGTCTTTTTTTTCTTTTGTTGCCTGTGCGTTTGGTGGTGTAACCCAGAAACCATAGCCAAATCCAAAGTCATGAAGCTTTCCCCTTAACGTTTTCTTCTAAGAGTTTTTTAGCGCTTATATTTAGGTCTTTGATCCACTTTGAGTTAATTTTTGTATATGGTATTAGGTAAAGGTCCAACTTAATTCTTTTGTATGTGGATATCCTGTTTTCCCAGCATCAACTGTTGATAAGACTTCCTTCCATACTGAATGGTCTTGTCACCCTTGTTGAAAACTGTTTGACAGTATATAAGAGTGTTTATTTCTGGGCTATTCAATTCCATTGGGTCTCATTATGCTGGTATCACACTGTTTTGATTACTGTAGCTTTGTGATAAATTCTGAAACCAGGAAGTGTGAGTCCTCCAACTTTGTTCTTCTTGTTCAAGATTGTTTTGGCTATTTGGGTTTCCTTGAGATTCCATATGAATTTTAGGATGGATTTTTAAATTTTTGTAAAAAAGCATCACGGAAGTTTTTGATAGGGATTGCATTAAATGTGTAGATCACACTCTGGGTGGTACTGACTTAAAAAAATTTTTTTTCACTTTATTAAGTAATTGTCAGACCAGTATACTGGTCTGACAATTCCGTCACACTACCCTACAAATGAGGAGCGATGGGATTATGTCAGGTGTCAAAACAGTGTTGACTTTTTAACAATCTTAAGTCTTCCAGTGGGAGAGACTTACGTCATATTTAATTTCTTTCAGAAATATTTTGTAGTTTTCACTGTACAAGTCTTTCACCTTCTTGGTTAATTCCTAAGTATTTTATTCTCTTTGATGCTATTGTAAGTGGAATTGTTTTCTTAATTTCCTTTTTGGACTGTTCATTATTAGTGTATAGAAACGCAACTGATTTTGGATGTTGATCTTGTAACTTTCCTTCTTAGTTCTAATAGTTTTTTGGTGAAATCTTTAGGATTTTCTACATATAAGACTCTGTCATCTCCAAACAGATCATTTTACTTCTTTTCCAATTTGGCTGCCTTCTGTTTCTTTTCCTTGCCTAACTGGCTAGAACTTCCAGTACTATGTTGAATATAAGTGGCAAAGTGGGCATCCATGTCTTGTTCCTGATCTTAAAAGCTTTCAGTCTTTTACCACTGAGTATGATGATAGCTGTGTGTGTGGTTCATAAATGATTTTTATTATGTCATTGTAGTTTCCTACTATTCTTAGTTTTTTTTTATCATGAAGATGTGTTGAATTTTGTCAAGTGACTTTTCTGCATCAACTGAGATGACTGTGTTTTTTTCCTTCATTCTATTAATGTGGTATATTACATTGATTGATTTCCATATGTTGAACCATCTTTGCATTCCAGGAATAAATCCCATCAGGTTATGGCATATAATCCTTTTAATATGCCACTGGCTTCTGGTTGCTAGTATTTTGTTGCTAATTTTTGCATCTGTATTCAAAAAGGATATTGGTCTGTAGTTTTCTTATAAAGTCTTAACTGGCTTTGGTATCAGGGCAATATTTGCCTCATAGAATGACTTAGGAATGGTAAATGTTCCCTTTTTTACAATTTTTGGAATTGGTGTTCTTTAAATATTTGGTAGAATTCACCCATGAAGCCATCAAGTCCAGGGCTTTTCTTTTGTCAGGAGGTTTTTAATTACTAATACAATCTCCTTATGAATTATGGATCTATTTTCTATTTCTTCATGGTTCAGTCTTGGTTTTGTGTTTCTAGTTATTTGCCCATTTCATCTAGATTATCCAGCTTGTTGGCATACAGTCATTCATAGCATTCTCCTATAATTCTTTTTATTTCTGTAGAATCAGTAGTAATGTCCCTGCTTTCATTTCTAATTTTAGTAATTTGAACCTTCTCTTTTTCTTAATATAGCTAAAAGTTTGTCAATTTTGTTAATCTTTTCAAAGAACCAACTTTTGATTTTGTTGATTTTTCTCTATTTTTTCATGTTCTCTCTGCCTCTGCTCTAATCTTTATTATTCCTTCCTTCTGCTAGTTTTAAGTTTAGTTTATTGTTCTTTTTCTAGTTCCTTAAGTTGTAAAGTTAGGCTGTTGATCTGAGATCTTTTTTTTTTTTTTTTTTGCCGTACATGGGCCTCTCACTGTTGTGGCCTCTCCCACTGCGGAGCACAGGCTCTGGACGCGCAGGCTCAACGGCCGTGGCTCACGGGCCCAGCCGCTCCACAGCATGTGGGATCTTCCTGGACCGGGGCACAAACCCGTGTCCCCTGCATCGGCAGGTGGACTCTCGACCACTGCGCCACCAGGGAAGCCCGATCTTTCTTTTTTAATGTAAGCATTTACAGCTATAAATTTTCCTGAGCACCGCCTTCACT
The DNA here is from genome assembly GCF_964374135.1 of Grampus griseus. Taxonomy (NCBI): domain Eukaryota; kingdom Metazoa; phylum Chordata; class Mammalia; order Artiodactyla; family Delphinidae; genus Grampus; species Grampus griseus. The sequence goes on from NC_139017.1 coordinate 87,905,424, forward strand.
GCATCCCATAAGTTTTGGTAAATTGTGTTTTCATTTTCATTAGTCTCTAGGTTTTTTGTGTTTTTTTAAAATATTTATTTAGGCTGCACTGTGTCTTAGTTGCGGCACACAGGATCTTCCTTGTGGCACGTGGGATCTTTAGTTGTATCATGTGGACACTTGGTTGTGTGCTGGTGGGCTCTTAGTTGTGGCATGTGGACTTCTTAGTTGCATCACGTGGACACTTAGTTGTGGCACGTGGGCTTCTTTAGTTGTGGCATGCATGGGGGGATCTAGTTCCCTAATCAGAGATCAAACCCAGGCCCCCTGCATTGGGAGTGTGGAGTTTTACCCACTGGATCACTAGGGAAGTCCCTAGGTATTTTCTAATTTCCCTTTTAATTTCTTCTTTGACCCACTGGTTTAACTTCTACAAATTTGTGAATTTTGCAATTTTTCCTTTTGTTGCTTCTAACTTCATCCTATTTTGGTTGGAGAAGATACTTTGTATAGTATCTTAAGATATCTGTTGAGACTTAATTTGTGGCGTAACATATGGTCTGTCCTGGAGAGTGTCCCATATACATGTAAGAATGTGTATTCTGTTCTGTTGTGTATTATTCTAATCTGTTAGATGTAGTTGGTTTATCGTGTTGTTGTCCTCTGTTTTTTCTTATCTTCTGCTTGGTTGTCCTACCCAGTAATGAGAGTGGGGATTGAAGTCTTTAACTATTATTGTAAAAACTCCATTTCTCCCTTCAGTTCTGTCAATTTTTGCTTTATAGATGTTGATGGTGTGTTATTAGGTAAGTAACTTCAGCATTTCTTGAATCCACTGAGACCACTGCCACTTTTCACTTTCACACCTTTCCTTACGTTCCTTCTTAGACACAGTCCAGGTTCCAAAATCTGTTACTAAAAGCACTTCCTGACATTGCTCTCCCTCTCTATCCTATTCTCCTGGCAATACAAAGCTTGATTAAATCTATCTCTCTGCCTCCTTAAGCAGCTGGTTATGACTGGAGAAAATATACAACTACACTGACCAGCCTTAGTTCCATGACTGTGAACCTCAGCACAGCTCAGCAACCCTGTTTTCCCTGGTCAGCATGCTTTTAGTTTCTCCAAGTCAACTATACTCCACTTCCTTTTGTTTTCATAATTACCATGCTCCAACCTCAGTCTCTGCTAAATGGCTCTATTTTTTCATTCATTCATTCATTCAGTTTATTCTTTTGGCTGCATCAGGTCTTAGTTGCAGCACGCAGGATCTTTTGTTGCAGTGTGCAGGCTTCTCTCTAGTTGTGGCAGCACGTGGGTGCTGTAGTTGCACATGGGCTCTCTAGTTCTGGCATGTGGGCTTAGTTGCCCCTTGGCACGTGGGGTCTTTGTTCCCCAACCAGGGATCGAACCTGCATCCCCTGCATTGGAAGGCAGATTCTTAACCACTGGACCACCAAGCAAGTCCCTCTATTTCTTTTTTTTTTTTTTTTTAATTAAGTATAGTTAATTTACAATGTTGTGTTAGTTTCTGGTGTACAGCAGAGTGATTCAGTTATACATATTTTCTTTTTCATATTTTTTTCCATTATGGTTTATTACAATATATTGAATACAGTTCACTGTGCTATACAGTAGAACCTTGTTGGTTATCTATTTTATATATAGTAGTGTGTATATGTTATTTCCAAATTCCTAATTTATCCCTCCCCCTGTCCCCTTCCCCCCTCCTTGGTAACCATAAGTTTGTTCTCTATGTCTGTGAGTCTGTTTCTGTTTCATAGATAAGTTCATTTGTATCACGTTTTAGATTCCACATATAAGTGATATCATATGGTATTTGTCTTTCTCTGACTTACTTCACTTAGTATGATAATCTCTAGGTCCATCCATGTTGCTTCAAATGGCATTATTTCATTCTTTTTTATGGCTGAGTAGGTATTCCATTGTATTTATGTACCACATCTTCTTTATCCATTCATCTGTCAATGGACATTTAGGTTGTTTCCATGTCTTGGCTGTTGTAAATGGTGCTGCTATGAACGTAGGGGTGCATGTATCTTTTCAAATAAGAGTTTTCTCCAGATATATGCCCAGGAGTGGAATTGCAGGATAATAGGGTAACTCTGTTTTTAGATTTTTTTGTTTGTTTTAATTGAAGTATAATTGGTTTACAGTGTTGTGCCTCTTTGCCCATTTTTGAATTGGATTGTCTTTTTTTTTGGCTGTGCCAGGTCTTCGTTGCTGCATCGGGCTTTCTCTAGTTGTGGCAAGCGGGGGCTAACTCTTCGTTGTGGTATGTGGGCTTCTCATTGTGGTGGCTTCTCTTGTTGAGGACCATGGGTTCTAGGTGCACAGGCTTCAGTAGTTGCAGCACGCAGGCTCTAGTAGCTGTGCTACTAGTTGCAGCACGTGGGCTTCAGTAGCTTTGGCGCGTGGGCTCAGTAGTTGTGGCTCATGGGCTCTAGAGCACAGGCTTGGTAGTTGTGGCACACGGGCTTAGTTGCTGTGCGGCCTGTGGGGTCTTCCCAGACCAGGGATCGAACCTGTGTCCCCTGCATTGACAGGCAGATTCTTAACGACTGTGCCACCAGGGAAGTCCAATTTTTAGTTTTTTAAGGAACCTCCATACTGTTCTCCATAGTGGCTTTACCAATTTACATTCCTACCAACAGCATAGGAGGGTTCCCTTTTCTCCACACCCTCTCTAGTTATTATTTGTAGACTCTTTCTTTGATGATGGGATTCTGACCTGTGTGAGGCAATACCTCACTGTAGCTTTGATTTGCATTTCTCTAATGATTAGCCATGTTGAGTATCTTTTCTTGTGCCTCTTGGCCTCTGTATGTCTTCTTTGGAGAAATGTCTGTTTAGGTCTTCTGCCTTAAATAGCTCTACTTCTTACTTTGCTAAGAAAATAAAAGCAACCAGAGATAATTCCTACTTGCTTCTACCTCCAAGTCTGTACACATATACTGTTTTCCTTCTCACCTATGCAAAAACTGTTCTTTATCCATACTCTTCTGCATCACTGGTTCCCCTCTCTACGTGATCATTCCATCAGCAGACATGCTGTATATTAACTCTCAAAATAAGGAAAAACCCACCTATATCCTATAACCCCCTCCAACTTATGATGCATTTCTTTGCCTTCCTTTTTTTCTGTGTACTATCTCCCCTTTTACATTTCCCATTTTCTCAACCCACTCAGTCCTTTGCCCCCTCATGCCACTAAAACAGTATCTTTCACAATATAAGTGTTGCCATATCTAGTAGGCTCAGCCATCATCTTACTTAGCTTCTTAGCAGCATCTGACACAGATGAACATTCCTTAAACACTTTCTTCACTTGGCTTCTACCACACTCTCCAAGTTTTCTTCCAAATCTCTGGCTGATTTCCTGCTTCAGTGGTTCATCTTCCTTTATCCAATTAGTGGTTTTCCAGTGCCCAGGGCTTAGTCTTCCTATTTCCTTATCTATTCTTTATGTAATCTCTTTCCCAGGGCTTTAATACCAGCTGATGACTCCTAGAGTTACTTCTCTCTGGGGCTCCAGGTTTTTATTTTAATAGTGCCTATTCCACTTGAATGTCTAATTAGGTTTCCCACATTTACATATCTAAAGTAAAACTCTTGCTTTTCTCCCCATACCTGTCTCTCCTCTGGTCTTCTCCATTTCAGTAAATGGTACCATCCGTTTACTCAGTTATTCAAGCCAACAAGGTAGGAATCATCCTTGATTCTCTTTCTCATACCCTCCATCCAGTTTATTAACAGGTCTTGCCAACCAACCATAATTTCAAGTTATATCCCTATTCTGACCACTTATCATCACTGCTCCCACTATGCTAGTCCAAGTCACCAATATTTTTTGCCTTATTACCACATTAGTTTCCTAGCTGGTTTTCCTACTAACAAACACCCTTTGCCACTACATTCTTTCAATGATGGTCAGGATGATCTCCTAGAACCATCCAATGTCTTCCTATCACATCTGGAACACAAGACCTCATCATGGCCTACAAGAGCCTATATGATCTAGGCACTGATCACTTCTCCATCCTCATCCTGTAGCACTTTCCTCTACCCTTTACTCACTCTACACCAGTCACACTACACTGGCCACCTTGCCATTCCTTGAACCTGCTAAGCTTCTATATCCAAGAGGGGACTTGCTGTCTCTGCATGGAACGCTCTTCCGGTAAATATGCACATGGCTGACTGCTTTACCTCATTCAGGTCTGTGTTCAAGTGTCAACCCAGAAAGGTCTTGCCTAACCACCACGTCTAAAACAGACACTCCATCAACCACCACCACCACCACCCCTGGTTACCCATTACCTCTTTATCTTGCCTTAATTGTCTTTATAGCAAGTATCAGTACCTGACATATACTACCTATCTATGTATCTGTACACACACACTCTTACTCAATGTCTCTCCCGCTAAAATGTAGGATCCTTTAAAAAGTATCCCCAATATCTAGAATAGTGCCCAGAACATAAAAGGTGTTCAGTAATATTTTGATTGAATGAATGAGAGATCATCATTTCATCTTTTTATGAATGAGAAAACTGAGACATAGAACACAGAACTAGGGTTAGGCACAGGAAATGTCTCTTTTTAGTGAAAATAAGCATTATTTTTCTCATGGTCCTGTCCAAGCCATTTGAGATATTTCTTAACCACTTTGGTTAATAATTATTAAAACAGCTAAAATATGAAAGCTATCTCAATATATACATTTCTCCCAAATGGTAAACTGTCTAGAAAGGGCCCCAGCTAGACTCTCTCCATATTAATCACTGGGTTGCTCCTGATGCTATTCCGAAAATTCAGAAGAGGGGCTCTTCCTGTAGTCTCTACTACAGCTCAGAGGGAGTCATTGGCAACATCCCACCTCACCAGCCAAAAGGAACACAAAATATGAAGCGATCATAAGGGAGAAACAGTGTCTGATGGACCCCTGAATAATCAACTTACTGCCTTTCTAAGACAAAATGAGCTTTTCCCAATTTAGAATCATAATACTGCCAAAGCTCTCAACAACATCTGAGCTATATATACGGAATGACAAAAATGTGCAGACATACTTGACATTTTACAAGGATGTCAAAGAAGTCTTCATCAGCCTCTTTGTTGTCATTAGTCATCAGGTGGCCAAGTACTGACTGACTGTTGTTTTGTGTCAGACGAAGGCCAGGCAAATTACTGAAACTGGCTCTCTGATCATCCAAACGGCGGCTCTGTGAGCTGGCAAGAAGGTCTAAAAACTCATCTGTGTTGGGGGACACCATGGAAACAGATGGTGCTACGAAAAAAAATCAAAAAATAATAAAGTTATTTAAGCATATTTATTATATACATAAAATTTCTTTCTGCCTTATTCACTCCCAACACCCTTTCTGCCCTCCTGCTTTAGCTCCGTCACTGAGAATCACTGATAGGCTGGGGCCAGACTAGATGGGTGGGGAGGGAAGAATGAATCCCAGAGTACTTCAGATGGTCCGCTTGGAGGTAATTCGGACTTGACTATATTTCCCTTTATCTAATGTCACCCAATATGTAACTTTATAAGATATGGGGCTAGATTTCAGAAGGTAACTAAATTGTTTTTCTCACATACTTTCTCAGACCAGGATGAATGGACAGTATTTTTATCCCATGCCCTGGATAGGACATTCAGCTAACTAAACTTCGAGTTAAGTGCTGCTGGCAAGTCTTGGTCTATGGGGGAGGAAGTCTTTTGGTAACTGAAATAGAAAATTTTAAGTAACCTATTTTAGATCTTTCGAAGGCTCAGGCAAGCCTTAGCTTCTGCTATAGCCATAGGTTCCTCTTCAGTCTGTCCTGGCTTTTCTTTTTTAATCCACATATGAAGTATCTGCATTTTACATGTAATTATAAGGTATGTATAACTATAATTTTTTCCTCATTTTTTTTAAAGTTAGATTTTTTCCCCCACCCCCTAGGAAACTTGGGAGGCAGTATGATATAGTTAGTAGAAAGTGCACGGGACCAGAAATACAGATAAACTTAGGGGAACTGAAACAAAACCTTGTTTGAAACTGTACAAATACCAGCGTTTCAGATGTACCTTGATTCAGGCTCCTTTACTGTACCTCCTAAATTCTCAGAAATAAATCACAAGAATATCAAATTGCAGGAGAAGCACAGATAACTTACTTTGTAGCATCATTCTGGGGGGAGTGGCAGAAGCTGCTGTTGAAGCTGATCCGGAGTTCTGTTCTTTTAAGCAGCACCTCTGATCATCCATCCGATTGCTCTGAAATCGGCTCAGCAGGTCAAAGAACCCTTCATCTCCAATAGTATCTGCACTGATTTTCTAAAATATTGAGAGGAAGTCTAAATATTTCAGCATTATCCTTAGATCATCAATGAAACAATAGCATATATACCTCAAATGCAAATGGTAAACGATGAAGATTAAAAATAAAAAATTGACATTTTCTTTATACAAGATGCCAACCACTTGGTAATAAAAAGTTATTTCAATCCAACTAACAAAAAGCATTTCTAGTTATTTTTTAATCCTTGTATTCCTAAAGCTAAATAAATGTACCTCAGACTTAGGGGAACTGCTACAGATACTGAATAAATTATGCAAATATCAGTGATACAGGCATGTAACCCAGGTTCAAAGTTCAGTTCTAAGATTCTACAACAGAATTTAAGTAAACTAGTCTTTCTAAGAACTGATTAAAGTAAGAAAGCATGTATATTTTCCTGGCATAGTGATTTTTAAGGTCTTTTATTGTATTTAAAGATTTGAAGATCCTGAAGAAATATAAACTTCAAATAAATGAATATTTGAGACAGAGGGGTACCAGTTATACTTTATTTGGAAAGCTTCAAAACTAAAATAATGTTTAATAAAAGTAATTATTTTAGTTTTCATAATGATAGTATTATAATAGAAGTACATATATACAAACTGTTATGAGCCTTGGGAGAAGGGTGTAACTAATTCTTAAGTGAAACAGCAGAAACTTACGTGATATTTGAGTGGGTTCCTGGAGAGTGAATAAGCATTTGCAGGGTAGAGATGTTTCACACAGATTAATGCGTAATTCCAAAGCTTTGTAGTGTTTAGGGGATAATGAACTGAAGGGTATGCAGGGGTGGTGAAAAGGGGAGGGGAAGAAGAGACCAACACAAGGACCTCTGTATGACTAACAAGTTAAAGACATCCTATGTGACATAAGAGAAGCACTGGTAATAGCCAGTTTTAAGCGGTTTTGTACAGAAACAGAACTGGCCCTTCCAATTGATTACAACGGTTAATAATGGAAGGAAAGGGGTCAGTTCAGGTGCCTATTCCAGAAATCTGGGTAAGAGATAAAGCAGTACATTAAGAACTAACACATAGTAACAGAGATTTTTTTTAAAGATGGGGGGACGGTGGTCAGGGCAGATCTGAGTGATATAGGGATTAACTGGATGTGGTCAATGAAGGAGAGGGAGTCTAGAATGACACCGGCGTTCCTAGCTTGGGTGACAGTGTAGTATACATGGTATCCCTTTAATTGAAGTAAGGAAAACAGGAGGGCTTGAGACAACACAATTTTTAACACGTCAAGCTTGAGGTTTGGGAATAAGTATGTACATAAGCTATAGTCAACTGTCTTAATCACTAACAAAAAGACTTTTCCCTAGGGGCAAAAAGCCTCTAATTAAAAATTCTGAATATCAAAAGACAGGCTCCAAAAATACAGACATTTTTGGTTGGGCTAAGTGGGCTTAGTTAAGACCTCAAACCTTGAACAAAGATATGCCTTCCAGATCTACAAAATTATTCTTGGACCATTTTTATATACCCCATAATATTTTTAATAATATAATAATAATTATAATAATTTCCTTTTGTTAGTCATACATGTGTAAGGAACATGTAAAAAACTGATAAAAACCAAGGCAAAGGACACTACAAGGGTGCAGATACAAAAAAAAAAAATGCTGACAACAGGACCAATAGAAATTTCTGTTAAAAAATAAAAGGCTAACAATTTTTTCAAAGGTTCTCAACTGCTTGAAAAATGGACTTGATAATTTGAAGTATCTTCTTTGTAATTTATTTTGATCTTTTTATCAGACTGTAGGGTAGATAGAGATACCCGATACTTACCAGTAAACCCATGGTATTTTTCAACTTCTAAATATTTTTTTATGTTTAATAATCTGATTTCTATGCTCACTTTTAAACAAAATCGTTTTTAACTGTATAATTTTAACAATAGAAATAAATAGAAATTGATCCATGCAGACACTCTTCATTTTAAATTAGTATTTAAAACTCCTTGAACATCTGAATTTCATTTGTTCTGACTTCTCGACTGAGTGGAGGACATTTTCACTGGGAGATGCTCTGGTGAAATGAAGGTAGTATTTTTGCAAACAACAGTGACTTAAAACACAAAGAAATAATTACTGCCCAAAGTAGTGGAGCAACTTATCTATGAATGGAGTAATTATAGTTTCTAGCTTTGAAGAACACAGAAAAGATAGGAAAATACAGAAGACTTCTTTGAATAACAAAGATATTTTATACTGAATATCTAAAAATATATTACAAAAATCCAGTATGAATATAAAAAACTCAAAAACTTATTTTAAACATACCCTTTGAGAATTTGAAATTCGGTGATCGATGGAATTACTGGCATCTTGGAGAACTTTAGTGGAGGAATTACTTTTGTATTTTTTCCCCTTCAATCTGTTGACAAAGAGGAGCTTTGCAGAAGGTTTGGCAATAAGAGGTTTTTGTTTAGCAAGAATTTCACTGTTCCAGTTTTGAACCTACACAATTATAAATGGAAAGCACGACATGAAAAAAAATCACCAAAGCTATATATAATCTGCCATTTAGTAATTGGGGGTGGGAAGGGGGGTGAGTGGCTTAGATCTCTTAATAAATTCCTTTTTGCCAGTATATCTCACTGTTTTCTTTTTTAATTAATTATCTTTGGCTGCATTGGGTCTTCGTTGCTATGTGCGGGTCTAGTTGTGGTGAGCAGGGGCTATTCTTCATTTTGGTGCGTGGGCTTCTCATTGCGGTAGCTTCTCTTGTTGTGAAGCATGGGCCCTAGGTACATGCTTCAGTAGTTGTGGCATGCGGGCTCAGCAGTTGTGGCTCATGGGCTCTAGAGCGCAGGCTCAGTAGTTGTGGCGCACGGGCTTAGTTGCTCTGTAGCATGTGGGATCTTCCCAGACCAGGGCTCAAACCCATGCCCCCTGCACTGGCAGGCAGATTCTTAACCACTGCGCCACCAGGGAAGTCCCTAACTCACTGTTTTCAACAGCTTGTACCGAATGTGTGTTATGGATTTCTCATTATCAAAATATTAAAATGGAGGTTTTTAAGAACCTAAGAAAACAAAGTTTGCGAAAAGTCCATAAAAATAAAATTTAAATGGTCAGAGAAGAAGCCAAAGTTTTATTCTTGGTATGAGTTACTTAGAAATCTGCTACAACTGGAAATTTTGGATGTATGTAGAATTTATAACCCTAAAAAATAACATCTAAAACTTACACAGCAGTAGTAATCTTTTGTTGATAAAACTGTACTGAACTCTTTGACTTTATTATGACTTCCAAACAGGAAGTTAGGGACTTCCCTGTTGGTCCAGTGGTTAAGAATCCATCTTCCAATGCAGGGGATGTGGGTTTGATCCCTGGTCAGGGAGCTAAGATCCCACATGCCGCAGGGCAACTAAACCTGCACGCTGCAACTACTGAGCACACAGGCCACAACTAGAGAGCCCACGTGCCATAACGAGGAGCCCATATGCCTCAACTAAGACCCAAGGCAGCCAAAACTAAAACAAATAAATATTTATTATGAGGTAAAAAAAAAAATCACGAAGAACTAATTCCACTTAAACATATTTTAAATTAGACATAAAGCTTTATCATCATTAGGCTCTTGGAAAATTACAGGGTTGAATCTGGTCATCTTCTCATGGAATTTACTGTTGGTACCACTACAGATGCACCAAATTAATTTTGCTGCTTATTACTAGTTTCCTACCTACTAGAAAAACGAAGGAGATCTAAATTGACTTAAGTTTTTTGTGTTCTGGTTTTTTATTTTTTAAATAATCTACAGATTTAAGGATTTGAGAACCACTCACCAATATAAGAGGTAAATATATGGGGGAAATCATAAAGCCCTTCAGAAGTTAACCAGAAGTTTTAAAAAAACTCTGTAACTGTTTGGAATAAAAAAATATTGGATATTAGTTCAAATCAGATGTTGGTCTTATGAAGACTACTTACACAAAAATGTCAATATTAAAAAATAATATGCCTATTATAATAATAGAGCAGAAGAATATTTCATTACATGGAAAGATGTTGATATATTGCTATGTCTTATAAAATAGTATCTATAATATGATATTCATATGAAAATGCAAGATGAATAAATACAAAAACATTAATTTTGGTTACTACTGGGAGGTGGGATTACCGATAATTTCAATTTCCTTGTTGGAAGTTTCCAAAGTTACTACAATAAACACATTTTATAAAAAGTGTTTAAAGAAATATACCATAAAGGTGTTAAGAGCATACCGTAACAATGTAAAATTAAGATAAATGGAGGTAGAAGAAAGCAGCCTAGATTTGTTCTTCAATAACCTTTTTCCAATTATAAAGTCCCTTCTCTGTTACTTAAAAAAAAAACCTAGAGAAGATGCGTCTTGAACAGAGTTATTTCTTTGTTAAAAAAAATGCTTTTCAAAAATGCAGTTAAAAACACTAGCTTGATCATACATATCATTAATCTTGCCAATAATGTTGCTGTTATTTAGGTGAAAAAAGTTTCCTAATCCTTTTCTGATTTTCCTGTTCTTCTTTTAATTAAAAAAACAAAGTAATGCATGTACATGATAAAATAGTAAAATATTCAAACAGTTCAAAATAGTATATAAAAGTGTTTCTCCTAACCCAGACAGCAATTCTTTTCCCACAGGCAATCGTTACAAGCAAGTATCTTATATATTATTCCAGAAATGTCTTATGCATCTACAAAGTATATATATGCATAAAACTTTTCTTAAACAGATGGCAGCACACTGTACACATTCTTTTTGCATTGTACTCGATTCGATTCTTTTCAAAGGAAAATGTTAAAGTGATACCCATATATGACAAGACTTAAATTATTTAAATTAAAAGTTGCTAAAATATTTTGTTATAATAGTTCAAGAAATAAAAACTGCCAACCTTTTCTGGTGTTAACTTCATAAGTTCCATGTTTTCCATACTGTGTCGGCGTCCAAACTTGGGGCGTGCACCTTTGTAAAAAAAAAGTTAATTTAAGTAAGCCAGGGAGCCCTTAAGACTGAAAATTCAGCATCACTGTGTTATTCAAATTTAAAGTCTGCTACAAAAACCCACATGGAAGGAGGAAACATGTATTCGTTCAAGAATAATAATTTTCCACACCAACTAAATTAAAATAAAATATACACTCCCTCTAAAACGTTTTGATGTAAGGAAGTTAACATTTTGGTTGGAAACTAACTTTGGTTACTAACTACCCCTTAATTTAGAAAAGGCATTTTTATAATAACTGGTTTTATATGATACACAGTCTCCTAAAAACAACCCAAACAAACTGTAGAGAGGTTTAAGTAAGTAGAAACATAAGGAAAACATAAGGCCTTCAAATTTGAGGTAAGAACCAAAATAACATCCCCAATACTATATTATTACTCTTCTGAGTTACCTGTTTCCATTTTAAGATCTCATTAGATGACAGATTTACTGCCAGTCAGGAAAAAAGTTAAAGAAAAAGATCTTCAAAATATTTTTTCAAAAAGTTGTCATTAAATATGAAGAACTTTCATATCCATTCAATCTTTAATATTTTAAAAGGCATAATATAAGAAATACATGATACCTGATAGCCAGCTTCAGAAATAAACCACGGGGGAGGGTGAGGGGTGCCTTCAAGATGACAGAGGAGTAAGACGTGGAGATCACCTTCCTCCCCACAAATACATCAGAAATACATTTACATGTGGAACAACTCCTACAGAACACCTACTTAATTTTAACAGAAGACCTAAGACTTCCCAAAAGGCAAGAAACATCCCCACGTACCTGGGTAGGGCAAAAGAAAAAAGGAAAAACAGAGACAAAAGAATAGGGACGGGACCTGCACCTCTGGGAGGGAGCTGTGAAGGAGGAAAAGTTTCCACACACTAGGAAGCCCCTTCACTGGCGGAGACAGGGGGTGGCGGGGGTGAAGCTTGGGAGCCACGGAGGAGAGTGCAGCAACAGGGGTGCGGAGGGCAAAGCAGAGATTCCTGCACAGAGGATCGGTGCCGACCAGCACTCACCAGCCCCAGAGGCTTCTCTGCTCACCTGCTGGGGCGGGCGGGGCTGGGAGCTGAGGCTTGGGCTTTGGAGGTCAGATCCCGGGAGAGGACTGGGGATGGCTGCGTGAACACAGCCTGAAGGGGGCTAGTGCACCACAGCTAGCCAGGAGGGAGTCCGGGAAAAAGTCTGGACCTGCCTAAGAGTCAAGAGACCACTGTTTTGGGGTGTGCAAGGAGAAGGGATTCAGAGCATTGCCTAAACAAGCTCCAGAGATTGGCGCCAGCCGCGGCTATCAGCATGGACAGCAGAGATGGGCACGAGATGCTAAGGCTGCTCTTGCAGCCACCAAGAAGCCTGTGTGCAAGCACAGGTCACTATCCACACCTCCCCTCTTGGGACCCTGTGCAGCCCGCCACTGACAGGGTCCCGTGATCCAGTGACAACTTCCCCAGGAGAACACTCGGGATACCTCAGGTTGTTGCACCATCACGCTGGCCTCTGCCGCCGCAGGCTCGCCCTGCATCCGTATCCCGCCCTCCCCCAAGCCTGAGTGAGCCAGAGCCCCCGAATCAGCTGCTCCTTTAATCCCATCCTGTCTGAACAAAGAACAGACGCCCTCAGGCGACCTACAGGCAAAGGCCGGTCCAAATCCAAAGCTGAACCCTGGGAGCTGTGCGAACAAAGAAGAGAAAGGGAAATCTCTCCCAGCAGCCTCAGGAGCAGTGGATTAAATCTTCAATATCAACTTGATGTACTCTCAGTCAACTTGTGGAATACCTGAATAGACAACAAATCATCCCAAAATTGAGGTGGTAGACTTTGGGAGCAACTGTAGACTTGGGGTTTGCTTTCTGTATCTAATTTGTTTCTGGTTTTATGTTTATCTTAGTTTAGTATTTAGAGTTTATTATCATTTGCAGTTTATTGATTTGGTTGCTCTCTTCCTTTGTTTATTTTATATATATGTATATGTACTTTTTTTTCCCTTTTCCTCTTTTTGTGAGTGTGTATGTGTATGCTGCTTTCTGTGATTTTGTCTGTACAGCTTTGCTTTTGCCATTTGTCCTAGGGTTCTGACTGTCCATTTTGTTTTGTTTTTTAGTATAGTTATAGTTTTTAGGGCTTGTTGTCATTGGTGGATTCGGTTTTTGGTTTGGTTGCTCTCTTCTTTATTTCTCTTTAAATTACTTTTTTATTTTTAATAAATTTTTTCTATTTTATTTTATTGTATTTTTTCTTTCTTTTTCTTTTCTTTCTTTCTTTCTTTCTCTCTCTTTCTTTCTTTTTCTTTTCTTTCTCTTTCTTTTTCTTTTCTTTCTCTCTCTCTTCTTTCTTTTTCTTTTCTTTCTCTCTTCTCTCTTTCTTTCTGTCTTTTTCTTTTCTTTCTCTCTTTCTCTCTTTCTTTTTCTTTTCTCTCTCTCTCTTTCTTTCTCTCTTTTTCTTTCTCTCTCTCTCTCTCTCTCCCTCCCTCCCTCTCTCTTTCTTTCTTTCTTTTTCTCCCTTTTCATCAGAGCCACGTGGCTGACAGGGTCTTGGTGCTCCGGCCAGGTGTCAGGCCTGTGCCTCTGAGGTGGGAGAGCCGAGTTCAGGACACTGGACCACCAGAGACCTCCCAGCCCCAAGTAATATCAAACAGTGAAAGCTCGCCCACAGATCTCCATCTCAACACTAAGACCCAGCTCCACGCAACGACCAGCAAGCTACAGTGCTGGACACCCTATGCCAAACAACTAGCAAGACGGGAACACAACCCCACCCATTAGCAGAGAGGCTGCCTAATATCATAATAAGGTCACAGACACCCCAAAACACACCACCAGACGCAGCCCTGCCCAACTGAAAGAAAAGATTCTGCCTCATCCACCAGAACACAGGCACCAGTCCCCTCCACCAGGAAGCCTACACAACCCACTGAACCAACCTTACCCACTGGGAGCAGACACCAAAAACAATGGGAACTATGAACCTGCAGCCTGTGAAATGGAGACCCCAAACACAGTAAGTTAAGCAAAATGAGAATAGAGAAATACACAGCAGAGGAAGGAGCAAGGCAAAAACACACCAGACCAAACAAATGAAGAGGAATTAGGCAGTCTACCTGAAAAAGAATTCAGACTAATGATAGTAAAGATGATCCAAAATCTTAAAAATAGAATGGAGAAAACACCAGAAATGTTTAACAAGGACCTAGAAGAACTAAAGAGCAAACAAACAATGACGGACAACACAATAAATGAAATTAAAAATTCTCTAGAAGGAATCAAAAGCAGAATAACTGAGGCAGATGAATGGATAAGTGACCTGGAAGATAAAATAGTGGAAATAACTACCACAGAGCAGAATAAAGAAAAAAGAATGAAAAGAATTGAGGACAATCTCAGAGACCTCTGGGACAACATTAAACACACCAACATTCGAATTATAGGGGTCCCAGAAGAAGAATAGAAAAAAACAGACTGAGAAAATATTTGAAGAAATTATAGTTGAAAATTTCCCTAACATGAGAAAGGAAATAGTCAATCAAGTCCAGGAAGTGCAGACAGTCCCACACAGGATAAATCCAAGGAGAAACACGCCAAGACACATATTAATCAAACTATCAAAAATTAAATACAAAGAAAAAATATTAAAAGCAGCAAGGGAAAAGCAACAATTAACATACAAGGGAATCCCCATAAGGTTAACAGCTGATCTTTCAGCAGAAATTCTGCAAGCCAGAAGGGAGTGTCGGGACATATTTAAAGTGACGAAAGGGAAAAACCTACAACCAAGATTACTCTACCCAGCAAGGATCTCATTCAGATTTGACGGAGAAATTAAAACCTTTACAGACAAGCAAAAGCTAAGAGAATTCAGCACCACCAAACCAGCTCTACAACAAATGCTAAAGGAACTTCTCTAGGCAGGAAACACAAGAGAAGGAAAAGACTTACAATTAAAAACCCAAAACAGTTAAGAAAATGATAATAGGAACATACATATCGATAACTACCTTAAATGTAAATGGATTAAATGCTCCAACCAAAAGACATAGACTGGCTGAATGGATACAAAAACAAGACCTGAACATATGCTGTCTACAAGAGACCCACTTCAGACCTAGGGACACATACAGACTGAAAGCGAGGGGATGGAAAAAGATATTCCATGCAAATGGAAATCAAAAGAAAGCTGGAGTAGCAATTCTCACGTCAGACAAAATAGACTTTAAAATAAAGACTATTACAAGAGACAAAGAAGGACACTACATAATGATCAACGAATCAATCCAAGAAGAAGATATAACAGTTGTAAATATTTATGCACCCAATATACGAGCACCTGAATACATAAGGCAAATGCTAACAGCCATTAAAGGGGAAATCGACAGTAACAAAATCATAGTAGGGGACTTTAACACCTCACTTTCACCAACAGACAGATTGTCCAAAATGAAAATAAATAAGGAAATACAAGCTTTAAGTGATACATTAAACAAGATGGACTTAATTGATATTTATAGGACATTCCATCCAAAAACAGATTACACTTTCTTCTCAAGTGCTCATGGAACATTCTCCAGGATAGATCACATCTTGGGTCACAAATCAAGCCTTGGTAAATTTAAGAAAATTGACATCATATCAAGTATATTTTCTGACCACAATGCTATGAGACTAGATATCAATTACAGGAAAAAATCTGTAAAAAAAAAATACAAACACAAGAAGGCTAAACAACATGTTACTACATAACCAAGAGATCACTGAAGAAATCAAAAATATCTAGAAACAAATGACAATGAAATTCAATGACCCAAAACATATGGGATACAGCAAAAGCAGTTCTAACAGGGAAGTTTATAGCAATACAATCCTACTCAAGAAATAAGAAACATCTCAAATAAAAAACCTAACCTTACAGCTAAAGCAGTTAGAGAAAGAAGAAGAAAATAACCACAAAGTTAGCAGAAGGAAAGAAATCATAAAGATCAGATCAGAAATAAATGAAAAAGAAATTAAGCAAACAATAGCAAATATCAACAAAACTAAAAGCTGGCACTTTGAGAAGATAAACACAATTGATAAGCCATTAGCCAGACTCATCAAGAAATAAAGGGAGAAGACTCAAATCAATAGAATTAGAAATGAAAAAGAAGTAACAACTGACACCGCAGAAATACAAAGGATCATGAGAGATTACTACAAGCAACGACGTGCCAATAAAATGGACAACCTGGAAGAAATGGACAAATTCTTAGAAAAGCACAACCTTCCGAGACTGAACCAGGAAGAAACAGAACATATAAACAGACCAATCACAAGCACTGAAATTGAAACAGTGATTAAAACTCTTCCAACAAACAAAAGCCCAGGACCAGATGGCTTCACAGGTGAATTCTATCAAACATTTAGAGAAGAGCTAACACCTATCCTTCTCAAACTCTTCCAAAATATAGCAGAGGGAGGAACACTCCCAAACTCATTCTACAATGCCACCCAAAAATCCTCAACAAAATACTAGCAAACAGAATCCAACAGCACATTAAAAGGATTATACACCATGATCAAGTGGGGTTTATCCCAGGAATGCAAGGATTCTTCAGTATATGCAAATCAATCAAAGTGATACACCATATTAACAAACTGAAGGAGAAAAACCATATGATCATCTCAATAGATGCAGAAAAAGCTTTTGATAAAATTCAACATCCATATATGATAAAAACCCTCCAGAAAGTAGGCATAAAGGGAACTCACCTCAACATAATAAAGGCCATATATGACAAACACACAGCCAATATTGTTCTTAATGGTGAAAAACTGAAACCATTTCCACTAAGATCAGGAACAAGAAAAGGTTGCCCACTCTCACCACTATTATTCAACATAGTTTTGGAAGTTTTAGCCACAGCAATCAGAGAAGAAAAAGAAATAAAAGGAATCCAAATCGGAGAATAAGAAGTAAAACTGTCACTGTTTGCAGATGACATGATACTATACATACAGAATCCTAAAGATGCTACCAGAAAATTACTAGAGCTAATCGATGAATTTGGTAAAGTAGCAGGATACAAAATTAATGCACAGAAATCTCTTGCATTCCTATACATTAAAGATGAAAAATCTGAAAGAGAAATTAAGGAAACACTCCCATTTACTTATATTGAAACAAAAAGAATAACATACCTAGGAATAAACCTACCTAAGGAGACAACAGACCTGTATGCAGAAAACTATAAGACACTGATGAAAGAAATTAACGATGATACAAACAGATGTTGAGATATACCATGTCCTTTGATTGGAAGAATCAACACTGTGAAAATGACTATACTACCCAAATCAATCTACAGATTCAATGCAATCCCTATCAAACTACCAATGGCATTTTTCACAGAACTAGAACAAAAAATGTCACAATTTGTATGGAAACACAAAAGACCCCGAATAGCCAAAGCAATATTGAGAAAGAAAAATGGAGCTGGAAACAGGCTCTCTGGCTTCAGACTATACTACAAAGCTACAGTAATCAAGACAGTATGGTACTGCCACAAAAACAGAAATATAGATCAATGGAACAGGATAGAAAGCCCAGAGATAAACCCACACACATATGGTCACCTTATCTTTGATAAAGGAGACAAGAATATACAATGGAGAAAAGACAGCCTCTTCAATAAGTGGTGCTGGGAAAACTGGACAGGTACATGTAAAAGAATGAAATTAGAACACTCCCTAACACCATACACAAAAATAAACTCAAAATGGATGAAAGACCTAAATGTAAGGCCAGACACTATAAAACTCTTAGAGGAAAACATAGGCAGAATACTCCATGACATAAATCACAGCAAGATCCTTTTTGACCCACTTCCTAGAGAAATGGAAAAACAAAAACAAACAAATGGGACCTAATGAAACTTAAAAGCTTTTGCACAGCAAAGGAAACCATAAGCAAGACAAAAGGACAACCCTCAGAATGGGAGAAAATATTTGCAAACAAAGCAACTGACAAAGGATTAATCTCCAAAATATACAAGTAGCTTATGCAGCTCAGTATCAAGAAAACAAACAACCCAATCCAAAAATGGGCAGAAGACCTAAATAGACATTTCTCCAAAGAAGATATACAGATTGCTAACAAACACATGAAAGCATGCTCAACATCCCTAATCATTAGAGAAATGCAAATCAAAACTGCAATGAAAAAAAAAAAAAACAGGGCTTCCCTGGTGGCGCAGTGATTGAGAGTCCGCCTGCCGATGCAGGGGACACGGGTTCGTGCCCCGGTCTGGGAAGATCCCACATGCCGCGGAGCGGCTGGGCCCGTGGGCCCGTGGGCCATGGCCGCTGGGCCTGCATGCCCGGAGCCTGTGCTCCGCAACGCGAGAGGCCACAATAGCGGGAGGCCACAACAGGGAGAGGCCCGCGTACCGCAAAAAAATTAAATGAAATTAAATTAAACAAACAAACAAACAAAAAAACTGCAATGAGATGTCACCTCACACTGGTCAGAATGGCCATCATAAAAATATCTACAAACAATAAATGCTGGAGAGGGTGTGGAGAAAAGGGAACCCTCCTGCACTGTTGGTGGGAATGTAAATTGTTACTGCCACTATGGAGAACAGTATGGAGGTTCCTTAAAAAACTACAAATAGAACTACCATACAACCCAGCAATCCCACTACTGGGCATATACCCTGAGAAAACCATAATTCAAAAAGAGTCATGTACCAAAATGCTCATTGCAGCTCTATTTACAATAGCCAGGACATGGAAGCAACTAAGTGTCCATCGACAGATGAATGGATAAAGAAGATGTTGCACATATATACAAAGGAATACTACTCAGCCATAAAAAGAAATGAAATTGAGTTATTTGTAGTGAGGTCAATGGACCTAGAGTCTGTCATATAGAGTGAAGTAAGTCAGAAAGAGAAAAACAAATACCATATGCTAACACATATATGTGGAATCTAAAAAAAAAAAAGGTTCTGAAGAACAACCTAGGGGCAGACAGGAATAAAGACGCAGACGTAGAGAATGGACTTGAGGACACGGGGATGGGGAAGGGTAAGCTGGGACAAAGTGAGAGAGTGGCATGGACATATATACACTTCCAAATGTAAAGTAGATACCTAGTGGGAAGCAGTCGCATAGCACAGGGAGATCAGCTAGGGGCTTTGTGTCCACCTAGAAGGGTGGGATAGGGAGGGTGGGAGGGAGATGCAAGAGGGAGGAGATATGGGGATGTATGTATATGTATAGCTAATTCACTCTGTTATATAGCAGAAACTAACACACCAATGTAAAGCAATTATACTCCAATAAAGATGTTAAAAAAAAAAAGATTGTTGCTCCACTTCATAAGCTACATTTTAAACAGGAAGTGCTCTAATTATCTTCTTTGAGGCATGGTGATAGTGGGAACTGGTTCCCACACGTTATTCTACTCAGACAGTTTTATTCTGGGAATAGTGTTGTAGGAAATAGATTAAAAATATTAAATTACTTTTGAATACATACCATCAGAAAACAAATACTCACATAATGTGGTTGTTACTGTTTATGATGTCAAGAATTTTCTTCCCTGATAAGAAACTCTTGAAGATAAAGAATGAAATAAATACATCTTCTAAAACAATAAGCTCACAAAATAATGAGGCTGGTTGCAGTGCTCTCAGAGTTTAACTGGAAAACATAGTCACTGAGAAGGTAATTTGTACTATGACTATAAATTTTTGTGAAGAGTCATCATCTGTAACAAGCCTTTTACTTCATTTATTCTTAGCTATTTCACATAAAGAGAAAAAATTTTCTTAAAGAAACTGGATGCACTAGAAAGTAATGAAATCTAAAGTCATTCATTTTGTACAAAGTGAATCTGTAAACCTCTCCAGTTGCTACTCTTTCAGTCCCTTTCTTTGAGATTTTTACTTGACGGGGGTGGGGTAAGGGAACGTAGTTTCTCAACAAATTGCCTTCTTTCCATAAGTAGTTCCTACCCTGGGTTTTCTTGTCACAAAAATCTGTAACTTTTCCAACTCCGAAAATTATTTCGTCAAATTGTGTATCATGTGCTGCTTACTTTGTAAAACAGAACTTTGAGAAGCAAAAAAAAAAAAAAAAGAAAAAGAAACCACAACTGACACATTAACTCCCCCTTTTGTAATTCCCCCTATAACTTCCCTCTTCCTCCCTAAGTTTTTATATTTTCATTACATATGTATATATCTCTAAGCAATGGAGCTTATTATATAACATTACATACTGTGTATGTTCTCTAACTTGCTTTCTATGAGCAATCTCATGTTTGTGAGATTCATCCAAGTTGGTATGAGTAGTTTAATTTTCATTGCGATTTTAGGACAAGGAAAGCATATACCCTTTCTATTGGTGACAGCTATTTAGGTTGCTTCCAATCATTTGTCATTATAAGCAATATTACTACAGAAATTCTTGGAAATATCTCCTCGTGTACATGAGCAAGGCTTTGTTCCAGTCTGGATAACAGATGAGTGTAACTGGGAGTGGAACTGCTAGATCATATGGTTGGTACATCTTCAACTCTACCAGAATATTGCCAGACTACTCTTTTGAATACACCAATTTCTACTCCTATCAACACTGCATAAAAGTTTCTATTACCTGTATTGTTTCAATACTGGTGTCATCAGGCCTTTTAATTTTCATCCACCTCATCCACCAATATTACCTCACTATGGTTTTCCCTGATTAGTTAAATACCTTTTCACATATTTATGGGCTATTTGTGTTTCTTCTGTTCATCACTTTTGCCTATCTTTTAGTTAGGTTATTTGTCTTGTTTTTAATTCATAGGAGTTCTTATAAATTGAGGATACAAATCCTTTTTTAATCATCTGTGTGGCAAATGTCCTTTCAGTTTGTGTTTTATCACTTTACAGTTTCTTTTAATGAAATGAAGTTCTTAATTTCAGTGTCAATCTTTTTCGTAATGGTTTTGTTTTTGTGGGGTTTTTTGTTTGTTTTTGTGTTTTGAGAAATCCTTTCCCTCTCTGATATCATGAAGATATTCTCCTTTATTTTCAGAGGTAGTACAGCATACTGATTGAACAGACCAATCACTCATTGTGATATGACCTTGGGCAACTACCTCTCTGTGATTTTCTCATTTGTATAGGACAACTATACCTACCTCATAGATCACTGTGTGATGATAAATGCACCATCATCTGTAAAGGGGTCCGTATAATGCCTGGTAAGTAGTAAGCATTCAGCAAGTGTTAGCTGGCTGATCATAATTATTGCTCTAAATCTGTCTTCCATACTTAAATCCTTGATCCATCAAGAATTTATTTTTGTGTGCTATTAATTTCCATATATGCAAGGATTATAAATATAGACTCTATATTCCATTCCATTGGTCTATTTGTCTCTATGCCAGTAACACACTGTCTTCATTACTGTAGCTTTATAATCTTTATATCTGTAGAGAAAGCACTTCTCATCTCTTGTTTTTCATCAGGAATGTTTTGGCTTTGAGTTCTTAGCCCTTTTTTCTTTCATATACATTCATGAATGACCTGGTCAAATTCCACAAAAAAACTGCCATTATTTGCTTGGCAGCACACTGAATTTATATCAATTTGGGAAGAACTGACATCCTTTAAAATATTTAGTTTTCTGATAGGCGCAATTCCTGAGAGAAATGTGTTTAGATTTCCCCTTATGGTTCTGGATTTTCCCATTTCTCCTTTTAGTTTAGTCAGTTTTGCTTTATGTACACTGAAGCTTTGTTATTAGGCTTGCTAGATACATACAAATTTAAGGCTTTTATCTTCCTGGTGAATTGAATTCTTAACCATTGTGAAGTGACTGTCTTCATTTCTAACAAAGTCTTTTGACTTAAAGTACATTTTATCTGATATTAGTACAGCTGTACCAGCTTTCTCTTGATCAGTTTTTCCATGGTATGTTTTTTCAATCCTTTTACTTTCAGGCTTAGTGGGATTTTATTCTTTTACCAATCTGATACTCCTGGTCCTTTAAATGGAATGTTTACATTTAATAGAATTATGATATATTTGGATATTTGAGCTATTTTCTCCTTTACTATGTTTACTGGTATATTATATTAATTGATTTCCTGATATTCAGTCCACTTGAATTCCTATTTATTTGTTTTAAATACACTGTGGGTTTGGTTTGCAAATATTTTGTTTAAAATTTTTACATCTATGTTCATAAGTAAAGATTTGCCTGTAATTTTCCTTTCTTGTACATACTGTTCTTGTCTAGTTTGGATATCAAGGATATACTAGTCTCAGAAAGACTGATAAAGTGTTCCCACTTTTCTAGTTACCTATAAAATTTTATGGAAGGTTGGAATCAAGTTTCTTAAACGTTTGGTAGATCACACTTGTAAAATCACCTTGGCCAGGTATTTTCTCAGTGGAAAGATTTTAAATGACTCATCAAATTTCCCTATGGTTCTAGGCATTAGAGATGCCATCCATTCACATTACATTCTACCATTAGATTTTTCTAGATTCAATTTTGGTAAGCTGCTTTTCTAGAAATTGTCCATTTCTCTTAGGTTTTCAAATAAAATTATTCAGGATAATCTCATCTTTTTAATGTCTGCTGCATCTACATTATATCCCCTTTTCTCTTTCTTTTTTTTTCCTCAAATAATCTTGCTGTAGATTTGTTAGTCTTTTTAAAGAACCAAATTTGGGTTTTTAAAAATTTTCTCTATTGAATTTTCATTTTAAATTCATTAATTTCTGCTATTATTTCTTGCCTTCTACTTTCTTTTGAGTTTTTTGTTTTTTGTTTTGTTTTTAACTTTTTAAAAGCTGGATACTTAGGTCACTGAGTCTCTTTCCTTTTAAAATATGATACAATATAAATTTTGCTCTAAGAACTAATGTAAGTTGTATCACATAAATCATAATTCAGTCCTAAGTCATTTTCTAATTTTATTTATGATTTCTTCTTAAATCATACCATAAGTTACTTAGAAGTGTGTATTTTCCAATGAATATGTTTTATACATTATCTTCTTGTTAATTTCTAACTGAACTGCACTGTGCTCAGGGCATGAAATCTATGTGATACAGATTCCTTCAAATTTGTTGGTTTGGCATGTCGTCAAATTTTTGGACCTGTTTCATGAATGTTTTAAAAGAATGTGAACTGATTAGTTGCTTGACACAGTATTCTGTATGTCCATTAAATCAGTGTGACCCATATTTTTAACTGTGACTCACATTAAGAAATACATTTGGAATCTAAAAAAATAAAACGAATAAATATGAGAAAACAGAAACAGACTCACAGATACAGGCAAGAAACTAATGGTTATCAGTGGGGAAAGAGAAAAGGAGAGGGGCAAGATAGGAGTAGGGTATTAAGAGGTACAAACTACAATGTATAAAACGAATAACATGCAAGGATATACTGTACAACACAGGGAATATAGCCAATGTTTTATAATAACTTTAAATGGAATATAATCTATAAAAATTTTGAATCACTATGTTGTACACCTGAAACTAACATAATAATGTAGATCCACTATAACTTTAAAAAATACATTTGTGGGCTCCCCTGGTGGCGCAGTGGTTGAGAGTCCGCCTGCCAATGCAGGGGACGCGGGTTCGTGCCCCGGTCCGGGAGGATCCCACATGTCGCGGAGCGGCTGGGCCCGTGAGCCATGGCCGCTGAGCCTGCGCGTCTGGAGCCTGTGCTATGCAACGGGAGAGGCCACAACAGTGAGAGGCCCGCGTACTGCCAAAAAAAAACATTTGCATTGCAACCCTGAATACACTTAAATGTAGAACAAAATCTCCACACAACAGTACTTGCCCTTATTATGTATGATAACCGCATTAACATGTATGTATGTGGGTGTGTATGTATTTAATGTTAGTTGCAACACCTGAGATTGATTTTATAACTCATTAAATGGGTCAAACACACAATTTGAAAACACATCAAGCCCATTAATTGTGGTCAAATCCTCTATATTATTACTGATATCTGACTCCTGATTTTTACCTATCAATTACTGAGAGGTACGTTAAAATCACATTAAGCTAGAAGTATCAGCTAAGACGGACTCTGAAGCCAGACTGACTAGGTTGAACTCCCATCTCTACCACTTAAAAAGGTAACCCCAGGAAATTTACTTAACCTCTCCTGCCTCCTAGAGTTGTTAGGATTAAATCAGTTAAAACAGGCAAAGCACTGCCTGCGCACATAGTAAGCACTCAATAATTGTTAGCTATTATTATTTTTTTCAAATCTGCATGATCATTTTTGTTATTCCTTTGTTTCAATTCTGTTATTCCTGTAAACATTTAATCATAGTCATTTTATACCCTGAAGATCTTGGTGACCTGATTTTGCTTTTGTTTGTTTTCTTACTCCTTTTGGCTTGTTTCTTTAGGTATTTGGTAATTTTGTTATTGTTGTTGTTGTGAGTCTTTATAGGCCTGGATAAAGGATGGCTTGCTTACCTCCAGAAAACATTTGATCTTACTTCTGCTAAGTCCCTAGGAGTATTTCTACTTTAGTATTTCTAAAGTGCTTTCAAAAGCACTTTAATGGATTGGGCTTTCTTATACTGTGCAGATAGAATAAATCAAATTCCAAACCAGTGTGTAGACAGGCTTATGAATTCAGATTCTTATGGGAGACTCCTTTCCTCCACCCTGAGCCAACACCAGAAATATACAAGTTTTCTTGTTTCTTTTGGCTGCACCACATGGCATGCGGGATTTTCATTCCCCGACTAGGGCTTGAACCCGTGCCCCCCCTGCAGTGGAAGCATGGAGTCTTAACCACTGGACTGCCAGAGAAGTCCCTATACAAGTTTTCTTGCAGTTCCTTTAGCCAGCAGATTTTTCCAGGCACTAGGGATATAGCAATGAACCTAACAGACCAAAAAATACCTGTCTTCATGGAGCCAAAGTGAGCAGGGGGTGTGGGAGGAAATGATAAAGCAGTCTGGGCCCGGATTACAGGGCCTTTTAGCCACGATGAGGACTGAAGATTTGGTTCCAGGTATGATGGGAAGTCACTGGAGGGTTCTGAGCAGAGAAATGACATGACTTGATTCATATTTTAAAAAAGCACTCTGGCTGCCCTGTGGAAGTCAGTGTGAGGGATCAACAGCGGAAACAAAAGAAACAGTTGCAAGGCTAATGCTCTGCTGGGAGATGTTGGCAGCTTGTACTAAGATTGTTGCAGTGTACATTGTAAGAGAGATTAGGGATGTATTTTGAAGGTAGGGTTTCTGATATGTTGGATGTAGGAGTGGGTGGGAGAAAGGGAACAAGGATGGCCCTTAGGTTTTTGGCCTGAACACTGGTGTGAATCATGGTACCATTTCCTGAGACGGCAGACTAAAGCAAGAACGTGTTTGGGGAGAAAAAAACAATTGATCCATTTTGGATGTGTTAAGTTTTAGATGCCTATTAGATATTCAAGTGGAAATGTTAAACATATGAAACTCTAACTCAAGAGAGAAATTATGACTGGAAATACCAATTTGAAAATCATCAGCATATAGATGATATAAAAGCCAACCGACTGAATGAGATCATCTAGAGTTGTGCTGTCTGATATAGTAGCCACTAGCCACATGTGGCTTTTAAAACTTTAATTAAAATTAAATAATATTTAAAAATTCACTTCTTTTTGCATTGGCCACATTTCAAGTGCTCAACAGTCACATATGGCTAGAGGCTACTATACTGGACAGCACAGATACAGAACATTTCCATCTTCACAGAAAGTTCTATTAGAAGCACTGATCTAGAGTGTAGGATAAGAGGAAAAAGGATAAAATCAGGAGGAAGGATATGGATGGACAGAAGATAGAGAAGGAGAGAGGGAAGAGGGAAGGGAGAAGAGGTCCAGCAACAGAACCCCAGGTACTACAAATGTCAAGGATTGGAAAGATGAGGAAGAGAGGGGAGTTATGAAGACAGAGTGGCCAGTGAGGTGGAGGTAAGCCAGAAAGAGGGTGATCCTGGAGGCCAAACGAACAAAGCACTATGAGGAGGGAATGTTCAGCTACAGGAAATATTGCTGAGAAATCAAATATGCGGACATCTAAAACTGATCAACGTATTTGGTAAATTGGAGTTCTCTGGTAACCTTGAAAAGGTTTTAGTATCATCATGGGGCCAAAGCCAGAGTCCAGTGGTTTGAAGAGAGAATGGGAGGTGAGGAAGTAAAGACAAGGAACAGTGATGTTATTTTCAAGTTTTGTTGTAAAGGGAAACAAAGGAATAGGTCTATAGCTAGAGCGGTCCATGAGGACAAGTGATAATTTGTTACAATATGAGAGCTATTACAACTTAACCAACTTGAAAATTAAACACAGGAAAACCTTTTAGCCCATTATTCAATTACAAAGTACATGGTCCAGTTTACTATACTGTTCATACTTCAATATCATTTTTCAATTAAATGTTCTTTCAAAGTCTTAGATGACTAGCCACTAATTTCTTTTTCCTCTTCCTTTTCTTTGTATGGGTTAAAGGAGGATATTGGGAAGATAAAAGCTAGATTTTTCACTGACTTTCAAGTTCAAAACATCTGTCTGTGTCAGTAATTTTTTTCAGACTAAGAATTTTTTAAGCCTTGTCTGGATCTTTAAAATGGATCTCACATAGAGTTACATATAGATGGTATCCAAAAATGTGGTTCTACTTTTTGTTCCTTTTTATTTTTTTAATCAACAGTAGGTGTTTTTTTTTCACTTAGAAACAGAGACATTATAGCATATTTTTTTCTTATAGCAATGTCAAAACCAAATCAGCACCTAAAGAAAATTTCTGGGTTTTCTGAATTAAAAAAATAAAAAACCTAAGAGATTCCCCCTTAGAAATGAAACGGGGGGAATAAAAGCTAAACAAAAATCAAATACGTAAAGACATTTGAAACAAAGAGGTTAAACAGTAAAATGTTTTAATTTTCACATCTTCACATTTATAAATTTTTGAGTGAGCCTAGAGATACAGAATTTAAATGTATTTAAAAAATATTTAAACAAAATAGTTATACCTTTACCATTTCTAAGTTCATGATAAAAGCTATAAAATACTGTATTCCATACTGATAAATTAATGGGACAGTGGTAAAGCAAAAAAGTATAATATTTGAGCTTCCTATGTTATATATCTCTCTGGATATGGTAAACATGAGATAAGTAACTTAAATGTAAATCTTGAGGATAAAGAAATTGGGTTTTGAAGACCTAATACTTACCATGCAAACTGTTATCAACTTCAATATTTTCAGACATCATTGAATTGTTTGTGCTGTAGCTCAGCCCAAGAACCATTTGAAGATCTGAGAGATTGAGTTGTGCTGTTAGTTCACCACTTCTATCCCCAACCTACAACCATAAGCATTTATACTTTAGAGTAGTATTTAAAGTAAAGAATGGTGAAGATTAGTTGAAAATGTTGTCAACCTAAAACTGGAAGAAACTAGAGAGATGAAAATAGTTATTTTAAAATTATAATACTATGAATGAAATGTGTTTTTTCATTAATAGTATTTTAAAGAAGAAAAGCGACTAAAATATGACAAGAGGACAGATAATTACATTCTGCCAATTCCTTAATTCTCTAAATATTAGATTGCTCTTAATCTCTATGATCACCTTAAATAATAAAGTAGGTTACTCTGTGACACGTTAACTTGGCATCACATGAATACAATTTCCTTAGAATACTGTATTTCCATCCTATAGTAACAGTGTTTATTAAGCTAGCACTAGACATTATACTAGGTACTTTTATATATACTTTATCTCTAATCTGTATAACAATTTGCAAAGCAGATATTATTATTATTCTCATTTTACAGATGAGAGAAATGATGCTCAGAAAAGTTTCCAAGCTCAAATAGCCAGCAAATGGCAGAACTGTAACAGGAACCAGTCCTTGATTCTAAGAGCCATGTTCTTCCTTTCATACCATGCTACTTTTCCACGTAGAGATGGGGGGACAGTGGAGGCACATGTTAGTAATTCTCCCATTCCTCCATGCTCAGCCCTTCCTTCCTGTCTTCCTACATCAAGGCCAGTGCAAACATACCCCTGATCTGTATCTCAAAATGCTCTGTGCAGTTCTTATGCCAAGAGAACAATATATAATTAAATTTATTACTCAGCCATATAGGAGCATTCTAGAGAAATAATAGGGCTGCAGATCTGTGAATCGCAATAGCACAGATAACAATTTTTTAGTTTCATACCTCTCTTGAAATTTCCAAGTGCTTTTCAGCAAAATGCATCGCTTGATCATGATTTCCTAGAGCTGTGTATGCATTTCCTAAGCTCCAACATGCTCTTCCTTCACCAATTCTACAAAATAATTCAAAGCTAACATGCAGTTATCTGAAAGGAGGTCTGTGTGAAGAATAAAATCTATCTAGTAGTAATTAAAGGCATAAACAATGCTCTGGATTTATTTGGTCTTTCTTATAAAGAACAAACTATCATAATACTAGAGACATACAGTTGGCCTGCTTCAGGTTCCACATCCATGGATTCAACCGTTATCTGAGAAACCCCCCGGATACAGCCAACTGTACTACACCATTTTACATAAGAGACCTGAGCTTCCATGGCTTTTGGTATCCATAGGGATCCTAGAACCAAACCCCTGCAGATATCAAGGGACGACTGTATTAGAAAAACCACATAATAATGAACTCAGAGTCAAGTTTTAAAATGGAAAACATCCTTTTTAAACATGCAGTATATTATAAATAAAGTCTCAGGGATAGGTCTTGCAGTTCAACTACCCCATTTTCTTTCCATGGCATCCTTACCAGGATTCAGTCTATAATCATTCAGTCTGTATTTGAACACCATGAGGAAGAGAGAACTCACCTCTTGAGGTAGCATACTTCATTTTGAATAACTGTACAGAGTTCTTCATACTGAGATAAAAATCTATCCTACTAAAGCAAACATCAAAGACTAAAGTCCTGCACAGATATTGTTTCTTCATACAGTTTTTTAAAAAAAAGAAGAATTAAACATCAACATTTAAAAATCAGAAGATTTTATATGAAATTCAGGACTCGCAGCTTCTCTTGAAAAAAGAGGCGGCTCTGGATCCTCATTCCTTCCAGGCAACACTTAGCTGGAATTGAATAGCAGCTGTCCCCTTAACACTGTTGGGCCTATTAATTTCACTACAATTTTCACACTGATCTAGTCAGGAGGGCCTTTGCAGGCAATTGAGTTTGTGACCTATTTACTGATCTTGGTTCAAGGTTATATGAAACCATTCTAATCCTCTCCAGCCCTTCAAACAGTAACATACAGAGGATGTTACTGAAACAGAGGAAATACCTTAAAAAGGAATTAAAAAGAAAACAAAGGAAACAAAAAAGAAATTTAAAGGAAATATTCTAGGGATTCAACAATGTATCTATATTTTATCATAACTATAGTAAAAAGGTATATAACTTACCTATCATTCAGCTCTTGAGCAATTGCTAAGTGCTTTAGATGATAGTCAATGGCCTTTTCATAGTCTTGAAGTAAAGTATGTGTGTTTCCAAGACTGTAGCAAGACTGTGCTTCTACAGCTCTGTCTTTAAGCTGTCGAGCCAATAGTAGTGTCTTTCTGAAAAAAGAAATTAATTCTTACATAATGGCTATTATAACTATATTGGCTACAATAACCATAAAATAAAACTCACTTTTCCTCCTGCCTTTAAAGTAAATCTGTTTTAGATCCTAATATCCCATATTTTCTCTATTACTTCTAGATAAAATGAAAAGATGTCCTTGAAACACAAAAAGCAAATCCAGACTTTTAGAATAAATGTAGGAGTCCTATTAATTCCCCAGAGAAAAGAACAGATGCATGAGATCAAGTGCCTCTGAAGATTAACACAGTATTTTTAACATTAAAAAAACACTTTCGCTGTTGCAGTGCAATAACGTAAAGTTAAGTTTGTCCACATACCCTCTCTTTTCAATCATACTGTTGCCTTTACATTTTGTCAAAATTGAAAATACTTAGTTAAAATTGTTATGTATAGGCCATTAGTCACTGATTCATGAAAAATATTAAATGCTACATTTAAATATTAACCAAATTCTACCTTGTGAAATCAATGAGAAGCTAGTGTAGCAATTAAGAGCATGGACCCTAGAGCTAGGCTGACTGGGTTCAAATCCCAACTTTGTCAGTTAGTAGCTCTGTGACTGGGGCAGGTCACTCACCCTCTCTATTCACTAATTTCCTTTTACATAAAATGGGGAAAACACCTCACAGGGGTTTGTGAGGATTAAATGAATTAGTATATATAACGTGCTTAGAATAGCATCTTGCTCACAATAGATGCTAATAAATGTTAATATGTTTTGTTATTATTATCATCCGTGTTAAATCTACAGATGCTTTTTGGATCCAGTAATTTAAATGACTCTTTCCTATAATTTCTGCCAAACAGTATAAATACTTCATATCATTTATAACTATATGATAATGTGATAGTTTTTTTTAAGCAAACAAACCTGAAATTATATGTTTAATGATGATACCTTTAAAGCTGTTACCTTGGGAGGCTACCCGCTTGTTCTAACATTGCCTGCCCTCTCAAACACTTTTGGAAGACTTTTGGAATTGCTTCCAGCCCTGTGGCACAACCCTTTCTGGCACGCTGTTATTCTTTGAGAGTACAGCTAATTTGTAAATGGTTGGAAGTCTTTCCGGAACCAAACTCAATTACTAAAGTAGGTTTACCAAACTACTGCTTTCTGTCCTTTCTATTATGGATCTATAATGTTAAGAGAGTTTTCTTGTATGGCCCTGAAAACACTTCCAAAGAAGAGTTCCAAAAATATTTTTAATCAATATTTTTGGAATATGTGTAAAGTTCTGAGTTCTACCTGTTTGTGGGTGTGTGGGGCAGGGGTAAATTTCATTACTTTATACTCATGCTTCTTTAGTCAGACAGCCACCATCCACTTTATTACAGAACTTTTCAGTATTTAATATAAGTACATCATTTATTAAGACTTTTCTATGTGTTTTGGATTTAAAATATAAGAAACTTTTGTATTTAAAATCAAAACATATGCTCCTTGTATAGTGATGTACTTTATTTGGAAGGATATTTCACATCTAACTAGTCATAACTAGTCAACCAACAAATATCAACCATTAGTTGAAGTTTAAAGGAGGATGGGATGACATTCTAGTTTTTTAGATGGACCTAAAGCAATTTTACCTTTTTTTTTAGATGATGAACTTTCCAGAACTCTCTCATGGATTTTTCAACAATAAAATATAAATCAATCAAGACTGTGTCTTTGGTTCAGTCAAACTGGCTTCTGCCTAAGGTCTGTATGGGCCTTCAGTTCCCACTAATTAGAGAAAACTCTGAATAATCTAGAAAGCGCAGGGCAGGCAATATGAAGCAGTTTAAACATTGCTGTCATGTATGCTTCAAGTCTACAGATAGATTAAAGAGACCCTGCCACAGAAGAAGCTGGGAGTACTAACTCCTCGAGTAAGTGAACGGGGGCCTCAGCTTACAGCAAGGATCAAAGCTGGGCAGAGGGTGGGAGGATAACTGCTCGATAAGATGCTAGGATGATGGCGGGAAATTCAGTCATCACTGGAGGAAACTAGGGCATCTATTTGTTACCAAGCTTTCTTGTGGCCTCTCTGCAAAGCCGTAACTGGTGGTGGTGGTGTGGGAGCATATAACTATACACACCATACATGCTAAACAGGTTTAAAGGATTTTAAATGTTTAGAATCTCATTTAAAATAATGTTTTAAAGGTAAAAGCTAATAAAAATATAAAGGGGCCATACTGCTGCTATTAAATCTTAGGTACAATGATATGTATTGAGCACCGTGTGCCAGGTACTGTGCTAAATAAGTGCTTAATATATTCTTTCATTCAATCCTCATAACAATTCCAAAAGCCAAGTATTGGTATCTTCCATTACAGATGAGAAGACTGAGACTTAGAAAGCCCAAGGTTCTGCTGCTTGTATGCAGCAAGAAAGTTTTAAACCCAAAGCCTATGATTCTTTGGATTGCATAACTACCCATTTTACATTTATCTACAGAAATATTAGACTAACCTATAGTATTCAGAGGCTGTTTCAAATTCACCAAGAAATATATATGCATTTCCAAGGTTGCTATATGCTCTTCTTTCAGCTGCTTTATCTCCAAATTCTTTTGCAATAAGGAGACGCTGAAACAGAAAATTTTAATTAGATGTAACTATATAATAAAACTAAAGAATAATCTAATCACTGTTCAAAACACTGATGGAGAAAACGACCTGGCTCCAAAGCCTTGCATCATACCTGCTCATGAGCTATAACTGCATCCCTGAAGTTGCCAAGGAGGTAATGCGTGTTTCCAAGATTGCCAAAGGCACGTCCTTGGGCTGCTCGGTCGCCCAAAGCAGTCACTAGTGATAGGTTTTCCCTAAGTGATAATAAAAAGTCGTGAAAAAATGAGTTTGAGAAAAACATTTATTGACTTTATTTACAAATCTAAACTCTTTATCAGGAAAAGAATATTTAAATAAGCTTACAACCATAATGTGCCACATTTAAAAGATATAGCTATGCTGGAGGGTGATTACAGGAAATAATTGGGAACATTTTACTCAACCATTCAGGTAGGTTTCTGCCCAGAGTCCAGGACAGAGTTAAACTTAGAACCCCTATAGCTAAACAGTTCTATGAAATTCTACTGATAAAAGACTAAGTTTACTCCAAATAACTTAGACTAACTATTGATGCTTCTTGTTTGTGCCATTAAGTGGCACTGGTCTGCAGTTTAAATAAAAGTTTTCCTGGGGAGGGAGGGGATTACTTCTAATACAACACTATAACATTTTGGCAATGATTTGATGGTTTATTTTACTTACTAGTCTATGATTTTAAAACCTTTGCCAAACTGAAAAACTTACTACTGGCTTGGGTGGGCCACATGACTGCTGATGCTACTCACTCATAATAATCCACGGCTGCCTGCAGAGCGCTTCTTACTTCTTCTGGAAATTCTCCTACGTCCTGAGGACCAGGGCAGCCAAAAGTTTTCCCTTTGGCGTGATACACATTTCCGAGATTGTAAAGTGCTCTTGCTTCTCCCACCTAGATGAAGATAACAGCAGTTTACAATTTGAAATAAGAGGCCAGGTATTATAATGCTATCACATGTATTTATTCATGAGATCCTTGACATTACGGTCAAGAGAAAGAAATGTTTACATTAGCCATCCATACAGAACCAAACACATGACTACCTATGAAAGAAGGACCTCTCGTTATTTCTTTTTTCTCATCTATTAAAAATTTTTCATTATGTTTCTCTTTTTCTTCCATTTTTCTACAAATACTTTTTTTTTTGGTATTAACTTTTAGATAAACTACAGCATAATTAAATAGGATTAAAACACAAAGCAATTTCAATGAAAACATTTGGCCTACCATCTAATGTTTCCTTATTACCTTGTCGTTAAGCTCTCTGGAAATATCTAGGTGTCGCTGACAACAAACTACAGCTTCATCAAAATTCCCAAGAACCTTTAAGGTGTTTCCCAGATTACCACTAGCTTTAGCTTCCCCCAATTGGTCTCCAATAGTCCTGGGGTGAAAAAAAAAGAAAAAAAGCAAATGGTGTGTTAAAATATAAAGCAGCCAGAATACAGTTTTCCCTAGAGAACAGTTGACATGCTTAAGGTAAGAAAGACCCATTAGCCTTGAAACCTTCTTTAAATAAAAATCTTAAACTTACATTTCTGTATTTAAATTTAATTAGTTTTCATTCATTTAATTAAACTCTAGCATCATTTCACTACTATTCATTTACTTAATTAAACTGTGTTCAGCCTAAAGATTAGTTTTAAAATTCAATGCTAAATCAGAACTCACTAAATGTACTGAATTGTTAGTTTTTTTAATTGAATGAAAATGTGTTTTCAAGTGACAGTTAATCTAGGGAGAATTCAGCTTAAATTAATTACCTTGCAAGAGTTAAATCATGATGATGGTATTCTAATGCTTTGGCATAATCATGCAAATAGAAATAAGCATTGCCCAGCTGGCTGTAAATAGCACTAAGTGTTTTTAGGTCTTCAGTTCCAACTTGAACTGCAGCTTCAAAGAAGGACACACCAGCACGGCAGTCTCCTGATTTACACAGACGCTCCCCTTCCAACGCCAGTTCTAGGCAAGAAGCTTCCATTCTATAAAATTATATAGGACAGACATTTACAAGATTACATTACAAATGCACCACAGTGTTTTAACTTCCAGTAATATAATTTAAATGTGGACTGTGGCTACTCTTGCTTACAACAGCAGCCTCTATCATTGAAGTATATATACATTATTGATAAAAGAGGAAACTATTATTTATAGCAAAAGCTTATTTGCCTATTCAAATGTCTCTCAGCTACAGAGGTCTTTTTTATATGATAGCTAAAGACCTCTATATGGAGCTGATGAAATAAAATTCGTGTTTTATGGCAAGATGAGAAAAATTTAAACATAAAATTTTTCTTTGACCATTTGGCCTCCTTCCTCCCCTTTATTGTGTATTGCACATCTGCATTAACCAGACATCTTTAGGAGACAACATTCCTTCTTAATCTCATCAAGGGTCACAACTCCTTAGGAGATAACCTTCCTTCTTAATCTTTAAGGGGCCACGAGGACCCCATGACCCACTACTTGCTTTGTTGACCCATTACTTGCTTAGTACGTGTAAATCTGGATTGTGTAAAATGTCAATAATAAGCCATCTAATGTACAGCCCTCTGTCTCAAAAACGTACATAACTCAAACAGGTAGAACAATTCTCGGAGTTTTCTGAGAGGTGTTCCCGGGTTATAATCTTCAACTTGGCTTAAATAAAATTTTCCATTTCTTTCTTAGATCCACTGATTAATTTTTTCATCGACAGAGCTCATTTTACTTGCCTCACCCAGAGCAACCTACTTTACCAATGAGAGAACCTAGTAGTTTTTCCTAAACTGTTCTGAACTGTGGCAGACTTACAGACTTTCTGAGAGTCTGGGGAGAATAGGGGTGCCTGTGGGAGGTGAAGTCCTATAACTAATACTCTTCTCTATCCAGGTATGCAGGTGATCTACTCAACCTGTCCATCAACCCCTCCTACCACACATCCCTATCTCACACTCGTGTCCATGCACGTGCACGAGCACACACACCACCACCCCCTTCCCCGTCTTATCACCACAGGATCACCTATACCTTAGAAAAGCAGAGGAGCAAAATATCTTGATGCACAAGGTACACTTCTATGAAAGAACTAAGTGTTAAGAAACTTTATGTTAGGAAGCAATGATTTAAAGATCTGCAGAAATTCTAATTCTCAAAGTTTGTCACTGAATTTTAAAAGCCAGAAAAATTAAGTTACTATAAATATATCTAGGCGAAAAAGCACCATTACTTCCGATTCTAATCCTAACCTTTAGTAGGTGCCCTTCACCAAAGTTGCCATTGTGTTTCTTCAACATTTTTATGATTTCTGCCATGTCTATGTACTACATAATCATTCACTTAAATGTGTTTCTAAAATTTGGCAAATTCCTTTAAATTGGCACATGCCGTGAAAAAAAAAAAATCTAGTTTCATCCAAAGCAGTATCTATGAAACTGTGAGTTTGATGTGATACTTACATTCATTTTCTAATG
Organism: Grampus griseus; assembly: GCF_964374135.1. Taxonomy (NCBI): domain Eukaryota; kingdom Metazoa; phylum Chordata; class Mammalia; order Artiodactyla; family Delphinidae; genus Grampus; species Grampus griseus. The sequence goes on from NC_139017.1 coordinate 87,941,462, forward strand.
CACCTCGAGACAAATATGGAAGTATTAAAATAAAAAAGCGAGTAAAATTACCTTATGTACCACCAGTGGAATAACACCATCCTTTGGAAGACTCTGATTTAGCTCATCAAGCATTTTAATTTTTGGAGCAGCGCTAAATTATTCCTTACTACAATTAGCTTTGAGCAACTCTACCAGAGTGGTGGTTCTTGATCCTGGCTGCACAGCAGCAGAGCTCACATGGAGCATTTTTTAAAACTCCATGCTGGGTCCCACTCCCTTGGGCGTGAGGTCTGTCCCCAGTATTGTTTAAAAGCCCCCAAGTGGGCTTCCCTGGTGGCACAGTGGTTGGGGGTCCGCCTGCCGATGCAGGGGACACGGGTTCGTGCCCCAGTCCGGGGAGATCCCACATGCCGCGGAGAGGCTGGGCCCGTGAACCATGGCCGCTGAGCCTGTGCGTCTGGAGCCTGTGCTCCGCAACAGGAGAGGCCACAGCAGTGAGAGGCCCACATACCGCAAAAAAAAAAAAAAAGCCCCCAAGTAATTCCAATGTACAGGGCAGGTTGAGTATCACTGCTTTAACAGGAAATATGAGTTAAACCACCACTCACCCTAAACTCATTCAAATATGATTACACTTTGTATTTTTAGTAGCAGATCAATTAATATGTTTCTTCAGGTGCTGTCTTTTAGTCTATAAAACTTCAAGTTTCCTTAGAGTCATAAATTAAAATGGAATTGTAAAAGTGGAAAATGAACCAGGTGAAGCTAAATGAAAAGTCTGGACTAAGATTAATAGAGCCAATTAACAAAGGTTCAGAGCAGACTTCTGGCTCAGTATAAGCAGATGAAAGTAGTCATCTCTGACAGGTATTTTTTAAGTTTTACATCCAGGTATCTTTTTCTAATAATTCAGGTGATTTAGCCAAAGGCTACTGTTTGTTCACAGTTAGACTAGTGACTTCACCCTCACTTTATGGGTCAAAGTAAAGTAACGCAAGTTAACCTCTTTTTAACATTTTGCTTCAACATTAGACTAGGGGGCGGGGGTGGGGGGAGAGCTAAAGCACGTGGAAATATAAATCAGTTTACTGGAAACCTTAAACTGCTGTATTTATTTTTCTTTATAGGTCATTTCAAATTTAAAAAGCCTATTTTTGTCTTTCACAAGTGACAACTGCCATTTGGAACTGTATTTTTGAAGATGAAAGAGTTAAAAAAATAGATTTTTTTTGTTTAAGGTTTTATGAGGTTACTGGTGTATTGCATGTGTGAAGAGAAATGAGTCGGCAAAAGATTAATATGTAAAAATGTGGTTTTATTTTCGCTAGATAAAGTACCTGAACTACTTGCCTCTATTTGTCTAAATACTAAAACCACTGAACTTCTAAGAATTATCATAGGGAAAAAAATTGGAAAAGATATTTTTACATATAAAATACATTGCTTTCTTTCTATTAACAAATTTTAATTTAAGCATGATACCAATTATGGAAAAAAATTATATATTGAGCAATTTCACTGCTAGGAATTTATCTTAAAGCTACACGTACAAAAATTCAAAAGGATATATGTAAAAGGATGGTCACAGCAGCAAAAAACTACCAACAATTTAAATGCCCATCACTAGAGTATTGTTTAAAAAAAATTACATGCCACCATACAATGGAATACTAATGATGGCACATGATTTCACCGAGGGAGAGGTAGAGAAATAGTCACACCAGAACCATCAGTTCAGGATGATTAGGTTGCTGGCCAGGAAATCAGAGATAAGGCTATTGATGAAACAAAATTATTTTTAAGGCAGGACAAAAAAAATTAACATAAAATTTTCTTTGCCATTTGAGCCATTACCATCTCCCCTTTAGTGTGCATTGTGCACCTGCATTATACATTAACTAGATCCCCTTAGAAGACACAGGAATGTCATCTTGCCAAAAAAAAAAAAAAAAAAAAAAGCAATTCCTCCTGGAGCCAGCAGGTAACTCATTAAAGACACAACATTCCTTTCTCAATCCTGTAAAGGTCACAATAATCCACTACTCACCTTGCTGGACTATGTAAACTGTCAACATGTTACTTTGATGTAAAACCCTTTGTCTCAAAAACTTTTATGACTGTGCATTAACCTCTCTAAGACAGAACAGTCCTTAAAACTTTCTGAAAGACTGTCTCCCAGGTTATAATCCTCAGTCAGGTTGGCGCAAATAAAATTTTCCCTTTCTTTCTAAGATTAACTATTGATTAATTTTTTGTCAGCACTATTCATATGTAAAAACTGGAAGTTAATAACAGTACAGCCATATAAAACACAGAAGCATGTTCTTCAAATAAATATCTTCACCACAAATATTTGACCTTCTGGACTTAAAACTTATACAAAATTACAATGGAACCATCAATCCAAATGCTGTTGCCACTAACAAAAGTTAGCTATAAGGCTGAATGGTATCATAAGAGCTACAAATTTTTAAAAAGGTACTTTACATAATTCTCACTGGAAACAGTGATAGCCACCTGGAACCCTGCTGGCTACACAGCTGTCCTTAAAGTGCATGAGGTGAGACTGCCCTACAGGAGAACCTACCTTAGAAAAGTCATTTCAGTAACGAATGCCCAAAATAAAGCTCAAAACTCTCTAGCTTATTAGAGTTTATTTTGACATATATTTTGGCTGTGGTATATTTTATTGGAAAATAAGTCAATATTCTGGCAAAATCTCCAACACCTCAAATATACCTAATTGCAAAACAGCCAACGCAGGTTGGTTTATAAATTTTTTAAAAGATCATTAAATAGTAACAGAGAAAGTAATTTCATATCCTGTCTCTATGAGAGAATAGAATTACTTCATTTGTTTATCAGTTGGGTTGAAAACAAAGAACATACCCAGAGTAGAAGACAAACCAGGAAAACAGCTCTCCATTAAAATACATCCCACATACAAAGTTTCTTTTATTCTTCCTAATGGCCTATTTAATTATATAATCAAAAAAGTACATTTCTAATAACTATAAAGACAATATTACTATCCTTGACTGAAATGTTTTCATTTTTGTTAACAGACTGAACATTATAGCTTTAATTCCTCATCTTCTGCACAAACACGTCATTTCAATTTATTTTAATTTTTGTATTTTATTATTTTTTACTTTTCTTCTACAACGCGATTTGTTTTTTTACCTCCTTATTTTTGGTTTCTTGTGTTTACAGTATATCAATGAAAGCAAAAGAGGATTAAAATCTTGACGCTACAACATTTAAAAAAATTTAATAACCGATTTTGTCCAAATCTGACTCTCCCTTCTAAGGGCTTACATACTAATTAAGAATAAATGATGGGATTCAGGACTTAAGATCAAAGCAAGAGTGCCCTGCACCTTCTCCATTGTGCTGTCTTCTGTGGCAGTCCACTCTCTCATTACAGCCCTTAGCTCCACCTTCTATGTGTTCTACTTGGGCGTGGATCTTTTCCATTACCAGTCCTAGCCCCCATAAACAATTTTCATCCATCCAATTTACCACATACATCTAATTATTCCAGTTTACTTTATAAAAGGGAAAGTGCAAAACCATCTTGATTTAAATTTAAATTTTGATTGGTAACTTAGTTTTAAAGTGATTCTAACTATATATTATATCAAATTTAATTCTCAAAATGATGCTCTGAGATGGGTATTATTACAGAAGTGGAAACTGATGCTCAGTGACCTGCTTAAGATCATACAATGACAAATCTGAGAAGTGAAATCCTGTCTTTGTCTCCAAATCCAGTGTTCTTTCCACCACTCCACATTACCTCAAACTATTCTTCAGAAAGAATATTATTAATAACTATATTTATCTATCAAAATTGAAGAATTCAACACCAAAACTGTATTCCTTTACAACTTATGTGCAATAATCTAATTTTCACATTAAAGTACTGAAATGTTTGTTATTCACAGTAACAAGTATGAACAAGGACATTTCTCAAAGAAATATAAAACTAGAGAAACTAGTATGATGAACCTGATACATCCATCCTTCTACATCAACAATTACCAATATATGATACATTATCAATATATATTTCATCTTTACTTCCACCCTCACTCTACAACTTCAGATTCTTTTGAAGTATATTCCAGAATGCATATAATTTCATTAGTAAATATTTTAGTATGTAACTCTAAAAGATAAGGAGCCATTTTCAAAAATTATAATCAGGACTTCCACGGTGGCACAGTGGTTAGGAATCTGCTTGCCAATGCAGGGGACATGGGTTCGATCTCTGGTCTGGAAAGATCCCACATGCCACAGAGAAACTAAGCCCGTGTGCCACAACTACTGAGCCTGCACTCTAGAGCCCGCAAGCCACAACTACTGAGCCTGCGTGCCACAACTACTGAAGCCCGTGCGTCTAGAGCCTGTGCTCCACAACAAGAAGCCACTGCAATGAGAAGCCCGGGCACCGCAACGAAGAGTAGCCCCCACTCGCCGCAACTACAGAAAGCCCGCGTGCAGCAACGAAGGCCCAACGCAGTCAAAAAATAAATAATAAATAAATTTTTAAAAATATATAATCACAGTACTATTATCATTCTTAAAAAAATTAACGATAGTTATTTAAAATCAATTGCACACTTTTTAAAAGTTTAGAAACAAATCCCATTTTACTATCAGTTTCCATTTCTCTCTGCCTCCACAAATAAGTTGTAAACTATTTCATAAAGCATTCTGATATCTCTCAAGAGGTTTCTTAGTGTCTGAAGAATTATTCCACTTCAAAATTACAAACTTATTGTGCCACAGAAGCTCCTCCAGAGATAGATGAGGACCTCCTCAATGAAAGAACCAGATGGATAAAACTTTACATGCTAAGTGTTTTCCACAGCAAAAAAATAACCTATATTGGGCCATAACTCCTAACACAAGGGATACAAACTATTACCTGCAGTTATACAATAATCCAGTCAGTGTACAGAATGCTGATCTTACAGCACTGATGAAACCAGAGATTTGTTTGGTATAGTCTTACTACAAGCAGTTGAGTCTTAAATTTCTTTTGGTGAAGTCCTATATCAATGTATAACCATGTTTGACCTATGCTATATCATGAAAAAAGGATGAATCTAAGACCTTCTTATAGGCAGAGGTAAAATCCGCTCCTGCTTATCTATTATTGTTACAGTATTAAGAAGTAAACCACTCTTAAAAACATTTAGCAAGACAGATAAACATCTTACCAGGTTCATCTGATGGTTATGTCCAGTGAAGTTCAATGGACAATTCCATCAAATGTGGACTACAAGCCAGACCACAGGCTAGGCATCATGGCTGCCCTAAGGGAGCTAAATGGTCAAAGAAGGGGTGGCGGGGACTTCCCTGGTGGTCCAGTGATTAAAACTCTGCACTTCCACCGCAGGGGGCACGGGTTCTATCCATGGTCACGGGAACTGAGATCTCACATGGCACACGGTGCAGCCAAAATATAAAAATTAAAAACAAAAAAAGAAAAGAAGGGAGTGGCAGGGAGGAGGAGACAAACATATAAACAGATACACTGAATTTTAATACAGTTGGTGCTAAGAAAGAGATATGCACACGATATGTGAGGGCATATAGCCAAACTATGGAGTTTAGAAATGGTTTCTAAGAGGAGAATATTTCTGAACTGAATCTTAGATATTGAGTAGAATTAGCTAAACCAAGAAAGTGGAAAGGGCATTCAAGTCATAGGGTGTAGCATGAGCAAAGGCACTGAGTCATGCACAGGGAACCAGAGCTCAAAGTGCAAGGTGAGGACTGGAAGGAAGTAAGGGTGAAGGAATAGGTAGAGGCCAGGCAATGGAAGCTCCTTTGTACTATATTAAGTGTGGCTCTGCCCTACAGGTGACTAGGAGCCACCAAAGGGATTAAAACACAGGTTGCATGTTTATAGACAGAGCCCTCTAGAGGCAAATTTAAAAGACAGATTCCAAGAGGAGAGAATGGAGAAGGCAGGGAGTCTGGAGGGAAGACGATTTAGTTCACTGCTACACTGAACTGTAGCAGTGGTGGGGAGGATCCAGATGGATGGATAAATCTGAGCAACATTTAGGAGGTAAAACTGGCAAGACTTCACAGTGGATACAGATGTTCCTGGAACTATGCCCCACAGGGTAGAGCGAGAGCATTTCTATTAAAAGCTGATTTTAATTATGGTGAATGTCTTCCATTTTCTTTTATTTGAAAATTTTAAATTTTTAATAGAAATGCTCTCAGCTTACCTATATAAACTTCCTTGGCACCATGCCCTAACATGGACCAACTGCTCCAAAGCAAAGGACAGTAAATCTCCTCACTATTTCCTATGCATGTGTTAAGACATCCAAAATTTGGTATCAAACATCTTCACTCATTAGGGATTTGAATACTATTCAAAGCCATAAGTTCTGACGTTTTTAAATATTATTCAATATTTAACTTATAATAGTTTTGATAAGGAATCTATTCATGTCTAATCACCTTACTAACAACTGTCTTCCATTCTAATATTTGTTTGTCTTTATTTTAGTTTAGTACAATGACCAGAACTTCCAAAATAAATGTTAAATAATGATGATGCAGATATTCTTGCTTTCTTCCTAAATGTATCAGAAATGTCATTAATATTTTACCACTAAATTTTTTTTTTCTGGCCACGTTGGGTCTTCGTTGTTGCTCACGGGCTTTCTCAAGTTGCAGTGAGCAGGGGCTACTCTTCGTTGCAGTGCACGGGCTTCTCACTGCAATGGCTTCTCTTGTTGTGAGGCATGGGCTCTAGGTGTGCAGGCTTCAGTGGTTGTGGCACACAGGCTCAGTAGTTGTGGCGCACAGGCTCAGTAGTTGTGGCGCACAGGCTCAGTAGTTGTGGCGCACGGGCTTAGTTGCTCCACGGCATGTGGGATCTTCCCAGACCAAGGCTTGAATCCATGTCCCCTGCATTGGCAGGTGGATTCTTAACCACCGTGCCACCAGGGAAGCCCCCAGTTTTACCACTAAATATTAAACTATTAGTTTATCATGTTTAGAAAGTACCCACCCATTCCAACATTAATACCCATTTTTTAAAACTCATTTATAAAAGATCACTAAAAATTTTAACAGAAAAATTAGGTCATTCAGCCAACCACACTACAAAATCCATCCTCTGCCCTCAGAGATTCAGAAATATATTTCATTTTTATATTTGCATTATATAAAGAGTAACAAAGTTTAAAGTAACTATTCATAAACTCTTCCTCAGAACATTAATAAACTATAGTAAATAATTGGTCTCTACTACCATTTTCCTATAGAAAGGATATAAAAACTTATAACAACCACAACAAAAAGAAAACACTGCTTAAAGGAGATTCTAACTATGGCTAGTATATTTTTAGTACTTTCAAATTTAAATTTGAAATGATCAGAGTTAAATACATGTTTAAATAAGTATTAAAAATTACCCGCTAAGAAAGCAGTAGTCTTACCTGTAACGAACATGAAAAGAATGGTCTTCCCTCATGCTTATCAGATTTTCCTCCATCGAGTCATATTATAAGCTGGGTATAATAAGAAATTATTTTATTTTGTGCCAATCCAGTTCTACAATGTAGAGTTGTTGCAGAACATTGTCTGGTTAGTATATTAATGAGTTGATGTTAATACATCCTAAGCTCCTGCTTCTTCTTTATTAATAATGAAAGGAGGTCAATGTCAGCTTAAAGGTTCAAAATGTGTCCCAAATCCTTGCGTCTCTGGCCCTTTCAGCAGCACTTCAGCAACATTTCTGCAAAAGGAATACAAGATGTTTTGCTTGAAGTCCTATTTGCAAAGAATAACCTAATGTACTTCCAAGCTGTATATAATCACACAGGTAACTTCACAGACTGTTGTCATGTCAATTACGGGAGAAAAACAGCAGAGGGCTTGATTGTCAGAGGGCTTCTAAATAAGGATGTGAGTATATGATATTTATTTGAGACCTGTACTTTAATTTTTTAAATTGGTTTGAAATAAATAATTTTATGTAATATTTTCTATTACAAACATAGAAGAATATGTATGATATTAGTATCTTAAAATTATGATACTTCAAGATTTTAAAAACTGCTATTAACAAGTAAAATGAAATTTCAATAATTCATTTGAACAAGTCAATCCTAAACTCTGTAAACATATTTCTTCAAAGAAGATGTTTGTGCTGATAATAATATTACACTGATATTCATTTGTTCTCAATGCACATCCTATTTAAAATCTTTGAGGATTTTTAAATGTTTTCACTGAGTAAGTACAAAAGAAATTTAGGAAATATGTGTATGGTAGAATGACACAATAGCACCCACTTTAAGATAAAGAACATTAGCACTGCCTTTGAAGTCTCCCGGGTGCCGCAACCTAACCCATCTAAGGTGATCTCTAAACTGAATTGTGTTCATTATTTCCTTGCTTCTCTTTATAACTTTGCCACAACTGTCTGTATAGGTTTAAATTATATATTGTTTAGTTTTGTATGGTTTTGTTCAACATTATGTTTCTGAGATTCACCTCGCTTGTTGTTGTACATAGCTACCATCTGCATGTTTTACTGCTGTATCACATTCCACTGTATACCAAATGTATTTTTCATTCTGCTTTTGATGGGCATTTGGCTTGTAGTTTTTCAGATTTTGTTTTGCTACTATTAAAAGTTTTGCTATGTACATTGAAACTAGTAACTCAAATTACTGGTTAAACAGGACAGCAGATAAACTAAAGAGATGTACTAGAAGAATATCTGCAGAGTTTACCCAGACATACACAAATAGATAGAGATGAAAAATACTAAAAATACTAAAGAGCAGTTCAGAGAAAAGGAAGACAAAAATGAAAGGCTCTAACAGAGGTCTAACTAGAGTACCAAAAAGAAAAATAGAAAAAGGAGCAAAGGCAAAATCTTCAGTGATAAACACTGAGAGTTTTTCAGAATCAAAGACAGACATTAATTAGCAGATTGAAGAAGCACACTAAGTCCTAAGCAGGACAAATCAAAATGAATCAATATCCAGATATACCACAGAGAAACAACAGACCATCATATATAAACTATAACCTCTACAGAAGTGGTTCTGGGACCCCCCTGCTGCCCTCCCGGACCCCATGAGTGGTCACAGGTCCCCACGACTGCCTGCCCGAACTCCAAGAGTGGTTGCAAGCCGCCTCTGCTGCCATCGCGTGCTCCAGGGGCGTGCCTGAGCCGCCACCGCCACCACCAAGGACCCCAGGACAGGGCATCTGCCACCGCATGGGCACACCCTCTATCAACGGGATGACAACCAGCACATGCTGAGGAAAGAGGCGACAGACATCCATACTAAAACAGCCCGCGCACCAAATATATTAAATGCACACAAGCAACACAGAGACAATCCCACATATAAACAGCCCTTCGAGACCGCAGTAGGTACCTCTTTCTCCTAAACTCACAGAGTAAGAGAAATATAAGCAAAATGAAGAAGCAGAGGAACCACTCCCAGTTAAAAGACCAAGAGCATTCCCCTGAAAGAAAATGAAGCAGACCTCTTCAGTCTAACAGACACCAATTTCAAAATGGAGCTAATGAAAATACTGAAGGAATTAAGAAAGGCTATCAACAGAAATGCAGAGTATTGTAAAATGGAACTAGAAACTATAAAGAAGAACCAAGAAAAATTAGAAAACTCATTTGCAGAGATGAAAACTAAGCTAAAAGCAATGAAGAGCAGATTGAATAATGCAGAAGAATGAATAAGTGACCTGGAAGATAAAATAATGGAAATCACCCAATCAGGACAGCAGACAGAAAGTCAAATGAAAAAAAAAAAAAAAAGAAGGCAATATGAGAGACCTATGGGATAATATAAAGCATGCCAACCTACACATTAATAGGGATGCCAGAAGAGGAAGAAAGAGAAAAGAAGATTGAAAATGTATTTGAAGAAACTACGGTTGAAAACTTTCCAAACCTAGGGCTTCCCTGGTGGCGCAGTGGTTGAGAGTCCGCCTGCTAATGCAGGGGACATGGGTTCAAGCCCTGGTCTGGGAGGATCCCACATGCTGCGGGGCAACTGGGCCCGGGAGCCACAACTACTGAGCCTGCGCGTCTGGAGCCTGTGCTCCGCAGCAAGAGAGGCCGCAATAGTGAGAGACCCGCGCACCGCAATGAAGAGTGGCCCCCGCTTGCCACAACTAGGGAAAGCCCTCGCACAGAAACGAAGACCCAACACAGCAAAAATAAATAAATAAATTACTAAAACTCCTACCCCCAACATTTAAAAAAAAAAAAACTTTCCAAACCTAAAGAAGGAAACAGATATCCAGTTACAGGGAGCACAGAGGGTCCCAAGCAAGATAAACCCAAACAGACCTACACCAAGACATATTATAATAAAAATTGCAAAAGTTAAGAATAAAGAGAGGATTCTAAAGGTAGCAGAGATAAACAAACAGTTAATTACAAAGGAACCCCCATAAGGCTATCAGCTAATTTCTCCACAGAAGCACTGCAGGCCAGAAGGGAGTGGCAAGATATATTTAAAGTCTTAAAGGGAAAAATCTGCAATCTAGGATACTCTACCCAGCAAGATTATCATTTAGAATAGAAGGAGAGATAAAGAACTTCTCAGACAAGCAAAAATAAAAGAATACAGCAATACTAAACCTAAACTAAAGGCAATATTAAAAGGTCTTCTCTAAATAGAAAAGAAGTAAGAATCTGTAGGAAAGAGAAAATCACAATTGGAAAATAAATCACTTAAATAAGCCAGTACACAGATTAAAAAAAAAAAATCAAAAAATTTTCTGTGAAAGTGATGATAACCACAATGAGCAGCAAAAGGATGAACATGAAGATGTGAAAGAGGACATCAAAATCATAAAATGTGGGGGAGGAGAGTAAGAAAATGTAGATTTTTTTTCCCCTAGAATGTGTTTGAACCTATATGACTACCAGTCTAAGGCAAGTAGATATAGGAAGGGGTTAACATACTTGAAAAACAGGGTAACCACAAATCAAAAACATACAACAGCTTCACAAAAACCAAAAAGAAGTGAACATAAGTATAATACAAAAGAAAATCACCAAAACACAAAAGGAAAAAGAAAAAGAAAGGGACAAAGAAGAAATATAAAATCAACAGGAAAACAAGGTTTAAAATGGCAATAAATACATATCTATCAATAATTACCTTAAATGTCAATGGACTAAATGCTCCAATCAAAAGACACAGAGTGGCAGACTGGATTAAAAAAACAAGAGTGTACAATGTGCTGCCTACAAGAGACCCACTTTAGGGCAAAGGACACTTATAGATTGAAAGTGAGGGAATGGAAAAGATATTTCATGCAAATGGAAATAACAAGAAAGTGGGGGTCACAATACTTATATCAGACAAAATAGACTTTAAAACAAAGGCCATAAAGAAAGATAAAGAAGGACGCTATATAATGATAAAAGATCAATACAAGAAGAGGATTTTACACTTGTCAACATATATGCACCTAATATAGGGGCACCCAAATAGATAAAGCAAATACTAACAGACATAAAGGGAGAAATCGATAGGAATGCAATAATAGTAGGAGACTTTAACACCCCACTCACATCAATAGACAGATCTTCCAGACAGAGAATCAATAAGGCAACAGAGATACTCAATGATACAACAGCACAGTTAGACTTAATTGATAATTTCAGGATATTACATCCAAAAAAACTGGAATACACATTCTTTTCAAGTGCACATGGAACATACTCTAGGAGTGACCACATAGTGGGCACAAAAAAAACCCTCAACAAATTTAAGAGTATAGAAATTATCTCAAGCATCTTTTCTGACCACAATGGCATGAAATTAGAAATCAACCACAGAAAAGGAAATGAGAAAAAAAAGATTACATGGAGACTAAACACATGCTACTAAAAAACCAATGGGTCAACAATGGAATCAAAGAGGAAAGTAAACTATAATCTTTAAGGTAACAGTTAAAAGAGACAAATAAGGTAAAATTAAGATATATGTGCTTATATAAATAAAATTTATTTATTCATTCATTCATTCATTCATTCCTGGAATCCAGCATTATAAACAACCTCATAGGTCAGTTAGTCCAACATATTACTACAACTACAACACTCCCAGAAAGGTTACAAGGCAGCTAATCCTAATTTTGACTAGTCCTTTTAGACAGTTGTTCCACACTTTGAGCAATCTTTCCATTTCTACCCATTTCTTCCTTCTGATGCCATCCAATAGAGCCTCATTCCTCTTCCACATCCTTTTAAGTATTTCAGCTATAACATAAATTAGACTCTAGATAATACACTCCTGCTGCTTTGTTAATTAAGTATAGTTACAGAGAGGTTAGTATGGAACAGAGCAGGAGGAGGAAGGTGGAAAGGATTAGCCTTGGGAACACTGACAAGCTTCCTAGAGGAAATGAGGTTTTCATATTAATACCAGTTTGGCACATAAGAAATACAAAATATCATTCCTCTTATCCTCTCTCTTGGCCAACAAAGGAAGCAGTGTCTTAAGAAAAGATGAAAAGGTAGGTAGCAGTTATTAATCCAACAAATCTTCTCTTTTCCTTTTGTTCAGAATTCCACTGTACCTTTTTACCTTAATAAAAAACATTAAGGGAATTAGTGTAGATATTCATAGCAATAGCTCCAAAGTGCATCTAAATTACACAACAGCTACACTGTCAATTAAACTGTCTTCCACTACCACTTTGAGGTCTAGGTTGTTATTTATACTACGGGGCAGAAGGTGAGGTATTAGAATTAACTTAACTTAGAATTAAGTTAAATTATAATTTAATTGAAATATTTTTCCAGTCATGAGATCATAATGAAATCCCCAAATTCACCAATCATTAAAAAAATGTTAACTTCATACTTATTAAAATGTAAGCATTTAATTAACAAATGTACATAAATGGAGCTGCAAAATACCTTACTTGATTAAGACTGCATACAGAACCACTAAAAAATTTTTTTAAATAAGCAAGAAAACAGAGAATACAATTCACCATTTTACCAAAGACAATTTATAACATGGCTTTACTATCTTCAAAGGAAGAGTATCCCCCTCCGCAAAAGTCACTCTTAAATTTCAATCTCCATAACAATTAGGTAGCATTTCTTTTCTTTTTTAATAAATGTATTTATTTTTCGCTGTGTTGGGTCTTCGTCACTGGGTCTTTGTTGCTGCGTGCAGGCTTTCTCTAGTTGCAGAGAGTGGGGGCTACTCCTCGTTGTGGTGCGCAGGCTTCTCATTTCAGGGACTTCTCTTGCTGTAAAGCACAGGCTCTAGGCACGTGGGCTTCAGTAGTTGTGGCACTCGGGCTCAGTAGTTGGGCACTCGGGCTCAGTAGTTGTGGCTCACGGGCTCTAGAGCACAGGCTCAGTAGCTGTGGTGCACGGGCTGAGTTGCTCTGCCCATGTGGGATCTTCCCGGACCAGGGACAGAACCTGTGTCCCCTGCATTGGCAGGTGGATTCTTAACCACCGTGCCACCAGGGAAGTCCCTAAGTAGCATTTCTTACCTTACAATTACTCACTGAACAAACAAGCAATTCTTTTTTTTTTTTAACTTTTTTTTAATTTTAATTTTATTTTTGGCTGTGTTGGGTCTTCGTTGCTGCGCATATGCTTTTCTCTAGTTGTGGCAAGTGGGGACTACTATACATTGCGGTGCATGGGCTTCTCACTGTGGTGGCTTCTCTTGTTGCAGAGCACGGGCTCTAGGCATGTGGGCTTCAGTAGTTGCAGCATGTGGGCTCAACAGTTATGGCTTGTGGGCTCTAGAGGGCAGACTCAGTGGTGCATGGGCTTAGTTGCTCTGTGGCATGTGGGATCTTCCCGGACCAGGAATCGAACCTGTGTCCCCTGCATTGGCAGGTGGATTCTTAACCACTGTGCCATCAGGGAAGTCCCAAACAAGCAATTCTTGATTCAATGATTCATGTTGCAAAAACTCTCTAACTAATTTACTAATGTGTTCATTAATGCTCCACGTGGAGCTAACAAACCCACTTCATATTTAACATATAGTTTACATATTACTAGATAACACTGATAAAATTTACAACAAATATTAAATTATTTTTAATATTTTAAAATAATTAACATAATAAAATTTAATGACAGGACCAGGAAATGGAATGGAAATTATAGGTTTGAAAGAATATTAAGAAGCTATCAAGTTTAACTTCCAACCTCCATTAAGACTTACAACTAATAATTTTCAAGAAACACATATGCCCTTAATAGCATCTCCCAGGTTTTAACAAACAATGCTCCAAAAACCTCACTGCTAACAAAATTGTTAGCTCACAGCACCTTTTGGTCTAACCATAGATAAAGAGAAAGCAATAATTATTTTCCATTTTCCATATTTTCCATCGATACTTTACTCGATTAGCAGTAAAGTATCTTCAAACTAGGTGACTGAAAAATAAGGGATAGACAGTTACAATTACAGTTGACCCTTGAATGGGTTTGAATTCCAAAGGTCCACTTAAACGGGGAATTTTTTCAATAGATACTACAGTACTACACAATCCACATGGTTGAAACTGCACATGTGGAACCATGGATATGGGGGGCCAACTGTAAAATTTTTCGTGGATTTCCCACTGCCCAGGGGGTCAGCGCCCCTAACCTCCACATTGTTCAAGAGTCAGCTGTATATCTTTTGTCCTTCTTTCAATTAATCTAAACTATCTACTCCTGACTGCAACTTAAATGCCAATAACTTTTGGTCTGATTCTTTCATTTAAGTGTCTCTATAAAGTGGTAACACCCATCAGATAATAAATATCTTACTTTTCTTGCCTCCAGGATTGATAATCTAAATTCTTTAAACTCCTCTTATCCTAATAATTCCCTCTAAGGTACAATACTCAAATTCTCCAAATCCCTTCAGCTGTAATGTTTCAAATCAGATACAGGAGCTCTTTATAAATTGGAACTGGGATAAATACTGAGGAAGAATGAAGAACACATTTAAAATAAAGTTCTTTCACATTAGAATTCAGGGTAAAGGTTAGAGTAACAAATACACATCATAGTACTAATGGGGGTAGCAAAGCAGGAGGCCAAAACATCCACTTATAAAATAAACTCAGGTAACTACCCTAGGTAAACTGGTTATTTTCTGTCAAATTATGTATCAGTAAGCAGACACTAATTTATTTGTAGATGGTCTAAATATGGCTTGTCACCTAATCTAAACATGTATTCCTGATTACATTCTATCTGGAAGCTACAGTGCAAACAAGGTGGCAGGTATAAGGAACGATACATGTAAAATCAGGAGTAGGAAGGTAAAAGCAGGAAGTTTACATAGAAGGAGATGAAGAGTGTAAGAAAAAGCAAAGGGTGTAGTAAGCAAAGTCCAACAGAGTTCAGAGCTTGATTTTAGTGTAGCAGGTGTTGAGGAGCCAATCAAAGGCAAGAAAAATTATTTTGACATTAGAATATACGACTGATGTGGGAAATTAGTGCCTAAAGCAAGGGAAGTTAGGATCAAGAACGACTGGGTACTTAAGTAATCTAGCTAAGAGTACCTACAGAAAAATGAAAACAATGCCCACTGGCTAGGTGAGAGGCAAAGGTCAAGCAGAGACAGAGAGCTTACAAGACTTCCAATTTTGAGGACAGGTGGAACAGTAGCAATAGGCACAGTAACTGACAAATTGGATTGCAAGAGTGATACTTCGAGAGGGAAAAAAATGGACTATTTGTTTCAAACTTGTACTTGGTAAAGTGCTAGGTTCACAAATAATAGCTGAAAGAAACAAAAAGATAACTTGAGAAATTTTGATATCAGATAAAATTTGATAAATGGGGAAGGATGGGGGAGGGGGGAAGTAGAACGAGTGACTAATATTTCTTAATTTTTCACATCTTTAAAACTAAAAAATTTTAAAGTACCCATGAGATTCAAATGTTAAAAACTGTGATGAGTCAGTGGCAAAATTAAGGAGAAATTGCGATGGGAGAAAAAAAAATAAAGCAATGCATAAAAGGTCTGATTCTTCACTCAACATACTAAATCTCTAAACCAATAATATAATCAAACTGTCACATAATACTGTGAACTCAAGATTATAGGCATGTGTGTATCTATCTATAGCTATCTATAGTGTTGGACATAGTTTTAGTGTTAACTGATAATTGTATATATCAAATGTAAATTACTTTACACAATCTGAAATTAATAAACAATCATGGTACATAGTAAAGCAGATGATTCTATTCTCTAATCATTCTGGAGAAATGGGAATTTGCCACAGAGTATGCTATAAAAACTGTATCAGTAAAGTTTTCCTTTAGCAAATATATAACCCTAAAGTATGTGCTCCAATTAAGGTTACATCTCAATTTATTGCTAACCTTTAAGTCTGCAACAATAAATATAAGTCTGTAAGATGTTAGGCCAAGTTAGGTTAAAAAACAAGTGTAACTAACAGTGTAACTGTTAAATAAATACATATTATAAAAACTTTCTAATAAACTGTGACTACTGATCAGCTAAATAAATAGAATAAATTCAATGAATAGATTAGAATAATGGTTCTAGATTCCAAGTAAATCTATATCTTAAAGGCACATCACCAGTCAGAAGGGTTCCCATGTATATTTGAAATTAATCCTCATGGGTCATTCGGAAAAACAGCAAATACATGCAAAGTAAAAGCACTATTGATTTTAAACTCTCATATTTATTCTTGGCAGATGAGAAAACAAGAAATTCAGGTCTAGAGCTGTGGACATTAAAAAGGTAAAACAATGAATGCAACTATTTCAAAGCTGTATAATCCAAAAATAATTTTAGTAATATAAAATAAGAATTCCTTTTCATTTTTTCCAAGGTTTACACCTAAAAGCTCACCATTCTAAACAACTATATATAAACTTCCTTTTTTGGTGAAGAGCATTTATATTTTTATCCATCACATAAAGCTAAAAGGACTTCAAAGAATATGTTCTCTGGATAACCAAAACACTAATAAAGACCGTATATGAAATTTCAAATTAGATAAATACTAAAACAAAATGTAACCTAGAAGAAAGGGATTTGAATATTTCAAGTCTTCATCTTAGCATTGTTGTTTAACGGTGAGAAAGGACCAAGTGTATGAGTCTACTTATGAGATAGGCTGAAAGTTTGTAGTTCAACAGTAGTTTCCAACCATCTCTACACGAAGCACTACAAATATAATCATTACTGCACAGGCAGCCTCTTAGTGTCTTAAGGTTTGGCAGTCCGTGATAAATCAGAAAGAAGTTGAATACTGAATATTTTCCTGGGGAAGGGGATGATAAACTAGAAAGGGGATCTATTTTTAGATTAACATGGAGCCAATCTGAATTATGCCAGTGACTACGCTAATCATTAAAACTGCTGTTCTGAAATTACAGTCCTTAGTGATTACAATAATTTAATGGAGGATGAAACAGTTGCTTAAAAATTTCAAGAACAAAAGGAAGATTCTTTTATGCAACAGCTCTAATCTTGGTTACCTTTTTTCCCTGCAAAGCAGTTAATGAATCAAAAATCCTATTTCAACAAAATTACTTATTTATATTTAAGAATATAAGTATGTCCAACTAAAGGAGAAGAGTCTTATATATGTTCATTAGAATAAAATTAGTATTTTTCTCCCTATTACTTGGTTTTATTTTTCCTCAAACTGAAGCCCAGAGTCTACAAATAATGTTAATTTTCCCTCCTATAAAACAATTTAAAATATATTGTACTTTTAATCCATTAGTAAAATTAATAACCTTTTGGAAGAGTTTCAACTAGACACATAAATGATTTTTAGTTCATTACTGTAAACACATAAAATTGGACACATAGCAGTATTTTAATATCAAGGTTATAGAAGACACAATGATAATTTTTTAAAAATTCAATCAACCCCAATTATATTTTCAGTACATTCCAAATGACTACTCAGGTTATAAGGCCAGGTGATCACAAGAAAATGCAATCCAAAAACACTAATGATTCACACTAAGCCCAATTTCTTAAAAAAAAAAGACAAAAACCAAACCTAAATATATACATTAATCTTTGCCCTTTCCAAACTGTAGTCTTTTGTTAATAAATAAATTATCGGACAAACATGATGCAATTAATAGAAGCTCAAAGAAGTAAATGCAAAATAAACATTATCTTATGAGGACATTACTATGTCAGAAAGAAAAAAGAGAAATACTTATTAGTAAACAATGGGGAGAACACTACTTTGAGCAAAACTCGTCACCAAGTCACCAGAAAATATGACCAAAAGCCCTTTATTACTACCAATGATGGTCAGCCATCAGCTTAAACCAATTAATATATGTATGAAGAACGAAATAGTGAAGGAGAAAAGAAGTGGTCCCTTTTCCTGAGCATTGTTCTTGAGTTAGTAAATGACAATAAATCAGTTCTCTTAACGGAAGAACTATGAAATGGCAAAATTGGTTTCAAACACATTTTTAAGGAGAAATAAATCCCAGATGCAAAATGATTATAAATGCCTAAAAAGAATCCTTAGAGAGTTTGAATTCAGAATTCTTCATAGGAAAATATAACTGTTTTCTCCCTCTGAAAGTTATCACAATTAAGTGTAAAAATGTTTCTGTTCAATTCAGTGACATTATGAGATGATATGGGAAGAATAATTCTAAGTAAAAAGGACTAGGGAAAGCTTTTTGGAAGCAAGGAAATCGGCATTGCACCTTGAAGGATGGGTAAACCTTATTAGGCAAATCCAGAAAAAGTGTTCCAGTCATGGGGAATGCTCAAGCAAAAGTAAGGAGGTGGGATCGCAGATAAAGTGTCCCAGGATGAGCACACTGGGTTAGCAGTAGTAAAAGAGAAGTCTAAGAAGGTACTAAATTGTGAGGGACACTGAATATGTACGTGGCTGAAGGAGTATTTGTTCTTGTATTTATATGACGAAAAACCTTGTAATTTTTTCAACAAAGGAATAGCAAAGCTGGATCTGTGTTAGGAAGATAAACTGGCAGCAATAGACAGAGGAGGACAGAAGGAAGTTACTGCAAAAACTCCAGAAACTATTATTGAAAAGGAAGCTTTCTCTCCGCTATCTCACAACACCAAGCAAATTGCTTTGCACATAATTGATGTCCAACAAATTTTTTTGATTTCTTGCCTGGGAAGAAGATAAGAACTATGAAGCGGCAAAGAATCCTATGGTAGTGAGAAAACCAGACTTTAATACATTTCTACTCCAAAGTAAAGAGTATATTCATAGTCACGTAAATAACTCAGGAAAGTCTTACTCTTATATTTTTACTGTTTTTATAAAGACGATTAAAAGGACACTGAAAATGTTATGTGACTTATAAAGCATTGAAAGGAAAATAGCTGTCCTAAAAGAAGGGCTGAAATATTTCTGCACAGTTCACAGCAAAACAGAGCACATACAGGCATCTTAAAAGTAGGATTATGTCTCTACAAATGGAATCCAGAGACCTGGAGGAGATTTAAACAAACACAGAAGCAATACAGCATGTGCTTTGGGACCAGGCCATGGTTTGAATCTCAGCACGGTGACTTACTAGTTATACGATCTCGAGCTAGTTAAACTCTCAGTGTTGGTTTGGCGTAATGATACTTATCCAACATGTGTCATGATGATTAGAGATATGATTTATAAAAAGCACCTCAGTGCCTGGCTCTGGTATTTAAAAGTACTCAATAGAGTAGTAATACTGATAATTGCCATTGTTATTATAAACAATAACGTCTATTAGATTTAGAACACTAGTCTAAATCTATGTCAGGTTTTCAATTTTAAAATTCCAGAGAAGTAATTACAGAATTTTTATCTTTTAGGTAAATCTTAGAAACATTTTATGCTTAAGAACAATGCCATTTAAAGAACTACTATAACCTATCTTTGTTTCAATTAGCCTAGTACCAAGTCTGAGATTTATATTAAAATATAATATTTGTAACACTGCATGTCTGATTTAATAACAGAAGGAAATACAACTAAACAGCTTATCTAGCCAAAGAGGATTTGGAGGGAATGCCTCTAAAACAATAACACACAACTTTTTACTCTGTATCTGCTCCACTCCTAATATTATAAATAATGGCCTGAGAAAGAGCTTGCCAGAAGGAATCCATGGTAGGGTGTAAAGAAGAGTAGGTATGAGACTGTTCCTCCTCCCGAGTCCCCACCTACACACACTCACACACACACAGGTCAAGCAACAGCGATCTGCCCCTTTTTAATGCTGCTTACTGACTTCTAAACAATCAGCCAAAGCTGCTTCTTGAATAATGACAAGCCAAGCAAAAGTAGTATTTATCAGAGGTGATCACACTGGTGATTATCAAGTCAGAAATCTTCCGTGCACCCTTCTAAAGTGGCAGCTTGAAAATTCAGCTTCCCACACACGCCACCAGCGACTCCAATACAAGCCGACTGAAAGGAAAGCCAAGAATCTACTTCGTTCAACTCCACGGGAGGGTTAAATTATGCATTAAGGCAAATAGAATTTCCATCCTTACTCGTTTTCTTTAGGAGTTCAAATTATACCAGGTAAAATGAGCTAACTGGTTACCATCAATACAAGGAAATTATATGTTTTCCACTTTTTAGTATTCGCAGATATTCTATAGATTTTCAGGAAAGCGCTTTCTTGACATTCTCTGCTTACTACAACTTTTTGCAGCAACTATCAATTTCTACGGTAAGTCGACAGGTTGGTTTCCCCGAAGTCCATGAATGTCAATGTGGTAAACGCAGGTGTCTGAAAAAGCCTGCCCGCTTTAGACAAGAAACTCACGACGACAAGTGAACGCGACCCGCCTCGGATTTAATTCCACAGGGTTTCGGGTTTTTAATGTTTGTCACACTCCGAATACGTAAGAAGTCGTTGTATCCTACTGTACTTTTTATTTTTAAAAAAACTAGAGAATGAAGCTCTTAGAATGTACTCTTCTTTTTAAATCTCCAACCTGAAAGCACCCGACTGCTCGACCTGGAGCGGGCTGCTGCTCACGCCGAGCTTCAGGTTTCTCGAGACCGCCCCCGCGACCACCCCGGCCCCCTCCCGCCCCGAACAAAGGAGCCCGCCCCCCCCTACACGCCCCCTCCCTGTCACCTCCCTCCGCGGGGAGCCCACAAACTCCCCTCCGAACTCACCTCGCGGGGGCCGGCGAGTCTGGGGAGCGCGGCGCACGACGCGAAGCTGCAGCAGGGGCCACCCGGGCTACTGACGGGTAGCCGCGGCCCTTCCCCCGGCGGGTCCCCAGGCAGAGGCACCGCGGGAAGCCGGCAAGCAACACCCCTCCCCCGCCCCCACAGGTCACGTGGGTCAGAACTCGGGGCTCTCCTCGCCTCCCGGCCAGTCGGCCGCCACACTGTGGTCCCGCAGCGTCGCCCGCCCGCTGCCGCGCCCCTCCTCTGCGCCTGCGCCCCACAGCTCCAGGCGCTCCCATTCAAACCGACAACGCCCCGCGTCTTTCGGACACGCCAATGGCCAGCGCGGGAGGCGAGGCGGGGCGGGGCCATCGGCGCTCTGCCTCCGCCGTCTGGGGTGGGCTGGGGACTGCGTGTCGGCCTTAGAGGAACCTTGGGGTTCTTAGTCCCTCCGCTGCCCCGGCGTCTGTCCTCAACCACCAAGTTGAAGTTGCTTTCCTGCCCTCCTGTTTCTTCTTCAGACGCTGAAGGGTGGGCGATAAATATCGTCCAGAAAGCGTCCTTCAGACGGGGTCTGGCGGAGAGCATTTTAAAAGATGGGAAGCCCAAGCAAGTGCCGCCTGTCCTGAAGGCTTGGTTCCAGCCCGGAGAATGAGTCCCCCAGCGGCATTTGTGGGATGTTTAAGAAAAAGAGGGCTCTATGAAAGGAACAGAGGGACCCGTGTGAAAGTCTGAACAAGGCAGCCTCAGTTCTTGAGGCTGTGTCACAATTCGGCGTTCCCAGCTGTTAAAAAAGCAAACTTGTGTTGACCGCAGAATCATTGGTTCCCGGGAAAGTTGGGTGGCAGCTTTGCTCAGTTTCAAGCAACTACATTCCAAAGACACTAGGAAGGCTAAGTTTTATTTCCATTCCCTTCCTCTTCACGTCAAGTTAAATGAAAAATAGGTCTGTTTGTGCTTTACAAAAATACTAAGACTATAATCTCTCTCGGCTAACTAATCTGATGAATTTAATAGGATTATTTCTCAAATAGATATTTCTCCACTGAAATGAAATTTAAGGGTTTTTACAGCCTTAAGGCTGTGTTAAGAAAACTCCATTTTCAGTATCTCTTACTGAGAACGTGTTAATGGCAAAGGGGTTAAAACAACAGCTTTGGCATCAAACTAGACCCAGATTTGAGTTCCATCTCTGCCACTTACTGGTTGATTGAC
The DNA here is from genome assembly GCF_964374135.1 of Grampus griseus. Classification (NCBI taxonomy): domain Eukaryota; kingdom Metazoa; phylum Chordata; class Mammalia; order Artiodactyla; family Delphinidae; genus Grampus; species Grampus griseus. The sequence goes on from NC_139017.1 coordinate 87,963,848, forward strand.
CGTGAACGAGTTATCCTTATCTTCTTTAGCCTCAGTTTCCTCAACTGTAAAGCACAGATAGTAAATCCTCTTTTAATAAAGGTGGTTGTGATGCTTAAGTGAGGTAAGTTTTGTTAAGTGCTTAACATCGTTCCTGACTGCTCAATAAATGGTACCTGTTATCATTATTATCAACAACTACCCTTAATATCAGGTGCTTAGAAGCAGCAACTGAATTAGCTGGCTGTACTATTTCAGAGATAGGTATTATAATCTCTTCTTACTCATAAATTCTTTTTGGGGTGTTGATATGAAAGCCACAAAGGAAGTACAATGTGTCAAATTCATCATGTCGGAAATGAATCATTATTTCCCCTTGCAAATCTTCTCTTACACATATGACTTTCTATCATATTAGTTATCTCCATATTACTCAAGTTGAATTATTTTTAAATTATCTTTTAAAAGGTATAAATCAGATGTCCTACTCCTACTTGAAAACCTTTAGTGACTTCTCATTTGATTTAAAATAAAATCTAAATTCCCTGCCATGACCCGCAAAACCCTAAACCATCTTTCCCTGCCCACCTCTCCACTCTCCTGCATTTCTCCCTCCTGCTAGCTCACTTCCCTCCAAGGGCACAGGACATTCCTCAGACACAAGAATAGACTAAGCTTCAGGGTTCTCTCAGGGCCTTCTCCCTGGCAGTTCCCTCTGCGAGTTTTTTACCCCAGCCTCTTTAAATGCCTGGCTTGTTTTCAGTCCTCAGCTTTCAGCTTATTCATCAGAGTATTCAGCAAGTATTTATTCTGTTTTTGCTATGTGTCAGGAACTGTTCTAGGTGCCCGAATGTAGTAGCAAGCAAGAAAGAACACAGCCCTGCCCTCCTGGAATTCAATTAAAATAAATAACAAGAAAGATATCAGGCTGTGATAGGGACCATGCAGAGAATTCAAAGTAGGGGGATGTGAGAGTGACTGAAGGACTGCTTTACATTGAGGGTCAAGGTAAGAGAGGCCACTCTGAGAGGACAGTATTCAAACTGAAATTTTAATTATCAGAAGGAGCCAACTTTCCAGCAAAGCTCAGGGAAGAGCACATTAGGCAAAGGGAACAGCTAACGCAAGGACTAAAGCTAATGCCTGTGAGGACAAGCTTCGTGGGTTTGAGAAACTGGAAAGAGGCCACTGTGGCTTAAGATGCAGTGAGAGAGAGGAGAGTATACAGCTCACGTAGGCCTTTGTAAACCAGGGGAATGCGTTTGGGCTTTATTGTTATAGAAGCCAGTGGGAGATTTTAAACATGGAAATAAGTTTATCTGTTTATATATTTTTAAAAAGCACTGTGAAATAAATGCAGAATTTGAGACATTCTATTAGCCAACTAGCCCAGACTCTTCATAAACATCATTGTCAGGAAAAACTAACCAAAAAAAGTACGTGAATCTTGATGGAGTTCTAAATGAGAGAGAGACAGGGGAAAGAGAAGAGAGAAAGAGAGAGAGAAGAAGGGAGAGACTATAAAAGACATTTAAGAAACAATTGGGGAAATTTGAATATAGGCTGTGTATTAGATGATATTATGGAATTACTGTTATTTTTCTCAGATATGGAATTATGGCTATATAAGGGAATTTATTTTTAGAAGATGCAAGCTGAAATATTTAAGGGTAAAGAGCCATGACTTCTGAAACTTATATTCAAATGGCTCAGCAAAAGACAGAGAGAAATACAAACCAAATATTAACAGTTGGATCTCGGTGAGGATGTATGGGGATATATATATATATATATATATACTATTCTACTATTTGTGTACTCTACTATTCATGTATTATTATTTTACCTTTTCTAGAAATTTGGAATTTTTCAGAATAAAAAGTAGGGAAGAAAATCACTCTGTAGACTTCCATTTCTGACAGTTAATGAAATAGATATCTTGTCCAACTCAGACTGAAAGCAACTTAAAATGCTTTTAAATATTAAAAAAAAAAGAAAATGTATCAATGAGCTAGCATGAAAATAAGGATTGATTACTCAGAAGCTAAGAACTAGTAAAAGAGATAAGTAGAACCCTGAAGTCAAGCTTTGTCTTGGCTAAATCAGATGAATTTGAGTTTTAACTGTCATGGTCTCATGAGGCATGGAAAGAAGAGACAAAGGCCAGGTTCCTGCCAACGTGAGGAATCTCATAAGACACTCCACACATAAAGCCAGGATCCCCCAAAAGGCCTCTTCAGCCTCTTTCCAGAAGACTACAAAAGGAAATTGCCTATAATCAGCCTTAACATAGGATGGAGGGGGAAATATCTCCTCTGAGATTTTTTTTTTTTAACCAAAGGCAATAATCTTCTCTACCTGAGTTGTCTGAAAAACTCAAGCACGTAATTTACCTTAAAGTGGTTTCAGGTTGGTGATGCCCGCAGGCAGCTGGCAAAGGTAAACCAGGTCACGTTTAGAGAAATCCAAATGCTATAGGCTGAATGTTTGTTTCCCTCCCCCAAATTCATATGTTTAAACCTAATCCCCAGTGTGATGGTATCTGGAGATAAGGGCTTTGGCTGGTGATTAGGTCATAAGAGTGGAGCCCTCATGAATGAGATTAGTGCCTTTATAAAGGAAACCCCAGAGAGCAACTTCATCCCTTCCACCATGTGAGAACACAGTGAGATGATAGCCCTCTATGAACCAGAAAAGGCACCCTCACCAGACACTGAATCTGCCAGCACCTTGATCTTGGGTTTCCAGGCTTCAGAACTGTGAGGAATAGATGTTTTAAGCAATGGTATTTTACTTTACGGTATTTTGTCAACCCAAGTTGACTATGACACCAACTTAAGCCAGACCCCAAACATTTCCACAGAAAAACTTCCAAGAAATATGAACTCTCAATCAAATCAGAAATCATACAAAGAGAGAAGGCGTCTTGTACAAGAATTAGCAGGAAAAAAAAAAAAACCCAAACAAACAAAAAAACAGATAACAGAATCAAACACATAAAGACTTTAAAACTGGAATAGATCACAGTCATAGATTATAAATAGTCATAGACTATAAATAAGTATGTTTAATATAAAAGAAATAAAAGATTGAAAATATAAATAATGAAGTTCTGCAAAAAATGAATGGGCAGGTTTAAAAACAATCTAGACTTTAAAAAAATCCACAATAATTAGAATTTAAAATTCAATGGGCAGGTTTACCAGTAGATTAGACATTCTGAAGAGAGAATGAGCAAATTGGAAGATAGAACTGAACTAATTTTTTTATATAAAAGAGAATCAGAGGATAGACTGAGAAGATCTAACATGTGTCTGATTGAAATTCTAAGATGAGAAGAGAAACAGACAACACTTTCAGCAAGATTTTTTAAAGAATAAAAGAAAAATATTTACACCTAGACATGAAATAATGAAAATGCAGAGCACTGAAAACAAAGTAAAACCAGCGAGAGAGGGCTCCCCTGGTGGTGCGGTGGTTAAGAATCCACCTGCCAATGACAGGGACACGGGTTCCAGCCCTGGTCTGGGAAGATCCCACATACCGCGGAGCAACTAAGCCTGTGTGCCACAACTACTGAATCCTGCGCAACTAGACCCCGTGCCCTGCCACAGAGAAGCCACCGCGGTGACAAGCCCGCACACCACAATGAACAGTAGCTGAATATCTTTGATATTACAGTCAGAGAAAATGACTGTCAACCTAGAGTTATTTAACCAGTTGAAATATCTTTCAAAAATGAGGATGAAATAAAGGCATTTTCAAGTAAACAAAAACTGATTTTGCCATCACAGACCCTCACTGACAGAAGCTATATGGGTTCTCCTTCGAGAAGGAAAATGATCTTGGATGGTTAAAGATGCAGGAAGGAAATGGCGACCATATTAAGTGGTAAATAAATAGATACATATAAACAACTATTAACTGATGTCATTGCTCTATCTTGCCTTGTAAATTCATTCAGTCATCTATTCAATAACACATATGTTGAAATGCCTATTGTGTGCCAAACATTACTAGATGAATGCCCTGGTGTTGACATAGGCTTACTTGACCATTTTCCAGTGCCTTGAAGAAGGGAGAGAGCAATGAGTGTGCATAACCTTAAACCTGCTGGGTTGTTAGGATAGATCAAGCTTAGCTTCTTTTTTTAAAAGCTGAAGCTGGGTGGCTGGACTTTTCTCTGAGTTATAAATGACACCATTGAGTCAAGACAAATTTGAATAACCCGGTGGATGATGCTTGTGGCTTCCTTTTCCAACAATTCTATCAGAGAATAACACTGCTCCCTTGACTGAAAGAAAGTCAGAATGTTGGGTGTGATAAAAACGAACGAAACTGAGTTATTTGTAGTGAGGTGGATGGACCTAGAGACTGTCATACAGAGTGAAGTAAGTCAGAAAGAGAAAAACAAATACCGTATGCTAACACATATATATGGAATCTAAAAAAAAAAAAGAAAAAAAATGGTCAGAAGAACCTAGGGGCAAGACGGGAATAAAGATGCAGACCTACTAGAGAATGGACTTGAGGATACGGGGAGGGAGAAGGGTAAGCTGGGACAAAGTGAGAGAGTGGCATGGACATATATACACTACCAAACGTAAAATAGATAGCTAGTGGGAAGCATCCGCATAGCACAGGGAGATCAGCTCAGTGCTTTGTGACCACCTAGAGGGGTGGGATAGGGAGGGTGGGAGGGAGGGAGATGCAAGAGGGAAGAGATATGGGGACATATGTATATGTATAACTGATTCACTTTGTTATAAAGCAGAAACTAACACACCATTGTAAAGCAATTATACTCCAATAAAGATGTTAAAAGAAAAAAAAGAATGTTGGGTGTGGAGGTTCCTCAGCAAGAATATAGACTTGGCAGCTCTACCTTTTGGAGTAAAAGAGAAAAAAATGAAGGGGAAGGAGCTTTCCAAAGGAATACCTAAGAAAAGGAGCATGGGAAGGAGACCTCAAAATGCAGGGGAAACAACCTATTAACAGGCTTAATCTTTGATTTGAAATGGAGAATGAATCAATCAATAATAATAGATAAGATTAATTGATGCTAAATATGCACCAGGCATGGTTCTAAGCACTTTACTTGTTTAAGGATTGTACCTGGACCCTGACTGATATAAGGACTAAATGAATTAATACATGTAAATTGCTTAGGACAATGCCTAGTGCATAATAAACACTAGACAATTTTTGCTATTACTATTATTTTAATTAATATTTCATCTCTACAGCAACCCTATGAAGTAGGTACTAATATTATCCCCATTTTACAGACTCTTAGATTGGCTTCCCTAGAAGCAGATCCTGAGACAGACATTTAGATCCACGTGATTTATTGAGGGAGAGATCTACAGGAGGCACCTGTAAGGAAAGGAGTGAAACAGAATAGGGAACAGAAAAGAGCTGAGCAAGAATAACTCCAAGGAAATCTTAGCCTTGGTCTGATTCATAGACAGAGGGCTCTAGAGTCTAGAGCATAAACCTCACCCACTTTAGAGAAGGGTGCTAGCTTTTAGTTCCCCTGTATCGGGATGGGCTGAAATGTAACTTCCCCAGGTATGGCAGCTCCCTCTAGGGCAAACTCTAGAGAGAGGAGGGCAGCTGTAATCCTTAGTAGCCAACCTCACAGCAGCTGGGAGATGTGTATTCAGTAAAGGGCCTCTGAACAGGGCATCTAAACAGCATCCACCACAGCTGGTAAATAGCCGAGCCAGTGTGTCTCCCCCTATACTGCCTCTTGTGAAGTCAAAAGGAAAATGATAAATGGAGACATATGTGACTGACAAAGGGTTAGTACTAAATACTTAGTATTTAAAGAGCTCTTACAATGAAACAACCCAACAGAAAAAAAGGCAACAACCTGATAGAGAGGCAAAGGACAGGGACCAACACTTTACAATGGAAATTCAAGGAACCACAATGAGCCCACATGTGAACTTCAGCTTCACTAGTGTTTCAATAAATGCAAATTAAAGCAATGGGACACCTTTTTTGCCTATCATATTGCAGATTTTAAAGAACGATAATACTGTCGGTGAGGCTATGTGAAATTAGTCCTTTCACGTGCTGCTTTTGGGGCAGGAAATTGGTATTACCATTGTGGAAGATTTTGTAATACATATCAAAAACTTCAGTACCTCTTGACCAAACAATTCCATTTTTTAGGACTTTACCTACATAAATGATCAGACAAGTACACAAAATAAATGAACCAGATGTTCATCACATTCATCACAGTCATTTTTAACATGGAAATATTAGAGACAACTTACATGTCCAGAGGATTGGTGAAAACAGTTCTTGTTAATCCATACAATAGAATATTATGCAGTCATTAAAAAATGATGGCTTAGGGACTTCCCTCCACGCTCCCAATGCAGGAGGCCCGGGTTTGATCCCTGATCAGGGAACTAGATCCCACACACATGCTGCAACTAAGAGTTCTCATGCCACAACTAAAAGATCCCACATGCTACAACGAAGATCCTGCACGTGGCAATGAAGAACCCACGTGCCACAAGTAAGATCCAGTGCAGCCAAATTAAATAAATAAATAAATATTGTTTTTAAAAGTTGTTTGTTTAAAAAAAATGATGGCTTGGGCTTCCCTGGTGGCACAGTGGTTGAGAGTCCGCCTGCTGATGCAGGGGACACGGGTTCGTGCCCTGGTCCGGGAAGATCCCACATGCCGCAGAGCGGCTGGGCCCGTGAGCCATGGCCGCTGAGCCTGCGCGTCCGGAGCCTGTGCTCCGCAACGGGAGAGGCCGCAGCAGTGAGAGGCCCGTGTACCGCAAAAAAAAAAAAAAAAGTAAAAAAAAAATGATGGCTTAGATATACACTGGTTGACATAGAAAGATATTCTCAATGTATTGGATTGAGTTATTTAAAGAGCACGTTATAAAACACTATAAATATTCAAATGTTCTAATCCATTTTACAATGTGTTCATTACTTTTTAGTTACTTTTGTAATAAAATAACTAGTCGTATTGTGGATAATAGATAAATGAGCAAAGTACTGAGATAATTCACAAATGAAGAAATAAAAATGGCCAATAGGGACTTCCCTGGTGACACAGTGGTTAAGAATCCACCTGCCAATTCAGGGGACACGGGTTTGAGCCCTGGTCTGGGAAGATCCCACATGCCGCAGAGCAACTAGGCCTGTGCGTCGCAACTACTGATCCTGAGCTCTAGAGCCCGCAAGCCACAACTACTGAGCCCACGCACCACAACTACTGAAGCCCGTGCGCCTAGAGCCAGTGCTCTGCAACAAAGAGAAGCCACTGCAATGAGAAGCCCGCACACTGCAGCAAAGAGTAGCCCCTGCTCGCGGCAACTAGAGAAAGCCCGCACGCAGCAACGAAGACCCAATGCAGCCAAAAATAAATAAAAAAAAAAAGTCAGTAAACATATGAAAAATGTCTAACCACACCAGTTATCAAAGTACTTCAAATTAGAACAACACTGAAATTATTATTATTATTTAAATTGTTGGCTGCACTGCGCAGCTTGTGGGATCTTAGGTCTCTGACCAGGGATCTAACTCATGCCCTAAGCAGTGAAAGCATGGAGTCCTAACCACTGGACAGCCAAGGAATTCCCTGAAATTATTTTTTAATTGACAAAGATTTTTTAAATGTTACTGTTTAGTGTTACAGAGTATATATCAGTATATCACTCCCAGGTTGCTAATGAGAATATATGCCTTTTGAAACTAATTTGATATACATGTTAAAAGCATTAAAATATTTACACTCTGTCCTAATACTTTCCCACATAAGACTCTATCCAGAGTAAATAATTTAAAATACAAGGAAGAATGTTTACTGTTATGCTATTTTAAAACATTGAAAAATTGGATACAACGTAAATGTCTGTCATTAGGGAAATGATAAATTACAGTATAGCTATAGGGTGGATATAACCATTTTAAAAAGGTATTTATTTCAAAGTTTTTAATAATATGGGGAAATCAATGTTCAATGAAAAAAGCATGTTGCAAAATTGTATATTATGACCCCAACTATGTAAAAAATGTTTAATAAACACTAGAAAGAATTATCCTGAAGCATTCTCTTTACACTTTTCTCTACTTTTCACATTTTCTGTAATAAGCAGAAAAACATAAAGGAATTTTTTAAGGTTTAAAAACTAAGAAAAGTTACCGTGGATTTGCATATCCCCATCCCCCCATAAGTGTGCCTCTCCGTCATTTCCTTCTGGTGGCTTTGTATAAAAAAATACTTACGGGGCTTCTCTGGTGGCGCAGTGGTTGAGAGTCCGCCTGCCGATGCAGGGGACACGGGTTCGTGCCCTGGTCTGGGAAGATCCCACATGCCGCAGAGTGGCTGGGCCCGTGAGCCATGGCCGCTGAGCCTGCATGTCCAGAGCCTGTGCTCCGCAATGGGAGAGGCCACACAGTGGCCCGCGTACTGCAAAAAACAAAAAACAAAAAAAACTTAGATATGAAATGGGATTAAGTGATTAGGAGTAAGGGGATAACAGAGAGGTTAGGAATTTGGTGGGGTGAGGGAATCCATTCTATGTTGGGGTGACTAACCATTCCTGGATTGAGGGGGTCTCAGGATGCAGAACTGTCTTAAATCCAGGACAGGAGTTGGTAAAGGCAGGTGAGCACGGCAACCTTTAGGGCTTGTGGAACAAAGACGGTAGGTGTACGAAGTCTGAGAAAGAGAAGCAAGTAGTTCAGGGCTTTAACCAGGAAACAGCTGTGTTCTTTTACAGGGTTAACTTTTGGGGTTATCTAAAGTTGAGATGGTCAGTATCACAGCTTAACAGCAGATCTGGATGCTGCCTGTTAGCAAAGCAATCAAATGCTCTTAATTCACATGGTGTCACATGTGAAAGAAGTTGCCCAATGACACTTATTTACTACCCTATGATTCCAAAGATCACTTAGGAGGGTGGATTGCTTAGAAAGGAAGCGAGACTCTCTTTCAACTCCCCTAGCAATCTTCCATGTGTCTGACTTCTAAGAGTCTGTCTGCCTCCAGGATAGTATGCATACTCAGATGTTCTCCACTGAAGATAATAACCACTGTTTTATGACGTTATTATCAGTTTTAATTATGGGATTGCAAATGTGCCCAGAGGTTCCCTTTGAAGACAGAACCATGCAAATCTAAACTATACCTGCTTAGAACTCTTTCTACCTTAGTAGCTAGACTCCACCTCAGATAGGTGTCACTGACCCTTCCCAAAGCATTGTTTTGTTTTGCATCAGTAGGACCTTGATAGGACCCAGAACTCACAGTCACAAGGGACTAAGTTACTTTTTAGAGGTGCCCTACTTCCCAGCTAGCTCAGATTCCTCCCAAGAAGTCAGGTGTGGTCATCCTACAGATACTTGCCAGCTTGCTTGCTGGAGGGATTGTGCAGAAAAGAGCAGATCTTTTAAGAATATTGAGCAACACCACCACGTCAGCGTCTACGAATTCTCTTCATTGCTTTTTACTCACCATCAGTTACAATTGACCACCCACTGACCACAGGCTTTCTTTAAGATGTTCATGAGTTCTCAGAGCCCCTCAAACCCATTTAGATGGCTTATTCATGTCTCCTCTCTATCCAGCTAGGTATAAAGGCTAATTTTTAAGTCCAGCTTTCTTTTTTTTTTTTTTTCCACCGACTCCCAGCTTTCTTAATTAAACTTCTATACTTGTATATCCTTCCACTAGGGAAGAGGAGGAAGAGGGAAGAAAGACTGGACAATCATTGAGTACCCCCCCCCGCCGTGTCAGACACTGAGCAAGCCACTCTATATACTTATCTCATTTAATCCCCACAAATACCCTTTATCCACATATTGTGGATGAGGAAACTGAGGTTCAAATCACTTTGAAAAGTTAATCAAGGTCCTCATTTAACAAGGAGCAGAGCTAAGAGTCTGGTTTTTTTTTTTTAAACACGTGTGCTCTTTCCCCTCTCGTCAAACAGCCAAATAGGTCTTTCTCCCTCTCTCCCCTCTCGTTTCCTTTCTTCTCCTGGTCCCCTTCTCTCCCCACCTTCCTTCCACCGATATTTTATAATTGTGATAAATGCCATTAAAGATACACAGAATGCTCTGAGGGCTTATATCATGAGAACCAGAACTAGTATAGGAGATGAGGGAAGGTTCTGGAGGAAGAGATATGCTAAGAGATGGGTAAGAAATAAGCAGGTAGAAAGCAGGAAGGTGGGTCAGACACTTTAGGCAGAGTGAACAGCATGAGGGGAGGGCCCCAAGGTGGGAAGGAGACAGGGTATCCGAGGAACAAAAGAAATGAAGTGGGCTTCCCTGGTGGCGCAGTGGTTGAGAATCTGCCTGCCAATGCAGGGGACACGGGTTTGAGCCCTGGTCTGGGAGGATCCCACATGCTGCGGAGCAACTGGGCCCGTGAGCCACAATTACTGAGCCTGCGCGTCCGGAGCCTGTGTTCCGCAACAAGAGAGGTCGCGATAGTGAGAGGCCTGCGCACCGCGACGAAGAGTGGCCCCCACTTGCCACAACTAGAGAAAGCCCTCGCACAGAAACGAAGACCCAACACAGCCATAAATAAATTAATTAATTAAAAAATTTAAAAAAATAAATGAAGTGCAGAGAGTAGGAGGGCTGAGTGAAACTTGGTGGTCGGTGAGGCAGATGGGGCCAAGGGGAGTGAATGCTTGTAGCTGGGGGAGAGGACTCTGGTCCTTCACTGAATGCACCTCACACTCACCTGAAGCACTAAGGAAGAGGAGTATTTTCAGTCTTTGTTGAGAAAGCACTTTCTGTCTTTAGAGTAGTGTTTCTTAATGAAAGCCCTATCGGCACTAGATGTGATTAATCTTCTATGTACAGGACTGGTTGTACTTTGCTTCCAGGCTGGTCTCCAAGTAATAAATGCCAGCAGCAACTTCCTCCTCCCTAGTCCAGGCACTGTGATGACCCCAAACACCCCACAGATTTCTGGAATCCTCTGGAGTGGTCCTGCCTCCTACTGAGAACCATTGCTCTAGTTTGGGCTGCAAGAGTCACTGCCACCAACTTCATGACCATGCTTTATCCCTTCGTCTATCAACATCCAAACTTCTCTTTTGCTGGATGTCCTTCCTACAGACACCCTAATGGCTCTGATGTTTGTCTCCATTACATACTGCGAGCATTTTAATTCCATGCAGTAACTGTTGAGTCTGTTATATGCCAAGGTTGGGAGTACAGATAGGCTAGTGACATAGACAGACTGGAAACAATTACTTACCATACGGTGGGGAAAGTGCAACTAAGGAAGCTTGCACAAGGGACGGGGTTGGCAGAGGAGGAAGTGATGACCTCTCCTGGACCAAGAGGCCAGGGGGGAAGGGCATTCTACAGGTGGAGAGGGCAGCAGCATATTTTATGGAGACATAGAACACCTGGTGAGCTTGGCAGCTATAAAGAGCTTGGCATTGTTGAAGCATGAATTTCAAGTCAAGGTGTGGCAGGAAGATAGGTTGAAGAGGGAGGAAGCCACAGTTCACCAGGGGTCTCATGTGCCATGCTAAGGAGCTCAGATAACATGCAGAAGAAACCCCCCAATGTGTTATACTTGCAAATCTTCAATCATCCTGAAATGATAACATCTGAATGAGGTGTTTGAGAATTTTCTGAAGAGCTATATAGATAAGGTCACAGCAGTGTGATGCAGTTTCTCTCTGGCTCTATAACCTCATTTATGAAGTTCTTGTGTGCCTTGGTAGATTTTGAAGTTTCTTTTCATGGAGTTTTTAAAAACAGCTTTATTGAGCTATAACTGGCAAATAATAAACAGCACATACTTGAAGTGCATAATTTGTTAAGTTTGATGTTTAAATGGCATACGTACACATCTGTGAAACTATCACCTCAATCATCATATCCATCCATAAAAATTTCCTCATGCTCCTTGGAAACCCCTCCCCTAACCTCCATCTCAACTCCAGGCAACAACTGATCTGTTTTTTGTCACTATATATTAGTTTGCTTTTTTTAGAATTTTATATAAATATGTGCTCCTTTTTTTTTTGGTCTGGCTTCTTTCAAAGAGCATAATTATTTTCAGATTCATCCACATAGTTGCATGTATCAGTAGTTTTTTTCATTTTTAAAAAACTTTCCACTTTTGAGGTATGCCCTCCTACAGTATTTACTATATCTCAACAAATTTGCTCCATGGAATAAGAAAGCTCCACATTAGGAGGGGCTTTGGGGATAATAATCCCCCCTGGAGGTACAAGAGATACTGCTTGGGGAAGAAATGATGAGGCAGAGATTCTAGTTTTCTAAGAATTCTCCAAAATGTAAGAGTACTGTGATAAGCAAAATAATGGTACCCATAGATGTGCACATCCTTGTCCCTGGAACCTGCGAATATACTACTTTATATGTCAAAGAGGACTTTATAAATGTGATTAAGTTAGGGATCTTGAGATGAGGAGGCTATCTTGGATTATCTGAGTGGAACCACATTTGTAATCACAGGGGTCCTTGTAAGTGAAGAGGGAGGCAGCAGAGTCAGAGTCAAAATGAGATTTGAAGATGCTGTCATGTTGGCTTTGAAGATGGAAGAAGGGGTCACAGGCCAAGGAATGCAGATAGTCTTTAGAAGCCGGGAAAGGCAAGGGAATGGATTTCCCCCTAGAGCCTCTAGAAGGAATGCAGCCTGCTGACACCTTGATTTTAGCTCGGTGAAACCCATTTTTGGACTTCTGATCTCCAGAACTGAAAGATAAGAAGTTCGTGCTGTTTTAAGCCACAAGTTTGTGAAAATTTGTTAAAGCAGCAGTAGGAAACTGATACAATCACCAATACTGTTAAAAAAAAATAGAGTCTGACCACTTCTATTTCCTCTTCCATTTTGTGACATGTGGTCTGATAGGAGAGGAAGCAAGTTGGATTTGGAATCAGACTGACCTATCCTAGCTGCTCCTCTGAGCTCATTCCCTCATCCTAAAGGAGGGATGATACAGTATTTATCTTTGGGGGGGGCCTGGAGAGAATTGATGAGAGGATATACACAAAGGGCCCAGCACATAGTATGCCCTCAATAAACATTCACTTTCTTTACTTCCCACCTAGTACTTGAATCCAAGGAACTAAATTCTCACTGCTAGTGACCTGCTGCATAATTTTGGCTAAACTGCTTCTTCTCCTTCAACCTATTCCATGAGGTTAAAGGGAGATACTTATTAAGTCTCTGAGAGTGTTTTTATTAAGTCTCAGAGTGTTTATTAAGTCTCTTAGAGTTTGTAATGTGGCTAGATACTCTTGGTTAAAAAGCATTATTTAGATGCAAAGTGCTGTTATCTTTTGAGCAGGTAATTATTTCCTGTCCTAAATTGTTTAGCACTGTACTGAGGTTCCATCTGAGATGATGATATTGCTTGAGAGGGTGAAGAGATACCTCACCTGAGTGTTGTGAGTCTTAATTAATGGTTGTTTATTAAGCCTACACAAGCCTATCATAAAAGGCTAAATGTGGAGTATTATTTACTTTTTATATGTTTATCACTACCAGTATTTTAATATAGCAGCTAAAACTGTCCAATAAAAGTTGGCATTTTGGTGTTGGATTAGGTAATATTCACTTTACTTGGGGGGAGTCTAATTGATTACTATTTAAAGAACTTTGTGCTTTTTATAAGAAAGGGGTTAGGGAAATAGTGCTGTTATTTCTTTTCTCTTTTTTTTTTTTAATTTTTGGCTGCGTTGGGTCTTCGTTGCTGTGCGCAGCCTTTCTCTAGTTGCGGAGAGTGTGCGCTACTCTTTGTTGTGGTACGCGGGCTTCTCATTGTGGTGGCTTCTCTTGTTGCGGAGCACAGGCTCTAGGTGCATAGGCTTCAGTAGTTGTGGCACACGGGCTCAGTATTGTGGCACACGAGCCTAGTTGCTCTGCAGCATGTGGATCTTCCTGGACCAGGGATCGAACTCGTGTCCCCTACATTGGCAGGTGGATTTTTAACCAGTGCGCCACCAGGGAAGTCCCGCTATTTTTTTTTCTACAAGGGCTTAATTTTTAACAGATTTACATTTTAAATCCTTACCTTTTAGATAAAACTACAGATGGTTTAAAAAGCTAAAATTTTGAAGTGCTGAAAGAGATAGTTTATATAATAGTTAACAATTTTTTTAAAGGTGGTATTTATCAGACATTATGTGCCACACACTGTTCTGAACTCTATGCAAGCATTAAAGCTAAAATAAGCATAATCCAGCCCCAACATGCTACATGATTTAGAGAGCATTGCTATCTTCATGGATTTGCAGATATATAACTGGTTCATCAGGATGAGGGTGAGGGTGGAGGACGATTTACACAGCTTAAGACTTTGGTTCCATAGTAATGGTTGCCATTTATTGGACATGCTACGTGACAGACACTGGACTAAGTAAATGCATTGTCTTATTTTATTCATATATTAAGCCTTTGAGGTAGAGTTGTCATCACCATTTTACAAAGTAGGAAAATAAGTCAATTGCCCAAAATTGTGAGTCTAGAAAGTGGCAGAACCAGGATTCAAAATCATGTCCTGGGCTTCCCTGGTGGCACAGTGGTTGAGAGTCCACCTGCCAATGCTAGGGGACACGGGTTCGTGCCCCGGTCCGGGAGGATCCCACATGCTGTGGAGCGGCTGGGCCCGTGAGCCATGGCCGCTGAGCCTGCGCGTCCGGAGTCTGTGCTCCGCAACGGGAGAGGCCACAGCAGTGAGAAGCCCGTGTACCGCAAAAAAACAAAAACAAAAACAAACAAACAAACAAAAAATCATGTCCTGCTGTCCCCAGAGCATGAAGTGTCTGTATGAGGTATAGAGAACTATTGTTAAGTACTCAGTAAATGTTATTTGACTACAAGTATGTTTAAACCATAGAACAAGGGAGATTATTTTTCTACATGTTTAGATAATCATCTTTTCATAGTTTTCAATGACATGTATATTTCCTTTTCTGTTAATTCATGTCCTTTGCTCTTAGGGGTCATTTCCTTATTGATTCAAATGATCTGTATTATAAAATACTTGGAAGTACAAGAAAGCATGACCAAGGAGTCATGATAAATTCCTCCCTTATCCTCACCTACCTTCACAAACACAGTGCCAGGTTCTGTTGATTTTTACTCCAAAATATGCCTTATGTCTTGAAGACATCCATTTCTTTCATCTTCATTTCCATCACCCATGCTAGCTCCTTTTAGCTTCCCCAATACACAGAGTTTTTTTTCATCTTCCAGTCTTTGCATACATTTTCCCTGTGTCCAGAACACTCTGCCCCAACTCTTTGCATGGCTGGTTTTGCATCCTTCGGGCTCCACCTTGAAAAGTACGTCCTCAGAAAGCTCTTTCCTGCCTATCTTATCTCAAGAAAGATTTCCTTCCTTTCTCACATTCTTTTCCTATCTTTCATAGTAATTATCACCATTTATAATACACAATATTCTAAATCCTTTGCATGCAATTAATGAATTAATATTTGTAAAGTGCTTAGAACAGTGTAAGGCACATAGTAAGTACTATATAAGTGATGATTTTAAAAAACAACTCCCATGAACCTCACAACCCTATCTGTGCTATTAATGTCACCTTTTTACAGATGGACGAACTGAAGAACAGAGAAGTTAAGTAACTTGTCCAGAGTTGTACAGCTAATAAGTAACAGAGTCTAGCTACAAACTCAGTCTGGCACCAAAATCTACACGCCTAACCATTTTCTATATTTCCTTTTCAGTCCACGACCTAGCATAGTGTTTGGCACCTACTAGGTATTTTCAATAAATATCTGTTTAATAAATGAAGGGACAGCTCTAATAATAAAATAAAATTTACCTGTAATCCTACCACATAGAGATTTGGGGATTCATCCTTTAGATTTTTTTTCTAATGCAAGGTTAGACTCTTTACCAAAATCATAACTTTCAGAAATCACTTTGAGGAGCATAGATCAGGCATTGGTGTACAATATATTTGACATTTTATTCTTTAAAACATTTATTGATAATTTCAAGTCAATGTTCTTCCTTTAAATAGGGGGTAAAATGTGAGGAAAAGAAGGGCAAGTCTTTAAACAAAAGAGAAAGAATTTTCCTAAAATATTCTGGCCCTTCTTATCTCTAGGCAGAGGTTGCCAAACTCAAGCTAGAAAGTTTAGGGAAAGGATGAGGTATTATACTCCTTTAAATCAAGCGTGTTTTGAAATTTGTGGTAATTATTATTTTTAGAAAATCAACTGGTGAGAGTTTTCTAAACGTTCCCAAAGCACAGCAAAGGTCCATTGTTTACCATACAAATCCAACAATCTATGATGATTACCTGGCTATGTCAGTGGGAAAATTGGATAAAAGGACAGCACTGACCACCAAAGGGCAAGGAAAGTAAGCAAAGGCTGCTGGTAAAACACCAAGAGGAAGCTTCTCCATACACTAGTTTACTCAGTCTCAAAAAAATTTTTTGTTCTTTTAAAACAGTTTCAGGATAGATAACTTGTAGCAGCTGGTCATCAAATTTGCGTACACTCATGGAAGGCCTACATTGCTAAGACTGACTATGAATAATACATCTATCGGCTCTCCAGGGAGGATTGGATTGGTTTGTTGCTCCTTCACAGTGTCTTCCTACTGCCACTCAACAATAGCTGGATGAAGCCAGACCGTCACCCTGAATGGTGTGTGGTTACAGTCACAGACACTGCATTTGTGGGCACCCTACATTTCTGAGATAGAGTTAGCTGATAGAATTACCAGAACGTAATCAAATGCAGTCATTGCAGAGGGAGCCTTCTATCACGTTACCTCTGAACATATTTTAATCTAGAAACACCATACACTGGATACAAAATGCATGACTACCTGACCTCTGGGCGTGGCCTAGGATATACTACTCTGAGCCATCTCCTATTTGCTTTCATGGGTAAATAGAAATCTTGAGCTAGGAACAGAGGGAGAGAATTTGAAAATTAAAACAGAGTCAAAGTCAGTATTTTTGAAGGCTCTTAAAAGAACAACAAAAGCAACAAAAAAAAGACAAGTTTAGATCACATCAGAGGTTCCCTATGTAGTCTTCAAAGCTGATTTCTTACAGTCAAAGCTACCCAGAAGAAGCAGGCACAGCATGATCAGGTTTTGCTCTATTATTCAATTGCAGCCAACTTCCAACTATTAAAAAAAAAAAAAAGAAAGATGATTTAGAATGACAGGATTGCTCATCTGTATTTCAAGGTCCTTCAACCAGTTTACTCCTTGATGTCCAGAGACCCCAAGATGGAGGTGAGTTTCTATTGCTACCGCTGTCGTTTTATCTCTTCGTGTTGACTGCAGCATGTGTTGGTTGAAGACTTAGAGCATATTGATTTATGGGCACGAAATATCATTGGATCATGTACTTGAAGTTCCTAACTGTAATCTAGTCACATTCTTAATGACACACACAAAAAGGAGTAAGAAGATTTTGGATTGTTGAATCATTGTTTCCAACAGTCAACTCCTATTATCATTACAGAAGGTAGGGTTGATCTTAGAAGAGTGGGATTCAGGACCTGAGTTTTAAGTTCTTTAGTGGAAGGAGGCAGGGAAGCGTTGGTGGCAACAACACCTGTTTTCTCCTCTGCCTCGGGGCCAGGTGCACCCTGTTGGAGGCTAGCAGAGATCTAAACACAGAAGAGAGGGTATTGGGGATGAGGCTAAGAGACTGTCACAGGCACACAGCCCCACAGTTTTCCTTTGAAGATGGAAAGAGTCCTCTGATACATAACATCATATATAACATCTGTATTACCACTAAATGGGCCTGGTAGATAGAACAAACATCACCTACCAGCCAGAAACAATGATTCGCTGACCATCTTTGGTCTCCAACCACCAAGGAGTTTTGGTTTATCCATTTATAGACATTCTTAGTTGAATCCATCAGATTTGCAGTCATCTCAGCCATGGTTATTTTCTTCTCTTAAACTAGGCATATTAGTGAGGTTAGGCCAGCACCTCAGCACCAAATTTGGACTTCATAATAAAGTAAACTACACAGGGGATAGAGGTCAGCATGGTGAGCACTTTGCTGTTCATCCCTATTTGGGGCCCAGACTGAACTGTTTCCAGAGGGCCAGGTCGCTGTGATGTGCTGACCTCTTTTGCTCAAAGTATTCACTCTCAGGGTGATTTGTGAGCTGCTGCTGAGCACGTAATGATCAGGACAGCTGCAAAAGCAGTCATGGCCCCACATATGTTCACCTGAACTCAGTAAATCAAATTGGGTTCTATAGAAAAGTTCTGTTGGGTTCTGACTGGAACCTCTTAGGATTCACCTTTGGATTCTAAGATGGAGCTGAGTATTGGTATGGGAAGATGGTCTAGTTGCTTCCAGCTACCTGGAAGGGGCCCATGATGATTCTAAGGCTGTAGCTTGTCCTTTAGCAGAAAAAATCCTTTTAATATCTTGCAATCACACACAAAAATAACTATAATAATAACAGAAGCTGTTTTCCTGTGTGTAATGAGAGCGTTCCTGAAGCTTCTACCTTGTCTTGGTGGTTGCTCTTTTTTCTTTTTCTTAAGAGTCATGGCAAAAATTAAATTTTATCAGTTTAAACAGAATGATATTTTAGAAATTAGAATCTGGCTAACAAAGGGTCTTTTCTTCCATAGCAAGAACTGCTCAGCAATGAGTATCTCAAGATACAACGAAGGCTTGAGGATGAGTTTCAGGCTATAGCTTGGGTCATTAAAAGTCCTGCAAAACTAGAATTCATCTTTCTTTTCTCTGTAGGCATTTAAAGATGCTTTTTCCCCTCAAAAATTAGACAACTTTAAAAAATTAAAATATATTTGACATATAACAAGGTGTAATTTTAAGGTATACAACATGTTAATTTGATTCATTTACATATTGTAATATGATTACCATTTTAGTCATAATTAGACCTCTATCATGTTACATAATTATCATTTTTTTAGTGGTTGGGATACTTAAGTTCTAGTCTCTTAGAACGTTTGATGATTATAATACAATATTGTTGTCTATACTCATCATGCTGTGCTTTAGATCTCTAGGGTTTATTCACTGCTCGTTGCAAGTCTGTACCCTTAAACAACATCTGTCTTATCCCCCCACCCTCCATCCCCTGGTAACCACTATTCTACTCTCTGTTTTTATGTGTTTAGCTTTTTTTAGATTCCACATATAAGTTATACCATACAGTACTTGTCTTTCTCTGACTTATTTCACTTAGCACAATGTGCTCAAGGTCCATTAATGTTATGGTAAATGGCAGGATGTCCTTCTTTCTCATAATATATATATGATAACTTCCATACATGCACCCCAATGTTCACTGCAGCACTATTTACAATAGCCATGACATGGAAACGACCTAAATGTCCGTTGACAGATGAATGGATAAAGAAGATGTGGTACGTACATACAGTGGAATACTACTCAGCCATAAAAAAGAATGAAACAATGCCGTTTGCAGTGACATGGATGGCCCTAGAGATTATCATACTAAGTGAAGTAAGTCAGAAAGAGTAAGACAAATACCATATGATACCACTTATATGTGAAATCTAAAATATGACACCAATGAACTTATCTATGAAACACAAACAGGCACACAGACATCGAGAACAGACTTGTGCTGCCAAGGGGGAGGTGGGGGAGGAATGAGTTGGGAGTTTGGGATTAGCAGATGCAAACTATTACATGTGGAATGGATAAACAACAAGGTCCTACTGTATAGCATAGGGAACTATATTCAATATCCTGTGATAAACCATAATGGAAAAGAATATGAATAAGAATGTATATATATGACATCTTCTTTATCCATTCATCCATTGATGGGCACTTAGGTTGTTTCCATGCCTTGGCTATTGTGAACAATGATGCAATAAACATGGGAGTGCAGGTATCTTATTGATATCCTGTTTTCATTTCATTTGGGTATATATCCAGAAGTGGAATTGCTGGATCATATGGTAAATCTATTTTTAATTTTCTGAAGAACTTTCATATTGTTTTCCATAGTGGCTGCACCAACAGTGTACAAGGGTTCCCTTTTCTCCACATCCTCGCCAACATTTGTTATCTCTTTTCTTCTTGATGATGGCCATTCTAACAGGTGTGAGGTGATAGCTCATTATAGTTTCAATCTGCATTTCCCTGATGATTAGCAATGTTGAGTATCTTTTCATGTACCTGTTGGCCATTTGCACGACTTAGATAATGTTTTTTGTTTTGTTTTGTTTTGTTTTTGCAGTACGCGGGCCTCTCACTGCTGTGGCCTCTCCCGTTGCGGGGCACAGGCTCCGGACGCGCAGGCTCAGCGGCCATGGCTCACGGGCCCAGCCGCTCCGCGGCACGTGGGATCTTCCTGGACCAGGGCACGAACCCGCGTCCCCTGCATTGGCAGGCAGACTCCCAACCACTGCGCCACCAGGGAAGCCCAGACAATGTTTTATCTAAAATTATTTGGTGTTAGTTTTCACGATCAAACAATAAATTCATTTCCAGGTAGATTTTTAAAGTAGTTTTAAGGCTCCTATAGAGATCATGTCTCATATATGCCATTTATTCCTTTATCCTGTAAATACCCCACAGATAAAGAGTACCTAGCCTTCCATACCTGGGCGTTCTTCAGCACTCCAACACTGAGACTGTTTTTCTCATTTTTAAGCTACCATAATTGTTTGCTCGCTCTGTGCTGAGCACTGTGCCAGGAACTTTAGATCGCTTATCTCATGTTCATCTAGCAATCCTGTGAGCTAGGTATTATTATTCCTATTTTTCAGAAGAGGAAACTAAGACTCCGAAAAGTTAAGGAACTTGCCTGATGGCACAGAGCTAAAGAGTGGAAAAGCCGGAATTCAAATCCAGGTCCCCCAACGCCTGCTTCCCCTCTGTGCTTTTGACTTTCCTGGGAAGCATTTCCCTTGTTCTTCACGTTCAGTTGGAGTAGCCTGTAATTTTGTTCATGTACCTCACTTTACAGTAAATATTAGACTGGTAAAGTAATCCTGCAGTGATGACGATGACGATAATTCTTCTCTTTCTTCTCTCTTTCTCCCTCTCACTTTAAACAAAATATTTTTTGAGTTCTCTAACATTGGCATATATCTATAAATTCAAATTTTTGTACAATGTTTTATAGATACCTTTACCGCATTTAGCGTTTACTCTATTTTTTGCTTGGAGAATTAATCTTACTTATTTTGTCAAACATATTGCTTTAGCTTTTTAGGTTATATAATAAAGCAGAAGTCCACAGACTCATAAAAATTTAGATGGGGAAGAGGCCCTCAGAGTTCTGTTCATCCAACCCCATCATTATATGGGCAAGGGAGGCCAGCCAGTGGTTGTGGGTCCCTTGGTTGAGTCAGAGCCTCAGTTACTCCCTTAAAACTGGAGGTAATTATACTACTTCTAAAAAGTTGTCCCAAAAGTTTGCAAATCAAGAAGTCATATCTAAATGGATGCTTTAAATTTTATTTAAAAGAATAAAAGACTCATACCAAATGGCAGCTGGTTTTGCTCTGAACATTTTCAGGAGTATCGCTGAGACACGCTGCTACCAGCAGACTGTGGCAGCTTGACAGGACTGCTCAGAGCAAGGCAGTCTCTTGAACTGGGTTCTGCCTGGGTTCTAATCAGAAGAGGGATGCTTGATGGCAGATTGGCCTCTGGGTGTTCAAAAGACCTTTTGGTTCCTTGCTCATATTTCTGTCAGTCCTTCTCTGCCTTTCTCCAATATACAAGGGAAAATCAGAAGAAGGGGACCAGAATGTCTGGGAGGACAAATGAAAAAGCACCAGAACAGAGTAGGCTGGTGGTTTGTTTGAGTTGAGTCTGCTTTCAGTGCCACACAAAGAGGCCCATCAGTGATGTGTGGACAAGTGACAGCCGTGGTACTTAAAAAAAAAATCAATCCTTTACTTGCATTCCAAGCTCCTATTTGGGGAGAACAAATTTCAAATAGTACTTCCTAAGAGAAGTTGGTAAATATTTGGTCATTAACTAGAGACTAATGTCTCCCTCAAATTTTAATGAATAAAAAATTTAGCTCCCCTCCTTTCTAATTCCTTGCTTATATACCACTGATTATGTTCATGTAGGCTTTAGGATGAGTTACTCTTGGCTGTGCTTCCTGCCTTCATGTTTATAACTGCATTTCTCTAAACGAAAAGCATCCGTTTTGTTCCGGCATAGACACTAGGATAAGCATGGTTTCATACGTTAAATAAATTATATTTAAAATGAGGCTCTTTTTGTTTTGCACGGACTAAGACACACAACGAAGACAATCAATGAAAACCAGAAGGTCTGTTGCTACAATTAAGAACATCAAGACCAGGCAGCAACCGATAAAGGAGGTCAAGCCGCACATACATGGATGAAGCCAATTTCTCGGAAGATGCAACTTCTAAGAAACAGGAGGATTTGCCTTATGATGGGGACTTCTCCCAAATTCAGATGTACAACGATTACAATTTTACCTCAAAATATGACATCCTTGATGTCTCAAATCAAACGAATTTAACAGAAGAGGACCTTCAAGAAAAGGCTACACATAGAGAGACTTGCAGAAAGGCAGATATGGCCATGACTTTGGATAAAACAACTGAAAATGCTGTCAGCAAAAAATATAATAAAGAGAATCAATGCACCATAAATCTTCATATTCCATCTAACCAAGGAGACCCTTCAAAGTCAAACATTCCTGATATTTTACTCCATCATGTTTGCAAAGAGGAATTCTCAAAAGGTCAAGGCATTAATTGTGAAACTCTCCCAGAGATCTCTAATGCTGACAGTTTTGACGGAGCTATTATTAAAAATATTATTTTGCAGCATGTTACGAATTCTTGGCCAACAGAGCAAACCTCGGAACTCACTGACCAACTCAACTCCAAAAGCGATGGTGAAAACAGCAATAAGCCCAGGTGTTTGCCAACCACGACAGAAGAAAACACCTCTGATTTAGAAGATCTGGTCGCTGCTGGAGAAAGCAACCATCAGGAAAATTCAAATTTTCTAACTAAAATCAAGAGTCCAGGTGATAAAGAAAAAAGTTGCCAAGGGCAGACACCCCAGAAACAGCAGGCTGAAAAAGCAAGTTCAGGCAACAGGTTCAAATATGGCCAAGGTCAAGTTCATTACTGGTTCTCTGATTCCTCTAAGGTTGCTCCTAAAAATAACATAACTGACAAACCACTTACAACTGATAAACAAGCCAGCTTTTCTCCTAAATTGAGAGATAAGTCAGCTATTGTGTAAGATATTTCAGAAAGCATGTCTAGATCAAACGGTGTTGAAAAACAAGAGCAGAAATGGAAAACTCCTGAAACTTCACAACAGATAGAGGTAAGTGAAAGCTGTCTCCAGCAAACATATAAGCAGGGCCGCTACTCATCTATATCATTGTGGGTCTCTGGAGGGTGCATAGAACTGAGGTGTAGGTCTGAGGTTCTGGGTTCTAGTTCTGGCCCAATACCTTGACCTCTCAGAAGCTCAGTGGGTCTTCTCCTGAGAAGAATCAGGGGCTGAACTAACAACAACACATAATAGAATAAAATCCAAGTTCTTCAACCTGGAATTTGCGTTTCCCTGTTTTTCATGTCATCCTACTCTTCTAAACTAAACTCCCCCCTCCCACCCCAGGAGTCATCCTTAGGTACCTGGCTGGCCCTGCCCTCTCTGAGATCCTGCCTTACGTGGAACATCCCACCTCTGCTTACCACAGACCTGCTCATTTTCATGGCCTCCTTCAATTCCCCACTGGCCACAGGACTTCTCAGAACCCCCTAGTCACAGTCTTTCCCATCCTTGTTTGTTTAGTATTCTGTCAGAGCATTTATCTCAGCCCGCTTTGGATCCTAACGATTTAGAAACATCTGTTCCTTCCACTAGATTTGAAGACTCTGGAGGCAGCCACCTCGTCTCCATCTTTCCTTTGCCCAAGTTCCCCCAGAGGCCTAGCCTTCTGTTTGCACATATTATGTCCTTGGTTATGAATGCTCAATTGGACTGAATTAAGATCTTTAATAACACGCTTCAAGACTGTTATATTGGTAACTATTTAGTACAAAATTTTGCTAATGTTTACTTTACACTATTTCCCCTTTCCGCATCTTCCCATCCTTCCACCCACCTTCCCAGCATGCTGAGGCTCAGGATCTCATTGATTGTTTGAGGTTCAATAGTTAGGTAAGTTCACAGTAATGATCAAAGTAAACACTGTAGCTCTCTGGCACTTTGCCAGGACTGTATGATCTTTCCTTTAAGCCTTCTATGAGGGGCCCCCTGACTGAACGTTCTCTGCCTATTTCCATTTCCACCTCTTTATGCTTCAGCTGCCTTCCCTTTCAGCTGAACGTTCTGGGGAGTTTGAGCAGAAGCCCCCACCCCTGACACACACACACATACACACATACCGGGAGCCAGCAGCCCACCTGGCCTCGACTGGGACGCTTCTCTCAGTCATGGAGAAATCTGCACCCCTGTGACACTGGGAAGTCTCCACGTTCCTCATTCTGCTTGCAGGAGAACACCCCTCGGTGGGCACAGTTCTCAGTGCCCTGTGGTTAGTAGGGGCAGAATGAATATCAAGTTCATCTGTCTCTGGCAATGGGAGCCTGAAGTCAGGTGTCTGATTCTCTCTCGTCCTGTCAATTCAGGTTGGAGAACTGGACTCTATAGGTTCCACAGCCACCGTATAATTGAGATATTCGTAATAACCACAGTCTAGTTTGACCACTACAGTAGCTCTCTGGCACTAGCGTGTTTGTGAGCTGTGTGTGTTGGGAACAATGGGAAGACCCTCAAGGTGAATCACTCCAGAATCTGAACTCTTATCCAGTTAGCCTGTGGTGAGTAGAAAAGGGCTGTGTGAACAATCACTATCTTGACACATTTTGGAACTTAACACTTACTGTTATTCTCTGGAGTGTGGCTACCATGTGTCTGAGTGTTAGTGAGAGCGCCAGCAATAGAGCCGGTGACGAGATCAACAACGGTCCTTTGTGGAACCTATGGTCTAGCTGTAGGAGAAATATGTGAGTATTCCTCGTAATAGTAACAAACATGATAGTAGTAACAGCTAACATAAACGCTTACCATATGACAGATACTATGGTAACATTTAATTCTCATCACAACACTATGAGGTAGGTTCTATTACTAGAACCTGGGTTCTAGTAAAATGGGTTCTATCCCCATTTTACTGTTGAGGAATTTGAGGTTTACAATGATGAAGTAATTGCTCTGGGTCACCTGGCAGATAAGTGTCGGAGTGGAATTTAACCTTGGCATCAGGGCCCCAGCTCTTGACACAACTGGGTGGCCTCCATGATGACCAGAACACATCGAGTCATCCTGAGTAATGGCGTCATGATCACTATCAACAGTCACGTTTTCTTATCCTTTAAATGCGCAGATGGAGCCCATGGTACACATCCACCAAGAACATCTTGCAGGTACTAGCATTTTAAAAAATACTTATTTATTTAATTTTTGGCTGCATTGGGCCTTCATTGCTGTGCGTGGGCTTTCTCTAGTTGTGGTGAGTGGGGGCTACCCTTCGCTGTGGTGCTTGGACTTCTCATTGTGATGGCTTTTCTTGTTGTGGAGCACAGGCTCTAGGTGCACAGGCTTCAGTAGTTGCAGCACGTGGGCTCAGTAGTTGCAGCTCGCAGGCTCTAGAGCGCAGGCTCAGTAGTTGTGGCACACAGGCTTAGTTCCTCCAAGGCATGTGGGATCCTCCAGGACCAGGGATCCAACCCATGTCCCCTGCACTGGCAGGCAGATTCTTAACCACTGGTCCACCAGGGCAGTCCCAGTACCAGCATTTTTAAACCTCTTTGATTTAGATATACATTTTGCAAAAAAAATTTTTTTAAAATAGTGATTGGTAGTGATTGCCACAGACTTCTGTTTTCTGTACTTAATAAAACTGCAGTGCAGCTGAGATGAATGATAACCAAAACTTATTCTTTCTTACATAGGAATAGAATCTGAGACAAGTCTCTCTAAGATGCCATTGACTTCTCAGAAAGACCCTTCCTCAAGTTCTTCTTACACATTTCACACGATATCCCAAGGGAAACAGATGTGTCAGAAGTTAAAAGAACAGACTGATCAACTGAAGACTAAAGTAATACTTTTAAAGCTTATTATGAAAGATAGAAATAACCAAATTCAAACGTAAGACACTATGCCCTTAACGAAATATTGCATTTTTTCACTGCAGGTACAAGAATTTTCCAAAAGCATAGCACAGGATTCTCCCTATCATTTGCAAGATAGGAGGCTGGTAATAAATTTTATCAAGTTTTAAAAATCTTTTTAGGAAATTTCACATGGGAAAATACAAATGACTTTATAGTATCATGTTTTCTCTACATTGGTGGGAATAGAAATGCTCTGATAAGAAATGCTTTGCTGAAGATGAAACTATCTTTGTGTTACAGGGACTAAAAGAGCTTAGAGCTTTCTGTTTCTATATGTATTTAGCCCTTTCTCCTTCTCAGGGATCTATTACTTATGGCTGTTTTTCCTCAGCAGTCATCCCATAATAAATATGAGACCATGGTAAGTTCAAGAGAATAATATGTCAGCTGTTGTAAAGGGCAAGCACATCCAGATTTGATGGGTCCTGGGGGATACAGGCTACAAAAATGGCCAGTATCTGGCAACTCAATATGTAAAATTTTGAAAACTTAAAATTAATCTTGAAGCCATGCTCTTCAGATCAAAACCTTTGACTTTCGCATCCTTGCTTGTTGTTGCATTTAATCAAATCATTAATTTATGTTGTAACCATAGCCTTGTTCATCAGCGTCAGGGTCGTGGGAAGTGGGGGTGAAGCATGGCAGTGGGGCAAAAAGCTGAGACTACTAGAACCAGGTGTGTGTGAAGTTGAAGATGTAGTTTAGGTCACTGGGTCAGCAGCAGGACAGATGGCCAGAAGTCCTGACATAAAGGACACGAGCAAAGCTCAGGGCAGTCTGTGCTTCAGAAACCAAACAGTATAGACAAAAACTAGGAGGAGGCAAATGTTGAGACACAGTTCATTATTCTTTCACCATAGTAATTAAATAACTCATACATTCATTCGACAGCATTTGTGGGGTACTTCCTATGAGTCAGACTCTGTATCAGGCATTAGGAATTTGGAGATGATGAAACATTTCTTTTTCAAGCGACTTATCGTCTCCTAGGAACAGACCAGTAAATCAACAAGTAACATGCAGCTTGGGAAAGGTTACATATGATACTAATGGCAGCACTGAAGAGGCTCACCCTTGCCAGTGAGACGGTATTTTAGAAGGCTTCCTGGAAGGGACTTCTGAGCTGGGCATGTAGGAAGAATATGGCAGAGTAAGGGCAAAGGTGTATTCCAGGAAAAGGAATCAGCAGGTGCAGTGGCACAGGGACAAGAAAGTGCTGAGAGTGTGAGGAACTGTGTGGCAGTGTAATTGACCAGATGGAGCTCAGGGGGAAGGGAGGAGACTGGAGAGGTAGATAAGGACTACATCATGAAAAGCCTTTACACCACGCTAAGGAGCTTAGATTAATTTCATCCTGAGGTGGAGTGATGGGGCAACACTGGAGGATTCAAAGCTGAGAAACAGCAAGCACCATGGGGGCAAGACTGTAGGGACAGAGATCGGCTAGAAAGCCATAATCCAGGTAACAAGTTATATGAAGTCCTAAAGCAAGGCTGGCAGTGAGGATGGAGAGGGCACAAATCCAAGAGTTTAAGGAAGTGGCGGCAGATTGAACCAGGTAAATAAGAGAGGAGGCTTGGATGCATTCCAGATTTCTAGCTTGGGTAACCAAGGTCAGGAATAAAAGTGGAGGATCCAGTTCAGAATGGGTGTGCCAGGTAGGCAGGAGGCCAGATGTCACATTCAGTTTGGGACATTTTGAGGTACCCATAAGACATCCAATTAGAGAGGTCCAGTAGGCAATTAGAGCAATGGATCTGAAGCTCAGAGGAGTTGTTTGGGCCAGAAATGTAAATTTGGGTATAGTTTTATGTTGAAGCTG
Organism: Grampus griseus; assembly: GCF_964374135.1. Classification (NCBI taxonomy): domain Eukaryota; kingdom Metazoa; phylum Chordata; class Mammalia; order Artiodactyla; family Delphinidae; genus Grampus; species Grampus griseus. The sequence continues at coordinate 87,991,867 of NC_139017.1, forward strand.
TGGGGTATAGGCGATTGCTCAGGCAAACACGCAGAGTAAGCAGTGAAGAAATCCAAAGATAGGATCATAGGAAGCAGAACCAGGGGCAGGTAAAAGAAGAGGGGTCCTCAAAGGAGATCGATGAGGAGAGACTCAAATGGTCGAGGCAGACCTGGAAGGGGCAGAGCTATAGAAGCCAAGAGAAAAGAGGGTTTTGAGAAAGAGGGAGTGGGCCACACCATCAAATCTTCAAGTAAGGAAGGTAAGCAAGATGTGCATTGGATTTGGCAACTGAGAGGTCATGAGGGAGCTTGGCAACCCTGATTTCAATGAAGTGGTAGTTCTACAGAAGCCAGATTGCAGGAGTTAAGGAGTGAATAATAAAGGAGATCTCCTAAAACCCAGGCTTTCAGAAACTGGGAGAACATAAAGTTTTAAAAGGCCAAGCAAAGCAGAGGAAACTGGTTCAAGGCATTAGCCTTCTTGAGGAAGTTTCAGGAAGTTTCTTCCTATGTTAGAGGGTATGTGGGGATTTGTGTCGGGACTGAGAGAAGAGGAGAGAGGTGACTCCTTAGGAAGGTGACTCCTTAATTCCGGGCCCATCTGGTTCAGTGAAGGAAGGCCAGACAGGGCTAAAACTAACTTTCTCAGGGTGAGCAGCACACGGAGAAAGCATTTGGATTTTGCAGCAAACATCCTGGTTCTATGTGTTGATTGTACAAGCTTAGACATGTAGCATGTCTGCCTATCTTAGTTAAGAGAGTTAAATGAGGTACATTTATGGCAAGAAAACTATGCCCTATCTTCTTCTGAACACAATTAAAATTCCAAGATCCCAAATTATAATTCATAATTGGCTTGCTTCACTTTTCTCTTTCCTTTGAATACCTAATTCCTTCTCATGGCTTTAACCATCATTTTCATGCTACCAATTCCTAAATTACTAGTCCTCACTTCTCATCTGGAGCTCCAAATGTTTGTGTTGATCTTCCTTTGGATCTCCCACTCTTACCAAAAATTCTACCTTGCCCAACATTGACATCTTCATTCAAACTTGTTAGCCTTTCCAAATTCCTCAGTTTCATCAGGGGGTTCACATTCTTCCCACCTCCCACAGTAGAAACCTTTGAGTGTTATCTGTGATATTTATAGTATCAGTCAGGGTCCTGGCAAGAACAAGAAGGCTTACTCCAGTGGAGTTACTGAGGAGAGCTTAGTAAGGCATTATTTTACAAAAGCATGGGCAAGGTTAAGGGAAACCAATAAGGGATAGAAAGCATCTCATGGAAGGAACATGGGGCAGAGGAATGGAGGAAGAGCAGATAATGGAGCATAAGAAGAGTAGCAGTAGCTGTAGGGGTAGTTGACAAGTTCTGCGGCTTTTGATAGAGACACAGCCAATCCATGATGATACAGACAGGAGGAAATCAAGGAAATAAAGACCCTACCTCATCCTTCTTCAGTTCCTCTCTCCTGCTGTTGTCTTCCATTGGCTGAAATCAACCAAAGCCAGAGGCATGGGAGCCTACTGATACAGTCCATTGAAGGCCAGCCTCCTGGCTGGGGCACAGAGAAAGTTGGAGGGTGGATCTGGGGTGAGGAGAAATGGAAAACATCTACCACACTTGCCATTTTTTATACCCGTATAGCCAGTATGCTTCTAAACTTGTTTGTTTATTTTAATAATAGTAAGAACTAATAACAATGAAGATGAGAGCTACCATCTATTGAGGGTGTACTATGCTCCTGGCACTAAGCATTATCTCATTTAATTTTTACAATATGAGGTGAGGGCTATTATCTCAAATCAGAAAACTGAAACTTAGAGTTCAAGGTGACTAAAATCATACAATTAGTAGGTGACAGTCTGAACTTGAACCCTGGTGTGTCCGATTCTGTAATCCCATGATGCAGTATTCTTGCCCTTGGCAATATCTCTCCAATTCATCCTTTCCTCTCCATTTTCACGGATACTGCCTGATCCAAGCCCTCTTGAGTCCTTTAAGCCTGACTTAAGTCTCACTTCTTCCACTGAGCCATAGCAAAGTATTCCATCCCACAGTCTGTTTTCCCAACTGGAATAAAATCCCTGAGACCAGGGACTGTGCCTGATACAGCTTTTGTGTCTCTCACACTTTTGGCCCAGGACCAAACATGGGCAGTGCTCAGGGAATGTTTAGTGACTGGGGCTGCAGGGCTGCAGCCTCTGTGCATCGAGATAAGACCCTGACCTGTACAGTTTAAACATTCATCTGCATGAGGCTACATCTGGAAGACCCATTTGAAGCTTTTGACTAAACTTCCCGATGTTCCTTCCCCACTTCATCCCCCAAGTGCCATAGATTCAATCCCAGGTCCTCTAACTTCAGTTGTTTTCTAATATCTATGTGACTTCTGACATACTTCCTAGAGCCCCAATTTCCTCCTCTATAAAACTGGGATAATAAATCTACTTTGCCACGTTTACAACATTGATGCGTGGATTAAATAAGATAATGAATGGAAAAGTGCTCTGTGAGCTAAAAATTATTCTGCAAATATGTAGGATTATGAATGTCCCATTAACAAAAATTTAAACACCTCCAAGTGGGTTCTAGGAGAGAAATCAGAAGTGACCATATTTTTCAGCTATGTGCTATGAGGTGTCATAAATGCTGAGATGGGTCTTGGGTTGTCTATATTTTAGATGTCAGACTCTGAAACAAAACAATTGCCAGGAGAAGGATGATGGCTTTGTTTTGACACTACTGTGGGGTACATCCTCATTGTGTTTTGGGAAAAACCAACTACACACACAGGCTTACCTGTGAATGATTCCAGTGACTCCACTGTTATAGGTCCTCGAGAAAATGCAGGGACACCTCGAACTGCTGGAATAGGAGTTTCTGGCCAATAAGGAAAAGCATCTGACTTTGAAACAGCAAGTCCACAAGCGTGAATCCCCAGCTGTCGATGAATTTGATCCAGAAAGGTGAGGCTTAAACTGTGTAAGGTGGAAGGGTCAGAGGTAATCTCCTTCAGGTGGGATTCTGATGCGGCTGATGGCTTAGTGCTTGGAGAGCCATTGGTCTTGGGTCAGCAAAAACTGTGCTCCCATTGAATAAGTGTCACCCCATGCAACAAGCAGTACGGAATTCCTGCTATGTGTAAGGTCCTGTGCAGGGCACTGACCCAGATAGAGTGCCCCAAATGAACAATGGTCTCCTGGAGGAGAGACATTGTGCCACCACCTTGCATTTTGTTGGATGTCATTATAATTGGTTCTGAGACTCAGAAGAGTACAAGAAACTCTAGAAAGGCTCACGTGTTAACCCCAGAGGACCCTCTCCTCTCCAAGCTCCTCCTGTCCTGTCCTCTCCTTCATCCCACTCCTGCCTTTATTTCCCCTGCCTGGTTCTTCTTTTCTGTCCCTCTTTTTCCTCATGCACAGACAATTCCAAAGAGACAGCAGGCAGGAATGAATCATTGTTACATTGGTTAGTGTTGGGGTAAGGGACCCACAAATCCTGATAAAGGCAAAATGTTAAGGCTTGAAGTCAAATGATTCCTGAATTAATTCACATTAGAAACTTGGGTGCACAATCATATCGAATGAAGATTCCAGCTGGCCCTTCTGATGCCACCATGCCCCTCTCTTTCCAATCTAAATAATTTTAAGATGTAGTCCAGGACTCAAGGCTAGGATTGTTTCCATATAATTTCCTGGGATGAATTTAAAGAACCCATTTAGTAGGCTTAATATTTGTAAGTTCAGCTCTTTCTATTCATAGCATTTTAACACGAATTCATTCTTGATGCCAAAATATTTTAATGGTTTATATTCTGGCACTAGCATCCTGAGAAATTACTTCTTCAAAATGAATGAAATCTCTGTCTATTGTTATTTCAATACTGAGTAATTAGACAGCAAGGATGAGGTTTTAATATTGATTTTTTCCCCCAAAGGCATTTTTTTCTTGGAAAAAAGGATCTCCACATGCTTTCACTATTTGTTTAAAAACTAATAGCGTAAGGATATTTATTTTCCAAGAAATCCCACTTGTTTTGGCAGTCGTCTTAAAGACAGGCCTCTGTGCGCATTAAGACCAAAGTTATGCAATGCCTTATTTATATCCTAGTTACACCCACACTGCGCCTGGCCCCAGTATAAATCAAAAGAGTTTCAACTGCAATTATATCCCATATACAGGAGAAGCTGTCAACACTGGGGCAAGGGAAGGACTCAGCCTCTCCCAAAACTCACCTCAGAACTGCCTCAGAGCAAAGTGTGCTCAGCTCCTCTTGTTCTCAAATGGGCAAAATGTGGCAAAGAGCAGAACCCAATCCAACCCTTGAGGTCGTGGTGTGTCGAAAACCTTCTAAATGATGGGTCCAAAGGCTATTGTTGATGGCTTTCTGTAAAGGAAAGAATTGTGCAAATTAATTGGCTAATTGCTTAAGTCAGCTATTGTGCTCTTATTAAAACCTTCTTATTATTGCCTTTGAAAGGTAATATTCAAAAACATTGTTTGGATTTCATGTATCTTGTTTGTCAGAATGTAGTCTGATGGTCATTTGATTCTTTCACACACTAGCACCAGAAGCCAAGGAGTCAAGAAATGGTGTTCTGCCTCCATCAATCCCTCCTCCCTGATACTATCGGCATACACTCTTGTCTTCTGTTTTACAGAAAAGATCACAAATTCCCTCAAGAAATGTCTTTTCTCCACCTCCAGTTCTGCATGTTTTCACCTCCTCTTTCTTCCTTCACTCACCTTCCAACCTCTCCAGCCTTGGTCCTTGAGCCTATCTCTTCCCGCTACCTTGAGGCCTCGCTCCATCATTTCACTTCCTTTAAATTTTCAGTCTCCCCTTGTCACCTGATGAATTCCCTTCTGACTGCCAGACTAGAACATATTTTCCTATATTTTACTTATCAGTCTGGTTTTCCAGGTTTAGATCTTTGTCCCACCACTCGTTGAATAGGGCAGCCTTTCCCCATTGGTAAAAAGCCACTTTTATCATATACAAAACCCCCATGTGTACATGGGATTGGATCTATCCTCCCCATTGTTCTGTTTCTATTTCTACATTAACCACATAGTTCTAAATTACTATAGGTTAGTGTATATTTTTAAATGTTTCTTCTTTTAAACTTTCTTTAGCTATTCTTGTATACTCTTCTTACTAATAAACTTTATAATCAGCTCAGCAAATTTCTTTTTTTTCATTGATAGAGTCACTTTTATTGAGAAATATAGTTTTAGGAACCAAATTTCTTTAATAAAATTCCATTTGAATTTTGTTTAGGATTTTGTTGAATTTACAGATCAGTTCAGGAAAAATTAAAATCTTTGCAATGAGTATTCCCATCCCATTCCCATGAAAACATCCCCAGCATGTTTTCTTCATGTAGATTTTACATGTTTTGTCAAATTTGTTCTTAGCTATTTTATACTTTTTCTGTGTTTTTTTTTAAGAGTCAAGATTATACACATACCTTATAAAAAATATTTATTTGGCTGCATCAGGTCTTAGTTGCAGCACGTGCAATCTTCCTTGCGGTATGCGGGATCTTTCACTGTGGTGCATGGGCTCTTTGTTGCGGCACGCGGGCTTCTCTCTAGTTGTGGCATGGGCTCTAGAGCACGCGGGCTCAGTAGCTGTGGCATGTGGGCTCTCTAGTTGTGATGCATGGGCTCCAGACCGTGGCAGGCTCAGTAGTTGTGGCGTGCAGGCTTAGTTGCCCCACAGCATGTGGGATCTTAGTTCCCAGACCAGGGATCGAACCTGCGTCCCCTGCATTGAAAGGCAGATTCTTGACCACTGGACCACCAGGGAAGTCCCTCTGTGTGTTGTTAATAGATGTTTTCTCTAATCCATATACAGGAAATAAAGAAAATTGTATGTTTAACTTATACGGGGCTACCTGACACAGTCTTGTTCTTACTATTTCGTTGATTTTCAGTTGACAGTCTTAGTTTTTAGGTATGACAATCAGAAACAAATAATAGTTCCCCTCAACTTCACTTTTCCCCTTAAATATTTATACATTATATCTTTTCTTCCCACCAACTTTTCTATATCACATTTCTTTTTATTGCTTTATTTCATTTGCTAGGTTTTCCCAAAAAACATTGAATAATACTTGTGAAAACAATCATTCTTGTCATGTTCCTAATGGTATCGGGAATTCTTCCAAGTATAATGACTGCTGTAGGTTCAAGTAGATAAGCTTTATCGAGAAAGTTTCCATCTATTCCTAGCTTACTAGAATTAGATATTTTTAAATTTAGGAAAAAGTTTAATCACATGGGGTTTAGAAATCTAGTTAATCTCCTTTATGAATCTAGTGAAATATATTAATAAATATCCTAATGTTTATCTATAGAATCAGTTGGGAAAATTTCCCCTTTCTTTTTATGTTCCAGAAGAGTTACTTAAGGTCTTTGGTAAACTCACCCATAATTCCACTTGGATTTGGTGCTTTTGGGGGGGCAAAATCATAAAACCCCTAGAACATAACAAAGTAGAATACCTAGATGACCTTTGTTATGGTGATGGTTTTTGAGATACAACATCAAAGGCACCACCCATGAAAGAAATAATTGATAAGCTAGACTTCAAATTAAAAACTTCTGCTCTGCAAAAGACAATGTAAAGAGAATGAGAAGATGAGACACTTCTCGTAAAGGACTGTTATCCAAAATATGCAAAGAACTCTTATAACTCAACAGTAAGAAAAAAACCCAATTAAAAAATGTACTAAAGATCTTAACAGACACCTCACCAAAAGAAAACATACAGATGGCAAATAAGCATATGAAAAGATGCTCCGCATCATATATCATCAGGGAAATGGCAAATTGAAACAACAATGAGATACCACTACACACTATTAGAATGCCCAAAATCTGGAATGCTAAAAACACCAAATGCTGGTGAGGATGTAGAGCAATAGGAACTCTGCTTTATTGCTGGTGGGAATGCAAAATGCTACAGCCAGTTTGGAAGATAGTTTGGCAGCTTCTTTCAAAACTAAATATACTCTTACCATATGATCCATCAATCATGCTCCTTGGTATTTACACAAAGGAGATGAAAACTTATGTCCAAAAACATGCACATGGATATTTCAAGCAGTTATATTCAGAACCATCAAAACTTGGAAGCAACCAATATGTCCTTCAGTAGATGAACTGCACTAATTAACTGTGGTCTATCTAGACAATGGAATATTATTTGTGCTAAAAAGAAATGAGCTATCAAGTCATGAAAAGACATGGATGAAACTTAAATGTATATTACTAAGAAAGAAGCCAATCTGAAAAGGCTACATGTTGCATGATTCCAATTATGTGACATTCTGTAAAAGGCAAAACGGGCAAAAACAAAAAGATCAGTGGTTGCTAGGGGTTAGGGTGGGGGGAGGGTTGAATAGGCAGAGTACAAAGGATTTTTAGGGCAGTGAAAATACTCTGTATGATATCCTAAAGGTGGACACATGTCATTATACATTTGTTCAAACCTATGGAATGTACAATACTAAAAGTAAATCCCAATGTAAACTATAGACTTTGGGTGATTATGATGTGTCAATATAAGTTCATTAATTATAACAAATCTACCACTCTGGTGGGGATGTTGATAATGGGGGAGGTTATGTATGTGTGGAGGCAGTGGGTATATGGGAAATCTCTGTATCTTCCTATCAGTTTTGCTGAGAAGCTAAAACTTCTCTAAAAAAAAATATTAAAAAATATACCACTCACATTCTCTGATCACTGGAAATTAATAATAAAAAGATAGTAAAAATCTAATCAGAAAATTTTAACGCTCATCTAAATAATTCTTGTGTTAAATAGGAAATAAAAATGGAGGTTAGGAATAATCTACAAGTCAATAATAAATGAGAAAATAACATGAAAACCAATGTAGTATAGCTAAAGTAGTACTCTGAAGAAAATTTATAGTTTTAAAATGCATTTATTAGGGGGGAAAGTTCAAAACCAATAAACTAAGAATTCAAACCAGGAAGGCAGAAAAAGAACATCAAAATAAACCCCCAAAAAGGAAGAGATTCATAAAAGGAAGGAGAAATAAATGAAGTTTAAAATAATTTAATCAATAAAACATTTTCTTTGAAAATATCTATAAAATAAACCACTGGAAAGTCTGACTGAGAAGCATAAATAACATAAAGAATGAGAAAGGAAAAATATCAGAATAAAAATTTTAGATCAAATGGGATTGGACAATTTCATATCAACACAGTTTAAAATGTAGATGAAATGGACAAATCTCTAGGAAAATATAAATTATTAAACTCTACTCAAAAAGAGGTAGGAAATCCGAAAAGACTAATAACCAGACAAAAATAGAAAAGATTGTAAACAGTCAAACCCCCAAAATGTACCAAATCCAAGTGGGACTATGGGTGAGTTCAACAAAGACTTTAAATAACTCTTCTGGAACATAAAAAGAAAAGGGAAAATTTCCCAACTCATTCTATACATAAACATGATCCTTCTATTCCTGGTCTATGATCCATTTGGGGCTGATTTTTGTGAGGAGTGTAAGGTCTGTGTCTAGATTCATTTTTTTTTTGCACATGGATGTCCAGTTGTTCCAGCACCATTTGTTGAACAGATTATCTTTGTTCCGTTGTATCACCTTTACTCCTTTGTCAAATATCAGTTGACTAATTTTATGTAGGTCTATTTGTAGGCTGTCTATTCTGCTCTTTGGTCTCTCCATATAAACTTTATTTTTTAAAACATTTATTTTATTTATTTTTTTGGTTGCGTCAGGTCTTAGTTGCGGCATGTGGGATCTTTCATTGTGACACAGGCTTCTCTCTAGTTGTGGTGTGTGGGTTTTCTCTCTCTAGTTGTGGCATGTGGGCTCTCTAGTTGAGGCACGTAGGCTCAGTAGTTGTGGTGGGCTTAGTTGCCCCACGTCATGTGGGTTCTTAGTTCCCTGACCAGGGATCGAACCCAAGTCCCCTGCATTGGAAGGAAGATTCTTTACCACTGGACCTCCAGGGAAGTCCCCATATAAACTTTAGAGTCAGTTTGTCAATAGCCACAAAAGAAGTTGCTGGAATTTTTACTAGGATTGCACTGGATCTATAGATCAAGTTGGGAAGAACAGATATTTTGATAATATTGCGTCTTCCTATCCATGAACATGGACTATCTCTCCATTTATTTAGTCCTTTGATTTCACTCATCAGAGTTTTGTAATTTTCTTCATAGAGACCTTGTGCATATTGTTTTAGATTTATACCTACATATTTAAGTTTTTTGGACCTTAATGTAAATGGTACTATGTTTTTAACTTCAAATTCCACTTGTTCCTTAAAAGAATATAGGAGGGCTTCCCTGGTGGCGCAGTGGTTGAGAGTCTGCCTGCCGATGCAGGGGACACGGTTTCGTGCCCCGGTCCAGGAAGATCCTGCGTGCCACGGAGCAGCTGGGCCTGTGAGCCATGGCCGCTGAGCCTGCACATCCGGAGCCTGTGCTCTACAATGGGAGAGGCCACAACAGTGAGAGGCCCGCGTACCGCAAAAAAAAAAAAAAAAGAATATAGGAAAGTGATTGACTTTCATATATTAACCTTGTACCCTGCAACCTCACTATAATTGCTTATTAGTTCCAGAAGTTTTTTTGTTGATTCTAATTTTCTACACAGATGATCATCTGTGGACAAAGACAATTTTATTTCTTCCTTTCCAACGTGTATACCTTCTCTTTCTTTTTCTTGTCTTGTTGCTTTAGCTAGGACTTCAAGTACAACGTTGAATAGGAGTGGTGAGAAGGAATATTTTTGCCTTGTTCTTGATCTTAGTGGGAAAGAACTGGTATAATTTTTAATGTTTTGGAATTTGTTGAGATTTTTCTTTGTGGAGTAATATGAGATAAATTTTTATAAATTTAATGAATTTGAGGAAAATTAATTCTTTGGGGGCAAAATATATATTTATATTTATATATGCATGTACATATATACACATATACCTATATGTACATATACCTATGGATCAAGCTTGTTAATTAAGTTATTCAGATTTTTCATATCATTCTTTTTCAGTTGATATAAATCACTATTTTCCTAGAATCATAGCTCTTAGAACTGTAAGGGACTTCAAAATAATCAGATCCAGATAAGCAAAATATTGTTATCTCATGTTATAGTTGAGACATTGGAGGCACAGAAAGATTAAGTGATTTGCCAAAAGATACACAGCTAATGAATAACAAAATGAGAATTAGAAATATAGAACATGATAAATATAATTAGCACTACTGTACGTTATATATGAGAGTTGTTGAGAGTAAATCCTAAGAGTTCTCATCACAAGGAAAAAATTTTTTTCTTATTTCTTTAATATTGTATCTATATGAGATGATAGATGTTCAGTAAATTGTTGTGATAATCATTTCGTGTTGTATGTAAGTCACGTCATTATGTTGTACACCTTAAACTTGTCCAGTGCTGTATGTCAATTATATCTCAATAAAACTGGAAGAAAAAATTGAGTATTAGAGCCCAGGCCTTTGCAGTGAAACTATAAACAGGATGCCTGTCAGGGAAGGTGTCCATTACCCTTCCTGTCTGAAGATAGATGGCATTAAAAATGTAGATCAATGTTATATTCAAGAACTGTTGTTACTAATTAGAATGTTGACTGCATACTCAATAAGATGCCTGTGTGTTTATATTTACCTAGAAAAGTAGAAGGTGAAATCTTCACATTGGAGATGCTACTTGAAGATTTTAAAGAGAAAATTAATAAAGGCAAATACACTTCAGCTGTCTCTCTTCCCGTGAGTTCTCAAATCAACCTGGATAACTTGTCATCCACATCCTCTCCATCCTCAAATGAGGTAATATAGCAGCCTACAGCCTAATTTCATGCCAAGAAAAATGGTTTTTATGTATTTATAGAATCCTAATTAATGGAATCACTGAATTCTATCTTAACATTTCATGAAAATTTAACTTTCCAAAGGCCTATGAATCATATTATTTAAAGTGGAACCAGCTTTTAAGAATTAGAAGCTATTTCAAGTGTTGGTTTTTGAAATATCTTATTGGTTTAGGATGTAACAATGCAGCTTAAACTGATGAACTGCTAAAGAGCTATTTCTTCTGGATGAATAGTAACATTTTTTGTAGATCTTGCATGCCTGGAAGAAATAATTTTTCTTCTTAATAGTTTTGTACTATTTCTGCTACATAAAGAATAACACACTCAGTGAAAGAACCATTTCTCATGAGTCCACTTCTACATTTTCTTTCTCTCAAGTTAAATTCTTTTGGATTGTCTACATATGCAAAACCAGGAATTCAAATCAATTACCAGTGTCTTTCTATAGTACTTTTTGTAACCTCAACTATCAGAACATTTCAGAATACATGAAAATTCTGACAAATGGAATCATCTGGATAATTGCCTTAAATTGACTGTATTTGAAGACACAGCCCATGGCTGTTATTCAAAACTTGAATAGGTTTTTGTCAGAGTTTAGGACAGGATATTGAAGATTATATAAATGTTAGCCCTTCCAAACAAGTATGTTTGCCTCCTCAAAAATCCCATTCATTCAAGGCCCATCTTCAGAGTTAGCCCACTAACTCTGAAGGTTAGTTATATAACCTTGATGCATAGCCGCCCACTCCAGGCAGGATTCTTCATCCCAGCCTCTGTGCCCCCATAGCATCATGTCTCATTTGTCCTTGTGCCTTTGTACCCATCTTTGTAGCCCGAACAACTGACTGAATGCCTGGTATAGAGTGAGTACTCGGTATAGTAAACTCTGCACCACTGTGGATTTAACAAATGATCCCCAAGGTTCGCAGCTGGTTCTCTCTCTAGTCCTGAACCGAAATTAGCTTCAACATGGTGTGAGTGAGCCTAGTGAGGCAGCCCAGGCTCCTGTTCAGCACTCCCCTCAGGTCTGGGTTCGCTCTTCTTAACTGGCCTCAAGTGTATAGCAACTGTTGTGAGATGATGAGGACTCTATAACTTTGTGATAAATAGCCCTGAAAAGAGAGTCTACCTCTAGTATTAACCATTCATTCGGTAAATATTTCTTGCTAAATGCTAGGCACTTTTCTTGGTATTGGGGATACAATATAAACAAGGCAGACAAACCACCTGCCCTCAAGATGCTTACATTTCCATGAGGGACACATACAACAAACAGATAAAATTAACGTGGAATTACAGAATGTTAAAAGTGCTATGTAGGTGCAAGTAATAATGCATTCCTTAGGACTGTGAAGCCAGACTGCCTGGGTTCGAATATCAATATGAGCTCTGTCATTAATCAGCTTTGTGACCTTAAGAAAGTTATATAAACTCTGTGCCTCAGTCTCCTCCTGTATAAAGTGAGGATAATAATATCTGTCTAAGCTTCCAACTCCTTTAGCAAAAAGTCTTTGCAAACTGTAAAGGTCTGAGCCAACGGAACTATTATGTCTACTATAATTTTGTCATTATCATTTTAGACCCAGGGGTTTTTAATTCCATTATTTCTAATTCCTTTATAATGAAATATCTCAAAGCTGGCCCCCAGACCAGCAGCATTGGCTTCACCTGGCAGCTTCTTAGAAATTTTAATGATATTATTAGGACGTTTAAATGAGTTAATATACGTACTTAAAACAGGGCCTGGCTCACAGTAAGCACATTACCTGGGTGTTAGGTACCGTGACAATTAGGTGATGGGATATGACCAAAAGTAACTCACAGTGGGAGGGTAGGGTCAGAGGTGAGATCTGAATTGAGTACTGGGGGATAAGAATGAGGTAGCTAAGTGAGGAGTCCGGGGAAAGGGACTCCAGGCAGGATATGATGCTGCCTTAGGTGTGGTGTGGAAATGCAGAACCCATTTTGAGTCACCTCCTGTGCAACAGCAGCCCTAATGGCAAGTCCCTCTATGCGGCTCCCCAGTTACCCAAGCAGCACCCTGGCCGTCCTGCGTGGCGCCGGGGCCATGTGGGTGAGAGGGGACAGGGCGCCGCCCCCACCCCCCACCGGCACAGACACAGGAGGCCCCCTCTTCCGAGGAACTTGACAGGCTGGTCCCACAGCTCAGCAAAGAGGGCAGCGACGGGCCCCTCCTGAGGGTCCGAGAAGGGAGACGTGGACTTGGACCACCGCTTCCACCTCCGGGAGCCTGGCTTCCTTGGGGGCCCTCTCTCCGTAGAGACGCCCAGGGGAGGGAGGGTGGGAAAAGGGCAAGTGGTCACTTGGTCCCACTGTCCCAGGAGTGCTGAAATTAAATTCCCAGTGACTCTTCACCAGATTAAACAAAACCCAAATAATCCCCCAAAGTGGGGCGCCCAGGTAGCTCAAGAACTGACTCTAAAATTCAAACTGCTTTTTTTTTTTTAAAAAAAAAAAAACTAGACTAACCAGATCAAATGACCATGAGGTTGTCTTCGGCTTCCGGAGTAACGTCCTGCAGCCCCGTCCTGGCTCTGCTCAGTTCATTGCCTTGGCTCTTTAACCAACCAGTATGACTGAACGTGACTCTGAAATTGGCATAATTAAGATCACTTGGCCCTTATACTAACCGGCGCCCTGGGTGTTAGTGCTGGTGAGAGCTGCCTGTATTGCTAACCCTCTCCACTCTTTCAGAACTCAGGAGAAACCTGCTTGAGGTACCTGTTCTAGATCAGGGCTTTTGCAACTGCAGTCTGCCGTGGACTCACCTGCAGATCTTACTGAAACGCTGGCTTTGATTCGGTAGGTCTGGGGTGAGCCTGCAATTCTGCATTTCTAACAAGCTCCCAGGTGATGTCAATGCTGCTGGTCTGGGGACCACACTTTGAGATGATTTCATTATAAAGGAATTGGAAATACTGGGATTAAAAGCCCTGGGTCTAAATTAATAATGACAAAATTATAATAAGCAATAAACAGTAATAATTCTGTTGGTTTGGAGTTTTGCTGTTTGCATAGACTTTTTGTAGAAGAAAAATTGGAAGCTTAGAAAGGTGAAGAGATTTGCCCAGTGCAAATGACAGGAGACACTGGATCCCAGGTCTCCCAGTTCAGGCGGAGGGCACCCCCCCTACATTCTGCTAATGTAAATCTGCCTTAACTGTGAAGTGCGGAGATACTCCCTGAAGGCCCAGAAGTAATAAAAGAAAACACAGGGGAAAAATGAAGCAAAAAAAACCTCATTATTTTTTAAATTATAAAAGTGATACAGGCTTATTGCAAAAAAATCAGAAAATAGAGAAAAGTATACAGAGGAACATTTCACTGACAGAAAAACCATTGCTAATATTTTAGGGTATATCTGGTCTTTTTTTTTCTCTGATACACATACACATTTTTACAAAAATGGGATCATACATGTATTGGGGGCTTTTTTAAGAATTTTTGATGTGGACCATTTTTAACACCTTTACTGAATTTGTTACAATATTACTTCTGTTTTACGTTTTGGTTTTTTGGCCGAGAGGCATGTGGGATCTTAGCTCCCCGACCAGGGATTGAACCCGCGCCCCCTGCATTAGAAGGTGAAGTGTTAACCACCGGACCGCCAGGGAAGTCCCCATACATGTATTGTTTTAGGATATGCTTTTTACATTTAACATTATATCATGGGCCTCTCAAAAGTTATTGAATAAACCTACAGCTTCATTTTTAAGGACTGCACTGTATTTCATTGTATGGGTGTACCCTGATTCATTAAACCAATCCGTTATTGATGGACATTTAGTTTTTTCCACTTCTTTGATATTAGAAACACTGCTTCAGTAAAATCATTTTATATGCAAACCTTTGGCCACAGTTGATTAGTTCCTTTGAATAAAAACCTAGGGTTGCAGTTAATGGTTCAAAAGATACACAGTGAAAATTTGGATAAACTGGCCTTTAGCAAAGTGGTGCCCACAACAGTGCCTGGGAGTGAAGGTGCTTTCCAACCTGAGCCAAACCAGGGTATCTGTTTTCTTTTTCTCGCCAACCTTTGCTAAAGTGATAAAGGAAAACTGATACCTCATTGTGTTAATTTGTATTGCTTTGACTATTTGTAAAATTTACCCATTTTCATATGTTTCTTGGCCATTTCCACCACCTCTTTGACATGTCAACATTTCAACTAATGTTTGCAAAACTGAAACCACAGTAAATCTTTTTAAGAAAGGCAGACAACTTGAAAAATAGTAAGAGCAAACACTGTTCAGGATGAAGATTTTTATCATACAAAGTTGCTCTGACAAGGGCACGAAGGAGCAGTAGCTCTGTGGTTAAGGACACAAGTGTACGGGGAAAGGCTCAAATGCCAGCTCTGCCACTCACTCTGTGTGACCTTGACGAGCTGCTTAAGTTCTCTGAGCCGCAGATTATTCATCACTAAAATGGGGACGACATGCCAGGATGGTGGTAAGGAATAAAGGAGGTGATATGAGAGGTACTTGGCACAAGGAGCAATCAACAAATGGTTGTTTTTATGAATAAGAAAACACTGAAACCCTCCAAAAAATTAATGGATAAAAGATTAGAACTGAAAGTCACAAGTAGGATATACAACCAATAAATAAACATATGTGGAAATGTTTATCTCCTTTAATAACAGAGGAAATGTTAACACAGGGAGCCACCCCTACTTTTTAAATTAACAAGAACATTTTCAAGGGATAACTCCTGATGCAGAGGAAGGTGTAGACAAACGAGCCACCAACGTTGATGGCGGCTCTGTAATTCGTACAGCTTTGGTGGAAAGAAATTAGGCCACACGTATCATCACACAAGCACTTTCACAACCTTCGACCCAGACATTTCCTAAGGAAGTAATTCAAAATATAGAAAAAGCTGTCTGTACAATGATGCTTATTTCTCACTATTGTTTATAATGGTGAGAAAAGTACGTTTATTTTCTGTTTACATAAAGGGTAAAACCATAGTAAGGGTGGTGTCAGCCTTTTCAGTTCCATAGTGTGATTTTTTTGTGTGTGTTAAACAGGGACATATAAACAATCATTGAGGCCTCTAGATAGTCCCTAAACCTTGTTTTAATTCATAGTTGAATACATTGCTTTGGAAAGGCTTTTAGATTCTGCTAACCAGTGGTCAGATTGAAGGATTTAAAAATCATCTTAAATTGGTTCATCCTCTGGTGGAGCTTGGTGTAATTTGAAACTAAAGGAAAGAGAAAACAGGGTGGGGAGAGTATTCTCTCATCTGTACTAGATTTTTAAATGTCTGGAGAAGGAAGGAAGTCAAGGCAGGGTGGAAGCTTTCTTTCTCTAAGCCCCAGGCCGTTACAGCACAGGCCCCACTGAGTCAGAAATCAGAGTGGAGTCCTGAGATGGTGAGTTTGGCGGGGTCCGCGCGGCTTGCTGGGCTGTGCCTGAGCAGCCGAGGGGTGAGTGACTTCCTCGGTCACATCCACATCTGTGTGTGCTCTGTGGTGCAGGAGGAGCCTAACAATGCTGCGGGGAGGCAGGACAGCACAGAGACGACCGGTGCAAGCTGTGCCTTCTGCCACCAGGTCCTTGAATGGTGAGGGCTTCCAGCTGCTAAATTCCCAGGGTGGGTGGGAGCCGGTCCTGGGATAGTAACTCCAGTGAGGATGGGCATCAACTAACTGAACAGGTGCCAGCAGCCACGGGCCGAGTTATAGAATCGCAGATCTCAGGGCTGGACACGCAGCCCGGTCTCCCTCCCAACTGACAAATCCCTGGAGCAGCGGCTCTCAACTGCGGAGAGCATCAGCCTTACCAGGGCACTTGAAAATAATGCACATGCCTCAGCCCCACCTACTGTATCAGCCTCCCCGGGGTGAAGCCCTGGTGGGAATCTTTTTTTAATATTTATTTGTTTGTTTGTTTGTTTTGGCTACGTTGGGTCTTCGTTGCTGCGCGCGGGCTTTCTCTACTTGCGGTGAGCAGGGGCTACTCTTCATTGTGGTGTGTGGGCTTCTCATTGTGGTGGCTTCTCTTGTTGCGGAGCATGGGCTCTAGGCACGCGGGCTTCAGTAGTTGTGGCGCATGGGCTTAGTTGCTCTGCAGCGTGTGGGATCTTCCCGGACCAGGGCTCGAACCCGTGTCTCCTGCATTGGCAGGTGGATTCTTAACCACTGCGCCACCAGGGAAGCCCGGGAATCTTTCTTTTAAATCTCCCCCAGATGATTCTGATAGGCCTCTTGGTTAAGAATCATGACCACAGCGTATGGAGGGTGGTTTGGCCTTTAGGCTCCCTTTGAACCTTGCCCATGTGGGAGATTATTATACACCATTGTGTAGCAGCTCGCAGCCTCACTACTCTCTCCTCACAATGAATGAAAACTTACCCTGTTGGGTCCCACCTCTGCCCCCCAGTGCCACCGGAAATAAGCCTAATCCCGTGTCCCAGGGTTTACTTCTCCACATCCCTCAGCAAGAAATCTTCCGGAGGTGACAAGCTGTAAATCGGGTAAAAAGCTGTAGAGGTGAAATCCTAAGGAGAAATTCTTAATGGTTTTGAAACACTCTTTGGTCAGCTGTTAGCCCGCGTGGATTCAGAATCATTTATTTGAAGCTTCTATCAGTCAGCAAGAGGCGCCTCCTCCAAGCTTGAGAGGCACTGTGGACTGGAGCCAAAGCTTGGCTAATTGACCTTAGGAAGGTGGAGAGGCAAGGAGGGAGGGGCTGTTTAGCCACCACTATTACCTGAACATAATGGATTCGAATAGAGGCAGATGACAAGGTCTGAAAGACTGAAGTTTCCTGTTGGAAAGCATGCCAAGCACGGAATGAGCACTTGTCATAAGGGTCCTATTGAGTTTCCGCCCTCTAAAAAAAGAAACAGCATGGTTTTGTGGTTAAATATCCGTGTGTCATCTGGTGTGAACCATTATTTTAAACCAACATGTCCATCATCAGCTTTGACTCTCCTTTCAATACAAAGGTCACAAATGATGCCAAATCCCTGAGTCATCCCAGATCCACTATTTTTTTTAATTGAATTAAAACCTACGTTTTGACATTTTTTTTTAGGTTTTAGTAAGCATAATAAAAATAGCTTGACATTAAAAAAACGTTTTGATTAAGCTTTCAAGATACTAAATATTTCTCTTCCAAATTCATAGTCTAGACCTCACAGAACCACTAAAGTAGCAAGACAGGGACTGGCGTTCTAGACTACATTTTCTCTTTTATAATGAACAAGATGGAAGGCAAAACACAACCAAGTGTAAAATCAGATCTAACAGTAAATCAACTGCTGGGGTGTGATGTGGCGATATGCATGATTCATAAATTGAAATCTTGGTAAACTATATCATCCCTGAGGAATTAATTGAACAGAGGGTTATATATACTCTTTACTCTTTTAGAAGATTAGCTCTCTCTCAGATGGGATGTGTTCTTTATTTAGCCTACTGATGTACGTACTGTTTGAAGGATATTTATATATATGCAGATAAATAACATATATACTATGTGTAAAATGCTTATCCCTTTATGTCTGATGCAGAATTTTGGATTTAAGAGTACACTTCAGCTACTTGGTCTTGTTGAAAAACTGTCTTCTCAAGTAGAACCGCCCTTAACTGTTTTTGGCAAGAAGATTTTAGTGCACAAAGAAGTTTAAAAGAGGCAGAAAAAGAAACTCATGTGTTGGACTAAACTCACTTGAGTGCCATCCAAGTTTTCCACTTTGGAGAGCAGATGTTCAAATGCCCCAGAGGAGGAGGGTGGAGACAGAAAATGAGGTGTGAGAAAATATGTGACTCATGAGGAGAGCATATTTTTCCAAGAAGAGGGAAAGGGCCTGGCTTCTCAGCCCCCAACCTCACAAACTCCAAGCACTGCGCCTCTCTCCACCAGCAGCAGGCCCAGGCACAGTGGGACATGCACACATTTGCAAGCAAGGCCTGAGGCTCAAACTCCATCCCCGGCAATCAGTCTCATTCCTGACTCACTGGCTACATCCAGGACATCTTGGGCTACATCCAGGACGTCTTGGGCACGGTGCCCTCCAGGCTAAGAATGAGCAACGTTCCCTAGGGGCTATTATAGTATTCCAGGGGCTGAGCTAGAGCTTTCTTAAGAATTGCTGTCAACTAAAATTCCTTTGGAGGAGTTAGAATTTCTGTGAAGAAGGGAGACAGAAGCTACAGACAAGTCGGAGGAAGTGTCCCGGTAAATGACAATCGAAGGGCATCTTTCTGATGCCCCCTGGTGGCCTTGCACAGCTAAAATTAACCCCACATGCTCTCATAGCCTTTAGCCCCATAGACACTGGACAAAATCCACCTTGCTGGAATTTTCGGATCTCTCAGCTAGTGCTTATGGATCCAAAGCCATGTGATCTGGTATTGACATGTAGTACAGCTTCTTCCCCTGATAAGAACTGATTTTGAGACAATGAATTAAACTCCAAATTTTATAATTCCATACTTCAAATTTCTATATTGTTTATGTGTATCATGACTAGATATTATCCTCAGGGAAACAAAACAGATTTACTTTTAATGTTTGGTATGCATGTTCTTTTCAGGCCAAATTGTGCTGGGTGCACTTTCTCACCGGGAAGCTCTCAAACAGGCAGGCAGAGGGATAGCTGTGTTGAGGATGACATGCATCCTCCATCATTCCAGGCTCTGACATAAGAAATTTCACATTTCAGTTTTACCAGACCTCTCACTATCGCTATTAGCAGTATACTAAAGGTTTATGGGATTTTATGCACCTTTTTTAGGAAGCAAAAAATGGAGAAAAAAGGCCACAGAGGAATCAACCGTGGAAGGTTTCCTGTTGCCATTCAAGACAAGGCACGGCACCCAGACTCAGTTCTCGGTAAGTTGAGGGGTCTGGGGCCAGTCGTCATGATCCCTCTCCTTGGGGTCCGCTCACTGCCAGCAGACCATGTGCCACGTCAAATAGCTTTACTTAGACTAGGGTGTTGCACGCTGGTTATTATTATTATTGTTGCAAAATGTAAAGAATAATGAATTGATTCAAATGAGATGTGGTCAAGCAGGGTGAAAGTGCCCACACCTGTCTCTGCCTGGAGTCACAGGGCTCCGTGACTCAGTCACGAGGCGGTCTCAGTTCTGCGTGGCAGCCCCCCAGCATGACCCGTAATCTGCACCTTGGGAGCTCCCCCGCCACGGGACAGTTGCTGCTGACTTGTCCATACACATTTCATAGGAGCAAAGAAAGTTAGAGCGGGGAGCAGACCCAGAGAGCACCAGTGCATGGAATCCAGTGAGTTTTAGTCATAGGGGCCCTTCTCAAAAGATAATTTAAGCAGAAAAACATCCCCTGGCAGGACTCCCCTGGGTGAGGAAGAGGTGGAGTTGAGGCCTGCTGGCTTAGGTAGCTCCTGAGAAGAAAATCAGCGGCCGAGCCTAACCTACCCAGTTTATACAGCAGGAAGCTGGGGGCCGGAGAGCTAACCAGGCTTGCTTTTTCCTTCAACTCAGTATTCTTCCTGTTATGTCACATTTGGTTCTATTTCTTCTCTGTAGATGACACATTTTCTAATAATAATAGTAGGTTTAAGCGATCGAACACTTACTGTATACCAGACACCAGAACAGAGTAGAGATTTTCAAAGTGTGGTCAGAGGGCCCCCGGGGGGCCGTGAGGTCCTCTCTTTTCTGTGCAAGAACAATATTTCAACAGACTGAATGGAGATACAGCTATAAAGTCCAGCTGCCTTCTGTTAAGCTAGATGTTTTAGAAATTTGCCAAAACATAAAACACTGCCATTTTACTCACTGATTTTTTTTCAAAAATAGCTATTTTTCATAAAAAATGTTATTTTGTGAACATGAAGTGATTATTACTGTTTTTAAATGACAAAGTATTTTTTAAATGCTTCAGTTTAAAATTCTGAAAAAAGAAAAAGCTTTGAGACTGCCCATTTAGTCTTAGGAAAATCTGAATGATTCTACACAGCAAAAATGACTTGAAATTTATAAATACCTCTCTACCAAGCCACATTCAGTTGACTGAATGTTGTATGACAGCTCTTCTCCAATGCAAGGGGAGGGTGGATTTTTACTACAGGTATAAAAAATTTCATATATTATATGATAAAAACTATAATAAGCAAAAGCTCTTTAGGGTTCTCAATTTTAAGAGTGTAAGTAAGAGTGTTCTGAAATTAAAGAACTGAGAACGGTTGACATATAGTGTACATCACTTGACTATCATAATACCCCTGTAAGGTAGGAATTATTATCTTTATTTTATAGATAAGTAAATGGAGGCTTGGAGAAATTAAGTGACTTGCCAGGGTCAAAGAGCCTGGTGTGTTATTTATTGCTGTGTAATGATGTATCCCAAACCTTAATGGCTCAAAATAACAAACATTTGCTATCTCATAGTTTCTGCAGGTCAGGAATTTGGGAGCCATTTAGCTGGGTGGTTCAGGTTCAAGGTCTCTCATGAAGCTGCAGTCAAGACGTTGGCCAATACTGCCATCATCTGAAGGCTTGACTAGGGCTAGAGAATCTGCTGCCAAGATTGTTCACACACATGGCCACAGGCAGGAGGTCTCAGTTCCTCATCATGTGGACCAAAAGGCTGCTTGAGTGTCATTAAGACAGGGCAGCCAGCTTCCCCCAGGCAAGTGATCCAAGAGAAAGACTGAGATGGAAGTTTCAATGTCTCTTATGACCTAATTTTGGAAGTTATACACCATCGTTACCACTTTATTCTATTTGTTAGAAGCAAGTCACTAAATTGTGAGTTGTCACAATCAAGGAGAGAGGAATTAGGCTCTATCCTTTGAAAAGCATGTTAAAGAATTTGTGGACATACTGTCAACCAATATAGCCAATAAGTGGCAGAGCCAGGCTGCAAATCAGGCCTATCTGAACCCATGTCCTTTCTCCTGTACAACACAACCTTCCCAGGGTGTAGCTCCTTCTTCCTCTATTTGTAATTTCCTTGACTTCTGGATTAGAAGGCATTCAATGACCACTGACTGAGATTTGGGAAAGAAAACATCCTTCCTAGAGCTCATTCCATTTGTGATTTACACTTTGGAAGATAATGTTACAAATGAGTGTAATCATGAGTGCAGCAAGGCAGGTAGCATTGGCAGAAGCTTTGTCCCCAAGCCTCGTCTCTCCTGGAGCTAAGACGTTGCTTGGACACCCAAGTGTGATGTGCTCACCTGCCGGGTCCATGCTCCCACACTCTGGCCTAACCTGGAGAACTCCACTGCCCACAGCCTACCGAATAAGACTCAGACCTGCACCAGACACACATGCTCTCTACTGCTAGCCTCTCTGTGGTACTGATGAGGGCAAAGCTATGATTCAAGTTCCCATATGGACTCACGAACGTGATGTGAGGAAAACCATCTTTCCAATTGCCTGGATGACAAAACACAAGCTCTTGGCCACTGCAGGGTCTAAGAAGAGAATGTGGATGTATCAGGGCTAATCTGGAAAAATAACTACAAATGCAAGATCGTCTGATAATTCAATGGACGAAATTCTCACAGATCCATCCATTCAGAGGACCTTTACTAAACACCTACATGTGCTAGGCAAATCTTAAGACTTTCCTATCAGAATTGTTTTCTATCAAAACATCTCTCAGTTGTCATAAGGGGAGTCCAAATGTCACCCCTAGGATGGCAACCCCCCTTGGTAAATTTCCCCTTGGGGAAATGGAACACTCTGGGGCCTAATGCATACCTTGCACGATCAGAGCTCTACTCTCCAGAGCATATTTTAGGACTATAATAAAAAAAACTCACACTTCCTTTGTGTAACTTGGGCTTTTTCAGGTTCTGATATAGGACTCAGCTGCTATTCTGCTTCTGGGACTGGACTGCAGAGTAATAAATGTGAGAACTGCAGCACTAAGATTTATAACTCCCGAGAGTCTGCGGTAAAGCATTATCTAAAGGTGAGAGTGACTGGGCCGCCTCAGAAAACAAGGCATAAATGGGGGCAGCTGTTGCTCCCAGGCAATGAGTTGTATTTTTAATCTTTTCTTTTTAGAATTTCATTACATATTCAACACCCCGGGACAGAATTTCTTTAATCACAGCAAAAGAAGTGCCTTTGCCCAGCTCTGTTATTTAAATGAAAATAAAAATTCTTCACTTTGTAAGTACATCTGCAAGATCCCATCTTTGTACACAACCTAATCTCCCTGCATGGGAGACCTACATCATACCAGCCACTGCTTCCATATGGGGAGCCCCTGCCCTGTTTAGTCTGCCGCCAGGTCTCTAGCACTCATCTGACACTTGCACATCCAGCCCGACACCTGGATGGCAAGAGGCTGGGCTGGAACTGGGAGATATGCAATCCTAGCAATAAAGGACTTTGAAAGTTACTAAGTGCTATACCAGTGTAAGTTGGTAACAAGTCATAAATATTTGCTGAACAAGTAACTGACTGAATAACTGCCACTATTATTGTTATTATTCAGAAGGGGCAAAAGCTTTAGATCTATCCCCACTAAAATTCAGCACATGAATAGACTATTTTACACTCCTTAAACATCATATTGCTAATTTCAATGCAAAATTTTGCTGTCTTTGGAACTAAGTAAAATCCCACAAACATTTATTTATAAAGATGAATAAAACATGGCTCCTTGGGCTTCCCTGGTGGTGCAGTGGTTGAGAGTTCGCCTGCCAATGCAGGGGACACGGGTTCGTGCCCCCGTCCGGGAAGATCCCACATGCCACGGAGTGGCTGGGCCCGTGAGCCATGGCCGCTGAGCCTGCGTGTCCGGAGCCTCTGCTCCGCAGCGGGAGAGGCCACGACGGTGAGAGGCCCGCGTACCGCAAAAACAAACAAACAAACAAACAAAAAAAACATGGCTCCTTCCTCCCAAGGAGTTTACAACCTATTGAGAGAAAGGAACTCCTACCCAAATAAGGAAAGTTCATGGAAAAATACGATAAGAGCTAAGAGCACAGAGTGTGCTAAGGGAACACAAAGGAGGGAAGGGAACACCTTTGTCTTGCTTCTGAATGACAGCTGTGTCTGGTTCTCTGACATCCTTTCCTCATGGGTGAGTTCATACCTTCAGAGCGCTTTCTCTCCATCACTGGGGACAGGGCACCAGAGAGAATGTTTCTGAGCTTTCACAACTGCCAATGTCCAAGACTAAAGAATGGTGTTTATCTGGCTGACCTCAGCTATGTCTCCCCTACTCACCCCCAGCTGCCAGATCGTCCAGTTGGATGTGTTCTGTTGAGACGACAGTCCCTAAGACTCTGAAGAAGCAACAGACAGATTTCTTTACTATCGCCTTGGTTTTGGGGTCTACAGCCCACGAGACCTCTTATTCCAATATACGAATGAAGAAAGCAACTGAGTCACTTGAAATGTGATCTTGAACTCCATTAGTAAACATATAGTGGCCAAGAGGGTAGAAGTCCCAGGGAAGCATCTTTTGCTCGGTGTTAGACAGGAACCTCCAGAAAGGACAGAAAATGGAGCGGGCTATTGCAGGAGGTCATGAGTCCCACCTGTAGACTGAGAGACAATGTACTTTGTCAGGATGTTGTAATCTGTAGACTATGAGAACTGGACCAGTTGACCCTATGACCCTTTCCAACTCTGAATTTCTATGTTTCAAATAAAATCCACAACTATATTTGGAGGTGACCAAGGGGTTAAGACTGAGCTCATTAGTGCCTCTGTTCGTCATGACTTAAGTCTGGGTATAGCATGACTAAATTTGGACTTTCTGACTTCTGCCCTGCCTTCCGTGTCTCTCCCTGTTCCTTTGTCAAATGGGACCCTCCTGAGGGGGAGTGAAGCCAAGCTACTAGAGACCAGTGGATATGACAGAAGAATGAAGGAGAAAGAGGGGAAGATAGAGAAGAGAGGAGGAGAGGCAAGAGAAGGGGGAGAAGAGAGCCTCAGCGACAGAGAAGGCAGATTTGTTGGCTACTGACTTTCTTCTCTTCCTTCCCCTGGCGTTCTTCTTTTCTTCCATGGTGACATTTATCTTCTTCTCTGTTTAGTCTCTATTTTCTGGAATTGTCTTAGTAACATAATTTAGTTTCTGACTCCTAGAATCCTTGCTCCTAAAGTGGAGAGGACTTCAGAAATCCATTCAGTTCAAACTCTTGGAAAATATTATCCCTCCATTTGCCAGATGAAGAAGTTGAGCCCGTCGACATGCCCAGGTCACACAGCTAGCACCAAGGGAACCTAGAGTCCTGGTCTCTTGTCTGCTAATAAAACTCCTTTTAAATGTTGAATTTCTTTTCTTGAATTCAGAATACTCGATGGCTATTTTCCATGTTCCCTAGTTTTATTTACTTAGTAAAATTTTATGAAAGATTTCATTCATACAGAAAAGTTCAGGGAATGATACCCATATATCCACCATTTGGGGATCATTTTTGATGCTCTGAATCTGATCAGAGCTAACATTTTTCAGCTCATTCAAAACCAAAATGGATCTGTTTCCAGAGTGCAAATTCAAAATCCTCTCATGATGAATGTGAACTCATACCAGGAGAGTAAGTATGATTAACAAAATGGCTACCCATTGTTTGGATGCATGCAATGCACTTAGTGCATTAGATCACCTGCCCAAGATCACCTAGATCATAAGTAGTAGAGCCAGGATTCAAACCTAAGTCTGGCTAATATTTCAATCATTCAGTTATTCATTCAACAAATACTTCAGTGTCAATAGCAGGACACTGTGCAGGTGCTGAGGACACAGTGACAAAGTCAACTTCTGTCCCTGCCCTTACTTTTTTGGTAGAGGAAAAGGGGGCATACAGAGTGCTATTACCTAATTTGGGGGTTTAGGGAAGCTGAGTTCCAAAGGATGAGTGAAGTAGCAAGGGGATGGGGGAGTAAGAGAGAAGAACATGCCAGTCTAAGAGAGCCTTCTGGTGTGGAAAAGCCCTTGGCAAGTTCAGGAACAATGTAGCTGGAGCCTAAAAGAGGGAGAGGCAGTGGGGGAAAGATGGGGTGGTGAGATGAGCAGGGCCAGGCTATGCAGGGGCTTGTCAGCTGCATGAAGGATTTCAGACTCTTAGGTATAATGGGAAGCCAATGAGATTTTTTAACCAGAGTGTTTTTTAAAGTTTTCCAGTGTTTTAAAAATCACGCTAACTACTAAGGGAGAGGGAATGGATTAGAGGAGTCAAGGATTGGAGCACAGAGACCAAGTAAGAGGCTAGTACAGTAATCCAGGTGGAATGATGGCAGCTTAGCCAAGGGTGGTAGAAAAAGAAAGAGAGAAGTCTAGTATTCAAGAGCTACTTAGGAGGCAGAATCGACAGTGTAGCTGAGTGACCAGGGTTCAGGCTGTATGGAGTCACACTCACTCAGTCTGAACCCCACTACTCACTACCACAGTGCAGTGCAGTGTGTATGAATGTAGCCACTGGGGAGTTCTTGGGTTTGTGTCTTGGTTGTGTGTCCTTGGGCAGAGGGAGCACAAACTCCTCGCCCCCCCCACGCCCACACACACAGCCACTACTGGACCACAGAGCTGAGGATGGCACTTTATACAAGTATCAGTGTGCTTTTGCCTTTTTTATAGTTCAGACCTTGCTACACCCTCACCCCATTCCCACTCCTGCAGGATTTCTGAAAGCACATCCTCAACAACTTTACCGGTATGGAAGAAACGGAATCTGAGGTGAGGACTTAGAAAAAAACACTCTAGAATCTTTGCAGCTTGTAAGTTTGGTCTTGATGACCACAAAACTGATGGCTTTTAAATTATTATAGTATGAGAGCATCAGAAAATGCTCTGCTAAAACAACTTGTGCTCAGCACTAACATAAATACAGCCTGAGCAGCCACATGGTTTGTATTATTCCTAAATTGGTTCCAAGGGATATTTCCTGGAGAAAATGTTTTTTGGGTGGTGCCTCAGCTACAGGATTCCCCGGCGCAGACCTGAAGGCATGCCGCCCACAAGTTTGTTCCAGGGACACTGGGGTTAGAGCTATCAGTAGATTCCTATTTTCAATCAGGTTACTTTCAAATGCTGCCACAGCATGTGCTGCATCCCTGGGTGCCCTCTCAGTGGTTATGGCCCCTAAATCTCCTTCAATGCCCCTCCCCCCAAGAGCTTTTCTTCTTTGTCACGGATCTCTTTTTCCACAGCAGGGAAACAGCCCAGCAGGTTGCTGACTTCACCCTCTGATTCATGCTCATCAGTCACGTGTTGGTCTTTTTTCTGTCCCTTTCTCTACAAAATATATTCCATCTCAGACTGGTTTCCTAGGAAACCAAGCCTCAAAAACAGAAATAGACTGGGTGGAAAACAGAATACTCCAAAAATTCCACTTTGCAATGTTCAATAATGAGGGAACCCAATTAACAGAAGCAGTAGTAAATTTATGTAACTAAAACGTGTGGACTTTTCCTCTGTAGATTTTAAACTCGTCTTTGGATCATGCCCTAAGGACAGCAACCATTTTGAAACAAACTACTGATCAAATGATTAGAACTATTGCAGAAGATCTTGCCAAAGTAGAGAGATGGAGGAACAGACTGAAATACTAGTTTGACTCAAGGCAACCAAGGATTAAAAAAAAATGCAGAGAAAACTTGGTCTTCACCCCAAAAGTATTTTACTTATTACACAAACTTATGAAGATGACTTCCTAGAGAAAACACCAAAACTGCAAGAAATGGGGGACACAATGTGCTAAAATGAAACAAAAAATGGACCTCTGATTCTTAAAAATCAAAATCAACACATATTTCCTTAAAAATAAATGTGTTATTCCTAACTCATAATAAAAGAAATCAAAATAATGAAATATACTTTTACCTATTAGTGTGGCAAAAACTAAAGTTTGAAAGGAAGTAAAAATGTGCTTCAGAGATAGTAAATCGTTTCAGTTAGGAGCAACAACGAAAAAAGTCTTTTTCAGGGTCTTGATACCAGAATCTGTAACTGCTCATTCTACCGAGGGTGGAGTGGGGTAGGGAATCAGCTTATAGTAGGAATTTACGTGTGATGACCTCTTATGTCTTCAAATCCAGTAAGAAATTTAGGAAACAAAGGGTCTCTCCAACTCTAAGCCTAAAATGTATGTGAAATTTGAGGCCTAAAATGTAGGCCTCAAAGGATCTCCTATCAGTGTGATAGGGCAGAGTGATCACTGAGGTGTGCAGTGATTGAATGAATGGACCAATGTTTGCTGTCATCACACTCTTAGCTCCATTTGTCACAGGGCATTGGATTACTATGAATCTCTGTTCCACACATGTACTAACCCTGGACAGATAGTTACCAAGGCATACAAAGATCTCAGATAAAATGCAGACACCAAAAAATTAACCCTCTCACTGACAATGTACTGTTCTCATGCTCAGTCTCAAAGAGAGCTGTTTGTTACACTGGTGGTTGCCAAGGGGCAGGGGGTTGGGGGAGGGATGCAGTGGGAGGTTGAGGTTAGCAGACATAAGTTTTTACATATAGAATGGATAAACAACAAGTTCCTACTGTATAGCGAAGAGAACTATATTCACTATCCTATGATAAACCATAATGGAAAAGAATACATTAAAAGAAAAGCATATATATGTATAACTGAATCACTTTGCTGTACAGCAGTAATTAACACAACATTGTAAATCAACTATACTTCAATTAAAAAAAAACAAAGAGAGCTGTTTATTAATGTCACCTTTCCTCTCCACATATACATGTCATCCAGGTTAAATTGTATTACCTCTCTGTGCCTTTTGTTTTTCTCAGCTTTAAAATGGAGATGATAATAGTGCCTATCCTCACAGGATTAAACGAGAAGACTGAATGAGGTAATATAAACACTTAAAAACAGTGCCTCACATATAAAGCACAAAGTAAGCATTTGCACATTATTATTTTATTATCATTACTTAGTAAAATATCAAGTTCTAAAATTAATATATCAAAAACAGAAACTTTCCTATATATAAAAAAATCCAGGGCTTCCCTGGTGACGCAGTGGTTAGGAATCCGCCTGCCAATGCAGGGAACACGGGTTTGTCCGGGAAGATCCCATATGCTGCAGAGCAACTATGCCCGTGTGCCACAACTATTGAGCCTGCACTCTAGAGCCCGCGAGCCACAACTACTGAAGCCTGCGCGCCTAGAGCCCGTGCTCCACAACAAGAGAAGCCACCGCAATGACAAGCCCGCACACTGCAACGAAGAGTAGCCCCCGCTTGCCGCAACTAAAAGGAAAGCCTGCGCGCAGCAATGAAGACCAAACGCAGCCAAAAAAATAAATTAAAAAATATCTGTTTGAAAAGCATAATAGAAGATCCAATTCACATGGAACCATGAAAAATATTATGGCGATATGCAGGATCTATATAAAGAAAATAATGATTCTTAAGGTCATATTTTCCCCAAATTAACCTATAAATTTACTGTACACCTAATGAAAATATCAAAATAACTTTTGGTATTAACGAGACTAAAGTTCATTTTAAAAAAATGTAATACCCAGGGAATTCTGAAAAATAACGGTAATTTTGGTATGGGTGGAATAGAGATTACGTCCACATATTAACACACCATGAATCAAAATAGGGAATAAACTGGGAGCCTGGGACTGACATATACACACAACTCTATATTAAATACATAATAAGGACCTACTGTATAGCACAGGGAACTCTACTCAATAGTCTGTAATGCCTTATATGGGAAAAGAATGGTATATGTATAACTGATTCACTTTGCTGCACACCTGAAACTAATACAACATTGTACATCAACTATATTCCAATAAAAATTAAAAAAAAATAAAATAGAGAAAAAGAGATACAAACTATAAGTCAATAAAACAGAATCCAGAAATAGACCAAAATACAAACTTAGTTTATGAGGAAGGCAGTATTTCAGTTCAGTTGGGGAAAGAGGGATTACCCAATAAAATTTGGTATAGTATCTGACTATTTAGAAAGAAATAAGGATGGATCTCTGTTAAATACTGTATCAGTCAGGGTTCACGGGAGAACAGAAACTCCTCTAGATATTTCAAGAAGTGTTTTAACATATAGAGAATTAAGTCCTTAAAAATCATGGAAAAAGCTGTAAGGGCAGAAACTAGGGGCCATATTTCTAGATTCAAGGTCATATCACCATCTGATCCAGAGAACAGGAAGTTAATGCCACCAGTTGCCACCAGCATTGCCTCATACCCATGAAGCAGGTGAGAGACACTAAAATGTGGAGTCTGGTTGCTACAAACAACTCCTGTCGGCAGCAACTTGCTTGTCCATTGGCACAGCTGCAGCAGATGGCCTCTGCCTCCCTTCTAACTTCAAAACTTGACCAAATGCAAGTCGTTGGCAGAATCTAACCTGTTCAGAACCCCACTTACCTTTGAGTCTGCAAAACTTCCTTTTTAGCTTTCATCCCCTGTGGTATGGAATGGGGAGGCATGGGACATAATGCCAAGTGCTAAGAGACAATATCTAGCACACATTCTCATACTAAAACCAATTCCAGATGGATAAAAGAGTTACCTGTAAAAAATAAAATGAACCTATCAAAATGCTCTAAAAGATCGATGAGTGAATTTACAATCTCAGGTACAAAGATATTTCTAAGTACAACATAAATTTGCAAGCCACACAGGAAAAGTGATGGATTGATCTACATAAAAATTTTATTTTTTTAGTATTTATTTATTTAATTAATTTATTTATTTGGCTCCATCGGGTCTTAGTTGTGGCACGTGGGATCTTTAGTTGCTGTGTGCGGGGTCTTTTTAGTTGTGGTGTGGGGGATCTTTCAGTTGTGGCATGCCAACACTTAGTTGCAGCATGGCAGCATGTAGGATCTAGTTCCCTGACCAGGGATCGAACCCAGGCCCCCTGCATTGAGAGCGTGGAGTCTTAGCCCCTGGATCACCAGGGAAGTCCCTACATAAAAATTTTAAATGGTGATATCTATCAGTATTTTAAAGCACAAATACTTTAGACAGCTATGTCCTTGCTAGAAATTTATATTATAGAAATATTTGTGTAAGTTTGCACAGGTATGTACCCAAACAATGCCGCATTATTTGTAAGAGCAAAACTCTGAAGACGAGTGATATATAAATTACAGCCCACTCTATAATAGAACACTATGAGGCCAGGTAAAAGGAGAGATTTGAAATGAAGATGTTCCCTTTGTGTAACACATGTGCACACATATCCTTACATTATCCAACCATATACAAAGATTACATTATTATTTTCTTAGGTCAAAGGGAGTTATGTTGGTGGGAAGATTATGATGCATTCTTCTTCTTCTTTGTAATTCTCTGACTTAGAACTTTAAAATTTCCCAA
Source organism: Grampus griseus (assembly GCF_964374135.1). NCBI lineage: Eukaryota > Metazoa > Chordata > Mammalia > Artiodactyla > Delphinidae > Grampus > Grampus griseus. Next base: position 88,023,086 of record NC_139017.1, read on the forward strand.
TTTCCCCTTCCTCCCTGCCAAAAAAACAGAGATAATTTTTGTAGGTATATATTTATTTTCTCTTAGAATGTTCATGATTATTTTTGTTTGCTAATTTAACATACATTATTCAGAATTATACAAAATTGTGTTCTTCAGAAGTATCTAGCAACAGTATATGCTGTGAAATCATTCTATTCCTATTAATGACTAAATTACTTTACATATAAAAGAAGTTATGAATTTCAGTTGAAAGAAAAACTGCACTTATAGGAAATCATTCTATCATACATACAAGTTCACAGTTTTTACTTTTACAACCTTTTCATTTAAAATCATTCTGTCCCAAAAAACTATACTTCAGCATTAGACAGATAAGTATCTAATAAGTAATTAGTATGTACATAGGTGGCTGTGAAAAATTACCCATAACTGTAATATATTCTGTTCCAAAGCTGAAAATATTTCCTTTTAGAAAGCATTTTAACATTTCTTCTCATCATCTATAAAGCAGCAACAATATTTAAATTAAAAATGGCAAATCCAGGGCTTCCCTGGTGGCGCAGCGGTTGAGAGTCTGCCTGCCGATGCAGGGGACATGGGTTCGTGCCCCGGTCCGGGAAGACCGTAAGCCATGGCCGCTGAGCCTGTGCATCGGGAGAGGCCACCACAGTGAGAGGCCCGTGTATCACAAAAAGGCAAATCCAATGATATGCAATCATAAACAGTCCCTTAAGAAATATATTTGAAAAGTCATTATTCCTTAAAATATTTACATTTTTTAAATTACATGACAGCCACAATGTCTTGATCTACTTTAGTTGATCAAATTAATAAGAATCTCCAAATCCCTCCCCCGCTAAAATACTATTCATCTTTAATAAAGGAGACTTTATCCTTGGGTTTATTCAGCATCTTTATATCATCCAACAGCTTTTTGGGTGTTAAAATATGCGTGGAACCTGGTAGAGGAAAAGAGAAATTTTCAGAGGCCAGCAGTTAAATCAATTTTCCTTGGCTAATTATATTGTCCTGTCCTTCAAATATGCAAAGTGCAGTAGCTTGGGGCAACTTAAAATTTCTATAGGATGCCTTCCTGAAATCTGCCTGAACTACAGTATTTCAATCCTTCCTCTTCATTGAGCACACTCAGTAACCCTTCAAAAACACTGCCCACTCCTACAGCTTTGTCCACTTTGTGCTATATATTGATAAACTGAAGACCAAAACTGGAGGTTAGTCTGTCCTCCTGACAAAACAGCAACAGGCACTGTGAGTTCAGTCACAGAGAACTGTTAAGCAGTGCCGCAGATCGAGGCTTGGCGTATAAATGCGGCACCTCCACGGGTCAGGAGAGTTTCAGTATCAGTGGCTTTGACTGAAACTCTTAAAACTAAATTCCATACAGGCCTGGCCAATGTCAGGTCCACAGACAGAAAAAATTACAAAATATTTCTGTAGTAGAAATGTATGTTTCAAAAATTATTTAATCATGAGGGCAAGAAAAGGATAGGATGTAATATTTTAAAAGATATATTCTTTATGTAATATTTAGAATATTATAAAGAATATATATAATATACGTTATATAATATATATTATAAAGATTATAAAGAATATAATATTTCTGAAGCTCATTCTCTCAAAATCAGAATTTTAATTAAAAAAAAAATCAAAAAAGTCAACCAGGAAAAAACTCTGGTATATCAGATAAAACACACTATGATTTAAAAAATACTTTTTTGCACTCAACAATTTAGTCCTAAATGTAAATTATAAGATAAAGTTTTACATATATATTTTTGCATTTAGAGTTTGTTTTAAAAAAACAGAAAAGAGGAAAACACAAGTCTTACCAATAATAACTTCACAGGATTTATGTGCCTGAGATACTTCATAAGCACAACGCATTTCAGAGTATGTAATTCCTCCGATTACAAAAACAATCAGCTTAGACCCATTTTTTCGATCCTCTAAATAATTAGCTCTGGGTTTCTGCCGAGCACTAAAAAATAAACACAAACACATTAAAAATATTTCCAAAGCCATACTGCTTTTAGTCTTTTAAAAGAGCCCAACTCAAGCAAACTCAAATTTGGCACCAGCTGCATTGATTTTAAGGAAATGACTTAACTATGGTATGACTGGAGCATCAAGGGCCAGGCAGGACAGCCCCACTTTAAGTTCAATTTTGATCTACAGAGTTTGAACAAATGACTCATAATCTAGCTCAGCACTTTTACCTATAAAATAGAGCTAAGGCCCTGTCTTATTTATTTCAGATAAAGACATAGTATACCTGAAAATCTATGACTTCCTGAAGTTAAAAAAGGGGGGGGGTGGCATTGAGACAATAGGGTTTTAAAGACATAGAGGGGGTGAGGGAGGCACAGGTGCTGCTTTGGAGCTGACGTGGTACCAGAACGTCCCTTCCTGGAACTCTACTAGTAAAGTATGATTATAGGAGATATCGAACACATATCTGCACTCCTGTGGTCACTGCAGTATTATGAAAGATATGAAAGATATGAAAACAACCTAAATGTTCATCAATGGATTAAAAAAATGGTATATATAGAGAGTGGAATATTATTCAGGCTTAAAAAAGAAGCAAATTCTTCCATTTGCAACAACATGAATGAACCTGAAGGATATTATGCTAAGTGAAAAAGGCCAGACTCAGAAAGACTACATGATCTCACTTATATGTGGAATCTAAAATAGTCAAACTGCTCTTTGGTCTTGGTGGCAGAAGCGAGATGATGAAGGGAACATCATTGTTTGGAAAGTGTCGGAATAAGACGCACATGTTGTGCCACCGCTGTGGCTCTACGGCCTACCACCTTCAGAAGTCGACCTGTGGCAAATGTGGCTATCCTGCCAAGCGGAAGAGAAAGTATAACTGGAGTGCTAAAGCTAAAAGACGAAGTACCACCCGGACTGGTCGAATGAGGAACCTAAAAATTGTATACCGCAGATTCAGGCATGGGTTCCGTGAAGGAAAAACACCTAAGTCCAAGAGGGCAGCTGTTGCAGCAACCAGTTCATCTTAAGGACTTCAATGACTAGTCGCGCAATAAATGTTCTGGTTTTAAATAAAAAAATAAAATAAAATAAAAAAGCCAAATTGATAGAAGTGGAGGATACAATGTTGGTTGCCGGGGAACGGGTGGAGAGGAAAAAGAGGCAATGTTGCTCAAAGGGCACAAAGTTTCAGCTATGCAAGATGAGTAAGTTCTAGAGATCTAATGTACAGCATGGTGACTATAGTTAACAAAACTGTACTGTATATGTGAAATATGCTAAGAGGATAGATCTTAAATTAAGTCTTTATGCCACAAAAGAAGGAAAAGAAAAAAAAAGGAAAAAAAGGTAATTATGGATATATTAACTAGTTTGTGGTGATTTCCCAATGTATATGTATCAAAACATCAAGTTGTATACCTTAAAAATATACGTTATGAAGTCAATTGTAACTCAATAATGCTGTTAAAAAAAAAAAAGAGAGCCACCTGGGTTTCAACTCTGATTCTGCTTCTTTTTAATTCTCTATGATTTTTAGCAAGTTCCTTAACCTCTCTCTAAACCTAAAGGGTTGTTTTCAAGATCAAATGAAATAATGTACAGAATACACTAAGTATGGAATCTAGTACTAGGAAAGCACTAAACAAATAGAACTACAATTTCTACTACTTCCCCCCTTAGATTGCTCTAGATCTGCACACTGGCCAAGATAGCAGCCACTAGCCACATGAGGCTATTTAAATTTAAATTAACTAAAATTAAAAATTCAGTTTCTCAGTCATGATATGTGGCCAGTGGTTATCATATAGGACAGTGCAGATATAGGACATTTCCATCACTGCAAGAAAGTTGTATTGGGTAGCACTGCCCTAGGTCATAGAAACCACTATTTTTGTTCCCATACCCCACTGGTAAAAATTCTGAGCTTTTATTTGAAAAGTAAATAAATATTTTAAAATTAACATGTACATCTATTAAAAATATATATTAGTTTATAAATTATATATGTATACTAGTATATACTAATAAAGCTTAATTTCTCCTTTTTCTAGTATAAAAATAATACCCAATAGATCACCTTATTACCCACTTTGGAAACCATATACTAGATGACCTCTAAGACCCTGCAATGTAGGATATCACGGTAAACTTTTTTTAAAAATAAATTCATTTATTTATTTTTGGCTGCACTGGGTCTTTGTTGCTGCACGCAGGCTTTCTCTAGTTGTGGCGAGTGGGGACTACTCTTCATTGCGGTGCATGGGCTTCTCATTGCGGTGGCTTCTCTTGTGAAACACAGGCTGTAGGCGCATGGGCGTCAGTAGTTGTGGCTCGCGGGCTCTAGAGCGTAGGCTCAGTAGTTGTGGTGCATGGGCTTAGCTGCTCCATGGGATGTGGGATCTTCCCAGACCAGGGCTTGAACCCGTGTCCCCTGCATTGGCAGGGGGATTCTTTTTTTTAAGTAAATTTATTTATTTATTTATTTATTTATTGGCTGCATTGGATCTTTGTTGCTGTGTGAGAGCTTTCTCTAGTTGCAGCGAGCGGGGGCTACTCTGTTGTGGTGCGTGGGCTTCTCATTGTGGTGGCTTCTCTTTGCTGTGGAGCACAGGCTCTAGGCACGCGGGCTGAAGTAGTTGTGGCACACGGGCTCAGTAGCTCCACGGCATGTGGGATCTTCCAGGACCAGGGCTCGAACCTGTGTCCCCTGAATTGGCAGGCAGATTCTTAATCACTGCGCCACCAAGGAAGTCCCGGAAGGCGGATTCTTAACCAGTGTGCCACGAGGGAAGTCCATGGTAAACTTTTAATAATGTTCTCAGTCTAGCCTTTGGATGGTAATTTCCATCTGCCATCTTAAGGAACGACGAGGTAGTAAACAACAGAAATAGTAAAGACACTTAGCAGTTTGCTTTGAAAGATGAAACAGGAACAAGATACACTCTTGGTTCCCATACAAAATAAATCAAGGACATACTAAAAGTACAACCTTGGTTTAAAAACTTTCCAAAGAGAGTGAAATAAAGTAAGAAAGCAAAAGAAAAGGAATTAATATTGCTCAAAATGATTATGTGATTGTAACGATTTTTAAATTTCTGAATAGCAATTTTAGGACAATAGGATTACATTTAATTTGTTTCACATAAATGTGTAAGACACTGTGCTAGTGTTTTACACTCTGAAAGACACATAAATAATGATTAAATCCCTGTATCCTGAAAATCTCACTCTAGAAAGCACCTAGAGGCATTGGTTAAAATAAGAGCAAACATCTTTTTAAAAGCATAGCTGAAAGTAAACAAGTAGGAGCAATCTTCAAGGGCCAGCAGCAGCACAAAGGAAACTAAAAACTAGAGTGGTAAACTGAGTTGAGGCTTGCTCTGCCTTACAGTGTTAGTCTAATCTTAGCAAACAAGGGGTCTGGGTGCTTCCCTGTTTAATGAACACAGAAGACAAAGTCTTGGATATTGTGCAAGGTAGAGATGGGGAGGTGACACCCCAGCATAAGGTCAGGACACACTCAAAAGCAAGGGGAGATGACAAAGAAGCTTCTTGCCTGATAATTCAACACAGGCCTGTCTCGTGAGAGCTCTAATTTACACGACCTTCATAGGCTGGGGAACCCCAACTGAGAAATTAACACACAAAAGAAAAAAGTCTCTAACCTTGGCAGAAGCAAATGCAAAACCTCTCTGAAGGTACCCACTCTCAATCCTGGCTACTGAAATAAGTTCAGAATCCAAAATTATGAAGCACATGAGGAAATAAGCAAGCATAAGTGTCTGCGGAAATGAAAAAGCAGTAAAATTAGACCCCAAAGAATGTCAGATGTTGAATTTAGTAAAAAATAGTCTAAAATTAAGTATGTTGAAAATGATAAATGATAATAAAGTAGAACAGAAAGCATGACAAAATAACAAAGAAGTCCAAGCATATTTGAAAAAGAAACAAGGAGAACTTCTAAAATAAAGGAAAAGTAAAGTCAATGAACATAGAAGCTCAAAAAATATATACATATATACAGTTTACTCAGCAGATTAGGCACAAATTTAAGAAAGAACTAAAGAATTGAAAACTAAATCCAAAGAAAAATTTCCAAAAGGAAACACAAAAAGTAAAAGAAATATTAAAACTTGAGGGATTATGAGGCATGAAGATAAAATGAGATGTTTGAATAAAACCAAGACTGCAGAAGTGGCAATATTTGAAGAATTTATGGAAGATATGAAACTTCAGATTTTAGGAAACACACTGAATCCCAAGGAAAGAAATAAAAATAAACCCTCAGGCAGACACAGCACAGGAAATGTACAGAATACCAAACACAAAAAGCACCAGAGAGAAAAGGCAAATTACCTATAAAAGTACGACAAAACTGTCTGAAAACACCCCATCCCCATACACACACCTTCCCAAGAGCTAAAATGGAAACCAAGAAACAGGAGAATAACATTTCAAAGTGTTGAGTGAAAATTAACATGAGCCTAGAAATTCAAAGCTATCATATAAGAACAATGACAAAATGAAGACATTTTCAGACAGACAAAACCACAGAGACCCTACCACCAACAGACCCACACTGAAGAAACTTCTAAAGGATAGGATATATTTCAGAAAAGAAAACAAATGAGCCCAAAAAACGGGATGCAAGGGACTCCCCTGGTGGTGCAGTGGTTAAGAATCCACTTGCCAATGCAGGGGACACAGGTTTGATCCCTGGTCCGGGAAGATCCCACATGCCATGGAGCAACTAAGCCCGTGCGGCACAACTACTGAGCCTGTGCTCTAGAGCCCATGAGCCACAATTACTGAGCCCGCATGCCACAACCAGTGAAGCCCATGCACCTAGAGCCCATGCTCCACAACAAGAGAAGCCACTGCAATGAGAAGCCTGTGCACCACAACAAAGAGTAGACCCCGCTCACTGCAACTCCTGCGTGCAGCAACAAAGACCCAACGCAGCCAAAAGTAAAATAAAATTAATTTTTAAAAAAAGGGATGAAAGCAGAAGTGGTGCGCAATATAACTGGTTAGTATGCACACACAACTAAAAAAATAATAATGCTCATCATTAATTTGGGAAATAAAAAAGATATAAGGTGAAAACAATTAAGAGAACATTTAAAGGGTGTGTAGTTTGAATTAAGTTGTTCTAAAGTTCTGTATTGTTCATGAGAAGGGCAAAGATAACTAATCTCAGACTTTGTTGAGTCAAAGAAGTGTACTAAAATTCTAAGGATAATAGCTACAAAAGTACAAAAAGGCTATATAACTTCCAAACCAGGAGAAAAGGGAAAAATAAAACTAAAGAAAAAGTCCTCAGACCAAGAGAATCACCCTAGAGATATACTCAAACACACGTAAATGTACAAGAATGCTCATTGCATATTGTTTGTAATGCTGCCAGTTTTGACACAGCCTAAATTTCCTTTGTGTGGAAAATACATGAATAAACTGTGATACTCACATAAGAATACACCAACCAGCAGTGAAAATTTATGCATGTTATCAATTTGGGATACATTTCACAAACATAATGTTGAGGGAAATTTAAAAAGGAAGTTGCAGGAGGACACATACAAGATGACACCATGTATATTAAGATTAAAAACACAGTCAAAGACAACTTGTGGTCATGGCGGAATAAGATGGTCAGAAGATTGCCGTCCAAGAAAACAAGTATAAACCTGGATGAAGTTGTGGGGGGAAAAACCAGTTCAGGTCACTTGGAAATCAACCACAGGCAAACAGCAAATTGAGAAGCATTTACTCTTAAAAAATATGTTAGCATATTGGTAAGAATGGTGGTAGTGACTACGTGACCTTCTAGCCTGAGGCTACACTCAACCTGCACTGTTCTTCCAACTCAGTCAGCAAAAACTATAGCTTTACTGACCTCAGGCTGGCTGAGAAAACCACCAACTTTACTGCCTGAGGTGGAAGACTTGATTCAAGGTAGGGAGCGAAGGGAGTACAAAATCCTGCAGCTTTGCTAGTTAAAAACGGCAGACCTGGTTTAGAACAGGAAGACCTGCAGCTCTGGTAGCACAACATCTTGGTCCCAGTATGGGATAGGTGGCACATCAGCCAGAAATTTAATGGGGAAATCCTGAACATACGAAAGCCAAAGAAGACAAAGACAAACTCTCCCCACATCCTTAGCTGACTGCCAAATTATGCTTGTGCCAGGACAAGCCAGAGAAAGCCCAAGGAAAGAATAGGAAAAAAAAGAAGGGTGGTGGTGGTGGGGGGGAAGACTCAAGAACTGACTCTGACTTGTAATGCAGTTCTTAACCCACACTCGGATTGATCAGCAGATGATGGAAGGCGTGAGGTGTCTAAACACAACCTCTGCCCAGGTAACTGGCTGACCTCTAAACTATTCAGACATAGGGCAACCACTAGGAACCAAGCAAAAAAATTAAATTTAAAATTAAAAACCCCTGCAATGACATCAGTGGCTAAACTGCAGGGGGCAGTGATCCCACAGCTTAAGTCCACACAAGTTACTAAAACAAAAAACAATTTAGAGTTGCTACAGTACAGTATCTAAAAGATCCAACTTTCAAGCAAAAATTAGTAGATATGTAAGAAAACAGTAAAGTGTGTCCCACACGTTGGAAAAAAGCCATCAATAGAAACTGACCCTGAGTGAATCCAGATGTTGGATTAGCAGACTTTGAAGAATCTATTATAAATATGATCAAATAATTAAAGAAAAGCATGCTGATACTATGTTAATCAATGGGGAATTTCAAAAGAAATGGAAACTAAAAAAGAAGCAAATGGAAATTCAAAATGTGAAAAGCACAATAACTGAAATGAAAAATTCACTAGATGGGCTCAATAGCAGATTTGAGATGTCAGAAGAAAGAATCAAAGAATTGAAGATGGATCAATAGATATTAGCATATCTGAAGAACAGAAAGAAAAAAGGTGGAAGAAAGGTAAACAGCCTCAGTGACCCATGAGACAAAGTCAAACTTTCCAACACATGAGTAATGGAGTTTCAAAAGAAGAGGGAGAGAGAAACAGGCAGAAAAAAAATTTGAAGAAACAGCAACTGAAAACTTCCCAAAATTTGATGAAAAATATTAACTTGTAGATCCAAGAAAACTCAACTACCCCAGGTAGAATAAACACAAAAAGAACTCCGCCTAGACACATCATAGTTAAACTGCTAAAAGCCAAAGACCAAGAGAAAAATCCGGCAAAACACAACTCTATACATAATTTAGAATACAGATATATGTAGAAATGTATAAAGATGCACAGGTGAATGGTAAACACCAAATTCAGGATAGTGAAGAAAGGGAGAATAAAAATCAGAGAGTGATATATAGGAAGCTTGAACTGTATTTATGATTTATTTGTTAAGCTGGGCACTGAGTATAGGGTATGCATTATAATATTGTCTATAGCTTTCTGAATGTCTCAAATATTTTATCACCAAAAAAATCATCAAAAAGGATTATGTCCTCCGCTAATGTGAAGAAAAAAAAAGATGAGTGGAGAAATTCTTCTCTAGTTTCATGGAAGTTTTTTTTATAATAAGGCACATTTTCATATTGCTTATCTGGACTCATCTAAAACAGGTTACAGTTAAAGAAAAACTGCCTTTTAAGTGACTATATGCTTCAAGAAGAGTTACCAATATAGGAATACCTGTGTATCTTTTCAGTTATTAGTCTGTAATTTCATAGTGAAAATTTCACTGGTTTTCATTTATAGGTTTTACCTTACAGCTCCTGAGCCATTCCATACTGCTGGACACTGGGAACAATATGGCCACTCTTTTGAATCTAATCTATTATCAATGGCATCCTAGGAAAGAAAAGAATTAAAACCACCAAGAAAATATTGTAAATTCCAGGATTTTGTTTGTTTTACATAAAACTCAAAACTTGTGTTTACAATTAAGGAACATAAGGATATATATTTAATAAAATAAGGTTAGCCCTCTTTTTGAAACTCACAAATCTTAATTGCTACAAAAATTAATGAAATCATTTACTTATTAAACTAATATTTATTGCATGCCTGTATTTCTTCATCTGGAGGGTTCCCACTTTGGTGTGAGAATTCCAGGTACCTTATAAGGATCTTTATCTTTAGAGTGCTAGGGGTTCCTTTTTTAAAAAATAAATTTATTTTATTATTTATTTATTTATTTAGGCTGTGTTGGGTCTTTTCTTGCTGTGCACGGGCTTTCTCTAGTTGCGGTGAGCAAGGGCTACTCTTCGTTGCAGTGCACGGTCTTCTCATTGCGATGGCTTCTCTTGTTGCGGAGCACGGGCTCTAGGCATGTGGGCTTCAGTAGCTGTGGCACACGGGCTCTAGAGCACAGGCTCAGTAGTTGTGGCGTATGGGCTTAGCTGCTCCGCAGCATGTGGGATCTTCCCAGACCAGGGCTTGAACCCGTGTCCCCTGCATTGGCAGGCAGATTCTTAACCACTGCGCCACCAGGGAAGCCCAGTGCTGGGGGTTTCTAAATACCATCTTAATCCTGACAGACCTCTTAGGCTACTGGAGTCCAGGCCTTGCCCTTCATAGCGGGGGCTCTAAAACAGAATGTGCATAGCGGTGGCTCTAAAACAGAATGTGGCCTAGGTGTATTCAAGACAAGCCAATGGGATGAGCAAGGCTTTCCTTTTCATTTCATTTTTAAAATTTTCCTTCTTTTTAGGGTTAATATTTTATTATATATTTTTGTGTAATTGTATATACTGTACACATAGTATTTTATCAATACAGAATTTATATAGTTTATAAATAAATAATCATATACTCTAGGCTCCTGATCACATCTATTATGATTAAGTATGCATGATCAAGAAAGTTTAGAGACCACTGCATTAGAGCATGGTTGTACAAAGGGTATCAATAAGTAGGAATGGACAAGGAATGGGCACAAGGTACTCAGAAGTCCTAGAATATTTCAATAAGACTGCAAGATGTGAAGAAACCAAGTTTCAGTTGAAACCCTGAAGGCCATAGACTGCCACTGAGGTAAAAGTGGGTTTTCTGAATTTAATATGCAAATTCTTGTTAAAGGGTTTGAGAAGGTCAATTCTTATTTTTAAAATACTAGCAAAGAAAAACTACTTAGTTCTATATCCTTGTTATGGATCAGGAAAAAAAAAAACAACTTATGCTGCAGAAAAAAAAGTCTAAACTCTTTAAACTTTTCATCTATATTAAGCATGTGTGAATGACATAGAATTAGTCAAGTAAAACAGAAAAATCATAGGAATAAATTGTACACAATTAGTTTCCATAGGAAAGTAGAAATTAAAGTTTAATAAGTTAAAGGCAAATTAGAATAAATAGAACTATCTGATTATGACTGAAGAATCAATGTCATGGCTTTATTGAGCTCATAATGTGATTTTTATTAGTTCATTTTCTGATTTCCTATAATTGAATATTATTTTCTAAAAGTAAACAGTACTAAAGGCATCAGCCATCTGTTGACTATAAAAGCAAACTATAGTGAGGCTTACATTTTTTTCTTAACATCTTTACTGGAGTATAATTGCTTTACAATGGTGTGTTAGTTTCTGCTTTATAATAAAGTGAATCAGCTATACATATACATATATTTCCATATCTCCTCCCTCTTGTGTTTCCCTCCCACCCTCCCTATCCCACCCCTCTAGGTGGTCACAAAGCACCGAGCTGATCTCCCTGTGCTGTGAAGCTGCTTCCCACTAACTATCTATTTTATATCTGGTAGTATATATAAGTCCATGCCACTCTCTCACTTCGTCCCAGCTTACCCTTCCCCCTCCCCGTGTCCTCAAGTCCATTCTCTACATCTGCGTCTTTATTCCTGTCCTGCCCCAGGTTCTTCAGAACCATTTCTTTTTAAGATTCCATATATATGTGTTAGCATATGGTATTTTTCTCTTTCTGACTTACTTCACTCTGTACGACAGTCTCTAGGTCCATCCACCTCACTACAAATAACTCAATTTCGTTTCTTTGTATGGCTGGGTAATATTCCATTGGAGGTTTACATTTTAATCACAAATACATTTCCAAGAATACTGGAGTCTAACACTTTCTAATAGTGGTCATAAACAAATGTTACTTTGTTGAACTTTCATTCAACTAAATTATTTATATTTCTGCTACATATAGTTATTTCAAACAGTTTTTTTCATAAAGCATGTGTGTGCTTTATTTTTTTTAATTTATTTTGAGTCAGTCAGTGGTATGAATTTGCAGTCTTTAAGGAGAGAATCTTCAAGAGTTTCCTTTCCTCCCTTAACACCAGATACAGCCTTCTTTTGTGAACTCTCCCAGTACTGCAGATAATTCCTGACCCATAGATATGCTCAGACTGACAGATAAATATACAAAGAGTAAAAAATATTGTGCAGAAGGGCACTCAGGTATAAATAAAATTTAATTAATTTTACCTCCAAAATATCTTTGATAAAAGGTGTCCATCGAGAGAGCTGAAACGTTTCTTCTGCAGACCGATCCTTTCTTAATGGTTTGCCTTGTTGAGACTAATATAATTAGAGGAAAAAATTAAAAATCAGTAATTTTATTTAGTGATATTCTCTTAAGTTTTCTAACAAGATGTTTAATTTACAACAAACACTATGATGGTGCAGTTGATTTAAAACTAAGAGTGGAAAAGCCTACTCAAAAAATCTGAACAGGCGTGGTCATGTAACTTCACAGTATTTTGTGCATTAATGATAAAATTTGTGATAATATCAGAAAATATGTTTACTCCAAAGTGCTTATATAAAACTCGATGGGAAAGAGTGAGATTCTATACAGAGTTCTTCAAATTCTGCTATAAATGAATCATAAAAAGAAAAGCGTAAATAGCAAATTACAACAGAAGCTGTAAGATATAAATTCACTAGAAAAATGTACTTGTCCAAATTACCCATATATGGAAAAAAATGAAATTATTAATATTTTACTTACCAAATCAACAGAGTAAAATTAAGAAGACCGTCCACATGGATTCCCACATAAGAAAACATATTTAATGCAAATGACCACACATGCGTATGTATAAGTATATACAGAATGTAAAATTTCTTACGGGAGGGACAATGGGAACACCAAGGTAACTCCAGTTACGAATCATGTCACTCTCATTTTCTATCTTTACATTCTGGATCAACCTGTCCAAGTTTTCTTCCGTAGTTCCTTAGATAAGTAAAATATGAGTGCACAGTCAAATAATTGCTACCATAATCATTTCCAGGTTTTAGGTATCCAAGAATAAAGCTTTTTTTAAAAAAAGCAAACATTTAAATTATATACCCTTCAGTACGCTCCCAATTTCACATTTTTCCTTTTATTTATCTTAACCAACTGTAGCCACTACTTTTGAATTTTCTAAGATTTTCTTATGATCAAATAGTAAACCACTTATTGTAAAATGATTTTAGAGCTGGGTATTTTAATATATTCAAGAAAATAAACAGTCTGCATTACCATTAATACTGAATATATAAAGTAGGATTGCTCTTATTTTATCATAATTATCATGATTTTTGCTGAGCAGAACTGGAAGGAGTACTCGCATAGCATCTTTGACTTTCTGTCCTTCTGCGTCAGTTCCAAGTGCCAGGTCCTTAACGAAAATGAAATATAGTTAGTGGTCTATGATCCAAATTCATTTTTCAGTTAAAAAAAAACCTATTACTAAAACTTGCCAAATTTTAATGGAACACTGATGCCTTTTCACAGGAAAATGTGAGTATCACTTGTAAACTAATACTGTACAAAATGTAAAAAGTCAAAAAATAATTCAGAGAAGAAAATCATTAATCTATACCTTTGCTAATATGGTAGACATGAGCTGCATGTGGCTACTGAGCACTTGAAATGTGTCTAGTCTGAATTAAGATGTGCTCTAAGTTAAAACGCCAGATTCTGAGGACTTGTTTGTGAAAAAAAGGATGTAAAATATTTCAATAATTGTTTTATATTGATTACATGTCAAAATAATATTTTGGATATACTGGGTTAAATCAAATAAAGTTAACCACACTCATTTCTTTTTACCTTTTTAATGTGACTACTAGAATATTTAAAATTATACATGACTTGCAATCTATTTCTATTAGACAGCACTGATCTAAATAGTTTTGGCATTATAGAGGAGACTTTAATTAAATGTGCCTACACAGTACTCTGCAGGATGCTGCCTTAAATGCTGCACCCACTGAAAAAGGCCTGCCAACAGTGCTACCCTGAATTAATGCTCCAAACACTTAAATCATCCCATTCAACCAAAAATGCATAATCACAGATTAGGAGGAACTGCTTACTATGATACTGTATAGCTACTTGTTAGCGTTGGTAAGGAATGATGTATTAAACCAAGTGGGTGAGTCTCCTTCTAAAAGAGGTTCTGTGATCTAGTGCACTGTATTGAACAAAAAGTTAGGTTTTACCTTACAAAGTTAATTCTGGAAATCTATCCTGAACATAGGTATTTCTGGCTCTGCACATACCTGTTCAGTTTTGCAGAGCTTTTCTATATTAGGCTTGAACTTATTCATGCAATCTTCTGCTAAGTTAAGATGAACAACTTGCTGAAAAACAGAAGAAATCAATCATTTAAAGCATTTTCATTTCTTTCTGTGTAACTGATAATATTAAACTTTTGAGATGGGCCTGAAGGAAAGCATGGGCTTTGGTGGGAAGGAGGTACCATGTAGATCAAGGGAAACATCTCGAGAACGGAAAAAAGTGAAAATTACCATGATCTACAGGGGATAATCAACAGACCACAAAAAACAGAATGGAAGGGTTGAATTTGTGTTGGGCTTATGAGTAGTGAAAAATAAGGTGAGAAAAAAATAGTGTAGTCCTTAAAGGCAAGCAGAAAAAGTTTGAATTTATGTTATTGATTCTTGATTAGGAAGCAATATGATAAAAATATGTAAATGTTATTCTGATAAATACTTGTAAGAAGGACTGGAACAGCAAAAAAACAAAACTTTACCTGCCCACACAACTTTGATTGCTCTTAAATCTACTGATATATAACTATTAATTCAGACATCCCTGGTGGCGCAGTGGTTAAGAATCCGCTTGTCAATGCAGGGGGACACGGGTTTGAGCCCTGGTCCAGGAAGATCCCACATGCCGCGGAGCAACTAAGCCTGTGCGCCACCACTACTGAAGCCAGCATGCCTACAGCCCATGCTCCACAACAAGAGAAGTCACCACAGTAAGAAGTCCGCACACCGCAATGAAGAGTAGCCCCTGCTTACCACAACTAGAGAAAGCCGGCATGCAGCAATGAAGACCCAATGCAACCAAAAATAAATAAATAAATAAATAAAATTTTAAAAATAACTATTAATTCAACGAACCAAGTATAACAACAACCACTTGTCAATCCAATGTTGAATCTTCTTATTAAGTTGATAAATATTAAGCTTTTTCTGTTTGGCTATTCAAGATAAAGATATAAATCAAGAGTATATATAGAGAGAACTCTATTGGGGAGCTTAGATATTTGGGGTATTTCTCAGACCTAAAGTAAGGTTTTAGAGGACAACTAACACCAAGTATTCCATGACACCCACTGCTAAACCTGACTACAGAACTGGATGGACTAATAAACTAAAAATGATAACATATCTTATGTATGATACTGCTTACCTTAGTAATCTGTTTACGGAAATGGGGCATCTTTTTCATCAGTTGGGCAAGAGCACTAAGTGATGTCTAGGAAAAATAAAACATTTTTTAAAACAAACTTATGATTCAGTTATTTTTATATAACAACTTTAAAATCCTGTAGTTTTAAATATTTATTAATTTACTAAATATTTGGCAATTTTAAAAAGAAAACAAATTCAAGGTTTCCAGTTGCAGCCATGATAAAGTAACTGATATAAAAATTATTCTCCGGGGGGTTCCCTGGTGGCGCAGTGGTTGAGAGTCCGCCTGCCGATACAGGGGACACGCGTTCGTTCCCCAGTCTGGGAGGATCCCACATGTCACGGAGCGGCTGGGCCCGTGAGCCATGGCCACTGAGCCTGTGCGTCCGGAGCCTGTGCTCCACAACACGAGAGGCCACACAGTGAGAGGCCCGCGTACCGCAAAAAAAAAAAGAAAAAAATTCTCCCTCCATAAACAAAAACAAAATTGGACGAAATAAAAAAGACAACAGCTTTCAGGCAAAGGATTTTTCAAAAATAGCTCAAAGCTAGGTTACTTGAGCAAAGGAAAGCATAGACGGTGATCCCTGCACTCATCCTGGCTCTTCCCTGAAACATTTTCCAAAACACAGTGAAAGGAAGTAGAGTTTAAGTAGAAAGCAAGTCTCTCTGGGCAGAGGAAAAAGAGATCGGAGTTTGGGGCTACTGAGGTTGGGGTTGGGGTCCAGGGTTAATACAGAAAAGAGCCAGTCACAACATAACTCAAAGACGTGTAGAAGGGTTGCCTTAGCATCCCTGGCCAAATACTAAGCTGCACATATACAGGGCATAACTCTTAAAGGCCTAGCAGAGAACGACTGCAGAGATTTCAGAGGGGTCTTAATGCAAGACAATATTGGCATTCTCTGATCCAGACAAAGTAGACAGTTCTAAGTGAACATCCCAGACATTTAGTCCTGGAAGGACTATATCTTCAGACTAAATGCAAAAGTGAAATACACTCAACATAACAAAAGCCTGACATGAAGTCTCAACAGAATCAAGGTTATTCACTAAAAAATTAACTGCCTGCCAGAACAGAACTCAATACTCTTAGTAAAGAGAACATCACCAAGAGCCTTTGCAACATAGCATCCACAATGTCTAACATACAGTAATATATTACTGGACATGTAAAACAGGAAAAAGTGATGGATACTCAAGTGATGAAACAGTCAATAAAAGTAGACCCAAGAAAATCCAGATGCTGGAGTTAGCAGACAAGGACTTTAAAATATCATACTTATGTTAAAGAAAACAGGTGAAAAGATGAACTAAATGGATGAAAAGATGGAGTATTTCAATAGAGAATT
This sequence comes from Grampus griseus, assembly GCF_964374135.1. NCBI lineage: Eukaryota > Metazoa > Chordata > Mammalia > Artiodactyla > Delphinidae > Grampus > Grampus griseus. The sequence continues at coordinate 88,040,097 of NC_139017.1, forward strand.
ATAGACTTTATTAAAAAAAATTCAGTGGGGCTTCCCTGGTGGTGCAGTGGTTGAGTCCGCCTGCCGATGCAGGGGACGCGGGTTCGTGCCCTGGTCCGGAGGATCCCACATGCCGCGGAGCGGCTGGGCCCGTGAGCCATGGCCGCTGAGCCTGCGCGTCCGGAGCCTGTGCTCCGCAGCGGGAGAGGCCACAACATTGAGAGGCCCGCGTACCACAAAAAAAAAAATTCAATGGATGCCCTAGAATTAAATGCAACTTTGAAATTAAAAACACAACGAATGACTCATACATTGTTGGTGAGACTGTAAAATGGTACAGCAAATTAGGAAAACAGTTTGGAAGTTTCCTAGAAAATTAAATATACATTTACCATATGACCCAGCAATCTTACTCTTATTTATCCAACTGAATGAAAACATTTGTTCACACAAAACCTGAATGTTCACAGTGGCTTTATTTGTAATTGTCAACAACTTGGAAAAAACCTAAATGTTCTGCAACTTGTGAACAGATAAAATGTAGTATATCCATACAATGGAATACTACTCAGCAATAAAAAGTGTTGAAGCTCCTGTTACATGTCACATGGATGAATGTCAAGTGCATTATATTAAATGAAAAAGCCATATTGTATTATTCTATTTAGCTGTCATTCTAGAAAAGGCAAAACTATAGGAAAGAAAATAGGTCAGTGTTTCTGAGGGGATCAGAGTTGAGTGGAGAGGTTGCCTACAAAGTGGCACAAGGCAATTGTGGGGGGAGGTGTTGATGGAATTGTTCTATATCTTGGTTGTGGTTATATGAGAGTATACATTTGTCAAAACTCATACAATTTTATACTATAAAGGGGGAACTTTACTTTCTAATGCAGTTTAAGAAACAATATGTTGAATGGGTTTAACTGCAGACTGGATACAACAGACAAAAGTAGGAGACTCGGGCTTCCCTGGTGGCACAGTGGTTGAGAGTCCGCCTGCCAATGCAGGGGACATGGGTTCGTGTCCCGGTCCGGGAAGATCCCATATGCTGCGGAGCGGCTGGGCCCATGAGCCATGGCCGCTGGGCCTGCGCGTCCGGAGCCTGTGCTCTGCAACGGGAGAGGCCACAACAGTGCGAGGCCCGTGTACCACAAAAAAAAAAAAAAAGTAGGGGACTGAAAGTCAGGTTAATAGAAAATATTTAATTAAAGCACAGAGGAGGAAAAAAGTGGGAAAATAAGGAACAGAATAGAAGAGACGTAGAATATGGTCCAAAAATCTAAAACACAAGTGAATGGAATCCTAGAAGGAGAGGAAAGACAGACTAGGACAAAATCAAGATGTGAGGAAATAAGAGCCAAGAATTTTACAAATATGAAGAAAGTTACCAACCCAGTGATTCAAGAAGCTCAATAAACCCAAGGAGGATAAATACCAACAATAACACATCATAGTAAGGCATATTATGGTCACATTGCTAAAACTAAAAGATAAAGACAAAAATCTTTAAAAAGACACTTTATCTTCAGGAAATTAACAGTAACATGACAGCTGGCTTCTTTAACAGAAATGATGGTAGCCAAAAGGTGACATATTTAAATCTTTAAATTGCTGAAAGAAAAAAAAGAACTGCCAACTTTGAATTCTAAATACAGTAAGTGTCTCTGTAAAACCCGTAAAACACAGATATCCTTAGATAAAAACAAAAGTTGAGAGAAATCATCCAGCCCAGATGGAAACACTGAAGAGCAATAAGGAATAAATAACAACAGATTTCAAATTTATGTGGACAATATAAAAGTCTATTGAGAATTTAAAACAAAAATAACATCCTGACTTTATAACACATGTTAAAGTAAAATATATGACAACAATAGCACAAAAGACAAAGGGAGGTAAATGGAGTTAAACTATTATAAGGTTCTTGAATTCTTTAGGACATGGCAAAAGTATACTTTAAGGTACACTGTGATAATATAAGGATACATTTTGTAGTACCCAACATGATGACTACAGGAAGGATACCAAAAGGTAAAACAAAAGTTTATTTTGGAGACAAAATGGAATAGTTTAAAGAAAAAAAAAAGGCCTATATATATAAAGAAGGCAGAAAAGGAAAAGGATAAAATAAAGAGAAAACAAATAAGATGGTAACAAATTCAACTATATCAATAATTACATGAAATACAGATGGACTTAAACATTCTAATTAAAAGATAAGGATCATCAGATTGAATAAACAAACAAACCTCAACTATCAATACAAACTCTTTTTAAGAAGCACACTTTAAACATAAAGGCACAAATTGGTGAAAATAAAGGATGAGAAAAGATATATCATGTAAACACTAGCCAAAATAAAGCAGGTATGGCTATATTAAAATCAGACAAAGTAGAGCTTAAGTCAAGAAATATTGCAAATGAAAAAAAAATGACATTTTGTATTGATAAAAGATAAATTCAACAGAAAGGTAACTATCTTAAATTTATAAAGACTATAATTAACATGGCTTTATCAGTCGATATAGCTTTGAAAGTTGACAAGATTCTAAAAAAAATAGACTAATTCATAGCCATAAGCGATACCATTCTCAGTAACTGATATAAAAACCAGATAAAAAATGAGTAAAGAAATAGAATATTTGAATAACATGATGAACCAACTTGATTTAATTGACACACATAGAATTTGTATTCAAGTACACATTGGGTACTTAACCACAATAGATCGTATGATAGGTCACAAGTCAAGTCTGAACAAATTTCAAAGGACTGAAATCATACATTGCACATTCTCTGACCACTATATAGTTAAATTACAATTCAATAACAGAAAGACAAGTAGAAAATTCCCAAACTCTTTGAAATTAAAAAACATATTCCTATATAACACATAAGTCAAAGAAGAAATCACAATGAGAGTTAGAAAACATTTTGAGCTGAATCGAAATAAAAATAGGTTATTCCAAAACTTGGGGAATGCAGCTACAACAATGTTAAGAAGGAAATAAATAAAGTAAGAGAAAAAAGGTTGAAAATCAGTGCTGTAAACATCCAACTCAAGAAGTTAGAAAAAGAAAAACAAGCCAAAGAAAACTGAAGGTAGGAAATAAAAATGAGTAGAAATCAATTCAACATAAAACTAACATACAGTAGAGAAATCAGCAAAGCCAAAAGTTGGTTCTTTGAAATACTAATTATATATATAGGGATATTAATAGTATGTAGGCTAAAACACAAATTAACAATATTAGGATTAAATAAGTAGCACACAGCTATAGGTTCTACAGACACTGAAAAGATAATAAGAGGATATTTGAAAATGAAGATATAATAGACAAATCCCTTAAAAATGAACACCCCAAAACTGATATAAAAAAATTAAAAATCTGAATAGTTCTGTAACTATTAAAGAATTTGTAAGTAAAGACTTCCCCATAAAAATGGAAAACTCCATGCCCAGACTGCTTCAGTTGTGAAGTCTTCCAAGCAATGATGAGACAAGTAATAACAATCTTACACAAACACTTCCAGAGAATGAGAGGGAAAACATTACAACTCATTTAAAGACCAATATAATTTTGCTGCCAAAACCTGACAAGATTATCTCTCTCTCTCTCTCACACACACACACACACACACACACACGAATTATTACAGGGAAATACTATTGTTCATAAACCTAGAAGTAAACATTCTAAGCAAAATATTAGCAAATAGAATCTAGTGAGATATAGGAAAAGGATAAAGTATCATGACTAAGTGGAGCTAATTCCAAGAATGCATGGTTGGTTTAATGTTAGAGAATCAATGAATGTAACTTATCACATTAAAAGAATAAAAGAGGGAAAAAAATTTCAATAGGTGCTGATAAAGCATTTGATGAAATCCAACACCTACTGCTGATTTAAAAAACAAAACCAAAAAAAAACCTGTTGGCAAATATGGAATAGAAGGGAACTTCTTAATCTGACAAAGGATGTATCTAAAATAATCTAAAACTACCATAATACTCAATGATGAAATATCAAACACATTTCCCCTTAGGTTGGGAATGAGACAAGGATATCCTGTCACCAGTTCTAGTCTACATTATACAGCTAGGAGGTATTAACTACTAAGAAAACTAGTTTAAAAGGTATACAGATTCGAAAGGATCAGGCTAAATTTTCTTTATTCACAGATATTATTGTGCAACTTTCTGAAATGACAGAAATGTCCTATACCTTAATTTAGGTGGTAGTTCCACAGGTATGTGTGTGTATGAATACATACATATGTATGTAAAAAGTGATTCAGTATACATTTAAGATTTGTGCACTTTACTTAGGTAAATTATACCTCAATATAAAAAATCTAACAAGAATGCATTAATGCAATTGGCTAAATGGCCTTTTAAAAATAAATTTTAATGGAGTAAGACAGAGAAACTTTTGCTAACTGTTGAGGCTAGGTAATGGGTACATGAAAGTTTATTTTCTCTACTTTTGTGTATGTTAGAAATTTCCCAAAATGGAAAGTTAAATAGATAAAAAATTTTACACAGACTTTAAAATTCACCTTCATTGTTATCTTGAAAGTTAAATAACACTCTTACCTTTCCTTCCGTTGCTTTCTTTGTTGATGAAATTTCTTTCATAAGCTTGGGAATTTCCCTGTCAAATTGTAAGAGGATTCTTTAAATTTCTAAGGTGTAATTCTTTACAAAAATATTTTAAGATTACAAAATGTACTATCATGTATTTAGTATTTTAAAAATGTGGAATAAAAATTAAAATGAGTTCACATACTCTAATACAACTGCAATATGCCGATGTCGAATTCTGACCCAGAGGTCATCATCTTCTTCAAGGACTGCCTCCTTTTCTTTCCCATCGGTTTTATATCTACAAGTAGAGAGAAGTATGAACTTTTTGATTATTTTCCCACCCAAAAAGTGAAACATTTTTATAAACAATAATTTTAAGATACAGCTCAAGAAACTGAAGAATACATCCACTATTTTGGGGGATAATGAATACATACTCAAAACTAAGGCATATTGCTATCCATACAATAAAAATCAAAGTGCTATGTCTACCAAGATCTTTTTACTTTCGTTAGGTTTAGCTGTCATTATTATAGAGTTTTATCTCAGCAAAGTGGTATCTTAGAAACAAAAATTCAACGTTCCACAATCAACTTTAAGAACAAGAGTGAATACACTAACAATTTGTATTCTAGTTGCTCAAAACACTACTTTGACATACTAATAACCATCAACTCAACTATCAAACATCCATTAAGAAAAGAAATGTCACCCCCTAATGTAGCCTATTAAGTACTGCAGGTGTTTCAGAGTTGGTACAAAATTCACAAACATATATCATCTGTTTCTATATTCTTCCCTAACCCTATAACCACATCTCCTTTAAAGAAGGGGAAAGGAAATGAGAGAAAAACTAGTGTAGCCATTAAAAACCTTGATTGCTTTAATGAGTTCTACTGAACTGAGAGGCAATTCAAGAGGTTCATGAAATTACTCAAAATGGGCTTCCTGACTGCTTCCCCAAAAGTAATTCCTCGCTTCTTTTATGCAAATAGCCAGCCTCCTTCCATTTGTGGAGCTGGAAAATTCAATCATCCCTGGGACTGTCAACGTCCTCAAGATCAGAATGGACAGCATTGAGCTTTCCTAGCACTGGATAGCAGACAATAAATGGAGATTTCTGCTGTATAAATATAATCATTTCTACAATCCCCCAAATTTCAGGCCCCATCTATAAAACCATCTACCTATTTGGTCTTAATTACAGATGCCCAAAGGCAGAACGACTGTGCTTAATTACAAGACTGCACTAAGGACAGAGGCCTTTTTGTCATTTAAAATGCTACTTTGTACTTCTTTAACCTTTGATTTATAAACAAAGATTAAGGTAGCAGGCCTGACAATACTAAAAGATGATGACAATCCTAAGAGTACATTTAAAGAGGTCACCAAGATGAAGAACACAGTCTGGATACTTAGAAGTTTCTGCTCTGCATTACTTCCATTAAAAATTGGGATGGAGCACAACCCACAGGGAGTTCGTGCTTCCACCTAGTCTTATCCCTGGACTTTTTCGATTCATTCAAAAAATCTCTGACTTCTTTGTTTTTGTTTTTAAATAAGTCTCTCTATTACTCTTAAAAAATTAAACCTTGCTTTGCTTGCCAGCAAACCTAGGGAGATCATTTTTTTAAAAAAGTACTAGGTTAGAAATGTCTGAAACTTATGTCAATAGTCTGGAACCAAATTCTTAAGTGTCCATCAGTTTAAGTCGTTTCTAAGTCTCTTGAGCAACGTAGGTTTAGAGACCTAAAGGATAAGAGAGGTAAACAACATGCTTTCTGAAAATTCTGAAAGAACTGCTTAAAACTACTTTTATATTAGAATAACTACTTTTATATTAGAAAAACTACTTTTATATTAGAAAAATGTTGATCTACGTCATCTAACATTAATACGAATAAAGAAAAACTCAGAAGCCAGGATCTGACCAGAATGCAAATAAAAATACAATAGAAAATACAAAATTAGTTTAACAATATTTGGTTTAAGAAAAAATATTAAGTATTATAATTAGCACAAGTTTTTGGATCTTTTTAATCTATTAAAATTACTAAATTAATTTAAACATAAAATTTCAGAAAACTAATTTTCTTTTTTATTACTATGCTCAAAGCAGTAAATCTTAGCTGAAAAATGCCAATTTGGATTTAGAAATTATGATATCAAACAACATGTTATATATTTATGTGTATATATATATATGTATGTGTGTGTATATATATACACACACTCATAAATGATGCACAAAGGTACAATAAAATGGTTCCTTAACAGAAAAGTGATTTCATTTTTCATTTAGCTACTTGATATTACTTTTAAAGTTAATATGCTTATATCAGAGTTAAGTCAATAATAGGTACCAAATTGGTAAACTTGTATCTATTCTCAATAACCATCCTAATGAGGTTCCTAGTCTTCTAATCTTTTTAAATACACTATGTTGACAAGACACACATATAGATAACTTTTGGATGTGTGATTCAGAATAATCACAGCCTAACCAATTTGAATATGGTTTCCACTTCAATAAATATAGTAGTGAGCCTGGTATTTACTGAAAAGTACAAATTCCAGCTGTTTAAAATCTATTTTTGTTGTAGACACAGTTAAGGAAGCAAATACACCGAAAAAGCTTCAAAGCAGTTAAATTACCCATTAACTAACAAGGTCAAGATATTTTTAACAGATTATGATTATAGGGGTAAGAGAAGGATAAAGTCTCTGAATGAAAAAGGTTACAGGGGCTTTAGATTTCCGGTGCCTGCATGAATCATTAAATGCTAATATCCTATCCTGTTTGTATATGCCCTATATATTCCCTTCAAGTTATACTTGCTTGTATGTATCATTCTCAATCGGCAGTAGATCATATGCCATTGCCTGAAAGGTCAGTTCATGCAGGACAGTGGACACAGGATCAAAGCCACGATCAATTATTATGAGCTGGGAATGAGTTTTACCCTGGAATAACAAAATAAAATTATCTTAAGAAACTTCAATTTCTTTGTGTGAACATATTTTTAGTATCTTAGAAAACAAAAGCAGACTTTTCCTAAGTTCTGCCCCATTCCTAAGAATGTGAAGTTATATTAAAACAGAAAAATCTGAGTGGTATAACAGGGGAAAAAAATAAGACTACAAAACCAAAAGCTTTCATAATTAGAGTAAGAGGCTATACTCAATAATACGATATTGTGAAAATTCCTTTAAAAAAAGTAACATTTGGCCTGCACTAAATCTATTTCCTTAGGAATTCAGCTCCATAAACACTAAAACTGATATAAATTATGAATAGTAGTTATTACTTGAGCTCTTTATGCTACACACTGTGCTAAGCAAGAAATATCCACATTATTTAATTCTTATAGCAACCCTGTGAGACAGGGATTATTAACTCCATTTGACAATGGGGGCATTAAGGCTTAAAATTAAGTAACTTGCCCAAATCACATAGCTAGCTAGTATGTGGTAGAATGGAGATTCAAACCCAGGTCAGCTTCACTCCATGACCTGTACTCTTAACCTTTACGCATTTTAAAAGATTACATTGATGCCAGCTAAGATGGTAAATTACAATGAAAGCTTTGCTATCATTAACTCACAAACAGCACTAATCATTAAACAGTGAATAATAGTGCTGGGAAAAATCATTGTTAATATCAGTATCTTCTATACTTCATTTTAAAAAGTAATAAATTCTCTGGATTATTATTTGGAGCAGTAAGAGATAACTACAACTCAGACAAACATTTCTTATTTATTTACTTCCAGCAGACAAAGGTAAACTACATAGAATAGATCTTTAAAATTTTTTTTAGTTAACCATTCACTCATTTAAATAAACCTTGAGATAGTATGGTATAGTGATTAAGAGCACAGCCTCTGGAATCAGGTAGATCTGGGTGTGAATCCAGCCTTGACCACTTTCTCTCTTTTTTTTTTAAATTTTTTGGCCACGCCACGCAGCTTATGGGATTTTAGTTCCCTGACCAGGGATCGAACATGGGCCCTCGGCAGTGACAGCATGGAGTCCTAACCACTGAATCTCCAGAGAATTCCCAGCCTTGACCACTTTCTTGTTGTACAACTTTGGACAAATTGCTTAACTTGTTAATATCTCAGTATTCTCATTAAAAAAACAAACAAAAAAATATATATTTAATCAGAACCTCTGCCCTACAAGATTACTGTAAAGATTAAATGTAATAATACCATGAACACTTATCACAGTGCCTGGCACTTAGTAAGCCCTCAATACATGTAAGTTATGAGTCTTCAGAAATATGAATAGGAAAAAGACTGTGCAATATAAGTGCTATATCAGGGCTTGGGGCTATGAAAGTATGTGAGAGGAAGAATCGCTTGACCTGAAGAGTGAGGAAAGACTTCAAAAAGGAGGTGACACTCTCTCAGGTCCTTGAATGAAGAAAAGGTATCAAGCATTTCCAAGGTGTATAATTTCTGAGGCAGAAAGAATGGAAAGGACAAGTTTGGTTTTTGTGGATTTTCCTTTTTATCATTGAAATCATGAAGGACTAAAGGGATATTAACTAATATAATGATCGTTTATCTTTCCTCATTCAACAAACATTTATTGACTACCTACTATACTATGTATACCGAGCCATTATCTTCATAACTACAACGAGGACAACAGATTTCACTAGTCCTCCAAACCAAAAACTAGTAACTTTTTAAAGTTCTGAACCAACATTACATCTAATCTTACACCCTCCATTCTAGCCAAGTTGTTTGTGAATTTTGCCTTTTTCTCTATGCCTCTGCCCAAAGAACCCTGTTATCCAAGGAAAAAACTCCCTCTTCTGTTATACTCATTCTTCAAGCTCAAGGGCCTCTTCCTCTAGGATGCCTTCCAAGACTCCAGTTACAATAAGATTAAGCCCCAGCCTATGTTCCCACTACATTTCATGTATTCTTCTCTCATTCCTCTTACTACATGCATTGTAATTGGTGGTTTCCTTGCCCATCTCCTCTTCTAAACTATCAACAGTTCCTTCTTTTTATTTTTCAGCTACTGTAATATGGCTTCCTAGCCCTGTGGCACCACCTCTGGCAGTCTACTCAAGCTCTTCACTCTCCAACCCAAGCTCAAATGCTAGAATTCCCCAGGTTCTAATCTTAGTCTTAGATTACTTTATATTACCTTGATAAGATAGCAATAGCTATCATTCATTAAACTCCTATTATATGCCAAACACAAGCTAATCTGCCTAACCTTCATACCAACCAAGTAAGGTACATATCATCTGATCCATTTTATAGATGAAAATACAACTCAGAGTAAATAATATGTCCAAGAACACAAAGCTGGTGATAACAGGAAAAATTATGTTTATTAACTGTTTACTCAGTTGCAAGCACTATTCTAAAAACTTTTTATGTATTAACTCATTTAATCCTCTATTTTATAATATAGGTATTCTCTTATTATCCCCATTTTATAGGTAAGAAAACTTAGGCACAGAGAAGTTACATCATTTGCTAATTGACATATCTATGAATTAAATGGCATAGCCAGGATATAGACAAAGTGCTTATTTCAAAACCCTTATCTTCTCCTCTAAGCCACACTGTCTATTAAGACTTCTACTACCACTTATATCAGTGATTCCCAAATCAAAATTGGGGATCTGTGTTAATGATTCTCAAATCAAAACTGGAAAATGAATGAACAACAGTTTCCTTGGTTTAGAAAGAAATAAGACAGACTTTATGCATAACCACTATTTATCTTTTATATGTTACCTTTATTAGGCTCTTTTCATCAATCTTGTAGTAGTTTTCAAGTTTTTTTTCAACAAGCTGAGCAAGCTTACTGGCATTATCCAGAGGTTTACTAGAAATGGAAAAAATGTTCGAACAATTATCTTTCTTTCAAGACACACTTTACAATATCAAGTTGAATTCTAAAATTAAGCCATAAATTTATTAATTTAAAAGATTTTATAAACATGGAGAAGTTCAGATAATACATCAAATATAATGCTATATCAATTTGTCTGGATTTTATCAATGTAAACCTTATTATATGTGCTTCAGAGTTTTTTTCATATGAAGGAAATATTATAAATAAAACCGCAGCTCCTTTATTCCCCTCCCAATTCTCGGTCTTCTCCCCCACCCCTAGCTACCCCCACTCCAAGGCAATACTATCATGAATTTGATGTGTATTCTTCCTGTCATTACTATTATACATATGTTTACTGTTTTATATGTGTTTTAACTGTATGTTTTTACTGTTATATATATGTGTGAGATCTATGTTGACACATATCAAATTTAATCATTTTAGTTCAATATAGTATTCCATCATATGATTTATACTGGATTCTATACATTCATTCCCCTAAAGATGGATATTTAAGTCATTCTCAATTTTATACCATTGCAAACAACATTGAAACAAATATCTTTGTACATACATCTCCATGTACATGTTTCTCTAGATATATTATTTCTAAAAGTATAATTGCTAGATTATATGGTATGTACATTTTCAACTTTTCCAGATATTACCATATTACTCTCCAAATTACTTGACCAATTATCGCTCCCACTAGCAGTATGAGATCTCCCTACATGCTCTCTAACATTCAGTCAACTTTCCAATATAGTCTTTTGCATAAAATCTTATATACCACTGTCTTCTAAAATGATAAAATCATACTCTAAATTGTAACTTCATGACCAGTGACATTAGTATAACTTCTGAGTCTACAAGAAATTGTAAGAAAAGGCTCTTCAATTAGGAAACCAACCTCAAAAATGGAGGCTCTCCTTGTAAGGGGCTTCAAAGTGTTAAAGGACCTTTAGGTTTTATACCTCAAAAGTAAATAAAGAAGCAACTATAAAGAATAATTTATTACACATTTTGCTTTAAAATATTTTCAAAAGGAAATAATTTCATGTTAGAATTACACTTGAAAAGTCCATGAGGCATAAAAGAATACTTTGTGAAAGAACAGGTAGGATTCTAAAAGCCTGATTATTTAACTATTACAATAACTCCAAACAGGTCCAAAGGTGAGCTATTAAATTATAAATTGGCCTCAGTTATCCCTCAGTATCCACAGGGGATTGGCTCCAGGACCTCACTCAGATTTCAAAATCTATGGATGCTTAAGCCCCTTTTATAACATGGCGTAGTATTTGCATATAAACTATGCATATCCCCCATATACTTTAAATCACCTCTAGATTACTTATAACACTAATACAGTGTAAATGCTATGTAAATAGTCATAAATACAATGTAAATGTTATGTAAATAGTTCTCTGCATGTAGCAAATTCAAGTTTTGCTTTCTGGAACTTCCTGGAATTTTGTTTTCTTAATATTTTCAATCCACGATTGGTTGAATCTGAGGATGCCGAACCTGTGGATACATATGGCCGACTATATTACATACTCATTTCCCTGAACAGAGCCAAACACCAAGAGTAGAAGCTTTAACAGAGACTGAACTCTAGCAGGAGATAAACCACTTAGTTCAGAATGTAATTAGCATATCACCTATAAGAAAAAGAATGTTTCCAACACCTGAGGTATGAGTGAAGAGCCTGTTTGGTCACATCTGAATTAAGGAGATTTACTATATACTTTCTAAGTAATTAACAGAAAATTTTTTAAATGGTCAAGAATAATGAAACTTAAATATAAAGTACTACATGAATTTGAAATTAAACAATTCATCCAACTACCTTGACAAATGTCAATGTTTAAGTTAAAGAAACTTTTAAAACAGAAACAAGTGACATAACTTATTAGTAGTAGTACAGTATATTTACGTCTACTAGTTTATTAGTGTCATACACTATTTTGAGTTCTTTACAGATATTAACTCATTTAATTCTAAAAACAACCTTATAAGGTGAGTACTATGATTGTTCCCATTTCATAGATAAAGAAACTGAGAGCAGAAGGATCACACAGCCAGTAAGTAGCAGAGATTAAAATCCAAGCTGTCTGGCTACACAGAACAACATGAATGTCTAAGAACATAATACTGAACAAAGCCAGAAATGAAAAACATCAAGCTCAAAATCAGGCAAAACTAAAATATGTGTTAGAAGTCAAGATAGTAGTTATCTCTGGGGAGGAGACAGGGGGTGATGACTAGAGGGGATCATGAGGGGGGCCTCTGAGACACTGTTAGTATTCTATTTCTTGACCTTGGTGAAATTAGATAGGTATTTCACTTTGGAATGATTTATCAAGCCATATAAATATAATTTATGCACTTTATAGTAAACTTTACTTTTAATAAGAAACAAATAAATAAAGGTACATAGTACTAAAGTCAAACTTTAACTTTTAAAAAACTCCAAAAATCGGGCTTCCCTGGTGGCGCAGCGGGTAAGAATCCACCTGCCAATGCAGGGGACACGGGTCCGAGCCCTGGTCCAGGAAGATGCCACATGCCGCAGAGCAACTAAGCCTGCGCTCCAGAGCTTGCGAGCCACAACTACTGAGCCCACGTGCCACAACTACTGAAGCCTGCACGCCAAGAGCCGGTGCTCCGCAACAAGAGAAGCCAGCACAATGAGAAGCCCGCGCACCACAACGAGGAGCAGCCCCCGCTCGCCGCAACTAGAGAAAGCCTGTGCGCAGCAATGAAGACCCAATGCAGCCAAAAATAAAATAAAAGCTGTGACAAAGTGAGAGAGAGGCATAGACATATATACACTACCAAACATAAAATAGATAGCTAGTGGGAAGCAGCCGCATAGCACAGGGAGATCAGCTCGGTGCTTTGTGCCCACCTAGAGGGGTGGGATAGGGAGGGTGTGAGGGAGGGAGACGCAAGAGGGAAGAGATATGGAAACATATGTATATGTACAACTGATTCACTTTGTTATAAAGCAGAAACTAACACACCATTGTAATGCAATTATACTCCAATAAAGATGTAAAAAAACAAAAAACAAAAAAAACCTCCAAAAATCTATTTAAAATGGCTACTGGAATTAAATACCATAGATATTTAGATACTATAACCAGTATCCAGATATTATGACTATTTAAATTTGGTGGAAATACAATAAAACATTAAATGTAAGATGGTATTCCCCATAGGACAACAAAGACATTCTTCTAAGCATTCCTTAAACTCATGAAAAATATACATGTAAACCATACCAAATTTAAGCTCTGAAATTCAGTAATAGAGGATATTAGTTACTCTGAAATTTAAGCCTTAAACTTTAAATCTCCTATATGTACAGCATAATTTTATAAAGAAAATAAATTCTGCAAACCAACACACAAAAGCACAGAGACATTACTTACCTGTACACCAAAGAGCAAATAGATAGCATAACATATAAAGGCACCACTGAGTGTCTTACCTTTTATATCTTACTCCAGGATTTTCATCCAGGGTAGCACATACTGTAACTATCTGCTCAGCCATCGCTTCCATGATGATATCTTTTCCATTTGCATTACTAGGGTCTGGAGTGTAACAGTAATAGAATGCATCTGGTACATCAAGAGTATATACCTAAGTTAGGCCAAAAAAAGTCACACTGTCAATTTAGAAACTTGACTAAAAATATCTATCTAGAAAAACACAGCTATTCCTTGGGATTCTAAAAAAAAATACTTGCACCAACCATGCTGTTTCCTGAAACAACTGTGTCTTTGCCTTAATCAAATCTCATATTCTCTGTCATCTTGATTTCATCCTTTATTTCTTTTCTCACTCTCCTTTCCTGCTTAGTCTACTTCTCTCCTTCAATTCTTGTTTCATATAAAGATTGTACTCTTTGATTTTCTCTACCTGTGCAGCAGATGAAGAAATCTGAGGTAGTCAAATAAAAATAAAAATCTAAAACCTGGCACAAAGAAATAAAACAAAGCCAAAATTGGTCTATATATTTGACATACATTAAAATCTTAACCCATTAGAGAATAACCTAGAAATTTTCCAAAGTTGATATATATTTCAACTCTTTAGCTTATACTCTTAATGTCCTTAAAATAGAGACATACTTCCCCCAAAGACACAGCATTGTGCCAGACATAGTACTGGTCTTACGATATATACAGTGAAACCTCACAGACATTTTTCAACTAACAAAAGCATTTACTTACATGCAAAGAATTGGATTAGAGATTTACTATTATTGTGTTACTTGAAGAATACAAAAGAAAAAGCTCTCTAATTGGAGTTGAGATTTTCCCATTAAATTAATTTTAATCTTGTTTTTTAAACAATGATAGTAATCCCCCTTAGCCTAGGATAATGTATTGAGTGTAAAAGTAGACATGTAATAAACATTATAGGTTAACTAATGAATTATGAAAAAACTTCCCTGCATTTCCTTTCACACAAAGTAATTCGTTTCTCTGAACATAACCCATCACTAACAGCAGCAGCCTGAACACAGACTGAGATTTAGCTGAAGCTACCACTTATGTCTGTGTTGCTGTATTAACAAAGTCTTAGTTGCTGTATTAACTGCCAACAAGCACCCTACAGCTGGACTGTGGCTTTCTCATAGCATTCTACCCCATTGCAGTAGATAGTTATCTGTTCAAAAATATTTATTGCCCTCCTTACAGGGCCTCTCCCTATGGGAGTATACTTCCCACTCATTGATATCAGGCTTGCTATGGTCACTGGAATGTGAGTAGAAGTGACATGTGCCACTTCCCTACAGAAGCTTTAAAAGCCATTGTATGGCTCCACCATTTCTCTTTTCCCTCTGCTATGTCCCAGACAGGGGCTACTCCTTCAGCCTAAGTCCCAGAATGAAGAGGATGTAGAGCAAAGCCCCAGTCAAACCAAAATGGACACTAACGTGAAGGAGAAATAAACTTTGTTGTTGTAATGCACTGTGATTTGGGGAGTTGTTACCACAGCTTAAATTAATCTTAGCTATTATCTAATACTCTAATGAACCAAATACAATTTTGGAGCTGGTTTTCATTCTATACTCACATCTTCCTTTTCCTTCCTTCTCCTTCCCCCACTTTCCATCACCACCATGACATGTTCCTTTAGACTATTACTAAATGCTTTCTTCATCTCTATGACCCACAATCAGCTCCTTAAATATAGGAACTCTCCCCCCACAACCTCCATCTACTTTTCTTCCTAAATTATAGCCAGCTTAGCTCTGTTTCTACCTAGATACAATCTAGCACCCTCTCCACTAACTATACCAGACTTTTTGTACTCCCTGAGGTCAACTGTAAACAAACTCCCTTATATTCTTTAATGCTTTCCATCTAATTGCCCTAACGTATATGTGACAGCATTAATTACCTTAAACCCTTTGAAAGGGAAAGAGAGCTTTCTTTAATCCCTTTGACTCATGGATTCAGGAGGAGTCAACTACTCTCCTCTCTATGAAACTTCGAAATATGATGAATGTCCAACTTCTCTTCTTCGGAAGACTATCATTTCTGACTTTACCAATTTCTCCTCAACGATCACCCAACTTCTACTTTTCCTTAAAGACTTTAGGACTTTTCTGTACCAGCCCATTTTCTGCTATCACTCTTGATGGAACCTGGTGCCTCCTACAACCTGGTCCCAACCTACCTACAGACACAGCCTTATCTATCATACCATCACCCATTATAATCCTTATTCCTGCTGCTCCCCTGCACTTTCCTGCTTCTGTATCTTTGCACTCACGCTATTCTCACTTCTTAGAATATTTCCTCCCTCTTCATTACTACCTTACGAAATTCTATTTTTCAAGTGTTTTCTCATTTTCCTAGTAAGAATTAATCTCCTCTTTTGGCAGACTATGAGCTGCCTCCTAAAAAACCATTGTTCCCTTACTTTTCAGTAATCATACCAATTATTTGGGGCAAGCAGCCATACGCTCAGCTAAAAGACTACATTT
Organism: Grampus griseus; assembly: GCF_964374135.1. Taxonomy (NCBI): domain Eukaryota; kingdom Metazoa; phylum Chordata; class Mammalia; order Artiodactyla; family Delphinidae; genus Grampus; species Grampus griseus. The sequence continues at coordinate 88,056,549 of NC_139017.1, forward strand.
CCATTTTCCATGCACTTGGGGATTGCCATGTGACTAAATTTTAGCTAATAAGATATAAATGAAAATGTACTTCCTTCTTTCTCTCCTTCATCCTCCTTCCTCAAATGAGAACATAATAATTCTACAGACATCTTGGATCATGAGGGCCATCCCTAAGAGATCAGGCCCCTGACAATTTTGTACAGCCAGCATACCGGACTTATATAGCCCACTTCCTGACTTTTTGTATATTAGCAAGAAATAAATTTCCAACTTGGTTAAACACTGAAAGTTTAAGTTGTCCTGTTATATGCAGTTGAACCTAATCTTAACTGATATTGTTTTGAAGATGCGTAATACTTTGTATCTCTTTCACAGCTCTCGGATGAGGTGGGGCACATATCTTGATCATCTTTCCATAGCATACTCTTTGCATCTAGAAGACAATGTCCACAGCACATGCTCTTGATAAACGCTCACATAGGCCTTTGCTTACAGCTCAAAGCAGTTAGCAGTATTTCATTTATATCTTCACTTGCAAACAAACAAAAGGTCACAATACAAAACTGAGAAAATTACAATTTTCACTGTAATTTCCCCATAACAGTTAAATTTATTAAGTAAACTCCCTTAAGATATTTATCAAGGAAGTAAATTAAAAGAAAAAACTTTTTAGGGGAAAAACATAGCCAACAGATAGGAGCTTAAATAATCATAACATTTTGCAAAGACTGGTAAGTAGAAGAGTCTCATGAGATTTGTCTATACACACAAAGACAAGTTATTTCCATCAGCCATCAAATTAGTCAGATATATACACAAACCTCTCCTCCATATACAGCAATTATTGAAATTTACTGAATTCTGAGGCTAAAACCGTATTTATCTTCTGTGCGGCAAGATGCTCTGGACACATTTGTAATATTTTTCACACCGCTATTTAATCCCACAACATTTTAGGATGCCCATTTTCACTCTACACTGAACTTACATATCATATGAAAAAGAATAAATCTAAAGGTAACCTTTGGAAAACAGTTTAATGTTAAGCAGATATCTTAAAATTTTACAAACTTGATTATGGTCTTTCTTTGTCAAAAACAGCAACAGCTTAGGGACTTCCCTGGTGGTCCAGTTGTAAAGAATCTGCCTTCTGATGCAGGGGACGCAGGTTTGATCTCTGGTCGGGGAACTAAGATCCCACATGCCACGGGGCAACTAAGCCCACACGCCACAACTAGAGAAGAGAAAACCTGCATGCCACAACTAGAGAGAGAAAAACCCACATGCCACAACTAGAGAGAAGCCCGGGCACCGCAAAGAAAGATCACGTGTGCCTCAACGAAGATTCCATGTGCCACAACCAAGACCCGACGCAGCCAAATAAATAAATAATATTAAAACACACACACACACACAAAAAAAACCAAAAAACCCAGCAACAGCTTAAAAGAAAAATTCATTATCCAGGACCATTCTATTTCTTAAAATATTGACCTTAGAGTTCCAAACAACAGTAAACTATTTCAATTCTATGAAATGTTGGAATCCAAACACAGAGAACAGAGCTAAACAATGCACTAGCTGTGTGATTACGGCAAGTTACTTAACCTCTTTGATTCCCCCATCTTTAAAATGTAGATAGAATTATCATCTGTTCATAGGGCTATTGTGAAGATTACATGCATACATTTATGTAAAGCATTTAGGAAAGTGACACAGAGAAAGTACTATGTGTTTGCAATTATTAATTGAAGGCTCATTAACTATTCCAAAGGCAAAACAAATCTACAAAAATCCTTCATTTTATAAATTAAATAATAGTTTATATAACATTATGTAAAAAGTTTACTAAAGAACTTTGTTTTAATATCACAAATGGTTACAGAAGCGTAAAGTATTTATCTCTTTGGAGTCATTTAACAAACATTATGCTAAAAATCTTCTGGTTTCATAATCTGATAGGTCTGTAAACCTTGACACACACAGGACTTAGCGGGAGATACGAAATTTAAGTCCACTTTCATTATTAATGTTATATTCCAATTTAGTACTCATGCTCCTCCCTTCATCAGAGGAAATATTTATTTGTGGATTGTTCAAACTTCACCAAATATATAATATATAAAACATCTTTAGGATAAACCTTATTAACAAATAAGTTCATAAAACTGAATTTTAAAATCCATTATAAACTAAACTTAAAAATAAAAGGCATTTGGGTCTTCTGAGCACAAGCTGCCCATTCACCTTGCTTGACCCTTGTAACAAACCTTTCTCTGCTCAAAAAAAAAATTGTTTTAATAAAAAATAAATTAAAAAAATAAAAATAGAAAGTACCTGAGATTCAAGTGGAATGAAGGAAATATTTATTTCTTTACATCTTCTTATTGTCTTGGAGCAAGAAGCCTTAATTTTGTTAAAGAGACTATCAGGGCAAACTGAGAGGGAAAAAAAACAAAATCAAAGCATATAGCTGCATTTAAATTTTCCTTCTTTTGAGTAAATCATTCCAACATCCAAGATATTTATTTTTTATATATAATTACTGACTTTCACAAAGTAATTTTACTATGAGGACAGAGATAATATGTAAATACTGTTTTTTCACTTTATAGAACAGATGCATTCTAGTAATGAGGGCTGTAATAGAAATTCCACTTTCCCCATTCATATCCACCGTAACCTAAGATATATTTCCTTAGAGAGCTGCTAATACAGCAAACTAAAATTGTTAGGAAGGAAAATCAAGTCCAAACTAAGGACTTAATAAACTTTCACAGGACTTTCAGAACTTCTTAGGAATTTATACTACTTTTCTAAATCTACCATTAAGAGCAGCCACACCACACAAATTTTTAATTTTTCCTTGAATTACAGGATATCCTTTAGTGTCAGGAAATTCTAAACCTCTAAACTAGTAAGTTCTGGACTTTAGAACCTTTCTTTTCCCCCCTTTTACCTAACTGCTTATATAGTTTCACTAAAACTAGGTTGGAGTATCAACCACTGGCTTCTGCTGTCTTTTAACATGTTGTTCTTTATCCTCAAAATGCCTTAAATTAAAAGAGGCTTCATACTCATTAAATTTTATCAATTCCATAAACATGAATTTCTGTATAATAAGGTTACTTAAATGAAAAATACTTATGATATGGCCTTATAAAAATTGCAAGCTACTACTAGGTATGAGCTAAATAAAAATTTACAGGAAAAATAAAAATTTACAGGAAAAATAATATAGAAAGCTGCTTTTTATTTGAATGTACAGCATAGAAAAAGAAATGTGATAGGTTTTCTCGCTTAATATTAGCAAACAGATGGCAGTTTCTTCAGTGCATCTCCCAAAGGGTCTTATTTTTTTATTATATAATCAAATCCCCAGTTGAAACTTTTATTTAAAGAAGAATTCTTCCTGTTATTGGCACAGAATTTGAGGGATAGCCCTCTCCATCAACCCCCTCACCCCTGTACACCAGCAAAAATGACTATCTTTTGAAACTAGTTTGGAATGATTTAATTTTCTATCACCTTACCATGAATTAGCATAGAAATAATCTTATATTTTTAGATTCCTTCTAACCTAATTAGAACAAACAATAAATAGAAAGCACTAGTACTAAAATAGCATTACAAGAAATACTTCATAATTAATAGGATTTGAAATAATGAAGCAATAACTTTTACAAAGCTACTTACAGTCAGTGAAGTAGATATACGCTGCTTTGTATTTGTTCTCCGATTTACTTCCGAAATCACGTAAAAAACAGTCTACAGACTTAAAAAAGGTTAGATGTTAATATACATTTTATCAAATACTAATTTAAATATGCTATCTTTTGAAATAACTAAGATTATTTTGATGATAAAGTAAAACCTTAACTGTCAAAAGATTAATTTATAAACTGATTTTTTAAGATGCTATGTTGTCTAGCCAGTTATAGCTAGAAGCATAGTAAGTAGTAGGGTAAAATGTATGAATAGAGTGCTGTTTTGGTGACGAGGAGCTCTAGGAATGGTCAAGTGACTGAGAAGCTGAAGCAACATAAAAGACAAGACCACTGGAAGATAACAGATCAAGGAATTGAGAAATCAATGAACGTACTGAAAGTATTACCTACAGGGAAAATGAAACCATCCAGACTATGACTGGTGAACTGCTGAACAGACTGACAGTGAGCTAGGAGCTAAAATTGTCAAGGGGGATTAGAAAGAAAAAGCCAAAGGCTGGCAGACTGCGAAGAGGAGGGAGAGCAGGTAATATAGTCTAATAGTATTTGCCTCTATGCTGGTAGTTTTAAAGATACAGTAGCCTGAAAGCAAAAATGAAGAACAAACAATTTAATTCTCTCTCATCCATCTGTTCCTTTTTCTCCTCCTGCAACTCCTAGAACTAGTATATTTCTGTTAGAGCTCATGAATCTATCCTGCAAGTCTCTTATCCTTCCCCTCATGATTTCAATGATTGTTTTTTCGCTTTGAGATACTCCATTTTTATCTTTTAGACTATTAATTCAAATTTCCATAGCGATTATCCTCTTCAATTAACTCTTTAACTGAGAAAATACACTTCTGAGCTTCAGAAAGTTTATGTGCTATACCAGACTCTTCTTAAGTGTACTATTTTTCTGTTCTGGTTATCATTCTTCCCTCCAAGCCCCTATACGTTGCTAGACGTGCCCTTTTTTTCATTCTTACTAAACTGTCTCTCTCTGGCCACCTGACCTACTTAGATGTGTGGTTGCTTCTCTTTGTCAGCTCACTTGAAGCTTAGGTTTAGTTGTTGGAGTATCCTAAATAGAGGCAGTACCATAAGAAGAGGAAGGCGAAGAGGAAGGCAAAGAAGTTTCTCCTCCTGAGGGCTGTAAGTATAAAAGCAAAAATCCACCCAACTGACCTTTCCCCTAGGGTTCACAGATCTCTTATACATAAACTCTTCCTGAAATCTGTCATTTTATGACCCTTGCTTGGGAACTCTCTGATGCTGGTCTCCATGTGCTCACCCAGCCCCTGAGGAAGGATATCTCACACCAAGTTTCTCTACAAGTACCCAAGGAGACCAAGGCCTCACATACACCCAGAGGCCTATAGAACCCAAGAGCTAATTGATTCAGGACAGGAAGAGAAACTGGAGTTTGTTGTGGTAGATAAAGGAGTCACATTCAGGTATCATTTTCTTTAAATCCTTTGATACTTTATTGAATACATAATTTTGTATCCTGCTTTTGTCACTCACATTAAAAATGAACATTTATACAGATCATTAAAATTTTCTAGAAACCTCATTTTCAATGGCCACATGGTATTTCATACCAGTATTTGTTAATGCTAAGAATTTATCTGGATATCTTTATTGTTTTTGAAATTTAGTTTGACAATTTATTTGATTTTTTTTTTACAATAAACTCCAAGATTCAGAACGTTTCAAGGTTCTTGATACAGCGAATTATTTTCCAAAAAGGCTATATTAATCTATACTCCCACTAGCAGTATATAGTAGTTTCTACTCCATTAACCATTGATAATGGGTATTGACAGCTAGAATAGGATACATAGATAAATAAATAAATGTCTACATATACACACTTTTTTTTAATCCCTCTGCCTATTTAGTAGGTGAAAATGGTGCTTCTTTCATTTTTTCCGATCATGAATTTTATCTTATAAAATTATATTATGGATAAGATATAAAACGTCATTAAAATCCACCAGCAGCCAATATGTAGAGGCCATATAGTAAATGTCTGGGTTTTTCCCTACTGTCTGCTCTGCTAGAGTTAGAACAAATAAAATTGGAATTGCCAAATTAACATTCTTATTCTAAGAATAAGCCAAAGGATGTGTTGGAAAATGCATTCTCAGATACTATACAGAATAAAGGAATTTGATACTTTATATGGCTCTACAGTTTTGGCTTTAAGTATGAATTAAATCATGGTTAGATTATAAAGAAATACCTTTCCCATAAAAAATATATATATACATACATATACGCATATATACATACATATATGTGTGTACACCCATACATATATGTATACTATAGGGAAGTCACTAAGATAAATGAAAGATTAATCCAAGACCATTTCTTTTACATACATTTCCATCCTCCTAAAAATTATGGTTGAATAGAAACTGCATGGGTACAAATTATTGAAAGAAACTGTATCATTTTATATAATTAAATTCTGCTTTAATAGACGGGGAGAAAGGAATTCTTTCACTTAAATATTCTCATTGAGAAGAATGCAAATGAAACAATCTTCTAACACAGGGAGACTCTCCTAAGCATCTAATAAAGGACATTTTATTACTTTGAATTTTCTAAGAGAAAATCATGTCAATGGTGAAAATTTTGAAGAACATACTTTTTAAAGATTCAAAACACTCACCTTTGATGTTGGAGAGATAAAATAAAGAGCTTTCATTTGTCTGACAGGTTCTCGATTCTTATAAATATTCTCCACAACTAACCAAAAAAAAAAGTCATTTTATATAACCAAATATTTATAAACTTGAAACGATTTTTAAATGAAATTCACTGTACTTCTTTATTTATAATAATATAGAAACACAATTGTATATCCTGGGCTTAACATTTTCTTTGTCTTCACTTGAAAAATTAAAAAGTCCTGAAAATGTGTCTTCCCTAAACTCTGGGCTAAGTGCTCATCATGAGAAAAAAAGATAAAGCAGCTATTTGATAGCTAGGTCTACCAGCATAAGCAATCAACATGCCATGAAGAAACCAAGAAAATGCATTTAAAATTAAAATATGTATTTCTTTGGGCTTCCCTGGTGGCGCAGTGGTTGAGAGTCCGCCTGCCGATGCAGGGGACACGAGTTTGTGCCCCGGTCCGGGAAGATCCCACATGCCGTGGAGCGGCTGGGCCCGTGAGCCATGGCCGCTGGGCCTGCGTGTCTGGAGCCTGGAGCCTGTGCTCCGCAACGGGAGAGGCCACATAGTGAGAGGCCCGTGTATCGAAAAAAAAAAAATGTATTTCTTTAAAAAAATATTCTACTATAGTAATAGAAAATATAATATCAGAAATCAGGCTAAGCATGAATTATCTGTTAAACCTCATAATAATCCTTTATGTATTTTACAAATGAGGTAACCGAGGCTTAAAAAAGTTAAGAAACTTATCCAAGTTACACAGTAAGAAAGAAGAGACAGGATTCCAACCCACATCTGTCCAACTCTAGAGTCTAAGTTTTTAACTGCTATAACATTCTTTAAATAAATTGCCAATTAACTCTTTTTCTTTTAAAACCACACATTAATATAAATCATTTTTCAACAATGAAGTATCACCATAATTTAATCAATTATATTTTTATTATTGAAATTAAGAACTTTATAAATAACTAATATAAAACAAAGTGAATTTAAAACTAGTAAGCCCTAAATTGTCAAATTAACTATGAAGGCTATATTAAAACAATACTAACTTAAAGTATCATTCTACAAATCAAGAGAACCATCTTTCAAGATTCACGCTGGCAAAGGGCCTAGAAAGAATTTAAAACATTAATCTGACATGCAAGGAAGGCTACTGTTGGACTTCTCTTTTAAATACGATGATTCATTTTCTCATCCCTAAATTTATACTAGTATAGTATAGGTTTATCATAGCTTCTTTTAAAGAGGATATCAAATAAGATTTCCGAGGAAATAGTTAATTTTATTTTTATCTCCACTCCCAACAATTGTAATTTCACCTTTAAAAGATTATGGTTAAATCTGTGTTAATTTACTTTTATTGCTTAGTGCCCCAAATAAAGTGTCTTACAGTCATCTTATGCTGTACATACTATGTATTATGTTTGGAGAGTAACGTACATGTTAAAATGTTGTAATATGATTTAGAACACAGACTTTGAAAAGATTCTGAAATGTCTGGTTATCAATAGCAGAAAGTGCCACTTCTTCAATTCACTGAAAAGTGGATATCTATTAAATGATAAAAAAGGAAAGGTTTTTATGATTATTCCTATAATAGTGACAAAGGAATAATCTAATTCCAAGTCTATTTTTTTTTAAAGGTTTTTACTTGACTTTAGTGGAGACACTGAGGTAGCATCCCACGTGTATTTTTTTCTCATGTTTTTTAAAAGTTCCAAGACACACTGAATATTTTCACAAATGACCTGAACGCACACAGAAAGTCTGATCACTGAACGGCCAATGCAGGTGAGCTGATGTGGAACTCAAAAGAAATGTGCCATGTTCAAGTTAGTAGATATGATTATGATTAAATCAGAGCAAACCTAGGTGACTGGAGGATATTGAGAACAATCCACAGCAATACGCTCCATGATATACAGTCCTATATAATACTTCCCAAAAAAGGCTTCTGTGGTCAAATAAGTTTAGAAAACTGAATACTATACCTATTCACAGGGGATCCACATTATCTGCTAGCATATAAAAAACTCCAAAAAAGTCCTAAAGAAAACTGGTTAGCTTTGTTAATGCAGTTTCCCAAACTAACGTGGCCACAGAGTCCTTTCCTTGAACAATATCAATCAACACTGAACACACAGTAAGAAACAATGGTCTATAAAAATTCAATAAAACCTCCTTACAGTGCAAAATGGTTCTGTAGCTTCATAGTGCTGTACACATATTATCAAATGGTTCTCTAACTGCACATCAGAGAGACTCTGGGAATGTAACAAAACTTAAGTAGCTTAATCAATATTACACTTATCTAGTTAGTAGAAAAATCAAGGCTTTAATCTTCTAATTTCTAGTTCAGAGCTTAATTTTCTACTGAAGGTCATAAAGACCACAAACTGAATACGTAATCAACAATAAAAGGTTATTTTATTAATAAATATCAAAAAGTAAACATTGCTAAATTTTTTAGGTAATCCTCTCATTCTACACAATGCTCACACTTTCTTGAATACTGGGTGTACTTTTGAACCTCACAAGTTAGGAGTGACAGAGGATACAGATATTATACTAGAATCCAAAATATAAAAGAAATATATTTGACTTTGAGTCCCAGTTTTCACTTTACAAATCGGGGTATTAATATCTGTCTTTAAAGGGCTGTTATGAAGGCAAATTTAAATAGATGAGTTAAAGGATGATGAGTTATATAGATGATGATATGATTAGGAATGGTACAAGATATTGGTATTCTCTCCAAAATGTAAGAGAAATTAAAAACTCATTAACACAATCCTGCCCAGTGGAAGACAGCAACTGTGGTAGTGTGATTTTTTTCCCATAATCCCACACGAAAGCTGATTTAAATTTACAATTAATAGTCTCATTTCTAGGTAATAAAGAGAAACGTATACACTTGTAAATATGTACAAAAGTTGATTTTGACATAAATCATAAATTTATGATGACATAAATCTTACTATTCATTTAAAAACAATACATGAAAACCACAAACATTCATCAAAATACTAAGGTAAACCTAGTGCATCAGCATACAAAACTGTAACAAATACATAAGAATAAAAAATTTGAAGAACAAACTCAATAAGGCAACTTAGTCTTGGTTAGGGGTGCTTAATTATATGTCTCAGCTGAGGGAAAAAACTCTGACTTACAGAGGTTATTCTGAAGATTCACAAAGAAAATAATGTCCAGTGTAATTATTATGGCTAGAATTACTAAAAAAATAAAACATAACCCCCTGAGAAACACAATTACTAAAATTTATTAATACTTCAAACTCTCCCAATCATAATAAGAAAAGTTTTTCATGATGAGTATTTGTAACACTTACCAGTTATACCCTCTGCTAGAAGATCTGTCATTTTGCAACACGATGCCAAAAGCTTAGTGGTAAATTCATCTAGAAGCATTATCTTAAAATGAATATAAATTAAGAAATACTATCAGCATTTGACTGCCAAGAATTCACAAAAGACAGAATTTAATGCATTAAACCTACTCAAACTTATAAACTTTTTATAATATAAAATTAAAATATTAGGACAGTGGGCAAAATTATCTCAATTCATTTAACTTGCATGACCTAGAAATTTATTTCCTCAATGTACGGACACATGATATTATACATAAGTAAGCAAATAGAAATATTTTCATTTTGAAGCAGAGAACTTGCTCATTTTAAATGTATGTTAACATCAAATTTTCTTAAAATTATAAAATGCCACTTGTAGAATTATAATTGTTCTAGGCACCATTTTAAGCATTTTACATGGATTAATTCATTTAATATTTACAACTACCCTATGAGGTACTTCCATCCCCATTTTATCGATAAGCAAACAGGCACAGAGATGTCAAGTAATTTGTTCAAGAAGCCACAGCTAATAGGAGGTAAAGCTAGGATGTGAACACAAGCAGTATGGTTCTAGACTCTATACTTTTATAGAAGTATAATAAGTAAAATATATAGAAGTCTTCAATAAAGGCTTCTAGCTTCATGCAAATTCTATGTGAGTATGCAAATTCTACCTTCCATTCGCCTTCTTTCTTGCAGTCATCAAACACTGTTGCTTTTATCTCTGCAAAGAAAAAGGGAACTATTTAGGAATTTTAATCAACAGTCAGAATAACTACTCAAAAGGTCCAAGATGGCTGGGGAAATATCAACTGGAATTGCTCAGCTACATAAAAAGCACATTCACATGTTAAACTCGAAGTAAAAATCCAGTTCTCTTTAATACATAACCTATATGGTACATTTAAACTGTAATATATTTTTAATCTTTGAGAATAAGAATATTATTAAAAAGGCTAGGGACTTCCCTGGTGGCGCAGTGGTTAAGAATCCACCTGCCAATGGCAGGGGACATGGGTTTGAGCCCTGGTCTGGGAAGATCCCACATGCTGTCGAGCAAAAAGCCCGTGCACCACAACTACTGAGCCTGCGCTCTAGAGCCCATGAGCCACAACTACTGAAGCCAGTGCACCTAAAGCTCGCGCTCCTTAACAAGAGAAGCCACCACAATGAGAAGCCTGTGCACCACGATGAAGAGTAGCCCCCACTCAACGCAACTAGAGAAAAGCCTGCGCGCAGCAGCAAAGACCCAACGCAGCCAAAAATAAATAAATAAATAAAATTTTTAAAAAGGCTAACATATTTAATTATATAAACATATCTGGAAAATATTTCTGAAAGTATTAGCTCACTTGGTTTTTCCTATTTACTTAAATCCTAAGTAAACAAGATGAAAACAAGAAACTGGGACTTCCCTGGTGGTCCAGTGGTTAAGACTGCACTTCCACTGTTATGGGGCAAGGTTCGATCCCTGGCTGGGGAACTAAGATCCCACATGCCACCATGGCCTGGACAAAACAAAAACAAAAAACCCACAGGAATAGCCCTAACTGGCCCATTGCTAAATTACATCTGACAATCAAAACTAGATAAGTTTCTTCCTGATTTACTACAATTTTCAAAAATGTGTCACAGCATTAGGATACAAATATTCAGAATTTATTTATAATCAGTATATTTATTAATGCGTTCCTTGCAATGATTTTCAAAATTAATGTAAACATATATTTTAAATTACTAAATAAAATACACAGACGCAATTCACACAAATACCTGTTATTCTACTTTGTAAGATAAAAATTTCCCACATTTAATGTTTTATTAATTCTCAGTTAATTTTGAAAACTGTAGTAACACATAAAATAAAATTAAATGTAAATTACAGTAACTCTTGTTTATCATTAATTCTTTTTTTTTAATTTATTTATTTTGTTTACTTTTATTTTTGGCTGTGTTGGGTCTTTGTTGCTGCACATGGGCTTTCTCTAGTTGCGGCGAGCTGGGGCTACTCTTCGTTGCAGTGCGCGGGCTTCTCATTGCATTGGCTTCTTGTTGTGGAGCACGGGCTCAGTAGTTGTGGTGCATGGGCTTAGTTGCTCTGCGGTCTGTGGGATCTTCCCGGACCAGGGCTTGAACCTGTGTCCCCTGCACTGGCGGGTGGATTCTTAACAACTGCACCACCAGGGAAGCCCCATTAATTCTTGATAATGAGATACTTATATAATTCATTTAAACTTTTCTATTTCTTAATTTATATTTAAGTTAATGCTTTTGGAAATTTACCAACAAGTTTTTGGCACCATGTTAAAAAATGACATGTCCAAGCAGAGGGTATATTTAATAAGGGTTACTGACACTCATCATACGAATTGTGATCTGAAAGGTTTTATTGTGATTGAGAAGGTGTGGAAGTGTTAAGATATTAAGAGGCTTATACATGTTTCTGGGAAGATTATGATGTTATATAGATTTATGGGAAAAGCCTGAAGTATTTAACCATAATTTAAGCCTAAAGTAGTGGATTCTGGTACTCTACAGGCAAAGAGGAAGGATTTCCTCAAGTAGCACTGAGGCACTGAAACATTATGGTACTTCCCTTTCTAAGCTTGCTTTATTCCTGTATACCTAAAACAAGCTGAAAATCAAAGACATTTTGCTGATTTTTGCCGAATTTATGTCTTTCTCTTAGAAATGAATGCTCATGGAATTTATGATGGAGCAGACTGAACAGCTCCCTAGCCGAACTCATTCCAGTCTTTACCACCTTAGAAACTGCACTGTCACATATGGCAGAAACTAGTCACATGTGGCTACTGAGCACTTGAAATGTGGTTAGCCTGAACTGGGATGTCTTGCAAGTATAAAATACACACCAGATTTCAAAGACTTGGTACAAAAAGAAATTTAAAATATCATTTTGTATGTTATTTACATGTTTCAATGATAACATTTTGGATAGATCAATTTAAACAAAATATATTTTAAAAATTAATTTCATGTTTTTTACTTTTTTTTTGATTTGGCTATCAGAAAACTTTAAGTAACATATGTGGCTTGCCGTTATTTCTAACTAGAATCTGAGGATACCTTAGAATCTGAGGATACCAAGCCAGTCAGTGTTAGCATCTCAAAAATGATAAAGAGATAACTAGTTTTGTGGACAGAGATTAGGGGCATCCATGAAAAGTGATGTGGTTACAGGTAAAATGTGTTTGGAGGAGTCAAAGGAAATCACATCAACTAATATGACAGAACTAAAAAGGTATTTCCTCTAATTATTAATGAGAATTATTTAACCTTATAATCCATTTCTCTTGCACCCTAAATATGGATACATCCCAAGAGTCAATTCTCTCACTTTTGCTCTGCTTGTTCTATACTCTTCCTCAGAGACCATACTCATCATCAAAGTATCCTCTAACAGATCTGTCTTTTAATTTTCCCCCCAACTTTACTGAGATATAATTAACATATAACATTTTGTAACTTTAAGGTATACAATGTGTTGATCTGATACACATATACTGCAATATAATTACCTCTGTAGTGTTACTTTACACCTCCATCACCTCACATAATTACCATTTCTTTTTTGAGGTGAGAACGTTTAAGATCTACTCTCTTAGCAAATTGCAATTATACAGTACAGTACTGTTATCTATAATCACAATGCTGTGCATTAGATCCCCAGAACTTACTCATCTTCTAACTGGATGTTTGTTCTCTTTGACTAACTTCTCCTTATTTCCCTCAACCCCCAGGAATCCTTCAATTTTCCACAAACCCTCATCTCTCCTTGGACTTCTTTCCATTACACAATACAGGTTTAAGCACCTATGTGCCTCAAATTAAGATTAAATGCCCTAAAAACTGCTCTAGACTTCTCCATTTCTATGAGTTTTATTGTCATTTTCTTTTTTCTTTTCTTTTTTTTTTTTTGCGGTACGCGGGCCTCTCACTGTTGTGGCTTCTCCCGTTGCGGAGCACAGGCTCCGGACGCGCAGGCTCAGCAGCCATGGCTCACTGGCCCAGACGCTCCGCGGCACGTGGGATCTTCCTGGACCGGGGCATGAACCCGTGTCCCCTGCATCGGCAGGCGGACTCTCAACCACTGCGCCACCAGGGAAGCCCTATTGTCATTTTCTTAGTCATAGTCATCAGCTATTTCCTCTTTCCTCCATTTTCTAATCATTAGGCTGTACTGATTGTTCTTTCTGGTGACTGCCGCTGTCACCAGCATTGCCTTGATTCTCATCATCTCTCACTGAACTACTGCAATAATCTCCTGTTTGGATTTCCTGCTTTCTACCTCCAACCCCTTTACCTTTTCCAATCCATTTTTCACACTGTTGTCAGAGTCATCTTCCGGAAGCACAGCCCTGTTATATCAATACCCACCTCAAAATTCTCTCAAATGCTCACTGTTACCTACCTAGAATAAAATCTAGACTCTTACTATTCAACATCCTCCATCAACTGGCCTCCACCTAATCTCTAAATTAATCTTCCACCAGTCCAGATGGTCCCCAATTAATGACCTATTAATACTAATTACTCTATGTTTGCTCCTTCTGTTTCTCCTATATATAAAAGGAAATGTATTTAAAACTGTAACACCAAAGAGGATGTGAAAACACTTAAAGGAAAAATAAAAGAACTAACAAAGTAGTGTATAGCATCAGCAATGCCAAGGTATACTTGTACAACTATCTTCAATCACAGAGAAACTAATAAACCTGATAAATATGCAAGAAAAACTGATTTGTCTGGAAAACAGGAAATGAACAGGTAAGAATCGTTATAGGTAATCCCAGGGGCCTGGGGCAGAGGTAAAAGTAATACTCATTACTAGTTGAATAAAAACAGATTGACCTGCGCTTCCCTGGTAGCACAGTGGTTAAGAATCCACTTGCCAATGCAGGGGACACATGTTTGAACCCTGGTCCGGGAAGATCCCACATGCCACAGAGCAACTAAGCCAGTGCACCACAACTACTGAGCCTGCACTCTAGACCCCACGCGAGCCACAACTACTGAAGCCCGCACGCCTAGAGCCCATGCTCTGCAACAAGAGAAGACACCGCAATAAGAAGCCTGAGCACTGCAAAAAAGAGTAGCCTCCGCTCACCACAACTAGAGAAAGCCTGCGCACAGCAACAAACACCCAACTCAGCCAAAAATAAAAATAAATAAATTAAAAACAAAAAACAGATTGACCCGTTCATGGGAAAGACCACTTAGAGCTTTCAAGGTTTATTATTTAAAAATTTTATGAAACGGGACTTCCCTGGTGGTCCAGTGGTTAAAACTTTGCCTTCCAATGCAGGGGGTGTGGGTTCGATCCCTGGGTGGGGAGCTAAGATCCCACATGCCTCGTGCCAAAAAACCAAAAAACATAAAACAGAAGCAATATTGTAACAAATTCAATAAAGACTTTAAAAAAATGGTCCACATCAAAAAAATCTTAAAAAAAATTTATGAAATATGAACAATATGAAAACTGGACTAGTATAAGACCACCTAAATATATACAAAGGCAAATATTAAAGCAATTATTTCTAGGTAGAAATTTAGTAAATTCTATATTTATTCTTCAAACAAATACTTTATAATTAAAAGTCTGAAGGGGGACTTCCCTTGTGGTCCAGTGGTTAAGAATCCATGCTCCCAATGCAGGGGGCCTGGGTTCCATCCCTGGTCAGGGAACTAGACCCCACATGCTGCAACTAAAAAGATCCTGCATGTGGCAACAGAGACCCCGAGTACCGCAACCAAGACCCGGCACAGCCAAATAAATAAATATTTTTTAAAAACCCAACAAGCAGTCTAAAGTGTTCCTTTCTTAAACATAAGGGTGGAAAGGTAAAAAGCCACTGCTATAAAATTGCTTGATGGCAATGTAAGTCAGAACAGTAGTTACTCTGGGGTAAAGGGTGGAATTTGGCGTTGGAAGAGTTATGGGGTGCTTAGAAACATTCCATACCTCAATCTAGGTGGTAGTTACATGAATAAAAATTTATCCATCTAGGACTTCCCTGGTGGCACAATGGTTAAGAATCTGCCTGCCAATGCAGGGGATACGGGTTCGAGCCCTGGTCCAGGAAGATCCCACATGCCGTGGAGCAACTAAGCCCATGTGCCACAATGACTGAGCCTGTGCTCTAGAGCCCGTGAGCCACAACTACTGAAGCCTGTGCACCTAGAGCCTGTGCTCCACAAGAGAAGCCACCACAATGAGAAGCCCGCGCACCACAACAAAGAGTAGCCCCTACTCGCCACAACTAGAGAAACCCCATGCGCAGCAACGAAGATCCAATGCAGCCAAAACTAAATAAGGACTAATAACTAACTAATAAGGACCTACTGTATAGCACAGGGAACTCTACTCAATATTCTGTAATGACCTATATGGGAAAAGAATCTAAAAACAAAAGAGTGTATATACATATATGTACAACTGATTCACTTTGCTGTACGCCTGAAACTAACACAGTATTGTAAATCAACTATACCCCAATAAAAAAAAATTTTTTTTAATGTATCCATCTGCACATTTAGCATTAGTGCACTTTACACTAGCATTATACTTAATGAAAACTTTAGGAACAAGAAAATGACTTCCTTTCAGCACTGTTCTAGTAAGTCCCCAAAATGCTGATGACTGCTGTTTGAGAAGGAGGAAAAAAAACCTTTCAGCTTTAGTAGCTCACCACTGCTACAGCATGTCTGAACAATTTAGCTCCAACCTACCTTTTAGTCTTCATCCCCCTATTTCTTGCAACAAATACTCTGTACTCAGACAAAAGGAATTATTCCCTCTTCCATAAACAATCACATACTTTCACATCTTTGGGTCTTGGCTCAGATTTCCCTGTCTGGCAAAATCCTACCACCTTTCACTGTTACCTCCTATTTGGAGTCTCCCCTGATCCACTCGCAGAGAGGAAATAATTCCTTTTTCTTCTCTTCTCCCATGAAACTTCTTCATGCTGCTAATATAGCACTTAGTACCTATGTACCTGTCTCCTCCCACTGAATTGTAAACTCCAGGAGGTCAAGGAGTATGCACCTAGAATAGTGGGCGGCACAGGGTAGTCAATAAATACTGATTTAAAAGAATACATGACTCTGCAAATATCCAAAAAGTAAAAGAAGAGAATTTTTCTCAACAAGATAAACTTAAAGAAGTGACCAGAATGAAAAAAGACATAAAACAAAGATAATTGATCAAAACAAAAAACAAAAAAATACATTTTATACCTGCCTATATTGGCATAAATAAGTTCTCAAGGAATTTATAAGAAACCTGAGTGGTTGTCTCTGGCAAAGGAGTCTGGGGTCTGGGTAGGGATGAAGATTAATTTTATTTTACAGTCTTTTCTGTTATCAAACTTTTTTGCCACATCAAGGTATTTAAGAATGATTAGGGCTTCCCTGGTGGCGCAGTGGTTGAGAGTCCGCCTGCCGATGCAGGGGCCACGGGTTCGTGCCCCGGTCAGGGACGATCCCACATGCTGTGGAGCGGCTAGGCCCATGAGCCATGGCCGCTGAGCCTGCGTGTGCTCCGCAACGGGAGAGGCCACAACAGTGAGAGGCCCGTGTACCCAAAAAAAAAAAAAAAAAAAAAGAATGATTAAAATTGTTAATTACAAAGATTTCAAAGGAGGAGGAAAAAGTTATGTTAATGTTAACTGTTTAAAAAAAGGAAGTCACAAAATGACAAATAATAAAAAATATATCTGAAGCTATATAAGAACTAGAAGAAAAATGTGAAAAAAAAACCCCAAAAAGCTTATGATTTAATGTGCAAAGAATTGGCTCAGATAAATACATTCTGATTACTTTTATTTGTAATTTTACTAGGTTCATTTTCTCTAACATTTCCTCTAAAATATACAAGGTGAATTACAGACATTAGACTATTGTTTATAGACAAGAAAGAAAATAGGCTATACTGAATAAGGAAAAAAATGTCGTAGGTGGCTTCAACTTGCTTTATGGTCGATTTAATTACTATTGTTTTGCTGTGTGTTTTTCAAATAAAGTTCATCAAATTTTTATTTAAAATCTTTTATCAGTGATATTTTTATTACCATTCCCCCCCCCGTAGCAAAAAGTGGCAAATGAGCAATACTAAGCACTAGAAACTTTTACTGATTTTAAGTATGGGAATTAGTTTTGTAAATAAATGTAGCCCTTTGCATTCAAATATTAAATTTTTAAAAGAGGTTTTAATGTGGTCCCTAAAGGCTGATTCCTTCTCATGTTTTAGGCCTCAGCTCAAATGTCACCTACTCAGAGAAACTTTTCCTGATCCACCTACCTACAACAGTCCCTTTCTATATACAGATATCACAGACTGAAATAATCATGTTTATTCTTTGTTTATATACTTATTTTCTATTATTCCACACTTGAATGCAAGATTCAAGAAGGCTGGGAACTTGCCTGCCTTCTATTGCTGTATTCCCCTAGGAATTCAATAATATTTATTGAATAACGGAAAATTACAAAACTGATCTACTGTTTTCTTTTCCCCACTTTTTACTTTTCACAAGCATTATTATCCATTGCATTCTGCCAGGGCCTGTTTGGAATTTAAAGCTCTAGAAGAGGGCTTCCCTGGTAGTGCAGTGGTTGAGAGTCCGCCTGCCGATGCAGGGGACACGGGTTCATGCCCCGGTCTGGGAAGATCCCACATGCCGCGGAGCGGCTGGGCCCGTGAGCCATGGCTGCTGAGCCCACGCACCACAACTACTGAAGCCCGTGCGCCTAGAGCCCGTGTTCCGCAACAAGAGAAGCCACTCCAACAAGAAGCCCTCGCACGGCAACCAAGAGTAGCCCCCGCTCACTGCAACTAGAGAAAGCCCACACACAGCAATGAAGACCCAACGCAGCCAAAAATAAAATAAATTTAAAAAAAAAAACCACGAATCTATTTTCTACTAATCTCTATAGATTTGCCTATTCTGGACATTTAATATGAATGGAGTCATACAATATGTGGTTCTTTACAACTGGCTTCTTTTCATTTGGCATGTTTCCAAGGATCATCAATACTATAGCATAGGCTTCCGTGGTAGCGCAGTGGTTGAGAGTCCGCCTGCCGATGCAGGGGACACGGGTTCATGCCCCGGTCTGGGAAGATCCCACATGCCGCGGAGCGGCTGGGCCCGTGAGTCATGGCTGCTGAGCCTGCGCGTCCGGAGCCTGTGCTCTGCAACGGGAGAGGCCACAACAGTGAGAGGCCCGCGTACCGTAAAAAAAAAAAAAAATACTGTAGCATGTTTCAGTACTTCCTTCTTTTTTACTGCCCAATAATATCCCATTGTATGAACATAACCACATGTTATTTATCCATTCACCAGTCCATGGACATTTGGGTTGTTTTTGACTTTTTGTCTATTAAGAATTATGCAGCTATGATAATAGGTGTATCAGCTTTAACATCTGTTAAAGAGATAATAATTCTTATTGTTTTGATATTTGTAAAGAATAGTGCCTGGCACAGAGTTATGTTCAAAAAATATTAATTCCTTTCTCCCTACTTTACAGGTAAATTGAAGGTTAAGTTATTTATCTTTCTAACCTGACCTAACTATACTACCTTCAACCTAGCAAAACCTTTTCCCAAATATATGATTCTCCCTGAGGAGATTCCTCCATCATTTCTTTCAGACTTTCTCACCTTTTGCTAACAGAACTCAGAGGCTCCCACTTCTCTTTCTCTCTCTACTTTAATTAAACTAAGTGCTGAATGAATATCATCTTATCTTTTAGTTATGTTCCTATTTCCACAAAAATTCGAAGAACTATTTTTTTTAATCTGTATAACACTTCCTTCCATTCAGTGTCCCCTCTTCTTTATCTTACGCTCCATGTAGGTATCCTGGTGCTACCTCAAGTTAACAGCACAAGACGGAAATTTTGTTACCTGTAAACGCTCCCTCTTGCCTAGTTTCCATGCTATCAATACCGAGGTTACGATCATTAACCTTTTTTTTCTGATAAATGCTGATGTTAAGGACCATCTTGGAAATTATACAACACAATTCATTATCCATTTTCAAATAAATGTGTTTAAATGCCACTGTGATTTTAAAATATTACCAAACCTTAAAAGGGACCCATGTAAATTCTGAAAAACAAAATGCTAACCTTATAATTATCCAATTAAAAAAATTTTCATAACTTTTTCCCCCTTCTATTTATACCCTTGTTTTTAGTATGTTAAGCAGTATGCCAGTTACCGATTTGGAGTTTTAATTTTACACAGGAACTCTGTGACTCCCATAATTTTGTTAACTCAGTCACTATTTCTGTTCCTTGCTCAACAAGCTGGAGCCAGAAATACTAATTAGATGTTACCCCTTTCTACTACTAGACCATAATTACTTTGAGCCCAGCAATGCCAAACAATGATGGTTCTTCCTGTTTGGTTCTTGGCGGTTTCATTCCTTCTCTAAGCTGGCAGACCTAGGTGTGCAGTGATATTTATGAAAGTCGTAGATGATACAGCACAATGGCAGAATATCAGTAACCAGTAAGTATTGTAATACAGTCCTAGCAGAAGGGAGTGGCTCCGAGAGTGGAAAGGAAGAGGTGAAGGTGCAGATTGGCCCCGAGATTTAATCATGCAGATGGTCCCTTCTCAAGAACGCTTTAGAAAGTGGGTTTTTCTAGAAGGGAAGAAGGGTTTGTTTAACAGTGAGGTTTTCTTTTTGTGTTTTTAAAGGACAAGCATTGTAAAGTACGGTTAGTAAAACTCTCGCTGATACTAAGACGAATAAACAGAGTAAGCAGTCTTGGAAAACTCAAGCGTGGGGAGAAGGGGAGGGGTGGGATAGAGAAACAGCGCTCAGACTGTCTCGGGTGGAGAGACATCGCCGACTGGTGGGGCCCCGGAGGCAGCGCAAGCGAGGAACCGCGCAGGGGTCGCGGGCGGAAAAGCCGGGCCCAGGGCCGCTCACGCAGGGCGGGGTTTAGGGGCCAGAGCCCGGCCGAGCCAGCCCAGAGGGTGCCGGACGCCTGCGAGAAGGCCGCGTCCTCCCGCACCCCGCCCATCGTTGGTGCTGCCAGAACGAGGGCTGGGAAGGAAAGAAGGAAGAAGTGCTAACATGGACGTGGGAGCCAAAGCAACGAGTGCCCGTGGCGGCTCCCCAAGAGACTGCTGGTCTGGGGCAGGAAAGCAGGGCCCGGCGCCGCGGCCTCCTGGCCTTCCCTCTCTCAGCCCCTGTCCCACCGCACTCACTCTGCCACACGATGCTCTTCAGCCCCCGGTCCGTCACCGGAGGCGCCATCTTCCCAAACACCGCTGAGGACCAGCCGCCGCCTCCCACTCGCAACCCACTTCAGCTGTTAGAGGGGGTTCGGCCGGGCCCCGCCCGTCGCTGAGGGGAAGGCCCCGCCCACACCCACGGGCCGCGCCCTCCGGTGACGTCACGGGCGTCCGTAAGGGGATTCCCGCCCACCCCTGGACTGAGGCTGCGCAGTGCGGGTGGAATCTCCGTGGGCAGTTGCGCGCCCTCTAGCGGGAGGCTGTCAACCGAATTTCGACGTCCTGGGACGTCAGAAAGCGAAAGCTTACCGACGGGTTGTGAGCTAATACCATCTTAAGAAATCCCGAATTCACGCATACGATTCATGAAAAAGGAAGGGATCCTTCGCTTTACAAAAGAGTTCTTTGCGAAGCGGTTTGTAATAGACGCTTCACTCAGTCAGCTACCGATTAGAAAATTTAGCCTCCAAAAAGTTTATTTTATTCATTTTTCAAGGACATAATCATTGTATAGAACTATGAGGTGCCGTCCACTGTGACCAGAACTCTGCAGGACTTTCAGGAAAGTCAAAAAAAGGAGACCCACTAATGAAGAATTTAAAATCTAATTAGCTCAATTCCTGGCATGCCAAAGGTAGTCAGAAACTGGTTGAAGTAGCGAATGCCTTAATGGTGACAATATACATAAATGAACCAATAAAATAATAATTATTCAACAAACATAAATTTATGTGGGAGGGGCTATCAATGTTTTAGGATTTAAAAGAAGGGAATTATTGCTGATTCACAAAGGAGGTGATTGGAGCTCAGACTTAGAAAGTTTAGGCAGAGATCTATTTCCTGAGATGGTTGTTTTGAGACTTGAAATCAAAGCAATCATAGGGGAATTCCCGGCCGGTCCATTCCCGGACTCCCCACTTTCACTGCTGAGGGAGTGGGTTCAATCCCTGGTCCGGGAACTAAGATGCCGCAAGCTGCGTGATAAAAACAAAAACAAGTAGTCAATCATGAATTAAAAGAGTTTAGTTGCTGAGAACCGCCCCCCCCCCAACTGTAACATAACCATCGTATACTGGTGGAAAGTAGACTTTCCCACACCCATTTGCAAAGAACCAATGGTTCAAGTTGGTCACATAGGGAAGCACAAATGGTTAGTCACTACTAGTAATAACAATGGCTAACATTTACTGAGGGCTTACTATATGCCAGGCACCATGCTAAGTGGATTATCTCATTGATCCTCAAAGCAACCCTTACAGACAAGGAACCTAAGGCTTAGTGAAGTTAAGTAACTTGCCAAGGATGCACAGCTAGTGGTGCAGTGGGAACAAGAAATCAGGCTTGAGCTATACAGAAAGCAATAAGGCAGTCTGTGGGATAACTGGCAATTTTTGCTTTTTAGCTTTTTAGGAGAGAGAAGGAGAATGAAGAATAAAAACAGCCATAAAATGGGTTCAAGCAAAACCTATGTCATGAATGGTTTTTCCATGCAAGTCTTGTATGGGCCAAGCTGGAGCTCTGGCCTGTTTCAAACGTATTTTGAATGCACTTAGGTGGTCAGAATTTTAAACAAATGCACACATTACATTCCTCTCCCTTTTCAATTTTAAATCAGATTCTACTCAGTATACCCGGGTTGAGGCCCCAGGGATAAGAAAAAGACAAGGTACAGACTCACCCTTCTAAAATGGAGCTCTTTGCCCTAGAGGGTCAAACCAAGACAGAAGAGTGATGTGGTGGAAGTGCCTGCATCCTCTACCCTTGAGGAGAATGACCAGGTGCCATGGGATAACATAGGCCTTTCTGGGTTGGAAGTTTGACTTGGGTCACATGGAGTATAGCTGTGACTCATGCCCCTGAAGGCCAGATTCCAAGGTGGCAGTGTGAAATAGTGGAGCAAATGTGGGTGTTAGCAGCATATAGACATGGGTCCACAAACCCTGGCTTTGCCTTTAATTAGTAGTGTGACTTGAAACACTCCAGTGTCATTGCATTTATTTGTTGAATAGAGTATAATATCTCAAACTTCACAACAACCCAACAAGATGATAATCTTTATTGCCATTTTACAGATGTGAAAACAGATTCAGAGAAGTTAAATCACGTAAGACCTCAAGATGGCTCCAAAACCATTGCCCTTTCCATCGTACCACATTGCCTAAGCTCACTTGCTCCCCTAGTTTCACATAACCTCCCTGAGCTGTCTCTCTAGTCTCCTTTAGTTGGTTTGCCTGAACAGATTGAACAGGAATTTGAATTCCCTGAACACGACACAGCAGAATGGAAGGTAAAATCCACCAACGCTTGTCAGAGATGAAAAGTTTGCTTTGCATAATTTGTAGAGTGGATAAACCGCTACAATGATCGAGGGCTGAATGTAAAATCTCTTGAGTCAGGGCAGTTCACTCTCTCACCATCCTATTCCCAGGTCTTCTCCTCTAATAATTTATCACTTAATCATGATAACCCAGATAAATATTTTCCATAAAAATATCATGGATTAGCAGGTCTGATCAATGGCCCCCTGATAATTTGTGTTTCAACTGGTTAGCTGTGAGAACATGGATGAATTCCTTGACCTTTCTGGGTCTCATTTTTGTTATATGTAGAAAGGAATAATATTATTATCTAGCTCACAGGGTTTTTATGAGAACGAAATGAGTATGCGAAAAGCACTTAGAAGCATGTAGTATGTGCTACGTCCATGTTTTGATTTTATGTTCACCCAGTGGGGACCACATTGTCTTCTGCAGAATTCTGACCAAAGTAGCCCAGACTTAGATGCCTAGCTAAGTAGACAGGCCATTTCCTTTTCTGTGTTCTGGTATTTATAGGGTATGAGTGTACTGGTCCCAACCCCCTAGTGTCCTAGAACCAGGGATCCTGGCCTTCCATTTGGCCTTTGCCCTCGGCTCTTTGGCTGTTCCAGCCAGCCTTGGACACAACTCTTTTCAGAGGGCACAGCCTGCCAGCAACCGGGCTCAGCACGCAGTCTCACACGGGCTCTGAACCACAGCCCAGAACGCTGCCTCAGTTCATGGTTGACCTCACAGGGCATGGACCCACTCTGAACCCTCCAGATCTACTCACCAATCTTTCATCACATGCCACAGCCCTCTATCTTCTGTTAAGTTAATTAAACAAGGAGGCCATTAGACTGAGGTCGTTCTCATACCTTAGCGGCCTTCCTAAGCAAACAAAAACCTAAGTCTGTAAGGGTCTCGAGGTTAAGAAATCAAAATCTAAGGACAACCAATCACAAACAGCCAACTAGGGTTTCCCAAATAAGGCAACCACTATAGCTATATAGCTATTGGCCATAGCTTTAGAGCTAATCAAATAATATCCTTGCTTTGCTTCTGCCTCTTCTCAATAAAAGCCCCATCACCACCAACACCCGCCCCCAGCACCTGTCAGTGGGGCGCTCCTAACCATTTCTGTTTTGGTGCTGCTGAATTTGAATCAATTTCTGCTCAAATAAACTCTTAAAATTTTTAATATGCCTCAGTTTATCTTTTAACACGTCTCAGCTTCCCATCATTGAAATGTTGCTTCAAGGAAGAACTCACCAAGGCAAGCCTTTTAAGGTTCCCAAACCCGGCTGCATGTCAGAATCACTTGGTGAGTTTGTTAAAAATATACATTCCCAGGCCTGGTCCCAAACCTGCTGGGTTAGAAACTCCATGGGTGATACCTGGAAATCTTTATTAAGTAATGGGTTCCCCAATTGATGTCGATACACCTAGCCTGACTCCTGTTCAGACACTGGTATTTAGGAACAAAAGTGAACTAAAACTTGGCCCTCCTCTGTGTGTGCTCTCTGATACAGCAAATTCCATTTTTCGGGATCCGTGTCTTCGTCTATGTCCTTTTCAAGTGCAGTTGCTCTGGGGAGTATCTCTCATCAGTCTTACACAGAAAGGGAAAGCAGACATAGAAAAGGAAGTTTGCTGCTCCCTCCTAGTGTACCTCAAGCCTAACTCCACGCTCCAGTTCCCTCTGGGCAGAGTTTTATGGCTGTTCCTAGCAACAGACGTTCTCAGTTCCACAGCTATGCTTCTGGGGAGTAAACACTTTAGTTACGTGTGTGTTACACAAGTCCTACTCGCACTATCTTTTAATAAGGTTACTGGCACTTGAAGGACAAAATTATTTTAGGTACAACAGATTTATATTATATATCATTGCCTTTTCTCTCCAAAGATTTAAAAAAAAAGCAGTTAGAGTGTAAGCAGGGGCTACAGCCAGCAAGACTGATGGTCCTTCCCTATGTCACTCTGCCACCATTTGAGGCTCTGGTCCTGGCTGTCCCTCCATATGAAATCTTTGCTCATTCAAAAACATGACCACAGTCCTTCCAGCAACAGGCCAACAGCTCTGCTTTCCCAGACACACAGGTCTCATCACACGATGCTTTGGCTTGGTGAAGGCTGCAAGTGGCTCAGCTTCCTCCTAACTTGAGCTGAGGGTGTTTGTTACTACAGGTGGCCCTGGCAGCTGCTGCTATCCAACCTTGGCCAAAGTCCTGGTGGAGGTTCGTCTTGGGTGAGCCCTGTCTATGTGTGGTGGCTTGATTTCGACTTCTCTGAGGGTGGACGTGTCCAACCCTTGAATGGCTAGAGGGCCACACGGCAAGTGCTGGGGTCGATGAAATGCTTATGAAGTGGGTGTGCTGAAGTCCATAGTATGTCTGAATGTGAAATAAAGAATTTCTGCTAAGCAGAACTTTCACATTTCCAGGACTTTCCCAGTGTGCTGGCTCACTCTGGCAGCCTTCCAGAGGACTTTCTGGATTCATTTCTCTACTGAGTTCTCTCCGCAGCCGATCTTGAACTCCTGTGCAGGTGAGGTCACACCTTCCTGCAGGAAACGGAGCTAGAGTGGTTCTCTAAAGGCCAAAAGGGCTTGTCCTATCCTAGAGGCATTTTGCATTCTAATAGATCTTTTCCATCTCTAATCACACTAACAATTGAGGAAACTCTGAAAAAGATATGGGAAGAATTTTTTTAAAGCAAAGCAAAAAAAAAAAAACTTTGCCTTTGAATCATACCATTTCAATTTAAATTACTCACTAGTCAAGTCTCTTTTTTTATCCATGGTTCACTATGTCACACCGCATTTCTCTTCCCTCTGTAAATCACTGAAAAGGCAAAGAAGGGAAGAAGCCACGAAATGCATTAAATTTGCAGACATTTTCTTAAATTAAAAAGCCCTTAAATGTCTCTGAGGTAAAGATTACCATTTTAATTTGAAATGCTATTTTTGCAGCACTTCACAGCAAATAAACAAAATTAAGAGAATCTGAACTGTTCAAAGGGCAAAAAGAAACTCACCAGCAGGTTCTAACTAAGCAGGGTATTCTCTCTCCTGCTTGATGAAATGAATCCTCCCCAAGAGTCTCTTTGAGCTCAGATTACTGACCCAGGACAAAGAACTTTCCTCTCCACCCCCAGGCCTTTTATTAATTGAGCTTACTTTGGGCCTGTCATTGTGACCAACAATGTATATCTCCTTTAATCTTCATAACATCTTATGAGGAGTTTATTCCAATTTTCAGATGAGGAAACCTATACTTAGAATTGAAGCAAGTTGCCTCAGGGTAAGGGATGGTGGTCAGATTTGAATCCAGATCTGTCTCTTAAAAAAAATCCATTCATGCTGTTGAAAAGCTTTAGGATAATCCAAGAGTAAAGCAAGACCAAAAGTCTTAGACAAAAAGATTTCCAAGGCTTCTCTTAGCATATCTGGAGGCCCCATGTCAGCCAGGGACCTAATCTGACTACTCCTGTGTATAGAGAGGAGAAATGCTGAAATTGGAAGCAATTTAGAATCTCTCCCTTAATACAATGAATTCTGTATGATGTAGAGGCCCCCATATACTCATTTTTTGAGAGTCTTGCAGGATTTCTACAAGGATCTTCTTAAAGAGAGGGTCAGATCTCTTCAGGTTGAAGACTGAAATTGCTAAGGAAGGGAGAAGCAACGATCAGGGCCAGCCCAGAGGGACAGAGGAAGGAGACAGTAGTGACCTAGAGCAGTGCTTCTCAAACTTGGAGAGTCAGAATCACCTGGGAACCTGACAGAAACACGAAGGCCCAGGTCTTACCCACGTCAGCAGGCCTGGTTCTCTACATCCTTTATTAGCTCTCCAAGAGATTCTGATGCACACCAGAGTTTGAACACTACTGTCTAAGCAGTGATCCTCAAACTTGAACATGCATGTGAATCATCTGGGGATTTAGTAAATCTGGGGATTTAGTAAATCTAAGATTGTAGGTTTTGAACAAGCGTTCTGGTGATGCTGATGAATAGCAAGGTCTAAGAGTGATGGTTTTCAAGCATTAAAAAAAAAAAAGTATTGCGACTCTTTCTCTAACAAAATCTTAGGTAAGGGATTTCCCTGGCGGTCCAGTGGTTAGGACTCTGTGCTCCCAATGCAGGGGGCACGGGTTCGATACCTGGTTGGGGAACTAATATCCCACATGCAGCATGGCGCGGCCAACAACAACAATGACAAAACAAAATCTTAGGGAAGACCAGAATACAATACACCACTCCTCACCTCTTAGGGCCCCCCAAGACACTTCTACTACCCTTCTATGGCTCAGGGGAAACACTAATTTAAAATGGCCATAATACTGGAAATAGTTTCCAAGAATGCAGACCCAGGCCCATGTACATTTCACTGAAGACCAGGGGCTTATGGTCATTAGTACTTTGGGAGTTTTTTAAAGTAATTTTTTATAATTTAGAACTTTCCTCACAGTTTTTTTTTTTTAACACTTTTATTGGAGTATAATTGCTTTACAGTGTTGTGTTAGTTTCTGCTGTATAACAAAGTGAAATCAAAAAGAGAAAAACAAAAACCGTATGCTAACACAGTTTGTTTTTAATAAGCCAGGTCTGTTTCCCTGTAGTCACTGGAAACAGAAACTCTTTAAAAATTAATAGGGATTATTCTTATTTCAGACCTGCAGGTGGGGCAAGAATTAGAAAGCATGAGTCCTGCTGTGCTCGGAGAAGTAGTAGACTGGGAGAGGAAATAGAGAACAGGCAGCACAGAGAAGCATGTGTCCTACCAGTGGAAGGAAGTTTCGGAGGGGAGCTGGCCCAGGCTGGGAGACTGTCTGGTGGGCTTTACCGGTAGGAAGGCTTCATTTCCACTCACACTCTCTGAAGTCAGCCATGTCTGATTGTGTGTATGTGTATGTGTGTTTACGTGTCCCGTCTGTACTTTGGGGTTGATAATATTCCCTGGGGGTTTTCCCACGACGACAAATCAAGCAGGCCTCCTAGAAGATCTCTCGTGAAGCAGTACATGCTACTTACTGGGTCAGCACACACAGCTCTGTGTGGTCATCTCCGTGGCCCCAGCCAAGTGTAGCCTCTGTGGGGCACCCCGAATAGCCTAGACAGGATCAGCCATGAGCACACCTGAGTGGCCGTGAGGGTTATCTTTACTCCAGCTACCCTTTCAGCACCCCTTTTCCTCTGCTGGCCATGTCCACCCATGCAAACTGGAAGCAGACATCCTAGCTCTCTGCAGGCTGTTAACAGATTCCATCAGCTGGCTACTAAAAGTGAGGTTAGGGACTTCCCTGGTGGCGCAGTGGTTAAGAATCCACCTGCCAATGCAGGGGACACGGGTTTGAGCCCTGGTCTGGGAAGATCCCACGTGCCGCAGAGCAATTAAGCCTGTGTGCCACCACTACTGAGCCCACGTGCCACAGCTACTGAAGCCCGGGTGCCTAGAGCCTGTGTTCTGCAACAAGACAAGCCACCACAATGAGAAGCCCGCGCACCGCAACGAAGAGTAGCCCCCGCTCGCCACAGCTAGAGAAAGCTCGTGTGCAGCAACGAAGACCCAACGCAGCCAAAAATTAATTTAAAAAAAAAAAAAAGTGAGGTCAGACCAGCAGTATTGGCATCCCCAGCATCACCCGGACCTTGTTTGTAGTGCAGTCTCAGATCTTTCCTACACCTACCAAATCAGAATCTGGTTTTAACAAGGCCCCAGGTGATTCGGATAAGGTTTGAGAAGGTCTGCTCTAAAGCAGCAGTTCTCAGCTTTGGCTACACCCAAAGAGCTTTTAGAAACCCTGATGCCCAGACTTTACCCCAAACCAATTAAATCAGATTTTCTGGGGATATAGCCCAGGCATCAATTACTCTTAAGCTCTCAAAGTGACTCAGTGTATAGCAGGGTTGGAAACCACTCTCTGAAGTGAGGGATGAAGCGGCTGCCTCTCTGAAACATATTTACATTTTCCTGTGGGACCCTGGAAGACTGAAAAAATTTCAGAATCCAAAGGAGTTCATCTCCACTGGTGGAATCTGAGGGGAGACAATCTAATAGGGGAGAAAATGTTATGGGAGAGGGGAGCAAGGACCCCTCGCATCACAGAAAGAAAGCATTTGCCTTTCTAATTGAAGTCAGCTTTCTTTTTAAAATTAAGGGCTGCATGAGCCTTTGTTGTTGTTGTTGTTTTAAATTTATTTTTATTTATTTTGGCTACACCAGGTCTTAGTTGCGGCACACAGAATCTTTGTTGTGGCATGAGGACTTCATTGCGGCATGCACACAGGATCTAGTTCCCCCACCAGGGATCAAACCTGGGCTCCCTGCATTGGGAGTGCAGAGTCTTACCCACTGAGCCACCAGGGAAGTCCTTGAAGAGTCAGCTTTGATCCTGACTTAAGTCACCTTAAAGAGCAACAAAAAAATTCCTTTCTATAGTATCCATGAGAAAAATGACTTACCCATTCCAAGTGTACTTCCAGAACAGGTTACTGTAATAAATAAAAACACAAGCATTTAAAATATATTTATTGATGTATTTGAGATGGTGAAGATATAATTTAAGAAAGAATAATAGGAAAGTGAACCAAAGAATGAGTAAGAATCAGCTTAGGGGATAAGAGAAGGAGATACCTGCTAACAGTATGAACTTGGACAAGTTACTTGACTTTTCTGTGCCTCAGTTTATCTGTTAAGTGGTAAGAATAAGAATGCCAGCCTCGGACTTCCCTGGTGGCGCAGTGGTTAAGAATCCGCCTGCCAGTGCAGGGGACACGGGTTCGAGCGCTGGTCCGGGAAGATCCCACATGCCGCGGAGCAACTAAGCCCGTGCACCACAACTACTGAGCCTGTGCTCTAGAGCCCACGAGACACAACTACTGAAGCTGGCGCACCTAGAGCCCACGCTCCGCAACAAGAGAAGCCACCGTAATGAGAAGCCTGCGCACCGCAACAAAGAGTAGCCCCTGCTCGCCGCAACTAGAGAAAGCCCACACACAGCAGCGAAGACCCAACACAGCCAAATAAATAAATTAATTAAAAAAATAACCTCATAGTGTTGTTATAAGGGTCAACTGAGTTAAAACATGTAAAGTCCTTAGAATAGTGTCTGGCACACAGCACTCAATAAATATTAGTCATTATTACCATTTACAGTATCATCCTAATTACAGGATTAAGGCATCATTGATATTGGAGAAAAAAACACACATACACCAAAAAATGAAACCAAAAACCTTCCCCCAGATGCATGGTTTTTACTAGGGAGACAGAACAAAGGTAGATTCCTTAACTTGAGTCTAGACAGCCAACCCGTACTAAAGTGAAATGGCTACAGGCTTGAGATAACACCCCACCAAAGGTATTAGAGTTCCAACTAACAAACTATCAGAGGAATGACTCTCTAAGGGTTGAATTGTGAGTATGAAGTAGGAGAAAGAACAGACTTCCATCACTCACTTACTGGCTGTATAATCATAAACAAACACATACGCTCTTTTATTCATTCTTTTTTAAATTTAAAATGTATTGGGCAACAGTTACATGCAAAGTACTGAGAGTCCAAGAGATTACCATTTAGCAGAAATAACACACATTCAACTCACAGTAATATGGTGTGGTGAAGATAAAAGTGAGGTGGAGTCATAAAGGAGGGAAACGAACTCAGACTATGAGAACTGGAGAAGACTTCAGAGAGTTTGGGCTGGTGGAGTTCCTTTGGTTGAGGTGGGGTGGAAATCCAGGCAAAGAGAGGAGTGCTGCATTACCTCAGAAACATGATGTGCCATGGTATGTGTGTGTGCCAAGGGCAGATGTGTGTGAATTGTTCCATGTGACTAGAGAATGGAGTCTTCTCAGGAGAGATGTTGCAGAATGAACCTAGAATTGTACTGTCCAATACAGTAGCCACTTACCACATGTAGCTATGAGCATTCCAAATGTGGCTACTCTGAACTGAGATGTGCTGTATTAAATAAATGCACACAAGATTTTGAAGACTTAGTATAGAAAAAATATATAAAATTTTTATATTGATTCCATGTTGAAAAGTAGAATATTTTGGATTAAAATTAACTAAAATATACTATTAAATTAATTGCACCTATTTCTTTTTACCTTTTTAACATGGCTACTAGAAAATTTAAATTTTTCACACTTGCATTAAATTTCTATTGGATAGTGCAGGTGTAGAAAGACAGATGGGGGACAGATTGTAAGGGACCTTAAATGCCATGCTCAGAGGATTGAATTTTATTCTATGGGGCAATAGAAAATTTCTGAGGATTTTGAGGCATGAAAGAAAGATAGTTGGGTCAGTGTCCTAGAATGACAACTCTAGCAATAGTATGAAGACTGGCAAGAGGGCAGGAGGACAGGACTGGTGTAGTAGCATAGGGGAGAGGTAGTAAGACCCTGAAATATTGAAGTAGCTATAGGAATGAAGAGAAGAAGTTGGATTTAGAAACCATCATGGAGTGAACAGGACAGGGCTGGGAGACTACTAAAACATGGAGGGTGAGGGAGAGGGAAGCTGACTCCTGGGTTTTCAGCTTGAGTACTTGAAACAAGGATGACAGAAGATCAAAAACTGCGGAAGATCAGAAATTCCTTTTAGCCTTGAGGAGTTGAAATGCCTGGGTCTTATCTCTAAGTAGATATAACACATTTGCATATGGATTTAGGGGTTAGAAGAAGAGAAGGGTTGTAGGCAGAGATTTGGGAGCCTCTGAGTCTCAGTTTGTTCATTTATATATTGGAGATAATAAAGTCTGTTGAACCTACCTCATAGAGTTATTTTGAGCATTCAGTGAAATATGGAATATGAAAACGCTTGATAAATTTCAAAACATTATGCAAATATAGTGAAGTATTGTTGTTGACCTGTAGGCTCTTCTTCCTAAGAGGTCATCCTCAGCCCAACAACCTATTCCTGGCCCTTCCCATAGGGCCATGCTTTGGGCCAGCTTGTCCTCTGGACAAGATAATGAAAAAGCAAGGAATCAGAGCATGACAACCAAGGACAGCAAGAACACCCCCTGAAGAGGACCTGGCCTCATTCCATCACCAGGAGCCATCTTGAACCTTCTTGTCACCAACCCATAATTGGAAATTTTAGATTCTGGTTATTAGTAAAGTTTCTGAGCCAATATTTATTCCTCTTCTTGTGTTCACCTGCAAAGTTCTAGGGCTTCATCATCTCTTCATTTTATTTTATTTTAGAAATATATGAAAACTATATGACTATGCCCTGGGCAAGGTAGCAGAACGTGTTGGAATACAGAACAGGAGAATTGCTAATGTTTTTCTGCCAGCTCTGGTGAGATGGCAGTGGCTGACATTCGTGTGTTTTGTGATCACAGACTGTCTGCCCACTCATATTTCCAAACCTAGCTTATGATTTATAAATTTGTTTTTTTCTGATCCTCCAACTCTCCCTCAGTCATAAGTCTGAATCTGTGCAAATAAAGGTTCAAGTCTCTTATTTCAAACATTCAGGTTGTTTGTCATGTTCTCTAACGCTATGTTACAAACCTATCCCCAAATCTCAAAGCAGAAAATCATTTTAAATCTGCTTTACTGTTCAAGCAGCAAGCATCTGGTCCTTTTTCTGAAGGAGAAAAGAGAGAGAGGGATGAGAGGAGTGTCTCCAAATCAAGTAATAATAAAGCATCACAATTCCAAAGAAGCTTGGGGTCCGCAGTAGCCAGAATCTGCCTGCAGGAGGTACACAATGTCATGCCCTCTTTGACCTTCCTACATAGCAAATAAGTGTGATTGTTCTGAGTCTTAATTCACAGATTGAGTTGAGGGCTAGTTTTAAATAAAGGGTCATAATTTGTCCTACCTGAATATATTTTCTTTGGACAGAAAGTAAGCTTCAGTCCTGTCTCAGCAACGGGGGAGACCATCACGGTATATACATCCCCGCAGGGTATCTCGGTGATATCACAGAAACTGAGGCCAGCGCTTGGGGCACACGTGAAAATGCCTTTGGAACCATAGAGGTCAGTGCTGTAATTGGCAGAGCCCCTGGAGGCCTGCCAGTAGATCCGGATACCATTAGGGACCAGCCTATATAATTTCACCCCCAAAGGGCAGCAGGAACCTGAAGGATATAAACAAACAAAAACAAACACATCACTATTCCACCATCACCACAAACCTGGCCTTTGTTATTATGGGGAAACAACCTAAGTAGCCTACTCCATAATAAATGATTAGAGCAAGATTTGAGGGAGTATTCAAGTTCCTTCTGTGGTGGGTCACATGATTAGAAATCCATGTGTGAGGGTGGTGGGGCATGAGTTTTTAATAGAGAATAATGGTGAGGCCAAAAGTCCACGCTTGGCAGATACGTATTGTATATGACTCAAACTTTATGAGTCAAATGCACAGAATTCTTGTCAAGATCTCTCATAATGCCCTATTTTCATACGAGTTTAGTGGGATTCAATTTAAATATAATTCAGTGCATTCAGCATTAACTGAAAAGACCTATTTTGCTGAGCTGAGTAGCATGACACCTGTCGCTGGTCCACTCTCCATGCATGCTAGCTGACTGGGTACTTTTCCTTTCTCTTTTCCTGAGTACCTTGAGCAGGCCACATATTAGGTGTCAAATGGTGGATTCCTCAGTAACTAAAATAAAAATGCTATTGTATAATAATAAAAAATTCAGTTACAGATAGACTTCTTTGATTTATTCTTTAAAAAAAGAAAGAAGGTTTTTTAGGTGTGAAGGTAAGCAATGGGCCATATTTCCAGAACTGGATATCAAGGTGAAAAATTAGGCAGCAAACCTAATGAAAGCTAATAGGCCAAAAGGAATGATAATCCAGCTTATGTATGTGTAGCACATTTTAAGTGCTCTCATATCATGATCATTCCTATTTCTCTTACCAATGAGGAAATGGAATCAGAGAATAAGATAACGCGGTGCAGCTTAAGAAGCCAGGTCTTTAAGCTCCTAGTTGAAGACTCACTCTACTACCTTTGGGATGCCAAAATTATATTTCAACTCTCCCACCCCATGCCTCAGGGCAGATACAGCTAACTGGTCATCGTACTCTCTCCCATTAAGCCTGAGAAGCATCCTTAGAAGATTTTTTCGAAACAGTTCTCCAAGCAGCCACTTCCATGGACTAGAATCACACCAGAGAAATCTTATTTGCTAACCCTGTACCACTCCCTACTTCTCCCACTATTTCCTAGTGGCTTGGTCTTTGTGAAGAACAAGATGCAATACTGTGCTCTGTTAACCTGTTGAAATAAGAAACCATAGAAGAAGCTGGAGTGGTTTAGAAGAGTGAGGTAGTAGCATAAGAAGAAGAAAGAAAAATTCAAACCAACTAGAATGTGTGATCTAAATCCTTTCTGAAAACTCTGCCAGACTGAGTTACTCTGTGCTGCAGGTAGCTGGGTCATATAAAAACCTATCCTTCTTTCAGAAAAAGTACACCTGAACCTTGTTACCAGGGGAGTTAATTCACCAACTACTAACAGAAGCCTCTGAACCTTTGAGGTCCTAAGTCAAGAGGAAAACTGTAAACATTTTAGAAAGTAATCTGAACTTACCATGCAAGCTTGGTGGAGATGCAGCATCTTTTAAAATGAGGTGGAAAGACTATGTCTGGATCTATAATAGTCAAAGTCCTTGTTGATACTCTAGAGCTAGAGGTTAGAATTCACTTACTCGAGGAATAACTTTGGTAGCCACAGTCCGCAGTCAACCCAGTGGCACTAATTGCTTTTAATGCCACTGCGTAATTGATGCCGCATGTGACGCATCCCAGGAGGCAGTGGTTTTGATGGGTGTGACACTTAGACTGTCCAGTGTGTGACTCCAGAGCTGTCACATAGGTTTGGGCGCCGGTCCCAACAGTCCAGCTCACGTTGATTACCGATTGTGTGACCTGAGTTACTGTCAGACTGGCTGGGCAGCACGGCACTTAAATGAGGAAAGAGAAAAAAATTGGGGATTTATTTCCAGTGAGGGTTATTTGTGAAAACTAACCAAGTATGGTATTTTGCCTGTGTTTCATTCAATATCCTAAATTTCTCAAACCTTCAACTGTTAATCAAAACGTCCTTAATAACTGTAAATGGAATATAACCTTTAAAAATTGTGAATCACTATATTGTAACTTCTATAACATTGTACCTCAACTATACTTCAATAAAAATATAAATTTAAAAAAACTTAAAAATTTTTCTTTTGTTAAGTAAAATCTCATTCCCTCTGATACGTTATTTAACATCACTGTACATAGCAGGTGCTTTCCCCAAGAATGCAGTGCAATAACTGGCTATGGGTAATGTGAGATTCTCCCCAATTTTTTTCAGAATAAGAAAGAAACCCTTTGTTGTTCTCCAACTTTAACAATTCCAATTGCAAATTTTAAAGCAATGGTTGCATTCACCTTTTCTTGCAATATATCTTAACGTTTGCAATGAAATGTATTTTGCCTTTCTCATGCATTTCATAGTACATAGTTGATATAAAAGCTCAAAATATCCTTAGCCACCTAAGACTACCACAACCAATTCTCAACTTTTCAAAGATCCGTTATACAGGATATAGAATATCTGGAATCTTCCTGCGTATTTGGCATTGTCTCTGTTCTGCTGCCCTTTACGTTTCAACTTATCTAGTCTAAAGTGCCATCTATCATTGTATATAAGAGAAAATAATGTCCAAAGGCTTTAATTTGCTAAATTTCATTCACACACAATGCTATGAAGCAATAACAGCTTTCGTTTATCATGCTCTTACTGTGCATCAGGCACTCTAAGTGCTCTGCAGCATAAATAACGTAATATTCACAGCCACCCGATAAAGCCATTATCCCCTTCTAGCAATTAGGAAACTGAAACTCAGAAATCAGTTTTTAGAGAAAGATTTGAAAGGGCTGAACCAAAGAAATAAATAATAAACTAGCTCATTTGGTCACTTGTTAGTTGTTTTGGTAGATTGTGTCATGGGGGAATACGAATTCAAATAAATGTTTTTGCAGAGTCAATGTATTCCTCCTTTGATGTTGGTATTTGAATATATTAGAGCCTTCAGATGATACTTTTACAGAACCTGTGTGAAAGTTTTCTAAGACTGGGGCTCTTTGAAAGGCCTCTCTGAGTTTAAAGTATTTTTATCACACTTAGGGTAAATCAAATAAGAAAGTTCATGTCCTAAAACAATTCCTAAGGACCCCATTGAAGTTGAGGTTCAGGCTGTGGTTGCTACATACCCGTTTCTAAGGGCACACTGTAGCTGGGCAGGCTCCGTCCTGCTGGTGTTTCAGCCACAGCGGTGACGGAGAACACTGAGCCGCAGGGCAAGCCCCACAAGGTGCAGGACTCTCCCGTGCTGCTGCACCGGTGCAGCCCTTTCTCTCCCTGGGCAGTCACCGTGTAAGTGGCCTCATCATTAGTGGATCGCCAGTACACGTTAATCATGGAAAAGGCATCCTTCGAAACATTTTTGATTTCAGGACTGCAAGGAGCTAAGAGATTGTAGATTATGAATTGAAACAGTCAGAATCAAAAATATCACACGTGCCATTTGGTCTAAAACTGACCTTTCCCCCCCATATGAGATCATTACTTTCGACCATACCATGCACATAGGGCAAATTCATAGAGCCTTTGTGTGGAAACCTTGTTGACATTGACATATGGTATTGGGTTCCCATAGCGTCGGACTAATTAGAAAATGTTAAGGAGCCATTTGAACTCCAATAGCGAAAGTAATTAGGACAAACATTTGTGGCCTTAACCTTCATGGTGTGAATACAGGCAGGCACCCCAAAGGTAGGAGGAAGTGAATGGCTGAGGTAATCTCTAGCAAAACCTTCCACTCTCGCCATGGTCTCCTATTCCCTTTTTGTCCTCTTTCCCTCTTCCATCTTCTCTTCTGCATCTCCTTAGTAAGACAGGGGCTCTCAGGGTCACCACAACAGGGTGGCTAATGGCAGTTAGCCTTTTTACCGAATGCCTTTCCTGAGGGACATAGCTGGGGGGAGCCGTTCAGAATCAATGAATGAAATCTTTCCTGTATCATACCTGTGGTTATAAATCGGGAAGTACACGATGTATTGCTGCCCCGGACTTCACTGAAGGAATACACCGTGATGTTGTACTTGGTGTCACACTCTAGAGCAGAAAGGGTGCAAGCCGGAACAGTGTCATTGCATTCAACCACGCTGAACCCATCTACAGCCTTGGTTTCATAAAGTTCTGCACCACGGACAGGAGACCAGACGATCTCTACTCTGTCACTGGACACCAACACAGGGTTAATGTCACCAGGACAACAGGGGGCTGAGAGCAGGAACAGAGAGAGAGCGGAGGTCAGTACAGGAGCCATGCTGTCAGAGTGGCATTGAGTCCTGGCGTCTCTGTGCCCAGAGCCTCTGCACTACCCTCCTAAGTCACTGCCACAATCTCCTACAGGTCTGTCCAACTCCAATCCTGGTCTAACACCCACTACGTAGAGGATAAATTCTCCATGCATGACATTCAAGGTTATTACAAACTCTACCCAGTCGATATGTCCAGCTGCCCCTCCCCATCCCCTGCCTCACCAGACCCCTCAATTCCCACATGCGCTTTTACTTCCCTATGCCTCAAAGATTGTGTTCGTGCTACTGGAATGAGGTTCCCTTCTTCTGCCTGACAAAATCATGTTTAGTTTAACTTTAGATCCTATCAGTCTTTCCAGACACTAAACTAGATAAAACTAGGGGGTGGAGGAGGGGAAGAAGCATCGTATTAGTAGATTTTAGAAGAGGCCCTATACTACCTCACAGACAAATTCTGACAAGTTTCTAACTCACATGGAGTTTCTCTGGAATGCTCTTGCCCCACCTACATTCCACCATCCTTAAAGGCCTCTACCAGAGGTCACTCCCTCCGGTAGACCCTCCTGTGCTCTTGAGACCTTATTGATAGCCTCTGACTCTAAATTCCAAAAGCACCAATTACTTGATTCCTTCATCTTGGTAAAAATGTAGGGGCCTAGGTTCGATCCCTGGTCAGGGAACTAGATTCCACAAGAATGCCACAACTAAGAGTTCACATGCCACAACTAAGGAGACCTCCTGCTGCAACTAAGACCAGGTGCAACCAAATAAATAAATATTAAAAACATATTCCAGCTAGTATTATTATTTATATAATTATATTATTCTTGTTTGTCAATATAGTTAATTAATTTTGTCACTCACTCCATTCATTCTTTAAAAATCGAGCATCTCCCATATGCCAGTCATACTATGATAAGCATTCAGGATGAGAGATAAATAAAATACAATCCCTGCCCTTTGAAGACCCAAGCCTAGTGGAGAATAACAGTAAAAATAATAATGATGTTAATAAAAGTATTTGCATTGTGCTTTTCTCATATACAAAGACATTTTCATATTCATGTTCTCATTATTATTTGTCCCATTTTGCAGTAGCAGATACTAAGGAACTTAGCAAGGTAGACATCATTATTCCCATTTTGCAAATGAGTTGGTGGTCAAGTTAGGCCTTAAACCCAGGTGTCCTACTCCAAAGCCCTCCACACCTTGTAGAATCTTTGCCATTGCATCCCTGTTTTCTGGGCTTGCGGAAAGAGTGAACTCTGAGACCTAAGGATCACCTCCCCTTCAGCCTTCAGCACAGGGCTGAACACTGAGTAGATCTTGGTGGAGGGTTCAACTTTTCAGAGCAAGCTTGAATAACAACATTCTTTCCCTTCTTTTCACTCCTAAACCTTTCATTCTTATTAAACTTGAGTCCACGAAGTCCAAATTCCCTAGTCTGGAAAGGATGTGAAAGAAGAGATTCACTTTCCATTCTTGGCCCTAGAATGGCTCCCAGGTGGTCTAGGTAAGTCAATAAGTGCAATGGATGATCCATTCTGCTGCTGAGTTTAGTGAACTCAGAACTCAACTCCCTTTACAAGCATCAAGTGCAACTCACCTGTGGTATAATTAAACACATCGCCCAAAGGACTCTGTCCTGCCTTGTTATAGGCAAAAACACTAATAAAGTAAGTGAAGCCACACTCAGATAAGAAATTGCACTGGGTGAGGGAGGTGTTGCAGTGTACTTCCAAGCCATCGTCATTCTTCACAAAGGCCACATAGTAATCACCCAGATGCACGCTGGACCAAACCACAGACAGGTGGCCAGGGGGATCTTCTTGGATTGTCACCCTTCCAGGTGCACAAGCAACTAGGAAATGATAAATAATAAACAGTTGTGAGAGTACTGCAAGAGATTTTCTTTGCATCTTTCTATGCAAGTAGCTCTTCACTAAATGTTAGTTCTCATCCCCAAAACACACAGATATTTCTAAATTGAAGCATAGATCTCCACATATGTATATCTTTATCTCTTTGATGAGAATGAAAGTGGGAAGATATCTAAACACATATTCCAAACTATAGACATTCCATCTTTATCTTAAAAAAATAGCTCCTACCAGGCCTAGGTCTGTGAAACATGATGTAAATAAGAGACCACTATCTGTACTGCACAGCTAGAGTTGTATATCACTCAAACTGGATCCTAGAATATTTACAACTTTACAAATGCAAAAGAAAATAAACTAATTAGTGAAAGATCTGGAATAGGAACCAGGTTTCCTAATTTTCACTGTTTTTTCCAATGCACGAGATCTGGTTTCACTATCAACATTATTCAAACTCATCAGAAAGTCCAACTCAACACTTTCATTTAGACCAGGCTTTCATTTTTGCTTGTTATAGAGTGTTCTGGAACATTGTCATGTGATTATTTGTTTCCCTAATGGTAGTCACTTTGGCTTACCAACCCCCCAGTGATCTCACTCTTGTTTACATA
The DNA here is from genome assembly GCF_964374135.1 of Grampus griseus. Lineage (NCBI taxonomy): Eukaryota > Metazoa > Chordata > Mammalia > Artiodactyla > Delphinidae > Grampus > Grampus griseus. Next base: position 88,096,732 of record NC_139017.1, read on the forward strand.
CCAGTTCTCAGGGTCACTGCTGAAATTGATCTGCTAGATCCGGCATCATTAGCTGCTAAAACTGATATCAGGTACTCGGTTCCACACTGGAGAGAGGAGATGGTGCAGGAACTGAAAGTCGTACTACAGCTCAGCCTGGAAGAGTCACTCAAAGCCATCACGGTATAGTTGAAAGCTCCTTCTGTCGGTGCCCATGAAACATATGCCTCCAGAGAACCACTATCAAAAGAGACTTGAATGTTGGCAGGAGCACGAGGACCTACATTTTTGAGAAACAATTAAGATTTTTGCAGTAACCTCAAGAACCCAAGTAAGATTTGACCTAACAATATTGCAGAGCTTGGAGGATGGAGTACTCCAATCATATGATACTTGCAAGTGTACAAAGCATAAAATTGGGATTTAGGGTACCTGAGAACTGGTAACACATCTCCCATTAACTATGCAAACTCATAACTAGCTATATGACTTAGGCCATGTTATTTAATCTTTTTGTTATTTATTCATTTATTTTTCTCATCTGTAAAACAGATCCTAGCACATAGAGGTACTAAATAAATATCTTGAATAAATGAATGAGTGAACGCACAATTTGATAAGTGATAGAAATAATTAAATGAAATTATAAATGTGAAGGGCTAAGAGGGCCATGTGGGTATGTTATCAAGTGGTAGGTCAAATATTCTCTTATAGATTGATAAAGTTAAACAGATTAGGTTCAACAACATTCCTTCTTTACTTTTGACACATGCTAAGACATGTAAGAGCTTTTAGGTCACAGCTGTTTACAGAAGAGAAGACTTTCTATTCTAAATCAAAGGGAAAAAGGGAACGTATCAAGTGTGATGGTCACACAGGAAGGCAGTTTTTTGGCATCTCCAAAACGATTTCCTCTGCATGCTTAGAAATATGCCTTCCTTTCATCAGGCTTATCCGCCTAAAAAACCTTGAGGCCCTCAATAATGTTTGTGGAGAGAAAGAATGAGTGAATGTCTTGGAAGAGGCCCAGAGAGACTGGTTTGTCACAGACATCCTGACTCACCAGGCCCATCATGAATCACCTTAGGGCCACCTTGCTCTGATTTCTACCTGGAGAAGTAATATAAAAGGCAAACCCTTCACTTCTCCCTACATTTCTGCTTCGGCCTATAGACAATGGGGCTTCTACTCCCCTCCAAAGTAGGAACTGTTGGAGAGAACATTTCTGGTTTCTTTCCACTTTATCCTTGGTCCTCCCCAAGAGATGAAACAGCTAATCTGGTTGGTGAGTCCGGCATCTACTAGGCCATATTGTCAGAGGATGACTCACTCTGCCTCAAGAGAAGGAAAAATCTCTCTCCTTCCCTCTCTCTCCATCTCATTCTTTTGGCTCAGAGCAGCAGCTCAGTTTGGTTATCATGTAGTAGGATGCCCCGGTCAGGTATCCCTGCAATGAGGATTGTGAGAACACACACCATGCATCAGCTTCTCAGCCTATAGCTGGAGGAGAGGTGGTGGGAAGCCCCTCGTTGACCTCAGGCCGAAACTGAGGACTTTGGGAAATATATCTGAAATATTGATTCCCACCACAGCACAAAATGCCATAACAGGAAGTTTGTTGTTTCTGTTGCTGTGCCTCTAGAGCAATGCCAGCTGAAAGTGGGGACACACTCATTAAATGTCTGCTGAATAAATTCTTGTTTGGCCCAGTTTTTTTTGTCTCTACCCCTGGTCTGAACCTATGAAGGGACAAGAGGTGACTGGTAAACCTAATAAGAATTATCTCCTACTGTGTGATATTGAACATGTAAGCTGAAAATAAGTTGGCTCTGGGTGGGTAGTGCCATGCTCTGTGCGCTCTGAGCAGCATTTCTTTTTTCTTTTTTTTTTTTTTTTTTGCGGTACGCGGGCCTCTCACTGCTGTAGCCCCTCCCGTTGCGGAGCACAGGCTCCGAACGCGCAGGCTCAGCGGCCATGGCTCACGGGCCCAGCCGCTCCGCGGCATGTGGGATCTTCCCGGACCGGGGCACGAACCCGTGTCCTCTGCATCGGCAGGCAGACTCTCAACCACTGCGCCACCAGGGAAGCCCTGAGCAGCATTTCTTTACACATGCCGTAAGCATTTAAACCACCGAGGAGGAATTATCAAGACACTATAAATAAGCTCATAATAAATTTAAATAGCTGCTGCCAGCTGCTCTGTACTTATCACTTAACGCTGCTCTCAGTGACTGCAATGCACAGCCCTTCTCATTAATCAAAAAGGAGAAGGTTGGGACTGAGCTGCAAAGTCCTTACCTGTTCTCTGATTGCAGGTGGAGTCATCCCCAGGTGTTCCGCTGGCATTCCACGCATAGGCCTTTATGGTGTAGAGAGTCCCAGCGTCTAAACTGGTGAATGTCAAGGAAGTGTTGGTGGTATTTTCTTTCCATATTCTCCCCAAACCATTAGCTCGCATAATGGACACAGAAAATCCAGTTGCCATATATACGGTTTCCCACTGCACAAGAATAGAGTCTGGACTTGGAGAGCTTACTTGTAGAATTGGTGCAGCCAGCACTACAAAGACAAAAACCTGTGCATTTGTGTTACGAAAGTGCAAGAGAGGCTAATTCAAATTTAGGAATAGGTAATTTGAGGTTGATTATCCATATTATGAAAAAATTATTTACTTTGCAATAGGATTCATGACAGAGTTCCATTAAACAATTGTTATTTAAATGTGTATTAATTACAGATGACTCAGCAGAGGAAGGGGGAACAGAGAAATTCTAATATTAGGCATACCTTCAACTGGAAGTTGGTAAGAAATTAGATAAAACCTCCCTGTAATCATAATATAAATCAATGGGGGGAATGATAGTTTATACTATTTTAACATGCACGCAACCTTTCAGAAATATGCTGAGGTACAACTTTATCAAATCAATTTAAGTCATGCTGATGACAAACTCTAAATAGTTTCATTTCCAACAAGTCAAAGTGCAGCAAAATCACTTCAATGTGTTCTTTATTCCACATGGTCTTTATTGATAATTGAGGTTAAAAACAGAAATCCCTGGGCTTCCCTGGTGGTGCAGTGGTTGAGAATCCACCTGCCAATTCAGGGGACACGGGTTCCATCCCTGGTCTGGGAAGATCACACATGCTGCGGAGCAACTAAGCCCTTGTGCCACAACTACTGAGAGTGCACTCTAGAGCCCGCGAGCCACAACTACTGAGACCATGTGCCACAACTACTGAAGCCCGCACACGCTAGTGCCCATGCTCTGCAATGAGAAGCCTGCGCACCGCAACGAAGAGTAGCCCACGCTCTCCACAACTAGAGAAAGCCTGTGCACAGCAATAAAGACTCAATGCAGCCAAAAATAAATAAATAAATTTATAAAACAAACAAACAAACAAAATGAAACAGAAATCCCTTTTTCAGAGATTTAAAAGCACGGATGCTTTTAAAGATACTCAGAAATGGGTTTTATTTTCCAAAGCATCTGGAATTTACATACCACCTCCTCCACAGACATTTGAATTCCAAAAAAAAGTCACTTGGTGGCTTTCACTTCTGGGCCTTGAATCATAGACATTCACATGACACAGAATTACATCATGCATTTGCATCCTCAGTATAATTGATCCAGGTCACAAGCAATTGCTCAACAGAGGATGAGCATCCAGCTACCTGTCTTTGCCTGTTTTGGAGGCGATGCCTGGCTTCTCCCAGCAGGACTGATGGATCTGATGGTGATTTGGTACAAGGTTGCAGCCTTCAGGCCCGTCACAGTGCCTGGGGAACTGGCCACCACGGTTTCAATGACAGCGTTCCTGTCTCTGGCCGTGAGGAGGTAACCGGTGGCCCCTGGCACTGTAGCCCATTCCACAGTGATACTGTTGCTGAGTTTTGAATACGCCTGATCGATAGTGGGTATTTTGGGAGCTGAAAGAGATTTTGAAAGTGTACATTAGCTAGGGTACCTGTAAGGATTACTTCTTTCATCATTTTACTTTCAAACTAAGTCATTCTCATGTCATCCTTCAGACATAAACCTTGCCCTTGTTTTCCAGATTAAGAAACAAACAAACAAACAAACAAACAAAAAACAGAGGAAAAGAAAGGCAAAGCTACTCTCCAGAAGAGAGCAAGAAAGCTCAAACTTCCCATTCAGGAATGGGACTTCAAAGAGGTTTTTCCCAGTTGCCTCCGGGATAATTTGCACTCTTTGTGCTTTTAAAAGAGTTAACTAAGAGTAGGGAGTGATTTGGGAGAAGAACTCTGAGGGGAGGGAGAGAGAAACTGAGGGCTCCCATTCTGGAGGCTAATCCAGTCTGGCTTCTGTGAATCCCCAGGCATGCTTTGTCACGGGCCTCTCCTCCCTGCCCCACCTCTATGCGACGTCTCCAGCAAGGGTCCACCTTCATACCCCACCTCTGTCGAGGCTGTGATTTCCACCCACGCACTTTGCACATTTTCCAAGTGGCATTTAATCTAATGGAGGAAGGGGGAGAATTGAGTTCTTTGCTTCATAATTGAGCATACTGTCTTTAATATCATCAGAGTGTAACAATTTTCAGATTCTTCTATATAAAATAAAAATAAACTTTATTCTCTCCTTCTCTATCAAAACATCTGCCCCAGCCTAAGAATGAGATGCCGGGGTCCCTCCTCACCTGGGCCTGGCCATGGTTTGCCAGGAGGCCGTGAATGCTTATGTCATGAGTTTACACAAGGCATTCCTATACTTTGGGCATGGGCTAGAAGATGCAACGTGGTAATCAGATTTACTGCTCTGCAAAACTCCACGGACTCAAAAATGCCCCGGGTGTAGGAGGTCCAAGTAGAAGAAAAGGTCAAACAAAAATATCTGGGTTTTAGGTTTGGAGCTGGCAACTGGTCTTTTATATTTATTGTACTGCATTTGCTGGGTAAAATCACTATATGCCAAGTTCAAAACTAGAGTGCAAAACAAAAGTCTAGGGCAAAGAGGAGAAGTAAATACCGTCCAAATGTGTGATTTGCCAGTATCAACTCCCTCCCTCCAACAGAACCCAACCTGCAAAACGTGATACAGACAACTTCTCTTTCTGTACCCATAGCCCAGAAAGTTGGCTTTGGCAGCATCTCAGAAATAACCACGCTGCAAGAATGAACAAAGAGTCCACTGTGCACTGGCCAGACGTTCCTTGAACATCACCCAGGACTGTCTCCTTTGCCATCAAAAGAAAACTGTGATGGTTATAAATGCTGGGGAAAAGTTGCAGGGGCTCATCTTAGCCATTTGCCAGCAGAAGCTGACTCTGCGGGAAGCGCCTATGTCCCCTCCCTGTTGTAGGATAGAAAGCCCCCGCAGGGGTCTCACATTTATCCCTCCTACACACTCATCCCTTTTCTGCTCCCCCAGTTATTTGTTCTCTGTTAATACCTTCTTTCCTCTAACTTTGCGGTGTCTCTCAATCCCTGCTGCTTCCTTTGTCCCCATTGTTCATCTTATCTCCTGTTAGCCGGTCCTGCTCATTGGAATGGACTAATTTCCTGGGTAAATGACAACCAAACTAGACATTGTCGTGACAGTGCCTTCATGGAGTGGCTTGAAAGGCATCTAAAAGGCTGGCATGACACCGGCTATCTCCCCACAGGCCTGTCAAGGGGCCTGAGGACTCCACAAAATTTGTCGTATTGAATTGAGCTGGGAGGGGCACATTTGCCCAGCATAGTAGTACATGAAGCCAGTATCAGCAGGATGAAACGCGGGGTTTCATGATGGGAAAATAGCAAAGGATTTGGATTTCAGAATGCTGGGTTTGAGCCCTGGCTCTGCCATTTACTTCTGTCTGTGAACACGTACAAGTGATTTAACCTCTTCTAGTCTCAGTTTTCTTCCTTGAGTATATGGAATATTAATAATTCCTGCATCTTTGAGTTTACTTTGAAATGTAAAATACTTACATATTAAGATGGTAAAGATTAAGTAAAATAGTGAATGTAAGGGCACATTGAAAGGTAGGAAGGGTTAGTGTGTGTGTGTATGTGTGTGTGTGTGTGTGTGTGTGTGTGTGTGTGTGTGTGTGAACCACGACGAGCAATTTTGGGGTTTGGAAAAGCCAGACTGCAGGGCACTGCCATGGAGGGGTTGCTGCCAGGGAAGGTGGGATTATGGAGACTCTGGGGTAAGCACAGGCTGGAGAGACAGATTGCCTGTTTACACATGGTTCTAGAGCAGGGTCTGACCAGTAACAGCAATGAAAAAAGATCAACACCTCTGTACTATGTTTCCCTTAAAGAGATGAGAAGATTGAGCAGGACGTGTACGTCTCCATAAATTAGCAGCAGTTCTTCACTCTTTCTTTGTTCTGTATTTGGCCCGCTTACTGCACTGATGAAAGAGAAAAATTTATTCCCTAGATTTGCAATCAACCGCTCTGATTAGTCAAAAATGAAACCCTTTGAGTCACAGCATCTGTGCATTCTACCAACTCAGAGATCTAAATTAGCCCACGTGGCCCCAGTGGCCAGACACAGATAAACAGCAGATGCCAGAGCCCAAAAAGAATCAGAATACACACACCCCAAATGAAACCTCCTATACGGTATCAATAAAACACATCACGTCTATTGAAAAGACAGGATGGATCAATTAACAGCCTCACCGGTATATCAGTCTGCCCCTTTCTTTTTCTCAAATAGTGTGGATAACGTGGGACTAAAAAGAGGCCTGTTCTGAGGGCTCAGCGTGTCCTGTGGTCCTGGGACCCTCTAAGAGACAGCAGAACTGGATTTTATCCAATCGAAGGGCCACTGATTTTTTAAAAATCACTTTGTTTATGGCTAAACAGTCCTTCTCACAGCTTCCTGGTCAATCCTGAAGGTGTCTCAAGAATAAGTGAGTAAGAATAAAGCATGAAATAATAATTTTTAAAAACCTATTATATAAGCACGGATTTTATGGCTTAGCCAAAAATCTATATCAAACATTTTAATTGCCTTATTTACATTTCCTTTTCTGTGGTATATACAAAATAATAAATAATATTTGTTCTTATTTGTGTTGAATTACTAAGAGAGTTTATTGGTGATATAATTGATATTATATGGTTCCTTCAGTTAATCTAAATTCCATTGAACATAAGTTTCCATTCTAGGGACTTAAATTTCTAGAATGTATGAGCCAGCAGAGGCCTGTAGAGAAATTATCCTCGCCTTCAGTCATTTATTCAAGAAAAATGGTGATAAAATCTCTTAAAAGAAAGCCTTTTTCCAGCTCTGGGTTTTCATTGTCTATATTTTAAGGATGCAATATTAGAAGTATAAAATCTTTTTTATTAGAGAATCTAATCTTTTTATTAGCGAATCTTTTATTAGAGCATCTTTTATTAGAGAATTTTGATCAAAACTGTTTCTAGTTTTCTCTAATTCCTTAGAAGACAAATTAGGCTCTTCACTAAAATTTTGTTTCTTTGACTGGAATGATGATCATTGTAATACTTTACTGATGGTTAACCATGTTTGAGAAAAATCTATGACTGCATGACTCTATACATCTCAGGACTCAAGAAGAATATCTTATGAGGATGTATCTTTAAATTTTGATCCATGTATTTGTCTTACCAGTTACACTCACAGTGTGAGTGCTCAGAAAATGTTGAATATTTTTCCTGGTATAGCCTTTATATTTCAGGGTAGCCCAGGAATTAACAATGGAAATTAAAATCAAATACGGGGAGGGTAAACTTGCATTTCAGAGAATGTTACCTGTTTTTGTTGAAGCAACCTGAAAAAAGGAAAGTTTAGAATATTAGAACCATAAAGAAAAACATCATTTGGGGAAATGTAAAACCTAAGTCAGAGCAGTAATATACTTAGCACAACATGTTTATACATAGTGTGAGCAATCTTCCAATCCACACACAGTATTTGCACAAATTATTTTCAACACTCAGATCTACCACAATCCTAGATAAAATTGAGAGGATGGAGAGAGATCACATTACTGTTTCATTTTTCTCCCTGAATCTGCCTATTGAACTAAGTCAGTAGCTGCTGATGGATTTTTCAGAAATCTTTGTTCTTAAAACATAATGATATTCTTGTTTTCTTTCACTAGTAAATTGCATTAAATTTCAAACGCACAAACATATACAATCATGGTATGCCTCCAAAGTATTTTGATTTCCATCTCCCCACCCCTGAAGCCCTCAAAAAAAGAGAAAGATATTGAATGTATCTTTTTTTCCCCCTAAATAGTTGCAGGTAGGTCGGAATGGTGAACTCACCATTTTAAGGCAGATAAGACTGAATCCAATCACAGACAAACATTTCACCTGTCCACCAGCCATCCTGTTGGACTGAGCACTCACATGGCACACAACAAAGTGGGCAGGGTCCTCTTTGGTCCCCGGGTGGGCAGCACTGTTTGTCGCTGGGATGTGGGGCTGTGATTCTGGGAACAGACCCCGGGAAGTAGCTCCTCCCCTTCTGTGTGGAGCTGACCTGTAACTAGGGGCACCTGGAGACTGGCAGGTACAGGTATTGCAAAGACTGAAAAAAAAGAAGAGAGTGGAAGAAAGCTATGCCAAGTGGGTCAAAATGCTACTGTAACATGGGTTTCAAGGTGATGTGTAGAATGCTCCCCTTTTCTATTAAAAATTCTTTTCTAGATAAAAACTTTATGAAGCTGTATAGAAATTATTGACATAGTGAAATGATTCTTTTAAACTTGGGGATCCTGACCAGTTTTATTTTTTCTTTTTCACCTTTATTTGTTGTTCTTATTGTTGTTTCAGTACAAAGTGATTGGTTCTGCTGTCGGCTGGTGTGGAGGGATTGGGGACATGTTGTTTAAGGGTAGAAACTTAAAACTAATAGGTAAGAAGTTCTGGGAATCTAACGTACCACATAGTGATTATAGTTAACAATAACGTACTGTAAACTTCAAAGTTGCTAAGAGACTAAATCTTAACTGTTCTCAACACAAAAAAGAAATGGTAATTATGTGATGCGATAGAGATGTTAGCTAATGCTACTGTAGTAATCATATTACAATATATAAATGTATCAAAGTAACACTTGTGCACCTCAAACTTATGCCTCAAACTTGACAGTGTTATGTGTCAGTTACATTCAAGAAAGGAAGGAAGGCAGGAAGGAAGGAAGGAAGGAAGGGAGGAAGGGAGGGAGGGAGGGGGAAAGGAAGAAAGAAAGGGAAAGGGCAGCAGCATGTCCCTGTGCTGAGAAAGACAATGGGAGGTCCTTAATGAGCACATTAAATCCATCCATCCCCAGTACCTCCCTGCCATTTACAAAAGGGATTACAAAAGTGGGGAGGAAGCATTTGTTCATTATCTGAATTATTGTAATGGTTTCATGTGTGTATACATATGTCAAAACATTGAGTTTATATTATAAATATGTGCAGTTTATGGTATGTCAGTTTTACACCACTGAAGTTGTTTAAAAAAATCAGTCTAACTCAGCGCTCTAAGATCCTTCTACTAAACCACTCTGTCTTCTATGAGTTGACTACTATGAATTCAAGGTATTTTCATTTGTGCATTTAACAAGTATATATGGAGTACCTACTGTATACCAGGCATTGTTCTGGACACTGGGGATATAAACATAAGCAAACCAGAACTCTGTGCTCATGGAACACACACTCTAGCAGAGGAAGGCCAAAAGAAGCAGCTAACGTTAGAACTATCTAATGTCAGGTGTTGCTAAATGTTATGAAGAAAAATAAAGCAGAGTAACAGGAGAGAATATTGAGGGATAGAGTTTAGTTTGTGTACCATGGTCGGAGAGGACTTCTCCAGCAATGAGGTGCTTGAGCATGGGCATCAGGGAAGTGAGGATGAGTCCCTTGGAAACCTAGGAAAAGAACATGCCAGACAGAGGGGAGAGGAAGGGCTAGCTGAGTTTAGCTGAGTCTTTCTCAGGCTTGCCCTTAGCTAAGAGCTGCCTTGCTCAAAGTCACACCCTCTTCCCTGGGGTGCCCACATCTGAAGACTGGGAGATCAACAAATATAGTTTCACCTTGCCTGATTTCAGAAGGGGAGAGCTGAATGGTGCACTATGGCATCTACCAGGGTCGGGGGAGGGTGAGACTAGAGAGGCACCTAGGGAGCAAAATTTTAAGGAGGCCCCACTCTCAGGTTCACACAAACCCAGAGTTCCAGAGGTTTATGGTCATGAATTCAAAGAGATGCCAGTCAGCATGATTGTGTATTTTTTCTGGTCATGTGCAGGCACAGAGTGGGCTGAGAGTTGTATTTAAGTAGGACTAGGGTATTACTAGACAAGTATGATGGAGAGAGACTGCAGCAAGGGAATTGAGAGTGTTTACAAGGAAGTGATTTATAACATTGGACTGTGGAAACTAAGCTGGGTGGGCAAGGAAGTGAGGCTTGCTGCCCTGTCTCACTACCACGGAGGCAGGGGGGACTGCAATGCAGAGTGAAAAGTCAGCAGGAGCAATAGGCTGGAGAACCCAGTGGAGTTAAAGAATTGTCGGAAAGGATATGAGAGGGAAGTAAGCAGAAAATGGAGGAGTTGGTGAGTAGAGAATGGGATGTTTGAAATGGAAACTCCGGAGAAGTTTCAGTTATTGATGATGGGCCAGTTCTAGGATGTAACCATGGGAAATGGCAGCTAGGTCAGGTGGAAGAAAAACATCATTGGAAGTCAGGCGATCAAGAAATTGAGAGGCCCGAGAATTGGAAAGATTGTTCAGTGGGTATTGGAATTACTAAGAATTCTAACAGTAGTGAGGAAAGAGGTATTGAGACGTTTGTTAAACTCTAAGGATTAAAATACTAGGGGAGTATCTTTTGAGGTCTGTGAATGACATGAACAACTGAGGGATAATGGATGGTATAATCTGATAACATGAACCTTAGAGGAGCTGGGAGGTTCAGGGAAAAGGGAGAAACAATGATCTGGAAGGACAATGATTTTATGTTAGCAACTGATTTCTGACTAATGTCAACTTCTTAGTTGCTGTCAAACAGGTTATGTTTTATTGCTGAGCCGTTCCATGGAGAAATAATGCATATAAAGCAGTTGTTTTGTAATATAAATTTACTTTAAAATTTTGAATTACTAAGCTTACCAACTGTCTGAAATTCTCTTTTCAGGAATGGGACTCCGCAAAGCAGTAAATGCTTGAGTTTTGGTCCTGAGGGGTACGGAGCTAAGACGATGAAGAGGTGAAGCAGTTATAAGAGTGAGTCTGTTTAGGGAATTCCCTGGTGGTCCAGTCAGTGGTTAGGACTCAGTGCTTTCACTGCCGGGACCAAGTTCAATCCCTGGTTGGGGAACTAAGATCCTGCAAACTGCACGGCGTGGCCAAAAAATAAATAAATAAATTTAAAAAATCAAGTTTAAAATTTTTTAAAAAATAATAAGAGTGAGTCTGTTTAAACATTCTTAGTGTACTAATGGGGTAATACGAGGAGAATCAAGATTAGTCAATCATCCAAAGTCCAAGAGAAGGGCTGAAAAATAAAAGACAAGAACGTCCCTGATGGCGCAGTGGTTGGGTGTCCGCCTGCTAATGCAGGTGTCACGGGTTTGATCCCTGGTCCAGGAAGATCCCACATGCCGTGGAGCAACTAAGCCCGTGCGCCACAACTACTGAGCCTGCGCTCTGGAGCCTGTGAGCCACAACTACCGAAGCCCGCGCGCCTAGAGCCCGTGCTCTGCAACAAGAGAAGCCACAGCGATGAGAAGCCCGCGCACCGCAATGTAGAGCAGCCGCCACTCACTGCAACTAGAGAAAGCCCACGCGCAGCAACGAAGACCCAACTCAGCCAAAAATAAATAAATTTTTAAAAAAAGGTTAAAAAAAAAAGATAAAGACAAGGGGTTGGAATGAAAGAGAGAGAAAATGTTAGGATGCTGTATAACAAGTCATCAGCTTTCTAACCCACAATACCTGTGTCCATGTTTCTTGACATCTAACCTCCTTTACTAAGCTAATGTTAAATATTTTAGTTTTTGTTACTTAGTATACAATTCCAGATTTCAAATCTGTAACGCTAGGATTTGTTTCGCTGAGAGTGACAGAAAACCTGTAAAGAAAGTGGCTTAAACGGAAGTTTCTTTCTGATATAAAATATTGGAGCAGAGCATCCAGGAGTGTATGGCAATTCTAGTCCATGGAGTCAGAGACCCAGGCTCCTTTCAATTCTTTAGTTGCTCATCTCTAGAATGAGGCCTTCTTTTTATTGATTCAAGATAAAGCTCCAGGTATCATATCAAATTTCTAAGCAGCAGAATTCAGTAAGGGGAGAGGGAAAAGATGAACTATATGCCAGTAAGCTCTTAAGAAAGGTTCCTTCTGCCACTTACATCCTGTTGGTCAGAAGTTGGTCTCATGGCTATGTCAACTGAGCTGAAAGGAAAAAAAAAAAAGGCATACACAGTCAAAAAATTCTATTGCTATGGAAGAAGGGAAGAATGGAGACTTAACAGTGGGCAGTCTCTGCCACACCAATGAACGAATAAGGTATAAGCATAAGGCATAAGCTTAGGGCAGAATTTGCAACATTTAACAGAAGGATAGAGAGAAGTAAGGAGGAAAATGGGATAGAGGTGACTGCAGCTAATCTTATAGTTTGGGGAAGAGAAGGCAGCAAGTATAGGGACTTTCCACTTGATAGTCTCTACGTGAAGTGAGTATGAGTATGGAGGTGGAGTAGGGGACTTAAGAAACTAGTGAAGCTTTGAAATACCCATTGTAGGGGAAATAAAAAGAATTGTTTAGTGATACAGAAGGAATACAGAGTAGACTTGATTGTCCAGGAAAAGACTGGACACTATGAGATTTACGGTTGTCCTCATTCATACTCCATCCTTCCACTATACCTGTACCTCCCCCTTTTGCTTTTGGGGAGACCATTTCTACCAAGGAAAAGGAATTGTACCTAGGACTTCTTTTTTGACTTCCTTGCCAAGTCCAATCAAGTAGATGACATTTTCTTACTGGTCCCGAGTGCAGACAGATAAGAATTAAATGTCAAGGAAATTGACAGGAAGACCTTCACTGATCAGGGATCCCTGGTGGTTACAATAGAACAAACTAGAGTTAGGCTCATGGTTCCAAGGAAGAGAAACTCAGGCTATCTTATGGGAAACAGAGGAATTGCAAGAATACCCACTGACCATACTGGAAAACAAAAAACACTAGAAAGCCAGCAAGAAGCGAGGCAGCTTCAGGGTAGTTATTTATCGTGGTATCTCTTTCACATGAGCCTCTTCACATCACAGCTATACAAGTCTTGTTGATTCTTCTAAGGATTGGACAATTTTTAGCTCTCAGTCAAAATTCTAGAAGGGGCCAGTCTGATTCATTTACATAATTCTCAACAAATTTACTGGGTTGGGTCCTTTATACTGGACTACATCAGGGGTTATCAACCAAACTAATGAAGTGGCTCCCTTATGACTGGTATCTTAATCCACGGTATCAGTCAGGGGGGATACAGAAAACACACAGTAATTTGAACAAGGAAAATTTTATATAAAGAATTACTAACAAGCAACAGGGGATTAATTACTAAGGGTAAAGAAAGCTCTTAAGAATACAGAAATAGCGGCTATAGGAGCAGCCACTACCTCTAGGACTGAGGCAGAGGACCCAACGAAGGAGCCAATTTTGAAGTTTCCATTGCAAGGCTGAGATTCAGATTTTGTTGGAGAGGGTGCGGCTGCGACCCACTGAAGCCCAGGGCTGGAGAGGAGGGCGTTGTCAACAAAACTAGTTAGGAAGGCACCCCACTGGGTGTGCCGAGACTTATTGGGAAGTTGCCAGCTGGTGCACCAAGACATGCTGGGAAGCCGGCGGGGGGACCAATGGACCTGCTGGGAAACACCCTCTTTTGAGGTGCCACTGGGTGTCCTACATGCCACTGGCCCCCACACACTGCAAAAGCAAGAAAAAAGAAAACACACAAGAACCAGGAAGAGAAGCTCCTTTCTTCTGCAGCATCCCTTCAGCATCTTCTGACAAGCTTAACAAAACTTGCCAGCAAGCAAAAGAGAAATATTTAAAGGGCTTAGCTCCTGTATCACAAAGCAGAGCAATGAAGGGTGGACTTAGGAGCCAAGAAATAGATAACCGGCACATCTACAAATCAGTGGTGGTCCCTACACAAGGCTCAGTATAATGCAATTTCCCAGAACAGGGGTCAGAGACAGAGCACTTCATTCCGGAAGAAATGTTCACTGGATCAGTACTTGGATTGGCTTAGATGAGTCCAGCATCTAAGAAATTTCCTCTTTTGGTACTATTGAATATCAAGGACACTGGTGATTTCAGAATTTCTAAATAGGAGGGAAGGAGAGAGGGCAAGAGTACTTCTCTTGCCGGCAAGCACTGTCATTTTTTGTTTTCACTTAAGTTTATTCAAAATGTTAGGAATTTATTTGTGGGTGGTGGCTAAATCCACTGACTCAATAGAGAAATAATTCGGCTTCAGAATGGCTAGAAAAAGTACTGACAAAGGAAAACAAGCTTTACAGATTTGCAGACTTTAGGTGCTTGCAGATTAGGGAAGCTTACATGAGGATTTTCCGTATTCTTTTTTTTTTTCGGCCGCACCACGCGGCTTGTGGGATTTTAGTTCCCCGACCAGGGATTGACCCCAGGCCTTCGGCAGTGAGAGCAAGGAGTCCTAACCGCTGGATTGCCAGGGAATTCCCTACTTTTCCTGATTCTTGTAATAAAACGTCATGGCTTATATGTTACATGAAATGCAAAAAAGTTCAGCTGTTTATCTTGAACAAGTATAACTCATTTTTCCAGTAGGCTGAAAAGACACCCCCCCCCCCCCAAACCTGAATACATTTTACCTGTGCAATACATTATGGATCATGATTATGTAACAGAAATTCAACTATCAATGCTCTGAGAAACAGAATAATGGATTTCAAGTCAGCTACAATGGTGAAGATTTCCAGTTGATTGTATTCATGCTGTCGTTTCCTACAGTTGACAAATGTTGATGGCCAATGATCCTAAAGTGAAAAATGCCACTTCAGAACTATTTGCAGGGTTCAAGATCTCACAGGATACGATGAATTTCAGACTATCAGGAAGTGTTCCTTCCCTATAATTTCAGCTCTACCTTATATGCTGTCATTGGGTTAGCCATTCAAGGCTGAATCCAACATTAACAAGATGACAGAATCAGATCAGGACCAGAACCAACTTAAAGTCCACCAGCTGAACAATATAATCAGTGAGAACTGACCAACTAGTCAGTGTTTATATCGAGGCTGCACACTAGAAATCAGCTGAAAAACTTATAAACTGCCAGTGTCTGGCCCTCATTTCCGACTGTTCAAATCAAAAACTACTTCTATTCATAAAGAATAACTTTCAGGGGGAAGGGAATTAAGTGAATGCCATTAGCTTTTTTTCCCTCCCACTTTGTCTTTTAAGTAAAAAACACCCCAGCAGCTATTGCCTTTGGGACACTCTCAGGTCCCAGATTTGCTGTTTATTCCTAACTACAAAATACCTAACACAGATTGAAAGATCTGTAGCTTTCATTAGATTCCTAAATAGGGGCCTATAACTCAGGTTAAGAACCACTACCTTAGAAGAACTAAATCCAACTAATAGATTATAAATAGGGGAGTATTAAAACGCAAATTTTGTATTTAAATCTCAAGACTGATAATATACTAGCTCATGTATAGGATTTAATTGCAAATTGAACATTAGAACACAGATGAAACATACTGATACATGGAAAGGTGAAATCATTTTAATAGTTGAGAAAACTGCATGGAGGTTGCTAGTTATATTAAACTATCAAAAGCTTTTTAAGTTTTCTCAGATTGCAAGAAACAATCCTGAGACACCTTTCAGAGCCACTTGTTTTTGCACTCTTTTAGAAAGCTACTCTCCAAATTAAGTCATGCATATATCCGGCATTAAGTAGTATTATTTACATGTTCTATATACCAAAATACTCCTCAAAAGCAAACTTTAAAAAAAAAATCATAGGAAATGCTGTGTGATATTTTCGCTTCTATTTAAAATAGTTTCCACTTTTTACCAAAACACACCACTCAATTAATTATATTTCAGGTAGAACTATATTCAAAGGAGTAACACCATCCATTTAGGTATGCTAAAATTTTCAAAGATAAATCTATTGGCTTTCATCACTCAGCAAGTTTCTAATTTCTACATGTGTAGTGTTAATTCACTTGATGCGCAGTTTAGAAGATGACTGAATATTCTACTCTTAAAAGAAAAAACATAGCATTTTCATAGAAGAATTCCTTCATTTAATGAGATTTTTCTGGAGTTAGGTAGGTACAAATGTTAAGCCCACATATGAAGGACTTTTCCAAATGTACTCCTTTGTCCCATTTAACACTTTTTGCAAGGTGGCTTCTGGGTGCCCATCAGTTGGCCAATATGAACAGTGAGATAAAAAAAAATGTTAATATGGTATACACTGTGAGGAAGACTCACTTTTAGTCCTAGCAATGACTGAACAAATCACTTTGGACCTCTATTTCTCTGTTCTAAAAAGAAATGGATGAGTTATCTTTTAAAAGTTCCTTCAAGTCCAAATTTTAAATTATTCTAATATGTAATCCAAGTGCACAGTCCCTCAATAAGGACCTCTGATGTGAAACTAAGTAATCATCCAATCCAAGGAACAACCTAGTGACACACATAACACCCAAGGACAAAGGGAACTGCCATTAAGAACTGTAGTAGTAAGGATTACTGGCTATCACATACATCCAATTCTATCTACACATTTAAAATTCACTTGTCATCTGGGCGCTAAGATATCCCTCTACACAAAGTGTGACTCTACTTACATTCTATTTCCACAGTAAAAATACCTTATAAATGTTAACAAATGGGGAAAAGCCGACACCCAGGATAAAGGATTTAATCCAGTATTTATTCCACACTCATGATCCTTCTCTGTAATCAGAATACAAGTCATAAGAACAATCTATCAAATAATTTGCTGATTATCTTAAATAATGCAGCATAGCATTACTTTTAATACTTCTCTGTTCTAGATTAAGTTTAAAAACTCAAACAGCAATCTTCATTATCAATAAAAAAAAGTTTTGAATTTAAAAAAAGGACACTATATCAAGCTGTTTCATAATTTAAGTATTTTCCATTTATAAAAATGCTTTGGAAGCTTGAGGCTTACATCTATTTCTCTACTCATCTGCCCCACCCTCTCCCAATTTCACGTTAGTATAGGGTTGCTGCAAGAATGCTAGGCTTTAGACATTAATTTCTCCTTTTATATAGTACTTTAAACTCTGAAAAATTCAAGAAAAAGATTACATGTCATGTATTTTTTCAAATAAAAAAGGAAAACTAAGTGAATAAATTTTAGGCATACTAATAGTGTCCCTTTGAGGTAGAATGCTAAAAGGACTTTTGATCAAATCACAGCCTAATTGAAACCTCTGCATCAGAAACTAACTTCTCCTAAATTCTCTCTAAAGTTAATTGTGGAGAATATTAGGTTTAACATATTAACAAGAGCCTTCCAAGATAATATACAGTGGACAAGAATGTTAATCCTACAACTGCTGCCTTCATGTACACTGAAAGCATGAAATTCTCCTATGATAGACATCCAAGATCCATTTTCATAGTTTTTAGCATTCTATTACGAAAAGCACAGTCATGCTAACTTCAGTACACAAACCATAATCCCACACCTACAAAACAAAAATAGAATTAGTGGCATTTTATTGCCTTATACAAATTTAACCAACATGGCAACCATGCCAACGGAATTAAAACATTTTCAGGACATATGTACAGACTGTACATCTCAAAAACAAACAATAAAATGCAAGAACAATCTGTGCATCATGTATCAAACTCAACAGTTGGGTGAAAACATCAATGCAATAAATGGGATTACAAAGGCACTTCCCTACACAAAAGAGGAAATGAAAATGCAGCCTACAGGGAGCTTGAAGAGTGTGTAACTACTGCACAATCTCAACTTAGGAGGAAAAAAAAAAGCAGATTTAACCCAACATTTATAGGATTCAATGTGATCCACTTTTACAAAAAATCTTCACACAGTCTCCTCTTTGTTTTTATGTTGTTTTTCTTGGCTCTCTGGTTCTATGCTTTGGCTCCTTCGGCGATCATGTTTGTCAGACTGGTCCTTGCTATCACTGTGATCTCGTTTGTGGGAACGTTCTTTGCTTCTGCTACGCTTCCTAGATTTTTCTTTGCTGGGGCTATGTTCCCGTTTTCTTGATTTTTCAACACTGTCAGTTCTTCCTTGACTGCCACTTCTACTCCGTTTATTTGATTTTTCTTTACTTTCATTTTTATGTTTACTTGATTTCTCTTTGCTCCTACTTCTACTTCGTTTCCCTGCATTTCTACTTCTACTCCTACTTCTATGTTTTCTTTCTCTGCTTCTACTTCTACTATGTTTTTTCTCTTTCTTGGAATCTTTTTTGTCATCTCTATGCCGCCTATCATCTTTGTCTTCTTTATATTTCTTTTCTTCTACCTCACCCCTACTTCTCCGTTCCTTGGACCGTTCTCTTGACCTCTCCTTTTCTCGGTCATTACCTCTTTCCTTATCATAGTCACGATCTCGTCTTCTACCTCTCTCATTTTCTTTCTCTCTTTCCCGATCCCTGTCCCTTCTATCCCCTTTCCTATCACGACTTCGACTACGGCTTCTATGTCTTTCCCTACTCCTGCTATGCCTGCGTTCTAGCCCCCGATCAATACTTCGGGATCTTCGCCTTTCTTTTTCCCTTTCTTTGGCTTCACGCTCTAGTCGCTGGCGTTCTTTCTCTCTTTCTAATTCTCGGTCAAAACTAGAAGACCCATGGCCCTCCCGATGATGGCTTCTACTTCTGGATCTTCTTGGGGACCTCCGTGGACTCAGTGATCTCCTTGGAGACCTAATATTTAGGAAAGTGGGGGAGGGGGAGAAAAAAACTTGAATGAATAAAACATACCATAAAAATTTAACTTCCATCAGTGTTACATGTCAAGAATAATTAAAGCAAAATATTTGCCTGTTCTCATTTACAGATGCATAATTTTGTGGAAAATGCCCTGAAGGGCAGAAAGTGGGGAAAAGGTGACAAATAGAACCTTTGTGTAAAGCATATTTTAAAAATAAGTGTAACCCAAGAGTCACATCACCTTGAACGCCTGCGTTCAACATGTCTGTCTATTTCCTCAGCGCTTTCCTTTCCATCTTTCTTGATTTTTCTTGGTCGGGTTTTAATCTGTTGATCGATATTCTTCTGAACTGGAACCGGAATTCTTGGAAACAAAGTGGAAAACCACTCCAGTTTTGTGAGAAAAGACCGTAGCATTTCTCCAATGGTCATTACGCAGCCTCCACCAGCCTTCACATCTAGGTCCTACAGAAACACAAAAGATACCCTGGCCGTCAAAAAAAATTATCTCAAAAAACACAAGAATACTATAAAAATATAACCATCTTTGGAATCTCAAATACAAAAAAATTCTAACAGAAAAATTTCAATTTGTGTACCTTTCTAATCTGGTAATGAATGATACAGAGAAATATCTGGGCTTAGTGTGTGCATGCAGGTGAGAACAAACCCTGCAGCCTCATGGACAGAAAGAGAAGTGACTTCACTCAGTTAACAAGAATATGAAACACCCCCCTACATTACTAAACTATTTGGAACAATCAACAATTTACATTCCACATACCTACTAAGTATATACTTTATTTCTGTGGACACGTTTGCACACATCATTCCTAGCAGTGTAACCTAGCTACATACGAACTGCTTCAAACAATTCCTGTCTAAAGATTATCTTTTAACAGCTCTAATATAAAATGAAGCCCTAATAAAACTGGAAGCAATAGCAAACCAACTGCCATGAAGCAGTGAGGTTTCTAATTTAGAGTTATGTAGAAAATAAATAAATGAACAAATAATTGGAAACGCATAATCCATGATGACCATTGTCTCTGAAAAGGGTCATTACCGCATGAAGGCCTTCTTGCTATGCCCTCTCACAGCTCAGGACATGTTAGTCAGCTATTGTCAGTCCCAAACCTATAGTGCAAGCACACAAGGAAAGTGAGATTTGTTATCTAAACAGGAAAACAAGAGCTAAAGGTAAAACTGCTTGCACTCACACACATTTAAGTGTTCAGATATACAGTATTTCCAAATATAATCGCTGCAGATATCTAAGGAAGAAAACAATAAGTTAGCTTAAACAGAGAGCCTCAGGTTTGTAAACACAATAAAAAACAGATTAAACAGAAGCATTCAGAAACAAGCCTAATACCAATTATGAAGCGGGACATGCTTTTTAAATATAGAAGGGAAAAGTGCCTCAGCCTGCAAAATCTCACCTAAAAAGAAAAAACTTTATAGATTGTGATTTATCACCTAACACACTTTTGGCCTCTTCTGAGATATTAAACAGCTCGTAAATAGGCCAAAAAAATGCAGAGAAAAATTCTCCATGTCTATACGAGTGAGATTTTTTTAGCTACGCATGTAATAATAAAAACACACTAGAAAGATTTCCATTAGAACTATCCTTTAATTCAACCAATTCTTTGGATAAACGTTTTAAACAGGTCGACTAAAACACCACTCAGTTTACTTTATGAACCTTAAAACATAAAGTAGTGGTGGGGATTGATATATGGAAAACAGTGCTCATTGTTAAGATCCTTTTGAGATCTTGGACTTTAATACATGTATGGTTTAAATCTGACACAGTAATGTTTTCTAACGTAACTTTCTGAACATATGTAACAAGCTCAACCTTATTAAGCTTGAATGGCAAGCTAGTTTTATAATTTAAAAAAATTCTAAACTATTAAAGAGAAGGTTTCCTTCTAACTTTATAAAAATGTATAGTATAAAAGAGTTAGAAAGCTGGAATTGAAATATTTTGATCACCTCAAACAAATCATCTAAACTTTCAGCCTATTTAAGTTCCACCCAGCTCAATTCTGCATTCCTATGCAAGTGGGAGTATTAAAGTTTGGAAGAAGTTACAGGATAAAGAACTGAAAAGTTCCAGAAAAAAACCCAGTAATTAATATTTCTATGTGCATGTCTTACCATCTCAATCTTGAGCATAGCCAATTTTAAAAACTCACTATCAACTGTACAAGTCAAGATCAGTACAACACACAGAACACAATTAGGAAGAGAAAATTTTTAATAGTTACCAAAATACATATAAACAATTTTGAAATGTGAGAATCAAACTTAAGAAGTTTAACCTAAGACATATAAAATCCACCCCAATCTTAATAATAGGACATTAATTCCAAAAGTATGTGAGTGAAATAAATTTAAGCACAGAAAATTCTGGAAGATGTTAAACCACCAATATATAAAAGATTATTAAAAAATGAGAGTAATCAGAAGAAAACTATTACCCTTGTTGACATACCTCTTCATCATCAAGGAAGGATTCAAACCAATCCCATAGATCTGTAGGGGGCTGTGTGTACCTAGAATTATGAAAGAGTGATTAGGCTTAGGTCAATTAAAATGAGATATTTATTGAAAATGTAGAGAAATGCAGGCTTCACCTTATATACATAAATCCAAGGGCTCTAATATATGGAGAGTCTGTGTGTGTTATAAGACCCATCACTTGCTTGCGAGTTAACTTCAGAGTAAATAATTTGTATAACAGGCAAAAAGCTGTAGAAACAATTCCTCCTGTCCCAACACCTCGAACCTTTAAGGAAAGGAATTAAGAAAGAGTTGTAAAATAATTAACAAAGATACTTAGGACCAATTGATTAATCCTGTTAGGTATTAGTCACAAGATATAATCCAGAACTGAAAACAGAGCATAAAAAATGTTTTTCTAACCCCACGGAACACTTGAATTTAGATTTTTAAAAAACACAAACTAATTGTAATTTGGTATGAAACTGAAAGACTTCCAGTTTTCTGAACATAAACTTAGTTATCAGACACAGAAAAACTGAAAAATGCACGTACTTCTACTTACCCCTCCGCACATCCCTGTTTGGCCAGCTGTTTTCCTGCTTCCTTTCTCCCATGGTTCAACATGTGTGACCTGAAAATAGAAAAGAGAAACACAACAAACATTCATACTTCGAATTTTTTTAAACAGTATGATTCGAGTAAACCCCAATCCATAATAGAGCAGCTCTTCTAAAAGTCTGGAAGTTGGGTATTTTGACATGATGTATACATTTTGTTTACACACATTAAGTATGTAAACCATCTTTGAAAACTGCTTATTTAAATAGCATCAATAAAGCTACTAGGGTTTAACAAAACCTCAACAGGTTTACAGCAGAAACCCCATTAAAGTAGCTCTGTAGAGAGCGGATACATGTGGAGACAGGAAATGTCTAGTCTCATACACTTATAAAAAAAAAAATTAATGATCAATTTTGTATTTTATTATGAATTGCTTAAAAAAATTCTCATTTTAAAATGGATTTAATGCTCCAACTTACAGCAAAAAGTATTAACAAAGTTTAAGTACTTATTCCAAAAAGCCTTTCAAATAAGCTTAATATTTCAATTTTATGGTGATTTAAAATTCCACATTATAAAATAAGGAAGAAACTTGA
This sequence comes from Grampus griseus, assembly GCF_964374135.1. Lineage (NCBI taxonomy): Eukaryota > Metazoa > Chordata > Mammalia > Artiodactyla > Delphinidae > Grampus > Grampus griseus. Next base: position 88,119,322 of record NC_139017.1, read on the forward strand.
AAAAAGCATGCTAAAACAGTAACAGAAATTACTTCTGATGCAAAATCATGGAACTTTACTCACACATTTTTTTTAAAACCACAATCAGGCATTATGTTCATTCCTGACTGAAGATGAAGTTACAAAGGCCATACCTACACATATGTCATTCTTGTTACTGTATACTTTATTTTCAGCCTAATTATAGGAACTAATTCAATTTTTTCCCAGAATATAAACTGTATCAAAATCTGAGAAACCGTGACTTGTTACGTTGAGTATACTCAAAAATACAGGTCTTTGCTAAGGTGGGGCACCCTATAAAAACCACATACTTCACCTAAAAACAGCAAAGAAAGAATATTAGCTCTACAACAGATATGACAAAGGTATTTTAGAGAGATAAGATCCATATTTGTTTCTCAACTTGAAACAAAAATGAAATCCTGTTCGTTCATTACGTATTTCTAAAACCTCATTTCCACCCACCCATGATTACACGCCATAGTCTTTTTCAGTGGCTTCAGGCAGAAAAGCATGTATTTAAATGTAAGCACTACACTATTTTGTTCAGTGGATTACTGCACTGCTTTACTGTTTCATCTTCTTCCCCCAGCTTGCTGTAAAAAAGATGTTTCAATTCCTTAAAGGCTAACCAAAGGGGTGGATGCCATACAAAATCGAGTTACAAAATTGGAAGCCTACGCATTTCAATGATCATTTGATATGGACAACAAAACCCGAGTCTTTAGTTTTATAACTAAATCTAAGTAATTTGTAGTATAATCTTAAGTGTTTCAAAACACAGTATGTGAAATTTGAAAACAAGCTTTTCCTCTATCGCATTAACACCTGCCTATGTTATTAAACAGAACCTGCCACAGAAGGAGCAGGAACCCTATTTTCAACTGATTGAAGTTTACTACATAAATAAAGCTAAGGGTTAAATATTCGCCATATTGTATCCATTCTGAAAAAGGCCTTACCTTTTAAAAAAACTAGTTCACAGTATAACAATTACTTACAATACTCTTGTAAGAGAACACCAAAATTTCAGTTTACTTTATATACCCAAAGTTGAACTGTATTTTCAAAATGAGTTCTTCTATCAAAACTAAGTAATATCTCAAAATCCCTTAGTAGGCCTTAATTGGGGAAAAGGTGGCCAAAACAAAACCTAAAAGCAAATAAAGAAAATTTCCTTAACACCTCTACAGATATATTCAGGTCACGGAAAATACTTTATGTGGTCTGTCAAGTGTTTTTAAGAGTCAATACAGGCAAAATGGATTGCATTGTATCAGATGTCCTAGTTTAAGTATTTAAAGATTGTTAAGACTTATTAATATCCTTTAAAATATAAATTTACCTTAGGAGGCCTGGAATATATTTTTAAAACTACATAATTTGCAAGTAAGTGGAGAAAACCTACCAAATTCGTGAAGAAAAGACCAAAACCAGTGGCCAAAAAAAAAAAAAAAAAAAAAAAATCTAATTAGCCGTTCATTTAACCAGGGAAATGCATTTATGGCGATTGAGCATGATTAATAATGCATACCTCTACCTGCGACCCTGGGCTGCTCCGAGCCTCGCTGCAAGACTGAGTCAATCCTGCTAACGAAACAAGAACTGAGACAAGAGTGCAGTGAGGAGGCGCCAGGTGAGCTCCCCAGCACAGCCAAGCCAGCACCGACCCTGCCGCAGAAGCCCAGGGCCCAGATAATTCTAAATAAGCCCAATGCACAGGTGACTGAGACCACTTACTCCTGACTTCCTGCTGCGAAAATTTCCAGGCCTTCGGTACATCTTTTTCCACTTGTACCTCTCCACCCTCAACCCTCCCACCCCACCCGACAAACACACTGACCACTTCCCTGTCTGGATCGGATAGTGAATACCAACAACACGAGGCCAACACTGAAGTCAATACACGCCCTGGCCCGGGGTGAGCGGGAGAAGCACCAACAAGTTGGCGCCGAGTAGATCCACGTCAAAATAAATAAATTTAAAGCTGTAAACTGGAGAGACTTCAGTTATTCGTTTCTCCTCTCCCCCACTCCTCCCGTCCAACTCCCCCCCCAGGGGCGGGCTGGAGACTGGGGGAGGAGAGATCAATGGCGGCGGGCTCTCCCGGCCCTAAAAATCTGAAAAGGAAATGAGAGGGCGGCCCCAGTTTGACCCCTCCCTGGCGGACTACTGGCCACAGCTTCCCCCTCCGCCCAACCCTCCCCCACCTACAAATGATCAGACCTCGGGGGCCGCCTCCGCCCGTTTCCTCCGTACCCCCTCCTCGCAACTTAGTCCCCACCTCCCAGGTCCAGACGCTTCGTACCTTAAAGTAGATCTCGTCCACCACCTCGTGGTAGGTTTTGAGCTCGTAGAGCTGCACTTTGAAGTAAGGCGACGACAGGATATTGGTCAAGATCATGGGGTTGAGATTCATAGTCTTTTCGTTGCCCCACAGCGGCAGCACATTGCCCTGCTTGCCCGAGACTGCTGGCTTGGTGGCGCCACCGCCGCCGCACTGCTGCTGCTGCTGCTGGGCCGCGGCTGCGGCCGCCTGGTGTTGCGGCTGCGAGTTGCCTGTCAGCGCGGGGCTGTTGTTAGCCATGTTGCGGCGGAAGGAAGGAGGGAGGGAGAAGGGAGGGGGAGGGGGCGAAGCTCAATCTCGCTCTTCGGGACAACGGTCCGGGACCCTACTCCATGGAACGCCGTCGGAAGATGGGGCCTCCTCGCTGTGCCCCAGCCGGGTGAGGGAGGGCAACCGGGACACCGACGAATGGACCCCGAGTCGAGAGCAGAGGCCGAATCGCGGGCCGCGAGAAATCCAAGCAGAAAGCTAGCCGGCGGCCTGGGAGCGCGATCTCTTCCGCCAACTGCCCCTGGGAACAAGATGGCGGTCCCGGCGGATGTGACGGCACACGCCCCAGAGTTCCAAGCTTAGCCGGCGGCCAATCAGAGACGCCCAGGTGGGCTGGCGATTCCTCTTCCTAGTTCCGCGCGTTCTGTGCACGCTGTGGTCGCGGCGCTGGCCTCAGCTGCCTATCTATTAGGATGTTTGTGCTCGGAATTTGGGGGCCGGGGTTGGGTTTTAGGTCCAATTTGTATGTTTTAATGTTTGGACTGCGGCCCCGGTTTCTCCTGTCGGAAGCCGAGCAGGAAGGCGTTCGCATGGCTGTGTGCTTGCAAATTCGTGACTCTTGACTCCTGTGGAGTAACCGAGTCTCCTGAGTTCACAGTTTTCGTATTCTCTGGAAGGGATGATAGGACCTCACACCTTCATGTGATTGCAATGCAAAGTCCTTCTGTCCTCCGCTAGGCTGTAGGGTCCGACTGGAGATCTTATTATTTGAGCCTAAATTTATTCAACATTAAGGGGATAGCGTCTTGCTTGGCTGTTAAAAAACCATTTTAGCATTAAAAGAGCTACTGTACCTGTAGCGCCATTTGTTACATGACTTCTTTCCTTCCTACTCGAGTACTTCCATTCTGCGGATGCACTATGAGTGAATGGGGATAGAAGAGGTGGAAGAAGGTGGTGGGTGCGAGAATGAGTCAGAATCGGTCTCATCTCTCAAAAGCTACTGTTAACTTAGAGGAGATTCATGGTGTTTGGGAGCTAAGAGAAGGCTACAAAAGGCACTGAAGTTTCTGCAGGTATGGGCAGTTTTATTGACAGAAAGCAGCCTGAGTATATATAGAAGAAGGGAAGATCAAGCTTGTTAGAGAGTAAACAGTCTGGTTGACAGGAGCCAGGAAATATGCTTATGGGAGAGTAATGACTAGAGAGGAATTGGGCCCCCTAAGTGCCTGGAATGCCAAGATGAAACATTAGGAATTTAATGACATTTAAACCCAAGGGTTACATCTATGACCCCAAAGTCACTTTAAGATGCTAATATTCATAACATTCTCTGGCTCCAATTCATTCTTCACAGAGTGTTGCCAGAGTCATCGTTCCAAAAGTGCAGCACTCCCTACTCAAAACCTTGGATGGCTCACTCAGTGTTATCCTAATTGCCAAAATCCAATGACGTTTTTCATTCTCCATCCTATTTGATTGCTCATCGTGGCACTTTTTTTTTGCGGTATGCGGGCCTCTCACTGTTGTGGCCTCTCCCGTTGCGGAGCCCAGGCTCCAGACCCGCAGGCTCAGCGGCCATGGCTCACGGGCCTAGCCGCACCGCGGCATGTGGGATCTTCCCGGACCGGGGCACGAACCCGTGTCCCCTGCAACGGCAGGCAGACTCTCAACCACTGCGCCACCAGGGAAGCCCCATCGTGGCACGTTTAATCATTTATTCTTGCCTAGGAACTGTTGAAGTAGGAAGTTTGAAGGTGGAGATCTTAATTTGTGGCTTATACACAGAGGAGGGGAAAGGGATAAGACAGAAACCTCAGGGAAGATCCACACCTGATGAACCAGCAGGAGAGAAAAGACAAGCAGAGAGGTAGGAGGTAAACCGGGAGACAGTGGTATGACAATGCAAGGAAAAATAAATGAGAAATAAATGAATGATTGGAGTGATTAATATTTATAGCTGGGCAGTACGTAAGTGATCATCCTGTTTAGTTCCTTTATTTTACATTGGAGAACTAAAGCTTTCAGAAGTGGTTTTTAACTTCCTAGTAATTTCTTGTTGTTCTATACATTAGTTTATACTAACTTACTTCCCAAGGAAAATAGATGATCCAGCCTCTAATGAATTACTAAGTTAAAAATACAGTGAAGGGTCTTCCCTGGTGGCGCAGGGGTTAGGAATCCTCCTGCCAGTGCAGGGGACACGGGTTTGAGCCCTGGTCCAGGAAGATCCCACATGCCGCAGAGCAACTAAGCCCGTGCACCACAACTACTGAGCCTGTGCTCTAGATCCTGCATGCCACAACTACTGAGCCTGCGTGCCACAACTACTGAGCCCGTGAGCCACAACTACTGAAGCCCGCACTCCTAGAGCCCCTGCTTCACAAGAGAAGCCACTGCAGTGAGAAGCCTGTGCACCGCAACAGAGTAGCCCCTGCTCACCACAACTAGAGAAAGAGCGTGCGCAGCAACGAAGACCCAACACAGCCAAAAATAAAAATAAATAAATTAATTAATTAAAAAAACTTTTTTTGAGCCAAGTTCTTCTTCCTTTATGTGTATTTTTTGCCTTGGTAATAACTTTATTGAGTTACCCAGTGACACTAATTGCCAAATCCTACTAATTGCCTAAATCTTTAAAAATTCATTTACCCCTACACTCTTGAGTGAAAAGCTTAGTAGAGAGGTTGAAGTTTGATATCTGTTTCAGTGGCATCAAACTAAGTATCAAACCAGGTAGTAGGATAAAGTGTTTGACATATTCAATGAATCCCTAAAACAGTTTGAATATATAACTATTATCCCCATTAAAAAAAGTTATATTTAACGTAAGAATACTACATTGTACATAGATAAAGCTGGGAACTTTTGGTTTGCTTTGTTTTGACACATGTACCCTCATTGTCTTAGTCTTTTTGGGCCATAACAAAATACCACAGTCTGGGTAGCTTATTAACAACAAAAATGTATTTTTCACAGTTCTGGAGTTCTGGAGAGTCCAAGGCCAAGGGACAACTTCCTGGTTCATGGCTGACCCCTTCAAGCTGTGTAATCACAAGATTATAGGGATGAGGAAGCTCTCTGAGGTTTCTTTTATGAGAGCACCAATCCTGTTGGTGAGGGCTCCACCCTCATGACTTAAGTACCTCCCAAAGGCCCCACCTCCTAATGCCATCATCTTTGGGGGTTAGGGTTTCAAATTCTAACTTCAGGGGTGAAAATTTTGAGGGCGGCTCTTAGGTCTATCTCAGTACCCATTAAACTATCACCACAATCAAGGTAACAACCATACATCACCCCCAAAAGTTCTCTTGTGCCCTTTTGTAATCCAATCTCTCCTTCCAACTCCATCCTCAGCAACCACTTTCTGTCAATATAGATTAGTTTGTTTCTCTTGGCTAAATACCTAGACATAGGCTAAATACCTAGACATATAATAGATATATGTTTAACTTTTTAAGAAACAGCCAAACTGTTTTCCAAAGTGATTGCACCATTTTACATTCACACCAGCAATGTATGAGAGTTCCAACTGTTCCATATCCTCATCAACACTTGGTATAATGAATTTTTTTTTAAAATTTTAGTCATTCTTAAGGGTGTGCAGTGGTATCTCACTGTGGTTTTAATTTACATTTCCCTTATGGCTAATGATGGTGAACATCATTTCAGGTGCTTACTGGCATTAGTATATCTTCTGTTGTGAAGTAACTGCAAATCTTTTGCCCATTTCCTTATGAGTTTGTTTGTCTTATTGAGTTGGAAGGTTTTTTTACATGATCTGGATATAAGTCCTTTGATACATGTGTTGCAGGATTTTCACACAATCTGTGCCTTGCCTTTTAATTTTATTAATGGTGTCTTTCAAATAGCAGTTTTTTATTTTAATGAATTGCAAGTTATCAAATTTTTGTTTTGCTTATGATTTGTGTTTTCATTCTAAGCGCTGCCAGCCTTAACGTTACAATGATATTCTCTTATATTTTCTAAAAGTTTTATAGTTTGGGATTTGACACATTTTGAGTTAATTTTTGCCTATGATGTGAGATGGAGTTGATTTTCATTTTATTTTCCACGTGGCTATTCAGTTGATCCAGCACCATTTGTTGAAAAGACTTATTTCCCTATTGAACTGCTTTAGCACCTTTGTCAAAAATCAATTCACCCACCATGTATGGATCTACTTCTGGATTCTGCTCTGTTCCATTGATCTTTATCTTTTCACCAATCCAAACTACCTTGATTACTACAGTTCTATAGTAGAGTTTTTTAAAATTTATTTTATTTTTGGCTGCGTTGGGTCTTTGTTGCTGCACGCGGGCTTTCTCTAGTTGTGGCGAGTGGGGGCTACTCTTCGTTGTGGTATGCGGGCTTTTCATTGCAGTGGCCTCTCCTGTCGTGGAGCACAGGCTCTAGGCGCGCAGGCTTTAGTAGTTGTGGCACACAGGCTCTAGAGCGCAGGCTCAGTAGTTGTGGCGCACGGGCTTAGTTGCTCCGCGGCATGTGGGATCTTCCCAAACCAGGGTTCGAACCCATGTCCCCTGCATTGGCAGGCAGATTCTTAACCCCTGTGCCACCAGGGAAGCCCCCTGTAGTAGGTTTTGAAATCAAGTAGGTTAGGTCTTCCAACTTCATTCTTTCTTTTAAAAATGCCTTTGGTTACTCTAGGCCCTTTGTGTTTCCATCAACTTCTTTCTTTCTTTCTTTCTCTCTCTCTCTCTCTTTCTTTCTAATATTTATTTATTTAGGCTGCACCAGGTCTTAGTTGTGGCCTGCAGACTTCTTAGTTGTGGCATGCATGTGGGATCTAGTTCCCCCACCAGGGATTGAACCCGGGCCCCCTGCATTGGGAGCCCAGAATCTTACCCACTGGACCACCAGAGAAGTCCCTCCATCAATTTCTTTAAAAAAAAAAAAAAAAGCCTGGGCATGTAGAAGGTGCTTGATAAACATGTATCATCTATGACTAAATGAGTAAAGAATTAAAATAATTGCCATGTGTAACTAAAATAACATAAATTAGATGTTCTAATGTTTTGAACATTTTATTGTTCAAAACAAACCACAATCCTAAAATAAAAAAAGAAGCCATTGACTAAAGTACCCAAGAACTAAAAATCTGAAATAATTCATAGGTTGTAATAACAACAGTTAAAGATGTTAGACAAATCTACCCCTGTTTCCTTGGTTATGATTTCAAAGTACTGAATCAGATGAGGTATGAGTTGAGATTTAAGAACTTTAGGTGTTAGCTGAACCTATTTTAATCATTTCACAATATATGTAGATGAAACCATCATGCTGTATGCCTTAAACTTACCCAGTGATATATATTAATTATTTTTCAACAAAACTGAGGGGGAAAAAGAATTATTAGGAGTTATCTAGGCAAAAAATTATATTTTAGTTAGAGCTAGCCTATGCAAAGGCTTCTGAGGCATGAAAGAAAAAAGTGTGTTTGGGGAATTGTTTGTCACCATTATAGTACCTAAATTTTTTTCCAGGGTGATATGAAAAATCAGTACAGCCATACAAATGCATACTGGCCAAATGCTAGTCCTGAATACACTGTAATTATCTGTCTATTTGTCATCTTCAGTGACCAGAGAGGGTCTAAGTCTTTCAGCTAATTATTCCCAGCAGTAGGCAATGATTGACACCTTGAGGGTAGTAAGTAAATATTTAAAAGAAAACTGACTGCTCACAACACATTTGACACCAAATGCTTGAGGTTTCCCCTGCCCCCACCAACCTATTTTCCATCTCTTTGGACATTAACTGAGTCTCCTATAATTTAATTAATTCCTGACACTAACGCCTCAGAGTTAGCACACACTGCACAGGTTAAGGGCTCAGTCCCACAAAACTGCCCAACTTCAGGCACCAGTCACAAGCAGTGGTGAAGTGGAGCAGGACGCTGCGGGGCCCTCCTGGCTACAAGTCCTCTCTGTGCCCCTGTTTCTTTTTTGTAGGAAATAGGCTTCATTCAGCCTCCTTGACCTTCCCTGAGTTCCTATCACAGCACACAGAACTCAGAGAAACACTTTACTTACTATTACAAAGGATATTATGAAGGATACTATCCTTTATTATAAAAGAATAGCCAGATGAAGGGGTACATAGGGTGAGGTCTAAAAGGACCTCAGTGCAGGAGCTTCTATCCCTGTGGAGTTTGGGGTGCACCAGCATACGGGCACATGGATGTCTTCATCAACCTGGAAGTCCTCTGAGCTCCATTACTTAGGGGTTTTGTGAGGTTCTATTACATTGGGATGCTTGATTAAATCATAGGCCAATGAGGTCGGGGTGGGGCTGAAAGTTTCAACCTTCTAATTACCTGATTTGGTTTATCTGACAACCAGTTTGAATCTGAAGCTATCTAGGGGCCCACCTAGAGTCACCTCACTAGCGTATAAATGACACTCATTACACACACACACACACAAGACGTTCATCATTCCAGAGATCTGAAGGATCTTAGAAGCTCTTGTTTTTGGAACTGAGGACTAAGACCAAAAATTATACAGAAGTTCTCCTATCACCCCTATCACTCAGGAAATTAACAAGGGTTTAAGAAGCTCTAGTGCCAAGTACTGGGGATGAAGACCAAATATATGTATTTCTCAATATATACAATATTCTTGAATGAAGAAACAAATGAATTATTGGTTTTACTTCGTCAGAGAGTAAGACTGATGCAAAGTCTTCAAGGAATGTGAGGACAATCCAGGAAGTTAATTTATGTCAGAGAAGGATAGACTTGTCTCTCAAAGACACAGCAGTTTTATTCAAGGGTGGAGGAGTAACCACAATGTAAGATAACATATTCCTAAGAATGAACCTGAATTATTTAAATTATGGTTATTAAGGCATGGGATTATTTTAGAAAAGGCATGTAAATTTCAGAAAAATTTACATAAAATTATTAAAGTTACTTAAGTGTTAAATTATTAACTCCTAGTTATCTGAAAAAACCTTATCTTCATCATTTCACATAATTGAGATGTTGCTGTTAAAAAAGGAGCATAGTCAGTATAACAGTTGCTAAGAGCACAGACTCTGGAGCCAGAATACCTAGATTTAAATTCTGGCTCTATCATTTTAATTTGGGCAAGTCACCTCATTTTTCTCTGCCTTCATTTTTCTTTACCTTTTCTCATCTGTTTAGATGAGGATGTTATTATTACCTACCTCATAGATTTTTTTATGAGTAAGCAGCTTTGGGTAGGAAAAAGCTCTTTGCAGGAAAGAGCTCACTACAGGAGGCACCCTTTTGTCTTGTCACTAACCGTAAACCAGGCACCCCCGTGCTATACTCATCTCTGGCCCTAGCACACCTTTCAAATCTTTTGATCGCACAGTACTTTGCCTAACCTGTTGGTTCTTTCCGTAGATCAAAGAAGTAGAAATGAAGAATAAGCAATTAACAGATGACCAGATCTCTTCCCTACCTTCCCCTTCAGTAATCTCGAGAGCAAACTGTGTGAACAAGATAACACCTAAAGAAAGATCATGAGGAGTTTACAAGTCTGCACACAGTGGGGGATGGCAATGACTCTGACCCCCTGTCTCAATGATTAACTGAGGTTACTTCCCTGTTTTCCCTTTGAAAGCTTTCATGGCCGAGCAGAATCTTTGGAGGTGTTTATTGGGGGACGTTGAGCCCACCATCTCCCCAGATTGCTGGCATTCTGATTAAAGGCAACTTTCCTTTTTATCAACACTTGTATTGATTTTGTAAGAGTCGAGCATTGGGACCCGATTCAGTAACATGAAGATCAAATTTCTTGATATCTATGTAAGTGCTTAGAACTGTAGCGCATTCTGTGGCATTAGTGTCTGCCATTACTATTTTCTAAATAGCATATATATATATTTTTAATATTCTAAATTCACCTTGAAAATGTTATTGCAGTCTTACTTTCTTCCTAAGTCTCTAAGTTAACTTTTTACTTCCTATTAGGAATCTAAATTCTGATACAATGTTTTGCCAGAGACATTTCTGAGTGGTTGCTAACCATACAGCATGGCCACGGTTACAGATGGGAATGATCTACTCAGCAGATGGGTCATAAACTTTTTTTTTTTAAATAACATTTGCTTTTAGAATGTCCAGTTGCCTTTCTTCTTGCAACACCTTTTTTTAAAAAATATTTATTAATTTATTTGGCTGTGTCAGGTCTTAGTTGTGCCATGCGGGATTTTTTTTTTTCATGCGGGATCTTTTCGTTGTGGTGCGTGGGCTCTTCATTGTGGCGCACGGGCTTCTCTAGTTGCAGCGTGCAGGTTTCTCTCTAGTTGTGGTGCACAAGCTTCTCTCTAGTTGTGGCCCACGGGCTCAGTAGTTGCGGTGTGCAGGCTGAGTTGCCCCACAGCACGTGGGATCTTAGTTCTCCGACCAGGGATCAAACCTGTGTCCCCTGCGCTGGAAGGCGGATTCTTAACCACTGGACCAACAGGGAAGTCCCTCATAAACTTGTTGATAGCAGATTTAAGTTGTTAACAAGAAATAGGAATATTTAGGTTTTATCTCAAACCTTTGAAAATCATACAAGGGGTAATAACTGTCAGGATGAGTCCTTTCTCTATTTGGTCTTTGCACACACATTGCCCCTTCTAAGTGAAATACTCTCACTCACAGTGCTATCGATGGGGCAACCACATATGGCCATGATTTCCAATTCACCCCTTATGGCTCTAAAGGGTTTTCAGGAACTGAGGACAAGAGACCAAATATTATTGAAACTACACAACTCAGATGGGTTTTGAACCCAGCCAAAATTCAGATTGGAACTCGAACCCACTGTTTTTGTTTTTTTGGTTTTTTTGGTCACGCTGTGTGGCTTGTGGGATCTTAGTTATTCTACCAGGGAGAGTCCTAACTGATCTCTGGTGGCCTTGGCCGGCAGCATCTTGAAGCAGGATTTCTGTTACCTGGCCAGAGTCAGGCTGTGGCAGTGAGAGCACTGAATTCTAGCCATTAGACCACCAGGGACAGTGTCCAGTGTCAAGGAAGGCCCTGGCCCACTGGCTTTGTAGAAATGAATTCCCACAAAGAGACAGAAAGTAGTGAAACAAATAAAGTGTTTATTAGGAGGAAAAAGGGTACATGTGAATAGACACACGGGTGGGCTCGGAGATAGAGTTGCGCCCTCATGGTAGTTTAAATCACTTATATGGGGCATTTCTTCCAGGTTTCCTCTGGCCAGTCATCTTGTTTTGCCTGGCTCTGAGGCTGTATTTGGTATATCTCAGGATTCTCCCACGTGTGTGGACACATCTCTTAGCCAAGATGGATTCTAGTGAAGAGGTCTATGGGTAGGTAGACCACCTACTATGAGGTGGTGCCCCCTCACTTTTTGACCTTCAAGGAACCTTTCTGTGCATGTGTAGTTGGGAAGGTCTCCTTGACCTTGAGAATGAGAAATATGTGTTCTCTTTATCTCTTATCTGGGCAGGGCTCAGCTTCTCTATTCTGCTATTGTCTTCACATTGGAGTGTCTGTCCACAGGGACAAACTCCAGCTGCTCAGTCTGGGGCCCATCTATCTACTGCCTCATAACCACTGACCATCAGGGAATTCCCTCGAACCACTGTCTTTTAATTAAAATTAGTCACGGGGAGTCAGGACTTACTGAAGTTCAAGTTCTTTATGTCTCAGTGCAGAAGGAATTCAGTGAGAGGCAAAGTGATAGGTAAGAAGTGAATTTATTAATATAGCATGCTTGTGACGGATACAAGTGAGCAGGCAAGAGGCTCTGCCCCAGAGCTAAGTGGGAAAGCAGGTTTATTTAGGGAGATACACACTCTAATAGTCAGAGTTTGGGCCATCTCGGAAGGCGAGAGGTCCTAGGAGATACACATTCCAAGGACAAGGTTGTTAGGGGAACCACTGACCAAAACCACCCGCCCTGGCCAGGCACGACAGCAGCTACTTGCACCTCCTACAACAGGAGGTCCTGGTAAGGAATGCGGAACTAACAAGCTTCCACCAATTGGAAGAATTTGGGAAAGGTCAAAAGGAGAGAGGAGACGCCAGTCCATATGTCCTACCAACCTCCCAGAATCCTTCTCACTGGAATCCATCTTGGCCGAGCAATGCGCATGCCACCAGGAAGGACCCTGAGTCAGAATGATTGGCCAGAGACAACCTGGAAAATAACTCCATTACCATAAAACCTGAGACTGTGAGCCACGTGGCAGAACAGTTATCCTGGATTCCCTTACCCTCCTGCTCTCCGCCCGGGCGCCCCTTCCCAGTAAAGTCTCTTGCTTTTTCATCATGTGTGTCTCCTTGGATAACTAATTTCTTTTTTTTTCTTTGAATTTTATTTTTTAAAAATTTTTATACAGCAGGTTCTTATTAAGTATCTATTTTATACATATTAGTGTATATATGTCAATCCCAATCTCCCAATCCATCACACCACCACCCCCACCACTTTCCCCCCTTGGTGTCCATACATTTGTTCTCTAATCTGTGTCTCTATTTCTGCCCTGCAAACTGGTTCATCTGTACCATTTTTTCTAGGTTCCACATACATGTGTTAATATACGATATTTGTTTTTCTCTTCCTGACTTACTTCACTCTGTATGACAGTCTTTAGATCCATCCATGTCTCTACAAATGACCCAATTTCTTTTGTTTTTATGGCTGAGTAATATTCCATTGTATATATGTACCACATCTTCTTTATCCATTCACTGTCGATGGGCATTTAGGTTGCTTCCATGACCTGGCTATTGTAAATAGTGCTGCAATGAACACTGGGGTGCATGTGTCTTTTTGAAGTATGGTTTTCTCTGGGTATATGCCCAGTAGTGGGATTGCTGGGTTATATGGTAATTCTATTTTTAGTTTATTAATGAACCTCCATACTGTTCTCCATAGTGGCTGTATCAATTTATAGCACCAACAGTGCAAGAGGGTTCCCTTTTCTCCACACCCTCTCCAGCATTTGTTGTTTGTAGATTTTCTGATTATACCCACTCTACTGGTGTGAGGTGATACCTCATTGTAGTTTTGATTTGCATTTCTCTAATAATTACTGATTTTGAGCAGCTTTTCATGTGCTTCTTGGCCATCTGTATGTCTTCTTTGGAGAAATGTCTATTTAGGTCTTCTGCCCATTTTTGGATGGGTTGTTTGTTGTTTTAGTATTGAGCTGTGTGAGCTGTTTATATATTTTGGAGATGAATCCTTTGTCCTTTGATTCATTTGTAAATATTTTCTCCTATTCTGAGTGTTGTCTTTTCATCTTGTTTGTAGTTTCCTTTGCTTTGCAAAACCTTTTAAGTTTCATTAGGTCCCATTTGTTTATTTTTGTTTTTATTTCCATTACTCTAGGAGGTGTGTCAAAAAAGATCTTGCTGTGATTTATGTCAAAGAGTGTTCTTCCTGTTTTCCTCTAAGAGTTTTATAGTGTCCGGTCTTACATTTAGGTCTCGAATCCATTTTGAGTTTATTTTTGTGTATGGTGTTAGGGAGTGTTCTAATTTCATTCTTTTACATGTAGCTGTCCAGTTTTCCCAGCATCACTTATTGAAGAGACTGTCTTTTCTCCATTGTATATCCTTGCCTCCTTTGTCATAGATTAGTTGACCATAGGTGCGTGAGTTTATCTCTGGGCTTTCTATCCTGTTCCATTGATCTATATTTCTGTTTCTGTGCCAGTACCATATTGTCTTGATTACTGTAGCTTTGTAGTATAGTCTGAAGTCAGGGAGTCTGACTCCTCCAGCTCTGTGTTTTCCCACCAAGACTGCTTTGGCTATTCGGGGCCTTCTGTGTCTCCATACAAATTTTAAGATATTTTGTTCTAGTTCTGTAAAAAATGCCACTGGTAATTTGATAGGGATTGCACTGAACCTGTAGATTGCTTTGGGTAGTATAGTCATTTTCACAATGTTGATTCTTCCAATCCAAGAACATGGTATATCTCTCCATCTGTTTGTATCATCTTTGATTTCTTTCATCGGTGTCTTATAGTTTTCTGAGTACAGGTCTTTTACCTCCTTAGGTAGGTTTATTCCTGGTATTTTATTCTTTTTGTTGCAGTGGTGAATGGGATTGTTTCCTTAATTTCTCTTTCTGATCTTTCGTTGTTAGTGTATAGGAATGCAAGAGATTTCTGTGCATTAATTTTGTATCCTGCAACTTTACCAGATTCATTGATTAGCTGTGTAGCTTTCTGGTGGCATCTTTAGGATCCTCTATGTATAGTATCATGTCATCTGCAAACAGTGATAGTTTTACTTCTTGTTTCCCAATTTGTATTCCTTTTATTTCTTTTTCTTCTGTGATTGCCACGGCTAGGACTTCCAAAACTATGTTGAATAATAGCAGTGAGAGTGGACATCCTTGTCTTGTTCCTGATCTTAGAGGAAATGCTTTCAGTTTTTCACCATTGAGAATGATGTTTGCTGTGGGCTTGTCATATATGGCCTTTATTATGTTGAGGTACGTTCCCTCTATGCCCACTTTCTGGAGATTTTTTTTTTTTTTTTTTTTTTTTTTGCGGTACGCAGGCCTCTCACTGTTGTGGCCTCTCCCGTTGCGGAGCACAGGCTCCGGACGTGCAGGCTCAGCGGCCATGGCTCACGGGCCCAGCCGCTCCGCGGCATGTGGGATCTTCCCGGACCAGGGCACGAATCCGTGTCCCTTGCATCGGCAGGTGGACTCTCAACCACTGCGCCACCAGGGAAGCCCCTCGAGAGTTTTTATCATAAATTGGTGTTGAATTTTGGCAAAAGTTTTTTCTGCATCTACTGAGATGATCATATGGTTTTTATTCTTCAATTTGTTAATATGGTGTATCACATTCATTGACTTGTGTATACTGAAGAATCCTTGCATCCCTGGGATAAATCCCACTTGATCATGGTGTATAATCCTTTTAATGTGTTGTTGGATTCTGTTTGCTACTATTTTGTTGAGGATTTTTGCATCTATATTCATCAGTGATATTGGTCTGTAATTTTCTTTTTTTGTAGTATCTTTGTTTGGTTTTGGTATCAGGGTGATGGTGGCCTCATAGAATGAGTTTGGGTGTGTTCCTTCCTCTGAAATTTTTTGGAAGAGTTTGAGAAGGATGGGTGTTATCTCTTCTCTAAATGTTTGATAGAATTCACCTGTGAAGCCATCTGGTCCTGGACTTTTGTTTGTTGGAAGATTTTTAATCACAGTTTCAACTTCATTACTTGTGATTGGTCTGTTCATATTTTCTATTTCTTCCTGGTTCAGTCTTGGAAGGTTATACCTTTTTAAGAATTTGTCCATTTCTTCCAGGTTGTTCATTTTATTGGCATAGAGTTGCTTGTAGTAGTCTCTTAAGATGCTTTGTATTTCTGTGGTGTCTGTTGTAACTTTTCCTTTTTCATTACCTATTTTATTGATTTGAGTCCTCTCCCTCTTTTTCTTGATGAGTCTGGCTAAAGGTTTATCAGTTTTGATTCTTACCTTCTCAAAGAACCAGCTTTTAGTTTTGTTGATCTTTGCTATTGTTTTCTTTGTTTCTACTTCATTTATTTCTGCTCTGATCTTTATGATTTCTTTCCTTCTACTAACTTTGGGTTTTATTTGTTCCTCTTTCTCTAGTTCCTTTAGGTGTAAGGTTAGATTGTTTATTTGAGATTTTTCTTGTTTCTTGAGATAGGCTTGTATTGCTATAAACTTCCCTCTTAGAACTACTTTTGCTGCATCCCATAGGTTTTGGATCATCGTGTTTTCATTGTAATTTGTCTGTAGGTATTTTTTGATTTCCTCTTTGATTTCTTCAGTGATCTCTTGGTTATTTAGTAACGAATTGTTTACTCTCTATGTGTTTGTGTTTTTTACGTTCTTTTCCCCTGTAATTGATTTCTAATCTCATACCGTTGTGGTCAGAAAAGGTGCTTGATATGATTTCAATTTTCTTAAATTTACTGAGGTTTGATTTGTGACCCAAGATGTGAGCTATCCTGGAGAAGATTCCATGTGCACTTGAGAAGAAAGTGTAATCTGCTGTTTTTGGATGGAATGTCCTATAAATTTCAATTAAACCTATCTGGTCTATTGTGTCATTTAAAGCTTGTGCTCCTTATTATTATTTTTTTTATGTTGGGGGTAGGAGTTTATTAATTTATTTTTACTGTGTTGGGTCTTCATTTCTGTGCAAGGGCTTTCTCTAGTTGTGGCAAGTGGGGGCCACTCTTCATTGTGGTACGTGGGACTCTATCGCGGCCTCTCTTGTTGCAGAGCACAGGCTCCAGACGCGCAGGCTCTGTAGGTGTGGCTCACGGGCCTAGTTGCTCCGTGGCATGTGGGATCCTCCCAGACCAGGGCCCAAACCTGTGTCCCCTGCATTAGCAGGCAGATTCTCAACCACTGCACCACCAGGGAAACCCGAAAGCTTGTGTTCCTTATTAATTTTCTGTCTGGATGATCTGTCCATTGGTGTAAATGAGATGTTAAAGTCCCCCACTATTATTGTGTTACTGTAGATTTCCTCTTTTATAGCTGTTAGAAGCTGCCTTATGTATTGAGGTGCTCCTATGTTGGGTGCATATATATTTATAATTGTTATATCTTTTTCTTAGATTGATCCCTTGATCATTATATAGTGTCCTTCCTTGTCTCTTGTAACATTCTTTATTTTAAAGTCTATTTCATCTGATATGAGTATTACTACTCCAGCTTTCTTTTGATTTCCATTTGTATGGAATATCTTTTTCCATCCCCTCACTTTCAGTCTGTATGTGTCCCTCGGTCTGAAGTGGGTCTCTTGTAGACAGAATATATATGGGTCTGGTTTTTGTATCCATTCAGTAAGCCTGTGTCTTTGGTTGGAGCATTTAATCCATTGACATTTAAGGTAATTATCAATATGTATGTTCTTATTACCATTTTCTTAATTGCTATGGGTTTGTTTTTGTAGGTTCTTTTCTTCTCTTGTGTTTCCCACTTAGAGAAGTTCCTTTAGCATTTGTTGTAGAGCTGGTTTGGTGGTGCTGAATTCTCTTAGCTTTTGCTAGTCTGTAAAGGTTTTAATTTCTCTGTCGAATCTGAAGAGATCCTTACTAGGTAATCTTGGTTGTACGTTCTTCCCTTTCATCACTTCAAATATGTCCTGCCACTTCCTTCTGGTTTGTAGAGTTTCTGCTGAGAAATCAGCTGTTAACCTTATGGGAGTTCCCTTGTATGTTGTCATTTTCCCCTTGTTGCATCCAATAATTTGTCTTTAATTTTTGTCAATTTGATTACTATGTGTCTTGGCGTGTTTCTCCTTGGGTTTATCCTGCCTGGGACTCTCTGCACTTCCTGGACTTGGGTGGCTATTTCCTTTCCCATGTTAGGGAAGTTTTCGACTATGATCTCTTCAAATATTTTCTTTCTCTCTCTCTTCTCCTTCTGGGACCCCTATAATGCACATGTTGTTGCATTTAATGTTGTCTCAGAAGTCTCTTAGGCTGTCTTCATTTCTTTTCATTCTTTTTTTTTTATTCTGTTCTGTGAATTCCTCCATTCTGTCTTCCAGCTCACTTATCCGTTCTTCTGCCTCAGTTATTCTGCTATTGATTCCTTCTAATATATTTTTCGTTTCAGTTATTGTATTGTTCATCTCTGTTTGTTTTTTCTTTAATTCTTCTAGGT
Source organism: Grampus griseus (assembly GCF_964374135.1). Taxonomy (NCBI): domain Eukaryota; kingdom Metazoa; phylum Chordata; class Mammalia; order Artiodactyla; family Delphinidae; genus Grampus; species Grampus griseus. The sequence goes on from NC_139017.1 coordinate 88,137,514, forward strand.
CTTTGTTAAACATTTCTTGCATCTTCTCGATCTTTGCTTCCATTCTATTTTTTTTGCAGTATGCAGGCCTCTCACCGCTGCGGCCTCTCCCGTTGAGGAGCAGAGGCTCCGGACGCGCAGGCCCAGCGGCCATGGCTCACGGGCCCAGCCGCTCTGCGGCATGTGGGATCCTCCCGGACCAGGGCACGAACCCGTGTCCCCTGCATTGGCAGGCAGACCCTCAACCACTGCGCCACCGGGGAAGCCCTGCCTCCATTCTTTTTCCGAGGTCCTGGATCATCTTCACTATGATTATTCTGAATTCTTTTTCTGGAAGGTTGCCTATCTCCACTTCATTTAGTTGTTTTTCTGGGGTTTTATCTTGTTCCTTCATCTGGTATAAAGTCCGCTGCCTTTTCATTTTGTCTATCTTTCTGTGAGTGTGGTTTTCCTTCCCCAGGCTGCAGAATTGTAGTTCTTCTTGCTTCTGCTGTCTGCCCTCTGGTGGATGAGGCTATCCGGATAATTCATTTCTGATTGTTAGACAAGAGCCCACTCTTGGGCCCTGGAAGGGGTCCCCCTTCTTGCAACAGAATGAGGTCCATCTCAAAAGGCTTGAGACCAGCCTGAAATATGGGGGTGGTTTGCTTTTATGGGCCGGGTAATTTCATAGGCTAACAAGTGGGAAGATTATTCCAACTATTTTGGAGAAGGGGGGCGGTTCCAGGAATTGGGCCACTGACCACTTTTTGGCCTTTTATGGTCAGCCTCGGAACTGTCATGGTCCCTGTGGGTGTGTCATATAGCTAATCAATTACACTGAACAGTATAATGAAGCTCAAGGTCTACTGGAAGTCGAATCTTCTGCCATCTTGGGCCTAATCGGTTCTAAACAGTTTTTGTTGTATCCTCAAAGGATAAGTCATTCTTTTAAAGGTTGTGCCCTGCCCCCTTCTCTCCTGTCTCATTATGACAAAAGATGCTCCCATTGCTCAGGAAATTCTAAGAGTTTTATGAACTGTGAGCCAAGAACCCTGGACACAGACCATATATGTAAGCACATAGGTTGGGGGGGTCCCTGGAGATAGAGAACCAGGCATGGCTTTCTTAACATAAAAGAAGTCATTCTGAGATCTAAGTCTGGCCACAATGCTTGCCCTCGAACAGCTCTCAGTAATTAATGATCTTAAGGGAAGTAAGGGAATGCAGGAACAAAGGGAAAGCAGTCAAGAAATAATAGTTCAAGGGTAAAACAGAGTCCTAGTTCCTCCTCAAGGATATACATTACAATCTGATACAGTCTTTGAGTTCTGCGGGAACTAAGGCCCCCACCCCAGGTGGAGGACGGAATGATGATGTTGGCCTTCCTGACTTTAATCAACTAAAGCTTGGACTCTGTTGACCTTTGCCCCAATTCTATGTTGAATCTCCTCTGCTCAAGCCCCTTCATGAATATACATGCGCCCTTAGCTTAAAACTTCCCCAACTTTGCTGTTTGGGGAGACATGGCTTTGGGAAAGGTCCCCGCTGTTCTTCAAGTAATAAGTCCCTCCTTCTCCCCATCTTTGGCTTCACTGCGTCTTTTGGCTCGACAACCACCAAAGGCAGACGCAGTTTTTGGGTAACAGCCTCGGAAATGATATCATTCCTTAGGTTCTGATCAGTCTGGGGTCTCAGCCTGCAGTTACCATCCTCCACCTGCATGGGGACCTTAGTTCCTGCAGAACACAAATATAAGTAACAAGCCTCTTAATATGGGAGGTCTGGGGAGTGGTAAAAAGATTGGTGGGTTTTGGATTATTTCTGGAACCACACCTCTGGCCCTATAAAGACCAGATTTGTAAAACAAGGAGAGTTGCTTTTATAATTATCTTTTTTTTTTTTTTTTTCGGTACGCGGGCCTCTCACTGTTGTGGCCTTTCCCGTTGTGGAGCACAGGCTCCGGACGCGCAGGCTCAGCGGCCATGGCTCACGGGCCCAGCTGCTCCGCGGCATGTGGGATCCTCCCGGACCGGGGCACGAACCCGTGTCCCCTGCATCGGCAGGCGGACGCTCAACCACTGCGCCACCAGGGAAGCCCGAGAGTTGCTTTTAATTCCTCAAAGAATTGGGTGGCCACTTCAATGATATCAAAAGACTGACATACCTTTCACCTATATTGGAATGTTTGACTTTCCCTCATTTAGCTTAATATATTCCTGTTGACGTGGGATGGGCACCCCACTGTAAGATACTTCATCAATCCTGTCACCACCAAATGTTCTCACAGACCTATGAGGGGTGCAGGTGGTGTTTAGGGATTCCCACACAAATAGAATTCTGGCTGTCTGAATGATACCCAGAACAGTTCTGGGATTGGTGAGTAAATAAGAATTCTCTGCACTCATGACCTATATGTCTTTTTCCTTTTAAAGAAACACTGGCATTTTATCTCCTCATGTCCTGGAAACTGTCAGCCGACTCCCAGGGCAAGAGTGCATTCCAAAGAGACACGAAGGAAAGAAGTTGTTTTAGGCAGTATGTTAGGGGTCCCCAAGGTCCCCCTCAGGTTGGGTATCTCACTAGGAGCACTCACAGGACTCAGCATATGGTGGTACTGATGGCTCATCCTTATTCTAAAAATATTCGCCCTCAGTGCAGCAAAGCCAACCTACTAACACCAGGTTGTGGTGAAGGAAAGTACGGAGTTTATAGCACGGCCGCATGCAAGGGAGTAGGAATGTTCATCCTCACAGCATGGCATGAGACAGGAAGTAGAAGTTGCCAGTTTCTTAACACCTGGGCCTGAAACTGACACTTCAGTATTCCATTCATTGGCGAAATCACAAAACCCAGCCAGATTCAAAAAGAGAACAGACCTCACTTTTCAATAGGCACGTCAAAGAATTTTGTACACCTTAATCTGTCACAATCTTCCTCCTGGCCACAAACTGTTTACATTCCTTTTACATGCGAAATACAATCACCTTCTTTCAAAACCTTCAAACATTTCAGCCTGTTTTGAGCATCAGGCTCAAACTGGCATCCAGGCTAACTTTGGGTCATTTAGTTCATGTCAGACATCTATACCTGCTGGAATCGAAGAGCCATAAAAGGGACTTTCCTGGTGGCGCAGTGCTTAAGAATCCGCCTGCCAATGCAGGGGACGTGGGTTTGATCCCTGGTCCAGGAAGACCCCACATGCCGCGGAGCAGCTAAGCCCGTGCACCACGGCTACAGAGCCTGCACTCTATGGCCCACGTGCCGCAACTACTGAAGTCCCCGCACCTAGAGCCTGTACCGTGCTCTGCAACAAGAGGAGCCAATGCAATGAGAAGCCTGTGTATCGCAAGGAAAAGTAGCCCCTGCTCACCGAACATAGAGAAAGCCCACGCGCAGCAACGAAGACCCAAGGCAGCCAAATAAATAAATAAAAATTAAAAAAAAGAAGAGCCATAGAGAGGACCTTTAACTGTCTTTTTCACTCAAACCAGTACTTGGTGCACAATAGGCACGCAATATCCACTTATTGAATAGGTAATCTTATTTCTCATTTTTCAACTGAAAAAATTGACAGAGACGGTAAGTAAATTTCCAAAGTTTAGAAAGTAATAGCCAAATTAGGATTTAAGGTCTATTTGACTTAAAACTCATTCTGAAAAGGTATAACGTGGCCTGTATCTCAGTGGCACTTAGAATCTAGTGGAGGAAGGTAAGATTAGGTATGATGAGAAAATGAGATGACAAAGGGTAAGCTACAATATTGGCTGTGGGAAGGAACAGATGCAACTGACAGCTTGAAGAGCTCAAGGTTTGGTGATTGTCCAAATGTGGGAAGGGTGGAAATGGCTAGAGCCAAGGATGATGTTCAGGCTCTGAGAGAGTGGGAGACCAAGAGAATGATGAAATAGGCAAATTTGGAGAGGGAGCTGGAGCTGGACATGAGAATTCAATTGTATAAATGAGCCAACCAGCAGGCAAAGCAAAACCTCTAAATCCAGGAATCCTATACAGATCATTTGTTAACTTAAAAATCTTTTTTCTTTAAATATTTTAAAATTGAGGTAAAATACACATGAAACTTATCATTTTTAAGTGTATAGTTCAGTGCATTAAGTACATTAACATTGTTGTGGGACTTCCCTGGTGACTCAGTGGTTAAGAATCCGCCTGCCAATGCAGGAGACATGGGTTTGAGCCCTGGTCCGGGAAGACCCCACATGCGCGGAGTAACTAAGCCCGTGCGCCACAACTACTGAACCTGCGCTCTAGAGCCCGTGAGCCACAACTACTGAGCCCACGTGCCACAACTACTGAAGCCCACGCGCCTAGAGCCCGTGCTCCACAACAAGAGAAGCCACCGCAATGGGAAGCCCGCACACCGCAACTAGAGAAAGCCCACATGCAGCAACGAAGACCCAACACAGCCAAAAATAAATAAATAAATTAAAAAAACAAAAACAAAAAACCCCACATTGTTGTCCAACCATCCCCATCATCCATCTGTAGAACTTTTCCATCATCCCAAACTGAAACTCTGTTCCCATTAAACAGCAACTCCCAATTCCCTCCTCCAGCCACTGGCAACTACCATTCTTTTAGGTAGCTAGTCAGACGTGAGCAGGTCCCCACCCTGTCCTGTACGGGGTCATCTTTCCCTCCCCGACCTGGACACTGGTGATCAGAACATGCCCGGAGATCCTCCCTTTAGTGGTCAAGGACTGCTAGGTTTCCAGCCTTATCAGGACCAAGCTAGATAAAATCTGCCAGCATAGGTTGGCGCAGGAGCACCAAGACCTAAAGTGTGACTCAAAGTAACCCGGGTTCATTATGCCTTATTTGTAATAAATTAGCATTGCGATTTTTGCCCCCCAACGCCCCCCGCCATGAGTTTCACTTGGGTCCTTAAGGGTAAGCACCTGCACACAAGGAGAAAAGTTGTATAACCTAAAGCTGTCAATCAACTTGTCAGTCAAATGACACAGGACACAGAGAGGGACTTTCCACCACTCTTAAAAACAAACCCTACCCCCATTGTGGGGTTGCTTCTGGTTTCCAGACAGTCTTCTCTCATCCTTTCCTGGGAGTGTACTTTCACTTTGCTTAATAAAACTCTTGCTGCTTGAAACTGCTTTATGTCTCTTGTCTGAATTCTTCCCCTCGAGAGGACAAGAACCGAGGAAATCGCTGTTCCACTGGTGACAATTCTACTTTCTGTCTCTATGAATTTGACTATTCTAGGTATCCTGTAAAAATGGAATCATACCAAAGGGGAGGAAAAATAATTTTTCCTTTACACTTCTGAGTTCTTGGCTGAGATTCCCTGTAATAAAAGATGGATTAACAAGAGAAAAACAGATAGTTTATTAACCTGTATACCTCCTGTACACTGGGCTATACCCAGGAAGAATGGAGTCTTAACCACTGGACCGCCAGGGAAGTCCATCAAATCAATGTCTTCTTTCTCCAGTGATAAGATTTCATGTGATTTAGTCATCTTTCTCTGCCAGGTATAGAGAGAGAGACATCCTTACAAATGGAGCTTTCCTTTATAAATGTAAATTTCCATTTCAAAAGGGTAACTTCTACTATGTTTTCAGAGATTCTCCTATGATTGCTGTTTCTTTAAACAGTCAGCTTAAAAGAGTCCTTGTGCCAAAGAGGCATATTTTGGGGTGCCATATTCTTCTACCCTTCATTCCTGCCTTTGAAACTTCCCCAGAAGCTGAGTTGGTAGATTGTTTTATATCTCATTGAACTAGTCTCTTAATCCTGAGAACAGGTCAGTTGAATTAAAGAGTTGGATCTCATTTCAGGAGACAGTGATGCAGGTGGACTCCCAAAGTCAGGCCTATATGGTGCAAGCAATCATGTATTTAATAAGAGACATTACAATGGAAACAAAAGAAAAACAAAGTTAATGGTTAGAACAGACTATAAACAAAGGTTTTGAGTCCAGGGAGTAGTTAGTCGAGAAGATTTCTAGATGTTAGACTTGAAGCATCTTCAGTCAGAATGAGGAGAGGCAGGGACAATCTGACAGATTTTCCTGTTATCTCTGGTTGATGTCATAAGGTGTTCCAGTGAACTTTCTGAGTGGCTCACAGAGCAAAAAGCACAAAGTTTGTCTGGACATGAGCTGTTGAGGCGATTTCTCTGAAGTTTATATCAAGTCATCCAGCTTCAGCTTTCAGACCTTTGAGAAAAGGGCAGTTTTTGTTCTTAGTGATTCCAAGTCAGAAGAGTGGGAGAAATGTGGAAATGTTAGCTTGGTGACTCAGATATTGGAGAAACCTAGAAGAATTCAGGATCCAGTCCAATTTGTAGGTAGATGACAAAACCTCAGAGGCAATGAACAGGACTGGAATCCAGTATCCATACAAGTGCTCTACTGAAAATTATTTTTCAGGGAAGGCTTTATAGGGAAGACGCCAAAGCAAAGCAAGGAAATTACTTGAGTGGCTATAGCTTGTTGACAAAGAAATGCAGAAGGTTGCAAATACGAAAAGAGTTTATTTGGGGTCTTAGGAATTGCAACGCAGGAGACACAGATTTGGGAGTTCCCTGCTGGCCTAGTGGTTCGGATTCCTGGCTTTCACTGCCGCAGCCTGGGTTCAATTCCTTGTCGGGGAACTGAGATCCCCTAAGCAGTGTGGCCAAAAAAAAGAGAGAAAAAAAAAAAAGAGAAACACAGATTCGGGTAAAACCCAGTGTTTTGGGGAAGAGAGAGTCACACACAACCACGAAGTTGTTGAAGTTGTCTGGCAAGAATTATGATTAACTGGACACAAGAAAGGAAATATTTGTCCTTAAGGGATACTCTTTCAGGAGTTATTTTAGGGTAAGGGTCCAATAAATATCTTGAGTTTCTGGAACATTGGGCAGATGTTCTGGTTGCCTGTGTTAAGACAACAAATGGTCTTAGTTCAGATTCCACCCAGGCTGAGATGTGCATTAGTCATACTTCTTCAATGGCCTCCAGGCTCCATTTCAGAGAGCTCTCTTAGCAATACCCACACCATTTTTTTTTTTTGTATTTTAAATTTTTATTTATTTATTTATTTTTGGCTGTGTTGGGTCTTCGTTTCTGTCCGAGGGCTTTCTCTAGTTGCGGCGAGCGGGGCCCACTCTTCATCGCGGTGTGCGGGCCTCTCACTATCGTGGCCTCTCGTTGCGGAGCACAGGCTCCAGACGCGCAGGCTCAGTAGTTGTGGCTCACAGGCCCAGTTGCTCCGCGGCATGTGGGATCTTCCCAGACCAGGGCTCAAACCCGTGTCCCCTGCATTGGCAGGCAGGTTTTCAACCACTGTGCCACCAGGGAAGCCCTACTCACACCATTTTGTTTTTTCTTTCACAAGCGTAAGCTGGTGCCTTATTTGGGAAAGTCTGCTTGCTTATGATTGGTTGTCCTTAGGTTTCCATTTCTTAACACTGAGGCATTTGCACACTTTGGTTTTGGTTTGCTTATACAGGCTTTTCAGGGCACAAGAACCACCTCGTCAAATGGCCTCCTTATTTAACTAATTTAAAAATACAAAGAAGTGGAATTAACTTACTAACGTTTGAAGGTCCTATTTACTATTCTGTAATAAGGAATACGCTCCTTCATGGAAGGCTATTGGTTAAAACTTTTGTTTCCTAGGGCCAACAGGAACCTCTCAAACATTGAAGCTTCCCATAAGTTACAAACTTTTTCCTATGAGACTAGATACCTCAACATACCAAAAATAAAAACTTTGCAATATATCTTTGTGATACCCCAAAGGGGTCAGCATTGTGCTTTGCATGTAGTAGGGATTAAGTGTTTGAAAATATATTATTTCTGAATATATGATTTATGGTATGTTAACGGCTTATTAATTCATTAGTAAAACCAGATTGATTCTTTTAAAATAGGACTAAATCCGCCCCCCCACAAAAAAAAGACAGCTTCGCTTCTCCTCTCCTCATTAAACTCTCCCCTCACGTACAACAAAGAAAGAACTTATTTATGAAGTGTTAATCTGAATCTCTGCAAGGGACAGGGGACCTGATACAGTAACTTTTCTAAGAGATCAGTTACTTGCGTGCCCAGCATGCGGTAGGGCGGGCTGAAAGGTCTGAAGGTTTTTCTGAGTTCAGATGTTATTGGCCCAACTTCAGGCAGACCAGGATCCGCTTTAAGGTCCTTGTGGATTGTTCTGGGAATGGGAGCGTTGGCTGATTCGGACACGAGCCGCTATGCGGCTTGCGCTCAGCCTGGCCGCTCCTCTTGCCACCTTCCATTGGCCGGGACTGTTTTCAGCTCTTTGCCGCGCACGGGGAGAGCCACGAATCCAACAGCCGTCAGAGCCGGAGGCCCTGCTCGCGACCGCGGACACCCCGAGCGAGGCGCCGCCTCGATCCAACAGTCGCGGCTCCTGGGCGGCTGGGGCGGGTCGCAGCCGCTCGCGAGGAGGGACGTGGCAGGGACCGTGGTCCCCCCGCCAAGGTGAGGATGAATACGTAGAAATGGCTTTGGGGAGTGCGCCAACAGCGGTCGTTAAGAGACACAAAACCGACGTCTTGGAGCCGGGAGCCTAGAGGAATAGGGATGGCCCCCGGGCTGGGCTCTGGACGCCTCGGGCGGAGTAGTGTGCCCCTCGGCCGAGCCGACGGCGCAGGCGCGGAGAGCGCACGTGTGGCTGCGGGCGGGTAACGTCACGTGGCGAGGCGGCGCGTGCGCAGGCGTCAGGGGCGGGGCCCGGAGTTAAATGCAGCCGACGCTCTGCGGGCCCCGGTCTTCTCTGCAGTATCTGCTGGTGGCCGCCGCGCTCTGCTTGTGCATTTGGAGGTACTTATTACTCGAAGGTAATAGTTGCATAAATGCCTTAACGCTGGCTCGCTTGAGGAGGGTTTCGGAGTTAGATTTAGAGAATAACTCAAAAGTTAGATTGACATGCCTACTTTTTAGACTGAGTTGTAGTTGATAGAGGTGTGTAATAGAGAACTAAAACTTAAATTCAAGGCCAGTAGTGAATTGGATATATGCTGGAGCACCTTTAGTTTATCACTTGCTTAGGACGCTTTTCTCTTTAAATTTCATTTCGACCATGTGTGAAAGAGTAGTTGAAAGCAATTTGAGTGAGGTTGAGGGCTTTAATGAAATAGTCACAACTGATAAAATTGCTCAGTTTGTATCAAACTAATAGTAAAAGGAAAGAATGGGTGTTATTGCATGTGTTTGGCGTGGCGGAAAGTTACTTGCGTGCCCAGCATGCCCAGCTTCCTGAGCCTCTTTGATATTGTCTGAAACAGAACTTCCTGGATAAATTCTGTGGATTAAATGTAAAGAGAAAGAAGAAAGCTTGCTCTCTTCCTTCTCAATGATCTAGGCAGCTATACAGTCCAGGCTTCTCTTCTACAAAAACTGGTATATTGTATTTACAGCCTAGTCGTTGCTGATTCCTAGGGATTGAAGGAGACATATTTATTTTTGTCTCAACGAAACTTGAAAACAATGGCAGAAAACAACATAGAGGTAAGGCTTCCTTTCGTGGCCTGCTGTATGACTTGGAAGAGTCATCCTCGCGATGTACTGTGAGGTACAGTCCTCCCTTCGTATTCCCTGGGGTATTAGTTCTAGGACGCCCCGTGCACACCAAAACTCGCGGATGCTCAAGTCCTTTTTACAATATAAAATGGTTATATTACACATGGTTATTGAATACTTGAGATGTGGCTTGAACAGCTGAGGAACGGAACTTCACTTGACTTTAATATTAGTTTTAAAAAATTTCATTATTGGAAAACATTTAATGTTTGGAATAACTTGGGTATGTGAATCTTTTTAAATGTACCTTTTTTTTGAAATTCAAATACAGATCAAGCATTTCTGATTTTATCTTGAAATATTTCAGATATATTGGTTAATATAATTACACCTTCTTAAAAACATTAAAAGTAGGCTATGAGAAGATTGCATATTTCTATTGGACAGCAATGCCCTAGTGCCTTTTGATTTTTTTTTTTTTTTTTTGCGGTACGCGGGCCTCTCACTGTTGTGGCCTCTCCTGTTGCGGAGCACAGGCTCCGGACGCGCAGGCTCAGCGGCCATGGCTCACGGGCCTAGCCGCTCCGCGGCATGTGGGATCTTCCCGGACTGGGGCACGAACCCGTGTCCCCTGCATCGGCAGGTGGACTCTCAACCACTGCGCCACCAGGGAAGCCCCCTACTGCCTTTTGGACTGTATTCCTTTATAAGACTATTATTTAGGAACAGCAGTAACAGCAGTTATGGGTTAATCATGACATTATTTTCTACTGGGGTCATGTCAAGGAAATTTTGACATTTGTAAAAGGCTCTGAATAAGACTATTAAAAAGGAAAACTGCTTAGGACTATTGCAATAAGAGCACTGCAGTAGGGGAGAGGGGTGGGGCCCAAATCCATGCAATAGATGGGGGTGGGGGGGTGGGGGGGATTTATAGCGTATGAGCAGAGTGAGGGAATCAGTGGATGGAAAAGAGAGGAGAACCCCATCAAGGGTATGGGGTTCTTGCTAAACCTACTTGATAGGCTTCTGAAGGTGGGCCAGCTTGATCATACATCGAGGGCAGGGGATGAGGTGTTTGATCAGATACAGATTGGGCAGATATCAAGTGGGGGTGACTTAGCAGGATTCCTGCTAAAACTGGGCCAGGCCACCCAAAGATAGGATAGGGTCCAGGTAGGTGTAGTCAAAAGAGGGCCCATGATTCACTTGCTGTACAGCAGACACTAACACAACATTGTAAAACAAGTCTACTCCAATAAAAATTAATTAAAAAAAAAAAGGCGGCTCAGTCTGACTTCAGTTTGGTTAAGGAGAATCTTTGTCAGTTATAAACAGCTTCTAGCCTCCTGCCGACCTGGACCCCAGGCTTTGGCAGTTCACTCCACTAAAAGTCCCGTGTGGCTAGGAGACTTACAATTGTTTTATTAAGTGCATTCATAAGTAATTTTCTCTTCAGCCGACTCTAGGCTATAGGGAGAATTAGAGCCAGATAATCACTTAAAAGACATGAGAGGAGGCTTAAATGAAATGAAGTGTGGAGGAAGCACAGTGCCACCTGATCTTAGGACTTGAGATGATTTAAGGGCCTATGTATTCTTTGAAGTGGTTGGGGGACATAAAACGTTCTTCTTATTTAATTCCTTAAGTCATGCATGATTAGAACACTTCCCCCTCTCCCCCTTTTATTTTGTTTGTAAACTTTCAGTGCAATAGTGTGGTTGATGGTAATGTTGAAGAAGTCCCCAACAAGAAGATAATTAAGTTTAATCCTCCATTATACAAACAGCGTTACCAATTCGTTAAAAAATTAGTGGAGCAACATCAACCCAAGAAGGTAGGTATTTCTCTTTCCAAACATTTGTTTATAATGCCTTATGTAATGCTTTGTCAAATAAAAATATCTTAGTAAGGACTTAGCAAGTAAGCAGAGACTATACAAAAAGACTTTTGCAAGGAGGGAAAGGGTTGCATAGGAAGAGCATCTGTCTTAATGAGCAAAAAGGATTTTTCTTTTATAGAAAGGAGGATGAGCGGAAGTGGGATAAAAGGGTGGTATGATTGGATAGTGGAATGTGTGAACCCTGAAACCAGCCTATTTTCTGGGAGGGATCCTTAGCTGAATACAGTCCAATGTTCAGGGGCCTGGAGGGAGGAGAATTTTGGGACAAGTAGTCAAGGTAATCACTCAAGGCAAAGAATGGGAACACTAGGCAGCATCTGTGAGTGTGGGGGAATATGGTACCTTCTGAAAGCCCTTTCTGGAAATACAAAACATAGGTGGATACCTTTAACCTGTTCACCAGGTGCACAGAGCTCCAGTAAAATTCAACATTGCCAGTTTCAGATGTGAAGAAAATCTTGACATTTTACCATTGGATGTGATCTTTATGTGTTCCACGTTTCTAGAGCATTTAGTCCGAACATCAAGCAGACTAGTCTTGTGGACATAGGTCCTGTGGTTCTTTTTAATTAGGTAATAATGGTGGGGGAAAGGCAAGGAGCCCTTGGCATTTATTCGCTTTCCCTTTGTGGCAAAGGTTCATGATCAGTGCTGGCACTGGATTTTGTCTGGGTAACACCTCCCTTCTGTGTCAGTGTTTGGATTTCATAGGACCAAGGGAGCTGGCTAGGCCCAGTGAATATCTGAAGTCTATAGGGTCAGTTACAGGCTAAAGGATGACAGACTTCTTAAGGAAAATGGTGGTTTCTCTCATGAGTTTTGTAAAGTTAAACTCTACAAACTTCTTTTTGCTATGTAGTTTGTAGGTAGTGATGGGGCTCATGTATCCTTAGTATAGTTTCAGTTCAATTCCTGCTTGGAAGAAAATTGGGTATACTGTTTAAAAATTAGTACAGTTCATTGCTTCCTGTGATTTGCTTTCTGAAACTAGATTTTCGTTTTTCAATTCTGTGTTCCCATTCTTCCACCATCCCATAAATGTGCCTGCCTCAAAGAGGAAAATTACTGAATAACCATGGGTGCAACTTAGATTGCACATCTTTTTGGGTGTGGGTACTTTTAAGCGTCTGTCATGAGTTATCTTCATTTGCCGTTTTCACCTAAAGTGGAGTTCAGAAATATAGGTAACTTACCTGTGGTTAATGAAGACTGTTGTGTGATGAAGAAAACAGATTTAATAAAAATCTTTAAGAATGTGTGAATATATATTAAGGGGATTAGATTAACAAGATCAAGCTATATCCTGGTATATTTGGTGAGCATCCTTTTCTAAATCTTGTTGAAGCTTCTCAGAGACACAGATTCCTCTTAGCACACTTGCCTGTCATGTGTGCTCTCCCTGTGCCAGGCCCCTAGGATATACCTTGATACTTGAGTTAGTTTATTGTCCAGACACTCTAGTAGGTCATGGGAGGTTAACAGGCCTTATTTTTTTCCCCCCAGGTTTACAATGTTTCTGGTTAATTTTCTTTTTGTTTATTTTTTCTACCAAAAAGATACTGTATAATTCTTTTGATACCCACTCCTTCTGGAAAAAAAAACATGCTTGATCATATGTGACTTCTGGCTATAATGTCTTTGAAATAACATTCTTTCTTATCTACAGGTTGCAGACTTGGGGTGTGGTGATGTATGCCTCCTAATGATATTAAAATACCAAAAGTGCATTGAAGAGCTTGTTGGAGTGGATATCAATGAAGGGAGACTTAAATGGAATGGGTAATACTGAGTTTCTAAAATAATTATGCATTAGTCTAAAACTAGTGGCACTTTTTAAAAAAATTAATTCTTATTGGAGTATAGTTGCTTTACGATGTTGTAAAACTAGTGGCACTATTAATTATAGTTAGATGAAGTGGGTTTTTTTTTTTAATTAAAAAAAATATTTTTTATGGCCAGGCAGCTTGTGGGATCTTAGTTCTGTGACCAGGGATTGAACCTGGGCCCTCAGCAGTGAAAGCGCAGAGTCCTAACCACTGGATCGCCAGGGAATTCCCAGATAAAGTGGTGTTTTTTTGAACTTATTTTTTTATACAGCAGGTTCTTATCTATTTTATACATATTATTGTATATATGTCAATCCCAATCTCCCAATTCATCACACCACCACGACCCCCCTGCCACTTTCCCCGCCTTGGCGTCCATAACGTTTCTTCTCTACACTCAGATGGAGTGTTTTTTATACAAGTTCTTTATAACTTGTTTAAAAAGAGGCACTATGAGAGCCCCAGGCTCACCAAATAATGCCTTTACCACGACAGTGATTTGCCTGTATGTTGTGAATAATACCTAGAAGTTTTGCTTCTACCTATGTAGAAAGTATAGCTTCAATTCAGTAATTATAGCAATCAAAGCATTGCAAATTCAATTTCAAACAGCAAAGTCTAATGCTGAACACCAAGATAACTTATAGCAGCGGATTTAAATTGCCACAACACTGGGGTAGAAGCCCGAGGCCTCCTTCAGTTTGAATGAGTCTCACTCATATATGACTTCCACAGATTGTTTTAAGAATGTTTTTCTTCTAAAGAACAAAAAATTGAAAATCACTGATCCAAAGTGAGGTGAGAGAACCAAAAGTATTAATAATGAGAGGAATATCAAATATTAAAAATCTTATTCTCATTGGCCATTCAATGCCCTATGAGATAATTCAAAAAGAGTCATGTACCACAATGTTCATTGCAGCACTATTTACAATAGCCAGGACATGGAAGCAACCTAAATGTCCATCGACAGATGAATGGATAAAAAAGATGTGGCACATATATGCAATGGATTATTACTCAAGCCACAAAAAGAAACGAAATTGAGTTATTTGTAGTGAAGAGGATGGACCTAGAGTCTGTCATACAGAGTGAAGTAAGTCAGAAGAGAAAAACAAATACTGTATGCTAACGCATATATATGGAATCTAAAAAAAAAAAAAAAAGGTACTGATGAACCTAGTGGCAGGGCAGGAATAAAGGCACAGACATAGAAAATGGACTTGAGGACAAAGGGGGCTGGGGGGGGAAGGGGAAGCTGGGGCAAAGTGAGAGTAGCATTGACATATACACACTACCAATTGTAAAACAGATAGCTAGTGGGAAGCAGCCGCATAGCACAGGGAGATCAGCTCAGGAGGGGTGGGATAGGGAGGGTGGGATAGGGAGGGAGGGAGGGAGGGAGGGGATATGGGGATATATGTATATGTATAGCTGATTCACTTTGTTGTACAACAGAAACTAACACAACATCGTGAAGCAATTATACTCCAATAAAGATGTATTAAAAAAATGCCCTATGAGAGAGGAAGTGACCCTATGACCTTGTGCTTAATACAGCAAGTCATGGAAACAGGCCATGTCAGACTTACCAATGTAAGCAGATCATTTATCAGAGGATCAGAGTTTCTGTAGCTGGTAAGATATTCCAAATAGATCATGTGTGTTCAAATGTTCCTTCTGCAATAATGCTTCTGCAGGTCTAGGCTGTCCCCATGCATGGGGGATCATCTGGATCCTCGAGAGCTGGATTTAGTTATTACCTTGTATCACGGTTCTGTTTTGGAGAAAGACTGTCGTTTGCTTGGATTTGATTTGGTAGCATGTATTGAATTGTAAGTATTAAACTGATTCTTACTGTATACATTCATTTGAAAAATTGGAATGAATTAGTCTCAGTAATTTAGTGTCCTAAATATTTGTCATAATCTGAGTTATTTGTAAATAAAATTGCTTGTCAGCTGGGATTGGCTTTTTACTGGCCCTTTTCAACTTTTTGTTTGGAAATGATTTCAAGTTTATAGGTAAGATGCAAAATGTATAAAGCACTAGGAACACCCATATCCTTTATCCTGATTCACAGATTAACATTTTCTTTATTTTATCTTGTGTATATGTGCTCTCCTGCTGTCTCCCTCTCCCTCCACACATTTTTTTTTTCTGAACCATTTAAGGTTCAGAAAATGGGTAGGTTTTACCCAAGTTTTACCAAAGGGTAGGTTTTACCCTTTGCCCTTAATAAATTCAGTATTAAATAACCAATTCCTGTTTTTTTCTTTTCTTTTTTGGCCACGCCTCGGGGCTTGCGGTATCTTGGTTCCCCGACCCTGGATTGAACGCCGTGAAAGCTCTGAGTCCTAACCACTGGACCACCAGGGAATTCCCCAGTTCCTTTTATTTATTTTTACTTTTAAAATTTATTTATTTACTTATGGCTGTGTTGGGTCTTTGCTGTTGTGCGCGGGCTTTCTCTAGTTGCGGCGAGCGGGGGCTACTCTTCGTTGTGGTACGGTGGCTTCTCTTGTCGTGGAGCACGGGCTCTAGGCACGCGGGCTCAGTAGTTGTGGCTCGCGGGCTCTAGAGCGCAGGCTCAGTAGTTGTGGCGCACGGGCTTAGTTGCTCCGCGGCATGTGGGATCTTCCCGGACCAGGGCTCAAACCCATGTCCCCTGCATTGGCAGGCGGATTCTTAACCCCTGTGCCACCAGGGAAGCCCTTCCCTTTATTTTTAATAAGAATATTTTTCATTTTTGGCTTTTAATGATTAGACTCAGGCTATGCATTCCTGGAACACAGTAGAGCACTGAAGATGTTATTTGGATCCTCGGGTCATTCCATCTGGAGGCACCAATATCCGTTTGTCCTTGGGGAGGTTAATTTTGATCTTCCCTGTCAAGGTGTGGTTGCTTAGCTGTACAATTACTACTCCCCCTCATCCCCCTCACCTCTGACAACTGATAAGCAGTCTGGAGACTGTAGACCATACACATATCTTGTCACTCATCCATATTTCCCCCCGCAAATTTCCCTACATTATATGGTGGCAAATGGTTTTTGCAATTTCAGCACTTCTCTATATTTACTAGTCAGTAGCCCTCCCACCTCACTTAATTATCATCAGTATGAACTCATGAATTTCTATTTTTTTAAATGGCTTGTAACTTACTATATTTTGTTGCTCAGATCTTCCCAAGATTGGTCAGTGGGGGTCCCTTCAGGCTGGCTCCTGTGTCCTTGTGATATGTCTGTCCCTTTTTGAGCACTTTATTTCTGGCGTACCAAGATGTACCAGGCTGGTTGTCTACTTTTCCTTCCCAGTCTGCCATTTCTGGTTCCTTTTAATGGGAAATGGTATTCAGAAACCAAGATGTCTCTTAATGACCTTTTAATAGTAGTTAAGGGTCTTATTCTGGGGTCAGTTTACCTGGTATTGTGTTCAGATTTCCAGTTTTTAGTAATGTGTCCTCTAGAGCAGAGTGTTTTCCTTTTGTATTTCCTGTTGTCTGGCACGTAGTAGGTGCCTAATGTTTGAAATTACTTATGGAGAACATTAGAGCATTCGTTGAAGAGCCAAGGAGCAATGATACGTGTCATCGCGTGCAGCCTGGGTCTGAGTTTCCTTTTTAAGGCTGAATATTCCATTGTATGTATCACAGTTTGCTTATCCATTCATCCGTTTACAGCCACCTTTTGGCTATTGTGAATAATGCTGAACCATATTTCTCTTATCTGGTCTGAGAGGTCCATGGTTAGAAGTTGTTTTGCTACATCAATTAGGAAACTACTTGCAAGTGAAGCTAGGTTTACTCATATCTTTCTCACTTACCACTTTAGAATAGAACATTTTGATTCAGAAGATCTGGCGAAGTTTCCTGAAGTCGTATTTGGGTACATGTCTCCAGCCATGATTGTCATCAGCACACCGAACTCTGATTTCAATTCCCTGTTTCCATCTGCAGTCTTCAGAGATTCAGATCACAAATTTGAGTGGAGTAGAATGCAGTTTCAGACCTGGTAAGTTCTTAAGTGTTTTTGTTTTTTTGTGACTGTGCTGGAGTTTTAAACCCTATGAAGTATATCTTATTATCTACAATTTATTTCCTATTTTATTCCCAAAGTGCAACTTAGCATATAATCATTAAGAAACCACCACATTTGGGCGTTATTTTCTCTGTCAGGTCCCACAGGCAGGCACGTGTGGAAAGGGTGTGTGGGCAGCAGGTACCTTTCACGTGAAGGTATCAGGAGTTACCTCCCAGGAGCATGACAGATGGTCATGTTCTGGCATAATTGCAAACCCAAATAGGAGTTGGGATTATAGCCCTTCTGGTTTCCTTGTCCATCCCTGCATACTGCTCCATATTCTGGTGGTTACTGGGAAACTGACACTGTCATTGCCTTAACGCTCTTAAAGGAAATAAGCAAACCCCGTGATATGGCATTAGGTGGTGTTGGAGGAATTGCAGCTTGTTTTTTGTCTTGTAATTTTCATGTCCTATTCTACTGGAAATGGTTGTTTAACAATAGTTTGGAAAAATGATTTTTCTCTTTGTTTTGACTTTAGGGCTTTAGACGTGGCCAATCACTACAGTTACTCTGTGGAGTTTACTGGTGTGGGAGAACCACCAGCAGGAGCTGAGGATGTTGGATGTTGTACCCAGATAGGGGTCTTCCGGAAAATAGCAAAGGCACCTGAATCTGCTGTTTTGGAGCACCATGGCGAACATGTTTATGAAGTTGTGAGTATTCTTTGTGGCTCTGAGAGCAAGTTCATTTATTGGGATGGTGAAATGAGTCCCTACTATAGAGAAGTGTAAATGACCTTTTTTGAGGAGAATCCCGTGCCCCACAGTGTCTCCAAGCATGTTACAGAGAATGATCTGCTGTTGTCTTAGAAATACTTCCAGGCTGTTTGCTCCAGCAAACCACCCTCCCGCTTTTGTAATCTGTTAGGATTAGCAGTTTCTGGTTTTGGGAGGTATGTATGATGAAGAATATGGTGGGGCTTCCCTGGTGGCGCAGTGGTTGAGAGTCTGCCTGCTAATGCAGGGGACACGGGTTTGTGCCCCGGTCCGGGAAGATCCCACATGCCGTAGAGCGGTTGGGCCCGTGAGCCATGGCCGCTGAGCCTGCGCGTCCGGAGCCTGTGCTCCGCAACGGGAGAGGCCACAACGGTGGGAGGCCTGCGTACCGCAAAAAAAAAAAAAAAAAAAAAAAAAGAATATGGTGAAGAGTGTCTATGTCAATAGTTCTGGACTCCCATTATAACTGTAGCATTCACAAAGGGTAGGGTTTGACATGTACATATGCTTAATCTGTACGTAGTTAATTCTAATGTGGTAACAGGTTACTAGTGGTTTTGAAAATTTTCTTCTATTCCCAGTCTTTTGCATTTTTTTTCTCTTCAGATTTATACGACCTCATACCCGAGTTTACAGCAAATGGATTACTGTAGACGTGTAGTGACTTATCTAGTGTACCGAGAGGTGAACAGAATGAAACGGAGATATCAAGTGAGTCTGAGACAGCATGAATTGGAACCTGAGTCTGCAGACACTGGCAACCCAACAAGAAAATTCATCTCAGACCCTCCAGTTCCAGTACTCACAGAGGCAGACAAAGCCATGGAGATGATTCCCCAACCCTTCTGTATTGGAGATAAGTTTTACGTACCTCTGGAGAGAATCATTGCTTATCCCAGGCTGGGGCACATATGTGGTAATGTAGAGAAGCTGAGAGAGTTCCTTGCTGATGTAGTAGAACTGAACTGCGATGGTTCTGCAGTGAAGGTTGACTTGCATGATTGTGGTGACTACTGAGCCTTCTTTATTTCCTGACATTCAGGGTCTTAGCAATAATTGGGCTCATTTTAGAATTTAAACTTTGTGCAGCCATAATTCAGGTAACTTTTAATTTGAAACTCACCTAACTTTTTTTTTCTTGTGTGTTGAATGTGACATTAAAGAGTTTTTAAATAAAACTGAATTATCTAGTAGTGTTTAAAATCTTTTCCTGGGGGTAGAGTAACTTTAAAACTTCTACCTACTCTGGGCTAAATTCTAACCTGTAATACTTAGCCTAAAACACATACAAAACAGGAATGCAGGTATTTGAAAGGAACAAAACTTCATAATTAAAACATTGCCTGTGGTTTTTTTTTTTTGCGGTACGCGGGCCTGTCACTGTTGTGGCCTCTCCCGTTGTGGAGCACAGGCTCCGTACGCGCAGGTGCAGCGGCCATGGCTCACGGGCCCAGCCACTCTGCGGCATGTGGGATCTTCCCAGACTGGGGCACGAACCCGTGTCCCCTGCATCGGCAGGCAGATTCTTAACCACTGCACCACCAGGGAAGTCCTGGAAGAAATGTTTTACATAATTTAAAAATCTTTTCATTGATGGAATTTAAAGCAAACTTTGCACCGCACAGCTTGAGGGATCTTAGTTCCCTGATCAGGGACTGAACCCAAGCCCTTGGCAGTGAGAGTGGGGAGTCCTAACCAGTGGACCACCAGGGAATTCCCTAAACGTTGTAGACTTTAAACTTTTTCCTTAATGCCTGCCATTGGGAACACCACTGAGAACTTCCTGACTCTCAAATTCACTGCTTTTCTTAGAGAGTCCACCATTCCTCATAGAATTCCAGTGGATAAAATATCTATTCAGATATCAATTATTTCACATATATGGTATTATACATTTTGATGCAGCTTTATCATTAGTAATATATTTTATAAATTCACTTCCAACTATTTGTACTCCATTCTTTTTAATGATTACATCTGCTTCTTTTTTTTTTTTTTTTTTTTTTTTTAGCGGTACGTGGGCCTCTCACTGTTGTGGCCTCTCCCGTTGCAGAGCACAGGCTCCGGACGCGCAGGCTCAGCGGCCATGGCTCACGGGCCCAGCCGCTCCGCGGCACGTGGGATTTTCCCGGACCGGGGCACGAACTTGTGTCCCCTGCATCGGCAGGCGGACTCTAAACTACTGCGCCACCAGGGAAGCCCACATCTGCTTCTTTTTTTGAAGTAAAGAAAAGGGTGGAATTTAATCTTTATTTACAGGGCACTGCAAGATATGAAATTACACATAGAAATAAGAAACCCATTGAGAGGAGAAGCTTCATACAGTATGTACAGTTTAGAACTGTTCAAGTATAGTTTCTTTGTAAAAAGTGCTACAATAACAAACCATGTATAAAAAGAGTTCTTAGTAGAGAAACAGTAAGACAAACTTCTACCAAACACAGTACACAACAAACAACTTAATGCCTCAGGTGTACAGTCTAAAAGTTGAAGGTCCCAGCAGTGCCATCCTGAACTTGGAACGTAAACCCTTCAGAGGTAGTTGCTGGCACAACATTTTGGTCTACCTCTTCCTCCACAGAGAAATACGTCTCAATCAAGTTTAATGAAGCTTTGTACACAGACTCATTTCCATGGTTTTGTAGAGCTTCAATTTTGTCCAAACCTCCACATTCTTCAATCATTATACTAAGTTCTCAGTTTCACCTAGTTTCTCAGCAGCCTGAAAGATATTTGAAATGGCATCCGAAATAACCAGAATAATCTTGGTGTCTTTCGCAGTTAGGAGGTTCATCAACGGCTCTATTACGCCACAATGAACAAGGTATACGATCTGCTCAACTGTTCCGCCACGTGTATAGTTGGTCACAGCCCATACAGCTTCCTTCTGTGCCTTAAAGTCTGCCTTAGAGAGAACACCAACAAGGAACGGGACTAGTCTATGATGTACAGCTTGTTGTATTTGGTCCTGGCGGCCAGCCATGATGTTTGACATTGTCCACGTAGCTTCCTTCTGAGTATTTGTTTTGGAGTTTGTTCGCAGGCTGGGAAAGATGGCAAGTGCTCCTGCATCTGTTACAACTTGAGTCTGTTCATCTGTCCCAGTGACGATATTGTCTATGGCTCTTTGCGCGGGAGTCACGATTGGCAATTCCGTAGCTCCTAAAAGCTTCACAAGTTGGGGTACAACCCCGGTTTTCACAACCATTTCAATCTGTTCATTTGGACCATCGGTAAGGTAGGAAACAGACCAGCAGGTATCAGCTAAAACTTCTGGATCATCGTGATGCAGGAGACGAACTAAAGTAGGAAGAACTTGCTCAACAGCATCTAAGGGGGGTGGTGCAGGATTCTTGTTAGGACGAAGATTTGAAAGTGTCCAGGTGAGATTACGTAAGTAACCACGTGCTAAAGATGACAAATCAGGAACCTCCAGGAGTGCCAACAGCGGGTCAACTGCACCGTACTTGATAACCAAGTCTCGGAAAACCAAGCCATCACCTACAATGTTTCCTAGACCCCATAGAGCTTGTTCACTGATGTGAGCGTGGGGAGATGCCAACAGAGAAATGAATGCTGGGATAGCGCCTCCATCTACCTCTATCTACAGCCTTGGTCTGTTCTGATGTCCCGGAAGCAATGTTAGTGAGGGCCCAAGAAGATTCAAACTGAATGGGACTACAGTCAGTTCTGCCCAAGCAGGACACAAATTTTGGAATCAAACCCGCCCAGATTATGTTGTCTATGGGGGGCTGTTTTTCCCTAGAAAGCAGTTTCCTAGCAGCTTGAGTAGCTTGGAGCTGGCTTTCCAAGTTGTTGCTACTTATGCCTTTGACAGTGTCATCAACAGACCAATTTACAGTGCCCTGGTTGTTGTGGTTTTCCTGCAGTGGAGAAGCAGCATCATCTGGAAAAGAGCTGACATTTCTCCTTTTCAGCATCTGATCACCCTTCTTAGCTTTCCTGAGCCCCACATTAACTTCTATTCGGCGCTGCCTCATTTCTGTGCTGTCTTTCCCCTTGTTCTTGAATCTGTTAAGGCGGGCGGCTGGTGAATTAGCATTCTCATTGGTGGACATGGTTATGAGACAAAGGGAGAAAGCTACACAGCCAGTTCAAGCTTCCACAAGAGGCAGCTCGGCTGCCCTCAAAACATCCACCACGGTCAGCCCTACATCTCCTTTTTAATAAAACGGTAATAGTAATTCAAGTTCATGCTAAAAACCCAGACTGCTCATAAGGATGTAAAGAAGAAATTAAATCTCCCTCAACAGTTTGCCCCCAACCCTTCCATTTCACTTCCTAGAAAGCTATTAAAGGTTTCTCGTTCCCAGTTAAGTACAAGTAAATTCCAATTTTGCAAGAACTAGTGGCCTTTTGGGGGGCAGGCTGTTCCATTTTTTTGGAAAACCACCTGAATGGGCCACAGTTTTGTAACTATAAAGGCCTTACGAATAGCGAACTTTGCTCCAAGGAGTTAAAGTGCACTGTATGACGATGAAAAATGTGGTTCTGTAAGGGGGAAGAGTTTTATCTGCAGATTTTTGTGGGAAGATTACCACCACTGGCACCACCATGGCCCACCCACCAGAGCAGGTTGAAATTTGTGTTGCCAGGTATTAGGTGGAACTTCCCTCCCCCTTGTTCTGAGTAAGATTTGCCTGTAATTCCTATTTCCACGGTCTGGGCAATTCCAAAACCCCTTTAAAAATTTCTGAGAAGCTCACAGGACTTCGCTGGTGGCGCAGTGGTTAAGAATCCGCCTGCCAGTGCAGGGGACACGGGTTCGAGCCCTGGTCCGGGAAGATCCCACATGCCGTGGAGCAACTAAACCCGTGTGCCACAACTACGGAGCCTGTGCTCTAGAGCCCATGACACACAACTATTGAGCCTGCGTGCTGCAACTACTGAAACCCATGTGCCCAGAGCCTGTGCTCTGCAATGAGAAGCCACCACAACGAGGAGCCTGTGCACCACAATGAAGAAAGCCCGAAGACCCAACACAGCCAAAAATAAATAAATATAAAAAAAGAATTTCTGAGAAGCTCACAGCACTCCTTCTGGTGCAATTGCCACACAACTGAGATGTGAAATCCCTTCAGTGTCTCCACAAGACTCACAGAGCACTTCTACACAGCACCAGTCTCCACATCCTTCCCTTAGCTTCTCACCTCCCCACCCTCTCTTGCCTTTCTAACCCTCCTGTCTACAGCATACCCAGCAGTTCAGCTCTCTTTAATTGCTCTCAAGCCCCTGGGGCTCATTTCTGTCAGGAAATTATTCCAAATGAAATTAACACCCTCAGCTAGAGTTTAGGTGCCAACAAAATCACCTCATTACAGCTGGTACTGTGGAGACTGAGCTGAGCAGTTGTAGACTGGAGGTCAGGGACTAAACACTGCCAGCAGTGCCACGGTGGAATCTTGATTATATGTTCATGGAAGATGCAGGTGTTAACTATGGTCACCATGATTTATCATTGAATACGGTGCACATCTTTGGGGATATCCTAAAATAGGGAACATTTAAGAGTATTGGTGAGATCTAGCAAGCCAGCTTGTAGGAGCTGGAAGTCAAGCTGGTACAGTAAATGTTAATTTCACCTCTTTTGTGACTAGTTTTTGAAGCCAGGGGAAGGCTAGTTATACACCTGTCTTTTGAAAGTTAACTGTCAAGGGCCTATGCCCATTTATCTGTTGGTTTCTAAGTTCCTGTCAAACTGTATGTACTCTGTGCCAGCATGGCTGCAGTTATTGGTACCTACTGCATTTCATCCTGTATGCTGTGACCCTACCTGGAACGAGTCAAATTAAACTCTGGTCATTCTATTCTTACCTGGAAATACCGCATTGCTCCCTACTTTCACACCTCATCCTTGACTCAGATACTTTGCTGTGTTTTCCCATTGCTATGTCTTTGTCCAGCCCTGCCCTTCTGTCTGGAATCCCTTTATCATGCTGATCACCCAGTCTCTTCTAGGAGGAATCATCATATCACTGAACTTACAGCATCTTTCATTAATCCCATACTAAAAACAATTTTGCCTTATTTAAGCAAAGTATGCAATGCTTTAAAATCTTTTTAAGTATTTCAAATTTTTAAAATTTAGTACTGAAAAAATATAAAATATGTTTTTCCTTTAGTCTTAATTCCAAAGAATATAGGCAAAAGAAGAGCCAGACACAGGATCATGTGGGAGAGGTAGATTTGAACTGAATCATTGAAGTTCAGTACCAGAAGGTGGCACACTTTTCCCACTTAAATGCATTCATTTGCTTTGAGGACTCCCTGATATAAATAAGATGCAAAAAAAAAAAAAAAAAATCCTAGTTGGGCTTCCCTGGTGGCACAGTGGTTGAGAGTCCGCCTGCCAATGCAGAGGATGCGGGTTCATGCCCCAGTCCGGGAAGATCCCACATGCCGCGGAGCAGCTGGGCCCATGAGCCATAGCCGCTGAGCCTGCGCGTCCGGAGCCTGTGCTCTGCAACGGGAGAGGCCACAGCAGTGACAGGCCCACGTACCACAAAAAAAAAAAAAAAAAAAAAAAAAAAAAAAAAAAAATCCTAGTTATGCCCATTTTCTTTAGAGGTTTGAAACTCTTTGCCAAGCATACGCAGGAAACTCACTGCTGAAATGGTTTAAAGATCTAGTGGTGAAGTCAATTTCTTAAGAGAAATGACTAAGGAGGTATCTCAAACTAGCTGAGCTGTAATTGCATGGGAATGGGGTCCAAACTAATTCATACAGGATGGTCTCAGACGTTTCCTTATTAGGTTTGAGATCACTGACTCAGGAAATGTCTAAATTTCAGGCTTTTCTGTATGTTTCCTAAATTTGTGTTACATTTTGTGTAATGTGTGATGGATTAGCTCCATCAAAGATTTCATATCATGCAAATGAAAAGAAAGGTTTCATTTCCTTAAATGTGCAGCAACCAGGTATGTGCTATGTATGTTCAGGAAGGAAAAGGTAAACTAAGGTAAAGGAAGGGAGAGGATGTAGGGAGTAAGGGAGAAAAAACACTAGGTGTTGAAGAAAGATGGGTTAAGTCATAAGAAAGCTGGGCCTGGGAACCTCATGCCTGAGACGTGGGCAAGGTCTGAGGGGACAGGACACAAACATATGGATTGGAATAATATTGTTAAAATTACCACACTAGACAAGGCAATCTTCAGACCCAATGCAATTCCTATAAAAATACCAAGGACAGGGACTTCCCTGTGGTCCAGTGGTTAAGACTCTGTGCTTCCACTACAGGGGGCATGGGTTTGATCCCTGGTCAGGGAACTAAGATCCTGCATGCCATGTGGCACCACCAAAACAAAACAAAACAAAACAACAACCTCCCTCAAAAAAACCCCAAACAACCAACCAAGGACATTAGTCACAGAACTAGAACAAAAATGTAAAAATTTGTATGGAAACACAAAAGATCCAGAATTGCCAAAACAATCCTGAGGAAAAAGAGCAAAGCTGGAGGCATAACCTTTCCAGACTTCAGACTATACTACAAAGCTACAGTAATCAAAATAGTGTGATACTGGCATGAAAACACACAAACAGATTAAGGGAACAGAATACAGAGTCCAGAGATAAACCCACACACCTATGCTCAATTAACCTATGACAAAGGAGGTAAGAATATATGATGGAGAAAAGACAGTCTCTTCAACAAGTGGTGGTGTGAAAGCTGGACAGCTTATCTATCAACCAATGAAATTAGAACTCCCTCACACCATGTACAAAGATAAACTCAAAATGGTTTAAGGATCTAAATATAAGAAACGATGCCATAAAACTCCTAGAAGAGAACATAGGTAAAACATTCTCTGACATAAATCATAGCAATGTTTTCTTAGGTCAGTCTACCAAGGCAATAGAAATAAAAGCAAAAATAAACAAATAGGACCTAATCAAATGTAAAAGCTTATGCACAGCAGAGGAAACCATCAATGAAAGGACAACCTACGAATGGCAGAAAATATTTGCAAATGATATGACTGATAAGGGGTTAATATCCAACATATACAAAGAGCTCATAAAACTCAACATCAAAAAAACCCCAAACAACCTGGTTAAAAAATGGACAGAAGACCTGAATAGATGTTTTTCCAAAGAAGATATACAGATGGCCAAGAGGCACATGAAAAGGTGCTCAACGTTGCTAATCATCAGAGAAATGCAAATCAAAACCACAATGAGATACCACCTCACACTTGTCAGAATGGCTATCATCAAGAACACAAATAACAAATACTGGAGGGAATGTATAAAAGAGAACCCTCGTACACTATTGGTGGGAATGTAAATTAGTGCAGCCACAGTGGGAAACAGTATGACAGTTTCTCAAAAAACTAAAAATAGAACTACCATACGACCCAGCAATTCCACTCTTGGGTATATATATATATATATGAAAAAAATGAAAACACTAATTTGAAAAGATAAATGCACCCCAATGTTCAAAGCAGCATTATTTACAGTTGCCAAGACATGGAAGCAGCCCAAGTGCCCATCAACAGATGAATGGATAAAAAAGACATGGTATATATATAGACAATGGAATACTACTCAGCCATAAAAAATGAAATCTTGCCATTTGCAACAACATGGATGGACTTGGAGGGTATCATGCTAAGTGAAGTAAGTCAGACAGAGAAAGACAAATACTGTATGATATGACTTATATGTGGAATCTAAAAAATAAACTAGTGAATATAACAAAGAAACAAACTTACAGAGAACAGACTAGTGGTTACCAGAGGGGAGAGGAAGGGGGAGGGGCAAGACAGGGGTAGGGGATTAAAATGTACAAACTATTAAGTATAAAATAAACTACAAGGATATATTGTACAACATAGGGAATATAGCCAATATTTTATAATAACTATAAATGGAGTATAAGCTTTAAAAACTGTGAATCACTATGTTGTACACCTGTAACTTACATAATATTGTACATCAACTATATTGAAAAGTCTGAGGGGACAGATCAGAGGCTCCTGCTAGGTTCTGCTGTGATCAGCACAAAGTTGTCCCAGATGATCCCGTACAATCCTGTGTACTGGGGAGGAGGTTTGAGGGTTTCCCCTAGAGTGGCCATAACCCCACCCTGCTTCTGCCAGCAAGTGGAGTACTTTCTCCTTAACTTATGTAACCTTTCTTAATCTGCACTGTCCAGGGAAATCATGACAATCTACATAGAAAGATCAGGTTCAAACTCATATTGAACCATAGTTCTTTATTAACTTGAAGTTGCTGCTGTAATTTGAATATCAGCAGAGAGAATTTGTTGGCATTGTTTTTCCGCTCTGTGAGGACATTCTAGTCAAAAGGAAAAGCAGTCTGTACAAGGGTGTGGTGATTATGAATATCATTTAAGTCATGATTTTAACCTCTAATAGTGCCACATTTATTGACCATCTTCCATATGTCTAACACTAGAATTAAGGTATGTATGTAGATGCTACACAAAGACAAATTTTTGGCTTGATCAAACACTGAGTGCCTACGGCATATTCCTTACATTAGCTTTTGTGTTCTTCATCACAACCCAAAAGAGTTGGTGGTATTATCACCATCTGAGATTAGAAAACAGGTTCAGAGATGAGTTTGAATTCAGACTCAGGTCTGTCTTACTCCAAAGTCCATGCCCACAGGATGGCAGGGGCTGCCTCAGGTCTCAGAGAAAAGTCTTTCACTGGAGGCGTTCAAGCCTGTAAACTGGCTATACCACCTAGTCATAAATAAAGGGAAGCCCTCAGGGAGGAGTTACATGCTGGTCTTTTCCCTTTGGTTTTCTTTCCTTGGCAAGCAACTGACAGATTTCTGACAGAATCTTAACTGAATTTTTTTTTTTTCGGTACGTGGGCCTCTCACTGTTGTGGCCTCTCCCGTTGCGGAGCACAGGCGCCGGACGCGCAGGCTCAGCGGCCATGGCTCACGGGCCCAGCTGCTCCGCGGCATGTGGGATCCTCCCGGACCGGGGCACGAACCCGTGTTCCCCACAGCGGCAGGTGGACTCCCAACCACTGCGCCACCAGGGAAGCCCCTTAACTGAAAATTTAAAGTATAAACAACATTCTAAAGTTAAAGATATGATTTTTATTGAACATGTATAAGATTCACCTTTACATTACTCAAATATTTTACAATAAAAAAATTTGGCGAAGAAAAGGAAAAAATTTCCTGGATTAATAGCTGGGAGGTTAAAATAAAGAAATATATAAATATGAAGGTCATTCTCCATGTATTAGAGATTAGAATACTAATGGAATCACTTCAATAAAAAATTTTTCATAAACATTTACATGATTACCCACAACTGTATCAATTTCCAGAGGACCAAATAAATGCCTAAGAGGAAGGTGATCCCCCAAGTAAGATGTATTTCCAAAAAAAACAAACTGAATATACCGTAAATGTCTTCCTGTATGTGGGATTTGGTCAATGAATATCAGCAAGAGAATTCATTGTTATATGCATAAGATGAACATAAACATTTGTAAATGTGGAGTTTGTTGTCCACGGAAATAAAAAATTTTGCCAGTTTTGTCATATGGAGAGTAGCTAGAGACCACCCACATGACCATTTAAAATATACTGTGTATATACTATCTTCTGAAAAGTCACATATATAAGGGAATAAGGCCTTTATATCTAAAGCAGTCTTAAAACAGGTTAATATAGGCATGTTTCATCCTTTGTATTTTTAGACTTCATCTTCTTTAACATCTCAGCTATTAAGACTATGTACAGTACCTAAGCCAACACATGGGTAACGGCACAACACAATTTCAACTACAGTACTAGGTTACATTAACATGACATACCATCCAAGAGAATTGACCAAGCATAATTTCTGAACTGCCCCAGTTAAAGGTCTGTTAAAATAAAATGCAACCCTGTCATATAAGCCCAGTATCTTTTAGAGCATTATCATATATAATGGAAGCCTAACACTTCAGAGAACTTCAACGAAGTATTTAATAATACCATCAGCTTGAACTTGTAAGGTAGTCTAGTTAGCATGGAAATCTTAAATTCTAAAAATACTTCTGGATGTTTTAATATATTAAAACTCATTGATACCTGAATGTGTGGGTGACTGGAGGCTAGTAGGCGATTTTTTTCCCTTCTAGCAACAAATGGGCTAAGTGGTGGACCTCTGTGGCTCACGGTTTCCATTTAAAAAACCAAAAAGCACATATACAGAAGAATCTAGTTAGGACATCATTACTCTGATAGTATTTTGCTGAAATGGGTTGGTGGACTTTAGGATTCTTGGCCAAGACTTTCTCAGATTATAAGTACCAGTCCAAATTAGTTGTCTGTATACAGAAGCCTTCACCACCACCATCGCAAAGGGGGAGTCAACCATCAGAGTGTAAATTAATGGCCCAGGGCCTTCTCTGCCCTCTGCTACCCTTCACATCCTCTCTAGTCTTGGTCACCAGCACAAGTCACAGGAAGTGGGCTCCTGACTGGTCTCTGTGTTTCCCCCAAACAAGGTATTTAAGACACTTCATTATCTGATCAGAAATACTTAGCTTTAAAAATACCATCAATCTTTTTCTCTAGGGTAAGATTAGAAAAAGAAAATGTTATATATCTGCAAATTCTCCAGGACTAGGTGATTTAAAATTCGACTTTAATATTAAAAAAATAAAATATTTAATATTTAAAAGTTGAAAATTTATTAAGATTTAATTTTTCAGATTTATTTTTGAAACTCAAAATGGAACCAAAAGTAGACTTGGTATTTAATAAGCAGATTTTTTTCAATAGCTATATGGTTAAGATATTACTAGTATACACTCTAAGAAAAACTAGAAAGTAAGACACTTAGGTCCTTTAACAAATATTTTCAAGGACTGTAATGAAATCTGATTGCAAAGTATTATGATAGAACACAAAATAGAATAAAATAAATCCAGACTTTCACTGAAGAAAGCGGACACTGTCATCTTTTTTCTTCCTAATGTTTCTACTTATCAAAACATATGTTATACTTACTAGTACCTTAAGCAAGATGTATCTGGTGGCTGCTCAAATTGTAAAGGCACGATTTTCAAAATCTCTCCACATTTTGTTCTTAAAAAATAATGCTATATCATCTTAAATACCAAGAGCCAGTCTTGTATAAAGGTATTGGGCCAAGGGCAGCCAAGGATGAGTAAGATGTGGGCAGTGCCCTAATCACAGCATCTTTTACATATCTGAAAAATGTCCTCACTGAACCTAACTTACAATCTAGTTTTTATTATCACTTTCAAAACTGCAAAATCATCTGCAGAAGTGCCAATAAAAAACATAGCTTAGAAATAATACTTTGAAAATAGAAAAATATGTTTTTAAGACGTCATAATAAATATCTCTCTAAACAATATCTTCACATCTCTATTAAAAACTTTCTTTGATTGTTTTTTTCTTCCCATGATATATAACGAATGGATCAATTCACCTGTTTATTCGCAGACGGCATGTCTTTACCATTAAGGTAATATTTTCCTTGGTTAGACTAAAATGTTCAGGTCAATTTTTTTTCTTCAAAACAAATCTTAAAAAATAAAAAAGCATGACTAATGAGTCAGAAAATCCTATCTTTCAACATTCAAGATATTCTAAAATGGGGTGTTATCTCTTTAAAAAAATATCAGAATCTATTTATAAAAGTAGTATTGAATTAATTTGGAATACCCAATCCTTGAAATATTAAAAAAAAAAACCCTAACATGAACTATTCAAAAATTTTCAAACCTCTAAATCTGGATATTAAAAATAAATTAAAAAAAATAATATATTTTTCCCTCTGACTTTGCCAACATGGAAATATTAGACCAAAGTAATTCTAACACAGCACATTTCTTGGACATGGTTTTGAAAGTAAGGACTGGGAATGACTAGTTCTACAGAATCAATATTTTTCTTCAGTGACTGAGTGATTCCAAGAAAATTAAGATCTTTCCATACAGACACTGTCATGTAAGACCAGAAAAACTCTTAAGGTTTATCTGCTGTGCTATTTAACTGGATCCAGATCAGATATTCTTATTTTAAAAGCTCTATTTGATGTATGTTATATTCTATTCTTGCCTCAAAATAACTAATTTCTGATACAGTAAAGAAGAAAACAGAAAACCATGGGTCCATGTCAGTGATGTCAAGTGGCTGTCCCCTGTCCTTTATCCACTACCTCCTTGGAATAATTTTCAGTTTCATGTAAGCCTGAACTTACAGAGAAAAGGCAGCTCTGTTTCTGACCATATCACAATTTTCCTCCTGTTGTTCTAAATTTTGACTCCTGAAACCATCAGATATTATTCTGTTAACAGAGCTCTTACATTAGGGTGTCTTATGGTTGCCTAACAATATGGAGTCTTAAACTTCGGTCTCTCATATAGTGCTAGCGGGAGTTCTGTAGCTCATCTAATATTAACAAGTAATGATACATACTGCATAATAATAGCATTATACCCATTCACATATCTCAGACTTAAATAACTCACATTTGTTATTCAATTTATGACTAATACATTTAGAATTAAGCATTTTACATGTTTAAAATGTAGTATAACACCTTCCCAAATCACGAACACCCACATTTTATATCAAATATTGCATCAAAAAGAGTGAATGAACTTAGTACAATACCGTGATAGTATAATATGGAAGATTTCCTTCACAGGCATTATATCTATTCTTGGCAAAGCTTATAGAGTTTAAATTATTTTCACTTATTGTCTCTCAAACATAAAATTAAAAAATTAGAGCCCAAATCAGTCAAGCACTTCTGTCACACGTTTTACACTTCAACATTAAAATTATACTCAGATGTATAGTGCTGTTTTTCCCACTGGATGTTTTGAAAAAAAAAAAGAAGGCTTTTCATTATTATGTGCAGTGACCACAGAAGCTGTGTACCTCTAAGTACACGCGGCACACTGCCCTGATACTACCATTCCGATGTTCCCTGTGGGTGGGTGAGAAAGGAGAGTGGTGGGCACCTTCAGAGAAGAAATCAGTGTTGGCTTTCCTCTTGATAGATGAACATGCCGCATTTTTTTTTAATAGGTTCACTTTCTCATAAGTGCTTGAATAAAGTGCCTTGACAGCTCAACTGACCACATCTTAAACCCCTAGGGAAGCTTCAGTTCACCAGCTTGATTTCTAGCGTTTGATCACAACTTGTTCATAAGCTCCAGACCCCACCCTAAAAGTAGGGAAAAAACAAAACAAAACTTCAAACTTGTGAGCTGTAGTGTTTGAGATTGTTCCACTTAATTTTGTCCCCAAAGAGATAGTGCATTAGGCATTTTCTACTTGATTTGATATCCACAAGGTTTATATTAGATATCACAGAGAGAAAGTACTTGAAGTATTGAATGTTTATAATTGATACACTGGGATTAGTCTAGTCCCTGATCACCTCATACTTATTCCCACAGTAATCTAGTAATGTTTCCAAATTCTTAACTATCAACACACTGTGGCAAACATGTTTATATGTAAATCCAGGAGCATATATTGACTCTAGCAGTTCAGGTCTTGCGCTGACTTAATGGATGATAGTTTTTAGTTGCATTAGTATTGTGGCGTCTTAACGTACTTAACAAGGAAGCGCAAAAATTATTTTAGTCAAATGCAAATGTCTTTATAGGTGGTCAGTATTGTAAATTATATCTATGCTAATGCAGATTAAAAGGGAAAATGATCTTGAAGAGGGCTTTATTTCTTCACGAGCATGGTTTGTCAGACTGCTGGCTGTCCTCCCACATCTACTCTCCCCTTTTCCATGGTTTTAGCTAGGGACAGCCTGCTTGGTTAAAGACCACATTTCCTGAACTCCTTTGTCTACAGGTGTGGCCTTGTGACTAAGTTTCACCCCCAGGGAACGTGAATGGAGATATGCCAACTTCTGCCTCACTTGCTTTAAAGGGACATTGCTTGCCTCGGACTGGTAGCCATTTTGATAACACAGGTAAGGAGGATGGTAAAGGACAAAATGGAGGTACCTGCACCAATGAATCATTTCTGGGGCAAAGCTGTCCCTCCAGGCTGGCCATTTTATTTTTGGGTCTCCTTATTATAGCAGCTTAGCCTTTGCCCTAATATGCCAGGTACTAACTGACCTCTATTAATGAAATATGGAGAATACTAAAAGACTTAAAATTTGCAAGCTTTGTGAATAAAGTACTTAGAAATACTTAAATTAAGTAAAGACCTCAACAATAGGCTTTTCTTTTTTCTATTGTTGATTCACCTGGCACCTTGGCCTTACGTTATAATGGAATGAACACATGTTCCGTCTATTGTTTCTTGGTCTGGGAGGATAAGGTTTTTGTTTTTGTTTTTCTGGTGCTGAAGGAAAGTGCAGCGTTTATTGCAGTACACCACGTAAGGAGTCCAGGGCAGGTAGTGCCCCAAACATCCAAACTGGGAATTTCCTGGCACTCCAGTGGTTAGGACTCCGTGCTTTCACTGCCAAGGGCGCGGGTTCAGTTTCAATCCCTCGTTGTGGAACTAATACCCTGCAAGCCTTGCAGCACGGCAAAAAAAAACCAACCAACCAAACAAACAAAAAAAACACCAAACCAAACCAAAAAAAAACCCCGGACTCCCCTGATAAAGGTTTTCTATGAGCCTATAAACACAGTGTCTTTTTGAGGGAGCTGGATTTATTTTTGGATGAGGATCATTCTACCCTTTCACTGACCCCTCCTGAGTGATAAGGAGGAAGGCTAAAGTGGCATTGCATGGTGGGAGGGTATTACTGCTTAAAGTTATCACCAGGCGCCTATCTCCTCATTTGTCAAGATGCCAGGGACTACTACCTGACATTTCACTCTGAGTATGCCAGAGATCAGTAAGACCAGAAGCAACCACCATGACTGGTCTCTGCCCTTAATGGAATTTTAAGGGGAAATTCTAAACAATGTAAGGTAGTAGTTACTAGTCCACCAGGACTGAATTGGAATTCTCAGTTGATTGCTCAGAGACTTCTGTTCTTAAAGATTCATTCTAAAGAAGAAATAGAAACATCCTCAACAGAATACCAGTGAACACTCTTTCACAGCTGCAGATAATCAGAATTTGAAGGAACCTTGGTGAGCACCACTGCGCATAGGCTTTTAGATGCCCTAAAATGGTTCTGCTTCGGGCAGTGATGGAGTGACAGGAACCAGACTTTCGCTCCTACTTCAAATAACTAGAAAACTGGATAGACTATATGAAACAACAGTTTTCACACACTGGACAACAGGCAGCATGGGACTGGCCCTGAGATAAGGGAAAGAAAGAAAGAAAAGCCAGACAAACTGCCTCAGCTTGCTGCCTAAAGCCATCTCCTTCTGGACCCTCCCAGCCTACAGCACAGGGAGGGAGGACCCAGATACAGCTAGGTGGTCTCTGTCAGTGGAGGACTCAGGTCAGAGCTCAGGGATGCAGGAGCTACAATTTGTAAGTCCGGGGTACCAGAAGGAGTGGAGAAAAATAATGGCTGCAGAATTTCCAATTTTGATGAAAATTTTAAACCCACAGATTCAAGAAAAGCTCAATGAACCCTAAGCAGAATAAACACAAAGAAAAACACGCCAAGGCACATCATAAGCAAACTGCTAAAAACCAGAGATAAAGAGAAAAGCTTAAAAGCAGTCAGAGATGAAAGATAAATCACAGAGGAATAAAAGTAGAAATGAAAGCAGACTACTTGTCAGAAATTAAATGTCCCAAAGGCAAGCAAGGAGGTACATGCAGGGTTCTGGAAGCAGCCCTGAGCTGGCCAGGCTGTATCCACTAGACTTAAAATGGATTACTGCAAACAGTCCTCCCCAAGTCTCTATCACTTGTTGCCCTGTTCTCTTCAATCTCACAGGTTCCCTTTTGGAACTGTGGTTCTTGTGCCTCTTCTGTGCCCTAGGTAAATGATTCTAGTTTCATCCTGTGCTACTAGTTTATCTTACATAATGGATCTAACACTAACACATTAGCTTCTCTGATGAATACCCACTATTTATGGAGGGCCTATGTGTACAAGTACTTGCTGGACAGTTCAAATTAACTGCCATAAGAACTCTGAAAGACAGACCTTTAATTAGTATGTATAAAGTACTTGAGTGTTTACTGCATACCAGATTTTGTCCTAAGCATTACCATGTCTTCCCTCGTTTAATTTTAACACTATTAACTCTTATGAGGTGGGTTCTATTATCATCACTATTTTACAGGTGAGGACACTGAGGCAGAGAGAAGTGAAGTAACTTACCAAAGACACACAGCTAATAAATGGTGGAGCTTGGGACTGAACACAGGCAGCCCACTCCAGAGCGTGTGTTGTCCTCCCAGGGATGCATCTGTCTTTTTGGTAGCAAGTGAGAGATGCAGTATGTCAAGATCATGGCTAAGCCGGGTAATTATGGCTAAGCCAGGAACAGAACCCATATCTGACTCCATGGCCCATCCTCCTTTCACCATGACACATTGTTTCTGACATTCTTCAGCATGTAATATGAATCTACTTCAACCCCTAATTGTCCCTTTAGGCTTTCACGTATTGGGTGATTTTTTTTTAACATTCATTTGGAAGGAGGACGGGAGCCAGAATTCTTAACTACATAAATGCCCTTATATCCTAGGTTCTAGATTCTCTCTCAACTAGAAATTATCTTTCTTTTCTCCGAGTAACAACACAAATAGCTAGCACATATTGAGAACCTTTTATGTGCCAGGTACTGTGCTAAGTAACTTTACATAAGTGATCTAAACCTAACCCTCACAAAAATCCTATGAGTTACATAACTTATTTACCATTCCCATTTTACAGGTGAGGAAAATGAGGCTTACAGAGAGTTTACTAACACTGTAAAGCCAATAGTGGAAGAGCTATGACTGGACCCTGAGTAGTCTAATGAGATAGCCCATGCGTTTATTATTTTGGTTCCTTTTGGTTGGAACTGTAGCTTTTGCTGTTTCTCCACCTAAAATAATAATAGCTAGGGCTTACTGAGTATATCATGTCATTTATACTTTATAACAACTCCAGGAAGTAGGCATATGATCACATTTTTAATAGAGTTCAGTTCAACTGAAGTTAAATGATTTACTCCCAAAGTGGTCTGGTTAAGATGTGAACCTGTCTCTTTTAACTCAAAAACACATTTTCTCTACCATACATGTCATTGTCCTTATAAATGTCATTCTTCTACGTAGTTCCCTGCTACTAGTCTTTCCCTGCTCCCATCTACCCTCAAAATTATGGCCAGTTACTTTTCTAAAATGCCAATCTGATAGGTCAGTTCCCTGCTGAAGAATGACCAATGGCTCCCCAGTGTACACAAGAAGGGTAAACATTTTGTTATGGGGACGGAGGCTCTTTACAACCTGTCTTCAAGATACTTCCCAGCCTCATGTCCCACAACTCCATTTCACATGCCCCACCTCCTTAGAAAAACCTGTGTATGGGCATTCTCTAAGTAGGTGATATTATTCATAAACCAGTAAGATAAAATGATTAAGTACAATGAATGGGCTTTAGACTCAAGAGACATGGGTATGACCTTGGTTTTAACACTTACTAGCTTTAAGGCCTTCCTTGGGTAAACTTCCTTAACCTCTTTTTATCTTTGCTTCCTCTTTTAAAAAATTAATAATAGTGTTGAAAGAGGTGAGAATTGAATGAAACATACACATGGTGCTCAGCACATAACTAATAAAAGTTCAATAAGTATTGCCTATAATTATTATATATTCACTACTATATAATTATATATTATAATTATTATGCCTGTTAAGTTCCTTCTATTTGTCCCTACTACCAGGAATATCTGTCTTCCACATACCCCTTCGTAACCGCTCACTTATCTTTTATTCTCCCAAAGACCCTCTTCAAGTGTCAACTTTTCTCTGTCTGAGTAAGGTGCCACCTCAGTTTCCTCTACTTCTCTGTGTTACAGAATTTATCATACTACTATAAAATTTAGCCTGTCTATCTCACCTGCTAGAAAGGGTCAGATAACAAATATCTTAGGAGGGCCACATAGTCTCTGTTATACTGCTCATGGCTCCTACTGTAGCACAAAGCAGCCAATTCAGACAATATGTGTAGACAATACGTAGACAGGTGGGCTGTATTCCAATAAAACTTTGTTTACAGAAATAGGCAGTGAGCCAACAGGGCCCACGGGCTGTAGTTTTCCAAACTCACATGCTAGACTATAATCTAGCTGAGGGTAAGAGCTGGGTCTTTCTTCTTTGCACCCTTAACCACAAGTTGGCCCAATAAATTGTTACTGAATTTAATAAGTGCATAAGTAAATGAAAGTTACAAAAGGTCTAAATTGTGTGACTCCTCTATCCTCCACAGCACAGTTTTATTCCCACCTATCACATCTGAAGGTAGTTAGTTGCTGATGTAGGTGTTTGCTCCTTTGTATCCTTTGGGCCCTGCAATGTGATGGACGCATAGGAGGTACTCAACAAAATGAGTATTGGTAGAAGAAATGAATTAAACATTCTTTCTGGTTTTGAGCATTAGAGAATAAAATAACTGTCTTGGACCAAGGGGGCTCCCTCCCCCTGCAACTCTGACTTAGACTGTCGTTGTGCTGGAATTCTACATAAATACTCCACAGAAATACTGGGTACTGGGTGCACAGGGATCAGGCTGTGGGGAAGCAGTGGAGTGATCAGAATTTCTAAGGTGTCCTCAGCATCTGTGCTCACTATCATCTGCTGCAGTGCTGGGAACCAGAATGCTAAGTTTGGCAGGTGCCTTTTCTTCATCTGAATCTAAATAACTACCAACATGAAAATTAGTTTTCCAAACTTATTTTTCTTAATATGTATGTTAGGCTCTAGTGGGGCGCAGAAAAGAGAGTACAGAAAAGATTAATATCAGTGTCTGCTACTGAGTGGTTGTGTAACTGCTCATAACAGACAAGATCACTGATTGAAAATATGATTTTGCTTTGCTGTAAGATATCAGACTAAGAACTCTTTTCTAAATGTCCTTTGTATACTGCAGCTTGCCCAGTGCTCTACCAGTTCTCTACTAATACATTCTAAAAATACATCTAAGGAAATCAACAAATAAGCTTATAAAATACAAT
This sequence comes from Grampus griseus, assembly GCF_964374135.1. NCBI lineage: Eukaryota > Metazoa > Chordata > Mammalia > Artiodactyla > Delphinidae > Grampus > Grampus griseus. The sequence continues at coordinate 88,175,618 of NC_139017.1, forward strand.
TTCAAACATACTCAGGATAAGGAAAACTAAGAGCTACACTAAGAGCTGTAATTCTTCTCATGGAACTACTAATATTGTGCTTTCTAGCCTCAATCTAATACAAACTTTGTAACCTTCATCCTCTACTCACGAGCATTTAAAAGAAAAAGTCAGTCTATTCTTTATTTTAGTGAGATACTCTTTGGACTACATACCTGTTTGGAAGATGATGACTGCCAAAGGTTGTACTTCCCCCAGGACCCACAAATAACCTCAGTCCTTCTTCTGCAATATACATTTACAGTATTTGTTATAGGTACAATTATTAGATTGTCAAATAATATTCATATTATAATAAATTCACATTTTACATTCAGTTTTGTTAAAGAAATAAAAACTTAAAAAAAGAACTACATACATGTTTTAAAACAGGCAGTTTAAAAGATATCCTAATAGTTACTTCTTGTTAACTTTCTTAAAGCCCAGTAAAGAAGACAGCTGTTCCTACAAACTTCCTCAAGCAGGGTTTAATTATTTTTCTTTACAACCAGTTACATAATGAAACTAAGTCCATTGTTAACTGCTCTCTATCCACACCAGCATGAGTAATTATAACTTTCAAATTGGTGGCACGTAAATTTTCAGTTTCAGTGAAAATGCTAAGGAGGGAATGAGGCATTCTGTTACTCACTATCATTTTAAGATCACCACCTAACCTTCCAAATTGCAATAGTGACTTGAGGTACTCATGCCCAGTTATGACAAAGCAGATGTAGGTATCTGTCATAAGGTATATAATCATGGCAGACATTGATGCATAGTTAAAAAATACAATAAAAGCTTTCTTTAAAATTGATATTTTTAAACTAAAGTTAATTCTTTTCCAAATTTGATATCCATTAAACTAAACTATCCAAGAACTAAAAAGTTATCTTCAGATTTTTATGGGTGTGAAATTTATTTTACAAATACCGAACACTCAGTATCATAACGTACTGACTCTTTACTGCTGACCACATTGATTATACAAACCCGGGTCACATACATCCATATATACTTAATGGTTATCTACACACCTTCTGCACTGGAATCTAGGCTGAAGTCTTGACTTTGTAATATTTTCTCCACAATATCATCTGCATCCACTCTGGTGTCATCAACTCGCTTCAGCTGAGATTCTACAGAATCTTGTTTCACTGGGCATCTTTGAAAATAATTTTTAAAAATTTCCTTTTTTATTATGTTATGAAAAAAAAGTGTTTTTTTTTTTCTTTTTTCCATTTAAACTGAGACCAAAATGATACCTGTTGAGTGTTTCGGAAGCTGTATCTTCTTTATCAGCTGTATCAAGACTTGGTCCAGCTATCTTTTGCTCAATTTCATCACATGGCTCTAGAATACTTTCAATTCCTGTTGATGTACTTCCCACTGAGGTATTTCTCCTGTGGCAGAACTCAGAGAAACTAGATGACCGGGAGTGGCAAGAGCTATACCCTGTCAGAGAAAATCACTCTGGATGTAACACTAGTATCAAACACACTGCAACCAAACATTCTCCTCCCGCACCATAGCAATTCCAAGTCCCTTCAGAGCAATTCAACTTCACTCTTAGCCTCTACCTGATACTTTTGACTGCTGGCTTGCATAGCTTGATGTTCTAGAATGTCCACAGGCACCAAGTTCATCTGGAACAGAGGCACTCTTTGCTGAGAGATCTGCAATAACATAATGTTACTATTACTGTCAACAAGTCAATGGTCAATTTGTATTCTAATCTACGTATTTTAGAAACTAAGTTCATTATCAAGTTACAGAGTGAAAGAAATCCCTTTAAATCAGTACAATGTAAACAACTGTGCTGCAAGAAATACTGTGCAAAGAACTTAAATACCTCAGTTTACTGAAGTGCTATAGTACTTTTCATAAGATTTAATAGCACTCTATCTTAAATAAAACTATTTCAGTTTTTATATTTAGTATTTCTCTTATAAAAAGGAGTCAGATGGATTTTTATAAATTCTCACAAAATTGCCAGGTTTTTGGGTGGTTTTTGAGGAAATCTTTCCCTAGATCCATCACGACAGTAGACACTTTGTTACTTTTGTGTTAGTGATGCTGGTGCTAGGCTATAATTTGGACAAATGTCTGTGGTTTAAATCAACACAGCGTGTGATGCAGCACTGAGAATGAGGTTCTTCAGAAATTGATTATAGTATTCAGTTTCAAAGTCAATGTACAAAAAAAGCAGTGTCAAAGCTATTTCTATTATTTTCCTAATAATGTGCATATTCCAGATGCCAATTATGTATTTCCAGAACTAGGCTTCTTCCACAGAATGCAGAAGGGTGACCATTTTCATTAGGGTGAAATATTTGGACACTAGAACTGTTTTTCACTTAGAGGCAAAAGGTAACTGAGTAACACCGCAATTATAGCAGCAGTTCTATAAATGATATTGAACACAGATGGGCCAACGAATGCTGCCAAATAAGTAAGCTACTGGAGCGACCTGGCCCTTCTGCAAAGGGTTTCTCATTTCTGGACAAGACTGTAAGGTACAAATCCAAACCAGCATCCCTAGTCCTGCTTGACAGTGGTCCTAAGCCCAAATGTTTGGCTACAGCAAATTCTGAACTAAAAGAGTTGGTTCACATCAAGAGTTATATACTTTACTCCTAGCATTGGCTCAGATCTTAATTCATCCATTTATTTATTGGTTTTCAAAATGTGTTCATTCAATAAGTATTTATTAAGCTCTTACCAGGTCAGTGCCCAATACTGTACAAGATATAGGGGTACAAAATAAATAAGATAAAATATATGCTTCACAGTTTAGAGTAGAAGCAGTTATAATACAACGTGGCAAGTACCAAAATACAAGCACCAAAAAGAAGCTATCAAGAGTTCCAAAGGACAAATGCATTGAACACTACTTGGTAATGAAGGAACAACCTCATAGAGGAGGTTAACTCCAGGTCTTTAACAATGCATAGGAATTTCTCAGCTAGACTAGGCAGGGAAAAGCATGCCTTGTCTGTGGGAAAGCAAACAGTTTGGTAAAGTTGGCATATAGGGTAGTGGTGTAGATGACTGAAGGAAAGAGAGAGATGAGCAGATGCCTGCTAATGAAGGACCTTCTCCTATGGGTTTAAGGAAGGAAATAATTCAATGGCTTTAAGAAAGGGTGTGGCTTGACCAGACTGACATTTTGGGAAGATCACTTTGGCAGCAGGATGAACAGGGGGTGAAGGAGTGAAGATTTTCATAATAATTCAGCTGAGATATGTTGAGCAGACACAAATGACAGTACTTAATTACTAACTAGAAGTGTGTGCCAGGATAACTGCAACAGAAAATACAGGGGGAAGAGTTAGGAAGACGACGTGCTGGGTATGTGGAATTTGAGACACCTGAGGACATCCATTCACTATTCATGGAATTTCTACTGTGTCCCTGGTCATTATGCTGTTGATACAAAGAAAAATTAAGACCTGATCACGAAGAACTTAGAAGCTTGCTGAGAAAAAAAGATAAACAGATGGGTTTCAGTCTAATGTGACATAAAGTGGACCTTTCCAAAAAGCATTTGGAAATATGTGCCTGTGGTCAGGACGGAGGCCTGGAGGCAACATGAATTTGTAAATCAAACATATTAACTCATATTTACATGATCACATTTACATTTTTGTGATAGTTAAATCCCAGGTACAGATGCCATCACCCAGGGAAAGTGAGTGGAGGGAACCAAATCCTAGACAGTATTGATATTTTAACAGGAAGGTGGAAGAAGATAAAGAAGCCTCTGAGAAGCCAGAGAAAAGAGGTGGCAGCCAAGGCAAGAGAAAGCTTCCAGAAAGAATAAATGGCCAAGTTATTCAGATAAGAGCAGAAAAAATGCCCACAGGATTTGACAGTCATGTTCTGGGAGACATCATCAGGAGAGGGCAGAATGTAGAAGCCAGACCACACATGAGTTTAGGAATAAATGGGCAGTATATTCTTCCTAGAATTTTGGCTATAACTTGCTCCCCTGAGTCTGAGAGAAAGAGGGCGGGGGATGGTGGGGGAAGGAGAGTGCGAGCCTATGGGAGAGCACTACATGGAGAAGGATGTAGGGCTAATGAGTATTTGGTTTCCAACATGAGAAAGAATTCATAATATTTAAATTCTGAGGAGCTAATGCAAGAGTTAAAAGTACACAAAGGATTCACTGATCCCAAATCAGGAAATTTGAGAATCCTTATCACGCATAAGAAATCTTATCTTTGCAATCTGAAAAGTGGTGAAGATGTTAACCACGTCACTACACCTTTCTTTTCATTCTTTCAAATAATAACCCTGGTCACATGGCGTGGGAGAAAAAAGGAAGCTCATAAATGCTTTTTCCCCAGCCAACTTGACATTCCCCCACCTGCTTTTAGCTCGGGGAGCAGCCTATGACTGGGTGTTTTCCTGGAGAAGTGGCCCCCAGGGTGTGGCCTGGGCCCAGCAGCAGGAACAGCAGCATCACCTGGGAACTTAGTCATGCAGCTTTCAGGCCCCAACCTAGATGTACTTAATCAAAACCTCTGGCTGCAGTGTCAGCAATCTATGGTTTAACAAGCCACCAGGCGATTCTGATGTGCACTAATGTTTGGGAACCCGTGAAAGAGGGTATGTGATTCATGGAAGAGAAGCACCACCTGAGAGATGACTGGCAGAAGCTGCTGGGCATGTGGAACAGGAACAATCCTGTCGTGTCCTGTCATTTCTGTGGGGAGTACAGGCATACAATGGTGGGGGTGGGAGTGTCACTGCAACATTTAGCTTTTAATTGGTCAGAGGATAACACACCCTTTAGACGAAATGAAGCATTGGCTTAAACAAAAATTGCACAATTGAAACTGCTGATAATTATTGGCCCATTTCAAGTTATATATACCCACAGAATTTTAAATCTGGGAGGGACTTTGGGATACTTTTAGGGTAGTACTGTTTCTTACAAACTGAAAAACCAGTAAGCGACACATCCATACCTGCTATCCCAAGATGAATTTTGAGAGTCTCTCCACCTTTTCTATCTTCTTCCAGAGATTCAGATTCACCAGCAATTGGTATAGACGTTGATGTAGAAGGAGGCCTGTAAATAAACATTTCTAAGGGTCAGAACTTGATTTCTGGTGAATCTGAAAGTTCGAAATATTGTTAAGAGATTGGTTGCGTAGTTACTACACAGCCTTAGTAAGGTGCCAGGTGATGTTGCCTCCTTGAGGATGAAAGTGACAAAAATCAACAAATAATGTATGAACATCCTCAAAACCTGAATAAAATTCACTGGGGAAAAATGGGTTTTTACACAACAAAAAAAGTGAGACCAGAAAGGGCACTGCTTTGGGAAAAGAGAGGAGGTATGTTCTCAGCAGTGTCGGTGGAGGGCGCTTTGTCAGCTCTACTTTCAGGCCAGGCAGGGATGTTTCTGTGAGACGGAGGTGGCGGCACAAGCCCCTTGGCAGCCGAGGCTGGAGGGGATACCTCATGCCTCCAGCTCCGGTGCCTAAGATCTCTTGTTGGCTCCATTAACTTAAATTATCCATGATTTTATCTTCTTCCTTCTTCCCTGTAAACAGTCCACCTGCCCCAGGGAGAGTCTATAAAGAGCCCCAGTTGTTTAGATTTGATATTTTGGGCTGGATTCTCTGGGAGTAGATGATGGATAGATTTTCACTGGCTCATTCAAAGCTCCCATCTCCACGTAGAAGGTGTGAAGCAGGGAGGGGCAAGATTGAGTTCTAAGAACTTCTTTTTTTTTTTTTTTTTTAAGAGGACATCCTTAATCTTTTGAGTTGGTTACTGAGAGGAAAATCACATCTTCCTAGAGACTATCCCTTGGTCACCTGAAATAAAACAGGAAGGCGATTGAAGGGGGATCATGAAGTTGATCCATTATGCGGCAATTCTTAAAATCTTACTGTATTAGTTCAATTCAGGCTAGTCAGGTCCTTGGGAATATAGACATTTAAGACGGCCATTAAACCTATTTAATTGATAGATTATTCCTATCCCAGGGTCTCCTAAATTTCAAAACTACATATCCTACTGGAATATGCAGGATATTTATCCTGCAAGTTTTTGTCCAACTAAACTCATACTCTTTCCCCAAATCTGTTTTCTTCCTATATTCCTCTTCTCTGTGAATGCCAATCCAAAAGTCACCAAAACTAGAATCCTAGATACTGCCTCTGTCTCCACACAAAAACTATTAGAACAAATAAGTGAATTCAAAGGTAGCAGGATACAAGATTAATATACAGAAATCAGTTGCATTTCTTTACACTAACAATGAAATACAGGAAAGAGAAAGTGAAGAAAAATCCCGTTTAAAACTGGCTAAAAAGAAAAACAATAAAAACAACCCTAGGAATAAATTTAACCAAAGAGGTGAACGACTTACATGCTGAAAACTATAAACACTGATAAAGGAAACTGAAGATGATTCAAAGAAATGGAAAGACATCCCATGCCCCTGGATTGGAAGAATATTGTTAAGATGGCCATGCTACCCAAAGCAATCTACAGATTTAAAGCAAGCCCTATCAAAATACCCATGACATTTTCTTTCTTTTTTTAAATGGATTTTTTAAAAAGTTAATTAATTTTTTTGAATTTTATTTTATTTATTTTATACAGTAGGTTCTTATTAGTTATCTATTTTATACATATTAGTGTATATATGTCAATCCCAATTTCCCATTTCATCCCACCACCACCCACCCTGCTTTCCCCGCTTGGTGTCCATATGTCTGTTCTCTACATCTGTGTCTCTATTTCTGCCTTGCAAACCAGTTCATCTGTGACATTTTTCTAGATTCCACATATATGCGTTAATATATATTTGTTTTTCTCTTTCTGACTTACTTCACTCTGTATGACAGTCTCTAGGTCCATCCATGTCTCTACAAATGACCCAATTTCGTTCCTTTTTATGGCTGAATAATATTCCACTGTATATATGTACCACATCTTCTTTATCCATTTGTCTGTCGATGGGCATTTAGTTTGCTTCCATGACCTGGCTATTGCAAATAGTGCTGCAATGAACATTGGGGTGCATGTGTCTTTTTGAATTATGAGTTTCTCTGGGTATATGCCCAGTAGTGGGATTGCTGGGTCATATGGCAGTTCTATTTTTAGTTTTTTAAGGAACCTCCATACTGTTCTCCATAGTGGCTGTATCAATTTATATTCCCACCAACAGTGCAAGAGGGTTCCCTTTTCTGCATTGGGTCTTCATTGCTGTGCACAGGCTTTCTGTAGTTGTGGTTAGCAGGGGCTACTCTTTGTTGCGGTGTGCAGGCTTCTCATTGCAGTGGCTTCTCTTGTTGCAGAGCATGGGCTCTAGGTGTGTGGGCTTCAGTAGTTGTGGCACGGGCTCAGCAGTTGTGGCTCGCAGGCTCTAGAGCACAGGCTCAGTGGCTGTGCTGCATGGGCTTAGTTGCTCTGCAGCATGTGGGATATTCCTGGACCAGGGTTAGAACCTATGTCCCCTGCATTGGAAAGCAGATTCTTAACCACTGCACCACCAGGGAAGTCCCACCCATGACATTTTCCACAGAACCAGAACAAATGCTCCTAAAATTTATATGGAACCACAAAGACCCAGAATTGCCAAAGTGATACTGTGAAAAAAGAACAAAGGTGGAGGCATAACCCTTCCAGACTTCAGACTATACTGCAAAGCTACAGTAATCAAAACAGTGTGGTACTGGCACAAAAACAGATATACAGATTAAATGGAACAGAATGGAGAGCCCAGAAATAAACCCACACACTTATAGTCAATTAACCTATGACAAAGGAGACAACAACATATGATGGAAAAAAGGCAGTCCCTTCAACAAGTGGTGTTGGGAAAGCTGGACAGCTACATGTAATCAATGAAATTAGAATACTGCCTCACACCATACACAAAAATAAACTCAAAATGGTTTAAAGACCTAAATATAAGACATGATGCCATAAAACTCCTAGAAGAGAACATAGGCAAAACATTCTCTGACTTAATAAGCACCCCAAAGTTCATAGCAGCACTATACAATAGCCAAGACATGGGAACAACCCAAGTGCCCATCAACAGATGACTGGCTTAAGAAGACGTGGTGTACATATACATATACATATATATATATATATATATATAAAATGTAAAATTACTCAGCCATAAAAATGAAATACTGCCATATGCAGCAACATGGATGAACTTGGAGAATATTACACTTAGTGAAGTAAGTCAGACAAAGACTAACATTATATCATTTAAATGTGGAGTCAAAAAAATAATATAATGAATCTATATACAAAACAGAAAGAGACTCACAGACATAGAAAACAAATTTATGGTTATCAAAGGGGAAAGGGAGGGATAAATTAGGAGTATGGGATTAACAGACACAAACTACTATACATTAAATAGATAAGCATCAAGAATTTATTGTATAGCACAGGGAATTATATACAATATCTAATAATAACCTATAATGGAAAATAATATGAAAAAATATACATAACTGAAGCACTCTGCTGTATACCTGAAACTAACACAATATTGTAAATCAATTATACTTCGATAAAAAAAAAAAGGAGTTCCCTGGTGGCCTAGTGGTTAGGATTTCACGCTTTCACTGCCATGGCCCTGCAAGCCACATGGCATGGACCACCAAAAAAAAAAAAAAAGTCACCAAAACTAGAATTCTAGATATTGCCTCTGTCTCCTTCCTATTCACTTTTCTTCATATCCAATCAATTTCCACATCCCGCAGATTCTCTCTTAACATTTTTTTTTTTTTTTTTTTTTGTGGTACGCAGGCCTCTCACTGTTGTGGCCTCTCCCGTTGCGGAGCACAGGCTCAGCGGCCATGGCTCATGGGCCCAGCCACTCCACGGCATGTGGGATCATCCCGGACCAGGGCACGAACCCGTGTCCCCTGCATCGGCAGGCAGACTCTCAACCACTGTGCCACCAGCGAAGCCCTCTCTCTTAATATTTTTCCTATTCATGATCTCTTCTCTGCCTCCACCAATTAATTGAGTTTGGCCTTTGTACCTGCATGAGTGCAAGCGTCTCCCAGGTAGTCTGCCTACCTCTATTCCATGCTACTCTTACTGTGGTCTTTGTGAATGTGCATATGAACATATTACTGTCTGATTTAAAACACTTCAATAGTAGGGGACCTTAAAGATGGCAGAGGAGTAAGACATGGAGATCACCTTCCTCCCCACAAATACATCAGAAATACATCTACATGTGGAACAACTCCTACAGAACACGTACTGAAGGCTGAAGACCTCAGACCTCCCCAAAGGCAAGAAACTCCCCACGTACTGGGTAGGGCAAAAGAAAAAAGAAAAAACAGAGACAAAAGAATAGGGACGGGTCCTGCACCAGTGGGAAGGAGCTGTGAAGGAAGAAAAGTTTCCACACACTAGGAAGCCCCTTCGTGGGTGGAGACTGCGGGTGGCAGAGGGGGAAAGCTTCAGCGCCACGGAGGAGAGCGCAGCAACAGGGCTGCGGAGGGCAAAGCGGAGAGATTCCCGCACAGAGGACCGGTGCCGACCAGCACTCACCAGCCTGAGACGCTTGTCTGCTCACCTGCTGGGACGGGAGGGGGCTGGGAGCTGAGGCTTGGGCTTTGGAGGTCAGATCCCGGGAGAGGACTGGGGTTGGCTGCGTGAACACAGCCTGAAGGGGGCTAGTGCACCACAGCTAGCCGGGAGGGAGTCTGGGAAAAAGTCTGGACCTGCAGAAGAGGCAAGAGGCCATTGTTTCAGGGTGCACGAGGAGAGGGGATTCCTTCCCTGTCTGCCCACAGAAGGCAGAGCCCCGCCTAAATGAGCTTCAGAGACGGGCGTAAGCCACGGCTATCAGCTCGGACACCAAAGACAAGCATGAAATGCTAATGCTGCTGCTGCAGCCACCAAGAAGCCTGTGTGCAAGCGCAGGTCACTATCCACCCCCACCCCGCCCCCAGAAGCCTGTGCAACACGCCACTGCCAGGAACCTGTGATCCAGGGACAAGTTCCCTGGGAGAACACAAGGCGCACCTCAGGCTGCTGAAACATCATACCCGCCTCTGCCTCCACAAGCTCGCCCCGCATTCCAATTATAACTACCATAAGTCTCCCTCCCCCCAGCATGAGTGAGCCAGAGCCCCCTAATCAGCTGCTCCTTTAACCCCATCCTGTCTGGGCTGGAACAGATGCCCGAGGGCGGCCTACACACAGAGGTGGGGCCAAAACCAAAGCTGAACCCCAGGAGCTGTGTGAACAAAGAAGAGAAGGGGAAATCTCCCCCAGCAGCCTCAGGAGCAGCGGATTAAATCCCCACAATCAACGTGATGCACCCTGCATCAAACCTTAATAGACAACGAACCATCCCAAAATTGAGGCAGTGGACTTTGGGAGCAACTGTAGATTTGGGGTCTGCTGTCTGCGACTGATTTTTATGTTTATCTTACTAGAGTTTTCAGTGTTTGTTATCATTGGTGGATTTGTTTATTGGTTTGGTTGCTCTTTCTTTTTTTTTCATTATTATTATTTTAAAAATACTTTTATTTTAATAATTTTCTTTTCTTTCTTTTTTTCTCCCTTTCTTCTGAGCCGTGTGGCTGACAGGGTCTTGGTGTTCCGCCTTGGTGTCAGGCCTGAGCCTCTGAGGTGGGAGAGCCGAGTTCAGGATATTGGATCACCAGAGACCTCCCAGCCCCATGTAATATCAATCAGTGAGAGCTCTCCCAAAGATCTCTGTCTCAATGCTAAGACCCAGCTCCACCCAATGACCGGCAAGTTCCAGTGCTGGATGTCCCATGCAAAGCAACTAGCAAGACAGGAACACAACCCCACCCATTAGCAGAGAGGCTGCCTAAAATCATACTAAGTTCACAGACATCAGAAAACACACCACCAGACGTGGCCCTGCCCACCAGAAAGACAAGATACAGACCCACCTACCAGAATACAGGCACCAGTCCCCTCCACCAGGAAGCTTACACAACTCACTGAATCAACCTCACCCACTGGGGGCAGAGACCAAAAACAAAAGGAACTACGAACCTGCAGCCTGCGAAAAGGAAACCCCAAACACAGTAAGGTAAAGAAAATGAGAAGACAGAAAAACACACAGCAGATGAAGGAGCAAGATAAAAACCCACCAGACCAAACAAATGAAGAGGAAATAGGCAGTCTACCTGGAAAAGAATTCAGAGTAATGATAGTAAAGATGATCCAAAATCTTGGAAATAGAATAAACACCAGAAACGTTTAACAAGGACCTAGAAGAACTAAAGAGCAAACAAACAGTGATGAATCACGCAATAAATGAAATTAAAAATTCACTAGAAGGAATCAATAGCAGAATAACTGAGACAGCAGAACGGAAAAGTGACCTGGAAGATAAAATAGTGGAAATAACTACCGCACAGCAGAATAAAGAAAAAAGAATGAAAAGAACTGAGGACAGTCTCAGAGACCACTGGGACAAATTAAATGCTCCAACATTTGATTTATAGGCATCCCAGAAGAACAAGAGAAAAGGAAAGGGTCTGAGAAACTATTTGAAGAGATTATAGTTGAAAATTTTCCTAACACAGGAAAGGAAATAGTCAATCAAGTCCAGGAAGTGCAGAGAGTTCCATACAGGATAACTGCAAGGAGAAACATGCCAAGACATATAATAATTAAACTATCAAAAATTAAATACAAAGAAAAAATATTAAAAGCAGCAAGGGAAAAGCAACAAATAACATACAAGGGAATCCCCATAAGGTTAACAGCTGATCTTTCAGCAGAAACTCTGCAAGCCAGAAGGGAGTGGCAGGACACATTTAAAGTGATGAAAGGGCACTATGAGGAACAGTATGGAGGTTCCTTAGAAATCTAACAATAAAACTACCATACGACCCAGCAATCCCACTACTGGGCATATACTCTGAGAAAATCATAATTCAAAAGGAGTCATGACCCACAATGTTCACTGCAGCTCTATTTATAACAGTCAGGACATGGAAGCAACCTAAGTGTCCATCGACAGACGAATGGATAAATCAGATCTGGCACATATATACAATGGAATATTACTCAGCCATAAAAAGAAACGAAATTGAGTTATTTGTAGTGAGGTGGATGGACCTAGAGACTGTCATAGAGAGTGAAGTAAGTCAGAAAGAGAAAAACAAATACCGAAGGCTAACACATATATATGGAATCTAAAAAAAAAAAAGTGTTCTGAAGAACCTAGGGGCAGGACAGGAATAAAGACACAGACTTAGAGAATGGACCTGAGGATACGGGGAAGGGGAAAGGTAAGCTGGGACGAAGTGAGAGAGTGGCATGGACATATACACACTACCAAATGTAAAACAGATAGCTAGTGGGAAGCAGCTGCATAGCACAAGGAGATCAGCTCGGTTCTTTGTGTCCACCTAGAGGGGTAGAATAGGGAGAGTGGGAGGGAGACATATAAGTGAGGGGATATGGGGATATATGTATATGTACAGCTGATTCACTTTGTTATATAGCAGAAACTAACACACCATTGTAAAGCAATTACACTTCAATAAAGATGTTAAAAAAATAAAGTGATGAAACCAAGATTACCCAGCAAGGATCTCATTCAGATTCAACAGAAAAATTAAAACCTTTACAGACAAGCAAAAGTTAAGAGAATTCAGCACCACCAAACCAGCTTTACAACAAATGCTAAAGAAACTTCTCTAGGCAGGAAACAGAAGAGAAGGAAAAGACCTACAATAACAAACCCAAAACAATTAAGAAATGGATATAGGAAGATACATATTGATAACTACCTTAACTGTAAATGGATTAAATGCTCCAACCAAAAGACACAGCCTGGTGGAATGGATACAAAAACAAGACCAATATATATGCTGTCTAAAAGAGTCCCACTTCAGACCTAGGGACACATACAGACTGAAAGTGAGGGGATGGAAAAAGATATTCTATGCAAATAGAAATCAAAAGAAAGCTGGAGTAGCAATTCTCATATCAGACAAAATAGACTTTAAAATAAAGACTATTACAAGAGACAAAGAAGGACACTACATAATGATCAAGGGATCAATCCAAGAAGAAGATATAACAATTGTAAATATTTATGCACCCAACATAGGAGCACCTCAATACAGAAGGCAAATGCTAACAGTCATAAAAGGGGAAATCGACAGTAACACAATCATAGAAGGGGACTTTAACACCTCACTATCATCAATGGACAGAACATCAAAATGAAAATAAATAAGGAAACACAAGCTTTAAATGACACATTAAACAAGATGGACTTCATTGATATTTATAGGACATTACATCCAAAGACAACAGAATATACTTTCTTCTCAAGTGCTCATGAACATTCTCCAGGATAGATCAAATCCTGAGTCACAAATCAAACCTCAGTAATTTTAAGTAAACTGAAATCATATCAAGTAACTTTTCCAACCACAGCACTATGAGACTAGACACTAGATATCAATTACAAGAAAAAAAAATGTAAAAAATTACAAACACATGGAGGCTAAATAACATGCTACTAAATAACCAAGAAATTACTGAAGAAATCAAAGAGGAAACCAAAAAATACCTAAAAAAAAATGACAATGGAGACACGACAACCCAAAACCTATGGGATGCAGCAATAGCAGTCCTAAGAGGGAAATTTAGAGCAAAACAATCCTACTTCAAGAAACAACAAAAATCTCAAATAAACAACCTAACCTTACACCTAAAGAAATTAGAGAAAGAAGAACAAGAAAACTCCAATGTTAGCAGAAGGAAGGAAATCATAAAGATCAGATGAGAAATAAATGAAAAAGATATGAAGGAAACAATAGCAAACATCAATAAAACTGAAAGATTGTTCTTTGAGAAGATAGACAAAAATAATAAACCATTAGCCAGACTCATCAAGAAAAAACGGGAGAAGACTCAAATCAATAGAACTAGAAATGGAAAAGGAGAAGTAACAACTGAGACTGCAGAAATACAAAGGATCATGAGAGATTACTACAAGCGACTATATGCCAATAAAATGGACAACCTGGAAGAAATGGACAAATTCTTAGAAAAGTCCAACCTTCCGAGACTGAACCAGGAAGAAACAGAAAAGATTAAAAGACCAATCACAAGCACTGAAATTGAAACTGTGATTAAAAATCTTCCAAGAAACAAAAGCCCAGGACCAGATGGCTTCACAGGCAAATTCTATCAAACACTTAGAGAAGAGCTAACACCTTTCCTTCTCAAACTCTTCCAAAATACAGCAGAGGGAGGAACAGTCCCAAACTCATTCTATGAGACCACAATCACCCTGATACCCAAACGAGACAAAGATGTCACAAAAAAAGAAAATTCCAGGCCAATATCACTGATGAACACAGATGCAAAAATCCTCAACAAAATACTAGCAAACAGAATCCAACAGCATATTAAAAGGATCATACACCATGAACAAGTGGTGTTTATCCTAGGAATGCAAGGATTCTTCAATATATGCAAAGCAATCAATACACCATATTAACAAACTGAAGGATAAAAAACATATGATAATCTCAATTGATTCAGGAAAAGCTTTTGACAAAATTCAACACTCATTTATGATAAAAACTCTCCAGAAAGTAGGCATAGAGGGAACCTACCTCAACATAATAAAGGCCATATATGACAAACCCACAGCCAACATTGTTCTCAATGGTGAAAAACTGAAACCATTTCATCTAAGATCAGGAACAAGACAAGGCTGCCTACTCTCACCACTATTATTCAACATGGTTTTGGAAGTTTTGGCCATAGCAATCAGAGAAGAAAAAGAAATAAAAGGAATCCAAATCAGAGAATAAGAAGTAAAACTGTCCCTGTTTGCAGATGACATAATACTATACATAGAGAATGCTGAAGATGATACCAGAAAACTACTAGAGCTAATCAATGAATTTGGTAAAGTAGCAGGATACAAAATTAATGCACAGAAATCTCTTGCATTCCTATACATGAATGATGAAAAATCTGAAAGAGAAATTAAGGAAACACTCCCATTTACCATTGCAACAAAAAGAATAAAATACCTAGGAATAAACCTACCTAAGGAGACAAAAGACCTGCATGTAGAAAACTATAAGATACTGATGAAAGAAATTAAAGATGATACAAACAGATGGAGAGATATACCATGTTCTTGGACTGGAAGAATAAACATTGTGAAAAACACTATACTACCCAAAGCAATCTAAAGATTCAATGCAATCCCTATCAAACTACCAATGGCATTTTTCGCGAACTAGAACAAAAACGTGCACAATTTGTATGGAAATACTAAGGACCCCAAATAGCCAAAGCAATCCTGAGAAAGAAAAACGGAGCTGGAGGAATCAGGTTCCCTGATTTCAGACTATACTACAAAGCTACAGTAATCAAGACAGTATGGTACTGACACAAAAACAGAAATATAGATCAGTGGAACAGAATAGAAAGCCCAGAGATAAACTCATGCACATATGGTCACCTTATCTTTGATAAAGGAGGCAAGAATACACAATGGAGAAAAGACAACCTCTTCAGTACGTGGTAATGGGAAAACTGGACAGCTAAATGTAAAAGAATGAAATTAGAACACTCCCTAACACCATACACAAAAATAAGCTGAAAATGGATGAAAGACCTAAATGTAAGGTCAGACACTATAAAACTCTTAGAGGAAAACATAGGCAGAACACTCTATGACATAAATCACAGCAAGATCCTTTTTGACCCACCTCCTAGAGAAATGGAAATAAAAACAAAAATAAACAACTGGGACCTAATACAACCTAAAAGCTTTTGCACAGCAAAGGAAAACATAAACAAGATGAAAAGACAACCCTCAGAATGGGAGAAAGTATTTGTAAATGAAGTAACTGATAAAGTATTAATCTCCATAATATACAAGCAGCTTATCCAGCCCAATATCAAAAAAACAAACAACCCAATCCAAAAATGGGCAGAAGACCTAAATAGACATTCCTCCAAAGAAGATATACAGATTGCCAACAAACACATGAAAGGATGCTCAACATCACTGATCGTTAGAGAAATGCTAATGAAAACCACAATGAGGTATCAACTCACATCAGTCAGAATGGCCATCATCAAAAAATCTACAAACAGTAAATGCTGTAGAGGGTGTGGAGGAAAGGGAACCCTACTGCACTGTTGGTGGGAATGTAAATTGATACAGCCACTATGGAGAAGAGTAGGGAGGTTCCTTAAAAAACTAAAAATACAACTACCATATGACCCAGCAATCCCACTAATGGGCATATACCCTGAGAAAACCATAATTCAAAGACAGACATGTACCACAATGTTCACTGCAGCACTATTTACAATAGCCAGGACATGGGAGCAACCTAAGTGTCCATCAACAGATGAATGGATAAAGAAGATGTGGCACATATATACAATGGAATATTACTCAGCCATAAAGAGAAATGAAATTGAACTATTTGTAGTGAGGTGGATGGACCTAGAGTCTGTCATACAGAGTGAAGAAAGAAAGAGAAAAACAAATACCGTATGCTAACACATATATATGGAATCTTAAAAAAAAAAAAAAAAAAGGTTCTGATGAACCTAGGGGCAGGACAGGAATAAAGACGCAGACTTAGAGAATGGACCTGAGGACACAGGGATGGGGAAGGGTAAGCTGGGACGAAGTGAGAGAGTGGAATGGACATATATACACTACCACATGTAAAATAGATAGCTAGTGGGAAGCAGCCGCATAGCACAGGGAGATCAGCTCGGTGCTTTGTGACCACCTAGAGGGGAGGGATAGGGAGGGTGGGAGGGAAAGATAAGAGGTAGGGGATATGGGGATATATATATGTATACATATAGCTGATTTACTTTGTTATATAGCAGAAACTAACACAACATTGTAAAGAAATTATGCTCCAATAAAGATGTCAAAAAACAAACAAACAAAAAAATGCTTCAATAGCTTCCTATGGGATAAAGCTCAAAGTCCTCAGAATGGCAATACAAGGCCCTTTTCAGTCTGGCCTAGACTTACCTCTTCAATTACCAAAATGCATATTTTTAAACAATGTCAAACAGCTTGGTGAAAAACCTCCTGCATTCAATATTCTATAAGAAATACTAACATGTAAAGGAAATACACTTACAAAGAATGGAGTCTGTAGTCTCAGTCACTAATCACTGATGGCGATGCATTCCTGCCTGTCTAAATTCTTATTTTTACTTTTTTGGCCATGCCGCATGGCTTGTGGGATCTTAGTTCTGTGACCGGGGATTGAAGCCGGGGCCACAGTAGTGAAAGCACCCAGTTCTAACCACTGGACGGCCAGGGAACCACCCTACTTATCTTTCTAATGCCACTACCTTTTGTTTTTCCTTTCACAGCTGGCCTGATTACAGTGTCTCCAACCATCTACCTCTTAGACCTGTTTTCCAGCCCTTCAGAACTCCCCCCGTGTGGCCTCTTCCCTTTCTCCCTCTCCATCAGTCTCCCTCTGGCTTCGCTCTTTCCTGTCCAGTCTGACTTCACAGCCATATCACTTTGAGCAATACCTTCAGTTTGGAGCTACTCATTCCGCAGTCTCAAAAAATCTGAAGAACCCCAACCCTTGATAATTTCAGCCATCTGTACAAACTGATCTAACACTGGGGCAACTAAGCATTATGGAGAAAATTCATTAACCACAGGGACTGATATTAAGGCAAATTTAGGATCTAAAATTTTAGCAAATTTACAATTTGAAATCTCCTAACATCTATTAGGAAATATCTCCTAACAGCTATTAGGAGAAATCTCCTAATCTCCTAACAGCTATTAGGAGAAATCTCCTAACAGCTACTAGGAGAATTTCAAATTGTTGAATAAATAATCACTGAGTGCCTATCACGTGCCACTTTTTTATTCTATTATCCATTTTGTTCTGAAAATGTTTTCATATCTCTTATCAGAAATTGTTTAATGTAGTTCAATTTCAGAATGAAAGGGATGGGATTATTTTAATTTCATGTAAAGTTAAGAGTATGTGAAAAATGACCTCCTAAAATGACACTACTACCTACTTGGTATTTCATAAATAGTCTCTCCATGCCCTGTAACAATGCTATAAACGTGTGCAAGCTGTTTTCTCTTCCTGGAATGTCTCTACCCACCTCCCCTGCTTAGTGATTTCCTATTCATCCTTTAAAACTTAGCTCAGTGTCACCCCCTCAGTGAAGACTTTCCTGGCTTTCAAGGAAGAGTAGTTAAGGACTCTCCTCTATGCCTCAATAACATCATATGTTGTGCCTCTGTCTCCCATATAAATAGTGAATCCTTCAGAGCAGGGGGTTGGTCTTATTGAGTTTGGTAAATGTTAGCAAAGAGTAGGCGATCTATGCACACGTACTGAATGAGAGAATACTGGGGAGTTGGACAAATTAGTTCTGTAACCTCTGAGCCTCAATGTTCTCACACCACAGAGTTGTTTCAAGAATTAAATTGGGACACAGTAATATTCATTAAATCATTTTGACAAGTGGTAATTTCCTCCTTTCTAGAATATGAACGCTCCAGAATCCTAGCTATTCAAGAGAGTATATCATCCCTAGATCTGCTTTACCACAAAATCATTAAATGCCAGTACATATAATTTCTCCTTTAAAATATCCTTTTCATAGGCATTAGTGGTTGGCTTTCTCTTCAGAGTCAGCTTCATTCTTTTTGAGAGCTGCTGGGTATTTGACAAATTGTACAGAACTATAAAGCGGAGTTTAGGGCAAGTGGTTAGAGGCTGACTTACCAGCTGTCTTCTTCATAAGTACGGGCTTTAGTATAAAATTTGTGTTTCTGAAAAATTGTTCGATCTAAGTCACAGATCTGTTCACAGACTATCAAAACTAGAATTTAACTCAGAGTGCTAAGAATCTGCTACACTCTTGTCTGTTTCTCTGGAAGGTTTTTGAAAACTTGTATCATGAAAAATTAAAAGACAGACAAAGGCAGAGAGAAGAGTACAATGACCCTCTCCAGCAGTTATTTACATCTTTGTCTTACAGACAAATACTCAGTCAAGTCCCTCAATTGCTCTGTGCTTTAGGGTCCTCATCAGTAAAAAGTGAACTTGCATTATACCCATACCTTAAAAACTGGCTTCATGAAGCTCCCTTAGGGACTTCAGGGGTAGTAGGGTACTATACCTTTTTTCTCCCTCAATAGACAAATATTATATACAGGATTCATAATGTATTTGTGCAAAGGGATTCTGTGGCTAAATATTCTGGGAAAGAAAGTCACCAGACTAGACAACTTCCAACTTTCAGCTCTTCAGTACCGTGATTTTTTTTTTGGGCCACGCCACTTGGCTTGCGGGATCTTAGCTCTCTGACCAGTGATCAAACCTGGGCCCTTGGCAGTGAAAGCATGGAGTTCTAACCACTGGACCGCCAGGGAATTCCCAAGTACTGTGATTTTACGTATTTGATATACACTGAAATACAACCTGGTAAAAAGAATTTACTTTTCACATCGGCAGTTCAAACATTTTTCTATTCAATCCATACTCAGTAAGTACATGGATGTTAGAGCTGTCCCTTTCCTACTGACAGTTGCACAATTTCAGATACTCAAAGAAAAGAGAAAACAAATATTGGGAGTTTGATTCTCCTGAGAAATACTTTCACGTTTCTGGGGATGAGGTAAAGTTCGTTTATTTTAATGAGTTATGAAAGTCTTTCTCTAGCCAGCCCGCTGTGTGTGAATGGGCTGTGCTGGGGATTCTTAGCTCTGATGCAGGGGATTTGCTTATTCCTTTGAGCCCCCTGAGGAGAGGTGACATGGAGAGCAGATAATCAGCATGCAGCACTGAGATGAGCTGCATATGGGATAGATGATAAAACGGCACAGGACAGACCTTCAAGATGGCGCAGGAGTAAGACGTGGAGATCACCCTCCTCCCACAAATACATCAGAAATACATCTACATGTGGAACAACTCCTACAGAACACCTACTGAACGCTGGCAGAAGACCTCAGACTTCCCAAAAGGCAAGAAACTCCCCACGTACCTGGGTAGGGCAAAAGTAAAAATAATAAACAGAGACAAAAGGATAGGGACGGGACCTGCACCAGTGGGAGGGAGCTGTGAAGGAGGAAAGGCTTCCACACATTAGGAAGCCCCTTCGTGGGCGGAGACTGCGGGAGGCGGAGCGGGGCAGCTTCAGAGCCGCGGAGGAGAGTGCAGCAACAGGGGTGCGGAGGGCAAAGCAGAGAGATTCCCGCACAGAGGATCGGTGCCGACCGGCACTCACCAGCCCGAGAGGCTTGTCTGCTCACCCGCTGGGGCGGGCGGGTCTGGGAGCTGAGGCTCGGGCTTCGGAGGTTGGATCTCAGGGAGAGGACTGGGGTTGGCAGCGTGAACACAGCCTGAAGGGGGCTAGTGTGCCACAGCTAGCTGGGAGGGAATCCGGGAAAAAGTCTGGAGCTGCCAAAGAGGCAAGAGACCATTGTTTCGCGGTGCGCGAGGAGAGGGGATTCAGAGCACTGTCTAAATAAGCTCTACAGATGGGCACAAGCCATGGCTATCAGCGCGGCCACCAGAGACAGGCATGAGACGCTAAGGCTGCTGCTGCAGCCACCAAGAAGCCTGTGTGCAAGCACAGGTCACTATCTACACCTCTCCTCCCGGGAGCCTGTGCAGCCCGCCACTGACAGGGTCCCGTGATCCAGGGACAACGTTCCTGGGAGAACACATGGTGCACCTAAGGCTGCTGCAACGTCACACTGATCTCTGCCGCCACAGGTTCACCCCGCATTCCGTACCCCTCCCTCCACCCTGGCCTGAGGGAGCCAGAGCCCCCTAATCAGCTGCTCCTTTAACCCCATCCTGTCTGAGCGAAGAACAGACGCTCTCAGGTGACCTACACGCAGAGACAGGGCCAAACCCAAAGCGGAATCCCAGGAGCTGTGCGAACAAAGAAGAGAAAGGGAAATCTCTCCCAGCAGCCTCAGGAACAGAGGATTAAATCTCCACAATCAACTTGATGTACCCTGCATCTGCGGAATACCTGAATAGACAATGAGTCATCCCAAAATAGAGGCAGTAGACTTTGGGAGCAACGATATATATATTTTTTTCCCTTTTTCTCTTTTTGGGAGTGTGTATGTGTATGCTTCTTTGTGTGTTGTCTGTATAGCTTTGCTTTTAACATTTGTCCTAGGGTTCTGTCTTTCCTTTTTTTTTTTTTTTTTAAGGATAGTTTTTAGCGCTTGTTATCATTGATGGATTTGTTTTTTGGTTTGGTTGCTCTCTTCTTTCATTATTTTCTTTATTACTTTAAAATTATTTTTAAATAAATTTTTATTTTTTTTATTTTAATATCTTTATTTTATTTTTTTCTTTCTTTTTTTCTCCCTTGTCTTCTGAGCGATGAAGCTGACAGGGTCTTGGTGCTCTGGCTGGGTGTCTGGCCTGTGTCTCTTGAGGTGGGAGAGCCAAGTTCAGGACATTGGTCCACCAGAGACCTCTCAGCTCCACATAATATCAAATGGCGAAAGCTCTCCCAGAGATCTCCATATCAACGCTAAGACCCAGCTCCACTCAACGGCCAGCAAGCTACAGTGCTGGACACCCTATGACAAACAACTAGCAAGACAGGAACACAACCCCACCCATCAGCAGAGAGGCTGCCTAAAAGCATAATAAGGTAACAGACACCCCAAAACACACCACTGGACGTGGTCCTGCCCACCAGAAAGACAAGGTCCAGCCTCATCCACCAGAACACAGGCACTAGTCCTCTCCCCCAGGAAGCCTACACAACCCACTGAACCAACCTTAGCCACTGGGGGCAGACACCAAAAACAACGGGAACTACGAACCTGCAGCCTGCAAAAAGGAGACCCCAAACACAGTAAGATAAGCAAAATGAGAGATGGAGAAACACAGAGCAGATGAAGGAGCAAGGTAAAAACCCAACAGACCAAACAAATGAAGACGAAATAGGCAGTCTACCTGGAAAAGAAATCAGAGTAATGATAGTAAAGATGATCCAAAATCTTGGAAAAAGAATAGAGAAAATACAAGAAACGTTTAACACGGACCTAGAAGAACTAAACAGCAAACAAACAATGATGAACAACACAATAAATGAAATTTAAAATTCTCTAGAAGGGATCAATAGCAGAATAACTGAGGCAGAAGAACAGATAAGTGACCTGGAAGATAAAATAGTGGAAGTAACTACCACAGAGCAGAATAAAGAAAAGAGAATGAAAAGAATTGAACAGTCTCAGAGACTTCTGGGACAAAATTAAACAGACAAACATTTGAATTAAAGGGGGTCCCAGAAGAAGAAGAGAAAAACAAAGGGACTGAGAAAATATTTGAAGAGATTATAGTTGAAAACTTCCCTAATATGGGAAAGGAAATAGTCAATCAAGTCCAGGAAGCGTAGAGAGTCCCATACAGGATAAATCCAAGGAGAATCACACCAAGACAAGTATTAATCAAACTATCAAAAATTAAATACAAAGAAAAACTATTAAAAGCAGCAAGGGAAAAGCAACAAATAACATACAAGGGAATGCCCATAAGGTTAACAGCTGATCTTTCAGCAGAAACTCTGCAAGCCAGAAAGGAATGGCAGGACATATTTAAAGTGATGAAAGGGAAAAACCTACAACTAAGATTACTCTACCCAGCAAGGATCTCATTCAGATTCGATGGAGAAATTAAAACCTTCACAGACAAGCAAAAGCTAAGAGAATTCAGCACCACCAAACCAGCTTTACAACAAATGCTAAAGGAACTTCTCTAGGCAGGAAACACAAGAGAAGGAAAAGATCTACAATAACAAACCCAAAGCAATTAAGAAAATGGATATAGGAACATACATATTGATAACTACCTTAAATGTAAATGGAGTAAATGCTCCAACCAAAAGACACAGACTGGCTGAATGGATACAAAAACAAGGCCCATATATATGCTGTCTACAAGAGAGCCACTTCAGACCTAGGGACACATACAGACTGAAAGTGAGGGGATGGAAAAAGATATTCCATGAAAATGGAAATCAAAAGAAAGCTGGAGTAGCAATTCTCATATCAGACAATACAGACTTAAAATAAAGACAAGAGACAAAGAAGGACACTACATAATGATCAAGGGAACAATCCAAGAAGAAGATATAACAATTGTTAATATTTATGTACCCAACATTGGAGCACCTCAACACATAAGGCAAATGCTAACAGCCATAAAAGGGGAAAACAACAGTAACACAATAATAGTAGGGGACTTAAACACCCCACTTTCACCAATGGACAGATCATCCAAAAGGAAAATAAATAAGGAAATACAAGCTTTAAATGACACATTAAACAAGATGGACTTCATTGATATTTATAGGACATTCCATCCAAAAACAACAGAATATACTTTCTTCTCAAGTGCTCATGGAGCATTCTCCAGGACAGATCTTTTCTTGGGTCACAAATCAAGCCGTGGTAAATTTAAGAAAACTGAAATGGTATCAAGTATGTTTTCCAACCACAACGCTATGAGACTAGATATCAATTATAGGAAAAAAATCTGTAAAAAATACAAACACATGGAGGCTAAACAATACACTACTAAATAACCAAGAGATCACTGAAGAAATCAAAGAGGAAATCAAAAAATACCTAGAAACAAAAGACAATGAAAACATGACAACCCAAAACCTATGTGATGCAGCAAAAAGTTCTAAGAGGGTAGTTTACAGCAATACAATCCTACCTCAGGAAACAAGAAACACCTCAAATAAACAACCTAACCTTACATCTAAAGCAATCAGAGAAAGAAGAACAAGAAAACCCCAAAGTTAGCAGAAGGAAAGAAATCATAAAGAGCAGATCAGAAATAAATGAAAAAGAAATGAAGGAAACAATAGCAAAGATCACTAAAACTAAAAGCTGGTTCTTTGAGAAGATAAACAAAATTGATAAACCATTAGCCAGACTCATCAAGAAAAAAAGGGAGAAGACTCAAATCAATAGAACTAGAATTGAAAAAGGAGAAGTAACAACTGAGACTGCAGAAATACAAAGGATCATGAGAGATTACTACAAGCAACTCTATGCCAATAAAATGGACAACCTGGAAGAAACGGACAAATTCTTAGAAAAGTACAACCTTCTGAGACTGAACCAGGAAGAAATAGAAAATATAAACAGACCAATCACAAGCACTGAAATTGAAACTGTGATTAAAAATCTTCCAACAAACAAAAGCCCAGGACCAGATGGCTTCACAGGCGATTTCTATCAAACATTTAGGGAAGAGCTAATACCTATCCTTCTCAAATTCTTCCAAAATACAGCAGAGGGAGGAACACTCCCAAACTCATTCCACGAGGCCACCATCACCCTGATATAAAAACCAGACAAAGATGTCACAAAAAAAGAAATCTCCAGGCCAATATCACTGATGAACATAGATGAAAAAATCCTCAACAAAATACTAGCAAACAGAATCCAACAGCATATTAAAAGGATCATACACCATGAACAAGTGGTGTTTATCCCAGGAATGCAAGGATCATTCAATATATGCAAATCAATCAATGTGATAAACTATATTAATAAATTGAAGGAGATATTCTCAATAGAGAATATCTCAATATGATATTCTCAATAGATGCAGAAAAAGCTTTGGACAAAATTCAACATTCATTTATGATAAAAAACCTCCAGAAAGTAGGCAGAGAGAACCTACCTCAACATAATAAAGGCCATATACTACAAACCCACAGCCAACATCGTTCTCAATGGTGAAAAACTGAAACCATTTCCTCTAAGATCAGGAACAAGACAAGGTTGCCCACTCTCACCACTATTAGTTAACATAGTTCTGTAAGTTTTAGCCACAGGAATCAGAGAAGAAAAAGAAATAAAAGGAATACAAATCGGAAAAGAAGAAGTAAAACTGTCACTGTTTGCAGATGACATGATACTATATATAGAGAATCCTAAAGATGGTACCAGAAAACTACTAGAGCTAATCAATGAATTTGGTAAAGTAGCAGGATAAAATATTAATGCACAGAAATCTCTTGCATTCCTATACACTAAGGATGAAAAATCTGAAAGAGAAATTAAGGAAACACTCCCATTTACCATTGCAACAAAAGGAATAAAATACCTAGGAATAAACCTACCTAAGGAGACAAAAGACCTATATGCAGAGAACTATAAGACACTGATAAAAGAAATTAAAGATGATTCAAACAGATGGAGAGATATACCATGTTCTTCGATTGGAAGAATCAACATTGTGAAAATGACTATACTAGCCAAAGCAATCTACAGATTCAATGCAATCCCTATCAAACTACCAAAGGCATTTTTCACACAACTATAACAGAAAATTTCAAAATTTATATGGAAACACAAAAGACCCCGAATAGCCAAAGAAATCTTGAGAAAGAAAAAAGGAGCTGGAGGAATCAAGCTCCCTGACTTCAGACTATACTACAAAGCTACAATAATCAAGACAGTATGGTACTGGCACAAAAACAGAAAGATAGATCAATGGAACAGAACAGAAAGCCCAAAGATAAACCCACGCACATATGGTCACCTTATCTTTGATAAAGGTGGCAGGAATGTACAGTGGAGAAAGGACAGCCTCTTCAATAAGTGGTGCTGGGAAAACTGGACAGGTGCATGTAAAAGTATGAGATTAGATCATTCCCTAACACCATACACAAAAATAAGCTGAAAATGGATTAAAGACCTAAATGTAAGGCCAGAAACTATCAAACTCTTAGAGGAAAACATAGGCAGAACACTGTATGACATAAATCACAGCAAGATCCTTTTTGACCCACCTCCTAGACAAATGGAAATAAAACCAAAAATAAACAAATGGGACCTAATGAAACTTCAAAGCTTTTGCACAGCAAAGGAAACCGTAAAGAAGACCACAAGACAGCCCTCAGAATGGGAGAAAATATTTGCAAATGAAGTGACTGACAAAGGATTTATCTCCAAAATTTATAAGCAGCTCATGCAGCTCAATAACAAAAAAACAAAGAACCCAATCCAAAAACGGGCAGAAGACCTAAATAGACATTGCTCCAAAGAAGATATACAGACTGCCAACAAACACATGAAAGAATGCTCAAAATCATTAATCATTAGAGAAATGCAAATCAAAACTACAATGAGATATCATCTCACACCAGTCAGAATGACCATCATCAAAAAATCTAGAAACAATAAATGCTGGAGAGGGTGTGGAGAAAAGGGAACCCTCTTGCACTGTTGGTGGGAATGTAAAATGATACAGCCACTGTGGAGAACAGTATGGAGGTTCCTTAAAAAACTAAAAATAGAACTACCATATGACTCAGCAATCCCACTACTGGGCATATACCCTGAGAAAACCATAATTCAAAAAGAGTCATGTACCACAATGTTCACTGTAGCTCTATTTACAATAGCCAGGACATGAAAGCAACCTAAGTGTCCATCAACAGATGAATGGATAAAGAAGATGTAGCACATATATAGAATTTAATACTACTCAGCCATAAAAAGAAATAAAATTGAGTTATTTGTAGTGAGGTGGATGTACCTAGAGTCTGTCATACAGAGTGAAGTAAGTCAGAAAGAGAAAAACAAATATCATATGCTAACACATATATATCGAATCTAAAAAAAAAAAAAAGAAAATGGTTCTGAAGAACCTAGGGGCAGGACAGGAATAAAGGCACATATGTAGAGAATGGACTTGAGGGCATGGGGAGGGGGAAGGGTAAGCTGGGACGAAGTGAGAGAGTGGCATGGACATATATATACTACCAAATGTTAAATAGATAGCTAGTTGGAAGCACCCACATAGCACAGGGAGATCAGCTCAGTGCTTTGTAACCGCCTAGAGGGGAGGGATAGGGAGGGTGAGAGGGAGATGCAAGAGGGAGGGGATATGGGGATATATGTATGCATATAGCTGATTCACTTTGTTATAAAGCAGAAACTAACACCATTGTAAGCAGTTATACTCCCATAAAGATGTTTAAAAAAAAAAAACCCAAAACGGCACAGTCCTAAAGGAAAGGAAGGGATGGGTAATATGTTATGTGAAGATATTCTGATGTATGTGCATGTCTAGGAAAGGAAAAGGCTAATATGTGATATCCTGTTTGTTAAAAGTAATAAAAATAGCAAAGTTTACCCCAAAAAAAGTCTTTCTCTATAACTATAATCTCTAAATTATCAGAATTTGTGGAGATAATACAGCACATAAGAGAATCTACTTTTTGAGCTCTTCAGTATTTGAGTTTCACAGATAGAGAGAGAAAATGGCAGAGAAAGGGCCAGAAAGCGAACATTCATAAAAAGCTCCTAAGAAGGAATGATGAATACATTTTATTCTACTAAATTTTAATGCTCATTTTCTCATTTCACCCTAAACATATTCCACTAGGAAAACATACTGTTACCTAAGAAACCAAAAATTGTTTACTCTCAAAAGAGCAGGAAATAAAGAAAGCAGCCAGGAAATTATGGTTTGAGAGAAAACAGCACAGGAAGGCTAAGTTTTACAAAAATGCATAATTTTAATCAAGAATTGATTTGTGTTAAATATATATATTTTCATCTTTATAAAGTAGTATGTAAATAGAGAACTACATGGATCTTGCTACATGGAAGTTGATGCTTAGGGAATTAATTGTTTTCTTTTCTAGATGTATATTTTTTCTCAGATATTTAAATGATATCTGATTATTTTTTGGTATAAACTTATTTATTTTTGGCTGCGTTGGGTCTTCGTTGTTGCGCGTGGGCTTTCTCTAGTTGTGGTGAGCGGGGGCTACTCTTCTTTGCGGTGCGTGGGCTTCTCATTGCTGTGGCTTCTCTTGTTGCGGATCACGGGCTCTAGGTGCACGGACTTCAGTAGTTGTGGCACGCAGGCTCAGTAGCTGTGGCTCGCGGGCTCTAGAGCACAGGCTCAGTAGTTGTGGCGCACGGGCTTAGTTGCTCCGTGGCATGTGGGATATTCCCGGACCTAACCCGTGTCCCCTGCACTGGCGGGCAGATTCTTAACCACTGTGCCAACAGGGAAGTCCCTAACTTTCATTTTTAACTATTAAGTGTCTTCAAGATTGCTGACAGGCATCCTATTGCCTTTTCCCATTCAGCTCACTCTCTTGCTCTCTGAGAAGACTTTTACACATTTTTTTCCTCTTTGCTCAAACCCCCACCTCCATCTTTCCCATCCTCGCTTTTCAATGATTAGCTCATTTCCTGTATCACTAAGAAAAGGAGCAATTTGAAAATAACTTCTATATGTTTCCACTTCGCATATATATGCATCTGTATCCACACTCTCTGTCTTCATCCCTCTTGACAATCCAAGGACACTGTTCTAGCAATTGGCCCTTTTGTCTTCTGCACCACATTTCTCCTTGTCTACTGGACCATTCATATCAGGATACAAGTATGCTGTGCTATCTCCCATTTAAAAAAAAAAAAGATAAAATCTGCCCTTAACCCCACATCCTCTTTTTATTTAGGACCCCGTTTTTCTGTTCCTTTTTTGTAGCAAAATTCCTCCTAAGAATTGTTTACCCTCACTGTCTCCAATTTTTCTCCTCCAAGACTTTCTTTAATCCACTCCAATGTGGCCGTAGTCTAAAAGCATTCCACCAGTGCTTGTCAGAGTCACCAATGGTCTCTATACCGCAAAATCCATAGGTCAATTCTCAGCCCAAGTCTTCCGTGACCTAATTCCATAGTGTGTGGCACAGCTGATTACTCCGTCCTTTTTGAAACACACTCTTTACCTGGTTTCAGGACAGTAGTCTCCTTTGGTTCCTTCCTCCTATCTCACTGATTGCTCCTTTGCTGGTTCTTCCCTATCTCACCGACCTCTAACATGCGGGAGTGTCCCACACCTCAGTCTGTGGTCCTTTTCTTTATTTATACTCATTCCCTGTAGGTCATTTAATCAAAGCTCATGGCTTTAACCAGTACCTATGTGCTGATGATGTCATGATTTCCAAATTTGTGTCTCCAGTCTAGGCCTCCCCACTGAACCTTATAGTGATATATCCAGCTGCCTACTCAAAATGCCTGGCTGGGTGTTAAACAGACATCTCAAACTTAACATGTCTGATACACAAGCTCGCAACCTGTTCCTCTTGTAGGCTCTCTCATTTCAATAAATTTACACGATTCTTTACTCAGGCCCAAAACCTTGGATTACAAAACAGCCTCCTAACTCATCTACCTATTTCTGCCCTTGGCCCCTTCACTGCTCCCACAAATTGTCTATTCTCTACCTAGCAGCCAGAAGTTTGATAATCTTATATTTTACTCCTCTGTTTTAAAGCCTCCAGTAGCATTTTTTTTTTTTTTTTTTTTTTTTTTTGGCTGCGCCGTGCGGCACACGGGATCTTAGTTCCCTGACCCGGGATCCAAGCCAGGCCCTGGCAGTGGAAGCATGGAGTCCTAACCACTGGGCTGTCAGGGAATTCCCAACACTCCAGTAGCTTTTTATCTCACTCAGATTATAAGTGGCCTATGAGACTATTACTATGATGGCCTACAAGATCCTTTATCATCTGGTCTCATCTCTTATCACCCTCCTCCTCACCCACTCTGCTCTAGACACACTGGTCTCCTGGCAGTTACTTGAATATGCCAAACACCCACCTCTCTCAAGGCCTTTGTCCTTGTTACTGCTGTCTCAAATGCTCCGTCCCCAAATATCTGCATGGCTTGCTTCCTACCTCCCTCAGGTCTCTGCTCAAATATCACCTTTACCAGGAAGGACTTCCTTGACTATATAAAATAGCAACACTTCTCGCACCATGCCTCTCCTACCCTGCTTTATTTTTCTCCAAAGCATTCATAACTATCTCTATAGTATATATTTACTTGTTAGCTTGTTGTTCGTTTTCCTCTTAGAGTACAAACTCCAAGATGTCAGGGACTTGATCTATTTTTTTCACTGCTGTTTCTCTAGTGCAGCGGTCCCCTACCTTTTTGGCACCAGGGACCTGTTTCCCGGAAGACAATTTTTCCATGGACGGGGGTGGGAGGGTGGGGGGTTCAGGCGGTAATGCAAGCGATGGGGAGCGATGGGGAGCGGCAGATGAAGTTTCGCTGGCTTGTCTGCCGCTCACCTCCTGCTGTGCAGCCCGGTTCCTAACAGGCTGCTGACTGGTACCGGTCCGCGGCCCGGGGGTTGCGGACCCCTGCTCTAGTGTCTATAGATTAGGGCCTAGCACATGGCACTTAATAGGTATTTATTGAAGAAATGACAAATCTACAGAGATCAAATTAAAAAGTTAAATTTGTATAATTTCACCCAAAACCTGAAGATGACAAAAGACCCATGGCTTAAATAATTTAGAGCATGGAGAGTTTGTTTGGTAATAAGTAATAGTAACTTCTGTAAGGGTCAGGTCAGTCTCCTAAAAGAAGAACTATTCCTTCACTGGTATTAGCCTACAAACACTACATAATATGAATGTGAAAATTTAAACAAATAAATCACTATTAAACTTTCAGACAAATAAGTCATTTACTGAGCATCAACTTACGTTTTAAAACATGGGTCACCAGACATCAGTTGCATACTGATTAAAACCTAAACATAAGAAAAAGAAATATTGTAATTATAAAAATCTTGAGAGGAAAAGCCATATTCTGCTAATCTATGCACCTTCCACATCACCTAGTCCAGTATTTCCTATTTATAAATAAAATGATTACTGAATTGGGTTATATCCAATATTGAATTGCTGCTTTATACAGACATAGGTTAAAAATCATTTTCAACATTAACAACTTTGTCACTGCAAAAATAAGAGTGGAAAAGATGGAAACAAAAAGCAAGGGCTTCATCAGTAACAATCTTCTGGGTGTGTGCTGTTCTGGTCTATTTTATCTGTCTTTCCTCCCAGACTCCTGTGGTGTTTAAGTGTCTGGAATGTTTTCCTCCAACATGTTTCCCATAATGATGCTTTCAGGGGTGCCTGCTGGTGGCCTGTAAGAGTAGAATGCTTCTGGCCTTTGCTCTAGCTTTGGACAAGAATGAATGAATGTAGTTTTTAATCATTCATGATTTTATTCATTCATGAAGCAATTATAATATTTTGTAAAGATCAGGCTTAGAAATATCTGATCTTCCTGACACCCGAGCTATTCAAGACCTTTCACCCACAGTAAGAGGCATTTCCTCTGGAGGATCTCTATATGTGTTTATCCTGAAGACTAAATGCTTAATTCAAGTCTCCACATACCTATTAGCAGCATCTGAAATATGAAATGCACAGGGTTATCTCTGCAGTTCCCCATTCTAAGAAGCTAAAGAATAAAAGGACCCGATATTTGGAGAAATGTGAACTCTCATACACTCTGCTAATGGGAATGTAAAATGTTTCAGCCACTTGAAAACCAGTCCGGTAGCTCTGCAAAAGGTTAAAAGCAGAGTTACCATGTGACCCAAGAATTCTGCTCCTAGAGTACTTACTCTTGGATACATGCCCAAGAGAAAAGAAAATATATGCCCACAAAGAAACTTGTATATGAATGTCCATAGCAGCATTGTTCATAATAGCTAAAAAGTGAAAACAACAAGCCAAATGACCATTAACGGATGAATAAATAAAATGTGGTATAGCCATACAATGGAATATTACTTAGCCACAAAAAGGAGTGTAGTACTGACACATGCTACACCATGGATGAACCTTGAGAACATTATGCTAAGTTTAGAGAAGCCAGACACGAAACATTACATATTCTATAATCCCATTTATATGAAATGTTCGGAATAGGTAAATCCACAGACGGAGTAGATTAGTGGTTGTTTAGGCTGGGGGGAAGGGAGGAGAGTTGGGGCAAAGTGGGAAGTGACTGCTATTGGGCACATACGAGGTTTCTTTTTTGGGGTGATGAAGATGTTCTAAAATTGATTATGGCAATAGTCGGACACACCTATGAATATACTAAAAACCATTCAACTGTGTACTTTGAGTGAAATGTATGGTAAGTGAATCATAGCTCAATAAAGCTATAAAAAATTTAGAAGTACTCAATGTCCTTCTCTACCTACCAAATGCATCAGCTTCTCTCTCAAGGTACTTACTATGTGACTTTAATGTTCTTGCCACCTTCTAGAAAGAAGGAGTTAGCATCTGTAGAATATCCACCCTGCCCCAGAGTATACTAGGCTCTGTGAGGACACTACTGCAAACACATTCTGGGAAACCTATCAGGCCAAGACCTTTTAGAGAAGGTCTCTGGAAACAGCCTCCCCTGCCTCCCAGATTCTGCTGACGTCATCACAAGCCAATGCCACTTAGCAGCTGAAGTTCTAGGGAGGGCAGGGAAGCTGTGAGTAACCACAGGAAGTTGGTCTACAGACAGAATGATAATGCAGAGAGGCAAGAACAGTCCCTGAGAGGCCTAGAAAGCTCCTTTAGCTCCTGGGAGTTCAGGTCTTGTTGTGACTTCCCACCCTAGGGCTCTATGAAACGTCCTTGTGTTTGAACTAAAGTTCTCTTCTACATGAGCTAACCTGAGGGATTTCTATTCCATCCAACTAGTGTTGGCAAAATCACATACAGTAACTCATTTAGGCCTCAAGAACAGGTCCCTGGGGTAAGTACTGCAACTCCCCTTTTACAGAGGAGGAAACAGTTGGGCTGAGGTGAAGTGCTTACACAGGGCTCCAGAGATCTAAGAACAAACACAGAGCCCTGATGCCATAATCCACGCTCCTGCCACGTGGCTGGGGTTATGCTCCTTAAGCTCCCTAAACCTCTGGCTACTCAAAAAATTCTGGTTGAATGAATGAATGAATACCTAGAGTACTATTATTCAGAAATGGTATATTTTTGTTGGACCAGAATTTAAAGCTTTGCTAATGCTTTCTGAGATGCTGCTATTCTCTAGGTACTGATTGCCTTTTAAGAATCAGCCATAGGATCTTATTGTGTTCTGGGAATAATAATGATAATGGTAATAGTAACAAAAACCTTAACAGTAGTCATGAATTAAGAATCTATTAAGTGCCAGGCATAAACTAAGTGGGTTTGAAAACTGTTAGATATAGGGTAATTCTTTTGTCCACTAACTTCTGACCATTCAGTTTTTATTCAGGATTATTTTCCTTTCTTATCATGAGATAACTTACCATAATGGGGTAAGCCTAACTAAAACACAGCAAAAGGTTTATCCAGTGAGTTTTACCAGATGCAAGGTACCTTACAAACATTTTCTCTACTGGTTTCATTTAATACTCCAGCTCTCTGAAGTGTGTATTCCCTCTGGATTCACCAGAATACATGGCTCCTGAAGGTACTTGGAAACAGTAGGGCAGATGCCCAAAGTGAGTTTCACTTGTTGCGAGAGAACCCAGTGACTTCTATGTGCCCACCACAGCTGCTTTGGAAATCACCTCTTGGGAGCTACAAGCATATTGTAAGGTATTCATTTACGATGCTCCTTCCCTTCCACTCATCGAGCCCTAATGCTGTAGTGGTTGTGTGTACTCTTCCCTGAACGTTTACAGCACCATGTGATCATGAAGGTGAACATTTGTTACTTTTCAGTGCTTCTGTGATTTGGATAGTTTTTTCTTCTACATGGTGAGTATTTCAGTGGTATGTTCAGCTCATGATTTCAATACTGATTCCCATCTTGCCCTTGACAGTATATACCTATGATTATTTAAAGGCAGAGAATCTCATTTGTTGACATGTAAATCTAGAAACGTGCTTACTTTAAGAATGGAATTATCCTGTCTTGTATTTTTGGTATCATAGCCTTCCAGTAAACAGCGACGAGTGGTATTTCCTGATCCAGCAAACTCTGCCAGGTTTAGATCTGCAAAGCCCAGCTATGAAAAGAAAGATAATTATATTAATAGAATATCTACTAGGCTTCTATCATATTATCTTTAAAATAAACATTCAATCCATGCTCTAGCCAAGTGGTCTCAAACTTCAGTTATTTGCAGTTTTTGCCAACTTAACAACACCTGTTCTATTCTTTGCTTAATATTGGGTTGGCCAAAAAGTTTCTTCGATTAATGAATACGTTGTTCAATCAAGTTCTTGGTGAAAATGAAAAATGTGTCTTTTTACTTAAAACCGAACGAACTTTTTGGCCACCCCAAATGTTTGTTAAAAAATTGGCTCCCTTTTTGCAAAAATGTACCACCTATTCTACTCTTGTCTTAAGCAATATGATCTCTGAAATCACATATTTGATTGCTAAATGTATTTTTCTGCACACATTAAAATATATAACTTAATGTAAAAATAATGCATATTAAACAACTGAAATCACTGCAGGTTAGCAGTGGTGCTCACACCGCTCTATGGGAAATACTAGCAGACCAATCATGGTCATTTGCACACACACAGAGAAAACCAGTCAGACTCTCCTCTCCCTGTTCTGGTCTGGCTCTATTCCCAGTTAACCACTGGTGACTGCAGATAGTTAGTTGCAGGTTACTAAGTTCTCACTGCCCACCCAAGAGCGAAATGATTTAAGTGTATCACATACTTCCTTTGGTACAAGCTCCTCCTCCTTTACCACCTTCCACAACAATTGTCTTGCTGGTCCCCCATGAGCTGAATCTCTCTTTATGAAGCCTTCTTCCTTCCTTCCCCACACCAACCTTCTCTGCTGTTACCCAGAAGCTCAGCTCAAACGCATTCCTCCCTCTTATTACTACTCGGGTTTGGTCCCCATTTTCTGCAGCTACCAAAGATTACCCTATGGTTTTCCTCTGATGCTGCTCAACCCTATTTCTCATTTCCAAGTGGTACAAAAAATCACTCCTTTATATCATTATTTTTTGAACACTCTATTCTATATGACTAAGTGTATACAGTCTTTTATTAACAAAAAAATGTGTTGAGCTTGCAAGTACATCTCCTTGAATATATAATAAAAAGTATTATACACGTCAAACCCTGCTTGATTTTAAGTTGAGTGCTGTGATTTTAAGTTGCCTGCTTTAATGCTTTAAAACATGCAGTGAAGAACATATGAATGGCATTTAAGATGAAGATTTTTATTGTAGGATGGAGCATTATTTTAGTGGTTTTTAATTGGTATAAGAAGAATGAAGAATAAGAACTTAAGAGACCAGCTGAAGGACCACAAGCTCCAAAAGCAGTAAGTCAGGAACATATCAAGCCACAGGTAATATCTACCTAATCTTCACATGATTACTCCGGTCTTACTGCCTTTTTTAGGGGTCCAAGAGATCAGCAAAAAGCCTGGATATGTCCAGGGCAAAGCCACATCCAAATGAACATGGGAAGACTCCTGTGGCTGTGTGATCACACGTCATCCACATGCCTTATTTCATACATTATCCTTTCTCTTTGAACCTCCAATACCTTTTCCATCCACACTCTTTGCTGATGCCTTGCTTCCTATTTCACTCAGAAATAAAAGCAATCAACAGAGCATTCAACTTCCACAAGCTCTGATCACCAGCCACATCTACTCGCCTACCTGAATCTGTGCCCACATGTTTACCTTCCCACTTACTGTAAGTGAGCTGGCTGCGCTCCCATCCAAGGCCAACCACTCTCCTCTCGCCTATTCAAGTTCATCGCTTCAGGGATTCTTCCCTCTCTATGGATCATTCCCAGAACACAAACATGCTGGATTTTCTCCCATCTTAATGAACAAAAGAAAACAAAACCTCATGCCATACCTCTCTCCAGTCTACTGTAATATTCTTCTGCTCCCCTTTGGAGCAAGACTCCTCGAAAGACTTGTCTATATTGACTGTCTCTGATTCCTCTGTCCATGGCCACCTCGTCTACTTCATTTCCCCCTCTCCTCCTCATCCACTCTTCCAGCCACAAGGTCCTCTTCCTTGAAAAATGCGAAGATCACCTCAAGGCCTTTAGCACTTACTGTTCTTTTGCCTGATACATTCTCTCTCAGATCTCACAGCTTTCTTCCTCACTGCATTAGGGTCTATGTTCAAATGTCATCTCTCTAAAGGGGCCTCCCCTGACCATTCTAGAACATGCCTGACTCCCCCCTCCCCTCCCCTGTAGCTGTCACTACAGCTTATCTGCTTTATTTTTCTTAGTAGCTATCATCACAGCATGTATATACACATTTCATATTTATTTTATTGTCTGTCCGCCTCCCTCAATCCCCCATTAGAATGTAAGCTCCCCAAAGTCAGGGATTTTTGTCTGTTTTGTTTACTGCTGTATCTCTAATACTTAAAATAGTGGCAGGAACAATGCTTGGCACATGGTAAGCAGTTAACATGTATTTTTTGAATAAAAAACAGCCCTTTGGCTCACGATCCACTGTTGGAATGCTGGTATTACAGTCACTAAGCATAAAGCAAGTTTTTTTAAAAAAAGAATCTGGTCAGTCCCCATTAAGAAAGCATGCTAAGGTCAACATTTACTGAGCACTTTTTATGTGCCAGGCCCTGCTTTAAATACTGGAAAACAGTGATGAACAGGACAGATAAGAACCGTCTTGCAAGAGCTTACATTGTAATGAGGTACAAGAGTCCATATTTCCTTATGATTTTCTCTTTGGTTTCACTGAGATAACTGTCTCAGTAAAATGGCATATATATATATAATATAAATTGTAGGTATAACTGTGGTAGAGCTTCCTTCAATTGGCAAATAATTTTGAGCATCTTCATTCCAGATAATGTTAGGTATTAGGAATGTATATTATTCCTATTCTCAAGGAACTCATAGTTTAATAAGGGAAGATAGAAAAGGAAATAAATTCCTATAAAAAAGTATAAGTGCTGTGATAAAGGAAGGCACAATTACAAGAAAGAGAGGAAAAGAAAATTTCTCAGTGGGGAGGGATGACTAAGTTGAGTTTTTAATGATACATGAGTCTACAGAAGCACATGCATGGCAGGGAAAACATCAAGTCACAAGGCAACAAGGCTAAAACAGCACGGCACACTCCAGGAATGTTCTCTGGGCAGTATGTCTGAAGTATAAGGATGACTGAGTGAGTGGGTGAGTATGCAGATAGATGATTTGCAAACCAAGATGGGTCCAATATGCTAGGTTAAAGACTTTTCATTTTCCTTTACAGGCAATAGAGAGCTGCTGAAGGACTAAAAGTGGGGGAAGGATATGATCATCTTTGAATTTCAGAGCAATCCCTCTGGCAATAATATAGAGGATGAACTGGCGGGAGACGACAGAGACACAGAAAAGATAGGAGGCCAATGCAGGTTTTAAATAAGAAATAATGAAGGCATAACCTAGGGCAGTGGTCTTGGGACTGGAGAGAAGAGATGGTTTCAAAAGCTTTTTAGAAGGGAGAAATCAAGATCTGTCAGTCAAAGCAGACTGTTTTTTGCCTACCCATCATTCAATGCCCTTATATTCCTTGCTAGCAAGTCCTGATTTTATTCAAGTGTCCACTCTTAGCTCATCCATGTACACAAGGAAAGTAACCCAACCTCTAGCTGACTGTGAAATTGTGATTAGTCTAAGCTAACCATGGCAATCCATTCCTACTGCCCATGACTAGTTGAGGAGTGGGCATATGATCCAGTTGTGTACAATCAAAGGTACAGGGAAATCCTCTGGGGGCCATGTAGGAAAAGTTTTCTCACTTGAAAAAGTCATAAATGGGGAAACAGCTGAGCTTTGTCATATGTGAATGTGTTGACTAAAACTTGAGCAGCTAGCCACCTCCTGACCATGAAGGGAGCTAGCCAAGGACAAAGCCATCACATAGAGAATGTAAGAAAAAAAGAGAAAAGTAACATGGATTCTTGATGATGTTCTTTAGTCAGTGGATTAACCAATCCTGGAGCAGCTCTATCTCACATCTATAGCTCTATCTCATATCTACCTGTTTTGTGAGATTAAAAACATCTCTAGGTGAGGAGGGTTTTCTGTTACTTGTACCAAAGAGCATCCTAACTGATATTGCAGCCAACTAGTTTTAGAGGGGTAGGTAGATTTGATAGTTGAAACTAGTGCCCTGGTTCTTGGCTCAGATGCTTAGATGACTAGACTGATGGAGCTACCATCACAGAGAAATACAAGAGGAGTATGTGGGGAGTTCCCTGGTGGCCTAGTGGTTAGGATTCCGGGCTTTCACTACCGTGGCCCAGGTTCAATCCCTGGTCAGGGAACTGAGATCCTGCAAGTGACACAGCGTGGCCAAAAAAAAAAAAAAAAAAAAAAAAAAAAAAAAAAAAAAAGTGGTTTAGAGATTAAAGAGGTTTAGAAATAAAAGAGTTGGGTTTCTGGTAGTATTATTAATTACTAATTCCTTCTATGCAGCAAAAAAGTCAGCACATTCATTAGTAATTCCATACAGCTAGTAAAAGTATAAAGGACAGTAGTGATCATGTATACAGAGTGCTAAGAGAGCACAGACGGGGAGTCTTATTCCACTGGGGGTTGGGTGGGACTGAGAATACTTCCCAAGGGAAACTGAATTAACAGTTGCAATTGTTTAATGCAAACCAGAGACTGTCTCCTAGTAAGGAAACTGAAACTTAAGAATAACATCCCATAATCAACATTTAGAAAGAATATGCCTATAATTTATTGTTGGATCCAACTATTTAATCTCTGAGTTGCTTTATTTAAAAACAGCCAAGCTTAAAAGGGAACACTCTTGAACTGCTGGTGGGAATGTGAATTGGTTCAGCCACTATGGAGAACTACTACTATGGAGGTTCCTTAAAAAACTACAAATAGAACTACCATATGACCCAGCAATCCCACTACTGGGCATACACCCTGAGAAAACCAAAATTCAAAAAGACTCATGTACCAAAATGTTCATTGCAGCTCTATTTACAATAGCCCGGAGATGGAAACAACCTAAGTGCCCATCATCGGATGAATGGATAAAGAAGATGTGGCACATATATACAATGGAATATTACTCAGCCATAAAAAGAAACGAAATTGAGCTATTTGTAATGAGGTGGATAGACCTAGAGTCTGTCATACAGAGTGAAGTCAGTCAGAAAGAAAAAGACAAATACCGTATGCTAACACATATATATGGAATTTAAGAAAAAAAAATGTCATGAAGAACCTAGGGGTAAGGCAGGAATAAAGATGCAGACCTACTAGAGAACGGACTTGAGGCTATGGGGAGGGGGAAGGGTGAGCTGTGACAGGGCGAGAGAGAGTCATGGACATATACACACTAACAAACGTAGTAAGGTAGATAGCTAGTGGGAAGCAGCCGCATGGCACAGGGATATTGGCTCGGTGCTTTGTGACAGCCTGGAGGGGTGGGATAGGGAGGGTGGGAGGGAGGGAGACGCAAGAGGGAAGACATATGGGAACATATGTTTATGTATGACTGATTCACTTTGTTATAAAGCAGAAACTAACACACCATTGTAAAGCAATTATACCCCAATAAAGATGTTAAAATAAATAAATAAATAAATAAAACAAAAAAAAAACAGCCAAGCTTAAACAGCAATTAGAAAAGCAAACCATTTAATTTTTAAGCTTATAAATAGCAATGAATGATATTACAAATTCCAAAGGTGTTAAAGAACACCAACTTACCTTTGCATAAGCTTTTCCACCTTTTAATTCCTGCCAAAGATAAAAAACACTATAAGGATATCATATGACTAAAGATTTAAAATTAAATATATGTCAAATAATTTTGAGGTAGATATTTACAGGCTAGCAAATACAGAGTAAAATTCTGATGATCTTAAATCCAACTGTTTGGATGTCCCCTGCCCCCCTGAAAATAGCCAGAACTTTTATTTAGAATTTAATTTAAATCTGAAGGAGACAAATGGTGAGAAGACAAGCTAATATTTAATCTATTTGCTGAAGAAGAAACTGCCAAAAATGTGCTGGACACATTGCAAGAACATGAATCACCAAAGAAAGGTTAAATTAATTACTGAGTTAAGCATATTAATAATATACTGTACAAAGATTTCAACAAGAGTTGAAACCCCCGCCCCAGAGACACCACTGTTATGAATTTTTAGGAACTGTCCAAAAGATGTGTATATACATTTCTGCTTTACTCAAATGACAGCACACTACATATACTGTTCTATACCTTACTTTTTTCCACTTAATATATATGGCATTGTTCTATGTAATACAGTAGAAACTCCCTTATCTAATTCTTATCTAAGTGAAGGAGACTGGCAAAAGTGAAAAGTAAAAAATATACATATATATATCTTAGCATTTTACTTTAAAATATACAACTACATTAATTTGCCAAATCTCTCAATTTAGGACATCACACAGATGCAAGAATTAAGTGTAAAACACTTAGAACACTGCTTAGCGCACAGTATAGGTACTCTGTATTATGTGTTTGCCATTAAAATTAGGGCCAAATTCTCCTCTCCTCACTCACTTTTTTTTTTTCTTGTGGGTTTTTTTTCCTTTAAGTTTACAAAATACATGCTTATAGAAAATTAAAACATTATAGAAATATATAAAGCCAATCATGAAAGTTCTCCCATAATCCCACTCTCACAAAGCCACTGATAACAATGTGGTGTTACTTTTCCATTATTTTTTAGAGCATTAACAAGTTACTCTTCCAAAAAAAAAAAAAATGCTTGCACAGCTTCCTTTTTTATATAAGAGTAAAATTTGGACATGTTATTCCAGAGATATTTCTCACTCTTAATGGAGAGAAACTACATGAAGATACCATAATCTATTATACCAGTCCCTTATTGTTAGGACATCTGGGCTAGTTTTAATTAAAGACAAAGGTGAAATAAACTTGCTGTGTACAGTTGTCAGATTATTCCCATTAGGCAGTTTCCTAGTAACTTCATTTCTAATGAAGAGTTAGCCAAAGATTCCAAGCATCTTCAGTATATTCTGGAAAACTACCCTCCTAAAGGTTGTAACAACTACACTCCCACCTACAGCATGCAAGATGGGATATGTATATTTGGAAATGCTTATTCAAAATTACGGTATAATTTCTTAATTTGAAACAAATTTTAAACTGATTGTTCCTGTAATTTTGTTTTCTAACTATAGAAAGTGAAGTGTGACAAATTTTCTTGCCTGATAGGGAATCAGGATGCTAAGGACAGGGTTTGTAAAACTCAGTATATGCCAGAAAGAGGCACAGGCATCAGAAACTTAAGTAACACTTTTCTATGAAGTCTTCACAAAAGACTGCAGCCCTTGCTATAGCTTCAAATAAGTCCATTGGTATCTCCAGTTATTTCTCCAGGTTATTACTTCCAGTAATAATTCGTGGTTATGCAGCTTGACACTTCACTGCAGCCACCGCATTAGTATGTCCAGATAACGTGTGTACGCTGGCTTTAGTTCTCACATCCCAAATCCGTGCTGTTGAGTCTTGGCTACAGGTCACCAGCACGTTGACTGTTGGGTGCAGATCCAAACCATATACTGTACTCAGGTGTCCATGACAGTGCCTTATAACCTTATTATACTCAAGATCCCAGCAGTTGACTTGTTTGTCTTCTCCACAGGAGAACAGGTATGCGCTCCTTGGGTTCACTATCACACCACGCACTGTACTGATGTGCGTTTTAACTTGCCACTAGCCAGTTAATGACAGTTATAACTTGCCACTAGCCAAGTCCCAGATCTTTATAGTTCTGTCAGCAGATCCAGTAACAAACCACTGATTTCCAGGTTCCACAGCAATACATCAAACCCAGGCAAGATGCCCACTGATCACTCTGTAGAGTTTCCACGGTGGGTGCCACTGAAGTTTGGGCATTGTAGGGGCTTTTTTAGCCATCAGTGTGGAGGTCTTGGCATTGTCACCGTCCATAACAACTGCCCCTGCAGGCTGTGACTGGTCAAAAGCCCCAGGGTGTCAGTATTCACCTCCAGCAGGTGCACTATGGTTTGCATCGACTCTGGCTTGGGAAGTAGGTAATGCCACAGCTAAGGACTGGGCAGCTGATTCACTCAGCATTCTTTGGATCTTACTGTCCGCTGTCAGAGCAACCCCAGGTCCTGGTGGATGTGGATGTGTACCTGTCACCAAACATTGAAGTTCTTGTCCTTGATTGGCAGGATACTGTTTGTGTCCACATGAATCTGATGCATTCTGAGGGCCTTTCTCTTTAAGATTTTCTTTTGAGGTAGGCATATGCAACACAAGACCATACTCATGCAGCTTGATTGCCATTTCTCGTTTGTGACTGTTCATCCAAAGGCACAGGTTTTCCATTATCAGCCACAAACATGACATGGGTTCTCTTCAATAACCTGAACACAAGTGTGTGCATAGAATGTTTCTG
Organism: Grampus griseus; assembly: GCF_964374135.1. NCBI lineage: Eukaryota > Metazoa > Chordata > Mammalia > Artiodactyla > Delphinidae > Grampus > Grampus griseus. The sequence goes on from NC_139017.1 coordinate 88,217,935, forward strand.
TACCTCCTCGACCATGACGCCATGGTCTGTGTAGTCGCTCCGGCAGGGAAGAAACACTCATCAACAGGATGGAAACCGCCGCCACAGCTCTCCCTCACTAACTTTTAAAAATGTGTTTGCTGAATGGAGCTGTCTCTTATCTAAACCAGATACACAACGCATTATCTACCATTTCCATCTTTAAAGAGGCAAATTGAAATAAGCTGAAGAGTAATCTATGGTAAATTCTATTGTTCGTGAATATGTGTTATCCCTCCCCTTCCCTGCCCGTTTAGTGAGGCCGCGGCCATGCCACCAGATCTACTCCATTATGAATTACCAAATTTTCCTTCTTTATTAGGTCACTGTCATATCATTAATAGTGCCTTTCATCAAACAAAGCAAAACAAAACTTTCTCCAGGTGATCCGTGTCTCTACTGGCTAATTCTTTTCTTTGCTCCCCTTTACAGCCAAACTCTTCAAAAGATTTACCCAAATATGCTGTATCCCACTCTCTATTCAATCTACTCTAATTGGGCTTTTGCCCTCATTTTTCCCTCTGCAGTGGCTCTAAGGATTGCCAATGATCTCCATTTTTATCAAAGCCAAAGGCTTTGTCTTATCTTACTTAATTTCACAACAGTATTTGACAGGCTTGGCCACTCTGCCTCCTTCCTTATACCATTTTGCTCTTTAAATTTCCAAGTGGCAACATTGCCTAGTTTTACTCCTACCTCTCTGGCTTCTCCTCACTCTCCTTGGCAAGACCTATTCCTTTATTCAACCTCTGTGGAAAGAATGCTAGTTGTATCCCAACTATCCATTCTCCCCCTCTCCATAATAAAAGAATCCTCTATTTTTAGTTGGGCATTGGCTACCCAAAATAAAGTAACTGACTACATTTTCCACTTGCTTTTTGTACTATGGCAGTGTAATTAAGATCTGGCCAAAAGTATACAAGAAGTGATATATATGAATTCTTCCTCCTTTCTTGTACCTGCTACGTACTTTTATACTACCTCTAAGTGTTTGGTCTAGGCCTCTTGTCTTCTCTATCTACACTTTCTCCCTGGTTTATCCCATTCAGGTCTATGGCTTTAAATAAAAATTGTATGCTGATGACTCTCAAATCTTTATCTCTAGTCTGAACTTCTCCCGAGAGTAGTATTTTAAATGCCTACATGACATGTCCACTTGATGTCACATAGACACCTCAAATTTAACATGGCCAAGATAGGCCTACTGATCTCTATTTATCTGCCCCCCAAATTGCTCCACTTTGAGTTTTTGCGATTTCAATAAATAGCACAATCATCGACCCATATGCTCAGGCAAAAGGTCTGAGTTATTCTCAATTCAGTTTCCCTCATTCACTATATCCAATCCATTAGTGGCAGTCTACCTCCAAAATACATCCTGAATCATACCACCTCCACTGTTATAACTCCATGCCAAAACATAAGCATTCCTCACCTGAACTATTCCAATCAGTTAAGTGGTCTCTGTAATTCATCCTTCATCTTAAAAGATCACAAAGTGATCAGCAAAAGTGATCTTAAAGGATCATGTCTCTCCTTATTAAAATCCTCAAATTGATTCCAAATCTAATTGGAATAAAATCTAAACTCCTATAAGGCTCTACCTGATCCAGTGCTTCCAACCTCTTCATCAAGGACTTCCCTTTCCATGTTTTCCATGTTCCAGCTAGGCTGGTCTTCTATCTTTAAACATGTCATATTTGTTGTTTATCCTGCATGAGGTTCACGGTACTTTTGAATCTGTGGCTCAGTATCTTTCATCAGTTTTAGAAGATCCTCAGTCACAATTTCTCACATCTCCTTCTAGGGCTCCAATTTTATGTGTGTGTGTGTGTGTGTGTGTGAGAGAAACCTTTACACTGTTTCCCATGTCTTACACTCTGTTATGTGTATCCCACCCTTTTTCTCTCCATGATTTAGTCTGGATATTTTACTTTGTCTTATTTTCCAAGGTTTTCTTCAGTTGTGACAAACCTGCTGTTAAATACATCTGTTGAGATTTAGTTTCATCTACTTAGCTTTGAATATCAGTTATTGTATTTTTCAGTTCTAGAATTCAATTTGATTTTTTAAATAGTTTTAAGTTCTCTGATTTCCTGTATTGATGATTAATTACACTTATTGTAAAAAGTCTGTCTTAGATCTTCTCCAAATCTGTATCTTCCATGGGTCTGTTTTTATTATCTATTTTTCCTTTTGATTTTGGTCATGTAGTCATGTCTTTTAGTATGCTTGGTAATCTGTGTGTGTGTGACAACTTGAAGAAATAATTTTAGGCTCAGAGTAATGTTATTCTCCTCCAGAGAAAATATATTGATACATTTGCTTCTGGCAAGTAGTAAGGTCAGGGATTGAGTTAACCTTCATCCAAGCAGCAACTGAGCTGATTGGAAGCTGAATTTCAGTTTTTGTAAGGGTTGATCTATAGCCACTATACTCCTTCTTCTAGGCTGAAACTCTTAGAGAGTCTTAGACTAAAAGCTAAGAGAGTCCCAAATTAAAGCTTAGAGAGTCCCAACTAAAAGCTTGGGGTATTTACCAAGGCTCCTTCTGCTGGTGGGCCCTGGACTCCATTTTTGTTCCCTTAGTCCTGTAAAATTGCCAGAATCTTAGCTCAGTTTCTTAGCCTCTCCATCACTGCTTTTGGCTCAGCTCCTTAGCTACTGCTTACAAATGAGAAAATGCTTTGAGGGTAAAAGCAATGCCAAATGTCAGGCTCATCTCTTTAAGCTTCCCTGGTCTATGATTCTAAGCCTCTTAAATCCTTACTGAAGCAGCTTCTGATGTCTTCAAGCAGCTATTTTTAATATTTTGTCTAGCTTTTCTGGTTGTTCTCAGAGGGAAGGGTGGCCTGTAACAAGCCAGTCCATTAATTTCAGAAGCATAAATCCCCAGGTTTATTATAATCTTAGTGCCTGTTATGGAGTGAATTGTGCTCCCCACAAAAATATGTTGACATCTTAACCCACAGTACCTCAGAATATGACCCTATTTGGAAACAGAGGAGTCTTTACATAGGTAATCAAGTTAAAATGAAGTCCTAATCCAATATGACTGGTGTCTTAATAAAAAATGGGAAATCTGAACATAGACATGCACTGGAGCTAGACAGCTACAAGTCAAGGAAAGCCTCGTCTTCAGAGGGAGCATGGCCCTGCTGACACCTTGATTTTGGACTTCTGGCCTCCAGAACTGTAAGACAATAAATTGTGTTAAGCCACCCAGGTTGTGGTGCTTTGTTACAGCAGCCCTAGTGATCTAACAAAGGGCTTTTTAACTTTCAGGTCTGTGACAGTTAATTTTATGTGTCAACTTGACTGGGTCATGGGGTGCCCAGATATTTGGTTAAATATTATATCTTAAGGTATTTTTTGCAATGCAGAAAGTATTTATACAGTTGACTTTACTAAATTTGCTTTATGGGTTCTCACTTTTACATAATAATTAGATAGGATAGGTAGAGTAAGTTCAGTAAATATTTCCATTTACCAAGCATGGTAAGAGAATGCTAGTGGTTCACCAATATCTCTTCTCTCCTTCTTCAGTGTTGGAATCTGACAGCCACTCGGTTAGAGACTACATTCACAGCTTTTCTTCCAGTTTGTCACGATCACATAGCTAAGTTCTAACCAGTAGGACATGAGCAAAAGCCATTAGCACCACTTTTGAGTCACGCACTAAAAAGGAATACATTTGTTCTCATGTGGCTTTTTCTTCATTCTCACTGGTGGAGAGATAACAAGACTAGAGCAACTTCCTTGGATCTAAAAATGAGCACCATAGAGTGAAGATGGCAGAGCTGCTCTACCAGCTCTGAATCCCTTGGCTACTACCCTAGAGAGACATACACTTCTATTTTGTTTAAGTTATTGCATATTTGGGTCTCTGTTTTAGCAACTTATCATATATGCCTTAACTAATACACCAAACCATTATAGTCTGAAGAACTGGTTTATTTCAGTTGAATAAGCCCTACCTTAAGTAGCAAAAAAAAAAAAAGAAAAGTTAAAAAAGGAATTCTGAGTTATCCTCTACCATAAATTGGTTACATATTTTCCTTTTCTTAAAATTCAAAGACAGATCATCTTTCAAAAATCATGATTTAAACTCCATTTAGAAAAGGTTTCTAAAAAACTAAAGATAGAACTACCATATGACCCAGCAATCCCACTACTGGGCATATACCCTGAGAAAACCATAATTCAAAAGGACACATGTACCCCAATGTTCACTGCAGCACTATTTACAATAGCCAGGACATGGAAACAAACTAAATGTCCAACAATAGATGAACAGATAAAGAAGATGCGGTACATATATACAATGGAATATTACTCAGCCATAAAAAGGAATGAAACTGGGTCATTTGTAGAGATGTGGATGGACCTAGAGTCTGTCATACAGAGTGAAGTAAGATAGAAAGAGAAAAACAAATATCGTATATTAACACATGTATGTGGAATCTAGAAAAATGGTACAGATGAACCTATTTGTAGGGCAGGAATAGAGACATAGACGTACAGAATGAACATGTGGACACGGGGGGAAGGGGAGGGTGGGACGAATTGGGAGATTAGGTTTGACATAAATACACTACCATGTGTAAAATAGACAGCTAGTGGGAACCTGCTGTATAGCACAGCAAGCTCAGCTCGGTGCTCTGTGATGACCTAGATGGGTGGGATGGTAGGGGTGGGAGGGAGGTCCAAGAGGGAGGGGATATATGTATACATATAGCTGATGCACTTCATTGTACAGCAGAAACTAACACAATATTGCAAAGCAATTTTACTACAATAAAAAAGAAAGAAAAAAAGAAAAAGTTTCAAAGTAAGAGTCACAGCAGGAATTAAGGTAGCAAGGGAAGAAGGTAGAATGATTCACTTATATCTTGGTTAATCCTAATAACTCAATGAGGAAGTTATTATACCCTTATTTGGATGAGGAAAACTGATTCTTAAAAGTCACGAGAGAGCTTCCCTGGTGGCACAGTGGTTGAGAGTCCACATGCCGATGCAGGGGACAGAGGTTCGTGCCCTGGTCCGGGAAGATCCCACATGCTGCAGAGTGGCTAGGCCCGTGAGCCATGGCCGCTGAGCCTGCGCTCCACCACGGGAAAGGCCACAACAGTAAGAGGCCCGCGTACCGCAAAAAAAAAAAAAAAAAAAAAAAAAAAAAAAAAAAAAAAGTGAGGAGAACTGCTTAAGGTTTCACAGTTAATAGATGATATATCTGGGATTCAAACCCAGGTCAATATGATGCCATACACACTTTCACAGCACCATCCTTCCCTTAAAAAAAGCCTCCATTCAACTATTGCTGCTCCAAATGACTATTTTAGAGGTCTATTTTCATTAAAGGCTTAAAACCTATAAAACGTATGTATGTGCTTGTGATATATTTTAACTGAGTAAATTAAGCAGTATAAGAGAAATTAAAATACAATCATATACATCATAGTGCTATCAGTTCACTCAAAAAACAGAATAAAAAAGCTAAAAACACAACTTTCTATCCAATACAGAAGGATGCAAAACTGGAGTGGAAAAGAATGAGGCAAGGGACTCTTGCTTTTCATTCTAAATAGTTCTCTATTTAATTTCTGAACATGTATATGTTATTACTTTGGCTATTTAAAAAATGTATATAAAATGTAAAACATGAAGGTTACATTTTAAAGCAAGTAGTTTAATTCACCAGTGTGGCTTCCTAATGGATTTCTCTTTTTCACCCAAAAGAGGTAGGATATATATATATGATATATATTAAGTTGAAACAATCTGAGATTGCAATTTTTTTAGATTATTGGTAATATGCTTCCACTTAATAAGTGGAAAAGGAACTATATAAAAAAGAAAACATGGACTTAGAATCAGAAAGAGTTGTGCTTGAGTTCCTACTTTGTCAGTTATTAGCTAAGTGAATTTGGGCAAGTAACAACCTCTCTGAGCCTTGGTTTTCCTGAAAATGGAAAAAATAACACATATCTTCAGGGTTGTTATTAGACACAAAATACGTAAAGTCCCTAAAACCAGTGCCTAATAAAGAAGAGAGACTTAATGAATGGCCGGATAGAGACATTTACAGTCCCCAAACTAATACAAATAATTATATGTACAGTGATGATGAGATGAAGGTTCTTGAATAATATTTTAATTTATAACTTCAGATTCCTCATATTTGTCATAGTAATTTAAATTATGCTGCAAGTGTGAAGTGAAATTACACATAACAGTTCTAACAATAAAGTACAGCTAAATAAAGTGAGTCAGTGACTATGGAACTTATCATGGTTTCTGAAAGGGGAGAAGTACCAGGCTGTTTTTATACCTTCCTCACAGATACTCTGTAGATACAAGGGTCTAGGATGCCTGTGGTGGCACTTGCACTCATTTTGCACATAAATGAGAACTTCTTTCTCCAGTGAACACAGTTTGCTTGCACCACCTCCCTGAGGAAAAAAAAAAAAAAAGAACCAGTTAATTAACTAGTATTGATGACATGTTAAAAAATAAAAAGCACACACACTCTTTCACTCAAGTCTATAATGCAAACATGACATATTAAAAACCAGTATTTGGAAACAATGAGACTTGAAGAAAACAAATGCCTAACAATGTGATCTGAAAATCTTTAGAAAGTTTTATTATCCACAGGAAACTGAAAAAAAAGTGAATTTACTTATCAATTTAATCAATATAAACTGATGCTTCACCATTCATTCAACACACACTACACATTTGTTTGTATTAGATGTGATGAGTATGTGATTAAAATACGAAGATCAGAATGACAGTGTTTCTAACGTTATATGGCTTATAGTTTAGTGTAAGAGACAGAAATATGAACAATACTTATTCTAAAATGAGCTACTGTCACAGTTTCACTCCTATTCCAGCCATAAGAGCAACAGCAGCTACCATTTATGGACAGTTTACCACATGCTATTTAATCTCACAACAACCCTAGGAGGTAGCTGGCATTATCCTCACTTTACAGGTAAGGAAACTGAAGCACAAGGAGAGAAGATAACTCTAGGTCATTTAGGTAGGAAGTAGCATAACTAGCATTTAAACTAGGCTCATTTAACTCAAAAGTCCACTTGTCTATTTTGTCCAACAACTCTGCTCTTTCAAGTTTCCAGGCCTCTGTACATGCTGTTCCCTCTACCATTCCCTTAGAAAGGAAGGATAATTATTCCTCTAACATCAGAAGAAAAGAAAGGCAGTGGGAAAAAATAAAGACAAAGCTGGAGAAAGCAAAAAGGAAAGGCAAGAGAGCCCAGGTTAGTTTTCATTTTCTTAGGAAAGTAATAGATGAGGTTACTTCTACAGGATGATTGATAGTAGCTGATGGGCGAGCTGTAAGTTTAGATAAAGGCTGAGGACGGTAAATGTGACAGGGAGTCAACTTAGTAGTTGCCTCAGTGAATAAAATGAGTTTGTATTGGGACAAATCAATTTGGTTTTATGGATTTCTCCATCAATGCACAGAAATCCAAGAACAAGAAGTGCAAAAACAAATATAATTTAAAAACCAAGGGCTTCCCTGGTGGCGCAGTGGTTGAGAGTCCGCCTGCCGATGCAGGGGACACGGGTTCGTGTCCTGGTCCGGGAAGATCCCGCATGCCGCGGAGCGGCTGGGCCCGTGAGCCATGGCCGCTGAGCCTGAGCGTCCGGAGCCTGTGCTCCGCAACGGGAGAGGCCACAGCAGTGAGAGGCCCACGTACTGCAAAACAAAAACAAAAACAAAAAAAAACAAACCAAGTATGTGTTTGTGTGTGGTACGTGCACGTATGTTTACTTATATACATGTAAACAGACATGCAAACAGAGAGGAGGGTGTGTGTTTTATCATAGGTTTAACTGTCATAACTTTAGCTTTTTTTTTTTCATTAGGAAGCTTTAGGTGATTTAATGAATTATGATATGACGAGAATGTATATGAGTGTTCTTAGGGGAGTTTCCCTAGCAATCCAGCAGGGGTGCAATTTATCTGTATGGTCACAACACAGGCAGATTGAGAGTTGTTTGGCAAAGGACAGATCTGAAGGTGTTTGTCAGGCAACCTAAGGCATCCACAGTAAGATGAGAAGTACCTAACCTGTATACTCAAAAATAGTGAATTAAAAAAAATCACTGAATAATAATGAAAATAACAAGCAAGAAAAAATAAAACCAGAATTTTTTTTATTTTTGTTTCTCTCTCTTGGCCTCAAGACTTGGGTCAAGACATCAGCCATGGCCTCTGAAGCTTCCCAAAAAAGGTATGCAGATATAACAATGTCCCAGTACTCCTGGACCCTTCAAGAGTATGCTGAGCTTCAAGGCACTTTGCTGTTCCTGTTACTGAGACCACCGATATAATGATCAAGAATCAGAGATAACAGTAAAAAAAAAAAAAACCTGTTATTTTACTTTTCTGATAAAATTACATTAAAACTTCTGGTTAAGGATGGCAGTTTGGGTACCTGTATTAGCCTCTGCTCCTTCCCCAAAATCTTCTAAATTTAAAAAAAAAAAAAATTTGAAGTCATCATCACTAAGGACAAAGAGAACCAGACAGGAGATAAAAAGAAGTGGACAGGGACAGACAAGTGATAACTGATTAAGCAAATTGAAGAAAGCTGAACCTTAAGCTGGTAATAATGAAAGCCATGAGAAGGAATCTAAAATTGGTCTTGAAGTAGAATGAAGGAAGCCCAAAAGGCAGAAGGATTGATTGAAAACTGTTTTAGAAACAGAACCTCAGATCCTGTGACTCCTGCAGAAGACTGAGATCATTCTCCTGACTAGGTAAGACAAAGGGATCTCTGAAACACCTGACTTGAGGGCAAGGTATTGAAAATGGCATGATAGCATGACCATATTGGGGGAGGTGGATTAAAGATGACTCACTGAATGCTGAAGCCTCCAATCTTCTCCCTTAACCTGCCTCCTCAGAATGCTGGAGCCAGGGCATATTCTTCAAGATGTGGAAAGAATATTCCCTGGGGAAGCCAATCAGCCCCAAAGAAAATGAGACGGATGTTGAGGGTTCCCAACAAAACAATCTACAGTGAAAATCTGAATCAATGAGCACCCACCATATGCAGAAAGCTAATTAACTTTTAGTGCTTCGTAGTAAATGAGCAGACACTTAATATGAAAGACAGAGATAAAAAAAGAGCAAAAAGCAACTTGAAGAAAACAAAGTCTATGCTGGAAGAAGAAAAGATTCTCAGAGAGAAAGAAAGTACATCTACCATACAGGAATAGGATGCTGTTAAATTTTAAAAAAGGAACATAGAGGAAACTAAAAAGTACTCATGGAAAACAAAACTACTGGGCTTAATATTCTGTTTGTGATTCCAGATCCACTCTGCCCTTTGCTGTGGCCCAGGAGGCTGGCTTTTATGGACTATATCAACCAGGCTCCCCTGCCCTCTGCCTCTGCATGTGCTAAAGGGACAAACAACGCAAAGATGGAGCGCAGGAGGAGAGAGAAGTTGGTGTATTTTTCTCCTGCTCCTTCCCTGTCAGGCCACGTGAAAAACAGGGAAGTGGCTGGGGACTGCAATTTTCCACAATATACCTTGTAGAACTTAGACTCTAAACTATATACGTTTAGGGACTTTCCTGGAGGTCCAGTGGTTAAGACTCCATGTTCCCAATGCAGGGGGCATGGGCTCTATCCCTAGTTGGGGAACTAAGGTCCTGAATGCCGCATGGCGTGGCCAGAAAAAAGCCAAACAAAAAAATAAACTATATGTATTTATAACTTGGTTAAAATAAAAACCAAATTTAAAAAGTTGTCTAGTATTGAATAATCTGAAAATGGGAACAAAAGTATATAACATTGCAAGCCATTTTTTTCTAACTGCTTAAAAAAAACAACCCAAGAACCTTCTTTATTGGCTAATACATGAAAATTAAATGGTATCTTAAATGTTTTTCAGCCAATTATTCTAGAAATTATGTCATAAGTATAAAAAAATCCATTAATACTCAGTGCAAAACCCTAAAACTTTGCTTTATATTCTGCTACTTTTCATTACTTTCTGAAACAATTCCTCAGCAATATTAATTACAGAAATACATCTGTAGATTTTTACCTAGTTTAAAACGCCCTTATAATGTAGCAGCCTTTACATACCAAATGGTATATGCTATCACAAATGGAGGGCAGCTTTGGCCTGAGTAATGAAAATAAGAGAAATCAAGCAAACTTCATATGTAGGTGTTTTTCTTTAAAAAAAAAAACACGTAAGTAGGGCTTCCCTGGTGGCGCAGTGGTTGAGAGTCCACCTGCCGATGCAGGGGACACGAGTTCGTGCCCCGGTCCGGGAAGATCCCACATGCCACGGAGCGGCTGGGCCCATGAGCCATGGCTGCTGAGGCTGCGCGTCCGGAGCCTGTGCTCCGCAACGGGAGAGGCCACGACAGTGAGAGGCCCGCGTACCGCAAGAAAAAAAACCCAAAAAACAAACAAACAAACAAAAAACACATAAGTAGGAAAGGAGTATCTACAGAAACATCGGTCTAGTTTGGCTAGAGAGTGGAGGAAGGCAACATTAAGTCTGGTAGACTTGGGAAGAAACAAGAGATTAAAAAACTTTACTATTACAAATACAGGTAGATAATTGATATCATAGTATAGAATAGAGGTAAAGAATAAGTTTTCATAAAGGATATAATGTTAAATCTTAAGGGAAAAGAGTACGCTTCTATAACCCTATGTGTTCCCATCTACTTACTACCATCCTCTTTCCCCTCAGATCCAAGCTCTTTGAAGATAATGACGACAACAATGACAGCATTTATTGAGTGCTTATTATACAACAGGCATTGTTGTAAATACTTCACATGTATTAACTCATTGAGACCTCAAAACAACTTTATGAGGAAGGTACTATTAGCTCCATTTTATAGATGAAAGAAAAGGAGAAAGTCAGTGACTTGTTTGGAACTGGAATTTGAAGACCTTCTACAGTGTAGACATTTTCCTTCCATTTCCTCACCTCTTAGTTACTTTTCCATGCCCTCAATCAGGCTCCTGTCCTCCACCACTCCCCTGAAACTGCTCACCAGTGAACAATTAACTGCCAAATCCAATGAGTTCTTTTTTATTATCGTAGTTGACTCCTCTTATATGTTCTGGAAATACTCTAGTCCCTTTCTACTTCTGTGACTAGTTCTTCTCAGCTTCTATCACCTGCTGATGTCCACCACTTAAAATGTTGATGTCTCTATCTCTAGCTTTCTTTTCTTTTTACTTTTATGGCCTTAACTACTATGTATACACTGAGAATATATAAATTTGAAGTCTTCTACTTTAGTCATTGGATTAATATAACCACCAATTTACTAGCAATCTCCACCTAGAACTCTTAGTCTCTAGGAAAGGCTTTAGGCCTCTGACCTCTGTCCATAATGGTACTCACCAGTAGGCTGGTTACCCACCAGCTTAACTAGTTAGCTAAACTAGTCAATGGATTGCCCAGGTGCATATGTGATAGAGATTGCCAGTTGCTTATCCAATATCCAGTCTTGTCTCTTCTTTAAAAACAGAAACCTGGGACTTCCCTGGCGGTCCAGTGGTTAAGACTTTGCCTTCCAGTGCAGGGGGTATGGGTTCGATCCCTGGTCAGGGAGCTAGGATCCTACATGCCTCATGGCCAAAAAAACCAAAGCATAAGACAGAAGCAATATTGTAGCAAATTCAGTAAAGACTCAAAAAAAAAAAATCGTCCACATTAAAAAAAAAAATCTAAAAGAAACAAAAACCAAAACAAACAGAAACCTGATTTTATTCAGAATGGCAATGTGTCCAGTTAAAAGACTGCATTTTCCCATTCTTCCTTGCACTTGGGGTAGCCATGGGATTGAGTACAAGCCAATGATATAAATGGAAGTTACTGGGTATAACTTCTAGAAAGACACAAGAAAAGAAATATAGTTAAGATATGTCCTTTACCTTTCCTCTTTACTTCCTTCCTCTACCTAGAAAACTGTAATGACAACAGTTAGAGTGTCAATAGCCATCTTGGACCATAAGGTTACCTTGAGGAAAAGCAATGTGATGATAGTGCACAGAGACAGAAGAAAGATGGGTCCCAATAATCACGCAGCCCTGTCTCCCTCCAAACTTACACCTTATTATTTAAAATGCTTATTTGGGGTTTTGTTATATGCAGCTTAACCAAATCCTAATTGATATAGCCTAAGACTGATCATTCCCAAATAAAGGAATCTGTAAAATTCAAATGTTATTCTCATCATGGTAGGTGCTCCAGGAATCCCAGAGTTCTGTTCTCCTCATTTAAAATTACTGTATGAAGCAAGACAGAGTAAGAGGTTCCTAGCCCTCATCCTCTTACAGAAAAAACTATTTAGCAGACATCCACAAACAAAAGTGGCTTTGTGGGAACCTTGGGGTCCAGGTAGGAGGCTGTGACACTCTGATGGAGCCCAAATACTAAGGAGGGCTGCTTTGAGAAGGCAGGCCTGCACTGCAGTTGGTACTAGATTTATTAATTTCCTTTGGTGATATCATGTTTACCTGACTCTTCGTGATCCATGTAGTCTTGCATGGTGTTTGTGCGTTTGAAAGAGAAGACACCTCTTCCAGTCTTTACAGACTGGTTTTGGCAGGTAAAGACCTTCTCCTGCCAGAAGACTTCAATATCTCACTCACTATAATGGATCGATCATCCAGACAGAAAATCAGTAAGGAAACAGAACTGGACAACACTATGGGACCAATGGACTTAACAGATATATACAGAACTTTCTACCTATCAGCAGAATACACGTTTTTCTCAAGTGCACACCGAACATTCTTCAGGATCAATCACAAGTTACGTCAAAAGAAGTCAACAGATTTAACGAGATCTAAATCACTCCAAGTATCTTTTCCAGCCACAATGGAATGAAACTAGATACCAATAACAGTAAGAAGATGGGGAAATTCATAAATATGTTGAAACTAAACAACATACTCCTGAACAACCATTGGTTCAAAGAATAAATCAAAAGGGAATTAAAAAAATATCTCAAGACAAATAAAAACAAAATCACAACATACCAAAACTTATGGATTGTAGCAAAAGCATACTAAGTTTACAGCAATAAACACTTCCATTAAAAAAGAAAATCTCAAATAAACCTACCTTTATACCTCAACACCTGAAGAAGAAGAAACTAAGCATAAAGTTAGAAGACTGAAGGAAATAATAAAGATTACAGAGGACATAAATCAAATAGAAAAGCAATAGAAAAAATCAACAAAAATAAGAGTTGCCTATATAAAAAGTAAACAAAATCAACAAACCCTTGGCTAGATAAATTTGAAAAAAGAGAGAAGACTCAAATAAAACCAGAAATGAAAGTGGAGATATTACAACAGATGCTTCAGAAATAAAAAGGACCATAAGGGGCTATTATGAACAATTACATGCCAACATATTGGATGACCCAGAAGAAATCAATAAATTCCTAGAAATACACAACTTATCAAAACAATCAAGAAGAAAAAGAAAACCTGAACAGACCAATAAAAAATAAGGAGATTGAGTCAGTAATCAAAAAGCTCTCTACAAAAAAAAACCCAGGACCAGCTAGCTTCATGGATGAATTTTACCAAATACTCAAAGAGGAATACCAATCCTTCTTAAACTTTTCCAAAAAACAGAAAAGAGGGAACACTTTGAAACTCACTTTATAAGCAGCAGCATCCTGATACCAAAGCCAGACAAAAACATCACAAGAAAATAAAACTACAGGCCAATATCCCTGATAAAGATAGATGCAAAAATCCTCAGTAAGAGTGTTTCCTGTGGGCACCACGGAGTTGATATTCAAGTAAGAAGAGCTCTCCCGGCCGTCGGTTCTGGATGCCCTCCGCCCGCACGGCTGCCAGCCTGTGTCCACCCTCAGGGCAATGACCACGCTCTCTCCATCTGTGATCCTGACCCGCTTCAGCTCCTAGAGCTGCTCCAACAGGTCGCGGTTCTGGTGCATGGCGGACAGGGAGGAGGCCACAAGGCGTGTGTCACCAGCACGTGCAGAGGACTCGCCATCGCAGTGTTCACTTGGAGGAGACTGGCGCCACCCAAGGAGGCTGAAATCAAAGGACTCCAGAAAGCATAGTCACAAGAGAAAGGAGGGCGAATACCTGGAAGCATCACTCAGAGGAGAGCCACGTAAGAGAGCTGTCCCATGAAGACAGCTGAATCGACTTTTGTGTGAAATGAAGGCATGAAGATTTAGAGGCACCTCCAGTGTGAGGGCTTTTAAACTGCCACCCCTCTCCTGAGCCCTCTGGAAGGAAAAGTCAGCCCAGCTGAGGGGGGGGGGGAGTCAAGGAAAAGCCTCTGGACTTGTGTACATCGCATCCTTGGCTTTGGAGTTTAAGAACAAGAGAGAGTTAACCGCGTCGCAAGAGAATCCATTGGAGAATGTTTCAAGATGTAGAACCCTTATATATGAAGTGTCCCTAATGAAGTTGCAGCATCCACATTGAAATTTCCTCGTGTTGTGGAATTGAAGACTGCCACTGGAAAGCTGCATCATGAGCTGCTTGGGCTTCTAAAGTGTCCAGTGAATTTTTAATTACATAAGCCGTGTGGATGAAAGGCTCTTGGTGCTGCAGCCAGGAGTCAGTGCTGTGCCTCTGAGGTGGGAGAGCCAACTTCAGGACACTGGTCCACAAGAGACCTCCCAGCTCCATGTAATATCAAACGGCGAAAATCTCCCAGAGATCTCCAACTCAACACCAACACCCAGCTTCACTCAACGACCAGCAAACTACAGTACTGGACATCCTATACCAAACAGCTAGCAAGACAGGAACACAACCCCACCCATTATCAAAGAGGCTGCCTAAAATCATAATAAGTCCACAGATACCCCAAAACACACCACCAGACGTGGACCTGCCCACCAGAAAGACAAGATCTAGCCTCATCCACCAAAACACAGGCACTAGTCCCCTCCACCAGGAAGCCTACACAACCCACTGAACCAAC
Source organism: Grampus griseus (assembly GCF_964374135.1). Classification (NCBI taxonomy): domain Eukaryota; kingdom Metazoa; phylum Chordata; class Mammalia; order Artiodactyla; family Delphinidae; genus Grampus; species Grampus griseus. The sequence continues at coordinate 88,232,960 of NC_139017.1, forward strand.
CTTAGCCACTGGAGACAGACACCAAAAACAGCGGGAACTACGAACCTGCAGTCTGCAAAAAGGAGACCCCAAACACAGTAAGATAAGCAAAATGAAAAGACAGAAAAACACACAGCAGATGAAGGAGCAAGATAAAAACCCACCAGACCTAACAAATGAAGAGGAAATAGGCAGTCTACCTGAAAAAGAATTCAGAATAATGATAGTAAAGATGATCCAAAATATTGGAAATAGAATAGAGAAAATGCAAGAACATTTAACAAGGACCTAGAAGAACTAAAGATGAAGCAAGCAACGATGAACAACACAATAAATGAAATTAAAAATACTCTAGATGGGATCAATAGCAGAATAACTGAGGCAGAAGAACGGATAAATGACCTGGAAGATAAAATAGTGGAAATAACTACTGCAGAGCAGAATAAAGAAAAAAGAATGAAAAGAACTGAGGAAAGTCTCAGAGACCTGTGGGACATTAAATGCACCAACATGCGAATTATAGGGGTTCCAGAAGAAGAAGAGAAAAAGAAAGGGACAGAGAAAATATTTAAAGAGACTATAGTTGAAAACTTCCCTGATATGGGAAAGGAAATAGTTAATCAAGTCCAGGAAGCACAGAGAGTTCTACACAGGATAAATCCAAGGAGAAATACACCAAGACACACATTAATCAAACTGTCAAAAATTAAATACAAAGAAAACATATTAAAAGCAGCAAGTGAAAAACAACAAATAACATACAAGGGAATCCCCATAAGGTTAACAGCTGATCTTTCAGCAGAAACTCTGCAAGCCAGAAGGGACTGGCAGGACATATTTAAAGTGATGAAGGAGAAGAACCTGCAACCAAGATTACTCTACCCAGCAAGGATCTCATTCAGATTTGATGGAGAAATTAAAACCTTTACAGACAAGCAAAAACTGAGAGAGTTCAGCACCACCAAACCAGCTTTACAACAAATGCTAAAGGATCTTCTCTAGGCAAGAAACACAAGAGAAGGAAAAGACCTACAATAACAAACCCAAAACAATTAAGAAAATGGGAATAGCAACATACATATCAAAAATTACCTTAAATATAAATGGACTAATGCTCCCACCTAAAGACACAGATTGGCTGAATGGATACAAAAACAAGACCCATATATATGCTGTCTACAAGAGACCCACTTCAGACCTAGAGACACATACAGACTGAAAGTGAGGGGATGGAAAAAGATATTCCATGCAAATGGAAACCAAAAGAAAGTTGGAGTAGCAATTCTCATATCAGACAAAATAGACTTTAAAATAAAGACTATTATAAGAGACAAAGAAGGACACTGCATAATGATCAAGGGATCGATCCAAGAAGAAGATATAACAATTGTAAATATTTATGCACCCAACATAGGAGCACCTCAGTACATAAGGCAAATACTAACAGCCACAAAAGGGGAAATCGACAGTAACACATTCATAGTAGGGGACTTTAACACCCCACTTTCACCAATGGACAGATCATCCAAAATGAAAATAAATAAGGAAACACAAGCTTTAAATGATACATTAAACAAGATGGACTTAATTGATATTTATAGGACATTCCATCCAAAAACAACAGAATACACCTTTTTCTCAAGTGCTCATGGAACATTCTCCAGGATAGATCATACCTTGGGTCACAAATCAAGCCTTGGTAAATTTAAGAAAATTGAAATTGTATCAAGTATCTTTTCCGACCACAACGCTATGAGATTAGATATCAATTATAGGAAAAGATCTGTAGAAAATACAAACACATGAAGGCTAAACAATACACTACTTGATAATGAAGTGATCACTGAAGAAAACAAAGAGGAAATTAAAAAATACCTAGAAACAAATGACAATGGAGACACGACGACCCAAAACCTATGGGATGCAGCAAAAGCAGTTCTAAGAGGGAAGTTTATAGCAATACAATCCTACCTTAAGAAACAGGAAACATCTCGAATAAACAACCTAAACTTGCACCTAAAGAAATTAGGGAAAGAAGAACAAAAAAACCCTAAAGTTAGCAGAAGGAAAGAAATCATAAAAATCAGATCAGAAATAAATTTAAAAGAAATGAAGGAAATGATAGCAAAGATCAATAAAACTAAAAGCTGGTTCTTTGAGAAAATAAACAAAATTGCTAAACCTTTAGCCAGACTCATCAAGAAAAAAAGGGAGAAGATTCAAATCAATAGAATTACAAATGAAAAAGGAGAAGTAACAACTGACATTGCAGAAATACAAAAGATCACGAGAGATTACTATAAGCAACTCTATGCCAATAAAATGGACAACCTGGAAGAACTGGACAAATTCTTAGAAATGCACAACCTGCCAAGACTGAATCAGGAAGAAATAGAAAATATGAACAGATCAATCACAAGCACTGAAATTGAAACTGTGATAAAAAAATCTTCCAAGAAAGAAAAGCCCAGGACCAGATGGCTTCACATGCGAATTCTATCAAACATTTAGAGAAGAGCTAACACCTATCCTTCTCAAACTCTTCCAAAATATAGCAGAGGGAGGAACACCCCCAAACTCATTCTATAAGGCCACCATCACCCTGATACCAAAAGCAGACAAGGATGTCACAAAGAAAGAAAACTATAGGCCAATATCACTGAGGAACACAGATGCAAAAATCCTCGACAAAATACTAGCAAACAGGATCCAACAGCACATTAAAAGGATCATACACCACAATCAAGGCCGCTCTATTCCAGGAATGCAAGGATTCTTCAATATATGCAAATCAATCAACGTGATACACCATATTAACAAATTGAAGGAGAAAAACCATATGGTCATTTCAATACATTCAGAGAAAGCTTTCGACAAAATTCAACACCCATTTATGATAAAAACCCTGCAAAAAGTAGGCATAGAGGGAACTTTCCTCAACATAGTAAAGGCCATATATGACAAACCTACAGACAACATCGTCCTCAATGGTGAAAAACTGAAAGCATTTCCACTAAGATCAGTAACAAGACAAGGCTGCCCACTCTCACCAGTCTTATTCAACTGAGTTTTGGAAGTTTTAGCCACAGCAATCAGGGAAGAAAAGGAAATAAAAGGAATCCAAATCGGAAAAGAAGAAGTAAAGCTGTCACTGTTTGCAGATGACATGATACTATACATAGAGAATCCTAAGATGCTACCAGAAAGCTACTAGAGCTAATCAATGAATTTGGTAAAGTAGCAGGATACAAAATTAATGCACAGAAATCTCTTGCATTCCTACACACTAATGATGAAAAATCTGAAAGTGAAATCAAGAAAACACTCCCATTTACCATTGTAACAAAAAGAATAAAATATCTAGGAATAAACCTACCTAAGGAGACAAAAGACCTGTATGCAGAAAACTATAAGACACTGATGAAAGAAATTAACGATGATACAAGTAGATGGAGAGATATACCATGTTCTTGGATTGGAAGAATCAACATTGTGAAAATGACTCTACTACCCAAAGAAATCTACAGATTCCATGCAATCCCTATCAAACTACCACTGGCATTTTTTCACAGAACTAGAACAAAAAATTTAACAATTTGTATGGAAACAAAATAGACCCCGAATAGCCAAAGCAATCTTGAGAAAGAAAAACGGAGCTGGAGGAATCAGGCTCCCTGACTTCAGACTATACTACAAAGCTACAGTAATCAACACAGTATGGTACTGGCACAAAAACAGAAAGATAGATCAATGGAACAGCAATGGAAAGCCCAGAGATAAACCGACGCACATATGGTCACCTTATCTTTGATAAAGGAGGCAGGAATGTACAGTGGAGAAAGGACAGCCTCTTCAATAAGTGGTGCTGGGAAAACTGGACAGGTACATGTAAAAGTATGAGATTAGATCACTCCCTAACATCATACACAAAAATAAGCTCAAAATGGATTAAAGACCTAAATGTAAGGCCAGAAACTATCAAACTCTTACAGAAAAACATAGGCAGAACACTCTATGACATAAATCACAGCAAGATCCTTTCTGACCCACCTCCTAGAGTAATGGAAATAAAAACAAAAATAAACAAATGGGACCTAATGAAACTTCAAAGCTTTTGCACAGCAAAGGAAAACATAAACAAGACCAAAAGACAACCCTCAGAATGGGAGAAAATATTTGCAAATGAAGCGACCGACAAAGGATTTATCTCCAAAATTTACAAGAAGCTCATGCAGCTCAATAACAAAAAAACAAAGAACCCAATCCAAAAATGGGCAGAAGACCTAAATAGACATTTCTCCAAAGAAGATATACAGACTGCCAACAAACACATGAAAGCATGCTCAACATCATTAATCATTAGAGAAATGCAAATCAAAACTACAATGAGATATCATCTCACACCAGTCAGAATGGCCATCATCAAAAGGTCTAGAAACAATAAATGCTGGAGAGGGTGTGGAGAAAAGGGAACACTCTTGCACTGCTAGTGGGAATGTGAACTGGTATAGCCACTATGGAGAACAATATGGAGGTTCCTTAAAAAACTACAGATAGAACTATCATATGACCCAGCAATCCCACTACTGGGCATATACCCTGAGAAAACCATAATTCAAAAAGAGTCATGTACCAAAATGTTCATTGCAGCTCTATTTACAATAGCCAGGAGATGGAAACAACCTAAGTGTCCATCATCGGATGAATGGTTAAAGAAGATGTGGCACATATATGCAGTGGAATATTACTCAGCCATAAAGAGAAACGAAATTGAGATATTCGTAATGAGGTGGATGGACCTAGAGTCTGTCATACAGAGTGAAGTAAGTCAGAAAGAGAAAGACAAATACCGTATGCTAACACATATATATGGAATTTAAGAAAAAAAAATGTCATGAAGAACCAAGGGGTGGGACGGGAATAAAGACACAGACCTACTGGATAGTGGACTTGGGGATATGGGGAGGGGGAGGGGGAGGCTGTGACAGAGTGAGAGAGTGGCATTGACATATATACACTACCAAATGTAAAATAGATAGCTAGTGGGAAGGAGCCGCATAGCACAGGGAGATCAGCTCAGTGTTTTGTGACCGCCTGCAGGGGTGGGATAAGGAGGGTGGGAGGGAGGGAGACACAAGAGGGAGGAGATATGGGAACATGTGTGTATGTATGGCTGATTCGCTTTGTTGTGAAGTAGAAACTAACACACTATTGTGGAGCAATTATACTCCAATAAAGATGTAAAAAAAAAAATCTATTGGCAAGAAATTGTTATTTGTTATGTTTACAGAGAAAAAAATCAAAGGGGTTAAAATTTCACCAGATAGAATGTGGACCAGAAGTGTTTCTGCTTCCTGCTATTTTTTCCCTTATGGGTTTATGTTTATTATTTCCCTGATTTATTTTGTTCAGATTTCAGGTTGAAGAGGAATTAACTATGAGGGTTCAGTCTGCCAACTGTAACCAGAGGCTCCAACCACTCCTCCTTTTTTTTTACTGAAGTACAGTTGATTTACAATGTTATGTTAGTTTCTGGTGTACAGCAGAGTGATTATATATATATCTTGTTTTTCATATTCTTTTCCATTATGGTTTATTACAGGATATTGAATATAGTTCTCTGTGCTCTACAGTAAAAAAAAAAAAAAAAAAATCCTCAGTTAAATAGTAGCAAACCGAATTTAACAAAATATTAAAAGGATAAACATATGCAAAATCAATGTGATATATATACCACAGTAACAGAATGAAAGATAAAAAAACACATGACCATCTCAATAGGTGCAGAAAAAGCATTTGACAAAATTCAACATCCATTTATGATAAAGACTCTCAACAAAAGAGGTGCAGCAGGAGCTTACCTGAACACAATATGGACCATATGTGAAAAGCCCACAGCTAATACCATAATCAACGGGGAGAAACAGAAAGCTTTTCCTCTAAGTTCTAGTACAAGTTCAGAAAGCTCAGTCTCACCACTTCTCTTCAACATTGTACTGGAAATCCTAGCCAGAGCAGTTAGATAAGAAAAAGAAATAAAAGGCATCCAAATTAGAAAAAAGAAGTAAAATAATCTTTATCTGCATGTGACATTATCATATATGTAGAAAACCCTAAAGACTCACCACCAACAAAAAAGATTAGAACAAATAAATGGATTCAGTGAAGCTGTAGGATACAAAAATCAACATTAAAAAAAATCAGGGTATTTTCTAGACACAAGCAATGAACTGCCCAAAAAGGAAATTAAGGAAACAATCTTATTCACAATAACAACAAAAAGAATAAACTACTTAGGAATAAACTTAACCAAAGAGGTAAAAAACCTGTAAACTGAAAATTATAAAACATTGATGAAAATTAATGAAGACACAATGGAAAGATATCCTGTGTTAATAGATTGGAAAAATGAATATTCTTAAAATGTCTGTACTTCCAAAAGTGATCTACAGATTCAATGCAATCCCTACAAAAATCCCAAAGGCATTCTTTACAGAAATAGAAAAAACAATCTTAAAACTCACATGTAACCACAAAAGACCCTGAATAGCCAAAGCTATTTTGAGGAAGAAGAACAAAGCTGGAGGCATCACATTTCCTGATTTCAAAATGTATTACAAAGCCACAATAATCAAAATGGTATGGTATTGGCATACAAACAAATATAGACCAATGGAACAGAATAGAGAGCCCAGAAATAAATCCACCTATGTACACTCAACTGATTTTTGACAAGGGTGCCAAGAACACACAGTGGAGAAAGCAGAGTGGTGCTGGCAAAACTGGTTATCCAATGCAGAAGAATGAAATTGGATCTGTAATTACCTCACACCATAAAAAAAAAAGTCAACTCAAAATGGATTAAAGACTTAAACACAGTACCTGAAACAGTAAAACTATTAGAAGAAAACAGAAAAAAAGCTTCTTGACATTGGTCTGGGCAATAATTTTTTGGATATGATATCAAAAGCACAGGCAACAAAAGCAAAAATAGACAAATGTGATTGCGTCAAACTAAGAAGCTTCTGTGCTGCAAAGGAAACAATCAGCAGAGTGAAAAGCAGCCTATGGAATGGAAGAAAACACTTGCAAACCATATTATGTGATAAGGGGTTAATATCCAAAATATATAAGGAACTCAAACAACTCAACAGCAAAAAACCCAAATAATCTAACTAAAAAATGGGCAAAGGACTTGAAAAGACATTTCTCAAGTGAATATATACCAAAGGCCAACAGATATATGAAAAGATGCTCAACATTGCTAATCATCAGGGAAATGCAAATCACCACAATGAGGTATCACCTCACACCTCTTAGAATGGCTATTATCAAAAAGACAAAAGATAAATGTCAGCAAGACTGTGGAGGAAAGGAAACCTTTGTACACTGCTGGTGGAAATATAAATTGGTAAAGCCAGTATAGAAAATACTGTGAAGGGTCCTTAAAAATTAAAAATAGAATTATCAGGGGATACATGTATATGTATAGCTAATTCATTTTGCTGTACAGTAGAAACTAATACAACATTGTAAAGCAACTATACACCAATAAAAAAATTAATTAAAAAAATAGAATTATCATATGATCCAGCAATCCCACTTTTGGGTATACATGCAAAGGAAATGGAATCAGTATCTTGAAGAGATAGATGTATTCCCATGTTTACTGCAGCATTATTCACAACAGCCAAGATATAGAAACAACCTAAGTGTTTGTCAGTGGATGAATGGATAAAGAAACATACATATATATATATATATATATATATAAATATTATTCCACCACAAAAAAGGGAATGCAGTAACATGTATGGACCTGGAGGGCATTATACAAAGTGAAATAAGCTAGACATAGAAGGTCAAACACTGCATGATCTCATTTACATGTGGAATCTAAAACAGTCAAACTCACAGAAGCACAGAGAATGGTGGTTGCCAGGGTTGGGAAGTGGGGGAAATGGGGAAATGTTGGTCAAAGCATATAGAATTCAGTTAGGCAAGATAAGTAAGTTCTAGAGATCTAATGTACAGCATGGTGACTATAGTTAACACTACTGCATTGTATACTTGAAATCTGCTAAGAGAGTAGATCGTATTGGTGAGGTGATGGATATGTTAATTAGCTTGATTATGGCAGTCATTTCACAATGTATATGTATATCAAAACATCAAGTTGTACACTTTAAATATAAACAATTTAAATTTGTCAATTATACCTCAATAAAGCTAAAAAAAGTTACTGTTTGAATGAAATGCTTTGGAACCTATCCATATTTTTCATGACTTGTATAGCCTCACCTCATGAAGTCACAGATAAACTCAGGCCCACTTGCTAGGGATTAAGACACTATCTAGACACATGAATATCGCCTCCCAAGCAGCAGACTGACATGTGAGCTAGGACTTTGGAAGAGATTCTTATGTGAGAGTAAGAAAGTCTAAGGAGCCAAGAGATCAGGCTGGGATGAATTGGGCTATGAAAAGTATACTAATCTATTAATTAACTCACAATGTGGCACAGTAAAGAATCCTTACTGGAGGAGAAACCCAAAAATGATGAAGGCAGAGGATACGAACCCAGCATAATATTCTGGACAATACACTGCCAACCAGAGTAAACAATAAATATTTGTGAACTGAACACATAAATGTCATTCATGGGCTACAAATGAACAGTCCCAGCTACCAATTCCTGCCTGTATTACTTCACACCTATTCCTAAATCAACCTCTTTCATGTGTCTAGCCTCACTACCCTAATTCCGTCCCTCAATAGTTCTTCCCTGAAATACGGCAAAGGTTTCCTAAATGGCCCCCATTCAAACCTACCTTCCTCATGTTACCAGAGAGCTTCTTCTAAGATACAAATTTGGTAATGTTGTTCCTCTGTTTAAAATTCCTCACGGCTTCCCCATCTCAGATTAGGTCCAACCTCCTTCACATGGCATCTGCATGATTAGGCCCCTGACTATCTTTAGTCTCATGGCTTGATGCTTTCTGTCTCATACTAATTGTAATTTTCCATTTACTTCACACTATTTCTCATCTGTATGCCTTTGTTCATGATGTTTTCTTTCCCTCGTACTCTATCTACTCTCCCTTTCAACTACTACATTCACCAGTTTAATTTTAACTCATTTAGATTAGTTATTACCCACTCTAGGAATCTTTCCCTGACTCAGCCTCCAGGTGAAAGCCTGGTGTCCTGTATGACCTGGCCTGCCTTGGTCCCCTGAATACCTCCGCGTCCACCATTCCCTGTCCTAGAGCACTGCCATCCAGGGGAGGGGCTGACAGGAACTGGCTGAGTTGGCCTCCTCCATCATTACATTCAGTCCTCATCTCCCAGGATGAGGTCCTAATTTCCTTTATCCTTGCCTTCTTTCTGGCAGATTCTCCTATGATTATATATTTCAAATGAACCAATATTGTAAATAAAAAAATTTATAAGCCTAAGATATTCCTGACTATGCTCTTTCTTAACAGGAACTCAAGTAGAAATAAATATGTTAATTTAAATAATCTTTTAGATTCTGTACTATCAAAATAATAGCCTTGGAGTTTGAAGCAATTTATCCAAATAAAAAAATTTTTGTGTGCTTAAGGCAATTACTCAGAATTTTTTTTGTGGTAATCTTTAATGCACACACACACACACACACACACACACAAACAGCTGGCAGAAAGCTGTCCAGACAACACAAACAAACAAAGTGGCCAAGTTAGTTTGTGACAGTTTGTTATACTGATGGGTTACCATGGAAACAAACTCAGACTACTTGGCAACCGAGACAAAAGTCACATTAGTAAATGCTTTCCATTTTGTGACTCATTGATTTCCTATGAGTCTTATATGGTTGCTTAACCATTTTCAAGCAACAAAGGAACAGAATATGATTCGTGTTGATACTGTGGAAAGCCAAGTATTTGTAAGATAAAATGATAAAGCTGCTGATTGTGAAGTATGTAAGCAGGGGACTTAACAGAAGATAAATGTTGCTATTGCCATTGTTTATGGTTCAAAGAGTCAAAGAAAATCTAAAAAGTCTTAAAAAAATAAAAATAATATAAAATGAAATGAAAATTATGGATCTATTTTTTATGACTGCTTAGTTACTGTACCAGCGAACTGCATTACTTAATATTCTAAGAATAACTTGCACATGTATACTCTAGGCATAAAATTATGCCATATCTTGGTAACGCAAAGCAATTTTTTTTCTGGACTTTTTTCTTTCTACTTAATATTTTTTAAACTAATTTTTATTGGAGTATAGTTGCTTTACAATGTTGTGCTAGTTAAAGCATTTTTAACTTATTAAAAACAGTGATAAAAAACTGCTATGAGGAATGCAAGCTGTTTTGCCAGACAGCATTATTGCACGCATGTTAAGAGCTTGTATCCAGAGCCAGTCTGCCTGCGTTCAAATCCTGCTTCTGCTACTTGCTGGTTGTCACTCTGGACACAGTCCTTAAACTCTCTGCATTTCCGTTTCCTCCTCTGTGAAACAGGGGTGGTAATAGTACTTATACCTCATGGGAATTTTGGGAAACCAAGTGAATTATTACACTTGGTATTTGAAATAATGCCTGGTTTATAATGGACCTCAATAATAAATGCTAGAAATTGTTACTATCAAGGATATAAGTAGTTCTAAGTCCACTTACATTTGCCCTCCACAGAGAAATAATGGTTAAATTTGTGAGAATTTTCTTCAGCATTAATGGAGATTTCTATTTTATGAAAGATATATAGATTCCTGAAAAAATGAACCTTTGGAAACTGAGGCAAAAACAATACTTTGAGACTCCAAGGATAAATTAGATCTATAAAATTGTGACTTTAAAATACAACACTAAGGATTAATGAATCTCTCATACCCCAGAGGTTATTTTTGGCTTGAGGAACTCAAAGGACAGTACCACCGTTCAGTGGAAAAAACTGAACACAAGATTTTTTTTCATTCATTCATTCACTCAGTTGTACATTCATTCATTTTGCTGGTAGTGTTAGTGAGAGAAATGATAATCCAGTTTTGGACATCTTGAGGTTGAGGAACCTGAGAGTCCCTGTGATACTGTAACTTATCAGAAATATATATTTGTTCACTCAGATGACCAAAATATACTTCTCATTTATATTTGGTCTTCATCCATTATTCCTGGCTCACAGCTCCCCAAACCCTTGGAATGTCCTATGCTGATATTGATAAAGGTTGTCTTTTGTTATGTGAATGATGTGACTTTTGGATTTCGCGGGAGGTTGGGGGCTGGTAGCCAGGAGAACTGACCATGTGATTAGAGGATTGGAACTTTCGGTCCCACCCCCTGATTTCTGTGGAGGGGAGAGAGGCTTTAAGGTTGAATCAATAGCCATTGACCAATGATTTAGACAATCCAGACTACATAATGAAGGCTTCATAAAAACCCAGAAGGATCGCGTTTTTGTCCTTTTCCTGAGAGCTTCCACATCAGGGAACCAGAATGTTTCCATGTGCCACCATGCTAGAGTCTGGAACTCTATGGAACACTGACACATAAGATATAGGAGAAGAAGGGGGCAGGCAAAGGAGATTCAAGTGTAACAGAGAGAAACAAAGGAGATCATGTTATCACAAAAGGTTTTTAAGAAGGAATTGCTCAACAAAATCAAATGTGGCAGAGAGATCAAGTAAGATAAAGATTAAAAAGCAGCAACAATGAAGTCACTGATAACACTGACAAATGTAGTTTCGGTGAAAAGGTGGGGGTGAAGGCAGATTACTATGGGAAGTAGAGACAGGGAACACAGACAATTGATTTCAAATATTTTAGTGATAAAGTGGAAAAAATTAGGGTAGAAGCCAGATGGGGATATGGGGTAGAGTGAGGATTTCATTTTAACATGCTTTAGTGTTATAGGAGAGAACCAGGAAAGAGAAAAAGTCAAGGATCTGAGAGGATATGAATGATGGAGCCAGAGGGGACTCACTGCTGTGAATGTCAGACGGGATGTCAGACGGGATGGGATTCAGACAATAGCTGGGGGGACTGGCCCTGGACAGAAGGGGCTCCTCTTGCATCATGAGGAGGGGAAGAGAAAGGACCAAGCTCCAAAGCAGGTGAGTTTGTCAACAGATCACTGTTCATTGCTCAGAACTGTTCTAATGAGAAATTTCATATAAAAAACTGTATTGCTTGGTATATAGTAGGTCCTCAAATAAATGTTTGCTGAATACTTGCTTGTTAATAATCTGCTGTACGTAACAAAAAAATATTTGAAAGACTGCTGTTCAGTGATTTGGCAGATGTCCTAATGAAAAATTTCATTTTTAAAAAAGTATGTAAAATTATGCCCATATTTATAGTATGATAATTGACTAGTTAATAATTGTTTTTATGAGTAAAAATGTTTAAACTCAAACATGAATTTATGTTTACCTAAGGAGACATGTATTCTTTCAGTTCCCTCATATATACTCACAGATCACTTTCTATAAACTTTTGGATCACATTTCTAAACATTTAATACAATTAGAATAATATAAAAAAGGAAGACTAGCACCCAGGTCAGTTTACATATAGTTTAGTTTCTTTCTTTTTTTTAATAGAAGTATAGTTGATTTACTATACTTGTGTTAGTATCTGGTGTACAGCAAAGTGATTCAATTATATATATACTTTTTCATATTCTTTTCCATTGTGGTTTATTATAGGATATTGAATATAGTTCCCTGTGCTATACAATAGGACGTTGTTGTTTATCCATCCTATATACAATAGTTTGCGTCTGCTAGTCCCAATCTCCTAATCCTCTGCACCCCCGCCCCAACGGCAACCACAAGTCTGTCCTCTAATACATAGTTTCCTATTCATAACTTTTCAGCCTATCAGCCAGTCAAAAGAAAAGCAGGATGGCATAATGGAAAGAGAAAAGGACAGAGAATCAAGATGTTTTCTAGTATAAACTATATAAGTGACTTTGGACAAGCCATTTAACCTGTTGGGACCTCAATTTCCTCATCGAGTAACAAGTGTTGAATTAGGAGCTATGTAGAATCAAAATGAATTTTTTTTTTTTTTTTTTTTTCTGCGGTGCGCGGGCCTCTCACTGTTGTGGCCTTTCCGGTTGCGGAGTACAGGCTCCAGACCCACAGGCTCAGCGGCCATGACTCACGGGCCCAGCCGCTCCGCGGCATGTGGGATCTTCCCGGACCGGGGCATGAACCCATGTCCCCTGCATCGGCAGGCGGACTCTCAACCACTGCGCCACCAGGGAAGCCCCCAAAATGAATATTTTTGACAAATATTTTATAATACATGAAAATTTATTTTTCTGTAACTATACACATTCTACATAGCATCACTTCTTTAGTTTCTAGAAAGGACAGTACAGATGAAAACGTCACAATAAAACATGAAATAACAGGAAAAAATATCCTAATCTAAGAAAAGACCCATACTAAAAATTTAAGAATACTATTATAGTCTAGGAAATTTTAATGAAAAGAAAACTACACAAAGCTTCCCAACTTTCATTAGGTAAAAGTCCTTCAATATATCGAAAATTAAAATCAGGTTATATACATAGGAATGAAAATATGTCCTCCACAACCCTTAAAAACAAAGGGACAAGGGACTAACTACAGAACTCAGAAGCAGATGTGAACTATGGATTCTGTATCTAGCCAAAAAATGTATTGTGTATGAAGGAAAAAGAAATATTTTGTGAGGTATGCAAGGACTAAACTAAACAAAACAAAGCAAAAAACTATTGCAAAAAACTATCACAGGTACCCTTTCTGAGTAAGACATTTAAAGAATTGTGCAAGAACAAGAAAAATGAATTACAAGTTAGAGCTTAAGAATCAAAAAAAGGCAAGAAACCAATTCAGTAGGTTACCTGTTCTCTAAAAAATATTTTACTTTTGAACAAGAGGACTTTTTTTTTCCTTTCCTTTCCTTTCTGAATTGTCTAAAGGCATGTGTGAAAATAACAGCTGTAAACAGTTTCTTGAATCACTTATTCAATCAGCCAGTTTCCAGATCAAGAAATGATTGGCCCCTTTTTTGTCTGAAGACTAAAGGACAAATTCTTCAACTACACATTTGCCCCTCCAAGGTCTGCCCTCAGCCTCTCAAATTTGACCCCCTCTGACTACCTTCGGTGACTTCACCAAACTGAATTATCCATTACTCCCTACCCAGACTCTGCACACCTGCCTGCATGCTGTTCTTTTCCTTTAGGATGCTTTCTAGCCTTTTCCTATGATCCAACCTCATCCACATGATATAGGAAAGGAACAAATCTTAAGACTCAGAGTACCTGTGCTCAAGTCTAATTTCAACACTGAATGATGTTGCACAAATTACTTTCCTTTGCATAAGTTTCCTCTTTTATGAAATGCTTTGAATTGAGCTAAATGTATTAATATAAATTATATGTATAGATACTTATATACCATATAAATTGGTAAACATGTTGCCTGAATCTATAAAAACTTACTGCAAAGGGTAATTTAGAGACACAAAGGATGCAGGCACACAGAGAAAAGACACAACAAGAAGGCAGGGATCTGCAAACCAGAACCAAACTCAACCACACCTTGATCTTGAACATCCAGCCTCCAGAATCCATTGTTTTAGTCACTCAAAAAAAGGGTAATTTGAAATTAAAAATATATATGTATGTACGAACATACATATATCACTGTGTAAATATCTATATATATCTATATAACTGTGTAAACTACAAAGAGTTACGAATCAAGACTTCACTCAAAAGCTTTTTCTATGATGCGTTTCCTGAGCCCCTGGGCAAAATTATTCTCTTGTTCCTATAAACTCCTGGGACATTTTACTTGCACATCTGGAGCTGCCTTGCAAATGAAAGATACTGAGAGCAAGAGAAATAGGACTTTACAAAGTTTTGCTGTGTGTCAAAAAAGTACTCCTATGAACAATTAGGGCACCTACCAGGAACTGGTGGGGAACCACGGACACCTAAGGGGACGACTGGGTAAGATGTGGGGCGTGGGGAGAGGAAAGGGGGAGGAGAAGTGGAGGCCGGACGGGACTGGCGCCCCTGAGGGGCGGCTGGGGGAGACGAAGGGATCCCACACCCAAAGGGGGAAATTGGGGAACCACTGGGAGGGCAGAGCATCAAAAGGCAGCGTGGCCAGGTTCCCCTGCCCACTTGGGCTCCCAGGGACCTGTTGAGATCCCAGGTCTGATCCTCTGCCCATCAAGGCCCCCTTCCAGTGACGTGGGTCCTGAGGGAGTGGGAAGGAGGGAAGGGGGAACAAAAGTAAAGGCCGGACCTCCGGGACCGGCACCCCTGAGGGGTGGCTGGGGGAGGGAAGGAATTCCTACACCCAGTGGGATCCACCCACGGTTAGGGGTCCAGTGGTGAGGGTGGAGACCCTGGGGGAGATGGTGGGGGAGGGGCACAAAGGAAAAGAACCGGGCCAGTGCCTTCCCTGTGAACTGAGGCACTAAGAAGCCTGTTGGGCTCCCAGACCTAATCCTCTGCCCTTGGAGCCTCTCTCCTGCTGCACAGAGGCCAAGCCCCGCCCCTACGCCCCCACCCAGGGCCCTACCTCTACACTCGGAGACCCCCTCTGAGACCCCCTCCAAGGAGCTGGGCCTAAACCCCACCCACACACCCTCACTCAGCGCGCCCTACCTCCAAACTCCGAACTCCACACACCAGAGGCTCTCCTTTCCAGATGCTGCCTTTCCCCTTCTGCACAGGTCCTAAGCAGAGGCCCTGCCCCACACTTGAACATCGCCCCATCCAAAACCCTGCCTCTGCCTAAGTTCCACCCCCTGCCTAAACTCCACCCCTATAGCCAAGGCTTGTTTTTTCTTTTCTTTTTTCCTCTTTTAGATTGAAGTTCTGTTATACCTTGTTGATTCACTGCTGTTGATTCTTTTATATTTTTATTTTTCCTAATAAATCTTTTATTTTTCTAACTTTATTTTATTCTTTATACTTTGTTAGTGATCTCTCCTTTTGGCTTGTTCCACCCCACCACCACTTTTTATTTTTTTCTGTTGAGGTTTTATTTTACTTTGCTGCAGTTGTTTCAATTATAGTTTTATTTTTCCAAATACAATTTTTATCTTTCTAATTTTATTTTGTTTTTTTATTCTTTGATACTGTACTGCTCCCTTTTCCTTTCCTTCTTCTTTTTTTTTTTTTTTGTTTTTCGTTTTTACTATGCCACAAAGCTTGCGGGATCTCGGTTCCCAGGCCGGAAGTCTGGCCTGAGCTCCTGTGGTGGGAGCTACAAGTCCAAACCACTGGACTAACAGAGAACCTCAGACCCCAGGGAATATCAATCGGAGTGAGGCCTCCCGCAGGTCCTCATCTCGGCACCAAGACCCAGCTCTATCCAACAGCCTGAAAACTCCAGTGCTGGATGTCTCAGGCCAAAAACCAGTAAGACAGGAATACAGCACCACCCATCAAAAAAAAAAAAAAAAAAAAAGAAAACAACAAAAAGTATGTTACAGAAAAAGGAGGAAGGCAAAAACCTACAAGACCAAATGAAGATGAAATAAGCAACCTACCTGAAAAAGAATTCATAGTAATGATAGTAAAGATGATCCAAAATCTCGGACACAGAATGAAGAAAATACAAGAAACATTTAAAAAGGATCTAGAAGAACTAAAGAGGAAACAAACAGTGATGAACAACACAATTACTGAAATTAAAAATACTCTAGAAGGAATCAATAACAGAATGACTGACGCATAAGAACGGAGAAGTGATTTGGAAGGTAAAATGGTGGAAATAACTGCCAGGGAGAAGAATACAGAAAAAAGAATGAAAAGAAGTGAGGACAGTCTCAGAGACCTCTGGGGAAACATTAAACGCAGCAACATTTGAATTATAGGGGTCCCAGAGGAAGAAGGGAAAAAAAGGGTCTGAGAAAATATTTGAAGAGATTATAGTTGAAAACTTCCCTAACATGGGAAAGGAAATAGTCGATCAAGTCCAGGAAGCACAAAGAGTCCCATACAGGATATTTCCAAGACAAACATGCTGAGACACATATTAATCAAACTTTCAAAAATCAAATACAAATAAAAAGTACTGAAAGCAGCAAGGGAAAAGCAACAAATAACATACAAGGGAATCCCCATAAGGTTAACAGCTGATCTTTCAGCAGAAACTCTGCAAGCCAGAAGGGAGTAGCAGGACATATTTAAAGTGATGAAAGGGAAAAACCTACCCAGCAAGGATCTGGGTTACTCTACTCAGCAAGGATCTCATTCAGATTCGATGGAGAAATGAAAACCTTCACAGATAAGCAAAAGTTAAGAGAATTCAGCACCACCAAACCAGCTTTACAACAAATGCTAAAGGAACTTCTCTAGGCAGGAAACACAAGAGAAGGAAAAGACCTACAATAACAAACCCAAAACAATTAGGAAAATGGTAATAGGAACATACATATCGATAATTACCTTAAATGTAAATGGATTAAATGCCCCAACCAAAAGATATAGACTGGCTGAATGAATACAAAAACAAGACCCGTACATATGCTGTCTACAACAGACTCACTTCAGACCTAGGGACACATACAGACTGAAAGTGAGGGGATGGAAAAAGATATTCCATGCAAATGGAAATCAAAGGAAAGCTGGAGTAGAAATTCTCATATCAGACAAAATAGATTTTAAAATAAAGACTATTACAAGAGACAAAGAAGGACACTACATAATGATCAAGGGATCAATCCAAGAAGAAGATATAACAATTGTAAATATTTATGCACCCAACACAGGAGCACCTCAATACAGAAGGCAAATGCTAACAGCCACAAAAGGGTAAATTGACAGTAACCCAATAATAGTAAAGGACTTTAATACCTCACTTTCACCAATGGACAGATCATCCAAAATGAAAATAAATAAGGAAACACAAGCTTTAAATGACACACTAAACAAGATGGACTTCATTGATATTTATAGGACATTCCATCCAAAAACAACAGAATACAATTTCTTCTCAAGTGCTCATGGAACATTCTCCAGGACAGACCACATCTTGGGTCACAAATCAAGCCTTGGTAAATTTAAAAAAATTGAAATCATATCAAGTATCTTTTCTGAACACAACGCTAGGAGACTAGATATCAATTATAGGAAAAAAAGTGTAAAAAATACAAACACATGGAGGCTAAACAATACACTACTTAATAACCAAGAGATCACTGAAGAAATCAAAGAGGAAATCAAAAAATACCTAGAAACAAATGACAATGAAAACACGACGACCCAAAACCTATGGGATACACCAAAAAGCAGTTCTAAGAGAAAGTTTATAGCAATACAATCCTACTACAAGAAACATCTCAAATAAACAACCTAACCGTACACCCAAAGCAATTAGAGAACGAAGAACAAAAAAACCCCAACGTTAGCAGAAGGAAAGAAATCATAAAGATCAGAGCAGAAATAAATGAAATAGAAACAAAACAGTAGCAAAGATCAATAAAACTAAAAGCTGGTTCTTTGAGAAGATAAACAAAATTGATAAAGCATTAGCCAGACTCATCAAGAAAAAAAGGGAGAAGACTGAAATCAATAGACTTAGAAATGAAAAAGGACAAGTAACAACTGACACTGCAGAAATACAAAGGATCATGAGAGACTACTACAAGCAACTATCTGCCAATAAAACCGACAACCTGGAAGAAATGGACAAATTCTTAGAAAAGCACAACCTTCCGAGACTGAACCAGGAAGAAACAGAAAATATGCACAGACCAATCACAAGCACTGAAATAGAAAATGTAATTAAAAATCTATGAAGAAATGAAAGCCCAAGACCAGATGGCTTCACAGACGAATTCTATCAAACATTTACAGAAGAGCTACACCTATCCTCAAATTCTTCCAAAATATAGCAGAGGGAGGAACACTCCCAAACTCATTCTACGAGGCCACCATCACTGTGACACCAAAACCAGACAAAGATGTCACAAAAAACAAAAACTACAGGCCAATAGCACTGATGAACATAGATGCAAAATTCCTCAACAAAATACTAGCAAACAGAATCCAACAGCACATTAAAAGGATCATACACCACAAACAAGTGGGGTTTATCTCAAGAATGCAAGGATTCTTCAATATATGAAAATCAATGTGATACACGATATTAACAAATTGAAAGATAAAAACCATATGAACATCTCAATAGATGCAGAAAAAGCTTCTGACAAAATTCAACACTCATTTATGATAAAAACTCTCCAGAGTGTAGGCATAGAGGGAACTTACCTCAACATAATAAAGGCCATATATGACAAACCCACAGTCAACATCGTTCTCAATGGTGAAAAACTGAAACCACTTCCTCTAAGATCAGGAACAAGACAAGGTTGCCCACTCTCACCACTATTAATCAACATAGTTTTGGAAGTTTTAGCCACAGCAATCAGAGAAGAAAAAGAAAAAAAACGGAATCCAAATCAGAAAAGAAGAAGTAAAACTGTCATTGTTTGCAGATGACATGATACTATACATAGAGAATCCTAAAGATGCTACCAGAAAACTACTAGAGCTAATCAATACATTTGGTAGAGTAGCAGGACACAAAATTAATGCACAGCAATCTCTTGCATTCCTATACACTAATGATGAAAAACCAGAAAAAGCAATTAAGGAAACATGTGCATTTACCGTTACAGCAAAAAGAATAAAATACCTAGGAATAAACCTACCTAAGGAGACAAAAGACCTGTATGCAGAAAACTGTAAGACACGGATGAAAGAAATTAAAGATGATACAAACAGATGGAGAGATATATCATGTTCTTGGATTGGAAGAATCAACATTGTGAAAATGACTATACTACCCAAAGCAATCTAAAGATTCAATGCAATCCCTATCAAACTACCAATGGCATTTTTCACAGAACTAGAACAAAAAATTGCACAATTTGTATGGAAACACAAAAGACCCTGAATAGCCAAAGCAATCTTGAGAAAGAAAAACAGAGCTGGAGGAATCAGGCTCCCGGACTTCAGACTATACTACAAAGCCACAATAATCAAGACAGTATGGTACTGGCACAAAAACAGAAATATAGGTCAATGGAACAGCATAGAAAGTCCAGAGATAAACCCATGCACATATAGTCACCTTATTTTTGATAAAGGAGGCAAGAATATACAATGGAGAAAAGACAGCCTCTTCAATAAGTGGTGCTGGGAAAACTGGACAGCTACATGTCAAAGAATGAAATTAGAACACTCCCGAACACCATACACAAAAAGAAACTCAAAATGGATCAAAGACCTAATTGTAAGGCCAGACACTAAAAAACTCTTAGAGGAAAACATATGCAGAACACTCTATGATATAAATCACAGCAAGATCCTTTTTGACCCACCTCCTAGAGAAACGGAAACAAAAACAAAAATAAACAAATGGGACCTACTGAAACTTAAAAGCTTTTGCACAGTAAAGGAAACCATAAACAAGATGAAAGACAACCCTCAGAATGGAGAAAATATTTGCCAATGAAGCAACTGATGAAGAACTAATCTCCAAAATTTACAAGCAGCTCATGCAGCTCAATATCAAACAATCCAATCCAAAAATGGGCAGAAGACCTAAATAGACATTTCTCCAAAGAAGATATACAGATTGCCAACAAACACATGAAAGGATGCTCAACATCACTGATCATTAGAGAAATGTAAATCAAAACTACCATGAGGTATCACATCATACCTCAGAATGGCCAGATACCTCAGAATGGCCATCATCAAAAAATCTACAAACAATAAATGCTGGAGAGGGTGTGGAGAAAAGGGAACACTCTTGCACTGTTGATGGGAATGTAAACTGATACAGCCACTGTGGAGAACAGTATGGAGGTTCCTTAAAGAACTAAAAACAGAACTAACATACGACCCAGCAATCCCACTACTGGGCATATACCCTGAGAAAACCATCATTCAGAAAGAGTCATGTACCACAATGTTCATTGCAGCACTATATACAACAGCCAGGACATGGAAGCAACCTAAGTGTCCATTGACAGATGAATGGATAAAGAAGATGTGGCACATATATACAATGGAATATTACTCAGCCATAAAAAGAAACAAAATTGAGTTATTGGTAGTGAGGTGGATGGACCTAGAGTCTGTCATACAGAATGAAGTAAGTCAGAAAGAGAAAAACAAATACCACATGTTAACACATATATATGGAATCTAAAAAAAAAAAAAAAGGTTCTCATGAACCTAGGGGCAATATGGGAATAAAGACGCAGACGTAGAGAATGGACTTGAGGACACGGGGAGGGGGAAGGGTAAGCTGGGACGAAGTAAGAGTAGCATTGACATACATACACTACCAAATGTAAAATAGATAGCTAGTGGGAAGCAGCCGCATAGCACAGGGAGATCAGCTCGGTGCTTTGTGACCACCTAGAGGGGTGGGATAGGGAGGGTGTGAGGGAGGCAGACGCAAGAGGGAAGAGATATGGGGATATAGGTATACGTATAGCTGATTCACTTTGTTATACAGCCAAGACTAACACAACACTGTAAAGCAATTATGCTCCAATAAAGATGTTAAAAAAAAAAAGTACTCCTTTGGTATTTTCACAGGTATAATTATTGAAAGGGAACTCTATAGTAGGAGTCCCCAAACCCCAGGCTTCGGACTGTCACCTGTCAGTCCTTGGCCTGTTAGGAACTGGGCCACACAGCAGGAGGTGAGCGGCGGGCAAACTTCATCTGCTGCTCCCATCGCTCCCATTGCTCACATTACTGCCTGAACCCCCCCTCCCCCACCAACCCCCGTGGAAAAACTGTGTTCCATGAAACCAGTCTCTGGTGCCAAAAAGGTTGGGGACCATTGCTCTATAGTATCAGAGGAGGTTTTCTGGCAGAGTAATATTAAATAGTGAAGTCCAAAGGCCATGCATAGGTCATGAAGACCTATTTGGAGATATAAATAAGGAGAAGAAAACTGCAGAATGTTTACATTCTTGAGATCCAGTGTGAAATGAGCCAGTAACACAGCTGCAATATGACAAAATAGCACAAACTAATATTAAAAATGTACTATGAAGGCTCTACTCTGGCTGTCTTGGTTATCTGTAAAATAATGATAATGATACAATAATGAGGAAAACTCACGCAAGTGAAGTAAATTAAAATCAAAGGCACAGCAACACAGTCTAGATAACTCTACTTGAAGGGAGGTCTGGGGAATAGATTGGAAGAGATCTGTGCAGCAACGGAAAAATGAGACTACAAGGAGGTTGTATATAAAAGGACTGTACTGAGAATACGGTGGGATGTTTCTTGAGTAGCACAGACCTGCTGAGGTAACTCCTGCTGACTCTGACCACAATCAGTGTAAACTTCATGTTTATGCATCACATTGCATTACTTGACATGTCTGATACCATTCCTCACATGGAAGGAAACCCCAGTGGCAGCAGAGTAGGTGAGTTAGAGAAACTGCAATAAATATTTTACATAGCTTCTCAATTATTTTGTGTGCTGGTTTTGTAAGGGTTAACCTTAGCAGATTCTTGACTTACTATCAGTTGGTTCTAATTTACAGTTTCTCAAATTAGGAAATAGCCAGTGCTAATACTGCAGTTATTACTGAGTTCCTGATTGCTTCAGGAAGACTTACTTAATTAGTATAATGAGAGAGTTTACAGTTCTCAATTGCATATAATTACAAATGCATATTACATTACAAATTATAATTATATTATAGTATAATTATAATCACATTATATTATTATATGATAATTACAAACGCATATTAGCATTGCATTAAAAATGCAATGATTGTTTACTTTTTCCATTAATAGAAATGCATTAACAGAAATTATTAAGGTAACTTATGGTTGCTTATAAAACGTTGTTTACTGATGCAGCCTACAAGCAATTTTGGAAACAATAACCTTCTTCTGCAAGGAGACAATCTTTTCTAACTACCTTCCTGGGGCTGTTATTTCTAAAACTTTTTCTGCCTTGTACATAGAGTAAATAGTAATGTCCACAGGACAGTTCAAGTAAGATACTCATTTGAACTTTCTGGAAGTCAATCCTTAACCATAAGGAATGACCAAAATGGGGAGACCTTCATGTCGAGATGGTACCCAGAGGAAACACAAAAAAACAAACAAACCAAAAAACCTTAAGGGACTCTGAATTGGCCTCAAAAGATAACCATAGGAGAGAAAATGTTAATAACTTTATGTTTAAACACCAGCAGTAGAGAATTCCCAGAAATTGCTATTGAAATGTGGCTGCAGTCTCTGAACAAGGAAATATATAAAACTGTAACTAGAAAGAAAATGTCACTAAATGAGTTCACTCTAATGCTATGTTAGTGATGATTCACTATGATGAAATGAAGCAAACATGTAAAGTCCAAAATCAGTACTATGGGTAGTTCATTATTTCATTAAGATAAAATAAGTCTTGGGTGTAAGCTAGTTTCTAAGCCACAGTGCTTGGAAATAGCATTTGATTAGGAAAAGCCTAAGAATTTCTTCTGAAACCAGTAAACAGGTTTCAGGTCAGAACAAAATATTTTTCTTTAAGACAAAAGAAAGACTTTCAATCATGGGTTTGTTTTTAATATTTGTATCCCTGTTTTCTCTTACACTATTCCTTTGCCCCGACCTATAATCATGTTCAAATCTCTATCCTAAAAATAAAAACATAAAATAAAATTGTTTGTTCCTGATTTCCCCGTTTTAACTAATTCTCCTTTTCTCCTTCTCTTCATTAACAAACTTTGCAAAAGAACAATTACACACAATGCTTCTGCTGCTTTACCACCTGATCACTCCCTAACCCCTTGGAACCTGGTTTCTACTCCTATGACTCCAATGAAACTACTCTCTCAAGTTCATCACTGGACAGTCACATGCAAAAGAATGAAACTGGACCACTATCTTAAACCATACACAAAAATTAACTCAAATTGAATTAAACTGAATGTAAGATCTAAATCCATAAAACTTACTGAGGAAAACATAGGTGGTAAGCCCCTTGTCATTGGTCTTGCCCCTGATTTTTTGTATTTAACACCAAAAGCAAAGGCAACAAAAGCAAAAATAAGCAAGTGGGACTACATCAAACTAAAGAGCTTCTGCATATCAAAGGGAACCATCAACAAAATGAAAGAGGAACCTACTGAATGGGAGAAAATATTTACAAATCATATATCTGATAAGAGGTTGATATCTAAAATATATTAAGAATTCATACAACTCAACAGCAAAAAACAAACAATCCAATTAAAAAAGGGGCAGAGTATCTCAATGGACATTCTTCCAAAGACATACAGATGGCCAACAGGTACACAAAAAGGCGCTCAACATCACTATTCATCAGGGAAATGCAAATCAAAACCACAATGAGCTATCACCTTACATCTGTTAGAATGGCTATCATCAAAAAGACAAGAAATAACTGTTGGTGAGGATGTTGAAAAGGAGAACCCTTGTGCACTGTTGGTGAGAATGTAAATTGGTGGAGCCACTATGGAAAATAGTGAGGATGTTCTTCAAAAAATCAAAAACAGAACTACCATATGATTCAGCAATTCCATTTCTGGGTGTTTATCTGGGGAGGGGGAAGAAAAGGAAACACTAACTCTAGAAGATATCTGTATCCCCCATCCTCCATGTTCACTGCAGCATTATTTACAATAGCCAAGATATGGAAGCAACCTATGTGTCCATCAGTGGATGAATGGACAAAGAAAATGTGAGATACCTACACACACACACCCCCCCCCCGCACACAATGGAATATTATTCACTCATGAATAAGAATATTGCCATTTTCGACAACACGGATGGACCTTAAGAGCATTATGCTAAGTGAAACAAGTCAGAGACATATGGACAAATAGTGCATGATCTCACTGATATGTGGGTGGGTGAAATGGGTAAAGGGGGTCAAAAGGTACAAACTTCCAGTTATAAAATAAATGTCATGAGGTCATGGTGACTACAGTTAATAATACTGTATTGCATATTTGAAAGCTACTAAGAGTAGATCTTAAAAGTTCTCATCCCAAGAAAAAAAAAGTTTTTTGTAACTATGTATGGTGATGGATGTTAACTAGACTGATTGTGGTGATCATTTCACAGCATATGAAGATATTGAATCATTATGTTGTACATCTAAAACTAATATAATGTTGTATGTCAATTATGCCTCAATAATTAAAAAAAAAGTTCACCAAAGACTTGCCAATTGTCAAATAAAGAAAGCAGTTCTCACACCATTCCACCTTTCAACTCTATGGCAGGGCTGAACACCCTACACCCCCGTCAAGTTTTTTTCTTGTTTAGCTTCTGTGATGCCAAATTCTCTCCAATGTTTTGGTCTCATTTTTCTTAATTATGACTTCTTCTACCAAGGTTCTATCTCTGACCCTTGCATTTTGTTCTATATGCTATCCTGGGCTTTAATTATCTTGTCCATGTGGATTATCTTAAGATCTAGGTATGAAAGAAATCCTGACTACCATGCTCAGTTTAAGATATAAACTCTTGGGGGCTTCCCTGGTGGCACAGTGGTTGAGAGTCCGCCTGCCGATGCAGGGGACACAGGTTCGTGCCCCGGTCTGGGAAGATCCCACATACCGCAGAGTGGCTGGGCCCGTGAGCCATGGCCGCTGAACCTGCGCGTCCGGAGCCTGTGCTCCACAACGGGAGAGACCACAACAGTGAGAGGCCTGCGTACCGCAAAAAAAAAAAAAGATATAAACTCTGAGCTGCCTACCACACATCATCACAGACCCTGCTTGCACCTCACATTCAAATATTCACAGGAAAGAGCTCAGTATTGGCAAGAGAAGGAATAAATTGAAAAAATAGGAATATCTAAAACAGAAGAATTATTACTTAACTTATAGTACATTCATGAAAGAATATTACATATGGCATTATCAGAATAATATGCTGAAGTGTTTAATAACATGGAAAATGCGTATATTATAATGTTCAGTAAAAGAAAAAAGCAGGATAAAAATGGATTGGAAGAAACTGGAAGGGAATATTTCAAAATTTTAACAGTAATTGTCTCTGATAGGTAACATTTTCTTCTTTGTAATTTTATGTATTTTCCAAATGTTCTACAGTGATCTTGAATTAATTTTAGAATCAGAAAATAAGAGGGATTCAGGGTCATATTGCCTACAAAATAAAACCTGGTCTTCACGAATGGCATCCAAGGCCTGCCAAAATCTGGCCCCCAGTGCAGTCTTGTCCTTAACTATAGGCCCCGAACATTCTCTGTTCCGCTCCACCACCTACCCACCAAGTGCTCAACACCGTCCACTTTTATGGTTCTGTATTCCTGTTTATCAGGTCTGTTCTTCTCCTACCCCAAAGCAGGACATATTGACCCTGAACATCTTTGATCCCTAAACCATAATATAGAGCGGGAGGCAATGCTCAAAATTTTCTGTTGGATTAGCTAAGAAACAACAATTCTACAAGTCTTTTATCCAGCTCATAATGAATATTAATGGTACCAATAATAAACATAAAATTAGCTAAAACAACTCACTGGTTAAGATATCACACGATAAAGACTGCTATTGACTATAAATTGTCACAAAAATTAAGAATTCTTAACAGAATTTAGATAATGTAAAATCTGATCCTGAAAATTTGGACTTTATAAAAATAACAGCCACTATACAGATTAGGTTACACTTGTTTTATAACTCATGTTCATTCTAAAATATACAGAGAAGAGAATAAACACCAAGGAAAATAATTTCATAAAATAAAGACTGAAGTGGAGACTTCCCTGGTGGCACAGTGGTTGAGAATCCGCCTGCCAATGCAGGGGACACGGGTTCAAGCCCTGGTCCGGTAAGATCCCACATGCCGCGTAGCAACTAAGCCCGTGTGCCACAACTACTGAAGCCCACGAGCACAACTACTGAAGCCCACACGCCTAGAGCCCGTGCTCCGCAACAAGAGAAGCCACTGCAATGAAAAGCCCGCGCACCACAATGAAGAGCAGCCCCCTCCTGCAGCAACTAGAGAAAGCCTGTGTGCAACAACGAAGACCCAACACAGCCTAAATAAATAAATTTATTTAAAAAAAAAAAAAAGGCCTGAACTGAAAAATAATAGAAATAGTTCAAATGCCTGGAACAGTGCCTGGCACATAGCAGACACTCAACAGATATTTGTTAAATAAAAGAATAAACTGGTATAGAAAATTATCCAAGGAGTTAATTAGATTGGCTTAATGGAGTTTTGTCAGAAAATGCTTAGCCTTATTGAAATATAATTCACATACTATACAATTCTCCCATTTAAAATTTACAGCTCAATGGTTTTTAATATATTCACAGAGTGCGAAACCACCACCACAATCAATTTTAGAACATCTTCATCACCTCCAAAAAAAAAGCTCATACCATGAGTAGTCACTCCCCATTTCCCTCCAACCTCCCAATCCTAGGCAACCACTAATCTATTTTCTGCCTCTGTAGACTCTGCCTATTCTGGACATTTCATATAAATGGAATCATAAAATATGTGGTCTTTTGTGACTGGCTTCTTTCACTTAGCATGAAGTTTTAAAGTTTCATCCATGTTGTAGCATGTATCAGTACTTTCTTTCTTTGTATTGCCAAAATATTCCACTATATGGATTTTATTTACCCATTCCTCAGCTGACAGACAATGCGGTTGTCTCGGATTTTTGGTTATTATAAATAATGCTATGAAAATTCATGTACAGTTTGAACAACATGGTTTTGAACCACACGGGTCCACTAATACACAGATTTTTTTTCAATAGTAAATACTACAGTACTACCCAATCCATGGCTGGTTGAATCCTCGAATGTGGAACCACAGATACTGAATTTCTGATAAGGAGGGCCGACTAAGATAAGTTGACCTGACTGCATGGAGAGTCAGTGTGTAATAGGGAAGAACAAATCTGACTCATTAGATTTATTCCTTTTGCTTTAACCTTTGTGCTTTGTTGCCTGTGCTTAGTCATGCTGGCTCTGAACCTTTTGTAAAAGAATGTTGCCTATAGTCTGAAATATACAGGATAGCCTATTCTCAGGGCTCTGACCTCTAAGAGTCCATTCATACAGAGGTAAAAAGTTGTAGAACAGAGAATAATATTTGTTTTGTTAAACACAGGAAGATCATGACCTGACCTACCCGGACAGCTGCAAGAACAAAGGATTCCTTCAGGAAGAAGTTTGCAACAACTAACCACGCTTCTCCCTCACTTTGCCTTTAAATGGTCCTGCAATAAACCCTTCTCTGCTCCAAACCCTCCGAAGTCTGACTTTTCAGTTTGTTTGGCCTCATTGTGTGTCAGGCAAGTGCTCCAACCCCCTACCCCTGTGTTGTTCAAGTGTTAATTGAACAAGTTTTTGTGTTGATATGTTTTCATGTCTTTTGGGGTATATTAGTGGAATTGCCAGATCATATGGTAACTGTTTAACATGTGAGGAATTGCCAGTCTGTTTTCTAAAGCGTTGCACTAGAAAATGCTTTCTGATGAAGATACAGTATTGATGTACCACTCTTAAAAATAGTTTTTGATAATAAACACAAGTCAAAACATTATCAGAGTCAAAATGTCTGACATTTTCATCCCATTTCCCCCCTCCTGGTTAAATCCTACTAATCTTTCGAAGCTCAGCTCACAGGCCGCCTCTTCTAAGGAGTCTTCCCTACTTTCTCAGAATTAATAGCTCCATTCCTCCTTTCAACTGCTGTAACAATTTTATTTGTACACTTACTATATATAGGCTTTGTCACTCTGCCCTATATTGCATTTAACAATATATGTCAATATCTCCCAATAAAGTGCAGGCTCCTGGATGGTAAAAATTATATTTTATACCAATGTTTACAGTAATGATTATCGTGAAGAATATATCATTTGAGATTTGAGATATCATTTGAGATGATGAAAAGAGCTCATGCAAAGGATGTAAGTAAGCATCATACATACTATTTTCACAGAACAAACTTATCTTCAAGGTACTATACTTAATAAAAGATAAACTAGAGATAATTTTATCAACAAATGCTGACATTTGTTGATGAGCAACAAATAACATATATCTCAAGACATATAATGAGCAAAAATAATGACTTAAATAAGCAGAAACACAGTAGGGGGAAAAAGAGGGACTTTCTTAAAACTGTTAAATAAAAATTAATTACCACATAAGCCAATATGTCTATATTTTGTTAAATCATATTAGTTGGTAGAATGACTGAACGGACACATCAATGCTCATTTTGCCCTGAATCTGCAGAAAATTCAGGGCAAAATGTCTCTAAATTGCGAAGTTAAAAAAAAAAGAAAACTTTCAGGACTTCCTTGGTGGCACAGTGGTTAAGAATCCACCTGCCAATGCAGGGAACACGGGCTCAAGCTCTGGTCCGGAAAGATCCCACATGCTGCAACTAAGCCCGTGCACCACAACTACTGAGCCTGCGCTCTAGAGCCCGCAAGCCACAACTACTGAGCCCCCGTGCCACAATTACTGAAGCCTGTGTGCCTAGAGCCCATGCTCTGCAACAAGAGAAGCCACAGCAATGAGAAGCCCTCGCACTGCAATGAAGAGTAGCCCCTGCTCACCGCAACTAGGGAAAGCCTGCGCACAGCAACGAGGACCCAATGCAGCCAAAAATAAAATAAATTAATTTTTTAAAAAAGAGAGAGAAAACTTTCTTTTTAATACTAATTCACTTTACTTGAATATATTAACATGTAAATAATTGGCTTGGCCTAATAAAAATTGGGGGAAGAGTGTAAGATATTTATTCATTTTTAATAATTGTGGAAAAATATAACAAAATTTACTATCTTAGCCATTTTCAAGTGCACAGTTCAACAGCTTCAAGTACATTCTTATTGTTGTGCACCAAATCTCCAAGAACCCCTTTCATATTGTAACACTGAAACTCTGTACCCACTGAACAACAACTCCCCAATGCTCCCTCCCCTCAGCCCCTGGCAACCATCATTTTACTTTCTATCTCTGTGAATTTGACCACTCTAGGTAGCACATATAAGTGGAATCACACAGTGAATGGTAGGTGAATGGATAAAGTATGGTACATCCAGATAAGAGAATATTATTCAGTGTGAAAAAGAAACGAGCTATCAAGCCATGAAGACATGGGAGAAATCTAAACGTATATTACTAAGTGACACTAAATTATTTTATATCCATATTAGAAATCTTAAGGCCATTCAGTTGTATGTATACTTTTCACCCCTGTAATCCACAGGAAAAGACCATAGTGCAAGTCCTGGTCACCTATTCTCCCTAAGTCTCCAGACTGCTCGTTCCTACAGTTCTTTTCTTCCTCACCCTGATTCATTCTTCTGTGGCTGCTCTCTTTCCCAACTCATTCTACCACACCACCTGAAACCCGGGTTCCAGGGTTGAACAAACTCTACATTCTCAACCTCTTCACCTAACAGTCTACTCACTGCCTAAGTGAAACCTGGCTAGCTCGTGAGCACACTACTTGTGTTGAAGCTCTATAGGGGGTAGTGTTCTCCACTCCCATCTTCCACTGGAGGCAGCAATAGCATTTTCCAAACTCCTCAGTGCCACTTACAGGCTGTTACCTCTTTTCCTTTCAGCTTGAGGCACATGACATATGGCTATGTCACACTCTTCTTCTCCTGGTTAATGTCACACAGAAGTACCTTTCCCTCTCTCTCTCTCTCTTCACTCCAACACCTGCAATCATACTGGCTATTTTAACACTGTGCAAATAACCTAACACCCTAGACCCAGAGTTCTTTGCCCTATGCCTATCCTCATACCATTTCAGTAACACCTATACCCTGGGCCTTGCCTACTCTCTAGACTTTCTCTAGAGAAAGATGCAGGAACATGCATGTTGCCATCACTAAAATTCATGTTCTAAATTTCAGTTAGGCCTTGCCTTTGGTCAGCTGCTTCTCTCATTCCTTATAGAAGCTTTTCTGATTTTTTATCATTATCCTCATATCCCTCACTTCATCTTTTTTGGCTCCTACTGAGAAAGCTAAGGTCATCAGATGAGAATTCTCTTAAATTCCAGCCCTACCTAAGCTAACCTACTAACTTTGCATAAGTCACTCCTTTGCTCTTGGTTCCGTAGATGCTTGAGTATCCAAGCAAGCCCAGACTCCGTGAAATGACCACTCTCTCCTGTTCTTTATGTGGCAGCAGTAATACACCACTATACTCACAGTACTTCCAGCACACACCATGCCGCTGTTCCTTGCCGCTGTGTGTACTGTTCCTTCTACTGTTCCATCTCCTTCACCAGCTAGACTTTTTTCGAAACCTTGCTAAAAAATTATCTTCCATGACACTTCCCCTGACCCACCCCCTCCAAAAAAGAAAAAAACAAACAAACCAGTTAAACACTTCTTCCTACCTTTTCTTGTATTTCTACTACTGTAAATTTTACACTGCATGGAAAATTTTTATAGGTAATTAAAAGAACACATTTGGGTGAAATGAATGGTAGAAACAAGAAGTACAGGAATTGAGTAAGAGGTGAAATCATAGTAGGGACGATGAAAAAAGATTTCGTTCATTCAACAAACAACGAATATTTATTAAGGACTTAGTATATGAAGTAAGTGTTGGAGGAAAGCAGTGGGTGGATTGTAGGCTGGGACAGATGTGGGCATAAAGCTGATGAGACATTTGCTCTAGATCTTGAAGAATGCTTGGAATTTCAATCAACTAAAAGAATGGTAAAGAAGAGGTGGAAATAGGAGAGAGTACCAAGGAGACAGAAATGCACACATATTTGGCTAATATAAACTGACCAGTCTTGGCTAAAATGGGAGGTTTAGAAAGAGCAGTATTAGGAAATAAAATTGAAAGCTTAATCATAGAAAACCTAGAGTTAGCAAGGGCCTTAAGAATCACCTAGGTCACCCATCCTTCTAATGAAGGATAACATTCCTGACAAGTGGACAAGGTAGCCAATTCACTAACTACCGTCTTCTTTTAAATGTTACAGATTATCTTTTCTGTTATTATATTGAATAGAAACATGCCATCTTCAACATTTCCCCACTGGTCCTGTTCTCTCCTCTGATGTACCCAGCATAAGTCTATTCCCTCTTTATGGGACAGTCTTTCAAATATCTTTCATTTAATCAACGTGTGATCTTGAACAAATTGTGTGGCTTTTCTGCAGATCAACTTTCTCTTCTCTAAAAGAGAGGAGTGGCAGAGGCTAACTGTCCTCTGATAGCCGTCTTCCCCTTCTCTTTATTGTAACTGACTCTTTTGCTGGGCACATGGACACCCAGCAAAGACGGCATTTCTTATCCTTCCTTGGGGCTGGATGTGTCCTCGTGCTCAAGTTCTGGTCAACAGGCTGTGAGCAAAAAGGATCTCCCATTCCCCTTTCCTCCTTCCCAGTGGCTGGCATTCGGACGCGGGGTGAGCCAACTTAGTCCCTGGGGATGAGAACAATATCTGGTTGGGTATAACAGAGCAACCAGATAAAGAGTCAGGGCCCCTGATAACCTGATGGGTCAGAGCCACCACATCAGCTTGGGCTTTTTATATGTGAGAGAAATAAATTTCTACCTAGTTTAAGCCACTTGTTATTTTTCAAATATATGTGTTACAGAACTTGATCTATATCTTAACCCAACAGGAGGTAACACATCTATAAAAAGGATTTTGTAATACATAAAATTAGGAATGTAAAATATACATGTACACATGCTCAATTTTTAGTATTTGAACACCATCATCTTCCCTTGAGACTCACCCCAGTCTCCTGTTATGAACACAGTTCGGGATTCCTCAGAATCTTACTTGATCTTACTGGATCTCTACTTGATAATATCCCTCAAAGGCTGACACCCCAAATTGAACATTAATTCTTTATAAGCTGTGTACATAGGACAGCATATACTTCCCCATATGACTTCCCCATGTATTTAATTTGGGAATCTCTGTGTATTTGTCATTCTTAGCAAAGCTACAACAGATCCTTTCTCCAAATATCTGCATTGTTTCAATAAATATTTATAAACTGCCTAGTGTGCAAGGCTTAGACATACAATAGTGACTATTAACTTACTAGTGGAAAATGGCATTAATTACAGTTTTACAAGGTACAACAATCCAGTAATGAAACAATTTTGAGGACTTACAACTGGAAAGTCACACCTTGAAAAAAACAGTACGTGCATGAGTACTATGTTTCTCATCTTTCATATACAATAACTTTGGACAAATCTAAAGGGGCCAGGTCTAATGACTTGTTTAGTGGTGTCACACACTGGAACCAGTTTTCTCAGACTAGCATTCAGAAAAAGTCATACTATATATATTTATCTACTGTTTTGTTAAAACATAAGAATGAGAAAACATGTAACATAAAATTTGAGAGGCAACAGAGTTTTGTGATTAAGAGCATACCCTGGAGCCAGACTGCCTCCCTGCCCTGCCACTTACTAGCTGTGTTAACTGTCAGCACCTCTTTGGGCTTGTTTCCTCAGGTATAAAATGAGAGTAATAGCAGTAGTAATAACAGTGATAATGTAGTAATAGTACCTTCCTCCTAGGATTATTTTGAGGCTGTAAAGGCTTAGAAAAGTTCCTGACACATGGGCAAAGGGCTAGCTATTTTTGAAAAAGTACTAGCTCAATTAAGCGTCAGCTACCATTTTTATAGCTATTATAATAATGCGAATAGATGACCTCATTTCTGGTCAGGGTATAAATAATTTTGTGCCATATGGTCAAACAGCATTATTTTTTGTATTTGTTACTTATTATTAATTTTTTCATCTTAAAAAAGTCAATTTAATGTATCAAAGGGCAAGTTAATAATATACATATATCAGAAGTCTTAAAACTGCCCTTTGACTCAATAATTCCATTTCTAAGTGTGAATCCTAAAAAAATAACAATGATGTGCACATCTTTAAGGATGCTCAATTTAGTGTGTTTATAAAAATGTTAATAAAAAAGAAAGCAAAGAAGACTATTTCAAAAGGGGCTTTGTCCAGCAAACCATGGAAATCCATACAATGGAATGGTATGCATCTATTAAAAATAAGTCTGTAATTGAATACTTAATGATACGGGAAGATATATTAAATGAAAAAAAATATAAGTATAGTATGATCCCACTTTGGTTTTTAAAAAAAAAGTATGTGATAAGTGTGTGTGGAGGGTGTGTGTGTATATATATGTGTGTGTGTACGGATCAATAAAGTCTCCAAGGTTATACATCAAAATAAAAAGTGATTATCTCTAGCTGGTTCATTTATATGCAATTTCTGTTCTTTTTGCTTTTCTATTTTGTAAGTTTTCCACATGAATATGTGTTATTTTTGAAATAAGGAAAAAAGTTACTAAAAAGAAGTACACAATGTGCAGTGAACTAAAATCTTGAAAACATGAAGATACTCTGGTCAAAGAGAGAAAAACGCCTTCAACTTGTTTCCAAAGTAAAAGATCCAACACAGATATGCTCATAAACTTCCCAGACACTCCCTGAATTCACATGTGGTTTTCTGCCACAAGCTCATGTGAAACTTAGAAAAGTATTTAGCTATGAGCACAAAAAAAGATGCAAAAAATAAAGCAAACTTGGAAATCCTAAAAAACTACAGGAAAATTTTCTCATTATATTTCTTTATTAAAGCAGACCAGAAATTATTTAGCTTGTTCTGATAGTCTTAGTAAACCTCTAAAGTGATGTGAATGCTTTTACAAAGGAAGAGTGCTCTGAAAAGATTTTAATGTAACATTCTGTCTTTTTGAAAGGTCTTCAAAAATATTTTATTAGGCAATAATTTGGCTTCAGTTTATTAGATTATTATAATCATACAATGTATTTTCTGGGTGTTTTATTAACTATCATATGTAAAAATCTGACCTTTTTTAATAACATGTATTACATATAAATACCTTTTTTTAACATCTTTATTGAAGTATAACTACTTTACATCGTTGTGTTAGTTTCTGCTGTATAACAAAGTGAATCAGCTATATGTATACATATATTCCCATATCCCCTCCCTCTTGCGTCTCCCTCCCACTCTCACTATCCCATCGCTCTAGGTGGTCACAAAGCACCAAGCTGGTCTCCCTGTGCTATTCGGTTGCTTCCCACTAGCTATTTTACATTTGGTAGCGTATATATGTCAATGCCACCCTCTCCCTTTGTCCCAGCTTACACTTCCCCCTCCCTGTGTCCTCAAATCCATTCTCTACGTCTGCGTCTTTATTCCTGTCCTGCCCCTAAGTTCTTCAGAACCATTTTTTTTTAGACTCCATATATATGTGTTAGCATACGGTATACAAATAAGTACCTTTTAAGTTTTTATTTTTTTTTTCTAACATCTTCACTGGATACACCTTCCCAGGAGAAACTGGATCCTTCTAAGATTAATTTTCATTAATAATCTTTAAAAGGGCAAAACGGTGTAAGGAAATTTTAGATGAAAAATCCAGTACGCAGGCTTACTTACAATAGACCAGAGCTAAGAAATCCACAGTAAATATGTCTCCAACTGCTTATCAGGCTGCCACTAAGTGTAGTGTGTTAAACATATAACTGACCTCCTCGTATCTCCCCAACGATATGTATATTCCCCTTGCAAAATAAAACAAAGATTCTTCCTGACTTCTTTACTCTGTCATGTCATCAAGGCATCTGTCATAGCATTTTCATTTCATCACTTACTTCCATGAGAAGCCTCCAAGTTCAGGTTCTTATTCACTCCTGCCTGGGTTATTTTAATAGACTCCTAATTTGTCTCCTCATTTCTAATCTATCCCCATTTGAATCCAAAGAGCATCAGCCCACCAGCCAGCTTAAACATCACTTTAATTACATTACAACCTAGTGCAAGAATCTTAGATTGACTTTTTTTTAACATCTTTATTGGAGTAATTAGATTGATTTTTTTCCTATAAGCAGTGGAAAGTAAATTCTTTATAATTGCATTCAATGTCTCTATCTTCTGCTAGAAGTTTAATGTGAACTCTCTCAGCAGTCAGGCTGATCTATCACCAACTGCTATTGCCAACTTGCTCAATCGGTCCTCCCACCCACACTTCCCTGTCAACGCTACTTCATCCTTCCAGCATGCACAACTGAAAATGTGATGTGGTTTTCAGTAACCTTTACAGCTGTAAGCAAACTCTTTACCTTCAGAATTTCAACAACACTCACATTGTGAGTGATGAGGCACTAAATCATACTGTCTCCTATCACCAAGCAATTATCCATGTATGATCTAATTTCATTAAGTAGAGGTAATTGCCTTATAGGCCTTTATATTTGTTGTACTTATATTTGTTGCCCTTGACAGGCAGCTAGAAACTTGGTAAATGCTCAATTAATATTTGGTAAACAATGAATGTTCTTCATCTTTAGTTTTCCCACAAAACAAAATATATTTAAATATATTTATTATTTGCTATGTACCTCCAAGGCTTTTCTTTAACAAAATGAATTATTCTTTTACGTAGGTTCATGCATCAGGGGTCCCCACAACCACCCCCAGGTTCAGTGATCCATTAGGAGGACTCACAGGACTCAGCATATAGTCATACCCATGTCTAAGATATATCGTCCATGTACTACAGCAAAATGATACAAGGCAGAATCAGCAAAGGAGAAAGGGGCACAGAACAAAGTCCTCAGAAACCAAGTGCGAGCTTCCAAGAGTTCTTTCTCAGTGGAGTCATCCAGAACACAATTTCTCCAACATCAAATTGTGACAACACATGTGTCTACCAAGGAAACTCATTAGAAATGCAGTACCTAAGGGTACCCTCCCCCCACATAGGCACCTCCGGGCTGGTCACGTAGGCACCCTCTGCCTAGAACAGGCCAAAATTCCAGACTCCCAGAAAGTATTCAGCACAAATCACACTGTAGTCTAGGCACAATGAGCCACTCCAAAGTTTGATTCACTGTAGGCAACTGCTGAACATTCAGGTTCCCAGATGCCAGCAAAAACACTGTAAACAGGCCTTTCTCAGGAAAGCAGTCTTGGGCCTGCTAAGTTAACCCTTTTCTGTGTAGTTCATTGCATATTTTTATGGGAGAAATTTTAAGTGTTAACTATATTTGATTTTTGAGAGGTACAGGTGATTTTTTTAAAAATTAAAATCTAGCATTTATTTAGAGATGCACTGCCTAGACTGGTACCCAAGAATGAAAAGTTATGACAGTTTTTTTTTAACACTTAAAACTTAAATGCCTTAAAAAAATTTTTTTTTATTGGGGTATAGTTGCTTTATTTTTTTACTTTTTTAAAGATTTAATTTTATTTATTCTTGGCTGTGTTGGGTCTTCGTTGCTGCACGCGGGCTTTCTCTAGTTGCGGCGAGCGGGGGCTACTCTTGGTTGAGGTGCACGGGCTTCTCACTGCAGTGGCTTCTCTTGTTGCGGAGCACGGGCTCTAGGTATGTGGGCTTCAGTAGTTGCGGCACGCAGGCTCAGTAGTTGTGGCTCGTGGGCTCTAGAGTGCAGGCTCAGTAGTTGTGGCCCACGGGCTTAGTTGCTCCGCGGCATGTGGGATATTCCCGGACCAGGGATAGAACCTGTGTCCCCTGCAATAGCAGGTGGATTCTTATCCACTGCGCCACTGGGGAAGTCCCAGAATAGTTTCTTTACAAAGTTGTGTTAGTTTCTGAACAGCAAAGTGAATCAGCTATATGTATACATATATCCCCTCGCTTTTGGATTTCCTTCCCATTTAGGTCACCACAGAGCACTGAGTTCCCTGGGTTATACAGTAAGTTCTCATTAGTTATCTATTTTATACATATTAGTGTATATATGTCAATCCCAATCTCCCAATTCATCCCACCTCCCCTTTCCCCCCTTGGTGTCCATACGTTTGTTCTCTACATTTCTGCCTTAAGTTATGCAATTTTAAAATAATTCACACCCTTAAGTATTTCTGGTTTTCTTTCTTTTTTCTTCTAAAATGAGGTAGATTTTTGAAATCAATACTTGCATAGTTGCCAGGAGAAAAAAATTAAGTATAACATGTAAAGGAAACAAACCCTTTCAGACAAGCTCCTTGTCTTCTTTTTAAATGTCAGTTGGTGCCAGAGCACTGTGGTAGCTGTTTTAGGTGCATCGTCTTACTAAATCCTCACAACACCCCCATAAGCCAGTGATGGTTTCTATTTTATAGATGGAAGCTTGGAGAGGCTAAGTAACCAACCCAGGTTTGCCATTGTGGAGCTAGGATTTAGGTTCAGATCCACCTCATTCCAAAATCTTGGTCTTAGCTTTACACCAACTACCTGTACCTAACAAGGAGCACGCTCCTTCTTATGAATCACTTCCCTCCAAACTATATGGGTGTTGTTTGGTTGGTTATACAGAGCACTACTCTTAACCTAACTGACTTTGATTAAAGTCACAGTTTAGCTGGAAGAAAAAGGGGTAAATTTAATACAGGATACTCTGCTTTTTCCTTTCCAATCTTGCAAATTCCAAATCAAATTACACCCCTTGCTTGTTAAAACCATTGGGAAACTCCATCTTCAGCACAACACACAATTTCCTCCTTTACATGGCATCAATCTGCTTGAAATTAGAGAGACCTGTATTATAATTTTGGCTTTTCACCTACCAGATGTGGGGACCTTGGGAAAGTTAGTTATGCTGAATCTCAGTTTATTCATCTACAAAATGGGGATCCCTACCTCATAGGCTTGCTGTGAGAATTAAATATGATATTTAAAAGGTTTAGCCTATACCTATTTGCTGAATAAATGACTGTCTGCAATACCAGAATAACTGATTTACAAGCAAGCCAAACCAATAATCTGAGGGAGAAAGGAGGGAGCAGGGAAGTACCCTGACCACCAGGTGTCACCACTGGCCCAGAAGAGCTGGTCTAACTGCCAGAGTGGTGGGTGGGACTTTGCCACAGAACGGGGTAAGACTCTCATTTGCACCTACAGAACATTCAAGAATTGGCTTTGGACTTCAGCACCTTAAGAGTTGGTACAATATTTGCTCAACCATTCTGAGTTACAGTGTTCTCTTACCAATGTGTTAAAAATGACTGTGTAGATGTGTCATCATAGTTTAATCTAAAAAACTACGCTCAGCTGATTTTTTTTTTTAATTCTGAGAATCAGTATTGCTTCATACGTCCTTTGCTTTGGCCAACTAGACATTTACATTTTTTGGCTTTCATAGGCTTCAATATTGCCACTGCGGACAATTTTCTGGTCCCAATTCCACAACCCATGGACATTATTTCCTTTACATTATTAATAGGGGTGACAGATAAAAGTAAAGCAGAATATTTTTTAGGGTAAAAATGAAGTCCATGAACAGCACATCTAAGCAAAATAAGCATTAACTATGAGCCTTATTCCTTGATCTCAGGAACTTAAAATTTCATTTTTTAAAATTCCACAAACTTTCTCTTTTCTTAAGGAACATTTACCCTAGGAGAGATCTGTCAACCTACAAATATCCCTGAAATGACTCAAGGAACACTACCACTCCTGACTTGATTCTGTAACCTGCCAACGACACTCCCTGGGAGTGCCCAGGGGCTCATTTCAAAATGAGAGCAGGGCATTGGCTCTCCTTCTGGTTCTAATTCCTCCCCACTGAGAGCCATTAGCGGTCGCCTCAAGACGGGCAATTCAGTGCGTGTTAGCGCGTAACTGGACACGCAGCTCTGAGATGAGGCACAAACTGTTGTCCTGTCGGTGCCAGGGAACACTTGACTCAAGCCTGACCAGGCCTACCCCGGCCTCATCCTGGACTCCAGCGCCCCCCAGTAACCAACACGGTGAAGAAGAAAGGCTAAAAGCACAGGCTTCGGTTTAGAGCGGGCGCTCTTGGAACTCGAGCAGTTTGGGTTATTTTTGTTTTAACAACAGCTCAAGTTCCACTTTGCATCTCACAAATATGGAAAGGTCTAAAGAGAAACCAGAAGCATCCCCTCCCTTCTGACCATCGCTCCCATTCCAAGAGAATTTAGGAGGGAAGAACAGATACCAGGAACCATCTGGAATCACGAGCACAGGTGGCTTACCCCAGCCGAGAACCCATTTGCAAAGCACTTTCGCAGATCGATACATTCCCGACAGATCTCAGACGGGTCCCTAGAGAAAGAAGAGCTCACGAGGCTGGCCGCCCTCCTGGAGCAAATGGGCCACGGAAAGAGATGCTGCCCATCCGACAAGCCCCTGCGGGGCAGGCGAGGGCGCAGCTGCTCGGGAGCAGCGGCCGGCGCGTTACCTGGGGGACTCGGCGGTGAAGCTGCCGCCGTCCAGCAGCCGCATCTTGCAGAAGAGGACCCCGTTGACGAAGGGCACCGAGGAGAGCTCCTCGAGCTCGAAGTCCACCTTAAACTTAAACTTCTTCTTCTTCATCATCATGAGAGCCAGACGCCGGCGAGCGGGGTGCGGGGGCGGCCCCAAGGGGCGCGCGGGCCGGCGCCGCCGCTTCAACTCGGCCGAGCCGCGGG
Organism: Grampus griseus; assembly: GCF_964374135.1. Taxonomy (NCBI): domain Eukaryota; kingdom Metazoa; phylum Chordata; class Mammalia; order Artiodactyla; family Delphinidae; genus Grampus; species Grampus griseus. Next base: position 88,273,472 of record NC_139017.1, read on the forward strand.
CCCGCCCAGCCCCATGGCCGGGGCTGCGAGCTGCGCGTGGAGGCGCTGCCGGGGCCGGTGCCGCCGCCGCCGCCGCCGCCGCCGCCTCTAGCGGCAGCCCCGGCCGGAGCGCGGCGGCGGCCGTTGCGCGGACCCCGCCCACCCACGGGGAGCGGTCGTGCTGCAGCTCGTCTGAGCGGTGGGCGCCCTTTCGGTGTGCAGCTTGCAGCCGGCGCCGCCGCCCGTCTGGGAGGAGGGGAGGCGAAGCTCCGAGAACCGCCGCTGCCGCTGCCGCCGCCTCCTCAGCTCCTCGGGGTCGGAGGCGCCCCTAGCGGCAGCGTCCAGCAGCGCACTGCCGGGCGGAAGAGGGAGGGCGGGCGTGGAGGTTCTGGGCGTTAGAGCGTCACCCCTCTCTGGGGTTAAAAAAAGACAAATCCTACCAAAAACGAACTTCCTTCTACAGCTTCCTCTCTGCCTTTCTTTCAGTTTTTGCTCCGCCCCCTTTCTTCCCCTTCCCCTCCACTGATATATTTTTCCCTTGGGTTTGAGAGTCATGGGTTAATAGGGTTAATCAGAATCTCCACGACGTTGTTTTCGTCAAATTGAAATCCTAAAACTAACATTTCTTTTAGGTACTCTAAATTCATGTGCCTCCTAATATAAAACGAGGAAGAACAAGGAAAGGATTAAAATGTGTTGAGGACTCAGGCACTGTACTGCTACAGGCGTATTCTCTTGTTTCTTCTTTAATTCCTGTCATCCCGGATAAAAGAGTACAGACGGGATGAAAATAGTACCTTCCTTTCTAAAATTTGTCTGTCTATACTGGGAACTGAAAAGCCTAAAAATAAAGCCTCCATAGATGCATAGCAATTACCTGCCCTCTATAGGCAGGTAGGTGTATGTTGTTACAATGTATATTGCCTACTTGGTTACATAATCGTGTTTTCAGTCTGAGTTATAACCCTCTCCGTAATCTCTCTGAAAGGCTACCATAGAAGAGATTCTCGTTCCCAGTTCACTCATTTATTCATGCATTCATTCACATAAAATTTTTTTAATCGCCTAAAATATTAGTCACTGTCTAGACCCAATGATTTATTTTTAAAAACCGCAAAAAACCGAAAAACCCCGACCTCAAGAGTTTTACGATTTAGTGAGAGACATACAAATCTGTCGTTAAAAAACAAACCTAGCATGTGTGTTTAGAATGAAGAAGCAGTTTGTCTCGAACTCAGAAGCAGCAGCAATTAATTGAAGTTAACCAGTGTTCTAAATTTCAAAGAATGAATAGGATTTGGGACAAGGTGGGGTGTGGGAGGAGGGGAGGTGTTCCAGGTGGAGGAAATGAAGGTAAAGACCCAGGGACAGAGTTTAGGAGTTTGGAGCTGGGGGGTTGGTAGTGAACATAGCTGGTTGGCCAGCAGGACAAGGGTAAGAGGAAGTGAGAAGAGTTAAACGGGACTTTGAGGTTTGTAACTTGGAAAACTAGTTGGATGGCTGGAAGCAGGAGGAAGGCAGGTTGGAACTGGAAGCGATAATGAACATTTATTTGAACTGGGAGACATCCAGGGAGAGAAGGGCAGCCTTAGCTCAGGGGAGAGGTTAAGCCTGAATATATGCATTTGGGATTTAGAGCATTTTCCCTGATGGCTGAAGTCCCAAGAATGGATAAAAATGAGTTACTCTGAAGAATATTTAATGGGTAGATGGAGGAAGAGGAGCTTGTGAAGGCGCCTGAGAACAAACAGAGAAAGAGGAGATCAAGGAAGATAAATGGCCTGGAAGCCCAGAAAGAGTTTTAATCATTTAACATTCATATTTATTAATACCTACTGTGTGCCAGGCACTGTGCTGGAGACTAGAGATACAAATGAACAAGACACACAGGGGCTTATAATACAGATACGCAAGCAGATCAATTAGAGAGGGAGAGAGAGAGGTAGGTCTATGATCTATGGAGAGTAGAGGAGGGTAGTCTGTATTGCTGCGGAGCAATCCTGGAGGATTTGGACTGAAAAGAAGCTATTAAATTGAAGTTCTAGGAAGTCATTGGTAATCTTGGCAAGAGAAGCCTCCATAAAAGGTGATGGCAAAGTAAGATTAAAATGGTCTTGTAAGCAGATAGGGTAGGGGGTCCCTGGAGAAAAAAAGAACCAGGCATGGTTTTCTTAACATAAGAGAAGCCGTTTTTTGGCCTAAGCCATTTTGGGATCTAAGCCTGGAGACAATAATTGCCCTTGAACAGGTGTCAGTAATTAATGATCTTAAGGGAAGTGAGGGAATGCAGGACAAAGGGAAAGCAGTCAAGTAACAATAGTTCAGCAATAAAACAGAGTCCCAGTTCCTCCTCAAGGGATATACATTACAATCTGATACTTATTTTTGAGTTCTGCAGGAACTAAGGCCCCTCACCCAGGTGGAGGATGGTAACTACATGCTGAGACCCCAGACTGATCAGAACCTAAGGAATGATGACTTTTTCTGGCTTCGACCAACTAAAGCCTGGACTCTGTCCACCTTTGCCCCAATTCTATGCTGAATTCTCCTCTGTTCAAGCCCCTTCATGAATACGCATGTACCCTTAGCTTAAAATTTCCCCAGTTTTGCTGTTGGGGAGGTACTGCTTTGGGAAAGATCCCCAGTATTCTCCTTACTTGTTGCAAGTAATAAATCCTTCCTTCTCTTTGTGTCTTTTGGCTCAACACCCACCAAGAGGCAAACCTAGTTTTTGGGTAACAATCTGGGAAGTGAATGGTAGGTAGTCATGTGGGGTAGGTGACTTAATTTTTTTTTTTTCTGATTTTTGTCAGTGAATGAAAAGAGAAAGGACAGTAGCTAGAGCAGGAGGGTTCAAGCTTTTTCAACGACATTCAGGAACTATCCAAGATTTACTGAGTGCTTAATATGTGCCAAGCACCTTGATAAGTCCTAGAGATCTAAGATGCAGTCTCTGTGCGGAATCTTAGGGTCTATCAGAGGACACAGGTAAGTAAGCAGGCAGTTGTGGTACAGTGTAACATTGAATTCTATCTTTACATGACAGTGGGTTAATAGAGGCTGCTGGGGGAATACAGTACATTGAACTAGGATAAGTGGGGTTGTGGAAAACTTTCTGGGCTTATGTCTGAATGGCGAGAGTGGGGGTGGAGAGCAGTCTCCAGGAAGAAGGTACTGCGTGTGCAAAGGCTCAGAGGAAGAGAGACCATGCTGCAGGAGGAACTGAAAGTAGTTCAGTCTGGCTGCAACTTAGAGTGGTGTGTGGTGCCGCGAATATAATAGGGAGCCATTGAAGTTTTAAAACAGGAATGATCTACTCAGATTTGAAGTATATAAAGATCTCCAGCTTCAGTAAAACTGAAGGAAGGGAGTCTAGTATTCTTTTTTTAGACTCGTGGTTTGATTATTAAACAGCACGTACGAGTCAAGGTCCAGGCAAGAATCAGACATCATACTCAAAGTGTTTAAATGAGGAAATTTTAATGAAAGGATTCTTTACAGAACTGCAGAGTAAGGAACTCATAGTCTGGTGGGGAGTTGAAAGGAGGGGGGATAAACATCCTGACTTCTCTCACCTCCTGCTTTCTGATCTCCTGCTGGTACCTCGCATGATCTAAAACCAACCAAAACAAGAGGGCAAAGGAACCTGGAAGATGCAGCTGGTAGAGGATAGCCTCCTGAGGCACAGAAGGGTGGAGAGTGATGGAGTTTAGAGGACAGAAGACTACCAGCGCACACCTGATTCAGCCAGGGTTCCCTGTAGAAACCTGAAACAAAGGGATATCAGTCAGGCAATTCAGTGCTTCTGAAACCTTTGGAAGGGCTGGTGGAGTAGAAGTCAACAGACTGTTGAATTCAAGTCACATCATTTGTGGCAAACATTATCAGATGCCACTAATATCTGGTCCTTCTTTACTTCTTGGGCATATGGGAGTTTACATTTCCCAATCCCCTTGCAGTTCAGTAGGGCCACGTGACTAGCTCTAGCCAATAAAACGTGAGAAGTAATATGTCATTTCCAGGATGAGATAGTGACAAGCTTTTGAGCAGTTCTCTAGACTTTCTCTTCCCTGCTACAATTATCATGGAGGAGACCTTGTGTTAAGATGTGGTAGCCACAAGATTGAAGCAGCCCAGATCACTGAGTCAGCCCCTGGAGAACAACTGCCCACAGCAGCAATAAACTTTTGTCCCCCAGTTTTAATGAGATATAATCGACATGTAACATTGTATTAGTCCAGGATGTACAACATAATGATTTGATATAGGTATACATTGTGAAATGATTACCATAATAAGTTTAGTTAACATCAATCACCTCACATGGTTACAAATTCTGTGTTTTCGTGTTGAGAACTTTTAAGATCTACTTTCTTAGCAACTTTCAAATACACAATACAGTAAATCTATAGTCATCATACTGTACATTACATCCCCAGAACTTATTTCTCTTATAAGTGGAAGTTTGTACCTCTTGACCCCCCTTCACCCATTTTGCCTAGCCCTCCATCCCCTGCCTCTGTCATCTACCAATCTGTTCTCTGTATGTGTCTTTTTTTTTTTAGTTTTCACATATAAGTGAGATCATATGGTATATGTCTTTCTCTGTCTGACTTATTTCACTTAGCATAATGCCCTCAGTGTTCATCCATGTTGCTGCAAATAGCAAAATGCCCTTTTATATGGTCGAATTATATCTATATATAACATTTTCTTTATCCGTTCATCCATTGGTGGACACTTAGTTTCTTTCTATGTGTTGGCTATTATAAATAATGCCGCAATGAACACATGAGTGCAGATATCTCTTGAGGATGGTGATTTTCTTTCCTTCAAGTATATACCCAGAAGTGGGTTTGCTGGATCATACGGTAGATCTATTTTTAATTTTTTGAGGAAACTCCATACTGTTTTCTGAAGTGGCTGTGTCAATTTACATTCCCACCAACTGTGTACAACGGTTCCCTTTTCTCTACATCCTCGCTAGCACTTGTTATTTCTTTTCTTATTGATAATAGCCATTCTAATAAGTGTGAGGTGATATTTCAGTGTGGTTTTGATTTGCATTTCCCTGATGATTAGTGATGATGAGCACCTTTTCATGTACCTGTCGGCCATGTGTATGTCTTCTTTGGAAAAATGTCTATTTGATTCCTCTGCCCACTGTTTTTTTTGGCCGTGCCTCACATCTTGCAAGATCTTAGTTCCCCGACCAGGGATTGAACCCAGTCCCCAGCAGTGAAAGCACCGAGTCCTAACCACTGGACTGCCAGGGAATTCTCCCTCTGCCCATTTTAAAATTGGATTTTTGTTGTTGTTTGCTATTGAGTTGTATGAGTTCTTTATATATTTTGGATATTGACACCTTATCAGATATATGATTTGCAAATATTTTCTCCCATTCCATAGGTTGCCTTTTCATTTTGTTGATGGTTTCCTTTGCTGTGCATGCAGTTAACTTTTGTCAGTGAGAAAGAAACTTTTGTTGTGTTAAGTCACTGAGGTTTGGGGGATTGCTTGTTACTAAAGCATTAGGCTAGCCTATTCTGACTAATTTACAATGTAGCTGGGATGAGAAACTGACAATAGGACACTGCTGCTGCTGTTGCCACCACCATGGAGCCCATATGAAGTGTCTAGATGCCACAAACATGTCATCACACCTTGCTTGCAGGGTGCTCTGTACTTCAAAGAAAAGGAAATAAGATTGAAAAAGCTTTTGAGCACCCACTTGCCACAGCAGCTGGAAGATAGCCTGAATTTCACTTGCACCTATTTTTTTCATAAGTGCATCTATTTGGCTGACCTTATTTGCATCTAGAATTCAAGTGGCAAGGGAGTCTGAGGAATATAATTTTTAGCTTTCCAACTTCTTCAAATAGAATAATGGAATGGAAATTGAGGCAGCAGATCTAAATATCTACCCCAATACCTATAATAAACTTCCTCAAAGGCAGGGATGGTTTGCTAATCATCTTTGTATCTCTTGTATCTAGCCCAATACCTGGCATTAGTGGGTATTCAATAAGTGTTTCTTGAAATGATATGAATTTATGGACCAATCCTAAGTGCTTTACTTCTCAGGTAAAACGATAAAGATGCTAGTCATGTGCTAAGACTACTTGTATCAGAGATTTGACAGATCTTATAGTACCCTCTACTGTGAGAAGGAAGTATAAGTGGTCTCCAACTAAGAGGAGTGGGCAGAAGAAAAAGTAACCGTACCGAACAGTTAGAGAATAGTTATGCAAGTTAAAGTTAGATTCAGCTCCAAATAAAAGAAAACTCAAAACAACAGTGGCCTAAATATGACAGAAGCTCATTTCTTTCTTAATTGAGTAAAGACAGGAGGTACAGAGTCCAGAGCTGGTAGGAGAGCTCCATGATCATCAGGAACCCAAGCTCTGTTGCTCCATCATCCTTAACATGTGGTTTTTACCCTGTGGTCTAAGACGGCTGCTCTAGCTCCAGCCATTTCTCAATTCCAACCAGCAAGAAGATGCAAGGCATGCTCAGAAGGAAGAAAGGTATGCTCCCTCCCTTTAAGAACACTTCCCGGAATATGCACGCCCTACTTTTACTTACATCCCATTGGCCAATGGAATGTGATCAGAAGTGATGGCACCAATTCCAGGCCTGGCCCATAAAACCTCCCACAGGTGGTCCTCCCTCTTTTCTGGCATCTACTGTTTGGAATTTGATGTCAAGGGAAACTTTTTTTTTTCGGCACGCGGACCTCTCACCGACGTGGCCTCTCCCATTGCGGGGCACAGGCTCCGGACGCGCAGGCTCAGCGGCCATGGCTCACGGGCCCAGCCGCTCCGCGGCATGTGGGATCTTCCCAGATCGGGGCACGAACCCGCGTCCCCTGCATCGGCAGGCGGACTCTCAACCACTGCGCCACCAGAGACGCCCCAAGGGAAACTTTTGAAGTTACATGTTGAAGATGACAGAGCCTGTATAAGCCTGGGTCCCTAGGTGACTGTATGGCAAAGGGTTATTCTCTCACTCCTCCACCCCTAACCAGGAACACTAGTATTGAACTGTTATGTGACCAGCAAACAAACTTTCACTGTGACTTTATGAGGTATGTTTGTCACAACAGCTAGCTTTACCTTAATTCAGAAATTGTTACAGAGGTAGAGTGCTATTGTAGAAATCTAAAACTAGTCAGACAGGCAGTGGGCAACAAGGAAACTTATTAGGAGCCGGAAAATGGAAACCCATGGCAAGACATTTGGTGAAAGAGTTGCCTGTGATAATTCAGAAGGCAAATAAGGTGCCTACAAAGCTCATAGCTCTAGAAGAGGTTGGAAGTTATGTCTACTGGCTGCATTTAGCAAGATATTAGAAAATGAGATGAGCTCATGCAATAATGAGTAGGTTTGCAAGCATAAATGAAGAGGAATATAGAGAGTACAGCAATTTGGAGACTCAAGGGATGGAAAAACCTACTGCTCTGTACTTCAAAGAATAAGAAATAAGATTGAAAAAGCTTTTGGGCAACAAGGGCCCATTAAAACTCAGCCATGCAGCAAAGATTAGATTCAGGGTGTGGCCTTCACATTTAAGTCTGATGGACTTTTAAGTTGAGAGGAAGAGAAGCATGGGGTGAAAAAGCAAAGAAATAAATTAGGATCAAGAATTATCTCTAGGAAAAACTTTAGTGTTATTGGCATTATGGAACTGACTGGATGCAGATAGATCAGAAGTCTTTCAACTTTTGAGGGACTGTATTGCTAAAGAAATCAGGAGCCTGTATTAAAAGCTGTACTTTCCTCAAGGAAGTCATGATTCCCAACACCCACTTCACATGTGGGCCTAGAGGAAAAACTCCCAGAGGGAGAGTCAGTGACCACAGAGGAAAATGTACAAGGGAAAGGGGGCTCCTTGCAGAAAAGAGTAATATGGTCTAGCCTAGGAGCTTCTGCCACTGCCAGTTCAGGGCCATCACAAAGCCTCCATGCAGAATTTCATCTTTGCAGTGGGCCAGTGTCTCCCTTTCTCCCCTGTCCCACCTGGAAGTATCTACTGCAGTACATTTGTTCCATCATTATATACTGGGTGTGACTGGGGAAGATATCTTATTAGTCCACAGGTCACATTGAGTTTCTCATCCTTGACACTATCGACGTGTTGGACCAGACAATTCTTTGGGGTGGGGGTGGGTCTGTCCTGTGCATTGTACAACGTTTAGCAGCATCCCTGGCCTCTACCCACTAGATGCCAGTAGCATCTTCCTCCTTCCCAGCTGTGACAATCAAAAATGTCTCTAGAACTTGCCTACTGTTTCCTGGGGGACAAAAATCACCTGTGGTTGAGAATCACTAGGTCACAAGATGATGTGGAATTATATCCAGACCTGATGCAGAAGCCCATGCGGTTACCTGGAGATCCTGTACTTTGAACTTGATGAAGTAACTGAGTGAGATTTTAGATTCTCTCTCTTGGGGATTATCTATTTGGGGAAAAAGGGTGAAATGGATATCTTATGACCAAATGGTGGGACTATGGCATAGAGTGCTAGGTCACCACCAAACCCAAACCTGTTTTCTCTTCTTCCTGAGTACACAGATAATATTTTCCAGTCTCCTTTGCAATTAGGTGCTGCTGCAAGCCTGAGTTCCAGCCAATGAAATGCATGCATCTTCCAGGCCTAGTCCAGATAAAACTCCCACGTATGATTCTTTCACTCTTCCCCCATCTGATGGCTGAATGTTGATGTTAAGATCTCCTTGGAAGCCAAGTGCTGAAAGTGAGAAAGGCTCTATCAGCCTGGGTGTTTCTATTAGCAGCTTATAGCAGAGTCCCTCACTCACTCTCCCAAACCCACTGACCAAGGTATTGGTCTGTGAAGTGAGTGAGAAATTAGCATTTAATTTTTTGTGTGATTTTAAAAATTATTTTAAAAAATTGTGGTAAAATACATATAACATACCATTTACCATCTTAACCATTTTAAAGTGTACAGTTCAGTGATATGAAGTATATTCACACTGTTGTACAACCATCACCACCATTCACCTACAGAACTTTTTTGTCATCACAAACTGAAACTCTTTGCCCATTAAATAATATCTCCCTATGTTCCCGTTCCCCAGCCTCTGGCCACCACCATTCTACTTTCTGTATCTATGAATTTGACTATTCTAGGTACCTCATAGGAATGGAATCATACAGTATTTGTCCTTTGGTGAGTGGCTTATTTCACTGCACTTAGTTTTTAAAACCACTTAAATTTGGGGTGTGTTTGTGGTACCAGCTAGTATTGTATACTCTATGCCTGGAACAAAGTATATCCTCAAATAAATATTTGATGAATGAATGAATATTCAACTATTGTCGTTAATTTGAGACATTTGTTTAGAATATTATGATACATTTAATTTGTAAATTGTACTGTTTTAGAGTTATATAAAAGTTATAAGATCTAATTTGATGTTTAAAATACATTTATGAAATCTTTTTTTTTTTTTTTGCGGTACGCGGGCCTCTCACTGTTGTGGTCTCTCCCGTTGCGGAGCACAGGCTCCAGACGCGCAGGCTCAGCGGCCATGGCTCACGGGCCCAGCCGCTCCGCGGTATGTGGGATCTTCCCGGACCGGGGCACGAACCCGTGTCCCTTGCATCAGCAGGCGGACTCTCAACCACTGCACCACCAGGGAAGCCCCATTTATGAAATCTTATAATAATTTAAATTAACATTGGGAGTTCATGGCTTTTTTTCCTATATGTTATTCATTTTTGGGAAGCACTCCTATACTGGGTTGTTTGCAAAAGCATACATTCTAAGAATGGTAAATCAAATACTTGCCTTAATTTTCCATTGTCTAAAACCGAACTATACTAGCTTTATTGAGGAATGATTATAGGAGAATGACACAGGAGTTTGAATAATAACATTCCCAGCCAAGCAAAATCTTTTTAATTTCACATCAAAGGAAATATGGCAATAAAAACACATCTTCCTTTTTTGGTTCTGTAGTTAAATAAGAACGTTATTGATACCTAAGTACTGACATTTACTTGTCTTGAATACTAGTCTGCCTGGATAAAAGGATAAAAGCTTTCAGTGAAAGAAACAGATTACTTTCTGAGGTGCCTCCTTTAATTCTGAAACTTGATCTCTTCAGTACTTCTTTTTACCTTTTTTCAAATTTCTGTGGAAAGATAGCAGATTGCCTTTGTGATTCTTAAAAACAAACACTAGATTGTACACTTTTCTATCAGAAACCACAATGTTTATTCAACAACTTCTTTCCAGTCGGGACATAACTAGAGTGGATTCAGGAGTGTTCTTTCACTGGGCGAGTGTGATAGCCTAAGTGCCCTAGACTGATAGCACTTGGGGGATCCTTAAATTTTGATTTGGTCCTTCCTTTCCATGTCTCCTTCATAGTCTAATATAAGGGTAGCCATGGGAATGATTACTTCCTTACCTCTTTATAATTATTCCTATTGGGCAGAACCAGATTTCTCTTTCCAGAGAACACTAAATACTAATTTCATAAACAAATAGATTATGGAAGTTGTAGAAAATGAGGCTCTTTCTCTAAGAGCATTTTAGAAATTACTGAAGCTCTCAAAAGCAGGTGAGAAAATCTTCTAAGAATTCAAACCAAATCAACCTTGAATCTCAAATCTGAACAAACCTTATTAATTTGTTGATTTAGATCCAAGTAATTTTTATAAATTAGTAAACCAAAGAGGAATGCTTTAAAGAAATGAAACCAAAAAGCAACCATTAAACCAGAACCTATTCTATGCATTTTCTAATTAAATTGGCACAATAGAATATTATGATATTTTGTGTAGCTAGGCACCTGGAAAGCATTTTTAAAACTAGTGTTATTTTCTCCTTTACGCCAGAGGTACAGAGAACTTCTTGTTTATAACACCTGCAAATTGATCAATTACAATGCAAAAGTTAAATAGCTTCTATGGCAATCATAAGATAAAGACCACGCTTCTCATAATATCACTAGCCCTAAGTTAGAATGAATCAGAGTTGCGACTTAACAACAATGAACACTGACTTAGGAGTTCCAGGTTTTAATCCCAGTTCTGCTTCTGATGGTTTAATTTTGAGCAGGTGACAACTTCCATTAGCTCATTTTGTTCTGCAAAATGAGGGAAATAGTCTAGACCAGCATAGTCCAATAGAACTTTCTGCAATGATGGAAATATTCTCTGTTCTGTTCAATATGGCAGTCACTAGCCACATGTGGTTACTGAACACTTGACATATGGCTGGTATGATTAAGGAATTGAATTTTAAATTTTATTTAATTATTAGTAACTTAAATAGCTACATGTGGCTAATGGCTGCCATATTGGGTGTCAGAGGTCTAGACCAGCTCTCACTCACTCAGCAAGCATTTGAGTGCCTACAATCTGCCAGACATCAGGCTACCTGGGGAAGGTGGGTCATCACAATGTCTTTGCCTTCAAGGAGTTAACATGGAGAAAAGCTAAATAAATACTTGCTAATACTGTGCTTCAACAAACGTATGCAAAAGCACTGTGTAAAGATTGAGGAAAGAGAAATTAACAGAAGGCAAATCATCTCTAAGATCCTCTCCAGCTCTAAAATTATATTAATTAAATTCAACAAATATTTACTGAGCACCTATTTTCTGTCCAGCTCATTATTGGCTTGATTTCTGAGTACAGCACTATTACTCAGAGTTAGTTGCTGACAAATTCTATCAGCACTCTTATTTTGTAGATTCATTCATTCAATATTTAGTGACTGTTTCTCTATGTACTAAGCTCTTTGCTGGGCATGTGTGAAAAAAATGAATTTGATGATGTTTTAAAGGTGATCTCAAAAGTTTAGAGTAAAATGAAAACAGACTTTGACTCTATTTTTCAGGAAATAAATCACCAGGTGATGGGTTTGGTTATATTTGGATTGATGGTATTTCAATTCAATTCAATTTTATATTTGTTGGCCTGAATATGAACTGATGATGTTTCAAATGTTATTTCAACTACCTAGAGCCAAATCAGCAGCACCAGCTAGTATTAATAATAAAGAAAGTAGAAATGAAAGGATTAGGCATGTTTGTCCATTAAAAACTCCTCATAAAATTTTGCATCAGTTAGAATAAATACTCTGAGAAGATATTTCTCAGAAAATATTATTTTATATTATTACCTAGATATAAATATTTATTCATTTCCAATGTTCTTTTTTTTTAACTGGTGTCTAGCTATAATATCGTTCAGTATTTTTCTGTGCATTAGATCATGTCTTCTTTTACATGAAATTCGTATTTGCCTTAAATGCCTCTTGTTTATTGGATTTATTTATTTATTTATTCAATTCTTATTTGTTTAGTTGACCAAAATGCAAATATTCAATTCAAGGATACAAGAGCAAATAAGAGTTGGATCTTCTCAAGGAGTTGAGAGTAGGGAAAATTAAACAGAAGAAAGTTGAGAAAGAGGTATTTACATAACTACCAGTGTACCTCAGAAGAAGCAGTTACTTCCGGAGGAGACATTAAGAGAAGGCTTTGTGGAGGATGTGGCATCAGGCTGGACCTTGAGCCTTGAAGGAAGCGTAGGATCTGCAAATATAGAGGAGGAAGGAAAGGCATTTCCGACTTGAGCCAACAGAGAGAGGCAGGAAAGCACGAAGTTAGGGAGGAGAAGAGTCTGAGTTGAAACAAAGGAAAAAGTAGCTATGAAAAGGAGTAGAAAAAAACAGGTTGGAAACATAGACTGTGGCCAGAACCTGGTTTTAAATGCTAGGCTGGGTAGTCTAGACTTTATTTTGTAGATTGTGAAGTATTTGAGCAAGGGAATGAAAAATCAGAGTTGTTCATTAGGAACATTAACCTGACAGGCGTGTTTAAGATAGATTGGGCTAGGGAGAGGCTAATGCAAGGGCCAGTTAGAAGGCTAGTTATTACAGCAGTGCAGACAATAGGTTATAAGGCTCTGAGTTAGGATATTAGCAGAGTCGTTAGAAAAGAGAAGACTCATGAGAGGTTATTGTAAAGCTGCAATCAATAGGCCCTGGCAACTCATTGCATGTGGTGGTGGAATAAGGAAAGAAGTTAAAAAAAAAAAAAAAGACTCCAATATTATAAACCTCCATGACAGAGAGGATGGTGGTACTTCAAGCAATTTTAGGGAAGGAGGGATTAAGATTGATACAGAAAGTATGCTCTTGTAGGGAAGAAATATATTTATACTATATTCTTGAAATTTATATATTCATTTCACTTTAACTGATGCCAGTGATGAAAATGTGAAGTGTGCTAGGGGACACCTTGAATTTTGCACTATGGTGATAATGAGTGTCCAGGTTACTTATATTCAATGTTGTTTCCTTTATTACTTGAGTATATTTATGGTTTAAAACTGAGAAGTTGGAGAAGTGCCTCTTGTAACCTTAACCTGACCTTCTTGTTTAGCCCAGTGTCTGAGACACATAGATTTTTCACTGTGTTCAAAATCTTTAACCAAGGAGATTCTTAAAATAGCAAAAAGATCTTTTCTTTAACAACAAAAAAAGCATCCATCCATGGATGAACTGGATTTAAACTTTTAGCTTACATATTCTTTGAACACTTAAACTCAGGGGCTTTCTAGTTTAAATCTGATGCAGTTAATATATTTCAAATAAATAGCCCATAGACAATTACTGTCATTATCATGACTAATGCAATCCAATATAATTTCACAGTTGGAAAGTATAATTTTTATAATCTTTCTAACAAGGAATATTTAGGTTTCAGTAGAATTGGTTAAGATTAAAAAACATTTTTTAAGGGTTTAACAATTGTTTTACCAGAGTACTTCCTAAATAAGTGGATAGGGAAGATCTGTTACGAAAAGTGAGTCCATTTATAACACAAATTGTTCTAAGCAGAACCTTAGTCCATATCTGTGGTTTTTCACTTTCAAACTGAAAAGAATTACAGTAGTAATATGGGGTGGGCCCATTTAGTCTGATATTTTAATGCTACATTTAATTTTACTCGTGTAAAGTTATCCTTTAAATCCTAAGAGCTATCTTTATAAAAATGCTTTTTTTTTTTTTTTGAGGTAGAGTGGGGTCAAGACTTAAGGTATGTCGAGACAGCCAGTATCATTTCCCTTCTTTGGCACGCTTCAAAATACTAGGTAAGAAAAGATGGGAAGTTGCTCTGCGGGAACAAGAAGACCACTACGTGTGTGGCAAGTCAGTTTGGCCAAAGGAGATTGTGTCAAAATCTCACCCTGATGGTTTTACTATGAAGCAAAACAAACAAAAACAAAACCACAAAAAACAAAACAAAAAAACCCCCGAAACAATAATAATGTGGATGATAAAAAATAAAGGAAAAAAATCTTTTTCCAATAACACGTAAGAAAGGAAACTGAGGTAAATGCACAAGCAACAGATTTAAAAGCAAGTTTATCAAAGTTATCCAGTGACTTGCTTCAAGTTTGGGTTTTATCTTTAGAGAAGACTTGATTCTTAACACATATCTTAGCTACTCAAGCACCTGCAGTTGTGGAAACTCTTTTTTTTCAGCCAAATATATTGGCCTTGCACTAGTTTGATAAGCCTGGGCTACAGTATAAGTGATGTTGCTGATTCCCAGATAGAAGTCGTCAGTAAAAGGGGGATATGGTGGTTATGCGATGTAGAAGGGGCAGGGGCAGGAGGAAAGGGCTCCCATCTGTCTTTGCTGATTAGGTGGGTGTTTGGTATTGAAAAATACAGATGTGCTTTAACTTTACACTGATGTGTTCTTGAAAAGTGGTATATAAACTGATTTTTTTGGTTTTTAATCAAATCTGAATGGCTATGTTATCTACTCAGAATTCCTTTACTCTTATTGCTGATTGATCTTTAATTGGCAGAAGTTTCTAAGCCTTTAATTCTAAATTTCTCTGCTACTTCTTACCTCACACATAGTCAAGTCCTGCTCTGTTCATCCTAATACATGTTTATTGGTTATGATTTTAAAAATTCCTTTATAATGTGAAAAAGGTCTGTTTTCTTTACCTTATCAATTTAAGCCTTGCAAATCTGTATTTCTCTTATTTCATATGTTTGCTGATATCATTAGTTATTCCATAATAATAAAATTCCATTATAACAATATTATCAGCATTTATTGAGCACTTACTATGTACTAGCCATTGTTCTAGTCTAAGCACCTTCATTTATTCATTTATTTAAACCTCACCCTTCAGTGAGGTAGATATTATTCTTCTACTTTACAGATGAAGAAAGTGAGGAACAGGGAGATTAAGCAACTTTCTCAAGGTCACACAGTCAGTAAGTGGCAGAACCCCTGTCCCCTGGGGTTTCCTAGATGAGGTTCACAATGGTAATTGAGTCAAACTTGGAAGGCTTTCATACCTGGAAGTGGTCTTTTTCTGCCTCCATTCCATTGGCTAGAACTCGTCATGTGGCTGCCTCTAAACTGCAGGGAGGCTGGGAAATGCAGTCCAATCGTATGCCCTGGAGGAAAATGGAAATTCTTGGTAAATAGGTAAGCAGTCTGTGGCCATATGGCCACAAACTAGTAAAGACACAATTATATAACTTGTGATAAATGCTGTAAAGTAAAATAGTATATATAAGAGAGAATAATGGATTGGGGGTGGGAAGCTATTTCAGGAAAGTCATTTGTAATGAGGTAATAATTAAACTGAGACCTGAAAAATGAGAAGACAAAGAATGGTAGGAGAAAGACCATTCCAGGCATTTTTGAAGGCTGTGAGGTAGGAAAGGCTTAGAGAATCTAAGGACCTGCAAGCCCAGTGTGACTGAGCCCAGGGAAGAGTGACAGGAGACAAGGCTGGAGAGGCAAGCAGGGGCCACATCACGCAGCCCTCCACAGAACATGTTAAGGAGTTGGCATTTACTCCTAATAGCCATGGAAAGACATAATATTTTAGTATTTCTAACCAGATGTTAAAACAGGACTCTTTCTAACTTACTTTCAGATGAGGGCCCCACTTATCCCCATATTCCAGAGTTCAGCGTTAGAATCAGATCATCAATGCCAGAATTACAAAGAAGGTCTAAAAACCAGTTCTGTGGACCCTTACTCCCCTGCCTATCTTAAGGCTATACAAGGGCTAAAACTGAAGGGGCTGAGGAGCTAGTTGAGATTTGGAAGATTCTCATGGAAAGAATCTTCAATGTGTCGCGCGTCTTGCCTGCACCCCTGGGAGACTGGTGGGACAGGTGTTTTTACTTTGCCTCAGGCCTAGTAAGGAAGGCTTTAGGGAGACAACATGGAGAATTTGACTTGCATCCTCTGGATTCCATGGGACACAGAAATACTTGGGAAAGTTTGCTGGCATTAGAATAAGGAACTGTATTGGAAAGTAACTTTAACCCTTTCCTTGGCATCTTAAAGGTATGAAAGGTATGAAACCCTTGGCATCTTAAAGGTATGAAACCCTTAGTAGGGGTCATTTAAAAAGAATCATGCCCAAGAAGCCTTCTGCCTAAACCAGTCAGCCTTAGCACAAAGAAGGGGGAGATGTGCCATCAGATTCAGAGGCTGAAGGTGAGGCTGGGGGCCGGGTGGGGGTAGAAGTGTCCAGCTAAGGTGGAGGTCTTGCCTGCTGCAAGGAAGCTGTGGTCAGAGGAGCCCCCAGGGGAATATCCAAGGTGCTCATAAAAACAACCCTGAGAACAAGAGTCAATTTGAAATACCTGCCACAGGCGGAGTGTACCAATGCTAGGTTACATCTGTGCCTGTCGAACAAGAACTTTCCTTATCTCTCTTCCTTCTCTGGCTCCTCCACCCATGGCTGGCCCAAGGCCAGCTGAGAGAATGAAGAGGAAAAGGGCAAGAAGAGAGGAGCTGATCCCCACCACCAAGGCCTCCAGCCCAAGCAGTTTGAGTGGGCGGTGGGAGGAAGCATTAACTGTAATGAAATGCAGGTTTTGACAAACACACTGGACTGGGCATTTTTATTATTGAAATGGGACTACTTTGTGACTAAAAAGAAGAATTTTTATTAACTGAGAGCACCAAAAAAGTCAAGGGACTTCTCTTAGGTACTAGGAAAGAACCTGGCCTGCAGAGCTGGTTTGATCAGGTTTTTTGGGAAGAAAAGAATAAAGCTGTTTTCTGTTCTCACCTTATGAGAGTTTCTGGTTCTGGTGAGAGTTAAGTGTTTCAGACAATCACACTGGCTGCTGATTGGACATCCGATCAGAGGGTGACAGGTGTGAATGTGGAGTGTAAGAGGTGATTGCTGGCTTCTCCACATCGCAGATGTGTGACTTTGGGCAAGTCACTTAACTTCCCTGTGCATACTTCCTCATCCTAAAGTGGTGGTGTACTAGAATACCTTAGAGGGTTGTGAGAGGAATAAATGAGCTAATATATGTAAAGTGCTTAGAGGGGTACCTGACCCATAGTAAGTATTATGAAGTGTTTGTTACCATTTTCACTTCAAAAATTGTTATTGTAGCAGCCCAATTGAGAGATAGTGATGAGCAGGAATATGTTTAATTAGAGAGCATGAGAAGGTTCAAGATGTATTTTAGAATTATAGTCTAGGACTTTGTAGGGGGTGATTGGATAGGGAGAATAAGGGAGAGGGAGAGGGCAAGAATTGCTCCCAGGGCTCTAGTTTGGACACCTGGATGGCACTGAGATCACTGAGACTGAGGACAGGAATTGCACATATGCTTAGTAGAGATTCCTGGTTACTGATGCTTTAAAAGCCTACGTTTTAACAGCATTGAAAGATTTGGGCATCACAGGAATTTTTTTTTTTCTGAAATTTAAAGTACTTAAAAGCAGAGTCACCTTCTGATCTTTTGTCCCACTATTTGAGAAAATGGGGGGGGGGGTAAGTAATTATGTGATAATATGGTTTTTCTTTCAAGAACCAAGACTGACCTCAACTGACAATCAATCCTTGTATAATAAACATTGTTAGGGAAAAATGGCATAATATTAACACTTCTAAAACAAACATTGTCATCTTTGATAGATGTCCTCCAAAATTTAATTGTCCTAAGTGTAATAAACTTAATAAACTACATAATAAATTTACCCAATGGGGGCTGCAATATAGTCTTCAGACCTTTTCTCAAAAGCACACACACACAAATGCACCGATACAAATTTAGCACTTACTGGTTTAAATGCCTTGAATGGCTTGTCAACTAACCTTTGCTGTAGTAAGTTGATCTTTAACCAGGGTAACAGCAAGATTGCCATCCTAAAGATAAACTGTGGAGATAAAGGAACACTTTGTTCTTTGGTATTAACTCCTTGTGTCCTCCCCACACCTTCCCCCTAACCCCACCCTCTGGTGACACAATCAGTGTTGAGAACCAGAATTTCTCTTTTGCCTGAGGTCTGGCCAGGAGCTATCTTTTTCACTCCCTCCAGTCTTGCTAGGGTTTGGGAGAATATTGGTATCAGATACTAGGGCTGACCATAACGGCCATTTTTAGTTTCAGCCCTTGAGTTTTGCAGAACTCTGTGTAGATGTGTATATCCCCTCATCATCAGAACCTTCCTCGCAGTTCTCCTTCTTGACAGCACTGCAGAAGGAGAGGCTGCATCCTTCAGGACTTTGTGAGAATGGGAAGAAGCAGGCTGTTCCCTGAGACCTTGAGGTCTAAGGTTACACCATCACTGAGACTGGACCTCGTCTTTGTTTAATGATTACAGTATTTCTGTCTAACAAACATTCTTTTAGGTAAAGGTAAGAAATCTCCTGCTGTTTAGTAACAAATGTTTGGTCTGGCGTGTTACTTTTTTTTTTTTGCGGTACGTGGGCCGCTCACTGCTGCGGCCTCTTCCGTCGCGGAGCACAGGCTCCGGACGCGCAGGCTCAGCGGCCACGGCCCACGGGCCCAGCCGCTCCGCGGCACGCAGGACCCTCCCGCACCGGGGCACGAACCCGTGTCCCCTGCATCGGCAGGTGGACCCCCAACCACTGCGCCACCAGGGAAGTCCCGGGCATGTTACTTTTGCTTTCGGCAAACCCACAAAGAGGCAAAGCCAACCCCTATGATCCAGAAAGAAGAAAATAAGGTCAAATGCTAAAATACTGGACTAATTTCTCTAGCAGCTGACAGGTGGATATGAGAGGAGGCCTTTGCTTTCAAATAGAGACAATTTTAGATAATAGATGAACATTTTGAAATCCATACAGGTATATATCAGAAAGTTAAAGTGCTTAAAACCAAATGTTTAGTGTTGTTTCATCTCATTTTATTTTTTATAACCATGGTGATCAATTGGTAACACTCACTTTGAAAATTTCCGAGCCAACATCATCTTGGCCATGATGGTATTTGGGGAATCTATTGGGTATTTGTTTTATGTGCTAGGGTGAACCTAGACCTGTTTATTCTTTTCCTTTTTAAAAAAATATTAATTTCCTCTTTCAATTTTATCACAGTAATACATGTACATGGTAAAAATAAAATATTATTGAAGAATTTATACTGAAAAACAACAGTTCTTTGCCCCACTTCTCAGTCCCACTTTCCAGAGGCAAATGACTTCCTTTGTTTGGTAAAAGGATTAAAATCATTATAATTACTGATTTTTACCCTTTTATTCCTTTTTATTTTATACCCCTTTATGTCCTGAGAATTTACAATGTCAGGTAATCTTGTGCATATCCTTCAAGTCTTTGTTTCTATGTTTACACCAGACATATATATACACACATGGAGGTAGCAGCCACTTCTGAGTAACTTTTTCTTTTTAGTATGCTAGTGATCATCTCCAAGCTTTCAGTTATATGCTGTTGCTGCCACTTCTTAGTTTCTCAATTTAAAAGCCATTATCTATTCACTGCCTATAATAAAAATAAGAATTTAGCTATCCCCTCTGGATTTTGATAGTTATTATTATAGTTTTATTTTCTGTTTTTTTATATTTCTAAATAATATACTTAAAGCTTTAGGTTTTGTCCCATCAGCCTTATATAATCTCTTGACTCCTAAGCTATATTTATTCATTTAATGATTACTTACGGAACACCTGCTATGGTGATAGGCACTATTCTAAGTGCTCAGTGAGCGGAAAAAAAAAGAAGATCCCAGCCTCATTGGCACTTACATTCAAGTGAGAGGAGGGATGTTGAGATATTTACATTATACTGTAGACCAGCGGTCCCCAACCTTTTTCGCACAGGGACCCCTTTCGCGGAAGACAATTTTTCCAGAGGGGCGGGGCAGGGGGATGGTTCAGGCAGTAATGGGAGCGATGGGGAGCGGCAGATGCAGCTTCTCCCTAGCCCGCTGCTCACCTCCTGCTGTGCAGCTGGGTTCCTAACAGGCCACGGACTTGGGGGTTGTGGACCCCTGCTGTAGGCGTTGATACGTTCAAGGAAAAAGAAAAGTAGAACAAGGTAAAAAGGGATCTGGAGTCAGGGAGGTGGGAGTAACAATTTTAAACAGTGTGGTCAGATTTGGCCTCATTGAGAGCTGACATCTGAGCAAAGACTTAAAGGCAGGGAGGAAGTTATCCACATGAAATATTTTAGGGAAGAGAGTTCCAGGCATATGAAATTAACAAAAGCCCCAAAGCTGGAATGGGCCTGGCACATTCAAGGATTGCAATGGAGGCTAGTATGGCTGGAATGGAGTGAGCAAAGGGCCTTGTGGTGGGCAATGAGATCTGAGAGATGACAGAGGGTGAGATGATGTAGGGCCATATGGACCAATATAAGGACTTTCTCCGTACTCTGGGTGAAATGGGAAGCCATTGCAAGGTTTTGAGCAGAGATATAACATGGTCTGACTTGTATTTAGGAGGATTTGCATAGCTTCTATGTTGAGAATAAGTGTAGGAAGTGTAGGAAGGCATTGGTGGAAGTAGGCAGGCTAGCTAGGAGGCTATTGCAGTAAACCAGACAGAGATGATGGGAGTTCTGAGCAGGGAGTGCTCATGGAATTGGTGAGAAGCAGTTATATTCTGGATATACTTTGATGAGACTAGTAGCTCCTTTTTTCCACCTTCCACTCTTCTAGGTGCCATATTCTGTCAACTATACTTTTGTTTTTACATTTTCAAGGTTAATGCTAAAATCAGTTTTTTTTAGATTAAAAAAATTTATTTATATTTTATTTATTTATTTTTGGCTGCATTGGGTCTTCCTTGCTGGGCACGGGATTCCTCTAGTTGCTGGGAGCGGGGGCTACTTTTCACTGCAGTGTGTGTGCTATAACCCACCTTTCATGTAGTGTTTATAGGTTGATTTTGAAAGTTAAAAATCAACCTTTTCCCCAATTTATATTATTATGATTATTTAATTATTGTTCATTGCAGAGCCAAATAATGTTCACAATTGTTTCTTTTTTTAGAGGTCCAAGATCATGAGCTCATTAAAGAATGTTCTAGTGTCCAAATTACGTTCTTTTATAATTTCATAAATTGCTTAAAATTATGCCACATTTTAGCTGACTTCATATTTGTATCATGAGTTTTTAGAATGCAATTCTTGTTTGTCTCTCCTGGAATTGCCAATTGTCTTTTATCTTGTTGAAAAAAAATGTTTTCTTTACCATATCGCTGATATCATCCAGTTCCATAATCATTCTATCTTTTGCAAAGACTAAGTTTCATTTTTCTTCTTGAAGACATTGTACTTGAGGCCCACTGACTTCTTATTCTGATTTAGATTGTTTTATAAACCCAATGCACAGCCTCACCCTGGAATTGTTTTTCATTAGACTCCAGGGTTAATTACACTCTTTTTTATATTGCATATCTTCCTCTTTGTTCATTTGCACCTCATTTCTCTGGAAAATATTTTTAAAAACCTGCATCATGAAAAACAGATGGGAGATGAAATTTCTGAGTACTTGTAAATCTGAAAATGTCTTTAGTATGCCTTCACGTCAATTTATAGTTTGGCAGAGCATGGAATTCTATATTCAAACATTTTTCCCCTCAGAACTGTGAAGGTATTGCTCCACTATCTTCTAGCACAGAGAATTACTGATAAGAAGTTAGACGCTAGTTTATTATTGTTCCTTGATTAGTGAACTTTTTTTCTCTTCCTCTCTAAAGGCTTTAAAAAAACCTTCTCTTCTCACGTTCATTGCAGCATTATTCACAATAGCCAAGATTTGGAAAGAACCTAAGTGTCCATTGATGGATTCATGGATTAAAAAAATAATACAGGGCTTCCCTGGTGGTGCAGTGGTTGAGAGTCCGCCTGACAATGCAGGGGACACGGGTTCGTGCCCCGGTCCGGGAAGATCCCACATGCCGTGGAGCGGCTGGGCCCGTGAGCCATGGCCATTGAGCCTGAGCGTCCAGAACCTGTGCTCCGCAACGGGAGAGGCCACGACAGTGAGAGGCCCGCGTACCGCAAAATAATAATAATAATAAAAAAATAAAAAATAAAAAAATATATTACAATGGAATATTATTTGGCCCTAAAAAAGAAGGAAATCCTGCCATATGTAACAACATGAATGAACCTTGAGACATCATGCTACGGGAAATAAGCCAGTCACAAAAGGACAAGTGCTGCATGATTCCACTTATATTAGGTATCTAAAATAGACAAACTCATAGAAGCAGAGAGTAGGATGGTGGTTACCAGGGGCTGGAGGGAGGGGAAAATGGGGGGTTGCTCTTCAATGGGTATAAAGTTTCAGTTATGTAAGATGAATGAATTCTAGAGATCTGCTCTACAACAGCGTATCTATAAGTTAACAATTTGCTAAGAAGGTAGATCTTGTGTTCTTACCACAGTAAAAACCATTAATTAATTAAAAAAATCTCAGTACTTGGCGTTCTAAAATTTCATGATGTTGTGTCTAGATGGTTTTTTTCATTCATTTTTCTTGGCACTCATTTATCTCCTTTACTAGGAATACTTATGATCTTATGATTTTATTTAACTCTAGAGGATATATATATATATATATATATATGGAAGCAAAACTTTAATTTTACACAACATATGCTATGATGAGCTAAGAAAATTTAAGGACTACTTGTTTTCTATTTTTTTTTCCTTAACAAAATGGAATTCACTGTGTTGAAGATTTGATACTATGTGATTATCTAAACATTAAAAAAAATTAGAATGAAATCTAGTGTGATCATCGTTATTGAATGGATTTGTTTGGAAAGTTACATTTTATTTTTATTTTTAAAAAATCAGGGTAATTATGAACTTGACTGGTTTATTCAACTTTTCTTTGTATTGTTTTGTTCTTAGCTATAATAAAAATTGTGACCCATGGAGAATTACGTTGACTAACATGATAAATGCCCAGTGCATTTTATTTCCGGGTGAATTGTATAAACTTTATTTTTGTTGAAGATTGTATGTTAAATCAACATTATATCCTCATACCACTTCTTGAGAAGGAAGTTCCTATTTGAAATTGTATCATTGCCTTTAAATGAAGGGCAGTTCTTAGTTAAATAAAAGATTGATGACATCTTTTAAACCATTTCCTCTTTACTGTGTCTTATTAAAATAAAATGTTAAGTTCTTTTGAAAAACTCTGTGAGGGGTTCCAATAAACCATATATTAAAGTTAACTGAATTAATATATTTTTTCTACTTGTATATCTTTCCCTGCCATTTTTGATCCAAATCCAAGCTACTCAGCCTAACTGCAATTATTTCTCAGAAAGTTAGTACGTATCATCTTTACGTTGCTCAGTAAACATTTTAATAAGTTCATTCCGTGACTGAAAGCCCTCCTTGCATTTACTGTGTGAGAATTAATCATCCATTGCTTTTAGGCAAATATATATTTATTTATTAATGAATATATATATATATATTCATTCTTCCCTGTTTTTTTTTTTTTTTGAACTTGTTTGCCGGATATTGGACCTTCTGGATTTTGTTTCATCTTTTCTTTCTCTAAAGTTTTCTCTCATCTTATCTTTTGCTTTATGTTCTATGAGAGATCCTAGACTTTGTTTTTCAACTCCTACTGATTTTTAAAATTTCAGCAATCGTGTGCATAATTTCCAAGAAGTCTTTCTCCTTTCCGATTTTTACTTTGGTGTGTAGGGGAGATCAGGGTGAGAGGTAGGAGCATCCGATTCTAACTTTGTGGAAGCAATATCTTTTCAAATCTCTCTGATAATGCTAATTTTTAAAATTTAAAGTTTCTTTGTCTATTCTGTAGATAATCTGTGCCTTTCCCCTAAGATCACTACTATTTATTTTGGTCTCTCTCTTTTAATGTTGCTTGTTTTCTTTGTTGTGATCTTATGATCTTTAGTTGCCCATCATATTTACGAATGGGACTGTTCTAGATAGCTTTTAGGAGCTTCTTTCTGTTGTATATATAGGTCTGTCTTCCTGTGGGATAGCTCTGTGCATACAGAAGGGACAATTGATTATTGGATTACCCAATAACCGTTATTGGGTTACCCAAACAAACCTCCAGATTGCAATGGCTTTCTGGAATAGATGTTTGTTTCTCATCTGTCACAGTCCAATGCAAGTTTTTCTGATTGGCAGGTGGCTTTCTTTCATGTGGTGATTCAGAGCCCCAGGCTCCTTCCACTGGTACTTTCAGCATCACCTTGGGTCTTGGTGCCTTCTGCTTCCCGCTGCCAGAGATTAAACAAGAAACTGAAAAGGCACACCAGCTTTCTCCAAAGCTCTGGTCAGGAAGTGACACATATCAATCACTTTTACCCGCGTTTACTAGTTAGGTGACTATGCCGGAGTGCCAGAGAGGCTGAAAAATGAAGTCCCTGGCTGGGCAGTCACTACCCCAAAGAAGCATCACACTAAGGAATGAGGAGCACAAATTCTTGGTAGACAGCCAGCCGCTGCTTCTATAAATAGAATTATCCACTGGTTGCCTTCATTTTAGGGTAAGAATGCTAGAGACTTTTAGTTTTTGTGGGGGAGATTTGGCACTCCAAAATGCAAGAATGGGGAGAGCTTTACTTGGGGCACTAGCATCCAGCCTTAGCAGTCCTACTTCTCTGCAGTCAGTTTATTCAATTTTTCAAGATAAGAAAACCTTTTGTTTTTTTGGTTGAAGGGCAGCAGAAGTCAAATGCTAGTTGGTATTCCAGGTATTTAGGAACGGGAGGAGAGGGTAGGGAGTGTAGGCAGGTGTCTGGTGCAGTCAGGTGCTGTGTACTAGACACATTTTCAAACATCCCTCTAGTGTAGCCTCCCCTCTTCCTCCTGCCCCCCGAGGTACCTGCTCACTCCATGTAAAGCTCCTGCGGGTTTCTGCCGTGGAGACTGACCTTCTCTTCCACTGATATTCCCTTCCTGCCTATTCTGAGCTACCCATTCTTTCTTATCTAACCACGGGTTTCTTGTTTTTTTTCCATCTTCCACAAATTTGTTTTAATCCCTCACCCACTGGCAACTCTCCTGTTCTCTCTATCGTTTTGGGTTTGTTCCTGTGTTATCATTAGGTCTCAGAAGGTAGGGAAGTAGAGAAGGTAGAAGTTTTCCCTGGGTTTACTGTGTTGAATTTGAAGCCCCCAGAACTGTTTCTTGAGGAAAATCCTGAGTTTCCTTGCAGGAACCATTGGAGTATTTGTCCTGTTTTCTACATAGATTCTTTAATTTTCTTAAGAAATGTAACTTTACTATCTGCTCACTTGTTTTTAAAACATGTATAGATCTAGCAGCTCAGAATATTAGCTTCCTGGATTCTCATCAGTCAGCATAAGCTGGGAGGCTCTGCCATCCCGTACCAACCTAAATGCCAAGTGGGAGGGTGGTATTTGGGGAAGCATGTTTAAAGGATATTTGTTTCAGTTACTCTCCCAGTAACATTAACCTCTATCCTTGGAATATGCTGGAACAACCAACCACTGTGATTGTGTTATCTTAGCCCTTCACAAGTGCCTTGGCTGAGTTGTGTTTCAGCATTTTGGCCTCCACTGTAACAAAACAATTGACAAGAAGCAGACTTTCCTGTTATTGCAATTACTTTAGGAGTTTCCAAAGGACATTATTTTCTCCCTTCATTTACTCAGTGGGACATTTGTAAAAACAACTCACTGCTACAAAAAACTTGGGTTCTCCAGAGGAGCTGATGTGTTTTCTCCTTTCTGATAATGAGAATGGTGCAAAGGACCATATTTCCCTTTATCATCTGTGTTTTAGCATTATCTGGTCTTGATTTTCTATCTTAAAAATGTGACAATGTCTCTGAGATAATGTGAATTCAGATACAACTCAATTGTCAATTCATTCCCATCCTCCACCTGGCTGCAATTCTCAACGAGGGCTCAATTAAAGGTAGTATCTTCTGCAGAGTAATGGGTCAGAAAATGACTACTTTGTGATTATTTGGGGCTTTCTCAGTTCAGTATATGGTGCACATTTTCTAATAATTGGTTTATTTCTTACACATCTCATAAATGAAGACAAATAAGTTAAAACACATAGTAACTGGAAAACTAATTGAGAAGAGATGTTTAACATTGCAACGTGACCATGAATTTCATGTGATGGAAATTTTTGGATTCCATGTATAGAGAGGGTTTTTCTGTATCTTCCTTTATTGCTAAATCTCTAGTTCTACTGGGTTTCAGTAAAACGTGTACACTGTTTATTAACAGTGAACCACATATATTTTATGTTGTGCACATTACTATCTAAATGTTATTATAAGGCAGCTCAAAACCATTACAGAACAAGACAAGGTATAAATACATGAACATGAAAATAAAGTAAAAGTAAAAAATAATAAAAATAAAATTAAAAGATTCGGTTGAGTGGATTTTGAGATATGTCTATTTTGAATATAGTATATTCAGTTTCCATATTATTGCCGTAACAGAAAACCATATTATTTTTTTCTCTTTTAAGACTTGTTTGCAGATATACAAGATAGCGTTACTACTTGTACTGGGTTGAATAGTGCCCCCCCAAATTCATGTCTACTCAGAATCTCAGAATGTGATCTAATTGGGAGTAGGGTCTTTGCAGATGTACTTATTTAAGATGAGGTCATAGTTGATTAGGGCGGGCCCTAAATCCGATGACTGGTATCTTTATAAGAAGGCCATGTGAAGACACAGAGACACGCAGAGGAGAAGGTCATGTGAAGGTGGAGGCAG
Organism: Grampus griseus; assembly: GCF_964374135.1. Lineage (NCBI taxonomy): Eukaryota > Metazoa > Chordata > Mammalia > Artiodactyla > Delphinidae > Grampus > Grampus griseus. Next base: position 88,300,492 of record NC_139017.1, read on the forward strand.
ACATTGGAGCAATATAGCTACAAGCAAAGGACTGCTGGCAACCTCCAGAAACTAGGAGAGAGGCAGGGAAAGGATTTTTCCTCAGAGCCTCCAGAGGAAGCCAACCTTGTTTACACCTTGATTTCAGACTTCTGGTCTCCTGAATTGTGAGAGAGTGAATTTCTGTTCTTTAAGCCACTCAGTTTTTGGTAATTTGTTAATTTGTTCTGGCACATAAATTGAGCAGCTAATGGGTGCTCCATAAATAATTTTGCCAACTGGTATCCTTCAAAAGGGAGAATCAAATTTTATAATAATCCAAACAAGAGAGACACTTCCACAATAATTTTAAACAAAACACATTCTGATGAAGAAATCTTTGTTTTGGTAGAAAACACACTGATTTAACATAAAATGCTTTACTATAGTTGAGTTTTGAAAAGTTTCAATCTCATTAATATATGAATCATAGCCAAAGAAACTGACTTAAATGAGGGGAATCAAATTTCATGCTTTAAAATATTACTCACAGGGGCTTCCCTGGTGGTGCAGTGGTTAAGAATCTGCCTGTCAATGCAGGGGACACGGGTTTGAGCCCAGGTCTGGGAAGATAAAATAAATAAAATAAATTAAAAAAAATATTACTCACAGATAATATAAAGGTTTATTTTTTATTTTTGGCTGCATTGGGTCTTTGTTGCTGTGTGCGGGCTTTCTCTAGTTGCGGTGAGTGGGGGCTGATCTTCGTTGCAGTACGTGGGCTTCTCATTGCAGTGGCTTCTCTTGTGGAGCACGAGCTGTAACCACACAGTCTTCAGTAGTTGGGGCACGTGGGCTCAGTAGTTGTGGCTCGTGGGCTCTAGTGCGCGGGCTCAGTAGTTGAGGCACACAGGCTTAGTTGCTCCGCGGCATGTGGGATCTTCCCGGACCAGGGCTCGAACCCGTGTCCCCTGCATTGGCATTGGCAGGAGGATTCTTAACCACTGCGCCACCAGGGAAGTCCTAAAGATTTTTATCATTTGTCTTCTGTCAACAGCCACAGCTGGCTCGGTGTTCCCATTGCATTGGGTTTCATTAACTTGACCATTCTTGGAAAGATACTAAGACAGATAAACTATATTTGCAATACTTATGAGAAAAAAAACCTGATACAATGTATTTCTTCAGTTGATAAGCTTTCATGATATTGTAGGACACAGAAGAAAAAAGTTTAAAAAAGAATGAAAACTGAAACATGAATAAGTGAAATTTGTTATTTATTTCACTGTACTTTTTCCAAATCATAAATGTATTTTATTCAGAGTGAATTTATTTGCTTTGTATGTTCATAGCGAAATATGTCAACGAGTCTGGGAAATGGTATTAATTGAATAAATTATAGAAAAATGCCTACAACCTGGTCCATAAAGGCATTCTTAAGCTGTCATTCTGATGTTCTATCACCCTCTATTGGTCAGCGAGCCAAATTACATTTAGCTTTCTCCCCCACTCCAAAGTGGATCTCTTCTTAAAAGACAAAACAAAATTTTTGTTTATTGCTAAATCTACAAAATCTGTTCATTAATTTAAAAAAATATATTGAAACTAAGTATATCAAATATCATCTGTTTATGTCTCTATCATTAGTCTGTAAGCTCCTCAAGGGAAGTCAGAGACTCTTTCATTTATCTTCATATTCCTAGTAGTTAGCATACTGCTTAGCATAGTATATACACTCAGTAAATGTTGGATAACTGGTATGTTGAGGCAATTTGTGCAGTTATAGCAACCTTCATATATCGTTATTTTATAAGTTTGTTTCATAAATATCATTATTACATAGATTTACATAAAATTAGTAAAACATTTTTGCAACACATTGATTTCATTTAAAATGCTAAAGTTATTTTAATTTCAATATATTTTAACAGTTTTAAACCTATGTTCATTGTCATTTAGATTGTGATTTTTCTGGTTACCTGTTATTCTGATTAGTTGTGTATTATTAATTGAGGATTTTTTTGGTTAGAATTAGGATCAGCTGTGGGGCAGAAGGGCTGAAATTATGATGGCTGAAGGGCTGAGTTTATTTCTGTTTCACATAAATATAGGTAGTCCAGGGCTGATATGAAGGCTCCAGGATCCTGGCTTCTTTTGTCTTACTGCTCCATCATGCATAAGCATGAATAAGCTGTGTATATTAAGTGGAATGAATAGGTGCAGAGCCTTTGGGAGAGTAGACTAGAATAAACTCCATGGCATGGCAGAGTGGAGGTTGGTATATTAGTAGTTCTGAACAAAGGTGCTGATGTAATGCGCTAGGTCTGTTACAACTATAACGAGACTGGTGCCCAGGTCTGGGCTTCATGATATGCACAGTAAGTTTCACAAATGATATTCCATAAATTCATGGCTACAAATTGGTACCCAAAATGCCCCCAAATCTGACCCAGTTTCTCTTGTAACATAGCCTTCCCACTCTCTATAACAATTATGCTATCCCTTCTTCTATCTCTTCAAACTTCTGACCCTCACATCCTCTTTTTCTGACCCTCTCTCCCTCATATCTTAACATCCTCATTTTCACCATTTCTTCATTCATTCATTGAAGAACTGGAAGCCATCCTTCAAAGAGCCTGGACCCCCTTCATCTTTCCACCATTGTATCTCCAAACTCTTAACAGAATTTGTACTTTTTTTTTTTTATTGCATTGTAGGAAGGGCATCTACAGCTGTAGTCAGCCATAGATAGGGGTGAAGCTTCAGAGAACATGGAGTTGAATTTACTCAAGGTTATGGTTTTCCCAAATGAATTAGGCAAAGAAAAAGGGACCAGAAATTTAAAGGGATATGAAAGGTATTGATTGAGGTGATGGATTGTGGAATCTAAGTGGAAGTAAAGAGAGAAATAACATGGTGAGGTGATGACACTGACAAAGTGAAAATATTAATAGATTGTAGGTCCTGGTGAGATCCCTGTTCATATTATTTGTCCATTTATTAGGTTGTCTTTTTCTTATTGATTTACAGGATTCCTTACATATTCTGAATGTTATTTTTGTTGTTTATAAGCTTGTATTTTCTTTCCATCTGTAACTCATCTTTTTCACCTTTTAAGTGATGAGTTCTGATGCATAGATGTTTTAAATTTCATCACATTTGTGCTTTACGGTTTATGCTTTTTCTGTCTTGTTTTGGAACTCCTTTTCTACACTGAGATCACAAAGATATTCTTCCAGATTTTCTTCGTAACATTTTAAGGTTTCACATTTTGCTTTTTTTTTTTTTGCGATACGCGGGCCTCTCACTGTTGTGGCCTCTCCCGCTGCGGAGCACAGGCTCCGGACGCGCAGGCTCAGCGGCCATGGCTCACGGGCCCAGCCGCTCCACGGCATGTGGCATCTTCCCAGACTGGGGCACGAACCCGTGTCCCCTGCATCGGCAGGCGGACTCTCAACCACTGCGCCACCAGGGAAGCCCCACATTTTACTTTTATATCTACTTCACCTGGAATTTATTTTTGTGCATAGTATGAGGTGGACATCCATTTAATCTTTAACTCTCCCCAATCTGGTTTCTTCCTCACCAAGTCACTAAAAATGCTGGCGCGTTTCTTGCCAAATCCAAAAGACAATTTTCAGTCCCAGCTTTTAATTTTACTCAGTTTTTCAGTAGACTTTGACACTTTTGGCAGCTCTCTTTTTCTAAAAACAGCCTCTTCTTATGGTTTCTTTAACACTTGCCTGTTTTCCCCTACTTCTCTGAAGGCTCTTTCTCAGTCTCCTTTAATAAAAATAAAAATAAAAACAACTATCATTTATAAAGTGCTCTTTAATGTGTTAGGCCATGTATTAAGTATTTTTTTCTACTTAATCCTTACAACAGACTGTTGAGACAGAACTGGTACTGATGAGGAAACTGAGGCTCAGAGAAATTATGTAACTTGCTCCAGATGATTCAAACGCTGGCAGCTTGAATTTGAGCCTGAGCTTTGTACCACTATGCCATGCTGGCTCTGTTGCCTGCATTTGACATCTATGTTTTAGAGTTTTCCAGAGCTTGGTCTAGGGCCTTCTTCTTACTCCATGCTTTCTAAGTGATGTTCTCCTTTCCTGTAGCTTTAAAAGCTACCTGTATGCCAATGACTTGCAGATTTATATTTCTAGCCTGGACCTCTTTCCTGAGCTGTGCATGCAATTTTGCCACTTGCTTTATTCACAGGCATCTTAAACTTAACATGTCTAAAATTGAACTCTTGATCTTATCCCCAAACAATCTCCTCCACCTCAGAGATCGGCAATCCCATCTACATGGTGTCTCATACCAGAAACCTAAAAGTTATTTTTGGTACTGTCTCAATCCGAGAGTGCTGCTATAACAGAATACCGTAGACTGGGTGTCTTATAAACCACAGAAATTTATTACAATCTGGAGGCTGGGAAATCTAAGATCAAGGCACTGGCAGATTCAGTGTCTGATGAGGGCCCCCTTCCTGGCTCATAGATGCTGTCTTCTTGCTGTGTCCTCACAAGGAGGAAGAAGCCAGGGAGCTCTTTGGAATCTTTTTTATAAGGGCACTAATCCCATTCATGAGGCTTCCTTTCATGACCTAATCACCTCCTAATACCATCACTTTGGGGGTTAGCATGTCATATGAAATTTTGGGGGACACAAACATTCAGTCTATAGCAGGATCTTTCTCTCCTTCATCCAGTCATTCCCAAAGTTCATTCAATTCTACCGTTAAAATATATCATGATCTGTCTGCTTCTCTCCTTCGCCACTGCCACCACCATAGCTCAAGCTGACAGCTCCGAGTCTCTTGACTGATCTCATTTCACTGACTCTTCCCTTATTTCTTGTTCTCCACACAGCACCTAGAGGGATTCTTGTTTTTTTTTTTTTTTGGCTGTGCCACGTGGCTTGTGGGATCTCAGTTCCCAGACCAGAGATTGAACCTGGGCCACTGTAGTGAAAGCCCTGAATCCTAACCACTAGCCATCGGGGAACTCCCTAGAGGAATATTTTACATTGTGAATTAAATCATGTTTATTCTGTTGACCAAAATTCTGAGATAGTTCTTGGGTTAGAGTGTAATATTGTTCACCAATATTCAGCATCCTTCCCTGCAGGAGGACTTGAAGTCAGGAGAGCATGTCATTTGCTTTGGCCAGTGAAATGTACACAGAAATTGAATATGTCACCTGTAAGTAGAAGTTCAAGAGTCATAGCATGCTTCTCCATTTTCCCTTTTCTCTTTGCCATGGCTACCAGTTATGTTCCAGATAGTAGCTGCTTCGGACCCAGAGTAAGGACAACATCCTAGGAGTAGAGCCCACAGCTGACTTACAACGGGTATTTGTACAAATGAGGTATTTACCCTGTGGGTCACTGAGATTCTGGAGTTGTTATCACAGCATAACGTAATTTATCCTGACTAATACAGCTCTATATTGCCCTTGGGATAAAAGGCAGGATTTTTAACATGGCCTGTGTTTTTAATCTGTTTATGCCACTCTTTCTGTTGTTCATTATTCTCCAGTAACAGTAGCCTTCCTTTAGTTCTTTGAACTTTTCGAATTCTTTTTCTTCTCAGCAATGTTAAAAGCGCAAAGAATGCTGTTTTCCTCAGTCGTCACTGGCCAACTCCTACTTATCTTTCAGGTCTTAGATTTAATATCTCCTAACCTCAGGATGCCTTCCCTCATTCTCTGATATGTATATATATTAGGGTCTCTGTTATGTTCTCATAGAATAATTAGAAACTGAGAGTGATACAGAGAATCTCACTCCCGCTAGTTTGTAATTATTACACGAGTTATGATTTTTCTATAAGTTATGATACTTTCAGCTGGGACAGACTATCCAACAACAAGTGGCTTAAATAACAGAGGTTTAGTTTGTCAACTGTCCAAAGAGGTTCAGCGGAAGCTGATTCCAGAAGTGGTTCACCGGCTTAGGATGCAAATTCTTAGGAAAGAATTTGGATTCTTTCCATCCTCTGCTTTGTCATCCTAAGGTGTTGGCTTTCAACTGCAGTTTTGTTGCCCCACATCAGTAGAGATCATAAAGAAACAATCAGCAGTATCAGTGTGCTGAGAGAGGACTTCAAAACATGGGTCTAGAAGAATACTAATGGGACCAAGGCTCCTAAATCGCAGCTCGTATTAAATTCAGATATGTAGAGAAAGTGTACTTTATTTGCCTAAACAGGGCTTTCTCCTGAGCCCCACCTGTTAGATATTAGGGGAAAAAAGTGAAGCCAATATCTAATTAGTTTTAAAGCTTAAACTTAGAATTAGCCCCTTTAGATAGTACTTACTTCCTTTTGCTCACTAACTGCTCACTAATTCTCTTCCTAAGAGAGCATCCAGGGGTCTGAGGGAGGGATGTGGCTTACTTGTGACTTCTGCAGCATTGGGACTGAGGAACAACCTGCCTGAGCAGATTGTTAGAGCACGCCCTTTGGTGTCAGCTGGTCTCCTGTCTGTGTTCATTGCTGGTCTCCATTGTTCCACTGCTGTGACTGGTCAGTTTGGTTTGAGCAGTGCTTCTGGTGGCTTTCCTTAACTGCTGCTGATTTTCTCACCAATTTTTCAACTAGTTCACTGACCCACTGACCAGGTGATCACTTCCATTACACAAGAGTAAATTTCTTTGTTCATCCACCCTCATTTCGGGTACACTTATTTAAATATTGTATATATGTGCAGTTGTCAATTCATGTTAAATATTAGAAAGCTTATTTTTTCCCTTACTTTTATAAATATAAAAAGAAGTCCTAATATTGTCTCCCTTTGTTACTAAGGGGTTTGGATTTCAACAAATCACGAAAATAGGAGATGAAGCTTTGGCCTAGTAAGAGGAGGAGAGAGAACTGGCCCAGGGCAGCTTCATGGAGGCTGATCTACACCAGCCTTGGCTCTGAGCACAAAACTGAAAAAAGTCTCCCCTAAAAATTCACAACAATGGGACTACCCTCAGCCACTTTGGACTTTGAATTAAGACTGTTCTGTATGGGAATTCCCAGCCAAACGTTAACCATAAAAAAAAAAAAAAAAAAAGAAGAAGGTGGTTCCAAGGAGCCCCCAGCCAAGACTGGCAGAAGCAAATCCGGAACCAGCGTTGTTGTCGATGAAGGGGGTGTTCCTCGCCCGCTGGCACCGAAGCCAGAGGCATAGGACCGCGCGTTCCAGGGGCAGCTGCTACGCTGCCTGCTGGCAGCAGCCGCTCCCGCGGAGGCTCCCTAGCGGCTCGGCCTGCGGCTAGGGCTTTCCCACTTTTCGGGGTCCCTTGGCACTGCGTGACCATGCTGCGCGGCATAGGGGGCTTCCTGCTGCCCACCGTGGCTGGCCAGAAAAACGAATCCGATAGCCTTTTTGAAGAGCTCTTCCAGAAGCTGGACCGCCACGGGGACGGAATGGTGGACATCGTCGAACTGCAGAAAGGACTGGAAGCTATGGGCATCCCTCCCAGCCAGGACGGGGAGGTGGTCCGCGGTGCGTTCACGCCGCAGGGAGAGTGCGAGGCTGGAGGCCCTACTGGGGTGATATGGGGGTGGGGGCGGAGAAGACCCCTTCAGCCCTTTGAGCACTCTTAGAGGCTCAGACGTTCTTTCCGTGTGAGCTGCTTCACTCAGAGTTGCCGCGCTGTTGGAGCACTTTCCACACGTTTGTGTCCTATTAGTGAGCTGCTACGGTGAAACATATAGAAGACTTTCCCATCTTGCCTAAAAATGGGGTCCAAGCCGTCGAAACGTAGAAGGCCTGCTTGGCGTTCCTGCAGTCTTAACGAAACCCCCGCAGTGAGCCGACTGCCTAGGCCTGGGCCTAAATTCGTTTTCCCCTCTTGGAAACCTCAAGGGTCTGTCTTGATAGCTCCAGCTGAGCTCTCCCCAAGGGCATCCCATCGCTTGGGAAATGTGGCTGGCACTGCAGGGCGAGTGCTCACGGCTGAGCCCTTTTGGGGCTTTCCAGCGTGTGCACTTGCTACTCCCGATGCAGGGAGAGGGAGATGCTCTGATACTAACACACTAATTACAACCACGTAGTTTCAGTTTAACCTAACACTGTAGAAATCGCTATACTACGCCATAACATTATACCCTACACTGTAGTGTAGAGTTATCCTTAAGCTTAACGCATGACAATATCAATACTCACTATTGTATTTTCAGAGGATCCTCGTTTCCACAGCTGTACATTTAACCAACTGACCCAGTAGAGTAAAAAAAAAGTGTTTGTTTTACTTAAAGCTGCTCTGAGGGACTATCAGCTTCATCAGCAGCATGGGAACATGTGTGCATGTGTGTTTGAAAAGGGGACGGGGACACCAGGTTTTGTAGAAATCTTTTCCTTGTGAGATGACTGAATTAAATTCACTAAGAGAAAATAGTATTTAATAAGTTTCCATCTGGCAGGCTTGAACTGAATGATGGATGTGAGGGTACAGAACACTGAATCCAGAAAAACCGTACAGTTAGCACAGTAACATGTAATGTTCAGTCCATATTTCTTAGGATTTATAAAGTGTATGTCAGAGAAATGGGAGGTAGGATAATGCTATTTCCAATGTGATGGAAATTGATGGTTTGTTTCCTGAGGCCTACCCAACCGCAGATGCCAGTCTTAATTATATATAACATGTATTGATTTCACTGGATTCTGTGTGTCCAAGGCTTTTTCTTGCACTTGCTTTGCATTATACAGAATTAGCAAAGGAACTGATGAAATTAGGCTTTCCTTCAGAAGGCAGCTCCAGAATCTTATTATTCCATCTCTGTTCTCAGTAAAGAGCTGGGTCTTCTGCTTTATCAGCCTGTCAGTTTTATCTTCTATTTATCCCAGTGGTTCTCAACCAGGGGTGTTTTTGTCCCTCAGAGACATTTGATATTTGTGATGGCTGTGACAGTGGGGGATGTGTGTGTATGATGTGAAGGATGTAGTGAGTGCAGGCCAGGGAGGATGCTAAACATTCAACAATGCATAGCATAGCAAAGAAATATCTGGTCTCAAATGTCAGTAGTGTTGGTGTTGAGAAACCCTGCTTATCCCAGCCACAAGGTCCTTGCTCCTGCCTTCCAGTAGCTGACCATGCCCTTTACTTCACTGACTAAATAGAGGTGAACTGTCATGAACTCCCTCAGATTTCTGGCCCTCTCATAATGTGTCCTAAGCTGTAATATAAGGATAATATTAGTCTCATAGGATCGTAATGATGACTAATGACCAAATAAATGAAAAATGCTTAAAATTGTTTACGGAGCTTAAGGCAGCCTCAGTAAATTTAATACATCAACTATAATCTTACCTTTATTTATACTCATGCTCACTTTCTTTCCTCCAGTCTCAGGGAGAGAGGTGTTTTTTGTCCTTTTCAAAGTTGGTTTTTCCACTTACATTTCTGTCCTTTCGTCCTCTCATCTCCTTTAAAGTGGAAAAGTACAACTTCTACTATTCCCTTTCTTTGTCCTGTATTTTCAAACTTCTCCTCTCTAATCGCAGTGGTTCTCCTGTTGGCTCCCCACACCGCGTCCCCATCTAGATATTGTCCTATCAGTCTCCTTCCTGTGCAGTCAAGGTCTTTGATGGAGTTAAGTCTGCCCTTTCTACCTTGACTCTTCTCACTCTTCGGTTGTCTGTCTGACGTGAGGCTTCTGCCTCCATTCTTCCCCTCTGTGAAAGGTCACTAAAGACTTCTGCATTGCCGCACTCAGAGGGCTCTTTCCAGTTATTTGGTTTTTGGCCTTTCTGCAGTATGGAACACTGATGAGGTCCCCCATATCTCCCCTTTGGGCACTTGATCTCAGCTCTCCCACTGCTGCTTTTCAGATCCCTTTATGACTCTTTTTTGGCTTACCTCTCAAATGTGGGTGAGCCCCAAGATTACTTTTCAAGGCTCTAAACTATCATCTTAGTGGGTGACTCACAAATTGATAGCTATTCCCAGCTCCTGAGGCTCTCTGCTTCCCTCTATGATCAATGTCTTGGATAAGTGTTCCACTACCAAGTCATTCCAGATGGCTCCTTTGTTTTACCCCAACATCCAGTTAATCACAGGGTCCTGTGTAATTCCTTAATATATCTCATAACCAGTTCCCTTCCCTCTATACCCATTGCTTCGGGTAAGCCCTGGCCTCTACCATGTCTCACCTAAGTTACTGTAACAGTCTTACAACCAGTCTTCCTGCCTTTACCTCTCACCATTTCTTCTTCCACACTGCCACCATATGACATATCTAAACGTATATCATGATTATTTCATAACCCTCCTTAAAGTTCTTCAGGGACTGACAATGTCGATGGGAAATGTCCAGACTTCTTAGCATGGTATTGAAAGCTCTTCATGATTTCTTGGTGGGTGTTGAGGTTGGTGGGGCAGTTCTCCACCTTGCAGTTATTCAGGGATCCAGGTCCTTTCTCTCTTGTGGCTTTATCCTCCTCAAGGGTCTCATCATCATCTGCATTCAGCTGTGAAAGGAATGAGCATGCAGGATTACATGTGAGAGGATTTTATTAACTAGGTCTAGAAGTGGTACACATTACTTTCACTCATATTTTGTTGGTGAGATCTTGGTCACACGACCATGCTTAACTGCAAGGGAGGCGGGAAATGTAGTCCAGCTGTGTGTCCCTACAAGGTGATGAGGAATTTCGGTGGACAGCTGGTAGTCTCTGCTACATTTCTCATACCCTTGTTTCTTTGTTTGCTCACCTTTTGCTATTCATTTTCAAAATATTCAAGTCCCTTCTATGAAGATTTCCTTCATCTCCGTCCCTCTTTCAGAGCGCTCACATTTTTGTTACTCACTGATCCTTGAACATTTTCTATCACAGTGGTTTTGGCGTCCTCCCTATTAGCCTGTAAGCTTCTCAAGGTCTGGGGCTATAGCTGATTCATTTCTGTTTCTCAAGCATTTAGAACAGTTCCTTACATATTTGTTGAATGAATGAATAAATGCGTGACTGTTGAGTAGAAGAGAAGACTAGTCAATTGCTAAAGTTCTCTAAAATTCTAATACTCAGAGTCTATGTTTTCAGTATTAGAAATTTTACTCTAAAACTAAGGCAGTAGTAATTTATGGCAGACTATCTAATTTACAAGTGATAAATACACTAATGTTTAAACACTGTAATTTGTAATCTATCTTGTCTGAATCTGTCTCTAATATCATTTTTCCCCCTCAGAGATAAATTTAAAATCTGCTGATATTAACAAGCATAATCTGCTGGACCTTGGCACATTTATGCAGTACCTTAAAGATAATGAGATAAAAATGAAGTTGACTTTTAAGAGTTTGGACACAAATAATGAAAGTTTGTTTTTATACAGTTAGTAATTTTATCCAAAACTTAACTATGTTTTAGTAAAAGTTTATTATTAAGTGTTTGGTTTCCCTGAAAGGTTATTAAAAACTCATTTACTTAATTCTGTCATTTGTTTTATTGTGATTACCTCTAAGGAATATTTTTAAATGATGTAGTTTTTATTTACATACTATCTTTCAAAAATGAAACCACCAACAAAAACGTTATACCCTTTGAATAATATGCTTTTTAGTTAAGGATCTGAGAAATATTTAACATTTTGATAAGGTTTTTACATGAAGCTCCATGTAGCAATGGTGGTGAAGCTGAATCTGGAAAGATCAGTAAAAGTTAGCTAAGTGAAGGGTTGGGAAACGTGTTCCAGGCAGAGGGAATAGCTTGTTGGGAGGCTGTGGTCACCTCAGAGGAGCAGATCATGTCCGAAGAACTAGAGGAAGACCAGTGAGGCTGAAGTGAGAGCAAGGGGAAGTGTCAGAGATGAGGCTGGGAGGCTGGCACAGGCAGAATCATGGAGGGCCTTGGGGGTCTGTGAAGGTTTCTGCACTTGATCCTAAGGGGGAATGAGGTGGGAAGCTTCTGAAGAGTTTTCAGTAGGGATGTAATGACACCAGCATATTTGTGTGGAGCATGGACTGGCATCTGAGCCATGATGGGACTGTGGTGATGGGAATAAATGATTTGGGAGATATTTAGGCACAGAACAGACCACATCTGGTGGTTGAATGTGCAGAGTGAAGGAAAGGAAAGAGGCAAGAATGACTGACTTGAGCAATATTGGAGGGTAAATATTTTATTGATACAGGAAATATTATATGGGCTTTCCAGTCTTTTCTTTTTATCTTGGCAAGTAGAAGAAATAATTGGGATTTTGCTGCTTTATGGAATGTTGTGATAATGCGCTGAATACTGCTTGACTATTTGCCTCTGCATCTTTTCAGACCTTCCAGTTGATGCTTATTTTCTATATTCTTTTAAAGGAGTGATTGATACTTCAGAAATTATCAATACTCTCAACTTAATAGGTATACATATTTCTGAAAAAGAGGCATTGAAGATTCTTGGAAGGTCAGCTCTTACATATGTATATACGTTTTAAAATTAAGTTTTATTTACTTTAAAACCTTTATTGGGACGTCCCTGGTGGTCCAGTGATTAAGACTCCGTGCTTCCACTGCAGGGGACGTGGGTTCGATCCCTGGTTGGGGAACTACGATCCTGCATGCTGGGCAGCCAAAAAAACAAAACAAAAACCTTTTTCATTATGAAAATGACAACTATGGAAACTTTATGGAAACATGAATAATAGCCCATAATCATCTGTTTGCTAGCACCCTTATAAGTACTTCACATATATTATATCCTTTAATTCTCACAAGACTTTAGAGACAAAGTTTATTATTTTCCTAATTTCACAGATAAGGAAATTGTTGAATAGTGAAGTTAAGTAACTTGCCCAAGGTCACCATAATCCATGTAGCAATGGTGGTGAAGCTACATTCATACATTAATATTAACCCATTGATAAAATTTTATATCTGTTTTATACTTATGCATGTATCTGTTGTTTTTTTGTAAGATTATATACTTTGTACTGTTAGTCAATCCATCAATCATCCAATCAATCAAGTTACCTATCAATCAGATATTGATTGATGCTTTTTGCCAGGCATCTAGTAGCCAGTGAGGATTAAGTGGTAAACAGGATGGTCCTGGTGCCCACCCTTGCAGAGTGTACGGGGCTGAGGGGAGTGCAGTTGCAGCGTGGCAAAAGCTATGATAGGAACACACAGGAAAACATTGAAGAAAAGTATCTTCTATCAGGAAAGAGAGCTGAATTTTATCAAACTATACTGCTTTTTTTCACTTGACCTATTTATATAATGTATGATAGTAGTAGGTTTTCTGACATTAGACATTCCTGGGATAAAGCTAACTTGTTATGAACTATTTTATTCAAGAAAACATACAGACCAATAAAGAGAATTATATTACAAACACCCATACCATCACTGGGTTTGTCATATTTAAGTTTGTCACATTTGGTTCAGATTTTTTCAAATAAATAAAACATTACAAACAACTGAAGTTTTCAGTGTCTTTAAACCCATTTCCTTCTCTTCTGCCAGAAGTAACTACTATCCTGAATTTATCATTCCCATACAAATTTTTATCTCTGTGTATATTTTACTACAGACGTATTCTTAAAATATGATATTGTTGCTCATGTTTTAAGACATTATTTAAGTGGTGGCGTACTGCATATTTAAAAAATTTTTCCAAACCTTCTATTTTTAAGATTTGTTGATGTTGATGCATATAGCTGTAGTTCAATAATTTTAGTCAGTGTACAGCTTCTATTTAATGAATATAATTCAATTTATCTATGAATTCTCCTGATGATGAGAGAATGTAGGTTTTTAAAAAAAATTTGTTTTGTTGCTAGTACAAAAAATGCTGGAATGAATAGTCTTGTATACATCTCCTTGTATATTATTTGCAGTGAAGTTGCTTGACTGTAGGACGTGCAGACATTTAACTTTAATTACATATTCCAAATTGTTCTCCAAAGTGGTCGTACCAATTTAGTATTCTATTAGAAGTGTATTTCCTTCCTGTTACTTGATACTGTAGTCTTCTACTATTTACATATTTTCCAAACCCATGGGTCAGAAATATGGTCCTGTTGTTTTAATATAGTTTGATTTAATTTACTTATATTCCTCATTATGAGTGAGTCTGAATATTTTTTCATATATTTGTTGGCCATTTGGATATGAATTACCTATGTTATGCGAATTACCTATGTTATGGCTTTTGACTACTTTTCAGCTTGAATTGGTCATCTTTTTCTTAATGGCTTGTAGGTATTCTTTCTAAATTCTGGATGTTAATCCTATGTTGGTTATATGCACTGCAATGTTTTTCCCCAGCTTTTTGCTTATTCTAAATTCAGTTTTAGTTTTTTTGTCATTGTGCAGAAAATTTAAATTTTAATGTAGACATATTTGTCCATCTTTTATGGATATGCTTTTAACATCTTGAAAGTTCTTCCTTACCCTGGGATATAAAAATGCTAATCTATATCTTATTTTAAAAATTTTGTATTTTACATTTCTTTCTTTAATTCATCTGTAATTGACGTTTGTGTATGTTATGAAATTAGGTGTCCGGTTTCATATTTTTCTATATGGTCAGTTGTTTTATCACCATTTATTGACTGGTCTCATCCTTTTCCTACAATTTGAAATGCTTACCTCTGTCATATATTCAACTTCCATCTGTATATGGATGTGTTTCTGGTCTCTTTATTCTATTACATTGGTTGTTGTCTATTGTGCATCATTACCACATGTTTTAATTGCTATCACCTTGGAAAACATCTTGATATCTGGTTTTACTTTCTTCATCTTCAATAATGTCGATGCTATTCTTGGACCTTTGCTCTTCCATATGAGTTTTAGAATCAGCTTATTTGGATACATCTACAAATATGCACATGTGCATACACACACTCACATACCCCTTTTGGAATTTTGATTGCAATTGTATTTAATTTATAGATTAATTTGGGGAAGAAGTATTTATGATGTTATATTTTCTGTTCCATGAATATTATATATGTCTTCATTTTTTAGATTCTCTTTAATGTCTTTTAATAAAGTTTTATATATTCTCTATAAAGGTCTTATGTAACTTTTGTTGGATTTATTCATAGAAACATGGTTTTTGTTGCTCTTCTAAGTATATAGATGAATTTGATTTGCTATCACTTCATTTAGAATTTCATATCCATATTAATACTTGATGCTATTCCAAGGGTTAAGGTGGAACACTGGCTCCTTTCCATGGTCTACAGGGGTCCACATGGTCTGGCCTACCTCTCGAGCCTCATCATCTTGAACTCTCCTTCCATTATGTGCTCCAGGCCAACTGAGCTTCTTTCAGTCTTTAAAAAAAAAAACCTCAAAACCATGGTTTCTCATTCCTCCAATCCTTGTATAAACTTTTCTCTCTGTCTGGGAGACCCATCCCAGCTCCTTCACTTGAATATCTCCTACTTATTCTGTAGGTGTTAGTTTAGATGTGACTCTAACCTCTGAAACTTTCTTGATTTTGCTGGTATTTGCTTTTACAACAACTTTACAGTCTGTTCCCACTAGACTGTAAGCTTCATGAAGACAGGGACCAAAGTATATTATCCATTATTTTATAGTCAATCCCTAGCACAGTGTCTGGAACACACTAACAGATCAATACATGTTTTCTGATATTTAATGTTGTCACAAAAGCCAAGGGTGGAAAGTAACAAGTTTAAAAGAAAGGACCAGTAACATAAATATTGAAAAAATCCACTGGATCTACTCATTTGGGAGATTTCTGGGCATCTCAGAGAAAGCAGTTTCAGTAGGGTGGTAAAGGGTTAAGTCAGATTGCATAAGGCTATTGAATGAATGGGAAATGAGGATGTGGGTACTATGAATGTGGTTTACTGATTTGGGAAGTTTAGATAAGAAGGAGAAGACAACTAAACAAGTCTCTTTAAATTTTATTTTTATTATTTTTTGAAGGATAGGAGAGATTTGTGGAGAAGTAGCCATCAGAGGCAGAGAGAGAGAGATGCTGGATATGTTGTAGGGAAAGGAGATTAGTGATTGAGAGGGAATGGGACCAATAGCTCGAGAGAGGGAGAGGGTCCTTGAATAGGAGTCAACATTTCATTCTCAGAGTCTAGAACATAGGAAGTAAGGATAAAAGTGGGTAGGGAGAAATTTATTCATTCATTCTACAAATACTTATCGAGTGCCTGACCTTCATCTGGGTGCTAGGGATGTAGTATTGAAGGAAACAGGCAAAAAGTCCTGCTCTGTGGAACTCATGATAACAAGAGGAGAAAACAGTAAGCTAGATAAACAAATTATGTTAGATGGTGATAAGTGGAAAAATAATGCAGGGGAGGAAAACAGTATGGGTATGTGAGTGGTAGGGAGGCTGCAGTTTTAGATATGGTGAGTTGGGAAGGTCTTGAAGGTGACATTTGCGTAGAGATCTGAAGAAGTGAGGAAGGAGTCACGATGATCTTTGGGGGAAGAGCAGTCTAGGCAAAGGAAACAGCATGAGCAAAGTCCCCAGGAAGGCAGTGTATCTGACAAGGTTAGGACGTTGAGAGGAGGCCAGTGTGTTTGGAATAGAGTGAATGAGGAAGAAGGTGGTAGGAGATGAATTCTAAGAGTTAACAGGAATCAGATCACATATGATCTTGTGGGAAATTATAAGGACTTTAGCTTTTCCTCTGATAAGTCATTGGATGGTTTTAAACAGAGTGTGATATGATCTAACTTAGATTTTAGCAGTCTCATTCTGGCTGACGTGTTGAGAATAGTTTGTAGGGAACAAGGGTGAGAGCAGGGAGGACAGCTAGGCAATAATACAGACATTTGAGAGTGGCTCGTACCAGGACGGAGGAGGTATGTAGCGATTGGATTCTGGATGTATTTTGAAATACTGATAGGATTTACTGCTGGGTTGTGAGCGGGGTGTAAAAGAGAGTAGTCAAGGATAATGTCAAGATTTTTGGCTTGAGCATCTAGAAGAATGGAGTTGCCATGTATTGAGAGGGGTAAAACTGTGAGAAAAGCAGATTTGGAATGGGGTAGCTATCAGAGTTCAGGTTTGTTCTTGTTAAGTTTCAAATGCTAACCAGACATCAAAGTAGGAATGTGAAGTGGGCAACTTGAAATAGGGATCCGGAGTTCAGAGGAAAACTCAGGCAAGGGATTTGGGAGTCATGGGCCTATAGATGGTATTTAAAGCCATGAGACTGGAAAAGATAACCAAGGAGAGAGTATGGTACACTGAGTCTTGGTATTGTCTGATGTTTAGAGGCAGGGGAGATGAGGGGAAACCAGTAAAGGAGACAGAGAAAGAGCAGCCAGAGAGAAAGGAGGAGGGCTAGGAGAATACTCTGTTCTGGAAGACAAGTGAAGAAAATATTTCAAGGAGAAGACAACTATCTTGTCAAATGCTGCTGATAGGCTAAAGAAGATGAAGATAGAGAATGGACCACTGATTTAGTGCTGTGAAGGCTATTGGTGGGGTAATAGTGGTGAGAACCTGATGGGAGTGGGTTCAAGAGAAAATGAGGAGAAATTGGAGACAGAAGGTAGACAACTCTTTAAAGAGTGTTACTTCAAAGACAGAGAGAGATAGGGGGTGATAGTGCGGAAGGTGGGGTTAAGAGATTTTATTTTAGGATGAGAATGCTTAAACACTCATGTTTCAGGGGGAAATGGGGGGCAACATGGCCCGAGAGTAAGTGTCAAAAATTGATTTGGTGGCTTGAGGAGATGTATGAAAATTAGCAATAGTCACTGAGGAAAATGAGAAAGGGAGCTACCTGAGACAAGTATGAATAACTTGAAATTTTGGGAAGCTCACATTTCAAAGCAATATATTTCATTATCTTTCTTCACATTCTTAATTTCATTCAAGGATTTGAGAAATTCCCTGATGAGAATTCTTAAAATTCTTTAAAATTCTAAAAATTGGTTTGATTACTATTATTTCATATTAATGAAAATTATATTTCCATGGATATTTGGGTTTCTTATGATATTTTTGATATGAGATATTTGATATCCATAAAAGTGAAAATTGTCCTTTAAGATCTATAACTAAAAAGGGTAATTGTCAGCCATCATTCTGATTGCTAGGGAAGTTACAAGATGAAGGTACAAATGGGAAGAAGGGGAAATGTTTAAAGGAGAAATACTAGAAGATGGGGATGCCGTAATTCTGACTTACAGCTTGTTAGTTCTTTATAATTTACAAGGCCTTTGTGCATATAATCACATTTAATACTCTAATAGCTCTGTGTTGTAGGAATTATTCCTATATGAACTGAAGTTTAGAGATGTAAGATGCACTCTCTGCGTCACAAAAGTAACAATGGGCGGAGCTCAGCTATATCCCCAATTTTCTGACTTTGAGATTATGTCATTTTGATAATGCTTTTTAAAATTTATGACTCGTAATTTGTATTTGAGCATATTCTTTGTTTTATCATACAGTATGTATACTGATGGGTCACTGACAGTGGATTGGTATGAATGGAGGAATTATTTTTTATTTAAACCTGCAAGAAATATTGAAGAAATTGCCCATTACTGGAGGCTTTTTACTGTAAGTGGTCTCTTTTTAAATATTTGTGTATTTTATTCCATGAATCATGGGTGTAAATGTAATGCATTGTGTACTGTTAGAAAATTATGGGGCCAAAAACTTATCTAGTGAATATTTCCTGATTAAAAAAGTGATGCTATAGAATGTTTCCTCAGAAATTTGTATGATGCCAAAAATCTGAATTGACATATAATATGTACTTCAACCAAAGTTTCAACCTGCAGAAGGCACACATCTGTTGAGAGTAACTACACTCTGAAGTGTTGATTACTTCTACTCAGCACCATCATTTTGTATTATAGTTGCTTATTTTCTTGCCTGAAAGGTAGGGAATGTGAGTTGCAGATTGCTGTGTCATATAGTACTTTACTGATACATATTTGTTGGTTGAATGAATAAACTATGAGCAGAATTTTTTGAAAGAGTGCCAAAGTTCTAGTTTCTTTCATATTCATATATACCTCATAGTCGGCATAGTTCTTGTCTCTCAGTGCATATAAAAATCTATGCTTCATAATTTCTTAAAATCCTCAAAATTTCTTAAAATATCTTAAAATTTTTGCTTAGTGGCTACAAATTATAACCTGCACTGTTCTATGTCCCATGACTATATGTATACAGTTGAACCTTGAACAATGCAGATATGAACTTCACATTGAAGGTCCACTTATATGCAGATTTTTTTCCGATAAATACGTACTAAAGAACTACATGATCTGTGGTTAACCTAGGATTTGGAGGGCTGACTGTTAAGTTGTACATGGATTTTCGACTGTACCTGGGGATCAGTGCCTCTAACCCCTGTGTTATTCAAGGGTCAAATATATACATGCATACATATGTCCTGTCTCTCTGAGAAAGGGAGATGACTAGTAGGATCACATTACAATTGACAGGTAGAATAACCTTACTGCCTTAGCTGTAATAGTGTACCTTCTTTACTCTTAACATGAGCCTTATGAAGCTCTTTAGTTACCAACATTCTTTTAGTAAATATGTAATCATTAAGAGGAGATTTTATCCTTTTGGTAGTGTTCATTCTGCACCTTCCTTTTAGAGATGATTAAAGGAAATTCAAGTCAATGAAAAATACATTTATTTTATGCCTGCGATAGGATAAGTTTTCTGTTTTACAATGAGTTAAGGAGCAAACAGGCATGGAAAATACCTGTTTTGAAAATTAAATGATACAGTGTTTGTGATAACCTAATAAAGTAATTTAAAATGAACTCAATGAACTTCCTTTTTGGATATAGTGCTAACAAACGGCACTTCTTTTGTTCCAGGGGCAGGTCCACTGTTTGGCTTATAGTAATTTCACAGGAAACAAATATGCTTGACACTATAACTGTACAGCCCAGAGGTGGAAAGCAGCCAGTTCTGCAGAGTGGAAACAGAGTGCTGGCTCTGGTTCAAATCCCAGCTCTGCCATTTACTATCTGGGTGAGTTGGGGTAAATTATTTAATCTCTCTGGGCTTCAGTTTTCTTAACTGTAAAACTGGGATAATAATACTTACTTTTCTTAGAGTTATTGTGAAAATTAAAGATGACACATATAACTGTTTGATGCAGTGCTGGCTTAGCTCTGTAAATGTTAATTTTTATTTCTTAAACAGATATTGAGCTATTACATAGTTACATTATTGCTCATGACTAAGCACAGCCAAGCACATGGAGGCCAAACTGCTATCAAGCAATCTATGTTTTACAATTAATGATATCAATAGCTAACATTCACTGAGAACTTTTTGGTACCAAGCATTATGCTGAGTGTTTTTTATGCTCTAAGTTATTTAATCTTAACAAGCCTATCCGGCTAGGTATTAGTATTGCTCCCCTTTGCATTTGAGGAAACTAAGTCCCAGAGAGTTCATTCAATTAGGAGCTAGGGAAGTCAGGATTTGAATCCCACCTGACTCCTGATCCAAGGTCTTTAATCATGACATATGTGATCAAACTTCTAGACTCTCGAAAACCTCCTACTTGTGATATATATACTGCAGAGTTTATTACCTGCTCCGAGCACTACGTGGGAAGGCCCAGGTTTTGTTCAATTCCACTGTAGGTAAAGATGTAAAAGGAAACTGCTTTTAAAGCTATGTCATATATTGATATTTTATATTTGTTTTGTTAGAGGTAAAGAGTCTGACTGGAGATAACATGGGGATCCACTAGATCTTGAACACTGAAGATATTATACTTTTACATCATTGCCAGTTAAATAACTATTATCTCACTAGTAGTTTATGTAGCCTGTATTTCATTATGGCTAAAAATATTTCTTAGAACTTGGCAGGTTGTTCTTTTTGTATTCAATCTCAGACAAATAATTTTATACTGAAAATTGTATAGAGATTTAAAAATGGGAAATGTAAAAATTATCCTAAACATGATACAAATAGTTATTATTAATTTATAGTTGACAGTATTTCAAGCTAATTCATGAGTTATTTAAAATTACGCTCGTTGATAAAGTACAAAATGAGTGATTTAAAATTACACTAGTTGGTAAAGTACAAAATTCTGGGAGAGGCTGATGTTAATTTGCTGTGGAGCTGAGATATATAAAACATTATTTAGATCTTATAAGGAGATAACACTTTCATCTGAGGTCATCTAATTATAATGTTACTTATTTTAAAATTTATTTTGTTTTAATAGGGAATTGATATGGGAGATAGATGGACTTTTCATAATTTAATTGATGAAAAGAGAAAATCTGGCCATCTATGGAAACACCTGTTGGCCGGAGGCATAGTGGGTACTTGTGCTCAAACATGCACAGTGTCATCAGAGCGTCTGAAAACCCTAACGCAGGGGTGTTGTGTACTTCATATGCATGTTTTTGAGTAATGTGAATAATATTTGATGCTTTTAAAAAGAAAGATTTCAGAAGGATTTCAATACTTCTTGATAGTTTCATGGGCAAATTATTCATTGCCTGTAATCTCCTGAACTCATTTATTCAATAAAGCTCCCAGGCACTCAACTCACCTTGAGGGTACAACCACCAAATAATACACCATTGTCATCCATATGCATTTTGGAGTTACTGATGGAGACAGATATGTAAACAAATAATTAAACATAACCTAATGATCTAGTTCTAGTGTTCTAGGGAGGGCAAAAATTAGGGAAATCTCCTTTTTTTCTGGGGCCAGAGAAGGGATGGCTACACAATACTCTTGATTCTTTACATGGGTTGTAAATCATGACAGTAAGAGACAGAGACTGGTCAGAGTGGCACTCCTTTACTCCTTATCAAATGCAGGGCTCTGTCCTATATATATATATAATTTAATAAACCTGCCATTCACAAGGTGTGTGTATATATATACGTGTGCTGATGTTTGTGAAATCCTAGTATCAGTTTATTAGGATACTTAAGTTGGGGGTGGAGGTTGTAGGAGCTTCACTTTTCTTTTAGGTTCTTTTTTGAATATATTTGACATAATATTGTGTAAAGTTAAGGTGTATAATATGTTAATTTGAGGCATTTATATATTATAGCAATATTTAGTACTTCAGTCACATTCATAATTATCCTTTCTTTTAAGTGGTTGGAATAAATAAAGTTCTAGTCTCTTAGCAAGATGGTTGATTATAGTACAAGAATGTTGTCTGTATTCACTATACTGTATATTAGATATCTAGAGCTTATTTATTATTTG
Source organism: Grampus griseus (assembly GCF_964374135.1). Taxonomy (NCBI): domain Eukaryota; kingdom Metazoa; phylum Chordata; class Mammalia; order Artiodactyla; family Delphinidae; genus Grampus; species Grampus griseus. The sequence continues at coordinate 88,322,628 of NC_139017.1, forward strand.
TTGCAAGTTTTTACCCTTAAGTAGCATCTATCTTATCCCCCCTACCTCCCATCCCCTGATAACCACCATTTTACTCTCTGTTTTTGCAAGTTTGGCTTTTTTAGATTCAACATATAAGTGATGCCATATTGTACTTGTCATTCTCTGTATGATTTATTTTACTTAGCACACTGTGCTCTAAGTCCATCCATGTTACTGCAAATGGCAAGATGTCCTCCTTTCTCATGGCTGAATAACATTCCATTGTGTATATATATATACATATATATATATATATATATACATACACCACATCTTCTTTGTCTATTCATCTGTTGATGAGCATTTAGCTTGTTTCCATATCTTGGCTATTGTCAATAGCGCTACAATAAACATAGAAGTGCATATATCTCTTTGAAATCCTGTTTTCATTTCCTTTGGGTATTATACCCAGAAGTGGAAGTGCTGGGTCATAGGATAGATCTATTTTTAATTTGCTGAGGAAACTCCAACTTGTTTTCCATAGTGGTTGGATCAATTCTCTTTTGGGTTCCTTATCTGAGTCATAGTACAATAGCTGTGGCTACACTATTATGTAATTTGGACAAAAAGAAGACAGAGCTGGATTCAGATATTCTCTCTTCCTGCAAAGTTAAATTCAGAAATTTGGTAAAAGCATTTAAGCACTGTATTTGTAACATACTAGTATGCAAAAGTAAAATATTCCAGGGAACAGTAGGAAAATGACAGTAGGTATACTGTCATTGAAAAATCAGTTTGACCTAAGATTGTTTTCTCCTTTTAATTCTGTAACAATGGATGAGTTCTGTAGCTCACAATTTATGTAACTGCCCTGGGTTGGATAACTGATCAATGACCCTATAACATTCTTTCATATTCAGGTTTTAAAAACTAATTTGGCTGTAAGTAAAACTGGACAGTATTCTGGGTTATTGGATTGTGCCAGGAAGATCTGGAAGCTTGAAAAGGTAACAGGCTTTTACAGTCTTCTGTCATACTGAAAGCAGGCGTAGATACCACTCTCTATGAGGTGAGTTTGTTTCCATGATGAGCTTACAACAAATTTATTAGATCTGAAAATATAATACAACTGAAAAAAATTTTAAATAAAAGATATATTTAAAACTGAGTGAATAGAAAACATTTTTTTTTTTTTAAACAGTCTGCTTTGCTGGCTTCTCTTCCTCAGGATTGCAAGCTCATTTCCTATAAATATTGACCTCGACCTTCCCTCTTCTCTCCCTGCATACAGCCCACTCACTCTCCCTTGGTGACTCCATCTGTTGCTGGGTTTCATTATAGCTGGTATATCAGTAACTTGGAGATCTGTTTTTCAAACCTCTTTCCTGATCTTCAGACCACCAAGAAAACTGAATGATATTCTTTTGCTTCCCATTTTTTCCCTAGTGTCAGAAGTCTGATTTGGCTTATGTTACTTTTGTTCTGGGGTTTCTTGTGAATAATCTCTGGTTATAATAATGATCTACTCCAAATAAATTATAGTCACTTGATTCAGAAAAAGGGAAGGGAAGAATATAAGTTTTTTGGGGGGATGGGGTGAGTGCAAAATAATAATGACCTATTTTCTGTGTTAGTAGTGTCCAGTTTTACTTCGGTCATTCTCTGCAGCTGATTCTGACAGACCATCAAGCATGACATTCCTTGTCCAACTCCCTTCCTTTCTGGTAATCCTGAGCACCTTCCACCCCACAAGACTTCTTAATTCTTGTCAATGGTTAGAATGGCAGTTAGGATCATGGACTCAGACTGCTTGAGTACAAACTATGGCTTCACAATTTGTTTTACCTCTCTATGCCTGAATCCTCTCACCTTAAAAATGGGGATTTACTCATTCAATAAATAATTATTGAGTTGCATGTACCAGGCTCTGTTCTCGGTGCACCAAACAAAAGAGACAGAAAGTCCTATCTTTAGGGAGCTCAACGTTCTTTCACTGGGAGGTAGACAATAAACAATTGAAGTGTTAATGATAGGGTTGTGGAGAAAAACAAAGCAGGGAAGGAGAGTAGTGTTAGGGACTGGAAGGCCTTCCTGAAAAGATACCTTTTGAGTAAAGACAAGAGGAAGTGAGGGCTTGAGCCACGCATACAGCTACAGGGAGAACATTTAGGGTAGATGCATGCCTGTGCAGCTGGAGCAGGGTGAGCCAGAAGAGATTAGTAGGAGATGAGGTCAGAGAGTGAGTGGGGGGCCAGTTTTATAGTGCCTTGCAGATCATAGAAGGGACTTTAATTTTTGCTTAATTTTGCTTTAATGGGAAACTCTCGGAGGGCTCTGAGCAGAGGAATGCCATATCTGACAAGATTATTTCTATCATAAAAATTTTTATTGAGATGTAATTCACATACCGTATAATTTACCATTTTAAAGTGTACAGTTCAGTATATTCACAGGGTTGTACAACCATCTCTACTATCTAATTCAAGAACATTTTCACCACTCCAAAAACAAACCCTGTACTCATTAGCAGTCACTCGCCATTCCCAACTCCTCCACTTCCTGGAAACCACTAATTTACTTTCTGTCTCTATAGATTTGTCTAGTCAGGACATTTCACATAAATGTAATTATACAGTATGTGGTCTTTTATGACTGGCTTCTTTTCACTCAGCAAAATTGTTTCAAGTTTCATCCATCTTGTAGCACGTATCAGTATTTCATTCTTTTTTTTTTTCTGAATATTGTTCCATTACGTGGATATACAATCTTTTGTTTGCCCATTCACCAGTTAATGGACAATTGGGCTATTTCCATCTTTTGACTATGATCAATAATGCTACTATGAAACTGAGTATAAGTTTTTTTTTAAAACATCTTTATTGGAGTATAATTGCTTTACAGTGGTGTGTTAGTTTCTGCTTTATAACAAAGTGAATCAGCTATACATATAGAGTATAAGTTTTTGTGTGGACATATGTTTTCATTCTCTTGGGTATATATCTAGGAGTGGAATTGCTGGGTCATTAGATAATTCTATGTTTAACCTCTTGAAGAACTGCCAAACTGTTTTCCAAAGTAACTACACCATTTTATTTCCACCAGCAGTGAATGAGGGTTCTGAGTTCTCCACATCCTTGCCAACACTTGTTAGCACCTGTCTTCCCGATCTTGTCATCCTTGTGGATAGAAAATGGTACTACTGTTTACTATTAATTGGTTTATTTGCCTTTTTATTGTCGGTTTGTAGGAGTTCTTTGCATATAATAGATACAAATCCCTTAGATATTTGATTTGCAAATATTTTCTCCCATTTCATGGGTTGTCTTTTACACAAATTTTAAATTTTGAGGAAGTCCAATTTATTTATTTTTTCTTTTGTTACTATTGTATTTGGTGTCATATATAAGAAACAATTGCCTAATCCAAGAACATAGAAGGTTTACATCTATGCTTTCTACTAAGGGTTTTATAGTTTTAGCTCTTGTTTTAGGTCTATTATGCATTTTGAATTAATTTTTGAATATGGTGTTAGGCAGGGGTTTAACTTCATTCTTTTGCATGTGGATATCCAGTTGTATCAATACCATTTGTTGAAAAGACTATTTTCTCCACTGGATGGTCTTGGCACCATTGTTGAAATTAACCATACATATTAGTTTATTTCTGGACTCTCAAATTCTATTTCATTGATCAGTATGTCTATCCTTATGCCAGTACCACAACTGTCTTGATTGTTGTGGTTCTGTAATAAGCTTGAAATTAGAAAATGTGACTCCTCTGGCTTTTTTCCCTCAGCATTGTTTTGCCTATCCTGAGTCCCTTGCATTTCCATATGAATTTTAGGATCATCTAGTGTTAGAAGTTTTAGGACAGTGGACAAAGTATGAAGAAATGGTCTTTGGTATGTTGGGAGAGTAAATGGTCAAGGGAAATATGGTATTCTAGGGGATAATTAAAGGCCCACTTAAGATTTTATGATCATGAATTTAACATGAGAACAATCAGTATGGGTGTGTTCTCTTCAGCCATGTTTAGCTGCATGGCAGCAGACATGGAGTAGACCGAGTTGGCTTTAGGAAGGTTGGTTCTGTCATACTAACATGATGAAGGGAGAAAAAATAAACATCAGAATTGTAAGATAATAGTAGGACCTACCTCATGGGGTTTTTATGAGTATTAGATTAATATATGTGAAATAGTTAGATCTGCCCCAGCATATGGAAAGTGCTGTATAAGTGTGAGATATCATCATTATTATCATTTATGTCCCAGAGATAGTGTCTTTCTTTCTTACTGAGGCTGAGTGTTATACCTTGGCTCTTGATCCAGGTCCTTGCTCTATCAGTACTCCCCTTGGACATTGGAATCACTTTCAAGTCTCTTTTTCAAGATAGAACAAACACCTAAACCAAAAAAATACAAATTTTCTCTCTAACTCTTCCTCCTTCACTAGTGACTGCTATCAATTTCTCATTCTTTTACTCCCAAAGGATGTGAAGTCTCATCTATACTTTATTTCCTCATTGTTTATTTTTTCCTTAACCTACTGTAATTTGCTTTCTGACCCTTGATTTGCAGTTGAAAAATTAAGTAAAAATCTTAAGTGAATATATGCTGAGAATTATAAAACATTAATAAAGGAAATTAAAGATAATTCAAAGAAATGGAACGATATCCCATGCTCTTCAACTGGAAGAAATAATGTTGTTAAAATGGCAGTACTATCCAAAGCAATCTACAGATTTCATGTGATTCCTATCAAATTACCCATGACATTTTTCTCAGAACTAGAACAAATAATCCTAAATTTTATATGGAGCCATAAGAGACCCAGAATTGCCAAAGCAATCCTTAGAATAAAGAAAAAAGCAGGAGGATAACCGTCCCAGACTTCAGACAACACTACAAAGCTGCAGTAATCAAAACAGTGTGGTGTTGGCACAAAAACAGACACACAGATCAATGCAACAGAATAGACAGCCCAGAAATAAACCCATACAACTACAGTCAATTAATTTTCAACAAAGGAGACAAGCATATAAAATGGGAAAAAGATAGTCTCTTCAGCAAGTGGTGCTGGGAAAGTTGGACAGCTGTATGCAAATCAATGAAGTTAGAACACACCTTCACACCATGCACAAAAATAAACTCAGAATGGCTTAAAGAATTAAGCATAAGATACGACACCATAAAACTCCAAGAAGAGATTATAGGCAAAACATTCTCTGACATAAATCGTACCAATGTTTTCTTAGGTCAGTCTCCCAAGGCAATATAAATAAAAGCAAAAATAAACAAATGGGACCTAATCAAAGTTACAAGTTTTGCACAGCAAAGGAAACCATAAACAAAACGAAAAGACAACTTACAGAACGGGAGAAAGTATTTGCAAATGATGCGACTGACAAGTGCTTAATTTCCAAAATATACAAACAGCTCATACAACTGAACAACCAAAAAAACAAACAATCCAATCAAAAAATGAGTAGAAGACCTAAATAGACATTTCTCCAAAGAAGACATACAGATGGCCAATAGGCACATGAAAAGATGCTCAATATCACTAATTATTAGAGAAATGCAAATCAAAATGATGAGGTATCCTCTCACGCCAGTCAGAATGGCCATCATTAAAAAGTCTACAAATAATAAATGCAGGAAAGTGTATGGAAAAAAGGGAATCCACCTACACTGTTGGTGGGAATGTAAGCTGGTGCAGCCACTATGGAGAACAGTAGGGAGGTTCCTCAGAAAACTAAAAATAGAATCACCATATGATCTAGCAATCCCACTCCTGGGCATATATCTGGACAAAATTATAACTAAAAATATACATATACCCCTATGTTCATAGCAGCACTATTTACAATAGCCAAGACATGCAAACAAGCTCAATTTCCATCAACAGATGAGTAGATAAAGAAGATGTGGTACATATATACAATGGAATACTACTCAGCCATAAAAAAGAATGATTTGCAGCCATTTGTAGCAACATGGATGCAACTAGAGATTATCATACTAAGTGAAGTAAGCCAGAAAGAGAAAGACAAATACCATAGGGTATCACTTATATGTGGAATCTAAAATATGGCACAAATGAACCTATCTATGAAACAGAAACAGACTCACAGACATAGAGAACAGACTGTGGTTGCCAAGGGGGAGGGAGGATGGGGGAGAGTTGGACTGGGAGTTTGGGGTTAGTAGATGCAAACTATTAGATATAGAATGGATAAACAACAAGGTCCTACTGTATAGCACTGGAAACTATATTCAATACCCTGGGATAAACCATAATGGAAAAGAATATAAAAAAGAACGTATATATGTGTATAACTGAGTCACTTTGCTGTACAGCAGAAATTAACACAATACTGTAAATCAACTATACTTCAATAAAAAAAATTTTTTTTAAATCCTAAGTAAACCTGATAATTAGTCAAGTTTGGGAATCATTAAATGAGGAAAGACCTTAAAAGCAGTGCGCTAGTTTGTTAGGGTTGCCATAACAAAATAACACAGACTAGGTGGTTTAAACAAGAGAAGTTATTTTCTTGCAGTTCTGGAGGCTAGAAGTCCAAGATCAAGGTGTCGGCAGTTAGGTTTCTCTGAGACCTCTCTCCTTGGCTTGCAGAAGGTGGCCACCTTCTCCCTCTGCCCTCACATGGTTTCCTCTGTGCACAGGCACAACTGTATCCAAACTTCTTTTACTTACAAGAACACCAGACTTATAGGAATAGGGTACACTCTGAATACCTCATTAAGTTAACTTAATTACCTCTTTAGAGACCTTACCAAATATGGTTACATTCTGAAGTCCTGGGTGTTAGGGCTTTAGCAAAAGAATTTTGGTGGTGGTGGGACACAATTCAGCCCATTACAAGTAGTCAGTGGCATTGTCTAGTATATTTAGATTAAAATAATTATTTTGATATTTAAAAACCATTTAATCATTCATCTAAAGCATGATCTGGAGACTCTGGGGGTGGGTTACTGAGACCCTTTCTGAGGGTCCTTGAAGTCTAAATGATTTTCCTAATATGAAGGTGTTATTTACCTTTGTTACTCGCATTCTCTTGTGATGAAAGAGTTTTTCAGATTTGTGATGACATCATTGCTCTGCTGGTTAATAACGTATTCTTGTTTTTAAAATTTTTCTATTTTAATGTCTAACAGTATAGAAAATATTGATAGATATTTATAACCCACATAAACAAGAACTTTTTGGTGTCCTCAAGAATATTTAAGAGTGTGAAGAAGTGATGAAACAAAAATATTGCTGTTAGAAGAAATGCAATGTGACATAATAAGCTTCCTTAAAGATTAGGCAATCAGGGCTCTAAAGTCTAGAGCCAGTTTCCATCATTAAGGTTCTCTGATCTCTGGTTTTTTGTTTTTTGTTTTTTGTTTTTTTTTTTTGCGGTACGCAGGACTCTCACCATAGTGGTCTCTCCTGCCGCAGAGCACAGGCTCCGGACGTGCAGGCCCTGCGGCCATGGCTCACAGGCCCAGCCGCTCTGCGGCATGCGGGATCCTCCCAGACAGGGGCACGAACCCATGTCCCCCGCATCGGTAGGCGGACTCCCAACCACTGCGCCACCAGGGAAGCCCTGATCTCTGTTTTTTAGTACATAGAGAACACCTCTGGATAATTCTAATGGCTAGGATGGTACCTACGAAAAGAGATAATATTTGGATAATTTGAGTCTTTGAAATATTGAGGGCTTTATTAACTGTGCATTAAATTACATGAAAAATTAGCGGTTCAAAAATGTATATCCTATGGCTCTTGCTACTCTCTACTGGATTACTGCATTCTGCATTTGATATACTTCGTCATAATACAACACGGAAGATAGAAAGGAGCGCATGCCTATGGTGAGAAAAGATATTAACATTTTATTATTTTGGTTCTTCTTTAACAGCTGTTAAAGTGTATTATTACTTTGTTCTCTGTCAGCTTTTGAAGACTCATTGGCTAAACACTCACGCAGAGGACCCTGGGTTGGTGATTTTGATGGGATGTTGTGCCTTGCCTAACTTTTGTGGTCAGTTTGTCAGCTACCCCCTGAACCTAGTGAGGACTCACATGGAGGTTCAAGGTGAGTTTTTGTGAGACGGATGATAGTTACAAAGCCCCATGTGATTCAGGACTTTTTACTTTCTGCTCTGAAGAATGTCTTAGAATCTTCCTCATTACCATCATTCAGTGTTGGCTCTTTTGAAAAGACAAAATTAGGAAATCCTTCTCATGAGTTTTAATGGTGCTATTTATTTTAAAATTGAGTTTTAAAGATCAAATCTGAACTTCATAGCCACATGAAGATGGCATATTCTGCTTTGGGTGGTAGAATTAATGTCTCCACACTGGAGGTGTCCAGTCTATTCTTGAACTAGAGTTCACAAGACTGTGATAATGAAGGATTCAAAATTTAGATAGTCGTCTAAATGACTTGTAAAGGAATTTTACAAGGTGATATACAGTGATTCAATTTCATTTAAAAAGAAGTCAATAAAATATCTGCTGATTATTAGAAAAATTTATCTATTGAATTCAGAAAAGGAAGATTCCATCTTTCAATTCACAGTAATTGATTGTGGGAATTTTTACAAATATATACACACATGAAACTTCCAACTAGATTAAGACATAGTACATTTTCAGCACTCCAGAAGGGTCCTTTATGACTTTCCCAGCTAATAAACATCCCACCCCAAGGTAATAATTATTCTGAATTTTATCACCATTTATTAGTTTGCCTGTTCTTGAAAACCATGTACTGTCTTAGAGAGTCATTGTTACATGTAGTCTTTTTCTTTGCTGTATAATATTTCATTATGTGAATACCACACTTTATCCATTGTACTACTGATGGCCATCTGGGTTGTTTCTAGTTTTGTGCTATTATGAATAAATCTGCTATGAATATTAATGTACTTGTCTTTTGAAAAACATAAACACCTTTTTTGATTATAGAATAAATGCATATTCAGCTTTACTAGATATCATCAAATTTGTTTTCCAAAATGCTTATTTCAACTTGCATTATAAAAGAAATCTATAAGTCCCAGCTGCTCTACATCTTTGTTAGCACTTGTTATTGTCAGTCTTTTAATTTAGATATTCTGATGATGTGTAATAAAATCTCACTGTGACTTTAATTTGCATTTCTCAGTGTCTACTGATGTTGAACATCTTTTTATATGCTTATTTACCATTTGGATATCCTCTTCTATAAAGTGTTTTTGCCCATCAAAAAATAATTAGATTGCTTTTTTTTTCTGATTTGAAGGAGTTCTTAATATATTCTGGATACAAGTTTTTTGTCAAATTTGTATATTGCAAATATCTTCAAGTTTGTGGCTTGTATTTTCAGTCTTTTAAAGGTATCTTTTGATGAGCAGATGTTCTTAATTTTATTGAACTCCAAATTACTAATCTTTTCTTTTGGTGATCTGTTTAAAAAATTTTGCCTAACCCAAGATCACAAAATTTTTCTGTTTCCTTCTAGAAAATTTATCATCTTATATTTTCGTATTTAGGTCTGCAACCCACTTAGGATATTTTGTGTGTATTTATAGTGGTGAAGGTAAAAATTTATTTTTTTCTCACATGGATATCAGTTCAGCACAATTTATTGAAAGGATCATTGTTTCTTCATTGCATTGTGGTAAATCAGGTTACTCTAGTTGTATGGTCTTATTTCTGAATTCTCTACTCTGTTCCATTGGACTACTTATATTAATAATATACTGTCTTAATTATTGTAGCTTTATAAGAAGTCTTCATATCTTGTATTTTAAGTCCTTTGATGTTGTTGCTCTTCAAGATTATCTTGGAAATTTTGGGCTCTTCGCATTTTTACATAAATTTTAAAACCATCCTGTTAATTCTCACACCAAAAAATCCTGCTAAGATTTTGATTGAGATTATTTTGAATCTTTAGATCAATTTAGGAATAATTTACATCTTAGAAATCCATGAACATGGTATATCCCTTCACTTATTTATTTAGGTCTTATATCATTTCTCATAGTAATATTTTGTATTTTTCGGTGTAGAGGTGATGTGTATGTTTTGTTAGGTGTATTACTAAGCATTTGATTTTTTTGGTGTGATAACAAATGGAATTTTATACAATATTTATTTTCTAAGTGTTTGCTTTTGCCAGCTTTTTAGAAATACAGTTGGTTCTAGAACATTAATCTTGTATCCAGCAACCTTGCTAAATATATGTATTAATTGTAATAGTTTATCTGTCAAGTTTTCTTTTCATTTTGGATTTTATATGTACACAGTCATGCCTTCTGTGAATACAATAATTTGGTTTCTTATGTTCCAGCTTTTATACTTTTGAAGTCTTTTTCTTGCCTCATGGCACTGGTTGAGACCTCCAATACAATGCTATAATGGTAATGCTAAGAGTGAACATCTTTATCTCATTCCTACTCAGAGGAAAATTGTTCAATATTTTACTATTGAGTATGATGTTTGCTGTAGGTTTTTGGAATATACCCTTTGTGAGATTAAGAAAGTTCCCTTCTGTTCCTAGTTTGCTGAAAGTATTTTTTAAATTATGAATAGGTACTGAATTTTATCAATTGCTTTTTCTGCATCTATCAAAATAGTACCATGATTTCTCTCCTTTCTTCTGTAAATGACAATGATTTTCAAATGTTAACCTTGAAATCATGGAAAAAACTTCACTTGGTCATGTTGCATTACCATTTTGTATAATGTTTAATTTGATTGATAATATTTTGGTTAGGATTTTTATATCTATATTCATGAGAAGTTTTGGTTGTAAATTTCCTTCCTTGTAGTGTTCTTATCAGGTTTTGGTATTATGGATACATTGGCCCCATAAAGATAGGAAATGTTCCTTCTTTTTCTATTCTTTGGAAGAATTTTTATACAATTAGAATTATTTTTTCCTTAAATAGTTGGAAGAATTCATCAGTGAGGCCAGTTTTGTCTAGATATTTTTGATGGAAGGTTTTTTTTTCTGTATTTTAATTACAGATTTGAGTCCTTTAAAAGATATTGATTATTCAGGCTTCCTATTTCTTCTTTTGCCAGTTTTGAGATATTGTGTTTTTCAAAGAATTTGTCTATTTCATCTAAATGCTTAAATTTATTAGCATAAGGTCATTAATAATGTCCTTTTATTAAATCCTTAATAATGACAGTAGGTCTTAAAGTGATGTCTCCTTTTACATTTCTGATATAAGCAATTTGTTATTTTTCCTTCCTTTTTCTGAATCAGATTTGTTGGGGTTTATTGATTTTATTATCTTTTTATTGATTTTTCTCTATTGTCCATTTGTTTTTTATTTCACTGGCTTCTGTTCTTCTCTGTATTATTTTCATCCTCCTTATTTTTTTCTTTTAGTTTCTTGAGTTAGAGGTTTAGATCAGAGGTTGGCAAACTAGGCCTGAAGGCCAAATCTGACTCTCCACCCATTTATGTAAATAAAATTTAATTGGAACATAGTCACCTCCATTTTTTCATGTATTGTCTATGGCTACTTTCATGTTACAATGGCAGAGTTGAGTAGCTGCAAGAGGCCCCCAAAGCCTAAAATATTTACTATCTGGCCCATTACAGAAAAGGTTTGCTGACCCCTGGCTAACTGATTTTAAATCTTCCTTCTCTAACATATGAATTCTAGGTTCTGAATATCTCTGTAAGTATTGCTTTACTTATACACTATAAATTGATATACAATGTTTTCATTATTATTCATTTCACAATATCATCCAAATTTCCATTGTGATTTCTATTTTGACCCATTGATTATTTAGAATATACCCATTGATTATATACAATGTACTCACTGTATATTGCTTAATTTACAAACATTTGGGGATCTTCCAATGATCTTTCTAACACTGAACTTTTAGTTTACACTGCAGAGAGAGTATACTCTGCATGATTTCTATACTTTGAAATTTTTGAGACTTGCTTTATCGTCCAGATATGGTCTCTCTTGGTAAATGTTCATGGTACACTGGAAAAGCAAGTAGATTTTGAAGTTGTATTTAGTGTTCTATATATGTACTATGAAAGGTCAGTTAGTTAAATGTTTTTCAAATGTTTTATATTCTTGCTGATTTCTTTGGTCTGCTTTTTCTATTGGTTACTGACAGAAGTGTGTTTAAATCTCTAACCATGATTGTGGATTTCTCTATCCCTCCTTTAACTTGGTCAACTTTGGCTTTATATATTCTGAAGCTATATTATTATGTGTATTAAAATTTAGGATTGACCCTTTTCTTATTATGAAATGTCCCTCTTTTTTGCTAGTAATGTTTTTGCCTTAAAAAGTCTACTTTGGGCTTCCCTGGTGGCGCAGTGGTTGAGAGTCCGCCTGCGGTTCGTGCCCGGGTCGGGTCCGGGAAGATCCTGCATGCCGCGGAGCGGCTGGGCCCGTGAGCCATGGCTGCTGAGCCTGTGCGTCCTGAGCCTGTGCTCCGCAACGGGAGAGCCCACAACAGTGAGAGGCCCGCGTACCGCAAAAAAAAAAAAGTCTACTTTGTCTGATACTCATGTAGTTACAATAGCTTTCTTTTGGTTAATGTTTACTTGGTATACTTTTTAAAACATCTTTTTACTTTCAGCCTTTCTGCATCCTTATATATAGTACATCCATTCTGAGAAGCATATAGTTAGATCTTTCAAAAAATTCAGTGTGATTATTTTGTCTTTTAATTAGCATTTACTACATTTGTATTTCAAGGCACTGTTGCATGTAAGTGGAGACCACATATTATATAGCTACATATTTTCTATTGATTCAATTTGTTCATTTTCCTTTATTTCTCTTTTTTGGCCTCCTTTTGATTTAATCAGATATGTTCATTATTTCTCCTCTATTAGCTTCTTAGTTATACATTCTTTTATTTTTCTTTTAATGGTTACCCTGAAGATTACAATATGAATCCTCTGTTAATTACAGTGTACCTTAAATTAGTATTTTTACCAATTTCTAATATAACAGTTTTACTTCATTTATACTGCCTCCTTTTGTGCTACTGTTGTCATATATTTTACTTGAGTATATGTTTTAAACCCCTAAGACATTACTGTTTTAAAAATCAGCATTAATATATATTTTATTCTCTTTTCATTTGTTTGTTTTTTTTCCTGAATTACCTTTCTTTCACTAGGAATTATTCTTCTTCTACTTAAAGAACTTCCTTTAGAAGGTCTTTTAGTGGAAGTCTGCTAGCAACAGATTCTTTCAGCTTTTGTTTTGTTTCTTTTCATGGCACATTAAAAGAATATTATTCCAATGTCTTATGAGTTCTGTAATTTTTGTTGAAAAGTTAGCCATCAGTTTTATTGTTGCTATTTTAAGATAATGTATTTTCTTTCTCTTTTTTCCTCTAGATGCTTTTTAAGATTTTTCTCTGCCTCTGGTTTTCAACAGTTTGACTATTATGTGCCTAAAATGTCATTTGCTTTATATTTATCCTCCCGCTGGTTTTAAAATATGTGTTTTGATGGCTTTTGTCAGTTTTGGGAAAATTCTGAGCCAAAATTGCTTCAAATATGGCTCTATCCCATTGTCTCTCTTTTTCTGACATTCCAATTACATGTATGTTAGATTTTGTTCCCCATGTCCCATATATCTATTATGTTCTTTTCTGTATTTTCTGTTCTTTATTTCCCCCTCTCTGTGCTTCAATCTGCATTTTTTTCTCTTACTGAACCTATCTTATAGAGTTCACTAACCCTATGTTTTGCTGTGTCTAATCTGCTATTAAATTCATACATTGAAGTCTTTAGTATTTGTTTTCAATTTTAGACTTTCCATTTTTTATTCTTAAAAAAATAGATTCCAGGGCTTCCCTCATGGCGCAGTGGTTGAGAGTCCGCCTGCCGATGCAGGGGACACGGGTTCGTGCCGCAGTCCGGGAAGATCCCACATGCCGTGGAGCGGCGGGGCCCGTGAGCCATGGCCGCTGAGCCTGCGCGTCCAGAGCCTGTGATCCGCAAGGGGAGAGGCCACCACAGTGAGAGGCCCGCGTACCGCAAAAAAAAAAAAAAAAAAAGTAAATAAAGATTCCAGGTTTCTTGTGAACGTCTCCATCTTTTTTTCTAATTTCTTAAACATATTAATCACTATTTTTTTAAATTTCACATATGAATATTTTTTAGCATCTGTTTTTCTTTCTGGGTTTTCAGTTATTTGATCTTTTTTTTTAAATATCATGTCTCATTATTTTGAATTGAATGATGGGCATTTTGTATGAAAAATCGTAGACTCTGGATGATATTTTTCTCCTAACAGGGTTAAGCTTTCTTCTGGTAGGTAGCTACAGTATAGGTGGATCATCTAAAACCTGTTTAGACTTGGTCAGGAATGACCTATTTCAGCTTTGCCTTTTCTCCAAGGAACTCTCAGAGTATGGTCCTTACCCCTAGACAGTGGTTACCACAGCCCCCCACCTTGTTGGGCTTGAAATCCAACCTCTGTTACCTAGCACTGTGTTACTGCTAAAATCTTTTCCTACACCTTTAGCCTTCCAAATGCTCTTTTCTGCTGGCTTTATTTTGTGCAGGTTTAGAGTTGGCAATGCTCCAAGGGAAAATTGCACAGAGATTTTTGGACTCACTTCACTAGTACTAACTCTGTTTCATGATTTTGCTCCTCAAGTATCTGGCACTTCTGTCCTCAGTTCAGTAACATTGCTGTTTTTGCTTGAACGCTGTTCTCTAATGCTGAAAATGGCCAAATGGCCTAAGGGAAAACACCAGAGTGAATGTAATGCTTGCTTGCATACTTTCCTTCTCTCAGTGATCTTGTCTTGCTTGCATTGATTGCTCTCAAACAATGATTTTATGTATTTGGTTCATCTTTTAATAGTAATTTTTATTTGGAGGGTTAGTGGACACAAACTACTCTGTTACAATTGGAACTGAAAATCTGTCTTTGTTTTTTGGACATGTCCACATTCATTTCTGGGCTCTTCTGTGTTTTTTGGAAAATTACGTTTCCTGGTCGCTTGTATTGATACTTTCCCTGCCCTCAAACCTGTAATCAACTATTTTTCTTTTTAGTATACAGAGTAATGATATTTCAAAATCAATATATGAATCATAGGATCATCAAGGAATGTTAAAACTATTAAGTTAAATGGTATTGGGGAATAGTATATTCACATAATGCCTAAGTATCATCAATTAGATTTCTTGCTAATTGCAAAAAGGAAAACACACCTTTACAATGGAGAGAATGGGTAGTCATCACCCTAACCAAGTGATCAAACTTGGTATTGGTAACAGTAAAACAACCTGACATATATGCCCCCTCATGTAACATGAAGTTCATGACTTCTGCTGTGAAGTACCCTTGCCAAAAAATGTTTTACTGGCATTTGGGTATGCTTTCAGACCTAAAGTACATACAGGGGATTGAGAAATAAGTTAAATGATACAACTAAGAATCAATCAAACAAATCTAGAATGTGAAATATTCTACAAGACAATTGGCCTGGGCTCTTCAAAAAGTCATTGTCATAGAAAAAATGGTGGTGGTGGGGGACTGGTACTAGTTTCGATTAAGAAACTAAAGAAGCATAACAACCAAGTACAATGAGTGAATTTTGTTTAGATTTTAGTTTGGAGAAAAAAACAACCTATAAGTGACATTTTGGGGATAATTGGGAAAATTTGAGTAAGGAGGTATTTGGTAATACAGGGAATTATTTTCAATTTCCTAAGGCATAATCATGGTATTGTGGTTACATGGACTAATGTCCTTGTTTTTAGGAGATGTTGCAGTATTTAAGGAAGAAGTGTCATAGTGTCTGTAACTTACTTTCAAATGGCATACACTCACATACACACACACATATTTATATGTATGTACAGAGAAGAGAAAAAACAGAGGCAAAAAATAAGTATGGCAAAATGTCAAATTTTGAAACTAGGTGGTGAGTATACAAATGTTCATCGCACTATTCTTTTTGTAGTTTACAATTTTTACAATAATCAGTTGGGGGAAAATCAATGGGGAAAATAGGCTTAACATTGGGGAAAAAAAGTAAGCATGTTCTACAAATGGGTAACAGGCACATGAAAAGATGCTCAACATCGCTAATTATTAGAGAAATGCAAATCAAAACTACAGTGAGATACCACCTCACACCGGTCAGAATGGCCATCATTAAAAAGCCTACAGGGGCTTGCCTGGTGGCGCAGTGGTTAAGAATCCGCCTGCCAATGCAGGGGACACGGGTTCAAGCCCTGGTCCGGGAACATCCCACATACCGTGGAGCAACTAAGCCCATGCGCCACAACTACTGAAGCCCGCGTGCCTAGAGCCCGTGCTCTGCAACAAAAGAAGCCACTGCAATGAGAAGCCAGCACACCACAACCAAGAGTAACCCCCACTCGCTGCAACTAGAGAAAGCCCGCGTGCAGCAACGAAGACCCAACGCAGCCAAAAATAAATAAATTTTTTTAAAAAGTCTACAAATAAGAAATTCTGGAGAGGGTTTAGAGAAAAGGGAACCCTCCTACACTGCTGGTGGGAATGTAAGTTGGTGCAGCAACTATGGAGGTTCCTTAAAAAACTAAAAGTACAGTTGCCATATGATCCAGCAATTTGACTGCTGGGCACACATCTGGACAAAACTCTAATTCAAAAAGATACATGCAGCATTATTCACAATAGCCAAGACATAGAAACAACCTAAATGTCCATCAACAGATGAATGGATAAAGAAGATGTGCTACATATATACAATGGAATACTACTCATCCATAAAAAAGATGAAATAATGCCATTTTCAGCAACATGGATCGACCTAGAGATTATCATACTAAGTCAGAAAGAGAAAGACAAATACTGTATGATATCACTTATATGTGGAATCTAAAATATGACACAAATGAACTTATCTACAAAACAGAAACAGACTCACAGACATAGAGAACAGACTTGTGGTTGTCAAGGAGTGGGTGGGGTCGAGATGGAGTGGGAGTTTGGGGTTGGCAGATGCAAACTAGTATATATAGAATGGATAAACAACAAGGTCCTACTGTATAGCACATGGAACTATATTCAATATCCTGTGATAAACCATAATGGAAAAGAATATAAAAAGAATGTATACATATGTGTAACTGAATCAGTTTGCTGTAGAGCAGAAATTAACACAACATTGTAAATCAACTATACTTCAATTTAAAAAAATAAAGTATAAAACCACAGATGGAAAAAAAGTAAGCATGTTCTCCATATTCCTTTATAAAATTATAGAAACTGGGAGAAATGTTGTTAGCTTCTATTAAGAAAAAACACACATACACAAAATGCTTCTAGTAATAGAACATTCTCCAAGAAATTCCATGGTGAGTAAATATTTTCTAAAAGTTCAAGGGACTTTCTCTAGATTTCAAAGGAATTATATTTTGGGGGGTGGGTGGAGAGAGGAAATGCTTAGACTAAAACTAATAGAGAAAGACATATTTTTCTCTACTGCTTTTTTAAACTCAATTCAGCTATGCCAATGTTGGGAAAATGATATAATGATTAGGGAGAAAAATGCTAGCTAAGGAGTTTGAGAATGTTGCCAGGTACTGCGCAATGTGCCAGGCACATGGGGTTTGAGTAAGGAAAAAATATATTGGTCCCTGCTCTCATAGAATTGATAGTCTTGTAGGGAAGATGCTATTAATTACAAATTTACACAAATACACTTTGATAAGAGGTACAAAAGAAAAGTGAAGTTCTCTAAAGACTATAATGGGGGGAATCTAAAGGCAGGTCTGGAAAACTTTCTTCGGGAGGTGTTGCCTGGACTGTGAACTGAAGGCTGAGGAGGGGTTAAATAGATAAAAGCAGGGGGAGTTACTTTCAATCAAAGGGAAAAAGCCTGTGCAACTAGCTTGAAGAGGGAAGAAGCAAAAAGACATTGGAGAAACTGAAAAGTAGGATGTAAGGCTAGAGTGCAGAAAGCAAGGGAGTGGTACAAGTTAGGTGGGAGGAGGAAACAGAGGCCAGAACATACTGTATATAAGCACAATGGAAAATTACTGAAGCAGAACAGTAACATAATCAGATTTGCATAATTAAAAGTTCTCTCTGGTTAAAGTATGGAGAAAAAAATGACAGAGGTGATAATATGGTAAAAGGCTGTTAGAATAGTCTAGGCAAGAAATGATGGTAGTTTGAAGGCTGGAGGCATGGCAGTGGACATGGAAGTAAATGGATGTATCTGAGAGATATTTAGAGGGTAGCACTGATGGGCAAAGGTTTGGATATGTAAGATGAGGGAAATGCCATGGATGCCTTTCAGGTTTCCAGTTTCAACAGCTAGATGAGTGGTGGAGCCATTCTCTGAGAAAAGAAATATCGAATGAGAAACACATTTGAGTTTGTTTCTGAGTTTGAGATGTTGAATAAGGTACCTCTATATATCTGGATAGTGTTTTAAAATTATAAGTCTATGATAATTATAAGTAAATTTCACCACCAGTGCACAGAATTTGTTCCTAAAATGAAAGAAAGTTAAATAGAGATGAGGATCAAATCATTCCATTAGAGTCCCTGATTATGTACATAATATGATGAACCATAGATGTTCCCTTGGGGCTGCTTGTAAAATAATTTAATTAATTGTATTTTATTATCTGTTTTAGCATATGTTTTACCTTAGTCAGTGTTTGAAAGAAAGCTAAAATATCAAATTAACTTGAATTTTCCCTTCCCTTTCATTTTCTAGGAGTTCCACAGCTAAATATGATTAGTGTCTTCTGTAAAATTTATAAAAGAGGTGGAGTGACAGGATTTTTCAGAGGCAGGACTCCGAATTTCTTAAAGTTGTTTCCTTCAGTATGCATAAGCCGTATGGTTTATGAATCAGTAAAACCACCCTTGGGAATAGCATAAAAAGGAAACCTTGAACTATCATTTTATGTACCTTTATAAGCATGAGAATGTCTTGGCTTTCTCGTTAAATTTCAAGAGGTCTGTATGAAAATATGCTATAGCCATTCTCTAAAAAAATAAACATATAAATTAGACTTAAATATTGAATTTTAATTTTACGTAAGCCAGAATTACAGTTTATTAAGTTCTTTATGAATTAAGATGTTTAATATTCATAAAATCTATTTAAGCTTCTCTACATTTTAATGAACACTCCGAAATTTGCATTTAAATGGATTAAAATGCAGTTTATGTTACCTAATATAATCTAATTATATTATTAATATAATCTTATGCTATAGAACAAAACTGGAATATTTTGGAGTTTTTCAGCATTTTCTACTTTATAGTTTAAAAAGCTAACATTGCTTCACATACATATTTTAAATCTGAGAGCATTAGAGAAAACCAATGCATTAAAAATTATAATTAATAGGAAAACAGTGGTGTTTGAGCTTCACTTCTTTCTTTAGACTGAATAAAACAAAATAGAAAGTCCTAAATAGAATTACATGACATCAGAATACCTCAGTGTTCTAATGGAGTACTCGTGACCTATTGCTCCCTTACTGAGCACTCTTATTTGTGGATACAGACATTTTTAGTTTACTCTTGGTTCTTAGCATTGCCAAATATTACAGGAAAGTTACCAGTGTGAACAAAGTAAATCGAAAAACTTGAGAGCTCTCGTACCTAAATCTGTATTTTTTAAAAAAGGGCAAGAGGATCCCAGAATGAGTTAATATATATTTCCTATCCTTTATATACTGTGTTTTAAAATTCATTTCAAGAATAAAGAAAGGTTGGTGCAGTATGGAGGTTTCTTAAAAAAGTAAAAATGGAGTTGCCATATGATCCAGCAATCCCACTCCTGGGCATATATTCGGAGAAAACTCTAATTCGAAAAGATACGTACACTCCAATGTTCATAGCACCACTATTTACAGTAGCCAAGACATGGAAGCAACCTAAATGTCCATCGACAGATGAATGGATAAAGAAGATGTGGTATATATATATATATATACACATATATATATATATATACAGTGGAATAAAAAAGAATGAAATAATGGAAAAATGCCATTTGCAGCAACATGAATGGACCTAGAGATTATCATGCTAAGGGCAGTAAATCAGACAAAGACAAATATCATATGATATCACTTATATGTGGAATCTAAAAAAATGATACAAATGAACTTATTTACAAAATAGAAACAGACTCACAGACATAGAAAACAAATTTATGATTACCAAAGAGGTGGAGGGATAAATTAGGAGTTTGGGGTTAACAGAAACACACTACTATATATAAAATAGATAAACAACAAGGACCTACTGTATAGCGCAGGGAACTACATTCAATATCCTGTAATAAACCATAAAGGAAAAGAATATGAAAGAATATATATATATATATAAAACTGAATCACTTTGCTGTACACTAGAAACTAACACAACATTGTAAATCAACTATACCTCAATTGAAAAAAAAAGAAAAAAGAATAAAGGAAGGTTGACTGGAACCCCCCCTTTGAAATTTTAAACTTATGTGAAAGATGAATAGTATTCTTATTTTCCCTTTGGTTCTTTTGTATTTTGCTTCTTTTTAATTTCTACTGAAAGAGTACAGGCCAAAGATATTTCAAGATTTGTATACATAACTATATTTTAAAGACAGTATTGACTCTAAAATTGTGATTTAATGAGATAATTATAAATTACACAGTATAATTTATAATACAGCCAGTAACTAGTAACTGTATTGGACCAATTCTCTTCTCAAGTGTTCTTTAGGACAAAGGTATTTCTGCCATTTTATAGCAGATTTCATTACAGATTTTCAGTTACTCTAATATGTGAAGTTGTGTCTTACTTCTCAAGGTTATTAAAATTTAGTTAAAATGTGCTCTTAGTGGGAAGAGTGTTAAAATCCAAAAGAATGATTGATACCATTTTTTTCTCTCTTGTTAAATGGCGTGATTTAATTTTCTGTGAAATTAGAGGAATTTAATTTCCTTATTATAGAAGAAGGATGGGATCCTTGAGACAGGGCACTAATAAACTAGCAATGATTGAATTAAATTGTTGTTAAATTTCCTAAAAATTAAAATTAATATAAATACACAATGAACATAAGTTTGAGTAAGAAAAGCAAGCCAGTTTTTTAGTCATATTCCCATTTTTTTCTTAATAGAATTTATTAATAGAAGAATTCTAATCAATAATTCAGCTTCTAAAGTTCACATAAATAAGATTAAAATAAAGCAAGTGCCTCGTGTGAAACTAATATGGTACCATGCTTTATAATTAAAAACTATTAGAAATTAAGTTTTTTGGTGAACTTTTAAAATATAGGGGAAAAAATAAATGGCAAGTTGGATCCCTCAGTAACACTACAGATTATAAAGATCAGGTATTGATTTAAAATAATGGCATATGGCAAAATACTTTAAATGCTTCAGTGGATCTGAAGCATTTTGCCAGTGGATCAGATCCACTGAAGCATTTAAAATATTTTGCCATTTATTTTTTTCCTCTATTTTAGAATAAGATTTATGAATAGCAACATAGCATATAAATTGGAACTGTTATGTGCATTCTATATTCCTGGATTTGGAGAAATGTTCTGATTTTAACCTGTGAGTTTATGTATCTTCCCTTTATTTTTTTTACTGATCCAGCCAGAAGTATTTCTATATACAACCCAATTAATATATATTGGGTTGGCCAAAAAGTGCCTTCGGTATTTAAGTAAAAATAAAAGACACATTTTTTATTTTCACCAAGAACTTTATTGAACAACGTATTCACCATTTTGTTCCACTACCTTCTGCCATTTTTCAGGCAACTTCATAATTCCATCTTCCCAAAACTTTTTATCTTTTTGAGCTAAGAACTGTTCCAGGTACCTTTTACAGTCTTCCAGGGAATTGAAATTTGTTCCATTTAGAGAATTTTGTAAAGACTGAAATAAATGGAAATCTGAAGGTGCAATGCCTGGTGAATATGGCAGATGAATCAGAACTTCCCAGCCAAGCTGTAACAGTTTTTGCCTGGTCATCAAAGAAACATGCGGTTTTGCCTTATCCTGGTGGAAGATTATGCGTTTTCTGTTGACTAATTCTGGATGCTTTTCATTGAGTGCTGCTTTCAGTTGGTCTAATTGGGAGCAGTACTTGTTGGAATTAATTGTTTGGTTTTCTGGAAGGAGCTCATAATAGAGGACTCCCTTCCAATCCCACCATATACACAACATCACCTTCTTTGGATGAAGACTGGCCTTTGGTGTGGTTGGTGGTGGTTCATTTTGCTTGCCCCATTTTGCTTGCCCCATTCCTCATTATTGTACAGTATCCACTTTTCATTACCCATCACAATTTGTTTTAAAAGTGGAATGTTTTCGTTATGTTTAAGTAGAGTATCTCATGCAGAAATACAGTAAAGAAGGTTTATTTCGCTTAACTTATGCGGGACCTAAACATCAAAGCAATTAACATAACCAAGCTGGTGCAAATGATTTTCAATGCTTGATTTGGATATCTTGAGTATGTCAAAATATCTCCCATGTGGTATAACGTTGATTGTTCTCAATTAATGTCTTGATTTGATTTTATCAACTTAAACTGGTCTACCCAACCGTGGAGCATAGTCCAGTGAGAAGTCTCCAGCACGAAACTTTGCAAACCACTTTTGACAAATTCAATCAGTCACAGCACCTTCTCCATACACTACACAAATCTTTCTTTGCGTTTCAGTTGCGTTTTTACCTTTCTTGAAGTAATAAAGCATAAAATGCCAAAAATGTTGCTTTTTTCTTCCATCTTCAATATTAAAATAGTTACACAGGGCTTCCCTGGTGGCGCCGTGGTTGAGAATCTGCCTGCCAATGCAGGGGACACGGGTTCCAGCCCTGTTCTGGGAAGGGCTCCTGGTCTGCCACGGAGCAACTGGGCCCGTGAGCCACAATTACTAAGCCTGCGCGTCTGGAGCCTGTGTTCCGCAACAAGAGAGACCGCGATAGTGAGAGGCCCGCGCACCGCGATGAAGAGTGGCCCCCACTTGCCGCAACTAGAGAAAGACCTTGCACAGAAACGAAGCCCCAACACAGCCATAAATAAATAAATAAATAAATAATTTTAAAAAAATGTCCATTGAGCACAGTACATTATTTAAAAAAAACAGCTACACAAAAATTCACCAGTATTAATGTCTTTTTTTTTTAATGCACACTGATGTGACAGCTGTCACATACAATCTAACAAAATTGTTTCGAATGAAGTTAAAGATAACTAAGTGCTACTAGAGTATCTTACAGAAAAAGATGAAGGAACCTTTTGGCCAACCCAATAAAAGATTATATATGACTATAGCCAACATTTTAATAACTATAAATGGAATATAACTTTAAAAATGTCAATCACTCTGTTGTACACCTGAAACTAATATAATGTTGTAAATTAACTATACCTTAATTTTTTTAAAAAGGCTACATATGGACATGAAAAGTCTAATCCCAGGCTGGCCAAAGTAGGTTTAATCCCACTAGGTTGCCTATAAAGGACAAGGAACAAAAGGAGAAGAGTGCCTGTGAATTAGATGTGTGGATCTACTCTTCAAGGATTCAACAAATCATTGAATTGACTTCTGAAGAGCTTTGGGAGTAAAGGAAAAAAATGTAATAAATGCTCTATAGGCAGTCATGTGTTTTATTCCACTTAACCATAAAGTAAGACAATAAATATTTACATGTATGTATACATATGGATGCCAATATGTTATACATATACACACACATACATGCATAAATATGATGCACACAATATATACACATATGTATATAAAGTCAATTTTTTCAAGCATCAAAGTTGAAGGAGAGGGATAGATAGAGATGTAAAATGTTGATAGCAGTTAAACATTTGGGTACCTACAATGTGATAGGTGTTATATGCTGTCTTCCTATTTAATATACAGAAGACAAAGCACTCCTCCTTCTCTTGTTACTAATAAAATAAATTAGAAACACTTCCCAAACTGCCATTTAATTCAAGATTGCCACAGCTACAAATTCCCTCAGAAATCTTGACTTGTGTCTCTGAATTTCCTTGATTATCAGGACTAGGTCTTTGTTAAATAGTAGAAATTTTGTTTATGTTCTCTGTCCTGGACACAAATAGTCAAACATCATTTAAAATTGTGGGTTATTTGTGAAAGTAACATTATTAAAGCATGACTATCTGAGATGGGAACAATTATTATTGAATTAATATCTTTCATTTACTGAATGCTTCCATGATCAGTTTTGCCAGTCTGAGTAAAAAAGAGTAAATTGGTTCCACCTTTAAGTATATATATATATATGTGTGGTGTGTGTGTGTATGCTTAAAAATTAAATATGTAGCATTTCATGAAGAAAATAATCAATGTCAAGTAATCACCATACTATTATATTTGACTTTCTGTCATTTCTGCTTCAAACACCACCTTTCCTTTTCTCCTCTCCTGAGAAGTAATCCTTATCCTCAAGTTGGTGTGTTTCATTCCCATGCACATTTTAATATTTTTTCTATATATGAATGTATCCATAAATATATATCATAATATTTTATACATCTTCTAAAACTTGCTTTTTCACTGAACATTGTTAGATCTATATATGCTGATACATGTAGCTTTATTTCATTCATTTCTATACCTACATGGCATTCCATCATATACATAAATGTGAGTATATTTATCTAATCTTCTACTGATAGGCAGTTGTGTTGTGTTAATTCAAATGAAAAACAGATTCTCAAACTATTTTAATAAAAATTCAACCATGTTAGAGGTTTTTATACCTTTATGAACAAAGGATGGAGGAAATTCCAAAGGTCCCTTCTGAATTACTGAAGAAACAAAGAAGCTTGAACAAGTACTTTTACATTTCAGAAAACAGAGAAGTCAATTTAAACATTATTACCAGAGCGATAAATTACTATTTAAGACTTATAATTGCAGACTTTTAGGGCTTTAAAACATAGTGTAGCCTCTGGAATTCACCTCTGATTATCTTTAAAAAAACACCTTTGTTTAGAAGCCATTGGAATATGGTTACCAAGGGGGAAAGGGGGGGGGAGGGATAAATTGGGAGATTGGGATTGACATATACATACTACTATATATAAAATAGATAACTAATAAGAACCTACTGTATAGCACAGGGAACTCTGCTCAATACTCTGTAATGACCTATATGGGAATAGAATCTAAAAAAGAGTGGATATATGTGTATGTATAACTGATTCACTTTGCTGTACAACAGAAACTGACACAACACTGTAAATCAACTATACTCCAATAAAAATTAATTAAAAATAAAATAAAATCATAGAAAAGAAACCATTGGATAGTCTTTCTTTGAACTGCCTGTACATGTTTTTTTAAATTTTTTTCTAGATATTTAATTGGATTGTTTGCCTTTTTCTTACTGCCTTATAGTTCTTCAAACTTCTGCATAGGAGTCATTCGTTAGCAATATGTATTGTGAATAACTCTTTTTCAGTTTGTGACTTGAATATCAACTTTTTTTTTTGCTGCGTCAGTTCTTAGTTGCAGCACGTGGGGTCTTCGTTGAGGTGTGTGGGATCTTTCATTGCGGCGCAGGCTCTTTGTTGTAGCGTGTGGGCTTCTCTCTAGCTGTGGCATGTGGGTTTTCTCTCTCTAGTTGTGGCACGTGGGCTCTGTAGTTGTGGTACGTGGGGTCCAGAGCACGTGGGCTCTGTAGTTTGCAGCACATGGGCTCTCTC
The DNA here is from genome assembly GCF_964374135.1 of Grampus griseus. Classification (NCBI taxonomy): domain Eukaryota; kingdom Metazoa; phylum Chordata; class Mammalia; order Artiodactyla; family Delphinidae; genus Grampus; species Grampus griseus. The sequence continues at coordinate 88,348,328 of NC_139017.1, forward strand.
GTTGAGGCACGCAAACTCAGTAGTTCTGATACGTGGGCTTATTTGCCCCACGGCATGTGGAATCTTAGTTCCCTGACCAGGGATGGAACCTGTGTCCCCTGCATTGGAAGGCAGATTCTTTACCACTGGTCCACCAGGGAAGTCCCGAATATCAACTTTCTTAATTGTGTCTTTTGATGAACAGATATTCTAAATGTTGATGAAGGCTAATTTCTCAATTTTCCTTTCATGGTTTGTAGTAAAAACAAAGAATAATGAGACTGTATGTGGCTTACAGAGCCTAAAGTATTTACTATCTAGTTCTTTATAGAAAAAAATAAAGATAATCCCTGAACTACACTGAGTTGAACATAGCTGCAATTCAGAGGTCAGAAATTTGTTGTAGCTGCCATCACCACTGTCAGATCTGCTTCAAGATATCCATGAAATTGGTGAATAAACATTGGAATGCTGAGTCCAGGCACCAAAACTTATCTAAACTCTAATATTCATGACCTTGCTTGCCTGCTGAAACAACATGAGGAAGCAGTCTTACTTACTCTTTCCAAATTCTGTGTAAGGTTTTTGGGGGAATCTAATTTTCATACGGAACCCTCACTTCAAAGGAGTTTAGAAATGCAGTTTTGAGCATTCCACAGTCTCCAAAGAGCAATGTAGAATGAAGGTTGGAAGAGCCAGTCCAAAGTATCTGCCATAGCCCTAGGAATCTTTTAAAAACTGATACTATTACACCAAAATAGCCCACTAAGAACATTTTCATACTGCTTGTTGTAAGGATATAGTTTCTAACAACGAAAGTAGTAATAGCAAACTTTTAAATGCTCACCATGGGCCAGTTGTAAACACTCTATATCATTATTTTTTTTTCACTTTGATAATGATCTTATGAGTCAGGTATAATTGTTACAGATGAGAAAATGAAGTCTTTGAGGAGTTAAGTAGTTTGCCTAAGGTTGCATAAGTGGTAAGCAGTAGAGGTGGGATTCAAGCTCAAGTGTGTCTTCTAGTGCTTTTAATCTTATGGTTGAAAGAAGTTAATAAAGGAATAGAGATGGGAAAGAAAAAAGCCCAACAAACTATGGAGATATTTTAAGTCCCATGCCAAACACTAAATACTAGAAAAAGTTAGGTTTACAGGTCAATGGAATTAAAATCCCTCTAACCTTGTTTACAGATTTAATAATTCCATACTTTAAACAAATATGGAAGTTTTTTTCTGTCTAGAACTCTGCTACACTCTGGGGAGACTGAGTAAGACTCTGTTCCTGTCATCAGATAGAAACATAACTAGCCATAATATGATATATGTAATTTTTTTCCTGGTGAGCAGTTTGATTACATTCCTACTATAGTTTCCCTTAATATCTATAACTAACCCAAAATGTACAGAATACTGTATGTATACTGTATGTATGTGAAAGTATTCAGCAAAATTTAGTTAGTAATAGCTAGTTGCTTAATTTTAAAACTCAACTTTGTTGAGGCATAATTTACATTTAATAAAATGCACTCATTTTAAGTATTCATTGTGATGAATTTCTATGAAAGTATATATTTGTGTAACCACTATCACATTCTGATTTCTATTGTTTCCCACAATGTATTTGAGTTTTATCCATGTTGTGTGTATGAGGAGTTGATTCCTTTTGAACGCTGAGTAGTATTCCATTGCATGACTATACCACAATTTGTTTATCTACTTATCTGATGAAGAATGTTGCTTCTAGTTTTTGGCTATTATAAATAAAGCTGCTGTGAATATTGGTGTACAAGTCTTTTTCTGGACACATACTTTCATTTCTCTAAAGTAAAAACATAGAGATGGAATTGCTGGATTATATATTAAGTGTATTTTCAATTTATGAGAAACTACCAAACTATCTTTTTGATTATACTATTTTCCATTCCCACCAGCAACTAGAGTTTAAGTTGTTCTATATCCTCAGCACCACTTAATACTGTTAGTGTTTTAAATTTTATCCATTCTAGAGTGGTATCTCATTGTAGTTTTAATTCATATTTCTGTAATGACTAAAGATTTTTGAGCATCTTTTTATGAGTTTATCGGTCATTCACATATCTTCTTTTGTGAAATGTTTGTTCAAATCTTTTGCTCATTAAAAAAATTGGGTTGTTTGCAATATTTTATTTTAAGTATTCTTTAGTATTGTGGATACAAGTCCTTTGTCAGATATGTGTATTGAAACATTTTCTCCCAGACTCTGTCTTGCCCATTTTCTTAATGGTGTCTTTTCAAGACATAAAGTTTCAAGTTTTTTTTTCCTTTATGGATATCCTATTGTTCCAGCACCACTTGTTGAAAAGAGTACCCTTTCCCCATTGAATTGTTGAAAATAAATTGATCATATATGTGTAGGTTTATTTCTGGCCTCTGAAACTTACTCTTTTTCAAAATGGCTTTGGCAATTCAACATCCTTTGCATTTCCATATAAATTTTAGAATCAGCTTGTCAGCTTGTATAAAAAAGCCTGTTAGGACTTAGTTTGGGGTCACAATAAATCTCTAAATCAAATTGGAGAGAATTGACCCAATCTATGAGCCTTTCAATCTATGAAGATGATTTATCTCTCCATTTATTTAGGTATTTTCTTCAACAATATTTTCACATTTAGCGTCAGATATTGCACATATTTAAATTTATTACTAAGTATTTCAATTTTTGACGCTGTTGTAAATGGTATTAGATTTTATTTTCCAATTATTGTTATATATAGAAATATAATTTTTTATATTGACATATCTGGCAATCTTGCTAAATTCACTTATTAATTCAAGGAGCTTTTTTGTAGATTCCTTGTGATTTTCTATGTAAATGATCATGCCATCTGAGAATAAAGAAAGTTTGACTTGCCTCTTTCCGATATGTATGCTTTTCCCTTTTTCTTGCCTTACTGAACTGGCTAGAACATCCAGTACATCGTTGAATAGAAGGGGTGAGAAGAGACATTCTTACCTTGTTACCTTGTCTTAGTGGGAGAAGACACTTAGTCTTTCACCATTAAGTATGACTGTCAGCTGTAGTTTTACATAGATGGTTATTCAGGTTTACTATTTCTTCTTTTGTCAGCTTTGACAATATGTCTTTCAAGGAATGTTCCATTTCATCTAAGTTGTCAAATTTATTGCCATAACAGTATTCATAATGTTCTCTTATTATTATTTTAGCATGTCTAGAATTTGCAGTGATGTTTTCTATTGGTAGTTTTTTTTCTTTATTGGTTTAGTTACAGGTTTATCAATTTTATTAATTTTTTCAAATAAACTAGCTTTTACTTTTACTAATTTTCTTTACTGTCTTTTATTTCATTCATTTCAAGTGTTACTTTAAAATCCTTCTTGCTACTTATTTGGCATTAATTTGCTCTTCTTTTTCTAATTACTTAAGGTGGAACCTTAGATCACATATTTAAAATTTTCTTGTTTTCTAATACAAACATCTAAAGCTATGTTAATTCTAGGCACTATTTTAGCTGCATTCTACATATTTTGATATGCTTTCATTATAATTCAGTTCAAAATATTTTCCTATTTTTCATGTGATTTCTTCTTTGATCCATGTGTTATTTAGAAGTATATTATTTAATTTCCAAGCATTTGTGCTTGGAAATTATTTATTTAATAATTTTTAAATTAATAATTAAATAATTAAATTAATTATTTAATTTCCAAGCATTTGTGCTTGGAAATTATCTTTTTGTGATTGATTCCTAATTTAATTCCATTGTGGTCAAAGAACATACTCTGTATGATTTCAGTCATTTAAAATTTATTGACTTGTTTTATGGTCCAGCATATGGTTATGGTTAGTCTTTCAACTTTACATGTGCAGGTAAAAATAATGGGTATTCTGCTGTTATTGGGTGTACTGTTCTATTAATGTCAATTAGTTGATCATGTTATTGAAACATTTTATACCCTATTGACTTTGCTTCCTCATTCTATCAATTATTTGACTCTAATTGTGTATTTATCTATTTCTCTTTGCAGTCTGTCCATTTTTACTTTATGTAATTTCAAGCTTTGTTATTAGGTGGCATACACCTTATGACTGTTATATCATCTTGATGAATCAACCCTCCTAAGATTATAAACTGTCTTCCTTGTCTTAAAGTCTTTTTTGGCTGATATTAATATAGCTACCCCAGCTTCCTCATGATTAGTGTTTGCACAGTATTTCTTTATCCATCCATTTACTTTTAACCTATCTGTATCTTTATATTTCATTTCTGTAGAAAGTATATGGTTGGGTCTTGTTTGCTCTGCCTTTTAATTGGAGTGTATAGAATGTTATACTTAATGTAATTACCTACATGGTTTTAAGTCCCACATCTTTCTTATCTTGCTTACCTCAACTGTTCTTTTTCCTTTTCCCCTCTTATATTCTTTTGTATTAATTCAGTATTTTTTGGTATTTTATTTTATCTCTTCTATTGTTTTATTAGCTATACCTCCATGTTTTTTTCAACGGTTGCTCTAGGGTTTCTAGCATGCAGTTTTAAATGTATACTACCTCACATATAATGTAAGAACCTTTTAGCAGTATACTTCCATGTCTCCTCTCACATCCTTTTTACTATTGCTGTCATACATTTCACTTCTACATGTTATAAGTTCCACAATATATTATTGTATTTGTTTTTGACAGTTAATTATTTTTTAAAGAAAAAAAGTCTTTTGTATTTATAAATGCCTAGCACTTAGAACATTTTCTAAAAGCTTTATTAATAGCTTTCTGTTTTATTATTAATTCCTAAAACTCATTCATTTAAATAACATATTTTATGACATTTGGTCACATCTTAATTATAGCATATTTTTATTAAGTTGAATTTTGTTTATAAACTTAGAGCACACTAGATAGTGAGCTTCTATGAGAGGAGATTCAATGTTCTGTATCTTTATATCTCTAGCATTTAACAAAATGTCTGGTATAAAAACTACATGGAATAGATAACATCTTAAGGTTATTATTATTAAATAATATTTATTAAATAATAAATAAGGTTATTATTATTTTATTATTAAAACTGCTATTTTGAAAAATAAGTGAAATTTACTCTGTGGTCTGGAATTTTATGAGAAAACTTTTCAAAACATTGGTGGGCCTACCATTAGACTGTGCCATTGACTTTCAAAGGACATGACTAGGGATTGAGGACACAAAGCTTCAATGCAACAAATTACAGAACTAGGTTTTTACCTAATCCCTCAACCCTATCTACTGCAATTTTCTAGAGCCTCTGTTTTAGAAGAATTCAGGCTCTTTTTGTGGGAGCCTGTTAGAGAGTTTGAGGAATGGCAGAAATACGTGGTGCTCCAGAAGACAAAGGAAAAGGTATTTCTGGATGGAAGGCGTGGTCAGCGGTGTTTAAACAAGACTGGGATTAAATAAGGCAAGGATCTTTAAGTTTCCTGTGGATTTTGTGACGAGGAAGTTCAGTGAGGTAGGTGGTTAGAGGTGCTGGTCAGAGCAACTTATTTACCTGCTGCCGCAGGCCCGCTGCCTTTGCCTGGTGAGATCCTCGACGCCCGAGCGCTCTCTCGACGCTGGGGTAGGCGTTCCTCTCCCCAAACTCCCCTCAGCTCCCGAGTCGACCGTAGGCTGGAACAGTCTTGGCCGTCGCGTTTGGAGCCTCAGCTTCCAACTTCCGGGAGGGCCGACTCCAGCGTGGCGCCTGGGCCACGGCCTCCCACGTGGCAGACCTTCCAAGGTTCCCCTCGCGCCGCCCGAGAGCCACAGGCGCGGGGACCCTCGCCTTAGGCGGCTCGCGTACAGCCGCCGCCGCGTTCGCGCTGACTGCGCGGACCCGCCGCCCTGCGCGAGCGCGGCGTCGAGAAGGCGGCAGGTGGCGCGGCCGCCGGCGGGACGCCCTCGCTGGGGCCAGAAGGAGAGGCGGCCTGCGATCCCCGCCGCCGCGGCCCAGCGCCGGCAGGGCCTTGCTGCGCTGGCTGCGGGGCTTCGTGCTGCCCGCGGCGACCTGCCACACCGACGACGACGACTACTTCCGCTACAAGATCCTCTTCCAAGACCTGGACCACAACGGGGACGGGCTGGTGGACATCGTGGAGCTCCAAGAGGGCCTGAGAAACTGGAGCTCCTCTTTTGTCCTGCTCAGAGAAGGTGAGTGGCCGGGAGAACGTAGCCCCGCCAGCCCAGAGAGATTCCCCACCAGGGTTCTTAGCCTTCCTTAATCAATAAAAATTGATAAGAGGCCAGACAAGAAATCCAGGCAAGGCTTTCTTGGGGCCCTTGCTGCAACAGGGGCTAGTGAAATCAAGCAACAGCTTCCCTTGCTTGCTTCCTCGGGGGACGGGGGTGGGGGGGGTGGGGGAGCTGGCTCCTAATATGGGATGAGGGCAGGGTGTGTCCAGGGGTGAGGCGGGAGGCGTGGCTTAGGTGGTTTGCCCACCCCTTGGGTGGTGTTGCGTTCTTGGTGCATGCGCAGTACCCTGCTTTTGCTCCCAAACTTCCGCTTTTGCTCTGGGGTCTTCAGAAGTGGCGGTTGGGTTCTTGGTCGTTTTGTAACTTGTTGTTCATAATTTGCCCCAACTGTGCATGTAAGCAGTTAGTTTTAGTCCATTATAGTTTCTTTGTATTTTGTTGCTGGAGGAGATGATTGTCCAGGTGCAAGCACTGCAGCAAAGGGTCCCAGGTCCCAGCCTGTCTCAAATCCAGACTCGCCCTTTCCAGAGCTTCTTCCAAGGGCCCTGAGTGGGCTTCTCTTCCGTGAACCCTTCACGAGGGATAAGGCAGCCCAGCAATACACCTTCTCCACCTTCTCAAAACGGTCGCTTTCCACAAACACCGCAGCCTTCTCTCGGGCTTTTTGGGAGATGCTGAGTGGGTTTCTGGTGACTCGTTCACCATTTACTGAACTGGCACAGAATTTCAGGGGCTGCATTAGCCTTTGTGAATGCAGGGGTCAAAGACCTTATCTTTTCTCTAAAGGTTCACGGCCCAGGATTCACACTTCAGGGCCTTCTTCAAACGACAGGCACACATGTGTCCCCAGAGCTGCTCTCCCACATCAAAGACGGAGGGGGAGTCACACCTTGATCCATGGGTTTACACTTTAGCTGTTTGCCTAAATTAGGGATGTCTTTCTTCTCTAGATGAGTCTTGATTATTTAAAAACTGTTTAGATGGAAGTTTCAGAATACAAAGAGAAAACAATTATTCTATTTCCACTTTATCAATGCAAAACAGTCTTCTGATATTACTGTACTTGTTCAGCTGTATCGGTGAGGGTGTGTGTGTGTTAGAGATCCAAACGGTTCCCATGGCTCAGGAAATTCCTTAAGAGTTCTGTGCTCCAAAATGTATTGCTCTGATTTGATTTTTATCTCATTATCTCAATCCTATATCCTCCCACTCTGCTTAGTACCTTCAGATTGATGACTTAATGAAAACATCTGCATGGCTTTATTTTTCTTTTGTCCCTGAGTCCTGTCTCTTAGGACAGTCTCTGGTTATACATCCTTCTTTTAGGTCAGAATTCCAGGACACTACACCTCAGTCTGTATCTTAGGCTTCTGCTTATGTGAGAAGGAATATCAGAGAATAAACCTGACAGAGAGGTAGGAATCAGAGAGGAATGGTAGGGATATAGGAACATTAGCATGAATACTGATTTAGTGTGTATACTCTGTCTTCGAGAATGGTATTCCATTCATGAAGGGTATTATCTTTAAGCTGTCACTTGGAAGAAAACCACTTGTTTGTTCTGTCACTATAGCAAACCAGCAGCTTCTAGGTAGTGCTTTATGTCATAGGACTGGTGGGTCCTGTCGTCATTATATGGCCCCTTTGCAGCATAATAGGACTTTTGGTCCAATGCAATGTACTGTATATACACATGTTGTAAGATCAAACACTCTAACTGTTGGATTGTTCTGCTAGGTGAGGCTCTGCAGGCAAATAAGGCAAACACGTGCTTAGAATATGTGTCAATTCCAGTCAAGATGAAACACTGTATCTTTCAGGGTAGAATAGCTTCAGAGTAATCAGCTGGCTGCTCAGTGGCTGGTAAATTCCCTGAAAGGATGGTGTTGTGTCAGTGGCTCAGTATTAGTCTCTGATGGTAGTAGGTTGGGCATTTGGTAGCAGCAGTAGCTATATTAGGCTTGGTAAGTGGGACCCATTTTTGTTTTGTTTTTTAGATTCCATATATATGTGTTAGCATACAGTATTTGTTTTTCTCTTTCTGACTTACTTCACTCTGTATGATAGACTCTAGGTCCATCCACCTCACTACAAATAACTCAATTTTATTTCTTTTTATGGCTGAGTAATATTCCATTGTATATATGTGCCACATCTTCTTTATCCATTCATCTGTTGATGGACACTTAGGTTGCTTCCATGTCCTGGCTATTGTAAATAGAGCTGCAATGAACATTGTGGTACATGACTCTTTTTGAATTATGGTTTTCTCAGGGTATGTGCCCACTAGTGGGATTGCTAGGTCGTATGGTAGTTCTATTTTTAATTTTTTTAAGGAACTTCCATACTGTTCTCCATAGTGGCTGTATCAATTTACATATCCACCAACAGTGCAAGAGGGTTCCCTTTTCTCCACACCCTCTCCAGCACTTACTGTTTGTAGATTTTTTGATGATGGCCATTCTGACCAGTGTGAGATGATATCTCATTGTAGTTTTGATTTGCATTTCTTTAATGATTAACGATGTTGAACATTCTTTCATGTGTTTGTTGGCAATCTGTATATCTTCTTTGGAGAAATGTTTATTTAGGTCTTCTGCCCATTTTTAGATTGGGTTGTTTTTTTTTTTTTTTTATATTGAGCTGCATGTAAATTTTGGAGATTAATCCTTTGTCAGTTGCTTCACTTACAAATCTTTTCTCCCATTCTGAGGGTTGGCTTCTCGTCTTGTTTATGGTTTCCTTTGCTGTGCAAAGGTTTTAAGTTTCATTAGGTCCCATTTGTTTATTTTAGTTTTTATTTCCATTTCTCTAGGAGGTGGGTCAAAAAGGATCTTGCTGTGATTTATGTCATAGAGTGTTCTGCCTATGTTTTCCTCTAAGAGTTTGATAATGTCTGGCCTTACATTTAGGTGTTTAATCCATTTTGAGTTTATTTTTGTGTATGGAGTTAGGGAGTGTTCTAATTTCATTCTTTTACATGTAGCTGTCCAGTTTTCCCAGCACCACTCACTGAGCAGGCTGTCTTTTCTCCACTGTATATTCTTGCCTCCTTCATCAAAGTTAAGGTGACCATATGTACGTGGGTTTATCTCTGGGCTTTCTATCCTGTTCCATTGATCTATATTTCTGTTTTTGTGCCAGTACCATACTGTCTTGATTACTGTAGCTTTGTAGTATAGTCTGAAGTCCGGGAGCCTGATTCCTCCAGCTCTGTTTTTCTTTCTCAAGATTGCTTTCGCTATTTGGAGTCTTTTGTATTTCCATACAAATTGTGAAAATTTTTGTTCTAATTCTGTGAAAAATGTCACTGGTACTTTGATAGGTATTGCATTGAATGTGTAGATTGCTTTGGATAGTAGAGTCATTTTCACAATGTTGATTCTTCCAATGCAAGAACATGGTATATCTCTCCATCTATTTGTATCATCTTTAATTTCTTTCATCAGTGTCTTATAATTTTCTGCATACAGGTCTTTTGTCCTCTTAGGTAGGTTTATTCCTAGATATTTTATTCTTTTTGTTGGAATGGTAAATGGGAGTGTTTTCTTAATTTCACTTTCAGATTTTTCATCATTAATGTATAGAAATGCTAGAGATTTCTGTGCGTTAATTTTGTATCCTGCTACTTTACCAAATTCATTGATTAGCTCTAGTAGTTTTCTGGTAGCATCTTTAGGATTCTCTATGTATAGTATCATGTCATCTGCAAACAGTGACAGTTTTTACTTCTTCTTTTCCAATTTGGATTCCTTTTATTTCTTTTTCTTTTCTGATTGCTGTGGCTAAAACTTCCAAAACTTTGTTGAATAAGACTGGTGAGAGTGGGCAACCTTGTCTTGTTCCTGATCTTAGTGGAAATGGTTTCAATTTTTCACCATTGAGGACGATGTTGTCTGTAGGTTTGTCATATATGGCCTTTATTATGTTGAGGAAAGTTCCCCCATGCCTACTTTCTGGAGGGTTTTTATCATAAATAGGTGTTGAATTTTGTTGAAAGCTTTCTCTGCATCTATTGGGATGATCATATGGTTTTTCTCCTTCAATTTGTTAATATGGTGTATCATGTTGATTGATTTGTGTATATTGAGGAATCCTTGCCTTCCTGGAATAAACCCCACTTGATCATGGAGTATGATCCTTTTAATGTGCTGTTGGATTCTGTTTGTTAGTATTTTGTCAAGGATTTTTGCAACTATGTTCATCAGTGATATTGGCCTGTAGTTTTCTTTCTTTGTGACATCCCTGTCTGGTTTTGGTATCAGGGTGATGGTGGCCTCGTAGAATGAGATGGGAGTGTTCCTCCCTTTGCTATATTATGGAAGAGTTTGAGAAGGATAAGTGTCAACTCCTCTCTAACTGTTTGATAGAATTCACCTGTGAAGCCATCTGGTCCTGGGCTTTTGTTTGTTGGAAGATTTTTAATCACAGTTTCAATTCAGTGCTTGTGATTGGTCTGTTCATATTTTCTGTTTCTTCCTGGTTCAGTCTCAGAAGGTTGTGCATTTCTAAGAGTTTGTCCAGTTCTTCCAGGTTGTCCGTTTTATTGACTTAGAGTTGCTTGTAGTAATCTCTCATGATCCTTTGTATTTCTGCAGTGTCAGTTGTTACTTCTCCTTTATCATTTCTAATTCTATTGATTTGAGTCTTCTCCCTTTTGTTCTTGATGAGTCTGGCTAATGGTTTATCAATTTTGTTTATCTTCTCAAAGAACCAGCTTTTAGTTTTATTGATCTTTGCTATCGTTTCCTTCATTTCTTTTTCATTTATTTCTGATCTGATCTTTATGATTTCTTTCCTTCTGCTAACTTTGGGGGTTTTTTTCTTCTTCTCTAATTTCTCTAGGTGTAAGGTTAGGTTGTTTATTTGAGCTGTTTCTTGTTTCTTAAGGTAGGATTGTATTGCTATAAACTTCCCTCTTAGAACTGCTTTTGCTGCATCCCATAGGTTTTGGGTTGTCGTGTTTTCATTGTCATTTGTTTCTAGGTATTTTTTGATTTCCTCTTTGATTTCTTCAGTGATCACTTCGTTAATAAGTAGTGTATTGTTTAGCCTCCATGTGTTTGTATTTCTTACAGATTTTTTTCCTGTAATTGATATGTAACCTCACAGCGTTGTGGTCAGAAAAGATACTTGATACAATTTAAATTTTCTAAAATTTACCAAGGCTTGATTTGTGACCCAAGATATGATCTATCCTGGAGAATGTTCCATGAGCGCTTGAGTATAATGTGTATTCTGGTTTTTTTGGATGGAATGTCCCAGAAATATCAATTAAGTCTAAGTCCATCTTGTATAATGTATCATTCAAAGCTTGTGTTTCCTAATTTATTTTCATTTTGGATGATCTGTCCATTGGTGAAAGTGGGGTGTTAAAGTACCCTACTGTGATTGTGTTACTGTCAATTTCCCCTTTTATGGCTGTTAGCATTTGCCTTATGTATTGAGGTGCTCCTATGTTGGGTGCATAAATATTTACAATTGTTATATCTTCTTCTTGGATCGATCCCTTGATCATTATGTAGTGTCCTTCTTTGTCTCTTCTAATAGTCTTTATTTTAAATTCTATTTTTTCTGATGAGAATTTCTACTCCAGCTTTCTTTTGATTTCCATTTTCATGGAATATCTTTTTCCATCCCCTCACTTTCAGTCTGTATGTGTCCCTAGGTCTGAAGTGGGTCTCTTGTAGACAGCATATATACAGATCTTGTTTTTGTATCCATTCAGCCAGTCTATGTCTTTTGGTTGGAGCATTTAGTCCATTTACATTTAAGGTATTTATCGATATGTATGTTCCTATTACCATTTTCTTAATTGTTTTGGGTTTGTTATTGTAGGTCTTTTCCTTCTCTTGTGTTTCCTGCCTAGAGAATTCCTTTGTCATTTGTTGTAATGCTGGTTTGGTGGTGCTGAATTCTCTTAGCTTTTGCTTGTCTGGAAAGGCTTTAATTTCTCCATCAAATCTGAATGAGATCCTTGCTGGGTAGAGTAATCTTGGTTGCAGGTTTTTCTCCTTCATCACTTTAAATATGTCCTGCTAGTCCATTCTGGCTTGCAGAGTTTCTGCTGAAAGATCAGCTGTTAACCTTATGGGGATTCCCTTGTGTGTTATTTGTTGTTTTTCCCTTGCTGCTTTTAATATGTTTTCTTTGTATTTAATTTTTGACAGTTTGATTAATATGTGTCTTGGTGTGTTTCTCCTTGGATTTATCCTGTATGGGACTCTTAGTGCTTCCTGGATTCGATTAACTATTTCCTTTCCTATATTAGGGAAGTTTTCAACTATAATCTCTTCCAATATTTTCTCAGTCCCTTTCTTTTTCTCTTCTTCTTCTAGGACCCCTATAATTCCAATGTTGATGCATTTAATGTTCTCCTAGAGGTCTCTGAGACTGTCCTCAATTCTTTTCATTCTTTTTTCTTAATCTGCTCTGCAGTAATTTCCACTATTTTATCTTCCAGGTCATTTATCCGTTCTTCTGCCTCAGTTATTCTGCTATTGATCCATTCTAGGGAATTTTTTATTTCACTTGTTGTGCTGTTTATCACTGTTTGTTTGCTCTTTAGTTCTTCTAGGTCCTTGTTAAAACTTTCTTGTATTTTCTCTATTCTATTTCCAAGATTTTGGATCATCTTTACTATCATTATTCTGAATTCTTTTTCAGGTAGACTGCCTATTTCCTCTTCATTTGTTAGGTCTGGTGGGTGTTTGCCTTGCTCCTTCATCTGCTGAGTGTTTTTCTGTCTTCTCATTTTGCTTAAGTTGCTGTGTTTGGGGTCTCCTTTTCGCAGGCTGCAGGTTCGTAGTTCCTGTTGTTTTTGGTGTTGTCTGTCCCCGGTGGGTATGGTAGGTTCAGTGGGTTGTGTAGACTAGTGCCTGTGTTCTGGTGGATGAGGCTGGATCTTGTCTTTCTGGTGGGCAGGTCCACATCTGGTGTTGTGTCTGTGGCCTTATTATAATTTAGGCAGCCTCTCTGCTAATGGTTCGGGTTGTGTTCCTTTCTTGCTAGTTGTTTGGCATAGGGTGTCCTGCACTGTAGCTTGCTGGTCGTTGAGTGAAGCTGGGTGTTGGTGTTGAGATGGAGATCTCTGCGAGATTTTCACCATTTGATATTACGTGGAGCTTGGAGTTCTCTGGTGGACCAGTGTCCTGAACTTGGCTCTCCCACCTCAGAGGCACAGCCCTGATGCCTGGCTGGAGCACCAAGAGCCTTTCATCCACACAGCTCAGAATAAAAGGGAGAAAATATAGAAAGAAAGAAGGTAAAATAAAATAAAGTAAAAATAAAATAAAGTTATCAAAATTAAAAATAATTATTAAGAAAAAAATTTTAAAAAGTAAAAAAAAACAGAAAAATGGACAGACAGAACCCTAGGACAAATGGTAAAAGCAAAGGTATACAGACAAAATCACACACAGAAGCGTATACATACACACTCACGGAAAGAGAAAAAGGGGAAAAAAAAACTTTGCTCCCAAAGTCCACCTCCTCAATTTGGGTTGATTCATTGTCTATTCAGGTATTCCAGAGATGCAGGGTACAGCAAATTGATTGTGGAGGTTTAATCCTCTGCTCCTGTGGCTGCTGGAAGAAATTTCCCTTTCTCTTCTTTGTTCGCACAGCCCTCGGGGTTCAGCTTTGGATTTAGACCCAGCTCTGCGTGTAGGTCGCCTGAGGGTGTCTGTTCTTCACTCAGACAGGACGGGGTTAAAGGAGCAGCTGATTCGGCGGCTCTGGCTCACTCAGGCCGGGTGGGAGGGAGGGCTATGGAGTGCCGGGCGAGCCTGTGGCGGCAGAGGCCGGTGTGATGTTGCAACAGTCTGAGGCATACCGTGCGTTCTCCCAGGGAAGTTGTCCCTGGATCACAGGACCCTGGCAATGGCGGGCTGCACAGGCTTTTGGGAGGGGGGTGTGGATAGTGACCTGTGCTTGCACATAGGTTTCTTGGTGGCTGCAGCAGCAGCCTTAGCGTCTCATGCCCGTCTCTGGTGTCTGCACTGATATCCTTGGCTCGCACCCGTCTCTGGAGTTTGTTTAGGCGGTGCTCTGAATCTCCTCTCCTCACGCACCCTGAAACAACGGTCTCTTGCCTCTTAGGTAGGTCCAGACTTTTTCCCGGACTCTCTCCTGGCTAGCTGTGGCGCACTAGCCTCCTTAAGGCTGTGTTCACACAGCCAACCCCAGCCCTCTCCCTGGGATCTGACCTCCGAACCCAAACCTCAGCTCCCAGCCCACATCCGCCCTGGCGGAGGAGCAGACAGTCCTCTCAGGCTGGTGAGTGCTGGTTGGCACCAATCCTCTGTGCAGAAATCTCCGCTTTGCCCTCTGCACCCTTGTTGCTACGCTCTCCTCTGTGGCTCCAAAGCTTCCCCCAGCTGCCATCCCCCCACTCCCTCCCCGCCCTCTGTCTCCACCAGTGAAGGGGCTTCCTAGTGTGTGGAAACTTTTCCTCTTCACAGCTCCCTCCCAGTGGTGCAGGTCCCGTCTCTATTCTTTTGTCTCTGTTTTTTCTTTTTTCTCTTGCCCTACTCTGGTACGTGGGGAGTTTCTTGCCTTTTGGGAGGTCTGAAGTCTTCTGCCAGCATTCAGTAGGTATTCTGTAGGAGTTGCTCCACATGTAGATGTATATCTGATGTATTTGTGGGGAAGAAGGTGTTCTTGATGTCTTACTCTTCTGCCATCTTGAAGGTCTCTGTTTGTAGATTTTTTGATGATGGCCATTCTGACCAGTGTGAGGTGATACCTCACTGTAGTTCTGATTTGCATTTCTCTAGTGATTAGTGATGTTGAGCATCTTTTCATGTGTTTGTTGGCCATTTGTATGTCTTCTTTGGGGAAATGTCTATTTAGGACTTCTGCCCATTTTTTGATTGGGTTGTTTGTTGTATGGAAACACAAAAGACTTCGAATAGTGAAAGCAATCTTGAGAAACAAAAATGGAGGTGGAAGAATCAGTATCCCTGACTTCAGACTATAGTACAAAGCTACAGTCATCAAGACAATATGGTACTGGGACGAAAACAGAAATATAGATCAATGGAAAAAGACAGAAAGTCCAGAGTTAGACCCACACACTGATGGTCACTTAATCTATGACAAAGGAGGCCAGTTATACAATGGACCAAAGATAGCCTCTTCAATAAATGGTGCTGGGAAAACTGGACAGCTACATGTAAAAGAATGAAATTAGAACACTCCCTAACTCCATGCACAAAAATAAACTCAAAATGGATTAAAGACCTAAATGTAAGGCCAGACACTATCAAACTCTTAGAGGAAAATATAGGCAGAACACTCTATGACATAAATCACAGCAAGATCCTTTTTGACCCACCCCCTAGAGTAATAGAAATAAAAACAAAAATAAACAAATGGGACCAAATGAAATTTAAAAGCTTTTGCACAACAAAGGAAACCATAAACAAGATGAAAAGACAGCCCTCAGAATGGGAGAAAATATTTGCAAACAAAGCAACTGACAATGGTTTAATCTCCAAAATATGCAAGCAGCTCATGCAGCTCAATTTCAAAAAAACAAACAATCCAATCCAAAAATGGGCAGAAGACCTAAATAGACATTTATCCAAAGAAGATATACAGATTGCCAACAAACACATGAAAGGATGCTCAACATCACTAATCATTAGAGAAGTGCCAATCAAAACCACAATGAGGTATCAGCTCACACTGGTCAGAATGGCCATCATCAAAAAATCTACAAACAATAAAAGCTGGAGAGGGTGTGGAGATAAGGGAACCTTCTTGCTCTGCTGGTGGGAATGTAAATTGATACAGCCACTATGGAGAACAGTATGGAGGTTCCTTAAAAAACTAAAAATAGAACTACCATATGACCCAGCAATCCCACTACTGGGCACGTACCCTGAGAAAACCATAATTCAAAAGACACATGTATGACAGTGTTCAACTGCAGCACTATTTACAATAGCCAGGCCATAGAAGCAACCTAAGTGTCCATCTATAGATGAATGGATAAAGAAGATGTGGCACATATATACAATGGAATATTACTCAGCCATAAAAAGAAACAAAATTGAGTTATTTGTACTGAGGTGGATGGACCTAGAGTCTGTCATACTGAGTGAAGTAAGTCAGAAAGAGAAAAACAAATACTGTATGTTAACACATATATATGGAATCTAAAAAACAAAACAAAAACAAAAAAGGTTCTGATGAACCTAGAGACGGGACAGGAATAAAGACACAGACGTAGAGAATGGACTTTAGGATATGGGGAGGGGGAAGGGTAAGCTGGGACAAAGTGAGAGAGTAGCATTGACATATATACACTACCAAATGTAAAATAGATAGTTAGTGGGAAGCAGCTGCATAGCACAGGGAGATCAGCTCTGTTTTTTGTGACCACCTAGAGGGGTGGGATAGGGAGTGTGGGATGGAGGCACAAGGGGGAGGGGTTATAGGGATATATGTCTTAGCTGATTCATTTTGTTGTACGGCAGAAACTAACACAACATTTTAAAGCAATTATACTCCAATAAAGATGTTAAAAAAAAAGATTGCACAGAAAAATTAAGTATTCTAAAATGTTAAAGATCATTACCTTTGTTGAGATTTTGATTTATAGTTATTTTTCTTAACTTTTTTGTTTTCTAAAAGTACTACTGTATTATTTTTCTTCATCAATTTCATTGGTAATATATATTTATTATACTCTATAAATAACATGGTCATTCATTCTTCACCGAGGTGGTGAAGGATAGAGACTTGATCTTACACTTAATGCCATCAAGTGAAGCAAAGGCAGAGATATGGAAAGGAAATATTGACACCTAAATATTTGACAAGGCAAGGTTTATTACTCACAGAAAAAGGTAACAGAAAGAATTCTAAGATATTGAAGGATTCCAAAAGCCCATGTACACTTTTTGATGCAAACACTTGAGAATATTATAAAATGATTCAAGAATGAACAAAATCAAGAATGTCAGAACAATAAAGACCAAGTATTAAAGGGCCAGGAATGAGCCGTGAAATCACTTAAACGAAAAGGTCTAAATGTGTGCAGTAAATGCCTGCCGTATTTCCAACCAACACTACATAGGAGTGGATGGAAGTTTTTTGGTAATTTTCTCTCTTTATATATTTTATTAATAAAATTGATGATTTAAAAATATTTCTTTAGCAGACTCACAGAGATAGAGAACAACCTATTGGTTACCAGTGCAGTGGGGGTGGGGAGTGGGAGGTACAAACCATTGGATATAAGATAGGCTCAAGGATGTATTGCACAACACGGGAGATATAGACAATATTTTGTAATAACTGTAAATGGAAAGTAACCTTTTTAAATTGTAATTTTAAAGAAGTTAAGTTAATAAAATTAAAATAAAAAGGATTAATCTCCAAAATATACAAACAGCTCATGCAGCTCAATATCAGAAAAAACAAACTTTTTTTAAATTAAAAAAACTGAAATTTATTTTATTAAGTGCCTGTTATGTGCCAGGTATGATTTCAAGGCACTATTAAAGGTCCTCTTGCTTAATTCTAACAGCCATACTAGGTTGAGATTATTATCAATAATCCTCAGGGTACAGCCTCTCAATTCTGTCCTTAGGGTACAGCCTCTCAATTCTTTGAGGTTGAGTCTAGGCCTGATCTTTGGATACTGAGGATGCCTGAGGGGTAACTGTTATGTAAAAATGGTTATCACAATGTACCTTGAACACTGAAACTTGGGAGTTGGAGTGAATCTTGAAGAAACACCAGAGATCTTTCCTGACTGCCACAAAAGACAATAACTGGTCAGTATTATAAGATGTGGTGTCAGAAGTTGGATTTAACACTGAAGCACCCTTCTGCATAGTTTTTCAGATACCATTAGAGCTTAAAAATCAGCCCCTTCATGGGTTACCTTGCAGAACTGTGATACAAATTAAGGAAATAATGTTTCTTGGTCTCTGGACGGTTAGCCGCATATTATAGGATATAACTAAGATTATTGGATAGATTAAGGAATAGGTTACAGGAAAGACTTAGTAATATGAATTAAAGATAAAGAAGGACCATAGCAGAATTGATGATCTGGAGATGCTTGAGATTAAATGCCTATTGAAATTTTTGACTCCAAGAAATATCTGGACTTCACTCAGGAAGGTAAAGGACTTTCCAGACAACCACAGAGGGCTTTCAGGGCTTTATTTGCAGCCAGTCCACCGGAGGAAAACAGTAAGCCCTCAGATCTCCAGAGTCTTCTAGCAGAGCACCCACCTCTCTAGCTTTGTGCAAAGCCTGTGTTCCTAAAGGCACTTCAGAACTTCTTTGTATTCTCACTCTGCTCAGACTGTATACTAAAAAATAGTATATTATTCCATTCACTTTGGAGAGAGCAGTTGAGAAAATTACAGCATGTTGATCACAACATGCTGAAGGGTGGTTATAAACCCTTGCAAAACCCAAAAGCATCCATGGGTTCTCAAGGTCTGTAACACTTCAGGAAACAGGCTATTTTTATTCTCCTCATTTCTAGATTAGGGTCTAATTTGGTAATGATCCAGTTTCAGATATTAGTAAATCTGTTGTAGGTATGTGGAAAAGATCTTGAATAAAGAACTTTTCAAGTTCTTTGGAATTTTACAGGGAGTTAATTAGTCCACTAATCAATGCACGGTTCTCTATCTCCATTTTTTTCATAAAGGGTTGGGTATCCTTAGGGAAACCATGGTGTCCTAGTCCAATCTTAGATGCTCTCAGTGATCATCAGCCTTATATAAACAGCCTCACTGTGCCCCAGAACAAAAGGAATCCAGACTGGCAGAATAACAGGAACATCCTCACCACTAGTCTCCCACCAGGGGTCAAACTGGTTTATAGTTCAAAATATATGTACCAGGTACTATGCTAAGCCAGCTGTCTAAAGATCAAGAGAGGCCTTAGTGTTCAGCCCAATAGTCCTCTAAACTGCCAGCTCTCTGCCACATCCCACCATGGGAGTGGTGGGATGTGAGGGAGCAATCTGCCTATCAAGCTCCCCTCTGCTTTGGCACCTAGGAGGAGACTAGTCCTGTACTTCAGCCAACTGTCTGGGGCCTACCCTGTTGCTGAAGAACTTGATTGCCTTTCCTCTTCCTCTGAAGTTTCTGACTTCATCTCAGATAGCTAGCTATAGATTGAACTGGACTCTGTATCTGCAGATACAGCCCTTTGAGGTTTATGACTTTATCTGCAAGTCTCAGTTCTAACCCTTCACCTCATCCAGACCCAAGGTCTCGGCCTTTTTCTGTGTGGCGGTTTGCCTGCTCTTGAGAGGCTCAAATGAGAAAATGGATATGAAAATATTTTGAAAACTACAAGCCTTACATAAGAATATTATAATTTTTAGGGGAAATAGTGTAGTGTGTTGAAGTAGGAAGTAAGGATACTTTGATCCAGAAAGACCTAATTTCCAGTCCTGTCTCTTTCATTCATTATCTTTGATATTTGGAGGTTCAGTTAATCTTTGAGTCTCAGTTTCCATATTTTTTAAGTGGGGACAATAACATTGCCTTTTATAAGCCTTATTTACAGGATTGTTTTCAGAATCAAATGAAATAAGGAATATGAAACTGCTTCATAATGTATGAACAGCCATATAAGCCTTAGTTTGTTAATCCATTCAGTATAGAGAGAATGCATGTGGGCTTTGTAAGACATACTCAGACTTCAAAAATGGGGAACTGTAATGTTGGTTATCATGCAAATAGTTTATGTAATGTACAAAGGTGGTATCCCCCTGGTATGCCATTGTTTAGCAAGGAAGGAGCCAGGTATTTATTATCTGGCAGGCACAGGGGAGAACTACACTGGAGTTGGAGCACTTTGAGGGTCCCGGCTTCATAATGACTACTCTGCAGACAGAGTATTTAAGCCTGACATTTCTGTCCTTCAGCTACAAGTTTCTTTCCATCTGAGGTATAAGTCAGATGGAAGACTTAGGGGCACTGTTTATCTCCTGTTTCTTCTCATGTTAGGTAAACAGCAGTCAGTTTGGACAGAGGGCCTCAAATATCCTTAAGATGGAGGGAAATAAGTTGTTAGTCTGAGCTCACTTACCATTAATATCTAAGTTTTGACGCTGCATAGAGTGAACCTGTTTCTTTGTAATCTTTGTTTCTTTGTGAATTAAAAGATAATTGCAATTTATTGTAGCACTACTAGGTTTTTAACATATTTTGTTTCATTTAATTGTCTCAAAATTTCTACGAAATAGGTCACCACTATTTTAAAAATAAAACAGACTCAGTGATAAGTAATTTTTCCAAAGTAAGACAATTAGTAATTCAAATTTAGTTCTGTTGATATAAAGCTAATGTTCTTTCTATATACTTTCTATATACTAAGTCTAGGGGGACTGTTTCAGCCTCTTAGAGCAACACTACATTGAGACAGAATGAGGTTAGATAGCTTATCATTTGCTCTGCATCATCCAAGACAAATTTTTGCTTATAAAAATTCCAGTCTGAAAGTCTAGAAAAAGTTGTTTTTGAAGGCTAGTGACTTTTCAAGGATGAATAATGCTATGGCCTGAATTGTATCCTCCCCAAAATTTATATGTTGAAGCCCTAACCCCCAGTGTGGCTGAATTTGGAGATAGGGCTTTTAAGAGGTAATTAATGTTAAATGAGGTCATAGGGATGGGGCCCTAATCCCATAAGATTGGTGGCCTTATAAGAAAAGGAAGTGATCTCTTGCTCTCTTTCTCTACTGTATGAGGGCACAAGATGTCTGCAATCTGGAAAAGAGTCCTCACCAGGAGCTGAATTGCCCAGCTCCTTGATCTTAAACTTCCCAGCCTCTAGAGCTGTGAGAAAATTAATGTCTGTTGTTTAAGCAACCCAGTCTATATTATTTGTTAGCATGTCAGTGTGAGCTGACTACTAAAGGTAAAACAGAAGAGCAGAGCAGGTAGCTTTGGTAGAGAAAGCCACATAGATCTTCAAAATGCCCTTAAACTTCTTACATAGGGAAAGAGCATTGAGAAATCAGAACAGGCAAATCCAGGACAGCAACACTGATTTCCACTGCCACCAAATTAAAACCCCAAACTAGTCTTTTTGTTACTTTCTTGAGCTATGTCAGTTCCCACTTCACATTTTCATGTTATCTAGTCATAACCTCCTGTTGTTTGACCATCTGCTTCCCATTTTTCTGTCTGTTTTATAGTCTTTCTTCATAATTTCAATTGCTCCATTATAGTTTTTCTTTTAAAAATATATGTGGGACTTACTTCACTCTGCTCCATCCATGTCTCTACAAATGACCCAATTTTGTTCCTTTTTATGTCTGAGTAATATTGCATTGTATGTATGTACCACATCTTCTTTAGCCATTCCTCTATTCATGGACATTTAGATTGCTCTGGAGAGTATCATGCAGAGTGTAGTAAGTCAGAAAGAGAAAAACAAATATTGTATATTAACTCATAAATGTGGAATCTAGAAAAATGGTATAGATGATCTTATTTACAAAGCAGAAATAGAGACACAGACGTAGAGAACAAATGTATGGATACCAAGGGGGGAAGAGGGGGAGGGAGGAATTGGGAGATTCGGATTGACATATATACACTATTAATACTATGTATAAAATAGATAACTAATGAGAACATGCTGTATAGCACAAGGAACTCTACTTAATGCACTGTGGTGACCTAATCAGGAAAGAAATCCAAAAAAGAGGGGATATATTTATATGTATAACTGATTCACTTTGCTGTATAGCAGAAACTAACACAACATTGTAAAGCAACTCTGCTCCAATAAAAATTAATTTAAAAAATAAAGCAAATTTCCAAAGGAAAAAAAATATATATGTGGGAATGTTACCTTGAAATAAGCAGAGATCAGTTTATCCAGAAGATCTAGCTAAGATGCAGGTGGCTACACTAAAGAACAGATTTTCATTGTAGATGACAGAGCCTTGTACTGGAAGAAGATGCCATCTAGAACTTTTATAGCTAGAGAGTAGAAGTCAATGCCTGGCTTCAAATCTTCAAAGGACAGGCTGAATCTCTTGTTATGGGCTGATGCAGCTGGTGACTTAAAGTTGAAGCCAATGCTCATTTACCATTCTGAAAGTTCTAGGGCCCTTAAGAATTATACTAAACTGACTCTGCCTGTGCTCTATAAGTGCAACAACAAAGCCTGGTTGATAACATATCTGTTTACAACATGGTTTACTGAGTATTTTAAACTCATTGTTGAGACCTACTGCTCAGAAAAAAAAGATTCCTTTCAAAATATTACTACTCAAGGGCAATGTACCTGGTTACACAAGAGCTCTGATGGAGATGTTAATGTTATTTCATGCCTGCTAGCAACAGCCATTCTGCAGCCCATGGGTCAAGGAGTAATTTCAACTTACAAGTTTTATTCTTTTTTTAAATTTAATTTTTATTTTATATTGGGGTATACTTGATTTGCAATGTTGTGTTAGTTTCAGGTGTACAGGAAGGTGGTTCAGTTATACATATACATAAATCCATTTTTTTTAGATTCTTTTCATAGGTTTTTAATAGACTATTGAGTGGAGTTCCCTATGTTATACAGTAGGTCCTTGTTGATTATCTATTTTATATATAGTAGTGTATATATGTTAGTCCCAAATTCCTAATTTATCCCTCCCCTCAACTTTCCCCTTTGGTAACCACAAGTTTGTTTTCAAAGTCTGTGATTCTGTTTCTGTTTTGTAAGTAAGGTCATTTGTATCAATTTTTTTAAGATTCCACATATAAGTGATATCATATGATATTTATCTTTGTCTAACTTCACTTAGTATGATAATCTCTAGGTCCATCCATGTTGCTGCAAATGGCATTATTTCTTTCTGGCTGAGTAATATTCCATTGTATATATGTACCACATCTTCTTTAACCATTCCTCGGTCGATGGACATTTAGGTTTTTCCATGTCTTGGCTACTGTAAATAGTGGTGCAATGAATATTGGAGTGCAAGTATCTTTTTGAATTATGGTTTTCTCAGATATATGCCCAGGAGTGGGATTGTTGTGTCATATGGTAGTTCTATTTTTAGTTTTTTAAGGAATCCCCATACTGTTCTCCATAGTGACTGTATCAATTTACATTCCCACCAACAATGCATGATGGTTTCCTTTTCTCCACACTCTCTCCAGCATTTATACAGTCTCCACAGTCTCCACAGTCTCTCCAGACTTTTTGATGATGGCCATTCTAACGGGTGTGAGGTGATACCTCATTGTAGTTTTGATTTGCGTTTCTCTAATAATTAGTGATGTTGAGCATCTTTTCATGTGCGTTTTGGCCATCTGTTTGTCTACTTAGATTTTCTGCCCATTTTTTGATTAGGTTGTTTGTTTTTTTTTGATATTGAGCTGCCTGAGCTGTTTGTATATTTTGGAGATTAATCCCTTGTTGGTTGCTTTGTTTGCAAATATTATCTCCCATTCTGTGGGTTGTCTTTTTATTTTGTTTATGGTTTCCTTTGTTGTGCAAAAGCTTTTAAGTTTAATTAGGTCCCATTTGTTTATTTTTGTTCTTATTTTCATTACTCTAGTAGGTGGATCAAGAAAGATATCGCTGCAGTTTATGTCAGAGAATGTTCTGCCTGTGTTTTCCTCTAAGAGTTTTATAATATCCAGTCTTATATTTAGGTCTTTAATCCATTTTGAGTATATTTTTGTGTATGGTGTCAGAAAATGTTCTAATTTCATTCTTTTTACAGGTAGCTGTCCAGTTTTCCCAGCACCACTTATTGAAGAGAATATCTTTGGTTCATTGTATATTCTTGCCTCCTTTGTCATAGATAAATTGACCATAGGTGCATGGGTTTATATCTGGGTTTCTATCCTGTTCCATTGATCTATATTTCTGTTTTTGTGCCAGTACCATACTGTTTTGATGCCTGTAGCTTTGTAGTATAGTTTGAAGTCAGAGAACCTAATTCCTCCAACTCCATTTTTCTTTCTCAGAATTGCTTTGGCTATGCAGGGTATTTTGTGTTTCCATACAAATTAAATTTTTTTTTTACTCTACTTTTGTGAAAAATGTCATTGGTAATTTGATAGGGATTGCATTGAATCTGTAGATTGCCTTGGGTAGTACAGTCATTTTGAAAATATGGATTCTTCCAACCCAAGAACATGGTATATCTTTCCAACTGTTTGTGTCATCTTCAATTTCTTTCATCAGTGTCTTGTAGTTTTCAGAGTACCGGTCTTTTGTCTCCTTAGGTAGGTTTATTACTAGGTATTTTATTCTTTTTGTTGAGATGGTAAATGGGATTGTTTCTTTAATTTCTCTTTCTGATCTTTTGTCGTTAGTGTAGAGAAATGCAAGGGATTTCTGGATATTAATTTTGTATCCTACAACCTTACTGAATTCATTGATGAGCTCTAGTAGTTTTCTGGTGGCATCTTTAGGATTTTCTATGTATAGTATCATGTCATCACAAACAGTGACAGTTTTGCTTCTTCTTTTCCAATTTGGATTCCTTTTATTTCTTGTTCTTCTCTGATTGCCATGACTAGGGCTTCCAAAACTATGTTGAATAAAAGTGACGAGAGTAGACATCCTTGTCTTATTGCTGATCTTTCAGCTTTTCACTGTTGAGTATGATGTTAGATGTGGGTTTGTCATATATGGCCTTTATTATGGTGAGGTAGGTTCCCGCTATAAACACTTCCTGGAGAGTTTTTATCATAAATAGTTGTTGAATTTTGTCAAAAGCTTTTCCTGCATCTATTGACATGATCGTATGGTTTTTATTCTTCAGTTTGTTAATGTGGTGTATCACATGATTGGTTTGTGGATATTGAAAAATCCTTGCATCCCTGGGAATTCTCTTGGTTTTGTTTATCTGTAAAGCTTTTGATTTCTCCATCAACTCTGAATGAGAGCCTTGCTGGGTAGAGTATTATTAGTTGTAGGTTTTTCCATTTCATTACTTTAAATATATCATGCCCCTTTCTTCTGGCCTGCAGAGTTTCTGCTGAGAAATCAGCTGATAACCTTATGGAGATTCCCTTGTATGTTATTTTTTGCTCTTCCCTTGTTGCTTTTCATTTTTTCTCTTTGCCTTTAATTTTTGTTAATTTGATTAATATGTGTCTCAGTGTTTTCCTCCTTGCATTTATGCAGTTTGGGACTCTCTGTGCTTCTTGGACTTGAGTGTTTCCTTTCCTGTGTTAGGGAAGTTTTTGGCTATTATCTCTTCAAATATTTTCTCAGGCCTTTTCTCTCGCTCTTCTCCTTCTGGGACCCCTATAATGTAAATGTTGTTCCATTTAATGTTGTCCAAGAGGTTTCTGAGGCTGTCCTCATTTCTTTTCATTCTTTTTTCTTTATTCTGTACCACAGCAGTGATTTCCACCATTCTGTCTTCCAGCTCAGTTATTCGTTCTTCTGCCTCATTTATCCTGCTATTGATTTCTTTTACTGTATTTTTCATTTCAGTTATTGTATTGTCCATCTCTGTTTGTTCTTTATATCTTCTAGCTCTTTGTTGACCATTTCTTGTATCTTCTTGGTCTGTGCCTCCATTCTTTTTCTGAGATCTTGCATCATTGTTACTATCTTTACTATGAATTCTTTTTCAGGCAAATTGCCTATCTCCACTTCACCTAGTTGATCTTCTGGGGTTTTATCTAGTTTCCTTGTCTGGAACATATTTCTCTGTCATTTCATTTTGGCTAACTTTCTGTGTTTGTGGTTTCCTTTCCATAGGTTGCAGGATCATTGTTCCTCTCGCTTCTGGTGTCTGCTCCCTGGTGGGTGAGATTTGTCTAGGGTTTTGTGCAGGCTTCTTGCTTGGAGGGACTTGTGCTTGCCCACTGGTAGGTGGAGCTGGTCTTGTCCCTCTGGTGTGCAGAGATGTGTCAAAGTGTGTGTTTAGAGGTGGCTATACATTCAGGACTTTAGGCAGCCTGTCTGCTGATGGGTGGGGCTGTGTTCCCACCCTGTTGGTTGTTTGGCCTGAGGTGTGCCAGCACTGGAGCTTGCAGGCTGTTGGGTAGGGCCAGGTCTCAGTGCCAAAATGGTGACCTCTAGGAGAGCTCACGCCAATGAATATTCCCAGGGGACTCCATCACCAGGGTGTTTGCCCCCACAGTGAGCCACAGCTGACACATGCTTCCCCAGGAGACCCTCCAAGGCCCATGGGTAAGTCTGGCCCAGGTTCCTATGGAGTCACTTCTTTTCACTGAGTTCCAGTGCATGTGAAACCTTGTGTGTACCCTCCAAGAGTGGAGTCTCTGTTTCCCTGAGTCCTGTGGAGGAGCTCATGCACTCAAGCCCCACTGGCCTTCAAAGCCAGATGCTCTGCAAGCTCCTCCTCCTGATGCCAGACTCCCAGGCTGGGGAGCCTGACATGGGGCTCAGAACTATCATTCCTGTGGGAGAACCTCTGTGATATAATTATTTTCTAGTTTGTGGCTTGCCCAGCTGGTGGGTATGGTATCTGATTATATTGTGAAGCCTTCTTGTTTGTCTTTAGATGTAGAATATCTTTTTTGGTAGGTTCCACTCGTTTCTGTCAATGGTTTTTCAGCAGTCAGCTGAGATTTTGGTGTTTTTGTGAGAGGAAGTGAGCTCAAGCCCTTCTACTTTGCCATCATGTCTCCTCCGGCCCTCAAGTTTTCTTTTTCTTTCTTTCTTTTTTTTTTTTTAGCGGTACGTGGGCCTCTCACTGCTGTGGCCTCTCCTGTTGCGGAGCAGAGTCTCCGGACGCGCAGGCTCAGCGGCCATGGCTCACGGGCCCGGCCGCTCCACGGCATGTGGGATCCTCCCGGGCCGGGGCACGAACCCGTGTCCCCTGCATCGGCAGGTGGACTCTCAACCACTGTGCCACCAGGGAAGCCCCGGCCCTCAAGTTTTATTCTTTAAGAAATACATTTCATAAAGTTATAGCTGCCATAGATGGTGATTCCTCTGATGGATCTGGGAAAAGTAAATTGAAAACCTTCTGGAAAGGATTCACCATTCTAGATGCCATTAAGAACATTTGTGATTCATGGAAAGAGGACAAAATATCAATATTAAGGAGAATTTGGAAGAAGTTCATTCCAACGCTCATGGATAACTTTGAGAGGTCCAAAACTTCAGTGGAGGAAATAACTGCAGATGTGGTGTAAATAGCAAGAGAACTAGAATTAGACATGGACCCTGAAGATGTGACTGAACTGCTGCAATCTCATGATAAAACTTGAACAGATGAGGAGTTGCTTCCTATGGATGAGCAAAGAAAGTGGTTTCTTGAGAAAGAATCTACTCCTGGTGAAGATGCTGTGAAGATTGTTGAAATGACAACAAAGGATTTAGAATATTATATAAACTTAGTTGTTAAAACAGCAACAGGTATGAGAGGATTGACTCCAGTTTTGAAAGAAGTCCTATTGTGGGTAAAATGATATCAAACAGGCTTGCATGCTACAGAGTAATTGTTCATGAAAGGTGGAGTCAATCTATGTGGCAAACTTCTTTGTTGTCTTATTTTAAGAAATTGTGACAGCCACCTCAGCCTTCAACAAACACCACCCTGATAAGTCAGAAGTCATCAAGATAGAGGCAAGACCATCTACCAGCAAAAATATTATGACTTGCTGAAGGCACAGATGATGGTTAACATTTTTTTAAGCAATAAAGTATTTTTAATTAAGATATGTACATTTTTTAAGACATAATGCTACTGCATACTTAATAGACTACAGTATAGTGTAAACATAACTTTTATATGCACTGGAAAACCAAAAGACTTCTGTGACTTGCTTTATTTCAATACTTGTTTTATCATGGTTGTCTGGAACTGAACCCACAATATCTCCAAGGTATGCCTGTAATACCTTAGTCTAAATGCTGAGAGCATATTCATCTTTGTTAATCATAGTTGAAGGAGATGGAAATTTCTGGATTAGAAGTCCCAGTGGGGTTGGTAGGGGAGGCCAAGGTAACTTTCCAAGCTTCATAGCTCAGGGGAACAACTTAAAATACCTGTCTTTGTATAGTCATATCTCCTCTTGCTCTCAGAAACCAGCTTAGTTTAGGACCCCTGGGTCTCCACACATTCTCTATAGGTTTCCATCACCAGGAAACAAAGTAATCACCTTCCAAGATGCTGCACTCAATTTTAGAAATTTTGGTGTGTGGGAACTTTGTGAGATCTGCCCCTTCAGAGCCTCAGTCCATCAGCATTTTCTGAGCATTCTCTCTTCGCCTCTCCCCCTGGTGTCCTATCTAGTTTCAGTCTTGCTCTCAATAGTTTATTCTACACATAGGGCCCTCTTTTAGAATACAGCATTTTGTGGAGATTTCTGATATCTCCTACTGCTGAGTCCTCTGTTCTTCCCTAGGACATGTGTTACAAACACCTACGCCAACTTCTTAGGGAGCTTAGGGCAGCACTCATGCCCATTTTTGAGTTTTCAGATTTTTGCTGTCTCCTATTTCACTGAAATGTATTTAAGGGAATTTATTTCCTCTTTCTTTTCCTCATGTTTCTAGGAGAAATAGGACAACTAAAAACTTAGTATCTACCTCATTCCAGTGGAACCCAGAACTCCAAGTAAGACAAAATATATTCAGTTGAACATTTAGACAATTTTTCCTTGTATTTGACATTTGAAATAAAGGAAAAATAAGCATATTTGTATACATACATAGAATTGTGCAAATGTGATAACAACAGATGCAGAGTAACACAGAGATGTTGCTTTGGCAGCTCAAATACCACAAGCAGTGCTACCATCAGTGACATTATTTTCCAAAATGGTAAACATTGCTTGGTAACATTCTGAACAAAAGAAGTGTAATTTTTCCTTAATTTACATGATAGTTACATTCTTGAAATGTTTAATGAAAATTATAACTGTAAAAATAGATAATAAACAGGTTTTACTTGAATAGATGGTCAGTGGGACATTTAAAAGTCATATATGCAATATTTTGTGAGAATTGTGCATTGCATTTCAGGACATTTAGCATTCCTGAGTCCTTCCTTGTAAATGTCAGAGCCACCATTACAAACATTATGACAATCAAAAGTGCCACCACAAGTCTGTTAAGACTAAAGGCAAAAGGAACTGCACATGAGCACAATATTATAGTTGATGACAGTTGATTTCCACAGGGGTACAGTTTAACAATTCTGAAAACACTATACATGTATACTGAAATTTAACAGTTAAGTAAATGATGGCAGATGGTGGGAGCCACCTTTGTCACTGTTGGAGTGAGAGATTACAGATAAACAAGGGCAGAAGGCCTTGTACTGTGCAGTAAGGACTACTGCTGGAGACATCAGTAAGAACTCATGTTTATCTTAATATAGATAGAGATAGTTACATATAGGGAACATTTGTAGTTAGGTGTATTTACACAGGTCAGCATACACATGTATATTTCTTTGCATTGTCAGCTGAAATGGCCTCAAAGAAACAACACCCCAGTAGCAATCAGCACACCTTATGCCCAAATCTTGGTTTCTAATACCGTTCTCCAATAAAGAAAACAGGACTTGTGGAATTAACTGATTCTAGGACTGGAGAAATAAATACCTATGACGAGCCTGAAGTGTCTTGTAGTGCCAGAAATTAAAGTGCTCACAAATCCAAATAAAACAAAAAACCCACCCCCCCACACACATTGAAGGAGATATATCAAAGGGGCACAGGAGCCCATAGAAAGTGTTCCAAATCACCAAAGCTGGAAAAATTTGAGCAACAAAATGAAGTAGTATTGGCTTATAACCCAATATAAGATATTCATGAGTCCATACTAATGTAAATTAATGATTGAATAAATCAATAAATGGAGGAGAATAGACAAATCTCCTTTGCAGGAGAATTCCACATAATTTATGTGGATACTTCTCCCTCAACTCCCCACTCATTAGTGTGGGCTGTGCATAGTGACTTCCAAGGAGAGTAATATGGAAATGGGGAAAATGTTACTTAGCTTTTTTTTTTTTTTTTTGTGGTACGCGGGCCTTTCACTGTTGTGGCCTCTCCCGCTGCGGAGCACAGGCTCCGGACGCGCAGGCTCAGCGGCCATGGCTCACGGGCCCAACCGCTCCGCGGCATGTGGGATCTTCCCGGACCGGGGCACGAACCCGTGTCCCCTGCATCGGCAGGCGGACCCTCAACCACTGCGCCACCAGGGAAGCCCCGCTGGAGAACTCTGACAAACATTGCCTCAGCCAGGTAATCAAAGTCAATATAGACTAAGTTATATTAATACGATGTACTACTGATACCATGTGATGAGAACGGCACTTTACCTCCGTGTCTTCCTTCCAAAAATCCCATAATTATGAGAAAAACATCAGAGAAATCCCAATTGAGAGGCAGTTTGCAAAATTCTTGTTTAGTACTCCACAAAACTGTCAAGGTCATCAAAAACAAGGAAAGTCTGAGAACTCTCACAGCTAAGCCAAGAGAAAGTTTAAGGAGACATGATGACTGAATAGAATGTGGTATCTTGGGTGGGATCCTGGAAACTAAAAAGGACATTAGGTTAAAACCTAAAGAAATGTGAATAAAGTATGGGTTTCAGTTGATAGTAATTTATCAGTATTTCTTCTCTGTGACACATGTACCTTACTAATTGCAAATGCTAATAATAGGGGGAAACTGGGCATGGGGTACCTGGGTATTCTCTGTATTATCTTCACAACTTTCCTGTAAATCAAATACTATTCTAAAGTTAATATTTTATTAAAAAATAATTTTAAAATTCTCTCACAAATTTCCAAGTTGCTTCCTAGGAGCTGGTGTTACTCTTATTGAACACCTACTGAGTTAGTCCCATACTTTAAGCTCTGATGTCTTCCCTCTCCGTGCTCACTTAGAAAAATTGAAGGTAAGATGGAATGCATACACATTTTTTAAAGGAATAGCTAAGGACACTGTTTCACTTGCCGTGGGGTTTGTGTGAAATAGTTTTACTAGATAATTTGATTTTCTGCCCAGTACATAATTATAGTGATGATACTAATTATATTAATAATATTGATGACAGGATATTAATAACAAACTACAGAGTGAGGTAGGGAGCAACTCCTGAATAGTTGAGAGTAATACACTTGCGGTAGGATTCTCAGACCTATTACTGGAAAGACAAGGGTAAACTGTCATTGGTGTGATTTTCCTGTAAGCAGTTAGTGTAGTTGACTTTCCTTGCTGTCTAGAGTAGAAACTGAGCTTTAAGAAAAGTAAAATTGTTCTGTTAGAGTACATACTGATGCCAGCCCCGCAGAGTTTTTTTTCATAGCAAAGGTAGTTGATCTATAATCAGAGAGGAAAAGCTTTAAGGGGAAGGAATGAATTTCTGACCTGACATCTGCTGTATCTCCTTTAAAATAATTATAATCACTGAAAATATCAGGAAGGAAAGGATAGAAAAAAGTCCCTTCTACAAAAGCTATGGGTTCTCTGAATGACTAAAAAAAGTCTGGTTAAGCAAGACACAGGGCTGTTTGAAAATGTCAAATTTTACCTTATCACTGGAAAAGTCAAACCAATAGAACACTGGCATAAGAAAGTAGAAGATTATGTCAAGGGAAGGACCATATGAGTGTAATAACCTCATAGTACAGTAGCCACACCAGGGAAGGATAGAATAAGCATACCAAGAAGTAGTGGTGCAGCAGACACACTATGAAGCAGAAGGTAATATAGAGACTTCAGTGGAACAGCTCATACAGGTGATCCTAGAAAGAAAAGCTTACTCTAAATTTTGTGGGTCTCTAAAGTTTTTTTTTTTTTTTTTTTTTTTTTTTGTGGTACTCGGGCCTCTCACTGTCGTGGCCTCTCCCGTTGCGGAGTACAGGCTCCGGACACGCAGGTTCAGTGGCCACGGCTCACGGGCCCAGCCGCTCCGCGGCATGTGGGATCTTCCCGGACCGGGGCATGAACCTGTGTCCCCTGCATTGGCAGGTGGACTCTCAACCACTGTGCCACCAGGAAAGCCCTCTAAAGTTTTTTTAAGGCATTGCGACACTTTAGCCTCCTATAATTTTTCTTTTGCAAAAATATATACTGCTTAATGCTTCTTTTAAAAAATAAAACTTCCTATAGATTTTTGCTTGTAAATTAAGGAGTTAATTTCAGAATATTGAACTATCCAGAGGAAAAATTTTCCTCAGGTTTCTTCATAGTACTGAGTTAGAGATATCTAGCTGTCCAAAAAGTATGTAATCTCCCCTTCTTCCTTGAAATGCACCTAAAGATTTCTCAGCACCCCTGGTAATTAGGGTGGACATGTGACAAAGTTCTTTCCAATGGAATGTGAGTGGAAATGATGTGTACAATTTCTGGGCCTGAAATTAGATTTCCTGAAACTGCATGGAAGAGAGCTACCTGTGACTGGAACACCTGTGTAGTACTATTATGAGAGTGAGAAATAATTACTTTTAAATTTGGGCAGTTACAGTTTTGGGCCTATTTGTTAATGCAAGGTAGCCTATCAATATACGTTTGTTGTTGAATATTTAGTGAATTAATGAAAGAAAAATCATTTATAGGGCTAATACCCTTTTAAGATGTGGGCATTTTATGTAGGAAATATTCACTTAATGCAAGACAAAGCAGTAAAGGAAGAGAGGAACAAAAAGGACACAAGACAACTAGCAAACAGAAGTGGTAGGTGTAAATTCAGCTCTATCATTAATAACATTAATGTGAATTAAACAATCAAAGCCAGAGATTATTAGACTGAATTTTTAGAAAAGATCCAACTATATACTGTCTAAAAGGAGACATGCATTAGATCAAAAGATAACAAATAGGTTGAAAGTAAAATAATGGAAAAAGAGGCATTACATAAATAGCAATCAAGAAAGCTAAAGTGGTTATACTAATATCAGACAAAATAGACTTTAAAACAACAAATATTAACAGAGATAAAGAGGACCATTTATACTAAATAGGTCAATTTATCAGGATGCTAGAACAATCAAAAACATATATGCACCTAACAACAGAGGCCCAAAAGATATGAAACAAAAATTGTCAGAACTGAAGAGACATAGGCAATTCAACCATAATCGTTGGACACTTTAATGCACACTTTCAATAAAGGATATAAAAACTAAGCAGATCAACAAGGAAACAGAACACTTGAACATTATACACAAACTAGACCTAACATATATAGAACACTCCACTCAAAAACAGCAGAATACACATTCTTTTTTTTTTTAAATTTACTTATTTTCTTAATTTTTTTGGCTGCATCGGGTCTTAGTTGCAGCATGCTGAATCTTGGTTGAGGCATGTGGGATCTTTCGTTGTGGCACTCAAGCTTCTCTCTAGTTGTGGCACACGGGCTCCAGGGTGCATGAGCTCTGTAGTTTTGTGGCACAAGGGCTCTCTCATTGAGGCGTGTGAGCTCAGTAGTTGTGGTGCGCGGGTTTAGTTGCTGCATGGCATGTGGGATCTTAGCTCCCCAACCAGGGATCAAACTTGCATCCCCTGCATTGGAAGGTGGATTCTTTACCACTGGATCACCAGGGAAGTCCCAGGATACATATTCTTAAGTGCACATGCACCTTCTCCAGGATAGAGCATATGCTAGGTCATAAAATAGGTCAATAACTTGAAAAGGATTAAAATTATACAAAGTATGTTCTCTGATCTCAGTGGAGTGAAATTCGAAATTTCAATCCATTGTGAACATCCTAGGCTATCCTGAACAATTTTGAAGAACAAAGTACGAGGACTCATACTATATGATTTAAAAACTACTCTAATGCTACAGTGACAAGACAGGGTGGTATTGGCATAAGGATAGATATTCAGATTAATGAAACAAATTAGAGATCCTAGAAATAGACTTACACATGTATGGTCAATTGACTCTTGATAAAGTGCCAAGGTAATTCAATGGGGGAAAGGACAGTCTCCTCAACAAATGGCTCTAGAACAATTGGATATTCATATGGAATAATATGAACCTCAATGCCCCTACCTTACATGATACACAAAAAGTTAGTTGAAGTAGATGACAGCTTTATGTAAAAGCTAAAACAATATTACTCAAAGTATTGTGGATTAAAGTAAGACACAGTTTTCACCTCTTTAATTATGGAAGTTTATAATATTCTAATACCCAGTACTTGCATTTTTAAATTAAATAATCTCATACACTGCCTAAGGAAATGTAAATTAGTCCAAACTTACTGAAGGACCGTTTGACAATACTTAGCAAAAGCAGAAAAAGCCATAACTGAGCAATTTCACTTCTAGAAATTTATCCTAAGGAAAACATCATGGCTGTTAAAAAAGATTTATCTTTTAGAGTGTTTATATTTTCCACTGTTTATAATAGTGAAGAATTGTAATAATGAATATGTTTAACAAAATATTAGTTTAAATCTAACACAGTACAGTATTAAACAGTTCTTCGAAATAATGATATAGGAGAATGTTAGTGACACGGGAAAATGTCTATACCATATTAACTAGGAAAAGCAGTATTCAAAATAGTATATATAATCTGAGATTATTTTAATAAAAAATGGAATATGCAGGGACTTCCCTGGTGGCACAGTGGTTAAGAATCCACCTGCCAATGCAGGGAACACAGGTTTGAGCCCTGGTTGGGGAAAATCGCACATGCCGCAGAGCAGCTAAGCCCGTGCGCCACAACTACTGAGCCTGCTCTCTAGAGCCCGTGAGCCACAACTACTTAGCCCATGTGCTGCAACTACTGAAGCCCGCGTGCCTAGAGCCCATGCTCCTCAACAAGAGAAGCCACTGCAATGAGAATCCCTCACACCACAACAAAGAGTAGCCCCCGCTCAACACAACTAGAGAAAGCACATGCGCAGCAATGGAGACCCAACGCAACCAAAAATAAATAAATTTATTTAAAAAAATGGAATATGCAATAAAGCAGTTATACAAAAAAGAAGAGAGAGAGAGAGAGAGAGAAAGTGAAAGGTTTCACATCTAAATTAAATCTCTGGACAGTGAGATCATGTGTATTTTTTTTCTTCTGTGATTTTCTGTATTTTCCATACAATAAACATGTATCATTTTGTAATCAGAAATCAAAGTGTATAGGTCATTTAAAAATAGCAAAAGAAATTGGTATAAAGGAGAGAATTTTAAGATGGCTGAAAAAAGTTTAGCATAACATAGGTAGCTAATGAAGCCTTGCGTTTAAGATTAAATGCCTTAATACATTTAAACAGAATAAAAATGTAAGACTAAAATGGGCATATTTTAATACATTTTTTAAAACTTAGTAATTTTATAATAGTTGATTTTCTTAGTCATCCTCTCTTTCTTATGAATAACCTTTGTTTTCCTAGGGAGAGGATGGTAATGCCTCAGTGCAAGTTGAAGTGTTGTTTATAATTTTGTTTAGTTACTCACCCTGTCAGATCACAAAAGGCTACCAGGAAGTCGGTGCAGGATGTTGTGTGGGCAGCAGGAAGTTCTAATGAGGTTTAACAAATTTGGCCAAAGAAAATTCAAATAGGTGCACATAGTGGCCAGCCTTGCTCCACTTCATTCATGTGCAATCTGGATTACTTCAGCCAAGATAATTAGGTTGGTCATGATTTGTATAATCAAAATACATTTTTTGATTCAATGAAACAAATGAAAAGGAATGGTTTCCATTCTCTACTTCTGTTTTTTACTGGTAGTGGTGTTATGTGTTTAGATCAATAAATTTATATTTAAAGCAAGCATTTCCATTTTGAAATTTTTTTCAGGGAAGATATAATGACTTTTAGTGTAGTATATCATAAGCAATTTATGAGTATGATTTATGATCCCCCCCATATGATTACCTCCAATACAATTCTTCTGTCTGCAGAAGAAGGAACAATAATGTATTGTTTCTCTCCTCTTTGTAGTATATTATCTCATGATTCTTCCAATAACCCTGGAAGGAGGGAGAACAGGCATTTTTTTTTTTTTTGTGGTACGTGGGCCTCTCACTTTTGTGGCCTCTCTGTTGGGGAGCACAAGCTCCAGACGCGCAGGCTCAGCGGCCATGGCTCACGGGCCCAGCCGCTCTGCGGCATGTGGGATCTTCCCAGACCAGGGATCGAACTTCCATCCCCTGCATCGGCAGGCAGACTCTCAACCACTGCGCCACCAGGGAAGCCCTGGTTTGGTTTGTTGAATTATTTTGTTTGTTTACATTCCACATAAGAGTGAAATCATATGGTATTTGTCTTTCTCTGTCTGACTTATTTCACTTAGCATAATACATCCATGTTGTTGCAACTGGCAAGATTTCATCTTTTTTATGGCTGAGTAGTATTCCACTATATATATATACACACCACATCTTCTTTATCCATTCATCCATTGATAGGCATTCAGGTTGTTTCCATATCTTGGCTATTGTAAATAATGCTGCAATGAACATAGGGGTGCATATATCTTTTTGGATTGGTGTTTTTATATTCTTTGGATAAATACCGAAAAGTGGGATAACTGGGTCATATGGTAGTTCTATTCTTAGTTTTTTTGAGGAATTCCATACTGTTTTCCTTAATGGTTGCACTAGTTTACATTCCCACTAATAGTGCATGAGGGTTCCCTTTTCTCCACACACTAACCAACACACATTATTCTTGCCTCTTTGATAATAGCCATTCTAACAGGTGTGAGGTGATATTGTTGCTGAGTATTTTATGTATAAGCATAACTTGTGGGATGTAATTACTAGGGCTTTGTAACTGTTTCCCAGAGTCACTCTGAACTCATTTTGTGAGGCTGGTTCTTCCGTTGTTCTAGATGAAATTCAGGGCAGATTGCACAACTTATCACTTTCAGTTAATGAAAGGTTCTTCAAGGGAGTAATTAGTATGTTTGGCCCAGTGTAGTCAACAAAACTTCAATCTCTATTTAAAGCTAAAATTTCTTCCTCTACCTCTGCTCAGGCCTGTTGCAGACAAAAGGCCTGTTAGGAAAGAGATGGACACTTTTGGCTTTTCTTTTTTTCCTTCTAGGATTCATTTTCTCTAGTTTGCTAATCCCATCAGAGTCACAATAGAATAGAAAGGAGAGGAAAGGGCCAGTGGGCCAGTTCTTATCTAATACCGTTGTGAGCAGCACTGAGTTTTCTGCCTTGACATCTTGTGAAACTCTTTCTTTCTCTTATCAGGTCTTTTGCAGGTTCTTTGGAGACCCACCCAGTTCCTAGGAAACTCTTTTCTATAGTTTCTTGGTGGATATCATGTATTCTCCCTGGTTGGTCACTTATATCTCCTTCTTCAATCTCTAGACATCTGTCGGTGCCTCCACCATTTTTTCTGCTAAAGCTCATTTATCTCTTCAGACAGCCCTTGAACCCTTTTAGACAGGATCTAGGACAACTCCACCTTGGCTTTGTTTTCACAGCCCACATCTTTTCACAGGGGAAATATTCACATATTCTTTGTTTCAACAAACTCTGAGAGTGTAACTTGCCTAAGGCAGCAGCTTCTCACTTTACTGTGAGAATGGTTAGCACACATTTCCTAAGCATGCATCAGATACCAGTTCACTGTGTCTTCAAAACCGATGAGATTTATATCAAACTTTTCAGGTAATCTCACTAAAGTTCCTTGCCCTAGGCTGCAGGTGAGGGACAGGTACCCTTTTCCCTGGGTGGGAGGTGGGGCTGAGTCGAAGGGGCACTCAGTACAGCAGCAGCTCTCTCTAAAAATCCTCTTCTAATTGAACCCCTTTTACCCTCAACGTGCGTGACAGGGGTTCAAGGGCCACAAAACTGACTTCTACTACTACTTCCTTTGAAAATTCTGCTTTATGGCCTTGCATTTCATTTTGTCTTAGGATATATGCTGTCTTGGTATCTTAGTTAAATTTCTATTTAACAGCCTGTTAATTCTGCATTACTTTATATAAAATGTATGTTCCTACAAAGTTGCTTATAAATTTGGTTTTTTTTTTTTTTTTTTGCGGTACGCGGGCCTCTCGCCGCTGTGGCCTCTCCCGCTACGGAGCCCAGGCTCTGGACGCGCCGGCCCAGCGGCCATGGCTCACGGGCGCAGCCGCTCCGCGGCACGTGGGATCCTCCCGGACCGGGGCACAAACCCACGTCCCCTGCATCGGCAGGCGGACTCCCAACCACTGCGCCACCAGGGAAGCCCAAAATTTGGTTTTTAATTGAATCCCATTTTGCCATCGACTTAAATAAGTCAGTTGCAGAGATGCTTTATTTTTCTGATTTGTTTTCAAGTGGAACTGACTTTTGAACATTTGACAAATTATATATAATCTGATACACTGAAACCTAAGTCAATTAAATTTAATAAGACAAATCTATTTGTACATCTAGATCCTCTTCCAGCAAATGCACTTCTCCACTTTCTTATTTGTATTCACTGGGAACTGCAATGCATTGACATAATCCTGGGCCCACGGACATTGTTAATTTCTCCAGTGGTGAGCACCTAACCTAACCTAAGTCAAGGAGTCCCTCATGAGGATTTAGAGAACTTAGTACCAGAAAGAGCATTACAAACGGCTGTCTCTAGTGCCTGAGGTAGTAAGATATAAAACTGGGAGCTGTTAGTTACAACCATGTTTCCTACTATGTAAGGAAAACTGATCTGCATTGTGGGAGAAGACAGAAGCAGGAGCACAGATGGGAGCAGAGACACAACATTCAGAATCTTGAGGCTGTTCCAGTTCATGCTTCTTGTTTTACCTGAGTTCCAGCTGTAGTCCTTCTCTTCTTGCATAAGTTAGCTCAGACTGGGCTTCTGGTAGTTGGAGTCTCCAAACACTTTCTCTTTAGAGCCTACTAAGTTTCCTCAAATATTTTTTTTGAAAATAGAAAATATGAAATTAGGGTATAATATGACTAAATTCATGTACACACACATAATATAATGACTTATACAGAGTCAACATCTAGAAGACATTTGAAGACATTAAAGGGGAAGGTTAATTAAAACGAACAACAATAACAAAGAAGAATCAACACTACAACAACTTTAAAAAGCAGTACATTTTGACAACAGAAGGTTTCAATGTTTACAAAATTAACTTTAACCATCACTTGCCCTTTTTTTTTTGTAGCACAAAGTTACATTATATACTTCAGGGCTTAAATAGATGATTGAGTCACTGAGAAATCATTCACAGGGATTATAAAGTTCCTGACTCCATATGAAACTTTGATTTTGATATTAATAGTAGGATGCTGATGCAATAGATTGTGTGTGCAACATAAAAAATAATTTTTAAGATAAATATATTACATTTTTTCTGTTGATTTACTTTAGTTTTATTGGAGAGCATAGTGAGTGAATATGGACAGAGAATATTTGTTTAAAAAGACAAAAATATGTTGTGTTATACCCAGGTTTTAAATAATATTTTAGTTCTGTATATTTTTGAGTATATTTTAGGAATCCATAACTATTATATTGATTACTAAAAAAATAAAGACACACTAATCTTCCTTCTTTCCTTTGATCTCCTCCTGCCTGCATTTCCCTCTCTGTTTTTACTAGTATTTATCCCAAAGCTATTCTTCATCTTTAAGTTGCAGCACCCTCTACTGAGTTGGTAGCAACATTACATTGTGGCTATTCTTCCAATAGTGGATCCTTTTCCTTCGAAATGAAAAATAACACTTCGAAAATGTACTAAAAAGATGGACTTTCTGCAAATTGAATTGCTTGCAGACTATTTCAAACTTATTAAAAAGATACAAGTACAGTCACGTTACTACAAAGAAACAAGTGATCATGAGTTTGAAGGTATTATGAAGACACAAGCAAACAATGTAAAAGATTTAATTTTTGAGTATATATAGCAATAAGGTATGAATGAAATAAAAAAAGCATAAAGTCCCATTTTAAATATGAGTTATGAACACTTTAAAATGAAAAATGTGCATTTGAAATTTCTCTCTGCACAGTAAAACTGTTAAAATGAATGTTAGAGGAGCAAATTTTTATTGTTCTGTAGATTCTTAGTTTTATTGTTATTTACATGGCCCAAATTTCTTCCAGTTACAGTATCCTGGAGGTATAGTTATTTTGTCTCCTCTGACTAAATTGTACGCTCCGTGAGTACAGACACCCCTCTATATTTCTGTATCTAAAAATATTTAAAAACATGAATTCACACCAATACCACTAATTCAAATCCAACACTATAGGGTTCATTCTAGCTTTCCTCTTGGCATATTTGTAACTCACTTCCCTGACAAGAAGCCTAGCTCTCATTATCCTCAGTATATTTATTTATTTGCTCTATCCTCTTGTATGTAACTAGTCTCCCAACCATTAGACTGCCGCCCTGCTCAGCTTCCTTTTTTCCTTAAGCTTTGATCCATGCTGGGCAGCTTTCCTCAAGCCTGCCTAATAGCTTTTAACTGGCGATTCCAGGAGGAAGAGAGGGAGGGAGGGAGGGAAGTAGGGAGGAAGATGGAGGCTTTACATACAAAAACATAAGTATAGAATATTGATACAATTTCCATGATTATTGATTCTTCAATAGATGTGCAACTTTCTTTCCCTGCACTTTCAATCTATTGGTCTTCAGGACAAAATTTACACAAATGTTCACAAACTGAAGATGGTCTGAACACAGTCTTTCACATAATTATTTTCAAAGCGATGAGGTATGTGGTTTTGAATCCAGTTTGAATTTGACACAACTGGTTTGAAATGGGAATTATTTACATGATTCAGTAATAATGGCAGTTGTTCAGTAATTAAGTGCCATGTTTTAGTGATTGAGAGTTGTCTGCATTTACCTTTTGGGGGATTGGAGATAGTGGATAGGCTGAGCAAGAGACAGAATTCACCTTCTTATCTGGATTTCGGTCTCCTAAATGCCTTGGAAAACCTGGGGAGAATAGCCACTTATCTTAATGTTATAAATGAGTCAAAACTTAAAATGATTATTGTTCCCCTAAAGACTACAAGAACATTCAAATTTAAAACTCACTGTATGATAAAATTGTCTTTCCAGTGATGGCTTTACAGTGAGCCAATCAAACTCTTAGCCCACTTTGTGATCACTTAAATTTGAGACAGCAAATGACCAGGATTTTGAAATAGGATCAGGTCTTTGTGGACCAGCTGAGACTTTGGCCTTATTGGAACTAAGTGTTCCAGTAAATAAAAAGGGTAAACTTGTTTACCAGCTAAAACTCTGAAAATCTAAAACGATTATTCAAGCAGATCCCCCTAACTATACGGTATTCAAAGTAGGTGTTGAAAGAGGTCTTTGAAGACCAAAGTAGATGAAATTAAGCTCAAAAGTTGTTCCAGTGGAAGACAGTAGTACTTGAGAAGGCTAGATGCTGGGAAAAATGGAAACAAGCTGAACCCCAGACTTCTGTCCTGACCGTGGACATAACTTGGGCTAAGGAAGCGAATGAGTTCAGGGTTTCTGCTCTTGACCTCTGTAGGAACACTGGTCTCTGAGAATTACCAGCATACATGTGGGTAGGGATGCTGTCTCTCATGCAGATGTTTAAATATCTATATAACATTTTCTTTTCTCATGCTTGAAGTTGCTATTGTTAATTATACCTTTATTAGGTGTGGTAACAGTGTTTTCTTAACTCACTGCAGACAGATACTTTTATTTAAAAAATTAAAAACGAATTATTAGAAAATTGAAATAAAAAGACAAGCCTTGAGGTTTTCTTTTTATGTACTAGATTCAACAAATAGGAACTTATCAAACTGCTGTAAAGTTTCTAAATGCCTCCTCTTAATCTCTGGTTTACCTTGTTGTGAACAGGTAACAGCCTGCAGTCTGGCACCAGTGTGCAAACTACACTTTGAGTGGTAGCAGAGCTTCTTAAACCTGAATGTGTGAAAGATCACCTGAGGCTCTTGTGTAAGTGCAACTCTTATTTAGTAGACCTGGGGTGGTGGTGCTGAGATTCTGTATTCCTAACAAGCTCTCAAGTGATACTGATGCTGCTGGTCTGCAACCACGCTTTTCTGTAGCTAGTCTTGAAGTTTATGTACTTCATAAGCTACTTTGATTTTCACAGTGATCTTTTGAGCTAAGAATTCTTATTCCATTTTACTTATGTTTAAGTCAGATTTATTGAGGTATATTTCCAGAGAGTGCACAGTGCCGTGCATTTTAACAAGCTCATACAGTTGCATAAACACCACCATAATCAAAACACAGAACAGTTCCATCACTCCCTCCCTGTCCCTCAGCACCTGACAACCACTGATCTGTTTTCTGTCTCTATAGTTTTGCCTTTTCTAGAATGTCATGTAACGTATGGTTGCATTCATCAGTTCATTCCTTTTTATTGCTGAGTGGTATTCCACTGTATGTATGTAACACAGGTTGCTTATCTATTCACCCATTTAAGAAATTTTGCTTATTTCTGGGTTTTGGAAATTATGAAGAAAACTGCTATAAACATTCTTGTACAAGTTTTTGTGTGAACATAAGTTTTCTCAGTCAAAATTTTGATAGGTAATTCCTCTATTTACTCCAAAGAAAGAAAAGAAAGAAAGAAAGAAAGAAAAGAAGAAGAAAAACATTTAAGTCTGAGATGACCATTTCAAGCAGCTTCTCTTAAGTACAGAGTGTTCATAGCAGGGATTGAAAGAGGTTTTTAAAGACGGATAGAAAATCTGATGACGTTTGAAAGCCTTTCCAAAGGAAGAGGATAATTCTTAACAAAACTGGAAATTGTAAGTAAAATAAGCAAACAAATTGGTTTCAAGATGATTTTACTCAACAAGCAGTCCTCAGTTTACAAACTCTAGATTTGCATATGTCTTAAATATATAAAATAGTATGAGGGGAAGTAAATTCAAGGTCTGAGTTCCTGGATTTTGTTGGAACTAGTTTTTGTTTAGTGTTTCAGAAAACGTGGGCAGATCCTTATTTATAGTACAAGTACAGATCTGTATCCCCTGCAGGTAACAGGAACACTGTGATAGTTTCTATAAGCAGCTGTGGATGAACAGAGAATTATTACAATTAATATCTCATCTGATTGGCACTTGAGAGTGTTACGATCTTTCACATACAATATACAACCTTGTTGTTATGAGGCAGATATTCATACTCTCATTTTACTGAGGAGAGAGGCTACCCAGGGAGGTTATGCCACATCTCCAAGTTTACACAGCTGAAGGATTAGGACCCTGTCTGGTATTTTCTTTGGAGGTCCACTGTTCCTTTGCTTATCCCATGTTATGCAGTAAGAATTTCTGTCTTTCCTGGGCAATAAACCCCAAGCCTTGTAACTGCATCCATCTTGAGAAGGAGGGGCCTGAGGTTTTCCTAATAAGTGCTGATGGCAGATGCTCCCTAAG
The DNA here is from genome assembly GCF_964374135.1 of Grampus griseus. Taxonomy (NCBI): domain Eukaryota; kingdom Metazoa; phylum Chordata; class Mammalia; order Artiodactyla; family Delphinidae; genus Grampus; species Grampus griseus. The sequence continues at coordinate 88,391,797 of NC_139017.1, forward strand.
ATTTATCGGGGCAGATCACACTAACTAAGCTGTAGGACAAAGTAAACCCTCTTTTTACCACTGCCCACCTGGATGGATGTTGATAATTTCTGCAAAAGACCCTTGAGTGCCCCCCAACCCCGCGCCCAGTTTTGTGGAGCTATAATTATATGATACTGTATTAGTTTTAAGTGTTCCTTTTTGTTTCTTAATTGCTTTCAGATTTAACTCCTCTGCTTCTTAAAGCTTAATTCCCATCCCAAGTGAGCAGCCACCCAACTCTCTCATTTTTTGTAAATAGAAAACAGTCCCACATATATACACTAACAAACGTAAAATAGATAGCTAGTGGGAAGCAGCCACATAGCACAGGGAGATCAGCTCAGTGCTTTGTGACCACCTAGAGGGGTGGGATAGGGAGGGTGGGAGGGAGGGAGACGCAAGAGGGAAGAGATATGGGAATATACGTATATGTATAACTGGTTCACTTTTGTTATAAAGCAGAAACTAACACACCATTGTAAAGCAATTATACTCCAATAAAGATGTTAAAAAAAGAAAAGAAAAGAAAACAGTCCCAGAGATGTGTAGTGTCCGTGGAGTTGCACTAAAAAGTGCGAGATCTGCGCGAGACAAAGCCCGAGAAGGCCCGGTGTCCCTGCAGAGAGGACTGTTTCTGGGCAGTTCGCCAGGGTACCAAGCCCGATGGGCAGGGAGCTTGAAGTTAAGTAACCTGAGCTTCCAGCTGCTCCCTCAATCCTCCCGTTCACCACCACCACCACCCCTCCTCCGTCCCCCGTCCCACCTTTAATACCCTGATGCAGAATCCCACAACCTCCCGGGACTGGCTCCTCGGGCCGCACCCCTGACAGCTCCAGTAGGGACGCCGCAGAGCTTACCTCCCAGGTCCCACAGCCCCTCCCGGGCCGCACCCTGCAACCCTTTTACTTCCTGCCCGCTCAAGGCAGTGCCTAGCCCGTCCCCCGCGCCTATCGGGGAGGCCGGCGCCGGGCGAGCTCCTCCCCAGGCAGCAGCGGGAGCGGCCACTCCCCGTGCACCGAGCCGAGCTCGGGTGGGGACTTGGCTCTTTTCAGCTTGTGCGCCGCGGGTCCCTTACAGCCAGGCCGCGGGCCCCTTACAGCCAGGCCTCGCGCCCCTTACAGCCAGGCCTCGCGCCCAAGCAGCCTTCGGCCTCCCTGGCTTCCCTCGGCTGGGCCGGCCCGCGCCTCCGGGACCATGCTGCGCTGGCTGCGGGGCGTCGTGCTGCCTGCGGCGGCCTGCCAGGACGCGGAGCCTCCGACGCGCTACGAGACCCTCTTCCACAAGCTGGACCGCAACGGGGACGGCGTGGTGGACATCTGCGAGCTGCAGGAGGGGCTCAAGAGCCTGGGCATCCCCCTGGGCCAGGACGCCGAGGAGGTGGGTCGCTGCGGGGCCTGAGGGCCGGAAGGGCTGCGGGGACTCTGGGCGCTTCGAGGACGGAGGGCGGCTGCCCGCGGCTCTGCAGGAAGTAACTGGAAGTGTGGCTTCCAACCCGCGAGTGGGTTCAGAAGCTCGGGAATGGGGCCAGGTACCCCGGAACGGATGCGCATCAGGATCTGAAAGGCTACCGGTACTTTTACAGAAAAATTAGGGCAGTGGACCCTCTGACTCACTCTGAGAATTAAAAATCCTGTGCCCAGTACTTTTGGTCTGAATGCATCCCAGGGCTTTTTAAGCCTATGCAAAAATTTAGCCACTTTTTTTCTTTTTTCTTTTTTTTTAGCTCTCACACTTCAGTGAGCCCCAAGTTCTGTAAAAAGTCTCACATTTTGTATCTCTTCGAAGCTGCTTTCTTACACCAGCTAGTTTGTCTACTGTTTCAAAACTGTTTGAAAACCAGTGGTATGTTTCCCCCAACCTCCTGTTGAGGAGGAGAGGCAACATTCCATTGTTTAAGACATTCTTAATGCCCTAAGTACATAAGTTGACCTGAAGGGTTGGCCCATCCTACGAGCAATTTCAGCTTCTCTGAGTCATTTTAATTGTGTCCCTGAAGTGCAGCCCCTATCAGCAGAGATATTTGGAACCTCTCCAACCCCACTGAAATGTAGGAGGACACTTTGGCATTCCCTATCCCAAGAGTAAAGTGCTATTAAGCTATAAGAGCCAAAAACTTTTTATAGTAGTTATATTTTAAGCTACTCATTCAATGTCTTTAGTAGTTACAGGCCTCTTCAGGTTACTATTTCTTCTTGAGTCAGATTTAGTAAGTTACAACTTTTAGGAAACTGCACTTTCTGTCCAAGGCTCATAATATTTATATTCACTTGTGATTTTTAAAAAGTTCTGACTGTTCTGTAGTTATGTTCTCTGTTTTATTCCTGATATCTCCCCCCCCACCCCTGTTTCCTCTTCAATCTTGCCAAATCTTTTTTTCTTGCCAACCTTTTTTTTTTCCCTTTCAACCTTTGTCTTTTTTATTCATACACTGAAAGAGCCAATTTTTGGTACTTTTTGAAGATTGTCTCCATTTTTTAAATTTTCTTCCATTAACTTTTGTTTAGTTCCTTCTACTTTCTTTGGGTTTACTCATTTGTCCCTTTTCTAATTTCTTGAGTTATTAATAAATGCTTGATTTATTAATTTTGAGCTACAATATCACTTTAATCACTTCTTTAGTTGCATCCCGTAAGTTTGTACTTTTGTTGTAATTTAGTTCTAAGTATTTTCTAATTTCCAATATGATTTCATCTTTGACCCATGAATTATTTGTGTGCTTTAAATTTCCAACTATATGCTTTTTTGGTTGGTTCTTTGAAAATATGAATAAAATAGACAAATCTCTGGCAAGACTGATTAATAAAAAGAGAGAGGAACTCAGGAATAAAAAATGTCTTTAATTTTCCAAAATTTATATAAGAACAAATTATAAAATAAGTTGTATAAACTGTGTGTATGCAAACATATAGAACAGGATGGTGTATATTTGTCACACACACAATATATGTATTCTATACATATACATAAAATATATTTTATACCTACATACATATACATAGTATCACTCTGTGCTCATGCCAGATATTATTAACTATTCCCAGCACTCTTTTTTGATGGGTATATTCTTCAATTAAATGTTAATAATAATTACTTCTGGATAGTAGGAGTTAAATTACCTTGTTACTTTTTTCTTCACAATTTTTGTATTATTTCAATTTTTTAAAATGATCATGCATTATTATTTTTATGATTAGGAAAAAATAGAGTTTTTTTTTTTTTTTAATAAATATCACCTCCTCTGTGATGAGCTTTTCTGGACCACCCCCTATAGAAGAGTTGGTCTCACCCTACTATTTGTAGATCTTTGTCTCCTATATCACTACTGCTATAATTTTCAAAAGGTACTATTTTTATTTATTGACTGTGCCCTCCACTAAGACCAAACATCTTGAAGATGAGGGTCATGTCTCAGTGATCTAAGCACAGTGGTACAAAAAGATTTAAGGCTGTGATTTGAAATACCCTAAACAAGACAGTGGCTCATTTGAAATAATTAAAAGAAAAAAAACCTTAACGGTAAAGCAGTTGTTAGTGCTTTTATTTCCAGCATATGTAGGACAAGAAAACCAAAAATTCTCCTGTTGCTAGATACCTAGAAATGTTGGATAAAATAAGACAAATATATAAAAGACTATTTTTTTAGAGCAGTTTTTTGTTTACAACAGAATTGAGAGGAAGGTACAGAGATTACCTACCCATACACCCTCTGCCTCTAAACATCACATACATAGTCGCCCCCATTGTCAACATCACTCATCAGAATGGTACATTTTTTACCAAAGGTGAACCTACATTGACACCTCATTATCACTTTAAGTCCATAGTTTACCTTAGGTTTCACTCTTGGTGTTGTATGTTCTATGGGTTTGGACAAATGTATAATGACATGTATCCATTATTATAATATCATATAGAGTATTATTACTGCCCTAAAAGTCCTCTGTGCTCTGCCTATTCATTCCCACATCCCCAACCACTGATCTTTTTATTGATTCTATAGTTTTTCCAGATAAACATCTTTTTACATACATAGATGAGCTTGTAAGAAAAACCACCTGGGTTTAAATCTTGGTTCTGCTACTTACTAGTTAACTTTGGGCCATTAAAAATATCTTTTTAGCTTCAGTTTTCTCATCTGTGACAGAGGTAACATGAGTACTTACAGGGTTATTGTGAATAGATGAATTAAAATACGTAAAGTATTTAGAATAATTCATGGTACCTAATAAGCAATCAGTTAGCCTTTAAATTATCTAAAACTGTTACTACTGTCAAAATTTCCTCTATAATTGCACATTTGCTAACTTTCCTTTATAATTCTGTTGATTTTCCCTTTTATTTTAAAAACAGACTATATAATGGACTATACTGCTGGTGTATTCAAATTTAGCATTGTTTTAGCTTCTCGGTGAATTGCTCCTTTCATCGTTATGCTTTCTTGCCTACCCTTATAGCATGGTTCCCCCCATATTTTACAAATGCCTGAGTCATTGCACTAGCCAGGTGTTCCCCTTAAACAGGTTGTTTTCCCAGGTCACCGCTGGGAAATCTTCAGCTTTGGGCTCCCACCTTGTACAAAGCATCATCCTTCCCCCATGTTCCACTCCGGGCTCTTTGCCTGCTGGGCAGTGAATGAGCCAGTTCCCAAACCCCATGTTCTTACCTCTTGTCTTGGGCTACTGCTGGTGCTAACTGCGTCATTTCTGATTCTCCTAGGAGCAGAAACCACGATGGGATTGAGTGTGCAAAAGAAGGGTAAGGGAGAGGAAACAGGAGTGTTCGCCTGTAGAGTGATCTGACCTGGCCTCCACAGGCCACTCCATGGCACCCACAGATGTGCTTCTCAGCATAGGTGTGGGGAGTGCTCCCTTATCGTTCTCAGCCTCTCTTCCTCAGGGAGGACAGTGGGACAAACTACGGTCCCCGTTGCTTCACTTGGTCACAACTGGTACTCATGATTTCCCTTCTTGACTATCTATTTTAAATTCCACTCACATTCAGCTAGAATCTCTGCAGATCTTTGTGACTTACCTGGTTGTGTGACCTAAACTTTCCTTTCTGCAGTATCTGAGCTTCTCAGGCCAATGTTGCTGCATGTGCCCATTCACAGTTATAACTGGGCATCCCTGGAGTCCACATGGATCATCTGAGTTCCGTAAGTATTCCTCTCTGTCTCGGTGGTGTAGAAGCAGCCCTGCTTCCTGCTGATCAGGGCCAATTTACACCTACTAAGAGGGTGACTTCTTTTCTTGCCTGTTGGTCCCTGGACACAAGGAGTTACAAATGTCCAGGTGGAAGCTATAGCTTGTAGTTCAGTGGGACCCTCATTGTGTTCCCTGACAGGAGTGTATCTATCCTGCTTGGGGACCAGAAGCTAACACTGCAGAGCCCAGAGTTGTGGGGATGGGAAAAAAAAAGTTCCCATTGGGTCATTGGGAGTGATAGTAAGTGGGACCACTCCTGCTTCCACCTTTTAGTTCCTGGACTCATGTGTTCTTCCTTTTGGGGGCACAGAGCCACATGGTAGGTCTCTGATTTAGTGTACATAACGGTATCCCGAAGGGTGGCAACCCATTTTTGCCAAATATTGTCTCCTAGGTGGTGCTTCGGCTGTGCTTTCAGTAGGACATTGCAGCATTCTGTGAGGTTGGCTGCTTCCTGATGGTGTGGGGTGTGAAATGGCCAGTGGATCCAGTGGTCTCGGGCCCAGGTGCGCACCTCTTACACTATGACGGGATCCCCTGGTCAGATGCTGTGTTCTGTAGGGATTTCACGCCTGTGGATCAGGCATTCCACAAGCCCCCAGATAGTGGTGCTATCTGAACCTTTGTGGGCAGGAAAGGGAAACCCCTACCTTCCTCTGAGGAAGACCCAGTGCCCCTTACACCACAGGAGGCACCCAATATAACTGACTTTCCACCGAGTGACCAGTTGGCCTTCTTGAGGAATAGTGTCATGTCAGGGCCAGGCAAGGGCCAGATCATGAAAGGCATTGAGGACCTGCCAGGTGGTTTGGACTTTTATCAATTGAGTGATGGGAGCACTTGGGAGATTTTAAGCAAGAGGGGACACAGGCAGACTTATGACTTAGGAAGATCACTCTGGTGGCTGTGCAAAAACAGGAGGAAGAGAGGGTGTGGAGGGGAGCCTGGGTGACAGTAGCCAATCACATACTTGGAATTAGGGTTACATGGTCAGTCTTTATGGGGGAGAATTTCAGAGGCATAGGTCAAGGGTTTGTATAATGTCAAGGATTGGGGAGATTACCCACTGGAGTATCTAGAAATGAGAACTATGGGGTGATTCTTCAAGGGAAGGTTTCAAGATAATTTGCATCTAAAACAAATACTCAGCCTAAAGTGAAATCTCTATAAATTCCCGTCTGACTTGATCTCATCTCCATGTTGCCAAGCTTTTGTAACGAATTTGGCAAGTAGAAGAGAGCAAATTTCTATTTAAGTTCCTTTAGGCCTTAAATGGAAAGAATGTGGAACGTAATAAGGAATACAATAACTAATTGTTACTAAGTGTTCCAAAAGTATACAGGGAAGGGAAAAGACATCAAGGCAAGTTCTGAGACAAAATTAAGAACCAGCTAGAGGCGAACTCACTATGGTTTCTTCTGATATGAGTGACCCTGCTTTTCCATGTGTTTCCAAATCTCCTCATTACGAAATTAGTGTTTTAGAAGAGATAAAATTCACATTAAGTTCTCCTGTGACTCAGGAATTGAGAGTAGAAGGTAGTATGAGGAACAAGGAGATACAGTAGTTATTACTAATTTTCCCATAAGAATCTAGTAATCCTGTCTGCTTTTTGCATTATTTTCCATCGTTTCCTCCCTCCTCCCTCTTTGCCTCCCCCTCCTCATTGTTTTTCATCAAAGGCCACGTTAGAACATTTTAAAAGGCAATCTCAATGTTTGGATGTCACTTGAGGTACTCTGAGGAAAAAAATTTCAAAACATCAAAGAGCAGAAGAAATAATCTGAATTTTAATTTACTGAAATGGAAATCAGAAAAATAAACTGATGATGAAGAGTCAGCAATTTTAGCTGGAAGTATGCTTATTTTGGTTCAATTTAGGCTTGGAAGACTTCAGAATAGTGTAGAACCAAAAAAAAAAAAAATCTGGATTTAGAATTAAGGCAATAAAATGATGAGATGATCAAGTCTATGTTTTGCTCTCTTCTATCAGTTATATAAAATGCTGTTAGTCTGTTTTCTTTATTCAGAAGTCTGGCTGTGACTTCTATCTTTTCTACTTGGTCTTAAGACTCTTGCGCCTGCCTGGATGTCTGTCTTCTATGACTCTTTGTGACTACTTGCATTCTCTGCAATGCCCAGGGAAGGATCATTCCCTGTGGACTGTAAAATTCTCTTTTGTTGGAGAATTCCTTGTTGATTGGGCCACAGCACATCTTGTGAAACAACATTAGATGTTTGCCACTGCTCAACAGCTCTGGGGAGAAACGTTTATTGTGAAGCTTGCAGTAGTACTTATGACTAACCATGGCATAATCTCTTCCTGGCAAACGCATGGGTAGTTCAAGGACATGGGATGGTCCTCTTTGTGTTTTCCGTACTTGACATGATGAGTAAATAGAGCAAAAACTGACAGATAACGGCTTGATTAGATTATCTTTATGAATTAAAAAAATTTTATTTTGGGGGAGCAGTTTTATGTTCACAGCAAAATTAAGAGGAAGGTCTAGAGATTAACCATATCTCACCTGCCCCCACGCATGCATAGCCTCCCCCATGATCAACATCTGACACCGAGTGGTAACATTTGTTACAGTTGATGAACCTACATTGACATATCACCCCAAGTGCATAGTTTACCTTAGGTGTTGTATATTCTATCGGTTTGGACAAATGTATGATGACGTGTATCCATCTTTACAGAATCATACAGGGTATTTTTCACTGCACTAAAAATCCTCTCTGCTCTGCCTATTCATCCTTCTACCCATTTCTCCAACTGTCTGGCAACCGCTGATCTTTTTAATGTCTCTATAGTTTTGCCTTTTCCAGAATATGATATTGCTAGAATCATACAGTATGTAACCTTTTCAGGTTGGCTTCTTTCACTTAGTAATATGCACTTAAGATTTCTCCATGTCTTTTCATGGCTTGATAGCTTTTTTCTTTCTCGCACTGAATAATAGTCCGTTGTCTGGATGTACCACAGTTTACTTACCCGTTCACCTACATCTTGGTTGCTTCCAGTTTTGGCAATTATGAATAAAGCTCCTACAAACATTTGTGTTTAGATTTTCATGTGCACCTACATTTTCAGCTCCTTTGGGTAGATACCAAGGAGCATGATTGCTGGATTATATGGTAAAAGTGTGTTTAGTTTTGTAAGAAATTGCCAAGCTGTCTTCTAAAGTGTACCATTTTGCATTCCCACCAGCATGAGAGTTCTTGTTACTCCATATGAATTTTAACATTCAAGTTTTTAAAGAGTACTCCATATTTTTAAAAGTAACTTATGTAAAAAGTGGAATTTTGACTGTGAAACTATACTTCCACATTTCCAGTGGTGCCCGATGAGGGACCAACATGTATGTGTATAGGGAAGCCGGAGCTCTCAGTGGTTACGGAAAGTGGCGATTAAGAAGACGCCATAAACATTGTTTATGAGTATCTCCTGGACCCCAGTTGACTTAACTTCTGCCCATTTTGAGATTATCCTCCCAAGTGTGCTGCCGGAATCTGTGCAGATGGAGATGGGACTCCTGTTCAGCAGCCTTGCTCTGGAGCCACTGCAGATACTGAGTGAAGATAAGGAACTGGGGGAGAGGATCACAGAAGGAAAGGCCCACATGGTCAGATTTTCATTCTGGTCCCAAGCTTCATTACAATAATTCCCAAGTGCCTTAACCTTAGAAGAAGAAGTCTTAGGTATGACCAGACAACTTAAAAAACAAAAAAATGTTGGACCAACACCACCAGTCATTATGGCCCCACAGTCCATGTCTCAAAACTCCCCTACCCACTTTTCTCTAAAAAGAAGTTCTACCTTTAGAGACAGACCTGTGTGGAGGTCTCTCAGGAAGCTTCTGGAGACAAGGCTCCTCCTGGAGTGAGATGGGAAACAGGGAGTCTGATTGGCTGATCTGGGAGTGAGGCCGGAACTCCATGGCCTCACACTCCTGGCCTGGCCTCCAGCACCAACCCCTCCGAGGCTCCCAGCGCATCTCGTGCTTCTGCTCTGGAGCCGTGGCGATGAACCGTCCCCTTTCCGTTCTGTACCTGGCCCAGGGGCTTTGGCTTTGGTAGCAGAGAGGCAGCTGCTACCTTAGGTCTTTTCCAACTCGGCCTGTGGTGGGCAGAGATCACCATCCTCCCTCTCACTTCCAGCTCGGGGAGACTAACGGGGGTCAGAGCGTGGACCACCGGAAGCACCTCTGCCGCCAGAGACATCCCAGATGGACGCCTTCGATGAAGAACTGTTTTCATACCTAGACCATAATGAAGATGGGACCCTGGACATCCTTGAACTTCAGGAAGGCCTGCAGGACGTAGGGGTCATTCAGGACGAAGGGAAGGTGGGCTTCAGTGGGGCTGTGGTCAGAGAGATGTTGGGTCTGAGAATTCTGGAGGGGCCTTGGGCAGAGAAGGGTAAAGCCAGATTTACACGTTCCCAAGCTTGATGCTGGGCCCCACTATAGTTTTCAGGTCTGTTACCAGCGTTACTGTATGAAGAATAACAACGTTACTAATACTCCTCTCAAGAATTTTTCTCAATTTTCTCCCTGGCTCTAATAACACTTCTAAATTCAAATTGCTCTCAAGATGTTGGCTGCAACCTTGTTTTTGGAGTCACCTTGTTCAGTGTACTCACCTGTTATTAGTAGCCTAGATGTGCATTTAAGCCAAAGATGCTCTCTTCCCACTTTAGGGAACTGGCATAATCACTGTGCATTTTGGGAGTTATGTGGTAGTTGGAAATTCTCTAATAGTGTATTTTGGTTTCCGTTCTTGGAAGGAGGGCAGTCAGTCTGAGTGGCTTGTACTCTTGGGGTTTCTCCCAGGCTGATGTTTCCTCATAAGGTGCCTTTATCATCACTTTTTTTTTGCGGTACGCGGGCCTCTCACTGTTGTGGCCTCTCCCATTGCGGAGCAACAGGCTCCGGACGCGCAGGCTCAGCGGCCATGGCTCACGGGCCCAGTCGCTCCGCAGCATGCGGGATCCTCCCTGACCGGGGCACGAACCCGTGTCCCCTTCATCGGCAGGCGGACTCTCAACCACTGCATCACCAGGGAAGCCCTATCATCAGACTTTTGAAGAATGAGCTTGGGCATTTTTTCCTTTGCAAATCTTTTCCCCAGCAACCTAGATGAGAGGATCCTTCTCAGTATGCCGTGCCTAATGCATATTTCTATCAGTATATTTCCAAGTTATCTTCTGTTCAGAAGTTATTATTGAGTATAATTATTACTTTCCAGTGATCTTTGCTCTTTGGATGTTTAACCCAATAGATGGAGATCCATGAGAGTTAAAGACTGGCAAATTCATTTAAGATAATTAGCACTTCATGCTCAAAAAACTGTCAAATGAGTTCTGTCGTGTTAAGATTTGGTAAAACTCTTCCTATTAGCCATGTGAACTTTGGGAGTCTTTATTTTGTCATTCACTTAGTCATTGATCATTTGTATTTTTAGCGCCTTCTATATGCCAAGTACTCTGTCCTGGTTTCCTCATTTGTAACATCAGAGGCCTGGACTGGATGTTGTCCATGGACCAGACCAGTCCAAAATATTATCTCTGTAAAGTTTACTTGGATTTTTTTTGTTTTTTTTGCCTCTAGGTTTTTATTCTTTTTTTTCTTTTTTTCATTTTAACATCTTTATTGGAGTATAATTGCTTTACAATGGTATGTTAGTTTCAGCTTCACAACAAAATGAATCAGTTATATATATACATATGTTCCCATTTCTCTTCCCGCTTGCGTCTCCCTCCCTCCCACCCTCCCTATCCCACCCCTCTAGGTGGTCACAAAGCACTGAGCTGATCTCCCTGTGCTACGCGGCTGCTTCCCACTAGCTATCTACCTTACGTTTGGTAGTGTATATATGTCCATGCCTCTTTCTCGCTTTGTCACCGTTTACCCTTCCCCCTCCCCATAGCCTCAAGTCCATTCTCTAGTAAGTCTGTGTCTTTATTCCTGTTTCACCCCTAGGTTTTTCATGACATTTTTTTCTTAAATTCCATATATATGTGTTAGCATACGGTATTTGTCTCTCTCTTTCTGACTTACTTCACTCTGTATGACAGACTCTAGGTCTATCCACCTCATTACAAATAGCTCAATTTCGTCTCTTTTTATGGCTGAGTAATATTCCATTGTATATATGTGCCACATCTTCTTTATCCATTCATCCGATGATGGACACTTAGGTTGTTTCCATCTCTGGGCTATTGTAAATAGAGCTGCAATGAACATTTTGGTACATGACTCTTTTTGAATTATGGTTTTCTCAGGGTATATGCCTAGTAGTGGGATTGCTGGGTCATATGGTAGTTCTATTTGTAGCTTTTTAAGGAACCTCCATACTGTTCTCCACAGTGGCTGTATCAATTTACATTCCCACCAACAGTGTAAGAGGGTTCCCTTTTCTCCACACCCTCTCCAGCATTTATTGTTTCTAGATTTTTTGATGATGGCCATTCTGACCGGTGTGAGATGATATCTCATTGTAGTTTTGATTTGCATTTCTCTAATGATTAATGATGTTGAGCATTCTTTCATGTGTTTGTTGGCAGTCTGTATATCTTCTTTGGAGAAATGTCTATTTAGGTCTTCTGCCCATTTTTGGATTGGGTTGTTTGTTTTTTTGTTATTAAGCTGCATGAGCTGCTTATAAATTTTGGAGATTAATCCTTTGTCAGTTGCTTCATTTGCAAATATTTTCTCCCATTCTGAAGGTTGTCTTTTGGTCTTCTTTATGGTTTCCTTTGCTGCACAAAAGCTTTTAAGTTTCATTAGGTCCCATTTGTTTACTTTTGTTTTTATTTCCATTTCTCTAGGAGGTGGGTCAAAAAGGACCTTGCTGTGATTTATATCATAGAGTGTTCTGCCTATGTTTGATAGTTTGAGTTTGATAGTTTCTGGCCTTACATTTAGATCTTTAATCCATTTTGAGCTTATTTTTGTGTATGGTGTTAGGGAGTGATCTAATCTCATACTTTTACATGTAGCTGTCCAGTTTTCCCAGCACCACTTATTGAATAGGCTGTCCTTTCTCCACTGTACATTCCTGCCTCCTTTGTCAAAGATAAGGTGACCATGTGTGCGTGGGTTTATCTCTGGGCTTTCTATCCTGTTCCATTGATCTATATTTCTGTTTTTGTGCCAGTACCATACTGTCTTGATTACTGTAGCTTTGTAGTATAGTCTGAAGTCAGGAAGCCTGATTCCTCCAGCTCCATTTTTCGTTCTCAAGATTGCTTTGGCTATTCGGGGTCTTTTGTGTTTCCATACAAATTGTGAAATTTTTTGTTTTAGTTCTGTGAAAAATGCCAGTGGTAGTTTCATAGGGATTGCATTGAATCTGTAGATTGCTTTGGGTAGTAGAGTCATTTTCACAATGTTGATTCTTCCAATCCAAGAACATGGTATATCTCTCCATCTATTTGTATCATCTTTAATTTCTTTCATCAGTGTCTTATAATTTTCTGCATACAGGTCTTTTGTCTCCTTAGGTAGGTTTATTCCTAGGTATTTTATTCTTTTTGTTGCGATGGTAAATGGGAGTGTTTTCTTGATTTCACTTTCAGATTTTTCATCCTTAGTGTATAGGAATGCCAGAGATTTCTGTGCATTAATTTTGTATCCTGCTACTTTACCAAATTCATTGATTAGCTCTAGTAGTTTTCTGGTAGCATCTTTAGGATTCTCTATGTGTAGTATCATGTCATCTGCAAACAGTGACAGCTTTAATTCTTCTTTTCCAATTTGGATTCCTTTTATTTCCTTTTCTTCTCTGATTGCTGTGGCTAAAACTTCCAAAACTATGTTGAATAAGAGTGGTGAGAGTGGGCAACCTTGTCTTGTTCCTGATCTTAGTGGAAATGGTTTCAGTTTTTCACCATTGAGAACAATGTTGGCTGTGGGTTTGTCATATATGGCCTTTATTATGTTGAGGAAAGTTCCCTCTATGCCTACTTTCTGCAGGGTTTTTATCATAAATGGGTGTTGAATTTTGTCAAAAGCTTTCTCTGCATCTACTGAGATGATCATATGGTTTTTCTCCTTCAGTTTGTTAATATGGTGTATCACGTTGATTGATTTGCGTATATTGAAGAATCCTTGCATTCCTGGAATAAACCCCACTTGATCATGGTGTATGATCCGTTTAATGTGCTGTTGGATTCTGTTTGCTAGTATTTTGTTGAGGATCTTTGCATATATGTTCATCAGTGATATTGGCCTGTAGTTTTCTTTCTTTGTGACATCCTTGTCTGGTTTTGGTATCAGGGTGATGGTGGCCTCGTAGAATGAGTTGGGGAGTGTTCCTCCCTCTGCTATATTTTGGAAGAGTCTGAGAAGGATAGGTGATAGCTCTTCTCTAAATGTTTGATAGAATTCGCGTGTGAAGCCATCTGGTCCTGGGCTTTTGCTTGTTGGAAGATTTTTAATCACAGTTTCAATTTCAGTGCTTGTGATTGGTCTGTTCATATTTTCTATTTCTTCCTGATTCAGTCTTGGCAGGTTGTGCCTTTCTAAGAATTTGTCCATTTCTTCCAGGTTGTCCATTTTATTGGCATAGAGTTGCTTGTAGTAATCTCTCATGATCTTTTGTATTTCTGCAGTGTCAGTTGTTACTTCTCCTTTATCATTTCTAATTCTATTGATTTGAGTCTTCTCCCTTTTGTTCTTGATGAGTCTGGCTAATGGTTTATCAATTTTGTTTATCCTTTCAAAGAACCAGCTTTTAGTTTTATTGATCTTTGCTATTGTTTCCTTCATTTCTTTTTCATTTATTTCTGATCTGATTTTTATGATTTCTTTCCTCCTGCTAACTTTGGGGTTTTTTTGTTCTTCTTTCTCTAATTGCTTTAGGTGCAAGGTTAGGTTGTTTATTCGAGATGTTTCCTGTTTCTTAAGGTAAGATTGTATTGCTATAAACTTCCCTCTTAGAACTGCTTTTGCTGCATCCCATAGATTTTGAGTCGTCGTGTCTCCATTGTCATTTGTTTCTAGGTATTTTTTGATTTCCTCTTTGATTTCTTCAGTGATCACTTCGTTATTAAGTAGTGTATTGTTTAGCCTCCATGTGTTTGTATTTTTTACAGATCTTCTCCTGTAAATGATATCGAGTCTCATAGCGTTGTGGTCGGAAGAGATACTTGATACAATTTCAATTTTCTTAAATTTACCAAGGCTTGATTTGTGACCCAAGATATGATCTATCCTGGAGAATGTTCCATGAGCACTTGAGAAAAATGTGTATTCTGTTGTTTTTGGATGGAATGTCCTATAAATATCAATTAACTCCATCTCGTTTAATGTATCATTTAAAGCCTGTGTTTCCTTATTTATTTTCATTTTGGATGATCTGTCCATTGGTGAAAGTGGGGTGTTAAAGTCCCCTACTATGAATGTGTTACTGTCGATTTCCCCTTTTATGGCTGTCAGTATTTGCCTTATGTATTGAGGTGCACCTATGTTGGGTGCATAAATATTTACAATTGTTATATCTTCCTCTTGGATCGATCCCTTGATCATTATGTAGTGTCCTTCTTTGTCTCTTCTAATAGTCTTTGTTTTAAAGTCTGTTTTGTCTGATATGAGAATTGCTACTCCAGCTTTCTTTTGGTTTCCATTTGCATGAAATACCTTTTTCCATCCCCTTACTTTCAGTCTGTATATGTCTCTAGGTCAGAAGTGGGTCTCTTGTAGACAGCAAATATATGCATCTTGTTTTTGTATCCATTCAGCCAATCTGTGTCTTTAGGTGGGAGCATTTAGTCCATTTACATTTAAGGTAATTATCGATATGTGTGTTCCCATTCCCATTTTCTTAATTGTTTTGGGTTCGTTATTGTAGGTCATTTCCTTCTTTTGTGTTTCTTGCCTAGAGAAGTTCCTTTAGCAGTTGTTGTAGAGCTGGTTTGGTGGTGCTGAACTCTCTCAGCTTTTGCTTGTCTGTAAAGGTTTTAATTTCTCCATCAAATCTGAATGAGATCCTTGCTGGGTAGAGTAATCTTGGTTGCAGGTTTTTCTCCTTCAACACTTTCAATATGTCCTGCCACTCCCTTCTGGCTTGCAGAGTTTCTGCTGAAAGATCAGCTGTTAACCTTATGGGGATTCCCTTGTGTGTTATTTGTTGTTTTTCCCTTGCTGCTTTTAATATGTTTTCTTTGTATTTAATTTTTGACAGTTTGATTAATATGTGTCTTGGCATATTTCTTCTTGGATTTATCCTGTATGGGACTCTCTGTGCTTCCTGGACTTGATTAACTATTTCCTTTCCCATATTAGGGAAGTTTTCAACTATAATCTCTTCAAATATTTTCTCAGTCCCTTTCTTTTTCTCTTCTTCTTCTGGAACCCCTATAATTCGAATGTTGGTGCGTTTAATGTTGTCCCAGAGGTCTCTGAGACTGTCCTCAGTTCTTTTCATTCTTTTTTCTTTATTCTGCTCTGCAGTAGTTATTTCCACTATTTTATCTTCCAGGTCACTTATCTGTTCTTCTGCCTCAGTTATTCTGCTATTGATCCCATCTAGAGTATTTTTCATTTCACTTGTTGTGCTGTTTATCACTGTTTCTTTGCTCTTTAGTTCTTCTAGGTCCTTGTTAATTGATTCTTGCATTTTGTCTATTCTATTTCCAAGATTTTGGATCATCTTTACTATCATTATTCTGAATTCTTTTTCAGGTAGACTGCCTATTTCCTCTTCATTTGTTAGGTCTGGTGGGTTTTTATATTGCTCCTTCATCTGCTGTGTGTTTTTCTGTCTTTTCATTTTGCTTATCTTACTGTGTTTGGGGTCTCCTTTTTTGCAGGCTGAAGGTTCGTAGTTCCTGTTGTTTTTTGTGTCTGTCCCCAGTGGCTAAGGTTGGTTCAGTGGGTTGTGTAGGCTTCCTGGTGGAGGGTACTAGTGCCTGTGTTCTGGTGGATGAGGCTGGATCTTGTCTTTCTGGTGGGCAGGTCCACGTCTGGTGGTGTGTTTTGGGGTGTCTGTAGACTTATTATGATTTTGGGAAGCCTCTCTGCTAATGGGTGGGGTTGTGTTCCTGTCTTGCTAGTTGTTTGTCATAGGATGTCCAGCACTGTAGCTTGCTGGTCGTTGAGTGAAGCTGGGTGCTGGCATTGAGATGGAGATCTCTGGGAGATTTTCGCTGTTTGATATTATGTGCAGCTGGGAGGCCTCTTGTGGACCAGTGTCCTGAAGTTGGCTCTCCCACCTCAGAGGCACAGCACTGACTCCTGGGTGCAGCACCAAGAGCCTTTCATCCACAGGGCTCCTTAATTTGGGATGATTCGTTGTCTATTCAGGTATTCCACAGATGCAGGGTATATCAAGTTGATTGTGGAGCTTTAATCCGCTGCTTCTGAGGCTGCTGGGAGAGATTTCCCTTTCTCTTCTTTGTTCTCACAGTTCCCAGGGGCTCAGCTTTGGATTTGGCCCCGCCTGTGCGTGTAGGTCGCCGGAGGGCGTCTGTTCTTTGCTCAGACAGGACGGGGTTAAAGGAGCCGCTGATTCGGAGGCTCTGGCTCACTCAGGCCGGGGAGGTAGGGAGGGTCACGGAGTGTGGGGCGGGCCTGCGGCGGCAGAGGCCGGCGTGACGTTGCAGCCTGAGACGCGCCGTGCGTTCTCCCGGGGGAGTTGTCCCTGGATCCCGGGACCCTGGCAGTGGCAGGCTGCACAGGCTCCCCGGAAGGGCGTGTGGCTAGTGACCTGTGTTCGCACACAGGCCTCCTGGAGGCGGCAGCAGCGGCCTTAGCGTCTCATGTCTGTCTCTGGGCTCCGCACTTTTAGCCGCGGCTCGCGCCCGTCCCTGGAGCTCTCTCAAGCAGCGTTCTTAATCCCCTCTCCTCGTGCACCAGGAAACAAAGAGGGAAGTAAAAGTCTCTTGCCTCTTCGGTAGGTCCAGACTTTTCCCCGGACTCTCTCCCGGCTAGCCGCGGTGCACTAACGCCCTGCAGGCTGTGTTCACGCCGCCAACCTCAGTCCTCTCCCGGCGCTCCGACAGAAGCTGGAGCCTCAGCTCCCAGTCCCGCCCGCCCCGGCGGGCGAGCAGACAAGCCTCTCGGCTGGTGAGTGCCGGTCGGCCCGATCCTCTAAGCTGGAATCTCTCCGCTTTGCCCTCCGCACCCCTGTTGCTGTGCTCTCCTCCGCGGCTCCCAAGCTCCCCCACTCTGCCTCCCGAAGTCTCCACCCGCGAAGGGGCTTCCTAGTGTGTGGACACTTTTCCTCCTTCACAGCTCTCTCCCGCTGGTGCAGGACCCGTCCCTATCCTTTTGTCTCTGTTTAGTTTTTTCTTTTGCCCTAACCAGGTATGTGGGGGGTTCCTTGCCTTTTGGGAGGTCTGAGGTGTTCTGCCAGCGTTCAGTAGGTGCTCCGTAGGAGTTGTTCCACGCGTAGATGTATTTCTGGTGTATCTGTGGGGAGGAAGGTGATCTCCGCGTCTTACTCTTCCGCCATCTTCCTGGAAGTCTACTTGGATTTTTAAATTGTGTTTTTCCTTTTAAACCTAAACGTCCTTCATGCTTTTTTAAAGCTACTCTTGTACTTAGATTTTCACATGTGACTTGTATTGATATTTGTTTATTTGATACAAACTAACCTTTCATAAGAAATTCAGGATTATGCCATAAACAAGTTTAACGCTTTAAAACACATTTCTTCTTTATCAAAACAAATTTTTTTGCATATTTGTCTTTTGTTTTTGGTAAGAGGTGGTGTGAGCCATATAAAGGCTTTTTATGACTGATGATGTCTCACGTATCAAAACTCTGGCAGTCTCTGCACCAGCCACATAGAACCGTATATTTCAGGGAAACTGCTGTGGCTTTTCCTCAGGTGATGGTGACATCTCTAGGAAGTTTTGATGTGAGTTTTCACCCCCATGTCTCCAGATTCCGTAGTAGAAGTTTATTTATATAGATTGAGAATTCAATTGATTTTTTAAATATAGAAATGGTACTTACATACTGCTAAGAAAGAAAAGATACAACTTTTTATTCTGATAACAGATTTTTTGAATGATATTTGATTTGGTTTGTTTTTTTGCTGTGAAAGGTGAGAGACTGAATATGCAAATAGACAGTGTTAGACCATATTTAAAATTGAACTTTGAATTTCATAATGTGTGCAAATGTCAAATCACTATGTAGTACACCTGAAACTAACTTAATATTGTATATCAACTATATTTCAATTAAAAAAATTTTGAACTTTGACCTAAGACCTACCCAGAAAACTACACCTTGTTTATAATAAAAAATCCAGGAAGCCAACCCGCTGTAAGTCAGACTTACTGGAAGCCAGAATGCTATCTCTAGTGACAGTCCAGGAAGCTAAACAATAACTTGTGTAACCGTCAGCCCCAAATGGCCAGAAATTAATTGATAACTGACATGTTCCCCAATTTTTGTCCCTGCTTCCAACTTAGGACCAACCAGAAAAAGCCAAATATGCCCCCCTAACCAATCACACAGGATGCCCCACTTTTGCTTTAGCCCACCTACAGTTTTCCCAGGCCAACAGTCTCCAATCAGGGCACACCCCAAAACTCCTTTTTTTTTCTACTATGAAGCTTTCCCACTCTTCTTCCTGCCTTTGAGCCAAAATACAAGTGACAGTGGTTGACTTCCTTGCTATAGTAATCTCAGAGTAAACAGCCTTTCCTTTTCTCCTCTGACTGGTCTTTATTTCCACAGAGGGAACAGGCAAGAAAACTCAAAAGTCAGAGTCATTAGACAGTTGTAACTCTGGGAATCTTTATTTACCGTAACAAAGGCTAATGAAATATGGGTAAAAAAATCAGACTGTTCAAAGATAGCGTTAGAGATGTCCTTTAACTTGTAATTTCTAAAATGATAGTTGTTCACTGTTATTTTCATTGACCGAGATATAAACTTCTTAGATGAAACTTCAGTACATAAATGGGGCCCCAGAATGCTGTGACATTTTCTCTTGGATTATGCAAATCTCAGTGTATGTGTGGAGTAATCAGAAAATAATTTCCAGATGAAAATCATCCTCAGTCTAATTTGTAAAAGTAATTAAATAGCAATAATTATTTTTCAGTGACACTACAAATGTATTTGCTTTTAAAACTAAGTAATAATTGATGGCATTTAGGTTGCAGATAAGAGAATCCTAGTCATACTAGTTTAAACAAAAAAGGCTAGAATTCTTTGTAGATACCCTTTATTAGTTTGAGGAAGCACCATTCCTAGTTTGCTCAGAGTTTTTAGTCACAAATGATATTGAATCCATCAAATGTTTTTCTGCATTTATTAAGGTAACCACATGACATTTTTATTCTGTTACTGTGGTGGATTACAAGATTAAAAAAAATATGTTAACCCAACCTGGGATTACTGTAATACATTTATCTTGTGTATGTATGTGTGTCCATATATAGTGTTATGTATATATTTATTATGTACATATGTATATATAATATATAGTATTATATATGTACATATGTGTATGTATAATACATATAGTATTATATGTGTATATATATAGAGTATCAATTTATATATTGTTGTATTCATATAATTATATATATAGTATTATCAATTTTATATATTGTACCCATATATATTATGTATATATATATTATGTGTGTGTATATATCAATACATATATTTGTGTGAAATAATATATTATTTCTTTCTCAAAAGGAATGATTTTTCTTAATAGAGATAGACAGTTTGATATGACAGCTTTTTATAAGAATCATCTTTAGGAAAAGATTATTTAATTTTGGAAATTAAAGGGAAAAATACTATTTTAAACATTTAAATTTAGGTCAAGATTTTGTCTTCTATCTTGGGATTTATAAAATACAAGTCTTAATAGGAAAACAGCCAATCTGCTTGACGTACAAAACATCTAGTATTTTTAACCCATATAAAAATATCTCTAATTTTTTTCTTTTTTGTAGAAAATTTTTACTACTGGTGATGTCAACAAAGATGGAAAGCTGGATTTTGAAGAATTTATGAAGTACCTTAAAGACCATGAGAAACAAATGAAATTGGCATTTAAGAGTTTGGACAAAAATAATGATGGTGTGTCTTTCTTTTCTATTTATCACCAGCTATGAAGAAGCACATCTCATGCTTCCAAAAGTGTAAAACAATGTATATTTAGTCAGTCTGTTTTTAGATGATAATTATTACTTGTGTTAATACTTGTTTTTCTTAGTAATGTGATTTTTATATAGAATGTTTTTAGTGAAGAAAAGTTATATGTAGCTTTGCCTAATGAATCATAAACTGTGAGTAGGGCCTTTGTAAAATATTAATTATGGAACCTTATACTGATTTGACTTAAAGCTATGGGTTAAAAATAATAATTATGTTTTTTTGCTCTCTGGGCAACAGAGTTATTTTTATTCATACTAAGCATGAGTATTATATATTCTAAAATATAAACAACTTTCAGATTATCTTATATTTGATAGTCTTTTTGAAAGAATTACATGTGATCAAAGAAGATGCTCTGATTCTGAAAGTTAAAAAAGAAAATAGCAGATAGACGTTTAAATATATACCTTCTGATTGGGATTATAGTTTTTCTATTTAGATTAATAGCTTAGAGTCCCAGTCATGTGGAGCAAGAAGTAAGGGCCACTGTAGGAGAAAGGGAAGAGCTATCAAACCCTTATCACCAGAGGCAACCTTTGATAGGAAGAGGGCATTTATTTTAAAAATGTATAATGCAGGGCTTCCCTGGTGGCACAGTGGTTGGGAGTCCGCCTGCCGATGCAGGGGACACGGGTTCGTGCCCCGGTCCGGGAAGATCCCGTGTGCCGCGGAGCGGCTGGGCCTGCGCGTCCGGAGCCTGTGCTCCGCAGCGGGAGAGGCCACAACAGTGAGAGGCCCGCGTACCAAAAAAATAAAAAATTTAAAATAAAAAAATAAAATAAAAATGTATAATGCAGCCTCAGACCCCTCCCCACGCATGAGTGGTCAAGGCCATTTCATTCAAGATTTGTTATTCAAGAAACAAGTTAAACAAATAAATTGGGAGAAAATATGGTTCATACCAGGGATAGGCAAACTTTTTTTTTTTTTGTAGAAGTCCAGATAGTATTTTAGCTTAGTGGGCTGTGTGATCTCAGTTGCAGGTACTCATTTCTGCTGTCACAGTGCAGAAACAGTCATAGATAATATGTAAATGAGTAGGCAGGGCTGTGTTCCAATAAAACTTTATTTACAAAAGCAGGCAACTGGCCTTATTCGGCCAGAGGGTTATAGTTTGCTGATCCCTGATTTTTACTGAACATTAACTTCAGTTAGACTCAAGGCAAGTTCCTTCAAACAAAGAAACAGCTAAACCCTTTGAATGGTTTTGATGATCGTTCAAATCTGTGACTTGGCCAGGAAGAGCTGAGTTTGTGGTGGAAAGTAGTACTGTTAGAATATTTGTTACCACCCATAAACCTTACATTGTATGTTCCAAGTCTACCTTAGTCCAATCTTGTAGCAAAATTCAATTCTTACAATCAAATTGATTTCTTCCCACAAACTTTCATCCCACCCTGAACCCTCTAAAGTTCAGCTGCAGAGAAGGGACTGTCTATATAGTGTTAGGGCAGGCAGTAGCGGGAGATGAAGTTACCTCAGGATCATCTCCAGATAAGTAGAGGCTGATCGTTCAGTATGTACAGTATGCACTATCAACGGTCCATTTCAGAAAATTCTAAATGAACCAGAAGAAATAATTAAAGGTGAAATATTTTTATTTTTTATTGAGGTATAGTTGATTTATAATGTTGTGTTAAAGATGAAATTTGTAGTAAATACAAACAGTTTCCCCTCAGTTTATCTTGTTTTTGTAATTTAAAAACACTTTTTCATTACAGGTTCATACTTTTGTTTATTAGACTTTCTTAAAGCAAAGCATATACAGTCTATCCTCATTATTCATGAATTCTGTATTTGAGAATTTTTCTACTTGCTAAAATTTAACTCCACAAATAACCCCCACATCAATACTCACAGTGCTTTTGCAGTCATTCATGGATTTGCGCTGAGCAGCCACAAATTTCATTTTCTTGGTGAGCACATTTCTAAAGCTGAGATAGAAAGAGGCGATGCGCTGCGTTCTTGTTTTAGCTTTTTTATTGTAAACAAGTCCTTCTGCAGTCTACTTGGTGCCATGTGTTTTGCATTTTTATGCTTTTTATTGGTGATTTCACTATTTGCAATGGCTCCCAAGAACAGTGCTGAAATGCTGTCGAGTGTTCCTAAATGTGGGAAGGCTGTGGTGTGCCTTTGGAAGAAAATAGGTGTGTCAGAAAAGCTTCACTCAGGCATGAGTTATAGTGCTGTTGACCATGAGTTCAATGTTTATGAGTCAATAATATATATTAAGCAAGGTGTCTTTAAACAGAAACACACAGAAAACAAGGTTTTGTATTGATTGGTTGATGAGAATATTGTGACCAGAGGCACAGGAGCCTAACCCTGTATTTCCCTTAGGAACAGCGTTTCGGTTCTTTAGTTCTGTGTTCATGGTGACCTTATAGAAAGTAACTACAGTGAATAATGAGAATCAACTGTACTCCTTTGAGAGTGCAGCCATAAAGGAGATTATTCAGAGTGGTATTTGAAAAATTTCATCGCTAACAGGGTGACGCCTCTAACTGCTCTTACATTGTCCAGATTCTCGTGCTGCTCCTTTCTTCTCCCTGGGAGAAGTCTCTCCAAATCCTGTCATTCCTTCAAAGTCCTTCCCTTAAAGGGAGTCTTTCCTTTCACCACTAACAGTAATTTTTGTCTTCCTCTTTTCCTGGAGAACTTTGCTGTTAATCCTGGTTTGGCATCAGACCCTTTGGTTTGTTTACCTGTTCCATGCGTCTTAGTCTTAGGATCCTCATGGATCTGTGGGATGCTTGAGGGAAATGCAATCTTACATTTATTGCTTATGTTTTCTCTTTCTTCTTCTTTTCTGATTCTTCTCCTTTCTACAACATGCTCTAATTGCTCTTATAATAATAATTTTCCTACTTCCATCATCCTACTATCCTGCTTTATTTTTATTGCCAGATTTCTCAAAAGAATATTCCACACTCTTTGGCTTCATTTAGTCATTTTCTACTTTCTTTTAACTCAGTGCCTTACATATTTATGTATAATAAATGCTTAATCATTTATTAAAATGTAGAAATGCATGCTTTAAAATTAATAGATCCTAGCTTAATTGAATTTACCTCAAAGTCAGAGTATCTTGATTTGAATCTCAGTTCTGCTGCTTCTTAATGTCATTTCTTGGTAAGGCCATGTACGCTCTCAGTCTTTTCTTTAGATGGAATGTCATTATTTACCTACAAGGCTGTTATGACTTTTGAGTGAAATAATGTGTGTATATTTGTTTAATATATTTGTTGAAATTTGAGTTGGTGTTGCAATATGTACTTAAGCAAATCTATAGCTCATCTAAATTCACAATTTTACCTTAATCAGTCCGAGCCTCTCCCTTATAAAGTGAGGGATTTGAAATTCGTGATTTCTAAGGTCCTTATCAGTTCTAAGTTTATAATTTTTATTTTTTAAAGGAAAAATTGAGGCTTCTGAAATTGTCCAGTCTCTCCAGATACTAGGTCTAACTATTTCTAAACAACAAGCAGAGTTGATTCTTCAAAGGTAAGTGCTTCCTCTATTGACAGTTTTTTTTTTTTTACTTTTAGTATCCTGTATTAGAGATCTGCCTTTGTAAGTGTGGCTTAAACCAAATCCTTGTACCTTACCATTCCTCACTATGTACTTTCAATATCTTTCTCCCCTTTTTCTCGCTTTTCATTTTGTGTGTATACATATACCTAAAGTGTAGGACTGGGAAAACTCTTTCAAGGCCTCCAGGGCTGGTGCAGTAGAAGAAGCTCTGTTTTCCCTTTTACGTGACTCCTTTACCACTCACGCAAAACACTTCACTTCTGAATATGTGGGTTTTTTTCCCCACAACAAGCAATTCTAGCTGACACTAGCTGGGTGTCCTACAACATAACTCAATTCTAACATTTTCTACCTGGAGGTAGTGTCAGATCCCACAGATTAAGGACTCAGTTTCACAAGACTGCTCTCCACTTCAGATGCCAATCGCAAGTAGTAGGTACCCAGATTACCCACATCTTCTGCCTGACTTGACTACACATCAGAGGTTCCCGTGACGTTCTCCCCCTTGGGTTCAGTTACTTGCTAGAGGAGCTCACAGAACTCAGGGAAACATTTACTTATGCTTACCAGTTTATTACAGGATATTATAAAGGATACAGATGAACAGGCAGACAAAAAGATACGTAAGGAGAGGCCTGGAGGGTCCTGAGCACAGGTGTCTTTGTGGAGTTAGGTGTTTCACTCTGCCAGTGTATGGATGTGTTTTCTAACCAGAAGCTCCCTAAATCCCGTGCTATTGAGATTTTTATGGAGGCTTCTTCATGTAGGCATGCTCGATTATTAACTCCATTTTCAGTCCCTCTCCCCCTCTGGAGAATTGGGGTGGGATGGGGGTGGGAAGGGGGCTGAAAATTCCAAGCTTCTAATCATGACTTGGTTTTTCTGGTGACCAGCCCTCATCCAGGAGCCATCCAGGAGCCCACCCAGAGTTGCCTCATTAGAACAAAAGATGCCCTAGTGCTCTTATCACTTAGGAAATTACAAGGGCTTTAGGGGCTCTTGCCAGGAACAGGGAACAGAGACCAAGTTATATATTTTCTATTATCTCACAGTGTTTTAAAAGGCAGAATCGGATTGTGTTTTCAGTAGTGGAAATCACGGACCTTCTCTTGAGTGCTCAGCCATCAGTGTGACTCGTAATACCTCCAAATGTCAGCTTCCTTTCTGCCGTTTCACTGTCTCTTAGTATACTCAAAACTGAATTCATGGGAGAGAAGTCTGAAAGGTGCTGATTGAAACAGCTGAGGCTGAGTCATCAGAGTATGAGAATAGGAATCACTTGGTTGAAATACAGCCTCCTAGTTCTACTTTTTCAGTAGACGATATGGGTGGGGAGTAGCTGAAATAGGTAGGCAGTCGCTCCCAAACATGTGTGCTTCATGTATCTTTATCTTCCGCTCTCAAGTAAAATCCATTTTCCATTTAGGCTTTCATATCCATCCCTCTTTCCTCTAATTTTCTTATCTCTAGTTCCCTCTCCACATTTATTGAGGACCTTGTGGCCCTTGTCAAGTAGTCATTTTCTCTTTAGGTCCTAGGAAACTTCAGTATTCGTGCCGGTGACTCCTCTTTCTAGCGTCAGTGTTCCTTGCCTTCCTCAACACACCTGAGACTTTTATTCCATTTTGCTTCAGCAGCCCACTCCCTCTCAGGATTGTATCATAACTTGAAGCCACTCCTCGTCTGACTTCAGACTTCAGACTTCACTCCTCGTCTGAAGTCTTAAAAACCTGTATCCTACCTTCTGACCCTTCTTCCTCCAGATTCTACACTGTCTTGCTCCTATGGTACTTGCGTTTTGACTTACAGATCTCTGGCCCCTTCATTTCCACCAGTCCGTCAATCTCCTCTTGATCGATTCCTTCCACCACTCCTACTTACTTTCCCCCAATCCTGAACCACCCTCTCAGTTGTTCTCTTTGCCCCAGCATTTGGGCTATGAAACATTTCTAGAGAAAAATGAAACCATACAGGCCCAAGAATAACCAAGACATTCTTGGAGAACCCTAAGGAGCTGGGGGCCTGCCCTATCAGATATCAAAGAGTTGTTATAAGCTATAATTAAGACTTAGTGGTATTGCTACACAGATAGACAAGTTGACAAGTGGAACATACCATCCCAGAAACAGACCCATCTGTATTTGGGATTTGTCACATGAGAGAAGTAACTGCAAATCCCTGGGAAAAGGAGAGACTATGCAATAAATTGTTCTGGTGCACCTGGTTATCCATGCAGACAGAAATACAGTTGGGTACCTGCCTCACGCCATGCACAGAAATCACAGACATAGAAAACAAACTTATGGTTACCAAAAGGGAAAGGGAGGGTAGGAAGGATAAATTAGGAGTATGGGATTAACAGATACAAACTACTATACATAAAATAGATAAGCAACAAGGATTTACTGTATAGCACAGGGAACTATATTCAATATCTTGTAATAACCTATAATGGAAAATAATCTGAAAAAATTATACATATTACTGAGTCACTTTGCTGTACATCTGAAACTAACATAATACTGTAAAACAACTGTACTTCAATTAAAAAAAAATCAAACTAAATGTGAAAGTTACACTGCAGTACCTTTAGAGGAAAAAGAAGCAAATGTCTGTATCTCAGTATAGGGAAGAATTTATTTAAAAAAAATACAGAAGTCAGTAACCATATATGAAAAGATTGATAAATTCATCTGTATTATAATTAAGAGCATCTATTCATGGACACTGTAAATAAAATGAAAAGACAAAGAGAAGGTACTTGCTAACTTATAACTTGAAGGATTAAATCAACTATATAAAGAACTATACATATCTAAGAAAAAGACACAACCCATTAGAAAAATGGGCAAAAGATATGAACAAGCATTTCACAAGGGGAAAAACATGAATAGCAGATGAATATGATGAGATGCTCAAATTCGTTAGTAAGTTGAAGAGAAACGCAATTTAAACCCACAGTGAGACTATATTATTTAAGAAGTTTGTCAACACTAAGTGTTCTGTAGCTTTAAGCTGCAGAGTTTGGAATTCATTTATTCATTCAACAAATATTTGCTCTGCGCCAGGCACTGTTCTAGACACTTTGGTCATATCAGTGAATAAAATAAAAAATCCTTGCCTTGTGGAGGATGCTTGCATGCGTGTGTGGGGGGTTGAGGGGTAGGGTCAGACAATAAACAATTGCATTAAAATAGCAAATAGTGATTAAAAAATAGAGCTATAAATATTTTAACCCAGAAGAATAGTGTCATAAACATCAGTAGTAACTAGGACTCTTATGCAAATATGGAATGTTAACACCTGTGTGCTGGGACAATTGAAAGTTTAAGTGTAACTTCATGAATGCAATCAAAGTTAAAAGTGACACTGGAAAATATAATCATAAATATCTGAAAATAGCATTTTATCTGACTGCCATCTTTATGCATCACTTTCACACAAGTCATAGAATAAATTCAGAGGAGACACCAAAACTTTTTTTTCAGATATATTCATTAATTCAATAAATAAATGAGCACTTTCTTTGTACTGCCCACTTTAGATGCTGGGTCTACAGTAGTGAACAAAACTATCAAAATCCTGGGCAGTTTAAAGTTGCTTTTAGGAAAATAAACAGGTACAAATGACATTATTACCAAGAACCTACTAAAATAAGCAAAAAGTTAATGGCTACAATATGTTAACATATTAATTAATTAACATATGTTAATATGTTAATTTTAAATGTTGAAGATAAGGTACCAGGATTTCTTAAGACTCAGAAGGCCCAATCACCAAGTTTGATTTTATTTTTTACAATCATTGGTAATTTTCTTAGCTTAGAGAAAATTGGAGAAGGAAATTGATAGTGTATTTTGAGTATATTCTGAAGTCACATCCAAATGTTACAATAGAACATTAAGAACTATCTTCTTGAGCCAGTGTAAGAAAAAATGGATCATAAATTCATTCATTGCTATCCCGCAGTTTTATCTTCCAGCATTAGTGTTTGATAGCTCATTGACTTGGAGTTTGACAGAGCACCAAAAGTAGCCTTTAGTGAGACCTGTAATTTGTGGGTCTATTTTTATCTAAATGATTAAAACAGATCATCGAATGCTTGTTGCTCTTTCCAAAAACCTTTTAAGAATATTAAGTTGGAAGAGAAACTGTCATTCTGCAACATGGCCAATAATGTTAGTTTTATTTATACATTTTATTTTGTTCTTTAATCAGCTTCTTTTTACTTTCAGCATCGATGCTGATGGGACGATGACCGTGGACTGGAATGAATGGAGAGACTACTTCTTATTTAACCCTGTTACAGACATTGAGGAAATTATCCGTTTCTGGAAACATTCTACTGTGAGTACGCTTTATGTATTAATTTATACTTATTTGGAGCTGTAAGCAATTGGTGTGGTTATCATCCAAGAGCACTCTGTAACACTTATGGGCCATGGTGCCCGTCTCAGTAGCTCTTTAACTTGTAGAGTTCTACGTATTCTGTTAGGTGTATACTCAGAGTATATTAAAGCTTTTTTTTTAAAATTAATCTTATTTTATTTATTTTTGGCTGTGTTGGGTCTTCGTTGCTGCGGGTGGGCTTTCTCTAGTTGCAGCGAGCGGGGGATACTCTTTGTTGAGGTGCGTGGGCTTCTCATTGCAGTGGCTTCTCTCGTGGATAATGGGCTCCAGGCACGCGGGGTTCAGTAGTTGTGGCACATGGGCTCAGTAGTTGTGGCTTGTGGGCTCTAGAGCACAGGCTCAGTAGTTGTGGTGCACGGGCTTAGTTGCTCCGCAGCATGTGGGATCTTCCCAGACCAGGGATCGAACCCATGTCCCCTGCATTGGCAGGAGGATTCTTAACCACTGTGCCACCAGAGAAGTCCTGGGGCTTTTACTTTTTATAGATAATATATTGCCTAAATAATCTCAGTACCTCGTGGTTGATAATGACCAAAGATCCCTTCTGAAACTTGCTTGTTCAGTCAACCACCTACATTTATCTCTGGCTTAAGGCACCTATAATAATAATCGTGGAAGGTTAAAATATCTTTGGCTCATCTGCTTAGTATTGCACACCTATCCATCTGTATTCTTCTAAACTTTCAAATTTTAATTAAATTACATTAATATCCTACTGAAATATCCTGGGGTAAATGAAATTCATTTCATTCTGCAATCTGTTCCTGAAAACAGTGGGAACTCTTTGAAGGAATTTTTATTTTTCTAATGGGCTTGACTTCTATACATATTCCTGGATTTCAGTACATTTTATATGCACTAAATGAAGCCTAGAGTTCACATTGTTACTAGTAACAATGCCTAAACTTACCTAGAGCATTGTAGAATTATTGGTGACTAATGCCTTTTCAACTATGAGTATAAAATAATACTATATTTGTAGTTCAGTTGCCTTGATAAATTTTATACTTATGTGAAGTCATATTTACATAATCAAATTCTTATTGTATCTTTGGAGATAGTAATAGTTGAGGCTACAATCATGTATCCATTTTATTGATTGTAAAATGAAGAAATAGAGGGTTACTACTATAGCAAAGCTCCTTACCCTGACAGTCTTACCTATAAAATCTTTTACACTAGAATCATTTAGATAATAAAGTTGTAAAAATATTATTATAGAATTTTGTTTCTGTCAAGCTATGTTTGTAACCTATAGTAATATTTAGAGAAGATTGGAAGGTAGATCATTTTAAACAATACCTCTCTGTAAGCTAAATTTTATATAGAATCTATCACATGTTTTAAATGACAAGTCAGATTTATAAAAATATTTACAGACAGTCTATATAGGAAATGAGTTTAGGGGTACTCAAATTACAGTTTTAATTTAATTTTTATTTACATCTTTAGAGCACATATCATGTTATCAAGTGTAATGTGGATATAATTTTGAGATAAAGTGTGTATCTTTGAAGAACTGACAAATTGTTTTCTTTCTGTAGCTAAGGATTCACTACCTCTGATCAAATGCTGCTCTTTCATTCTGACTTAGACCTAGAAGAGAAAAGTTATTCTGAATCTATTAAGAAAAAAGTTGTGATTTTTGGTTTTGTAAATTTGTAATTACTGTTAATTTTCATTTCTTGCGGACCGATACTGTACTTCATTTAGCGTGAATAGGCTACTTATAATTGCCTATATGCTCAGATTGGTTCAGTACAGTACTTTCTAAGGATTGAAGCTGATCTTAATTATAAAATATGTAATTCTTCTTTCAAAGAAGCAAACCTTCTGGAATGATCTGTCTTTAATTGATGGAGCCTGGGGCTCTTTCTTCCATTTTAACAGGGTATTGACATAGGAGATAGTTTAACTATTCCAGATGAATTCACGGAAGATGAAAAGAAGTCGGGGCAGTGGTGGAGGCAGCTTTTGGCAGGAGGTGTTGCTGGTGCCGTCTCTCGAACAAGCACTGCCCCTTTGGATCGTCTGAAAGTCATGATGCAGGTGAGCTTTGCGATCTTCTAAGTTTGCCCAAAATATCCTGAAACAATGAGAAATACGGTGCTTTGAAAAAAGTTTAAAAATTTTGCAGTGATAGTCATACCTTTAAAAAGAAATCTCTCAATTTTATTGCTATTAATCCTAAATTCAGTCCATGTTAAGTATTTCAGTGTTTGACCAAACCTTAAATTGTTGGTACATGTGTGTGATGAACTTTTAATCTTGGCTTTCTGTGACTATTCAAATGTTTAATTAGAAAAGGAAATCTCTAGCCATTATTGTAGGGTTCTCCTTAAATTACTTATATTTTCCTTGTATTTTGTGTTCTTTCTCAAAAGAGGGTTTTTCTGAAATCTAGAATCTTGAAACAAGGATGTAACTTAAAAAATTATTCTAAAGCTGAGGTTGGCAGGAAAGACCTGGTTTTATAAGCTGACTTTCGTATTTACTAGCAGTGTAGGCTTGGCTGGTCAGAGTGAAAAGAAAGAGGGAAAGGAAAGGATTAATATTTATTTGGTGCTCATTATGGTAACCCATTTAATCCTCTAGTAACCCTGCATGGGGGGATTTTATCCTCATATTATCTGTGGGGAACACAAGGCTCAGAGAGTTAAATAACTTTTCCTTTACAACAGATTAGACAAGGAATGGAGTATTTCTGGCTCTAAAGCTCATGGTTCTCACACTGCATGAAACCCCTGAGGCCTCATTTTCCTTCATTCTAGAATGGGAATAGGAATATCTAACAAGGGTGGTTGTAAGAATTAAATAATGTAAGGTACGTGAAAATGCCTGGTAGGCTGGAACACCCTGCTAGAACATACTAGCTGCTTAAAAAAGGGTTTTAAAAGTTGTGTTGTTATACCTATGGTCAGCACTTTTTATATTTGCCATTAGATTTCTGTACAAAATGATTTCTGACAATATTTTAAACCAGCATCCATTGAGAATGTACCTACATCTCAAAATATGTTTAGGGGTAAAGATACTGCTTTAAAAAAAAAGGAGAGGGAATCGGCCTGTATGTTTTTCTTTAGGAACAATAGTAAATTGACTTTGAGAGAGCTTGAATAAGCATTCATCTTTTCCTTTGTCGTATTTTATTGTGAAGTTTATTTAAAATAAAATGGATATATTTAGACTTCTGTTCCTGAAAGTTCAGGGGTTTCCCCAAACTACCTTCAGATTCATTAATTCACAGAACTCACTGGAAGCTTTTATACTCATGGTTATGGTTTATTACAGTGAAGGATATATATTAAAATCAGCCAAGGAAAGAAGAGCATAGGGCTTCCAGGGAAGTACCAAATGCAGAGTTTCTGTTGTTTTCTCCCCAGAGAGTCAGAATGTATTATTTCCTGACATTGGCGTGTGACAACATGCACAGAGTTGCACACCAACCAGGAGGCTCACCTGAGTCTTTGGTGTCCAGAGTTTTTATTGTGACTAGATCACATACTGCCCTCATGGCTGACCTTTAGTCTTCAGCCTCTCCCTTCCTCCCTTCTTGGTTTTTTTTTTTTTAATAGTAGTCACTCATTTTGTGTAAGCAGAAACAATCAGAAGCATAGCTGACTTCTTTAATTACTTTTGGTTTATTAGATTTAATCAGTTTTATATAGAGGCAAGCATAAGGTCTAGTTTATTTAAACAACTATCACATCGGTAGTATGAGCCAGATAATTCATCAGTATTCACTGGGTTAGGCAGTTGGTACATGAGATTTCGAGATAAGCTGTAGAAGTTACAATTTTTATTTTTGGTGTCAGGCTGTGTGTATTCTATTCTCTATGGCTCTGATAAACATAACATCCAGATTGTGTTGAGTCCCATTTATATTTCAAGTCAGTATTACTTCTCAGGGGGAGGGATAATATATTACATTCAGTATATTTTTCTAATTTTTCTTATACTGAACTTGCTCATGTTCCAAAGGGTGTTCCATAGCCTAATAAATAATAAGTTGGTTCATTTTATCTTACGAACATTGTTCATAATTTTACTTTTGATCATGCCTTCTCTGTTTGCTTTCCCACACTGAGGGTTACGATTTTTCTTAGTTTTAGATTCAGAGTCAGGCTTCTAAAATGATGGTAATAGTTCTTCCCCTTATATATTTTCTCAGCCTTCTATAGTCTATTTTCAAATACATCTTCATGCAGTAATAAATAATACTGAAGAAAAGAGAGTGGATTGTATGGTTACTTTAGAAATAGTAATAATAACATCCCACCAGTATTTCATATCGTTTTGCTTTTGTTTTTAGGTCCATGGTTCAAAATCAGAGAAAATGAACATATATGGCGGCTTTCGACAGATGGTGAAAGAGGGAGGTATCCGCTCACTTTGGAGAGGAAATGGTACAAATGTAATTAAAATTGCTCCTGAGACAGCTGTTAAGTTCTGGGCATATGAACAGGTAATAGTTATCACCTGTGGAATTTGTTATCAAAGGGGAGTTAATAAACTGATTCAATAACAATTATCATACAATGCTTTTTAGATTATTATTTTAATACATGATAATTTTCCACATATACTCCATGAGGAATTTCTCTTATAGGAGATTAGACTAGATAACCTCAGAGATCCCTTATGACTCAATTCTGGGATTCTGAATTTCATATTACTTAAAAAGACTTTTGTGTTCTTTTCTAAGTAGCTCTTAAAGGAAATGTAAGATTTTAGCTTATTCATTTTGAATTCAGAATAGAAGCTGCACACTCACATAAGTTTTTGTGAAAGTATCCCTATCCGGCATCTGGAAGGAAAACTTTTAAGTTGGAGTCCTTTGTGTAATTTGACATTGCTATAAAATTGAGTTGAATTTAGAGTGAAAGCTCCATGAAGGCAGGGGCTTGGCTTCTCCTCCGTGCACTCCAGCATTTAGACAGAGCCTGGCGTGTGATAAGTGCTCAGTAAGTGTAGAATGAGTGAGTGAATGAGTAAACGAATGAATGCATTTACCTCTGAATCAACTTCTCTGTTGACTTAGATTGTTTAGGATGCTTAGATATTAGGATGCTGCTTCAGCATAACTTGGTGTTAAGAGGAAATACAGTAGTGGATTTTAGAGTTTGGCTTCTCTTTGTCATTAGCAGAATTGTCTAGTTAAGCACGCACAAAATGATTCTTTCCGATACTTCTTCCATCATTGTTAACCATAAGAACCTTGAAATTGAATTCCACCTTATATTTTGTATTATTTCAAATAGATTTTTGATAATTTTGGAGAACATTTTGTTCTTGAGCAACAGAAGACTCTTGAGAAGATTACAAAGTCTAGTGGTGTTTTTTTCTTGGCTTAGGAAATAGAGAAGCAAAGAAAACATTGAAAAAAATGTAGCCTCCATGACTTTAATTACAGCTTATCTTTAGGAAGTATATTTTCCTTCTGTGGATGTTTGAGGATACATATCACAACTAGTAAGGGCTAGCATTTTAGATACCTGTAGGTTATTCTGATCACATACTTGGATTTTATGATAGGAAAACCAGACCCTAAAATAAATAACTATTCAAGTATAAAACCATTATTCCATATGCAGGAAGTCAATATTTTTGAAAGTCTGTATTATTGCAAGCAAATGTATGTATTATACTTTATGCTACTTAGCAGATTCTTACCTTGAACACTACCAACAGGCATCCAGCCAGGCTCCTTTCTCAGGCCTCTTCACAATATTTAATTACTGCATGCTAACTTTTCTTAGATATCAAGAGAAAGCTCTCTGCACAGTATGGTATAGTGTTCTTGTGGTCTCTGGGACCTATGATGCCTGTCCATTTTCTGCCCCCTGCTGAAGGTCCTTTCATCCCTCAGGGTTCTCTTAAGTCCAAAGCCCAGCTTCCTATGAGAAGCATTTCCTAAGCATCCTAATCAAAACTGATGCCTCTCCTGCCTGGTTTCCTTAGAGTACTATTTTACAGAATATCCAATTTTCCATCGGATATGGAAAACCCATTGTTTTTCCCAGTGAGTTGTAGACTACCTTGGCATAAATGTTATGCCATATATATTCTCAAATTTCCCAGAGTACCTAACTAGCTCACTTCTGTATTCAGGTAGGTCTTGTTCATTGAATAACTAATAGTTTAGAAAACGAAGAAAAGAATATTTTCAGCCTGGTACGTAGCTCTCTTAAACACATCAACATGGGATAAAGCTGCGGTCCATTTGGGTCCTCATTGCCATAGCAGTTCAATTGGATCAGGAACAGGGTGGCAGTACGGTGTTGTGTTCTCATGGTTTCAGCTGCCATCTGCATTCTGACTGCTTTCCATTCTAACATTTTTCTCTTCATCTCTATACCTGCACATCCACCTGAGCACTGCATATCTGTGCATCTCCGCTTACATATCCCAAGGGTACTTTACAGTCATCCCTCCCCCACCCCCCACTCCAGTGACACACACACACACCATTCCTCTTCCTATAGGTCATATGGTGGTGAACATCTTTCAAGACTTTGCTCGGGAGTTATTTCCTCCCTTTGTTTCCCTCTGTTAGCACTCTCACACTGAATTCTGATGATCTCAGTACTTATCTCTCTTCTTAAGGAGACTGTGAGCTTCCTTAGGCAGGATCTGTTTTCAGGTGTGTGTTCCCGGCACCTTGCCCAGTGCCAGTAAATCCTCATTGAATGAGTGTGAGTCTTAAGTCCATTAAGATGAAGGGGAAGATGGGTATTTGAGCAGAAGCAGCAGCCTGTGGACAGAAATGTTGGCACAGGAGAGCATCACTCACTAAGGAAGCTGAAGGTGGTCCACTGGGCTTAAGTGTAGTGGAGTGTGTGTCCGGGAAGATGATGATGAAAGCAGGCTGGACAGATAGGCAGGAGCCAGATGTGATAGGAGTCTAGATTTTATCCTGAATGTGGTGAGAGGGTTATTGAAGCATCTTACGTAGGGAAGTGGAATAAGTATATTTACATTTAAGAAAGATCAATGTGGAAAAAGAGTGAAGAGGTATTGGAAGAGAGTGAGGCTGTAGTTGAGGCAGGGAGACTATTTAAGGAAATATTTCAGGAATTCAGGTAAGAAATGAGTACCAGTATAAGGAGACGGCTGTAGTGATTGAAGAAAAACTGAAATGAACTGAAAACTATTTTGGGAAATAGAAACAACAGAACTCACTGAGTGAATGTAGAGGTGAGAAAGAGGAATCAAGGGTGATACTCTGGTTTCTAACTTGAGCAACTAAGTATGTAGAGAACACAATAAGAGGAACAAGAGGAACAGATTATGAGGGAAAACGACAGGTTGCGTTTTGGACATGCTGGGTTTGAGCTGTTTCTGTAACACGTACAAGGAGCTGTCCAGTAGGACAGGGAGGTTGTGATTGAGGTGAAAAGCCTTTGGAATGGAGCCCTCAGGAAGGCTTATAGAATGAGAACAGTTCTGGGGATATGTCCAGGGAGAAGTAGGAGAAACTTGTAGAGGAGACTGAGAAAGAGAAGCCAAAGAGACAGGAGGAAATCCAGAGAAAGTGACGGCCTAGAAGTCAGAGGAAGAAGAGGGTTCCATGAAGGGTCAAATACTGCAGGGTACTAAATACAATAAACAGTTTATTTTTCAGAATTGACCAGCTTCGAGACGGGAAAGCTTGGTATAGTTTCAGTGAGGTAATGAGATGATAAACCAATTGAAATGAGCTGAAGTGAACAGGAGGTGAAGAAAACTGGACAGTAGACACCTTTGTCGGGAGCTTGACTTCAGTGAAGGGAAGGAGAAAAGAAGAGGGAGAGAGTGATAGGTTAGAAGCATGTTGGGTTTTGATACGTTTCATTTTGATGACATGACTATGGCTGAAGGAAGCATGTCAATACAAAGAAGGAGGTTAAAAAATATAAGTGAGAGAGACTGACGACAAGTGCAGCAGGTATTCAGAGGAAGTATGTGTGTGGACTAGGGAGTGGGGGGTGGAGGGGCTGGGGGAGAAATAGGTACTAACCAGTCTGCTGGCAGGATTAGCCTTTGACTGTGTGGAGGACTGTTCTCGTGTCAGCTCGGGAAGAAAAAGATATAAGTGGATGTGGGTGATTTTGTGGGAAGTGGGCAGGAATACCAAGATATCCTTGCCTGGTGACCTCTCTGTTCTTCCTTGAGTTCCCAAGAAAGGACTTTTTTTGAGAATGAGGGAGGAAGCGGTATTGGAAGCTGGAGGAGAATGGAGAAGGTTGAAATGGTATTCAAACAAATGTAGAGAGAGTTGAGATAGATAGGATGGATGGAAAGAAAAAGAAAGAAACAAAGAAAATTGAAAGAAAGAAAGGAAGGGAGGGAGGAAGGAAGGAAGAGAAGGAAAGAAAAGAAAAGAAAAAAGAAAAGAAAAGAAGGAAGAAAGAGAGAAAGAAAGGAAGAAAAAATTAAAATCCTGAAAAGGATTTTAGGCTGGCTTTGAGAGCACAGCTAAGTCATCTTTGAGAAAGTCAAATTCTGTGGCCTTGAGCAAGCCACTTAAAGTCTCTGTGACTGTTACCTCCTTTCTGGGGTAGGAATTAAGCTTGGTGACATAGCGTTAAGCACCTGTCCCTTTGCCTAACCCTGTACAGGCTCTCTGTCCTCAACTCTTACCTTTGTGCATTGTATGTTCTGGGGTGCAGGAGCCCCAAACCCCTACACTTTAAATATTTATTCACCAATCACTAAAGAATACTTTTGATAGGTGCTTTTGGGATGGGGGTACACTATGTAAACGATGTCTCTGAGGTTCCTGTTCATACGCAGGACGGTTTTCAGTAAATTATATTTAATGATTGTGATAATCTGACATGCAGGAAAATCAATAGGGCCTACGCAGAAGGGAGTTTTGGTTAACATTCTGGTGCAGTTCAGGAAATGGAGCCTGTGGAAACATTGATCTTTGGGGGTAAGCAGATATCTGCTATTTGGGGAACTTTGTGAAATCATAATATATTTAATCTTTATCATGAGCAGAGAAACACAGTTTTACTAGGAGAAAGTATTCCTGTGTTTTTGCATTGGGCTCTTTGGATCCCAGGAACAGAGACTGGCTGGCTCAGGGAAGCAGGCTGGAGGTGCCTGCGGCATTAAGGGGAGGAGCCTGCGGCATGAAGGGGAGGAGCCTCAGGAAGTGCAGAAAGTGGAACCTCACTGACCTGTCCCTTCTCCATGTGTCTGCTTCTCTATTGCTTTATCCATTTCTCCCTCAGGTGTCAGTGCCTAATTATACCTGTAGACCCACCTCACATTTCTAGGAGAAGGAATCTGGTTTGCCTGGCTTATAACCACAGTCTGTGTTCGGACAGAGATTTTCTCTCCAAGTTGTAGAAAGACAATATTGAATATATTAGTAATAATAATAACAACAACAACAACAATAACATTTACTGAACATTTGCCATTTGCCCAGCGCTGTGCTGTGTTACGTGTATTATCAAATTCTTTCAACAACCCCGTGAAACTGGGGTTATCACAGATGAGGAAACTGCATGTGGACATGTTCGTAAACTTGCTCAGGGCCACATAGACCTAGGGTTCAAGCCCAGGTCTGCCTGACTGTGGAGCCCATGATGTTAACATCCTGCCCTATCGGTATTTCGGCTGCATTTGTGCCAGATTTCCCCCTTTGGCCAGATCAGCCATGTCGGTTGCTTCAGTACTGGTGGGCCAGGCGGGCTCTGGGGTCGAGATGTTAGTATGGTTAAATGTATTACCTACAAAAACTGTTTTTCTAAGTTGTTTTGTTAATATTTGTCACTTATTTATTAGTTTTACTTATACTGGTGAAAATAAACTCATCTTAAAAAAAGGAAAACTATGGGGAAAATATCTAAAAACTGTGAACACTTTATTAACCTGTGCATCTGAAGAAGAATGTTGTGATGAATCTGTTTTAGCAAAGGAGCTACCGGGTCCCCTCTGTGATCATCTGTGTTTTGTGGAATTCTAACTTGAAAATCACTGTCCAGTAAACTGAATGTATTAGCATTCAAAC
This sequence comes from Grampus griseus, assembly GCF_964374135.1. Classification (NCBI taxonomy): domain Eukaryota; kingdom Metazoa; phylum Chordata; class Mammalia; order Artiodactyla; family Delphinidae; genus Grampus; species Grampus griseus. The sequence goes on from NC_139017.1 coordinate 88,430,115, forward strand.
CTTGCTTTTCTGTTAGATATTGTTAATGCAGTGCTTAACAATTAATAATTAATGTGCATTTTGAGAAACATCATATTGTCAATTGATTTCTAGGAGCTGATTTGTATTTTTGTATTGTCTTAGCTTGGCCTGCCATAACAAAGTACCATACGCTGGATTGTTTAAACAACAGAAGTTTATTTCTCACAGTTCTAGAGCTGGGGAGTCTGTCATCACGGTGCTGACCAATTCAGTTTCCAGTGAGGGCTCTCTCCCTGGCTTGCAGATGGCCACCCTCTCACTGTGTGCTCACATGGCCTTTCCTTGGTGCATACATGTTGGGGGGAGAGAGAGAGAGGGGTGAGGGGTAGGGAAGGAAGGAGGGAGAGAGTGAGCATGTGTGTGAAAGAAGGAGAGAAAGAGAGAGAGGCCCCACCTCATGATCAAACCATAATTACCTCCCAAAGGCCCCAGCTCCAAATACTATCGCATTGGAGGTTACAGTTTCAACATATGAATTTGTGGGGGGGACGGGAAAGGGGGGGGGAAGAACACAATTCATTCTGTAGCAGGTATTAATGTGCATTTAAAACTTTATTTACACAGTACAAGAAGTTGCTTACTGAGGAAGGACAAAAAGTAGGAACCTTTGAGAGATTCGTTTCTGGTTCCATGGCTGGAGCAACTGCACAGACACTTATTTATCCTATGGAGGTAAGTACCATTGTGAAGTCTGATTGCATTAACGGTGTTTGTATTATTATCTATTACTGTGTAACAAGTTATCCCAAGATTAACAGTTTAAAACAACAAGTATATATAATCTCACGGTTTCTGTGGATCAGGAACCTGGGTGTAGCTTAGCTGGGTTCCTCTGGCTCAGGGTTTCTCACAGCCTATAGCAGGGTGTCAGCCAGGGCTGCAGTCACTACAAGATTCAACTGGGGATGGATCTGTTTTCAAGCTTATTCACGTGTTTGTTGCCAGGTTTCCCTGGCTGTTGGTTGAAGATATCAGTTTCTTATTGCAGGGTCCTCTCCATAGGATGCTTGAGTATCCTCACAACATGGTAACTGGTTTTTCCAAATCAGTTATCAAAGAGAGCACCCAAGATAGAAGCTGCAGTCTTTGGTCACATCTGCTCTATTCTGTTGGTCACAAAGACCGCCCCTGGTAGAGTGTGGAAAGGGACTACACCTGGTGTGAATACCAGGAGGCAGGGATAGTTGGGGGCCATCTTGGAGGCTGGCTCCCATAGTGTTGATAAGAATTATAGCACCCATTCCTCTCCAAAGAGTTTCTGTACCATAAAGTTTGTAATGGAACCTTAGAATTTGGTGGTAATCCTAACTGGACATCCTTTTATTAGAGCATAGGTTAGCAAACCATGGACCTGTGGACTGTTTTGTACAACCCTTGAGCTAAGGATGGTTTTTATATTTTTACCTTTTTAAGGTGGTTTAAAAACAACAACAACAAAAAAGCAATACCAAAGAATATGCAACAGAGACCTGGTATTTCAGTCCTGCAAAGACAAAAATATTTACTTTATAGAAAAAGTTTGCCAACTCCTGCTTTAGAGCAAGAATAATATTGTAGATGTGGATATCTTTATTGATATGACAAAGCGTTTTTCAGTAACTGATAAGACTTAAGAAATACTGTTAGTTTTCACCTTTGTGGTATGCATATTAATATAGCTTTCCTTGCAGGCATCTTAATATGATTGTTCATATTACTCCACACACCCCTCAAAAAATATCCTAACTCAATACATAGGCTTCCTCTTATATCCTCCATCTCAGTTAATAGCATCACCTTCCCTCTTCTCTGCTGGCCCCATCCCAAGTTCCAAGCTAGAAACACTGGGATCATCCTTTACAGTACCATTTTCCCCACCCTCCATATCTAATACATCACAATTTTGTTAAGATGTCAATAGATTATCTTCTATTTCCTCTGCTACTGCCCTAATTCAGATCATCTTTACAGCAAAAGGGATCTTCTTGGCTCTGGTCTTAGACCCTTAAGAGAGATAATCTGTGAGAGAGAACACATCAACAAACTGGACAGTCATTTGAGTGACAATATATGCTAGATATTTGTTCTTTGTAAAGTTACGTCTTTTGAATTCTGTGATGATAGCATTGATGTGAATAATAATATTCATTATATTCTTTCATAACCAGGTTCTGAAAACCAGGCTGGCTGTAGGCAAAACTGGACAATACTCTGGGATGTTTGATTGTGCCAAGAAGATTTTGAAACATGAAGGCATGGGAGCTTTTTACAAAGGTTACGTTCCCAATTTATTAGGCATCATACCTTATGCAGGTATAGATCTTGCTGTGTATGAGGTGAGTTTGTAGCAATCTTTTGAATCTGAAAATGTAGTTAAATAGTTCTCATTGTTAGAATTTGACTTTATATAGAGAGGTACATATGTACCAGGAAACAGTTTGTGACCAAAAGTAGATTCAAGAATGTGTTCTTTTATCTTTCTTTTCAAGTTCCTTGAATATGAGACCCCATATGCCTGTGGTCACTTTTGTATTAGATTTCCCTGTTAATTATTTTTATTAATGAAGAGAATACTCTCACATTCAGATATAGTTGTTCACTTCTCTAGCACCATATACACAAATTAAATCAAAATAGATTAAAGACCTAAATGTGTGACTGGATACTATAAAACTCCTAGAGGAGAACATAGGCAGAATATTCTTTGACATAAATCACAGCAATATTTTTTTGGACCCGTTTCCGAGAGTAATGGAAATAAAAACAAAAATAAAAAAGTGGGACCTAATTAAACTTAAAATCTTTTGCACAACAAAGGAAACCATAAACAAAACAAAAAAACAACCTATGGACTGGGATAAAATATTTGCAAACGATGCTACCAACAAGGGATTAATTTCTAAAATACACAAATAGCTTAATATCAAAAGAACAACCCAATCAAAAAATGGGTAGAAGTCCTAAATAGACATTTCTCCAAAGAAGACATACAGATGGCCAACAGGCACATGAAAAGATGCTCGATATCGCTAACTACTAGAGAAATGCACATCAAAATTATAATGAGGTATCACCTCACACCAGTCAGAATGGCCATCATTAAAAAGTCTACAAATAATAAATGCTGTGGAGAAAAGGAATAATAATGGTGTGGAGAAAAGGGAACCCTTCTGCACTGTTGGTGGGAATGTAAATTGGCACAGCCACTATGGAGAACAGTAGTGAGGTTCCTTGCCAAATTAAAATAGAACTGCCATATGATCGAGAAATCCCACTCCTGGGCATATATCCGGAGCAAACTCTAATTTGAAAAGATACATGCACCCCAGTGTTCATAGCAGCACTGTTTGCAATACCTAAGACATGGAAGTTAACCTAAGTGTCCATCAACAGATGAATAGATAAAGAAGATGTATTTATACACAATGGAATATTACTCAGCCATAAAAAAGAATGAAATAATGCTATTTACAGCAACATGGATAGAACTAGAGATTATCATATTATGTGAAAGACAGAAAGACAAATATCGTATGATATCACTTATATGTGGAACCTAAAAAAATGATATAAATGAACTTATTTACAGAACAGAAATAGACTCACAGACATAGAAAACAAACTTATAGTTGCCAGAGGGGATAGTGGGAGTGGGAGGGATAAATTAGGAGTTTGGGGTTAACATATACATACCACTATGTATAAAATAGTTAACAACAAGGACCTACTGTATAGCACAGGGAACTATATTCAATGTCTTGTAATAACCTATAATGGAAAAGAATCTGAAAACAAGAATGTATAACTGAATCACTTTGCTGTATATCTGAAGCTAATAAAACATTGTAAATTCACTGTACTTCAATTAAAAAAAAGGTTATTACAGATACAGTTGTTCAGCTTAGCAGATGATATTAGGGTTTTTTGTGAGGAGAGAAAAATAAGCAAAAATGGCACATTTTCTTTGGTTTGTTAAAATTTAACATTGATAAAACCAAGAGACTAATGTGGGTAGTACAGATTCATTCCTTGTACTTGTCAACTTGAAGAAACCTAGGAGGCAATAATCAAACACAATGCATTTATTTGGGATCAAAGAATTGCAATTCGGAACACACAGATTTGCGTATCAATCTGAACAGTGTCTGTTAGGGAATAAAACTCAGGGGTTTTCTGGGGGGTTTTTTGTTTGTTTTTTTTTTTGTTTTTTGCGGTACGTGGGCCTCTCACCGTTGTGGCCTCTCCCGTTGCGGAGCACAGGCTCCGGACGCGCAGGCTCAGTGACCATGGCTCACAGGCCCAGCGCTCTGCGGCATGTGGGATCCTCCTGGACCAGGGCACGAACCCGTGTCCCCTGCATCGGCAGGCGGACTCTCACCCACTGCGCCACCGGGGAAGCCCAAGTCAGGGGTTTTTAATGGTAAAGAAGGGAGGTTTGCATTACAAAGAATTTTAGTTGGAGCTGAAGGCAGAACCTAGTTGACTAAACATGATTGATTGCTAAGGCTATCATTAGAGGGAGGTAAGAGTTCATTACTGTGACAAGTTGCAGGTGTTCTTGCAGAGTTCTTGGACTATCTGTGGTGTGGCCCAGTTCATACGTTTATGGTTCCACCTGGTGAGACAGGCATAAGGTCCACCTCTTGAGTGGCCTTCCAGCTTCATTTTAAAACCCCTTGACATAAGTGACTCCATCTTATGTCACATATCCCCCTTTTGATCAAGATCATTCTCTAAAAGCACTGCCAATCAACTTACAGATTTGCTTTGTCTCACATTGCTGGGATGGACCTGTCCCAGAAAGTCATGTCCCATGTTGGGGGGGGGAATTTTTAATTTCCAGTGGTTATTTCAAGGAGTCAGTGTCATAGGGTTAGACCATTGGGCAACAGGGAGGCACAGGAAATGACTCCTAGGAGATTTGGTGGCTTGTAAGGCAGTTGTCCTTGTGGCCTGATTAGCCAAGTTATTTCTTTTGGTTTCATCTGAATTTAATTTTGGATGCCCAGGTACCCTAATGATGGCTAGGACAGATGGAAATTGGATCGATTCCAACAATTTATTGACCCAATTTTCATTCTTAATCTGGCTTCCCCCTGAGGTTAAGAATCCCCTTGGTTTCTAAAGCATGCCAAAGTCATCAGCTACCCTAAAGGCAAAGCGACAATCTGTATAGGTATTCACAGTTCTACCTTCTGCTAGGGTGCAATCTCTAGTTAAACCATGGAGTTCTGCCTGCTGGGCTGAAGTAGCGGTCAGCAGTGGAGCTGCCTCAGTTACTTCAAAGGAGCAGATGATTGCATACCCAGTACAATATTTTCCTTTGCCGTTTTTCAAACAAGAACTATCAGTAAGCCATGAAATCTCAATGTTAGCAATAGGGGTTTCTTGTAAGTCAGCTCTAAGGGTTAATAACTGATCAGTCAGGGTCAGACAGTCATGAGGAGTTTTGTCACTAAGTAAAGGGAGAAGGGTTGCAGGGTTGAAGTTGTTGTAGCGGGAAAGGATTGTGTGAGAAGTCAGTAATGAAATTTCATGCGGGGTAAGACAGCTTGCAGGAAGGTGTTGAGTGTGATGAGAATTGTGCAAGCCTCCTACCGCATGGGGGAACATAGATGGTGAGTGGAGAGCCCGTAACTATTTCCTCAGTTGATGCTGTAAGGGCTGTTGCTGCTGAAAATAGCTCTCATGCTGGAGGAAGGCCTCTGGCTACAGGTCTGATTGTTGAGTGTAATATCCAAGGGGTTGGTGTTGACCTCTGTGCCTTTGAGTAAGCGCTCCTAAGCCATTTCTCTTCTTTTGAACATGAAGTGGAAAAGGGGAAGCTAATAATTAGTGTGTCCTAAAGCAGGGGACTGCAGAGTCCACTTTTCAGGTTCTGGAGCCCTAAAGACGTTTTCTTCCCACTCTAAAGGATCTGGTCTTTAAGCTTTGAGAGGCTGGGCAACTAAAAAATTAAGTATCCAGTTTCTGTAGTATCCAGTCAGCCCGAAATATCTTTAAAGTTGTCTTTTGGTCTGTGGCTATGGGAAATTTAAGACAATTTGAATCCTATTAGGGTCTTAAAGGAGTCCTTAATCCGAGATCAAGGGTCCTAGGTATTTGACCTGTGTTTGAATAAGTTGTAATTTCTCTTTAGAGACCTTTATGACCTTTAGTTGCTAACAGCCTGGGGAGATGGATGCTATCTTGCTCACTTGCCCCGTTGGAAGACAAGCAAAGAAGGTCATCAACCTATTGAAAAGGATGGACACTTACAGAAAAATGACACCTGCTAAATCTGCTTTTAGGATCTGTAAAAAGTAGGAAGGGCTTTTAGTCTAGACTTGTGGCATGACAGTTCAGATGTATTGTCCTTCCCACATGAAAGCAAATAAAATTTGACTTTCACAATCCACAGAGATGCTGAAAAAGGTGCTACAGAGGTCAGTTATAGTGAAAAATTTATTCTCTGTAGGTATTGCCATTAAAAGGGTATGAGGGTTAAGGGCAACTGGATGATGATTGATAACAATGTTATTTTTTTTATTTTTTTTTTATCTTTTACATCTTTATTGGAGTATAATTGTTTTACAATGGTGTGTTAGTTTCTACTTTATAACAAAGTGAATCAGTTATACATATACATATGTTCCCATATCTCTTCCCTCTTGCGTCTCCCTCCCTCCCACCCTCCCTATCCCACCCCTCCAGGCAGTCACAAAGCACCGAGCTGATCTCCCTGTGCTATGTGGCTGCTTCCCACTAGCTATCTACCTTACGTTTGGTAGTGTATATATGTCCATGCCTCTCTCTCACTTTGTCACAGCTTAAAATTCCCCCTTCCCATATCCTCAAGTCCATTCTCTAGTAGGTCTGTGTCTTTATTCCTGTCTTACCCATAGGTTCTTCATGACTTTTTTTTTCTTAAATTCCATATATATGTGTTAGCATATGGTATTTGTCTTTCTCTTTCTGATTTACTTCACTCTGTATGACAGACTCTAGGTCTATCCACCTCATTACAAATAGCTCAATTTCGTTTCTTTTTATGGGTGAATAATATTCCATTGTATATATGTGCCACATCTTCTTTATCCATTCATCCCATGATGGACGCTTAGGTTGTTGCCATCTCCGGGCTATTGTAAATAGAGCTGCAATGAACATTTTGGTACATGACTCTTTTTGAATTATGGTTTTCTCAGGGTATATGCCCAGTAGTGGGATTGCTGGGTCATATGGTAGTTCTATTTGTAGTTTTTTAAGGAACCTCCATACTGTTCTCCACAGTGGCTGTATCAATTTACATTCCCACCAACAGTGCAAGAGGGTTCCCTTTTCTCCACACCCTCTCCAGCATTTATTGTTTCTAGATTTTTTGATGATGCCCATTCTGACTGGTGTGAGATGATATCTCATTGTAGTTTTGATTTGCATTTCTCTAATGATTAATGATGTTGAGCATTCTTTCATGTGTTTGTTGGCAGTCTGTATATCTTCTTTGGAGAAATGTCTATTTAGGTCTTCTGCCCATTTTTGAATTGGGTTGTTTGTTTTTATGTTATTGAGCTGCATGAGCTGCTTATAAATTTTGGAGATTAATCCTTTGTCAGTCACTTCATTTGCAAATATTTTCTCCCACTCTGAGGGCTGTCTTGTGGTCTTGTTTATGGTTTCCTTTGCTGTGCAAAAGCTTTGAAGTTTCATTAGGTCCCATTTGTTTATTTTTGGTTTTATTTCCATTTGTCTAGGAGGTGGGTCAAAAAGGATCTTGCTGTGATTTATGTCATAGAGTGTTCTGCCTATGTTTTCCTCTAAGAGTTTGATAATTTCTGGCCTTACATTTAGGTCTTTAATCCATTTTGAGTTTATTTTTGTGTATGGTGTAAGGGAGTGATCTAATCTCATACTTTTACATGTACCTGTCCAGTTTTCCCAACACCACTTATTGAAGAGGCTGTCCTTTCTCCACTGTACATTCCTGCCTCCTTTATCAAAGATAAGGTGACCATATGTGCGTGGGTTTATCTCTGGGCTTTCTATCCTGTTCCATTGATAGAGCTTTCTGTTTTTGTGCCAGTACCATACTGTCTTGATTACTGTAGCTTTGTAGTATAGTCTGAAGTCAGGGAGCCTGATTCCTCCAGTTCCTTCTTTCGTTTTCAAGATTGCTTTGGCTATTCGGGGTCTTTTGTGTTTCCATACAAATTGCGAAATTTTTTGTTCTAGTTCTGTGAAAAATGCCAGTGGCAGTTTGATAGGGATTGCATTGAATCTGTAGATTGCTTTGGGTAGTAGAGTCATTTTCACAATGTTGATTCTTCCAATCCAAGAACATGGTATATCTCTCCATCTATTTGTATCATCTTTAATTTCTTTCATCAGTGTCTTATAATTCTCTGCATACAGGTCTTTTGTCTCCTTAGGTAGGTTATTCCTAGATATTTTATTCTTTTTTTGCAATGGTAAATGGGAGTGTTTTCTTGATTTCACTTTCAGATTTTTCATCATTAGTATATAGGAATGCCAGAGATTTCTGTACATTAATTCTGTATCCTGCTGTTTTACCAAATTCATTGATTAGCTCTAGTAGTTTTCTGGTAGCATCTTTAGGGTTCTCTATATATAGTATCATGTCATCTGCAAATGGTGACAGCTTTACTTCTTCTTTTCCGATTTGGATTCCTTTTATTTCCTTTTCTTCTCTGGTTGCTGTGGCTAAAACTTCCAAAACTATGTTGAATAAGAGTGGTGAGAGTGGGCAACCTTGTCTTGTTCCTGATCTTAGTGGAAATGGTTTCAGTTTTTCACCATTGAGGACGATGTTGGCTGTGGGTTTGTCATATATGGCCTTTATTATGTTGAGGAAAGTTCCCTCTATGCCTACTTTCTGGACAGTTTTTATCATAAATGGGTGTTGAATTTTGTCAAAAGCTTTCTCTGCATCTATTGAGATGATCATATGGTTTTTCTCCTTCAGTTTGTTAATATGGTGTATCATGTTGATAGATTTGCGTATATTGAAGAATCCTTGCATTCCTGGGATAAACCCCACTTGATCATGGTGTATAATCCTTTTAATGTGCTGTTGGATTCTGTTTGCTAGTATTTTGTTGTGGATTTTTGCATCTATGTTCATCAGTGATATTGGCCTGTAGTTTTCTTTCTTTGTGACATCCCTGTCTGGTTTTGGTATCAGGGTGATGGTGGCCTCGTAGAATGAGTTTGGGAGTGTTCCTCCCTCTGCTATATTTTGGAAGAGTTTGAGAAGGATAGGTGTTAGCTCTTCTCTAAATGTTTGATAGAATTTGCCTGTGAAGCCATCTGGTCCTGGGCTTTTGTTTGTTGGAAGATTTTTAATCACAGTTTCAATTTCAGTGCTTGTGATTGGTCAGTTCATATTTTCTATTTCTTCCTGATTCAGTCTTGGCAGGTTGTGCATTTCTAAGAATCTGTCCATTTCTTCCAGGTTGTCCATTTTATTGGCATAGAGTTGCTTGTAGTAATCTCTCATGATCTTTTGTATTTCTGCAGTGTCAGTTGTTACTTCTCCTTTATCATTTCCAATTCTATTGATTTGAGTCTTCTCACTTTTTTTCTTGATGAGTCTGGCTAATGGTTTATCAATTTTGTTTATCTTCTCAAAGAACCAGCTTTTAGTTTTATTGATCTTTGCTCTCATTTCCTTCATTTCTTTTTCATTTATTTCTGATCTGATTTTTATGATTTCTTTCCTCCTGCTAACTTGGGGGTTTTTTTGTTCTTCTTTCTCTAATTGCTTTAGGTGCAAGGTTAGGTTGTTTATTCGAGATGTTTCCTGTTTCTTAAGGTAGGATTGTATTGCTATAAACTTCCCTCTTAGAACTGCTTTTGCTGCATCCCATAGGTTTTGGGTCGTTGTGTCTCCATTGTCATTTGTTTCTAGGTATTTTTTGATTCCCTCTTTGATTTCTTCAGTGATCACTTCATTATTAAGTAGTGTATTGTTTTGCCTCCATGTGTTTGTATTTTTTACAGACCTTTTCCTGTAATTGATATCTAGTCTCATAGCCTTGTGGTCAGAAAAGATACTTGATACAATTTCAATTTTCTTAAATTTACCAAGGCTTGATTTGTGACCCAAGATATGATCTATCCTGGAGAATGTTCCATGAGCACTTGAGAAAAATGTGTATTCTGTTGTTTTTGGATGGAGTGTCCTATAAATATCAATTAAGTCCATCTTGTTTAATGTATCATTTAAAGCTTGTGTTTCCTTATTTATTTTCATTTTGGATGATCTGTCCATGGGTGAAAGTGGGGTGTTTAAAGCCCCTACTATGAACGTGTTACTGTCGATTTCCCCTTTTATGGCTGTTAGTATTTGCCTTATGTATTGAGGTGCTCCTATGTTGGGTGCATAAGTATTTACAATTGTTATATCTTCTTCTTGGATCGATCCCTTGATCATTATATAGTGTCCTTCTTTGTTTCTTCTAATAGTCTTTATTTTAAAGTCTATTTTGCCTGATATGAGAATTGCTACTCCTGCTTTCTTTTGGTTTCCATTTGCATGGAGTATCTTTTTTCATCCCCTTACTTTCAGTCTGTATGTGTCCCTAGGTCTGAAGTGGGTCTCTTGTAGACAGCATATATATGGGTCTTGTTTTTGTATCCATTCAGCCAATCTGTGTCTTTAGGTGGGAGCATTTAGTCCATTTGCATTTAAGGTAATTTTTGATATGTATGTTGCTATTCCCATTTTCTTAATTGTTTTGGGTTTGTTATTGTAGGTCTTTTCCTTCTCTTGTGTTTCTTGCCTAGAGAAGATCCTTTAGCAGTTGTTGTAAAGCTGTTTTGGTGGTGCTGAACTCTCTCAGCTTTTGCTTGTCTGTAAAGGTTTTAATTTCTCCATCAAGTCTGAATGAGATCCTTGCTGGGTAGAGTGATCTTGGTAGCAGGTTTTTCTCCTTCATCACTTTAAATATGTCCTGCCAGTCCCTTCTGGCTTGCAGAATTTCTGCTGAAAGATCAGCTGTTAACCTTATGGGGATTCCCTTGTGTGTTATTTGTTGTTTTTCCCTTGCTGCTTTTAATATGCTTTCTTTGTATTTAATTTTTGACAGTTTGATTAATATGTGTCTTGGTGCGTTTCTCCTTGGATTTATCCTGTATGGGACTCTCTGTGCTTCCTGGACTTGATTAAGTATTTCCTTTCCCATATTAGGGAATTTTTCAACTATAATCTCTTCAAATGTGTTCTCAGTCCCTTTCTTTTTCTCTTCTTCTTCTGGAACCCCTATAATTCGAATGTTGGTGTGTTTAATGTTGTCCCAGAGGTCTCTGAGACTGTCCTCAGTTCTTTTCATTCTTTTTTCTTTATTCTGCTCTGCAGTAGTTATTTCCACTATTTCATCTTCCAGGTCACTTATCCATTCTTCTGCCTCAGTTATTCTGCTATTGATCCCATCTAGAGTATTTTTAATTTCATTTATTGTGTTGTTCATCATTGTTTGTTTCATCTTTAGTTCTTCTAGGTCCTTGTTAAATGTTTCTTCCATTTTGTCTATTCTATTTCCAAGCTTTTGGATTATTTTTACTATCATTATTCTGAATTATTTTTCAGGTAGACTGCCTATTTCCTCTTCATTTGTTAGGTCTGGTGCATTTTTATCTTGCTCCTTTATCTGCTGTGTTATTTTCTGTCTTCTCCTTTTGCTTAACTTACTGTGTTTGGGGTCTCCTTTTTGCAGGCTGCAGGTTCGTAGTATCCATTGTTTTTGGTGTCTGTCCCCAGTGGCTAAGGTTGGTTCAGTAGGTTGTGTAGGCTTCCTTGTGGAGGGGACTAGTGCCTATGTTCTGGTGGATGAGTCTGGAGCTTGTCTTTCTGGTGGGCAGGTCCATGTCTGGTGGTGTGTTTTGGGGTGTATGTGGACTTCTTATGATTTTAGGCAGCCTCTCTGCTAATGGGTGGGGTTGTGTTCCTGTCTTGCTAGTTGTTTGTCATAGGATGTCCAGCACTGTAGCTTGCTGGTCGTTGTGTGAAGCTGGGTGCTGGTGTTGAGATGGAGATCTCTGGGAGATTTTCGCCATTTGATATTACATGGAGCTGGGAGGTCTCTTGTGGACCAGTGTCCTGAAGTTGGCTCTCCCACCTCAGAGGCACAGCACTGACTCCTGGCTGCAGCGCGAAGAGCCTTTCTTCCACGCAGCTCAGAATAAAAGGGATAAAAAGTAGAAAGAAAGAATTAGTAGAAGTAGAAAGAAAGAAAGAAAGATAGAAAAGAAATAAATAAAGGAGGGAGGGAGGAAGGAAGGAAGGAGGGAAGGAAGGAAAAAAGAAAGAAAGAAGATAAAGTAAAATAAAATAAGATAAAATATAATAAAGTTATTAAAGTAAAAAAATAATTATTAAGACAAAAAAAAAAAAAGGGACGGATAGAACCGTAGGACAAATGGTGGAAGCAAAGCTATACAGACAAAATCTCACACAGAAGCATACACATACACACTCACTAAAAGAGGTAAAGGGGGAAAAATCATAAATCTTGCTCTAAAAGTCCACCTCCTTCATTTGGGTTGATTCATTGTCTAAAGGAGGGAAGTAAGGAAAGAAAGAAGGAAGATAAAGTAAAATAAAATTATTAAATTAAAAAGTAATTATTAAGAAAAAAATTGAAAAAAGAAAAAAAACACGGACGGATAGAACCGTAGGACAAATGGTGGAAGCAAAGCTATACAGACAAAATCTCACACAGAAGCATAAACATACACATTCACAAAAAGAGGAAAAGGGGAAAAAATCATAAATCTTGCTCTCAAAGTCCACCTCCTTAATTTGGGATGATTCGTTGTCTATTCATGTATTCCACAGATGCAGGGTACATCAAGTTGATTGTGGAGCTTTAATCCGCTGCTTCGAGAGATTTCCCTTTCTCTTCTTTGTTCGCACAGCTCCCGGGACTCAGCTTTGGATTTGGCCCCGCCTCTGCGTGTAGGTCGCCGGAGGGCGTCTGTTCTTGTCTCAGACAGGACGGGGTTAAAGGAGCCGCTGATTGGGGGCTCTGGCTCCCTCAGGCCGGGGGGGAGGGAGAGGCACTGTGTGCGGGGCGGGCCTGCGGCGGCAGAGGCCAACGTGATGTTGCACCAGCCGGAGGCGTGCCGTGCATTCTCCCGGGGAAGTTGTCCCTGGATCCCGGGACCCTGGCAGTGGCGGGCTGCACAGGCTCCCCGGAAGAGGGGTGTGGATAGTGACCTGTGCTCACACAAGGCTTCTTGGTGGCGGCAGCAGCAGCCTTAGCGTCTCATGCCCGTCTCGGGTCCGCGCTGTTAGCCGTGGCTCGCGCCTGTCTCTGGAACTCTTTTAAGCAGCGCTCTTAATCCCCTCTCCTCGTGCACCAGGAAACAGGGAAGAAAAAGTCTCTTGCCTGTTCGGCAGGTCCAGACTTTTCCCCGGACTCCCTCCCGGGCAGCCGTGGTGCACTAACCCCCTGCAGGCTGTGTTCACGCCGCGAACCCCAGTCCTCTCCCGGCGCTCCGACCGAAGCCCGAGCCTCAACTCCCAGCCCCACCCGCCCCAGCGGGTGAGCAGACAAGCCTCTCCGGCTGGTGAGTGCCGGTCGGCACCGATCCTCTGTGCGGGAATCTCTCTGCTTTGCCCTCCACACCCCTGTTGCTGTGCTCTCCTCCGCGGCCCTGAAGCTTCCCCTTCTGCCACCCGCAGTCTCCACCCGCGAAGGGGCTTCCTAGTGTGTGGAAACCTTTCCTCCTTCACAGCTCCCTCTCACTGGTGCAGGTCCCATCCCTATCCTTTTGTCTCTGTTTATTCTTTTTTATTTTGCCCTACCCAGGTACGTGGGGGGTTTCTCACCTTTCAGGAGGTCTGCGGTCTTCTGCCAGCGTTCAGTAGGTGTTCTGTAGGAGTTGTTCCACGTGTAGATGTATTTCTGGTGTATCTGTGGGGAGGAAGGTGATCTCCGCGTCTTACTCTTCTGCCATCTTCCCGGAAGCCATGCGACAATGTTATTAATAGCCCTCAAATCTTGGACAAATCTCCATCCTCTTTTGTGGAGGTTCTTAATGAGGAGAATGGGTGTATTACAGAGACTAGTGTAGGGGACTATGAGGTGTTGTGTTTTGTATTCCTCTATGATTGGTTTAATTCCTGCTAAGGTCTCAAGATTTAAAGAATATTGTTTAATGTTAGGAAGAGGCTGACTGCGGTCAATTTGAATTTTAATTGAGGGAGCCAAATGAAGCTGCCCAACGTGGGTTGTGGATTTTGCCGAGTCTTTCAGGGACGTTCTTGAGTTTTAAGTCTATGTTACCTTCCAAGCTTGTCTTAAGGGCAAAAACTGCTGATAGGGTTGAGGAGCTTGGAATGCCATCAGTTGTTGAGGGGTTGAATTAATTTCAAGGATACTTTCACCTCTTGGGACAAAGGGATACAAGTATTGATCTCTCTTCAAGTCTCTGCTTTCAGTTCCTTTGGGTGTATACCTATCAGTATACAGAATTGCTGGGTCATATGGTAATTCTGTGTTGAGCTTTTTGAGGAACAAACTGTTTTCTATAGAAGCTGCACCATTTTTCATTCCCGCTAACAGTGCGTTTTCATTCATCCTTGTTAATATTTGTTAGTTTCTGGGTTTTGTTTTTTGATAGTGCCCATCCTAACAGGTGTGAGACAATATCTTATTGTGCTTTTGACTTGCATTTCTCTGATAAGTGATGTTGAGCATCTTTTCATATGCTTGTTGTCCATTTATTTATCTTCTTTGGAGAAATGTCTATTCAAGTCCTTTGCCCATTTTTTAATTAGGTTATTTTTTATTGTTGTTTAATTGTAGGAGTTATTTATATATTTTGGATATTAAATCCTTATCAGATATATGGTTTACAAATATATTCTCCCATTCCGTAGGTCACCTTTTCACTCTATTGGTTGTTTTCTTTGCTTCACAGAAGTTTTTAAGGTGATGAAATCCATTTGTCTATTTTTGCTTTTTTGCCTGTGCTTTTGGGATCATATCCAAGAAATTGTTGCCAAAGCCAAGGTCCTAAAACTTTTATCCTGTGTTTTCTCCTAGGAATTTTATAGTATTAGGTCTTATGTTTCAGCCCTGGATTTATTTTGAGTTAGTTTTTTGTATATATTGTAAGATAAGGATCCAACTTCATTCTTTTGCCTGTGGGTATCCAGTTTTCCCAGCACCATTTTTGTTTATTAATTTTTGGCCCCACTGCACAGCATGTGGGATCTTAGTTCCCCGACCAGGGATCGAACCCGTGCCCCCTGCAGTGGAAGCACAGAGTCTTAACCACTGGACTGCCAGGGAAGTCCCCCCAGCACCATTTGTTGAAGAGATTATCCTTTGCCCAATGTGGGGTCTTGTCACCTCTGTTGAAGATCATGCGCCCATGTATTCAAGAATTTATTTCTGAGCTCTCTATTTTGTTCCATTATTCGATGTATCTGTCTTTATGCTAGCACCACATTATCTTGATTGCTGTTGCTTTGTAATATACATTGAAATCAGGAAGTGTGAGGTCTCCAACTTTGTTCTTTTTCAAGGTTATTTTGGTTAGGTAGGGTCCCTTAAGATTCTATTTGAATTTTTTTTCTATTTCTTCAAACAATGTCATTGAAATTTGAATAGGGATTACATTGAATTTGCGGTTTGCTTTGGGTAGTGTATTAGTATGTTTGGGCTACCATAACAAAATACCAGAGACTGGGAGGGTTAAACAAAAGAAGTTTACTTTTTCACAGTTCTGGAGGCTAGAAGTCCAAGATCAGGGTTCTGGCTGATTTGGTTTGAGGTGAGGCTCTCTTACTGGCTTGCAGACAGCTCCCTTCTTGCTATGTTCCCAGAGGGAGAGGGAGAGAGAGTTGAGTGAATGAATTCTCTGTTATTTCTTCCTATAAAGACACTAATCCTATTGGATCAGGACCCCACTGTTATGACCTTGATGTTGCCAGAGAACCTTCATAAGGTGATAGAATTTTGAGAATATCTATAAATTGAGGGGTACAAAGCCAATAAAGAGGGGGAGACAAAAATAAATAAAATGAATAAGTAAGAAAAATATAGTGAGATCTGAGAGGCAAGGAATGATAATGGATCCTAGGATGTAGAAGAAAATGATTATGGGACACACAGAGAGGACTTACAGGATCATGTATATTTTATAGGATTTTAAATTAATTGTTTTAAAAGTGCATTTTCCTACCTCCCCCCCCCCATTCTGGTGTTAATAGTGTAAATAGTTGCTTAGTTTCTAGTGAATCACTTTTCTTTTCTCATGTTTGTAGTTCAGACATGGTTGTCTTTAGCCTTATTGACTTTTTCTTGTCATATTACAGTACTAAATGGACCTTAAATAAGACACTTAAATATAATCTTTGTTTTCAAATTTATAGAGATTTTCTTGTTATATAATTGTAAGGTCCAAGTATGCAGTTACATTTTATCTTAAAATATTTAAACTAGTATATAATTTCCCCCACATATTAGCATATATTTTAATACTTCAGATATTTTTTATTTAAAAAGTAGATTATACATTTCTCTCAATTAATTGCCTTCTAATGGAAACACAAAGACCTAGGATAATAGGGAAGAAGCATAGCCTGAGGATCCATATACTTGATTCAGCACCCTTGTTTAGAAAACCCCACTGAGACTAATTTTCCTCATTTCTAAACTCAGAAGAATAGCTCCACCTCAGAGCTTTTGTAGAAGGACTGAATGAAATAACATATGTGTAAAGTACAAAATTAGATGCAGTTTGTAGCATTATATTATTTTCATTGATAAGCACCGTAGGAAATGTTTAGATCCTAGTCTGGTGTGCTGTTGATCTTCACATTTAGTTAGAAGGAGATGAGCACCCAGTCACACCTCTCATGTTTTGAATCCCCTGTGGCTTCCCCACCTCTCTACAGAGCGGCTGCTTCCTACAGTGGCTGTGCCGCCCAATCTTGCAGAAATGTGTCCTGTCTCATAAGGATGAGAGTAGCTGTGAGAACATTCATATTGAGTGAAAGCAGTTGTAAAGTTAGTTGTTTATTATTTTTCTTCTTTTCTGTTTCTCTGGCAGCTCTTGAAGTCCCATTGGCTAGATAATTTTGCCAAAGACTCTGTAAACCCTGGAGTCGTGGTGCTGCTGGGATGTGGTGCCTTATCCAGCACCTGTGGTCAGCTGGCCAGCTACCCCTTGGCTTTGGTGAGAACACGCATGCAGGCTCAAGGTGAGTTTTGGATACAAGGATGACACTGATAAAGTAGTGCATCAGTAACGTGCTTTTGGAACTTCAGGTTCCACTGAGACAGCAGAGTGTGGTTTTAAGAGAGTATTTCTCAACGTTTTTGCATTATTGCCTCCTTAAGGAAGCTTTTTAGAAATTCTTTTCCAAATCAGTTCCTCTTCATGAAATTTTAATACCACGGCTACTCTGTGCATATATTGTATGTATATCTGTGGTTTATGCACAGAGTAAGATTTTCATGCTCCCGTTGAGAGTGCATGTTTTAAGAGTACAGTTGGCCCTTCATATTCGTGGGCTCTGCATTCATGGATTCAACCAACTGTCGATCGAAAATATTCAGCAAAAAGACTCCCAAACTCCAGAAAGTTCCAAAAAGTAAAACTTGCATTTGCCATGCAGTCCACTCTTTACATTTGTATTTACAGATCATCTACATTGGAAGTACTGGTTAATTAATGATTGACTGCTTGGTTGGGGGAGGGAGGTTGGTACTCGGAAGAGAGATTGGGGATAGAGGCGTCTCAATGCTCAGGGAGTACTGTTTAAAGAAATGGTAGT
This sequence comes from Grampus griseus, assembly GCF_964374135.1. Classification (NCBI taxonomy): domain Eukaryota; kingdom Metazoa; phylum Chordata; class Mammalia; order Artiodactyla; family Delphinidae; genus Grampus; species Grampus griseus. The sequence goes on from NC_139017.1 coordinate 88,447,906, forward strand.
GGGTGAGATTGGCCAGGGATAAAGCAGAAAGTGAAAGAAAGGCACAGAATGAATACTACTTTAGCATAGCAATAAAAACCAGCAAATCATAAGAAAAGAGAATACTGAATCAGACGGCAGGAGAGCCAGGAGGGCGCTGTGTAATCAAAGTCGAGGAGACAGTGTCACAGTGGGGAGGAATCACAGTTCAGAAGTTGTAGGTTCCATAATAACAAACAACTCCAGCCACCATTTACTGAGAATTTGACAGATGCCAACTGCTTTACATATGTTGCTACTGATTCTTTCAGTGCTGTGCAGTTTTCATTCCATTTACAGAAGAGAAAGACCATCAGCTTTCAGCTCTCCCACTTGGCTAGCTAAGTGTGTTGGGACAAGTTTCTCTATCTTTCTAAACCTCCGATTTCTTACTTATTAAATGGGTATAATAACACTTGCCTTAGAGGATTGGTATATAAAGTAACTAACTCAATATCTAACACAGAGTAATCACTCATATTTGTTATAATCAAGGCATTCACTGTTAGGTGCCATACAGGGAGAATTATTTCTTGGGCCCCTTGGAATAAATTTTATCCTTTTATTCTGTTCGTTCTAGAAAATCATTCTGAATCATAATTGCATAGTCATAATAAAACATGCATGAATATTAAATTAGCCTGGTTTATTTTTTAATTTTCTAGCCATGGTAGAAGGAACCGCACAGCTGAACATGGTTGGGCTCTTTCGACGAATAATTTCTAAGGAAGGAATACCAGGACTTTACAGAGGCATCACCCCAAACTTTATGAAGGTGCTTCCTGCTGTAGGCATCAGTTATGTGGTTTATGAAAATATGAGACAAACTTTAGGAGTAACTCAGAAGTGATATGCTGAATTTTTTGCTTTAGCATAGTTATTGAAACTTTCAACCATCTCCAGAGTGACCTTTTCTCCTAGAGCTGCAACAAGTCCATGGCAAAAAGAAGCTGTATTTTTTTTTCACAAAAGGGAAGAGCAAATCATTGGTAACTTCAAACATTTGGACTCAATTTTATACATTCAGAAATGCTAAAAATCATTGTCTTGATAAGCTCATACAGTCTTGAAAAGGCAATAAAATTATATTTTTTCTTATTAGTCCTTTCTACAAATCTCTGCCTGGAATCCTAAATCTGAAAAAATGTACTTGCTGAACTAAATTTGCTTTGTGTGAATTATAAATCTTTGATCTTTATTTTGGTTGGTTCAAGTTTATGCCAGTTCCTTTATACTTAAATATCTTTTTCTTAAAAACAAAATGATTGCAAAACCTAGAAACTTAAATTATTTATGTATTTTGAATGTCTTTATAAACTTCTTAAAATTTCCTTGTAGGACCATTCATGGAGAATCATTGCATGAAAACATAATCTTACAGCAGCCAAATAGGTATAAGGTCTATAATCTTTTTTTAAGCTGAATAAGAATGAACATAAGCGGCAGAACTTCAAGGCATGTGAATACCCTGGTCCACTTATAAGATTTTTGTGTAAGGAAGAGTGATAAAATAATATTTATTTCAGTGAGCACTTCTCCATTTGTCTTGTACTGTTATTTGGTTCCCAGGATGACACACTGATTGTCAGTAGATTACTGTTAAATTATCAACACAAGGCAACTTATTTGAAAAATTCTGTTTATTGTCATTGCTTTGAAAAGCACCAGGAAACAAAACCCTTTTACTTGTATCAGTTTCTGAAGAGCATCTCTCTTCTCTTTGTCCTTTGTTTCCTACTTGAGTCAGACTTCCATTTTAATCAGGAAGGCTTCTGGGGACCATTCTTGGTTATCTGAAATTTCTTAATTACGTGAAGTAGGTTGATCATGGGTGAATGGCGTTCTCACTTCCCCCTCACTTTTAATTTATTTGACCCTGCAATTCTCAATTTGGGCAGCACAAAGCTAGGAGAATAGTATATATTAATTTTATATATTTGGTACTATGAATGAAAGGCCCAATTTACAAACATGTACATTCATATTTTCTCTTTCCCCCAGCTTAGAAACACATTATGATATAGAAAATTTGATTTATAATATTGATAGCATGTTTTTATTTTACTGAAGCCATTTTTTGTAATCAACTATCTTTTCTGATTTGTGTGATTAGGACTTAGAAAAATATTTATTAGTTGAAGTTATTCTTATCATTTTTCAATTTAGTTCTTTTTTTTTAATATCTTTATTGGAGTATACTGGCTTTACAATGGTGTGTTAGTTTCTGTTTTATAACAAAGTTAATCAGCTATACATATATCCCCATATTCAATTGAGTTCTTAAACTCAAGTTTTATTTCTAGTAATTTGTTATAAATTGCCAACATTTCAATGGAAATGTAGTGACATAATAGACATTTACTTTATTTGAAACTACCTCTCATATTTTCCGAACCAGAGAGAAATGTTGGACTTGTGTTTGTGAAACATATCCTAACATATAGTTTTCATTATGTTAGTTATACCTGATAAATGTCTCAGTGTTTTTATAATACATATGATAAGAATGGGACTCTATCTTCAGGGTGTTTGTACTTTTGAATAATACATAAATGACAATATTAAGGAACATGATTAGCTCTTTTTTCACTTGTAAAATTATGGAATGAGTAAAATTTCAGCTACTGAAAAATATTCATTGTTCATTATGAATTTAAATTGTTTGCTCTTTAACATTTGTAAGGAATGAATGTGATTTATCTGTGTATCTTGTATCTTTTGAAAAGAGCCTGGAGTTGAAGATAGTTTATTTCTGGCATTACTGCATATTTACTTTCTGTTTATATTAAAATGTTTTTGAAATGTCTTGTTTCCTCATTTAAAAAAAATAGTGTAACTAAGGCAAAAAGAATGGCTGTGTCTTGCAGTTTATATCTTCGGCAGCAGTTTGAATAGTCTGTATAGAATTACTGAATAAGACTCACTGTAGTCTTTCCAAATATTTTGGCCTTTTCTGAACAGCCATAACAGTTATTACCTCTGTCATATATTTTGGTATAAGATGATGTTTTTCGTGATGTCCAGATTCCACATTTACCATTTAGGGTGATACCCCCGGGGCTCATAGTGCCAAAGAGAGTCCAAAGTCACGGGGCTCCTTGGCACATCTTGGTGGAGTACCAGTGTGTCTTGAAGTTGTGGGAAACAAAAGCTAAGTAAGTTTACTGGTAAGTAATTAAAACAATTTTATAATGCAGATTTTACACCTATAAAGATTATAAAATTTGATTAAAAAAAATAAAACATAAGACTGCAAAGAAATTCTGCTTTCCAACTTGAATGCTACCCGGCCTCCAGGAAAAACGTATTTGCCCTCCTTGGCTCTCAGGGACCCTTTATTAGAAAAATGTCGCCAATTTGTTTCTTACACGTTTGTCTTGTATCCCCATCCAGAGCGTAAGCTTCACGTGAACAGGCATTGCATTTTATACTATTTTGGTTTTTGAGCTTTACATCAGGTCACATGTATAAAAGTATAGCATAGGTTCCCTATGCCCAAATAAGAATTTTCCCAGCTCTTTTGTTCTCATGGAATTTCTTTGTTTTGAGAAGAGCACCAAACGAGTAATGATATGTGTGAAGAGGAGCAACCAATAACCCTCCTTTTCCTCCTTTGCCATATTCCCTGCTTGGGAGAAACACAGAGCAGACTGAGCTCATCAAATCGCTCTCCGGGAGAGCATGCCCTGCAAAATTCCATCTGCCCTTCTGCTTCCATGTAGGACAGAGCTGTGCTAAGGTCCAAGCTGCCTGGGCCTGGACCTGGACCTGCTGCAGCCCTCTGACCACAGTGCAATTGAAGACACCTGTTCACAGCCTTCTGGTTTTTTTGTTTTTTGCTTGTTTTGTTTGTTTGCAAATTGGGCTCCACAAGCCTATACTCAGATGCTCGGCCATAGCCACTGCAGCGTTGTTTGTTGTGAAAGCAGAAGTGCCCCAAGCCTGGGCCACTTGGCATTTATTCTGTAAACATTCACTTGCTCATTGGTTCTTTCAGTGAGAATTTATTAAACACCTACTGTGTGTCAGATACTTTTAGGGGCTGAGGACACAGCCTTGAACAGGACTCCATACTTTTCCTAATGGAGATTATCTAGTGGAGACAGACAACAAACGAAGTAAGTAAAATATGTAATAGGTCAGATGGTGATTAAGTGTAGAAGGCAATGCTGGGGCCGAGGTGGCAATTTTAGGCAGAGAAGACCTTGCTGAGAAGGTGCTGTTTGAATAAAGGGCTGAAGAGGGCACGGGAATAGGCCACACTGGTGTCTGGGAAGGGCATTCCAGGCAGAGGGAATGCAGGTAAAGGCCGTGGGTGGAGGGAACATCGGGGAGGTCAGTGTGCCTGGAGTGGGGTGAGCAAAACGGAAGGTAGTAGGCGATGAAGCCACAGAGGGCTGGAGGGAGGCCTGTCTGCTGAGCACTTCCGGTACTGCAATAGCCACAGTTCCTTGGTAATGTTTCCTAACCAAGATTCAGATGTCTCTCCTCTGGGGGTGCAAGTCTCATTATTGGAAACATCACTGGAAAACCTTGCAGTTTCTGTAACTGTTGTGTCCATCACACACACAATGGTTTTCCCTGAAACTGCTGTCCCAACATGATGGCATGTGTATAGGCTACTCTTTGCCTTTCCTTCTCTGGGAAGGATTTTAATTTTTAAAAAGACAAATTAACTTAGAGACCTTAAAATCTTTCTAGACATTTTCCTAAGAATTAGAGAACTTGAATCTTAGCAAACCAACAAAGCTGTCATTGTGCTCACTTCCTTCTCTGACCACCTTGTAACTGCCCAGGATTTATTTGTTTATAATTTATACAAATTGTACAATATTGAAAACAATCCTTTTATTTATTTTTTGTTAGTTGATATTGTCTTGCTTTGAATTTACTTCCACCAAGTCAAGATAATAGTAACTGAAGAAGTGATTTGTATTTTGTTACTTTTAAAAGAGGGCTAGGGATTTTAAAGCATTATGAATTACTCTTTCAAACCGAACCTTATCGCAGATCCTTGGTATTTGCTAATCAGGTGTGTTTTCCAAGAGTTTACACTCATCTTTTTACACACCATTCTACAATACAGTCACAACCATGGGTTCAGGATGAATTAGCTTAAATTCCAGAACCTGTAATCAATGTCAGCCACAGATATGCATCACTCAACCCCCAGGGGAGGTCTCCACATGAATCTTAGTGTGCCAACTGGGATGTGCAAAACATGTGACATTTCTGAATTTTCTTTAAATTAGCTTAAATCCAGCTGGAAGCTCCTATACCACTCAGTGTTGTGCAAGTGACCTGGGATCTTGGCCCCTATGGACACTGGTCATGGTCTACCATGACCAGTTGCTGCTAAGGGGCCCTTTTTTGCAGCCTGTGTGGTCCCTTGGACCCCACGGCTGTGCTGTGCTTGGCATGGGGGTAGTTGGTAAGACATGGGGCATCTGTACCTGGGGTCTGGCCTTTCCATTCTGCAAGGGTTAGGAGTTGAATGTGAATCTCTCCATACCTTGGGATCCACCAACTTATGTCTCCTTTCCAGGCCCTGGGTTTGTCCCTTTTCCTTTTTGCTCTTAGAGGCACCCATCTGCTCATCCCCTGGGACTCCTGGCATCCTCTCTGCAGGTAACTTAGATGCTTGCAAAAGACAGAAGAGCCTCTGATTGAAAGTGACTTCTGTTTTCCACTTTTAAAAATCACTGAGGGAAGGAGATATTAAAGCCCTGCCTCCTTGTCTGAAATGAGATGAAAGGGAACATGTAAGGGGAATAAATACAAATTAGTCTTTCACTCAGTTATCTTGCTGTTGGCTCTCAAAACACCTCCTGCCCCTTGTACTCTGTGTCTCAGGAATGAGCATTATTGTGCCGCAGAGTGGTGGGCTCTGCTCACGTGAAACAACACATCATTCAGCCTACTGAATCTCTAAATCCCCAGAACGTTACTGATATGTGGCAATGTAGCCTCACAGCCAGACGGTTCAGTAAATAGTGTCCTGAGTGAAAAGTCAACAGTATAATTGAGAGCTGACACTTTTCAAGGAGATGGAAGGAGATGGGAAAGAGAGGAGATGGAAAGAAGAGGGTAAAATTAATTGTAATGTGGAAAAGGATGATAAGATTCTTCGGAGTTAGAACTGTTTCTAAATCTGTTTTGTTTTTGGATGATTTAGGGCATATGTGTGTAAGCCCTCAGAAGACATGGGTGATAAGGTGCAAGTGTAGACTTACAGGTAATAAGGACTCGGGTGCTTGAGGCTTTTGCAGTAAAAGAATCTTCAGGCAGACTGAAGGTGAGGAGAAATTTTTAAGTCCATCCGTTTGTGATTTGTTCCTCCTCTGATTTTGTTCCCTTCCCTCTTTACTCTTTATAAAGATGTCCCTTCTGGAGAAAAATGAGAAAATCTTTCATAAGGTAATAAAACTATATCAAGGAGAGGAAAAAGTCAGTAAACAACTGAAGAATTTTGCTGTAGTTTGAAAATTTTGCTATTTCATATGTTTGTTTTCTTTAACTAGTAAAAATGTATGGCTATTGTTTTAGGGAATTCTGACCAGATTATGAGAGATGCTCCTCTCTTTGTCAGGCCTTAATAATTCACTTATTTTTCTTACAAGGCAATGAGCACAAAGATTGAGAACATCAAGAGCCATACATTGGCCAAGATGATGTTATTCAGCGAAGTTCTTTCTATTTTTCTATGGTACTATTAACTTATAAGCAGATGGTGACTCCTGGTGAGGTATTTCCCTCCCCTTTTCAGAATTCCCAGCAGTGGAGTTCCCCTTGGTCAGGAGGGGTAGGAAGAAGGACCTGGAGAAGAAGGTTCAGTACAGTGCTGTGGACATACCCTCAAGGTGAGAAGTGAACCGACAGCCTTATTTATCACCATGATAATTGCTCATGATGTTATTCAACTATAGATTTGCCCACTTGGGGCACCATGGGCCATAAATATGGTTCTCTAGTCACTAATATAGACTTTCCAAGTATCAAGCATGCCTAATTTCTGAGAGAGAGAGGGGGAATTGACTGATGAGTTTGGCAGCCCACTTCATGCCTTCCCTTGTTGAGCTTGTATAAATTCTCTCTTTAAAAGCAAACAGCACAGCCTTTGGGAACACTCGTACAATCAAGCTCTTCCTTTCCCAGGTGGTTGGATAGTCATATAGCAAATGGCTAGGAGCCTCAGCCCAAAGGAACAGTATTTTCCAAGGATTTCTTGCCATAATTTACCCTTTGTCTTACTGACTGGGAACAGAGGAGTTACAAAACTCTTTAAGTAGATCCTTGTATTTGTTCCATCATGCAATCAATGCAAAGTGAAATGGGAAGGCTGATTTTTACCTGTGGTGGTGATAGCACAGGACCAGTAAAATAGTGACACCTGGCCCACAGAGCAAGGCTTCGAGGGTGCTGGTCATGGGAGCTTTACCCACAGCAGCCCAAAGACCACCATTCCCAAAGTATAAACTGTTAGTTCCTAGTTATTGATTTAATTTTTTAATTTTAACACTATGGCCTATCTTTTTTTTTTTTTTTTTTTTTTTCCGGTACGCGGGCCTCTCACTGTTGTGGCTCCTCCCGTTGCGGCAGGCTCCGGACGCGCAGGCTCAGCGGCCATGGCTCACGGGCCCAGCCGCTCCGCGGCATGTGGGATCTTCCTGGACAAGGGCATGAACCCGTGTCCCCTGCATCGGCAGGTGGACTCTCAACCACTGCGCCACCAGGGAAGCCCACTATGGCCTATCTTGCATTAGCTTTTCACTTAGGACCAGATACGATTGTTCAGTTTCAGATGATTCAAATTAAGATGATCTACAAAGTGAGGTAAGGCCAAGTTTACTTCAGCCTTTTAGGTCCAAAGTTTATACTCTTGACTCTCATAAAGTGTAATCCAAATGGTATATGCTCCTTCTGAGGGAAATCATTTTTTGCCAGGCAATAGAATGGTGACTTTAACTGGGGTGGGGGATGGTCTCTGTATCCTTGTTGATTGCGGCCCTTACGAGGATACTGACAGCCTTGGTTGGGTAACTTAAATGGACACATGTACATAATTGCCAATTTAATGTTAGAATGAACTGTCGAGGCTTTTCCCTGCTATGGGAGGAGTCATCTATTGCAGTGCATATTTCTTAGAGCAAAGCCAGGTATTTTTATGGAACCTCCAGGATTTCCAAAGTGAGCCAATAAGTATGTACCTCATACCAATTGCATATATAATATGTACAAAGTAATATAGATTAAGGAGGAAGTTACAAATTTAATAAACTTGTTTGGAAGAACAAAAGTAAACTAATTTTTAGTAAGGAGACATTGTAACTTCTCAAGCAGATCTTCTTAGACATGAGTTGAGTCTTCGAAAGTCATATTTTTTACATGGCCTTCTTGACGTATAATTGACATTCGATAAACTACTCATATTTAAAGTGTATAATTTGATGTGTTGACGTATCTATTTACCCATAAACACAATCAAGATGATGCACATACCGTCACCCCTAAAAGTTTCCTGTTGCCCAGGAAATCACTTATCTGCTTCCTTGTTATCACTATAGATTAGCTTGCATTTTATAGGATTTCATATAAATGTCTGGCTTCTTTGACTCCGCATACTGGTTCCTTTGTGTTGTTATATGTGTCAATAGTCCATTCCTTTTTATTGCTGAGTAGTGTTCCATTATAGGGATATTCTACTATTTGCTTATGGACACTGACCTATTGATGAGCATTAGCACTGTTTCCAGTTTCGGCTATTACAGATAAGCCGCTATGAACATTTATGTACAAGCTGTATATGGGCATGTGTTTTTAATTTCTCTTGGGTAAATACCTAGGAGTGGCATGATTGTCCCACTTGTTCCACATCCTTGCCTTTCTGGATATTTCTCAATTTTAGCCACTCTAATAGGAGTTATGGTATCTTATTGTGGTTTTAATGTACATTTCCCTCAAGATATGTGCTTTTTTTTGCCACCAGTTTTGGTAAAAACTGTGTTTATGAGTGTATACATATGTCAAGGCTTATCAAATTATAAGTTTCATCATGGTTAAGTGTCTTTTCAGATATTTTGACCATTCTGGGGGGTTGTTTGCCTTATTTTGGAGTAGTGAGAGTTCTCTCTATATATTGTGTATGAAGGTCCTTTTTCAGGTATATCCCAATCTGGTGATTGTCTCTCCACTCTCTTAGCTATGTCTTTGAAGAGCAGTTTTTAGTTTTGATGTAGTCCAATTTATCAATTTGTTCTTTTTGAATCATAGTATTATATCTAAGAAAAATTTCTTAGCTTTTAAGATTTTCTTAAAATTTTAAGAACATTTTCTCCTGTGTTTTCTTCTAGAAATTTTGTAGTTTAAAGGCCTTGAATTTAGATCTATCATCTGTTTGGAATTAATTTCTGTGTATGGTGCAAGGTATGGATTGAAGTTCTAGCTTTTGCATATGAGTATTCAATTGTTCTGGTACCATTTGTTGAAAGGACTATTCTTTCTCTACTGAACCACCTTTGTACCTTTGTTGAAAATCAGTTGTCCATATATATGTGGGTCAATTGTTGGACCCTATTCTGTTCTGTTGATCTATTTGTGTATTTTAATGCCACACTGTCTTCATTACCGTGGCTTCATAAGTCTTGAAATCAAGTACTGTAAATTATCCAAACTTGTTCTTCTTTTTCAAAGTTGTTTTGGCTATTCTAGATCCTTTGCATTTCCATATGAATTTTGGAATCAGCTTGTCAATGTCTACAGTGAAGCCTGCTGGCAATTTGATTGGGATTACATTGAATCTATAGATTAATTTGGGGAGAAATGACATCTTTCTGACATTAAGATGTCATTTATGAATTAAAAAAAATTTTCTTGATAATATTTTGTAGTTTCATAGCAATATGTTTGAATCTAACAAAAAGTCATAATATTGAGTAAAAATTGCAAGTTGTATAAGAATACTTATGATATGTCACCTTTCATATAAGTTTAAAAAACCCATCACAATTAGTTACCAGTATAGTATTTAAAAATAACATATAGTTTAAAATATAGTTTTAAGAAAAGCAACATTCAGATTAGTGGTGGTTGTTGGGTGGGAGGGGGTTATAATTTAGGGGGCTTTCTGGATACTTCAGCAATACTGTTACATCTTAGGCTGAGTAATGGAGACACATCATATTTTATATATACATACATATTTTTATATAGAATATTTCATTGAACTATTTGAGTCAAAACTGTAAAATAGCTGTATAATTTCTAATCTACTTAAAGAAGACAAAGGAAACATGAGAACTTAATCAGCCTGACAGAATTGAGCAAAGGGGATGTAAAAGAAACAGTGAGAATGTGTTATGTACATATCACATGAGCCTGTGTCTATAAAGCTTGTAAATGCACAGATAGGATCTCTACTGAAACCCACAGTGTTATTCCCTGGGGGCAGGGAGTATCATGGGTGGGCTGTGCATGAGGACTTTCACTTTTTAATGGAGACCTACATGTTGTTTGAATTTGTACAACTAGTATGTTTTACTTTTATAACCTTTAAAACCATAAAAAGCAAAGTGAGATTGTATTCCGTATGACATTTTGTCATCTTAATTGCCCTGGTCCTGGGCTTGTCTGCCTTCAGATTTATCCCTTGCCCTTGCCCTTCCCCTGCCCTGCTCTGTATTCCTAGATGTGACTCCTCCAGGTAATGTTTCCCAGGCTCTCAGGTCTGCCTGCTCCCAGGGGGAGCTGCCCAGTGGGGGCACTGGCAGGAGACTGGAGGGCAGAGGAAGAGGGAAGCCAGGGTATTTCTCCCTGTGCCTCTGCCTTTGGAAGCACCTCTGGCAGCACACACATCTAGACCCACCATTGCAAAGTTCAGCACACCAAGGGTAAAGAGAAAAGATCTTAAAAGCTTCCAAAATGGAGGAGGAAACACAGACCATCTGCAAAGGAATAAGAATCAAAATGCATCAGATTTTGCAGCTGTATCCCTAGAAAGTAGAAAAGTGATAACCTAGAGTCAAAAGCAATGCAACTGTTTACTAAACTGAAGATGAGAACAATAAATTTCCAAAGTGAAAGGAAGTTTACTTCCCGCACATTATTTCTTAGGATATATTCAAGTAAAACTAGGGAGTAAATATACCAAGAAAAAAAGGAGAACGGGATATAGGCAACAGTGGATCCAACCAGGGAAAGCAGTGTCAGGAAGTCTGAGGCTGACAATAGGTGCAGAGAGAAGGAGTCCAGACTGGAGCAGCACCATGGAGGGCACTGCAAAGAAACTCCACAGAGAAGAGGGGTTCAACAGAACACCTGATCCCTGATGGGCAGAAGAGGTTAAGGAAAAATGTCATTATGAAACAGAGGCAAAAAGTGCAAGAACATTAAAAGACAGAAACTTCAGGAAAAATGGAAAAGACTGAATACAAAAGAAATGTAATTATAGTGAACACCAGCTCTGCAGTGAAAAATACTGTGTAGTCACATAAATGCACTTATTTTTTGCTTTAAAATATGCTGTTTATTTTTTCTCCAATTATAAAAATAATACATTATCCAAACGGATAGTTTAGGGAGCACAAAAATCCACCCAGGAAAATGACAACAAAAGCCCCTCCATCCCACTAGCCAGAGATAAGCGCTGCTGGTGTCTGTGACAAAGGGGCATCTGAGGCCGCACGGTATGTACAGATGATGCCTTTTAAGTCCGGCAGAAGACAGAAGAACTCACACTAAAAGGAAGGCTGCAGTAAGGCTCCTAAGTTTCTGCACATAGAAGGGTGGCCTTAAAGTCTCCTCCTCTTGACCATTTTTGATGCTGCAGAGCCCCACCCACCAGGGGACACAGGAAGAGCACGTCCTGGCTCCCTGGGGACTGGGCTGGCCTCTCCTCTCAGCCAGATGCCCACGTCCATGGCCACAGGGGATGATGCCCCAGGACTCCACAGGGCATAGCAGGGACCTACAAGCAGGAACCCCAAGCCTGTGGGTGTGACTGTGCGTTCCAGAGCGGGCACCAGGAGACAGGGCTGGAGTCCCAGCTCTGCCGCCCAGTGCCCTTGGATCAGGCAGTCTCTTGGGCCTCAGTTTCCTCATCTATAAGACGGGAATAACGCCCACCTCATGGATTCCTGAAGGGACTTAAATAAAACATGAGAAGCAGGTCACAGCACTGGCACATCTCAAGGGTCAATAAATGTCACAGAACCCATCACTCCTTCCCATTAACCTGCTTCGTGTCAACCCTGTGGCTCTCATTTTTTAAAAAACTGTACCTCTGAGCACTGACCAAAGCCCAGGGGGTAAAGGGGAGGTTTATCCTATCCAGAGCCAACCGGAGTCTAGATCCAGCCAGGCCTGCCAGGTGATGAGAACCCGTGAGCCAGCGGCCTGGACCCTGGACCAGAGAAGAGCAGCCCTGCGAGGGTTCTGCCAGGGCCATGTTCACACAGCAGAGCAGACAGGGCCCAACAAAGGACGGGCTTGTGTGGAGGGGCCCCATGGGGGGCACCGAGGCGACCCAGCAGACCTCGGGGGAAGGAAGCCTGTTCACAGGCCAAGCTGGAACCCTCCCTGCAAAACAATGAATCCCCCATCATTGTTTTGCCTTTAATCACATTTTTAAACACTTAACATACGAACATCTGTTCCTTGATGTTTCGTCTTTGTGCATCTGTCATCCTCAATATGAAAGTCTGGAACCTTCTGCACTAATTTTAAAGTCGGGCTGAACGTTTAGTAATGAACAAAGCTGCTTAAATTTCCCTCTAATTCTGTCTAAGTCTTCGTGAAGTTTATCATAAGTAGGGTCAGCATAAGGGAATTTCTGAATCATTCCAATCAACGATTCTAAGACCTTCATCTTTTTGCTGTCTTTCTCAGTGGCGGAACCGTGCAGGAGACATCTCCTAGCAAAAGCAAAACCTTGGTAGCACCCGATCTCAGATCCGATTTTAGCTCCATGTAACGTGCCATACTGTCTTCCTTCAATCATACCCAAACTACTTCCTTCTTCATAGCCTTCCTGATACCTTTCCTCGTGAAACCTCTCATCCGCCATCACGATGGCGTCGAACATGTCCTGACTCCCGGGTCGGCAGCCGGCCCGACCACAAACCACGCCCCTCGAGCTCCGGCACCTGGCGCTGCGGCCGCAGACCCGCGAGGCTTGGGCACGGACGCCTAAATGCACTTTTATTTTTTTATTTATTTATTTTTTTAACATCTTTATTGGGGTATAATTGCTTTACAATGGTGTGTTAGTTTCTGCTTTATAACAAAGTGAACCAGTCATACATAAACATATGTTCCCATATGTCTTCCCTCTTGCGTCTCCCTCCCTCCCACCCTCCCTATCCCACCCCTCCAGGCTGTCACAAAGCACCGAGCCAATATCCCTGTGCCATGCGGCTGCTTCCCACTAGCTATCTACCTTACTACGTTTGTTAGTGTGTATATGCCCATGACTCTCTCTCGCCCTGTCACAGCTCACCCTTCCCCCTCCCCATAACCTCAAGTCCGTTCTCTAGGAGGTCTGCATCTTTATTCCTGCTTTACCCCTAGGTTCTTCATGACATTTTTTTTCTTAAATTCCATATATATGTGTTAGCATACGGTATTTGTCTTTCTCTTTCTGACTTACTTCACTCTGTATGACAGACTCTAGGTCTATCCACCTCATTACAAATAGCTCAATTTCGTTTCTTTTTATGGCTGAGTAATATTCCATTGTATATATGTGCCACATCTTCTTTATCCATTCATCCGATGATGGGCACTTAGGTTGTTTCCATCTCCGGGCTATTGTAAATAGAGCTGCAATGAACATTTTGGTACATGACTCTTTTTGAATTATGGTTTTCTCAGGGTATATGCCCAGTAGTGGGATTGCTGGGTCATATGGTAGTTCTATTTGTAGTTTTTTAAGGAACCTCCATACTGTTCACCATAGTGGCTGAACCAATTCACATTCCCACCAGCAGTGCAAGAGTGTTCCCTTTTCTCCACACCCTCTCCAGCATTTATTGTTTCTAGATTTTTTGATGATGGCCATTCTGACTGGTGTGAGATGATATCTCATTGTAGTTTTGATTTGCATTTCTCTAATGATTAATGATGTTGAGCATTCTTTCATGTGTTTGTTGGCAGTCTGTATATCTTCTTTGGAGAAATGTCTGTTTAGGTCTTCTGCCCACTTTTGGATTGGGTTGTTTGTTTTCTTGTTATTGAGCTGCATGTGCTGCTTGTAAATTTCGGAGATTAATCCTTTGTCGGTTGCTTCATTTGCAAATATTTTCTCCCATTCTGAAGGTTGTCTTTTGGTCTTGTTTATGGTTTCCTTTGCTGTGCAAAAGCTTTGAAGTTTCATTAGGTCCCATTTGTTTATTTTTGTTTTTATTTCCATTACTCTAGGAGGTGGGTCAGAAAGGATCTTGCTGTGATTTATGTCATAGAGTGTTCTGCCTATGTTTTCCTCTAAGAGCTTGATAGTTTCTGGCCTTACATTTAGGTCTTTAATCCATTTTGAGCTTATTTTTGTGTATGGCGTTAGGGAGTGATCTAATCTCATACTTTTACATGTAGCTGTCCAGTTTTCCCAGCACCACTTATTGAAGAAGCTGTCCTTTCTCCACTGTACATTACTGCCACCTTTATCAAAGATAAGGTGTCCATATGTGCATGGGTTTATCTCTGGGCTTTCTATCCTGTTCCATTGATCTATCTTTCTGTTTTTGTGCCAGTACCATACCGTCTTGGTAACTGTAGCTTTGTAGTATAGTCTGAAGTCAGGGAGCCTGATTCCTCCAGTTCCTTCTTTCGTTTTCAAGATTGCTTTGGCTATTCGGGGTCTTTTGTGTTTCCATACAAATTGCGAAATTTTTTGTTCTAGTTCTGTGAAAAATGCCAGTGGCAGTTTGATAGGGATTGCATTGAATCTATAGATTGCTTTGGGTAGTAGAGTCATTTTCACAATGTTGATTCTTCCAATCCAAGAACATGGTATATCTCTCCATCTATTTGTATCATCTTTAATTTCTTTCATCAGTGTCTTATAATTTTCCGCATACTGGTCTTTTGTCTCCTTAGGTAGGTTTATTCCTAGATATTTTATTCTTTTTGTTGCAATGGTAAATGGGAGTGTTTTCTTGATTTCACTTTCAGATTTTTCATCATTAGTATATAGGAATGCCAGAGATTTCTGTGCATTAATTTTGTATCCTGACACTTTACCAAATTCATTGATTAGCTCTAGTAGTTTTCTGGTAGCATCTTTAGGGTTCTCTATGTATAGGATCATGTCATCTGCAAACAGTGACAGCTTTACTTCTTCTTTTCCGATTTGGATTCCTTTTATTTCCTTTTCTTCTCTGGTTGCTGTGGCTAAAACTTCCAAAACTATGTTGAATAAGAGTGGTGAGAGTGGGCAACCTTGTCTTGTTCCTGATCTTAGTGGAAATGCTTTCAGTTTTTCACCATTGAGGATGATGTTTGCTGTGGGCTTGTCATATATGGCCTTTATTATGTTGAGGAAAGTTCCCTCTATGCCTACTTTCTGTAGGGTTTTTATCATAAATGGGTGTTGAATTTTGTCAAAAGCTTTCTCTGCATCTATTGAGATGATCATATGGTTTTTCTCCTTCAATTTGTCAATATGGTTTATCACATTGATAGATTTGCATATATTGAAGAATCCTTGCATTCCTGGAATAAACCCCACTTGATCATGGTGTATGATCCTTTTAATGTGCTGTTGGATTCTGTTTGCTAGTATTTTGTTGAGGGTTTTTGCATCTATGTTCATCAGTGATATTGGCCTGTAGTTTTCTTTCTTTGTGACATCCTTGTCTGGTTTTGGTATCAAGGTGATGGTGGCCTCGTAGAAGGAGTTTGGGAGTGTTCCTCCCTCTGCTATATTTTGGAAGAGTTTGAGAAGGATAGGTGTTAGCTCTTCTCTAAATGTTTGATAGAATTCGCCTGTGAAGCCATCTGGTCCTGGGCTTTTCTTTGTTGGAAGATTTTTAATCACAGTTTCAATTTCAGTGCTTGTGATTGGTCTGTTCATATTTTCTATTTCTTCCTGATTCAGTCTTGGCAGGTTGTGCATTTCTAAGAATTTGTCCATTTCTTCCGGATTGTCCATTTTATTGGCATAGAGTTGCTTGTAGTAATCTCTCATGATCTCTTTTATTTCTGCAGTGTCAGTTGTTACCTCTCCTTTTTCATTTCTAATTCTATTGATTTGAGTCTTCTCCCTTTTTTTCTTGATGAGTCTGGCTAGTGGTTTATCTATTTTGTTTATCTTCTCAAAGAACCAGCTTTTAGTTTTATTGATCTTTGCTATTGTTTCCTTCATTTCTTTTTCATTTATTTCTGATCTGATTTTTATGATTTCTTTCCTTCTGCTAGCTTTGGGGTTTTTTTGTTCTTCTTTCTCTAATTGCTTGAGGTGCAAGGTTAGGTTGTTTATTCGAGATGTTTCCTGCTTCTTAAGGTGGGCTTGTATTGCTATAAACTTCCCTCTTAGAACTGCTTTTGCTGCATCCCACAGGTTTTGGGTCGTTGTGTCTCCATTGTCATTTGTTTCTAGGTATTTTTTGATTTCCTCTTTGATTTCTTCAGTGATCACTTCATTATTAAGTAGTGTATTGTTTAGCCTCCATGTGTTTGTATTTTTTACAGATCTTTTCCTGTAATTGGTATCTAGTCTCATGGCGTTGTGGTCAGAAAAGATACTTGATACAATTTCAATTTTCTTAAATTTACCAAGGCTTGATTTGTGACCTAAGATATGATCTATCCTGGAGAATGTTCCATGAGCACTTGAGAAAAATGTGTATTCTGTTGTTTTTGGATGGAGTGTCCTATAAATATCAATTAAGTCCATCTTGTTTAATGTATCATTTAAAGTTTGTGTTTCCTTATTTATTTTCATTTTGGATGATCTGTCCATTGGTGAAAGTGGGGTGTTTAAGTCCCCTACTATGAATGTGTTACTGTCGATTTCCCCTTTTATGGCTGTTAGTATTTGCCTTATGTATTGAGGTGCTCCTATGTTGGGTGCATAAATATTTACAATTGTTATATCTTCTTCTTGGATCGATCCCTTGATCATTATGTAGTGTCCTTCTTTGTCTCTTTTAATAGTCCTTATTTTAAAGTCTATTTTGTCTGATATGAGAATTGCTACTCCAGCTTTCTTTTGGTTTCCATTTGCATGGAATATCTTTTTCCATCCCCTTACTTTCAGTCTGTATGTGTCTAGGTCTGAAGTGGGTCTCTTGTAGACAGCATATATAAGGGTCTTGTTTTTGTATCCATTCAGCTAATCTGTGTCTTTTGGTGGGAGCATTTAGTCCATTTACATTTAAGGTAATTGTCGATATGTATGTTCCTATTCCCATTTTCTAAATTGTTTTGGGTTCGTTATTATAGGTCTTTTCCTTCTCTTGTGTTTCTTGCCTAGAGGAGATCCTTTAGCATTTGTTGTAAAGCTGGTTTGGTGGTGCTGAACTCTCTCAGCTTTTGCTTGTCTGTAAAGGTTTTAATTTCTCCATCAAATCTGAATGAGATCCTTGCTGGGTAGAGTAGTCTTGGCTGCAGGTTTTTCTCCTTCATCACTTTCAGTATGTCCTGACACTCCCTTCTGGCTTGTAGGGTTTCTGCTGAGAGATCAGCTGTTAACCTTATGGGGATTCCCTTATGTGTTATTTGTTGTTTTTTCCTTGCTGCTTTTAATATGCTTTCTTTGTATTTAATTTTTGACAGTTTGATTAATATGTGTCTTGGCGTATTTCTCCTTGTATTTATCCTGTATGGGACTCTCTGTGCTTCCTGGACTTGATTAACTATTTCCTTTCCCATATTAGGGAAGTTTTCAACTATAATCTCTTCAAATATTTTCTCAGTCCCTTTCTTTTTCTCTTCTTCTTCTGGAACCCCTATAATTCGAATGTTGGTGCGTTTAATGTTGTCCCAGAGGTCTCTGAGACTGTCCTCAGTTCTTTTCATTCTTTTTTCTTTATTCTGCTCTGCAGTAGTTATTTCCACTATTTTATCTTCCAGGTCACTTATCCGTTCTTCTGCCTCAGTTATTCTGCTATTGATCCCATCTAGAGTACTTTTAATTTCATTTATTGTGTTGTTCATCGTTGCTTGTTTCATCTTTAGTTCTTCTAGGTCCTTGTTAACTGATTCTTGCATTTTGTCCAATCTATTGTCCATTCTATCTCCAAGATTTCGGATCAACCTTACTATCATTATTCTGAATTCTTTTTCAGGTAGACTGCCTATTTCCTCCTCATTTGTTAGGTCTGGTGCATTTTTATCTTGCTCCTTTATCTGTTGTGTGTTTTTCTGTCTTCTCATTTTGCTTATCTTACTGTGTTTGGGGTCTCCTTTTTGCAGGCTGCAGGTTCGTAGTTCCTCCTGTTTTTGATGTCTGTCTCCAGTGGCTAATGTTGGTTCAGTGGGTTGTGTAGGCTTCCTGGTGGAGGGGACTAGTGCCTGTGTTGTGGTGGATGAGGCTGGATCTTGTCTCTCTAGTGGGTCTGGTGGTGTGTTTTGGTGTGTCTGTGGCCTTATTATGATTTTAGGCAGCCTCTCTGCTAATGGGTGGGGTTGTGTTCCTGTTTTGCTAGTTGTTTGGCATAGGTTTTCCAGCTCTGTGGCTTGCTGGTCGTTGAGTGAAGCTGGGTGCTGGTGTTAAGATGGAGGTCTCTGGGAGATTTTCGCCGTTTGATATTATGTGGAGCTGGGAGGTCTCTTGTTGACCAGTGTCCTGAAGTTGGCTCTCCTACCTCAGAGGCAGAGCCCTGCCTCCTGGCTGGAGCACCAAAAGCTTTTCATCCACACGTCTCAGGATAAAAGGGAGAAAAAGTAGAGGGAATTAGAAGTATGAGGAAAGAAAGAAGGAAAGGAGGGTAGGAAGGAAGGAAGAAAGAAAGAAACAAGCAAAGAAGGAAAGAAGGCAAGAAGGAAAGAAAGGAGGGAGGGAGGGAGGGAGGGAGGAAGGAAGGAGGGAAAGAAGGAAAAAAGACAGAAAGAAAGAAGATACAGTAAAAATAAAATAAAGTATAATAAAGTTATTGAATTAAAAAATTCTTATTTAGAACAAAAAAAAAGGGACGGATAGAACCTTAGAACAAATGTTGGAAGCAAAGCTATACAGACAAAATCTTACACAGAAGCATACACATACACCCTCACTAAAAGAGGTAAATGGGGAAAAATCATAAATCTTGCTGTCAGAGACCACCTCCTCAATTTGGGATGATTCGTTGTCTAAAGGAGGGAAGGGGGCTTCCCTGGTGGCGCGGTGGTTGAGAGTCTGTCTGCCGATGCAGGGGACACGGGTTCGTGTCCCGGTCTGGGAAGATCCCACATGCTGCGAAGCGGCTGGGCCCATGAGCCATGGCCGCTGAGCCTGCGCGTCCGGAGCCTGTGCTCCGTAATGGGAGAGGCCACAACAGTGAGAGGCCTGCGTATGGCAAAAAAAAAAAAAATAAAGGAGGGAAGGAAGGAAGGAAAGAAAGAAAGAAAGAAAGAAAGAAAGAAAGAAAGAAAGAAAGAAAGAAAGAAAGAAAGAAAGAAGGTAAAGTATAATAACGTTATTAAAATTAATTATTAAGAAAAAAAATTTTTTAAAAAAACATGGACGGATACCCTAGGACAATGGTGGAAGCAAGACTATACAGACAAGATCTCACACAGAAGCATACACATACACATTCACAAAAAGAGGAAAAGGGAAAAAATCATAGATCTTGCTCCTAAAGTCCACTTCCTTAATTTGGGATGATTGGTTGGCTATTCAGGTATTCCACAGGTGCAGGGTATATCAAGTTGATTGTGGAGCTTTAATCCGCTGCTTCTGAGGCTGCTGGGAGAGATTTCCCTTTCTCTTCTTTGTTCTCACAGCTCCCAGGGCTCAGCTTTGGATTTGGCCCTGCCACTGCGTGTAGGTCGCTGGAGGGCGTCTGTTTTTTGCTCAGACAGGATGGGGTTAAAAGAGCCGCTGATTCGGGGGCTCTGGCGCACTCAGGCCGGCGGGGAGGGAGGGGCACGGAGTGCGGGGCGGGCCTGTGGTGGCAAAGGCCGGCGTGACTTTGCACCAGCCTGAGGCGCGCTGTGCGTTCTCCCGGGGAAGTTGTCCCTGGATCCCGGGAACCTGGCAGTGGCGGGCTGCACAGGCTCCGCGGAAGAGGGGTGTGGAGAGTGACCTGTGCTCGCACACAGGCCCCTTGGTGGCGGCAGCAGCAGCCTTAACGTCTCCCGCCCGCCTCTGGGGTCCGCACTTTTAGCCGCGGCTCGCGCCCGTCTCTGGATTCCGCGCTTTCAGCCGCGGCTAGCGCCCGTCTCTGGGGTCCGCGCTTTCAGCCGCGGCTCGCGCCCGTCTCTGGGTTTCGCGCTTTTAGCCGCGGCTCGCGCCCGTCTCTGGAATTCCTTTAAGCAGCGTTCTTAAACCCCTCTCCTCACGCCCCAGGAAACAAAGAGGGAAGGAAAAGTCTCCTGCCTCTTCGGCAGGTGCAGACTTTTCCCCGGACTCCCTCCCGGCTAGCCGTGGTGCACTAACCCCTTCAGGCTATGTTCAAGTCGCCAACCCCAGTCCTCTCCCTGCGCTCCATCCAAAACCGAAATGCGAGCCTCAGAGCCTCAGCTCGCAGCCCCGCCCGCCCCGGCGGGTGAGCAGACAAGCCTCTCGGGCTGGTGAGTGCTGGTCGGCACCGATCCTCTGTGCGGGAATCTCCCCGCTTTGCCCTCCGCACCCGTTGCTGTGCACTCCTCCGCGGCTTCGAAGCTCCCCCCTCCGCCTCCCGCAGTCTCCGCCCGCGAAGGGGCTTCCTAGTGTGTGGAAACTTTTCCTCCTTCACAGCTCCCTCCCACTGGTGCAGGTGCCGTCCCTATTCTTTTGTCTCTGTTTTTTCTTTTTTTCTTTTGCCCTACCCAGGTATGTGGGGAGTTTCTTGCCTTTTGGGAGGTCTGAGGTCTTCTGCCAGCGTTCAGTAGGTGTTCTGTAGGAGTTGTTCCACGTGTAGATGTATTTCTGGTGTATCTGTGGGGAGGAAGGTGATCTCCGCGTCTTACTCTTCCGCCATCTTCCGCCTTCCTCAGTCACTCTTGTGTTAGTTGTGTGACCGTTAGTGTCCTGGTAGAGCAATGGCTTCCAGGAGCTCTCAGATGATCCCGTGTGCAGCAGACAGCAGGCAAGACATGGCGTCAGGCTTTGCTTTAAATGCACTTTTAAAATTAAACTATAGGCTGAACTCCCAGGACTTAGTATAGCTATAGAACAATGCAACTGAGAAAGAAAATATAATCAGAAGTTGAGAGGTGGGAGGCTGGGCGTTGGGGTGGTGTCTGCAAGTCTTCATCTTAGAGGATGAGATGCTGCCTATTGTGGATGGAACAAAAAAGAAAGCTGTTAGTATATACTGAAAGTTACAAGGATTTCCAAAGAAGGATTAAAAAATGGTGGTATTGGGAGGATGGGAAGGGGAAGTAGGGTGTGTGCTAGGGACTTGCTCATCTAGGTACGATGGCTGTAGTGGGTGCAACCAGTGCCCTGCCCAGACACCTGGTCCTGCCCATGGCAGCACACAGCAGCTCTGTGTCCAGTTGCCAGCTTCTGCATTTCTTTGCTCCCGGGTTTTGCCTGCCAGAACTCACTTTGCTGACAGGAGCAGCCCTAAACCAGTGATCCTGGGCTCCGTTGTCCACTGGCTCCATTTTGCCCTGGGGTCTAGCTCCAGGTGCCCACAGTGGCAGCTGGTTTGGTGATGT
Organism: Grampus griseus; assembly: GCF_964374135.1. Taxonomy (NCBI): domain Eukaryota; kingdom Metazoa; phylum Chordata; class Mammalia; order Artiodactyla; family Delphinidae; genus Grampus; species Grampus griseus. The sequence goes on from NC_139017.1 coordinate 88,469,704, forward strand.
ACCCTTTCCTGGCTGCCTTCCCCACCTCATCTTACTTCCCCATCCTGCTCTTGAATCCTTGTCTCATGGTCTACTTCTGAGGGAACCCAAACTGAGGCAGTCTGCCCCCCGCAGATCTGAAAATAGCAGCAGAAGCATTTTACTCAGAGAAACAGCTGACAGACATACGGGGAGTTACCTCTACCTGGACCAGGACTGGAGGTGGGAAGGGGTGGAACTTATGCCTTCAAATAGATGCCTGTATGTGTACCTGAAAAACAATCATTTAAAACATAAAGCAAACTGGAATAATGTGACAAAAGAAACCAAAAGAAGAGAGCACGAATGTATATGGGCGGCCTGGCCTGGGCTCTAGGTCCAGATCCCTTAACTTTTTTTTTTTTTTTTACATCTTTATTGGAGTATAATTGCTTTACAATGGTGTGCTAGTTTCTACTTTATAACAAAGTGAATCAGCTATACATATACATATATCCCATATTTCCTCCCTCTTGCGTCTCCCTCCCACCCTCCCTATCCCACCCCTCTAGGTGGTCACAAAGCACCAAGCTGATCTCCCTGTGCTATGTGGCTGCTTCCCACTAGCTAGCTATTTTACATTTGGTAGTGTATATATGTCCATGCCACTCTCTCACTTCGTCCCAGCTTACCCTTCCCACTCCCCATGTCCTCAAGTCCATTCTCTACGTCTGTGTCTTTATTCCTGTCCTGCCCCTAGGTTCTTCAGAACCATTTTTTTTTTTAGAAAAAATAGATTCCATATATATGTGTTAGCATACAGTATTTGTTTTTCTCTTTCTGACTTACTTCACTCTGTATGACAGACTCTAGGTCCATCCACCTTACTACAAATAACTCAGTTTCGTTTCTTTTATGGCTGAGTAATATTCCATTGTATATATGTGCCACATCTTCTTTATCCATTCGTCTGTCGATGGACACTTAGGTTGCTTCCATATCCTGGCTATTGTAAATAGAGCTGCAATGAACATTGTGGTACATGACTGTTTTTGAATTATGGTTTCCTCAGGGTATATGGCCAGTAGTGGGATTGCTGGGTTGTATGGTAGCTCTATTTTTAGTTTTTTAAGGAACCTCCATACTGTTCTCCATAGTGGCTGTATCAATTTACATTCCCACCAACAGTGCAAGAGGGTTCCCTTTTCTCCACACCCTCTCCAGCATTTATTGTTTGTAGATGTTTTGATGATGGCCATTCTGACCGGTATAAGGTGGTACCTCATTGTGGTTTTGATTTGCATTTCTCTAATGATTAGTGAGATTGAGCATCCTTTCATGTGTTTGTTGGCAATCTGTATATCTTCTTTGGAGAAATGTCTATTTAGGTTTTCTGCCCATATTTGCCGATCCCTTAACTTTGCTTGAACATGTCAGTCACTTTTGAAAGAGAGCCATAAACTGAGGTACATTATCGCATGGATCTGAACAGATGAAAAATATTCTCTGCAGATACTGAAAAAGTACAACTTTAATCATAATAATGGGGGATAAATATCCTTCCCACCTTGTTTTCACTATTGAGTAGGAAAAGACACACAGAATACATTGGTAATCACTGTAGAAATGAGACAGGATTTGTTAAACACTCAGTACTTTATGTGGTACTACTTTATGCTCTTATATAGGGCGCTACTGCATAGTTGTCATTTATAGAACATTTTGTGTCTTGGGTTTAAGTATGGATGATTGTTGTTGGCATTTTCCCGATAGTACACCATGTCTCGAATGAAAGCTATGACTCAGGACCCCGTAGAAGCAGTTCTTGATGTCCCAAAAGACCTGCACCAAACTATTACAAGTAACCGTCATGGCCTCCATCCTCCACTGGGTGGCCGACTTCTCCCAGCTCTGCGGACTGCAGATACCCAGAGCTTCTCAGCTTTCTCCCTTTGCCTCCATCTGGAAAATCACTGGGCTGCCTCTGGCCAGATTTGAATTTCCTACATGAACTATCATTGCCTTGTTTAGAGAAGGGAAGGTAGGGTCAGCTTGTTACCATTCCGGGAGAGAAGGTGACAAAGAAGGTCCTTTATGTGTAACATTGAAGAGAAAGGCTTGTTCTTATTTTTTTTAGACAATTTTTCAAAAATAGAAAAATTCTGTGTTTTACAAGTTCAAATTAGAAATGATTGAAAAAAAAACAAGCATTACTGGTCATACACAGAGTTATATTTAAATGTTCAGATATGAAAACTGTGACCATAGAAGATATTTGGGGATATTTGTTTTAATGGTGTGATGAATATTTTTTCATTTGCTTAAAATATTTTGAGAAGTGTACTCATAATTCAAGCTTGGAAGTACAAGGAGGGGTAAAATAAGTGTAAAAATAAAATAAAACAAGTAAAATGCACCACAGAATTGTTTACTCACAAAATTGAGTTTACTCTATTCTCCTTTGTTTTTTGTTTTGTTTTGTTTAAACAAGAAGTTGTTTTCCTTGATTGCACTGTGGTTGACATGTTTTAAAAGCAATACAGTTTAGGTTTCAGATTAAGACAAGCTTGCTCTGGTATATCCCTGGAATAATTAGCATCATGGGAAAAATTTAATATTACTATTAGGCAAATCAATCTGTATTTTTGGATTAATCTAAAGTATCCTTCAATTCTAGTAAACAGGGTTTTTTTTTAATGCTAAATTCTTATTTCAATGTTATGCAACTGCATAAGTATAAATATTTGTTCGATGTACAATTGTGACATCCGTAGGGAATTTCTCAGGGGAAATAAGACTGCAAACACTTTATTGCACAGATTCTAACAAATTTCAATCAGAGGAAAATAGAAATTAGGATGGGGAGGAGAAATGGTAGGTTCTGATGTAATGATGGCCCCCCCCCCACATGACAGTGTCCACCAGCTGCTCACCTGTTTTCCCAACTTCCTCTGATAGCAGGAACTGAGAAGTGCCAGCCTTCACCTCCTTTGCCTCTTTTTTCCTCCTTCCTCTCACCCACCACTCTTTGAGTTGTTTTTCCCTATCATTTTTTAACTTCTCAATTGTCTCTTTCCCCTTGTTTGTTAACTTATTAAAAAAATGCAAACTGGTCACCCCACAGCCTGATGCCTTCAGAGGAAAATGCTCGAGAACTGAAAAAGAAAATCAAGATAATAAAACTGGCCTTCTTAAATTGGTATAGTCCTTCAACCCTGCCTAATATTGGGATGAGCTTTTCAGCTCATTTCCCTCAAGATTCAGAGAAATGTCAGTGCTTGAAAAGAAAACACAGAAAGGATCCAGAGCTGAGATCTGGTGATAATCTGGCCAGTTTTTAGCCGGGAGTACAGTTTTCTCATCAAATGATCAGTATATAGAACTAATAAAAAAGATTCTTATAAAAATGAGAAAGAAAAGATTATAAAAGTAAAGATTGAAATTATAAGGCCTATTCAAAAAGAATAGAACATATTGGTATAGATTTCCAGTTTTAATTATTTTTATTGTTTATTTTAATTCGGGGGATATTGTTTTTAGTGTGTGATACTGATTCTGAAATCTACTTGACATTTAAACACTGATTAATACTAATGATTTTCACCAGGTCTCTCTGGGGCTCTCTCTTTAAGCCCTAAAACTTGACTGCACATTAGAATCACCTGGGTGGGGGGCCAGAAGCGGATCAATTAAATGAGAATCTCTGCAGGTGGGATACAGGCACTGCCTCCCGCCCCCCCCCCCCACCAAGCAATGATTCCAGTGTGCAGCCAAGGTTGAGAACCACAGCAAACTTGTTTCCTTCTGACCACTGCATTTAAATGATGTCATTAATGGTTGAGATGAAAGGACTATAAATAAAGGGTAATGTTCTCTGGCCTCCTACAAAGAGGAGAGCAGGATAGAGAGCTGATAGGATTAGATGACAGATTAGACAGAGGTTTAAAGGAAATTGTTGAGTCAAGGATGACTAAGTTTTTGACCCAAGAAAGATAGAATGATGAAGTTGCCTTTTATCGAGATGGAAAGACTATGTTAATACCAAAAAAGGTGGGGCTGAGTGGGCAGGTAGAGAACTGGGTTTGAAGCATTTGAAATTTGAGATGCCTCTGAGATATCTAAGGCTAAATTCAAAAAGGCATATCTGGGGCTTCCCTGGTGGCGCAGTGGTTGAGAGTCCGCCTGCCGATGCAGGGGACACGGGTTCGTGCCCCGGTCCGGGAAGATCCCACATGCCACAGAGCGGCTGGGCCTGTGAGCCATGGCCGCTGAGCCTGCGCGTCTGGAGCCTGTGCTCCTCAACGGGAGAGGCCACAGCAGTGAGAGGCCCGCATACCGCAAAAAAAAAAAAAAAAAAGAAAAGAAAAAGGCATATCTGGAATTCAGGGGAGAGGTAGACATAGACATTGAGAGTCAACAGCATCCAGGTGGTATTTAAAGCCAGAAGCTAATTATCAGAGAAGTGAGTAGAGATAAGGAGGAGATGACAAGGGATGAAGACTGAAGCTGGGTGCTCCCGTCTAGTAAGAGGTCAGAGAGATGAGGAGGAAGCAGTCCAGGTGATGAGAAGGAGTAACTGTGAGGTTAGAGGAAAATCTGAAACATGGGCTGTGTTAGAAACCAGGTAAGGTGAGGACTGAGGATGGACTCTTAGCTTTCCCTTCATGAAGGTCACCTGGACAATGAGAGGAAGAAGATAAGTGGGTGACAGAAAAGAAAATCCTGCCCTCCCACACGTGATTTTCTCCAGTATTTATGTTCCTAATGTAAGCACCAAGAAAGCACATAGCTTGATTCACCACCTAGGGTTTAACTGGGCAGGTGCTGTGAAAGTGCAGACCAGAACGGAAATTGCAAATACTGGAGAGGGAATTGTTGACGTCAGGAGCGTGGAGTCAAAGCAGAGGAAGGGGAAAGGAGGAGACGGATGCATAGCAATGTGTGGGTTGTTGGACCAGAGGTCCTAATGAATTTGCAAAACAAAGGTGGTGGGAATGATTAGCATATAAATTGAGAGGAGAGAGGGTGGGTCAGACAGATTTTGAGTTCTGAGAGAGAAACAGTTTGGAGAGCTGACAGTTTCTCATGATCCAGCTACTTAAAGTCTTTAATGAATGAGAGTTAGTGAATAAGTGGTCAGATGGCAGGACCTTCGGTGGGATAGGGTTTAACAAGAGGTGGATGTGGCAGAGAACTTAAAGATGGCGGAGGAGTAAGACGTGATCACCTTCCTCCCCACAAATACATCAGAAAAACATCTATATGTGGAACAACTCCTACAGAACACCTACTGAATGCTGGCAGAAGACCTCAGACTTCCCAAAAGATAAATATTTTTTTTTCCCTTTCTCTCTCTTTGTGAGTGTGTATGCGTATGCTTCTTTGTGTGATTTTGTCTGTATAGCTTTGCTTTTACCATTTGTCCTGGGATTCTGTCTGTCCTTTTTTTTTTTTTTTTTTTTAGTATAGTTTGTAGCACTTGTTATCATTGGTGGATTTATTTTTTGGTTTGATTGCTCTCTTTTCTATCTTTCTTTTTAATACTTAAATTTTTTTTTAATTTTTAGTAATTTATTTTATGTTTTATTTTAATAACTTTATTTTATTTTTTTCTCTTTCTTTCTTTTTTTTCTCTCTTTTTTTCTGAGCTGTGCGGCTGACAGGGTCTTGGTACTCTGGTTGGGTGTCAGGCCTGTGCCTCTGAGGTGCGAGAGCCGAGTTCAGGACACTGGTCCACAAGAGACCTCCCGGCTCCATGTAATATCAAACACTGAAGCTCTCCCAGAGATCTCCATCTCAACACTAAGACCCAGCTCCACTCAATGACCAGGAAGCTCCAGTTCTGTATACTCCCTGCCAAACAACCAGCAAGACAGGAACACAACCGCACCCATTAGCAGAGAGGCTGCCTAAAATCATAATAAGTTCACAGACACCCCAAAACACACCACTGGACACGGTTGTCCGACCAGAAAGACAAGATCCAGCCTCATCCACCAGAACACAGGCACTGGTCCCCTCCACCAGGAAGCCTAAACAACCCACTGAACCAACCTTAGCCACTGGGGGCAGACACCTAAAACAACGAGAACTATGAACCTGCAGCCTGTGAAAAGGAGACCCCAAACACAGTAAGTTAAGCAAAATGAGAAGACAAAGAAATATGCAGAAGATGAAGGAGAAAGGTAAAAACCCACCAGACCAAACAAATGAAGAGGAAATAGGCAGTCTACCTGAAAAAGAATTCAGAGTAATGATAGTAAAGATGATCCAAAATCTTGGAAAAAGAATGGAGAAAATACAAGAAACGTTTAACAAGGACCTAGAAGAACTAAAGAGCAAACAAACAATGATGAACAACACAATAAATGAAATTTAAAATTCTCTAGAAGGAATCAATAGCAGAATAACTGAGGCAGAAGAATGGATAAGTGACCAGGAAGATAACATAGTGGAAATAACTACCAGAGAGAGGAGTAAAGAGAAAAGAATGAAAAGAATTGAGGACAGTCTCAGAGACCTCTGGGACAACATTAAATGCACCAATATTTGAATTATAGGGGTCCCAGAAGAAGAGGAGAAAAACAAAGAGACTGAGAAAATATTTGAAGAGATTGTAGTTGAAAACTTCCCTAATATGGGAAAGGAAATAGTCAATCAAGTCCAGGAAGATCAGAGAGTCCCATACAGGATAAATCTGAGAAACACACCGAGACACATATTAATCAAACTATCAAAAATTGAATACAAAGAAAAAATATTGAAAGCAGCAAGGGAAAAACAACAAATAACATACAAGGGAATCCCCATAAAGTTAACAGCTGATCTTTCAGCAGAAACTCTGCAAGCCAGAGGGAGTGACAGCACATATTTAAAGTGATGAAAGGGAAAAACCTACAACCAAGATTACTCTCCCAGCAAGGATCTCATTCAGCTTCTATGGTGAAATTAAAACCTTTACAGACAAGCAAAAGCTAAGAGAATTCAGCACCGCCAAACCAGCATTACAACAAATGCTAAAGGAACTTCTCTAGGCAGGAGACACAAGAGAAGGAAAAGACCTACGAAAACAAACCCAAAACAATTAAGAAAATGGTAATAGGAACATACATATCAATAATTACCTTAAATGTAAATGGATTAAATGCTCCAACCAAAAGACATAGACTGGCTGAATGGATACAAAAATAAGACACATATATATGCTGTCTGCAAGAGACCCACTTCAGACCTAGGGACACATACAGATTGAAAGTGAGGGGTGGAAAAATATATTTCATGCAAATGGAGATCAAAAGAAAGCTAGAGTAGCAATTCTCATATCAGACAAAATAGACTTTAAGACAAAGACTATTACAAGAGACAAAGAAGGATAGTACATAATGATCGAGGGGTCAATCCAAGAAGAAGATACAACAATTGAAAATATTTATGCACCCAACATAGGAGCACCTCAATACATAAGGCAAATACTAATAGCCATAATAGGGGAAATCGACAGTAACACAATCATAGTAGGGGACTTTAACACCCCACTTTCACCAATGGACAGATCATCCAAAATGAAAATAAATAAGAAAAAGAAGCTTTAAATGATACATTAAACAAGATGGACTTAATTGATGTTTATAGGACATTCCATCCAAAAACAACAGAATACACTTTCTTCTCAAGTGCTTATGGAACATTCTCCAGGATAGATCATATCTTGGGTCACAGATCAAGCCTTGGTAAATTTAACAAAATTGAAATCATATCAAGTATCTTTTCCGACCACAATGCTATGAGACTAGATATCAGTTACAGGAAAAAATCTGTAAAAAATGCAAACACATGGAGGCTAAACAATACACTACTTAATAACCAAGAGATCACTGAAGAAATAAAAGGGGAAATCAAAAAATACGTAGAAAAAAATGACAGTGAAAACATGACCACCCAAAATTTATGGGATGCAGCAAAAGCAGTTCTAAGAGGGAAGTTTATAGAAATACAATCCTACCTCAAGAAACAAGAAACATCTCAAATAAACAACCTAACCTTACACCTAAAGCGATTAGAGAGGGAAGAACAAAAAAACCCCAAAGTTAGGAGGAAAGAAATCATAAAGATCAGATCAGAAATAAATGAAAAATAAATGAAGGAAACGATAGCAAAGATCAATAAAACTAAAAGCTAGTTCTTTGAGAAGATAAACAAAATTGATAAACCATTAGCCAGACTCATCAAGAAAAAAAGGGAGAAGACTCAAATCAACAGAATTAGAAATGAAAAAGAAGTAACAACTGACACTGCAGAAATACAAAGGATCATGAGAGATTACTACAAGCAACTCTATGCCAATAAAATGGACAACCTGGAAGAAATGGATAAATTCTTAGAAAGTACAACCTTCTGAGACTGAACCAGGAAGAAATAGAAAATATAAATAGACCAGTCACAAGCACTGAAATTGAGACTGTGATTAAAAATCTTTTAACAAACAAAAGCTCAGGCCCAGATGGCTTCACAGGTGCATTCTATGAAACATTTAGAGAAGAGCTAACACCTATCCTTCTCAAACTCTCCCAAAATATAGCAGAGGGAGGAACACTCCCAAACTCATTCTATGAGGCCACCATCACCCTGATACCAAAACCAGACAGGGATGTCACAAAGAAAGAAAACTACAGGCCAATATCACTGATGAACATAGATGTAAAAATCTTTGACAAAATACTAGCAAACAGAATCCAGCATTACACTAAAAGGATCATACTCCATGATCAAGTGGGGTTTATCCCAGGAATGCAAGGATTCTTCAGTATATGCAAATCAATCAATGTGGTACACCATATTAAAAAAATGAAGGATAAAAACCATATGATCCTCTCAATAGATGCACAAAAAGCTTTTGACAAAATTCAACACCCGTTTATGATAAAAACTGTCCAGGAAGTAAGCATAGAGGGAGCTTACCTCAACATAATAAAGGCCATTATGACAGACCCACAGCCAACATCGTTCTCAATTGTGAAAAACTGAAAGCATTTCCTTGAAGATCAGGAACAACGCAAGGTTTTCCTCTCTCACCACTATTATTCAACAAAACTTTGGAAGGTTTAGCCACAGCAATCAGAGAAGAAAAAGAAATAAAAGGAATCCAAATCATAAAGGAAGAAGTAAAACTGTTATTGTTTGCAGATGACATGATACTATACATAGAGAATCCTAAAATGCTACCAGAAAACTACTAGAGCTAATTAATGAATTTGGTAAAGTAGCAGGATACAAAAGTAATGCACAGAAATCTCTCATTATGAAACATCTGAAAGAGAAATTAAGGCAACACTCCATTTACCACTGCAACAAAAAGAATAAAATACCTAGGAATAAACCTACCTAAGGAGACAAAAGACCTGTATGCAGAAAACTATAAGACACTGATGAAAGAAATCAAAGATGATACAAACAGATGGAGAGATATAATATGGTCTTGGATTGGAAGAATCAACATTGTGAAAATGACTATACTACCCAAAGCAATCTACAGATTCAATGCAATCCCTCTCAAACTACCAGTGGCATTTTTCACAGAACTAGAACAGAAAATTTCACAATTTGTATGGAAACACAAAAGACCCCGAATAGCCAAAGCAATCTTGAGAAAGAAAAACAGAGCTGGAGGAATCAGGCTCCCAGACTTCAGACCATACTACAAAGCTACTGTAATCAGGACAGTATGGTACTGGCACAAAAACAGAAATATAGATCAATGGAACAGCTTAGAAAGCCCAGAGATAAACCCATGCACATATGGTCACCTTATTTTTGATAAAGGAGACAAGAATATACAATGGAGAAAAGACAGCCTCTTCAATAAGTGGTGCTAAGAAAACTGGACAGCTACATGTAAAAGAATGAAATTAGAACATTCCCTAACACCATACACAAAAATAAACTCAAAATGGATTAAAGACCTAAATATAAGGCCAGAATCTATAAAACTCTTAGAGGAAAACATAGGCAGAACACTCTGTGACATAAATCATAACAAGATACTTTTGACCCACGTCCTAGAGAAATGGAAATAAAAACAAAAAGAAATAAATGGGACCTAATGATACTTAAAAGCTTTTGCACAGCAAAGGAATACATAAACAAGATGAAAAGACAACCCTCAGAGTGGGAGAAAATATTTACAAACGAAGCAACTGACAAAGGATTAATCTCCAAAATTTACAGCAGCTCAATATCATGAAAACAAACAAGCCAATCCAAAAATAGGCAGAAGACCTAAATAGACATTTCTCCAAAGAAGATATACAGATTGCCAACAGACACATGAAAGAATGCTCAGCATCACTAATCATTAGAGAAATGTAAATCAAAACTACAGTGAGGTATCCCTTCACACGGGTCAGAATGGCCATCATCAAAAAATCTACAAACAGTAAATGCTGGAGAGGGTGTGGAGAAAAGGGAACCCTCTTGCACTGTTGGTGGGAATGTAAATTGATACAGCCACTATGGAGAACGTATGGAGGTTCCTTAAAAAACTAAAAATAGAGCTACCATACAACCCAGCAATCCCACTACTGGCCATATACTCTGAGAAAACCATAATTCAAAAAGAATCATGTACCACAATGTTCATTGCAGCTATATTTACAATAGCCAGGACATGGAAGCAACCTAAGTGTCCATCGACAGATGAATGGATAAAGAAGATGTGGCACATATATACAATGGAATATTATTCACCCATAAAAAGAAATGAAATTGAGTTATTTGTAGTGAGCTGGGTGGTCCTAGAGTCTGTTCTACGGAGTGAAGTAAATCAGAAAGAGAAAAACAAATACCGTGTGCTAACACATATACATGGAATCTAAAAAAAAAGGTTCTGAAGAACCTAGGGGCTGTACAGGAATAAAGACGCAGATGTAGAGAATGGACTTTAGGGCACGGGGAGGGGGAAGGGTAAGCTGGGACGAAGTGAGAGAGTGGCATGGCCATATATACACTACCAAATGTAAAATATATAGCTAGTGGGAAGCAGCCGCATAGCACAGGGTGATCAGCTCGGTGCTTTGTGACCACCTAGAGGGGTGGGATAGGGAGGGTGGGAGGGAGATGCAAGAGGGAGGGGATATGGGGATATATGTATGCATATAGCTGATTCACTTTGTTATACAGCAGAAAGTAACACACCATTTTAAAGCAATTATACTCCAGTAAAGATGTTTAAAAAAAAATAGAGGTGCATGTGGAGGGAATGTCTAGGAGTTGAAGTGGACTGTGAAGAGCACACATATCCCGCCTCTCACCCCATGGAGGGCACATGGTGTCCTCATGGGAGAGAGAGGCTGGAGTAGGAGAGGGGAGGATGGGAGAGGCTGGCGGGGGCAGGGTAGACTTTTATGAGGCTACAGTTTGCAAGAAGGTAATGAGAGGGGGAGTTTAAAAAGTGTGCAGGTAAGACTGTGCTCAGCAATGACACCTGTCAATCTCCCTCCCCTGTTGGGGTGGGGGGAGGTGCTCCTTGAAGCTTGTGCTTCCGAGGGTGCTTCTCTGTGGCCTGAGGCAGGGCACTGCTGGGGGCTATCATGGGGGGGAGGGACAGCTAGTCCAAACAGAATCATCGATTCACGGTTGGTAAGAAAGTATGCGGCCATGGTACAAACCCCAAATGTGGGAGTGTGAAGGAACCTAAACACTGAGTGGGAGAAATAATGGGATGCACAAGTGGGCAGGGGAGGGGACAGCATCCTGGAGGCAGAGCAAGGACCTGCTTTTTTGTGCAGTGACTTTTTAATTCAATCCCAGTGAGGTCTGGTGTGTGGGCGTGGTTCATTTACAAGGGCAGGAATAGGCTGAGCAGAAGGCAAGATTTTCAAAGAGGGGTATGTAGTAATTACTACACAGTGACAAAATTAGAAAGAATGAAAGGAAATGAAACATTGTAAACTGTAGAGGCTGTGCTTTTTAAATCAAGAATAGCCAATTAAGCTGTTTTGTTATATAATATCTCACTCATTAGTCATTGCATTTCCTCTGGTTGTATGTACCATTTCCATGAAGTTGATTTTTATTCCATTATGAAGGAATAAATCAAATCCAGTGAAAGGAAATCTGTCCTCATTGCTATCTACAGGAGGAGGGGCTTGAACCAAAAGTCTTTTGTGGTTTAAGAAGTTTGGTTTCAATTTAATAAAGAAGAGGAGCCTGAGGGATAAGAAAAGATGTCAGATTTTGCCTTTTCCTCTTGAAGTACATAAATAGAACAAAAAGAAGGAGTGAGATGTAGACAATGGGAAAGAACATGAAATCAACCCAGGACATGTTAAATGTTGATGGGATGCACAAGTACCGAGGATTTGTGGTACCACTGAAAATAGAGTAATTAATTCTACACGTTTTTGTTGGTGTCTGTTAATAACTGTCTACCGGGGACTTTGCTAGGCATTAGGCATGTGTGAAAATAAATAATATGTAGTTTTTGTTCTCAGAGCTCACAGTCTATTGAAAAGGCTGACATGAAAAAACAATTTCAATTTAAAGTGATAAGTGATTTAACGAGTTTGTACAATGGGAACAACAGATGGGGTGTTGACAAGGCGTCATAGAGGAGATGACATTTTTGCTCAGTTGTGAAGGACGAAGCGAATTTTGCCACACAAAGAAGATAAGCAAGGGTGTTCTAGAGGGAGGGAGAGAGGCAGAGTATGGAAAGGCAAAGAGGCATGAAAGGGTGTGTGTGTTTGGGAAATTGTGAGTTGTTCTGTGTGATTGGAGTGTTCGCTGTGATGAATGGCTAGACAGATAGATTAAAACCAGATATATGCCATGCTGAGGAGCTGGGCTTAAAAAGAGAGCCAGCCGTTGGAGGGATTTCATCAGAAGGGAGTGACAGGACCTGTCAGATCTTTCCAGAAGATGGATGGGTTGGAGGGGAGTGAATTGGAGGCCGGTACAAACTGGAGGCAGAGAAACTACACTCTCATCTTTCATAGCTGCAGCCCCAGGGTCAGGTACAGTATTCGGCATATGGTTGGTGCTTGACAAATACTTGTTGAGTGAATCAATGAAGGAAGGAAAGGCAGGACTAGTTGGGGTGGTGGCTGCAGGATGTTGAGAGGAGCTGTATCTGAGGATGGTTGTGTCTCCCTTCCGCTCCTTGCCAGGTCCACTCACCCATGCCTCACAGCCCTGCCTACTCATAAAAGCAGAGAGCCCATGAGGGAGACTGAGAAGGAAGGAAGGAAGCACCGAAAAGCTGGCATCACAGAGCCCAGGATGAGACAGTTTTTCACAAAGGAAGACATGGCCAACACCGTCACGTGCAACAGGGACGTCCAGCAAGGACAGGTCCTTGGGCATTGCCAGGTGTGAGATCCTGAGTGACTGCAGTGAGAAGAGTTTCTGGGAGCGGCAGCAACAGGCTCCAGCTGGCAGTGGGCTGAGGAATGAATGGGGGGAAGAAAGAGGAGAGCGTGAGTGTGGACCTTCGCTCGGAAAGCTGGGCTGTGAAGGGAGGAGGGAGCTTGAGGGGGAGGCAGGATCAGTGGCATGCTCTTTCGTTTTTTTTGTTTTTAAGGATGGTAAGTTTATGAACTTTAGAAAAACCAGCAGAAAGCAGAGGTTAGGGAGATGGGTTTGGCTAACTAGGGATAATGAAAATTTTTTTAGTTTTAAAATTGAAACCTGCACTGTAAAAGAATGAATAGATGTCAATAATGGAAATAGGATGAGGTGGAGGAGAGAATGCTAGATGGACGATTGAAAACCTGGAAACTAGTCCTTTCTTTGCTACGACTCAACTGTGTGAACTTCACTAAGCTATTTATCTGCTCTGAGCCTTTGTTTCACCTTTAAGACAAGTGATGCTCTCTGGAATGGTCTGTTTCAGCCACAGAACTCTATAATTCAAAGTGTTATAAGTTTGGTAATATACACTTATAAAAATAAGACTTTTCCCCAAATGCAGTTTGCCTCACGTATAACTTAGCTATATTGTTTTCGGAATTTTTGCTTTATATTATCTTTAAGAATAAATGAGATAGTGTGTGAGAAGGAACTTTAGAGTTTTAAGAAGTAAAACAGCTAAATTTCTACTCATTAATAATCATGCTAGTATTCTTGACCCAGAGACCTCACATGTTTTCCCTTTTTTGTATATATTACCCCAGAGTATGAAATCTTAGCAGAAGGGGAACTAAAATTAAATTAGCTCCTTATCTAAAGATTTAGATGCCCTGGTACAAGTCTCTTAAGGATAATAAGCTAATAATTTCCCTGTGGATAGCAAAATTATGGTTTGCATAACTATTTCCTCATGATTTAACTGAAAATATTAAACATTAGGCACTCGGATACCAGGGACTCTAATACAGGATAACCCATTTCCATCTTCTGTCTCTGCAACCCTTGCAGCTGATGAGTTTTAAATGAAAACAGAAATGCTCATGAAAGACACAGCTGCATTTAGACGTGAGTTGGGCCATTCTCAGACATATTTAAGCACTTGGTCATGGGCCATGAGGTAGATGCCATTTCCAGGGTTCAGTGGAGAGCAGAGGCCAGTAGCTGCCTTGTCCGGCATCACGCTTCAGTATCTGGTGATGCCACCCAAGCATTCACACCCTCAGACCTGGCAGCGCAGCAATCGGCTGGCTTGTCCTTACGCCGAACTTATAAATAGACCTGCTGCACGGCTCTCTCCTCCACCTCCTGAGGTCTGTGTTTTAGAGATACAACCAGTCGTGCTGGCTGGAAACCGGACGGCCATCCTCAGCTTCTTCCTTTTTCTTTTCCCCATGTCCAATGCATCAATTACTTTGGATTTTGCTGCTTCCATAGTCTCTCTTCTGGCTCCCTTTTGCTCTTACTGTGTTCATTGCTCTAATTTCAGCAATAGCTCCCTCCTTTTTCTCCTGCTTCCCAGCTTTGCTCCTTTCATATCCACCCTCCATCCTGCTGCTAGATCTTAAAGATGGCATTCAAGGCCTTCCTGTTTGGGCCTCTGATGCCTCTAGGGTCTTCTTTCTCACCCCTGCTACTACTTTCATGTCTAGATTCCAGCAAACGGTGGTGGTGCCGTTTCATCTCTTTGCACAAGGCTTCTGCTTGCCCATACTGCCTTGTCCTGACTTTTTCTGCCTCTGAAACTTCTATTCATGTTTTCTATTATCTTCCCTTTGAAAGCCCTCCTAGTCCAGTCTCTCCAATGAACTATAGAAGGCACGGCCAATTTCTCTTTTTGTATAGATTAGAGGTTCTACATCGTATTTACAGGTTTAGTTTCATCTGTCTCCACAACTAGACTCTGAGCTTCTTAGGGGCAGGAGACTAGGTCGTACTCCTCTAGCACATAATAGGTGCTCAACACATGCACGTGAATGGAACTAAATTTTGTTTTTGTCCTTCTTTGTCAGCTATGTAACCCTTTCATTTTTATTTTCACAAATACATTTCTAGTAAAACAGAGAGCTCTTCTTTTGCTTTTCACACATATCCTAATAATAATAACAGCTTCGATTTATTGAATACTTTCCAAATGACAGGCACCGTTCTAAGAATTTTACATACTTTATCTCCTTTGTTCCTCACAACAGCCACGTGAGGGAAGCAGTATTGTCCTTATTTTGTGCCTGAAGAAACTTAGTCTCAGAGATGAAGCAACTTGATCAAGGTCCGGCAGCAGACTTTGGAACGTGCCTGCAGACCTGGCTCTCCTGAGAGCGAGGTGTACACTCTCAGTTATCTTGTACCTGCCTCTTACCGACAGTAGTTACCATTTGTTGAATGGGTTTTGGCAACATGATCTTGGTCACTTCTTTTAAAAAGATATGTTTAAAAATGCACAGTGTGTGAATACCTTCTCTTATTTAAAAGAGGAACATCGCAGAAAGAGTTCTTTGACCAGTGATCTCAAACCCATCCCCCAGCCCAGAGGAAGCTATGAGCTTTGTGTGTAGTCTTCCAGATCTTTCTCTGTGCTTTTACACGCACTGCACACACCTACATTGTACAGTTGACCCTTGAACCACCTGGGTTTGAACCACACGGGTCTACTTATATGTGGATTTTTTCACTAAACATGTACCAGAAAATATGTAAATAAGTACATGAATCCCTGGATGTGGAACTATGGATGTGAGATCCTGCAGGGAGGTTGGCCCCCTTAACCCTCACGTTGGTCAAGGGTCAACTGTGTTAGTTGGGTAAAAGCAAGCTACTTCAGCAAAGAGGACCCCAAATACAGCTGATTAAAGAAAATAGACATTTATATTCTCTCACATAATAGTTGCAAGGTGAACAGTTCAGGTAGAAATATGGCTTTGTCCACATGGCCAATCACATGGCTTCCTTCTGTTTTATTCTTGTCTGCATGGTTGAAGTTAAGTTAAAGAGAGCTCCAGATCCTACCGTCAGGAAGATGCCAAGGCGCTCACACCTGTGTTCTCAAGAATGGATCTAATAAAGGCACACCTCACATTTGCTGACGTTCCATCAGTGGGATATGAACATTTCAAATCTGAAAAATCTTCTGTCAAATAACTTGCTGTATTGGGCAGCTGTTTACATGGTTGCCAGCTGTACATGAGAGTCTTCCTAAATTCTCATTATCACTTGATATTGTTAGATTTTTCAAACTTTTACCAACTGAAAGGATGTGGAATATTTCATTTTTCTGTTGACTTTTTTTTTCTTATTGATTTGTAAGCCTCTCTCCATAGTAGACGCTAATCTTTTATTGGGGACATATATGCCAAACAGCATATATCTCCGTCTTTAACTTGTCTGTTAACCTTGTTTATGGTTGGGTTTCTCAACCTTGGCGCTACTGACAGACTGGGCTGGATCAGTCTCTGTTGTGAGGGCTGTCCTGGACATTGTAGGACGTGTAGCAGCATCCCTGGTTTTAGGGCGTTAGATGCCAATGGTATCCCACCTCACTTCCCCAGTTTTGGCAGGGAAAATATATCGCCAAATGTCGCCCGGGAGGCAAAATTACCCCCAGTTGAGAACCACTGTTTATAAAAAGCTTAATTCTTAGTACAATTGATAATGCTTTTTCTTATGATTTTGCTTTTTTCATCTTGTTTAAGCAAGCCTTTCCTACTCCCAGATGATACAGCTATGCTCTTTTATTTTCCTCTAGTATTTTTTTTTTTTTTTTGCGGTACGCGGGCCTCTCACTGTTGTGGCCTCTCCCGTTGCGGAGCACAGGCTCCAGACGCGCAGGCTCAGCGGCCATGGCTCATGGGTCCAGCCGCTCCGCGGCATGTGGGATCTTCCCGGACCGGGGCACGATCACGTGTCCCCTGCATCGGCAGGCGGACTCTCAACCACTGCGCCACCAGGGAAGCCCTCCTCTAGTATTTTTGTAGTTTATTGTTCTTTGAAGAATCGTTAAGTCTTTAATGCCCTGGGAATTATTTTTGTGTAAAATGGGAGGCGAGGATCCGTAGCAAAGCCAGTTTATGTGCCATCTCAAATCTCCTTGGCTCTGCCTGGAGTGGCTACCTGCCCTGTTTCCTGGCCAGAGTTACCCTGGCAATGGTTCTCTTTGCTCTCATGGTTATAAAGCCATGGCCACGGAGGCCATAGACTAAGGAGCTCTTGTGTGGCACTGACTGAGAAGGAGAGTCCGTCATACCCGCACCCTGAGTAGATGGGACCTGGGGAGGCTTGGAACTTCTGCAGGGGCTGCCTGGAGGGACACAGAACCAGGGAGTGCGAGGGAGTCAAAGCCCCAGCAGGTGGACTTCTACCAAGAAAGAAAAGAGGGGAAGGGGAAAACCAGCCTTTATATTGCTTGTCTGTGCTCCTCCGTGGAGTTCCAAGACACAGTGCTTTCATGTCACCTTTTGGGAGGCGTCCTGTGAGACCAAGCAGTGAGCTGTTCTGGTTGCAGGGCTGTGGCTCAGTAACTCACCTCCGTGCATTTGTTCTCCCTCCTTCCTGCAGTGCAGGTTTAGCACGTAGGCATTTACCCAGGCCTGTCTTCACTTCAACATTTACCTCATATGGATAACGAATTTCCTTAACAGCTTTTATCAAATTCTGCCCCCCCTTTTTTCATTCTGATGATGATTTTTGCTGTGAGTAACAAAAGTTGCAAGAAAAAGTAGCAGGACCAGGACTCGGGTAAAGTAACTGAGGGACTCGCCTTGGGCGCAAATTTGGGGGAGGGCACCAAAAAAGTCAGTAATAAAGACTAATACCATTTAAATGCAATGTTTAAACAAGTCAACATTAATGCAAAAATTTCACAATGAGCAAAATATTGAAATTTTAAATAAAGCCAGAATCTGATCTTACATTTGCTTGATTTACACACTCCCCCTAATCCTGGGGGAATTTAGTAATAAGTAATACAGTAATAAGAAATTACTGTATTACATGACAAGAAATCTATAGGAAGATAAGGGCAGGCAGGCTCCAGGCATGTCACAATCATCAACTCAATTATGTCATCGAGGACCCTGATTCCTTTCTTCTTCTATTCTGCTAGCATCAGTGTCAGCTTCAGCGCAAGATTAGTGTCCCATGGGATTGCGACTTGCTGCAACATCCCAGAAATTACATTCACAGGTGATCACATGCAGAGGCAAAGAGGGGACACACCTGCGGGTGAAATTCTACTAAATTGTGTTTTGGACCAAAACAGGGGAGCCTTTGTGTAAATTAACTCGATGATATGTTTTCTTCCTAATATCTAGTGTAACTTCCTTGAGGGAGATTGAATTTTGGGAATGGGAATAATTATGGGAAAAGTGGAGACTTAATTTTGTGATTTTGGGGGACGCTTCAGGGAGGGCAGGTCTGGGTGGGCTCTGGGAAACCAGAGGTACAAGAGCACTGGGAAATTTAGGCAGAGAGATGAGGTACCAGAAGGAAGGGAGGGGAACGAGGGGCATGAGAGAAGGAGGCTGAGGACTGACTTGTTGAGGACTGACTGAGTGTGTAGGACCTGCCTGCTCCCTGCTCCCTCCATACCCTTCAGGACCTTGGATAAGGGTCTCATTTCCAGACAAGCCTGAGCAGTCATTTGACCTTCAGGCTGTGGCCACTCTCTCACCTGCTCCAGTGAGTGGCTCCATTGACGTTTACACGGGAACCTGGGGACATTTCCCAAGCTGGCTAGGCAGTGCCCTAGGAGCTGTGTGTGTGTGTGGCCTTTCTGTCTCCAGTGGCACTGTGGAGGCCATCAGCCTGGTTTGAAGCATGAAGACATCTTCCCTGTCTCCTGATGTGGCAGCTCAGGCCAGGTCTGGAGGGCCCTCTCTTGGTCACCTGTCACACTGAGCTGGGCTGGCCCTTTGTAGGCTCAGCGTCATGACCCCAGCCTGGGGTTCACCAGACCCTTGGCTAACTGATTGCTGATCTGATGGAGGTGGGTCTTTCCAGGATGAAATGATGCATCTGACCTGTACTTAATCCATTGCTCAGCTCATTCCTCCCCACGTGTGGAGAGTGGGAGAAAGCAACTTATTTGATTGACTTTGGGAGGACCTGAACACGTGTGGCTCAGCCAGCTCCCCTCCACTTTTTTTTTTTTTTTAAAGAAGATGTTGGGGTAGGAGTTTATTAATTAATTAATTTATTTTTGCTGTGTTGCGTCTTCGTTTCTGTGCTAGGGCTTTCTCTAGTTGTGGCAAGCGGGGGCCACTCTTCACCGCGGTGCACGGGCCTCTCACTATCGCGGCCTCTCTTGTTGTGGAGCACAGGCTCCAGACGTGCAGGCTCAGTAGTTGTGGCTCACGGGCCTAGTTGCTCTGCGGCATGTGGGATCCTCCCAGACCAGGGCTCGAACCCGTGTCCCCTGCATTAGCAGGCAGATTCTCAACCACTGCACCACCAGGGAAGCCCACCCCCTCCACTTTTACTCCTTTTGGAGTTGCCTGTCCACAGAACAGGCTTATTTTAATCTGATTTCTGCCATACATGATGTGGCCTGACCCGGTCAGGGAGGCCTCTGATTATTCAGCTGGGGATGAGGGGTGGGTGCTGGTAAGTCTCTTCAGTCTGGGGGCGTTAGGAAGTGCATGTAGTTACACATCCAGGCCACATGCTCTAATCCAATTACATCAGAAATAAAGCTGTCTGATGCCTTCCCCCTCACCTCAATGACCCCTAAAATCCTAACCCAACAATGGAATTTATTCCAAAGGAGAGAGGGACATAAAGAATCTTCTTTTAAATTTGCTCATTTATTCAACAGATACTTATTAAGTGCACACCAGGTGCTAGGTGCTGGATATGTTGCAGTAACCAAATCCAGCATCATGGAGGTAATATCCAGTGTGTGTGTGTTGGGGGCAGGAAGAGGGGAAGGTCAGTAAACAGAGAATCCGCAAATTAGTTAATGACAAATGTTAAAGAATTTTACTATGAAGGAAAAGTGCTGTAAGAGTCACTTTCTCTCATCCAGATCAGCCTTCCCCAGCTTCAAAGACACCATCCCACACCCTGTTTCCCACAAGGCATGGGGCACCGGGCAGAGTGAGCCATGGAAATACCCTTATGTGTCCCCGGGGTAGATATGTAAATTACACTCATAGTAGTTCTGGCTTACAGAAGTATCTTTAACTAGAGATGTTAAATTGCCAAATTAAAAGAAGAGGGAACAACTGCCAGAAAGAAAAATGTTGAAAAAAGCATTGTATCAAGGAAATAATTGCTTAATCACCCCACGCTGTTCTACTCCTTTAAGAATATGAACAGGAACAGTCTTTTGGTCTTGGAGGGTTCAGAGCAGGCATCAGACTCCACTTAGAAGTCAGGAGCAGTTCTTAAGCTGTGCTCTAAAGCGTGTGGGTATGGAGAGAGGGCCCAGAGAGGCCGGGGGATCCTCCTGTTCAAAAGTATATCTCCAGTATGCCCATTAATGAGAAATTTTTCTTGATTTATGAATAACTGCTTTTGAGGGTTAAATCTGTTAATAATCTTTTTCTTTTGTATAGATTAAGATAATCTGTATTGGGATACTAGCAATTTGAGTTGAGAAATTGAGGAAGTAATAATAATGACTATTGTTTACCGATAATTGAACTGACTGATTTCCGTGAATTATCTGTTAAGGATTTTCTGAGGTTGGTACTATTATTCCAACGGGTTTTGAAAAGGTAAGTGAGTTGCTGAAGGTTGTGCCTCTATCAATTGGCAGAGTTGTGATTGGAACCCAGGACATTCTGACTCAGAGTCAATGCTTTAGTCTGTGGAGCATTTCTGGGAAGAAAGGGAGGCAGTATCTCTGGGAGGCCAGGAGGCAATGTGAGAGGGAGATGGAATAATAATGATAATATTGAGTCAGGTAGCTGCAGTTTATTGGTTTACTCTATGCAAACCATCTCATATATGTCATAGCATTTACCCTCTCAACAACCCTAGAAGGACAGCACGTGGTCCTCATTTTACAGATAAGAATAGGGAGGCTGAGAAATGTTGCACGACATGCTCCAAGTTACACATCTTCAGGGTCCAGAAGACAGCTTGGATTGCCAGACAAAATGATACCATTTCAGTCCATCCCCAAGGCCATAAACTGCTGGTGCTGCTTAGAGATGGACATGCTGTTAGCAGCAGGAAGTACCCTCAACTCCATGATTCTGGGCATAAACTACCTTGGGAAGAAATTGAGACCCAAGAACTAGAATTCTATTAAGTTTATTTTCCTACTCTGAATTTGTTATATTTACATATCTAATTAGCTCAGAATCACACGTAGAGTTTAATCTGCATGTCTTCCTTCGGGAGCTTTGGGCCTATTGCAGGAACTCCGTTTACATCGGGAGTCCTGGACCCTGAAGGTAAGTGTGGGGAGGAGTAGCTGGAGGAGGATAGACTCAGGTGGCCTCTGTGGCTGCCTGAGAGTGGGCTAGTCTGGATGTGTGTCAGCTTTGCCTCACATTCCCTGAGCCCCCAATTTCTCCCAAAATGGTATGGAAACCCCCAAGTTGCTTGGTGTTACTCTGTCAAGGTCATCAGAAGACACCCCATCCCAGAGCCACTCACGAGCATGAGCCCCTGGGAAGTATGGAGGGGACCATCAGTCTCTTTTTAAAAATGCAGTGACCTTCTGGGGAGAAATAATCTGTGTTATGGCAGCATTTCATGGGGACTGAGACTAGAACCCTGAGTCAGGGTGGGCTCAGGAGTTTGTTGCCAGAGACTGGAGCAAATGGGCCCCTGTCACTATTGCTGCCAAGAGCTGAGCCTAATCTACGGTGTTCCAACTACCACCTCAATTCCTTCTTTGTGGACTCCCCAGAAAGCCCCAGGTGCTCTTGCCATGCTACTCAAGTCCCAGGAAATGAAGTATGTTCCCCAATTTCCCTTGGTGTGTAAATGCAAACTAAATGTGATGTAGGGCTACATTCACAGATTTGGCAAGTTAATTAACTGTGTTTTCAGGAAGTAGAATTAGGCATGCTAATAAGACCCTAAGTGAAACACAAGCCAGGCTGTCTGATGAAAAAGGGCTTTGCTGACAACTTCATTAAACATATATGAGGAAGTGAGTCACGCATTTCAGCAGAGGAAATCCAGTAGACAGTGGGTAGGAAATAATAGGAACACCAGCAAAGCTTAGAGATACGTGAATGCAAAGCATAGTTCTTAGGAAAAGAGTAATTGGTGTTGGGATGGATGCATGCCATTACAGAGAATTAATGAGGCTTCGTTTATTCACTCATTAAAAAAAAGTTTATGGAGCTATTTCTTTTATCCCAGGTACTGTACTAGACAAGGGAAAAGGTATGAAGAACAAGATTTAGGGCCGACCCTCTTGGTACTTTACAAAGTCTAATGGGTTAACATTATCAGGAGTTTTTTAGGGAACTATAGGCTAGTGGACAATTTGGGCAAATTATTTACTAACATTCTTGCTTTTTTGAATTTTGAAACATAAGTCAAAGGTGTATAAAATGCAAATGTACAGTTTAATGAAAAATAAGAAAACAAATACCTGTGTAGCTGTGCCACAGTTTAAGGAACCGAACATTACTAAAACCTCAGGAGGCTCCAGTGAATACCTTTCCAACCTAATGCTCTTCTCAGCGCCCCCCAAAAATAGCTACCCTAAAATTTGTGTTAAGTATTCTCTTCCTAGTTGTTTTCCTTTTGTATGTTTCTCTAAACAATATTTTGGAAATCTGCAAAGTGTATAAGTGAATCTAAAGGTCACTTTGATAAGAATTATCTTCAGTATGATATTAAATCTTTCTCACCAAGAATAGGACATGTCTCTCCATTTGTTTAGGTCTTTCACACCCTTGCAATAAAGTTTTTTTTTTTTTCTGTAAAAGGATGTACATCTTTTGTTAAGATTTTCCCTTAGCTAAATGTATTTTTTTTTAAGTATCTTAAAGTGTACCTATTAAAAAATTATGATCTCTGACTGGTTGTTGAGGGTGTAGAGCAATGCAATTGACATTTTTGTAGGGACTTTGTGAACAGCAATTGCTAAACTCTGATACTAACTCTAATGATTTGTAGCTGCTTTTGAATTTATATGTGTACTGTCATATAATATTCAAATATTGGCATATTTATTACTTTCAAATCCCTTTTAAAAATATTTTTCTTATCTTACTGTACAGGCTAAGATCTCTAGTACAATGTTAAATAGAAGCTGAGGTAAATAGGCATCCATGTCTTGTGCCAGGCAGTGACTGACAGTGAAATGCTGAAAGCACTAGGTTTTAAATTTTTATTTTTATTTATGTATTTATTGACATATAATTGACTTACAATATTGTATTAGTATCAGGTGTACAACATAATAATTTGATATTCTTATACATTACAAAATGATAAGTTTAGTTACTATCTATTACCATACAAAGTTATTACAATATTATTGACTATATTCCCTATGCTGTACATTACATCCTCATGACTAATTTATTCTATAACTGGAAGTTTGTACATCTTAATCCCCTTCACTTGTTTCACCCATCGCCTTACTGTCTCCCCTCTGGTGACTGTTCTCTATATCTATGAGTCTGTTCCTGTTTTGTTATGTTTGTTCATTTGTTTTATTTTTTAGATTTCACATATAAGTGAAACCATACAGTATTTATCCTGAAAGCACTGTATTATGTATGGTTGGCTATTGGTTATTTTTAGATATCCTTCAATAAGTTAGGGACTTACTATTTCTAGTTTCTTAAGGTTTTTAAAAAATAATAAATGGATACTGAATTTTATTAAATTCTTTTCTTATTTCTATTGAAATAATCACTTAGATTAATTAATGTTTGACATTAAATTTTGACATTAATTAATTAATGTCAAACTTTTATTCCTGAGAAGGAAAATCAACTGATCATGTTACATTATCATTTTATAAATTTTGGGATTCAGGGTTATTTTATTTCCTTAGGATATTTCCATTTGCGTTCATGAGTAGAGCCTAACTCAGTGATCAGTTTCCTTTCTTGTAGTGTCTTTGTCTGGGTTAGGTATGAAATTATGGTAGCCTGAAAATATGAGTGTGGGAGGGATGATTCTTCTTTTTATGTTCTCTGGAAGAATTAATGTAAGATTAGAGTTATTTTTTACTAGAATGTTTGGTAGAATTTGACTGTGAAGCTCTCTGGGTCTAGTTTTTTTTGTAGAAAGGTTTTAAAATATTGATTAAATTTATTTAATGGTTGTAGGAATATTCAAATTTTCTATTTCTTCAGTTATTGTTGATAAGGACTTTTCTCTCCCTAAGGATTGGTATATTTCGTCCGGTTTTCAAATTTACAAAAAGCTGTTTATCATATTCTCTTTTTAGTATCCGTGTTTAAAATATAGCCCCAAATCCCAGTTAAGCTTATTATCTTTTCCCTGAGCCATTTTTTCCAGTGAGAGGATTTATTGGTTATTACACCACTAGTTCAACCTCTACTCCCAGCCACCATTATCATTTTGAAGGTTGATCACTAATTCAGGTGTCCGTACCTTGACCAGATATTTTCCCCAAAGCTGAGTTTTAATTGGTCATTTTGTACCAAAACTTCCTCAATTGTTATTTACCCCAAGGTTGAGAGACACTGTACAAGTCCATCAATTTGTGGACTCTCTTCTTTCTTGCCCTTTTCTGCAAACCAGCCAAATCCTCTGTGAGCTCCTATCTTCCCCGTGGCAACTTGTTGAATGCAGCCAATTGTAACTAAAGCATATAACTAACATTTTGCTTTCTGAACTCTTTCCCTAGGGTTATAAATTCACTAGATATATTATCTGCCTTCTGGGTTACTGTGGTGATAGTTCTGCCAAATGCTTCCCACTGTATAAAACCAATTGCCATTCTAGCTTCTAATTAATTTCCATGCTGCTGACCAGCTGACCATTAAGCCAGTGTCCCCTGTTGAGGGTTTTCGTTATTAGCAGAGTCCTCCTTCTAACTGGTAAAATACCAATTTCCATGTCTTTCAAGGTAAACCTGGGTTGTGCTGTAGTACCAAATGACTTCAAAACCTCAGTGGCTTCACACAACTTTGCAAGGTCTGCGTAGATGGGCAGAGGCTCTGCCCCGCACAGTCACTCCTTGACAAAGCGCTGCCAGAATAACAGCAGTAAGGGAAGGGGTGGCTCTGCTGGCTGCTTGCTTGTTTGCTCATGGCCCTATTCTTCGTCCCTCCCCTGCTTTGCTCTGTCATGTAGGAAGCTGACACTTAAGGCCCTGTTTCACGGGTTCCCATGTCAGCTGTCTTCCTCGTGGGTTTATCGATTGGGAGACTCTGGAGGGAAATTCCTGGGTATCTGAGATTCTGAAAGGCTGAGACTATTGTCCTCTCCCATCCCCATGTGTCGTGTTTGAACCGAGACTTGGAGCCTTTGAGGGCTCCTCTCAGTTACACATGTTCTCAGACCTGCTTTCTAGCTTTCTCCTTGAGTGGCGTCTCTTTCTGGTGGTGAGCATTTGCCAGCATCTTTAGGTTGTTCAGCTTGGTTTCATGCTGAGTTTTGGAGAGATTCAATAACTTCGAGCTGTTGCCATCATTCTTTTTCAGGAAGTCCCCTGGGACCACTTTAAATTCTGTTTTGAGTTTTTGGACCACAGAATTGGTGTGAACTTAGAGTTTGAACCCGTGAGAGAGAGCCCTCTGGTTATGAGCTCTTAAGGGGAATATTTTTTCCCCTTCCACCCAGCATCCAGGTAGAGGCCGACTGCTCCTTTCAGCATAGAGGAGTTTTTCATTACTTTTTTTCTGAGGGTGTAGCCCTTTGCTATCTCAGCTTGGTGTAGCGGTCTTCTATTTGAAGCCCTACCTTAGGTAGTATCTAGTATTTCCCCCACGCATCCTGCAGTTTAACTAAATGTTTCGCCAGGATTAGCACAAACCCTCCATGCAGAGTTTTATACTTGCTTACCACTCAGAATTCCTGCTCTCATTTCATTTCTGGCTTCTGTAGATTCCTTTGAATGCAGCTCAGTGATGCATTCAAAATATTTTAAGAAACATTTTATCCTGCATTTTAGTTGATTCAATTTTGAGGGTTGTTCAGAGTATCTAATCTGTCCATAATGCCAGAAAAGGAAGCCTATTTCTAGTCTTTACTTTTTATTCCTTCTGTAGCACAGAAAGCAAAAGTCACTGGGACACTAGTCCCCATTTTAAAGTACCATGACCACACTAAAAAGACATGAGAAATAGATGACTGGTTTAGTATGGATTACTAGCTAGTAACATGGTAAATGGATACGTTTGCATATTAGTCACTTGTCTGGAATTCCTCAGGTCCTCCTGTAGGCTGGAAGATGGGGGAAAATGTTTAATCATCTCAAATTAAAAAGAGAAACACATACTTGCTACAATAGATCTAAAGATTCTTGGGTGGAGGAGGCTTGCATTTGGGATTGCTGGATTTAGCAAATAATACACTAATTTTTAAAATATAAGTATGTTTCAGGCAGTCTTTGAGATATCCTTAGTCCAAAAACTGTTATCTGACATTAAAATTTGACTGGGTATCCTTTATTTTATCTAACAACCCTGCTTGCATTTCTCTTAGTCACCTCTTGCTCACATTTTCTGCTCACAAATTCTTCTTCTCTCTGTTTCACCTTTCATGGATATTCCCTTCTCTTTGCTCTTGGTTAACCTGAAGGGAAGAGTTCTCTGATTTCTATGAAATATATTGTAGGCATCTATTCATGATTTGGAGGTTGATGTCATGTTTGTGTGATATTGCAGCAGAGCCTAGAAAGCAATTTAAAATAGAATATTAGCTATCCCTGTTCTTCAAGATCAACAGCTATGCCCACAACTTTGAATTTCTGCACAGACATCTATTGTCTGGTCTTTTGTTACTTTACCAGCCTTCTCTCTCTCCATGATGAAAGGAAAATAAAAATGAGGTTGGTGTTGCTAAGTGAGCTCTCTAAAATGGAGCAAGGTGCCATTAAGGAAGCATGACTTATGCACATCTCAGCCTGGATGGAATCTGACCTTTGACCTGATGAAGTCATCAAAACCTCTGCCAGAAACTCAAGACACTTATCAGACCTAAAATAACTTGTGAAAGTCTATCAACTTATTGGACCCATACCCTAAAACAACTTGTGATTCCTTAAGGACAAATATTTTCTTTCTTTTTCTAAAATTCAAGTGTAGTTTTTACAGTATTGTGTTAGTTTCAGGTGTACAGCAAATTGATTCAGATATACACGTATTTCAGATTATTTTCCATTACAGGTTATTACAAGATATTGAATATAGTTCCCTGCGTTATACAGTAAATCTTCGTTGTTTATTTTATGTATAGTGGTGCGTATCTGTTAATCCCATACTCCTAATTTATACCCCCTTTCCCCTTTGGTAACCATAAGTTCATTTTCTATGTCTGTGAGTCTATTTCTGTTTTGTATGCAGAATTTATTTGTATTATTTTTTAGATTACACATACAAGTGATATCATATAATATTTGTCTTTTTCTATCTAACTTATTTCACTTAGTATAATATTCTCTAGGTCAATTCATGTTGCTGCAAATGGCAATATTTCATTCTTTTTTATGGCTGAGTGATATTCCATTGTATAGGTATACCACATCTTCTTTTTTTTTTTTTTTTTTTTTTTTTTTGTGGTATGCGGGCCTCTCACTCTTGTGGCCTCTCCCGTTGTGGAGCACAGGCTCCGGACGCACAGGCTCAGCGGCCATGGCTCACGGACCTAGCCGCTCCACGGCATGTGGGATCTTCCCAAACCGGGGCACGAACCCGTGTCCCCTGCGTCCGCAGGCGGACTCTCAACCACTGCGCCACCAGGGAAGCCCATACCACATCTTCTTAATCTAATTATCTCTTGATGGGCACTTGGGTTGTTTCCATGTCTTGGCTATTGTAAATAGTGCTGCTATGAACACGGGGGTTCATGTATCTTCTCAATTTAGAGTTTTTGTCTTTTCTGGATACATGCCCAGCAGTGGAATTGCTGAATCAAATGGTAGCTCTATTTTTAGTTTTTTAAGAAACCTCCATACTGTTTTCCATAGTGGCTACACCAGATTATATTCCCACCAACAGTAGAGGAGAGTTCCCTTTCCCCACACCCTCTCCAGCATTTATTATTTGTAGACTTTTTGATGATAGCCATTCTGACCCATATGACATGATACCTCATTGTGGTTTTCATTTGCATTTCTCTGTTATTAGTGATGTTGAGCATCTTTTCATGTGCTTGTTAGCCATTTGTATACCTTCTTTGGAAAAATATCTATTTAAGTCTTCTGCCCATTTTTTGATTGAGTTGTTTATTTTTTTGCTATTGAGTTGTAAGAGCTGTTTGTATATTTAGAAATTAATCCCTTGTTGGTTGCATTGTTTACAAATATTTTCTCCCATTTGGTTGTCTTTTTGTTTTGTTGATGGTTTCCTTTGTTGTGCAAAAGCTTTTAAGTTTGATTAGGTCCCATTTATTTATGTTTGCTTTTATTTCTTTTGCTTTGGGAGACTGATCTAAGAAAATGGTGCTATAGTATATATCTGAAAATGTTTTGCCTATGTTCTCTTCTAGGAGTTTTATGGTATCATGTCTTATATTTAGGGCTTTAAGCCATTTTGAGTTTATTTTTGTATATGGTATGAGGGAGTGTTCTAATTTAATTGATTTACATGTAGCTGTCCAGCTTATCCAATACCACTTGTTGAAGAGACTGTCTTTTCTCCATTGTATGTTCTTGTCTCCTTTGTCATAGATTAATTGAGCACAGGTGCATGGGTTTATTTCTGGGCTCTATTCTGTTCCATTGATTCATATATCTGTTTTTGTGCCAATACCACACTTTTGATTACTGTAGTATTGTTTGAAGTCTAGAGGTGTTATTCCTTCAGCTTTGTTCTTTTCCCTCAAGATTGCTTTGACAATTCTGAGTATTTTTGGTTCCATATAAATTTTAGGATTATTTGCTCTAGTTCTGTGAAAAATGTCATGGGTATTTTGACAGAGATAGCATTAAAACTGTAGATTGCTTTCGGTGGTATAGCCATTTAACAATATCAATTCTTCCTATCCAAGAGCATGGGATATCTTTTCATTTCTTTGAATCATCTTCAATTTCTTTTATCAGTGTTTTATAGTTTTCAACATACAGGTCTTTCATCTCCTTGGTTAAGTTTATTCCTAGGTATTTTATTTTAATTTTTGACACAATTTTAAATGGAATTTTGTTTTTTACTTTCTCTTTCTGATATTTCATTGTTAGTGTAAAGAAATGCAACAGATTTCTGTATATTAATCTTGTATCCTACTACCTTGATGAATTAATTTATTAGCTCTAATAGTTTTTGTGTGGAGACTTTAGGGTTCTCTATACAGAGTATCACATCATCTACGAATAGTGGATACCTTTTATTTCTTTTTCTTGTCTGATTGCTGTGGCTAGGACTTCCAATACTATGTTGAAGAGAAGTGGTGAGAGTGGGCATCCTTGTCTTGAACTTGAAAGCTTTCAACTTTTCACCATTGAGTATTATGTTGGCTATGCATTTGTCATAAATAGATTTATTATGTTGAGATATGTTCTCTCTATACCCACTTTGGTGAAAGATTTTATCATGAATGGATGTTGAATTTTGTCAAATGCTTTTTCTGAGTCTATTGCAGGGGTCCTGCAATAGAGGTGAGTGGCGGGTGAGTGAGCAAAGCTTCATCTGTATTTACAGCCACTCCCCATCACTGGAATTACTGCCTGAGCTCCACCTCCTGTCAGATCAGTGGCAGCATTAGATTCTCATAGGAGCACAAACCCTACCGTGAACTGCGCATGCGGGGTATCTAGGTTGTGCACTCCTATGAGAATCTAATGCCTGATGATCTGAGGTGGAGCTGAGGGTGTAATGCTAGCACTGGGGAGCAGCTGCAAATACAGATTATCATTAGCAGAGAAGTTTGACTGCACAGAGACCATAATAAATCAACTGCTTGCAGACTCATATCAAAACCCTATCAGTGAGTGGCAAGTGAAAATTAAGCTACATTTGGTGGCAGGTTTTTTGTTTTTTTTTTTGCCGTACACGGGCCTCTCACTGTTGTGGCCTCTCTTGTTGCGGAGCACAGGCTCCGGACGCACGGGCTCAGCGACCATGGCTCACGGGCCCAGCCACTCCGCGGCATGTGGGATCTTCCTGGACGGGGGCACGAACCCATGTCCCCTGCATCGGCAGGCAGACTCTCAACCACTGCGCCACCAGGGAAGCCCTGGTGGCAGGTTTTATAGTGGCAAGTGAGTTGATGTACTTCAGTTGTATAACTGCATCTGGTGGCAGGCGTTAAGTCAGAATCCAACACTTATTTTAGTCTGCGCTTGGCCCGCCCATTATTTTATTTACTACTTCCGTCTGCACCTCTTTCCTGCACTACGCACTTGCTCAGTCACAGTTTTGCTAAGCCCACAAGCTAACCCTAGCCAAAATGGGTAAAAACAAATGTTGCTGGAGAACTTCTTTGAAAAGGGGGAAAGACCCAATGATGAGACGGCAGAAGACTCTAAGACTGGCAAAAAGAAAGCTGCATTTAAAAGAAAATACCAAGAGTCCTACTTAAATTACAGGTTCATTGCAACAGGTGATTCACATTCTCCAAGCCTGCTTTGTATAATATGTGGCGACAGGCTATCCAACGAAGGCATGAAACCTTCAAAACTGCTTTTCCACATGGAGACAAAACACCCTGCTTTAAAAGACAAACCTTTGGAGTTTTTCAAAAGAAATAAACGTGAACATGAAGAACAGAGCAATTATTGAAGGCCACCACTTCGTCAAATGTGTCTGCACCGAGAGCATTATTCTTAGTGGCTAACCACATTGCTAAAGCTATGAAGCCCTTTACTATTGGTGAAGAGTTGATCCTGCCTGCTGCTAAGGACATTTGTTGTGAACTTTTAGGAGAGGCTGCAGTTCACAAAGTGACAAGTGTTCCTCTTTCGGCTAGCACCATAACTAGACAAATTGATGAAATAGCAGAGGATATTGAGGAACAATTGTTAGAGAGGATTAATGAGTCACCACGGTACGCAATCCAGGTTGACGAGTCTACCGATGTTGACAACAAGGCAGCAATGCTTGTTTTTGTGTGATATATTTTTCAGGAGGATGTGCATGAGGATATGTTATGTGCATTCTTTTTGCCAATCAACACCACAGCTGTAGAACTATTCAAGTCTTTGAATGATTACATATCAGGAAAACTGAATTGGTCATTTTGTGTCAGTATATGCATGGACGGAGCAGCTGCCATGACTGGACGGCTTTCTGGTTTCACTACTCGGGTCAAAAGGGTCACTTCTGAATGTGAGTCTACGCACTGTGTCATCCATAGAGAAATGCTGACGAGCCAAAAAATGTCACCTGAATTTATCAACGTTTTGCAGAAGGTGATTAAAATTATCAGCCACGTTAAAGTACATGCCCTTAACTCACATCTGTTCTTGCAGCTCTGTGAGGAGATGGACGCAGAGCACACACGTCTTCTCTCATACACAGAAGTGAGATGGCTTTCTAAAGGCAGATCACTGGCCAGAGTTTTTGAGCTATGAGAGCCGCTCCAGAGATTTCTTTTAGAAAAACAGTCACAACTGGCAGCACATTTCGGTGACACAGAAGGGGTCACAAAATTTGCTTACTTGTGTGACATATTCAACCTGCTCAACGAACTCAGTCTGTCAATTTAGGGGAGACCAACAACTGTGTTCAGTCGACAGATAAAGTAGCTGCATTCAAAGCCAAACTGGAAATATGGGGGTGACGAGTGAACATTGGGATTTTTGACGTTTCAAACATTAGCAGAGATTTTGAAAGAGGCTGAGCCAGGGCCTTCTTTCTCCCAGTTGGTGCATGATCACCTATCTCAGCTTTCAGAAGAGTTTGAGCATTACTTCCCAAACACAAAAGACCCCCACACTGGGAAGGAATGGATCTGTGACCCATTTGTGAATAAGCCAGGTGAATTGACTTTGTCCGTGCTAGAAGAGGATCAACTGCTTGAGATTGCAAATGACAGTGGCCTTAAAAGTATGTTTGAGACAACTTCAAATCTCCATACATTCTGGATTAAGGTCAAGGCGGAATATCCTGAGATTGCCACAAAATCACGGAGAAGCCTGCTTCCATTTCCAACATCCTATCTTTGTGAAGCATGGTTTTCTGTAGTGACAGCAACCAAAATGAGATTACGGAGTAGACTGGACATAAGCAACCCACTTCGGGTGTCACTGTCTCCTATCAACCCCAGATGGGACCATCTAGTTGCAGGAAAACAGGCTCAGGGCTCCCACTGATTCTGCATTATGGTGAGTTGTATAATTATTTCATTATATATTACAATGTAATAATAATAGAAATAAAGTGCACAATAAATGTAATGCACTTGAATCAACCCAAAACCATCCCCCACTCCCGGTCCAGGGAAAAATTGTCTTCCACGAAACTGGTCCCTGGTGCCAAAAAAGTTAGGGACTGCTGGTCTTTTGAGATGATCATGTGGTTTGTCTTTCCTTTTGCTAATATGGTGTATGGCTTTGATTTGCATATGTTGAACCATCCTGGAAACCCTGGAATGAATATTTTCCGACTCAAGTCAGATTCAGTCACCATTCTCGCTGGGCACCTTAACAACCTTGTGGCTTTTTGTCTTTATAAGCCCCTGGCTCTTTCTCTTCCTTGGAATGCTCTTCTGGGGTAACCCAAATTTGTGTCTCTGTAATTATAATTCTTAAGATCCAAAATGAATTCTATTCTTATTTGCAGCTTCCTGCATTATTTTTTTGGTTGATACCATCTTCTTTTATCTCCTCCCTCAGTTTCTACCTTATTCTCAAACCACACCCCACCACTCCCCTTTCCACAAAAACTTCTTACTTGTTACATAGGGCAATTTAATTCTCCTTTCTTCACTCTTCCCCTATCCTGCACCCATCTTAAGGGATATCTTTCTACAACCAAGGGCCAATCAGGATGTTATAAGTAAAAGGTACTTTTCTCTTAGAAGGATCCTGCCACCTAGTTTTTTAAACCAATATCTTTTCTTACCTTCCTCCCCACCCTGCATGACTTTTAGTGTTTATAGATGTGAGCATAAAAGAAGAGAGAGGAAGGAAAAATCCTTAATGGAAGTATTGAGACTAAGCTGTGTTGAAAGGAATTAGGAACACCAAGTGTTGTGAAATTTAGTTTTATTGATAGAAAAATTATTCAAAGGCATTTAAGCTTTGGTGGATCCAACAATTGTACTCATATATTCTAACTGGTATCAAAACAGTGATTACAAATAAAATATACAACATCAAATTATACAGTTGCTTTTCATGAAGATTTATAGTTAAAATGTCATGTTTTCATAATAATGTATGGTTAAAACATTTTTTGTTAGTAATTTTTTTCGTTATAGCATCAAAAAAACCCCCAAAATTTATAGCACGCTATGTACTCTAGTTATTATTACCAGTAAGTTATATTTGCTTTTTTTTTTTTTTTTTTTTTTTTTGTGGTACGTGGGCCTCTCACTGTTGTGGCCTCTCCGGTTGTGGAGCACAGGCTCCGGATGCGCAGGCTCAGCGACCATGGCTCACGGGCCTAGCCGCTCCGCGGCATGTGCGATCTTCCCAGACCGGGGCATGAACCCGTGTCCCCTGCATCGGCAGGCGGACTCTCAACCACTGCACCACCAGGGAAGCCCTCTTTTTTTTTTTAATTTCAGAATTTTATTCTGGATGCAAAGGTGGTCTTTAGGAGATTGGAGGATTCCCAGCAGGGGAGGGCCATGATCCAATTTACATTATAAATATTCCACTTTGGCTCCTATATGGACAATGATTGTGGGGTTATTGTCCAGGTAGTTAATGGAAAGCAGAATCACAGGACCAAAGGGAAGTGATGCTGTCCATCCCCCCGCCTGCAGGAAACTCTACCCACAAACCACTCCCAGGTAGATGTGAATCCATCATGCTTCCAGAATTCTCAAAAGGCCAAGGATCCAGGGAGCCAGGGGCATCTCTGTCCATGGAAAAGTGACAGGTCTAAGGAAGGATGAACAACCAGTAAAGCCTCACTAGGCAACCAGAGAATCAGGCTTCCCCAGCAGGCCCAGGGCTCAGTCACAGAGCCCCCAGAGATTTCTTAATCATAGTCTGAAAAGCAGTCATCTGGAAATATAGCCCAGATTGACTCCATGGAGGTGAAGGCATCAGGCATGGACCAGCTGCCTCTTCTAGAAGCACAAAGCACTTGAAATAATTCATTTTAATCCAATTATTTTCAACCTCAGCTCCAAGAAGCAGTAAAGGTTTGGCAGGAATATTAATATTAGTTAATATTTATTGAGCACTCACTGAGTGGCAAGAACTAACCATTATTAACCCCAGTTTACAGATGAGGAAATTAAAGCACGGAGGCAAATCATATTTGTCGAGCCCCTCCAATGTGAAGTTCTGGCCAAGAACTTTCCCAACATCATCATTTGCAAGGTTCCACAATAGCCTTCCAAGATGGGCAACACTGTCCCCATTTCACAGGTGAAGAAGCCCAGACTCGGGGGCATTAAATTACTTGTCAAAGGCCAAGAAGCAAACAATTGGAGGAGAAAGGGTTCAGCCTAGACTCACTGTACTCTGCTTGCCCCACTGCACACAAAATGGAAGCTGGGAGAATCAGGACAAAAGACAGGTCCTCTGGCTCCTTGACTCTTCTAGCCATTAGATGACTCTACTTGCAAGTGGCAAATAGGAAGTGTCACATGGTTTCTGCTTGTCAGAGTAATGGCCTGCATACAACCAAGCCATGCTAGGGCACAGGGACCCCGTGTTTCTCACAAGGTCCCATTCCCCTGCCATTAGCATCACTGAACTTCTTGCTCGTGATGACAAGCCCTATACATCATGACTGTTTCGTCTTCCAGGAATGCCCGCAGAGACCACCACAGCCATTTGCTCCATGATCATGGGTGGAGTGTTCAAGAAGTTTCCTAAACTGAAAGTATGTTTTGCACATGGAGGTAAGACCCTATCTGTATTAGTCAGCTTGGGCTGCCATAACAGAATATGACCACAGACTGGGCAGCTTAAATAACAGAAATGTATTTTCTCACAGTTCTGGAGTTCCCAGATCAAGATGCCAGCACACCTGGTTTTTGGTGAGGTCTCTCTTCCTGGATTACAGAAGGCCACCTTCTTATTATGTCCTCACATGGCCTTTTCTTTGTGTATTCACAGGAAGAGAGAGAGAGAGTTCCTGTGTCTCTTCCTCTTCTTATTAGGACACCAGTACTGTCAGATGAGGGTTCCACCTTATGACCTCATTTAACCTTCATTATCTCCTTAAAGGCCTTATCTACAAATACAATCACATTGGGGGTCAGGGACACAATTTTGGAGGGACACAATTTAGTCCTGGTAGTTGTTCTAGTTATAAAGTATATGATGGTTCAAGGACCAAATTCCATTTCTGCAGACAAGTTTAGTTTGGTTGGCACAGTTTACTTGATTTTGCCTTGTTTTTCATTTAAATCTCTCATCAGACCACAAGCTACCACAAGCTCTCCAGTTTGCAATAGTCCCTACCATTCACTATTGTTTACAAACAGGCCTGTTTCATTCATTTCCATTTCCTGCTTGGTTCCTGTAGGTAAGTGAGTTTGTGACTCTTGAATACACACACACAATATCAAACTATACATATTGTTCTCTAATCCACTTTTCCTTCTCAACAGCACGTGGAGACATCTTTCCATGTCAGTGAGTACAGAGCTTCATCATTTTTGATGGTTGTATATGCATGACAATACATTTTATGGATACGCCATCATTATTTAGATATTCCCCAACTGAAAGGCTGCCTCTGTAGTTTTCTATTATAACCACGCTACATTTGAAAACCTTGACCACACATCTTTATACACTTGTCTTCTCTCTTTAGGATAAATTACTTAAATCTGAATTTCTAGATGAGTTAACTTTATTCTTTTTGCTGGGTCATCTCTCGCATTTGGAACCCAGTAGATCCTCTGTAAATACAGTTAACTAGCTGGGCTACAGTAACTTCTCTTTGCATACAACATGAGGGTTGAAAAGAATCCTTTTCAGTTAACACTCACCCCTCAGGAATGGGCTTTGCTTGCAGGTGGTTCCTTCCCCTTCACAGAAGGAAGAATCTCCCATGGATTCAGCATGCATCCAGATCTGTGTGCCCAGGGCAATCCAACCAACCCAAAGAAATACCTTGGTTCTTTTTACACGGACTCCTTGGTTCATGATCCTCTGGCCTTCAAGCTATTAACAGATGTCATAGGAAAGGTAAGCCAGGGCTGCCATTTGGATGACTTACGGGGAGCAGAGTGCAGGATCAGCAACCAGTTGCTTGGTCTCTCCTCAAAAGCCACATCACATCACTTCTGCTGCATTTTATTCATTAGAAGCAAGTCACTAAATCTGGCCCACATTCAGGGGAGTGGAATTCGGCTCCACCTTTTTTTTTTTTTTTTTTGGCTGAGTTGGGTCTTCGTTGCTTCTAGTGGGCCTTCCCTAGTTGCAGCGAGTGGGGGCTACTCTTCATTGCAGTGAGCAGGCTTCTCATTGCAGTGGCTTCTCTTGTTGTGGAGCACAGGCTCTAGGCACGCAGGCTCAGTAGTTGTGGTGCGTGGGCTTCAGTAGTTGTGACATGTGGGCTCAGTAGTTGTGGCTCATGAGCTCAGTAGTTATGGCTCATGGGCTGTAGAGCTCAGGCTTAGTAGTTGTGGCACATGGGCTTTGTTGCTCTGCAGCATGTGAGATCTTCCCGCACCAGGGCTTGAACCTGTGTCCCCCACATTGGCAGGCGAATGCTTATCCACTGTGCCCCCAGGGCAGCCCGGCTCCACCTTTGGGCACCTTCAAATGACAAGTGGAGCAGAGCATTGTGGTCCTGGGTGTGAGAGGGAGGCCCGGGGCAGGAAAAAGAAAGCAAAAGACTAGGGTGAGCTGGTAGGGTGGGCCCCGCGCACACACATGGGTGGCGGCAGGGGTGAAAAGGGCTATTTGCTTTTTAAGATTATCAAAATGACAAATTTAAACATATTCCTTCATAAGTAGCACTGAGTAATAGAAGCAAATTGGTGCCTTTACATGAAAATGATTGTTGTCACATGCCTCTGATGTTATGGTGAGTGACTTGCTGAGAACAAATAGAGCTGCTCCAAGTACACATGGCCCTTATCTTGGTCACTTTAGTATGACCACCACTTGCTGCAGTTCTGTGTGCTGGTTTAGACTTCTAAGGATACCACTTCCTCAACCAGCAGATTTCATGCTCACCTCAATGCTCCTAATGTCAATATGCACTTCTCTGTGGATCTCCATTTTTAATTGACAAGGGCCAGTGTCTTGCAATGTAGGGCAGAATTTTTCAGCATCATTGGCAATGAAAGTTAGAGATTACACACAATTTTATTTTGAGATGATAATGATCCTTGATGAGGACCTGTGATAGTTTGCATTTTTATACCCAATTCTTCACTGCTCCTTGCTTTCACACCCTTGCCATGGCCTTACTGTGGCTGAAAGGGGTTTCCTTACCCTTGACTTTGGGCTCAACTTAGTGATTTGTTCTTGCTAATGGCATGTGCACAGAAGTGGTAGTGTGCCAGTTCCAAACCTAGGCAGTGCATTTCCACAGCCCCTCTTGCACCCTTGTCATTGACATGAGAAGAACATGCCTGGCTAGCCCACTGGTCCAAGGAGGATAAGGCACTTGGGGAGCAGAGCTGCCCCCGCCATGCCTAATCTAGATCAGCCAACATGCAGATGCATTAATAATAATAAATGAGTGTTGCTTTAAACCTCTGAATTTCAGGGAGTTGTTTGTTCTGTTTTGTTTTGTTTTCATATCATTTTTGTGGCACTAGATGATAGACCAGCAGTTTCCTAAATTTTTTAAAGTAAAATGTTACGACAGTTGAACGAAGGATGACAATTTTCAACTTGCCTGTTAATTCTGATTGATGTTACTAGCTGCCTGTTGCATTGTTCTGAAAAGGAATTTGAAATTGAGTCTAGGTTTAGCACAAAATTAGTGGGATTGATTATTAATGTCTGCCACAGGAGTGGAAAGGGAAAGTGAAAGAATATATGCTATACATCTTTTATCCTAACTCAGACTCAACTTAAGTGTGAGTGGCTATTAATGACTGGTAGGATAAATGGATCACCAGGAGCTTCCTGAAGTAGATTATAACTTGTCTTTGAACCCCACTCAACTCATTCTATTTTGTATTTTGTTTTCTTTCCAAAATACCTGCCTTCTGTAAGTATTGTATATGTGTGTGGGGGATACTGTGGTTTGTTTGGCCTTCTCCACACCCACTGTAATTTCCTTCTAGTGTGCCTTCTCGTGCAGTAGAGGCTAGAAAGCTAAAAGTCACATTTTTAAGACTCCCTAAGGTTATGGTTGTAATTTAGGTTTTGCCAATCAGATGTATTTGTGTAACTCAGAGCTGAGTTAGGTGGGAAAAGGGTCAGGGTCTGAAGCATCATTGGGCTGACAGGGATTGTGATAGAGTAGCAGTTTCTTCAGTCGGCAAAGAAATTATTTTTCTCAATTTCTTCCTGCCCTTCTTCCTGACACTCATCTTTGGTTCTGAATGATTCCATTCCATGTAGCCTCTCTGGTAATTCTGGTGACAACAGGTATGTCCTCCTAGCATGCCCTTAGACAGTGACTGGCTTTGTCCCTTTCCAGCCCTCCTTAAATTATTGATGACAGCATTCCTTTGAGACAGTAAAGTATTTGATTTTTATTTTCCCTGGAAAAAATCAGGAGTAGCTTAAGTTACATGAGTCTTGTAGATGCATTTCTGAAAGGAAGCCACACAATTGGGCATGGTATTGGAGCTGGGCAGCTCTCAGGGGTGGGGTGGGGGGAGGATTGGGTTTCTTGCCTAAGAAAGCTCTTGTAGTCTGATCCTGGGAGTGAATGTAATTGACTTCCGAAGTAGTTTAATCTAACATCCCACTCAACTGAGAAATTTTCTTTTACATCATCCTTAAGAGGGCTAATCTCTCACAAAACATGCCAGCAAAGGGGGGATCACTAGCTCATTAGAAAATGCTAACTCACCTCAACACAGGGTGTATTTTATTTTGGGAAGTGATAATTTGCAAGAAAAAGTTCTGAGGTCAAATACATTAGGGAAACATTTTATAAAATTGCCCCCTTTTGGAGAGTCATCATGTAAATTAGCATAATAAGAGCTCTGCAAAAATCAGAATGGGGAGAACTTTCTATTTTGTTTAAGCCAGAATTTTGCAAACATTTGGCCATGGAACTTCCCCCCCTCTTCACAGAAGTGATATAAGGTCACATTTGGGAAAATGCTGCAATAATTTTAGAACTCTTTCTAATGAGACAATTGTTTGTTTTGTATCTTCTCTCACACTTATACCAATTTGTCTTAATTATAACCTGGAGCCGTAGAGACAAATGATTAATCTCCTTCCCACATAAAAACCTGATGCATGGTGGTCGCCTCAGGACTGGGAGTGGGTGAGGGGTGGAAGGTGTGGGTGGAAAGAGAGGGCATCATGAAGGATAGAAAAATAGTCAGTCTATCAATTTGTCTTTCTGTCTGGCTTGTGACACACATATTCTGACCCAATTCCCTCTTTACTTTACCCCATAGAGTGGCCTTTCTAATCTGACCATGTTCTTCCCTTTAAGACTTTAGTGCTTCCCATCATGGAATGGATAAATTTCAGCTTCCTTGACAAGGCATACAAAGTGCTGTAGGATCTGGTTCTTGCTTCTTGCATTTTTTTTTAGGTCAATATTTTCTCTCCTCATTTCACTTGCATTTGAAAGACAGCAGTAGTGAACTACTTGCAGTTCTTGGAGCCACAATACCATTTCACACCATCTGGGCTTTGCACAGGCTGGTCCCTGTGCCTGGAAGAATATCCTCTCATTCCCCATCCCCACCTTGTTCAATGGCCTTCACATAGCCATTATCCACTCCCAAAACCAACATCACTGTATCTGTAAAGTTTTATCTGAATTCTTTCCAACATAGATTCCTAATAGAGATAACCACTACTTGGTACTACCCTTGAATGCTGTACATAATTTTATTTTTTGGTCTTATTACTCCATGGTGGAAGTATTTGTTTGTATGTTTGTCTCTTATTACATACAGGTTTCTGAAGATAGGGATTGTGTTCGTTTTCTAGGGCTGCAGCGGTAAAGTACTACAAACTGGGTGACCTGAAAACAACAGAAATTTACTGTCTTGTAGTTGTGGAAGCTAGCAGTCCAAAATCAAGGTGCTGGCAGAGATGTACTCCCTCTGAAATCTGTGTAGGAATCTTTCCTTGCTTCTTCCAAGCTTCTGGTAGTGGCTATCAGTCCTTGGTGTTCTTTGGTTTGCAGCTGCATCACTTCAGTCTCTGCCTCTGTGTTTACATGGCATTCTCTTTGTGTGTCTCTCTACTCTTTTTATAAAGACACCAGTCATTGGATTAGAGACCCAACCTAATCCAGTATGACCTCATCTTAACTAATTATATGTTAACCACCCTAGTTCCAAATAAGGTCACATTCTGAGGTACTGGAGTTTAGGACTTCAGTATGTTTTGGAGGAGGATACAATTCAATCCATAGCAGGGACTGTATCTCATTTATCTGTTGCTACTGAGTAGATGCTTAATAAATATTTGCTCAGTTGAGGCCCGTGTTTAAAGTTAAACATTTTGGTTGTCTGGTTACCTGCACTTTTCCTCTCTATTATTTAAAATATTGTTGTGGGGCTTCCCTGGTGGCACAGTGGTTGAGAGTCCACCTGCCGATGCAGGGAACGCGGGTTCGTGCCCCGGTCTGGGAAGATCCCACATGCCACGGAGCGGCTGGGCCTGTGAGCCATGGTCGCTGAGCCTGCGCATCCGGAGCCTGTGCTCCACAACGGGAGAGGCCACAACAGTGAGAGGCCCGCGTATCACAAAAATATATATATATATATTGTTGTGAATATCTTTGTGTATCCATTTTTTTTCTTTGCCTCTGCTGTATTAGGCCTATCACATAAATTCCTGAAAGTCAAGTTCTTGAGTAGGGGCCAGGCATTGACTCAGGCCAACTAAAGAGATGATGACAAGGGTACAGTCAGGTGGGCAGTTGATTCATTTGTGGTTCATTACTCCTTCATCAATGTGCCTACTAACTACCAGATGCTGGGTTACTGAAAAATGGTGCTATGATCCATTCCTTCCTGGAGTTTATAATCTAAGAGCCCTAAGCACTGTGTAAATTGTTGGGGATTAGATAAACTATGATCCCTACCCTTAAGGAGCTCCCAGTCTAGTGGGGGAGATTGACACACTGAGTGATAATTACAACCCAATCTTGAGTATAACACAAAAGTATGTGCTGTGATAGCTTTAATGAGGGGCACCTAAGCCAGCCAGAGTGGAGAGTGGGGGATCTAAGGGGGGTTTCTGGAGATGGTGACAGCTCAGCTGAGTATAAATGATGAATAAGCTGGGTATGTTTTTGTGTCAGAGGATTTTGTGGCTCAGGGGATGAGAGGGTTTCCAGGCTCTAAAATCTGTTCCTTTGAGCTATAGTCTATTCCTGTGCCAGTGCTACTCTGTTTAATTACTAGAGCTTTGGAGTATATTTAAACATCTGAGATGACAAGTCTTCTTTCATTCATCTTTGTCAAACATTTCTTGGTTGTTCTTGTATATTCATCCTTCTTGTGCATGATACTGATTAGGACCAGGTTCAGCTGAAAACCCAAAGCCAACAGTGGCTTAAATTAGATAAAAGTGTATTTCTCTATCAAACAAAACTTGGAGCAGGGACACTATGGTGGATCCATGGTTAATAGAACACCAGAATATTCTATCCTGTTGTTTCACCATCTTCAACATTTGGCTTCTACCTCATGGTCTAAAATGGCTGCCCAAGCTCCAGCCTTAACATCTGGAGGAAGAAGTAAGTGGGGATGAATAGGCAAAGGGGGCATGCCAGCTGCCTTTTAAGAGGGGTTCCTAGTAGCTGCCACACAACATTTATAGTTACATCTTATTGGCAAAACACGGTCCCAAGGCTATACCTAACTGTTGTGAAGCCTAGAAATATATTCTTTGTTTTATGTGGCCAGGTGCCCAGCCTAAATTTTAATTACTAAGGAAAAGAGTTTAAAGAACATATATTGGGGCAGAAAACTAGCAGTCTCTACAATACTTTCTTCTTTCCCGTTGGGATTTTGGTGGAATTACATTAAACTTATAGATGAATTTGGG
Source organism: Grampus griseus (assembly GCF_964374135.1). Taxonomy (NCBI): domain Eukaryota; kingdom Metazoa; phylum Chordata; class Mammalia; order Artiodactyla; family Delphinidae; genus Grampus; species Grampus griseus. Next base: position 88,512,407 of record NC_139017.1, read on the forward strand.
GGTAATTGCTATTGTTATGATATCACAGCTCTCTAACCAGGAGCATGGCTTGAATCTCGATTTATTTGGGTCTTCCTTTACATTTTTTAGCAAAAACAAAATAAAATTATTTTCCATAGAAATGATACACCTATCTTTTTTTTTGTTGTTGTTTTTTGATACACCTATCTTTTAAAAATTTTTTTATTTCAGAAGATTCTTAAGACTGCCTTCACTCAATTCCCCCTCCTTCTACCCCCTTTGCCTATGGTAACCATAAATCTTATCTCTTTTTCTATGTTTGTTTGTTTTTGTTTTTGAAGTATAACTGATCTATAATACTATGTTAGTTCCTGTTATACAACATGATTTGATATTTCTATACATTTCAAAATGATCACCATGAGTCTAATTATGATATGTCACCATACAAAGATGTTATATAGTTATTGACTATATTCCTTATACTGTACATTTCATACCCATGACTCATTTATTTTGCAATTGGAAGTTTGTACTTCTTAATCTCCCTCACCTATTTCTTTCCTCTCCCACTCCTTTCTCCTCTGGCCACCACCTGTTTGTTTGCTGTATCTATAACCCTGTTTCTGTCTTATTATGCTTATTTATTTGCTTTTTAGGTTCTACACATAAGTGAAATCATACACTATTTGTCTTTCTCTGTTTGACTTATTTCACGTGGCATAATACCCTCTAGGTCTATCTGTGTTGTCACAAGTGGCAAGATTTCATTCTTTATCGTGGCTGAGTAATGGTCCAATATATATAAATCACATCTTCTTTATCCATTCATCTATTGATGGGCACTTGGGTTATTTCTATATCTTGCCTATTGTAAATAATGGTGCAGTGAATATAGGGGTGCATATATGTTTTCTAATTAGTGTTTTTGGTTTTTTTGGATAAATAACCACGAGTGGGATTGCTAGATCATATGGTAGTTCTGTTTTTAATTTCTAGATGTAATTTTTAATTAAAAAATTAAAAATATGCACCTATCTTTTAACATTTATTTCTAGATATCTATTTTGCTAGTGTGAATGGTGCCTCTTTTCTATTATTATTATTATTTCTATCTGGCTATTACTGGTATGCAAGAAAGTGATTAATTTCTGCACATGCTTATAACTGGTCACGTTTGTGACTTTTCTTATTAGTTATAATATTGGGTTGGCCAAAAATTTCGCTTGTTTTTTTCCATAAGATCTTCAGTTGATTCTATTTTCTTGATAGACAATTATAACATCTGAAAGTAATGATAACATTTTCCTGCTATTACTTATGCTTCTTAATTCTTTTCCTCATCTTGGTGCAAGGATTAGGGTCTCTAGAACAACACTGAAACAGGGAGGTGACATGGTCAGATTTACAATTCAGATACACCATTCTCATGGCTAACTGGAGAACAGATTCGAGGGGAAAAGGTAGAGGTAGAAGACAAATTAGGAGATTGTTAAAATACTGTAGGTGAACAGATAATGAGGTTTTAAATTGATTTAATGGAAGTAGGGATAGTAAGTAAGGAAAACATTAAAGAAATATTTAGGAGATAAAGCTAGCAGGACTTTGGTCCTTGATTAAATTGTGTTGGTGAGAGGAAAAGTCTTCCTGAAGTGATTATTGATGCAGTTTAATGAAAGAGAGTTTGTTGTTGAGGCCATGATCCTGACTCTTTGAATGATTATTCTGACAGCTTGTACCCTATTTGATTCCTGGAAAAGACAGGACAGAGATAGGCTAGAAGAGTTCACTTTATTTTTGCTAAAGCTTCAGAATCAAATGTTTATTTAGAGTAACCTTATTTTTCAGAGTGAGTTGCTGAAGTGGTATGTGAATGAAGTTTGTTACTATCAAGAATATTAATAAATTTTGAGTCTAAATTGTTGAATGGATGATCACATGGAGGTGAAAGTTGTTCATGAGGATAATAAGATTCTTAAGTCCTCAGTATAAGATAGGGGGTTGGTGATCCTGGCCATGAGTAAATAACAGCATGAGGGAGGGATAGAATGTAGTGCAGCTCGCATGTATGTCCTTGGAGAAAAAGTTTGGGGAAGATGGTAGAGAGGAAATGGTATGAATTGCAATGGAGAGCTAGAACTTGTCCCAAGGAATATGGATTGTGGGAGTTAAGTGACAAAGTAATAAAAAGAGTTTGAGTATGTGGGTAGGTGTGGAAGAGACTCAATGGAGTATGGGTACTCTTAGAATATGAGAAGTGAGAGCTGACTGGGAGTTGCCTGAGAACGGGATGGAAGTTATGGGTTATTTATACTATACAAGGTACATCTATACTATGTGTACTATATCTAGACTAGACTAGATTAGACTAGGGGTTTGGTGTGGGCAACTGAGATAAGGAGTAGCAGAGGCTTTGTGTTAGCAAATAACAATCTTTATTGGTGAGAGTTTTCTTTTATCTCTTGAGGAGAATCTTCCAAGATAGTTAAGGGAAAGCATTAGCTGGTCATCCATATACCTTATTTCTAATGGAAACATGAGGGCTGGAGGTGGCTGGGAGACTTAGAGTGGGTTAGGGAAAGTAACTGTTTGCCAGCATTCTCCCCATTTATTTGGAAATGGGATTGATGGAATCTAGGATTCTTATCTGGGTAGAGACAGATATGGGTAGAGGAGTCAGGGTAGCTAGTGGTATATTCAGGTCAGAACACATTCCTGAGATTAGACTGAAGAGGGAAAGTTTTGTGGCCAAGAGTACTGAGCCATAATATAGAGTCCCCCCTCCAAGTTGACATTAATCTTAACTTATGTGCCAACTGGGATTGAAAGAAGAAGAAAAATAATAATAGGCTGGGGCATAAGGAGGAACAGGAAGAGAAAGAGGAAGAAGGGGAGGAGGAGGAGGAGGGGGAGGAGGGAGAGGAGGGGGACGAGGAGGGGGAGGAGAAGGGGGAGGAGGGGAAGGAGGAGGAAGAAAGGGAGGAAGGGGAGGAGGAGGAAGAGAGGGAGGAGGAGGAGGAGGGGAAGGAGGAGGGGGAAGAGGAGGAGGAGGTAGTGGGGGATTCCAACATTAGGATATATACCTCTTATTACTCTATTCCTACCTCTGGCTACCCACTTTAACATGTAGTTAGCTGGGTAAATGAATAGGAAAGCGTTCTCTTTAGTTTCCACGTATTGGACTTTCACATTAAGGATGAAGAAAATGCATACTACTAGAAAACATTTTAAAGAAATACTCTGGCTGAAGTTTCAATAGCACTCATGTGATGCAGATTCGGCATTCATTATTTTAATAGCTGTGTGATAATTTAGAATCACACTTGCCTCCTTGTGTGTTTAGAAACACACTTGTTTGGTTAGTTTAATTTTCCAAAATAAGGGGTCACTGGAATAGTTCCTGATCAGTGTGAGGAAGAAATCCTAAAGAGTTCGGGACTTGGAAGAATTACTTGCAGATGATATCAAGCCATCATTAGCCTCAAAGTAGAAGTTACATAAACAGTTACTGAGAGAAATGAACAGATATCACCACTACCTCTTTTTTTTTTTTTAAAGCTTGTTATATTAAGGACCTTGTGTTATGGACCTCATAATATAAGAGGACATTTGAATAGATGATTTTGTGGGAGGTAATGTAAGTTTCTTGAGGACAGTGATTATGTCTTTTTCATGGTTGTATCTCTAATATCTAGCACTGTGTCTCACATTTAGAACATGAGTTTTTGTCTGGCTATAGTTTACATCCTACTTTTTCCTTGATTTTTAGGTAACAGTCTTATGAATTCAACTTTCAGGCATGGGAGTCCCCAGGTAGAGAAATGGAGTAAGTAAAACTTTCTGTGACACCATCAGATATTCTTGGTTTTGTGAGGTGGAAAGTTTCTTTCCAGATCATTCCTAGGTTGGTTGATAGAGGGCCCAGGGTCATCGTTAGGATGTATCAACTTAGATAAACAAGACCATACCACACATCTACTTATGATCATCCTTTCCTCTATTCTTTATAAAATAGAATTAGATTAACATGAACATCAAGAGCAGTTATGAAAGAGAAAAAACACAAAAATGAAAACAATGACAAGCCCCCTCCCCTTGCCCAGGGGCATATGTTTGAAAACATAGTTTTGAAGAGAGAGGTCATCTCCCTAGTGGAAGTAGTGTGGACTTTGGCTTCAAGTCCCAGCTCTGTTACCTACTAGCTGTGGGGCCTTAGACACCATCTCTGCTTCTCAGGTCCCTCACCCGAAGGATGGGGGTGATAAACACATACCCCATAGTATTGTAAGGATGAAGTTCAAGAATGTTGACAAACACTGTCCACCTGTAAAACTCGCACTCACCCTTTAAATAACAATCCAAATTCTGCTTCCTTTTAGAAGTCTTACCCAATTTCCCGAGGGCAAGGTTAGGTACTCCCTTCCTCTATGCTTCTATCATTGTTTGTATATACCTTCAAGAAAGCAACCATTAATTGTATTGTAATTGCATATTTGCCTATCTGTCTTCTAATGTAAGGTTCTTGAAGCCAGTCATTATGTCTTTTTCATGGTTGTATCTCTAATATCTAACACATGCCTCACATTTAGAACATGCTTTAAAATATTTTTGAATAAATGAATGAAGCACTTATTAGAATTTCTGGCTCGTAGAAGACGTACAACAAAGATTAATTCTTAACTTCCTTCCACTGTCCCTTTTTACATTGGTGGGTGTATCATGCAGGGGGTAGGGAGGAAAGAGGAAGAGAGAATTCAGATAGAGAGGTGCTTTAGGTTAATTTATACGTAAACAAAAATATTTTGGTTCCCCCATCCTTCCAGCTGCCTCTCTGGGTCACCACTCACCTGCGCGATGAAAGGAAGGTGGGTCTTCCCCCTCACTACCCCTGAAAACAGCTTTGATTTCACTCCAATCTTGCATTCCCTTCCTATAGGAATGCTGTTTTATTTCCCTAAGATCAAATGTTTGTGGCAGGCATTGAATACAGTAAAATATATTTCATTTATCTATTGATTTATTTTGTCTTAAATTCTTGATTTTGAGGAACTTCTTAAATCCAATATTCAAACAGATGCAGAGGAAGCCAGACTATTGGGGTAATTGGAGCATGTAGTTCTATTTGGCAGGAGAATTGGGACTCATGCTGGCTTCCACACTAGATTTCCAAGGGCAACATCCAGCTGATGGCTTGTTGCCTTCAGGACCTGACCTTGCACTGATATGAAACAATTCCTTGGAGTCCTATTTGTTGACCCAAGCTCTGAGCCTTGTTATTTGCTAAAGTGAGAAATGGTGTAAGTTTCTTCTCATAAGGTCAGTGCCCTGGGTTCCTAATATCACAAACAGATGTGTTTCCTGGGAAAGTCTTCCTGCCAGTTCACCATCTCTGGAGGATTCCTGTATGTCTAAGTACACTGATATCCAAAAATGATTCATTCATTCTCAGTTGATTTAGTCTACTAGGGTTGAATGAATATGTCTCATTTCTAGAAACCTCTTATTGTGAAAGGCATAAAGAACTTCCTCCGTACTATTTGACCATCAGGTTCGGCATGGTCCAATGAGGAATGTGTACATTTTGGGGAATAAGAGAGTTTCTGCTCTCCGAGAGCAGAAGATAACACGAGAACAGAGGGTTTAGCTGTGCTGCAAAGCAGTGGAGGGGTTTGGAATGGTGCGGGGCTAGGAGATAGGAGACCAGAGTTACAGCTTTTTCCTTTCATTTAATAATCAATGTACTCTGAGTCACATTTTAAAAACCCATTTCTGATAAAACTTTTGTAACTGTCAATATTGAACTGATAACATTCAAAGAGAAAGGCTTCTTTTCCTTTAAGAACAATTGTTTCTCACTTAGATGTACATCCCTTTTCCTGACACATTTGAAGATAGCATCCAATATTTAGAGGACCGGGTGGGGACACTCACTGAGATATTAGTATATAATCAATTGCCAAATCTGACATTTTTATGGAGAAAGTAATCTTTCTAAAGAGTTCATATTTCTAAACTGCTTTGATAAAAGATTTCTGAATAAAATTTGTTCTGAAATATCAGTGACTCAGAACTATCATGACTAGAAACATATAAAGAAAATAAATTTTGATTTTAAATATCATACGTCTCTAAGTTTTAGAAACAATTCTTTCTTTCTCTGTATCTTACCTTTTAGTTTTTGTCCTTACGCTTGCATATTTTTAGATAGTTGTGTTAACAGTGCACATACCGCTTTGTATTCTGCCTTTGTTTTGGCAATAGGAGATAAAATAAGTAATCAAAACAGGATTCTTTTGACTATAACTGTAACTAAAAACATTATTCATAAAATCACATAAGTAGGAAGAAAAAGAAATGAGTGTCTTATTTGTAGAACCTGTATTAACCAAAGCACATTAGAACAATATTTAAAATTTACCCCTCTTGCTCTTTCTGAATTTCTACTGTTTGAAAGACGCTTACATATCTGTTTGTGGAGCCCGTGGGACATCTCGTAGATGTTTGGGAACCCAGCAAACTCAGGTGCCTCATTCCCTGTCTCAGTCCATTTGGACTGCCGTAACAACATACCACATAACTGAGTGGCGTATGAACAACAGAAATTTATTTCTCACAGTTTTGGAGGCTGCAAAGTCCAAGATCAAGATGTGGGCAGATTCAGTGTCCGGTGAAGGCCCACTTCCTGGTTCATAGAAGGTTGTCTTTTCATTGTGTCCTGACATGGCAGAAGGGACAAGGGAGCTTTCTGGGGTCTCTTTTATACGGGCACTAATCCCATTCATGAGGGTTCTACCCTCATAACCTAATCATCTCCCAAAGCCCCCACCTCCTAATACCATCACTGTGGGTATTAGCTTTCAACATCAGAATCTGGGGAGGACACCCATGTTCAGTCTATAGCATTCCCTATGCCATTTTCTTCTGTTGCCCTGGATATAACTTCCCAGGCTGCAGTTGACCAGCAAGCCCTGGGCAGGTACTTCCCTGCTCCTGGGGTGAGGTCTCCCATGACTGTCCGTCTCCCTTTGACCATACTTTGTTGTGCTGAGGTCATTCATGTGTCCTCGGAGAGGCTACAGTTCATATCATCTAACACGAAGTGGAGAGAATTGCTTCCTTGGATGTGGCATCATGCATTCTTAACGGAGTCCTAAAGCAATTTTAGGATTCTGCCTTCCCTTTTGTGTTCTGCCACTTTCCAGTAATATCCAGTTTGACACTGGTAATAAGTTCAGACATTAGGAGATTGTCATCATTCCATATCCAGAGAAGCACTCCATAAGCACGTTCCTGACTCTCAGCTGTACTTGTACTTTGGCAGCAGGAAAGTTAATTTATGATAAGTGTATTGAGTTTCAATCTGAGATGGACTAGTTGGCAAAAACCTTGAGCTTCTTCTCCTTTAAATTATCTGGACAAAGCATAGCTCCTAACCCTCAGAGATAGAGTGAGGGTATAAAATAAAAGATTTGAGGGAGGGTGTGTCAGCAAATGCTGGCTCATGAACTCAAATTTAGAAATTTGTTGAGGCTTTAAATGCATGTGCCCAAATCTTTCTCCTCCTTCCAGGAGGGCTGGGGCAATAGGGTTCCTCTAGGAGCTCCTGTCCTTGGGCTGCCCCTTCTGTCTGCCTTTCCACAATAGTGCCGCAGTCATGACCTGATCACTCGTACTCAGACCTCTGAACTTGAAGGTTTTTAATTCTCTATCACTGATGAACTCTGATGAATTCTCTATCACTGATGAACACTGCTGACAGCAATGGCAGAGTTATTTTCGTCACTGCTGCAATTCTATTATTTCCTACATGTTTTTTTAAACTGAGGACCTAGCAGGACTAATATTTGTCATGGTGTAACTATAAGCTCATATCTCCCAGATGGCAACAGTTATGTTGATGAAACTCCAAGGTCTTACCAAATAAAATTAGGTCATAAAACAAACCTTCATATAATTTATGTCATTAGTCATTTTACCATTAATTTCTAGAAAACAGCAGTAGCTCCAAGATCCCTTGGGCCATCCTTTTAAATTGGACCCTTATGAGATGAAGAATATTATCTTTTATTTATCCTGGTATGTCCTATGCATTTGATAACAGCCACTTCTTAAAACGGTTCTTGAAAACAACTGGCTTCCTGGCATTTACTCTGGAGTATCCTGGATTTATGGCTTTGGTACACAGATCCCGCTGGCCATGGGAATAGGCTCCAGAGAGTTTACCACCCACTGAGAATAGCTTGCTCTGAAGTTGGCAGAGCAGGAATGGGTGTTGCCTACTAATCCAGAGATCCAAGTTTCACTCTCACGGGGATAGCTCCTTCTATGATAGGCTCAATTAAATGAGATCCAGGTGGTGGTAGAGAGAAGCCTCTAAGCAAGGTTGTTTGTACCCGATGAGTCGTGTTTCTGTAGCGAAGTGGCTCTTGCCCCTACCACTGGGACAAACTGGGTGACCCCTGAGAGCTTTGTGGAGGCCCTGGCAGCCCTGCAGGGATCTGGCCAGCTGGACCCCCACTCCTGCAGGCCCCATTGCCCTGCTCTGTTATCCACCACTACGGGGATAAATGATAGCAGTGGTGCCTTTTGGGAAGAGGGACTCCTTGTCTCCTCTCTGCCATGCCTTTTGTGCCCTGCAGAAATATACCCTGGGCCCCGAGGGTTAAGACCCTTCTAATACAAATCCTTCTCCAGGGTGCCTGAGTTGGGGAGGAGTTCTGAGACAGAGGCTACTATCCAGAGCCTTAGCCCTTGATGCCAAGACCAAACCACTGCTCTGGATTCCTTCCACCTACACAGTAAATTCCTTTTAGGATCCTCACTAGTCTTTCCTAATTCAGACTTAGACCCTCTTACTCCCAATCCATCAGACAATTTACGAAAACTTTGAATCTCAAAAAGAAGAATTTGGGGTCTTTCAGAAGTCTTTACTCTCTCTTTCTTAATTTATAGGTACATAAAGATTATGGTCAGACACTCATTAATTCTCAAACTTTAACACAAATGGACATATTGGGTGAGACATAATGAAAATCTGCCAGATTCCTGAGTCTGGGCCAGCATGTGCTCAGCCAATGCGTGTTGTAAAATATGATCACACTGAATATTCTTTTTTATAGCCTTCATGTTTTTACTTAATTTCATGAACATCCTTCCATGACAGTAAATGTTTTTCTATAGCATCATTTTTATGGCTGCAGAGTATATTTTGCTAATCCTCTAGTATGAGACATTTATTTCCATTTTTTCACTATCACGAACAGTGATGAGATGTATACCATTTTTTTTTTTTTTTTTTTTTTTTTTTTTGCGGTACGCGGGCCTCTCACTATTGTGGCCTCTCCCGTTGCGGAGCACAGGCTCTGGACGCGCATGCTCAACTGCCATGGCTCACGGGCTCAGCCGCTCCGTGGCATGTGGGATCTTTCCAGACCGGGGCACGAACCCGTGTCCCCTGCATCGGCAGGCGGACTCTCAACCACTGCGCCACCAGGGAAGCCCAGATGTATACCATTTTATAAACATCTTTGCATACATCACTGATTGCTTCCTTAGGATGATTTCCTAGACGTAGAATTTGCTGGGTAAAAGGGCACTCCAGTTACACCAACACCAGCAGCTTACAGGGCTTTGCAAAGGGCTGTCAGTAGTCATCTAAAATAATTCAAGAAACATTCTCTTGTGGCTTTTCTTTTAAATGGTCCATAAGAGAATGCAATCAAGGCTTAGAATTGTTCACACGCACACGCACACGCACACACACATACACGTGGCTACTACTGAATCTCTGAATAACAAGCTAGGACTGTACAGTTTTGTCCACTGCTTTCTCTCAAAATATCTTTTATTGAATATATTTTTAATATTTGCTTTTCAGCAAAACATAATGACAGTTGTAATACTAACAATTGCCAGAAAGGGTTTTCCCTAATGCTCTGAGTATTTGTGTGTCAAAGGAAGAGCCTTTATATCCTTTCAAAGGAACAGCAAATATGATGGGGTGAGAGTGGGGACAAAGCAGCATCTCAAAGGCCTTCCTGTTGGGGACATGTCTTAGAGAGGTCGGGAAGTATTTACTGGTGGGGGTAGGGCTGGCTATCTCCCCCATCAGATTGTATGTAGCCTTAAGAATACTATGTCTCAATGATGAGCGATGTTTGTCATTTTGGCTTTTAGTTTGTCTCCTGGGACCCTCTTCTAGCCTTCTCAAACTTCCTGTAGCATTTTGGCTCTAGAATTGTGACATTTTGTCTTTTTCCCTGAGGTCTCAGGGAGAGTGAGGGAACCATCTGTGCTTGTCCTCAATCCTGTGTTTAAGAGATAAAGAAGCAATTACTTCTCTCCTCAGAAAAGCTCTTTTTTCTGTCCAGCCTCTGCCTTGATCTCTCTTCAGTAAACAGTAAAAGCAATGTAGCAATCCACAGCCGTGTAAGCCTGTGGCTGGCGGCTGCCCCCAGCTACTTTAGACTGCATTAATAAAAATACAGCATATGGGCTGAATAAAATACCTATCCCTTTGTGCCCTAAGTCTTCATTCCACAAACATTTCCTATGCATTATGCACTGGACACTGGGAGAAATATTGAGATTCAGGGCTGAAAAGACAGTCCCACATTTAAGGAACTCAGGCAAGGGAGACAGATGTGGCAACAAACAATTGTCATATGATGATACAATATTGTAATGAGTGTTTGTTGAAAGGACAGGAGGTAGTTCAGGAGGTGGGGCACCTGGGCAAATAGCCAATGAGGTCTTAGAGGATAAATAGGTGGAGGATAGATAGGTGAGAGGAGGAGGGAATTCCAGGCAAGGGAACATCATGTGCAAAGTCATGAAACTAGGCTAGTTCATGGAGAGTTGGGTGGAACATCAAGTATTCTAGTTTTGCTATGAAAATATGCATGGATGGGCAGGAAATGTGGTTAGAGAAATAGGCAGGGGCAGGTGATGGGAGGGTTCTTATATGTCACATGTGAGAGAAACTAATTGTCCCCCAATATTTGTTTTCTTCTGTCTTCAACTAGCAATAGACAGTTTTGCTGGGCACATAGCTGCTAGGATTAAAGACTACATTTCTTAAGCTCCCTTGAAGCTAGGTGTGGCCAGAAACTAAATTCTGTAAACTGTGTTACCTAGCTCCAGGAATTCTACTCTTAGGGCCTTAAAGACAGTGGAGCATGAGTGCATCCTTTAGGTTTGTTTAGTCTTTGTCCCTTTCTCCATCTAAATTCTGGAAAGCAGATTATGTCAACCATACAGAACAAGATAGAAAGCCTGGTCCCTGGTTTCCTGATGCCATGGAAAACGGTATAGCCCCAGACCACCTACCCAGATTTCTACCTGAGACAGAAATAAATTTCTGTTTCCTTTAAAAGAAAATTATTTTGAGTTTTTGTCTCTTGCAAACATACCAGATCCTGACTAATACGTTATGCAGACAAGTTTAGATTTTGTGCTATTGCTGATGGAGAGGCAGTGGGAAATTGCTGCGGCTCGGGGAACAATGTGGTGGGAGTTGCATGTGAGAACCATCTCCTGAAGACCCTGTGAAGGGTGGATTAGAATGGGACAGATGAGAGGTTGGTGGAGCCATGCGATTATGTAGTGGCTTTGTACCTAGTCAGCGGAGTTAAACCGGAATTCGACTTCCCAGAATTCCCTTCCCTGTGTGGTTCTCAGTTAGGATTGGCTTCAAGATAAAGATTTGAAAGGGTAAAGTAAAGCAGCAGCCATGTTTACATGGAAAGTTGATATAGGGTCGGGCGCTGCTGCAGCTCAAACACGTAATCTGGAATCTGCTGGTTCACCTTCTTTGCATGAGGCAGCGACTGGGACCACAACTAATTCAACTACTGCTTATCTCCTCTTTCAGCTCCTCTGATTTCTGGGCCAACTGTGGTTTAGATTCTGGATAAAGGCTGAAGGCTTGGAAGTGATGGGAGACTGACGAGCATCACAGTTTTCCTCTTAGGTTCCAACTTACCCTTGGGGGTTCCAGTTTATCTTTGCTCTCCCACTACCGGTCCATCTTTCCTTCCCAACTGCCTGACGTGCTGACTTCAAACCAGCACCAAATGAAGGAGCAAACTGCACATAAACACTTTAATCAGTTCCCCAGGCTGCATACAGTCAAATCCATAGGGATTTGACTTATTATAATAAGTCTCTTATTACTCCAACTGGTTCTGTTTTTCGTTCTTTCTTTTTATTTTTAAACATCTTTATTGAAGTATAATTGCTTTACATTGTTGTGTTAGTTTCTGCTGTATAACAAAGTGAATCAGCTATATGTATACATATATCCCCATATCCCCTTCCTCCTGTGTCTCCCTCTCACCCTCCCTATCCCACCCCTCTAGGTGGTCACAAAGCACCGAGCTGATCTCCCTGTGCTATGCGGCTACTTCCCACTAGCTATCTATTTTACATTTGGTAATGTATGTATGTCAATGCCACTCTCTCCAGCTTACCCGAAGCTGCCTCTTCATCCCAACTTACCCTTCCCCCTCCCCGCATCCTCAAGTCCATTCTCTACATCTGCATCTTTATTCCTGTCCTGCCCCTAGGTCCTTCAGAACCATTTTTTTCCCCTTAGATAACATGTATATGTGTTAGCATATGGTATTTGTTTTTCTCTTTCTGACTTACTTCACTCTGTTTGACAGACTCTAGGTCCATCCACCTCACTACAAATAACTCAATTTCATTTCTTTTTATGGCTGAGTAATATTCCATTGTATATATGTGCCACATCTTCTTTATCCATTCATCTGTCGGTGGACACTTAGGTTGCTTCCATGTCCTGGCTATCGCAAATAGTGCTACAAGGAACATTGTGGTACATGACTTTTTTGAATTACGGTTTTCTCAGGGTACATACCCAGTAGTGGGATTGCTGGGTCATGTGGTAGTTCTAGTTTTAGTTTTTTAAGGAACCTCCATACTGTTCTCCATAGTGGCTGTATCAATTTACATTCCCACCAACAGTGCAAGAGGGTTCCTTTTCTTCACAGCCTCTCCAGCATTTATTGTTTCTAGATTTTTTGGTGATGGCCAGTCTGACTGGTGTGAGAGGATACCTCACTGTAGTTTTGATTTGCATTTCTCTAATGATTAGTGATGTTGAGCATTCTTTCATGTGTTTGCTGGCAATCTGTATATCTCCTTTGGAGAAATGTCTATTTAGGACTTCTGCCCATTTTTGGATTGGGTTTTTTGTTTTTTTGATATTAAGCTGCATGCGCTGCTTGTATATTTTGGAGATTAATCCTTTGTCAGCTGCTTTGTTTGCAAATATTTTCCCCCATTCTGAGGGTTGTCTTTTCATCTTGTTTGTGGTTTCCTTTGCTGTGCAAAAGCTTTTTTTTTTAAAGATGTTGGGTGTAGGAGTTTATTAATTAATTTATTTATTTTTGCTGTGTTGCGTCTTCATTTCTGTGTGAGGGCTTTCTCTAGTTGTGGCAAGCGGGGCCCACTCTTCATCGCGGTGCGCGGGCCTCTCACTAACATGGCCTCTCTTGTTATGGAGCACAGGCTCCAGACGCGCAGGCTCAGTAGTTGTGGCTCACGGGCCTAGTTGCTCCGTGGCATGTGGGATCCTCCAGATCAGGGCTCGAACCCGTGTCCCCTGCATTAGCAGGCAGATTCTCCACCACTGCACCACCAGGGAAGCCCTGTGCAAAAGCTTTTAAGCTTCATTAGGTCCCATTTGTTTATTTTTGTTTTTATTTCCATTTCTCTAGGAGGTGGGTCAAAAAGGATCTTGCTGTCATTTATGTTGAAGAGTTTTCTGCCTATGTTTTCTTCTAAGAGTTTTATGGCGTCTGGCCTTACATTTAGGTCTTTAATCCATTTCGAGCTTATTTTTGTGTATGGTGTTAGTGAGTGTTCTAATTTCATTCTTTTACATGTAACTGTCCAGTTTTCCCAGCACCGCTTATTGAAGAGGCTGTCTTTTCTCCATTGTATATTCTTGCCTCATTTATCAAAGATAAGGTGACCATATGTGCATGGGTTTATCTCTGGGTTTCTATCCTGTTCCATTGATTTATATTTCTGTTTTTGTGCCAGTACCATACTGTCTTGATTACTGTAGCTTTTTACTATAGTCTGAAGTCAGGGAGCCTGATTCCTCCAGCTCTGTTTTTCGTTCTCAAGATTGCTTTGGCTGTTCAGGGTCTTTTGTGTTTCCATACAAATTGTGAAATTTTTGGATCACGTTCTGTGAAAAATGCCATTGGTAGTTTAATAGGGATTGCACTGAATCTGTAGATTGCTTTGGGTAGTAGAGTCATTTTCCCAGTGTTGATTCTTCCAATCCAAGAACGTGGTATATCTCTTCATCTGTTTGCATCATGTTTAATTTCTTTCATCAGTGTCTTATAGTTTTCTGCATAGAGGTCTTTTGTCTGCTTAGGTAGGTTTATTCCTAGGTATTTTATTCTTTTGGTTGCAGTGATAAATGGGAGTGTTTTCTTAATTTCTCTTTCAGATTTTTCATCATTAGTGTATAGGAATGCCAGAGATTTCTGTGCATTAATTTTTTATCCTGCTACTTTACCAAATTCATTGATTAGCTCTAGTAGTTTTCTGGTAGCATCTTTAGGATTCTCTATGTATAGTATCATGTCATCTGCAAACAGTGACAGTTTTACTTCTTTTATGATTTGGATTCCTTTTATTTCCTTTTCTTCTCTGATTGCTGTGGCTGAAACTTCCAAAACTATGTTGAATAATAGTGGTGAGTGTGGGCATCCTTGTCTTTTTCCTGATCTTAGTGGAAATGCTTTCAGTTTTTCACAATTGAGAATGATGTTGGCTGTGGGTTTATCATATATGACCTTTATTATTTGAGGTAAGTTCCCTCTCTGCCTACTTTCTGGAGAGTTTTTATCATAAATGGGTGTTGAATTTTGTCCAAGCATTTTCTGCATCTATTGAGATGATCATATGGTTTTTCTCCTTCAACTTGTTAATATGGTGTGTCACATTGATTGATTTGCATATACTGAAGAATCCTTGCATTCCTGGGATAAACCCCACTTGGTCTTGCTGTATGATCCTTTTAAGTTCTCTTGGATTCTGTTTGCTAGTATTTTGTTGAGGGATTTTGCATCTATGTTCATCAGTGATATTGGCCTGTAGTTTTCTTTTTTTCTGACATCTTTGTCTGGTTTTGGTATCAGGGTGATGGTGGCCTTGTAGAATGAGTTTGGGAGTGTTCCTCCCTCAACTATATTTTGGAGGAGTTTGAGAAGGATAGATGTTAACTCTTCTCTAAATGTTTGATAGAATTCACCTGTGAAGCCATCTGGTCCTGGGCTTTTGTTTGTTGGAATATTTTTAATCATAGTTTCAATTTTAGTGCTTGTGATTGGTCTGTTTATATTTTCTATTTCTTCCCATTTCAGTCTCGGAAAGTTGGGCTTTTCTAAGAGTCCATCCATTTCTTCCAGGTTGTCCATTTTATTGGCATAGAGTTGCTTGTAGTAATCTCTCATGATCCTTTGTATTTCTGCAGTGTCAGTTGTTACTTCTCCTTTTTCCTTTGTAATTCTATTGATTTGAGTCTTCTCCCTTTTTTTCTTGATGAGTCTGGCTAATGTTTTATCAATTTTGTTTATCTTCTCAAAGAACCAGCTTTTAGTTTTATTGATCTTTCCTATTGCTTCCCTCATTTCTTTTTCATTTATTTCTGATCTGATCTTTATGATTTCTTTCTTTCTGCTAACTTTGGGTTTTTTGGTTCTTCTTTCTCTAATTGCTTTAGGTGTAAGGTTAGGCTGTTTATTTGAGATGCTTCTTGTTTTTTGAGGTAGCACTGTATTGTTACAAACTTTCCTCTTAGAACTGGTCTTGCTGTATCCCACAGGTTTTGGGTCATCATGTTTTCATAGTCATTTGTTTCTAGGTCTTTTTTGATTTTTCTCTTTGATTTCTTCTGTGAACTCTTGGTTATTTAGTAGCGTATTGTTTAGCCTCCATGTGTTTGTATTTTTTACAGATATTTTTCCTGTAATTGATATCTAATCTCATAGCATTGTGGTCAGAAAAGATACTTGATATGATTTCAAGTTTCTTAAATTTACCAAGGCTTGATCTGTGACCCAAGATACGGTCTATCCTGGAGAATGTTCCATGAGCACTTGAGAAGAAAGTGTATTCTGTTGTTTTGGGATGGAATGTCCTATAAATATCAATTAAGTCCATCTTATTTAATGTGTCATTTAAAGCTTGTGTTTCCTTATCTATTTTCATTTTTGTTGATCTGTCCATTGGTGAAAGTGAGGTGTTAAAGTCCCATACTCTGATTGTGTTACTGTCGATTTCCCCTTTTATGGCTGTTAGCATTTGCCTTATGTATTGAGGTGCTCCTATGTTGGGTGCATAAATATTTACAATTGTTATATCTTCTTCTTGGATTGATTCCTTGATCATTATATAGTGTCCTTCTTTGTCTCTCGTAATAGTCTTTATTCTAAAGTCTATTTTGTCTGATATGAGAATTGCTACTCCAACTTTCTTTTGATTTCCATTTGCATGGAATATCTTTTTCCATCCCCTCACTTTCAGTCTGTATGTGTCCCTAGGTCTGAAGTGGGTCTCTTGCATATATACGGGTCTTGTTTTTGGAACCATTCAGTCAGCCTATGTCTTTTGGTTGGAGCATTTAATCCATTTACATTTAAGGTATTTATCAATATGTATGTTCCTATTACCATTTTCTTAATTGTTTTGGGTTTGTTATTGTAGATCTTTCCTCCTCTTGTATTTCCTGCCTAGAGAAGTTCCTTTAACATTTGTCATAGAGCTGGTTTGGTGGTTCTGAATTCTCTTAGCTTTTGCTTTTCTGTAACAGTTTTAATTTCTCTGTCAAATCTGAATGAGATTCTTGCTGGGTAGAGTAATCTTGGTTGTAGATTTTTCCCTTTCATCACTTTAAATATGTCCTGCCACTCCCTTCTGGCTTGCTGAGTTTCTGCTGAAAGATCAGCTGTTAACCTTATGGGGATTCCCTTGTATACTATTCGTTGCTTTTCCCTGGCTGCTTTCAATATTTTTTCTTTGTATTTTATTTTTGATAGTTTGATTAGTATGTGTCTTGGCATGTTTCTCCTTGGATTTATCCTGTATGGGACTCTCTATGCTTCCTGGACTTGATTGACTATTTCCTTTCCCATATTAGGGAAGTTTTCAACTATAATCTCTTCAAATATTTTCTGAGACCCTTTCTTTTTCTCTTCTTCTTCTGGGACCCCCCTAATTCGAATGCTGGTGCGTTTAATGTTGTCCCAGAGGTCTCTGAGACTTTCCTCAATTCTTTTAATTATTTTTTCTTTATTCTGCTCTGCAGTAGTTATTTCCACTATTTTATCTCCAGGTCACTTATCCGTTCTTCTGCCTCAGTTATTCTGCTATTGATTCCTTCTAGAGAATTTTAAATTTCATTTATTGTGTTGTTCATCATTGTTTGTTTGCTCTTTAGTTCTTCCAGGTCCTTGTTAAACGTTTCTTGTATTTTCTCCATTCTGTTTCCAAGATTTGGATCATCTTTACTATCAGTACACTGAATTCTTTTTCAGGTAGACTGCCTATTTTCTCTTCATTTGTTTGGGCTGGTGGTTTTTTACCTTGCTCCTTCATCTACTGCATATTCCTCTGTCTTCTCATTTTGCTTAACTTACTTGTTTGGGGTCTCCTTTTCTCAGGCTTCATAGTTCTCTTTGTTTTTCGTGTCTGCCCCCATGGGTAAGGCTGGTGTAGTGGTTTGTTTAGGCTTCCTGGTGAAAGAGACTGGTGCCTGTGTTCTGGTGGATGAGGCTGGATCTTGTCTTTCTGGTCAGCATGACCACGTCCGGGGTGTGTTTTGGGATGTCTCTGAACTTATTATGATTTTAGGCAGCCTCTCTGCTAATGGTTAGGGTTTTGTTCCTGTCTTGCTAGTTGTTTGCCATGAGGCATCCAGCACTGGAGCTTGCTGGTCATTGAGTGGAGCTGGGTCTTAGGGTTGAGATGGAGACCTCTGCGAGAGCTCTCACTGATTGATATTACATGAGGCTGGGATGTCTCTGGTGGTCCAATGTCCTGAAGTCAGTTCTCCCACCTCAGAGGGTCAGGCCTGACACCCGGCCAGAGGCCCAGGACCTTTTTGGGAAGTCTGAGGTCTTCTGCCAGCATTTAGTAGGTGTTCTGTAGGAGTTGTTCACATGTAAATGTACTTTTGATGTATTTGTGGGGAGGAAGGTGATCTCCACATCTTACTCCTCCACCATCTTGAAGGTCCTCCTGAACTTCCTTAATTTCTATAAGCCCTTCTGGTAGCCAGGGCAAGGATGCAAACTGCAGGCTTGGCTAATCAGAAGTGATGCAAAGAAGAAAGGACAGAGGAGAATCCTTTCCATCACTGGCAATGAGGATGTTTCCAGAGCTAGTGGTGGGGTCACCAGGAAGAGACCCACACTTGTACAGAGACTGACTTACTTTCTTTTTTCTGTGCCACAGTCTGTTAGTCTATGCCCACTGCTGTGCTTGCTTAACAGAAACTAAGGCAGAAGCTACATAAGCAAAACCGCAGAACCAGCCAGAGCCAGAACAGGCTAAGGTAGCAACAGTCAACTGCCCTGAACCGGTTCCAGCCTGACCACGAGGGTAGCACCTGCGCCCTCTGATTGAACCTGGACTGATATTGTGTATGAAGATGGTGAGGGCAGGTCTATGACTTTCTTATTTACCACTGTGTCTCCAGAGTCTAGAATAGTGTCTGGAAGATAATGGATACGCAATAGCTATTTTTGGATGAAGCAGTGGAGAGGATGAATCCGAGAGAGCTTGGGGAGGCAAAATTAATAGGACTTGGTGATTGCTTGGATGAGGAATTGACAGAGAAGGGTGAAATCAGCAGACTCTCGATGTTTTTGGCTTTTGGCAACTAGGCACAGATGATATCATATGCTAAGACAGAGGACCCGGGAGAGGGATCAATTGGGGGTGTATTTTCCAAAAGGGCTCTCCCTAGGATGATATTGAGTTAAATGAACCACCAGGTAGCTCTTCTGTACTAATGCTTGTATTCTTAGAGAGTTCTTGAAGTTGTGGGATTGGAGATTGAATCAGACAGACTCTGCAGTTCCTTTTGGCCTTAGAATCCTGATATAGTGGGGAAAAGATAAGCTCTGCTTTGAATATACTGAATTTGAGAAGATGGTGGGGTATTGCTTTTGGAGGTATGTAGTAAACTGAAATTCAATTCATACATCAGGAAGAGGATCTAGGTTGGGGATTTAGTTTTGGGAGTTGTGTCAAAGCAGTAGTTGAAGCAATAGGCATGATTAAAAGAGTTTAAAAGTGATTAAGAGACCAGACTGAAGCATTAGGGACTGGCAATGCCAAGAGTCTGGAAGGAGAAGAGGAACTTGCAAAGGACACTTAAGGCAGTTATCAGTGAAGTAACAGGTAGGCCAGAGAGTGTTCAAGGGACTGAGGGAGGAAATGGTTTTAGAGAGAAGCACCAAATGCTGAGAACCATCACTAAGCACCAAATACTGCAAGTGAATGAACACTTAGAAGTATCCCTAGAAAGAGCAGTCCCTGTGATGCATTGAGATGAGAAGCCAGAGTGAGGTGAGTTGGGGAGTAGGTGGGTGTTGGTGGGTGAAAACTATGCTTTTTTGAAGCTTGGCTTTGAACGAAAAGAGAGATTGGGATAGGAGTTAAAAAGAGTACAAGAGGGCTTCCCTGGTGGCGCAGTGGTTGAGAGTCCGCCTGACGATGCAGGGGACACGGGTTCGTGCCCCGGTCTGGGAAGATCCCACATGCCGCGGAGCGGCCGGGCCTGTGAGCCATGGCCGCTGGGCCTGCGCATCTGGAGTCTGTGCTCCGCAACGGGAGAGGCCACAACAGTGAGAGGCCCGCGTACAGAAAAAAAAAAAAGAAAAGAGTACAAGAACTGGATAGAGAATTTTTAGGATAGGACAGTGGAGTTTAGAATTTCAGAGGAGGAGCTGTTGTGAATGACAACAAAGTCTGAGTGTGGACTTGGGTGGCTGAGGGGGAGTGGAGATGAAGTCATCAGAATTGAGATCAAGGAAGTGGAGGCCGAGATGTAGAAACACAGTCAATGTGGGCATTGGCGCCTTGGCAGATGATGGCGAGATGGTGAGAAAAATGATGACCCCAAGTTCATGATGGATATGAGGGAGCTGACAAGAGATTGGCATATTGCCGGGATGAAGAAGAGAAGAGGTTATCATTCTCAGAGGGTGTGGGCCTCAAGGAAACAAGAGGTTATTTGTTCATTCAGTATTCAATATTAAGTGCCTACAGTAGTGACCTGGGAGCACGGGTGAAGCATAACTAGGGGAACCACCTACTGAGTGATCAGTGGGGTGGGGGAGATAAAACATCTACACATAGGAAGGAGTAGCCTTTGAAAGGATCCAGATTTCCTTAGCAATTTTTAACCTTGGTTGCACATTCAAACTCCCTGGGGAGATTTTAAAAATTACCATGCCTAGGTCCTATGCCAGTCCAATTCTATCAGAATCTCTGACAGCATCATCAGTAGTGCAGCAGCAGCAGTGATTTTTAAAGGACCCCAGGGATTTCCATTGTGCAGTCAGGCAAATCACTGATGAGCAGGCAGTCCTTGGGAATAAAGAGGTTTCAGTGCTGAAGCTTACAGGGGCCTGCGGGAGCTGGAGGTGGGGTTTGGTGGGAAGTGAGTGCTGAGTAGCACCTGCCTTTGGGACACAGGGGGCAGGATGTATAGTGGGGCCCCAGATATGGGGAGCTCTGATCATCTGCAGCTGAAGCCCTTGGCTGGAGGGCAGGAAGCAAAGCGGGGCCCAGGTGCAGAGCATCTTATCATTGCCTGCAGCTGGGAGCCAGTGCCAGAGAGAGGACAGGAAGGGACGTGGGCCCCAGCCTTATTTCCCACTGGGAGGATACTTCTAGCAAGTTCTGTCATCAGTCCTCAGTACTATATTTGAAAAGTAACATGAGAAATTGGGGCCTGCCTTGAGAGGACAAACAGGAAGGAGACAGTTCAGGAAATCATGTCACATTAGGAATGAAAGAAGGAATTGAGAAATTGGAGAAGAAAAACCTTTGAGTGGCTCTGACAATTGTCATCAAGGAGTTGAAAGTCTGTCCTATAGAAGAGTAATTAGATTTACTGTGTTTAGCTCCAGAAGGCACACCAAAGAGTTGGAATTCAAAGGAAGAAGACTTCATCTCCGTTTAAAGGAAGACATTTCTAATAAATACCTTCCACCGCACTTGAAAGGGTCACCATATGAAGTGGGGCTTTCTTCTAGACTTTACCAAGAGGTTGGATGGTCAGATCTATAAATGGTTTAAGAACATTACAGCCCTACTTTGGGTAGGAGGCTTGATATCATGATCTTTATGATTGATTCCTAGTCTTAGATTCCAGAAAATTCTTCGATGTGAACATTAAACATTAAAAAAAAATCTGAAAAAAATCCTTGGTATGTATTGGCTATTTTCTTGGGGAAAAAAAAGTGTTAGGTTTTTCTTTTGCTTTTAGTCTAGCATTGTACTTGGGAAATATAGGTTACAATATTAAACTATTCAAGCTGACAGGGTTTTTTTTCTGAAATTAAAAAGCAAATTCTTTCTTCATTGTATATATTTATAGCTTAACACATTAACAACAATATTTATAGGCCCTGACGTTTTCAGAACAATTTATTAGTTAATCCTCACAATGTTTCTATTTAAGTGGGTCAGTATTTTTACAGGAGAAACTTGAAAAAGAGAAATATCTATGTGCCTTGAGGAAGGTCATAGCTTAAGTCAGCAATGCAGCCAAAAATAACCAATTGCCATAATTTGCCAGGTATATATACAGCTCTGACAGTGAGCCCAACTGAATGTATAATACAGAGCATATCGATAAATATAGTTCCTGTTCAAATGGATTTCCACATAAACCAAGGCAGATGATAATTAATACAGAAAGAAGATAGCTTACGTTCTTTAGGGAGAGTCAGTAGATATTACCTTGTTTTCCATTGCTGGTGAAGAAACTACATTATAACCCTTTAAAAATAGCTTTACTGTAAACATGTTTAAAATTTTGGAGAAATTTAAAAGAAAAAAGGTTTTAAGGAATAACTTATCAAAAGCTGGAATAAAAATGACAACCCAGGGGTGGCTTTAGGAGGAGGTAGTAGGGCTAATTACTAAATAATTTTAAGGAATTAGATGCAGAAACTCTCACAGCTGTCCAGAGCTGCAAAACATGGGAGATGGTAGCTGGAAGAGTAGACAGTTGGTCTCCAAGTGCCTATTCTTCCCTCTTTGGGGGTGCAAGGAGAAGGCAATTAGTGATACCTGCAGATTTTAAGGAATGCATAATTGTTTTTTGTTATGCAAATTATTATTATTAGTTTGGTCTGTCCTGACCTTTTAAAGAGAGTAAATAGCAAATGTAGTACCAACTGCTAATCCTCTCTGAGAGGATCTGGGCAGGTATGAGAATACCCCATCGTAGATTAGGAGAGGTAAAGAGGTGAAGGACCCCTTCTTTAGGAAAACAATAATGCTCTCTGAAGCTCCTGAGGACGTGGTATGAAATGATAAGTCTCCAGGAGGTCTGGTTTGCATAGGCCCTGACTTCAGAATTTAGAGAAAGTAGAAAGTTTCTTCTTCAAATAAAAAATAGAAACAGTGTTGGATTCAGGGGTCATTGTTTAAGAATTGATGTCCATAGTGTGAGAAGAGAAGCTATCTGCTTACACTTAAGTTTTAAGCCTTATTGTAATTTATGCATCACACTGTTTATGAACGGACTTACGTGTTCCATGATATTTCCACAGAAAGAACATGTGTCCTGAATTGTGAACTGAAAGCTGTGGCACCAGATATCCCCACCTGGGGGGATCCTGGACAGGTGGACCAGGCGATGATGGCCCATAGCATCACACTTCCCTGGGTACAAAGTCATCAAAGTATAGAAATTAGTGTGTCTCTAAGCTGCGAGTGTAAACCGAGAGCCCATCCACAGGCACAGGCACATTCACGTTTACCTCCATCTGAGGCCTTTGGGTGCAGATCACTTTTCAGGTAAGTGGTGAAATTTCAAAGCCAAAACATGTTTAGCTGTGAAATCAGGCAAAAGGAAAAATGTCCCTGCTGTTATCTAGGATGACCATAATGCAGACAAAGAATTAAGTCGAGGCGAGTGGCAAATGATGGGTGTAGAATAGTGGTCCTCTAACTTTGGTCTTTGTCAGAATCACTTAAAAGTCTTGTTAAAAAAACACACATTCCCAAACACTACCTAAGAAGATATGCAGATGGCAGAGAAGCATGTGAAAGACGCTCAATATCAATATCATTCATTATTAGGGAACTGCAAATTAAGACAACAAGGAGATATCACTACATGTCTTTTAGAACTGTTAAAATTAAAAAAAGCCCCGACAACACCAAATGCTGATGAGGATGAGAAGCAACAGAAACTCTCATTCATTGCTGATGGGGATGCAAAATATACAGCCACTTTGGAAGACAGTTCGCAGTTTTTTACAAAGCTGAGTATGGTCTTAGCCTATGATTTAGCAACCACACTCCTAGGTCATTTACTCAATTGAGTTGAAAATTTACGTGCATACAAAACCTGCACAAAAATGGTTGTAGCAGCTTTAATTATAATTGCCAAAAACTGGAAGCAACCAAGATGTCTTTTAATAAGTCAATGGATAAACAAGCTGTGGTACATCCATACAATGGAGTATTACTCAGCAATAAAAAGAAGTGAGCCATCAAGCTATGAAAAGACATGGAGAAACCATAAATGTATATTGCTAAGTGAAAGAAGCCAGTCTGAAATGGCTACATAATATATGATTCCAATTATATGACATTTTAGAAAGGGCAAAACTATATAAATAATATATAAGATCAGTGGTTGCCAAGGGCTTGGAGGGTGGAGGGACAGGATGAATAGGTGGAGCACAGGGGATGTTTTGGGTGATGAAACTATTCTGTATGATACTGTAATGATTTATACATGATATTATGCACTTGTCAAACCCTGTTATAGATTTACAACATAAAAAGTGAATCTTAATATATGCAAATAAAACGATTATTTAGGAGGTCAGGGATCCCAGGAAAGACTGCAGACTGTGTCAAGAGAATCTAACTGTATTACAAGCATAAGAAACACTCTCATTGAAGGAATCAGGGAAAAGGTGCTGACCTAAGTAACGTTGGAAATGGGTGGAGTCTGTTAGACCAAAGGCAAAAGGGAGTGCATATACGTATTGAACTCTAGTCAAAGAAGTTGTTTCTCATGGGGGGTAAGTGTTAACAATTCTGACACTGCTGTACATCTATGTTGGAATCAAACAGTTAAGTAGATGAATGGTGTATGGTGGGTTCCAAGGTTCTTTCAGAAAAGGGAGAGAATGATCTATATGGTAATGGATTAGAATTGGAGGCTTCGGTAGAAACTCACATTAATGTTGATACAAATGGTTAATATAAAAATATTTATAGATATGTACACACACATACACACACTAAAGGGGTATGTCAAATGTGCACAGAAGCCAACTGAAAGAGCTCCCAATGGCCAAAGCTTGAACATTTTAGCAACAAAATAAAATGCCTTTAGACTATAATCCAAAGTATAAAATAGATTAAAATGAATATCCATAGATCCATACTGATATAAATAAATTATTGAATAAATTAATAAATTGGGGAGAGGACAAATTTCCCATCCAGA
Source organism: Grampus griseus (assembly GCF_964374135.1). Taxonomy (NCBI): domain Eukaryota; kingdom Metazoa; phylum Chordata; class Mammalia; order Artiodactyla; family Delphinidae; genus Grampus; species Grampus griseus. The sequence continues at coordinate 88,537,128 of NC_139017.1, forward strand.
CAAACTCCAAATAAACTATGAGATCCTCCATCATGAAGGAGGGGCTGTATAACCCCCACTTCTTCCTTGTGGGCTGCCTAAAATGATGTCCTTCCAAAGAGTGCAATGTGGAAAGGGGGAAAAAGGTAACTTTTCACTGGAGAAAACTGACAAGACACTCTGTAAGCCAGATGATTAAGGTCAACAACAGTCATAAATCATGTTGATAGTATATACCTATACCCTTGATATGCTGTGATGAAAATGGAACTTGGCCTCTGTGATCGTCCTCCCCATATTCATAACCCACGGTCTAGTCATGAGAAAAATATCAGACTAATTCCAGTAGGGGGCCTTCCTGCAAAATACCTGACCAGTACACCTCGAAACTATCAAGGGCATCAAAAACTAGTCTGAGAAACTGTCACAGCTAAGGGGGGCCTAAAGACACATGGCAACTACATGCGTAATGTGGTATCCTGGAATAGAAGGATGGTAATGGTAACACAGGTACCAAACTTGTGTTAGATGTTAATAGGGGAAACTGTGTGTGTGTGGAGCACGTGTATATGGTAACTTTCTGTATTATCACCTTTTCTTTTCTTTTTTTTTTTTTTTGGCTGTGCCACGCGGCTTGCAGGATCTTAGTTCCTTGACCAGGGATAGAATCCGTAACCCCTGCAGTGGAAACGCGGAAACCTAACCACTGGACTGCCAGATAATTCCCTATTATCACCTTAATTTTCTGTAAATCTAAGACTGTTCTAAAAAAATTAAGTCTATTAATAAATCAATTTAAAAAAATATACATTCTCAGCTTCCACTCCCCAGGTAATTTGGATACACATCAAAGTATGAAAGCTACTTATCTCAAAAATGCTTCAAAGACAAGAGAAGCCTTACATTCTAGACCTCTTAGTGAGTCAGTATTTTTTTTAATATACCAAAAAGCAAACATAAGATCTTAGTGAATTTTGCTTATGTGGTTGTCTGACGTCTGCCCGCTTGGCTAGATGGATCAGGTGCAGCAAGAAGCTGTCTGATGCTGGAGTGGGAGGTGGGTTCCATGGTAACACGCTGAATCACAGTTACCATGATGCATTTTTGTCCATTTGGAATATATTTAAAAATTATCGGCCAACTAGATTTCTTTATAATATAGTTGTCAAGATGTTTATCAGGATTAGATGCAATTAAGTATTGATATTTTTAGGTAAGTGCCATTACATCAGTGATAAAATCATTTTGGATTTTAGGAGCAGCTGCAAATGGCTTGAGAGAACCGTCTGGTTACAGCTGAGTGTGAATTACAGTTTGTGTGTGTGTGTATGTGTGTGTCGGGGGGGTGCCGCACACTCAGCAAGCAGAAACAGCTGTTTGGTTGCAGGATGAAGCAGGCCAATGGGGAATTATAGAATTATTATTTCTTTGCCCAGATCTTACTCATAACTTGCTGGCTTAGGCAAGATTGGCCTGTGATGCGTGGAGAAGAGCGGACAAGATTCTACCCGATATAAACAAGGCTCTTTTGACATGGTCTCTCCAGTTGGACTGAGCCACATGTGGTTTTGAGTATGCTTTTGATCTCACCATGAAAGTTGTTCTTGAAATGCTGAGCAAGGCTGCCCATTGCATTTGCAGCCTATCAGGGGTGGTTACAACAGAAGTTGGGTAGGAGAAAGCATATGCACACCTGGATACTGACAATGATCATCTCTAGCCTGCAACTAACTAAAAACTGGGTAATCTGGAGCATATTAATGACCCTGAGTCCCAGACCCCAGCCAGGACCCAGTAAAGACAATCCCTGTTTGTGGGACTCCAGCATCAGTCATTTTTTAGAAGCAACCAGGTGATTCTAATGTGCATCCAGACACAAGAACCACTGACCAGTCACTGATCTGTAAGTTCCCTTCCAGACCTGAAGTACAAACTGAACCTAAATTTTGGCAGATGCCCGACCATCAGCTATCCCATCTCCTTCCCCTTGCTACATTATTTTTTTCTTAATTATTTTTCTAATTATGATCATTAGCTCCTGCATCAGCAGACATCTGCAACCTTCAGTCCAGGATCTGAAATGATACATCCAGCCCGGGGCTGGCACGTCCCACCTCCAAGGACGTGGAGGAACTAGCTGGAACTATGTGTCACTCCCTTACTGCTCTTTCCTTATCGTTTTAATGAACTTCTTATGCCCTCTCTAGGCCCATTTGCTTGTTACTAACAGCTGGTTATCACCCTAATTAGCCTGTGTTGACTTTCTTTTCAGTCCTATAATTTAGGGTGTAGAAGCTGCCAAGTTGAGGTCAGTTTTGTTTGTGGGATCTGAATCTTACCAAAGTGACCTTGACAGCTAAAACCTAGTGTAGGTTCCTATTTCTATTCTATTAAGACACATTTTTTACCATATTAAGTGACATTTATACCATATTAAAGAATATTTTTTTCCTATTACTTAGGTTATCAATTATAATCAGATATGTTAAAAGCTAAAAATATTCCCCAGAATAAATTAATGAATGCATCATATCTCCACTGGAAATACTATTTCATATATTCATCTTATTTTTATTTCATAACATCCAAGGCATAGAATTATGAAATCTTAGGAGGGGAATTATATGGTCATCAATTTCCTATGAAATAAAGAAATCTCTTCTTTGATGTAGCCAATGAGCATGCACCTGTCTTCCAAATAGATCTAATGACTATAATTTGTTAGTATATTCATTCCTTAGTGATTTGTTTCTTCTAAACACTTATTTAAACTTTGAAATTTCTCATACCTGTGCTAAATTCAAGGATTACACAGATTTGGGGGGAAAAATCATGATTTATGTCCCCATACCTTAGTGCAGGAAACAAGACACCAACTATAACAATACAGTGAGACAAGGACTCTCATAGGTGTAGGTTTTTCTGGGAGTTCCCAGCCTGGGAAATAATTTTGCTTCAAACTGAGGGGGGCAAAATATCAGGGAAGTTTCACAGAGGAGATGGTATATGAATTAGGTCTTGAAGGATGAGTAGATTTTCAGGCAGAAAAGGAAGAGTGGAAAGAAGTAATGGTGGTACAATAGAATCTGTCACGATTAAAACTTCATTTTATCCCCGGTATTCCTCTAATTAGTTCTATCTCTCTCCCTTTCCCTAAGACAAGGAATGGTATACAGTTTTATTACTCAAAGTATATTCGTGAGCCAGGAGCTTTAAAGAATTGGAGACTCTCAGATCCCACCCCTGATCTACTGAAGCAGCGTTTGCACTATTACATGATTCCCAGGTCATTTGTATGTATAATTAAAGTTTGAGAGGCACTGGGCTACAACTTGTGTCTTCATTTTCTTGTTTCCTATTCAGACTTTTAAAAAGCGTTATTGTATTTTATAACTAACTAATGCGTGTACGTATATAGTTTTAACAGTCAAATAATTCTACAAGGTTCTTAACAAAAAATGGCAGGCCCCTTTTCAATTCCTCCCTATTCCCACAAATCACTTCCGAGAATCAATCACTTTTACATCTTTTAGCTGTTTCTTCTAATATTTACCTCCAACTCTAAAATTAATATGATCATATTACTATTTATAGATTTATCCATTTTAGAACTAACCTATACATCTTATCACAGAAGGTAAGAATTTAACTTTTTTTTTTAAAGAAGATATTGCGGCTAGGAGTTTATTAATTAATTTATTTTTGCTGTGTTGGGTCTTCGTTTCTGTGCGAGGGCTTTCTCTAGTTGTGGCAAGCGGGGGCCACTCTTCATCGCAGTGCGCGGGCCTCTCACTACCGCGGCCTCTCGTTGCGGAGCATAGGCTCCAGACGCGCAGGCTCAGTAGTTGTGGCTAACGGGCCTAGTTGCTCTGCGGCATGTGGGATCCTCCCAGACCAGGGCTCGAACCCATGTCCCCTGCATTAGCAGGCAGATTCTCAACCACTGCGCCACCAGGGAAGCCCCAGAATTTAACTTTTTTACACAACCATTTGACTTTCCTTCCCTCTCCACCTTCCGACATAATTATATATACAATTTTGATCAAACTAATATTTAGTGCTTATAGTTTATGACTATAAACATTGTTCATTAAACCAAGTAGTGCACTTTAAAATTTGTTCCTGGAATTAATTATTGCCTTGCTTTTTATTTGTTTAGGTTTTTATGTACCTATACCTATGCGTAATTCTTTCTTATCTTTCCAACAGAAACGTAAAAATCCTCTGAATATAGTCATATTATTCTATCAGTTCCATTTGTTTTCTTTGGAGTCCTTTCTTAAATTCCTATATCCTCCTATTCTAATCTGGACTGGCCCCTCTATAGGCAGCTAACACAGCTGTCATCCTAGGACTTCCTGTTCCCATTATCTTGGAAAATTTTTTGGCTCCCTTTTGTCCTGAATTCTCTGTTTCTAGGATCTCACGATCTCCTCCTCTGTTGGTTTAATCTTTCATTTTTGTGGGGCATATCCTCCAAAAGCTTCTGGAAAGGGATGTGTGTCAGGTATATGTCTGTTGACATTCAGTACGATTCATGGTCTCCCCCTGTATGATAGAGGCTAGAATCCTGAGAACTACATTTCCCAGAATTCTTTGCCAGCAGTGCTTGTTTACAGTAGGTTAATGAAAGATTTGGAAGGAGGAAGTCAGATAGGGTTTTTCTTCTTCCATCAGAAATGGTGACAGATTAACATGCGCTTCTGCAAGTGGCTTTCTCACATTCACTATTAGACCTAGCAGCTGTAGCTTTACCAGCAGATTTATGTGGTTTCCTGATTGATGGGTAGCTCCTATCCACCCCTCGAGACCTTACAACAATACGAGACCACTGTATTAGATCATTTCCTGCTTAGACTACCTATAATAGTTTTGTTTTGTTTTGTTTTCTGACTGAACACTTACCAAGAGTGGCTCTAAGAAAAAGACCTTCAAAAATAGGAATTTAGGCTTTGTTATTGGAGTTGCTGTATTTGAAATAGTGATGACCTACTTAGTAGTGATATTATTAATTAATGACAAAATAGTTACATAAATTATTACCTATATTACATAGAATAAAGTGCCTAATAGTAAAGGTACAGTTTTGGGAGACCAAGTAGCTGCTGCAATACGTGGATATTGTTGGAGTGAGAACCACAGGGACCGTAGGGCAGATTAGATATTTCTGAGGGCACTGGAGAGATTACAGAAAGAAATGATAAGCTCAGGGTTTAAAAATGTCTGCTTGAGACATTCTCAGAAAACCAGAGTGTTTCTGTGACTGCCCCCAAATAAAATCTTATCTTTGAGAATTACAGGACCAATGTAACCAAAAACCAGACCAAATGTTTGCTCTTTTACACACTGAAGAATTGCAAAGCAACTGAATTCATTAGTTTACAAGGTCTACAATGTGAAAGTTAAGACATATTAGGAAAGAGTGTGTTATGGACCGAATTGTGTCACCCCAAAATTCATGAAGCCCTAACTAACAATGTGGCTGTGTTTGGAGATGGGGCCTTTAAGGAGACAATTAAGGTTAAATGGGGTCATAAGGGTGGGGCCCTAATCCAATATGACTGAGGTCCTTATAAAAAGAGGAAGAGACACCAGGGAAGAGTGGGCACAGAGTAAAGGCCATGTGAGGACACAGAGAGAAGGCAGCCACCTGCAAGCCAAGGAGAGGGGCCACAGGAGAAACCAAACATGCTAACACTTCAGTCTTGGACTTCCAGCCTCCAGAACCATGGGAAGTAAATTTCTGTTAAGTCACCCTTTTGGTAGTATTTTGTTATGACAGCCCAAGCAAGCTAACACATCCTCTTAGAGGATACTGTCTTTATCAAAACTTGGGGAAAGACATTGGCCATAGGAGCACCAGTTTTCTTGGAAAGCTCATTACTGGCTGTCCTTAAAGGCTGGAGCTGACAGCTGAAGATGCTGCCAATAGAAATGGGCTCTTTGATTTCAATGTGGATGATGGATCTCAGAGTGACAGGCCAAGTAGATACTGCCAAGCCAAGCCAAGATTGAATAGTGATAATTAGGATTGTTTAATTACAGATATTTTTGAATATGGCCAAGTGATCATATTGTCCCTAAGACTGAAATAGATGGGCAGTTTTACTTTTATGTGACACAGTTTAACTTTATATTTAAAATATAAAAAGTTCTAGGTCTGTGAGTGGAGGCTTAATTTTAATCACAATGGAGAGTTAATGCTACTTATTCTATTTTCAGACCTGAGCCAGTTCTCAAATCTGGAGCCCCTTGAATAGAAGGAAAGTCCTATCTCCTGGAGGAAGAATCCTGTGACATTGCTACAACTGCATAGTGTAAGGCTTCTGCAGAAAAATCCCCAGACTTTTCTCAGATTACTGTACATTGCCTCTGAGCTGACACTACTTCCTAGGGTTCCAAAATGCCACGTTGGTCCACAAGTTAGGGTGGAAGTCCCATGTAGGTCAGATGATGTGTATATTTTACTACTATTTGCTGAATACTCCATTTTCTCTCCCTGCAGTGCCTTCAAGATAGCAGAATTGTAACATGTTGAACTCCAGAGTGGCATGCGATTTGCTCTGACTATGAAATGCAGGCAGGAATGACATATGTCACTCTGAGCAAAAGCTTTAAGATACACATTTTTTAATGCTTTGCCATGTTTCTTTTCCCTCTCTCACAAGATAGGCAATGCTCCAGATGGCAGCTACTAGCCTGGGTCCTGGAGTGAAGACACTGTGGGATAGAGCCATACCTAATCAATGATTATACGTAAAATGAGTAAGTAATTATGCTTTGTTTTTGTAAGGCACCAATATTTGTGGTTATTTGTTATTGTTGCATAACATAGACCATTTTGACTAATGTAGGTGTTAAATGGAGTTTTACCCCAAGTCTTCATCACAGTGGACCCATTGGATCCACACAGCTGTCTTGTGGTTATTTCCCCAGGACCCAAATGGGTAGTTGGAATAGACATATTAAGAAACTAGCAAAATATTCACTCTGATGTGTAGGTTAAAGTTTATTATAGTAGAAAGGACAAATTTGTAAACTGGAAGCAGTATTGAATCCCTAGGGAAACTGCAGAGATTAATGCTACCATCAAAGACTTGAAAGATGCATGGGTGGTGATTCCTACAGGCATACCTCAGAGATATTAAAGACTCCAAAATGACATGGTCACTTCCTGGCATAGCCAATCACCAACCACTTTTCCCTTGTTTGTCAGAATTAGGTCTGGAACACTGGTTCCCTTTGTGGCTTCCTGTGGCTTCCAAGAGATGAAATTACCAGCAGGGCAAGTAAAGACTGAATCTGATACTTGATTTTCAGCACAAGGGGACTTCTAGAAGCTGTTGGTGTCATTAGTACAGTTGAACACTACCCTGAATTTTTAATCTCTTTTAGGAAAGCAGTGACTTTCATCTAGCTTGGTGCTCTACGGAGCATGCCCACAGCCATTTAATTTGTGTTCTTTCTATTTTTATCTCCAACTAAATACTTTCTAATTTGCATGTATTATCAGAATCCTGGCTTCCCAGACAGGGCTTTACCGATTTACTCTGGAGTGTTGCCATTTCTCTGCCTCCTTTCTTGTGTATTTGCTTTTTATTAATAAGATAAGCCCTTCCAATATTGGGCTATGAGTTCCATCTTTATGTCTCAGATTGTACTCCATGATTTATGGCACTCCATGAAAATTCCCTGTTTACTTGGCCTGTTCCCTATTCACTGTGCTCTGAAATATAGCACCCCCTCCACGTTTTTTGTTAAAATATGATAAATCAATAGGCTTGAAGTTACATAGTCATATTACGTAGGGTAAGAAATGCTAGTTGCTATGTCAAACAAACCACCATATCTCAGTGGCTTAATAGAATAAAGGTTTAATCCTTATTCCCACAAAGTCCAAAGCAGATGTTTCTACTTAGTGGACAGGCTTCCACGTGGTTGCTTGGAGACCTCGTCACCTCAATCTTGTGGAATAGTCTTAGAACCATAAGGCTGAAAGCCAAATGTTAAGGGTGGAAAAGCCAAAAATTAAAAGGATCCCAAAGACTTAACATCGTAGATTCACTGTAATCAGTCTCGCTTGCCCACTTTCAGACTCTTTGTGGTGTGAAAACATCAAATGGCTCTATTTGTTTACATCATTGTAATAGCTTTCTGTTACATGCAGACAGCCAGTCCCTAACTGACATAGCCTTCAAAGCCTTTCACATATCTCATCTCCCCCATGAAGCCCTCTCTATTTAATATATATTGATCTCTCTTCTTCCTGACCACTGCAGCAGCCCCATTTATAATATGGTATATTAGTTCCCTATTGCTGTAGCAACAAATTACCATGGATTTAGTGGCTTAAAACATCAGAAATCTGTTATTTTATAGTTCTGGAAGAAGTCTAAAATGAGATGGTAAGTCTGTGTTCTTTATAGAGCTTCTAGGAAAGGATCCATTTCTTTGCCTTCTCTAGTTTCTAGAGGCTAACAAAATCTTTGGCTTGTCGCCCCACCTCATTCCAACCTCTGCTTCTTTTGTCACATCTCTGACTCTCTTTCTGTCCTCTTATAAGGACCTTTGTGATTATAGCCAGCCCACCAGCATAACCCAGGATAATTTCTTCATCTCAAGATCTTTAATTTAGTCACACCTACAAAGTCTCTTTTGCCATGGAAGGTAACACATTCCCAGGTTCTGGGGATTAAGACATGGACATCTTTGGGGGGACCATTTTTTTTAATTTTAATTTTTATTTTTTTGCGGCACGCGGGCCTCTCACTGCCGTGGCCTCTCCCGTTGCGGAGCGCAGGCTCCGGACGCGCAGGCCCAGCGGCCACGGCTCACGGGCCCAGCCGCTCCGCGGCACGTGGGATCCTCCCGGACCGGGACACGAAGCCGCGCCCCCCACATCGGCAGGCGGACTCCCAACCACTGTGCCACCAGGGAAGCCCGGGGGACCATTATTTTGTCTGCCAGATATGCCTTATATTTGTATATCTGTAATACATTTTACTCCATAATTACATTCAGTTTAGCTCTGCATTTTATATTATCTCTAATTATTTTGTGTGGAAGTCTCATTTTCTTGTCCAAGTATAAATCCCCTGGGGGCATATATCTGCCACATAGCTGGGCACATACTTACTGGTTTTAGAATTTCATTCTATTCATTGACAAATACTGTCTATCTCTTTGGTGTAAAGACAAGCACCAAAACATCTTTATTTTAATTGAAGACAATAAAAATTTATTCACTGTACTTATTTCCCAGGGATCTCAATTCTCATTATGTAATAAAAATATATAAACTCTTTTAATAAGCCTAAAGTGGAAAGTAGTCTTTATTAGTGCCTTTTAACCAAGTTTTAGGAAGAGTCATAATGATATGCAGTTCTTTTTGGCACCAGTAATGGGGTGTTTGAATTACTTAGCTTTTGTACATTTGGTTTCAAATATTTTTTGTTTGGTTAACTGATTTTTAGACTTTTTTCATAAAAACTTTTCAACACACAGAAAAGTAAAAAGAATTGTCCAGTGAATATCCACATACCCACAGCCTAGATTGAGCAATGTATACATATACAGATGTTTTTTTCTGGATGGCCCTTTTTTTTTTGCGGTACGCAGGCCTCTAACTGCTGTGGCCTCTCCCGTTGCGGAGCAGAGGCTCCGGATGCGCAGGCTCAGAGGCCATGGCTCATGGGCCCAGCCGCTCCGCGGCACGTGGGATCTTCCCGGACCGGGGCACGAACCTGTGTCCCCTGCATCGGCAGGCGGACTCCCAACCACTGCGCCACCAGGGAAGTCCCTGGATGACCCATTTTAAGATAAATTACAATAATTAATTTTTATTCAATGCCTTAAAAAGGTGACAATTTATATACATTTCCTCTGTTTCTTGAGACTCATTAAGTTGTGGTTGAAGTTGGTGAACACCTTATTATATTACATGTTTTCCCTTTTTAAAAAAATATCTGGGGACTTCCCTGGTGGCACAGTGGTTAAGAATCCACCTGCCTATGCTGGGGACACGGGTTTGAGCCCTGGTCTGGGAAGATCCCACATGTCGCGGGGCAACTAAGCCCATGAGCCACAACTACTGAGCCTGTGCTCTAGAGCCTGCGGGCCACAATTGCTGAAGCTTATGTGCCTAGAGCCCGTGCTCCACAACAAAGAGAAGCCACCTCAATGAGAAACCCACACACTGTAACAAAGACCCAATGCAGCCAAAAATAAATAAATAAATAAACAAATAAAATAAATTTATAAAAAAATATATCTGGTGTGCTTCAGGTCTCTGTAAACTGAGGCCTTCTTCTCACCCACTAGAATATCTGTAAATAATTGCTTTTCTCTTTCAAACACATGACTGACTTTGACTAAATTTTATTTTAATAACCATAGCCTCCACATTCCTTTTAATTTCTTAACTAGTCTCCTGGAAAAAAAAATCACTTAATTCCCATTTAATTTGGGGTCAAATCTCATTCCAAGTTGTTACAACAATGTTTGCATGCTAGGAGACTAAAGAAGTAATTGCTTTGGTCTTGATGTTTTGTATCCTGTCATATTTGTGCCACATTTGTACCAGTTTCTGGCTGCTTTGTTTCTTTCTCAGAAAAAAGAATTTGAACATAAATTAACTTAATATCCACTTAAACAATTCCTTTGCCCTTGCTTCTGCAAGGGGAATTATGGGTACTCTCTCAACTTTCTCCAAAAATTTGTGGCATTATTAGAACCACCCGACGTCAACCTTAAGAATAATTAAAGTATCAAAACCACACTTCTCACACTTGTTAGAATGGCTTTCATCAAAAAGGCAACACATAACAAGTGCTGACAAGGATATGGAGAAAAGGGAACCCTTGTGTACTGTTAGTGGGATTGTAAATTGGTGCAGCCACTATGGAAAACAGTAGTGAGGTTCCTTGCCAAATTAAAATAGAACTGCCATATAATCTAGCAATTTCACTTCTGGGAGTTTACCTGAAGAAAACAAAAATGCTAATTTGAGAAGATATATGCACTCTAATGTTTATTGCAGCATTATTTACAATAGCCAAGATATGGAAGCAACCCAAGCGCCTATCTATAGAGAGGTGGATAAAGAAGATATGGTGTACATATATACATATATGTAACAGAATATTACTGTAAAAAATGAAATCTTGTCATTTGCAAAAATATGGATGGATCTAGAGGATATTATGCTAAGCAAAATAAGTCAGAGAAAGACAAATACTACATGATCTCACTTATGTGTGAAATCTAAAAAACAAAACAAAACAAAAACAGACTCATAGATACAGAGAACAAACAGGTGGTTGCCCTAGGGGAGGAGGGTAAGGGGATTAGGGAAATAGGTGAAGGAGGTTAAGAGGTACAAACCTCTGGTTATACAATAAACAAGTCACGAGGATGTAATATACAGCATAAAAGAATAAGGTTAATAATATTATAATAACTTTGTATGAGGACAGATGATTACTAGACTTATTGTGGTAATCATTTCATAATGTATGTCAAATCATTATCTAGTATACCTGAAACTAACAATATTGTACGTCACCTATATTTTAATTTAAAAAAAAAGAATTACGAAAGTCAGTTTTCAAGTAAAGAAAGCATTGGAATTTTTGCTCTAAATCTCTCATTTCAAAAAGTGACAAATTATCTCCCTAACACACATCTTTCACTTAAAAATTTAAGTTCAGCAAAAATCTCCAAGTTAGAGATTTGGCTATTAGTAAGTCAGATTGTTGCTGTTACCAGAAATTTGGGTTGTCTGAATGAGCAAACTATATTGTTTGAGTAGGAGATAAAATTGGTCAGCATTCTCTCTCTTTCTTCCTGTTTTTCTCCACTTCTAGTTAGGATAAAGATTCACAGAGTGGCTTTACCCGTGCCTAGGTAAGAACTCTCATGGTCATTATTCTAATAAAATGGTTTGTCTTTCTAAATGTAAATCCTTTTCTATGCTTTATCAAAGACATTCTCAAACTCTATTCCCTCTTTCCATCTCCAGACTTTAAATTTCATTTTAACCAATGATTATAGGAAAATTCTACCAGCATTGTCATTTAACATATTTTGCAAAGTAATCTAGAGCTTTTATTGTTTCAGGTAATTCCTGTTATTTTTAGCATAATTCCTGGCTTTACTTAGAGTAGAAACCCTCATCTCTTTCTGTTTTTAAGTGTTGTTATTTTATCTTTTTTTTTTTTTTTAGCTTAGGTCAACATTTATTACAAAAATACAAGTAGGTTTTCTGATCCAAATGCTTTGGCTATTGTGATGCAAGGGTGTATTTAGAGAAAAATTGAGAGTTTAAGAAAATACAATTCCAATTATGTGTGTACAATATGCATTGTTTTATTTATTTATTTATATTCTTTTCCATTATGGTTTATTATAGGATACTGAATATAGTTCCTTGTGCTATACAATAGGACCCTGCTGTTTATCCATTCTGTATTTAATAGTTTGCATCCGCTAGTCCCAAACTCCCAATCCAACCCTCCCCAGCCCCTCCTCCCCCCTGACAAACACAAGTCTGTTCTCTATGTCTGTGAGTCTGTTTCTGTTTCGTAGATAAGTTCATTTGTGTCATATTTTAGATTCTACATATAAATGATATCATATGGTATTTGTCTTTCTCTTTCTGACTTACTTGCTTAGTATGATGATCTCTGGGTACATCCATGTAGCTGCAAATGGCATTATTTTATTCTTTTTTATGGCTGAGTAATATTCCATTGTATATATATACCACATCTTCTTTATCATTCATCTGTTGATGGATATTTAGGTTGCTTCCACGTCTTGACTATTGTAAATATTGCTGCTATGAACATAGGGGTGCATGTATCTTTTTGAATTAGAGTTTTTTTCTGGATATATGCCCAGGAGTGGGATTGCTGAATCATATCACAACTCTATTTTTAGTTTTTTAAGCAACCTCCATACTGTTCTACATAGTGGCTGCACCAATTTACATTCCCACCAACAGTGTAGGAGGGTGCCCTTTTCTCCACACCCTCTCCAGCGTTTATTTTTTGTAGACTTTTTAATGATTGCCACTCTGACTGGTGTGAGGTGACACCTCCCTGTAGTTTTGATTTGCGTTTCTCTCTTATTTTAGCTTTAAAAAGCCAACAATAAACATTAGAGTTTGAATCTATTGTTTCCCACCATAAATTTTGGTCACAAGTATGCCTAATCTAGAAAAAAATGAATGATCTAAGTACTATCATGAAACTTTAGGTACTCTCATAGAAAGGCTGTAGTCTGTGTCATATTTTTTATCTGAGAGTTACATATCATAAGACCATTCAACTGTGATATTATAAGCCAACATTATAAAACAGTAAATATTATTTCTGTTATTTCTATTCATCCTAAAATATTGGAGTTCGAAGAATTCTCAAAAGAATCCAAAATTGGTATTTTATTTTCAGCATTTGATTTCATTTGAGACTGCAAAAATCATCTAGTCAGCTACATTTAATGTAACTCAGATGCACATCTAAAATGTCTTAAGAAGCTTAAATAATTTTAGAGGAACATTTCTTCTACAAAAGAAATGCTTTACACCTGGAACAACAGAAAAATGTTTTGTGAAAAGAATTCAAACAGCAGGGTTCTCAGAAGACTGTCACTGTTCTGACACCAATTCTCTGACTCCCACTGGGTGTCCTGCAACTCAGTTCAGTTCTGACACTAATACCCAGAGTTAGCATAGACCCCACAGGTTTAAGGTCTCAGTCCTCCAAATGACTGCACCCACTTCAGACTCCAGCCACAGGTCTCGGGGGCCACCCCACTTCTGAAGACCAGCCATACATTTTGGGGTTCCCATGGCCCCCTCAGTTTCAATAGTTTGCTAGAACGACTCATTGAACTCACTAAAAGCATTATTCTTACCATTATAGTTTCATTATGAAGGATACAGATCAGGAGCGGCCAAATGGAAGACACACATGGGGCAAGGCCTGGAAAGGGGCACAGAGCTTCTCTGTGTCCTCTTCTTATGGACTCCCAGCACATCAATATGTTCACCAACCAGGAGGCTCCTCCAAGCTTGGGTCCACAGTTACTATTGGGGTTTTTTCCTGGGCATGGTTGATTAAATCATTGGCAACATGATTGAATTCAATCTCCAGCACCCCTGCCCTAACTGGAGGTCCAGCTGCCCAAAGTTCCAACTCTCTAATCATGTGATTATTCTTTATGATGGCCAGCCCTCATCCTGAAGTTATCTAGGCATCCACCAGGAGGCACCTCACTACAAAGACACTCTATCACTCCGTGTATTAATGTGCTGAGGCTGCTATAACAAAGTACCAGACTGGGTGGTTTAAACCGCAGAAATTTATTTTCTCACAATTCTGGAGGCTAGAAATCCAAGATAAAGGTGTTGGCAAGGTTAATTTCTTCTGAGGCATCTCTCCTTGTCTTATAGATGACCCTCTTCTCCCTGTGTCTTCACAAGATGTGTGTGTGTCTGTGTCCTTATATTCTCTTCTTATAAGGACCCCAGTCATATTGGATTAGGGCCCCACCCTTATGACCTCATTTAACTTAATTACCACTTTAATGACTCTCTCTCCAAATATAGTCACAGTCTGAGGTAATGAGGTTAGGACTTCAACTTATAATTTTTGGGGTGACACAATGCAGCCTATAACACTCAGGATATCCCAAAGGTTTTTTGAAGCTCTGTGCTAAGAACCAGGGACAAAGACCAGATACATTCTTTATTACACCATAATTGTCTTCACATATTCCATCTGCTCATCTCCTTCAGAGAAACACCTCTTAAGTTCTTTTTTTTTTTTAACATCTTTATTGGAGTATAATTGCTTTGCAATGTTGTGTTAGTTTCTGCTGTATAACAGTGAATCATCTATATGTATACATATATCCCCATATCCCCTCCCTCTTGCGTCTCCCTCCCACCCTCCCTATTCCACCCCTCTAGGTGGTCACAAAGCATGGAGCTGATCTCCCTGTGCTATGCGGCTGCTTCCCCCTAACTATCTATTTTACATTTGGTAGTGTATATATGTCAATGCCACTTTCTCACTTTGTCCCAGCCTAACCTTCCCCCTTCCTTTGTCCTCAAGCCCATTCTCTATGTCTGTGTCTTTATTCCTGTCCTGCCCCTGGTTCTTCAGAACCATTTTCTTTTTTTTTATTTTTAGATTCCATATATATGTGTTAGCATATAGTATTTGTTTTTCTCTTTCTGACTTACTTCACTCTGTATGACAGACTCTAGATCCATCCACCTCACTACAAATAACTCAATTTCATTTCTTTTTATGGGTGAATAATATTCCATTGTATATATATGCCACATCTTCTTTATTCATTCATCTGTCTATGGACACTTAGTTTGCTTCCATGTCCTGGCTATTGTAAATAAACCTGCAATGAACATTGTGGTACATGACTCTTTTTGAATTATGGTTTTCTCAGGGTATATGCTCAGTGGTGGGATTGCTGGGTCATATGGTAGTTCTATTTTTAGTTTTCTTGTTTGTTTGTTTGTTTTAGGGGTTTTTTTTTTGCGGTACGTGGGCCTCTCACTGTTGTGGCCTCTCCCGTTGCGGAGCACAAGCTCCGGACACGCAGGATCAGCGGCCATGGCTCACGGGCCCAGCTGCTCCGCGGCATGTGGGATCTTCCCGGACTGGGGCACGAACCCATGTACCCTGCATCAGCAGGCAGACTCTCAACCACTGTGCCACCAGGGAAGCCCCATATTTTTAGTTTTTTAAGGAAACTCCATACTGTTGTCTGTAGTGGCTGTATCAATTTACATTCCGACCAACAGTGCAAGAGGGTTCCCTTTTCTCCACACCCTCTCCAGCATTTATTGTTTGTAGATGTTTTGATTATGGCCATTCTAACTGGTGTGAGGTGATACCTCATTGTAGTTTTCATTTGCGTTTCTCTAACGATTAGTGACATTGAGCATCCTTTCATGTGTTTGTTGGCAATCTGTATATCTTCTTTGGAGAAATATCTATTTAGGTTTTCTGCACATTTTTGGATTGGGTTGTTTGTTGTTTTGATATTGAGCTGCATGAGCTACTTGTATATTTTGAAGATTAATCCTTTGTCAGTTGCTTCATTTGCAAATATTTTCTCCCATTCTGAGGGTTGTCTTTTGGTCTTGTTTATGGTTTCCTTTGCTGTGCAAAAGCTTTTAAGTTTCATTAGATCCCATTTGTATATTTTTGTTTTTATTTCCATTTCTCTAGGAGATGGGTCAAAAAGGACCTTGCTGTGATTTATGTCGCAGAGTGTTCTGCCTATGTTTTCCTTGAAGAGTTTTATAGTGTCTGGCCTTACATTTAGGTCTTTAATCCATTTTGAGCTTATTTTTGTGAATGGTGTTAGGGAGTGTTCTAATTTCATTCTTTTACATGTAGCTGTCCAGTTTTCCGAGCACCACTTATTGAAAAGGCTGTCTTTTCTCCATTGTATATTCTTGTCTCGTTTATCAAAGATAAGGTTACCATATGTGCATGGGTTTATCTCTGGGCTTTCTATCCTGTTCCATTGATCTATATTTCTGTTTTTGTGCCAGTACCATACTGTCTTGATTACTGTAGCTTTGCAGTATAGTCTGAAGGTGGGAGCCTGATTCCTCCAACTATGTTTTTCTTTGTCAGGATTGCTTTGGCTATTCGGGATCTTTTGTGTTTCCATACAAATTGTGAAATTTTTAGATCAGGTTCTGTGAAAAATGCATTGGTAGTTTGATAGGGATTATACTAAATCTGTAGATTGCTTTGGGTAGTAAAGTCATTTTCACAATGTTGATTCTTCCAATCCAAGAACATTGTATATTTCTCTATCTGTTTGCATCATGTTTAATTTCTTTCATCAGTGTTTTATAGTTTTCTGCATACAGGTCTTTTGTCTCCTTAGGTAGGTTTATTCCTAAGTATTTTATTCTTTTTTTTTTTTGCAGTGGTAAATGGGAGTGTATTCTTAATTTCTTTTTCAGATTTTTCATCATTAGTGTATGGGTGTTGAAAGGTTTTTCTGCATCTATTGAGATTATCATATGGTTTTATCCTTCAGTTTGTTAATATGATGTATCACATTGATTGATTTGCGTATATTGAAGAATCCTTGCATTCCTGGGATAAACCTCACTTGATCATCATGTATAATCCTTTTAATGTACTGTTGGATTCTGTTTGCTACTATTTTGTTGAGGATTTTTACATCTATGTTCATTAGTGATATTGGTCTGTAGTTTTTTTGTGACATCTTTGTTTGATTTTGGTATCAGGGTGATGGTGGCCTCATAGAATGAGTTTGGGAGTGTTCCTCCCTCTGCTATATTTTGGAAGAGTTTGAGAAGGATAGGTGTTAGCTCTTCTCTAAATGTTTGATAGAATTCACCTGTGAAGACATCTGGTCCTGGACTTTTGTTACTTGGAAGACTTTTAATCACAGTTTCAATTTCAGTGCTTGAGATTGGCCTGTTTATATTATCTATTTCTTCCTGTTTCAGTCTCGGAAACTTGTGCTTTCTAAGAATCTGTCCAGTTCTTCCAGGTTGTCCATTTTATTGGCATATAGCTCCTTGTAGTAATCTCTCATGATCCTTTGTATTTCTGCAGTGTCATTTGTTACTTCTCCTTTTTCATTTCTAATTCTGTTGCTTTGAGTCTTCTCCCTTTTTTTCTTGATGAGTCTGGCTAATGCTTTATCAATTTTGTTTATCTTCTCAAAGAACCATTTTTAGTTTTATAGATCTTTGCTATCGTTTCCTTCATTTCTTTTTCATTTATTTCTGATCTGATCTTTATGATTTCTTTCCTTCTGCTAATTTTGGGGTTTTTTGTTCTTCTTTCTCTAATTGCTTTAGGTGTAAGATTTGTTTGTTTATTTGAGATTTTTCATGTTTCTTGAGGTAGGATTGTATTGCTGTAAACTTCCCTCTTAGAACTGCGTTTGTTGCAGCCCATAGGTTTTTGGTCGTCGTGCTTTCATTGTCATTTGTTTCTAGGTATTTTTAGATTTCCTCTTTGATTGCTTCAGTGATCTCTTGGTTATTTAGAAGTATATTGTTTAGCTTCCATGAGTTTGTACTTTTTACAGTTTTTTTCCTATAATTTGTATTTACTGTCACAGCGTTGTGGTTGGAAAAATCAAAGTATTTTTTGATTTCCTCTTTGATTGCTTCAGTGATCTCTTGGTTATTTAGAAGCATATTGTTTAGCCTCCATGAGTTTGTATTTTTTACAGCTTTTTTCCTGTAATTTATATTCACTCTCTTAGCATTGTGGTCAGAAAAGGTACTTGATACAATTTCAGTTTTCTTAAATTTACCAAGGCTTGATTTGTGACCCAAGATATGATTTATCCTGGAGAATGTTCCATGAGCACTTGAGAAGAAAGTGTATTCTGTTGTTTTGGGATGGAATGTCCTATAAATATCAATTAAGTCCATGTTGTTTAATGTGTCATTTAAAGCTTGTGTTTCTTTATTTATTTTCATTTTGGATGATCTGTCCATTGGTGAAAGTGAGGTGTTAAAGTACCCTACTATGATTGTGTTACTGTCGATTTCCCCTTTTATGGCTGTTAGTATTTGCCTTATGTATTGAGGTGCTCCTATGTTGGGTGCATAAATATTTACAATTGTTATATCTTTTCTTGGATTGATTCCTTGATCATTATGTAATGTCCTTCTTTGTTTCTTGTAATAGTCTTTGTTTTAAAGTCTATTTTGTCTGCTGTAAGAATTGCTACTCCAGCTTTCTTTTGATTTCCATTTGCATGGACTATCTTTTTCCATCCCCTCACTTTGAGGCTGTATGTGTCCCTATGTCTGAAGTGGGTCTGTTTTGGACAGCATATATAAGGGTCTTGTTTTTGTATCCAGTCAGCAAGCCTGTGTCTTTTGGTTTGAGCATTTAATCCATTCACATTTAAGGTAATTATCGATATGTATGTTCCTATTCCCATTTTCTCAATTGTTTTGGGGTTTTTTTTGTAGGTCTTTTCCTTGTCTTGTGTTTCCTGCATAGAGAAGTTCCTTTAGCATTTGTTGTAAGGCTGGTTTGGTGGTGCTGAATTCTCTTAACTTTTGCTTGTCTGTAAAGGTTTTAATTTCTCTGTTGAATCTGAATGAGATCCTTGCTAGGTAGATTAATCTTGGTTGTAAGTTTTTCCCTTTCATCACTTTAAATATGTCCTGCCACTCCCTCTGGCTTGAAGAGTTTCTGCTGAAAGATCATCTTTTAACATTATGGAATTCCTTTATATGTTATTTGTTGCTTTTGTCTTGCTGCTTTTAATAGTTTTTCTTTGTATTTAATTTTTGATAGTTTGATTAATATATGTCTTGGCATGTTTCTCCTTGGATTTATCGTGTATGGGAGTCTCTGCACTTCCTGGACTTGATTGACTATTTCCTTTCCCATATTCAGGAAGTTTTTAACTATAATCTCTGACTTTTTTACTATAATATTTTTTCAGACCGTTTCTTTTTCTCTTCTTCTTCTGGGACCCCTCTAATTTGAATGTTTGTGCGTTTAATGTTGTCCCAGATGTCTTTGAGACTGTCCTCAATTCTTTTCATTCTTTTTCCTTATTCTCCTCTGCAGTAGTTATTTCCACTATTTTATCTTCCAGGTCACTTATCCATTCTTCTGTCTCACTTATTCTGCTATTGATTCCTTCTAGAGAATTTTAAATTTCATTTATTGTGTTTTTCTTTATTGTTTGTTTGCTCTTTAGTTCTTCTAGGTTAAACGTTTCTTGTATTTCTCCATTCTGTTTCCAAAATTTTGGATCATCTTTACTGTCATTACTCTGAATTCTCTTTCAGGTAGACTGCCTATTTCCTCTTCATTTGTTTCGTTTGGTGGGTTTTTACCTTGCTCCCTCATCTGCTGCATGTTTCTCATTTTGCTTAACTTACTATGTTTGGGTTCTCCTTTTTGCAGTCTGCAGGTTCATAGTTCCCATTGTTTTTGGCATCTGCCCCCAGTGGCTGAGGTTGGTTCAGTGGCTTGTGTAGCCTTCCTGGTGGAGGGTACTGGTGCCTGTGTTCTGGTGGGTTTGTCTGGATCTTGTCTTTCTGGTGGGCAGAGCTGGGTCTGGTGGTGTGTTTTGGGGTGTCTGTGAACTTACGATTTTAGGCAGCCTCTCTGGTAATGGGTGGGGTTGTGTTCCTGTCTTGCTAGTTGTTTGGCATGGGGCGTCCAACACTGGAGCTTGCTGGCCATTGGGTGGAGCTGGGTCTTAGCATTGAGACAGAGATCCCTGGAAGAGCTCTCACTGATTGATATCACATGGGGCCAGGAGGTCTTTGGTGGTCCATTGTCCTGAACTCGGCTCTCCCACCTCAGAAGCTTAGGTCTGACACTAGCACGGAGCACCAAGACTCTGTTAGCCACATGGCTCAGAAGAAAAGGGAGAAAAAAGAAAGAAAAAGAATAATTTAAAAAAATAATAAAATAATTAATATAAATTTTTTTTTTAGGGCTTCCCTGGTGGCGCAGTGGTTGAGAGTCCGCCTGCCGATGCAGGGGACACAGGTTCGTGCCCCGGTCTGGGAAGATCCCACATGCTGCGGAGCGGCTGGGCCCGTGAGCCATGGCCACTGAGCCTGCGCCTCCGGAGCCTGTGCTCTGCAACGGGAGAGGCCACAACAGTGAGAGGCCTGCGTACCGCAAAAAAAAAAAAAAAAAAAAAAAAAAAATTTTTAAATTATTAACATAAAAAAATTTAAAAGTAAGAAAAAAAAAGAAGAGAGCAACCAAACCAATAAACAAATCCACCAATGATAACAAGCACTCAAAACTATGCTAAGATAAACATAAAAATCAGAAACAAGTCAGTTTCAGTCAGCAAACCCCAAGTCTACAGTTGCTCCCAAAGTCCACTGCCTCAATTTTGGGATGATTTTTTGTCTATTGAGGTATTCCACAGATGCAGGGTACATCAAGTTGATTGTGGGGATTTAATCTGCTGCTCCTGAGGCTGCTGGGAGAGATTTCCCTTTCTCTTCTTTGTTCGCACAGCTCCTGGGGTTCAGCTTTGGATTTGGCCCTGCCTCTGCATGTAGGTTGCCCTCAGGCATCTGTTCCTGCCCAGACAGGAAGGTGTTAAAGCAGCGGCTGATTAGGGGGCTCTGGCTCACTCAGGCTGGGGGAGAGGGAGGGGTACGGTAGTTGTAACTGGAATGTGGGGTGAGCCTGCAGCAGCAGAGGCTGGCATGACGTTGCAACACCCTGATGCATGCTGTGTGCTCTCCGGGGGAAGTTGTCCTTGATCACGGGACCCTGGCAGTGGTGGGCTGCTCAGGCTCCTGGTGGGGGAGCATGTGGATACTGACCTATGCTTGCACACAGGATTCTTGGTGGCTGCAGCCGCAGCATTAGCGTTTCATGCCCATGTCTGGGGTTTGAAATGATAGCCGTGGCTCACACCTATCTCTAGAACTTGTTTAGGTCATGCTCTCCCTTCTGTGGGCAGACAGGGAAGGAATCCCCTCTCCTCGTGCACCCTGAAACAATGGTCTCTTGCCTCTTAGGCAGGTCCAGACTTTTTCCCAGACTCCCTCTCAGCTAGCTGTCGCTCACTAGTCCCCTTGAGGATGTGTTCCCACAGCCAACCCCAGTCTTCTCCCTGGGATATGACCTCCGAAGCCCGAACCTCAGCTCCCAGCCCCCACCCGCCTCAGTGGGTGAGCAGACAAGCCTCTCCAGCTGGTGAGTGCCGGTCGGCACCAAACCTCTGTGCAGGAATCTCTCTGCTTTGCCCTCCACACCCCTGTTGCTGTGCTCTCCTCCATGGCTCTGAAGCTTCCCCCCGTCCCTGCCAGTGAAGGGACTTCCTAGTGTGTGAAAACCTTTCCTCCTTCACAGCTCCCTTCCAGAGATGCAGGTCCCGTCCCTATTCTTTTGTCTCTGTTTTTTCTTTTTTCTTTTGGCCTACCCAGGTATGTGGTGATTCTCTTGTCTTTTGGGAGGTCTGAGGTCTTCTGCCAGCGTTTAGTAGGTGTTCTGTAGGAGTTATTCCACATGTAGAAGTATTTTTGACGTATTTGTGGGGAGGAAGGTGATCTCCACGTTACTCCTCCACCATCTTGAAGGCCCCCCCACCTCTAAGTTTTGACTAATAACTATGCACTAGAGATAAATGCAAATAAGTGGCTTTGTTTTGCTACCTAGAGATTGGTGGGGCGGGCCACCTTTTTGGAGGGAATGTACTGTCTGCTCCTGTAACTCATGTTCTGAAGTCCCTGAGGAATGTCATGTTTAAAAACTGGAAGGGGGCTGAAGGGAGAATTCCTTTACTTCAGATCCATTTTCTGCTGTTCATTTCTTCACTTTTTGGCATCTACATACCCTTTCCTCCAACTCAGGCTTCCTTCTGTCTGCACTAGACAAGCGAGTTGAGGAATAATTTTGTCCATGCGTTAAATAAGCATATTACCTCTTCCTAAGATATCTGCCCTAATGTCTTATTTTCTCACATCCTTACGTTCTTGAAATTGCCTCAGGGTGGTGGCTTCTCAACCATCATGTTGGTGCTCACTACAAGGTAGGTGATACTTTTAGTTTGTTTTCCCTCTATAATTATCTTGGTTCTGAACTCTTCAAACGCAAAATCACAAAACTTCTCAAATTCGTTTCAGTTTTTTAGTATGTATGTCCCTTGCCAAAGTACAAATGCTGTTATTTTGATAGGAACTTTATCCATGTTGCTTGTTATAACTCTGAAAACTTTATTTAGGTCTTGCCTTCCCTTCAGCTGTTGAAACTTGTGTTTCCTGAGGGCAGGCAGGAAATAGGGTCTGAGGGTGAGACTGCTCTCTTATTAGTTTCCCAGGGGGAGATGAGCAGCTGAATTTGACTTAAACACTATCTCAGAATGACTTCATTTTAGAATTGAGAGGCGAAAAGGGCACAAAGATCCCCCCGTGAGTGGTGGTATAAGTATTTGGTAAAACAGAAGTGGGAAGACAACATTCTACATATGGTTAATAAGCATATGCTCATATGTTTGTGAGATACGAGAGGGAAAGTAGTAAACTGTGCACAAGTGCTAATTTAGTTTACTCATTCTGGTTTAATTATTTGAAGGAATAGCTTATCCTTGCACCAATTCAGAAACATGGAAGCCTAGGACAGGGTCCTTTCCTTCCAACCCAGGGTCTCTTTCCTATGACAACAACTTGAGAGCATCGAGAAGCCAGATTCTCTTCCTTTTGTGTGAGTTCATTCTTTCCATGATATTCAACAGACATTTATAAAGAGGATTCTACATGCCAAACGCTTGATAGAAATAAACTGTTTTGTTTAAAATAAATGGTCTAAAAGTTATTGAAGAAATTCTCCTTCACACTAAAAAGTGAGGATTTTGTTAGTTTTCATGATCTCAGTAATTGTCCCTAAGAAATGAGTCAGGCAATTTGTCTCCTCATCTGTAAAATAAAATGTTTGCTATAGATAATCTCCAACTTTTTTCCAACTTTAAAATTCTAGGATTCTGTAGTCTCTGTCATGATTTCTATACCCCAAAAGAATAAGTTTCAAATATAATTGATGCTTATGGGATAGAATTCTTTCCCAACTTAAAATTTTGTTGTAAGGCACACGAAACTGGTTTTTCAATATTGCACTGGGTTCTGAGATGCTGAGGTTGCTAGACAGAGGCTGGTCATAGTTTCTATTTATTTCTTAATACATATCAGGACGTTTTTGGCCGTTTTCAAGAGCCATGGAGTGGCTTGGTCTAAGGAAGGCTTTTCTCCTCAGACAACTCTAAAACCTTCCATGAAACCAGAAATGCCAGAATTAGAGGTGTATTCCTGTTACTTAGGTCTTGTTCTCTATCTAGAGCAGAGAACAAGAGGAGGATGAATAACAGACTAGAAGTTTCAGGCTTTTCCATTGATTCAGCAAGGATGCTTTTGGCTGTAAGTAACAGAATACACAACTCATAGTGACTTAACCAGTAAAGAATCAATTTTCTCACACAGTATCAGAATTGTTTAATTGGGTTCCAGGTCAGCTTCTCTCATATCTCTTGACTTTCCCCTCATGGGCACAAAATGGCTGCAGCAGCTACAAGCATCAGGTCCTCACATGAAAATGTCCAAAGACAGAAAGGATAGTTTGTCTCCATGAACCTCTTTTTATTAGGGACGAAACCTTTCTTTGAGGCCTGCAGCAGACTTCCTCTTACAGGCTAGTACTGTGTTATATCCCTGAGCCTGTGACTGCTCAGGGATATAAGCAGCATCTTATATCCTGTCAGCGAAGGAGAGGGTGGTAGGAATGCATTGAGGAGGCAGTCAGTAATATCTGCCTCATCTTTTCTAGCCAACAAACTTGGTAACAGATCTAATTGGAAGGGAAGTTATGGAAGGTATCTTGTTCACATGTACATATGTAGGGGATGCGCCCTCTTCACGCTTTTAACCCACTACCCTTAATTTCCAAGGGCGCTGGCTAACAATTGGTAAAGGTGAAGTTGAGCCTGTGGATGGTGTGCCGTAAGAGCAAGGGACAGAGACCCACACTGAGAGAGCGGACCAGGGAGGCCCAGGTGGACGTTGAGAGTGAGGCTGAGGCTAACAGAAGGAGAAGGGCTGCGGGCTGGGCAGGCAGCGGTAGGTGGGATTCTAGCCCTGTACACTCTGATACATGGTCTGTTTGACCCTTGCTGAGCATCAGGGAAATTTGTAACAGATTCCTGTGATAGCTTGCACCAGAGTGAAGCTCCACTGACATTTTACATATCTGTAGGATGTTTCATCTCAGATACTTAACCAGAAGGGATATGATTATCTTAATTCTCTGACGTATTGCCCAAATAAGTCTTGGGCACCTTCCAAGATACAAATGATGGGCTCCTGACTTCTGGTGTTGGATTTGCTCTCTTGGGATTAGGGATCAGCAGAATGGGTGTCATTCTATTTTAAAAACCTATTTTGGTATCCCTGTAATGTGTAATTAATTTGCTCATGAAATTTGCTCAAGTTCAGTCAAGTTTTTGACTTGAAATCATTGTGTGGGTTAATGGGTGAGGGCTTTAATGAGAGCACAAGTGTTTAGGAATGAAGTGTTGGGAGAATTAAATGAGATGTACAGGTGAGGCTGCCTAATATATTTCCTGGCACACAGTGGGCACTCAATAAATACTGGGTTCCTTCCTTCATCTGGCTTCCTTCCTAATTACCGTTTTCCCAAATTCTTAGCAAAACGATTTCACCCTCCTTTTTGGAGCATCTCCTACTCCTACCCCAAAAAATCAGGAAGAGTATAACCAATATTCCAAGACAAGGTAATAAATGGAAAGGTGGAAGGAAGGGAATGATGTTTTATCATGCACTCAACACCTGGAATAGATGTATTACGGATTCTAAGATGAGTTAAGACACATGCTCCAACCTGAAGGAGCTCACACTCTCGGAAGGAGAAATAATTAGAGATAATGTGAGGTTTGAGGAGTATGAGAGCAGAAACTTGCACAGGAGGCAGGTGAGCACCTAGAATTTAGGTAGGCACCTAATTTACACTGGATGGGGTAGTGAGGGCAGGGGACTGGGGAGTCTTCCCTGGGGAAAATTGTACCTAGTGGCGGGGCTTGCCCCTCACACCTCTGCCAGGCCACAGCTCTCAAGACGCTTGCTCACCCAAGAGGGACACTGAAGTAGAAGGTACCTATTTTTCCAGAAGTCCTGGAGAGAGCCAAGGAGCAGCCATTATTTGCGTACTTGTAGAGTTTAGGGCTATAATATGTGTATTAGGCCACCTAGTGGCCTCCTTTCCTGGGGACACACCGAAGTCTGGTGCTTTTTTTAGAAAAATGTATGAAATGTCCACATGCCTAAGCCATAACCCCTGGGTTCTGGTTCGGTAGATCTAGAGTGCGATCTGCTGAATCTGGCTCTGGGGTGTGGCCAGGGCAGGCGAACGGCCGGAATAGGGTAAGAAGAGTATGGGGGGAAGTAGCACTATCTGCTACTTATTTTCACATGTGTCGTTTAATTTAATCTTCAAAACTTCATGAGGGAGAGACTAGGTAGCTATTTTGCAGACGAGAAAACTAAGCTTAGAGAAGGCAAGTGTACTGCCCGAAGTCACCCAGCTGGTGTCTGGCAAGATGAACTTCGTGGTCAGCTCTCCTCAGCCCAAGTCTTGGGCACCTTCCGTTATGCAGCAATTAACTTAAAACATTTAATTGTGTCCCATCTCTTCAAAAAAGGTGTAGGTCTGTGTGCACGTGTGTGTATGTGTACACACAATAATATATTAGAAAATTAAGAACATGAATTACAGGAGTAACCAATACTGTATGAACTTCTGCTTGAACATCAGATTTTGCTCTGAGTTTCCTGGTGTCCAGAGCAAAAAGAGGAACTCTGTAAATAAAAGTTCTCACTATTACAAAGGAGGAAACATAACAGAGGAAACATTTCCTCTGTAGAGGAGGATTCCTTTATTCTGAGGTTTTTCTGATCATGAAGGAAGAAGAATATTAGTTCCTCAAGAAAATTATAGATTTGGGGGGTTATTTCTAACAATCCTTTGTGGATCTTGCAAGGAAAATTGAACCATAAAATGAACAGTGTTCTCCACTGGAGTTTGCTAACAAATACAGAAGTGGTATTTACTTGACTTGGACTTTTATTTTTGTTTGTTTATCGTGCCTAAATAAAATGACAGTAGCCTACAATAACACTAACATAGTCATTTGATGTGATCAGAGATAGAACATATATAAATTTACTTCATTTCTTCTTCAAATATTTAATGAACACTTGATATATATCAGGATTTCCTTAATAATTACTATGTGAGTTCCTGAATTTATTGGGAAAATTGGTAATTTAAGGAATCAGTTATATAGATCTATATTTTAGAAAAGCAGAAAAAAATCTTGCCAGTGTCTAGCTCCATTTTATCCCTTTGTTTTCTGTTATCATGTGTAGTTGGTAATATTTTGTGAATTAAGTTTAAGTTCACGCCCTTTGAGGAAATTGTTTATCAAGACAGGCCTAGAGAGGAGGAAGATCTAGAATGCTTTGAGAGGGATTAGCCCAAAAAACTCAACTTCAATATTTTTAGATTATACATCCAGAGCTCATTGGAACATCTATTTCAAGGATGTAAATTATGTGTGTTGCGCTAATGTCAGCTGACATGAGGCAGGTAAATGACAGCAGGACCGGGAACTGTCTGCAGAGACTTACACAAGCCTCCCCAGCAGGACAGGGACCTGCTCGCCAAAGGTCTGTTTGGAACCACAAGCCCAATTATTTTCCTGCTTCTCATCCCTGTTAGACCTGGCCACCACCCAGAACACAAGCCCTCTGGACACGCTTCCTTGCGTGTACTCATTCCCGTGTTGTTTTGTGCGTTGTAGCCCCTGACTCATCCTCCCACAGCTGTGCCTTCTGCCAGCCCTCGCAGCCTGCCCTCTGCAATCCCTACCCAGCTGTAAACCCCGCCCCCTCACCCACTTGTTTGTCACAAAACGTTGCCTCTGCTTCCTCACCTTAGCTGAAACCCAGCTCTCCCCGCAGGGCAGGGGTCTCAAAGAGAGCTTGCTGTTTCTCCCAAGCCCCAGAGACCAAAAAGTTGGAAAACATAAGGAACATTCTCTCAGCTTCCCTTCGCTACTTAGTGCCTTTTCTCTGGCGTTTGCTTGGGAGACCCTCTCTTTGAGGCTCTTGTAGCCCAGCTTCCCCTCCCCCCTCCCCTCACTGCTCTCACAAACGGTGGTCACTGGCCACAGGTGTCTATGGAACTCTTGAAACGTGCCGTCAGTGTAAATGTTTCCAAGCCTTAGTAAAATGATACAAAATGCCTCAATATTTTTATACTGATTGCATATTGAACTAGGATAATACTTTGGATGTATTGGGTAATACAAATTATTAAAATTAATTTCACTTCTTTCTTTTTGTTTCTTAAATGTGGCTACTAGAAAATTCCAAATGACATAATGGCTCCTATTTGTGTCTCCTGTCATTTTATATATATATATATATATATATATATTTTTTTTTTTTTTTTTTTTTTTTTTGCGGTACGCGGGCCTCTCACTGTTGCGGCCTCTCCCGTTGCGGAGCCCAGGCCCCGGACGCGCAGGCTCAGCGGCCATGACTCACGGGCCTAGTCGCTCCGCGGCATGTGGGATCTTCCCGGACCGGGGCACGAACGCGTGTTCCCTGTATCAGCAGGCGGACTCTCAACCACTGCGCCACCAGGGAAGCCCCTGTGATTATATTTCTATGCACCAGCACTGCTCTGAGGACTGCTAAGGCCTGCATGGATCTCAGACCCTGTTCTGTAAGTCTTCCTTCAGCTCCTGTACCGGCTGAGGCTTTTTTATGAGTTAAATACTTTAATTGACATTTTTACATATTACAAAGGAAAGTATTTCCACTGTTAAATATTAGAAAATGTGGATTATAAAATGTTAATAAAAACGACCAGAAATCCATAAATATATATGAAAGGATATATATCACTTTTTTGTAACTTGTTTCCAACATGTCATAAACATCTTTCTGTAGCATATGTGTTCTTCTGTGACAATTTTACAAAATGGTCAACTAATATTTTCTTGTAAGGTATACCATAATTTATTTTTCCAGTCTTTGTTGATTGGGGAGTATTTTTGAATTTTTCTATTTTAAATGAAGCAGAATGCCTGCCTTAAAATGGTTTTTGGAGAGAGGACTATCTTTAAAGTTGCCAACATTTTCTAGCTGTAGAAGGAGCAGGTCAGTCACCGAGGACCCCACCTGCTTATTTCCCATCACACAATTGTCACATAATTTTAGAATAAATATGCACTGATTATTCTGGGAAAACCCACAAGTTAGTGCTGTAAACCAGAGGCAAATGCTTCAGACTCAGATCCTAAGTATTTCTAAATTGAATATACTATCTCCTTGGGAGAAGAACTTTCAGGTGTCGAGAGTCTGGGTCTTCTCTTAGTGAAGTTGACCCCTCCTCTCCCTTGTGGAATGCTGTTGGGAGCCAGGCACCCTTGATGGGGTTGAGGTCCTGGTAGCTGTGGAGGCTGTTGTGTCTTGACTTAGGAGCCAGGCGTGGGACAGAGAAGATGTTCAGCAGAGGTGACCAGTGAGTCCCAGCAGGGATGGTGGAGTGTGTGTACAGTACTCAGAGAACCCCGGGAACACTTAGGGAACACTCCAAAGCAGGCACTGCGGTCTTGGTGCTACCCAGCTGGAGACTGTTAAGTCACTGATTGTTTGGGCTGAAAAAATGGCTGAGATTTCCAACAGTGCTCACCTGCTTCCGTCAGAGGCTGAAATCAGTCACTGGGGGAAATAGTCAAAGCTAAATCTGTTCCTAGGCAGGAAAGTGTGTAACTTATTTAACTATACACATATCCACAAAGACGTTAAATCAGGCTTACCAGAGTCAATACTTTGCAATTCCAGGACTGTGTCAGATATGTAAGAAGGGGTCTGTATGGTCATCTTAAATGGATATCTTTCCAGGGTTTACATAGTGTTCATTGCTGAAGTTCCAAGGCAGGTGAATGAGGGAGTCAGATTGCCTGGGTTTGAATCCACATCCACTGCTGGTGACCTTGGACATGTAACTTAATCCCTCTTAACTTCTTGCGGGGGAATTAGGAGAAATAAATGAGATAGCCCATGCAAAGGGCTTAGCACGATGCCTGCTGTACAGTCAGCATGCAATGCATGCTAATTGGTCTTATATTATCTTTATATTATTTTCCCCATGTATTGTAATAGCTTCCTAACTAGTCTCATTACTTTCACTCTTCCTCTTTCTCCAGTATATTTTGCACATAGTAGCCAGAAAATTCAGAATTCAAACCCGATCGTGTCACTCTCCTCTTTAAGGCCTTTTCCCGCCACTGCTCTCTCACTGCACTAAACTCCTTGCCACGGTCTACGAGGAAGGCCCTGCAGGGTTTTGCATCACCCCCGCCATGACAGCCTGCCCTTCGCCCACACTCCTGGCATTCCAGCCCTGCTGGCCTGCTTGCTGCCCCTTGAACTTCCTTTACTTGCTCTTGCCTGTAGCCTTTGTACTTGTTGTGCCCCCAGCTGGAATGTTCCCCGTCTCCTCATGGCCGTCTCCTTCATATCGTCTGTATCTCAGCTTGAGCACCTCCTCAGAGAGCCTTCTCTGAAGATCCAATCTAATCGACTCTCCTGGCAGTTACAATTGCATCATCTTGTTTTATTTTCTATGTGGCATTTGTCATTATTGTCTGTCTCCCTGCACTGGGGTGTAATCTCCCTGAGAGCAAGCACCTTTTGCGTCTTGTTGAGCACCTACCCCCAGTGTCCAGAGCTGAACCCAACACATATTAGGAACTCAAGAAGTATTTGTAGGATCAGTGAATGAATGAATGAATGGTCTTGATAATGACACCCTATTCAAAGAAAGACTGGGTTCCACCCAGAGTTAAAAAGTGCCTTGATGGAAAAATAGCACTTTAGTCGGAGCACGAACAATGGAATTTGGAATCAATAGAATCTTAGGGCTGCCAATTTCTGAGCTGATTTTCTTTGTACTGAAAGGATCCTAGATTGAAGGGCATTTTTCCTGGATACAAGGAGTCCTGGAAGACTCAAAGGGGGCTATTGCTTGAGGGACCTAAAAAATGAAGACCTCAGAGGAGGAAGACAAAGGTAGACTGTGAGGAAAACAATTAATGATGAGCCCCATTCGTGACTCTGGAGGAAAAGGGGAGGGGAGAGGGTCTGCTACTTCTTCCCTCCCACGTGTTTGAAACCATGTAGCTCGTGAGTCACTTGTGAAAGGCTGCTCTCAGAAGCTTCCAGTCGTCTGCTTCCTGAGACAGTCATGCCTTTCCCTCTGAAATTCAATTAAATCAGCCCTAATGAGTGGCTATGCGGAAAGGGAGCTCTTGTTTACAGAACACAAGGAATAATAACGAGCCAACATTAATTAGGATACTTACTGCAAATCAGAAAAATTGATTCTTCACCTCAACAGCAGGCAGATTTCTGCTTTCAGACATCAAGTCTCACAGGCTTGAGAAAGAGAGAAACTTGTGGCCTTTGTTTGTTGCTGTGAAGTAGATGTTTAAGAACAACGCCACTAGAATTTTCCTTTGTCCTACTGGCTCCAGTCAATTCCGCCAATCGCCATTCACTATTTTTCTGGCTCTTGCCACTACTGAGTTTTCTGAATAAACACAGGCAACCAAGTTTTAACCACAATGATAAAATACTTAAGAAAAAAAACATTCTGTGGGCAAAGGGCCACGGCAGTAGGAGGGTTTGACTTACGGATCATGTTTATCCTTTGATCATCTGTCATTTTGTTAGAAGAAAGCATATGCCATCCTTTGCTCTGTTTTTAAAATAGATTCAGAGGAAGTGAGGAATTAATCTTAACCTTAAACACATTGAGCCCAGTATTTCCTATCCAACTGTAGAATGTACTATCTAGTTTCCTACACCTCGCCCTTGCTAAGTTTAGGCTCTTTGGGCCAGCTGTCAAGAGGGGAAAGAAGGGGGAAGGGAACATTGCTTTAGATGGATAAGGCATTGCGCTGTCCGTTTTATCAATCCTGGTTTATTTCCTCTCTCTGCCATTCCCTATTCCGCACAGCGACAGAATCAAGTGTGACTGGAGCTAATGACCCTTGTGATTTTTCAGACATTCGTTCCAAAATGGGATTGGCACGAATCTCTTTCTCACTGTGTTCCACTTCGTGGTTATGCGTTACGAACACTGAAAATGAGTCAGCCCGTCGACAGCGCATATCTTGCCCCTCTTGGTACTCTGTAGAAAAGCAAAGTTTTGCCTTGCTTTTTTTTTTTTTTTTTAATAAATTTATTTATTTATTTTTGGCTGTGTTGGGTCTTCGTTGCTGCGTGTGGGCTTTCTCTAGTTGAGGAGAGCAGGGGCTACTCTTAGTTGTGGTGTGCGGGCTTCTCGTTGCGGTGGCTTCTCTTGCTGCGGAGCATGGGTTCTAGGCGCATGGGCTTCAGTAGTTGTGGCACGTGGGCTCAGTAGTTGTGGCTCGCAGGCTCTAGAGCACAGGCTCAGTAGTTGTGGTGCACGGGCCCATTTGCTCCGCGGCATGTGGGATCTTCTCTGACCAGGGCTCGAACCCATGTTCCCTGCATTGTCAGGCAGATTCTTAACCACTGTGCCACCAGGGAAGTCCCTCTCTTGCTTTTTAAAAATTGTTGCTAAGAAAGGAGGCTAGCATGTCATCAGCTCACCTGCTCTGCACTCAGTGGAGGTGGTGTGGAGCCGCAACATTTGGAGAGTTTGTCTTTTAAGATTTTTCTTCCTTAGGTTAACACTGCTAAGATGACTGACTTTGCAGATAATTCGGTCAACATTCTTCAACTTTTAAAGACACTGAAGCTTTAGCTATTGCAGATTGCGGCACTTATTCATAGTGATGTGCTCTGTGCTCAGCGCCCAGACCTGGCTCATGATGGGTGTTCAATACATGCTTAGGGAATTGAACTTGAGTTAGTGTCTAAGCGTCCTGTGAGGGGGGGCCCTCTAGTACAGGTGAACTGCTCCCAGACCGTGGACCTTCCCAGTGCATTTCAGTGCGGGGGCTGCTCCTGCCCTGTTTTTCTTCAGCCCCTTCAGCCTTCTGCCCACTCATTTCCCATGCCCTGTGCCTGGGCACCGCCCTTCCTCTGCCAGGGCAGGCTTCTGCTTTTCACACAAGCACGGAGAGAATCAGGCAGCAATATCTGCAGTGCCTGTGGGTCCCATGAGATATGGCGAAGCTTGGTGAAAATGTTTATGACATCAGCCATGTGAGGGAAGAATAACTATGAAAAATCTTCTGCATCCAATGAAATCAAAACTGCCTTTTCCTCTTTTTTATGGAAAATTTAAAACACTCGCAAAGACTAAGCAAAGACTAATACAGTGAACACTTGTGTACCCATCATACAGCTTCAACAACCATCAGTTTTTCGCTGGTTAGTTTAATCTGTGAACTCTTCCAGTTTTGTGTGCATGTCGGCGTGTGTGTGAGGGAACCAGTGAAACTTGGCCTTTATATGATGTGAGTCCTATCTACTTCCATATCATTTAGGCGCAAATAAAATTTCCTAAATGAAAACGTTACCATTGAGTCTTTTGTTGAGATGCCCTATTTTTAGGTCCTGGGACTGGCGGTTCCAGAATGTTTCAATTAAATGCTAGTAATGTAGAAAACAGCCTTTTTCAAGGCCTCATGTCCCCTCCATCAGTGGCTTTCAGCCACTTCCTTCTGTCTGACTGAATTCTTAAGCGTGTCCCTGGTGGCTGCTGGTGGAGCTGGTGCTGCTTTGTCAGTCACTCTGCTTCTGGCACCCACACGCTGCAAGTGCAAGCTTCCTCTGGGCATTTGAGACCACTGGAGCTCAAACTTTTCTTAATTGCTGTATTTGCAGTGAATGTCCTTTTGTCACAGTGCAATGACCCATTTTTTTTCCAACCACAGAGCTGATGGAGATGGGTTGCCAAGTCACATCGGGAGAATGATTCAGAGGAGGGAGCAGTGGGCGGCAGCCTGCACACATGATAACCTGGGGGCTGCTCGGTTTTTATGGAATACGTTCATTTTGTAGATTGTACTCTGTTACTGGTGCAGTTGAGAAAGATAAGGTGACGTCATCTGTTTTGATTTACATGCTCGTAAAATAAGAAAAATCAAATGGAGTCCATAAGATGACCAGACCATCTCATGAAAATTACTCCCTGACCAGATGTCGTTCCTTGGTTCTAATAATTAATGATGAATTTGAATAAATCAAGAGAGACTAAGCCTTGTTTTTATTATATGCTTGTTCCTGTCACTGAAAAGATTTTAACATGACAGTCTTTTCCCCACATAGACTGGAACAAACTCAACCGGATGATTTATATACATAGAATTTTAAAAGGAGATTCAGAAGAATGAGTTTCAGATGTCTGTTACAGCATGAGCTTCCCGCAGGGGCAGTAAAGTGATTGCAGTGTGTTCCCCTGATCCTTTCCTGGTCCTTCCCTTGCAGGCCATGTTTCCCTGGCTCCCCTGTCACTTGGCTTCCTGTTGGGCTCTGCTAGTGGGAAGACTGAAGTGTGGGAAGAAGTGACAAGCTGAGGGTCTCAGTTTCCCATTGCTGCTGTAAGAGATTACCACACGCTTAGCGACTGAAACAACACATCTATTATCTTACAGCTCTGGAGAAGTTTGAAATAAGTCTTATGGGACCAAAACCAAGGTGTCAGCATGGCTACCTTCCTTTTGGAGGCTCTAGGGGAGAACCCGTTTGCTTTCTAGTGGCTGCCACATTCCTTGACTTGTGGCCACATCACTCTGACCCCCTGCTTCCGTCATCCCACGTTGTCGTCTCATCTCTGACTCTACCCTTCCTGCCTCCCTCTTATAAGGATCCTTGAGGTGTCAGTGGGTCCACCTGAGTAATCTAGGATAATCTCTCCATCTGAAGATCCTCACCGACTCACATCTGCAAAGTCCCTTTTGCCTTGTAAGGTAACATACTTACAGTTTCTGGTAATTAGAACATGGCCATCTTTGGAAGGGGTACATTATCCCTCCTCCCACACCAAGGTATTTTTCCCCATCCACCTCAAGGTGACCCAGGTCCCTGCCTTCAGGTAAGGCTCCTGGTCCCTTAGTCCTTATGGCCTGGGGGTGGCAATGGCTTCCGGCTATTGCTAACCTCTGGGTGCCACCCATCCCCAGACTGGCTAATCAGTCTCTTTTGCCACCTGTGTAACAAATTCCCCACATCAAAGTCCCTTTGTTTGAAATACCGAAAGTTGCTTTCTGTTTTCCTGGGTGGAGTCTGACTAAGGAAGTGAAGTGGTGATGCCTCGGCACTGATGGTCTCCCCCGGAGACTGCTGTGGGGCACGTGGGGAGCCCGAGACCTTTGGGTGATCATGTCGGGATTAGCAGGGGTCCCACCTTCCATTCGGCAAGAGTTTTCTCCCTCTTCCTCCCTCTCAGGGCCAGGATGTGCAAGCATGGTGGAGTTGCTGGAAGGAAGGTGGGTGATTTGAGGTGCACGGGCCTCTGATGGAGGCCAGTTCAACATCTCAGTGCAGACGTCAAGAGCTTCCTAACCCAAGATTCTGGGACTATGGGAAAGGGCTATTTAAGAGAAGCTATCAAAGTATATGTGGGGGGCTTCCCTGGTGGCTCAGTGGTTGAGAGTCCGCCTGCCAATGCAGGGGACACGGGTTCGTGCCCCCGTCCGGGAAGATCCCACATGCCGCCAAGCGGCTGGGCCCGTGAGCCATGGCCGCTAAGCCTGCACGTCCGGAGCCTGTGCTCCACAATGGGAGAGGCCACAACAGTGAGAGGCCCGTGTACCGCAAAAAAAAAAAGAATGTGTATGTGGGAAGAGGCATTTCTTCTAGTCTGACTACTTGGATTTAAGTTCGTCCATTTGTTCTCTGTATGAACAAATCACTAGTTTCTCAGCCTCAGTGTCCTCATCTGTTAAAACGGGACAATCATACTTAACTTCAAAGGTTTGCATGAAGGCTAAATGAGGTAATGTATGGGATGCGCTAGGTGAATGGTAGAATTGGTTAATTCTAAAAATAGTTACTTACTGAGACCTACCATGGGCTGGTTACTGTCTTAAGTCCCTGTTCTTGTGGAGTTTTTGATTTGTTGGGAAGATAGACATTATTCAAATTATTGCAACAAATGTACATCTAATTATAAGCACAACTTTGAAGGAAAGGTACATGGTTCTTTAGAACATATGACAAAGAAACCTGACTTTAACCAGAGGTTCAAGAAAGCACCTGGGCTATAATTTGAAAGCTACTCAGGAGTTAAGTAGGTAAGAGGGTTGAGGAAACAGCAAGTACAAAGGCCATGGTGTTGAATGGTACACGTTGTGTTCAAAGATCTGAAAGAAGCCCAAAGAGCAAGAAGAAAGTGCAAGACAAACCTGGGGAGGTAGTCAGGGCCAGACCATGCCAACCCTTATAAGGATTTTAGCTTTTATGCTCCGAGCTAACGGGGAGACACTGAAGGATCTCGGGCAGTGTGTGTATGTGTGTGCGCGTTTGTGTGTGTGTGATGAGAGCAGCTGTATGATTTAGTAGAAGATCACTCTGGCTGCTGCATGATGAATAGATTGGAGAGGGTCAAGAGAGGATGAGGGGAGGCCAGCCGGAAGGGGCTGGCATGGCCTCCATGAGAACCTGGAAGAGAGCTTGGATTAGGGGGTGTGGAAGCCGAGGGAGAGGCAGGGGTCTCGGCTTGCACTCCGGGGTGGATGGTGGTGCTGAACTAGGGGCAGAGAGCACTGGAGAGGATGCAGATTGGATGGGGAATGATCATGAGCTTGGTGGTGTTGGGTATGCTGCGTTTGAGGAGCCTCAGAGACAGCCAAGAGGAGACATTCCATTAGCCACTCAGGAGAGGTCTGCTCCAGACTTAGAACTTTGGGCATCATGGGCTTATAAGTAATAACTACTTGGGCCTAGATGAAATTGCCTTCCAGAGAAGCTAACACGTATTGAGGGCTTATGCCATGCCAGGCACGATTCTAAGCACTTTATTGTATTAACTCATTTAATCTCCATAAACTCATATCTCCTTTTGAGATATTTTCCCCGTTTTACAGATGAGAAAACTGAGGTAACAGACAGCCTCGATGACTTGCTCAGGTTAAAACAATTAGTGAGACTTGGAACCGGGATCCGAACCCAGGGTGGCTCCCATACTAGCGTTGTTAGTCACTTCACCACACTGCCTCCATCTCTCTAGGCTCACGGCTCATTCTGAGCACACGCACTGCTCTGACACAGGGATGTTGTTGCAAACACGGTGCCCGCTGGTGTTCAGGGGGCTTCAAGAGATGTTGGTGTTTCTGGTTGCCATGGTTTGCATAGTATACATTCCTCACCTGCTGGAATCCTACCCCCTGAGGAGCAGCTGCCAGGAGTTGCAGAACGAACATGTGCTGGCAGCAGAGCAGAGCGCAGGGAGAAGAGGGTGAGAATGAGGAGAGGCACGCAGCAGTTATCCGTTCAAGCAACAACTTGTCTGAGATGCCTCCGGTTACCAGAAGGCTCTGCCTTTCCACAGGTGGAGGCTGACCCCACCAACGAGGTAACCACCGTCTGTAGTAAAACCAGACTCATTAGCATTTACAAACTGGGAGACTTTTCCTGAAAGTCATAGGACGCTACATTGCCAAGGGGGAAAGATTCACTCTCTCTGTCTAAACACCTAATAATGCTTTCCCGCAGGCACTTTCGAAAAGCAATTGAGCAATTGCCTCCAGCCGAGTGGGCGTAGTTCCACACCCCGGAGAGGAGAGGGAGGGTGAGCCCAAGATCAATTACATAAGCTCTTGAGCAGGGCTACATATAGATGGGCTCTGTCGGTGTGACTCGCTTTATCATTAGAGGGCACCGTGTCCTTTCCGGGAGTGTTGTTGCAGCTGGCGACCAGTTCAGCCAAAGGCAGCTTAATGCCCCATAAAATGATTAGATGGGGATGAAGGCAGATCATAGTCGTGGGTCCTGTCGCACAGCTGAAGAGCCTTTTAACTACGGCCCCCGGTGTGCAGGCCGCCGCAGGAAAGGGTTCCATTTGCCCAGCCTGGTAAGGATGCACCATGAGTGCCCCAGCCACACAAGGAGCAGAAAGTATCACTGAGTATCTGTTACACCCCCTTCGTCCTTGCAGTCGGGATGGTCCCACTGCCTCGGGGCATCTTCTTCTGCCCTGCTGAGCCATTTGCTTAAAGAATTTCAGAGTCCAGAGGGCAAATGGAACACAGAGAGCTCTGGATTCAGTGCAACAAAAATCGAGCACCCACTGTGGGCTCGTTGCAGGAAGCGCTTCAGAAAAGAAGTGTAGGTCTGCCCCCCAGGGGCCTGTGGTCTGGCCCGGATGGTTGTCAGTGATAAGCCTAGGGCGGACTGTGGCATTGGACGTGCATCCAGAAAAACTAGTAGAGTTATGAAAGGCAGTGCCAGAGAGGGTGGGTAGTCCGAGGATCAGATAAAACTCAGTCTGCGATTGCAGGTTTCCACCTAATGTCTGAATAGCCTTTGTGGTAACCTGAGCTGCCCCCAGACAGGGTATGTTTCCGCACGAGCAAGGGAACTTCTGGCGGCATTTATGTGAAGAATAGAGGGACACGGGTTACCAGGGTTCTTGCTTTGGGGTTTGGATTTCGTGCCCCACAGAGTCCCCTACAACTGCATGTTTCTATTTTTCAAGTCTCTCAGAATGAATCCCTACCCCCCGAGGACGTTTTCGCTTACTAGGCAGATGCGAATAAAAATATCCCCAAAGATAATTTGAGTCCAGAAGTTTTCTGTATTTGAGAGACTAAATGGATACTTACTTAGCGTTATCTAAATATAGCTTTCTCTGTACATTGGCACTCTTTTCACAGAAATAACTTACATAGAATTGAGTGATAGGATAGCTAAAATCTTTATTTGTTCCAAAAAGATGGAACAAACTGCATGGTTCCTATGGGCATATATTTTTAAAATATGTTAAATTATTCTTCTTTAAAAATAGGCAATACCAGCACATCTTAAATAATTCAAATATACCAAGCACATCTGCCTCCAATTTCATCCTCTAAATCTCTAGTGACCCCTCCTCCAGGCAACCACTGTGAATGGCTTCTTAAGTATTCCTCCAGAAAGAGATACACCTAAACAAGGATGTGTGTGTGCAGTGTGCGCTGTACACTGTTCCAATGATTATAGTTTGAAAATTTCTCTGAATCATTGCTTAATTATAGTTAACAGCTGCATGGTATTTTTTGTATACTATAGATCTATAGTTTACTATACTATATATCTATAAAAATTTTATATATTTTATATATCTATATTTAGAGATATACTGTGTGATCCATATGTATTATATATGATATAGCACAATACTAGTGTATATTACAATATAGTGTATTATAGTACACAGTATAGTGTACAGTATCCTATGGTATATACTGTACTCTGCGTAGTAGTCTCTTGTATTGATGTTCATAATTCATTTAACCCTGGACTGGCCTATTTTGGCATCACCATCATCCCGCCTTTCCTGTTAGAATATAAACCTCCACAAGAGCAGTGACTTGGTCTTTTTTTTTTTTAATTTTTATTTTATATGGGGGTATAGTTGATGAACAATCTTGTATTAGTTTCAGGTGTATAGCAAAGTGAACAATTATACATATACACGTATCTATTCTTTTTCACATTCTTTTCCCATTTAGGTTATTACAGAATACTGAGCAGAGTTCCCTGTGCTATACAGTAGGCCCTTGTTGATTATCTATTTTAAATATAGTAGTGTGTACATGTCAGTCCCTAACTCCCAAGTTATCCCTCCCCTGCACCTTCCCCCTTTGGGGGAAGCTTAACCATAAGCTTGTTTTCTAAGTCTGTGAGTCTGTTTCTGTTTTGTAAATAAGTTCATTTGTATCAATTTTTTAGATTCTGCATATAAGTGATATCATATTTGTCTTTCTCTGACTTACTTCACTTAGTATGTTAATCTCCAGGAGAGACTTGGTCTTGTTTGTACCCATGACCCACAGCATTTGGAGTAGTAGCTGGAATGTGGCAGGTGTTCAATAAATATTGGTTGAATGAGTGAATCACAGGAAAATATGTTTAAATTTACTTTAGAGTTTTTATTTATAAACAAATAACCTCATTATGAAAATTTTGAAAACTCAGGAAAATAGAGAAGTTAGGAATCCTAGTCTGGTTGCTCAGAGACCACCACAGTTAACATCTTGATATCTTTCCTTTCAACCTTTCCTCTAGATATTTTTTAATGTTGTGATTTTCTCTTGTAACTTTTTATCCTGCTTTCTTTCCAATGACATTCTAACTTAGGCATTTTCTATGTTATTAAAAACTTCATAAACATATTTTTAAATGGTTACTCTATAATGGAGATACATTTTAAATTATTAACATTCTTTTCTCCTTTGTCTTCCTGAGTACTTGACCTTCACCTTTTCACCTTGGCCACGATGTCATCCTCCTTGGCATGGGAATCATGTCAGGAGTAAGACTGAAGTAATATATAGTTTCTGACATGCAAATAGGATTATGTTGCAGGAGAAAGGATTTGCCATTCCTCTGGCTGATGCACTCTCTTGCACATTACGATCAAATGTGGATGACCCAGGCCACAGAGTCCTCCTGTGGTGGGGAGATGCTTCTTCCGTCCTCAAAAGCGGAGCATGAAACTCACTGCTCTACTAATGCAGGGCTGTGTTTAAGACAAAAGGAAGTAAAATACAAGTCCGTCCACTTTCTGTCCCAGAGGAAAGGGGGGCAGAGAGGAGAGGGGAAGGGAAGAAAGTGAAAGAATTAAAGTGGGTCCTAATTTGCTGTGCATTTTATAACTGGAGGGAGCAAAGAGACTCCAGGAAGCTCCCACCCACACCCTTCCCCCCACATATGTTTGAGATCTTGGGAGGAGACTTCTGTGCATAGCAGGATAGCTCTGGCTGTGATTACAAAGGGGAGCTGTGTGGTCAGACTGGACCAGAGAAGGGTCTGGTTGGCACTTTCTGGAACACCCCTCCATTCCCAGAGAGCCTGTAATGTTGAAAGCACTGAGCCTGTAATGATTTGTTGTGGCGGAACAAGGGAGCCCAGCAGCAAAGCCTGGGGGTGGACTGTAGACCCAGGGCTGGACGGGGCCTCTGATGACCACTTAGATATGTTCAGCCATCAGAAATGAGGCAAAGCCTAGTCAGCCAAGGAGCACACGGGGGCTTGGAATGGCAGCAAGACACAGAGCCGCCTTGGGTCTGTTCCAGAGACCAGAGGAGGGAGCCAGCACTGTGCTTGAGGGCATCTCGTTTTTGCTGTCAAAAGGACATGTAGGATGCCCCCTTTCCCCAGATGCCCCCTTAATGAGAGAAGCAAGGGAAGTGAAATCATGTGAGAGATTTAACCCTTTTATCCTAGGAGACCAGATACCACCTAAATTATCAACGCAGATCAAGCTTTAAATCAGATTGGAAAATGAGTTTTCTTCCCCCCCCCCCCCCACCACTAACCAGTGGAGCAAAACCAGAGGAATTAGAGTTTAAACAAAGCAATCACAGTTTTTGGTAAATACGAGCTGTGATGTGAGTTAAATTTTGTGATCCCTACTGAACACACTGCTTCACTGAGTGATAAAATCATAATGAATTTGCCCATTCCTTTCTGGTTGGAATTTAAGATTCTCTAGTTTTGCATTATTAGAGAGGTTATATAAACATTTTTGTGCATTTAAATTTGTGGCACACAGGAGTCACTAGATAAATAGTTCTTCAATACATTTTGAAGTGACATTTTCACTGGGAATGTAGAATAGCTTATGTATGTGAGCTAAGGTTGCTTCCTGTAGTAGAAGATGAGCCCCTAATAAGATGGGTTGGTAAGAGCCAGAGTAACAAAAGAGATAATTGACCTTCTCTGCATTAGAAGTGAACAGAATTTTTTGAATGTGGGCTTGAGAGAGAAAAGAGGGTGAAGCAATATGGTGGAAGACTGGAGTCCAAGTCTTAGAAGTGGCCAAGAGACTTGTAGGAACAGAAATATCTATCAAGGAATTTTTTTATTGAAGTATAGTTGATTTATAATGTTGTGTTAGTTTCAGGTGTGCAGCAAAGTGATTCAATTATACACATATATATTCTTTTTCTCTTAAGTTGCATATCTGTCATGTACATCCTGCCATTGCCCTAACCTTTGACAAAGGCTTCCATTCTCACAAATACCTCTGTGATAGTTTTATTCATTTTGTAGGTTCGTTGATTAGGGGTGATGACAATTAAGGAAAGGGGTTGAATTCAATATCTTGGTCAATATGATGAGAAATTGGGACCACAAAATTGACATAGTGAGATGATCCCTAAAATGAACATTCAGTGTAAGTGGGAGGTGCAACCCCCTTGCCCCCCAGGAATTGAGAAATGTTACAGAGGCCATGGACATTTCCCAATTAACTGAATGGGAATTGAATCAATCTTGTCTAGCTATTAGAGTCTGGGGAACACCAGTTGACAAGTGGTATTTATTTATATCTTTGCTGTCACCATCCCGTGGAAATGGGGGCTTTCCCCTCACTGGTTTTAGAGATCCCCTGTTCTCCAGTGTTTTCTGTGGTGCAGGACACATCCATCATCAACCTATTAGAGGGTAAAAACAATGGCAGGGTGGAGAGAGCACATGGGAGAATCTACATAGAGGGGTATAACTACAGGATCTTTATTTTAGGTAGCACAAGTTAACATGCCAACTGGCTCTTCTAAGACTGCTATTCCTCTCTATTCCTGTACGTACTCTAAACTATTTTGACTCATTCTTTTTTTTTTTTTTTGTGCGGTACGTGGGCCTCTCACTGTTGTGGCCTCTCCCGTTGCAGAGCACAGGCTCCGGACGCGCAGGCTCAGCGGCCATGACTCACGGGCCCAGCCGCTCCGCGGCATGTGGGATCTTCCCCGACCAGGGCACGAGCCCGTGTCCTCTGCATCGGCAGGCGGACTCTCAACCACTGCGCCACCAGGGAAGCCCTGACTCATTCTTGTCAGGCAAGAGCATAAGCTTTGTAGGGGTCTTGGGTCCACTGCTTTGTTCGTCGTTGAAACCTACCCAATGGGTATTGAAAATTCAGCAGATTGCCTGAACTCTACCTCAGTCTAGAAATTTCTCTTAACAAGTTATTCTCTGGCATCAGCATTCACTCCTTACTGGAGAAAACACTCCTATGTGTTCTCTATCTATGCATGGGAGCCCCTTCTATAGGTTTTGCTTTGGTCACTGAACACGTCCCTTTTACAGTGACCTCATGCAATGCCTTCCCGCCCCTCCCTCCAGCACTTCTATTCTCTCACCTTCCTGTTTCCTCTTTTGGCTTCATCTTCTCTCCATTTTGCTTAGACTGTTTGCTCACCATCCTTACTGCAGGAGGTCAAGCCAGCCTGGTCCATATCTGTGTTCATTGTCAGCACAGTAAAGCCCGTATTTGATCTTACAACTCTCTTCATAGTAAAAATGGCTTACAATGTGTTATAGCAGGCAACTGTTCAGGGGGACAGACTTTCCTTGGAGCACATTCAACACTGAAAGGTAGCAAAGTCATCACATCATAGGATTAATGGAGTCTGAACAGGGCTCTCAAAGTAGGCTGAAAATACTGCCAAAGAAAGGAGATTACAGGTTAGCACCCTAAATAAATAAATAAATAAATAAAGCAGTAAACTTAATTTTCAAATGACTAAATTTTATAAGTTGCTGACATCCCTTAAACAGAATTTCCAGAGCCAGAGTCAATTTCAAATTCCTTTACTCTTGCCTTAAGCATTAGCTGTACTTAGCAGAGCAGGCTGAGAGTTAAAGACCCTGCCCAGTATCGCCAGATGCCTTACATCTACCAAAAAGCAAGGAGTTGAAAGCAACCTGCTAACCAACTGCGGGCAACCTGAAGTTTGGCGTAATTGTATAACATGAGGCTCTTGGGAGAGGGACGATAAACCTAATTGGCAGAACTGCCCCTGCCTTCCCAGAGGTGGAGAATGGGGATAGAAAGTATGTAGAAGGCAGGTGGGAAAGGAAAGCACAAATCTAAACCCTCCTTGTAGCTT
Source organism: Grampus griseus (assembly GCF_964374135.1). Taxonomy (NCBI): domain Eukaryota; kingdom Metazoa; phylum Chordata; class Mammalia; order Artiodactyla; family Delphinidae; genus Grampus; species Grampus griseus. The sequence goes on from NC_139017.1 coordinate 88,580,763, forward strand.
TCACCTTCAGAAATCAGAAGTTGGAGGATATTTGAAGAGTGGGCATGGAGACAGATAGGGAAAAAAAAAAACCAAAATAACCCAAAGCGAACATGGTTACTCTGTAGAACAAATATCTGCAGGAAATTTTCCTGGGTTGAGGTACCTCTGCTAGGTTAAGTTCAAAGGAGTGTTTTTCAGCTGGTGAACTTCTTTTTTCTTTTCCTCCCTCCTCCGATCACAGTGCCTCATGTTAGTGGATAGATTGAAATCTTCATACTTTGTGTGCTATCACGTTTCAGTTAATGTTGTGACACAATAATAAGATCAAACGGCATATGGATGGAACGCGATATGTCAATAATATCTCTCACAACCTACAGTAGCTCATGTCAGCACGACAACCTTAGTGAGGTAAACAAGGCAGGTATTATTTCATCCCATTCTACCCACGAGGAAACTGAGACCCAGGGACTCATCTGCTCAAGGTTAAACAACTGCAAGACATGGAATCAAAACCCATGTTTTCTGATTTGGAAGCACGTGCTTTGTCTACTGTTAAATTCCATTCACACAGACTTTCAGGCCCATGTAACAAGGATTTACTCATAAGAGCTCTCTCCTTGACCTTAGTTGTATTTGTCTTAATGTAGAATATATAAATGTTAGGATGTTTTGTCTGTGACTGTGATATTGGCATCGGGCAATTATTTAACAAAAATGTTGAACATCTGATAATGTCAGGCACTGAACACAGCTCTGGGACTACAAAGACCAAAAAGATTTATCCCAGGGGATGTGGCCATGGGAGGACACATTACAAAATAATAGATACTATTAGAGACACATGAACGAAAAGACATGGGAACATTAAAGGCACAGCATCTAATGTTACTTGGGAGAGTTGGGGAAGGAGGTGATATCAGAGCTTTGTCTTCAGGGAGGAGAGACGTCTGCCAAGTGAAGAAGGAGGGGAAGAGTATTTTAGTGAGAAGACCCAGCGTTTGTATAGCGCAGACAGAGGACTGTGCACAGTGGGCCCGGAGCAGGGAGATGTGGTAGGGAGGCAAGGCTGGGTAGGGGACCAGCTTGCAGAGATCTTTGTAGACCAAGCTAAGGAACTTGTATTTTGTTATGTAGGCAATGGGGATCCCCACAGGATTTTAAGCAGGTAAACTGACATATAGAGGAAGATTCAACAAAACGGATATATTGATGTTAACCTTTTGGGACTCAGTATAACTTGTGAAAAATGAATTTTTGTACCTCTAGAGCAGTGTACTCAAACTTTAGTATATACCAGAATTACCCAGAGGACTTGTTAACACACAGGTTGCTAGATCCCACCCCCAGTAGAATCAGTAGGGCTGGGTGGGGTCGGAGAATCTGCATATCTAACAAGTTCCCAGGTGATGTTGATGTGACTGGTCCAGGGTCTCATTTTGAGAACTACTGCTTTTGGGAAGCGTTCATTGCCTGGAGAGGGCCGAGAAAGAATACCTCTAACTTATTAATAAAGCAAAATTGAAACAAGAGGTATCAATTGAATAATAAGAACCTGCTGTATAAAAAAATTAAATTAAAAAAATAAAATTCCTATCACATAATTCCAAAAAATAGAGGTATCAGTTGAAGCATCTGAGATATAATAAAGGTTTTTTAAAAAAAATCTAAACCAAGCGTTGCGATCATCATCAAATAATATGAAAAATGGAAGTTCGCATGAGGTCCTGGGCTAAATGCTTACAAGGAAAGCGAACTGGATGTGGCTCCTGTTCTTGGGAGTTCATGATGATACCTAGGGGAAGGCTGGGACACATAACTGACCATTCTTCAGTTTACCTCTAGTGGGCCGTCTGCTCTTTTCATTCCAACCCCATCCCCCCAACCCCCCAAAAACCCCAAACCCCAAACCCAAAAAAACCCTTAGAAAACAAATGTAGCTGAGATAGAGGCTGTCATAAATTCTGAGATTTTCACCAAAATTATTCTGTCACACTGGTGAAATTTTGGGGTGGAAGGAGGAAGTATGTAGAAATCACAGACCGTCTTATGTGACAAAGTTGTCTTATGGTTAAGAATCATCTGACCATTAATCGGTGGAAATAGGAAAATCCAGGGGATGAGTAATAACAAGGACACCGTTTAGAGTGGGGAACTGGACCATGTAATGAACGTAAGAAACTGCGGGGCTTTTTGTTTCTAAAATAGATGTCTGTCTAGAATTCTTTCTTTAAACCTCTGCTCTAGGATGTCGTGTCCTTTGTCTCGATTATAAACAGCTTCTGAACGTGACATGAGTGGGTTTCAGGCGAGCCTTCCAACGACTGCAGTGACTAACCCTCTCTGACCTTCAGTCTGCACTCTCATTCCGGGGAGTCTGTTTCATGAAATATTGATAGAGGAGATTACTTCAGAGCAATGCATACAGAATGAATGATGTTTCTTTGATGTATTAAGCCATCTTCTTGCCTTAAAGATTGTGAGGCCAAAAATAGCCATTAAAAGAAACCATTCTTAGAAGGACTCCTTGCTTGATTGACACTCACACTTAAACATGCACAACAGATTTCAGGCCTCTCTCCTCCTAAGTAGCACTAACCGCGCACTCTCCAATATCACACCCCAAAGCGCCGATGGCTCTGTCTGCAGTCCAGGAAAAGACGGCATTGTTCACCTGGATTACCGCAGTCAGCTACTGATATCTAATTTGCCTGCCTCTGGTCGTCCTTGTCTCTACTCCATTCTTTTTAGATCAGTTGTTTTCAACTGGTGTGCCCAGACACCAGGTGAACTTGAACCTATTACAGGTACAAAGACAAATTTTGATTAACAAGTGCAAATAATTTTGGCTACAACTAAATATAACAATGAAAGCAGTGGCAGCACCAACTAACGTGTGTATTATTACTCTTACTAGGTTCCAGGCACGGCTCTAAGCACTCGATATGTGCTAATTGGCTTATTCCTCATGAAAGGCCTAATGAAGTGTGGTCTACTGTTAATCCCGTTTTCAGATGAGGAGACTGAAGCATAGAGGGGTCGAGTAAATTGCCTGTTCTGGCCAACAGTAAGCGGCAGAGCTGGGTTTCAGAACCTGCTCCGGAAGCACTGTTAGGATGAAACAAATACTCTTCCATCTAGATGTTCACTAAGCCAATTCCTGCTCATCCTTTAAGATCCAGCTCAACTGTCCTCTCCTTTGCAGCTCTCCCTGCTTCCTTCCCACTCCTCCCCTGGAGAAGAAATTGCTGCTGTGTCTGTGCTCATACAGACCTCGATAATAATGCTTAACCCACAATTGTTGGTACATTAATCATCCTGCTAGTCTGAGAATTCCAGGCCTCTGACTTATTCATGCTTGTGTTCTTCCGTCTCCTGCAAGGCCTCAAGGGCTGTTGATCTTCAGTAATTCCTGTTGTTGAGTTGAACGAGTGGAAATTCTGGTATTTTATGTATAACTTTTAGAAGGAAGTCACATCTCCTTTCAAATAGATTTTGAAAGCTGATCATTTGAGTTCTGAATTCTGTTTCATTCAATTATGCAAGCCATTTTAAGAGAATGGCTAGTGTATACTTGGACACCGTGCTAGGTCCAAAGATACAGCAGTGACAGGCAGACGTGGTGCCAGTAACATGGACTGTAGAGACCAGTGTGAGAGGCCAATTACCTAATTATGGTGGCGAGTACTGAATATTGTAATAATGTAGAGTGTGGAGACTAACCTGGCCCAGGGGGAGGGAAGGTTTTCCTGAGATAATGCCATCTAAACTGAAACCTAATGGAGAATAAGAATTAGTCAGGTGAAGAGGGGGAGAATTGTATTCTCTGCTCTGACTTGCCTAAAAAAATGGCAACATTCTCGCCCACTCTGTTGATCTTTATATTCTTTCAAGACTCAGATAATATTCTGCTTTCTCCAAGAACTTTCTCTGAATATTTTAGCTTTATGACTTGTTTCCTCTGAAATCCTAAAATAAATGTAAACCTCAGGGCTGTGTCCCATATTGGGGGCCACTGGGATATTTCACTTAATCTTCAAAACAACCTTGCATGTTAGGTATTAGTATCTTTCCTTTTTCGGATGAGAAGCTGAGGCTTGGTGAGGTGGGGCCATTATTCTAATATCTCACAGCTAGTAAGAGCAAAGGGGAGAGTTGGATGTCAAATTTAGGTATACTTGGTAATTTTTGCAATTGTTTTATGAAGTAGGTATTATTAGTTCCACTTTACAGATGGAGAAACTGAGATCCAAAGAATATTGGCCTAAGGTGACAAAGCTCCTGAATGTGAGAGCCTCTGGATTCCAGTTCATGTCTGTTTGGCTCCAGAGACTATGCTCTGAAGGGCTGCTACTAAGATAGAAAGTTGTTCAATATACTCTCTCTGATCTGACCCCATGTGGCACCTCTGTGATTGCTATCCTGAGGCACTGTTAGGAGGCACACTGTGGCTCCAGAAACCTCCAGACTCTTGCTACTACAGGGCGGCCATCCATGGACCAGGGGCATCTTCATCACCTAGGAGTTTATTAGCAAAACAGAATCTCAGGCCCCATCCTAGAGCTATTAAATCCAAATCTGCACTGTAACAAGACTCCCAGATAACCCCAGATAATGCTCATGAACGTTGGTGAAGCTCTCACGTAAGGTGTGCCTTAGAATTGCCCTTGCAATGATAGATTATGGAGTGTTGGCTTTCTTGGTCCAAGGACAGGTCAGTTCTTTCAGGGAGAGTCTGGGGCTCTGGACTGAGCTGGACTTTCTTATTGACTCTTAGGAGGTCCTGGCGACCTTTGGGGACTGAGCTCACTATGGGATCTTTGAACTGGTGTTGAATATATAAAATGTCCCTTGAGGATTACCATTACCTGTGAGCTGAATTTTTAGCTTGTGGCAGTTTTAAGCTACAGATTGACATTTAAAAACCGCACCAATAACATGATGAATTATAATATCCTTGTGAGGAAGAAAGAGATAAGTACCTTGCTCACACCATAAAAAGGCGTGCAAGAGCCAGTAACATTTTCCATAAAACCCTGCAAATTTGTGGCAGGCCTACCATTATGATTCTGTTCGGGTAGTTTCCTTGTCTGTTTTCCAGCTAATAAAAGACCATAATAACACTACTGAGCTCTAATGAAATCTACCATCTTTATCTTGATGGTCGACTGTTTGCTCTCATCTGTTTATTCATTCATGAACACTTATTGAATGCTGGGCACTACCCTTTACTGAGAAAACTATATTTTTTTATTGATCAATATAGCAAAGACTCTAAAAGACTGACCAATTGTTACATGAGGTGATAACTAGTTGATTTAACTTCTTTTTAAAATCTTGGTCCTATTTCATCTTCAGTTAGAAGGAAAGGACTTCCAAAATAGTGCTGTTGATGGCCTTGTGTACATTGTACTTCTTGTTGGGTAAAAGACAGTGCTGGTAAAGCATAAGAAATAAAAATTATATTGGGTGTGGCAAAATCCTGGAGGCTGAGGTTGCCTTCTCTGCTTTGAATAGATTTTCAAGATGACTTCTCCTTAAGCTGAACCTGTTCCACTTAAAGAATTAGGAGAGAGACAGAGAGAGAAACAGAGAGAGAGACTATGACCGTAAGCCAAAATAAAGGCCAAGACTCTCTGAGTGGTTTGTTTTTATTTTTATTTCTTGAGGGAAAGAGACTCATTTCCAGCTCCGAGTACCAGAGCTGACTGCAAGTATTTAGTATTCATTTTTTCTCTCCAAAGTTTAGTCTATGGGGCTGAAAACTGTGGTTGTAACATTAACCATTTTAAGTGCGCTGTCTCTGTGCCAAGTCCTGTGACAGAAGGGCTTTTCTAGTACACACCAGGGAGGTGTGGGCTCTAGAAGGCCTCTCCTCTTTAAAAATTAGGTCCTGACGATTTAAGAGATCACCATTTTGGGTGACTGTGAGTTTTCCAGTTGGTATGATGTATGGCTCTGAAAAGACTGTCAGCTTCAAGAATGCTTGTGTCATCTGCCTATGAGGTGTTTACAGAGAAAGAAAGCAAACGTGGGAATAACGGATTGGTTTGCAACTTGAGTTGTGCTGAGTTTGTGTCGGATTTTGTGAGTGAGTGTGTGCGTGTGTGTGTTGTTTTACTTAGAGGCCTGTTTTCAGAATTGATAGTATATATTTCACAACTAGAAGGTGACCACAGCCCCTCTGTGCAGCAGCAGTGTCCTGAGGTAGAAAGTGCTAATCTAATCACAGCCAGAAGCCCAGACACCCAGTGGGAGCCCAGGAACAGGAAAAATCCTGCTTCTGCCCTTCCAATGTCCCTTCTGTTTTCTTCCTTTTGCTCCTGCAGTGGTTCAAAATGTGAGCATCACTTTTCAAGTGGAGGAAGTCTAGGTCATATCCTGTGTGCAGAAGCCGGCAGATACTGGTTCTCATGTTTTCCCTTGTCTCAGATTGTACTACCGCCTCCGTTGTTTATATAACTCACTCATTCAATCATTCTGCAAACATTTGCTAGGTTTGTATGTACCAGGCACCATGAGAGGTGCTGGGGATGGGCGATGGATGAGGCGCCATCCCTTCCTTCACAAAGCTCACAGTTCCATTAAGGAGACAGGCATGTAGACTATAACAATACAAGGTTAAAAGAACAAACAAACAAACCATAAAACCTCCTTATAGAGACATATAGACATGTGAACAGAGGAGGAACAATCAGCTTTATGTAGGAGGACTGAGGTTGGCCCCACCCACTGCGGAGGTGCCCCCTTGAGCTGAACGTCGAGGAATGAGCTTCAGTTCGCCAGGCCAGGCAAAATCCTTTCTCGTTAGGTGACTCTACTGTGAATCAATATGTCATTTATCGTGCTTGCTTTTTCTCTTAGTCAACCATCTCTGCTGCCCGTTATGGAGACCCCTGGCTGAGTAATTTCAGAGAGGCAGAGAGTAGCAAATGAGTGGTAGAAAGCACAGGCTTTGAGTCAGAGCGACTGGGAATCAGAGCTCCGTCACTTACAGTTCCCAGACTTTAGGAAATTCACTTAACCCCATGAAAGCCTCTCTTCGCCCCTCAGTAAAATGGCATAGTAACACAAATCCCATAGGTTTTAGTGAGACAATGAACAGAAACGATTTAGCCCACTGCCTGACATCTAGAAAGTCCTCAATAAATGCTGCTATTATTATTCAGATACAGACATTTTCACCTCCTCCTTACCTGCTTCTCCAGCTACCAGGTGGTAACCTAAGGACCTGCCAGTAGGACGGTCCATTTTTGCCTAGGATGTAGCCATTAGAGGGTTGATAGGATGCCTCTAGAGTCAGTGGTTTCTAATTTCAATACCTAGTTAGAGATTTAAACTTTAGAATTTTAACAAACTGGGTTATTTCACAACAATTCAATTTATACAACATGGACAAAATCATAAACAGATTTACTAAGCAATCAAAACAAACATATGTAGCCCATTATATTCTTATATTACAATAAACAGAGTGCATAAATGTAAGCTGAGCTCTCACCAGTTCCTCCTTACTTGGGAGTTGGTAACTGACTGATGGCCAAGGGAAATACGTCCAATTCTTTGGCCTCTTGGCCTTTGGTTAACTTCTTTTTTATATGCCATGTTATCCTCATTGATTTCATTCACTGAATTGACCATCATCTCATGAGAATATTTTTATTCATATTAGTAGGTTACTATGGCAACAGATGGTCTCTTCATATTGCACCATCCTCATGAATAGCTTCATTCATTCATTCATTCATTGAACTGTTAGTTAGATATTGACTATACAGAAAATACCTATTGTTGGGAAACATGATTTCTTACCTTAAAGAGCTCACAGTTTGTTGGAAAACAGAAAAGCTACTCGGTAGTTACCACGCAGTGTGGTGAGTGCTCTAACAGAGGTTAGCAAATGGTGCCAGAGAGAAGAGAGATATCAAGAACAGCCCAATAAGTCAGGGAAAACTTCCCAAGCACAGCACGGAAGGAAGAAGGAGTAAGAATCAGACCGGCAAGGGGAAAGGGAAGGACATTCCAGGCACAGTGAACAGCATCAGGGGAGTCAAAGCATCAGTAGACTCCTCTGGAGTCAGAGGAATGATGACTTGTGTATGAATGGGGAGGAAATTGGTGTAGCTGGCCCATGGGACACGTGCAGGGGAATGGGTGAATGACAGGAAGACGGAGAGAGGTTGGTCGATCGGGACAAGACTGAGCCAGGCTAAGACATTTTAACTTTATGTAAAAGATGCTGAAACGCTTTTGAAAGGTCACAGAAAGGGTCAGTTTTCTGCTTTGGAAAGTTCACTCTGGCGACAATGTAAAGAATGAACTGGATGAGGACAGCGCTGGAAAGAAGGGGAGAAGTTGCAATCTTTCAGACAAGAAATGATGACCTGAACTGAGGTGAGGGCAAGAGGGCAAGAGAGGAGGGGGAAGGGAGAGAGCATGGTAAGTGGGTGCAGGGTGAGCATGGGACCATTAAACCAGAATGAAGACAATGAGAAGATTTGGGGTGGGGAGAGAAAAGAAAGGAACACTATCGTTTCTTCTTCCATACTTTCTGCTTTCCTGGGGCTGTTGTCTCTTGCCTTACTTTTTCTCTTCTGCTTCTCTCTCTCTCTCTCTCTTTCTTGTATAGTCTTTGTTTTCCACCCTCTGTGTACAAAAGTTTCATGTGATCCAAAGAGCATGGGATTTGGATAGAGATTACTCTGGATTAAAATGTTAACTTTGCTAATACTGGCTCTATAATCCACAGCAAATTATTTCATTTCTCTCATCCTTCTTTTCTTCTTCTGGAAAATAGTAACAGGCATGTTGGGTGGGAAGGAGGCAGAACTGCAGAGGTGCAGTCGTCAGGGAGGTCATTTTTGTCAGGAAAATAGAAATCGCTTTGGGCTTTACAGGCAGTAAAAACTTTAACGCAGGAGCAAGGATACTCAGGAAACATTTAGAAAGGCCAGAGGAGTAAAGTTCACTCTTTGAAACTCCTGAGTGTCAGAGACACTACACTTTCCTGCCCAGGCTGGATACTGTTATTATTATTATTGTTGCTGCTACTGTTATTGCTGTTGTTTTTATTTTTGTTTGGCATGCAGCATGCAACCCCATACCTTTTTGTGGTATCCCTGTATTACATGGGCTGTAAGTCTGGGCAACGCAATTTCTAACGTCCTTAAAGTCCTGCCGGTGAGAGGCCTATGTGTGAGACTGGGAAGGCAGAAGGGAAACCAGTTATTTTTCCTTGAATGGCAGCAGGCACTTGGGAGGTTTATAACTGCCTCAAACACTCTCTTGCAAATCACCACCTTCATGGAGCGGGTAGCTGTGATCCCCTAAAGAGTTTTGCAATTTCTTACAATTTCCTAATTTTCTGAAAGATAGCAATAAATCTGAGATCAATGTTCCCTGCTCTCCTTACTTTCTGATAGGTTCGTGAGCAACTTCCTGGATCTGTATCTTCCTATTTAAAATCTCTTAAAGTGATATCTGTTTTCCTGGACTAACACCAGTCAAAACCTTTCTGGCATCTACTTCTCTATATCTTTTACCACCTTTCCCACTAAAACTCAGAGACTCTCAGGGCTTCATCTGAGACGCTTTTCAAGCTATGCTTCCTAGGTGAACTTATTCAGTCCTAAATCTTTCATTTATAAGCATACCTCGGATATATTTTGGGCTCGGTTCCAGATCACCGCCATAAAGCAATGAGTGCAATAAAGTGAATTTTTAAATTTCCCAGTACATGTAAAAGTTATGTTTGCACTATACTGTAGTTGATTAAGTGTGCAATAGCATTATGTCTTTAAAAATGTACATACCTTAATTTAAAAATACTTTATTGCTAAAAAATGCTAACCATCATCTAGCAACACAAACCTTCAATTTGTAAACAAACAAACAAATCCCCACAATATCTATGAAGCACAGTAAAGCGAAGTGCAATAAAATAAGGTATGTCTGTATTTCCAATGGTCCAACAACTCCCCAGATCGTATCTTAAGCCCAGACTCTCCTTTGAGATACAAACCCCTATATACAACTTTGTCTGCTGTGCGTCCACTTGACTGTTTCACAGGCACCTCAAACTCAGCTTTGTCTGAAACTGAATTTGGTAGGAAGCTGTTGACCAAAACCACCCGCCTTGACCAGGCCCTCTTGCATGAGTTGTCTCACAACAGGAGGTCCTGATAAGCAACATGGTGCTGCCACTGAGAACTAAACAGGAGAATTCGGGAGGGGCCAGAAGAGGGAGGAGATGACTAACCTCCCAGAGCCCTTCTGGCTGGAATCCATCCTGGCTGAGAGATGCACTCCACCAGGAAGGACCCTGAGTCACCAAACATGGGCCAAGCTAGATGACTGGCCAGAGACAACCTAGTAACTAACGCCATCACCATAAAACCTGAGACTGTGAGCCACGTGGCAGAGCAGTCCTCCTGGGTTCCCTTACCCTGTTGCTCTCCACCCAGGCGCCCCTTTCCAATAAAGTCCCTTGCTTTGTCAGCATATATATCTCATCGGACAATTCATTTCTGAGTGTTAGACAAGAGCCCACGCTCGGGCCCTGGAAGGGGTCCCCCTTCCTGTAACAGATTCATGGTCTTCCCTTCTCCTTCCACCCCCAAGCTCCTTCTCCTCCAGTTTTCTCTTTCTAAGAAAATGACCTCACCCTCCAGCCTGAGGTTTAAACTAGAAATCTGAGAGTCATTCTTGACTGACCCCCCGCTTCATCTCCCACACGCAACCAGTAAGCTATCCTTATCCCGTGTACCTCTCCCCAACCTCACTGCTACCGCTCTCTTCTGATCCCCCAAACTTGATAAGGGGGGCCTCCCTCCTGATCTCCATGCTTCCACGCCCATCTGCTTCTGTTCATGCTCCACGCTAGGATCAGATTGATCCGTTGACAGTGTATATGTGACCTTGTCAGTACTCCTCTTAAACCCTTTGATGACCTCCCATTATTTTAGGGAAAGTTGTACATCCTCGCAGGGAGCTGCGAGGCCCCAGGGAGTTCCTGCCTTCCCCGCCCCTCCTGCTGCCCTCCCCCTCACTCTGCCAGGTACACGCAGTTCTCTGCCTGGAACAGTTCTAATTCCTCATCATCCTTTGGTCTTACTTAAATATCTCTTCCTCAACTCACTGAGTTCGGTTAGGTCACTCACTAGTCACTAAAACAGTGACATGTACTTCTCTTCCTAGCACTCATCACAAGGGTAGTAACTTGTTAAAAATCTTTTACCCTTTTCTAGAAGGGAAACGGCAGAAGAGCAGAAACATTCTCTGTCTTGTTCATCATTGGAGCTTCAGTTCTTGGCACAAAGAAGGCATTTATTAAATATTTATTCCATGAATTAATAGTATTTGATAAATGTTCCTTCTTTCTCCCCATCCCTCCCTTATCCTTCTCCCCTCCTTTTCTTTCCTCTTCCCTCCATCTCCCTTCAGTGGCTAGTGCCACTCTGTTG